>NC_137843.1:46634582-51634582 GCF_948465745.1 Chenopodium album
TGTAATTTTTATCATTAAACACACTTTCTTTAGGCTCTTCAGTATTTTCATTTTCTTCCTCTATTATTTCTACTATTCCTTTACCATGACTCAAAGCCAATTCTAAAGCCTCGTCATTTGGTATTTTTATGGAGTCCTAACTATCTAAGGCTTCCATTAATTAGTGATTAGCTTTCTTACATTTATTAGCACATTACAAGAAATGAGTATTTTTGCGACATCCAAAATCTGTCGCTGAAAATAACTAAAACTGTCGCGAAAAATAGCTACGACAGTCAACCGTCATAATGGGTTTGTCGTAATAAAAATTGTCGTAAAATTTCATTTTTTGCGATAGTTTGACTGTCACAAAAAATTAGTTACGACAGTTTTACTAATTTCAACGACAGTTTTATATTTTGTCACAAAAATAAACTTACGACAGCTTATAGCCCTCGCAATTTACGACAGTCTGGGAAACTGTCACAAAATTTAGTTTTAGCGACGCTCAGCCGTCGCAAAAAATAAAAAAAAAATATTAAAAAAAAGAAACTGACTTCAGCCCCTTCTCCCACTATAACCCTTAACCACCATCCCAAACCACCACCGCCAGCAAAACCACCACCCTCTTCATCCCAAACCACCTACTGCCACAACAATCCACCCACCTTTATAACAAAAACAACCCAAAATCGCCAAATTAAAAACAAAAAAGCAAATAGCCACAAACATACTCTAAATCTAAAATTAACCCCAAAAATAACAAACATTATGAACATTAAAACAAAGAAAAATCGAAATGAAACGAAACATAACAATATCGAAATTAAAATTAAAACAATAAATATCAAAATTAAACGAAAATAACATAAACTAAGAGATCGAAATTAAACAAAAATAACAAAAATAAACATGAATAAACGAAAATAATGGAAATTAATGAAAACGAAACATAAATAAACCAAAATTTAACATAAATCAAAATCAATCGAAATTATCAAAAATCAAAATGTAAACCAAGAAATATCAAAATAAAAAAAAATAACCAAATTAATATGTAATTAAAATCAAATATCGAAAATAAACTGACATAAATCAAAACAATACACCAAAGTAATGAATATAAATATAAAACACAATAATAAAAACAAAAATTACACAAAAATCAACATATTTATCTCAAATTTCTTCTTATATGGGTTTACATGGTCAATTTTGACCATGAAAATTCTAGATCTTGAATTTTCATGGTCGAATTTGACCTAAAAACTCTTAGCTTCAAAACCATGATTGATTATATGGTGAAATTCATAATGTAGATTGAAATTCATGGTCGAACTTCGAGTTAACTTATCATGGCAGCAGAGAAAGAAAGAAAAAGGAGAAATATAGGAGAGGGGAGGAGATGGAAGCAGATAGAGAAGTGGAGGAGAACAGAGAGAGAAAGAGAGCCGGAGAGAGAAGAGAGAGAAAGAGTATGGGAGCAGAGAAGGAGAAGGAAAGAGATCCAGAAAGTAAAAAGGGAGAGATAGAGAAGGGTAAAGTGGCAGCTTAAAATTTTTTAGGGTTAGGGAGGGAGAAAGAGGGAAAGGGTTTTATACCCATTTTTTTTTTATGTTTTTCTAAAAAATGATTTTTACGACAATTTTTGGCTGTCGCTAAAAACAACGGTTTTTAAATATGTCATAATGCAACATTTTTATGACAATTTGAAACCGTTGTAGATATTTTATTTTTTTCATTTATTTTAGACACCTTAGTGACAATTTAAATGGGTCAAAACTGTCGTAATTTTGCGACGGAGTAAAAAATTGTCGTAAATCTACGATAGTTAGTCAAAACTGTCGCATATTTCAAATTTTGCGACATTTTATGAGCTGTCGTAATAAAACTGTCGCAGTTTGCTCGGATTCTAGTAGTGGCATATTGACCTGATTTTCCACAAAACCAACATTTGCATGTTTTCTTTTTCTAATGACATTACATTGCCTTTTAGTAAAATGTACTGGGTTTTCTTTATTTATGTTTATAGTACCTCTTCTTATAGGTTGCTCTTCTTGATCTATCGAATTTAATTTTCATATAGTTTTTTCTCTTGTTATAATTCTTTGTTTTACATCCATAATTATTTATTTGGAACAAAAAGTGAGAAATTGTCTTTTCATTTGTTGAGTTCCTGCAACCTCGCTTCATTTCTTTTCAATCTATTTTCTTAGAAAAACAATTCTATTACCTAGGGAATCTCTAGCTAAGAATTTCTCTCTCCATTTTTGGTATTTTTCACTAATTTGTTTATTAAGAGGACTTGGTAATTATCATAGAACATTATGAGATTTGTTTCATTTTCTCCAATTTTATAATAATATGTTTCAAATTTCATAATATAGTTTTCTACATATTTCATATTCCAGATATGGATAAATTTCAGCTTTCCATTCAGTGTTTAAATTAAATACACTACATACACTTCTTCCACTGATCTGAAACATCTTGTTCATCTGTTACACCATCCAAAATAAGTTTATAACCAGTTTGACATTTGGGTTCAAGAGTTACTTCTTCTTGTTTAGGTATTTCATTAGGCATAACCTTGACACTAAACTGAGTATTCTTCCCTAAAATGTATCTTGGTTGTGTACAATTTTTCTCTCCTTGATACGTATGTCTTTAGATAACATTGTTAACATTATTATTTTCAATGATAATTTCTTCTCCTACATCATTATTATCCATTAATCTTTTACCTAGTTTGTTGTCGATCTTTTGTTGAACAACTTCAATATGTAGAAACTCCAAATCATCTAATTCATTAATCCCATTTGTTAATATAAAAATTCTTCTAAAGAAACATAATTATTTTCCTCTATTTCATTATCAGAAGCAATCTCATTTTCAGAAAATATTTTCATGATTTCGTTTAGCTTATCAAGGTCTTGTTCTTTATCAAATCGGATTTGCTACTATTCAATTGTTTTCTCCTGAAGGTGATGGCTCGCCTTTATTCTCTTGGTTCTTTCCTTTTTCACTAGTGGCTCTTTTAGGGAATAAAGCAGTAAACTTCTTATTTTTATCTAAATTTTGAAAAGGAAATTTATATTTTTAAGGGATGATTTTTTCCTTATTAGGTGATGCATCTTTATTAGATTGATATCTAACTTCATTTGTTAAAGCAAGTTGTACTTGTTTAACTTGTTTTTTTAGCTCACCTACTTTTTTATTAATATCGGTTGTGGTTATGGATATTTTGTTTTTAAAATTAATACAATGAGCATATATATTATAAACCTCTAATTTTAATTCACCAATTTAATCTACTATATAATTAAGGTCGAGGCCAAAATTACTAATAATTTAAGGAATATGATAGTAATGCTTAAAATCAGGTTTCTTACACTCAGTAAAAGGTCTAGTTTTCTTAAGTTTTACTTAATTATTAATTTAATTAGCAACTTAGATTAATCATTAACTGTATGGCTCTGATACCAAAGTTTCGCGACTACAAATTTAAGATTAATAAATGTAATTAATAAAACAACTAGTAAAATTGCCTAAGGAAAAATCTATTTATATAAGGTCTACAACTGAATTCTAGATTTATAACACTAACAAATTATTTCCTACCACTGGGACTCAAAATAATACCACTAAAAATTTAACACTTTAAAAACTAACTTGAACTTCCCTAACACTTAGGCTGAAATTAGTAGCTTACCATTGACTAATAAATTTATATTACCGAATAACAATAATGTACTACTAGGACAAAAAATATACCATTGTGACCTGTAGTGGTACTAAAGAGTTTTACAGAGGTACTTTAATATGGCGAAATTCCTAAAATACCCTTGTGAGACACGAACTTCGTGTCTCGCAACCCTCCGTTTATACTTCTTGATGACGACGTTGCAGGATGATACATAATATAATATTCGAGGGAGAAGAGAAAGTTGGGGACAATCATTGGACAAACATTTAATGTAAGGTTATTTTGTATTTTACCACCTCGACCCATTAACCCCCTTTTTAAAATTACAATAAAAAAAATATTTTTTTTTAAAAAAACCACCTAAAAAGACAAAAAAAAAAAGTAGATTTCACCACCATTTAACACTTTCCGTTAAAAAAACTATTAAATCTAACATTTAAAAAAAATCTTTGATTTTCGTGCCTACTACTCCTTCTGTTTCTGAGACTTTTGCTAGATGTCCTGCGGGAGAGTTACTTTACCAAAACTGATTGCTCTTCGACTGTACCTACAAACAAACGGAAGCTTTGGGGGTTCAGAGTTCCGCCTCCAACAATCAAGTTAGTAAAGAGTCGAAGTAGGGTATAAATATGTGAAAACTAAAAGAATTTTCTTGGATCCCGAGATCAGATGTTTTCTCTAATATAAGAGAATATTGAATGCTGCAATAAACCAACGTGCTCCAAATATGGGGTCAATGCCCCTACTTATAGGGCGTTGGGAATTAGCGTCTATTTCCTATGTTATTAACCTAGGTAAATGTGCTGTTTCACAGCATCTCGGGATTTGGGCCTTAGAAGGCCGTCATTTTAACTACTGGTTCTCTTAGGATCTCTCTTAGGGTGACACGTGTCACCTTTTGATTGGGCCAAGTGGCCTGGATATTTTTACCCAAATCACTATTCAAATAACAGTTTCATAATTTTTGAATTGACCATTTAACTAAAATTTTAATAATAAATCATTTAGTGTAAATGAGCACTTTATTACTAATTAAAGCATCTTTTTTTTCACTACGGGATCAATAATTATATTTTTAAAACGTGCATCGCACGGGCACTATGGTAATATACCTAATAGAAGTTCATTTATTTTAATGTGGAGTTTAAAATACTACGTATATGTAGAAATATATTAGTTGAGTGAATACAAAATTTTATTATTGTTAGTAATGTTAATTGAAAAAAGATTTTTTTGATTAGGAAAAATTGATATTAATAATCTTAACTTTGCTCTATTTACTTTTAATAATCCCAACTTTGGATTTGTACGGAATATTTCAAGCATCCCACACTTGAGCACCACTGTGATCATACACTTAAGTATGGTGGCTTTTAAAGGGAAAGAAGATAGAGCAAAAAAGTCGCCAACATGTTTTAGGAACTTGTAAACCGTTCACAGGGTGAAGGTTACACCCCTTCACGATCCATGAGATCGCTAACTCCATAGTGGTCCTAAACCATGACTGGATATTTCGGGATAAAGGTACAAATCCAACCAAAAAGAGATTGAACCTGCCCTAAAAATAGGCCTTTACTTTATTCTTCTCATATTCATGTGCGCTTTCCGACTAACATACAATCAATATATTAATCCTAAACCTGTTTAATCTATGTTGGTTGAATATTAATGCACAAATAAATCTATTATTGACGATCACTTGAATTAAAATCATATTAGGCTAAATAAAATTATTAATTATCTTATTATGCATAATTTGAAGTACAAATTCCCTTTAAACCTGCAAGAGAGGGCATGATCAAGCACTAATAATAATATTATATTATTAATAAATTATATATGAACTATTCATAAATTAACAAATAACACGAAAATACTCGTTAAATAACAAATAACATTAAATTATATATATAATTTGACACAACAAATCATCATCATCAAAATAATCTCATCAAAGCATAATATTAGGAAGATCCTAGGCATGATACTAACATGATTAATAGCAAATCCTAGCATGTCACTAAATAATAAAAATCAAAGCTTTAGCCCTAACATGATATTAACATGATAAAAGAAAATAAGAGGCAACCTAATCATGATACTAGAAAGCAATAAATAACATCCTAACATGATATTGGGAATTAAAATAATCTAAGCATGCTTTATAAAGATATAGAGCAATAAAATTACTCACTTTGTTGCCTCATATCTCTTTCTATCAAAACAATACAGACGTTAGTAACTTCAATAAAAAAATTAAAACAGTAAATCTAATAAAAGAATTGAAATAAGATTTGGGACCAAACCCTCATAAATTATCAACCTTTCATGTCTAGGGCGAAGACAACTTCGATCTTGACTATGTGTGTCTAAGTCTCGTGATGGACGAATGGTGTTTGAAAAACGAAGGCTTAGAAAGAAAGAGAAAGAATAAGCTTCTAGCTAAACAGAGAGAATATAATAGAAATATGATTGTTGATAATTGAAAATGGGGAATACGACCCTATTTATAAAGAAAAATATCCGGAAACGATCAGAGAAGATCGAATTCTAATAGAAGTAAAATTGCATCCATCACGGCGCGACAAGACCATCGCGATGCGATGGCTTCATCGCGACGCGATAGGACCATGGCGACGCGATGGCTCCATCGCGGCGCGATGGTGCTGGTTGATAATTTTTAGCCGTACGGAATCCTTTATCGAATATAATTCGATAATTAGAGTCCGTACTTTATCTTATAAAATCAGATTAAATCCTTTAAATCACTTGTTTTATTCCAATTAAAATTATTTATCTTAAAAATATAATTATTACTCCTAACCTCTTTAAAACTTAAAATAACCTTCTAGATTATTTTAGAAAATTAAAGTAATTCCTAATGACTTTAGGAATGATAATTAATGGACCCTCCACTTGATTATTGTCTGACCCATAAAACTCATTTAATATTCAATTTAATATTTGGGCCATAACTTCCTCACTATCCATCGGAATTGGGCTTATAATATATCGTTGGAAAGCTCTTTTTGAGCCCCATCCAACTACACTATTATTAGACCCATATTATTGACAAACTAAATTGGATTGACATCTTCATAAATCAGGTACGAAAAGAAATATTTTTGAAAACAGAAAGAAATATATTTATTAAAAACAGAGGCATCACTAGACTCTTTCACTTTTTACCTCGTTCGATAATCAACGACGTGAAAAGTACTCATCACTGGGTTTTGTTTTGGGGAGACACAATTTGGTGTCTATAAAAGCCCCCAATTTGACCGAGTTTGGAGAAACATAAGTTTCGAAAACAAAAGTCAGAGTAGCGATAGGGACGGATAATGACTCAGAACGTTCTGCGATCCTAAATCATTCTTGTAACGCCGATACCTGCAAACTAGCGTTTGTTAAATAGATAAGAGAGTTAGAAACGCTTATCTTGCAACGTCGAACACACGTCTCTAGAGTATCTGATTCGTTCGCATTCTTGTAGTGATGACCTCCACAAGCTAGGGAATATCGCCGACGACCGCTGCTTGTAACCATCTCCAGTTGTTATGGAAGTACCTCACCATGGCAGTGCCTCACCGCTGTAGACAATCTCCTCGGGACATCATCGAAGGTGACCGTGCTTCGCCATCTTCAGGGTTGTGGTTGTACCTCGCCACGGCATGGCTTGGCCGCTGTAGATAATTTCCTCCTTGCTTTGGGACATCGTCGAAGATTGCTGCTCGTAGCTATCTCCAACTTTGTGGAAATACCTCGACGCTATAGACAATCTCCTCTATACCTTGGTACATCGTAGAAAATCTCGTCTTTACCTTGACTCGACAAATTGATTGACAACCTCCACACCCTAGTGAAAGTCGTCGAAGATCTCGATACCTTGCGATCCCCAGTTTGCTGATGCTTCGTCATGTTGAATGTGTGTTTTCCCAATAATTCGGTGTAATTTGTTATGCCAATACCTCGACACTTTTTACTTTGCCAATACTTCGGCGCTGTAAACACCTAAAAATGTCTTCCCGAAACCAAATCCGATGATGAACAATATTTCACCGCCATTATTGGTCGGATTGAGTACCTAATCTTTGGAGTGTTTAATCCATATTTCTATTCAATACATTTCATAAACCAATCCAATTCTTAGCTCATTTCCCTAAACCATAACTTTCCACTTTTTGTGTCCACATCACAAAACTAGGGGAAACTGATTTTTTGGCCCTATAATTTTGACTCAATTATTATTTGGTTGGATAGGCCTTGAAATAAGCTTTCCAACAATATATCATAAGCCTAATTCCGATTTAAAACGAAGAAGAATGAGCAAAGTACTAAACTCGGCCCAAAACCGAAACCCTTTCATTAAAACAACCATATCTTAAAGTAGTCTTGATAAACTTTCCAATGATATATTATATACCTTATTCCGAGTTACGGATCAAACGTTATCATGGTTTTAAAAACGCGTAAAAAACTAAAGTTACCGCGCATCAATTGAAATGCCGCGTCACAGCAAAAGCTGACATGGCACAGTGCATATTGCCGTGACACGGTATTTTTCAACGTGTCACGATGCTTTTTCCGTGTATTTTCCGAGTTTTCTCACACGTTTATGAATTTGGACGCAAAAATGGAAAAAATGTACACCGTGTCACGGTGCCATGTGCCGCGCCACGGTAGAAATTGCTGCGTCGCGGCATTTTCTGCCTTGTCACGGGAGTTTTCCGTGTTTTCTCCGCGTACGTCTGCACGTGCTTTATCCATCTGAACATGTTTTAGGGTAAATTGTATCCCGCATCATGGTACATTATAACGTGTCACGGCAGACACTGACTGTGTCGCGGCAGACACATGCCGTGTCACGGTGCCCTAAATTAAGGTTTTATCTTTTTACGGTTCCGTGTGTTCCCTCTGCTCATTTCCTCTATAAGTATAGGCTTGATTTCTACAGTTTCGGGGTACCAAATCATTCTCTCTTCCTCTCTTCTACACCAAAAAAATCATTCTCTTCTCTCTCTCATACTCTAAGTCTTAAACTTATATTCCTAACTACATCATTCCTTCCTTAAACACACCAAGGAGTCCATACTTAACCCGAGGTTCCGTGCTTAAACCAAGGCGTGAACGGTATAATTAACTGAGGGTTTGGATCAGATCAACTCTACTTTTAATTTCAATGTGAGTAATTAATTAATTTAAATACTAATTTTATTTTTATAATGCTAGTATCATGATTAGGTTAATTTATATTTGATTTGACTAACAATTTATTGTTAAATTGCTTCCAATATTAACGTTTATTCTATTATATATTTATTTATCACCATATTGCATGTTTAAAGGGAATATGTAATTGAAAATCATGCCTAATAAGATAATTTGGACGATCGGTTTAGGTTCCTTATTAATTTTGTTGTTTAATGAAGTGATCACAAATATTTTAGAATTATATGTTGCATTAATATTCAACCAATTTTGCCTAATGTTAGTTTGGAACAAATTGAATCTTTGTTTGTATGCCTTTGAGATCGGCGGAAAATATTTCACTATAAAAATCGAGTAGAGGGCAATACGGGCGAATGTGACTCCATGACTCACTTCGTACCATCATCCCTCCTTTAGTAGTTCCGAACCATATGGAGTTATTAATCTCATGGATTATGAATGGGGTGTAACCTTCACGGGTTAATCGTTGTTGCCTATCGTTGTCCCTTTATCGTGGTTGCCTTAAATGATCCGTGAACGGTTTACAAGTTCCTTAAAAAATTTTTGGCGGCTCCCTACTTTCATTGTCCCTTATCGTATATGTCGATTCCCACTTCCTAAGAGTGCCAAGCATATTCACATATGCTTAACGTAGGCGTACTTCAAACGACGCCTACAATTTGGCGACTCCACTAGGGAGGATTCTTTGTTATTTATCAATTTGAGTAATTGGTATTTAATTAAGATGAGTGGATGAGACTTGAAAGGTTCTTGAAAATTATTCCTGTGATTAAATTGGTATTTTTACATATGCGTAGACGTTTTAACGTCGTATTTTAAGTTTACCCGTAAGAAAAATCGAATAACCTGATTGCGAACGAAGAAAACAAAAGCACCAGTCTGATTTCCTGACTGCCGCGTCTCAGCATGACTGTCGTGTCACGGTGCTTCCTGCCGTGTTGCGGAAGTCTTGAAATCTTTCCAGTTGCTTTATTTTTTTATCACAGTCAACTTCCTTTGATTTTTCTGAAAAAACGTATGTGTTCTACATACGTCTTAGCCCTGGGGAATTTAAGCTCTATCGACCCAAAAACGCTCATGGCAATAAGGGTTCATCCGAGTTATTAAATTCACCCAAACCATGGAGTCGAGTTCGATTTAATCACGAACTTGAGGAGCCGCCCGTTGGCATACACCCTCAAGGAAGGATGCCTTGCTAACGCGTCCAAACTCTTAACCATGGTACCCTTTTGACACCAAATAAACTTGACCATAGTGGAACATAGAACTTGACCTTAGGTTGTGAACTCTTCTTTGCATCATTGTGCCTACGTGCCCTATCTGTGATTGTTTTGATCTTAACCTTAACGAGTTTTCTTTATCTATGGTGGTTTATTTTATGACTAACTAATGCCAATGGACCGTACTCACTTAGTAATTAACGCAAACACTAAAAAAAAAAAACTGGAAAAAAAAACACAAAAACACCTGGAACAGATCACTGCACCACGGCAGAAATGCTGCGTCACGGCAATCAGTGCCGCATCACAGCAGGTTGTACCGTAACACGGTACATTTCTCCGTGTCACGATGCCCAGGGAATAAGTCCAGTCAGCTTTTTTTTAGTCTTCCGTGCTAATTTGGTCCTCGCGTCAGTCATTTTGGTTACTGTTCACATGTCTAGCCATACGATCATACCACGAGTCTTATAACATCATTTAATCACTCACGAGTCAAGTATAGTCCACACACTTTCTTTAATTTCCGACTCGAGTCATGCACCATGTCGTTTATGATCGTATACTAGGTTCATGCACCCCTTTTTTCGTCATAATATAAAAAAAAAGAGTGGAGTTTTTTTCCTCATATGTTTTCAAATGTCCATTTTTTTTCCATTTCCTTTCCTATCTTGAGCAATGATTAAAACAGTTAAGTGAATTGTTTTATTTCACAGGACTTGGTCAAGGAGCAGGAGTAAATTAATACGGTTCAAGTCCTTACCGTAACAATCTCTTAGGTCTAAGAGGAGTTCGAAGAAAACTTTGCCATCTCCACATTACTTATCACCTTCAAACTACTTTCAGTTTGTTCCAATGGCCACTAAGGAAGATATTGAGAACATCAACAAATCCATTGAGGCATTGTCTTCCATGATGAAAACCCTTACCACTAGGGTCACTACTATGGAACAAAACAAGGTCACTATTTCTACCCTTGACAAATTGAAGGAATAGATGAGTAAGATTTCCGAGGATTTCACTTATATGGAACAACCTCCCACTTTTTTGGATATGAAGGACAGGCTCCTTGAAAAGTTCTCCATTGCTGATATTCCAAAGTTCAAGCCTACTCACAATCCAATATTCCATTTGAATGCGTTCTCTACAACCATGGCTCACAAGGGATTGGACGTAACACTCTTCCCTACAGCGTTCCCTCTCTCCTTGCAGCATGCTTGCCAACAATGATTTTATTCCCTAGATGCCAAGCGTACTACGACTTGGCAAGATGTCATCGACAGTTTCATGAATCGTTACAAGTGTAACATTCAAACCAAAACTTCTGAACGTGAACTCTTCATTCTCAAACAAAAAAAGAATGAAGGCTTCACCACCTATCTGAACAGGTGGAGGGAAACGACTTTACTCTTGGTAGATCCTTTCAAAGAAAGAGAGATGGTTCGCCTCTTCATCCAAAATTTGACTCACAAGTATAGGGAACATCTCAAATTTCTTCCACTGAACACTTTCGAAGCTGTATACGACATTGGCATCAATATTGAGGATGAGCTAAAAAAGACTGCTGGTAGTAACAATAATAACACTTGGAAAAACAAGAAGAATGACCTTCCTTCTTGTTCGTCTTCTAAGCACGAAAATACTACCAACAATATAAGCCAAGTCGATCTCAATGAAGTGTTAGCTCTTGATGCTCCATTGCCCAAGAAAAGGAGAACTTACACTCCTCTAGGAATGACTTATGATGCGGCCTTAGATCGCCTTTACGGTCAAGGCTTGATCACACCTATTGGGCCATTTCCAGAGCCAAAACCTGAAGAAAGGAGTGCCAAATGGAATCCTAATGCCCATTACAAGTACCATCAAGGAAGGGGTCACTCTACTGAACAATGCTGGAATTTGAAGGACGCCATTCAAGACTTAGTAGATGCCAACAAACTTCACGTCCCTCTAGGTGGTAAGAAGTGACAAGGAACAATGAAGATAAGGCACACGGAAAACCCTTCGCGCGATATTTCATGATTTCTTCATTTTTTTTAGTTTCCCTTTCCCCAATTCAAGTCTAGCATAGATTCCCTTCCTGTAATTTGATAATTTTGTTAGCTTATTCACCTTTTTTATCAATAAATTGAGTATTCTTTACATCTCGATCATTTTTCACCAAAAAAAAAAATCAATTTCCGAACCGAACACAAGGTACACCAATGATTTAAGGCACCTTTGCAACCCATTTTTCCACTAACCATTCAAACATACACTCCATTTCTTGACACAAACCATTTTTAACATCGTCTAACGTTTGGCCTTCATTTCTTCAACCCACATTCACCTAACCTTGGGATAGGAAGGTGTGCAATTTGTGTAACATTCAGAAAGCATGTTCAAATAAAAAAAAAAGAATAAGTAAATAATAAACAATGTCTAAAGGCAAGTGTCCTAATGTCTTGGATACAAACACGTCTCGAATTGCGTCTCTCATCGAGTGCTTGGTACCGTGCTTGAGAAATATGAATTCTAAGTGAGTGATGGACCACATGATTCGAGATTGCCTACATTGATTCAAAAGAATGAAAAAAAAAGTTAAAAATAAAACTTGCAAAGTCTAATACACAATTGCATATCTTGGGGGCTTCTCTCGGGTCTTGAGCCTTTTACCCCTTTCTTCCTTAAACCATCAGCTTAACCACATTAAAACCCTTGAAAGACCTCTTTTAGGTGAACACACACTTGTGCAAAGTTCGGTTAGAGCTACGTTCGGCCTGATTCCTAACGGATACGTAGGCAACCTCACAATGAGGTGCAGCCACATTCTAACTCACATCCATATTATATCCATGCATGATCAAGTCAAAAAATATCCAATATAATGCTTATCCCTACCCATTTAGAGCTAGACTTTGGGGCTTTAACCACACCATCTAGCCTACCTAGCCTAAAGAGTCACCATCTCGACTCTCCTCACATTTATTTCCCTCACCATAGCCTTTGCAGCCTCACCTTAATATCACATTCACACACTTCTTTCACACATACATAGCCATATCATCTTTCCCCTTAGGAACCCTTTATCATGAAATCTTGTTTCCTTACCGCGCATGCTTCATCATCTTTCTCGACAACATTCATTAGAAGAAACATTGTATACTTGCTTAGCTTCCTGACCTGAGCAATGTTCTTTGTTTCATGCATCGCATAATGTGCTTAGTACTAGTTATATATCAATGATTTGTAATTATACAAAGCATATCGTGCTTAGCTCCTTGACCTAAGCAACATTCAGTACTCAACAATCACTTTCCCTATATATGTGCTTAGCTTCCAGACCTAAGTGACGTTCAAGATCGCTTCTTTACACCATATATGATGCTTAGCTCCATGACCTAAGTTCATTCATCTATCGTGTCACATGATGTAATTGTCCTTAGCCTCCTGGCCTAAGAACATCCATCATGCATACATTATTTTCAAGACAAGAAATTCAATCCATACGATTCATTTCATCTTGCTCAACGAGGAAGTTTAAAACTTCTTCCCTTCTTCATGTCTTTTCTTTTGGGGAAGTTTAAAAACTTTTTCAAAATTTTCTTCGAGGGAAGTTTAAAAACAAAACTTCATTTTTCATTTCTTTATTTTTCGGGAGAAAGTCGGTACCCTCCACTCATGACAAAAATGACAGAAAATTTTTGCTTTTGCATCTTCGTTTGCTTGTGTCTGCACACACACTCAAATCATACACATACACACACATTCACAAGTCATACACATGTCATGGAAAGTCAAGTCAAGCTTGGTCAAGTTAGTTGGTCAAGTTAATCACAATATATACGAGTCCCTTGGCAAATTTATTTTTTCAGGTCTCATATACAGCCCACGTTCGGGGACAAGCGAACCATCTACAACCCACGTTCGGGGACAAGCTAACCATCTATAACCCACGTTCGGGGACAAGCGAACGATGTACATCCCACGTTCGGGGACAATCGAACCATCATCATTTTTAGTGATCATCTCCCAAGCGAAGATGATTCACGGCGCAAGGTTCTCGATACACAGAGACTTGCAATCTCATCATCAAACAAGTTTTTCCTCAGGCATGGAAAATTGTCGATCGTTGCCATCTTTCAAGGCGAAGAAGTCAACGATTATATCATCTGTCAACTTTCCTCAAGCATGGAAAGTATATCAACAAACAACATCTGGTGGATTTCTTCAAGCATAGAAAGCTACCGAACTCATTTGTCACTGATACACTGGTGTCAGATACTATCGAACATATTTGCCACCGATACATTGGTGTCAGATAAGCATTCTATCCCTCTACTTTTTTATTTGTAGATCTAACATTTTTCTGCAGGTATCGGCGTATAAAGAGTGATTTAGGATCGCAGAACGTCATAAATAATTCTCCGTCCCTATCGAATACTTTGACTATCATTTTCAAAACTGACGTTTCTACAAACTCAGTCAAAGTGGGGGATTCTGTAGACACCTAAAAATGTCTCCCCGAAACCAAACCCGATGATGAACAACCTATCACCGTCATTATTGGTCAGATTGAGTACCTAATCTTTGGAGTGTTTAATCCATATTTCTATTCAATACATTTCATAAACCAATCCAATTTCTAGCTCAATTCCCTAAACCATACCTTACTTTCCCCTTTTCGTGTCCACATCACAAAACCGAGAAAAACTGATTTTGTGGCCCTACAATTTTGATCCAATTATTACATGGTTGGATAGACCATGAAATAAGATTTCCAAAAATAAATCATAAGCCCAATTCCGATTTAAAACGAAGAAGATATGAGTAACGTACTAAACCCGACCCAAAATCGACACCCTTTCACTAAAACGGCCATATCTTAAAATATACAAATGATTTTGACCTGAATCAATTTGGGTTGGAAAGTAGACTTGATAATATTTCCAATGATATATTATTGCCTTATTCCAATTTACGGATCAAAAGTTATCATGGTTTTAAAAACGCGTAAAAAACCGAAGTTACCGCGCAGCAGTTAAAATGCTGCGTCATGGCAAAAGCTGACGTGGCACAGTGCATATTGCCATGACACGATATTTTTCAATGTGTCACGATTCTTTTTCCGAGTTTTCTCACGCGTTTATGAATTTGGACGCAAAAATGGAAAAAATGTACACCGTGTCACGGTAACAGGTGCCGCATCATGTTGGAAATTGTCGCGTCACGGCATTTGCTGCCGTGTCACGAGAGTTTTTCGTGTTTTCTCCACGTACACCTGCACATGCTTTCTCCATCTGAACATGTTTTACGGTAAATAGTGTCCTACGTCACGGTACATTATACCGTGTCACGGCAGACACACACGGTGCCCTAAATTAGGGTTTTATCTTTTTAGGGTTCCGTGTGTTCTCTCTGCTCATTTCCTCTATAAATATAGACCTAATTTCTGCAGTTTCGGGGCACCAAATCATTCTCTCTTCCTCTCTTCTACACCAAAAAAATCATTCTCTTCTCTCTCTCTCATACTCTAAGCCTTAAACTTATATTCCTATCTACATCATTCCTTCCTTAAGCACTCCAAGGAGTCCATAATTAACCCGAGGTTCCGTGCTTAAACATAGGCGTGAAAGGTATAATTAACCGAGAGTTTGGATCAAATCAACTCTACTTTTAATTTAATTTAATTTCAATTTTATTTATATTTTATTGAAGTTACTAACAATTTATTCATGATGTAGTAATTTTAAGGAACGTGTGTAAAATGAGTAATTAATTAATATTGAAGAACAAAGCGAACCCAGTGATGAATATCTTTCACAACATTGATTATCGAACAAAGCGAAATATTGAAGAATCTCGTGATTACTCTGTTTTTAATAAAAATACTTCTCTCTGTTTTTGAAATATTTCTTTTCATACCCTGTTTATGAAAAACATCATGTTCAATTTAGTTTGGTCCACGATAAGGGTCCAATAATGGTGTAGTTGGATCGGGATTGAAAAGAGCTTCCCAAAGATATATTATAAGCCTAATTCCGATGAATAATGAGGAAGTTATGGCCAAAATACTAAATTGGGCCCAAATCGGATTTTACCTACGACCTAATGATCATGTGAAGGGTCCAAAGGTTTAATCCCATTCCTAAGCTAATTAGGATTTATTAGAAGCTTCTATTAGTTTCTAAAAGAAATTAATTATCCTTTTTGAAAAGATAAGATCAAAGAGTTTGAAATTGAATAAAACTCCTCTTTTTAAGAGTCCTTGTTCTATGCGAAATGAAATATGTTAAGATATTATTTTCGTACCTCATAATTATTATCCAAATCTTATATGGTTGGATAGATCTTTAAATTATCTTTTTAATGATATATATAATATTAATTCCGAAAAATACGAAACTCTATCCAAAACTGACACCCTTTAACTATTTCGGCCATATATTTTATTCTAAAAAAGGTTTTAATTTGATTCTAATTGGGTTGGAAAGTAGACTTCAAGATCTTTCAAATGACATATTATATGACATATTTTGACTTATGGATCAAAAGTTATGATAAAAACAAAAATTGCAAAAACTGTTGTCCATCGAGTTTTATTCCGATTCGAATTCGGATTCTTTTCTATCCCTCGACCCTATTTTTTCCTATCAATAGAGGTCATATCACCCTTTTTTCAATCATCATAAAGCTTGATCACAAACAATCATCATCTTTTCTCTCTCTAAGCTAAAGCTTATTCTTTCTTTCTCTTTCTTGATTTTCTAAACCTTTTCAAAACCTTTTCAAAATACACCATACGTCCAACACGAGGCTTATACACACCTAACCAAGATTGAAGTTGCCTTCACTCTAGACGTGAAATGTTGATAATTTCTAAGGGTTTGGTCCTAAATCCTTATTTTAATTATTTAAATTAATTGCTTGATTTAATAT
The DNA here is from genome assembly GCF_948465745.1 of Chenopodium album. Lineage (NCBI taxonomy): Eukaryota > Viridiplantae > Streptophyta > Magnoliopsida > Caryophyllales > Amaranthaceae > Chenopodium > Chenopodium album. Next base: position 46,651,632 of record NC_137843.1, read on the forward strand.
TTATTGAAGTTACTAACGTGTGTATTATTTTGATAGAAAGAGATACGAGTCAACAAAGTGAGTGATTTCAATTGCTCTATATCTTTAGAAAGCATGCTTAGATTTTTTTAATTCCTAGTATCATGTTAGGATGTCTTTATGATTCCTAGTATCATATTTAGGGTATTAACTAATATTTCTAATGTCATGTATGTTCCAGTATCATGTTTAGGTTGCTTCTTATTTTAGTCTATCATGTTAGGGATAAAGCTTTGATCTTCATTGTTTAGTGACATGCTAAGATTTGTTATTAATAGTGTTAGTATCATGCCTAGGATCTTGCTAATATTATTATGCTTTGACGAGAATATTATTATGATGACGATTTGTTGTATCAATATTATTATGTTGCTTGATATATTTATTGTTATTGCTTGATCACGCCCTCTTTTGCAGGATTAAAGGGAATTTGTACTTGAAATCACGCTTAATAAGATAATTAATGATTTTATTTAGGCTAATATTATTTTAATTCAACTGATTGCCAATAATAGATTTATTTGTGCATTAATAATCAACCAACATAGATTAAACAGGCTTAGGATTAATATATTGATTGTATGTTAGTCGAAAAGCGTACATGAATATGAGAAGAATAAAGTAGAGGCCTATTTAGGGTAGGTTCAATCTCTTTTAGGTTGGATTTGTACCATCATCCCCGAATATCCAGTCATGGTTAAGGACCACTATGGAGTTTGCGATCTCATGGATTGTGAAGGGGTGTAACCTTCACCCTGTGAACGGTTTACAAGTTCCTAAAACTTATTGGCGACTCTTTTGCTCTAGCTTCCTTCTCTTTAGACGCCACCATACTTAAATGTATGATCACAGTGGGGCTCAAGTGTGGGATGCTTGAAATATCCCCTACATTTTTTAGCGACTCCACTAGGGAGGAATCCTATTTTAATTCCTAAAATTTATTTTGAAAATAATTTAGAATGAGTGGATGAGACTCGAAAAGTTCTAAGTATTCATGTGCGTAGTTTTTATTAACATTGTGGCATAAGCATAAAAAGGTCCGCATTGGATAGTCCATCCGTAATGCGTCAAAAACATAGGCTTTTTTCACATAGGAAATTTGGGAAACATCTTTCACAACTAGAATCGAAAAAACGCTGTGAAAACTGGAAAATTCTAAAAATACAGAAAGCTGCTAAGGCATGTAGGAACTAGCGCCGAGAAAACAATGCCCATCGCAGTGCGATGCCTCTGTTGCGATAGTAATATCGCAACGTGACAGGGCTATCTCCTTGCGATGGTCCTGTTGTCTCGCGCTATGTTCTTCCAATACTGAGCCAGAAGTCTGCCTTCTTGCTTTGACTGGTTCTAGTATTGTATGCTCAAATTTTCTTCCTTATTTAGTTTTTCCCTTTTTTTTGAACCCATATGTAACAACTCCCTTTACGGAAGAATACTAGTATAATACGTTTAATTATACCGTAGAGATAGACTTAGGCGTATTACCGCCACGTGATTAAGCAAGGCTACTCAAAACTTACTAAATAAAAACCAATACTTTGCAGCGGAAACAATAATACTCTTTCTTTTATTAATACTTATAAAAATAGTAACATTGTTATTAGTACACAAAATAAAGACGAGACCAACATTCCTAAACTAGGTGAAGCAAATCCCGAGACTCCCATATGCTCATTCATGACTCCACCTGAAAATAGTTAACACTGCTTACAATTATGGTAAACAGGGCGAACCAAAACAAATAAGAAATTCGGATTAGCAAAATATGCTATGTACGATAATGTAAACTCAATTCATTTGCAAACATGCTTTTAAAACCAATTCTAATGATTAATCCAATAATTCAAAAACTCATGATTCAAAACTAATTCTCAATAATATCATAACAATTCCAATAACTCAATAAGTCAATAGAAATGATTTATAAAACTAATTTCTTTTTTTAAAAACCAATGATCTCAATATACTCAAAAATAATACCAATAACTCAATAATTCAATAATAGTGATTAGTTTAAGGTCAATCTTCTCAATAAGAGGTAGAACAAGGGTGGTTAATTTAGTCACAAGATCATTTACATATAATAATCCCTTCACCTTTCAAGTAATAAATATTAAAGAATCTACTTCTTTACTTCATCCAATATCTATATAAATAAATTAATTCAATAAACACATTAATGTTATTCCACATAAGCTATTCAAATAAAAACTCAATGAATTCCATGTATATGAAGCAATACATATAAATTAACAAGTATAACTTAAGATGACTCAACTATGAGCATCAAAACACCATAATTTCCGAACCTCCCATCACCTTACAAATCAAATAATTCCTTCCTCATATCATCAATTATTTGAATAATAAATTCCATTTGCATTAAACAATTCATAACTCAATAATAAACCAAACATACTCAAGATCACCCAACCATGGGTTAAAACTCAAAAAAAATTCGGACCTTATGACCATACTCTAAGGTGTTTTAACACCAACTCTAATGCACACATAATCACACAACTCAAGATTCAAATAGTTTCAATTCTTTTTGTTTTCGAAAATAATAATAATGTACTTGAGTCATGATATAGGACAGCCGAGCCCGTGTCTCACAGGAAAGTTACCTACGATGTCGAGGTGAGCCTTTCCTAGACAGAGAGTTGTACCCATTATAGGCCTACGTAGAGAACTCGAGAATTCTTTTCTCATTCATCTTTCCACAAATAGAAAAATAGTTTTTATGTAAAATAAAGCTTTTGACTCTCACACAAATGCGAAACTCTCTCTATCCTATATGCCCTTCTTAAGTCTACCCACAATTTTTATTATTACCCCAATTTTAATCTTTTTAGGACCGTTAAAACTGATATTACTTTGTAACACCCCCAAATCTCCCTCTACAGAAGAAGACTAGTATAATACGTTTAATTATACCGTAGAGATAGACTTAGGTGTATTACCGTCGCGTGATTACGCAAGGCTACTCAAAACATACAAAATAAAAACCAATACTTTGCAGCGGAAACATCAATACTCTTTCTTTTATTAATACTTATAAAAATAGTAACATTGTTATGAGTACACAAAATAAATACGTGACCAACAATCCTAAACTAGATGAAGCAAATCCCGGGAATCTCATATGCTCATTCATGACTCCACCTGAAAATAGTTAAAACACTGCTTACCATTACGGTAAACAGGGCGAACCAAAACAAATTAGAAATACGGATTAGCAAAATATGCAAAGTACGATTAGTGCAAGATAATGTAAACTCATTCATTTGCAAACATGCTTTTAAAACCAATTCTAATTATTAATCCAATAATTAAAAAACTCATGATCCAAAACCAATTCTCAATGATCTCAAAATAATTCCAATAAATCGATAAGTCAATAGAAATGATTTATAAAACCAATTTCTCTTTTTAAAAACAAATGATCTCAAGATACTAAAAAATAATACCAATAACTCAATAGTTCAATAATAGTGATTATTAAAATCAATTCTTTTCAAAAACCCAATTTCGTCTCTAAGTGTGCACACCTCCCAAGCTAGTCTCTTACTATTTCAAGGCTATTCTTGGAGAAAGACTAGGTCATACAAAGCCCATAGTCTTCAATGAATCCGCATAGTGGGATTAATATAATAATCATGCTTGTAAAGCTTTTATAATAATAATTCAATAATTCTCATGAAATCCCTCTTTGAATAAAATTAACCTTTATTATAGTTTAAATCAAAACTCCTTTTGTATTTAATTCAATCAAGCTTTCAAAAACCCTTTTAAAAACTCTTTAAATCAATCCAACATACTTTTAAAAATCCAAATTTCTTTGAACATAATAAATAATTTCAAACCATTCAAACATGATATTTAAAATAAATCCTTTAGTTAAAAACAAATATTAAAATCAATTCCTCCAACCATAATTTATTTCATAAATCATAACTCAAATCAATTCAATTCAATCACTAATAAAATCATACGAAACATGCTATTCAAACCAATTACTTTAGAAAGTATCTAGCCACCTAAACGTACCTTGATTCCGAATATCAATCAATACTTCGCACTTTCAAAGTTCAATCACGAATACACCTTGGAAATAACATAACCACAAGGTTATCACAACATAAACTCAAATCTAATGTGCATGGACTATAAAACTCTTTTAAAATAATACTTTAATATAAAATTATAACTTTAAAATAGGTATTTGTATTTTAGAAATCTAACCATGAAGAAGATAAAGGAATAGAATTAAAGAGAATTGAATTTTCAATGGAAAGAATAGGCAAAACTTGTAGAGGCCATAACTCCTTCAATATAATTCCGAATTGGGTGATTTTTGATCCTAACCTCAAGGATATTTCGAGAGGAACAATCTTTTGGGAAACATCAATACCTCAAAAACTGACCATAAGTTCCCGAAAACTGGCTTCAAAGGTATACAGACTGATTTATGTAAAAAGAGGAGAAGAAAGTATGAAAAGGTTTAGGAAAAAGAAAAAGAATAAAAGAGAAGAGAATTGAGTTTTGGTGTGAAGAATATGAGAGGTATGAGGGGTATTTATAGGCTCACGAATGATAAAATTATGGTAGGAGAACATAGGAAGAATTATGATAAAAAGTATTAAGGAAATTACTTGGAGAATAGAGTTACAGAATTATGGAAAGTTAAATATTAAGGTGATTGAATAATAGAATTAAGGAAAATGTGTTGTCATGATAAATAATATGGCAAAAGAGATTACTTGGGGAATAATCAAGGATGAAATAAGGTAGGGAAATAAGATGATCAAATCTTTGTGAGATGGAAAATAAGAGATTTTAAGGAGATAAATAAAAATACAATTTACCAAAATAAATCACCCAAAAATCATCATGGTGGCCGAAAATTTGAGCTTTCCTAAGCTCATATTTTTGGACCTCCCTTTAGATATTTAGGGAATTAATTTACTAGTTTTAAAGAAATAATTGTGTAAATAATATATATTGTATAAAATAATTAATTAAGAAAATATCAATTATTCACTTAAATAAATTCACTAAGAAAATCAGATTTTCTACACTTAGAATATCCGAAAATCATAGCTTATTATTTAGGAAATTCAGACCTCCTAATTAAATAATTAAAATATAAATTTTGCTTAGTTAAAATATCCGAAATATATATACTTAATCCGGGTTTTAAAATAAAATAAATGGATAATAAATCTTATCCAAAATCCAAAAATAATAATTGAGTTTTAAAATACTTTTGGCGCCAAAATTTAAATGTCATTTTGGCTCCAAAATTCAAATAATAAAATAAATTACTAAAATACCCTTTTAAGAGAATACTAATTAATTAATTAATTAGAAAATACGTTTAAAAAATACAGGGTATTACACCATATGTGTTTTACATACGGCTATAACCTTCTGGGACTTCACGCTCCATCTACCCAATCGAATGCTCATTGCAACGAAGGGTACTTCCGAGTTTGTGAATTCACCAAACCATTGAAGCAAGGTTTAACTTGTGGGGGCCCATCCATACGCGCCAACCCTTCCAAAGGTAAGGCTTCCGCGCGATGCATCTGGACTTATAACCATGGACCCTTTTTGTCTACCCTAATCCTTGAACTTTAGAGAACTAGAGTCATGGTTAGGTTGCAAACTCATTACATCATGTTGTGATTACTTGACTGCTAGTGCATCTCTTACTTGTGCATACTTCTTATGTGACTAAGCTAACTGTTTGTGTTGATTTGTGTTCATAAGTAATGTTTTAAACCAACTAACTAATGACTAAAAATGACTTTGTTCAATGAATTAATTAATTTGAACTTATAAATATGTCTCAAACTGAGTCAAGGTTCCTTTGAATCAACCCGGATTTTTATTCCCGTATATTGCATAAACATCAACTTGTTTTGGTCATAGCCGGAGTTCTAGAAAGAATTATGAGTCGTACAACCTATGGATCTATAGCCCCGAGTTTTACATTTAATGTGACGTTGGTTTCAGCTAATCTGGAGTCACGGATAAAAAGTTAAGACTCAAATACTACAGCCTGTCCAGTTTAGTGCATATACATGAAGTCTTAACTTAGTCTTTGTTCGAGTCTAGTCACATAGTCTAGTCACATGGTCATGACACGAGTCTTGAACATATCACTTTCACTCATTAGTCAAAAGCACACACTTTGTATATGTGTCACTATGACCATGTCTTACGTTCATGCATGAGTCGTCTTTCCGTCATTCGAGTCGAGGGTCTACTCTATTCCTAAATTCTTCCACATCTCTCCATCTACATCACCTTCTTCCTACTTGCTTTCTCTATACATATCACTCCCCACATTCTTCCATGACCTCTTCCCATCTATTGCATGTTGAATTGAGTTTGAGTCAAATAAATAACAATAAGTCTCCATAACTTCCCTTTCCACAACAGTGGGTCAAGGACAGAAGGGCGGTTAATCAAGGGCAACACCTTCATTCAAGTATTACTATTTCATAAACCAATTCAACAAAAAAGGAAAGCTAAGAAATGGTGTCTTATGAAGAAGTTAATGAACTGAGACAAAACATAACTAACTTGACCGAGATGTTCAAAACTCTCGCTCTTCAGGTCAATGATCCTAGCAAACAACCATAGCTCGAGCGAATGGATAAAAGCTTGAGCAAAATCTCCAATGATTACAAGTTTCATGGGATTAGCTCACAAGGGGTCTCAGTGGACAAGGAACTTCTTCTGCAGAAATTCAATACCAATGACATCCCTAAATTCAAACCAACTAACAACCTTTACTTTCATTTAAGAGATTTCGAAACTATAATGAATATTAAGGGAATTGATAGGAAAGCTTTAATTTCCACTATCTCTAGAAACCGTTTATCAACAATGGTTCTTCTCCCATGGCAAAGAGAAAATCTCTTCTTGGGACTCTATAACAAACGCTTTCATTGATAGATACAAGTGTAACATTCAAGTTGAAACTGACCATAGGGAACTTGAGATGCTAAAGCAAAAGGAAAACAAAGGATTCACTTCCTTTTTAAACAAATGAAGAGAAACCTCCTCTAGGATGGTAGAGGTTCCCACCGAAAAGGAGTCCTTAAGGATTTTAATTAAGAACCTCTAAGAGAAGTATTCAAAGCATTTGAAATACCAACACAACCTGAATACTTTCAAGGCCGTCTATAACATAGGCATCGACATTAAAGATGACCTTGCAAAACAAAAATCTACTAACAATAATAACAACAGTGGTTGGAAATGATAGAAGAACGATAAGCCTTCTTCTTCCGAACACACCTACTATATTAATAATGTTAGTACCTTTGACCTCAATGAAATCTTAGCCATGAATAATCAAGGACCCAAAAAGCAACTAAGGAAATAGTTCACTCCTATTGGGATGAGCTATGATACCGCTTTCGATCGACTCCATGACAAGGGACTCATTACTCCCATTGGACCTATTTAAGATCCCGCACCTGAAAAGATGTTTCCTAGTTAGAACCCAAATGCACACTGCAAGTACCATCAAGGTAGGGGTCATACTAATGAGAGCTGTTAAGAGCTAAAAGAGGCCATCCAATATTTGATTGATAATAACAAGCTTCCCATACCCCCAGCTACCAAGAAAACCGCGTGATGATAAAGCACAAGACACGAGGCGAGCTTCAATGACAAGATTTTGTGGCCCTTTTTTCTATTTCTTTGATTCTTCCTTTCCCCAATAAGTTTATCATAGGCATTCCTCATCTTCCTCATTAGATTTATTAGAGTTTGTTTTTTATCCTTTTCCATTTTAATAAAATAAGCATTTTATTCTTTCCATATGATCATTGCATTGCATAAAAAAAATTAAAAAAAAATAAATCCACGCTGGACTTAGAACAAGGTATACTAATGATTTGAGGCACCCCTTGTAGCCATTTCATATCACCTTTCACCCTTCACATATACAATCCTTTCTTGGTAAACCATTTTGAGCCTCGTCTAACGATAGACCTTTATTTTTTCAACCCACATCTACCTAACATTGGGATGGGAAGGTGTGCAACTTATACAAAGGCTTGATTGATTTTTACAAATAAATAAATAAATAATTAAATAAATAAAATATTCAAAAGTTCAAAAAACAAATAATAAAAAAAGTGTGCAAAAAGGGCAAGTGTTCCAATGTCTTTGATATGAACAAGTCTCAGATTGCGTCTCTTATCGAGTAGAAACATGAATGCTAAGTGAGTGATAGACCGCACGATTGGGATTGCCCACACTTATCAAAATAAGAAAAAATGCAAAAGCAAAAAAAAAAAAAAAAAAAAGACAGAGCAAAAAATAAAAGAGAGAGTTCAAAAGTGAGAAAACTCAAGCATAAAAATACAAAGATTCAAAAAGCAAGGTTGCACACCTTGGGGGCTTATCTAGGGTCTTGAGCCTTTATCCCCTTCTTCCTTAACCTTTAGCATAACCATGTTATAACCCTTCAAAGACCTCTTTGAGGTATACACACACTTGTGCGAGGTTCGGCTAGAGCTACATTCGACCTGATTCCTAACGGATACGTAAGCAACCTCACATTGGGGTGCGGCCGTAAAAAATCATGCATTCATTCATTCACATATATATTCATGCATAATCATATCAAGGGATCTCCAATGCTCATCCCTATCAACTTAGAGCTAGACTTGGGGGCTTGATCCCTACATCGTTAGCTTACCTAGCCTAAGAGTCACCACTATTTGACTCTTTTCAAAATATTTTTTCCATACACTTAGCCTTTGCGGCCTAACTTTAGTGTCACTTTCACATTCATCACAGATACATGACCAAATAAAACTTCCTTTGGGAACCCTTTCATGAAATCTTAACACAACGATGAAGCGCGCCTTATCATATCATGACCACTCATTATTATAATCATCATTGAATCACAAAGAATGAAGTACCTAGCCTCCGTGCCTAAGTTACCTAAATACTTTCATCATCGAGTCAACAATTGAGATAACCTAGGATGTTAGAATCCTTGCACCATGAGATATAACATCAACACATACATTTGACTAAATTCATTCAACATGCACTCTCAAACACTTCACTTCTTCCTTTTCGCGTCTTTCATTTTTGGGAGAAAGTTGGTACCCTCCATAAAAATCACGGAAAATTTTTGCTTTTCTACATTTTAAGTACAACACATCATAATAAAATGCACACACGAGTCATGTACATTAAGTCATGTCGTATCACATTGAGTTGAGTCTACACACACGTGTCAAAACACATTGAGTCACACTATGAGTTGAATAGCACCAAGCCATAGGTCAACCCTAAAAAGAACATGAGCAAAGTCCTATAGTCCAAAATATAGATGCAGGTACACTAAGTCCAAAATTGAACGAGTAGAAAAAGCTCTGACTTGAATTCAAGCGCATTGCAAAAGAAACAACGCAGCACCATTCATGCCAACGCAGCATGATGCACCTTAGCGCAGCACGAAGCTCCCTGCCGTAGCATGATGCACCCTGACGTGGCGCGATATACTGTGACGCAGCGCGATAGACCTGTCACTACGCGATGGCTCTAATTTGCCCGCGTCAGCCTTCGATGGTCTCACAACTTGGATTGGTTGGTCCGTGACTAATCCATTTGAGTCTCTTGATGAGCATTCGATCTTTTTGAACAATTGATAGATATTTGATTGGTAATCGGCTCGATTACAGTCTTGATTGATCGGCCTGATGATGATCATACTTCGATTACATATTGAATGAACACTTTTGATTAGTAATCAGCTCGATTACAACTTGATCGATGATCGGCCTAATGACGATCAAATGAAGCAGATTTGAAAATTGATTAAGAACATTTGAGTAGTGATTGATTATAATCACAAAGAATTCCTAGAATGGAAGATTTCTACAAACTAATTTGAAGACTTTAAGAATCTTTGATATGGTTCTTAAAATGAATTTTCCAAATATGGAAAGGTTAATTACTTCTAGGAGTAAAGACAAGACGATTTAAAGACTCAAGATGAAGAAGCCTTCGACAGGAGGCTCTAAGATTAAAAAGGGCTCTTACTTTAATTTGAGAAGGACGGTTCGAGATGAAGTGGTCATCGATAGCTTTCGCTAAGATTGAGGAGGCTATCATCTGATTTGAGAGAAAGACGGTTCAAGATGAAGCGATCTTCGATACGTTTCCTTATGATTGAGGAGGTTATCACTTGATTTGAGAAGATAACACGAGATGGGCAATCATCGATAGCTTTCGCTAAGATTGTGGAAGTTTTCACCGAGAATTGAGAAGATGGCACGAGATGAGCAGTCTTTGATGACGTTCGCTATGATTGTGGAAGTCGTCACCTAGATTTGAGAAGAACAGTTCGTGATGAGGCGGTCTTCGACGACATTCGCTATGATTGTGAAGGTTGTCACCATGATTTAAGAAAATAGCTCGTGATGTAGCAGCAGATCTTCGACAATGTTCCCTAGGATGTGGAAGATTGTCACAACAACAAAACGGAGGATCGTTACTAGTAGAATGGTCTTCGTCGACGTACCCTAGGATGTGGAGGGTTGTCACAAACAACAGAAGATGACTACAAGAAGAGTCACCTTCGACGACGGAAGGTTTTCATAAAAACGGGAGATAGCTACAAGTAGAGTTATATTTGACTATGTTCCCAAGCTTGCAGAAGATGGTCACAAAACAACAGAAGATCGCTACAAGCGCAGCAATCTTCGATGGTGTTCCCTATATTACAGAGGACTGTCATAGCAAAAATTAACTGAAGATAGCTACAAGAGAAGCAGTTTTCGGTGATATCCCTTAGCTTGAGGAAGGTCGTCACAAATGCAGTAGTATAATCGGTTACCCCGGAACGTGTACTAGATGGTGCAATAGTAGCATACTGTTGCAATAGTTCATCTTTAACACCTCCTTATTAACTAAGCTTTCATCACTATTTTTTTTGGTATCTGTTGCACAAATCTAGCTTAACCTATGTGAAAAAGGATCAAATTAGACTCATCAAAATTTAGTTTTGCTCAGTTTATGTCAATTTGCTCATTTGAATTTTGTTTGCTAATTTGAATTTAGTAGCACATAAGAAAGTATAACAGTTATGCTTATACGTCTAAATTTTGTTCAGATCAACTGCACTTGCAACTTTGCAAGTGTCTATATAAGTAATACATAACATATAAGTATGCATATAGGTATCCATTTCTATCAATTGATATATAGGTTGTGTATCATGTTCTTGTTTCTGTATATCAAGTTACCAATGTTACATAGCTGCTGTTCAAGTCATTTTTTAATATTCTGCCTTATTTTACTCTAGGATGGTCAGTGACTTGTTCATAGTAGATTAAAAGTAGCTTCATCATATATAAGTAAATTTTAATGTTAGGTCGAACCTACTTAATCAAAGAGATAAGAGTTAGATAGGAAAATGAGGATACAATTGACAAATCTACTATATTACCAAGTATCTTGATATAGTCATAGACTGTATTTTAACCTTAATTTACATTTTAGTATTTTTTTTTATAATTTAAAGGTTTTATATACATTAACCTACCAGCTCAACGGGTAGAGAATTGTGCAAATGCACAAGAGATGATGTGGGTTCAAATCCCATGTAGGTTCATGTGCATAATGTGGAGACAAAAGTTTGTATGAGATATTAGTTGTAACAAAGTTTCTATAATTATTAATCATTTCAAACCAATTTTTTACTTATATAATTTTTTATATTATTATTTTAGTTATGTATACAGATTACCTATGTAGGAATTGAACCTACATCCTCTATACATTTGCATAGCACTCTACCAAATGAGCTAATAGGTTTTATCATATGTTAGCAATTATTTGGCATATATTTTAAAATTTCTTAATGTATTCTAAAATTTAATGCAACTATTCTAAATTTTTTAGCTTACCTAAGATTTTCTACCTAAGCTCTAAATATATGTTTCAAGTTATTGCACACTATGTTGCTCATTTGATAAATGAACAAAGAATTGTTGCTCATTTGATAAATGAGCAAACAATTGTTTGCTCACTTGATAAATGAGCAAACAATTGTTTGCTCATTTGATACATGAGCAAATAAATGTTTTCTCATTTGATAAACAAACACAAGAATTGTTTGCTCATTTTGACAAACGAGCAAAAAATTATTTGCTCATTTCACAAATTTTGCTTATTTGACAAATGAACAAAGAATTATTGCTCATTTAATAAATGAGCAAAGAATTATATTTTTTCTTCCTTACGTAGCACTAATTACTCTTTACTCATTTGATAAATGAATAAAGAATTGTAGCTCATTTGATAAATGAGCAACGAATTGTTTTCTCATTTGACAAATGAGCAACAAATTGTTTACTTATTTGATAAATGAGTCAATAATTGTTTGCTCATTTGATAATTGAGCAACTACATTGTTGCTCATTTAATAAATAAACAACTAAGTATTTGCTCATTTGCTAAAAAGTTCATTTTCCTTCATTCTTTTTGGAAGAGATTGCAACTAGGTGTATAAAGTGCATGAGTATGTCCCTTATGAAATTGTGTCACTATGAATTCGCTATCACCACAATGCTTTAGAACAATATGTGCCTTGCACCCAACACGAGTGACTAATCTTTTCCTTTTGATTGAAGCCTTTTCTTCATTGCTTTCCCCTTCTTTGTTATTTAAATTTTTTTCAACAATAGCCTCTATTTTCTATTTGTATCCTTCTTTATTGCATAACACAGATATGCTACAATGATGCACCCCTTTAAATACACTTACACACACACACACACAATTAGAATTGAAATTAGATTCTTAAATAAGAACAGTTTCTGAAATCATAATCTAAAATCATAACTGCAAGCAGAAGAAGGAGGGGGTAGAGGGGTTAGGTTTGTGCAGGAAAGTGGAAGAGAAGGTGGGGTTAGTGTGCAGTCAACAGACCAAGAAAGGGGTGGGGCTTGTGTGCAGGTTTTATGTAATTTAGCGCAATAAAAATTGAAGCTCCCACTAAATTCTGCATCCAACTTAATTAATCCAATTAATTAAGTCGGTAAAACCCAAAATTTTGCCAAAACAAAAATTTTGCCAATGCCGCTCAATATCGAGGCCTAGCCTCAAAATTTAATTAAAATAATTAAAACCAAAATAATTAATTAAAATAATTAAAACGGCAAAAGAACACAAAAACTGCGTAGTCCAAAATGTCTAAGTGCCTAGCACCAAGACTTGGAGTGCTCATTGCACCACATTGCTTCGCAAGCAATGTCTACGCATACTAACCCCTATCAATCACCAACATGCATACTTACATATATAGTATTCCCCGCACCACAAGGCTCGAGCACGCGCAAGCGAGCCACGGACAGCCGAGCCATGCACAGCAGCCCGCATGGCTGGCTAGTTGTGCTGCTGGCCGTGAGTAGCAGCCATGCACAGGGCCGCACCTCCTCGAGGCAAACTCTTGGCAGCCACATGTGGGCTGCTATGCAGCCCAACTCGCCAAGCGATGCTTTGCCCTCGATTCCTGTGCAATATCCCCAGGTTTTTAACCCCAATTTTGCGTGACTAAATAATTAACTCCAAATTCATTTTAGAATTAATAAAATGAGCCAAAATAAAAAGATTATTACAAGTCCAACTTAAATAAATTCATCCAAGTGCACTAAACCAAAATTATTTCCAAGAACTATTCTTTGATAAAATTGGTTCAAGTTGATGCAATAAGGCTATACTCACTATTAATTTAATTAATTTAAATTAATCATGAGATTTTGACAAAATAAAGGGGGGTTGGAATTATGAACACGAATATTCAAATAAAGATTCTAACTTTAACTTGTGAATCCTTGAAAAATTATATCTTCCAATATGAAGATAAATGAAATTTCTATCACAAGATTCAAACTTTATGATTCCAATCAACTTAATACATGACTAAATCAAAAGTTCAACAAAAAAATTCATGGAATTTAGTACCTCAAAGTTTCAGTCACTTAAAACAATTAAAGAATGAATTTTTAGTACTAAGAAGCCTCAAAGAACAAATTTTTCACACTTAATGCAATGGATTTGCAATTATATGAAAATATAAACCAATCTTTCAAGCACAAATTACTATCAAGTAACCATGCTTAAAGAGGTTTAAAATTGCAGAAACATTAAGGAAAGAACCATATATATAATCACCATAAATATGCCATTAAGATTCAAGGTAAGAAAGACTTAAAATTTTTCGTCAAAACGAAAACTCCCTCGAAAAAGGCATTTCAAGTCGGATTTTAGCCAAAAACACAGTCCTTAAAGGGAAAAAACCATTTCCAAAACACCTTTTCCTCCCAAAATTCACTATTTTTGGGCAAAAATCTAGGTTCATTCGGGGCTGAAGTCAGCTCTAATACGGGCTTAAAAAATAATAAAACCGAGCTACTAATCTAATTAGCAACATAAAACTAGAAAAATAAAGCCATAATAGCACCTTGAAAATTATTATTATAAAAATAAATGAGCAAGGCTCCGATATAGCTATTGGGTTTCGATGAGTCCAACTCACCACGCAAGAAAACCCGAGCCAAGACCACACTCACAATTAATATAATCACAAGACATAATTTAAACAGCAAGAATAAAGGAAAGATTAATACCTTCGACGCGTGTTTTGCTCGTAACCCGAGCTCTTACTTGGGAAAGCTTTTAGTCTCATTCGCGCGAAGACCTCCTACGGAAATCCATCCGCAACTCGACCCTGACAAGGTCCAATGCTTAGAGGTTCGCTAAGGCCGGCCTAATACTCGAGTAATTATATGTGTTTAAAGGTTTTCTCAATGGAGATGCCTTTTCTAACACCTTACTCAAGTGAACAATCCCAAGGTATGCCTTGGCTATTTATAAGGAGTGCTTCCTTATGAATTCCACTCATCTTTCAATGTGGTACTTTTTCACAAAAAGATCCCATCCTTAGTTAAATAAACCAAGGAATAACAAAGTAACAAAATGTCACATGGTTAGGTGAACTTCCTCACTTGCTCCCCAAGGCAACTCACATGCATTGTGATCTAACCATGTGGCACCCAACCTTGAGGCCAAAGTTAGGTTCGGTTGGGCCGCCACATTTTGGCCCGCGTCCAAACCCGCCACCCGGGTCCGTGGCCCGCTGCCATATGGCATTGCCAACGTGGCATGCTGCCACGTGGAGTGTTGCCACTTGGTGGCTGCCAACGTGGCACGTCGCCAGCTTGGCGCGCTGCCATGTGGCACGCCGCCATTTGGTGGCTGCCACGTGGCACGCCATGTGTGCTTCCACATGGAGTGCTGCCGTGTGCGCTGTCGCGTGGCGCGTTTCTATTTGGCACGCTTCCCTAGCCTTTGCGTGGCTAGGGTTTTTACTTGTTACTCGAAGCATTTTCCCGTCTCGCCAATTCCTAAATTTTGGCTCGACTTTTAAGATTTGGCTCCGACGCTCTAAGCTTAGAATCCGACGTCTTTATTCACAATACTTGAGTGACTTATTAATTCCTTTCGGATTAATTCGTCTTGTCGGTTCGTTAGTTGCTTGGGTGTGACCCGAAGGGGTCAGTCAAGATTAAGCTATAATATTAATTACTCATTAATATTACTGATCGGAAGTGGCCTCCACCTAGGCATTTCGATCACTTGAACTCACCGAATAATTAGCGTTTGACGTTAATGTGACCAAAACGACAATGCCACAAGTATGTCTGATTTGACTCAATGGTCTTAGCTTTCTTAGCAATGTTATTAACATTATAAACTTGTTTGTCTATTGAAAGCACATAAACACCATTTTCAGAATGTGCAATACCATATAAAATATTATCGAGATAAAACGAACATTCATTGTCCTTTACTCGAAATTCAAAACCTTTGGCGTCCAACGCCGAAATTGAAATGATGTTTTTGGTAATATTAGGAACATAATAATAGTTTTAAAGTTCCAAAACTAGCTTGGAGGGCAAAGACAAACTAAGAGTTCCTACGAATACAGCCGCAATTCTAGCTCCATTGCCGACCTGGAGTTCAACCTCTCCCTTCGCTAGCCTTCTAGAGTTCCTTAGTCCCTGAGAATTGGAACAAAGGTGTGAGCCACATCTAGTATCTAATACCCATGATGTTGAGCTAGTGAAGTTTAAGTCTATAATGAAAATACCTGATCTAAAAGCAACGGTTCCGTTCTTCTTATCTTCCTTGAATTTGAGGCAATCTCTCTTCCAATGTCCCTTCTTCTTGCAATAGAAGCATTCGAAATCAGATTTAGAAGATGCTACCTTCTTTTCCTTGTTATCTTCGGTAGATTTTAGCTTAGGCGGAAAGGTCCTCTTATCCTTCCCTTTGAAGCCTTTCTTCTTCTTGCCCATGCGCTTGAACGACTTGCCCTTTTTTTATTATGAGCATATCATGCTTCCCCTCATCCTTGAGCGTTTGCTCTGCTTGCTTCAACATACCATGAATCTCGGTGAGGGTTTTCTCCATGCTGTGCATATTATAGTTCATCTTGAATTGATCACAGCCTTTGTGAAGCGAATGGAGAATGATGTCAATGGCCATCTCGATTGAATACCCCGCGTCAAGCCTTTCCATGTTCTCAAATAATCCTATCATTTTAAGTACATGTGGGCTAGCCGGTTCTCCTTTCTTGAGCTTACTCTCAAGGATCTGCCTGTGGGTTTCAAACCTTTAAGTTCAGGCCTGCTCTTGGAACATGTTCAGAAGCTCAGAAATGATCTCAAAAGCTGTCTCCTTCTCAAAGAAAGTCTTCTGAAGGTCGGGAGACATAGTGGTCAACATGATGCATTTAACATCCCGATTGACAGTTTGCCATCGGTTTAGGGCAGCCTAAGTCACTTCCTCATTGGGAGTCTCGAGCATTTCCTCATCAAGGACGTATTCCTTTTGCTCTTGCATTAGAACTATACGCAAGTTTCTTTGCCAATCAAGAAAATTTGGCCTACTCAATTTCTCCTTGTCGAGAATTGAGCGAAACGAGAATTGGTTGTTTGAGTTATTCGCAAACATGGTTCTATAATTGAAAGAATTTGAAATGAAAAACCATTCATATACTTAAATAAGATTGAATTCATGCATATATATCAAACTTATTTAAACGTCTTATTCACACATTAAATTTGTCCCTATTTGGTGAGAATATGTCTATTCCAAGATCCAGAGAATCAATGAGTAGTTAAGCATGCTTTGGCTTGTCTTAAAACTTATTACTATAAGGTAAGAAATTCTTTGCTGATGGCTCAAATCCACTGTTGGTTAGATAAATCGCCGCATCTAATGCTCTTTCAACAATTTATCCACTTTGCCACGACATGTTAGGACTCCATCACTCATATCGTTGAGTATAACCAAAACCAACATGCATACCAGTATGCCTTACTTTTCCTAGGAGTAATAGTGATGCCTCGCTTTAGCGTAGCCCATCATTACTCTAATTAGGTCGGTAAGTGTTGTTTTGGAATGGCAAGTTTTACTCAATATTTTAGGGACCTAGGGTTTCTATGTTGGTTGATTTAAGTGAACTTAATTAATCATCACAACATTCGAAAACCTAGACTTGCATCTAACATATTATTCATATATATAAGCATAAATATATATCGAAAACATAAGGAAATGATGCATTTTGGCAACTAGCATGACCCCTTGAGTCTTCAAGTCTTTAAGGGTCTTTTCTTGCAACTTCATCGCTTCGTCTTTCAAGAACCTTTGTCTTCAAGACATAACCAAAATTATGCAACTACTAGTATCTACGATTAGGACTAATCTAAATATTAAGGTACAAAAATACACAACGGTTCGCATATCGTATTTAGGTTTACAAAAATACATAATGGAACGCAGTCCGTATTTTCTATCCTCATCGGGCCCCACTAGTTGCCATTTTATAAAACCCGTGAGAAAATATATATTCCATTCATCCATTCACTATATGTGAATGGCCCATGCATTTTACAACAATAAACAAGTTACAATGCACAAACACGCGTAAACTAGTAACTAATTAAGGTGGTTAATCCGATTAACGCGCCTAATTAAAACTAGTCAAAGTTGTTTAACCGATTATGTGATTAAGCGCAATTAAAATTGAAGCTCCCACTAAATTCCGCATCCAACTTAATTAATCCAATTAATTAAGCCGATAAACCCAAAATTTTTCCAAAATTAAATTTTACAAGTGCCGCTCAAAACCGAGACCTAGCCTCAAAAATTTTAATTAAAATAAATAAACATGATTAATATAATTAAATCCGGCAAACCGCGAAATAACATTGCTCTAAAACCCCAAAGTGCCTAACATCAAGCCTTTCGACTTGGTGTGCTAGGCACCGAGGAATGGGTGCCTAGTGAGGGGTCGCGCGCACAGCCATGGCCCGTGCCAAGCGTCACACCCATAGCCTAAAGCATCGCAAAGCGTGTTATGCTCCCTACGGGGCGTGCTCGCAACATCATGGCCATGAAGCCGCTCGGGCTTGCTGTTGTACGCGCCCCATGCCGCCTTCCAGCAGCACACCGCACACACACACAAAGCCCACCTAGCCGCACCAAGCATCGCACACACACACCCACCTCAGCTGCACACGTAGCATGCATGGTGCGTACAGCGTGCGGCTGCTGTTGCCTTGCGCGCACAGCCCACGCACCTAAGCATTACACGCATCCACACACAGCCACGGCCCTTGGCAGCCACATGCGGGCTGCTATGTAACCCGACTAGCCAAGGGTGGCTTTTGCCTTGGTTTGCGTGCTAATCCCTCGGTATTAATTCTCAAGTTTTTGCTTCACTTATGTAATTAATTCTAAATTAATTTTAGAATCAATTTAATGAGCAAAAATGAAAAATATAACAAGTCCAACTTAATAAATTCATTCAAGTGTACAAAACTAAATTAATTCCAAGAACTATTCTTTAACGGAATTTGGTTCAACTTGATGCAACAAAAATGAAAGAAGGCTATTCTCACTATTAATTTAACCAACATAAATTAATTATGAGATTTGACAAAATTAAAAGGGAGTTGGAATTATGAACATAATTATTCAAATAAAGATTCCAACTTTCACTTGTGAAGCCTTGAAAATTATATCATCCAATATGAAGATTAATGAAAATTCTATCACAAGTTTGAAACTTTATGATTCCAATCAACATAATAAATGATAAATTAAAAAAGTTCAATAAACATACGTGGAATTTAGTAACACAAAGTTCCAATCACTTAAAATAATTAAAGATTGAATCTTTAGTACTTAAGAGCCTCAAAATACAAACTTTCCACACTTAAAGCAATTTATTTGCAAATATGTGAAAATTTGAGCCACCTATTAAGCACCAATTACTACCAAGTAATAATGCTCAAAAGTGGTTTAAATTAAAATTGCAGAAACATAAAGGAAAGAACCAAATGCATAATCACAATTAATATGCCATTAAGATTCAAGGTTTAAAAGATTTAAAAATTTTCGTTAAAACGAAAAATCCCTCGAAACAGGCATTTCTGGGCAGAATTTGGCTTTTTCGCAACCTTAAAAGAGTCAAAATGTTTCTTGAATATCGATTTCACCCAAAATTCACTAGTTTTGGGCGAATATCTGGGTGGAGCCAAAATTCTAAATAAAACGAGATTAAAATTAATAAAATCGAGGTACTAATCTAATTAGCAACACACCCAGAAATTAAATCCAATTACCTTGGAAATTTTAGTTACAAAAACAAATGAGCAAGTCTCCGATACTGCTGTTGGGTTTCGGAAAGTCCGACTTTCCGCGGAACAAAACCCGACCCCAAGACCTGCTCACAATTAATATAACTAAATGACATAAATAACAAGAAAGAGAGGAAAGACCATCTTACCCTTGTCGCGTGCTTCACTCACACCACGAAGCTCTTTCTTGAAAGTCGAGTCTTGCAATTGTAAGGACCTGCTATAGTATCCACCTGTGAAAGTCGAGTCTTGCAATTGTAAAGACCTCCTATGGTATCCACCCACAACCTGACCCGATCGGTCTCTTACTCGGAGTTTAGCTGAGTCGGACCAAAACACTACTCGAGTATTATGTGTACTTAAAGGTTTTCTCTCAATTGGAGATGCCTTTTTTAGTTCCTACTCAAGTGATTTTCTATAATTCCCAAGGTGGGTATTTATAGAGAATGTCATATGAGAATTCCACTCACCCATCAATGTGGGAGAGTTGGTAAAATCAATTTTCTCATGTTTATTTTTAAATCAAAACTAAAAAGAAATCTCAAACAATAATTAATTAACAAGTGGCATTCATGGAAGAGAAGGGTAGGTGAGGACCATAAGGGGAGGGGACCATTTCCTTCCTCACCAAGCTTCCCCTTAGCCGCCCTTCTCAAGTCACAAGGACCAATCACCACGCGCCATGTGGTGCCAGCCTTGTGCACTAATCTTTCCACTTAGCTGGGCTAGCTGTGCGCGCTACGTGCGTGTGGGCTGGTCGAATGCTCGGCCCAGCAAGCCACGCGCATACGCGGGCTGCTAGCCGAGGCATGCTGCCAGCGATGCTAGCTTGTCGTGCCAGCAGCAGCGTGCTGGCATTGCACCAGCCCGAACATGCGCGCAGCAAGCCACGCACGCAATGCGGGCTAGTGCTGCTACTTGTGCGTGGTTGGTGCTGCTAGCATTGCTAGCGTTGCGCCAGCTAGCTAGCTAGCCATGCGCACCCAGCACTCTACCCTTAATGCGGTGCGCTTGCTAGCATCATTACCCCTAGCATTCAGTTTGCTCGGGGTATTCCAATGCTATGGGTATTTTGGTAATTGTTGATTAATTAAAGATTTTACCATTTCGTCTTTTATTAATTCGACTCGACTTGTGACGCTCGGTCTCGACGCTCCTACCTCGATATCCGACATCTAAATACATAATACTCGAGCGACTCATTAATTCCTTTCGAATTTATTCGTCATACCGGATCGTTAGTTGCTTGGGTGTGACCCGAAGGGTTCAGTCAAGACTAAGCTGTAATATTAATTATGGATTAATATTACTGATCGGAAACGGCCTCCAACAAGGCATTCCAATCACTTGACCTTACTGTATAATTAGTTTTTTTTTAATAATTCTGAACCCTCTATCGGAATAATACACTTGTTCGAAGAACACCATTCATATCAAATAGATCCCCAAGCATGACTCCTCTACATAGTCCACGGGAATCGATCAAGTCGTCCACCATGGGAAAGCCACGATCACCACCTTTAATGGACAACCAGCCACCAAGCATGATCACCACCACCAATGCACACCACAGGCGCCTAGAATATTGGAGGAGAGATCTTTGAGAGAGATAGAGATATTGAGGAGGTTGGTTTCCTGTTTACTAATTATGGTTTGATTTCACTGATCATGAATTGTCTATCTAACCCTAGGCACCTAATCTATTTCTAATCCTATTATAATTAGACTAGGAGCAAAGCTCAAACCCTCTAAACTCCTCTATATGGCTAGCCACCTAGGATCCGTTCAATTGATCTTTGACCAATTCTTCTATCCCAAAGATCGTTAGTACCTCTAGCTATGATATAACGATGACCCAAAAGAATGAACTTAATCATTTCAATAATTTGATCCATTATATATCTAGTAATTGCACTTGACGAAGACATAAATCCTTCAATCTGCCACTTGTCTGAGACAAGTGTGCAATATTCAAATTCCTTAATTCAATATGTGTTGATTTAATAATATGATTACATCTCATGTCGAGATTATATTAATATACAAATAATTTCTTGAAATATGAGTTAGAATTACAAAATTAAATGATTACTTATTAATACATTTGAACGTGACCACGTATTTCTGAATTCTCCCTCTTCAAGCGGCCATGACACATTCCCTAATTAAATAGGTAGACTCAATCCAATCTTGTGGCAACCAAAGCTCCTACTCAATTTGAAGTAACTAGGAAATATCTTTACAATGGATGTACCATAATTAAATCAATCATTGAATGAAATCAATGTTCCACTCATGTCATAGGAATCCACTAATATGTCCGGAAGTTCTATACTTGATTTTCAAAGTAGGTCAATAGTTCAATCATGCATCATTCATGCATACCCATGTGATTGACCGAGCATCTCTAAACCCCTATAGCCCATGAAATTGTGCTATCCAATCAATCTTACATGTCAGTCCATTAATTGAAATTATTTATGTCCAATTAATGATCCTAAACTAGGAACTTTAATAAATTATGAATTTAGTTCACCTGTGAGGTTTCACTCACCAAATCACGTATTTGATGATTCCATCAATTCACAATTATTTTGGATATTTTATTTAATATCAAAACCATTATTAAATAAGAGAAACAATAAATTTCTAATTAAACGTAATTCTGCAAGTTGATGCATTACTTATGTAATAAGTTTTCTTAAAACATATACAACTTAAATTACATAACTTGCTTCAATTCAAAAACCTTAGTACGACTCTCACACTTTGGTAGTGGAAGGGGTTTAGTAAATAGATATGTGATACTTTCACTAAATGAAACTTTGTAGATCATGACATCCTGCCAACCAATGATCTCCTGAACGACATGATACTTCATCTCAGCATGTTCGGATTTGTAATATGACCTTAACTCCTTTGATTTGGTAATCGCGCCATTTTTTTGTCACAAAATAACTTGATCCAAACTTCCACCTTAACTGCAATTACTGCAGATAACAAACATTCATATTCTAACATGGAGTCTGCGATTGTGCTTTGCTTTGAACTCTTCAAGCTTACTGCTCCTCCATTCAGGCATAAAATGTACCCACATAAAAATCTAAAGTTATCTTTGTCTATTTGGAAACTCCCATTCGTATAACCCTCGATAACCAATTTACTTTTGCCACAATAAACTAGAGAAACATTCCTTTAGTCCTTCTCAAGTACTTCAGAATTTTTTCTTAGCAGCTTTCTAGTGTACTTCTAATTTTACTTGAAAACTCCTACACATGTTCAAGGCATATGTAACACCCGGCTTTGTACATATCATGGTATACCTAATGGACCCTATTGCAAAAGCTTAAGTTACATTAACCATACGACTTGATTCTTCTGGCTTTTGAAGACCCTTGAGTTCTACTGAGTGTAATACCATGAGACATGGAAAGAAATCCTCTCTTATATTCTTGCATCTCGAACCTGTCAATTATCTTATCAACATAAGTCTTTTGAATTTGTCCAATCATCCTTCATGACCTTTTTTGATGAATCTTAATTCCCAATATGTACTCAGTATCTCCTAAATCTTTCATTTAGAAACAACTATTCAACCATTACTTGACTTTCTCAAGCATTGGTATGTCATTTCTTATGAGTAGTATGTCATCTACATACAAGACTTAAGAAAACCATATTGCTCCCACTAAACTTCTTGCATACAACACAAGATTCTTTTTGCTACAATTTTAGGTACTCCCTTCGTTTCGTAATATTGACAACACTTTCCACTTATGTACGTAATAATAATTACAACACTTCCTTATTTGGTAAGGATCCACTACTATTTGAGAAATTCTTAGACTCTAACTGTTAGAGTCACGGATGACTCTAATAAGGGAATAATCGTCCTTTTACTATGTACCCACTTGCAAAAAGAAATGAAAAGGAAAACCAAAACCAAGGCTGGGAAAAGGACAGCTCATGGTATTAAAGAATCCAAAAAGGGAAAAATGACAGCAGTCAAAAAATTTCATGACTCGGTTTCTCTCTAAGATTACGCCCTCCTCTCTAAATTTACGCCCTCTTACTCTAAATTGGTTTAATATCTCCAGCGACTTGAACATTCAAATCGGGGTCAATCCCAACCGGTCAAAGGTAGGGCATTTCCCATTTTTATAGGAACTGGAAATGAAAAAAGAGCCAGATACTTCAACTAGAGGGCGACCAGTTGGTTCACCAAACTTCGACCCAATGTCACACGTTCTCCAGGTCCGAAAGGATCCAATGTCCAACTACGAACTCCTCCCGAAATTGCGTTATCGGAGCCGAGCTAGGAATAGCCGTTAGTGGACACCCACTACTTTTCACCATTTAGAGAGGCCCTCTACGTCTTTTTTTAGGAGTCCTACAGCCATTATGGGGCGGCTTTTTCATTAGAGTTAAGTCTTTTAGACTAGCCGATTCATAAAATAAGAAAAAAATCCTTCAACAGGACTTTCTTGTTAAAGACAATCATTTTCCGGCCAAAATTAAAGCTCAAGTCCACACAATTACGGCCTACATGTAACAACTCTTCAAGCTTTGGTCGGTATCTTTGCAAATTCAGTCCAAATTTCGAACGACCATAGAAGGAAATGGCGAAATGGACTCGGTAATTCAAAAATACAACAAAATACCAACTTCATCATTTCATCAAATACTATCGAATTTAACTGCTAATGGCAGCGTTGTTGGATTTGAACATCTTGATTCCGGATTGCGTTGATGGTGAAATCCCAATTCCGAACTTGATGGTATCCTCCAACAATTTTTTATGGTATTTATTATACCAAAAGTCCTTGATGGTATTCTTTCAAATACCAACAATCCTTGATGGTATTTGGTGTTGTTCTTATTCTATCTTTTGCTGTTGATGGTATGTGATACCAACAAGTTCTTGATGGTATTCTTTTAGATACCAACAATCCTTGTTGGTATTATCCAACAATTTTTGATGGTATTCTTTTAGATACTAACAACTCTTAATGGTATTCTCTAACAATCATTAATGGTATTCTTTTTTTCTATTTGTTGTTGACGGTATTCTTTCAGATATTAAGTATCATAAACTTTGATTTTTATTTGTTGGATAATATAAATTAGGGAACCTCTTTTCATCTGAAAATACTCAATAGCAATGTTGTAATTGATGTGGTAATTTGTTGTGTTCTTCAATTACCCAAAAAATTCCGACACTTGAATGGCAAAATTTTGACACTTGCATGGAGAAGAAAGACTTGTCCTTTTCAACCCATTTTCCCATCCTTAGCTTACTTTACTGTCTTTTTCCTTTTAATTTTTTTTTTCCAAGTGGGTACACAGTAAAAGGACGATTATGCCCTTATTAGAGTCATGGATGACTCTAACAGGTAGAATCCAAGAATTCCTCCTACTATTTGGTAAGGATCCACTACTATTTTATTATTTCTCTCTCATACCAACCCCACTTACACTACTTTTTTATTATTTCTATTTTTTACTAACAATTAAATATATATCCACTTACTATACTTTATATTACAAAATTCTCTTTTTGATCCCAATCCTATAATTTTCCTAAACTTTACGCAACGCCTAGTGTTGTTATTATTATGAACTAGGCTAGATCCCTTGCCATGCACGATTTTTCACTCTTTGTTACAGAGTATTAATTTAAATATAATAAATCATTTGGTCCAAAATCTAATTCTTATTTTATTCCAAATCAAGCAACTTAAATTTTTTTTTTATCCTTTATGATTACATACTGTATTTTTTGTTCAAGATTTCTTCTATTTTGAATGGCATGTTATTTTTTATTTTATATTGATAATTTTCCATTCATTAATTATGTTAGTTTGAAAGATATATATGTTAGGAAATAAGGGTGTAATTGTGTTTGATTAATGCGGAACAAATCAATGAAAAATAAGAACGAGAAAAGTAATAAAGAAGATAAATAAAGATAAATACAAGGAGTCCTAAACCTTGACTATAATTGGCCTACATTCACAGGCCGGGAGGGGGATTTACGTGGTTCAGTCAAAATAGACCTACACTCACAGGCCGGGAGGGGGATTCGAGAGCTTCTTGACTATAATGAAGAAAAAATGAGAGAATAATACAAGGAGTCCTAAATCTAATGGTTCAAAAGGTATGATCTAATTGATCAACTAAAGGGTCATTTTATAACACAAGGAAACACTAATAAAACCCTAAATTGTTCCCCAAGTATACTCGAACAGCTGTCATAGAAAATAATATAATTTAGGAAATATTCCGTAAATTATCCTAGAAGAACCGAAATACCGAGTTATAGCTCGGCAGCTAGCTCATGCCTGTCGCAAATCCTCATAAGGCCAAGCTATAGCTCAGTTGCATAGAGTTATAGCTCGCAGCCTCGTTTCAAATTTCCAGCTTCATCGGGTTTTCGTAAAACGGCCTTAAATTTCTCGTTTCTTATTGGAATTGAGCATATAACCTATCATTGGAAAGGTCTTGAACCAAGATATCACCTCTAACTTGAATCACCTCAAAATCACTTGTAGTTTGAGATATATCTACATTGAAAGTCTTCCCTACTAGATTCCGAGTCACAATCTAACAAATCTTCACCTTGACTTGAAATCGACTTAACAAGGTAACTCCACCTTGAACCAAAAAACCAAGAATTAATTCTCATAATAAAACATAAAACCTCCACCTTAAACAAGACTCCATAAGCCTACTCACATTAGGCTATCACTAAATGAACATCTTCCATAACTTGTGAACTGGTGCGTCTTCGGACACAAAATTCCGTACACAAAACCATCACGTGGCATAGATTGAGAGTATAATGTCACAACACCAAGCATGCTTATAAAAATTGATCAACTCTCTTCAAACATTTCTTCATCTCTAAAAAAAAACTAAAAACTTAAGCAATTCTAGTAAATAAAAATTACATAAATAATTTCTTAATTGTAATTGTACTTAATAAATCATAAAAGTAACAAAATTAAGTTAAGAAATAGCATAACTAGATCAAAATCTAATGCATAACCGAGATTGCTACTTTATTACAAAAGAAAAATCAAAAGCAATCTATCATAGATTCCATACCAAAAATCCACACGGTTTCTCGTTTCACCAAGAGATCTCAAAGGGGCACTTACATAAAGAGATTGTAGAAACCGCAACCCTGAAGCTCGTAACCCTAAAACACATAATCATCATCATCGTCGGTGTTGGCAATATTTGCGGATTTTTCCTCATTGGAATTTTCTTCATTCTTGTTCTTTAATTTCCAACACTCAGCTTTGATATGACCCTTCACATGACAATAGTTACAAACTTTTCCTTTACCAAAATTCTTATTACCAGTTTACCACCATGAGCAACTAAAGCATTATTTTGAGTCGGGCTATTAGATTTATTAACCAACTTATTGTCAATTAAATCTCTCTAGGTTAAGGCATCCTTGACATCTTCCAAACTCAAATCATTTTTACCATACAATAAAGTATCTCGAAAGTGCTTATATGTAGGCGGTAAAGAACACAACAACCTAATCATCGATCTCAACATCGATGTTTAGCAAATCCATAATAATAGAGAAGAATTCATCTAAATAAGACTTAAGCGGTTTACCTTCTTCTAAACGAAGATCATGAAGTCTAGATTTGAGTAGTAGACGGTTGGTCATGCTCTTTGTCATATAAAGTAACTCCAACTTCAATCACAAACCCGCAGAAGTCGTCTCCTTGGCAACCTTTCTCAAACCATCATCAGAGAGACATAATTGAATTGTCGAAAGAGCCTTAAAATCGATCTCCTCCCACGTAACCTTTGTCATGCCCGAAGGCTTTTTGGATAAACCAACATGGCTTACATCTTCAATTTCCATAGGCCAAAATTCACTTGCCTATTAAATTTCTCAATGTCGAATTTCATTGGCATAATTTAATCAAACTAATCTATGCACACCTAAGACCTTAAAAACCTGGCTCTAGATACCACTTATTAGGAAATAAGGGTGTAATTGTGTTTGATTATTGCAGAAAAAATCAATGAAAAATAAGAACGAGAAAAGCAATAAAAAAGATAAACAAAGAGCACAAGGATTTACGTGGTTCAGTCAAAATAGACCTACATCCATGGGTAGGGGATTCGAGAGCTTCTTCACTATAATGGAGAAAGAACGAGAGAATAATACAAGGAGTCATAAATCTAATGGCTCAAAAGGTATGATCTAATTAATCAACTAAAGGGTCCTTTTATAACACAAGAAAGCCCTAATAAAATCCTAAATTGTTCCCCAAGTATACTCAAATAGCCATCATAGAAAAGATATAATTTTAGGAAATATTCCATAAATTATCCTAGAAGAACCGAAATACCGAGCTATAGCTTAGCAGCTAGTTCATGCGTGCCGCAAGTCCTCATAGGGCCGAGCTATAGCTCAGCCGCATAGAGCTATAGCTCGCAACTTCGTTGCAAATTTCCATCTTTGTCAGGTTTTTGTAAAATGGTCATAACTTTCTAGTTTCTTATTAGAATTGGAAATATGACCTCTCGTTGGAAAGCTATTGAACCAAGTTATCACATCTAACTTGAATCACCTGAAAATCACTTGTAATTTGAGAGATATATGCATTCAAAATCTGCCCTACTAGATTTCAAGTCACAATCTAACAATATATTCATGATTTTTTACTATATACTTGTATAATCATTATACATTAAAGGAATTAATATAAAGATATGGTGAGAAATCTAAGTTTGCAAATATATTATTTCATGATATTTTATTCCTAAATTTTAGGAAAAAAAAATATTTGCGTATGTTCTCTATTAATTTTTTTTTTAAAAAAAAAAATATATTAATAAGGACACACCAGAAGATGACACTTGTCATTGAAGATGTGTTTTTTAGTATATAGTTATTGATATTGATTGATTGGAGGGAGTACTTTGGAATATGATGAAAAAACCGAAGTTAGATTCATGGTTATAGAAAAAATAAGGGATTAAGGTTGAAAATTTATTTGGAGTTATCCTTACCCTATTTTTAGAATCTTATTTTCATTAAAAAAAATAAAAAAAGTAAGTAGGTAAAAAAACAAAGAAAACTATACAGCCAAAATTCGGTGTGTTAGACTCACAGTGAGTCTAATATATCTAACATTAATAATCTAATATCTTACGTTAATAGTCTAATATCTGACATTAATGATCTAATATACTCATCTCAGAGATTAGATTACTATTGATATCAGATTACTAATATTAGATGACTATATATTATTTGATATTAGATTATTAATGTCAGATATATTGGACTCATGCTAAGTCCGATCTCACGCAAAATGTTTCCAAAAATATGTATTAAAAAGCGATTTTTGCTTATTTTATTGATAGTATAATATACAATTTTTAGGGGATGATTAGACTAGGTAAACGAGCTACTTTATCAAAATAATTTCAGCACCAAGATTATAGAAGGGTTCGGTACTATGTGTAAAAGTTATATTGATTAATTTATCCTTTTACATTAATTAATCTCTTCATCAAAATGCGTGCCGAGAATATGTGTTGTATTTAAAAGAAATTAGAGAAAGTATATAGATATTTTAATATTTATTAAAATTGAATCCTAATGAAAATTAAACAAAAAAAATTGAGATGCTTGAAAAAAAATTAATAAAAAAAATGAGCAACCGTTTATTCCTTTAATTTTATTTTAATTTTCACTAAATGTACTACATTAATTTTGCAATTTGGTTTATAAAAAAGGCAATTTTATAAATTCGCGACTTTGACAATTGACACTACTGTTACACAAAAAATCATTCAGTTTGATGTTAAAAACACAATTTGAGCTGAAAATGGATAACAAAGTAGGCCAAGATCCATAAAACATTATTGATTCATTGTCTAAAAAAAGATCCATATAACATCACCATTTAAGCCCAAAGAAAGTCAGACAACGGCCCAAATGTAACAACGGCACCTGCCAAACGTCTAGATATCCGAACTTGAATATCACTAACTCACTATGTGAGCACCAGTATTTGAAAAGGGGTTATAACCGGTAACATGTTAGTCGGGTTTTATTAAGGTCACTTCAGGTCACCGGTTTTTTCAACTCGGGTCATTTCGAGTCTAAGGTCAACAGGGCCGGTGAGGAGCCTGTGCAAGTGTGCGACCAGCCTTATTGCACAGGGCCTCACCATAATGAGGGCCCCAAAATTGTGAAAAGGAATAATAAAAAGCCTAATTTTTTTAACTATGAAATATAATGTTCTCCGATTGGTTGTTGCTACATGTTATAGAGATATGACGTTTCTTTTATCAATTTTTCTTGAAAATTTCAATTGCCTAATTTTTAAAGATTCCTTTAACTCTTTTATCACCTCATCAAAATACACTGTTGTAAGGAAGGGGTTCCCATCATAAGGGGCCCTTTCCTGAAATGCCCATGACCCTTTAAAAGCCTAGGACTTTACACTTGTTAGGGTGCAGTAGGATTTGAATTCCTGACTGTTTGGGGGACCTTGAATTAGAATTGATTATATCATTACGCTTTTTTGTAAGAAACATGTAGGGAGTCGCCAATGAGTTTTAGGAAAAACTCATAAACCTCGTTCATGCCTTTCTTCCATGTGGAGTTCATGGAATAATTAGCACGAATCATAAGTTTACCCATGCCCAAATTGGTCTATAAACCATAAATGAGTTCAGGAGCGAGGGTACTAAAATAACGTTCCCTTTAGAGGGGAATCGTTATCCTAGCCCTAGTGCGGCCTCTACTAGCTCTTCCTTTTTTACAATTTCATCACCAAACAATATATGCAACGCGATACCTAAAACTATGTTAGTTGATTTTATTTACACGTACCAATTCACGTAGGAATTACATCGTAATGTCGTTATTCTTTATTTAATCAAATTCGTGAAAAGGATAAAAAAATAAACAATATTCGTCTTGGCTTAAGTGATCAACCAAAAATTATTTAATTCAATTCTAATCTTTATTTAACGCAAGATACTATATGGAATTGATTAATTAATTATTTTAAAGGTGATCAAACAACACTGATTAATTAATTAGGGTTCTTTTAAACAAGAAAATAAATTTGATTTAACTAAGTGCTCGAGAATTTACCACTTCTCTTTGCTAGATCTCCGTTTAGAATACTTATGGACTCCTTCTTATAGGGGAACCTCCACCGTAGTAACAAAATATCAAAAGGGGTGAGTGTTTAGGACAAGAGGAGCTAGGTTGCACAAGTTCACAAGTATTTCGCCAGAGTTTTTTAGGTTATTTTCCGTCCCTTTAAGCCTCGGTTTAAGCTCTTATTTATAGGGAATGATTAGGTTTAAGGTTACGAGCATTCTGCCACAGCAGGTGTCGTGCGCAACAGGATGAGTTGCGCGCGGCATCCTTGCGCAAGTGATTAGGTTGCCCTGCTATGGGTAGCGCAACTAATTGTCTTGCACGCGGCTTTATAGTAAGATTCGATTTTATATTTTTCGTATAATTCTGAATCTTCAGCAGCGCAACTCTGGAGGTTGCGCTGGGTGTTGCGTGCAACTGAATTAGCTGCGCGGCAGCCCAGCGTGACTGCTTGAGATGCGCACGGCTTTTTCTGCGGCAGCACTAAAATTTAACCTAAGCGCTCCTAAATCCGTCATTATTGGGTTTTAAGCACAGGCTTAAGCCTAATTATGATCGGGTTTAGTTAATTGGACCTTTTTTTGGCTTTTATCTTTAATTTGGACTAGTCTTTTGTGTTTTGTGGCTTAACCAGTTCTCCATAAGTATTCTTCACTTCGATCCAACACGAAGATGGTTTTATTTATCGTCATTGCACTTCCTGTAGGGGCAGGAGGCCATAAGTAGATGTCTACAGTTATCCCCCACTTTGATCGAGTCTAGAATAGACGATGATCAAAGTAGTCAAGGAAATAAATCTGAGACTCATTCTGTAAAGTTCTCTAAGGATAGAGAATCTTTCAGTAATGTTTAAGGATGTCGAAACAATCCTTGGTTCGCTAAGTGTTTGAAACAAGTAGCTATTAAGGCTAGAAAAAGGTTTTCCCTAGTCTTAACGCGCTAAAGAATCTAGATTGATCCTTTGCAATTGTAGAACGCTTTTACAAGTAAAGGTGTTCTGGGTGATGTCAAGTCATGAGAAGAGATCGGTTTTAAAAGGATAAAAGGGGAAGATTTCCTCTCAATCGTGTCATCGTTGGTCTAAAGTCCCTCGATATGTCATTGAAACTTTAGCTTGACTTTAACAAAGTAAAATGATGAAAAGGGGTTTCCGGAATGGTCCGGTATTCGAGCCGGATGTCCACAGGATAGAAATACATGTCTCAGGAGGCATATATCCAAATCCAGTGAGAGGGAAGAAAGTCAGCAACTCTCTCAGCAGTTTTGTCCACAAGATGAGTACACGTGTCTCAGGACTGGGGGCACGTAACTACATAGGCGCGACATTGTCTCGTCGCTTCTTTATACAGGGGGTGATTCGACACCCTAACTGTCCGGTAAGTTAGTAAGCGCACTAACTACCGTATTTGCTCCCATTCAAGAAGTGCCTGTTCCTGATGGTTCGGCGCGCGTGGCGACTCATGAGCTAACGCCTACAGTAATTCTCTACCTTTTAGTTCCGAGAGGTAGATCTCACAAATCTTGGGCTGAAGTGAAATTTTACGCAACACCTACGCCGTACAATTTTACGCTGTACGATACGTCATTTGCATTTTTACGCTGCATGAAAACGCCTTCCTTTTTGCTTCGGACGTGAAAAAAGAAGAAAACCAGGACATTTGTAACGTCAGTACAGTAAAATGAAAAACCTGTCTATGGGTGCTTATACGTAAAGCACCACCACGTAACGTCTTAAGGCACTCCTACGAAAAACGTTCAAAACGTATGCTTGGGGAAGGCACAAAGCACGGTGTGCATGCAAGAATGATGCAAAAAACTAACAATATGAAAAGCAATTAAAAAAGATTTTGATAATTTGCGCGTCATTACGTCTAATAACGAGCAAAAACCGTTAAAAATGATCAAACGGATCAAAATCAAGATTCCGGTCATTTTAGTGACCAGTATCCACGCGCAACTCAGTAGGTCGCGCTGGCCAGGCGCGCGCATCTTTCTGAGTTGCAATGGTCTGTCACGCGCAACTGATTCAGTTGCTCGCGACACTCAGTTCAGCCAAAAGAAAATCGCAAAACGCGATTTTTCATTTCGCTTTCTCTCTCCTTCCTTCATCTATTTTCACCTCTTTCTCTCTCTAAAGAGCTCGGTTATTTGCGATTTTTGAAGCTAAAGGAAGCAAATTTCATCCTTAATTCATATTTGCCATAATCCAATGTAAGTTTTCTGTTATTTTTCGTTAGATTTAGGCTTAATTGGGACAATTTTCGAACCGTTAAACCCTAAATTTCGAATTTGGGGGTTTTCGATTCGATCCATTATTCTTGAAATTGTTTGTTCCATGTTGTTATACTATGTTTGAGGAGTGTTTTGCAACGAATTTCATGAAAAATGGTTAAGTATTGAACCTTGTATGAGCATTTCTTCGTGTGAATGCGTTTTTTGCAATTCTACTCGAATTTGGTTTGATTTTCTGTTATTTTGTTTTCTCATTTTGGTTATACTTGTCAATTATGCAGTAATTGTAGTATTGGAACTAGTTTTGCTTCCATAATTAATATTTTGAAAATTTTGAATCCGAAAAATTGGCGCGAAGTGTATACTTAGCCTATTTTTGCCATATTCGAACTTCAAGATTGTTTGGTAGACGATAATTGTGTTTATATTACTATTATTCGTCTAGAAGTAGTTGATTCTTTGAGATTTTGGAATACAATCCCTTGAATACTTAGTTGAAACTGGTATAGGATGGCCTTTTTGGGTGTTAGAAGCCCCCATTTACTGAGTTTAACTGCAGGTATCGTAGCCCCCAAGTATGGGTGGCATTTGATTTTCGTGTTTTGCCCTATCGGCAGCCGTTATGCTGCTGAAATGGGTCTAGAATACGTATATTAGTTTAGTTTAGGAAATAAAGTAAACTAATTAAAGAAACTTTATCCATCATAGCATGGACTCGCCTCCATTTGTCGATGCTGAGGAGATCCTAGGTGGTCCGGACGAGGCGGTTCGCCCTCGGAAGAGGGTGACCCGTCCTCAAGAGAAGGTTCGAGAGCGACGCGTCGCAGCTGATTGACGTAGCCAGGAGGATGAGGTTTTGGAGGCTCCTCCCAACTGGGACCCTAGGGTCCTTAAGTGGGACCCAGACCATCATGTTTCGATTAGAGGGTGGCGAGGCATCGTGAGTTTTTCGCGCCTTTGTTTCTTTCTCTTTTCCTTTGTTTCTCCTTTTTAAACCATAACCGTTTTTTTTCTTTATTCTTTTATTTAGAGTGAGCCTAGCATGCGTTTATACGGCTCTGGTGACCTGCGAGCCTGTTTTGAGAGTTTTCCCGAGGTGGCAAAGGAGATTGTAGCACTTTTCGGGATTGACTCCCAGCTGGCGGCTCTTCGGGATTAATCGAGTCAGCCTGCATCGTCAGCTTTCCTCCGTGGATTGATGGAGTTTTGGTGGGATTCCACCAACACTTTTCATTTTCCATGGGGAGAGATGACGGTTACCCCTTTCGATTTCTCTATGATTACAGGTTTTCCTTTCGGAGGCAAGCCCGTAGTCATAGAGTTCGTTAAGGGGTCAAACGAGAGACTGCGCGACCTTGTGGGGGACCGTCTTGTGTCGGCCCTTCACGTGTACGCGCAGTCTTGTCCGTACTAGGTTCTTGCTGACGAGTTTTCAGTTGACGAGCTTGATCGGCAGTGTACACTTGAGCAACTGGCTCTGATATACATCGCTCACGTTCTTTCCGTCACCATCTTGAGTGATCGAGAAGAGCGTTTTGCTATTGGGTTACTTATTTGCCTTAGCGATTTAGGGCAAGTAGGTGACCTGAGTTGGGCGGAGGTGTCGTATCCGCGTATGCTTACAGCTATGGGCAAGGCGACACGGGTGATGGATTCCGCAGCAGCTAGTGAGGTACCTCGGATCTCCCTTACGTGGCATGGTCGTATCCTTGAGGTACGTGTTTTAAGCTTCTTTCGGTTATTACTTTTGCTTTTTTCCTTTAGGCTTACCTTTTCTCGGTTTCAGGCTTGGGGATACTCGTACCTACCTTTCTTAGCCCCTAGGGTGCTTGGGGCTGCTCGTTTTCCTATCGGTCATCGATTGGTCGCGATTAAGAAGAGACGAGCCACTTCTGCCGGCGACTTTCGGCAGAGGATCCTTTCGGCGACTCATGCGTCGGTGAGTATTCCAACTACATGTGCATTCTTTGTTTTATTTATTTTCTGACGATTTTTCATGTGGTTGTGTTTTATAGATCGATCTCCATCCTTGGAGTTTGATCGTCGGAGTCCCTAAGGCTATTCGGTCTTGCATGGTTCGTTGTCGTTTCCGGGCCCTCTATCCGGGACTCTCGGTGCTCCAGAGGACAGACGCTTGGTTTTTAGGCGAGCATGTTCTCTGGCAGCTTTCCTCCGCTGAGCCTTTGGTTCCTGCGGATCCTCCGATCCGGATGTTACGTCCGGACTTGCTGTCTATAGAGGATCGAGCTCAGGCAATCCTTGGTTATCCAGCGGAGCAGCTGGTGCTGCCGGAGGTTTCTTATTCGGCTTTTATAGCATCCAGGCTGACTCCTTTTTCGGCTTTTGTTCCGGTTAGCACTCTATCTCTCTCCTTTCCTTGTTTCTATTTATTTTTTGGAACTTTGACCCTTTTATCGCTTTTTGTCATGTATATTTTAGCGGGTCGAGCAAGGTGGTTGGGTTCCTCCTACAGCGAAGATCACGTATACAGATGCTGTCGGATCGGTAATTTGTGAGACCCTTCCAATAGTGGAGGATGATGAGGGGATACCGTTTGTACCTGAGACGGTTGAGTCGGTATGTCTTTTGTGTATATGTACTTAAACATATCTATTTACTTTTTGTTTCATATACATTTGTTTACTAACTGTCCTTGTATTCTTGGAACAGGTTCCGCGGGAAACCGTGAACGGCATGGTGAGGACTTTACGTGCTTTCCGAGCTGCTTATCGGAGAGCCCTCGTGACTTTATCATGTCGTGATCATCAGATGATCGCGGTAAATTTTATTTCTTTTCTTTTCAACGAAGTTATTACATTTCATGTACTAATCTTCGTTTTGGATTTTGCAGGATGTGCAGCAACCGTCTAGTAGTCGCCGAGCACCCTGATTCCTTTTGTACACATATTTGTTATTTATTTTAGGAAACAGATGTATATATATATTTTTTTTGCATTGTTGTACATATGACACATTTGTATATATGTCATCATTATTATATTTTTTGTTTCCATGTGTACATTATTATTATTTTTATTATTAAAAGCAAAAAAAATTTCGAGGGAGGGAAAGGGTTCCCGACTTATCCCCCTCGAAAAAATAAGCAAAACTTGAAAAAAAGGAAGGCGAAAAGAAAACAAAAAAGAAGAAAAAAGAAAATAAGAAAATAATAAAAAAGAAAATAAGGAAGTAGGAAAATAATAAAAAAGAAAATAAAAAGAAAATAAGAAAGTAGGAAAATAATAATAAAAAAAATAAAAAAATAGGAAAGTAGGAAAATAAAAAGAAAAAAAGAAAGTATGAAAATAATAAAAAAAAAATAAATAAATAAGAAAGTAGGCAAGAAAAGGGACACAAAGGGTTAAAAGGCAAGCGTATGATTCGTCTTAAGATTTCGTGAAGATTTCGTCATTATGTTAGCCAAAATACGGAAATAAACCCAACTCATATGCTGCGACAGGGGAGACGCGCGCAACTGTGTGAGTTGCGCGCGGCTGTCGCGCGCATGTGAATTAGTTGCGCGCGGATGTCGCGCGCAACTCATGAGTTGCGCGTGCCACCTGTTGGTGATATTTCCTTTAAGCCAAATTTGCCGAAAATTTGCCCCTCTTGGGTTTATTTAAACGTGGTTTCGTGTAGGCTTTTGATCATCTCGCATTCATTCGCTTAGTAATATAAGAAACTAAAAAGAATTAATCTCTCTAAATTCTCATTCTCTCTTTTTTTTTAACAATGGTGAAGACCTTTGAACAACGTTTGAAGCAATGGGTCACTTCCCTTTCAACCGAGGACAAAGTAGCTTTCAAAATTTACCACCTAGACCCTCTATTGAATTATATGCAACTAGTGGTTAACTTTGATTTTCTTCATGCCGCAGTCAACCATTGGGAATCTAACCACCATCTTTTCTTGTTTAAAGGGGACGAAATTGTCCCTTTACCCGGTGAGTTTGAGGCCTTGCTAGGTTTCCCTACAAATACTCTCCCTGTGACTTATTCGCCTACCTTGTCGGATCCCAAAGCTATATTCCAAAGATTTTTTGGCTTTTCCGACAATGATATGACCAACATTGGAACTTAAGAAGGCGTGAACTCGATTAAATTTATTGAACATTTTGTCGCCCCCCGTGACAACATGACTAAACAACGCTTTAAAATTCGTGCTTTATGTTATTGTCTTGTTGTTAATTGTTTACTTAGGACAGGCAAAGAATACGGAGATTATTCCATGGTGTCTATAGCAGAGCAAATAGAGGGATGTCATTCACCTGCTCCTTTAGCTTTGGCGGAAACCGTTCTATGTTTGAATCGCCTTAGAGGAGACCCTAACGAAAACGGTTTCACGGGAAGTCCACTCCTATTACACGTACATTTTTTTTCGTCGTTTATCAGCGCAAGTTACGAAGTTGCGCTGGCATGACCAGCGCAATCTTCTATGCTGCGCGCGGATGACGCGCGCAACTGGTTTTGATGCGCGCGCCACCTGCTTGTGTAAAAATCGCAAACTGATTTTTTTTTTTTTTTTTGTAGATTTGGCTCATAGAGCGTTTGCGAATTGTTGATCAGCCACAAAACCTTGAGGCTAAAGGAGTAAGGACATTCCCTTGACGTCGAATCCTTTATAAGCATAAGAACAAAGAGGAATGGACGTCGTTTTTCTGTCATGGGGTTCCTAACATATGTTTTGTGATTCCTTGGTGGAACATAAATAGTATGGTTGGGAATGGTCTCAATTTCCCTTAAATTAGGCTTTTAGGCCTATCTAGTACTACTTATATTTTTCCTTGCAGGGTAATGAGACAATACGGGATGAAACAAATTATTCCCCCGCAAGATTGTGATGCCCCTAAAGATGTGATTTTTAGACCCGAGCGAATTTTTCGTTGGATGGAGTATTGGTCAAGTCTTCCTAGATGGGTAGTACAAAATCCTACTGTGAGTATTGCATTATCTTCCTTTTACAAAGCTTGGATGAATGCGGCGGATAAGGGCGAATTAAACAAGGCTCGATCTCAATATCAAGCCGTCACGGCTCGCAATCAACCTAAACCCTTGATGCATTCGGCCACCACTACTCCTCCTAGTGGCCAAAACAAAGGGGTGATAAGAAAATTACACTTCTCATCTCCTAAGGCGCGTTCGAAGGAAACAAAAAGGAAAGCTCCCTCCAAACCTGCACAACGAGGTGTGATAATCAAGGAACCTTCGCAACAAACTCGAAAAAGGACTCTAACAAAATCTTCGAAAAAGGGAAAAAAGGTTGAAAAGACCCCAATTCCCAAATTGAAGAACAATGTATGGGTCAAGAAGAAGAGCGTAGGAGAAAGCTCTAAGGTTTCTGAAAATACTGCGATGGAAACTACTCCTCCATCGTCCGTGACAATTGAGGACATAGTAAAACCTTAGAGTGT
This sequence comes from Chenopodium album, assembly GCF_948465745.1. Classification (NCBI taxonomy): domain Eukaryota; kingdom Viridiplantae; phylum Streptophyta; class Magnoliopsida; order Caryophyllales; family Amaranthaceae; genus Chenopodium; species Chenopodium album. Next base: position 46,690,222 of record NC_137843.1, read on the forward strand.
TACAAAGTTTCGCCATTAGTTTTAAATTGAATAAAGTGTAATCACTACTATGTTTTTTTTTTCGTTTACAATCTAATTCAACAATGTCTCTCTTTTCTTTGAAATGTGAATGAAATAAAATGAGCTTTATATTTTTATATTTTGATATGACCGAATCATAAAGATTACCTACGTATTCGCATTACGAAATCAGGTCTTTGCGTAGTTCTAATGTTTTTTTTATTATGTATTTTTTTTTATTTTTCTTTAATCTCTTAGGTAGAAATTAAATGAAAAATTAATCAAACCTTGTTTAAAAAGAATTAAATCAAAGTTTAATTTTATTTTCCGAGTATATGTTATATTTAAGAAACACCCTCTTTAGGCCGCAAGTAGAAGTCGCAACTTCATTCAAACATAACGAAATCTGTTCGCAGTTCGTCATCAAGTGGCGCGCGCAACATCTGTAGTTGCGCGAGCTTGCCGCGCGCAACATCTGTAGTTGCGCGAGCTTGCCGCGCGCAACGAAATATGTTGTGCATGCCATCCGCGCGCAACTAATTCAATTGCGCGCGACACCTGTGCTATGAATGTCTCGAAATTTAGTTTTTTTAAATTCTATATTATTACCCCCCCCCAAGTGTGAAGATTTTTTCGTGATGTTCGAAAAAAAATTTGAACACATAGAACGGTTTATTATTTCTAAATTACCCCCCCCCCCAAGTGTTATGTATTTTACCGTGTTATTACCCCCCCCCCCCCAAGTGTGAAGACTTTCCATTGAATGCTTATTAAAATTGGTTGTATGAGTGAACGAGTTTATCCGGATTTCATATGTAATATTTCTTAAGTCGATCAATGTTTATTAATTGGAGAATTTCATCTCCTTCGATATCCATTAATCTGACGGCTCCTCCTAATAGGATTTCAATTACGCGGTAGGGACCTATCTAATTGGGTTTGAATTTCCCTCTTGGATCGGTTGGTGGACCCCTAACCTCCTTTAGTACAAAGTCACCTTCTTTTATATTTCTGGGTTTGACTCTTTTATTGAAATGACGCACAATGCGCCTTTGGTAGACTTGTACATGATGCAAAGCTCTTAATCGTCGTTCATCGAGGAATAAAAGCTCTTCATACCTCGCTCTTACCGATTCGGCTTCCGGTAGCTTACTTTCAAGTACGATGCGTAGGTACGGTATTTCCAGTTCGACTGGTTGAACTGCGTCCATTCCGAAAACTAAGGAGTATGGAGTTACTCCTATTGATGTTCGTATAGACGTTCTATAACCCCATAATGCGAAGTGTAGTTTATTCGGCCAGTCTTTATAATTTTCTGCCATTTTCTTAATGATGACTGTTATATTTTTATTTGCCGACTCTATAGCTCCATTCATTTGAGGTCTGTATGGGGATGAGTGATGATGTTTTACTTTATAACGAGTTAAGAGGGTCTCGACTTTAGCTTTGAATAGAGATCCCTGGTCACTAATTAGTTCGTGTGGAACTCCATATCTACAAAATATGTTTCGTTCGAGAAACTTTGCGACATGTTTAGAAGTGATATTCACGTAAGAAGCAGCCTCAATCCACTTAGTGAAGTAATCGATGGCTACTAATACGTACTCGTGCCCTCCTGCTCCTATTGGAGAGATATTTCCAATTATGTCAATTCCCCAAGTTGAAAAAGGCCAAGGGGAAGTGAGATTGTATAGTTCGGATGGTAGAAGGTGTTGTAAATTAGCGAACATTTGGCACTCTAGACATTTTTTAACATATTGTATGCAATCATGTTCCATAGTGGACCAATAGTACCCTTGTCGTGAAATTATTTTTGAAAGCATTTTACCATTCAAGTGAGGTCTACAAACACCTTTGTGAGTATTTTCCATAAGGTGTGTGGCTTCCGGTTGGTCTATACATAATAAACTTTGACCATTAGGTCCTTTTTTGCATAATTGACCATTTAATAGACCATATTGGGCCGCTAGTGTTCGTAAGGCTCGTTGGTCTTTCGATGAAGTATTTTCGGGATATGTGCCATGGGTAATATATTAGAGGATATGATCATACCAGGGACTGTCTCCTTCGATGTCATTTATTTCCTCTATTACGTTGCAGTACGCTGGTTCTTCTCTTCTATCAACGCATAACGGCATCATATTTAAGTGATCTGGAATGTTGATCATTGAGGCTAATTTTGCTAGCGCATCGGCAAATTGATTGTCATCCCTTGGGAGATATTTAAAATCAATATGTTCAAAATGCTCAATGAGTTGCTCTAGGTGTGCTTGGTATAATATCATTGTGGAGTTCTTTATTTTCCATTTTTTAGTATATGATTTATAATCAAACTAGAATCTCCATATACCTCTAATTTTTGCACACCTATGCTAGCTGCTGCTTCTAATCCAATAATGCACGCTTCACATTCTGCGGCATTATTGGTAACCTCAAAGTCTAGTTTAACAGAGATTGGAGTATGTGCTCCCTCTGGACTTATGAGTAACACTCCTACGCCACATCCTTTTTGATTGGACGCACCGTCGAAGTACATTACCCATTTGTCATCTTGTGTCATGAGAATCTCTTCATCCGGAAGATGAGTAGTTTCTGCACGACTTGTTTGAATTGGATGTTGTGCCAGAAAGTCAGAAATTACTTTTCCTTTCATTGATTTTTCAGGAATATATTCGGCCAACATCACCAACCACTTAGATATCCTTCCTTGTATAGGTGGTTGTTCAAACAAATACTTTATCGGGCTTTGTTGAGAAATCACATGAGTAGTGTGTGGTGGCATATAATGTCGTAATTTTTTAGTTGCCCACACTAATGCTAGGCTTGTCTTTTCCAAGGTGCTATATTTTGTTTTATATTGGATGAATTCTTTTACTTATGTAATATATTGCACGCTCGACTTTTTCTACCTCTTGTGCTAACATGGCGCCTATGGCTGTGTCTGTAACAGTAATGTATAGCCTAAGAGGTAGTTTAGGTACTGGTGGTGCTAAAATTGGTGGACTTTTGAGATAATCTTTGATTTTCTCAAAGGCCTTTTGGCATTGATCGTCCCATTCATGTTTCTCCTCTTTTATCAATTTTTTAAATATTGGCTCACAAGTCATAGTCAATTTGTTGATAAATCGACTAATGTATTGTAGTTTGCCAAGGAATCCCCTGATTTCTTTTTCTGTTTGAGGGAGAGGCATGTCAACAATTGCCTTAATTTTAGAGGGATCGAACTTGATGCCACGTGTGCTTACTACGTATCCGAGTAACTTGCCAGAAGTTACTCCGAAGGCGCATTTTTGCGAATTCAATCGCATTTTGTATTCTTTTATGCGAGTGAAAAATTTGCGTAAAGCTTTTATATGTCCCATTCTATCTTTGGACTTTACGATCTTATCATCCACATACACTTCTATTTCTTTGTGCATCATATCATCCAAGAGAGTCGTAGGCGTTCTTTGGTACGTAGCTCCTGCACTTTTTTAAACCAAATGGCATGACTGTGTAGCAATACGTACCCCAAGAGGTAATAAAGCATGTCTTTTCTTCGTCTTCTTTTGCCATTAAAATTTGGTTGTAACCTGCATATCCATCCATAAAGGATAACATCGCATGTCCAGCCGTGTTATCTACCAATATATCAATATGTGTAGAGGAAAATTGTCTTTAGGGCTAGCTTTATTAAGGTCCCTAAAGTCGACACACATGCGAAATCGTCCATCTTTTTTAGGGACTGGGACGATGTTCGCTACTCATTCTGGGTGATTACATACGCGAATAAAACCTGCGTCCAACTGTTTTTGTACTTCTTCCTTTATTTTTAATGCGACATCAGGTTTAATTCGTCGAAGTTTTTGTTTTACTGGTTTAGAGGTAGGGTTCAAGGGAATGGTATGTTCCGCAATTTCCCTATCTATTCCAGGCATGTCCTTGTATGACCAAGCAAACACGTCTTTAAATTCATTGAGCGTTGATATGAGGGTTGATCGCTCTTCCGGACTTAAAGTTAAGCCAATTTTGACTTCTCTTTTATTTTCGTTAGTTCCTATATTAACTATTTCAGTTTCTTCAACGATAGGGTTCTTTTGTTCTCGTTCATTCATTAGTTCAACCAATTTATTAATGTTATCATCTTCATTAGATTGATTGTTATAGCATTCGAAATATTCAAGAGAAGGCATATACTCATAAATAGAGCTCATATTATTAAAATCAAAAGAGAGTACATCAAGAGAAGAATCCTTGTTGGGATCTTCGTCCTTAGAACTAGAAAATAAAGACTCGGTAATGGCCACAAGGCCTAGATTTTCAGCTTCCATAGAGTTTATAATAGATTCATCTTCCGATTCTTCAAACATCTTCCCTTCGCCTGTGACGATTTTCAGCTTATCGCCTTTGTGATTGGTCCATTTGAAATATTTCCTCCATCCATGCTCAAAAGTTTCATTTGAAAGGGTGATCAACGAGGTTGGGTCAAAAGCTTCATCCTGAATGGCGTTTTGATTGGTCATTGTAGCGACATGATTTTGCTCTAGTCCAAATAGCAAGTTAAATGCTTGCCCATCATAGCACCCTGGAGTTAGGTGTTTTGATTTAACGATACTAAGATCGTCATCCAAGAAGTAGCAATCATGAAATATTTCAAATCCAGGCTTCTTGATTCCTTCCAGAACTAAGGGTTCTGGAAAGTCGTAGCATGGGTAATCTTCTCCCTCCCTAATGAATTGCCCATTAAGGGTTTGTTGATAGGATGGGAGTAAAGTGATTATCCCTTTCTTATTATTGTCTCTACGTGCTTTGTTTTTTGCATCGTGAGACTCTAATTCTTCTTTGGTTGGTTTATGTCCCAATCCAAAGGAGAAGCTTTTCTTTGGGATAGGAAGTAAGAGAGATTTCTTCATTCTTATTCCCAAAGGCATCCCAGGAAAGTAACTACTCTTGAGTAAGATGTTGTTTACTATCCGAGTGGAATATGGATCAAGCTTGAATGGTTCTTCAAAGTCTTCTTCCATTTCAATTGTGTAGATTGGCTCCGCGGCGAATCCCCAAATGTCCTCTTCATCATTATCAAGGTTTATTTCTAAGAGCGATTGATCATTTATTGCTATTTTGAGTGGAGAAGCATGTATAGTCCTAGGAAGCCCTTAATAGTTCAACCTAATCATTTGATGCAGTGAGGATGGTATTGCACCAAGCTCATGTATCCAAGGACGTCCAAGTAAAAGGTTGAATGTAGGTTTTATGTCCATAACATGGAATTCAACCATCTTTTGAATTGGGCATGTGGTAATTGGTAGCTTAACAGTTCCACACACCGACCTTCTCAAATTGTCATAGGCCCTAATGCTTTGTGTTGTTGATTGAAAATCTCTTTCTGGATTTAGGACTAAGTATTTTGCCGTTCGTAATGGGCATACGTTTACAGCTGACCCATTGTCTACCCAAGTTAGAGGGATATTGTATCCCTTGCATCCCATAGTTAAGTATAATGCATTGTTGTGGATAGTGTCTTTTGAAGGCAAATCATCATTAGTGAAAATGATTGATTTATCGGATTTTCTCGCTAGTAAGCAAGCTAACGAGATCCTGAGGGGTTGTGTCTGTGCTTACAAACAAAGCCGTTAGAGCGTTCATGAGAGAATTCCTATGTTCTTTAGAAGTATTTAGGAGTTCCCAAATGCTAACATTCACCTTGGATTGGCGAAGTTGTTTGACCAATGGTTCTTCCACCTCAAGTGGAGGTGGTATTGGATTTTGTACTTGACCTTGAGTTTGATTTTATGTGGTCAAACATCTATTTGGTGGTGGTGCTTGGTAGACTCGCCCAGAACGAGTTAAATGATCTATCTCATTTGGGTTAGTTGTAGGACTCACAAACCAACTTTCTTTTAGAGGCTTTGGATGTGCCTCCATTTCAAGATGGTCCATGAGTTGTGCTTGATGCCATTGTTCATCCAAGGAGAGATTCGATAAATCTTGCGACTTGCCCAAGAAATGATCGCAATCAAGCGCTCCATTTGTTTCAATTTGTAAACAAGATGGAGGTGGGACGGCGGCATACTTAGAGACATATAAGTCTTGAAAGTCGTCGTCCCATAGTCCACATACTTCATTAGTTTCCCCTATGAGTATTGTGGATAGAGGTTCTCCTATAGGTGTGATATAGTCCAAAGGATTGAACATATCACTTCCCATATGGTCCTCATTGATGAGAAACACCCCTAAGGGGGATGCATTATTGTTAGGTTTAGGCGTGGGAATTCTCCCATCGTCTACTAAATCTTGTATTTTGTGCTTTAAGACATAGCAACGTTCAGTATCATGTCCAACGCCTCTATGATAAGCACAATAAGCATTACCATCCCATTGAGGAAATCTTCTTTCTGGTGGAGTGGGTGGTGTTGGCCCTGTTGGCACAAGTAAACCTTTTTCATTTAATTTTTCTTACAATTCTTTATAGCTTACAGGAAATGGAGTAAATTTCTTTCTTTTGTCCATCTTTTTCTAGGATCATTATATCGATTTGTGTTATTGTATTGCGTGGAAGTCGCAAATACGTCAATAAAGGATGATGCATTATCATTCCCCTTCTTGTAGTTATTCTTAGGTTGATGATGATGATGAGTTTTGTTTGCTTTTTATTTAGCAAGATCATCTTCAATCCTAGTAGCCATAGAATAGACATTTTGAAAAGTGTCTAAACCAAGGTAACATAGATGTTTGTTGTACTTTTCATGACAATTGTCAATGAATTATTGTACTCACTCGAGTTCAGGCGGCCTTTGGGCAAGGTGGGCCGCCTTTTCTCGCCATCTACCATAGAAAGCAAGGAAACCTTCAACGTCGCCTTGCTTAAGCATCTCGAGTTAACGTAAATTTGACATACACTCTACGATACTCTCATATTGGGTAATGAAAGCCGAAACTACATCTTCCCAGGTTGCCTTGAATTTTGGATCTAGTCCATAGTACCACTCTCTCGCGGTTGGGTCTAGGGATAAAGGGAAAGTCAAAGCATAAAGCTTAGGATCAACTCCCTTTAATGTCATAGTGCCAGTAAAACACATTAAATGATTTTGTGGATTATTGGTCACCTTAAATATTGGCAAGTCTGTAGCTACGAACTTTTCCGGTAAAGCAAGTCCTGGGGGAGGAGCAAACTTTTCTGCGTCAAAGTACTTGTTCCCCATTGTAGAACAAAGAACTAGCTTCTCCAACGACTTTTCTTTGATGGATAATTGTTCCATCTTTTCTTGCAAGGCTAAGGTTTCAGCATTTTTCTTTTCAGCCTTTTCCATTTTCTTAATTCTTCTCTCCTCGGCCTCTTGAGCCTTTTCCTCTCTCAAACGAAGAATCTCTTGTTGAAGTTCTTCGATGGTTGGCATTGTTGTTGGACTAGGATTAGTTGTCGAAGAAAAGTGGTTTGAAAGGGGTTGATCATTGGGTGGTAAACGTAGAATGCGAGTGCCCGAGAGTCCTCTTTCCCAAGCTTGGAAACCGGCCCTAAAAGAGTATGAAAGGATAAGTAAATCGATACGCTTGTTTAAAAAGGGAGAAAAAAAGACGCAAAATATATTCAAACGGATAACATCACCCTTAACAATTCTTCAATGAAGATATTGTTCGGACGAGTCAATTTGTTTTTTGAGAAATCAAAATTGACTCGTTCAGTGGGCGCGCGCAAGTGACTCAGTTGCGCGCGGCTGTCGCGTGCAACGGAATCTCTTGCGCTGGGGGGGGTCGCGCAAGTCACTGAGTTGCGCACGCCACCTGCTCGTAGGATTTTTTTTTTCGAGCATTTTTTTTTTGTCATCGTTTTTTTTATTTGATTTTTTTTTTTGTTATCCTTTGAATATGACTCTAAATCACGAAGAGACAACTTCGTAATTGGGAACCTAGACCAAACTAAAAGGAAAAAAAAAAAGAAGACTATCCTAACACATTGCATATAGTAACATAATCACATAAGCATGCCATAAGTCAAGATTCACGCAATGTCGTTCTAAGGTCAAAAAAAGGCTTGGGTGTCCAAAGGTACCATATTTTAAGAAACGACGCACAAATCAATCACTAAACGTGTTGACTCATGGCATCGCCCTCCCAACATTTTGTTGGCGATATGGGTGGGATGATTGTTATTGATTTCGGGATAGAAGCCTAGTGTTGGCGACCCCTAGTCAATGAGCCAATACCCAATGGTTTAAGTGTGCTATGCTTATGCATGATGCAATGTTGTTTGTTTGGTTTTTACTCTTGTGCAAAAGGAAGATATTATGCGTTCAAGTCTCGCTCTCTAACTAGAGATTATCCAAGTTAATTCTCGTTACAACCCATAGGCAACCTAGTGTTGGAAACCTTGGACCATAACTACGAATTAATCATGTAACCTCTAAGTCCTCAGTGGAGTCGCCACTGTAAGGAGGGGGTTCCCATCGTAAGGGGTCCTCTCCTTAAATGCCCATGGCCCTTTAAAAGCCTAGGACTTTACACTTGTTAGGGTGCAGTAGGATTTTAATTCCTGACTGTTTGGGAGACCTTGAATTAGAATTGATTCTATCATTACGCTTTTTTGTAAGAAACAAGTAGGGAGTCGACAATGAGTTTTAGGAAAAACTCATAAACTTCGTTCATGCCTTTCTTCCATGTGGAGTTCATGGAATAATTAGCACGAATCATAAGTTTACCCATGCCCAAATTGGTCTATAAACCAGAAATGAGTTCGGGAGCGAGGGTACTAAAATAACGTTCCCTTTAGAAGGGAATCGTTATCCTAGCCCTAGTGCGGCCTCTACTAGCTCTTCCTTTTTTACAATTTCATCACCAAACAATATATGCAACGCGATACCTAAAACTATGTTAGTTGATTTTATTTACACGTACCAATTCACGTAGGAATTACATCGTAATGTCGTTATTCTTTATTTAATCAAATTCGTGAAAAGACAAAAAAATAAACAATATTCGCCTTGGCTTAAATGATCAACCAACAATTATTTAATTCAATTCTAATCTTTATTTAATGCAAGATACTATGTGGAATTGATTAATTAATTATTTTAAAGGTGATCAAACAACACTAATTAATTAATTAAGGTTCTTTTAAACAAGAAAACAAATGTGATTTAACTAAGTGCTCGGGAATTTACCACTTCTCTTTGCTAGATCTCCGTTTAGAATACTTATGGACTCCTTCTTGTTGGGTAACCTCCACCGTAGTAACAAAATATCAAAAGGGGTGAGTGTTTAGGACAAGAGGGGCTAGGTTGCACAAGTTCACAAGTATTTCGCCAGAGTTTTTTAGGTTATTTTCCGTCCCTTTAAGCCTCGGTTTAAGCTCTTATTTATAGGGAATGATTAGGTTTAGGGTTACGAGCATTCTGCCGCAGCAGGTGCCGCGCGCAACAGGATGAGTTGCGCGCGGCATCCCAGCGCAAGTGATTAGGTTGAGCTGCTATGGGCTGCGCAACTAATTGTCTTGCGCGCGGCTTTATGGTAAGATTCGATTTTATATTTTCCGTATAATTCTGAATCTTCCACAGCTCAACTCTGGAGGCTGCGCTGGGTGTTGTGCGCAACTAAATTAGCTGCGCACGGCAGCCCATCGCGACTGTTTGAGATGCGCGCGGCTTTTTCTGCGGCAGCACTAAAATTTAACCTAGGCGCTCCTAAATCTGTCATTATTGGGTTTTAAGCACAGGCTTAAGCCTAATTATGATCGGGTTTAGTTAATTGGACCTTTGTTTTGGCTTTTATCTTTAATTTGGGCTAGTCTTTTGTGTTTTGTGGCTTAACCAGTTATCCATAAGTATTTTTCACTTCAATCCAACACGAAAATGGTTTTATTTATCGTCATTGCACTTCCTGTTGGAACAGGAGGCCAAAAGTAGATGTCTACAACTGTACCCTTTTGTTGTGTGAATTTAGGTACATTTTTTTTTTTTTTTGAGATCTCAAAACATTTTAAGATTAATAACTTTATCATTAATCAATTTCTAATTTCAACTACCTGTAATTTCAAGTTTGTTTTTGTTTGAAACAACAAACTCCGTAAACTGTCCATATGAAATTTGTCGAGATTACCTAAAGAGAATGAAAAGTTAATATCCTAATTTTAAGTTTTTAACCATGTCTAATACTTTCAAGTTTGTTTTCTTGTGAATATAATAGAATGCTTGTTGGGAATAATATCGATAATTTTATTTAAAATTGGGGGTTAAGATAATAATACTCGTATGAAATACAAAAGTACAGACACACAATACATTTGTTTGAAATTGCATTGGGTGATTTAATATGTTATTCAATTTTTAGTGAAAAAATACATTTCAAAAAATTAATGATAACACATGTAAACATTAGAAAATTAAAGGAAAAAGGTGACATTAAATTTGTGGTCAACGATATCTCTTGAAATCACTTATCTATTTTTTTCAAATCAATAGGACGGCTAATAATGAGCGGGATATACAGGCCATATATATAGCTAGTTATGCTTAAAGATGGCCATGGGTTGTGCCGGCAAGTGGGTGACATGGGCTGGGCACGGCCACCGGCATGGCACGGCACGGTGGCCCACTTGTGGGCCGTGCCGTGAACAAAAATCTGAAAATTTGGCACGGACACGGTAGGCGGCACAGTCGCCGACCCGTGGGTGAGCACGCCGGCATGGCCCGCCAGCCCGGTATGTGGCACGGTCTGTGCCAGTTAGCCGTTGAATTAGCCATTGGAAGTTCCAACAGCCATAAAAGGCTAGTTTCAATGGTTTTCCCACCCAAAAATCCTATAAATACCCCATTTCTTCCTCCCTAATTTTTCACATTTCATCAACTCATCTCTCCTCTCTTATTATCTAATTCTCTTATTCTCTAATTCCTACAATCCTACTCTCTTTTGTGCAAAGAAAAAAAAAATCCTAATCTCTTATAAATTCTACTAGTCTACTACCAAAGAAAAAAAAAAAAAATCTTATATTTAAATTCGAAAAATTATAAGTTTGGGAAAGCAATTGAAGCGTCATTGTAAGATCTAACTCAACTTTATTATTATTATTATTATTATTGTTGTTGTTGTTGTTGTTGTTGTTGTTGTTGTTGTTATTATTGTTTTCTTGGAACTTAATTATATAAAAACTACTTTCTATTTTTATTGTGGATAATTTGGATTGTTAGTGAACTCTGTCTAAGGCCACTACAACAAATTGACCTTTGTGCCACGGGTAAAATCGTGGCACAAGTTTAAAATTTTCGTGGCTATGCAATTTAGCCATTGGGAATTTTAAAATTTACACCCATGGCACAAGAGGCCGTGGCTAGAAATTTGCCACGGGAAAATGGATGTCATGGCAAATTTTGATATTTATGCCACGAGTATAATGTGGCTAACAAATTATTCGCTACACATTCTACCGTGGCTAAAAAACTTTGTTGCCACAAATATTATTGTAGCTAATAAGATTGTTTTCTCAAATTTTACCGTGGGTAGTGAACTTTGTTGCAATAAATATTATTGTGGCCAATAAGGCTAAAAATAATTCTTTTTAAAAATTGAATTTGTATTAATGTAAATTAGTGCAGAAACACGATAACACATACATATACGCAAAAGTTACAAAAATATGTAATCCGTGTTTGTAATACACTAAAAACTAGATTATTACAATCTACAACTATTTTCATGTACTCTTTAACTTAACATAATCTGTTGTGCTGAAATTGATAAGGCAAGAACGCATCAATTCGTTGCTGTTGTGCGGAGTGTCAAACCAGTCTAGGGGATCTCACATATGTGAGCATTTTAGTGAAACATGATGTGCGGCAGGATGACATTGAGCCCTTCTGACTCGTCAATGAAGTCCTATAACATCAAATAAAAAAAGCGTTAGCCCATCTGAATATCAATTGTATCTTAAAGCAACCAACAACGACTATGCAAGGGATTTATAACAAAGATAGCAGCCTTTATAGTGAAGGCCGATAACAAAAGATGTTGCATCAGCATCGACTGCAGTGGCTAGCTTGGCTTCTAATGGATGCATTAGCAGTGACAATGTTATGCATTCGCAATGATTGATTCTATAATAAAGTGAGAAGAAATAAAATCACTACTATAAGTTTGACTCAAGCAGCAGCAATAGGGGAAGATTGCAGGGTAGCAAGTAGCGAAGGAGCAAAGGCAGCAGCAGCTGGTAGGGTGGGGGGGAGGGGAGATACTAGAGCAGCAGGCAAGGGAGGTGGAAAGGCAATAGCAGCCAGTAGGGGTAAAAAGAAAATGAAAAAGAATTAGATTACAGTCCAAGACTCCAAGTGAAACTAAAATTTACTAATCATAGGACAAAAACTCTCCCTTATTTTGTAGCAAATGTTCGTCAAAATTAACAATAATATATACATACCAAGATATATAAATGTATCTACAAAATATACCCAGCAACAACAAAGCTCAGAAGACAATCTATAAGACAATGGGGCATAATCATAAAGCTGCAATATATACCACAACAAAGTCAAACAACATTACAAGACTGAAGCACAAGGAAAAAAAAATTATAAAGCAAGTTGTCCTTTAACTTTCATAGATTTCTTAATCTCATTCAAGGTCCTTAGAATTATTTTTTTAATACAGAAGATGCATGCAATACTGCAGTGACAGTTATTCAGATTGTAGCACAATAATTAAGTTTTTATACATCATAAAAAGCAGTATGAAATGAAACAAACTGAGTTGGAACAGTGCCTGTTCTTTTTTTTGTCAACCTGTTAAGATTTAAAATCATACAACCTTTCCATAGAATATCACTGTCCATTGTACAACCTTTCCAGAAAGAACATCCTTTCTTATGCAACAAAGTACCCCATGATAAGCTTACTTGATAAACAATTTTTACCCCCTACATACCATTAATTTTTTTACTGTCTTAAACCAAAAAGCAGAAAACAATCACTTTGATTGCAAGATTTGCAACTTAGGAGGAAACATTCGAAGAAAGTGTACACAAACCATCACATATTCTAGAAAAACAACTCAACCTCAAAGAAATTCAGGCCTATGAGTACGACAGTGGACAAATTCAACAAAGTCCAACCTTTGAATTGCATATTCACAATGCATCACTATTACAGGAGGACCCTAATTCAACAAGAATGTAAAAAAAAAATCGAATAAAAGCGAGCTACAACAGATGATAAACCAAATAACTCAAACCATTACTGTGAATTAGAAATAGAAATTTATCCCTTCTTTTTGCAAGTAGAAAACATCAATACAAAAAAATAACAACCCAATAATAATAACTAGTAAGCTCATAATTCATACCCACCCAAATTCCAAATTTCATCAATAACATAAAAATTTCAGTAACATTAAAAAAAATAGCAAACTTGCAAACAAATATACACCAATTTGATATAAAACCTAGAAATAATACTAAATTAAATACAATTTATGACCTTTCCCACATCCCTAATCCCCAATTTCATCAAAACCCAAGTAAACCCACTTTGAAAAATTAATTAAAAAAAAAAACATGAGAAAAAATTTACCTTGAGGAGAGGGTGAAACTTGAGGTATAGGAAAGAAAGACCGCCGTTTATCAGTGGAGTAAGCAGTCATAGGATCGGTGTGATGATCAAATCGCTGCGGCGGAGAAGCATCTGCTGTGGAAGCGTCGGAATCCCGAGTCCCGGACCCACCCACGCCGTTGCGAACCCAACCCATCCAGCCCTAACCCCCCACCCCTGCCTCCGTCGGTGAAAACAACATCAGTTGTTGCATCTAATCGCATTGCTCTTAATCTCTCTCTTCTCTTCCCTGATTCCTCCATAATAATGGAAGATGATGGAGATTTTAGGGTGGAATTATGCGGAGTTTGGGTGACAATTGGGGGTTTTGAGTTTTGGTTGATTGAGAAGCCTAATTGATTGAGAAATTGAGGGTTTTACGAGTTTACTTAGAAATTGAGGTGGAGAAAATTTTCACCTCGATGGACAATGTTGAGTGTGCTTCAATGGAAACTGGAAGAGAAAGAGGGAGAAAAATACAGATAGAGGGCTGGCGTTATTATTTTTTTTTATTTTATGAAAGAACGTTGTGTCACTATCATTATTTTTTTTATTTTATGAAAGAACGTTGTGTCACTTGCATGTGTGTGCTTCAGTGTTTTTTCTTTTTAATTTTTTTTAAGGAAAAAAATAATTTTTATTTTTTTTGACAAATTATTTACGGTTACAAATATTAAATCATTTGATAATATTTAAGCATACTGATCTACATGGAAAAATTCAGTGTAGTATATATAGATCATATATAAAAGCAAAGTAAAAAAAAATGTTCAACCTATTATATCATGGGTTTTAATTATTTTATTAAAATTATACGTAGGCATCGAAGTTTTAATAAAACTAGTGCATTCTTTTGGTATGATATATACTTGTTGCCGTTATTGTGCAGGAAAAAAAAATCAATCATATCTAATTTAAGTGTATTTTAGATATAGAAAAATATACGAGCAACCTCTAATTTGTATGATGTTTAATATTCTACTCTGTATTAATTAGTGCCTATGGGGTGTCTTTAAAAAAAAATATAGTGCCTATAGTATTTTAAATATCTTTAAGTTTAAAAGTAAAGAAAAACAAAATAACATGGTCAATTCATGACATCTAATTTAATTGTCAAGGAAATATCTATTCTTATTGTATGTTATGATTTCCTCCTTTTCCCTGGCATGAGTATATCTAGCTACAAAAATTTAATAATGTAGCAAAAATCGTGGCATAAGTGTATGCTTGTAAAGAGAAAATTATTTCTTAAAAAAAAATGAGAAAATTATTACTTGTGATATGATAGCAGTGTAAATTTACCATGAAAAAAAACACTACTCGTGACACAATTGTAAAGTTTGTCACGGGAAAAGAACTACTCGTGACACAAATGTAAAGTTTGCCACGGGAAAAGCGCTATTTGTGGCACAAGTGTGATATTTGCCACGGGAAAATAAGTACCCATGGCATAAATTATTCTTCTTATTTAGGTTTGTATCATAGTTCATTTTTCCCGTGGCTAGATGAAATTATGCCACGAATTTAGAATTCCCGTGGCATAACACGTGGCACAAGTGGTGATTTGTTGTAGTGGGCGGGACTTGGGCTCTGGACAACGTCGTTCCTAACCTCTCCTACCTGGGATCTCACTGACCCAAGTAATCTACTATTGTTATTATTATTATTATTATTATTATTATTATTATTATTATTATTATTATTATTATTATTATTATTATTATTATTATTATTATTATTATTATTATTATTATTATTATTATTATTTTTAAACTTAATTTATATAAAAACTACTTACTATTCTTATTGTTATTGTTATTATTATTGTTGTTGTTAATTTGTTATTATTATTTGTATTATTATTGTTGTTGTTATTATTATTGTTATTGACTTATTGTTATTATTATTAAATATTAATCATGGCATCAAACCCGAACGCTTCCTCCTCCTCTAGGAAAACCAATTCAAAACGTAGGTGTAGGGAATATTTCAAGCATTATGATAACCCCAAACTTGAACCCCACTGTGATCATACACTAAAGTACGGTGGCGTTCCAAAGGGAAAGAAAAAGAGCAAAAAGAGTCGCCAACAAGTTTTAGGAACTTGTAAACCCAAAAGACAATCCAAAGGACCGTCAACTACTCCATAAGGTCTTGAACCAAATAGGGTCCGGGGATGAGGGTACGAATCCAATCTACAAAAGAAAGGACCCGCCCTATAAAATAGGCCTCTACTTTGTTCTGCTCGTATTCATGTGCGCTTTTCGAATAACATACAAACATTATATTAAACCTACCCTGTTTAATCTATGTTGGTTGAATATTAATGCACAAATAATACTATTATTGGCGATCACTTGACTTAAAATCACATTAGCCTAAACCAAATTAATAATTATCTTATTAAGCGTGATTTCAAGTACAAATTCCCTTTAACAATCATAAAAGGTGTGATCAAGCAATAACAATAAAATATAAAGCAACATAATAATAAATAAATAATAATAATAACGATGATAATAGCATGATAAGGCATAATAAAGCTTAATAATAATAGCAAGATCCTAGGCATGATACTAACAAGGTTAATAACAAACCCTAGCATGTCACTAAACAATAAAGATCAAAGCTTTAAACCTAACATGGTACTAACATGATATTAGAATAGGATAAAAGGCACCCTAAACATGACACTAGAAAGCATTAAATAACATCCTAACATGATACTAGGAATCATAAAACAATAATAAGCATGCTTTCTACATTGAAAGAGAGTAATAAGATTACATACTTTAAAGCCTCGTACCTCTTTCTAATAACAAAATACACAAGTTAGTAAACTTCAATGAAAATAATAAAGAATAATTAAAGAATTAAAGAATTAAATTGAAATCAAATTAAATAAAGTTTAGACTAGTTTTGGACCAAACCCTCAGAAAATATCAACCTTTCACGTCTAGGGCGAAGGCAACTTCGAACTTGGCTAAGAGACTCTAAGTCTTGTGAAGGCGGAATATTTTATGTGTAAAAAGCTAGTTGGTTTAGAAAGAGAGAGAAAGAATAAGCTATATTGCTTAGAGAGAGAATAGACAGAATTAAGGAAGAGTTAATGAGAATTGATGAGAGTTGATTGAGAGAATTGATTAGAGTGAATGATAGTTGATGAATAAAAACAGAGGTTCGGACCCTATTTATAAGGAAAATAGTCCGGAAAATCATAGAATTTGATAAGGAATAAAACTCCACTCTGTCGCTAACAAACCGACCTTGTCACCAGAAATTTATCCTGTCGCCAGGCGACAGAGTCTGTCGCGAGGCGACAAGCCTGTCGTTTGGCGACAGAGACAGTTTTTGCGGATTTTGTTTTTATCATATCTTTTGATCTAGAAGTCCAAATAAGTCATATAATATGTCGTTGGAAAGCTCTTGAAGTCTAATTTCTAATAAAATTGGAATCAGATTAAAATATTTTGTATATAATAAGATATGGACGAAATAGTGAAAGGGTGTCAGTTTTGGATAGAGTTTCGTATATCTTTAATATCTTTTTCGTTATAGCTCGGAATTAATATTATAATATATCATTGGAAAGATAATTTCAAGATCTATCCAACCATATTAAATTTGGATAAAAAATATGAGGCACGAAAATAATATCTGACTATCTTTAACATCTTTAAATCCGAATAGAATTAGGAAAGTTTTAAAAAAGGAAAGTTTATATTCAAATCAAATTCCATGATCTTATCTTTTCAAAAAAGGATAATTAAGATATTTTAGAAACTTTATAGAAGATTCTAATCAATCCTAATTAGTTTAGGAATAGGATTAAACCTTGGGACCCTCCACATGATCATTGGGTCGTAGGTAAAATCCGGTTTGGGCCCAGTTTAGTATTTTGGTCATAACTTCCTCATTATTCATCGGAATTGGGCTTATAATATATCGTTGGAAAGGTCTTTTCAAGCCCCATCCATCTACACCATTATTGGACCCTTATCATGGACCAAAATAAACTGAATTGGACGTTTTCATAAAATAGAGGGGTTTTCGAAAACAGAAAGAAGGATTTTAATAAAAACTAACCGCATCACTTGACTTTTGACACTTTCACCTTATTCAATTATGGTTTGACGTGACAGGTATTCATCACTGGGTTTGGTTTTGGGGAGACACAATTTGGTGTCTACAGAAGCCCCCACTTTGACTGAGTTTGAAGAAACTTAGGTTTCGAAAACGAAAGTCAAAGTATCGATAGGGACGGAGAATGATTCAAAACGTTCTGCGATTCCAAATCATTCTTATAACGCGTATCTTGCACCGTCGAGCACACGTCTCTGAACGTAACCATTTTTGCTGTTGCTTCTTTTGTTGTTTGTGACAACCTCCACTGTGCCTCTTGAACGCCATCTTTGAAGATAACCATATGTCGTCGCCTTCAATATTCTTGGTGACAATCCTCCACAGTATTTCGGGAACATCATCGAAAATAACTGTATGTCGTCATTTTCTAGGGTGTGGCCATACGTCGCCACAGCAGTATGTCGCCGCTATAGACAATCTCTTCTTTACCTTGAGGGACCGTCGAAGTTGACCTTATTTCGCCATCTTCAAATTTGTGACAACTCTCCACATCCTAGGGAACGCTGTCTATCATTGCAGCCACATCTCGAGCTTTACCTTAAATCATGGTGACAACTTTCACAATCTTAGCGAATGTCGTCGAAGACCGCCTCATCACAAACCGCTCTTCTCAAATATAGGTGACAACCTCCACAATCTTAGCGAATGTTGTCGAAGACCGCCTCATCACGAACCGCTCTTCTCAGATATAGGTGACAACTTCCACAATCTTAGCGGACATTGTCGAAGATCGCGCATCTCGTGCTATCTTCTCAAATCTTGAAGACAACTTCCACAATCTTAGCGAATGTCGTCGAAGAACGCCTCATCACGGACCGCTCTTCTCAAATATAAGTGACAACTTCCACAATCTTAGTGGGCGTTGTCGAAGATTGCTCATCTCGTGCTATCTTCTCAAATCTTGATGACAACTTCCACAATCTTAGCGAATGTTGTCGAAGATCGCCCATCTCGTGCTATCTTCTCAAATCAAGTGATAACCTTCACAATCTTAGTGAAAGCTATCAAAGATCGCTTCATCTTGAATCGTTCTTCTCAATAATAACCTCCCCAATCATAGTGAAAGCTATTGAAGGTCGCTTCATCTCAAACCGTCCTTCTTAAATTCAAGTAATAGACTCTTTTTAATCTTAAAGCCCCCTATTGAAGGCTTCGTCATCTCGAATCTTCAAATCTTCTTCCATCCTAGGAAATCGTTGTGAACCTTTACTTTGGTGCTTGCGATGAGCCAATACTTAGGCGCTTTAAGCTAAGTGAGACGATCTTTTGTCAGGTCGATCACTCATTGTGATTGTAATCGAGCCGATCACTAAATCATGTCAAATTGCTTAGAGGGGCTAACTGGCGTACCAAGGAACCCGAAACTTCTGAGCCAAGTCTATATGAGCACATCATGAAGCCACGTGACCTGTCGCTGCACCAGCGCAAGCCAAAAGTGCCTGTCGCCGCGATATCGCTCCGAACTTTCAATTTGGTCGTTTCCTTACAACCAAATATGCTCAAATCTTTTGCAAATTAAGGCTCTTCATCTCCATATAATTTTTCTCAAACTTCTCTCATCTTGGAAAAGTTTCATACATCTATATTCGCGGTTTTTTCGAAAAAATCCGGAAATATTCTTGCTCGCTGGAATGTACCTGCATCTATATTTTAGACTATAGGACTTTGCTCATCTTTTATTATCTTAGGGTTGACCTAAGGCTTAGTGCTGCTTGACTCATTGATTTGACATGACTCGAATCAAAGCGTTTGACACATGTGGCTTGACATGACTCAACTCAAAGCGTTTGACACATGTGGCTTGACATGACTCAACTCAAATCGTTTGACACATGTGCTAGACTCCACTCGATGTGATATGACACGACATGACTCAATGTACATGACTCGTGTGTAAAGTGCGACTTGAAAATGCAAAAAAGCAAAAATTTTCCGTCATTTTTGTGGAGGGTACCGACTTTCTCCCGAAAAAGAAAGACGTGAAAAAGAATCGAAGTATTTGATGGTGCATGTTGAATGAGCTTAATCAAGTATATGCATTTGATACTATCCCTCAAGGTGCAAGGATTAATTCATCCTAAACTATCTTAGTTGACTCGATTATGAAAGTATTTAGGTAACTTAGGCATGGAGGCTAAGTACTTCATACTTCTTGATACAATGATGATTATAAGTGATGAGTGATGTTGATATGACAAAGCATGCTTCAACGTTATGCTAAGACTTCATGACAAAAGGTTCCTAATTGGAAGTCTATTTAGTCATGTATCTGTGATGTGTGTGAAAGTAACACTAAAGTTAGGCTACAAAGGCTAAGTGTATGGAAAAGTATTATTTGATAAGAGTCAAATAATGATGACTCTTAGGCTAGGTAGGCTAATGATGTAAGGATAAAGCCCCCAAGTCTAGCTCTAAGTAAATAGGGATGAGCATTGGAAATCCCTTGATATGATCATGGTGTAAGTGTGTGAATGTGAAAATGAATGCATTTTTATTATGGCCGCACCTCAATATGAGGTTGCCTACGTATCCGTTAGGAATCAGGCCAAACGTAGCTCTAGCCGAACCTCGCACAAGTGTGTGTATACCTCAAAAAGGTCTTTTAAGGGTTGTAACGTGGTTAGGCTAAAAGTTAGAGAAGAAGGGGATAAAGGCTCAAGACCCTAGATAAGCCCCCAAGGTGTGCAACCTTGCTTTTGAATCTTTTTTTATTTTTATGCTTGAGGTTTTCTCTCTTTTGAGCTTTTTTTCTTTTTTGTTTGCTCTTCTTTTTTTGCTTCATTTTTTTTTTATATTCGCATTTTTTTTTTATAAGTGTGGGCAATCTCGATCATGCGGTCTATCACTCACTTGGCATTCATGTTTCTCAGGCACGGTACCGAGCACTCGATAAGAAACGCAATCTGAGACATGTTCTTATCAAAGATATTTTCATATCATAGACATTGGAACACTTGCCCTTTTGTACACTTTTATTCATTTTTGCTTATTTTTATTTTATTTTTTTGAGATCACTCAAGCTTTCATATTTGGAACTTGCATAAGTTACACACCATCCCATCCCAAGGTTAAGTAGATGTGGGTTGAAGAAAAAAGAGGTCTATCGTTAGACGAGGCTCAAAGTGGTTTATCAAGAAAGGGATTATATATTTGAAGGGTAAGAGATGTGATATGGCTACAAGGGGTGCCTCAAATCATTGGTATACCTTGTGCTT
The DNA here is from genome assembly GCF_948465745.1 of Chenopodium album. Classification (NCBI taxonomy): domain Eukaryota; kingdom Viridiplantae; phylum Streptophyta; class Magnoliopsida; order Caryophyllales; family Amaranthaceae; genus Chenopodium; species Chenopodium album. Next base: position 46,711,127 of record NC_137843.1, read on the forward strand.
AATTCGGCGATTTTTTTTATTATTTTATTATTTTGAATAATGCAATGATCATATGCAAGAAATTAAAATGCTCATTTTATTAAAGGGGAACAAAATAAAAAATAAAAAAAACCTATGTAATAAATCTAAGGTAGACAAAGGGTGCCTATGCTAGACTTATTGGGGAAAGGTTTGAAAAAAGAAAAAGAAAGCATGAAATCTTAGTGAGAAGCTTGCCTTGTGTTTTGTCTCATCATTACTTTTTTTTTTTATTATTATTATTGTCAATCACATGACTCGAACTCGATTCAACATGCATAGATGGGAAGAGATCATGAAAGAATGAAGGGAATGATATGTGTGGAGAAAGTATGTGGAGTGTAGGAAGATGATGTAGATGAAGAAATATGAAAGAAAGTATGTGGAGAATAGGAAGAAGATGTAGATGAAGAAATATTGAAGAAATAGGAATAGAATGGACCCCCACTCAAATGACGGAAAAATCGACTCATGCATGAACCTAAGACATGGTCATGGTAACATGTACAAAGTGTGTGCTAAGACTAGTGAGTGTAGGTGACATGTTAAGACTTGTGTCATGACCATGTGTCTAGACTATGTGACTAGACTCAAGTAAAGACTAAGTTAAGACTTCACGTATATGCATTAAACTGGATAGGCTGTGGTATTTTAGTCATAACTTTTAATCTGTGAGTCTGATTGGGATGAAACCAACGCCAAATTAAAGATAAAACTCGGGGCTACAGATCCATAGGTTGTACGACTCGTGGTTCTTCCTAGAACGCCGGCTATGACCAAAACAAGTTGACGCATGTGCAGTAAACGGGAATAAAAATCCGGGTTGACTAAAAGGAACTATGACTCGATTTTAGGCCTTTTTTTTAGTTCAAATTAATTAATTAAACAAAGTCTTTGACTCTTAGTGTATGACCATTGGAATTTAAGTGCCTAAACTCAATTAAAGACTTAAACATGGTTTGAACCATTAATAAAATGATAAACTGATTAGTAGACTGTGAATTAGACTCGTCGTGATGACTCGAGCAAGAAAACTGGAGTGTCGCAAAAACAACAGGACTGTCGCCACTGTTTAGAGCCTGTCGCCAGACGACAAAACTGTCGCCAGGCGACAGACACTAAACTGCAGCGCCACAGTCCAAATTCATGTGCCATTGCTGGAACATTAATCTGGACTGTTTCTAGTAATTTTACTCTAAATGGACATGCCTAAAGTCGTACTAAGTCGAATTGATTGATTTATTAGCCTTGAATTAATTCAAAATTAATTAATTAGACAAAGTCCTTTTAGTCATTAGTTAATTTATTTAGTTTTGAACACAAGTCAAACAAACGGTTAACACATATATAATATATACAAGCAAGGGTGCACAAGTAGTTCACATAGTCACAAGATGAGTTTGCAACCTAACCATGGCTCTAGTTCTCTAAAGTTCGAGGATATGGGTTAAGTCAAAAAGGTCCATGGTTAAGAATCCATATGCATTGCACACAAGCCTACCGGGAGGGTTAGAGCGAATGGACAGGATTCCGCGAGTGCGAGATGAAATCGGACTCGACTCCATGGTTTGGTGGATTCACAAACATTACACATACCCAAATCTGAACTTTGCACATGATAGTGGGATATTCCATTGGACAGGTGAAGCAGGAACCCCCAGAGGGTTATTTCCATATGTAGAACACATATGGGTTCAGAAAAGTGAGAAAATAACTCAATCAATAAGCAAAATCGAGCCAACAACACTAGAAATGGTCAAAGCCCTGGCTCGGTATTGGAAGAACTTGGCGCCAGACTACAGGAACTGTCGCCGTAAAAAAGCTCCTGTCGCCAAGCGACAGAACTGTCGCCAGGCGACAGAAACTTTTTACGGGCGACAAGCCCTGTTTTCTAGACGCTAGTTCCTACATGCCTTGGCAAGTTTCTGTGTTCTTCGAATTTTCCAGATTTCGCATCATTTTTTCGATTTTAGTCATGAAAGATATTTCTCAAATTTCCTACGTGTAAAATTCCTATGGATTGACTCATGGGGTACTCCCATGAGGACCTTTTAATGCATATGACAATAATGTTAATCAAATCACGCACATGAAATACTTAGAATTTTTCGAGTCTCATCCGCTCATTCTAAATAATTGCCAAAATTAAATAAATTTCAGGAATATAAATAGAAATCCTCCCCAGTGGAGTCGCCAAAAACTGTAGGGAATATTTTAAGCATTATGATAACCCCAAACTTGAACCCCACTGTGATCATACACTAAAGTACGGTGGCGTTCCAAAGGGAAAGAAAAAGAGCAAAAAGAGTCGCCAACAAGTTTTAGGAACTTGTAAACCCAAAAGACAATCCAAAGGACCGTCAACTACTCCATAAGGTCTTGAACCAAATAGGGTCCGAGGATGAGGGTACGAATCCAATCTACAAAAGAATGGACCCGCCCTATAAAATAGGCCTCTACTTTGTTCAGCTCGTATTCATGTGCGCTTTTCGAATAACATACAAACATTATATTAAACCTACCCTGTTTAATCTATGTTGGTTGAATATTAATGCACAAATAATACTATTATTGGCGATCACTTGACTTAAAATCACATTAGCCTAAACCAAATTAATAATTATCTTATTAAGCGTGATTTCAAGTACAAATTCCCTTTAACAATCATAAAAGGTGTGATCAAGCAATAACAATAAAATATAAAGCAACATAATAATAAATCAATAATAATAATAACGATGATAATAGCATGATAAGGCATAATAAAGCTTAATAATAATAGCAAGATCCTAGGCATGATACTAACAAGGTTAATAACAAACCCTAGCATGTCACTAAACAATAAAGATCAAAGCTTTAAACCTAACATGGTACTAACATGATATTAGAATAGGATAAAAGGCACCCTAAACATAACACTAGAAAGCATTAAATAACATCCTAACATGATACTAGGAATCATAAAACAATAATAAGCATGCTTTCTACATTGAAAGAGAGTAATAAGATTACATACTTTGAAGCCTCGTACCTCTTTCTAATAACAAAATACACAAGTTAGTAAACTTCAATGAAAATAATAAAGAATAATTAAAGAATTAAAGAATTAAATTGAAATCAAATTAAATAAAGTTTAGACTAGTTTTGGACCAAACCCTCAGAAAATATCAACTTTTCACGTCTAGGGCGAAGGCAACTTCGAACTTGGCTAAGAGACTCTAAGTCTTGTGAAGGCGGAATATTTTATGTGTAAAAAGCTAGTTGGTTTAGAAAGAGAGAGAAAGAATAAGCTATATTGCTTAGAGAGAGAATAGACAGAATTAAGGAAGAGTTAATGAGAATTGATGAGAGTTGATTGAGAGAATTGATTAGAGTGAATGATAGTTGATGAATAAAAACAGAGGTTCGGACCCTATTTATAAGGAAAATAGTCCGGAAAATCATAGAATTTGATAAGGAATAAAACTCCACTCTGTCGCTAACAAACCGACCTTGTCACCAGAAATTTATCCTGTCGCCAGGCGACAGAGTCTGTCGCGAGGCGACAAGCCTGTCGTTTGGCGACAGAGTCTGTCGTGAGGCGACAAGCCTGTCGTTTGGCGACAGAGACAGTTTTTGCGGATTTTGTTTTTATCATATCTTTTGATCTAGAAGTCCAAATAAGTCATATAATATGTCGTTGGAAAGCTCTTGAAGTCTAATTTCTAATAAAATTGGAATCAGATTAAAATATTTTGTATATAATAAGATATGGACGAAATAGTGAAAGGGTGTCAGTTTTGGATAGAGTTTCGTATATCTTTAATATCTTTTTCGTTATAGCTCGGAATTAATATTATAATATATCATTGGAAAGATAATTTCAAGATCTATCCAACCATATTAAATTTGGATAAAAAATATGAGGCACGAAAATAATATCTGACTATCTTGAACATCTTTAAATCCGAATAGAATTAGGAAAGTTTTAAAAAAGGAAAGTTTATATTCAAATCAAATTCCATGATCTTATCTTTTCAAAAAAGGATAATTAAGATATTTTAGAAACTTTATAGAAGATTCTAATCAATCCTAATTAGTTTAGGAATAGGATTAAACCTTTGGACCCTCCACATGATCATTGGGTCGTAGGTAAAATCCGGTTTGGGCCCAGTTTAGTATTTTGGTCATAACTTCCTCATTATTCATCGGAATTGGGCTTATAATATATCGTTGGAAAGGTCTTTTCAAGCCCCATCCATCTACACCATTATTGGACCCTTATCATGGACCAAAATAAACTGAATTGGACGTTTTCATAAAATAGAGGGGTTTTCGAAAACAGAAAGAAGGATTTTAATAAAAACTAACCGCATCACTTGACTTTTCACACTTTCACCTTATTCGATTATGGTTTGACGTGACAGGTATTCATCACTGGGTTTGGTTTTGGGGAGACACAATTTGGTGTCTACAGTAGGGAATCACCAAACCCAAACACTTCAATGTCCCCCCCCCCCCTAACATGCCCTTTACCTCCCCTAGCATGCTCTTTCCAAACACTTCCACCCCTTTCTTCCATCCCCAAACCACGGGAGGGTTCGAACAAATGGATGATATGGCTCCTTAGACTATGTCTAGTTCGGGATTTCAACAAAATCAATTCTCACCTCATTTATACGGATCACAACATGAATCTTCTATTCCTACTGGCCAAGGTAGTCAAACACAAGCCTTCGGGTTGAGTGAACAATCCACCCAAATGCCAAACACCCAAATTCCAAACCCATTAGACGAGTGGTGTACCGAAGAGGAATTTGCCCAAACCAACAGAAAGAGTAATGTTTGGGTACATTATCAATTAAGTAATGATGGAACCAAAGCCAAGTGCCGAAGTTGTAGGAAAATTTTTCGGCCGAAACCAAGGGAGGGACGAGACACCTTAGTAGACATGTAAAAAAATGTGGTGGACCATCTAGTGACCCAACCCAACCAAAAATTTCTCATTTCCATCCACAAGGCTTCACTTATAGTTATGAGAGAGATAGAGATGAACTTGGGAGAATGATAATCCATGCCGCCGAACAACCTTTTCTTTTCACCGAAAATGATGCCTTTAACAACTACATTAACTGAGCACTCCAACCCCAACACAAAAAAATCTCCCGAAAAACTGTTCGTTCTGCTGCCATGAAGAATTTTCAAGAGTACAAATTGAAATTAGAAAATGAATTAAGTAATCTTCCTAGTAGAGTTTCTTTAACTGTCGATGCATGGGATAGTGGTTATGGACTTCACTATTTATGTGTTACGTGTCATTGGTTAGATAATGATTGGTAGTTAAAAAACCGCATCATTCATTTTAAAATGCTTGAATACCCTTATACTGGTCTTAACATTTCTCATCATTTAATGCAAGTTGTTGATGCATATAGTCTTAGGGATAAAATCATGTCTATGACTTTTGATAATGCAACTTCTATGACATTTAGTGCAAATTTGGTTAAACCCCAATTGACCGATGTACTATTAGATGGAGATGCACTTCATATTAGATGTATTTGTCATGTTCTTAACTTGTGTGTGTGTAGGGAATATTTCAAGCATTATGATAACCCCAAACTTGAACCCCACTGTGATCATACACTAAAGTACGGTGGCGTTCCAAAGGGAAAGACAAAGAGCAAAAAGAGTCGCCAACAAGTTTTAGGAACTTGTAAACCCAAAAGACAATCCAAAAGGACCATCAAATACTCCATAAGGTCTTGAACCAAACAGGGTCCGGGGATGAGGGTACGAATCCAATCTACAAAAGAAAGGACCCGCCCTATAAAATAGGCCTCTACTTTGTTCTACTCGTATTCATGCGCGCTTTTCGAATAACATACAAACATTATATTAAACCTACCCTGTTTACCTATGTTGGTTGAATATTAATGCACAAATAAATTTATTATTGGCGATCACTTGAGTTAAAATCACATTAGCCTAAACCAAATTAATAATTATCTTATTAAGCGTGATTTCAAGTACAAATTCCCTTTAACAATCATAAAAGGTGTGATCAAGCAATAACAATAAAATATAAAATAAATATCAAGCAACATAACAATAAATCAATAAACATGATGATAATAGTAGCATGATAAGGCATAATAAAGCTTAATAATAATAGCAAGATCCTAGACATGATACTAACAAGATTAATAACAACTCCTAGCATGTCACTAAACAATAAAGATCAAAGGTTCAAACCTAACATGGTACTAGAAAGCATAAAAAACATCCTAACATGATACTAGAAAGCATTAAATAATATCTTAACATGATACTAGAAAGCATTAAAAGCATCCTAACATGATACTAGGAATCATAAACAATAATAAGCATGTAATCTACATTGTGAAAGAAATAGGGAGTAAGCTAATCTACTTACTTTGAAGCCTCGTACCTCTTTCTAATAACAAAATACACAAGTTAGTAAACTTCAATGAAAATAATAAAGAACAATAATTAAATAATTAAATTAAAATCAAATTAAATAAAGTTTTGACTAGTTTTGGACCAAACCCTCAGAAATTATCAACCTTTCACGTCTAGGGCGAAGGCAACTTCGAACTTGGCTAGGAGACTCTAAGTCTTGTGAATGCGGAATATTGTATGTAAAAAATCTAGTTTAGAAAGAGAGAGGGAAAATAAGAATTAAGCTATATTGCTCAAGAGAGAAAAGAAAGAATTGAGAAAATTAAAGTATAATTGAATGTGAATTGATGATTGCTCAAAACAGGGATTCGGACACTATTTATAATGAAAATAATCCGGAAAAATCATAGAATTTGATAAGGAATAAAACTCCACGTTGTCGCCAGGAATTAACTCTGTCGCGACGCGACAATGTCTGTCGCGAGGCGACAGGGTCTGTCGCGTGGCGACAGACTTGTCGTTTGGCGACAACCTGTATTAGCGCGTTTTTCTTCACGCGGAATCCGATCTTTAATCAACTTGATCTACGGAATCCGTACAGAAGATAAAATATATATTTTTAAGATAACAAAACGATATTTTATTCCAAATAAAAATCTATTAAAGATAATTAATTATTAAATCTAATAATATTAGAATTAAAAGGAACCTTCTAGAAACTTCTAGAAAACTATAATTAATCCTAATAATTTTAGGAATAATAATTAACATTGGGCCCTCCTCTAGATCATTGGGCCGTATTTAAAATAATTAACCAGGCCCAGTTTAGTATTTTGGCCATAACTTCCTCAATATTCATCGGAATTGATCTTATAATATATCGTTGGAAAGGTCTTTTCGAGCCTCATCCATCTACACTATTATTGGACCTTAATCATGGACCAAACTAAACTGGTTCGGCTATTTTCAAATAAATAAAGTCATTTTCAAAAATAGAGAGAAAAGAATTTAATTAAAACTAAACCGCAACACTCGACTTCCAAACCACTTTCACCTAATTCGATAATAACACAACGTGAAAGGCATTCATTACTGGGTTTGGTTTTGGGGAGACACAATTTGGTGTCTACAGAAGCCCCCACTTTGACTGAGTTTGAAGAAACTTATGTTTCGAAAAACGAGAGTCAAAGTATCGATAGGGACGGAGAATGATTCAAAATGTTCTGCGATTTCAAATCATTCTTATAACGCCGATACCTGCAAACCAATCATTAGTTAAACAGATAAAAGAGTTAAGAAACGCGTATCTTTCACCGTCGAGCACACGTCTCTGAGCGTAACCATTTTGTTGTTGCTTCATATGTTGTTTGTGACAACCTCCACAGTGCCTCGTGAACGCCATCGTTGAAGATAACCGTATGTCGTCGTCTTCAATATTCTTGGTGACAATCCTCCACAGTATTTCGGGAACATCGTCGAAAATAACTGTATGTCGTCATCTTCAGGGTGTGGCCGTATGTCGCCACGGCAGTACGTCGCCGCTATAGACAATCTCTTCTTTACCTTGAGGGACCATCGAAGTTGACCTTACTTTGCCATCTCCACTATTTGTGACACTACCTCGCCACGGCCGTGCTTCGCCACTAGACAAACACCTCTCTATATTGGGACATCGCGAAAGAATCATTTTACCTATTGACCCTTAATATATTGTTATCATCGCTTTTGTATATTTGTGCCAGTCCTTTGGTGTTTTTGTCTTTGTAAACCATTACTTTGGTGCATCTATTGAACCAAAATTTCGGTGCCTTATTTGTTTAACCAATATTTCGGTGCCTTATTATGAGCCAATACTTAGGCGCTTTAAGCTAAGTGAGACGATCTTTCATCAAGTCGATCACTCAGTGTATTGCAATCAAGCTGACTAAATCATATCAATTTGCTTAAAGGGGCTAACTGGCGTACCAAGGAACCCAAATCACTAAAACAGGCCCACAAAACCATAAGAAGAGGCCCAGCACTCTGTCGCCGCTCCAGCGCTGGCCAGAGATGCCTGTCGCGAGCTTTTAGTGATTGTCGCGTGGCGACGGACTCTGTCGCGCGGCGACAGAATCGGGGTTTTAAACCCGTCTTCTTCTTCATTTCTATTTCGCTGCTCTGCTTCTCACAAATTCACGAAATCTTCACTTCACTCGTTCTCGCTCATTTCTCAACCAAATTCGCTCAAACTTGTTGCAAATTGAAGCTTTTCTCATCTATTTTCCCGATCCATGTAAGCTTTGCTCAAACTCTACCCGGTTTTTTACGAATTATGCATTCTTGTTCGCGAATTTTTAAAAAATTCGAAAAATGTTCTTGCTTAATTTGCTTTGTTTGTTGAATTTTATGCCTTGAATTTGTTTAATCATGCTTGTACATTACCTTGGGAATATTTTGAGACTTGTTTGACTCAATTTGGTGAAGAAACAAAGATTCACCTTTGTCGGACCTCTTGAGGTCGTGAATAACAATGTGGGTCGTTCTTTGCATTTTTTAGTGCTTTTACTTGCACAATTTGTCACAATATTCATCATATGTTTGCAAGAAATTGTTTATTTGCTTAAAGAACATTTCCATGCTTGTTTGAAATTTTGCTCTGTTTTAGTAATATGTACTCTGTTTTTGCGAACATAGTATCATGCGGCCTAGGCGAACTTTAGATACTGTAGAGCCTTAAACTTAATTACTTTTACATACTTTAGCATGGCTAGACGACGTGGTTCCGGTTCTCGGTCGAGGGACACGCGTCGAGAGGACGATCCCACCAGCGAGGGCGAGGACGTGCCTTCTACTTCCAGGCTGGGTCTCATGCCGGATTGGGACGAGCGCACCGTGTTTCATGCGCCGGTTCATCATTTGTCGGAGCGGATCCGACGAGGTCTTGCGAGTGGGAGGACCCGTAGCCATGGCTCGGGTAATTCCACCATCATTTCTCTGTACGACAACTATATCAGTCGCGATGAGGGTCTTCGTCGTCTTTGGGAGTCATGTGGATTGACTCCCCTGCTGCAGGCCACCCGGGCCATGTTTTCATACGATGGAGGTAACCTCGTTGTTCGAGCTTTGGTGGAGTTCTTTTGGGACACCACCAACACTTTTCACTTTCCCTGGGGTGAGATGACAGTCACTCCAGCTGACTTCAGTCTCATTACGGGACTAGAGTTTCAGTCTACTCATCTGCCTTTCGATGCCGGTGTTACTGTTTATTCGCCGGAGGTTCAGGAGTTATTGGGGCCGATCGTTGTTCGGGCCCAGGCTGAGGCTCAGTCGGGACAGCTGAGTTCCCGATGTATTCGTCGCTGCACGCTGGCTGCAGCCTTTGAGGATAGCGCGACCACCCGAGAGCAGCGGGTGCGCATCTTTGTACTGATCCTTCTATCAGGGACGTTTTCCCCTGATCGAGGTAGTAGAGTACTACTTTACTACCTGTCCGCTGTTCGCGACCTCTAGTTGGTCGGGACATATGACTGGGCCAGCATGGCCTATGCGGATTTTCTACTGGGCTTGCGGCGCTCTTGTCGTCACAAGGCCTTGTCTGGAGAGATAGCCCTTTCTAGTTTCTGGAGGGTCGTAGAGGTACATCTCCTTTCCTTTTTGAGGTTTTAACTTTAGATTTAGAGGCACAATCTTTACTGATTTTCATTTGTTCCATATAGATCTGGTTCTATGAGTATTTTCCTTCTCTTGCACCTGCGAGACCTTCTCCTCGCGTGCTCCCTATCGCTGCCAGTTGGGGAGGCCGCAGAGGTCCGCCGGAGGTGCTGCGCCTTCGAGAGATGATTCTCACGGTTGGTTTCTTCAATTCATACTTTTTCTTTTATCGTCTTTTGGTGTCAGTATCTTACTTAGTAATTTTTTCAGGAGCCTAGCCCGGTTTATCGTCCTTGGGCTGCTTTCCCTATCTCTGCGATGGCGGCGCAGTATACAGCTGAGCGTCGTTACTTTCTGGGGACGTACGACGCGGTGGTCTACCTAGGGGAGAGGGTAGCCATCCAGCACTCCTTAGATACCTTTGTTGTTCCCGCTCCTCCACCTAGGCATATGTTCCACGATGCCTCACAGCGGGATCGTGCTGGTGGACCTACTCGGGGTACTCCTTGGAGGTCCTACGTTCTCGGAGGACCTGCTACCGTTGCTAGCGCCGGCTCCCGTCCTTTCGGAGGAGGCAGCGGTATGCTTTCATTTATTTAGTTTATCTCCTTTTTTTTTAGGTAGCCCCCAAGTATTTTCTAACTTTTATTCCGGACAGGCTGGCCCTAGGGAGTTCATTCCTCCGAGGATGTCCATACGCTACCAGGGCATGTTTGGGCCTGATCGAGGAGCTTATTCCGCCAGCTCCAGAGGGAGAGCAGTTCGTGGAGCGGTCTATTCCTCGTCACTAGACTCGAGTAAGTAGTTTCTCATATATCATCTTTATATTTGCTTCGTGATTGTTATTGACTTAGTTATTTTTTGATAGTTTTCTCGCGAGGTGGTGACGGCTATGGCTAGGTGCATAGACGCCTTTCGCAGCCAGCTTGTGAGGTTGCGGAACCGGGCTACCTGTCGTAGCAACTATGCTGAGGAGGTATTGCTTTTTACTTTCAACATTTTTGACTTTATTTTTTCATTTGCTCTTGCTAACTTTGATTTACTTTTGCAGGGGCAGCCTATTCCTTCTCCACGCACTCGGTTGAGACCCGAGCCTAGGAGAGAGACTACTAGGTCCGACTCGAGGCGTCGCCGGACTACTTCAGGTGGCCGGGGTGGTCGTTCTGAGGCAGCAGCGGTAGAGGACTCGGCGTCATCACCTGAGGAGGTTCCGACCGGGCCGACCGTTCGAGGTGGGATGGGTGGTGGGACGTTTGAGTTTGGCTCGTCATCGCAGCAGCCTTTGCAGCCTCAGCCTCTCTCCGTCAGATTTCAGGGTGAGGTTAGGTGGCCTGGCCCTGAGTTGCAGTTCGCGCCGCCTGGTGGTTCAGGGGACGATGATGGACATACTCCACGGAGTAGGACATTTTTCGATACATTCGGCATCCCTCGCGACTTGCGACCTCCGGCGCCATAGTTGTACCTGTGTTTATTTATTTTTTGACTTTTGTAGGACTTTGTCTATTTTATTCATATGACTCATGTATTAGACACTTGTATATATATGCACTTTATTATTTATTAACATTTTATTTGCCTGATTTATTATTATTGTAACAAATGTGTTGTGCATGTAAGTGTGTGAGAAAGTGTAATTTTTGCGCGAAATTTCCGTCATTTTTAATATTAGTGGAGGGTACCGACTCTCTCCCCCAAAAAAGAAATGAAAAAAGAAAAATGAAGGAAGAAAATATGGTAAGCCTAAAATTAATTAAGCTTAATATGATATAATAATAATAATAATAATAATAATAATAATAGTGATAATAATAATAATAATAATGATAATAAGGGTGTATGAATAGGAATAGAACAGTAAGTCAAGTCAAAGTCGAAATCAAGTACGTAAAAACACGGTTTCCTACGCGTAATAGGTGTCGCTGCAAAGAAATAGACTGGTGCCGCGTAATTCATCCTGTCGCCACGCGACAGGGTCTGTCGCCACGTGACAGCCTTTGTCGCCACGCGACAATTTTGTCGCCTGGCGACAGACGCGCTTTCCTGTTTCCTACAGGATTTGAAGTCTGCCATGAAAAAAAAGTTATAAATAGCCCCCGAATCATCCGTTTACTGCATAATTTAACCAGTTTATTAATTAGCTAATTAACTAGAAATCATGCCTTTAGCTAAAAGAACTTTTTGTGGATACATGGATGAATGGTGTCGTCATTTAACTGCTAAAGATAAAAAAGCATTAGATATTTGTCATATGGGGGGTATGTTTGGAATCAAGGGGATGAGTCTTGACATTGATTTTATTTATTCTGCCATAGACTATTGGGATATTGATACTCACTGCTTTAGATTTTTCCATGATGAAATATGTCCTTTACCGGAAGAATTTGGAGCCATTATAGGCTATTATTCCACAGGTCTTGCGGTAATGCCTAGAATCAATGAATATTATTATAAGGATTTTGAACGCTTTTTTGATTTGAGGGGTACGGCTTTAAAACATATAGTGCATGGGAATATAGTTGATTTGACAGAATTTGCACATTATTTTTATGATAATCCTAATCCTGATTTCCGTGTCTATAAGAGAAGGGCTTTTCTTTATTGCTTGTTTAACCAATTGCTCTTAGTTAGTGGTAAGGATAATGAAGGCCAATCAATGATTATATCTGTTATAGAACACGTTGAATCTGGGAGAAATCCAATGCCGCTAATTGTTGGAGAGACTATGCTATGGTTGGATGCATTAAGAAAGAATCCAAGAGCACCTTTTCGAGGTTCTCCAATTTTATTACAGGTATAAAATAATGCTATTTTTAATTTACCAAGAATTAAAGAATATTATTTTTCACTGTAATACTAATTAAATACATATTTTACAGATATGGCTCATGGAGAGGTTAAAGCTTATTAATCCTCCTGACGATATACACACATATGTTCCAAATTGCATAGTCCGGCGAAAGAAACGATTTTTGAAAATAGGTCGCCGTGAGTGGAGCAAGGTGTTTGCTGCCGGTGACTTTACCATAAACTGGATTGTTCCTTGGTGGAAAATTGAGGCGATGGTTGGTTGTAGTAACCAAGCATATTGTCGTCTCCCGAGCTTGTCGAGAATAACTTTTTATTTTCCTTGTAGAGTTATGAGACAATATGGTCTCGCACAAACCATTCCTACCGGAGATCTCCGTCGTCCTTATGAATTTCCTGTGTCACAAGAGATTGAGCGTTTTGACAGATATTGGAGTGGTAGGCCCTTATGGGGAGTGATTACCCACAAGGAACCACCTTGTTTGTCAAATAAAGTGAAACAATGGCTTGATGGAAGATTCCAAAAATCTCAAGTCAAAATTGAGAAGACCAATGTGAAGGATGGTCTAGGCGACAAAAAGGTCCCTGCTAAAGAACGTCTAGGGGAAAGGATTGAATTCAAAACTCCTATTATGCCAGGAAGGAAAAGTTCTAAGAAAAATCAAGGAAAAAGAAAAGTTGACTCTACAAAGAAGGAAGCTTGGGTAGAAAAGAAACATGGAGTTCTAGCGGAGGGAGAAACCATCTATACTAAGATAGAGTGCAGGTCATCTAATGGTTGTCTCCTAGCAAAGGTTATGGATCAGGAGGAAGAGAATGAAGATACAAATTGGAAAAGAATCAAGAAAGAGAAAAAAGATTAGAGCCTTGCTTTTCCTTTGATTTATTAGACAAAGTTAATTTGTTTTAGTTATTTTTTTCAGCTTTTATTTTATCAATAATGTACTTTCTTTATTAATTAATAAAATTCCAGCTTTTATTTTAATTAACTTTCAATCAAAGCAATGAAAACAATTACAATATTTATTTTTCGGAGAATTAATTCGAGTACGGAAGTCGAATAAATTTCCAGAATATGTGAAACTGGTCTAGACACTCGCAGAAAGCTGGCGCTGCTATCTGATTCGCTGTCGCTGACGATTGGGCTCTGTCGCCTGGCGACAAAATTGTCGTCTGGCGACAGAGGTTATCGTCTGGCGCCAGTTTTGAGATTTTGCAGACATGCGTTTTTTACTTCGGGGATACAGAATTTGAAGAGATTAAAGTGGCCGCACCCTGTATGGGTTGCCTACGTATCATTTGCTTAAGGAATCAGGCCAAACGTAGCTCTCTTGAGTATTTTACTCAAGTACTTATGGGTAGTATTTCTTAAGTTGGTCAAGGTTTGTCATGTTTGAAAATTCATTACCATCCATGTCAGTTAATTTAGCCGCGCCTCCTGACAGGATTGTTTTGACAATATATGGTCCGGACCAATTAGTCCTGAATTTGCCTCTTGGATCTAAAACATTTTTTCTTAATGCTTTTAATACCAAGTCCCCAACCTTGATATTTCTAGTCTTGACCTTTTTATTGAAATGTCTAGCCATGCGGGTTTGATAACATTGAGTATGATGTAGAGCTTCTAGTCGCTTTTCATCGAGTAGGATTAGCTCTTCATATCGTGCTCTAGTCCATTCGACTTCATCGAGTTTACTTTCTAACGCAATGCGTAGAGAAGGTATTTCTAACTCTACAGGTTGTACGGCATCCATTCCATATATTAAGTTGAATGGCGTATTTCTTGTTGATGTTCGGATTGACGTGCGATAACCCCACAGTGCGAAGTGAAGTTTGTCATGCCAATCCTTATAATTTTCAGTCATTTTTTCGATGATCGTTTTTAAGTTTTTATTAGTGGCCTCAACTGCTCCATTTGCTTGAGGTCTATAAGGTGAAGAATGGTGATGTTGAATACCATATTTTTGTAGCAATTCTTCACATTCGGCTTGAAAGTGAGTTCCATTGTCACTTATCATTTCATGTGGGACTCCGTATCGAAAAATTATGTTTCTTTCGATAAAGAGTGCTACATGTTTGGCGGTGAGTTTGGCATATGAATGTGATTCCACCCACTTTGTGAAGTAATCTATTGCAACCAAGATGTATTCATGACCTCCTGTTCCGGGAGGTGTAATCTTTCCAATTATGTCTATTCCCCATGTAGAGAAAGGCCATGGTGAAGTGTAGGTGTAGAGAAGAGAAGGTGGGATATGTTGCAAATTTGCGTAAATTTGACATTTAGGGCATCTCTTTACATATTGATGACAATCTCTATTCATGGTAGTCCAGTAATATCCTTCTCGCATTATCTTTTGGACTAGCATTTTGCCATTAACATGTGTTCCACATATACCTTCATGGATTACTCTCATAGCTCTTTGGGCATCTTTTTTGTCTACACATAATAGAGCTCGACCCTTAGGTACCCTTTTGTGTAGTTCATTTCCTATGAGTACAAACTGGGAAGCTAAAAGTCTTAATGCTCTTTTCGCTCTTTTGTCAGCATGAGGAGGATATTCTCCTTTTGTGACATAATTTAATATATCTATGAACCATGGTTCTTCTTCAGGTTCTTCTTCTTGAATCACTTCGTCATCTTCTATAGTTTAGATATATGCTGGTTTATGCCTTTTTTCTATGGTTAAAGGCATTTGCTCAATTTCCTTAGGTATTCTAACCATTGAGGCTAGTCTTGCCAAGGCATCGGCGAATTGGTTTTCCTCTCTAGGTAGGTAAGTGTATTCCACTTTTTCCAATTGATCGGTGAGAGTTTCCAAATACGTTTGGTAAGGAGCTAAGCTTTCACTCCTAACCTTCCATCTTTTGGAAATTTGATTAATAATTAGGGAGGAATCTCCAAATATCCGGAGTTTCTTTACGCCTAAGGCTAAAGCGGTTTCGAGGCCTACCACGCATGCTTCATATTCGGCTGCGTTGTTAGTGACGTTGAAATCCAATTTAATGGATATAGGGACATGTTCTTCTTTAGGTGATACTAACAAGACTCCTACGCCGCATCCCTTTTGGTTTGAGGCTCCATCAAAATATAGAGTCCATGTATCATCCTCTGTCATCATTAAACTTTCATCTGGGAATTCATTCTCTTCTAAGGGTGCCGAATCTTCTATTGGGAAATCTGCTAGGAAATCCGAGACTACTGATCCTTTAATCTCCTTTTGAGGCATAAACCTTATATCGAACTGGGCCAAATTTACTATCCATCTTGAGATACGCCCGTTAAGTGTAGATCTTTCGAATAGGTATTTAAGGGGGTCCATTCGTGAGACTACGTAAACGGTATGCACGAGCGTGTAATGTCTTAATTTAGTTGTGGCCCACACCAGTGCGAGGCACAGCTTTTCCAATGGTGTGTAGCGTGTTTCATACTCGAGCATTTTCTTACTTAAGTAGGAAATAGCGTTTTCTTTGCTTTCTACCTCTTGTGCAAGCATAGCTCCCATTGTTTCCTTTGTGACGGTTAAGTATAGTCTTAAGGGTATTCCGGGGAGTGCTGGAGCTAATACGGGAGGATTCGAGAGATAGGCTTTGATCTTTTCAAAGGCTTTTTGACACTCATCGTCCCATATGATTGGTACATTTTTCTTAAGCTTCTTGAATATTGGTTCGCATATCGTGGTTAACTTGGATATGAACCTACTTATGTATTGCAACCGGCCAATAAATCCCCGAATTTGCTTTTCGGTTTTAGGCGGTGGCATGGACTTGATTGCTTTAATTTTGGTGGGATCTATCTCTATTCCTCTAGACATATGACATATCCCAAGAGTTTCCCTGAGGTAACTCCAAAAGCACATTTGGAGGGGTTTAATCTCATGTTGTATTTTCTTAGTCTTTCAAAGAACTTTTTTAAGGCTATTGGGTGTCCTTGGCGGTCTTTTGATTTTACAATCATGTCATCCACATAGACCTCCACTTCTTTATGCATCATATCATGGAGTAGGGAAGTTGCTGCTCGTTGGTAAGTAGCACCCGCGTTTTTTAACCCGAATGGCATTACCGTGTAGCAATAAGTACTCCAAGGTGTTATGAATGTTGTCTTTTCCATATCTTCTTCGGCCATGAGGATTTGATTGTATCCTGCATACCCATCCATAAATGAGAGAAGTGCATGATTTGCTGTGTTATCTACCAAAATATCGATGTGTGGTAAAGGGAAGTCGTCCTTTGGACTTGCCTTATTTAAATCTCGATAGTCGACACACATTCGAACTCTACCATCTTTTTTCGGAACCGGGACAACATTGGCGACCCATTCGGGGTATTTGGATACCCTGATAAAACCTGCAGTTATTTGTTTTTGTACTTCTTCTTTTATTTTAAGAGTCACGTCGGGTTTCATTCGACGTAACTTTTGTTTTACAGGTTTCATTCCTGGAATTAATGGTATTGTGTGTTGAGCTATTTCTCTATTAATGCCCGGCATATCTTCGTATGACCAAGCGAATACATCGATAAATTCTTTAAGTAGATTAATTAAATCGGTTCTTTCTTCTTTGTTTAGTGTTAGTCCGATTTTAACTTCTCTTTTAATGGTTGGATCTTTTGAGATATCAACCGTTTCTGTATCCTCAATTATCGGTGTCTTATTTTCAAGTGTTTCCATTGCTTTAATTATTTCTTTATCATTTTCATCATTAGTTAAGCAATGCTCGTCATCTTTAGATAAAGAGAAACAAGAAGAATACGGGGAAGAAGACATATTAATAAATTCAGAAATCATTACATCAAATAAAGAAATGTCCGTCGGGACTTGATTGCTAACTATCCTAGGAGTAGGAATAGAAGATGATGGTGCATAACTAAAGACTTAGAAGACTCGATAGGGGAAGACCTAACTCAGACTCTGACTCAGACGATTCTTCGAACATTGGTCCTTGTCCTGTAGTCATTGAAATCTTCTTTCCATTTATAGTGGTTACCTTCACCGTCTTACGCCATCCACGCTCTTAATCTTTTATTGGAGTGATAAGTTCGGAGGGGTCAAAACTTTCACTTTGGAGAACCGCTTGGATAAGTGAAGAATCATCCTCTGTGTATCTTGATTCATTCTTTTCTCTTCCAAAGAGGAGTCCCATGACATTAAAGTCGAAACAAGGAGGTGCTTTCTCCTTATAAATTGGAGCTGGGATCTCGTCTAGGAAGCAACAATCCAAAAAGATTTCGAACCCAGGTTGCCTTATGCCATTTACAACGAAGGGTTCAGGAAATTCATGACAAGGGTAGTCCTCTCCTTCTCTTATAAATTGTCCATTTAAAGTGAGAGGATATGGGTCCATGGGTATCTCCCTTTTTTGTGTGCGGGCATTTCTTCGTGCTCTTGATTTTTCCTGGGCCCGCTTAAGGTTCGCGAGTTGGTTCAAAACCAAGTCCGAAAGTATCCAATTTAGGGAGGCCAAGTAAGCCCAGCCCATGTGTTTAGCTATTCCTTTCTTCTTTCCTAAAGTCATTCCAGGAAAATGTCCTTGCTTTCTCAGGATAGCATTCGTTGTCATGTTTGAGTGGGGGTCGTAATGAAGAGGGGTCCTTTCATCTTCCTCTATTAAGGAGACCTCTTCGCTAAAGCCCCACAAATCTTCATCATTTTCATCATGTTCCACATTAATTAGTGGATTTTCTACTGTTTTGATTCTCATAGATGAAGCATCAATGGTAATTGGAATGCCTCCAACTATGGCCTTTACTTGTTGATGAAGAGATGAAGGGACGGCCTTTAAATCATGAAGCCAAGGGCGTCCCAATAGCAAGTTAAAAGATGCCTTGATATCTACTACTTGAAATGTAGTGGCATGCTCAATTGCACCCGCCGTTATATTCATGGTAGTTGTCCCTAGTGCTTGACGACGTGAGTTATCATAAGCTCTTATGCCTTGAGTTGATGGGGATAAATCCTCATCTCTTATTCCCAACATTCTTGCGGTTCTAAGTGGGCACACATTAATTGCTGAACCGTTATCCACAAGAGTCATGGGGACATTCATTCTTTTGCATATAACTGTGAGGTTTAGAGCTTTATTGTGTTTGTCACCTTCCGGTGGTAGATCTTTATCCGAAAAAGTGACTAAATTGATTGGACTTGGAAGGTCACTCGTGAGGAAGTTAGCAAGTCCCTCAGGAGTAGTGTCCGAATCTATGCCTACTTTAGCCAGCGCATCCATGACTGCAACTCTATGTTCTCGAGATGTGGCTAAAAGTTTCCATACATTCATTTCCACTTTAGTCTTTTTTAACTGTTTGACAACATCGTTGTCTTCTATAATAGGCACGGGAATTTGCTGAATAGAAGGTATAGGTTGTGTTGAAATGGGAGGTTGTATTCTCCCGGACCTGGTGAGGGCATCTATGGGTGAATCCTTCTTGTCCCAAATGTCACTTACTGGGTATATTGTTGATAAAGGAGTTTCTTCAATGTCTTTAAGGTAAACATCCTCATCGTCACTGTCCCATACTCCATTAATCATGGCATCTTGTGGAAGTTGAACTAATTTCTTCTCATCAATCAAACGTTGAACCAAGTCCTTAAACTTGAAGCATTGCTCTATTGTATGTCCCCCTGATTGATGATATGAACAATAATATTTGTCTATTCTTTTCAGTGATTCAAATGGTCTTGGTTCGAGAGGTTGAACTTTTCCATTCTCGAAGAGCATTTTGAACATGTTTGTGTATGACGTCCCAATTGGAGTATATTTTCTATTATTCTTTTTGGGAGTTTCAATTACTTGGAGAGAAAAAGGTTTCTTTTGTTTAGATGGGGGTCTATTTTTAAGTAACTCATTTTTCTCTTTTATAGCCTCAAAGGTTTGTGAGATCAACTTTTTCAATTCTGTCAATATTAATGTCAATGCCACTACTTCTTGCTTGGTTGCAGGTTCCTGGCCATGGAATTCGAGAGCATCTTCGAAGATTTCTTCTTCAATGGTCTCGATAGGCTCTATGAGGCTAGATGGATCCTCTTGGTTTTCTTCGTCAGAAATAGCTAAGGAATCCGACAGCGGTGCGGTATTGATACTTGGTTTCTTACTTGCAGGAGGCAATGGGAGCTTGTTACTATCGATCAAGTCTTGAATGGCTTCCTTTAGTCTCCAACAATTTTCTGTAGGATGACCCCTACCTTGGTGATATTTGCAATGTGCATTTGGGTTCCAGCTAGCAGTTCTCCTTTCGACAGGTGGGTCCCCAAATGGTCCAATAGGAGTTATAAGACCTTTTGCATGTAAGCGATCAAATGCGGTGTCATAACTCATACCAATAGGAGTATAATTCTTCCTAAATGGTTTCTTTTGTCCTTGATTATTATTCATTGCCAAAACTTCATTTAGAGGAAAAGTGCTAACATTATTTGAGTGGGTAGATTTGGATGAAGAAGGATTGTCGTTCTTCTTATTTTTCCAGCCACTACTTGAGTTGTTATTAGCAACTTTTTGTTTAGCAAGGTCATCTTCAATACTAATTCCAATATCATATACAGCTTTGAAAGTGTTTAAGTTGCTTTGGTTCTTAAGGTGCTTAGAGTATTTTTCTTGGAGGTTCTTAATGAACATCCTAACAGATTCTTTTTCACTAGGCACTTCAACCATTTTTGCAGTAGTTTCCCTCCATTTATTAAAGAAGGAGGTGAAGCCTTCATTTTCTTTTTGTTTTAGCATTTCTAATTCTCTATGATCGGTCTCAACTTGTATATTGCATTTATACCTTTCAATGAAAGCGCTCACAATGGATTCCGAACTAGAGGTTTTTTCTTTATCAAGTGAAAAGTACCACTGTTGACATACAGCTTCTAAGGATAATGAAAATACAGAATGAAATGCTTTTCTATCTATCCCCTTAATACTCATTACAATTTCAAAAGCCCTTAAATGAAAATAAGGATTGTCCATAGCCTTGAACTTAGGGATGTCATTGGGATTGAACTTTTGTGGGAGATGGTCCTTATCCACCGAGACCCCTTCGGAGCTAATCTCTTGAAATCTAAAGTCGTTGGACAATTTGCCCAAGCTTTCCTAGATTAGGTCCATTTGTTTTTGTTTTTCAGGATTACTTATTTGCAGCGATAGGTTTTGCAACATTTCAGCCAAGTTGGCTACCTGTCCCTTGACTTCATTAAGTTCTTCTTGAATAGCCATTGCTTTCTTAGCTTTCCTTTTCCTACCGATTGGTTTGTCAAAAAGTAATACTTGAACAAAAGTGTTGTCCTTGATTAAACGCCCTTCCTTTCTTGACCACGCGCTGTAATTTAAACCATATTTGTTTTAATACTCGACTCTAATTGACTTGACTTTATGTTCAAAAGATTTAAAAGAAAAAGTGAAAGAATGGGGTATATATTTTAAGGGAATTTAAAAATTGGAGGATTAATATCCGACTTACCCCCCTAAAAAAATGACGAAAAACACGCATTCAGAGACTCTCTAGACATGACCATAATGTGACAAACATGTTATGTGTGTGCTTTATGTGTATGTGAGTGACATGCTTTGACTACTAGTGTATGACCATGGGACTTTAAGTGCCTAAACTCAATTAAAGACTTAAACATGGTTTGAACCATTAATAAATTGATTAACCAATTAGTAGACTGTTAATTAGACTCGTCGTGATGACTCGAGCAAAAGAACTGAACTGTCGCTAAAACAACAGGATTGTCGCCACGCTTTAGAGCCTGTCGCCAGACGACAAAATTGTCGCCAAGTGACAGACACTAAACTGCAGCGCCACAGTCCAAATTCTTGCGCCATTGCTGGAACATTAATCTGGACTGTTTCCAGTAATTTTACTTTAAATGGACATATCTAAAGTCATACTAAGTCGAATCGATTAATTTATTAACCTTTAATTAATTCAAAATTAATTAATTAATTAGACAAAGTCCTTTTAGTCATTAGTCAATTTATTTAGTCTTTAACACAAGTCAAACAAACGGTTAACACATATATAATACATACAAACAAAGGGCACAAGTAGTTCACATAGTCACAAGATGAGTTTGCAACCTAACCATGGCTCTAGTTCTCTAAAGTTCGAGGATATGGGTTAAGTCAAAAAGGTCCATGGTTAAGAATCCATATGCATTGCACACAAGCCTACCGGGAGGGTTGGAGCGAATGGACAGGATTCCGCGAGTTCGTGATGAAATCGAACTCGACTCCATGGTTTGGTGGATTCACAAACATTTCACGTACCCAAATCTGAACTTTGCACATGATAGTGGAATATTCCATTGGGCAGGTGAAGCAGGAACCCCCAGAGGGTTATTTCCATATGTAGAACACATATAGGTTCAGAAAAGTGAGAAAATGACTCAATCAATAAGCAAAATCGAGCCAACAACACTAGAAATGGTCAAAGCAAGAAGGCAGACCCCTGGCTCGGTATTGGAAGAACTTGGCGCCAGACTACAGGGACTGTCGCCGCAAAAAAGCTCCTGTCGCCAGGCGACAGAAACTTTTTACGGGCGAAAAGCCCTGTTTTCTAGACGCTAGTTCCTACATGCCTTGGCAAGTTTCTGTGTTCTTCGAATTTTCCAGATTTCGCATCATCTTTTCGATTCTAGTCATGAAAGATATTTCTCAAATTTCCTACGTGTAAAATTCCTATGGATTGACTCATGGGGTGCTCCCATGAGGACCTTTTAATGCATATGACAATAATGTTAATCAAATTACGCACATGAAATACTTAGAATTTTTCAAGTCTCATCCGCTCATTCTAAATAATTGCCAAAATTAAATAAATTTCAGGAATATAAATAGAAATCCTCCCCAGTGGAGTCGCCAAAAATTGTAGGGAATATTTCAAGCATTATGATAACCCCAAACTTGAACCCCACTGTGATCATACACTAAAGTACGGTGGCCTTCCAAAGGGAAAGACAAAGAGCAAAAAGAGTCGCCAACAAGTTTTAGGAACTTGTAAACCCAAAAGACAATCCAAAAGGACCATCAACTACTCCATAAAAGTCTTGAACCAAACAGGGTCCGGGGATGAGGGTACGAATCCAATCTACAAAAGAAAGGACCCGCCCTATAAAATAGGCCTCTACTTTGTTCTGCTCGTATTCATGCGCGCTTTTCGAATAACATACAAACATTATATTAAACCTACCCTGTTTACCTATGTTGGTTGAATATTAATGCACAAATAAATCTATTATTGGCGATCACTTGAGTTAAAATCACATTAGCCTAAACCAAATTAATAATTATCTTATTAAGCGTGATTTCAAGTACAAATTCCCTTTAACAATCATAAAAGGTGTGATCAAGCAATAACAATAAAATATAAAATAAATATCAAGCAACATAACAATAAATCAATAAACATGATGATAATAGTAGCATGATAAGGCATAATAAAGCTTAATAATAATAGCAAGATCCTAGGCATGATGCTAACAAGATTAATAACAACTCCTAGCATGTCACTAAACAATAAAGATCAAAGGTTCAAACCTAACATGGTACTAGAAAGCATAAAAAACATCCTAACATGATACTAGAAAGCATTAAATAATATCCTAACATGATACTAGAAAGCATTAAAAGCATCCTAACATGATACTAGGAATCATAAACAATAATAAGCATGCAATCTACATTGTGAAAGAAATAGGGAGTAAGCTAATCTACTTACTTTGAAGCCTCGTACCTCTTTCTAATAACAAAATACACAAGTTAGTAAACTTCAATGAAAATAATAAAGAACAATAATTAAATAATTAAATTAAAATCAAATTAAATAAAGTTTTGACTAGTTTTGGACCAAACCCTCAGAAATTATCAACCTTTCACGTCTAGGGCGAAGGCAACTTCGAACTTGGCTAGGAGACTCTAAGTCTTGTGAATGCGGAATATTGTATGTAAAAAAGCTAGTTTAGAAAGAGAGAGGGAAAATAAGAATTAAGCTATATTGCTCAAGAGAGAAAAGAAAGAATTGAGAAAATTAAAGTATAATTGAATGTGAATTGATGATTGTGAATGATTTCTCAAAACAGGGATTCGGACACTATTTATAATGAAAATAATCCGGAAAAATCATAGAATTTGATAAGGAATAAAACTCCACGCTGTCGCCAGGAATTAACTCTATCGCGAGGCGACAGGGTCTGTCGCGCGGCGACAGACTTGTCGTTTGGCGACAACCTGTATTAGCGCGTTTTTCTTCACGCGGAATCCGATCTTTAATCAACTTGATTTACGGAATCCGTACAGAAGATAAAATATATATTTTTAAGATAACAAAACGATATTTTATTCCAAATAAAAATCTATTAAAGATAATTAATTATTAAATCTAATAATATTAGAATTAAAAGGAACCTTCTAGAAACTTCTAGAAAACTATAATTAATCCAAATAATTTTAGGTATAATAATTAACATTGGGCCCTCCTCTAGATCATTGGGCCGTATTTAAAACAATTAACCAGGCCCAGTTTAGTATTTTGGCCATAACTTCCTCAATATTCATCGGAATTGATCTTATAATATATCGTTGGAAAGGTCTTTTCGAGCCCCATCCATCTACACTATTATTGGACCTTAATCATGGACCAAACTAAACTGGTTTGGCTATTTTCAAATAAATAAAGTCATTTTCAAAAACAGAGAGAAAAGAATTTAATTAAAACTAAACCGCAACACTCGACTTCCAAACCACTTTCACCTAATTCGATAATAACACAACGTGAAAGGCATTCATCACTGGGTTTGGTTTTGGGGAGACACAATTTGGTGTCTACAGTGTGAAGGATGGAACACAAGCTATTGGTCCATTTATCACAAAATTAGAAATGCTATTATGTCTATTAATAGCTCTAACTTGAGATATCAGGAATGGAAATGTTTTTGCAGGTAACAAAGGATAAAGGCTATAAAAATAGCAACGGATTGTCCAACTAGGTGGAACTGCACCTATGAAATGTTGAGTAGGGCAATCGAGTACAAGGTTCATTTAACACTTTTTTATAATAAAAAATTTCCACAATTTGCTTTACTAGAAGATGATTGGGCTAATTGTGAAAAATATATGCAATTTTTACAATTATTATATAGTATAACACATTGTTTTTCTTCCGTATATAATCCCTGTTCCCATTCTTTTTTTAGCAATGCATGTTTAATTGCACAACTTTTTGCCGAACACCGATCACAACACGATTATGATGGATATCTTCCATCTATGGAGGAAAAATGGCGTAAATATTACACTACTATTCCTATGATTTATATTTTTGCATCTATTTTAGATCCTAGACAAAAGTATGATGACACTTTTTTATTAATTGATATTTATTTTACTAACATGGATTTTGAAGATGATGTTGAAACTTTTAAAACTAAGGTGACTAATTATTTTTTCTCTTTATATAGAGTTTATGAATCTAAATATGGAACCGTGTCTCGATTTCCCCTTCCCAAACATTCAAAAATGTAAGTAAAAGGGCCAAAGATTTATTTGCACAAGCTGCTAACATGATGTCTAAGTTTTCAGGTACGGAATCATCATCTAGGAGAACTCAAAGAGATGTTTCGGAGTTGCAAATGTACTTAAGTTACAACTTCATGAAAGGCGTAGACGATGAAGAGAACTTCGGCCTCGACATCCTTGATTGGTGGAAATCACAAATCACAAAGCACAAAACATCCGGCGGCAATGGCTCGTGATATTTTTGCTATCCAAGCCTCCTCCGTTGCCTCCGAAAGAGCTTTTAGTGCGTCGGGACGGGTTTTAGACGATAGAAGAACAAGACTAAAACGCGAAACACTTGAAATGTGTATTTGCTTCAAGGATTGGTTGGATGCCGAAACTCGTTCCCAAGATCGTACTTATGCACAAACGACGACGATGAAGGAACGTCGGGTTCTACTAGTTCTCAATCAATTCAATTAATTGGCCGATGAACTTGAACAAGAAGAAGACGAAGACGAAGAATAATAATTACATATTTACATTACATACTATGTTACAATTTTTGTATTCCGTATAATAAAATGAAGTTATTCACTAATTATTGTACGATTTTTAATTATCATTAATTTTTTGTATTATCGATTTATCGTACCGACTACCGGCATATAGTAAAATAAGTTATTCTTCAACTTTTTGTGTTATCGGCTTATTGCACTCGTAAATTTTTTTAATTATATGCATTATTGTTTTTTGTTAAATTAATAAAATTATTCATATAAACTTAAATATAAATTATTTATATAAACTTAATTAAATTAAGGTTGTTCAAAAAAATATATATATATACTAACATTAACATAAACATACATTAATAAAATTATTTATATAAACTTAAGTTGTTAAAAAAAAAATTATATATCGATTTTTTTTAATGTATATATATGTTTAAAAAAATAATAAAATAAATAAAAAATAAAAAATCGGGTAAGCCCGCAGCCCGGCACGGCACGGCCAGCCAGGCACTTGAGCCGTGTCGTGTCGTGGGTCGGGGTGTGCCAAAACTTGGCATCGGCACGGCACAGCCCGGCACGAGCCCCACCCAAGCACGCCCAACACGGCCCGGCATGGCACGATTCCCATCTTTAGACTTATGCTTGGATAGTTAATTTAGTTTGAATTCATCTCACAAATGTAGTTGATAGAAACATTAATGAGAAAAAATGTATACAAATATTGTTAAGGGTATAAATATCAACACACAATTCTTAATAGGTTAAAAAAAAAAAAAAAAAGAATAGTGGCATTTAACATTAATGTGGGTAAATAAGTAAATAAATAAATATTTTGCCCTTTCAATAAAAATAAATAAATAAATAAATATTTTAGAGAGTATATTTGTCTAATCAATATTCATAAAGAGTTGTTTCAAACTTTTTAAAAGGTAGGGATATACTTCATAATTGACACTATTAATATTTAGATGTATATAATCCCTTTGATAAATGCAAGTGTGGTTTAGTACCTTAAACATATACTCCCTCTGTCACACAATACAAATCATGTATTCCTTTTTGGGTGAGCCAATGTACAAAGCCTAATTCTATTTAAAGGTAGTACTTTTTTATAATATTGCCCTTTTTTTATGAGTTTTCATTTTTTTTTTTTTGTTTTTCTTTTGTATTAATAATGTCTTTTGATATTAATTCCCATCATTTTCTCCCTCCCTCTCTTCAAAAATTCTTAACTAACTTTTCTTTCTCTCTAACCCCACATGCCCATATGTACTCTCAATCATTAGTTTTAAGGAATCTATAATCTCCTTGATTCTCGTAAAAAATAAAAATAAATAAAAAATAATAATAATAATAAAAAACACACTCTTCTACGCTTAGTATTAAGGGTGTTTAGATCGGGTACCCGGATATTCGGGTACTAGAATACCTGAGTACCCGGATCTTCGGGTAGTTGATAAGTCGTCCCTTGTCCCGTCCCGGATAATTCGGATAATCGGTATCCGGGTACCCGAATTATCCGGGACGAGACAGTGGTACCCGAATTTTTTTTATATTTTTTTACTCAGTTTTTTTTAACCTAAAATCTAGTGATGTTGGTTGTTTTCATTTGTAAAAACTTGTTGAATATTTATTTTAATGAAAATCTGTTGTACTTAAGTTTTAAAAAAAACCTGGTGTAATTATTTTAAAAATAACCTGTTGTATTTTTTTATTTTTTTTTAAAAAAAAACCTACCGTATTTATATCATGCAATACCTACAATAACTTAAAGCTCATTGTCAATGCAATAACAGGAAAGTGGTCAACCCCTTGGCAAATCCAAAACATCATTGAAGACTCTCGCATTCTTTTGACAAATTTCGACTATTGGAGCATCAGGCACGTGTATAGAGAGGTAAACTGAGTAGCAGATTAGATAGCCAATGTAGGCCACTTAGTAACAGATTCCATGTTAATTAATGATTGTACTAGCTCTAGTTTAGCTTCATTCCATACTTCAAATTGACACATTAGGAATTCCCCTCGTAAGGAGGGTTTCCTAATGTTTTTTCTTCTTACCTTTAAAATAAATAAATGAAAAAAATACCTACAATAACTTAAAGCTATAAACTACAAATCAAAGTACAAAAAAATCCAAACTAGAGTTTAAAGACGGAAATACAAAGTTTTAGAGTCTTTAGTTACATAACTTCAAAACATATAAAGTACAAATAATGGCATAAAGCCACACAACAAACGAAATGGGAGGGCTTCAATTCATTCACTTGTGAGATTCGATATTTCAATTATCTCATCAATAACAATCGTCGGTTGTTCCAAAACCAAGTCTTTCATTCCTACAAAACACAAATAATGCAATAACATAATTACATAATAACAGAATGATAAAATAAAAACTGAAAATATATATGAAAACAGAATGATAAAATAGAATAATAAAAATGAAAAAAGAAAATTTAAATGAATGGAGAATGATAAAACAGAAGGAAAAAAAAACAGAATATTAAACTGGAAACAGGAAGTTAAAAAAAAAAAAAAATATTTCATAAGAATTTAAATTAGCTAGAATGACAGAAAGTGAAAAAAACAAATCAATAACCCATGCTTATTCCACACTAGGACGAAAAACAGTAATGTAAAAAAAATCAAACCAACACAAAATCAACTCAAATTACTTTCATATCCCAATCAACAACCCATTCACAATCAATATTCAATAACCCATGCAAAATTGCAAATACCCATCCATAATCAACAACATAACAAATTATAATGAACAAAAATTACAACAAACTAACCTGAGATGGTGAGAAGAATGATTAAACTGATGAAAATGAGCAGGACCAGCACGAAATGATATTAAAGAAAATAATTAGATTAATAAAAACTGAAGTAAATACCATGAAAAAAAAAACTACAAAAATACCACGAAAATAGTACAAATAAAACAGATTTGAGATTAACTGAAGTTTGAGGATGAATCGAGTCAAATTTCGAGTGAGGAATTGATTGAGATGATTTTTTGAGGGAAGAGATGAGGCGTACGAAAGAGGAAAGAGAGATAGAGAAGAAATTTGACTGATGGTGGCTTCGTTTTTTTTGGGAGTGAGAAAAATGAAACCCTAAGTCTTAGTGGGATGGGGGTAGTTGAGGGAGTAACAAAATTAAGTTAAATTTTTTTTTTTAACAGGTATCCGGGTACCCGAGAATAGTAAAGCTTGCCCCATGTCCTGGGCCATGAACTGTTATTTAAGAGGGATGGGTACCCGACCCGAAAAAAAACAGAAAAAATTATTAATTTCTCATCGAGTTTTTTTTGCGGGTCATCGGGTAATCGGAACGGGACAACCGGGTCGGGTTTTTTTGAACACCCTACTTAGTATTGTGCGACGGAAGGAGTAATATTCTAATATAGTTGGTTATCTTCCTTACCTAATACTGTAACTTAGAACATTAGTTTATCTTCATTGACTATCTTTGTAACATATATTATGTGAAGTTTATCAATGTAATACAATTCATATTTCACCATTTAACGACTGTTGGTGTAGGGATTGGTGTGGGTGCGTGGCTATTGGCTAGCGAGGCATATTGTGTGGATATGAGTAAGATAGACGAAAGAGAGATTAATGTGGGATTGTGTTTAGACGAAGAATCAAAATTAAAGAACTAGGTTTTCTTTTACGTATACAAAGTTTATCAAATAAAGAAAAATAAAATCTACATATAAATAAGGAAAAATTGTCAAAAACCACCTTTTATATCAACTTTTTTGTGAATAAACACCTTATAAAAATTTTCTTGTGAAAGCACACATAAAACCAAATTTTATTAGCAAAGTAACACCTTAAGCCGGTTTCAGGTCATTGATCCTGTTTTCCGACGTTGACCTTCACGTGAGAGTTACATGCTCAACCCCTCTCTCCACAAACCACAAAAATCACAGCCTAGCCACCCCAGTCGTCGACACCACCACCTAGCCGCCACTAGAACCACCTCTCAGCCACTGACACCACCACCCATCAACCTAACCGCCATAATCGCCCACTGAAATCACTTTAAACCCATCCACTAAAATCCTCACCCACCTCCATATATAATCACCCACGCCCCACCCAAAACTACCCAAATCCACCAGAAAAAAGCTTACTGTCCCCAAAAAACCAATAAAGAGGAGAGAGAATAGGGTAAGTAATAGTTCCCCCCCCTCCCCAATTAAAAACCCTAAATCTAAGGTAAATAAAAAATCCAACGAAATTAACAATAATGAATCAATTTTATTAGGCTTAACAACTTACCTACCTCAAAATTAGAATAATTAAGGTTGTTCTTTAAAGCAATAATTCGAGCAAAATAATGGAGTTTTCTCCTTCAATTGACAAAATTCGAGGATTGTTAAGAAAAAGAGAAGTGAGAAAGTCTAATTGGAGGGGAAAAGTGAGAAATTAGAAAGAAAAGAAATTCTTTGGGGGTGGGTTTAGAGTCATTTGGGCAGACGATGATAGGGGCTAGGTTGATGGGTGGTGGTGTCGGCGTCGACGGCTGAGAGATGGTTCTAGCGATGAGTAAGTAATGGTATCGGCGGCTGGGGTTGGCTTAGTATGGTTTTGGTGGTTTTGAGGAGGGAGGGGTTGAGCACGTGACCCTCAGGTGAGGGTCAACGCCGGAAAACAAAATCAAAGCTCCAAAACTGGTTTAAGATGTTACTTCGCAAAAAAAAAACAAAAAAAACAAAAACAAATAAAATAAAATAAAATAAAATAAAATAAAATAAATTGGTTTTAGGTGTGCTTTCACGAGGAAATTTTTACAAGATGTTTTTTCACAAAAAATGGTGTTATAGAAGTTGGTTTCTCACAATTTTTCCTATAAATAAGAGTGTCAAAAGAAGTTTATGTATAGTAAAAATGTTCAAATGGTATCAATAACATAATACTAAAACAGACACCAGTAATGACACGTGTTATTTTCTGATGCTGTTTTTTTTCCCATCAAAATCCCTTCCCTTTTTTTTCCCCTTTTTTTTTATCAGTGCCATTAATTACCTATTACAAGTTATACACAAAAAAATTCACCAAATCATATAATATAATTGTGATTATTTTTATTCATATACTTTCCATTTCTATAATTAATGTTTTCTATTCTAGGTATGTAATTTTAGACTACTATCTAATGTAATTTTTAATAAATATAGTGTTTCCAAATGTTTAATATACAAACCTAAAGTAAAATTATATTAACTTAGATTAAAAATATACATCTAAAAGTTAAAAAAATATTTTCCAAGTAAAATTAATAATAATAATAATAATAATAATAATAATATAATTAAAATAATAATAATAATAATTAAAGATTTTGGTGAATATGACGGGTAAAACATATACTTCGTAATAGATTGTAGCTACTAAAGCAGAAGGTATGACAAGAAAAGTTTAATTTTTTTTTTCTCTACGGGAGATGGAAAGTGAATGAATCTACTTAGCTTCTGTTATATAATTATGCAGAGTAATATTAATTTATTTTTCAATTAATAAAATGAAATTATAAAAAAAACTAATAACTTAAAATACTATTTAAATTACATTCCTTTTTTTTGTATCAACCATTAGTAAATGAGCCATTTATTACTAATTGAACGATCTTGTTTTTTTTTCCCTATGGAATTAATAGTTAATAATTTGATTTATAAACCGTGCATTGAATGGGAACTATGCTAGTAATTAACAAAATCAGATATTGTATAAGATAGTGTTAATAATTTCCAAAAAAAAAAGAAAATAACCAATAAGATCAGATAATAGTAAAACTAAAAAATGCAAATGAAAAGAGTTCAATAGTAATAACGTAAGTGACATATAGTATATGTGATATTGTGTACTACGTACTAAACAAAGTAGATTTAGGGGAGAGAATGCTGTTGCAAACTTGCAAAGAATGTTTCGGGAGCAATAGGTTTTTTTTTTTTTTTTGGGTGTTTAGAGAGCCTCAAGGGTAGGAGTGAGAATCAATCACAGGATCACCTGAAATCGAGAGGGAAGCTCTAACCATTTGATCTATCCCTCACTTTCGGGAGCAATAGTTTTTGAGATGGCGAAAGTTGAGTAGCAAGTGGTACAAAGCTTTAAGCGAGTGTTTGGGCTGAAACTCAATTGGGCTAGTTTGACACGTACTAGACACATAGAAGTCAGCCAGTCTATATACATATAAGTAGGGGTGTCAATTTGAGAATGTAAGAGTTTGGGTTGACTCACAACGGGTTACAAGTCTACGCAAAATTTTTAGCCGGTCCCTCATTTTGAAAATGAACATTTAATATAATAAAATAATTATATTCTTGCTATAAGACATTTATTCTTACAAAATTAAATGTTCATTTTCATACTATATATCGGATGTTCATTCTTATAATATTAATGTTCACAATTTTAACAATATATGTTCATAATTCTAATACTATTTTTTAAAATCCCTACTACTCGTAGATATTTTATGTATATATAGAGAAAAGTACAAATTTGATCATATTCACGTATATGAATGTTCAATTGTTTGTATACATTATGTTTAATGTTCATTTAGTAATTGAACACCGCAATATATAAAAACAAGCATTTATAATATAAGAGTAAAATAAAGAGACTATGAAACTGAAAAAAAATAAATAAATAAATAAATTGTACATCTAATGTATTATATAACTGAAGATATCAATTGTAAATAAAATGAAGATATAATGTTGTTGTTTATTCATCAACTTTTTTTAAGCTTCAAATGGAATACCTTTATTTGTTCAATTCTCTTAAATGAATATCTTGCAGTTTGTTGAATTATATGATTTAACGCCAATTAAATAAATGAAAAATTAGAAATAATAATCCCAAATTTCATGAATATTGCTACAATAATCCCATCTTTGAATTATTCTGGAATAATCCGAACTTTGGGGGTTTCTCTTTTTCTTCAATCCCAAATACCGATTACTGGTTGAATGGGTTAAACTTTTTTTTTTGGTTAAAGTGATAGGTGTTGCAACTTAATTGGTTAAAAAAAAACCCCAACCACCAAGCCAACCTGGTAACCCGCCTAGCCGAACCACCTCCCTCGCCGGACCGTTGTCCTTCCCCACCACTAGAGTCGCTGCTATGCAAAACCCCCTTGCAACCACCAATAAAACCGCTTCCCCATTTTGAAAATTTCCAACTGCCATTCCCCTTACCCTGAAACCCTAGCAGCTAGGGTTTTCGACTGTGAGGAAGTGGTTGTTGGGGGTTTTCGGGAGTGGGGGGAGGGGTTTTGAGGGAGTTTGGAATGATTGGAGGGGTTTAAACAGAGTTTCGTTTATGTTGGAAGAAAAACCGAATCGGAAAAGGAGAGGATTGGGGGTGGAGGTGGGTCACAACACCGGCATTGGGGGATTGGGGGGAAAGCGCCGCAACATTGGGTCAGGGGAAGGGAGGGTAGCCGCATCACGTGGTGGCGGTGATGGGGGTTATGGTCGTAGTGGTAACGGCGGGGGTTATGGTTTCTGAGTTTTTCTTTTTTAAAAAAAAATTAAAATATTTTTAAAATTTGTTGACTAATAAGGATTTGACACGTATCAAGTGACCTGATAAAATACGTCATTGACTTTGGTTGACCGGTTAGGGATTGAAGAAAAAGAGGAACCCCCAAATTTCAGGTTATTCCAGAATAATCCTAAGTTTGGATAATTGTAGCAAAATTCATGTAATTGGGATTATATTTCTAATTTTCCTTAAATAAATCAACAATATGTTTTTTTAATGATAAACGAAATGCTAATGTCTAATATTTTTAATGCTTATGTTAATTGAACATCCTTTACTATAAAAATGAACATTTTATATAAGTGAACAAACACAAAAATTTATATCAACTTAAAAAAAATGAACATTTATTATATACAAATAACCATTATACTGCATGAAAATGAACATTTATTTTATAAGAATGAACATTATACTGCATTAAAATGAACATTTAATTATTGAGATATACAAAATTATTGTAAAATATGTTCAGTTAAAAATTGTTCATTTTTGTTATAGTAAATGTTCATTTTTTAACAAGGAACCAGCCAGAGTTGGCTAGTCTCGAGTCCAGCTAATAAAAACTGTCGGGTTTATTTGAGTCAGATATGTTTAGGTTAAGGTTATCCATTCAACCTGCCTCAATTAGGGTTGGGTTAATTTCTAGTCAAGATTTGTTGAGTAAGAGTTGGGTTAACTTCAGATCAACTTATATTCGGTTCGGATAAATTTATATCAGGTTCAAAACTAGGTTGACCATATTAATTTTGAAAGATTTTACATTGCGTTAGGTTGATTCCAATTTGGTTGGTTTTGGTTCTGTAAAGTTCGGTTCAATTGGATTAGGGTAAGGTAAGGTTGATTCACTATTAGGTCAATTCTAATTTAGTTGCTTTTTTGGGTTTTGTTGAATTTTGGTAGGTTGACCAAATTCAATATTCATATAAGGTTAATTTTAAACCACAATAATTATAAAGTTATTATCTTATTATTGGGTCACTACTCACTATTAGATCATTCATGTATCATTTTTCATATTGTGTCATTAATTTTAATTGTGTATAAATCTCTCATTAGATCAATTATTGTGTCACTTTTATCTTTGCCAAATTAAAATCGAATTATTAATGACTTATCATACCTATTAAGTGAGACGATAAGTAATGAACTAATGAAAGAATGATAGATAATAGTCAATTAACCACATACTGATTAAATTGAACTTCAACTTAATAAAATCATTAAATTGATTAATTTTTTTTTAAAATACATATTTTATTTTATACATTACAAATTAAAATTTTGTTATGCTCACGGCTCACCCTTCCAAAATAAAAAAAAAATACATAAATCGATGTAATTATGTTTAAGTAAAAAAGAAAGGTTAATATTAGGTTAGTTTAAAATTTTGTTTGGTTTGAAACCATGTCCAGTAATCAGATCCGGTTTATATCGGTTCAAGTCAAAACAAATCAGATTAAATCGACATTTGTTAGGTTAATTTCTGGTTGGTTTAAGTTCAGGTCAGGTCAAACCAATTTAGTTTGAGTTCAAGTCGGGTTAAATTGATTTCGAGTGCAATTTAGGTCAGATTAAATTAGTGTTGGGTTAAATTTATATTGTGTCAAATTAAGATTTGGGTTGAGTTCTTTATAGATCAAGTTTGAGTTTTGAATTTCTCAGGTCATTAGGTTGGTTACATTTTGAAATGGATGTTTCGAGGTCACTTAACAAATAATTTAAGCATTAATTGAGTAATGAGGATTACAACTATAAGAAAATAGGGTTACCATTTTTTTAAAAAACCAAATAGGGTTACCTTATGAGTAATTGATCTTATTCAAATCAATAATAATTAATCAATAAACATGTAATAAAAGTGAATCTAAATTGCGAATGTCATTAGGTAGTAAAGAGTTTTCTAGCCAATTGTTTGTTATTTTCAAATTTCTCTTTTTATTATTCATTGTAACTAAATTTAAACCTATCTTTAATTACCATCAGGCCTGCTGATATGGCTAAATTTAAACATATCTTTTTATTTAATAAATAAATAAATAACTAAATAAATAAATACATACATATATATATATATATATATATATATATATATATATATATATATATATATATATATATATATATATATATATATATATATATATAATGTACTACACATATTATTAACAATTAATAAAAATAATCACTTTTTTTAACCCAAAAAAAAATAAAAAAATAACATCCTTATTCTATCAAAATAAATATAAAGTTGAAAAATATAAATTTCAAGGAAAACAATTTATTCTTTATTTGATCTATGAAAAAGAAAATTTTGCAAACTTTTGTGAAGTATCATTTTTTGGAAAATAATTATTTTATATATCTAAAATTTCTTGTAAAATTAAGTTTGCTACTATGAATTTAGAGATGTAAGACATAGTCAGCAAACTAGTTAATACAAAATAGCTACTTTTATAATAAAACGTTGAAACACCACGTGGATGTCTATACAGAAGAATTCTTGCTTGGATTTGTATTTTTCTTGTACTAAACTTAATTCATATTTGCTGAAGTTAATTAATTTAACTTTATTTAATTAAAGTTAATTTTAATAAACTTAAATTTAAGTATTATCACGGAATATCACTTCCATGGTAATGAATTACTTTCGTAGAATTTTGTTAAATTTGATTTAATGTATATTTATAGGACATCAACATTTTACTCCCTCTATTTACTTTAAAATACAACGGTTCTCATTACACGCGTGTTAATATTTCAATTAATACTTCTTTCATATGTAAATATTAATATATATATATATATATATATATATATATATATATATATATATATATATATATATATATATATATATATATATATATATATATATATATTAATAAAGTATTAATCGAGACGAGTCTAAAAAATCCACATGACTATATTTTTCCGTGACTATATATCATCAAAATTAGTTAAAGTGAAGTGTACAAATACTGTATTTTAAATAGGCAAATGTTATAGCCAATATGTTTTTTTTTTTTTTATATTTATTTTTATATTTTTTTTAAAAAACAAAGCCAATATGTTTTGAGATGAAGAGAACATGGCACACCGAGCTAATCTACTTCACATTCTTTGTCATAAATGTGACCAGAAAAATTAGTCCATCTCATAGTTTAAGTTCTATGGCCAGAAGCCTAAAGTTGGACCAACTAACCAACTTCGAAGACAAGCCCACAAGGATCACACATGGCCATGTAGTCAATAGGGCCGGATCCTATCATCATTTGTCACGTCTATGGGCTGGGGTCAGGTTTTTTTTTTTTTTTTTTTTTTTTTTTTTTTTTTTTTTTTTTTGGTTTTTTTGTTTTTTTTGTTTTTTTTTTTTTTGGTTTTTTTGTTTTTTATTATTATTATTATTTTTCACAAAGAAGCTCCGTGGAGAACAAAACATATGTGATTCTTAGGAGCGATTTACTTAGAAAATGCTCAAACATGGGTACTGAAATCCCAATTTGATCCTACGATTTCACCGTTTTATGGTACAAAAATGGAAAATTAATCTGGATCGGATATAAGGTTGCAAAATCGTACAATCCTTCTTAGATAATTATGAAGGGTAGGATTTTAATACGATTTTACGATCCTACAATCAATTTCTACATTTAAATAAATTTGAGAAGTTAATCTATTTTAACCTTATAGATTTATTTATTTATTTATTTTTTCAGTTAAGGGTCTGTTCACTTCATCTTAATTTCAGTTCATTTTAGCTCTAATCAATTTAAATCAGTTCAGTTCACTTCAGTTTAGCTCCAATCAGTTCAGTTCAGCTCCTAATTTCCTTCTCTCATAAAATATTCATTTCAGTTCTATTAAGTTCACTTCAATTCAGTTCCAATTAGTTCAATTCAGTTCAGCTAAATTTAGTAAATGTGAACAGACCCTAAGTACTCTATTATTCATATGTAGATTTGATTAAAATATTCAAATCATAGTTACTAAATAAACACGTACAATTCAAAGAGATTTACATAATTTTTCAATCGTTTACTTGACATTAATCATAATTAAAACCTTATTTTGACTACAGTGAGCATAATGTATCATTTATTATGGCAGCTAAATGAATATCAAACCTATTAGAGCTTTGTAATTGTTTTTAGTGAAATAAATTGAAATACGAAATTAATCAAAATGTAGCATAATGTATGATTTTTTTTCCCCCCCTTGTTAGGAGATCCAATTCTATCATTTCGATCATGCCACCCTCAAAATCCCAGTTAAGACCCTGATTCAAATAACCTTGTACTCAAATATATCAAAACTTCTTTATTAAGCATCATTTTTCAAAGTTTCTCAATCTACCGTAGACATAAACAAAAACTATTGACTTTTTTAGGAGTATAGAACTGCTAATTAGCAATTAATAAAGGTAAGGAAATTTTGTCTAAAACCACCCATGAAAAACACTTTTTTGTCAAAAACCACCCACTTAAAAATATGTTGCCTATTGCCACCCAAATTCAAATTTTTGTTGTTTAAGACCATCTGCCTCTCTTTTCCGGCCTTGACTTGAATCTCCGGCGTTGACCAAGCCACGTGACCAAGCACGTGACTTTTAATGAAGCCCCCCCCCCCCTTTTTTTCCTCTTCGAATTTTTGGATTCCCTCTCTCTTCTCTTTCCTCTGTCTTCTCTCTATTATCATCAAACACCATTGTTTTCCCTTGAGTTTTCCCCATTATTACCAGCCATTGTTGAATTCTAAACAACATCCTTCCACAAACCCTAATTTTTAAATTCATTAGTCAGGTGGTTTCTGTTGGTGTTATTTATTCATAATTGCGCAAATTAGGGTTTCTAATTGATTGAAATTGTTGAAATTTCAGGTGATATGTCTCAATCTCCGGCAAACACTAAGTGCGGATGCGGCGTCCCAGTTGCAAGGTTGAAGTCCTGGACTCATGAAAACCCTGGTAGAAGATTTGAAGCTTGTAAGTTCTACAACCTAGATACAAACCAAAAGGGTTGCAAATTCTTTCATTGGGTTGATGAGGATATGACAAATTGGCAACGAGAAGCATTAAACCTAATTTTTTCTGACAAGCAGCTTCTAAGAGGGGAAGTTAGTGTTCTACAAACAAGGTTGTGTTGTGCAGAGAATGAGAAGAAGAGATTGAAGGAAGAACTTGACAAATTGAAGCTGAAGTTGAAGAAAAGAAGGAATGAATTTGGTGACAACATAGGAATGACTATGTTAGTTTGTGTTGTTATGTCTATGCTTCTTAGTTTGATCATGGTCAAATTAGTGGCCTAATCTAGTTGAAGTGGGCATT
The DNA here is from genome assembly GCF_948465745.1 of Chenopodium album. NCBI lineage: Eukaryota > Viridiplantae > Streptophyta > Magnoliopsida > Caryophyllales > Amaranthaceae > Chenopodium > Chenopodium album. The sequence continues at coordinate 46,749,864 of NC_137843.1, forward strand.
AGTTTATATGAAGGTTGTTTGAGTACTCAAATATATTGCCCTAATCTAGTAGAACTTGTAGTACTTTGTATTTGATGGATGAATTAACAAAGTAATGAAATGCCTTATGGTTTGTCATAATAATTTGCACTCTTCTTTACTTGCAATACATATAATTACTTGTTACTTAGCATATAACTTCATTGCAAATGTTTTCATACATAACACAAGTACCATGAAACATGTTCAAAAGGTTTTCCTAACACACGTACAAATACTTAGTACAATTGACAGTTCAAACACAAATTACATCATTAGTTAGAGGCTTGTGATGGTTGAATTGTGAAACTTGCTTGAGAGCATTGAACTAAGGTTGAAGTTTGTCCACTGGTCTTCTGTTTTTTTGAGTAGTTTCTTTTAGGAACAGGTGCTGGAGGTACAGGTTTCTGTTGTGTTATTTTTGCAGCCTTGGAAGACTTTGCAGGTGGTCTTTTCTTTGTACCAGTTGATGGTGCTGCTGTTGCTTGAGTTGTTGTTGTTGCTTGAGTTGTTGCTGATGAAGATGGTTGCAGGGAAGTTGGAGTTGGTGTTGTTGTTGTTGGTACAGTAGTTGATGTTGTTGCTGTGGTGGTGCTTCTTGTGTGAGGTGCTCCCTTCTTTGGTCTACCACCCTTGTTGACAGGCGGTGGTGGTGGTTGTGGGACTTGTGGATTTTTACATGTCTTTTGTTAATGCCCAAACTGACCACACTTCTTGCAAATGCTTTGCCTCTTCCGACTTTGAACATAATTAGCTTCTTCACCCTCCCTGGCTCCTTGATTCTCTTCTTACCCTTAGGTCTTCTTGGGAGCTTCTTAAAAGCAGGTGGAAGTGGCTCTGGGAAGGTGGTCTTTGGCCATTGATTTTTTCCAGGCATGGGGTGAAAGGATGGGGCATATGATTTAGCATATGTGGAAACATGATATGCTGGGTGTACATAGTCCTCCCAATTGTATTTTTGCTTTGTAATGCAAGCCAAGGCATGATAGCATGGTATTCCCATTAACTCCCATCTAAAGCACCCACAGGTTCTGCTTTGCAAGTTCACCACATAGGTTTCCCCAGTTGACAGATGGTCCACCTCAAATTCATGAACATCAGCTTGTGTAACATCATACTTGTTGACTTGTTCACTAGCCCTTGCAATCATTTTGCACACTGATGGCATAATCAACCAATGAAACTTTTTTAGCCTATCTCTCTTTGCACAGCACCTTGTCATAACCCACCTTCTTATCCACTCTAACATACCTTGTATAGGCATGGACCTAGCTTCCCTTATGACATTATTGAAGCTCTCACAACAATTGTTGAGCAACATTCCATACTTGCATCTAGTACTAAATGCATGTCTTGACTAATGGCAAGCTGGAATGTTGTCCAGATAATTGAAAGCATCTATGGACAGCAGTTTGATAGCTTCCATTTGTTGGTTGAAATGAAACTGAAATTAAAATGATACACTAGTCATTCACAAGTCCAAATTCTGACATTTCATACAATGTTTATGAAGTTAAAGGAATAGAGCAAGTTTGTACCTTTGTTCTGGATCTTGCTGCCAGGGAACTTCAATTTGAAGTTGGCCCATATATGTCTGCAGTAGAACCTAATTTCAACTCTAGGACTGACCTTATTGAATGCATTTAGCAGCCCCTACAATCACAGGACAAGGTAATGACAGTGAACTTTCAAAATATAAACAAGAACTTGAAATAGGATAAGGTTAATTACACTAACCTTTTGTCTGTCAGACATAAATGTCACAGGATCAACTCCTTCTCTTTGCCATCTCACATCTTGAGCCACACTCCCCAGGTCAATCACAAGTAGCTCAAGAAACCATTCCCATGTCTCTGAATTTTCAGTTTCCACAATAGCCCAAACCAAAGGAAACAAGTTATTGTTGCCATCTTTGCTGTCAAGCAAATGCCAGGAACAGGACACCTCAAGTGGCATCCATCCACACCCACATTAGGCCTACACCCAGCCATGAATCCTTCCTTACATAGCTACAAATAGATATAAAGTCTCTGGAATATGGGAGGTGGATTCTCTATTCCAACACACTTCACTACAGCTGTACTCCCTAGATTATACTGTCTAATGGATTCAGCATAATCCCACACCCTCCTATACTGATCTACAGCATCACCATGGATTATTCTCATTGCAATTTGCCTTGCATTATAACAATTTTAGTACCCTAAACTAACACCAGTCACTCTCCTAGCTCTGATCATGAAGTCTCTAAGCTTCCAACTAGGTGTATCCCTCCACTCCTCTAAGAATCTCTCTGCCAAATGCAAAGCATTCACCTTGTTGTTTTCATGCTGCCTCCCACACACATGATTCAAGTTCATAGTTCTGATTTGAATTATAGCCTCACCTTTTATCTTCTTAGAGTGCGCCTTAAATCTGCACTTTCTCTTGCTCTGACATTTGCATCTAACAATCCTTGAATGTTTCCAATTACAGTCACACTTATGCAAACAAAACACAGTCACCTTGTTGTTGTCATTATGTAGGAAATAGTAGTTGCACCCATTTTCCAGTGCATGATACCTCAGAGCCTTTCTTCAAATGTGTACTAATGGGAATTTTAACCCCAATCTCAATTTTATCATGTTCTTGAAGTCTACTTATGGATTAAAAACTGGATAATGAAACCTCTTCTCATCATCTGAGTCAGCCAAACTCTCAACATCATCATCAAATTCACCTAAATCTACATCACCTTCTAACCACATGTCTACTAAACCATGGTCTTCCTCAACAACTTGCTCCTTATTTTGAGGCTGATAAATTTATAGTGACTGACTACCACCCAAACTCCTTGTTACTCTTTCAGTTATGGTCTCATCTATGTTAGCTGCAAACAAATCATCATCTTCCTGATCCTCCTAGTCTTCATCACTTAACTCCACATCACTCCCCTCTTCTAAACCAGATTCATAACCATCCTACTCATTCCCAGCCTCCTTCTCAACCACATTTTCTGCATTAAATAAGTCCTCACTGGCTTGCCATTTCTTAGATCTCACATTTGGTTTCCCTTTTTTGTTTGAGGAAGGGTTTTTAATGGGATTTTTTGGGTTTATGGAAGAGGTACAGGGGTGGTTAGAAGTTGAAGAAATGTGTGAGTTTATGTTACCAGATCTAGGGTTTTCAAGTGTACAAAGTGGGCCCCTCTCACTTGATAACTCACCAACTTTACCCTTTCCCTTTTTATCCAACTCCACCAGCTATTGTACATTAAACCAGTCCTCAACATTGTCAAGATTCTCATATTCCTCAAACTCATCATCATACTCATCTTCAACACACAAACCTGGCCCCTCCTCTTGTCTTTTCCCTCCCTCACCTGTAACCACTCTCTCATGATGTACAACATACAAGTCGTACCAGCCATCACTCTCTAGAGATTCCAACAGGTCATGAATATCTTTATCACTCTTTATCTGATCCCTCCCAGTAAATAAGGTACAGTTCTTCTTCTTAAACTAAATCTCACCAACATCCTCATACTTCAACTCATGCCTAATCCAATAAGCAAACTCAAAGTAACAAACCTCCTCTACATTTGGGTGTAAACTAAGGCCATGATAACCAGTAGGTCCAGGTTCATAAGTGGTTTGCCTTTTCTTCTTATTTGTCACAAAAACTCCACCATAATACAACCTAAAATTCATTTGACCAATTTTAAATCTATACCTAGGCACACCTACGAATTTTTGGCCATTAAATCTGACACACAACAACAAACAACAGCACGCACTTATTTAATTAGCACACTAACAATAATTTACACCTACCATAAAAAGGTTAACCACACTCCTAATTAAATAATTAACATGCATCAAGTACCAACAAATTTAGAAATCCAAACTGAAACTTAAATAATCAACATGCATCAAGTACCAACATATCACAGTTTTACAATATACAATTACCTCAAACAATGAAACCAATTAACACATTTTACTTCGCATAATTGTTAATTTGTTAATTATTCAACTAATTACTGGCACATGGGTATAATTAGTGGAGCAAGACCGTAATTCACTATTTAAGTCACCAAAAAACAATGAAAAACCCACCATTAACAGATTATTATAGTAAAAAATAGGTACCTTGCTTTCTGCACTATCTCCAATTTGGTCCCCCCCTCAGATTCCTTCTTGCATTTGCCATTTGTACCTTTACCCATTGATTATGACTCAACTAGATCAGACAATTGCCCAGAAAAGTACAACCCAAAACAGGAAACAAACGAGAGTAAAATTAGGACAAAAATAGAATTTTTTTTTACCTTTTTAAATGTTTACTTCACTATTTCAATTTCCAGCAATTAATCGATTCACCTTCCGCAATTAAGAAGAATGTCTAATCCTCACTGCAATTTGCAGAAGGTTAATTAATGGAGAGAAGACAGAGGAAAGAGAGGAGAAAGAGAGAGGGAATCCAAAAATTCGAAGAGGAAAAAAAAAAGGGAGGGGGGGCTTCATTAAAAGTCACATGCTTGGTCACGTGGCTTAGGTCAACGCCGGAGATTCAAGTCATGGCCGGAAAAGAGAGGCAGGTGGTCTTAAACAACAAAAATTTGAACTTGGGTTGCAATAGGCAACATATTTTTAAGTGGGTGGTTTTTGACAAAATAGTATTTTTCACGGGTGGTTTTAGACAAAATTTCCTAAAGGTAAAAGCCGTAAAACTACTAATTAAATCAAGGGTTTTACCTAGTAGTATAAAATCACTAATTCAATTAATAGTTGTAATAAAAAAATAAATAAATAAAAAAAAGACATTTGGGCAATTCCTATAGAAATCGTATTCAATAAAAATAATTTTACTTCATTATAAATAAATAAATAACAACAACAACAATTAAAGTGAACGAAAGTTAGTCCTAAAGAACAGGCATAATAATCACACTATGGCATTTGAAATTGTGAAAGATCCTAATGGGACAAATAAATACTCCCTCTTTTTCTTTATTTTTGCCCACTGTCATTTTGGGTCAAATTTTGAAAACATTAACTATAAATTACCATTAATCATTAGAGATATTATAGTTTGTAAAATGTTATTTGTTTCGTTTCATTGTATATTTTATTAATATCGCATTTTTTTTTATATAATTTTTAGGTCTATGTAAATGAAATAGGGCAAAAAAATAGGGACATATATAGGAAGTACAATGCAAGGGTCGAACATAAAGAAAAATATTTTGGTCTATAAGCCACCAATTTTTTTGAATCCTAAAGAAAAAATAAAAAGGAGAGAGAAGAGAAGGGGCAGTTATAATTTTGTTTATGATGACTCACTCAATATCTTGTGCTACTTTTATAGCTTAAGCAGTCATCTTTAAGAATGGAAATTCTAGTAAGTTTCAATCGCCTAAATGTTGTACTCCATCTGTTTAAAATGTTCGTCACTTTTGGTATATCGAAACGATTTCAATGCAATTTATAATTAAAATCTCTCAAACTACACATTACACAAAATTCTAAAAATTGCATATTTGAACATTAAAAATGAAGACAAATCTAACAAAAATTCATATCACTATGTTTTGAAGTATATAAAAACTATTAAATTACTACCAGTTTATTCTATTTCCATGAAAACCCTTCAAGATTACAATTGAAACAAACAAAAGAGAACAGAGGGAATAACAATAACTGTATTAAAAAATTTGACAATTTGTTTTTCATAATCTTGATTTTGTCTTTCATATAAGACAAATCTTGATTTTATTTCCTATTTTACTTAGCTTGTATCTTTTATGTGATGGAAACATTGTGGAAGATAATAATGTTGGAATTTTAATAATAGTCATTATCTTATGAATTGCGTAAGTGTTGAATCTTAAAGGTTTTGATGATGATGAACACAAAAAGAGCAAACTTCATCTAATATGTATTTTCTAAGTGTTGGAATTAGAACAGGTTAACAGACTTGAAAAGTGGAAGAGAAACTTGTCTAATGAAAACTCAAGGAAAGTTAAAGTAAGTAGAAGAAGAGTCCTACTCTGGAACTAACTGAGTTCCCTAACAGGAATATGAAGACAGCAAGTTAAGAAGACTAACTTGGTCTGCGTTGAAGACAACAAGTTCCACAAAAACTTGGCCTGCAAAGTTCCAGCCAAAAGCTGGAAAAACATAAGACAACAGGAACTTAGTCCTAGACTTTGTGAAGCCCAAGCTTCCTTACCTTACTGCGTTTGATGAAATAATCTAGGTTATGTTAAGTTTATATTGTTAAGGATTATTGTAAATATGTTTGATTCGATTATGCATGAAATTTATTAGAAGCGTGGCAAAGCTTGGCAAGCTTACAAAATGGAAAGTTTATAAAAGATAAGTTTAAGTTTATGAAAAGACAATCTAAAAGATTTTATTTGATAAAATCAAGTTTTAAAAGATCTTATTCTTTTCATGTTTTTATCTTTTTTAAGTTTTCTAAAAAGATTTTCTTCATAAAGGATTTACTTAAAAATGTGTTTTGTGAATTCGGCAAGTTAATTATTTCTACCTTTTGAAAACCCTACTTTCTATACGAGTTCATCTTGTATAAAAGGTAGAATTCACATTTCACACAACTGGTGAGTTTATGTGTGAAGAATCAGAAGAGAGCTTAATTGTGTAAGTTTGCCAAGTCCATACTTTGTCAAATTAGTTTCAGATTTCATGTATAGCTTTCCTTTCATATACTAGAAGTCAAGAGTTTGTATTGGTACGGTTTGGGTGAGTGAATTATAATTGCATCCAATGTTGTAGGCTTCTGTTGTGAGGCAGAGAGTTTAAGTACTCAGGGAATACGGAGTGAATCTAAGTTAGGAACTTAGATTGGGTAGAATAAGGTTCTACTGTGTAGGAAGTTCGGTCTGGAACTTGTGAGTTTAGGTCCGAGTATAATAGGTTGTAACTTGTGTGTTTTCTCTATTGTAGTGAAGTGTTTTGTTGTTGGAAATCCCTTAGAGGATCGAGGTTTTACTTCCAGTTGGGCCATGGAAGGTTTTCTCGTAAAATATTGTGTGCTGTGTAAGTTCCTTTTATGTTTTGTTTTATATTTCGCAAAAGTAGCAAATAGAAACTCACCTACAATTCACCCCCCTTTTGTAGTGTTCGTCTCAACTAACAGTAAGAAAATCACATAATTAGTTTTGATGCTTGACTGATTTGTTTTCAAAATTAATAGTTGCTCTTACTTGAGATAACCTAATATAATTTTGTAGTGTTCGTCTCAACTAATAGTAAGAAAATCACATAATTAGTTTTGATGCTTGACCTGATTTGTTTTCAAAATTAATAGTTGCTCTTACTTGAGATAACCTAATATAATATAAATTAACTAGAACATGATATGGAAGGATCTTATAATGAGAAGGAATCATAAACGTACAAATAATGAATCTAAAGGTTCACATTTCGCCAATACAAAATGCACATTTAGTACGAATATTATGCACATAGTAAAAATATTATGCACATTCTTTTTTCACTATTTGAATAATCCACCTGCTACCAATCTACCAATCTACAATGCAACACCCCTACCAACATCCTATCACAACTACATCACATTGGTAGTACTATTTGTTCATAATTTTGGAAAAAAAATTATAAATGCAATATCATTGTATGTATAAGTAGTGACTTTGGAGTTGCTAATGATAGTTGATACTTTTCCAGTGAACTCTATTTTTTGTTGAATTGATTGGCAGCATTAACAAATATTGAGGTGTTATGATACATCATTGTTAGCCGCTCGGTTTTGCAGGAGGTAGAGAGCAAGTTCATCATAAGTCGATAACTAATCGTAACATATATTGTTTGGGTCCAATTTAGTCCAATTGGGTCTAGTCATTAAATGATCCAATTAAAAGCCCAAGGTCAAGGTTCATCTCTCCAATTGTGCTAAAGTCAAGATCAGTTAACAAGGCAAGTCAATTGGGCCAAGGCCCACTTCTCTCGTATATATAAAGGTATAAAAGCCATCAATATCACATTTGTACAGACATTCACACAAAGCCTCAAGCAATTAACTCTCTTGCATAGCTTTCTCTCTCTACACATTGTACTGACTTTAGCATCGGAGGGGCCTTCCTCGGCAACACCCCCGAGGCTAGTTTACGTGTGTTTGCTGTGCAGGAAACCCTCGGCCCAGCATCACTTGGATTGAGCCCAGTCTTCACCACTTCATAGGACCGTCGGCAAGGTCCCATTATTTTTACCCGAAACAATTTGGCGCCGTCTGTGGGGAAGACTTTCAAAAAATCTTTAAGTCAATTTCAATTGTTCTACCTCAACCTTAGTTCCAATGGCTAAGAATCGCAAGATCAAGAGCAACGATGCTTCTCCTCCGAGAAAGCGCCGAAAATCACGAGGAGGGGGTCCCTTAGAACGCCCCACTCCTAGTCCATCTCCTCCTCGGGATAGGAGCCCCTCCGCGGGACCCGACTCTCATGGGGAGCCTAGGGAGAGATCCGAATCTCCTATAATCCAGTCCAATCATCCACCGAGTCCACCTCGGTCAAATGAGGACAACCGGTCCACTCAAAGGACCCAATCTCATTCCCGGAGTCAATCCCGGACCATTCACACCCATTCTCGCTCTCAGCCGAGGACACCCTTGACGGGGCCCAACTCGGAAGAGGTAGTGAGAGCTTTAGCGGTCCTCATGGAAGCCATGAAGGCCCAAAATATGCCGCCTCCACGCGACCGAACCCCTCCGCAAACCAGGAACCAGCGAAGGAACCTCGGCCAGGAGGGGAGAAACCCTCCTCTTTCAAGGAGCTCGGCGAATGGGAGGAGGACACCTGGAGAATTGAGAGGGAGAGAAATAGGAACTCTCACTTCTTCAGGGAGCCTTCCACTCAGCTCGCTATGAGCAGAGCCCATAAGAGCAGCAGTTCTGCCTCTCGGCCAGAAACTGCTCGCCGAAGTGTTCACGATCATCTCGGTGATAGGGAACGGAGCGTGCACAGCCGCCTCTCCTACCCTGTAGCCGAGGCCCAGACCTCCCAGCCGGGGACGAAAACCACTTCTACCTCTATGAGAGGGCGGAACGCGGTCCCTTCGGCTGGGAATAAGGGCAAGGCCGTGATGCTGCCTTCCAGTTCCCCATTCGAACAGTGGATACTAGAATCCCATGTGCCGACGGTTAAAATCCCGTCGCACATTACTTATGATGGAACTTCGGATCCGAAGGACCATATTGCCTCATACGAGGCTCACATGCATCTCTGCCCCAGGTCCGAAGCGACTTGGTGCAAATATTTCCCAACCACTCTCAAGGGGGTCGCGCAAGCGTGGATCTCCAAGGGAGTTAAAGAAGGCTCAATCACTGGGTGGGACGATCTGTCCTCCATGTTTAGGTGCAAGTTTTCTACGGCGAATCGCCGGGAGAAGACTACTGCAGAGCTTATGGGTCTGCAGCAAGGCGAGGCTGAGAGCCTCAGAGACTATTTGACTCGCTTCAGCAACGAGTCATCTAGCATTTCTCAGCTGGACCAAGGGCTGGCAGTTTTCGCCCTTCAGCACGGTCTCATAACTGGACCGTTCTCCGACTTCATGGTCATGAATTCACCCAGGACCTTGGAGGAGGCGCTGAATGCTTGGAATAAGTTTATCCGAGCTGAAGAGTGGAACAAAACAAAAGCCCAACCTCAATCTGGGGGAGGGAAACAAAAACAAACACCCTCGTCTGAGGGCCAAGGCCAGAAGGCGAAGGGAAAGGCGAAAGCCTCGGAACAATCTTCGGCCAACGAGTCGAAGAAGGAAAAATCTGCTCCTTTCGCGGGCAGATATGAATCCTATACTCCGCTCTCTCTTCCACGCGCTAAGATTTACAGCGTGACGAAGGAGGAGCAAAGTTACAGAAAGCCGAGACCACTCCCAGAGTGGTATCAGCGTAAGAATAAAAATCAGTGGTGTGAGTTCCATGAGTCACCGGGACACAACACTGAAGAGTGTATCCAGCTGAAGGACTAAATCGAGGATATGGTCCGGAAGGGATACTTGAAAAAATATATCGCGGATCACTGCGAGAAAAAAGAGGCCGAGAAGTCTGAAAAAGACTCTCGGCAAGAAATTGACTTCCCCCGAAAGAACAGCAAAACTGCGGAAGGAAAATTCCCTCCAATCCATGTTATCTCGGGAGGAGCATGCTCTCGGAGGGAGCACAAGCGTCACCTCAGGGCTCTGACTCACCAGGTGAACCATGCTGACATTCAGCCACCCCAGTCACCGGTGCCGAACATGACGTTCACAGCCGCTGACTGCCGGGGGGTGACGTACCCTCACGAGGACCCGTTGGTGATCATTGCCACGGTGGCCAACCACGACGTCAGCAAAGTTCTAATTGACGGTGGTAGCGGAGCAAATATTTTGTTCCGAAAGGCCTATAATCAAATCAAGCTGAAGCCCAAGCACTTCACGCCGGTATCCTACCCAGTATCCGGATTCAACGGGGCTTCAACTTATCCTGATGGGAAGGTTCTGCTTCCTGTCACCATCGGCTGTGATGAAGCAGCTAGGAACGTCATGACTGAATTTTTGGTCGTCGACGCGCCTTCAGTGTACAACGTGATTTTGGGGAGACCCATAATTCACGAGATCCAAGGGGTTGTCTCAACTTATCATCAGCTGATGATCTATGTTTCAGACGCCGGCTTCCCCGAAAGGATCCAGGGCAGCCAAAAGGAGGCCCGAAGGTGCAACTACCTCAAGCCATCCACTAGTCGCCCACACAACGACGATGAGGATGAGGAGGAGAAAGAAAAAGAAAGAGAGCCGAGCACAAAAAAGCCAAAAGGTCTAAGTGCTTCAGCCCAAGGTTCTGTGCCCAAAGAAAAAGGGTCAGAAAAAGAAAAGGCTAGCTCTTCATCTGAGCCGAAAGACTCAGAGAGCCAGCCGAAGAAGAAAAAGTCTGGGACGCCTGCTGACATAGACAGCAGGCCAGATTGTGAAGAGTCCAGCCCATCAACAATGGACCTGGACCAGCAGACTGAGACGATCGAGTTGACCGAAGGTGATGCTGAGAAATGTGTAACAATCGGGATGGACCTTGATCCGAGCACCCGTTGTGAACTTGTTCAACTCCTTCGGGACAAAAGAGATGTGTTTGCTTTCTCGGCAGCCGATATGCCTGGGATAAGTCCATACCTCATCTCCCATAAGCTTAACGTCGACCCAACGTGTCGGCCAGTTAAGCAAAAGAAGCGGAATTACTCCGCAAATAAGAATCGAGACATCGCAGCCGAGGTCAAAAAATTGCTGGATGCAGGCTTCATCGAGCCTTGTCAGTATCCAGAATGGCTGGCAAATGTGGTGATGGTTCAGAAGGCCAATGGCACCTGGAGAATGTGCGTTGACTTCACGGACCTAAATAAGGCTTGTCCGAAGGATTTCTATCCCTTGCCGAGGATCGATCAGCTAGTCGACTCGACGACTGGCCATGCCTTGCTTAGTTTCATGGACGCATTCTCGGGGTATCATCAGATCTTCATGCACCCCGACGACCGAGCCAAGACGGCATTCGTCACAAACGCCGGGGTGTACAATTACAAAATGATGCCCTTCGGATTGAAAAATGCGGGGGCAACTTATCAAAGGCTGGTGGATCAAGTTTTTGCCAATCAAAAAGGCCGAAACATGGAAGTTTACGTTGACGATTCAATCGTCAAAAGCAAAAAATCTGAAGACCATGTTAAGAACTTGGCTGAAACCTTCACCACCTTAAGAAAGCATCAAATGAAGCTGAATCCGAAGAAGTGTGTCTTCGGCGTGAAGTCAGGGAAATTCCTTGGGTTCATGGTCAGCAAGAGAGGGATTGATGCCAATCCCTCCAAAGTCGAAGCGGCGCTCGATCTTCCTGAGCCGAAAACAAAGAGGGATGTTCGGCGGCTCACCGGAAGAATGGCAGCCCTCTCGAGGTTCATTTCCAGAGCTTCGGATAAGGGGTTACCTTTCTTCAAAGTCCTAAAACTCCCAAAAACAAAAGAGCTCGTTTGGGAAGAAGAGCAAAAAGAAGCCTTCAAGCAGCTTCGGGAGCATCTGGCTTAACTCCCAACACTGGCTAGTCCACTAGAGGGAGAAACTTTGTATCTGTACGTGGCTGTCAGTCCAGCCACCATCAGTGCAGTGCTGCTGAGGGAAGAAAATAAAATTCAGCAACCGATCTACTTCGTCAGTCACACTCTGACGGACGCCGAGACTCGCTATCCTCTACTCGAGAAAGTTGCCTTTGCAGTAGTGGTAGCTGCTCGGAAGTTGAGGCCCTACTTTGATTGCCATCAGATAGTGGTCTTAACTGATCAGCCGCTGGAAAAAGTTCTCGGCAAAGTTGAAAAATCCGGTAGGCTGGCCAAGTGGGCTTTCGAGCTCATTGAATTCAGCGTCAGCTACCAGCCGAGAGCAGCCATCAAGGCTCAAGCTCTAGCGGACTTCTTGGCCAAATGCTCGTACCAAGAGACGCTAGACGATGAAAACAAAATCTGGACCGTTTTTACGGATGGATCCTCCACCGTAAATGGTTCGGGGGCAGGGGTAGTGATAACCTCTCCCGAAGGCAAATCCTTCGAGTATGCACTCAAATTTTCTTTCAAAGCTTCGAACAACGAAGCTGAATATGAGGCAGCAATTGCTGGCCTAGAACTGTGCATCTCTCGGGTAGCCGAGCATGTCTATCTGAAGACAGACTCTCAGCTAGTTGCATATCAGATCGGTGGCAGCTACGAGGCCAAAGAGCCCTCCATGATAGCCTACCTTGCCAAGATCAAATCAGTTATTGCAAAGCTGAGAATTTTTGAAGTTCAGCTGATCCCAAGGGGTCAGAATGCTCAAGCCGACGCACTCTCCAAACTTGCCAGTTCAACTCTCACTAAGCTGAACAGATCTGTATATGTGGAAGTGCGCCGAGAAAGAAGTGTCGACGAAGCACCTGAAGTGTGCTGCGCTGACCCAGAACCCAGCTGGATGGCCCCCATCCTAGCTTTCAAGCTTCGGGGAGAAATTCCCGAAGATAGAATTTTGGCCTCTAAACTGAAAAGAACTAGCTCAAGGTTCATCGTCTTCAGGGGAGAGCTTCAGAAAAAGTCCTTCTCAGCCCCGTTGCTGAAATGCGTGGGTCCAACAGATGCAGATTACATCCTTCGAGAGATTCACCTCGGCATCTGTGGAAACCACATTGGGGGAAGGACCCTAGCCCACAAGGCATTGAGGGCTGGATATTACTGGCCCACCATGATCTCAGACGCTAAGGAGCTGGTCCGAAAATGCGAAAAATGTCAAAAATTCGCACCAGTTATCCATCAGCCAGCTAGAGACCTTCAGCCAATCCTTAATCTGCTTCCATTTGCCCAATGGGGGTTGGATATTTTGGGACCCTTTCCAGATGCACCTTACCAAAAAAGATGGTTGATAGTCGGCATCGACTATTTCAGCAAATGGATTGAGGCTGAAGCAGCTTCGAATATAACAGAGCAAACTGTCAGGAAATTTATCTGGCAGAACATTATCACTCGCTTCGGTATTCAGAATGTCTTTGTCTTCGATCATGGGAGACAATTTGACAATTTACTGCTGAGGCGGTACACAGACCAGTTCGGCATCAAACTGGCATATTCAGCAGTGTGTCATCCACAAAGTAATGGCCAAGCCGAAGCCGCGAATAAACAAATCCTCAATGCTTTGAAGAAAAGGGTTGAAGATCAAAAGTCCAAGTGGATAGAGGAGCTTCCATGAACCCTCTAGTCACTTCGGACAACAGAAAAAGAGGCAACTGGCTATTCACCTTTTGAGCTGGTGTATGGTGCCGAAGCCGTTCTTCCAGTGGAAATCGACTCTGAAAGTTTACGAGTACACCACTTCTCGGCTGAGAATGAGCAACTTATGAAGGAATCCCTCGATTTCCTCGATGAAGTAAGAGACTCAGCCCGAGACAGAATGGCTGCTTATAAGCAGAGAATCAGCAAATTTTACAACCGAAGGATCCATGCAAGGCCTCTCAAAATTGGAGACCTTGTCCTTCGGAATGCTGCTGCAGTTCAGAAAGGCCGAATCCATGGGAAACTCTCAGCTGCATGGGAGGGACCCTACGAAATTTATGATGAGCTTCAGCCAGGGACATACTGACTTCGTCAGTTAGATGGAACTGAGCTGAAAAATCACTAGAATGCTGATGTACTTAAGAAATATCATGTGTAAACCCTTCGAGGCGGAACAATCTTTGTAAGTACATTTTGAATTATTAATGAAAGGCCTCAGAGCCACCATCTCTATAAGTATTTGCAACTTTTTATTCTTTCAAGTTTTCTTTATTCTATCTACTCTTTAAGGGTTTTTATTCAGCCTCGTCTGAAACCTTCGCCTTCGGGTAACTGGGTTTCAGATTGCTGACAAACTTGTCTTTTTAAAGAACTCTGGTCTTTCAGCTGAAGTTAAATTTCAGTAAGACTTGTTCTCCAAAGACATGAGTCCATGGACAAGTTTGGGATATTGCCTTAACTGAGCCTTGTATCCCAGAAAGCCATTATCTGAAACATTGCCTTCAGTTGGCCTTGTGTTTCAGATATTCATTTTTAAAGATAGAAAGAAACCCAACTCAGTAATCCAAAGACTTGAGTCTTCATATTACTGGGGGGCAAGAAGCACTATCAGTGCAAGTTTGTCTTCAGCAGAATTCTTCAAGCTGAAAGTTTTGTACTTAGCAAATTTTTGCGAAATTTCTCAAGTTCAAAAACAGTAAAGCATTCAAAATGAGGAAAATAAGACAAAGCAATTGAAGAAAAATGCATCAGATAAAGTTCAAATGCTCAGAAAACGAGCTACAAAGTTCAAATGTTTTAAAGACATAATAAAGCATCGGCAGCCGCCCACAAGCGGAAAATTACAACTGCCGGGGTACATACAAAAACAGATAAAGCAGTTTGTACATCAAGGCAAGCTGAAGCAAAAAACAAGGCAAAAAATATTCAGAAGCGGCAAGTCTAAAGTTGAGCGCATGATGAACCACAAGATTCTGAAGACGACTGCCCGAGTTCCTATCCTTCAGCCCGAGGATCAGACTGGTCAGCAATACTGGGCCCCATTGTGGCCTCAGTCCCAGCAGCAGATGAAGCAAGCTTCGCACCTTGCTGAGCCTCCCTCTCCCTTTGTTCAGCCTCCATCTCCCTTCTTTCAGCTTTTTCTTCGGCTTCTTCAGCCTCAAGGATTTCAGCTTCGATTGGAGTTGGAAACTGCATATGAGGGTCTTCGGGATCCTGGATCCATTCAGCACATTTGGACCAGTCCAGCTTCGGCTCAGCATGTAGGCAGACTCTTCGGCACACTCTAACCTCGTTCTTAAAACCCATATCGTATTCTTTCTAGGTGTAGATACGGACCTTGAGTAGGACCTCAGCATTAGCCAACTTCTTCTGTACCTCCTCCAAGTCCTTCTTGGATCTGTTCAGCTCATCAGTAAGCTTGGAGGAGGAATCTCTCTACTCGTTCAGCTCTTGCTGAACTTGGGATGCTTTAGTTTTTACTTGGGTCAGTTCATCACTTTTGACCCTCAGCTGATCCTCAACCTCTTGGAGCTTGGCTTTATGAGATTCAGCAGCAGTAGCAGCTTCCGAGAGTTGGACGTTTCGAGCTTAGACTGGCTTCCAAAGCTTCTAGCTTTTGTTGCACCTCAGCCTGTGCAGCAGCTCCCTCTGATTCTGCTCTCAACGGCAGCCTTGAACTTGGAGATGTCCACTCCCATATGCTCCTGAAGGAATTTCTCCCCTTCTACCAGTGGGGGAAAAACCTCCTTCTCCATTGCAGCGCAGAAGGTTTGAAGGGCCTCAGCAGCTTTTTTCTCGTATTCCTCACCCTTCTGCTGCTTCTCTTCAGCTGCTGCTTGCTTCAGCTTAGCAAGCTTCAGCTCCTCATCTGCTACCTTCTTCTCATACTCGGCAGCATCAACCTTATCTTGTAGGGAGTCTATCAGTTCTACATTGAGAGTCTGATTGTGCACAAACTGGAAACAGAGGCACAAGTCAGTTTAAAAAAAAACTGAGCTGAAGAGCTGAATTGAAAAAGAGATAAAGGCAAGGAGGTTTACCTGCATCATCAGCAGTTGATTAGACCTTGCTGGGTCTGGAACTGATCTGCTAGATTCACCCATCCCAGCAGTGGACTTCAGCGACCAGATCCTCGCCCTATCTACTTCGGTCAGGCCAGCAAAATCGCCGAAGTAGGCTGCAGCACCTTCTCGATTCTGGCCCCATATGAGATCCCAGATGTGATCTGGAATTGGAATGCGGGGGGCCAAGAAACCCATCTCTCCATACTGCAGCGTCTGGAATGAAGGAAAGGAGGATTCGGGAGCTTCCTGGGCCTTGGATGGCTCAGCTTCTTCTTCTTGAACTTCTTCCTCCTTCTTCTCGGCAGAGTCAATGATTATGACTTCTGCTTCTTCTTCAGGAGTGAGGACAAAAGCCTCAACCTCTCTTGCGATATCGGCTGTGAAACCCTCAGCAACGGGCTTTACAGCATCTTCAGCATTGTGCTCAGCAGCACTCTCTTGGACTTCCTCCTCTTGGACCCTTCCCTTGGGATCGGGAGTTTTTTGATCCACCTCCATATCAGGAGGTGGTGAAGGGGTCTTCGGCGGAGACTGGGGTGGTGGCTGGGGAACCCTCGGCGATCCACCGCCTTCCTCAGGTTCCCGGCCTCGTCTGAAAATAGTAAGGGCCGATGATGGTCATCCTTCGTCTTCTTTTGAGAAGAGGTTGCTCGTCCATATCAGATGCTTCAGATTCCTCTGGTATTTGGTCTTCGGGACGAACAGGGGCTTTCCCTTCTCTTTGTCTCTTGCTCTCTTTAGACTGCAACAGACAGGGGGACAGGAAGAACGTGAGTAAAAAAAAAAAAAAGCTGAAAAGCTAAGTCTAACTCACCGAGGTCTTCAGCAAAGCCTCGTCTTCTTCCTCAGCTGCCCTTGCCGCTGCTTCTTCCTCAGCAGCCCTGGAGGACCCTTCTCCCCCTTCACAAGCTTCAATAGCCTGTGCAACCTCCTCGGCCGTACGGGCAGCTTCGAGTTCCTCAGCCAACAGTTGAAGCCAAGGATCTCTCTTCTTTCACCAAGGCTTCTGCCTCTGATACAGAGCAACAACCTCAATTTGGAGATGGGAGTGATCTAGATGGATTTCCCTATGCTTCGGATTGGTGATAGAAGGGGCCCGATCGATTATGACTCGTTCTCGAGTAACGCCGAGACGGTTGTAGTCAATGCCGACGTTAGTCTCGTTTCGCTCTGAGTATAAGAAAAAAGGAGCAAAGATCAATTCAGCAAAATAAAAGATGCTGGATTGGCTCAGCAGAAAAGTGCGAAACAAAAACAGAAAAATAAGTAATAAAGGCCTCGGCCCCAGCCGAAGAAACTTACCATCCCTAAACTTTCGGCTGAGGCCGATAGCTGCTAACATGTGCTCTTAGAAAATGTAATGGTTATCCGGGAGCCAAGTCTCCGGGATATACTTCATTCGGCCGCCAGCGCCCCCAGGGTTCAGCATTCTGCCGAAGATATTTTGCTGATTAAGGTTCAGATCTGGGCCTCTATCTTCGGGAGGGCCCAGGCTTCCCATTTCAGGATCAGGCTCAACTAGATACCTGGGAGCGCTGAAGACATAAGGGTGGTTAGGATCTGTGGGCGCCCTAACCCAGATCCATTGACCTCTCCATTCCTTGTCTGAAGAGTTGTTCGGCCACATTGTTAAATACTAGGGCCGAGACTCAATTCGGTACCACCCAGGACCGTGATCTCCGTGCCCACTTTGAGTGTTTGGAACTAGACGATGAAGCTTTTTGAAGCAGTGAAGGTTCGGCACATATCTGAAGAACTTGCAGACCCACAAATATGTCATCACCCTTCGGATGCTGACAGGAGTTAGCTGACACAAGGAGACCCTGTAGTGGATCAGCAAGTCTCGGACGAACACGTCCAAAGGAAACCTCAGCCCATACTGAAGTTGTCTTGTGTACACCCTCACGTACCCCGGGGGTGGACGATGGATTCTATCGGATGCTAGGGGCATTCTACACCAATATCCATCGGCTTCCATGATGCCATAGTGCAGCTCAATCTACTCGGCAAACCGATATGCATCAGCGTGGTCTACCCACCAAGAGTAGGGGCAGTTCTTTATCATGGCTGAGGCAACCTCAGCATCCTCCCACTCTTCCAATCCAGGGAGGACATCCCAAAGGTTGGCGGGGACTTCTTCGTCCCGCCCACAAACGCTCGGCCCCTCCGTTCCTTCAGGAGGCGCCGATGAAATTGGGGTCGCCCTAATTCCTTTAGTAGGGTCAGGCCCTACTCTTTGTCCATTCCAAGTCCCAGTCCTGTTCCTAGGATCGGGAAATTGCCTTGCCCTTCTCGGAGCACGGGCCCTACTTCTAACTCCTCTCACCATTGTTGAGTTTCGAAGAAAAAGTCGAAAAAAGGGAAAGAGTTCGAATTCGAAGAAAATTAAACTAAAATCAAAGGAAATTACCTTAATCTGAAGCGGAATTTGCCGATCTACAAGTTGGTAGTGACGAATTTCAGTTTCTAAGCTTAATGCTCGGGGAATTTGCGAAGTTTTGATGCGGGTACTTGGGTTTTCTCGAGAGCTTTGGGTTCGTGTTTGTGAAGAAGTGAGGAGAGATAGTGCGCTTCTTTGATTTTATTTCCAGAAATGGGAATTCCAGGAGTCCGCGCCTTAATTTCTCTTAAATACCTCACTAAGTAACCGTTAAACACACGTCCCTATGATTAACCGCCCATTATCCGTCCAACTTCCACAAATTATCCATCCAGCCGTCGTTATTTCATTAATTGCGGTTTAAATTCAAATTTTTGGATTAATTAAATCATTTACTTCACTCCTTTTTCTGGTTAATTAAACCCGACCCGTCATCCTTCCAAATCGGGTCTGGGGGGCAAGTTGTTTGGCTCCAATTTAGTCCAATTGGGTCTAGTCATTAAATGATCCAATTAAAAGCCCAAGGTCAAGGTTCATCTCTCCAATTGTGCTAAAGTCAAGATCAGTTAACAAGGCAAGTCAATTGGGCCAAGGCCCACTTCTCCCGTATATACAAAGGTATAAAAGCCATCAATATCACATTTGTACAGACATTCACACAAAGCCTCAAGCAATTAACTCTCTTGCATAGCTTTCTCTCTCTACACATTGTACTGACTTTAGCATCGGAGGGGCCTTCCTCGGCAACACCCCCGAGGCTAGTTTACGTGTGTTTGCTGTGCAGGAAACCCTCGGCCCAGCATCACTTGGACCGAGCCCAGTCTTCACCACTTCATAGGACCGTCGGCAAGGTCCCATTGTTTTTACCCGAAACATATATAATATCTTATCTACTGTTATGCCTTCAGTTTTGGTTGTTGATGCTCTTAATATATTCAGCATCAATCGACTTTTATTTATGCTTCTTAATCTATACATGTTTTATCAAAATCATTTCACGATTCGTTAACCTCCAAAATCTCTTGGGCTTAGGAATATCATCAATAACATTTTAAAGTTGTTTCAACGCATATAATAAAGCAACAGTTTAAAATTTACCAATCAAAAGTGAGAGTTGTAATAGATTGGTTGCCATTGTTAGAGCTTAGAGTAGGAGAGAGAAAGTGATGAATGTTGACAATAGCCGAAGAAGAAAGTGGAGCAGATATACTTTGCGCTAGTTTTTTAAAAAAAATTTAAAACTTTGCACATTTAGTCACAAAGAATCCTTCTCATTCTTCTCATTTTAAGAAAGTTCTCATTTGACCCTATATAAATTACAATCTCTATTGCATGAGATTTCTCGGATTATGGTGTCGTTGTTTGTTCCAATGTTGCTAATCCAACTCTTTATTTATGAAATTCTTCTTAGCTTTTATTTGACACTAGCTTTGTGGCCGTTCGATGCTCGAGTTGTTTAATGAATTTTAAATAAAACCTTTTATCTAAGATATACTTTCTCTGTTTTTTTTACTTAACTTGTTTCTTTTATCACGCTTGTCAATGTAAAACTATTTATGTATTTGAATTTTTTATTGATGGATTAATCATTTGGCTGTCATACTTGTCCATTTATGGGTATTTTATGGATTAATTATCACTTGACAATCATACTTGTCCATTTATGGGTATTTTAGGAATTAATAATCACTTGACAATCTAAAAAATTAGAAAAGATAATGTACAAAAAAAAAGAACGGTTGTCTAAAGTCGTGATCTCTTTTTATTTTCTGTGAACATCTAAGAAAAGTTGGTTCAATTTTAAAACATAAGAGAACAGTTATATATAATAACATGTCTCTTTGATTTTTTATTTTTATTTTTCCTTTTGTACCTCTCTGGATCGTCCGTTATATAGAAATATTGGTATTGTATCGAAAATAAATTTCTAAACCAAAAGTTTTATTAAAAATAAAACTGTAAAATAACTTTTTTATCCTACTAAATCATTCAAATTTTATTTAAAATAAAACACTAAAATAACTATTTTATCCTACTGAATCTTTCCAACTTTTTTTTATCCTATTTTACAAAACATACATTCAAATAAATCCTATGCGTCATATCATATAACTAATATATAAAGTCGGTCTTGCAGCTAGGCCACGAGACAAAGACACTTGACATTCAAAGTTTTCGTCAAGTGTCGTTTCACGTAGGAGATAAATAGGTATTATTGTGACACATATGATGCTAAGTAAGAGATTTTTTGATGAATTTTTTAACATAAAATTGTTGCATAGAGTTTTATTATCGATAAAATTCTAATATTTCATATATACAAAATTAATCACAACTTTTAATAAATAACATATAACTCAATACTATTTCCATCATAAAAGTCGCATACAAATGTATTGTTATATAATTTATTTTAAAAATATATTAGAGAATCAGTAAAATAAGTTTTAATCAGTAAATATAATTTTATTTTGGTAAAAATACTTTTAGTTCAGTAAAAATAATTTTAGGTCAATAAAAATCATTTCAAGACAATAATAACATAGATATCTATTTACAAACAAAACTACACAAAGTACACTCCATATGATATCATATGTATGTCTAAATATTCTACATTATTAGAACGAACTATTTGACCGTATTTTACATTCAAGTAAAAATATTATCTTAATTTTATCAACCATCTGGGCATTGCCCAGGGCATAAAACTACACAAGAAAGCGACACTTGACATTTTGGTTTTTCGCCCAGTGTTGCAACGCGCAGGAAATAAATAGGTATTATTATGACAAAATGATACCCAATAAGTAAATTTGGATAGTTTTTTTTAAGATAAAAAAGTTGTATAAAGTTTTATTATCTATACAATCTAATATTTTATATATACGAAATTAATCATTACTTTTAATAAAAATCCTATAACTCGGTTCTATTTCCATCATAAAAAAGTTCTTTAAAATAAGATACATTTATAATATATTTAATTTATTTAAAAAAAATAGAGAATTAGTAAAAATAATTTAAGTTTAATAAAAATAATTTCAATTTAGTCAATAATAACGTAGATATTTATTAACAAACAAAACCACAAAATGTACACTATTATTTAATTAAATAAGCGATATGGTAGCGTATGTCTAAATATCCTACATTATCAAAAGGGATTGTAAGATCGTATTTAACATTCAAGCAAAAATATTTGTACTGAAATTTTATCAACAATCTGGGCATCGCTCGGGCACAAAACTAGTTAATAACTAGCTTAAGGTCCATGCCATACACGGTAAGTCTAATTTTTTTTAAAAAATTAATTATATCCAACAAATAAAATTTGATAAAACATAAAAATCAAATATAGAAATTATAATGTCATAATTTGTATTAATAGGCAAAGCAACAAATTATCTGAAAATTGAATTTTTTAGTATGCCCGAACTTGAGAATTTTTCAAGCGGGGCTTGATCAGGTCTAGTGGCCATATTAGTGAATACTTATTTATAAATGCATTTCTAATAAACATCAAAATCAATCTAACAACAAACTAAAATCTCTAAAAAAAATTATTAGCAAAAGTACAAACATACACATAATTACAAATAATATGTCACCTTTAAATCTAAAAAATCATTTGTTAAACACAACATTTATTTTATAGCTATATTGTACACTATAAATCAAGTTGTGATAATATGTACGTATAGTAGTAAAATTTCGTAAACAAAATTGTAATTAACTTGAATATATAGTTATATTGAATTGAAATTGAAATAAAATATTAGCTAAAGGTATTTGAAAAAAATAAAATTAAGTGATTTTTTAAAGTAATTTATTTAACATCTATTATATGAATCAATTTATTATAACTTTTTTGGCAAAATCTAATAATACTCCATTTAAAAGATAGTTAAAAAAGGATTTGAAATAATTATTTTTTTTTAAAGAAGTTGAAATAATTATTTAGGTAAATGTATATAGAATAATTTGGACACCAAATAAGAACGAATATATATTTGTCATAAAGACAATATAAAAGATTTGGAATGATATTATTATAGAATCAAATATTAACAAAAAAAAAAAAAAAAGTCAAAAAGGGAAGGGAAGTTTTGGAGGGAAAAAACAGCACCAGGATGTGACACGTATCACTCCCGGTGTCTGTTTTAGTATTAATTTATTAATTAATTGTTGTCGATGTGGCGTGACACTTGGTGAAAAATTAGAATGCCAAGTGTCGTTGTTTCGTGAGCTGACTAAAAGTTTAGCTTTATATATTAGTTATATGATGTAATACATGATTATTAGAATACCAAGACATGGGTTTACCTTAGTATACACTTGGATAATTTATAAACATTGATTATTTATGCTACATTATATTATTATGAGAAGTTTTATTCATACAAAATATAAAAAATATCGCTTACATATAAAACAAAAATTTACAAACTTTAAATAATGTAAGGTGTATTAAATCAATAATAACAAATACTCTCTCTGTTCCTTATTTAGATTTTTTACTTCTCTCTATTGAACGATTTGCCCAATTGGTGTTAAAAAATAAATAAATTACAAAAATAGTGTTCACTTAAAAATATTTCTCAAAGTAGTGTTCATGTAGGTTCGGAAATTACAAAGCTAGGAATTAAAAAATAATGGCAAATATAATCCAAATATATATATGTATACCATTAAATTCTTTACGGTAATGTATATGAGTATATCTTTACGGAGTACTACTTAATCTTATCCCTAACAAAGACTATTGGACACATTATAATGGACCAAAAGTTGTTGCTGATGCTAGTCTCAAGCGTAGTCCCGGACGACCTCCTTCCCAAAGATTACGAAATGAGACGGATGAAGGTAATCGAGCAAAGGTGACATGTAGTGTTTGTCGACAAAGGGACACAATAAAAAAAACTGTTCGTCAAGGTTAGCTAATTTTTTAAGATTATTAAGTTTCTTATATGTATATATAGTTGTTCAAATGGAATTACTTTTCTTACTAATAGTGTTGCAAGTTTACTTTTTAACAGATCAAATGGAGCTTCCAACTCTACTTCTTGGCCAACATGACTCTTCAAATTTTCATTTGAAGCATGAGCACACATCAGTACTTTGAAGGTTGTTCGATCATCATCTCCAAATTCATATAAAATGGTGCTAAATTGAATTTTTTATTTAGCTAGTATGACATGTTTTGAGCTATTTTGTAATAAAGTAATACCATATCCGATCCAAATTGATTGCATTGTAGAACTAGCAGTTGGTTTCAAGAATGATGATTGAGTTCCCTTTGATAATTTAAATCCGTCTAAATAATGCATTATATATCATGTTATATATAAGTTTTTTGACAAGGTTATGTCCATAACAAAAATGCTAGAAATTTTTAAACATTTAGATTACTTCGAAATTCATAATCCATACTCTGGTCAAGATACCGTAAGCATTAAAAATAAAGAATTTAATGGTATACATATATATATTTGGATTGTATTAGCCATTAATTTTTAATTCCTAGCTTTGTAATTTCCGAACCTACATAAACACTACTTTGAGAAATATTTTTAAGTGAACACTATTTTAGTAATTTATTTATTTTTTAACACCAATTGGGCAAATCATTCCTCTCTATTATGTGAGAAATAAATGCTCAAAATACGAATCTAATTAAGGGATAAAGGAAATACTCATTTAAACAAGAAATTAAATCATAGAATGTGATCACCAATCCTATCATAATGTTATAAGAATAATAATTATAAAATCTCCGACTAATCAACTAAATATTCATGACAACAATTCAATGAACAAACAAAAATAATTCTTTACAAAAATCCCTTTGCAACCAACTCAATCAAGGTCCAATCGATCCACTCACACCACCCCCCCGTGTGCATCTTTATGAAATCTCACCTTATATTATAAAATGCAGGGCTTGCAGGAAGCACATGTGGGACAACCCACTCGTGCACCCATTAATTTATATAAATTTTTAATTATAAAATTAATTACACTTTTCTCAAATAATGTAATTCAATTAATTAATTTGTATGGAAGTTGAAATGTCATAATCTATGCACATAAATTCAAGGCTGTCTTGATAAAGATGTGTCTCGAACCGACTATTTCATCGGTTGTTGTATTGAATCATTTCATATTTGTTAGTACCATTGAAAGGATTTATCAATGGATGCCGTGACCATTATTCATGGTAGGAAGACGACAAGGTTGATGCACAAAATCTATGCATTTATGTCAACGGGAACCATGTTATATCACTAGACATCTTAACATGTATGATTTATATATGGTGCATCGTACCAAGAAGGATTATTTGTGTTAGATTAATACTCTCTAATCCAATCGTTTTATTATAATGATTATACATACATACGTACATGCAATGTAGAACAGGGTAACGGAGTATATTAGAACGATTTTTCTTTATACGAATAATGAGCTTATCTCAACTTATTATTATTAGATTAATACAATTTCCCTCATCTGCTTTATTTAATGAAGGATAATACATACATACATGCATTGTAGAGTAATGGAGTATGCTAGGGCGATTTGCTTTTGTAAGAATAATGAGCTTATCTCTACTTATTTAAAATTAATTATCGTCTAAACTTGTTTGTTGGACCTTGAAATAAACTTTAGAGCAATTCCAATGATTGTAGCTAGGAATTTGCTTGCAATTTCAATAATTTCCTAGATATTAGCTTGACCATTGGAGCTAGAAAACCCAATTAGCTTGGCTAAGCAAATTAGCTTTGCCGAATTAAACTTGCCAAAATAAAATGCTCGTTGCACCAATTAAGCTCTTTCCATGTATTTTCTATCCATCAACAACTACTAAGCTAATAGCTAGCCATTAGAGCAAAAAGTAGCTAAAATGATAATTAGTTTAAAAGCTTATGTGACATGGCAAGGTAATTGTCAAATTAGCTTGCCATTGAAGTTGCTCTACGGCTATATTGTTGATGTTACAAGTTTTGTATTGAATTCAAGTTGTCTTTATTAAACTTATTTTGAGCTTTAATGTCGATTTTATCCAAACTCATCTATTGTTTGTAAAACTTGATTAAGGCCCTGTTCATTTCACCTTATTTTTGTTGAACTGAAATAATTTTTACTGAATTGA
Source organism: Chenopodium album (assembly GCF_948465745.1). Classification (NCBI taxonomy): domain Eukaryota; kingdom Viridiplantae; phylum Streptophyta; class Magnoliopsida; order Caryophyllales; family Amaranthaceae; genus Chenopodium; species Chenopodium album. The sequence continues at coordinate 46,775,534 of NC_137843.1, forward strand.
AATTATTTTACTAAACTTAAAATATTGATAATGAATTGAAATTATTTATATTGAACTTAAATTTTTTTACTGAACTAAAATTACTTTTACTGATCGTCTATGATATTTCTTCTTTGAAATTACTGGTTTTTACTGAATTGAACTTCTTTTCACTAAATTGAAATTATTTTTACTAAAATGAAATTATTTTTACTAAATTGAACTTATATGTAATGAACTGAATATTATTTTGCTAAATATTATTTTCTTAAGGTAAAATGAACAGGGCCTAATTTGAATTTCTATTTGTAAGCCACAAGCTTAACTTCCTTTTTTTTTTTTTTTTTTTTTTTTTTTTTTTTTTTTTTTTTGACACAAAACGAGCTTAATTACCTTATCTCAACATTTTAAACTTTTTTTTAATAGTAAAATTACTTCATTAATAAAAAGTCATACCACATGTTTTTAACTTAATGGTCTATGTTATTATTAAAAAATAATAAAACACTAACATTTAAAATTTTACAAAGAGATAATTTAAACATATTTTACATATAGAACAGGAGTTATGATATTTGGGAGAAGGGTACGTAAACCAATATACTCCTAGTTAAGTGTGGATGCAACCAAAAATTCCAAATTAATTAAAAAATCTCTTCTTTTTTTTTTTTTTTTTTTTTTTTTTTTTTTTTTTATAGCATAACTGGCCCATGAATCATATTTTCAAATATCAAAATTAGTGTTTAAAAGCCTAAACGCTCACCCAAAACCCTTACATACATCTTAAAAACTTAAATTAAGAAATAACATCTTAAGTTTTTAAATAAGTCTAAAAGTATACATGTTGTAACTCTAAAAGGAATTAATCATTAATATAACTTCATGTACTTTGATTTTTTAATCCCAACACCCTTAATCCGACCCGAGGGAATTTTCAAATATACATATAAAACAATCGAGTCCAATTCAATTCAATCCGAATTATTTATTCGGTTTGGATCGGATTAGACTTTAACTTTAATCAGAACTACCATTCACCCTAAGTCAAAGTCCATATATGAATAATGTGAAAAAAAAATATAAAAAATATAAAATTCTTGCATAATTTTGTACTTTCTAAAGGATCATCCAAACGAATCATGAGTAATTTAACTTAAATTCTAATTTCAATGTCGAACTTGTATGTATAAAATATTAATGGTAGGGACTACATGAGATTAAGGCTATATTATTAGTTCAAAAACATGCAAGTATGATAAGATAAACCCCCCATCATTATGGAAGGCCACCCTGGCTTCACATGTTCATTGGTCACCACATTAGACCTCGATTATTTTGCTAGTCTAACACTCTATTATATTTTTAATTTTATTTTGTTTTGGTAACGGTAGTCTAATAATTAGGCCTTGATGTTTGTATATATACGTGACCACCCCATATCACATTTGTATAATTAATCTTACAACAACAAAAATAAAATCTTTGTGTTTCTTTTTTAAGTAAAATGGCTGGTTTCTTTCTTAAGCCAAGTACTCGAGGCCATGCTAGATCAATTAGCTTACCGGCGAGATCACATCCTACCACCCTCAAAATGGAAGAAGAACTTAACAAGCTTCGAAATCTAGAATTTTCTTCGTCGAATTCATTAGCACCAAATAAACTAGGCCTTGCCATATCCGGCCTTGCGGAGCTCTACAAATCTATAGGAGATCTTCTCAAATTACCTCAAACACAAAATGCCTTAGCCAAACACGAAGATTCCTCTTGGGTGGATGAGCTCCTAGAGGAATCGGTATCATTCCTTGATGTATGTGAACACACAAGGGAAAATTTGTTCCTTTTAAGGGAAAGTATAGGGAAGCTTCAATCAAGTTTTAGGAGAAGAAATAACGGTGGAGAAGTAGACATCGATGATGATGTTACTAAATACGTTTCTTTTGTTAAGAATTTAAAGAGAGATATGGGTAAATCCCTTGTTTTTCTAAAACAAATTGACATCAAATTGTCAGAATCTTTGTTGTTTAACAAGGTGAACAATGATCAACACATCGTTGCAGTGGTACGAGTTCTAAGGGAATCGAGCTTGATGTGTAGCATTATTTTCAAGTCGATTTTGGGGTACTTTTCGGGTACAGCTTTGCAGCCTAAGGCTAGCAAATGGTCTCTAGTGCTAAAAGTTGTGCATAACAAAGGTCATGTAGGAGATGACCTTAATGATTTGGAGGATGCAGAAATCGCGCTTAATAGCTTGATTGTTCGAAAATTGAGCAAGCAAGGTACGGGGATGATGATTCAACTTGCATGTAAAAAACTACTAGCACTTGATACAAGAACAGAAGAAATTGAGAAGGATCTCGAGTGTTTGTTTAGGCAAATGATACATGCACGAGTTTCTCTCTTAAACATACTTTCGGATCATTGATTTAATGAACTAGGGAGAAATATATTCTTGATTAAGATTACATTCTTTTTTCTCAAGGATGAATTTTATAAACAGTATCCAATTTTTGGAGGATCTGTTACACGAATATTTTAGTTTTTTTTTTTTTTTTAAGTAATTGTTAAGATAATTATGTCAATTATGTACATAATACTCACAACTTCACAAGGAAAAATGCAAAATGAAAAAAAAAAAAAAAAAAAAAAAACTTTGTATTTTTCTAATTGATTGACTAGTTACATGTAATCCTTTAGAGAATTGTATAGATGTATGCGTATTCTATTCCATTGTCTAATCTATATAATACTTTCAAATTTGATTTTAGTTGAAGTTTTTTTTAGCAGTATAGCTTGTTTAATACCAACTTTAACTAGTCTCTTAAAGTTGGCTTTAATAATTCTGATCCTAGACCATACTTCATTTGCATATTGTATTGTCCGCAGATGTAATAACCACTTGACCATTAATGTCGTCCTTGATCAATTTTATAGTACTAATATTTATAAAATTGATGATATATATTGCGAAAATACAAATTGGAGTGAACTTGATAAGATATCAATTGATAATGTTTTTACTATACTTTGCATGAAATAACAATGAGGTTTTGAAGTATTAGAAGATTCACAAACTTTTAAGAAAATGAGGTCTACATTAAATATTGTACATCCATTAAAAAGTTGTCCTAGAAAGATCAAAAGCTATCCCAAAATAAATGAAAGTTATACGGATTAACAATAAGATATGCTTTATGAATATAAAACAAATCTCAATGACCAAAAGTAAGAATATCACTCTTATAAATCTCAATCAAGTCTCATAAGCACCCCTCAATTTATGTATTATGAAGATCAATACTGTTTTATATATAATTTTTGTACATATTGATGAAAATCTATATATGTAGTACTACCTCCGTTAACTTTTAGTTGCAATTTTGGGGTATTATTTGTGAGATATAAAATATTCTAAAGTTGCAATTAAAAGTTAACGGAGGTAGTATGATATAAATTATAAATTGACAAGCATAGAAGTATAAATGTAATCCCATCAATAACAATTAAACATGGGAACTGTTATACTTCCATGAATCCCCTACAAAAGAAATTCTCAAACCTCTCCCTTCTTTATTTTATGTTAGAATAAAGTAAAAAAAGAAAATGTAAAAAAAAAAAAAAATGAGTGGATTTAAGGTTAAAGTTAATTAATAGACCTAAAAGTGGTACTAAAAGGGGAGTGAGTAATAAGTTGTAATAATTGTGGGATTAGATATTTAAATAACATAGAATGTTGAAAGAGATAGGATGAAGATAGAAGCATAGAACATAGTAGTATTAAAAATTTAAAATGAAACAAGGAAAATAAAAGGGCTATGCAGAACAAAAGAAGTACTATGTACTAGGCATATCTTAACTTCAAAAAACTCCCACTCTCAAGGGACTTTTCCGCATACTAGGGTCACATTGACTTGTGAGATACTTTATTCTCATAAAATACCTTCTCCTTACAACCTTACCTACTACGGAGTAAAAAAATTTGAAACAATAAATACAGTAAGTAAAATCTTCAATTCAAGGTACCTCTTTAAAAAAAAAAAAAAAATCCTTCAAGTTACCAAACTCTCCATTCACGCGTAACAAATGATCCGAACGTGAACATCTCAATGAGTCAATTTCCAGCACAGCAATTCCAAAGTTGTTGCTACTTATGAGCACATCACATGATGACATGAATGACGAAGGCCCATTAAGCAGAAACCCTAACATGCACTATTATAACACTAAATTATAATTACATTCTTTAGAATTCAGAGGTTTAGCGTGTCTTTAACTAGATACACTATTTCCAATTAGGTGTTAATGCAGTGGTGGTGATTGGGACTGTGTTGACTCTTAAAGGTTTTGATGATGATGAATATAAACTAGCAAACTTCAACTAATAAGAGTTTTCTAAGTGTTGTGATTAGAACAGGTGAAGTTGACTTTGAAAGGGGAAGAGTAACCTAGCTATGAAGACTCACAGAGAACTCAAGGAAAGTTAAAGAAGATAGGAGAAGAGTTCCAACCAGGAACTAACTGAATTCCCTAACAGCAAGATTGAGAAGTTCAACTTGGTCAGCGTTGAAGACAGCAAGTTTCACAGACTTGGCCTGCAAAGTTCCAGTTGAGAACTGGAAGTGAAGAGACAGCAGGAACTTAGACCTTGACTGTGTGAAGCCCAAGTAACCTGGAATGCAGTATTTGATGAAGCAATTTAGTTTTTAATATGTTTATAGTGTTATTTATTGCTGTAAATATGATTGGTAAGTTTAAATATGAGATTTATTAGAAACGTGACAAAAGGCTTGGCAAGCTTAAAATAGGAAAGTTTTAAAAAGATAAGTTTTTTTGAAAAGATTTTCCAAGAAGATTTTATTTCGTAAAATCTGGATTTCTAAAAGATAATATTCTTTTCAGAATTTATATTTGTTAAGTTTTCCTAAAATGATTTTCTTCTAAAAGATTTACTTTAAAACCGTGTCTTGTGATTTTGGTAAAATAACATAATTATCTTTTGAAAACCCTACTTTCTATATGAGCTAGTCTTATATAAATTGTAATAATCACATTTCATATTTTCTGTGAGTTTATGTAGGAAGAATTCGAAGAGTGCTTGAAAGTGTAAGTTTGCCAAGTTCACACTTTGTCATATTAGTTTCGGATTTCATGTGTATCTTACCTTTCGTATACTAGAGTCAAATCATTGTATTGGTCGGGTTACAGGATGTGTGTGTGTGTTTTTATCTTTGCATACAGTGTTGTAGGCTACAAGGTTGAAGCTGAGAGTTAAGAGCTCAGGGAGTACGGGTGAATCTAAGTCAGGGACTTAGGTTGGGTAGGATAGGGTCCTACTGTGTAGCAAGTTCAGTCTGGAACTTGTGAGTAAAGGTCTGAATATAATAGGTTGTAACTTGTGTGTTTTCCCTATTATAGTGGATTGATTTGGTTTTGGAAATCCCATAGAGGGTCGAGGTTTTACTTCCAGTTGGGCCCTGGAAGGTTTCCTCGTAAAACATTGTGTGCATTGCAAGTTCCTTTACATTCTGTTTTTATATTCCGCAAAAGTAGCCTCTAGGAACTCACATACAATTCACCCCCCTCTTGTAGTGTTCGTCTCAACTAACAGTTGGTATCAAAGCACGGTTCTCGCATGTAAGCAGATAACTTTACTGTGTAAGTTCCTGAGGAGAGATGAATTACAAAGAGAAACATGAAGAAGGGTATTCTACCCAACGTCCACACATGTTCAATGGTAAGTTTTATACTGGAAGAACAGGATGGAAATATTCATTAAGGCTGAAAATTACTAGGTATGGCGTATAATTGAATCTGGTGATTTTGAGGTAACCTCAACCAATGTGAAGAAAGAGGTAGTTCCTAAACTTATTTCTGTCTTTGATAAAGAAGATTATCAGAAACTTGAGTTAAATGCTTTAGCTATCAAATATTTGCATTGTGGACTTGGACCCCATGAACATAACCGAATCATGGGATTAGGGGTGTCCATTCGGTTTTCGGTTTGGATTTAGGCCAAATCCAATCCGATCCGAATTATAATTCGGTTTTCATTTTTCAATCCGATCCGATCCGAATTACTCTTCCAATCCAATCTGATCCAATCCGAATTTTAATTCGGTTATTTTGGATCCGATCCGAAATCCGAATTAAATTAAGTTGATTATAATGTCTAATAAACTAGTACGATAACATAAAATGATAGTCATGATTAACATAAATTGTTTAACATCCAAACAAATTAAATTGTTTAACATAAGTAGTACAACTAAAAGGCAACACTAAGAGTTCATTACAACAATTAAGTAGCATGATTTTTGTTCAAAATAAGTAGCACTTCTAGCAGTAGCAGACTAGCAGGCACAGGCGCGCAGCAACTTAAGAAGAAAACAGCAGCAAACAGCAGCAAAAATATCCCACCAGCATTCTTTAATCAAGGCAGAAGCTTAGTCGTCTAAAACCTCAACTGTATCAGGCTTTGCGTGAGACTTAGGGTTGAGCAAAACTATCCGATAATCCGATAATCCGAAAATTCGATCCGCATCCGATCCGAAAATTTAGGATAACCGATCCGAAAAGATTTATATCCGATCCAAATATTTCGGATATCGGATCGGATATCGGATATCGAAAATTTCGATTTCGGATATCCGAATATCCGAAAAAAATTAACACCTCTAATATCCATCAGTTTTTAGAAACTCCCCATTTCCCCAAAGGCCCAAGTACCAAACCCTAATAATCTAAGTATTTCTCTCTCCTCTCTCATTTAGTCGTTTCCTCCTTCCTCTCTCTCTCTCTCTCCTTTCTTTCTCTCTCCTCCTTACTCTCCCAAAATTCAGATCTCCTCCTTCCTCTTCATGAGTACATGGCTACTTCATTATACATTTCCTCAAAATCCCTCAACAATTCCTCAAAATCCTTAAACATTTCCTCAAAATCCCTCAACAATTCAGACCCCTCGCCTCTCAATTTCAACCTCTTAGATCTACAAACCTTCGCGTCTTCGTCGTCCTCACAAGTCACATCCAGAAGCTTGCCTTTCACAAGTCTCAACTCAACTCTCGTCGTCTTCATCATCCTCACTCAAGATCTACATTTTTTTTCATTTAATTTGGTTTTTTTTTATTTGTCTTGTATAATGTACATAATTACAAGAGTTTTTTTTAATTTTTATTCCATTTTAACAGTGAATTAATTTTGGTTTTTTGTTATTTGGGGGTTTTTTTTTCTGCTTTCTATTGGTATGTGTTACTATTAATCTTTGATTTTAGATTTTGAAATTTGTGGATTGTTATATTCTAAAATTTTTAGAATTATTAAACTCAAATTATATGAAGAATTGTAGCTTGTAATTATGAGTTTGAGTTTGCAGTCATGAATTGACTCTAAAAACAAATTAATTTTGACAATAAATTATTATTTTAACATAATTATACATGTAAAAAAAACCAAATCATTACAAGGTTCGGGTAACCTATATCTGAACTATCCGATCCAAAATTTTCGGATATCCGGATCTTCGGATATCCGAAGATTTCGGATCGGATACAGATACCAAATATTTGCATTTTCGGATACGGATATCCGATCCGAAATCCAACTTCGGATCGGATATCCGATCCGTGCTCACCCCTGGTGAGACTTAAAACTGCAACATTATTAACATCAACATCCCCTTTGCGTGAGACTCGCGACATACTGCAAGTATAATTACGAAAAAATTAAAAACTTGTAGTTGAAATTCAACAAAAAAAAAAGAAAAAAAAAACAAAATACAATAGAAGAAGGGTAGAAAATTACCTTAAGTGGTTTAGGATTGTGAGATCATAAGAAGGAATGATTCGATTTAAATTTTCATGAGATGAGTAGATGATGAACTGATGAAGTGATGAAGAAAGAGGCAAAGAGCGCTTGAGGAGTTGAGGGTTGAGGGAGTCAGAGGCGTGTAATGAAGACTGAAAGAGGCAAATTTAGGGTTTTTATTTATATAGTATGTATTTGGGCTAAATTTTAAAGGCCCAATTATAAACCAAAACAGGCCATATTATAAATGCTGGCATCTTAAAGTTCGGTGTTCGGTTTTAATTGGATCCGAATAGGGTCAATCCGATCCGATCCGAAAATCCGAATTTTCAAAAAATTTCAATCCGATCCGATCCGATTTAAAGTTCGGATCCGATCCGAATTGACAATTCGGTTTGGATTGGATTGGATTTCGGTTTTTATCCGAATTATGGACACCCCTACATGGGATGCAAGTTTGCTAAACAGATTTGGGATCTACTAGAAGTTACTCATGAAGGTACTAATGAGGTAAAACATTCTAAAATTGATTTATTGATGTCTTGGTATAAGAGGTTTGAAATGCAATCTAAGGAGTCCATAGAGGAAATGTTTACAAGATTTAATGATATTATTAATGAACTGAGTTCCCTTGGCAGGCACATTCCTATAGATGAACAGGCTAGAAAGATCTTAAGGAGTCTTCCACAAGATGAACGATGGGGATCCAAGGTAACTGCAATGCAGGAATCCAAGGACTTCACAAAGTTCAATGGAACAGCTAGCAGGATCATTGATGACTCATGAACTACACTTAAGTTCCAATGCCGAAAGTTCCAAGAACAAGAGTCTTGCTTTGAAAGTACAAGACTCTGAGGAATCTGAAGTTGATGAGGAAGAGATGGCTATGCTAGTAAGAAGATTCAAGAAAATGATGAACAACAGGAAGTTTGATAGGAACAAGAAACTTTCAAGTTCCAAAGACACCACCTGTTTCAAGTGTGGCTCAAAAGATCACTTTATAAGAGACTGTCCACTAAAGGAGAATGACAAAGGGAAGTTCAAAGGAAAAGATCAAGCCAAGAAGTCCAAAGTTTATCAGCCTTACTTCACAAAAGAAAACATGAAGAAGGCTATGATGGCTGCATGGGGAGACTCAGATTCAGAAGAAGAAGAAGACCAACTGTCAAAAGAAATGGCTCATCTATGTCTTATGGCTAGGACTGATGAAAAGGCCAAGTTACAAGAATATAAGCTGAGGTGTGTTACTCTTATAATGAATTAAGACATTTCTCTCAAGAAAATTTGATACATACTATGTTAGATATTCAGGAAGATTTAAAGGAACTCCATAGAGCTAAACCACAAAGTGACAAGGCGCTTGACACTTACAAATAACACAGTGAATGGATGGACAATATGAAATTTGATATTCAAAATAGGTTTTTTAGTCTTTTTGATGACAATGTAAATTTGAAAGAAAATCTTGAAAGACTAAAACATGAAAACACTCTTTTGAATGTGGAACTGTCTTTGTTAAAAATTGGTGAAGTAGTTCCTAACTCTGAAGTTCCTCTTCTCGATCAGTATCCAAATTTTGAAAAATTAAAATCTGATTTAGAAGAATTAAAAGTGGAGAAAGCAAATCTTGAGGGGAAACTTGAAAGAGTTACGAAGGGAAAACAACCTATTGAGTATAGTATACCTGTATAGATTGTTAATGCCCAAACTAAGAGGACGGAAGGTTTAGGCTATAAGAAGATGTTCCAGAAAGAAAAGAAGTATATTAACCTACCTAGTAGTATTGTCTGCTATTTATGTGGTAAGACAGGACATAAGGAAGCTAAATGTCCTAAGAAAGAAAAAAACACTTTAAAGAATGAAAATCATGTTAAACAGATATGGGTTAGGAAATCTGAGTCAACATCTATTACACAGGAACCTAAGGAAACCTGGGTTCCTGATACTGTAAGGAATATTTCAAGCATCCCACACTTGAGCCCCACTGTGATCATACACTTAAGCATGGTGGCGTCTAAAGGGAAGGAAGCTAGAGCAAAGAGTCGCCAACAAGTTTTAGGAACTTGTAAACCGTTCACAGGGTGAAGGTTACACCCCTTCAAGATCCATGAGATCGCTAACTCCATAATAATCCAGAACCATGACCGGATATTCAGGGATGAAGGTACAAATCTAACCTAAAAGAGATTGAACCTGCCCTAAATAGGCCTTTACTTTATTCTTTTCATATTCATGTGCGCTTTCTGACTAACATACAATCAATATATTAATCCTAAACCTGTTTAATATATATTGGTTGAATATTAATGCACAAACAAATCTATTATTGGTGATCACTTTAATTAAAACCACATTAGCCTAAATAAAATTATTACTTCCTCAGTCTCAGTTTACTTGCAACATTTTGACTGGACACGCTTGCTGATGTACATGTTTGACCGTTGATATCTTTTATTATATATTTATATAAGTTATAAAAAAAATTATATTAAGAAACTATACTTTAAAATAAACCGAACAACATCTTACATGATTACATTAACTTTCATATAATAGTTAAAAAAGATGGTCAAAGGGAGATGTGTGAATAGTGCAAAAAGTCAAACCGTTGCGAGTAATTTGGGACAGAGGGAGTAATTATCTTATTAAGCGTGATTTCAAGTACAAATTCCCTTTAAATCTGTAAGAGAGGGCATGATCAAGCAATAACAATAATAACAAGCAACATAATAATTATTAACAAATTATATATGAATTATTCGTCAATTAACAAATAATATGAAAATATTTGTTAACTAACAAATTACGTGAAAACAATTCGCGAATTAACAAATTATGTTAAATTATATATAATTTGACACAACAATCATCATAATAATAATCTCAATCACATCAAAGCATAATATTATTAGCAAGATCCTAGACATGATACTAACAAGATTAATAACAAATCATCGCATGTCACTAAACATCAAAGATCAAGGCTTTAACCCTAACATGATACTAGCATGATAGAAGAAGTAGGAAGCAACCTAATCATGATACTATAAAGCAATAAATAACATCCTAACATGATACTATTAATCATAAAGATATCCTAACATGATAATAGGAATTAAAATAATTTAAGCATGCTTCCTAAAGAAATAGAGCAATTGAAATTACTCACTTTGTTGCCTCGTATCTTTTTCTTTCACATATAGGGCGAAGGCAACTTCGAGCTTGGTTAGGTGTGTCTAACTCTCGTGAATGCGGTATTGTGTTTGAAAAGACAAGGCTTAGAAAGAGAGAGAAAGAATAAGGTTCTAACTTGAAGAGAGAAGAGAATAGAATTAGATGATTGTTGATGATTGTTGGCGATTGTTAATGATTGAAAACGGGGAAATAATGCCCCTATTTATAGAGAAAAACATCTGGAACGCTTAGAAAAGAGTCAGAATTCGACTCGAAGTAAAACAGCCCCTATCGCGACGCGATAGGCTCCTCGCAGCGCGATTGCACGATCAGGATAAAAATCTTGTACGGAGTCCTTTTCCTAATATAATTAGGCAATTAGACTCCGTAATTATCTTAATTAAAAATCAGCTTTATCTTTTCAAAATACTTGTTTTATTTCAAATTAAACTCTTTATCTTTTCTAAATAATATAAAAGTATAATTACTAATCATAATTCCATTAGAATTTAAAATAACCTTCTAGATCATTCTAGAAAATTAAAGTCAATCCTAATAAATTTAGGAATGATAATTAATGGGCCCTCCACTTGATCATTGGGCCATTTAAAATCATTTTGAGCCTAATTTAATATTTTGGCCATAACTTCCTCATTATTTATCGGAATTGGGCTTATAATATATCGTTGGAAAGCTCTTTTCAACCCTTATCCAACTACACTACTATTGGACCCATATCATGGACCAAACTAAATTGGACTGTAAGTTTTTCATAAACAGGGTACGAAAAGAAAGATTTTCTAAAATAGAAAGAAGTATTTTTATTAAAAACAGAGAGATTCACGAGACTCTTTCACATTTCACCTTGTTTGATAATTAATGACGTGAAAGATATTCGTCACTGGGTTTGGTTTTTGGGGAGACACAATCAGGTGTCTACAAACACTAACGTTTGATTCTTTATGCAGGTTCCAGTGAGTGGGAACAACACTTGGTACCTCGACAGTGGTTGTTCTAAGTACATGACATGAGATAAATCTAGATTTCTATCACTGGATGCCTACTATGGTGGAACTGTGACCTTTGGTGATAATATGAAAGGTGATATAATTGCTATTAGAAAGGTAGGAAGGTCAAGTTCACATGCAATTGATAATGTATTTTTGGTCAAGGGTCTCAAACACAACTTGTTAAGTATTTCACAATTTTGTGATAAAGGTAACTCTGTTAGCTTTACTTCTAATAAGTGCAAACTCATCAACAATGACACTGGGAACATTATATTAGAAGGAACTCGTAAAGGGAACACATATACTGTGGATCTCAACGAGGTTCCTAATAGCAGTCTGACATGTCTTAGTGTTATTGAGGATGATCCTCTATTATGGAATAAAAGATTTGGTCATGTAAGTTTCACCTTGCTTGATAAGCTTAGATCCAAGGAACTAGTTGAAGGGCTTCCTTGTATTAAGTTCCTATATGATAAAGTATGTCATGCATGTGTCAAAGGTAAACAGACTCGAGCTTCTTTCAAATCAAAGAAAATGGTAAGCACCAAAAGACCTTTGGAACTTGTTCATATGGATCTTTGTGGTCCAATGAGAATCCAAAGTAGAAGTGGTAAGAGATATGTAATGGTTATTGTTGATGATTACTCAAGGTTTACTTGGGTGTTCTTCCTTGTTAGCAAAGATGAAACGTTTGATGAGTTTGTTGCATTTGTGAAGAAAGAACCAAGAAGAACAGGTAATCCCTCGGTGTATCTAAGATCAGATCATGGAACAGAATTTGAAAACTCCAAGTTTGATGAATTCTACACAGAATATGGAATGGATCACAACTTCTCTGCCCCAAGAACTCCATAACAGAATAGAGTAGTTGAACACAAGAACTGAAGCCTTAAGGACATGGCAGGACAATGTTGATTTCAAGTGGTCTGCCTAGGAACTTCTGGGCAGAAGCAGTGAATATAGCTTGTTACATTCTAAATAGAGTATCAGTCAGAGCCATCACCAACAACACTCCCTATGAACTCATCAAAGGGAGAAAGCCTAATATTTCTTACTTTAGATCTTTTGGTTATAGATGTTTTGTTCATAACAATGGTAAAAGAAACTTGGTAAAGTTTGATGAACGTAGTGACGAGGCAGTATTCTTATGATATGCCTCAAACAGTAAGGCCTATAGAGTTTATAATAAGATAACAATGTGTGTTGAGGAATCTGTACATGTAATTTTTGATGAAACTGAACAATTGATTGATGTACAAGAGGATAATGATGATTTTGAAATTGGACTTGTACGAAAGTATGATCTAGATGAGGAATCAACATCATTGGAGAAGCAGCATGTAGAAAATGAAGGTGAGCTGAACACTGAAGCAAATGAAGTATAAACAATAGAAGATGCACAAGGAAATCCAGCTCAAAATCAAGATCAAGAGCAACCGGAAGTTCTAGAAAAAGTTCCAGCTGAATCACAAGATGAAGTTCCAACAGATGTACCAATCAACAACAATCAAAAAAGGTTGTATCCAATCAAGGAATTTGCACCAAAGTCCCGGAAGCATCAGAAATCACATCAAGTTGATGCAATCATGAGCGACATCACAAAAGGAACTCAAACCAGATTGCGGCTTAGGAACTTCTGTGCATTTTATGCATTCCTATGTTCGATGGAACCTAAGAACTATGTTGAAGCTTTAACTGACGCTGACTGGATTAATGCTATGCAGGCTGAGCTAAATGAATTTGAAATAAATAAATTTTGGCATCTGGAACCTAGACCAGTTGATCAAAAGACAATTGGATTGAAATGGATATTCAAGAATGAACTAGATGAACATGGCATTATTGTCAGGAACAAAGCAAGATTGGTTGTACAAGGTTTTAATCAATAAGAAGGAATTGACTATGAAGAAACATTTGCTCCAGTAGCCAGGTTAGAGGCTATTCGCTTACTTATTGCTTTTGCTGCTTATATGGAATTTAGGTTGTACCAAATGGACGTAAAATGTGCATTTCTAAATGGTTTACTAAAAGAAGACGTCTATATGGAAAAACCTCCTAGATTCGAGAATCCAGAGTTTCCAAACCATGTTTACAAGCTTGACAAAGCCCTTTATGGACAAAACATTGTTTTAAACGTGGAAAATGGTTTTAATCGTGGTAAAATTGACAAAACATTATTTTTAAAATCAAATGGAACTAATATCTTAGTTGTACAGATTTATGTTGATGATATAATTTTTGGTGCAACTAACGAATCTTTGTGTAAGTACTTTGCTGATCTAATGAGTGGATAATTTGAGATGAGCATGATGGGAGTATTAAACTTCTTTCTTGGTTAGCAAATTAAGCAAACTGAGGATGGTATTCTGATCCATCAACAGAAGTTCATTAAGGAACTGGTTAAGAAATACAAGCTTGATAATGCGAAACCAAATAGAACTCCTATGGGTATAGCCACAAGGTTGGATGAAGATCCATTTGGAACTTGCATAGACCAAACTATGTATCGAGGTATGATTGGATCCCTACTTTACGTAACTACAAGTAGACTTGACATATCTTTTAGTGTAGGTTTATGTGCCAGGTTCCAAGCTAATCCAAAGGAGTCTCACCTAAAAGCAGTAAAGATAATCCTTTGTTACTTGAAAGGAACTGATGAATTGGGTCTCTTCTATCCTAGAAGTGACTCATTTGATTTAAATGGCTTTACTGACGCTGATTGTGCAGGTGATTTGGTTAATAGAAAAAGCAATTCAGGTATAACACAATTTCTAGGACCTTATTTGGTTTCTTGGGGTTCCAAGAAGCAAAACACAATTGCTTTGTCTACAGCTGAAACTGATGTAGCTGCAACAGCTTGTTGTTCTCAAATGTTATGGATAAAGAAACAGGTTAGAGATCTTGGTATTTTATTTGAATGTGTCCCTATTTATTGTGATAATACTAGTGCTATATGTATTTCTAAAGATCCAGTTCAACATTCAAAGGTCAAGCATATCCACATTAGGCATCACTTTCTAAAAGGTAATGTCGAGCAAGGGAATATTAAGTTAGAATTTTGTCCTACTGAAAATTAAATTGCAGATATTCTAACCAAGCCCTTGAATAGAGAAAGGTTTGAGAAATTGAGATTGGAACTTGGGATGATCAAGCTGACTTGATTGCTTCTGAAGTTCCAAGATATGGCAAAATAAAAAATAATGTAAAAGAGCAAAAAGAGCATCTAGCACAATTATGGTGTGTTAAATATAGCTGAAGTATTACCGTTGGTGAATTCCTATAGGTTAGTTCACAAAAACTCTACTGCGTGTGTAAATAGTAATGTACATTGCATGTGTGTAGAAAGCGTATTCAAAATACGTGTTTTTGGTAATTAAATTCTTTTGGAAATTAATTGAATTTGGAAATAAAAGAATTTTGGCAAAAATCCTGTTTAAATTTTGAAAATCAATTGAATTTGTTCAATAAATGACTAAACAGTACAAAACTCTTTATTTCACTTACACTGCTTCATTAATTATAAAAGGCATCTTCACCCACCTCCACTCATCACTCTCAAAATCACATTTACCCTATGTAAAAAAATAAAAAAATAAAAAATAAATAAAAACAAAAATTAATTCTCCCAAGCTTCTCTAAACTTCTAATTTCAAACTCATGGCCATTATTACCTCAATTAGTTCCTCCAAACATTCCCAAAACGACCCAAAATCTGAACCCGAAATTATCTCACCTCTGACGATGGTTTCATACAAAGAAGCAGAGAAAACACAAGACGAAACTGTACCAACATCTTCCTTAACAAAGAAAAACCCTAAAGAGAAATAATCAATTGTAGAGGAAGTGGAATCTTCCAAAATTCTCAAAAGACTAAGAGCGTGGAAAGAGAAAAAGGAGAATTCAAAGTCAGTAGAGGAACATATCAAGGAGGTTGAGGATTTTGTTGCATGGACTGTTGAATCAGAGGGGGAAGACGACCCAATGGAGGAAGAGACAACGGCTGATCAAACAAAACTTGAGGCACAAGCTGGAAGGTATGTGGTTGGTCATATACTTGATTTCAATTGGTGTAAAAAAGCTAGGTTTTCGGAATTCTTGGATTTAATTAAATTTCAAGGTTGGGAGCATTTTTTATCAACAGCCTCAAACAATTGCATGTACCCACTTGCAATGAATGAATTTTGTGAAAATTTTCAAGTAAAACAAGGGGTAATTTCGAGTGAAATTGTTGATATAAAAATTGAGTTTAATGTAGAAACCCTACAAACTATACTGAAAGTTCCAACAGAAGGTTATGAAACCTATGTTAAAGGGAAATCAAGTGTGAAGGTAGGAAACTTTCTGGGTGGGGACATAGTTGAATTTCTGGGAGGTAAAAGGGGGAAGAACATTATGAGTCATAATGATCTAAGTCCCATGAATAAACTTCTCTTCAATTTGGTTAGAAAGACCATACTGCCTCGCACTCAAAAAAGGGGGAAGCCTGTTTCATGGATATGGCTGTGATTTTCTGCCTAACTAAAAAGATCAAAGTCAATTTTCCTTCTTTGATGTATCAACATCTTGCCCATTGTGTTCTAAACAAGAATAAAGTAGGTTATGGGGTTGTTCTATCTACAGTGTTTGAGTCACTTGGAGTGCAACTCAAGGGAAAATATGGAGGGCTGAAGGAGAAGGATGAAAACATAATCAATGAAGAGACCTTACTAGGAATAAGCCTTGAGGTGGTGAATGGGAAAATTCAGAGAGTGGAAGAAAAGAAATCAGTCAGTGGGAAGAAGAAAGAAAAGGCAGTTCCACAAGAGCCTTTGAGAAAGAGTAGGAGGTTGTCTGCTAGCACACTTCCACATACAAGCATGGAACAACCTCTGGAATTGGATGAGGAAGATGAGAAAGTCATTGCAGGGCAAATTGCTGAGTTATCTGACAGAGCTGAAGTTGCAGAAAGGCAACTCAAGGAGGCTACAGGGAAAATTCAGAAACTAGAGAGAGGAGTACAGGGTCTTGAAAAGAGTCATAGGGAATAGAAGGTGGAGTTCCAGAAGGCTACCAAGAACTTGGAAGATAAACTAGAGGCAAGCATTGAGCATCAAAAGGAGGACAATAAGAAGATTCTTGAGTTCCTTCAGAGTTAATTTAGTTTATATCTCTCTAGCCTATCCTAATCTTTGCCTATGTCAACCTAGCCTAGCCGTAATCTTTTCTTTCTTCTATTTAACTCATGAACACTTTTAGTTTTTATTTTGTGAAAATTTGAACTATTTTGGCTTGTAATCGACTTAAGCAGGATTATCTTTTGGGTTTTTAATGAATATTTGGAACTTTGCATATACATGTGTGTTCTGTATGTTATGAAAGCATGTGCAGGAAAGTGAAATTGAATGAAGGGGGTTTAGTAGTGCTGCCTTCAATTTCCCACACTCGATGAATTGCTTGTGGGGCTATGGCTAAATACTTAATAACTTGAAGTGCAGGACTTTTTGATAATGCCAAAAGGGGGGAAAAGAAGAAGCAAACTTGAAAGCTGAAGTTGTTCGGGGTTCCAGTTGATAAAGTATCAGAAGTTTCTCTGATGTTGTGCTTTATTTAGTTTTATAGCTTAAGTTTTGTTTTGTTCTGTTCTATCTTTTTATTTTTATTTCTTCTTGTGTTTATTTTTCTGTCAATAAATCAAAAATACAAAAATATGTCATCCTATATGATTTAACTTTCCTAAGAAGTTTGCTAAATTTTGTCATCATCAAAAAGGGGGAAATTGTTGAAGCTTAAAGGTTTTGATGATGATGAATATAAACTAGCAAACTTCAACTAATAAGAGTTCTCTAAGTGTTGTGATTAGAACAGATGAAGTTGACTTTGGAAGTTGAAGAGTAACCTAGCTATGAAGACTCACAGAGATCTTAAGGAAATTTAAAGAAGATAGGAGAGGAGTTCCAACTAGGAACTAACTGAGTTCCTTAACAAGAACTTGAAGACAGCAAGATTGAGAAGCTCAAATTGGTTTGCGTTGAAGACAGCAAGTTTCACAGAAACTTGGCCTGCGTAGTTCCAGTTGAGAATTGAAAGTGAAGAGACAGCAGGAACTTAGTCCTGGACTGCGTGAAGCCCAAGTAACCCGGAATGCAGTATTTGACGAAGCAATTTAGTTTTTAATATGTTTATACTTTTATTTATTGCTGTAAATATGATTGGTAAGTTTAGATATGAGATTTATTAGAAACGTGACAAAAGGCTTGGCAAGCGTAAAATAGGAAAGTTTTAAAAAGATAAGTTTTTATGAAAAGATTTTCCAAGAAGATTTTATTTCGTAAAATCCGGATTTCTAAAAGATAATATTCTTTTCAGAATTTATCTTTGTTAAGTTTTCCTAAAATGATTTTCTTCTAAAAGATTTACCTTAAAACCGTGTTTTGTGATTTTGGTAAAATAACATAATTATCTTTTGAAAACCCTACTTTCTATATGAGCTAGTCTTATATAAATTGTAATAATCACATTTCATATTTTCTGTGAGTTTATGTAGGAAGAATTCGAAGAGTGCTTGAAAGTGTAAGTTTGCCAAGTTCACACTTTGTCATATTAGTTTCGGAT
Organism: Chenopodium album; assembly: GCF_948465745.1. Classification (NCBI taxonomy): domain Eukaryota; kingdom Viridiplantae; phylum Streptophyta; class Magnoliopsida; order Caryophyllales; family Amaranthaceae; genus Chenopodium; species Chenopodium album. The sequence goes on from NC_137843.1 coordinate 46,794,088, forward strand.
TTCATGTGTATCTTACCTTTCGTATACTAGAGTCAAATCATTGTATTGGTCGGGTTACAGGATGTGTGTGTGTTTTTATCTTTGCATACAGTGTTGTAGGCTACAAGGTTGAAGCTGAGAGTTAAGAGCTCAGGGAGTACGGGTGAATCTAAGTCAGGGACTTAGGTTGGGTAGGATAGGGTCCTACTGTGTAGCAACTTCAGTCTGGAACTTGTGAGTAAAGGTCTGAGTATAATAGGTTGTAACTTGTGTGTTTTCCCTATTATAGTGGATTGATTTGGTTTTGGAAATCCCTTAGAGGGTCGAGGTTTTACTTCCAGTTGGGCCGTGGAAGGTTTCCTCGTAAAACATTGTATGCATTACAAGTTCCTTTACATTCTGTTTTTATATTCCGCAAAAGTAGCCTCTAGGAACTCACATACAATTCACCCCCCCCCCCTCTTGTAGTGTTCGTCTCAACTAACAGACTGTACTTGGTAGAGAGGATCTACCCGTGTTTAATCTTCCGCAGCAATAATTAAGAGGGGACTGGAACCTAAACACCCAAAAATGATCCCCAAATCCGGATTAGCCCAAAGAGTGAACCGGATGGAACAAAAAAAAAAAAACACTATTTAACCAACTCCAACTTTGCACGAATTCCTTGTAATCTAGCATTTAACAGGACAACTTAAATTTGTTTATTTCACATATACATGGGTGTTCCACAATAGAGAATGGTAAAATGGGAAACCTGTATAGCTTTTTAGAGTGTTTGGTTAGTGTATTTTTGGATAGGAAGCGGATTCGATTAAACTGATACTGTTACCGTGTGTTTGGTTTGAATGCATGGTAACAATTATCATTACCTAAGGGTAATGGTTACCCCTCATTAATTACCTCTCAAAAAATTGGGGTAATAAATACCCTTACCATCCTCTTAACAAATACCATTTTCATGGTTAACCCAGACAAATGAAAAGATAATAGCTTAATGATTCCTTTCCCTCCTCTTATTTGTTTTCTTTCCACTCCTTTTCCATTTTTCGAACCACACGCTCTGTTAAATTTCAAAACAATATGAAATGGGCATGGACAACCCGAACAAGGAGAAGGAGAGTTTGGTCCACAAACAAGGCTTAGGAGTTTCCATACTAAAACCAATTGGCAATAGTAGGAGCTACTCCTCTACCTTATAAAGTGAAACCATCTCTCTTCTTTCTCCAATGTGGGACACTCACAAATGAGCAACTATAGGTTTCAACACTCCCCCTCACTTGTGAGTGTCCTTAGAAATTCACAGCTAACTAAATAAGGCTAGATCAATAATCCTCTTAGGGGCTGGACATCCTATCGAGGTAAATCCTTATCTTGTAACGATTAAATACCCAGTTTAAAAGAGACCCGCAACCTGGGTTCTGATACCATGTTAAATTTTGAAACAATATGAAATTGGTCTGGGCCATCCGAACAAGGAGGAGGAGAGTTTGATCCACAAATAAGGCTTAGGAGCTTCCATACTAAAACCAATTAGCAATAATAGGAGCTACTCCTCTACCTTATAAAGTGAAATCATCTTTCCTCTTTCTCGAATGTGGGACACTCACAAGTGAACAATAATGGATTTCAACACCCTTATGTGTTGCATACTACAATATATTTTACAAAACAATTCACAACGTATTACTTTAATGAACAAATTATGAATCATGAAAATGATACGAGTAACTTTTACGGGTACAATTTAGTCCCGTGTCAATATTCACAATATTTTGAATTCTTGTTCACTAGCTAGCACATTTTCTTCAAAAAATCATTATTACCATTGATTAATGATTACAAGTTTACCACAAAAGTTGTAGTAGCAAAAATTTATAAGGAATTTCTATTTTTTTGGAACTACTGCAATATCAAGGTACTACTAACAAATGACATCTTCATTTAAATTTAGACAAAGTTTACAAATTCATTACCTTGTCGAAATTATGTATTTTCAATTTTCATTATCAATCTTATACAATAAATCAAACAAATATGAGAATTATGAAGTAATAACAGACCTGACTCACTCGACTCGAAATCGACCTGATCTGAATAAAATCCAATCCAAATTTAAATTTATATGAACATAATAATTACACATAAATTAAATTTAATTTAGACTCAAATCGATTCAATCTTACCAAACTCGATCCAATCACCTGAATTGACAGCTCTACGAAGATCCACACAACTAATAGTTAGATACCACTTGTAGTTGCTACGTTCATTGTTCACTAATTTCTTACAATCCGACCACATAAAATATTATAATATTATGATTTTTATGCACCGTGGCCTTTGTTGGAAAATCACACGAGGCCCAGTGAAGTTGATTGTTTTGGACGTACGTCTTAAATAATCCACTGGGTCCTCTATTAAAAGGCCTTTCTTGTATGTCTGACATTTGCGTTGCAGACACTAAAAAAATCAGTTTCGAAATTGAGGCCAAATTTGATGGCCAAATCCCTCAACGTTTCTTGATGATCAAAATCGTGAAAACTACATTAGAGATTTTACAGATAATGAATTAGTGTTCAACTCTAATAGAATATAAGATCATACTTTCTCCATTATTTGTTGACAATGTTTGACACAATTTGATTCTAACACTAGTGACATATATAGGGTTATAAATGAGCTAATATGTTTTCAAACTACTTCCTAATATAATCGGTCAAAATTAAACTCGTCATTTGTTAGGTAGATAAACAAGGTTGGAGAATATTCATATAAAGCTCGTCGAATTCATCTTGAAAAGCTTGAATAACATCATATTTAACGGAAGAATAATGTTTGTGAACCACTAGTTTAAGCTAGTTTGTAACCAACTGGTTTAAGTATGTTCATACGTTTTTCATGTCCGATTATAACTCGATTAAAACTAGTTCACAAAAAAATAATTATATTAATTTTAAAAACAACATTTTGGTGTCTTTGGATTTCTTAAACTCTTAAATGTTTTGATAATACAGATAAAAAAAGGTATGTTTTATATAAGATCAAATCAGAAATAATATTTTTAAAAATTACGAGTACAAGATATTTCATAATTAATATTTCATCATTGCTTTTTCCTATAGAATGATTGAAAAAATATACTATAAAATTTAATGCAAGTAATAAAGAAATAATTTTTACATGGAAAAAAAAGTTCAATTAGTTAATCAACCTTTATTTAAGCTTAATTAATCTGGAGCTTAAACTTGAAATGTTAATAAACACATTTATAAACAAATAAGCCAAATTCTTAACACGCTAATTGTAGACACCCATTTGTGTCTCCCCAAAACCAAACCCAGTGATGAATGCCTTTCACGTCGAACCATTATCGGATTAGGTGAAAGTGGTTGAAAGTCAAGTGTTGCGGTTTAGTTTTATTAAAATTCTCTTCTCTCTGTTTTTGAAAATAACTCTATTTATTTGAAAATAGCCAAAACGGTTTAATTTGGTCCATGATTAAGGTCCAATAATAATGTAGTTGGATGGAACTTGAAAAGACTTTTCCAACGATATATTATAAGCCCGATTCCGATGAATATTGAGGAAGTTATGGCCAATATACTAAACTGGGCCCGGTTAATTATTTAAATACGGCCTAATGATCTAGAGGAGGGCCTGATGTTAATTATTATTCCTAAAATTATTAGGATTAATTATAATTTTCTAGAAGTTTCTAGAAGATTCTTTTTTATTCTAATATTATTAGATTTAATAATTAATTATTTTAAAATAGACTTTTATTTGGAGTAAAATATTATTTTGTTATCTTAAAAATACGTATTTTATCTTCTGTACGGATTCCGTAGATCAAGTTGATTAAAGATCGGTTTCCGCGTGAAGAAAACGCGCTAATACAGGTTGTCGCCAAACGACAAGTCTGTCGCCTCGCGACAGACCCTGTCGCATCGCGACAGAGTCGATTCCTGGCGGCATCGTGTAGTTTTATTCCTTATCAAATTCTATGTTTTTCCGGACTATTTTCCTTATAAATAGGGTCCGAATTCTTGTTTTCAGAAGGGACTCTCATCATCAATCATCAACTTTTATCAATTCTTCCTTAATTCTCTCTATTCCCTCTCAAGAATTACTTAATTCTTTTCTTTCTCCCTCTCTTTCAAACCAACCTTTTTACATACAATATTCCGCATTCACAAGATCTTGAAACACTTAGCCAAGTTCGAAGTCGCCTTCTCCCTAGACGTGCAAGGTTGATACTTTCTGAGGGTTTGGTCCAAATCTAGTCTAAACTTTATTTAGTTTGATTTCAATTTAATTATTTAGTTATTCTTTATTATTTTCATTGAAGTTACTAACTTTTGTATTTTGTTATTAGAAAGAGGTACGAGGCTTCAAAGTATGTAATCTTATTACTCTCTTTCAACGTAGAAAGCATGTTTATTAATGTTTAATTCCTAGTATCATGTTAGGATGTTACTTTATGCTTTCTAGTATCATGTTTAGGATGCCTTTATTATTTCTAATATCATGTTAGTGTCATGTTAGGTTTGAAGCTTTGATCTTTATTGTTTAGTAACATGCTAGGATTTGTTATTAATCTTTTTAGTATCATGCCTAGGATCTTGCTATTATTATTAAGCTTTATTATGCCTTATCATGCTATTATCACGTTTATTATTTTGTTTATTATTATGTTGCTTGATATTTTTTATTGTTATTGCTTGATCACACCTTTTATGATTGTTAAAGGGAATTTGTACTTGAAATCACGCTTAATAAGATAATTAATAATTTGGTTTAGGCTAATGTGATTTTAATTCAAGTGATCGCCAATAATAGTATTATTTGTGCATTAATATTCAACCAACATAGATAAACAGGGTAGGTTTAATATAATGTTTGTATGTTATTCGAAAAGCGCGCATGAATACGAGCAGAACAAAGTAGAGGCCTATTTTATAGGGCGGATCCTTTCTTTTGTAGATTGGATTCGTACCCTCATCCCCGGACCCTATTTGGTTCAAGACCTTATGGAGTAGTTGATGGTCCTTTTGGATTGTCTTTTGGGTTTACAAGTTCCTAAAACTTGTTGGCGACTCTTTTGCTCTTTTTCTTTCCCTTTGGAACGCCACCGTACTTTAGTGTATGATCACAGTGGGGTTCAAGTTTGGGGTCATCATGATGCTTGAAATATTCCCTACACTAATACAAGATCAAACAAGATTTTTAAAAGCATGGGGCACAACTTAGGAAAAATTAAATGAGACAAAGATAATACCACACAACTAAGAGCTCATATACCACTAGTTATATATTAGGTATATTATAGCTTATTTATGCAATCCGACCGCATACAAAATAATATTATTATTTTAATGCGTCGTGGCCCTCGTGGGAAACCACACGAGGCCCGGTAGAATTGATTGTTTTGAGAGCATCCACATTGATTGAGTAGCTCATAATTTCTCTCTCCAATTTTAATTCGTACATATCATATTCCACTAACTTTAGCCACTAACTTGAGTTACTCATTTACTTTTTTCACAATGGTGAGCTACCTTACTACAGTTAAAAAAATTGTTTTATGTTAATTTTAGGCAAAAAAAAAAATAAATGAAAATATAAAAAATTGCCACTTTTCTTCTCCTTGTTTGTCACTGGGCTCGTGTGCCGAGGTTGTCAGTGACTTGAAAGAGGGAGGAGGCTCATCACATAAGTCACCTTTCACAATGATAAGCTAGCTCAAAATAAGAGAGAGAGAGTGTTGTGGGGAAGATCTTGAGTCACCCATTGTGAGTGCTCTGAATTCACGTCGTAAACCAACACCAACTAGGACCTCTGTGGCTCTGTTAAAAGGCCTTTCTTGTTTGTCTGACATCTGCGTTTTACCGACATCTTTGTTACAGATACTTGAAAATCATTTTCGATGTTGCAGCCAAACTTGAGGGCCAAATCCATCGGTGTTTTGTGATCAAGTTTGTTTACGCTCGCGGCTTATTACGACCCACACAATTTATTTGTTTTTGGTTGATTAATAAACACAATTATTCATGTTTCAATGTTGTTATATGGGACATAGGATTATAAAATGTTATCAACTCTGAAATGAGAGTTGGACTATTATTTCAGAAATTGAAAAGGTGATTTTTGATTTGATTTAGTAATAATAATTGCCTCAAGATAGGATTGAGTAATTGAGATTGTGAATAGAAGGGAGAGGAAAACTAAGATACTGTATCTATATAACTGGATTTATTGTTTTTCGTCTAATAATAAATTAGATCATTAATGATACTCACCTCCCTTAATGGTGGAAACTAACTTATACTGTATTTTAAAATACTTTCTTATTTGGGAAAAGGCCAGGTCTTGTCCTAAAATTGCGGATTAAAGAAGTTTATTTTATCTTAAGTAAATTAACCCTTTCCTTAAAAAAAAAAAAAAAAAAAAAAAAAAAAAAAAAAAGGTTAAATTAACCCTTTGTGCATGTGACAATGCGACGCGTCTTTAAATTTTAGATCGCAAGTCAACTTAATTAAACCGATTAAGCAAAATTTCTTACACATTTTAGCTCTAGATCTTGTAGCACAATTGTGCTATTATTCCTCTTATACCGTGCAAAAAATATGACGAGTATCCCTTCTTGGGATAGTTCCCCTTGAGCTTGTGTAAATAACATATGTTACTAGCTCTTTTCTTGGGTTAATTTTGAAGACTCCTAGATTCAAGTATCGCTTTGATATTACTTCTACGTATTTCTAAGTTTTATTTCCTAACACTTTAGTTTTGGTTCCAGTCGTAAATGTACATTTAAGCTTTCAACTTAGTGTAATGACAATTGTAGGGAGCCTTTCCATTCCAGTTTTAAGTATAGTTTTCCTTTGTTTGGTTCTTACAAGAAAAGGTGAAGAAAAATTAAAAATAGGAGTGGAAATGTGGCATGGATGAGGAGAGTAAAAAGAAGATAAGGTGAGGGGAGGAAAATGTAGCTTCCCTTGTCTTATAAAGGAAAATATTTTTCGCCATTATAGAGTAATTTACCACCATTGGGAAAATTATTTCCCAACTATTCACAAACCGAACAAAAGAAAATGAAAAATAATGGGAAAATCAATTTCCATGAAAACATTTTACATCGAACAGTCGAATCAAACGGGGCCGTGTAACGACAATTGTAGCCTTTCGATTTCAATTTTAAGTATTATTTCTTTACCTTGCTCTTTCAATTCATTGCATGCTTTCTATACATATTGTTTTTAAGTATTATTTCTTTACCTTGCTCTTTCAATTCATTGCATGCTTTCTATACATATTGTACTTTACTTGCTTTAGTTTCTTTGCCTTAATTTTTAATTAGTATGTACTTAGTTTCTATGATCATGGCAAGTTTTCTTTTAAGTAGTATATCTTCTAGTTGTAGTTACGAATTGTGAGTAGTCCTTTAGGCTTAGGGGGTGGGTAACTGTTGGAAGTGTCATGGCATGAATTATTTTTTTCCCTCCTTATTTGTTACGACAGGCCCGTAGAAGAGCAAGTGCAAGGTGCCCCCTTGCACAGGGCCTCCAAATTTAAAGGGGTCCATTTTTTTTTTTTTTATCTATTCTATTTTTTTTTAAAAATAAAAAATAAAAATATCTGTTAGGTCTCCTTGTTGATCACGCTTATTATTTTCCTCTTTTTATTCAAACTTCCATATTAATTTATACAATTTTCCAAATTCCTTCATCAATTTAATTTAGTATTATTATAATTACATCAGTTAATTCCATGGAATATTGTATTTCCTATTTCTCCATTCAAGGATTTTTCTTCAAACGATTTTTCTTCCATAGCAATAAGCAATTAATTTTGATTTTTCCATAACTATTCTTATCAAACGGTGGGTTATCTTTCATCATTCTTCAATCATCTATTTATCTAACAATCAAACAAAAACGAATTGAAGCAATTAATTTTACTGCTTTGCACATTGATTAAAGGTAAATTTTTGATGTCTTTTTTTTAATTTTTTTTTTTCTGATTTTGATAATGTCAATGGAAGCAATATTTTGTTTTTATAAGGGTCTGCTGGTTATTAATTCTTCTGAGGGCATGTTTATATTGATGGCTGCTATTTTTTGCTTTGGCCTTTGGGTTAGAATGTTAGATTGTACATCGTATATCTGTTAAAATCTTGATTGTTGTACAGGTCTAGTATAATTGTAATCATTGTATATGTTACACTATTATTATAATTATGATAGTATTATACCGTACTGGGTATAATCTTTTCATCTATTGCATATGGTCAATTTCATTGTTACATCATTGTTATATAAAAGCATTCACAATTTGTAATTTATATGTAGGGAAATTGCGTATTGCCTAAATTACACATGAAAATAATTGTATAATTTTCACATTATTAAGGGCCTCTTTTTCGATTTGGAACAGGGCCCCCAAAATCATTGCTACGGCCCTGTGTTACGAAGTATAATTTTGGTGCTTGCATACTTTGCCAACAGTTTTAAATCTGGTATTGGTTTAGGAAAGTGTCATGCATAGCATGAAATTCTTTTTTCCCCTTAGCTTGTTAGTTATAGTTTTAGGGCTTGCACACTTTTGCCAAGAGGTGGAGTTCTTTTGTCTTTGTTGAAGCTTCTTTTGACCATGATAAGGTTGACCTAGATTGGTTTGTTATGTGTTCCTAACCCATAACCTTGTCCTATAACATGGTATCACACCCAGGTTAGAATCGGTTTTTATACTCTATCACGTCCCCTCACATTTCATTGGGCTTGAAGTGTGTATGTGGTATATGCTCCACCATACCAAGCGTTTAATATTCCACTTTGAAAGGAAGGGTGGATGAGATTTGAACTTGTGACCTTTGTGTCATGTTGACTTTGATATCATGTTATAGGATCAAATTAATCTTAAGATTAAGTTGCGGGTAGTTGAAGCCCATTATCGGTTTGTATACTCTATTAAATTTTTTTTTTTATTTTTCTTAGCAAGATAACGCCAGTAGTGTTGTAGGTTGTATCGTTCTAGGTGTGATGCTTCTCTTGGCTAAGGGCGTCTCATCTATACATCGATGCCTTAATGAAGCTAAGCCTATAAGGTTTCGATGGGGATTGTCTGCGTGCATTAGACCTTGATCTGTGAATCATTTATGAAGCAATTGGTGGGAATAATTAATGCTAATGCACAAGATCGAGCTACCTAATATCACAATAAAACTATCAGTCAGCTGTCTTGCAATTGTCTAATAATTTGCCAAGTTACGCCATTGTTAGGAGGAACATATACCTCTCCCCTGGACCTATCTTTTATGTATTGTTTCAACCTGCACTGTATTCATCTTAGATGTTGTTATAATACCATATTTGCTTGTCTTAGGTCGAATGAAGTACGTTATATTAGACGAGCTCTTATATAAGTTTGACATGATTGCAGTTTGATCCCTAAGAGTTTGACCTCACACATGCTTATTACTCCTATTATTAAGTTGTAAAAACCTCATAATTGAGCCAAAATGGACTTATATAGCTATATTATTACTTGTGTGTATGGTTGAAGTCGTGTGCAATCAAGTTTTTAGCACCATTGCCAAGGATCAACCGATATAAAGTGGTGAAATTTGCTATAATTGTTAAATTTGAGTTGATTGTTATTCAATCTTTGAAAATTATTGTATTAATTTTCATTGTGGTTGATTTAATAAATAAGAGATTGTGGGACTATGGCCATGGCTATGGTGTTGAGAAGGGTCAACCTACCATAGAAGGAAGGAAAGAGTGAAATAAGAAGGAAAAAAATTGTTTGTAAAGGAAATTGCATGCATATAATTGGTAATAATAGAAAATAGCTAAAAATATTACCTTCAGTTAACAGCTCAACACCTTATTTGCAACAAACGAAAGTTCAGTATCTTAATTGTTACTTTCACAAAAGTTAAGTACCTTATTTTGGTATTTACTCACTAAAAAAAGGAGAAATAGAATTCTTTCCTCAAGCAACTTCTATTAAGTAGTCAACTGAAACGAACCTCATTAATATTATTGATATTAATTTGCGCATTGACTTTTATTCAATTTTTAGAGGATTAAACGGGGTAAGATGACTAAGATCAACTATAACTTATTACTATTCCCATATTTCAACAAAAATAATCAAAATTATAAACTTGGAATAGTAGATAGTAGATAGTAGATAGTACTCAAAATATGATATAATCTACGGAGTATCTAATTTAATTCAATTTGTTAAATAAGCTAAAATAAATATGTTTGTACAAGTAAGGCAAACCTAAATCATCCAAAAAATAATGAAAAAAAATACCTTAAGACTAGTCTAAAATCTGAATATAAGTATTAAACACAAACTATTTTCATTAGAGAAGCTCTAGTCCTAGCTAATTGCTTCAAAATATTGTTTAAACCATCTTCAATCCCTTTCAAAGAAACCTCCAAAACCTCCAATTTCTTATTAACAATATCACAATCAAAACTCTCTTCTCCATCAAATGCACGTAACACAACATCAACATTACTCAATTCATTCCCATTTTTTGCTTTGCTCTTCTTAACGACCAACCTCGAAATCAAACCAAACGAACTCTGTTTCGACTTTGACATCAATGGCATCGACAAGAATCGTAGAAGTGACTCAAGTACTGAGACATTTATAATACTTACACATGTCAATACTCGAATCACCTCGAAATCACCGTACTCATTGAACTTATCATTTCTCGACACTAGACTCCCTTCGACTTCCTTTAGTTGTAAGGCAAGTCCTTTTCGAAGTTTTCACAATCTCTTTTCTCAAGCAAAAATACTCTGCTACACTATTCGTCTCGCTGTTCGAGCATCGAAACGCTCGAACAGCTTCTAATAACCTCAACAACAACTCTTTCGAAGCACCGCAGATTTCAAGGAGTCTCGATGATCCTTCTATCAACGGTGTTTCGTGTTTAGTGAACGAAAGGGAGAGTGTACGATGCGCAAGAAGTGGTAAACTAAGCACATTATCAACACATCTGTACAATCTAGCTAATCCTGTTAAGCCAATACAGATTGTTTTCGGTTGCAGAGGTTGATTCTGCCTCGGCTTTTCTAAGCTTTGTTAACTCGTCCTCGACTGTTCGAAGGATCGGGTTTGATTGGGATGGGTAGCTAGCTTATCGAGTATGGTTCGAGCTAGCCATTTTTATGAGTTTGTTCAAAGAGTTTATTTTTAGAAAGTTTGATAATAGAAATCTTGATGTTTTAGAGTTAGGTGAAGGTAAAGTTGTTATTTATAGAAAGAGGAGATAAAATAATGACAAAAAATGAGGAAGAAAAGGGGATTATAACAGCTAAGTGTGGGTTTGAATCAGTGAGTATGATATTTCTATTTGTTTTGTTGGCAAAATTTATACCATGGATTTATAAACAATTGATTGTTACAGCTGTATATGGAGCTCCGTGTGGGTTGGCTGAGAATTGATAATAGACTTGAAATTATTTAATACAAGTAATTATGAATTTAAGGTGCGATTTGTAGTGATGAGGCTATATATCTCTAGGAAAGAATTTGACACAAAGACACGGTTCATGGACATTCTGACACGTATTCATTGTAAATAAATACTACTTTCGGTCTAATTTACTCGCAACAATTTCTCAAAACGGATGGTTTGGCGGGCTTTGAACAGAATTTTAGGCTCAAAATTGAGTCGAACTCGGCCCGGCCTAAAAAATTATTTTTTTTTGGCGAGTTTGGGAATGCATTTTTATGCATATTTAGTTGATTTTTTAGGCCCGGCCTGAAAAGCCCGTACATCTCGAATGTTTTGGGTGGGTTTGGGCACAAAAATTCCGGCCCGAAGCTTGGCTCGACCCAGCCCGCCCCGCCCAATGATCACCTCTAATGTAAGTGTTGTTTGGCTGGTTTAATTTATGCTATTTCCAAAAAAAAAAATATGTTGGACTTAACGAAAATGAGAGTACTTTCAACTACTACCTCCGTTTGGTTAACCCTCAGCGCATAGCTGCTATTTGTTAGCATACATATAGGAAGGAAAAATGTACCACTATAAGCATAATAGGTGACAGGTGGTAAGTATTTTGGAAAAAAATATTCAACCTATAGGATGATAAAAAGTATTACTACATGCATAATACTACACAAAAAGTACTATTAAGACAACTTATACATTAATGGTACATTATACATGCATAATGGTACATTATAATGTACCACTGTAGAGTCGGCTTTTTTCCAGAATCTTGCCAAATTTACATTTTTCCCCCTCCTTTTATGCTTTGTAAATGCATAGCAGCTATGCACTGATGAGATGCACTCCTATATTATTTGCAACGATGTGACATAAAGTAGAGAAGAAAAAGGTCTAATTGTTGTATGTAAATAATATGAAACAAATGTAGTATGAGTTTTAAAAGCTCAATTCCTAATAATGTTAAGTGGTATAAGTAGGAATAATAATCTATGAGTGGGGATTATCTTACCATTCCTCATACTTTTAAGATATTCAGCTCGCTAACTTGAGTCGAATTGACTTGTGAGGATTCTGGTCTAATAGGACTCTTTTTCTTACCTAAAAATTAATACTTCTTATGTACATGCATGGGTCTTTTTAGTTGACACGTCTTTTTAATCACATTTGTTATTGCACAAATTCAAACATCATTATCTTTATTTAGTTATCTAAGAGAAAAATAATAAAATGTTTTATAGTTTGAAAAGAAATATCGTGACTAATTTTAACAAAATCTCACTTGAGTATTTCCTATTATTACGTAAGATGAAAAAAAAAAGTGTGTGAATAGTGCTAGTGTCTAGGCGTGTCAACTGATAAAAGAATGGAGGTATTACTAATTAAAGTATTTGAATCTTACGGAGAATTACTTATTGACTTTTCTCACCAACTCACATAGTCACATGTCTTAAGAATAACTTCCTCAGTCCCCCATAATAACGTGCATCGCATGTTATGGGACAATTTTCAAGGGATTAGAGAGTGTCCTGTTAATTATACAAATAATTGGTGTAGAATGTAGATTCAATTGTATAAAAAGACATGGGGAAAAAGATCAAAAATAACAAAAGGATTGTATATATGTGCGTGTAAATGGGATATCTAAAGATTAGAGATGTCAAATTAGGTATTTAAGTTAGGTCCAGATCGGGTTGTGTCAGATTTTAGGTTAAGTTCAAGTCAAATCATGTTTTTTCTAACCAAATTGGGTTCAAGTTGGGTAGGGTCAAGTTCGATTCGAATTATGGCAGGCTTTATATCTTTTCGGTTGCACTTCGGGTTCGATTCGAGTTAATTTTTGGGCGCATATGTTTTGGGTTCGATTTGTGTCAAGTCGGGTCACAGACAAGTTTAAAACAAGTAAATTTCGATGGATGAACTTCATGTCGGATCATTCTTAGACTCGGTCAACTTTTAACCAGTTCTATGTCATTCTTATTACGGGTATAATATATACTTTTTTTTTTTCCTTTTTTAATACATGCAACACTTTCCTAAAATAAAAATGTCATAATACATGCAACACACTATAAATGGAAGTTATTTTGGAGAAAAACTATTATATTTTCCTTTATTAAAAACACATGGCCCACTAAATTACACTGCTAACAACCACTCATCACATGTGAACCCCACATACCTTAAATACCGTGAAAAAATGTATGTTGCAACTATTAAAAAATGGAGGAAGTACAAAATAGAAATAAATAGCAAAATAGAAGTAAATAGGTCAAATTAAAAGTATAATATTTTCTTGTAGAAAAAAAGTATAATATCCCGCTATTCCTATTTATGAAAAATTTGATAACATTTCTTCAAATCAACTTCTAATTAGAAATTGAATCCACGTTAATTTTGAATCAAAACAATATCAATGAGGGTCAATATAAGTTGGTTTTAAGCGTTGGATAAAATTAGATCATGGGTTACTAAACTAGTCACTATCAGTGGCGGAGCCAGAATTTGTAATTCGGGGGGATAAATTTCAGATGTTCAATAAAATCGACAAAAATTTTAAGAAAAAAAGATGGTCACATACATTGCTTAATATATGTTTTTGTTATGGACAAGACAATTATTCTTATATGGCAAAAAAGGAGTTTTTATAAGTTTCATTGCATATTGTAGACACCTAAAAATGTCTCCCCAAAACCAAACTCGATGATGAACAACCTTTCACCGCCATTATTGGTCGGATTGAGTATTTAATATTTGGAGTGCTTAAATCCATGTTTCCAATCAATACATTTCATAAATCAATCCAATTCCTAGCTCATTTCCCTAAACCACAACTTATTTTTCACTTTTCGTGTTCACATCACAAAACCAAGAGAAAATGATGTTGTAACTCTATAATTTTGATCCAATTATTATTTATTTGGATAGTCCTTTCAATAAGCTTTCCAATGATATATCATAAGCCCAATTCCGATTCAAAACGAAGAAGATATGAGCAAAATACTAAACTCGGCCAAAAACCGACACCCTTTCACTAAAATGGTCATATCTTAAAATCTACAAATGATTTTGACCTAATTATAATTGTGTTGGAAAGTGGACTTGATAAGCTTTCCAATGATATATTATATGCCATATTCCGAGTTACGAATCAAAAGTTATCATAGTTTTAAAAACGTGTAAAAAACTGGAATTACCGCGCAACAGCTAAAATGCCGCGTCGCGGCAAAAGACGACGTGGCACGGTGCATATTGCCGTGACACGGTACTCTACATCGTGTCACGGTGCTTTTTTCATGCACTTTCCGTGTCACGGTAACCATGCCGCGTCACGGGAATTTTCTGTGTTTTATCCGCGTAAAACCTGCACGCGTTTTATCATTTTAGGGCAGCTATTGCACCGTGACGTGGTAATCTATACCGTGTCACGGCACTTTTTGCCGTGTCACGGCAGACAGATGCCGTGTCATAGTGCCCCAAATTAGGGTTTTATCTTTTTAGGGTTCCGTGTGTTCTTTATGCTCATTTCCTCTATAAATACTCCCCTCATTTCTGCAGTTTCGGGGCACCAAATCATTCTCTCTTCCTCTCTTCTACGCTAAAAAAATCATTCTCTTCTCTCTCTCTCCTACTCTAAGCCTTAAACATATATTCCTATCTACATCATTCCTTCCTTAAGAATTCCAAGGAGTCCATACTTAACCCGATGTTCCGTCCTTAAACCAAGGCGTGAAAGGTATAAATAACTAAGGGTTTGGATCAAATCAACTCTACTTTTAATTTAATTTAATTTAATTTCAATTTGATTTATATTTTATTGAAGTTACTAATAATTTATTCATGATGTAGCAATTTTAAAGAACGCGCGTAATGTGAGTAATTAATTATTTTAATTACTTATTTTATTTTTATATTGCTAGTATCATGATTAGGTTAATTTATATTTGATTTGACTAACAATTTATTGTTAAATTGCTTCCAATATTAATGTTTATTCTATTATATATTTATTGATCACCATATTGCATGTTTAAAGGGAATATGTAATTGAAAATCACGCCTAATAAGATAATTTGGACGACTAGCTTAGGTTCCTTTTTAATCTTGTTGTTTAATCAAGTGATCACGAATATTTTAGAATTATATGTTGCATTAATATTCAACCCATTTAGCTTAATAATAGTTTGGAGCAAATTGAATTTTTGTCTGCATGCCTTTGAGATCGTAGGAATGTTTTTCACTATAAGAATCGAGTAGAGGCCAATACGGGTGAATGTGACTCCAATGACTCACTTCGTAACATCATCCCCAATCCTCCTTTCGTGGTTCCGAACCATATGGAGTTAGTAATCACATGGATTATGAATGGGGTGTAACCTTCAGGGGTCAATCGTTGTTGCCTATCGTTGTCCCTTTATTCGTAGTTGCCTTTTATGATTCGTGAACGGTTTACAAGTTCCTTAAAAACTTGTTGGCGGCTCCCTATTTTGCTTTGTCCCTAATCGTGTCCCTAATCATATATGTTAATTCCCACTTCCTATGAGTGTCAAGCATATTCACAACATGCTTAATGTAGGCACACTTCAAACGACGCCTACACATATTAAGAAAATTATCAACAAAAAAAAAAAAAAAAAAAAAATTGTTGGTGAACCCCAATTTTAAGTTATGTGATCCCTAATAATCGAAAAATACGATTTATCAAATAATAAACGTTTAAACAATATGAAAATAGATATAAAGGGATTTGGGTTACATTAAAAAAAAAAAAAAACACAACTTTATTTGATTAATGAATTATTACAATGTGTTCTGTAAAAATAAAATTAGAATTCTAGTTCCAAACACTATAAAATAAAAAAAATTTGAATTTAGGCACACATAATTAAAGAGATAAAAAATACAGAGATATGTATTCATTACAAATAGTTGAATAGCACATTATTAATCATTATCAAAAAGGCGGTATTTGATTAAATAGTTAACTGAGCATAGTTAAAGGTTTGAAAACTTATAATACTTTAGGGGAGAAAAGGAAGCCTTATTTAAGGCCCAACAACCACTAGACCATCCTTTAACTTTGTGGTACATGTTGTTTATGTAATGTATATAAATGTATTAACTATACCTTTTTATGCTAAGGAAAATAATTTTTTTTTTTTTTGAAAATGGGGGGATAGATGTCCCCTAATGTTCCTATAGTGGCTCCGCCACTGGTCACTATGATTCATGTAAGTAGTAGGTTAATTATGTTAGGTGTTTTATTCTGAAAATAATCAAGTTGAGAATTATTATTCTAAGTTCAAATCGAGTCAAATCAGTTGCAATCAATTTCCATTCAGGTTGGTAACAAGTTATGGCAGGTTATAATCGTTTTTTTTTTTTGAGGTTTTAAACAAGTCAAGTACTAATCGAGTTTGGATCATAATCAAGTCGGGTCAAATTGGTTCAAGACATAAATTATCAAGTCTATTCGGTTATCAGTTAATGTCGTGTTTATTTCGGTTCTGGTTACATGTCGTTCATTTCACCTATTCTTCGAATTCGGGTCGGATACAGACTATCAAGTCGGTTTTACGGGTTATGTTAGATTTTGACACCTTTATTAAAGATATATGAATGTAACATCAATAGAACATTTGTTTGAGGAAAATAATTATTTGTCTATTGTAATTTGTAATCTATAATAAGTACACTAAAACTGAGGGTGCTATATCTACAAACTTAATTAACACTTGTCGCTTTGTAGAGAAAAAATTTCTCGCTCATTTTTTTGCCCCTAAATATATGAACTAAATCTTATTATGATATTACAATTCACTGTAAATTTGTATATTCATATAGCTAAAATTATATTCATATTAGACAAAAAAAATAGTATTTTTACAGCCCATCTTGTGTGCGGCTAGCCACTCCATGTGGCCACTTATTAAAAAAAAAAAGTCACCCATATTACACTGATCGAGTAACACCTATAATGCCGACTGAGTTGTCCCTGTAACACTCATGAAGTAAGTTCTGTGACCGAATAACCCCTTAGAACACTAACGAAGTAACCCCCATGGTGGCTAGTCACACTATGTGGCCAGCCACATCTAAGAATTTGTGTAAAGCTTAATTAGTATAATATATTCATATATTTATATAGACAAAATGTAGTAATGAATAGTTAGATAAATTAATATAATACATTCCTTTTTTTGGAGTTCCACTCGGTTTACCCTTTGGGATAATCCGAATTTGGGGTCAGTTTTGAATGGTTAGGTACTAGTCCTCTCCCAATAGTTATTGCGGGGTATCAAACATGCAATCCTGTCTATAAAATGTAACCTCAATCACTACTACACCAACAACCAAATGATATTAAACATAATATTTTCAAATGTTCATATAACTAAATATGGTAATATAACAAATTAAAAAATAATACAACATTATTATATAAATTATTATACTAATATTGTAATACCCCGTATTTTTAAAACGTATATTCTAATTAATTAATTAGTATTCTCTTAAAAGGGTATTTTAGTAATTTATTTTACTATTTGAATTTTAGAGCCAAAATGGTATTTAAATTTTGGAGCCAAAAGTATTTTAAAACTCAATTATTATTTTTTGTTTTTGGATAAGATTTATTATCCATTTATTTTATTTTAAAACCTGGATTATTTATATATGTTTTGGATATTTTAACTAAGCGAAAATTATATTTTAATTATTTAATTAGGAGGTCCGAATTTCCTAAATAATAAGCTATGATTTTCGGATTTTCTAAGTGTAGAAATCTGATTTACTTAGTTAATTTATTTAGTGAATAATTGATATTTTCTTAATTAATTATTTTATACAATATATATTATTTACACAATTATTTCCTTAAAACTAGTAAATTAATTCCCTAAATATCTAAAGAGAGGTTCGAAAATATGAGCTTAGGAAAGCTCAATTTTTCGGCCACCATTATGATGGATTTTTAGGTGATTTATTTTGGTAAATTGTATTTTTTAATTATTTCCTTAAAATCTCGTATTTTCCTTAATTTTATTTTCCATCTCACAAAGATTTGATCATCTTATTTCCCTACCTTATTTCATCCTTGGTTATTCCTCAAGTAATTTCTTTTGCCATATTATTTTTCATGAAAACACATTTTCCTTAATTCTATTATTCTTAATCACCTTAATATTTAACTTTCCATAATTCTTTTTAACTTTATTCTCCAAGTAATTTCCTTAATACTTTTTACCATAATTCATCCTACATTCTCCTACCATAATTGTTTCATTCGTGAGCCTATAAATACCCTCTCATATTCTTCGTACCAAAACTCAATTCTCTTCTTCTCTCTTATTTTTCTTCTTTTCCCTAAACCTTTTCATACTTTCTTTTCCTCTTTTTACACAAATCAACCCATATACTTTTGAATCCGGTTTTCGTGCACTTCTGGTCAGTTTTTGGGGTATTAATGTTTCCCAAAGGATTGTTCCTCTCGAAAAATCCTTGAGGTTAGGCTCAAGAATCACCCAATTCGGAGTTATATTGAAGTAGTTATGGCCTCTGCAAGTTCTGCCTATTCTTTCCAATTAAATTCAATTCTCTTTAATTCTATTCCTTTATTTTCCTCATGGTTAGTTTTCTAAAATACAAATATCTGTTTCAAATTTATAATTTTATATTAAAGTATTATTTTAAAAGAGTTTTATAGTCCATGCATATTAGATTTAAATTTATGTTGTGATAACCTTATGGTTATGTTATTTGTAAGGTGTATTCGTGATTGAACTTTGAAAGTGCGAAGTATTGATTGATATTCAACGTACGTTTAGGAGGCTAGATACTTTTGAAAGTGATTGGTTTGAATAGCATGTTTCATATGATTTTATTAGTGATTGAATTGAATTGATTTGAGTTATGATTTATGAAATAAAGTATGGTTGGAGGAATTGATTTTAATATTTGTTTTTAATAAAAGGATTTATTTTAAATATCATGTTTTGAATGGTTTGAAATTATTTATTATGTTCAAAGGAATTTAGATTTTTAAGAGTATTTTTGGATTGATTTAAAGAGTTTTTAAAAGGGTTTTTGAAAGCTTGATTGAATTAAATACAAAGGAGTTTTGAATTAAACTATAATAAAGGTTGATTTTATTCAAAGAGGAATTTCATGAGAATTATTAAATTATTATTATAAAAGCTCTACAAGCATGATTATTATATTAATCCCACTATGTGAATTCATTGAAGACTATGGACTTTATATGACCTAGTCTTTCTCCAAGAATAGCCTTGAAATAGTAGGAGACTAGCTTGGGGGGTGTGCACACTTAGAGAGAAAATTGGGTTTTTGAAAAGAATTGATTTTAATAATCACTATTATTGAATTATTGAGTTATTGGTATTGTTTTTAAGTATCTTGAGATCATTGGTTTTTAAAAAGTGAAATTGGTTTTATAAATCATTTCTATTTACTTATGGAGTATTGGAATTGTTTTGAGATTATTGAGAATTGGCTTTGAATCATGAATTTTGGAATTATTGGATTAATCATTGGAATTGGTTTTAAAAGCATGTTTACAAATGAATTGACTTTACATTATCTTGCACTTATCGTACTTAGCATATTTTGCTAATCCGTATTTTCTATTTGTTTTGGTTCCGCCTGTTTACCTTAATGGTAAGCAGTGTTAACTATTTTCAGGTGGAGTCATGAATGAACATATGAGAGTCTTGGGATTTGCTTCACCTAGTTTAGGAATGTTGGTCTCGTCTTTATTTTGAGTACTCATAACAATGTTACTATTTTTAATTATAAGTATCAATAAAAGAAAGAGTATTGATGTTTCCGCTGCAAAGTATTGGTTTTTATTTAGTAAGTTTTGAGTAGCCTTGCGTAATCATGCGGCGGTAATACGCCTAAATTTATCTCTACAGTATAATTAAACGTATTATACTAGTATTTCCGTAGAGGGAGATTTGGATGTGTTATAAAGTGGTATCAGTTTTAACGGTCCTAAAAAGATTAAAAATTGGGAATAATAAAAATTGTGGGTAGACTTAAGAGGGCATATAGGATAGATAGAGTTTTGCATTTGTGTGAGAGTCAAAAGCTTTATTTTTACATAAAAACTATTTTCCTATTTGTGAAAAGATGGATGAGAAAAGGATTCTCGAGTTCTCCACGGAGGCCTATAATGGGTAAGACTCTTTGTCTAGGAAAGGCTCGCCTCAACGTCGTAGGTAACTTTCCTGGGAGACGTGGGCTCGACCGTCCTATATCATGACTCAAGTACATTATTATTATTTTCGAAAACATAAGGAATTGAAACTATTGAAACTTGAGTTGTGTGATTATGTGTGCATTAGAGTTGGTGTTAAAACACCTTGGAGTATGGTCATAAGGTCCGAATTTTTGAGTTATTACCTATGGTTGGGTGATCTTGAGTATGCTTGGTTTATTATTGAGTTATGAATTGCTTAATGCAAATGGAATTTATGAGTTTAGTTGCTTATGTGAAATATCATTGAATGGATAATTTAAATAATTCATGATATAGGAATAAATTATTTGATTTGTATTATTTGAAAGGTGATGGGAGGTTCGAAAATTATGGTGTTTTGATGCTCATAGTTAAGTCATCTTAATTTATACTTGTTGATTTATATGTATTACTTCATATACAAGGAATTCAATGAGTTTTGATTTGAATAGCTTATGTGGAATAACATTAATGTGTTCATTGAAATAATTTATTTATATGTTTAAATAGATGTTTGATGATCTAAAGAAGTAGATTCTTTAATATTTATTACTTGAAAGTTGAAGGGATTAGTAGATGCTAATGATTTGGTGACTAAATTAACCACCCTTGTTCTACCTCTTTATGAGAAAGTTGACCTAGAAGTGTTAACTTAACCAACATGACTATTTCTGTTATCTCTAGCCCATTAACCTAAAGTTATAAAGTATGAACCTTTCTTCGAGAATGAGAATCATCATCATGAGGGAAAGCGGCTAGCAACTTTGACTCAATTCAAAAGTGATTTGTAGTACCTTAAATTTGACAATGAACCCAGGAGGAAAGTTGTGGAACCACCAAAGTAAGAGAGAACCAAACCTTGAAAGAATTTGACCAACTTCATTGCTTGAACTCCTAACTACCCTTTTGTTTATCCAAGACTTTGCAAAGAGTTGTTTCCTCCATTGATTCATACCACCTTTTGAAAGGCATAAGAATTATCATTCTCTTTTTACTCCAAGTTATGAGACTCCTACCTCATGTAGGCATCCAAGCCCAAAAGCCAATTTTCACATTCCAAAAGGCCAAAAGTTCATGATGCTTCATATTCATATAAAAGATTACCAAGTCTAAAGTATCATCCACCTCCTCTAAAGGTCCAATGTTATTTCTTCTAAACCAATTTGTGGATGTGCTAGCCTACACTGTAGCCTAATTTATAACCCAATTCAAAGCTCAAGCCATACTCCAAATTACAGTGATTACAACCCAGTTTACCCAACTAAAAATCCTATTACACTTGGCCCGGTTATTAAAACTTATTGATTGAATGGTAAGGCAAACTATGATAATCCAGATTATGATCTTTCCAATAAAGACTTTGACTATGAGAATTCTGATTAAGTGGTTGAATTACTTTTATATGTTTGCAATAAATGTCTTAAGTGAAGTGATTATTGTTCGATTTTTCTATATTTTTGAATGAATTAAGTGTTTTCATGGTGTATTCCTTTTAATTTTCAAGAATGGTATGAATAACCAGGAATTATGTCTTCAAGAATGAGAAATAAGCGATCTGGTTCCAAAGTAGGCAAGGTCCTTAGAAAGTTAACCCATAACACTAAAAACATCACGAAAGTGGTGAACAAGGGAAATCGAAATTCTAAACTTGACTATTACAGTGAAGTCTTTAAGAGAGTTGCTGCAGCAAAACCACTTGTTTACTTGGGAAAGGAAGACCCAACTAGTCTTGAAAACTGGATTAAGGAGTTTAACGAGATGTTTGATGCATCAATTGCCCAAGTGAGTTGAGGGTGAACAATGGTGTTTACTACCTGATGGAGGAAGATGACTTATGGTAGGCTCAAAGAAAGGATGAGTTGTTTAAAAGACCAAACTTTGGGTGGGATGAGTTTAAGGAAGCCTTGAGAGAGAAGTTTTACCCTTCCTACCTGAGAAAGTAGAGGTGTATGGAGTTTACCAACCTGAGAATAGGAAACCTGTCTATATCAGTGAGTATTACAACATATTAATTCAGCTAATGAGGTTTGCACCTAAAGTTGTCCCAATTGAAACTATCAAAGCCCAGAAATTAAAGCAAAGTCTAACCTTAACCCTTCAAGGGAAGCTAGGGGGAGTGACTTTTGAAACCTTGGATAAAGTTTATGGTCGTGCTCCCGTTTGTATGGGATTTAGGAAAGAGAGATTGAGAGTTCTGAGGGAGAGAAAAGAAAGTTTCTGAGTCTGTACACGGAGGTGAAAAGAAACACAAGACAAATGGGAATTCTCAAGGGAATAGAGGTTTTACTGGAAGGAGGGGGGATAAGGGGAACTTTGGGAAGGGAAATGATGGACAAGAAACCAATGTTCGAGGAAATGGGGGTTAGGGAAATAGTGAGAAACCCAAGAGATAGTATTTTTGTAGAAGGTGTGAGAAGAACCACCCTGGGAAAGATTGTGAAGGTAACCTAGTGACTTGTCATTATTGTCAAAAGCTAGGACATCGTGAATATGAGTGCTTCAAGAAGGAATCTGATGTCAAGGCAGAGGAAGTTCAAGAAAGTAAGAACCCATTCAAACCATCTCAGTCTAGTGGACCATAAGTTGGAACCGGTAGCAATGGAGAGGATGTTTCTAAGGGGCGTGTTTTTGTAATGAATAATTATGAACGTGAAAGCTCTGAATAATTTGATATGTTCTTTATGTTTTTAGAATTTTAAGCTTTTTGAATCCTTCTATGCGATTCTCATTAATAAAAGTTGAACTATGACAGCATTTGAATGAGAAACATAATTGTTCGAATTCTGAGTGCATGTTTGTAGACACCAAATTGTGTCTCCCCAAAACCAAACCCAGTGATTAATACCTTTTGCGTCGAACCATAATCGAATGAGGTGAAAGTGTGAAAAGTCAAGTGTTGCGGTTAGTTTTTATTAAAAATCTCTTTTTCTGTTTTCGAAAACCCTCTCTATTTTATGAAAACGTCCATTTCAGTTTATTTTGGTCCATGATAAGGGTCCAATAATGGTGTAGTTGGATGGGGCTTGAAAAGATCTTTCCAACGATATATTATAAGCCCAATTCCGATGAATAATGAGGAAGTTATGGCCAAAATACTAAACTTGGCCCAAACCGGATTTTACCTACGACCCAATGATCATGAGGAGGGTCCAAAGGTTTAATCTTATTCCTAAACTAATTAGGATTGATTAGAATCTTCTATAAGTTTCTAAAATATCTTAATTATCCTTTTTTGAAAAGATAAGATCATGGAATTTGATTTGAATATAAACTTTCTTTTTTTAAAACTTTCCTAATTCTATTCGGATTTAAAGATGTTCAAAGATAGTCAGATATTATTTTCGTGCCTCATATTTTTTATCCAAATTTTATATGGTTGGATAGATCTTGAAATTATATTTCCAATGATATATTATAATAATAAATCCGAGCTATAACGAAAAAGATATTAAAGATATACGAAACTCTATCCAAAACTGACACCCTTTCACTATTTCGACCATATCTTTTTATCTACAAAAGATTTTAATCTGATTTTAATTGCATTAGAAATTAGACTTCAAGAGCTTTCCAACGATATATTATATGACTTATTTGGACTTCTATATCAAAAGATATGATAAAAACAAAATCCGAAAAAACTGTCTCTGTCGCCAAACGACAGGTTTGTCGCCTCGCGACAGACTCTGTCGCCTGGCGACAAGATAAATTTCTGGCGACAAGGTCGGTTTGTTAGCGACAGAGTGGAGTTTTATTCCTTATCAAATTCTATGATTTTTCGGACTGTTTTCTTATAAATAGGGTCCGAACTTCTGTTTTCACTATCAACTTTCATCAATTCTCCCAATCAACTCTCCTATCAATTATCATCAATCAACAATCAACTCTCATCAATTCTCATCAATTCTTTCTATCAACTCTCATCAAGAATTACTTAATTCTTAATTTCTCTCTCTCTCTTTCTAAACCAACCTTTTTACATACAATATTCCGCATTCACAAGATCTTGAAACACTTAGCCAAGTTCGAAGTTGCCTTCGCCCTAGACGTGAAAGGTTGATAATTTCTGAGGGTTTGGTCCAAAACTAGTCAAAACTTTATTTAATTTGATTTCAATTTGATTCTTTAATTATTCTTTATTATTTTCATTGAAGTTTACTAACTTGTGTATTTTGTTATTAGAAAGAGGTACGAGGATTCAAAGTAAGTAGATTAGCTTACTCCCTATTTCTTTCACAATGTAGATTGCATGCTTATTATTGTTTTATGATTCCTAGTATCATGTTAGGATGTATTTAATTCCTAGTATCATGTTAGGATGTTATTTTATGCTTTCTAGTATCATGTTTAGGGTGCCTTTACTCTTTTCTAATATCATAATATCATGTTAGTACCATGTTAGGTTTGAAGTTTTGATCTTTATTGTTTAGTGACATACTAGGGTTTGTTATTAATCTTGTTAGTATCATGCCTAGGATCTTGCTATTATTATTAAGCTTTATTATGCCTTATCATGATCATAATTATCATCATTATTATTTATTGTTTATTATTATGTTGCTTGATTTATTTTTTATTGTTATTGCTTGATCACATCTTTTTATGATTGTTAAAGGGAATTTGTACTTGAAATCACGCTTAATAAGATAATTATTAATTTGGTTTAGGCTAATGTGATTTTAACTCAAGTGAATGCAATAATAGTTTTATTTGTGCATTAATATTCAACCAACATAGGTAAACAGGTTAGGTTCAATATAATGTTTGTATGTTATTCGAAAAGCGCACATGAATACGAGCAGAACAAAGTAGAGGCCTATTTTATAGGGCGGGTCCTTTCTTTTGTATATTGGATTCGTACCCTCATCCCCGGACCCTGTTTGGTTCAAGACCTTATGGAGTAGTTGATGGTCCTTCTGGATTGACTTTTGGGTTTACAAGTTCCTAAAACTTGTTGGCGACTCTTTTTGCTCTTTTTCTTTCCCTTTGGAACGCCACCGTACTTTAGTGTATGATCACAGTGGGGTTCAAGTTTGGGATCATAATGCTTGAAATATTCCCTACAGTTTTTGGCGACTCCACTGGGGAGGATTTCTATTTATATTCCTGAAATTTATTTAATTTTGGCAATTATTTAGAATGAGCGGATGAGACTTGAAAAATTCTAAGTATTTCATGTGCGTGATTTGATTAACATTTTTGTCATATGCATTAAAAGGTCCTCATGGGAGCACCCCATAAGTCAATCCATAGGAATTTTACACGTAGGAAATTTGAGAAATATCTTTCATGACTAGAATCGAAAAGATGATGCGAAATCTGGAAAATTCGAAGAACACAGAAACTTGCCAAGGCATGTAGGAACTAGCGTCTAGAAAACAGGGCTTGTCGCCCGTAAAAAGTTTCTGTCGCCTGACGACAGTTCTGTCGCTTGGCGACAGAAGCTTTTTTGCGGCGACAGTCCCTGTAGTCTGGCGCCAAGTTCTTCCAATACCGAGCCAGGGGTCTGTCTTCTTGCTTTGACCATTTCTAGTGTTGTTGGCTCGATTTTGCTTATTGATTGAGTCATTTTCTCACTTTTCTGAACCCATATGTGTTCTACATATGGAAATAACCCTCTGGGGGTTCCTGCTTCACCTGCCCAATGGAATATTCCACTATCATGTGCAAAGTTCAGATTTGGGTACGTGTAATGTTTGTGAATCCACCAAACCATGGAGTCGAGTCCGATTTCATCACGCACTCGCGGAATCCTGTCCATTCGCTCCAACCCTCCCGGTAGGCTTGTGTGCAATATATATGGATTCATAACCATGGACCTTTTTGACTTAACCCATATCCTCGAACTTTAGAGAACTAGAGCCATGGTTAGGTTGCAAACTCATCATATTGTGACTATGTGAACTACTTGTGCACCCTTGCTTGTATATATTATATATGTGTTAACCGTTTGTTTGACTTGTGTTAAAGACTAAATAAATTGACTAATGACTAAAAGGACTTTGTCTAATTAATTAATTTTGAATTAATTAAAGGATAATAAATTAATCAATTCGGCTTAGTACGACTTTAGGCATGTCCATTTAGAGTAAAATTACTGGAAACAGTCCAGATTAATGTTCCAGCAATGGCACAGAAGTTTGGACTGTGGCGCTGCAGTTTAGTGTCTGTCGCCTGGCGACAATTTTGTCGTCTGGCGACAGGCTCTAAACAGTGGCGACAGTCCTGTTGTTTTAGCGACAGTCCAGTTTCCTTGCTCGAGTCATCACGACGAATCTAATTCACAGTCTACTAATCAGTTTATCGATTTATTAATGGTTCAAACCACGTTTAAGTCTTTAATTGAGTCTAGGCACTTAAAAGTCCAATGGTCACACACTAAGAGTCAAAGACCTTGTTTAATTAATTAATTTGAACTAATGAATAAGCCTTAAGTCGAGTCATAGTTCCTTTTAGTCAACTCGGATTTTTATTCCCGTATACTGCACATGCGTCAACTTGTTTTGGTCATAACCGAAGTTCTAGGAAGAACCACGAGTCGTACAACCTATGGATCTATAGCCCCGAGTTTTATCTTTAATTTGGCGTTGGTTTCATCCCAATCAGACTCACAGATTAAAAGTTATGACTAAAATACCACAGCCTATCCAGTTTAATGCATATACGTGAAGTCTTAACTTAGTCTTTACTTGAGTCTAGTCACATAGTCTAGCCACATAGTCATGACACAAGTCTTAACATGTCACCTACACTCATTAGTCTTAGCACACACTTTGTACATGTCACCATGACCATGTCTTAGGTTCATGCATGAGTTGTTTTTCCGTCATTTGAGTTGGGGGTCCATTCTATTCCTAATTCTTCTATATTTCTCCATCTCCATCATCTTCCCACTCTCCACATTCTTTCTCCACACATATTATTCCCCTCATTCTTCCATGATCTTTCTCCGTCTATGCATGTTGAATAAAGTTTGAGTCGTGTGATGACAAGAAAAAAAAAAAGTAATGATGAGACAAAACACAAGGCAAGCTTCTCACTAAGATTTCATGCTTTCTTTTTCTTTTTTCAAACCTTTCCCCAATAAGTCTAGCATAGGCACCCTTTGTCTACCTTAAATTTATTACATAGGTTTTTTTTTATTTTGTTCCCCTTTAATAAAATGAGCATTTTATTTTTTGCATATGATCATTGCATTATTCAAAAAAAAAAAAAAAAAAAAAAAAAAAAAAAAAAAAAAAAAAAAAAAAACGCCAAACTAAGCACAAGGTATACCAATGATTTGAGGCACCCTTCGTAGCCATATCATATCTTTCACCCTTCAAATATATAATCCTTTTCTTGATAAACCACTTTGAGCCTCGTCTAGCGAGAGACCTTCCTTTCTTCATCCCACATTTACTAACCTTGGGATGGGATGGTGTGTAACTTATGCAAGTTCCAAATATGAAAGCTTGAGTGATCTCAAAAGAGTAAAATAAAAATAAGCAAAAATTAATAAAAGTGTACAAAAGGGCAAGTGTTCCAATGTCTTGGATATAAAAATATCTTTGATAAGAACATGTCTCAGATTGCGTCTCTTATCGAGTGCTCGGTACCGTGCCTGAGAAACATGAATGCCAAGTGAGTGATAGACCGCATGATCGAGATTGTCCACACTTATAAAAAAATGCGAATATGAAAAATGCAAAAAGCAAAAAAAAAGAAGAGCAAAAACAAAAAAAGAAAAAGAGCTCAAAAATGAGAAAACTCAAGCATAAAAAAAATATAAAATACAAAGCTTCAAATTAAAAGCAAGGTTGCACATCTTGGGGGCTTATCTAGGGTCTTGAGCCTTTATCCCCTTCTTCTCTAACCTTTAGCCTAACCACGTTACAACACTTAAAAAGACCTTTTTGAGGTATACATACACTTGTGCGAGGTTCGGCTAGAGCTACGTTTGGCCTGATTCCTAACGGATACGTAGGCAACCTCACATTGAGGTGCGGCCATAATAAAAATGCATTCATTTTCACATTCACACACTTACACCATGATCATATCAAGGGATTTCCAATGCTCATCCCTATTTACTTAGAGCTAGACTTGGGGGCTTGATCCTTACATCATTAGCCTACCTAGCCTAAGAGTCATCATTATTTGACTCTTATCAAATAATACTTCTCCATAAACTTAGCCTTTGTAGCCTAACTTTAGTGTCGCTTTCACACACATCACAGATACATGGCCAAAGATACTTCCCTTAGGAACCTTTTGTCATGAAGTCTTAGCATAACTTTGAAGCATGCTTTGACACATCACTCATCACTCATAATCATCATTGTATCAAGAAGTATGAAGTACTTAGCCTCCGTGCCTAAGTTACCCAAATACTTTCATAATCGAGTCAACTAAGATAGTTTAGGAGGAATTAATCCTTGCACCTTGAGGGATAGTATCAAACGCATATACTTGATTAAGCTCATTCAACATGCACCATCAAACACTTCGATTCTTTTTCGCGTCTTTCTTTTTCGGGAGAAAGTCGGTACCCTCCACAAAAATGACAGAAAATTTTTGTTTTTGAGTCATGTACACATCAAGTCCAGTGCACACACGAGTCACACATAGTGAGTCATCATTAAGTCAAAGTTCACATCGAGTTGAGTCTAACACATGTGTCAAACGCTTTGAGTCGAGTCATGACAAGTCAATGAGTCAAGCAACACTAAGCCTTAGGTCAACCCTAAGATAATAAAATAAAAGATGAGCAAAGTCCTATAGTCACAAATATAGATGCAGGTACATTCCAGCGAGCAAGAATGTTTCCGGATTTTTTCGAAAAACCGCGAGTATAGATATATGAGATTCTTTCAAGATGAGAGAAGTTTGAGCAAATTATATGGAGATGAAGAGCCTTAGTTTGCAAAAGATTTGAGCAGATTTGGTTGTAAGGAAACGACCAAATTGAAAGTTCGGAGCGATATCGCGGCGACATGCACTTTTGGCTTGCGCTGGTGCAGCGACAGGTCACGTGGCTTCATGATGTGGTCATATGGACCTTTTACAGCAATTTTGGGTTCCTTGGTACGCCAGTTATCCCCTCTAAGCAATTTGACATGATTTAGTAATCGGCTCGATTACAACAACAATAAGTGATCGACCTGACAAAAGATCGTCTCACTTAGCTTAACGCGCCTAAGTATTGGCTCATCGCAAGCACCAAAGTAACGGTTCACGACGATTTCCTAGGATGGAAGAAGATTTGAAGATTCGAGATGACGAAGCCTTCAACAGGGGGCTTTAAGATTAAAAAGAGTCTATTGCTTGGATTTGAGAAGGATGGTTTGGATGAAGCGACCTTCAATAGCTTTCACTATGATTGGGGAGGTCATTATTTGAGAAGAACGATTCAAGATGAAGCGGTCTTTCATAGCTTTCCCTAAGATTGTGAAGGTTATCACTTGATTTGAGAAGATGGCACGAGATGAGCTATCTTCGACGACGTTCGCTAAGATTGTGGAAGTTGTCATCAAGATTTGAGAAGATAGCACGAGATGGGCGATCTTCGACGACCTTCGCTAAGATTGTGGAAGTTGTCATCAAGATTTGAGAAGATAGCACGTGATGAGGCGGTCTTCGATGACATTCACTAAGATTGTGGAAGTTGTCACCTATATTTGAGAAGAGCGTTTCGTGATGAGGCGGTCTTCGATGACATTCACTAAGATTGTGGAAGTTGTCACCTATATTTGAGAAGAGCGGTTCGTGATGAGGCGGTCTTCGATGACATTCGCTAAGATTGTGAAAGTTGTCACCATGATTTAAGGAAAAGCTCGAGATGTAGCAGCAATGATAGACAGCGTTCCCTAGGATGTGGAGAGTTGTCACAAATTTTGAAGATGGCGAGATATGGTCACCTTCGACGGACCCTCAAGGTAAAGAAGAGATTGTCTATAGCGGCGACGTACTGCCGTGGCGACATACGGCCACAACCTAGAAGATGACGACATACAGTTATTTTCGACGATGTTCCCGAAATACTGTGGAGGATTGTCACCAAGAATATTGAAGACGACGACATATGGTTATTTTCAATGATGGCGTTCACGAGGCACTGTGGAGGTTGTCACAAACGACAAATGAAGCAACAACAAACGGTTACTCCCAGAGACGTGTACTCGACGGTGCAAGATACGTGTTTCTTAACTCTTTTATCTGTTTAACTAATGATTGTTTTACAGGTATCGGCGTTATAAGAATGATTTGGAATCGCAGAACGTTTTGAATCATTCTCCGTCCCTATCGATACTTTGACTCTCGTTTTTCGAAACTTAAGTTTCTCAAAACTCAGTCAAAGTGGGGGCTTCTGTAGACACCAAATTGTGTCTCCCCAAAACCAAACCCAGTGATGAATACCTTTCGCGTCGAACCATAATCGAATGAGGTGAAAGTGTGAAAAGTCAAGTGTTGCGGTTAGTTTTTATTAAAAATCTCTTTTTCTGTTTTCAAAAACCCACTCTATTTTATGAAAATGTCCATTTCAGTTTATTTTGGTCCATGATAAGGGTCCAATAATGGTGTAGTTGGATGGGGCTTGAAAAGATCTTTCCAACGATATATTATAAGCCCAATTCCGATGAATAATGAGGAAGTTATGGCCAAAATACTAAACTTGGCCCAAACCGGATTTTACCTACGACCCAATGATCATGAGGAGGGTCCAAAGGTTTAATCTTATTCCTAAACTAATTAGGATTGATTAGAATCTTCTATAAGTTTCTAAAATATCTTAATTATCCTTTTTTGAAAAGATAAGATCATGGAATTTGATTTGAATATAAACTTTCTTTTGTTAAAACTTTCCTAATTCTATTCGGATTTAAAGATGTTCAAAGATAGTCAGATATTATTTTCGTGCCTCGTATTTTTTATCCAAATTTTATATGGTTGGATCCAAATTTCGGCCATATCTTTTTATCAACAAAAGATTTTAATCTGATTCCAATTGCATTAGAAATTAGACTTCAAGAGCTTTCCAACGATATATTATATGACTTATTTGGACTTCTAGATCAAAAGATATGATAAAAACAAAATCCGAAAAAACTGTCTCTATCGCCAAACGACAGGTTTGTCGCCTCGCGACAGACTCTGTCGCCTGGCGACAAGATAAATTTCTGGCGACAAGGTCGGTTTGTTAGCGACAGAGTGGAGTTTTATTCCTTATCAAATTCTATGATTTTTCGGACTGTTTTCTTATAAATAGGGTCCGAACTTCTGTTTTCACTATCAACTTTCATCAATTCTCCCAATCAACTCTCCTATCAATTATCATCAATCAACAATCAACTCTCATCAATTCTCATCAATTCTTTCTATCAACTCTCATCAAGAATTACTTAATTCTTAATTTCTCTCTCTCTCTTTCTAAACCAACCTTTTTACATACAATATTCCGCATTCACAAGATCTTGAAACACTTAGCCAAGTTCGAAGTTGCCTTCGCCCTAGACGTGAAAGGTTGATAATTTCTGAGGGTTTGGTCCAAAACTAGTCAAAACTTTATTTAATTTGATTTCAATTTGATTCTTTAATTATTCTTTATTATTTTCATTGAAGTTTACTAACTTGTGTATTTTGTTATTAGAAAGAGGTACGAGGCTTCAAAGTAAGTAGATTAGCTTACTCCCTATTTCTTTCACAATGTAGATTGCATGCTTATTATTGTTTTATGATTCCTAGTATCATGTTAGGATGTTATTTTATGCTTTCTAGTATCATGTTTAGGGTGCCTTTACTCTTTTCTAATATCATAATATCATGTTAGTACCATGTTAGGTTTGAAGTTTTGATCTTTATTGTTTAGTGACATACTAGGGTTTGTTATTAATCTTGTTAGTATCATGCCTAGGATCTTGCTATTATTATTAAGCTTTATTATGCCTTATCATGATCATAATTATTATCATTATTATTTATTGTTTATTATTATGTTGCTTGATTTATTTTTTATTGTTATTGCTTGATCACATCTTTTTATGATTGTTAAAGGGAATTTGTACTTGAAATCACGCTTAATAAGATAATTATTAATTTGGTTTAGGCTAATGTGATTTTAACTCAAGTGATCGCCAATAATAGTTTTATTTGTGCATTAATATTCAACCAACATAGGTAAACAGGTTAGGTTCAATATAATGTTTGTATGTTATTCGAAAAGCGCACATGAATACGAGCAGAACAAAGTAGAGGCCTATTTTATAGGGCGGGTCCTTTCTTTTGTAGATTGGATTCGTACCCTCATCCCCGGACCCTGTTTGGTTCAAGACCTTATGGAGTAGTTGATGGTCCTTCTGGATTGTCTTTTGGGTTTACAAGTTCCTAAAACTTGTTGGCGACTCTTTTTGCTCTTTTTCTTTCCCTTTGGAACGCCACCGTACTTTAGTGTATGATCACAGTGGGGTTCAAGTTTGGGATCATAATGCTTGAAATATTCCCTACAATGTTGAAGTTTTACGGAATTTTATTCCAAGGTGGAAGATACATATTTATGTCAAGTGGAAGTTGGAAATAATTATGTGCACATCATGAAATTGTGTGTATATATATGATTTTTACATGGTTTATATGACAGAATATATGAATTCCAAGATTATTGTTGGAATGAGAATTACTTAATAAGTGTTCCTAATGTTGAAATTGGTAAATAATTTCCTTATATGGAAATAGATGTTATGTACTTTTGTGAAATATTTCTTTCGTATCTTGGAATGATTGTGAGTTTCAATAAATTGTTGTATTGGTTTATCCATTTAAGTGTGAATTTTGTATAAGTTCGACATCGTCTATTGACTAATTTCTTTGATCTTATATGGTATAATTGACTATGTTTTAAGTGGCAAGTATTTGGAACAAGTTTTACATGTGGTCGATATGGTTGAGTTGTTATTTTGAGATTAAAGGATTTGATGATTACCATGGGATGAATGAAAAGTTACTTTTGGAGGAATTGTGCTATCAAGTCTTTCCTAATTTTTAGAATATGATTTACGTTGAGCAAGGAAATATTATTTGTGTTAATGATGAGTTGAATTAGTTCTATATAAGTGTTGGAGTAAGATATGTATTTTTGGGAGATACGAATTGGATATTAGCATTAATTTATGATTGTTTGTATCTAAAGGTGGAAAGTATTCCATACTGTGTGAGGGCGAGTATTGTGGTGATTATTTAAAGCAAAAATTGTGATGGTTGAATCTTTGAAGAAATTTAATACAAAAGTTAGAGGATTTTGAGTCAATTCAAGTGAAAGGATGTATTTGAGATAATGATATTTGTTTTAAATTGAAGTTTATTTTGAAGAAATAATACCTTGTGAAGGGATTTATTGAAGTTAGTTAAGAGAATGATTGTTTGGATGATTACTTAAAGGATTTTACTCTAGGGGATTGACAACAAAGTTAACTTATATAGATGAGGAGTTATGATGGAATAATCAATGATTGCATTATTAATGAATTGCCTTAAAGATGAGTTATGGATTATAGCAACCAGATTGAGGAATTTGAAGTTATGAGAAAAGATGATCAAATTTTGAATGTTTAAAACGAAGAATTATAACGTGACCAAGATTTAATGATTACGATTTAAGGATATATTAACAGGATTTATGAATGTGTTGGGGAAATTTTAAATACTTTTGGAGGATATCTTGAGACAAGTTACTAATCTATGACCAATAAGAAGGTCAAGATAAGATGTGTTCCTTTTATGCTTGGTACCTATGACAGTGCTTGCTATGAATTGAAGTTAAATATGTGATTATTGAGTTTCTTTATGAAAAAGTAAGACTTTTATTGAAACAAGTATTTTACTACAAGTATGAAAAATGAATTTTCAAATATACTGTTTTCAAAATAAAGTTTTGTATTCCTTGTTTTTAAATAATTGTTTAGATTGAAAACTTTCATAAATCTTTTAAAATCTTTATTAAGTATTTTGATTTCAGTTCATACCTTATAATTAAATATATATGAGACTTTCATAGTGTTTTCAATGATTTCTCCTAATGTAAGTATTTTAAATTTTTCGAATGACTCATAAAATATTTTACGAGTTTTCTCACTAGCTACTTTTGTAAACAAATCATTTTAAAACCTAAGCTCTTTGAATGTTTGAAACTTTCTGGTTTTCCTTACTTAGATTGATGATTGTTGATAAAGTGTTAATATAGTTGATTTAATGAGTTAAAGTGTTGGTCAAGTTACGGGGACGTAACTCCTTTTAAGGGGGGGTAGAGGGTGATAGAGTTTCGCGCGTTTGCTTTTCGAGTCATTTTTGAGTAAATTTGAGTCTGTCTTGAGTTAGTTATGATCTCTAGTCTGGTTAGGATGTGCATGAGTCTAAGAATTTAAAATTGATTTCTTTAAATCTTGGCTAAGTTTTGGGACGAAACTTCTTTTAAAGGGGGTAGACTGTAATACCCCGTATTTTTAAAACGTATTTTCTAATTAATTAATTAATTAGTATTCTCTTAAAAGGGTATTTTAGTAATTTATTTTACTATTTGAATTTTGGAGCCAAAATGATATTTAAATTTTGCGGCTAAAAGTATTTTAAAACTCAATTATTATTTATGGATTTTGGATAAGATTTATTATCCATTTATTTTATTTTAAAACCCGGATTATTTATATATATTTCAGATATTTTAACTAAGCGAAAATTATATTTTAATTATTTAGTTAGGAGGTCCAAATTTTCTAAATAATAAGCTACGATTTTCGGATTTTCTAAGTGTAGAAAATATGATTTTCTTAGTGAATTAATTATTTACAACATTATTTCCTTAAAACTATTTTTTTAATTATTTTATACAATATATATTATTTACAACATTATTTCCTTAAAACTAGTAAATTAATTCCCTAAATATCTAAAGGGGGGTCTGAAAATATGAGCTTAGGAAAGCTCAATTTTCGGCCACCATTATGACGGATTTTTGGGTGATTTATTTTGGTAAATTATATTTTTAATTCTCCTTAAAATCTCTTATTTTCCTTAATTTTATTTTCCATCTCACAAAGATTTGATCATCTTATTTCCCTACCTTATTTCATCCTTGATTATTCCCTAAGTAATCTCTTTTGCCATATTATTTTTAATGACAACACATTTTCCTTAATTCTATTATTCTTAATCACCTTAATATTTAACTTTCCATAATTCTTTTTAACTTTATTCTCCAAGTAATTTCCTTAATACTTTTTACCATAATTCTTCCTACATTCTCCTACCATAATTCTTTCATTCGTGAGCCTATAAATACCCTCTCATATTCTTCATACCAAAACTCAATTCTTTTCTTCTCTCCTATTCTTCTTCTTTTCCCTAAACCTTTTTCATACTTTCTTCTCCTCTTTTTACACAAATCAGCCCGTATACCTTTGAAGCCAGTTTTCGGGCACTTCTGGTCAGTTTTTGGGGTATTTATGTATCATAAAATATTGTTCCTCTCGAAATATCCTTGAGCTTAGGCTCAAGAACCACTCAATTCGCAGTTATATTGAAGGAGTTATGGCCTCTGCAATTTCTACCTATTCTTTCAAACGAAATTCAATTCTCTTTAATTCATTTCCTTCATCTTCTTCATTGTTAGTTTTCTAAAATACAAATATCTGTTTCAAAGTTATAATTTTATATTAAGGTATTATTTTAAAAGAGTTTTATAGTCCATGCACATTACATTTGAATTTATGTTGTGATCCTTATGGTTATGTTATTTGCAAGGTGTATTTGTGATTGAACTTTGAAAGTGCGAAGTATTGATTGATATTCGGAATCAAGGTACGTTTAGGAGGCTAGATACTTTTGAAAGTGATTGGTTTGAATAGCATGTTTCATATGATTTTATTAGTGATTGAATTGAATTGATTTGAGTTATGATTTATGAAATAAAGTATGGCTGGAGGAATTGATTTTAATATTTGTTTTTAATAAAAGGATTTATTTTAAATATCATGTTTTGAATGGTTTGAAATTATTTATTATGTTCAAAGGAATTTGGATTTTTAAAAGTATGTTGGATTGATTTAAAGAGTTTTTAAAAGGGTTTTTGAAAGCTTGATTAAATTAAATACAAAGGAGTTTTAATTTAAACTATAATAAAGGTTGATTTTATTCAAAGAGGAATTTAATGAGAATTATTGAATTATTATTATAAAAGCTTTACAAGCATGATTATTATATTAATCCCACTATACGGATTCATTGAAGACTATGGATTTTGTATGACCTAGTCTTTCTCCAAGAATAGCCTTGAAATAGTAGGAGACTAACTTGGGGGGTGTGCACACTTAGAGAGGAAATTGGGTTTTTTAAAAGAATTGATTTTAATAATCACTATTATTGAATTATTGAGTTATTGGTATTATTTTTTAGTATCTTGAGATCATTGGTTTTTAAAAAGAGAAATTGGTATTATAAATCATTTCTATTTACT
This sequence comes from Chenopodium album, assembly GCF_948465745.1. Lineage (NCBI taxonomy): Eukaryota > Viridiplantae > Streptophyta > Magnoliopsida > Caryophyllales > Amaranthaceae > Chenopodium > Chenopodium album. The sequence goes on from NC_137843.1 coordinate 46,831,294, forward strand.
TATTAAGTTATTGGAATTGTTTTGAGATTATTGAGAATTGGTTTTGAATCATGAGTTTTAGAATTATAAGATTAATCATTGGAATTGGTTTTAAAAGCATGTTTGCAAATGAATTGAGTTTACATTATCTTGCACTTATCGTACTTAGCATATTTTGCTAATCCGTATTTCCTATTTGTTTTGGTTTCGCCTGTTTACCGTAATGGTAAGCAGTTGTAATATTTTCAGGTGCAGACATGAATGAACGTATGGGAGTCTTGGGATTTGCTTCACCTAGTTTAGGAATGTTGGTCTCGTCTTTATTTTGAGTACTCATAACAATGTTGCTATTTTTAATTATAAGTATTAATAAAAGAAAGAGTACTGATATTTCCGCTGCAAAGTATTAGTTTTTATTTAGTAAGTTTTGAGTAGTCTTGCATAATCACACGGTGGTAATACGCCTAAGTCTATCTGTACGGTATAATTAAACGTATTATACTAGTATTTATGTAGAGGGAGATTTAGGGGTGTTACAAATATAATCAAAAGTATAATATACATATACTTCCTCCATTTTTTAATAGTTCCAACAATTTGACTTTTACACTATTCATATATTTCGCTTTAACTAGCTTTGACGCTTTATACTTAAGTAAAAAATATAGTCATGTGGAATCTTGTTAGATTCGTCTCGACTTATACGTTATTGGTGAGATTTGTTTTTAATTAGTTTTTTTTAAAGTGTAATTTAAAACCTAACTAATACAATTAACTAATTTAAAGAACATTAAAAAAAACGATAAAAAACAACCAAGCTCCCAACTGTCGGACCACCCCCCACCCGAACTAGCAACCTACATGTTCCAGCCCCTATTCCTACCGGCAAAACTCCATGTAGCCCCCCAACACTGTCGTGAAACCCTCTTAGCGTCCCCCACCCCAGTCGACGACTCCACCCAACCCATTCCTAACCCAAATACACAATCTCGATCCGCGAACCCTCACCAACGTACATACCCTTGTTCACGAACCCATAACCACTACCCTCGTCGACAAAACCCCCACCCAGCCCTTCCATAGCCGATCGGACCCGTAAAACATCCACCCTAGCCGGCGCCCATCGCAAACCCAAGACCACCTACCCCGACACCTCAATTTCTGTAAAAAAATTATTTATTAATTTTGTATTTAAAGTTAATATTAAGGTTATTAATTTTATTATTAATGAAGTTAATTTTTATTTAATTGAGAGTTAATTATATTACAAGTCAATTGATGACTTGTTTGACTGGTCACATATAAAAATACTCATTTATGAAAAATAGATATAAAAGTTACTTATTTTTTAATGAATTAAAGTTAAAATTAATGTTAAATGATTACCTAAATTTCAACTTATTGTTAATTTTCCAATTTAAAGTTGGTGAGATTTAATAATTATTTGAATCATGTAATAACTGCACTGGTATTATACTAATGAGTAGTTATATACTAATTTAGACACTAAGTCAATTATAACAAAGAATTTTGAGCAAGTACTGTATAAGGCTTAGGGTTCGTTTGACATTACTGTGGTTTTCTGTTTTTTGGTTTTCAAAATCATATGATGTATGTCATATAATTAATCAAAAATTAGTCAAATTTATTAATCAATAATTTTGAAAACTGACAACAGAAAAGTGAAAACACCTTTTTCTTATTTCCTGTTTTTGGTTTTTTGTTTTCACAAAAATCGAAACTGAAAACAAAAAACGATGCCAAACAAGCCCTTAGGTTTTTGTTTTATGTTTTTGGGCTTGTCCTTTGTTTGCACGATAAAAAAAAGAAAAAAAAATAAAAAATAAAAAATAAAAAAATAAAAAAAAAATACTACCTTTGTTACATATTAGTTGCAATTTTGGGGTATTGTTTGTGAGTAAAGTTATTAAAATCGGGATTCTACTTTGAATCGGAAGGGGCTCACAGAACTGAATCATAGAATCGTACCATTATACTGAAATGCATTATCAAAACGTGATATCGAAATTTAATCAAATATATTTAAATTATAAGTTTGAAACCTAATTATTAATAGAAAATAATTGTTTACTCATAAAGCCTCCAATAATTAACAATATATATTTACAAATAACTATATATGCATGTTCTAAACTTGTAAGGATTTTGCTAGTTAACAGAAATATGTAAAATCGGATAGAATCGTAAATCAAACCGTATGACATACATGAATCGTAAAATTGTAACATTCTAAATTTAAATCGAGATTTAAATAATAATGTTTGTGAGACATAAAATATTCTAAAATTGCAAATATATGTAGCGGAGGTATTAGATACAATGGCTAGCCATGAGCCAAATATAGTAAACTTTTAAATCCAATTAGTGGGCTAGGCCCATATCAAAATAGCCCATAATCCTATAGGACTAGAAAGAAGTAGATGGTTTAATAAGCCCTCCGACTTACATTGTTTTTCCGTTTTTCATTTTAGGTGTCTCGAAATAATCTTCTCATTCTATATTTCCCATTTTGATGGCCTTGGATAAGATAACTAAAAGTGAAAATATTAAATTATAATGAATATCAATTACACCAATTGACGCTTGATTTTGACATGCATTCCCAAATTAATACCACTTTAGAAAATATTTTAAATGTTTATCTAACGCCCTATCGACATTCGTTAGCAAGATCCTTACGTTTTTATTTATTCAAATACCTAAGTTACCGTCATATATTCATCAAATATTTGTGCCTCACACATGTGCTTTAATTTTTTTTTTCTTTTTCTTTTTCATGCACTTATTATTTGAGTCATACTCACCTTTTTTGTACTTTTCTTTTCCTTTTTGTACTCCGTACTTACTTTATGTACTTTCTACTCCCATTTTTTAATTTTCGTGGAATTTTCAAAATAGAAAACACGATGACAAAGGGAGTATTACTCCCTTAATGTTATAATAAGTGTTACACTTGAATAGTACATAATTTAGGCAATCTAATTGACTTACATAATATAAAGGTTAGTTAGGTAGTTAGAGTATTAAAAGTTTGTAAAAGATAAAAAAATGGGGTTCATAGTTTATTACAAAATAGAGAGTAAAAATATAAAATGAAAGAAACAGTAAAAATAGTACTCTCTCCGTCCCATAATACTTGACACATTTTCCAACAATACTTGACACGTTACTTAATATAGAATGGGACCAACAATAAAAAAAAAATTCTATATCTTTTCTCATCAACTACCCCAATCTCACCCTACTTGTTGTTTTCTTGTAATTAGACCTGTACACATGGACGGGCCCCCACTAAAAGCCCTGACCCAACCCTAAATTAAAAGGGCTGAGCCCGTCCATTAAATAAACGGGCTGGACTATTAAAGGGGCATCAAGTAATGGACTTTTAAAGGTTGGGTAAGGTTTTAAAAAGGGCCCTAAAAGGGTCAGCCTTATAGGCTTTTAATCCTCAATATACTTTCAGTCATGTTGATTTTCTGATTCTCTATCTTCTAATTCTCTCTCCTCACTAAAATATAAATCCCCAAAATATACCCAAATTATAAACCCTAAAATTCGAGCATAACACTTCATACTAAATTTTACTCCCGAATTCCAACAAAATTCCACTCTAATCTGAGCAATTATCCCAGGTTTATCTCTCCACAATTCTTCAATTTTTATCAGTTTAATCTACATTGCGCAATTTTTTTTTAAATTTTAAAATTTCGATTCGATTGATTTAATAAAATTGCAATTGATGCCTAAAATGTCTTGTTATTGATGTTGATTGGTTTGTAATTCCTTCGATTTTATGCTCTTTGTTAGTCTTTGAAATTTTATTAGGTTTTTGATGATGATATGAGTTGTATTGATTGAATCTCATGAAATTGAAGTATTATCATTTTTGTTGTTATTAGCATTTTTGTTGTTTTTTTTTGTGGGAAATTTCTGGGTTTTATAATGTTGGATTTTGGATGATATTGGGCTTTATAATGTTGGAAACAACTTGACAGGGGGACAATGGCCACCACTTGGTCAATCTTTGGCAGAAAATAATGAGTTTTATAATATTTTTAAAATAATGAGTTTTAAAATAATGAGTTTTAAAATATTTTTTGATCATTTTATTGGCTGGAAATAGTGAGCTAGATATTTTTAAACAATGCAAATACTCATTTTGGATGAATAACATCAAACTTTTACCTACTTTTGCAGTTTTTTTAACCATGGAAAGTGAAGCAACTACAATGTCAATGCCGGTAGATGATGAGGTTGATGAATCTAATGCCGCCCGTAAGCGTAAAAGGAGTAGGAAATCTAAAGTTTGGCGAGAAATGACGGAAGGAACGAATGCACAAGGTGAGCGAATCGCTATTTGTAAGCATTGTAAAGTGGAGTTAATTGCCCACAATAAAAGTGGCACATCTCATTTAATACGTCATTTGCTTGATGTGTGTAAAAAACGAACTAAGGGGCTTCCACTCGGTGAGGCGGTTGAGGATGAGGAAGAATTTGTTTTTGATATGAGTGAATTAAGAAAAGAGATTTTATTATATGTTGTTGAAGGTTCTCATTCTTTTTCGACCGTAGAAGAAAAAGGTTTTAGGCGGATGATGTTAAAGGCTAATTCTAAATTTAAACCATTTAGTCGAGCAACTTTAACTAGAGACCTTTTTTCTTTGTATGCCTCTTATAGAGAGAAAATTAAAAAAAATTTGAGGAATGCACCCGGACGAATATGTTTGACAACTGATAATTGGAAATCATCACATACTTGGCAACATTACATTTGCATAACGGCCCATTTTATTGATCATGATTGGAAACTTCATAAAAGGATTATTAAGTTCACATCATTGTCACCCCCCTTTGATGGACAAAGCATCTCCGAAGAGATTTTTATGTTTCTTAATCAATGGCATTTAGATGACAAAGTGCTTAGCTTAACGGTTGACAATGCAAGTTACAATGATGTGATGGTTAAGCACATGAAAAATCGTCTTGGGTCAAGGGGTATGTTGGTTAGTGGTGGTTGTTTTTTTCATATAAGATGTTGTGCTCATATCATCAATCTTATTGTCCAATCCGGTCTATCTTGTATTGAGAACATATTAGATAAGATTAGAAACTTGGTAAAATTTGTTACAAGATCATCTTCTAGAAGCAAGGACTTTTATGATACAGCTCAAAAGCATTTTCATTTAGAGGCTAAGAGGAAACTTCGCATGGACATGCAAGTTCGTTGGAACTCTACATATATGATGCTTGATAATGTGCTTTATTACAAAGATGTTTTTATTCATTTGGGGTCATTACATGCATCTTTCAAGAGTAATGTGCCTTTGGAGGATGAATGGGAAAATTTGAGTGTTGTTCACAAGTTTTTGAAACTCTTTTATGATGTTACATGTATGTTCTCGGCCAATAAGTCTCCAACTTCTAACATGTATTTTAAGGGAGCATGTATGGTGCATCGTCGTTTACTTGAGACATCTAAAGGTCCACATGAATTTTTGCTCAAATGGTGTTACCTATGTTGGAAAAATTTGACAAATATTGGTCCGAGTATAACATATATCTAGCTTGTGCGGCAATTCTTAATCCAAGGTTTAAGTTAAAGTTTGTGGAGTATTGTTTTGACAAGATATATGGTTTGGATGAGGCTATGTGTAAAGTTGAAAAAGTGTTGAACACTTTAAGATCTTTGTATAATGAGTATAAGTCGACATTTTCAACTTCCCCAATTGTTGCTCCCTCTACTACAAGTAGTAGGATTGAAGATGAAAACTTCTTTGATGATTATCAAAGCTATAGTTCAAGAATTACAAGGACTCAAACAAAAAAGTCCCAACTTGAGTCATATTTGGAGGAATCGGAGCTTGATTTGAACATGGAGCTAGATATTTTAGAGTATTGGCAACAAAATGTCGTGAGATTTCCGGAGCTTGCAATATTGGCACGAGATCTTCTAACAATTCCGGTTAGTACGGTGGCTTCCGAGTCGGCTTTTAGTGTAGGGGGAAAACTATATCTCCTAATCGTAGCTCATTGAAACCCTCAACGGTTCAAGCCCTAGTTTGTGTTCAAGATTGGCGTCGTGATGAATATAATATCCCTTCAAATTTGGATTGTGATTCTAGCTCGGATGATGATGAGGCCGTTGATGATGGAGATGATGATGATGATGACGATGAGGTTGATGATAGTTTCCTATACTAGGTAATTGTTTTTATTTTGCTTTTTATTGCTTTTATTTCCATTTTTCCTTTATGAATATTCTTTAATGAATTATGACATACTTAAAATTATATACACCTTAAAATTATAAACTTGATATATAATGAATATTGGCTGTTGAGAAATTAGATTTTTTTTCTTAGTTTTGTGATTTGACCTCTTAACACTATTACTTTTTGTTATGATACTTTCTTTGATGTGCTAGATATTGACATACTGTTAGATCTATGTTAATATTTAGAAATATTGTCATACATCTGAAAGACTTGTCAAAGTTTCACATTATATGTATATTATATTCTGTGTGTTAACAAGTAAAGCCATGGTTTTGCATTTATGTGTTATGGTTGTTGACTTCAAGCTGGAATCTGCAGGTGTAATTGAAGTGGAAGGTCTGAGAATAATTGATGCAGAGGCAACTGAAAGCTGCCATTATGGTCTTGGTGCCGCAAATTCTAAGATCAAATTAACTCTTATCTTTAATAGTTTAGCATATCGATGATACTCTTTTATGTTAGTGTACTAAATGTGACTTAGAGACACTTTGAGTTTTAGTTAAGTATGTATGTTTTCAATTTATTGTTATTTGATTTGGACAAAGAAACATTATATTAGTAAGATTGTAGTTCAGTACTACATAATTCAATTTTAATTCTTCATAAGCATCTTTTAGGTAACAAAATCTTTCCTCTACTGATTTAAATGGGTCGGGCCGGGCTTAATGGCCCATGGACAATATTGGCCCATTTTGGATTAGGCTTGGCCCGGCCCGACCCATTTTAGATAAAGCCCTGTCCGGCCCGGCCCGGCCCGTTGAACAGGTTTACTTGTAATATAAAAATACAAAGAGAATATTTTATACAATAAACAAATATTTTAAATAGACTCACTTGTTTTTTAAACTACGTGTCCACTCTAATGTCCCAAATACTACGTATTATGGGATGGAGGGTGTAGCAGTGAGTTTGGGTGGAAACCATGAAATCAAAAAGGAAAAATATAATAATAAAATGTAGTTAATTTTTTTTTTTTTTTTTTTTTTTTTTTTTTTGCATAAAAGATAACACAGAATAATCACTTCTGGTTCGTGCAGCCGATCCACTTAAAGAATTAAGGTTTTTGATTGATTGATTTGTCAAAAATAGAAGTATACTCCCTTCGTCCCATAATACTGATACAGTTTCCATTTTCGTCTGTCTCACAATACTTGACACATTACTATAAATAGAATGAAACCATTAATAGAAAAGTATTTTCCCTCCTCAACTACCTAGGGCTAGTCACTACTCGAAAAATCGAAAACCCGAAAACCTGATCCGTAACCATTCCGAAAATTAGGGTACCCAATTCGATAAACATAACGGTTTTGAGTACCTGTTTCGATAATTTGTTATCGGGTATGATTATTGAGTATCATTTTAAAATTAACGGTTACCCGATCATATCCGATAAGCAAATTTTTGTTTTTTTTCCCCTACTTAAATTTATTTTTCCAAATTCTTACTTTAGTTTATAATCACTTTGTGATATCAATGATTAGTAATATTATTACTGATTTGGTTAAGAGCATGTGGTATTGTTGTTAATTAATGGTAAATGATATATAATAACTACATTATTAAGTTTAATTATCATTATTGAATATCTTAATTGGTACCCGATAACTGATCTGAGTATCCGGATACTCGAAATCCGGGTACCTGAACTTATCTGTTCGGTTTATAAATATTACTTTTGGTATTGGTTAACGATTACCCGAATCGTTAGTAATAACTATACGGGTACCTGTCTCATGCTCACCCCTAAAACTACCCCACTCTCACCCCACTTGTTGTTTTTTTGTAATATAAAAATACAAAAATAAACCTTTTATATAATAAACAAATATTTTAAATAGACCCACTAGTAGTTTTCTTAAACTACGTGTCAACTCCAACGTCCCAAGTATTATGGGACACAGTGAGTAATACTCCCTCGTTTTTAAATACTTGTTCCACTTCTGCATATGTGGAGTTTTAGGATAAATTGAAGCAAGTAATAAAATATGGAGATAGTGGCGTAAGTGAAAGAATAAAAAATTGTAAAAAGTAAAAGTTGAGAGAATTGGAGGAGAAAGAATATGAAACTAATAAAATATTATTTATGTTGAGTTTACTTGTTGAGAGAAATGAATTACTTTTATAAAAGTTTTCCAAATAAAAAATGAAATAAATATTTAAAAATGGTCTAAAATAAAAAGTGGAATAATATTTAAAAACGGGGAGAGTATTTAATATTTATTAACGCTGTGAGACTGACACATTAATCTGAAATTGCAGCAGATGTGCTACGAACGCGCATCACTATTTATCCCCGTCGTGTTTTAATTTCTATATTACTATTCAAGTATTCATACATTACTATACCTGCTCCAAATGTCCAATCTTTCAAACTTAAACTATCATTAACCCTCTATTTTTACTCCCAAAAAAAAATGGCATTTAAAGGCAGATTTATAATCTCTAATAAGAAATCATCAGATTCAGATGGATCTGACAGTTGTGACAAAAAGGGTAGATCATCAGAAAAAAAATTTAATCAACAACAGCAGTACCAAGATTAAGATGTGATCGGGCCCATTGCTTCAGAAAAGTTCAATTTTATTTGGGTCAAGTGATTTGTCTAGCCCTGGTAAGAGTGGCTCATCATTTGCTTATGATTATGCAATTAGATGAAAGTTGAAAAACTGATAGATATTTTGTTTTCCCGCTTTTCATTTCACACTTGTTATTGCGTTATTTTAATCACCTGTATTTGTCATATAAAACGTATAAACATTTATTAATATGAATGGATATATTACAACGAGCCTAACAAGATTGCATATTATTATATATTATTGTTTTAATAAACAGATCATTAAGTAGCGTATGTGAGATTGTGAATAGTATTCAAGTTAAAGTCTTTCTACTCATTTTAATTTGCTTTTTTTGACAGCTTTGCAGTGTTAGTGATGTTAATGGTGGTTTATTTATTTATTTTAAATTTTCTTTTAAATATTTTTTAACCTGTTGAATGTTGATTGTTATATTCTATATCATATTTTAGGATGTCTCTGGAATTTGATTCTATTTATTTGCTTTAGAAAACAATGTAAACTCATTCTCTCTGTTTTCTTACCTTTTCCTGCTGTTTGACGTCCCCTATCTTCACAATGCAAGAGCTGTGAGGCTAAAACTCTAAAAGCCAACTATATATGCGAGTGCGCGGGTGTGTGAAACTTAACAAAATAATCGTGCTTAGTTCAGCTACAATCATCTTTCTGACATCCATCATTTTTGCACTGTGGCAACACAACCATTACCTTTACTACTATTGTGACCAAAACCGTAATTTTGATCTATGATCAATCTTAACTTGGTTTCACCTATACAACAACCTCAAAGAATAATGGCACTTGATAATTTGCTACAGGCAAGCTCAGATATATATTGTTAGGAAAGGAAAGAAAGGAAAATGGAAAGATGGATTATCTTACATTTACATAACAAATGAGAAGCGAAGGGATTAAATTGTTGAAAAGACTAATCTAGAAAAATCTAGGAGTAATATATTAAAACATCTCTAAATGTATCTAGAAATAAGTTAAGAATAATCTATGATAAAATATACTAGAAATATCTAGAAAGCTAGCAAAAATAATAGTCTAGAACTATCTTGAAGGAATTATGAAAAGTGTAGAAACATAGTGACGGTGAAAGCATCGACATAGAGGTAGTATAAATATGTGTTGCATGCTCTCATTTGTAATGAACCCATATAATACAAAAAGCTTTTTCAAAGAAAGTCATCAGCTCTCCTCTTTATTTTTCATACTAACATCTTCAATATTTATCAACTAAAACCAATAACCCACTATTACTTCCGCTAAACATTTCTAACATTTGGTATCTAGAGCCAATTAATCTAAAGCCTCCATTTTTCATTTATCATCCAAACTCAAATATAACAACAACTCCACATAAATTCAAATTGCATCCCCTACTCCAAATTCAAACACAAACTTAAACACAAACACAAACAATTTTAATCCCCAAGTTAATTGGGTACCTACATTTTAGGGGGAGAAATTTGATCAATGGAGTATGCAAATAAAATCAATCTTCATCACCCAAGATATTTGGGAAATTATTGAAGATGGCTATGAGAAACCCAAAGATGCCAATGAAGAGGCTTCTTGGGATGCCTCCAAGAGAGGCCAATACAAACAAAACATAAGAAGGGATCATTATGCCCTTTTCATAATTTATCGTAGGGTTGATGAAACAATACTACCTACGATCATGGCCGCTACAACGGCAAAGGAGGCGTGGAGTATCCTGAAGACAAAATATAGAGGCTCGGAAAAGGTAATACTTTATAAACTTCAATCTTTGTGGGGTCAATTTGATAGTTTACAAATGACAGATAATGAATCAATTCAATCCTACGTTGATCGAGTCTCAAATATTGTTAATCAAATTCGTTCTAATGGAGACACAATTGAAGATGTTAAAATAATTCGGAAAATACTACGCACTCTTACCAAAAAATTTGATCACATAGTGGCTGCTATAGAAGAGTCTAATAAAGATTTAAAATTGCTCAACATGACTGAGCTAATGGGCTCTCTATTGGCTCATGAAGAAAGAATGCGTAGATTTGATTAGCAGCCAGTAGAACAAGCCTTTCAGGCTAAATTAAAATTTTCTAATGGAGAAAATAAAAATGGCCATGAAAATAATTTTCAACCAAACAAGAAAAATTTTAATAACCGAGGTCGGGGAAGAGGAAATTATAAAAACCAAGGGAGCCAAGATAATAACTCTTTTTGCATATTATGTAAGAAAAATGGCCATAATGCAAGAGATTGTCGGTACAAATGCAAAAAATGTACACGACACTCTCATTTTGAAAATGATTGTTATTTCCGGCAAAAAGAAGAGGCCAACTTCACAAAAAATAATAACTCTAATGATCAACTATTTTATACCTGTTTAAATGCTCAAGAAGAGCAAAAAGACATATGGTATATAGATAGTGGTTGTTCCAACCACATGACCAGAAATAAAAATTTCTTTGTAACTCTTGATGAAAATATAAAATCACAAATTACTCTTGGTGATGGGAGTAATCAAGAAGTTTCCGGAAAGGGAACAATTGTTGTTAAAACAAAAAATGACTCCTCTAAATTCATCCCCGACGTCTTTTATGTCCCTGGGCTAGCACAAAATTTACTAAGTGTGGGCCAATTAGTCCAAAAGGGTTATATGGTGAAATTTGATAATAATCAATGCCACATATATGACAAGAAAAAGGGGCAATTAATCACTACCACTAAAATGGCTCCAAATAAAATATTTCCACTTAAAATGCAATTGGAGTCAAACATTGCCCTAAGTACAACAGTGGATGAATCCACCTTGTGCCATTTGAGATTCGGGCATTTAAATTTTGACAGTTTAAAACTGTTAAAAAATAGAGAAATGGTGATTGGGCTACCACCAATCACTAATGAAAAGAAAATTTGTGAGGGTTATATCTATGGCAAATTGCATAGATCACCATTACCAACCTCATCTTGGAGGGCTAGAGCTCCATTAGAGCTTGTCCATGCTGATATATGGGGTCCTACCAAGAATCCGTCTCTTGGAAGAAATAGATACTTTATGTTGATTGTTGATGATTTTTCATGCATGATGTGGGTATATTTCTTGGAGAAAAAATCAGAAGCACTATCCCACTTCATGCCATTTAAGCCCTCACAAAAAAACAAAGTGGGCATTCAATAAAGGTTCTAAGAACCGATCATGGGGGAGAATTCACAAGCAATGAATTCAACAAATTCTATAAAGAGCACGGCATCAAGAAGGAGCTTACAGTCAGACGCACACCACAACAAAATGGTGTTGTAGAAAGGAGAAACAGGACAATTGCTGAAATGGCTCGGATTATGATGCAAGGAAAAAATCTGCCTAAACATTTTTGGGCAGAAGCTATCCACACAGCTATTTATATCCTGAACAGGTCTCCCACGAAAACAATAAGAAGCATGCCGCCATACGAAGCTTGGCACAAACGAAAGCCAAGAGTTGAGCACCTTAAAGTTTTCGGGTGCATTGCATATGCCCACGTCCCGAAGGAGAATCAGGATAAGCTAGACAGAAAAGGAGAAAAATGTATCTTCATTGGATATATTGACGAGTCAAAAGGATATCGTCTCTATCAGCCCGATTCCAAGGAGTTGATCATCTCTAGAGATGTCATATTCAACAAAGGAGCACAATGGCAATAGAACGAGAGCAGTCCAGAAATTCAAAATCTAGAAGTTCCTGCAGCAGTCATTCCACCTTCAAGCCCAGATCAAGGTGAAGGCCCAAGCAGCCCAAGATCAACACCAAGCAGCCCAAGATCACCAACAAGCAGCCCAAGGTCACCATCAAGCTCAAGTTCAACACCAGAATCAAGTCCAACACAAGAAGTTCGACGATCACAACGACCCAGGCGTCCTCCAGCCTACTTGGATAAATATCAGTGTAATCATACTATCATGGCCCTCATTGCCAGCGAACCACAAGGCTTCCAAGAGGCAGCACAAGAAGAAAAATGGATTGACGCCATGAATGAAGAAATCAGGATGATCGAGAAGAACCGCACATGAGAGCTTGTTGAAAAGCCTCGAGACAAAGAAATAATAGGCCTCAAATGGGTCTACAAGATCAAGTACAATGAAGATGGCTCCATTCAAAAATACAAGGCTCGCCTAGTTGCAAAAGGCTATTCACAACAACCCGGAGTTGATTTCAACGGGACATAAGCTCCAATTGTTCGAATGGAGACGATCAGGTCAGTCCTTGCACTCGCAGCTCAACTTAAATTACAAGTTTTTCAATTAGATGTCAAATCTGCTTTTCTTAATGGCGAGCTAAAAGAAGAAGTATATGTTGAGCAACCGCAAGGATATGTAATCGAAGGCAAGGAAGAAAAGGTGTATCGCCTTCGAAAGGCCCTATATGGGCTCAAGCAGGCTCCTCGTGCATGGAATAGCAATATTGATTGCTATCTTATTCAAAATGGGTTTATAAAAAGCCCAAGTGAGCCATCACTCTACATCAAGGCCCAAGAGCCACATGATTTTCTCATCTTATGCCTTTATGTAGATGATCTTATCTACATGGGCACTAACTTAAAAATGATCGAAGATTTAAAGAAAGCAATGATGTCGGAATATGAGATGACCGACCTTGAAGCTATGAAATACTTCCCTGGCATGCAAGTCAAGCAAAGTCCAGGAAGAATTTTTCTCTCACAAGAGAAATATGTTGAAGATATGCTCAAAAGTTTCAACATGAGCGATTGCAAGCTAATGGCGACACCAATGGCTACGAATGAGAAACTCTCCAAATATGATGGAAAGGAGAAAGTAGATGCATCGCTCTATCGTAGCATGGTCGGATCTCTCATATATCTCACAAACACAAGGCCCGACATAGTACATGCAGTCAGCATTGTCTCTAGGTTCACTCCAAGACACATCTTGCAACAATAAAGAGGATTCTCAGGTATATCAAAGGGACGAAGAGCCATGGAATAAGGTACGAGTCCGAGATCGACTACAAGCTCACAGGCTACACAGACAGCGACTGGGCTGGAAGCATTGATGATCGAAGAAGTACGAGTGGATACATGTTCCAGATAGGATCGAAGTCCATCTCCTGGTAATCAAAGAAATAGGCAACGGTGGCACTATCATCATCAGAAGCAGAATACATATCGGCTACAAGCGCAACATGTGAAGCAGTCTGGCTAAGGAGAATTCTTCAAGTCTACGGCAAGACACGGAAAATCTAACTACCATCCATTGTGACAATATGTCAGCTATTGCCATGACAAGGAATCCAGTTTTCCATAGTCCCACAAAGCATATTGAGATACGACATCACTTCATCCGAGGACTGGTCGAAAAACAGGAGATCGAGCTACAATTTTGCAAGACGGGAGAGCAACTCGCAGATATATTCCCCAAGGCACTATCAACAGATAAATTCCTCCATTTTCGAAAACAATTCGGAGTTCAAGATTTTTTAGATTAAGGGGAGTGTTGAAAAGACAAATCTAGAAAAATGTAGGAGTAATATATTAAAACATCTCTAAATGTATCTAGAAATAAGTTAAGAATAATCTATGATAAAATATCCTAGAAATATCTAGAAAGCTAGCAAAAATAATAGTCTAGAACTATCTTGAAGGAATTAAGAGAAGTGTAGACATAGTGACGGTGGAAGCACCGACATAGAGGTAGTATAAATATGTGTTGCATGCTCTCATTTGTAATGAAGCTATATAATACAAAAAGCTTTTTCATAAAAAGTCATCAGCTCTCCTCTTTATTTTTATACTAACATCTTCAATATTTATCAACTAAAACCAATAACCCACTATTACTTCCGCTAAACATTTCTAACATAAATTGTAAGAAATTGATATCTCCAACAATAGAGATTTGGAAGCAAAACTTGCCATTCTTCCCTCTCCTCCCTTTTATTTCCCGCCCCTTCCCCTTCTTTTCCTTCCTCTTTTTCTATCTAAACACACTGTAAATGTCTTTGTGCATTGAAAACTTGAAACGTACCCCTCTCTTTCTAGTGATCTTTTGAGTACACATGAGTAGTCCCCCAATGTCTGGTGAACATGGCAGTATAAAGAATAAAATTGGTCTGATAATACTTTTGGAATTATGTAGAGAATGAAATGAACTTACTCATTTGCTATAGACCTTCATAGTCCATGTTGAATGTAGTATGTAGTCATTACTACTTAGTTGTTTTTTTTTTTTTTTTTTTTTTTTTGAAGGGATTACTACTTAGTTGATAAAGTGAAATGTGATCTTTTTTTAGCTAGCCTAGTAAAAGTGTTGATCCAATGCAGGGAACTTAAATTCATCATGGGAGCAGTCAGCAGACGAACGAAGTCCAGATATTCGTAACGGACAGGTTGTTAGTTACCCTTCTCATCACAGAGCATATTAGAATGGAATTTTATGAATACAATTATGAAGAAGTGCTATGAACAATTTTTGTTTTTGTTTATATCTAATACGAGTACTTTTTTTCCTATGGCTTTTGATTGCGTAACTGCAAAGGTGTCATCTCCTCACTCTCAATCCATCCATCCTGTTACAAGTGAGCCAAGGAAAAGACGTCCTACACATGTAAAAAGTTTTTCCCATGATTTGAATTCGGATGATTTTACGGTGGTCGTTTGAAAAATGATTACCGTATTATTTTAATGATATATAATATGATCGGTTTATTTTTTCACGCTATAAAATAACCACAATTACTCTTATAATATCTACAATGTAAATATAAATGTTGAAAATTTTAATCCAACATAAAATAAATATTTTTTGAGAAACTATAAAATAAGAATAGAAATTACATAAATGAAACTAAAAATTTGATAAATCAAAAAAAAGTTGATAATATTATTTAATACCATTATTAAAGTAATATAATTAATTACTTAGAAAAAATATGTCAATTATGAACTATATAATTATTAAAATATAATGGTAGTCATATTTCAAAAGACTACTGTAAAATTTTCAGTTGAATTCTAAAGGAGTAGAGCCCTTTCCATTTTGGAAACCTCGTAGTTTATACAATATAGAGGTAAGTACATGACTGATATGTAGTCTTGCCGTTTTCTAGATGGTATATGTTTCGAGTACTAACTTAGCTTTTGGAATTGATTATGCAGGAGGTTTTAGCAGGGCCGTAGAAATGATTTTGGGGGCCCTGTTCCAAATCGAAAAAGAGGCCCTTAATAATGTGAAAATTATACAATTATTTTCATGTGTAATTTAGGCAATACGCAATTTCCCTACATATAAATTACAAATTGTGAATGCTTTTATATAACAATGATGTAACAATGAAATTGACCATATGCAATAGATGAAAAGATTATACCCAATACGGTATAATACTATCATAATTATAATAATAGTGTAACATATACAATGATTACAATTATACTAGACCCGTACAACAATCAAGATTTTAACAGATATACGATGTACAATCGAACGTTCTAACCCAAAGGCCAAAGCAAAAAATAGCAGCCATCAATATAAACATGCTCTTAGAAGAATTAATAACCAGCAGACCCTTATAAAAACAAAATATTGCTTCCATTGACATTATCAAAATCAGAAAAAAAAAAAAAAAAATTAAAAAAAAAACATCAAAAATTTACCTTTAATCAATGTGCAAAGCAGTAAAATTAATTGCTTCAATTCGTTTTTGTTTGATTGTTAGATGAATAGATGATTGAAGAATGATGGAAGATAACCCAACGTTTGATAAGAATAGTTATGGAAAAATCAAAATTAATTGCTTATTGCTATGGAAGAAAAATCGTTTGAAGAAAAATCCTTGAATGGAGAAATAGGAAATACAATATTCCATGGAATTAACTGATGTAATTATGATAATACTAAATTAAATTGATGGAGGAATTTGGAAAATTGTATAAATTAATATGGAATTTTGAATAAAAAGAGGAAAATAATAAGCGTGATCAACAAGGAAACCTAACAGATTTTTTTATTTTTTATTTTTTAAAAAAATAGAATAGATAAAAAAAAATAAAAAATGGACCCCTTTAAATTTGGAGGCTCTGTGCAAGGGGGCACCTTACACTTGCTCTTCTACGGGCCTGGGTTTTAGTGATGGTACGAGAAAGGTTTGAGAAAGCCAAGGAAGAGGTTGACAGCGACTTAGCTGTTTTTGCTGCTGATCTAGTTGTTCTGTTAGAGAAGAATACAGAAAATCACCCTGGATGGCAGGAAACTATTGAGGACTTGTTGATCCTAGGCTCCTAGCTCAGAGTTGTGCTATGACATCACCAAACGAGTTCTGGCTCCGGTGTGAAAGCGTAGCTCAGGAATTGGATGACAAGCCTAAGGAGTTGCCTCCAGGTACATTGAAGCAGCTTCATATGCGGATGTATTTTATACTCAGTCGATGTACTAGATTGTTGCAATTTCACAAGGAATGTGGATAAGCAGATTGAGGATGGACATGCCCCTTCAGTTATGCCAATGAACAATCTTGCAGTTTTGTAGAGAAATGGTTTCCCTTCTGAAAATACAAAAAAAGTTGTGTTCCATGAATAGTTGATTGGTGTTTAACTGCCACCTGATTATATTAAAACATAAAGTTTAATTTACACTTGTCCTCTTCTTGGTTTTTAAATTTTTATTTTATTTTTATTTTTACTTTTTACGCTTTAGTTGAAACAAAAAAATTGAACAGTACAGTTTTCAATAATCCCCTTAATGAAAACTGAACAGTTTTCAATACTTTTCATTTATGTATCATTATGTTATTCTTGAATTACACAATTAATACGTCGGTGTTGAAATTAGTGAAATATTTTGTTCTTTTGCACTATTCATCTTATACACTTTGACTAATGGTTGTGATTGATACTCCCTTTGTTTTTAAATACTTGTTCCATTTCTCCATGTGTTTAGTTTAGGAGAAATTGAAGAAATTGGTAAAATATGGAGGTAGTATATATGGTAGAAGAAGCATAAAATATTGTAAAAAAACAAAAGTAGTTGAGAGAATTGAAAGAGAGAGAATATGAAATTAATAAAATATGATTTATTTTGGATCCACTAGGTGAAAGAAATAAATTAAATATAGTAAAAGATTTCCAAATAAGAAAATAGAGCAAATATTTATAAACGACCGAAAAAGAAAAGTGGAGCAAATATTTAAAAATGGAGGGAGTACATATAAGAGTAAATATAGCCTTGTGAGTTGGGGTTGGTTGTCTACTGTATCATTTTTCAAAAAATGACACTATATCATGATGATGTGTCATGTTATAATTGGTTATTTTTTGATTTATTTTTAAAAATCTAAATGTACTATACATGTATGTATAATTGTAAATACATGTATTTTTTCTAGAGAATACGTAATTAAAGTTTTTTAAAATTTATTTTTATCTTTTTTTAAATCATTTTGAAAATTAAAATATAATTAAAATATAGAAAATAAAAAAACTCATCATTGTTCTTCATTCATGATCTTAATTAACCACCCCAAAATTCTTGTATAATCTATTCGGAATTCAGACCAAAATTTCGTTCAAAGATCGAATTGATTGCATTGGTTTTAGAATCTGCTTCCATGATTCGTATACAAATTTAGTTTTAGGGTTCGATTGATAATATTTATTTATGTAAAAATCAAGTTGTTTGATGGTTTTGTGGAAGAAAATGGCCTTAGGAGTTCAAAATATTTTTTTCGCAAACCTGTTTGATCCATATTCGAGGTCTGCGATTATTGTAATATGTTTGTGGTTAAGTAATTAACAACATCATTTAGTAAGGTCCGAAAGGAATGATGTCCTTCAAACAAGTGTATTATTCCGATAGAGGGTTCAGAGCTATTAGGAAGCTAATTATTCAGTAAGTTCAAGTGATCGGAATGCCTAGGTGGAGGCCGCTTCCGATCAGTAATATTAATGTATAATTAATATTATAGCTTAATCTTGACTGAACCCTTCGAGTCACACCCAAGAAACTAACGATCCGACACGACGAATTAATCCGGAAGGAATTAATGAGTCACTCGAGTATTGTGAACAAAGACGTCGGATTCCGAGCTTAGAGTGTCGGAACAGAATCTTAAAAGTCGAGCCAAAATTTAGGAATTGGTGAGACGGAAAAATGCTTCAAGTGGCAGCGCGCCACGTGGAAAGGGCCGCAAACCCGAGTGACGGGTCATGGACACGGGCCGAAAGGTGGCTGCCCAACCGAACCCATCTTGGGGCTTAAGGTTGGGTGCCATATGGTTAGCTCACAATGGATGTGAGTTGCCTTGGGGAGCAAGTGAGAAAGTGGTCCTCACCTAACCATGTGACACTTGTTACTTAGTTGTTCCATGGTTTATTTAACTAGAAATTAAATTCAACATTCTTTCCATGTGAGATCTTTTTGTGAAAAGTCCCACATTGAAAGATGAGAGGAATTTACAAGGAAGCACTCCTTATAAATAGCTAAGGCATACCTTGGGATTGTTCTCTTGAGTAAGAGCTCAATTAGGCATCTCCACTTGAGAGAAAACCTATAAACTCATTAATTACTCGGGTAGTCTTTTTGGTCGGACTTGGCTAACCTCCAAGTAGTAGCTCGGTCGGGTCGCGTTGTGGGTGGATACCGTCGGAGGTTATCGCCCTTTGTGAGACTTGGCTTTCTCAAGTAAGAGCTCCGGTGGTCGAGCGAAGCACACTTCAAGGGTAATTTAGTCTTTTCCTTAATCTTGTTATTTATATTTTTAGTTACATTAATTGTGAGTTTTTCCTTGGGCTCGGGTTTTATTTTCCGCGGTGAGTCGGACTCATCGAAACCCAACAGCGGTATCGGAGTCTTGCTCATTTATTTTTATAACTAAAATTTTCAAGGTGTTTTTATGATTTTAATTTTCTGGTTTATGTTAATAATTAGATTAGTAGCTCGGATTTATTAATTTTAATCCCGTTTTAATCTGATTTTTGGCCTTGAACCCAGATTTTCGCCTAAAAATAGTGAATTTTGGGTGGAAACAGCGTTTTGGAAAGTTTTAAACCCTTTTAGGACCGTGAAAAAGCCAAAATCTGACCAGAAATGCCTTTGTTCGAGGGTTTTTTGTTTTTGACGAAGTTTTTTAAATCTTTTAACCTTGAATCTTAATGGCATATTTATGGTGATTATGTACTTGGTTCTTTCCTTAATGTTTCTGCATTTTTGGACCTCTTTAAGCATGGTTACTTTGTAGTAACTAGTGCTTGAAAGATTAGTTAAATTTTCACACATAATTGCAAACCCATTGCATTAAGTGTGAAAAATTTATTATTTGAGGCTTCTAAGTACTAAAGATCCAATCTTTAATTGTTTTAAGTGGTTGGAACATTGAGTTACTAAATTCCATGAATTTTTGTTGAACTTTTGATTTTATCATTTATTAAGTTGATTGGAATCATAAAGTTTCAATCTTGTGATAGAATTTTAATTTATCTTCATATTGGAAGATATAATTTCAAGGATTCACAAGTTAAAGTTAGAATCTTTATTTGAATATTTGTGTTCATAATTCCAACTCCCCTTTATTTTTGTCAAATCTCATGATTAATTTAAGTTAATTAAATTAATAGTGAGAATAGCCCTATTCATTTTATTGCATCAAGTTGGACCAATTTTATTAAAGAATAGTTCTTGGAAATAATTTTGGTTTTGTGCACTTGGATGAATTTATTTAAGTTGGCCTTGTTATTTTTCATTTTGCTCACTAAATTAATTCTAAAACTAATTTGGAATTTATTACTTAAATCACGCAAAATTCGATTTTAAATCCTGAGGTTTTGGCACGAAAACCAAGGCAAAACCACCCTTGGCTAGCCGGCAGCCCGCATGTGGCTGCCAAAGGGTGGCTTCCTGGTGCGTGCAGCCGTGCGTGGCAACTACCTGTTGACCAGCAGCATGGCGCGCCACGACCAGCAAGCAAGCAACATCATGGCGCAGCAGCAGCAACTAGCGGTGTGCGCCATGCACGCTGCTGTGCGTGTGTGGGGTGTGCGTGGCGTGTGTGGCTGGTGCAAGCGTGAGCTTGTGCGTGTGATGCTTGGTGCATAAGGGAGGTTAGTGCTTGACTTGTCGAAGCTTGGTGCCTAGCAAACCAAGCATTGTTGCTTGGTGCTAGGCACACGAAAGCGTTGGGCTATATTTTGCGTTTTGGACGTTTTAATTATTTTAATTAAGTTTATTAATTTTAATTAAAATTTTGGAGGCTAGGCCTCGGTTTTGAGCGGCACTTGCAAAATTTTATTTTGGCAAAATTTTGGGTTTACCAGCTTAATTAATTGGATTAATTAAGATGGATGCAGAATTTAGTGGGAGCTTCAATTTTAATGGCTCTTAATTACATAAAAAACTTTGACTAGTTTTAATTAGGCGCGTTAATTGGATTAACCACCTAAGTTAGTTACTAGTTTATGCGTGTTTATGCATTGTTATTTGTTTATCGTTGTAAAATGCATGGGCCATTCACAAATAGTGAATGGATGAATGGAATGTATATTCTCTCACAGGTTTTATAAAATGGCAACTAGTGGGGTCCGATTAGGATAGAAAATACGGAATGCGTTCTGTCATGTATTTTTGTAAATCTAAATACGGTCTGCGAACTGTTGAGTATTTTTGTATCTTAATATTTAGATTAGTCCTAATCGTTGATACTAGTATTTGCATTATTTTGGTCATGTCTTGAAGATGGAGGTTCTTGGAAGACGAAGCCATGAAGTTGCAAAAGAAGACCCTTGAAGACTTGAAGACTCAAGGGGTCATGCTAGTTGCCAAATGCATCATTTATTTATGTTTTTGATATATATTTATGATTATATATACATGAATAATATGATTAGATGCATGTTTAGGATTTCGAATGTTGCGATGATTAATTAAGTTCACTTAAATCAACCAACATAGAAACCCTAGGTCCCTAAAATATTGAGTAAAATTGTCATTCCAAAACAACACTTACTGACCTATTGAGAGTAGTGATGGGCTACGCCAAAGCGAGGCATCACTATTTTTCCCTAGGATACGTAAGGCATACAGGGTATGCATGTTGGTTTTGGTTATACTCAACGATATGAGTGATGGAGTCTTAAGATGTCGTGGCAAAGGGGATAAATTGTTGAGAGAGCATTAGATGCGACGATTTATCTAACCAAGAGTGGCTTGCAGCCATTAGCAAAGAATTGCTTACCTTAGAGTAATAAGTGTTAAGAAAAGCCAAAGCATGCTTAATCACTCATTGACTCTTTGGATCTTGGAATCGCCTTATTCTCGCCAAATGGGGACAAATTTAATGCGTGGATAAGACGCTTAATAAGGTTGAAAGTTTGCATGAATGCTTTTCAATTTCAAACTTATTATGTTATTTTCTTGATAAATGGTTATACTTTGCACTTTTATTTGTAGAATTCCAAATCAAACTATATTGTTTTCAATGATTGGTAAAGGAAATCTTGGAGAATAGTTCTCAAATAAAGGAAAGGCATTTCTAAAATACAATTCTCATAAATGACATTTATAACTAAGTCCGAAAGGACGGTTGGACATCATGTATTCAAAATACTAGGTAGTTGAAAACTCAAATTGTCAATGCTTGACAACCAACATATCTTTTCGCTTTATACACTAGTGAGTACAACTAATTGTTGTATTAATTCAAGTACGAATTAAAGGAAAAAATGGAACTTTGTTATACGGCGCACTAGATGCTTAATTATGCCTAACAAAGTACAAAAGTCAAAACTCTTAAAGAAATGATTCTGAAAGATTATGAGATAAAGTATGATAAGAAATATAGGAAACAAGGAACAAACAAAAGGAATAAAATTCCATTTCTACTAAAGAGTTCATGTTATTCTAATTAACTTAGCAAGTTATTATCTTCACAAGTATCAGATACTGCTTGAGTGTTCCACTTTAAAAGTGACCTCGAACTATTAAAGTAAAGCTAAGTTATTGACTTACATATGAAGCAAATGGTGCTACATCAGTTGTAAGGTTGTATGCTTTGTTTAAACACCTTTTAAAGCTAAGGCTGGAATAAATAATGGTTATTATTATGTTCCATAATCAGCAAATAATCTGTTTACACACGGAAAGACTCACATTCGAAGTAAAGAGCAAAAGCTGCGAATTTATTTGAATGGCATAGTTATCTAAACCATGAGTCAAGAATGCTTGATTATAAACAAACATTTCCGTAACATGACAACTCACAAAGTTCAAATCATAGGCATGATTTGTGTTCCGAACATCTTTAGCAATGTCACATTAACAAGAACGTACTCAAGGCTATATAGGGTCTTGACAGTTGATCGATTCGGAATCGTTCTAAGACAAACAAGTCTTACTTGTTAAAAACCGACAAAGTAAAGAGCCATTGTTCTTGGTATAGAAAATTGACTTCGAAAGCTAAATAGGATTCAATTACTTCAACGTTTCACGAAGAATTTGAAAGAATATGGCTATATTCATCAAATGTGAACAAACTTGACCTTGAATAGCTCAAGAGTTCAATGAAGTACAAAATCGACTTGGCAAGATATCAAAACGTCTAGATTAGATCGAGCGATGTTTGCTTGAGCCAAGCGTGACCATCTCAAAGTTATTAAATTGAAATTTTCATAAATAACTCCACAAAGAACATAGTGTGTCTTCACGGAGACCTCGATGCCATATGAAAATGACTCGAACAATGATAGATCACATCCCTTCATATAAAACTCTTAAAGATTTGCACAAATGACTAATGTTACACTAAACAAAATGTCGAAGCTAAGAAAGGACACCATATCCAGTTATAGATAGAAATAACCACTAAAAGTCTTTTCAAGTATATGTCTAAAACTCTTAGCCTCAGTGGGAGCTCACTGGCTCAGTGGGAACTAAGAGACTCAGTGGGAGCTCATCAGCTTAGCAAGAGCTAGGTGGCTTAATGGGAGCTTAATGGCTCATTAAAGGCTAAGATAGCTCAAGTGGGAGCTAACTGTTTGTTTCACAACGAACTTTTACCCAAAGATAATAAACATGTCTCTTTGTAAGCATTCAAGTGAGACTACGGGCATTACCTCCACAACCTAATTGAGAACATAATGTTTGTTGCTCTAAGTAGTGTCTTTCTGGAAAGTAATATATTTCCAAAACGACAAGTGGGAGGAAAATGAACTTGATGACCATCGAGCTTAGCTACAAACTAGAATTGAGCATCTCGGAAGACTCAAAAGGGCTTCATGAGAATGATTGATCAAGAATACTCAAAAGGACTTTACAAGTGCCTTAAAAGAGAATTCATTACTCATAAAACTTCTGAAAAGTTGAAGTAAGATCAACATAATGAAAGGGCTTTGAAAGCGCCTTGAAACTCAGTGTTTGATGTAATTACCCCGTATAGGTATAGAATTCACCAAAGGTTTTGGTTGAATCTTATAAATTTTCTATTAAGTTAGAAATAAAACTAAGACTTACAGGCATATTATTTACTATTAGATAGTAAGGGAATAATGCCTTGTAAGATAGCTACGACAAATCCAAATTCCAAATAATGGTTAGAGGCCACAAAATCCGAAATAGACTCCATGTTTGAAAATCATGTTTAAAACTTGATTAATTTGCATGAAGGATAAAAGACCCATCGATTGCAAATAAGTTTTAAGGAAGAAAGCTAACAAATGTGGAAATGTATATGCATACATAGCTAGATTGGTTGAAAAGGATACAATTAAATTCACGGAGTTGATTTTAACAAAAACCTATTCACCAATCGGAATGCTCAAGTCTTTTCGTGATTATTCTAGCAAAATTGCACATATGAAATATGGAAAAATAGATACCAAAACCGCCTTCCTAAAATAGGATTTTAGAAGTGACTATGAAAGTAGTCTAAGGGTTTGAAAATCTAAATCATGCTAGATTTGAAAGCAAGCTCAAGAAATCCATTATGGGATTGAAGGTAGCATTGCATAAAGGAATTGGAACGTGTTTTCTCATAAAGTTAATAAAAGGATTGTCTTATGGAGAAAACAATAGAAATTCTTGTGGATAAAAAGTTTAGTGGGAGCAAGAGTCAATCTTGTAAGGTCCAACAAAAAGTTTACGAACTCTGTTGTAAATTAACTATCAAATGCTAAATTCTTAGATTTGAAAGTATTTTCGACAATGGACCAAGCAAAAGACGATACTTAGTACATATTGGGAATTAAGATTTATTGTATAGACTTAATAAAATGTTTAAACGAGTAAAGGAATTTACTGTGTTAAACATGAATTGAAGGACTTTGAAAGGCTTTCAACCCATATGTATAAATCTATGTAAATGTTTGAACTAAGTATAAGCTAGGCTAAATACTAAGTCAAACAAGAAAGACTCTAGTAGAGACTTTCAACCGTATCACATAGCAAACAGTTTAGCAAGACTCAGTGAAACTGGATGAGCTAAAATGTAACATGGATGGAATAAGATTGAGAATCATTCTACAATTAAATCCATCATGTGCGTTACGACATGGAATCGTCACACGACTTACTTGCTTGGAGCATGAGAAGAATAAAGTACCAATCAAAATAAATCTAAGTCATGGTTCGTTAGATTATGATCAAGAACATCCAAAGTACTTTGATAAGTAAAAGGGATAGATTCTTGATGCATGGAAACAAATGTAATTTGCGAATTGATGTTGCAAGCACAAACCTTAACAAAGAAGCCATTTATAAGCACAAGCTAAGAAGCATCATGGCTTGAGAATGGTAACATGGATGTGTATCCATGTGTAATGTGTGCATGTGTAATGTGTGGAAATTTAAGGTAAATTTCCACGATCACAAGTGATTAGGGTATCCCAAATCATTGTGAGCCGTTTGGAGTGAAACCCAAGCAAAGCATCATCAGAAAGTCTACTAAAATATATGTTCAGAGTATTGTTGCCTTAAAGGCAATAATAAGGAAGATGTTAAATGGAAAGTTCGTTGTTGAACGTTGATGATTGTACGTTGTCAAGCTGAAGATCTCAATTATTAAAATGAGTGGGAGCCATCACTTGGACAATAAATCCTAAATCACAGATAATCCATAACACTTTCAAATTTTATCATCCTATTATTAAAGTGATCAATAATGAAGATGCTAAGATTTGCAAAGTAATTATAACTAAACCTATGCAATAAGTGAACGACAACATTCATAATTGCATGAAAGAAATCAAGCATATTAAATATTGGTATGATTTCTATAAATGTTTTATAAAGAGTATTACTCTTAAAGCATCTGGAAAAACCATTTATC
Source organism: Chenopodium album (assembly GCF_948465745.1). Taxonomy (NCBI): domain Eukaryota; kingdom Viridiplantae; phylum Streptophyta; class Magnoliopsida; order Caryophyllales; family Amaranthaceae; genus Chenopodium; species Chenopodium album. Next base: position 46,857,444 of record NC_137843.1, read on the forward strand.
ATAAGATGGAACGTTGAAAGGTTTCATAGTGGAATTAAAATTATTACTAATTATTCCACAAAACTATTTAATTGTGGTTTAGAATTAAATATTGAGTCCATTCGATTTTGAGAATATTCAAAATAGGGTATCAAGACCAGTCTTGGATAAAGAAACACGTATTAAGTGAACAATGAATATTATAATCGAAAATTATCCCTAATCGAGGTCATTTAAATGATGGACAATAAATAACCCGCTTGAGATTAGTGTGTAGTTTGATTTATAACACCGTTTCTTGTGCTACAAGGACATGATTTATAAATAACCGCACAGGTATTGGTTTAGAACCATACTGGATCGACCTATGAGAATACTTTAAAAAATTTGAAAAACGTCATAAGTATACTTCTCATTATGGCTATCGGAACCTCTTTCCTCGACCATGAGTATTGTGAGTTCTCTTGTTTGAGTACTAGTCCATTTTGATGTTAGTCAAACGTCTGCCGTACATGGAGATTATAATGGCAATACTCGGGCGGTTAGGTCCTCTTAATAAGAGAAGCTGACATTAAAAGACTGGGAATGTCCCCTTACTAACAATAGGGAACATGTCTTTGTTGTTTACAAGGCCACTCGACGAGAGAGACTGTTAAAATGCATGGCCTGCTTGGATGGATTTTAGAAATCATCTGTTTATTGACAGTTAAACTCGAATTTTGAGAAACACTTCCAGATGTAATAAGGATGACGAATAATCTTACCTCATAGTTCATGAAAAGACATTAAGTGATATAGGAAAAAGGCTATACACTAAAAGCACACTTGTCCAGAAGGAAAAATGGGAGATTAAAAGGAATGGTGTCCTTTAACAAGTGTATTATTCCGATAGAGGGTTCAGAGCTATTAGGAAGCTAATTATTCAGTAAGTTCAAGTGATCGGAATGCCTAGGTGGAGGCTGCTTTCGATCAGTAATATCAATGTATAATTAATATTACAGCTTAATCTTGACTTAACCCTTCGGGTCACACCCAAGAAACTAACGATCCAACACGTCGAATTAATCCGAAAGGAATTAATGAGTCACTCGAGTATTGTGATTGAAGATGTCGGATTCCGAGCTTAGAGCGTCGGAACTGAATCTTAAAAGTCGAGCCAAAATTTAGGAATTGGTGAGACGGAAAAATGCTTCAAGCAACAAGTTAAAACCTTAGCCGAATGAAAGGCTAGGGAAGCGCGCCAAATAGAAGTGTGCCACGTGGCAGCGCACATGGCAGCACACGTTGGCAGCCACCAAGTGGCAGCGAGTGGCAGCGCCATGTGGCAAGGGCCGCGGACACGGGTGATTGGTTATGGACGCGGGCCGAAAGGTGGCAGCCCAACCGAACCCATCTTGGGGTTCAAGGTTGGGTGCCACATGGTTAGCTCACAATGGTTGTGAGTTGCCTTGGGGAGCAAGTGAGGAAGTGGTCCTCACCTAACCATGTGACACTTGTTACTTAGTTATTCCATGGTTTATTTAACTAGGAATTGAATTCAACATTCTTTCCATGTGGGATCTTTTTGTGAAAAGTCCCACATTGGAAGAGGAGAGGAATTCAGAAGGATGCACTCCTTATAAATAGCCAAGGCATACCTTGGGATTGTTCACTTGAGTAAGAGCTCAATTAGGCATCTCCACTTGGGAGAAAACCTATAAGCTCATTAATTACTCGGGTATTCTTGCTTGAGATGCCTTAGTTGCTTGTTCCTTTGCTTGTGCCTTTGTCACTTCTTGAGGAAATTTCTTGTTTCCTATGCTGTTGGGTCCCGCAATAGCATCTAATGCAGCACTCTGTGCACATCCCCACCAGATTAAGTTAGATATAATACAGAAGTACAAGTCACATATATAATAAAAAAATCAAGCAACTTTTTTGGCAACTCTCATTTGACTCTTCTTTCTCTATTCCTTCATCCATGGTGTGTTCAGTGGTGGCCTGCCTCCTAGTGGTGTTGAGTTTTCAATCACAATTGGTGCTGGTGCAGGTTTTAGAGCACAAATTTTTGCATAATGACCATAATTACTCGGGTAGTCTTTTTGGTCGGACTTGGCTAACCTCCAAGTAGTAGACCGGTCGGGTCGCGTTGTGGGTGGATACTGTCGGAGGTCATCGCCCTTTGTGAGACTTGGCTTTCTCAAGTAAGAGCTCCGGTGGTCGAGCGAAGCACGCTTCAAGGGTAATTTAGTCTTTTTCTTAATCTTGTTATTTATGTCTTTAGTTATATTAATTGTGAGTTTTTCCTTGGGCTCAGGTTTTATTTTCCGTGGTGAGTTGGACTCATCGAAACCCAACAAGGTCATTACCTTAAATAATTAGTTTTAATTTATAGTTGGAATCTACTTGTGTATAAGGCATTCATCAATGTTAGTTTTGGTCATTACTTAAAAAATTAAGTTTTATGTTTTAATTGTAATCTGCTCGTACTTAAGGCACCTATGAATTACCTAACAAATGCGTTTTCATTTTTTAGTGAAATCACAGTTTTACGCTAATCAAATATTAAAAAAATAATTTATGGAATTCTTATCATAACATATTGGTAAAAAAGATTTATGGGATTAGTATCTTATTATATTTCGGAAAAAATATTTTTGAAATCATGGGCATATAAATTTTATTTTTATCACAATTTTTTTCAAAAATGGTTTTTTACCATCAAATCTTCTAAAAGTTTTATTTTACCACCAAATAAAAAAATTAAAGTTGTTTTTTACTACCAAAATCCAAGTCCAGTGACTGAAAAGTGCAGTGGGTCCCACTTTAACGGTTAGTTTTTGATTTTTCCTCCATTTGGTCACGATTTTCTAGCCTATATAACTCTTTCTTCATTTTTTAACTGTCAAATCCACCCAATTTTCCCAAATTCTCCCAAATTGCCACAAATTCATCGCAAAAGAACCCTAAAAACATTAGGACCTCACAAAAATTCCTTAAGGAAGTCTGAATTAAAGCAATTTTGGTAAGGTGTTTGTTTGCAATTTCAATTTACTAATGAAAGTTATTTAATTTTATTATTTTGTTCGATTTTTGTTTTTATTTGATGTACAAAGGTTTTCTTAACCATAATTAGTTGACAGAATTTATCAATTTAATCAAAGATCCACTGTCACAAGAATTAGGGTTAATATTGAATTTGAAATTGGGGATTTCTGAAATAGTGATTGTTTTTATGAATTAGGTTTATGAAATGCTGATTCCATTGTTTTGGTACAAGGAATGAAGTTGTTGAGTGTGATTTTGCAGCTGATAATGTCTTCTTTGAGTTTTTCTTCTTCAAAACAGAGAAGATGTCAATGTGGAGTCCCTTTTGCAAAGTTAACTTCTTGGACTAGGGAAAATCTAGGTCGTAAATTCAGAAGATGCAAATTCTATGATCCAGTGGCTGAATCAAGGGGTTGTAAATCATTTGAGTGGATTGATCAACCAAATGGTACTCCATGGCAGACAAAGGTGATTAACAACTTGCTCTTGGATAAGAAATTGATGAAAGGTTAAATTAGTTACTTGAAGAGAGAAGTTGATGATGTTTCTGGGCAGAGAAGATGCTTGCTAAATGAGATTGACAGCTTGAAGGTTAAATGCAAGGCTCTTAGTTTTGATAGGAAGAGGATGAGCAAATAGGTTGAAGACTGAAATGCATCATCATTGAATCTGTGTGTGGTAGCTGTTGTGATTTGTTGTTTTGGTTATAGTGTTAGGTTTGTTTATTAGGTTGATAGTTTAGGAAGACATAATTAGTTAAAATTGTTGTTTAGTTGGTCTTTAATGTTTTAATTGTTAATGGAGATGTATGAATATTATGTCAATTGAAATGAAATGAAACTCTTTTGGTGGAAATATTTGGCAAATTACTACATAATCTAGCAGAATCAAGTTGCTGAAACTTGGAGTACATTTGATGTTTATCAAGTTATTCAAAATACTACATAATCTAACATAAAGAAGCTGCCACCCCTAAGACTATGTTTAAGCAGCTCCACGGAACACAAGTTTAAGCTCCTACACAAAATACTTGTTCAATATCTTACACAAAAAGAAAGGAAATAAATCCAATAAAAATAAGTACATCATTTTGTTTTTAATCTTGGTGAAAATCCCACTCATCATCCTTATGAATTAACTGATGCTGATGTAAACCCCTTGAAACTGGTAACTTTGACATGGTTCCTTTCTTGGTTGGAATTAGCTGGGAAGATGAAGTATTTGGGGTTTAGACCACCTTTGTCCTACTCCTTGTCAATGGTTAGCTAGCTGCTGGTTCACATACAAGTGGTTGAAATGGCTGACTTCCTTGGGTCCAGGCATTGGCTGGAGAGGGGTCTCATAAGTAGCCAAGTATGTCTCCCTGTAGTAGTAAGGGTGCACATACAGCTCTGGATCAACCCTTTTATCAAGCATAGCAGCAACGACATGTACACAGGGTAATCCTATCAAATCCCATCTGTAACATGTGCATGTCCTGGCTTAAAGATTTACTACATATGTGTCATCTTTGTACTGCACTTCATAGCTCTCACCCGTACCTGACATCACAGTGCAAGTCCTAGTATATTTTTCTAACCCATCAAACACTTTTTTCACATATGGCACTCACAAACCTTCCCACTCTTGTGCTGCAATCCATTTATCATTGGTCCTTTTAGCCATATATCTTCTAAGCCATTCCATTTGAGTTAGAATTGGCTTATCCCTATCATCCCTTATCACAGCATTGAAAGTTTCACACAAGTTGTTTAACAACATATTGGATTTGCAGGTAGGGGAAAATGCATGTCTAGACTAGTGTTGGGGGAGAATGTTTGCTAAGTAGTCATATGCATCTTCAGATAAAAAGTTGATAGATTCCATAGCTACCTCAAAATTTGTCTGAGCAAATGCATACACATACTAAATTATAATACACACAAATATAATTAAATACAATTGAAGACAGAAATCCAAAATAAAACAGTCTTACCAGAGTGCTAGCCCTTACAACATTCCAAAATAAGTTTGAAGTTAGCCTAGATGTGTCTAACACAATACCTGGTCTCAGCTTTAGGCACTACAGTCTCAAATGCTTCTAATAGACCTTGTAATCACATCAATAATATCCACTTATTACACAAATTTTGAGAAGTTATTGAACTAAATACACAAAATGTAGGGGAAAAGTAACAAAACTTACTTTTTGCCTGTCAGACATAAATGTCAAGCCTTCACCTTCCTCTTGACCCCCTATGTTGTGTAACAAAATCTCTAGAAACCATGACCATGTCTCCTTACTCTCACATCCCACAATTACCATGCTATGAGAAAGATATTTTTATTCTCATCCTTTGAAACAAAAACTAACACCTGACCAGGGTAAGCACCCTTAAGATGGCATCCATCTACCCCAATTATTGGTCTACATTCACTTATAAAGCCATCCCTTAATGGAGCAAGACACATATACATCCTCAAAAATAGAGGGGGGGTTCAGGTGAATCAAACCCATCAACAACAAATACACAGCCAGTACAAGGGTTATGGACCATAATTGCCTTCCCATAGTCCCACACCCTAGCATACTGCTTAACTGCTGACCCAAATATAATAATCTTTGCCCTACACTTAGCAAACCAAGCCTTAAAGTAGATGACCTTAATCTTAAGGCCAGTCAAAGCTCTCTCCCGAATTTGCCTAATATTCCATGTTAGATTGCTCCTAAACTCTTCCAAGTACCTATCTGCTAAGAACTTAGCTGTAACTTTCTTATTCATCTTTGTTCCTATAAAAAGATGCTTCAATTTAACTGTCTTGATCTGCTAAGTTTCTGACTTAACTAACCTTGCAGCTCAAACCTTAAAAGGACATTTCACAGTCTTCCTGCATACACACTTAGGTAGTTTACAAGTTTTCTTATTGTAAACATAGTTACACCTCCTCTTACAATGAATAGTCAGCCTCTTTGTGTCATTGTGAAGAAAAAAGTATTCATACCTATTTTATGTAGCATGAACTCTCAAATCTTTCCTAAGCACATACACATTACTGAACCTCAGCCCTCTAACTAATTGTATACGCTTGCTGAAGTCAGTTTCACCATTAAACCAAGGACCTAAGTCCTCATCTACATCAGAATCACCATTGTCACTTCTAAGCTCATCAGAATCCTCTTCGTCCTCCTCTTGGACAGTCACATCAATCTCCCTCAAATTCTTTTCATATTCAAGCCTTGGACCACCTTCCTTATGTTGAACACCCTGCTGTACTTCTCTCAAACTCCCATTCACTTCAATTTCTAGGAGCTCTATATTCTTTCTCAATCACTCCTCATTATCAAAATCATCATATGATCTTCCTCCCCTTCACTCCATTCTATGTCAGGATCACTAAGATCACTGTCAAACAGATCTGATAAATTAAAGTCCCCTTCATCATCCTTAAACAACTCCCTATTCACTTTACTCTTCTCTGTCTCTTCCCCCTACTCCTCATAAAGCTTTCCCTTTCCCTTTTCTTTTACACTCAATCTGTTTACAACTGTAGCACTCAAGTCAACCTTCTCCTAACTGGTTGTTCAAAAGGGTTCTTCAGTATTGGGCTGGAAGTAATTGGGTTGGGCTTAGATCTGGGTATAGTTGGATCTTTTTCCAAAATATGCACACAATGCATTCCCATTAATTATCTCAAAAAGTGTATTAGGAGTTGCCTGAATAGGTTCCTCACTTGTGACAAATACCTCAATAACCCCCTCCTTATTCATTGTTTTTAACAAGCCTTTTATCTCCTCACTATTCACCAACTCCCTTTTACCAGCTGTAAATGTCCTCCCCTTTTGTCTATACCAGCAATTCAACTTCATAGGGACATGAACATTAGCATACACAAAGCCATGCACAACAGCTTTCCTTATAAAGGGAACATCAATCTTTGCCACAGTCACATTTTTCATCCAGTATACCCATCCCCTATCCCAACTTAATAACCTCTTGTTTTCTTTTTTTTTTTTTTGTTGTGGTTGTTTACCAATTAAAGAGAGTATAAAGCCACCACCCAATGTGAGTTTAATATGCACTTTGTACATTCTGTAATACACACAACACCATATTTCAAATCAGCCTCAAATTATTTGATAAGTGGGGTAATCGTTACTTTATGCAGAATTCAAGCAATTGACAATTAAATAATCAAAGCATATCCAATTTCAAATACCAACTAAAGTCTATAATTAATCAATTCATCTACAATTAAACAATAATACATCTACAAATGTCACAGATTCGCAATTTTAGGGTTTTATACTAAATTTTCCACTAATCCCTAAATTTAACCTAAAAAAACCAAAGCAAAACCCCAACTACCCATGCTAAGTATAGTAAAGATGCGAAAAGTACCTTTTGTTGTCAGATTCTTGAATCTTTGTCAGTAAAGTCGAAAAAGTCGCAAGCTTTAGGTCCCCCCCTTCCTAAAAGTGACGAACTCAAGCTGAGTTGTTTGGTTTCTGTGGTCCTAACTATTCCTCCTTACTCACACAATTGATATGAAAAGTTAAACAAAAGTAAAAAACTGAATGACAACAGTGAGAAGAGGAGTAAATGAGAGGAAGGTGAGAACGTGAAAGAAATTCAATTGGGTTGGTTAGGATTATTCAATACAAGTAAGAAATCAGGGTGGGAAGCATCAATTTTGGAGAGAAAGGGAAAAGAGTGGGACCCACTGCATTTTTCAGTCACTGGACTTAAGTTTTGGGGGTAAAAAACAATTTTAATTTTTTTATTTGGTGGTAAAATAAAAATTTTAGAAGATTTGGTGGTAAAGAATAATTTTTGAAAATGTTTTGGTTGTAAAATTCAAAATTTCCTATAAATCAATTAGTTCCTATAATATTTGTATATTCTTAATTAGTTGTTTATATGATTTGTATACAAATACAGCTTTATTATATATATCATATTAGAATATCTAAGTACATTGTTACGATTAGTAAAGGTTTGACCGAAAAATTTAGTTTTGAAAGATTATTATTGATCTTAATTATAGTTTAATGGTTTCCATTAAAAAAAAAATAGTAGCATTCACCTAATTTTTTGTTAACTGACATACCCATAATAACATTTGCCCCTTTTTTTAAGCAATTTTATAGAGAAATATTCTCTCTCAAAAAAATTCCTTAATGACATTTAAGAGAATAAAAAAAAAACAAAAAATTCACGTTTAAGAGATTATAAAAAATAAAAAAATTTAAAAAATCAAATTTAAGCATAATAACATTTGCCCCTTTTTTACCAGAAGTGTATCTTATCAATTCTTGTAAGTTTGATAACACCTGAAGATTAAATTACTTAAGCCAATTCAAAAATAAGTTTATACTCCACTAAAATGTCATATATGATAGGGAAGGGCTGTAATTTTGATGAGTTTCACCTAGCAGCAACTACAGCTAATAGATTCAACATTTATTGGTGTTTTAATCAGCCTAATTAGCTGATTAAAAAGTGTTAGACCTAGCTAGGGCTATTTAGAACAATTCAACCATTATATTACCAGTAATTTCCAAAGTTAAGTCTTGGATGAGCTTATAGTGAAAGTGCAAGAGGTATATGGTAATTTTGATCCTATTTTGAACAAGTGCACATGGATTACTCTACAAAAATGAATGATTGAAATTTTGAAAATGGACGGAGGTGGTAGCTATAACATCCAACATATAGGGAAGAGGAATTTAAATATTGTAGGAATTCTAGAAGTGTAGTTTGAGGTAAGTAGGGATCTTACTACACATGAAGTGGACTACCTCAACATACTTTTAATTCCAACAACACAAAGCATTGAAGATGAAACTCAGGTGAAGGTGGAGGTTGGATAGAATTAGCTGAAGCAAGGCATCATGGAACATATTGACTGCCACACATAACTAAATCTTACTTGGGAGCTTTTTAGTAAGACAAGTTTGTGGTAGTTGAAGGGAAATTACTCTTTTATTATAAAGTTGATGAAATTTACTGATCTTGGCATATTATGCTTGATACACACTAATAAAACCTTTGTTGTACATACTTTGATGTCACGCATCCATTGAACATTTACACAAGACTGGCTCGAGTAGGTTTCATGGTATAAATTATTGATACATCCTCTACTTGTAATGATTCACAAGCTTAAGGAATAAATGTAGTCTTAAAGTGTCACCAGTTGTGGGATGTTAAGCCTCCTTGAATATTAGTTTTTGCGACGATTTCCACAAACGCGCATGACATAACATATCCGTTGTGTTCCTCTAAAATTGTTGGTACTTGGCTCTAGGAAGCCTAACCATTTCAATATAGCTTCATCAATTTAGGGTTCTACACTTCAATTATGTTTTTTTACTGTCGAGACTGTTTCGATGTCATACGACTGATTATCCATAAGGACCTCCTTGTCTTGTCCTTAAGAGTCAAATTCCTCTTTGAATGAGTAGAATGTCACTATCTAAGGGATATGGTTGGTAAGGCGTTACGCCAATGTTTCTTGGCTTCAGACGGACTCCAATTCCTACAACATTGTTTTTATTGACCATTAGCTTTTATTGACGATACAGACTCTAGTGTTTTTTGCACGAACACGAGTTATTAATGATGCACCTTCTGGACAATCTCTCTTACCTTATTCTTTGAGTATAATGTTTTCGTATGAACTCAATATGATATTTGAGTTAAGGTTTCAGGATACGTATTTGTGATGGCATATTTTACCTTGGAACTTTTGATCTTTAGTACCTAATTGCTATTTCATAGATTTTTTTTTCCAAAGTGATTTTAATTTTCAATTAAAAGGGTTTTTCAAGTATTAGGCCTTAAATAGGTTCTTTTATTTTTTTCATAATCTATACTTTATATGGAGGCAGCCATGCATTGTTAGTAATACAAACTCTTAAGTAGATCCAGTTCACATTAATTTATTATGAACTACTAATATAAAAGACATTATGGTCGTTTTATCCCTACCTTTTAAAAAATTTAACCAAACAATTATGAATAGTGTTATTTCAATTTGTTTTAGGTAAAAATTACCCATGCCACGTGGTTCAGCCAGTAGACGACACTTGTCAGCCCAAGATAAGGACAAAGTGGACCTATCCCTATTTGACACGTGGCGTTCTAAGAGTTCAAGAGAAAAGACGGCCTTCAGGCCCAAATCCCGAGAAAGCCGCAATGCGGCGTAGCCCATCAAGATTAGGTCAGAATGACCTAAGAAAGGGAATTTACCAATGACCTCTATAAATAGGGAGATTCCCCCCATTTTGGGGGCACCTTCAATTATTACAACAACCCTGCATTATCTCACAACGGAGAAAAACACCTGATCTCAGAATCCAAGAAGATCTCATCTTTACCTTTTCCGCACCTTTTTATCTTCTACGACCAATACTAACTTGATTGTCGGAGGCGGTGTGTTGCAGGTACAGATCGCGCAGGACCATTCTTAGTGTTGTAACTCTCCCGAGGGACCAAAAAACACCCAAAATATTTGGCACTATCTGTGGGGAGAGCACCTCTAAGATGCTTCAAGATTTTGTACCGCCACCTGAACCCAACCGGCCTACAGTCGATGGGGAGGTCCATACAAACCATAATATAGATAACGACTGTGAAGTCCAAACTTATGTGGCCCCCTATGGTTCACTCATCTCTAAGCGCATCCGTCCCAGAGATAGACTGGAACGGAGCAAAAATGAAGCTGGTCCCAGAAAGTCTACTAGACCATCTCCTGGGGACACCCAGTCGGCAAGGGATCAAGCTCCAGTCACTCGAGACAAAATCATGAAATTAATGACAAGTTTCAAGGGTTAAATCAAGGACCTGATCAACAAGAGCATGACTGGATCTAGGAAGGGCCAGTCGGCCAAGAAGACTCCTCAAGCTGAGAGGAGAAAGCCAGTCAGAGACAGGCAACCCACTCTACATCCAAAGGAGAAGGCCACACCTGCCATTGATTGGTCCAAGATCCTTTTGCCTCAGACGGGTAAAAGGAAGGTCATCCGAGCTGTTCAGCCGGATGACAGCAAGAAAGCCTTCTATGATGCTCGACATATCATCAAGCATAACAGGAGCCAGCAGCTATCTGAGTCAGCCTCTACATCAAGCTTTCCAGATAGCTTCAAAAATACCTCCGTAAGGAATTCTCAATCCTTGCATGAGAGCCATACAGGCGGAAGTCCGTCCATACTGGCCCTCAGATGATTAGGATAGTCCCGTATGTGCCTCAGATACCATACAGGCAATATGTCCCACCGTTCATGAAACAGGCCCTCTTTGGAGGTCAGGCGACGCAAAACGTCCAGCCCTGGACTGGCAGCTTTGACTGCTTAGACTTGGTGAACAAGCGTCTGCGTTCACTAGGGAAATAACTAAGATGGCACAGCCGACCAAGGTAAAGAACGTCTTGGTTGGTGCTTACGATGGTAACACCAACCCTGAGGATCACCTCATGGCTTACAACCTTATGCACATGCAGGGATTGGATGATGCCATGTGGTGCAGATGCTTCCCAGCTACCTTGAAGGGCATAGCCTAACAATGGTTCGGCAACCTACCAACCGCATGTATTAATAACTTCAAGAGGCTTGCCTTCTTGTTTGCTTCAAACTTCTCGATGAACATCCCTGCCAAGAAAACAAGCCTCGACTTGAGCACCATACGGCAAGGAGAAAGAGAAGGACTTCGCTCCTATGTTAGGCGGTTCAATCTGGTGAGAATCCAGATTCAAGGGCTGTCTGAAGAGGTAGCCTACGCAGACTTATTTAAGGGTCTGAAGGACGGGTCAACCTTTAAGTTTGACCTCGTCAGGAAGAGGATCTTCACCCTCCAAGAGGCGTTGATGGAGGCGGAGAGATTTATTCAAGCCACCGACCTCTGCTCGTCTAGCCATCAGTCAGACTCCAAAAAGTTTGACAAGAAAAAAGAGAGCCGGTCTGCTTAGCCAGCTCAGAAAGCTGAAGATAGCAAAAAGAGAAAATAAGTCTAGGGGGTTGATGAATCTGATTAGCCGACCTAGAAGAAAAGAAAGAATTCAAACCGTACGTCCCAAGGTACGAATTTAAAAAAGACTGTTTCTCCATCCTCATGGAGATAAAGGACCGGCTGATCATTGAGAAGCCGAATCCGATGAAGAGTTTCGTCCAATCACAGAACAAAAATAAATACTATCACTTCCATCAGGAAGTCGGCCATGACACCAACGACTGCTATAGCCTTAAGAGGACGTTGGACCGTCTGGATAACAAGGGGGGTGCTGAAATCTTACATCTAGAAGTCCAAACGACTGTCAAGATGAATCCCGGACAGTCGTCCAAGACTTTCCAACCTGCTAGTAGCTCGGACACTGATAAAGAGCCGGTTTACACCATAGTAGGCGGGTTGGCTCGGCATAATGTTGTTCGGGATACCCTTGTTGATGTTTGCTATAGGTATGGGATTTTAACGCGAAATGAGGTTGACATTGGGTTGTCTGGAGGAAACGATGGGGCCATTAGAGCTACAGATGTGTTACTTTATTCCTAGGATCATGGTCGTGATGTCTGTGTTGATTTGATAGGGTCTTCTCCATTGACACGGTCTGGGTTATCTGATTTTGTTCCTGAACGGGTTGTGGCAGATGTGACTCATCGGAAGCAGGTCAAATATGAATCTAGTTATCGAGCACTGGATATGGATTCCTTCCCTTCTCCTTTTCTTTACTTAGGGAATTAGATAAGGAGGTTCTCGACGACTCAAAACGTTAGGGCTCGTGCTGCTGCTCATATTTTTACACGGATAGGCTTTTCACTAGTAGAAAACTTCTATTTGTAATGCCCTATTAGTAACTTGCGTATGTTATGCTAGTTACTAAAGCACTAAAAGTAACCAACTAAGATAATGCCAGTTACTAATTTTATGACATTAGTAACGGGCGTAGTAAATGTTAGTAATTACTATGTGGTTTATCATTGTTTGAACTTTTATTAGTAACTGATTAAAAAATGTTAGTTACAAATATTAAGTTAAAGAAACTTTGACCAAAACATTTGTAATTAAGTTACAAACGCAAGTTACAAATATAAAGTCAAAGAAACTTTGAACATATATTTTGTAATTGACTTACAAACACCAGTTACAAATATATGTCAAATAAATTTTGACTAAATATTTTGTAACTGCAAGTTATTAATCTTATTATGAATTTATTTAACTTTTATTGAAGTTAAAAAAGCAAATTTTCTTAATTTTTATTTTTCCACTTTTGCTTCAACTTCTCACGTGACTTAGATTCCTGCCAAAATCTCCTCTTCATCTTCTTCCTCTTACAATTTCTCTTTCACTCTAACTCGCTCCAAGTATAATTGAATTGGTGCAGCAAAATTGGATCTATTGAGGTTTGAAAGTATGTAATTTTTCGAATTAGGGTTCTTGTAATTTCTCCTTTTCTTAATTGAATAATAACCCTGAAATTTGAATTCAGTTTGGTTGTTGTCAGTTAGTTGATTAATTTTAAATCAAATTGGATGAATAAAAACCAAGAAAATTAGGTTTCATGAATAATTTCGATTTAGTTAGCTGTGGTCGACCTTGTGATGTTGTTGTGTACTGTCGATTTTAGGTTTCGCTACTTATTCTTGCTAATGAAATTCCTTTGCATTAAAGTATTATTAGGTCTTGGAATGGTGTTAATGGTATAATTACCTGGTTTGTGAAGCATTTTTGTAATGCTTATTATACAGCAGTAATTTTGTGTCTTAGGTGCTAGATGGTGGCAGATATTGAGGGCAACATGTTTCTCAGACTATGAAGATCATATATAGTGTCAATGTTTTTGAAAGAGGGTTGGAAAACATGAAACAAAACAAAAAAACTAAATTGAATCAAAGAAAAAGGGTTGGAAGTAGTCTAATATTCGAAGAAATTATACTATTTCCAGCCTAAACGGCCAAGGAAATTAAAATCCTAGAAGAGAGAGGAGAGAGAAGAGAGAAGAAAGAAAATGAAAAAAAGGGGCCACTTGACAAATGTTTAAAACATACAACGTATACTTGTTTTTAAATCTTATTTTTGTAATAGGTATTCAGTAATATGCTAATAGGACATTACTTATTATATCCAAATCCAAATCCAATCCAAATTAATTCGATTTTGGAAATCTCAATTCAAATCCAAACCGAATTGACATTCGATCCAACCAAACCAAACTGAAAAAATACGGTTTTTTTTAAACTAGAATCCAATACAAATTGAAAATTGTTCCCTTCTTTTCCAACATTTAAACCCGAAACTCGAACTTCACCCAAAAAACTCTTGCAATCATTCAACCTTTTCTTGTTAAGTAAATTCTTTGTGAGAGAGTAAGATATTGAGAAAGGTGAATTGAGAATTAGGTTTTGTGTTTTTGGTTTATATATGAAAGGGGAAAGGAGTTGGGATACTTTGGAAAAGAAAATGGGTTTAATGTAATTGGTCGAAGTTCGGTTTGTAATTCAGTCTTCGTTTTTTTAAATCCTAAACCGAATCCAATCCATAATCCGTATTTTTTAATTTTTCCAAACCGATAAAAAAAAAATCCAACCCGAATTACCAATTTGGTTTGGTTTTCAGTTCAGTTCGGTTTTAATAGAATTACTTTCACCCTTACCTATTACAAACAATTTTTTTGTTTATTCGTCTAAAACCATAAAAAAATTTTGTTATCATATTGAATGCTATGATTATGACGTTTGTGATTATATTTATGTTATCATCAAATAATTTTTGTCAAATAGTCAATGTAAATTTTATCAGATTATCAATGTAAAATCAATGGAATTTTCACCTTATGCACCTTAGTTATTTTTTTATTAACCATATACCCATGAAAATTTTCAAATTCACCATATACATTTGAGTTTTACTAAAATATCACAAAATGCTCTTAATTACTAACGACAATTAATTCAGTTTATCATTAGGGTAATTATGATACGTGGCAGTATGTTATTGGTTATTGTTTAAATTAATTAATTAGTTCTTATTTAAAAAATGTTTAAATATATATTTTTTTAAAAATAATAATAAAACACCACTTCTAATCCCCAACCTAGCCAGCCACCTTAGCTGCCATCACCCCACAACCGCCACTCGGCCACCTCCTGCTGCCGGAGCCTAGACCCCCTCCTCACTATGCTGGTGCCGGCAGCGCCATTCCCCTCAACCTTGAATCAATGCCCGCCCATTTCCCTGAAACATCATACCTCCTCCCTCCTCTTGAACTGTAAAAACCCTTCCCCGCCTTTTCAACTTAGTCGAACGTCAAGAAAGCACCACAATACCCCTTCCTCGACAGCCTAGGTACCCTCCCCTATGTCGTCGGGGCCCACCTTAGCAAAAAACCACCACCCAAAACACTAAAACCCCAAAATCAAACCCTAAAAATCAAAATATAGAGTTTTGACTTTGGGGTTTTTATTTATTTTGTGCTTTTGGGTGGTAGTTTAGGGGTGGAGATAGCAGGGGGAGCGACGGTTGGTTCACTGGCGCAGGGATGGGAGTTTAGACGCCGATGGCGGGAAGAGGAGGGTTTTTTTAGGGGAGAGAGGTTGAGGATTAGGGAGTGGTTTGTTCAGGGGATGCAAAGGGGCACCGGTAGCTGGTAGGAGGGGTGTCGGGTTTAGGCTAATACTGGTGCGGGGGTTCAGGCAGCATCCACGCCGATGAGGCGTGGCGAACTAGTGAGGACAAGGTGGTGGCGGGGCTTGGCTGTGGTGGGTGGGTTTTTTTATTAAATTTTTGATAATTTTTGTTAGGAAATCACAGGTTGCCATGTGGAAAATTTATTCCTTAATAACTAACGGAGTTAATGTCGATTAGTCATTTGGGCATTTTATAACACTTTTGTTAAACTCAGGGGTATTTTGTGAAAAGTCCGTAAATTCAATTTAACTATTAATAATTAATTGATCTTTTTCTTCAAAAACAATAAAAATAATAATTGATCTAATATACAATGAAGATGTTAACATATTTATTATCAACAAAAGGTTATGACCATATACATTATATGTCATTACATTATGAAACGATATATGCCAAGCTTATGTCATAAAGTATTTATTTAGAAATTAAATGTGATTCAACTAATTAAATCCAACGAACAATGACAGATGACCTATTCATATAATCTGGCACTAGCATGATTTTTGAGGATTAAGAAAAATACTATAATATTGTTTTCCAAAAAAGTTACTAATCAACACTCATATATATGTAACTTAACTATTGAGTTCTAAATGTCTTTTAATACTTGACAAAAGATTGTTAGGCTTGACTTATGCTACATACAAATCTTAAAATATGTCAATTTAAAAGATCATGCCTTAATAAATCGAGTTATTATAATTAATTACTTATCATCATAAATTATACTCCATATATATTGATATTATCCTAATAAATAAGCAAAATGGAATATTTAGTAATCCTAAATTATAAGTAAAATGATTTATGACTTATTAATTCAAAATTTAGTTAGGAAAAAATTATTGCAATTTACATTATTTTGTAAATTTTTTTTTATTGAAATTCATTTCGTACCCCCATTTTACAAATCCTGGATCCGCCACTGATGCCAATTACAGTTTTATTGTTTATCGAAAAATGGTGATTATTCTAGGTTAATTATATGAATGTGTTCTAACCTTCCCCAATCTAAATGCATTAGTTTATGTGTTCAAGTTGTTAGGAGCTGAAGGAATAGATGTAACCTGTGATCAATTGTAGAATACGTTTCCGTGCATCATAATAATGAGCTTCCCTGGGTATGCATGAAAAAAATAAATATATCTGTTGACCTACATATGCTATATTAGGGTGAGTTAAAGTAAGGTACTATAAAGCACATGCTGGCCTGCGATATAGTGTTGGATTATGGAACTTAGGACAAGACTTTGCACTAAGTGTTTACCGAGGTCGCAGGTTTGCAACACCCAATACCAGCCTGCATGCTCATAGTGCATATTTCTACAAAGATATAAATACAAATATGAAGGTGTACGAGTAACAATAATCCCAGGGAAATAATTTAAAGGCTGAAGACCCAAGTCTGTCAATGGAAATCTCTTATGCATGAGAGAAATAATGCACTCACGAAGTCAATATGAAGATATAAGTAACACAATATCATTCAACAGATAAAAGTATGTCATATCATCCCATGTCTGAAAATGAGTAAAGAATTGTCATTCTTTGCAATGACAAATCCCATCTGCAAAAGATAATTAACAAAACGTTAATACCAAACCAAGCCCTAGGAGCATATTTTAGGCCATAGAGAGCCTTGAGAAGCCTACACATGTACCATGGAAACTCTTGTCAACAAAGTCAGGGGGTTGATGCATATACACACTCATTTAAATCACCATGCAAAAGGCGATTTCGCATCTAGTTGGTGAATTGAACACTTACAAGCCATAGCCAAATTAAACTCAAC
This sequence comes from Chenopodium album, assembly GCF_948465745.1. Classification (NCBI taxonomy): domain Eukaryota; kingdom Viridiplantae; phylum Streptophyta; class Magnoliopsida; order Caryophyllales; family Amaranthaceae; genus Chenopodium; species Chenopodium album. The sequence goes on from NC_137843.1 coordinate 46,874,907, forward strand.
ACTAGCTATTTGAATAGTGGCCAGTTCAGCAACGGGACTAAACATCTCATCACAATATACACCTTCAACTAGGTTTCAATGATATGGCAAAACAACTATGTGCAATTAACCATATTCACCCCCAGTAGGCCTAGGAACAAATTCACATGTCCTTGTTTCAATTATATCACCATATTTGTCACCATTGCCGCATTCCAACTAGTGTCAGAACGAGCTTGTTTGTGATCTTTTGGAAGAGGGGAGTAGTTTATAGGTACGCTAGACTATAAGGTGGGTTTGGTTATATTATCCATGTTTGGATCTAGTTTGCATTGGTGGCGAAGTTGGAGTTGGCCTAGTTGGTGAAATGCGGGTTAGGTAAGAGGAGGTGAAGTATGGCAAATTGGGCTATTGGGCTAAGAAGAGGAACAGTGTGATGTGGGTGTAGTCTAGTGAGCTACAGCCTAGGCCGCTAGGCCACTTCCAGGCACTGGGTTTGGTGTAGCAGGGTCGGGCCGCTTTGTTATTGCCTGGCCATTGGCATGTCAAGCTATTGCAATAAGGGCAATGGAGACGTGGAGGAAATGTTTATGCCACGGGCCCCCTTTGGTGTGGGCTGCCCATGCCTATTTGCACTAGAGAAAGTCGGTATGTGCATTGCATTTAGATAGTGAAACAAAGGGCCGCAAAAGGGGTGTGGGGGATTGATGTGGGTTGCAAATAGAGGTGTCAATTTGGATAATAGGATGGAGTTTAGGTCGAGTCTATTCGGGTCGGGTCTATTCGGATTGGATAGTTCGGGTCAAAATTATTATTTTAACTCGGATCAGGTCAAATTCGGACATAGTCTATTAAGTCCAGGTTGGATATGGGTCGGGTCAACTCTAGATTGGTTCATGTTTGGTTCGGATAAATTCGAATTGGCTGCAAAGTAGGTTTGACTAGATATTACAAAAGAATTGATTGAATGAGAAATTTCGGGTCTGGTTGATTTCGGTTTGGTCAAGTTTGGTTTGATTAAGATAAGCTTGATTCAGTATTTGGTCAATTTCGATTCAAATCATTTCCGTGTTTGTCTAGATTTTTGTCGAGTTGACCAAATTCAATATCCAAGGTCATTTTTAAACTAGATTAATTATTGAACTTTTACCTTATTATTGGGTCGGTATCAAGCAATTTATGTGTCATTTCTCATATTGCGTGGTTAATTATTACGAAATGCGAGAATTAGTTTTCTCATTCAATCAATTCTTGTGTAATATATATCATAAAGCCAAGTTCAAATTGAATAATTATCGATGACTTATCATACTTATGTCCATAACTGAATTAAATAGTAATGAACTAGTGATAGACTGATAGATTGATACATGATAGTCACATATGGTGATATACTAAAAAGAATGTCCTCTTTTTAAGGCACTACATACTCTTCAATTGTTTAATCTCTATGAACACTATTAGTTTGCTTTATTACTTAATTCAATTTGTATAAGATATTTGTTTGAGTTTTAGACTATCTAACTTATCTATTATTAGTAAATTTGTAAATATATAGTAGCTAGTATAAGAACATGAAAAAAAAGGTAAGTAATAGGTTAGGTTTAAAATTATAGCCTGGGTTAGAATCAGATCGGGTTAAATTTGATCGATTTGAAATCGGGTCGGGTTAATATCAATTCAAGTTAAAATAGATTGGATTAAATTGGTTATTAATCGGGTCATTTTCGGATCGAGTTGTGTTCAAGTCGGGTCATATCGATTTGGTTTGAGTGTAAGTCGGGTTATATCGGTTCGGGTTGAGTTCAAGTTGGATTTAATCGGTGTCGCGTGAAGTTCAGATTGGGTTTAATTCGGATTCTGATGAAGTTCGGGTCGGTTAAAGATCGAATTTGGGTCCTAAATTTCTCGTATCGGTTCGGTTTTGACACCTTTAATTGCGAACCCCACTTTAGTGTTTTATATCATATAAAAGGGTTATTTGGTTTTCATTTGAAGTGTGTTTGGAACTTTGGATGAAGAAAGGGGAAGGAAAAGAAGGAAGGAAGGGAAAAATGATGAGTTTCTTTCCAAATATTTTTATTATTGAAGTGATCAATAAATTGCTAGTATGAGAGAGAAATAATAATAATAATAATAATAATAATAATAATAATAATAATAATAATAATAATAATAATAATAATAACAATAGTGTAAGTGGCCGGGGTTGGTAGGAAAGATAAATAATAAAATAGTAGTGGATCATTACTAAATAAAAGTGTTGCAAATATTATAAAACGAACATAAAAGAATAGTGTTGTTATTATTACGAAACAAATTGAAGGGAGTAATAATTTTCTCATATATTTCAATGAATGGTTTTTTTTTTTAATCATTTTTATCTTTAGCCAAATTAAAATCGAATTATCGATGACTTATCATACCAACATAAGTGAGAAGATAAATGATAAATTAGTGATATATTGATAGATGATAGTCACATATGGTGATACCGCGATATAGACACAAAAGATTGTCATTTTTTTAAGGTTAGTATTACTCTTCCATCGTGCATACTATCTTACGACAAGGCTATACTACAGGAATTGCTAGTTTCTATATTATTAACTCAATTCATATAAGATATTAATTAAGGTGCTATCTTCACCTTATTGGTCCTTAATTTACATATATTGAACTTATTAAACTTTTTATTAAACTTATTGAAATTTATTAGAACTGAATGAACATATTTAGGGCATGTTCACATTTACTTAATTTCAGTTAAGTTTAGTTAAGTTCAGCTCCAATCAGTTTATTTCAGTTCAGTTCAGTTCAGACCAGCTCCAATCAGTTCAGTTCAATTTAGCTCCTAATTTCCCTCTCTCATAAAATATTCATTTCAGCTCAGTTCAGTTCAGTTCAGCTCCAATCAGTTTAGTTCAGCTCCAATCAGTTCAGTTCAGTTCAGCTCAATTCAGCAAATGTGAACAGGCTGTAAACCTTATTAAATTTATTAAAACATAATAGAACTTATTGGAAATTATTATTGTTGTTGTTGTTGCTATTGTTGTTATAATAATAATAATAATAATAATAATAATAATAATAATAATAATAATAATAATAATAATAATAATAATAATAATAATAATAATAATAATAATAATAATAATAAAATATGATGATAATCATGATGATGATAATAACAATAACAATAACAATAACAATAATAATAATAATAACTCCCTCAGTTTTTTTTAAATGCATCACTTCTCGGTAACTTCATACATTATTTTATCATGGAATTTTGTGAAAAATTACCCAATAATGCCTAAATTTTTTGAGAAACTAGCTAATAAAAAAAATGTTGTAAGAAACAACTTAATAAAAGATAAAATGTTGTAAGATATTACCTTTGACCAAATTTCCACAGTTTACTTAATTTTACGACATTGATCCACCTTAAAACACCCCCGAAACCACCGTGTGGGTTGCTTTTCAAGGTGGTAAGGTTATTTTTGGGGTGGTTAGAGGATCTTCGGAGTTGGTGATGGTATATTAGTGCTTTAGGATGGTGGTTGTTAGGGTCATAGAGGTGGTGGTTTTGGGGTTGGAAGGTGGTTTAGATGTGGTGGAGGCGATTTCAAGTAAGTTGTGTTAGTTTTGGGAATGAAAGCAGTGGGTTCGGGAGTGTTTTGAGGTCGATTAACGGTGGAAATCCGGTATAGGTAGTATTTTACAACATTTTACCTTTTCTTAGGTAGTTTTTTACAATGCAACATTTTACCTTTATCACGTAGTTTATTACAACATTTTTTTTATTAGATATTTTCTCGCAAAATCTGGGTTTTATTAGGTAGTTTTTTACAAAAAATCTCTTTTATCATTTATCTCTCCTACTTTTGTTCTCATTTAAATTATGTTATAATTTCTCTCTCTTCGATAGTCCTCAATTAAATAATAAAAATATCTATTTTTTCTCACATACTTTCTCTTAGACCTGGCAATCCTAACCTAACCCGAACGACCCGGCCCAAATTACTCGACCCGTGACCTGAAATTTGAGCCGAATCATTGACCCAAACTCGAACCAACCTGACCCGACCAGAACCTGATTCGAAATGGAGTTGACGTGAACATGACCCGATGACCCGAAGTGACACGACTTGAATGAACTGACCCGAAACTGACCCAAAACTCAAACTTGAACCGACCCAAAGTGATCCAAAACCCGAAGTGACCCGACCCGATTTTAACCCAAATTGATTGACCTGAATCGACCCGATTCCTCAAAATCTAATTACTCAACAAATTCCCCCTTTTTGATGATGAAAAACTAATGATGCTTATCACACATTATAATATCAATTGTTGTACATTTATTCCCCATTATTTCTTCAAGGAAATAACATTTAGAATAAGTTAGGAACATACACATGAACTTCACAAAGTTAGGAACTTAGCAATACACACCATTATCAATATATATGTATATACTTTTAACGATCATGATGTAAGAACTTTAGACTTAACTACTGCATACCATAAGCATTATACATATTCTTCCCCATTTTGTCATTATCAAAAAGGGTATTGTTCCACACGTTTGTTTTTCATAAATTATACACACGTAAAGCCATATGTCACACCAACCACCATATAATAAGTAAATATATAATGGTTAAATACTTGTTTTTCCTAAAAGTCTCAAGGTACTCACTTTTCAAACACGGATACCATTTCCACACTAATTTCCAACTCACAATCCAAAAGCCCAACTTCAAAACCCTTAATTGAACTTGACAAATAAGAAGTTAAAAATCAAGTAAAGATCAGAGCTAAAAATTAAAGTTAGAAATGGATTGCATGAATAGGCAAATGAAAGCGCAAGCTCAAAGGATATATAAAGAAGTATATGGAACAAAATGAGTAGAGGGAACATGGAGTAGAAATTGTGCTCTTCGTTTAGACCTTTTGCGATGAGGTTTACTGTATTTGTTATTCATTTCATACTCTTGAACCTTCTGCTAAACATAACACATTTTCATCTTGCTAATTGTTTACCGAGTTCCCTTACTACAACCACCAACTTCTTTGAGGAACATTTTGTTCACTGGAACTTAAGTAGAATTCAGCTTCATGATCAAGTTCCTTCAACGTTTATTGTTGTTCCTTCACTAGCTTACCAAGTATATGAGTACATGTCATCAAAATATTCAATATACTTCATATTTAGATATCCATGAAATTAAATATTTGATCACCTTTTTTTTTCTCTTTCTCTCCTATCTTTTTTCAAAGGGTGTCATTACACAAATTTTGCATGCTTTCCTAGAATTACACATTTTAAATCAATGAAGATAATACTTACTCATACACTTGAGTTCCACAACCAGATTTGAACCATTTTGATTTCCTGGTTCCTACTTTATTCCCCTGAGTCCCTTACCATTCTTCTTTCTTTTCAAATGCTTACTTCTTGCTTTTCTTCAACTTCCCCCTCAACTTGTATCCACCATTCTTCAACCAGAAAAGTGATAATTTTTCAACTTAGAGCACATGGAAAGTGAGAATAAGAAGTAAAAGTGTATGAACGGAAAGAGGAAATTGAATTGGGTGAATAAGAATCTTTGATTTTTTTTGAATATGAGACAATTAAAGTACATGCAACACGGACACACAACTTAGAGTTGTAGGATAATGTTGCGTTCGAAGATATATGGTGTGGATGCTTGAAAGTTGGCAAAAAGATAGGTTAGTTCCCTCTGAAATTTAAACAAGTGAGGTACAAATGGTTTGGGAACTTACCTGTCTTGTTCCATCAAAGTTTCTTCCATTGTTCCTTTGGCAACTTAGGAATTTCGTGTTTGACAACACCCATAGTTCTATTATGAGACCTCTAATACTCTTAGGCAAGTGAGTATGTCTTTTACAACACAAGAACTAAGTGGGACACATTAACAATAGGCGAACATACTTTACTTCAATTTTAACATGCATATAGGAACCCCAACTTGACATAACTTAAGGGAAAAATACTTTATACTCAAGTTATGCTTCATCAAATGTTGTTCCATTAAGCAATATACAAGAATATGACAAGTCAAGATAAAATCATAAGAGAATCAATTCACAAATTCACATATTGCATTCATACCAAAAGTATATCAATTTAATTCATCTAATGCCGAAATGTGAAAAGGAACTTGTATCTTATGTAGTCTTTTACCATAAAAATATAAATTTAAAGCATTGGTTAATTATGATGGCTTACCTGAGAGCTCTTGAAGTGGTTGTTCTATTGCTTGATGATCTCGAATCTAATATGAACTTCCACTTCTAACTCAAGTTCCATTGTCAGTGGTTAATGCTTACAAGCAAATACATTTTCTCATCATAGAATTAGCAAAACCAATGCACAATGGCTCGTTAGTTGTACCAGAAATATTATCAATGTAAGTAAGCATAACTGATAAACAATTCCATCTTGAAAACAATAAATGACAATTTTAAAGCTCAATTTTCAAGAAGGAACTTGGATAGAAATCTATCCTAGAGTATATACCACATAGACTTCTATATAAAAATTCATATCAAGACATACAAGACATCCATGTGGTACAACTCTAATCCCATATAAACAGCAAGAACAAATAATATTCAATTACCTTCAAGTCTAGCTACACGAGCAACAAGTTCCTTAAAACAATACATACCTTAGTAATGGTTGTTTCTTTTAAGAACCAACCTGGCCTTGTTCCATTCACGTGCCTTACTCAACAAGCTTTTTCCAGAACACCGTTTTTAATCTCCGACCCTTTTTAGGTGTTCTAGAATAGGTTCAGGATGTAACAAACACCTTCTTCCTTTTAAGCTCATTGAGTTCTTGTTGCACATCTAACCTTCAAGCTACATCCTCAAATGCTTCAATGTCGTGAGGCTCGACCTTGGTTACATATGCATGAAAGACACTATAGTTCTTTTGTTGAGATATTGCTGGTCGGAACGAATATTATCTCAACTCTGGAACTTTGTCGGAACTTGCTTTCTTGTATTGATTTCATTGAACTTTGTTGCATGAGTTGGAACTTAACATTTAAAAGTTCCTCAACATATGTAGCTAGCTCTTGCTGTTATTTTTAGTGACATATTTCTTTACTGGGAACTCAGTTAGTTCTACAAGAACTTGTGAGTTCTTCTTTTATAACCTGTTTGATGGGAATAAACCTGTTAGTCTCAAAATATGTTCGCTTATTGCACATTAAACAAGATAGAGTAAACTCTTTATGTTTTACTGTTCTAGGCATTTATGGGTAAATCGCCTTGGCACTTCTATCATCAAACATCCCTAAGTGTAACATAGGGTGTCTTGTTAATCAAAGATCTATTGTTTCCATGTTGATGATGTAGCAAGAGGCATTGAAAAATATTCCAAAAAACCTATAAAGACCATTAGCATATAACTTTGTTTTCTTCGTGTATTTCATGATTCAAAGTTGGAAACTTGTTATCAATCCTGTGTTCCTGCAAGAATCATCAAACATGACTGGAACTAGGTTTCGTTGTTAGATCTTTAATTTCATAATTTATGAACACTTAGCCACAAAACCAAGAATATACACAAAACAAACTTGCTTATATTATAAGAACCAATATTCAAACTCATCCACCACAACCTCTAACAATAATGATCAATTGCTTCACAAAAACCAAGAATGGAAACAAGAATGAAACAAAAGGCTCAAAATCTTAAGATATGGCTTGAAAAGAAGGTTTATGGCTCAAATGGTTAGCAAGTAGCTTAGGCAAATGTAAACCTAAAATAAAGAAATGGAATCTATCCTAGAAAAATAAAAATCACCACCCCGAAAAGATGCCTTTGTCCTTCCTAAATGGTTCGGTCGCGATCTCGGGAGATTAGAGTTAAGTTCTAGATAAAGCATACAATAGTCAAGGATCCATGTGCCGCTCATGCAAATATGTAGAAGGCTAGAAAAGAATGAAACCTCACATGATTGTAGCAATAACTCACTATTAGTTTCTAATTCACCAAAGGGAGCAACACCTTCTTACCACAAACAAGTAGAATCCGGCTTTAAGGTCTCAAAAGTTCTAAAGACACTACCTAAGCATACTCTATCCTAGAATCAACCAAACATACTCTCAAACTATGCATACCGATACCACATAGGAAATCATTCATTCAAAAGTAAAAGGTCGAATGGTATGTCCAAATCATAAGCAAAACATTAAAATAAACCAAAAATAAAGCCTCAAAATCATTTTTTTGTTGTCTTTTTTCATTTAGAAAAGAGGAAAAGAAAAAGGAAAAGAAAAAAGAGAAAAGAAGAGGAAAAGATAATAATGAAAAGTGCAAAGATGGATGCATATCATATAAATTCCAATCGACAAACAAGTGGTCATTTGACAACATCGTCAATGACCCCCAAACACCCTATGGTGTTACAAAGAAAACATCCTCGAACCGTTTAACTCTTCCTAAACTAATCCTAATCTAAGCAAACAATGAAAGAAAAGAAAGAAATAAGAAAGATCTCACCGAGTTATCCAAGCTAAGCCAATAAAAGCGGGGTAAAAGAAAATACCACCTCTATGAAGCTCCATAAAGCATTAGCATGAATCGTCAAAACCAAGTGAGAATAAAAGAGAAAATGGAACTATATACAAAGAAAAAGGTTAGTAACTTCAAAACAAAATAACAAAATAGCAAAATCAAACTATACACTAATCTGCAAGCATTTGGGTTAGAGGGTTTGGATTCAAGGGTTTTGGATTAAAGGGGTTTGGATTAAGGGAGAAAAATCATCATCACTCATCATCAAAGAACAATCATCTCAACATTATCATTAAAAAGAAACTCAATAAAATAAATATGAGACACTCATAGAAACAACAACATAACCAACAACACTTGACATCATCAATGAAGACAAGCAATCACAAGGCATCAAGGCACTAAAGATCAAGGATATTCACAACAACATAATTGGCCACTGAGTCTTTCCCACAAGAATAATGTTCCCCCAAGAAAAACAAAAATACATCTCAAGATCCCACCAATACAAAACAAGAGTCACATAATAAAAGGGATCAAGGAAAGACCACAAAGAGGGGAAACTAGTTACCACTAGGCTCGGCATCATCATTGTTGTCATCCCTATCATAGGAAAACTCGGATGGGGGATCATAAGGATCCCATCCCCGGTGTATCCAGGTGGCTAACTAAGTGGCCCCTAAAGTTGTTATGTTGCTAGAGGCCAAGGGAGTAAATTCATCAGGAAATTATAGTGGTAAAGGATGGGTGGGGTCGACATAGGGGTAGTTAGGATCACCCCTATAGTCGCTCCCACCGGGCACACGATAATCATAGTACCGTGCTTATCCGGGAAAGTGCGAGCCTCGGTGTTGGACCCTTAATGTCCTTGCCAATATGGGTATGTTGGCTTCCCATCACCCCTTCTAGACGGCACGGGACCGAGTTGAGGAGGGAAGTATGGGTAGTTAACCGCAGAGGTGATTTCCCCACGGTTAACACTAGTATCATAAAGTTGTTGTTGTTGAATAACCATACCTTGTTGTATTTCGGAGATGCTTCTCAGTATTGCTTCAAAGTCTTAATCATACATCCCTTCCATGCGAAGTTGCATGCCTTGCATTTGAGCACTCAAGGATTCCATGTCGGGGTTTGAAAATTGATGTTGTTGTTGTTGAGGTTGAGGCTGTTGTTGTTGTTGTTTTTGATGTTGCTGGTGTTGTTGCTCTTCATTAAGCACGTCCTCCATCTCATCATCACCAGGGAGGCGGTCGCTAGAGAGGACAAATCATACATTGGGAACATCCCGGTGAAGGGAAGTCAAGGAGGGGTTAGGGAGATAGCAATGATGCTCACTCCTCCTCAACTAATCAAATACCTCGTCATCATCGTTATTTCCCAAAAATTGCACTTGTTTGAGTATAGCGATGTTGAGGTAGCTAGATAGAGTTAGCTTACCCCACTGGAGTGCAAGAAATGAGGTACCGATGAAAACCGAGCATGATAGCCAATCTAGTTACCGTGCTACCACATTAAATATCCCTCGACTTCTTCTCATGCATATCAATGCAATTTCTCAAGAATATGTGCCCCAAGTTTAGCCTCCCTCGCCACTCCTCTCTAGTTCCAACCAAAGAACAACCAATTCGGGCTTTGACATTTTGCCCAAGTCTTGTTTTAGGAAAACAGAGTATCCCAAAAGCCGATGAAAAACCCGAAGGCAAGGTTGGAAGATATCACTAGCTAGAGAGTAACGGGCGGTGAACTCATTCAAACTCGAGATGTCATGCCACCAAGAATTTTGAGCATAATCATCGAAGAACTCATGCTCGGGAAATAGGACATTCGCACCCAGATTGAAATCAAGCGCCGCATTGAATTCGGCTAGAGATAGAGTTTTCTCCATGTTAAAGAGTAGGAATGAGATTTGATAAACTTTTTCACCAACCAGAGTGGAAGAGAGTGAAGCAAGAAACTCCCTTGTAGGCTCAAGTAAAGTTCGGTAACAAGTGTTGACAAAGTCACCGATCCGGAGGTTTTCAAACAAAACCTAAAGATCCTCATCGATACTTAATTTGACCATGCTTTCTTGGTGGTAATACCGAGAGGGCTTTAGGGTTCGTGTCTTGAAATCGGCAAAGGGTAAAGGTTCATTGCTAGTTTGTGTTTGAGGTGAGGGTGAATTTGAGGGTGAGGGTTCCTCGATTGTTACTTATGTTTTCCTCTTCTTAGAGGTAAGGGATTTCAAGATTTTTGACATGTTTTCTCCACAAAGTTATTAACCAAAGACCAATCAAATGCTCCTCTATCAACCACAATCACAAAACCAATCACAACACTACCACACCACTTTCATTACTAAAATTCGGTAAAATTGCAACCGTTTTTCTACTACCGTCAAGAAAACGGTCACAAATTATAAAATTTGCGACTGTTTTTTATACGGTCGCAAATTTATGACCGTTTTTAACCTTTTAAACGGTCGCAAGGATGGTTGAACAATTTTTTAAAAAAATTTTAGTTAAAATATCACCTTTATGACCCCCAAAAATGGTCGTAAAAGAGTTTTTTCTTTTTTTTTCTTTTTTTTTTAAATAAAAAAAGGGTATACAAGATAATAATTCACCATAACCCTAATCTATTCACTCATCACATGCCGCAACGAACATCTCTTTCTCTTTCTTTCTCTTCTCTCTTTCTCTCTCTTCTCTTTCCTTTTTCACGCCTCTCTCTACGGCTCTACTCCTTCTCTTTCCTTTCTCCTTCTTCTCTTTCCTTTGTCTTTCTTTCTTTTTCTTCGTATTTACTCCATTTTCTCTCTCCTTTTCTTTTAATTTTTTCTTTTTCTTAAGATTTTCGTCATTGAACGAATTGTGGTGTGTCGATTTTCGTCAACAAACAAAGTTTGGTGTTCATTGTCAAATTCTACTATAAAAATTCTAGACCTAGAGTTTTTATGGTTGAATTTGACCATATAAACCTAATGAGGAAGAAGTATTGGAAAAGGTAGGTTGTTTTATTTAAAAACTTTGTTTTTTTTGTTTATTTTCGATTTTTATGGATTTATTTTGTTATCTAACCAAATTTCCATGTTTGTTTGGTTTTGTATGATTGATTGATTTTTATGTTCGAATTTCTTTGTTTTTGGGTTTGATGAATTCTCGTTAACTTTGTTCGAATTTTTGAGAATTATGAGTGTTTTTTCAGATCTGTATTTTGTGGGTTTTTTCAGGGTTTTTTTAGATCTATTTTTTTTTTTTTAGTGAATTTTCGTGGTAGGTGGTGTGAATTTTTGAGGTAGGTGGCGGTGGTGTGAATTTTCGTGGTAGGTGGCGATGGTGTGAATTTTCGTGGGCGGTGGTGATCCGTGGGAATTGGCGGTGCCGCTGGCTGTGAACTGGTGGTATTTTAGGGTTGGCGGTGGTGGTTAGGGTGGGCAGTGGTGGTGGGTAAAGGTGGTTAGGGTTGGCAGTGGTGAGGTTGGATGTACAGGGTTGGGTGTGATTTTCTATTTTTTTTGTTTTTTTTTAAATTTTAGCGACGGCTTATGACGGTCGCTAATTCCAATTTTGCGACTGCTGATTAAACCGGTCGCAATTATATATATTTGCGACCGTGTTCCAAACGGTCGTTGAAAATAATAAAAATGGTCACAAAAAATCTATGACTGTCAATCGGTCGTAATAATATGTTTTTGCGACCAAGTGAATAACGACCACCACGTTACGAACATTGACGGTCGCAATTATTTTCAGCGATCGTTTTTGCTATTTTCAGCGACTGTCAGTGACGGTCACAATTTGGCCGAATTTTAGTAGTGTTTTAAGCAAACCACCACATAATCACCAAGCTACTACCTAGAATCTCAAATTCCAAGTTCTTCAAAGAGCCACAAAAAATTATCAAATATGCTAGACAATCAACAACAACACAATGTGAAGCAAATTTTAGGTAGCAAACAACAAATATGAGCATCCAAATTATCAAATTAATCACCATATTCATCAAAAACAATACTATTACTATTCACAAGTATGAACAATCAAATGAACAATCAAATTCTCAACTAAAATTGATGTAATTATGCAAAATAAGGGTAGAGAAGATGATTATACCATACAAGAAGCAAAATTGATCAACTTTAATGGAGGAAAGAGATCGGAGGAAAGAGATTGGAGAAGAAGAAATGGAGGAAATTAGTATGTGTTTATGTGAATTTGATGAAATTTGAGTAGAAATTTGATGAATTTTTGAGGAAAATTGGAGATTTGAGTGAAGAATTGAGATGTATGAGGTTAGGGTTTCGTGGGTAGAGAGATAAGGGCTGCGTGCATTGGTGAGGGTATGAGGGAAATAAGGGAAAGAAAGAAGAAAGAAAGATATAATGCCTCGGCTGGGCACCTGCATGGCCACGTAGCGAGGGTGCACGCCCGCGCTGGTCGGCTGCGCGCCCATGCCCTTGCTGCTTTGCCTTGCTTCTTTCTCTTGGTGCGCTCGACTATGGGCTCTATGGATCTTTATCATCCCGGGATTATTGAACCCACTAAACATATCAGTTTCAAAACGCATTGACAGAGGGTTCAACATCCCAAATTAATGAGAGCACCATAATGAACCCACCAAGCACAAACTTCCTTCATATTGAAGCACTATTTTTCCTAACTTACCTCCTTGATTACCTTACCCATTGGTCGCGGAGTTAATAGGTCGTTGGGACTACTAACCCTAACCAAATTAAATATTTATAATACCTAAACTCTTCACTAAACTAGTTAGTGGCAAGTAAAGGGTCGAACCACGAAGACTAAGTGTATCAATCTATGCTAATTAGACTACTAGGATGATCGAGATATAGAGAGAGGAACATCTAAACACTACTTAGAGCAAACAACGAAGACTTGGGAAATTGGAATCCAATTACATCAATGCATTCAACAACAACATTGCAATTAGATGAAAATGACCTCAATTAGGAACAATCAACACACTCAACTCACTCTCGCGCAATTAAGCATGCTAATTATCCTACTAAACTAATTCACTCTCGTGCAACTAGCCTAACATAGGTATGGAAGAATTTAACTCTCAAACAACTCACTTTCGCACAATTGATTGAAAGCACAATTAAGAACATAAAATTAATTATCTAGAAAGATTCTAATCCATATAAGCATCATCCATACACAATAATCAAGAATCAATTTCATACAAATCACAATCAATCATTCAATTCATCAACATAATCTTCATCCAAATCCCAGAATAAAATCTAGGCTAACATGATAAAAAGAACATGAAAAGCAAGATAAAATTAGAATTAAAGCTAAAATTAAACTATTAAACTAATTAACAACTCTAATCAATAAACAAATAAACAAAAACAAGAAATAAAGGAAAGCAATAAAGACGAGAGAAAGTTAGAAATGCTCATTGAATAGATGAGAAGAAAAATCCACAATTAGCTTCTTCAACCTCTCAAAAACCCTATGAAAAATCCAAACTTTCTCTTTATAAAACTACTCCTAAAGTAGAGAGAATCCTAATGTAACCCTAAGAGAGAGAAAATAAAAAAATGAGACTAAACTAAACTAGGGTGAATAATTGTTCTCTTCAAAGTTGAGAGAAATAACCCCAAGAGGGGTATTTATATTACAAGGTAAAATAAAATAAAATAAAGTAAAATAAAAAAAGAAATAAAACTAATTAAAATAATTAAATAACAAAACCAAAATTAAAAGAAAGAAAAGGAAAAGGAAAATAAAATTAAAAAAAAGAAAAACAAAACAAAGACCCACGAATTCCCCCGAAGTAAACATCAGACCCCCCTACTATTCATCTTCTTCGTTTTACTTGGCTGCTCTAATTCATCACCATCAACATCATAGCCATTCATCAACTTCAATCAACACCATCAAACGGCTCAAAGCTCACCTCTAGCCGTCCTCAAATCACAGCCATTGATTGAAGATTGCTTAAGCATTCACGAGCAAGTCACGTGATTTTTAATGGAGATGAGGAGCGGCCGCGCAACCCAATCGGAGAGTCCGCTCTTGCATTTGGCCTCAAATTGGAGAAAGTGAATAAAAGAGGAGGGGCCGCTTCGATATAGCAGAGCATCCGCTCTAAAGGGTGTCGAAATAGGGGCTGAATTAAAGCTTTGTGGATGCAATTCGTGGGCTGCTACTGTTGCGGTGGTTCTGGCGGCTGACGGCGGTTCTGGGCGGTTGTGGTGTTTCTGCTATGTGGCGGCTGGTGGTTTCGGAGGTAGGAGCAGGGGATTCGAATGGAAGCAGAGTTGTGCGGTTTTGGTGTTGTTGATGCCGCTGCTGTTATTGTTGTTGTTGTGAGTGGAGCGGCTGGTGGGTGGTGGTTAGAGTGGCTGTGCGTGGTGTGAAATGGTGGTAATTGATGGGCTGGTAATTGATGGTGGTTGCAGCTGGCGGTTGGCGGCTGACGGTGGTGATTGGAGGAGGTTAAATGCGGCAGGAAACAGGGATTTTGGCTGGCGGTTTTGGCGGCTATAAATTGTTGCGGTGGCTGTTGTTTGGGTGTAAATGGGGAGGCGAAACGGTGGCAATTTGGGGCTGCTCTATTGCGGTGGTAACTGACGGCAGTTGGTGGTTGTTGTTGCAGATTGTTGTCGTGGAGTGCGTGGTGGAACAGGGGATGTGAGTTAGTGGGTGTGGTGGAGGTTAGGTGGGGTGTGGTGAAGGTGTAGGTGGCAGCAACTATGGGGTTTGAAAGCTTGAATTGTGAAGCTCATTAGACACAAACCCGGAATCTCGAACTTGATTTGAACATGAAAACCGAGCATCAACCCGAACACACCGACAACCAAAAATAGTCACGAGGGTAGTACATAATAGAATAAAAATAAAAAATAAAGTAAAACAAAGTAAAATAAAATGCTACACTAAAATAAAATAAGGATAAATTAAAGTAAAATAAAATATTAAAACTAAAAGAAATAATAAAATCAAATGAAAATAAAGAAAATAAAGAAAACAAACATAAAAATAAAAGAAAATAAAAGGAGGAAAACGAGAAGAAAAATATTAACAAGAACCTAAACTAAGAACATTATAAATTAAGAATTATAAAATAAATTACAAAAATAAACTAAAAACTATTAAAAACTACTAAAATACACAAAATAAAGATCAAATAAGTAAAATAAGAAAAAGAGAGAAATAAAGCGTAAAACTAGGGAAATTATTTAGAAATTAAACCGAAAAATAAGCATAAAAATACCCTAAAAGTGACATAAAAGTCACTTATCACCCATATGACTCGAAATTCAAGAGACTCCTTCTCATTATGCTCATGCTCGCTCAAGGGATCCGGTTCCCATGACAACAACATATAAATCCAAACATAAAACAAGTGAAAGAAAGGAAAGAAAAAAAAAAGAAAAATAAGAAAGATAAAATCAAAGGAAAGGTTAGAAAACCGGGTTGCCTCCCGAGAAGCGCTTGCTTAAGGTCCTATGGTTGACCCTTCCTCCAAATCACAGAGGGTCAAAGAAAACCACTTTGTCAAAACCGGTAGGGGGTTAAACTTCATGCCATTCCTTGGCAAATCCACTTCCTTCTTAGATGCATTCTCTTGCTTTGAAAACTCCGATTCAAGCTTGTTTTGTTTCAACTTCATTTTCTTCTTCATGAATGCTCGCCTTTTCTTCTTTGTCTTCTTACTCCTCGTAGTGGACGGTTTGGCACCATCAATACATTTGGAGTCATTTTCAACCTCCCTTGGGTAGAGCTTAAACCATGAAGGTATATCAATCACATCATCATCCAAAAGTTTTGAGAACTTTATGTTATCTTCACTTACCATCTTGCTTTCAACACTTATAGGAACATCATCACAAGCTACAAGAACATCGTTAGTAGAAGACACAAACATGCAAACATTGTCATTAGAAGGAGGTAAATTGATATACATAATGCCTTTCACAAAAGATATAGCCACATGCATTGACTTTAGCTCAAAACTTGCCTTGTTGTTACCAACACGCAATGTAATAAGGCCACCTTTCACATCAATCAAAGCACCTGAAGTAGCTAAGAATGGTCTCCCTAGGATAATAGGTATATTTTCATCTTCCACAATTTCAAGCACAATGAAGTCAACGGGAATTGTAAACTCACCTATCTTGAGGGG
Organism: Chenopodium album; assembly: GCF_948465745.1. NCBI lineage: Eukaryota > Viridiplantae > Streptophyta > Magnoliopsida > Caryophyllales > Amaranthaceae > Chenopodium > Chenopodium album. The sequence continues at coordinate 46,891,588 of NC_137843.1, forward strand.
GACATCCTCAACTCCTCCCTTAAGAAATTTTATAGAACGGTCGGCCAATTGTAAGGTCATGTTAGTTGGAAGAAGCTCACCTAACTTAAGCTTCTTAAAAACGGAATAAGGCATTATGCTAACACTAGCACCAAGATCACAAAGAGCATTTTGAAACATTTTTCCGTTAACTTGCAAGGGATTGAAAAATTGCCCGGATCTTTCATCTTTTCGGATAAATCCTTGTGGATAAAAGCACCACAACACTCCCTAACTTTCACCGAATCAACCTCATTACACTCTCTTTTGCCGCTCAAAATTTCCTTAAGGAACTTAGATTATCTTGGCATTTGTGTCAAAGCTTCGGTGAAAGGGATAGAAAGATGAACTTCCTTAAGCATATCAAGAAATCTCCCAAATTGCTTTAGAAGTATGAAAGTTTGGGTTTGATCACATCCTCATGCAATTTTTCTTCTATTTTCACTTCCTCTTTGGCATCTTGACTCTCCTTCTTTGACACAACAAGCTCTTTCTTCCCACATGAATCACTCACCTTTTCACCCTCCTCACTCTTCCTAGAAACCCTCTTTTCAAGGACTTTACCACTTCTAGTGCTGATTGAATACACCGGTTTCTTAGGATCAACTCCTTGAGAGGGTAAAGAGGTAGGGCTAGCACTCTCCTTTAAGGTGTTTTCCAATTGGGTGATTTGTTTTTCAAGCATTTTGTTGTGTGTCATCATCTCATTGAACTTCTTGTCACTCATCGACATGTAAGTGTCTAAAATTTTTGTTCGGTTCTCAATGATATCTTCCAAATTTGTCCTAGAAGATGAAGGTTGGGCATATGAATTATCACCATTACCTTGAGTTCTTGGAGAAAATCCGGGTAGGGGTCCCCTTTGATTGTTGTTTTGAAAATTACCCCGATTTTGGTTGCTCCAATTACCCCGACCTTGATTTTGGCCATTGTTTTTGTCATGGTTACCATAGCCTTGATTTTGGCTTTTGTTTCCATACCCTTGACCTTGACTTTGATTATTATATCCTTGATTGTTATAGTTGCCTCAGAAATTTTGATTTCCTTGGTTTCTATAACCTCCATTTTGGTTATAATTATCAAAGTTCCCTTGTTGGTGAAAGTTCCTTTGTCCACCAAATCTTTTCCCGTTGTTGTTTTTTGAAACAAAGTTCACTTGTTCACAGTCATTGTTATCAATATCATCACAATTATCAAAAGCATGTGGACAATTAGAAGCATTATGATCATATGATCCACATATATCACAAAATAAACAACCATTTGGCATATTGTTTGAAGTAGAAGGAGGAGTTGAGTTAAAAAATGTACCTCTCCCCTTATTGTGGGAGGGAAGTATTGGTGCTTGTGACGAAGCACTCTCAAGCTTTGCTTTGATCGAGGTCATCTCCTTTCCCAAGTGTGAGAATTGTGAGGAAAAATTGTCGATTGAGTACACCGTAGAACCACTTTTGCTTGTCGACTCTCTCTCACCTTCTTGCCAATCCATGTAGTGTCTCACTACATCCTCAATTATGTCCACCACCTCCTCTTCCGTCTTGTTCATGATAGGGCCTCCGGCATCGGCATATAAGCAAGATTTTCCTTGAGGGCTTAAAACTTCATAGAAAATTTGGATGATTTGATAGGTGGGAATCCCATGATGTAAGAACTCTCTTTGATACTCCTTATACCTTTCCCATGCCTCATATAAGCTCTCATTCCCCTTTTTCTTGAAGCTTTGAATGAGCATCCTTGCTTCGGCCGTCTTCTTTTGTGGATAAAAACGAGATAAAAACTCTTTTGTCACTTCATTCCATGTCCTCAAAGAGTTTGGTTTCACCTCTTTATCCAACCACTTTAGAGCACGTCCAATGAGAGAAAAAGGGAAAAGTTTAAGTCGAATGAACTCTTGAGTAACCCCATTCACCTTAATGGTATTGCAATACTTCTCAAATGCCTTGAGATGGTTGAGCGGACTCTCATGCTTGGCTCCACTAAATTGACGCCTTTCTATCAATGTAATCATCGCCGGTCTAATCTGAAAGTCGTTTGCCGGTGTTGTGGGAGGAGCAATTCCGCTTTCAAACCTATAGGCTCCCAGAGTTCCCAAATCCTGAATTCTACTCCCGGATTAGCACCCATGCTTTCTCGTTGTTCTTCATCTTGATGGTCTTCCTCTCTTGAGGGACTTGAGTTTAAGGAACGATTAGCAACCCTTATCTTTGTTATGGTCCTCTCCATTTCCGGATCAAATGGCACTAAAATTCGATGTCGTGCCCTACGCATACAAATCTTAAAGGAAAATATTAATATCACGGCTACAAATGTAGCCTAAAAGAAGTAAAATCTTTTTGTATTTTTTAAGTAAGATGGAATAGACTCAATCAGCTATAACAAATAACCATGCCATTTCCCTGCAACGGCGCCATTTTGACGGAAGGTAGATTCTATGTCGTTGGATTCTAAAGTTCCATCAATCAAACAAAATTTATAACCAAACCTACTCCTAGTATAGGGGTAAGTCCGAGTCGAACCCAAAGAAATGGAGCTGAGGCAAATGCTATGGTCTTAAGTCAAGCTATTCCGAAGATTTAATAGTTGGTTTGGTAAAACAAAAGCAAATCAGCACAACAAATTCTAAGATTAGAAATCAATATCAAGACACTAGGGAATTAGGATCTATATGCATTCATGATAAACATGCTAATTTGATAGGAAGTTGATCAATCGAATAATGCAAGGGAAAATAGTATTTGCAATCAAAATCACTTGAAAAGCTATTTCTTAGGTGTCAAACTAGAGGTCTCTACGAATGACTATCAAAGGAAAATCACGAGACAAGTTCAATCGATAAGAGTAGCTTCTAAATCAATAATGAAAGCTACAATGCAATCTAGCTTGATAATAAAGGTTAGCTACTCCTCAACAAATCAAACACATGCACAAATTCCATCAACCAATTTAATCACAATATCAAATCAATCTAAATCCCCAAATTAGCAATAGTCTATCACTCATACATGCTTCACCACATCCCTAGCTAAGGATCTATTCACTACACGTTGTAGAGTTGAAAAGCATAACTAAACAAATCATCAATATCAACAATCAAATCAAACAATCAACTAGAAATTCAACAATATATCAAAGATGAAACACTAATATTGAATTAAAGAGGAAGAAATTCTTACAAAACTTTGATCAATATCAAAGAGAATGAAGACCAAAAGTAGCAATCGTCAATTACCAAGTTTCTCTCTCTAAAATCTAAGAATAAAAGTTTCTCAAAATCTTGAGCTTTTCTCTCTAAACATCTATTCTATTCTATTCAATTTCTAATACAATTCTAGTCTCCTTTTCTCTCTAAAAAGGAAGAAAATCTATATATAGTAAAACTAACAAAGGAGAAGTTAGTTAGACGTCCAAAAAGAACCTGTACAAGCGCGCCCTCTTTTCATGATGTGCGGCCGTAGAGAAATGGGTATGGAACGGGGGAAATAGGGTTGCACGCCCGCGCCTCGTACATGCGCGCTTGCGCCTCTGCTCTTCGTGCCCGTGCCAGCCTCGTGTGCGCCCGCGCTTGGGAGCAGGGCAGCCTTCCTCGTGCGTCCATCGATGCCTCCGTGCGCTCCACTTGATGAACATTGGGGGTGGTAGTTTCCAATTATGGCTTCCACGGTGGGTTCAACACCACTTTTGATGCCACGCAGGTTGAGAGCGCGACCTAGTAGACTTGGAGCTTGCACACCTCAACTTTTGAGCTTCAAAGGGAGAGACCGACTTGTATCTTGAGCCTTACAAATCCCGAGAAAGAGCCATGGAGATCCTTGGACATCACCTTTCTCCTGAAATCAAAGAAAAGCAAACAAACAAAAGAGAAAAGGCAAAATAAGCTAAGAAATGCAAGAAAACAGGAAAACAACTAAGGAAAACACAAACTAGAGAAATAGAAGATAAAACTAAAGAAAAAGAGATAAAAGAGTTATAAAAGCGATTAAAAATCATCCTCAAAGAGGCTAAATGAGTTCCAATAATGACACTCATCATTAATAACAAATCCTAGCATGTCACTAAGCAATAAAAATCAAAACTTTATCCTAACATGGTACTAGAAAGCAACAATGACATCCTAACATGATACTAGAAATTAAACTAATATTCTAAGCATGATTTATATTTCAAAAGAATAAGGAGAACTAATCTAATTACTTACTTTGATGCCTCATAACTCTTTCTATTAAAACAATACACATGTTAGTAACTTCAATGAAAATATTAAATAATAAATCTAATCAAAGAATTGAAATAGAGATTTGGGACCAAACCTTAAACTATCAACCTTTCACGTCGAGGTCTAAGACAACTTCGAGCTTGGTTAGGTGCTTGTAAGTCTAGTGAAGGACGTATGGTGTGTTTATGAAAAAGGTATAAAAAAGATTTAGAAAATCGAGAGAAAGAGAGAGAGAGAGAGAGAGAGAGAAAGAGAGAGAGAGAGAGAGAGAATAAGCTTTAACTTAGAGAGAGAAAGAGATGATGATTGTGGGTGATTGTTAATGAATTGAAAACGGGGAAAATTGTCCCTATTTATAGAGAAAAATGACCAAAAAGATCAGAAAAGAGTCAGAATTTGGCTCGCTGTAAAACTGGTTCCATCATGACGCGACAAGGTTATCGCGACCCGATGGATCTATCCCACAACGATAAGCCTATCGCGGCGTGATATACACTGTACAATAAAATTCGTACGGAATCCGACTTCTAATCAAATTGGGTTGGACGGAGTCAATACTTATCTTTTATTAAATCAGATTTAATCCTTTTAAAACACTTGTTTTATCTGATGTAGAATTCCTTATATTTTCAAAATAAAAAATAATTATAATTATCAAATCCTAATCCCTTTAGAACTCAAAATACCCATCTAGATGATTTTAGAAGATTAAGATAAATCCTAATGACTTAAGGAATACAATTATAATTAATGGACTCTCCACATGAACATTGGGTCCGTACATGAAACCGATTTAGGCCCAGCTTAGTATTTTGGCCATAACTTTCTCGTTATAACTCGGAATTGGGCTTATAATATATCGTTGGAAAGCTCTTTTCAACCCCATCCAACTACACAATTATTGGAACCATATCATGGACCAAACTAAACTGGATTGGACATTTTTCATACAAAAGAGACGAAATGAATGATTTTCGAAATAAGAAATGAATTATTTTTATTAAAACATTTTAGAAAACATGAGAATTCAGGAGACTCTTCAACGTTTCACCTCGCTCGATATCAAAGAGGTGAAAGGTACTCATCACTGGGTTTGGTTTTTGGGGAGATACAATCAGGTGTCTACACGTACTATAAAGCCTAATATCACTACAAAAAAAATGAAAATAGGCAACGAACAAAATTGCAGCAAAATGACGAGCGTTGCATTTTGTAGTAAAAGGCAACAAGACTTGTTTATTTACTTGATCTTGAACAATTTTTACTATATGACAGTGCAATGGCTTAAAAAGTGTTGCTTTAAATTATTTAAGACAACAATATGTAAAATGTAGCCACTTTTTTTACATAATAAAACAATTATTTAAAATGTTGCCCAAAAAGATAACAACAATAAAATTGATGCTAATGTAATAATTTTAAAAATGTTTTTTAATTTCAAGGTATCGAAGACAACGATTGTTTCATGTGTTTCATTGCCTTACATATGATAGGTAATTATTTAGAACAAGAAGATTGTTCTAAAACTAATAATAAACAGATTATTGTCAATAAGAACAAAATTATTATCTATTCAATAATTTGAAAACGTTAACATAAAAGTGTGTATGACAATGATAGTTGATGATTAGAAAAAATGATTTAGCATCGGTAATTTTGGCTTTGAAGGCACACAAATTCAACCAGGACAGTGCATATGTGGTTGGTGGATTTCACATTTGACAACAACATTTTTTAAGCTAAATCAATGTAGAAAATATAACATATATGTAAAAGTTTCTATTTTCATACGAGTAGAATTGATGTTAATTATACTGTACAAATAAATTACAAAAGGTTGGCAGTCTTCGTTAAAAAAAAAAAAGACAGTGGCAACAATGTGTAGCAGCAGCAGCATAGTGTAGAAGGCGCGAAGGCGAGTAGCAGTAGTATAGCAAGGTAGCAGCAGGGCATTAGTAGGCACTTCTTAAAATCCAAGTATAACACAAATCAAATGATACTTAGAGAAAAAATGTGCTGGTGATGCCCTACAAAAAGAATGTCAGTAATTATCTCAACTCTTACTAGAGTCTCCTGCTAGTTCAAATGACTGTCAAATGTTTTCAAGAACTCTTCAAAAACTACTTCGTCTTTCTTTTACATAGATTCTTCCTCTTCTTGCTATAGCAAAATAGGATGATAGCCTTTTCCTCCCTTGGTGGCATTATTGTGTTGTATCTCTGATTGCTCAGGGTAAATATGAAAATAATTTCAGGTTATCTGTACACGATGCCTGGATATTTCTACAATCCCTTCACATCAATCATATTCTTGAATTTCTTAACATCCTCATGCCTACCAATTGCTACATGTATATTAGATAAAACCACGATTGTAGCTCGATTTCTAGGCTCCAACTTAGAAAGTTCCTTTGTCATATCTTTGCCAAGTTTTGGATCCAAATGGTGCCCAACAAAACCAAGCAATGAACAATACGAAATAGAAATCTCATGGATTTCCAGTATCAATAGTTGAGCTTTCTGAAGGTGTCTAGATCAATCCAATAGGTCAATGATACAAGCAAAATTCCATGAAGTTGGTATCATGCCATACTTTTTGGTAATCAACTCAAATTCTTGCAATCCTTTATCGAGTTGACCTGCATGCATGACAGAAGACATTAAGCAAACGTTCTCTTTTAGAATTAGATAGAAAACTTTAAATGCAGCAACCTAAGCTTACTTTATCAAGTCAAGGTTTCCTGTGCTTCAGTTTATTAATTTTGGGAAATCTATACAATGATGTTTCACTAACCTATCGCAAACTAGTAAGCTACCATTTTATTTATATATTTTCTCTACAAATAACCATTTCCTTAAATGATGAATTCAAAGAATTATCGCAATTACAAAGCAATGTGATTAGAATCCAAAACAAAAGGTGTCATTCAGTATTTTTCTTTGTTTGTGCGTGTATGCGCGGAGGGATTCTGAACAGTTCACAAAAAGATTCATCAAGAGTTGGCCATTCAACATGAACCTTAAGTCACAAAGTGCAATGAAAATGCATCACTTGCTACTGAAAAACCTCACCAAAAACAATCTATAGCTACAAAACCATGATAAAGCTTTAAACAATCTTGATTTAGTGTGCTGTAGTGACCCTAAACGAATCCCAAGCAGTAACTGATCTAGAAAATGCAATAGAAATGGACATATGAGTTCTCATTTCTTTTGAGATATAATGTAAGTTACTTTCCTTAGATAAAATTTTAGTTACTAAATTTAAGGAGGGGGGTGGGGGTGGGGAGGGAGAGGGCTACAAGACACTCACCCAATATGCACAAGTTGTTCCGACTGCCTACTGTTGGAGACTGCCTATTGGTGGCAGCTAGCTACTTCTTATGGTTGGCTGCTTGCTGATTGGGAGTTAACATGGCAGCAGTAAAAATATCAATCAACTCACAAAATCCCTACGATCTGATAACTTTATAATTGGGATATACATCATTTATCTATGAGAATTCTAGTACATATAAGTATCTAATTTTTGTTACGAACATGATTTCATCCAAAATAAAATTTTCTCAAACGACTTGACACTTACAATTTATTTTGGTAAGAACAGGGAAATGCTTCTTAAAAAAACCAAGTTTATAAAACAAATTGTATATATACAATATATATATATATATATATATATATATATATATATATATATATATATATATATATATATATATATATATATATATTAACTCACAAAATCTCTAAGATATTATAATATTTGTGTCTAATTGGGATATATACCATATATCTAGTAAGAATACTAATACATACAAAGTTGCAAGTATCTAATTTTAGTTACCAACATGATTTCACTAAAATTAAATTTTGTCAAACTAATTCGTATTCTAAAGTCCAATTTAACAAATACTTTGCAATAATAAAAACCCAAAATTTCTCAAGCTAGAATGCTTTATTAAGCATGACATAAATTTTAATAAGTAGCTGAAAGAATTCAGCATATTTTTACCTAAGTTGCTACTGCTACCTACAGCTTACAACGGCATGCCGCTGGTGACTTCCTGCTGGTGGTGGCTAACTGCATCCTATGGCTAGCGGCTTGATGCTGCTTGCTAGTGGCTAATAGCTGCTGCATGTTGGCTACAGGGTGCCAACTACACGCTGCTAGCTGCTAGCTGCCTGCCAGAAGGGACTAGTAGCAGCTTGCTGCTGCGGGTTGCTGATGATAGGAATGGTGTCCTTCGAACAAGTGTATTATTCCGATAGAGGGTTCAGAATTATTAGAAAGCTAATTATTCAATGAGGTCAAGTGATCGGAATGCCTAGGTGGAGGCCACTTCTGATCAATAATATTAACGTATAATTAATATTACAGCTTAATCTTGACTGAACCATTCGGGTCACACCCAAGCAACTAACGGACCAACACGACGAATTAACACTACAAAAAAAATGAGAATAGGCAACACACAAAATTGCAACAATTTTACAAATGTTGCCTTTTACTATAAAAGGCAACAAAACATGTTTGTTACCTTGATCCTAAACAATGTATACTACACTACAATGCAACGGTTTAAAAAGTGTTGCTTTAGACAATGTAAGACAACAATATGTAAAATGTAGCCCTTTTTTTTAAATAAGGCAACATTTATTTCAAATGTTTTCCAAAAATACAACAAAAAATTGTTTCCTATGCAACAATTTTAAAATCGTTGTTTCAAGATATAAAAGACAATGATTGTTTCATGTGTTTCCATTGCCTTATGTAATTGATTGGAGTCTTATGGGAAAAGTGCAAATACTATAAGGTATGATGAGTCAAATTTATTGAGAGTATTTGACTTCAGAATTTCACACAGTAACTTGAATTAACATAGCAGTGAAGTAGAATCATTCCAGACTACAAAGATGTTTGTAGCTTTCAGAAATGAATTAACACTTTGACCAACAAAAAATAGAACTTGTAGTATTATACAAAACTGCAACATATGAGTAATTTTTTATCTTATTCACTAGCATACTGACTAAAATGACAGTATTTAGTACATCAAATACTCAAGAGCATGTCTATCTTTGTTTAAAAAAAAAAAAAAAAGAAAAGATCACAAAGAAGACTAATTCTAGTATTCTACATTGCTAGCACAACAGCTTGAAACTTTCACTTTTTCTTCATAGCACCCTTCTTTTTAGACTTCTTATAACTATTTCCACTTTCCTGTCAAGAACAAAATCAAGCATTGGTCATCTTCCCTAAAGTGCAAATAGAAATGACCGACAATGTTGTGGTAATTCATGCACTTTCACTGAATTCTAGCAGGAAATAAAGAAGGGAGAATTTTTATGGTACTAAGATATATGACCGCAAAGCTTAAAATGTTTAGTAACATGAGCAGAGTGACATATCAGAATAATTTGGTTATAGATACCTTTCTATAATGTCTGTAGGCAATTTGACATGTAAGTTCTTGTTCTTTTTTTGTGATATACACCTGAAAAAGATTAACACAACATAATAAAGAGCAGATTGCAGTGACATTGATAATGTTCATGTTGATCCAATTGCTATTAATATACACAATTATACAACACATACAAGCTAATAACACAAATGAAAATTAAAAAAAAAAACATCACTACTGGGAAATAGCCAAATAGTACTTACAATTGTTTAATTTGTCTGTGAGAATACTAGTACTTACAATTGTTTAATTTTAGTTACCAACATGAGTTCACCCAAAGTAAAATTTTCTCAACTAATTCTTATTCAAAAGTCCAATTTAACAAATACTTTTGCAATCAAACAAAACCAAAATTTCTTAAGCTAGAATGCTTGATTAAGCATGACATAAATTTTACAAAGTAGCTGAAAGAATTCAGCATAATTTTACCCGAGTTGCTGCTGCGTGAAGCTTGTGACTGCCTGTGGCTGGCGACTGTCGGCTGCCAGCGGCTAGCTGCAGCTGGCGAGTTCCTGCTGGTGGCGGCTAGCTGCATCCTGTGGCTGGCGGCCAGATGCTGCCTACTGGTGGCTCCTACCTGCTAGCTGCTGCCTGTGCACTCCATAATCTTAATTATCTAATTTCTCACAAAATAATCTCATGTTTCTATACAATTAAGTTAGGACATACTAAGAATCAAAACAGTAATTCTGAAATTAGGAAAATCCATAACCTGATTCTTATAAAAGATATAAAACATTCATGTATTATCAAAAAATACAATTTTAACTCATATTAAATTAGTTTCAAAAGCCAACAATTGAATATGCTACTATAATATACTCCGTATAAAAATACTTGTGTTGAATGCTGATTAATGTATGCTTACTGAATTGTTGTTTAATGCAGGCTTACTGAATTGCTGATTAATGCAGGCCACAAAACAAGTAAATAAATTAGTCATTGAATTGCTGCTTGAATTTGTTATGTGACTTAATTAAGGAAATACTTGTGCTGAATGCTGATTAATGCAGGCTTACCAGTATAATTGCATAGACGGGCACACAGTTCAACAGCATGTTTGCCATATCGGTGTCTTTAGTTGAGACCTGAAGCAACATAGTGAGTTATATGTCTAAAAAGGGAGTGAAGAGCATGCATATCTAGTTTAAAGGTTAAGTAATGAAGAATTACTGTAATTTAAATTCATCTAAACTGTAAGCAAATCCCAACTTTCGAGTTAAAAAAATACAAAATAAAGAAAACAGTATGATTTTAAACCTGTAAGATTCTGAACTCTGAATTATTGTAATTTGAGTTCATCTAAATAGGTAGCAGCATGGCATAAGTAGGCACTTCTTACCTTCAGCTACTCATGAGTTTCTTGAGAATCCTCCTAAGCATAAGTTTAGATGATACAAGTTCTATGGCGAGTCATTATGAATACAATGAGATCGCAGAGAATCTGCCAGAAAACTTTCAAGCGGTCTAGTAATTCAAGCTACTCAATCGTCTGGTCAGCATTGTGAGGATAAGAAACCAAGATCAATTTCAGACCATAAGGTTTGAAAAATGTTGCTAGACCTTCAAAATGTGCCTTATGGAGCTTCTTTATAGCGTGTATCAGCAAGCACACAGCAAGCACATAGCAGCTCGGGGGTAGACAGGCTCAAGGTAGTTACTCAAGCAATATTTCCTACTTGAGGTGTATCATCTCTACAGATCCAAAGCATCAAACTGCCTTAGAACTGTAAATTGCAGAATTTTATGAGCCCATCAGGCAAGAATAGCTCAGCTAATTTGCAGGATGCTCATAGCGGCTCTTATTCCTAAATTACGTACAATGTTGAGCATGGAGAGGATAGATGAAAGTGCAAAGAGCTGTCTGACAATATTCTGTGAAAAAAAAATTCAAAGTCAAGCTCTTCCATGCAACAAATCGTCAATTGAGGAGGCATTGAGCTCAGTACAGAACATCTAACAACAGTTGCTGTAGCAGCCTAGTAAGAGGCAAGATTGCAATCACGTCAAGGAATTATCTTGAATCAAGAGCCATTTTTAGTCAAGAAATTGAATTTAAAAGAGCAAAAGGTCATTTGAAAAAAAATAATAAGATATCTCGAGAAAGAGCAACAAGTTAATTTATCAACAAGTCCACAACGAAGCAAGTAAGACTTCAAGTGGAAGAAATCAGAACAAGAATCTTAAAGCTCCTCAAGGTTCGTTTCCTGAAGAATTAGAAACACTTACAAGCCTTCGGTTATCAAAGGAGAAATACTCAGAGTACATCAAAGTGGGAAAGAGACAGAATTTTCAGTTGAAAAATTCGAAATTTTTGCCTGAGAAATCAAACTCTTCAGCAAAAAAGTCAGAAACTGTCAGCGGAAAAATTCAAGGTTTTCAGTAGAAAATTCAACATTCCGATATGAATCTTGTTTTCCTGGAAAAGCAATGGACATAATTTACTTAGCTTTTATAATCTTAGTACAATACAATTTTAATGCAGAGAGAAGAATGGAGTTAGTACCACGAAGGACGAATGGGGATAGGCCCATCTTATCCCTTGTGTTATCATCGCGGAAATGAACACCCACTAAAAGACTGTAATCCATGATTTTCTCCGCTTCAAGGAACTCACAATCCCGTTCAACTTGCCTGATAACAGATAAACTTACAATCAATTAAAGCTGCAAAATGATAGTATATAGAGGATTACTATCAAATTAATCATGTCCAACCACTCACTTCATCAATTCCTGATACCAATTCCTTTGGAGGCGGAAGACAAAGTCAAGATCAAGATCCTTGTGGGTAGTAGTTCCTGAGCACAACAAAACATTGGTAGTCACATGAAACAAGTGGTTGTACCTTAGGTCCACCAGATGGTTTGACACAATGCACACCATAAAACCGAGTCACGAGTGAATTTTCGTAGCGGCAAACATGTTGGTAGTAACTTGGAAGCATCCTAAGGAGAACCTGAATGGTAGAATAACCCAATTAGGACACGCCTAAATTTAATAATAGCAAGTTTCATTATTATAAATTATAACCAACACTAGAGCTTGAAAACAAAGGAATCACCGAATAGCCAACCAGGCAGCCAGCCAGCCTAACAGCAAAAACATTTGGTTGAAAAGAAAATTTAAAAAGCAAAGGTCAGAAGAAACGGCAAACAAACCTTGACTTCAGATTTCTTCACAGTTTTGATCATGTATCGATCATCCTGGGTAAGATAGAAAAAACTACCACTCTTCCTAGGTGAAGAGAGTTATCGGAGAACATCATTCCCACAAATTGCCAGCATATAATCCGCCGGATCTATTTGAAACAGCTCCCTCAAATGTCTAAATCAACCAAAGAAATATATCATTTTATCAGCATTCATTCAAACTTTCTTAGTACTATAATACGTCTACAAATGATTTCATCGCTCGATCCGATTCATTGATTCACTGACCTGAACACCATAGGACAATAATCCTTCCATCGAAACTCGGTTGATTTATGCGTTGGTGTTAGTTTTGTGCCTTCTGGTGGAAACTTTGTCCAGAACTTCTCCTTTGGATCAAAATAACTTGTTTTCAGATCCCTTAATATTGAAGCATGCTTCCCAACTGAATGTCTACAATAATCATAATATTAAACAATCCATCATTAAAAAACAACAATAGCAAAACCATTCTTCCATTCACCATGGTATTGATTTCCATTCCTCCAAACGTACCTTCCACTACCATCCTGTAAATTCCAACAAAGAAAAAAGAATTTCAGCGAGTTTGTAATACTCAGAGTACAGCAAAGTGGGAAAGAGAGAGAATTTTCAGTTGAAAAATTCGAAAATTTTGACTGAGAAATCAAACTCTTCAGCAAAAAAGTCAGAAACTGTCAGCGGAAAAATTCAAGGTTTTTAGTAGAAAATTCAACATTTCTGCAAAATAGCAAGATTTTCAAGAACAAAAAACAATATCCTTGCAAAGATTCAGTAGAGAAAATCAGCATTTCCAACAAAGAAACAAGAATTTCAGCGAGTTTGTAAGCTGTCCAGAAGAATTTCATCACCTGTTTCAAGCGCATGTCATAGGACAGTAGTTATAAAAACTCCTGCTATCTAGCATATAAGGGATATATACCCAAAAATTTCAAAATCAGACATGGATGTTGTAAAAATATCAATTAACTCACAAAATCCCCAAGATCTTTTAATATTTGTGTCTACTTGAGATATATACCATATATCTACTGAGAATAATAATACTTACAAAGTTGCAATTATCTAATTTTAGTTACCAACATGATTTCACTCAAAGTAAATTTTGTCAAACTTATTCTTATTCTAAAGTCCAATTTAAAAAATACTTTGCAATAATAAAAACCCAAGAATTGTTTCAAAAAGAAAAACAAACCAAGAATTCAGTATATTTTTACCTAAGTTGTTGTTCCTGACTATAGTCTGCGACTGCACGCCCGCTGGTGACTTCTTGCTTATGGCGGCTAGCTGCATCTAGTGGCTGGCGGCTTGCTGCTTCCTTCTAGTGGCCGATAGCTGCAGGCTTCTAGATGCAGGCTGCCAGCTTCTAACGGCTTTGACTGCCTGCTGGTAGGGCTAGCAGCTGCCTGCTGCTGCGGCTGTCTGCTGGCAGCTAGGAAATTCTTAATATCTCCTCCAACATTCGTAAGCTTATCAAATCACATTGATGTATTCTACAAAACTCATACATATCACAATGACAAATATATTACCAAAATAACAATAATGCAAAATAAAACTAAATAATAGATTATTAAAATAAGACTAGTTTCTTATGGTTTTTCATACTCAGCGCTTCTCTGGCAGTCCAAGCTGACTAATATGATTCATGACATTCATAAGCTGGTCTAATATTTGGGCAGTTGGCTGATTCTAATCCAAAATAAACAAATTAAGCTTCAAGAGATTATCAAATAATCGCAAAACCAAACAAAAATCAAACAAAAACCAAACTTTTGGTCATTAAAACAGATAATCTTGCAGTCAAACAAAACAAAAAATGTTTAAGCTAAAATCCCTGTTCTTTTATTACTCTAAAGTAACTAAAAACTAGAAAGGACCAATCATATTTCCTAAGCTTCATCTTCACTTGCTTGCATGAAATCCCATAGAGTATCATCCTCGATTTCATCATCAGAATCATCAATTTCAGGCTCTGCTCGCATATCCAACATGTATTCTGGAACGTCAACAGTAGTGGCAGGCAAGTCCTCTCTCAGCCAACTAACATCATAATCATCATCAACGGTTGCCCTTGGGAGAACACCATCGCTAGCAAATTCATTCCAAGAAGAAACTCCAACGTCACCATTTGATTCTTCACTCATATCAAAGAAGTCTCCGGGGATAGTTTCCATAATGTAATGCAAATGCTTTTCTTTGGAATCTTGCACATAAAAAACTTGGTTTACTTGATTAGCCATCACAAAAGGGTCATTAGTATAGCATAACCTTTTAAAATTTACACATGTTAGCCCAAACTCATCTTGCTCCACTTGAAACCATTTACAGCGAAACAATACCACTTTAAAATGACCAAAATAATCTAACTCAATGATATCTTCCACCACTCCATAATATTTTACATCCCCAACAACAGGATTTTGATCCCTAGACATTGATGATGTTACACTAACTCCACTACATTGAGTTTTTCTTTTTGACTCATGTGCAGTTGTATGAAATTTGTTACCATTTATTAGGTACCCTTTAAAACTTCTCATAGTGTAGTCAGGACCTTGGGATAAAGCCTTGATTTCTTTGGAAACATTTTCTTCCCGTACACGATCCTTGAACCATGCTCCAATATCATGACTGTGCTCCTGTGCTCTCGCCCACCTACTCCGCTTAACCCGTCTACCTTGACTTCTTTGACGATTCACAAAATCTTGATGTTCACTACATACATATCACAAAGAAACTTAGTTGTATTAGTCAATTATAAACAATAAAGATTAAATATAGTTAATATGAAATAATACCAATTTAAAATTACTTACGAACCTTATGTAATCACTGATTTCATCACAATTAAAGAGTACATAGCGATGAGCTTTCATCAAAGTGTCCTCATCTAAAGAAACCTTTTTGCCTTTATTTTTCTTTTTTACACCTAAAGGACGTCCAACATTAGGAAAAAGGCTTCCATCTTCATTGGATGTGGTATCATCATCATTTCTAGGTGCTCCATTCAACTTTGAACTAAAATCATCGTGAAGATACCGAGAACAAAAAATAAGGCATTCTTCGGCCAAGTAGGCCTCTGCAATGGAACCTTCGGGTCGACTTCTATTTTTTACATATGACTTCAATTTACCCAAATACCGCTCTTTTGGATACATCCAACGACCTTGAACAGGGCCCCCAAGCCTTACCTCCTCTACAAGATGAAGTGAAAGGTGGATCATTATGTCAAAGAAACTTGGGTGGAATATCTTCTCAAGTTGGCAAAGTATCTGTATGATTTCAGATTCAAGATCATCAAGATCTTTAGGCTTTAGAACTTTCCTACATAAACCCCTAAAAAAGGATCCTAGCCTAATCAAAGTCGATGCTACTTGTTTAGGCAAGGTATTCTTTACCGCAACTTGGAGCAAATAATGAAGCATAAAGTGGGCATCATGGCTCTTGTAACCAGCAACCTTCCTCTCATTGGATTGGACACATCTGGAGATGTTTGATGCATAACCATCGGGAAACTTAGCACCTTTTATCACACTGCAGAACAAGTCTTTTTCAGTAGAAGATAAAAAAAAACAGGCTTTGGAGTATAAACGCTTCCCTCTATTATTTGTTCTCTTTGGATGGAGTTCATTTCTTATACCCATATCCTGTAAATCAAAGCGGGCTGCCACATGGTCCTTAGTCTTTCCTTGGATATCAAGAAAAGTACCGAGCACACTGTCACAAATATTTTTCTCAATGTGCATAACATCAAGATTATGACGCAAGGTATTAGTTTCCCAATAAGGAAGCTCAAAGAAAATTGATTTCTTCTTCCAAGGAAATTTCTTTCTGCCCTTCTTTTGAGTTTTCCCAAACTTATTTTCAAACCCTTCTAAATCCTTTAATACCTCAGAACCCGAGAATCTAGTAGTAGGAGGAGGCCTTGTCTCTAAATTACCATCAAAAGCTCTATTATTACGACGCCACGGATGATTTTCTTTCAAAGACCTACGATGTCCCATGTAACACATTTTCTTGCTATACTTCAGGTATTTGGACCAAGTCTTATGATTGCAATTCGGGCAGGCAAATTCTCCTTTGGTGCTCCATCTGGACAACATTGCATAAGCAGGGAAGTCACTAATTGTCCATAACAAGGCTGCCTTTAAAGAAAATGTTTCATCTTTTACAGCATCATATGTGTCAACTCCAACTTCCCATAACTCTTTCAATTCCTCGATTAATGGTTGCAAGTAAACATCAATGTCATAACCCGGAGAAGAAGGACCAGGTATAATCAAAGACATGATATTGTACTCGGACTTATTATATAACCAAGGAGGAAAATTATAAATGGATAAAACAACAGGCCAAATACTATATGACACACTCATAGTTCTGTATGGGTTGAAACCATCAGTAGTAAGACCTAGCCTCACATTTCGAAAATCACTTGCAAATTGAGGATGTGCAACATCAAAATCTTTCCAAGCTTGTCCATCAGCAGGGTGCCTTAATTTGTCATCTTTCTTGCGATCAGTTTCATGCCATGTCATGAGTTCAGCCGTCTTAGAGCACATGAACAACCTTTGTAGACGAGGTTTTAGAGGAAAGTAACGCAGAACTTTTGCAGGAACTCCTTCATCAGGCAATGCACCTTCCTCTTTTTGCTTTTCATTTAACTTCCATCGAGAAGCTTTACAAACATGGCAAGACTTGTCATTTGCACGTTCTTTCCAATACAACATACAATCATTAGGACATGCATCAATTCGTTTGTAGTTAAGTCCAAGGTTCTTCACCATTTTTTTAGCATGATGAAAAGAAGTGGGCAGCTTTGCAAATGGAAAGGCATCACATTGAAGCTTCATCAACTTATCAAAAGAAGAATTGCTCCACCCGTTAAGACATTTAAGTAGATATAGTCGCACTGTGTACGAAAGCACAGAATAATTCTTACAGCCTGGATATAATTCTTCCCGTGCATCCTCTAACAACTTATAAAACTTTTTAGCGCTCTCATCTGGACTATTTCGAAGTTCTTCTGCTTCGGAACTTGAACCTCCTACTACATCTCTGAAAATATCATTAATCATCTCTTCCATATTGTCTAATGTGTTTTGATTATCACATTGAGGCCCATCTCCCCTTGAAGCAGACCCTGTTGTAAATCCTTCGCCATGAAAGTTCCACACTTTATACCTCTTGTTAAATCTGTTAGCAATTAGGTGATTGAAAACCTCTTCCCTTGGGAACCAGTAGTATCTGTTAACACACTTCATACATGGGCATAAAATTTCTGGTTCATCATCTTCCTCTGTGTCCATGGTTGAATTTAGAAATGCAAAATCTAGAAAATTCTCAACTCCTTTGATATATTCTTCGGCACTTTGGGGTGCATCAATCCAATCTTTGTTGATGTTTGTCATAACCTGATATTATTCTATAACATAAGAACCTATAAAGGGGGTGAACAGCAAAGATAATAAACTAATAGACAACTAAGGACATAAATCCTTGGATATAGTGTCATTCCCTAAAGGGTAAACTAAGTTATGCCTACATTTCCAAGGAGGGCAATATACATCAAAACATTAGTTTACATACTATCCACCAATCAACCATGAAGCTTACATAAACAAAAAAAAGTAGACTTTACTTAATATATGTCTAGTCAAGAGGGTAAACTGAGGAAAAAAAAATATACGTGCATATTATTTACAACAACATGGAACTGATAGCATAAAATGAATATCATGTACTATCGTCCAAACAATATTCACGCAAATAGACACTGGCAACCAGGCCATCATAAGACATAAAACTGTATACAAATGATGTCTGATATTCTAGCAATTAAAATAGTTATTATACTACAAATAGTCGATCTGAAATATGATTTCACAAATTAATACGGAGTATCAATACTAAAGATTATAAAACCAATTACACCATAATCTTAATTATCTAATTTCTGAAAAAAATCTCATCATATTTCCATACTCACAATTAAATTACTCCATAGAGTAATTTATCTCTGTACCACAATAAGACTTAGCTTGACATACTAAGAATCAAAACAGCAATAACTCTGGTATATGGAAAGTTCATAACCTAATTCTTATAAAAGATAAGAAATATGCATGTATTATCATAAGAACACGAGTTTAACTCATATAAATTACTTTCAAAAGCCAACAATTGAATATGCTACAACAATGTGTGAAATCTGCAAAACCAGTACAAGTTACTCCAGATAATCAAGTTAACGAAATACCAAATAACGAACAGAAATTAGCAAGTTTAGTCGAATTGCCGGACTTACTTGTCTTTGTTTCTTCCTCGATCTACCCGCTGCTATTTTCAGGTTGCACCAAGATATTATTAGATCTATATTTAATTCTTTACTCTCTTCAATCTACACCAACAAATTAAAAGTTGATACGGAGTATTAATTTAATCGAAATCAAAATCAAATTTGATGCTATTTTGGGGTTAATCTATTAGGAATAGGTGAGCGAAATCCTGAGAGTTGGAATAACATAGGGGCAATTTGGTTTTGTTTGTTCGATTTTGTGGGAAATATTAGTTGGGGTTTTTTAATTTCTGGGAAGAATTAGTTGAATTTGGTTCTGTTTGTTCTACTTTGAAGGAAGAACTAAGTCTCTAACGAATTAGCTGGGGGTTAGTTAACTTTGTGATTTTTTTCTTCAATGATTAGTGATGTAATAATAATAAGGAAAACACAAACTTTTAAATAAATCGGATGTACAATAAATATTGTACATCCGTTATAAAGTTACCCCTAAAATAAGCAAAAGTTACCCTAATATGGATAAATGTTACAAAGTATTTATACTTTATTGATAAAAGTTACCCAAAAAATTGTAAAAGTGACCCTAAATTTGATAAAAAGTGACCCCCGATGTACAGTAAATTACTGTACACCGGATGTATACAAAAGTTATTGTAAGGAAAATGCTATACATATCCCTTAGAGCTACATATAAGCATTCAATCTACTCTAGAAAATTGTTACAATTTAAAAATTCATGACAAAAACACACTAATTACACCGATTTGCGCGTGTTTTTGTCATGAATTTTCAACTTTATACATTTTCCTAGAGTAAACTTAATGCTTATATATAGCCCTAAGGGTTATGTATAGCATTACCCTAATAATAATAATAATAATAATATGAATGAATGATACTATATCATTATAACATACTCATTTTTTAACAAAATTATTATATACTAGCTCATAATAAACTTAGGGCCTGTTCTCTTCAGATTATTTTTAGTTCAGTTCAGTTCTAATAAGTTCAGTTCAGTTCTTAATTTTCTTCTCTCATAAAATATTCAGTTCAGTTCGGTTAAGTTCAGTTCAGCTCAGTTTCAATAAGTTTAGTTCAGTTTGGTTCAGCTCAGTTCAGTCAATAAAAAAAAACCCTTAGATTTTAGACTTAATTATTATTATTATTATTTTTTTGAAACAAGACTTAATTATTACTAATGAGTAACTTATTTATCAATTTAGATTATAATCTATGGTTCGTCCAAAATCTATTATACTCCTTAATGTGTAATTACATACTTTTTTCGTTTCTATTAATTTGACACGTTCAATTAGGCACACATATTAAGGAGATGAGATAGAATGAATGATAAAGCAAGTGAAGACACTGATAAATTAACGGTATGAAACTTACTCAAAAAAAAAAAAACTTACTCAAAATAGAATTTCACATTTTTATACAACTTGTTAACATAATAAAACAACTAATATGATTGAATTTCACATTTGTATGAATCTTAATGGTAAAACTCACTACGTAACTTTGTTTCTTTTTACTCTATATAGTAACTTGACTTTCACAATTGTGTTAAAATGATTGTCATAATGGTCAAGGTTACCCTTTTGAACTACCTCAATTTGGATCTGATCAATTTTGAGTTGAGACAATAACTATCGGGTCCATGTCAAATTTGGAAAAAGCCATCAATTTTATATTAGTTAATGGTCAAATTGGAGTGTTAGCTTATATTGGGTTCAAACGAGTTTGAGTGGGTCTATTTTGTATCAGTTGACTTTGGTCTCCTTGATTACATTTTTGCTGATTTCTATTCAATATTACATTTGTATAAAGTCAAATATTATTACAAACAAGACTCTATTATGTTCACCTTTATTCCATTTATTTTACAAAAAATAATCTCACCAAGCTTAGATAAAATTAATCATGATTTAGAACACGTAAAATAGTTTAGTAGGGTAACTTTTTGCCAATTTTTAATGTAAATAGCCAATGAAATAAGTTTTGTAAGGATATAATAGTTGCTTTTGCTTACAAACCTTTTCTTTATTGGGTTACTTTTATGCATATTGTGGTAACTTTTATTCAATATAGGGGTAACTTCTGATCACTTTAGGCTATCTTTATAATGGATGTTCTCATTATAGGGTTTGTTCTCATTGACTGAGCTGGACTGAACTGAACTAACTAAAATGAATATTTTATAAGAGAATAAAATTAGGAGCTGAACTGAACTTATTAGAGTTGAACTGAACTGGAAATAATCGTATGAGAACATACCCTAACTAGTAATCATTTAGGACAATATTAATACGGATATACAATATTTATTGTACACCTATTTTTTATTCGTTAAAATAAATAGTTTTTTTTTTAAAACAATTAAAATAAATAGTTTGAATTAATATATTTTATTATTATTATTATTAGATTACCATCCAGAAACTAGCAAGTTGCTACCAATACCCATTTTAATTAATTCATCATATTTTTTAATCCAATAATTTCTTCGTCATAATCCAATAATAGATAACAACTTTGTTTCCTTAAGATATATGTAATCCCACCCAAGTAAGATCCCCTAGTTTATTCCAAAAAGAAGAACCATTAGCTAGTAGTCTACATTTATTTCTCAAAATAGAAAATAAGTAAATAAATAAATAAATAAAAAAACCAAACCCCATCATCCTCAACAGGTTACTCCATCCTCAACGCCTCAACTCCATATTCTTCTCCAAACCCGCGAAATTGTAAATTATTTGGCTCCAAATTTTTTTCATCATGAATAAGCAGTTACTCCATAATTCAGTTGTTGATCTCATTATACAACACACTCATCATCTTAAAATCATCATATCCCCCAATCGGTTACTCTACTTACTAACCTCCTTTCTTTCTCCTTAGGTGAGAGTTAATTAAGAGTATAGAGTATCTATTTCAATTCGTAATTAACTAGTTGCTTTGCTCTCTACTCACACTGCTTTCTTTGGATTTATGGTTGGCTAGTTGGGTTTGATGCCGGCGAAATCGTTGTTGTATTCTGATTTTCATGTAAGTCATCGTTGCCCTTTTAATCTCTCAAGTGAATTTGGCATTTATAACTGCTTAATTTGATGTTGGATTTGATTTTTAGATGTAATTTATTCCGGGTTGTCTTATTTTTGTAATTTAATATGATTATGGGTTAAGATGATTTTAATGGTTATGATTTACATGTTATCATTCAAGGTTGAAGTTTTAATTTGGATTATCAATTCATATCCTTCAGATCACATGCATGCCACTAGTTTATTATTAAAATTAGTTTAGCTTATTGGAAATTAGTATGATAATGATCTGAGTTATTTAGTTAAGGTTTTACAACTTAGATAGAATTGGGGTTATAGGAATTGTTATCCTAGGGGTCTGCTAGTCTACTAAAATATATTAGGCAAGTATTATTTTTTTGCAAGTTCCTGAGCTTATAACACTTAAAATAGATGCATCAATAGATTCACTCTTTTCAAATGATGTTTATGTTAGTATGATTTAGTCTGAGGAATTATGAGTGCACTAACTATTGAAAAGAACCTCTAAGTCAAGGTTCTTGGTTTATATTATTCCTGAAATTTTTTTATTAAAGATAGGGAATTAAACATCTGATTGTTGAGTATATTGCTTGTTTATTGTTCAAGTTTTTGCTAGCATAAACCTCATTAATTCACATAATAGTGTGCTTAGAGACAGGTATATGTCATGTTTGAATAAAATTAATTTGCATGATGTGTACCTGTTAACTTTGACGTAAAGGAACTCTAAATGAAATAAGTATGCTTGTTAGTGCCTAGATCATAAAGGCAAGTGGGACCGGTCCAACTCAGTCAAGCTCTGGTTCTGACCCAATCCAAATCACCAGCAAGGTAAGCCCAGCGAATATTAGCTTCTTTTTCTTAATAAAGTGGACTGCCTCCTAGCTCCATTGCTTCATGGGTTGTTTCTAGTTCCTGCAAACCCAGCCTGACACACTTCCTAAAACAGTCCTTGGCCACCCAACTAATGCCAACAAAAGTGAACTTGGTTGAAATGATATTACATGCAACTTCAGCAATGAAATTCCATGTATATGACAGTTTAGTAGAGGATTCTGCCAGTGTCTGGCAGTAGAAGTTCTGTAATATTTCATCCAACTTAGTTCTGAAATCACTGCCTATCACACAACCACACCCAACAAAAGCACTGCTACAAAAACTTCTTCTTAAAGAGTACAGCCATAAATCCTTTTATTCAAACCAAAAGCAGTTGCACAAGAGCTTCAACAATGCTTAGCTTCCAAAGAAGCACCCTCCAAACAGGCACTTGATGACACTTTTCATAATTAAACCGTAAATGCCATATTCTTTTAAACCTTGCCCAAAGAAAAAATACAACCACGCGGATTCCAACACCACAAATTTCATGGACTGCCAAACTTTTCGATTTCTTTCATGATGCAAAATCATAAATATCAGCATGTTCATTGATCCCATTTGTCCACAATGAGCACATAGAGTTCATAGGCCATGAGGCGCACGAGAGGACCTCATATCCTTCAAACTTACAAAAATGGTCATCTTGATTGTCTCATTTGCTCATACACATCAAATTAAGTTTCCAAGGCTTACAACACCATTATCCTCAAAACCACAGCAATGTCTAACTCTAGACCCCTCTTGGCTGCATGTAAAAATAATCTGGTGGTGTTTATAATTGTGATAGAAGGATATACCAATAAAATTAGAAACCGCTTAACCATTATCAAAATTTTCTATTTCTCAATAGAGAATAATGTTCTCAATCTTTGTGAATTTTACTATCTAGAGACTTATAGTACCTGAACCTGCTCTCTGAACATTGCAAAACCTCACCTTTCTCAATCTGATGCGCAGTCCAGGTTGTTTATTAGGCGGTCCAGAAATCTTACAGTTACCAATCTGACCAAGCTCCAATGTGATCTTAACTTCAATTCATACATCAATAATTAGTACATATAAAGGTCCTGGAGTCTTGGGTTCTGAGGTATATGCTGATTTGTTCACTATAGAAATCAATTATATTTTGTTTGTTCTACTTTAGTCTAAACAACGTACCGAACAGAATTTGCCACTAAAATTTAAGTTAATAGAGGTTAGTTGTTAAGCTTTCAATCATGCTAACCCTTTTGTGAAATCAGCTAGATTATTAAACAGATGGTTATCCTTACTTGTTTTGTAACTTGAGCAGAAGAGTTTTAACTAGAAAAGATTTAAAAATTAAAGCATATTGAGGACTGTCAATTTATTCCCTGATGTCTAGTTGTTACTGAACTGAGTAATTGCTGACAGATGCTAAGATATTTGTCCTAGGTCGAATTAACTTACAAATGAATTCACTAATGGTAGCTAGTGGGGTTGCTTACACTATGTGTGGGTTATATGCATCTGCACTAATTTTCCCACCTCTCCTATGTTTCTGTCCAACATTTTTATTAGTAAACGATGTCGGCATGTCACATATGCTTAGTTTATGATAGAAAGGGATACCAGTATATCAAATTTGATATTAAAAAACCTAGATATATAATTGAATTTAGAATGAAAATTTAATGGAGAGTTTGCTTTATGAGTGCTTATATATAGCTATTGTTTGGCTGTATAATTCTTACTCTTTATTTGTGCAAGCTTGCTTTATGAATGCGTGTATATATATATATATATATATATATATATATATATATATATATATATATATATATATATATATATATATATATATAATTCTTTTTTTTCTTCTGTATAATTGGATTCATTTTCAAAATTAATTAGCTACAAGTATGACAAAGAAAAAATCCACTAAGCTTGGAGCTATAAGAGGTTCTGGTGATGAGCATCAAACTCAAGAACCAAGAATGTCAGAATATGAGAGGCTGAGAATGGAAACAATTAGAGAAAATATGACAAGAATGGAAGAATTAGGTTTGAAGGAACAAGCTAAGTCACTGATGGCACGAGTTCAAAACAATAGAGGCAATCAAAGTAAGAATAAACAGAAAAAGGTTTCGGGAGACGATGAGCTCTATAGGCCTAACCAAGATATGGAGCATGAGCTTGATTCCACCGATGAAGAGTTACCCATTCCACAGTCTAAAAGTAAAGACAAGTCCAATGCTATTCAATGGAAGGTAGTTTTTTCTAAGCTGTACATTAATAATTAAGCATGTCTCTCTTCTTTACACATGTAATTCTGTATGCATCAAGATGATGTGTTCTGCTGCTATATATATGTCATATGTGGGTTTAAAATTTAAAATATAGGTTTTAAATTGAGAATGGAACTCTATTATCTCATGCAAGTATATATGCAACTAGGAAATGTTTGAATGTTTTGATTTGCCATCAACTATGAACACGTATTGATTGAAAATTTGTCCAGTTCTCTACAGATTTAGAAAGTAGTTAGAAAAATGTCTTGGTGTACTGCTGTTGCTTTATAATGTTGTTGTTGCCTATTGCTTTGCGGCGGTTGAAACTTTAATTCCACTGCTCTATTGTCATGAGTTGCTGCCGCCTTAATTCATTTTGTTTATCTCTATCTACTCTAATATGCTGCTCCAAGTTTTCTGCTCCACTAGTGAGTGTTGTTCCCCCTTCCTGCAGACTCCCCTCTTCCCTTACCCTTTGTCCTTCAACAATTAATTAAATTTGTTCCCCTGTGCTGCTGTGGTTTTCCTCTTCTCTGATATTGCAATAGAGGTTTGGGCTTGAGGTTTGGTGGCCCGTCAGTTTGGTGATATTTTCCTTCTATGCTCATATGCCTAAAGATCAGCTCAAATTTGACCTCTTATGTCAATATGGTGTCTGAAACAGTAAAGAACACAATTCTCAAGGCTACTTGAAGCACATGCTTAGTTAGACATTAATGTTGAATTGCTTATAAATGCCCTTATGAATGTGTGGTCTATGATCAATTAATTGCTTATCAATTTAACAAGAGTTATGAAGTGTGAAAACTTTTTTTGTATAATGTTTGTACATACATATATTACAGTATTGTATGTCTTTCTTTTTTCCATGTTTGTTCCCAATTTCAGATTCGTAAAATGAAGGCTCTGACTCGAAAAGCAGTGATGGCAAAACGTCGGCGAAATGTTGATTTGGCTTCTTCACATGGTGGCTCATCTACCCCTAATCATACTTTACATCAGCATTATTCAACCACAAGAGACGGATTAGAAGTTCAACACTTAAATCATGACAAGAATGATAAAGAAAATGGCAAGCTATCGTTTGTATTTGTAATTAAACTTCTTTACCTACATGCTTGATAAGTCATTTTTTTAACATTTGAATTTCTTTGCTCATGTTAGCTGAAAAGGATAAGCCTAGAAGAGGACCCACTATGTGCTACAAAGTCCATGGACGCAGGGAAGAAGAACGCTTGGAAATTACCTTGAATGAGCATGGACAACCTGTTGGTCCGGATGACTGTACATGCAATGAGTTCATTAGCTTCTTAGGAACAATAGCTCGAAAAGCAAATATCCTACCACTGACTGTCAAGAATTGGCCCATACTAAGGAACGAGAAGAAAGAAGAACTTTAAGATTATGTCTTGGTGAGTTACTTACTCAATTAAATAAATATGGTAGAAATGTTTTATAATTGCTTAACTTGTCCTATATGGATTCTGCTATCATGTCAGAGTGTCATGTTAAACTTTCTTGATTTGCATATGTTATGTAAAAAAAATGAACCCCAACTGTCATTATTGTTGTCAATCTGCCTACATGGTGTTCTGCTTGGCTGCCTGCTACTTTTTAAGATCAGTGACTTGTTTTGTAAGTGCTAGAATAGGTTCTAGACTTTCAGTGAGTTGTTTTCTTATGTTCTTGATTTGTGATTAAGATTAATTAATTGGCTAACAGTGCCAATATGATCACTTTAGTATAACTTTTTTTTGTATTGTTGTAGAAACATTTTATTGTCCCAATTGAGGGAAAAAAATGGGTTTTGCAAACCATTGGCGCTGCTTGGAGAAGGTACAAATGTTATTTAAAAAGAGTACACTTTCATAAATATGACAATGATAAAACAAGGATGATCAAACGACCAAAACTAGTCCCAAAAAATATGTTCCAAGACTTGTTAAAGATTTAGAATGATGTCAAATATGAGGTATTACATTTATACAAGTCTCTTATATTTCCCTGCCTTTATAGCAAATGTATATTTCTTGTCTTAAAAAAAATGTTATTCATTAGTTCACCGTCTTAATTTGTCAGGAACGATGTATGCAAAATAAAGCAAATCGGTTAGTTGGAAAGGAAAAGAACATTATGCATACTTCAGGACCAAAGAGTTTTGCTAGGGTTCGATATAAGTGGGTGAGTTTGTTTGTTTGCTTATTTACATTTCTCATCACTTTTATTATTGGTTTTATTTCTGCATTAAAATAATTGACACTCATTACTCTTGTATAGAAAAAGGATAATAAAATAACAAAAAATCCTAGTTTAGCTCAAATGTTCATAGCAACACGCAAGGAGAAGCTAACAAAGCGAAAGCCTGGTGACCTAAGGGACAAATTGATGGTAAGATTCATTGTCATTTCATGTTAACTTTTTTGCATTTAATTTTGTCAATATTAATTTTTGTCCTTTATCTTTTAAAATATAGACTGAACTTGAGAAATTAGATTCAGAGGAGGAGGTTGAAAGTGTTATTTCAACTATTATTGGTTCTGATAACAAGAAAAAGTCTCGATTAAATTTTCATGGAAGAGGTGTTTCATCAACTCAATTAAAGCAGAAGGCCTTGATGAAGGAAGCTGAAGAGAAGCATGCTCAGGAGGTTCAAGCTCTACAAAAAGATTATGAGGACAAAAGGCAACAAGATAGAAGGGAGATAGCATATGGTCTTAGCTCCATCCTTTCTCAAATTCAACAACAAAATCCACAAATGTCTTTTGATTTAAGTATGCTTGGCTCTTTATTTCTTTATAATCAATCTGAGAAGGACGGTGGTAGTACAACAGAAATGCTTCGACTTCAATCTTCGGCTTCTACATCCAAGGTAAAAACCTTTTGATTTCTATATACGTAAAGTATATAGATAGAAAAGTAGCCAAGGCTTTCAATTTTTTTCTCACTTTTTTTTTTTTTTTTTTTTTTTTTTTGGTATTTGAGCGTTACTAAGTTGAAATATCTATCTATTTTATTTTATTTTTTGTACAGGGAGATGAACAAGAAGAAGATGAAGAAGGCTGTGAGTAAGAAGAAGAAGAATATGACTTTATGGCTAAATTTAAAGTTGCTTTAACCTTTTATTATTTCTTCTATTTTTTAGTTAGACTAATATTATGGCCTACAATATTCTAGTAAACAATAGATTATTTAGATAGATTTGATGTTGAAAACAAGTTGATATTGTTTTGTTGTACTGTTTTACTAATTAATTTTATAAGTTTGGGATTCTGTAGTCAAATGCTTATTACATGTTTTAATGTTCAACATTTTTCTAATATAACAAATTCAAAATAGTACGACACATTCTCACTCCTTTAATATAATATAGTAATATATTGCAATAGAAAACAAAAATAGCCGATTCATTGTAGTCATTATTTGATTTATATAGAACAGTTTTCTAAATGTTGTCTTTAAAATATTTGGCAACACTTTTGTATTATTACTAGCAAATACAACATGTGAAAAGATTGTTTTATATTATGCCAAAAGGTAATAATTTTGAATCGTCTCCTAAAGTGGCAACAATTTTCATTTGTTGCCTTTGTAAAAATGTTGCCTTAGGTATTATTTTACCTTGGTTTTTAAAATTGTTGCCTTTGTACGAAAATGTGTTGCCTTAGATACAAGGCAACACTTTTTTAATATTAGGGAATGGTTTTTCATTGTTACCTTAGCTTCATTTTGTTGTAGTGTAATTTGGAAGGAATTAATGAGTCACTCGAATAATTAATATTTAGACATCGGAAATTCGAGCTTGGAGCATCGAATCTGAGCGTCGGAAGTTGAGTCGAAATAATAAAGGACGAGACGGTAAAATTACTAATTAATCAACAATTTACCGAAATACCCATAGGATTGGAATGCCCCGAGCAAACCGATGCCTAAGGGCATTTGGTATACCCGAGGTGGCTAGCAAACGCACCAAGCCGAGCCTAGGATGGCTGCTGCGTGCTAGCGCACCATGGCTAGCATGGTGCTAGCCACGGCAGCCGGCCAAGAGCAGCAGCCGCAAGCCAAGGCCAGCAGCTAGCTGGGCCGAGGTTGCAGTCGCAAGCCACGCCAAGGCAGCAGCCCAACCGGCTGCCATTGGTGCCCAATTTAGGGTGCCATGTGGCAGCCGCCTATTGGTGCTTGAGGGGTATAGGTGGCCGGGCATTTGGGAGCTCCTTGGGGATTAAGTTTGGTCCCCTCCCCTCCTAGTGGTCCTCACCTAACTCTTCTCCTAAATGTGCCACTTGTTGATTTATTAGTTGTTTGATAATTAATTTTATTTTTGATTTATAAATAAAAGGAATAATCAATTCTCCCACATTGATGGAAGAGAAAATCTCACTCGTGATTTTCCCTATGAATACCCAAGTTGGGGTATGGGAAAAATCACTTGAGTAAGGTGTTAGAAAAGGCATCTCCAATGAGAAAACCTTTAAACACATATAATTACTCGAGTATTAGGTCGGGCTTAGTTAACCTCTAAACATTGGACCTTGTCAGGGTCGAGTTGCGGGTGGATTTCTTTAGTAGGTCTTCGCGCGTGTGAGACTAAAAGCTTTCCCAAATAAGAGCTCGGGTTACGAGTAAGCACGGTCGAAGGTGTTAATCTTTCCTTAATTCTTATTGTTTAAGTTAATTATGTCTTGTGATTATATTAATTGTAAGTGTGGTCTGGGCTCGGGTTTTCTTCTGCAGTGAGTTGGACTCATCGAAACCCAACAGCTGGCAGCTAGAATATTCTTAATATCTCCTCCAACATTCGTAAGTTATCAAATCACATTGATGAATTCTACAAAACTCATTCTTAATATTGCCAAAATCCATGATAGTCATGGGGATCAAATTACAAAGAATTTGACCGATGCTACATATAAAACCACCTAAATTTTTGGTTGCTTTAAATTTTCTGTAAAGATAGGGGTAAAGTTAAGCAGGGGTGGACTCTGAGAACTTTTGATTTCGTTACTTTGAGCTGCAAATGATTATTGTTTGGCTAAATAAAATCACTAAATTCCAGAATTTGGGGTGATGGACAAAAACTACAGGAAAACATTGTAAAAAGCTCAAAATGGCTCTTACGTAGCACTCATGTAGAAGCTCTCATCTATAGAAGTGTGGAAAATCAGATATACAATAATAGAACCTTACAATTTCAAATATGTTTCTGTTGGATTAAAATTCTTCTAAAGTAATTGATCACAGGATACACACTACGTGTTTCCCATTTCTATACGAGCTACTTCTTTTTTCACTGGAAATACTTCACAAAATAGTGTCATCTAGGAGTTACTGGCAAGATGTTTAGAGTACTGAAGTGGTTGGTCTGCTTCTAATCTTTTCATAAACTACAACCAAAATTTAAGGAAGGTGAATTGTTTCTATCGGGAAGACTAGGAAGTATATATAACTTATAAATTTATAGGAAGGGGAAAAAGTTGTAAAAAAATTCTAATCTCTACCCCACCAATGTAGAAACCACCACCAATAAGTCAACTAGCAAAGAAGACATCGGTTTGTAAAGGAAAATGAGAAAGCATGTAACTAAAACTACAAACAGCAGGGCTGATGCTTTGCTGATGTCCACAATACCAACAGTGTCCATGTTTGAGAGTTCATCTGAAGCTAACTTAGAAATAAATTTGCAAAAAACAATAAGCAACTAACCATAAATAAAATGAGATACATTAACATTGATTTATCAATAAAACCTACATGCCCATTCATATCACCCTCTACACCAAGATAACAATAATGGAAAATAAAACTGGATAATAGATTATTATAATGAGACTGACTTCTAATAGTTTTTCATACTCAACAACTGCTTCTCTGGCAGTCCAAGCTGACTAATATGATTCACGACAATCCAACAGCCTTTCCTTCCTTTTCAATTCGTTCTGCAATATTGTAGTACTAGAAAATAATATAAGTAGTTGTTGTCTTTTTGAGTTATCCAAATACCTACAACAACATAAACCAAAAAAATTTGAAAACATGACATACTAGGGCCCAAACAAGAGAGAATTGGTGTATTCTTTATTAT
The DNA here is from genome assembly GCF_948465745.1 of Chenopodium album. Classification (NCBI taxonomy): domain Eukaryota; kingdom Viridiplantae; phylum Streptophyta; class Magnoliopsida; order Caryophyllales; family Amaranthaceae; genus Chenopodium; species Chenopodium album. Next base: position 46,923,055 of record NC_137843.1, read on the forward strand.
ATACCTCAAATACACAGGTTGAATCTTTAGTTAGAAAATTGGAACTTGACAATTACTATTCACTTTGATTTGGAAGATGGACATGTTTCTTAAGAAACCAAGTTTATAAAGCAATATTTCAGCCCAAAATCTAATTCTCAAAAGTTAAAATTCCAAATCTGACATGGCAGCAGAAAAATTATCATTCAACTCACACCAATGCTAATTCCAAAATCTAATACTCAAACTAATTCATGTTCTATAGTCCAATTTAACCAATACTTTTGCAATCAAACCAAACCAAAACTGCTAAAACTAAAATGCTTGATTAAGCATGACGTAAATTCAGCATACTTTTACCAGATTTAAGCTTGAAATGATATTATCCCAATATCTACAAGCTGCTGCTGCCTGAGGTGGTCTGGTGTATACTGCTTGCGGCTGCCTGCTGCATGCTATTGGCAGCTATTTGCTGCCTACTACTAAAGCTAGCTGCTGTTGGCAACTGGTTGCAGCCTGGCAGGCCGGTGGATAAATGCTATTGCGGGTGGCTGGATGATAGAGTGCTCTTTAGCATCTCCTCCAACATTCATAAGCTGATCTAATAGCGTTACAAGCAAAGTACAAAAGCTAGTTTAAGAGCTTATACCAACACCAAAAACAGTTTCTGAAACCCCATAACGATTGCAAGCCTGTGAATTTGTGAGACATAAAACAAGGGAAATCAATAAAGTACAGGTCAGTTAAGAAAGCAAGAAGCTTTGAGCCAAGCAACCCAGGAAGAGGTGAGATTTGACTATTGGAACTTCATATTAATTTTATTTGGGCAGTTGGTTGATTCTAATCCAAAACAAACAAATTAATAATCTTCAAGAGATTATCAAATAATCGAAAAACCAAAAAAAAAACCAAACTTTTGGTCATTAAAACAGATAATTTTGCAGTCAAACAAACAAAAAATGTTTAAGCTAAAATCCCTAAGTTTTTTATTACTTCAAAGTAACTAAAAAAAGAATACTAGAAAGGACCAATTATATTTCCTATGCTTCATCTTCACTTTCTTGCATGTAATCCCATAGAGTATTGTTGATCTCATTATACAACACACTCATCACCTTAAAATCATCATATCCCACAATTGGTTACTCACCTCCTTTCTTTCTATTCAGGTGAGAGTAATATAGAGTATCTGTTTCTAATTTACTAGTTGCTTTGCTCTCTACTCACACTGCTTCCTTTGCATTTATGATTGGTTAATTGTGTTTGATGCCGGTGAAGTCGTTGTTGTATTCTGAATTTCATTCGTAAGTCATCGTTGCCCTTTTTATATCTGAAGCGAATTTGTCATTTATAACTAGTTAATTTGATGTTGGATTTGATTTTTAGATGTAATATATTATGGGTTGTCTTAATTTTTAAGCTTTCGTTTTATTTTTATTTCTAGGTTGTTTTGTGATTGATTGTTCTACTATTTAATTTCGGGTCGTTGCGGTTACTATGCAATTGGTTGTTTTTCTTTTTGGAAAGATTCTGGATTTAGATTTCAATAAGTTTTATACAAGATATATGATTTTCCAATTTTCACTGTGTTGAATTGGTAGTGACAATGGAGGTGAAATTAGCTTATATGCAGTGTGATCAAGTAAACTTTACTAGTCAAAAAAAGTAAACTTTACTAGTCATGTACAAACTTTTTGATTGTTTGCTTTGAGTTTAAATAAACATATTAATCTTAAATGTTCCAAGGAAGATACTTGTATATGGGCTTAATACTATTGAACCTTGTAGGGTCATTGCAGCTTAGGTGCTTGATTTTTTTTTTTATTTTTTTTTTTTTGTGCTTGATTTGTTTTATGTTAAGCTTGCCACATACTCTCGTTTATATTCCCACCCTTCCTATGTTTTGTCCAACAATGTTAAGTGAATACTCTAAAATAATTAGGTATTATTAGAGTTGAGTTAATGTTTTTCTTTATTTACTCTATCGATCATCATAGGAACTGTAAAAATTTCTTTTAGAACTATACACATACATACAGACAATGGAAATATATAATATGGGGCAAAACTAAAATCTCTTTTCTTATTTATTTCACATAGTTTGATCTTACAGTATACCATCTTAAATTCAATTTAATAAGGGGGTTCTCTTGATTCATCCCTAATTGCTCGTAATTCATGTAGTCAAGTCCGTTTAATCGTACACAACATAAAATTTGCTCAGGCAAGTCTTCAGCTTTGTTCCCAGTTTAATAATGTATAACATTTTTATTAGTAAACGCTGACGGCATGTTGCATACGCTTAGTTTATGATAGAAAGGGATACAACCGAATAAGATAAAACATAAATAATCTCTAAAAGGGCAGTATTGACTTGCTTGTATGGTGAGTCTAAAATCTAGAATACACATCATTAATCTGTCCAGGAATGCCTCAAAGCCATTTCTTGAGATATCACTAAATATGTGCATATCTAAATCAATTTCAAACTAATTTTCGCCCTGTAGAAAATTTGCTGCAGATGTTAAGAAAATTTGAAGTAATGGTTTAACAAGGCTTACTGTAAATTTTAATCAGATAACTTTAAGAAACATATTGCACTTAGTTTAGGTGTATAATCAATGTGTAATTGACTGTTGTTTGTGCTCTCCTTCTTGTGCCTTCCCTTTGATCTGATTCCTTCTGGTGTAAACTTGCAACTGTGGTATGGATATTGGGTCTATTACATCAATCATTCTTCTCTCATTACCCAAACTACGTTACTGGATCAAGTTCTAGCATTTATTCTTCTATGATTTCTTAATTTACACTTATCTGGAATTGGAATTTGATACTCATGCTTTTCCCCCCCTTTTTTTAATAAGTTAGTCAATATGCATATAACTACCGTTTGGTTGTATTGTTCTTACTCTTTATTTTATAAAAGATTTCTTTATGACTACTTATATATATATATATATATATATATATATATATATATATATATATATATATATATATATATATATATATATATATATATATATATATATATATATATATGATTTTTTTCTTTTGTATAACTGGATTCATTTTCAAAATCAGTTAGCTTCAAGTATGACAAAGAAAAATACCACTAAGCTTGGAGCTATAAGAGGTTCAGTGATGAGCATCAAACTCATGAACTAAGAATGGAAGAATATGAGAGGCTGAGAATGAAAAACATTAAAATAATATGTCAAGAATGCAAGAATTACGTTTGAAGGAACATGCTAAGTCATTGATGGCGCGAGTTCAAAGTAATAAAGGCAATCATAGTAAGAATAAAATGAAAAAGGTTTCGGGAGATGATGAGCTCTATAGGCCTAACTAAGATATGGAGCATGAGCTTGATTCCACCGATGAAGAGTTACCCGTTCCATAGTCTAACAGTAAAGACAAGTCCAATTCTATTCAATGGAAGGTAGTTGTTTGTATGCTATACATTTATAATTAAGTATGTCTCTGTTCTTTACACATGTAATTCAGTAAGCATCAAAATGTGTTGTGCTGCTATATATATGTGGGTTTTAAATTGAAAATATGGGTTTTAAATTGAGAATGGAACACTATTATCTCATGCAAGTATGTATGTAACTAGGAATTGATGTTTGAATGTTCTAATTTGCCATCAACTATTAACACGTATGGACAGAAAATTTGTCCAGTTCTTTACAGATTAAGAAAGTAGTAAGAAAAACGTGTTTCCTTTTTTGTATTCTTTTTTACGGCTAGACCTTATTGCCAATTCTTTCAATGTGAATTATGTTTGTTTTACATAGGATGCTGATTACCCATGATGCCCTGACCTCTAGCTCTCTTTATTGATGTCTTGGTGTGCTGCTACTGCTTTATAATGTTGTTATTGCCTATTGGTTTGCGGCTATTGAAACTTTATTTCTACTACTCTATTGTCATGAGTTGCTGCGCCCCTGCCTTGCTGACTACACACTTGTTGCCAACGTAGCACTACCATGGGGTTGTTTCTGTTGAGATGGCAGCTCATGTGGTGAGGCGCCGTGGCACTAATGGTATGATTTTGCGTGTGTGATTATGTATAATATTATTAGACCAATCTATGAGTAATAAATTTAGTTTCATGTTTCTAAGACAATAATTCTCATAGCTAGGGCATTTAATAATTTTTCGATCAATTTGGGTTATATTTTACATCCCTAAAGCATTTTCGATCCCTACTTTGCAAAAATTAACTAACATCACTATTGTTAATTCTATTAATGTGTTAAAACCTTTGTTTCATGTTTCTAAGACACAAACAAACTTAGTCAGGGGCATTAAGTTACGATTTGATCATTTTAGGTCTAGTTTTTGTGTAAATGAAGCATTTTCGTTTCCAAATTTACAAGCATGTATCAGCGTATAATCTCCCCTTGTTCTGCAATCTACTGCCAAATACTTCTCTAGAACTTTGAACACAAATTCTGCTCTGCATTGTAAGCAGTTAAACTACAAGTTTCAATTTAGATTGGATGATTCATGATTGAGTTGTACTTTAATGTATGTTTTTTATTGTGATGTTCTGGTTTTGATTACAGTCATTAGTGATTACCTTAATCCCAAATAAAATTGGATGGTTTATTGTGTCATTTGCAAAAGTGTGAAATTGCGTAAGCATTGTGCTAATAACCAAGTCTTTTTCTGTCTTGATGCACATATACATTTTATGTGAGACTCTACAACCGCACACTCTCAAACTTACTCAAGAGAAAGAACATACAAAACAAGAAAAATTAACAAGAACAAATATTTGACATCTAATGGATTGTAAAATATATTGATAGTTCAGTAACTTTAGGTTACTACTATCCAAAGTATCTTTAGGATACAAAGCTCCAATACAAATAGTCTTCTCACACAATTCTTACCAATGCAAAAACATTTTATATATACAAGGCTTTTGTCCAACACAGAAGAGGCCGCCTGAATTCATTTTATCTTATCTCCATCTACCCTGATATGCTGCTCCACTAGTAAGTGTTGTTCCCCCTTCCTGCGGACTCCCCTCTTCCCCCTGTTCCCCTGTCCTTCGTCCTTCAGCAATTAATTAATTATGTTCCCTTGTGCTGCTGTGGTTTTCATCTTCTCTGATATTGCAATAGAGGTTTGGGCTTGAGGTTTGGTGGCACGTTATTTTGGTCCATCACATTTTCCTTGTATGCTCATTTACCTAAATATCAGCTCAAATTTGACCTCTTATGTCAATATGGTGTCTGAAAATGAACACAATTCCCAAGGCTACTTGAAGCACATGCTTAGTTAGACATTATGTTTAATTGCTTATAAATGTCCTTATGAATGTGTGGTCTATGATCAATTAATTGCTTATAAATTTAATAAGAGTTATGAAGTGTGAAACTTTTTTTAATTTCACATTATGTTTTTTTGTATAACGTTTGTACATACATATATTAGAGTATTGTATGTCTTTCTTTTATCCATGTTTGTTCCCAATTGCAGATTCGCAAAATGAAGGCTCTGACTCGAAAAGAAAAGACAACAGCTTTGGCAAAACGTTGGCGGAATGTTGATTTAGCTTCTTCACATGGTGGCTCATCTACCCCTAATCATACATCGCAGCAGCATTATTTAACCACAAGAGAACCAGTTGAAATGCTCGAATTAGAAGTTTAACACTTCAATCATGACAAGAATGATAAAGTAAATGGCAAGCTGTCGTTTGTTTTTGTATTTAAAATTCTTTACCTGCATGCTTGATAAGTCTTTTTTTTAATATTTGAATTTCTTTGCTCATGTTAGCTGAAAAGGATAATCCTAGAAGAGGACCCACTATGTGCTACAAAGTCCATGGATGCAGCGAAGAAGAATGCTTGGAAATTATTTTGAATGAGCATGGACAACCTGTTGGTCCGGATGACAATACATGCAATGAGTTCATTAGATTCTTAGGAACAATAGCTTGAAAATCAAATATCCTACCATTAACTGTTAAGAATTGGCCCATATTAAGGAATGAGAAGAAAGAATAACTTTAGGATTATGTCTTGGTGAGTTACTTATTCAATTAAATAAATATGGTAGAAATGTTTTATATATAATTGCTTAACTTGTTCTATATGGTTTCCACTATCATGACAGTCTCATGTTACACTTTCTTGATTGGCATATGTTATGTAAAAAAAATTGAACCCCAAACTGTCATTATTGTTGCTGATCTGCCTACCTGGTATTCTGCCTGGCTGCCTACTACGTTTTATGATCAGTGAGCTGTATTATAAGTGCTAGATTAGGTTCCCGACTTTCAGCGAGTTGTTTTCTTATGTTTTTGATTTGTGATTAAAATTAATTAATTGGAAGTGAGTTGTTTAACAGTGCCAAGTTGATCACTTTGGTATAACTTTTTTTTTTTTTTTTTTTTTTTTTTTTTTTTTTTTGCTGTAGAAACATTATATTGTCCCAATTGAGGCCAAAAATTGGGTTTTGCAAACCATTGGCGCTGCTTGGAGAAGGTACAAATGTTATTTAAAAAGATTACGCTTTCATAAATATGACAATGATAAAAAAAAAAAAAAAGGATGATCAAATGACCAAAATGAGTCCCAAAAAAATGTTCCAGGACTTGTTAAAGATTTGGAATGATGACAAATATGAGGTATTACATCTATACAAGTCTCTTATATTTCCCTTTATAGAAAATGTATATTTCTTGTCTTAAAAAAAAAGTTATTCATTTAGTTCACCATCTTAATTTGTCAGGAACGATGTATGCAAAATAAAGCAAATCGGTTAGTTGGAAAGGAAAAGAACATTATGCATACTTTAGGACCAAAGATTTTTGCTATAGTTCGATATAAAATAAGTGGGTGAGTTTGTTTACTTTTCTCATCACTTTTATTATTAATCTTATTTCTGCATTAAAATGATTGACACTCATTACTCTTGTATAGAAAAAGGATAATAAAACAACACAAAATCCTAGTTTAGCTCAAATGTTCATAGCAACACGCAAAGAGAAGCTAACAAAGTGAAAGCCTAGTGACCTAAGGGACAAATTGATGGTAAGATTCAGTCTCATTTCATGTTAATTTTTTTGCATTTAATTTTTTCAATATTAATTTTTCCTTTATCTTTTAAAATGTGAACTGAACTTGAGAAATAAGATTCAGAGGAGGAGGTTGAAAGTGTGATTTCAACTACAATTGGTTCTGATAACAAGAAAAAGTCTCTATTAAATTTTCATGGAAGGGGTGTTTCATCAACTCAATTAAAGTAGAAGGCCTTGATGAAGGAAGTTGAAGAGAAGCATGCTCGGGAGGTTTAAGCTCTACAAAAAGATTATGAGGAAAAAAGGCAACAAGCTAGAAGGGAGATAGCATATGGTCTTAGCTCCATCCTTTCTCAAATTCAACAACAAAATCCTCAAATGTCTTTTGATTTAAGTATGCTTAGCTCTGTATTTCTTGATAGTCAATCTGAGAAGCATGGTAGTACGACAGAAATGCTTCAAGTTTATTCTTCGGCTTCTACATTCAAGGTAAAAACCTTTTGATTTCAACTCTATACTACGCAAAGTATAGATAGAAAAGTGGCTAAGGCTTTCATTTTTTTCTCTCTCTCTTTTTTTTTTCTTTTTTTTGTGCATTTGAGCGATACTAAGTTGAAAATATTTACAATTTTTTTAAATTTTTATTTTTTACAGGGGGATGAACAAGAAGAAGATGAAGAAGGCTGCGAGTAAGAAGAAGAAGAATTTGACTTTATAACTAAATTTGAAGTTGCTTTAACCTTTTTTTATATCTCGCTCGGACATAATTTTTTTCTTCTATTTTTAAGTTAGACTAATATTACAGCCTACAACATTCTATAAAACAATAGGTTATTCAGATAGATTTGATGGTGAAAACATGTTGATATTGTTTTTATTGTACTGTTTAACTAATTAATTTTATAAATTTGGGATTCTCTAGTTAAATGCTTATTAAATGTTTTAATGTTCAACATTTTTCTAATATAACAAATTCACAAGAGTGAGACACATTCCCACTCCTTTAATATAATATAGTGATATGTTGCAATAGAAATAAAAAATAGCCGATTCATTAATTATAGTCATCCAATTTATATATAACAATTTTCTAAATGTTGTCTTTAAAATATTTGGCAACACTTTTGTATTATTACTAGCAAATACAACAAGTAAAAGGTTGTTTTATATTATGACAAAAGGTAATAATTTTGAATGGTCTCCTAAGGTGGCAACAATTTTCATTTGTTGCCTTTGTAAAACTGTTGCCTTAGGTATTATTTTACCATGACTTTTAAAATTGTTGCCTTTGTACGAAAATGTGTTGCCTTATGAATAGACAACGGGGGCATAAACTGCGCCTCATATGTGTTGCCTTAGGTACAAGGCAATACTTTTTTAACATTAGGGAATGGTTTTTCAATGTTATCTTTGCTTCATTTTGTTGTAGTGTATGATTAGTCTAATATATTATAAGTTTTTTGTAAGATGAAATTTATTATTAGAAAAATAATAACTTTTCTAGGATAAAGAGTCGGATGACTTTTGAGTGGCCATAATAAATTTGTGGTCATTGTATTAAATAAAATCATAACTGTCCATTTCTACTGACTAATGTGAACCGTTGATATGTTTTACTTTTTATAATATTTTAATTTGAACAAAAAAAATTAAAAAAAAAATATTATCACATTCTTATCAGTTTTTTGTTTCGTTTATTTAGTTTTATTTTTCCCTTTACTTCTCTTCTTTTTTCTTCTTTGTTTCCTTTGTTTTGAAATTGATACATATATGATATATTCCAAAAACTCTATTTGAGCGTCTGATTTAATGCCATAGCACTATGTGCAAAAATCAAATAGATTATCAAACCAGTAGTGGATCCAGAAGATTGAAGATTCGCATGCCGAAATAAGAAATTAATTTAGGAAAAATGGAATCTAATAATCCAACCTTTAGTCGGTCTTCCATTAAAAATCCCACCTTTTGAAATTTCAGAAACAGTCCCACCTTTGACCCCATCTTCCATCAACAATCCCTTTTATCTACAGCCTTTTAAACAGGTTACTCTTATTTTTTTTTATCTTTTCTTTTTATTTTTTTCTAAATTTCTCCTTCGGCCACCAATAAACCACCATAACACCACCTAAATTGCAACCCTGCCATGGCCACCCTCACCCCCACCCACACCACAAAACTCTCCATCCACACCGGAAAACCCTTTAACCACCCTGAAAACACCATCATCCAACCTCAAAAAACTCAACCCCAAGCCACGAAAACACCACCCAACCATGAGAAACACCACTTCAAGCCACGAAAAACACCACTAGCCTAAAAAACACCACCCAAGGCCCAAAAAAAAAACCACCCAACCCCGAAAAAAACCACTCAGCCTCGATTAGGGATGGCGACGGGTCGGATCTAGACTGGGTCCGGATGGACCCGGATCCAGATCCGTTTTTGTATCTAGGATCCAAATCCGAACTAGATCGGTCGGGTTTGGAAAATGGAGAACTAGATCCAGATCCGACGGGTCCAACGGATCCAAGTCAAGATCTGGGTCCAACATATTTTGCTTCCATCGGGGGTTATTAAGTTCAACGTAAATTAAAGTTATACAACTAAATAAAAAACAAAAAGTAACCAACTTATACACTTATACTTTGGAATAAAAATTATAAATAACGAAAAAAGTACAATGTTTCAAATGAGCCAGTGAAAAAACAACGATGATGTATCCGATATGAGCATCCAAAATTCATCTCTTGAAAGGGCTAATCCATTATCATTACTAACATCATCAACATTTTTAATAAAGAAACAAAGAATTTTAGTTTTTTTTTTTTTTTTTTTTTTTTTTTTTTTTTTTTTTTTTGTTATGAAAATTTAAAAATGGGTAAATGGATCTGGGTCTGGGTCCAGGGGCTAGACTTGGATCCAGATCTGTAATTTTCAGCACAACCCGGATCCGACTCGGATCTGACGGGTCCAAAATTTGAAGAGCCTGATCCGTGAAAAGCGGATTTGGATCCGCGGATCCGGGTCGGGTCTAGATCTACTTCCATCCCTAGCCTCGATACTCCACCCTTAGCCTCGAATACCACCCCCCTAGCCCGTAAAACCCCACCTAGCCTTGATCGTAGCCCCAAAAAACTCCACCCTAGCCCCGAAAAACCCCACGTCGGCTAGCTTGGAAAACTCCAACCACACGCTTGAAATAGCCCTAACCACCCATGAGAACTCCTCTCTTGTCGCCAATTCTCTGTTGATGGCGATAATTGATTTTCCCCTTTTTTTAGGGTTTGATTTAGATCTATTGTCGCTGATATTTTTTTTAATTGATTGGATTGTATTTGGGTGGTTGCGAAAGGGTTCCACACTAGTAGAAAAATAACAAAGGGCACCGGTTCAAACCCGGCTTAAGGCACCGGTTTGAACCGGTGCCAATGTGGGGGGTGCCAATTACCCCCCTTTTTGGCACCAGTTCAAAACCGGTGCCATAAACCAGTTTTGGCACTGGTTAACCGTTGCCAAAAATACTCAAAAAAAATATTAACCCTCCTTTTGACATTGGTTAACCGGTGCCAAAAATGTCCAAAAAGAAATATTTTTTTTTTCACTTAACAATTAAATCAACTAAAAAAAATAACATCACAGTATAAATCGAATTGGTTTCAATATAATCCAAAATTTACAATATATAATCAAATCCAAAATTACAATATAGATCAATTACAACTAACATATAAATAAATAAAAAATATTACATTATAAATCATAAAAAAAAATTACAATATACTAGTAAATCAAAAAGATAATTACAATATGAACATATCAATATTCTTGCATAATCTGTACCTGCACCAATTAAAAAAAATCAATTAGTAAAAATAAGGTTAGGAAAAAAAAAACCCCAGAAATTCAATCTAAACAATTCAAACCCAGAAAAAAAGCATTATTTCAAACCAAGGAAAAAAAAAACAGAAAATTGAAATCGAAATTAAAAAAATATCAAAAACGAAAAAAAAAACCAAAATTGAAATCGAAAAAAAAAAACAAAAAATCGAAAAAAACAAAATCATAATCGAAAAAAAAACCAATTAAAATTGAAACCCAGAAATCGATTAATATAATTAAGCTTCAAAAAAAAAACCCAGAAATTTAATCCCAAAATTCAAACCTAGAAAAAAATTGAAATCGAATAAACCCAGAAAAAAAACTTGAAATCGAAAAAAACCCAGTATTCGAATAAACCCAGAAAACAAAGAAAATTGAAATCGAATAAACCCAGAAAAAAAAATCGAATAAACCTAGAAAAAAAAAAACAAAAACCGATTAAAATAAAAAACAAAAACCGTTTAAAACCCAGAAAATAATATATAAAAATCGATAAAAACCCGTAAAATAAAAATCAAAAACGAAATAAAATCACTTAAATTAAAAAAAAAACGATTAAAATAAAAAAAACCCCATAAAATTTACAAAAAAAACGAATTAAAATTAAAAAAAAATCGATCAAAAAATCGATTAAGACAAAAAACCAGAAATAAAAAACAAAAACGAAATAAAATCGATTAACATAAAAAAAAACCTTGGATTAAAAAAAAACAAACCCAGAAAAAAAAAAACAAATTAAAATGGATTAAGAAACCGATTAAAACAAAAACCCAAAAAAAAAAAAAAACCGAATAACCTCGATTAAACCTCGAATTGGTGGAAAAAACCCAGAAAATAAAAAAAAATGAATTCAAATGATTAACATAAAAAAAATCGATTAAAAAACCGATTAAAACAAAAACCCAAAAAAAAAAAAACCGAAAACCTCGAATTGGTGTTGCATGTGGTGGTCTTCGTGGTGGTGCAAGTGGTGGTCTTCAATAGAAAGAAAGGAGGCACGAGGGAGAAGGAGATCGAGAAAGAAAGAGAAAGAGAATGAGGAGATCGGGGAGCAGGAGAAGGAAGGAGGAGGAGAGGAGAGGAGAGAGAAAGATGAATGAATTAGGGTTGGGGCTGAGAAGAAATAGTAATAGGATCGGCCGCTTTATTTTTTTTTAATAATTAAAAGGCCGGTTCACAAAGGCACCGGTTCAAACCAGAGGCCTTTATGTTTTTGCCACTGGTTTGAAGTGAACCAGTGCCTTTTATTCTAGTTCAGCTTCCCACAAATTTTGTAGGCCATTTTTGGCACCGGTTTGGACTGAACCGGTGCCAATTAGGGGGTGCCTTTTTAATATTTTCTACTAGTGCCAGCGATGGAGGAGATGGCGGATGTGAGAGGGTTGAAACGAGGGAGTTAATGGCGAATGCCGGAGTCGTCCTGGAATGGGAACGCGGGTGGGAATGGGGATGCCAGGGAGGGAAAAGTAGGGTGGATTTATAATTTTAATTTTAAATAATAAAAAAAAATAAGATAGACCAATAAAAATTTGACACATGGTAGACAAGCTAATAAAATCGGTTACCAACTTAAGAAAACCAATCAAGAATTGTTAGTGGAAGATCCATGTAAAAGGTGGGATTGTTTCTGAAATTTCAAAAGGTGGGATTGTTTATTGAAGACTGACTAATGGTGGGGTTATTAAATTCCATTTTCCCAATAATTTAAACATGAAAAAATGGAACTTGGCAATTGCCAATACCTAATTGACTGTTATAATTTGAAACCAATTATTATAATTAGTATACATGAATCACGAACAAAGATTGAATAGAAGTAAAGGGGGGAAAATACTGAGTAAATAAAGAAGAAATAGAAATTGATAAGAATGTGGGTTTTTTTTTTAATTCTTTTTTTTGGTTAAACGGTTCACATTAGTCAATAAAAATGAACGGTTATGATTTGATTTAATACAACGGCCACAATTTTATTGTGGCTATTTGAAAACTGTCTATAAAGAGTAACTTTAAATACCACTACAAGAAAACCTTTTTTCGCAACAAAAAAAATCGTTGCAAGAAATATAAAGTCGTTGCAAAAAAAAACTTATAGCAACGACAATTGTCGTTGCAAGGTTGTTGCGGGTACCTCCGTCACTAAAAATCGGTGTGACGACAAAAGTCATTGCGAAAAATTTATAATTTGCAACGACTATTAGCGTTTCAATAAACTTGTCGTTGCCTTGCCTATGAAATCCACAACTATTGGAAGGAAATTATGGCAACAACTTTTGTCATTGCAATATACTGAATAACCTTTTGCAACGACATTTGTCGTTGTAAAAAAAAACTTTTACTGCAATGACTAATATCGTTGCTTTATTTAATGTAGTGTATGGTAACGACAAATGTCATTTCAAAAGAGTTGTATGTTGTAACGACATTTATTGTTGTGATAATGCATTATATTTTTTACAACAATACAAGTCGTTAATTTATGACTCTTTAGCAATAAATCTTTGTAGAATTATTTATTAATTTATTGGAAATACAAATAAGTCAATTGCTAATAAGTTAATATCTATTTAACATGTGTAATATTTAACATAACACAAGTGATTATATCCAAAAGATTAGATAAATATATACATCTAATAGTCTAAGTCAACATTAAACATGACTTCTCCCAAAAGATTACATCCATCTTTGTTCCAAAAGGCTACTTTTTTAGTCATCCCACCAATATACAACCATAATAGATCATACCATCTTTCCACTAAGTCACGTCCTACAAGTAGTCATTGTGCAAAATAAAGCCTATACTACATATCATCTGCACACACTTTCTCCATGCATTTACTAATACTTTTCCAACATAACCTGCATTAGCAAAATAAAGCAAGATGTAATTTTAGAATTGTGAAGAACCCAATGCAAAATCTAGCATCACTTATTCCTTTGATTTTATATATAATATATCTAATAAGTTTCAAGAAATTTTGATAAATATTAAAAAATCTACAAGAATTACATCAGCATCATGTATGTGATTTACTATAAGCATGATTCTGATGAAAGAAAATTATAAATTGTTGTAACAAAGTTTGCATAAATAAGAAATATAATGATCATAGAAATCTTATACCATAAACATATAAAGCACACATTTGATAGCCAACTTAGTCTTCCGTTAAAAAAATTATAATCATTCGCTTTTTTAATGTATTATTACTACTATAATTGAGATGATGACTTTCAAAGAAACTAATTTGAGAGCTAGAAAAGGGAGCAAAGATCTCACATAAGAACTCTGGATTTGAGAGGAGAAAAGCAGAGAAAGAGAGGAGTAGAAACACAAAAAAAAACTAAATAATTGTAACAAAAACAAAGTGTAGCACTATAAAACTAATTTTTTTCAAAGAGGTTGTACTGATGGAGCATCTTGGAAAATTGTAGACAAATATAGTGTGGAAGTTTTGGAGGATTAAGTTTACCCAACTCAAGAAAAAATAAACACACACACACACACACACAAAGATTTACAAAAATAAATTACCTGGAAATATTTGATGATTAACTTGCAACTCTATTACCAAGTGCTCTGAGTAATTCTTCCTTCATTGCATTCATTGCACGTTGTGTCTCCTCATTTTGTTGTTGTAATTGTCTTGTTGTTGCTTCCTGAGTCTCTTCTAACTGTTTGGTAGTTCTTTCCTGATTCTCTTGCAACTCCTTAATTAATTCTTGTTGCTCCTGAATTTTCTTTTGCTGCTCACGTATTTAGCTTTGATGCTCTAATTGATGTCTTCCTTTGCTGAAGCTAGGCAAGGCAGTTCCCTTTCCACGAAAGTACCCTAATCTTGGTTTCAAAACATCCAGAAGAAGCTCTTCTTGAGTCTTTGATTCACCATGTGCAGCAACAACAACTTTTAATTGTTCCTCACTAAAAACATAAATTTTAAGTTAAAATATGTAAACATTCATACAACTAACACAACACACTACATCGTCACTTTATAATTCAAACATACATGTATCTCCTTCGAACAAGATTCATCAGCCCACTCCAAAATGCCCTCGTCATTTTCTTTTGTATGCTCGATAAGCCAAATAACATCAGCAGGTGGCTTAACTCCATTGTTTTCTTGAGTCTAATGAAACATAAACAAATGGATTAATGTTTACAGTCACTAAACTTCCATTATAGAAGCATAAACTATAATTCATATTTTAGTTCAAAACATATTTTACCAGAATATCTTTGACTTCAGCAAATGATAAGTTTCCAGTAGTCTGTGTTGTTCTATTCTTAGACAAGCGATTGCTGGAATTTCTTTCACTTACTTTCTGTATAAATAATAGGATAAAAATAATTAAACAATATATATAGAACCTATGTAAAATTTATATGATTTCCCAATAAAAAAATAAGAGTAAATTATATACAAAAAAGTTAAATGTAACCTTGAAATCATCATACCCAAATCGTGCTATGCAGTATTCCCATTGCTCTTCCGGTAAGTCTGGAGGTGGATTTTTTAATCGCTCTTCATCAGTCTGTCCACAAGCTTTACTCTTGTAATAATAGAGCAATCGAGTCTTCCGTAACCTATAAAGGCGTTGCATAGTGTCAATTGAAAAGGCTTGCATTTTAATGTAAGAGCTACCTTCCTTAATTTCAAACTTATCCTGAAATAATATTTCATCCAATACTTAATGAGATTAAAAAGTCAGAAATTTTGTAAACTTAAACCACACTATAATAATAGGAAAAACAAAAACCTGAATTTCTCTCCACATTGCATCACCAGCCTTTGCAAATGCTTCTTTCCAATTTTTTACATTTAAAGGAGCCCTTGTTCTCACCACACGACCACATTCATTAACTAAATGACGCGCATTTTCACCAATTGAACGATCAATGTCATCCGGAATGTAAACTTTCAGCTTAGATTTATGTCCTTTCAGCTTCATATCAACAACAAAACTTTTGTACTTTCCTCTGTCTCCTCTTTTTTTCAATTTTCTTGTAGCTTAATAGTCAAGTAAAATGTTGTAAAAGGTTAGTAGATCTTATAGAAAATCATACATTCTAAGTAGCACACCCAAATAATTCACAAATAACAATTACATGAAAGAAAGAAAGAAAGAACCGAGTACAGCCGACGTTTAAAATTTTTTACCTTCGCCATTTTGAGAAGGATCTTCATTGACTAGTGAGTGTGATAAAATTATTTGGTTATCACATCGTAGAGTTTCTGTTCTACAATTCTCAACATTAAACTCGTCCCTTCTTTGGACAGGATTTTTCACAACAACATTTGCTATAAAAGCTTTTGATATCCTTGCATTTAAGTTGTTCATCCTTTTCCTCTTTCCAAGTTGTTCACCAACATCTAAAACATGTTCATGCAATATTATAAATACATAAATTATCAAGTAAATTAGTCAGCTTCTGCTTGTAAAAGGAAAGCGTAAAAAGTACAAGTATTACATGATAAAAAGATTACCATCATTAGATGAAAAAAATCCTGATTCAAAATCAGTGTTCATATTATTATTTTCCATATCCATATTATTGTGCTCTTCCTGATGCAACGTAGGAGGGTCACGAGGAGTGGTCTCACAGAATTTGTTAGTTTGATGTTGATTTGCAAGATTCGGAAACTTGAGCCGCATGATATTGCGATTGCATTCATTTTGATTCTGATTCTGAAGTCTTATGCTTTCTCGATTCCCTGTAGCACCTGGTTAGTAAACATAAAACCAAATTCACATAATGAAACTAGAGAGCTTTTGTGTTGTTATGAATAAAAAACATATTATAGAAACAAAGCTATGAAATTAAATATTTTATTCCAAACCTTTTACATCTTTGTTACGAGGTCCTACATTCTTTGCACCATCTCTTCCAACCATATTTTACTTCCTACTTTGAGAATCAACCACTACTAATCAATAATTTAAACAAATCACAAATATATGCACAATCTTAAGTAACCCATTTATAATAAGATAATCATCATTATATTGAACCAAACAATCTCAACCATGCCACTAGCAGTAAATTAAAGCACAATACAATATCAATTAACTCAAGGAAAATGTTGACATCACTCCGATGATGACTCATTATCAAGTTCTTGTTCTTCGATTGAATCCTCAATTGATTCAATGACATCATCATTGATAAAGTCATCATCCAACTTGTCAATATCCTCCATCGCTTGTCTAACTAATTTCACAATAGAAGGTTCTCTTTCCACCACAAAAGTACTAGTAGCTAATGAATCTACTAAAAAATCATCATTTGCTTGGCTTAAACAATGAAATATAGCCTCATCGACTTCCACTTGTTGATATGCATCTACATCTACAACTTGTTCATTAATCTCAGCTTGGTCAACAATATCTTTAGTTGGCATATCGTAAAGATTTCTTGGTTGAGCTTTTATAATAAATTGCCAATCATCAGTTTTCGAATCTTGAATATAAAATACTTGCTCCACTTGTGATTCCAAGACATACACTTCATCTGTTCTCAAAGAACCCCTCTTATTTACACTAACGAAACCATGGTCATCCACCTTATATCCTCTGCCCAAGTGCTGCACATCAAACCATGCACATTTAAA
The DNA here is from genome assembly GCF_948465745.1 of Chenopodium album. NCBI lineage: Eukaryota > Viridiplantae > Streptophyta > Magnoliopsida > Caryophyllales > Amaranthaceae > Chenopodium > Chenopodium album. The sequence goes on from NC_137843.1 coordinate 46,940,569, forward strand.
TACAAATATGCGATTTCCTCCTGGATAAGAAATCTCAAAGATATCCTTCAATACCCCATAATACTCTTTGTCTGAATAATCAGACCCACGTACCATTACCCCACAATTCTGAGTTTTTCTATTCTCGCATCGATCAATGGTATGAAATCGAAAACCATATACAACATATCCTGCGTAACGCCTTACAACTCTTGAAGGAGAACAAACTAAATTATATATTTTCTCATCAATTTTCCTATCCTGATAGAGTTTACGCGCCTGTAAAAAAAATTAAAAAAATATATGGTAATTTAAAGAATTTATAGTAATTGATAATATACAAAAATACAGTTTTAGGTACTGATTTAGTAGTTAACTTACGCTGTCATATATCCAACCAGTAAATTGCCTTTTGTGTCTTCGTTCCACATTTCTAGCATTTTCCTTCTTTAACTCTAACTTGTGCTCTCTAAAAAAAAGTTATATAAATTTATCAATAAAAAAAAGAAAAATAATAAAAGATTGATTGTAAATCATACAAAATAAACTATAAGATGTTAAAACAACTTACTTAACAAAATTCAGAAGGTCATCACAATTGAGAAGATTGTACAAATGAATTTGATTACATTCTTCGAAGTCTAGATGTAATGGCACTCCTTGTCCTAAAGGATGTCCAAGTGGTTTGAATATATCCAGATTGAAGTTCAAATCATCCTCTTGATATTCATCAATATCATCATTTCTTCCTTTATGGTTGAATTTTGAGTCAATATCACTCATATATCTTGAGCAAAATGTTAAGCACTCGTTAGTGAGGTATCCTTCTGCTATACAACCTTCTGGTTGGGCTCTATTTCGAATGTACTTTTTCAAGGTTCGAAGGTACCTAATATCAACACATGGTTAATATAAAGTTGTATCAATACGAAAAAATATAAAGAATAAGTAAAACAATAAAGAGGCATACCTTTCAACTGGGTACATCCATCTATACCGTACAGGACCTCCAATCTTAGCTTCAAAAGCCAAATGCACCACTAAATGTACCATCACATCAAAAAAGGCAAGAGGAAAAACCATCTCGAGCTTGCATAATGTGTAAGGGATTTGAGCTTCAAGTTCATCTAATTGCACTGTAGTTATTTTTTTGGAGCAAACATTTTGAAAAAAAGAGCTTAACTCGACTAAAGGCTCATATACATTCTTTGGCAAAAATCCACGAGTTGCTAGAGGGAGAAGCTGCTTAATAAATACATGATGATCATGACTTTTCAAACTAGAAATTTTATTTTTGCTTTCCCTTACACACCTAGAAAGATTAGGCATGTATCCATCAGGAGACTTGATACTTGCAAACATGTCACAAATTGCAGCCTTGGCTTTTGAATTTAAAGTGTATGATGCTATAGGAACACGTACTTTGTCTCCCTCTAATATAGGGTGGAGGTCATTTCGAATTCCCATTTTCATCAAATCAATACGAGCCTTTATTGTGTCTTGTTTTACCTTTAATATTCAACAATGTACCCAATTAAGATATTATCAGACACTTTTTTTCGATATGCATAACATCTAAATTATGTCGAATTTGCAGCTTTCTCTAGTAAGGCAATTGGTAAAAAATGCTTTTCTTGTTCCAACCATACAAGCTCTTTGAGGGATCTCGCTTTCTTTTTTTTCCATTTTTTCCAGAAACCTTTCCAAACTTTTCTTGCTGAAATTGATTATAATAAGTCAAAATTGCATCCCCAGTTAAAGGAATCGGTGCACATTCTTTCTCTCTTGTGTTGTCAAATGACTTTCTATCCTTTCTCCATTTGTGGTTACTAGGTATCCAACGACGATGTCGTAAGTAACCACCTTTACTCGTTAATGAAGTGCGTTTAGTGTGCTTGTGACAAGAAGGAAAAGCATATCGACCTTTAGTTGACCAACCCGATAAATCAGCAAGTGCTGGGAAGTCACTAATAGTCCATAACAGCATCGCACGCATATTAAAATTCTGCTTAGAGTAAGCATCATATGTTTCTACCCTATTCTCCCAAAGATCCTTTAATTCTTCAATCAAAGGTTGAAGATATACGTCAATATTTCTACCAGGACTTGTGGGACCAGGTATGAGTAAAGATAACAAAAAAGAATGTGGTTTCATGCATATCCAAGGAGGTAGATTGTAGGGAATCAAAACTACTGGCCAAATACTATGCTGTGAATTATCAAAAGGCTGGAAACCATCACAAGCTAGTCCAAGTCTTACATTACGTGCATCACTAGCAAATGAAGGATATTCTTCGTCAATTGATTTATATGCAGGGGAATCGGCAGGATGACTCATTTCCCCTTTCTTCCATATGCCACAACATATCCTTGGTTGTTTTTCTAGACATATATAGCCTTTGTAGCCTAGATTTCAATGGAAAGTACCGTAAAAACTTGTGTGGCACTTTAGCTCCTTTTAAAGGCCCAATATCAATATTTTTATACCTAGGTAAATCACAAGTTGGACATTTGTCTAACTTTGCATTTTCTTTCCAATACAAAACACAATCATTTTTACATGTATCAATTTTAACACACTCAAGTCCTAAATCAGTAATAATTTTCTTTTCCTCATAATAAGAATCTGGAAGGCTAGTTCCCTAAGCTTGGCATTGCAATTTCAATAGACTATCAAACGAACTATCACTCCAATTGTTTAAGACTTTCAAGTGCAACAATTTAACAATATAAGACAACTTTGACATTGTAGTGCCACCAACTGTTAGGGGCTCCTGATATTCATTCAACAAACGATAAAACTTTGCTCCCTCCCCTTTAGGTTCCTCATTATTGTTATTGGCATCCGCCTCATCTCGCCCTAAATGCATGCTTGGCACTCCAAAAGCATCCTCCAACATGTTAACCTCACTGTCATTATGTCAAGTCCCCTCTATGTCACTAATTTCACTTATGTGACCAGCATTAGAATGGTTTATAATTTCCCCATGCAGTTCCCAGGTAGTGTAATTCGCATACATTCCCCACTTTAATAAATCAAACCTCACATCACTCCTTTTTTTATAAATTAGTTTACGACATTTATTACAAGGACATCTAATCGAGGTAGTATCATGAACTTCTGTGATATTTGAAAATGCAAAGTTCCAAAAGCCATCAACACCCTGCCTGTATTAGGGTAATGAATGATCACTAATTTTCACCCATTCCTTATTCAAAGCCATTCCCTAAGTTCACATTGTAAGGAGGTTTTAGAAGCATGTATGTCATATCATATCTAATACAATGTCATATCTGCAAAGTAAAAGAAAAACATGGCCAATTTGCTATTCACAAAAAAGTGAACGTATATAAATAGTAATAAGCTAGTGCCCATGTATAGCAAATAACCATAATAAATAAAAATAGGCTAGTACCCATGTATAGCTAATAATAATAGGATAGTGCAATTCCAATTTTAATCCTAATCATGATAATGCATGTAAATATGAAAAGTGAACAATAAGAACCGACTATCTACCTACTAATACCTGCTGTTATACAGTTTTGATTGTATATCTTTTGTTATTTTTTTCTTTTTTTAGGAGTCTTTAGTTAAATTTCATTATCATGAAAATTGTAGATACAATTTAATGATAAAAATTCTTATTTAACAATATGGCCCTTTATTAATCAATATGAATTATCAGAGAACAAATCTCAAATGTATTACAATTTGTAACAAATTTCTCAAAGCCAAATGAACATATCATACTTTAAACATTAACTAACCATATAACTTTAGTTTATTTAGCATTAAAGACTAACCTTTTACAATTAGTGAGGTAATCAATTTCTATTATGCTACTTCAATCTCTTTAACCAGTGAAGTACGTGATCAAAACACTAAGCCTCGTCAACTGCTACTACTTGAGATCAAATATCACAGGTTCCTGAGATTAAAGAATGCATAGGAGGTTAGCTTACTTTGTACTCTAAGAAAGATAAAGATAGATAGAGGATTTTCAAGGGAATCACAAAAAAAAGAAAATATATTAATAACAAATGAAATTTCTTGTAGCTAACCAAATTTAAAATGAAGTATTGTTTGGAAAGCCGAGATAAAACTAAAAATTGGAGGGGCAACATGTAAATAAACTACAAAATAAGTTAAGAAGAGGTACTAAGCTTGTTAAATTTTCCCTGGAGTTGTCAGCAATTTGTCATTCTTGAAGCTCTAACTTTTGAATTAAATAAGACGAAGAGGCTGATAATATCTCTGCCACAACATATTGATTAAAATTAAACTCTTCCTTTACTTCCTTTTTTTAAGGAAAAGAATAAACTTAGAAAAAAGTTTGCCGCAGTAAAGTACAAGTAGAGTAGCAACCAACAAATATAAAAATGATAAATAAACAAAGAAAGTGCACAAAGACCAAAATACTTGCAACAATAACAACCAAATCAGACTCCATCAATACAAACCAAGAGGTTCTCTTCATAAGTGGCCAGTGCACAACAATTGGTTTCCAAGAAATGGTCTAATTTCTTACCAAGTGATTCTATAATTTAGGAGGCAATATCATACCTTTTTCATTCCAATAACAATTAAAAAATTCTAGATTTATAACATGAACAAGTAATTCTCAAACACCAAACCTCGAGTAATACACAAGTATAGAACAAATTCAAAAACTAGTTCTCAACAATACAAATCCAAATTTTTTTAAAAAAGTGAGTCAATTCAAGTCAGGAAACTCAATCAAATTACACTAAATAGTTAGAAATACACACAAACTTTACAAAATAATGAAATTGTTGAATAGAATCAGAATACTAACCGAAAACGCAAGGGCTAGAAGTAACATTCACTAGTAATGTTCGAAATTTTGAACCATCTAGGTTTTCACCCTCAATATTATCACCACCAAAAACTTTCTACTGGTTTATGTGACTTCAATTTTATTTTTTGTACTTAATAATGCAATAGAAAAATAGAGTTGCAGTGATGAGGTGAGAATTAGTGGCTAGATTACTTTGCCGGAGAAGGATAACGGTGGCGGGATGAAAGCGAAATAATGGCGGGTGAATGAGGGTAGGGGTTTACAATTGGGATTAGTAAAGTAAGACATTCTCTAAAGGAAGCTTCTAGTCCACTAGTACAATCTTTTAAATTTTTTGCTACAAAGATGTCGTTGTGGTATATTATTTGAATATTTAACAACAAAGCAAGTCGTTGCTATATTTTATATAATATATTGCAACCAAAAAAGTTGTTGTAAAAAATAGACCGTGAATTAATTCAATCTCGCGCGTTAGCATGGTTTGGAGGGAAATGAAAATTTACCAACTGCAACGACATTATCGTTGCTAATAAAATTTTCAGCAACGACTACATTGTTGTTGCCAAACATTTGTTGCGATAAATGGATTTTCTTGTAGTGTACTTTTAAGATTACTTTAAAGCGTGTACCCGCCTTTTTAGATAATTTGTGAAGAAAAGGGTTGAACTGATGATTACAGCTGAAATTAGAGAAATCATTGGCAGTAGTTTAATGTCACAATAACTGTCTATGCAAGTGGACATTAACGTGTAAGAGGCGGTCATTGCAACACCGGTACAGTAATATTTCATTCATGTACTATATGTCTAGATCATAATATGAAATTGATTGTATTGTCCTTAGTGAAGAGCCTAGATTGTCAGTTTTACCGTACCCCTAGATTTAATAGGAATGGTGTCCTTCGAACAAGTGTATTATTCCGATAAAGGGTTGGGAATTATTAGAAAGCTAATTATTCAGTAAGGTCAAGTGATAATGCCTAGTTGGAGGCCGCTTTTGATCAGTAATATTTATCCATAATTAATATTACAGCTTAATCTTGACTGAATCCTTCGGGTCACACCCAAGCAACCATCGATCCGACACGACGAATGAATTAGGAAGGAATTAATGAGTCGCTCGAGTATTAAATATTTAGACCTCGAGAATCGATCTAGGAGCGTCGAAACCGAGCGTCGCAAGTTGAGTCGAATTAATAAAAGACGCGACGGTAATATCAAACAAATTAATTGACAATTATCAAAATAACCCTAGTATCGGAATGCCTCGAGAAAATCGAGTGCTAGGGGAAAATGGTGTAAGCATGTTATAGGGAATATTTCAAGCATCCCACAATTGAGCCCCACTGTGATCATACACTTAAGTATGGTGGCCTCCAAAGGGAAGGAAGCTAGAGTAAAAGAGTCGCCAACAAGTTTTAGGAACTTGTAAACCGTTCACAGGGTGAAGGTTACATCCTTTAACAATCCAGGAGATCATTAACTCCAATAGGTCTGGAACCATGACTGAAAGTTCGGGGATGAATGTACAAATCCAACCTAAAAGAGATTGAACCTGCCCTAAAAATAGGCCTCTTCTTTATTCTTCTCGTATTCATGTGCGCTTTCTGACTAACATGCAATCAATAGGTTTACCCTAAACCTGTTTAATCTATGTTGGTTGAATATTACTGCACAAACAAAACTTTTATTGGCGATCACTTGAATTATAATCATATTAGCCTAAACAAGATTATTAAATATCTTATTAAGTGTGATTACAAGTACAAATTCCCTCTAATCCTACAAGAAAGGGCGTGATCAAGCAATAAAAATAATAATAAATATAATATCAAGCAACATAATAACAACAATCATCAATCATAATAATCTAAATAAAGCATAATAATAATAGCAAGATCCTAGGCATGATACTAACAAGATTAATAACAAACCCTAGCATGTCACTAAACATTAAAGTGCAAAGCTTTATTCCTAACATAACACTAACATGATATTAGGAAAGAAATAGGAAGCATCATAATAAACATACATAATATCAGAAATATTAGTTAACCCTAAACATGATACTAGGAATCATAAAGACATCCTAACATGATACTAAGAATTAACAAAATAATCTAAGCATGATTTCTATATCAATAGATCAATAAAGCAATTAAATTACTTACTTCGATGCCTCGTACCTCTTTCTAATAACAAAACATACACGTTAGTAACTTCAAGGAAAATATAAAATCAAATAATTAAATTAAATAATTGAAATAGGGATTTGGGGCCAAACCCTCAGAAATATTAAACCTTTCACGTCTAGGGCGAAGGCAACTTCGAACTTGGCTAGGTGTGTCTAGGACTAATGTATGTGGAATTTTGTAAAGGGGAAGTTTAGAAAAAGAATAGAGGGAGAAGGAAAGCTTCTAGCTTTTTAGAGAGAGATGATTGTTGTGAATGATTGTTGATAATTGATGAATGATTGAAAACAGGGAAATACGACCCCTATTTATAAGAAAACAGTCCGAAAACGATAGAAAAAGTAAGAATTTGAATCGAAATAAAACTGGAATCTGTCGCCAGGCGACAAAACCAGCACCAGGCGACAGACTTTGTCCTTTAGCGCTAATTAAAAGATAAAACGCGCTTTTGTACAAAATCCTCTTCTTGATATGATTAAGCATCAAATTCCGTGTTTATCAAATTAAAAACAGGTTTATCATAAAACACCTATTTTACTCCAAAAAAAACTCTTTAAAATATAATTATTAATTCTAATTCCACTAGAACTAAAAGGAACCTTCTAAATATTCTAGAAGATTAGAATCAATCCTAATAACTTTAGGAATAATAATTAATAGGCCCTCCTCTAAATCATTAGGCCACATATAAAAATCATTTCGGGCCCAATTTAATTTAATCCATAACTTCCTCATTATTCATCGGAATTAGGTTTATAATATATCGTTGGAAATCTCTTTTCGAGCCCGATCCAACTACACTATTATTGGACCCTCATCATGGACCAAACCAAATTGGATTGACTATTTTTCATAAATAGAGTAAGAGAAGAAATATTTTTGAAAACAGAAAGAGAAATATTTTAATAAAAAACATCCTCATCACTAGACTTTTCACACTTTCTCTTTGTTTGATAATCAATAACGTGAAAGGTATTCATCACCGGGTTTGGTTTTGGGGAGACACATTTGGGTGTCTACACATGTGCACTGTACTTAGGCAATGGTGCTAGGTGCACATGGCTAGCATACAACAGCTGCGTACAAAGCAGAAGCAGCCAACATATGCGTGCGTGGCTTGCTGCGCGCATGTGCGGGCCGGAGTGCTAGGCCAGCGCTATTGGCGCGCCAGGCACTACGCACCCAGCAGCAGCCAGCTAGCAAGCATGGCGTGCTGGCTTGCGTGTGCTAGCATAAGCGCTGTAGCTAGCCTCAGTTAGCAGCCCGCATGTGTGTGTTGCTTGCCGGGCCGAGGCAGTGCGTATCCCCGCACCAAGCAGCCACGAGCAGGCCTAGCCAAGGCCCAAGGCTGCCAGCAGGGCGCGCATTGGTGCCTAAGGCAGCTGCCACATGGCGCGTAGGGGTAAAGATGTGTGGTGAGTGTTGGGCGGCTAAGGGAAAGCTTGGGGAGAAAGGAATGGTCCTTTCCCCCTGTGGTCCTCACCTAACCTCTGCTTCTATGATTGCCACTTGTTGATTAATTAGTTGTTAGATATTTTCTTTTATTTTTGATTTAAAAATAAAAGGGGAAAATTGATTTTACCAAATCTCCCACATTGATGGGAGAGTGGAATTTTCTCATGACATTCTCTATAAATACCCACCTTGGGAATTGGAGAAATTCACTTGAGTAGGAACTCAATAAGGCATCTCCACTTGAGAGAAAACCTATAAGTTCATATAATGCTCGTGTAGTGTTTTGGTCCGACTTGGCTAAACTCCAAGTAAGAGATCGGTCGGGGTCAAGTTGCAGGTTGATACTGTAGGAGGTCTCTGTGCTTGTAAGACTTGGCTTTGAAGAAAGAGCTCTTGGTGTGAGCGAAGCACACGACAAGGGTAAGATGGTCTTTTGTCTCTTTCTTGTTATTTATGTCATTTAGTTATATTAATTGTAAGCGGGTCTTGGGGTCGGGTTTTGTTCCGCGGTGAGTTGAACTCATCGAAACCCAATAGTGGTGTCGGAGCCTTGCTTATTTATTTTTGTAACTAAAAATTTTCAAGGGTTTAAAATGATTTATTTTCTGGTTATGTTGCTTATTAGATTAATAGCTCGATTTTATTTATTTTAATCTCGTTTTAATAAGAACTTTGGCTCCAGAACCCAGATTTTCGACCAAGACTAGTGAATTTTGGGTGGAATCGATATTTTGAAAACATTCTTACTCTTAAAGATTGCGTAAAAGCAAAATTCTACCCAGAAATGCCTATTTCGAGCGATTTTTTGTTTTGACTAAAATTTTTAAATCTTTTAAACCTTGAATCTTAATGGCATATTAATTGTGATTATGCATTTGGTTCTTTCCTTTATGCTTCTGCAATTTTAGACAACTTTTGAGCATAATTACTTGGTAGTAATTGTTGCTTAATTAATAGGTTGCTCAAATTTTCACATAATTGCAAATAAATTGCTTTAAGTGTGAAAAGTTTGTATCTTGAGGCTCATAAGTACTAAAGATTCAATCTTTAATTATTTTAAGTGATTGGAACTTTGTGTTACTAAATTCCATGTATGTTTATAGAACCTTTTTTATTTAATCATTTTTTAATTTGATTGGAATTATAAAGTTTCAATCTTGTGATAGAATTTTAATTAATTTTCATGGAAGATATAATTTTTCAAGGATTCACAAGTTAAAGTTGGAATTTTTATTTGAATATTTGTGTTTATGATTCCAACTCTCTCTTTAATTTTGTCAAATCTCATAATTAATTTATGTTGGTTAAATTAATAATGAGAATAACCCTTATTAATTTTGTTGCATCAAGTTGAACCAATTTTATTAAAGAATAGTTCTTGGAAATAATTTTGGTTTTGTGCACTTGAATGAATTTATTAAGTTGGAATTGTTATATTTTTCATTTTTTCTCATTAAATTAATTCTAAAATTAATTTAGAATTAATTGCATAAGTCACGCAAAATTCGGAATTAATCTCGAGAGTATAGCACGCAAACTAAGGCAAAACCACCCTCAGCCAGCCGGGCTGCACAGTAGCCCGCATGTGGCTGCCAAGGGTTGGTTGTGCTTGGTGTGTGCACCTAGGCATGGCTGATGCTAGCACAGGAACAGCAGCCCATGCTGTGCGCGCCATGCATGCTGCATGTGTAGGATGTGCGTGTGTGTGCACGCTGCATGTGTAGGATGTGCGTGTGTGTGCTACTGGCTTGTTGCATGGTGTGCGCATAGCAGCAAGCTTGAGTGGCCATCGTGGCCACGTGTCGCAAGCACGCCCTGTAGGGAGTACAACGCATATGCGATGCTTTAGGCTATAAGTGTGACGCTTGGCACGGGCCACGACTATGCGCGCGACCCCTCACTAGGCTCCCATGCCCCGGTGCCTACACTAAGCCGAAAGGCTTGATGTTAGGCACTTTGGGGTTATTAGGAGTATGTTAATTTTGCGTTTTGCCAATTTTAAATATTTTAATTTTGTTTAAATTATTTTAATTAAATTTTGGAGGTTAGGCATCGGTTTTGAGCGGCACTTGTAAAATTTTATTTTGGCAAAATTTTGGGTTTACCGGCTTAATTAATTGGTTTGATTAAGTTGGATGCGGAATTTAGTGGGAGCTTCAATTTTAATTGCGCTTAATCACATAATTGGTTAAACAACTTCGACTAGTTTTAATTAAGTGCGTTAATCAGATTTACCACCTAAATTAGTTACTAGTTTACGCGTGTTTGTGCATTGTTACTTGTTTATCGTTGTAAAATGCATGGGCCAGTGAATGGATTAATGGAATGTATATTCTCTCACAGGTTTTATAAAATGGCAACTAGTGGGGCCTAATTAGGATAGAAAATACGGACTGCATTCTGTCATGTACTTTTGTAAATCTAAATGTGGTATGCGAACCGTTGCGTATTTTTGTACCTTAATATTTAGATTAGTCCTAATCGTAGATAATAGTATTTGCATTATTTTGGTTATGTCTTGAAGACGGAGGTTCTTGGAAGAGAAAGCCATGAAGTTGCAAGAAATTACCCTTGAAGACTTGAAGACTCAAGGGATCATGCTAGTTGCCAAATGCATCATTTACTTATATTTTCGACATATATTTATGCTTATATATATGAATGATATGTTAGATGCATGTTTAGGATTTTTAATGTTGTGATGATTAATTAAGTTCACTTTAATCAACCAACATAAAAACCCTAGGTTTTAAAATATTGAGTAAAATTTGCCATTCCAAAACAACACTTACCAACCTATTGAGAGTAGTGATGGGCTACACCAAAGCGAGGCATCACTATTACTCCTAGGAAACGTAAGGCATACCGGGTATGCATGTTTGTTTTGTATATACTCAACGATATGAGTGATGAAGTCCTAACATGTCGTGGCAAAGTGGATATGTTGTTGAGAGAGCATTAGATGCGACGATTTATCTAACCAAGAGTGGCTTGGAGCCATAAGCAAAGAGTTTCTTACCTTAGAATATGAAGTGCTAAGACAAGCCAAAGCGTGCTTAACTACACATTGATTCTTTGGATCTTGGAATCGACTTATTCTCACCAAATGGGGACAATTTAATGTGTTAATAAAGGGAATTTGTTATTGCTTGATCACGCCCTTTCTTGCAAGTTTAAGGAATTTGTACTTGTAATAACACTTAATAAGATAATTAATAATTTTATTTAGGCTAATATGATTTTAATTCAAGTGATTTCCAATGATAATTTTGTTTGTGCATTAATATTTAAACATAGATTAAACAGGTTTAGGATTAATAAATTGATTGTATGTTAGTACCACAGAAAGCACACATGAATATGAGAAGAATAAAGTAGAGGCCTATTTAGGGCAAGTTCAATCTCTTTTAGGTTGGATTTGTACCTTCATCCCCGAATATCCAGTCATGGTTCTAGACCACTATGGAGTTAGCGATCTCATGGATCGTGAAGGGGTGTAACCATCAGCATGTGAACGGTTTATTAGTTCCTAAAACTTGTTGGTGATTCTTTTGCTCTAGCTTCCTTCCCTTTGGACGCCACCATGCTTAAGTGTATGATCACACTGGGGCTCAAGTGTGGGATGTTTGAAATATCCCCTACATTAGAGAAAACATCCGAAATTTTAGAAAAGAGTCAGAATTTGACTCGAAGTAAAACAGACCCTATCGCGACGCGACAGACCTTATCGCGCAGCGATAGGCTCTCCACAGCGCGACGGCGCGATCAAGATAAAAATCGTATACGGAGTCCTTTTCCTAATATTATTAGGTAATTAGACTCCGTAATTATCTTAATTAAAATCAGCTTTATCTTTTAAAACACATGTTTTTATTTCAAATTGAATTCGTTATCTTTTCTAAATAATATTAAAATATAATAATTAATCCTAACTCTATTAGAATTTAAAATAAACTTCTAGATTAATCTATAAAATTAAAGTAATTCCTAATAAATTTAGGAATGATAATTACTAGGGCCCTCCACTTGATCACTGGGCCACATAAAACCATTTTGGGCCCAATTTAGTATTTTGGCCATAACTTCCTCATTATTTATCGGAATTGGGCCTCATCAAACTACACTACTATTGAACCCACATCAAGGACTAAACTAAATTGGACTGGACATTTTCCATAAATAAGGTACGAAAAGAAATATTTTTGAAAACAGGAAGAAGTATTTAAATTTAAAACAAACGCATCACGAGACTCTTTCACATTTCACCTCGCCCGATAATCAATGACGTGAAAGATATTCATCACTGGGTGTAATTTTTGGGGAGACACAATCAGGTGTCTATAAAAGCCCCCACTTTGACTGAGTTTGGAGAAACATAAGTTTCGAAAACAAATGTCAAAGTAGCGATAGGGACGGAGAATGATTCAGAACATTCTGCGATCCTAAATCATTCTTGTAACGCCGATACCTACAAACTAGAATTAGTTAAATAGATAAAAGAGTTAAGAAACGCGTATCTTGCACCGTCGAGTAGACGCCTCTAGAGTAACCGATTTTTCTGAATTTGTGACGACCTTCCTCAAGCTAGGGGAATATCACCGAAGACCGCTACGCTTGTAGCTGTCTTCATTTTCGTTGTGACATTCCTCTGCAAACTAGGGAATACCATCGATGATTGCTCCGCTTGTAGCGATCTTCTGCTGTTTTTATGACCATCTTCCGCAAGCTAGGGAACATAGTCGAAGATAACTCTGCTTGTAGCCATCTCCAACTCTTATGAACATCTTGCACATCTTAGGGAACACCGTCGAAGATAACTCTGCTTGTAGTCATCTTCAGTTATTGTGACAATCTTCCACATCTTAGGGAACATCGTCAAAGATCATTCTGCTTGTAACGATCCTCAATTTGCTAATGCTTTGCTTGAATGTCTGATGTGATATTGCTTTGTTGTGATTTTGCTATGAACCAATATCTTGGTGCTTGCGATGAACCAATATCTTGGTTCTTGCGATGAGCCAATGTTAGGCGCTTAAGCTAAGTGAGACGATCATCATCAGGTCGATCACTTATTGCGATTGTAATTGAGCTGACTACCAATCATATCAACTTTCTTATAGGGGCTAACTGGCGTACCAAGAAACCCAATTTGCTGAATAAGTTCCACATAAACCAATATGAGGCCTAGGGAATTGTGCCGCTGAGAAAAGGAGACCATTGCTCGTTGCCACGTGCCATCGCGACGCGCCAGCCTTATCGCGTCACATTAACCTTATAGCGGCGCGATAACCTTATCGCGTCGCGATGGAGTTGGGTTTTCCGGATTTAAACCCCTTTCTTCTCCATTTCGCCACTGCTTCCTCATTTTTTCGTTTTCGCTCCAAAATTTCTCTTGGCTCGTTCACCTATGTTTCTCAACAAAATTCGCTCAAGTTTTTTGCAAATCAAATCTTGTGATCTCTAGTTTGCTGATCTATGTAAGTTTTCCCCAAACTCGCTCTATTTTGGACGAATTTTGTGCGTTTTTATTTGCGGAATTTTGAAATTAATATTTTTTTTTTGCTTTGTCTGTCGAATTTCTTGCCATGAAACCACTTACCTATGTTTGTATATTGGCTTGGGAGTATTTTGAAACTTGTTTGGCTCAATTTGGTGGAGAAACAAACAAGTTGCCATTAACAAACACCTTGAGTTCGTGAGCATAATTTGGCTTGTTCTTCATGTTTTTGCTTGCTTTTCATGCTTAATTTGTCACAATATTTGCTATGATACTGCAAGAAATGTTTGATTCCTCAAAATTTCTTGTTATTGTCGAACGAAAATCATGCTCTGTTTTAGTACTACGTACTCTGTTTTTTTACGAACATAGTATCATGCGGCTAGGTGAACTTTAGATACTATAGAACCATCCATTTACTGTTTTACTGTTCATGAACATGATTAGCATGACTCGTCGTCAAGGTTCCGACTCTCGTTCTCGTGGGGCTCACCGAGAGGAAGAGCCTGTCGACGTAGGCTAGGGGACTTCCTTTAGCCTTGGGGAGTTCCCTGATTGGGATGGGCAGGCACTGTATTTCGCGCACAGATTCCACATTTCGGAGTGCGTTCGGCTCGGCATGACCGATGAGCAGGTTCGTTGCCACGGCTCGAGCAATGACACCATCGACCATTTGAATGAGACCTACTTCATCAACAACGCGCAGCTGCGCGCGTTGTGGGAGTCTGCGGTTTGACTCCTTTGCTACAGGCCACTCGGGCCCTCTACTGCTTACGGTCGAGCCGTTTCATCGTACGTAGTTTCGTGGAGTTCTTTTAGGACACCACCAACACGTTTCATTTTCCGTGGGGTGAGATGACCGTCACTCCTCTCGACTTCTCTTTGATCACTAGACTAGAGTTCTAGTCGACCGAGGTTCCTTTGGGTAAGGACATTACCTTTTTGTCGCCAGAGGTGGATGAGTTATTGGGTCCTATTGCTGTTAGGGCCCGTGCTGAGTCGCGATCAGTGCTGATGAGCGGCCGGTCCATTCGCCGGTCTCTACTTGCAAAGGCCTTTCGAGATGATGTGACCACCCCTAAGCAGCGGGTGCGCATCTTTGTTCTTATTCTGATGTCAATGTCATTTTCTCTTGGCAAGGGTAGCTGAGCGCTACTCTACTATCTTTCTGCTCTCCGCGATCTAAGTACGATCGGGACTTTTGACTCGGCCAGCTTGGCCTATGTTAATTTCCTTCTGGGATTGCGACTTGTATACCGTCATTGTGACTTTAAGGAGGAAGTTCACGCTTTCCAGCTTCTGGAGGATCGTAGAGGTATATTCTTCTTTCAGAACTTTTCTTTTGATACACGTTAACTTTCGCTGATCCTTCCCTGTCATTACAAGTGTTGTTCTAGTACGAGTATCTCCCATCTTTGTCGCCAGCCAGGCCTTCGCTATGAGGGCTCCCCGTTGCTGCTTGTTGGGGATGTTGTTATCCTGGCTTGACCACTGCTAGACTTGTTCAAGAGGCACTTCTCTCGGTATGCATGGTTTCTATCATTTTTGTTCGCTTTGTTCAATAGGATTCTGACTCATGGCCATCTCTTTTACAAGGGCCCGAGCCTCTTTTCCGTCCATGGGCTGAGTTGGACGTTCCTGCGCGAGCTATCGCGTATTCAGCCCAGCGTCGTTATTTCCAGGGGACGTACGACGTTGTGGTGTACTTGGGTGAGAGAGTCGCGATTCAGCACTCTATGGAGTTTTCGTACTTCCACAACGCCCTCCACCACATATGATGGATCAAGAGGCTATTCGGACTCATATGGAGAGATTTGCGTCTGGTGATGGTTAGCAGAGACATAGCCATCCGTCCAAGTACTATGCTAAGAAGCTTTTATCGCGATCGTCTCCACCGCCTTATGTATTGGAGGAGGAGGAGGTATGCTTTATTTCCTTGATTTGTTTCTCTTTCGGTAGTCGTTGATGACCTTAACCGCTATAGTTTATTTATGTAGAAGGCGGCTGCAGCGGAGCTTGTACCTCTGCCTATGTCCATCACCTACAAGGGGTTGTTTGGACCCGTATAGGAGATGATTCCTTTAGCCCCCGAGGAGTGGCATCTGGTGGAGAGATCGATTCCCCGCCGCCAGACCTCGGTAAGTTATCTCTGATTCATTCTTATATGCATTTTTCGACTACTTTTAACCTCTTTACTTTTGCAGTTAACTCGCGAGGTGGTGACGAGGATGGCGAGGGCTATGCACGCCTTTCGCTACCAGCTCTTGAGGCTTAGCCACCAGGTGTTGTGTCGTCGTGACGGCAATGTGGCAGAGGTATGTCTCTTTGTTTGCACTTGATTATTTTAGTTTTTTCTCTGTATTTAACTTGGCTTACTTTTTCGTTTCACCCTGTCCCTCCGATGCATAATCGCACGAGACCTGAGAGTAGGAGAGAGAGGTCTGGCTCTGGATTGTGAAGTCGTCGTACCTCGACTGAGGATCAGGGCGAATGAGAGGGGTCGGACCGCACTGTCGTCATAGAGGGTTCTGATTCCTCTACTGAGGAGGAGGTGAGGCAGCCCCCTGATCAGGATGCTTCGGTGCCGATTCCTTTTATGGCTGGTGGGGCGTACGAGGTTGGCTCGTCGTGGCAGCAACCGCCTTATCAGGAGCCTGAGTAGGGTGACCCCGCGTGGACTGGCCCTACTCTTTCTTTTTCTTCGACTGGGAAGGCTGATGCTGGGCAGGGGGCGACCCCCCGGACTTTGCGATTTTACAACACATTCGGGATTCGTCCTCCAGGATCATAGATGTACCTGTGTTCAGTTTTTATTTGACGTGTATAAGACTTTGCTATGACACCTATGTTTAGACATATTGTATATACATACTTTTATTATTATGTTTATTTTGATTTTTTGCATTTTTTATTTTTTATGTGCATGTGAGTGTGTGAAAAAAGAAAAAAAAAGTGGGACAAACTTTTGCGCAAAAAATTCCGTCATTTTTTATTATTAATGGAGGGTATCCGACTTTCTCCCCAAAAGAGAAAAAAATAAATGAACTTTAATTAAAAATAAGCTTAATTAATTAAACTTAAGAATAATCAATATGGAACATATATGTTGCCAAAAATGGAATTGGATAAGGCTTTTGAGAGGATCAAAATTGTAAAGTCAAAGTACAAATCGAGTCGATGTTGAAAAAAAAACGCGGCTAGCATAGCACGTGACATTGATGCAGACCAGAGCAGGTTATCGTGGCGCGATAATTTTATTTTCCCGAATCCGTTCAAGATTCGATTTGCGTCAATCCCTGCTTATAAATAGCCCCCAAATCTGCCGATTTTAGCATAATTCGAGCAGATTAAAAATACTGAGCTTATTAGTTTCCAATCCAGTAGTCATGGCTAAGACTTTTAGTGACTTTACTCGTGAGTGGTGCCGATCTTTAACTGCTAAGGAGAGGAAAGAACTCGACTTTTTTCACTTAGGGGGATAATATGGTATTAAGGGGGTAGATGTTGATATAGACTTTATTCATATCGCCTTAGAATATTTGGATTCAAATACTTATTGCTTTAGACTAGGGTTTGATGAAATTTTCCCTTTACCGGAAGAATTTGGTGCCATCCTTGGCTTTCCTTCTTTAGATCTTGCGGTAATTCCTAAGGTGAGCGAATATTATTATAAAGATTTTGAGAGTTTCCTCAATCTTAGGGATAGGGACTTGAAGGATATAGTGCATGGTAATGCGATCAAAAGAGTTTGCACGTTTTTATTTTGATAGACCACGATTTGAGTCTTTTCATGTTTATAAAAGGAGGGCTTTCCTCTTTTGCATGTTTAGCCAATATGTTCTCACTAGTGGAAATATTCAAGAGGGTCAAGCAATATTGGTGTCTGTTATGGAGCAAGTTGACTCAGGGAGAAATCCAATGTTGTTAATTGTTGGAGAAACGATGCTTAGTTTGGATGAATTAAAGAAGGACCTTAAAGCACCTCTTCAATGTTCTCCAATTTTATTACAGGTAGAAAATTAATACTTTTAATTACAAAAAATTAAAAATATTTAATTTTGTATAGTAATACTAATTGTTTGCATTGAATTTTTGCAGATTTGGCTATTGGAAAGGCTTGAATAAATTAGCCCTCCTGACAACATTGAAAAGTATATACCAAATTGTTTTGTAAGAAGAAACAAACGTTTTTCCATAAAGATGGGTCGTCGGGAGTGGAGTAGAGTCTTTGAAACTCGCAACTTCTCCATTAAATGGGTTGTTCCTTGGTGGACGATGAGAAGATGATCGGTGTCAATACTCAACCCTCTTGTCGTCTTCCAAGCTTGTCCAAGTTGACTTTCTACTATCTTTATAGAGTAAGGAGACAATCTGACCTGCTGAAACCATTTCTTCCGGGGATCTTCGTCGTCCTTATGAATTTCATGTTTCTCAAGATGTATAAAAGTTTGACAACTATTGGTGTGCTAGACCTTTGTGGGAAGTTGTTGCCCATAAAGTTCCTCCTCCTTTGTCTAGAGACGTGAAATAGTGGCTATTTGGTAGATCTCTAATGGACAAGAACAAAGTTCAAAATATGTACAAAACTCATGTTAAAGATCGCCTAGGAGATAAGAAAATTCCTCCTAAAGATCGTCTAGGTGCAAGAGTTGAATTCAAGACTCCTATTATGCCTAAGAAAAAGAGTGTTGCAAAAAGAAAAGAGAAAAGGAAAACTGACTCCATAGAAA
This sequence comes from Chenopodium album, assembly GCF_948465745.1. Taxonomy (NCBI): domain Eukaryota; kingdom Viridiplantae; phylum Streptophyta; class Magnoliopsida; order Caryophyllales; family Amaranthaceae; genus Chenopodium; species Chenopodium album. The sequence continues at coordinate 46,959,244 of NC_137843.1, forward strand.
AGCAAGTATGGGTTGCAAAAGAAGCATGGTGTGATGGCTAAAGGAGAAACTATCTCAACAAAAATTGTATGCAGATCATCTAAGGGATCCCTATTAGTGCAAGAGATGGATGATGAAGAGGAAGCAGACAAAAATTGGAAGAGGGCTAGAAAAGAAAAGATCGATTAGAGCGTTGTTTTACCTTAAATTTAGTAGATATTTATTTATTTTTCAGTCGATTTTATTTTTAAGCCTTTGAATTTCATCAATAATGTAATTTTATTTAATTAATGCAATTTTTCAGCTTTTTAAATTAAATTAACTCTTTTATGATGAAAATAATTTATTTTATTAAAGCAATGAAAACGAATTGAATAAATTTTGAAAATAATTCGAGTATGGAAGTCGAAAATTCCCGAAATACACCGAAATTTGCCCAGATCGACGAAAACAAACTGGCCCTGGAAATTTGAACTTATCGTGGCGCGATAAATCTTTCGCGGCGCGACAGACTTTTTCGTGGCGCGCTGGTCTTGATTTTTGGCGTCTTTTTTTCTGCTTTGGCGAATTGATTTTGGAGTGCGAGATTTGTAAAAGTTAAAGTGGCTGAGCCACGTAAAGGGTTACCTACGTATCCTTTCCTTAGGAATCAGGCCAAACGTAGCTCTCTTGAGTATACTACTCAAGTTTTCATGGGTAGAACTTTTTAAGTTGGTCAAGATTTATCATATTTGGGAACTCATTATCGTCCATATCAGTTAGTTTTGCGGCACCTCCTGATAGGATGGTTTTGACGATGTATAGTCCAGACCAATTAGGCCTAAACTTGCCTGTTGGGTGTAGAACATTTTTCCTTAATGCTTTTAACACCAAGTCTCCTACTTTGATGTTTCTTGTTTTGACTTTCTTGTTAGAGTGTCTAGCCATGCGAGTTTGATAACATTGAGTGTGATGTAGAGCTTCTAGTCGTTTTTTATCAAGTAGAATTATCTCTTCATATCTCGCTCTAGCCCATTCAACTTCATTGAGTTTACTTTCCAAAGCGAAGCGTAAGGAAGGTATTTCAAGTTCTACAGGTTGTACGGCATCCATTCCATGGACTAAGGAAAATGGCGTATTTCCAGTGGATGAACGAATTGACGTGCGGTAACCCCAAAGAGCGAAATGCAGTTTGTCAGGCCAATCCTTGTAGTTTTCTGTCATTTTTTCGATAATAGTTTTCAAGTTTTTATTGGCCGCTTCTATTGCACCATTTTCTTGAAGCCTATATGAGGAAGAATGATGGTGTTGAATGCCATATTTTTGAAGCAATTCTTCACATTTTGCTTGGAAGTGAGTTCCATTGTCACTTATCATTTCATGTGGACTCCATATCGACATATAATGTTTCTTTCGATATACAGTGCTACATGTTTTGCGGTGAGTTTTGCATATGATGCTGCTTCAACCTATTTAATGAAGTAATCAATTGCCACGAGAATGTATTCATGGCCTCCTGTTCTAGGAGGGGTGATTTTTCCAATAATGTCTATTCCCCATGTTGAGAAGGGCCATGGTGATGTATAAGTATAGAGAAGCGATGGAGGAACGTGTTGTAGGTTAGCGTATATTTTGAATTTAGGGCATCTTTTTACATATTGATGGCAATCCCTATTCATGGTAGTCCAATAATATCCTTGACGCATCATTTTTTGGACTAGCATTTTACCATTCATGTGAGTTCCTCATGCTCCTTCGTGGATTATTCTCATTACCCTTTGAGCTTCCTTTTTGCCTACACATAGGAGAGCTCTACCTTTAGGTACCCTTTTATGTAACTCGTCATTTATGAGCACATATTGGGAAGCCAAAAGTCTTAGTGCTCATTTCGCTCTCTTGTCAGCGTGAAGTGGATATTTTCCTTTGGTGACATAGTTGAGGATGTTAGTGTACCAAGGCTCTTCCTCCTCTTCTTCTTCTTGAATTACCTTATCATTTTCTATGCCTTGGACGTAAGCCGATTTATGCCGCTTTTCTATTGTTATAGGCATTTGCTCAATTTCGTTAGGAATTCTAACCGTCGAGGCTAGTCTTGCCAAGGCATCAGCAAATTGATTTTCTTCTCTTGGTAGATATGTGTATTCTACCTTTTCGAGTTGATCGGTAAGAGTTTCTAGGTAAGTTTGATAACGAGCTAAGCTTTCACTCCTTACTTTCCATCTTTTGGAAATTTGGTTGATGATTAAGGAAGAATCTCTGTTCGAAGTTCTTCACTCCCAATGCTAAAGCTGTTTCAAGGCCTACCATGCATGCTTCATATTCATCAGCGTTGTTGGTAACGTCGAAATCTAATTTTATTGAGATTGGGACATGCTCTTCTTTTGATTGGAAGCTCCGTCGAAGTATAATGTCCACGTATCATCTTCTGTAACCATAAAATCTTTGTCTGGAAAATCATTCTCATGTATTGGTGTCGAATCTTCTATTGGAAAGTCTGCTAAGAAGTCCGAGACCACTGATCCTTTAATGACCTTTTGAGGCATGAATCTTACATTGAATTGGGCTAAGTTGACTATCCATCTAGATATTCGCCTGTTAAGTGTAGATTTCTCGAATAGATACTTAAGTGGGTCCATTCGGGATACTACGTAGACCGCATGGACGAGCATATAATCTCTTAGCTTGGTTGTGGCCCACACTAATGCGAGGCACAATTTCTCAAGCGGTGTGTAGCGTACTTCATACTCGAGCATCTTCTTACTTAAGTAGTATATTGCGTTTTCTTTACCTTCTACTTCTTGTGCAAGCATGGCTCCTATTGTTTCTTTAGTGACTGTTAAGTACAATCGAAGAGGAATTCCTGGAAGCGCTGGTGCTAATACAGGAGGATTAGCGAGATAGGCTTTGATCTTACCAAAGGCTTTTTAACACTCATCGTCCCATATTACTGACACATTCTTCTTAAGATTTTTAAATATTGGTTCACATATTCTGGTTAGCTTAGATATGAACCAACTTATGTATTGCAACCGGCCAATAAATCCTCGAATCTGTTTCTCGGTCTTGGGCGGTGGCATTGACATGATTGCTTTGATCTTGGTTGGATCTATCTCTATTCCTCTAGAGCTAATGACATAGCCTAAGAGCTTTCTTGAGGTGACTCCAAAAGCACACTTAGCTGGATTTAACCTAATGTTGTATTTCCTTAGCGTTTCGAAGAATTTTCTTAAGGTTATTTGATGCCCTGGACGGTCCTTTGATTTTACAATCATATCGTCAACGTACGCTTAAACTTCTTTGTGCATCATGTCATGGAGCAAGGCAGTCGCTGCTCTTTGGTAAGTGGCAACCGCATTTTTCTACCCGAATGGCATCACCGTGTTACAGTAAGTGCCCCAAGGCATTGTGAATGTTGTGTTTTCCATGTCTTCATTCATGAGAATCTGGTTATATCCTGCATACCCATCCATGAATGAGAGGAGTGCGTGTTTTGCTGTGTTATCTACTAAGATGTCGATGTGTGGTAAAGGGAGGTCGTCCTTTGGACTTGCCTTATTTAAATCTCAGTAGTCGACACACATTCTTACCCTTCCATCTGTTTTAAGAACTGGTACCACATTTGCGATCCATTCGGGGTGGATACCCTGATAAAACCTGCAGTTATTTGTTTTTGAACTTCTTCTTTAATCTTATGAGCTACGTCGGGTTTCATTCAACGTAACTTTTGTTTTACAGGGAATTAGTGGTATTGTGTGTTGAGCTATTTCTCTATTTTTTCCTGGCATATCTTCATATGACCAAGCGAACACATCAATGAATTCCTTTAGTAGATTAATTAAATGGGTTCTTTCTTCTTTATTAAGAGTTAAACCAATTTTAACCTCTCTTTTAATAGTGGGATCCTTTGAGATGACAATCGTTTCGGTGTCTTCAATTACTGGTATTATATTTTCAAACGTTTCCACTGCTTTAATTATTTATTTGTCATTTTCATTGTTAGTTAAGCAATGCTTGTCATCTTAAGGGAATGACACGAGGAGTAAACAAATGAAGACATGTTATTAAACTCGGAAACCATTACATTAAATAAATAAATGTCCGTTGGGACTTGACTACTAACTATCCTAGGAGTAGACATTGAACTAGAAGGGACAGAAGGAGATGCAACTATAGAGGGCTTAGAGCACTCGACTATAGAAGACTTGAATTCAGACTCGGACTTAGACTCAGACTCAAATGATTTAAACTCATCAAACATTGGTCCTTGTCCTGTTGTTATAGAGATCTTTCTTCCACTTGGTGTTTTCACCTTCACAGTCTTTCTCCATCCTCGAACTAATCCTTCCACCGGAGTAATGAGCTTTGTGGGATCAAAGTTTTCACTTTGCAAGACTGTTTGGATAGGCGCAGAGTTATCGTTGATACGCGGCTCATTCTTCTCGTAGCCAAAGAAGAGTCTTATGACATTAAAGTCAAAGCATGGGGGTGCTTTCTCCTTGTGAATAGGAGTTGGGATCTTATCTAGGAAGTTGCAATCTAAGAAGATTTCAAACCCTGGTTGTCTCACCCCATCTTTGATAAAGGGTTCGGGAAATTCGTAGTATAGATAATCCTCACCCTCTTTTATGAATTGTCCATTCAGAGTGAGAGGGTAACGATCCATTGAGATTACTTTCTTTTGATTACGAGCATTCCTCCGTCTATTAATCTTTTCCCGGGCTTGTTTATAGTCTTTCGAAGTCGGTTCGAAACCAAGTCCGAAAGTATCTAATTTTGGAAGGCCAGGCAATCCCATTTGTGTTACTACTCTTATCTTCTTTCCTAGAGTCATTCCAAGAAAGTGTCCTTGCTTTATAAGAATTTCATTGACTATCATGTTCGTATGGAGGTCGAAGTGAAGAGGGGTCTTCTCATCTTCCTCGATGAAAGAGACCTCTTCGACATTGAAGCCCCATAGATCTTCATCATTTTCATCATGCTCCACATTTATGAGAGGCTTATCAATTGCCTTGATCCTCATAAGAGAAGCGTCAATTGTGACAGGAAGTCCTCCAACTATTTCCTTAACTTGCTGATGGAGGGATGAAGGGACGACCTTAAGGTCATGAAGCTAAGGGCGTCCCAACAATAGATTGAAAGAGGCTTTGATGTCTAATACTTGAAAAGTGGTAGTGTGCTCGATAACCCCTGTTGTAACATTCATGGTTGTAGTCCAAAGAGCTTGGCGACGAGTATTGTCTTAAGCTCTTATGCCTTGTGTTGATGGGGACAAATCTTCATCCCTTATTCCCAACATCCTCGCATTTCTAAGTGGGAAAACATTAATTGCTGACCCGTTATCTACAAGGGTCATTGGAACATTCATTCGTTTGCATACTACTGTGAGGTTCAAGGCTTTATTATGTTTATCACCTTCAGGAGGTAAATCCTTGTCAGAAAAGGTGATTAAATTGATGGGGCTAGGGAGATCACTCCTAAGAAAATTAGCCAATCCTTCAGGAGTGGTTTCTAAGTCTAATCCTACTTTAGCTAAAGCATCCATTACTGTGAGCCTATGTTCATGAGATGTAGGTAAGAGTTTGCATACGTTCATCTCGACCTTAGTCTTTTTTAGTTGTTTGACTACATCGTTGTCTTCTATGATTGGTATGGGAACTTGCTGAGTAGTAGGAATAGATTGCGTTATGATGGGAGGTTGCATTCTCCCTAATCTTATCAGGATATCAATAGAGGAATCCTCTTCATCCCAAATATCATCAACCGGATAAATTGAGGAAAGTGGAGTGTCTTTTATATCTTTGAGGAAACATCCTCACCATCACTGTCCCACACTCCATTAACAAATTCTGAAAATGTCTCTTTGTCCGGTCGAATTTAAACCAATTTCTTACTCGCAATTAATCCTTGGACTAGGTCCTTGAATTTAAAACAATGCTCTATGGTATGTCCTCCTGATTGAAGATAAGGACAATAGAACCTATCTGTCCTTTTCAGCGATTCAAATGGTCTTAGTTCAAGAGGTTTGATCTTCCCATTCTCAAAGAGCATTTGAAAAATGTTCGCATAAGAAATCCCAATAAGTGTGTATACCTTGTTACTCCTTTTTGGTGTTTCAACTACTTTAAGAGAAAAGGGTTTTCTCTTAATAGTCTTTGTGGGCATCACTCTTTCAGTGGCATGCTTACTTTCTACCAACTTTACATGATCAAGGGCCTCGCGATACATGTTTATTGCTTCCCTCATTATGTTTATGAGGAGCTATACCTCTATTTTAGTGGCTGGTTGTTCTCCTGTGGGAGAATCGCTCACAGCATCGAAAAAGGTTTCCTCTCTTCTTTGATGCTTGGCTTCTTACTTGCAGGAGGCAATGGGAGTTTATTTCTATCAATTAAGTCTTGAATAGCTTCTTTCAACTTCCAACAGTTCTCAGTAAGATGGCCCCTACCTTGATCATACTTGCAATTATGGTTGGGTTTCCAACTTGCCGTTCTCTTTTCAACTAGTGGATCTCCAAACGGTCTAATAGGAGTTATGAGACCTTTAGCATGAAGGCGATCGAATGCGGTGTCATAACTCATGCCAATAGGTGTGAAGTTCCTCCTAAATGGCTTCTTTTGTCCTTGATTGTTCATAGCAAGGACCTCGTTTAAGTTAACAGCGCTAACATTGTTTTAGTGGGTGGTTTTGGAAGAAGAAGGATTATCGTTCTTCTTTCCTTTCCAGCCACTGTTGGAGTTGCTAACAGCTTTTTATTTTGCAAGGTCGTCTTCAATGTCAATTCCTATGTCGTAGATGACCTTGAAAGTATTCAAGTTACATTGGTATTTTAATGCTTTGAATACTTTTCTTGGAGGTTCTTGATGAACAACCTCATAGATTCTTTTTCAGTGGGAACCTCAACCATTTTAGTGGAAGTTTCCCTCCATTTATTGAAAAAGGAGGTGAACCCTTCGTTCTCTTTTTGTTTCTTCATCTCAAGTTCCCTAGGGCCAGTTTCAACTTGAATGTTGCATTTGTATCTATCAATGAAAGCGTGTGTAAAAGAATCCTAAGAAGAGATTTTCTCCTTATCAAGGGAGAAAACCAATGTTGACAAACGGTTTCTAAAGATAAAGAGAACAACGAATGGAAGACTTTCTTATCAATTCCCCTAATGTTCATTATTGTTTCAAAAGCTCTTAAATGAAAATAAGGGTTATCAGTTGGCTTGAACTTAGGGATGTCAATGGCATTGAAGTTCTGCAGACACTCTTCTCTCCTTGAGCCCCACTTAAGCATACACTTAAGCATCCCACACTTGAGCACCACTGTAGGGAATATTTCAAGCATCCCACACTTAAGCCCCACTATGATCATACAGTTAAGCATGGTGGCATCCAAAGGTAAGGAAGCTAGAGTAAAAGAGTCGCCAACAAGTTTTAGGAACTTATAAACCATTCACAGGGTGAAGGTTACACCCCTTAACTATCCAGGAGATCGTTAACTCCAATAGGTCTTGAACCATGACTGGAAGTTCGGGGATGAAGGTACAAATCCAACCTAAAAGAGATTGAACTTGCCCTAAATAGGCCACTACTTTATTCTTCTCGTATTCATGTGCGCTTTCTGACTAACATACAATCAATATAGTAACCCTATACATGTTTATCTATGTTGGTTGAATTTAAGGCACAAACAAAACTATTATTGGCGATCACTTGAGTTATAATCATATTAGCCTAAACAAGATTATTAATTATCTTATTAAGAATGAATACATGTACAAATTCCCTTTAGACATGCAAGAGAGGGCGTGATCAAGCAATAACAATAATAATATATCAAACAACATAAAAAACAATCATCACCATCATAATCTCAATCTCAATAAAGCTTAATAATAATAGGAAGATCCTAGGTATGATACTAACAAGGTTAATAACAAACCCTAGCATGTCACTAAACATTAAAGATCAAATATTTATCCCTAACATGATACTAACATGATATTAGAAAAGAAATAGGAAGCATCATACATGATATTAGAAATCTTAGTTATTACCCTAAACATGATACTAGGAAGCAATAAAACATCCTAAACATGATACTAGGAATAAAAAATAATCAAAGCATGTTTTCTTCATCAAAAGATCAATAAAACAATTAAAGTACTTACTTGGATTCCTCGTACCTCTTTCTAATAACAAAATACACACGTCAAGGAAAAATATTAAAACAAAAAATTAAACTAAATAATTGAAATATGGATTTGGAACCAAACCCTCAGAAATTATAAACCCTTCACGTCTAGAGCAAAGCCAACTTCGAACTTGGCTAGGTGTGTCCAGAACTAATGTATGAGGAATTTTGTGAGAGGGAATGGTTTAGAAATAGAATAGAGAGAGAAAGCTTCTAGCTTTAAGAGAAAAAGAAAGAGATGATTGATTGTTGATGATTGCTGAATGAAAACGGAGAAGGTACGACCCCTATTTATAAGAAAATAGTCCAGAAACGATAGAAAATACTTCAAGTTCTATATGGAATAAAACTGGAATCTGTCGCCAGGTGACAAGATCAGCGCTAGGCAATAGATGTTAGCGCCAGGAGACAGACTTCGTCGTTTGGCGCTAATTAAAAGATAAAACGCGCTTTTGTACGGAATCCTCTTCTTAATAAGATTAAGCAGCAAATTCCGTGTTTATCAAATTAAAATTAGGTTTATCATAAAACACTTATTTTATTCCAAATAAAACTCTTTAAAATATAATTATTAATCCGAATTCCATTAGAATTTAAAGGAACCCTCTAGATATTCTAGACGATTAAAATCAATCCTAACAACCTTAGGAATAATAATTAATAGGCCCTCCTCTAGATCATTGGACCACATATAAAAATCATTTCGGGCCCAATTTAATATTTAGGCCGCAACTTCTCATTATTCATCGGAATTAGGCTTATAATATATTGTTTGAAAGCTCTTTTCTAGCCTAACCCAACTACATTATTATTGGACCCTTACCATGGACCAAACTAAATTCGACTGGCTATTTTCATAAATAGAGTGAGAAAAAAAAATGTTTTTAAAAATAGAAAGAAGAGATATTTTAATAAAAACATCCACATCACTAGACTTTTTACACTTACACTTCGTTCGATAATCAAATGACGTGAAAGATATTCATCATTGGGTTTGGTTTTGGGGAGACACATTTGGATGTCTACAGAAGCCCCCACTTTGACAGAGTTTGAAGAAACGCAAGTTCCGAAAACGAAAAGTCAAAGTAGCGATAGGGACGGAGAATGATTCAGAACGTTCTGCGATCCTTAATCACTCTTGTAATGCCGATACCTGCAAACTAGCGTTAGTTAAATAGATAAAAGAGTTAAGAAACGGGTATCTTGCACTGTCGAGCACACGTCTCTGGAGTAACCGATTTTTGTTTGACGATCTTCTTCAAGCTAGGGGATATCGCCTGAAGACTGCTATGCTTGCAGCTGCCTTCAATTTCCGCTATTTTATGACCATCTTCCACATCATAGGGAACACGATCGAAGATAACTTCTCTTGAAGTCACCTCTTGTTTTCTGTTAACCTTCCTCATCCTAGGGAACGCCATCGAAGATAACTCCCCTTGAAGCCATCCTCAGTTGTCTAACAACCTTCCACATCCTAAGGAACGCCGTCGAAGATAACTCCGCTTGAAGTCATCCTTAGTTGTTGTGATAATATTCCGAAGAAAATTACCAAAGACAAACGCTTGTTGATCCTTAGAGCTCGCTTGAACTTTGCTGCTGTGATATTTGCTGAAATTACCGCGGTGCCAGTACGTCTGCGCATTTTGCTGGTTGAAAACCATTACGTCGGTGCTTGCGATGAGCCAATGTTTAGGCGCTTTAAGCTAAGTGAGACGATCATTTATCAGGTTCACTTACTGCGATTGTAATCGAGCTGATTACTTAATCATGTCAAGTTGCTTATAGGGGCTAACTGGCGTATTAAGGAACCCGAAATTGTTGTATAAGGTGCGTATAATCTAATATGGGGGCCACACATCCTGTCGCCGTACCAGCGCGCACCAGTGCATACTGTCGCCAGTATTTTGCTCTGTCGCCAGGTGATAACTCTGTCGTCTAACGCTGGAGTTGGGTTTTTTTCGAATAAAACCCCCTTTTTTCTCCATTTCTACTGTTGCTGCTATTCGCTGCTCGATTTCGCTCTGAATCTTCAACTTGGTCGTTTACTTTCAACCAATTCCGCTCAAATCTTTTGCAATTTAAAGCTCTTCATCCCTAATTTACTGATCCATGTAAGTTTTGCTCAAACTTCTCTTATCTTGGAAGAATTTTATGCGTTTATATTCGTGGTTTTTCACAAAATTTGGGAATGTTCTCGCTCGCTTGTCCTTTGGAAGTGATATCTTCCCATGCCTTGAAACTCTGTCGAAAACCCTACCCTTCAAGATTTTACTGAGTCCAAGTTAATTTCCGTAGAGATCTTGCATCTTAGGAAGTTCGCGATTATGACCAATTATTATTCCAAACGAGGTGCTTGATCAAAATTCGGGTGTGCTCAAACAATCAGGCTGATTATGCATCTAACTGTGATTAGGCCGACTCTAGTTGACTTGCCAAGTCATTCGCGTCCTTTTGCTTCAAATCTTTTGTAAAGGTTGCTCGTACTTACATTTATATTTTGGACTATAGGACTTTGCTCATCTTTTTTATTTTTAGGGTTAACCTAAGGCTTAGTGTTGCTTGACTCATATAATATTTAATGTGTTTTAAACACATATGACTTGACATGACTCAAGGTGTAAACTTGACTTAATGTGATTGACCGACACGAGGTCGACTCAACTTGATTGTGACTCGTGTGTGCAAAGTATCGACTTATGAGACTCGATGTGTACATGACTTATGTGTGCATTCGATTCGAAAACGCAGAAAAACAAAAATTTACGTCATTTTTGTGGAGGGTACCGACTTTCTCCCGAAAAAGAAAGATGCTAAAAGACAGGAGTAAAGTGTTACGACGCATGTCGAATGAGCTTAAACAAATGTACGGATCAATGTCGTATCCTAGGGCACGAAGATTGTAACATCCTAGGCTATATTCATTGTTAATTTTGGATGAAAGTATTTAGGTAACTTAGGCACAGAAGCTAATGATGTAGGAATCAAGCCCCCAAGTCTAGCTCTAAATGGATAGGGATGAGCATTGGAAATTCCTTGATACGATCATGGTTTAAGTGTGAATATGAATGTGAATGCATTTTTATTACAGCCACACCTCGATGTGAGGTTACCTACGTATCTGTCAGGAATCAGGCCAAACGTAGCTCTAGCGGACCCTCGCACAAGTATGTGTATACCTCAAAGAAGTCTTTTAAGGGTTGTAACGTGGTTAGGCTAAAGGTGGAAGAAGAAAGGGATAAAGGCTCAAGACCCTAGATAAGCCCCCAAGGTGTGCAATTTTGCTTTTCAAATCTTTATATTATTATGCTTGAGGTTTCTCACTCTTGAACTCTCTTTTGTTTATTATATTTTGTTCTCTTCTTCTTTTTCTTTTTTGCTTTTTCTTTTTTTTTTATTTTGACAAGTGTGGGCAATCCCTATCATGCGGTCTATCACTCACTTGGAATTCATGTTTCTCACATACGGTACCGAGCACTCGATAAGAGACGCAATCTGAGATGTGTTCATACCAATGACATATTCATATCAAAGACATTGGAACACTTGCCCTTTTGTACACTTTTATATCCTAACACACAATTAAACTAAATAATTGAAATAGGGATTTGGGACCAAACCCTCAGAAATCATAAACCTTTCACGTCTAGAGTGAAGGCAACTTCGAAATTGGCTAGGTGTGTTTAGAACTAATGTATGAGGAATTTTGTGAGAGGGGAAGGTTTAGAAAAAGAATAGAGAGAGAAAGCTTCTAGCTTTAAGAGAAAAAGAAAGAGATGATTGATTGTTGATGATTGCTGAATGAAAACGAAGAAGATACGACCCCTATTTATAAGAAAATAGTCTGGAAACGATAGAAAATAATTCAAGTTCTATATGGAATAAAACTGGAATTTGTCGCCAGGCGACAGACATCAGCGTCAGGGGACAAGATCAGTGCCAGGAGACAAATGTTAACGCCAGGCGACAGACTTTATCGTTTGGCGCTAATTAAAAGATAAAACGCACTTTTGTACGGAATCCTCTTCTTAATATGATTAAGCAGCAAATTCCGTGTTTATCAAATTAAAATCAGGTTTATCATAAAACACTTATTTTATTCCAAATAAAACTCTTTAAAATATAATTATTAATCCTAATTCCATTAGAATTAAAAGGAATCTTCTAGATATTCTAGAAGATTAAAATCAATCCTAACAACCTTAGGAATAATAATTAATTGGCCCTCCTCTAGATCATTGGACCACATATAAAAATCAATAAGGGCCCAATTTAGTATTTAGGCTATAACTCCCTCATTATTCATCGGAATTAGGCTTATAATATATCGTTGGAAAGGGTTTTTCCAGCCTAACCCAACTACACTATTATTGGACCCTTATCATGGACCAAACTAAATTGGACTGGCTATTTTCATAAATAGAGTGAGAAAATAAATATTTTCAAAAACAGAAATAAGAGATATTTTAATAGAAACATCCACATCACTAGACTTTTCACACTTTCACTTCGTTCGATAATCAAATGACGTGAAAGATATTCATCACCGAGTTTGGTTTTGGGGAGACACATTTGGGTGTCTACACTTGTGAGCTAATCCCTTGGAACTTGTAGTCATTGGAGATTTTGCTCAAGCTCTCTTTCATTCGCTCAAGCTGTTGTTGTTTCGTAGGGTCATTGACTTGAAGAGCGAGAGTTTTGAACATCTCGGTCAACCTAGCCACGTTCTGTCTTAGTTTATTGACATCTTCTTCGGTGCCATTTTCACTTAGCCTTTCTTCTTTGTCGAAATGGTTTATCAAAAAGTAAGACTTGGACGAAAGTGTTGTCTTTGATTAGTAGCCTTTCCTTTCTTGACCAAGCGCTATAAATATTAAACCATTTTGACTTAATGACTTGAATCAAATTGACTTTGACTTTATTGGGTTTAAAAAGCAAAACCGAAAATAGGGTGCAAATTTTTGGGAATCAAATATAGGGTTCAAGCAAGGGTTCGAGCAACATGGCTATGTTAGGAGGATTAATATCCGACTTACCTCCCTAAAAAAAATGACGGAAAACACGCGAACACAAGACTCTCTAAACATGGTCATGGTGAACATATATACAAAGTGTGTGCTTAAAAAGTGAGTGAAAGTGGCATGCTTTTAACACTTGTGTAAGACCATGGGACTATGTTCCTAGACTCAATTAAGGACTAAATAAAGCATTGATTATTAATAAACTAATTAATTAGACTCGGCGTGAGGACTCAGGCAGAAGACTAAACCATTGCCGAAGCAAAGAACTACCGCAAAACACTATCGGCCATCGCGGCGCGATGGACACTTTCTTGTCGCGCCACAGGTCCAACCTCCGCGTCATTACTGATACATCGGTCTGGGCCTGTTTCCAACGTTCTACCTTAAAAGCACAAGCCTAAAGTCTTGATAGGAATGGTGTCATTCGAACAAGTGTACTATTCCAATAGAGGGTTCGGAATTATTAAATAGCTAATTATTCAGTGAGGTCAAGTGATCGAAATGCCTAGGTGGAGGATGCTTCCTATTAGTAATATTAATGAGTAATTAATATTATAGCTTAATCTTGACTAAACCCTTCGGGTCACACCCAAGAAACTAACGATCCGACACGACGAATTAATCCGAAAGGAATTAATAAGTCACTCGAGTATTGTGAAAAAAGATGTCGGATTCCGAGCTTAGAGCGTCGAAACCGAATCTTAAAAGTCGAGTAAAAATTTAGGAATTAGCGAGACGGGAAAATTTTTCAAGTAACAAGTAAAAACTCAAGCCACATAAACGCTAGGGAAGCGCACCACGTGACCGCGCACATGGCAGCACGCCATATGGCAGCACATGTGGCATTGCATCATGGCAGCCACCATGGTGGTGGCATGCCACATGGCAGCATGCCACGTGGTAGCCACCATGGTGGCGGCATGCCACGTGGCAGCGCGCCAAGGTGGCGGCGTGCCACGTTGGCAGCCACCAAGTGGCAACGCACCACGTGGCAGTGTACCATGTTGGCAATGCGATGTGGCAACAGGTCACGGACACGGGTGACAGGTTATAGATGCGGGCCGAATGGTGGTGGCCCAACCGAACCCAACTTGGGGCTCAAGGTTGGGTGCCACATGGTTATCTTACAATGCATGTGAATTGCCTTGGGGAGCAAGTGGGGATGTGGTCGTCACCTAACCATGTGACACTTATTGCTTTGTTATTCCTTGGCTTATTTAAATAAGGATTGAATTCAACATTCTTTCTATGTGGAATCTTTTTGTGAAAAAGTCCCACATTGAAAGATGAGTGGAATTCATAAGGAAGCACTCCTTACAAATAGCCAAGGTATGCCTTGGGATTGTTCACTTGAGTAAGAGCTCAATTAGGAATCTCCACTTGAGAGAAAACCTATAAGCTCATGAATTACTCGGGTAGTCTTTTTGGTCGGACTTGGCTAACCTCCAAGTATTAGACAGGTCGGGTCGAGTTGCGGGTGGACTTTCGTTGGAGGTCCTTGCCATTTGTGAGGCTCGGCTTTTCTCAAGCAAGAGCTCCGTCCGTGTGAGCGAAGCACGCTTTAAGGGTAAATTAGTCTTTTCTCAATTCTTCTTAATTATGCATTTTGTTATATTAATTGTGAGTTTGTTCTTGGGCTCGGGTTTTATTTCTACCGTGAGTTGGACTCATCGAAACTCAATAGTGGTATCAAAGCCAGGTTGATTTATTTTTATAACAAATAATTTTCAAGGTGTTTTAAATGATTTATTTTCCTGATTATGTTGCTTATTAGATTAGTAGCTCGGTTTATTAATTTTAATCTCGTTTTAAAGCTGATTATGGCCCCGAACCCAGATTTTCGCCTAAAAATAGTGAATTTTAGGTGAAAAAGGCGTTCTGGAAATGTTTTCACCCCTTTAGGACTGTGTTTTAGACCAAAATTTGACCAGAAATGCCTTTTTCGAGGGATTTTTCGTTTTGACGAAAAATTTTAAGTCATTCTAACCTTGAATCTTAATGGCATATTTATGGTGATTATGTATATGGTTCTTTCCTTAATGTTTCTGCTTTTTTGAACCTTTTTAAGCATGGTTACTTGGTAGTAATTAGTGCTTGATAGATTGGTTAAAATTTTCACATAATTGCAAATCCATTGCATTAAGAGTGAAAAATTTATTCTTTGAGGCTTCTAAGTACTAAAGATCCAATCTTTAATTGTCTTATGTGGTTGGAACTTTGAGTTACTAAATTCCATGAACTTTTGGTTGAACTTTTGATTTAATCATGTATTAAGTTGATTGGAATCATAAAGTTTGAATCTTGTGATAGAAATTTCATTTATCTTCATATTAGAAGATATAATTTTTCCAGGATTCACAAGTTAAAGTTGGAATCTTTATTTGAATATTTGTGTTCATAATTCCAATTTCCCTTTATTTTAACAAAATCTCATGATTAATTTAAATTAATTAAATTAATAGTGAGTTATTACCCTTGTTCATTTTGTTGCACCAAGTTAAACAAATTTTATTAAAGAATGGTTCTTGGAAATAATTTTGGTTATGTGCACCTTGATGAATTTTTATTTAAGTTGGACTTGTAATAATTTTTCATTTTTGGCTCATTTTATTAATTCTAAAATAAATTTGGAGTTAATTATTTAGTCACGCAAAATTTGGGTTAAAAACCCGGGGATATGGCACGGAAATCGAGGGCAAAGCATCCCTTGGCGAGTCGGGCTGCATAGCAGCCCGCATGTGGCTTCCAAGGGGGTGCCTCGAGGTGGTGCAACCCTTGCGTAGATGTTTCTCACGTCAGCAGCGCCAGCCATGCGTGCTGCTGTGCGTGGCTCGGCTGCCCGTGGCTTGCTTGCGCGTGCTCAAGCCTTGTGGTGCGGGGCATGCTATATATGTATGCATGCTGGTGCTTGATAGGGGTTAGTGTGCGTAGACATTTCTTGGAGAGCAATGTAGTGCTATGAGCTCGCGCGACATGGCCATTATGGGTCACGATTTGGTGTGTGAAAGTTCGCTGATGTGGTCAGTGTAACGCTTAAGCGACATCGTAAGTTATTCCCACGTTCATTGAGCGTGAATCGATTGTGCGAGTAGTGAGCACTCCAAGTCTTGGTGCTAGGCACTTAGACATTTTGCACTATGCAATTTTGTATTCTGTTGATATTTTAATTATTTTAATTTATTATTTTGGTTTTAATTATTTTAATTAAATATTGAGGCTAGGCCTCGGTTTTGAGCGGCATTGGTAAAATTTTATTTTGGCAAAATTTTGGGTTTACCGACTTAATTAATTGGATTAATTGAGATGGATGCGGAATTTAGTGGGAGCTTCAATTTTAATTGCGCTAAATCACATAATCGGTTAAACAACTTTGACTAGTTTTAATTAAGCGTGTTAATTGGATTAACGACCTAAATTAGTTACTAGTTTACGCGAGTTTGTGCACTGTTACTTGTTTATCGTTGTAAAATGCATGGGCCATTCACAAATAGTGAACGGATGAATCGAATGTATATTCTCCCGCATGTTTTATAAAGATGGCAACTAATGGGGCCCGGTTAGGATAGAAAATACGGACTGCGTTCCGTGATGTATTTTTGTAAATCTAAATACGTTCTGCAAACCGTTGAGTATTTTTGTACCTTAATATTTAGATTAGTCCTAATCGTAGATACTAGTTTTGCATAATTATGGTTATGTCTTAAAGACGGAGGTTCTTGGTAGGCGAAGCCATGAAGTTGCAAAAGTCGTCCCTTGAAGACTAGAAGACTCAAGGGCTCATGCTAGTTGCCAAATGCATCTTTATTTATGTTTTCGATATATATTTATGATTATATATATGAATTATATGTTAGATGCATGTATAGGATTTCGAATGTTGTGATGATTAATTAATTCACTTAAATCAACCAACATAAAAACCCTAGGTCCCTAAAATATTGAGTAAAACTTGTCACTCCAAAACAACACTTATCGACCTATTTAGAGTAATGATGGGCTACGCCAAAGCGAGGCATCACTATTACTCCCTAGGATACGTAAGGCATACCAGGTATGCAAGTTGGTTTTTATTATACTCAACGATATGAGTGATGGAGTCCTAACAAGTCGTGGCAAAGTGGATAAGTTGTTAAGAGAGCATTAGATGCGACAATTTATTTAACCAAGAGTAGCTTGGAGCCATAATCAAAGAGTTGCTTACCTTAGAAAATTGAGTGTTAAGACAAGCCAAAGCATGCTTAACCACTCATTGTTTCTTTGGATCTTGGAATAGCCTTATTCTCGCCAAAATGGGGACAAATTTAATGCGTGGATAAAACGCTTAATAAGATTGAAAATTTGCATGAATTCTTTTAAATTTCAAATTTTATTATGTTATTTTCTTGATAAATGGTTATACTTTGCACTTATATTTGTAGAATTCCAAATCAAACTATATTGTTTTCCATGATTGATAAAGGAAATCTTTGAGAATGGTTCTCAAAGAAAGGAAAGACATTTCTAAAATACAATTCTCATAAATGACTTTTATAAGTCCGAAAGGACGGTTGGACGTCATGTAATCAAAATACTAGGTAGTTTTGATAAACATGAAGTATTGAGTTGGAAACACAAAATTGTCAATGCTTGACAACCAACATATCTTTTCACTTTATAAGCTGGTGAGTACAACTCATTGATATATTAATTCAAGTACGAATTAAAGGAAAAGATGGAAAGTTGTTATACAGCGCACTAGATGCTTAATTATTCCTAACAAAGTATAAAAGTCAAAGACTCTTAAAGAAATGATTCTGAAAGATTATGAGATAAAGTATGATAAGAATTATAGGAAACGAGGAACAAACTGAAAGATTATGAGATAAAGTATGATAAGAATTATAGGAAACGAGGAACAAAGAAAAGGAATAAGATTCCATTTCTACTAAAAGGTTCATGTTATTCTAATTAACTTACACTAGTAGAAAAAACCAAAAAGGCACCCCTAAACCGGTGGCAAAAATAGGCTAAAAAATGGGCGGGCTAATGAACCAGTAATAATGGCACCGGTTCAGTTTAAACCGGTGGAAAAAACATATAGCCCACCTGGTTGAACCGGTTCCAATGTGAACCGGTGCCATTTTTTTTAAAAAAAAACCCGCCTTCTCTCCTTCCTTCCCCCTCCTTTCTTCCTTCTCTGTCCTTTTTCATTTTTGTTCTTAGCTTCACTGTTGCATTCGAAAAACCCAGCAAAAACCCTCACTGTCCTTCTCCCCTTTTCTCTCCACCACAACCCCCACCTTCAACGGCGGAGGTTCGAAAACCCTCCACCAAAGCCGTGCGCCTTCTCTTTCTCCCCTGTCCTTCTCTTTCTCCCCTCAACCCCCTCCACCTTTCTTCGTTTCCCTCTTCATTCGAGGCTCTGTCAAGGTTTGCCGCCGCGCACCGCCCTGAGGTTCGCCACGCCACAGCCCTGAGGTTCGTCGCGCCACTACCCTGAGGCTCCTTCACCACTAAGCACGGCTGCTGCCCTCCATCTCTCCTTCCCTTTAAGCTCTTCAACCACAAGGTTTTACTTATAATTTTTTTTGCTTTTTTCACAATTATTTTCCAATTATGTACTTATATTAATTTCTTTTGCATGTTGAACAATTGTTAGGTAAATTAAAATTTAGGTTTGAATATAATTTTACTCCAATTTTTCTCAATTTTAGGTTGTTTTATTGGGAAATTGTGAAAATATTAGAGATTAGTAACCTTGTTACTCAATTAGTTGGATTTTCTTATGTTTTAATGGTTAATTTAATTTGTTTTAATGGGTAATTTTGAATAAATTAGAGAATATTAACCTTGGTACTAAATTTGGTATATTTTAATGGTTAATTTTAAGTTGTTTTTATGGGTAATTTTGAATAAATTAGAGATTAGAAACCTTGTTATTAAATTAGTTGAATTTCGGAATGTTTAAATGGTTAATTTTAAGTTGTTTTGATGGGTATTTTTAAATAAATTAGAGATTAGTAACCTTGTTACTAAATTTGTTGAATTTTGGAATGTTTTAATGGTTAATTTTAAGTTGTTTTGATGGGTAATTTTGAATAAATTAGAGATTAGTAACCTTGTTAGTTTAGCAATTTTGAATAAATTAGATGAATTTTTAACAAATTAGTGAATACATAGTTTAGCAATTGTTAGTTTGATGAATAATGTGTTTTAGCTTAGAAATAAATTAGTGAATTGACATGTTATGATAAAGAAATAGTACATACATAATATTTAACCTAATTTTTGTTTTTGTTATAGATTCATATGTGAAGCACGAGTTTAGCTTGAGGACTACATATTTAGCTCAAGTAGGAAGTTCATAAGTGTACATCCATTGTACTTGCTATATTGGTATGAATTATAAACTTTACTAAGCTATATTTCTTTCTATCTATTTATCCATTTAATAAATGTTTATTCATGATATTGCAACTTATGCATTGTTTAATTTCAAATAAATACAACAATATATAGAATTCTTGCATCATCATATGCCTAGATACCCGTTTAATTAGGAGAAAGTCTTGAATAGTCCCCGGTTGGGACTGTTCTTGAATGTGTACTCTCACTTCGGTGGTGAATGTATGTCTTCTTTTTTATTTTAAGGAACATCTTGGCTTACCATTTCCTGCATCGTGTACTTGGAGAACTAGGGGGAAATGCTGCCGGATTTTCCTTAAAATTGGAAAGTTGACATACATTCACTAGTGAGAGTAGACATTCAAGGATGGATTAGGTTGGAGTGATAAGGACCCTTTGGAAACAAGCATTTTTTCACTATATGAATGGTATATTCACGATGTGTACTTGAATTTGATTTACATAAAATATGTAGCAGTTACACATTATTCATTATATGTTGTTATATATGTTTAGAGACAATTTACTAAATGGAGAAGGATCGTGGTTGGATGTATGGTAGACGCGATACATTGGAATTTTGGAATGAGGTTCAAGAGTTTTGCGAGAGGGCTTTATCTTAACAGCGCAAACTGGGTGACAAAGGCCTTTATTGTGCTTGTGTTGATTGTAATAATGTGAATTGAATGTTGTTGATAGTGTTGAAATCATTAGAGATCATGTATTATGTCGTGGGTTTAGGCATAAATACCATGTATGGATTTGGCACGGTGAAGGTGGAGAGTACAGTGGGGATCTTGATCGAAATGATGTGCGTGTTAAAAGCAATGAGATTCATGTGGACGAGGAATATGAGAATGATGACTATATTGTTGATAATGGTGAGGATGGAGCCGATAATGATCAGGCGGATGAGGTCGAGGATGAAGAGGTGGATGAGATATTGCATGGTGTAGAAGGTGGCGTGTTTGAGTTATTATCGGAGGCTTCCAAAAAGCCTTTGTATCCTGGGTGAAAAAAATACTCCAAACTATCGGCGTGGGTGAGGTTGATCAACGAGGTAATTTATTTATTTTCATTTTTTTATTGTTAAATAATCATTAGGCACTCTCTAACTCCACCTCTGAAAATAAAACCGCCGATATAGCACGACTCCTCGGCCCCCATCCCCGATGCCTTGGCTGCGGCGGCCTCGACTGTCGCTGCTTGGGCTGCTCCGGCCTCGACTGCCGCTGCCTGGGCAGCAGCTGCCTGGGCTACAGAAGCCTCGGCAGCAGGCTGCCAGGGCTGCTGCGGCCTCGACGGCGGCTGCCAGGGCTGCTGCTGCCTCGGCGGAGGTTGCCTAGTCTGTTCCGGCCTCGGCGGCGGCTCCCTCGGCTGTTCCGGCCTCGACGAAAGATGCACTTTTTTTTTGGGATTATTTTGAGCCATTATTTTTTTTAACTCACTCGGTCGTTGAAGTTTCAGATTTCGCATAGAAGCCAAACTTCAAAGAGAAGGAGGGTTGAGAAGCCTAAAAGTATTGATACCCCTAACAAGAAGTTGAGTGAACAAGAGTCGAAGTTGCACTCTTCGAGAGGTTCACCCATGCAACCTACTCCACTTGTTGAAGACATCGTTCTTCAATCACTCTCTGTTGATTTGACCTTTCTTCACAATCGTGCTTGTCATTTGGCCGATCCCATTGAAGTGGCACTTCCTAAGGCAATGTTCCACTATGATGAAGATACAGTTGCATGGATTAACAAAGAAGATGTGAAGGAATTTCAACTTAGTGCAAAGCTTAACATTTCCCTCATTCAAATATTCATGAGGTACTTCAATTCCCACATATTCTACACTTTTTTCAAGTTATTCAAATTTGTGGTGATTATCCTTCATTTGATTAATTATTCAATGTTCATGAACGTAGAGCACTACAGGAGCACTTAACTGAAACTGATTCTCCTTGTAAAGTTAGGTGGTTATGCCCCGAGCAGTTATCCATTCCTAGAATCATAGGCAACCCCCGTGAGGTGTTGTATTATGTTGAACAGAGTATCAGGGAATCAGTTCGTGCGTGAGACAAGTTCATATTCCCCCATGTTATAGAGAGTATGTCTAACCATGTCAAATTCAATCGTTTGGCCTTATTATATGTTGACTCCTAAATATTAATTTGTTTGTCTATTGTGAACTTGTGTAGGGAGCATTGGAGCCTCATGGTGATTTGTAATTCCAATAACACAATCTATCACCTTGATTCAACTCGATCATCGAAGAAGTGGCTCGTGAAGTCTATATTGCAAAAGTAAATATATATAGCTACCTAGTGATGATTATTGCTAACTAATTTAGTAGTCAGACGACTAATCAAAGTTGAGTGTACTTTACTACAGTGTTATGAAGAAGCTACATTGTCGTGCTCCTCAGGGTCCAACATGGAAGTCACCGATGGTAATTTACACGATATTGTGATTATCTTAAACATCTATGTTAGTAAATATTTCCTAATTTGCTTCACATGTTTCACTGATGTGATTTTTTCTTCATATGCTAGTGCGCACAACAAGAAAATGGACTTGATTGTGGCTTGTATGTGATGAGATTCATGCTTAACATAGTGACTCATTGTACGGACAGTCAACAGCTTGATGAGGTAAGTCCTAAAACTTAATGAAATGCTCTTTTGATATGATTTCAAGCCTTAGACATCTAAAAGTAGATAACATTAACATGTTATGAGAAAGAAATAGTTCATTTGATAAGAAAGGTAGAAAATGGGCTAAATAGAAGTCATATAGGCCATATTTAGGCCATTTTTTTTGTTATTTGCTCTTTTGATGTGATTTCTAACCTTATACACCTAAAACTAGATAATATTGACATGTTATGAGAAAGAAATAGATCATTTGATAAGAAATGTAGAAAATGGGCTAAATAAAAGTCATGCGTGTAGGCTATATTAGGGAAATTTTTGGTAAAATGCTCTTTTTATTCAATTTTAAGCCTTAGACACCTAATACTGGTAATATTGACATGTTATGAGAAAGAAGTAATTCATTTGATAAGAAATGTAGGAAATGGGCAAAGTAGAAGTCATATAGGCCGTATTTGGGCCATTTTGAGTACAATGCGTCTTAAAACTTAATAAAATGCTCTATTGATGTGATTTCAATTAAGCCTTAGACACATAACACTAGGTAACATTGACATGATATAAGAAAGAAATAGTTCATTTGATAAGAAATGTAGAAAATGGGCAAAGTAGAAGTTATATAGGCCATTTCTGATAAAATACATATTGTTTAGCCTATTTAATTAATTCTAACATAATTTTTCTGTATTTCAAGTTTTGCAAGGTACAAAAGGATGGTCCGTTGACAATCAAGGAACTTAATGAAGTTCGACACATGTTGGCGTCTTTTATCACCTTTAACATGTAAATGTCACTTTTATTGTAAATTTATGTTTTTTTAACTTTTTAACTATATTATTATTCATTAATTACTTACTATCCTCTGTATATATATATATATATATATATATATATATATATATATATATATATATATATATATATATATATATATATATATATATATATATATATATATATATATAACACTTTTTATTTATTGTATTGCATTTGGGAATATTTATATCTATATATGAATTATTGTTTTTAATATTATTTGTATCTTATTATAATTATTAATAATATTATTATTATTGGTCATTATAATAATAATAATAATTATTATTATTTATGTTAATATTATTGGTGGAATTACAGGGATTTTTGTTTCAAAAATATTATTGCAAGAAAACAACTAAAAAAAATTTAGTAAAATGGCACTGGTTAACCGGTGGCAAAAAGTGACTACCACCAAAAAACAATTGCGCGGGGAATATTATTGGCACCGATCAACCGGTGGCCAAAAATGTAAATGGCACTGGTGAACCGGTGCCAAAACCCATATATCCCACCGGTTTTGAACCGGTGGCAAATGTGGGCGGAATTGGCACCCCCCACATATTCACCGGTTCAAACCGGTGGCATATATGGGTTTGAACCGGTGGCAATCCCATTTATTCTATTAGTGTTAGCAAGTCATTATCTTCACAACTATTAGATACTGCTTGAGTGTTCCACTTTGAAAGTGACCTCAAACTATTGAAGACAAGCTAAGTTATTGACTTACAAGGTTAGAATGAAAGCAAAAAGAGCTACATCAGTTGTAAGTTCGTATGCTTTGTTTAAAGACCTTTTAAGATAAGGCTTAAATAAATAAATGATTATTGTGTTCCATAATCAGCAAACACGGAAACACTCACATTTAAAGTAAAGAGCAATAGTTGCAAATTTATTCGAATGACATGGTTGTCTAAACCATGAGTCAAGAATACTTGATTATAAACAAACATTTCCCTAACATGAAAACTCACAAAGTTCAAATCACAGGCATGATTTGTGTTCCGAGCATCTTTAGCAATGTCACATTAACAAGAACGTACTCAAAGCTATATAGGCTCTTAATAGTTGATCGATTTGGAATTGTTCTAAGACAAGCAAGTTTTACTTGTTAAAAACCGACAAAGTTAAGAGCTATTGTTCTTGGTATAGACAATTGACTCCGAAAGCTAAAGAGGATTCAGTTACTTCAACGTTTCACGAAGAATTTGAAAGAATATGGCTATATACATCAAATGTAAACAAACTTGACCTTGAATAGTTCAAGAGTTCAATGAAGTACATAATCGACTTGGCAAGATATCAAAACGTCTAGATTAGATCGAGCGATGTTTACTTGAGCCAAGCGTGACCATCACAAAGTTATGCAATTGAAATTTTCATAAATAACTCCACAAAGAACATAGTGTGTCTTCACGGAGACCTCGATGCCATTTAAAACTAACTCGAACAATGATGGATCACATCCCTTCCTATAAAGTTCTTAAAGATTTGCAGAAATGACAAATGTTACACTAAACAAAATGTCGAAGCTAAGAAAGGACACCATATTCAGTTATGGATAGAATTAACTTCTAAACGTCTTTTCAAGTATATGTCTAAAACTCTTAGCCTTAGTGGGAGCTCACTAGCTCAGAGAGAGCTATGTGACTTAGTGGGAGCTCACTAGCTTAGCAAGAGATTGGTGGCTCAGTGGGAGCTTAATGGCTCATTAAAGACTAAGATAGCTCAAGTAGGAGCTAACTGTTTGTTTCACAACGAACTTTTACCCAAAGATAATATCACTACCACAAAAAGTGGAAAAAGTAACATGTAATACATAACTGTCAAGTTGGATAAGCGTTCTCTAGAGTTACATAGAACACCTATGTTTTTTTTAGAGGACACTTTCGTAAGTTTAATCAAATAGAACGCCCCTCTTTGTTGATAGTTCTATTTTATTTTACCATAATAATAATAAAAATTGAAATATAGGGCTTTAAACCTGCAGACACCCAAATGTGTCTCCCCAAAACCAAACCCAGTGATGAATACCTTTTGGTCGAATGATTATCGAATAAGCTGGAAGTGTGAAAAGTCAAGTGTTGCGGTTGGTTTTTATTAAAATTCTTTCTTTCTGTTTTCGAAAAACAACTCTATTTTATGAAAACAGCCAATCCATTTTAGTTTGGTCCACAACAAGGGTCCAATAATAGTGTAGTTGGATGGGGCTTGCAAAGAGCTTTCCAACGATATATTATAAGCCTAATTCCGATGAATAATGAGGAAGTTATGGCTAAAATACTAAACTGAGCCCGGTTTGATCTTTACATGCGGCCCAATGATCTAGGGAGGGCCCAATATTTATTTTTCCTAAAGTTATTAGAATTAATTATAGTCTTCTAGAATTCTCTAGAAGGTTCTCTTTAATCCTAATAAGATTAGAATTAATAATCATATTTTGATAAGTTTTATTTGGAATAAAACATTATTTTATGAAAGATACGATTTCGATTTTCATACGGACTTTACAAATTGATTTTGATTCATATGTGGACTCCGTGTTGAAAGCGCGTAGAATCCAGGTTGTCGCCAGACGACAGGCCTGTCGCCACGCGACAGGCTTTGTTGAAACGCAACAGACCCTGTCGCCTGGCGACAAGGTCAGTTTTGCAGCGACAGAGTAGAGTTTTATTCCTTATCAAATTCTACTTATTTCCGGACTGTTTTCTTATAAATAGGGTCATGAACCTCCGTTTTTATTCATCAACAATCTACAATCAATCATCATCTTTCTTTCTCTCTTTTTCTAAGCCTTCCCTCAAAAAAAATTCCGCATTCACGAGATTTAGACACACCTAGCCGAGTTCGAAGTTGCCTTCGCCCTAGACGTGAAAGGTTATAATTTCTGAGGGTTTGGTCCCTAATCTCTTTTTCAATTATTTAATTTGATTGTTTGATTTTATTTTCCTTGAAGTTACTAACGCGTGTATTTTGTTATTAGAAAGAGATACGAGGCATCAAAGTATGTAGTCTTATTGCTCTATTCTTATAGAAAGCATGTTTAAATTTGTTTAATTCCTAGTATCATGCTTAGCATGTTATTATTGCTTTCTAGTATCATGTTTAGGGTGCCTTTGACTCTTTTCGAATAGCATGTTAATATCATGTTAGGTTTAAAGCTTTGATTTTTATTGTTTAGTGACATGCTAGGGTTTGTTATTAGTCTTGTTAGTAACATGCCTAGGATCTTGCTAATAATATTATTCTTTAACATGATTATGATAATTATGATGATTCTTATCATGTTGCTTGATGATTATTATTGTTATTGCTTGATCACGCCCTCTCTTGCAGGTTTAAAGGGAATTTGTACTTGTAATCACGCTTAATAAGATAATTAATAATCTTGCTTAGGGATAATATGATTATAATTCAAGTGATTGCCAATAATAGGTTTCTTGTACATTAAATTCAACCAACATAGATAAACAGGTTTAGGGTTAATCTGTTGATTGCATATTAGTCAGAAAGCGCACATGAATACGAGAAGAATGAAGTAGAGGCCTATTTAGGGCAGGTTCAATCTCTTTTAGGTAGGATTTGTACCTTCATCCCCGAACCCTATTTGGTTCAAGACCTTTTGGAGTTGACGATCTCATGGATCGTTAAGGGGTGTAATCTTCACCTTGTGAACAGTTTATAAGTTCCTAAAACTTGTTGGAGACTCTTTTGCTCTAGCTTCCTTCCCTTTGGACGCCACCATGCTGAAGTGTATGATCACAGTGGGGTTCAAGTTTGGGGTAATGTTTGAAATATTCCCTACAGTTTTTGGCGACTCCGCTGGGGAGGATTTCTATTTTAATTCCTGAAAGCTATTTCGGCAATGACTCGAGAAGTTCTAAGTATTTCATGTGCGTAATTTTGATTAGCATTATTGTCATATGCATAAAAAAGGTCCTCATTGGATAGACCATCCGAAATGAGTCAAAAACATAGGATTTTTACACGTAGGAAATTTGAGAAATATCTTTCACAACTAGAATTGAAATAACGCTGCGAAATCTGGAAAATTCTAAGGACGTAGATACCTGCTGAGGCATGTAGGAACTAGCGCCTAGAAAACAGGATTGTCGCCTGTGAAGTGCTTCTGTCGCTTGGCGACAAGGGCACTTTTGCAGCGACAGTCCCTGTAGTCTGGCGCCAAGTTCTTCCAATACCGAGCCAGAACTCTGCCTTCTTGTTTTGACCATTCCTAGCACTATTGGCTCGATTCTACTTCCTGATTGAGTTTTTCTCGCTTTTCTGAAACCCATATGTGTTCTACATATGGACATAACCCTCTGGGGGTTCACGCTCCATCTACCCAATTGAACGCTCCTAGCAACGACGGGTACATCCGAGTTTGTGAATCCACCAACCGTGGAAGCAAGTTTTTAACTTGCGGGGTCCCATCCATTCGTGCCAACCCTTCCAAAGGTAAGGCTTCCACGCGGTGCATCCGGACTCATAACCATGGACCCTCTTTGACTAACCTATATCCCGAACTTTAGAGAACTAGAGCCATGGTTAGGTTGCAAACTCATTGCATCATTTTGTGACTACTTGATTATTTGTGCAATCTTTGCTTGTGCATACTTTATATGTGCTAACCGTTTGTTTGACTTGTGTTTAAGTCTAAATAAACCAATTAATGGCTAAAATGGACTTTGTCTAATTAATGAATTAATTAATTAATTTGACTAATTAAAGACTAATTAAATAATTAATCTGACTTAGTATGACTTTAGGCATGTCCCCTTAGAGTACAATCACTGGAAACGGTCCCAGAATAATGTTCCAGAAATGGCGCAGGAGTTTGGGCTGTGGCGCCGCAGTTTACTGCTCGTCTCGTGGCGACAGGTTTGTCGTCTGGCGACAAGCTTTAAATTGTGGCGGCAGTTCTGTTGTTCCGGCGACAGTCTAGATTTTTACTCGAGTCATCACGACGAGTCTATTTAACAGTCTGCTAATCAGTTTAATCAATTTGTTAATTCCTTAATTGAGTCTAGGCACTTAGTCCCATGGTCATACACAAGAGTCAAAGCATGTCACTTGCACTCACTTATAAAACACACACTTAACATGTATGTCACACCTTGATCATGTTTAGAGAGTCTTGAATGCGTGTTTTCCGTCATTTTTTTAGAGGGGTAAGTCGGATATTAATCCTCCAATTAAACCACTTGTTTGAACCCATTCCCAAAAATATACACCCTATTTTTGTTTTTTATAACCATAAAGTCAAAATCAATTTGAGTCAAGTCATTAAAACAAATATGGTTTAATCTACAGCGCGTGGTTAAGAAAGGAAGGGCGTTTAATCAAGGAAAACACTTTTGTTCAAGTGTCACTTTTTGACAAGCCAATCAATCGAAGAAGGAAAGCTAAGAAGACAATGGCAAGTCAGGAAGAAGTCAACGAACTCAGGGGACAGGTAGCTAACATGGCTGAAATGTTGAAGAGTCTGACTCTTCAAATTAATGACCCTGCAAGACAACAACAGAGGCTCATCCAGGAAAGCTTAAGAAGATTATCTTATGACTATAGATTGCAAGGCATTAGCTCACAAGGGGTCTCGGTGGACAAGGATCTTCTTCCGCAGAAGTTCAATGCCAACGATATCCCGAAATTCAAAGCAATGGATAACCCTTATTTTCATTTAAGAGCTTTTGAAACTGTAATGAATATTAAGGGAATAGACAAAAAAGCTTTTCATTCTGTATTTTCTCTATCTTTAGAAACCGTTTGTCAGCAATGGTACTTTTCTCTTGATAAGGAGAAAACCTCTACTTGGGATGCTATTGTAAACGCTTTCATTGATAGATATAAATGTAATATTCAAGTCGAAACTGATTATAAACAACTTGAGATGCTGAGACAAGAAGAGAGTGAAGGCTTTACTTCCTTCCTTAATAAGTGGAAGGAAACTTCTGCAAAGATGGTTAAGGTGCCTAATGAGAAAGAGTCTGTGAGGATGTTCATCAAAAATTTACAAGAAAAGTATTCAAAGCACTTAAAATATCAACACAACTTGAATACTTTCAAGGCCGTCTATGACATAGGTATCGAGATCGAAGATGACCTCGCAAAACAAAAAGCTGCTAACAATAGTAACCATAGTGGCTAGAAAGGAAAGAAGAACGACAATCTTTCTTCTTCCGAAAATGCCCACTCTAGTAATAATGTTAGTACCTTTGATCTCAGTGAAGTCTTAGCCATGGATAACCAAGGATCTAAGAAACAACTAAGGAAAGACTTCACCCCCATTGGGATGAGCTATGATGCTGCTTTCGACCGACTCCATGCCAAGGGACTCATTACTCCCATTGGACCTATTCAAGATCCCGCACCTGAGAAGAGATTGCCTAGTTGGAACCCCGATTCACATTGCAAGTACCATCAAGGTAGGGGTCATACTACTGAGAGCTGTTGGAAGCTAAAAGAGGCTGTCCAACATTTGATCGATAATAACAAGCTTCCCATACCTCCAGCTAGCAAGAAGAGCGAGTGATGATAAAGCAAACGACACAAGACAACAGGCGAGCTTCAACGACAAGATTTCATGACCTCTTTTTCTCTTTTCATTTTTTCCTTTCCCCAATAAGTCTAGCAATAGGCACCTTCTTCCTTAGATCTTTTTTATTTTGTATGTTTCTCTTTCCCCTTTAATAAAATGAGCATTTATTTCTTGCATATGATCATTTCATTACATCGCATAAAAAACAAATCCATGTCAAACTAAGCACAAGATATACCAATGATTTGAGGCACCCCTTGTAGCCACATCATATCACCTTTCACCCTTCAAATATGCAATCCTTTTTTGATAAACCACTTTGAGCCTCGTCTAACGATAGACCTTTCATTTTTCAACCCATATCTACCTAACCTTGGGATGGGATGGTGTGCAACTTATGCAATTTTCAATTTCATAAAAAGCTTGAGTGACTTCAAAAGATTAAAATAGCAAAATAGAAACAATAAAAGTGTACAAAAGGGCAAGTGTTCCAATGTCTTTGACATGAACATGTCTTTGATATGAACACGTCTCAGATTGCGTTTCTTATCGAGTGCTCGGTACCGTGCCTGAGAAAATGAATGCCAAGTGAGTGATAGACCGCATGATCGGGATTGCCCACACTTATAAAAATAAAAAAAATGCAAAAGCAAAAAAAAAAAAAAGAAAAAAGAGTTAAAACACTCAAGCATAAAAATACAAAGATTCAAAAGCAAGGTTGCACACCTTGGGGGCTTACCTAGGGTGTTGAGCCTTTATCCCCTACTTCTTCAAACCTTTAGCCTAACCACGTTACAACCCTTAAAAGACCTTTTTGAGGTATACACACTTGTGCGAGGTTCGGCTAGAGCTACGTTTGGCCTGATTCCTAACGGATACGTAGGCAACCTCACATTGGGGTGCGGCTGTAATAAAAATGCATTCACATTTACGTTCACAATTGATCATATCTAAGAACTTCCAATGCTCATCCTTTTCCACTTAGAGCTAGACTTGGGGGCTTGATCCTTACATTATTAGCCTACCCAGCCTAAGAGTCACCACCATTTGACTCTTTTTAATATAATTTTTCCACCGTTAGCCCTTGCGACCTAACTTTAGTGTCACTTTCACACACTGCACAGATACATGACCAAATAGTCTTTCCCTTAGGAACCATTCATCATGAAATCTTAACACAACGTTGAAGCATACTTTGTCATAACAAAATCACTCATCACTCATCACTCATCATTGCATCACAAAGTATGAAGTGCTTAGCCTCCGTGCCTAAGTTACCCAAATACTTTCATCATTGAGTCAACAATTGAGATAGCCTAGGATGAGTTAATCCTTGCACCTTGAGAGATAGTATCAAACAACGTTTGACTAAGCTCATTCAACATGCATCATCAAAAACTTCTTCCTTTTTTTGCGTCTTTCTTTTTCGGGAGAAAGTCGGTACCCTCCACAAAAATGACGGAAATTTTTATTTTTCTGCATTTTGAGCTTCATGAGTCAACCTTATGCACACACAGGTCATGAGTCACACGTGTCATTTCACTTCGAGTCGAGTCAACCTCGAGTCAATCACAGCGAGTCGAGTTTATACCTTGAGTCGTGTCAAGTTAATGAGTCAAACAACACTAAGTCTTAGGTCAACCCTAAAGAAAGATAAGCAAAGTCTTATAGTCAAATATAAATGCAGGAGCATCCCAGCAAGTAAGAACATTCCCGGATTTTTTCGAAAAACCGCGAATATGACACATGAGATTCTTCCAAGACGAGAGGAGTTACATAGATCAGTAAATTAGAGATGAAGAGCTTTAATTTACAAAAGATTTGAGAAGATATCACGAGATGGGCGGTCTTCGACAGCGTTGGCTAAGATTGTGGAGGTTGTCACCAAGATTTGAGAAGATAGCACGAGATGGGCGGTCTTCGACAGCGTTCTCTAAGATTGTGGAGGTTGTCACCAAGATTTGAGAAGATAGCACGAGATGGGCGGTCTTCGACAGTGTTCGCTAAGATTGTGGAGGTTGTCACCAAGATTTGAGAAGATAGCACGAGATGCGTGGTCTTCAACAGCGTTCGCTAAGATTTGGAAGGTTGTCACCAAGATTTGAGAAGATAGCATGAGATGGGCGGTCTTCGACAGGGTTCGCTAAGATTGTGGAGGTTGTCACCAAGATTTGAGAAGATAGCACGAGATGGGCGGTCTTCAACAGCATTCGCTAAGATTGTGGAGGTTGTTACCAAGATTTGAGAAGAGCGGTTCGTGATGAGGCGGTCTTCGACGGCTTTTGCTATGATTGGGAAGGTTGTCACTATGATTCAAGAAAAAAGCTCGAGATGTAGCAGCAATGATAGACGACGTTCCCTAGGATGTGGAAGATGGTCACAAGCGGAAGAGAATGACTACAAGCAGAGTCATCTTCGATGAAATAGGAGGCAGGTACAAGTAGAGCGGTCTTCAACAAATGCAACAAACCGGTTACTTCAGAGACGTGTGCTCGACGGTGCAAGATACACGTTTCTTAACTCTTTTAACTGTTTTAACTAATGCTAGTTTGCAGGTATCGGCGTTACAAAAATGATTTAGAATCGCAGAACGTTCTGAATCATTTTCCGTCCCTATCGCTACTTTGACTTTCGTTTTCGAAACTTGTGTTTCTCTAAACTCAGTCAAAGTGGGGGCTTCTGTAGACACCCAAATGTGTCTCCCCAAAACCAAACCCAGTGATGAATACCTTTTGCGTCAAATGAGTATCGAATAAGGTGAAAGTGTGAAAAGTCAAGTGTTGCGATTGGTTTTTATTAAAATTCTTTCTTTCTGTTTTCGAAAAACAACTCTATTTTATGAAAACAGCCAATCCAGTTTAGTTTGGTCCATAACAAGGGTCCAATAATAGTGTAGTTGGACGGGGCTTGCAAAGAGCTTTCCAACGATATATTATAAGCCCAATTCCGATGAATAATGAGGAAGTTATGGCTAAAATACTAAACTGGGCCCGGTTTGATCTTTACATGCGGCCCAATGATCTAGGGGAGGGCCCAATATTTATTATTCCTATAGTTATTAGAATTAATTATAGTCTTCTAGAATTCTCTAGAAGGTTCACTTTAATCCTAATAAGATTAGAATTAATAATCATATTTTGATAAGTTTTATTTGGAATAAAACATTATTTTATGAATGATACGATTTCGATTTTCATACAGACTTTACAAATTGATTTTGATTCATATGTGGACTCCATGTTGAAAGCGCGTAGAAATCCAGCCTGTCGCCGCGCGACAGGCTTTGTCGACACGCAACAGACCTTGTCGCCTGGCGACAAGGTCGGTTTTGCAGCGACAGAGTGGAGTTTTATTCCTAATCAAATTCTACTTATTTTCGAAATGTTTTCTTATAAGTAGGGTCCTGAACCTCCGTTTTTATTCATAAACAATCTACTATCAATCATCATCTTTCTCTCTCTCTTTTTCTACGCCTTCCCTCAAACAAAATTCCGCATTCACGAGATTTAGACACACCTAGCCGAGTTCGAAGTTGCCTTCGCCATAGACGTGAAAGGTTATAATTTCTGAGGGTTTGGTCCCTAATCTCTCTTTCAATTATTTAATTTGATTGTTTGATTTTATGTTCCTTGAAGTTACTAACGCGTGTATTTTGTTATTAGAAAGAGATACGAGGCATCAAAGTATGTAGTCTTATTGCTCTATTCTTGTAGAAAGCATGTTTAAATTTGTTTAATTCCTAGTATCATGCTTAGGATGTTATTATTGCTTTTTAGTATCATGTTTAGGGTGCCTTTTACTCTTTTCCAATAGCATGTTAGTATCATGTTAGGTTTAAAGCTTTGATTTTTATTGTTTAGTGACATGCTAGGGTTTGTTATTAATCTTGTTAGTATCATGCCTAGGATCTTGCTATTAATATTATGCTTTAACATGATTATGATAATTATGATTATTCTTATCATGTTGCTTGATGATTATTATTGTTATTGCATGATCACGCCCTCTCTTGCAGGTTTAAAGGGAATTTGTACTTGTAATCACATTTAATAAGATAATTAATAATCTTGCTTAGGGATAATATGATTATAATTCAAGTGATTGCCAATAATAGTTTTCTTGTGCATTAAATTCAACCAACATAGATAAACAAGTTTAGGGTTAATCTGTTGATTGCATGTTAGTCAGAAAGCGCACATGAATACGAGAAGAATGAAGTAGAGGCCTATTTAGGGCAGATTCAATCTCTTTTAGGTTGGATTTGTACCTTCATCCCCGAACCCTATTTAGTTCAAGACCTTTTGGAGTTTACGATCTCATGGATCGTTAAGGGGTGTAATATTCACCTTGTGAACGGTTTACAAGTTCCTAAAACTTGTTGGCGACTCTTTTGCTCTAGCTTCCTTTCCTTTGGACGCCACCATGCTTAAGTGTATGATCATAGTGGGGTTCAAGTTTGGGGTAATGCTTAAAATATTCCCTACAACAACATAGAACAATGTAGTATGATAATAGTTCTATTTGATTTATGATATAGTTATTTATTTTTATTTCATCCACTCTCCACATACTCAAAACCTAACCCTCTTTTTTTTCTCTTCTACTGACGTTCTATCTCTTCTCTATTTTCCCCATATTTTCATTCAATTGCCCTCCTCTTTAGTGGAAATTCATCCACTGCCTTTTCTATTCATCCTCAAGTCTTTTCAAATTAGACATATGGAAACTCCCAACCCATCTCTCGTTCTTCTCGTGCGGGTGTTCAGGTATTTATTTCCCTTTAATGATTTTTTTTTGGGTTTTTTATAATGAAAATTTTGTAGATCTGCGCTTGTATATTCAAAATTCAAGGAATTATGCTTTTTGGTGATGTTCAAATCACTAGAATTGTCTTGTGATTGTATTATATTGTATGATTTTTATGAGATTAGTTGATGGAATTTGTGGGTTTTGAATTTGATTTTGAAATTTTGTATTTATAAGGGATATTAGATTATAAGAATCTTGAAACTATGCGCCAATATTGTCGAGGCCCTCGCTGCTCTAATTAGGGATATTAGATTATAAGAATATTCGACTTTCTCGCCATCTTGTTTGCTTGGATTAATTGTATATACTCTGACATTGCTGAATTTTCTTCTATAGGTTAAATTTCAAGGAATGATGCTACATTCAAGCATTCAATGATCCGAGACTTCATTTTCGTCATCATCAATTGATTAGCTAGTAAACAAAACACCCATATGCTATGCAATTATGATTGGAGTGTAATATTGATCATTTTTATATATACGTTTTTGTATCTAAAGTGAAATACCCTGTAAACATGCTCCAATTCTTTCAATTAGTTCGATTAATTCTTTGTATGAATTTTTTTTATTGGAATAATATCAATTCAATGAACACTAGCTAGTATATTTTTGACATTATTTTATTTCTTTACTTGCT
Source organism: Chenopodium album (assembly GCF_948465745.1). Lineage (NCBI taxonomy): Eukaryota > Viridiplantae > Streptophyta > Magnoliopsida > Caryophyllales > Amaranthaceae > Chenopodium > Chenopodium album. The sequence goes on from NC_137843.1 coordinate 46,994,222, forward strand.
GCCATTGAAAAAATTGGAGAAAAATAATAATAATTTTTTTTATTAAAAAATAAAGTAAAAGAGAACAGTCATCTAAGATGGGCGTTCTCTTTACATGTGAATACATAACGCCTATTATAAGATAAACGTTCTCTTTTCTGTGTCTTTTATTTATTTTGTACATACAATATGAAGCGGTTATCTTAGTTAGGCATACTATAAAACATAGAATACAAAATGCCTTGAAGAGGCATCTAGAATACTTTATAAGGCACCCTAGTTGAAGGACGCCTCTAAGGTGTTCTATATTGTCTATACAAAATGTCTCTTTGTAAGCATTCAAGTGAGACTACGGGCATTTCCTCCACAACCTAAATGAGAACATAGTGTTTGTTACTCTAAGTGGTGTCTTTCTAGAAAGTAATACATTTCCAAAACGACAAGTGGGAGGAAAATGAACTCGATGACTATCGAGCTTAGCAACAAACTAGAATTGGGAATCTCGGAAGACTCAAAAGGGCTTCAGGAGAATGATTAATCAAGAATACTCAAAAGGACTTTACAAGTGCCTTAAAAGAGAATTCATTACTCACAAAACTACTGATAAGTTGGAGTAAGATCAACATAATGAAGAGGCTTTGGAATCGCCTTGAAACTCAGTGTTTGATGCAATAACTCGTATAGGTATAGAATTCACCAAAGTTTTTGGTTGAATCCTATAAATTTTCTATTAAGTTAGAAATAAACCTAAGACTTACAAGCATACTATTTACTATTAGATAGTAAGGGAATAATGCCTTGTAAGATAGCTACAACAAATCCAAATTCCAAATAATGGTTAGAGGCCATAAAATCCGAAATAAACTCCATGTTTGAAAATCATGTTTAAAACTTGATTAATTTGCATGAGAGGTAAAAGACCCATCGATCGCAAATAAATTTTCAAGGAGAAAACTAACAAATGTGGAAATGTATATGCATACATAGCTAGATTGGTTGAAAAGGATATGATTAAATTCACGGAGTTGATTTTAATAAAAACCTATTCACCAATCGTAATGCTTATGTCTTATCGTGATTATTTTAGCATAATTGGACATATGGAGTATGGAAAAATAGATACCAAAACCGCCTTCCTAAAATAGAATTTTGGAAGTGACTATGAAAATAGTCTAAGGGTTTTGAAAATCTAAAATAATGCTAGATTTGAAAGCAAGCTCAAGAAATCTATTATGGGATTGAAGGAAGCATTGGATAAAGGAATTGGAACGTGTTTTCTCATTAATTTAATAAAAGGATTGACTTAGGGAGAAACACAGAAATTCTTGTGGAAAAGAAGTTTAATGGAAGCAAGAGTCAATCTTGTAAGGTCCAACAAGAAGTTTACGAACTCTGTTGTAAATTAACTATCAAATGCTAAATGCTTAGATTTGAAAGTATTTTCGACAATGGACAAAGCAAAAGATGATACTTGGTACATATTGGGTATTAAGATCTATTGTATAGACTTAATAAAATGTTTAAACGAGTAAAGGAATTTACTGTGTTAAACATGAATTGAAGGGATTTGAAAGGCTTTCGACCCATATGTATAAAACTATGTAAATGTTTGAACTAAGTATAAGATAAGCTAAATACTAAGTCAAACAAGAAAGACTCGAGTAGAGACTTTCAACCATATCACATAGCAAATAATTTAGCAAGACTCAGTGAACTGGATGAGCTAAAATATAACATGGATGGAAAAAGATTAAGAATCATTCTACAATTGAATCCATCATGTACGCTACGATATGGAATCGTCACATGACTTACTTTCTTAGAGCATGTGAAGTACGTAAATAGTACCAGTCAACCTGAATCTATGTAATAGATCGTTAGATTATGGCCAAGAACATCCAAAGTACTTGGATAAGTATGAGGATGAGTTCTTGACGCATGGAAACAAATATGATTTGAGTAATGATGTTACAAGCACAAACCTTAACAAGGATTAGATCCTTAACAAGGAAGTCGTTTATAAGCACGAGCTAACAATGCGTCGTGGCTTGAGAATGGTAACACGGACGTGCATCCGTGTGTAATGTGCGGGAATTTAAGGTAAATTTCCGTGATCACCAGTGATTAGGGTATCCTAAATCATTGTGAGTCGTTTGGAATGAAACCCAAGAAAAACATCATCAGGAAGTCTACTAAAATATATGTTGAGAATATTGTTGCCTTAAAGGCAATAATAAAGAAGATGTTCTATGGAAAGTTCGTTGTTGAACGTAAATGATTGTAGGTTGTCAAGTTGAAGATCTCAATCATGAAAATAAGTGAGAGCCATCACTTGGACAATAAATCCTAAATCACATATAATCCATGACACTCTCAAATTTTATCATCTTATTATGAAAGTGATCAGTAATGAAGATGCTAAGATTAGCAAAGTTATTAAAACTAAACCTATGCAATAAGTGAATGACAACATTCACAATTGCACAAAAGAAATCAAGCATATTAGATATGGGTGTGATTTCTATAAATGTTTTATAAAGAGTGTTACACTTAAAACATTCGGAAAACCCATTTATCATAAGATGAACTATTCAGGTTTTGGAGTAATTTAAATTTCATGCAATTTTATCACTCCGTTTACTATTTAATTGTGGTTTAGGATTAAATAATGAGTCCATTCGATTATGAGAATATTCAAAATAGGGTATCAAGACCAGTATTGATAAGGAAACACCTATTAAGTGAACATTGAATATTATAATCGAGAATTATCCCTAATCGAGGTCATTATGGACGATTAATGACCACTTGAGATTAGTGTGTAGTTTACCGTTTCTTGTGCTACAAGGACATGATTATCATGAATCATTTGCACAGATATTGGTTTAGGACCATACTGGATCGACCTATGAGGATACTTTAAGAGATTTAAAAATCATCATAAGTATACTTCTCATTATGGCTATCGGAACCTCTTTCCTCGACCATGAGTATTGTGAGTTCTCTTGTTTGAGTACTAGTCCGTTTTGATGTTAGTCAGACGTTTGTCGAAAAAGGGGATTATAACGACAAAAATTGGGCGGCTAGGTCCTCTCAGTAAGAGAAGATACATTACAAGACTGGAAATGTCCCCCTACTAAAAATAGGGAAGATATCTTTGTTGTTTACAAGGCCTCTCGAAGAGCGAGACTGTTAAAATGCATGGTCGTGCTCGGATGGATTTTAGAAATCATCTGTTTATTGACAGTCGGACTCGGATATCGAGAAACACTTCTGGACGTAATAAGGATGACAAATAAATCTTACCTTATAGTTCATGAAGATACATTAAGTGACATAGGAAAAAGGCTATACACAAAAAGCACACTTGTCCGGAAGGACAAGTAGGAGATTGATAGGAATGGTGTCCTTCAAAAGTGCATTATTCCGATAGAAGGTTCGGAGCTATTGGAAAGATATTTATTCGGTAAGTTCAAGTGATCAGAATGCCTAGGTGGAGGCCGCTTTCGATCAGTAATATTAAATCATAATTAATATTATAGCTTAATCTTGACTAAACCCTTCGGGTCACACACAAGCACCTAACGATCCGACACGATGTATTAATCCGAAAGGAATTAATAAGTCATTCGAGTATGGTGAACAAAGATGTCGAATTCCGAGCTTAGAGCGTCAGAACCGAATATTAAAAGTCGAGCCAAAATTTAGGAATTTGCGAGACAGGAAAATGCTTCAAGTAAGAAATAAAAACCCTAGCCACGCGAAGGCTAGGGAAGCACGCCACGTGGCAGCACACGTGGCATTGCATTGTGGAAGTCACCATGGTGGCGGCGTGCCACATGGCAGTGCGCCACGTAGCAGCCATCAAGTGGCAGCGCACCACGTGGCAGAATGCCAAGGTGGCGGTGTGCCACGTGGCAGCGCGCCAAGGTGGCGGCGTACCACGTGGCAGCGCCAAGGTGGCGGCGTGCCACGTGGCAGCGCGCCAAGGTGGCGGCGTGCCACGTTGGCATTCACCAAGTGGCAACACGCCACGTGGAAGTGTGCCACGTTGGCAATGCCATGTGGCAACGAGCCGCGGACTTGAGGGATGGGTCATGGACACGGGCCGAAGGGTGGCGGTCCAACCGAACTAACGTTGGGGCTCAAGGTTGGGTGCCACATGGTTAGCTCACAATGCGTGTGAGTTGCCTTGGGGAGCAAGTAAGGAAGTGGTCCTCACCTAACCATGTGACACTTATTACTTTGTTATTCCTTGGTTTATTTAATTAAGGATTGAATTGAACATTCTTTCCATGTGGGATCTTTTTGTGAAAAAGTCCCACATTGAAAGATGAGTGAAATTCACAAGGAAGCACTCCTTATAAATAGCCAAGGCATACCTGGGTTTTCTCCCGCGATGAGTCGAACTCATCAAAACCCAACAAGTCATACTAAGTTGGATTTAGTCAATTTATTAGGTTTTAATTAACTATATTAATTAATTAATTAAGCAAAGTCCTACATAGCCATTAAATTAGTTTTTTTTAAACTTATACACAAGTAAAAAAAATGGTTAGTGTAAACACATATAGGTTATGCACAATCAAGAATGCACAAGTAGTCAAGTAACCACAATATGATGCAATGAGTTTTCAACCTAACCATGGCTCTAGTTCTCAAAAGTTCAAGGATAAGGGTTAGTTAAAGAGGGTCCATGGTTATGAGTCTGGATGCATGGCGCGGAAGCCTTACCTTTGGAAGGGTTGGCGCGCATGGATGGGACCCCACAAGTTAAGCTTGTTTCCATGGTTTGGTGAATTCACAAACTCAGATGTACCCTTCGTTGCAATAAGCGTTCGATGGGTAGATGGAGCATGAATTCCCAAAGGGTTATGGCCATATGCAGAACATATATGGGTTCAGAAAAGTGAGAAAAAACTCAATCAAGAAGTAAAATTGAGCAAACAGTACTAGAACCGGTCAAAGCAAGAACGCAGATTTTTGGCTCGGTATTAGAAGAACGTAGCTCAACTCAATAGGGACCATCGCGAGACGATAGCCCTGTCACGTCGCAATATTGTTATCGAGTTGCGACAGAGACATCGCATTGCGATGAGCACTGTTTTCTCAGCGCCAGTTCCTACATGCCTTAGCAGCTCTCTGTTTTCTTAGAATTTTCCAATTTTCGCTGCGTTTTTTCGATTCTAGTTGTGAAAGATATTTCCCAAATTTCCTATGTGTAAAAATTCTATGTTTTTGACGCATTACGGATGGTCTATCCAATGTGGACCTTTTTATACTTATGCCAATAATGTCAATCAAAATTACGCACATGAATACTAATAACTTTTCGCGTCTCATCCACTCATTCTAAATTATTGCCAAAATAAATTTTAGGAATTAAAATAGAAATCCTCCCCATTAGAGTCGCCAAAAAAATATAGGGAATATTTCAAGCATCCCACACTTAAGCCCCACTGTGATCATACACTTAAGTATGGTGGCGTCCAAAGGGAAGGAAGTTAGAGCAAAAGAGTCGCCAACAACTTTTAGGAACTTGTAAACCGTTCACAGGGTGAAGGTTACACCCCTTCACGATCCATGAGATCGCTATCTCCATAGTGGTTTGAAACCATGACTGGATATTCGGGGATGAAGGTACAAATCCAACCTAAAAGAGATTGAACATGCCCTAAATAGGCCTCTAATTTATACAATCAATATATTAATCCTAAACCTGTTTAATCTATGTTGGTTGAATATTAATGCACAAACAAAACTATTATTGACGATTACTTGAATTAAAATCATATTAGCCTAAATAAAATTATTAATTATCTTATTAAGCGTGATTTCAAGTACAAATTCCCTTTAATCCTGCAAGAGAGAGCGTGATCAAGAAATAACAATAAATATCAAGCAACATAATACCAACAATCATCATGATAATAATAATAATCTCATCAAAGCATAATAATATCAGCAAGATCCTAGGCATGATACTAACAAGATTAATAACTAAACCTTCCATGTCACTAAACATTAAAGATCAAAGCTTTAGCCCTAACATGAAACTAACATGATAGAAGAAATAAAAAGCAACCTAAACATGATACTAGAAAGCAATAAAATAATCCTAACATGATATTAGGAATTAAAATAATCTAAGCATGCTTTCTAAAGATATATAGAAATAAAACAACTTACTTTGTTGCCTCGTATCTCTTTCTACCAAAACAATACACACGTTAGTAACTTTAATAAAAATATTAAATTAAACAATTGATTTAAATAATTGAAATGGAGATTTGGGACCAAACCCTAAGAAATTATCAACTTTTCACGTCTAAGGCGAAGGCAACTTCGAGCTAGGTTAGGGGCGTCTAAAACTCGTGAATGCGGTATTGTATTTCAAAAAAGGGAAGGCTTAGAAAGAGGGCGAAAAGAACAAGCTTCTAGCTCTAAGAGAGAGAGAATATAAAGATGATTGTTGATGATTGAAAATGGGGAAATAATGCCCCTATTTATAGAGAAAAAATCTAAAACGTTAGAAAAGAGTCAGAATTTGACTCGAATTAAAACAGACCCTATCGCAATGCGACATACCCTATCGCGACGCGATAGGCTCTCCGCAGCGCGATGACGCAATCAGGATAAAAATCCTGTACGGAGTCCTTTTCCTAATATAATTAGGTAATAGACTCCGTAATTATCTCAATTAAAATCATCTTTATCATTTAAAACACTTGTTTTTATTTCAAATTGAATTCTTTATATTTTCTAAATAATATAAAAAAATAATTATTAATCCTAACACTATTAGAATTTAAAATAATCTTCTAGATTAATCTAAAAAATTAAAGTAATTCCTAATAACTTTAGGAATGATAATTATTGGGCCCTCCACTTGATCATTGGGCCATATATAACCATTTTGGGCCCAATTTAGTATTTTGGCCATAACTTCCTCATTATTCATCGGAATTGAGCTTATAATATATCGTCGGAAAGCTCTTTTTAATCCTCATCCAACTACACTACTATTGAACCCATATTATGGATTAAACTAAATTATAATGGACGTTTTCCATAAATAAGGTATGAAAAGAAATATTTTCGAAAACACGATGAAGTATTTAAATTTAAAAACAAGCGCATCACGAGACTCTTTCACATTTCACCTCGCTCGATAATCAATGACATGAAATATATTCATCACTGGGTTAGGTTTTCGGGGAGGCACAATCAGGTGTCTACACCTACCCATGTCACATGGCATAACCCTAAGGAAGAAGTAGTGTCCAAAGACACCTGATGAGCGAGAAAAGATGAATCAGATTCCATCTGCTTCGCTTATTGGATCGATCATGTATGCCATGATATGTACTAGGCCAAACGTATCGTATGCCTTGAGTGCTACGAGCCGGTACTAATCAGATCCATGAGAGGCGCATTGGACTGCAACAAAGAATATCCTAAAATACCTGAAAAGGAACAAGGATAAAATCCTGGTATATAGTGGCTTAGAAGAATTAGTTTCTGAAGGTTATACCAACGCAAGCTTCCAAACATACATAGAAGATTTCAAATCACAGTCTGGATATGTGTTCTTTCTAAATGGAGAGCGTTTAGTTAGAAGAGTGCCAAGTAGAGCACAACTGTAGATTCTACAACTGAAGCCGAATACTGGATAGCTGCTGAAGTGGCTAAGGAGGCAGTTTGGATTCGTAAGTTCGTTGGTGAACTTGATGTTCAATAGCTCTCCATTGTGACAACAATGGAGCTATTACTCAGGCCAGAGAGCCAAGGGAACATCAGAAGGTCAAACATGTCAAGTGGCGATTTCACATGATAATGTAGCCAATCCAATTACTAAACCTCTGCCTCTAGTGAAGCACAACAAGCACGTTGAGGCAATGGGAATCAGGAATGTTGGAGATTTGCTTTGATTTCCATGTTTAGTGTTTTAATTAATTTTTGAACATTTTAATGTAAGACACAATGATGAACCATTCAAGTTTTGGAGTAATTTAATTTCATGCTATTTTACCACTCCGTTTCTATTTAATTGTGGTTTAGAATTAAATATTGAGTCTATTCGATTCTAAGAATATTCAAAATAGGATATCAAGACCAATCTTGGATAAAGAAACACCTATTAAGTGAACATTGAATATTATAATCGAAAATTATCCCTAATCGAGGTCAATTAAATGATCGACGATTAATCACCACTTGAGATTAGTGTGTAGTTTTATTTACAGCACCGTTTCTTGTGCTACAAGGACATGATTGTCATAGATCATTTGCACAGGTATTGGTTTAGAACCATACTGGATCGACCTATGAGAATACTTTAAGAGATTTAAAAATTGTCATAACTATACTTCTCATTATGGCTATCGGAAACTTTTTCCTCGACCATGAGTATTGTGAGTTCTCTTGTTTGAGTACTAGTCCGTTTTGATGGTAGTCAAACGTCTGCCGTACATGGAGATGATAATGGAAACACTCGGGCGGCTAGGTCCTCTTAGTAAGAGAAGCTAACAGTACAAGATTGGGAATGTCCCCCTATCATCGATAGGGAAGATGTCTTTGTTGTTTACAAGTCCTCTCGAAGAGCGAGACTGTGAAAATCACAACTAAAAATTACGGTTTTTGCAATTGTCGCTGAAAATAGAAAAAGCGGTCGCTAAAAATAATTGTGACCGTCAATGGTCGTAAAGGGGTGGCCGTTATTGACGTGGTCGAAAAAAGACAAAATTACGACTGATTGACGATCGCAAATTTATTGTGACCGTTTCTTTTATTTTCAACGATTGTTACATAAACAGTCGCAATTTATAGTAATTGCGACTGGTATAGGAGCGGTCTCAAATTTGTTCATTTGCCACGGCTAAAAGCGGTCGCTAAAAGTTTGAAAAAAAATAAAAATACTTACAAAAAAACGGAAAGAAACGAAACCAAAAATCACATAAACCAAAATCCAGAATTCAAAGCAAACCAAAATACAGAAATCAAAGTAAACAAAAATAAACCTAAATCAACCCAAAAACAAGCCATAAAAATCCAATTACAAGCAGAAACCACAAAAATCAACCAATAAAACAAAACCAGCAGAAATTAAATCAAAATTACAAGCAAAAAAAGGGCAAAAAACAAACAAAATATAAAAAAATTATCAAAAATCAAACACAAATTCAAAACGACAATCAAATCTAAAATTAACTAAAATCAAACTGAAATTAACGAAAATGTACCAAGCCCAAAATGAAGAACATTTAGACAAAATAATCGACCTAAAATCAAACCCAAAAAATTCGACAAAGAAATCGAACAAAAACAGAATTAAAACCCACAAAAGTTGGAAATAAACAAAAACAAATAAAAAAATTAAACCACAAATAAAATCAAACATATATTATACCCACATATACAAATTTGACCAAGTATATATTAATACCACATAAATAAAATCGAATGAAATAAAAATCACATATATAAAATCGCAAAAAATAATTGAATACGTAAAAATTAGACCAAATTCAACCAAAAGATCGAATAAAAAACGAATTATACCCTCAAAAATCGAAAATAAACAAAAACAAACAAAATTATAGGAAAAAACAACATACCTTTCATAATATTTCTTCCTCTTTGGGTTTATATGGTCATATTCGACCATGAAAATTCAAGATCTGGAATTTTCATGGTCGAATTTGACAATGAACACCATAATCCAAACAAGTTAACAAGAACCGAGAAAGAATGAAGAAGAAAGAGGGAACAGAGGGAGGAGGACAGGTGGTGAAAATGGTGGCAGAGGAAAGAGATGCCGACACTAGTAAAGATGGAGAAGGAGGAGAGAGAAAGGAAAGGGAAGAGAGGATAGGAGAGAGAAGGGAGAGAGAAAAGAGAGAGAAAGAGAGCGGCTCAGCGGTGTGAGGTTTAGAGTAAATTAGGGTTAGAATGATCTGGGTACCCTTTTATACCCGATCTTTTAATATAAAAAAAGCCTTTTGCAACCGCCAAAAACGGTCGCAAATTACGACTGTTTCTTACACGGTCGCAATTTTACGACCGTTTTTGGCGGTTGCAAAAGGATATTTTTAATTTCGACTTATTTTAAAATCATTAAAATACCCTTGCGACGGTTTATATTGGAAAAAACGGTTGCAAATCTGTGACCACTTTCAAAAAGGGTAGCAATATTGTGACTGCATTCAAGACGGTCACAGATTTCATATTTTGCGACCGTTTAGATGACGATCGCAGAAAAACGGTCGCAATTTTACCGAATTTTAGTAGTGAATGCATGGCCGTGCTCGGATGGATTTTAGAAATCATCTGTTTATTAACAGTCAAACTCGGATTTCGAGAAACACTTATGGGCGTAATAAGGATGACAAATAATCGTACCTTATAGTTAATGAAGAGACATTAAGTGACATAGGAAATAGGCTATACACAAAAATCGCACTTGTCCGGAAAGACAAGTGGGACATTGATAGGAATGGTGTCCTTCGAACAAGTGTATTATTCCGATAGAGGGTTCGGAATTACTAGAAATCTAATTATTTAGTAAGGTCAAGGGATTAGAATGCCTAGTTGGAGGCCGCTTTCGATCAGTAATACCTATCTATAATTAATATTACAACTTAATCTTGACTGAACCCTTCGGGTCACATGCAAGCAACCCCAACGATCCGATACGACGAATTAATTCGGAAGGAATTAATGAGTTGCTCGAGTAATAAATATTTAGACGTCGGGAATCGAGCTAGGAGCGTCGAAACCGAGCGTCGCAAGTCAAGTCGAATTAATAAAAGACGAGACGGTAAAATCAAACTAATTAATCAACAATTACCAAAATACCCCTAGCATCGGAACGCCCCGAGCAAACCGAGTGCTAGGTACAAATGGTGCTAGCATGTGCACTGCACCTAGGCAACGGTGCTAGGTGCACATGGCTAGCGTACACCAGCCCCGCAAAAAGCAGCAACAACCCACATATGCGTGTGTGGCTTGCTGGGCGCATGTGCGGGCAGGAGTGCTAGGCGAGAGCTGCTGGCGCGCCAGGCACTACGCACCCAGCAGCAGCCAACTAGCAAGCGTGGCGTGCTGGGCTACGTGTACTAGCATAAGCGTAGCAGCTAGCCTCGGCCAGCAGCCCGCATATGTGCGTGGCTTGCTAGGTAGAGGCAGCATGCATTCCCGTACCAAGCAGCCATGGGAAGGCCCAGCCAAGGCCCAAGGCTGCCAGCTGGGCGAGCCTTGGTGTCCAAGGCAGCTGCCACGTGGCGTGCAGGGTGAAGCCGTATGGTGAGTGTTGGGCGGCTAAGGGAAAGCATGGGGAGGAAAGAATGGTCCCCTCCCCTTGTGGTCCTCACCTAACCTTTTCCTTCTATGATTGCCACTGGTTGCTATTAATTAGTTGCTAGATATTTTCTTTTATTTTTGATGTAAAAATAAAAGGGGAAAATTGATTTTACCAACTCTCCCACATTGGTGGGAGAGTGGAATTCTCTCATGTCATTCTCTATAAATACCCACCTTAGGAATTGGAGAAAATAACTTGAGTAGGAACTCAATAAGGCATCTCCACTTGAGAGAAAACTTTTAAGTTCATATAATACTCGAGTAGTGTTTTGGTCCAACTTGGCTAAACTCCAAGTAAGAGACTGGTCGGGGTCGAGTTGCAGGTGGATATCATAAGAGGTCTCTGCGCTTGCAAGACTTGGCTTTGAAGTAAGAGCTCTGGGTGTGAGTGAAGCACACGACAAGGGTAAGATCGTCTTTTTTTTCTTTCTTGTTATTTATGTCATTTAGTTATATTAATTGTGAGCGGGTCTTGGGGTCAGGTTTTGTTCCTCGGTGAGTTAGACTCATCGAAACCCAACAAGATTGACATATGAAGCAAATCATAAAGATTAACTTGGATTTTCACGAAAATTTTCCATAGGATAGTGATCGTCTGATGCTATAATTTCGATCTAATTCTAGGAATTATTATATATGTCGACTTCAATGATAATAATTACTACGATTATCCTAGTACTTACAGATGAATTCATGATGTTTCTGGAAACAACTAAGCTTTTTAGGTTATTTCATGGTATACCGTATCTCAAGATGTACTAAAACTGCTATCCGATTGTCCAAATGTCCTTGTGCTCTGCCTAGCAAAGGTATGTTAGAGGGCTCCGCCTTGATGTCCGAGGGCTTGGCCTGCAAAACAAAGAGGTTTAGCTCTCCCGGGATTTGACTCGAGAAAACCCTTCAGATACTTAAGTCAACGAATGTATATTCTAGAGAAAGAAAGTAGAAAGAGAGTGTTTTTAGAATGAAAGTGTTTTTAGAGAGAAAGTTAAGAGAGAGAAGGAGAGAGATCAGAAAAAGTCTTCATCATTAGTGAATGATGAGCTATTTATAGACGTACTTTTCACGTAACAGTTTTGTACTTGAATAGACAGATTTGAGGCAAATTTGTACTTTGCAATAACTAATGATGGGATGGTTCATAAAATGGTATTTTTGTTATTTCAGGTCATTGGGCTTAGGAAATGGACTAGGCCCAAACACATGAGTTTTGTAATTGAAGAAGTTTCTAAAAAAAATTGATTTTAAGCTTCGAAGGAGCTACTTTGTTGTTTCAATAAAAATTTAGGTCTTGATATGCAATTGTTTTAATCTTGATTGTTTTGCTTTGATTTATTGCTGATGCAATACGCTAATGAAGTACTCTTTGATATCGTCCTGTGATAACCATAATTTAAAGTGCTACATCCAACAGCCATTTCCGTCAAGTGATCAAGTTGTAAGTTAGTTGTATGAAGAAGTAGATATTTTCCCATTAAGTTGTTTGTTTGTCTTCATTTCATCGTTCTCTTAGGTTTCGACTTGTAAATGGTTATGAAAATTGAGGCCAATAATTGCCTTTTAAGCAGACCACTCTTCATTTCATCGTTCTTTTAGCTAAATAAATCTGCCAACCAGTCAATTACTAATAAAGCAAATTTATATGCAATGCAAATTGTGTAGACAATTAGCTAACTTACAAATTAACAAAAAATTCTTTCAATTGACAGGTTTTACTTACTGTTAGGGCCGGAAAAATGGAAAAATTAGAAATATTTTAAGAGTATATACAGAGTATATGTGAAGATATGAGCAACAAAAAATTCACAATCTAGAAACTAGAATGAGAGTATGTTCATTAGTGACATTTTTTGTATTCGTTAATTGTGTGGACATCTTCTCTAAATCATTCTGAATTCCCTGCACAACTCCCACCAGCACCTTCGATTTCGGTAGTGCATAATACAATTTCTGATCATTTAAATCTTTCGATGAAAACAGTTGATGCAGCACATTATCAACATCATTTATCTCATTTTCGCTCTCATACTTCCACTTTCCCTTGTTCATCAGCTTAGAAACCAGAGACTTTTTTGGCCTAGACACGGGTATTGACAGGAATAACAGAAGTGACTGAAACACAGACAAGTTTATGATGCTAACCCATCTTAGTGATTTTATCACTGTTGATCGATGACAATCTTCTTCTCCAAGTACTTCAGCATTGAGTTGATTCAATGACTTGAGTACTTCTTTCGCTTTCCTAATTACTTCCTTCCTTACGGAGTTGTAAGTAGCAATATTGCTCTGCATTTTTGAGATATCTGCTTCATTTTCTGAAATTGAAGATTCAAGACTTTTACTGATTTTGACTTCTTGTGATACAACTTCCTTGATTAAGCTGCAAACATTAACAAGGCTCGAGCATCCCTTGAACAATTCGGCAACATTTTTCTCATGTTGGCGAATTGAGAGTGCTTGTTGTGTCATTGGAAGACTCGGCGGTTGGTTGATATAGCCATACAACTTCTCTAGCCCTGATACACCAATGATAATTCTTTCGGAAGCTGATGTTGATGCTTCCTCTTTGGATCTGAGCCTTTTCAACTCTTGTTCGATTCTGTGGTTGATCGGATTCAGCTTTGAAGGTAAACTTAGCGATCTAATTTTGTGAGTAGTGTTCATTTCTGTGGAAAAATTAGCCATGATTTAAGACTTGCTTGTAACTTGTAGTGTTACTAATGAAGTAATGAACTTCAAGTAGTTGAATTGTTGCTGTTGATTGAGAGGATGGTTATTATCTCATGAATGTGTTCACATATATATATAGGTGGCCGAAGCGACATGACTGACAATTCAGTAGGACAACCAATGGCAGCTAGCAAGGCTTATTGATCCTCCTGTCTCTAATTATAATTAAGCAAGGTATTAGCAATAATAGTAGTCACTAAACAGTTCATAATTTGGTCATTGGTTGAGGGCTTTACTGGCTGGTGCACCCTCTAAGAGAACTAATAGTGATTAAACTAAACTAATTACTGTACTGTAGTATTAAGTGCTCAGATTATTGCACAAAGAAAGATCTTGGAACGAGCTGATACAAAATTATGTACACGAGTGGGTTGTCGTTTCGTCATTTTGTGAAGGAAAGTTGCGTTCTATGTTTTGCTATTGAGATCTTGTCTACGAATCTCTGCTGACAGTGACATGTGACTCCCTGTAAATTCACGTACCACCTATACATGGTTGTTGGAAAGGGTATCAGATTTGAGCCAAGAGAAAACGATTATATTAAACGGTAGTATAATGAATAAGATTAATAGAAGGTCAAAATGTTAAAACCCAATAAAATGCCAAAGGAAAGTGACACGTGTCATGGTAACCAATTACATGATGACACGTAATATGGTTACTTATTATATGATGACACGTGTTATGGTAACCTGTAAAAACAGGTTACCAATCGATTTTTGACTGTTTAAAATTACCCCTAAAAGATGTAATCTTATTAATATATAATGTAAAGGTTGTATTATTAAAAAAAACGTGTCAAAGTTGTATTATTTTTTGTAATTTTTCCTAAATGTTATGCAATGTTATCCGTATAAACATGCCAAAACAAGAAGGGACACTTTAAAAAAAAAAGAGGGGGTGGGGGAGAGTACACAGTGGTCTAATCCTTGGTCAATATAAATAGATGAATACTTTGCGTCATTTTTTTTTTTTAAAAAGCTCTGCATCCCTATTTTAATACGGACATGAGAGTTTTTTCAAGGGCAAGGCCCCGAAGTACCGGAGAGGAGAGGGTGGGGGAGGAAGGAGAATCTTCAAAGTGCAAAAGTAAAAAGTTAACTACCAGTAGAAGTTATATATACCGTACCTTTTGCAATTAAAAATATTGCTTAAGGAAAGATCTAGGAAAATTAACAGATATATAAAAAAAAGTGTAAGAGTATGCACACGAGTGATAGTGAACTTGTTTTAAATTGGTTGCAGACACATTTCGTCTGCTGGCTGTCTGTGGTTTTAGGAAGCACAATTGCTCGTGCATGTTGTACCCATTGTGTTTTGTAAAATTGTAAGCTTTACTCTTTGACATTTTGATGTGTTCTTTCCTTGAAAGAAACCTGCTAGCCGTCGAACACGTGTATCTTTTTTCTTTTTTCTTTTTCTTTTTTTTTATTACATCGCATTTTGATGTGTTCCAGCTAATACTAGACCATAATTACAAATATAAGCGTTGCAATTATATAGATATATGGAGGGAGTGAGTGTTTAAACGAATTAGAGAAAATAGTTGATGACATTTTATAAATGTATTAGAAAATGAAATAAAACAATTTGTATGAGACCAAAAGGCTTTAGAATGTTAAATGGAGTACTAAAACAACAATTAGAACATATCAGGATAGCAAATTTGCGAAAAAGATATATTAAAGATAGAGAAATTTGTGAAAAAAAACCTTTTAAGTGGAGACTTTTTGTAAAATGACCTTTTAAGTTAAAATTTGTGAAAAAGACCTTTTAAGTTATACTACCTCCGGTTCACATTACTTGCAACTTTTGCCAAAAAGGAATGGTTCACATTACTTGCAACTTTTGTTTTTCTTTTCTTTTTTAGTAAGTTTTAACTATATAATGACGAATTTACCCTTACTTTTTTTTAAAAAAAATCCTAATAAAACTACTTTTTTTTTAACATCCTAATTAAACTATCCCAAGATTCATTAATTTCACCCATCATCTTCTTCCCCATTATTTTTCTTTCTCCTCCTCCAACCCCATTGTCATGGTGGTAGGTTCAAATTGGTGGGTCGTTGGTGGTAGGTGGGTTCAAACCGGTGTATTCGTGGGTGGTAGCTAGGGTGCTAGGTTCAGATCAGTGGTTAATGGATTCGGTGGTTGCTGGGTTTGATCTGTGCTTGCTGGGTTTAGATCGGTGGTAGCTTGGTTCGGTGGTGCTGGGTTTGGTGGGTGTTGGGTGGTCGTCGGTGGTTGCTGGGTTCGTAAGTTAGTGGGTTCGGGGTTAGTAGGCTCGGCGGTGTTGGGTTCGATGGTTGCTAGGTTCGTCGGTGATGGGTTTGGCGTTACTAGGTTCCTCGGTGATGGGTTCAATGGTTGTTAGGTTCTTCAGTGTTGGGGTCGCTAGGTTCGGGGGAAGATCAGTGCTAGGTTTGCTATGGGTTCAATGGTAGGTGGTGGTGGTGGGCGGTTTTTGTACAGATAGGTGGTGGTGGTGCTAGGAGCGGCGGTAGGTGGTAGGTGGTGGTGGTGCTAGGAGCAACGGTAGGTGGTTGGTGGTGGTGGGGCTAGGAGCGGCGGTAGGTGGTGATGCTAGGTTTGGTGGTAGGTGGTGGGTTTAGTGGTAGGCGGTGGTGGTGGTTTCTGTACAGCTGGGTGGGTTGGATTAATGTTTTTGGGGGGGTTTGGATTAATGTTTAAGTATATACCCTTATTTTTCAATAATCATGTTTATGATCTTTTGCCTAGGTTTTCACAATACCTCCCAAAGTTGCAAGTAATGTGAACGGGAGGTAGTATTTTGTTTTTAGGGGGTATTTGGGAGAGTTTTCTGGGTGGTCAAGCCGGAGCTCCGACGTTTACTTTCACGTGTTAGTCATGTTATGAGTTAAACAAAAAAAAAATGTCCCCCCAAATTTCCCTCCAATTCGAACCATCCCTTTCATTTTTCCCCCTTTATCTTTCTTTTGCTACACTAAAATTTAGGTTTTTTTTTTTTTTTTTTAACTCACATGAGAAACACGTGAAAGTAAACACCGGAGTTTTGGCGTTGACCACCCGGAAAACACACCCAAGTACCCCTAAAAAATAATACAACTTAAAAGGTGCTTTTTCACAACTTTTCACTTTAACGATCCTTTTACGAAAAGCCGACCACTTAAAAGGTCCTCTTTCACAAATTTTTCTTAAAGATATGTTGTCATAGTAAAGCATAAGACATTCATGTAGTGACCAGTTTCACCAATGGACCATCTCAAATGAGGCTCAAGCCGACAAGTAGGGATCGAGACTCTAGAGGAGAGTCATGTAAAATTGTCTTATTGGTACAAAATTTCTTACAGGTCAACTCGATTCATGTTAACGTGCTAGTTATCTAGCCCAATTAATATTCTTAATACGTATAGTATACTAGTATGAATTATGTTGAATTTTTAATACTATATTTTGTGACCAAACAATTTCAAGCAATACAATTGATAGTACGTGCATCTACAGGGTGTCATCACAGATATCCTTAGACAAGATTTAAAATTCTCAATAGCGTTGAATTTTCCTTCATAAAATGACAAAAAGACAACCCACTCGTGTGCATAGTTTTGCATCATCTCTCATTCCAAGATCCTTCGTTAAGCCCATAATAATACTAGAGTTACATATAGACTAATTTAATACTTTACTTGGATTAATTATTGTTCTCTTATGGGGTGCACCAGGCTGTAAAGCCCATAACCAATATTCATATTATAAACTCTTTTCTTTCTAATTTGAACAATAGTTATTCTTAATACCTTCTTAAGTAGTTAAGTATGATTAAAGACAGGGGAACCGGATCAATTAGCCTTGCAACTTCCCATTGATTGTCCTAGAGGATTATCTGTCATGTTGGTTCCGGCTCGTGTGATCGTGTCTATATAAATCAGTACATTCATGAGTTTATAGACATCCTCTCAAACTAAAACCAAAATACAATCCTAGTTAAAAATACACTAGTAACATTACAACAATGGCTAGTTTTTCAACAGAAATCAACACATCCCACAAGATAAGATCACTAAGCTTACCTCTAAAGTTGAACCCAATCAACCACAGAATCGAACAAGAGCTAAAAAGGCTCAGATCAAAAGAAGCATCAACATCAGCCTTGGAAAGCATCATCATTGGTGTATCAGGGCTAGAGAAGTTGTTTGGGTGTATCAATCAAGCCTTAAGTCTTCCAATGACTCAACAAACTCTGTCACTTCGCCAACATGAGAAACATGTTGGCGAATTGTTCAAGGGATGCTCAAGCCTTCTTAATGTTTGCAGCTCAATCAAGGAAGTTGTATTCCAACAAGTTGAAATCACCAAAAGTCTTGAATCTTCACTTACAGAAAAGGAAGATATCTTAAAAAAAACGAAGCAATATAGCTAATTACAACTCCTTGAGGAAGGAGGTAATAGGTAAAGCGAAAGACATACTTATGTCATTAAATCAACTCAATACTGAAGTCCTTGGAGATGAAGATTGTCATCAATCAACAGTGATAAAATCACTAAGATGTGTTAGCATCATAAACTTGTATGTGTTCGAGTCACTTCTTTTATTCTTGTCAGTGCCCGTGTCTAAGCCAAGAAAGTCACTGGTTTCTAAGTTGATGAACAAGGCAGGGAAGTGGAAGTATGAGAGCGGAAATGAGATAAATGATGTTGATAATGTGCTGCATCAATTGGTTTCGATAAAAGATGCAAACGATCAGAAGCTATGTTATGCACTAGGAAAATCGAAGGTGTTGGTAGGTGTCGTAGATGGAATTCAGAATGATTTAGAGAAGATGTGCACACAGTTATCATATACAAAATTGTCACTCATGAACATACTCTCATTCTAGCTTGATTTTAGTATGCAAAAATGTTGTTCCAATATATATTCACATAAATCTGTATATACAATCGAAATACAGTACTATAATATTCTGAGTTCTGCTTATAATTTCTGTCCTAATACTTAATATTACTATTGATTCATAAAAATAATGAATAATTAATAGCCAAGTAAGCTAGCTTCAACCAGTTTCGATTGCATATATATATCATTAATATCAATGCTTATGATTTGCTTTTACGGAAGTAAGTAAGCTCAATTTGCAAACGCTTTCTCAAGTCCATAATCCACACCCATACATAAGACAATCTCCAATGGTGAGACTCAAATTTGGGTATTGAAATACAAAATGAGTTGTTTTTTATCTGCAATGGTGATACTATACCCACTTCTTAATTTAGCAACTCATGTGAAGTCTAATTTTCCAATGGTGAGATTGTATAAAGTATACAAATATCACTTTTAATTTATGGCCCTCCAAATCCATTTCTTTTTTCTTTTGTGAGGAGTTGTTTTCTAATTTGTATTTATTTTTAAAAAGAAAAAAGTAAAACTTAAATAAATTATAAAATATATTAGAATATTGACAAGGGGCCCACATTTTTTGTCAAAAGAGACTCAAAGTTGAGTATCTAAACTTAGCAACTTTCTTTTGGAGTTGCTAAGTTTAGATACCAACTTATTGGTATACATTGCAAAAAATACTCTCTCTCTCCTAAAAATACTCACTTGAGTCTCACCATTGGAGAGAGTCTAAGAGAAGGATATTTAACAAACTTTTTGTAAATTTAGAACAACCATATCATAAAGAAAAATTAAAAATTAAAAAATTATCCTCACTGGTACCTTTGAATTTTAATACACTATATTAGCCTTAGTTTACAATTAGGAAATTTTATTACAAAGGATCTTTTAAATGCATTTGTTTGCAAGAAAGAACCTTTTAAATCCAAAGTTGTGTAAAATGATCTTTTTAGAACATTTTTGTTGTGCTTGAGTACCTTTACGCCGGATAGCGAGAGTTGACCACAAAAGTCCGGCGTTGACCACCACGTGCAATGCACATGACTTCTATAATCTCAATTTTTGTTTGTTTTTTCCAAGTTTTCCCCTTAACCCTTTTAATTTCCCCCAAATCTCTTTCTCTATCCTCTGTTTTCTCTTTTTGTTGGGATTTATCTATTAATTGTCATTGTTTGAGCAACAACAATGGTGACTCACCCAATTAAGATCATCACTTAAATTCTCTCTCTTTTATCTATAGAATC
This sequence comes from Chenopodium album, assembly GCF_948465745.1. Lineage (NCBI taxonomy): Eukaryota > Viridiplantae > Streptophyta > Magnoliopsida > Caryophyllales > Amaranthaceae > Chenopodium > Chenopodium album. The sequence continues at coordinate 47,014,412 of NC_137843.1, forward strand.
AATTCTCGAATTTAAGTGCATCTCCAAATCATGGTATAACCTAATCAAATCCCCAAATTTCATCAAACTTCATCTCAATCAAACCTTAATTTCCAATTCCAATCGTAATCTTCTCCTCTCCTACTCCTCTTATCATTCTTCCGATATCTATTTCCACAATAATCATCTCATATTCATTCTAAGATATCGATCAACCATAATCACCTCCTATTCTCTGAGCTTGTTCATCCTCTTAAACACAACGAAATCAATTTTGTAGGATCTTGTGACGGCATCATTTGCATCTCCGATAAATCCAAAGACGATATCTTCTTGTTTAATCCACCAACCAAATCTCATGAAAAACTTCCACACAATCATACTCATAACCCTGGGAATGATAAGACTTTGGTGTTCGGGTTCGGTTTCGATAGTGAAAATGATGATTATAAGGTTTTAACGACAGTCATTACAGTGAGGTTCCCCATAGTGAGGCTGAAATGTATAGTTTAAGGGATAATTCATGAATATGTGTTGAAGAATCCAATATTTTTTGTTGTTGTGATTGGCATGGTGTTTTTGTTAATAAGGCTATGTTTTGGGTGCTTTTGGTCCCTCGGGAGAGTTACGTCACCAAGACTGGTCCATCGCAGTCTATACCTGCAAAACACGGAGACTCCGGTTGGTAGGAGCTCCGTCTCCGACGATCAAGTTAGTATTGGTCGGAGAAGATGAAAAGGTGCGGAAAAGGTAAAGGTGAGATCTTCTCGGATTCTAAGATCAGGTGTTTTCTTTGATGTGAGAGAATGTAGGGTTGTTGTAACAGTTGTTGGTGTCCCCAAAATGAGGGAATCTCCCTATTTATAGGATCATTGGTTAATGTGCCCTTTCTTAGGTCACTCTAACCTAATCCTGATGGGTTGCGCCGCATTGCGGCTTTCTCGAGATTTGGGCCCTAAAGGCGTCTTTTCTCCCGAACTCTGTGAGCACCACGTGCCAAATAGGGATAGGTCCACTTTGGCCTTATCTTGGGCTTACACGTGTCGTCTACTGGTTGGACCACGTGGCATGGGTAATTTTTAACATTTGCCCCTCACAAATGTGACGTGGCATGCCACGTGGCATCTGTGACACTTATCACTCTACCACTGGTTGAATAAATTTGACTGTGAATTTTAACCATTCACATTCTGGAAAAATTACAGGAATGCCGTTGAATTTACCCCTCTATAAATACATCTTTCCCCCCCCCCCTTATTTTTGGACGTTTCCAAAAAAGTCTAGAGGGAGAGAAAGTCAAGCTTTTTTTAGAAAGAGAGAGTCTAAGACCCATCTGTGTTTTTCACAAATAGTTCCCTTCTTAATCGTCTGCCCAGCAGGTTAATCGTCCGCTTGTGTTATATACAAGAAGAACACTTCCAGCCCGCTTATTGCAGCCGGTCATAGCTTGACTCCTTCTAGAGTCAAATCATAAGGTATCGTCTCTACCCCTTTTAGCTCATTCTTGCTTTTTCCATTTGTACATTTACATTCAATAAATGGATTCATCGCCAACGCACATGACACAGCCTAGATCAGTAGTCAGCCGTCTCCTAGTATGGCTGAGTCTAAGACTAGGGGTGCCGGCTATGGGTGTATGGAGCAGCTTGTACATCCCCAAAACCGACCGTATCTGTGTTTGTGCAGAACACAATGGCTCGAACAAAACAAACGACCACCACACGGTAGAGAAAAGACTGTACATTGGAGGTACCGTCTGATGAAATCATGCCAGTTAAGTGAGAGGATGTGCCAATTGATGCAGGGATTACTCCCCTTCTAGGATCCCAGGATTTCAAGTAGTGGGATTTTAGCTGAGTCTAATGGGGGAGATGAGGAAGAGGCCGTTTCCCATGCTAGCTCCCAAGAGATGGAACCTGAAGAGTCAGACGGGGAAAAGACCGCCTCTGCCTCTGGCTCGGATAATGAGACTTCCTAGGGGAGAGACAGGAGGTAGCACCGCCTCCGGGTCTAACTCTAAGGATAGTAGTGACAACGACCTTCCCAGCTTGAGGACATTGAGGTGGAAGAACGCAAAAAATGGAAGGACAAAAACAACCCGGTTGAAATCCATGTTTCAGCCAAAATAGAGCTACAATGGAGAAGGGGTTGGACAATTTTAAACTTAAGTGCCCTCTTGGTGGCAGATTCAACATCCGGGTGCCGCCTGAATTAGGAACCATTGCCTGGGAAAATGAGCAAACAAATGCTAACTGCTATTTCGGCTGTTATGAGGCGGCATTCTTAGCCGGTCTCCGCTTTCCTCTTCATGACGCAATAAAAGCCATCCTCAGAGGGTATGGGCTAGGCATGTGGCAGTTGACCCTAAACTCATGGGTCAACATTCGGGGCTAAATCGCCGCCTGCGAATTGCAGGGCTCCACCCCGGCTGGGAGGCTTTTGCATACATGCATTACCTCAGTCGAAGCCTAGGCGGCTGGGGAGCGTGGTACACCCTTACCACATACCCCAAATACCAAATGACCTTAGACAAGTTGTCTAAGTGGGATAATTGGAAGGAGCGCTTTTACTTGGTGTCTGCCCCCAAACGGCGAGAGAACCATCAGTACCGCCGGTACAACCGAAAGCCTGACCTGCTGGGCCAAAAGTATGCCTTCCTCCAGATTCCGGATGAGGACTACGAGATAATCATTGAGCCGGGTTTCCTTGAACTGGTCGATGAACCCATCTCAACCTGGGAACTTATTTCTGTGCCAAAGAACTGGAATTCCAAGCACGAATGGTTAAGAGACGAGGCTTTCTTATCCGCATGTGGTCTTAGTTCTATGTTTGATAGACGTACGTTAATCATACATCCAGCAGTTATTATGTCATCTGTATTGCTTCTTTGTTGGTTTCATTTCTATTCTTTTGTATGTACTGACAGACGTTTTGTTTGCAGAAACGGGTAGAAACATGGTTTCAGAAGGCAAAACCCCCAGGCAGTCTGCAGCTTAAATCCGCAAAGACATGGCGGAGATACAAAGGGCTGAACTAGCGACCAAGGGTCTGGTATACACCGTTTGCTCTAGTTACCTTGGTATTTTGTTTTAATTTTCAACTAGAGGCGACACTATGCTGGCAATATGCTCATTGTGTAATAGCATTTCAGGATGCTCCTCGATCCTTCCAAAACCTCATCAAGCGGAAGCCGAATGAGGAAGGAAACAGCTCCACCAAGTCTTAAAAGGTGTTTTCAACCCAGACGCCTCCTAAAGCTCCGGTTGGGAAGAATCGTCTCAAAATCGGTGGGAAGAGTATCAACCTGAAGGGCTTTGGCCTAGGAATAGACCTAGGCAAAATGTTTGGCACTGAGGCGGTGTCTAAAGCAGGCGAGCAGCCTAAGGAGGCTCACAGTTTTGCGGCGGCAGTTAGTGACAACAGCCTGCAGATCATTGAGCAAGGTATGGCTAGTCCTTTTAGATCACCGTTTGAGCCTCCTTGGTCCATGCGGGTGAAATCTCACTCACAGCAGACTTCTGAAGGTTCGTCAGGCAGCCGTCTGTAGATAAGTGCCGCCTACACAGCTTACTCACCCAATCTTGGTTGATGCAGATTCCCCCCGGTGGCCGGATGTGCAGCAATATGCCAATTCTATGCTTGGGGCCATCCCCAAGAAGGAGAAGGATGCCATCCCTGGCATAGAGACGTTCAACCTTAAACAGATCATGGCCCTCTTATCTGAGGTATGACTTTTCCAACAAATTTCGTTAAGTATGTTACCGCTTGAGCCCCCAACACTCCGTTTGTGTCCATAGGCTATGCTGAGGGGTGATGGGTTGAAGAGGCCATGGACCCGCAAGTAGAATGAGGTAAAACGAGCCAATAAAGCTGCGTGAGATTCCGCAGACGCTGCTCAATACCAAACTACAATAAATGATCTTGAGACTAAAGCGTTTGAACTGATGCGGGTAGAAAACATCAGGCGCTTGACGGCTGAGCTGGAGACCACCAAGAAGAAGGCTTTTAACTTCGAGGCTGCGCTAAAAAATGCCCAGGCAGACCTCAAAACTCTTGAGGGAGTTGACAAGGAGAACACCAATCACCGTGCAAACGTCAACCGTCTGAAGAATGAGATAGCCTAGGCCCAAGCGAACTTTAAGGTAACACTAGAAGCCGAGCAAGACCGGACCGTTGAAGAGAACGAGTGCAACTACACAGACCGTATGAAGATAGCCAGGAAGGTCTTACACCTGGGGAAGGAGTACGGTATCTAGGCCTTGGCTTATTAGTATGCTGATGAGGTTATCAACGCCAAGGACGAGGCCAAGCCAGGTCCTGGGTCGTTCGACGCCTAGGCTAACGGGGAGGTCGATGAAGAGCCAGCTCAAGCGGCAGGTGGTGGAGAGAAATAGCAAGAACCAGAAGAAGCTCGGGTGAACTCTACTCCACCGCTGCCTGAACAGACAGGAGAGGGACCGGCTACGCCTCAAGCTTAAGCTTATTGTCTTGTATTCGTCTTTGAGCCATCTAAATTTCCGGCCTGCGTGCCGTGTGTTTGAATGTAGTGAATCAACAATTTAATTTTGTTTTTACCCGGATGGTTATCCAGTCAACATTATTTCTCCCGGCTACAATGGCTAGGTTTTATTTATGAAAGTACCGACTGAGTCGGTTTTGATTCAATTTGCTTCAATTTTTTGCATTTTTCGATTTTCGCTATATACTTGAATTTTGCCTAACTCTTTAATATCATGCGTCAATTGATGAACTGACTGTAGTTGCCCCTGGGCGGCTGTGTGTTTGGTTTCAAAGCTTGACTAATAGATTGACTTGGGAACTTTTAATACTTTAAAGAGTATGAGATGTTCCTAGGTCAATCAATCATAGTAATGATTGCCCCAAACCAAGTACACAGCCGTCCAACACAACAATTGGGTCATCCGTTTGCCTAGGCAATTTGAGTAGTGTTATAGAACTACTTGCCACTGTCTAAGGTACCTGTAATCCAATTGTACTCTATGTCCATTTGCCCCATTGGGAGGACTTGTACAATTTCGAGGTTGGAGGTGAGGAAGAAGAGGGACATGGAAGTATTCCTGTTGTGGAAGAGTTTCCGGATGTATTTCCTGATGAGAATCCTAGTATGCCACCAGTAAGGGATGTTGAGTTCACTATCGACCTAGTGCCTGGTACTGGACTTATTTCTAAGGCTCCATATAGGATGGCTCCAGTTGAGATGAAAGAGTTGAAGACTCAGTTAGATGATTTTTTGGAGAAGGGTTACATTCGACTAGTTCCTCGCCATGGGGAGCTCCAGTGTTGTTTGTAAAGAAAAAGGATGGCAGTATGAGGTTGTGTGTCGATTATCAGGAATTGAATAAGGTGACAATGAAGAATAACTATCCATTTCCAATGATGGATGATTTGTTTAATCAATTGAAAGGAGCATGAGTATTCTCGAAGATAGATTTGAGATCAGGGTATCACCAATTAAGAATTGCTAAGCAAGATATTTCAAAGAGTGTTTTCAGGACCCGTTATGGTCATTGTGAGTTTACAATCATGCCATTTGGTTTAACCAATGCACCAACAGTGTTCATGGATTTGATGCATAGGATTTTCAGGCCCTATTTGGACAAGTTTGTGGTGGTGTTTATCGATGATATCTTGGTGTATTCGAAGAATGAAGAAGAACATAAGGAGCATTTGAGGCAAGTGTTGTCGAGTTTAAGGGAACTCCGATTGTATGCCAAGTTGTCAAAGTGTTAATTTTGGTTGGAGAAGGTAGCATTTTTGGGCCATGTGATTTCCAAGGATGGAGTTGCAATAGACCCAACCAAGATTCGAGCTGTGAGTAATTGGCCAACCCCAAAGAATGTGTCGGATGTAAGGAGTTTGTTGGGTTTGGCAGGCTACTATAGAAGGGTTGTGAAAGATTTTTCGAGAATTGCGAATCCCATGACAAGTTTGATGAAAAAGGAGCATAAGTTCGCATGGACTCAAGAGTGTGAAGAGGCATTTAAGATCTTGAAGGAAAGGTTAACCACAGCACCTGCGCTGGCTCTGCCAGATGGAAGTGATTTATACGAGATATATAGTGATGCATCGAGGTTTGCACTGGGATGTGTTTTGATGCAAAGTTGAAGAATGATTGCGTATGCTTTGAGGCAATTAAAGGCCCATGAAGGGAATTATCCAACCCATGATTTGGAGTTAGCTGCAATAGTTATTGCTTTAAAGATTTTGAGACATTACTTGTATGGGGTGACTTGTAGGATTTTTACGGATCATAAGAGTTTAACGTACATTTTAACCCAAAAGCATTTGAATGGGAGGTAAAGAAGATGGTTGGAGTATATGAGTGACTATACATTGGATATTCAATATCATGAAGGAAAGGCTAATGTGGCGGCAGACGCTTTGAGCAGAAAGTCAGAACATTCGATGAACTAATTTCTTTTTAGTTAGGTTTGCTATACATAGTTTTATTCCTATTTTTAGAGAGAGAATGAATTGAGAGTAGAATTAGATTTTAAGTTTTAGGAAGAAAAAGTTTATGCTTAGAATTCTTGTTCTTAGATTCTAGAGAGAGAAACTTGATGATTTGATGATTGCTACATTTGATCTCCATTTTCTTTGATATTGATCAGAGTTTTTTAAGAATTTACTTCTTTTTAATCCAATCTTAGTGTTTGATTTTGATATTTTGTTGAATTTCAAGTTGATTGATTGATTTGATTGTTGATAATTTGATTGCAATGTTGATGATGATTTTGATGACTTGTTTAGTTTTGTTCATTTCTACAATGTGTAGTGAGTAGATTCATTGCTAGGGATATGGTGAAGCATATATGAATGATAGATCATAGCTAATTAGGCGATTTTGATTGATTTGATATTGTGATTAAATTGGTTAATGGAAATTGTGCATGTGTTTGATCTGTTGAGGAGTAGATAACCTTGATTCTCAAGCTAGATTGCATTGTGGTTTCCATTGATACGACACATTGATTTGGAAACTACATTTATCAATTGAACTTGATTTGTGATGTTCTTATGCAAGTCATTCGTAGAGACCCCTAGTTTGACACCTTGGAAATAGTCTATCTAGTCCTTTTGATTGCAATTACTATTTTCCCTCGCATTGTTCGATTGATCAATCTCCTATCCAATTAGCATGTCTACTGTGAGTGCATGTGGATCCTAATTCCCTAATGTTCATGATATTGATTTCTACATTTGCTTTCTTGTGTTGTTTAGTTCTTGCTTAACCAAACCATTTCTATTACTTCGGGGTAGCTTAACACGCGACTATAGCATTTACCTTTCATTCCTATGGGTTCGACCTCTTAACTTGCCAATATACTTCATTGAAATGTAAAGTTAATGAATAAATGATTCTTTATTGAAATTATTTTCTAGATCGAAGAGATAAATCTTGTTTAGTACAAATCTTCTGAGAAATATTTTGATTGTGATCCTCCCAATGAAATGTATTCTAATGCAAATTTATATACTAAGTTGGTATAGAATTAGACGCCCCTATAAAAGAGATATTTTACCAACTTAGGGGGAGAAAAAACTGCAAAAGTTGGAAAATTTGAATAAAATAATAAAAAAATAAAAATTTCATGATCCCTATAATGGTATTTTGAAATGTTATATGCCAAATTTTGTCTATATACTATCAAGATATGTTGCACATTTATAATTTGATTTGTATTCAGTTATGACTCATGCTGCATAGCATTGAAAATGCATTTTGGTCATATTAAATTATGTGTATACATTGAGATAAGATCTTGCCAATTATACATGCATGAATCAATACACCTGAAGTGTGAGTTGTATGACCGTTTCCAAAATATAGATATGATATGTGGCAATATAGTGTAGTTAATACTTTTAATAGTATAATAGTATATAAATACCATAGTGTATAAATACCCCAAAAGTGGTATAGATATCTGAATTATTACAATAGATGACCTATGATATAAGAAAAATTATGATAGTACCAATGAAAAATGTATTCAGATAACCAATAAAAAATGCGTATGCATGATAGAATGGGCTAGTGAATAAGGGATCTGGAATATAAGTCCATATTGATGTCGACATAATGATAACCATCATAAGTTTATCACAGACTAGAAGTCCAATGAAATATGGATTTTTAAATCCACACTGTAAAGTGTCTTGCATTATTTTGAGTCCTATGTATGTTCATATGCATGTGTGAGTCTAGGTTAATGTATTATTCATTGCATATATCGAAAGTTGTTAGATGCATTACTCATTGTATATTTTGTTTTCTATATCTCATATTCCTGCATTAGTTTCTATACAATAATTGTGGTATATGTGAATGTTTGTTCAAAATATAGTAAGGTGTATTTGTAACTTTGATGGAAAATTACAAAGATATAATTATATTCCAATGAGAATGTGATGAAATTATTGATGATGTTGATTTTATAGCATGTTATGAATCATGTAAGAAAAGTTCCTGAAAAACTTATGTACGACGTATTTATATATCCAGCCCAACAAATTTTATATTTTGAATATTGTAATTATATCAAACCTTTTGTCTATGTGACTATATTATTGACATCTCAACCTAAAGTCTGAGTATATGAGAATTAGTGAGATCGAAAATTATTATTTGTATTTGCATGAGAATTATCGTGTCATTTATGAAAGTTTTAATATAAAGAATATCAATGGGATACTAATGCGTAAGACTGTTTTCTTATGGTCCAGAAGAACCATGTAATACCCCGTATTTTCATACGTATTTTCCTAATTAATTAATTAATTATTATTTCATAAAAAGGGTATTTTAGTAAACTAAATTACTATTTAAATTTTGGAGCCAAAATGATATTTGAATTTTTGGCGCCAAAAATACTTTGAAACCTAATTATTATTTTTAGATTTTGGATAATATTTATTATCCATTTATTTTATTTTTAAAAACGGATTATTTATATATTTCAGATATTTTAATTAAAGCAAAAATCATATTTTATTAATTAATTAAAAAGTCCAGAAAAATCCCATTTATTTAGCTAAGAATTTCGGATTTTCTATGTATAAAAAATTTAGTTTTCTTAGTTATTTATCGGTGAATAATTAGTATTTAATTAATCAATTATTCTATATTATTTACACAATTATTTTTATTCCTTAAAACTGAGCAAAAATCTTCCTAAATATTACTAAGGAGTCCGAAAATTTGAGCCATGGGAAGCTCAAGATTTTGGGCCCTCTTGTATTATTTTGTGGGCAATTATTTTGGTAAATTGTATTTTTATTTATCTCCCAAAAATCTATTATTTTTCTTAATTCTATTTTTCCATCTTCTTAATATTTGATCATCATATTTTCCTACCTTTTATTTATCTTGATTATTCCCCAAGTAATCTTCCTTGCCATATTATTTTTCATGACGACATACCTTCCATATTTTTGTTATGCACAATCACCTTAATATCAAACTTTCCATATTTCTTTCATTCTCTTCTCCAAGTAATTCCTTAATTCTTTTTACCATAATTCTTCCCACATTCTCTTGCCATAATATTTGCATGAGCTAGCCTATAAATACCCCTTCATACCTCTCACATTCTTCACACCAATTCTCTTCTTCTCTTACTCTTCTTCTCCTCTTTTCTAAAGAAAATCAGCCCATACATCTTTGGAGTCAATTTTCGAGCACTTCTGTTCATTTTTGAGGTTTTACTATTTCACAAAAAAATTTGTTCCTCTCAAAAAGTCTTTGAGGTTAGGCTCAAGAATCACCCAATTCGGAGTTATATCAAAGGAGTTACAGCCTCTGCAAGTTCTGTCTATTCTTTCCAACGCAAATCCAATTCTTCTCTTTTCCTTGGTTTTCTATCCTTTCTTCTTCTCTTTTCTTATTTAATAATTTATAGTTATTATGAGAGATTTATAAAAATTATTATAACTAGTTTTAATTAAATAAAATCAGATTTTTAATGATGTTTATGAGAAAATAATTTAAAGGTTCATGTACATTTAGTTGGGGGGTTTTTAATTTAATTGTTGTGATTAAATTAAAAATATGAATAAGAAAAGGATGCTCGAGTTCTCTACGGAGGCCTATAATGGGTACGACTCTCTGTCTAGGAAAGGCTCGCCTCAATGCCGTAGGTAACTTTCCTGGGAGACGCGGGCTCGATCATCCTATAATCATGACTCAAGTACATTATTATTATTTTTCGATAATAAAAAGAATTGAAATTATTTGAAACTTGAGTATGTGATTATGTGTGCATTAAAGTTGGAGTTAAAACACCTTGGAGTGTATAGAGGTCCTAAATTTTTGGGTTATTGTCCATGGTTGGGCGATCTTGATTTATACTTGGATTGGTTGAGTTGTGAATTGCTTATTGCAAATGGATTTTTAATTGAATTGTTTATGTGATTTAGCGTTGAATTTATTGTTTTGCATGCGTATGTGAAACAGATGGAGAATATTGATGATATGAGAAAGAATTATTTTAACTTGCACTACTTGAAAGATAATGAAGTCACAGTAAGTGAGTTCATAACTGGAATTGTTACTTTGGCCTTAACCCTTTATGAGAAACACAATCTAGAAGTCTTAACCCAACGACCTTGGATGATTCTCTTGGCCTTGGCCCATTTACCTAGAGTTGCAAAATATCAACACCTTTTTTCACAAGTATGGGGATGTGATCAAGAAAAATGGTATGCGGAATGAAGAGCATCATCATAAAGGGAAGTGGTTAGCAACCATGTCTAGCCTTAAGAGGGACTTACATTATGTGGAGCGTGAGTTTGAACCCAAGAGAAAAGTTGTGAACATTCCCAAGCTTTCAAAGGGTTGCACCCTCAGAGAAGGTGACCAAATGTACTACCTAAATGCCCAATTACCTTTTTCTTACCAAAGGAAGCGTCATGACTTCGTGGAATCCAATGATGAGTCCACACCACCTCTTGGTAGGAGTAAGTATTACCATTCTTCTAACTGTACTCCAAGCCATGAACCTCCAAAATGTCCTAGCCTAAAAGTCCATTTCCATGTTGCAAAAAGGCCCAGAACTCGTGCTCAAATTGCCAAAGAAAGAGCCCAAATCCCCAATGCTTCTTCAAGCCAACCTCGTGGTGATGTAAGCCCAGTAAAAATCCCAAGTTACGCTCCTGGCCTGGAAAGAAATCTAAGTGAATTTGGGTCAAGCTCATCAGGCCTTATTCCAAGCTATAGTAGCTACAACCCAACTCTCATGGCCGAACCAAGTGATAGACGAGATGATCCTGATAATGATCCCATCAAAGATGGTTATGCTAGAAGTGTTGCTTGATTGAATGATTGAACTATGATTTTTCTATTTGCTTTCAATAATTGTCTTAAATGACAAAGTTGTGCTTTCATTAATTATTAATGAAATGGAAAGTTCTTTTTTATTAAAATTTCTCTATATTTCTAACTGAGTTAAATGATTATGTGGTAGAACTTGTTTTACTTTCTCTAGTATGATAAATATACCTAGGAAGTATGTCTGCAAGAATGAGAGACCAAGTGAGAAGTAAGTGCACTGGTTCTAAAGTAGGGAAGGTCCTTAGAAAGCTAACCCATATTACTAAGAACATCACGAAAGTGGTGAACAACAGAAGTACTGACCTTGACTCTTATAGTGAGGTTTTCAGGAGAGTTGTTGCAGCCAAACCACCTATTTACTTGGAAAAGTAGGACCCTACCAGCCTTGAAAACTGGATTAGGGAGTTTGATAAGTTGTTTGATGCAATCAATTACCCAAGTGAGCTGAGGGTGAACAATGGGGTTTACTATCTAAGGGAGGAAGCTGACTTATGGTGGGCTCAAAGGAAGAATAAGTTGTTGAAGAAACCAAACTTTGGGTGGGATGAGTTCAAGGAAGCCTTGATAGAGAATTTTTACCCTTCCTACCTGAGAAAGTAGGAGTGCATGGAGTTTACCAACCTAAGGATGGGGAACATGTCAATCAGTGAATACTACAACAAGTTCATTGAGCTGATGAGGTTTGCCCCGAAAGTAGTCCCCACCGAAGCTATTAAAGCTCAAAGATTTGAGCAAGGCCTAACCCTGATCCTCCAAGGGAAGCTAGAGGGAGTAACCTTTGAGACCCTGGATGAAGTTTATGGCCGTGCAGCCCATCTGTACGGGATCAAAGGGAGGGAAATGGAGAATGTTTGAGAGAAAAGGAAAAACTCGGACTCTTTCTACGGGAGTCAAAAGAGGCGTAAGCCCAATGGTAACTACCAAGGGAATTCTGAAAGGAGGGACAATAAAGGGAACTTTGGGAAAGGAAATGGAGGACAGTCATCCAACCATAAGGGGAATGGGAACCAAAGGGGTGAGAAGCCTCAGAGAAAGTATTTGTGAGAGCGGTGTGAGAAAGACCACCCAGGAAAGGATTGTGAGGGGAAACCGGTAACTTGTCGTTACTGCCAGAAGCTGGGACACCGTGAGTATGAGTGTTAAAAGGAGGCTAACATTAAGTCAGGGAAGGTGAAAGAGTCGAGTGCTCCCAATAAACCACCCTAGTCTAGTGGACCTACACCTAAGGTTGGAACCAGTAGCAGTGCGGGAGGTGCCCCAAAGGGTCGTGTGTTCATGATAAACAGCCTTGAGGATGAAACTGCTAATGATGTGGTAATTGGTGTTTTCTTTATAAGTTATTTTCCTGTAAAAATCTTGTTTGATTCGGGGGCGTCTTATTCTTTTGTTTCCAAGAGAGTAGTTGGATGTCTCGGGTTAGAAAGTCCTAAGTCTGTTTCTCTGGATGTGTCTATTCCGTTTGGGGAAGTGAGGAGTTCTTCCAAATTGTTTTTGAGAGTGTAGAATTTCTGGCTGATTTAATTGAGTTCGATTTGAATGACTTCGATGTGATTCTGAGTATGGATTGGTTGGGAAGGTATGAAGCAAACATCGATTGTGTAGGCGAAAAGGTTACCTTGACTAGCCAAAACAAGACCAAAGTGGTGTATAAAAAGGAAGGGAAAAGTTCAGGGTTAAGAATTGTTTTAGCTATGCAGCTACAGAAGCTGGTTAAGAAGGGTTATCCTTTATTTTTGTGTAGTGTTCAAAAGGTTGGAGGTGAGGAAGAAGAGGGACATGGAAGTATTCTTGTTGTGGAAGAGTTTCCGGATGTATTTCCTGATGAGAATCCAGGTATGCCACCAGTAAGGGATGTTGAGTTCACTATCGACCTAGTGCCTGGTACTGGACCTATTTCTAAGGCTCCATATAGGATGGCTCCAGTTGAGATGAAAGAGTTGAAGACTCAGTTAGATGATTTTTTGGAGAAGGGTTACATTCGACTAGTTCCTCGCCATGGGGAGCTCCAGTGTTGTTTGTAAAGAAAAAAGATGGCAGTATGAGGTTGTGTGTCGATTATCGGGAATTGAACAAGGTGATAGTGAAGAATAAGTATCCATTGCCAAGGATCGATGATTTGTTTAATCAACTGAAAGGAGCAGGAGTATTCTCGAAGATAGATTTGAGATCAGGGTATCACCAATTAAGAATTGATGAGCAAGATATTTCAAAGAGTGTTTTCAGGACCCGTTATGGTCATTATGAGTTTACAATCATGCCATTTGGTTTAACCAATGCACCAACAGTGTTCATGGATTTGATGCATAGGATTTTCAGGCCCTATTTGGACAAGTTTGTGGTGGTGTTTATCGATGATATCTTGGTGTATTCGAAGAATGAAGAAGAACATAAGGAGCATTTGAGGCAAGTATTGTCGAGTTTAAGGGAACTCCGATTGTATGCCAAGTTGTCAAAGTGTGAATTTTGGTTGGAGAAGGTAGCATTTTTGGGCCATGTGATTTCCAAGGATGGAGTTGCAATAGACCCAACCAAGATTCGAGCTGTGAGTAATTGGCCAACCCCAAAGAATATGTCGGATGTAAGGAGTTTGTTGGGTTTGGCAAGCTACTATAGAAGGTTTGTGAAAGATTTTTCGAGAATTGCGAATCCCATGACAAGTTTGATGAAAAAGGAGCATAAGTTCGCATGGACTCAAGAGTGTGAAGAGGCATTTAAGATCTTGAAGGAAAGGTTAACCACAGCACCTGTGCTGGCTCTGCCAGATGGAAGTGATTTATACGAGATATATAGTGATGCATCGAGGTTTGCACTGGGATGTGTTCTGATGCAAAGTCGAAGAGTGATTGCGTATGCTTTGAGGCAATTGAAGGCCCATGAAGGGAATTATCCAACCCATGATTTGGAGTTAGCTGCAATAGTTATTACTTTAAAGATTTTGAGACATTACTTGTATGGGGTGACTTGTAGGATTTTTACGGATCATAAGAGTTTAACGTACATTTTCACCCAAAAGCATTTGAATGGGAGGTAAAGAAGATGGTTGGAGTATATGAGTGACTATACATTGGATATTCAATATCATGAAGGAAAGGCTAATGTGGCGGCAGACGCTTTGAGCAGAAAGTCAGAACATTCGATGAATGTGATGGTAGTGCTAGATCAATTGTGTGTTGAATTTCGGAAGTTGAACTTGGAAGTACTTGAGCACGGTGAAGTGACTAGGATGTTGAATGCCTTGGTGATTCAACCATCAATTTATGATGAGATCAGGGAAACCAAACCGGAAGATAAGAAGCTAAAGTCTATTTAAAAGAAAATTGATGAAGGGCAAGTATTGGATTTCACTATTGGTGATGAGGGGAGTATCCATTTTAAGGGAAGATGGTGTGTACCACAGAGTTGTGAAGATCTGAAGCAGAGGCTGATGGAAGAGGCCCATAATTCTCCTTATTTAATGCACCCTGGAGGGGATAAGTTGTATAAGGACATGAAGAAGACTTTTTGGTGGCCCAATATGAAGAGAGAAGTGGCTGAATTTGTGGCTAAGTGTTTGACATGTCAGAAAGTGAAGCTTGAGCATCGAAGGCCTTAAGGAAAGGTCCAATCCTTGGAGGTGCCCAAATGGAAGTGGGATTCAATTTCTATGGATTTTGTGGGAGCCTTACCTAATACCAAGGCAAGGAATAACACTATTTGGGTAATAGTGGACAGGTTGACAAAGTCAGCAGCATTCATACCCATGAAGA
The DNA here is from genome assembly GCF_948465745.1 of Chenopodium album. NCBI lineage: Eukaryota > Viridiplantae > Streptophyta > Magnoliopsida > Caryophyllales > Amaranthaceae > Chenopodium > Chenopodium album. Next base: position 47,029,490 of record NC_137843.1, read on the forward strand.
GTACTTGGACTATGGATCAGTTGGGAAGAGCTTACATGAAGTTTGTGGTGAAGTACCATGGGATACCTACGGATATCATTTCAGATAGAGATTCAAGGTTTTTGTCTAACTTTTGGAATAGTTTGCAAAAGGCAATGGGAACGAAGTTGTTGATGAGCACATCATTTCACCCTGTGACAGATGGTCAAACGGAAAGAACGATTCAGACTTTGGAGGATATGTTGAGAGCTTGTGTGATGGAATATCAAGCGTCTTGGGAAGACCACTTGGATTTGATAGAGTTCTCTTACAACAACAGTTACCATGCAAGCATTGGAATGGCACCGTTTTAAGCATTGTAAGGTCGGAAGTGTAAAAGCCCAGTTTGTTGGAATAAGTGAGACTATGGTTCTTGGGCCAGAGATAATTGAAGATATGGTGAAATAGGTCAAGTTGATCCAAGAAAAGATTAAAGCAGCCTAAGATTGACAGAAAAGCTATGCTGATTTGAAAAGAAGGGAGGAAGAATACAAAGTTGGAGAGAAGGTTTTGTTGAAGATTTCACCTATGAAGGGTGTGATGAGGTTTGGAAAGAAGGGAAAGATGAGCCTAAAGTATATAGGGCCTTATGAGATCATCCAGAAAGTAGGAAAAGTGGCATATAAGTTGGATTTGCCAAATGAGCTAGAAAGGGTTCACAATGTGTTCCATGTAAGCCAAATTCGAAAGTATATTCCTGATGTGACACATGTGTTGCAACCAGAAACCATTGAGATGGATGAGAATTTGACTTATGAGGAAAGACCAGTAAAGATTTTGGATTCTAAAGTAAGGAGTACAAGTAACAAGGATGTTAGTATTGTGAAAGTGTTATGGTCGAATCAGAAAACTGAGGAGGCTACATGGGAAGCTGAGGCTGATATGAGGAAACGTTACCCAGATCTGTTTGCCTAAGGTTAGTGGTCAAGTTACAGGGGCATAACTCCTTTTAAGGGGGGTAGAGGGCGATAGAGTTTCACGCGTTTGCTTTTCGAGTCTTTCTTGAGTTTGTTTGGAGTCTTGAGTCAAGTTAGGATGTGCATGAACCAAAAAACTTAAAATGATTTTCGTTTCTTTTGGCTAAGTTTCGAGTCGAAACTTCTTTTAAGGGGGGTAGACTATAATAACCCGTATTTTAATATGTATTTTCCTAATTAATTAATTAATTAATTAATTATTATTTCATAAAAAGGGTATTTTAGTAAATTAACTTACTATTCGAATTTTGGAGCCAAAATGATATTTGAATTTTTGGCGGCAAAAATACTTTGAAACCTAATTATTATTTTTAGATTTTTTATAAGATTTATTATCCATTTATTTTATTTTAAAAAACGGATTATTTGTTTATTTCGGATATTTTAATTAAAGCAAAAATCATATTTTATTAATAAATTAAGAAGTCTGAAAAATCCCATTTATTTAGCTAAGAATTTCGGATTTTCTATGTATAGAAAATTTGATTTCCTTAGTTATTTATTGGTGAATAATTGATATTTAATTAATTAATTATTCTATATGATTTACACAATTATTTTTATTCCTTAAAATCGAGCAAAAATCTTCCTAAATATTACTAAGGAGTTCGAAAATTTGAGCTATGGGAAGCTCAAGATTTTCGCCCCTCTTGTATTAATTTGGGGGAAATTATTTTGGTAAATTGTATTTTTATTTATCTCCCAAAAAATATATTATTTTCCTTAATTCCATTTTTCCATCTTCTCAATATTTGATCGTCATATTTTCCTACCTTTTATTTCTCTTGATTATTCCTCAAGTAATCTTCATTGCCATATTATTTTTCCTGACAACGTACCTTCTATATTTTTATTATGCACAATCACATTAATATCAAACTTTCCATATTTCTTTCATTCTCTTCTTCAAGTAATTCCTTAATTCTTTTTACCATAATTCTTCCCACATTCTCTTGCCATAATTCTTGCATGAGCTAGCCTATAAATACCCCTTCATACCTCTCACATTCTTCACACCAATTCTGTTCTTCTCTTACTCTTCTTCTCCTTTTTTCTAAAGAAAATCAGCCTGTACATCTTTGGAACCAATTTTCGGGAACTTATGTTCAGTTTTAGGGTTTTGCTATTGTACAAAAATTGTTCCTCTCAAAAAAATCCTTGAGGTTAGGCTCAAGAATCACCCAATTCGGAGTTATATCAAAGGATTTACAGCCTCTGCAAGTTCTGCCTATTTTTTCCAACCTAAATCCAATTCTTCTCTTTTCCTTGGTTTTCTATCTTTTCTTCTTCTCTTTTCTATTTAATAAATTATAATTATTATGAGGGATTTATAAAAATTATTATAACTAGTTTTAATTAAATAAAATAAGATTTTTAATGATGTTTATGAGAAAATAATTTAGAGGTTCAAGTACATTTAGTTGGGGGGTTTTTAATTTAATTATTGTGATTATTTGTTAACCTTATATTAATTAATGTTATATTTAATTGTAGGGTGTTTTCAATCAAGGTTCTTGAAGTGTTCTTTTGAGTGGTTTGCTAGCAAGGATCAAGGTACGTTTAGTTGGCTAGATATTTTTGAAAGTGATTGTTTGAATGACATGTTTTATATGATTTATTGGTGATTGAATTAAATTGGTTTGAATTATGATTTATGAAATAAAGTATGTTTGGAGGTATTGGTTTTAATGTTTTTTTTTAATAATGGTATTTTTAAAGGATTGATTTTCATATTATGTTTTGAATGATTTGAATTAAAGAAATTGATTTGAAAAGTTTGATGAATTAAATAAAAGGTTTTTCAAAGGAAGAGTTATTGATTTTGAAAAGTAATTTATATGAGATTTAATTCTCAAGGATTTATTAAAATGTTGATTTTGAAGTATGTTGAAATTAAATACAAAAGGAGTTTTGAGTTAACCTATTATAAAGGTTGATTTTATTCAAAGAGGAAATTTATGAGGATTTATTGAATTATTTATTTAAAAAGCTTTACAAAGCATGTTTATTATATTAATCCCACTATGCGGATTCATTGAAGAATATGAACTTTGTATGACCTAGTCTTTTTTTAAAAATAGCCTTGAAATAGTAGGAGACTAGCTTGTGGGGTGTACACACTTAGAGAGGAGATTGAGTTAATTGAATGGTTATTGAGTTATCGAAATAATTGATTTTATAAATCATTATTATTGAGTATTGAGTATTTTTGAATATTTTGAGAATGGAATTTGGAATCATGAATTGGAATTTATTGGATTATTATTAGAATTGATTTTAAAAACAGGTTTACTAATAAATTGAGTTTAAGTATCTTACACTTATCGTACTTAGCATATTTTGCTAATCCGTATTTCTTATTTTTTTTGGTTCGCCCTATTTACCGTAATGGTAAGCAGTGTTGACTAATTTTAGGTGAAGTCAATGATTGATCATATGGAGTCCCGGAAATGGTTTCACCTAGATTAGGAAATGTTGGTCTTTATATTTTATCTGAGTACTCATAACAATAGTTACTATTTATGGTTTATTATTAATAAAGAAAGAGTATTGATGTTTCTGCTGCAAGTTGTTGGTTTTATTTTTAGTAAGTTGAGTAGTCTTGCGTAATCACGCGGCGGTAATACGCCTAAGTTTATTTCTACGGTATAATTATCTGTATTATACTAGTATTTCCTTAGAGGGAGATTTGGGGGTGTTACAAACCATTTCATACAAGATTGGAAAACAACATTAATAATATCATGTGTTGCCATATAGTTATTAAGGAATGTTTGATCAAATAAAGACCATCAATTTCTATTATTCACATCTTCTAGAAGAAGATATAAGTATAATGGTTAAGGCAACTCTAAAGAGAGATTTCGAATGAAATGTGGACAAATACCATGTATTATTGTTATAGGTATTATGATATGAAGACTCGCTTGTTCGCGTAAAGATTTGAAGATTTGAGAGGATCGAAAATCAAGGAATGATACTATTTACATTATGTGAGAAGATACTCAACTATATTGGATTCGTTGCATTACAAATCCTCAAGTTACATCAGGGGGAGAAATTACGCGCTGCACTATTTTTCCATTAACCATGGTTTTGTCCCACATTGGGTTTTCCTGGTAAGGATTTTTAACGAGGCAGCATTTCAAGCGTATTACAAAGAATGATGTACTCTTTTTCCTTCATTAGGTTTTTATCCCACAAGGTTTTCCTAATAAGGTTTTAAAGAGGCACAGTCTTAGATAATGGAAATCTAAGGGGGAGTGTTATGAAATATTTGTGGATATCCATTATCCTCCTTGTATTATTCCGAAATATTCTAGATTTAGAGTTTATATTCTTATCCAATCAAACTCTAATTATATTGTATGTATATATATATGCCCCATCCTATGAAATAAAGATATACAGATTAATTCTCTCTCCATCTCTCATATTTTCTCCTTATTTCACAATAATTCTAAGCATTTTTCATTTTGCTCATGAGTAATTTTATTTCATATAAACAGTCAAAATTCAATTCATATAAATAGTCAATTGAGTCCAATTGAAATAGGCAAGTATTACTGAAGCTATGTTCCACAGACTCAGATTTAGGTGTCATGTCCGATATGGTGTCAGATCATTCGACACTCCAAATTTTAAAAAATGTATAGTACAAGACCACTAGATATTTGAGTTTCATGCCGTGTCGAAGTGTGAGATAATCTAACACTTGACACTCAATGTACAATAGGGTGTCGAAATAACATAGTATTGACTATTGAAGTTTAATTTTAAAGCATTGGCCTATTGAGTTTAGGTTAAATATAATATATATTTCGTACATAGATTATTAACAAGTATATATAGAGGTTGTTTGATTGGATGTAGGAAGTAGAAATTCCTATAAAATTGTTATTTTTGGGAATTCCCAAAAATTGTTTGGTTGGATGTAGGAAGTGTCACTACTACTTACTTAGGGTATTGTCACCAAAAAAAAAAAAAAAAAAAAAAAAAAAAAAAAAAAAAAAAAACTACTACTTATCTAGGGGGACTAGATAACTTAATTCCTCCATTTTATGGGAAGTAGAACTTTCTAGGAAATCTCAATTCCTACATTATTGTCAACCAAACAAGTATGCATACATTCATTACCTAGGAAATCAAACTTCCCATGAATTTGTTTGTCAACCAAACAAGTCCATATTTTTAAAAACTCAACTGTTTTTCGTTTATAGATCAGGCGTTAAAGGATTTAAACTATTATGCTATATATCTTACACAAATCATTGGCTAAAAAGTTAATATTAGTATGTACGTGCATCTACAAGATGTCATCATAGATCCTTAGACAAGATTTCAAAAGCAAAATCTATGACTTTCATTCATAAAATGACAAAAAGACAACCCACTCGTGTGCATAATTTTGCATAATCTCTTTCCAAGGTCCTTCCTTCAGCAATAATCTAAGCCCATAATGTTACCATGGACTAATTAATTAATTAATTAATTAATTAATACTCTCTCCGTCCCAAATGATAGTCCCTTATGGATAAATTTTAGTCCCAAAATATTCACCCCATTTGCTTTTTCCATCAACCATTAATATTAATTTTTTACCAAAATTCCTTCCAATTTGCAACAATATTTGTGCAAATTTAACTTTCCCATGTAAATTTTGTTTTCCCATGTATTTTTATTATTTTCTCTGTCTAGTTTTCTGCATACCCAATGTCAATTTACCTTTTCAATATACTTTTACTATTCTTATTTATATTTATTAATTCCCGTGAAAAATGCCCATAAAAGACTATCAAAAGGGGATGGAGGGAGTAATAAGTTTACGTTTAATCATTGTTTACTTATGGGGTGCACCAGGCTGTAAAGCCCACAACCAATCACCAAATAATCCAAGGCTCTATTCTATGATTCTATACATCGCAACAATGAATCTTCCTAATTATGAAATGTTTACTTTCTAATGCCAACCATAACCAATGTTAATCCGTTGTTAAGTATAATTTAGGACAAAGGAACTGGTTCAATAAGCTTTTCATATGCCATGGATTATACTAGGAATGTGTCTGTCATGTACGGTCTCGGGTCCTATATACATGAGCACATTCATGAGTATAACAATTAAAATGCTCTCAAATAAACAGCAACAACCCAACTTACAAAAGTAACAATCTAAAAAAAAAAAGTGTAGACACCTAAAAATGTCTCCCAAAAACCAAACCCGATGATGAACAAGCTTTCACCGCCGTTATTGGTCGAGTTGGGTATTTAATATTTAGAGTGCTTTAATCCATATTCAATCCAATACATTTCATAAACCAACCCAATACTTATCCCATTTCCCCAAACCATAACTTATTTTCCTTTTTTGTGTCTATGTCACAAAACCGAACTAAACTGATTTTGTGTCCCTATAATTTTGACCCAAATATTATTTTTTTTCATAGGCCTTGAAATAAGCTTTCCAACGGTATATGATAAGTCCAATTCCGATTTAAAATGAAGAAGACATGAGCAAAACACTAAACTTGGCCTACAACCGACACCCTTTCACTAAAATGGCCATATGTTAAAATATACAAAATATTTTGACCTGATTCTAATTGGGTTGGAAATTAGACTTGAATATCTTCCTAACGATATATTATATGCCTTATTCCAAGTTACGGATCAAAAGTTATTGAAGTTTTAAAACACATAAAAACTAGAAAATACCGCGCCACGGTAAAAATACCGTGTCTGTCGTGATACTGAAATTTGCGCAGTGACACAACAATTTATAGGGCTTATTTCTTCGTAGCGCTTCAATTCTAGGGTTCCATACCTCACCCCTCGTACTTTCTCTATAAACACGAAGCTGGTTTCCTCAGTTTTGGGGCACTAAATAATTCTCTCTTCCTCTCTTAGGCACCAAAACATTCTCTCTTATGCTCTTACCTAAATACTAACCTTCCCTATTCTCTCATCATACATCCCTTAAATACTCACCAGAGTCCATACAACACCCGAAATTCATTCTATAGTGAAACTAAAGCGTGAAAGGTAGAATTGACTAAGGGGTCGGACCAAATCAACGTTACTTTCTTGTAATTTAATTTCAATTTGATATATATTATTCTTTGAAATTACTAACGTTTTATTGATGATGTAGCAATTTAAAGAAGCATGGAACGTGAGTAATTTATTTACTCAATTACTTACTTTTATTTTACATTGCTAGTATCATGATTAGGGTTATTATTATGAGGTGATTTGACTAATGATATTATTGTTAAACTGCTTCCAATGTTGATGTTTATTCTACTATATTTATTGATCACCATATTGCATTTTAAAGGGAATATGTAATTGAAAATCACGACTAATAAAAAAATTTGGACGACCTATTTCGGATCCTTTTTAATCTTATTGTTTAATTCAAGTGATCACAATATTCTAGAATTATATGTTGTATTAACATTCAACCAATTTAGCTTAATGATAGTTGGAGCAAGTTGAATCTTTGTTTGTATGCCTTTGAGATCGTAGGAATTATTTTTCGCTATAAGAATCGAAAAGAGGCCAATACGGGCGAATGTGACTCCATGACTCACTTCGTGCCATCATCCCCGATCCCCCTTTCATGGTTCTGAACCATATGGAGTTAGTAATCTCATGGATTATGAATGGGGTCTAACTTTCACAAGCCAATCGTTGTTGCTTATTGTTGTCCCTTTATATCTTGGTTGCCTTAAATGATTTGTGAACGGTTTACAATTTTCTTAAAAACTTGATGGTGGTTCACTACTTTGCTTTTTCCCTAATTGTTTTCCCTAATTGTATAATGTCTATTCCCCCTTCCTAAGAATGCCAAGCATATTCACAACATGCTTTACGTAGGCGCGCGCTTCGAATAACGCCTACAATAAGTAACACATAGCTCGTTTTTCAACAAAAATGAATACTTCCTACAAAATAAGATGATTATGCTTACCATTAAGGTCACATTTGATCAACCATTTTTAAAGGATCAAGTCAACCAAAAGGTTGAGCTGATCATTTAGGACTTGGGGTATTATTCGTGAGATATAAAATATTGCAAAGTTACAAATAATATGAAACGAATGTAGTATAATTTTACTAATATGTAAATACATTTAAGCTGTTAGAGTTGTTAGAAACATAAAATTTTGACATTCTTACATTGCCAATCAATTAAACAAATTAAAAAAAAAAAAAAAAAAAAAATTATTCCTAAGAATCTCGTTTTCTCTAAAATGCAACTTCTTGTGGAAAACTAATTTCTGAAAGTAATATAATTTGCTATGGAAAATTAAACGTATTGTGTTGTTTTCAGAATAATACTACAATTAAACATAACATTTTGTTTGTATTATAAAGTGTTGATGGTAAAATGAAGCGGTTTACGTAGCTTTATTCTTTGAGGTTTTTTCAATAATCACATGTGGATGCATCTTTTTACTAATGTATTGATTTGGTACAAAAATAACCAACAAAATTCTTATTAGCGAGAAAGTCTTTGTTACTAATGTATATAGGGTATCTGTGTGATATAAGCAACTCTTTGTTACTATAAGCAACTCTTTCTCTCTCTACTACGAGAAAGTCTTTGTTACTAATGTATATAGGGTATCTGTGTGATATTTTTAGTCCAACTAGATAACTTTTAAAATCAACCGATGTTGTATTATATATCCAAATACCATCTTGTGAAGAACATTTTAATTAGGTATCTAAATAATATATTGGTTTGGTACAAAAATAGCCAACAAAAAACTCATTAGCGATTTAGGACTCCTTAGCAGCGTCAATTTGGTATCAAAACCACATTGCTAAAGTTAGTATCAGTTAAGTAAAGGATTGATTAGTGGATCAAGACTCCTTTACGAGGCTTATGATGAGTCTATTTTATATATATTTTTATTCCCCGTCTCACGGTCATATTTTTGCTTATTTGAGCTCTGCGGAGCTATTTTTTATTACTAGTATACGTTTTCTAGTGTTTTTGTAGAGTTAGTATTATTTTGTAGGAATTTATAGATTTATGACAATTCATGAGCTTATTAACCCACTACGAAGATATTGGAGTTTGATTGTATTTTATGACCATATATTTGAAGTCTAGGTTCAAGTTAAAAAAATTTGGTTCGGTGATTAGGGGCTCAATTAAATCAACAAGGCTCAAGTCCAAGCCAAAAGTTCAAGAGGAAGAAGCGCAGCGATCGGAAGTAGTCAACTGACCCAAACAAGCAACCAGGCCATATCGGGCAGCCCAACTCCAGATGGGGCGCAAGTGTTTTGGGCTACTGCAATTTGTCTTATTAGGCTACGATACATATTTCATCAGTTTTGTTTGTGTTTGGTTTTGATATAAAAATCTGATGCTTTTCTTTAGGCGATGGGTAATTATAGTTTGGTTGGGATTAGTTTTTTGTAAGCTTATAATTAAGATAAGTTTCCTAAACCCTTGTAAAAGGAGATGTAGTAGTAGGTAGGAGCAGTTAAGTAGTTATTAGTTTAGTTTTTAGCTTTAATACTCAAACCCGTACGATGCACGGCTGTTTAATGTATTATAAAAATTATTTTGTACTGTATTTTGGCTTAGTATTTCAATTTCATATAACAAATTAAGATTTTCCATTTGATTTACCAAAACATTTTATTTCCTCTTTAATGGTTTTCACCTTCTAAAAAAAAATTAAAATTTTCCAAGTTATTAAAATTGCATTATACAACAAATTGAAGAAATATACACAACTAAACATAATTTGAAGCCCTCTTTAGTCTTCACTTTCACTATTGACCCACAATCACCTTTATGCAAATTAAAAGTAACAATTTTTTTTAATTTGAAAAACAAATTGATCATATTTAATAACATAAATGAAACTTAAAATATGAATACATATATAGTTGAATGAAAAATAGATATAAAAAGAATCTTACTATTTTCAATAGGGTGCAGTGGGGGTCTATGAACAATTAATTTCCCTTTATAAAAAACACTAATCTTATATGTATTAAAAAAAAAAAAAAAAAAAAAACTAATTTTGGGTTTAGCATTCCTATATTTACATTTTTGTAAGTTTGAAGAAAGTTAGTTATTTTTCGTAAAGGCATGATTAATTTTTTTATTTCTTTTATTTTTAATTTTTTTTATTTGTAAAGGCATAATCAATTTTCATTTATAAAGTTAGTTTTAAAATAGGGTATTTGTAAAGGCATTATATAAATTTTATTTGTTAAATTTTTTTTTTAACCAGAAAAATAGGAAGTGAACACGTGACTTTCCAACTTTTTGTTTTAAAATAGAAGTATAGATTTGTTATTTGGTAATCATTTACAAAATATTCATATTAAGCATAGTCACTTAAAATCGACTTAATGAAGTTGGACCAAAATCATACGATGATACGGAGTAGCAATTATTGAGAGTTAAGTTTTTGTGAGGCAAAATTGATCATAAATAATAATTAATTAATCAACTAATTAAACCATTTACTAATCCACAAAACACAAGCATGAGAATATAAGGGAAAAAAATTGATGAGGCTAAATTTTTCAAAAGATAAATACATATGCAACATAGATTATGACAAATTTCATCCGTTTTCTACCAAAATAGTTCTCTAAACCATTATTAAAAAAATCTATAAATTCCTCAAATTTCTATTTAATTGCACAATTGGCATATGAACATACATTTGAAAAAATCATTAATAACAAATTATAGAGAAACACACCTTTAAATTTGTAATATTAATCAGAAAGATGGGAAAATTATTATAGAATTGTTACATAAAACTGTATATTCAACTCACTTGTCAACCCCATTATCAGAGATCAAAGAATGAAAGACGTGAAATCTTTTGCTAGATTATAAACATAAAAATTTACTAAAATTACAACTAACCCTTAAAAAAATCAGAGAAATTAGAGTGAAAGAGGATTGATCTGACGACAATGACGAAATTAGTGACTATTGCAGATTGTAAATTAACTGTTCAAACGGGGAAAAGAACTGATTTGGTGAGGAAAGAGAAATTTAAATTAAAAAATTAGAGGTTGTCGATAAAAAAGAAACTGAACAAAAAAAAAAATGTATAATAAACCATAAAATATATACCATAGGATTATTAGTTTGTCTTCCTGGTTGAAAGATAGAAGCGCTTCAAACTTTAATTTAAGTGAAATCATAGAAAAAAATTAATAAACAATCTGCCACCAAGAAACTGATAACATGCATCAAAAATCAAAATTGGGGAAGGAAAAAAAAAAGCAAGAAAAGCAGAATTCCAAATTTAATTAAGCATAACAAGGATGAAAGAGTGATTTTTTAATTGATAGTTAAAATTGAATTACAAAGTTGGATCAAAATCATACGGAGTAGCAATCACTAAGTGTTATTTCCCTACCAAAAAAAAGTTAATCTTTGTGGGGTAAAATCAATCATAAGCAATAATCAATTAATCAACTTACTAACTGCTTGTTTGGCATCATTTTTGGTTTTCAGTTTCATGTTTTTTTAAAAAAAAAAAAAACCAAAAACAAGAAACAAGAAAAACGTGTTTCCATTTTTCTGTTGTCAGTTTTCAAAATTATCATGATTTTAATAAGTTTAAATAATTTTTGAATCATTATGGGACATATATCATATACTCTAAAAAAATATCAAAAAATAAAAAACCACAGTAATGCCAAACAAATAAACCATTTATTTATTAATCAACAAAAGGCCAATATTAGAGAAAAATTAACTTCAAAAAGGCAAACCTGCAAACTTGAATGAAGCAAGAGTATTAAAAAAAAAAAGCAACAACACTGTACAAGAATCCATATACCATTGGCTCTTCACCCAATAAATCATTTTAATCACAAATTGAAAAATAATCACCAATAAAAATCAAAAATTATATGTACTATGAAAATCAATTAATTTTTTTTTAAAAAAATAGTGGGAGTATAAGAGGGATCACAAACCTACGACCTTCATCAATTGTCATAATACAATCTTTAATGTTCATTTTACAATCTATTTATAAATCTTAAACGAAAAAGTTAAAAAAACGTCATTTGGTAATCTTTAACTGTGAAACCGAAGGGAAGCGTTGTTTGGGAAGACAGCCGGTCTTTGATATGGCTGGCCACACCATGTGGCCAGCTGCCATATCAAAAATAACGGGATTCACTTCCCAAAAATAACGGAATTCAGTTGCCAAAATTAAAACTAATGCTGACATAATAAAAAGCCCACATTTACACAAATCCCTAAACAAAAGCCGCCATTTACATCTAAAAATTTACAGATCTTTACAAAAATTTACACCAATTTTAACATTTTCTTCCAGACCTGCAAACTTGAAGCTTCCATCATTTTCTTCCAGACCTTCAAATTTGAAGCTTCCATGGCAGAATCATCAAAAAAATTTCAACCTGAAAAATCAGAAAATTTTCAACCTCTGTTAGAAATTTTTCCAGATTCACAAGAAAGTATGGAGATCGAAGAAATAGGTGATTCATTAATGAACCTGGGTATAGATAACAGAAACAACAATGAATTACCAGGTAACAATCATCTAATTTAACAAGTAATCATCTATTTCATTCAAGTAACCCTTATTAAGTATAAAAGTAACCCCTATTTTTCTGTTAAATTAACCACTAGAAAATCAGGTACAACAGAAAAACAGCTATCACACAGCATAATATTTAAGTAACCCCTATTACACATGTAGGTAACCTATCTTACGTATAAAAGTAACACATGTAACCCTATTGTCAAAACAAGTACACACATAATAAGTACCCCCTATTGTAGTTTAAAACAAGTAACACTCAGTATTCTATTCAAGTAACACCCAGTATTCTACTCAAGTAACACCTAGTAACCACTAATATACTATGCAAGTAACTCCAATTTAAAACAAGTAACACAGTACATTTTTAAGTAACACCCAATATACTATTCAAGTAATACAGGTAACCCTTACAATACTATGTAAGTAACCCCAATTTAAAAAAAGTAATACCTAGTATTCTATTAAAGTAACACTTAGTATACTATTTAAGTAATATTGTTAACCCCTACAATACTATGCAAGTATCCCCAATTTAAAACAAGTAACCCTCAGTATTCTATTCAAGTAACACCCAGTATACTATTCAAGTAATACAAGTAACCCCTACTGTAATATGTAAGTAATTAACCCTATTTTAAACAAGTAATACCCACTATTCTATTCAAGTAACACACAGTAACCCCTACTATACTATTCAAGTAACACCCATTATTCTATTCAAGTAACACCAAGTATTCCATACAAGTAACACCCAGTAACCCATAATTTTAAAAAAGTAATACCTAGTATTCTATTGAAGTATCACCTAGTATACTATTCAAGTAATATTGATAACCCCTACTATACTGTGCAAGTAACTCCAATATAAAAACAAGTAACACAGTATATTTTTCAAGTAACACCCAATATACTATTCAAGTAATACAAGTAACCCCTACTATACTATGTAAGTAATTAACCCCATTTTAAACAAGTAATACCCACTATTCTATCCAAGTAACACACAGTAACCCCTACTATGCTGATGCAAGTAACTTCTACTATACACACAGTAATTTATTAAGTAACATCTACAATAAAACAAATAACTCCTACAACATAAAGCAAGTAACAACTAGAATATACAGCAAGTAACCCCTATAGCACTAAACAGGTAACCCATCCTATGAAAATTCAGTAACCAAACATATAATCAAACAGCTACATTATAAACAAGTAACTCAAATAAACAACAAGAAGTAACTCAAATAAACAACAAGAAGTAACCCTACATTATAACAAGTAACTCAAATAAACAACAAGAAGTAACCCTCACTCATTTGATTGTTTTTTCTTACAGAATCAAGTAAAAGCACTCTCACAGAAGAAAGTAAACATGATGACCAGCATGAATTGGACTACACTGGTTGCCTTGTTGGCTTTACTGCAAAAACTTTGAATGAAATATATGAAGTATATCAAAAACATGCTTTTGCTATTGGATTTGGGGTAAGACAATCAACAACCAGATACACACAAGGAGAACCCAAAACCATCAAAGGGAAAGACTTTGTTTGTTCAAAGGAAGGATTTAGAGTTAAACCAAAAGTGAGAAAAACTCCACCTCCACCAGACCAAAAACAAAAGAGAGTGAAGCAAGTGCTTATTACTAGAACTGGCTGCAAAGCATTCATTAGAGCCAAAAAAAATAGTGATGGTATGTTTGAAGTTGAAGAGCATATGATGAAACACAACCATGAACTAACAAGACCAGAATGGCAGCATTTACATAGATCAGAAAGAAAAATAACAAAAGAAAAAGCACAAGTTATAGACATGATGGCAAAAAGTGGATTAAAACCAGCAGAATCTTATCGTCTAATGTCTCATGAAGCTGGTGGTGACAACGTGTTAGCACACACAATGAAAGATCACTTCAACTATATAACAAGAAAAAAAATGAAAGAAATTGAAGGAGGTGATGCACAGACAGTAATAGACAGGCTATACCAAAGACAAGAAAATGAACCTGGTTTCTTTTACAGATTCAAAGTAGGCGGTGAAGATAATTCAAGCAAACTTACAGCAATTTTTTGGAGGGACTCACAAATGAGAGAAGACTATAGCATTTATGGAGATGTAGTTGTTTTTGATACCACTTACAGAACGAACAAATATAACTTGATTTGTGCTCCAATAGTTGGTATCAACAATCATTGGTTGAATGTAATGTTCGGATGTGCATTTATTGCTGATGAAACAGCTGATACATTTGAGTGGTTGTTGCAAACTTTTAAGAAATCTATGGGTGGAACACAACCTATTTCTATATTTACAGACCAAGACCTTGCAATGTCAATAGCAATTCATAAGGTAAATGCTAATGTTTCTATTATATCACTGTAAAATACCTATGTCTATATTAAATGATAAAACCTAACAAATTAATGTATGCAGGTATTCCCTGAATCAAGACACAGGCTTTGCATTTGGCACTTGATTAAGAATGCAGTGTCAAGGTTTGGAGCCCTAAAAAGAGACACAACTTTCAAGGATGCATTCAACAAGTGTTTATCTGGTTGTGTAACAATAGAAGAGTTTGAAACTTGCTGGGAAAATATGATTAAAACATACAAGCTTGAGAAAAATAATTGGTTCAAAAGACTCTACAACCTAAGGGAGAAATGGTGTACAGCTCTAAGCAAAGACTTCTTTTCAGCTGGTATACTCTCTTCTCAAAGAAGTGAGAGTACCAATAATGCTGTAGGTTTTAAAGCCACAAAAAACACAAGCTTGACAGATTTTTTCAAGATATTCAACCAGACAATAAAAAGATGGAGGCAAAATGAATCTGATGCAGATTTCAAATGCTCAAACTCTCACCCTTATTCTCATTTACCATTCTATGGAATGCTAAAACATGCAGCAGAAGTTTATACACAAACAATTTTCAGAGATTTTGAAACAGAATTTGCATACTCAATTGGGTGCATAACACTTCTTCATTTGGAAGCTCAAGGTTACTTCTTTTATGAAGTGCAGATAGAGAATGATGAAGCATCAAAACAGAAAGTTACATACAACTCAGCAGACAACACTGTAGCATGTTCTTGCAAAAATTTTGAGGAAGTGGGGTGGTTATGTTATCATGCTATACGTGTGCTACAGCAACATTCTGTAACCAGAATACCAGAACAGTATATCTCAACAAGGTGGACAAAGTTTGCAAAAACACATTTATGGAAACAAAGAGATGAAATAGCAGAAGCAAATGCAAGACTACCAGTAAAATACATTCCTTGGAGACAAATTATGGCAAGAAAAGGATACAATTTGATATTAACATGTCAGGAACACTCGGAGACAAGGAAGTTGGTAGAGGAAGAGTTTAAAAAAATTGAAACACAAGCTGTTGAAATAAAAAGAAAATTGGAAATGGTAACAATATGTTTCTCCCCTAACTATACATGTCAAGGACAATTAGAGACAAATTTATAATTTTTTTTTTTTTGGCAGGAACAAGAAGGCACAAAAGGAGAAGTACAGCAACAAAACAAAAATTCATCAACAGGAGAAAAAAGAAAGGAAACAGAAAATCAAATTCCTACAGTAATGGATCCAGACAGAGCAAACACAAAGGGAAGAAGCAAGAGAATAAAGGGGCATTTCGAGAAAGGAAAGAACACAAAA
Source organism: Chenopodium album (assembly GCF_948465745.1). Classification (NCBI taxonomy): domain Eukaryota; kingdom Viridiplantae; phylum Streptophyta; class Magnoliopsida; order Caryophyllales; family Amaranthaceae; genus Chenopodium; species Chenopodium album. The sequence goes on from NC_137843.1 coordinate 47,045,733, forward strand.
AAAACAAAAGCAATGCAAGCTAAAGGAGACACCAGAGAATTTGGAACAACCACACCGATTCAAAATCCAAAATTGTTTTAATAAAACACATATGTAGTTTTACTTAATATATAACTATGTAATGACATTTTTGCTTTCAGTAACCTTATTATGCTAAGTAATTAAACTCTAATATTATGCTAAGATCGCTTTTATGATATTTATTGTATACAAGTAACTTCTATTATACAGACTAGTAACACTAATTAATACAGACATGTAACCCTTATTATCCTATAACAGTAACCCCTCATATAAGTAACCCCTATAATTCTATACAAGTAACACCTATATATACCATCAAGTAACCCAATAAATAAAATGAAGTAACCCCTATAATTCTATACAAGTAACACTTATATATACCATCAAGTAACCCAATAAATAAAATGAAGTAACCCCTATAATTCTATACAAGTAACACCTATATATACCATCAAGTTACCCAATAAATAAAATGAAGTAACCCTTATTATCCTATGCAAGTAACACATGTATATATACAATCAACTAACCAAATAAATAAAAAGAAGTAACCCCTTTATACTATACAAGTAACACCTATTATACTATACAAGTAATTACTCTAACAATAAATAGGTAACCCTTATTACTTATCCAAAAAAACCCCTAAAATACTACAGAATTAACCACTTCTATATTATTATGTCATCAAAAATGTAACCACTTTTAATTAAAAAAAAAAAAAAAAGCAATAAAGCAAAGTACACTAACAAATATTCACATATATCAAAACACAATTTGAACAAAATAAAGAAACATTATATATTTAGTTCAAAAGAATACCTTTAAGGAATCTGTTGAAAAACTTCTTACTTTTGACGAGATTGGAGCTTTGATTGACTTGCTGCTTTGACCTTTGACAACTTTGCCTTAGTTGCCTTAGTTGCCTTAGTTTCTGCCATAATTGATGCCAGTGATGCTTCTTCATTTCCCTTGTTTTTTGATTCTTCTTTAGACAACTTTTTTGTTACTTTTTCTTCATCAACTTTTTTTTTGGCTGGTTTTTTAACCAACTTTTCCTTTTATTTTTCTTCAGTTTCTTTCTGTTTTGCTTCTTTTTTGGCCAATTTCTCTTTAGCCTTTTGTTCCTTTTCAGCTTTAGCCAAGGCAAGAAGCTCTTCTTTATCAACCTCTTCATTAATTATTACTTCATCATAAATTGCATCATGGTTGGCTTGAAAAACTTTAACCTTCTCCAAAACATCTAGCCGTAATTGATTCAAATTACATAGGACCAATGATGCACAGATTTCAGCTCTGTAACGAAGACGATTTGATGACTGCAATGCCAACAAAGAAAACAATATAAACAATATACCCCAAATAAAAAAAAACCCAAAATTTTAATAATTATATCAAAATGACCATGCAATACCTTTGTCAAATTTTTACAATCAAATTCTTCGCCTTCGTATACAGAACAATGATATAAACAGAAAACCCCACAATCATTGTTCTTTGAACACTGCCGAGAATCAATTGGAATCATTCTAATAGGGAAGTTGTTGACAAGTTCCCCTTGATCATGATTCTTTAAAACCAGATATTTTGAAAAGTAGTGTCTCTGAAATAAACAATAAAAAGAGGTCAGTTAAACAACGAAGTATGAATAAACAAATCTATAATGCTTAATTAATAAACTTACCAAATACCAAACAAGAGTATAATAACATGTGTGATGTTCATCAAAAGTCCTAGTGATATTCCTTCCAACTCCCAAGAAATACCTTCTGTTGTCGAGATAATCAACAGAGTTGTTGATGAAGTTTATCACAACAACAGAATAATGATCGAAATAGTAGATGGGAATAAAAATCTACATAAAAGAAACATTAAATTAATGACTAATGATATGAAAACAAGTAATAATAAATAAACCCCAATATATAACAACAATCAACACCAATAAATTACAAGAAGTAACCCTATTATGTACCAACAAGTAACCCCTGTATATACCAACAAGTAACCCATGTATATACCAACAAATAAGCCCAATAGATAATAAGTAACCCTAATAAATATCAAGTAACCCCAATAAATGACAGAAGTAACCTATATACATACTAATGATATACAAACAAGTAATAATAAATAAACCCCTATATACAACATCAATTAACACAAATAAATTACAGGAAATAACCCCTGTATGTACCAACAAGTAAACCCTGTATATACCAAAACATAAGCCCAATAAATAAGAACCCTAATAAATATCAAGTAACCCCTTATATACCATCAAGTAACCCCAATAAATAATAGAAGTAACCTCTATACATACCAACAACTAAGTAACTTTTATCACAAGAAAAACCCATATAAATCATAAGAAGTAACCCTAATACATAACAAGGAATACTATCAAGTAACCACAAGTAAGCAAGCACAGTAAACAATATCAAATAACCATTATACATAATATCAAGTAATGCAAATATGCTATCTAGTAACTTGGAGTCATAAAATTAAATGACATACCAGCTTTGCATCAAAAAAGGCAATAGTTTTAACAGCATCAAGCCATTGATCCCATGCCCCAAAAATTTCTTGTTCAAAGGAGCATCCTTCTCCATTGAATATACAGCGCAAAAGAGGCAACTGTACAAATAGAAATAAGTTAAAATAATAGATAAAATATTAAATAATTTAACAAAATTCAACAAAGCATAACATTGCAATTACCATATGTTCACCACCAAAATATAACTTGGCAACAGTTGCTGTTTTTTGACACTGAAGATAATTCATCAACATAAAAAAACAGTCCATAACCCGACTTGAAATAAGCTCTTCCTCAATCAATGTCATTAATTCTTCACGCGGCAAATTATAAAATTCAGAAAAAAACACCAAAACTTCCCTGTTTCACAAAATTAAAAAAATTATTTAATAAGAAAAATTCAAAAAAAATCTATATATTCACTTTTAGAACCCTAAAACTTACATCATATCAACACCTTCATAATTGTCACCAAAGCAATAATCAGCAACTTGAAGCCTTAAACTCTTCATCCTCTTAGCTTTTGGATTATAAACTCTCAAAAACCGTGATATTAACTGTAAAGAATAACCTCCAGTAGCACCACAATCAATATCACATATTAAATGATCTTCAGAACTAGTACTACATTCATTATCTTGAGAAGACTCCTCACCATCACTTAAACAATCAGAATGCAGAACTTTCAACTTTGAAAAAGACAGAAGCATTTCCTTTGTTCCTTTCTTTTCTGTTTTCCCAACATCCTGCTTCTTAGAAGAAACCATCCCTACTTGTTCTTTCTTAGAAGCAGACTTCTCAGAAACAATCTCTGGTTGCTTCTCTGAACAACCTTCAGCATTAGACTCAACAAGTTTCAATGTATCATTCACAACTAAATTGGGATCAGCACCCAAACTCATATCAATATCTGGAACTGGTTGAGCACTAATTCCAGTAAAAATGTCCTTGTTCTGACCCAGTATTGGAGATATAGGCATCTCCATACCGGGATTAGTATAAGAAAACAGAGCAAAAGAAGGCAATTCATCTTCTAACTTCTTCATTGCAATAACATGATTTGTAATCTTGTCAATTTGATCCCAAAACGACGAATCATTAAAGATTGGATCCAACTGACTTAAAACAGGAGATCTTTCTTTTACTGGAAGCTTTGAATCAATTTGAACAGCTTCAGATTGTGACCTTACAGACTGAATATGTTGTTCAAATTGGTGAGAAAATAGTTTTAAATCTCTTTTGATCAGCATGTACTTCTCTTCAACATCCTAAAATCATTTAAGGTAAAAGAATTTAATCAACATATATACCAGCAATAAACCCCTATATATATCACTAATTAATCACAGTATATATAATTAAGTAACACCGATACATGTCATCAAGTAACCTCAATACATACAAACAAGTATCCCATGAATGTCTCATCAATTAACCCCTATATATGAAACCAAGTAACACCTATACAAGTTATCAAGTAATCCCAATATATAATAGCAAGTAACCCATATATGTTTCATCAATTAACCCCCATATATAATGACAATTAACAACTATACATGTCTTCAAGTAATCCTATATAGGCATCAAGTAACCCCTAAAACACCATCAAGTAACCATAAATATATACCAACAAGTAACATCTATACATGTCATAAGTAACCCCTAAATATAACAGAAAGTAACCCATAAATAATTCATCAAGTAATCCCCATGTATAAAAGAAAGTAACCACAGTTTATAAAAGCAAGTAACCCCTATATATGGCATCAGTAACAACAAATATAATCAACAAGTAACCCCTATATATGGCATCAAGTAACCCCTAACACACCATCAAGTAACCCTTATAGTACAAATATAACAGAAAGTAACCCATAAATAATTCATCAATTAATCCCCATGTATAAATGCACAAATGTAATTTCAAGTAACACCTATAAAAGAAAGTAACCACAGTTTATAAAAGCAAGTAACCCCTATATGTGGCATCAAGTAACAACAAATATAACCAACAAGTAACCCCTATATATGGCATCAAGTAACCCCTAACCCACTATCATGTAACCCATATAGTACAAATTACAGCTATATATATACATATATATCATAAAAGGAAAAAACATATATGCTAAAATGATGACAAACTAAAGTATTTTGTTTGTAAAAGAAAAATTGATAAATGATAATGATTAAAAAAGAGTACTCACATTCTTTGCTAGCATATGAATTTCTTCATTTGATTCAATTCCAGCAGGCAAATTGAATGTGACAACCCGAGGAAAATCATTGACAGACTTGTCCTCAACAGCAGATTTCTTATTTTCTAACAATTTCATCTCTTCTATCTTTTCCTCTATCTTTTTACCTTCAATAACAAAAGCCTTTGAATTTTTATTGGATATCTTCGTTACAGGATAAGTAACTTTATCAAGATCTGCCATACCATAGACTTTATCTTCATCAGCCAATCGACTCCTGAAATCCTTATCACTCCAATGCTGAATTAGGGGCAAAGTAGAAGGTAAAGCATTACCCCGAAATCGCAGTCTATGAAAATAGCATATTTGCAACAGCAACAAATAACCAGGAACATATTTTTGATTTGCAGAATAGCTTGACAATTTTTCAGCCAAGTCATCCAAAACATATTGGCACCAATTGTACTCTCGAAATAGATGAACATTTTCCAAAGCCAAGACCAACTTGAAATCAGCTTTTCTATTTGACGTTGGAGCAAGCAAAGTTATCATAGAATACATTACAAAGCACTTCTTGAACTCATCATTCCCCATTCGCATTCCTTCTTGAGTTGTCATAACTTCAACCAATTGGGGAACCGTTACTTCATGCTTTGCACCCCCATATAAATCCTTCCAAGTGTTCTTCAACTCACTGTTTGCATGAGCACTAGAAATAGGAACAGGTAGAGGACCAATTGGAATTTGAAAAACATCATGAACATCATTTGCAGTTAACTGAAACTTCTTTCCCGTCGGCATAACAAACATGCGACTGCTGGGAACAAAACAGCCACACAACCACCTAATCATCTCCTTTGGGAACTCATTTAATTGTATCAAACTCAAGCTGCCAAAGCCAATATCTTCTACAGCTTTTAATTGTTCCTCAGTTAATCGTTTCATCAACTGAACAATACCCGAAGGTTTACATCGAAGAACAACTTCATCCCTATTAAAACAGAAAGTTATAATAAATTAGAAAAGATATTAAAAGAATATAGCGTAAAAATAACAAATAAAAAGAAAGGGAACAAGAGATATTTACCCCTCATCCACATTCAAAACTTCAACAACTTCAGCAACAGCTTTAGAAGATCTAGGCAATCTTCCTCTTCTAATAGCTGGTTTAACATCCTCCAAATCATCATCATCTTCTTGAATAATCAATTTCCTCTTCTTTTTCAATGGCTTCACATCCTCCTCCTCCTCTTCAGTTTGAAGAACATTACCATCCTTATCACATAATTGAACTTCAATTAAACCCTCTGGCCGAACAGAGGAAACAGGATCTTCACCATCATCAGCAGCAACATTGATGTCACCCTGCCTCCCAACAAATTCTTTATCATTATCATTTATACTATTTTCATCATTATTTTCAAGCTGTTCCAGAACATTTTTATTTGATGCTATATGTTCTGCCTTTGATGCTCCGATTTCTGACTGGGATACATTTTCTACAGAAACAATAGCCCCTGAACCATCAAGTACATATCTTATTGCTTCTTTAGGAGCCACTTCTTCCTTTTGTAACTGATTTGCAGTACCTTTTTCAATGAAAAAAAAAATATAAATATAATAGACATACAAACAAACTGATAATAACATATAATGAAACAACAAAATAATCATACAATTAACTCACTCATACATTATATAGTAAAATAATTAAATAGTCACTAAAGCAACATCATGTAATAAACAAGCAACTTCTAATATAAAACAACTACATGAAACATAAGGAACAATATAAAACAACTACACGATACATGCTACTACAAATAAGTACAACAATATAAAACAAATACATGCTACATAATGAAGTAAATCAAACATACAAGAAAAGACACTATGAAGATTATAAAACCTTCATTTCACCGAACATACTAGCATAAAAAAATTGGTATATATAATAGTAATTGACCTCTTCCTCTTTTTGATTAGTAATATATTGAGTATGTCATTGACTCATTTCTGCACTGTGTCAGGCTGCTAGGAGATTAAACTTCTTGAGACAAAGCTCCATAAACAACTGACAGTGTTTGAATAGTTATGGCCAATGGACATGAAAAAGTGCAATGCAAAAGTATAAACCATAGCAAATCCTAACAAGGACACTGATTAACAGGATGTGGAACATGTGTTCTTTCCACTATCATTATATATCTTCTTCTAAAACAGCTTTGTATCTGGCACTAACAAGAATTAAAGAGCAAATAGATTACTTGGTCAGTGGCAAGCATCTCAGATTTAAACAAATGCTTGAACCTGATAATAAGCACAAACACACAACAGCATGACTGCTGCTTCTATAACCAAGTTTATAAGCAGAGTTCCATTTCTACAACTAGCAACTTTATTCAATAATAAAACATGCATATTTTATAGCATAAAATGACAAAAAATTTAAAGTAACTTTTGGTAGTGGGATAGACTACATGAAAAGGAACTCTCCACAATGAGCAGAAAAGGTGATCTATAAAAGAATCTGGTTCATTCTTTTACGCCTGTGCTTCTGTTCTCCAACGCCTACCATCCTACAATATACACTAAGTAACACCTATAGAATGAATAAAGTAACACCTACAATATACAGCAAGTAACACCTACAATATACATCAAGTTACTCCAACAGAATGAATCAAGTAACACCTAAATAGTGAATCAAGTAACAACTACTCAATTAATAAGTAAATCCTACATAATGAACCTAGTATAGTAGATCCTACAATCATTATCAATGAAATAACTCCTACATAATGAATAAAGTAACTCAGAGTTAACTAATCAAATAAGAACTCTAAAATCAAACATAAAAATGAGATCAATTACACATGTAAATGATAATCAATTCATAAGAAATTAAAATAACACAAAATTCATCAAAATTCATCAAAATAAAACATAAACAAAAAATAAACAAAATCGAGAACAATTACACATGCAAAAATACATATAATCGATTCATAAGGAAAGCAAAATGACACAAAAGTCATGAAAATACATCAAAAAAAGACATAATTAAACAGCAACATGAATCGAGAACAAAATTAAGCAGAATAAGAACAGAGAAATGAAAATGAAAAGCAATAAGACATAAAAATGAAAATTAGTTCAATAAATTAAAAACAAAAACAAAATAAGACAAATAATACATCAAAATGAAAAATAAATATAATCGAGAACAAAGCTCATCAATATAAGAACATAAAATGAAAATCTAGGGTTTCAACAAGCAGTTAATCATAATTTAAGTTCAAAAAAGCAAAAAAACACCATAATTTAGGTCTAAAGTGATTAAAAACGTTAAAAATTCAAAATCTAGGGTTTAGAAACTACCTGAAGCAACAATTGAATTGGTAGAAGTCGATCCTTCAGTACGAGAACCACATTTTATCTTCAACACCACCATTTTAAGTAGCGAACAAGCGAAATTGAACGAGAATGTGAAAAAATGAAGAAATTCACAGAGAAATTTGAAGAACAGAGAGAATTAGAGCAACAAAATTTGGAGGAGAGAGAAAATGGAAGAACAATTTGAGGAGAGAGAAAATGAAAACAGAGAAATGAGAAAAGTTTGGGCAAGAAGAAGGTTTTGATGTAATAAAATAAAAAAAATAAGAAAGGCGCGTGTTTTTTTTTTTTTTAAATTAAAATTACGGAACCGTTTGGTGTAACGGAGCCCGTTATACGGAACGGACTGGGCTAGCGAATTGGGCTTATATGATGGCTGGCCACATGGTGTAGCCAGCCACATATAAGAATTAGTGTTGGGAAGAAACTCAAGTCCAAGAAATAAAAAGATAAACATCAAGTCTTTTTTATTATTATTATTATTATTATTATTATTATTATTTTGAATAAAAGATAAACATCCAGATGAGTATGTCAAAAATAAAAAATAAAAACAAAATAAAAAACAAAAACTAAAAAACGTACACGTGGCACTTTATATTGTCTTTAAGTTTTTTGTTTTAAAATAATAATATCGATTTTGTTCTCTTTTAGTTAAGCTTTTACGTAGGTAATCTTAGATTAGTTTTAATTTTAGTTTTAGTTTTCTCCTTTATTATTTCTTTAGTTTTAATTTCTTGTGCTTAGATATTCTTTAACTTTTCATAATTAGTTTTATTGTTATTCTATTTTCTTGTTAATTTAATACTATTGCTTTTTATCATGCTTAATTTAATCGTTTTGATTACTTTAGTTTTAATTATGCACGAGTAGTTTAATTCTAGGGTTTTTGGGGATCCGTGATTAATATGAAGGGATTATTTATTATTGTTGATTGTTAATGGGTTAGTTTCCTAATGACTGTTATAATGCTATGCAATTAGATTTGCGCAGGTTTAATTGTATGAGTTATGCAATATTAATTCAAGATTTGAGATATGAGAATTAATACTAAAGCCTAGTTTCAATAGGTGGAACTAATTTATAAATGGTTAAGTCAAGATTCGAGAGATGCGATTTAATACCGATATATTAAATACGTAGCGAAAGCCTTTATAATCTGAGTTGTTATGTTTTATCCTGGAGTATTAATTATTGGTGAACCTATGACCCTAGATTTTTTTATTATTGTTTATTCCCTTAGTTTAATTATTGTCGTAATATAATTCTCACAATTCTTCATCTTTTTGATGATTTAGATTATAATAATTTATTAGAAATAAAAGAACATTGTTTCCCTGTGGATTCGACCCTACTTCCCTATCTATTTTAGTTAGTGATTTTAGGAATTACTTTGGATTAGATGATACGACTTTAGCCTGTGAGCTTAATGTAACAGTACACAAGGTGTGAACTGGAATCTCACTCTAAATTCACTAAGAACAAGAGAAATCAGTGAAGGAACTCCATTAATGAGTTAAGAAGAATACAAGGTTTTACAGAGAAAATGTTGAGGAAGAAGAAAGGGATTTTATTTCACAAAAATGATTGAATGAGTTTAATTCAATGATTACAGGTATTTATACCCTGTAAAAGACTTAGAAATATCAAAAAATATCTCTAACAACCTGTCACACTAATTACATGTTAAAACTAACTTTGCTGACTCAGTAAAGCTTATAACTAACTAGTACCTCTTATTACAATGCTCCCATGTTGAAAACAAACTTGCCCTCAAGTTTGAACTAGAAAATTAGGAAATTAGCCAAAAAATTTCAGCAAAATACCCAAGTAGCCTCAGAAGCAGAACAATTCTTCCATTTGACCAAATACTGTACATCAGCTCGATTTTGGTGCTTAATAGTTCTTCTCTCTAGAATAGTCTCAGATTCCCACTTTTCTTCTTCATCCATACCATGCAACCATGATGGAATGTGAGCAACTATAGGGATCACTCCTCTAAATTTCTTCAGTTGATTAGAAACATGGAAGACTGGATGTTTCTAAGCATCCTGAGGTAACTTCAATTTATAAGCCACCTTCCCAATAGCTTCAGCAACCTGAACAGGACCATAAAACTTCGAATACAGCTTATCATGTGATCCTTGCCTAAGAGTTTTCTGTTTGTAAGCTTGTAATTTCAGCCAAACCCAACTTCCTACAGTAAACTCTTCGTCAGTTTTCTTTTTATCAGCTTGAGCCTTCATCCTATCCTGAGCTCTTCTAAGTGAAATTTCACTTTTTACAACTTTTCTTCCTTTTTTGTAAAGATCAATCAACAGCAGCAACTTTAGATTCTCCAAGAAAATATGGCAAATGCAAAGGAGGTGGTTGACTGTACACAACCTCATATGGAGTCATCTGAGATTAAATGTGAAAATTTATATTGTACAACCACTCAACCAATGGTAGCCATTTACTCCAATTCTTAGGGCATTTACTTGTCATGCACCTCAAATAGGTCTCTAAACAACTGAAACAAAGCTTTCCAAAAATTGCTTAAAATATTTCATTCCTGTCACTGACTATTGATATAGGCCTGCCATGTAGCTTGAACACCCCATCCAAATAAGCTTGAGCTACTTCCAGTGCTATATAAGGATGAGACAAAGCCATGAAATTAGCATACTTGCTAAATTTGTCAACCACAATAAAGATGACATTCTTTCCAAAAGAGACAGGTAGCCCTCTAATAAAGTCCATGGAAATATCAACCCACACTTCTTGAGGAATTGGCAGGGGTTGTAATAAACCAAGACTAGCAGCATTCTCAATTTTATTAGTCTGACAGACTAAACAATTTCTCAAAAAGTGAGTGACAAAAAGTAGTCATTCCCTTCCAATAGAATAACCCTTTAACTATCACCAAAGTAGCATCTCTGCCAGAATGTCCACCTTGTCCAGAGCTGTGTAACCATTGAAGTATTGCCACTTTCAGCTCATCATCTGGTCCCACCACTAACTTGCCTTTCCTTCTCAACAACCCATCTTGAATAGCATAGTTATGAGTTGCAATACCCTGAGAAAGAGACTGAAATAAAGTAGCAGTGTTTAAGTCCAGCTCATAACTGTCCTTCAGCTTTTGTGCCAAGTTTAAGTCAAGCACAGTCAATCCCATGCACAATAATTCTGCACCAATTACCCTTGACAAGGCATCTGCTACCATATTCTCACTTCCTTTCTTGTATACAATCTCATAGCTGAATCCCATAAGCTTAGACAACCACAGCTGCTGAAATGGAGTTGAGATCTTTTGTTGTAAATTTCACTAATGACTTTTCAGATCAGTTCTAATGATAAAATGCTGCCCCATTAAGTACTGCTCCCACTTCTGAACAGCTGTAACTACAACAAGTAGTTCTTTTCATAGACATATAACTTCTGCCATCTAGGTCCCAATGCCTTACTCTAGAATGACAAAGGATGACGAACATGCATCAGAACTTCTCCAATACCTTTATTTGAAGCATCAGTTTCAACCTCAAATGCGTTTGAAAAATCTGGCAGAGCTAAATTTGGAGCTGAAGTCAAAGCTGACTTCAATTCTTCAAAAGCTTAATTTTCTGCTGCTCACCATTCACAATTCAAGATCCTTAACTTGCTGCTCAACAGACACCATTCATGACAGATTTTGGCGCCAGAATTCAACTTCGAGAATAAAAATTTCGAAAAGAATTTCAATCGATTTGGGTATTTTCAAGAGGTTGGAACTCTTGAAATGGTTCGGCTCTGATACCAATGTAATAGTACACAAGGCATGAACTGGAATCTAACTCTAAATTCACTAAGAACAAGCAAAATCAATAAAGGAACTCCATTGATGACCTGAGAAGAATCCAAGGTTTTACAGAGAGAATGTCGCGGAAGAAGAAAGGGATTTTATATCACAAAAATGATTGAATGAGTTTAATACAATGATTACAGGTATTTATACCCTGTAAAAGACTTAATAATATCTAAAAATATCACTTACAACCTATCACACTAATTACATGTTAAAACTAACTTTGCTGACTCAACAAAGCTTACAACTAACTAATACCTCCTATTACACTTAATAAGTGTGTAATGAAAGCATAAAGATCTAGAGATTGAGTAGTAGTAATAAGGAAGATTTAATTAAAGCAAGGCAAATAGTAAAGGGAATCCACAAGGAAAAAAAATCACAAAAAACCCATAAATAACGAGCAACCATGGCAGGGAATGCGTGCATATGCTAAAGGAGTGTTGTAGTTTAATTAATAAGTTTGGTAGTTTCTTTCATATTGTTCATTGTTATAGGGAGGGGAATCAGGTTGTGGGTGTTCTAGCTAACTTAGGAGTTGTTCGAATTAAGAGTGTTATTTATTTCAATTTTCCTCCGGTCAAGATAAGTAGTGCTCTTAGGGAGTATGCTATGAGTGTACCTAGATCTTGTTTAATTTCGGAGTTGTTTTAGTTTGTTTGCACGGACTCGTCCCTCTTTTGCATGAAAAAAAAAAAACAACCAAAATAATTCACATATGAAAATAAATAGGAGAGTACAAGTTACCCTAATCAAATTATTAAGAGTGAGTTTTTTTTTTTTTTTTTTTTTTTTTTTTTTTTTTTTTTTTGTTTTTTTTGTTTTTTTGACAATAGCAAATTAACAAGAAAAACAACAAAAGCTCTAAATTAAAGTGAATACAACGGCACTTCTTTGCAATATAATTGGCCCGTAGCACCTGTTCCCTCTTAACCTTAATAATAGAACATTTCCTGAATCGTATGGCCACTATCTTAATCTCCTAAAGCATCCAAGAAATCAAGATTTCATTTCCTTGAGCACCTTTTAGAGTTTCCAGCAATATAATAACTCTCAATATAATTCACACATACCAAAATAATTTCAGCTGAATAAATTTTTGCCACATTTAACACTTCAATTGTGAACCAAGGATGTAAATAAGTCTAAAAGATCACCAAAACTAATTAGACTGATTTCTTGCATAATGAAATGAAAAAAAGATAAGTCATAAAAAACAAGAAGAATATGAAGAAGAACACTGTTAACTTTAATAAAACTGCTAATAGAGAAATATTATAATTGGTAGTAAATTATAAAGAGTTCGAAAATTTTAGATATTAAAAATTATTTATCTTCTTACAAACGACGTACAGAGCACTATTTTAGTCATTGTTAAACTATTTAAGTAATTAGTTATTAATTTTATTCATTATTAAAAATATTGAAAGTTGCAAAACAATATGTATTCATTCTAATTTTTGGTAAGGAAAATTTGCAAATTGCAGCCATTTAAAGTTCGTATTTTGCAAATTGCAGTCTTTTAAAAAAAAATTGCAAATTGCAGCCCAAAAGTTTGTATAAATTATAAATTACAGCCCGATTCAATTTTTTCATTGGTTTACATGTCGAAAAATCTCGATTAAGGTTTTAGGGGTCATTTTAAACCTTAGGGAACTGAATTAAGCTCGGAATTAGCAAAAAAATAACGTAAGTGTCTCATTTTTACAGTTTCCCACAAATCAATACATTTTTACGCAAAACGAGGCACTTGCGTTATTTTTTGCTAATTCCGAGCTCAATTCGGTTCCTTAAGGCCTAAAATAGCCCATAAAACCTTAATAAAAAAATTTTCAACATGTAAACCATTGAAAAAGTTGAATCGGGCTGTAATTTACAATTTAAATGAACTTTTGGGCTGCAATTTGCAATTTTTTTTTTAAATGGCTGCAATTTGCAAAATACGAACTTTAAATGACTGCAATTTGCAAATTTTCGATTTGGTAAATAAAATTTACCAATATTATATTGTGATTTGATTATGTCATGAATCTTTTATGACCAAACTTTAAATGGCTGCAATTTGCAAATTTTCCTTTTGGTAAATAAAGTTTACCAATATTATTGTGATTTGATTATGTCATGAATCTTTTGTGATCAATGTTTATATAGTCACTTTCACATATGGACAAACAAAAATAAAAGAAAAATATTTTTCTTTTTTTTTTTTAAAAAAAAGGAAAAAAAAAAAAAAAAAAAAAAAAAAAAAAAAAAAAAAAAAAAACCATACTGCCTTTTGGAGGAAAAAAACATGTACTATGTCGTTCTAGGGGGAAAAAAATGATTTCTGAAAGACAAAAGGATAATGTATTAGAAATTATGGAAGTATTGGCCAGCAGGCTTTGTATTTTAAAAGAGTAATTTGTAAATGAAGATTCTAACCTGGAAGGAGAAGGAATGCATGTAAATAAAAAATTGACTTTATAGTTTATACTAGTTTGTGCCCCATGTGATGCCCGGCTTGTTTATTGAATTTTAACATAAAATTTTTAATCTATATGTCAAATTTTAAAATATATCATTGACACAAAATTAGTTAGAAATTTATGTGTTGTTATGACGATTTGCTGTCTAGTAGACATGTAATGACAAATAATAATATTGTTGAAAATGTTCGATTAAATACCTAAATTAGCAAAAAATAAATTAAATTAAAAAAATGTTCAAATCATGTTGGGTTGACCCGAACCCAAAACTTTTGGCAATGGTTGAACATTTCTTGGCCCTAACCTAAAGTGACCCGATCCGAAATGACTCATGACCTGATCTGATTGACAGGTCTATAGTAATAAAATTATATGGGATTATGAAGTATATTATTTTTAGCAATAGTATATAAATGGTTGTTTTAAGTTTTGAACTATTTCCTTTGCTTACAAAATTATTATGATATAAAAAATAAATTTATATGATAATTTTTGAGAATTATAATCTCTTTTTTTTCATAAAATTATAATTAATTTGTACATGTGAAATATTGGTATTTTATCGAAAATAAAACTCTAAACTAACAATTTTATCCTAAAATCCTATCCAAATTTGATTAAAAATAAAATTAAAAACTAATTTTTATCTAAATCTATCAAACATGGTGCGACTCCTTGCGAAAAGTTGAAATGCCAAGTGTCGCTGTCTCGTGGCCTGGCAAAAAGTTTAGCTTTATATATTAGTTACTAATACATATCCCGAGCGATGCCGTGTAACTAAAACTATTTTTACTTATTAAAACTTATTTTTACTAATTCTCTAATTTTTTTTAAATAAATTAAATAACAATGTATTTTATATGTGGCTAGCCACAACATCTGGCCGCACAAAGTAACCTCTATAAACCCGACCGAGTAACCCCTGTAATACTAACCAAGTAACCTCTAACCTAACACTAACTAAGTAACATAACACTGATTGAGTAATCACTATAACACTATTCAAGTAACCCCTATAGCATTATCGAAGTAACTATGATCTTGTAATAGTTGGTGACACGGTTTGGCCAACTAGGTATAAAAGTTCATGATTAAATATATTATAAAGGAAAATTTGTCTGGAAGGGACTTATATGTTTACTCTTTTGGTTGGAAGGACCTTATATGTTCAAAGTGGTCTAAAAGGACCTTATAAGTTTGTTTTGTTGTCTAGAGGGACCTTGACGTCGGATTCCGCCGTTTGACTTTTTTTCTCTGGCATTGACTATCCACGTGCATCTCACGTGACATTAAAAAATCACCCTCCCTCTTATATTTTTCACTTTTCCCGTCCAATTCCCCTTATTTGCCTAGAATTGTTCCCCAAATTGTTCTCTCTCCTCACTAACCAGGGTGACTTAATCTAATCTATTATCTTCCCTAAATTTTTGAAGAAATACAAGCAATCATCTTTCGATTAAGTCCTTTTCGCATCAGGTAAGAACATTGCTTACCGTTTATTTACCCAATCCCAATCTTTTAAGCCTAAGTTTAGTTGTTTGGAAAATTTAGTGTTTATAATTCAATTGGTTCTGAAGTCATGTGTTGTTTTGGTTGTTGAAGCATGTTTTCGAATAAACGGAAGTTACCTAGTTTTATAGAATTTTTGGACAGAGAATATAAATTCCTTGCCACGTTTGTGCCCCTTTTTCCCTTCGTCATTGGAGACCAAAAAAAGAAAAAAATTTTGAAGTATAAAAGAGGAAATGAAAATGACAGATGAGAGAGAAGAGGATAATCATACCTGGGCCAACAAAGCTATCTCCTTTCTGACTCGAATTCAATTAGGTCGATGAGAGTAATAAGTTCTTGAATTCATTCTTCACTCCTTCATTGATTAAGCTTCAGAGAATACCAAAGGAGAGAGAAATTTAAGGGAATATAAGAGAGAGAATGAGGAATTGGAGGGAAGAGGTGAAAAAAAAGGGGATGTAATTTTTTAAAGTCACATGATATGCACGTGTCAGGTCAATGTCGAAGTAAAAAAGTCAAACATCGGAATATGATGTCATGGTCCCTCTAGACAACAAAACAAACTTATAAGGTCCTTTTACACCACTTTGAACATGTAAGGTACTTCCAGACAAAAGAGTAAATATAAGTCCCTTTTAGACAAATTTTCCTATTATAAATGGATCTTAATTTAAATAAATTTTTAAAATAAATTTGATGGTGGAAATTGAATTGAGTTATAGGATATTTATTAAAAGTTATGATCAATTTTGTATGTATGAAATGTTAGAATTTTATCGAAAATAAAACTCTACATAACAATTTTATCTTAAGAAAATCTATCCAAAAATCGCTTACTTAGCATCATATGTGTCATAATAATACTTATTTATCTCCTATGCATTTTGTATATTTTTACCGATTAAAACTTAATTTTACTGATTCTCTAATATATTTTTTAAATAAATTAAATAACAATGCATTTTGTATGCGTGCGGTTAACCACACCATCAAAGTAACTCCTATAAAAATGACCAAGTAACCCCTGTAATAATAACTAAATAATAACCTCTAACACTGACTATGTAAACTAACTATAACACTGATTGAGTAACTACTATGATACTGACCAAGTAAACCCTATAGCTAATAATGAAATAACTCTTGTAACAGTTGGTGATATGGTTTGGCTAGCTACGTATAAAAATTTGTGATCAAATATACTATTATAAAGGGATCTGATTTTAAAGAACTTTTTAAAATGAATTTGATGATGGAGATAGAATTGAGTTATAGGATGTTTATTAAAAGTTATGATTAATTTAGAATATATAAAATATTAGAATTTTATCGATAATAAAACACTATATAACAATTTTGTCTTAAAAAATCTATTCAAAAATTGCTTACTTAGCATCATAAGTGTCACAATAATACATATTTATCTCCTACATGGCGCAACACTTGGCGAAAAACTAAAATGTCAAATATCGCTGTCTTGTGATCTGGATGCGAGACTGATTTTATATATTTAGTGATATGATATGATATGTACATATAGATGAAAATGTCGGTTCTTAGATAATTCTTTCTAACTCTAAATAAATCTACTTACTTCTCTAATATTTTCTACATACTATTTTTTTTTTATTTGATACATCACATACTAGATATTTTACAAGATATATAAATATATAATTCTAGATTCTTCTAGTTACTATATTTGAACATAGTGAACTAGTAATCTAGTAGTGATAAACGATAGTATATTCAAAATTGTTTCATAAATCGTATTAACTTATAGTAATATGTAGAACATACATAAGTATATACAAAGTATGTGATATGGTATAAAAGAACAAAACAATAAAAGAACAAAACAATATCTTCTAAGCTAGAAAGAGACTATGTTCATCAAACTGACTTTTGTTTCAGACAGCTGCTTGCACATATTTTCCAAGCCACTTTCAATGCCTTCCATGACATCCGCCAACGCCTTCAGTTTCTTCACTGAAAAACACAACTTCTCGTCGTTTACAGATTTTCCTGAAACCAACTCGCGCAACACCATGTCTACATCGTTTATTTCGTTCCCACTTTCACACTTGCCTCTTCCTTTGTTCATTATCTTAGAAACAAGTGACCTTTTTGGCTTAGACACCGGCATTGACAAGAAAACCAACAGCGATTGAAAGACAGATAAGTTTATGATGCTAACACATCAAAGCGACTTGATAACTGTCGAAAGTTGACAGTCCTCTTCTCCTAGGACCTCAGAATGTAGTAGATTCAAAGACGGAAGAATATATGTGGCTTTTCTTATGACTTCTTTCCTCAAACAAGTATACGTTGCAACATTGCTTCCAATTTTCATGCTTTCTTCTCTTCGTGTAAAAGAGTTTTCAAGCTTTTTAGTGACTACCCCTTGCTGCAGCACGATCTCCTTGATCGAGCTGCAGACATTTAGTAGACTCAAGCAGCCCTTTAACAATTCGCCAACATGTTTTTCATGTTGGCGAAGTATGAGAGCTTGTTGAGTCATTGGAAGACTCAAGGCTTGGTTAATGCACCCATACAACTCTACCAGCCCGGACACACCAATACTGATGCTTTCCGACGCTGATGTTGATGCTTCTTCTATGGTACTAAGCCTATTCAGCTCGTTTTCGATTTTTTGGTTGATAGGATTTATCTTTGATGGTATACTCAATGATCTAATTTGGTGGGATTTATTCAATTCTATTGAAAAACTAACCATGATTATACTTCACTCTCTGTTTTTCATTCTTTTGTTTGGTACTTTTGCTTATGGCTCGAATATGAATTGAAGAATATGAATGAGAATATGAGATAAAACTCGAATTTTCTTATATATATAGGAGATGGTACCAACATGACATAATAATCTTGGATTGTTAATGGAAAAATACTGAGCTTGTTAAACAGATCTGGTTCCCTTGTCCCTTACTTTGCTTAGAAAAGGATTTTACAAATCTGATTATTGTTACTAATTAAAAAAAAAAAACAACTTGATTTTGATAGATATTAAGACTTATTCAATAATTTGTAAATGTTTATTTAAATAAAGCGGTGTAATAAACTAATTGAAGGTAATTGTTTAATGAAAGTTGTAATAAACTCTCTATTAGTGCTGAGACCGTTGCTCTAGGAAGGGAGCAATGGTCTGGGAAAGAGCAGACATAAAATTATGCACGAGTAAGGTTGTCTTTGTCACCTTCTTGACGAAGGTTCCACAACACTCACTTGACTTTGTAGTGTAGAGGACTAGAGGTCTTAGAAACCATTCTGACCCGAGAAAACCATCCATTTCCTACTGTATTCAACCTAATTTGACCCACAAAATTCCGTACCCAAAACTCATGTGTCACCAACTTGATCTCAACCTAAATGTGAATTTGACCCTATATTAACTAAATGCTAAACCAATTTGACATGATAAGAATTCAACTCTATATTGATTTGATCTAACTTAAACTCAAATTGACACCGTTTTGGCCCGATCGGAAATCAACACGACCAATAATAAATTGATCCAACAAATACCAAATTCAGCACGATTTGTGTTGATCCTACCTAAACTCAGCCTGATATTTAATCGACCTGATTTCAAACCCAACATAATTTCAAATCCAATATAATTTTAAGCCCAATTTATTATTAACGTTTTTTTTTAACTCAAACATACTTTGATTCGCTCGTCAAAAAAAAATGTTAAAAAAAATAAATAATAATAATAATAATAATAATAATAATAATAATAATAATAATAATAAATAAATAAATAAATAAATAAATTTTAAAAAAAACTTTGATCATATAAATGTTAAGAACTTTTTTATTGGGGGGACTAAGGGTGAACATAATACTTTTTAATTTGTAATGCACTAAAATAAAATAGGTAATTTTTTTCAATTTAATCACTTTGTTATTAGTTTATTATGTCGCGTAACTACGATCGATATGTCATCAAAATTTCGATACATTAATTAATTTAGCTTGAAGATAAAAGTTATTAATTAATTTAGCTTGAAGATAAAAGTGATACATGAATGGATCAATGAGAAAACTAATGTTTTAACAACACGGTTTGAAATTTGATACACAAATGATTTGATACTAGGAAATGATTTTAATGAATTGGATTTATTTTTACTGATTCTCTATTATATTTCTTCTTTAATGTTACTAATTTTTATAGAATTGATATTATTTTTACCAAATTGAACTTTTTTTTTTTTATACTAAATTGCACTTATTAAAGATGAATTGAACAAGACTTAACTTAATTAACAATTGTGACTTTGTTTATAGAACAAATGATGTATCTACATGGTATAAGATAAATTTCTTTAATTGTACTTTATTCGTACCCAAATAAAACTTTCATTTGTCTTTCACACATCTTTTTAAGAATGTTTGGATCGATGTGTCAAAACCAAACCGAATCGAACCGAACAAAACCATTCATTTTGAATTATAACCGATCTGATTTGATCCGAGAAACTCAACACCCAAATCCGATCTGTAACCGAGCTGAACTCAAATCGATTCGAATTTGACCCGATTTAAATTTAAACTGGCACTGATTTGACCTAACTTGAATTCAACCCGAAACCGATTTGACCCGACTGGAACTTAACCAACCGACTTGACCCAACCTAAACTCAATTCGAACCGAAATTGACCTAACAAACACTTGATTCAATCCGATTTGTTTTTTTATTCAAACTGATATTAATCTAACCAAATTTGAACCCGACCTGATTTTGACTTGACATAATTTCAAAGTTCAAACTATTTATAATTTTAAACGTTACATATTATATACCATTTTTTTTTACTCAAATATATATTAATGACACTTTATGTAACATGTCACCAGAATAACTTGATATCGACCCAATAACAAGATTAAAAAAGATAAAAAAAAAACTCAATAATTACTCTAATTTTAAAATTGTTCTTATTTGAATATTTAATTTGGTCAACCCAACCAAAATTCAGCCAAACACAAAAAGTATCTAAATCAGAATTGACCGAATACATAATCAACTTTAGTAATCAAACCAAACTTAACAGAACCAAAATCAATCGAATCGAAACCAACCCGTTCCAAAGTCATCCTCCCCGATATTAATCTAATCAAACCCGTTTTGAACCCGATTTGATTTTATCTGATCCGAATATGAACCGATTTGAAGTTGACCAGATTTGGACTTGACAGATCTTGACTCAAAATTAACCCCGCCCAAAAGTGATCCAATCCGACCCAAAGCGTGTTATAATTTTGAATCGATAAAAATCCTATCCAACTAGACTCGACCCAAACTTTATCTGGTTATCCAAATTGACTCTTTTATGTTAGGATGTTTAAAGGTGATATAAAATATACAGTACTAGCGTAAACTGGTCATGATGTATTTCGTAGGGAATAAAAAGTTAAGGTAGTGAGATTTTGTAAATTATAGGTAAATAAAGAAATTCATAAAGGTGAAATGTACTTTATATGTCATTTCGACACAAGGTTTGATTAAATGTGTGACTTTTATTTGGAGAGAGATTATTTAAAGGTGATATATATAATATAGAGTACGTACTAGTGTAAACTGGTCAAGATGAATTTTGTAGGCAATAAAAATTTAAGGTAGTGAGATTTTGTTAGTTATAGGTAAATAAAGAAATTCATAAACGTGAAATGTACTTTATATGTCATTTAGACACAAGGTTTGATGAAATGTGTGACATTTATTTACGGAGAGATGTGTAATCTTGTTGGTTAAGGTATTGTGTGAAACTTCCCGAGTCCGGACTCACAGTAACATACATAGGATGCATGGACACTTCATGTATGCGTTATTCAAAGCGCGCCTACGTAAACATATTCTGAATATGCTTGGCACTCATAGGAACTGAGAATTGACACATACGATTAAGGACAAGGAAAGTAGGGAGCCGCCAACAAGTTTTTAAGGAACTTCTAAACCGTTCACGGATCATTTAAGGCAACCAAAAATAAGGGACAACAATAGGCAACAACGATTGGCCCATGAAGGTTACACCCCATTCATAATCTATGAGATTACTAACTCCATATGGTTCGGAACCATGAAAGGAGGATCGGGGATGATGGTACGAAGTGAGTCATGGAGTCACATTCGCCCGTATTGGCCTCTACTCGATTCTTATAATGAAAAGTATTCCTGCGATCTCAAAAGGCATGCAAACAAAGATTCAATTTGCTCCAAACTATTAATAGTTACACTTGTTGAATACTAATGCAGCATATAATTATAAAATATCGTGATCACTTGATTAAACAACAAGATTAAAAAGAAACTTAAACCGGTTGTCCAAATTATCTTATTAAGCGTTATTTTCAATTACATATTCCCTTTTAACATGCAATATTATGATCAATACAATAATTGAATAAACATTAACATTGGAGACAATTTAACTATAAATCCTTAGTCAAATCAAATTATAACAACCCTAATCATGATACTGGCAACAAGAATAATAATAAGAGTAATTAACTGATTAATTACTCATTTTTCCATGTTTCCTTGAATTGCTACATCATGAATAAACAGTTAGTAACTTCAATAAAAATAAATCAAATTGAAATTAAATTAAATAAAAAGAGAGTAGATTTGGTCCAAACCCTCAATCAATTCTACGTTTCGCGCCTTAGTTTAAGGATGGAGCCTCGGGTCAATTATGGACTCCTTAGAGTGCTTAAGGGAAGTATTGTGAAAGAGTAGGGAGGCTAATATTTAGGCTAAAGAGAGAGAAGAAAGAGAGAATGATTTTTGGTGTAGGGAGAAAGAGAATGATTTTTGCTGCCCTAAAACTGGAGAAATCAGGTTCGTATTTATAGAGAAAAAGAGTTGGGTGAAGCACGGAACCCTAGAAGTGAAGCGTCGCGAAGAAAAAAACCCTAGAAAAACACCATTTCACGGTGTTAAATACCGTTACACAGTGCAGGATACCGTAACACGATGCATAGCACCATCACACGGTGTGCTTACCGTGGCGCGGTATTTTTCTATTTTCACGCGTTTTTAAAACTATGATAACTTTTAATCCGTAACTCGAAATAAGGTATATAATATATCGTTGGAAATATTATCAAGTTTACTTTCCAACCAAATTAGAATCAGGTCAAAATTTTTTGTAGATTTTAAGATATGGCCGTTTTAGTGAAAGGGTGTCGATTTTGGGCCGAGTTTAGTGTTTTGCTCATATCTTCTTCGTTTTAAATCGGAATTGGGCTTATGATATATCTTTGGAAAAATTATTGAAAGGACTATCCAACCAAATAATATTTTGATCAAAATTATAGGGCCACAAAATTAGTTTATCTCGGTTTTGTGACGTGGACACGAAAATGAAAAATAAGTTATGGTTTGGGGTAATGGGCTAAAAATTGGGGTCATTTGTGAAATGTATGGATTAAATATGGATTTAAGCACTCCAAAGATTATATACTAAACCTGACCAATAATGGCGGTGAAAGGTTGTCATCATCGGGTTTGGTTTTAGAGAGACATTTTTAGGTGTCTACACTTCATCCAAATGTCGTTTCTGTGTCGAACATCGTGTTAGACACCAACACTCATGGGACACATGAGAATATGTCTCGGACCGTATTCTACTATGATATGGGATGTTTATTTTTTATTTTTTTTAATGAGAAAATTTAAGCAAAGTAAGATAAATAAGGTAATTGTTATATAATATGAGTGCCTTCATATATAGCTCATTGTTAATATGATACAGTATGATCTAATTAGAGGACGGAATGACAATTATATGGTAAATTATTTTTTAAAAGTATATTATATGAATTTTAAATTCCCAAACCTGTGTCCCTTAGCTTATTTTAGGATAGACATTTTTTTGTATCCGTATCAATACCCGTTCTTGTGCAACCTAGACATTAACTCAATAATTGAATATTTTTGGTGAGAATTTGCCAACTTTCCCATTTATTTAGCCCAAATAGAAAGCTGAAAAGTAGGTTTGTGGGACTCGAACTCAGGATCCCTCACATATAGGCCTAGCAAGTGACAACATATCAAGTTGTATTTTATACTTGTAAAAGGTTAGTTCTGTGTCATGCACGGTTATTTTAAATAACTATTTTTCAAATTGACACTATATCAAAATTTTTGACTTTCATATGCTATATTCATATCAATTGAATGCTTAAGAACAACTATCATAGTTGAAAATAATAACATTAAAAAAATCAACATGTGTCGTTCTTGTCAAGTACTCCGTATTATTGAAGTATCCATAGAGTATTAATTGAATGGAATTCTAATCATATATTATTCAAGGAAATAACAAAAGTATCATTTGTTAATTTGATATTTGCATTTCATTGTTTAATCTTGTAGCTTCTATTACACAATTAAAAATTTAATTTGTTGTAATAACTTTTTTTTTTTTTGAGGAAATTGTAACAACTTATTTAGTACATAGTAATATGTCTTTCTTAAAAAAATAAAATTAGTCTATGTGTCATAATTATATTAAGAATATTATTTATTCGGAGTATTTTTGTGATTAAGTTTATAGCTGTCAATATGGTTTTTTTGTTTTTGAAAAGATATATCAAATCTTCTATTATACTTTTTTATGTAATTAGTACCTAATATATGTAAAAAGAATTGTTTATTTATTTTTAAATAAATAAAAAAATAAAAAAAACCTAAGTAGACAATGAGATGACACATATCATTGCAGATATATTTTTTAGTATATAATCCGTAATTATTGATTGATTATTAATTACCATGAAGGATGTAATACGTATCACAACATACTATATTTTGGGCCTCTTATTTGGGGTCATCCATCTCACATCAGCCCATCCCAGTCCTGCCACTGTAATAATGTTATGTTCGGATCAAAAGAGGGTTATTGTGGAATGCAGTCTTCACAATTATGAGTTGCATTCTTCCTAATCGAAATATTTAATACTGCAGTTGGACTTTTTGTCTTCTCTTGCAATCTCTATGAAATCAGTTATGGGCTTATGGTAGGGTATTTTTATGAGGGAATTGAAAAAAAAGGTGGAGATAGAGAAAAACACAAAAAAAAATAAAAAATAAAAAATAAAAAATAAACGAAAAGAGTCGGTGACCTAAACCTTTATGCCTTTTATCTGACGTTGGGGTTCAAGTCGGTGACATATTTCTGACGTTGAAAAAAATACCCTACCATAAAGAGTCGGTGACCTAAACATGCCATCAATTGGCGATTAACCCCAACGATCGGAGTTATAGCGGCCGAAAACCACCTTTCCTTATACCTTTTCACCCTTAAAATGGCTGGAATCGACCATAAAAACCAAGAATGAGCAATTTTGATGGTCGATTTGGCCATTAGGGTGATTTAGGCAAAAGGGGTGGTTTTGCGTGGCGGTTTGAAGGACTTGGCTGGGCTGGTTTTCGAGGAGGGGGAAGGGGTGAACGGGTAAGGGTGGTGGTCGCTCAGTTTCTCCGGTGTAAGGGTGGAAGTCGCTTGGTTTCGCGGGTCAAGGTGGGGACAATGGTGGGTTTTGGCTGGAGTTATGTTGCTAGCGGTAAGGTGGTGCGGTGGCAGGGCTGGCTGGGTTAGGGTTTCGGTTTTCTTTTTCTTTTCTTTTTATTTTTAATTTTTTAAAACTAATCAATGAGTGCCACGTGCACTTGGTTGGTCTCCCTAACGGATTACATCCAAAAATCCATTAGTTGGTGGTGAAATCAAATTTTTTTGGTTTTTTTTGTGGTGTTATAATAAAAATTTGAGATAATGTGGTGTTATAATAAAAAAATTTTAAAATTTGTGGTGTTATTTTCTAAAAAATCCTTTTTATAAATTAAAATTTTTGTTAACAATTAACTAAATTTAAAAGGTAATTTATTTTTTATTTTTTATGTTAATGTTCACCGTTAGTTACTTGATCCACCTGTTTTCACCCATAGGATGATAGATGGATGAATAGATACGGATAATGTGTTACGAGGGTGACGGACAAAGATGGGTCTAGGTGGAGCAGATTGAATGGCAAATTGATCAATGTAGGTGAAACTCCACGTGATCGAAATCCAATCTATTTCCATCACTATGATCGACGTCGAAAAGGTTGGTTAGGGTGTCTTATGAAAAAAAGAAGGTATTGCGTGCGGACGGACGCACGAACTGTTTGGTGTGGGAGGTTTGGCTGATATATTTTACTTGTTGGCTGATATGTTTCATGTGTTGGCTGATATGTTTGTTTTGTTGGATGATATGATTTTTGGGTTGGCTAATATATTCCTTTTGTTGATTGATATGTTTTTTTTTTCTCTTTTGTTGGCTGATATCAGACATCATTTGGCTCATATGATTCTTTAGTTGGGATATATATTTATTTTGTTGGCTGATATATTTATTTTGTTGGCTGATATGTATATTTTAATTATTGGCTTATGTTTTATTTTGTTAGCTGGTATGTTTATTTTGTTGGCTTACCTGTTGCATTTTTTGGCTGATACACTTCATTTGTTAGCTGATACGCTTTATTTGTTGGCTGATATGTTCCTTCTGTTGGCTTATATCTATCTTTTGTTGGCTAATATACTCCTCTTGTTGGCTTATATGTATATTCTATTAGCTGATGTACTCCTCTTATTGGCTTATATACTCCTCTTGTTGGCTGATATACTCCTAATGTTAACTGATATCAGACATTAATTGGCTAATATGTTAGTTGTATTGGCTTATATACAAAGTATATACAATTACAAAGTATTTTGCTCTCTCTCCTCTTTCCCCTTCTTCCTCTTCCTCTCTTCCTTTCTCTCTCCTGTTAGCTCAACAACACGTAACGACTAGCATATCACCCAAAAATAATCACAAATTACATCATTTAAGTCGGTTTTCTTTTATATTATGTTTTTAAATAAAGAAAAATTAGAAATAAGTCGGTTTACTTCTTTTGCTCGACCATCCTCATCACAGTATCTCCCCTGATCCTATAAAACTGCATACAAAATACATGTATACAACAACTCAATACTCCCAAAAAATTTCACAATTTAAATAAAATAAACCACTCAAATTTACAACAAAAGAAAAAACAATAGAGTTTCGAACTGTGATGCACGGGTACGCCAACTCCCTGCCGTATCTCGTACCGGGGACGTATCGGATACGGGGACGGTACGGGTACGGCTCGGATACGTCCCCAAGCCGTACCCTTGAAGAGTGGTACGCCACGTCATTTTGGGGATGGATGACGTCATGTTCGGAAACGTATCGGGTACGGCAAAACCCAATTACAGCCGTACCCAATGAAGCCCAGCCCAATTTTCTTAAAAAAAAAACCCAACTCATTTTACTTACGTGAGAAATCAATTTCCCCCAATCCTACAAACCCTAAAATTTTCGAGCTCTAAATCTTCTCCTTCCAAGTGTCTGAATTGATTCAAGGCGGCGACCGGAGAGTTCGAAAACCCACCTGCGGCAGTCGACAGTTGGTGGCGGCACCGGAGACCCACCTTCTTCTTCGATCTGTAAGTTTTTCTGATTTCTCTCTTGTTTCTTTGTTCTGGAATTGTTTCTTTGTTCTGAATCTTTCTTGTGGTCGATCTGTTTGTGTTCATGTGTTGTTTCCTTTTTTAATTGTTTCCCCTTTCTGATTAGTTTATGAGTGATGAGTCTGATGACATTAATTGAGAATGATAGTAAGTGATTTTTTTTTCTTTTTTGATATTGTGCAGTTGAATGGACTCTCTTAATATTGATAGTAGTACGGGTAGTGGGTCTGTTAATACGAAATCAACTGAAAATACAGCTCCATTGTGGAATTATGTTACAAAATTAGACAAAAAGGGGGCTCTAGGTGGAACATGGAGATTTCAGTGTAACTTTTGTAATGACATAAAATCAGGAAGCTATTCTAGAGTTCGAGCTCATTTACTTCAGATTAAAAATCAAGGCATTGCAATTTGTAAGAAAGTAACACAAGCTGATAAAATTGAAATGCAAAGAGTAGATGATGAGTTTGAAGCTAGAAAAAATGATTCGGGGCCTAGAGAAGTTCCACTTCCTTGTGAATCCATGGAGACTACCACTGATCAGTTGGATGATGGTTCAGGCTCTAAGAAAAGAAAGCCAGCAGCATCACCTTTTAAGTTGTGTTGTATGGATTTTTTTTTCTGAATTTTTTTTTTCCGTATCTGAGCCGTACCCGTTTCTTGAAATTTTTTTTTTGCCGTATCCAGTCCCCGTACCCGTCCCTGTTTTTGTCCCCGTATCCGTATCAGTGCAACCTAGGTTTCGAACCATAGATTTGACCATTCTTTCAGCAAACGATCTCAATCGAGTGAACTTGTTCTTAAAAATAGACGTATACGTCGTAGTTTGCGTCATTGACTCCGCCGTCAACCATCGTTCAACCGCCCTCAAGCAACGAACACCAATCGACAAGAAAGGGGGCAATTATGATTAATTTATGACTATTTTATGCAATATAATTGATGTGAATTTCTGATTTTGATCTAAAAATATAAGAGCAGAGGAGAGAAAAAGTAAGAAGAGAAGAAGGAGAGAGAAAGAGGAGAGCAGCCGCACGAACTGTTGGATGCGGGTGCCCGCACCCAATATTTTGGCTTATAAAAAATAAGTTTAACATCAAGGATTTAATTAAGTTGAAAAAAAAAGTCCTCTTCTAGAAAGTTGTTAAAAGAAAAGGTTTTTTCTAATATAATTTCCTTCTTCAAAAAAAGGGTCCTCTAACTATCAATACGGATTACACAAGCTTTAGACTAAAATAGATTTATTTTTTTTTATTTTTTTTAAAGGGTTTATGCTTAGAAAATGAATATAGGTAGAGAGAAGAATTTGGATCATTGATAAGAAGATAAACAAAGAATACAACGATTTAGTACTAAAAAAAAAAAAGAACACAACGATTTACGTGGTTCAGTCAAATTAGACCTCCATCCACGGGTGGAGAATTTGAGAGCTTTTTTACTATAATAGAGAAAGAATGAGAGAATAATACACGGAGTCTTAAATCTAATGGCTCAAAAAATGTGATCTTATTGATCAACTAAAGGGTCCTTTTATAACCCAAGAAAACCCTAATAAATCCCTAAATTATTCCCCAAATATACTTAAGTAGCAATCATAAAAAAAAATATATAGTTTTAGGAAAACTTTCCATGAAACAAATGCTAAAAAAACGGACAAAAAAAGCTCCTACTTGACCAATCACGGGTGTGCCCCTTTTTGGCACGGGTGTGCTAAGTCGAGTACTTCGTCAGCAATGTTCCAGCTTCATCACGTCTTTGTAAAGTGATCAAAACTTTCTCATTTCTTATCGGAATTGGGTATATGACCTACCGTTAGAAAGTTCTTGAAATAATATATCACCTGCAACTTGAAGCGTCTCAAAATGACTTATAGTTTGAGATATATCTGCATTTAAAGTCAGCCCTACTAGATTTTGAGTCACAATTTAACAAATCTCCACCTTAACTTTAAATCGACCAAACAAGGTAAATCCACCTTGAACCAAAGAACCAAGAAGTAATGCTCATAGGAAAACATAAACCTCGACCTTAAACAAAATTCCACAAGCCTATTCACATCAGGCAACAAATGAACATCTTCCATAACTTGTAAACTAGTGCATCTCCGAACACAAAATTCTGTATACAAAACCATCACATGGCCTAGATTGAGAGTATGATATCACCACACCAAGCATTCTTATAAAAAATGACCTAACTCTCTTCAATTACTTATTCATCTCAAAGCCAAACCAAAACATTTAAGCAATTCTAGAAAATAAAAATTACTACAACTACAAAAATGGTCAAAGAGACCATAGATAAAAGATCCATTAATTAAATAAATGGTCTCTATGTTTCAAGAGACCAAATATTTTAAATAGATGGTCTCTTAAGTACAATCTAAGGGAGATGGAAATGTAGGAGAAATCACTTTTCTTAAATAAATAGTCTCTCTCTCTTTTTTTTATTTAATTTTAAAAAGGAGAGACCACTTATCTTAAATAAATGGTCTTTTTTTTTATTTATTTAATAAAAAAAAGGAGAGACCATTTCTCTTACATAAATGGTCTCTGTTGTTTTTTTTTATTTAACTAAAATAGAGAGACCACTTCTCTTAAATAAATGGTCTCTCATAAAATAAAATAAATTGATCTACTAGTACTACACGGATTGCCAACGTGTCAAAATACCAAAACTTAAGCCCCCTCATTCTCTCTCTTTCCTTAAACCCTAAAATTAAAATGCTTAGCTCCCTGTTTTCTCTCTTCTCATTCTCTCTCTTTCCTTAAACCCTAAAATTAAAATGCTTAGCTCCCTGTTTTCTCTCTTTTCATCTGTCATTTCTCTTTCTCTTGCTCCTTTTCCCTCTTTTCTCATCTAATCAGTTCACTTTCTCTCTTCCTCAATCTTTACTTTCTCTACTTCCATAAAAGCTTTAAGCTTTCCCCCCCCCCCCTTTTTTCTATTTTGGTGATTTTAAGTTAAAATTCGACAATGAAATTCAACCTAGGTTACGAATTCAGCATATAATCGACCATTGTTTCAAGGTAAGAGCATTTCATTTTAAATTCGTTTTTTATTATTTTTCGTTTACTTTCGCTTTCTTCGTTTTCAATGTCATAATTTTTATAATTTTTGGGTTTAACTTCAGATCTTCAGTTCGTTTGTAGGTAGTTAAGTGTTTTTTGAGATTAGTTTTGTGGTTTGTGGTAGCATTGGGTGGTGGATCTTAAGGGGGATGGTGGGTGATGCTAGTGGCCGGTCCTACTGCCCGTAATAGTGGAGGCACGGTTGTTGCATAATGTGGTAGTTGCAGTATTGGATGGTGCGAGGAGCATGTGAGGTTCTAATAGTGCTCGATTTGGTGGTTGTGTGGGCTTGAGCAAAGTGGCAACGACTTCTGTTGGCTTGTGGGCTGAATTTGTTGGTGTTGCGGGGTGATGGCTAATTTTGCTGCGGTGTTGCTGCTATTGTGGCTTCCTGGCAGGTTGTTGCGGTATTCATTTATTAAGTTTTAATTTTTTAATTTTTTTTTTTTTTGTAAATTTAATTGCTAATTTAAAAGTTTGATTAATTTTTTTTATTTAATAATTGTATGCTAATTTTGGATGTCTTTGAATTTTTCAGGATAAAAGGTGAAGATTAATAATTTTTGTCGTTGAATTATTTGATTGGCGTGAGATTGTTGCACAAGTTATGATTACAACGCCTTGATTGTTGCATTAATGAATTATTTTTAGTATGAGTTTTGTAGTTTTGTATAATTTTGGATAGAATATTAATTGTAGTATTAATGAGTTTTTTATTATTGGTTTTGTATAAATTTTGTATAAACTACGTGTATAATTTTAAGTATTAATAAATTGTTTTTTTTTGTTTAATTGAAATTGTATTAAAATACAAATAATTTTTTTTAAACAAAATAATGAAGAATGAGACCATTTATTTGAAATAGGTGGTCTTAGTTTTTGAAAAACTGAGACCATATATTTCAAATAGATGGTCTCAGTTATCGAAAAACTAAGACCATCTATTTTAAATAAGTGGTTTCGTTTTTTGCAAAACTGAGAGCATCTATCTTAAATAAGTGGTCTTAGTTTATAAAACAAGAGACCACTTTTGATGAAGTAGTCTCTTAGGCCAAAGAGACCTGTGATCTAGAGACCACCCCTAAGGTAGTCTCTTTGGCCATTTTGATATAGTTTCTTTGGCCAATTTTGTAGTAGTGTACATAAAGAATTTCTAAATTGCAATTGTACTTAATAAAAAATAAAAGCACCAATATTGAGATAAGAAATACCATAGCTAGAACAACATCTAATGTATAACCAAGATCGCTACTTTATTACAAACATAAAATCAAAAGCAATCTATCATCGAATCCATACCAAAATCACATGATTTCTCGTTTCATCAAGAGATCTCAAAAGGACACTTATCATGAAGAGCAACCTAATTGTTATATCCTCATCATCGATATCAACATCAATGTTATGCAAATCCATAATAAAAGAAAAGAATTCATCTAAATAAGACTTGAGTGGTTTACCTTCTTCTAGAAGATGATCATGAAGTCTAGATTTGAGTAGTAGACGGTTGGTCACGCTCTTTGTAATATAAAGTGATTCCAACTTCAACCACAAACCTGCCGCATCACTCATCTCTTTGGCAACCTCTCTCAAAACATCATTAGAGTGAAAAAATTGAATTGCCGAAAGAGCCTTGAAATCGATCTTTTCCACTTATCTAGCGTCATGCCGGAAGGACTTTTGGATTCATCTTTAAGAGCCTTGTGACAACCACTTTAATTTGAACCAAGATGACTTTCATCTTAAAATTCCTTAGGTCACAATTCACTTTCCTATCAAATTTTTCAATGTCGAATTTCACTAGCATAATTTAATCAAACTTTTCTATAAACACCTAAAACCTAAGATCTTAAAATCTGACTTTAATTGATACCAATTTAATTTGTTAGAAAATAAGGGTATAATTATGTTTGATTAATACGAAACACGTCAATGAAAATAAGAACGAGAAAAGCAATAAAGAATATAAACGAAGAACACAAATATTTACGTTGTTCAGTCAAATTTGCCCTACATCCACGGGTGGGGTATAATTCGAGAGCTTATTCATTATAATGGAGAAAGAACGAGAGAATAATAAAAGGAGTTCTAAATTTAATGGCTCAAAAGGTGTGATTTAATTGATCAACTAAAGTGTCTTTTTATAACATAAGAAAACCCTAATCAAAACCCTAAATTGTTCCCCAAGTATACTTAAATAGCTGTCATAGAAGAAATATAGTTTTAGGAAAATTTTCCATAAAACAGATTTGCTAAAAAACCGGACAAAAAAAAGCTCCCACTTGACCAGGCACGAGTGTGCCTCTTTTTGGCATGGGCGTGCCAAGTCAGGTAATTTGTGCCTACAACGTTCCAAATTCGTCATGTCTTCGTAAAACAGGGCGTAACTTTATCATTTCTTATCGAAATTGGGCATATGACCTACCCGTTGGAAGAACCTTGAAACAAGGTATCACCTCCAATATGAATCAACTAAAAACGAATTATAGTTTGAGAAATATCTGCATTTAATGTCACAATTTAACAAATAGCTTTCTGAGGGGTGTTTCACTAACCCTAAAAAGGCTCATCCAATGGTCAAGTCTGTGATTAGGGTTTTAAAATGAGAATGAATTGTTATTTAGAGAGAAATTAATTATGTCTTGCATTAATGATGTGACAGGTTTGTATTTATAACTAGGGATGTGTAAAGAAATCTCCTCCAGGTATCCATGTTGGACATTGACGGATCCATACATTTATACACGATGTCAGAATAAACTTTCAACTTCAGCATACCAACATAAAAAGCAATATAATAAAATGTCAAAGATAAATCAACGAAAATTACAAATTGTTTTCATTACTAAAAAATGAACAAAAAAAAACGGAGTCCAACAACCTTCATCGGTGGCAAGGTTAGTTGGTAAAACTGAATCCTAAATTGCCAAGGTCGGTTTCTTTGCTTCAATGGTATCCTGGAGTTGGAATAGAAAATTAGAAAAGGGGTTTTCGGTTTTACAAAGTATAAAAATGGAAGAATATGGTAATTTTAAGTCCTCACCTTACAAACTCACATGACAGCCAACGATAATTTAAAAAATATATAAATTAAAAAAATTACAATAATTCTTGTAAAAAGCGGGCTTACGTTAATTTTATTGTAAGACGGTTAATATAAGGGTAAGTTTACCAATTTTTATGGTAATTTAACTTCAATCCGTTAACGATAACTTTTAATTTGTATAAGTCTGATTGTATTTTAAGTGTAATTTCAAATAAATAAATGCGTTTAAGCTAATATATATGATTACTATAATACTACAATAAATTTTATTATAAATATCTTTTAAAGGTAAGATTTTTGTTATAAAAATGATAACATTTGTAGTATAAAAGGGTAACTTTAAACGTCTTACAATAACTTAATTTTTTTCTTGTTCTAATATTAAATGGCGGTGCAAATTTATGGACTTTTTTTTTTTTTTTTTTTTTTTTTACTGATATGGGCCTATACATTTGATCTTTTTATCAAATTGAGGATGCGGATGCTCACCAAATGGGTTGTATAGGTCCAACAATGATGACGAAAGGTGGTGCAGATGGTCTTTGGCCTTCTAAACATTGGGCCTTGTGCGCGCCTATTTTAAGGTTTGCTCGTGGGGGAATTTTAGTTCTAGATGAAATTTGTAGAGCTATCAATTTCTAACTTGAACCGTTAAACTCGATTATTCTGAACCGATCCTAAAGCAACCAAACTGATAAAAATCCATTTGTTTGAAAATTAAAAACCAACCAGACACAATTTTTTCCAACCCAAAATTGAATTGAACCGAATTTGTGCAAACCCTTAATGATCCGACCCGTTATTAGTCAAATCGTTACATCCCAAAACTGAAAGCAAACCAAACCGATTACGTGTGAACCCGATAGTAACCCAAACCATTTTAAACCGAAAATCGTTTAAACTCGGCAAAAATCAGATTAACCTAAACCGTTCTAATTTGTAATCCTCTGTGACCAAACCGTTTATGACCCGTAAACCGTTGTGACCGAATCGTTTTCAACCCGTAAGCCATTGAGATCGAACCGTTTACAACTCGTAACCCATTAAGACTAAACTGTTTACAACTTGTAACCCGTTATAACTAAGTTATTTACAACCCGTAACCTAATATGTTTATGATTTGATATGTTTCAACCCCTTTCTCGATAAACCTAACTTATTTAAGACTTAACTTGATTATAACTTTACTCGTTCCTACCCATTATCTAATTAACCCAACTCGATTTTAACCCAATATGACTTGAACTGAAACCCGCTTGCAATTGGATAAACTTGTTTTTAAACCGACCCAATTCAATCCAAACCGATTAATGACTAGAACCGATGTTGACCCGACCTGATTTCACCAGATTTGTTTTTGAACAGAAATCCATTTTCAAACCAACTTACTTTAACCCAAATCTGATTATGACTCGAAGCAATTACAACCGCACCAATTAGGACCTGAACAATTTTCAACGGAAAACCGTTTTAAATTGGTTATACCCGTTTTCAAACAGACTCGGTTTAACCCAAACCCAAACTAATTTATGAACTGAAGTGATTACAACCAGACATGATTATTACCTAGCCTAAAAAAAAACCTGCAATTAAAAGAAACCAAACCGCATTGAGCTGATAATTTTCAAAATCGACCTAATTTGACCCGCTAATCATTTCAACCCATGAAAAATAGACCTGTTATAACCCAAAACCGAGAAACTCATCCCAAAATCTAACTGTTTACTTGAATTGACACCCCTAGTTTAAATTCATTTTAAGCTCACTGTGAATTTTTGTGAATGAAAGCGGTAAAATAAAGCAAATAACTCACATCTCGTTACTTATCTAACTAGTCTTGGTATCGTGTCATATACGATAAATTTCATTTTATTTAATATTATCCACTAAGGTGGTCCAGGCGTGACACTTGATTGCTACTTAAAAACATTATGTTAGTAAAAAAAAAAAAGTATTGTAAGAGAATAGTTCTCCATTTATTCCTTTTTATACAGTTTTTCCAAGCTACATAATTATTTTTTTACCATTTTTATGAGCTTACTTAAAAATATATTTCCTCCATTTAGGGATGACAATGGATAGGGTCTCGTAATACATACCCCTACCCTACTCGGACCCTTAGGGACCTTAAATTTCAATGCCCTTACCCGAACCCTATGAGTTTAATTAGTAGGGTCAGGGTAGGGTCCAAGGTCCAATATTGGTCCTTTGCCAACTTTTTTTCCAAAATTTTAATAGTCTAATTTATAGTGTACAATTGCATTTATTGCACAAAAACAAATAAACTAATATGTTATTAGAGCATAATCGATTAAATAACATATCATAAAATGATTAAATAAAAAAATAAGAATGATGTATAAATAATTTATTGTAGTACATAAGCATATTACAATTTAAAGACTCATAAAATAAGGAACACAATTACAAAGTTAATATGCTTCCATTTTGAAGTCGTCCTATGTATCATACTCTATTTCATTATCAACATCCTACAAAATTAAGATCCTTTATTTTATTTTATTTATTTATGGTTTTTTTTTCTTTTTTTACTTGAAAACTTTTCTAAGTAAATTTATGCGTGGGTCTACATATGAATCTGGGTAGGGTATAAGTCTTAAGGATACGTGGGTAG
The DNA here is from genome assembly GCF_948465745.1 of Chenopodium album. Taxonomy (NCBI): domain Eukaryota; kingdom Viridiplantae; phylum Streptophyta; class Magnoliopsida; order Caryophyllales; family Amaranthaceae; genus Chenopodium; species Chenopodium album. The sequence continues at coordinate 47,082,021 of NC_137843.1, forward strand.
GGTCTGAAAACATTATACCTGAATTCTTACCCTATCCGATGGCACTTAGACCCATACCCATATTTTAGGGTAAGGTCCGACGGAATCTGTGTAATAGGGTATCGGCTTGGACCCACTACAAACCGTACCTCTGTTCCCTAATTATTACAACATGGGGATGAGACACATTTGTTAAGAAGAGCAGCATGCGAGAAATATTGAGAAATAAAGATAGGAACTCATGTGATAGGAACTCATGTTGCACTATTTATGAAACTTCCTAAAATAGTAATTGTTGCAATATTTGTGAAACGAACTAAGTATAAGTTTATGAGTATATTGAGAACATATATTAATATTAACTAGGATGATATAAGAGGTGTGATTTTTATAATCACGAGATTTAGTGTTTGAAACTTGTGGAATTAGTTTTTTAAATAAATAATAACAAAAAATAATTGTTGCAATGTTAGTGACGATGTGGCGTACTGCTAGTTAAGTGATAATGTGAAACAATGCTAATACAGATTTATGTAGCACATAAACGTTTTTAGGAACGCTTTTTAATATATAAGAGTATAGACTTAGAGAACTTTCGTGCTCACACCGTTTACAATATTTTAGTGTACATTGAACAGAATTAGAGTAACTTTTAGTTAATTCCGCTAACACAACGATAATATCTATTATGGGGCACACAAGAAAAGACACTTTTTGCCCGGAGATGAGACTACAAATGCTAACACTGAAAATGACCGGATGTAATTTGTTAAATTGGGCCCTGAAATCATTTATTTAAGGAAAAATATTTTACTAAATTATAAATTTATTAACTATTACTAAAACAAAACATCTGACATCATTAAAGGACACTTGTCAATTTCTTATGAAATTTTTTCCCGCCAGAACTATTTTTGACATCATCATTTGTTTTTTCTCTATTTTTTTTAAAAAAGAATTCTTCCTAAGTTCCAAAAAAATACTTCTTTAAAAATTAATTAATGAGATTATAATTATTCTTTTTCAAATAATAAAAATATTGACAACTATTTTAAACAAATAATATTTACTTAATCTGTGCAACACACAGGACTAAACTAGTTTTATGATAAAATTGAAAACTAAATTATTGATTAACAAGTTTTCTCTTATAAGTAAATTCCAGAAACTAGGGCCCTTTTATAGTAGTTTCACTAAGGGGCTGTAGGGAATATTTCAAACACTTAACTTTGAGCCCTATCGTGATAATGCACTTAAGTATGGTGGCGTCAAAAGGGAATGAAGCTAGAGCAAAAGAGTCGCCAACAAGTTTTAGGAACTTGTAAACGTCCACAAGGTGAAGGTTACACCCCATTCACGATCACAGAGATCGCTAACTCCATAGTGATCTTGAACTATAACTGGATATTCGAAAATGATGGTACAAATCTAACCTAAAAAAGATTAAACTCGCCCTAAATAGGCCTCTACTTTATTCTTATCATATTCATGTGCGCTTTCCAATTAACATACAATCATTATATTAATCCTAATCCTGTTTAATCTATATTGGTTGATTATTAATGAACTAGTAAAGTTATTATTGACGATCACTTGAATTAAAATCATATTAGCCTAAAATCAAATTATTAATTATCTTATTAAGCGTGATTTCAAGTACAAATTCCTTTTAATCCTGCAAGAGAGGACGTGATAAAGTAATAACAATAATAACAAGCAACATATAATTATTAACACAACAATAATATTCTAAAAGCATAATATTAGCAAGATCCTAGGCATGATACTAACATGATTAATAACAAACTGTAGCATGTCATTAAACAATAAAAATCAAAGCTTTATCCCTAACATGATACTAGAAAGCAATAAAGGCATCCTAACATGATTTCTATACCAAAAGAATAATTAAGTAATCAAATTACTTCCTTTGAGGCCTCGTACCTCTTTCTATCAAAACAAGAAACACATTAGTAAATTCAATGGAAAATAATAAATCAAAAAATAAATCTAATCAAAGAATTGAGATATGGATTTTAGGACCAAACTCTCAAAACTATTAACCTTTCACGTCGAGATCTAAGGCAATTTCGATCTTGGCTATGTGTGTACAAGTCTCGCAAAGGACGTATGGTGTATTTTTGTAAAAAGGTGTAGAAAAGCCTTAGAAAATCAAGAGAGAGAGAGAGAGGATAAGCTTTAGCTTAGATAGAGAAGAGATGATGATTGCACGTGAATTGAAAATGGGGAAAATCGTCCCTATTTATAGAGAAAAACGACCGAAAAAGATCAGAAAAAGCCAGAATTTGAATCGAATTAAAACTGGTTCCATCTTGCCGCGACAGGGTTATCGCGACGCAATGGACCTATCGCGACGCGATAGACGCTGTACGATAAAATTTGTACGAAACCCGTCTCCTAATCAAATTGGTTTAGCCGGAGTCCGTACTTATCTTTTATTAAATCAGATTTAATCCTTTTAAAAACACTTTTTTTATCCGACGTAGAATTCTTTATCTTTTTCAAAATAAATAATAATTATAATTATCAATCCTAATACCTTTAGAACTCAAATTAACCTTCTAGATAATTCTAGAAGATTGAGATAAATCCTAACGACTTTAGAAATACAATTACAATTAATGGACCCTCCACATGATCATTGGGTCCGCATATAAAAATCGATTTAGGGCCAGTTTAGTATTTTGTCCATAACTTCCTCGCTATAACTCGGAATTGGGCTTATAAAATACCGTTAGAAATCTCTTTTTAAGCCCCATCCAACTACACTATTACTAGACCTATATCATAGACCAAACTAAATTGGATTGGACATTTTTCATAAATAGGATACGAAATGAATGATTTTTGAAATAAGAAATAAATTATTTTATTAAAACTTTTTAGAAAACAGGGGAATTCACGAGACTCTTCAACATTTCACTTACTCGATAATCAATGAAATGAAAAGTACTCATCACTTGTTTTGGTTTTTGGGGAGACACAATCAGATGTCTATAGAAGCCCCCACTTGACTAAGTTTGGAGAAACATGAGTTTCGAAAACAAAAGTTAAAGTAGTCAATAGGGACGGAGAATGATTTAAGACATTCCGGGATCCTAAACAATTCTTTGTAACATCGATACCTGCAAACTAGCGTTAGTTTAAACAAATAAGGGAGTTAGAAATGCGTATCTTGCACCGTTGAGTACACGCCTCTTGGGGTAACACTTCAAACTGCATTGTGTTGTGACGACCTCCATAGTGCTTCGTGAACGCCATCTGAAGGTAATAGTGCCTTGCTATCTTCATTTGCTGTAAAAATTCTCCACTTCCTAGGGTACATTGTCGAAGGTGACCGTGCTTCGCTATCTTCAGTTTTGAGGATGTACCTCGCCACGGCAGTATCTCGCCGCTGTAAACAATTTCCTCTGTACTTCGGGACATCGTTGAAGACCGCTGTATATTGCCATCTTCAAAATTTCGTCTTTACCTTGACTCGACCAATTGATTGACAACCTTCACACCCTAGTGAAAGCCATCAAAGACCTCGATACCTTGCGATCCTCAGTTTTGTTGATGCTTCATTATGTTGAATGCATGCTTTGGGGGTAATGACAATCCACTTTAAGGAACAATTGCCAACACAACTCTTGAATGATGAGCGACAATCTAGTTTAGGAAAAGTTGTCAATACCACGTAACAATCCATCCTAGGAAATGTTGCCACGGTGAAATGACAATCCGCATCTTGGAAAATTTGCCAAAATCCAATTTGGGAAAAGTTGCCAATGTTGTGTAACAATCTGTCATAAGAACTTTGCTACGATCGACAATCCACACCTTGGAATATAACTCTTAAAAACAATCTATCTTGGAAATTTGCCAATGCTACGTGACAATCCTATTAGGAAAACATCGCCACCATCGACAATCCGCGTCTTGGAATATTTGCCTAAAAAGCCGATCGACAATCCGTCTCGGGAAAACTTGCAACTATTAAAATGAATGACAATCCACGTTGGGGAACCTTTGCCGAAATATTGAGTTGAATAAAGACCTACGATAATCCTTTGGGAAATTTTGCCATAGGACCTAGGTGTATGATAATCCATTCTTGGAAAACTTGCCAAGGATTTGATGAATTTATGACAATCGGAACTTGAAAAAAATTTGCCAAATGGAGAGTGAGCGCGATAATCCATTCTTGGAAACATTGCCAAAGGTGACAATCCAATGATGGAAAAATTGTCGTTTGAAGAAGATGCGTGACAATCCACTCTTGGAAATGTTGTCAATTGAGATGACAATCCAATCTAGGAAAAATTGCTAGATGAAAAAGGTGCCCGACAACGCACTTTTAGCAACATTGTCAATTTCAAATGACAATCCAATCTTAGAAAAATTGCCGTATAGGTGATGCGCTTGATCCCTGCAAAAAAGATCAAATTTTGTCAAAGGAACTTGATAGTTGATTGGCTTAAGGTTAACTCAAGGTTTTGTGTTACTTGACTCATTGTGTAAGACCTAAGGTTTTAGATCGACTAGATGTGTAACTCAACGTACTCAAATTGGCTCAATGTGATGACACGACATGACTCAATGTGCATGACTCGTGTATGCATTGTATTGTGATTGTGCTCGTGCGACTTGAACTTCCAGAAATGACAAAAAATTTCCGTTATTTTTGTGGAGGGTACTGAATTTCTCCCGGAAAAGAAAGATGTGAAAAGAAAGAAGTGAAGTGTTTGTGAAAAATGAAGTCTTTGATGATGCATATTGAATGAGGTTGATCAAGTGCATACATTGATGTTGTCTCTCATGGTGCAAGGACTGTAACATCCCAGACTATCTCGATTGATGACTCGATAATGAAATTACTTGGGTAACTTAAGTACGGATGCTAAGTACTTCATACTTTGTAATGCAATGATGATATGAGCTGGAGTAATGAATAATCTACGATGACAAGGCATGCTTCAAATTTGTGTCAAGATTTCATGACAAAAAGGTTCCTAAGGGAAGGATTATTTGGCTATGTATTTGTGACGTGTGTAATAGTGACACTACGGTTAAGCTGCAAAGGCTAAGGGTGTGGAAAAAATATTTTGAGAAGAGCCAAATGATGGTGACTCTTAGGCTGGGTAGGTTAATGATGTAGGGATCAAGCCCCCAAGTCTAGATTTAAACGGATAGGGATGAGAATTGGAGATCCCCTGATATGATCATTTATAAATGTAAATATGAATGTAAATGCATTATTATTACGGCCACACCCTAATGTGAGGTTGCTTACGTATTCGTCAGGAATCAGGCCAAATGTAGCTCTAGCCGAACCTCGCATAAGTGTGTGTATACCTCAAATAGGTCTTTTGAAGGGTTGTAACGGGGTTAGGCTAAAGGTTGAAGAAGAAAGGATCAAAGCTTAAGATTCAATATAAGCCTCAAGGTGTGTAACCTTACATTTGAATCTTGGTATTTGTATGCTTGAGGTTTCTCACCTTTTCACTTTCTTTTGTTTATTAATATTTTTTTCTTTCCTTTGCTTTTGAATTTTTTCATGTTTGAATCCTTTTTTATAAGTGTGGGAAATCCCGATCATGCGTTCTATCATTCACTTGGCATTCATGTTTCTCAGCCACGGTACCGAGCACTCGATAAGAGACGCAATCTGAGATGTGTTCATATCAATGACATTGGAACACTTGCCCTTTTGCACACTTTTATTGCTATTTTCTTTTTTTGAACTTTTGAAACTTTGGTAAAAATCACTCAAGCTTTTGTATTTAGAAATTGCATAAGTCGTACACCATCCCATCCCAAGGTTTGGTAGATGTGGGTTGAAATAAAGGTTTATCGTTAGACGAGACTCAAAGTGGTTTATCAAGAAAGTAATTATATATTTGAGAAGATGAAGGTGATATGATGTGGCTACAAGAGGTACCTCAAATCATTGGTACACCTTATGCATAGTCCGAATTTTTTTATTATTATTATTATTTATTTTTTTTTTTTTTTTTGGGTGCAGTGCAATGATCATATGCAATGAACAAAATGCTCATTTTATTAAAAAGAAAAGGGTAAAATTCAAACTCTAAGAAGTAAATCTAAGGAAAATGAAGGGTGCCTATGCTAGACTTATTGAGGGGAAGAGGAAACAAAAATAGAAAAGAAATCATGAAATCTTTATCATTGAAGTGCGCGCCTCGTGCTTATCATCACTCGGTCTTCTTGCCAGCTGGAGGGAATGGAATCTTATTTGTATTGATGAGATCTTGGATGAGGTTTTAAAACTTGCGACATTCATTCGTAGTATGACCGTTTCCTCTATGGTACTTGCAATAGGAGTTGGGATTCCACTCGGGTGTTCTCTTTTCAGGAGGAAGATCTTACATAGGTCTATTGGGAGTGATGAGTCCTTTAGCATAGAGTCAATCAAAGACGATATTGTATCTTATTCCGATTGGGGTGAACTTTCTTTCTGGTTCTTTGGTCTTTAAAACATCTTTGTCAAGAACCCAAATTTCGTCGCTGTAACTGCCGTTTTTATGGGAAGAAGCGGAAGAAGGATCATCGCTCTTTCAGCTCTTGCCATTATTGCCATTGTTATTAATCTTGGCCTTCTTGTTGCTCGGATGTACATGAAGGCAATTTGAAATAATGAGGTCTTGAATGCGATCTTTAAAGGCAAAGCACTTTTCGGTGGTGTGACCATGACCTATATGATATTTGCAATATGAGTTTGGATCCCAATTGGGAGACCGTTTCTCAGGTACTGGATCTGGGATTGGACCAACAGGGTGAATGAAACCTTGGCCTTGGAGGTAGTCGAAAGCTTCATTATAAGTCATTCCTATTGGTGTTTATTCATCAATGGTCTATTTTGCCCGTGGCTTAGGAGCATGAGTTTTTCCTTAAATTCTTGGTGGGAAGAAGAAGAAGGAAGGTACTCGTTCTTTTCACTCTTTCGATCCTGACAATGAGAGTTTTGTTCAATAACCATCATCCGATTCGCTAGTCCTTCCACCGCACTCATAAGCATGGTAACAACATTTTGTAGTTTACGAATGTCCTCTTTCAGACTTGTCGAGTTTTCCCCGGTATCACCTTAGAAAACTTCTTCTTGACTTGACATTATTATGAACCTTTTTCTTTGTCGAATCGGTTTATCAAAGAGTAGTACTTGAACAAAAGTGTTGTCCCTGATTAGACGCCCTTCCCTCCTTGACTAAGTGCTGTGGAAAGGTAGTCATGGATACTCATTGTTAATTATTAAGCTCAAACTCGATTCAACCTACAATAGATGGGAAAAGATCATGGAGTATGAGTGGAATGATATGTATGGAGAAAGCATGTAAGATGAAGGTATGTGAATGTGGAAAGATATGGAAAAATCCAGGAATATGGACCCTTAACTCAAATGAGGGAAAGGTAACTCATGCATGGACCTAAGACATGGTCATGGTGACACATATACAAAGTGTGTGCATTTGACTAGTGAGTGAAAGTGATATGTTCAAGACTCGTGTAATGATCATGTGACTAGACATGTGATTAGACTTGTACAAAGACTAAGTTAAGACTTCATCTATATACACTAAATTGGACAGGCTGTAGTATTTCAGTCATAACTTTTGATCTGTGACTCCGAATTGGACGAAACTAATGCCAAATGAAAGATAAAATCCAGGGCTACAGATTCATTGATTTCACGACACGTAAATCTTCTTAGAACTCCGGTTATGACCAAAACAAGTTGACGTTTGTGCAGGATACGGGAATAAAAATATGGGTTGACTCAAAGGAACTATGACTCGATTTTAGACATATTTATAAGTTAAAATTAATCAATTAATTAATTGATCAAAGTCCTTTTAGTTATTGGTTAGTTTTTTGTTTAGAATTTATTTATGAACACAAGTCAACACAAACGGTTAGCTTAATCACAAGTAAGTATGCACAAGTAAAGGATGCACAAGTAGTCAAGTAGTAACAACATGATGTAATGAGTTTGCAACCTAACCATGGCTCTAGTTCTCTAAAGTTCAAGGATTATGGTATTCAAACAGGGTCCATAGTTATGAGTATGGATGCATCGAGCAGGAGCCTTACCTTTGGAAGGGTTGGTGTGTATGGACGGGACCCTGCAAGTTAAACTTGCTTCCATGGTTTGGTGAATTCACAAACTCGAATGTACCCTTCATTGCACGGAGCGTTCGATTGGGTAGATGGAGCGTGAATTCCCTAGGGCTAAATCCATATGTGTACACATATGGGTTTCAGAAAAGAAGGAAAACTCAATCAGGAATTAAAATCGGCCAAACAGTACTAGAATCGGTCAAAACAAGAAGACAGACTTCTAGCTCGGTGTTGGAAGAACTCGGCGTGAGAAAATAGGATCTATCATGAGGAGATGGCCTTATTGCGTCGCGATAAAGCCATCGCACTACGATGGATACTGTTGTCTCATGACAGTTCCTACACTCCTCGGCAGCTTTATGTGTTTTTGGGATTTTCCGATTTTTCATAGTATTTTTTCGATTTTAGTTGTAAAAGATATTTTCCAATTTTCCTATGTATAAAAATCCTATGTTTTGGATGCATTATCGATGGTCTTTCCAATGCAGACCTTTTTAAGCTTATGCCACAATGTTAATCAAAATTACGCACATGAATATTTAGAACATTTCAAATCTCATCCACTCATTCTAAATCGATTGCCAAAATAAATTTTAGGAACTAAAATAGAAATCCTCCCCAGTGGAGTCGCCAAAAACTGTAAGGAATAGTTCAAACACCTAACTTTGAGCCTCACTATGATCATGCACTTAAGCATGGTGGCGTCCAAAGGGAAGGAAGCTAGAGCAAAAGAGTCGCCAACATCCCATTCACGATCACAGAGATCACTAACTCCATAGTAGTCTTGAACCATGACTGGATATTCGGAAATGACGGTATGAATTCAACCTAAAAGACATTAAACTCGCCCTAATTAGGCGTATAATTTATTATTCTCATATTCATATGCGCCTTCCAATTAACATACAATAATTATATTAATCCTAAAACCTGTTTAATCTATATTGGTTGATTATTAATGCACAAATCAAGTTGTTATTGGCGATCACTTATTATGCGTGATTTCAAGTACATATTCCCTTTAATCTTGCAAAAGAGTATGTGATCAAGCAATAGCAATAATAACAAGCAACATATAATTATTAACACAACAATAATATTCTCAGAGCATAATATTAGCAAGATCCTAGGCATAATAATAACATGATTAATAACACACCCTAGCATGTCACTAAACAATAAAAAGAAAAGCTTTATCCATAACATGATACTAGAAAGCAATAAAGACATCCTAATTTAACATGATTTCTATACCAAAAGAATAATTAAGTAATCAAATTACTTACTTTGATGCCCATGCCTCGTACCTCTTTCTATCAAAACAAACAATAAATATAATCAAAAAATTGAGATATGGATTTGGGACCAAACCCTCAAAACTATCAAGCTTTCACGCCGAGGTCTAAGGCAACTTCGAGCTTGGCTAGGTGTGTCTAAGTCTCGCAAAGGACGTATGGTATATTTTTGTAAAAATGTATAGAAAAGGCATAGAAAGTCAAGAGAGAGAGAGAGAGAGAGAGAGAGAGAGAGAGAGAATAAGCTTTAGCTTAGAGAGAGAAGAGATGATAATTGCGGGTGAAATTGAAAACGGGGAAAATCGTCCCTATTTATAGAGAAAAACGACTGAAAAAATCAGAATTTGATTTGAACTAAAACAAGTTCCATCGTGGCGCGACAGGGTTATCGCGACGCTGTGGATGCTGTACGATAAAATTCGTACGGCATCCGTCACCCAATCAAATTGGGTTAGCCGGAGTCCGTACTTTTTTTTTTTTATTAAATCAGATTTAATCCTTTTAAAAACACTTGTTTTAGTAGTTGTAGAATTCTTTATCTTTTTCAAAATAAATAATAATTATAATTATCAATCCTAATACCTTTAGAACTCAAAATAACCTTCTAGATAATTCTAGAAGATTAAGATAAATCCCAACGACTTTAGAAATACAATTACAATTAATGGACCCTCGACATGATCATTGGATCCGCATATAAAACTCGATTTAGGCCCAAGTTAGTATTTTCGCCATAACATCTTCGTTATAACTCGGAATTGGGCTGATTATATATCATTAGAAAGCTCTTTTCAAGCCCCATTCAACTACACCATTACCGGACCCATATCATGGACCAAAATAACCTAGATTGGACATTTTTCATAAATAGGATCTGAAACAAGTGATTTTCGAAATAAGAAATAAATTATTTTATTAAAACTTTTTAGAAAACAGGGGAATTCACGAGACTCTTTAACATTTCACTTTACTCATTACTGGGTTCGATTTTTGGGGAGACACAATCAGGTGTCTACAGGGGCCCTATGCGATCGACCACCCTTTCCTTTTTCCTTTTTAGGTAACTTTAAACCTATTACGATATTAATGTCAATAGGAAACACTAAAAATTTGTAAGGATTATATAATTACTTTCAATGAGTAATTAAGATTTTATTTTCAATCTTTGAAAGAGTGTTACATAACCATTAAAGCATAGATAATTTTTAAGGGAAATTCTTTATTTTTTAATTTTCACTTTGGTGAATTGTAAAAAATAAAAAAAATAAAAAGTAATGATTATCTCTGGTAATCTAATAATATTAAATATGGGTTGAAATTTGAGGTCAATCAAATAAACTTTGAAAATTAAAAAAATATTCAATAAATTGAAAGTTTTTATCATAATAAAATAGATATGAGAAACTAACCAATAATGATACATGAATTATTTTTCAAATATATTAAGGTTGTTTTAAAATTTAATACACTACTCCGTGTAACCTCTATCCCAAAAATATTAAGGAAATTATAAAAGTAAAAAGGTACCAAGTAAAACCTAGCTAATAGCTGACCTACAAAAATATATATTTTATTTGAATACAACTAACACAAGGAATTACTAAGCGTGTTCTAAAATACACTATTAAATATCATGTGCTCTCTATTTAAGAGAACAAATCGCGTAAAAATCTACTTTAATACTATGTTCAAGGGTTCATTAGTTTTGTATATCGAATTTGATCCGTTTCAAAAATCCAGATATTCGAAATTTCAGATCAGGGAAATTGCAATCCAAAATTTTTGGATATCCGATTTTTTGAATAAAATTATTGAGTTTTCGAATTAGGCCACCGAGTTTTCAGATGAAGTTGTTTGAATTTTAGAAAATAATTTGATTCTTATCTAACTTGTGATCTCGAATTTTTTTCGAATATCATATCCGAAATCCTATAATTTGATCATATACTCAAAATTTCAGGTCAGATCATCGAATTTTCAGATCATTTAAAGTAGATTGAATTGTATTTAACACCCTTATAAGTACACTACAATAGAATTTTTTTGAAGTGTATAATAATCAATATTAACAAAAAAAGTACCCTAAAACCATTTAAATCATAGAAGCAAAAGTATGATACAAACATTTGAAATAAATAATTAAAATAGGAATTCACAAGAAAAAATGTATTGAAAGAAAATTAATTATTAACGTATCAAGATTTATAGATGATTCTAATGCGTCTTATAACTTTTGACTACTACAATTTTTTAAAAATGGATCACTAAGATTATTTTATTTATTTATTTTTAATTGGTAATTTTAAATATGTTTTTAATTATTTTAAATATGTTTTTATTTACCAAAAATTACTTTTTAATATTTTTTTTGAAATTTTAAAAATATATATATATAATAATAATAATAATAATAATAATTAAAAAAATGATTTAATTAAAATAAATAATTAAACAAAAATAAAAAAATATATAATCTCAGACATCTATTTTTAAATATTATGGTAATCAAAAGTCTTAATACTATATTAGAATTTTCACCAGATTTATCCTTTAAAGTCAACATATTTACAAAAATAGTCAAAGGAAAAAATAGAAATAAAGTAAAAAAATATTTAAATCTTATGCGACCAAATTAATTTATAATTGTGATTTTATACATGATTATTGAGTGAGCAAAATTTTGATTTTCTAAGTAGAAAAATAGGTAACTTATTCATGGGTTAAATTAATACCAATATGCCCCAAATACCCGTTGATAAGGTAAAACTATATGTTTTTTTTTTTTTTTTTTTTTTTTTTTTTTTTTTTGTTTTGTTTTTTTTATAAAACTTCATATGTCTTATTGAAAATTAAAACCCATACAAAGTAATTGCTAAATCAAAATACCTGTTTTTCTAATCGAATATTTCATACAATATTCCGTATTTATTTTCGTAAATACATTATATAAGAAGAAAATATATATACTTTGATTAAATATTCCACAGTTATATTAGAACATTTTTATTCTATATTTATAATTAAATACAACATTATATTGATACATAAATGTTTTAAAATAATCAGTGTACAATAATTTATTGTACACCCGTTGTAAATTTAGCCTAATATATGTTCTAAAATTATCCCTTATATGAATAACAATTACCCTACAAAAGTTTCCCAATACAAACAAAAATAAAAAATAAAAAATAAAAATAAATAAATAAATAGGCAACAATCAAGTTTTATAAGTATTACATAATTGTATTCAATCACTAATTAAGATTTAATTTTTTAATCGTTTAAAGACTGTTACTTTACTAATAAAGCATAGAAATTTTTTAGGGAAATTCTATTTGGTAGCATCTATTTTTTTTAATATTCAGTTCGGTGCATTGTAAAAAAAAAAAAAAAAAAAAAAAAAAAAAAAAAAAAAAAAAAAACCTTATTACCTTTGGTAATCTTATATTATAAATAATTATTTACTCATGAAATTAATGATCATTTTTTTTATTAAGTATTTAACTATAGTCGGTTGGTTTTTTTTTTTTTAAAAAAAATAATTATTAAAAAAAGTCACAAAAAAATATTTTTTTTAAAGCAACAATCATAGAGAATTACTAATAAACGCCATATGTTCTATGTTTAAAATATTAAATTGCGTAAAATCCTATTTTAATACTATGATCAAGGGTTGTTCAGTTTTGGATGAATCTTATCCGTTTCAAAAATTCGGATATTTGAAATTTCATATTAGAGAAATTGCGAACCGAAATTTTTGGATATCTGAATTTTCGAATCAAATAATTGGATCACTAGGTTTTCGGATCAAGTTGTTGAAACTTTCGAAAATAATTCAATTCTTATCTAATCCAACAACTCGAGTTTTTTATTAGGATATTAGATTCTAAATATCCGAAATCCTAAAATCGAATCGTATGCTCAAAATTTCAGGTCAGATCATCAGACTTTCGGATCATATAAAACGGATCCAACATTTTTTAACGCCCTTATATGTACACTTAAATATAATTTTATTATATCTTCAAGTTGATAATGATCAATATTAATAGAAAAAGTACCCTAAAAACATTTAAGTCATTGAAGCGAAAGTATGATACAAACATGTCAAATAAATAATTAAAACAAGCATTTAAAAAAAAAGTATTTAAAGAAAATTATTGACGCTTTTAGATTTATCCATTACGACAACAGTTTACTACAAAAACATGCAAAGGCAAAAGTAAACATAAGGTAAAAAAAAATATTTAAATATTATGAAACATAATATTTCTCTATTTGTGATTATATACATAATTAGTGAGTTATAAAAAATTTAATTTTCTAAGTAGAAGAACAAGTAATTATTCATGGGTTGAAATGATAGAAATATGCCCAATTAATTAAAAATATTTGCCGATATACATACATATATATATACATATATACGTATATACATATACATACATATATATATACATATATACATATATACATATACATATATACATATATATATATATATATATATATATATATATATATATATATATATATATATATATATATATATATATATATATATATATATATATATATATAATTTTCTAAGCAGAAGAACAAGTAATTATTCATGGGTTGAAATGATAGCAATATGCCCAATTAATTAAAAATATTTGCCGATATGGTATAACTATAAGATTATATATATATATATATATATACATACATATATATATACATATATATATATACATACATATATATATACATATATATATATATATATATATATATATATATAAGAAAACCATATCAATTAATAGCTGAATCGAAATACCTATTTGTCTAATTGATTTTTACATACAATAATCCAACTTTTTAAGAGAATTGGTGTAGAATAATTTATTGTACATGCATTGTAAAATTAGCCTAATATATATTTAAAAGTTATCCCGAATATAAATAAAATTTACCCTATAAGAGTTTCCTAATACAAAGAAAAAATTAAAAAATTCTCTTAACTAACACCGAATCATTTATTTTTCTCTTTGGTGAAAAGAAAAATACTATTATCTTTGATATTAATATTGTATTACTGAAAAATACAAATAATAGCTCTTTTTAATTAATATCTTTGATTGTCATTAGTTTTTCCTTTATTTTATTAATCATTAAATTATTTTAGAAATAAGTTTTTTTTGGTGATTTTTTAAAATATTTTTTTCTTAAGTAATTTAATTGTTAAAAAAATAAAAATAAACCTAAAAATAGTAAAATATTTTATAGAAAATTATCATTTATGTCATGAGAAATAGTATATAAATAATATAAGATTACTAAATGTAACAAGGTTTTTTGTTTTATTTTCTTTTTTTTTTAAAAAAAAAATTCACCATGAGAAAATTTAAAAAAAAATAGTGTCACTATGGAGAATTTTCTTTATGGATATCTACGCTTTATTAGTAAAGTACCACTCTTTAAATTTTTGAACATCAAATCTTAATTAACAATTGAAAGTGATTATATAACTCTCATTAATTATATAATTACTAAAGGTACATGGTGTTACATTAAATATTTATTATTTAGAAAATAATGGTCTACATTATCTTATTTACAAAATTAAAATAATCTATCGATTAAAAGCACACATAATTATTTAATTATATTTATCAAGTACATTTAGTTTCATGTAATTTGTTAATATATAAATGATTTTTAATGTAATTGGTTTCATGTTTCTATTGAGTTCGAATCCTCTATCCCGCTATTGTGTTCCATTCCATGTCCCATTCAATTTGATTAGTCTACGTCATTTTAAATATTAATATTTTTTTATTTATTTTTTAATAGCAAATTATATTACATAAAAGTTTACATAATTGATGAGAGGAAAACCTAGGTCGTTGAGTTCTAAGAATCCCCCGATCAAACCAAATTTATAACCAAACCCAACCCTAAGTATAGGTGTAAGTCCGGGTCGAACCCAAGGGAATAAGGTATAAGCTAAAGTCTCTAGTTAAGTTATTTCGAAATCTTAAGCAATTGGTTTGGTGTAAACTAGCAAATCAATACAATCAAAGCTAACAATAGAAACCAATATCAAAGTACTAGGGATTTCAGATCCACATGCATTCACAATAAACTATGCTAATTTGTCGGAAAATTGATATCAAGCAATGTGAGGGAAAACGGTATTTGCAATCAAAATCACTTAAAGAGCTATTTCCTAGGGTCAAGATAGAGGTCTCTACGAATGATTTCAAAGGAAAATCGCAAAACAAGATCAATCGATAATAATAGCTTCCAAATCAATGTGTCATGTTATTGAAAACTACTATGCAATCTAGCTTGATAATCAAGGTTAGCTACTCCTCATCAAATCAAACACATGCACAAATTCCATCAACCAATTTAATCACATTATCCAATCAATCAAAACCCCCAAATTACCAATAGCTTATCATTCATACATGCTTCACCACATCCCTAGCAAAGAAACTACTCACTACACATAGTAAAGTTGAAAAGCATTACTAAACTAATCATCAATCTCATCATCAACATTAGCAATCCAAATATAAACAATCAAAATCAAAGTGAATGAAGATCAAAATGTAGCAATCATCAATTACAAAGTTTCTCTCTCTAAAATCTAAGAACAAAATTTCCCCAATTTGAGCTTCTCTCACTCTAAGAATCCAATCTCCAACAAATTCTATTCTAATTCTCTCTCTAAGAGTGAAGAAATTCTATATATAGCAAAACTAACAAAGGATGAGTTAGTTAAACGTCCAAAAAGAACCCCAATAGGCGCTCCCTCTCCTCGAAATGCGCTGCCGTAATGAAACGGGTATGGAACAGGGGGAGAGGAGCTATGCGGCTGCACCTCCCACCTGCGCATCCGCGCATAGGCCCCACGCGCCCGCACCACCTTAGTGCGCGCCAGCGCCTTGGAGCAGGGGATGACTTCTCGTGCATCCGTTGATGCTTCCGTGCGCTCCACTTGATCCATGTTGGGGGTGGAAATTACCAAAGGCCTCCACGGTGGGTTCAACACCATTTTTAATGCCCATGCAGCTTGAGAGCGCGGCCTTGAAGACTTGGTTTTTGCACTCCTTGACATTTGAGCTTCAAAGGGAGAGACCGACTTGCATTTTGAGCCTTACAAATCCTGAGAAAAATCCGTTGAGCTCCTTAAACATCACCAATCTCCTGAAATCAAAGAGAAGCAAACAAATAAAGGAGAAAAGGAACAATAAACTAAGAAATGCAAGAAAACGGGAAAATAACTAAGGAAAACACAAACTAGAGAAATAACAAGTAAAACTAAATAAAAAGAGATAAAAGAGCTATAAAAGCGATTCAAATCCATCCTAAAAGAGGCTAAATGAGTGCCATAAATGACACTCATCAAATTCCCCCAAGCTAGACTTTTGCTCGTCCTCGAGCAAAACAAAAGCAAGTAGAAATAGGATGAAAAACTTATTCAAACTAGAAAAAGGCAAGAAAAAGATAAGAATGTACACTAAAACTAACTTTCGTAGGAATCACGGTTGTTTTTAGCTACAACAAGTCCTTTAAACCCCAAAGTCGCCAATGAGGACGAGTGAGGTCTCGTAAGGGTATCTAAAGAGTTTGACCCATAACTATTGAAGGTAAAAATGAGGCAAAACCTTAAAAATAAAGTAAAATCAAAAAGGAAAAATTCAAACAAGTAGCTTTTGAAATGGACTTTTATAAATGATTAAATTTAAGTGAATAAACAACTTTCTATATAATAAGGGTATGCACGTTCCAATATATCCAAGGTTGATTGAAACATACGATATCCTAAGCATAGAGAACTAATGAAACACAATTCACCTTCATCTCAAACAATCTTACCACGTTCTCCCAACTAGTTTCAAATGCATCTCTAGTGAGCATCTTAATGGTTCCTCGAGGAACCGAAAAAGAAGAGATTTTAGGGCTACTCGACATCTTGACTATGCACACCGCTCTATAAGCTTGACTCACATCTCTTTCCACCGACTTGTGACTCAACCAAAAAGGTCAAAAGGTCTTGAAAAGGGTTGTAATGTAAGGGCGAAAAGGGTGAAGGTAGGCTAAAATTTAAAATCTGGTGGTATACCTAAATAGTGAAGCAAACGGTGATCACTCCTCAACACCATAATCAAGCAATCACCAAACAAAAACACCAACACCTCCAAGCTTATTCAAAGCAAAAATCACAAACATATATACAAAAAGCGTAAGAATGCTTCCCCCCAAGCTAAAATGAAGCATTATCCTCAATGCGTAAAATAGGGAGAAATATACTTGCATTAAAATATTTTTGAACTTTTTCATTTTTCACAATTTTTTCACTTTTGCCAAAGCACTTGAATTTGCTTTGCTTTTTTTTTTTCTCATTTTTTTTTTCACTTTTTCAATCTTTCACTTTATTGCAATGTCCCCGCCTTTTTTTAACTATGGACGACTTTTTTAACACATCATTTGCCTTTATTAACAAAATATACACAAAATAAACTTGTTTACATTATAAGAACCAATATTCAAACTCATCCACCACAATCTCCAACAATAATGATAAAATGCTTCACAAAAACCAAGAATGGAAACAAGAAAGAAACAAAAGGCTCAAAATCTAAAGATATGGCTTGAAAAGAAGGTTTATGGCTCAAATGGTTAGCAAGAAGGCAAATGTAAACCCAAAACAAAGAAATAGAAAACTATCCTAGAAAAGGGAAAATCACCACCATAAAAAGATGCCTTTGTCCTTCCTAAATGGCTCGGTCGCGATCACGGGAGACAAGAGTCAAGTTCTAGATAAAGCATGCAATAGTAAAGGATCCATGCTGCTCATGCAAAATATGTAGAAGGCTAGAAAAGAGTAAAACCTCACATGGTTGTAACAATAACTCACTATTAGTTTCAAATTCACCGAAGGGAGAAACACCTTCTTACCACACACAATTAGAATCTGGCTTCAAGGTCCCAAAAGTTAAGATACTACCTTAGCATACTCTATCCTAGAATCCACCAAACATACTCTCAAACCATGCACACCGATACCACATAGGAAACTATTCATTCAAAAGAAAAAGGTCAGATGACATTATGTCCAAAACTTAAGCATAACATGAAAATAAAACGAAAAGAAAATCTCAAAATCATATTTTTGTATTTTTTTTGCATTTTTGAAAAGAATGAAAAGAAAAAGGAAAATGGAAAAGAGAAGAAAATGAAAAGTAAAGGAAAAGATAAAGTAAAGGGCAAAGATGCATGCATGTAATATAAATCCCAATCGTCATACAAGCGGTATTCGACAACATCACCAATGACCCCTAACACCTATGGTGTTACAAAGCAAACATCCTCGAACCATTCAACTCTTCCTAAACTAATCCTAATCTATGAAAACAATGAAAGAAAAGAAAGAAAAGAGAGAAATAAGAAAGATCTCACCGAGTTATCCAAACTAAGCTAAGAAAAGTGGGGTAAAGAAAATACCACCTCCATGAAGCTCTAATCAAGTATTAGCATGAATCGTCAAAATCAAGTGAGAATGAAAAATAGAAAATGGAACTATATACAAAGAAAAAAGGTTAGTAACTTCAAAACAAAATATAAAGAAAGAAAAATCAAAAATAAAAAGACAACTAGCAAAATCAAAACAAACCAACAAAATAGCAAAATCAACTATACACTAAAGCTACAATCATTTGGATTAAAGGGATTTGGATTCAAGGGTTTTTTTTGGATTAAAGGGTTTTGGATTTAGGGATTTGGATTAAAGGAGCAAAATCATCATCAACTCATCATCATAGAGCAATCATCATTAAAATCATCATCAAAAGATACTCAACAAGAAACGCATGAGACACTCATGGAAAACAACAACACCCAACAACAGAAATCATAGATCAAGGCAAGCAATCACAAAACATCAAGGCACTAAAAATCAAGGACATCCAACAACAACAAAATTGGCCACCTACACCCTTCCATAAGAATAATGTTCCCCCAAGATAAACAAAAATACATCTCAACATCCCATCAATACAAAACAAAAAATCACATAATAAAAGGGATGGAGGAAAAAGCAAAAAGAGGGGGAACTAGTTACCACTAGGCCCCGCGTCATCATCACTGTCCTTCCTATCATAGGAGAAGCCGGATGGGGGACCATAAGGATCCCATCCCCCGGTATAGCCGGGTGGCCAACCATACTGGCCCCTAAAATTATCTTATTGCCAAGGGGCCAAGGGAGTGATTTGCTCGGGCAACTCTAGAGGCAAAGGATGGGTGGGATTGACATAGGGGTAGTTAGGATCACCCCTATAGTGGATCCCACCGGGCACACGGTAATCATAGTTACCGTGCTCATTCGGGAAGGTGCGAATCTCAATGTTAGACCCTTAACGTTCTTGCCAATATGGGTAGGTAGGCCTCCCTTCACCCCCTCTAGACGGCACGGGACCGAGTTGAGGAGGGAAGTAAAGGTAGTTAACCGCAGGGGTGATCTCCCCACGGTTAACACTAATATCATAAAGTTGTTGTTTTTGTATGAACATACCTTGTTAGATGCCTCTCATTTGATTGTAGATTACCTCGAAGTCTTGATCATACATCCCCTCCATTCGAATTTGCATGCCCTTCATTTGGGCACTTAAAGCTTCCATGCCGGGGCCGAAGAATTGATGTTGTTGTTGTTAAGGTTGTTCTTCTTGTTGTTGTTGTTGTTGTTGATTTTGTTGGTATTGTTGCTCTTCATTGAGGACATCTTCCATGTCATCATCATCACCGGGGAGGCGATTGCTTTGGGGCACAAACCACACATTTGGAACATACCGGTGAAGGGAGGTCAAAGAGGGTTTAGGAAGATAGCAATGATGTGCATTCCTCTTCAACCAATCAAAAACCTCGTCATCATTGTTTTTTGATAAGAATTGAACTTGCTTGAGCTGAGCAATGTCGAGGTATAGAGTGTTGGCTTCCCCTACCAGAGTAGAAGAAGGGAGGTATCGAGTAAAACCAAGCTTGGTAGCTAATCTAGTCACCATGCTACCGCAATGAATGTCCCCGACTTCTTTCCATGCATGTCCATGCAATTCTTTAAGAAAATATGCCCAAAGGTAACCCTTCCTCGCAACTCCTCTCTAGTTGCAATCCAAACAACCACCAACTCGGCCTTTGACATATTTCCCAAATCTTGCTTTAGTAAGACCGAGTAACCGAACAACCACTGAAGAACACGAAGGCACGGTTGGAAAATATCACTTGCTAGAGAGTAGCGAGCAGTGAACTCATTAAATCCCGAGATATCATGCCACCATGCATTTTTGGAAAATGAAAAACCCATCAAAGAACTCCTGCTCGGGAAAGAGAATATCCGCTCCCGGATTGAAATCAAGGGCCGCATTGAATTCGGCTAAAGACATAGTGACGTAGGGAAAATGTATGTCGTTATCTAATCTTCCCTAGAGCAAAACAAATTTATAAACACTTAACAAACCTAAAACGAGTATAGAGGCAAGTCTAGGGTCGAACCCAAAGGAACGGTAATGTTCAAGCGCTCTCAATTATGCGCCTAAGCTAGGTCGAAGCCAAAGATAAGAGAGAACACTAACAACTAACAAACAAACAACCAAACAAATAAAACACTAGGGAATGGGGATCAACAAGTAATCATGACAATTGTAGCAACTCGGGAACAACATGAAAATCAAAGGTTGGGAAGACTAATGGTAAGAGCAATCAAAAGAGCTCAACAAGCTATCTCCTAGAGGTCTAACTAGCGCCAGCTACGAGAGACTCTAACTAGGAACGTCACTAACCGAACTCAATCGACAATTATGAGCTACAAATCAATGGTCCGTATCAATGTAGACTCACAATGCAATCAAGCATAATTCTCAAGGCCTAATCGAATTACACACATGCACAATTTCCATTAATCACTTTAATCTCAACAATTAATCAACACAATTTCCAAATTAAGCACAATCAATCAATCATACAAGATTCACCCAATCCCTAGCCAAACAACTACTCTAACATCATCATCTAATCAATTAACAACTAAGGAAATCAAGAATCAACAATATATGAAGAACAACTACACTAATCAAGCATCAAACATCAAAATCAATCCAAACAAACAAGAATATTAAACAAAGCAATAAAATGAGATAGAGTTAGAAATGCTCATTGATAATATAGAAGATCTTCAACACAATTGTCACCATTGAATCTTCAATCTCTCAATAATCATTGAAATTCCTCACTTTCTCTCTAAATCT
Organism: Chenopodium album; assembly: GCF_948465745.1. Lineage (NCBI taxonomy): Eukaryota > Viridiplantae > Streptophyta > Magnoliopsida > Caryophyllales > Amaranthaceae > Chenopodium > Chenopodium album. The sequence continues at coordinate 47,103,727 of NC_137843.1, forward strand.
ACATCCTAAACGAACCCTAAAACTAGAGAGAGAAGCTCTCAACTAAGCTAAAATTATGATAAAAAAAATAAGTCTTGAAAAATTGCCTCTAAAATCGGGTTACAAGTAGATATTTATAGGAGGCGCGAAACGAAACCGAGCAAAAAAGGGACCCGGAGTGGCACACCCGCGTAGGAGGGCTGCGCGCCCGCGCCCGTGGATTGTGCGCCTGCGCTCCTCTAGGTTCCTTCGGTTCTTCTTAAGGCTTCGTGCGTTCGCTAATGGCTTCGAATGAGCGCACCGAATGATGATGATGGACACCAAGGAGGCAGATCCAAAAGTATTTGACAGTGGGTTCAACACCACTCCTTTATGAGAGCGCAAGAGCTAGAACTTGGAGAATCCGCTTCCTTGCATCTTGAGCTTTCCTATTGCCATGAGCTTGCTCCAAAAGCATTTTCCACCTTAGTAAACCACCAATATTAAGACCCGGAGCTCGTACAATACCTACAACCACGAAAAGAGAGCAAATAAAGGAGAAAAGACTAGAAAAAACTTCAAAATGCACAAAACCACAAAATAAGAGAGAAAAGGTAAAAAAAAGAGCTAAAGCATAAACTAAGCATTTATTAAGAAGGACAGCTATGAAAAGAAGGTAAAAAAAAACCTAAATACTCATCAAATGGGTGCCATTTATGACACCCATCATATAGTCCTCACAACATTGAAGAGTTGAAAAGAAATTTGAAAATCCTTGTCACCAACCGGAGTGGAAGTTAATGAAGCAAGAAACTTCCTAGTAAGCTTAAGTTAGGTTTGGTAGCATGTGTTAACAAAGCTACCTAACCGAAGTTTATCAAAGAAAACCCATAAGTCCTCATCGATCCCTAGTTTGATCATACTCTCTTGATGATAATGCCGTGAGGGCTTTATGGTTTGTTTTTTGAAGTCAGCAAAAAGTGGTTTGTGGCTTGGATTAGCAAATCGTGTTTTTAGCAATGGTAGAGGATCATTGTTCGCATGTGTTTGAGATGAGGGTGAATTTGTGGGTGAAGGTTCTTCAATTGTTATTTGTGTTTTTCTCTTTTTAAGGTGAAGGCTTTCGTGATTTTCGACATATTTTCTTTACAAAGATCACAACAAAAATTCAATCACAAACTCCACTATCTACCACAATCACAAAATTAACCACAACACTACCACACCACTATCAGGTAAACCACCACTTAATCACCAAGCTTACTACCAACAATTTCAAATTTCAATCTTCCTCAAAGAGCCACCAAATTTCACAATCATGCTATACAATCAACAACAACACAATGTGAGGCAATTTCAATCAACAAACAACAAATATGAGCATCCAACTTATCCAAACAATCATCATATTCAACAAAATCAATACTACTACTATTCATAAGTATGAATAATCAAATTCTCACTACAAATTGAGGTAATAATGCAAAATAAAGGTAGAGAAGATGATTATACCATACAAGAAGCAAATTTGATCAACTTTCGAGCTCCAAAATCTACCAAAACGAAAATCCCTAATTTGCTCTTCAATGGAGGAAAGAGAATGGAGAAGATGAAATGGAGGAAAGTAGTACAAATTTTGGTGAAATTAATGAAATTTGAGTAGGAATTTGGTGATTTTGTGAGGAATTATGAGGATTTGAGTGATGAAATTGAAGTGTGAAGGTTAGGGTTTCGTGGGTAGAGAGAAGATGGGTACGGACGAGGGTGAGGAAATGAGAGAAAGAAAGAAGAAAAGAGAGAGAAATAGCCTCAGCTGGGCTACTGCGCGGCCGCGCAGTAGGGGTGCGCGCCCACGCCCCTGCTGTTTCTCTTCTTTACTTTTCTTCTTCTCTTGGTGCATTCGACTATGGGCTCTATGCATCTTTATCATCCCGGGATTATTGAACCCACTAAACACATCATTTTCAAAACGCCTTGCATTGGGTTCAACATCCAAAATTAATGAGAGCACCATAATGAACCCACCAAGCACAAATTCCCTTCTCATTTAAGCACAATTTTTCCAATTCTTACCTCCTTATTACCTTACCCTTATAACTCGAAATTTAAGAAAATTGAGCATACTCTCATCATTTATCACAAAACTCCTTCCCATTATGCTCATACTTGTTTGAGGGATCCGATTCCCATGAAAATAACCTATAATCCAAACACAAATCAAGTGAAAGAAAGAAAAGAAATTAAAATAAAAATAAGAAAGATAGAATCAAAAGAAAAAGGTTAGAAAAACCGGGTTGCCTCCCGGGAAGCACTTGCTTAAGGTCCTAAGCTCGACCCTTCCTCCAAATCACAGAGGGTCAAAGAAAACCACTTTGTCCAAAGAGGTAGAGGAAATAAACTTCATGCCATTTGTTGGCAACTCCACTTCCTTGTTGGATCCATTCCTTATTTTGAAAATTCCGACTCAAGTTTGCTTTGTTTCAATTTCATTTTCTTTTTCATGAAAGCACTCTTTTTCTTCTTTGTCTTCTTGCTCCTTGTAGTGGACGGCTTATCACCATCAACACATTTAGAGTCATCTTCAACCTCTCTTGGATAGAGCTCAAACCATGAAGGTATATCAATCACATCCTCATCCACAAGCTTTGAGGGCTCCATGTTATCTTCACTAACCGTCTTGCTTTCAATACTTAAAGGAACATCATTACAAGCATCAAGAACAGTGTTAGTAGAAAACACAAACATGCATACATTATCATTGGAACGAGGTGAATTGATACACATAATTCCTTTCACAAAAGATAAAGACTCATGCATTGATTTTTGCTCAAAACTTGCCTTATTGTTACCAACACGCAATGTAATAAGGCCACCTTTTACATCAATCAAAGCACCCGAAGTAGCTAAGAATGGTCTCCCTAAGATGATAGGTATATTGTCATCTTATGCAATCTCAAGCACAATGAAGTTAACGGGAATTGTAAACTCACCTATCTTGAGGGGGACATCCTCAACTCTTCCCTTAGGAAACTTAATAGAATGTTCGGCCAATTGTAAGGTTATGTTTGTTGGGAGAAGCTCACCTAGCTTAAGCTTCTTAAAAACCGAATAAGGCATTATGCTAACACTAGCACCAAGATCACAAAGAGCATTTTCAAAAAAATTTCCATTAATCTTGCAAGGGATTGAAAAATTACCCGGATCTTGCATATTTTTGGGTAAGTCATTGTGAATGAAAGCACTACAACACTGCCTAACCTTTACCGAGTCAACCTCATTACACTCTCTCTTGCCACTCAAAATTTCCTTAAGGAACTTAGAATATCTTGGCATTTGTGTCATAGCTTCGGTAATAGAAAGATGAACTTCCTTAAGCATATCAAGAAATCTCCCAAATTGCTTATCAATCTTGTCTCTTAAAAACTTTTAGGAATGTGGAAGTTTAGGTTTAATCACATCCTCATGAAATTTTTCATCAATTTTCTCTTCACCTTTGGCGCCTTGACTCACCTTCCTTGACACATCCATCTCTTTCTTCTCCCATGAATCACTCACCTTCTCACTCTCCTTAATCTTCCTAGAAACACTCTTTTCAAGCACTTTACCACTCCTTGTGGTGATAGAATTCACTAGTTTCTTAGGAACAACTCCTTGAGAGGGTAACAAAGTAGGGCTAGAATTCACACTCTCCTTTAAGGTGTTTGCTAATTGGGTGATTTGTATTTCAAGCATTTTGTTGTGTGTCATCATCTCATTGAGCTTCTTATCACTCACTGACATGTAAGTGTTCAAAATCTTAGTTTGGTTCTCAATGATTTCTTCCAAAGTTGTTCTAGAAGATGAAGGTTGAGCATAGGAATTGTTACCATTACCTTGAGTTTTTGGAGCAAATCCGGGTGGGGGTCCCCTTTGATTGTTGTTTTGAAAATTACCCCGATTTTGGTTGCTCCAATTACCCCTGTTTTGATTTTGGCCATTGTTTTGGTTATGATTACCATAGCCTTGATTTTGGATTTGGTTTCCATACCCTTGACCTCGAATTTGATTATTATAGCCTTGATTGTTATAGTTCCCTCGGAAATTTTTATTTCCTTGGTTTCTATAACCACCATTTTGGTTATAATTATCAAAGTTCCCTTGTTTGTGAAAATTTCTATTTCCCAAATTCCTTTATCCATCAAACCTTTGCCCATTATTATTGTTTGAAACAAAGTTCACTTGTTCACACTCATTATTATCAACATCATCACAATTATCAAAAGCATGTGGACAATTAGAAGAATCATGGTCATATGATCCACATACATCACAAAACAAACATCCATTTGGCATATTGTTTAAAGTAGAAGGAGGAGTTGAGTTAGAAGATGTACCTCTCCCGTTATTGTGGGAGGGAAGAATTGGTGCTTGTGATGAAGCACTCTCAAGCTTTTCTTTGATCGAGGTCATCTCCTTTCCCAAGTTTGAAATTTGTGAGGACAAATTGTTGATGGCATTGAGATGGTTGATTGAATACACCGTAGAGCTACTCTTGCTTGTCGACTCCCTCTCACCTTCTTTCCAATCCATGTGATACCTTACCACATCTTTAATTAAGTCCACCACCTCATCCTCCGTTTTGTTCATGATAGGGCCTCCGGTACCGGCATCTAAGTAAGATTTTCCTTGAGGGCTTAGACCTACATAGAAGATTTGGATGATTTGATAGGTGGGAATCCCATGATGTGGGCACTCTCTTTGGTATTCCTTATACCTGTCCCATGCCTCATAAAGACTTTCATTGGGCTTTTGCTTGAAGCTTTGAATGAGAGCTCTTGCTTTGGCCGTCTTTTTTTGTGGGTAGAACCGAGATAGAAACTCCTTAGTTACTTCATCCCATGTTCTCAAAAAGTTTGGCTTCACCTCTTTGTCCAACCACTCTAGAGCACGTCTAATAACAGAAAAAGGGAAAATTTTAAGTCGAATGAACTCTTGAGTAACCCTATTCACCTTGATGGTATTGCAATACTTCTCAAACTCCTTAAGATGGTTGAGGGGAATCTCATGCTTTGCTCCACTAAATTAACGCTCTCTATCAATGTAATCATCGCGGGTCTTATCTCAAAGTCATTTGCCGGTGTCATGGGAGGAGCAATTCCGCTTTCAAACCTATAGGCTCCCGAAGTTCCCAACACCTTAAATGCTACTCTCAGATTAGCACCCATGCTTTCTCGTTCTTCTTCTTCTTCTTCTTCTTCTTCTTCTTCTTGATGGTTTTCCTCTCTTGAGGGACTTGAGCTTGAGGAACGATTAGCAACCCTTATCCTTGTTATGGTCCTCTCAATTTCCGTATCAAATGACACTAAATTTCGATCTCGTGCCCTACGCATTTAAATCTCAAAGGAAAATATTAATAGCACAGCTACAAGTGTAGCCTAAAAGAAAGAAAATCTTTTTGTATTTTTTTTTTCAAATAAAGTGGAATAGACTCAATCAAAAATAGCGAATAACCATGCCACTCCCCGGCAACGACGCCATTTTTTACGGAGGAAAACATAGGTAGTTGAGTTCTAAGAATCCCCCGATCAAACCAAATTTATAACCATACCCAACCCTAAGTATAGGGGTAAGCCCGGGTCGAACCCAATGGAATGAGGTATAAGCTAAAATCTCTAGTTAAGCTATTCTGAAATCTTAAACAATTGTTTTGGTCTAAAATAGCAAATCAATACAATAAAAGCTAACAATATAAATCAATATCAAAGTGGTGGATCGAAAAGTCTAACTCTCCACGCAAACAAAACTCGAGCCTAAGAAATACTCACAATTAATATAACTAAAAGATATAAATAACAAGATAAAGAAAAGGACCAAATTACCCTCGATGAGTGCTTCTCTCACACTACGGAGCTCTTACTTGAAACGCCGAGTCTTGTAAGTGCAATGACCTCCAATGGTCCACCCGCAACCCGACACGAACGGTCTGTTACTCGGAGTTTAGCCGAGTCGAACCAAAAACAACTACTAGAGTATTATGTGAACTTAAAGATTTTCTCTCAAGTGGAGATGCCTTTTTGAGTTCCTACTCAGGTGAAGTTCTCTAATTCCCAAGGTGGGTAATCTTCAACTTCAAATTTAAGCTAAGTAATAAATTTGAAATCAGCAATCTTCAACTTCAAACTAAAGCTAAGTAATAAATTTGAAATTCAAATTGACAGTCATAATCAACTGCATAACTAATTCAGATTAAATCAAACTAAAGATTTAGATAATAATATGATCAATTGGAAAAATTCATAAAATGGCATTAATATGGCAGAATTAATCGAACAAACTCAAGTACGCAACTAAACCAAGAATTATCAAGCAATTTATGAAAAAGAATAACTGAAAGGTAGTGATTATATTTAGCAGTGGAAATTAAACTGAATTGATGATGAATAATTTTGTGAAAAACAAAAAGAGAAAAACTTATACATTTCCCGTTGCCGCCAACAAAGAATTTCTAGACATTTTTGAGGATTCGGGAGAAGGAGATGGAATTTGGGAGAAGAAGAGAGAGTTAGCGTAGAAAATTGATGCTCTCAACCTAGTGTTGATGTTATTTTAGATGTTTGTTCTCAAAGACAACTATATATGTATAACCAATTGGTTGTTGGTGCAGTGGCGATTGAGACTCCTATTTGGTATAAAGGACCCATGTTCGATCCGCCGCAATAGCAATTGGGAGGGGATTGGAACCTAATCATCAGAACTAATCCCCGAATCCGGATTAGTCTAAAGGGTGAATCGGCCAATGCAACTATTTCGATAAATGAGGATAGTTATAGGAAAATATGTATGTAGGGGGAAATGTGTAAAGAAAAAACAATATCTAATTAGGAAATAATTGAAATGTACTTCGTAAGACCATAACCATTTAAGAAGAAGGGCTAAAATGACAAATGTAATCCTCTTTCAATCAAATAGTATGAAGTTGAAGTCATGATCATATGAAATTTTAATATTTTCATCGGCCGAATTATTGATTAAATTAAATAGATATTTGAATAAATACAATCTTATCCATAAAATTCATATACCATACTATATGACATACGCAAATATCCCCATTATCGAGGTATTTGTGAGTTAAATTTTTATATGAAAAAAAAAACTTGTTTGAAGTAGTTTGACATCTTCATCAAAGGGTTTCTAGCTAAAATTTCATGTTTCCCTAAATTATATGTATCAATATAATCAAGTTCTAATTGGATATTAATCGATCTTGATTAAAAAATTATATACATTTATATTCATCCACCAATAATTATGTAAGTGACATACACAATATTGGAGACTATAAGAAGAAATGGAAGATCCAAATAGCTGGTATTGCAAGAATAAAGCTAAGGTGTTTCAAAATAACATTACAAAATATTGCAATGATAAATAAACAAGCAATAACAAAGTCATCTACCAAAAATCTCATGAAATGGTAGAAATAATACAACAATAAACGAAAATTGTTTTCACCACCATTTACAATAGATTCAAATGCGACCATGAAAGAAATTGAGAACTATTCATACTTATAAACATAAATATCATTCTTCATTATTGTATTGCTCATATGATTGACTCCATATGAATCACCATTGTAAATGATTAAAGACATGATGTCTTCAAGCCGTCGCTTGGCTCCCAGTTGATGAGCCTCCTTCTCCCTATAAATTAAAGGTCATATATATAAACATATAAATTAGAATAGTTATATATAAGAGATTAGTTTTTTATCACTTCTTTATCACGTAACAACTACGCACGTGCATCAATTTTTGATCTGTAATAAATATACGTATAAACATATATATACCAGATAGGCAAATAAAATTTCACATGATATTAATACACTATCTAATTAGTTGTTTAGCAAGTCGCGTGTTATACTTCATCAAAAATATGATTTTGATCATCTTACGTCGAATACTATAAAATAAGGATGGCTATACAGTTATACATTAATGTGTATGTATATAATTATAGACATATAAATGAACGCATACCTTATCATCTTTCCCATCAGTGCTCTTGTAGTGAGCTATTGCCCTTTTTCGAGATCGAAATTTTTTGCCATCTGGGCTTTTGTATGTCTGCATCACATTACAAATATACGAGTATAATTATTACACAGTACTAAAATAATTATATAAAATGGATTGTTTTAATTTTTATTAGTTTTTTGTATAAACCTTGTCAACAACTCCCTTAGTCTTTCCACTTTTCCTTGTGGTTTGCGTGACAATCCAAGAATCTAGAAGACCAGTGTGCTGCTCTTTGCGGCCACAATGACGCAAGGAGGCCTACAAATTGGGGTCGCAATAGGAAGGGTATCATGAATAGGAGCCTCTTGATTAGGAGTTGAAAGGCAAAGGTTTGTAGCAGGCTTATCAACAAAGGTTGCTTCTTGTTTGACTTCCCAACACAAATTTGCATAAGGATTATTAATATGATTTGGTTGATAAGATGGTGCTATAGCATGGGTTGAAATCAGGTTGGCATATGTAATAGTCGCATTCATTTGAAAGGGTGCGACAACCTGAAAAGATGAGACGCGGTTTGAAATTGGTTGCATGGGCGTAACTTGGATTGGGAGGATTATTGGGTTTACGACAACGGTCCCATTTGGTTGGGACAAGGATGAGTCCATAGGTAGGAATGTGCTTGCATAGGGTTCATTCAATTGAATTTGGATGGGATTAGGGGCTTGGTAAACCGGGTTAGGGTTTGCAATTGGCGCATTTGATAAAGGTGGTGTAGTTTTTGGGTTGCGGCTGGGATGGTGGTTGAGCTTGAACCTCTTTGCATCATGATTTCGCGCTTGATACTATCTAAAGTTTCAAAATTGAAAAAATAGTCAGTTTCCGATGCTTCCTTTGTCGTAGAAGCACTTGGATTTGCAGCATAAAAGGCTAGTCAAATATCTCGCGCCAAATAAACTATAAAGTCACTGTTTAAAATTATATCTGGATCATCAAAAGTAAATGGTTCAAAATCGGACATGTTTTCATGTTCATTAAAAAATGAACTTTTACCATTATTATTATTATTATTATTATTATTATTATTATTGTTATTTATCCTTAACAATGTAATGAATAATGATGAATGGATTTTCTTAGGAGGAGAGAATTTGATTAATTGGTGGTGGTGTGGAAAAATATTTTGAGAAACAAACTAAATAATAGAAAGATTAATTTCTGTAATGAATTTAATAGTGGTGTAAGGATGTAGGAGTAGAAAAATGTCATCAATTTCATAGAAAACATCAAAAAAAATGGATTGAAAGTTGATATATATAGAAAAAGAACTAACTAGTTTTGTTTAAAAGGTTTTTTTTTTTTTTGGAAGTTATTATTAATTTAAGTTTAATATATAGTTGAAAGGGTTATCTAGGTTCATTGGTTGACTTTTATATCAAGCTATAAGAGCCTATTCAATTTAAATAACCTTATTTTCACTTATTTCAAGTGTAATAAGTTCTATTAAAGATTACCCAAGTACAAATTACAACTAAAATAAGTTTTGATATAGATAAGGTCTAATAAGTTAAGGTAAGTTTAGATAAGTAATTATCAATTTTATAGAACACACCCTTAGCCTTAAAACATTTTCCCTTGACTTAAAAAAATAAAAAAAAATAAAAAAATTAATAAGTTCAAATAAATGTGTTATGTATCTGCCTTTAAATTGTTGTAAAAAAAATTATTTTCTTTTTGTATGTATCTAAACTACCAATTTTCTCTATAAACATAAATTCAAAAATCAAAATCATTATATTACTGCTACATTCATTCTTAAACTACATCGTTTTTTCTTGAATTATTCATTCTCACAACAAAATTAAGCTTGAGTTCAGCCAATGGTAAACATACATTGCATGAATATTAAATTTTCATTAACCTCCTAGCAATAATATCAAATAGATATAGTAACATGTTAAAATAATATGGTAATTAACATAATAATATACTATATGATAACTAACATAATAATATAAAATATGGTAATGAACATAATAACATAATATATGGTAACATATCATATAATATGGTAACATATCGCCTATAATATGATATCAAATTAATGTACCAATGTCATAAATAAAGAATCATAATTTTGACTTTATATTGCAATAAATGAATAATAACAAGGAAATAAATTAAATTGCAACATAATGCATATATGTTCACATTAATGAGGTGGTAAAGAGTTTACCACCACATTAATAGTGATTATCTTAGCAATTGCTTCATATTAGCATCAATAATTCTGTGTCATTAATTATGTACTAAGGACTAGTAAGAATGTAAGAGCACTAACAACGTGTTATGAAGAGAGAAAAAAAGCGTAAGAGGGTGATGGATCTTGTTTCTTTTAATTTGATATTAATTAGGGTGAAGAAAAGCAGAGAAGGAAGAGGAATTTAAGGGATCTTGTTTCTCTTATAATAAATAATCAAACCATTTCAAAAAAAGGTCATTTCAAAAAAGGATTTGAAATGAAAACACAAGTTTACTACTATGAATCCATCCCCTGAATTCTTGTTCCTTCCCTTCCTCTTCGGTATCATCATTATCCAAATAAATTGTAACAATGTGTTTGAATTATCGAAAAAACTATTTTCTTTTATCAAACATGGTCATTGAAGGGAAGAAAAATGAATGGGGTCAACTTTTCCATTTCTCAATGCAAATAAACCAATTCATTCCACAAATTAGTTGATCTAAAAAGAACATGAAAATTCATATTTATGGCTTTAATTTCTTACCTCTAATTTATTTATATATGATATGTGTCTTTCCAACCTTCCTTCTCCAAAACTGCATGCAAATAAAATTGTATAAGAACAACATGAAATAACTTAAATGATACAATCAAATTAAATGATACAATCACTACTATAACAATATCTTAGAATTGAAAAAGAAAAAGATAAGACTCGTGCCATGTTTACTACACCTTATTTTAATTTATTTCATATTAGATCAGAAAAAATAAGTTTTGACATACTTTATCATTTTAGGTGTGTTTTTTTATTGCTAAATATCTTTAATTTTTTAATTAAAAAATTACAAAAAATTATGTACTAATAAAATATAAATTATTACGAATCTAACAAATATCAATTTAAAATATTTTAGATTATCCTCGTAAAAATTTGGTCAAATTAGACAATCAGATCTGATCAAATCAAACCAGATTAGATCATATTAGAGTAGATCAGATCAGATTAGAACATATTAATTTAGATCAATTCAAATAAGCAAAAACAAGGTGAACTAAACAAGCCCTAAAGCTAAATTATGAGACAATAAAAAATTGAAAAAAAAACTCAGTCTTTTTACCTTTTGAGATCACAAGCAAAATCACTCGCAAATAAACTTGTAAAATTGCGTCCTTTTTTTATATAAATCATAAATTACTTAAAAAGAACCTCTATGGATTTTAAATTGAAAATGGAGGGATCAAATTTTATTTCACCTGAATAAGTCAATTCTTCTCTTAGATTAATCGAACTGGATGGAAAATCAAAATTCGAGCGCTTCCTTTCAATTCCTCTACCTACGAATTGTTTCCTTTCCTTCCCTCGTTGATTGAAAAATAAAGAATAAGAAAGTAAAGGGCGGTGCGAGGATTCCTAAAATATTATCTCGGTTTTGAAAAAGAAAAAGAAATCCTTAAAACTAAGAATTTTGACCTCCTGAGGTTTTTTATTTCAAAATTTGCTTCGCTGTATTATAAGAGTACAAGCAAGAATTGCTCGTTATATAGCTTGTAATTGTATGCGTTACATGATTTTTCTGTCCATTTTGGTCAAGATATTTTGTTGTGGAAAAACCTCTAAGATTGAGCTGCGTGCATAAATATGATGGGCATTAATAAAAAGGTTGATTATTTCTATATCAACGGTGATCGTTGAAATCCTAATTTGGTGAATGAATCATATTTCCACTATTTTATCTGGTGGGCAAAATGTAATCATGCTCATGTGGTATCTTGTTAAATTCGTCTAGATTTACATTTTCACAATGTTGGGTTTCGATGAGTTCGACTCATCGCGAAAAATAAAACCCGAGCCTAAGAACAAACTCACAATTAATATAAAAAAAATGCATAAATAAACATATTAGAGAAAAGTCTAAATTACCCTTGTAGCGTGCTTCGCTCAACCGGATGGAGCTCTTACTTGAGAAAGCTGAGCCTCACAAAGGGCGAGGACCTCCGACGAAGTCCACCCACAACGCGACCCGATCGGTCTAATACTTGGAGGTAAGCCAAGTCCGACCAAAAGGACTACCCGAGTAATTAATGAGCTTATAGGTTTTTTCTCAAGTGGAGATGCCTAATTGAGCTCTTACTCAAGTGAGTTTTCCCATTTCCCAAGTGGGATATTTATAGGGAAACTCAAGTGAGAAATCCACTCTCCCATCAATGTGGGAGAGTTGGTAAAATCAATTTTCTCCTTTTATCGTTTAGGACTCCATGTTAGGACTCCATCACTCATATCGTTAAGTATAACCAAAACCAACATGCATACCCGATATGCCTTATGTATCTTAGGGAAAAATAGTGATGCCTCGCTTTGGCGTAGCCCATCACTACTCTCAGTAGGTCGGTAAGTGTTGTTTTGGAATGACAAATTTTACTCAATATTTTAGGAACCTAGGGTTTCTATGTTGGTTGATTTAAGTGAACTTAATTAATCATCGCAACATTCGAATCCTAAACATGCATCTAATCATATTATTCATGTATATATAATTATAAATATATATATTGAAAACATAAATAAATGATGCATTTGCAACTAGCATGACCCCTTGAGTTTTCAAGGGTCTTCATTTGCAACTTCATGGCTTCGTCTTCCAACAACCTCCGTCTTCAAGGCATGACTAAAATGATGCAAATACTAGTATTTACGATTAGGACTAATCTAAATATTAAGGTTCAAAAATACTCAACGGTTCGCAGACCGTATTTAGATTTTCTATCCTAATCGGGCTCCACTAGTTGCCATTTTTATAAAACTAGTGAGAGAATATACATTCCATTCATCCACTCACTATTTGTGACTGGCCCATGCATTTTAGATAAACATGTAACAATGCGCAAACACGCGTAAACTAGTAACTAACTTGGGTGGTTAATCCAATAAACGCGCCTAATTAAAACTAGTCAAAGTTGTTTAACCGATTATGTAATTGTAGACACCCAAATGTGTCTCCCCAAAACCAAACCCAGTGATGAATACCTTTTGCGTCGAATGATAATCGAACGAGGTGAAAGTGTGAATACCTTTTTATTAAATTCTTTCTTTCTGTTTTCGAAAACAACTCTATTTTATGAAAACAGCCAATCTAGTTTAGTTTGATCCATGACAAGGGTCCAATAATAGTGTAGTTGGATAGGGCTTGCAAAGAGCTTTCCAACGATATATTATAAGCCCAATTCCGATGAATAATGAGGAAGTTATTGCCAAAATACTAAACTGGGCCCGGTTTGATATTTACATGCGGCCCAATGATCTAGGGGATGACCCAATATTAATTATTATTTCTAAAGTTATTAGAATTAATTATAGTCTTCTAGAATTCTCTAGAGGGTTCTCTTTAATCCTAATAGAATTAGAATTAATAATTATATTTTGATAAAGTTTTATTTAGAATAAAATATTAATTTATGAAAAATACGATTTCAGTTTTCATACGGACTTTACAAATCAATTTTGATTCATATGTGGACTCCGTGTTTAAAAGCGCGTAGAAATCCAGGTTGTCGCCAAACGACAGGCCTGTCGCGTGTCGCCACGCGACAGACCCTGTCGCCTGGCGACAAGGTCGGTTTTGCAGCGACAGAGTGGAGTTTTATTCCTTATCAAATTCTACCTATTTCCGGACTGTTTTCTTATAAATAGGGTCCTGAAACTCCGTTTTTATTCGTCAACAATCATCAATTCTCAATTATCATCATCTTCAATCAATCATCTCTCTCTAAACTCTCTCTAGCTTTTCACGAACAAAATTCCGCATTCACGAGATCTAGACACACCTAGCCAAGTTCGAAGTTGCCTTCGCCCTAGACTTGAAAGGTTATAATTTCTTAGGGTTTGGTCCCAAATCTCTATTTCAATTATTTAATTTAATTGTTTGATTTTATTATTTTCCTTGAAGTTACTAACGCGTGTATTTTGTTATTAGAAAGAGATACGAGGCATCCAAGTAAGTACTTTAATTGTTTAATTGATCTTATGGTATAGAAATCATGTTAAGATTGTTATTTTGGTTCCTAGTATCATGTTAGGATGCTTTCCTTAGTATGATATTTAGGGTGATTTGCTTATATCAATTAGGATTTCTAGGATGCTTCCTATTCTCTTTTCTAATATCATGTTAGTATTACGTTAGGGCTAAAGCTTTGATCTTTAATGCTTAGTGACATGCTAGGGTTTGTTATTAATCTTGTTAGTATCATGCCTAGGATCTTGCTATTATTATGCTTTAACATGATTATAATTGTTATTATTATGATTATGATGACTGTTATTATGTTGCTTGATATATATTATTGTTATTGCTTGATCACGCCCTCTCTTGCATGTTTAAAGGGAATTTTTACTTTTAATCACGCTTGATAAGATAATTAATAATCTTGTTTAGGGTTAATTTGATTATAATTCAAGTGATCACCAATAATAGTTTTATTTGTGCATTGAGTTCAACCAACATAGATAAACAGGTTTAGGGTTAATCTGTTGTTTGCATGCTAGTCAGAAAGCGCACATGAATACGAGAAGAATGAAGTAGAGGCCTATTTAGGGCAGGTTCAATCTATTTTAGGTTGGATTTGTACCTTCATCCCCGAACTCTATTTGGTTCAAGACCTTTTGGAGTTGACGATCTCATGGATCGTTAAGGGGTGTAATCTTCACCTTGTGAACGGTTTACAAGTTCCTAAAACTTGTTGGTGACTCTTTTGCTCTAGCTTCCTTCCCTTTGGACGCCACCATGCTTAAGTGTATGATCACAGTGGGGTTCAAGCTTGGGGTTAATGGCTTGAAATATTCCCTACAGTTTTCTATTTTAATTCCACTGGGGAGGATTTCTATTTTAATTCCTGAAATTTATTTCGGCAATGATTTAGAATGAGTGGATGAGACTCGAAAAGTTCTAAGTATTTCATGTGCGTAATTTTGATTAGCATTATTGTCATATGCATAAAAAAGGTCCTCATTGGATAGACCATCCAAAATGAGTCAAAAACATAGGATTTTTACACGTAGGAAATTTGAGAAATATCTTTCACAATTAGAATTGAAATAATGCTGCGAAATCTGGAAAATTCTAAGAACGTAGATACCTGCTGAGGCATGTAGGAACTAGCACCTAGAAAACGTGATTGTCACCTGTAAAGTGCTTCTGTCGCCTGTAGTCTGGCGCCAAGTTCTTCCAATACTGAGCCAGAACTCTGCCTTCTTGTTTTGACCATTTCTAGCACTGTTGGCTTGATTCTACTTCCTAATTGAGTTTTTCTCACTTTTCTGAAACCCTTATGTGTTCTACATATGGACATAACCCTTTGGGGGTTCACGCTCCATCTACCTAATCGAACGCTCCTAGCAACGACGGGTACATCCGAGTTTGTGAATCTACCAAACCATGGAAGCAAGTTTTTAACTTGCGGGGTCCCATCCACTCGTGCCAACCCTTCCAAAGGTAAGGCTTCCGCGCGGTGCATCCGGACTCATAACCATGGACCCTCTTTGACTAACCCATATCCCGAACTTTAGAAAACTAGAGCCATGGTTAGGTTGCAAACTGATTGCATCATGTTATGACTACTTGACTATTTGTGCATTCTTTGCTTGTGCATACTTTATATGTGCTAACCGTTTGTTTGACTTGTGTTTAAGTCTAAATAAACCAATTAATGACTAAAAAGGACTTTGTTTAATTAATGAACTAATTAATTAATTTGACTAATTAAAGACTAATGAAGTAATTAATCTGACTTAGTACGACTTTAGGCATGTCCCCTTAGAGTAAAATTACTGGAAACAATCCCAGATTAATGTTCCAGAAATGGCGCAGGAGTTTGGGCTGTGGCGCCGCAATTTATTTCTTGTCGCCTGGCGACAGGTTTGTCGTCTGGCGACAAGCTTTAAATTGTGGCGACAGTTCTGTTGTTCCGGCGACAGTCCAGATTCTTACTCGAGTCATCACGACGAGTCTAATTAACAGTTTGCTAATAAGTTTAATCAATTTGTTAAGTCCTTAGTTGAGTCTAGGCACTTAGTCCGATGGTCATACACAAGAGTCAAAGCATGTCACTTGAACTCACTTATAAAACACACACCTAACATGTATGTCACACCATGATCATGTCTAGAGAGTCTTCAATGCGTGTTTTCCGTCATTTTTTAGGGGGGTAAGTCGGATATTAATCCTCCAATTAAACCACTTGTTTGAACCCATTCCCAAAAATATACACCCTATTTTTGTTCTTTTTTTTAAAACCATAAAGTCAAAATCAATCTGATTCAAGTCATTAAAACAAATGTGGTTTAATCTACAATGCGTGGTTAAGAAAGGAAGGGCGTTTAATCAAGGACAACACTTTCGTTCAAGTCTCACTTTTTGAAAAGCCAATCAATCGAAGAAGAAAAGCTAAGAAGACAATGGCAAGTCAGGAAGAAGTCAACGAACTCAGGGGACAGGTGGCTAACATGGCTGAAATGTTAAAGAGTCTGACTCTTCAAATCAATGACCCTGCAAGCCAACAACAGATGGAGCTCATCTAGGAAAGCTTGAGCAGATTATCTAATGACTATAGATTGCAAGGCATTAGCTCACAAGGGGTCTCGGTGGACAAGGATCTTCTTCCGCAGAAGTTCAATGCCAACGACATCCCGAAATTCAAAGCAATGAATAACCCTTATTTTCATTTAAGAGCTTTTGAAACTGTAATGAATATTAAGGGAATAGACAAAAAAGCTTTTCATTCTGTGTTTTCTCTATCTTTAGAAACCGTTTGTCAACAATAGTACTTCTCTCTTGATATAGAGAAAACCTCCAGTTGGGAGTCAATTGTAAACGCTTTCATTGATAGATATAAATGCAATATTCAAGTTGAAACTGATCATAAGGAACTTGAAATACTCAAGCAGAAAGAGAATGAAGGTTTTACTTCTTTCTTTAATAAATGGAGGAAAACTTCTACAAAGATGGTTGAGGTGCCTAGTGAGAAAGAATATGTGAGGATGTTTATCAAGAACCTCCAAGAAAAATATTTTAAGCATCTCAAATACCAAAATAACTTGCACACCTTTAAGGCCGTCTTTGACATTGGTATCAATATTGAAGACGACCTAGCTAAACAGAAAGCTGCTAACAGTACCTCTAGTAGCGGCTGGAAAGGCAAGAAGAACGACAATCCTTCTTCTTCCAAAACCCACCACTCAAATAACGTTAGCACCTTCAATTTGAGTGAAGTCCTCGCCATGAATAATCAAGGACAAAAGAAACCACTTAGGAGGAACTTTACTCCTATCGGTATGAGTTATGACACCGCATTCGATCGCTTACATGCAAAAGGTTTTATAACTCCCATAGGACCGTTTGGGGACCCACCTGGCGAGAAGAGAACGACTAGCTGGAACCCCAATGCACATTGCAAATATCATCAGGATAGGGGCCATCTCACAGAAAATTGTTGGAAACTAAAGGAAGCAATCCAAGATTTAATTGATAACAACAAACTTCCATTGCCCCCTGCAAGCAAGAAGCCAAGTATCAATAGCGCACCACTGTCGGATTCCTTGGCTATTTCCGATGAGGAAAATCAGGTTGACCCCTCGAACCTCATCAAACCTGTCGAAGCTATTGAAGAAGAGGAGGAAATCTTCGAAGATGCCAAGAATCATTTCCTTGTGGACAAGAACCTGCGACAAAACAAGAAGTGTGCATCCTTATTCAGGTTTTGTTGGAAGCAAGAGAATTATTACGCGAGGCCATGGAGGTGGTAAAGGAACGAAATGAACTACTCAAAAGTAGACCTCTTCCTAAAGAGAAGAAATCATTCTCCCTCCAAGTAATTGACACACCCAAAAGGATCAATAGGCCATACACTCCAATTGGAACTTCTTATGCAAACATGTTCAAAATGCTCTCCGAGAATGGTAGAATTCAACCTCTTGAACCAAGACCATTTGAATCACTAAAAAGGATAGATAGGTACTACTGTCCATATCATCAATCGGGAGGACATAGTATAGAAAATTGTTTCAAGTTCAAAGACTTGGTCCAAAGATTGATTGATAACAAGAAGCTAGTTCAAATCCCACAAGAACGAGAAGCTACCATTAATGGGGTTTGGGATAGTGATGATGAGGATGTCTACCTTAAGGACGTCGAAGAAAATCCACTCTCGATAGTATATCCAGTAGGTGACATTTGGGATGAAGAGGATTCACCTATAGATGTCCTCACAAGATCCGAGAGAATGCAACCTCCCATTACTACACAACCTATTCCCACTACTCAACAAGTTCCCATACCAATCATAGAAGACAACGATGTTGACAAACAATTAAAAAAGACTAAGGTCGAAATGAACGTATGGAAACTTCTAGCTACATCCCGAGAACATAGAATCGCAGTCATGGATGCCTTATCTAAAGTAGGGATAGAATCAGACACCACTCCTGAGGGGTTGGCTAAATTCCTCACAAGTGATCTCCCAAGTCCTACTAATTTGATCACTTTTTCCGACAAAGATCTACCGCCGGAAGGTGACAAACACAACAAAGCTCTCAACCTCACAGTAATTTGCAAGAGAATGAACGTCCCCATGACTCTTGTAGATAATGGATCGGCAATTAACGTTTTCCCACTTAGAACTGCGAGGATGTTGGGGATAAGGGATGAAGATTTATCTCCATCAACACAAGGGATAAGAGCTTACGATAACTCACGTCGCCAAGCATTAGGCACAATTACCATGAAAATAACGACGGGAGTAATTGAGCATGCCACCACATTCCAAGTGGTAGATATTAAGGCTTCGTTCAACTTACTATTGGGACGCCCTTGGCTTCATGACCTCAAGGCCATCCCTTCATCTCTTCACCAACAAGTGAAAGCCATAGTTTGAGGTTTACCAATTACAATTGATGCTTCACCCTTGAGGATCAAAACAGTAGAAAACCCACTAATCAATGTGGAGCACGATGAGAATGACGAAGATCTGTGGGGCTTTAATGAAGAGGTATCCTTGATCGAAGAAGATGAAAGGACCCATCTTCGCTACGACCTCCACTCAAACATGATAACCAATGCTATGCTGAGAAAACAAGGACCCTTCCCTGGAATTACCCTAGGAAAGAAGAAAGGGATAGAAAAACAGATGGGACTACCTGGCCTTCCTAAATTAGATACTTTCGGAGTTGGTTTCGAACCGACTCTCGAAGATCTAAAGCGAGCCCAGGAAAAATCAAAAGCACGTAGAAATGCTCGCGCACAAAAGAAAGCAATCCCAATGGATCAATACCCTTTTACCTTAAATGGACAATTCATAAGAGAGGGAGAAGATTATCCATGTTACGAATTTCCAGAACCCTTCGTTGTAAACGGCATAAGACAACCTGGGTTCGAAATATTTTTGGATTGCTGCTTTCTAGATGAGATTCCAACTCCTATACATAAAGAAAAAGCACCCCCATGCTTTGACTTTAACGTCATGGGACTTCTCTTTGGGCAAGAAAAGAATGAGCCAAGATATATAGAGGATAACTCTTCACTCATTCAAACAATCCTACAAAGCGAGAACTTTGATCCCTCCAAGCTCATCACTCCAGTAGAGGATTTAGTGCGAGGATGGCGCAAGACAGTGAAAGTGACTACTGCAAACGGAAAGAAGATCTCAATAACTACAGGACAATGGCCAATGTTCGAAGAATCGTCTGAGTCAGAGTCTTCCCCTATCGAGTCCTCTAAGTCTCTAGTTGTAGTACCTCCCTCTAATTCTTCTATTTTATCATATACTCCTAGGATAGTTAGCAATCAAGTCCCAACGGACATTTCTTTATTCAATGTAATGATTTCTGAGTTTAATAATATGTCTTCTTCCCCTTATTCCTCGTGTTTCTCTTTAGCTCCAGATGACGAGTATTGCTTAACTAACGATGAAAATGACAAAGAAATCATTAAAGCAATGGAAACACTTGAAAATAAAACACCAATAATTGAGGACACTGAAACGGTTGATATCTCAAAAGATCCAATCATCAAAAGAGAAGTTAAAATCGGACTCACGTTAAACAAAGATGAAAGAACCGATTTAATTAATCTACTTAAAGAATTCATCGATGTATTCGAATGGTCATTTGAAGATATGCCAGGCATTAATAGAAAAATAGCTCAACACGCTATAAAACTAATCCCAGGAATGAAACCTGTAAAACAAAAGTTGCGTCGAATGAAACCCGACGTAGCTCTTAAAATAAAAGAAGAAGTACAAAAGCAAATAACTGCAGGTTTTATCAGGGTATCCAAATACCCTGAATGGGTTGCAAATGTAGTCCTAGTTCCAAAAAAGGATGGTAGGGTTCGAATGTGTGTCGATTATCGAGATCTAAATAAGACAAGTCCGTAGGACGACTTCCCTTTACCACTCATCGATTTTTTGGTAGATAATACAGCGAATCACGCACTCCTCTCATTTATGGATGGATACGCAGGGTACAACCAGATCCTCATGGCCGAGGAAGACATGGAGAAGACAACATTCATAACACCTTGGGGTACTTACTGTTACACGGTAATGCCATTCGGGTTGAAAAACGCGGGTGCCACTTACCAACGAGCAGCAACTGCCCTACTCCATGACATGATGCACAAAGAAGTCGAAATATACGTGGACGACATGATTGTGAAATCTAGAGATCGTCTAGGACATCAAGAGGCCTTAAGAAAATTCTTCGAGAGGCTAAGAAAATATAACATGAGGTTGAATCCATCCAAGTGTACTTTTGGAGTAACCTCAGCCAAACTCTTGGGATACGTCATAAGCTCTAGAGGAATAGAGATAGACCCAACCAAGATCAACGCAATCATGTCAATGCCACCGCCCAAAACCGAGAAGCAAATTCGAGGATTTATTGGCCGGTTGCATTATATAAGTAGGTTCATATCTAAGCTAACAACAATATGTGAACCCATATTCAAGAAACTTAAGAAAAATGTGCCAGTAATATGGGATGACGAGTGTCAAAAAGCCTTTGAGAAGATCAAATCCTATCTCGCCAATCCTCCCGTATTACCCCCAACGCTTCCAGGAATTCCTCTAAGGCTGTACTTAACAGTCACCAAAGAAACAATGGGAGCTATGCTCGCACAAGAGGTAGAAGGAAAAAAAAACGCCATCTACTACCTAAGCAAAAAGATGCTCGAATATGAAGCACGCTATACACCACTTGAGAAATTATGCCTCGCATTGGTAGGGGCCACAACCAAGTTAAGACATTACATGCTTGTTCACACAGTCTTTGTAGTGTCACGAATGGATCCTCTCAGGTACTTATTCGAGAAATCCACGCTTAACGGACGCATCTCAAGGTGGATAGTCAACCTAGCCTAGTTTGATGTAAGGTTCATGCCTCAAAAGGCTGTTAAAGGATCTATAGTCTCGGACTCTTAGCGGACTTTACAATAGAAGATTCGACACCAATACATGACAATGAATTTCCAGATGAAGACTTAATGGTCACGGAAGATGATACTTGGACTTTATACTTCGATGGAGCCTCGAACCAAAAGGGATGCGGCGTAGGAGTCCTACTAGTATCACCTAAAGAAGAGCATGTTCCAATTTCAATAAAGTTAGATTTCGACGTTACCAACAACACTGCAGAGTATGAAGCATGCGTGGTAGGCCTCAAAACAGCTTTAGCATTGGGTGTAAAGAAACTTCGAATATTCGGAGATTCTTCCTTGATCATCAACCAAATCTCCAAAAGATGGAAAGTAAGGAGCGAAAGCTTAGCCCCTTACCAAACCTATCTTGGAAACTCTCACCGATCAATTGGAAAAGGTGGAATACACATATCTACCTAGAGAAGAAAAGGTGGAATACACATATCTACCATGGTATGCCGACATACTCAATTATGTCACCAAAGGAGAATACCCTCCTCATGCTGACAAAAGAGAAAAACGAGCTTTGAGACTTTTGGCTTCCCAATACATACTCATAAATGATGAGCTACACAAAAGGGTACCTAAAGGTCGAGCCCTATTATGTGTAGGCAAGAAGGACGCTCAAAGAACTATGAGAATAGTCCACGAAGGAGTATGTGGAACACATGTTAATGGCAAAATGCTAGTCCAAAAGATAATGCGAGAAGGATATTATTGGACTACCATGAATAGGGATTGTCATCAATATGTAAAAAGATGCCCTAAGTGCCAAATTTATGCAAACTTGCAACATATTCCTCCATCCCTTCTTTACAGTTACACCTCACCATGGCCATTCTCAACATGGGGAATTGATATAATCGGAAAGATCACACCTCTTGGAACAGGAGGTCGCGAATACATCTTGGTAGCAATCGATTACTTCACAAAGTGGGTAGAAGCACAATCATATGCTAAACTCACTGCAAAACATGTAGCACTCTTTATCGAAAGGAACATAACTTGTCGATATGGAGTCCCACATGAGATGATAACTGACAATGGAACTCACTTTCAAGCCGAATGTGAAGAATTGTTACAAAAGTATGGTATTCAACATCACCATTCTTCCCCTTATAGACCTCAAGCAAATGGAGCAGTTGAAGCAGCTAACAAAAATTTAAAAACTATCATCGAGAAAATGACAGAAAATTACAAGGATTGGCCTGACAAACTCCATTTTGCACTTTGGGGTTATCGCACGTCAATTCGAACGTCAACAGGAAACACGCCATTCGCCTTAGTCTATGGAATGGATGTCGTACACCCTGTAGAACTAGAAATACCTTCTCTACGCATTGCGTTAGAAAGTAAACTCGATGAAGTTGAATGGACTAGAGCATGGTATGAAGAATTAATTCTACTTGATGAAAAACGACTAGAAGCTCTACATCATACCCAATGCTACCAAACTCGTATGGCTAGACACTTCAACAAAAAGGTCAAGACAAGAAACATCAAGGTTGGAGACTTGGTACTAAAAGCACTAAAGAAGAATGGTCTGGACCAATTGGTCTGGACCATACATTGTCAAAACAATCCTATCAGGAGGTGCAGCTCAATTAACCTACATGGACGGCAATGAATTCTCAAACATGACCAATCTTGACCAACTTAAGAAGTACTACCCATAATTACTTAAGTAGGACACTCAAGAGAGCTACGTTTGGCCTAATTCCTTAAGAAAGGCTACGTAGGCAACCCTTTAAAGGGTGCGGCCACTTTAATTATCAAGCATTTCGCGTCCCAGCATCGAAAAAAAAAAATTGTCGCCAGACGACAAGCGTGTCGCCAGGCGACAAGGCGAAAAGTTTGGCGACAGACTCGTATGAGCGACGCCAATTTTTTGCGTATATCTGGACAACTTCGGTGCATTCTGAAATTTTTTCGACTTCCGTACTTGAAGAAATTTTTCGGAAAAAATATTTTAAGTTGTTTTCATTGCTTTAAATAAACAAATGTAAAGTTAATTTAATTAAAAAGCTGAAATTGCAATAATAAGTAAAAAAAATTTTGATGGAATTTAAATAAAGGTTAAAAAATTAAAATTAACTTAACATGTCTAATAAATCGAAGGAAAAGCAATACTCTAATCTTTCTTTTCTTTCTTCATCCTTTTCCAATTTTTGTCAGAGGCTTCTTCTTCATCCATCACTTTTTCTAAGAGACATCCATTAGAGGCTCTACATTCGATTTTAGTATGGATAGTCTCTCCCGCAGCTAAAACTCCATGCTTCTTCTCTACCCAAACCTTCTTTTCCGTAGAGTCCACCTTTCTTTTCCTTTTGTCCTTTTTAGCACTCTTCTTTTTAGGCGTCACAGGAGTCTTAAACTCAACCCTTTCACCTAGGCGTTCCCTCACAGGCATTTTCTTGTCACCAAGGCGAGTCTTCACATTGGTCTTCTCTATTTTGGTTCGGTCCTTTTGAGATCTACCAGTCAACCATCGCTTCACATCATTGAACAAAGAAGGTGGAGCCTTTTGGGTATTTACTTTCCATAATGGCCTAGCACACCAATACCCGTCAAAACGTTCAACTTCTTGTGAAACCGGGAATTCATAAGGGCGATGAAGATCTCCCGTAGGAATGGTTTGAGCAATCCCATATTGCCTCTTTACTCTGCAGGGATAATAAAAGGTCAATTTTGACAAACTAAGAACACGGCAAAAGGGTTGAGTATTACAACCAATCATCTTTTCAAGCTTCCACTAGGGAATGACCCATTTAATGGAGAAGCCACAACAGGCAAACACTTTGCCCCACTCATGGCGACCCATCTTCAAGGAGAAACGCTTCTTTCGTTGAACAAAGCAATTGGGGGTATATTTGTCAATATTATCGGGAGGACTAATCAATTCTAGTCTCTCCATGAGCCACATCTGTAAAAATCAATGCACATAATCAGTACTGCTATACAAAAATATATTTTTAATTTCTGTAATTAAGAATATTGTTTTTCTACCTGTAATAAAATTGGAGAGCCTCGAAGAGGTGTTTCTGGATTCTTTATCAATTCATCAAGACTAAGCATAGTCTCTCCAACGATTAATGGCATTGGATTTCTCCCAGATTCGATTTGTTCTAACACAGATATTATAATTGCTTGACCATCATTATTTTTACCATTAGTAAGAAAGTATTGGCTAAGCATGCAAAAGAGGAAAACTCTTCTCCTATAGACATGAAAAGATTCGGAGCGTGGTCTATTTAAATAAAAACGTGCAAATTCTTTTAAATCAACATTATTACCATGCACTATGTTTTTTAGATCTTTACCCCTAAGGTCAAGGAAACGCTCATAATCTTTGTAATAATACTCACTCACCGAAGGCATTACCACAAGATTTAATGGAGGAAAGCCTAGAATGGCACCAAACTCTTCCGGTAAAGGGCAAATTTCATCATAGCCTAATCTAAAACAATTAGTATTAGGATCCCAATATTCTAAGGCGGTATGAATGAAGTCTATATCAAGATCTACCCCCTTTATGCCATAAATACCCCCCATATGAAAAAAGTCGAGTTCTTTTCTCTCCTTAGCAGTTAAAGAAAGACACCACTCACGAGTGAAATCACAAAAACTCTGTTTAATTAAAGCCATGATTAAATTTTTTTTTTTTGAGTTAATCTATTCGCATTATACTTAAATCGGCAGATTTGGGGGCTATTTATAAACAATTTTTTGGCAGATTTCGAATTTTGTAAGGATTTGGAAAACCAAGTATGTCGCCAAACGACAAGTTTGTTTCCTGACGACAACGTCTGTCGCTTAGCGATAAAGCTTGTCGCCTGGCGACAGAAGGATACGCGTGGCGACAACGCGTATGAGCAAGCGACAATTACGCGCTACGCAACCCGCGTTTTTTATGACTTCGATTCGACTTTGATTTTGCACATTACACCTTGTTATTCAATACCCTCATACAAATCCATTCCATATTGCCTTTTTTCTTTTTGATTAAATTGAGTTTAGGCTTATTTTTAGTCGACATCATTTTATTTTTCATTTTTTCTTTTGGGGGAGAAAGTCGGATACCCTCCATTGATAATAAAAATGACGGAAACTTTTGCGCAAAAATTAAGTCACAGATGCACACACTCACATGCACATAAAATGAAAAATAAAATGCAAAGATAAAACAGGCTTAATATAAAAGGTTTGTATATACAATATGAGTCATATAATACGAAAGACAAAAACCTATGAAGTCAAAAATAAGTACAGGTACAAACTATGGCGCCGGAGGCCGTAAATGATGAGGTACGCCCATCATATCAAAGAACGCTGTAGTCCGGGGAGTATGCTCCTCACCATCTCCTGACCCGTCAGTCGGCGGAAACCATAGCTTAGGGCCAGTCCAGCCAGGCTCACCAATCGACAACGACTGAGGCTGCAAGTGCTGCTGCGACGACGAGCCGACCTCGTACGTCCCACCACCTATCTAAAGAGCCGATGTTGCACCTCCTTGGCTCGTCGGCCCAGCAAAGACATTCTCAGGTGAAGAAGCGGAGCCCTCGGTCGGAGCAGCCTCAGACCGGCCACCTCGGCCGCTATCAAAAGTGCGGCGACGCCTTGAGCCAGATCTACTCGGCTCTCTCCTAGCCTCGGGTCTCGACCGAGTGCGGGGTGAAGGAATAGGCTGTCCCTGCGAAGGTAAATCAAGTCAGACACTAAGGAAAGAATATAATGAAAGATGATACAAAAGAAAGACAAGAGAGATACCTCCTCAACGTCGTTCCTCCGACGGGTAGCTCGGTCCCATAACCTCACGAGCTGGCTACGAAAGGCGTCTATATACCTCGCCATAGCTGTCACCACCTCGCGAGAAAACTGTCAAAGGAATAATGTCAGTGATAATACAAAACAAATACAAAAGTAAGAAAATAGATAAGCTCACCCGAGTCTGGTGACGAGGAATGGTGTGCTCCACAAAACGCTGATCCTCGGGGACTGGAGGAATCATCTCCTCGATCGGTCCGAACGTGCCTTGGTAATAGATAGACATCCTCGGAGAGACGAACTCCCTAGGCCTAGCCTGATAAAATAAAATTCAAAAGATTAGAATTCACTTGGGGGCTACCTAAAGAGAAATAAAATCTAAAGCATACCGCTGCCTCCTTAGACAAAACAGGGGCTGGCGCTAGCAAAGGCAGCAAGACATCCTCGTAACTCTGCCCTGAATGGACATGAGACCGCCAGGGAGTGCCAGGAGACGACCAACTCGCGCAGTCACGCATCAACGCCTCATGAAACATATGTTGAGGCGGGTAAGCGGGGACGACGAAAACATCCGAGGAGTGCTAAATAGCTACCCTCTCGCCAAGATACACTGTAGCGTCATACGTCCCCTGAAAGTAACGACGCTCGGCAGTATACTGAATGGCCAACGCAGGTATAACCAAATTAGCCCATGGTCTGTATACCACGTCAGGCTCCTACAAAACAGCTATGTAAGATCAATGCACTCAAAAAAGTAAAATCAAAAAACAAATGTTCACGAGAACCTACCGAGAGGATCAGATCTCGAATGCGTGCAGTCTCGACCTGGCCAATACGACCTCCCCAACCAGCGCCAACGGGAAGCTCGCGAGGTGAAGGTCTCACCCATGCAAGCGAGGGGAAGTACTCGTAAAACCAAATCTACATAGATAAGGAAAAGTTTGCAAATGCTTGCACGAGTCTAGAGCTAATTTCAAAAGGATGGAAATATACCTCTACGACCCTCCAGAAACTGGAAAGTGCGACCTCTCCAGACAAGGCCCTATGACGACAGGAACGTCGCAGGCCCAGAAGAAAGTCAGCATAGGCCAAGCTGGCCTAGTCATACGTCCCGACTAGAGAAAGGTCGCGAACATCTCTTAGGTAGTAGAGAAGTACTCGACTACCCTTGTCAGGAGAAAAGGTCCCTGACAGCAAAATAAGAACAAAGATGCGCACCCGTTGCTCGCGAGTGGTCGCATCATCCTCAAAAGTCGCTACTAGGGTAGAACGGCGGATGCACCGGGAACTAAGTTGTCTCGGCTGAGCCTCGGCACGGGCGCGAACAGCAATCGGACCCAATAACTCCAAAACCATCGGTGAGTAGACAGTAATATCACTGTCAAATGGCAGCGGAGAAGAACGAAACCCCAAACCTGTGATGAGACTGAAGTCGGCAGGAGTGACCGTCATCTCACCCTAGAGAAAGTAAAAGGTGTTGGTAGTGTCCCAAAAGAACTCCACCAAAGCTCGGACAACGAGGTTACCCCCATCATAGGAGTACATGGCCTGAGTAGCGCGAAAGAGGGGAGTCAACCCACAGGACTCCTAGAGCTGTCGCAACACCTCGTCTCTGCTGAAATACACTTTATATAGCGTACCGATGACGTTGTTGCCAGAACCATGACTGTGAGTCCTCCCGCTGATGAGCCCGCGTCGCACCCGCTCGGAAATATGGTGCTTAGGAGAAAAAAAAAAGTGTGCTCATCCCACTCTGGAAGGGGTCCAAGTCTAGTAGAGAGGTCCTCACCCTCGCCGATGGGCTCGTCCTCCTGGCGTACGTCCCTCGACTGAGAACCAGAGCCGCGTAGCCTAACCATACTATATTATGCAAATAATAAAGAATGAGGCTCTATGGTATCTAAGGTTCGCCTAGCCGCATGATACTATGTTCGCAAAAATGGAGTATGTAGTACAAAAAACAGAGCACAATTTCAACATGAGCATAATTAGCATTTTCAAGTAATCAAACAATTTCTTGCAATACTATGACAATTATTGTGACAAATTGTACAAGAAAAACTAGTAAAAACATCAAGAACGGATCACATTGTTCTTCACAACCTCAAGAGGTCCAACAATGGTGAATCGCTCATTTCTTCACCAAATTGAGTCAAACAAGTCTCAAAACACTCCCAAGGCAATGCATAAACATAATCAAGAAATTTCAAGGCATAAAATTCAGCAGAAGAAGCGAATTAAGCAAAGACATTTTCGAATTACCGGAAAATTCGTGAACAAAGAACGCATAATTCAGCAAAAACCGAGTTAAGTTTGAATAAACTTACATGGATTGGGAAAATAGATGGAATAAGCTTTGATTTGCAACAAGTCCCTTTAATTCTTGTTTATTTTTAATTAATAAATCGGGGGTGTTACAATTCCCAAAATACTTGTAACACTTGTGAATTAGAGAAATTTCCAAAATATCCCAAGGGATTGTTCCAATTCGAATGCATGATTTTGGAGATGACTAGCATTGCTTGTTTAAAGCAAGCATTTTTCCTTATTGTTGAGCCCATAGATATTTAAAAAATATCTATTTCTGTTATGATGTAATATCTAGTAGTATTTAAAGCTTCTTATTATTGTATTTTGTAAGAAGATTCAATTTTACAAAATAACAAACTCTTCCACTCATTCTCTCTCTAAAATTCTCTCTCTTTTTCTCTCTTCTTCTCTAACAAACTCTAAGCTGAGTTTGCACATGGTATCAGAGCTATTTGGCTCGATTTCTGGTAGGTTCTTGCGTTTTTCGCTGAATCTTGATTGTTTCTTCTTGAATCTTGATTGATTTTTCTTCTGTTTTCTTCAATCGATTGTTTTTTGATTGAATTTTTCTGGTAATTCTTGATTTCTATTGGGATTTGCGATTTTGTTTTGCGATTGAAATGGCGATTCTTGAAACTTCTCAAATTAATTCTCATGGAATTAACTTCAATGATCCTTACTACCTTAGTAATGGCGATCATTCTGGCATGTAACTGGCTTCTCATATGTTGACTGGTTGGAATTTGTTAAACTAGAGAAGGACTGTACGAATCGCGTTGATTTCCAGAAATAAATTGCAATTTGTTGATGGAACGCTTGCAATTCCTCCTGCGAATTCGCTTGATCGGCAGAAATGGATTCGCAATGACTATATGGTCATGTCATGGATTCTGAATTCAATTGATAAGTCAATTGCAGAGAGTTTCATGTTTGTTGATTCTTCATCTCAACTCTGGAACAAAATTTTTTAGAGGTTTGGGCATACAACTGCTCCAAGATTGTTTGACTTGCATTGATCTCTAACTTCGACTCAACAAGACAATGTTTCAATTGTGGAGTATTTTGGTCAATTGAAGGCAATTTTGGATCAATGCAACTTCTGGAAGGATTTTCGGACTGCATATGTGGTGCTATGAAGAACTGTAGTTGTGGAAAGTTTAAGAAAGTTATTGAAAATGATCAGCGTAACAAATTGATGTAGTTGTTAGCTGGTTTGAACAAGTAATATGATCCCGTTATTACAAATTTGCTGAGTACTGATACTCTACCTACTTCTTATAAGGCATACTATACTTTGCAGCAAGTTGAACAACAGAATCGATTACGTGATGCTAAGGATGTATCTGAAATGAGTGCATTTAATGCTGTGAAGACTTTTCCTAAACCTTCATATAATTTTCAGAAGAAGGATGTGAAGAAACATAAGTCAGATTTATTCTGTGATTATTGTAAGAAATGAGGTCATCTGGTGGATGCTTGTTTTGTTCAGCATGGTTATCCTGATTGGTGGAACAAGGATAAGATTACAGAACCTTCTGTGCCTGTGTCAAAGTCTGATTTTCGAATGGCAAATAGTGCTGCTAATGATGGTGGTGGAATTCTTAGCAAAGCTCCAGCTGATTATGGTGAAACAAGTGGTTCTGGTCCTATTAATCCTGTCATGACATCAACAATTTACAATGAAGTTTTGAAGATGATGTAATACAAGTCTACACCAGAGGATAATCCACTTGCTGCTTCAGTTCACTTTGCTTGTATTGGTTCTATCTTCTCTTAGGATAGTTTATTGCCTCGTTTTGACTAGAATAGCTAGATAATTGATACGGGAGAAACTGATCATATGGCATCTAATTTGACCTTGTTTGATAATTTGACTCACTTGCACACACCAATCAAAGTGTTATTGCCAGATGGATCTATTAATTTTGTTAAGCATGTAGGGTCAATTTCTTTAAACAATTGTGTGACTCTCAAGGATGTCTTTTACATTCCTACTTTTAAACATAATCTGTTGTCAGTAGGCAGGCTTCTTGATCAAAATAAGTTGGTGGCTATTTTTTAAAAAAGATGCATGTTATTTTCAGCACCTTGCATCTGATCAAGTGCAAGGTGTTAGAGAAAGGCACTCATGTCTATACAAATTTTCTTCTATTTTCTATTCTGTTCCAAATAATTCCGTTGTTTCTTGTTACTATCACTTCTTTTGTAAAGATTAACACTAGTGTTATTCATGCTAGATTAGGTCATCCCTCTTTAAACACTATAACACATTTAATAGTTCCTGGTAATAATAATAACACTTTTGATTTTGGTTATGAGTCTTGTGTTTTGGGAAAACATCATAAATTCCCTTATGAGTCCTTTACTTCTCATGCTGCTGATTTATTTGAATTGGTTCATATTGATTTGTGGGGGAAGTATTCTAGACCATCCTTGACTGGTGTCGTGTATTTCCTGAGAATATTGGATGATCACTCTAGAACTACATGGACTCACTTGTTGCATTCTAAAACACAAGTGGTTTCTACTATTGATGCCTTCCTTGAATATGTAGTTACTTAGTTTGGTAGATCAGTTAAGGTGATTAGGAGTGATAATGGGACTGAGATTATTCACGAGGAGTGTAGGGGTATTTTTGCTTCTAAAGGTATTGTGCAGCAGAGAAGTACTCCAAAGAATCCTCAACAGAATGGTAGAGTGGAAAGAAAACACAAGCATTTGCTTGAGACAGCTAGAACTATTAGATTTCATGCTTCATTGCCTTATAAGTTCTGGGGAGATTGCTTACTACCTGCTACTTACTTGATCAATTTAATGCCTAGTTCTGCTCTAGGTTGGAAAACTCCTTATGAGGTGCTTTTTGGTAAGACCTCTGATTATAGTTATCTAAGAATTATTGGTTGCTTATGCTATCCTACTCAGAAACTTCCTGATAAATTTGCACCAAGGGAAAAGAAGTGCATTTTATTAAGATATCCTTTTGCTAAAAAAGGATACAAGTTGTTTGATTTGGATACTAATAAGGTTGTTCTCAGTAGAGATCTGTACTTTGATGAGACTGTTTTCCCTTTTAAACAGTCAATTTAACTTCCTGATTCTTCTAATTCTACTTCTCTTTCTTCTCTTCCTTTGGTTAATCCTGTTCTTGATATTTCTCCTCCTTTTTCTCATGACACTGAACAATCTACTTCAGAACACTTATTTCATTTTTCTCAGCCTGATTCTCATTCTGATTTCTCTTCCTCTTCCTCTGAGTCTGTTATAATTCCTATTACTGTCTCAAATAATCCTCTTCCTGTTCCTACAGGTTCTATACCTCCTAAACCTCTTAACAAATTCAATGATTTCATTCTCTCCTGTCCTAAACACAAATCTATTCAACCTATCAGTTCTGATAGTTCACTTTCTTTTAGTGTTTATTCTGAACCTTCTTTGGCTCATTTAGATAGCTCAGCTATGCTTAGTCTTTCAAATGTCCTGACTGCATATGAGCTTTCTACATACAATTAAGCTAAAGTTCACCCTGAGTGGATTGAAGCTATGAACAAGGAGCTTGAAGCTTTGGAGGTAAATGATACTTGGGAGATCACAGATTTGCCTTCTGGTAAAAAAGTTATAGGCTGCAAATGGGTATATGAGACTAAGTTTAAGCCTAATGGTGAAGTTGAAAGGTGTAAGGGAAAAGTTGTTGCAAGAGGAGATAAGCAGATTTCAAGAAAGGGCTATAAACAAACTTTTAATCCTGTTGCTAAGTTGACAACTGTGAGAGTGGTAATGGCTTTGGTAGCAGCTCATAAATGGGATATCCAGCAACTCGATATTAATAATGCTTTTTTAAATGGTTTTCTTGATGATGAGGTATATATGACTCCACCCCTTGGTTATACTAAGGCTAAACCAGGACAAGTCAGCTGATTAAAGAGGTCCTTGTATGGGTTGAAACAAGTTTCAAGGTGTTGGAACAAAGAGTTGTGTAAGTTTTTGATCAGTTAGGGTTTTGTGCAGTCCAAGAAAGATTATTCAATGTTTGTTTTGAAGACTAAGAATTCTTTTATTGTTGTGGTTGCTTACACTGATGATCTTCTTATAATTGGGAATAATAGTTTGTTGATTTCAAAGTTAAACACAGATTTACATTCTGCTTTTGATAGGATTGGTGTCCTTTGAACAAGTGTATTATTTCGATAGAGGGTCCAGAGCTATTGAAAAGCTATTTATTCAGTAAGTTCAAGTGATCGAAATACCTAGGTTGAGGCCGCTTCCGATCAGTAATATTAATGTATAATTAATATTAAAGCTTAATCTTGACTGAACCCTTCGGATCACACCCAAGCAACTAACGATCCGACACGACTAATTAATTCGGAAGGAATTAATGAGTCGCTCGAGTAATGAATATTTAGATGTCGGAAATCGAGCTAGCTAGGAGCGTCGAAACCGAGTGTCTCAAGTCGAGTCGAATTAATTAAAGACGACACGGTAAAATCACTAATTAATCAACAATTTACCGAAATGCCCCTAGCTTCGGAATGCCTCGAGAAAACCGAGTGCTAGGGGCATTTTTTTAGCCAAGATGGCTAGCATGCGTAACAAGTCGAGCCAAGGCTGGTTAGTGCGTGCTAGCGCACTATGGCTAGCAAGGTTGCCAGCACATGGCTAGCAAGCCATGCTAGCTTGTGCGTGGCAGCCGCAGCAAGCTAGCAGCAATGAGCGCATGGTGCGCCAGCCAGCAGCACATGCCGCAGCATGCTAGCAGCAGGCCAACACGCATGGGGCTACGGCCAGCCGCACACAACAGCAGCGTAGTGCGCATGGTAATGCGCCCTGCCACGCATAGCAGTAGGCCTACCGCACACCAAGCGCCAGCTGGGCTGCTTAGGTGCCTTGGCTTTGTCTGTCACATGGCAGCAGCCGATTGGGGCAAGTGGGAGTATATGGCCGGTTTATGGGGAAGCCTTTGGGGATCAAGTTTTGGGCCCCCCTTCCCTTATGGTCCTTACCTAACCCCTCCTCTTAGTATGCCACTTGTTGATTAATTAGTTGTTGGATATTTTCTTTTGTTTTTTGATTTAAAAATAAAAGAAGAAAATTGATTTAACCAACACTCCCACATTGATGGGAGAGTGGATTTCTCACTTGGGTTTCCGTATAAATATCCCACTTGGGAAATGGGAAAACTTACTTGAGTAAGAGCTCAATTACGCATCTCCACTTGAGAGAAAACCTATAAGCTCATTAATTACTCGGGTAGTCTTTTTGGTCGGACTTGGCTAACCTCCAAGTATTAGACTGGTCGGGTCGAGTTGTGGGTGGACTTTGTTGGAGGTCCCTGCCATTTGTGAGGCTTGGCTTTTCTCAAGTAAGAACTTCATCCGGTTGAGCGAACACGCTACAAGGGTAATTTAGTCTTTTCTCTATTCTTATTATTTATGCATTTTGTTATATGAATTATGAGTTTGTTCTTGGGCTCGGGTTTTATTCAGCGGTGAGTCGGACTCATCAAAACCCAACAGCGGTATCGGAGCCTTGCTCATTTATTTTTATAACAAATATTTTCAAGGTATTTTTTAATGATTTATTTTTCTGGTTTATGTTATTAATTAGATTAGTAGCTCGGTTTTAGTAATTTTAAACCCGTTTTAAAGCTGATTTTTTGCCCTGAACCCAGATTTTCGCCCAAAAATAGTGAATTTTGGGTGAAAACAGCGTTCTGGAAACGTTTTAATCCTCTTAGTGCTGTAAAAAAGGCCAAAATCCGACCAGAAATGCCTTTTTCAAGGATTTTTCATTTTTGACGAAAAATTTTAAACCTTTTAACCTTGAATTTTAGTGGCATATTTATGGTGATTATGTGTATGGTTCTTTCCTTAATGTTTCTGCGTTATTTGACCTCTTTAAGCATGGTTACTTTGTAGTAATTAGTGCTTGAATGATTGGTTAAATTTTCACATAGTTGCAAATCCATTGCATTAAGTGTGAAATTTTTTTCTTTGTGGCTTCTAAGTACTAAAGATCCAATCTTTAATTGTTTTAAGTTGTTGGAGCTTTGAGTTACTAAATTCAATGAATTTTTGTTGAACTTTTAATTTAATCATGCATTAAGTTGATTGGAATCATAAAGTTTCAATATTGTGATAGAAATTTCATTTATCTTCATATTGGAAGATATAATTTTTCAAGGATTTACAAGTTAAACTTGGAATCTTTATTTGAATTTTATGTTCATAATTCCAACTCCCCTTTATTTTGTCAAATCTCATGTTTAATTTAAATAACTTAAATTAATAGTGAGTAATGTCGTTATTTATTTTATTGCACTAAGTTGAACCAATTTTATTAAAGAATAGTTCTTGGGAATAATTTTGGTTTTGGGCACATTGATGAATTTTATTTAAGTTGAACTTGTTATAATTTTTCATTTTGCTCATTAAATTAATTCTAAAATCAATTTGGAATTAATTAATTAAAGTCATGCGAAATTCAGTTTTAAAATCCCGAGGCTTTAGCATGAAAACCGAGGCAAAACCACCCTTGGCTAGCCGGGGCTGCAAAGCAGCCCGCATGTGTCTGCCAAGGGGTGGCTGCCAGGTGTGCACTGCCATGCTTGGCTGCTGCCTGCTGACTAGCAGCATGGCGCGCCATGGCCAGCCAGCAAGTCGCAGCTCAACACAGCAACAACTGCTAGCAAAGCGCGCTGCTGTGCGCGCATGGCTGTACGAGGGGTGGCTGGGCGTGCGTGGTGCTGCCTTCGTGCGGGCAGTGAGTGTGTGTGTACATTTTGATGCGTTGAGAAAGGGGCAAGCAGCCTTGTGCGTGCTTCCTTGCACCTTGCAACCCGCAACAAACGCTGCTAGGCTTAGCACCTAGCAGTGCTGCGTTGGGGTGGTGCGGGCGCACGCACCAAGCCGCATTGCCCGGGGCTACTAGGCAGCCTTGGCTAGTAGTGGCGTGCGCCTAGCTAATCTAGGTGCGCGAGCCACTTGCGTGCGGTTGGCTACGTGTTTGCAACTTTGGAGGCTAGGCCTCGGTTTTTTTAGCGGCATTTGCAAAATTTTTGGTTTACCGGCTTAATTAATTGGATTAATTAAGATGGATGCGGAATTTAGTAGGAGCTTCAATTTTAGTTGCGCTAAATTACATAATCGGTTAAACAACTTTGACTAGTTTTAATTAGGTGCGTTAATCAGATTAACTACCTAAATTAGTTACTAGTTTACGCGTGTTTGTGCATTATTACTTGTTTATCGTTGTAAAATGCATGGGCCATTCACAAATAGTGAATGGATGAATGGAATGTATATTCTCCCGCAGGTTTTATAAAAATGGCAACTAGTGGGGCCCGATTAGGATAGAAAATACGGACTGCATTCCGTCTAGTATTTTTGTAAATCTAAGTACGGTATGCGAACTGTTAAGTATTTTTGTACCTTAATATTTATATTAGTCCTAATCATATATACTAGTACTTGCATTATTTTGGTTATGTCTTCAAGACGGAGGTTCTTGGAAGACGAAACCATGAAGTTGCAAAAGACGACTCTTGATGACTTGAAGCTTCAAGGGGTCATTCTAGTTGTCAAATGCATCATTTATTTATGTTTTCAATACATTTATGATTATATATATGAATTATATGTTAGATGCATTTTAGGATTTCGAATGTTGCAATGATTAATTAAGTTCACTTAAATCAACCAACATAGAAACTCTAGGTCCCTAAAATTTTGAGTAAAATTTGCCATTCCAAAAAAACACTTACCGACCTATTGAGAGTAGTGATAGGTTACGCCAAAGCGAGGCATCAATATTTCTTCCTAGGATACGTAAGGCATACCGGGTATGCAAGTTAGTTTTGGTTATACTCAACGATATGAGTGATGGAGTCCTAACATGTCGTGGCAAAGTGGATAAGTTGTTGAGAGAGCATTAGATGCGACGATTTATCTAACCAAGAGTGGCTTGGAGCCATTAACAAAGAGTTGCTTACCTCAGAATATTGAGTGTTAAGACAAGCCAAAGCATGCTTAACTACTCATTAATTCTTTGGATCTTGGAATCGACTTATTCTCACCAAATAGGGACAATTTAATGTGTGAATAAGACGTTTAAATAAGTTTAATTAATATGCATGATTTCAATCTTATTTAAATATTATGAATGGTTTTTCATTTCAAATTCCTTTCAATTGTAGAACAATGTCTGCAAATAACTCAAACAACTAATTCTCGTTGCGCTCGATTCTCGACAAGGAGAAGTTGAGTGGGCCAAATTTTATTGATTGGCAAAGGAACTTGTGTACAGTTCTCATGCAAGAGCAAAAGGAATATGTCCTTGATGAGGAATTTCCCGAGACTCCTAATGAGGAGGTGACCCAGGCTACCCTAAACCAATGGAAAATTGCCAATCGGGATGTCAAATGCATCATGTTGGCCACAATGTCTCCAGACCTTCAAAAGACTTTCTTTGAGAAGGAAAC
Organism: Chenopodium album; assembly: GCF_948465745.1. Lineage (NCBI taxonomy): Eukaryota > Viridiplantae > Streptophyta > Magnoliopsida > Caryophyllales > Amaranthaceae > Chenopodium > Chenopodium album. The sequence continues at coordinate 47,140,945 of NC_137843.1, forward strand.
AGCTTTTGAGATTTTTTTTGAGCTACAGAACATGTTCTAAGAGCAGGCTCGAACTGAGAGGTTTGAAACTCATAGACTGATCCTTGAGAACAAGCATAAGAAAGGAGAGTCAGTTAGCCCACATGTACTCAAAATGATAGGATTATTTGAGAACATGGGAAGGCTTAACGCAGGGTATTCAACCGAGATGGCAATTGACATCATTCTCCACTCGCTGCACAAAGGCTATGATCAGTTCAAGATGGACTATAACATGCACAACATGGAGAAAACCCTCACCGAGCTTCATGGTATGTTGAAGCAAGCCGAGCAAACGCTCAAGGATAAGGGGAAGCATGATATGCTCATGATAAAAAAGGGCAAGTCGTTCAAACACTCAGGTAAGAAGAAGAAAGGCCTTTAGGGGAAGGGTAAGAAGAAGACCTTTCCGCCTAAGTCAAAAGCTACCAAGGATAACAAGGAGAAGAAGGTAGCATCTTCTAAATCTGTTTTCGAATGCTTCTATTGAAAGAAGAAGGGACATTGGAAGAGAGATTGCCTCAAATTCAAGGAAGATAAAAAGAACGGAACCGTTGCTTCTAGATCAGGTATATTCGTTATAGACTTAAACATCACTAGCTCAACATCATGGGTATTAGATACCGGATGTGGCTCACACCTTTGTTCCAATTCTCAGGGACTAAGGAACACTAGGAAGCTAGCGAAAGGAGAGGTTGAACTCCGGGTCGGCAATGAAGACAAAATTGCAGCCGTATCCGTAGGAACTCTCAATTTGTCTTTTCCCTCTGGGCTAGTTTTGGAACTTAAAAACTGTTATTATGTTCCCAACATCACCAAAAACATTATTTCAATTTTGGCGTTAGACGCCAAAGGTTTTGAATTTCGAGTAAAGGACAATGAATGTTCGTTTTATCTCGATAATGTTTTATATAGTATTTGCACATTCTGAAAATGGTCTTTATGTGATTTCATTAGACAAACAAGTTTATAATGTTAATAATACTGCCAAGAAAGCTAAGACCATTGAGTCAAATAAAACGTACTTGTTGCATTGTTGTCTGGGCCAGATCAACATCAAACGTATCTAGAAACTAGTACAGGAAGGTGTTCTTGACTCATTCGATTTACAATCGTTTGAGAATTGCGAAGGATGTTTCTTAGGAAAGATGATTAAGTAGCCATTCTCCAAATTGGGAGAAAGAGCAGGTGACTTGTTGTACCTAATACACACCGATGTATGTGGACCAATGAGCTTCACCACATGAAACGGCCATCGATATTTTATCACCTTCACAGACAAATATAGTAGATATGGCTATGTTAACCTTATGTCGCATGAATCTGAATCGTTTGAAAACTTCAAAGAATTTCAGAGTGAAGTTGAAAATCAGCTTTGCAAGAAAATCAAAGCCCTTCGATCGGATCGAGGTGGTGAATACTTGAGCCAAGAATTCGATGACACCTCCAGGAACTTCACAATGGAACAGAGTATCCGAAAGGAGAAACCGAACCTTTTAGGACATGGTACGATCAACAATGGGTCTTAGTGATCTTCCTATCTCTTTCTGGGAACACACACTTCTAACTGTGGCACTAACACTGAACTATGCTCCATCAAAAGCTGTAGAAAAGACTCCATACAAGCTATGGACGAAGAAACCTCCTAGGTTGTCTTTACTAAAAATATGGGGATGCGAAGCATATGTCAAGAAATTATTTTCTAACAAACTTCACCCCAAATCTGACAAGGTTTTCTTTGTGGGCTACCCAAAAGAAACCAAAGGGTATTACTTCTACAATAAATCCGAGAACAAAGTGTTTGTTGCTCGTGATGGTGTCTTTTTGAAGAAGGAACACCTTTCCAAAATGACAAGTGGGAGGAAAATCGAACTCGATGAAGTTCGAGAGGACGAGCAAAAAAAATCAGATTGACAGTCAAAGTGCTCAAACAGTATCTGTTAACGCTGGTTAAAATGTGAAAAGTCAAACCGACAATGCAAATGCTCAGTCCGTTACCCTGCGTAGGTCGTAGAGGCCGAGGTCTCAACCTGGTAGGTGCCTTGGTATTGTATTAAACGAGAATCAAGACATCCTATTAATGGATGGAGATGAACCGACAACCTACAAGCAAGTGATGGTGAGCATCGAATCTGCTTAATGTCAAGAGGCCATGAGATCTGAAATGGATTCCATGTTAGAAAATCAAGTCTGGGACTTAGTTGACTTACTCGAGGTTACACACTTATCGGATGTAAGTGGATTTTCAAATTGAAAACCGACAAATATGGAAATGTATTCATTTACAAAGCTAGATTGGTAGCAAAAGGTTACAGGTAAATTCATGGTATTGATTACGATGAAACCTTTTCTCCAGTCGCAATGCTTAAATCTGTTCAGATCCTCCTAGCGATTTCTACATATTACAACTATGAAATATGGCAGATGGACGTCAAAACCGCCTTCCTCAATGGAATTTTGAAAGAAACTATGTATATGACACAGCCTGAAGGTTTTATCGACAAAAACAATGCTGGGAAAGTGTGTAAGGTTAAAATGTCCATCTCTGGGCTAAAGCAAGCTAGCAGAATTTAGAATCTACAATTCGATGAAGCCATCAGTAAGTTTGCTTTTATCAAGAATCCAGATGAATCTTGTGTTTACAAGAAGGTCAATGGGAGTGACATCACCTTTCTAGTCTTATATGTCGATGACATATTGCTCATTGGAAACAGCATTCCGATGTTAGAGTCTGTAAAGGCCTTGCTTGGAAAATGTTTTTCAATGAAAGACTTGGGAGAGGCTCAGTACATATTGGCATCAAGATCTATAGGGATAGATCTAAAATGATGATTGGATTGAGCTAGAGTACTTATATTGATAAGGTACTGGCACCATTCAGGATGGAAGAGTCCAAGAGAGGTCACTTCCCATGTCACATGGAATAACCTTGAGCAAGAAGCAGTGTCCAAAGACACCTGATGAGCGAGAAAGGATGAATGAGATTCCATATGCTTCTCTAGTTGGATCGATCATGTATGTCATGATATGTACTAGGCCAAATGTATCATATGCCTTGAGTGCTACGATTCGATACCAATCAAACCTAGGAGAGGTGGATTGGACTGCGGCCAAGAATATCCTTAAGTGCCTGAAAAGGAACAAGGATAAATCTCTGGTATATGTTGGCTCAGAAGAATTAGTTGTTGAAGGTTATACCAACGCAAGATTCCAAACAGATAGAGACGATTTCAAATCACAGTCTAGATATGTATTCTGTCTAAATGGAGGAGCGTTTAGTTGGAAGAGTGCTAAGTAGAGCACAACTGCAGATTCTACAACTGAAGCCGAATATTGGCCGCTGCTGAAGCGGCTAAGGAGGCAATTTGGATTCGCAAGTTTGTTGATGAACTTGATGTTGTACCCTCTATCAAGGGTCTAATAGCCCTCTATTGTGACAACAATGGAGCTATTTCTCAGGCTAGAGAACTAAGGGAACATCTAAAGGTTAAAGATGTCAAGCGGCGATTTCACATGATAAGAGAACGGAAATCAGAATTTGTAAAGTTGGAACGGATGACAATATAGCCAATCCACTTACTAAATCTCTACCTCAAGTGAAGCACAATAAGCACGTAGAGGCAATGGGTATCAGGAACGTTAGAGATTGGATTTGATTTCCCTGTTTAGTGTTTTAATTAATTTTGAACATTTTAATGTAAGACACTAAGATGAACCATTCAGGCTTTGGAGTAATTTAATTTCATGTAGTTTTATCACTCCGTTTTCTATTTAATTGTGGTTTAGGATTAAATATTAAGTCCATTCGATTCTGAGAATATTCAAAATAGGGTATCAAGACCAGCCTTGGATAAAGAAACACCTATTAAGTGAATATTGAATATTATAATCGAGAATTATCCCTGATTGAGGTCATTTAAATGATGGACGATTAATGACCGCTTGAAATTAGTGTGTAGTTTGATTCATAGCACCGTTTCTTGTGCTACAAGGACATGATTGTCATAAATCATTTGCACAGGTATTGGTTAAGAACCATACTGGATCAACCTATGAGAGTACTTTAAGAGATTTAAAAATCGTCATAAGTATACATCTCATTATGGCTATCGGAACCTCTTTCCTCGACCATGAGTATTATGAGTTCTCTTGTTTGAGTACTAGTCTGTTTTGATGTTAGTCAAACGTCTTCCGTACATGAAGATTATAACGGAAACACTCAGACAGCTAGATCCTCTTAGTAAGAAAAGCTTACATTACAAGACTAGGAATGTCCCCTTACTAATAATAAGGAACATGTCTTTGTTGTTTACAAGGCCTCTCGAAGAGCGAGACTGTGAAAATGCATGGCCGTGCTCGGATGGAGTTTAGAAATCATCTATTTATTGACAGTCAAATTCGGATTTCGAGAAACACTTCTTATGACTGTGAAAATGCATGGCCTTGCTCGGATGACGAACAATCTTACCTTATAGTTCATGAAGAGACATAGGAAAAAGGTTATACACTAAAAGCGCACTTGTCCGGAAGGACAAGTGGGAGATTGATAGGAATGGTGTCCTTCGAGCAAATGTATTATTTCGATAGAGGGTTAGGAGCTATTGAAAAGCTATTTATTCAGTAAGTTCAAGTGATCGGAATGCCTACGTGGAGGCCGCTTCCGATCAGTAATATTAATGTATAATTAATATTACAACTTAATCTTTACTGAACCCTTCGTGTCACATCCAAGCAACTAATGATCCGACACGACGAATTAATTCGAAAGGAATTAATGATTCGCTCGAGTAATGAATATTTAGATGTCGCAAATCCAGCTAGAAGCGTCGAAATCGAGCGTCGCAAGTCGAGTCGAATTAATTAAAGACGATACGGTAAAATCACTAATTAATCAACAATTTACCGAAATACACCTAGCATCGGAATGCCCCGAGCAAACCGAGTGCTAGGGGCATTTTTTATAGCCAAGGTGGCTAGAATGCGCACCAGGTCGAGCCAAGGCTGGCTGGTGTGTGCTAGCGCACCATGGCTAGCAAGGCTGCCAGCACATGGCTAGCAAGCCATGCTAGCATGTGTGTGGCAGCCGCAGCAAGCTAGCAGCAATGCGCGCATGGTGCGCCAGCCTGCAGCACATGCCGCAGCATGCTAGCAGCAGGCTAGCACGTATGGCTCTACGGCCAGCCGCACACAGCAGCAGCGTAGCGCGCATGGTGCTGTGCCCAGCCACGCATCGCAGTAAGCCAACCGCAGACCAAGCGCCAGCTGGGTTGCTTAGGTGCCTTGGCTTTGTCTGCCACATGGCAGCAGCTGATTGAGGCAAGTGGGAGTATATGGCCGGTTTATGGCTAAGCCTTTGGGGATCAAGTTTTGGTCCCCCCTTCCCTTATGGTCCTTACCTAACCCCTCCTCTTAGTATGCCACTTGTTGATTAATTAGTTGTTGGCTATTTTCTTTTGTTTTTTGATTTAAAAATAAAAGGAGAAAATTGATTTAACCAACACTCCCACATTGACGGGAGAGTGGATTTCTCGCTTGAGTTTCCGTATAAATATCCCACTTGGGAAATGGGAAAACTTACTTGAGTAAGAGCTCAATTAGGCATCTCCACTTGAGAGAAAACCTATAAGCTCATTAATTACTTGGGTAGTCTTTTTGGTCGGACTTGGCTAACCTCCAAGTAGTAGACCGGTCGGGTCGAGTTGTGGGTGGACTTCGTTGGAGGTCCTTGTCATTTGTGAGGCTCAGCTTTTCTAAGTAAGAGCTCCATCCGGTTGAGCGAAGCACGCTACAAGGGTAATTTAGTCTTTTCTTTATTCTTGTTATTTATGCATTTTGGTATTAATTGTGAGTTTTTTCTTAGGCTCAGGTTTTATTTCCACGGTGAGTCAGACTCATCGAAACCCAACAGCTTTTACTATCAAAGACTTGGGTAGTCTGAAATATTTCCTTGGTATAAAAGTTTCTAGATCAGAAACTGGTATCATGTTGAATCAAAGGAAATACATATTGGATCTATTAAGGGATTAGAATTTGGAAAACTATAATCCTGCACTTTTTCCTATGACCAGGGGAATGAAGCTTAGTCAGGATGATGAGGATTTACTTGTAGATCCAGAAGTTTATAGGAGGTTGATAGGGAAGTACTTATACTTGAATATGACTAGGCCTGACATATCCTATGTTGTTCAATAAATTAGTCAATTTTTTAGTGCTCCAAGATCATCTTATTTGACTACGGCAATCCATGTTCTCAAGAATTTGAAAGGTACTCTCAATCATGGGTTGTTCAATCTTGCTAATTTTGGGTTCAAATTGAGTTCTTACAGTGATGCTGATTGGGGCACATGTGCTGATACTACAAGATCATTGACTGGATACTGTGTTTTTCTTGGGAATGCACTGGTATCATGGAAGACAAAGAAGCAAAAGGTTGTTTCTAAGAGTTCTATAGAGGCTGAATATAGGAGTATGAGTCAAACAGTTGATGTAATTGTTTGGCTAAAAAGATTATTGTTTGAGTTATCTTTTGAGGTTCCAACTCTTATTGTTCTGCACTATAATAACATCTCTGCTCAACATATAGCTTAAAATCCTTGTTTTCATGAGAAAACAAAGCATTTAAGGAGTAAACATCATAAGATTGATGTTCATTACATTAGAGAGATGGTTCAGTCTGGTTCAATCAAATTGAAACAAGTTAAGTCTGCTCTTCAGCTGGCAGACATTATGACCAAACCTCTAGGGGCAGATCAACATCGGTTTTTGTCTCAGAAGATTGGTTTGGTTAGTTAGGTTCCATTTCAAGAATGGTCTGCTCTACAACAACCAGATCATTCTTAAGGGGGGTTGTTAAGCCCATAGATACTTACAAAATATCTATTTCTATTATGATGTAATATCTAAAAGTATTTAAAGCTTCTTATTATTGTATTTTGTAAGAAGATTCATTTTTACGAAATAACAAACTCTTCCATTCATTCTCTCTCTAAAATTCTCTCTCTCTTTCTCTCTCTACTTCTTCTCTAACAAACTCTAAGCTGAGTTTGCACACTTATCATATCTTCATATGCTTTACCTTGCTTCAATACCAATCTTAGGGAGCTCTCTTGTGTATAGATAAACGCCCCTCTACTCCGTCTTCATTCTTTGTCAAATGGAATTCAAGACCAAAGTCTACAAACTATTGAGTACAAACATGAAATAATTAAACATTAAGAAGCTCTAATCACGCGGAGAATTCCTAATGTATCAAAAGAAAGAATAGAAAACAAACTAGAGTTATTATAAACATCAATATCTATAATACATACGAAATGACCTACATTAGCTATCCAATCCGTTGCTTGAGTTCCCAATGATACATACATATGCTACAGTTGATTTTGATGTTATATAGTTATAGGTATTGTTCCTAATTTTTTTACCTGGTAAATCGATCACCTCTCTTTAATAGAATGACTCTCATACGAAAGTGAACATAGAATATACTCTCTACTCTATATTTCTCTAATAACTCTCATATGGAAATGAACGAACGACATACCCTCATTTTCTTTACTACTTCATATATAAAAGAAAAGTCTTCATTAGCATTGGTTATTTTCAAATTTGGCATTATATATAGTTTCATAAACTCTCACATGTCTTATTTATTCTTTTCAATTTATAATTAAAAGTTTAATTTTTTTCATTTGAATATACATGGCGAGCCACATGGTATAGTTACTTTACGTACATAGAAGGAAAACTTTTCAATTGCAGTCATTTAAAGTTTTTTTTTTTTAAAAAAAAAAAAAATTGCATCCATTTTTTAAAAAATTGCAAATTGCAACCCAAAAGTACTAGTAAATTACAACCCAATTTAATTTTTCATCGATTTGCGTGCTTAAAAAATGTTCCGTTAAGGTTTTAGGGGCCATTTTAGGCCTTTAAGGTCCAAATTGTGCTCGAAATTGGCAAACATTAACATAAGTGCCTTGATTTCACGGCAAAAAATACTTGTACACAAATCAATACATATTATATACGCAAAATGAGGTAGTGACATTATTTTTTTGTCAATTCTAAACGCAATTTGGATCCATGAGTACTAAAACGACCCCTAAAATCTCGACTGAACATTTTTTGATACGCAAATCTATAAAAACATTAAATTGGGTTGCACTTTACAGTGTTTTTTAGTGCTTTTAGGCTGCAATTTGCAATTTTTTTTAAATGGCTGCAATTTGCAAAATATAAACTTTAAATAGCTCCAATTAACAAATTTATTAGCAAAGACGAATGAGTTGCATTGGTTTTATAGATGGGAGTCAATGTAACGGAAAAATGAGGTTACACATATAAACAAATGGAATTGTTATTGTAATAGTTAAAAACTTAAAACAAAATATAACAAGTAGACCTGTCAATTCCTGACCCGACCCATTCCAAACCCGTTTTACTGAGAGAGAACCCAAACCCGACCCAAATAACTCAAAATAGATCTGATTTGACCCATTTATCATAATTTGTAATGATCCAAACCACTTGAACCAAACGACCCAAACAACCTTAAATTTGACCCGAATTCGACCTATTGACCAAAATTGACTAGTCTAATATAAACAGGGGTTACCCAATTAAATATTATACAAGGCCAGCCATATGGTGTGACCACTTTACATATATACATAATTAACATAAGACAAATGAGGTTACTTATATGAACGGTATAGATGGGAGTCAATTCAATGGAAAAATGTGGTTACACATATAAACAAATGGAATTACTATTGTAATAGTTAAAACAAAATATAACAAGGGTTACCCGAATAATATACACGGTCAGCCACATGGTGTGGCCACTTTACATGCATATAATTAACATAAGACAAATGAGGTTACACATATAAACAATGGAATTACTATTGTAAGAGTTAAAACAAAATATAACAAGGGTTATCCAAATAATATACATAGCATGACCACTTTACACGCATTAACATAAGGCAAATGAGGTTACTTGTATAGGTTGTGTAAACGAGAGTCAATTTAACGGAAAAATGAGGTTACACATATAAACAAATGGAATTACAATTGTAAGATTTAAAACAAAATATAACAGGGGTTACCTGAATAATATACATGGCCAGCCACATGGCATGATCACTTTACATGCATATAATTAACATAAGGCAAATGAGGTTACTTGTGTTGGTTGTATAAACGAGAGTCAATTCAACGGAAAAATGGAATTATTCTTGTAATAATTAAAAAAAAATAATACGTTACCCAAATGAACAAATGAGATTACTCTTTTTATTTTTTTCAATTTATGTTACTTTTATAATGAGTTACTTGCATCGACAAAATAAGGTTACTCGCATAAATGAATAAGTATTATTCTTTTAAACAAATGTGGTCACACACATTGTAATACCCGTATTTTTAAAACGTATTTTCTAATTAATTAATTGATTAGTATTCTCTTAAAAGGATATTTTAGTAATTTAAGTACTATTTGAATTTTGGAGCCAAAATGATATTTAAATTTTGACACCAAAAGTATTTTAAAACTCAATTATTATTTTTGGATTCTGGATAAGATTTAAAAGAGTTTTATAGTCCATGCACATTAGATTTGAGTTTATGTTGTGATAACCTTATGGTTATATTATTTGCAAGGTGTATTCTTGATTGAACTTTGAAAGTGCGAAGTATTGATTGATATTCGGAATCAAGGTATGTTTAGGAGGCTAGATACATTTGAAAGTGATTGGTTTGAATAGCATGTTTCATATGATTTTATCAGTGATTCAATTGAATTGATTTGAGTTATGATTTATGAAATAAAGTATGATTGGAGGAATTGATTTTAATATTTGTTTTTAATAAAAGGATTTATTTTAAATATCATGTTTTGAATGGTTTGAAATTATATATTATGTTCAAAGGAATTTGGATTTTTAAGAGTATGTTGGATTGATCTAAAGAGTTTTTAAAAGGGTTTTTGAAAGCTTGATTAAATTAAATACAAAAGGAGTTTTGACTTAAACTATAATAAAAGTTGATTTTATTCAAAGAGGAATTTCATGAGAATTATTGAATTATTATTATAAAATCTTTACAAGCATGATTATTATATTAATCCCACTATGCGAATTCATTGAAGACTATGGACTTTATATGACCTAGTCTTTCTCCAAGAATAACCTTGAAATAGTAGGAGATTAGCTTGGGAGGTGTGCACACATACAGAGGAAATTGGTTTTTGAAAAGAATTGATTTTAATAATCACTATTATTGAATTATTGAGTTATTGGTATTATTTTTTAGTATCTTGAGATCATTGGTTTTTAAAAAGAGAAATTGGTTTTATAAATCATTTCTATTTACTTATTAATTATTGGAATTGTTTTGAGATTATTGAGAATTGGTTTTGAATCATGAGTTTTGGAATTATTGGATTAATCATTGGAATTGGTTTTAAAAGCATGTTTGCAAATGAATTGAGTTTACATTATCTTGCACTTATCGTACTTAGCATATTTTGCTAATCTGTATTTCCTATTTGTTTTAATTCGCCTTGTTTACCGTAATGGTAAGCGGTGTTAAATATTTTCAAGTGGAGTCATGAATGAACATATGGGAGTCCCGGGATTTGCTTCACCTAGTTAAGGAATGTTGGTCTCGTCTTTATTTTGAGTACTCATAACAATGTTACTATTTTTATAAGTATTAATAAAAGAAATAGTACTGATGTTTCCGCTGCAAAGTATTGGTTTTTATTTAGTAAGTTTGGAGTAGCCTTGCGTAATCACGCGGCGGTAATACGCCTAAGTCTATCTCTACAGTATAATTAAACATATTATGCTAGTATTTCCGTAGAGGGAGATTTGGGGGTGTTACACACATAACTTGTTGTTAATTTTTTTTTTAACGAAGTACGTTGAGTAAAAAAAAAAAAAAATTCTACTTGTATCGTTATTTGGTGAATTTTTAGGGTTTTCTTGTGAGTGTCACATTATAAAAAGAAGAGGGATGGCATCACTCCGTAAAGTAGAATAGTTATTCCTACTAATTAGTATTGATATGTATCATTAATTGGTTTAGTATGGATCTCTTTGGGCCTTGTTTATGGACCGAATCCTCCTCCTTTTTTTAGGTTTTCCATCTTTAATTGCTACTACATACAGATTAACACATGTTTCCACTTATAAATGTGTCTATATTTATTATGCTTTTCTTTTTCTTTTTTTCAAACAATTTGTTAAATAATATTTTACTAATTAAATTTCTCCATGCATGATTCTAATTTTTAATCATCATTCTCTTTTCCCAAGCACTACATTAATACATTGTCCCTCATTTTTTTAAAAACAATTTTTAAACAAGATTCCACTAATTAAATTTCTCCATTTGCCTCAAAAAAAAAAAAAAACAATAAATAAATAAATTTCTTTGTGCATGAATCTAAATTTTAATCATAATTCACTTTTTTCAAACACTACATTAATACATTCCACAAATAAATGTGTCATTTTCTTTTTTTTTTTTGAAAAGTTAAACTAATTATACGTACATACTATTTTTTTTTCCAATAGAGTAGTATGTATCTTATCGATTCATTTGCATACAAATGGTTTGAGCCAATTTGATAAAGTCAGCAATAAATATCAACATACTTAATCCACCCAAATCATATATGATACTTTCCACACAAAATTAAATCAATCGAATTAAGTACTCCAATAATGCATAAGAACACATCTCTTTTACATGATATTCTACCTTATATGACAAATACAATAAATCCTTACATTCTTTGTACCATATCAATAATATTATACACCCCAGCCGATATTATCCCTCATTTCCTTGGAAATAAATAGATCCGTAGTATTAATAACCATTATGAGCTTGACATCTCTCGTAAACATAAAATCAACGTGACTAATACTTAAATATGCTAAAGTAGAATAGATATTACTAGCAAACAGTGTGACTGAGAACTGTAAGAAACAAACACTCACTTGAACGAGAAGAAAACGGATGAACAAAAATGTTCATGGGATGATGTCGTGGTTGAAAATCAGAATAATCAAGTGTGGCCTGATTGGCTTCCAAATGATTGGTGCATTCATCGCGACATCAGCAGTTCAAATAACCATATGGTATAATTTCTCTTTATTTTTTTATTTAATTTGTAATTTACTCTGCATTGTTTTTACTCTTAGATTTAATCTTTTGTTTAATTCTCTCATTTTTCATGCATAAAAAACTAATCTTTCTGTGTCTATACCATTAAAAAAAACATTTATTTTTATTAATTTAAAATTGTTGATATTAAATGATTGTATTTGTATATAAAGAAGACATTTTTTAACTTGTTGAGATATATATCTTGATTATAATTTTTGTTTTATATCATTAAAAAAATAACAATTTTGTTTTATAGATGTTGATGTTACTTTATACATTTGTATATTATAAGATTCAAAGCAATTAAACAAGTTTATCAACTCTGATTAATTCTCTGAAATTTATGTTTTGTTAGTCTAAATACCCTCAATTTTTAGGATGTATGTAGATTACATTTGAGAATTTAGGCTTTTACTGAAAATTGGTATTTCTGATGAAACTTGATTAGAATTCTAAGGAATAAGGACCTTTTTAGCTAGTCAAACCCCATCACGAAGCTAAGAATCTCAAATTTGTGCTAAAATATGGATCAAGTATAAATAGCCATGAAATTCATACCCGTATATAGATTGGATATGTACAACGACACTTATTAAATTTTATTTAAAAAAAAGGCGCGTAAAATGCTTTTTATTTAATTTTGGAGCCATTAGTTATTGTACGCCTTTTGTTATCCGTATTTGCATCTATAAAATATTTCGGTAATTGTTTTAAATTTAATCACGCTTTTTTGGTAGTCTTACTCTAATCCAAAAGGAAAAAGTTTTCACTCGATGGAGGAGGTTGTTCAATACCTAGCCAAAGAAGCAATGAAACAGGTACCACCGGTGCCCAGGCGAACCAAGGGAAAACTTAATGGTAATTACAGAGTTTTATTTAGTAGTTAATTTGTATAATTAGAGGAATTTCTCCAAATAACAATGACATTTTTTATTAATGTAGCTATAATTAATTATAGTGGCTTGATATTTTTCCATTTGAATTTTAATTGACAAATAAAGTTGAAGAAAAGATACCCGCATAAGAAAATGAAACACCAATTATTGTCAATCCATTACAAGACTGGCCTAATTGGCTGCTACAAGACTGGTACATTGAGCGAAGTTGTGCAAAATCAACTAATGTGGTAATTATTTTTATTTGTCCAATTCAATAATTTGTCATTTTTTAGCTAATTATTATTTTCTAATCAATGCATACATTGTAGATTAAGTGTAACTTTTAGGGAAAAATCAATTATTTATGAAATAATAAGATAGAAAAAATATTATTACGAGAAATATATAATCAGTGTAATAGAGAAAATAAATAATCATTTTGAATTGTTGATTAATTGGTAAAAATAGTTTGTTTATATGGGTCGTACCTTTTATCTGAAATTTATCATAAATTATATAAAGTTAAAAATATAAATTTGTGCTTGACTAAGGTAAATTTGTATACAATGTAGATTCTAGTCTACACAGTTAACTTTTTTTTTTATCACAATTATTTCAAATTTAATTAAGCTATTTCATCTCATTTCTATGATTATGTACTAATCTATGCAAAGTAATGATATAATTGGATGATTGTACGTGGTTGTGCAGTTTTATTGTAGTCCTAAATGGAAGAGGTTTCAATCCAAGGAAGAGGTTCTTCGTCATCTCGATATCGAGGAGAAGAAGAAGATGAAACCAAGGATTGGATGAAGAAGGTTAGTAACTACTGTTGTATTGTATGCTTCATATACTTTTCTTATACTTTACATGGAGTTTATCATTAGGTAATCATTTTTTGTAATTTTTTTTTTCAGAAAAGGTGTATTATTTACTAGCAATACTATGATGCAGGCAGCAATTAAACTATGAGATATCAATTAAACTGTGAGATTACATACAAGAAAATGGTTTTTTTTTTTTTTTATTTTATTTGTAAGACTATGTTGTATGTTTTAAGGAGTTTTTGGACATGATTAAAAAAATATATTATTGAAACTGTGATTTAAGATGTATGTGTAATTTAATTTTGTTTTCATGAGAAAACAAATTAAAGCTTTATATGTCTGTTTATCATGAGATCGATTTTTGTTTTTGCATTGTGCATGTGTAATATATATCATATAGCTAAAAAAAGCAGTGATGTTGACCAAATCATGATAATTCTTTTCATGAACATAGGCGCATGGAAAAAGAAATGTATGATTTTAAGGTTTTATTCATTTGGCGTCTAGGATTAAGACTCTTAAAATTATACACCTAGCTAGCTAATTACAATAATTGGTTTTATACAAATTTCACATTAGTGTTTTTTTTTTTTTTTTTTTTCCCTCTTCCTTTAGTGAATCTAGCTTTCCATGCTATAGCACAAAATATATATATATATATATATATATATATATATATATATATATATATATATATATATATATATATATATATATATATATATATATATATATATATATATATAATCAAGCAGTCTTTTGCTTAATTTTGTTCGTGAGACTTTTATTATTACCTAGAAGTCTTTTTTTTCTTTGTTATTAAAGTTTATAGTACATACATCAAAATGAGAAAATCTATCTAATATATCTTATGGAGTAAATGGAAATCTATCAAACTATTCATAATATAATAAGCCATAAAATTAGTGTTTCATTTTTTGCACCTAAGCTATATAGTACAATGACAATCATCTAGAATGAGAAAAGAATCAGCCATATTGTTTGCACCTAGGCTACTCCATTTAGTGGGAAGATATCTTAGGGATTTTATTTTTACATGAAAAAATTAAATGTGTTGATGAATTGGAATGGATAGACTCAACTCATAAACTTTATGTTATGTTTATTAGCACATTTTAAACCTTATATTATGAGGTGATGAAAATTAAATTTAGGGCACCTTAAGTAATAATTAGAGTTATTTGGCAAGCACCTTATAGAAGTATTATATTTTAAGGTGATGAAAAGACATAATTTATTTATAATTTATTTGAGATTGTACTCGATATGTCATCTCAAATTTAGGTATTGAAAATTTACATATTTAATCGTCTAAAAGAACTAATTATAACAAACATTCCTACAAGTAGCTACCTTATCAATAATTAAACACTTTCTCATTTTCATCTAGCCTCTTTTGTTTTTTTGTTTTTTTTTTTTTTTTTTAAGTTTAGCCTATTTATTTTGATTATTCTCTTTTTTCAACTAAATTAAGAGAAATATATATATATTTAATTATTAAGTACAATAACTAAATCACTAAGTTATCTTTATTTAGCTTAGCTTATTATTGCTGAGATGAAATTATGTTGAACTTATTTGTCCCGAATAAACTTAGGCTTAGGTAGATCCACTAATTAATTTTTTATGAATATAACTTCATTAATATTACTAAACTTGACTTCATATTGTTGAAATTATTATTTTTGTTAGTTGTTTTCGCAATCCAAATGGTTCTTGCATCATTCATACTTCCTATATATGCTCTTTTTTAGTTGCACAATCTCGACTTTCACGATTGTCAATGCATAATTTCAACTCTTTATTACATCTCTAATTAGAAATATAGGTAAAATAGTATAAGAATTTGATATTGTGAAAATGTAAATCTAGATGAATTTAACAAGATCCCACATGAGCATGACTACATTTTGCCTACCAGATAAAATAGTGCATGCAATTTTCTAAATGCTGCAACTAGAACTAAATGGTGGAAGTATGATTCTTTCACCAAATAAGGATTTCAACGATCACCATTAATATAGAAATAATCAACCTTATTATAATGCCCATCATATTTATCCACGCGGCTCAATTTTACAGGTTTTTCCACAACAAAATATCTTGACCAAAATGGACAGAAAAATCTTGTAACGCATACAATTACAAGCTATATAACGAGAAATTCCTTCTTGTACTCTTATAATTCAGCCAAGCAAATTTTGAAATAAAAAACCTCAGCAGGTCGAAATTCTTAGTTTTAAGGTTGTCATTTTCTTTTTCATAATCGAGATAATATTTTAGGAATCGTCGCACCGCCCTTTACTTTCTTATTCTTTAGTTTTCAATCAACGAGGGAAGGAAAGGAAACAATTCGTAGGTAGAGGAATTGAAAGGAAGCGCTCGAATTTTGATTCTCTATCCAGTTCGATTAATCTAAGAGAAGAATTGGCTTATTCAGGTGAAAGAAAATTTGATCCTTCCATTTTTCAATTTAAAATCCATAGAGGTTCTTTTTAAGTAATTTATGATTTATATAAAAAAACACACAATTTTACAAGTTTTTTGCGAGTGATTTTGCTTGTGATCTCGAAAGGTGTAAAGACTGAGATTTTTTTTTCAAATTTTTTATTGTCTCATAATTTAGCTTTAGGGCTTGTTTAGTTCACCTTATTTTGCTTATTTGAATTGATCTAAATTAATATGTTCTAATATGATCTGATCTACTCTGATATGATCTATTATGGTTTGAATTAATCAGATCTGATTGTCTAATTTGACCAAATTTTACGAGGATAATCTAAAATATTTTAAGTTGAAATTTATTAAATTCGTAATAATGTATATTTTATTAGTACGTAATTTTTTGTAATTTTTTAATTAGAAAATTAAATATATTTAGCAATATAAAACACACATAAAACGATAAAGTATGTCAAAACTATTTTTCTGATCTAATCTGAACTTATTTTTTCTAATCTGATGTGATATAAATTAAAATAAGGTGCAGTAAACATGACACGAGTCTTATCTTTTTCTTTTTCCATTCTAAGATATTGTTTTAGTAGTCATTGTATCATTTAATTTATTTCATGTTGTTCTTATACAATTTTATTTGCATATAGTTTTGGAGAAGGAAGGTTGGGAAGACACATATCATATATAAATAAAATAGAGGTAATAAATTAAAGCCATAAATATGAATTTTCATTTTCTTTTTAGATCAATTAATTTGTGGAATGAATTGGTTTATTTGCATTGAGAGATGGAAAAGTTGACTCCCTTCATTTTTCTTCCTTTCTATGACCATGATTGATAAAAGAAAATAGTTTTTTTGATAATTCAAACACATTGTTACAATTTATTTGAATAATGATGATACTAGAGGGGAAGGGAAGGAACAAGAATTCAGGGGATGGATTCATATTAGTAAACTTGTGTTTTCTCTTCAAATCTATCCACCTTTTTTGAAACAACCTTTTTTTTGAAATGGTTTTATTATTTATTATAAGAGAAACAAGATCCCTCAAATTTCTCTTCCTTCTCAGCTTTTCTTCACGCTAATTAATATCAAATTAAAAGAAACAAGATTCATCACCCTCTTACGTTTTTTTTTCTCTCCTCATAACACGTTGTTAGTGCTCTTACATTCTTATTAGTCGTTAGTGTTGGGTTTCGGTGAGTCCGACCCACCGCGGAAGGAAACCCGAGCCAAGACCACACTCACAATAATTATAACCATAAAGCATAATTAACATAAACAACAAGATTAAGAAAAAGATTAATACCTTTGGCGCGTGCTTCGCTCATTAATTGATCTCTTACTTCGAAAGCTCTTAGCCCCGCTCATACGAGGACCTCCAACGATCCACCCGCAACCCGAGCACCGAAAATGGTCAGTTGCTTAGGAGTTAGCTAAGCCCGACCTAAACCCGAGTAATTAATTGTGTTCAAAGGTTTTCACAATGGTGATGCCATGTTCAACACTTACTCAAGTGCTTTTCCCAATACTCCAAGTTGGGTATTTATAAGGAAATGCAAGAGTGAGAAAAGCTCACCCATCAATGTGGTAGATTTGATTTTTCCATTTTATTTTAAATCAAAAATAAAATTAATAATCAAGTTACTAATAAATCAACAAGTGGCATGCTCACAAGAGAGGTTAGGTGAGGACCATTTGGAGAAAGGGGGGACAAAACTTGCTCCCCACTCCTCTCCCATAGCCGGCCAACACACCACCCTCAACCCAATTACTTTGTGCCACGTGGCACCCCACCACATGGGCACCAAGGCACCCAAGGTGGGCTGCCATCCGCTACTTTACCCTTCGGCCCAACAGGCCACACACCAAGTGTGCGGGCTGCCATGGCCGAGGCCTACTGCTAGCAAGCCACGCACCTTGTACAGGCTGCTAGCTCCAGCATGCTAGCACGCCACGCACTAGGTGCGGGCTGCTAGCTGCATCTTGATAGCAAGCCTTGCACATGAGACGGGCTGCTAGCTTCGGCTTGCTGGCATGCCGCTCACCTTGTGCGGGGTGCCAGCCTCGGCCAACTTCTAGCATGCCACGCACATGGTGCGGGCTGCAAGCTTCGGCTTGCTGGCGTGCCACACACCTTGTGCAGGCTGCCAGCCTCGGCCAATTGCTAGCATGCCACGCACATGGTGCGGGCTGCTAGCTGGTCATGCTAGCTAAGGTGCGCTAGCACACATTGCTAGCCAACTTGCTAGGCCATATGCCCCTAGCACTCAGGCATTCCGATGCTAGGGGTATTTTAGTAATTTTGTTGATTTATTAGTAATTTTCTCGTCTCGTCTTTTATTATTTTCGACTCGACTTCCGACGCTCGGTTTCGACGCTCCAAGCTCGAATTTCCGACGTCTAAATATTAATTACTCAGTCGACTCATTAATTCCTTCTGAATTAATTCGTCACTTCGGTTTGTTAGTTTCTTCGGTGTGACTCGAAGGGTTCAGTCAAGATTAAGCTATACATTAATATTACTGATCGGAAGCGGCCTCTACTTAGGCATTCTGATCACTTGACCTCACAGAATAATTAGCTTTCTAATAATTCCGAACCCTCTATCAGAATAATAAACTTGTTCGAAGGACACCATTCCTTTCAATCTCCCACTTGTCCTTCCGGACAAGTGCGCTTTTAGTGTATAGCTTTTTTCCTATGTCATTTAATGTCTGTTCATGAACTATAAGGTAAGATTTATTCATCATCCTTATTATGTCCAGAAGTGTTTCTCGTTTCCAAGTCCGACTGTCAATAAATGGATGATTTCTAAAATCCATCCGAGCACGGCCATGCATTTTTACAGTCTCGCTCTTCGAGAGGCCTTGTAAATAACAAAGACATCTTCTCTTTTTTAGTAGGGGGACATTTCCAGTCTTGTAATGTAGCTTCTCTTACTGAGAGGACCTAGCCGCCCGAGTCTTGCCGTTATAATCCCCTTTTACGGAAGACATTTAACAACATAAAAGTGGACTAGTACTCAAACAAGAGAACTCACAATACTCATGTTCGAGGAAATAGGTTCTGATAGCCATAATGAGAAGTATACTTATGACGATTTTAATCTCTTACAGCATTCTCATAGGTCGATCAAGTATGGTTCTAAACCAATACTTGTGCAAATGATTTATGATAATCATATCCTTGTAGCACAAGAAACGGTGCTATAAATCAAACTACACACTAATCTCAAGAAGTCATTAATCGTCCATCGTTTAAATGACCTTGATTAGGGATAATTCTCGATTATAGTATTCAATGTTCACTTAATAGGTGTTTCTTTACCAAGACTGGTCTTGATACCCTATTTGGAATATTCTCAGAATCGAATGGACTCATTATTTAATCTTAAACCACAATTTAAGAGCAAACGGAGTGATAAAATATTGCATGAAATTTATATTACTACAAAACTTGAATGGTTTTTCTTAGTGTCTTACATTAAATGTTAAAAAATTAACTAAAACACTAAACAGGGAAATCAAAGCCAGTCTCCAACGTGCCTGATTCCCATTGCCTCAACGTGCTTGTTATGCTTCACTTGAGGCAAAGGTTTAGTAAGTAAATCGGGTACATTGCTATATTATCATCCGTTCCAACTTTGTAAATTCTGATTTCACCTTCTGATTTCCATTCTCGAATCATGTGAAACTGCCAATTGACATGTTTGACCTTCTGATGTTCCCTTGGCTCTCTGGCCTGAGCAATAGCTCCATTGTTGTCATAATAGAGGGCTACTGGACCCTTGATTGAGGGTACAACATCAAGTTCACCAACGAACTTACGAATCCAAACAGCCTCCTTAGCCGCTCAGCAGCTGCCAAGTATTCGGCTTCAGTTGTAAAATTTGTAGTTGTGCTCTGCTTGGCACTCTTCCAACTACACGCTCCTCCATTTAGACACAACACATATCCATATTGCGATTTAAAATCGTCTCTGTCTGTCTGGAAGCTTGCGTCGGTATAACCTTCAACAACTAATTCCTTTGAACCACCATGCACCAGGAATTTATCCTTGTTCCTTTTCAGGTACTTTAGGATATTCTTGGCCGCAGTCCAACGGGCCTCTCCTGGGTCTGATTAGTAATGGCTCGTAGCACTCAAGGCATACGATACATCTGGCCTAGTACATATCATGACATACATGATCGATCCAATTGGCGAAGCATATGGAATCTGATTCATCCTTTCCCGCTCATCAAGTGTCTGTGGACACTGCTTCTTGCTTAGGGTTATGCCGTGTGACATGGGTAGGTGACCTCTCTTGGCCTCCTCCATGCCGAATCGAGCAAGTACCTTATTAAATATAAGTACTTTGGCTCAATCCAATCATCCCTTTTGATCTATCCCTATAGATCTTGATGCCTAGTATGTACTGAGCCTCTCCCAAGTCTTTCATTAAGAAACACTTTCCGAGCCAGGCCTTTATAGAATCTAACAACGGAATGCTGTTTCCAATGAGCAATATGTCATTGACATATAATACTAGGAAGGCGATGCCACTCCCACTGACCTTCTTGTAAACACAAGATTCATCTGGATTCTTGATAAAACCAAGCTTACTGATGGCTTCATCGAATCGTAGATTCCAACTCCTGCTAGCTTGCTTTAACCCATAAATGGACTTTTAATCTTACAAACTTTCCCAGCATTGTTTTAGTAGACAAAACCTTCAAGTTGTGTCATATACACAGTTTCTTCTAGAATACCATTAAGGAAGGAGGTTTTGACGTCCATTTGCCATATTTCATAGTTGTAATATGCAGCAATCGCTAGGAGGATCTGAACGGATTTAAGTATTGCGACTGGAGAAAAGGTTTCATCGTAATCAATACCATGAACTTGTTTGTAACCTTTTGCTACCAATCTAGCTTTGTAAATGAATATATTTCCATCTTTGTCGGTTTTCAACTTGAAAATCCACTTACATCCGATAGGTGTGTAACCTTCGGGTAAGTCAACCAAGTCTAGAATTGATTTTCAAACATGGAATCCATTTCAGATCTCATGGCCTCTTGCTATTTAGCAGAGTCAGTGCTTGCCATCGCTTGCTTGTAGGTTGCCGGTTCATCTCCATCCATAATCAGGATGTCTTGATTCTTGGTTCATACAATACAAAGATATCTATCAGGTTGAGATCTCGGCCTTTGAGACCTTCGTAGGGTAACGGACTAAGAATTTGCATTGTCGGGTTCACTTTGCACATTTTGATCATTTTGACCGACGTCAACAGATACTGTTTGAGCAATTTGATTGTCAGTCTGATTTTGTTGCTCATCATCTCGAACTTCGTCAAGTTCGATTTTCCTCCCACTTGTCATTTTGGAAAGGTGCTCCTTCTCCAAAAAGACACCATCACGAGCAACAAACACTTTGTTCTCCGATTTATTGTAGAAGTAATACCCTTTGGTTTCTTTCGGGTAGCCCAAAAAGTAAACCTTGTCCGATTTGGGATGAAGTTTTTCAGAAATCAATTTCTTGACATATGCTTCGTATCCCCATATCTTTAGAAAAGACAACCTAGGAGGTTTCTTCGTCCATAACTCGTATGGAGTCTTTTCTACAGCTTTTGATGGAGCACGGTTCAATTTTAGAGCCGCAGTTAGAAGTGCGTGTACCCAGAAAAAGATAGGAAGATCACTAAGACCCATTATAGATCGTACAATGTCTTACAAGGTTCAATTTCTCCTTTCGGATACTCTGTTCCATTGTGGAGTTCCTGGAGGTGTCAATTATGAAAGTATACCCTTTTCTTTCAGATGGTCATCGAATTCTTGCCTCAAGTATTCACCACCTCGATCCGATCGAAGGGCTTTGATTTTCTTGCCAAGCTGATTCTCAACTTCACTCTGAAATCTTTGAACTTTTCAAACGATTCAGATTTGTGCGACATGAGGTAGACATAGCCATATCTACTATAGTCGTCTGTGAAGGTGATAAAATATCGATGTCCGTTCCTTGTGGCGGAGCTCATTAGTCCACATACACCGGTGTGTATTAGACCCAATAAGTCTCCTGCCCTTTCTCCTAACTTGGAGAATGGCTGTTTAATCATCTTGCCTAATAAACATCCTTCGCAATTCTCAAACGATTCTAAATCGAAAGAGTCAAGAACACCTTCCTGTAGAAGTTTCTTGATGGGTTTGATGATAATGTGGCCAAGACGACAATGCCACAAGTATGTTTGATTTGACTCCATAGTCTTAGCCCTTTTAGCGGTATTATTCACATTATAAACTTGTTTGTCTAAAGAAAGCACATAAAGATCATTTTCAGAATGTGCAATACCATATAAAACATTATCGAGATAAAACGAACATTCATTGTTTTTTACTCGAAATTCAAAACCTTTGGCGTCCAACGCCGAAATTGAAATGATGTTTTTGGTAATGTTGGGAACATAATAACAGTTTTCAAGTTCCAAAACAAGCCCAGAAGGCAAAGACAAACTGAGAGTTCCTATGGATACGGCTGCAATTTTGGCTCCATTGCCGACCCGGAGTTCAACCTCTCCCTTCGCTAGCTTCCTAATGTTCCTTAGTCCCTGAGAATTGGAACGAAGGTGTGAGCCACATCCGGTATCTAATACCCATGTTGTTGAGCTAGTGAAGTTTAAGTCTATAACGAATATACCTGATCCAGAAGCAACGGTTCCGTTCTTCTTATCTTCCTTGAACTTGAGGCAATCTCTCTTCTAATGACCCTTCTTCTTACAATAGAAGCATTCAGAATCAAATTTAGAAGACGCTACCTTTTTCTCCTTGTTATCCTTGGTAGCTTCAGACTTAGGCGGAAAGGTCTTCTTCTTACCCTTCCCCTTAAAGCCTTTCTTCTTCTTCCCTGAGAATTTGAACGGCTTACCCTTTTTCATCATGAGCATGTCATGCTTCCCCTAATCCTTGAGCGTTTGCTCGGCTTGCTTCAACATACCATGAAGCTTGGTGAGGGTTTTCTCCATGCTGTGCATATTATAGTTCATCTTGAACTGATCATAGCCTTTGTGCAGCGAGTGGAGAATGATGTCAATTGCCATCTCGGTTGAATATCCCGCATCAAGCCTTCCCATGTTCTCAAACAATCCTATCATTTTGAGTACATGTGGGCTAACTAGATCTCCTTTCTTGAGCTTGCTCTCAAGGATCTGCCTGTGGGTTTCAAACCTCTCAGTTCGGGCCTGCTCTTGGAACATATTTTGCAGCTCAGAAATGATCTCAAAAGTTGTCTCCTTTTCAAAGAAAGTGTTTTGAAGCTCGGGAGACATTATGGCCAACATAATTCATTTAACATCCCGATTGGCAATTTGCCATTGGTTTAGTGCAGCCTGAGTCACCTCCTCATTAGGAGCTCGTGCATTTCCTTATGAAGGACATATTCCTTTTGCTCTTGCTGAAAATGCGGCTAGTTCAAAAGAGGTGAAAGATGCTAATATTCGGGTTTTGGTTGGGTCAAATGAAGTAAATGTAAACATCTTGCCTCCAAATCAGTGTCTTAATAAAGGTTCTACCAGAAGTTCAAAGCGGTTGAAGAGTGCAAAAGAAATAGCTTCTGAAAAAAAATCCAAAAAGGGCAGAACCTGTAGAGCTTGTGGGCAATCTGGTGTTTCACATAACAGTATAAACTGTCCAAACAAGTACTTCAGGTATTTTACTTTTAAATGTGTTCCATTTACTTTAATCTTTTATTTATTTACTTTAACATTTAACTTGATTTACTTTTTATTTTTGTGCAGGTATTATTATACTTGGTACTTTTTTATTGGTATTTTACCTTTGTATTTTTCCTATTTACTTTAAGTTGTAATTTGTTTATTTTACATTGTAGTTTATTTACTTTAATTTGTCACTGACTTTCTGATGTTTATTTTTGTGTAGTTATTATAATACTTGGAAATTTGAAGATATTTTGGAAGATCAAGATCAAGATTTAATGCACAAATATTTTTTTTTTTAATTTTTATTATTGTAATATTTTTACATTTACTCTAAGTAATTATACAATAGAATTAAATTTCAGTTTATTTATGTTTAGCTATTACACATTAACTTTATGAAATAATTCATTTACTTTATGATATTTTATATCATATGAATTGGTTGATTTATGTAATGTCCTTATTTACAAAATTGAAGAAAATATCCTGTATTACTCCCTTCGTCCTAGAATACTTTGTACAATTTCCATTTTTCATTCCAAAATACTTGACATATTTCTAAAAATAGTATGGAACCACATTTACCATGGAACGCCATGGTTCCATGGTGTTTAAAGTAACACTATCACATGTAGAGCTGTCAAAAGTTGACTCGACCTAAAATATTGACCAAAAAATATGGTGACCTAAATCCAACTTTACCCAACCTGAAACCAACCCTATACCTGAGTTGACTAGAGTATTTGAGACCCGAACTCGAACATGAATTGACGTGTAGATGAACCGACCTAAATGTAACACATAAATTATTGACTTGCTGACTTGAACTCAATAATGATTCGACTTGGAAATTAAATGATTCAACTTTATTATAACCAGCAAATTATTGACTGGAACCAAACCCGACTAAAACACGAGAATGACCTGATTCTAACCTGCTTATTGTTGACTTGAACCAAAGCCAACTCAAACCCGAGAATGACCCTAACCCATTTTAACCCGTGAAAACCCGAATTAAACCCAACCTATTATTCACCCGACCCGAATGTAACCCGACCTGTTATTAAACCGAGCTAAACCCGACCAAAACCTGATAATATGTAAGGCCCAACGTAACCCAACTCAAGCATGACCCAATCCAAAATCGACCCACATAGGTTATGGTATTAACTCCAGTTGACCTGACCCGAGAGGACCCGACACATTCTTACTCGACCCAAACCTGACCCGTTCTTACTGAAATAGTGTGGTGCATGACCTTCCAACGAACAATATTTTGGAAATGTGTACTTTTTTTTGTGTGAACAAGCATTGACCTACCACCTCCACAACCACCTTCACAACCACCTCCACCTCAACAACACCTCACAAAGACTTTATCTTTTAATTTTTCATTTACTTTTAACTTCATTCTTTTTTACTTTAACAATAATTCCCTTTACTTAAAATCGAACATCATGTTTTTGACTTGAATTTTTTTTCTTTTTTTGACTTAAATTCTTTTTTCCATCTCCACCTCTACTATCATTCTTTTTTTACGTTAATGATAATTAGTTTACTTTTGGTCCATTTTCTATTACTTTAACAGTATTTTTCTTTACATTAAAATCGAACACCATATTTCAAAAAGAATTAATTATCTAGCACCATTTTTCACACAGATTACTTTTAAACTTCAAACAAACATACTACTTAAAACTTCAAACATACAAACATACTACTAATTCAACTAATTTAACTCAGAGATATAATATGTATTCTTCATACAAACATACTACTTAAAACTTCAAACAAATGTTTTGCATTAATACTACACAATTTAAAGTACTCTAATGTCTATGATATATTCAAATCTATTGAAAACATTTACAATTCTTCAGATGCTTTCTTTTCATCCCAATCCTCAACATTTGTCAGCAGTTTCTGTTGCATTTGATTGTTATCATTGAGAAGTAGGTCAAGTACTATTCTTATATGATGGTGTGTCAATCTTGGAAATTCCTATAAAAAAATAAAAGATTAACCTTAGTTTAAATAAATTATACTCTAAGTAATCCAGATAAGTTATAGAATTTAAGGACTTCAAAAATAAGTGTGGTAACTTACCTCTTTTATTGTTCCCAATCCTATCCCATTAACACCATCATACACCTTCATATGTAGTAGTAGATAGCTTTCTGAGAAATTTTCTTCTTTTTCTTTTTGGAATGGTAGTTCAATTATTCTCAGCTTGTAAGACAGTATATCATTTGCCTGTGGATGCTTTCTTTTTTTAAACAACTTCTGCACTTGTATGATCTGCAATGCAATGAATATTAATGTAATATGAGACACTGAAAAATGAACTTAAAGACACTCTTTTAATCTATTGATGTTTTACCGATCTAAGATAAAACTCTGTATAGGCTCATATTCTTCATTGGTCTCGTACAAAGTGTTGTCCAGATGATCAATTGTTTCACCTTTGAAGTTTATGACATCAAGAAAATAATGATCTTCCTTCTTCAGAGGTATAAATACCTGCACATAGATTATTTTTACACATATTTACTTTAAAGCTGTTTTCAATTACTTTAAACATATATTGTTCTACTTTAAATATTTATTCTATGTCTTACACATTGAGCTGCATACTTTAAAGCTGTTTTTTTTATTACTTTAAACATATATTGTTCTACTTTAAATATTTATTCTATGTCTTACACATTGAGCTGCATCCAAGTCCAATGATTGTGAACTATTCCAATCAATCCATAGCTTTTGCAGACTTGTTACTCCCTTTTTCTCATGAGCATTCAAACACATAGTTAATGCATCCTGCAAAAAAACAAAAAAAAAAAAAAAAAAAAAAAAAAAAAAATCCCAAGATTAATTAAAATATTTATTCAATGCATAATTTTATATTATAAAAGTAAATGTAAAAAACTTACCATTAAGTCAAATCCAAAGAAGAATCTGACCAAGTCATTTTCAGCCCTATCTCTTTGCATTTCATTGTTATTGAGGTGGTTTGCCCAAGCAGTGATCAGATTACTTGAAACTTTCTATTCATTGAGCAAAGCATTACAATCTTTTCTTACTATTTCAATTGAATCTATAAACCAGCCTACTACTTCGCTGTAATGTTGAATTAAATTTAAAGTTAAACTTATGCCAAACAATTTTATATATAATGCAACAGGAGTATTTGTTTTTTTGCAAGTATAAAACATACCTCTTGTTTGGAAAGTTTTCATCATCATTGATTGCTAAGTAGTCAATCACTTGGTGACATTTCAAGCTCATGTTATCCATTACTTCCTTGTGTTTCTTCAAGAAATCAGAAACACATATCATATCATCCACCCCTTTCTCCTTCTCAAGTTTCCTAACTACCCTGAACCTTGAAACTTTTTCCACAAGTTGTTTTCTTTTGGTGTTTATCTCTTTCAAAGCAAGAGTAGCACAGATTTCTACACGATACACCTTTCCCCTATTTGCTAAATCAAGGTCAGAATCAAAAGTGTCTCCAGAAAAACACAGCATATGGATCATTGCAAAAACACCACAATCAAGAGTATATCTTGGTGTCTTCCACTTGTAGTTAATTTCATCAAACTCATATTCTAATATTTCATCAGCTTTTTCATGATTAATTCTCTTCAGAAAGTTTGACATTTCCTCCACCTATAACATTTGTAAAGCAATATATAAGTACAACAAATTTATAGTATAGATTACTTCAATAAACATATGATTTACTTTAATTAGAACATCTTTTACTTTATATTTTATCTTATTTTTTTATAGGAATTATAATGTATACTTTTAATACATATTCATTTACTTTAATAAACATATGATTTACTTTAATCAGAACATCTTTTACTTTATATTTTATCTTTTTTTTTACAGACATTATAATGTATACTTTTAATACATATTCATTTACTTTAATAGTAGTGTTATTGTAGGGAATATTTCAAGCCATCCCACACTTAAGCCCCACTGTGATCATACACTTAAGCATGGTGGCGTCCAAAGGGAAGGAAGCTAGAGTAAAAGAGTCGCCAACAAGTTTTAGGAACTTGTAAACCGTTCATAGGGTGAAGGTTACACCCCTTAACGATCCAGGAGATCGTTAACTCCAATAGGTCTGGAACCATGACTGGAAGTTCGGGGATGAAGGTACAAATCCAACCTAAAATAGATTGAACCTGCCCTAAAAATAGGCCTCTACTTTATTCTTCTCGTATTCATGTGCACTTTCTGACTAACATGCAACCAATAGATTAACCCTAAACCTGTTTATCTATGTTGGTTGAATTTAATGCACAAACAAAACTATTATTGGCGATCACTTGAATTATAATCAAATTAACCCAAACAAGATTATTAATTATCTTATTAAGCGTGATTACAAGTACAAATTCCCTTTAAACATGCATAAAAGGTGTGATCAAGCAACAACAATAATAATATAATATCAAACAACAATAAACAATCACAATCATCAACATAATATTCTCTATCTCAAAGCATAATAATATTAGCAAGATCCTAGGCATGATACTAACAAGATTAATAACAAACCCTAGCATGTCACTAAATAATAAAGATCAAAGCTTTATTCCTAGCATGATACTAACATGATATTAAGAAAGAAATAGGAAGCATCATAACAATATCAGAAATATTAGTTAATCCTAAACATGATACTAGAAAGCAATAAAACATCTTAACATGATACTAGGAATCAACAAAATAATCTAAGCATGATTTCTATATCAAAAGAATAACAATTAAATTACTTACTTCGATGCCTCGTATCTTTTTCTAATAACAAAATACACGCGTTAGTAACTTCAAGGAAAAATAATAAATCAACCAATTAAATTAAATAATTGAAATAGGAATTTGGGACTAAACCCTCAGAAATTATAAACCTTTAACGTCTAGGGCGAAGGCAACTTCGAACTTGGCTAGGTGTGTCTAGATCTAATGTATGAGGAATTTTGTGAGAGGGAAGGTTTAGAAAAAGAAGAGAGAGAAAGCTTCTAACTTTAGAGAGAGAGAGGAGATGATTGTTGATTGTGAATGTTGAAAAACGGGGAGATACGACCCCTATTTATAAGAAAATAGCACGTGATCAAAGAAAATCATATTCGGAATAAAACTCCTCATGTCGCAAACGACAGGAGCCAGCGCCAAACGACGAGCTCGTCGCTAGGCGACGAAGGCCAACGCCAGGCGACGAAGGTCAGCGCCTGGGGACGACGCCGTCGTCTCGCGCTGGTCCAAAAGTCAACGCGCTTTCCCATGCGTAATTACCTTCAACACCGGTTGCAGATAATTGAGCGTCCGAGCAGTTTTCGAAATCAGATTTAATATATTTTATTCTAAATGAAACATCCTTTTTAAGATAATAGTTAATAGGTCCTCCTCTAGATCATCGGGCCACCTTTGAAAATCATTGGGCCTAATCTAATTTAATCCATAAATTCCTCATAAGTCATCGGAATTAGGCCTATAATATATCATTGGAAAGCTCTTTTCGAGCCCAATCCAACTACACTATTATTAGACCTTTATTATGGACTAAACCAAATTGGATTGGCTATTTTCCATAAAATAGGAGTAAGAAAAGAAATATTTTTAGAAAACAAAAAGAGAAATGTTTTAATAAAAACATCCTCATCATTAGACTTTCCACACCTTCACCTCGTTGGATAATCAAATGACGCGAAAGGTATTAATCACTGGATTTGGTTTTGGGGAGACACATTTGGGTGTCTACAGTTATTTACTTTAAAAATTTACTATTTATATATCAAAAAAATCTTACCACAAGAGATCCAAGAATTCTGTAAAAAGGCTTATGCTTGTCATCATACTCCCTGTTATCCAAGTATTGAATGGTCTGATTCAACAAGTTAACCACTATCAAACTATAGTGGTTACTCAGACAGATTGGAACAAAGATTAGTCATTAAAATTACAGTTCTTAGTCTACATATTCAAAATCATAATGCCCTACAATGTAGTTTAATTGAAATGAATAATAAAATGTACCAACTGAGCTGTCATAATTTTCTCCTCTACATTACAGAGGCACATCCAATCATACCATGGTGGATTCAATTCTGCTGTGTGTACTGAAGGAGACTTCTGGTCTGTTTTATCTGTTGTTTGGGAAGCATCTTGTGACATGAGAGACGGCTCTAGAGGTCTCTGTGTACTAATGAGGACATAAAACATATTACTTAATTACATCATACACATTTAGCTAAACATTTAATTTAACGCTTACATTGTGGTCAATGCCAAAGAAAAAGCATGATAGATCTTCTTTCAATCGAGAATCATTCATAAGAAATGACCAACATTGAACTACATTGGATTTTATCATATGAGGGGGGGCTGTTGGAGCTAGGGATGTTGTGTCATCTCTTGTTATCATGAGAAGACCTTCATATTTCACAATTTCTTCACTGTGCACATTTAAATGTTTATAGTAAATTAAATATTATTTAAATTAAATTAAATACTAACTAAAGTAGATAGAATATTTTTAAAATTAAAAAATATCATTACTTACTGTTAGAATTGGTTGTACTTCACAAAGCAGTAATTAGCCACTACTTGATACAACTCTGGCATTTCATTCATTCTTGATTTGTTGCCTCTCATTGTCTTTGAAACAAAATCAATTTCAACATCTTTTTCTCCATAATCTAAATTGATTTTAACTTTTGAAACTATCTCCTAGTGAATGTCCTTAAGCACAATAGTTGTTTTTGCCACAAGTTGTTTATCAGCATCACTTGTAATAAAAGAGCAGATTTAGTTTCAAAAGAATCATACACTATCCACTATGGATTGATTAATATTTACTTAAGTTAACAACTTACTTTCAATTGTTTTTTCTATTGCTTTCTTTGTAAGTGTTGGCTGATTTTCTTCAACAAGAGTATGCTTTAGGACGCTCTCAGTGACTGAGCTTATTACATTACTAAGATCATCATCAACTGCCTAGTTATCAACCTCCTTCTCTCGTTTCTCTTCATTTTTCTCTTGTTCCTTTTCAGTCTTCTCTTTCTTCTTCTCATCTTCCTTTTTCTCTTGTTCCTTCTCTGGTTCATTCACCTATTCCTCCTCCTCTTTGTTGTCTTCCTCCTCCTTTTCCTCATTTTCTTCCTCCTCCTCCTCTTCTCCCTCCTCCTCTTCTTGATTGTCATCCTCCTCCCTTTCTTCCTCCTCCTCCTCTTCTTCCTCCTCCTCCTCTTTGTTTTCATTCTCCTCTTTGTTATCATCCTCCTCTTTGTCAGAATCTTTACTTTCATCATCCAAATCCTTTTCCTCCTCTATTTCCAAATCTTCATTTTCATCATCCAAATTGATAGTTTTAGGATCACCTGCATCCTCTTGATTAGTTTCAGGATCAGTTTCAAAATTTTTATGTTGCTCCTCCCATGTTGACAGAAACACACTAGATACATCTATTAAATCATCATAAAGCTTGACTATTTCATCCATAGCCCTTTGTACTTTAGGGTCTTCCATTAGCCTTTGTGTTTCTGAAACCAGTTGAGAATTTGATGTAGACACATTTATTTGTTGCTTTTTCATCTTCTTTGTTAAACAAGTTATATGCTCAGCATGTAACATTGCATAGAGTGTTGAATCTCTAGCCAACAAATGCAATTCTTCTTCAATTTCCTTCAAAATAAATAACAAACATTATTATTACATTATTTTTTAACATAAATACTATTTACTTTTTAGTTAATTTGTTTACCTTTAAGTGTACATTATTTACTTTATGTTTATCATTTATTAAACATTATTACTACTAGAAGCAGAGAAATTAAATATAATAAAAGTAAACAAACATGATATAAAAGTAAAGACATTTCATTTTAAAGTAAACACAAGAAATCAATGTAAGTTATAAAAAATTACTCACATTTTTTACAGCATCATGTATTTCACTATCTGTCATGACACCTTCTGGTAGGTTGAATGACACTAATCTTCTCTCTCTGTCAGCAAAGTTTCTATAAGCATTCTCAATCACATGTCCCAAGAATGCTTGCTGACCTACTCTTCTACAAACTAGATAGACATCCTTTTGAAGTTCTCCTTGACCAAAAGATGCCTTTGCTTCATTTGCAATTCTTTCTTTGAATTTCTCATCTGACCAATGCTTGATCAATGGCAGTGTTGCTGGTTCAGGCTGCCCTCTGAATGCAAGATGATGAAAGTAGATAAGTTGAAGAATCAGGACACATCCACTGATTCCTAATCTTGATTCTTTGTGTTTGTTGTTTTTGAAGCTCCCTACTGCTTTGCACAGGTTATTCAGAACATAACCACACCAATCCAGGTTATGTATCTCTTTCACATTGTCTGCATAGCTAATTGTCTTATAATCAATCACTCTGTTTGCAACAGGGGCTAAGAATGTGCTGCAAACATACATTACAAAGAATCTATTAAAATCATCCCCTCCTTCCTTCAGATTCTTTATTTTGTTCTCCAAATTATTCACAAAGATGTCATCACCTTCTGGAATTCCTAGTTTTTTCTTCCATTCCTTTTGAATCAACATGTTTGCTATAGGTTGCTTTCTTAATTGAAAAGTAACCTTGTTCTTAGTTACATGTGAAAGCAAGAAAATATCCTCAACATTATAGGAACTAACAGAAAACTCCTTCACCATGTCAATCTTGAAAATACAGCTGTTTTCATTGAAATGGTGACAAAGCCATGGAAGCATCTTTGTTGAAATTCTTGTTAACTTCAGTTCAAGCAACCCTCCAAAACCAACACTTAATACATTTGATTTTTGTCTCTTACTGAAATCTTTGATCAAATTAAAAACTACATTGGGTCTGCAGTGTGATTTCTTGATTTCCAGATTACCATTATCATTATCACTTCCTTCTTAACCTCAATAACTTCATGTAATTCCTTATCAGAAATGCCAAGCTTCATTTTCTTCTTTAAATAAGCTTTTCCCTTTTTTTTGTCTTCTTCTGATGATTCATCAAAATCCTCATTTGGATCTTCTTCTGGTTCATAATTTCTATCTTTAACTTCAAGTTTTATCCTTTTCTTTGTTCCTATAATTTGTTAAAGTAGAAGATATTAAAACATTTACTCTTAAAATATAATATTCAAGAACAAACAATCTACTTCACAACATATAAAACATGTTAAATAACTTTGAAAACATATATATTTACTTTATAGGCATTTTTATTAACTTTATTAAACTTATCAGTTACTTTTATGATCAATCATGTATTATTATGCATAATAATATTTATATTTACATCATAGACATATAAAGGTAAATACTTTACTTTATAACAGTTTCTATTTACTTTATAGAATGAATCATTTACTTTAAGATTTATACCTTGGAGTAATAGATTCATTTACTTTGTAAATTTAATACAGAACATATGAATCTAACTTTAGATTCTAATTTAATAAACTTTTATGAACCTTTTGATGCTTCTAGTTCATTAATCCTTCTCTTTATCAATATTTACTTTTTTGAAATCCTTTGAAGCTTAGCATCTAATATAGTTAGTTTGCATAATCAGTTTATAAGTATACACATGTTAAAGAACTTTTAAAACATATATATTTACTTTATAAGCTTTTTTGTTTACTTTATTAACCTAACCATTTACTTTTATATTCAATCATGTAATAATATGCATCATTAAAATTGCAACATAGACTTATAAAGATAAATGCTTTACTTTATTAGTGTTTCTATTTAATTTATCAAATAATTATTGTATTTCAATAATTTATACCTTTAATTGGAGATTACTTTGAATTTGCTGCTTCTTTGGAGATTTCTTCTGTGTTGTAGGAACTTTCTTGGCTGTAGGAGACATTTTGGCTGCAGTAGCTTTTTTACTTGCAGCAGCCTTCTTTGCTACAGGAATTTCCTTTGCTGGATCTAGTTGTGTTGGAGATTTTTTCTTTGTAGTTTTTGTTATTTTAATTTGTTTCCAATTCAAAACAAAAATGAATCATACTTTCAAACTATATGGTAATGTAATGAGCAAGGATCATCATCTTGTTTGATATGTTATACACAAGCCATAATACAAAAGCCACAACAATTTATTGATTTATACACAAGCCATAATAGCTATAGATCTCACGGTAATTCATTAACATTTAATCAATTTAAAGTTACTTTTAGCCAATTTCTATCTACTTGTAAAAATAATCCACTGAAAATCATAGAAACTCAAAACAAACTACTCAAAACATATGATTTAATTTAGTTGACTTTGAATTATTTTTTATCAACTTTTATTTGATTTATTTTAACTAAGAACTCCGTAGCAACATTTACAACAGCAAACAGCAGAGCAGAAGTACCATAGCAACAACAAGTGACACAGCAAATGTAGCAAAGTAGGAGCAACCCAGGGAAACCAGGGCTTACAATGATAACATGTTGGACAACTTAAAATCAAACATTTCATGAAAGAATTTTATAATTTCAACCATTGATAAACTGATAAATTATACCAAACAATCTAACTATCAAATTTTACCATAGAAATCCTAAACAAACTACTCCAAATATGTGATTGTATTTTCTTGATTTTAAACTATTTTTTATCAACTTTTATTTGATTTCTTTTAACTATTATCAACAATTACTCATAAATTAACCAAAATTGTGAAAAAACATGATTATGAAGAAATCGAACTTAAAAACACCAAAATTGAACTTTGAAGTACTCCGATTCAACTTCTGCTACTTCAAATTTAACATAATCAAGCAAAAAACATAAATATAAGTAAAAAATTGCAACAAAAATAGACGAAAAAGTATGAACTTTGAAGTTTTGATATAATACCTAATATTCGCTAATTTTTGCCAATTTTCGAAAATTTTTGTTCCGAAAATGAAATATGTAGACAGTAGAAGTTAAAATTGTGATTATATAGCGAAATTGAGCAGTTGAATAGACGGTTATGGAGGTTTTCGAAGCTTTTGACCAGTTGAAAATGGCGAAGAAGAGAGCGAGAGTAGAGAGAGAGGGGAGAGAGAAAATGGCGCCTTAATTTGAGTGCTCATTTAATTTGTTTGATTTAATCTGGGCCGTTAGATCACGCGCCTCTTGTCTCTGATCTAACGGGGTCTTGATTAGTTCTTAGTTCCTATTTTACAATTGGTTCTCATTATAACCCGGTCCTACATATATATATATATATATATATATATATATATATATATATATATATATGTATATGTATATATATATATATATATATATATATATATATATATATATATATATATATATATATATATATATATACGTGTGTGTGTGTGTGTGTGTGTATGTATGTATGTATGTATACTAAGGCTGAGCAAAACTAGCCGAAAAACCAAAAATCCGAAAAATCGATCCGTAACCGTTCCGAAAATTAGGGTACCCAATCCGATAACCATAACGGTTCGGGTACCCGTTCCAATAATTTGTTATCGGGTATGGTTATTGGGTATCATTTTAAAATTAACGGTTACCCGATCCGATCCGATAAGAATTTTTTTGCTTTTTTCCCTACTTAAATCTATTTTTGTAAAATCTAAACTCTTACTTTACTTCATAATGATTAGTAATATTATTAATAATTTGGTCAAAATCATATGATATAGTTGTTAATTAGTGATAAATTATATCATAATAACTACATAATTAAGTTTAATTATCATTATTGGATATCTTATTGGGTACCCGATAACCGATCCGTAAATCTGGGTACCCGAACTTATCGGTTCGGGTTATGGATATGACTTTTAAGGATTTTGGTTATCGGGTACCCGAACCGTTAGTACTAACGGTACGGGTACCCGTCCCATGCTCACCCCTACTGTATACATATACGTATATCATATATACTAAAAGACACACCAGCAATGACACGTGTCATTTCCTGGTGTGTCCTTATTTTTTTTTTTTTGTTGAATAAAAAATTCTATTATAGAGACAAACCTTATACAAAAATAATTCCCTAAACTTTTATAATATAATTACTTAAATTAAAAAAAGATTTGACATATTTTAACACAAATATTTATATAGCTATAAAATAAACATTCTTAACATAAGTTTGATAATTTTTTACATCATTTTATACCTAACAATTTTTCGTAATCCTTTATTTTGATCAAAAATAAAGGGGAGTTTTTCCCCGAGTTTTTAGAGAGCCACATAGGATTTAATTTTTTCAGCGCGCCATGTAGGATAATAAATTTTAGTGGTAGCTGGTAGAGGGATATTCGGTCGTTGGACGATCACCCTCAAGCCAAACACTATTTCTACCTAAACTAACCTAAGACAAGTCTAGGGCAAGTAGAGGATCGTATCCACAGGGAATGGGTATGAGTACACCGAGAGTATGAAACGGTTGCAATCTAGTTCGGTCACAAATTGGAGGTTTGATTAAATAACTACTATATGGAGACAAACACTAGGGGGGAAATGGGGATAGACACCAACCAAACCAATGGATCAAAACAATAGGCAAGCATGTACACAAATTGGATGATAGAGAGGGCACTCAACATTGTCTTCTTTTGAAGTCACCACACTAAGCATTCTTAAACCAAACTCAACTAGCAAGATAGGCCAACCAAGTCTTAACAATAGGAAGTAGACTACTAACTCGGGTTTGTCTTTCGATCGGTTCGAGATAGTACTAAGGCACAAATAATTGGGATTTCTCACCTAATTACCGCAACTAAGACTACTACATCATCCAAACGAGGTACCGTAATCAAGATAGAAATTCGGTCTAATCATACAAGAAAAGGTTCACTTCTCTCGAAACTACAACACTAAGCCTTCCTAAACTAAACTCGACTAACAAGATAGGCCAACCAAGTTTTAACGATGGGAAGTAGACTACTAACTCGGGTTTGTCTTTCGATCGGTTCAAGAAAGCATTAAAGCACAAATAATTGGGATTTCTCTCCTAATTACCGCAACTAAGACTACTACATCATCCAAACGAGGTACCGTAATCAAGAGGAATTTAGCATAATCATACAAGAAATGGCTCACAACTAGACCTCATCTTTCAATGCAAGCATAGAAGTGAATACATGAGCAATAAGTGGCCATCCAATTACACATGCAATTAACCAATTCTTTAACAATCAATCATCAACCCAAAATGAACATGCAAACACAAACATCAATTAACCCATGGCTTGGTTGGGTCTTCATCCAACCCCTAGTTAAGAAACTACTCACTAAACATGGTGAGGGACATCAAAACAACAAGTTCCAATTCAAACATTAAGTTAACAAGTTGAGAGGAGTAGTAGGAATAAGGTAGATCGGACATGCAACAACAATTAAGCAAGATCAAGAGAGAAATTAACAATTCAAAGTAAATAAAAACTGAAATTAAAGAGTAAGGGATAGAGGAAAGAGATTACTAATGAAGCTTCAAGGTTGAGAAAATGTTGAAAGGAAGAATACAAACTTCAATTAATCTACTTCAATGATAGAGTTTGAGAGAAACTAAGCTAATTAATAAGAGTTTAGAGAGTTAAGGGCCTAAGAAGACTAAAGGGAAGAAGGTGATCTTCTCCAAGGAAGAAGATGCAGAAAACTGAAGCCAAGGGTCGTATTTATACACCCCGAAATAACATTGTAAAATCCGCCCAAAAAGTCGGGTCTGCATGTAGGAGCGCCCGCTCCTACATAGAGGAGCGCCCGCTCCTCAGGCTGGAGCACCCTCTCCTGGATCTTGCGCGCCCTCTCCTCCTGCAGCAATTTGAGGCAGTTTGTAGGAAAACAGGGAGGAGCGCCCGCTCCTATATAGGTGCACGCCCGCTCCTAAAAGTGCAGGGGAGGCAGAATGTGGCAGTTCAGGCAGGAGCGCCCGCTCCTAACAGGCTGCACGCCCTCTCCTCTTGTGCTTTGCTTCCAATATAGTTCTTCATGTTCATGCTATGTGACCAATTTCTCCTTGCATCTACAAACACGAACACACACATAAAAAGGAACGGGGAAGCCAAAAGTTGTAATCATACACAAAAAGGAGTCGGAAAGGGGGATAAAGAGGGGAAAATGACAACAAAATTGTGCTAAAAATACCATGATAAGTGGACAAATAAAACACTTATCAAATTCCCCAAACTAGCCAATTGCTTGTCCCTAAGCAATTCACTTGGCGCAAAAGAAACCAATAGATTAATCCGCTCAAAGAAAAGCACATGTAAAGATAAAAGAATCCTTGAGCAATAAAACTCGAGCATGAGGTATATGCCTAAGATCAACCACGGTCATGACTAACCAAGGCCTAGCTAACCTTCCCGAATGTACTCAACTTTGGTCCATTCAACCAATCTTACCGCGTCCCCACATAAAGTTCAAATTCTCCCTAATGGTAGTGTCTCATGACTCCTCGAAGGAGCCGGAAGAAAAATAGACAAAAGAAAGTTTAGAACACTCGACATCTCAATGATAAGTACCCTCTCCACATGCTTGTGAACCAACTCCCTCCACCGACAATGGATTCAACTACTCTGCTAACATTACAAAACTCAAGGATTACGACACAAGTTAAGGCATAGAGAAAACTAGAAGTGCTTTGCAATTAAAGTCAAGCTAAGGTATATAGCACTAAGAGCAAACCTAAAGAGGTTTCTAACTTTGACCCAAATTACAAAATATGAATAAACTTGAAATAAAAACGCACCCCCAAGCTTGTTTAATTGCTAGGGTGATGGCTATTCATCACTTCTTTTCTTTCCCTTCTTTTTTTCTTTTTTTTTTCTTTCTTTCTTTCTTTCTTTTTTTTTTTTTTTTTTCCAAACTTGAACATTTACATCACTAACTACTAATTACAATAAATTAAAAATTGAACTAAGAAAACAAGAATGATATGCCTTAATTTTTTGTGAATAAACAATACATAACAACCTTCATCAATCACTAAGAGTAGTTTAGGCCACGATCTTGGGAGTTGGGACTCAAGTTGTCGATCTAGGTACTAAATCAAAGAGGATCCTTGCCACTCATTCAAAATGTAGTAGGCTTGAAAATATTACAACCTCACTTTTGGGAACAATATGGGATCAATTACTACCTTTTGGGGTTCAAATTCCTTTGATATGGGCGACAACCTTCTTACCACAATCCTAGACTTTAGGTCTCGTACATTCGGTAAGGTTATTGTCACACTAGCCTAAACTAGCCAATTCTATGTTCAACCAAGGGCATCTAAACCATGCTCGAAATTTTATTACCAAAAGAAAGCAAATATCCATCACATGCAATCCAATATCCTCATTGAGGACTATTCTAAAAGCAATTTTTTATTTATTTTTTTATTTTTATTTTTTTTAGAGGAAAAGCAAAACTACTCGGGTTGCCTCCCGGGAGCGCTTCTTTAACGTCACTAGCTTGACGAAAATTCGAAGATTGGTTTCTTCACTAACACCTACAACAAAAAGTTAGTCAAAGAAATCAAAGAAAAACAAATCTATACAAATGAACTAGTCTCACATGTTTCACAAGTAACTCAATGCTCAACGCCATTCCCCGGCAACGGCGCCATTTTGGTAGAGGGATATTCGGTCGTTGGACGATCACCCTCAAGCCAAACACTATTTCTACCTAAACTAACCTAAGACAAGTCTAGGGCAAGTAGAGGATCGTATCCACAGGGAATGGGTATGAGTACACCGAGAGTATGAAACGGTTGCAATCTAGTTCGGTCACAAATTGGAGGTTTGATTAAATAACTACTATATGGAGACAAACACTAGGGGGGAAATGGGGATAGACACCAACCAAACCAATGGATCAAAACAATAGGCAAGCATGTACACAAATTGGATGATAGAGAGGGCACTCAACATTGTCTTCTTTTGAAGTCACCACACTAAGCATTCTTAAACCAAACTCAACTAGCAAGATAGGCCAACCAAGTCTTAACAATAGGAAGTAGACTACTAACTCGGGTTTGTCTTTCGATCGGTTCGAGATAGTACTAAGGCACAAATAATTGGGATTTCTCACCTAATTACCGCAACTAAGACTACTACATCATCCAAACGAGGTACCGTAATCAAGATAGAAATTCGGTCTAATCATACAAGAAAAGGTTCACTTCTCTCGAAACTACAACACTAAGCATTCCTAAACTAAACTCGACTAACAAGATAGGCCAACCAAGTTTTAACGATGGGAAGTAGACTACTAACTCGGGTTTGTCTTTCGATCGGTTCAAGAAAGCATTAAAGCACAAATAATTGGGATTTCTCTCCTAATTACCGCAACTAAGACTACTACATCATCCAAACGAGGTACCGTAATCAAGAGGAATTTAGCATAATCATACAAGAAATGGCTCACAACTAGACCTCATCTTTCAATGCAAGCATAGAAGTGAATACATGAGCAATAAGTGGCCATCCAATTACACATGCAATTAACCAATTCTTTAACAATCAATCATCAACCCAAAATGAACATGCAAACACAAACATCAATTAACCCATGGCTTGGTTGGGTCTTCATCCAACCCCTAGTTAAGAAACTACTCACTAAACATGGTGAGGGACATCAAAACAACAAGTTCCAATTCAAACATTAAGTTAACAAGTTGAGAGGAGTAGTAGGAATAAGGTAGATCGGACATGCAACAACAATTAAGCAAGATCAAGAGAGAAATTAACAATTCAAAGTAAATAAAAACTGAAATTAAAGAGTAAGGGATAGAGGAAAGAGATTACTAATGAAGCTTCAAGGTTGAGAAAATGTTGAAAGGAAGAATACAAACTTCAATTAATCTACTTCAATGATAGAGTTTGAGAGAAACTAAGCTAATTAATAAGAGTTTAGAGAGTTAAGGGCCTAAGAAGACTAAAGGGAAGAAGGTGATCTTCTCCAAGGAAGAAGATGCAGAAAACTGAAGCCAAGGGTCGTATTTATACACCCCGAAATAACATTGTAAAATCCGCCCAAAAAGTCGGGTCTGCATGTAGGAGCGCCCGCTCCTACATAGAGGAGCGCCCGCTCCTCAGGCTGGAGCGCCCTCTCCTGGATCTTGCGCGCCCTCTCCTCCTGCAGCAATTTGAGGCAGTTTGTAGGAAAACAGGGAGGAGCGCCCGCTCCTATATAGGTGCACGCCCGCTCCTAAAAGTGCAGGGGAGGCAGAATGTGGCAGTTCAGGCAGGAGCGCCCGCTCCTAACAGGCTGCACGCCCTCTCCTCTTGTGCTTTGCTTCCAATATAGTTCTTCATGTTCATGCTATGTGACCAATTTCTCCTTGCATCTACAAACACGAACACACACATAAAAAGGAACGGGGAAGCCAAAAGTTGTAATCATACACAAAAAGGAGTCGGAAAGGGGGATAAAGAGGGGAAAATGACAACAAAATTGTGCTAAAAATACCATGATAAGTGGACAAATAAAACACTTATCAGTAGCCAATTAAATACGAGATTACTAATTTCTTTTAGAATTAAATTATTTAAATGACACGTAAGCAAAATTAGCAAATGAGATTTCCCAATTTAAATTAATTAAATATAAAATATTATCTTTTGATATTAGGAATTTTATCTAAATAAATAACAAATTTTAGCACATAAATATATATATTAAAAAAATTATTTAAAAAATTCAAACAAACCTTCATCTAGTCTTTATTAATTAATCTGTTATTAAAATGTGCTTGCAATATGAGTCGTTTTTTTATTTGATTTTATGTTTATCAATATATATATTACCTAATCTTTTTTTATTTTATTTTTTTGGAGTAATCTTTTTTGTATTTCTGGGATGCTTAGTTTATCACTTATTAGACAAATTAGTTGCTTTTTTTTAGGGGAGAAGAGTCCAAAAGGACATTAAATTTCATTAATTAAGGCCATACGGCATTTACAATTGACAATTACTGATAATGAAAACGAATTTAACAAAATCAAACAAAAATTAATCGAGGAAGGGCTAAGAATCCAAATTCATAAATATAACAATTTGGCACATTCTCGATTCGTTGTCTCATACAACTTTTTGAATGGATCTGTCGTCACTTCGCAATTTTGTGAGAAAGTAAATTCTTGTGCTGATTCCGTAACCCAAATCCGAGCCATAATCAATCGTAGCCCCGCACAACCGGAGACCAAATTAAACACAAATAAAACCTTGTCTTTCGAAGGAGTCCGAAAAACCCTGTCTTTAGATGGAGATCGAAAAAACCTTGTCTTTCAGAGAAGATAAAAAAAACCTTGTCTTTTGAATGAGATAAACCCTTTCTTTCGTGGGAGACATTATTGTAACCTAAGAAACAAAAATGCTTAAAAGAAAATAAATATTGGGGCTTTTCACCGGTGAAATCCGATGGAAGCCCCTTCAAAATTGACAATGGAGACTAGAGTTTAGGAGAGAGAAGAGAGAGAGAGGAGGCTAGGGTTTTTTTATGTGGGTGTGGGAATTATATTAGATATACATTAATATATTTTAGAGCATCCACAATGTTAGCTACAAGTACATGTAGCTAAGGGTTACCTCATAATTATTTCTCAAGCTACAAGATTTAAACTACAGCCTCTACAATGATAAGCTACTTCTTTTGTAATTTTATTATATCCGGATTCCAAATATAATTACTCTCAGTTTAAAAGTACTCCGTATTGTATAATTTCGTTAAATTTTTACTATCTTCAAAATTATTTAGATCTAAATACCATTGCAATTAATGGTTATGTTTCTATACATTTTTTTCCTCATATGAGGTACATATATAAAATATATTTATTTCAAAGAAATTTTTTATGTCGTGCATCACACGGGGCTAGTTTAGTTTATAACTATAGATCGCCGTGCATGGCATGGGACCTAACCTAGTATTTATATATATTTA
Organism: Chenopodium album; assembly: GCF_948465745.1. Taxonomy (NCBI): domain Eukaryota; kingdom Viridiplantae; phylum Streptophyta; class Magnoliopsida; order Caryophyllales; family Amaranthaceae; genus Chenopodium; species Chenopodium album. The sequence continues at coordinate 47,183,943 of NC_137843.1, forward strand.
TATATATTTATATATATATATATAATTACTACTGCGTTTTAATTTCATTTTAAAAATTACTACCGCAAATTAAAAATCTTGTTAATTACTATCGTAAAAAGTTTAAATTTTTTTTTTGATTTTACTACCAACCACCCTTTTAGACCATTTATGATATCATATTTTCCCTGAACCCATGTTTAACCCACGTTTAACCCTTAGTTAATAATTTAATTGACTCTAAAAAAAGGCAAAAAATAAAATCCCTTCTAACCATGGTTACCCTAGCTAACTAATCTTCCTTCTTCACCATTGCTAAATACCCTTCAAGTTTCTTGCTTCAAATTAACACTAATTCTTCCCATTGATCCTACAATTGCTCCTGGTTAACATGTAATTCACCTCTATTAAATTCGCCTTTTAGGATTTTCGAATTTTAGGGTGTTCGAATTTTAGGGCTAATAGATTATGATTTTGGTTGATTAACATAGAATTTTTGTAATTCTCTTTGAACTAAGCTATCAACAAAACATAATATGTGTTTTTTCTTTGAATTAAGCTGTCAACGAATTCTAGCTTGGATTATTAAATTGTTTCTTTTTCGGTCCTCTCCTCTAGTGAATCCTTGCTTTTCATTCATTGCTCAAAATTTTGATCAATTTTGCAAAGTAAAGGATTCATTGCAAAGCAAACATCGTGATGCCAATTTGTAGAGTAGTTTTCAATGGAGGTTGAAGGTCAAAGGGTCAATGTGGAGTTATAGAGAGAAAGAAAGGAAAGAGGAGTTATAGTTTAGCTAGGGTAACCATGGGTTAAAGGAAATTTTATTTTTCCTTTTTTTTTTGGGTGATTTAATCGATTAATCAAGGGTTAAACGTGCGTTAAGGGGAAAAGATGACGTCATTAATGGTCTAAAGGGAAGGTTGGTAGTAAAATCAAATTTTTAAAATTTTTTATGGTAGTAATTCAAAAGATGTTTAAGTCGCGGTAGTAATTGACAATTTTTAAAGCGTATATATATATATATATATATATATATATATATATATATATATATATATATATATATATATATATATATATATATATTAGATTCTTAATACAAATTTTTTCTTGTATGGATTATATGTAGTGAAATTACTGTGCAAGGCACATGTCCTAATCTAGTAATTACTACTCGTATTAAAAGACCACAATAAGAGCTTGGCATCTTTCCCGGTTTTAGACCCGTACATATAAATGCACTAGGTTAGGTCCCATGCCATTCACGGCTATTAATATTATTTATTATCGATTAATGTTATATTTAATTGATAGATTATACTATATAAATTGTCTAAATTTATCATTGATAAAAACGAAGTATTTGACATAATGAAACATGAAATATCATGCTTAATTGACATTCTATTGTTTTAACCATATAAGAAAATCTATATTAGCTGAATATATAAAGATAATAAAGATTAAAATTTATTATAGGAATAAAACAATAAAATAAAACAAAATAAATTTCTAAAAAAGCCATAGAAAGAAGAAATAAAAAATAAAAAATAAAAAAAAAGGAGAGGATGTAGTTTTGACGAAAAAATCTATATCTATATACTTATCAGTGATCATTGTAATATTTGTTTTTTTCATTAACTTCTGTCTATCTCAATTGTATCCTTGAAACAAATATTATGTTTGTCATACAAAAACTTATAGTAGAAGATTGTATTTTTTTAATAATATTATACAAATATTATATTTTCCATATTAGTTAACTGAATGTCAATATATATATATATATATATATATATATATATATATATATATATATATATATAAAGTTAAACATCATTGCTATTTATATAGTAAATTAAATTTTACAAATAATTTCTTTAAATAAATTTTCCATTAAATTATTTTTTAAGAAAAAAATACTAAGGACACACCAAAAGCTGACATGTGTCATTGCTAGTGTGTCTTTTAGTATATAGTTATTGATTGATTAACACGAGCTCAAACTATTGTATGCATCGTTAATCAAAAGAAAAAAACCAATATGAAAGTTATCTTTATGCATTATTGTTTAAGAAGATGCAACCTATTATTTTAATACATATAAGTGCATTGACACGGGCTAAAACCGGTTATCTTTATGCATTGTAGGTGTTTTATCTAGTTTATTACTTTGACATAAGATGGATTATGTTAAGATAAATAAACGTTGTGTGTTTTTTTTTAGTTTTGTAGTGTTGTTTCTAACACAAAATACCATACATAATACCAAGCATCACCCTTATACATACCTCCATGAATTCTTGCTGATCAATTGCTAAATTGGTATAAAACTAAAACACCCATGTGTATCATATACGAAATTTGTAAAAAAAAAAAAAAAAAAAAAAAAAAAAAACTTCCTCCATTTTTCTTTTATTGCACCATAATGACTTCTACAATATTCACTTAATCTTCATTGACCATCATTTGTGATTTATCCATTAGGAAAAACATAGTCATGTGGAATCTAGTTAGATTCGTCTCGAAATTTACTTTCAAATGTCAATTTTTTATAATTTTTACAAAAGTATAATTGAAGATATTAATAGTTAAAGTAATGTATTGGCAATCATGAAATCCCTCATGCTGGAATAAAAAAAATAACGGAGAAAGTATATGAAATTTGTCAATTTTGATAATTGAGTATGAAAATTAGGTTCGAATGACAAATTAATATAAAAAAAATAAAAAATAAAACTATAATCTGAAAAGTTATGATGCAAATTTGGATAAATCACTATACGGATCTACAATGTTGCAGGAAAAATTTATTGAAGCTTAAGAGTTTTGATGATGATGAATATAAACTAGCAAACTTCAAATAATAAGATTTCTCTAAGTGTTGTAATTAGAATAGGTGAAGTAGACTTTGGAAGTGGAAGAGTGACCTAACTATGAAGACTCGAAGAGATCTCAAGGAAAGTTAAAGAAAATAGGAGAAGAGTTCCAATTAGGAACTAACTAAATAGGAACTTGAAGACAACAAGATTGAGAAGCTCAACTTGGCCTGCGTTGAAGACAGCAAGTTTCAAAAGAACTAGTCCTGCGAAGTTCCAGTTGAGAACTGGAAGTTAAGTGACAGCAGAAACTTAGTCCTAGACTGTGTGAAGCCCAAGTACCCTGGAATGCAGTAATTAACGAAGCAAATTAATTTTTAATAAGTTTCTATTTTTATATATTGCTTTAAATATGATTGGTAAGTTTAGATATGAGATTTATTAGAAACGTGACCAAAAAGCTTGGCAAGCTTAAAATAGGAAGGTTTTAAAAAGATAAGTTTTTATGAAAAGATTTTCTAAGAAGATTTTATTTCATAAAATCAAGATTTCTAAAAGATAATATTCTTTTCACAATTTATCTTTGATAAGTTTTCCTGAAAAGATTTTCTTCTAAAATGATTTACTTAAAATCGTATTTTGTGATTTTGGTAAAATAACATAGTTATCTTTCGAAAACCCTACTTTCTATATGAGCTAGTCTTATATAAATTGTAGGAATCACATTTCATATTTTCTGTGAGTTTATGCCTGAAGAATTCGAAGAGTGCTTAAAAGGTGTAAGTTTTCCAAGTTCATACTTTATCATATTAGTTTCGGATTTCATGTGTATCTTACCTTTCGTATACTAGAGTCAGATGATTGTATTAGTTCGGTTACTGGGTGTGTGTGTGTGTGAATTACTTCTCTGCATACAGTTGTGTAAGCTACTAAGTTAAAGCTGAGTAAGAGTACTTAGGAAGTATAAGTGAATCTAAGTCAGGATTTGGATTGGGTAGAATAGGGTTCTACTATGTAGCAAGTTCAGTTTGGAACTTGTGAGTAAAGGTCTGAGTATAATAGGTTGTAACTTGTGAGTTTGCCCTATTATAGTGAATTGGTTTGGTTTTGGAAATCCCTTAGAGGGTCAAAGTTTTACTTCCAGTTTGGCCCTGGAAGGTTTCCTCGTAAAATACTGTGTGCGTTGCAAGTTCCATTACATTCTGTTTTTATATTCCGCAAAAGTAGCCACTAGGAACTCACATACAATTCACCCCCCCCCCCTCTTGTAGTGTTCGTCTCAATTATAATTGGTATAGAGCAAGGTTCTCACGTGTAAGTAGATAACTTTGCTGAGTAAGTTCCTGAGGAGAAATGAATTACAAAGAGAAACTTGAAGAAGGGTATTCTACCCATCGTCCACCTATGTTCAATGGTAAGTTTTATACCTACTGGAAGAACATGATGGAAATATTCATCAAGGCAGAAAATTACCAGGTTTGGCGTGTAATTGATGATAGGAATGGTGTCCTTCGAACAAGTGTATTATTCCGGTAGAGGGTTCAGAATTATTAGAAAGCTAATTATTCAGTGAGGTCAAGTGATCGGAATGCGTAGGTGGAGGCCGCTTTCGATCAGTAATATTAATGTATAATTAATATTACAGCTTAATCTTGACTTAACCCTTCGGGACACACCCAAGCAACTAACGATCCGACACGATGAATTAATCCGAAAGACGTCGGATTTCGAGCTTAAAGCGTCAGAACCAAATCCCAAAAGTCGAGCCAAAATTTAGGAATTGGCGAGATGGGAAAATGCTTCAAGTAACAAGTAAAAACCCTAGCCACGCGAAGGCTAGGGAAGCACGCCAAATAGAAGCGCGCCACGTAGCAACATACATGGCAACATGCCATGTGGCAGCACACGTGGCATCGCACGTGCCAGCCACCACGTGGCAGCGTGCCACGTTGGCAATGCCATGTAGCAATGGGTCGCGGACCCGGGTGACGAGTCATGGACGCGGGCCAAAAGGTGGCGGCCCAACCGAACCCAACTTGGGGCCCAAGGTTTGGTGCCACATGGTTAGCTCACAATGCATGTGAGTTACCTTGGGGAGCAAGTGAGGAAGTGGTCCTCACTAAACCATGTGACACTTGTTACTTTGTTATTCCTTGGTTTATTTAACTAAGGATTGAATTCAACATTCTTTCTATGTGGGATCTTTTTATGACAAAGTCCCACCATGAAAGATGAGTGGAATTCACAAGGAAGCACTCCTTACAAATAGCCAAAGCTTGGGATTGTTCACTTGAGTAAGAGTTAGAAAAGGCATATCCATTGAGAAAACCTTTAAACTCATAATTAATCGAGTAGTTTTTTCGGGCTTGGCTAACCTCCAAGCAATAGACCTAGTCGGGGTCGTGTTGCGGGTGGATGTCGTAGGAGGTTTTCGCCCGTTGCGAGACTTAAGCTTTCTCAAGTAAGAGCTCGGGGTACGAGCGAAGCAAAGGTATTTTCGTCTTTCCTTAATTCTTGTTAATTATGTCTTTTGATTATATTAATTGTGAGTGTGATCTTGGCTCGGGTTTTATTTTCCGTAATGAGTCGGACTCATCAAAACCCAACAGCAGTATCGGAGCCTTGCTCATTTATTTTTATAATCATAATTTTCAAGGTGTTTTTATGGCTCTATTTTTCTGGTTTTATGTTGCTAATTAGATTAGTAGCTTGGTTTTATTAATTTTGATCCCGTTTTAAAGCTGATTATGGCCCCAAACCTAGATTTTCGCCCAAAAATAGTGAATTTTGGGTGGAAAAGGCGTTCTGGAAATGTTTTTAATCCCTTCTAGGATTGTGTTTTAGGCCAAAATCTGACCAGAAATGCCTTTTTCGAGGGATTTTTCGTTTTGACGAAAAATTTTAAGTCTTTCTAACCTTGAATCTTAATGGCATATTTATGGTGATTATGTATTTGGTTCTTTCCTTAATGTTTCTGCATTTTTTAACCTCGTTAAGCATGGTTACTTGTTAGTAATTAGTGCTTGAAAGATTGGTTAAAATTTTCACATAATTGCAAATCCATTGCATTAAGTGTTAAAAATTTATTCTTTGAGGCTTCTAAGTACTAAAGATCCAATCTTTAATTGTTTTAAGTGGTTGGAACTTTGAGTTACTAAATTCCATGAATTTTTGGTTGAACTTTTGATTTAATCATGTATTAAGTTGATTGGAATCATAAAGTTTGAATCTTGTGATAGAAATTTCATTTATCTTCAAATTGGAAGATATAATTTTTCAAGGATTCACAAGTTAAAGTTGGAATCTTTATTTGAATTTTATGTTCATAATTTCAACTCCCCTTTTATTTTGTCAAATCTCATGATTAATTTTAATTAATTAAATTAACAGTGAGTAGTGCCCTTATTTATTGCACCAAGTTGAACCAATTTTATTAAAGAATAGTTCTTGGGAATAATTTTGTTGTGTGCACCTTGATGAATTTTATTTAAGTTGGACTTGTTATAATTTTTCATTTTTTCTCATTTAATTAATTCCAAAAATTAATTTGGAATTAATTATTTAGTCACGCATAATTTGGGTTAAAATCCTGAGGCTATGGCACGAAGATCGAGGTAAAAACCTTCCTTGGCTAGCCAAGGGGGCTGCCTAGTGTGTGTGCCGCATTGCGTGGCTGCTACTCGCTGCCAGCAGCATGGTGCGCCAGCTAGCAAGCAAGCAAGCAGCAGCATGGGGCAGCAGCAGCATCAAGCTGTGCGCGCCAAGCGTATGGCTATGCGCGCATGGCTTGGTGTGGCATGGCCGGTGCGAGCGTGAACCTTGTGGTGCGGGGTATGCTATGAGTATATGCATCTTGGTGTGTTGCGAAGGGGCAAGCAGCCTCGTGCGTGTTGCCTTGCATCTTGCAACCCGTAGCAAACGCTACTAGGCTCGGCCTTGCTAGTGCTACGTGGTGTGGTGCGGGAACACACACCAAGCCGGATTGCCCAAGGAGTGCTAGGCACCCTTGGCTAGCAAAGATGCGCACTAGCTATTCTAGGTGCGCAAACCATTTGTGTGCGGTTGGCTACATGTTTTCTTATTTTGCCGTTTTAGTTATTCTAATAAATTTAATTATTTTGGTTTTAATTATTTTAATTAATTAAATTTTGAGGCTAGGCCTCGGTTTTGAGCGGCATTGGCAAAATTTTATTTTGGAAAATTTTTGGGTTTACCGGCTTAATTAATTGGATTAATTAAGATGGATGCGGAATTTAGTGGGAGCTTTAATTTTAATTGCGCTAAATTACATAATCGGTTAAACAACTTTGACTATTTTAATTAGGCGTGTTAATCGGATTAACGACCTAAATTAGTTACTAGTTTATGCGTGTTTGTGCATTGTTACTTGTTTATCGTTGTAAAATGCGTGGGCTATTCACAAATAGTGAATGGATGAATGGAATGTATATTCTCCCGTAGGTTTTATAAAAATGGCAACTAGTGGGGCCCGATTAGGATAGAAAATACGGACTGCATTCTATGATTTTTGTTGTAAATCTAAATACGGTCTGCGAACCGTTGAGTATTTTTGTACCTTAATATTTAGATTAGTCATAATCGTAGATACTAGTATTTGCATTATTTTGGTAATGCCTTGAAGATGGAGGTTCTTGGAAGACGAAGCCATGAAGTTGCAAAAGACGACCCTTGAAGACTCAAGGGGTCATGCTAGTTGCCAAATGCATCATTTATTTATGTTTTCGATATATATTTATGATTATATATATATGAATAACATTTTAGATGCATGTTTAGGATTTCGGATGTTGTGATGATTAATTAAGTTCACTTAAATCAACCAACATAGAAACCTTAGGTCCCTAAAATATTGAGTAAAACTTGCCATTTTAAAACAACACTTATCGACCTATTGAGAGTAGTGATGGGCTATGCCAAAGCGAGGCATCACTATTACTCCCTAGGATACGTAAGGCATACCGGGTATATAAGTTGGTTTTGGTTATGCTCAACGATATGAGTGATGGAGTCCTAACATGTCGTGGCAAAGTGGATAAGTTGTTGAGAGAGCATTAGATGCGACGATTTATCTAACCAAGAGTGGCTTTCTTACTTTAGAATATTGAGTGTTAAGACAAGCCAAAGCATGCTTAATCACTCATTGATTCTTTGGATCTTGGAATCGCCTTATTTTCGCCAAATGGGGACAAATTTAATGCGTGGATAAGACACTTAATAAGATTGAAAGTTTTCATGAATGCTTTAAAATTTCAAACTTATTATGTTATTTTCTTGATAAATGGTTATACTTTGCACTTATATTTGTAGAATTCCAAATCAAACTATATTGTTTTTCCATGATTGGTAAAGGAAATCTTTGAGAATAGTTCTCAAAGAAAGGGAAGGCATTTCTAAAATACAATTCTCATAAATGACTTTTATAAGTCCGAAAGGACGGTTGGACATCATGTATTCAAAATACTATGTAGTTTTGATAAACATGAAGTATTGAGTTGGAAACTTAAAATTGTCAATGGTTGACAACTAACATATCTTTTCGCTTTATACGCTGGTGAGCACAACTCATTGATGTATTAATTCAAGTACGAATTAAAGAAAAAGATGGAACTTTGTGATACGGCGCACTAGATGCTTAATTATGCCTAACAAAGTATAAAAGTCAAAGACTCTTAAAGAAATGATTCTTAAAGGTTATGAGATGAAGTATAAATAAGTAATATAGGAAATAAGGAACATAGAAAAGGAATAAGATTCCATTTCTACTAAAGAGTTCATGTTATTCTAATTAACTTAGCAAGTCATTATCTTCACAAGTATTAGATACTGCTTGAGTATTACACTTGGAAAGTGACCTCAAACTATTGAAGTTAAGCTAAGTTATTGACTTACAAGCTTAGAATGAAGCAAGAAGAGCTACATCAGTTCAAAGGTCGTATGCTTTATTTAAAGACCTTTTAAGCTAAGGCTGGAACAAATAAATGGTTATTGTGTTCCATAATCAGCAAACAATCTGTTAACACACAAAAAGACTCACATTCAAAGTAAAGAGAAATAGTTGCGAATTTATTTGAATAGCATGGTTATCTAAACCATGAGTCAAGAATGGTGATTATAAACAAACATTTCCCTAACATGAAAACTCACAACATTTCAAATCATAGGCATGATTTGTGTTCCGAACATCTTTAGCAATGTCACATTAACAAGAACGTACTCATGGCAATATAGGCTCTTGACAGTTGATCGATTTGGAATCATTCTAAGACAAAAAAGTCTTACTTGTTAAAAATCAACAAAGTAAAGAGCTATTGTTCTTGGTATAGACAATTGACTCCAAAAGCTAAAAAGGATTAAACTACTTCAACTTTCATGAAGAATTTTAAAGAATATGGCTATATTCATCAAATGTGAGCAAACTTGACCTTGAGTAGCTCAAGAATTCAATGAAGTACAAAATCGACTTGGCAAGATATCAAAATGTCTAGATTAGATCGAGCGTTGTTTGCTTGAGCCAAGCGTGACCATCTCAAAGTTATGAAATTGAAAATTTTCATAAATAACTCCACAAAGAACATAGTGTGTTTTCACGGAGACCTCGATGCCATTTAAAAATGACTCGAACAATGATGGATCACATCCCTTCCTATAAAACTCTTAAAGATTTGCACAAATGACTAATGTTACACTAAACAAATTTTCTAAGCTAAGAAAGGACACCATAATCAGTTATGGATAGAAATAACTTCTAAACGTCTTTTCAAGTATATGTCTAAAACTCTTAGCCTCAGTGGGAGCTCACTAGCTCAGTGGGAGCTAAGTGACTCAGTGCGAGCTCACTGGCTCAGTGGGAGCTAAGTGACTCAGTGGGAGTTCACCGGCTTAGCAAGAGCTAGGTGGCTCAGTGGGAGCTTAATGGCTCATTAAAGGCTAAGATAGCTCAAGTGCGAGCTAACTGTTTATTTCACAACGAAATTTTACCCAAAGACAATATATATGTCTCTTTGTAAGCATTCAAGTGAGACTACAGGCATTACCTCCACAACCTAATTTAGAACATAATTTTTGTTGCTCTAAGTGGTGTCTTTCTGGAAAGTAACACATTTCCAAAACAACAAGTGGGAGCAAAATGAACTCGATGACCATCAAACTTAGCAACAAAATAGAACTGAGAATCTCGAAAGACAGACTCAAAAGGGCTTCATGAGAATGATTGATCAAGAATACTCAAAAGGACTTTATAAGTGCCTTAAAAGAGAATTCATTACTCAAGAAAACATCTGAAAAGTTGGAGTAAGATCAACATAATCAAAGGGCTTTAAAAGCGCCTTGAAACTCAGTGTTTGATGCAATTACCCCGTATAAGTATAGAATTCACCAAAGGCTTGGATTGAATCCTATAAATTTTCTATTGAGTTAGAAATAAACCTAAGACTTACAAGCATACTATTTACTATTAGATAGTAAGGGAATAATGTATTGTAAGATATCTACGACAAATCCAAATTCCGAATAATGGTTAGAGGCCATAAAATCCGAAATAGACTCCATGTTTGAAAATCATGTTTAAAACTTGATTAATTTGCATGAAGGGTGAAAGACCCATCGATCGCAAATAAGTTTCCAAGGAGAAAACTAACAAATGTGGAAATGTATATGCATACATAGCTAGATTGGTTGAAAAGGATATAATTAAATTCACGAAGTTGATTTTAATAAAAAGCCAATCGGAATGCTCAAGTCTTTTCGTGGTTATTCTAGCAAAATTGCACTCATAAAATATGGAAAAATAGATACCAAAACTGCCTTCCTAAAATAGGATTTTGGAAGTGACTATGAAAATAGTCTAAGGGTTTTAAACATCTAAATAATGCTAGATTTGAAAGCAAGCTCAAGAAATCCATTATAGGATTGAAGGAAGCATTGCATAAAGGAATTGGAACGTGTTTTCTCATAAAGTTAACAAAAGGATTGGCTTATGAAGAAACATAGAAATTCATATGAATAAGAAGTATAGTGGGAGCAAGAGTCAATCTTGTAAGGTCCAACAAGAAGTTTACGAACTGTGTTGCAAATTAAATATCAAATGCTAAATGCTTATATTTGAAAGTATTTTCGATAATGGACCAAGCTAATGACGATACTTAGTACATATTAGGAATTAAGATCTATTGTATAGACTTAATAAAATGTTTAAACGAGTAAAGGAATTTACCGTGTTAAACATGAATTGAAGGACTTTGAAAGGCTTTCGACCCGTATGTATAAAACTAAGTAATTGTTTGAACTAAGTATGAGCTAGGCTGAATACTAAGTCAAACAAGAAAGACTCTAGTAGAGACTTTCAAACGTATCACATAGCAAACAGTTTAGCAAGACTCAGTGAAACTAGATGAGCTAAAATGTAACGTGGATGGAAAAAGATTAAGAATCATTCTACAATTAAATCCATCATGAACGCTACGATATGGAATCGTCACACGACTTACTTGCTTAGAGCATGTGAAATATGTATATAGTGCCAATCAACCTGAATCTATGTAATAGATCGTTAGATTATGGCCAAGAACATCCAAAGTACTTGGATAAGTATGAGGATGAGTTCTTAACGCATGGAAACAAATATAATTTGAGTATTTATGTTGCAAGAACAAACCTTAACAAGGATGAGATCCTTAACAAGGATGTCATTTGTAAGCACGAGCTATGAAGCGTCGTGGCTTGAGAATGGTAACATGGATGTGCATCCATGTGTAATGTGCAGAAATTTAAGGTAAATTTCCACGATTACAAGTGATTAGGGTATCCCAAAATCATTGTGAGCCACTTGAAGTGAAACCCAAGCAAAGCATCATCGGGAAGTCTACTAAAATATATGTTGAGAATATTGTTGCTTTAAAGGAAATAATAAGGAAGATGTTAAATGAAAAGTTCATTGTTAAACATTGATGATTGTAGGTTGTCAAGTTGAAGATCTCAATCATGAAAATGAGTGGGAGCCATCATTTGGATAATAAATCCTAAATCTTAGATAATCCATAACACTCTCAAATTTTATCATCTTATTATGAAAGTGATCAATAATGAAGATGCTAAGATTAGCAAACTAATTGTAACTAAACCTATGCAATAAGTGAATGACAACATTCACAATTGCACGAAAGAAATCAAGCATATTAAATATGGGTGTGATTTCTATAAATGTTTTATAAAGAGTGTTACTCTTAAAACATTTGGAAAAACTATTTATCATAAGATGAACCATTCAGGTTTTGGAGTAATTTGATATCATGCAATTTTATCACTCCGGTTCTATTTAATTGTGGTTTAGAATAAATTATGAGTCCATCCGATTTTGAGAATATTCAAAATAAGGTATCAAGACCAGTCTTGGATAAAGAAACACCTATTAAGTGAACGTTGAACATTTTAATCGAAAAGAATCCCTAATCAAGGTCATTTAAATGATGAACGATTGATGACCACTTGAGATTAGTGTGTAGTTTGATTTATAGCACCGTTTCTTGTGCTACAAGGACATGATTATCATAAATCATTTGCACAGGTATTGGTTTAGAACCATATTGGATCGAGCTATGAGAATACTTTAAGAGATTTAAAAATCGTCATAAGTATACTTCTCATTATGGCTATCGGAACCTCTTTCCTCAACCATGAGTATTGTGAGTTCTCTTGTTTGAGTACTAGTCCGTTTTTATGTTGGTCAAACGTCTGCCGTACATGGAGATTATAACGGCAACACTCGGGCGGCTAGGTCCTCTTAGTAAGAGAAGCTACATTACAAGACTGGGAATGTCCCCCTACTAATAATACGGAATATGTCTTTGTTGTTTACAAGGCCTCTCGAAGAGCGAGACTGTGAAAATGCATGGCCGTGCTCGGATGGATTTTAGAAATCATCTGTTTGTTGACAGTCAAACACGGATATCGAGAAATACTTCTTGACGTAATAAGGATGACGAATAAATCTTACCTTATAGTTCATGAAGAGACATTAAGTGACATAAGAAAAAGGCTATACACTAAAAGCGCACTTGTCTGGAAGGACAAGTGGGAGATTGATAGGAATGGTGTCCTTCAAGTGTATTATTCCTGTAGAGGGTTCGGAATTAATAGGAATCTAATTATTCAGTGAAGTCAAGTGATCGGAATGCCTAGGTGGAGGCCGCTTTCGATCAGTAATATTAATGTATAATTAATATTACAGCTTAATCTTGACTAAACCCTTCGGGTCACACCCAAGCAACTAACGATCTGACACGATGAATTAATCCGAAAGAAATTAATAAGTCACTCGAGTATTGTGAACAAAAATGTCGGATTCCGAGCTTAGAGCGTCAGAACCGAATCTCAAAAGTCGAGCCAAAATTTAGGAATTGGCGAGATGGGTAAATGCTTCAAGTTACAAGTAAAAACCCTAGCCACGCGAAGTCTAGGGAAGCGCGCCAAATAAAAAAAGCGTGCCACGTAGCAGTGCACATGGCAGCATGACATGTGGCAGCACACGTGGCATCGCACGTGGCAGCGTGCCACGTTGGCAATGCCATGTGGCAACGGGCCGTGGACCCGGGTGACGAGTCATGGACGCAGGCCAAAATGTGGCGGCCCAACCGAACCCACTTGGGGCTCAAGGTTGGGTGCCACATGGTTAGCTCACAATGTGAGTTGCCTTGGGGAGCAAGTGAGGAAGTGTTCCTCACCTAACCATGTGACACTTGTTACTTCGTTATTCCTTGGTTTATTTAACTAAGGATTGAATTCAATATTCTTTCTATGTGGGAAAGTCCCACATTGAAAGATGAGCGGAATTCACAAGGAAGCACTTCTTATAAGCCAAGGCATACCTTGGGATTGTTCATTTGAGTAAGAGTTAGAAAAGGCATATCCATTGAGAAAACCTTTAAACTCATAATTACTTGAGTAGTTTGGTCGGGCTTGGCTAACCTCCAAGCAATAGACCTAGTCGGGGTCGTGTTGCGGGTGGATACCGTAGGAGGTTTTCGCCCGCTGCTAGACTTAAGCTCTCCCAAGTAAGAGCTCGGGGTACGAGCGAAGCACGCTTCAAAGGTATTTTTGTCTTTTCTTAATTCTTGTTAATTATTTCTTTTGATTATATTAATTGTGATTGTGATCTTGGCTTGAGTTTTATTTTCTGCGATGAGTCGGACTCATCAAAACCCAACAATTGAATTTGGTGATTTCGAGGTAACCTTAACCAATGAGAAAAACAAGGTAGTTCCTAAACTTATATCTGATTTTGACGAAGAGGATTATCAGAAACTTGAATTAAATGCTTTGGCTATTAAATACTTGCATTGTGGACTTGGACCCCATGAGCATAATCGAATCATGGGATGCAAGTCTGCTAAGAAGATTTGGGATCTACTAGAAGTTACTCATGAAGGTACTAATGAGGTAAAATATTCTAAAATTGACTTATTGATGTCTAGGTATGAGAGGTTTGAAATGTTGTCTAAGGAGTCCATAGAAGAAATGTTTACAAGATTCAATGATATAAATAATGAACTGAGTTCCCTTGGCAGGCACATTCCTATAGATGAATAGGCTAGAAAGATCTTAAGGAGTCTTCCACAAGATAAATAATGGAGATCCAAGGTTACTGGAATGCAGGAATCCAAGGACTTTACAAATTTTAATATGGAACAGCTAGCAGGATCATTAATGACTCATGAACTACACTTAAGTTCCAATGTTAAAAGTTCCAAGAACAAGAGTCTTGCACTGAAAGCACAAGACACTGAGGAATCAGAAGTTGATGAGGAAAAGATGGCTATGCTGGTGAGAAGATTCAAGAAAATGATGAACAACAGTAAGTTCGACGGGAACAAGAAACTTTCAAGTTCCAAAGACACTACCCGTTTCAAGTTTGGCTCTAAAGATCACTTCATAAAAGACTGTCCACTAAAGGAGAATGACAAAGGGAAGTTTAAAGGAAAGGACCAAGCCAAGGAGTCCAGAGCCTATAAGCCTAACTTTTCAAAAGAAAATGTTAAGAAGGCGATGATGGCTGCATGGGGAGACTCAGATTCTAAAGAAGAAGAAGACCAACCTTCAGAAGAAATGGCTCATCTATGTCTTATGGCCAAGACTGATGAAAAGGCCAAATTACAAGAATACGAGGCTGAGGTATGGTATTCTTCTAATGAATTAAGACATTTCTCTAAAGAAAATTTGATACACATTGTGTTAGATATTCAGGAAGATTTAAAGGAACTCCATGTAGCTAAAGCACAAAGTGATAAGGCACTTGACACTTATACAGAACACAGTGAATGGACGGACAATATGAAATTTGACATTTAATATAGGTTTTTTAGTCTTTTTTATGATAATGTAAATCTAAAAGAGAACCTTGAAAGACTAAAACATGAAAACACTCTTTTGATTATGGAACTGTCTTTATTAAAAATTGGTAAAGCGGTTCCTAACTCTAAAGTCCCTCTTATTGATCAGTATCAAAATTTTGAAAAGTTAAAATCTGATTTAGAAGAATTAAAAGTGGAGAAAGAAAATCTTGAGGGGGAACTTGAAAGAGTTAGGAAGGGTTAACAACCCATTGATTACAATGTACCTGGTTAATGCCCAAACCAAGAGAACTGAAGGTTTAGGTTATAAGAAGAAGTTCTAGAAAGAAAAGAAGTATGTTAACCTACCTAGTAGTATTGTTTGCTATTTCTGTCGTGAGACAGGACATAAGTAAGTTAAATGTCCTAAGAAAGAAAAGAGCACTCTAAAGAATGAAAATCATGTTAGGCAGATATGGGTTAGGAAATCTGACTCTACATCTGTTACACAGGAACCTAAGGAAACCTGGGTTCCTGACACTAACGTTTGATTCTTCATGCAGGTTCCAGTGAGGGGGAACAACACTTAGTACCTCGACAGTGGTTGTTTAAAGCACATGACTAGAGATAAATCTAGATTTCTCTCACTGGATGCCTACTATGGTGGAACTGTGACCTTTGGTGACATTATAAAAGGTGATATAATTGCTATTGAAAAGGTAGGAAGGTCAAGTTTCCATGCTATTGATAATGTATTTTTAGTCAAGGGTCTTAAATACAACTTGTTAAGTATTTCACAATTTTGTGACAAAAGTAACTCGGTTAGCTTTACTTCAAATAAGTGCAAAATCATCCACAATGACACTGGGAACATTATATTAGAAGGAACTCGTAAAGGTAACACATATACTGTGGATCTCAACAAGGTTCCTAATAACAGTTTGACATGTCTTAGTGTTATTGAGGATGATCCTCTATTGTGGCATAAAAGATTTGGTCATATAAGTTTTAATTTGCTGGATAAGCTTAGATCCAAGGAATTAGTAGAAGGGCTTCCTTGTATTAAGTTCCTATATGATAAAGTATGTCATGCATGTGTCAGAGGTAAACAGACTCGAGTTTCTTTCAAATCAAAGAAGATGGTAAGCACCAAAAGACCTTTGGAACTTGTTCATATGGATCTTTGTGGTCTAATGAGAATCCAAAGTAGAAGTGGTAAGAGATATGTAATGGTTATTGTTGATGATTACTCAAGGTTCACTTGGGTGTTCTTTCTTGTTAGCAAAGATGAAACGTTTGATGAGTTTTTTGCATTTGTGAAGAAAGAACAGAGAAGAACAGGTAACCGTTGGTGCATCTATTTGTGAAGAAATAACAAAGAAGAACAGGTAACCCCTTGGTGCATCTAAGATCAGATCATGGAACAGAATTTGAAAACTCCAAGTTTAATGAATTCTGTACATAACATGGAATGGATCACAACTTCTCTATCCCAAGAACTCCACAACATAATGGATTAGTTGAATGCAAGAACAGAAGCCTTGTGGACATGGCCTAGACAATGTTGATTTCAAGTGGACTGCCTAGGAACTTCTAGGCAGAAGCAGTGAATACAGCTTGTTACATTCTAAATAGAGTATCAGTCAAAGACATCACCAACAAGACTCCCTATGAACTCATCAAAGGGAGAAAGCCTAATATTTCTTACTTTAGATATTTTGGTTGTAGATGTTTTGTTCATAACAATGGTAAAAGAAACTTAGGAAAGTTTGATGAACGTAGTGATGAGGCAGTATAATTAGGATATGCTTCAAACAGGTAAAGCCTATAGAGTTTATAATAAAAGAACAATGTGTGTTGAAGAGTCTGTACATGTAATTTTTGATGAAACTGAACAATTGATTGATGTACAGGATGATGATGATGATTTTGAAATAGGACTTGTACGAAAGTATGATCCAGATGAGGAATTAACATCATTGCAGAAGCAGCATGTAGAAAATGAAGGTGAGTTGAACACTGATGGAAATGAAGAGCAAGCAACAGAAGATGCACAAGGAACTCCAGCTCAAAATCAAGATCAAGAGCAACCAGAAGTTCCAGAAGAAGTTTAAGCTGAATCACAAGATGAAGTTCCAACTAAAGAACCATTTAACAACAATCAAGAAAGGTTGTATCCAATCAAGGACTTCACACCTAAGTCCTGGAAGCATCAAAAATCATATCTAGTCGATGCAATCATGAGCGATATCACTAAAGGAACTCAAACAAGATCTCAGCTTAGGATCTTCTGTGCATTCTATGCATTACTATCCTCCATGGAACCTAAGAACTATGTTGAAGCTTTAACTAATGCTGACTGGATTAATGCTATGCAATCTGAGCTAAATGAGTTTGAAAGAAATAAAGTTTGGCATCTGGAACCTAAACCAGGTGATCAAAAGACAATTGGATTGAAATGGGTATTTAGGAACAAACTAGATGAGCATGGTATTATTGTCAGGAGAAAAGCAAGACTAGTTGAACAAGGTTTTAATCAACAGGAAGGAATTGACTATGAAGAAACATTTGCACCAGTAGCCAGGTTAGAGGCTATTCGATTACTTATTGCTTTTGTTGCCTATATGGAATTTAGGTTGTACCAAATGGACGTAAAATGTGCATTTTTAAACAGTTCTGTAAATGAAGATGTCTATGTGGAAAAACCTCCTGGATTTGAAAATCCAGAGTTTCCAGACCATGTTTACAAGCTTGATAAAGCCCTTTATGGACTTAAGCAAGCTCTCAGAGCATGGTATGAAAGACTATCTAAGTTCCTTTTGAAAAATGATTTTACACGAGGTAAAATAGATAAAACATTGTTTTTAAAATCAAATGGAACTGATATCTTAGTTGTACAAATTTATTTTGATGATATAATTTTTGGTGCAACTAATGAATCTCTATGCAAGCACTTTGCTGACCTTATGAGTGGAGAATTTAAGATGAGCATGATGGGAGTATTAAATTTCTTTCTTGGTTTGCAAATTAAGCAAACTGAGGAAGGTATCATGATCCATCAACAGAAGTTCATTAAGGAACTGGTTAAAAAATACAAGCTAGATAGTGCAAAATCCAATCGAACTCCTATGGGTATAGCTACAAGATTGGATGAAGATCCATCTGGAACTTGCATAGATCAAACTATGTATCGAGGTATGATTGGCTCCCTAATTTACTTAACAGCTAGTAGACCTGACATATGTTTTAGTGTAGGTTTATGTTCCAGGTTCCAAGCTAATCCAAAGGAGTCTCACCTAAAAGCAGTAAAGAGAATCCTTCGTTATTTGAAAGGAGCTGAGGACTTGGGTCTCTTTTATCCTAGAAGTGACTTATTTGATTTAAATGGTTTTACTGACGCTGATTATGCAGGTGATTTGGTTAATAGAAAAAGCACTTCAGGTATGGCACGGTTTTTAGGACCATGTTTAGTTTCTTGGGGTTCTAAGAAGCAAAACACAGTTGCATTGTCCATAGCTGAAGCTAAATATGTAGCTGCAGCGGCATGTTGTTCTCAAATGTTATGGATAAAGCAACAAGTTAGAGATCTTGGTATTTTATTTGAATGTGTTCCTATTTATTGTGACAATACTAGTGCTATCTATATTTCTAAAGATCTAGTTCAACATTCAAAGGTCAAGCATATCCACATTAGGCATCACTTTCTAAAAGATAATGTGGAGCAAGGGAATATTAAGTTAGAATTTTGTCCTACTGAAAGTCAAATTGCAGATATTCTAACCAAGCCGTTGAACAGAGAAAGGTTTGAGAAATTGAGATTGGAACTTGGGATTATCAAGCTGACTTGATTGCTTCTGAAGTTCCAAGATATGGCAAAATCCGAAATAATGTAAACAGAGCAAAAAGGGCAGCTAGCACAATTATGGTGTGCTAAACATAGTTGAAGTGTCATCGTTGGTGAATTCTAAGAGGTTAATTCACAAACACTCAATTACGTGTGTAAATATTAATGTACATCAAATATGTGTAGAAAACGTGTTCCAAATACGTGTTTTTGTTAATTAAATTCTTTTAGAAATTAATTGAATTTGGAATTTAAAAGAATTTTGGCAAAAATGTTGTTTAAATTTTGAAAATCAATTGAATTTGTTCAATAAATGACTAAACAGTACAAACCCCTTTATTTCACTTACACCGCTTCATTAATTATAAAAGGCATCTTCGTCCACCTCCACTCATCACTGTCAAATCATATTTACCCTCTGTCAAAAAATTTCCCAAGCTTCTCTAAACCTCTAATTTCAAACTCATGGCCATTATTACCTCCATTAGCTCCTCCGAACATTCCTAAAACAACCCAAAGTCCGAACCTGAAATTGTCTCTCCTCTAACCATGGTTTCCTACAAAGAAACTGAGCAAACCCAAGACGAAGATGTTCCAACATCTTCCTCGACACAGGAAAAACCCTAAGGAAAAACAATCGGTGGTTGAGGAAGTGGAATCATCGGAAATTCTCAAAAAGCTGAGAGAATGGAAAGCAATCAATGAATAGAGGAAAAAAGGGAAGGACCATATAAAGGAAGTACTGGAATACATTGAGGGGGAAGTAGAATCAGACAAAGAAGACGATCCAATGGAGGAATAGATAACTGCTGAACAATCAGAACTTGAATCTCATGCAGGGAGGTATGTAGTTGGTCATATAATTGATTTAAGCTGGTGTAGAAAAGCAAGATTCTTAGAATTTTTGGATTTAATTAAGTTTCAAGGTTGGGAGCATCTTTTATCAAAAGCCTCAAAAAATTGCATGTACCCACTTGCCATAAAATGAATTCTGTAAAAAATTTTAAATAAAAAAAGGGGTAATTTGGAGTGAAATTGATGATATAAAAATTGAGTTTGATGTAGAAACACTAGGAACTATACTAAAAGTTCCAACTAAGGGTTATGAGACTTATGTTAAAGGGAAATCAAGTGTGAAGGTGGGAAACTTTCTGGGTGGGGACATAGTTGAATTTCTAGGAGGTAAAAGGGGGAAGAACATTATGAGTCATAATGATCTAAGTCCCATGAATAAACTTCTTTTCAATTTGGTTAGAAAGACTATACTGCCTCAAACTCAGAAAAAGGGGGAAGCCTGCTTAATGGATATGGCTGTGATTTTCTGCCTACCTAAAATGATCAAAGTCAATTTTCCTTCTTTGATGTATGAACATCTTTCCCATTGTCTTCCAAACAAAGTAGGTTATGGGGTTGTTCTGTCTACTGTGTTTGAGTCACTTGGAGTGTAGCTCAAGAGAAAATATGGAGGGCTGAAGGAGAAGGTAGAAAACATAATTAATGAAGAGACCTTTCTAGGAATAATCCTTGAGGTGGTGAATGGGAAAATTCAGAAAGTAAAAGAAAAGAAATCAGCTAGTGGGAAGAAGAAAGAAAAGACAGCTCCAAAAGAGCCTTTGAGGAAGAGTAGGAGACTGTCAGCTAGTACCCTTCCACAGACAAGCATGGAAAAACCTTTGGAATTGGATGAGGAAGATGAGAATGTGATATCAGGGCAGGTTGCTGAGCTATCTAACAGAGCTGAAGTTGCAGAAAGGCAACTCAAAGAGGCTACAAGAAAAATTCAGAAGCTGGAGAGAGGAGTACAGGGTCTTGAGAAGAGTCTCCGAGAACAAAAGGTGGAGTTCCAGAAGGCTATCAAGAACTTGGAAGATAAACTGGAAGCAAGCATTGAGCCCAAAAGGAGGACAACAAGAAGATTCTGGAGTTTCTTTAGAGTTAATCCAGTTTGTATCTATCTAGTCTATCCTAACCTTAGCCTATATTAGCCTAGCCTAGCCTTAATTTCATCTTTCATTTTACTGTTAAGTCATGAACATTTTCAGTTTTTATTTTGTGAAAATTTGAAATATTTTGGGTTGTAATCAAATTAAGCAAGATTAATTTTTGATTTTTAATGAATGTTTGGAACTTTGCCGATACATGTCTGTTTTATATATTATGAAAACATGTGCAGGAAAGTGGAACTGACTAAAGGGGGTTTAGTAGCGCTGCCTTCAGTTTCCCACACTCGATGAATTGCTTGTGGGGCTGTGGCTAGATGCTTAATAACTTGAAGTGCATGACTTTTTGATAATGCCAAAAGGGGAAAAAAGAGGAAGCAAACTTGAAGGCTGAAGTTGTTCTGGGTTCCAGTTGATAAAGTATTAGAAGTTTATCTGATGCTGTGATGATGTGTTTAAATTAGTTTTAGTCAGTTTTTGTTCTGTTTCAGTTTGTTTTAGTTATTTTTGTTTTTTCTTGTTTGTTTTTAATTTACGTTTGTGTTTAATTTTCTGTCAATAAATCAAAATACAAAAATATGTACTTCTATGTGATTTAACTTTCCTTAGAAGTTTGCTAAAGTTTGTCATCATCAAAAAGGGGGAAATTGTTGAAGCTTAAGAGTTTTGATGATGATGAATATAAACTAGCAAACTTCAAATAATAAGATTTCTCTAAGTGTTGTAAGAGTAACCTAACTATGAAGACTCGAAGAGATCTCGAGGAAAGTTAAAGAAGATGGGAGAAGAGTTCCAATCAGGAACTAACTGAGTTCCCTAACAGGAACTTGAAGACATCAAGATTGAGAAGCTCAACTTGACCTGTGTTGAAGACAACAAATTTCACAAGAACTTGGCCCGCGAAGTTCCAGTTGAGAACTGGAAGTGAAGTGACAGCAAGAACTTAGTCCTGGACTACGTGAAATCCAAGTACCCTGGAATGCAATAATTGATGAAGCAATTTAGATTTTAATAAGTTTATATTTTTATATTTTGCTGTAAATATGATCAGTAAGTTTAGATATGAGATTTATTAGAAACGTGACAAAAAGATTGACAAGCTTAAAATAGGAAAGTTGTAAAAAGATAAGTTTTTATGAAAAGATTTTCTAAGAAGATTTTATTTCATAAAATCAAGATTTCTAAAAGATAATATTCTTTTCATAATTTATCTTTGATAAGTTTTCCTGAAAAGATTTTCTTCTGAAATGATTTACTTAAAATCCTATTTTGTGATTTTGGTAAAATAACATAGTTATCTTTCGAAAACCCTACTTTCTATATGAGCTAGTCTTATATAAATTGTAGGAATCACATTTCATATTTTCTGTGAGTTTATGCCTGAAGAATTCGAAGAGTGCTTAAAAGGTGTAAGTTTTCCAAATTCATACTTTGTCATATTAGTTTCGGGTTTCATGTGTATCTTACCTTTCGTATACTAGAGTCAAATTATTGTATTAGTTGGGTTACTGGGTGTGTGTATGTGTGAATTACTTCTTTGCATACAGTTGTGTAAGCTACTAAGTTGAAGCTGAGTAAGAGTACTTAGGAAGTACAAGTGAATCTAAGTCAGGGATTTGGATTGGGTAGAATAGGGTTCTACTGTGTAGTAAGTTCAGTTTAGAACTTGTGAGTAAAGGTTTGAGTATAATAGGTTGTAACTTGTGAGCCCTATTATAATGAATTGGTTTGGTTTTGAAAATCCCTTAGAGGGTCGAGGTTTTACTTCCAGTTGGGCCCTGGAAGGTTTCCTCGTAAAATACTGTGTGCGTTGCAAGTTTCTTTTCATTTTGTTTTTATATTCCGCAAAAGTAGCCACTAGGAACTCAGATACAATTCACCCCCCCCCTCTTATAGTGTTCGTCTCAACTAATAAAATTCTTTCAACTGCATCATCTATTCATCTGTCATGCTACTTTCTTTAAAACATTCAGATTGATTATATTTAGTTAATTACAAATAATCAGAGCGGAAATTATAATAAAGATACAATAGTTGATAGGAAAATGAATTTGTGAACCAAATGAAACAGAAGTACGGAACAGAAGCAACCAATCAATCTATCAGTTTGTAACTCTATAAGATCAAGAAACGAAATGAAACAGCAACAGTGATTACGACCCAAAGAGATAAAACTGCATGTGTTAAAGATATTGTTCTTCATGAAATCATCTGACAGTCCTGTTTCTGGTAACACTTCTGATGAATCAAGGTACAATATATTATCTGTTCGATCTTATATCGATCATATGATCATTTTATGTGGTACCACAGCTCAGGAAGTTTTCAAACAGTAGACTAGTTGGTATTATTCTGAGCTCGAAACAATGAATCGAAGTTATAAATGGATGAAAAAGACACTGATTCATATACTAAATCCTAATCTGATTATAATACTGAGCATATATCCTATGAAAGAATATGATTTCTTCAGGATTCTTCAAAATTAGTACGGTATGACCTTTGATTATCTGACAGGTTTTCTTGATTTGTTTCCTTGATACCAACAGATTGGAGACAGGATCTAAGATTGCTGTTTAAGTATTCACTGAGTGAGAGACAATGATAAGATCTTGTTGTTGGCTCATTCAAGAGCTATGAAGTAAATTAAATATTAAATTGTGAAACTGAAGTTATTTGCATAGCTATTGTACTGTATGAATTTACTCCCTTCGTCCCTTAATGTTTGCCACACATCATAAATGGTCATGAAGGTATAATTCTACTTTACTCTCACATACACTCTTTGGTCTCACCCATTTAAACCATTAAGAAAAAATATTATCTATCTATATCTATACTTAGTATTTAAAAATACAAACTAAAGTGCCACATGTCTTCCTAATTTATTCCCTTTTACCCTTTTTCAGTCTTTTTTCATGAGTCTAATTAATGTGTCTATTTTTCTTTATTATTTTTTTTACATTTCTCCTCTTCTCCCTCCATCTTTCAATTGAATATAATCAAAATTTTCACTCAATTATTTGACCCCTTATCTTCCCCCAATCTATCTCCTAATATAAATACAAATTTTCAATAAAGTTTTTTTTTCAAATCACCTAAGTTCCAAAAAAATATATTAGAGCATCAAAATTTATGTAAATTGAGGCTGAAAAGAAGGAAGAATTGATTTTGACAAGAAAAATGAAGAGTTTTGTTCAAGAAAATTATGAAACTATGTTCCATAGTATATATGACATTGCTAGATCTCATGATACCCGCCCACTATTACTACGAAAAAAGAGCTCTACCCTTTTCCTTCGCTACTAGGAGAGTTAGCTACTTCTATTAGCGAAGGACCTTTGCCAAAAGCTAGCCTCACTCGCATATCTCTTTACCTTTCTACCACGGTCAAAGGATTGTTTCCTAGGGCAACATAATGAAAGAGGAAGCTTCAAATTTTGAGCCGAGTCAACAACCCTCACTCGAACACTTAACAACATCTTTGTGCAAAAGATTTAGTATAAAGGATTCTTACCAGAGTGAAGTCCTTAACCAGCAAGAGCCTTTGTGCTATGAGTTTCTCTTCCTCGATAGTGATCTAAGGCAATTGGATTCCCTCTTACTCAATAGTGGCTATTCAAGAAAGTATGATCAATGATCTTCTGCTAATGATAGCGTCACATGGTTAGTGGATAGAACAGGGACTCCCGGATCAAAGGTTCAAAGCCGATAATTCTTAGAGTGAGACTTTCTTTTTTAAAGCGGCTTGACACAGTAGTTCTTTTTTTCCTCTGTCAAGTTTGCCCCTCTTTCTATCCTTAATAAGAGTGTCATCCATAACTTACTTTTTTTAATTACCATGCTTCTTGTTGAAAGGAGGAGGTATAAGGCCAAAAAGACTAGTTATAGGGAGTCGTATCCAGCTAGTTTGTAGGCATCTCAAACTATGTCCAAGCAAAGACGTCACTTCAAACTTAGAAGTCTATGACCTGTTGTTTTGAATGCAGCCTCGAAATGGTTCATTGACCACTTATGAGTTTTCCAAAACTGGAGAATCTAACATGGGAAATCGATCAGTGCTGTAGTAAAAATAACATTTATGTATGAAAAGGAATCAATATTTAAAAAGTACTTGTTACCAAAACCATTTACGAAGTTTCTTTTAAGGGATTCGTTTCCTGTTCTTTTCAAAAAAAAAAACATAGAAGAAAGTTCGTCTCGTATCGGTATTTGGCATCCCCTAAGCCCTAAGAGAATGGATGTGCTTAGACGACTCTTGGAATCACACTCTAAGAGAAATAGATTTGGTAAATAAGAATTTTATAATCTAATATATATTTGATATATGTAACAATGTAAAAT
Organism: Chenopodium album; assembly: GCF_948465745.1. Lineage (NCBI taxonomy): Eukaryota > Viridiplantae > Streptophyta > Magnoliopsida > Caryophyllales > Amaranthaceae > Chenopodium > Chenopodium album. Next base: position 47,209,216 of record NC_137843.1, read on the forward strand.
TACAACAAGGGTTGGTATTAATCACACTCTAGCTTTTTTGTTAAAAATAATTGATAAACTATAATGTAATTCGAGAGTTCAATTTTATAATTAAGCAAAATTTTTTTTTTTTTTTTTTTACAATTATTACTTTGCTAGTTATTTGTTAAAAGACTAAATCTTGCTATTATTTTGAAACTTGCAAATATACAATATTTATAAGGAATCGAATCACCGACAGTTACTCAACAAATGAACGCACAAGCTATGTCGACTCTTTCAACATTCTTCTTACATAAATCATACTATGGAGATTCATCTAAATTAATCCATTAGTACTTTTATTTTTGAAACCCAAAAACAATATAATACAATTTTATTTAGTTATATCAACAGCTCTTGAAAAAAAAAAAAAAAAAAAAAAAAAAAAAAAAAAAAAAACCCTTAAAAGCTACAATTTGTATAATGTCATAAGATGTGAAAAGTCAATGAAATTAATTTATTCTAATAATTCGTAAAGTTTTAAGTACAAATAAATAATAATTAATGCAGAGCCCGTGGGCCCGAAACTAGTTCATAGTAACGGGCTAGGCAATCTTTTAGAGACAAGAGTTGTAGTTACTCGAATAATGGGATAAACTGTGATATTCTTGACTTTTAACCTTACTCATTTGGTAAGTAATAATAAATAATATATTAAAGACTATGATCAGTATAATCAATCTTTATACTGAAGTTTTGCAACTTGGATGCCAGCTCAGTTTCTTTACCTTTTCTCTAGAAGCTTTCTTTGTAATAAATACATATAGTTGAAAGTTATAAACAACTGATTCATTCATTCTACGAGTGAAATGAAATTCTTCCCTCTTTTCTCTCTCTAAAATTCAATTGCATTTTCTCTGGAATTCTACTGATGAAAATGAGTTCATCAGTTTTTATCATGGTATCAGAGCAGAACGATTCTGTTCTTTGATTTTCTTCCGCATTATTTCTTCTCTGTTTTCATAGTTCGATTGTTGTTCTTCAATTGCGATTTTCTGATTTTTCGATTGCGATTATTTTCTGGTAATTTTTTGACCTAGTTCTTCGTTTGAAGCTTGTTTTTTCTCTTTAATGGCGGCTTCTACTCCATTATCGCTTACTCAAGATCCTACTAGTGTCTATTTTTTACATCCTTTTGAGAATCCTGCTTTACCTATTGTCTCTAAGAAGTTTACTGGTGATTGTTATAATGAATGACGACGAAGTATGATGATTGCCTTAGCTGCGAAGAACAAATTGGCGTTCATAGACGGCTCTTTGCCTCGACCTCCATCTACAGATCAAGCGTTTCATGCTTGGGAAAGGTGTAATGCCATGATTATTTCCTACATTCTTCGATCATTGGACACTACTTTGGCTCGTAGTGTGATCTATTTTACCACAGCTAGGGAGGTCTGGAAGGATCTTGAAGATCGCTACTCACAGAGTTCAGGTCCTCAATTGTTTACTCTATAACAATCGTTGCATGATCTATCTCAAGGTTCCAGTAGCATTGCTGAATTTTTTACTCGAATAAAAGGAATTTGGGATGAGATTAATGGAGTCAATCCTTTGCCTGTATGTTCCTGCAGTGGATACACTTGTCAGCTTACTCAGAAAATTCTGAACAACAGCAAGAGGAGAGGTTAGTTCAATTGCTTATGAAGCTTGATGGTAAATATATCAATGTCAGGACAAACATATTGATGATGCAGCCCTTACCTAGTATTGCTGTGGCTTATAAGCTTCTGGTTCAAGATGAGAAGCAACGAGAAGTTTCTCTTCCTGATTCTATGGCTTTTATAGCTTTCTCTGCTGAGCATAGAGGTTATCAGGCAAGACCTCCTACTTACAGACCTCCAAGTCCTTGGTCTAAACCGTTTTCCTCTCAAAATAGTTCTATTGGAGGTTTCAATGGTGGTTTTGGTACAGGCAGAGGTGGTTTTGCTCCTGTCAGAAGGAATACTCCTTTTCTTTGTGATCACTGTAAAATTCCCGATCATACAGTAGATAGATGCTACAAATTGCATGGTTATCCAACTTCTCAGGGCGATTATAAAGGCAAAGGCAAAGGCAAGAAGATAGTTGCAATTGTCTATAGTGATGATAATCTTGATGGAGATCAGGAGTATGAGACTGCTCATATTTCTCAGACTGACTATAGCAAGATGATGTAGTACACGAACAATCAGGATTTTAAGAATTCTCAAACTGAGGCTGTGGATTCACAGAATCTTGTGTATTCAGCTAACAGCTCAGCCAATGTTGCAGGTACTTGTCTAGTATCTTGTTTGAATTCTAAATGGATTGTATATATTGGAGCTAGAGATCATATATGTTCAAATCTTGATTTGTTTGATTCATATGAACCATATACAAGTATGCCCAATACAATTACTGTTGCTGATGGAAAACATGTGAGGGTAGAAAGTGTTGGTATAGTCAAGTTTGACAATAGCATTGAATTGAGAAATGTGTTGCATGTTCCTGGTTTATCATTTAATTTGATAAGCACACATAAGCTTTGTAAGGATCTGGACTGTGATATAACCTTCACCTATGACACATGCTTGATTTAGGATCACTCTCAGAGAGGTTCCCTAGTTCTTGGTAAATTGGACTCAGGTCTATATGCTGTTGATGATGATAGTAGCAAACTTCAGAAGAATAAGGTTGCAGCAGATAAATCTGTTCTTCTGTCAGGTTCTGAAGATGCTAAACTCTGGCATCTTAGATTAGGACATCTGCCATTTAATAAAATACATCATGTTAGGAGTAGTGTGTCCTGTACTTCTAATGCTGATTTTTTCTGTCAAGTTTGTCCACAAACAAGACAAACTAGGTTGTCTTTCCCTTTGAGCAGTTCTGTAACTTCTCATATTTTTAAGTTAGTACACATTGATACTTGGGGACCCTATAAGGTGAATACTCATGATGGTTGTAATATGTTTCGACAATAGTTGATGATTTTTCAAGACACACATGGATTTTTTTCATGAAACATAAAAATGATGTTGTTTCTATACTTGAGCATTTTTCTGTTATGGTTAAGACACAATTCCATACTCAGATTATGTGTATTAGATCTGATAATACAAAAGAATTGTGTGAGGGTCCTATGTTACAATTCTATCTCAGAAATGGAATAGTACACCAGAAGAGCTGTGCTGATACTCCTCAACAGAATGGCCTAGTTGAGAGAAAGCATAGGCATCTTTTGGAAACTGCTAGAGCCCTTTATTTCCAGTCCAATGTTCCCATTTCACTGTGGGGTGAGTGTTTACTAACTGCAACTCACTTAATCAATAGAATGCCACTTAGCTCAATAAGTTTTTGTACTCCGTATGAGAAAATTCATGGTCAGAAACCTGATTTAGATCATTTGAAGGTCTTTGGTTGCCTCTGTTATGTGTCTACCTTGAAGAGTCATAGAGGGAAGTTTAATCCTAGAGCAACTCATTGTGTTTTCTTGGGTTATCCGCCTGATCAGAAGGCATACAAAGTAATGGATCTATCTTCAAAGAAGATCTTTGTTTCAAGAGATGTTTAGATTTTTGAGAAACACTTACCTTACCTTAATCCTTCCACCATAAATACACCTAAGCCTATTTTTCTGCCAGTCAATACACTCTTTGATTTTCACACATTTCCAGAAATACCAAAACCTTTTATCCTGCATTCAGAGTCTGATTCTGACTGTGATACACCTTCCCAAACACATTCTGATCCTTCACCTACCTCACCCATACCTGATATATTTGACACAAGAGTTTCTTCCAGGCCACATAGACCTCCAGCTTGGACGAAGGATTATGTTACAGCATCATCAATTTCCAAACACTGGTGCAATATTGTTCTGTTTTGTGATATTCCTAGCAGTCTGCAATCTAAGATTGCTTGTACTATCAAGGTAACTGAACCACATAGTTACTTGGAAGCTTCTCAAGATCAAGGCTGGGTAGAAGCTATGAGGAGTGAAATTGCAGCATTGGAGAAAAACCAAACTTGGGACTTAGTCAAACTTCCTAAAGGCAAGAAAGCAATAGGGTGTAAGTGGGTATTCAAAGTTAAGCTCAAAGCAGATGGTAAAGTTGAAAGGCTGAAGGCTAGACTTGTTGCAAAGGGGTATACTCAGATCTATGGGGTGGACTATGATGAGACTTTCTCTCATGTGATCAAGATGACAACTGTTAGATGTTTACTTGCACTAGCAGCTAGTTTTGGCTGGGAATTGTTCCAGTTAGATATTAATAATGCTTTCCTTCATGGTGAGTTATCAGAAGAGGTGTACATGAAGTTACCTGACGGAATTCCTAATCCTAATAATCTTGTCTGCAAGTTGAAGATCTTTATATGGTCTAAAGCAAGCATCAAGGCAGTGGTTTGCTAGACTCACAGCTGAACTGCAGAAGAAATTTTTTGTGCAAGCTAAGAATGACCCCTCTCTTTTCATGTATAGAAATCAGTCTACCCTGATTATAGCTGTTGTTTATGTGGATGATATCATCCTTGCTGGAACAGATATCACTCTCAAACACATTTGCACAATGTGTTCAGCATCAAGGACTTGGTCACTTGAATTATTTTCTTGGTCTGGAGGTTTCTCATACTTCTGATGGAATTATCCCCACTCAGAAAAAGTTCTCTAAAGAACTACTCCAGGAATGTGCTATGGATTTGTCAAAGGCAGCTAAGACTCCTCTACCTGTTCATTTGAAGCTGGTTTCAGATCAAGGTGATTATTATCATGATCCTGCTCTTTATAGAAGTTTGGTAGGAAAGCTGAATTTTCTTACTCACACTAGACCAGACTTGGCATATTCTGTCCAAACACTTAGCCAATTCATGAGTCAGCCAAGGATTCCACATGTTCAGGCCTTGCATCATGTTCTCAGGTATCTTGCTGGTACCATAGGTCAAGGAATTCTTCTTCAAGGCTCATCTCAGTTGACTTTGCAAGGATATTCTAATTCTGATTGGGGATCATGTGTAGAAACCAGAAGGTCTGTTTCTGGTTATGTGATGCTGTTAGGGAAATCTCCTATTTCCTGGAAATCAAAGAAACAAGGGACAGTTTCTAAATCTTCATCTGAGGCTGAATACAGGGCCACGGCTGCAGCAGCTTCAGAAATCACATGGCTAGTCAGACTGTTACAAGAGCTTGATGTTTGTGACTTGAAGCCTGTCAAATTATGCTGTGATAATCTTTCTGCAATACAGATTGGGAAGAATCCTGTTATGCATGAAAGGACTAAGCACATAGAGCTGGAATGTCACTTCACAAGGGAAAAGGTCTTGGAAGGCCTAATTGAGCTTACTTACACTCCCTCTCAAGAACAGCTTGCAGATCTTTTCACCAAAGCTCTGTCAATTTCCTCAGCATTCATATTTGTGTTCCAAGATAGGATTGATTGATCCTCAATCCATGCCTAGCTTGTGGGGGGATATTGAAGACTATGATCAGTATAATCAATCTTTATACTGAAGTTTTCCAGCTTGGATGCCAGCTTAGTTTCTTTACCTTTTCTCTAGAAGCTTTCTTTGTAATAAATACATATAGTTGAAAGTTGTAAACAACTGATTCATTCATTCTACGAGTGAAATGAAATTCTTCCCTCTTTTCTCTCTCTAAAATTCAATTGCATTTTCTCTGGAATTCTACTGATGAAAATGAGTTCATCAGTTTTTATCATAATACTAATAAAACATGAATTTAAGTTTGTTACAGAGTATAGCAATAAATATCATTTTAATATCCATGGTAATACAACCCTCATTTCACAAAGTTTTTCTTTTATTATCATCATCATATCATTAATAGATGTTAATTAAAACCATGAATACATCTTAAAATTAGGGGTGATGCTGAACTATCATTATCATGGTTCATGGCATCAGTTAGCATAAACTTCTTTTTCATAGATTACATATAAAATCAAAATGCTTTTTTACTGTATTACCACTTATTAATTTATAGTTGTATTAGCAATTATATCGTAAAACATAGCATCTAGGTACTATATTACCACTTGAACTATTAGTGTCACAATTAAATCCAAACAGATGAGCACATACGTATCATAAGTTTTGAGAATGTGCAGTGTTTTACTATTTGAGGACTGTATGCATCAAACATGGCTAGTACATCGGAGACGCCATCGAAAGAGAAGGGGGAAGAACTAGAGAGTTGTCTTTATAGTAAGCCTGGAATGGAACCTCATTGTCTCCTTGTCCCTTATTAAATCATGTGTTAAACCGTTTAATATGGTGACAAAATTAATGACCTTCATAATGTTGATTATCAATCATAGGAAACAATTCTACTAGTAATTTCATTCATTTCCACATCCAAAACTATATAATATATTAATATGCATGATTAATTAAAATAATTATTTAATCCATGTTCTTAAATTGGTCCGGCAGCCTTACATGTGACCGTAGGCACCGTACAAAGGGTGTACTCATTTACATAATTAAGCTTATATACAAGTTGATTAAAATATAATTAGTGACAACCTATATATGAATCTTGCCCATAAAAATTGGGTAGAATGAAGAAGCATAATTATTTGATAATTTAGCAACTTGTACGGAATAATGTTGCAACTAATATTTATAAATCTAAACATGTGATTATGAAAATAAATTCCTAATGCAACTTGGTTTAGGTACATGAAGTACTACTGTACTAGTGTAATGTATCCTATCTATTTTTATTCTCTGGTAAAATTAAATTTCAGATTCTTTATATGTGGATTACAAAAGAGTAGTGTAAAATGACAATTAAACAGTTTATGTTTGTTTGTCGTTAAGCAAATGATGTTGAGTGAGTTTTAATATAAAACTAATACGATGTGAATAATTACTAAATTTAAATACTTCATTCGTTCTCATATAAACTTAATTTATTATTTGCTTTTTTTTCTTTTACTATGTATATTCTTTAATCAATTAAACATTTATATTCAACTATTTATTTTCTTGATTCAAATTTAATTAATCAAACTCGAATATGTTCTACCTTCCTAAAAAAGTTTGTGAATGCAAATGTCACTTTTAATTTAGGATACTAGAATAAAAGATTCACTTGGAGAAGGGTATGATATGCATTGATTGAGAGATGGAAATTTTGTTATAATATTATTAGGACTATACCTCTTAATAATAAATAATAAACCACTTAAACTTAAACAATGAGAGATGGAAATATTATATATGGAGTAGGACTAAATCTAAGAAGACATGGGTAATGTATATGGAATACTTCATTATAATATCATGGTATTTAACTATTTATGCCTATTTTACATTGTTTATTCTTATTATTGTATAAAATTCTTAAAAAAAAAAAAAAAAAAAAAAAAAAAACAGATTTTCTAATACAAATCTAAGAGAACAGCAATCACATGATTTCATCCAATTCAACCCTTTGTTTGTATTATATACAATAAATAGTGATGGAGGTCATGCTCATCTTTGAATGCTTTAGTCATTGAAAAAGGACACTGAAATATATGGTCAAAACATATGTAGCAATCAAGTATCAGTAGTTGTTTCCATTTTTGTATTAACTAATGAATACAGAGTACGGGCAGAGTAACATGTATGCATACCATTGTCGTACGCCACTAGATTCATTCATATTCCAAGTCATGATTCAGAACTTGTTTCGACTAGTCCAAACATCTGCATGCTTGGCAAGAGAATTCGAGTTATAGATGTGTTATGTCTAGATAAGTAAAACAATAGTCCGGTTACAATGAATCATGGACATATTAAAGCAAAACATAAAAATAGCCAAGCACACGCGGTGCAAGTAAAAGGAAATTTATAGAACTTATCGTGCAAGGGTTATAATTTACTGGTACGGGCAGAGTAACAGAAAATGTCTAGTGTGGTGCAAGCCTACCTTCTAACCAATTAATTCACAGATATAGGGAACCAACAAACAAACCGAATTATGATCTTTAATCTTTCTAAACTATGGTAAACATGAAGATTGGATCAGGGTTATTAATACTAAGTGGCTAACAAGACAAACCATATTCATTTCACATGCCTCAAGGTTTCGGATATAATGCATTTTACAGATCACTGATGTTTACACATATCTAAATTTGCTATATTGGCTAAGTCTTATTGAAGCACTTGAAAAAAGGTTTTATTTTCTGTCCATTTAAGTTCAACAAACTAAATGATTTTCCTAAACTAAATCCATCAAGGACATAATTTTTAAACCTGATACCAAGTGATTGAAACTATAGTACAATTTCAACGAAACCAGGCATTAAAACAAATGACATACCACCAAATTGGTCATTCTGTAAATTTGATACCAGAAATATGTATTGACTGTTTATCATAGAGCAATGATCAATCAGTCAGTGGGATTCATCTTTGTGATCAAATCTACTGTAATTTTCGATTTTTTTGGGTGCGTTTTAACTCTAAAGGTATTAAACAATTTTACGTGCTAACAAAGGGCAAAATTAGCAATAAGATGTTTAAAATTGGACTTTCAAACAATACTCCGTACAGTCCAAGAAACAAAGTTAAAAGCATGGCAAATGACAGAGTCCTAGACTTGATTACGGTGTAGTACAGGATAACAAGCCAGTGGAATCATGCTGCATTAGTAATTTTTGTACTCGGAGCCTATTAAACATGGTAGTAATCACTTGGATTTTAACCTTAGCCCTTAAAATATCAAGATATGATGCTTACATATTCCGACACCAATGTACTAAGACGATGACTGAAAGTACAGAAAAGTGCTGATTTTAATCCATTCTAGTGTAACAAACTCTATGATTTATCTGTTTTGATTCTTTGTATTTCAACGGAAGCCGTACGTAATTTTATATTGTTGAAGAACAGGAACTAATCATTGGTGAGAAACAAAAATGAATTAGCTTTGTCATTACAGATTTTAGGGACTTAAAAATAATTTTAGCAAGGATAATTTGCTGAAAAAAAAGTTGGGAATATGAACTAGAGAACAGTAAATTAATTTGAAAAAATGACGTTGAATCAGTCATATGAATTCACAGGAAAAAGTTGCAGGAAAAAATTATTGCAGAATTTGAAAGAGAGATCAAATAGATGAATCAATCAATATATAATTTCATTGCTAACTATAAATCCTGTGTCTCAATTTACAAATGCACAAAATTTCTGGCCCATGGAAATTTACCATGACAAAGAATATAGTATACAAACTATTTAGTCTAAGTATCCACTTAATTTGTGAGGATGTTCAAGAGTGAGACTCTATTTTGTAGTAAGCACCTAAAAAGGCACCCGAGTTCTCCCTCGATGATTTGAAGACTAGCATCAAGAGCTTGAATTTTGCCTCGTACTAGCATCACATCAACTTTTTTCTCGTTCTGAAGGGCTAGATCAACCCCAGAAACCTCGTTCAGGATCCCGGCCACCTTGCTGGTAAAACGAGCCCCTGAATTTTTAGTGACGAGTTTTGAGACCAATGACCATTTGCTTGCCTTGGTCGGAGTAGACAAGAACAAGAAGAATGATTTGAACACAGCAACTGTAGCAGTGTATGTTTCTCTTACGAGTTTAACTAAATTCGCTGTTGAAGGATCACTTTTAAGCAGGGGAGCAGTGATTCCGAATTTTCCCTCAGCTTGCTTCAACACTTTAAGGCATCTTGAAACTTCCTTTGCAACCTTCTTTCTAAAACGCATGTACATGCTAATTTCTTCACTGCTTGAGTACCCCTTACGACGTAGAGCAGACTGTAGTTCACAGATTTGCTCCTTAAACCCTGTAATGAGGTCTCTTCCACTGCTGCAAGTATCTAGCAGTGATACCGAACTTTCTAAGGCTTCTTCTACCAATTTCCCGTTCTGGCTGGAAAGAGAATTGATAAGATCTTGTAGATGAGCATACAACTCAACAAGGTTAAGAAGACCGAGCTGAATACTATCAGCTCCTGATGCATAACAGGAAGTTGACTCTGATGGGTAAATATCGCGAGTCTTTAACTTATTGATCGTTTCTTCAATTTTAAGAGATGTTGGGTGAGATCTAGCAGGTAAACTTATGGACCTAACAGGATGAGAAGAGGCAGCCATTTTGTTTAAATTTGTTATATGAAATATGTTTATCTTTTTTGTTTGTTCAAGTAAATGTGAGAGATTTTGATCACCAAAATGCACTGAATAGACAATGCTGAGATTCGAGCTATTTATAGTTCGCGAAGGAGCAGAAGAAGAGGAGAGCGAGATCAGGGCATGTGAACACGACGTGGGACTACCCTTGCTCGTCACTCGTCTTAGGAAACAGTTAGTCCGACATGTTGCCAACCCTCAATAATATTTAAAACCCTTTTACGGATTATTTAATTAAATACGATGACTAACAGTCTTGCAGACTAGCAGCTTACATTCTGGTAAAGATTCTGTACAATTTTTTAAACAACCTTTGTCTCCCTCTCTGCCCTCCTACTCTATAACCAATCATTAGATGATAACTAACAGCATTCTCGTCGCATTCATGTCTCTTGATCTTTATAATTTTAATCAAATTAGACTATCCAACACTAATACACGTATCGTATCAAGCTTGAAAAATCACCACAAAACAATATCAACAGAATTGTTTTAGCTGCAACAGAATCGTTAACAGATTTACTGTTGCGTTTTTCCGAGGATTAAAAAGATCATAGAGAGGAGTAGCATGGTAGTTGGAGAACAAAACTAATTAGTGAAATAGTTAAGAATATAATTAAGAATATAAGAATGCAATGTATGTGGAAACAAGAGATGCTAATCAAGTAAAAGAGTGTAAAGAAGTTGCTGGTTTTGGGAGACAATAGCGCAGTTGACAGAATAAATTGGAGATCTTTATCCAAGGACTAAATATACCTAGTGCTAATTGTCTTTTTGAGAATCATAGCCTCATTTGGACTTACCTATAGCATAGGTTTTTTTAAAAAATTCAATTAAAGAACATGTTACATAATGGTGCCACAAATTCACTACTCCCGTGGTGTAATGTTATCCTAACGAACAATGTGTCACACAGGCGTAAAATTTAACATAATTTTCTATATTAGAAATGAATTTATCACAGACGACATACTAGTGTACACTTAACAAAAAATGATTATTTTTCACCCTATTTTTTCATCTGAGCATGCAACATACTAGACATACTACCAAAAGCGGATGCACTAAGGACGACGGGGTCAAATGAATCGACTTAACTTGGTGCCCAAAACTTAATTTATAATAGAGGCAATGGGTTTATTTGTCTAATTTGACCTTATGTTACATTGTAGTTGAATTGGGGTGCCACACTTTCATTGTTTGACAAACTAATGAAATCAAACACTTTAGTGTGGGTGTTAAGTATTGTACAATATTTGGTTTTAGGATAAATTTTGAACAATTTTAGGCCTTCAAATCTCCAACCATCAATCCACAGTTAGTCCACATCATTTCTTTCTATCACACTACATCAAAATGGCAACAAAGCCTTATACCATATATTTTTTAAATTTGCATCCCTTTAATATCTAGTAACTTTATACATATTTTATTATTTCTCTTTTAACCCTAAAATTCTACTCAAAATATTTCATCATTTCTTTCACTAGGTTATTACAATAAAGAACGCCAAAGGTGTGCAACTTGATTGTTTAATTTTGCATAAAATTAAAGTGTTCCGTATATGTACTCGTCATCTAAGGTAGTCCACGAGTTGAGGGTAATTTTTTCAGAAATCGACAATCATTGAAAATAATGTTAATATGAAGTGACTCATCTACTTCAATGTCTACATCATAATAACCTGTGTCGAATAATATATAATCGCCATCTAATGAAAGAGATTTTAATTTTTCCCACGGAATAAGCTAATTGTCCCCTTGCAGCATTGGCCTTAATTTGAGTAGTTGATCAATGTTTTCACTTAATTTAAGTGAAGGGTTTTTTTTTGTATAATAAAATAACTTTCTTTATTTTTAACTCTATATTTTTAACTGTATAATAAAAATAATATATGGTGGAGGCTTAAGGTTTCAATTACAAAATATGGAGTAAGGCATTTTCTAGATTAAGAAAACACGTCCTAATAGACCGAAAATTTTCACATATTAACTCGGCTCGAGTTTGCATGGAAGTCTCATTGGGAATGAAGGAAAGGGAAAGGGTAAGAGTAAGAGATCCGTACTCCCAAGTTTTCCTTGTGGAGATTTATGCCACAGCCTGCTAGTTGTGAGTTTATTTATCACTATACCAGATGTATTACTACTAGTTCCAAAATAAAATAGAAGAAAGAGAGAAGGCATCCAAAGAAAGTACTCTAATACATGTAATCACGTATCATACATAAATATGGTACACATTGTGTAATGGAGTATTGGAGTTTAAATTCAAAGGTATGTTTATAGAATGAATAGGTTGTCTTTGGTTTACTATTTTTGGTTTTTTTATTCTTTAAAAAACGTCAAACTAGAACCAAAAAAAATCATAAACAAGCACTTATTTTTGTACATTAATTCGTGCATCGTAAGTAAAACACAGAAGATGTGCCATGTTAGAACTGTAGAAGCAACTGCAAGTGTCTGTCCCATTCAAACTCCAACATTTTATTCTTTACAAGTCCTTTTCGGTTACTTATCTAACCATTCTGATAGTATTCAAGTCCCAATCAAATATCGCATTGATGATGACATTTTGCCAATTTACACATGGCACAGACTTTGAAGAAAAGTGACAACTTTTACAAAAATCCCAAATATCATTGCCGATATTTTATTTGTTAAAACATTTAGATATTTTTTGAATAGGTAAGATGAAAAATTCAATCTGACCTCACCCCTCACATTGACTATAGCTCCTTGTACAACAAATACAACCAACATGTAGTCATACAATAAGCTCAAAGGTTCAATACATGTAATAAGTTAGATCAAATAAACTCAAAAAAAATGCATGTTAAATTATGGTGAATAGAACATACCCTTAATCTAATCTGCAAACCCAAATCATTGGGTGAAGTTCTAGTTTCTACTTTACTCAACAGTTTTGGTTGGATGAAAAGGCGGTTGACACATGAAACAATAACTCCACACACAGCTAAGCGGGCTTTCCTAAGTTGATTGGATGAGAAAGTGGTTCAGTCACCAATGGAATAAAACTACAGATTACAAAAAAAACTGAAGCAGCTTAAAAAACAGGGAACACCCAGAATCCCCTCACATGTTCACATTCTCTTGTCAGCCTAAAAAACACACACAGCTACACAGTATTTTAATTACTCAGCTTCTTGAATTCCATTTGGTATAAGTTGTGGGCAAACCTACTTATTTACTTCATTCAATTTTACATCACCAAATTTTTTTTATAACATGAGAAGGATAATAAAAATACGGTTGAATGAAAGAAATTGTTTTTTTTTTTCCCCTTCATGAATTCAACTGTTTTATGGAAGAAAATATATCTCGGAATTTATAAAATGGGAAATCTTATGTAATCATACATTTGATGTTTAAGTGTTATAATTCAACCGACCATATTAGTGAAGAAATGACACCGACCAATATTACCTTTAATGTGTATTATTTCATTTTTTTAAAAAAAAATATATTATGACTAGTCCAACAACATATTATTCAAAAGCATTCTATGCCAATTGTGCAAAATGACATAAAAATGGACGGAGTAGCGGCCAATATAAACCGGTGACAGTTTCTGTCTAGAAATTGAATTTAGATCAACAAGAATTTCAGGGAAAAAGATAATTTAGGAAAAGAAAATGTATCACATGCTGCTCATTTTCTGACAAAACTGGTTATAGACATAAAAGTCCAGCTATTTATACAGATGCAGGAGTTTTTTATACTCCTGAATCCTGACAGATAAATGAGGAATGAATAATGGAAACATGAAAGTGATAAAAAATTAAAAGTTCAATTGTCAAAAATACCATCAAATTCAGAGGGTATTTTATCATTGAAATAGAATTTACCTCAGCCCATCATTGACAGGCTGCATTTTGTCATATGTGATTTATCATAGAAACAATGCAATCTTGATTGACCCGAATTCTGCAGAAGTGTCTATCTATTAAACGCTCAATTTCTTAACAGAAGGCACCAGATGTATGAAGTTGTTACTGTATCTAAGGTATAAGCAAGAAGAGAATCAAAAGGGATGGATTACTGTCTCTTGTATTGATGCAGTAACTTGCTTGCCATCACCCCCCTTGGGCATGATGGTCGAAACCTATCCTGTTTTCGTCTTAATACTATTTTTAAAAATGGCAAGTTCTTGTACAAGTCTCACAATGACTAATGAATGACTCCGGTGTCTTCATCTATCATAAAGGCGATAAGGGTTAACTGCTCGTAATATTTTTTAGGGGAGAATATAGATGTCTAACAAGCTAGTGTAAACTTCCTGACCCAAGGCTAGTTACCATACAAATACAATACTAACCAAAAGAAAACTGACACTATGGATAAGGCAATACTTTGAAAATTTTCTAAGCAGGATATTAGGCAGAACTTAGGAGCAGATAATACAATTACCAAACACAAGGTTTCATCGTTTGACAAGGTTGATAGATCATGGCTGATGTTTACCCCATTTACAACAGAGTTTGATGCTGCTGATCTCAATTTGTTCAATTTTGTTTCTGCACTATGAACCCAAGTTTAATCCATTCAGTCTACCAATAACAGTAACTGAAAACTAGCATCATAATTTCTGAGCATTGCTAGTAAAATGAACCACAAATTTAATTACAAGAGGTTCCTTGCAGAAGAAACTAATAATACTATAATGAATAACCGATATAGTAATAGAATATAACTGCTAGGAAAGATTTTATCTCAAAAAAAATTTTCAATTATCCTACAATCTTGAAACCGGTTAGGAAGACTTCATCTAGGAGAGGTATTAATCCGACAGGGCTGTTAGTTTACTTATTAAGACTGTTTTATATGAAAAAGTACCAAATCAAAATCCTTAGTTCCCTACCCTTCAATGTTTAGAAACTTATAGAAATCTGTGCCTTCAACAAACCCAAAACGGTCAGAAGATTAAGCAAAGGGATAATTTTAACTAATTCATTAATCAGGTTACATCGGCATAGTTCTATATCTGTCCATCTCCATTAATCCCCCCATCATTTTTGTCCACACCCAATGAATGGTTCCTAATCCACGGATTTACGTAGGGCCACCTGTGAAGCTGAAGTTGCTAAACTATCAAATACATAACTCAATAGCTTGTGGTTTACGGGCTAGGGTACATTTACACTCTTTTCTTTTGGCCTATCCCAATTCATAAATCGCAAAAAGACCTAGAAAAGCTAAACAAAAACACTAATGAAAGCCAAAAAAAAAAAAAAAAAAAAAAAAAAAAAAAAAAAAAAGAAAAAAACATGAGGGAACAAGAGTGGGCAGGTAGCAGCAATTAGATTGAAATTTATGGATTTGGTGATAGGTTCATTCATATTAGGAAAACGCAAACAACCAGACTAACCCACACGCTACAGCGTCAAAGCATACGCTGCAACCTAAAGGTAGGACCTGCAGGTTTTTTTAAATAAAAAGAAATTTTCAAAAACCCTCCCCATACACTAAAATACATCGTAGAAAAGCCAAAATAAATTATATTAATAGAATTAAGAAAAGAAACATCAACTTCAAAAAGGGGGAAAACCGCTAGCAGAGGGAGAAGCAAAACAATGGAAATTGTCACATAATGTGTCATTTTTGCATGACAAAAAATCGGTTGATGCTAATAACTAATTGGTTCATGCCTTGGAAATTTCAAGTTTATAAATAAATAATGTAAAGCTTTAAATGGATTAAGGGGGTGTTTGGTAACGAGAGTTTTGATCCAAATAAAAATAAATTTTTTTTTTTCTCAATATAAGAAATTGACTGCTTAAAACATCTCTTTTTGGTGTTTGGTAAAGAACTTCTATTCCCTTTCGGTTAAAAAAAAGGTAAAGAACTTCTAAAATCCTATTATACCCAAAAAAATCTACCGAGTAATTTGTAGAAAAATTAGATTTATGAGCTTTTCAAATAGATGATTCTAAATTAACAATAAAATGACTACATTGTTCTGAAGTCATAGATATATTATTTCTTTCTAATAAAAAAAATTTTAAAAAATTCATAAACATAGTCCTTATTTTTACATTTCACTTTTTAAACAACAAAACATCATCTGCTTGACCTATAGTCTCATGGCACACAATTTAACGAAGGAAATAGATAAGATAAACGGATTTTTTAAATTAAAAAATAAAAAAATAAAAAAAATAAAAAAAAAAAAATCCATAAAAACTAACAAGAGGACAAATTACAGTTTATGGTGATAATTTTTTTTATTTAATGTGTATTTATCATCTATAATATTTTCCTTCAAGTTGCGTGCCAATGAGCTATATGTCAAGTAAATAAACAGAGGAAGTACTCTATTATTTATCTGATAAGTTAACCAAGCACTTCTTTCAAAAAGTTAATTCTACCAACTAATCAAAACATTTAATTAAAGTCAACTAATTAAATCAGTTAAGCTACTACAGAGTACAGACCAACTTCATCTAATTACCAAATAGGGCCAAAACCTAAGATCTAAGAGGTCGAGTTGGGCAGTATGGATGCAACAAATCAGCCTAACATAGACAGATATAAATTTCACATCAACTGCCCATATTTTTGTGTCTTTGCATTTTCTGTTCAAGCATAGTTCCATGAAAATATATCATTTGTACTCTACAGGTCAGATTATAAAATAGTAACCAGAACTTAGAAGATCAAGAAATGAGCGATATTTCTCAAATAAGAAATGGTCTGGTAATTTTAAAAATCTCTGAGGGAAAACAAATAAAAAAAAAGGAAAATAAAATAAAATAAAAGAAAGAAAAGAAAAGAAAAAAAAAAACAAAAAAAAAAAAAAAAAACAAAAAAAACAAAAACAAAATTAAGTAATTGACAAAAATAATTATTTAAGTATAAACTTGAAAAATACCAAACACCACCACTATTAAATTAAACAGATTATTTCATACTCAACATGGCCTACTAACATTCATATTCTCACATGTCCTTTTACTTAATTATATAAAGTATATCCACTAACTTCACAATAAACAACTCAGTTTACAGTCCTTGCACTTTTTTTTTTTAAATAACCCTCCCCCTACACTAAAATACATTTAAGAAAAGAATTATGTACTTCAAATGGGGAAAAAGCACTAGCAAGTCACAGAAAAAATGTTGTTTTCGTATGATAAAAGAAGTGGTTGATGCTGATAAAATAATAGGTTTCACGCCTCAAAATTTTCAAGTTAACACATAAATAATTTACAATTTTAAATGGGTTAAAGGGGTCCTTGCCTCCTTCGAAAAGAGAATTTTGAAAAAAAAAAATAAGTTATTTGATCAAATGGTTGACTACTTATTGGTGTTTGGTAAAGTGCTTCTTTCTAAAATTTTAAGCCTAAAAAACTAGGGGTGGCAATTCGGGTCATTAGGTGGGGTTCGGGTTAGAATTTGGGTCTATTTCTGGTTATGCTTAAAAACTATCAAAAATAGTGTAAAACTTAATATTATTACAAAATATGAAATTTGGCTCAAATCGGATCGAATTCAGGTTGTTCGGTTCGGATCGGATTTGGGTTTCTCTCAGTAATTTTAGGTCGAATTCGGATCGGGTTATCGGGTCGGGTCAGGAATTGTCAGCCCTACAAAAAAAACTAATTTATAAAAATTAGATTTGGAGCTTTTTTCAAAAAAAAAATTAAATAAAAAAAAAATGATTGTAAAAGTATAATAAAATGACTTTTTTGTCCTAAACTTGTTTCTATTTACTCCTCATAACAAAATTACCAATATAGTCACGTCTTTTCATAAAAAAATATATTAATAAAAAAAATAAATAAATAAAAAGTTCTTGCTTTCATTTTACTACTCCCTCCGTCCCTTAATACAAAGTCTCTTTTGGTTTTTGCCTGGGAATTAAGAAAGTTATAAATACTTTAAAAGTAATGATTAAAAGTACATATTTGCATGTGGGGTTAGAGAGAGATAGAGAGAAAGGAAAAGTAGTTTGGAAGAATTGAAGAGATAGAGAGATAAAGTGTTGGAAATTGATGTTAAAAGTACAAAAAAGTAAAGGAAACAAAATGACTACTCATCAAAAAGAGAGTAATTATGTCAAAAAATGCAACCTTTAAATAGAAAGAGGCATTGTATTTTGGTTTACCCAAAAAGGAAATGAGGCTTTGTATTAAGGGATGGAGGGAGTATCAAACAATAAACGGTTACTACTCATCAGATAATTTAGCACACACTTTTATTCAAATAGTTTATTAACCAGCTAGTCAAAGCATCTAATATAAACAAACAGCTAGTTAAACTGTTAAACCGTTAACTACAACCAATGATTATGAACCAGTTCCAACTAATTACCACATAGACTAAAGCTAAGATATGAGAGGTTGAGTTGGGTAGTATATGTGCACTTGTGCAACAAAAGCAGCCTAACTTAAGACAGATACAATTCAGATCACATGCCCATGTACTTGTGTCTTTGTATTTTCTATCAAAACACAATTCCAAAAAACATTTCCATTGTACTTTACAAACAACGCGTTTCTGGTGCCGCTGGCCGTGTGGCAGGGTTGCTAAATCAGAAAATGACAAAGTAACTCTTGACTGACTTAGCAGCCCTTGACCTAGTAACCCCAAATAACCCCTAACCGACCTAGTAAACCCTAGTAACCCCAAGTAACCCCCAACCGACCTTGGTAACCCCTGACCTAGTAATCCCTAACCGACGTAGTAACCCCCGACCAACCTACACCACCTGCAGCACATTCACTCCCGTACCCACTGCCCCACGCCGCCAACAACCACGCCACCATCTGACCACCGACTGCCGTACCAACTCTCACCACCGACTGCCGTACCAACTCTCGTACCCACTGCCCCACGCCACCAACACCACGCCACCACCACAATTCACCGAACCCACAACCAAACCACACCCAACCAGACCCACACCACGATAGCACCAAAACCTTACCCACCACCAGATCCCCATCCCCACCCAACCAGACCCACCCAAATCACACCCACACCACGACAACACAAACAGAAAACACCCGGAAAAAAATTAAAAATCCTTTAAAAAAAATTAAATGAACAAATACCTTAAAATCTAATAATGGCTTTACATTTCACACCGAATATGGTTAAAAAGGCCAAATTCGGCCATGAAAACTCTAGATCTAGAGTTTTCATAGCTGAATTTGGCCTTAAAAACCTCTAGCTTGTATGAGAATGAGAAAGTGGCAGCATGGGTGGAGAATTAATGAGAAACCTCTAGCTGAATTTGGGAAGGAGGAGAGAGAAAATGGGTGGAGAATTAATGGTGATGCATGCACTGATGCGTGGGTTGGTAATGCTGGGTTGGTTTGAGAAGAAGAAAAGAGGAGAGAGAAGAGAAAGAAGATTTGTAATGTAAAAAAAAAAAAATTGTGGCTAGCCTTTGTGCTTTACAAATGATATGTAACCAGAAGGTCAAGAAATGTGCAATTTTTCTCAGATAAGAATTGGTTTAGTAATTTTCAAAACCCTGAGGGGAAATAAATCACAACAATTTTCCAAAAAAAATTAAATGCGTCACACAGATATTTACAACATCATATACCAGATAAGACAAAAGGCAGACTCATTTAAAGCAAGGCATACGTCGCAAATTTACATCATATCGCAGAAATGCCACCCTACCTCCTCTCAGCACTCAAAAACAGAAAGCAAGGGACTGGCAAGTGTGGGCGCTTAACCAACTTATCCCACCTTGCATGTCATCGGGGTTAAATCTAAATGTTCTTCCACATGCAAGTTATCCTACATGGAAAGGATAAGATAAAACTGAAATATAGAAGCTATTACTATGTTAGGCCCAAAGAAAGATATCATAGGGATGTTCAAAGGAGTGAAGTATAAGAGTGAGTACTCAACTTTGGCAAAAGTTGCAAATTGGGTACTCAACTTTCATTTGTTGCAGATAGAGTACTAAACTGTGAAGCTGTGAAGCTGTTTAATTGGCAGAGTACATATTCAAAATAGCAAAATGAGATATCTAACTGTATTTCAAAAAATTTAGCCGTTACAAATGAAAGAGCAAAGAGCATATGATATTTAAGAGTGCTTTGTAGCCTTAGTTTCTTCACAGCTTCTGTTCCAAAAAATATAGATGTTGCTGGGGTGAATCTGCAAAAATTAGGAACAAGGTAAATCAGTCACCATGTCAAGATTAAGTTCAGGTTTCAGCTCAAGCCCAAGAAGGTGTCACTGTGGTTTGCTTGTGTCTAGGACAAGGTCTTGGACAAAGGACAACCCTGGAAGAAGATTTCTTGCTTGTCCAGATTACGATGCCGACACCGAAAGAAGAGGGTGTAAGTTTTTCAAGTGGACAGATGTTGAAGCACCAACAGATTGGCAGACTGAAGTTATATTGGGGTTGATGGAGGAGAAGGAAAGATTGAAACATGAGATGGTGGCCATGAGGAAGCAGCTTTGTGAAGCTAATTAGTATGCAAGGAAGTTGAAGGCAGAAAACACCTTGATGAAATTCAAAAGGGGTGTTAGATTGAATTTGAGTTGGCAAATGTGGGTATTTGTAGTTGTTCTGGCTTTGGGGTTTTACTTTTATGTAAGGCAAATTAGAAATTGAAATGTAAGCACTTGTAGGTAGTATGTTACCTCAGTTGTTCTTGGTTGTTCTTCTCTTCTTTGCTAGGTCCTGTAAGAGTTCTAAATGTACTCAGATGATGCTATTTGGCAAATGAAATGAAATAAAATTGTTCTATTAACCCACCTGCAGTGCTTGTGATGTTATAGTTGTTGGATCATGCTGGCTTTGTTGTGATGAAGGGGGGCATTCTTGACTGCAAGAATACACAGTCTGCTCCCCATCATAGTCAGAGTAAAATGCCCTGTGAACTTGTTGTGTTGTTGGTGCAGGAATAGGATTTTGCTGGTGTAAATGACCTTGCATCTAAGTTAAAAAACAAAGGTTAACATTTTTCACCAATAATAATGACAATAAAACTCAAAAAAATTGATAAATTCTTACTGTTGCAACTCTCTGAAACCCATTTGGGTAAGTGTAGAGCCCCACTCCCCTCATATGCATGGGTAGTTGTTGTTCATGTGCTGCTGTTGTTGTTGCAGTAGTGGAGTTGTTATTGTTTCTGCTGTTGCTGTTGCTTCTGTGCTCTGCAGCAACATTTTTGCAGCCCCTTGCATTATGGCCTTGGACACCACACAGGCTGCAAGTGATTACACCTCCCTTCCTCTTCAGCTTCCCTGCTGCAGTTACTTCTGCAGCCTGCATTCTTCTCTTTGTTTTTGGCCTGTGATTTATTTTCTTCAGCTTAGGTGGCAGAACAAGGTCATTAGATAATGGCCATTCCTGAGGTCGATTTAAAGGCTCTAACAAGTGCTGATATGCCTTTAGGTAAGTAGATTTTGTGAAATATTCATTGACATATGGCTCAGGATGGTCTGCCTTGTTCCAAACTGCTACCACAACATGTTTGCAGGGGATTCCACTAATTTGCCAAGTTCTGCAACTGCAAGTTCTCTGAGCTAGGTTCACAACAAATTTGTCTTGAGTAGCTCCTTCTCTTACCCCATAACAAAACCCACCATCCCAGTATGCATTCCAACCCCTTGCCCATACCTTGCATTTTTCCAACTTTTGTTGGATCCTTGGGCATAAAACCATGTCTTTGTTGGCAATCTGATCCCTTTTTTTATGAAGCCTCTCCGTCACACCTTCTCTTATGTCTTCTAGCATGGTGATTATTGGTTTATGCCTTGAGTTGAGAATGTAAGCATTAAACACCTCACTCATGTTGTTATCAACACTGTCACAACATGAGAGTGGGGTGTAAAATGCCCTGCACCACTTTTTATAGTTCCTGTTCATGAGATCATCTGCAGCATCTTCTGAAATAGCTCTCATTAACTCAATGTCTGCAATGAATTCATTCTCAGTTGTACTTTTTGCTATCTTCCAAAACTGCTTTCTGAATTCCAACCCCCCACCAAAGACTGATCTGAAATTACAATATACATGTCTTGCACACACCCTTGTCACAGCTTCAGGGAATGTGTTTGCAACAGCAGCAAGAAGACCCTTCTGTTGGTCTGACATAAATGTGTACCCTGCCCCACCTTGAGTACCTAAATCTGACCCTAAAAGCTCTAAAAACCAAGTCCAAGAATCAGTACTCTCAACCTCCACCACTGCCCATGCTATTGGGAACATTTGGTTGTTCCCATCCCTCCCTACAGCAACCAAAAGTTGACCACCAAAAGGGCCCTTCAAAAAGCATCCATCCAAGGAAATGATCCTTCTACACCCATCAAGGAATCCCTTTCTAAGAGCTTCAAAACACAGGTACATTCTTTCAAACACATTGGCATTCATTTTCAATTTCACTGTATTTGCCCTGTTACTTCTCAGAATTTCAGCTGCATATCTTGGCAGCAAACCAAATTGGTCCTCATACTCACCAACAATGAGTTTCTGTCCCAATTTCCTAGCTCTAAAAGCTAAGTACCTGCTAACTTTCAACCCCTTTTCAAGCCAAACAGTCTCTATGATATCATGCACTTTCATGTATGGGTTGACTTTAAATTTGGTTTGAAAAAACCTAGCTACCCACTCAGCTGTCACTCTCTTGCTTGTTGGTGCCCTCCCACAAGTATGTTCACCAACATATGTCTTAACCATGAAATTTCTCTTCCCTTTCTCCCAAGATGCCCATATCCTCCAAGGACAACCTTTGTCCTTGCTCTTGCAATGTCCACCAACCCTGTTTTTGTCATTCCTACTGAAATGGATGTCTCTCCCACTCTGAATACAGTAGTCAGTAACAGCTTTCTTGAATGTTACTGAATTCTCAAATGACTGACCAACAAAAAACTTGCTACAACTCCCTTCAGACCCTCCTTTTACAGTCTTGTGAGTGTTACCCTCAGGGTGGACCAAGTACCCACAGTCATCCTCATCAGATGACTCATAAGGGCTTTCAGTCCCACTATCTCTCTCAGAATCAGATGCATATCTTGAAGGATTTGCCCCCTTTGAATCTGCTACCTTTCTCAGCATCACTAATTCATCCTCATATGATTTCTGTTTCTGTGTCTCTTCATTCAAGATTCTTCTAGCATTCACAATCTCTGCATCATCCTCATCTGACCCCTCAGTATCATAGTCTATGAATGGATCAGTACTCCTAGGCACACCACTATTCAGAAGTTCAACAAAGGAACCATGTCCACCTACTCCAAAACCTATGTGTGCAGGTACATGTGCATCTTCATGTTCTGTATACACTTCAATAACCCTAAACTCCAACAACAGTGAAAGAAAGAGGTCACAACACCTATTATCAAACCCCATAAACCTTATACCAGATTGAAAATCCTTTCTGTGATCCAAGAAATGCAGCTTAACTATATCTTTATACCCTAGACTGTCAATAACTTGTTTCACATACACAGAGTCAACATCTTCTGGTATGTCATCAAAGGTGTTGACTCTTCCCCCATTGTATATTAGTTGACCCTCATCTTGAACCCATTCCCCACCATGATGAACTATTATGCAAGGTTTCAAATGCATTTGTTCTGTTATACAAAGACATATTGTTCATCAGTTCATTATATTCATATGTCAGTAGACTATGTGTATCCATATCCATATATATATGTGGCTATATCATAAATTATATCATAAATTAACAAAGTAAAGCTGCAAATATTGACACAAGTTCATACATATTTACTAAATTCATCCATTTCATTAAAATATGTTCATTGCATCCATACAAAAGGTAGGCTGAACAACAGCCTACAATTAGCACTACTAATCTGTCATGGCATAGTGACAAGCAACAACTTCTAACTTGTCACAAAAACCTACCATCATCAACAAAAACCTACACATATGCCATGACAGAAACAACTAAAACAGAGTTAATTTTTTCTTACATCAGATTAAAAAAAAAAAAAAAAAATCAACTTAAGCTTAAACTAGCAGCATCCCAACAAAAAAAGCCTTAACATGCTGCACCTAAGACACCCCCGCCCTCTTGCAACTACTCCTCCTTGAACAAGAGTGGGAACCCGTCAAAGTAGATGGTCATGTCCTTGTTCACCCACGCATGGAGGTCGCGGCCATCATTGAACAGGACGTCGTGGAGGATCCACTCCTGAATAGAAGCCCTAGGGCCATGGAAGGGGTAGCTGAAAGCCATGTGACGAAGGCGCCACCAGACCCGCCACTTCTTGCAGGTCTTCTCCACACTATCCTGGTCCTCCCACAGCAGGCGGCTGAAGATGTGTGTCACCAACAGATCCTGCTGGCTGAAGAGAGGGTGTGCATCAGCAAGGACGTCCATACCTAAAGTGCAACATTTTTTTTTTACCAAAAGTTAGTGAGGTGTACTTAAACTAAGCCTCTCTTCAACATACAACCCACACACCTTACTTTCTCCATTTTTTAATAACAAATTCAACACTATAATCAGTATTCTAATCTTTGTTTAAGCTAAGTCAAACACTTTACAACAAAATAAGCAACAAAAAACAAATGTTATTCATACGAAAAAGACAAACATCCACTTTTTTGAACAACAACACAACCAAGAAGTACCAGATTCAAGAACAAAAAGACAAAGAATGAGAATATACCTTCTCCTGAGTTCCTTTTAGCAATTTTCCTGTCTCGTTGTTCAGCAAGATCAACGGCTAGCCAAGAAGACATTCGCAACTTTCTTCTTTTGGAGTTTTTTTAATGGTGTAAATGATGAAGGTCCCCCCCTCCTTTCTACTTGCTTTTATAGGGAAATGGGAGACAAAAGGTTGTCTGAAATAAGGAGTTAGGGGTAAAAATGGGAAGGTTGCCAAAGAAGCTTCATGAAGAGGAGTTTCCCGCCACAAGTTGCTCAGCCTTGATACAAGAGAAAGCATCTTTGCACATTTACCAAAAAGTTTCATCATTGCAGCATTTTCCAAATTTAAAAAAAAAAAAAAAAATTGGATTACCGGTTTAAACCGGAAATAACAGGTAGCTCACCGGAATATTCTCTCCGATTGGTACTCTCCCAAAGTTGAGTACTCAATTTGCCACTTCTGAAAGTTGAGTATCCAATTTGCAACTTTTGCCAAAGTTGAGTACTCACTCTTATACTTCACTCGATGTTCAAAGTATAACCTTGCCTTTATCTAATAACAGGTCATTTGACTTTTAAAATCAAAACTTATTGATTTTGACCACTAGTTTCTTAAAACATATATAAAGCATAGTATGACAATACCATACCTAGAGTTAAATCTGACTTATTCTAGTTAATGATTCTTTGAAGGTACCAAAAAAAATAAAAGAAACAAGCACATAGTACTCATACATCACTTAAATTCCTTTTATATCAACAATGGTCATAATAGCCAATTCTAAATCAGGAAACAACAATTCAAAGACATCCAAACGCATTATTACAATCTAACGATCAGATAAGATGTTTTCAAGTGAGAATTTATTTTTAGCTAAAGGTTAAAAATCCAATAATCCACAATATCATAGACCCAAAATGCAAATCAATCATTAAACGTCTTAATCCCATAAGTGGGGTTGGCTACATGAACCAAAAATGATAGACCCAAATTGCAAAGGTATTCCCAAAAAATTAAAAAGCACAACTTCAGATTTAAAATGAATCAGATGAAGAGAAGATAGTACAGGCATACTTGTAATAACGAACATCCAGTAATTAGCAGCTGATTTATTCTGTTTCTGTCCACTTCATTACCCCAAATGAGCCTAAAGTCCCTTGTCAGAATCGGTTTGATAGAGGCTTGATTTACTGCAGAATCAGCATATTTGAGCAGGCTTGCAAAGAGTTTAGCTCTCTAGATCATAGCCCTTTTAGTGTGGAAAGTGCCCTCAGAGTATTATACATTACAAATTCACAATCACGCAGGCCTCAAAGTACATGTAAGTAGCAGGCAATTGAACCTTCCATGGAAATATCTTTGAGGTACTGGTTAGTCCATTCATACGAATCAACAATACTTGCAAACCATGTAGATCTAACCACAGCTACAACTTGCACAGACAGAGCAGCCATTTAGCAGAGCATCAAAAAAGATTGCTACCTTCAGACCACCTTATACTCAAAGATCCTAACCAAAATGCAAACATGTGTCAATTTAATTACTACAGACCTAATGCAAACTTCCATTTTAAGATCAATAGGTTTAATATTAAAAAAAAAATAAATAAAAATAATAATAATAATAATAATAATAATAATAATAATAATAATAATAATAATAATAATAATAATAATAATAATAATAAAAGAAAAGAAAAAATAAAAGAAAAAAAACTAAATCACTGATAGATGTGATAAAACAAGTAATAGACTAACAACTGGAATTGTATCAGTGCAAAACACGAATCAGCTTCTTATAAGTTCAACAATAAGCAATGAAATATTTGAGAGCATAACTAATATAAATATTTGCCAATTGCAAACACAACACAGAAATCAAGATGAAAACAGCCAATGAACAACAACAAACTATAACATAGATAAATTTGTAACCGTTTGATGCCTCAAGTGTCGGAACAGAATAAAACACACTAATTCAAGATCTCAAGTACAACATCTTTAAACTAGTTAGCTTTTGCCAATTCCATACATATCAAAGACATAGCCAATGATTCCATACACATCAAAGACATAGCCAATGGAAAGATGATTGGACTGGTCATAAACTCAGGAATTTTGGAGACAAGGAAGCATTCTTGAATTTCTTCAATTACTAAACATCTCCAAGTAGTCCATTCCATTACATAGACCAAATCCATTTCTGAGAAAGTAGAGTTTGAGGACCTAGTATTTTACAGATAACTATAGCTGGTACCTGATACAGATACCTATATCCAACATCACAGAAATTCCTCAGTTCACCTTGAGGTTATAATACAGGTAAACATGTGATAGACAAACATAGGCACGAAATCTGAAGAAATAACAATCAGATAAAACACACAAAAATTTAAATATATAGAAACAAAATAGAATAAAAAATAAATAAATAAATAAATAAAAAACCAGGTAATCAAGCCCAACGCATACAGATTCACAAGCTTTTTTTTTTTTTTTTAATTATCAACAATTCTTAAGTTGTAGCCTAATAAAAAGTCATATAGATTACATGTAAGAGAATTTCGATATACAAAGAGACAGGATAAATTCTTCAAGGCTGGTTATAAACATTTCCCTAATAGTTATTTATCAATTCTCTTTGGAACAATTGTGTTACATGACAAAGCTATTGGGATATAATGAAAATCCAATTAGTTTTGCTTGTTCTTAAGAAACTAATTCAACAAAGTTTTGGAAGGAACATACGTTTGTTTCACACAAGAAGAATATTGCAGATTTTCACCCATCAGGGCCGTCTTAAACATCATTGGCCCTGGTCACTTGAACTTGGCAACGGACTTTCAATTAAAAAAAAATAAAAATTCATCTAGTGCATGCTACGTACTTCTACCAAATTTGAACCTTACAATGAAGATACATAATCAATAACTAGTATGCTTTGTAATGCAAAATTGCAAACTTGCTAATGTATGATTGTATCAACCTCCAAAAAGAAAAGATAAAAGCCATATA
The DNA here is from genome assembly GCF_948465745.1 of Chenopodium album. Classification (NCBI taxonomy): domain Eukaryota; kingdom Viridiplantae; phylum Streptophyta; class Magnoliopsida; order Caryophyllales; family Amaranthaceae; genus Chenopodium; species Chenopodium album. Next base: position 47,236,981 of record NC_137843.1, read on the forward strand.
TAGAGTTTGCAGACTATTGAAAAAAAAATTAAAGCCTTCATATATAAAACCGCTACAGTATATAAAAGTGCTGATGAATTTTGAGAGGGGAGTGATCATAAATTGGTAAAAAAACAAAAAAGTGAAGAACAGATGACATGACTAATTATAATTGGTAACTGTTGAAAATTTAATGTGAAAATAGAAGGTTGAAAATCTCAAAGAGAGAATAATTAAGAAGAAAATGTGTGAGTTTAAACACAATCAATCAATCAATCAATCAATCAATCAAAGCCTTAATCCCAAAAGTGGGGTCGGCTAACATGAACCAAATTTGATTATTCCGTGTAGTCATCAACATAAATCTTTCTCCTCCATCCCTTACGATCCAAAACTTCATCCTCACGTAAATCCATGCACTTCATATCCTTCCTCACTCCTTCCAACCAAGTCATCTTTGGTCTCCCTCTTCCTCGTTTAATCCCTCCATGGTCCCACTCTTCCACTCTTCGCACCGGTGCACCCTCGGGTCTCCGTCTTACATGTCCAAACCAACGCAGACGATTTTCCCTTAATTTATCTACAATGCCCGCCACACCTACTTTCTTGCGAATAACCTCATTTCTGATTCTATCTCTTAAAGTGTTTCCACACATCCACCTTAACATGCGCATTTCCGTAACCTCCATCTTTTTAATATGCTCTTTCTTAGAAGCCCAACATTCTGTACCATAGAGCAACACTGGTCTTATGGCAGTCCTGTAGAATTTTCCCTTCAACTTTAAGGGAATGCTGCGGTCGCATAGCACTCCCGTGGCCGCTCTCCATTTAAGCCACCCTGACTTAATCCTGTGGGTCACGACTTGATCAATGTCACCATTCTTCTGGATGATCGACCTTAGGTACTTAAAACATTCACTCATGGTCAAATCCTTTCCATCCAAACTCACCACTTCATTGCTTGTCCCCCTCTGAGTGCCAAAACGACATACCAAATATTCAGTCTTACTCCGACTTAGCTTAAACCCTCTAGATTCCAACCTTTGCCTCCATTGCTCCAACTTGACATTAACCCCATCCTTAGTCTCATCCACCAAAACGATATCATCTGCGAACAGCATACACCATGGAACCTCATCTTGAATTGGTCTAGTTAATTCGTCTAGAACCGTTGCAAAAAGAAAAGGGCTTAATGCAGACCCTTGATGCAATCCGATTGTAATAGGGAAATCTTTTGTCAACCCTCCGCATGTCCTCACATTTGTTGACACATCCCGATACATATCCTTAACTAGGTCTACATACCTTCGTGGGATACCTTTCTTCAACATTGCCCACCAAAGTATCTCTCTTGGCACCTTGTCATATGCCTTCTCTAAATCAATAAAGACCATATGAAGATCTTTCTTCTTTACCCTATAAAACTCCATCATTTGTCTTATCAAATGGATTGCCTCCATAGTAGATCTCCCAGGCATAAAACCAAATTGGTTATCTGAAATGCTTGTGCATGCCCTCAACCTTTGTTCAATCACCCTTTCCCACAACTTCATAGTATGGCTCATAAGCTTAATTCCTCGATAGTTAGAACAATCTTGAGCGTCTCCTTTGTTTTTATAAACCGGGACCAAGGTGCTCTTCCTCCAATCTTGTGGGATCCTTGTAGCCGTCCATATCTTGTTGAAAAGGTTTGTTAACCAATCAATACCAATCTTACCCAAACACCTCCACACCTCTATCGGTACCCCATCAGGGCCAACCGCCTTCTTAGGTTTCATCTTCCTCAGTGCAATCTCCACCTCTACTCTCCTAATCCTTCGCACATACTCCATGTTGATTTCTTCATCACTCATAGAGGTATCTCCTATCACAACTCCATTACTTCCATTAAATAATTCATCGAAGTACCCCTTCCACCTGTCCTTGATGCCCTCCTCTTGCACTAGGACCATTTGGTTCTTATCTTTGACACACTTCACCATGCCAATATCCTTCCTTGCCTCTTGTCTTCTCTTTGCCATCTTATAAATGATCCTTTCTCCCTCCTTGGAATCAAGCTTTTCATAAACCTCCTGATATGCCTTTTCTTTTGCTTGGCGAACAGCTGCCTTTGCCTTACTCTTAGCCTCCTTATACGCTGCAAAGGTTTCATCACTCCTACATTTTCCTAAGGCTTGATAGCATTCCCTTTTTTGCTTAATTACTGCTTTCACCTCTTCATTCCACCACGAAGTATCTCTCTGTACCGAAGTTCTTCCCCTTACTTCCCCTAAGACCTCTTTGGCCACTCTTAGGAAACAGTTCTTCATTCGTAACCAGGTCATGTCCGGATCCACCTCTCCATCCCAATCCGCTTCTTCAATTACCTTTTCTGTAAAAACCTTAGCTTTTGCATCCCTTAGGGTCCACCATCTTATCCTTGGTTCTTCTTGTCTAACTTTTTTCTTCGCCTTCTCTTTCAGACGAATAGTCATTACCAATAGCCGGTGTTGGGTGACCACACTCTCCCCTGGGATAACCTTACAGTTTATGCAACTTTGTCTATCTATGCTCCTTGTGAGCAGGAAGTCTATTTGAGTTGCATTTGCTCCATTCCGAAAAGTTATCAAGTGTGAATCCCTCTTCTTAAACCAAGTATTAGCCAAAATTAAATCATATGATTGGGCAAAATCCATAATAGCTTCACCACCGGCGTCCCTCTGCCCATACCCAAAGCCTCCATGGACACTCTCATAGCCATCTCGGCTCGCCCCAACGTGCCCATTTAGATCCCCTCCAATATATAACTTCTCTGAGTGGTGGACACCCTGCACCACCTCGTCTAGGTCCTCCCAAAATTGTCGTTTCTCTTCTGCATCTAAACCCACTTGGGGAGCATAAGCACTGATAACATTCACAATCTCCTTGCCACATAGCAACTTCAGCCTTATCAACCTATCGTTCTTCCGATAGACCTCGATCACCTCTTTTGCCAACCTCTCATCGAGAACCACACCAACTCCGTTCCTAGCTCCACCATTCCTTGTTCTGTGGCTCGTTTCTTGCCCAACATACCATACCTTATACCCCAAAACCAAGCCTCGAGCTCCTTCTCCTGTCCATCTTGTCTCTTGGAGGCACATGATGTTCACGCGTCGTCTTTTCATTACTTCTACCAATTCTGCTGATTTTCCCGTAAGAGACCCCACATTCCAAGAACCAATCCGCAAACTAAATTCTTTTCTCCCACGCTCCCTCCTGATCCCAACTCCAAGTCCTTGATTATTTGACACCACAATTGGGCAATATGGCGCGTCGCTTCTGGGCGACGACCTAGCAACCCTTACATACTTATCACTGCACCCGGGTCTGGGAAGTGCAGCGCGTCGCTCAGTAGGGAACGCCCCACAAAAAAAAAAAAAGAACTAGAACTATGAGAATCAATCATGTGACAAAATTGATCAAGGTTACTCTAATTTGTGCTTTACCCCTACAACAATTACCATGCATTAGTTTTTTTATACAGTAGATTATTATGTGCAACATTTACTAAACAAGTTAATCTCCATTCAACACTCACATGTAAATTTTGCCTAGGAATTCGTGTAAGCTCTTTTATTGCACATAATATGAAACAGAGGTAGTATATACAATGTAACTAAGTTTGGAGACATGTGCTAAGACCCACCTGACACCCTCTATATTCTTTGTATATTCTTTTATCGGTTGGGATCCAATGAGAAGTTTCTTTAAATGAGAAGAATAAGAAGGAAGAAATGTGCAAAAGTTTTTCACTAAATGTACATATTTTTTTCACTAAGTGTGAAAAATTGATTTTCAAACTATTTAAAATTTTGAATTTTCTGGAAAATCTAAAAATATACACATTATGGTCAAAATTTATGCACATTGAATTTCTATCAACTTTTTTTTTTTTTTACACATTTAGTTCGAAAAATATGCACATTAAGTACAAAAATTATGTACATAAAATCCTTCTTTTTAATTGTTGGAGATCAACGAGCTAAAGGTTGCGGTCATTATTACAGAAAAGGATTGTCGAAGGTAAGCCACTGAATACCTAATTTCCCCTCTTTTTTACTGTCGAATTTTGCCTAAAGATGTTAAATTTAGGGTTTAGATGTTATAATTTGGTGAAAATAGTATCAGATGTGATTGAATTAATGGTTTTCATGCATAAATTTCAGGGTTGGAGTTATACTTCCATGTTTGATTGCGTGTTTGTATCGTTATCATCATATGGTAATTATTGAATGTGGTTGTTGTATTTGTAATGTTGTTGTTGTAATGCTTCATAATTGGTGTAATTGGTAGTGTTTTAAGAGTTTTTGCATGTTGTATGTTGCAGATGGATGAGAGAATTCTTAAAATCCATAATCGTGCTAATTGTGTTCATGTAAAGGTTGATGACATAGATACATGTTAATTGATGTGCTTAATGAGATGTCAGAGGAGTTTCATAAAAAGACAAGTTGAATTGCCACATACCCTTGGTTACACTATTGTTTTAGTGGAAAAAGTATATCTTTGGTAGATGATGGGATTTTGATGAAGATGTTTGAGAATATTACACCGAAAGAAATTGATGTGTAGGTTAATTTCTTAGGTAAGCCTACTTTCAATTGGAATCTTGCCAAACTGTGAGAAAAGCACAAAGCACAAAATCCAATTGTTGCCCCACAAGAAAACCTCATTGCTACCCAAAATATACAAGCTGCACCCAACAATGATTCTGGCCCACAAATGATTCCTGCCCCAAACCAAACCCCTCACATGGCCACAATTGAGTCTGGCCCACAACCACCTCCCACAACCACCTCCCAGAAATGTCCAACACATTATTGTTGCAGGCCCTTCTAAACAACCAAGAAAAAAACTTCCTATAAGAAAAAAACCCAACAAGAATTCAGAACCACCCCCTTTTCTGCTATGCCCAGTCAAGACTTTTATAAGAGATTTCTCCTAACTCTCCTCCCCATGTGTCACTGGGTGCACCTTCTGATAACTTGATAACTTAACATTCTAACTCTCAACTTTCATCACCTCCACCCAGAATAAGCCCTAGGTTTTTACAAGGTGGTTCTCCTTTTTCCTCATGGTAAGAAATTGGCACATTCCCTACTAGGTTTAAAGGTGTACCAATCCAGTCTTCACAACCCAAATGCCACTGAAGGTGAAAGTAGTAGGAGTAGGCCTAGGAGGAGAGTCTCACATGTGGTTGTTGAACATGGACAAAGTGATTCAGGGAGAATGGAGAGTGCCTCTGTGGGTCAGGGAGTGACTCTGATGGTGAGTACAACCACCTTTAGAGGAAGATGAGGAAGATATTGCTAGTGAAGATAAGGAAGGATTAGATGAAGAGAACCTAATGGATTTGCTAAATCAAAATTTTTTTGATGGTAATTGGGAGCCATTTAGGTGCAATGAGGCTTTGTATGAGAATGCCGGTGATTATGTGAGTAAGTTGTCAAGAATGGGGAGGTATTTGATGATGCAGAGATTGGAAAGATTAGGTTAAAACCTTGGCAGTTGTTTATTGATAGAGACCATTTCAAGGATGCCCTTAGAGATTACTATGTGCAGGAAGGTTTTAGCTTGGTTGTGAGGAAGTCAGAACATGAAAGATTCACAGCTGAGTGTGTGTGCTGACAGTAGATGCAGCCGAAGAAATCATGCAAGTATGTTGATTGATGGTTGCACTTAAAAAGCATGGCTATAAAAAGCATAAAGAATGGCTTTGCTGGTTAGTTCCAATGGGCTCATCAATGGTTGTAGGGCTCCCAACATTCCAAGAACTAGAAGCAGACAAGCACCATTCATTCCTAGTAGAAGCTTCCAGTCAACCTCCACCATCCACTGCAGCACCAACACACAATGAGGAAGGATACATCAGCCAAAGAGAAGGAAATTATTAAAGAGACTCTGATTTTATCCAATGTCATATGGTCTTTTTCAAAACAATGATTTTTTTAGGGTTAATTGTTAACAAATTCTATTAGAGGGAGTTAATATTTTGGGTTGATTAACATGTAATTATGTTGAAGGGGGTAATTTTTTGGATTGATTATTATGTAATTATGTTGGGGGGTTAATTTTTTTAGGTGTAAAAATGGTGAAACTGATATTATCTTATGTTATGAAATGGTACTCCTTCGATTGATCTTTCCTTATCTTAATTGGATCGTATAATATCAATTATGCACATAATTTGCAAATCATATTCAAATAGTTAATAAATAACAACATTAAACTTCATATATGATAACTTAAAATGTTGTTGGATGTTACATGATAACATCTAAAGAGATGAGACAATAAGACCCATCTCTTTAGATGTTTTGTACTTTTTTTACTTTGGCAATGTTTACCAAACCGCCCACAGTACAAAATCAATGGTAACGACTCCATCTTTAATCAATTCAAACACATAGCTATGTCTGACACCAATGTGTCTTGAATTCCTGTTGTAAACTTGGCTATATGCCTAAGCAATTGTTTAAACTCATGAAATTTATTAGCAACTCGGCTTCTTTGATGCTATGAATACCGATGTCATAGTTAAGTCATTAATACATATTTGCTTCTTAAAATGGACCCTCCTCCTAGAAGAAACAACTCATCTACATGTAGATGAATAATCTTCTTTGATTGCTAGCATTTGAGTATCCTTCTCACATTGATCTCAAACCATATTTAATGGTTTTCTTCAAATACTTTAGCACATGCCTTAAGGCTTGCCATTAAAGCATACTAGGATTAATAGAATACCAACTCAGCTTGCCTAAATCGAGTGCTTGTCATAGCACAAAAAAAACTCTTCATCAAGGTTCCATACTCTAATTATGAAGCTTTCATACTATAATTGTGAAGCTGGAATACCACTACTCAAAACCAACTTAATACAAGGATCCATAGAAGTAGAAACATAACAATTTTTGGATTTCTTTTCTTCAAGTCCCTACCGGTAATGTTTGATGCGGTCGAGTTTCTATTCGGCACGGTTGTACATTCCAAAATCATGGGTTTTAAAAAGTGGCATGCAAAAGAGGAAAAAATTAGTAGGCAACTAAAACTATTACGTTTGCCGATTCACGACGTAACGTAACAACTGAGCTTTTTATTCCCTGTTTCTAAACTTGTAACATCCATGGTTCAAAAATGCGTCCATATCATCGCAAATCAGTCCTTATATAACGGATTTGAAGTTTACTAAACTGAAATTGTCTGATTACGCACAAAACCCCGCAATTAGGGGCGATACAATTGTTTTAAACAAAAACTTTGACAGCCTCAAACATTATTGATAGAATTTTGAAGAAAAAACCCATAAATTAAGTTCAATAACCAAATTTTTGGTGAGAGCTTCCGACTTCTCCATCAAAGATAGTCAATTAAGATGGGCATAAAAATATCATAAGTATTGATTGGTCTTTTTAAATAATGGGATAATTGGGTATGATTGTACGAGTGTGACAATGGAAAGTTAATTCTTTTACTTTTTCTTTAAATTTTTAACTAATCTCATTGGCTACACCTTTTCTCTTACCTTCTTTTTTTTTCCCTTTACCCGCGTGATTCACTGCCCTTCCCCCCCCCCCTTTAATTACTACCACAAACAATAGGAATTTTAATTTTAAAGTATTTGTAAAGAAGTAACAATAGAAATATAAAGGGTGATATCACAATTTCTTTCTAAGTAAGCAAGAAGAAATAAATAATACTTCCTTTGTTTCACAAATATCAAGGAAAATTTGAAAAGAAAGCTAAGAGACCATATTGCCCTTACCCACTACCCCTACTCACTCACCGATTAAAACCCTCCTACCCTTCTCCGTCACTGTCACCTTCACCACTACAACTCTACAACCTTCACCACAAATACAACCCCTTCACTACCGCAACAACACCGCCCAATCCTTGTCTCTCCTCTACGGCGACCACTCCCCCTCAAACCATCTTTCATAGCCAAATTCGACCACCATAAAAAATGCCGTCAACAATAGCTGGCCTATTTTGACTAGATTTTTTAGAAATTGCTGGCTAAAAAATGTCGTCAATGGCCAAATTCGATTGTTCCTGAGCAGATTTTTCAGAAATTGAGAGCATGGTGTATGGTTGAATTTGGTTATGGTGGTTTTAGATCTACAATTGCTGGCCAAATTCAACCACCATGGCCTAGATTTTGGTGAACTTTAAGCACTTTTATAAATTAAGGTGGTGACAGCGCACGGTAGATCTGTGGAGGTGACAAGAGAAGGTGTGAGAGGAGGAGTTTGGAGACCATTGCAGTGGAGAGGGAGATAAGGATGATGATTGATGTTGCGGTGGTGTCTCAAAAATATTGTTAGGGTGGTGGAGATGGGTGGCTGCCATGGATTACATGGAGAAGGGGGAGGAGGGAGGATATGCTGTGAATGATTGAGGTGAAAGAGAAGGGGGGTAAGGTAACAAAGGGTACATGGTTTTAATTATGTTGAAATGTGAGGGTAAATAAGTAAAAGTGTAGTGTTAAATTTGCCAAAAAAAAAAAAAGGAAACAGTTCAATTAAAAAAAAAAAAAAAAAAAAAAAAAAAAAAAAAAAACTTCCCAAAAAGGAAAGGAATACAGGTGACAGGTGAAGTAATAGAGAAGAACAAGGGAAGTATATTCTTCTATCCATCATATATGTCATATATATAGACATAGAGTAATATATGAAGAATCAATTTATACCCCAATAAATTTGATATTCCAAACACTGAAGTTGCACGTTTGCCAGACCACCAGCCTAATCAAGCACGCAACAAAACTTACGAAATCGTCATACTTTCCAAATTTAAATTGAGAAAATCGACATAAACTTGATTTGAACCTTGCCTGATAATTCTGAGGCAAAGCACAAATCAAGTAATACTGTTTTACATTGTTAGCTATTATGTAATTTGTTTTGCATTAATACTAATCCTCATCAAATTCTAATATAATGTCAACTTCATATATTATAGATAAGCTCATTTATTCCATAAATTTTCAACCATAACGTGGAAAAATTACAAAGCACTAAAAAATAATGTTAACCTAATTATGATGTTTCATTACTCTTGAAAATGTAATTTAATCAATGCTCTAAACTTTAAGAGGGTTAGATAACACCCATATAAGTTAAGCCAATTTGTGCATCACATCTTGGAATAAAAAATTTAAACAAAATATATAATAACACTTCTATTACACCACATTTGGCTCATGTCATGTAAAATGATGACATTAATAAAAATGGTGACATCAATCAAAACGTGACCCACATAATTAAGTCAAGAGCTAATGAAATATTATATACAGGTTTGGTGATGATGATAATCCAAAAATTCCTTATACTTTATAAATATTATAAACAAGTTTGGTGATTATGATAATCCAAAAATATATCAATAGAACTAAGTCAAGAGCTAATGAAATAATCCATAAAGAAACGTTTACAGAAAAAGTGATCAGTAACGACTTAACGTAAAATACATACCCATATGTGAACTTATTATGGCAATGTTTAATACTACCTCCGTTTCATAAAATGTGCAACAAACTAGCTTGCACAATTCCCAAGACAAAATTTCTTAAATAAAGATTAGCAAATAGAGGGGCATGTGATTAATTGGATGAGAGAGAAAGAGAACTCCACCAGATCACCACCGCAAACACCCACATACTCCACCAACAATATCAATCGGCTGCAGAACCAGCCACACCACCCTAACCACCGAAACCACCATATACCACCCCATAGAACAAAAATGCAGTATTGGTCGCGATCGCGGAAGCGGTCGCAATGTGGCGGTAACGGAAATGATGCGTTCATCGCGGACCGGAACGCGGTCGTCGCGGCAGGATTTTTTTTTTTTTTTTATGGAGTTATAAAGCATTATTTATTTTTAAAAATATATTTATGTTTACTCAATAATTTTCTATGAATATATAAAATAAGAATTATATCTTTCATATGAGTACAACAGTGTAATAATAATTATTATTTAAAGAAATCAAAATCACTTATATTAGCAAATGAAGATTTTAATGAGTAAGAAAACTAAAGTATGTTTATAACATACTCCTATCACGTGAGTTGTACATTTTATTTCAAAAAAAAAAAGAGAGAATGTGGGGGTCAACCAGTCAAAAGTAAAAGAACCACCAAATAATTGCCACCTGTCTTCCACTACCATCAATTTTCACCTACCCCCACTCACTCATTCTCATCCTCATCTGTCTTCCCCTTTCTCAATCTCAATCTCAATTTTGATCGTGTAGTTGCAGCAAGCTACAACAATGGTGTTTTAGATGAAAAATCCACAAACTCGCGAATTCAAGCTGTTTCACAGGTGTTACAGACGTGTATCGTCCGATACGGCCGAGATTGCGGCGGAAACGGCCGAGAATGCGGCGATTTATAAAAGCCCATTACAAAACGGGAAATCTCATAACGGTGCCTTCAAAATCCGTTACAACTTGGCCGTTACGTGACGTAACGGCCGAGTTTTTATTCTATGACCCACCCTGTCACCGGTTCACCACCATAAGCGCCGAAACATGCATGCCCAAAATCCACCTCACCCACCTTGTAACCACAACCACCCACCTTACCACAACCCAAAACCCACCCAACCAACTCACACCACCAGAACACCCCACCCAGTAACCACCCTCTCACGGTCTCACCACCACTAAAACCCAAAATCACTACCCATAAAATCGAAACCCCACCTCATCACCACCAACTGAAACCCCACGTCACCAGTCACCCACCAACACCAACAAACCAAAACCCCAACTCACCACCACCAACGAATCGAAACCCCACCTCACCACCACTTAGATCTGAAACCCAACTTACCATCACAAAGATTGAAAACGCACAACCACGAAGACCTTACCCTTATTGGTTACAAAAAATTATCGAACCCTACCCAAATTAATTGCGAATTGAAAACTTTGAAAAGGGAAAAGGGAGAAGAGAACGGCAGCGAATCGGTGAGAATGGGCGGCTATGATGATGAGAACGGGCGGCGTGGTGAGAGAAGAGGGAGAAGAGAGAGTATTGCTGGTGGTTGAGAGGGAGGAGAGAGAAAAGTTAGGTGATGTTGGGGGTGGAGGTGGATGTGAGGGAGGAGAGAGAATGTGGGTAGAGAATGTAGGTTGGGGTTTAATTGAGGATAAATTAATTTGGGTTAATAAGTTAATATGTGTTTATTGAACTTAAGTAAAATTAAGTAAGGGTATGTGGTAATTTTGTCAAAAAAAATTTACTAAAAGAGGAAACTTTTAGTTTGTTGCATATAATGTGTAGTTTCCGTTTTTAGAAAATGTTGCAAATTTTGTGAAACGGAGGTAGTATGTAGGAAAAATTGAAAGGAATAATCCCACCTTTGGCACATCTTCTCAAAATAATCCCACCTTTTAGTATTCTAGAAATAATCTCACCTTAACACCCCATCTGCTCAAAATAGTCCTTTTACCGGTTTGTGAAGTTGGTAACTGTTTTTAGAAGGTGATTTGCTACATGTCACCTTCTAATTGGTTCTTGTTATTTTTTTTAATTAATAAAGAAATTTAAAAAAAAATTAATAATCCTTAGCTTCTTCTTCCATACCCTACCGGGGAACAGACTGACCGCCCTCCATGATTCCCTCCCCTTCTCCGATTCCCTCCTCTTCCCCATTCCCCCTTCCACTTCCCCTTCCCCGATTCCTCCCTCCCCCGCCGGACCGATGCCGCCGAACCCAACCGCCTACTCTCTCCCATGCCGAACTTAGAATTTACCCTTGGTGTGTGAAGTTGACTTCTAGTTGCTAGGTCGCCCGAACGCCGGCGAGAAACTCCGATTCGATCTGCCGTCAGTTAGGCGAGTTAGGCGCGTTGATCGAGATGCCTGAATCCCTTCACCGTCGAGACCATACACTAGAACGAGGTTTCCGATTCAGGTAGGTTTTGATTTGGAGGTTAGGAGGGGATTTGGGGTGCGAATTGGACATGACAACCCCTACCACGATAATTAAAATTGAAGGAGAGTTGTGGGATTGAGGCTGGGGTTGCACCTCCGTGGTGATGGTGGGAAGGTGGTCAGTTTAGTGGTGATGGTCATGGTGGTTGAATGAAGGGGGTGAGGTGGAAAATGGTGGGGGACAGGTGATGCCAATGGTAGGTTGGGGCTATGTTAGGATGTTAGGGGATTTTTTCTTTTTCTTTATTTATTTTCCTTCGTTTTATTATTAAAAAAAAAAATATTTACCCGTTGAAACGGTTGTAGGTAAAAAAAGCTCATTTTGAGAAGATGGGGGTATAAGGTGGGATTATTTGTGAAATACACAAAGGTGGGATTATTTTTTAGCAGATGTGCCAAAGGTGGGATTATTCTTTTCAATTTTTCCTAATATATATTACAATTTATTGTTATTAATGCCTTCTAAGAAAAATAAGTGTGAACCATTGCCACAAATATGCCTTTTTCATAAAATCACAAATTGTGTCAACAACATTTCACAAATGCTATAAAGGTAGCCATCTATTTCGAGTTTATAAAACTAAGACATTTTAAATGTGATCAATAAACAAATGCATTAGTTTTTCAAAGTTATAGTTCATGTGAAAATTTATCCCATAAATGCTAGAAATTCCACTATTTTGATTGATAAAATTAAGATAATAAAAATTTAAAAGTGTGATAAATTAACAATGCAACAATGTTTAAATTAAAAGTCCCTATGAAAATTTGCGATAATACTACTACAAGTCTACAATGTCTTTTACACTAATTAGACTTCATAATGCAATGATTAATTGCTATCAAGTTTCATATATTAAAGAATTTCCGAATAAGAAGATACTATGAGAAAGTTATATTGTTTTATTGTTTATATCATAAGATGCTTGCTGAATGCATTTAAGTTTATCTAACATGCTGCAATCTACAAGGAGAGAAACATAGAAATTAGAGATGTGTAGATTCTTTGATATATGAAGAGTTTATTATAGGAAAAATTGAAAATAATAATTCCACCTTTGGCTCATCTTCTCAAAACAATCTTACATCTAGCTCATCTTCTCAAAATAATCCCACCTTTGGCTCATAGTCTCAAATTAATCCCACCTTTTGACTCATTTTCTTACAACAATCCCACCTTTATACCCATATTCTTAAAATGAGCCTTTTTACCTTTAACCTGTTTTAAAGGTTAAATTTTTTATTCTTTTTTTCTTTAATCCTTCTTCCCCTTGTCACCTGAACCACCCATCCCAAAAACCTCCTCAAAAGCCACCATCACCACCCCTTACCAAATATCTCCCATCCCGAAACCCCCTAAACCCAACCCTTCACCAAACACCACAGCCACCACCGAAACCCTTCCCCCCTTGCTTCGCTTCCTCTCAAGCAATTACATTTCATCAATGAATTCAATTGATGAACAACCACCTGCTTCGAACAAATTGAGGGGTATTGATAGAGAGAACGAAGCACAGAGGAAAGAGAAAGCGGTGGTCAGAGAGAAAACGGGGATACGACGGTGCGTGAGGGAGGTGTTGGCTGATTTTTTAAGCACTGGGGTTGGCTGATTTTTCTGATGGCTAGTGAGTATCCTAAGTTAACAACTCAATTATTAGATAATGAATAATCCCTAATTAATAATGAATTTTGATCTTCAATAATCCCTAATAATTTCAAAAATTACTGTAAATTAGGATACTCACTATTAGATAATGAATTTTGATCTTCAATAATTTTTGGAAAAAAAAAAGTACAAGTACTTTTATAAAAAAACAGTAATCATTTAAAAATATTAACTAATCAATAATTATATTTCACTTAATTTATCATATTAAAATTAAGTTTTAATATACATGCAATTATCCGGGGCATCGCCCGGGCTAAAAACTAGTTTAATTCTATAACTTCACTTAATCAGTCTTATTTACCATTTTCAGTCACTAATGTTCATCATTAAATTGTCCTAGCTAACTCAATTCATTAATAATCATAACACTACTTCAGTAAGCAACCACTTCTCACACAAAATCACGCTAAGAGGTTATCTTTCCTAGAGAGGCATGTCTATATATTATTTTGGCTTTGTTGTTATCATCTTGAAAAGTAATCTCGTGATGTCAGGAAATAATGTAGCACAAATAAGATCAAATAAACAACCCAAGTTTAATTCAAAGAGTGAATTTAAAGTAAAAAAAAAAAAAAAAAAAAAAAATGAAGTATTTCTTATGATCCTACTAAGAGTACTCCGTAATATATGTTCCCAAATCCCAGCAGCACAGACATTATGTATCTTGAATTCTAGACTATTCAAGATACACAACAGTGCAACAAAATTAGAATAAAACTGGACCCAGACAAGCCAGGAGTAGTAGCAGAATAAAATCAGATCACAGATCAATTATAAAATTATACATGAACTGGAAGATACAATAATATATGGAGCCCCAGCTGCATTTAATGCCCTATTGAATTATTGATTGAACCTAACTTGCTTTTGTGGTTCTATTCTATATAAATTTTGCCATTGTAACAAGAAAAGCGTTGAACTACTTAACCATCAAAAACAAAACAAAGTCATCCCATCCAACATCAAGAGGAAATTGAAATAAGACACATACTTCAATTACTTCCAGCCAAATTTAGAGGACTATACCTGTAAAATAACAAATGTCAAATGATGAGACTCTATTGGGGAATAAAACTTACCCTTCAAACAGCCAGCCCTTGTTCCCTAGCTTTCTTCAACCATTTCAACGTACTTTCCAATGTAGAATAGGCAGCAGCATCAGTCAAACTTTTACTCTCAACAGCATAATCAAAAACCTCATACGCCTCTGCAACTCTGCCTTCTCTACATAATCCTCTCAAGCAAGTAGCATAAGAAGAAGTCTCAAGAATCACACCTCCGGCTTTCATAGCGCCAAACAATTCCATCCCTTTATCCAACAACCTTGATTTACACAATCCATTAAGCAATGTATTATAGGTGCACGCATTCGGGCTACACCCTTTAGCCTCCATCTCACGAAGCAATCTCATAGCGCCCATAGCATCTCCTTCTCGACACAAACCATTCATCAACGATGTATAAGTAACCGCATCAGGTGAATAACCCACTTCTTCCATAACTTCCAAATACTTTCTAGCCTCCTTAACTCTCCCAGTTTTCGACAACCCAAAAATAAGTGTGTTATAAGTCACAATATCAGGTTCAACCCCTTCCTCTTTCATCTTCTTATAAACCTTGACAACTTCATTACCAAGACTCAAGTTACAATACCCTTTCATGATGGTATTATAAACATAACAATCAGGCTTAAAACCATTCTCACTTAGCTCACTCAACAACCGGGTAGCCTCACGAACATTCTTACTATTACACACATTATCAATCAATATAGTATACGTAACCAAATCCGGTTTCAGCCCAAGTGAATGCCGTAACTCATCAATCACCCTATAAACCATACCCATTGACCTATTCTTACACAAATGCTTAACAAGAAAATTATAAGTATAATAATCAGGGGTCACAGAATTCTTACAATGCAGCTCATTGATAAACTTCACAGCATCCTCGTCATACCCAGACCGACAAAGCGTCCGAACAGCGATATCAACGGTAACCGGATCCGGGTGAAACCCATGAGAAGCCATAAAATCAACAGCTTGTGAAACATGAGAAAGAGGGGAATCAAGGGTTTTTGAATTACACGATTGAGAAATCAAAATGTGCAAGGAAGAACGATCAGGGGAAAAACAAGGTAGGGTTTTAACCATATGTTTGAATAAAGAGAAAGAATCATTCAAAGGGGCAATTGAAGAATAAGATAGAAGAAGGGAGTTGTGAAATTGAAGATCAATTGGGGTTTTAGGGTTTGAAATTAAGGAATTGATTAGCGTTTTCGCATCGGAAAGATTAGGGGAAGTGATTGGAGAAGATGAATTAGGATTTAAGGAGGGTTTAAGCCCTTTTGAGGGTAAAATTGATTTGGGTTTATTGGTGTTGCGAGAGAAATTGGAGGGTTTGGAGGGTTGATTTTGAGGTGGATTTTTGAGAAGTTGGGTTGCTGTTGATCGGAGGGTGGCCGGAATTTTACCCATTTTTCTGGGTTTTCTCTGGTGGAAATGGATGGATTCCTTCCTTTGCTCAAATTTGCTTCCGCATAATAATGGCCCCGTTCTTTAGAGCTGCTCCGCTCGCTATGCTCTGCTCTGCAGTATTTTTAAATAATAATTAATATTTAATAATAATAATTAATATTGTATTGATGATAATAATTTATTATTTTAAATAATTATAATAATTATTAATATTAAAAATAATTATTAATATTAATAATAATTAATATTTATTAATCATAATAATAATTATTATTAATAATTATCAATAATAATCTAATATATATATATATATAAAGGTGAGTTTTTTCCTGAGTTTTTAGTAAGCCATATAGAATTTAATTTTCTTAACGCGCCACGTAGGATTATAATTTATTATTGTGGCCAATAAAATAAGAGATTATTAATTTCTTTTAAAATAAAATAATTTAAATGCCATGTAAGAAAAATTGTCGAATGAGATTTTTAAGTTAAAATTAATTAAATATAAAATATTATATTTTGATATTATGAATTTTATCTAAATATATAACAATTTTAGAACATATATTAAAAAAAATATATTTTTAAAAATTCAAACAAACCGTGCATTGCACGAGCTTCATCTAGTATTTAATAATTCAAACTATTAAGAATTAATATTTAATAATATTATTAATTAATAATTTCTAATAATTATAACAATTCTTTCAAAAAATAAATAATAATAATAACAATTAATAACAATTTCTTTTTATAAACATTTGATACTAGAATTACAATGTATGGAAACATTTAATGTGGGTATTGATTATTAGTTCATTGAGTTGAATTATTTTTCAAATCTTTCCACACAATTTATGAATTAAAAAAAATAAATAAAAGAGATTGTTTTCAAGTAGTACTCTGTATATTTTGAGGGTTAAAAATATATGATTAAGACATATTTATAAGTAAAATCATTATTACTCATTAAATCATTTTATTTTAAATTTTTTGTGAAATGAATATAAGTAAACTATTGTCTTTTATCTTTCTACTATTAACATATGTTAAATATGGTACACATTACTTAATAATAATAATAATAATAATAATAATAATAATAATAATAATAATAATAATAATAATAATAATAATAACAACAACAACAACAACAACAACAACAACAACAACAACAACAACAACAACAACAACAACAACAACAACAACAATAATAATAATAATAGTAATAATATAACAACAACAACATTAATAATAATAACATTAATAATAGTATTAATAATAATGTTGAAATCTGCTCGGCTCGGCTCTGCTCTGCTATCCTGAAATCTGCTCTGCTGAAATTTAATATGCTCTACTCTGCTGACCCCTGCTCTGCTCTACCTAGAAACTCAAAAGAACAGGGCCTAAATACAAAAACTAGGCACCCATTGTTGCAAATTGGATAATCAAGTTTGCTTTTTTGCAATCTATCTATCTATATACTATATTAAAACAGGTACACTAGCTTCATGGCCGCCACGTGTCCCTGTTTTAGGTTTTTTAAATTTTTTTTTTTTTTTTTGTAAAATGTATAATTGTCAAAGATCCCATTATTAAAGATACTCCGAGATAATATCTTGACTTTCTTAATATTGTTTCTCAATTAATATTATTCATGGATTTTCAGCATATATTTAGTACATATCATTTGACTTTAGATTGCTTAATTCAAGGAGAGTATATTTTGTTATTTTGTACACTAAAACAGGGTACACTAGCTCCATGGCTGCCACGTGTCCCTGTTTTAGGTTTTTTAATATTTTTTTTCTCTTTTTTTGGTAAAATGTATAATTGTCAAAGATCCCATTATTAAAGATATTCCGAGATAATATCTTGACTTTCTTAATATTGTTTCTCAAATAATATTATTCATGGATTTTTAGCATATATTTAGTCCATATCATTTGACTTTAGATTGCTTAATTCAAGGAGAGTATATTTTGTTATTTTGTACTCTGTACATTACATTTTAGGTTTCCTTATTAGCACACGTACAACTACATTAGAGCAGGTTATTCATTCAACCTAATTTTTTTCCTCCCCACATTATTCCTATGGCTACTAACACCATTCTTAATGATGTTGCAGCTAATTGTGCTCTTTTATCAACCTCACTAATATTATCAAACTCAATTCAACCAATTATTTATCCTGAAAAATTCAACTTGAGACTATACTTGTGGGATATGACCTTTTCAAGTTTCTTCATGATCTCACCCTAGCCTCATCCATCCATATCTTTTATATTTAAGTCAAGTTTATTTATTTTACTTTTTTTAAAAAAAAATATAATAAATTCATATTTTATCATTTTAAGTTGTTAAATAGATATTGATGTAAGGTTTTATAATTAAAAAGAATATAATTTTTATTTATATTTAATTACATAAAAACTAAGTCAAACTATATCGTCATGTATGCAAAGTTTGATTGTGTTAGTTATTCATCAATGTGGGTAGCCACCATAGGGTTACTCAGTTAGTGTTATAGGGGTCACTCAATTAGTGATATAGGACTTACTTTTTTTTTTTAAAGGAAAATATAGGGCTTACTTATTAGTAAGTGTTATAATGGTTACACTGTGAGTGTTGTAGGGGATACTTTCTTTGTTAATTATTTAAGAGTTACTCAATAAGTATAATAAGGGGCTACTCTAATCTGTTAGTAAAATAGGGATTAACTTGTCGGTGTCATAGGCGTTACTATTTCTTTTTACAAGCGGCCACACGGTGTGCCAGTCGCATAGAAAATGCGTCGTATATTTTGTATGTGTCGTCACGAGTGATATGTAAGGTAATATGCATTTTTTTTACTTCTCTTATATCTGTGTACATATAATTTATTTTTTACTATTATATACTTGTATGTGCAATAAAAATATCAAATGATTACATGTAATAATAATAATAATAATAATAATAATAATAATAATAATAATAATAATAATTAAAAAAAGACAATTAATCAAACAATTAAGGGCAAGACTACACATCCTTCTAAGGTCATATATAGCTAAAGGTTACAATTTTTGAAAAAAAAAATTATACTAAGTAGTGGCTTTTCAGATTTTTAAGCATGCAAATTTTTGGATGTGGAAGATGCAATATGTGTATGGTGATGAGGTTGATTCATCATGTGACAAAATTTAGTAGGTGATGAGAAAAGATAATTTCATATTTTTTATTCTCCACGAGGGAAAGAAAAATATGAGAACTAATATTTACATACATAATAAAACTATAACAGCTTTTTGGTGCAGCAGGCCACACCGTGTGGCAGGGGTTACCCGAGTTATTTTGTTAGAGGTTACCCGAGTTATTCAGTCAGGGGTTACTCGAGTTACTCGGTCAAGGGTTAGTTGAGGGGTTCGGACAAGGGTTACTCGAGGGGTTCACTCGGTTCTAGGGTTACTCGGTTCGGGGTTACTTGAGGGGTTACTCGGTTATGAATTACTCGAGTTACTCGGTCAGGGGTTACTCGAGTTATTAGGTCAGGATTATTTAAGGAGTTCAGTCAGGGGTTACATACTCGAGTAATTTAGTTAAGGGTTATTTAAGGAGTTAGGGGTAACTTGAGGGGTTACTCAGTCAGGGGTTAATTGAGGGGTTCGGTCATGGATTACTCGAGGGGTTACTTGGTCAGGGGTTATTTGAGGAGTTACTCGGTCAGGGGTTACTTGAGGAGTTACTCGATTAGGAGTAACTCGAGTAACCCCTGACCGAGTAACTTGA
The DNA here is from genome assembly GCF_948465745.1 of Chenopodium album. Lineage (NCBI taxonomy): Eukaryota > Viridiplantae > Streptophyta > Magnoliopsida > Caryophyllales > Amaranthaceae > Chenopodium > Chenopodium album. The sequence continues at coordinate 47,256,854 of NC_137843.1, forward strand.
GTAACCCCGACAACTCGAGTAACTCCTGACCGAGTAACTTGAGGAACCCCTGTCGCACGGTACAGCAGGCTGCATACAAAAAATTGTGATAAACATATCAAATGTCTATAAAAAGATGTGAATATATTCATGCTATATGTGAATATAAAAATTCCTATATTTAGAAGTTACATGTTAAATTTCAAGTGTTTTAAAGGCAAAGAGAAAAAAGATATGACATTATTTGTGATATACGAAATACAATATTAATACAATGATCATGTTGTTTTATAATAGAAATTATTTTTCCAAGCATATATTGAGTTCACAAAGTTTCATATCTGGTTAGCTACGCCGTGTGGCCGAGATTACTTGGTCAGGGGTTACTCGGTCGGTCAGGGGTTACTTGATCAAGGGTTATTCAATCAATCAAGGGTCAATCAGTCAGTTTGGGGTTATTCGTGTTTTAGCGTGTGTCAGCCGGTCAGTCACACAGAAAAAGCATTGTATATATTGAGTTAATGGACAGAGTTTAATCATTTTTAAAATGAGGTGGCCAGTGACTCAAGTAGAAATGAGAAAAAAAAATGACTTGATGTAGGGATTGATTATCTGTAATTCATTGATTGAGTTGAATTATATTTTAAAACTTTACATTCAATTTAAGAATAAAAAAGTTGTCTTTAAAGTAGATATCATTTTTTAAGAGGTTAAAAATGCATGAGTAAGACATCTATATAAGTAAATTTATTATTACTCATTAAATCGTTTTATCTTAAAATTTTGTGAATTGAATATAAGTAATAATATTTGTAAGCCGTGCATTGCACGGGTGCTATGCTAGTTTGGGTACCGTAATCGGTCTAAGTGTACTTTTCCGGTGGGTTACTTAGTATAATAGGTAAATAACAAGTTAAGGGGAAAGAAAAAAATATTTTGGTGCTTTGGGAACAACACCCGAGGCTTCACTTCTCCCCAAACAGAGCTAATAGCGCGGGAAAACGAATGATCAGGATTAATTCACCAGAAGCTTCTCCAACAAGCCTCATCTGTCTATATAAGGAAAGGAGTGTACTTCATCATCTGTACTTCATCATTCCCATTAATAAAAAAATAAATAAAAAAAAAACCCAATTGAGTTAGAAGAAGAACAAAGGTCGCCATTGATATTTAATGTGGCCTAACTGCAGACTCGTTGAAGGGTATGCTAGCAACGCATAAAGACGGTCTTCTGCTGAAGGTATATTTTTTGTTTTTGTCTGTTTTTAATAAATGTTTTTGGTTTGTTGTAGTTGAATGTGTGTTTTTTTATACTGTTGTGTGCTTTACTACAAAAAGGAAACTTGTGTCTTTTTTGAAAAGGTGAAGCTTGTCTTGTGTCGGTGAAAGTGAGATACTGTGTGGGGGTTTTTTTTTGTTAAAAGTGGGTATTTTTAATGTTTAAAGGGAGCTTAGTTTGATGTGCTTTGTTGATTAGTTTAATTAACTTTGATTATGCTGTTATTATTTTGTTAATTAACCCAACAATTAGTGCATAGTATGTAGTATGTAGCCTGTTGGCAACCATTTCTAATGGAATTCTTAACCTTACCTAGGTATGGACGCACTTGCTGATGGCCACCCACTCATGAGCCAGCACGAGGTTCTGGTCACTCACATCTTCCCTAGGGTGGACTTTGTCGGGAGGATAGGCATCGAGCAAACCTGCAGGAGGTGGAGGATGTGGTGGTGCGCCGCCTGCATTTTGAGTACCCGTTCTATGGTCCTAGGGCACAAATTTAGGAGTGGAACCTCAGGGATTTGCTATACAACAATGGTCGTGACCTCCGTGGATGGCTTAACAAGGACATGACTGTCTACTTTGACAGTTTCTCCTTGTTGTATGGTGATGAGATGCCATAGGGGCACAGGGCCGTGGGTGCAGGGGACTGGATGCAGCATAGTTAAGCTTTTTTTGGGTGTTGATGCTGCTAGTTTAAGCTGTTTTAAGTTTATGTTCTTAGTTTATATAAGTTGTACTTATGCTAGGCCTTTCCATTATCAAGGGAATTAGGTTGTTGTGACAAGGTTTCTAGGTAGGTTCGTTTTTGGACTTGTTACTCCCTTGACAGTGAGTATATTTGGTAGGAGGTTTTTGGTAAGCTGTAGGATGAAGCTTACTTTTTAGAACAATGCTATGATTGTAATTAATTATTATATATAATATATGAATGAAGTTTATTATTATGTTATGAATGATGTTTAATATTTTGTTAGAAATTATCCCTCAAGCCATTGATCATATACTGTTTAAGCATTTCAATCATATGTGTGTGTGAGCATGTTAATGCAAATAAGATGTTAATCATACACTGTTATAACATGTAAATGCAAACAAGTTGAAAATTCATATTGTTAATTGTTGTATGTTGACAGAATTGGATTTGAAACCTTGTGTCATTGTGCATCATGGAGGGGAATAGGTGCTTAATGAGGACATGAGTTACATGGGGGGCAGAGTTAGTATATTTGAAGATATACCAGACTGTGTTGATTGTAAATACATCAAAGAAATAGTAGATAGTTTAGGTCACACTGATATTGTGAAAGTCCATTTTTTAGACTCAAGGAAAGACTTCAAAAATGGGATAAGAGATTTGGGTTTTGATACCAAGAGCTGTGACCCTTTCCTGTCTTTGTTTTTAGAGTTTAAAGCCATTCATGTGTACACTAAACATGAGATTGGTCAATCAGTGCACATTGACAGTAAATTTTGACTTGGGTGGTGGGGGTGGATCTTTTCTTGACTTGTTATCTGGTGGTCTGGATAAATTAGGGGAACCATTTATTGATTATGATAGTGAGGGTTCAGATGAAGATGATATTGAATTTGTGGATGCTAGGAATAGGATTAAAGAAGATACTGAAAGGAATGGTGTCCTTCGAACAAGTATATTATTCCGATAGAGGGTTCAAAATTATTAGAAAGCTAATTATTGAGCAAGGTCAAGTGATCGGAATGCCTAGTTGGATGCCGCTTCCGATCAATAATATTAATGTATATTTAATATTACAGCTTAATCTTGACTGAACCCTATGGGTTACACCTAATCAAGTAAATGACCCGTAACGACGAATTAATCCGAAAGGAATTAATGAGTCATTAGAGTATTATGAGCATAGACGTCGGATATCGAGTTAGGAGCGTCGAGACCAAGCGTCACGAGTCAAGTCGGATTAATAAGACGACGAGACGGTAAAAATCAAGTAATCAACAAGTGTTAAATACCCCGATGCCCCGAGAAAAACCGAGTGTAGCATGCGCCCCGCACCAAGCTGAGGCTGCTAGCAGCGCTGGCTGGTGCATGCTAGCATCGCTGGTGCGCGCTAGCATGCTAGCGAGCTAGCAGCGCTAACAGGCCAGTAGTAAGCTAGGCCGTGCTAGCTGCTGCTAGCAAGTCGCGCACTGCCCCGAGCCCAGCAACCCGCAAGCGCGCAAGGCTTGCTGGGCCAAGGCAGCAGCCCTGTACCAAGGGCCAATAGGCCCAGCCAATGGAACCCGGCGCCAACGTGGCAGCCTTGGCGCCCAAGGCTGGCTGCGGACAGCTAGCGTGTGGGGAGTGTGGAGGCCGAATAGGTGGCGGTTTGTGAGGGAAGCTTGGGAAGCAAGGATTTGGTCCCCTCCCTTTGTGGTCCTCACCTACTCCCTCTCTCTTGATATGCACTTGTTGATTCTTGATTGCATTGTCTTTTTCTTTTAATTTTTGATTTAAATTAAAATAGAAAAAGGATATTTTACCAACACTCCTACATTGATGGGATAGAGGAATGTTCATGGGATTTCTCTATAAATACCAAGCTTTAGAATTATGTTATTAATTATGTCAATATGTTTATGTTTAGTTGCATTTATTTATGTGCGGGTCTTAGGGTAGTGTTTTGTTTTCCGCGTGGTGTTGGACATCACGAAACCCAACAGCGTTATCGGATTCTTGCTCATTTAATTTATGTTACTAATTTTTTCAAGGTGATTTAAATGGCTTTAAATTTCTGGTCATGCTTGCTAATTGGATTAGAAGCTCGTTTTATTTATTTTAAGCTCGATTCTAAATCGAAGTTTGGCTCCAGAACCCAGATTTCGACCGAAGACTAGTGAATTTTGGGTGGAATCGATGTTCTGGAACACTTTTGACCCTTTTAGGATTGTCTAGAAGCCAAATTCTGCTCGAAAACACGAGGCTTTTTTTGTCTTATCGAAAATTTTAAAATCTTTAAACCTTGATTGTTTAATGGCATATTAATTGTTCATTATATGTAGGGTTATTATTGTTAACCTACTGCATATATAAGCCTATTTTTAGCATTATTATCAAGTTATAATTAGTGCTCAAGTAGTTGACTATTTTTTCACAAATTGCAAATTAATTGCTTTGTGTGTGAAAAAGTTCATGTTTGAAGCTTTCAAGTATTAAAGTTTCAATCTTTAATTATTTTAAGTGATGGGAACTTTATGTATTACTAGATTCCATGATTGTTTATTGAAATTTATTGATTAATCATTTATTCAAGTTGATTAAAGCCATAAAGTTTCAAACTTGTGAATGAAATGTAATTTGTCTTCATGTTGGAAGATGTAATTTTTCAAGTATGCACAAGTTGATGTTGGAATTCTTATTGAATGTTTGAAGTTCATATTTCCAACCCCCTTTCAATTTTCTCAAAACTAATTGTTTATTTTATGCATGGTTAAATTAATTATGAGATTAGTCCTTATCAATTTTGTTGTACCAAGTTAAACCAAAATTATTAAAGATTGGTTCTTGGAATTAATTTTGGTTATGCACTTGAAATTGAATTTATTTGAGTTAGACTTATTTTATTTTTTCTTTTTTGCTCAAACTATTGATTCTAAAATTAATATAGAATTTGATTAAATACGTCACACAAAAATTGGGAAATAATCCCGAGTCACAAGCACGCAAAACGAGGCCAATAGCCACGAGCACTCCCTTGGATAGCAGGGCTGCTTACGCAGCCTGCATGTGGCTGCCGAGGGAATGTGGGCTGGTGCGTTGCTTTTGCATGCTGGTGCGACATGTGTGCGTGGCCAACAGCTTGGTGCGGCTAAGGGGGAGTGCTTGTGCGTGTGGCCTGCTGCCGCGAGGCAGCGAGGGCGTGCACAACAGCAAGCCCGAGTGGCTTTCATGTGAAGGCCATGGAGTTGTGGACACGCCTCGTTGGCAGCATAACGCCTTGTGCGATGCTGTAGGCTATGGGGTGACGCTTGCCGTTGGCTATGGTTGTGCGTGCGAGCCCTCACAAGGCACCCATAGCTTCGGTGCCTATCACACCAAGCCGAGAGGCTTGATGCTAGGCACTTGGGCGTTTTTGGGGCTAAGTAATTTTGCATTTTGCCGATTTGATTATTTTAATTGTGTTCAAAATTATTTTAATTAAAAATGGAGGCTAGGCCTCGGGTTATGAGCGGCATTTGCAAAATATGGGTTTACCGACTTAATTAATTGGATTAATTAAGATGGATGCGGAATTTAGTGGGAGCTTCATTGTTTATTGCGTTTAATCACATAATTGATTAAGAATTTTGACTAGTTTTAATTAGGCGCGTTAATCGGATTAACCATCGTAATTAGTTACTAGTTTGCATGAAATGTTGCATTGTTATTTGCTTTTCGTTGTATAATGCATGGGCCATTCACATATAGTGAATGGATGAATGGAATGTATATTCTCTCACAGGTTTTTTAAAATGGCAACTAGTGGGGCCCGATTAGGATAGAAAATACCGATTGCGATATGTTATGTATTTTTGTAAATCTAATACGGTTTGCGAACCGTTGTGTATTTTTGTACCTTAAAATTTCGATTAATCTTAGTCGTAATTAACTAGTAGTTACATAAAAGTTGGTGATGTCTTGAAGACGGCGTTTCTTTGAAGACGATGCCTTAAAGTTGCAATGAAGACCCTTGAAGACTTGAAGATTCAAAGGGTCATGCTAGTTGTCAAATGCATCATTTACTTGTGTCTTTGACATATATATATTTATGTTTAAATTATATATGAATGATATGTTAGATGCATGTTTTAGGTTTTCGAATGTTGCGATGATTAATTAAGTTCACTTAAATCAACCAACATAGAAACCCTAGGTCCTTAAAATATTGAGTCAAATTTGCCATTCCAAAATAACAGTTACCGAACTATTGAAACTAGTGATGGGCTACTCTAAAGTGAGGAATCACTACTTTCTTAGGAACGTAAGGTATATCGGGTATACAAGTTGATTTTGGTTAAACTCAACGATATCAGTAAGGAGTCCTTAGATGTCATGGCAATGGAGATAAACGTCATAAAGCATTAGATGCGACGTATAATCGAACCAAGAATAGCTTAGAGCTATTAGCAAAGAGTTGCTTACCTTAGAATAATAAGTGTTAAGACAAGCCAAAGCATGCTTAATCACTCATTGATTCTTTGGATCTTGGAATCGTTTTGTTCTCGCCAAATGGGGACAATTTTAATGTGTGGATAAAACGCTTAATAAGCTTGAAATAACGCATGAATGCTTTAAAATTCAAACTTATTGTTTCATGAATGGTTTTTCATTTCAAATTCTTTCAATTGTAGAACCATGTCATCAACTAATTCCGACAACTGCTACATGTGCCCAAAACTCCCGGAGAAATTGGCATTTTGTCTACATTTGACCAATTTCAAGGAATGGGAAGAAGAACTCCGGAAAACTCTTCGAAATTGTTCCATGGAGTACATTCTTGACACTCCCATTCCAAGCTTCTTTGTCAAGGGAATCATGAGTGATGAGACTCATGAGACTTGGTCCTTGGATTGTGATAAGGTCACACTTTTGATGAGGAATTCCCTTCCGGAGGATTGGAAGAGGAGATTTACCTCATACCTTCCATACATGCTTCTTAACAGTCTTAAGGAGCTTGTCACTATGTCTTCCGAGACAAGGGACTTGAATGTTCATAACTTGACCAAGTCATTTATGAACATGAAGATCAAGATCCTGGAGGAAGGTTACCTAGCTAAGGAAAGGCTCCAAGTGTGGACCAAGGTCTACAATGCTAAACTTAGACCTGGAATGCCTCTTCAACCTCATGTGCTTCGAATGACAAGGCTTTTCAAGCACTTGGAGCTCATTGCAAAGCCATTATATTGTAGGATGAACAAACGACTCACATGATACTAAGCTCACTCTACTCAGGCTATGTTGCATTGAAAATGCATTTGACGGCCAAACAAGATAAACTCTCATTGATGGAGGTTGTTTAGGAGCTTCGTAGAGCCGATTCTCGCAAGGGTACTATGTTCTATCTAAGGCGTAAAAAGAAGAAGGAGTTCAAAGACAAGGCAAAGATGCGGTGCTTCTATTATAGCAGGCAAGGCCACTACAAAAAAGGGATGCAGCATGTACCTAGAATATGAGGCGAAGGGGAAAGTAGCTTTCACCTCAGGTATCTTCTTTATAAACCATCAATTGAATATAAGTAATTCATAAGGTATTAGATACCATAAATGACTCACTATATGCTCCTGTTTCAAGAACCAAATGAGAAGAGCTTAACAAGTGAATGTGCATGTACAAGCGGAAGAAGAAGATAATCTTTCCATTAAACTTGTAATCACATAGTTTGTCTTAGAATAGAACCTATTCCTCGTTTTATGTCGAACATATTTTGATCTTTTGGCGTTGGGCGTCAAGTTGTTTTGATCACAAGACTGTTATAAACAATTGTTTTGAAAGTCTTGCCTATATGTTTTATGACAAGACACATTTATGCAAATGTGCTTTCTTTAGACAAACCTGTTTATAATTTTAGTGATACCACCAAAAGAACTAAGACCGTTGAGTTAAATCAGATATACTTGTGGCATTGTCATCTTGGCCACATTAACATCAAGCGCATCAAGAAACTTCTACAAGAAGGTATTCTTGACTCATTCGATTTACAATCATTTGAGAATTGCGAAGGATGCTTGTTAGGCAAGATGATAAAGCAACCATTCTCCAAGTTGGGAGAAAGAGCAGGTGACTTATTGGGTCTAATACACACCGATGTATGCAAACCAATGAGCACACCCACAAGGAATGGTTATCGATATTTCATTACCTTCACGGACGACTATAGTAGATATGGATATGTCTACCTCATGTCAAACAAATCTAAATCCTTTGAGAAATTCAAAGAATTTCAGAGTGAAGTTGAAAACCAGCTTGGTAAGAAAATCAAAGCCCTTCGATTGGATTGAGGTGGTGAATATTTGAGCCATGAATTCGATGACTACTTTAAAGAACATGGTATTCTTTCAGAATTGACACCTCCAGGAACTCCAAAATGGAACGGAGTATCCAAAAAGAGAAATCGAACCTTGCTAAACATGGTACGATAAAAAATGGGTCTTAGTGATCTTCCTATCTCTTTCTGGGGACACGCACCTCTAACCGCGGCACTAGCACTGAACTGTGCTCCATCAAAAGTTGTCGAAAAGACTCCATATGAATTATGGACGAAGAAACCTCCACGGTTGTCTTTTCTTAAGATTAAGGGATGCGAAGCATATGTCAAAAGATTAATTTCTGACAAACTTCACTCTAATTCTGACAAGTTTTTCTTTGTGGGAGATCCAAAAGAAACCAATGGGTATTACTTCTACAACAAATCCGAGAACAAAGTGTTTGTTGCTTGCGATGGTGTCTTTTTGAAGAAGGAACACCTTTCCAAAATGACAAGTAGGAGGAAAATTGAACTCGATGAAGTTCGAGAGGACGAGCAACAAAATCAAATTGATAGTCAAAGTGCTCAAACAGCATTTGTTGACATTGGTCAAACTGTGCAAACTCAAACCGACGATGCAAATGCTCAGTCCATTACCCTACGTAGGTCACTAAGGCCAAAGTCTCAACCCGATAGATATCTCGGTGTCGTATTAACCGAGAATCAGGACATTCTAGTCATGGATGGAGATGAGCCAGCAACCTACAAGCAAGCTATGGCGAGCCCCGACTCTGCTAAATGGCAAGAAGCCATGAAATCTGAGATGGACTCCATGTTTGAAAATCAAGTATGAGACTTGGTTGATTTGCCCGAAGGTTACACACCTATCGGTTGCAAATGAATTTTTAAGATGAAAACCGACAAAAATGGAAATGTATTTATATACAAAGCTAGACTAGTAGCAAAAGGTTACAGGCAAATTCACGGCGTTGATTATGATGGAAACAGTTCTCTAGTTGCAATGCTTAAGCCCGTCCGGATTATCCTAGAAATTGTTGCCTATTACGATTACAAAATATGGTAGATGGACGTCAAGACCGCCTTCCTAAATGGTATTTTGGAAGAAATTGTATACATGACACAACCCGAAGGTTTTGTTGATCCAAGCAATGCTTGGAAGGTTATGCAAGCTCAAGAAATCCATTTATGGGTTGAAGCAAGCAAGCAGAAGTTGGAATCTGCGATTCGATGAAGCCATAAGCAAGTTTGGTTTTATCAAGAATCCAGATGAGTCTTGTGTTAACAAGAAGGTTAGTGGGAGTGACATTTGATATGTCTATTTTATATAATGATTTACCCCCGTCCCTTGGTCATAATTAGGAGTATTTTTGGCTCTTTAGAGCCACTTTTATTACTAATATGTGCTTTCTAGTGTTTTTGTAGTTTTGGTATTGTTTTATAGGAAATTGCAGATTTGGAGCATTTTCCCGAAATTATTGGAGCCACTACGAGCATTAGAGGGTCTTTACCATCTTTCATAGACAAGGTCGGTTAGAATCATCAAACCGGTGATTAAGGGCTCGACAAAGAAGAAATGAGGCAATGGACCGATTGATTAAAGCCCCGAAGAGGAGATTAAAGTTTGGGCCGAGTTGTTAGCCCAAAACAAAGTCCAACTATTGCTCGAGACACCGCCCGATCGGATGCGTCCTCGCCCTGAGACGCGCCCAACCGGGCGAGGTGGAGGAACAAGAATTGAGTCTTGCACCTGACCGGGCGCGAGAGAATTACCCTCGAGGAAAAAAGCGGGAGGGCCGAGCGAGATGGCGCCCGACCGGGCACGTGTTTCTTAGAGTGTTTTTCCGACTATTTTACTTAGTTTCTAATAAGAATTCTTAAGCTTTGTATAAATACGTTTTTGTAGACACCTATTTGTGTCTCCCCAAAACCAAACCCAGTGATGAATACCTTTCATGTCGAATGATAATCAAATGAGATGAAGGTGTGAAAGGTCAGGTGTTGTGGTTAGTTTTTATTAAAAATTCTTTCTTTCTGTTTTCGAAAAAACAACTCTATTTTATGAAAATAGCCAATCCAGTTTAGTTTGGTCCACGACAAGGGTCCAATAATAGTGTAGTTGGATGGGGCTTGCAAAGAGCTTTCCAACGATATATTATAAGCCCGATTTCGATGAATAATGAGGAAGTTATGGCCAAAATACTAAACTGGGTCCGGTTTGATCTTTACATGCGGCCCAATGATCTAGGGGAGGGCCCAATGTTAATTATTATTCCTAAAGTTATTAGAATTAATTATAATATTCTAGAATTCTCTAGAAGGTTCTCTTTAGTCCTAATAGAATTAGAATTAATAATTATATTTTGATAAGTTTTACTTGGAATAAAATATTATTTTATGAAAATACGATTTCGGTTTTCATACGGACTTTACAAATCAATTTTGATTGATAAGTGGGCTCCGTGTTTGAAAGCGCGTAGAAATAGAATTAATAATTATATTTTGATTGACAAGGTTGGTTTTGCGGCGACAGCGTGGAGTTTTATTCCTTATCAAATTCTACCTATTTCCAAATTGTTTTCTTATAAATAGGGTCCTGAACCTCCGTTTTTATTCATCAACAATCATCAACTATCTACAATCATCTATTCTCTAAATTCTCTCTAAGCTCTCTCATCTCTCTAGCTTTTCACAAACAAAATTCCGCATACACGAGATCTAGAAACGCCTAGCCAAGTTCGAAGTTGCCTTCGCCCTAGACGTGAAAGGTTATAATTTCTGAGGGTTTGGTCCCTAATCTTTATTTCAATTATTTAATTTAATTGTTTGATTTTATTATTTTCCTTGAAGTTACTAACGTGTGTATTTTGTTATTAGAAAGAGGCAGGAGGCATCAAAGTATGTAATGTTATTGCTCTATTCTTGTAGAAAGCATGTTTAAATTTGTTTAATTCCTAGTATCATGTTAGGATGTTATTATTGCTTTCTAGTATCATGTTTAGGGTGCCTTTTACTCTTTCCTAATATCATGTTAGTATCATGTTAGTGCTAAAGCTTTGATCTTTATTGCTTAGTGACATGCTAGGATTTGTTATTAATCTTGTTAGTATTATGCCTAGTATCTTGCTATTAATATTATGCTTTAACATGATCATTATTGTTATAATTATTATGGTTGTTATAATGATTATTATTATGATGATTGTTATTATGTTGCTTGATATTATATTTTATTATTGTTATTGTTTGATCACGCCTTTTATGCATGTTTAAAGGGAATTTGTACTTGTAATCACGCTTAATAAGATAATTAATGATCTTTTTTAGGCTAATATGATTATAATTCAAGTGATCGCCAATAATTGTTTTCTTGTGCATTAAATTCAACCAACATAGATAAACAGGTTTAGGGTTAATCTGTTGATTACATGTTAGTCAGAAAGCACATATGAATACGAGAAGAATGAAGTAGAGGCCTATTTAGGGCAGGTTTAATCTCTTTTAGGTTGGATTTGTACCTTCATCCCCAAACCCTATTTGGTTCAAGACTTTTTGGAGTTGACGATCTCATGGATCGTTAAGGGGTGTAATCTTCACCTTGTGAACGATTTACAAGTTCCTAAAAACTTGTTGGCGACTCTTTTGCTCTAGCTTCCTTCCCTTTGGACGCCACCATGCTTAAGTGTATGATCACAGTGGGGTTCAAGTTTGGGGTAATGCTTGAAATATTCCCTACAGTTTTGTTTAGTTTTGAGACAATTATCTCTTTCATTAGCTAAATTCTCTCTTACTTAGTTTTTAATCTTAGACTTCTCTCTTGTTTCTCTCTCTACAACTCTTAGTTTATGCAATTCATTGTTTTCGTTAATTTTGGTAACCATTTCTTCCCTTTTTATTTTTCAGTAATTTATTTGCTTTGATTCATCATGTCTTGTTTAATTGCTTTGTTTAGTTTAGATTTAATTATGTGTGAGTAGATTATCTTCTAGGGTTGTGGGGATCTATGAAGAATATGAAGGGGTAATTTATTATTGTTGATTATCAATGCTTGATTAATTTTCTATTGATTGATTTAATTCTATGCAATTAGATTAGGTCTGGTTTAATTGTACGAGTTATGAAATATTGATTCGAGATTCGAGAGATGAGAATTGATATTTAGGCTTAGTTTCAATACGTAGGTTAATTTATAAATGGTTAAGTCAAGATTCGAGAGATGCGATTTAATACCGGTAGATTAATTCAGTGGCTATAATATGTAGCGAAAGCCCTTTATAATCTAATTAATTGATGCATTGATGATTGATTATTGTGTTTTACTCTGGAATATTGTTTATTGGTGAACCTATACCCTAGGATTTTATTTATTGATTACTCCCTACTTTTATCTCCCTTAGTTTAATTCATCATATCTTTGATTTAGTTACTTAATAATTTAGATTATTTTACTTAATTAGGAGTAGAAAGACTTGTTTCCCTGTGGATTCGACTCTACTTCCCTATCTACTTTAGCTAGAGGATTTAGGAATTACTTTTTATTAGGTGATACGACTTTAGCCTGTCAAAATTTGGCGCCGTTCCCGGGGAAACGATTTTATTTTTATTTCTAATTGTTTTTGTAGTCTAAATTATTTTCTCCCGTCTCAGAGAACGCAAGTTCTTTGGGACAAATTTCTCATATTTGTTTGTTTAGTTATGTGTTTATGCCCAGGGGTTCTAGATCAGGTTACATTCCATTCGATCCTAAAATCGAACGATCTTTTCATAAACAGAAGAACTTTCCCAGATAGATACGAGCCACTTCCGAGGGTAATACACCTTTGGAAACCCCATTTGATTCCAGTGATTCGAAAGCTTCTTCAAAACTTGAATCAGAGATGGAAAATCCACCACCTCCTAAGCCTCGCAAGCTTAGCGATTATTCTTAACCATCCTTGCAAGATTTTCCTCATCTTGCCCGTACACCTAATCTTGAAGGAGTGGAATTTGAGATTAAACCCCAGTTTATCACTATGATTGAAAGGAAGTAATTCAGTGGAGCTAAGGGAGAAGATCTAAATCTTCATATTTGGATTTCTGTCTGTATTGCAATACTATCAGGCAAGTTAGGGTCACTCAAGACCAAATTAGGGAGATTCTTTTTCCCTTTTCTTTGTGTGGTAAAGCTAAATTGTGGTATTATTGACTGGGATACTCTTGCTTTGAATTTCTATAATAAATATTACCCTGTAGAGAGGATAGCTTTATTAAGAAGTTCAATCCAAAATTTTGCCCAAGAAGTTGATGAAAGTCTATATGATGCTTGGGAGAGATTTAAGGATTTGCAAAGGGAATGCCCCCATCATGGATTAGCGCAGTGGCAAATAATCCAAGCCTTTCTACAACGGGCTTGGAAATTAATCTAGATCAATCCTTGACTCAGCAGCTAATGGTAGATTTATGAATCTTTAGGAAAATCTAGCAGGAACGGTTATCGAAGAGATGACAATTCACATCCCAATATGGGAATCCTAGAGGCTTTGCAAACAAGGGAAAACATAGTGTCGATTCAGTATCCTTTTTGCAAGCTCAATTAACTTCTATTAAGGCATGTTCTCATACGATTATTTTCAGTTCAGTTCAGTTAAATTCAGCTCTAATAAGTTCAGTTCAGTTCAGTTTAGTTCAGCTCTATAAGTTCAGTTCAGTTTAGCTCCTAATTTCCTTCTCTTATAAAATATTCACATTACTACAATAAACGTGTTTTTTGGACGCTTTTTAGGCCTTTTTTCGACGCTAAAAAGCGTCACAAAAATATTTCTCGACGCTGCTAAAAAGTGTCGAGAATACGTGAGTCGAGAATTTTGAGGGACACAAAAAAGCGTAGAGAATATTGACGCTTTTATGTGTCCTAACTAATATGCGAAGTGTCGGAAAATACTTATTTCAACATTATCCCAAATTTGTGTTGTTTTTTAGCGACGCTTTTACATGTCCACATACTCAAATTTAGCGACGCTTTTTGTTGTCTTGCGTTTATTCGTGTCAGCCTATGGTATGGCGGGAAACTCTTGAAATATGAAAATGTGCAAAATATGTAGACATTAAAAAGCGTTTAGAATTTTTTTTAAAGCTTTTTTTTTCTTTTATTAAATTATTACCATCATACATACATTATAGTTATTTAAATTTGTCATAATAAATTAAATTAATAACATTAAAATTAAAATAAACAAATATTCTATATAACTAGATAAAAAAAAAACAATAATTAATCAACAATAATAAGAGTACGTAGTTAATTACCAAATTTATAAAAGAAAACATTAACACAATTAATAAAAATTAAAAAAAAAACTTCGCATATTATAGTAGCTTGTCCCTAAATAAATACATCACTAATATAAGACTAAAAACCAAAATAGATAGATGATGGCCTTATAGACGATATAGTCGCTTGTTTTGATGCTCAAGTGTCCCAGCCTATTCTCTTGTTGCACCTACATTGCCTTTTCCAATCTTCAAAAAAAAAAAATATACAACGTATAAATTAGTACATTACACAATATAGGCTCAAGATTCAACATGCTGTATTTAAACAACAATGAAAAGACCAATGTATTTAAACCAGAACATACTCATGCTGAGAAAACTACAACTTTCAGAGCAAAATAAGAACTAGTCCACAATAGAAACTAATAAAAGTCTTTGTATCAACCAAGTATAATGAAGCACCATAATTATACCATGATAAATATCAAAGCATAAGATAAAACAATTTAAATGAGGTTCAACAAGTATATAAGTAAAGATAAACAACGACAAAGCTAATTAAAAGGATAATCGACGCTTATACACATACACACACAAGCTCTGAATTTCACACACATACACACACAAGCTTTTTGAATTTCAGCTCTGATTTCAAATCTGATTTTCAGTTCTGAACTTCAGATCTGAATTCAGTTATGAAATTCAGCTCTGAATTCAATTCTGGATTTTAGCTCTGAATTCAGTTCTAGATTTCAGCTCTGATTTCAAATCTGATTTTCAGTTCTGAACTTCAGATCTGAAATTCAGCTCTAAATTCAGTCTTGAAATTCAGTTTTGGATTTAGTTATGGATTTCAGCTCTGATTTCACAAACTAGAAACTAAACGGCAAAAGTGTGAAGAGCACATTAAGGAGGACAAGTTTGTGGCACTCTTAGTATTTGCTTCACCCATCCCTTCACACCCCCCTTCTTTTGTTATCATCTAACCAACTTTTACTTTTAATTCACTTATTTATTCAATTTTTTTTTACCATGCAACAGCTGCCAAATTCACCTTGGAATCCATCAATTTGCTTACATGCATATCTCATCAATATAATGATCACGATTTGTAGTTCAAAGACTGAATTTTAAATTATTAAGTTGTCTTGAATTTAGAGAAATGCTTATATACAAATAGCTTCTATTCATAATTCCTCCCCTAGATCTACAAGATAACAAGATCTTTGCAGATAACAATTCCTGTCAAAAGCAAAATGCATAACTGAACAGGTAACTATAGCTCCTAACTGTTTGAGCAGTACACATCATCTTTACTTTATATATATATATATATATATATACACGACTACTACTACTACTAATGAAACCAAGTAAATATGTGCAGTGATACCTGGTTTGGAAGTAGGAAAATATTCAAGTCCTCTCCTAACTCCCAAGTAAGAGATCATCACAGCCTTGCTATTTATAATCCTATTTCAGTTTGCTGAAAAATAAAATGGCAGAATTGCAAGAGCATTTTATTAGAGTATCAACAATCAGATAAAGATTAAGCTCTTAATAAAACCATTAAGTTATTTTAGTTTGCCGCTAGTCCTCCTTGAAGCATGACAAAAAGTAAGCAAACTAGCTGAGAATTGAGGACTTGCCACCAAATGTAACAAAAACAGAAAGAAGCAAACTCTATGTAAGAGCATGCTAATAGTATCAAATTTGAGCACACTAACTAATCAACGGAGTAGTTATAAAAGCTAGGATCTTCAATTAGATTAAACCAGACCACACTCGATTAAGATCCTTTTGTGAGATAACTACAAGTTTCCACTAAGAAAGCCAATATATATCAATATGATACTAATGACAACTTGAGCAATATACATAAAAAATGCAATTAAAATATTTAGAAGACTCTTATCATTCAAAAATGGATGGAAGAAAACCATGTGTCAGGATAATCTTTTCTAAAGCTCGGTATAGCTTAGCTTGTGTAGTTGCGCCAACTTCCACCACATTTATCATAGAGCCAGAAAAATCAGAAATCATCCTCAGCTATTGTTTCCATAGCCACGAGATTGCTTGTGCATAAAAATGATGAAAGAGAAGCAACATAAATTAGAAAAAGAAAAGGAAGACTTTTGGCTGCACCTACTCTAAATATGTCAGGATATAAAATTTCGTTAGCAAGATAAACTAGTTACCAAAATGTAGTAGTTAATTGCTATATAATCAGAAGTGAAATTCATTATCACACCCAATAGAAACATCATGTTACTGAAATGGGTGTTTAGCACTCAGAATATTAAACTACTGAGTTTTTACATCTATATATAGAAGGGTGTATCTAATTCCACATTCAGTTTTAAGCTTTTGGCGATTTTATAAACTTGTAAACTCGAGCACCTAACATTCTCTAATATTTCCATCACAAAATCAACTCATTAGTACAAAACCAAGAAAGATCAATTTGCTTTGTTAATAGTAGTAATTTCATTTGGAAACTTGGAATTTTAAAATAAAAATAAGATTCACATATTTAAGAACGAAGATACCTGGACGAATGAAAACTGTTTGAGTAAATTAACTCTACAATTCAGCAAAGAAACAAAATGAAAAATTCAGAGAAACAATGAATGGAAGAAAGCAAGAAACTAAAAGAATTGCTAATAGTTTTACCACTATATTAGATGAATAGAGCTAGAAAAGGAATTAATTATAAACAAGAAAATGTCATATTAATTACCAATAGTACCCAAACTCAACCACTAATGAATGAATCTAAAGCCCCAATAGCGACTCTGAACTTCTAGAATAAACATGCCAAAGAGCTAGTAAACTCTTCTTCTTCAATGTAGCTTCTCAATTATAATGTCAAAGAGGTGAAACTAAGGTAATACATGGTGGTCCCAGTAAAGGGTCATGCAAAACTCTCATAGGTTAGTGCTAAATCAAGTGGCACAACCAACAAAACTCCTGATGACCTATTTCCAAGAAAATCAAGAACAGTATAAATTAAAGTAAGCAATCATATTATATCATATAAACCAAAAATAATCATCAAGTTGTCACATTTTAATCAAGAAATATATAATTGCCCAAATAAAAATCGGGTTAAACTATGGAAGATACATAAAACTAACCATCAGAAGCATTAGTAGTTGAAACTAGACCAAACCTTTTATTAGAATTACAGTATTTGCTTTTGCAACCTCATAGCTTCACTCTATTTAGCTTAGTTTTTTTGGGGAAAATTGCAGTTAGTTTGTCTAAAAAAACTATCAAAATGATGGAATTAAGATGTTAAAAAAAAAGAGGTACATAGAAGATCAACCTCAAGCTAATAGTATAGTATAATTCATGCTTAATCTCTTCTTGGTTCACCAGTCCTGAAATCCAAACTAAACATAACTTAAAAGGAAGTTTGATTTGAAGGATCCCTCTCTCATTTTCGTTGGAGTATTACTAAAAATTAATACTATGTAATTCATAACTAATAAATAAAATCAAAACTGCAATAAGAAGGGGAAAAATTCATGCAAATTGAAAGCTGAAAGAATAAAAACTTGAAGTGACATACAACTCTGATTCTACAAATGGAGAGGTCAGCCTGATCTATAATAAACCTAATGAATAAACTTATGACCCCTGAAGATCTATAAATTTATGAGACAAACAAGGTTAGGCTTGAGATATATATTATATTGAGAGCATGAAATAGACTTTAAACATAAAACTTGGCGGAAATCTTTAATATTAGTAAGGCAATTGGTGGAAAAATTGTAGGCAAAGACAAATTCATACATGATCTGATCCATTGGGTCTATTCTATTTTACTCAAAGCCCACCAAGTCATGACGACCAGCAGTCTAGCACTCCCCGAAGCCACTATAACCACAGGGGAAAAGTTGACCATGGCCCCAAGGACCATGGTCTAAGAGATAGCCATCGTTTCACCTCCAATCTACTCTACATAGCGAAAATCACCACCACACCAGATACATTAGGCAAATCCTTTCGGATTTCTATGTTTGCTACGTCCTTCTAAGAGGATATTTTTAATAATGTCATCGGTGGAACTCCTATGTTGAACACCGAATGGAGGAGCATGTTAGCGTGACTGACAACTTGACCCATCAATTTTCATTCCAAATTTCAAGTGTCCCAACTCCCAATAACTATCAAGCATTTAACCCAAGACATTCGTTAAATCCTATAAAGTTAGAACTTAGAGAAAATTTAACTTGAGACAAATAAGTAAAAGTCTAAAAATTCAGAAGTTAAAGAAAAAGAAATTCTAAATTTACAGGAAAAAAAAAGATTTCTAATTGAAACAACGAACTTGTATTGATTTTGGGTTTGATACAAAAGTTGAAACACAAAACCTTTGACCAATAATTTCATTTAACTATGATGCAGAATTATATAAATTATGAAGCATAGAAGTGAGGGTAATCATCGACAACCTATCCTAAATGAATTAAAAAAAACAATTAATTTCATAATTGGATTTTGTAAAAGCATAAAAACCTGTAAATTCTTTCCAAAAAAAAAAAACCCTAAAATTGTTCTTCATGAGTCGAATCCATCTCTTACCAAAACATTACTCAACATCATAACACTTAAAACGATCCAAAATACTAAATTCTAAAACGAAATTAGGAAAAATTATTACCTAGGAATTATCAATCTGAACAAGAAACGAAATTGAAAAGACGATAAATAAGAACAACACTACATCGTAATACACCAGGGAAAAGTAAATCTGAGACCAAACTCCATCATTTTCTATGCATTTTTGAAGGATTGAAAAAGAAAAAGAGAAGATATCAAGATTAGAATGATAAGACTCATAAGAGTGGGGGTTTCTTGTGAAGAAGCGGCGGCCTTATTTTTCAAGAGAACTAAATGTGAATATGTGGGTTAGGTAAAGTATGTCACGTGTCCCGCATGTGAGGGTTTTCTCGATGCTTTTTCATGTGAAATTAATTTCCGACTTAAAATGGCGTTGAGACAGCACGGAAAATATTTTACTTAGCTAACGCCCTTATACAACGCCGTGTCCACAGCGTCGAAAAAATACGCATTTTGTAGTAGTGTCATTTCAGTTCAGTTCAGTTTAGTTCAGCTCTAATAAGTTCAGTTTAGTTCAGTTCAGTTCAGTTCAGTTCAATTCAGTTAAGTTCAGTTCAACTCTAATAAGTTCAATTCAGTTCAACTCATTTCAGTCAATGAGAATAAGCCCTTAGTCAGAAATTAAATAACCTTAGTACTATTTATCCTGCTTTTGTAGCTAATATTTTTGTTGTCAATAATACTAATGAAGCTTTTTGTGAAAATTGTGGAATTGTAGGTCATTGGGAGCAAGATTGTAGGAGTTCTACGGAGCAAGTTAATGCCTTCCAAACCTATAGGCAAAATAACCCATACTCTAATACCTATAATCCTGGCCTCCGAAATCTTCCATACCTATCTTACCGGAGCACCAATGTTCAAAATCCTCCAACTCCACAACCACAAGCACCACAACAACCACAACAAAAATACTACCAAACCCCTCACCAAAGGACCCAATCACCAACTCCACAACCATCCACCGACCCTGCCTTGTCAGAAATTAGAACGATGTTATCTAGTATGCAAAAGCACAAGCAGAGTAGGGATGCACAAATTGATTCAATCTTAGCACATAATAAAATCATGGATAATCAGATTGCGTGTACTCTACAAACTCGCTAGTAGGGAGCTCTACCATCACAGCCATTACATCCTACGGATCATGCCAATGTAATTACTCTAAGGAGTGGTTCACACTATGATGGGCCTTCTATGCCCAAAGATGATGAACCTGTTACAACAACAATTTCTAATCCTGATTCCCTTGAACCAAGTGCTAATGTTACTAACCCTGTAGGGCTTCAGGAGAAAACTAACTCTTCTAATGTTTCCTTGCAGGGTAAATCTCAGATAAGGTTGGAGATGTGCAGGGTCCAATTATTAAACTTCCAATCCCAAATAGACATTTGAAGAGTAAGTTTGATAAGTAATTTGGTAAGTTTTTTAAGGTTGTGAAAAATCTGCAGGCAACAGTTCCTTTCACTGATTTAATCACTCAAGTTCCTACATATGCTACATTTATGAAAGATATTTTGACTAGGAAAAGGGCATTTAATGAGGTAGAAACTATAGCTTTTACAAAGGAATGTAGTGCCTTATTGCAAAATAAATCCCCTCCTAAATTAAAGGATTTTGGTAGTTTTTCTATCCCTTGTCATATTGGTAATGTCTTCATTGATAAAGCATTGTGCGATTTTGGTGCTAGCGTTAGTGTTATGCCATCGTCTGTGTGTTCAAAGCTTAATATTGGTGATTTAAAAGTTACTAATATTACCTTGTAAATGGCAAACCGTTGGTTAAATACCCCTTAGGTATTTTAGAGGATGTTCCTGTTAGGGTAGGTAAATTTTTTTATCCCTGATGATTTTTTTGTTTTAGACATGGTAGAGGGATAATCAAATTCCTATAATTTTGGGTAGGCCTTTCCTCCATACTGTTGGGTTTCAGAAAGTCCGACTTTCCGCGAAACAAAACTCGACCTCAAGACCTGCTCACAATTAATATAACTAAAAGATATAAATAACAAGAAAGAGTGAAAAGAACATCTTACCCTTGACGCGTGCTTCGCTCACACTATGAAGCTCTTACTTGAAAAGCCGAGTCTTGCAAGTGCAAAGACCTCCTACGGTATCCACCCGCAACCCGACCCGAACGGTCTCTTACTCGGAGTTTAGCTGAGTCGAACCAAAACAACTACTCGAGTATTATGTGAACTTAAAGGTTTTCTCTCGAGTGGAGATGTCTTTTTGAGTTCCTACACAAGTGATTTTCTCCATTTGCCAAGGTGGGTATTTATAGTGAATGTCATATGACGATTCCAAGGTGGGAGAGTTGGTAAAATCAATTTTCTCATTTTATTTTTAAATAAAAAATAAAAAGAAATATCAAGGCAATAATTAATCAACAAGTGGCAACATGGAGGGAGAGGGTAGGTGAGGACCATAAGGGGAGGGGACCATTTCCTTCCTCCCAAAGCTTCCCCTTAGCCGCCACATTCAAGCCACACGGACCAATCCCCGCTCGCCATGTGGTGCCAGCCTTGCTCACCAAGCCTTTCTTCGGCTGGGCCTATTGTGTGCGCTTCGTGCGTGTGGGCTTGGTCGAAGGCTCAGCCTAGAAAGCGTGCCTTTCTTGCTAGCAGGACGCTGCTGGGCGTTGCGTGCTTGGCGCGCCAGCAATAGCGTGCTGGCCTTGCACCAGTTAATGCGCGCAGCAAGCCACTCATGCAATGCGGGCTGGTGCTGCTTCTTGCGAGTCGCTGGTGCTGCTAGCATTGCTAACATTGCGCCAGCAGCTTGCTAGCCATGCGCACCCAACACTCTAGCCTTAGTGCGGTGCGCATGCTAGCACCATTGCCACTAGCACTCAGTTTGCTCGGGGCACTCTAATGCTAGGGGTATTTTGGTAATTGTTGATTAATTATAGATTTACCGTCTCGTCTTTTATTAAATCGACTCGACTTGTGACGCTTGGTCTCGAAGTTCCTAGCTCGATTTCCGACGTCTAAATTCATAATACTCGAGCGACTCATTAATTCCTTTCGGATTAATTCGTCGTATCGGATCGTAAGTTTCTTGGGTGTGACCCCAAGGGTTCAGTCAAGATTAAGCTGTAATATTAATTATGGATTAATATTACTGATCGTAAGCGGCCTCCAACTAGGCATTCCAATCACTTGACCTCACTGAATAATTAGCTTTTCTAATAATTCCGAACCCTCTATCGGAATAATACACTTGTACGAAGGACACCATTCCTATCACATACTGCAGGAGCCGTTATAGATGTTAAAAATTGAAAACTAACCCTTTTTATTAGAGATTATAATATCACTTTTAATTTAGGGAAGGTTTTGAAAGGACCTATGTTAGAGGAAAATTGTTGTTTGATCGATGTTATTGATGTCATGGGTGTTATTTGTGAAGATAGTTTACCACAGGTTCTTACAAGGGATCCCTTGGAGAAAGATCTTTGTGGTGAATTAACAACAGATGATGCAGGCATTTGAAGCAGAGAAGTGGATGCCATAGAAAGAGTTCTTGCTATAGATGAACTAGATCCTACAGAGAGCAAGAAAGTAGTAAAATTAGTTAAGGAATCAAAACCTGTAGAGGTTAAGAAACCTGAACTAAAACCTCTCCCTTCTCATTAAAATATGTTTTTCTTAATGAGTAGAAATTACACCCTGTAATCATTAGTACTGCACTTGATGACCCACAAACTTCCCAACTTCTAGAGGTTCTTCGAACCCACAAAAGGGCAATAGGGTACAGTATTGATGATCTCAAGGGTATTAGCCCTGATTTTTGTATGCACAGGATACACTTAGAGAACAATTACAAGCCTTGCATTCAACCCCAGAATATGCAAGAGGTAGTCAAGAAAGAGGTTATGAAGTTACTTGATGCAGGTATTATCTATCCTATTTCTGACTCAAAGTGGGTAAGTCCTGTACAGGTGGTTCCTAAAAAGGGTGGGATGACTGTAGTAAAAAATGATAAGAATGAATTAATTCCCACTAAAACTGTTACAGGGTGACGTATGTGCATTGATTATCGTAGATTAAATATCGCCACTAAAAAAGATCACTTCCCCTTCCGTTTTATTGATTAAATGCTTGAGAGATTGGCTAATCATAAGTTCTTTTGTTATTTGGATGGGTATTCGGGATTTTTCCAAATTCCAATTCACCCTAAAGATCAGGAAAAGACTATATTTACATGCCTTTATGGTACTTTTGCATATCGTAGAATGCTCTTTGATCTGTGTAATGCCCCTGCTACCTTTCAACGTTGCATGATGAGTATTTTTTTTCTTTTTTGATTTCATAGAGTCTATCATGGAAGTCTTTATGGATGATTTTAGTGTGTATGGTTCTTCATTTGATGCATGTCTAGTTACTCACTAAAATTTTGAAAAGATGTGAAGAATGCAATTTAGTCTTAAATTAGGAGAAGTGTCACTTTATAGTGACAGAGGGAGTAGTTCTTGGTCATATTATATCTAATAAGGGTATACAAGTAGATAAAGCTAAAGTTTCTGTGATTGAGCAATTGCCTCCACCAGTTAATGTTAAGGGGGTTAGAAGTTTCTTAGGTCATGCGAGGTTTTATCATCGCTTTATCAAAGATTTTTCTAAAGTTGCTAAACCACTAACTCAGCTTTTACTCAAGGATGTCCCATTTGATTTTACTGATGAGTGTCTTGAGGCTTTTAACAGGATTAATCAGGCTTTGATATCGACAACTATCATATGTGCTCCCGATTGGAATCTTCCTTTCGAGATCATGTGTGATGCCAGAAATTTTGCATTAGGAGCCGTGCTAGGACAGAGAAAGAACAAAGTTTTGCATGCTATTATTATGCAAGTAAAACTTTGGATGAAGCCCAAGTTAATTATGCCATGATGAGTGCCATAAATTTTAGGACGTTTTCCTTCTATTTTATAGCTTTTCTCTTTAAATAAAGCCTTAGTTTTGTTCATTTATGCTTTAGTTTCTTCGTTTCTCTTATTTTATGCTTTCTTGTGATATAAGGGTGTTTTCGTCTTTTCTACTTTACTCGCTTTACTTTCTTTTATTGTAGGCTTTGTTCGGGTCTCGGGATCTACTTTGGAAGGTTTTCCAAGTATTTTGGATGCTCGGGACAAGACCTCATATCATTCGCTTGGTTAGAGTTCAAGATAAGAAGCAAGCTCCTATTCTTGGCATTAGCGCTCTCGTGCATCACCATCATCGCATGTCTTGATCATGAACACGCAAAAATGAAAATTTGAAGGCTGCCCCCTTCTTGAGCATCATACGAGAGCGTCGATGAGGAGCATGCTTGTGAGCGCTAGAACTAAAGCAAGAGGCCGAGTGCACGACCATCACTATAGTGCGTGAGCGCAGCAGGGGGCATGAGTGGCACACCATGTGGTGCGCGCGCGTACACCCTCCTGTGCGTGCGCACTATAGGTTGGTGCATGCGCGCACACCCTCCTATGCGTGCGCACCATAGGTTGGCCGAGCCTACTTTGCTCCGTTGCTATATATACTTGAGACCTTTCTATTTTTGGACAACTTTAGACTAGCTTAGAATTTCTCTCTCATATTTTAGCTTAGGTTGAGAGCTTCTCTCTCTAGATCTAGGGTTAGTTTTAGGAGTAGATTTAGAGAGAGAAAGTGAGGGATTTCATTGGGGATTTGAGAGATTGAAGATTCAAGGTGACAATTGTATTGAAGATCTCCATAATCAATCAATAAGGATTTCTAACTCTATTTCATTTTATTACTTTGTTTAATTTCAAGTTTGTTTGATTTGATTTTGATGTTTGATTCTTGATTAGTGTAATTGTTCTCCATATTTTGTTGATTCTTGATTTCTTTAGTTGCATGTTGATTAGATGATGATTCTTGAGTAGTTGTTTGGCTAGGGATTGGGTGAAACTTGTATGATTGATTGATTGTGATTAATTTAGGAATTGTGTTGATTGATTGTTGAGATTAAAGTGATTAATGAAAGTTTGCATGTGTGTAGTTTGATTAGACCTTGAGAATTATGCCAGATTGCATCGTGATTGCTAATGACATGACCCATTGATTTAGGAATTGCAATTATCGATTGGTTTAGATTGTGATTTTCCTTGTTAGTCATTCATAGTGAACCCTAGCTTGACTTATAGGACATAGCTCTTTGATTCAAATTGATAGCTTTTATCATTAGTCTTCACAACCATTAATTGGCATGTTCTTCCCTAGTTGTTGCAATTGTCATGATTACTTGTTGATCCCCATTCCCTAGTGTTTTATTTGTTTATTTACTTGTTTAGTAGTTGTTTAGTGTTACCTCTTTACCCTTGACTTCGACCTAGCTTAGGCATAGATTGGAAATACTTGAACATAACCGTTCCTAGTGGTTTGACCCTTGACTTACCTCTATATTCGTATTTAGGTTTGTTAAGTGATTATAAATTTGTTTGGCTCTAGGGAAGATTAGATAACGACCTACTTTTCCCTACGTCATGCCACTACGGAGAAGGAGTTTCTTGCTGTGATTTATGCTTTAAAAAAATTTAAATCATACTTAGTTGGTTCTAAAGTTATTGTTTTTATTGACCATGCAGCTTTGAAATATTTAATAGCCAAGGCGGAATCAAAGCCTAGACTACTCCGTTGGGTTCTCTTGCTCTAAGATTTTGATGTGGAAATTAAAGACAAAAAAGGGTGCAGGGAACGTTGTGGCAGACCACTTGTCACGAATCAGGTATGATGAGGGTAAGGATTCTCTTCCTATAGGTGATTCTTTCCCTGATGAACACTTGTATGCAGTTGTAGAGCAACACCCTTGGTATGCTGACCTTGCAAATTATTTGGTGGGCGGTACTCTACCTCCCGAAGTATCTATAATACTCCGTATTTTTATTTATATATATATATATATATATGTGTGTGTGTATATATATATATAAATTATTTTATTTATTAAAATGATTTAATTCATTTTTTATATAAATTATTCATTTATATGTGTTTGTAAATAAAATGGACCATGAATTGAGGCAACAAAAGTATTCTTAATTGGGTCAATCCTATTTAAAAGGGTGGACCAACTTATTGGGAAATTAGGGGCCCAAAGGGAGAATTTGTAAGGGATTAGGAATTAGTAATGATAAACTTGTAAATATGAGTTTTAATTTTAAAAGGATAGTATAAATACCTTAAAACCTCAAGATTTTTCCACACAAGTTCATAATTGTCAGATTTCACAAAAAAATCCAAAGATTTTCTCTTTATTTTCTCTATCTCCTTTTTCCTTTATTTTTCTTTCTTTTTCCTCTTTTTTTTCCCCTAAACCCACACACTCTCTCCTTCTCCCTCCTTTTCGCACGGCCGGCCACCGGCACCACCACCACCACCACTGGCGGCCACCGACAGCGGCAGCGGCGCCGGCCGGTGCCACCCCTTCTCTCTCTTCTTCTTTTTTTTTCGGTTTGTGCATGTATATAAAAAAAAACTTCTTTAATCCTAAAATTTATTCTATTGTTTTAAAGGCATGATTTTTATTATATTTTGGTATTGATTTTAGGATTTTGATGTTGCTAATTTATTGCTATAAATTTCAGATTTTTATTTAATTAAAAACCCCAAATGATAAACCTTAGAAATTGGGGATTTTGTATAATTGGTTAGGGATTGAGGCTAGGTTGTTGTTCTTGATTAATTCATGGTCTAATCATGTTTTTTATGTGTTTAATTAATGCTGGAAATTATTTACACACACTACTTGTTAATTATTGAGTTAGGGTTTGATTACCCATAAAAGGGAAGAAGGTTTTAATGACTTATATATGATTTCTTAGTCTAAAAGTGGTGTTTTATAGTAAATAAGTATGCTGGAATTTTATTTAAGTCATAAAAATTAAGTGTTTTTGAAAGGATTTAAAGTACCCACTTAAAGAAAAGGTTTTATGGCTTTTATGTCATTAAAAGAGGTTAATTAGTATGGTTTGCATAGTATTATAGTTGCTGAAAATTTGTGAGAATAGTGGATTAATTATAGTTATGTATTTTTTAATTGTAAGAAGTTTCGAGCTAGGAGATTTCTAGCAAGTGTGACCGAGTTTAGGCGTTATTCAAGGTACGTATGTGCACAAGAATATATGTTTATGCGTAGTATCATGCTAGGATTGTGAATTTTGGTTGAAGTGATGAATTAGTAGCATGTTCGGTTGATTATATGCTTAGAATTGATGTTGGTTGAACATGAATAATTATGCAAGAATGTGAATATGATATTTGAAGCATGATACAAGTTAAATATATGTGAATCATAGAAGTATATTTTATTTTTGAGTATCAAGGAAGCATGAAATTTATAAGCAAGGCTTATGTATATTTAAAAGAGCTATCATTAGAATTATTGAACATGATTCATGAATTTTATTCTCACCCATTATTTATTGGTGTTGAGTCAAGGAAGTTATTTCATTTATTTGCTCACTCAAGTAAGTTGAGATCAAGTCAAGAAAGTTTATTAGTGCATCATATGCACCAAGGTAGTAATCGTGCAATTTTGTGCACAAAACTAGGCAAGGAACTTTAATTAAAATAAATAGTATGTGTTCACTAATTATTAATTCAAGAATTAATTGGAAATATGTGCTGATTATTATTATGTTTATTTTTGATTGATTGGTTGGAGTCTTCACATGTTAAATTGATAAATCACGTAAAGTGTAAGAGGATACGCACCAAAACTCTTGGAACGTATATACCTTGAGTATGAACATATGGGAGGAGTTGTGGGGTTTTATATTTAAGCATAGCTTTTACAGGGTATAGGACGATGTACTTTCTTTTATTATTATTATTATTATTATTACTATTATTATTACTATTATTATTACTATTATTATTACTATTATTATTATTTATGCACTGGAATTCCGTCACCAAGGTGTGACATAGTAGGTGTCAATTGGGGTAGCTCCCTGGTTGGAAGCTCCATGTTAATGGGCTATGTTTTTAACAAAGGAAACCCGTTCGATGCGTAATCCAAAATATATTAATTAATAATTAATATTCCTAGTTATAAGTCAAAGGTAAGTTGACTTTTATTGTATGGCAAGCATATTTTATTACTATTTTTGTTGATAGGATATCCATGTTAGTGTGGTGCATATGTACTCAGATTTTGCTGATCCATACTTTTGTGTTTGTGTTTGGCTTTCCTTTGGTTGGCCTTTTGTGACCTATTTATATGGTGAGTAGAGGGTTGAAATAAAGGGGAAGTGACAGGTACTTGAAGCATGAAGAGCATGATGGGAATGAGTGCCGAGAGTTTCTTGTTATGCTTTTCTAGTTTTATGTTTTGAATTATTTTATTATGGACTAACCTTATGTGTTGATTAAAATTGGATTTTAAAAGGGTCATGTTTGAAATGGTTCCAACTTGTGATTTAATTACCTTTACTTATGTTTTGAGGCTGTGAACTCAAATTTTATTTAAAACTTGGTTTTTATTTTAGATTTCCGCTTTGTGACTTTGAAACATAGCGTTAGCCGTTATCACGGTGCGCGGTAATATTTTGGTTATTCCTTAAAATAGTTTTAAAATAAGGAAATTTCCGGGGTATTACAAAGTGGTACCAGAGCCAAGTTGGATTCTATTACCACTAAAGCCATAATATTTTTTTAGGTACCTATATTTTTAAAATCTTGGCCAAGTGCTTATTTTAACAAGTTTGAAATTATTTTATAAAGTTCAATTTTTTTTTTAATTAAGGGGGTTCGAAATTTTTTTTAGAGGAGGGCCAAATTTTTTTTTTTTTTTTTTTTTTTTTTTTTTTTTTTTTATCTTTAAGAGGTTCGATTTTTTTTTTTATTTTTGCTCAAATAAATGTTTTCGAATTTAAATTAAATTATGCGTGCAGGTATGCGAAGGATTCAAGGTATGTAATTATGTGTTAATCGCTTTTAAATCATGTGGTGAGATTTGGGCAGGAAAGAATGGGCATATAGGCTAGAATTATATGTCTTTCTATGTGCATATTTTATTTATATGAGGTGTTCAAGCTTGTTGAATGATAATATGTATTTATGTGAAAAGCATGTCTTTGTGTGGTAACAGAAATTGTTTGATTGAACACCAAGCTTAAATTTTTGCAAAGAACTGTATACTTGATTAAATAAATAATTTTCTTTATTGAGTCATAACCTGAAATACCTTGCAGGATGTTTGATTTTCCTAGTAGATTTTCCTCCATGGGTACTCTGGTCAAGAAAGACTATGAGCATGTTTGGGATTATATTCGCAAAATTCGATTTTGTTGTACTTATAGGTCTGATGTATTTGGGGAGCGTCACCTAGACCAACCTAATTATGTCTCAGCCATGATTGTTCACTGTTTACCTAATTATCCACCTTATGAGGCTATTAAGAGTCAAATTTGTGATTTCCACTTGCCTAATGGTGTAGCTAACTATACCAAGTATAATGTTTCTAATGGTCAACGGGGAGCAGATTGGAGATATTTATACCGTTACATTGCTCACAAGGAATTTATCCATCTTAACCCTCAATATGCTTCTCAACCTCCTCCTTGCCATAACTTTGGTGATCCAATTCCACACCAATATGCGCCTTATTACTCTTCAGAAAATGATGATCCCATGTCTGAGTCAGAACCTAAGCAGAGTTATGAGAACCAAGGTGAACCTATGGAGCAGGATAGTGAGTATGGAGGTTCTTCTTGTCAAGTTATTTCTAATCCAAATCCTCCAAGTTCTCCAGTGATTGTCAACTTAGAAACCGATGAGTCTGAGGAAGACTCTGAGGAAGATGACGATGATGATGATGATGATGGCAATGATGGTGACAATGGAAGTGATCCTGAGTATAATCCAAAGCAATACAGAGAGATCAAAGACAAGATTGACAATGTCAATATTTGAGGATTATAGATTAACCTTTTTTTACCGTTTTGAGATTTATTCTTTATTCATAGTTATAGTTTAATAAAGTTGTGTGAGTAATAAGTAGCAAAGCTATAATTGGGATGTTTCAAACATTTCTTTTCCTATTTCAATAAAGAGAATGTTTTGTGTATAACAGACTCACATGAGACCGGGCTCATCAACAAAAAGTGTTTTATTCCTGATAAAAATTATCTTATTCAGGACTAAAATAGTCTTGTTTTTGATAAAAGTTATCGTATTCCTAACTAAAGTAGTCTTATTTCTAATAAAAATTATCTTATTCCTGACTAAAAATTTCTAATTCCTGACAAATATTAAACCAATTAATATTAATCTTAATACCTGATAATACTAATCTAATACCAAACAATACTAATCTAATACCTGACAATAAACATCTAATACCTTGCCCATCATATTCGCACCGCCTCCTCCTCTCAACCTCCCTTTCTTTCTCCTCATCCTCCTAAGAAGAAAATTATTAGTGTTCTATTCATCCCCATATTCATCCCCTTGTTCTCCAGTGATGTTTGTTTGTGTTTCTGTGGATTTGACCCTGTTTTATTTCGGTGTAGAAGGCGGCTAATGGACCGAAACAACAACGGCCCCCGAAATCGTCTTCGATATCGTCGCCGCCAACACAAGACGCTATTGAAATTGAGGTAGCTGAAGTTCTATATGGGCTGATAAAGCAATCTCAAGCCCCATCGAAGCAAGACGGTGGGATGATAAATGATTCAGCTAAATTGGATTCTAGATGTTCATGATTCTAAATCAATGGAATTTGTGATGGATTCTCCCTCTTTTTGGACCAAATTGATGGAATTTGTGATGAATTTCACCCAAAATCGAAATAGGAGAGAGGTAAAGTTCCGAAGGTGCGCGAATGAATCGGCCCAAAGGTCGAGTTCTCAGCAGTAGCATTGTTCTCAAATCCAGACTCACGTGAGTCCGTTCTACACAAAAGTTTACGTTCAATAAAAGCATTATGATTTCTTTTCAATCAATCCTTTCTCTTTATATAAGCTTATCAAATATTAATTTTTATTTATTGCTTTCTATAAATGGTACCAAGGGAAATGACTCAAAAATATTTTGTGGTGTGCTTATTTAAGTGAAATGGTTGCATGATAACCAATACAATGTGTTGAATTATTAGTAG
Source organism: Chenopodium album (assembly GCF_948465745.1). Taxonomy (NCBI): domain Eukaryota; kingdom Viridiplantae; phylum Streptophyta; class Magnoliopsida; order Caryophyllales; family Amaranthaceae; genus Chenopodium; species Chenopodium album. The sequence continues at coordinate 47,288,072 of NC_137843.1, forward strand.
GAGAATTGAGTAATTGCTTCTACTATAATTCAAAATGATTGCTTGTATGCTTGAATTCAAGTAGTATATATAGTAATTACTTAGTTGCAAGAGAGTTGTGACCTACCTAATAGTAGTCATTTCTTTATTCAGGAGATCTAGAATGGCAAGAAGAAACAACAACAATAATGATCTGAATGAAGTAGTAAGGCAATTAGCTTCTATAGCTCAACAGTTAGCTAAGAGGAACAATAATAATCCAGACCTTGCTAGAGAGTTATTTAAGAAGATAGCCCAAAGCAAACCTCCTACCTATCAAGGAGCACCTGACCCAACTGCCCTTGAGAACTGGTTAAGAGAGTTTGATAAGTTGTTTGTGGCACTAGCATGTCCTAATGAGTCCAAAGTGAGTAGTGTAGCTTACTACCTAAGGGGTGAGGCAGATTTATGGTGGCAGCAGAATGAGCAAACTCTGAGAGCTTTACTTAACTTTGGATGGAATGTGTTCAAGGAGCAAGTGAGGGATAAGTTTTACCCTATGTTCTTGCAGAAGCAGAAAGCTGATGAGTTCTTGAAACTTAATATGGGGAATATGTCGGTGACTGAGTATTACACTAAGTTTATCGAGTTGTCTAGATTTGCTGAGGATACTGTGGCTCCTAACAGGCAGAAAGGTAGAAGGTTTGAGAGAGGATTGCCTCTTTCTCTCTAAGGGAAGTTGTCATGACAATTGTTTGACAGCTTGGATAAGTTATATGGTAGGGCAGCACATTTACATGCATTAGAGTTGAAGGAGAAAGCTGAAAAGGCCAAGTTGGAAGCTAGGGAGAAAAGAAAGGAGCCTATGACTAGTTCTGGACCATATGGGAATCAGAATAACTTTAAGAGGCAGAAGTTTAACAACCACCAGAGTAATAACTTCCTGAATAATAGGAATAACCAAGGTGGGCGAAATTTTCCTAAGGGAAATAGGAACCAACCTGGAGATCGAACCAAAGAGTATACTACTGTAAGAGATGTTCCAACAACCACCCAGGGAATGACTGTGAGGGTAACTTGGTCACTTGTAACCTATTCAATAAGCAAGGGCACAGGGCATATGAGTGTTTTTCTAAGAATAAGGGAAATCAGGGAAACAATCAACCTAGGGGTAATGGACAAAACTAGAATCAACAGAAAGGTGGTTAGGGTAACAACGGGAATCAGATGAATAGGGGAGCAAAGTTTCAGAATGGGAATAAGAACACCAATGGTGGTAGCACACAAGTTAAGGGTGGAACACCAAGAAAGCTTAATGTGATGGGTTCGCGAGAGGCCGAGGCGGCGAAAGATGTTAAACCGGTACATTTTCTATAAATACTAGTGGAAAAATTGTCATTTGTAACACCCTATTTGCAACGGACATGATAAAATTCGTTACAAATAGAGTAGTTGTAACGGGCAAAATATATGACTGTTACGGAAATAACTCATTTGTAATGGACAAGTAAATGCCTGTTACGAATAGTTTATAATTGTAACGGGCTAATAAATGTCTGTTACGAATCGTTAATATTTGTATCGGGCAAATAGAAAGGCCGTTACACCTAAATCAAGCGCTAGGTTTAAATCTTTATTCTCCTAATTTTCTCTCGCAGCCGCTATTCTCCTCCAGCGCTCTCTCTCTCTCTTTTCCTCTTATCTTCTTCCTCAAGCTGTCTCTCTCTCCTCCTTTCTCTTACTCTTATCTCCTCTCTGTTTTTCCTCTATCATGTTACCGACGTGTCGGTCGGTGCTAGCAACGACGATAGTGGCGCAAGGAGTTGATACAAACCCACCTCTCATCATCCCCTTTTCGAAATGATTTTTCCTAAAGGTACGTGCTTTTTTCATCTTTTCTCTTTAAATTATTCATTATTTCATGTTTTTTGAGTTTTTATTTTGCTCAAATTTACAATTTCATGTTTTTGGAACTAAGGGTTTTCTGATTTTCAATTTTAATTCAATTTTCTCCATAGAAATTGTGCCTTTCTCGACTACATACAGCACCACAAATTACTGAATTTTTACAACATTTAATTGTCAGTATTTCTTGAAATTATATAGATCTGTGTTTCTGAGCTCTCAAATTACTGATGTTCGTTTGAAAAAGGGGTTTTTTTTAAAAAAATATATATATATACTTTTCTGTTTTCGTTGATGTTTGTCTTCGATTTTTCACTTGTAATTTTATTTAGATTTTTTAAATTTGATGCTTTGAAGTTAGGTTATTGATTGATTTTATAGATAAATGAGATGATTTGTGAGTAATTTGGGTAAAAATAATTAATTATTGATCGTTAGGGTTTCAACTTTGTCCCTAAACTTCTTTAAATTTCGGTCTTCCCTTACTGAAAAATCATAAACCTAGCTTAACAGTTGACACTAACCATTTTATTTTGGATTTTGCAGACCTTACTTCTCTTTCAATGGTGGACAATCGAGGAGGTCCCCGCCTCTCTTCGGCTACTTCAATGGCGTCGTCATCGACTTTTTCTTTACAAACTCAAGCTCTATTGTCTCATTCTACTCAGTCATTCTTTGGTTAGTTTATTACCTTCTCTCTTCTAAGTTATCCTTTTCTGGTGATGTTTTGTTGTCGTCTGTGTTTGTTTATCGATGTTTTTACCTTGAATTTTTGATTAATTGTGCCAAGAAACTAGTTGAATTGGATGATATTGAGCATTTTGAGTTGATTTTGTAAATGTTTCGTACTGATTTTGTAAAGATTGTGCTGATTTTTCTGCATTGAGTTTTGTTAGTTGATTGATTAAACTGGAAATTGAATTGCGTGAGCTTGTAATTTCAATGGATTAATTTTAACCATTGAGCAGTATTGTCACGTTAATGCCTTTATCTAATGAGAGTGAACATAAAATGTTTTTATTATGAAAAGTACTGAATAAGTTGTAAGCGTGTAAGTATAATTTGGTTTTGGTTGATTTGTCATGCAGTTAGTAGTGGGTGGCTTGTTCCCAATAGGAGTATATAGGACTTGTTGAAGTTTCTCATTAGCATAGTATAACAAGTATGTCAAATTACTCCTATTGGGAACAAGCCACCCATTTTAGTTCAATAGGAGTAGTTATTATTCGAAAGTATTTCAAAATAGAGATATGCAAGGAATACGCCGTAACAGTTTTTGAACCTTAAATTCCTTTCCCTATTATTTGGATCTTTATTAGCGTTTTCAAACATTGTTGTTTGCTTTTGTTAATTTGCTTTTAGTTATCATCAATTTGACTTTGAGCTTTATTGTGGTTGAAGTTTGGGGACAAAAATGTCTTTGTTAGAGCTGTTACCTCACCCATTTTGAATTTATTATGTGATTGTAAAAGTTTGATGATTCCTTAAACTGAATTAAATTGGCAATCAACTTGTATATTGTACTAGCTCTGATTTATTTAATGTATTTGTGCATAAGAATGTATCTTGTTGCATAGGGGGCTGTTACTAAGTGCTTTTGGTTACTTCACCCTTTTAAAATAATAGTTTCCCTAAATTATCGAGCTTAGAGTCAGAGAGAGGGAGAATTTGGACTTAGTAGGGGATAATGGTAGTTTGAAAAAAAAAAAAAAAACGGTGGTAGCAGTGTGCAATCTTGTGGTTGCACATACCATAACCTGGGCAGTAGCTTTCATGTGAACATACATTGGTGTGGGAGCATAAATGCAAAAAAAAATTATAGTGTTTCATCTTTATGTATCTAGTTTTATTGGGATAAAATTAACTGTACAAAGACAAATAAGTAATACTTAATGCCTTTATAATGCTCTCTTGTTCAATCATTAGTTGCTTTTATACATCTAACATTTTTTGTACTCCATTTTAGGTAGAGTTATTTGACTGGATGATATGGTAAAAGAGATTGTCGAAATGGTGGGAGACAACCTCGGAATTGAGATCAAAGTTGTAGCAACTCGGAAAAAAGTTGGAAGATGTAAATTATTCAACACTAATTTAGAGGAAAATCATTTAATTCTTATTAGTCTTAAGTAAACTTGTTTATTATTGTTACAATTAAGATTTGCTTTAGCTCTTCTAATAAGTTTTAGGTATTAGTTGATTGTATATGAATTGTATTCTATATTTGTATAAAATATAAATCTCTCATTAATTGATAAAATGGTGTGCAAGCAAGCTGGCCAGCATTTGCTGGATTTTTTTTTAAATGGATCAAAGACTATTTGTAACGGGCAGATTTTATGCCCGTTACAAATAACCCCGTTATGAATAACGGGGTTATTTATAACGGGCGTTTGGGTGTCCGTTACAATTAACGGGATTATTTGTAACGGGCGTTTGAAATGTCCGTTACAAATAACGAGGTTATTTGCAACGGGCACTTCTTTTGCCCGTTACGAATAATTACTTATTTGTAACGGGCATGCGCTCGTTACAAATAACATTTGCTATCCGTAACGGCGGTATACGTAATGCCCGTTGCCCGCTACGGATGAGCTATAATTGCCTGTTACGATTAGGCTTTTTTCCACTAGTGAAACCTAGTTCCTGTTAAAGTTTTGTTTTATTTTGGTGCAACATACTCTTTCATTTCTAAAGCTATACTTTCAAAACTATCAAACTATCTAAAAACTGTAGATGATATAGATATTCCTATAGAACTTCCAACTGGGGTGTAGTTCGTTTTACTAGGGTCTATAAAGATGTGCCTATAAAGATTAAGGGTAGGGAATTCTTGTGCAACCTGATTGAATTTGAATTAGGAGACCTTGACCTAATTTAGGAATGGATTGGTTATGTCGCTATAATGCTGAAATACGATGTCAGTCACAAAAAAAACTATTTGAAAACGACTCAGGGAGAGCTCGTAACTCATTGGAGACATGGTAAACCTAGGCCTACTAAGATCATTTCTGTGTTAAAACTGGCAAAGTTAATGAAGAAGCTAGGGTAACCCAATCTATTTCTATAGTGTGAGAAACTTGGAATATGAGGAACCATCTAAACCTGAAGATATTGATGTAGTAAAGGAGTTTTTAGATGTGTTTCCAGAAGATATCCCAGGGATGCCACCCAAGAGAACTATAGATTTACCATTGACTTAGTGCCTAGAACAACACCTATCTCTAAGGCACCATACAGGATGGCGCCTGCGGAGATGAATGAACTGAAGAACCAAGTGCAAGATTTATTGGAAAAGGGATATATTCGTCCAAGTGCATCACCATGGGGAGCGCCTGTATTGTTTGTGAAGAAGAAAGATGATAGCATGAGGCTATGCATCGATTATAGGGAGCTGAACAAAGTAACCATCAAGAACAAATACCCTTTTCCTAGGATAGATGACTTGTTTGACCAACTGAAAGGTGCGACAATATTTTCTAAGATTGATCTAAGATCAGGGTATCATCAAGTGTGAATTGCGGAAGCGGACATTCTGAAAACGACATTTAGGACAAGATATGGACACTATGAGTTTACATTAATGCCTTTTGGGTTAACAAATGCACCTGCGATTTTTATGGACTTGATGAATCGAGTGTTTTAACCATTCTTAGACCAATTTGTGGTAGTGTTTATTGATGATATTTTGGTTTATTCCAAAAATAAAGAGGACCATGCAGAGCATCTATGGTCGGTGTTAGCTACTTTAAGGACAAACCAGTTGTATGCCAAATTCTCGAAGTGTGAGTTTTGGTTAGAGAAGGTAGCATTTTTGGGACATTTTATATCAAAAGATGGAGTAGAGGTAGATCCTGTAAAGATTGAAGCAGTAAAAGAGTGGCCTACACCTAAGAATGTGTCTGATATTCGAAGTTTTCTTGGTTTAGCAGGATATTATAGGCGATTCATGAAGGATTTCTCGAAAATAGCTAAACCTATGACTTCGTTGATGAAGAAAGATTCTAAGTTCATTTGGTGTGATAAGTGTGAGGAGGCGTTTCAAGCTTTGAAAAAGAGTTTGACAACGACACCTGTATTGACCTTGCCTCATGGAAGTGGTTCTTATGATGTATATAGTGATGCATCTAAGAATGGGCTTGGACATGTTTTGATGTAACATGGAAAAGTGATTGCATATGCATCAAGACAATTGAAGAAACATGAAGTTAATTACCCTACTCATGATTTAGAACTTACTGCTATAGTGTTTGCATTGAAGATATGGAGACACTATTTAAATGGAGTGAAATGTAGAATATTCACAGACTATAAGAGTTTGAAATACCTTTTCACACAATAAACCTTGAACATGAGACAACGTAGGTGGATAGAATTTTTCAATGATTATGAACTAGATATCCAATACCACGAGGGTAAAGCAAATGTAGTTGCAAATGCTTTAAGTCGCAAAGCAACACATGGACTAAATGCTTTGGTTGTGGCAGACGAACTATGTAGAGAAATGAGTAAGTTAAACCTTGAGGTAGTGCCACATGGAACGTTGGAAGGGATGCTTAATAATTTGAGTATCAAACCAACGATATTGGATAAGATTAAGGATAATCAAGTAGGGGATGTGAAATTAGATCGCATAAGGGAAAAGATTAAGCAAGGAAAAGCGACTGATTTCAAAATCCATGATGATGGAAGTATTAGATTTAAAGGGAGGTGGTGTGTACCACAGAAATGTGAAGAGTTGAAGAAAAAGTTGATGGAAAAGGGACATAATACACCATATTCAATACATCCAGGAGGGGATAAGCTTTACAAAGACTTGAAAAAGGTGTATTGGTGGCCCAAAATGAAGAAAGAAGTAGCAGAATTTGTAGCTAAGTGCCTAATTTGTCAGAAAGTTATGATAGAGCATAAGAGACCTCAGGGAACAGTGCAACCACTCGAGATCCCGGCTTGGAAGTGGGATTGTACCTCGATGGATTTTGTAACTAGTTTACCTAAATCTAGGAATGGGAATGATACCATCTGGGTTGTAGTGGATAGACTTACCAAATCATCAGTGTTTATACCAATGAATGAGACTTGGAAAATGGAACAACTTGCGAAGGCTTACATTAAGAATGTTGTGAGGCTACATGGAGTTCCTAAATATATCGTTTCTGATAGGGATTTAAGGTTCTTTCGAAATTCTGGAAAAGCGTCCAGGAAAACTTTGGTACGAAATTGAAGATGAGTACAACATTTCATCCTGCAACGGATGGGTAATCTGAGAGAACTATCCGAACCTTAGAAAAAATATGTTACGATCTTGTGTGTTAGACTACCAAGGTGGATGGGAAGATAACTTAGACTTGGTAGAATTCTCTTACAATAATAGTTACCATGCAAGTATTGGCATGGCACCATTTGAGGCCTTGTATGGACGAAAGTGTAGAAGTCCACTGTGTTGGAGTGACATTAGTGAGAAAATAATTCTAGGTCCTCAATTAATAGAAGAAACAACAAAACAAGTGAGAGAAATTCAAGCTAAGATCCAAGCTGCCCAAAAGCGACAAAAAAGTTACGCATATTTAAAGCGTAGAGAAGAGGAGTTCCAAATTAGGGATAAAGTTTTGCTTAAAGTATCACCAATGAAAGGAGTTATGAGATTTGGAAAGAAAGGGAAGTTAAGTCCAAGTACATTGGACCATATGAGATTTTGAAACGAATAGAAAAAGTTGCCTATAGGTTAGCATTACCTATGGACCTTAGCAAAGTGCACGATGTGTTCCATGTTTCTCAATTGAGAAGGTATATCCCGGACAAGTCGCATGTCCTTTAACCTGAGACTATAGAACTAGACCAAAGCCTAACCTATGAAGAAAGACTTGTAAAGATCCTTGACAGTAAAGTGCACAGTACACGCAAGAAAGATGTCAAGATAGTAAAGGTTTTGTGGTCAAACCAAGAGACTGAAAAAGCGACTTGGGAAGCCGAGGATGAAATGAGAAAGAAGTACCCTGAATTGTTTGAGGTTAGTTGAGTTACGGGGACGTAACTCGTTTTCTTTAAGGGGGGTAGAATGCGGTAGAATTTCGCGCTTTTTACCTTATTTTCAAGCATTTTTGTACATTTTTAATATATTTTGCACAATTTTATGCAAAGTTTAGAAAGAAAAAGTTCAAGAAAGGTTACAGAAAGTACAACAACTATAAGTATTAAGAAAAGTTTTTATTAAGTGGGTAAAAAGTATGATTTTAAATAAGTTTCGAACAAAGTCTTATGGTTTTCGTGCTCAAGTTTCGAGGACGAAACTTCTTTTAAGGGGGTAGACTGTAATACTCTGTATTTTTATTATATTTTTATATATATAAATTAATTATTTTATTTATTAAAATGATTTAATTCATTTTTTAAAAAAATTATTCATTTATAAGTGTGTGTAAATAAAATGGATTATGAATTGAGGCAACAAAAGTATTTTTAATTGGATCAATCCTATTGAAAAAGGTGGACCAACTTATTGGGAAATTAGGGGTCCAATAAGTTGGCCCAAAGGGAGAATTTGTAAGGGATTAGGAATTAGTAATGATAAACTTGTAAATATGAGTTTTAATTTTAAAAGGATAGTATAATTACCTTAAAACCTCAAGATTTTTCCACACAAGTTCATAATTGTCAGATTTCACAAAAAAATTCAAAGGTTTTCTCTTTATTTTCTCTCTCTCCTTTTTCCTTTATTTTTCTTTCATTTTCCTCATCTTTTTTTCCCCTAAACCCACAGACTCTCTCCTTCTCCCTCCTTTTTGCACGATCGGCCACCGGCGGCCACCGTCAGCGGCACCGGCCGGCGCCACCCCTTCTCTCTCTCTTCTTTTTTTTTTTTTTTTTTTTTGGTTTGTGCATGTATATAAAAAAAATTTCTTTAATCCTAAAATTTATTCTATTGTTTTAAAGGCATGATTTTTATTATATTTTGGTATTGATTTTAGGATTTTGATGTTGCTAATTTATTGCTATAAATTTCAGATTTTTATTTAATTAAAAACCCTAAATTATAAACCCTAGAAATTGGGGATTTTGTATAATTGGTTAGGGATTGAGGCTAGGTTGTTGTTCTTGATTAATTCATGGTCTAATCATGTTTTTGATGTGTTTAAAGCCTTCAATTAATGCTAGAAATTATTTACACATACTACATGTTAATTATTGAGTTATGGTTTGATTACCCATAAAAGGGAAAAAGGTTTTAATGACTTATATATGATTTCTTACTCTAAAAGTGGTGTTTTATACTAAATAAGTATGCTGGAATTTTATTTAAGTCATAAAAATTAAGTGTTTTTGAAAGGATTTGAAGTACCTAATTAAAGAAAAGGTTTTATGGCTTTTATGTCATTAAAAGAGAATAATTTGTATGGTTTGCATGCTCCCTCCGTCCCCAAATGATAGTCCCTTATGGACAAATTTTAGTCCCAAAATATTCACCTTATTTGCTTTTTCCAACAACCATTAATATTAATTTTTTAACCAAAATTCCCTCCAATTTGCAACAATATTTGTGCAAATTTAAATTTTCCATGTAAATTTTGTTTTCCCATATATTGTTATTACTTTCTCTCTTTAATTTTTGCATACCGAATGTTAATTTACTTTTTCAATATACTTTTACTATTCTTATTTATGTTTATTAATTCCCGTGAAAAATGCGCATAAGGGACTATCAACAGGGGACGGAGGGAGTAGTATTATAGTTGCTGGAAATTTGTGAGAATAGTGGATTAATTATAGTTATGTATTTTTTAATTGTAGGAAGTTTCGAGCTAGGTGTGGCCAAGTTTAGGAGTTATTCAAGGTACGTATATGCACAAGGATATTTGTGTATGCGTAGTATCATGATAGGATTGTGAATTGTGGTTGAAGAGATGAATTAATAGCATGTTTGGTTGATTATATGCTTAGAATTGATGTTGGTTGAACATGAATAATTATGCAAGCATGTGAATATAATATTTCAAGCATGATACAAGTTAAATATATGTGAATCATGAAAGTATGTTTTATTTTTTAGTATCAAGGAAGCATGAAATTAATAAGCAAGACTTATGTATGTTTAAAAGAGCTATAATTAGAATTATTGAACATGATTCATGAATTTTATTCTCATCCATTATTTATCGGTGTTGAGTCAAGGAAGTTAGTTTATTTATTTGCTCACTCAAGTAAGTTGAGATCGAGCTAAGAAAGTTTATTAGTGCATCCTTTGCACCAAGGTAGGAATCGTGCAATTTTGTGCATAAAACTAGGCAAGGAACTTTAATTAAAATAAATATGTGCTCACTAATTATTAATTCAAGAATTAATTGAAAATATCTGTTGATTATTATTATGTTTATTCTTGATTGATTGGTTGGAGTCTTCACATGTTAAATTAATAAATTACGTATAGTGTAAAAGGATACGCACCAAAACTCTTTAAACGTATATATCTTAAATGTAAACATATGGGGGGGAGTATCACTAGTAGAAAAACACAAATGGGCACCGAGTTAGTGGCGGCGGCGATGGTGACAGGTCTATTTCTTCATCGGCGTTGGATCTTTGTAGTGGTGGTGGATCTCTTCGCGAAGGTAAGCTCTTCGATTTGGAATCTAGGGTTTCTGATTTCAAATTTCAAATTTCTTGTTTTATTTTATGTGTTTTTGTTGAATTAATTTTTATTGTAATTTAATGGGGATTTTTTTGTCTAATTATGTGGGGTTTTAGGGTTGTTTTGCATGTAATTTTGGTTTAAATTTTTTATTTTGAAAATTTTAGATATGTCATTTGGGTAACATTAGTAAGCAAAAATTGTTCTGAATTTATGCAGGTTATATATGATAAAATGACTAGAAGAGCAGATGGTTTGGATTTGTGACCATGTCCTCAGTTGAAGCAGCTGCTCAGCAATTCAATGGCTATGTAAAATTCTTAACTATTTGAACTTGAATTTTCTGATTATGTGTTCGAGAAATTTGTGCTTTATCTGTATGTTGTTTGAAGCTAATTGTATAAGATGTGTGTTTGTTTACATTACTTATGTAGGGAAATAGGGTGGTCATGTACTCCCTCTGTTCGGAATTATTTGTCACATTGATGGTGTAACGAACTATTGATGTGACAACTAAATTTGGACGGAGGGTATATATTGTATAATTACAATTACACCCTCTTGTGTGTCCTCTGTTTCTTGAACAATATATATATCATTCTTTGTTTAATGTAACCATGTAAAAGAGTAGTGAGTGCTGGACTACTAGGTTGTACAAGATATTACTCAGTAGAACGGCCTTGTCCACTTCACCATGAAGAAAGTGAATTAAGGTTTAACAGTTTTAGATAGATTCATAAAGATAAGATGGGTTTAGATAAGGTTTAATAAGGTTTGGTCTATCTCTTGGATTCTCATTTGTGAACTTCTATGACCTACTGATCCACTGGCTAAAACCATGTACATAAACAATCATGCCTATTATAAGGTTTAACAGTTTAATAAGTATGTTATCAATTTTCTATGACCTAATGATCCACTGAGTTGAAGCTTATTAACTCGACAATCATGCCTATGCTAGATTCTTGTTCTAGCTCCTGTAGAATTGCTCGTTGAAGATGAATATGTCCAGAAGTTGAGCTCGTTGTTTTCACACATTTTCTTCTATAAACTCTATTCTTTTTGTCCTGAAGATTCTTGTTCTTTGCCTGTTTTCACACATTTTCTTCTATAAACTCTGTTCTTTTTGTTGTTGTTGACCTTGCTGATACATATCATCAAGTTAAAGGTGTTTTTAAGGTAGGACTCATGTTATATGCCTATTGAAGCTCTGTTATGGCTAATGTTGCAATATATAGTTCAATTGTCAAAGTTATTGCCTGATATAGTGTATCCATATCTGATTGTCCTATGTATGTGAGTTCTGTGCTTGAGTTAGACAAACCGTACTTTATTAATTTATTTGTTTTTCTTTGCCATGACGTGAGAGTTACGTTCTCCATATATAGCTGTTAGAATGTGATTTTTAAACCTTTGTTATGGCACTAATACTGTGCTACAAGTTTCTGTTTGTGAGTGGGAAATGAATTTAGCACTTCCACTTATGATCATGTCCCCCAAGTGTTCAAATCTTGTATAGCATAGCGCCAGTTTTTCCTATGTTGGTCAGACTCGAGTACTTACTTGCTTATTTGGGCTTTGATTTCGATTTCGTTGAGTTTTAGGGTTATGATTTTGGATTTTAAAGCTCACAAATCGAAATCAAAGCCTGGTTTTTTAGGGTTTGCTTTGATTTCGATTTCGTTGAGTTTTAGGGTTATGATTTTGGATTTTGTGATGTGGTTGCTGTGTTTGGGTTTGAGTTTGTATGTGATGTTTGATTTTGAGTTCAATTTTGTCCCTCTTGTTAGCTAATAATGGTAAGTTACATGAATGAGATTAAATTGAAATCGGGATTAAAGGGGATTATGGGTTTGATTGGGTTTTAGTTGCTGGAATTTGATCCAGGAGGAGTAATGGTATGTTATGTTTTGAGATCGAAGATTGGGTTTGTGGATGTTATCTAACTGTTTCTAGTTTAATCTTTGATGGGTTTTGATGCTTATATGTTTTTGATTTCTGGGTGATTGTAGAAAACAGAGGGAAAGATGAAAGTGAGTCTCAACCGAGTTTCACTGAGTTCAAATTGGACGAGTTAAGAGCTGCTGCTTCTGGGTTTTGTTCAGAGAACATTGTTTCTGAACATGGTGAGAAAGCTCCTAATATTATGTATCGTGGGAAGCTCAATGATGGCCGTTGGATCGCCATCAAATGGTTTCATAGGTCTGCTTGGCCTGATACTCGGCAATTTCTGGTATTAACTAATAGCTATTTTTAGCAATTTTTTGTTATGGGTTTTAATATGTATTCTTGATTTTTGATGGGTTTTTGTTAAATTTGATTAATTAGGAGAAAATTGCTTATTTAGTATAGTTGGATGTTTGATTGGAATTTGATATAAAATGTAGGAGGTTACTAAAATTTATTATGCCGCTCTGCATGCTATTTGACACGGATTTTCATTTCATAGCTATGGACACTAGTACATTCCAATTTATACGAGAAACATGCAAATTTTCAGAAAAGCTTCTTATTCCTATACTTGGATCCATATTCTAGTTAAATGTTTCTAGCCTGGTTAATTATGTTTGTACTTAAGAGTGAAGCTTGTGTATTTATATTCTGGTGGATGTTCTTGTTGTTTATCTTGTCTAGTAAAAGAAGACCCTGTCAGTGTGTCAAACTCTCATTATGGTAACATTCTTTTTTTTTTTTTTTTTTTGGCAGTGTAGATCTTACTTTATGTTCCATGGGATGGATGTGAACAGGCCGGAATCCATATTCAAATATTTACCAGTGCTTTCTTTTGTTAAAAGCTATATCTACCAGGTTGGAGATTATATTGTTTGCCTTGTAACTAGCTTCTAAAGGAACTATATTGAACTAGTTAGGGAGCCATCTGCTTCTCTTCTAGGGATTTTCAGAAAAAAAAAAAAAAATCTTATCCTACTAAATTAAGGGAAAAAAAATTGCAAAGCAGCCTTGGAATATGTCTGTGTATAAAAATTATTGGATGAGTGAATTAGCTCCCTAATATTTATTTTGCTGATTTTTTGCTTTTAATAGTTCAATTTCTTCCCAATTTCAATTAATTTTGGTTGTGTTAGCTTTAATAGCATATTTTTAAACATTTTCTTCTTGGGATGAAATTGGTTGTTGTATTGTAACTAAATCAGTGATGTGTTATTCAATGATTGTATTAGTTTGTGACCGAAATTTGAGTTTCATTTGATATTTCTAGCTTTAATTTTTGAGGTAGTGATTATTGATTTGTTGTTCAGATATGCTAGTGGTTCATCTTCTAGGGATGAAATTGGTTTTGATTTTTCTGAAATTGGTTCAGCTAGTGGTAATTGTTGATTGACAAGGTTCGATTTTTATGGCATTTTGATTTGTTGTGATATTAGTTTTTGTTTATTGGAAATGGTTTTTTTAGTTGGTTATTGCTTAGAATCCCATCCCCTACAGTATATATAAAATGAAAAAGGGTTAACTAATGGCTCTAGGGATCGAAGTAAGACAATTGGTTTCGTAATGTAATGATATATGGATATAGATAAACTGCTGTAGGATTTTTTAATTTGCATATTATCGGTCTAAACAAGGAAGAAAATTCATGTATGTCTACTTGTTTAATAATTGCACTGACTGAACAGGAATTTCTCTTCTTTGCTGCTGTTCTGCTTTTGTGCTGCTATTCTGCTTATGCGCTGCTGTTCTGCTACTTCGTTATTTTTTGCTCAACTCTTGCTATAAGTGTATGGGCTTTGCTAGAACATGGTGCATTTCAAAATTTACTATGATAAAGACGACTTTGAATTAGGGGGAAGTATGAATTAAAATGTATAAACTGAGTCCATATTTCTGTTTTTTTTTTTTTAATTTTTTTTATAGTACCTGTTAATTAGGCTTTAACTATTTTGTGCAATTAGAAGATATTCTTGATGGTTTCGAATGATAAAATCATCAGAATTTGGGAGATTTTCTTTGCTAGTCATGACTGTCTATGACAATAAGGAATTGAGATAATGTATCATGAAGTAAATCTTCTTCTGGAAAGCTACAACATCAGTACACTCTTCTAACTGTCAATTTACAATTTTTCCACTAGCAATGTTTATGATTGTGTGTTCAGATGCTGCCAATAAGCTTTGTTGGAGCACCTCTAGAAATGACAAAGCGTCGCTGGAAGGAGTTCATGCAGGCTTTGTATGAAAACCATTTTGATTCTAGAAAAGATGAATAGCTAGAGAAGTCTAAAACAGGTGATGACCTCTCTAATGTAATCTAATGAAGCCTTGTCCGACCTTGCAATATCTGCTGCAAATAAGCTACAGTGTTTTCAGGTATCGCCATTGTTAGAATTATTGTATCTTTCAAGCATCCCAAATTTGAGCCCCACTGTGATCATGCACTTAAGCATGGTGGCGTTCAAAGGGAAGAAAGCTAGAGCAAAAGAGTCGCCAACAAGTTTAAGGAACTTGTAAACCGTTCACAGGGTGAAGTTTACACCCCTTCATGATCCATGAGATCGCTAACTCTATAGTGGTCCGGAACCATGACTGGATATTCGGGGATGAAGGTACAAATTCAACCTAAAAGAGATTGAACTTGCCCTAAATAGGCCTCTACTTTATTCTTCTCATATTCATGTGCGCTTTTCAATTAACATACAATAAATATATTAATCCTAAACCTGTTTAATCTATGTTGGTTGATATTAATGCACAAGCAAAGTTATTGTTGGCAATCACTTGAATTAAAATCATATTAGCTGAAATAAAATTATTAATTATTTTATTAAGCATGATTTCAAGTATAAATTCCTTTTAAACCTGTAAGAGAGGGCGTGATCAAGCAACAATAACAAATAATACATCAAGAAACATGATATCTTTGATACAATAAATCATCATCATCATCATAACAATCTCAATCTCATGAAAGCATAAATATATTAGCAAGATTCTAGGTTTGATACTAACATGATAGAAGAAATAGGAAGCAACCTGATCATGATACTAGAAAGTAATAAATAACATCCTAACATGATACTAGGAATTAATAAAATAATCTAAGCATGATTCCTATATCAAAAGAATAATTAAGCAATCAAATTAATTACTTTGATGCCTCGTATCGCTTTCTATCAAAACAATACACACGTTAGTAACTTCAATGAAAATATTAAATCAAACAATTAAAATAATATTAATTGAAATTAGACTTGGGACTAAACCCTCAGAACTATCAACCTTTCACGTCGCGGTCTAAGGCAACTTCAAGCTTGACTATGTGTTTCTAAGTCTCGTTAAATGAGGAATGGTGTATTTTGAAATGGCCAGGCTTAGAAATCAAGGGACAAAGAAAGAATAAGCTTTAGCTTAGAGAGAGAAAAGAATAGATGATTGTTGATGATTGTTGGTGATTTTAAAACAGAGAAAATCGTTCCTATTTATAGAGAAAAACGATCGAAAGTGATTAGAAAAGAGTTAGAATTTTAATCGGAGTAAAATAGGTTCTGTTGCGAAACGAAATAGCTGTCGCAACGCGATAGACTTTACAGGCCTGTCGCGATGCGGGAAGATAATTTTTTGCTGATTTTGTTTTTATCATAACTTTTTCTCCAGAATTCAAAATAAGGCATATAATATGTTGTTGGAAAGCTCTTGAAATTTACTTTCCAAATCAATCAGAAACAGAATAAAATCTTTTGTAGAATAAATGATATGGCTGAAATAGTGGAAGGGTGTCAGTTTTGGATAGTGTTTAGTATTTCTTTTATATCTTCTTCGTTATAACTCGGAATTAATATTATAATATATCATTGGAAAGATAATTTCAAGAGATATCCATTTATCTAAGATTTTGATAAAAATTATGAGGCACGAAAATAATATCTGACTATCTTTGAACGTCTTTCATTTCGAATAGAATTAGGACTTTCAAAAAGATGAGTTTTATTCAATTTCAAATTCTTTAATCTTATTTTTTAAAAAAGGATTATTAAGATCTTTTAGAAACTTATAGAAGCTTCTAATTAATCCTAACTGGTTTAGGAATATAATTAAGATTAATGGACCCTCCACATGATCATTGGGCCACGTATAAAACTCATTTAGACTCAGTTTAGTATTTTGACCATAACTTCCGCATTATAACTCGGAATTGGGCTTATAATATATCGTTGGAAAGGTCTTTTCAAAACTCATAAAACTACACAATTATTTGACCCTGATTATGGACTATACTAAACTGAATTGGAAGTTTTTAATAAATAGGATACGAAATAAATGATTTTTGAAAACAGAAATGAATTATTTTTATTAAAACATTTTAGAAAACAGAATAATTCACGAGACTCTTCAAAATTTCACCTTAATCAATATCAATGACGTGAAAAGTACTCATCACTGGGTTTGGTTTTTGGGGAGACACAATCAGGTGTCTACAATTAGCTATGATTTGATGTTTGATTGCTTTGATGCCTTAACATGAGTCAATTTTGCCCAACTACTTTTGAATATAGTGCTTGACTAGTTGAATTGGTTAGGAATGTGTGTTAGTTTGTGGTATGTCAATGAATTTGAGTATTGGTTTGCAACTTTGAGTAGTGTTTATATGACCCGTTGTTATGCACATTGAGGAGGAGAAGACATTTATTCTTTTAGGTGGCCTTTAGACGAAATTAGATACATTTGTTCCCTTCTTGCTACCTATGTTTTTGCCTTGACTTTTTGTTGTTTATTAGCCACATTACAAGCCAATTTTACTCCATTGGTTACAAGTCCCAAGCTTGGCTTGGAGGAGCTATTAGTGAGTGAGGTGAGGGGGTTTGTGGTGTGTTATTTATTTGCACTATTTGGGTGGTATTGAGAAGTTGTTTGTTCTTGATTTTGGTTTATTTTTGATGATTTTGAAAGTTAGAATTTTCGTGAGAAAAAAAAAAGAGAAGTTCAAGAAAAAGAATGAAAAAAAAAATTAAGTGAACTTCAAAAGAAAAATAAAGCAAAAAAAGTGAAAAATGTTCAAATGTTCTAATAAGAGGGTTCAAAAGAATAAGAAATATTGAGTTTCAATGAGAAAATTTGCAAGTATTGTTTATTTCAAAAAAGTTTGTTTGGTTCGCTCAAGTTCTTAATTATAATATTTTCATGAACGATTTTGTAAGAATTGGGAGTTGTTGATTGAATTGGATGTTTGGTGAACTTTTGGTTGAGTTGAGTAGTGTTGGAGATGATTTATATGGTCATTATCTATTTTGACCTTGTTCTTGATTATTAGGATTATGGCTCCCTTAAGCATTGCTTTACTCTCACATTTTCCCAAATATTTCCTACCCCTTTACCCTAGCCTTACATTACAAGCTTTAAAGACCTTCCGACCTTTGTGCATAAAGTTGTGTGAATGTGAAATTAGTTGCTTATCAATGCAAAGAATGACTTGATATATTCCGAGTCGACTATTAGGTTGAGTGCATGTCTTTTTAAACACACAAGTGTTGTGAGTTGGGAGGGAATTGTTCACATAAAAGGGTTGGGATGGAGAGCGATCGGATACATTTTATATCCTTCACATAAATGAGAGTTGAGTGTGTGAGCACTAGTCTTGAATTCTATATGCTCTTGTGGTTTGCTCTATTTAACAATTGTTAGGGAGGAAGAGTGGTTAGATGGATTTGATTGGTTGGCTTTGATGCATACTTGTTGGAAATTTGCCTTGAATTGGTTATGCTTGGCTTTAATTGATTTGGGGTGAAGTATGTTTTATTTGTTCATTGATGAGCTCTTTGCTTTAGGACAAGCAAAGGTTTGGCTTGGGGGAGTTTGATATTTCTATTTTATATAGTGATTTACCCCCGTCCCTTGGTCATAATTAGGAGTATTTTTGGCTCTTTAGAGCCACTTTTATTACTAATATGTGCTTTCTAGTGTTTTCGTATTTTTGATATTATTTTATAGGAAATTACAAATTTGGAGCATTTTCCCGGAATTATTGGAGCCACTACGAGCATTAGAGGGTCTTAACCATACTTCATAGCCCAAGGCCGGTTAGAATCATCAAATCGGTGATTAAGGGCTTGGCATAAAAGAAATAAGGCAATGGACCGAATGATTAAAGCCCCGAAGAGGAGATTAAAGTTTGGACTGAGTTGTTAGCCCAAAACGAAGTCCAAGTATTGCCTAAGACACCGCCCGATCGGATGCGTCCTTGCCCTGAGGCGCGCTCGACCAGGCGAGGTGGAAGAACGAGAATTGAGTCTCGCACCCGACCGAGCGCGAGAGAAGTACCCCCGAGGAAAAAGGCACGTCCGGCCGGCCGAGATGGTGCCCTACCGGGCGCATGTTTCTTAAAGTGTTTTTTCGACTATTTTACTTAGTTTCTAATTAGGATTCTTAAGCTTTGTATAAATACGTTTTGTTTAGTTTTGAGACAATTATCTCTTTCATTAGCTAAATTCCCTCTTACTTAGTTTTTAAGCTTAGACTTCTCTCTTGTTTCTCTCTCTATAACTCTTGGTTTATGCAATTCATTATTTCCGTTAATTTTGGTAACAATTTCCTCCCTTTTCATTTTTCATTAATTTATTTACTTTGATTCATCATGTCTTTGTTGAATTGCTTTGTTTAGTTTAGATTTAATTATTTGTGAGTAGATTATTTTCTACGGTTGTGGGGATCCATGAATAATATGAAGGGGTAATTTATCATTGTTGATTATCAATGCTTGATTAATTTCCTATTGATTGATTTAATGCTATGCAATTAGATTAGGCCTGGTTTAATTGTAAGAGTTATGCAATATTGATTCAAGATTTAAGTGATGAGAATTGATGTTTAGGCTTAGTTTCAATAGGCAGGTTAATTTATAAATGGTTAAGTCAAGATTCGAGAGATGCGATTTAATACCGGTAGATTAATTTTATGATTATAATACGTAGAAAAAGCCCTTTATAATCTGATTAATTGATGCATTGATGATTGATTATTGTGTTTTACCTTGGAATATTGTTTATTGGTGAACCTATACCCTAGGCTTTTATTTACTGATTTCTCCTTACTTTTATCTCCCTTAGTTAATTCATCATATCTATGATTTAGTTACT
Source organism: Chenopodium album (assembly GCF_948465745.1). Lineage (NCBI taxonomy): Eukaryota > Viridiplantae > Streptophyta > Magnoliopsida > Caryophyllales > Amaranthaceae > Chenopodium > Chenopodium album. Next base: position 47,307,646 of record NC_137843.1, read on the forward strand.
TAATAATTTAGATTATTTTAATTAATTAGGAGTAGAAAGACTTGTTTCCCTATGGATTCGACTCTACTTCCCTATCTACTTTAGCTAGAGGATTTAGGAATTACTTTCGATAAGGTGATACGAATTTAGCCTGTCAACATCGCCTTCCTCTTCTTATATGTCGATGACATATTGCTCATTGGAAACAGCATTCCAATGTTAGAGGCTATAAAGGCTTGACTTGAAAAATGTTTTTCAATGAAAGACTTGGGAGACACTCAGTACATATTGGGCATCAAGATCTATAGGGATATATCGAAGAGGATGATTGGATTAAGCCAAAGTACTTACATCAATAAGGTATTAGCACGATTCAATATGCAGGAGGCCAAGAGAGGCCACCTACCCATGTCACATAGCATAACCCTAAGCAAGAAGTAGTGTCCAAAGACACTTGATGAGCGGGAAAGGATGAATCAGATTCCATATGCTTCGCTTATTGGATCGATCATGTATGCCATGATATGTATTAGGCCAGATGTATCGTATTCTTTAAGCGCTACGAGCTGATACCAATCAGACCCAGGAGAGACGCATTGGACTACGGCCAAGAATATCCTAAAGTACCTAAAAAGGAACACGGATAAATTCCTAGTCTATGGTGGGAGTAATGATTTGGTTGTTGAAGCTTACACCAACGCAAGCATCCAAAAAGATAGAGACGACTTCAAGTCACAGTCAGGATACATATTTTATCTAAATGAAGGAGCGTTTAGTTGGAAGAGTGTTAAGAAAAGCACAACAATAGATTCTACGACTAAAGTCGAATACTTGGTAGCTTCTGAAGCAGCTAAGGAGGCAGTTTGGATTCGTAAGTTCGTTGGTGAACTGGATGTTGTACCCTCCATCAAGGGTCCAATAGACCTCTATTGTGACAATAATGGAGCTATTGCTCTGGCTTGAGAGCCAAGGGAACATCAGAAGGTCAAACATGTCAAGAGGCGATTTCACATGATAAGGGAATGGAAGTCCGAAGGTGAAATCAGAATTTGTAAGATTGGATCGAACGACAATGTAGCCGATCCACTCGCTCAACCTTTGCCTCAAGTGAAACACAACAAGCACGTTGAGGCAATGGGAATCAGGCACGTAGGAGATTGGCTTTGATTTCCCTAGTTGTGTGTTTTAATTAATTTTGGATATTTTAATGTAAAACACTATGTTAAACCATTCACTTTTTGGAGTAATTCAATTTTATGGAATTTTGTCACTCCATTTCTATTTAATTGTGGTTTAAAATAAATAATGAGTCCATTCGATTTTGAGAATATTCAAAATAGGGTATCAAGACAATGTCTTGGATAAAGAAACACCTATTAAGTAAAAGTTGAATATTATAATCGAAAACTATCCCTAATCAAGGTCATTTAAATGTTGGACGATTAATGACCGCTTGAGATTAGTGTGTAATATGATTTATAGCACCGTTTCTTGTGCTACAAGGATATGATTGTCATAAATCATTTGCACAGGTATTGGTTTAGAACAATACTGGATAAGACCTATAAGAATACTTTAAGAGATTAATAATCATCATAAGTATGTTTCTCATTATGACTATCAGAACCTTTTTTCCTCGACCATGAGTATTGCAAGTTCTCTTGTTTGAGTACTAGTCCGTTTTGATGTCTGTCAAACGTCTTCCGTACATGGGGATTATAACGGTAACACTCAGGCGGCTAAGTCCTCTTGGTAAGAGAAGCTTATAGTACAAGACTGGGAATGCCCCCCTATTGAACAAATAGGGAACATATCTTTGTTGTTTACAAGGCCTCTCGATGAGCTAGACTGTGAAAATGCATGTGTAGACATCTACTTTTGGCCTCTTATCTCGACAGGAAGTGCTATGACGATAAATAAAACCATCTTTGTGTTGGATCAACGTGAAGAATGCTTATGGACAACTATTGAGCCACAAAAATGCAAAACATCTAGCCTAACCCAAAACAAAATGAACTAAATCCCAAATTAAATAAACCCAATCATAATTAGGCTTAAGCCCGAGGTTAAAACCTAATTTTGACGGATTTAGAGGCGCCTAGGTTAAAAATTAAAGCTGTAGCAGAAAAATCCGCGCGCATCTCAATGTGTCGCGCTGGTCTGGCGCGCGCAACTCACAAGGTTTGCGCGTGACACCCAGCGCAACGTCTAGTGATGCACTTGCGGAAGATTCAAAATTTCATAAAAATATAAAATCAAATCTTAGCATAATACCGCGCGCAAGACAACCAATTGCGCTGCCCTGAGCAGCGCATCTAAATCACTTGCGCTGGGCTGTCACACGCAACCCATTTAGATGCGCGCGACACCTGCTGCGGCAGAACACTTGAAGCCCTAAATGCATCCATTCCCTATAAATAGAGGCTTAATACGAGGCTTAAAATAGACAGAAATTAACCTAAAACTCTGGCAGAAACTTTGTGAACTTGTGTACTCTTAACCCTCTTGTCCTAAACACTCACTCCCTCAATACTTGTTACTACGGTGGAGGTTCTCGAACAAGAAGGAGTCCATAAGTGTTCTAAACGAAGATCTAGCAAGGAGAAGTAGTAAATTCCCGAGCACTTAGATCAATCACCTTTACTTTTCTTGTTTAAATAACTTTTAATCAATTAATTAGTGTTGTTTGATCACTTTAAACGAACTTTTAATTAATTAATTAATTCCACATAGTATCTTGTGTTAAATAAAGGATAGAATTGAATAATTAATCGTTGATTGATCACCTAAGTCAAGGCGAATCTTGTTTATTTATTGTTCTTTTCACGAATATTGATTAAATAAGAATAACGACTTTTGCAATGTAATTCCTACGTGATTAATGCTTGTAAATAAAATCAACTAACTTAGTTTTTAGGATCCACGCTGCATATATTGTTTGGTGATGAAATTGTGAAAAATTAAGAGCTAGTAGAGGGTGCACTAGGGCTAGAATAGTGATTCTTCCCTAAAAGGAACGTTATTTTAGTACCCTCGCTCCAGAACTCATTTCTGGTACACGTAGACCAATTTGGGCATGGGTAAACTTATGATTTTTGCTAAATATCCCTTGAACTCTACTTGGGAAAAAGGCATGAATGAGGTTTATGAATTTTCCTAAAGCGTAATGATAGGATCAATTCTAATTCAAGGTCCCTCAAACAGTCAGGAATTCAAATCCTAATACACCCTAACAAGTGTAAAGTCCTATGCTTTTAAAGGGTCATGAGCATTTAAGGAGAAGGATCCCCTATGATGGGCACACCCTCCTTACAGCATGGCAGTGCTCAGATGAATTTTGGAAATTATGTGCTTATTGACAATCAACTCGGGTATCGAGAAACACTTTTGGATGTAATAAGGATGGCGAATAATCTTACCTTATAGTTTATGAAGAGACATTAAGTGACATAGTAAAGAGGCTATACACAAAAGTCGTACTTGTCCGGAAGGACAAGTGGGAGATTGAAAGGAATGGTGTTCTTCGAACAAGTGTGTTATTCCGATAGAGGGTTCAAAATTATTAGAAAGCTAATTATTCAGCAAGGTCAAGTGATCAGAATGCCTAGTTGGAGGCCGCTTCCGATCAGTAATATTAATGTATAATTAATATTACAGCTTAATCTTGATTGAACCCTATGGGTCACACCCAATCAAGTAAACGATTCATAACGATGAATTAATCCAAAAGGAATTAATGAGTCATTAGAGTATTATGAGCATAGACGTCGAATATCGAGCTAGGAGCGTCGAGACCGAGCATCGCTATAGACACCTGATTGTGTCTCCCCAAAAACCAAACCCGGTGATGAGTACCTTTCACGTCATGGAATATTGAACAAGGTGAAATGTTGAAGAGTCTCCTGAATTCTTCTGTTTTCTAATAAAAATAATTCATTTCTGTTTTCGAAAATCATTCGTTTCGTATCCTATTTATAAAAAACGTCCAATAAAGTTTAGTTTGGTCCATGATATGGGTACAATGATTGTGTAGTTGGATGGGGTTTGAAAAGACCTTTCCAACGATATATTACAAGCCCAGTTCTGAGTTATAACGTGGAAGTTATGGCCAAAATACTAAACAAAGTCCTAAGTGAGTGTTATGGGCGACCCAATGATCTTGTGGAGGGTCCATTAATTTTAATTTTATTCCTAAAGTTATTAGGAATTATTCTAGTCTTCTAGAAGGATATTTTAAGTTCTAATGAGATTAGGATTATTAATTATAATTATATTTGATTTTGAAAAGATAAAGAATTCTAATTGGAATAAAACAAGTGTTTTTAAAAGATTAAATCTGGTTTAATTAAAGATAAGTACGGACTCCAAGTAATCTAATTTGATTAAGAGAAGGACTCCATATGGGAATTTTATCATGCAACAACCATCGCGCCGCGATAGGTCCATCGCGATAGTCCTGTCGCGTCGCGATGGAGCTAATTTTACCATGAGTCTGATTCTGACTCTTTTCTATCGTTTTCGGTCGATTTTTCTCTATAAATAGGGTCTATTTCCCCCGTTTTCAAATAATCAACAATCATCTATTCTCTTTTCTCTCTCTAAGTTAGAAGATTATTCTTTCTTTCTCCCTCCTTCTAAGCCTTTCTACACCTTTTTACAAAATATACCATTCCTCATTCACGAGTCTCGAATACATCTAGCCAAGCTCGAAGTTGCCTTAAACCTTGATATGAAAGGTTGATAGTTCTGAGGGTTTGGTCCTAAATCTAATTTCAATTATTATTATTATTGTTTGATTTAATATTTTTATTGAAGTTACAAACGTGTGTTTTGTTTTGATAGAAAGAGGTACGAGGTTTCAAAGCAAGTAATTCAATTGCTCTATTTCTATAGTAATCATGCTTAGATTATTTTAATTCCTAGTATCATGTTAGGATGCCTTTATTGCTTTCTAGTATCATATTAGGATTAAAGCTTTGATTTTTAATGTTTAGTGACATGCTAGGGTTTGTTATTAACCATGTTAGTATCATGCCTGATATCTTGCTAATATTATGCTTTGATGAGATTGAGATCGTTATCATGATGATTTGTTGTGTCAATATTATTATGTTGCTTGATATTATTGTTAATGCTTGATCACGCCCTCTTCTTGCAGGTTTAAAGGGAATTTGTACTTGAAATCATGCTTAATCGGATAATTAATAATTTGATTTTAGGATAATATAATTTTAATTCAAGTGATCATCGATGATAGATTTATTTGTGCATTAATATCAACCAACATAGATTAAATAGGTTTAGGATTAATATATTGATTTTATGTTGATCGAAAAGCGCACATGAATATGAGAAGAACAAAGTGGAGGCCTATTTAGGGCAGGTTCTATCTTTTTTAAGTTGGATTTGTACCTTCATCCCCGAATATCCAGTCATGGTTCAGGACCACTATGGAGTTAGCGATCTCTGTGATCGTGAATGGTTTACAAGTTCATAAGACTTGTTGGCGACTCTTTTGCTCTAGCTCCCTTCCCTTTAGACGTCACCATGCTAAACTGTATGATCACAGTGGGGCTTAAGTGTGGGATGCTTGAAATATTCCCTACAGTTTTTTGGCAACTCCACTAGGGAGGATTTCTATTTTAATTCCTAAAATTTATTTTGGCAATAATTTAGAATGAGTGGATGAGACTTGAAACGTTCAAAATATTCATGTGCGTGATTTTGATTGACGTTAATTGCATAAGCATAAAAAAATCCGCATTGGAAAGACTATCCGTGATGCGTCAAAAACATAGGATTTTACATGTAGGAAATTTGGGAAATATCTTTCACAACTAGAATAAAAAAAACGCTACGAAAAATCGGGAATCTCGAGTACACAGAAAGCTGCCTAGGCATGTAGGAACTGTCGCGAGACAACAATATCCATCGCAGTGTGATGACCTTATCGCGGCGCGATAAAGCCATCTCCTATTGTTTTACATGGATTTTGTTTTCTCGCGCCAAGTTCTTCCAATACTGAGCTAGTAATCTACCTTATTGTTTTGCCAATTCGAGTACTGTTAGATCGATTTCACTGTATCACCCCCAAATCTCCCTCTACGGAAATACCAATACAATACGTATAATTGTACCATAGAGATAGACTTGGGCGTATTACCGTCGCGTGATTACACAAGGCTACTCAAAATGCTTAACTCAATAACAAAACTTGCAGCATAAACTCAACTTTCTTTTAATAATACTTATAAAAATAGTAACATTGTTATGAGTACTCAAAATAAAGACAAGACCAACATTCCTAAACTAGGTGAAGCAAATCCCGGGACTCCCATATGCTCATTCCTGACTCCACCTGAAAATAGTCAACATTGCTTACCATTACGGTGAACAGGGCGAACCAAAACAAATAAGAAATACGGATTAGGAAATTATGCTAAGTACGATAAGTGTAAGATAATGTAAACTCAGTTTATTTGCAAACATGCTTTAAAAATCAATTCCAATAATTAATCCAATAAATTCCAAACTCATTATTCCAAAACCGATTCCAATGATTCAATATTCAAAATAATAGTTAATAAAACCAATTCCTTTATTAAGAACCAATTTCTTTTAATCCAATTCCTCACCCAAGTGTGCATATCCCCCAAGCTAGTCTCCTTATAATACAAGGCTATTCTTGAGGAAATGCCCAGTCATACAAAGTCCAAGACCTTGTCAATAAACCAAATCCGCATAGTGGGATTACCAACATGCTTATAAAGCATTAATAATAATAATTCAATGGTTTAATAAATTCTTTTTATATCCAATAAATTCTAATATAATTCAAACTCCTTTTTAATAATTCCACATACTTTCAAAATCAAAACCTTTTAAATTGATACTTGAGAATAAAATCTCATATTAATAACTTTTCAAAATCAATAACTCTTCTTTGAAAAACCTATTATTTAATTCAACAAACCTTTTAAAATCAATTCCTTTATTTAAACACGATAAGTAATTCAAACCATTCAAAACATGATTTAAACTCAATCATTCAAAATACTTTTATTAAAATAAAAATTAAAATCAATACCTCCAAACATAATTTATTTCATAAATCATAATTTAAATCAATTTAATTCAATCATCATAAAATCATTCAAAACATGTTATTCAAACCAATCACTTTCAAAGGTATCTAACCACCTAAACGTACCTTGATCCTTGCTAGAAAAACCACACAAAAAGAACCTCAAGAACCTTAATTTCGAATATCAATCAACACTTCGCACTTTTAAAGTTCAATCACGAATATATCTTGATCCTTGCTAGAAAAACCACACAAAAAGAACCTCAAGAACCTTGATTCCGAATATCAATCAACACTTTGCACTTTCAAATTTCAATCACAAATACACCTTGCAAATAACATAGCCATAAGGTTATCACAACACAAATCTAATGTGCATGGACTATAAAACTCTTTTAAAATAATACTTTAATATAAAATTATAGCTTTGAAATAGGTATTTGTATTTTAGAAAACCAACCATGAAGAAGATAAAGGAATAGGATTAAAGAGAATTAAATTTTCGTTGAAAAGAATAGGCAGAACTTGTAGAGGCTGTAACTCCTTTGATATAACTCTGAATTGGGTGATTCATGAGCCTAACCTCAAGGATTTTTCGAGAGGAACAATCTTCTGTGAAACGTCAATACCCCAAAACTGACCAGAAGTGCCCGAAAACTGGCTTCAAATATAAACGGGATGATTTGTGTAAAAAGAGGAGAAGAAAAGTCTAAAAAGGTTTAGGGAAAAGAAGAATAAGAGAGAAGAAGAGAATTGGGTTTTTGGTGTGAAGAATATGAGAGGTATGAAGGGGTATTTATAGGCTCATGAATGAGAGAATTATGGTTGGAGAATGTAGGAAGAATTATGGTAAAAAGAATTAAGGAATTACTTAGAGAAGAGATTTAAAGAAATATGGAAAGTTTTGATATTGAGGTGATTAAGAATAATAGAATTTAGGAAATTGTGTGTCATGAAAATAATATGGCAAGGAAGATTTCTTGGAGAATAATCAAGAGAAATAAAAAGGTAGGAAAATAAGATGATCAAATATTTAGTAGATGGGAAATAAAAATTAAGGAAAATTATAGATTTAAGAGAAATAATTAAATATACAAATTACCAAAATAAATCACCCATAAATCAACCAAGGTAGCGGAATATTTTGAGCTTCCATAGCTTAAAATTTCGGACCCCTTATGTAGAATTTAGGAAATTATTTTGCTAGATTTAAGGAATTAAAAATAATTGTGTAAATAAAATATATTGTTGTAGGGAATATTTCAAGCATTAACCCCAAGCTTGAACCCCACTGTGATCATACACTTAAGCATGGTGGTGTCCAAAGGGAAGGAAATTAGAGCAAAAGAGTCGCCAACAAGTTTTAGGAACTTGTAAACCGTTCACAAGGTGAAGATTACACCCCTAAACGATCCATGAGATCGTCAACTCCAAAAGGTCTTGAACCAAATAGGGTTCGGGGATGAAGGTACAAATCCAACCTAAAAGAGATGGAACCTACCCTAAATAGGCCTCTACTTCATTCTTCTCGTATTCATGTGCGCTTTCTGACTAACATGCAATCAACAGATTAACCCTAAACCTGTTTATCTATGTTGGTTGAATTTAATGCACAGACAAAACTATTATTGGCGAGCACTTGAATTATAATCAAATTAGCCTAAACAAGATTATTAATTATCTTATTAAGCGTGATTACCAGTACAAATTCCCTTTAAACAGCATAAAAGGCGTGATCAAGCAATAACAATAAATAAACATCAAGCAACATAATAATCATAAATCATAATAAAAAATAACAATTATAATCATGTTAATAATAAAGCATAATAATAGCAAGATCCTAGGCATGATACTAACAAGATTAATAACAAACCCTAGCATGTCACTAAACAATAAAATCAAAACTTTAGCCCTAACATAATACTAACATGCTATTAGGAAAGAAAATAGGAAGCATCCTAGAAATCATAATTGATATAAGCAAATCACCCTAAATATCATACTAAGGAAAGCATCCTAACATGATACTAGGAACCAAAATAACAATCTTAACATGATTTCTATATCATAAGACCAATTAAACAATTAGAGTACTTACTTCGATGCCTCGTATCACTTTCTAATAACAAAATACACACGTTAGTAACTTCAAGGAAAAGTATAAAACAATCAAATTAAATTAAATAATTGAAAGAGAGATTTGGGACCAAACCCTCAGAAATTATAACCTTTCACGTCTAGGGCGAAAGACAACTTCGAACTCGGCTAGGTGTGTCTTGATCTCGTGAATACGGAATTTTGTTAGAGGGAAGGTTTAGAAAAAGAATAGAGAGAGAAGGAAAGCTTCTAGCTTTAGAGAGAGAAAGATGATTGTTGTAGATGATGATTGTTGATGAAGAAAAACAGAGGTTCAGGACCCTATTTATATGAAAACAGTCCGGAAATAGGTAGAATTTGATAAGGAATAAAACTCCACGCTGTCGCTGCAAAACCAACCTTGTCGCCAGGCGACAGGGTCTGTCGCGTGGCGACAAGGCTTGTCGCGTAGCGACAAGCCTGTCGTTTGGCGACAGCCTGGATTCCTACGCGCTTTCAAACACGGAGTCCACTTATGAATCAAAATCGATTTGTAAAGTCCGTATGAAAATCGAAATCGTATTTTTCATAAATTAATATTTTATTCCAAATAAAACTTTATCAAAATCTAATTATTAATTCTAATCTATTAGGACTAAAGAGAACCTTCTAGAGAATTCTAAAAGACTATAATTAATTCTAATAACTTTAGGAATAATAATTAACATTGGGCCCTCTCCTAAATCATTGGGCCGCATGTAAAGATCAAACCAGACCCACTTTAGTATTTTGGTCATAACTTCCTCATTATTCATCGGAATTGGGCTTATAATATATCGTTGGAAAGCTCTTTGCAAGCCCCATCCAACTACACTATTATTGAACCCTTGTCGTGTACCAAACTAAATCGGATTGGCTGTTTTCATAAAATAGAGTTGTTTTCGAAAACAGAAAGAAAGAACTTTTAATAAAAACCAACCGCTACACCTGACCTTTCACACTTTCACCTTATTCGATAATCATTCGACGCAAAAGGTATTCATCACTGGGTTTGGTTTTGGGGAGACGCATTTGGGTGTCTATAGTTGTATAAAATAATCAATTAAGAAAATACCAATTATTCACTAAATAAATTCACTAAGAAAATCAGATTTTCTACACTTAGAAAATCCGAAAATCATAGCTTATTATTTAGGAAATTCGGACCTCCTAATTATTAAAATATAATTTTTGATTAGTTAAAATATTCGAAATATATATAAATAATCCGGTTTTTAAAATAAAATAAATGGATAATAAATCTTATCCAAAATCCAAAAATAATAATTGAGTTTTTAAAATACTTTTGGCGCCAAAATTCAAATATCATTTTGGCTCCAAAATTCAAATAGTAATAACATTGTTCTATTAAAAAAAAAGTAGTAACATTGTTATTGTTCTTTCTTAATTATTATGTAGTCTCATGTCTTCAGTTTTGCTACTTCAACATTCTCATACAAATAATGGGAGGGGAAAAAATACATGAGTAATAATTCTGGATTTTTTTTAAAGTTTGGATCTAGTGTAATTAAAAAAAAAAATTGGGCTTTTGATCTTTCAAGTCAGGCGATGCTCGTGGTGATCTCAAATATATCAATTGTATGGTGATTGCCGCTGATTGCCATGAAGTGGTGGTCTTTACCCTAGGATTGTTGCCAAACCTTAGAAAATGAATTATTACTCTCTAAATCAATACTCAAGTACAATCTACCCCATTAGATATTACCCCCTTTATAATTTTTGGAATTCCAGGCATGCCCTAAAAAGAAATATACTTTTTAGTGAATTGTTCCTTGTGGATGCTATCCATAATTCGGAGTAGGTCAAACTGATTCTCGACTGGTATTTTTATAATTGTTTGATATGGTTTAATTGGAGGATCCGATTTTCTTAGATAAACCTACTAGCATATAGTACTAGCATATATATTTGTGGGATGCCCGGATTGTTTATTGAATTTTAAGATAAATTTTTAATCTATACGTTAAATTTTAAAATATATTATTGATACAAAATTAGTAAGGAATTGATGTGCTTTTGTGACGATTTGCTATTTAGTAGGCATATAATGACTAATAATGTTGGTAGAAATGTTTGATTTAATTTAATACATAAAAAATTAAAAAATTAGCAAAAAATAAATTAAATAAAATAAATGTTCAAATCCCGTTGGGTTGACCCGAATCCAAAACTTTGGGTAAAGGTTGAACATTTCTTTACTCGTAACCTGAAGTGACCCAATTCGAGATGACTCATGACCCGACCCTAATTGACAGGTCTACATAGTAATTAAATTCTATTAGATTGTGAAGTATATTATTTTAACCAATTAGTATATATTATAAATGGATGTTTTACGATTTAAACTACTTCCTTTGCTCAAAAAATATATTATGATATAAAAAAAAATTTATATGATAATTTTTTAGAATTATAATCTAATAATTTTTTTGAATAAAATTATAATTCAATTTGTACATCTGAAATATTGGTATTTTATCGAAAATAAAACTCTAAGCTAACAATCTTATCCTAAAATTCTATCGAAATAGGATTCTAAACTAACTTTTCATCTTATGAAGTCTATTTTAATCTATCCAACGTGACGCGACACTTGGCGAAAAGTTGAAATATCAAGTGTCGTTGCCTCGTGACCTGGCTAGTATTTTTTACAGTGCTTTTTTTTTTTTTTGTCTCAATTAACAAGTTTAAGGCCAATTCATTTCACTTACTTTTACTGATTTTAAATTAATTTTACTAAATTGAAATAAAATTTTTGGTGAACTAAAATTATTTTTCTAAATTAATTCTTTATTATATTTCTTCTTTGTACTTATTGATTTTTACTGAACTAAAATTAATTGTACTGACCTAAAATTATTTTTACTCAACTGATTTAATTTTACTAACTGAAATTATTTTTACTAATTATTATTGTTTTAAAGCGAATTGAAAAAGAAGAAACAAGTTTGTGGAGGAAGGGCCTCGTTTTGGATTACATCTCAATGTGGAAAAAACTGAAGTTTTCTGGTCTTTAGAAGACCCTCGAAGCAGGCTTGTGGGTGTCTTTCTGCCTAATATTTCTCGACCTTCACATGGTGTTAAGTTGCTTGGTGGCCCCGCTAGTTTCGATCCCAGTTTTGGAGGTGAGCTTGTGATGCAGAGGGTGACCAAGACCATTGCGCTAATGGATAGGGTTGCTAAGCTCGATGATCCCCAGTGTGAGTTGTTGTTGCTTATAACATGTACTGGAGTTTCAAAACTCTACTTTACTTTGCATACTTTTCCTCCTAGTACTTTTAAGGTGGCGCAACACACTTTCGACGAATCTCTTCGATCTTCCTTGGAGCGTATCGTTACTGCTTTGGGGCCTGAGTTTGGCGATTGGCAGTGGCGGCTAGCCACCTTACCATTTGCATTTGGCGAACTTGGTGTTTATTCCGCATGTGATGTTCGTCATTATGCTTTTCTTGCCTCTCGGTTACAGTCTGTTGGGTTGCAGACAAAGCTACTGCGGCATGCTGGCATTGTTGGCCTTGGTCGAGCCTTTGCGGATGCGTTGATTATGGTTAATGAAACAGTTGAGTTTGACATTTGAGTAATCCTAGTGAAGTCGCTGCCCCTAAACTCATGAAGAAATTGGCAGATATATATTTCACAAAGGTTACCGCTTCTGCAGAACCTACCTTCTCTTTAACTCCTCGTCAATCAGCATTGTGGAAATCGCAGCAAGGAGATCACACCTCTACTTGGCTTCGAGTAGTTTCTATTTCAGGGTTGGGTCAGATGATGAACGCAAAGACTTACCGATGTGTATTGTGATATCGCTTGGGTGTTCCATTATTCTCTGTCTCAACGCCGTGCTCTGCTTGTTCAAGGATTTTCACTGGGGATATTTTTGGTGATCACGCGGTGTCGTGTGCTGGTATGGTGGGTATTAAACATTGACATAATGTTGTTCGGGATACTTTGTTGATATTTGTTATCGTTCAGGATTTTAGCTAGAAAGGAGGTTTGCATTGGGTTGTCTGGAGGGAATGACGGGGCCATCAGACCTCCAGATGTATTACTTTATTCCTAGCATTGTGGTCGCGATGTTTGTGTTGACTTGATAGGGTCTTCACCTTTGACACAGTCTGAGTTGTCTGACTTTGTGCCTGGACTGGTTGTGGCTGATGCGGCTCATCGGAAGCGGGTTAAGTACAAATCCAATTGTTGGGAAATTGGATATAGCTTCCTTCCTTTCTTTTTCTCTTCACTTGGAGGATTGGAAAGGGAGGCGGTTACATTGTTAAAGCAGATCCAACGGTTCTCAAAGACTCAAGACATTGGGGCACATATTGCTGCTCATATCTTCACTAGGATATGATTTTCTATAGCTCGAGGAGTAGGGGCCCAAATTGTATCTCGGCTTCCCACTAATTTTTTGTAGATTGTATAATTTCTGTTTTAATAATAATAATAATAATAATAATTATAATTATACTTTTTATAATAATAATAATACTTATAGTAATAATAATAATTATACTAATAATAATTATAGTAATATTAATAGAAATATTAACAATAATAGTAGTAATAATAGTAGTAATAATAATAATAGTAATAATAGTAATAATAATAATAGTAGTAGTAGTAATAATAATAATAGTAGTAGTAATAATATTAATAATAGTAATAATAATAATAAAGTAATAATAATAATAATAATAAATATTATTATTATTATTATTATTATTATTATTATTATAATAGTACTAGTACTCATAATAATACTAATACTAATACTAATAATACTAATATTAATACTAATAATAATAATACTACTAATAATAATAATAGTAATAATAATAATAATAATAATAATAATAATAATAATAATAATAATAATAATACTACAATAATAATAATAATAATAATAATAATAATAATAGTAATAATCATAACTATCATAATTATAATAATAATGATAATAATAGTAATAATAATAATAGTAATAGTAATAATAGTAACAGTAATAGTAATAGTAATAGTCATAATAATAATGATAATGATAATAGTAATGATAGTGTTAATAATATAATGATAATAATAATGATTATGGGGACCACACGTTATGGTCGTCTCAGGGGGTGCAGCAGGGTGATCCCATTGGTCCTCTCCTTTTTTCTTTGGTTTTACAACCTCTTGTGTGTAAAATCAGAGATGCTTTTGAGGTATGTCTTCAGGCGTGGTATTTGGATGACGACACTATTATTGGCGACACTTTGGCGATAGGGAAGGTTCTATTGTTGATTATGGAGGAAGGGCCTCGTTTTTGGGTTGCATCTCAACGTGGAAAAAACTGAAGTTTTCTGGCCTACAGAAGACCCTCAAAGCAGGCTTGTGGGTGTTTTTCCCCCTTCTATTGCTCGACCTTTGCATGGTGTTAAGCTGCTGGTGGTCCCATTAGTTCCGATTCCAAGTTTAGTGGCGAGCTTGTGATGCAGAGGGTGACCAAGACCATTACGCTTATGGATAAGGTTGCTATGTTGGATGATCCTCATTGTGAGTTGTTGTTACTTAGGGCATGTACTGGAGTTTCTAAACTCTACTTTGTCTTGCGTACTTGTCCTCCAAGTGCTTTTGAGGCGGCTCAGCGCGTATTTGGCGAGGCTCTTCGATCTTCCTTGGAGCGTATTGTTACTACTTCGAGGCCCGGGTTTGGTGATTGGCAGTGGCGGCTTGCCACCTTACCATTTGCGTTTGGAGGGCTTGGCGTTTATTCTGCAGGTGATGTTCGTCATTATGCTTTTCTTGCTTCTCGGTTGCAGTTTGCTGGGTTGTAGAATCTGCCTTTTCTTTGTCTCCTCGTCAGTCGGCATTGTGGAAGTCGCAGCAGGGAGATCACACCTCTACTTGGTTTCGGGTAGTCCCTATTTCTGGGATGGGTAAGATGATGAACGCAAAGACATACCGATGTGTGTTGTGCTACTGGCTGGGTATTCCATTGTTCTCTGTCTCGACGCCGTGCTCTGCTTGCTCTCGGGTTTTTACTGGGGATATTTTTGGCGACCACGCGGTGCCGTGTGTTGGTATTGTAGGTATTAAACATCGATATAATGTTGTTCGAGATACACTTGTTGATATTTGCTACAGATCTGGGATTTCAGCAAGAAAGGAGGTTGACATAGGGTTGTCTGGAGAGAATGACGGGGCTCTCAGACCTGCCGATGTGTTACTTTATTCATGGGATCTTGGTCGTGATGTATGTGTTAACTTAACAAGGTTTTCTCCTTTGACACAAACATGGCTATTTGAATTTTTTCCTGGACGGGATGTGGCTGATGCGGCTCATCGAAAGCGGGTTAAGTATGAAGCTCGTTGTCGGGCGATTGGCTATGGTTTCATTCCCTTCTCCTTTTCTTCGCTTGGGGAATTAGAGAAGGAGGCTGTTGCGTTAGTGAAGCGGATTCAGAGGTTCTCGACGACGCAAGACATTGGGGCTCGTGCTGCAGCTCATATCTTCACTAGGGTAGGTTTTGCTATAGCTAGAGAAGTGGGGCCCCAAATTGTATCTCGGCTTTCCACTAATTTATTGTAGGTTGTATAACTTTTGTTTTTGAGAAATAATAATAATAATAATAATAATAATAATAATAATAATAATAATAATAATAATAATAATAATAATAATAATAATAATAATAATACCACCTTAGCAAGCTATCATCGTATCATCAACAACAACTACTAAGTTCAACCCAACTCCATTAATTTCTTATAAATTTTGATCAGTTAAGGGCATATCAGTTTAGTTTAAAAGAACAAGAACTTATATGTAAGTAATAATGATTATGGGTTGCCCAAGCTGAGCCTTGGTCTAATAGTTACCCTATTTCATTAGGCCAAGTCTTCATTTAGGTGAAAAACAGCGGACCTTTTGGGCCAGACTCAAGTCGGTCTAATTTATTAACTAAAATGGAAATTTTGGGCTGCATGCCCAAACTAGGGATTTTTTCAAGTCGGGCGAGGTAGGGGTGAGCACGGATCGGATATCCGATCCGAAATTGGATTACGGATCAGATCTCCGTATTCGAAAATCCTGAATTTTAATATTCGTATCCGATCCGAAATGATTTGGATATCTTTTCGCAATTGAATTTTAATCACCTTTTCGGATAGACGGTTTAACGATTTGTTGTAACTGTAAGGATGATTTTCATCTGATTTGCTTGAACGCATTTGAAAACTTGACAACCGTTGTGATCCCAAACAAATCTTTACCAACGAACTGACAATAGGGCAAAAGATGATTACCTTTTTGATAAATCCTGACACCTAAACAAACCGTAAACATAAACAAACAACTAACCTAACAAAAACTAACGACTCCACCGTAGGGAGACGGACGAATATCTACACTACTCGTGTAGATTTATTGAAACCTAAAATGCAAAACTAAAGAAAATTAAGGAAAAGGGTCGAAAATAGTCTAATTTCTTCGGCCTAAACAACCAAGATATTAGATAAACCCTAAAAGAGAGGAGGAGAGAAGAGGAGAGGCGAGAGAATTTTAAATAATCCTAATACATAAGTTTAGTACTTCCTCCGTTTTTTTATAATTGCAACAGTTTGACTTTTACACTATTCATGTGTTCCACTTTGACTAGCTTTGACGATTTATACATAAGTAAACATATAGTCATGTGGGATCTTGTTTGATTCGTCTCGATCTATACAATTTTAATATCTAAAGTTTATAATTTTTACATATTGGTAATTAAAAATATTAACGATTGAAAACATACATTTTAGGTCATGTGCAATGCTGATTCCACCAAAAGTTAGTTTTAGAACATTTTATTTTTTTATTACAAAGGTACTTGTTTTAACTTTGAACTAACATTTTGGCTCATGCGACGCACATGCTGTTAATATTAGTAGTAAAATTAGAAAAACATTTTTTTTAAAAAAAAAGATTAACTACAATAAATATTTTTTTCTTAAAAATAATGTAGAGTTTAAAAGAAAGAGGAAGTGTTGTCAATTGAAATGCACATAAATAATACTTGTATTAAGTTAGAGGATATGAAGTAAACATTAATGGTATAGGGTGAATAAGTGATAAGTTCTTTTTTTATTTATTTTTTTTATTTTTTCAATTTGTCATCAATTATTTTTTCGCCACTTTCATATTTCCTTATTAAATTATTATATTTTATTACATTCTTATATTATTATAATTATATTATATATATACATATGTATGTTGTATTACATGATATTATCAATGATAAGATAATATTATATAATATGCGTGATTAATATGGATATAAATGTTGATTGACACAATTTTTTTTTAGAAGGATTGACGTAATATTTTAGTTAGTGTATAATGTGTTGCTTATTTCTAAATGTAATTGATTCTGTTACATAATAATATAATATTACCAATAATAAGATTCTACTCTTATACATGTTATATGTGATTAACTATGGTTATAAATCATTAAATTTTATAATTGATACATGATGATCTAAAATGTACCCATAAAGTCAAAGAATGATAATCTAACACATACCCATGCATAAATATCCCCTTGTACTTATTTTATTAAGGAACCCATAATCTTACTTAGCTTAATTAAAACAATTGAATGTTTCATTATGAGCATATGCCAATAGCTAAGCTATAATATTTCAATTAGTAGATACTCCACATTATTTGGGGTAAAACTCATACTTTTATTATTATCAAAGTATTATTTGTAATTAAGAGAGATCAAAATGTTATCATTCCACCCTCTTCCACTACCCCTTCTAAGTTCTAACACGTCAATTATACTTTTTAGACTTATATTATTATTAAACTAATAAACTTTCCTCTAAATAAAATAAAATAATAAACTAATATAAGAAAATATATACATAGTAAATAATGTGAAAAAGCAGCATAAAATCTAAAATATTCTAATATAATTTTTATTCTCCACAATACTATCTAAATATAGTTTTATTTATATTTAATTTATATATATTTTTATATATCTATATATATCCATTTACCATTAAATATTAATTTTATGTGCATGATTAACAATGGATACAAAATTTTAATTTTCCATATTTACTTAAGATATTTACACTATATAAAAACCAAATATAAGGCTATAAGCATTAAACATTGATCATGACTGATTTGAGTTTTATTATTTATTATACCGTTTAACTTTTACTATACTGTTTAATTATAATTTTCAATCATTCATGGCTGAAAATTTCGTATTCATCAAGGACATAAGTCCTACTACTGAAAATGTAACCTCGCGAGTTAGAGTCATCCGTTTATGGGTACAATCATTCTCCAATCCTGTTGATATCTATTCTATTGAGATTGTGTTATGGATGAAAAGGTATTGTTGTTCTTTTTTTTTTTTTAAAAAAAAAAAACATACAATTGATCAATTTTATTTCTCCATATACTATATTTTGTTGTTACATTTAATTTATAACTTTTAATCTTTTTATGTGCGAGGGTGTAACACCCCCAAATCTCCCTCTACGGAAATACTAGTATAATACGTATAATTATACCGTAGAGATAGACTTGGGCGCATTACCGCCACGTGATTACGCAAGGCTACTCAAAATACTTAACTCAATAATAAAACTTGCAGCGGAAACTCAACTTTCTTTTATTAATACTTATAAAAATACTAACATTGTTATGAGTACTCAAAATAAAACATATAGACCAACATTTCCTAATCTAGGTGAAACCATTCCCGGGACTCCATATGCTCAATTATTGACTCCACCTGAAATTAGTCAATACTGCTTACCATTACAGTAAACAGGGCGAACCAAAACAAATAAGAAATACGGATTAGAAAAATATGCTAAGTACGATAAGTGCAAGATAATGTAAACTCAATTTATTTGCAAACATGCTTTAAAAATCAATTCCAATAATTAATCCAATAAATTCCAAACTCATTATTCCAAAACCGATTCCAATAATTCAATATTCAAAATAAAAGTTACTAAAACCAATTCCTTTTTTAAGAACCAATTTCTTTTAATCCAATTTCTCACCCAAGTGTGCACACCCCCCAAACTAGTCTCCTTATATTACAAGGCTATTCTTGAGGAAAGACCCAGTCATACAAAGTCCAAGGCCTTATCAATAAACCAAATCCGCATAATGGGATTACCAACATGCTTATAAAGCATTAATAATAATAATTCAATGGTTCAATAAATCCTTTTAATATCCAATAAATTCCAATATAATTCAAACTCCTTTTTAATAATTCCACATACTTTCAAAATCAAAACCTTTTAAATAGATACTTGAGAATAAAATCTCATATTTATAACTTTCCAAAATCAATAACTCTTCCTTGAAAAACCTTTTATTTAATTCAACAAACCTTTTAAAATCAATTCCTTTATTTAAACACCATAAGTAATTCTAACCATTCAAAACATGATTTAAAAATCAATCATTCAAAATACTTTTATTAAAACAAATTAAATATTAAAATCAATACCTCCAAACATAATTCAAATCAATTTAATTCAATCACCAATAAAATCATATAAAACATGTTATTCAAACCAATCACTTTCAAAGGTATTTAGCCACCAAAACCTAACTTGATCCTTACTAGAAAAACCACACAAAAAGAACCACAAGAACCTTGATTCTGAATATCAATCAACACTTCGCACTTTCAAATGTCAATCACGAATACACCTTGCAAATAACATAACCATAAGGTTATCACAACATAAACTCAAATCTAATGTGCATGGACTATAAAACTCTTTTAAAATAATACTTTGATATAAAATTATAGCTTTGAAATAGGTATTTGTATTTTAGAAAACTAACCATGAAGAAGATAAAGGAATAGGATTAAAGAGAATTGAATTTTCGTTGGAAAGAATAGATAGAACTTGCAGAGGTCATAACTCCTTAAATAATTCCGAATTGGGTGATTCTTGAGCCTAACCTCAAGGATTTTTCGAGAGGAACAATTTTCTGTGAAATAGCAAAACCCTAAAACCGAACATAAGTGCCCGAAAACTGGCTTCAAAGGTATACGGGATAATATTTGTATGAAAAGAGGAGAAGAAAAGTATGAAAGGTTTATGGAAAAGAAGAATAAGAGAGAAGAAGAGAATTGGGTTTTTGGTGTGAAGAATATGAGAGGTATGGAGGAGTATTTATAGGCTAGCTCATGCAAGAATTATGACAAGAGAATGTGAGAAAAATTATTGTAAAAAGAATTAAGGAATTGCTTGGAAAAGAGAATGAAAGAAATATGGAAAGTTTTGATATTAAGGTGATTGTGTATAACAAAAATATGGAAGGTATGTTGTCATGAAAAATAATATGGCAAGGAAGATTTCTTGGGGAATAATCAAGAGAAATAAAAGGTAGGAAAATAAGATGATCAAATGTTTGTGAGATGGAAAAATAAAATTAAGGAAAATAAGAGATTTTGAGGAGATAATTGAATACAATTTACCAAAATAAATCACCCAAAAATCCATCATGGTGGCCGAAAATTTGAGCTTTCCTATGCTCATATTTTCGGACCTCCCTTTAGATATTTAGGGAATTAATTTGCTAGTTTTAAGGAATTAAAAATAATTGTGTAAATAATATTTATTGTATAAAATAACTAATTAAGAAAATACCAATTATTCACTAAATAAATTCACTAAGAAAATCAGATTTTCTACACTTAGAAAATCCAAAAATCATAGCTTATTATTTAGGAAATTTGGACCTCCTAATTAAATAATTAAAATAAAATTTTGATTAGTTAAAATATCCAAAATATATATAAATAATCCGGTTTTTAAAATAAAATAAATGGATAATAAACCTTATCCAAAATCCAAAAATAATAATTGAGTTTTTAAGAAACTTTTGGCGCCAAAATTCAAATATCATCTTGGCTCCAAAATTCAAATAGTAAAATAAATTACTAAAATACCCTTTTTAAAGAGAATATTAATTAATTAAAAAATTAAAAATACGTTTCAAAAATACGGGGTATTACAGAGGGTGACAAAATACATCCTTTAATTAAGAAGCATCTATTGTCAATTCAATGTTCCAACATCAACTAAACGAAGGCGAGATAAATGCATATAGTTTTGAATTGGAGCCCTTTGATGCAATAATTCTTTCAAATAATCTGGATAGCAACTGTTTAGTGGGTATGATATAATTTTAATGTATAATGTGATCGTTTTTTTTTTTTTTTGAAGATGTTCTTATAAATTTTAAAGTGTAGGAGTCTATAGGTACTACGCAGCGGAAATAACATACATGAATCATATTCAATAAAGTACCTAATCCCAAGATTCGCATGCATAACACACAAGACACATAATCATACCTTTGAAGCGTGAATTCCACGGAGCTATTCGACAGGCAAATCAGGGAGAGAATAGAGCCCCAAGTGTTGCTCCTCTACTTGGTCCACGAGATTCGAACGAGCCGTCCACCAATACTAGATTGGTCGAGTGATTGAGGAAAACCGCGATCACCACCTTTTCGGACAACCGACCACCGCACGAACCACCACCACCACGAGACACCACCGTGCGCCGGGAGGAGGAGAGAGCCGTGAGAGAGGGAGTATGAGAGGGGGTTGGTTTCGTGTTTGCTAATTAGGGTTTGATCTAAATGATTTAAATTCCTTCTCTGCAAACCTAGGCACCTAGTCTATTTATAATCTCATTATAATTAGACTAGGGCACGAAGCCCAATAGCCTCTCAAAGCCCCTACATGGCCGGCCACCTAGAGAGATGAGGCCCATAATGGGCCTCGTCCTCTAATGCTCGATCTAGCCCCTTTGTGTGACCTTATAGGATCCGTCCAATTGGGCTTTGGCCTATTTTACTAGTCCAAAGATCGTAAGTACCTCTAGCTATGGCAAAACGACGACCCAAATGTCCGGACTTAATTATCTCCATAATTTGATCCAATTATATATCTAGTAATTGCACACGACGAAGACATAACTCCTTCAATCTCCCACTTGTCTGAGACAAGGGTGCAATACTCAAATTCCTTAAGTCAATGTATATGTCGATTTGATAATATGATTGCATCACATGTCGAGATCATATTAATCTACAAATCGTTTCTTGAAATCTGAGTTAGAATTACAAAACCAAATGATTATTGAGTAATGCATTTGAACGCGGCCACGTATTTTCTGAATTCTCCCTCTTCAAGCGGCCATGACACATTTCCTAATTTAATAGGTAGACTCTATCCAATCTTGTGGCAACAAGCCTCCCACTCAACTTCTGAAATAACCGGGAAACATCCTTTATAATCTCCAGTTACGGGAAGACGTTTGAATGTACCACAGTTATAACATCCATTGAATGAAATCAATGTTCCACTCATGTCAAAGGAATCCACTAATATATACGGAAGCTCTATACTTGAACTTCAAAATAGGTCAATAGTTCAATCATGCATCATTCATGCATATCCAAGTGATTGATCGAGCATCACTATGCCCCTATAGCCCATGAAACTGAGCTATCCAATCAATCTTACATGCTAGTCCATTTATTGAAATCATTTATGTCCACTTTAATGATTTCGAACTAGGAACTTAAATAATACACGGATTTTGTTCACCTGTGGGGTTTCATACACCAGGTCTCTATCTGATAGATAACCTGATGAGCCCATCAATCCATAATTATTTTGGACATTTTATTTAATTTCAAAACCATAATTAAATAAGAGAAATAATAATTTCTATTTTAAACATAATTCTGCAAATTGATGTATTTTCTTATGTAATATGTTTCCACAAACATACACAACTTAAAATTACATAATTTGCTTCAATCCAAGACTTTAATGTGACTTTCATACCTTTGTCTATGGAAGGGGTTTAGTGATTTCTCACTCATAATAAAACTTCGCAGAACGTGACCTTCCGCCGGTCAATGATCTCATAACTGAGGCGATATTTTATATCCATTTGTTTGGATTTGTAATGTGACCCTGGCTCCTTTGTTCTTGGGCAAAGGTAACCCTTTAGTCATATGACATTTTAATCCGAACTTCCTCTAAAACTATCCGACTATAGTTTAATACACATATTCTGACATTGAGCATGCAATAGTGCTCTACTTTGAACTTTTCAAGCTCACTGTACTTCTCCATACTGACAAAATTGTGCGTCTAGATCAAAATCTAGAGTCATCTTGCCTGTTTGGAAAGAACTTGCAATCGTAAAACTTTTGACAAACTTGTTTACCTTTAACACCATAAACTAGAAAAATTCCTTTAGCGCTTCTCAAGTACTCAAGGATTTGTTCTTGGTAACTTTCGGTATGCTTATTCTGTATTTGCTTGAAACTTGCTACACATGCACAAGTCATATGTAACAACTTGCTTTGTACATTTCATGGTACATATAATGGTCCCTTTTGCAAAAGCATTAGGTCCACTGTCTTTACAACTCAACTCAATTAGCTTTTAAGGCACTGAGTTTTACTGAGTGTAAAACCATGAGACATGGGAAGAGATCCTCTCTTAGAATCTTGCACCTTGAACTCGTCAAGAACCTTATCAACATAAGTCTCTTGATTAGGCCCAGTCATCCTTCAAGATTCACTTTGTGGATTTTGATTCCCAATATGTACTCAACATCTCCTAAGTCTTCCATATAGAAACAAACTTTCTAACCATTGCTTGATTTATTCAAGTATTGATATATCATTTCATATGAAATGTATGTCAACTACATACTAGACTAAGAAGACCAATTGCTCCCACTAAACTTCTTGTTTCTACAAGATTTCTTTTCATTCTTCCAAGGTAATCAAACTGTTTGATTTCCTAATGAATATTTCAACTCCTTAATGCTTACTTCAATCCATAAATTAATTTCTGAAGTTTGCAAAACTTTCTAGGAATTTCTGGAATTCAAAAACTTAAGTTGTATCATATACATCCCATCCATCAAGAACATTTCATGAAGGTGATTTTGATTTCCATAACTAGAAATAATCCGAATAGGCTTACATGACTAATAGGTTTGACCCTATTTGTAAGACTATCATGGACTAGCACATCTTTACAGACATGGAGTCCATTCTGGATTTCTTGGCCTTAAGCCATTTCCTGAGTTGGCACTTGTCCAAAGCTTGCTTGTAGGTATGGATTCCAACCATTCCAATAGGAAAATTTTAGAATCCACCTTTTACTAGATTCCAACAAACTGTTTGTTTTAATCTTAAGTAACCTACGATAGGTGTGAGCGACAATAGAATTATTCTCTTCAACTCATTGAAGCCTTTCATTCTAGTAGGACGATAGAAGTCTCGCTAGTTGAATTAGCTTGCTTCGACACATGTTTTATCAAATTAGCTGATTTCATGCGCATTCGTCTCTAATGTAGTGTTATCCACATCCTTTGTTGCTCGTCTCATCGAGATCTAACTTTACTCCCACTTGGCTTTGTAGGAAGACATTTCTTGCTATAAAGACACTATCACGAGCAACAAACATTTTGTTTTACGCGATTGTAGGAATAATACCTCTGATTTAGGGTTTATTATGTCTTCTTTGTAAACATTTTACATAGATCTCATATTCCCTCAATCCTGTTTAGAAAAGATTATTTTGGAACATTTCCATCCTTTCTATTGCTTTGGTTAAGTTTCTATTTAGTATATTCGCAATTGTTGTTGTTCTAATGCATATCCTCAAAACGATATTTGTAAATCATTAAATCTTGGATCGAACCATGGCAAGCAAAGTTTGATTCCTATTTTATACATACAATTTAATTGTAATGTTCCTGGATTGTGAACAAATTCAACAATTCCTTTAGATGATCATTTGTTTTGAGTTAAATATTTATTACAACAATCATATTGTGGTGCTAAATTGTTTATCTCAAACTTGATTTTACATTTCATTTTTGGAATTTTGAACATTTCAATGATTCCAACTTTTATTTCATTAAGTAATTATCGACATATTTACTTAAATCGTTAATAAGAGCAATGAAACAGTTAAATCCTTTTGCTATATCTTGAACTTATGGTACACACACATCATATGTTTGTGTTCCAAAACGTCATTTTAGCTCTTTTACCCTTTCAACTAAAAGGTAACTTGGTCATTATAACTTATCAAGCATGACTTCTAATTCTTAAGTGATTCATAATCATATAAGAGTAAGAGTCCATCCATAACTTTGGATGTGCAAATGGTTTATGTGACCTAACTTTACTTTGTTATAAGTATGTTTGCTTTGAATCATCTAAATTTACTTTTGTGATCTACATATATCAATGTCATAAATAAAATTAACTTATATCTAGCAAAATGAAAACAATTTATTACCTTGGTCATGGATCAACATTTGTCCAAGCCAAGTAAAACAAATCAGTATTCAAAACAAGAAAACCGAAATATTGTCTCATCAAACACTGGAAATAGTTCTAAATGTCATGATAAACTAATCAGAAATTAAAACTATGAAGCTATCTCTGGCCACTCAAATACTCCTAGTGCACCTTCAAGCTCCATCTCCATGCTAGCTTCACTTGCTTGCAGTTCCTGTGCAACATCATAATGTTAAGCACTACAACTTGGTATCACATACCTTAGTGAAAGTTAAAATGATTATAACTTAATACCTGAGGTTGATGCTCCATTCTTCTTCTTGAGGAAATCAAGGTATTTCTGGCAATTGCGTTTCCAATGCCCCTTCTTCTTGCAGTAAAAGCATTCACTCTCACTTGCAACTTTGGGTTTTGGATTCGCCTTAGGCTTTTCAGGAGCCTTGGCAACTTGCTTGCCCTTGCTCTTGGCATTAGCCTTTTGCCCCTTCTTCTTGAACCCCTTTCCCTTTTGGATCATAAGAACTTCCTTCTTAGGTTCCTTAGGGATTTGTTTCTCAGCACTAACCAGCATTGCATGCAATTGACTCATAGTCTTTGCATTCGCAGTCATGTTAAAGTTCATGATAAACTGGTTGAAACTTTCTGGAAGTGAATGGAGAATGATGTCTGTTGCCAAATCATCACTAATTGGGTACCCCGGTTTCTCCATACTTTGAATTAGGCCGATCATTTTGAAAACATGATCATGAACTGTGGCACCCTTCTCCATTCTACAATCCATAATCTCACGATGAAGCTCATACCTTTCAACTCTAGCTTGTTTCTTAAACAAAACTTTGAGCTCTTCCATGATTGAATAGGCATCCAGGTCCTCAAAACGCTTTTGAAGACTAGGTTCCATAGTAGCAATCATTAAGCAAGTGATAGGCATAGCTCTATCATGAGCTTCCTTGTGCTTCTTGATATCTACCGCAGTTGGATTTTCTGGCAGAGGTCCTGGTAATGGGGTATCAATGATATCCTCCTTGCCCTCAGATTTCAGAACAAGCCTTAGCATTCTTTCCCAGTTGGAAAAGTTTTCCCCTGTCAACCTATCCTTTTCAAGGAATGGTCGCAAATGGTAAACGTTGTTGTCATTGTTATTACGGCTACCCATCTATGTCAAAATAAGGCAAAGTTTAATAATTATGTTTAATAAAATTAAAGTACCATAAAACATTCATTTGGTAACTTTAAAACACTTTATTCAATAATTAAATGATCCCAATTGAATTTTAAGTGATTCCAAGATCCTTTATTTGTGCAATAATTGACCGGACTGAGGCCCTGCCATCAACCATTACATTTTCAAGGTGAGTAAACTCTTTACTGATTACAACTCTTGTAATTCTTGGTTGAATAATTAACCATCACATGTTTAATTATTACCCTTAGCTTCAAGGTTCTAAACTGATCTTTAGGTAACCTTGTTGAATTTAACCAATTAAAAGTGTAGAACGTGATCTACCCCCACTTCCCCAAGATATATTATGATGCTCTGCTGAGGCCGACCCATCACAAACGATCAAGGTTTTCGTCGGGTTTTTAATTGGAAAAGCTGCATCAATATTGCTGGGATCTAGATTTATTATGTTGTGATTATTTAGTGAACTCTAGCGCATCATCAAACAACATAAATAAACCTAAACATGCATAATCTACTAATGCAATAAAATATGACATAGTATGGCCCCTTAGTCCTAAGAAAACTAGAAATGAAAATGCTCCCACTTGAATCATCATGGATCTTCGTCCACTTTGCTCCTTTGGGCCTTCACTTCATGGGCTTCTTTTGGGCTAACACCATTTAAATAACTATTCTATTTACATTAAATAAAAGTTATGAAAATACTCAACGGTACGCAGACCGTATTTAGATTACAAAAATACATCACGATACGCAGATCGTATTTAAGAATCTATGGGCCATACTAGTCTATATATAGCAATATAATATCATATATTAGAAAAGTGCCATATAATAATTCACTCAACATGCTTGTCTAAACTACAACATCGAATGTTCATAATAAAGTCAACGCATTTCCTAAAATATCTTATATTTTAATCATAATTAGATAATATTATATATTATTCATGACGGTTTATAAAATATCATATATTTAATTTAGTCATGAGATAGAATCAAATCATATTTTAATCTAGAAAGATAAAATCATATTTAATCTTCCATGATTATCCTAATTTAGGAGATTCTATCCTAATTACTAGCCAATCAAATAATTTTAAAATCAATTACATCCTAATCTAATTATGGGATAATCACATTATTTAAATCAATTATTATCCTTTTGGAATATGCTCAAAATATCCTTATCAATCTTATCCTTAATTAACCACTTTAATTTAGGATAATTATCAAAATAACAAACTAAATATGGATAATATCAAATATAACAACTTTTGAATATTTGATTTTATCCTAAAACAAAAAGATTTTATCCAAATAAAACCAACTTTATCTTTTAAAATTAAAAGATCATATTTTGAAAATATTTGAACTTATCCAAAATAAAACCAATTTTATCCCAAAATAATTCGTAATTATCCCGAAATAAATTTTTAAAACAGAATTTTTTTTTTGAAAAACCGCAACCACCAACGCCGGCCACCGTGGTTGGCTAGCCGAAGCTAGCCACGGTGGCTGGCTGCCGTGACAGCAGCCACTGCCGCAAGGGCAGCAGCGTGGAGCTGCTTTGCTGGGGCTGCAGGCCACCGTGTGTGGCCAGCCGAGGCTAGCCACGGTGGCTGGCTGCCTTGCAGCAGCAGCACCCAGCCGGCAGCCGCGGCAGCAGCCGTGCAACGGTTGCACGCTGCTGCCCACAGCCACCCTAGACCGCCGCCCTCCCTTCCCTCCCTCTTGGACGCCACCTGGTCGGCAGCCGCCGTGGCGGCGCCACCCAGCCGCGGTTGCTGGCCAAAATAAATTAAATTTTTTTTTTTTTTTGTGTTTTAATTTAATTAAAATAACATTTATCCTAATTAAATTAAGTTAGTCCATAAGATTAAAATTAAATCATATTCAATTTTAAAATAGGGTTCATCATAAAATTAATCCCAATTTAATTTTAACGTTTAAAATTAAATCTATGATCATACATAAAACATTTTTATGCATGAATCAAACCAATTAAAATTATGAAACATAAAACAAATCGAATAAAACCAAAGTCAAGCACAAAAATCATATTTTAGGGCTTGAAATTTTCGAAATATAAGGTTAGGGTTTTCGAAATTTTCGAAAATATTAGGGCATAATTCGGTCCTCTTTATGGCTATTTGAGCATAATTAAATCATATTTAATCGATTCCAAAAGTTTAATCACATTAAAATAATAATCGAACCATAATTAAATTAATTTCTCCCTCTTAATTGATTATAAAATTAACGTGGACATCAAATAATCGTATTATTATGATCTAGCGCGTTAATGCAAGAGGCTAACTGATACCACTGTAGGAGTCTATAGGTACTACGCAGCGGAAATAACATACATGAATCATATTCAATAAAGTACCTAATCCCAAGATTCGCATGCATAACACACAAGACACATAATCATACCTTTGAAGCGTGAATTCCACGGAGCTATTCGACAGGCAAATCAGGGAGAGAATAGAGCCCCAAGTGTTGCTCCTCTACTTGGTCCACGAGATTCGAACGAGCCGTCCACCAATACTAGATTGGTCGAGTGATTGAGGAAAACCGCGATCACCACCTTTTCGGACAACCGACCACCGCACGAACCACCACCACCACGAGACACCACCGTGCGCCGGGAGGAGGAGAGAGCCGTGAGAGAGGGAGTATGAGAGGGGGTTGGTTTCGTGTTTGCTAATTAGGGTTTGATCTAAATGATCAGTTAAATTCCTTCTCTGCAAACCTAGGCACCTAGGCACCTAGTCTATTTATAATCTCATTATAATTAGACTAGGGCACGAAGCCCAATAGCCTCTCAAAGCCCCTACATGGCCGGCCACCTAGAGAGATGAGGCCCATAATGGGCCTCGTCCTCTAATGCTCGATCTAGCCCCTTTGTGTGACCTTATAGGATCCGTCCAATTGGGCTTTGGCCTATTTTACTAGTCCAAAGATCGTAAGTACCTCTAGCTATGGCAAAACGACGACCCAAATGTCCGGACTTAATTATCTCCATAATTTGATCCAATTATATATCTAGTAATTGCACACGACGAAGACATAACTCCTTCATAAAGAATATATATGTTCTTTGTATAATAGATGTCATTGGTGACATGTCTAGTTTATGTAGTATTTTACCCCCATCCCTTGGTCATTATTAGTAGTGTTTTTGGCTCTTTAGAGCCACTTTTATTACTAATATGTGTTTTCTAGTGTTTTCGTAGTTTTGGTTGAGTTTTGTAGGGAATTGCACCTTTGGAGTACTTTCCCGGGATTTTATGGAGCAACTACGAGCATTGGAGGAGCACGGCCATCTTTCGTAGCCCAAGATCGGTTAGAGTAATCAAACCGGTGAATAAGGGCTCGACTTGTGTGAAGACGAGGCATTTGGACCGAATGATTAAAGCCCCAAAGAGGATATTTGGTTTGGGCCAAGTTACGAGCCTAAACGAGGAATCCAAGCGGCCCGAGGGTGTCCGCCCGATGGTCCGCCCGATGGTCCGCCCGGTGGTCCGCCTGGTGGTTCGCCCGGTGGTCTGCCCGATGGTCCGCCCGGTGGTCCGCCAGATGGTCCGCCCGATGGCACGCCCGATCGGGCAAAGAAGACTTATATCGCAACATCCCTTCGCCCGATCAAAAAGGCGCGTCCGGTCGGGCGGTGTGGCGCCCGGTCGGGCGCGTGTCTCTGATAGATCTTTTAAGCATCGTTTAGTTTGTTTTAGTTTAGGATTCTTGCTTATTATAAATATGTTTTCGTTAAGCAAGTTTAGGACTTCTTTTTTGACACTTCCTTATTCTCTCTTTACTATTGTAATTCTTTCTCTTAGACTTTCTCTCTTTACTTAAGCTTATTTTCTCTCTCTACACTTTATACTTTGTTCTTTACTCAACTCTTTATTCTGATTACTTTGGTAACGATTTCTTTTCTCTTAATCTCAGTTATTTATTTTATTCCTTCTATCATGTTTTATTTTATTGCTTTGATTAGTTTAGATTTAATTATGTGTGAGTAGTTCTTTTTCTAGGGTTTATGGGGATCCATAAATAATATGAAGGGGTAATTTATTGTTGTTAATTATCAATGCTATATTAATTTCCTATTGATTGATTTAATGCTCTGTGACTAGATTAGGCCTGATCTTTTATGCATGAGTTTGACAATATTGATTCGAGATTCGAGAGATGAGAATTGATGTTTAGGTCTAGTTTCAATAGGCAGGTTAATCTATAAATGGTTAAGTCGAGATTCGAGAGATGAGATTTAATACCGGTAGATTAATTCTGTGATTGTAATACGTAGCGAAAGCCCTTTATTATCTGGTTAATTGATGCATTAATGATTGTTTATTATGTTTTACCCTGGAATATTATTTATTGGTGAACCTATGCCCTAGGTCTTTAATTCATTGATTCCTCTTATTTTATTCTCCCTACTTATATTCTTCGTAGTATAATCTTTAAATCACAACAAATTGTTACTAATAATTTAGATTGCTATTAATTAATTAGGAATAGAAAGACTAGTTTCCCTGTGGATTCGACCCTACTTCCCTATCTACTTTAGTTAGAAGACTTAGGTAATTACTTTTGATTAGGTGATACGACTTTAGCCTGTCAAAATTTGGCGCCGTTGCCGGGGAATCGGTTATATTTTTTATTTCTAATTGTTTTTGTAGTCTAGATTATTTTCCTTCGTCCCGGAGAACATAAGTTTTTTGGGACAGTTCTCATATCTGTTGTCTAGTTCTTTGTTTATGCCCAGGTGTTCCACATCAGGCTACATTCCTTTCGATCCTGAGATTCGAGCGCTCTTTCCATAGGCAAAAGAATTTATACAAGCAAATACTGGCGAGTTCTGGTGGTGAAATTCCTAGAGACCCTTCATCTGATTCTAGTGATCCAGACACTTCTTCAGAATCAGAATTAGAGATGGGAGAAAATCCACCTAAAACGCTCAGCGACTATTCTCAGCCATCTTTGGCGCATTTTCCCCACCTTTCTCCTACGCCAGATCTCGAGGGAGTTCAATTCGAGATCAAGCCCCAGTTCATCACGATGATAGAAATGAAGCAATTTAGTGGAGCTAAGGGTGAAGACCCTAATCTACACATTGCCGACTACTGTCAATATTGTAACACTATAAGGCAAGCTGGGGTCACGCAAGACCAAATAAGGGAGATTCTCTTCCCTTTCTCTTTATGTGGAAAAGCTAAACTGTGGTTTAATGGTTTAAATAGAACTGCACTTGGCATTACTAATTGGGAGACTCTTATTTTGAATTTTTATAACAAGTATTACCCTGCAGATAAAACAGCTCTATTGAGAAGCGCAATTCAAAATTTCGCCCAAGAGCCAGATGAGTGACTATATGAAGCTTGGGAGAGATTCAAAGACCTGCAGAGAGAGTGCCCTCATCATAACTTAGCACAGTGGCAGTTGATACAAGCTTTCTACAATGGGATCGAAAATTCTTCTAGAGCAATTTTGGATTCTACAGCTAATGGGAGGTTTATGAACCTCAATGTTGATGATGCAGGTCAGGTTATTGAAGATATGGCGATCCATAATTCCCAATATGGGAATCCTAGAGGTTTTGCAAACAAGGGAAAACACCACGTCGATTCTGTATCCTTTTTGCAATCTCAATTAACCTCTATTTGTCAGAAATTGGATAACCTTACTACTGCTAATTCTAAAATAACTAATGTTTCTGCAATTGATAATAATTCTAATGATGCTTTCTGTGAAAATTGTGGAATTATAGGTCATTGGGAACATGAGTGTAGGAGTTCCATGGAGCAGGTTAACGCTTTTCAGTCCATCAAGCAAAATAACCCATACTCCAACACCTATAATCCCGGGTATCGGAACCATCCTTACCTTTCCTACAGGAGCAGTAATGTGCAAAATCCCACACCTCCACCTCCACAACAACCAGCACCACCACCTCAGCAGAAATATTACCATCCCAATGCTGGCCAGAAAAACCAACCACAAACTCCTCCACCACCTTCTGACCCAGCTTTATCAGAAATTAGAGCGATGTTAACTAGTATGCAAAAGCATATGGAGAGTAGAGACTCACAAATTGACTCGATTGTAGCCCACAATAAAGTCATAGATACTCAAATTGCACAGTTAGCCGCTGCTCTTCAGGTTCGCCCACAAGGAGCCCTACCATCGCAACCAGTACAACCCACAGATCAGGCGTTTGCAGTTACCCTCAGGAGTGGTTCACACTATGATGGGCCTCCTATGCCCAAAGAAGATGAACCTGTTTCAACAGAAATTGCTAATCCTGATTCCTTTATACCAAGGGATATTAATCCTAGCCCTGCAGGGCTAAAGGGTAGTACTAATATTTCTGATGTTACATTGCAGGGTAAAACTCCAGGGAAGGTTGTAACTCAAGACAGGAATAATGATGTGCAACAACCAATTATCAAACTACCATTCCCAAATCGACATTTGAAAACCACCATGGATAAGCAGTTTGGTAAGTTCCTTGACATGGTGAAGGATTTGCAAGTAACAGTTCCCTTTACAGAATTAATCACGCAAATACCTGCATATGCAAAATTCATGAAAGAAATATTGACTAGGAAAAGGTTTATTAGTGAGGTAGAGACTGCCGCTTTTACTGCTGAATGTAGTGTCGTACTACAAAATAAATCTCCACCCAAACTAAAAGATCCCGGTAGTTTTTCTATCCCTTGTCATATTGGCAATTTAATGATTGATAATGCATTGTGTGATTTGGGCGCTAGTGTTAGTGTCATGCCATTATCTGTGTGTTTAAAGCTAAAAATGGGTAAATTAAAGTCTACTAATATTACTCTGCAAATGGCCGATCGTTCTTCTAAATACCCCATAGGCATATTAGAAGACGTCCCTGTTAGAGTAGGTAAATTTTATATACCTGTGGATTTTGTTGTTCTTGATATGTCTGAGGATTTGCAAACCCCAATCATTTTGGGTAGACCCTTCCTTTATACTGCAGGAGCAATTATTGATGTAAAATGTGGTAAATTGACACTATCAGTAGGGGATGATAAAATTGTTTTTAATTTGAATAATACCCCTAAAAGCCCCATGATAGAGGAGAAGTGTTATAAAATTGATGTGGTTGGTAATTGTTCTAATAAGCCCCAGGCTTTTGTTAAAGATCTCTTGGAGGCGGTATCGTGTGTTGCATCTTCTACAGGTACAACTAACCGATGGATAGAGGAAGTGGACGCAATAGAGAGAGCCTTATACTGTGAAGGTCTTGGTTTTGAAGATGAGAAGGTGGAAATAAGTACACAAGTTGCGGAAACTGAGCCTATAGTGAGAGTTCCACCAGATCGTGTTGTAATAGCTCAACAAAGTGATAAATCGAGGCAACCAACAGTCAAAAAGGGTTCTCAATCGAACAAAAGTAAAGACCCACCAGTTCAAGCCAATGAGGATCCACCCAATAGGGTGAATTGGTGCCTTACAGGGCGTGTTAGGAAGCCGAGTCGTGGTTTAAAAATAGCTCAACCGGGTGAAGAACCACCCGACCAGGAGATAGGCCAAGGGGCTTAACTTCCTGACATGTGGTAAGAGGGTCGTGCGGGACCTAAATAAACCAGCGCTTTGCGGGAGGCAACCCGTATTTTTCTTGTTTTTTTTAGTCTTCTTTCTATTTCTTGTGAGAGGAGAGAGGAGAGAGTTTAATGAGTTTATTGAGTTGTACAGGTTAGAAGGAAAAGAGTTAGTCAAATTTGGAAAAAAGAGAAGGAGTCTCTCGTACCAATCATAGCCTCGGGCCCGACCAGGCGAAGGACCGCCCGACCGGGCGCGAGAGCAAGGGTGAAAAATTGACAATTTTTGCCCGACCGGGCGAAGGACCGCCCGACCGGGCACGAGAGTTGACGAGTACGGACATTTCGACTGCCCGACCGGGCGGTATGGCGCCCGATCGGGCGCGAGAACGAAGAGAATTTAAAGGGTTTATACCGCCCTACCGGGCGGTGTGGCGCCCGACCGGGCGCGAGAGCGGATCAGCAAAACTGCTCAACTTCGACAGGCCATAACTTTTGCGTTTCTTATTGTATTTGGGCGTGTGACCTATCGTTGGAAAGATCTTTAAGTCTACTTTCTAATGCAATTAGAATCACTGCATTATCATCTATATATCAAAAGTTATGATCAGATTAGTGCACCTGACTCAATTTTTATCTTTTTTCCACTAACACTTTGTTTCTTTCTTGCCCAATTTTGTTCCAAAGAGATGCATTGCAATCCTGAGGCTTTGGTGACATTGATGTGGTGATGATGAAGAGTAGTCACCTTGAATACTTGCTTCCCCTTAAGACAATGAGGACATTGTCTGATTTAGCTTGGGGGGAGGTTCTCGTGTTCATATGGTATATCTTTCACTCTCTCTCTTGGTATGCTTAGTGTAGTTTTACTGCTTTCCTAGTGTAGTTTTACTGCTTTCCTAGTGTAGTTTTATTGCTTTCCTATAAGAAAAATACAAAAAAATTGAAAAATTAAAAAATCCAAAAATACGTTCCAATGAATTGTAAATCATGCTTCTCTATGCCCCATACTTGAGAAAATTTGTTTTGATTCTTGGTTATTGATGATAAGCATTGTGGACTTGTTGGTCATGATTTGAAGTTTAATTGCTTGGATGCCTAAACATGCGTCAATTTTGTCCAACTACTTGTGAATATAGTGTTTGACTAGTTGATTTGGTTAGGAATGTGTGTTTAGTTCCTGGTATGTCAATGAATTTGAGTATTGGTTTGCAACTATGAGTAGTATTTCATGACTCACCTATTATGCACATGAGGAGGACGGCGTTCATTCTTTTAGGTAGCCTTCAGACGATATTAGATACATTTGTTCCCTTCTTGCTACCCATGTTGTTGCTTGTGCCCTTTTATTGTTTATTTAGCCACATTACAAGCCTTTTTAGCCCCATTGGTGACTAGTCCCAAGCTTGGCTTGGGGGAGCTATAGTTAGTGTGGTGAGGGAGTTGTAGTGTGCACATTATTTGCACAATGTGGAGGTATAAGAAGAGTAATTTGTTCTTTGATTTTTGTGATTGGAAAAAATAAGAATTTGTGTTTCAAAGTTGAAATTTCCAATGTGGAATAAAAAGAAAAAAAAAAGCAAAAGAAAAAAAATTGTTATATGTTCAAATTATCTATATGAAAGTTGCCCAAGAAAAATTCAAAGAAAAAAAAAGTATCAAGTTTGAAAAAAGAATGAGTTCAAAGTTTGTTTATTCACTCAAGTTCTACATTGTCATATTTTTATGAGTGAAATTGTAAGTGTTGGGATTGTTTATGTTGTTTGGAGTAGTATTTGGTGGATTCTTGTTGGAGTTAGTTATGTTGGAGATGTTGATCATTATTTATTTTGATTATTGGTTTTATTAGGATTTGGCTCCCTTTAAGCATGGCTTTTCTCTCACATGTTCCCAAATATTTCTTACCCTTTATCCTAGCCTTACATTACAAGCTTTAAAGACCTTCTGACCTTGTGCATAGAGTTGTGTAGATGTGAAAGTGTTGTTTATCAATGCAAATTATGAATTGACATATTCCGAGTCGACTATTAGGTTGAGTGCTTATCTTTTTAAACACACGAGTGTGTGAGTTTGGGATGGCATTGTTCACATAAAAGGGTGGTTGGAGAGCGATCGAGTACATCTTTTACTCGCCACATAAATGAGAGTTGAGTGTGTGAGCACTAGTCTTGAATTCTATATGCTCGTGTGGTTTGCTCTATTTGACAATTGTTGGGGAGGAAGAGTGATTGGATGAATGAGATTGATTGATATTGAAGCATGCTCATTAGATTTGCCTTGAATTGTCTGTGCTTGATTTGATTATTGGGGTGAGGAATGTTTTATATGTTCATTGATGAGCTCTTTGCTTAGGGACAAGCAAAGGTTTGGCTTGGGAGAGTTTGATATGTCTAGTTTATGTAGTATTTTACCCCCGTCCCTTGGTCATTATTAGTAGTGTTTTTGGCTCTTTAGAGCCACTTTTATTACTAATATGTGTTTTCTAGTGTTTTCGTAGTTTTGGTTGAGTTTTGTAGGGAATTGCACCTTTGGAGTACTTTCCCGGGATTTTATGGAGCAACTACGAGCATTGGAGGAGCACGGCCATCTTTCGTAGCCCAAGATCGGTTAGAGTAATCAAACCGGTGAATAAGGGCTCGACTTGTGTGAAGACGAGGCATTTGGACCGAATGATTAAAGCCCCAAAGAGGATATTTGGTTTGGGCCAAGTTACGAGCCTAAACGAGGAATCCAAGCGGCCCGAGGGTGTCCGCCCGATGGTCCGCCCGATGGTCCGCCCGGTGGTCCGCCTGGTGGTCCGCCCGGTGGTCTGCCCGATGGTCCGCCCGGTGGTCCGCCAGATGGTCCGCCCGATGGCGCGCCCGATCGGGCAAAGAAGACTTATATTGCAACATCCCTTCGCCCGATCAAAAAGGCGCGTCCGGTCGGGCGGTGTGGCGCCCGGTCGGGCGCGTGTCTCTGATAGATCTTTTAAGCATCGTTTAGTTTGTTTTAGTTTAGGATTCTTGCTTATTATAAATATGTTTTCGTTAAGCAAGTTTAGGACTTCTTTTTTGACACTTCCTTATTCTCTCTTTACTATTGTAATTCTTTCTCTTAGACTTTCTCTCTTTACTTAAGCTTATTTTCTCTCTCTACACTTTATACTTTGTTCTTTACTCAACTCTTTATTCTGATTACTTTGGTAACGATTTCTTTTCTCTTAATCTCAGTTATTTATTTTATTCCTTCTATCATGTTTTATTTTATTGCTTTGATTAGTTTAGATTTAATTATGTGTGAGTAGTTCTTTTTCTAGGGTTTATGGGGATCCATAAATAATATGAAGGGGTAATTTATTGTTGTTAATTATCAATGCTATATTAATTTCCTATTGATTGATTTAATGCTCTGTGACTAGATTAGGCCTGATCTTTTATGCATGAGTTTGACAATATTGATTCGAGATTCGAGAGATGAGAATTGATGTTTAGGTCTAGTTTCAATAGGCAGGTTAATCTATAAATGGTTAAGTCGAGATTCGAGAGATGAGATTTAATACCGGTAGATTAATTCTGTGATTGTAATACGTAGCGAAAGCCCTTTATTATCTGGTTAATTGATGCATTAATGATTGGTTATTATGTTTTACCCTGGAATATTATTTATTGGTGAACCTATGCCCTAGGTCTTTAATTCATTGATTCCTCTTATTTTATTCTCCCTACTTATATTCTTCGTAGTATAATCTTTAAATCACAACAAATTGTTACTAATAATTTAGATTGCTATTAATTAATTAGGAATAGAAAGACTAGTTTCCCTGTGGATTCGACCCTACTTCCCTATCTACTTTAGTTAGAGGACTTAGGTAATTACTTTTGATTAGGTGATACGACTTTAGCCTGTCAATTGGCTATATTTTCTGGAATTTTAAGTAGTGATGATTAATCAAAGAAAAGCAAAAGAACGAAGGTGACCACTATCCAATTAGTTAGGGCCTGTTCACTTCAGCTTAATTTCAGTTCAGCTCCAATCAGTTCAGTTCTATTCAACTCCAATCAGTTCAGTTCAGCTCCTAATTTCCCTCTCTCATAAAATATTCATTTCACTTCAGCTCCAATCAGTTTAGTTCAGTTCAGCTCCAATCAGTTCAGTTCAGTTAAGTTTAGCTCAGTTCAGTAAATGTGAACATGCCCTTAACCATTAAGATATTAAATAATTAATAAAGAATGGAAATATTGAATTAATGATATTTCTGTTTATTGAATTTAGAAATAATGTTTTAAGATCCACTTTATGGAATCGATATGCGGATCAATTACAAGATTATTTATCTGAGCATCCAGGCCATAAAGTTATCATCTTATCACGGTTTGTGAAAATCAAGACTTGGCAAGGTATGTAAAATATAAAAATTAGTGATCTTTTTTTTTCTCTTCTTATTTTTTTTAAATTTAATATACATTGGTAAAGTTGAAAGTGATCTTTTCGTTCACTTAAATTTGGAAATTAAAACACGTGATATAGAATGGAAGAATTGCACAAACAACAAAAGGAACAATGCTATGGCGTATGGGTGCCAATACTTCTACATGTATTACTTTCATTTCATTAATTATGTATGTATATGATTTTTACTTCCAATAAGATCACATGTATTTTTTTTGCCTTAATATATTTTGTTTTTGTTTTGTTTTGCAGACACATAACAAAAAGGAGGCCTACTAGATTGAAGCTAAAATAGATAAAATGACAGAGAAGTGATGAGTAGAATAAATTAATGATGAATAATATAAGGTCATTGGCTTAATTATCATCTCGAAAATATATGTTAATTATTTTTTTAATATTGGCAGGAATTATCACTCATTTCCTTGTCTATATTGATTAGATGTTATTGTTTAACTTTTTTCTATGTTTAGTGCTATTATTCCCTCTTCAGGGACCTGCCCCTCTTTCCCCTCAATAATAATATAAAATTTTTTTAAGATAATGCATATACTTCACAATACTATTAAATATGTGTATTATACGACAAGTAACAATTAAAATTCTTAATCAATGGTAAAAGATTTAGGTCCGTGCAAACTATTATTCATTTATAAAACGTTATTGTCTATATTATTTTGTCCTTATAAATAAAATATATGTACCCATCTTGACCTTATATATAGATGTAAAAGTTTAACTATAGAATTGTTGTATGGTATAAAAAAAAAATTCAATATAAAGGAACAATCTTGAGAAGATATCTTTAGATTCATTAGTTTATATATGTATTAATGTATAATTATAAGAATGGTTAAACATTTACTAATTTAACTTTCAATTCTTCGTAAAAAAATTTAACAATATTCATTAAAAAAGGTCTTATATAATGACTATGATTAATAATAATAATAATAATAATAATAATAATAATAATAATAATAATAATAATAATAATAATAATTCAATTATATCTGCACGGGTCTTACACTAGTTTTTATATAAAATAAATCAACTTGAATTTTATTACTACAAAAAAATATTATAAAAATCATAGTTAATCATATCATATTAATATATATTACCGTATATTAGTTTTTTTTTTAAAGATATTATCTTATATAAGTTTATCATGATTTATAAATCCCTATTATAAAAGTACATAATTATTTATATGAAAGAAATATGTTACTTTAAAATAAGAAAGATATTTTATATAATAATATACCATAGCTTTAAAGTAGGTTTAACAAAAAAAAAATAGATAAATAAAAAAAAAAAATAATTATTTTGGAGGGAAAAAATTTAATCAGGAGATGACATGTGTCACTCCCGGTCTCTCTTTTAGTATATAGTATTGATAAGTTTATCATGATTTATAAATCCCTATTATAAAAGTACATAATTACTTATATGAAAGAAATATGTTACTTTAAAATAGGAAAGATATTTTATATAATAATATACCATAACTTTAAAGTAGGTTTAACCAAAAAATAAATAAATAAATAAAATAAAATAAATAAAAATAAAAATAATTATTTTGGAGTTAAAAAATTTAACCAGGAGATGACATGTGTCACTCCCGATCTCTCTTTAAGTATATAGTATTGATTGATGATTGATAATAACTATATACTAAATGCAAAATCAAGAATGACACATGTCATTCTCTGGTTGAAAATTTTCCTGCCTTTTTAACTTTTCTTTTTCTTTTTTTCCAAATCGTCATTTTTTTTGGCAATTATATATAAAGCATATTCTATATTGTATTCAACAAAAATATTTTAACATTTCTTTTATATATATATATATATATATATATATTATATTAGGTATTTTTCTATAAAAATACAAACATATCTACGTATATAAGGTAATAATATATTAGAATATACAATCATTCAACTTTGCATATATTTTTTGAAAGTCTTTTTTTTTTTTTTTTGGCTCCACTTGGGATTGACACTTAGCTTAGTATACATTTGTTAATTTAATTATAATAACAATAACAGTGCTATTCAATAATTATAAATAAAAATTGATCATTAACTATCGCTAAAAAAAAAAGAAAAAAAAAATGTCTACTAAATTTGTATAAAACATTGTGCCGGTCAAAATATGCCAACAAAATAGGAATAGATCGATGGGGTTTATAAGTACATTGCACGGGTAGTAATTACCATAAATTTTCATTCTTACATAAAAACGTATAATCATTAAATTTCTTACATTTTTTCAAAAACGTTTAACAATGATAAATAACTTTTGACATCAATATACATATAGCATTCAAGTGTTTTGTTTAGAAAATAAATTCAAGTACGTTATTTGATTTCAATTTATTTATTTATTTATTTATATTATTTATTATATATTATTATTATTATTATTATTATTATTATTATTATTATTTTATTTTTTATTTTTTTTTGTTTTTGCAAATCATTATATATATATTATATATATATATGTATTTTATTATTATTATTATTATTATTATTTTTTTTTTTTTTTTTTTTTTTTTTTTTTTTTTTTTGCAAATCATTGTTAAATTAACATTGTAATTCATAAGTAGGTTAAGAAAAACTGTGCGTTGCATGGAACTTAAGCTAGTTATACTCTAGGTATAGATAAACTAAAATTACTTACATGTAGTCTTTTTTTTTTTTTTTTTTTTTTTTTCTTGAAAATAGAACTTCAGAGATAATTGAGCAATTACAAAGTTTAAAGGAAACAAAGTAAATGGAAGGAAATACAACAAACCAAACTAACAAAACCACTAAACAATATAGAAAGCAAATAAGTACTTGTGGAAATCATTGTCCGTGGGGACCTTCAGGACATGGATGGAATTCGGAGAAGACTTCTAACTTGCAATTACCTGCAAAAACACATTTACTTGTGTTTGTGTGGTTATGAAGACGGTTAAAAATTAGAAATGATCTTGCCTTTGTAGAGGAACTTTTGCATAGAATTGGAGTCAAAATTTTAATTTAATGGAGTTTGTGAAAGTAAGGAACTGCTACGGGCAAAGGATACCAAAACACGAGAAGGCGAGACTTGGAGCTCGTCATTGAATAAGTAATCCCAAGTGCCTAAAGCCAAATAATGAGATTCCAGACTCACTTTCTAAATTTTATCCATAAAACGTACAAAAACCTTACATTCTCAATCAATTGTTTGTGGCCTGTACCTATGTTAAATTTTTAAGTATAAGTATTATCACTATTATCACTTAATGCCTATATGATCAGATTCTCTTTCTTCAACGCGTCATGTATATATGTATGTTAGTACGTGGTGGTGGGTGGACCATTATTCCTTGAATAGAATACACTATCTTACAATTCCATAAGACTTTGTACAAGTCTTCTTAATTTAGTAATTGACTTGTCATCAATACGTTGGAAGTGCACCATAACCTACGCCTAAAGTTTATTTTACGTCTTGGAATTGAGTCTTACACAATACCACATCATCTCCATGATGCAAGCTCACAACGTACCAGATTTATATGTTTTGAGTGTTTGACGATTAATATTGGCATTGACGCACCGTATTTGTATATACATGTACATAGGTGATGTATATATGTAAGCTTCAACGCCATTAATTATAATCAATTTGAACTGGCCATGTTCATACGCATTATTCTTTGCGTTTTTAATGGGTTAAAATTATAATTATTAAACCACTTTGTAGTTATTTTAATGTAAGTCTCCCCTAGCCAACCAAAGGAATAAATATATACACATTACACATATAAATTTTTGTAATTTTAAACACTTCATTTTCCTTGCTACATATTTTATCTCTTGGCTACATTCTTCTAAGCCAGAGGCCTATTCCCATTTTTTTGTATGATTAAGCCAAGTCGATTATCGATATCGACGGTGAAAATGGAAGGTCTTGTGCAATGTCCTGCCAACTATGTTCCTCTCACTCCAGTTAGTTTCTTGGAAAGAGCTGCGAGAGTTTATCCTGACCAGATTTCTCTGGTGTATGGAGATGTCGATTTTACTTGGAAACTAACTCACCAAAGATGTTTGAAACTTGCTTCAGCTCTATCTTCTCTTGGGATATCTTATGGTGACTTTGTAAGTTGTTTTTCTTCTCTTTTTTTTTTTTTTTTTTTCTTTTTTCTTTTTTCTTTTTCTCTAGCTCTCTTTCAAAACAAGCTATATATACACAAGCCGATACAATGATAGACTATTACAATTTACAACAGTAAGTCTTTAATACTATATGAAGTACTCGTAATGATACAATGATAGACTATTACAATTTACATGTCTATATACTATTACTTGTCTAATTATTGTACGAGTACAATAGTTTATACTCCAGATTAATTAAACTAACCTAGTATGTGCGCTGGAACGTCTTTCTCTTCTGCTTTTACTTACCAATTTATTTACCATGGGTGTATAATTAGTGACAGATCTTGGCAAAAAATATTAGAGGAGCCGAGATTTGAATTTCTTACCTCTCGCTCAAAATTAATCATTATGTCCTAATATTTTATATGTAAAATAATTTTTTAAATTCATTACAATAATTTACCAGGGACCAGGCCCCAAATGGTCCTAGTAGAAGGTCCCCTCTATGTATAATTACACAAAAGAACATTAAAAGTTGAGCAAATAAACTCAAATTTGTTAACCTTAACTCACTATATTTGACATGGGTGTATAATATTATGCCCTTATAGAGAAAATGTTCTTGGAAGACTCACTATAAATCCATGTATAAAAAGTGTATAACCTATAAGTCTATAACAAGTTAATTTATGAACTATCACGTACCTAAGTTTGACTTAGAATAAAAAATTAATAATTTTTGTTTATGAAGTACCGAGTACTTGGACTATTTGATTAAAGATTACATCTATATACTAGCTTAACGCAACCTAAATACTTTTCCTTTATGTTGGTACAACTTATGAATTAGTGTGTGAAAGCTAAGGAATATGGGTTGCATAAAAGTAATGACATCAACTTACCAATACTCGATGTATTTCTTAGTTCTTCTAAAAAATAAAAAAAATAAAAATAAAAAAAATAAAAAAAAAAAAAAAAACTTACCAATACTCGATGTATTATGAATCAGTAACAGAAATATATGAAATTACACAAACTGATAAATGCATTTTAGGTGATTTAGATTTAGAATTGTCTTTTGTAATAAATAAAGATCATTATTTACTAAGGTGTTGTTTGGTTGGAAGATAATTTCCTTGAAAATGGAATTTCCTAGGAAGTATTAAAATGAAGGTGTCTTTGGTTGGAGGGAAATAAGCTAAACATGA
The DNA here is from genome assembly GCF_948465745.1 of Chenopodium album. Lineage (NCBI taxonomy): Eukaryota > Viridiplantae > Streptophyta > Magnoliopsida > Caryophyllales > Amaranthaceae > Chenopodium > Chenopodium album. The sequence goes on from NC_137843.1 coordinate 47,351,776, forward strand.
GAAATAACAATTTTAAGGGAAATACGAATTCCCACAACCCATGGGAAATTACTCACCAACTCCCCCCTTGGTGAGTTGAATTTCCTAAGAAATGCAATTTCCTATAGTGTCAACCAAACAATTTAGCTTAATTCCTAGGAAAATTATAAGGGAAAATGACATATAAATTCTCATGGGAAGTTATTTCCCATATGAACCAAACGAGCACTAAGAAATACTTCATGTTATATACATTATTTTGTAATACTAATGTATATTAAACCATAAAAATAATTGAAGTTAAGCCCTGTTTATTTCAACTTTTTTTTTTTTTTTTGAACTGAAATTATTTTTAATTTACTGAACTGAAATTATTTTTGCTGAACAAAAGTTATTTTCACCAATTTTCTATTATATATATATATATATATATATATATATATATATATATATATATATATTTTTAATATTACTGACTTTTACTGAACTGAAATTAATTTGATTGAACTGAACTTATTTTTACTGAACTGAAATTATTTTTTTGCAGAATTTAAATTAGTTTTACTGAAAAATTATTTTTTTAAGGTGAATTGAACAAGGCCTTATACTTAATTAGAATATAAGTAATGGACCGCAGGACCGATGATATATGTACTTGTATTGTCAAATAGAGATTGGTCCATTAAAACAGCTCAATGTTATCATGCTCGTATTGCCTTGTATCAAGTTGATTCACTGTTACCTCGAGGTGACAATCTAGTCATTTAAATCGATCTTGAATAGGGTTATTTTGGGACTACTCATTTTTGGGTAAGAATCTTTCGTGTTGTTTCTTGTTCAGATCGGGTCAAATTGAATCAAGTAATTTATGTAGACTTAGGGTTTATGGTAGGATAGTTAAGGTATGGGTCAGATTTGTCACATCCTTGGCCTTGTGGCAATGCAGTTACGTACACAATTTAGGCATTTGTGGGCATTCTCGCTAGTTCTTGCATTGTAGCTTGCATTGATGGGTCACGTGTCAAAATTCAACTTTATATTATTTGTATAATTGTATTTTCCATATTTAATGATCTTTAAGTTTTAAATGAAAGTAGGAAATTATGATGTTACTATCTATTCGATGATCACTAAGGCTCAGTTTATTTCATCTTATACTAAACTAAAATTAATTTTAGAAATTAATTTACTCAACTGAATTATATTTGTTAAATTTATATTATTTTTACTAAATTGAAATTTATTTTACTAAACTTATATTATTTTCCTGAAGTAAAATTATTTTTACTGATTCTCTATTATATTTTTTCTTTACAATTAATGATTTTAACTAAAATGAACTTATGCCTTATACTATATTTATTTTTATTAAACTGAACTTATTTTTAATAAACTAAAAATTATTTTTATTTACTAAATTGGAATAATTTTACAAAATATTATTTTTTTAAGTAAAGTGAACAAGGCCTAAGAGTATTTTTATTTAATTTCCAAAAATCATGCTCTTTAGAGAATCACTAATAATAATGTGATATGAATCACCTTTCAAAAAAAGAAAACAAAAATTGATTCATATGAATCATATTCTATGTTATCTTGCTTTAATCTGAATTGTTATGTAGACCAAATGAACAAATATAGGTGTTGTGATCTCGCCAACATTTTTATAGCATCGGAGCATCCCAGTTCCCAAACTCACTAATGCCGCGCCCCTCTGCATGCATGTGATACTCTTGTTGCTTAGCTTAGCATGTTATTGGCTTACCTTGTTCTTGTTGCGCGACGTTAAATGCCCTCGTTCCGTCGTCCCTCGCACTTGTTGCCGATGGACAAGAGTGCTCTTTTTTCAAATCAATACATATAATAGCATGGACTGTGCATGATATTCGTGACAAGTTCGTTCATAGTTGGTTGCACCCTTGTTATCTTTGAGCAATATCCAATAATGCACCGTAAGATCCGGTGTAAACACACTATATGTGGCAACATGTCTAGGAGGAATTAATTGCCAAATTATGAATGACATGCAATTTGGTGGGATGATTGTCCAAGCTCCTCTATATTAATACATTAACCAGGCCAGGTGCTTAATTAAAGAATAAGTATACTACTCAACTTGCTAATTAGTAAAATAAGCTTAGAGTATTATTTGATTCGATTACGTAGTAGTAAAAAATAAGTTGTACTGTAATACGTAATAATAATTTAACTATAAGAAATAATTATGATAAAAAAAAAATTAATATAAGCTAAAATAAATATCCAATGAGTAGAACATGTTCTTTTCAAGAAGGGTTTTTTTTTTTTTTTAAATGAGAAAGTGTTCTTATTTAGTTATGTTGTTAGGAGGCTATTACATGCATATAAAATATCACTTTTTCGGTGTCTCAAAAAAAAAAAACGTTTCTTTTTTGAGGTGAAAATAAGGGAGAAATTAATAGAATTACCACGTATCTTTTTGGATTTGCAATGTATATTCCACTTAAAAAATTAAAGCTCACAGCCACACTATAGTCGAAACGATAAACGATATATGCTATTCAAACAAAATGCTACAGCCAAACATATATAGCCAAGTTTTGCCGAGATAATTAGATACGAAGTACATTTTCTTGTTTGTGAACACATTTCCTTTGCACGACGACTAGTCCTTAGTTGTAGATAAAACCAACGTTTAAATCATAATTGAAATCGAAGACCACTTCACTTCTCCAATATTTCGGCATTACAAGTCAACTAACCACATTGTCAACCACGCAAAACACGATGGGATTTGATATGTCCCTCTCATTTTTGTTCTCTTCCGGCCGGAAACGTCCAGAACTTATTTATCAATACATATTACAAGAATAAGGAAATACGGAATAAAATATATAGAGAAATAAAAAATGCAAGTTTATTATAAAAAAAAAAAATAAAAAAAAAATAAAAAAAAAAAGCCAAAGATCCAAAAGATATTTTCCTAAAGAGAGATGCAAAAGTTTGACTTTTAGACTATATATGTACACCACTTTTGATAATTGATAATAGATTTGCACTAATTGCATAGTTTCAGGCACAAACTTTTTACTACATATATAAAAAAGAGGTTATATGCGCGTTTTTCTGTGACCGACTGATTAACCACTGATCGAGTAACCCATGACCAAGTAACCTCTGATCATCCAACTAACCTATGACCGAGTAACTTCTGACCAGTCGAGTAACCCTTGACCAAGTCACTCCTTATTGAGTAAATACTGACCGATCAAGTGGCCAACCACATATGAAACTTTGTGTATATACTTATTGATCATATTCAAACAAGTGCAGGTCATTGTTCTATGTGATTGACTATTATTATGTCTAATAAGTGCATATAGAAAATAACAATATAGCATAGAGTTGATCATGTTAGGCCAAGCCCACTTTTGGGTGGGCATTAGGCAAAAAAATTTCTGCTTGAAATATTTTTGTTTTTACTCGAGTCTTGGACATGCATTTTAAAACTTTTTAGTTATTTTTAGCTCAGTCCAAAAAAAATCCGCCCCAATATGGCATATTTTGGGAAACATTTTCTTTTTGAACCTAACTCAGCTAACCCTTTGATCACCTCTATTTATAGTGGTCATTGGTCATGTATTGTTATTTTTGAACAGGGAGTTAGAGGATGATATCCTAATCCTCTACACCTTTGTGGCCTAGATCCACCATTGAGTTCAAAATTTCACGGTTAGCATATGTACCAGTTAGAATAATAGTGGACCATTTATTTAAGTGCATTACTTTCCTATAGTGGTCGCATTTTATGTAGTGGAATAAGGAAGGATCTTTTAATATGAATAATGAAGCATACATTGGTAGATAAAGAATAGAATATATACAAGTTCAATTAGGGTTATGCATAAGTCACGTGTGAACCTGAACTGATATTACACCCTTTTTTTTTTTTTTTTTTTTTTTTTTTTTTTTTTTTTTTTGAGCGGAACTGATATTACACCTAGATTTATGTCGTTAATGAAATTAGGTACTTGATATCAATAGCATAAAATTTTAGTAGTAAAATTCAATTCATTAGTTTTTTTATACCCAAATAAATTTCATATTCAATGTCAAATACCCAGTGTGTTGTCCAATTGAGATTATATTAGGATTTTAGTACTTAACTAGGGTCAATAATTAACAATACCACATAACTCAACTACAATTTTCTCAATAATAAAAATGCATGGAAAAATTAATAAGTGTCTATGTTTTGTAGGAAAAAGAATTAACTCAATTAGGAAAATATAAAAAAGAAATCAATTAAGTGTTTATATATTTTTTTTTGAAACCCAATTAAGTGTTTATATAACGATGTTAATAATGTAGTTCATCACATGATGTTGTTATTCTTCTATGTCATGTAGGTTGTAGCAATGGTTCCAAGTACTCCAGAACTATATAAACTTCACTTTGGTGTCGCAATGGCGGGCGGTGTTCTTTCAACTTTGAATCCAAGCTTGGACATAATTACTCTTTCCACAATATTGGAGGAGTTAGAGCCCAAATGTATATTTCTTGATCATCAAAACATCGAATCAGTTTTCGAAATTTTCAACCTTCTCAATGACAAACTAGTCAAGACCCCTCTAATAGTCCTTACGTCGATTTCATCTTGTGCATCAAAATTACCTAATAGTCTATACTATAATAAGCTTCTTGATATGGGTCGATTCGATGATTTTGAACCTATTATGCCTAATAATGAATGTGATCCGATTTTAGTGACTTACACGTCTGGTTCTACTGGTCATCCTAAAGGTGTGGCGTATAGTCATAGAGCGGCCTACTTGAATGCGTTAGGAGAAATTCTTCGAAGTGATTTAAGAGAGCAATCCAAAGTCGTATTCTTGTGGACTGCGGATTTGTTTCGAGCTAATGGATGGGGGTTTACATGGGCAATTGCTGCCCTTGGTGGAACGAATGTATTTCTTAGCAACACGAAACATGGTAACGTACTTCACTCTATATCTTTGTACAAGGTCACTCATTTATCTGGTCACCCCAGCATTTTATCAACTATTGTTGAAGAAAATCATAGGAATGCTAGTGAATTTGTTCTTCCACATAAGGTTTATGCTCATGTTGCCGGTGTTATGCCACCGTGTGATACCATAACCAAGGTCGAAAAATTGGGGTTTGAGGTTGTGCATAGGTATGGAATGACCGAGATTCTTGGACCTCCAGTGATTAACAAATTGTGGAATAATAATTGTGCCAAAGCATTAAATAGTAATGTCAATATTATGGATCATTTGATGGAAGAGTTTGATGTTAAAGATCCAAATACTATGAAAAGTGCACCTTGTGATGGGAAAACAATAGGGGAAATCATGTTTAAGGGAAATGCTTTGATGATGGGATACCTTAAGGCTCCTACTATGACTAAAAAGGTTTTCAAGGGTGGATGGTTCCACACGGGGGACTTGGCCGTTAAGCACCAAGATGGTCGCGTACAACTTAAGGACCGTTTCATTGATGCCATCGTATCAAAGGGAGAAAGCATAAGTAGCTTGGAGATAGAAGCAGTGTTACTAACTCATCCAAAAGTTCTTCAAGCCGCGGTAGTTGCTATGCCTGTTAATCATGATTCGAACAATGATGAGGTACCTTGTGCTTTTCTTAAGCTTAAGATTGGGTATGATGCAAGTGAAGGAGAAATAATTCAATTTTGTAGTGAAAAATTACCCATTCAATTGATACCTAAGGTTGTGGTTTTTGGGAACTTGGCTATTAGTTCAACTGGTAAAGTGCAGAAATTTATTCTAAGGGAACTAGCCAAATCCTTGAACAATCAACCAGCATCACTTCATGACTTCAATTCATAATGGAAAGGTCTTGTGCTCCAATATATAAATAAAGAGAAAACTAGGTTACGATTTATTAAATGCTTGCCATCTTATAAACATTTTGTTATCACTTATCTAATTTACATGTTACTTATTACGGACTATTATAAATTATAATCATACAATTAACTTTGTGGTTATTGATTATACACTCTTCCTAAATACAAAGTGATTATTTTTTTGTTGTACTGTCCATATAACGGTTTCTATATATTAGACTTGCAATTATCATCACACTTGTCATTTTCACCAAAAAAAAAAAAAAAAATCATCACACTTGTCATGATAAGCCATATTTAGTGTATAGCTAATGGGCCGATGTTATAAGCCCTAATCTCTTTTAGGTTGTATATAAATACATGTTTATACTCTAATACAACTAAGGGAAATCAATTCCCGACATGGTATCGGAGCCTCTAAAATTCTAATCCCTAAAATTCTAATTTTTTCTATCATTCTAAATCCTAAAATTCTAATTTTTTTTTTCCTACCATTCCACTACTCCTACTACTTGTTCAATTATGGTGAACGACAACAATATTGTATCTTCTTCTATTCTATTTGATCAACAGGATAATTTTCTATCTAAGTGACGTTATAAGTCGAAGCTATACTGTACTTACCATGTAAAATTAATGTGAGGCAAAAGCTTCAGTATATTCATTGATTGGCAAAGTATATATAGCGGCGTACAAAGAATTATCAGCTTAGGAAACTATCTTAGCTATCTTATGCCAACTATGCAAATCAAATTATAATCATATCTTTACATAATTATCACATTTCCCATAATTCTATCTTATTAACACCCCCCAAGGTTGAGCACGATGCGGATCGAAGGTGCCCAACTTGGATAAGAGGAAATCAAACTGTCGTTTACCAAGTGCCTGGGTAAAAATATCGGCTAACTAAGAATTCGTAGAAACATGAGAGGGCTTAATTATACCTTCTAAAATAGCCTCCCTCACAAAATGACAATCACCTTCAATATGTTTGGTGCGCTCGTGAAACACCGGATTCTTGGCAATATGCAACGCCAATTGACTATCACAAAACAAAGGAATAGCCTTGGGATGTTGAATGCCAAGACTAAGGGCCTGTTCTCATTGACTGAACTAAACTGAACTGAACTTATTAGAGCTGAACTGAACTGAACTGAATTGAAATGAATATTTTATGAGAGAAGGAAATTAGGAGCTGAACTGAACTGAACTGAACTTTTTAGAGCTGAACTGAACTGAACTGAAAAATAATCTGATGAGACAGGGCCTAAGCAACAAGCCTTTTAGCCATTTGAATTCACATGTAATAGCAGCCACAGAGCGATATTCTGCCTCTGAGGAAGATGTAGAAACTGTGTGTTGCTTATTTGTTTTCCATGAAATAGGAGACTGACCTAAGAAAACCAACCATCCAGTTAAAGAACGACGAGTAATTGGACATTCTGCCCAATCTGAGTCACACCACCCTTGCAAAGTCAAATTACTATCAGCTCGAAGCAGAATCCCTTGCCCCGAGGTGCCCTTCAAATATCTAACAACCTGCAAAGCTGCTTCCCAATGCTCCACTCGAGGTTGTTGCATAAATTGAGACAAAATGTGCACTGAATATGCAAGATTAGGACGAGTCACGGCAAGATACACAAGTCGTCCAACTAGACAACGAACGGAAAATATATCACACATATATTTTTTGATATCTCATTCCTCTAACACCTTCCTGCAATCGTAACGGCAGTAACACGAACGTTGCTATTGGAAATTCTTAACTTTGTTGAAGTCGATCGAGTTGCACTACTTTGTTGATGTCTCTTTCATTAAAAACAAACTTTTGCAGCCATATTTCTTTTACTGAGAATTACAACACTTTCATGTTAATTAACCATTCATTGAGAGGGTTTTTTTGGTTCCCTCTAGGGTTTCCCCTTGGGAGGGTTTTTCTAGCCTCTATTGCTAGATTTTTTTTGTTTTTTTGAAGGTTTTCCTTCACTCTTTTCCTTTTCTCTCTTTCACTTTCATCTCTTTTCTTCTGATCTCAATTGTAAATTTTTGTAGGGGCTTCCACCGGTATTTTTACCGGTGATAAGCCCCAAAAAACTTTTTAATTCCTTTCAATAAATGGATCCCATCTTTGTGATGGTGTTTATTCAATTAGGGTTATTTTCTTTGTTTGTTCGTGTGCTAAAGTTTGAAGATTTAGGGGTTCATCATTTCTGAAAGTATCTAAAAGGTCATATGAGTTTTTTCACCCAAACAACTACTCATCCGTGGATTCCAAGCCGAATTAGTGCTAACTCACAGATTGTATTGCTTCGGATGAAGTTTTTTATTAAGGCGATCGTTGATCAAATCTACAATGTAACTAGTTCTAAGGTGATTTGTACTTCTATTGAAATTTTAGAAGGAATTGTTTGTAAGTGCTGTTTGGCTATCTTTCATTAATGAAATCCTTTTTCTTCTTGTCAAAAAAAAAAAAAAAAAAAAAAAAAAAAAAAAAAAAAAAAAAAAAAAATTACAACACTTTCGACACCCATGGTTTGACTACCGAAACTATTGTTGAAAATGAAAAAAACAAAAAAAAAAATAAATAAAAAAATAAAAAAAAAAAAACTCTTCTCAAACTGCTATGGATAGATTTTAAATCAAATTTATCTACAATTTTTTTTTATATAGTAATGTTACTCAAACACTCAAACTTATCTTCTGAAAGTCTGACTCTTTGGCAACCATCATATCTATTCTTTACCCTATTATATATTTCCTCCGTTTCTTAGTTGACACGTTTCTTTAGTCACGTTTGCCAATGAACTAATTCAACCATTACTATCTTTAATTATTGATAAACAAAAATTATAAAAGTTAATATTTTGAAAATATATATTGTGATGAATGTAACAAGATCCTACATGACTATATTTTTCATTAGGTATAAAGCACTAAACGCGGTCAAAGTAGAGTAAGTAAATAGTGCTAAAGTCAAAACGTGTCAACTAATAAAAAACGGAGGTGGTATAAAAAAACCTTTCAATACTCTACTACTCTCTCCAAACCTTCTCGGAGAATCGCAATCCAATGCAATTTCTCACCCGCATGTCAATTCCTACATTAAACAAGATTTGAGATGCCATATCCTAGATTAGTCTTTCATGTCGGTCACCCGTGTTGGTGGGGTAAAGGATAATGATGATGACTAAATCACCATTATCATTATAAGTTACTCTTAATAGTTTGTGTAATTCCTTGAATTGCTACTTTTCTTTAGGTTGATAGCCAAATATCTCAAAACTTAGCTAATGTACCTAGTCATAGTTTGTTGATCTTCAATGCTCCATTCATGTACTATATGTACTCATATACACTCATCAATATAATTAAGATTTTCAATATTCTCTTTCTCATAACATTATTAATAGCTTCAATTTGTTTATCCGACGTTCTTTCATTCTAACTGCATGGTGTGATAGATAATACATGCAAATAGAAATTTTTACTATGTTTATGATATAATAGTATGATAATACATAATCCAATCAAAGGCTCCAACCATACGTTTATGTTTTTGATTCAGTTGGTCCTTTGATATGGTATCAAAAACTAACTTGACAAGGCCTGGGTTCAAATCTCACCCACTCTTCCTTTTACATGAAATATTTAGAGTTGGGTGTGACGATGCTCATACAATCATACTGCATCCACATTTGAAGCCCAAATGGCTTTTATATAAGGAGGCATGATATAGCTTTAACCATAAGCCTAAACTATTGATTGAGTTGGTCCTTGATCAATGGAAACCACTCTTATATAATTATGGTCAAATGAGAAGGTCATTATAATGAGAAGGATGAGAAGTAATTTCATAAGTTCATATTGAATGATCTAATGGCTCTAATCACATGTTTCATTAATGGCAAGTTTGTAACTAATGTAAAAATACATTTCTCATATCTTTCCTTGCTCCGGTAATGTTCCTTTTCCTCTCTACCTGTTCATTACTTTCCCATATTATTTTCAAAAGAAGTTTACCACACCACCCTCTACATCACTTCCCCATTCCCCCCCCCCCCCCAATTTCCTCTCTCCTCCCAATTCCCCTCATTCTATGTCCTTCATTTTCATATCTTTTTCCCACCCTTTTTTCTCTTAAATTTGCCAAAGATATTTCATTATTAAGGTTTGTATGTGATGGAAAACAGCACAGTAGGAAGAACCGAAGTATACAAAGGATTAAATCAAAGAGTGGAATCGATTATGCATAAATTTTAAACTGAATTTGCATTATTTTTGTAAAAAATGTGCTTATTTTAAAGATGATATGTGCATATTTATTAACAGAAAAGTGCAAATCATTTGTACTATTGTAGGGAATATTTCAAGCATCCCACTCTTGAACCCCACTGTGATCATACACTTAAGCATGGTGGCGTCCAAAGGGAAGGAAGCTAGAGCAAAAGAGTCGCCAACAAGTTTTAGGAACTTGTAAGCCGTTCACAGGATGAAGGTTACACCACTCCACAATCCATTAGATCGCTAACTCCATAGTGGTCCTGAACCATGACTGGATATTCGGGAATGAAGGTACAAATCCAACCTAAAAGAAATTGAACCTGCCATAAATAGGCCTCTACTTTATTCTTCTCATATTCATGTGCGCTTTTTGACTAACATACAATCAATATATTAATCCTAAACCTGTTAAATTTATGTTGGTTGAATATTAATGCACAAACAAATCTATTATTGGCGATCACTTGAATTAAAATCACATTAGCCTAAATAAAATTATATTAATTATCTTATTAAGCGTGATTTCAATTACAAATTCCCTTTAATCCTGCAAAAGAGGGCGTGATCAAGCAATAACAATAATATCAAGCAACATATAAATTATTAATACAACAAATCATCATCACCATAAAAAATCTCAATAAAGCATAATAATATTACTAGCAAGATCCTAGGCATGATACTAACAAGATTAATAACAAATCCTAGCATGTTACTAGACAATAAAGATCAAAGCTTTAACCTCACATGATACTAGCATGATAGAAGAAATAGGAAGCAACCTAATCATGATACTAGAAAGCAATAAATAACATACTAACATGATACTAGGAATTAAAATAATCTAAACATGATTTCTACAAAATAAAACAATAAAATTACTTACTTTGTTGCCTCGTATCTCTTTCTATAAAAACAATACACACGTTAGTAATTTCAAGGAAAATATTAAATCAAACAATTAATTTAAATAATTGAAATAGGGATTTGGGACCAAACCCTCAGAAATTATCAACCATTCACGTCTAGGGCGAAGGCAAATTCGAGTTTGGTTATGTGTGTCTAAGACTCGTGAATGCGGTATTGTATTTTAAAAAGGCTAGGCTTAGAAATCAAGAGAGAGAAGGAAAGAATAAGCTTCTAGATTTTAGAGAGAAAGAATTAGAAGATTGTTGATGATCGAAAACGGGGAAATACAACCCTATTTGTAGGAAAAACATCCGGAACGCTTCGAAAAGAGTCAGAATTTGACTCGAAGTAAAACAGATCCTATCGCGATGCGATAAGGCCATCGCGACGTGACAGAACCTATCGCGATGCAATCGCGATAGGCTCTCCGCATCGCGATGACTGGACCAGGATAAAAAAATCCCATACGAAGTCCTTTTCCCTATACAATTAGGTAATTAGACTCTGAACTATCTTAATTAAAATCAGTTTTATCTTTTCAAATCACTTGTTTTATTCCAAATTATTCCTTATAATATTAAAACATATAATTATTAATCCTAACTCTATTAGAATTTAAAATAACCTTCTAGATTAATCTAGAAAATTAAAGTAATTCCTAATAACCTTAGGAATGATAATTAATGGGCCATTCACTTGATCATTGGGCCATATAAAACCATATTGGGCCCAATTTAGTTATTTTTTACCATAATTACCTCACTATTCATCGGAATTGGGCTCATAATATATCGTTGGAAATCTCTTTTCAAGCTCTATCCAACTACACTATTATTGGACCCGTATTATGGACCAAACTAAATTGGACAAGATATCTTCCATAAATAAGGTACGAAAAGAAATATTTTCAAAACAGAAAGAAGTATTTTTATTAAAAACAGACGCATCACGTGACTCTTTCACATTTCACCTCGTTCGATAATCAAATGACATGAAAGGCACTCATCACTAGGTTTGGTTTTGGGGAGACACAATCAGGTGTCTACAGAAGCCCCCACTTTGACTGAGTTTGGAGAAACATAAATTTCGAAAAAAAAGTCAAAGTAACGACAAGGACGGAGAATGATTCAGAACGTTCTGCGATCCAAAATCATTCTTGTAACGCCGATACCTGCAAACTAGCGTTAGTTTAAACAGATAAGAGAGTTAAGAAACACGTATCTTGCACCGTCGAGTACACGTCTTGCTGCATTTGTGACGACCTTCCTCAAACTAAGGGATATCGCCGAAGACCACTCCGCTTGTAGCTGCCTTCATTTGTGCTGTGACAGCCCTCCGCAGGCTAGGGAACACCATCGAAGATCACTCCACTTGTAGCAATCTCCTGCTATTTTGTGACCATTTTCCGCAAGCTAGGGAACATAATCAAAGATAACTCCTCTTGTAGCCATCTCCCGTTTTCTAGATAATTCTCTACAAGCTAAGGAACGTTGTCGAAGGTGAATCTGCTTGTAGTCATCTTCAGTTGTTGTGACAACCTTCCACATCTTAGGGAACGTTGTCGAAGATCATTCTGCTTGTAACGATCCTCAGTTTTCTTATGTTTTGCCTGTGCTTCACACTTGAATGTCTTTTGTGTTGTTGCTTTGCTGTATTTTGTTATGAACCAATATCTTGGTGCTTGCGATAAGCCAATATCTTGGCGCTTGCAATGAGCCAACGTTAGGTGCTTGAGCTAAGTGAGACGATCATTATCAGGTCGATCACTTACTGTGATTATAATCGAGCCGACTACTAATCATGTCAACTTGCTTATAGGGGCTAACTGGCATACCAACGAGCCCAATTTGCTGAATAAGGTCCACATAAATCCATATGGGGCCTAGGGAACTGCGTCGCTGAGGAAAGGAGGCTATCGCTTGCTGCCATATGTCATCGCGGCGCGCCAGGCTTATCGTGTCGCGATAACCTTATCACGTCGCAATGGAGTCGGGTTTTCTGGATTTAAACCCCTTTCTTCTCCATTTCGCCGCTGCTACCTCATTTTTTTTTTGTTTTCGCTCGAAAATTTCATTTTGCTCGTTCTCCTTCGTTTATCAACGAAATTCGCTCAAGTTTTTTGCAAATCAAAGCTTGTGATCTCTAGTTTGCAGATCTATGTAAGATTTCCCCAAAATCACTCTATTTTGTGCGAATTTGATGCGTTTCTATTTGCGGTATTTTGAAAATTTCGAAATTAATCTTGCTTGTTTTGCTTTGTTTGCCGAATTTCTTGCCATGAAACCACTTGTTTATGTTTGTATATTGCCTTGGGAATATTTTGAAACTTGTTTGGCTCAATTTGGTGAAGAATCGAGCAAATTGCCATTAACGAACACCTTGAGCTCGTGAACATAATGTGGCTTGTTCTTCATGTTTTTGCTTGCTTTTCATGCTTAATTTGTCACAATATTTGCCATAATATTGCAAGAAATTGTTTGATTGATCAAAAATTGCTTGTTATTGTTGAATCAAAATCATGCTATATTTTTAGTACTACGTACTCTGTTTTTTTTTTCTTTTATTTTTGGCGAACATAGTATCATGCGGCTAGGCAAACTTTAGATACTACAAAACCATCAATTTACCGTTTTTATATTCTCGAACATGATTAGCATGACCTGTCGTCAAGGTTCTGGCTCTCATTCTCGCGGGGCTCACCCGGAGGACGAGCCTGTCGACGTAGGCGAGGGGACTTCCACTAGCCTTGGGGAGTTCCCTAAGTGGGATGGGCAGACTTTGTATTTCGCGCACATATTCCACATTTCGGAGCACGTTCGTCTCGGTATGACCGACGAGCGAGTTCGTTGCCATGGTTCGGGCAACAATACCATCGGTCATTTGTACGATACCTATTTCATCAACAACACGGAGCTGTGCGCGTTGTGGGAGTCATGCGGCTTGACTCCTCTGCTGTAGGCCGCTCGGGCCCTCTACTCCCTACGGTCGAGTCGCTTCATTGTACGTGGTTTAGTGGAGTTCTTTTGGGACACCACTAACGTGTTCCATTTTCCGTGGGGTGATATGTCTGTCACTCCCCTTGACTTCTCTGTGATTACTGGGCTCGAATTCCAGTCGACCGTGGTTCCTTTGGGTAAGGATATTACCCTTTTGTCACCAGAGGTGGACGAGTTGCTGAGTCTCATTGTTGTTCGGGCTCGTACCGAGTTGCGATCAGTACAGATAAGCGGTCGTTCTATTCGCCGGGCGCTGCTTGTAGAGGCTTTTTGAGATGATGCGACCACCCCTGAGCAGCGGGTTACCATTTTTGTTCTTATTCTTCTGTCAGGGTCCTTTTCTCCTGACAAGGGTAGCGGAGTGCTACTCTATTATTTGCCTTCCCTCCGCGACCTGCAAGCAGTCGGGACTTTTGACTGGGCCATCTTGGCCTATGCTAACTTCTTGCTGGGATTGCAACTCGCGTGTCGCCATCGTGACTATGGAGGGGAGGTCACATTTTCCAGCTTCTGGAGGATTGTACAGGTATTTTCTATTTTCAGAAGCCTTCTCTTGAAGCACGTTAGCTTTCGCTGACCCTTCCCCGTTGTTACAGGTGTAGTTTTACGAGTATCTTCCATTTTTGTCGCCAGCCAGGCCTTCGACACAAGGGCTCCTCATTGCTGCTAGTTGGGGAGGCTGTTATCCTAGCCTGACTACTGCCAGACTTGTTCGAGAGGCACTTCTCTCGGTATGCATCGTTGCTGTCATTTTTGTTTGCTTTGTTCAACAGGATTCTGACTCATAGCTATCTCTTTACAGGGGCATGTGCCTCTTTTCTGTCCATGGGCTGATTTAGAGGTTCCAACGCAAGCTGTCGCTTATTCAGCTCAGCGTCCTTATTTCTAGGAGACGTACGACGCTGTGGTGTACTTGGGTGAGAGAGTCGTGATTCAACACTCTACGGAGTTTTTCGTAGTTCCGCGACGTACTCCACCACATATGATGGATCAGGAGGCTCTTCGAACTCATATAGAGAGATCTGCGGCTGGTGACGGTTGGCAGAGACATAGCCATCCGTCCTAATATTATGCTAGGAAGCTCTTGCCGTAATTGGCCCCACCGCCTTGTGTTTTGGAGGAGGAGGAGGTATGCTTTATTTCTTTAATTTGTCTTTCTTTTGGTAGCTGTTGTCAACCTTGATCGTTAGAGTTTAATTCTGTAGGACGCGGCTGCTGCGGAGTTTACACCTCTGCCTATGTCTGTCACCTACCAAGGGTCATTTGGGCCCGTAGAGGAGATGATACCTCCAGCCCTCGAGGAGTGGCTTCTGGTGGAGAGATCGATTCCCCACCGTCAGACTTCGGTAAGCTATCTCTGATTCTTTTCTATATGCATTTTTTCGATTGCCTTTAACCCTTTTTTAGTTTTGCAATTTTCTCGTGAGGTGGTGACGAGGATGGCGAGGGCTATGGATGCCTTTCGTTACCAGCTTGTGAGGATGAGCCACCAAGTGTCGTGTCGTCGTGGTGGCGATGTGGCAGAGGTATGTCTTTTTGCTTGCATTTGATTACTTTTGTTTTATCTCTCTATTTAACTCTGCTTTCTTTTCTGTTTCAGCCTGTCCCTCCGACGCGTACTCGCACAAGACCTGAAAGTAGGAGAGAGAGGTCTGGCTCTAGATCGAGACGTCGCTGCACCTCGGTTGAGGATTAGGGTGGATGAGAGGGGTCGAACCGCACTGTCGTCGTAGAGGGTTCTGGTTCCTCTACTGAGGGGGAGGTTTGGCAGCCCCCTAGTTAGGATACTTTGGTGATGATTCCCTTCACACCGGTGGGACGTACGAGGTCGGCTCGTTGTCGCAGTAACCGCCTTATCAAGAGCCCTAGCAGTGTGAGCCTGGTTGAATTAGCCCTACTCTTTCTTTTCCTCCGACTGGAGGGCTGATACTGGCAGGAGGTGACTCCTTGGACTTTGCGATTTTATGACACCTTCAAGATTCGTCCTCCGGGATCATAGATGTACCTTTGTTCATTTTTTTATTTGACATGTATAGGACTTTGCTATGACACTTATGTTTAGACATATTGTATATACGTACTTTTATTATTATGTCTAATCTAATTTTTTACATTTTATGTGCATGTGAGTGTGTGAAAAAATTGTAACACATTTTTGCGCAAAAATTTCCGTCATTACTAATGGAGGGTATCTGACTTTCTCCCCCAAAAGAAAAAATGAAAAATGAAATTTGATTAAAAATAAGCTTAATTAATTAAACTTAAGAATAATCAATGTGGGATATGTATTTGAAGGAAAGTTGCAAAAAATGGAATTGAATAAGGCTTTGAAAGGATCAAAAAGTAAAGTCAAAGTACAAATCGATTCAATGTTGAAAAAGATGCGGCCATCTTAACGCGTGACGCTGACGCAGGCAAGAGCAGGATATCGCGACGCGACAGCTCTATCACGGCGCGATAATTTTATTTTCCCGAATCCATTCAGGATTCGGTTTGCGTCAATCCCTGTTTATAAATAGCCTCCAAATCTACCGACTTTAGCATAATTCGAGCAGATTAAAAATACTTAGCTTGTTAGTAGTCATGGCTAAGACTTTTAGTGATTTTACTCGCAAGTGGTGCCAGTCTTGGACTCCTAAGGAGAGGGAAGAGCTTGACTTTTTTTCACTTGGGGGTTTATATGGTGTCAAGGGGGGTAAATCTCGGTATAGACTTTATTCATACCGTTTTAGACAAGGTTATGATGAAATCTGCCTTTTACCAGAAGAATTTGGTGTCATTCTTGGCTTTCCTTATTTAGATCTTGCAATAATTCCTAAGGTGAGCGAATATTATTATAAAGATTTTGAGTATTTCCTCATCCTTAGAGATAGGGATTTGAAGGATATAGTGCATGGAAATGTGATCAATTTGAAAGAATTTGCTCGTTTTTATTTTGATAGACCACGATATGAGTCTTTTCACGTTTATAAGAGGAGGGCTTTCCTCTTTTGCATGTTTAGCCAATATCTCCTTACTAGTGGAAACATTCATGAGGGTCAAGCAATTTTGGTATCTGTTATGGAGCAAGTTGATTCAGGGAGAAATCCAATGCCATTAATTGTTGGAGAAACTATGCTTAGTTTGGATGAATTAAAGGACCCTAAAGCACCTATTCGAGATTCTCCAATTTTATTATAGGTAGAAAATCAATATTTTTAATTACAGAAATCAAAAATATTTAATCTTGTATAGTAATACTAATTATTTGCATTGAATTTTTGCAGATTTGGCTAATGGAAAGGCTTGAATTAATTAGCCCTCCTGATAACATTGAAAGGTATACACCAAATTATTTTGTAAGAAGAAAGAAACGTTTTTCCATAAAGATGGGCCGTCGGGAGTGGAGTAGAGTCTTTGAAAATCACGACTTCTCTATTAAATGAGTTGTTCCTTGGTGGAAAATTGAGAAGATGATCAGCGTCAATACTCAACCCTCTTGTCGTCTTCCCAGCTTGTCCAAGTTAACTTTCTACTATTCTTGTAGAGTAAGGAGACAATATGGCCTTGCTCAAACCATTCCTTCCGGGGATCTTCGTCATCCTTACGAATTTCCTGTTCCTCAAGATGTAGAAAAGTTTGACAACTATTGGTGTGCTAGACCTTTGTGGGATGTTGTTACCCATAAGGTCCCTCCTCCTTTGTCTAGAGATGTGAAGCAGTGGCTACTTGATAGATCTCAAAAGGACAAGGACAAAGTTCAAAACATGTACAAAACTAGTGTTAAAGATCGCTTAGAAGATAAGAAAATTCCTCCTAAAGATTGCCTAGGTGCAAGAGTTGAATTCAAGACTCCTATTATACCTAAGAAAAAGAGTGTTACAAAAGGCAAAGAGAAAAGGAAAGCTAACTCTACAAGAAAAAAGGTATGGGTTGAAAAGAAGCATGGTGTAATGGCTAAAGCAGAAACTATCTCTATAAAAATTGTGTGCAGATCATCTAAGGGATCCCTATTGGTGCAAGAGATGGATGATGAAGAGGAAGCAGACAAAAATTGGAAGAGAGCTAGAAAAGAGAAGATCGATTAGAGCATTGCTTTACTTCCAATTTATTAGACATTTATTTTAATTTCAAGTCAATTTTATTTTTAATCTTTTCAATTTCATCAATAATGTACTTTTATTTTATTAATTATTAATGCAATTTTTCAGTTTTTTAAATTAACTATTTTATATTGAAAATAAAAATTCATTAAAGCAATGAAAATGACTTAAAAAACTTTCGAGAATAGTTCAAGTACGGAAGTCAAAAATTCCCGAAATACACCGAAATGCGCCCAGATTGTCGAAAATGTACTGGCGCTAGGATTTTGAATCTATCGCGGCGACAACACTGTCGCGGCGTGATACTTCTGTCATGGCGCAACAGGCCCTGTTGTGGCGCGCTGGTCTTGATTTTCGTGAGTCGTTCTTTCTGGTTCAGCGGATTGATGCCGGAGTGCGAGATTTGTAAAAAATTAAAGTGGCCGCACCCCGTAAAGGGTTGCCTACTATAGACACCCAAATGTGTCTCCCCAAAACTAAACCTAGTGATGAATACCTTTCACGTCATTTGATTATCGAACGAGGTGAAAGTGTGAAAAGTCTTGTGATTTGAATGTTTTTTATTAAAATATCTATCTTTCTGTTTTTGAAAACATTTCTTTTCTTACTCTATTTATGAAAATAGCCATTCCAATTTAGTTTGGTCCATAGTAAAGGTCCAATAATAGTGTAGTTGGATTGGGCTCAAAAAGAGCTTTCCAACGATATATTATAAGCCCAATTCCGATGAATAATGAAGAAGTTATGGATTAAATTAAATTTGGGATGAATTTTATATGTGGCCCAATGATCTAGAGGATGGCCTATTAATTATTATTCCTAAAGTTATTAGGATTGATTTTAATCTTCTAGAATATTTAGAAGGTTCCTTTTAATTCTAATAGTATTAGGATTGATAATTATATTTTAAAGAGTTTTATTTTGAATAAAATATGTGATTTGGCACAAATATGATTTTATTTTGATAAACACGGAATTTGCTGCTTAATCATATTAAGAAGAGGATTCCGTACAAAAGCGCGTTTTATATTTTAATTAGCGCCAAACGACAATGTTTGTCGCCAGAAGCTAATGGCTATCGCCTGGCCCTAATCTTGTCGCCTGGCGCTGATGTTTTTCGCCTGGCGACAGATGCCAGTTTTATTCCGAATAGGACTTGATTTGTTTTCGGACTATTTTCTACATAAATAGGGGTCGTATTTCCCCGTTTTTTATCATCAACAATCAATAATCAACAATTCACAACCATCATTTATCTTTATTCTCTAAAAGCTAGAAGCTTTCTCTCTCTATTCTTTTTCTTAACTTTCCCTCTCACAAAATTCCACATACATTAGTTCTAGACACACCTAGCCAAGTTCAAAGTTGTCTTCGCCCTAGATGTGAAAGGTTATAATTTCTGAGGGTTTGGTCCCAAATCTCTATTTCAATTATTTAATTTAATTGTTTGATTTATTATTTTCCTTGAAGTTACTAACGCGTGTATTTTGTTATTAAAAAGAGATACGAGACATTGAAGTAAGTAATTTAATTGTTATTTTGATATAGAAATCATGTTTAGATTATTTTGATTCCCAGTATCATGTTAGGATGTTTTATTGCTTCCTAGTATCATGTTTAGGGCAATAATTAAGATTTCTAATATCATGATGCTTCCTATTCTTTATATCATGTTAGTATCATGTTAGGGATAAAGCTTTGATCTTTAATGTTTAGTGACATGCTAGGATTTGTTATTAATCTTGTTAGTATCATGCCTAGTATCTTGCTATTAATATTATGCTTTGATTATGATGATTGTTATTATTTATTGTTGCTAACAAGATTAATAACAACATGTTTCTTGATATTGCTATTGTTATTGCTTGGTCACGCCTCTCTTGCATGTTTAAAGGGAATTTGTATTTGTAATCACGCTTAATAAGATAATTAATAATCTTGTTTAGGCTAATATGATTATAGTTCAAGTGATCGCCAATAATAGATTTGTTTGTGCATTAATATTCAACCAACATAGATTAAACAGGTTTAGGGTTAACCTAATGATTGTATGTTAGTCAGAAAGCGCACATGAATACGAGAAGAATAAAGTAGAGGCCTATTTAGGGCAGGTTCAATCTCTTTTAGGTTGGATTTGTACCTTCATCCCCGAACTTTCAGTCATGGTTCCAGACTTATTGGAGTTAACGATCTCTTGGATCGTTAAGGGGTGTAACCTTCACCCTGTGGACGGTTTACAAGTTCCTAAAAATTTTTGGCGACTCTTTTACTGTAGCTTCCTTCCCTTTGGACGCCACCATGCTTAAGTGTATGATCACAGTGGGGCTCAAGTGTGGGATGCTTGAAATATTCCCTACACCTACGTATCCTTTCCTTAGGAATCAGGCCAAATGTAGCTCTTTTGAGTATACTACTCAAATTTTTATGGGTAGAAATTTTTAAGTTGGTCAAGATTTGCATGTTTGAGAACTCATTACTGTCCATATCAGTCAGTTTTGCGGCACCTCCTGATAGGATGGTTTTGACGATGAATGGTCTAGACCAATTAGGCCTAAATTTGCCTCTTAAGTCTAGAACATTTTTCCTTAATGCTTTTAGCACCAAGTCTCCTACTTTGACGTTTCGTGTCTTAACCTTTTTGTTAAAGTATCTAGCCATGTGAGTTTGATAGTATTGAATGTGATGTAGAGCTTCTAGTCGTTTTTCATCAAGTAGAATTAGCTCTTCATATCTCGCTCTAGTCCATTCAACTTCATCGAGTTTACTTTCCAGAGCGATGCTCAAGGAAGGTATTTCTAGTTCTACAGGTTGTACGGCATCCATTCCATAGACTAAGGAAAATGGCGTATTTCCTGTGGATGAACGAATTGACGTGTGGTAACCCCAAAGAGTGAAATGGAGTTTGTCAGGCCAATCCTTGTAGTTTTCTGTCATTTTTTCAATAATAGTTTTCAAGTTTTTATTGGCTGCTTCTAATGCGCCATTTGCTTGAGGCCTATATGGGGAAGAATGATGGTGTTAAATGGCATATTTTTGAAGCAATTCTTCACATTCCGCTTGGAAATGAGTACCATTGTCACTTATCATTTCATGTGGGACTCCATATCGACATATAATGTTTCTTTCGATAAAGAGTGCTACATGTTTTGCGGTGATTTTTGCATATGATGCTGCTTCAACCCATTTCGTGAAGTAATCAATTGCTACAAGAATGTATTCATGGCCTCTTGTCCCAAGATGGGTGATTTTTCCAATAATGTCTATTCCCCATATTGAGAAGGGCTATAGTGATGTATAAGTATAGAGGAGCGATGGAGGAACATGTTGTAGGTTAGCGTATATTTGGCATTTAGGGCATCTTTTTACGTATTGATGGCAATCCTAATTCATGGTAGTCCAATAATATCCTTGCCGCATTATCTTTTGGACTAGCATTTTGCCGTTCATGTGAGTTCCACATGCTCCTTTGTGGATTATCCTCATTGCCCTTAGAGATTCCTTTTTACCTACACATAGGAGAGCCCAACCTTTAGGTACCCTTTTATGTAGCTCGTCATTTATGAGCACATATTGGGAAGCCAAAAGTCTTTGTGCTCGTTTTGCTCTTTTATCAGCGTGAAGTGGATATTCTCTTTTGGTGACATAGTTGAGGATGTCAGTGTACCAAGGCTCTTCCTCCTCTTCTTCTTCTTGAATTACCTCATCATCTTCTATGGCTTGGATGTAAGCCGGTTTATGCTGCTTTTCTATTGTTAGAGGCATTTGTTCAATTTCCTTGGGAATTCTGACCATCGAGGCTAGTCTTGCCAAGGCATCAGCGAATTGATTTTCTTCTCTTGGTAGATATGTGGATTCTACCTTTTCGAGTTGATCGGTAAGAGTTTCCAGATATGTTTGATAAGGAGCTAAGATTACGCTCCTTACTTTCCATCTTTTAGAAATTTGGTTGATGATTAAGGAAGAATCTCCGAATATTCGAAGTTTCTTTACTCCCAATGCCAAACCTGTTTCGAGGCCTACCATGCATGCTTCATATTCAGCAGCGTTGTTAGTAACGTCGAAATCTAACTTTATTGAGATTGGAACGTGCTCTTCTTTAGGTGATACTAATAATACTCCTACACCACATCCTTTTTGGTTGGAAGCTCCGTTGAAGTATAGTGTCCAAGTATCATCTTCTGTAACCATCAAATCTTCGTCTGGAAAATCATTCTCATGTATTGATATTGAATCTTCTATTGGAAAATCTGCCAAAAAGTCCGAGACCACTGATCCTTTAATGGCCTTTTGAGGCATGAACCTTACATCGAATTGGGCTAAGTTGACTATCCATCTAGATATTCGCCCGTTGAGTGTAGATTTCTTGAATAAATACTTAAGTGGGTCCATTCAAGATACTACGTAGACTGTATGGATGAGAATGTAATGTCTTAGCTTGGTTGTGGCCCACACTAATGCCAAGCACATTTTCTCAAGCGGTGTGCAGCGTACTTCATATTCGAGCATTTTCTTACTTAAATAATAGATGGCGTTTTCTTTACCTTCTACTTCTTGTGCAAGCATGGCTCCCATTGTTTCTTTAGTGATTGTTAAGTCACTCAACTTGTCACTCTTCTCTTCTTTTTCTCTTCTCTATCTCTCTTCTCTTTCTCTTCTCTTTCTCACTTCTCTTTCTCACAAATAGAAGTTCACTCAAACTTCCCCATTCCCCAAAATACAACTCGAAAGAAATAACTCTAGTATAAGAATATAAGAACACTCTATTTCACTAATGTGGAATTGGACTCTTAACTCAATTAAAAAAAGCAAAAGCTAAAACTTATTTGAGCAAGGGTGAGTTTTTCCAACTGAGATCAAAAACTATTTATAGAGCAATAAACGCATTGGAAAAACCTCTTTGTGCAGTAACTCCATTACGCCACCTCTCCAACCCACTAAGAAGATCATGTTCCTAAATTCAAGGGACATGAACTCCTTAACGTGCTTGACCATGATATGAAGGAGATCATGGGGACTAGGCCGTAAGTTTAGGAAGACTTAAACTCAGATTTTATTTTTGGAAAAGATATTTCGAAAATCATAGTTAACAAAAAGATAAACGTTTAAAACCAACTACTTTCCCAAAAACATGCTTGCACTATTTTATCTTCTAAGACCAATTCCACATAGCTAATTTCGAATGAAACTTAATTCTTATACTTACATAAATCCTAAAATATAAAAATATCTTTAGTCTTCATGTTCTCTGATGAAGCTTCTACTCTGAGGCTTCTGTTCCTCAAGGGGGACTTCTCTTCTCTGGTGAAGCTTCTGTTCCCTGAGGGGAACCTTCTCTTCTAAAGTCTTCATTTCTGAAGCATCAGTTCCTGCAAAGGAACTCCTCTTTTTAGATAGCTTTGTTTCTGGCTCTTTTGTTCCTCATGGTATCTTCACAAGACACTTAGTTCTCCTGGTCTTTGCAACTGATCACACACTCAAACAATCAAGCTCTTATTAGTTTGTAAGTAAGTGAGGTTGTGTCATCATCAAAATCATTAAGTCCAACAATATTCCCCCCTTTTTGATAATGACAAACAAACCAAACTTACTTACAAGGAAACAAAGATAATCCAACCTATCCAAAGAAAGAAAATGCAAAAACAAAGTACAATGCAGAAAGGGAACTATTATTAAGAAATGAAAGCAAAATAAAAAATTTGAAAAACTTGTATTTACATTATACCTGCTTGTAGAAAGTAGGCATACTTGTGAAGATTTCGAACATAGACCATAGAATGATTAAGTTTCCTTGATAGTTTGCATCTCTTCCCCCTATTGGCATTATCAAAAACCAACACAAGCAATAGTATACCATAACACAGCACCAATCTAAGTGGTTTGGTGTTAATACAGGAAGCATGCATAGAGAATAAATATTCACAAAGCATATAGGCAGAGCAAACATAGATACTAATCATCCAAAACCGATTTAAAACATGGCCAAATGTACCAATTCACAAGTTTAGCAAACGAAACAAAAGTACCCATTAATTACAAACCAAAATAAATTGTTCCCAAAAGCAGATAAAATAGAGTTTATCAAAATAAACAGGCAGCAAGGTGAGATAAGATCATGAAGCAGCACTCTAGTCATCATCAATAGCAAGATCCTCCAGCTTCTTGCTAATTTGAGACACAATGTCCTTGACAATGGACAATCTCCCTTTTTCAGTGCTTGTGACCAGCTTCTTCACATCAGCATCAAGAGTGAGCACACTCTTCTTCAGATCCTTCATATCTGACTAAGACTTCTCCTATTCCTTGAGCACTTTCTGGAGAAGTTCCTTCACCTCCTTCAAGCTCTCCTCAACTGCATAACCTGCAGATACATTCCTAATAGAAGTAGGAGTACTAGGGAGCTTCTGCAAATTCTCCAGGGCACCAGAAAGATCAATGCACACTGGAGATGGATTCCCCTTCTTTTTTAACAACCTTAAGCTTTTTCTCTTTTTCCTTCCCCCTGTTTCCAGCACCTTCCCTACTTCTTTCGTTACCTCTTCCTCCTACTCTCCCTCATCCTGAATATCTTGGACAACCTTCTCAATGACCCCTACTGCTTTCTTTTCTTCCCCTTCAGCTACATCACTCACTTCCTTTGGCCTCTTATCTTTTTCTTCTAGCACTACTTCAAAACATCCATTCACAACTTTCAATTTATGGTTTTCAAGAAATATAGGTTGTATGAATTCGGTGTTTTTGAGAGGTAGGGGCTCTTTCTTGGCAAAGGAAATGCCAAAGCTTTCGAAGACAAAGGTGAGTAAGTTTTCATATCCAACCTTCCATCCTTTTGGAACACAGTGGGTAAGGTGTTGGATCATGATTGAGGGAAAATTGATAGGTATTTTTCGGGCTAGGTAGTAGATTAGGACAGAGTCAAGCTTGTTGGCACTGTCTCTCTTTTGAGAACGAGGGATTATGTCATTGAACACAAATTTCAACAGGATTTTGTCAAGAGGGGTTATGTCATTGTGGTTTATGTAGGGTTCCTCAGGGTCACCTCCAAGATGCTCAACAATTTCATCAATATTAGCATCTGGAAGGGGGTTTCTGATGACATTGGTTTTAAAATACAAATCATATCCAGCACTCGGCACATCAAACAACTCAGCCAAATACACAACATTAAATTCAATTTCTTCCCATACACCATGCTATGAATAGTACCCTTAGAGTACTTAAAGGTTTTGCAAAAATCTTTCATAGCATCAACATACATACTCCGATTAAAACATTCACTCAACAAATTCACCCAATTTTGAAACTTAAGCAAATCAATCAATTCATACAATTTTACAGATCTACACCAAGGTAAATTGAGTGCCAAACCTATCACAAAATGCTCAGCTATCTTCTCTTGCCTTTTCATGGCAGCAGGTTTGTCTCGATAATTCACACCTAGTTCCGGAACACTTTCCTCTTCTTCTTGCATGTCATCGGCTTTCCTTTTGCGAGAGGACTGAGATTCGGTGGTTGATTCATTCTTTGGAGGTTTAGAGATCTCTTTGGTCGAGTTTTCCAAAAGGTTTTCCATGGTTGTGTCTTGAATGGGGTTTGAAATTTCTTCAGTTTCAGCTTGGGTTTTTGGTGAAATATCCATGGGAGAGAAGTTTTGATCTGAGTGAGGAGTGAGAAGGTAATTTTTGAGTGGTGTAAATTTAGGTGAGGCTGACATCCTTTTAATGGTGGAGGTAACTTGGTGAGGTTAATTTGTGAGGTGTCGTTTGGAAGGTGATGTGAATTAAGATGATTTGACACTCCAATTATTTCTTAGGGAAATGCAAACCGTGTTTTATGAGATAAGTGCATGTGGGTAACTTTTTGAACAAAAGATAGAGATGAATATTAGATGCATTCATCAGAAATTGTGTTTAGAGAGAAAAAATAGGAATTTCAAAAGTCAGTTAAACACAAGAATATTATCTTTTGATTTTTCAATAAGGAACACTTGTAAATGCAACTTGGTACACGAAACAATTCAACAAGGCTAATGCAATCAATTAAGGACTTTCATAATCTATGCCTTTCAAGTTAACATGCCTTAACAAATATTGTTCCTGCTCACAAACCTGTCTCAACTATGTAATTAAACATATAACACTTGTGCACAGTATACAATGTTTAAGCACGTCAGTTTGAGTTTCATACCTGAGGGAACTTGATGCATTTTTCTTAGTTTAACTTAATCATCCCAAGTTCCATTCTCATCTTCTCATGCCTTTCTCTATTCAAGGGTTTTGTTAAAATATCTGCAATTTGATTTTCAGTTTGGCAGAAATCTAATTTAATCAAACCCTTTTCAACATTATCCTGGAAATGATGCCTTATATGAATATGCTTGACTCTTGAATGATGGACTGGATCTTTAGATATGCAAATTGCACTAGTGTTATCAAAATAGATAGTAATGCAATTAAATTTAATACCAAAGTCACCCAACTGTTTCTTGATCTAAAGGACTTGAGAGCAACAAGCAGCTGCTGCTAGATACTCAGTCTCTGCAGTAGACAATGCAACATTATTTTGTTTCTTGGAACCCCAAGAAACTAGACAAGAGCCAAGGAACTATACCATACCTGAGGTGCTTTTCCTGTTGACTAAGTCACCAGCATAGTCAGCATCTGTAAATCCTCTAAGCATAAAGTCATCACTTCTAGGATAGAACAGACACAAGTCATATGTTCCTTTGAGGTATCTCAAAACTCTCTTGACAGCCGTTAGATGTGATTCTTTAGGATTAGACTGAAATCTAGCACACAATCCAACACTAAAGGAAATGTCAGGCCTACTTGCTGTTAGATATAACAATGAACCAATCATACCTCTGTAAGTGGTTTGATCTAAACTTGTTCCTTGTGGATCCTCATCAAGTCTTGTTGTTGTTCCCATAGGTGTGTGATTTGTCTTGGCATTCTCCATATTGTACTTCTTTAGAAGTTCCTTGACATACTTTTGTTGGTGAATCATGATTCCTTCTACAGTTTGCTTTATTTGTAGTCCAACGAAGAAATTTAATTCACCCATCATGCTCATTTCAAATTCACCACCCATTAGCTCAGCAAAGTACTTGCATAAACCATTGTTAGTAGCACCAAATATAATATCATCTACATAGATCTGTACAACTAACAAATCAGTTCCTCGAGAATTAAGGAAAAGAGTTTTATCTACTTTTCCTCTTTTGAAATCATTTTTCAGTAGGAACTTTGAAAACCTTTCATACCAGGCTATTGGAGCTTGCTTAAGCCCATATAGAGCTTTATCAAGCTTGAAAACATGATTTGGAAATTTAGGATTTTCGAAACATGGAGGTTGTTCAACAAAAACCTCCTCACCTCAGGAACCATTAAGAAAAGCACATTTCACATCCATTTGATAGAGTTTGAAACCCATAAAAAGAGGCAAAAGCTACTAGGATTCTAATCTAGCCACAGGAGCAAAGGTTTCATCGAAATCAATACCTTCCTGTTGGTTGTAGCCCTTCACAACCAATCTGGCCTTGTTCCTTACTATAGTGCCATGTTCATCTAGCTTGTTCCTAAACACCCATTTAAGCCCAATGATTTTCTTGTCCTTAGGCTTTGGCTCAAGGTGCCAAACTTTGTTTCTCTCAAACTCATGTAGCTCTTCTTGCACGGCCACTATCCAGTCAGCATCTTCCAAGGATTCTTGATGATTTCGAGGCTCTGGGATGGACAGAAATGCATGAAATGCACAGAAGTTCCTCATCTGCGATCTTGTTTGAGTTTCTTTTCCTATGTCACTGATTATGAGATCAGTTGGATGGGAACTTTTATACTTGAATGTCCTGGGTTGAAATTCCCTTGCTGGAACTCCAATTTGAGGAGCTTCTTGTTCTGTTCCTTCTGCTTCTTCTGCTTCTGATGGTTCCTCATTCACCTGTTCATCTGGTTGAGGAACTTCTTCATTCTCTTGAGGATTTTCTTCTGGAGCAGGCTGCTTTTCCTTGGTTTGCTTCTGCATCTCTTCTTCATCCCTTTCTCTTATCAATCCTATTTGAAAGTCATTATCTTCTTCTTGTTCCTACACACTCACAAACTGGTTAACTTCATCAAAGATTATGTGAATGCTTTCCTCAACACACATTGAACTTTTATTGTAAACTCTATAAGCTTTGCTATCAGAGGCATATCCAAGAAATATGGCCTCTTCACTTCTTTCATCAAATTTCCCTAGGTTTTTCTTACCATTGTTATGTACAAAGCACTTACAACCAAAGGCTCTAAGATGAGATATGTTTGGCTTCCTTCCCCTGAATAGTTCATAGGGAGCCTTGTTGATGATGCTTCTGATTGTTACCCTGTTAAGGATGTAACATGTTGTGTTCACGGCTTTAGCCCAGAAGTTCCTTGGCAATCCACTTGCAATCAGCATCGTTCTAGACATTTCTTCAAGGGTTCGATTCTTCCTTTCTACAACTCCATTCTGTTGGGGAGTCCTTGGAGCTGAGAAGTTATGATTCATGCCATTTTCCCTGCAAAACTCATCGAATCTTGAGTTCTTAAATTTAGTTTCGTGATCTGATCTGAGATGGACTATGGAGTGACCACTAATTTTATGTATTTTCTTGGCAAAAGCAACAAACTCGTTAAAAGTTTCATCTTTACTAGCAAGAAAAATAACCCAAGTGAATCTGGAATAATCATCAACAATAACCAAAACATATTTCTTGCCACTCCTGCTTTGAATTCTCATGGGGCCACATAAATCTATATGGATTAATTCCAGAGGCTTTGTGGTGCTTACCATTTTCTTCAATTTAAAAGATGAGCGAACATACTTGCCTTTCACACATGCATCACAAACTTTGTTCTGTAGGAACTTAATTATAGGAAGTCCCACAACCAATTTCCTTGACCTTAGTTTGTCCAGTAATGAAAATCTAGCATGTCCGAAACATTTATGCCATAGCAGGGGATCATCTTCAACAATACTCAGACATGTAAGGTTGTTCCTTGGGATTA
This sequence comes from Chenopodium album, assembly GCF_948465745.1. Taxonomy (NCBI): domain Eukaryota; kingdom Viridiplantae; phylum Streptophyta; class Magnoliopsida; order Caryophyllales; family Amaranthaceae; genus Chenopodium; species Chenopodium album. Next base: position 47,380,916 of record NC_137843.1, read on the forward strand.
AGTTGAGGTCAACAGTATATGTATTCCCTCTTCTTGTTCCTTCTAGAACAACCTTTTCTGAATTGTTGTTGATGATGTTGCAAGAGTCAGAAGTAAAACTTACAGAATTTCCTTTATCACAAAACTGTGATATACTGAGTAAATTGTGCATTAAGCCCTCGACTAGGAACACATTATCAATGGAATGAGATTTTGATCTTCCAATTTTTCCTTTTCCAATAATCTCGCCCTTCTTATTATCCCTAAAGGTTACCGTTCCTCCAAGAAAGTCTTCTAGTGAGAGGAATTTTGATTTATCACCTGTCATATGCTTTGAACACCCGTTGTCGAGATACCACGAGTTGTTCCCCCTCACTAGGACCTGCATGAAAACTAAGCATTAGGATCAGGAACCTAGGATTCCTTGGGTTCCTTAGACGTGGATGCAATATCAATTTTCTTGACCCACATTTGTTTCACATTTCTTTTATCAGCTTCTTCTCTTATTCTACATTGACCATAGAGGTGTCCAGACTTACCACAAAAGGTGCATACTTTCATGCTAGGAAGCTCGACATATTTCTTTTGCTTACCCTTTTTCTTGGTCATATAACCAAGTCCTTCAGTTCGTTTTCCTTGAACTTCAGTTATCCACTTAGGTATGACTTTTGGGTCTATACTTCTATCCTTCCTAGCTTCAGTTCCGTTTCAAGTTGATCCTTTTGAGTTTTTAAAGTCGAAAGTTCTTTTTTTAGATTTTCAAAATCAACAATGAATTTAAGCAACTGATCGCTTGAGGAACTGCTAGAACTGATATCAGAAATTCATGAGCTTATACTGAGTTAACTCAACATTCAGAAGAATACTTTCATTCTTGATTCTATCAGCTATCTCTGTTATGTGCTTATATTTAAAGTCAAGCTCTCTTAATTTGCTTTGAGACTTGGCATAGGTTGTTTCCAACCAAGCACCATGTTCTTTGCAAACCTTAAGAGCTTTTTCACATTTATTTAGTTTCACACAAGTATCTCTAAAGAATTCTTCTTCTTCTAGACATATATCTATTAGGACATCTTTAGAGAGAGTTTTAAGCTGTTTAGGATCAAGAAATACCTCTTTCTGGAGTTCCTCAAGGTAGGCTTTTCCATCATCTGATTTAGCATCAGACAAAGATTAGCCGTCTCCTCATCTGGTTGATCATCCTCTTCTTCTTCACTGTCTAAATCTCCCCAGGCTGCTATCATAGCTTTCTTCATCTCTGACTTGTTGTAGTTTGCTTTGCTGAACTTTTCTTTTCCTTGCTCCTTAGGCTTTCCTTTTCCTTTATAATTTTCCCAGAGGGGACAGTCTCTGATAAAGTGATCTGGGGATCCACACTTGTGGCAGCTGTAGTCAGGTTTTAGATTTGAGGTCTTTTTCCCGAAGTTCCTTGAGGTGCGACCTTTTTTGAACATCTTCTTGAATTTTCGCACAATTAGGGCAGCCTCATCCTTGTCCACTTCTGAGTCTTCCTCCTCTTCAAATTTAAGAGCCAGCCCCTTGTTCCTCATGGATTCATTGTTGACTCAAAGGTGTAGCTCGTGAGTCATGAGAGAACCTGCTAGTTGTTCGATATTGAACTTGGTGAAGTCCTTAGTTTCCTGAAGGGCTGTCACTTTAGCTCTCCATTTCTCATCCTGTGGAAGACTTCTAAGAACCCTCCTAACCTGCTCATCTGTAGGAATCTGTCTACCAATGGAAACCAGCTCATTTATGATGTTAGTAAAACGAGTTAGCATTTCTTGGATAGTTTCCTTTGGTTGCATCTCAAATCTTTCATACTTAGACATAAGCAGATCGATTTTTCAGTGTTTAACCTCATTAGTTCCTTTATGAGTAATCTGTAGGAAATCCTAGATTTCCTTAGCGTTCTTGCACCCCATAACACGATTGTGTTCATGAGGTCCAAGTCCATAGTGGAGCAATTTCACAGCCATAGCGTTGATTTCCATTTTATCAAAATCTTCTTTCTCAAATTCAGACATAGGCTTAGGGATTAACTCATTTTGAGCGTTTGTTTTGGTAACTTCAAAATCACCAACTTTGATGGCCCTCCAAACTTGGTAGTTCTCTGCCTTGATAAAGATCTCCATTCGGTTCTTCCAGTAAGTATAGAACTTACCATTGAACATAGGAGGCCTCTGAGTTGAGTATCCTACCTCGAGCTTTTCATGCATATTCATCTTTTTCAAGACCTTTCTTCTTCAAGGTTTCCTGATTCTTCGAGAAGTTAGGCTCTGATACCAATTGTTGTTTCAATGAATATTACAAGAAGGGGGCATTGAATTGTAGTATGACACAATAGTCAAACATTTTACGGAATTAAAACTAAGTAAGCTAGAGGAACAGAAAGATAAGCAAAAGGAACTGAAAGTGCAAGAGAGATTTTTACGTGGAAAACTCCTTGGCCCTAATCAAGGAGAAAAACCACGACAACTTGGGATTTTAGGAAAAGAATCTTCACTAGAATAGGGAAAATGGTCCTATTACAAACTAAAGACTCTAACTTCAAGTTCCTCAACGAACTCAAAACCTCGAGGAACAAGTCACTGAACTTGTCACTCTTCTCTTCTTTTTCTCTTCTCTATCTCTCTTCTCTTTGTCTTCTCTTTCTCACTTCCCTTTCTCACTTCTCTTTCTCACAAACAGAAGTTCACTCAAACTTCCCCATTCCCCAAAATACAACTCGAAAGAAATAACTCTAGTATAAGAACATAAGAACACTCTATTTCACTAATGTGGAATTGGACTCTTAACTCAATTAAAGAAAGCAAAAGCTAAAACTTATTTGAGCAAGGGTGAGTTTTTCCAACTGAGAAAAATCTATTTATAGAGCAATAAACGCCACTTCTCCAACCTACTAAGAAGATCATGTTCCTAAATTCAAGGGACATGAACTCCTCAACGTGCTTGACCATGATATGAAAGGAGATCATGGGGAGTAGGCCACAAGTTTAGGAAGACTTAAACTCAGATTTTATTTTTGGAAAAGATATTTCGAAAATCAAAATAAAAATAAAATTCTTTTTAGTTAACAAAAAGATAAACGTTTAAAACCAACTACTTTCCTAAAAACATGCTTGCACTATTTTATCTTCTAAGACTAATTCCACATAGCTAATTTCGAATAAAACTTTACTCTTATACTTACATAAATCCTAAAATATAGAAATATTATATTTAGTCTTCATGTTCTCTGATGAAGCTTCTACTCCGAGGCTTCCGTTCCTCAAGGGGAACTTCTCTTCTCTGGTGAAGCTTCTGCTTTGAAGCTTCTGTTCCCTGAGGGGAACCTTCTCTTCTCAAGTATTCATTTCTGAAGCACCAGTTCCTGCAAAGGAACTCCTTTTTTTAGATAGCTTTGTTTCTGGCTCTTTTGTTCCTCATGGTATCTTCATAAGACACTTAGTTCTCCTGGTCTTTACAACTGATCACACAAGCTCTTATTAGTTTGTAAGTAAGTGAGGTTGTGTCATCATCAAAATCATTAAGTCTAACATTACTCTTCTATCCATTTTAGGAATTGGTACCACATTTGCGACCCATTTGGAGTATTTGGATACCTTGATAAAACCTGCAGTTATTTGTTTTTGAACTTCTTCTTTTATCTTAAGAGCTACGTCGGGTTTCATTCGCCATAACTTTTGTTTTGCGGGTTTCATTCCTGGAATTAGTGGTATTGTGTATTGAGCTATTTCTCTATTTATTCCTGGCATATCTTCATATGACCAAGCAAAAACATCAATGAATTCCTTTAGTAGATTAATTAAATCGGTTCTTTCTTCTTTATTAAGAGTTAAACCAATTTTAACCTCTCTTTTAACAGTGGGATCCTTTGAGATGTCAACCGTCTCGGTGTCTTCAATTATTGGTGTTTTGTTTTCAAGTGTTTCCACTGCTTTAATTATTTCTTTGTCATTTTCATTGTTAGTTAAGCAATGCTCATCATCTTGAGTAAGAGAATGACACGAGGAGTAAGCAAATGAAGACATGTTATTAAACTCGGAAACCATTACATCAAATAAAGAAATGTCTGTTGGGACTTGACTACTAACTATCCTAGGAGTAGATTTTGAACTAGAAGGGAGAGAAGGGGATGATACTATAGGAGGTTTAGAAGACTCGACTACAGAAGGCTTGAACTCAGACTCGGACTCGGACTCAGATTCAAACGATTCAGACTCATCGAACATTGGTCCTTGTCCAGTTGTTATAGAGATCTTTCTTCCACTTGGTGTAATCACCTTCATAGTCTTTCGCCATCCTCGAACTAATCCCTCTTTCGGAGTAATGAGCTTTGTGGGATCAAAGTTTTCACTTTGCAAGACTGTTTGGATAAGCTAGAGTTATCGTCGATACACTTAGGCTGATTCTTCTCGTAGCCAAAGAGGAGTCCCATGACATTAAAGTCAAAGCATGGGGGTGCTTTCTTCTTTTCAATAAGAGTTGGGATCTCATCTAAGAAGTTGCAATCCAATAATATTTCAAACCCTGGTTGTCTCACCACATTTTTGACAAAGGGTTCAGGGTAATGGTCCATTGGGATTGCTTTCTTTTGGGTACGAGCACTCCTCCGTGCATTAATCTTTTCCCGGGCTTGCTTATAGTCTTTCGGAGTAGGTTTGAAACCAAGTCCGAAAGTATATAATTTAGGAAAGCCAGGCAATTCTATTTGTGTTGGTACTCCATTCTTCTTTCCTAAAGTCATTCCAGGAAAGTGCCCTTGTTTTCTAAGAATGCCATTGACTATCATATTTGAATGGAGGTCATAGCGAAGAGGGGTCTTCTCATCTTCTTCGATGAAAGAGACCACTTCAGCATTGAAGCCCCATAAATCTTCATCATTCTCGTCATGCTCCACATTTATGAGAGGCTTATCAATTGCCTTGATCCTCATAGGAGAAACGTCAATCGTGACAGGTTGTCCTCTAACTATTGCTTAACTTGTTGATGAAGGGATAAAGGAACGGCCTTAAGGTCGTGAAGCCAAGGGCGTTCCAACAATAGATTGAATGAGGCTTTGATGTCTACCACTTGACAAGTAGTAGCATGCTCAATAAACCCTGTTGTGACATTCATAGTAATAGTTCCAAGAGCTTGGTGACGAGTATTGTCATAAGCTCTTATGCCTTGTGTTGATGGGGACAAATCTTCATCCCTTATTCCTAGCATCCTCGCAGTTCTAAGTGGGAAAACATTAATTGCCGACCCATTATCCACAAGGGTCATTGGAACATTCATTCGTTTGCACACCACTGTGAGGTTCAAAGCTTTATTATGTTTATCACCTTTATGAGGTAAATCCTTGTCAGAAAAGGTGATTAGGTTGATGAGGCTAAGGAGATCACTTGTGAGAAAGTTAGCCAACCCCTCAGGAGTGGTTTTTGAGTCTATTCCTACCTTAGCTAGAGCATCCATTACTACAGGCCTATGTTCATGGGATGTAGCTAATAGTTTCCATACATTCATCTCGACCTTAGTCTTTTTTAGTTATTTGACAACATTGTTGTCTTCTACGATTGGTATGGGAACTTGTTGAGTGGTAGGAATAGGTTGCGTTGTGATGGGAGGTTGTATCCTCCCCGATCTTGTGAGGACATCGATAGGGGAATCCTCTTCATCCTAAATATCATCAAATGGATAAATCGAGGAGAGTGGAGTGTCTTCTATATCTTTGAGGTAGACATCATCATCATCACTGTCCCACACTCCATTAACCAATTCTGAAAATATCTCTTTGTCCGGCCGAATTTGAGCCAATTTCTTACTGTCAATTAATCTTTGGACTAGGTCCTTGAATTTAAAACAGTGTTCTATGGTATGTCCTCCTGATTGATGATAGGGACAATAAAATCTATCTGTCCTTTTCAGCGATTCAAATGGTCTTGGCTTGAGAGGTTTGATCTTCCAATTCTCAAAGAGCATTTGAAACATGTTTGCATAAGAAGTCTCGATAGGTGTGTATACCTTGTCACTCCTTTTTGGTGTTTCAACTACTTTGAGAGAAAATGGTTTTCTCTCAAAAGTTTTCGTGGGCATCATTTTTTCAGTGGCTCGCTTACTTTGTACCAACTTTATATGGTCGAGGGCCTCGCGACATATGTCTATTGCTTCCCTCATCATGTTTATAAGAAGCCATACCACCATTTTAGTGGCCGGTTGTTCTCCTGTGGGAAAATCACTCATGGCATCGAAAAAGGTTTCCTCCTCTTCTTTGAGAGCATGAGTTTCTTCAATCAATTTAATGAGGAGTGATGGGTCAGCGTGGCCTTCCTAATCAGAAATTGCCAAGGAGTCCGAAAGTGGAGCACGATTCATGCTTGGCTTCTTGATTGAAGGGGGCAATGAGAGTTTATTGCTATCAATTAAGTCTTGAATAGCTTCTTTCAGCTTCTAACAGTTCTCAGTAAGATGGCCCCTACCTTGATGATACTTGCAATTATGGTTGGGGTTCCAACTAGCCGTCCTCTTTTCGACTGGTGGATCACCAAACGGTCCAATAGGAGTTATGAGACCTTTAGCATGAAGGCGATCGAATGCGGTGTCATAACTCATGCCAATATGTGTGAAGTTTCTTCTAAATGGCTTCTTTTGTCCTTGATTGTTCATAGCCAAGACCTCGTTTAAGTTAATAGTGCTAACACTGTTTGAGTGAGTGGTTTTGGAAGAAGAAGGATTATCATTCTTCTTTCCTTTCCAGCCACTATTGGAGTTTCTAGCAGCTTTTTGTTTTGCAAGGTCGTCTTCAATATCAATTCCTATGTCATAGACGGCCTTGAAAGTATTCAAGTTACTTTGGTATTTTAGATGCTTTGAATACTTTTCTTTGAGGTTCTTGATGAACAACCTCACAAATTCTTTTTCAGTGGGAACTTCAACCATTTTAGCGGAAGTTTTCCTCCACTTATTGAAAAAGGAAGTGAACCCTTCATTCTCTTTTTGTTTCAACATTTCAAGTTCCCTATGGTCAGTTTCAACTTGAATGTTGCATTTGTATGAAAGCGTTTGTTAAAGAATCCAAAGAGGAGATTTTCTCCTTGTCAAGGGAGAAAAACCATTGTTGACAAACGGTTTCTAAAGATAAAGAGAACAACAAATGGAAAGCTTTCTTATCAATCCCCTTAATGTTCATTATTCTTTCAAAAGCTCTTAAATAAAAATAAGGGTTGTCAGTTGGATTGAACTTAGGGATGTCGTTGGCATTGAACTTCTGCGGAAGAAGTTCCTTGTCCAAAGATACCCCTTGTGAGCTAATCCCTTGGAACTTGTAGTCAGGAGATTTTGCTCAAGCGTTCTTCCATTCGCTCAAGCTGTTGTTGTTTCGCAGGGTCATTGACTTAAAGAGCGAGAGTTTTGAACATCTCGGTCAAGCTAGACATGTTCTGTCTTAGCTCATTAACTTGTTCCTGGGTTGCCATTTTCTTCTTAGCCTTTCTTCTTTGTCGAAACGGTTTATCAAAAAGTAAGACTTAGGTGAAAGTTTTGTCTTTGATTAGTCGCCCTTCCTTTCTTGACCAAGCGCTGTAAATATTAAACGATTTTGACTTAATGACTTGACTCAAATTGACTTTGAGTTTTTAAGTTTAAAAAGCAAAAGCAAAAATAGGGTGCGTATTTTTGGGAATCATGTATGGGTTCAAACAATAAGGTTATGTTGGGAGGATTAATATCCGACTTACCCCCATAAAAAATATGACGGAAAACATGTGCACACAAGACTCTCTAGACATGGTCATGGTGAACATATATACAAAGTGTGTGCTTAAAAAAAGTGAGTGGAAGTGGCATGCTTTGACACTTGTGTAAGACCATGGGACTATGTGCCTAGACTCAATTAATGGACTAAATAAAGCTTTAGTTATTAATAAACTGATTAATTAGACTCGGCGTGAGGACTTAGGCAGAAAAGCTGGACCATCGCTGAAGCAACGGAACTATCGCGAAACGCTAGGGGCCATCACGGCGCGATGTGGTTATCGCATCGCGATGGACACTTTCGTGTCGTGCCACAAATCAAACCTTCGTGTCATTACTGAAACATCAGTCTGGGCATGTATCCAGTGTTCTACCTTAAAAGGGCAAGCTTATAGTCGTAATAAGTCAAATTTAGTCAATTTATTAGGCTTTAATTAACCATATTAATTAAGAAAAGTCCTATATAGTCATTAATTAGTTTATTTAGACTTATACACAAGTCAAACAAACGGTTAGTGTAAACACATACAGGTTATGCATAAGCAAGAATGCACAAATAGTCAAGTAAGCACAATATGATGCAATGAGTTTGCAACCTAACCGTGGCTCTAGCTCTCTAAAGTTCAAGGATAAGGGTTAGTCAAAGAGGGTCCATGGTTATGAGTCCGGATTCATCGCGTGGAAGCCTTACCTTTGGAAGGGTTGGCGCGTATGGATGGGACCCCACAAGTTAAACTTGTTTCCATGGGGTGAATTCACAAACTCGGATGTACCCTTCGTTGCAATGAGCGTTCGATTAGGTAGATGGAGCGTGAATTCCCAAAGGGTTATGGCCATATGTAGAACACATATGGGTTTAGAAAAGAGGGAAAAACTCAATCAGGAAGTAAAATCAAGCAAACATTACTAGAACCGGTCAAAGCAAGAACGCAGATTTCTGGCTCGGTATTGGAAGAACTTGGTGCGAGACAACAGGGACCATCGCGAGACGATAGCCCTGTCGCGCCGTGATATTGCTATCGCGTCGCGACAGAGCCATCGCACTGCGATGGGAACTATTTTCTCAACGCTAGTTCCTACATACCTCAGCAGCTCTCTTTGGTTCTTAGAATTTTTCTAGTTTTCGCAGCGTTTTTTCGATTCTAGTTGTGAAAGATATTTCCTAAATTTCCTACGTGTAAAAAGCCTATTTTTTTAACGCATTACGGATGGTCTATCCAATGCGGACCTTTTTATGCTTATGCCAATAATGTCAATCAAAATTGCGCACATGAATACTTAGAACTTTTCGAGTCTCATCCACTCATTCTAAATTATTGCCAAAATAAATTTTAGGAATTAAAATAAAAATCCTCCCCAGTGGAGTCGCCAAAAAACTGTAGGGAATATTTCAATCATCCCACACTTGAACTCCACTGTGATCATACACTTAAGCATGGTGGCGTCCAAAGGGAAGGAAGCTAGAGCAAAAGAGTCACCAACAAGTTTTAGGAAATTGTAAACCCTTCACAGGGTGAAGGTTATACCCCTTCACGATCCATTAGATCGCTAACTCCATAGTGGTTCTAAACCATGACTGGATATTCGGCGATGAAGGTACAAATTCAACCTAAAAGAGATTGAACCTGCCCTAAATAGGCCTCTACTTTATTCTTCTCATATTCATGTGCGCTTTCTGACTAACATACAATCAATATATTAATCCTAAACTTGTTTAATCTATGTTGGTTAAATATTAATGCACAAACAAATCTATTATTGGCGATCACTTGAATTAAAATCACATTAGCCTAAATAAAATTACTAATTCTCTTATTAAGCGTGATTTCAAGTACAAATTTCCTTTAATCCTACAAGAGAGGGCATGATCAAGCAATAACAATAATATCAAGCAACATACAAATTATTAATACAACAAATCATCATCACCATAAAAAATCTCAGTAAAACATAATAATATTACTAGTAAGATTCTAGGCATGATACTAACAAGATTAATAACAAATCCTAGAATGTTACTAAACAATAAAGATCAAAGCTTTAACCCTAACATGATACTAGCATGATAGAAGAAATAGGAAGCAACCTAATCATGATACTAGAAAACAATAAATAATGTCCTAACATGATACTGGGAATTAAAATAATCTAAACATGCTTTCTACAAAATAAAGCAATAAAATTACTTATTTTTTTGCCTCGTATCTCTATCTATCAAAACAATACACACGTTGGTAACTTCAAGCAAAATATTAAATCAAACAATTAATTTAAATAATTGAAATAGGGATTTGGGACCAAACCCTTAGAAATTATCAACCTTTCACGTATAGGGCAAAGGCAACTTCGAGCTTGGTTATGTGTGTCTAAGACTCGTGAATGCAGTATTTTATTTTAAAAAGGCTAGGCTTAGGAATCAAGAGAGAGAAGGAAAGAATAAGCTTCTAGCTTTTAGAGAGAAAGAATTAGATGATTGTTGATGATCGAAAACAAGGAAATACGACCCTATTTATAGGAAAAACATCCGGAACGCTTCGAAAAGAGTCATAATGTGACTCAAAGTAAAACAGATCCTATCGCGACGTGATAGAGCTATTGCGATGCGATAGGCCTATCACGACGCGATAGACCCTATCGCGATAGGCTCTCTACATCGCGATGACTAGATCGGGATAAAAATTCCATACGGAGTCCTTTTCCCTATACAATTAGGTAATTAGACTCCGTAACTATCTTAATTAAAATCAAATTTATCTTTTCAAATCACTTGTTTTATTCCAAATTAAATTCCTTATAATATTAAAAAATATAATTATTAATCCTAACTCTATTAGAATTTAAAATAATCTTCTAGATTAATCTAGAAAATTAAAGTAATTCCTAATAACATTCGGAATGATAATTAATGGGTCCTCCACTTGATCATTGGCCATATAAAACCATTTTAGGCCCAATTTAGTATTTTGACCATAACTACCTCACTATTCATTGGAATTGGGCTCATAATATATCGTTGGAAAGCTATTTTCAAGCCCTATCCAACTACACTATTATTGGACCCGTATTATGGACCAAACTAAATTGGACAAGATATTTTCCATAAATAAGGTACAAAAAGAAATATGTTCAAAACAGAAAGAAGTATCTTTATTAAAAACAGACGCATCAAGAGACTCTTTCACATTTCACCTCGTTCGATAATCAAATGACGTGAAAGGCACTCATCAATGGGTTTAGTTTTGGGGAGACACAATCAGGTGTCTACAACTATAGATGCTTGTTTTTTGAGTTAAATGTGCATAATGTTTAGTATTCACTAGATGAGCAACGTATATCTATTTAATGCTATGATTTCGAGATGCAATACAATATCAGAATTCAACTTAGTAATAAAGCCCGAAAATACTTATTTATGGGTTTCCAAGTTATTTAAAACCACAATCACTTTCATCTCTGAATTTAAAAAGTTACAACATCGAATCATCTTTAATGGAAGAGAGAACGACAGATTCGTTGCAATAAAGAGGAAAAATGAATGTGCATAAATTTTTAAGTAAATGTGCATAACATTTGTACTAAATGTGCATTTTGCACAAATAAAATGTAAACCACTAGAATTAATTGTACGATTAAGATTCCTTCTCAATCTTCTCATTATAAGATCCTTCTCATTGGATCTCATTTTGCTTCTTTTTTTTTTCATTTTATACAGGTTCCTTTTTTTTTCATTTTATATATGAATTTACTTTGGTTCTTCTTTTTTTTTTTCATTTTATACAGGTTCTTTTTTATACCATCTTTGCATCCTTATTCTTTTGTTTTAAATCTCTGATTGCCATTTTCATTTTTTTTCTCTCCTCAAGAAATTCCCCAACAACCCTAATTTTCAAGAACTTGGAAAATTTAAGTTTTTGTGGTAATTTGGATGATATTGGTTAGAGAAAAGGAAAATGAAAATGAAATGGAGGAAAATGAATACTCCCTCCGTGTTTTAATAAGTGTTACAATTTGACTTTTTTTACTATTCATATAATGATTTTGACTTGATTAATTTACTATTATATAAAAGACAAATATTATTATATAATACATTGTTGGATTCGTAATAATGTATACTTTCATAAAATCAATTTTCTTAAAATTTAACTAATATATAATTAGATAAATTAATGGTCAAAGTCGTGTCTCGGCATGTATTTTTGATCAAACTGTAACACTTATTAAAACACACAGGGAGTATGAAGATGAAATGGAGGAAAGAGAAAAGAAGTGTGGTAATTAACTATGGTACGCATTTTTTAGAATTTTTGCCCCATTTTTTTAAATTTGTAATTGTAATTGTTTGATTGCGTTGATCATGATGAATTTATTATTGTTTGATTATTTAAATATTTTATGAATTTGTGATAATATCATAATAGCGGATTTTGTAATGAATATCAATTAATAATAGTCATTTTCTCTCTCCTCTTTTTTTTTTTTTTTTTTTTTACTCTTTTGGTTTTTTTTTTTTTTTTTTTTTTAAACGCCCACAAAGGGTGACAAATTGCATTGCTAAGAAATAGCTACATCGAGGATGCGAGTTCGGATAGCATTACACCACACTCTATACCCAGCTTACCATGGTTGAAAATGAGCAGCCACATATGCTACTCTATTCCCCCCTCTCTTAACAAAGGACCAAGACACATTATTAAAACTAGAACAAAGGCTAAGACTTTGTCGGACTCTAGATAATTCAAAATGGATTTGTACTATAAAATAAATGAACATGTAGTATATATATATATACTTAACAAATAATAATAAAAAAACAAATACATAAATTTGAATTTTCATGTTCATTCTTGTATACAATTGTATTTTTGTATAATCAAGTTTATTTTTAATATACTATATGTTTATTTTTATACGTGTTCATTTTTTATTACTAAATGTTCAATTTATTTTGTTTATGTGTTCATATTTAACTAAATTTTTACAAGGTTCTAAAGGGCGTGGTCCAGCTATACTATGATTGTATGAGTCATTTTCATTTTTAATATGGTACATGTTCATTTTTTTTTGATGTGTTTTCTTTTTATTACTAAATGCTCATATTTGTTAGTGTGTATATTTTTTTTTTTTTATTAATGTTCATATATTTGTTTATATATTTTTTTTTTTTTGGAAATTTTGTAAAAACCCAATTCTAAATACACCACTTTCCTAAATAACCACTTTTTTTTTCTTTTCTTTTTTTTACGAAATTAAAAAAAAAAAAATGTAAACACACAAAACTAGTAAAAATCACCACCCCCTCCCTTATCCCGACTAGTTTTTCGGCAAATTTTTCGATTTTGGGTTTTATAATCAAAATTAAATTAAAAGAAACCCAACCCACCCCTGCCACCTCCCGTAGGCGACAGCCCTACCACCTCTAGCACCCCTCCCTTCTCCGTCTCCTTTATCGGCGCCCCCTCCCTTTCTCATCTCTTTTTCCGGCCCCCTTTCCTTCCCCTCCTTGGTTTAGGGTATATAGTTTCGGGGTGGGGGGGTTATGTGATGCCGCGGCAACGACAACTCGTCTCCACCTTAAACACCACACACGATAACGCCAACAACCAATCACTACCCAAAACCCCTCTACGATTTCCTTGCAAACGAGAACAATCTCATTATTGGGGTCGAGATTCGATCTAATGTTAAGCAGCTTCTGATTGATTACAAATTGTCGTGAAGAACACCCTCAATCTGGGTCATCTAGTAGTGGAGAAGGTAACAAGTCTTAGAAAAGGAATGTGTTTGAAAGAACTTGCGAAGACTTTAATGGAGGGGGAGGGGGTTTTGCGGCAGTGATGGGGGACCGGCTGGGATTTTGCGAGCAGGGTAGGGCCTTGGTGAGGTTCGCGAGCAGGGATAGGGGCTTGGTTGGGTTTGTCGGCAAGGGTAGTGGTTGGTTGGGGTGGGAGTGGGAGTGGGAGTGGTCTAGAAGGTGGTTGGTTTTTTTTTTTATTTCTAAAAAAAAATTGTTTAATTTACTATAATATTTTTTTACAATTTTATTATTTCTGACCAATATGGTGATGACACGTGGACCTTAAGTCGGATAATTGGCCAGAATAAGCAATGAGGTGGTGAATCCTGCTGGTTTTGTGTTTTGAAGGTTTTTTTTTTTTTTTTTAATTTCGTAAAAAAAACAGTGTAGTTATTTAGAAAAATGACATATTTGGAGGTGGTTTTTTTTTTTTACAAAATTTCCTATATTTTTTTTATTAAATGTTTATTTTATTTTATATGATATGATGAAACCCTATTTGGCTCATATGCATCTCATTTTATAGGATTCAACCAAACACTAAGGCGTGGAAATAGGGATGACAACTTGGCAAGATTGGGAGTGGGTTGAATTTGGAGCGAATTATGCTAAATTCGACTCCGACCCTACTCTGAATCCGATCCGACTTTATTATACATCCTTAGACTCCGACTCGACTCTGAATTTCTTTGTTTTTTTCAATTTCTTAAAAAATATTTATAATGAATTGACAATTTTACAAATTCCACTAAAAATAACAATAATAATAATAAAAATCCAAATAAAACAAAGCAAACATTAGACTTTACTTGTTAAATTGTCTACATTATTACAAAAATATCATAAAACTCATAGTAAATTACTAGTACAATAGCGACAACCAACTAAACTCGAAGTCGGTTATTTTCTCGGATTTTTTTGTAGGATCTAACCCCGATCCTTGAATCGGATTAGTTTAACGAAGTCCAACACGGAGCAAATTTTTTCCTTGGATGAGGGCAGAGTAGGGTTGGAACTTGACTGGATTGCCAAGCCTACGTTGAGATATTTTGAGTATATCCAAGTAGAGAAAGGGCGAAATGTCGGGCTCTATCGGAATTACCTCACTAAATAGGAAGTGGATTGTTTGCTATCATGCTTGGAGCAAAAACACTTGGATTAACACAGCACTAGGAGGGTCCTTTGGAGGGTAGGTACTGCTTAACTTGATTTGGCCGGGCCGAGCATATATGGGGCTATGGGCTTAGCCCTTTTGTGAAATGGCTTCTCAAGTACATTGTTTCATATTCAGCAAATTTCTCACAATAACAATCGGGTATTGTTTAATACTAACAAAGTCATGTCCTCCTCGGAATGGGCTTGTCCTTGTCCTTTGTGTAGTAGGTGTCTACGTTCCACTTGGCCCATGCCCTTTGTGTTGCTCATAACCGCCTTTTCAAGTAGTCGAGATAAGCATAAACTCTTAAATCAAAATAACTGACACTGAGTTTTTATCTGTCTTTTACTCTAAATTCATCACAGTCGACCAAAAAAAAATATGGAAGAAGAGACGACGTCGTTCAACAACTCAACCCAACCATCTCCTCGAAACTCCACCATGTTAGGCTCATACTACACCTTCATCCTCATATTCTTATCCCCGGTATTCATCGCAATTTTTATGTATCACTTAGACCCACTCGAACCGGCTGAGTTACCTCTACACGAGCTAAGTAAGCCGGAGATGGTGGCGGCCCGAGTCAATAACAACCTGCTAGAAGGTGCTGAGTTCATCGGTGTTGGAAAATTGGTTGGACCCGAGGATATCGCTTTTGATCCGATTTCAAAGATTATATACACAGGTTGTTCTAATGGGTGGATTAAGCGAGTCAGGGTGAATGATTCGGTGGTTGATGATTGGGTTTTTATTGGTGGTCGACCTCTGGGACTTGCTGTTGGGTTGAATAACGAGCTTATTGTTGCGGATCCTTTTCAGGTACGTTACTCTTAAACTCATGAGTTATGATAGAGTTCTTATTTGAAATGATTAGATATTTTCTAATCCCTCCGTTTTTAAAACTTTCACTCTTTTGGGTTGATTTTGCGGTTATTAAGAAAATTAAATAAAAGAAAATAAAAACATATTGAAAACATAAATTTACATGAGGTTTGTAAAAAAAGTAGAGAGATAAAGTATTAAAAATACATGAAAAAACAAAATTATATATGAAAAAACTACTTTTGCACAAATATTATTGTAAATTGGTGGGTATTTTAATACAAATGAGTCGATCATTTTGGGACTTAAATTAGACTAAAAGGATTAAAGCTTTGGACACAAGAGAGTACTTTTATTGCAAATAATTTGAAATATGATAATATTTAATTTGATTTCTCTGAAAATGAGCTGAAAAATGTTTTAAAAATTATTCTCCTCCTCTCCTTGATGTTTGCACCGTTTTTATTTTTACGGTATCTAAAAATCATAACTTAATATCTTTACTAGTGTATTACGGTGTAGTATATAAAGATGTTTATTTTGGAACTAGAACTACTTTGGGAATATATATATATATATATATATATATGAAGTAAATGTTATGAATATTGTATTTTACAAGTATTACTTAAAAAGTAAGAGTTGAATTAAAAGTTAAATAATGAATTTGGACACTTTGAACTGAATTGAAGTGAACTAAGTTGAGCTGAAATAAATATTTTATGAGAGAGAAAAATTAGGAGCTGAACTGAACTTGACTGATTGAAGCTGAAGCTGAACTCAACTCAAGTGAAATTAAGTAAATGTAAACAGACCCTAAATACACGGAATTTCCTAAATAATGTACGTAGTATATAATTCCACTAGATTAGTATGTCTAACATCTATTATGAAATTTTCAAAACCTCATATGAAATATCTACCAAAATCTAATATCCATTTCCTTCGAGCTTAAATGGTATCTTCTCAAAATAAAAAATAAAATAAAATAATAATAATAATATTTTTAAAGTAGCATAAATATTACTCTGTATTGCGTACGGTCGTACGAAGTAGCTAGTTCTCTGCATTACAAATACAACCTCTCGTTTTTTACACGTGCTTTGAAAAATGAAAACATAAACATCACTAAATTTACAAAATTTATTGTTTTCTAATGGATTTTTTGACTTTTACCATTAAAAAAATTAAAAAATTGTTTTTTACTATCAAAATTGTTAAAAGTTTTATTTTACCACAAAAAAAAAATTAAAAATTATTTTTTATCATCTGTCGTCAAAATTCTAACGAAAAACTCGTGCCAAACACATGATGTTTAGTGGTTTTAGAGGCCTTTTGGATTCAAATTGAGGTCAGAATTGACAAAAAATGATTGAAAATACTTCCTTTAATGTGTTTAAAAATACCTCGATCTGCGTAAAACACGTAAAACGAGGCATTTTCGATAACTATTTATCAATTCTGACCTCAAATTGGACCCAAAGAACCAAAATACCCCCCCTAAACCTTTGAAAACATGTTTTGCGCACGAAAATCGAAGAATTTTTTTTAAAATTCCGTTAGATTTAACGGTTTTCTTGACGGTATGTGGTAAAAAATAATTTTTAGAAATTTTTTTAGTGGTAAATTTTTTTATTTTTTATTTTTTATTTTTTTATGGTAAAATGTAAAAGTCAAAAAATCGTTTTCTAATCATAATGATATGTCATGTCCTTTTAGATGATTAACGTTGTAGGCTTGTGCAACTATGTGTCTTGTGTCAACTTTTCATTAGTTATAAATATTTATGACTTGTGAAGTTATAAGTATGCACATGTGTATATATTCTATATATAGTTTCTATAACCAGTGGTGGATGCAAGATTTTCGAGCCTGTAAGTCACATTGAATTATTGATTCAACACCACCGATGCGTATTTCATTGCTTAAGAACCTCCGTAACATGATAAGGTGATTCCTACCCAACAACGTTTTTCAATTCTCCTAATGATAGGCCCGTCCACAAGTGACGGGAAAGTACCAGACCCTAAATTAAGTCCAAATTCATCAAATCTTCCGCTTGATTAGCCATCAAATAAACACTAATTGGGGAAAATTATAAACCCTACTCTAACTCCCTAATAGTACCCAAAATTCAATAAAAAATCTCAATTAATTTCAACAATATAGCATATGTCAAATCTCCTACCAATTCAGGTGAAAACCAAAATTCGATACAAACCTGAACTTTTTTCCATCAGTCAAGAATGATCCAAAAAGACCAAATTAAGAAAACCCCAGATTGATAAAGACACATCTAAACAAAAACCCAAAAAAAAAAAAGGAAAAAAAAACCACTATATTGAGTTTTAAAACAACAAAACTCAAGAAAAAATTTCGACAACCAATTGTAAGTTCCACTACGTAATTCAACAAATTAAAAATGAAATTCATGGAATCATAAAATAACAGATAGAATGAAACATAAAAAGTGATAAATTGATTTCAACGGAGCTTGGTATGAGGATTAAATTTTTTTGCATTAGTTTGAAGTTGGGGTTAATGTGAAGTGAGAAAATCCTCACTGGCTAGCCAATATAATTCAGCATGATAATTAATAAAAGAGTTAATATAATTGAGCATGATAATTAATAAAAGAGCCAATATAATTAATAAAAGAGCCAATATAATTGAGCATGATAATTAATAAAAGAGCCAGTATAATTGAGCATGATAATTAATAAAAGAGTCAAAAGAAAATCATATATTCTAGCAAAACATAAGAGAGAGAAAGAGAGAGAAAGAGAGAGTAAGGAGGAGAGAGAAAGAGAGAGTAAGGAGAAAAGGTGGAGAGAGAAAAGAGAATCAAAAAGGAGGGGAGGGGAGAGGAGAGTCAGTCACACACTCAGACATTTTCCTTCCTTTCTTTATTTTTCTTTTGTATTTTTTTAAAAAAATTAAACTTAATTTTTTTCCCTCACTGGTGAGTCACATGACTCAGGAGACACCAATGTGGGTCCGCCACTGTCTGTTACGAAGTATAATGGATACTTTCATAATTTTGATTTTATTATATTTGCAAGTTAGTTGTACCACTACTATTTATAGTAACCATGCATGATTGATAAACTCAATCAAGCATCTCTAAACCTAATAACAAAATAACCTAAGTTATAGAATCTTTAACATATCATATATCACAAACTAACTAACATGTGCAAATGAGAGTTTGGTTAATAGTGTGTTATAACAGATGGAAAAAAGAACAAATATTGAATGTAAAATTAACAAGAAAAATACACAAACTTACGTGGTTCACCAACAATGCACTGATTACGTCCACGGGCAGGCGAGAGTAATAGCTGTATTGATCTTGGGGAAAACAGAATGCAGAGTTAGAACAGATTTGAGACCAATCACAAAAAAATAGATTGATTGTCTCTCAGATATCTAATGTTATCTATGTCATGATTCACAAATGAGAAATACAGTACAAAAGACTCTCAGATTTCTTAATAATCACTCAACTAATGATTATGACGGCTAGGCAATAACCTAAGGATATGTATAATAACCCCTAGGTTAGGAAAGAAAGGTCTTACTTAAGGACATAAGGCTACGAACAAACTGCTCAAAATCGGCCAAAAATATACTCCGTATATATAATTTAATAATTTAAGGTAAAAAAATAAGAAGGTTTCAAAAAATAAAAATAAAAATATGATGTCAGCAATTGATTTAGGCGGGAAATTTTTTCACCACAACTTGACATCTGTACAATTTAAATAGGGGATGATGTCAGCGGTTGTTACTTTAGTTATATTTATAGATAGATGGATGAAGAATGAGGATGATGAAAACATCGACAATCCGTGATGTATATTAGCTATAGAAGTATATTTAGCAAATTTATCTGATAGAATCATGTTACTACACTTCTAGAGTCCTAGCTATGATCCTATATTCCTATATCCCAATGACATGGACACCATTAGTTATTGTATACCTTTCCTTTTTATACTCATTAAGTGTTTACAGTTGTACATCCAATTCTCGTGTTCTTATATGACTCTTCCTTGCCTTTATAATGAAAGCTTTTGACTACATAAGGCTTCTAGTACTAAATACTAATACAAATCCTTCACCTAAGAAAAGTAAACTTCTCGACAGAATGAGTAATTCAACACATAATTTTCAATAGTAAGTCAACAGTCAAAGAAAAAGACGCCGCATAATAAAGGGGAAAAGGTGAGATAATGAAGAGCACTTGCTAAACTACGATACAAAGTAGGATTTTGAAAAAGTGATCCGACATCTGCACTAAGTTTGGACTTAGTGTCAACTGGAATAGCTGCAGGTTTGCAAGAGCCCATACCTGCACGCTCTAAAATCTTCTATTCAATATATATATATATATATATATATATATATATATATATATATATATATATATATAATAAAGTTTTATAATACTCGTAACCTAGTACAATAAAGATACAGAATATATACAAATATTATCCTAATATGCTACAAATATTATCATGACTATAATATGTATCGGAAAGATATAGTGATGAAGTGGGAAAAATTTGTGCAATTAGCTAAGTATGGTTGGTAAAAAAGGGTACTTAGTAATATATTACGGATTATTACCTCCCTTATGCCCTTATCCATTATCTTGCATACGTCAATGCTAACTCCATTATCTTACAAGACTTACATTATTACATACGTCAATACTAAAGACAAACGATTTACTTTGATTTTACATAGAACATATTTTGTTGTTAAAACTCTTAGAAGTGTATTCCAATATATTACATGTGTCATATCTCCATTAGTTTAAATTTTAAAAGTAAAAAAAAATAGTGTGATTTACACAATTAGAGACTAAGGGTTTCTTTATATTTCCTGAACTGAGCTTAACAGAATTGAATTGAACTAATTGGAGCTGAACTAAATATAACTGATTTGAGCTAAATTGAAGTGAACTGAACTAAACCGAGTTGAAATAAATATTTTATGAGAGAAGGAAATTAGGAGCTGAACTGAAGTGATTGGAGCTAAGCTGAACTGAAATTAAGTTGAAGTGAACAGGCCCTAAGTTATTTCTCAACAAATGTAATCCATTAATTTAAATTTAAAAAGTATAAAAAAAATAGTGTGATTTACACGTCTAGAGACTAAGTTATTTATCAACAAATGTGAGTAGAGGTGTTAAAAACCGGCCCGATTAATCTGGCCCGAAATCAATTCAATAAAATTAAATTTAAAATTCAAATTAGATAATTATATGATACAGTCATTTAGCATGACTTAAATCCGATTTAACCAAATCAAATTCAACTTAAACACTTAAATTTAAAGAGGAAGTAGAAGTACTATTGTTTACGCATTAATTCGAACTACATCATTTAAGGCAAGTAAGATGGGTTGTCATACCAAATTAGAACCAACTATGTGGCAACCTCTTTTGAATTAATGAGATAAGCACTTTGACATTTTGATTTGGCTAGCAAAAGTACATGAAGATTTGAATAATTGGTCTGTATACAATCCAATAATTTAGAATACACGATTTGATATTAATTTCTGATCGGTCTCCGGTCATAAAATTTCGGTTATTGGATACATATTTGGATATTAGTTTTTGAATATCTAGATGTTCGATATCCGAACAATATTCAAAATAAATTGGATATTTGAAGTGGATTGCTAAATACCGCTAACGTTTTTTTATCAAACCGTCAACAAAAGTGATTAAGGGACAAAATTATCCTTACTCATCTCCACTTTGCTTTCTCTCTCCTAAGTGCATCAAGTCTCAAATCAACCGTCAACCACCACAAAGCAACCACTATTGCCACCACCACTCACGCCACCACAGCCACCACGACCACCACCCACGCCAACACGACCATGACCACCACCACCCACCATCACTGCCTACAACAACCCACCATCACTGCCCACAACCACCAATTATATAAGAGGTACCAGAATTTGTGTTGCTGAAAACTCGAAAGAACCAGCAACATACAATTAAAAATCAACGGGAAAACGACCGACCACTTTCCCTCACCGGCGGGAAGGTGGTGATTTTCTTTTAAATCCGCCAACCATCACAACCGGCGCGCAAAACCGATCACCTGGGATGGTAATCGTTTCCTAGCTTTGGTTGACCATACCGGCGTCCAAAACCGGTTACCATCTCGGGTGACCGGTGTTGCATGTCGATTGACAATGGTTGACCGGCGTCCAAAATCAGTTACCATGACGTTCAATTGGTTTTTCATGCTATGGTGAGTGCCAAAAAAAAATGGAGCTAGTTGATGGCGATTTGGTTTTTCCGACCACCGTGATGTAAGTTCATCACCTCCAATCCTCACCGCCGTTGTCTTTCCACCTCGTACGTTCGGTCGCCGCTTCTCTTCACCTCCGATGTACAGCCGCTGTTTGTAGTTGATGGTGGTTGGGAAGTGGTGGTCGTTTTGGCCCTTATGGGTGATGAGAGAGAAAAAAAATAAAAGAGAAAGAGGAAGATAAGGCGAGGGATATAGTAAGGGTATTGATGTCCATTCACCTTAAATATTGGCGGTTTTGATAAAAATTGTTGGCGGTAATTAACACCCCCTTTTTGAAAAAATATATCTGATCCAATTATTTAAAATATTGAGAGTTATTTACATCATCTTAAAAAAAATTTAAATCAAAATTAAAATAAATCAAAATTAAAATTAATTCTATAGTATTTCGGAAATTGCACGATTATTAGTGTATCCGATTTGTAATTCGCAACTTTTCGAATTAAGAGCTTATATTTTAACCCTCAAAGTATAACCTCTTAATTCTATTTGTCCATTTTAGTTGACACACTAGCTTTAGTTATTGTTGTAATTTCAATTTATCAATGTTTTGTGTTAATGCCAAATTGCCAGTTGTTTTTCCCTTGAATTGGCTATTAGCCAATAGCCATTGTAATTGAGAACAGTTGTGTAAGTTGTAGTGTAAAGGCTAACCAAAATCTAATACTTGTTATTAGAGATAAAGATAGCCTAGTTTGTTATTAGTCTAATTATAAACATTGCCTACCCTGTCCAAAAAAAAAAAAAAAAAATGACACACCATTTTTAGCACAAAGTTCTAGAAGAATTATACCCGTAAATAGGTCAATATAGGGTTGTTGATATAATTAAGAATCAAGGTTGAACAACTAGCTGAAGGCCCTTTTTCCATTTCTATAAGAAGCGTTCCATTTTATACCAAGCAAGTGAGATCCCAATTTCACTGTAAATTAAATTTTGTGAGAAGTTGGGAAAATTAAATTTCATGAGAAGGAAATATAAGTACAATTTTGTGAGAAAGTGGAAAATTATATTTCAGTAGAAGTTTTTGTAAAAAGTATATAAAGGATGTGAGCAAATAAATAATGAAAAAAGTTAAAATTAAAGTGGGAACCCATTTTATAGAGATATAAATTATTTAAAAGGAATAGTTAATATAAGTACAATTTACATGCTAAGACATTACAGATTAATGATTTATATATTTCATAGTCTCGAATAAGATACATTTTAATTTTTTAAAAATTTATAAAAATAACCCCAAATAATTTTGCCTGGCTGTTTGAATTAAATAATCTCAATCATCGATTAAATTTAAATAATTTAAACTTTGGGGGTTGTTTGCTTTAATGGCTCCTAACCGGTAACTTAACCTGGTATAACAGATAGGAGACACGTGTCTCTACGTAATTGGTTGAAAATAAATTTAATAAACTGAAAAAAAATAGCCAACCCCTCACGACCACCTTCCCCACCCCCTCCGACATCAGCCCTCTCACCCTCCAGCAACCCTCCTCCTCACCCCAACAAACCACCGGAATCTTCCCCATCACCACGACCCACCCACCAAAACCGCCCCCTCCCCGGAATCCACCCCGATTCTCACTGCCACCCCTTAAACCCACCCTCTTCCTTTCCCCTTAACCCCAAAAACCACTCGTCTCCTTTACCCAGGTGTCGAACCATTGTTTTTGAGGTTGTGCGACATTAGGGAAGGGGTGAGGGGTGGTTTTCGGGGTTAGGGGAAAAGGAAGGGGTGGTTTAAGGGGATAGGGTGGGAATCGTGGGTGGATTTTAGGGTGGGGGAGCGGTTTTGATGGGTGGGCCGTGATGACGGGGGAGATTCCGATAGTTTGCATTGGGGGGTGAAGACGGGGTTGTCGGCAGGGTGGGGAGGGTGGTCGTGGGGGATAGCTGTTTTTTTTTTTTTTATTAATTTCAATCAACCACGTGGTAACACATGTTCCTTAAACAAGAAAAAAATTACCACTTTTATAGGTTACTGGTCACTTAAAAGCGAATAACCCTAAAATTTAAATTATTAAATAGGAAAAATTGCCCAGAAATATCCGACCTTTGTCACATCCGTCCTAAAGAATCCCAGCTTTCGATTATTTTTTAATAATCCGACTTTTATACCCATTCTTCTCAATATGGTCCCAACCAGTCATGTAACTTGTACTCCTTCTGTCCTAGTTTACTTGCAATATTTTGACTGGACACACTTATCAATGCACAAGATTGACCGTCAAAATATTTTATTATATACTTACAAGCTATAAAAAGTTTATATTAGGAAATTATACATTAAAATAGACCCAATAACATCTTTACATGGTTACATTGGCTTCCATATAATAGCTAAAAAAGAAGGTCAAAGCGCACGTGTGAAGAGTGCAAAAAAGTGAAAACGTTGCGTATAATTTAAGATGGAGGGATTATAACAATTTACCAGACATGAGGCGGCCTGTGATTGGTAAAAAAAAAAAAATTCAAAAAAGAGTTTTTAATTTTTTTAAAGAAAAAATAAAAAATAATATTTAAACAACCACCCACTAGCTGCTCAGGCCACCGTGCCCGCCTCCTGAGTCCCCGGCCCTGCGGTTTCGACCACCAAGAACCCCATTCCCAGCACTGGTGCCGCGCCTGACCACCCTCCCCTGAACCACCAATCCCGTCCCTTCCCCAAGAACCTAGACAATGTTTCGAAACACCAGCAGCCATAAAACTATCCTCCAACTCTCGAAAATCCCTTTTTCCGTCCTAATCCTAGCCCCCCCCTTCCCTTCTCCCTTTTCCGGCCACATTCCCTTCCCCACGCCTCGATTTCGGCCACCCCTTCCCTTCCCCTCCCCATTTCCAGTCACCCCTCCCTTTTCCTCCTCGATTTCAACAACCACTGACCTAAGCACCAGCCTGCAACACCACCGAAATTGTAGCGCTACTGCTGCTGCTCCTCCTTCAATTTGCAAACGCACCACCCATATACCTATTGCTGCTAGTTTCGATGGGTTCTTGGGTAGAGAAGGTGGTTTCGGTTGGTGGCTGGGTAGGAAAGGTGATTTGGTGGTAGGTCTGCCGGAGAACATAGCGTGGTTTTTTTTTTTTTTTTTTTTCAATGATTTTTTGGATTAGTTTTTCTTGTTTGTTTTATTTTTTTTTTTTATTTTTTACCAATCACGTAGTGATACGTGTGCAACACAATTTCAAGTCACAAACCTGCTTATTAGCCGGTTTCAAGTCACTTTGGATCATTGGGAGCGGATTGAGTATAAGGTCGGATTATTAGAAATAATCAAAAGGTGAGATTATTTTAGGCAGATGAAGTAAATGTCGGATTATTTCGGACAATATTTCCTATTTAATAATAATCAGTAGTTGGGATTATAGTGAGTGAACGGGCAAAATTTGAGATTATTTTTACCAAATTTTTTCTGTAATTTTTTACATTATCTACAAATTTTACTTTGACTAATTAACTTTTGGTTGGAAAATAGTGATAGAGAGAAAAGTAGTGGGATTGATGCGATGGTTGTGAGAGTAAAGTATGAGGCAAAAGTCCAAAATTATAATAGGACAAAATTAAAGGAACAGACTAAAAAGAAAATTGGAGTACAAAATAAGAGACCTACAGAGTAGATAAGAAAAATTGAAAGATCCAACCGTGTATATTATTTTATAGTTTAGTGATACTTTGTGATCAAAAGTTGGTAAAATATGACTAAAAAAATGCAATGGAACAACAAATAAAGACCACGAAAGTAGGCATTCACAATACGAGTACCTTCTATGCCCTCAAATAAATTCTTCATGTCTTCCAACAATTTTCTCCCTATATAAGATTACGACAATTAATTATAATGTGCTTAATGTTGTGTGGTAGGGACTATTGAATGTGAGTGCAGAAGGCAAGGTGGAGCTCTTAACAGATGGAGTTGATGTTGATTATAAGATTAGGGACTATAAGATTACGACAAAGTAGAGGGCAGAAAATTAAAATTTACTGATGGAGTTGATGTTGCTAAAGATGGGATGATTTATTTTACAGAAGCTTCCTATAAATATGGCCTGCCCGATTTTATATTCGACGTTTTCGAAGGCAAGCCTCATGGAAGCTTGTTGAGCTTTGATCCCATCACCAAAGAAACAAAAGTTCTAGTTCGAGATCTTTACTTTGCTAATGGAGTTCAAATCTCTGCTGATCAGAAGTCGGTCATCTTTTGTGAGACTGTCATGTAAGTCTTGTGGTTCATTAAAAGTTTATTTGTTCGTCTCACTAAAATTGTCCCATTTATTTGAAAGATTTTCGAAGGCAAGCCTCATGTTCAATTTAATAGTATGATATTAATTGTCACATGTGTAACTTTAACATGTAACGTGAAACTAAGGTAAAATATATGGAGTTATAGATTTACTGACTTGATAAATGTAGATTGTAGATATCTTGTGTGTGAGGAAAATTGTACATAAAAATTGTGTTTGAAGTTCGAGTCGCTTAATTGCACATTGCATTTGTAATTACAGGAAAAGATGTAAGAAGTACATCCGGGAAGTGGAAAAGCAAGGAACATTGGAACATTTTGCTGATAATTTGCCTGGTATGCCTGACAATATTCGATATGATGACAAAGGCCACTACTGGGTTGCATTTTCTACGGTATTGATCTTTCTCCTTACGATATAAGACGTGTTAGTTGTTTACAATTGAATTTATGTATTGAAAAACATGATAAAAGGCACGCGTCAATTAAATTTACCCCCTCCGTGTTTTAATAAGTGTTGCACTTATCAAATTCGACCGTGTTTTAATAAGTGTTACACTTCCTTTTTTTTAGCAAAAAGTTGTATTAAAATATTATATCTATCTCCTCTCATGATCCCCACCCAGACCC
Organism: Chenopodium album; assembly: GCF_948465745.1. NCBI lineage: Eukaryota > Viridiplantae > Streptophyta > Magnoliopsida > Caryophyllales > Amaranthaceae > Chenopodium > Chenopodium album. The sequence goes on from NC_137843.1 coordinate 47,407,619, forward strand.
AATACTACTTTTTTTATTATATCTTTCCTCACATTCATTACGTTTCAATAAACTATTAAACCCACTATCTTTCTTTTATAATTTTTTAATACTCCAACTACTCCAACTATCCCACTTACCTCTTATTTTATTTAAGACAATTAAATTGCCTAAAACTATGTGCCGGTCAAATTGTAACACTTAAAAAAACACGGAGGGAGTATTCAAATGAGCAAAGCAGTTGGAAGAGAGCTCACCTTGTGACCTCAAAGTCACAAATTCAAGCCCCATCAACTACATTTGCTTGGGAATATAATAGGGGGATTCCTTGACCTTAATCCTTAGCCTCCCCCTCTACTTTCAAGTTTAACCTGCGAAGTTGGGCCGACTTAACCTGTGAGAGGTATCAGTTCAGTAAGATCCTTCGTCTTACATTAAAAAAAAAAAAGATTTATTCAAATAAGGAGTACTTATTGTTTTTATTTTCTTTGTTTTCCCATTTTATATACTTTATTTTGTACTATATATACTAAATTTTGTTTGTTAAAATGTTGTAACAGTCACCAAAGCCATATTGGGATATAGCGTTGAGGTACCCTTTTATTAGAAAAGGATTGGCAATTATAACAAGATATATTGGTCGACCACACATGGAGAAAAATGGAGGATTGGGTGTAGTTGATTTGGAAGGAAATCTTGTGGCTCACTATTATGATCCAAAATTAACAATGATCACAGGTGGAAATAAAATTGGAAACTATTTGTATGTTGGTTCACTTCATGCTCCTCATACCTTACGTCTTAATTTAGCTATACATGTTGCTAAATAAGCTGTTAAAACTATATAGCCGTGTGAGATTTTGTTAGTTTTATTACAATGTGCATCTTGAAAATGTTTTCATTATAATAATAATAATTGCTTTTTAATATATATATTTTTTTTAGAAAGAGCATTTTGATTTCAGCAGGTTTTGTGTGTACCCACACGGTGCGGCCAGTTAACACACAAGTAACCCCTGACTTACCTAATATCCCCTGACCAAGTAACCCCTCCGAGCTAGTAACCCCTGACTAACCTAGTAACCTCTGATCAAGTAATCCTTGACCGACCTAGTAACCCCTGAACTAAGCTAGTATCCCCTGATCGACCTAGTAACCCCTGAACTAAGCTAGTATCCCCTGATCGACCTAGTAACCTTTGACCTAGTATCCCCTGATCGACTTAGTAACCTTTGACCTAGTAACCCCCTAGCCTAACCACGAATTCCACCCCTAAAGCAGCCACCAAACCACCAATTCCAACTACCACAACAATCAACCATCTCCCCAAGATTAGCCGTGCGCCTTCAACCACTATCACGACTAGTCGCCCGCCTCCAGCCATCAACACGACAAACCACCAACACGACCACCGCAGTTCTCCAATCGCCACCAATCACATCGCAATTCACCAGCCGTGACACAACAACTTCATCTTCTTCTTCCTTTTCTTCGGCGACAATGGCTACGACGGCGGCCGTGGCTTTCTCTCAGCAGCGACTGAATCATCAACGCCATTTTTCCAACTCCTCAATTCTCGACCAACAATAGTAGCAGCAGCAGCAGCATCATCATCATTCTTATAGGAGATGGAACCCTAAATTTTGACTCCTCAATTCTCCACTCCGTAATTAGGTACTTTCCCAAAAATTAAATTTGATTGAGATTGAAGATGGATCCCTAAAAAGAAGAAAATCTAGAAATTGGGGAATTAATTGAAAAAGATGAATTGAAGAACAGAAGAAAAAAGAAGAGAGAAAGAGGAGGGAGAGAGAGAACGTGGTGTTGAATTAAAAAACAAATTGTGGCTGGCCACATGGTATGGCCAGCCACGTATGAAAATTTGTATTTTGATATATTTAGAAATATCTACGATTAAATCTTTACTCTAAAAAACGTGATAAAAGACATGTGTCAACTAGTTTGAAATGAAAAATGTATATGGTTATGTTGTAAAATATATGGTATGGATAAGTAATCTTAGAACTATAATTTCATCTTTGGGTAATATTTTGGATTTCAAATTTTGTAGATCAGGTAATGAATATTGATTCAAATATCCAAAAAAATGAGAAGTTTTAAAATTTTGAAATAATAATATAATATTTCGAAAATTCGATTTTGAAAAGTATCGGATATGGCATCGAAATGCCATTTTTGAAATTTTTTGAATCGGAATAATATATTCGCTACTTTTTCTGTCCCCAAATGTTCTTCTCACTTTGACTGTATACATCTACCAATGCAAAATTTTGGTCATAAATATCGTTAGTTGCTTACAGTGAAAAATATAACAATTAAATATTAATAAACTATTCATCAAGACGAATCAAATAACACTCGATATGACTATGTTTTGTCTTACTCGTACATATTAAGAGTAATAAAGAAGATTCTCTTACCCTTTAAAAGTTGTGTCATGATAACAAATGAAAAGAACAAAACGAGACATAGGGTGTATCTAATAGCAAATCAATTTCCAATCCGTGCTTCCTAGACGGATATATATATATATATATATATATATATATATATATATATATATATATATATATATATATATATATATATATATATATATATATATATATATATCAAATCAAATTATTAAAAAGCTATTAAAACCCCTCTTGTGCTTTGAGTAACTTTTGTATACATCCGATGTACGGTATTTTACTGTACATCGGGGGTCACTTTAATTTTATCAAATTTAAGGTCACTTTTACAATTTTTTGGGTAACTTTTATAAATAAAGCATAAATACTTCGTAACTTTTATTTATGTCAGGGTAATTTTTATTTATTATTAGGATAACTTTTGATTATTTTAGAATAACTTTATAATATATGTTCGATTTATTTAAAAGTTTGTGCTTTTTCAATTCCAGTCCGTGCTCAAAAGACGGATATATCTCAAATCAAATTACTATTAAAAAGTGGTTAAATCCGCTCTTGAAGAATCAACCTAACCCAGTTATTCACATACTAGACAAATGAATCCAAATTTGTGGACCACAAATAGCACGAATTTTGTTGGTGCGTCTTTGTAATCTCTTTTTTTTTTTTTTTTTTTTTTTGGGCAAGAAATCAAACAAGTTATATCTTAGTTTCTACAGTAGTAAGGACATGAGCTTGTGCCACATGTTGTCTAGGCACTTTAGAACAAAGGAGAAATGAGCAGAGGGAGGAAAGTTGAAGGATCGATTCTATTATCGGTTTGATAGTTGCTGGAGCTTGATCCGGCTATTGTAAAAGCTTTATCACTTGTAGGTTGTCTGATCTGTTTTTATTAAGATTTGTTGGTGTTGTCCTATTACTTCTGCTAGACCAATCTGCACTGCTAGGCATTCTGCTTGCAAAACTGAAGTGGCTAGAATCCTTTTCGACCCAGAACTGCTAGTGGCCTCCCCAAGTCTTCCAACCCATCCCACCGCTGCAATCGGATGGGCGAAGTCCTTCTTCCTCCATGACGCGTCTACCTGTAACTGCAATAGAGAATGGTCAGTTAAGTACCCTTTTCTCCACACCCAAGACTTTCCGATGCTGCTTCCTCCTTCTACTCTCGATTGAGGTGAAGCGTGTGAAGCGATCCATCGTTGCACAAGCATTTTCGAGTGTTGCAGCACTGCATGAGGGTCTAACTTTCCAGATTGTAGTCTTACATGGTTCTTGTGTAGCCATATAGCCCACAGGGTAGCTACAAACTACACTATCCCCAACCTATCTTTAACCTCTCTTGCTGTAGTGCTAAGATGATAGCCTTGACCCTCACTTTCAAACTATTGCCACTGAAAGTTGTGGAAAGCAGCCCCAATGGAGTTGCTGCCCATATTCTGGGTGTGATTGTAGAATCGCGGAAGAGGTGTTCCTGTGATTCCTCCTGTTGCTCACACAAAGCACAGTGTCCTTCCACTTGAATCCTCCTTTTCTTCAAATTCTTGGTTGTTGCTGTTGCGTTATGAATCAGCTGCCACACAAAGATTTTCCATTTAGGATACAGTTTTCTCTGCCAGACGCCTTTCCAGAACTTCGAATCATCCTGAGAAGGGGATGAATGCCTCTCCTAGCTCTAATATCCACTTTTAACTGAGTAGTTGCCAGAGGAAGTGGGATTCCATTCGAATCCGTCCTCTTCTTGCTCCCTGGAGATTGGCATAGCTAAAATTCTCTGAGCTACATCAAAGTTGAACATCCGTCTGACCAGCTGGCAGTTCCAGGAGTAGTCCTCTGTTAACAAACCCTCCACTTTATCCAGCCCAGCTATCTCTTGAGGTAGGGAATGCTTTTTTGAGATGTGTCCATCTCCCACCCATATATCATATGTAATACTTATGCATGACCCATCCCCTATTGTGCGTCTAATAGCTGGCTTTAGTGTAGCTATACTGCTCACTAGAATCCTAGCAGCCCATGAAGCACCTGCTCTTAGTTTACCCTTCGAGTAACCTATTGCTACAGGGGAATTGCCATATTTTGCTGCAAAGATCCTGCTTGCCAATAAATAAGGTGCGTGGTGGAACCTCCAAGCTTTCTTAGCTAGCAGAGCTTTATTCAAAGATCCTACATTTTCATACCCAACCCACCTGCTAGCTTGTGTGTACACAGAAGTTCCTTTTTCCTCCAATAAATCGATTTTTTGTCCCCACTTGATCTCCACCAAAACTTAAGAAGTGCTGCAAACAACTTCTTTATAGTTAAAGAAGGACACAAATAAATAGACAGAATGTGTGAGGCTAGGCAAACTAATACACAGTTGATTAGTATTAGCTTGCCAGCCTTATTTTAGTTTGCTAAACTTCCAAACTTCAATTTTTTGACAAGTTTTTTGGTAGGGATCATCAAACTTCCTTCCTGTTCTTTCATCTACCTCCATAGGGCAGCCTAGATAAGAGCCTAAACCCTGCTTTACCTGCACCCACAAGTTTTTCTTCATGATTCTTTTGAAAAGAGAGGGGGTATTTTTTGAGAAAACTATGTAGGACTTGTCAAAATTGACCATTTCCCCTGAAAACAGGCAGAATTCATTGATGCATGCCTTGAGAATGCTGCATGTAGATTAGAAGCTTTAAAGCAAACACTACTAGAAATAGGGTGATTTCTGACGGATATCTTCTGACGGACGTAAATTTCCGTCGGAAATTTTGAAATTTACGACGAACTATTGTGCATCGGAAAAATCCATCGGAAAACGGTGTTTCCAACGGAAAATCCCTTGAAAAATTTCCGACGGAATTAAAATCCCTCGGAAATTATTAGTAATTCTGTCGAAACTAATAATTTACGAGGAAATTTAATTCCGTCGGAAACAATTTAATAACAAAACAACTACCCCTTCTCTTCTGACTTCACGAAACAGCAAACACAACCAAAGGGAAGAGAGAGAAAGAAAGAAAGAAAGACAAAGAGGAAGAGGAAGAGATCAGCAAACCCACCGCTGATTCCCCGCCGTTCCCCTGCCGTTCTCCCGTCCATCCCCCGCCAACGGTAAGTGAATTTGGGTTTAATTTTTTTTTGGGTTTTTCGGTAAACCCTAACCAACATGTCACCAGCCACCACCATTGCCTTGTCTCTCCCGTTGCCGTTCTCTCGTCCATCCACCGCCATTCGCCGGCCGATTGTAAGTATTTTGGTTTTTTTTTTTTTTTTTTTTGATTAAACCCTAACCTGTTTTGGATTGACAAGGCCACCACCACCTTCGCGTCGGCGACAAGAACCACCACCATCTCCAACCTCCCGCCGTTGTGTAGCTAGTGGTAAGTCTTGCCCTTCTTAATTTTTTTTAAACAGTATAATTAAAACTCACATCATAAACCCTAAATTATTTTTCAATTTTATTTATTTGTAGGATTTGTGGATTTTCTTGGTCTAATTTTCAATAAAAACTGCAGATCTAGAGGTTAGTGACATTATAAACCCTAAAATTCTTATTTTAAATGATACATGACATGTTAGAAAGTAATTGTATATAGAAATATGTTAGTTTATTTTTGTTTTTAGTGTAGGGTAACTATGTATGTTAGTTTATTTAGTTAAAAATATTTGTTAGTTTAGTTTATTTTGATAAAAATAATATGTTAGTTTAGTTTATTTTAGTTTAATTATGTATGTTAGTTTATTTGGTTAAAAATATTTGTTAATTTAGTTTATTTTGATAAAAATAATATGTTATTTTAGTTTATTTCAGTTTAATTATGTATGTTAGTTTATTTAGTTAAAAATATTTGTTAGTTTAGTTTATTTTGATAAAAATAATATGTTAGTTTAGTTTATTTTAGTTTAATTATGTATGTTAGTTTATCTAGTTAAAAATATTTGTTAGTTTAGTTTATGTTGATAAAAATAATATGCTATTTTAGTTTATTTTAGTTTAATTATGAACACTAATTGTTTATATATTTGTGTATATCAATTTAATTATGATTATGATATATTTGTTTAATATAATGGATGTGTTCTTTACTTTATATATTTTTAAATGAATCATTTGCATAATCATTTGCCTAGTATCGGTTCAAGGCATACACATTAGGAATATGTCTTGAATAGTCCCCGGTTGGGACTGTCCTTGTACATTTATTCTCACTTAGGTGGTGAATGTATGCCTTGTTATTGATTCTAGGAAATATCCTGGCTTGTAATTTCTCTACAATGTTCTTTAGGTACATATGACGGGCTATCTAATAGCCTACATCGTGTACTTGGAGAACTCAAGGGAAATGCTGCCGGATTTTCCATAGAATTGAAAACCTGGCATACATTCAATAGTGAGATTAAACGTCCAAGGATGGATTAGGTTGGAGTGATAAGGACCTTTGGAAATCATTTACAATCTCATTTTCATTTCCATAACACTTTGATGGATAATGAATATTCAATACACTTTGTGACTAATGTGATTATACATATGCATGAGTTATGTACAAGTTGTAACCATGAACGAAGAGAACATAGCTGGATGTATGAAAGGAAAGTTGGCCATTATATGAATCCGGACTTTGTGAAAGGGGTAGATGAATTCCTTAAATACGTGGAAGATCATCCCGAGAGTAGCAACCCGAATGAAGTTAGGTGTCCATGTTTTAAATGTAAGCACAAACGGCTTTGGGATGTGGAAACGATTAAAATTCATTTGTATCGCAAGGGTTTTGTACCTAAATACTATGAGTGGATGTGTCATGGGGAAGGGTTTTCAAGAGTTCTTGAACGACAGTCAAATGAATATCGTGAAATGGTTTTCGATGATTTGGTCATAATGAAGATCAAGGGCTTTCCGAAGAGGCTGGGGGTTCCTTAGAGGAGGAGCCTAATGCACAAGGTAAGCATTTTCTGGATTTGTTGAAGGCTTCCGAACAACCATTTACGAAGGGAGTTCATTGTCTGTGTTAGAGATGGCTGCAGGAATTACTAGTCTTAAGTGCGAGTATAATTTGCCCCACAGATGTGCTAATGGGTTTGCTTTTTTGGTCAATGAGGCGATTCCTAACAACAACCATATGGCCGACACATTCTATGAGGTGAAGAAGATTGTGAAGGGGTTGGAGTTGCCTCATGAAAAGATGCATGCATGCGCGAAAGGATGTATGTTGTTTTGGAAGGATGATGCTCAGCTATCTACATGTAAGGTGTGTGGTAGCGACCGATACAAGAAGACTTCTAAAGGTAGCTTAGTGCCTTTGAATGTTTTATTTTATTTCCCGATCACACCCAGGTTGCAAAGGCTCTATGCAACCAAGAACATTTCAAAGGAAATGACATGTCATTCGAAAAATCCTCGAGTTCAAGGCACAGTGGCGCACCCTAGTGATAGTGAAGCATGGAAACACCTCGATAGTTGCTTTCCAAATTTTTCCAATAAGCCTGGTAATGTTCGACTTGGCTTGTGCACATATGGTTTTTCTCCTCATGGTAAGTTTGGGGGACAATATTCTTGTTGGCCTGTCATTTTGACCCCTTATAACTTGCCTCCCTCAATGTGTATGAAAAGACAATTCATGTTCCTTTCGTTGCTCGTTCCTGGTCTAAGAACCCTAAGGGCAACTTGGATGTGTATATGCAACCGTTGGTTAAAAGAGTTGAAACAATTATGGGAAGTTGGCGCAAATATTTATGACATTTCGAGGAAACAAAATTTCAATCTTCGAGCAGCCATCCTTTGGACCATTAGTGACTTCCCGGCTTACGGTATGTTGTCTGGTTGGACCACAGCTGGTGTAGGGAATAATTTCAAGCAACCCACACTTGAGCCCCACTGTGATCATACACTTAAGTATGGTGGCGTCCAAAAGGAAGGAAGCTAGAGCAAAAGAGTCGCCAACAAGTTTTAGGAACTTGTAAACCGTTCACAGGGTGAAGGTTACACCCCTTCACGATCCATGAGATCCCTCACTCCATAGTGGTCCTGAACCATGACTGGATATTCGGGGATGAAGGTACAAATCCAACCTAAAAGAGATTGAACCTGCCCTAAAAATAGGCTTCTAGTTTATTCTTCTCATATTCATGTGTGCTTTCTGACTAACATACAATCATTAGGTTAACCCTAAACCTGTTTAATATATGTTGGTTGAATATTAATGCACAAACAAATCTATTATTGGCGATCACTTGAATTATAATCATATTAGCCTAAATAAGATTATTAATTATCTTATTAAACGTGATTACAAGTACAAATTCCCTTTAAACCTGCAAGAGAGGGCGTGATCAAGCAATAACAATAATATATCAAGCAACATAATATATTGATACAACAAATCATCATCATCATAATCTCAAAGCATAATAATATTAGCAAGATCCTAGGCATGATACTAACAAGATTAATAACAAATCCTAGCATGTCACTAAACATTAAAGATCAAAGCTTTATCCCTAACATGATACTACCATGATAGAAGAACATAGGAAGCAACCTAAGCATGATACTAGAAAGTAATAAATAGCATCCTAACATGATACTAGGAATTAACATAAAGACATCCTAACATAATACTAGGAATTAAAATAATCTAAGCATGCTTTCTATAGAAGTAGAGCAATTAAAACAACTTACTTTGTTGTCTCGTATCTCTTTCTATCAAAACAATACACACATTAGTAACTTCAAGGAAAATATTAAATCAAATAATTAATTTAAATAATTGAAATAGGGATTTGGTACCAAACCCTCATAAATTATCAACCTTCCACGTCTAGGGCAAAGGCAACTTCGAGCTTGGCTAGGTGTGTCTAGAACTCATGAATGCGGTATTGTATTTGAAAAGGGAAAGCTTAGAAAAGGGAGAAAGAATAAGCTATTGCTTGAGAGAAGAGAAAGATGATTGTCGATGATTGTTGATTCTTGTGAATAAAAACGGGGAAATACGACCTTATTTATAGAGAAAATAACCCGAAAACGATCAGAAAAAGACCAAATCCTATTAGGAGTAAAACTGCCTCTGTCGCAGGACGACAGGGTCCAGCGCGACGCGACAGCCCTGTCGCTGTGCGACAGGCTTGTCGTTGCGCGACAGGCTTGTCGTTGCGCGCTGACTTTGTCGTTTTACGCTGATTCATGCGTTTTCTAAAAACCTGTACGGAATCCTTAATCTAATTAAATGCGATTAATAACGTCCGTACTTATCTTTGAAAATCAGATTTAATCCTTTAAAACACTTGTTTTAATCCAAATAGAATTCTTTATTTTCATAAAAGATATAATTATCATTTCTAATCCTATTAGAACACAAAACAACCTTCTAGATTATTCTGGAAGATTAAAATCAATCCTAATATCTTTAGGAATATTTATTAATGGGCCCTCCACTAGATCATCGGTCCATAAAACCATTTCAGGCCCAATTTAGTATTTTGGCCATAATTTCCTCATTATTCATCGGAATTGGGCTTATAATATATCATTGGAAAGCTATTTTCGAGCTCAATCCAACTACACTATTATTGGACCCCTATCATGGAAAAACTAAATTGGACTGGACATTTTCAATAAATAGAGTATACTTTCAAAAACAGAAAGAAGAGTTATTTATTAAAACAACCGCATCACAAGACTTTCCACACTTTCACTTCGTTCGATAATCAAGTGACGTGAAAGGTACTCATCACTGGGTTTGGTTTTGGAGAGACACAATTAGGTGTCTAGAGTTGGTAAGAAGGCTTGTCCATATTGCATGGAGAAATGCAAAGCATTTTGGCTTGAACACGGTGGCAAAGTTTCTTGGTTTGATTGCCATCGCTAATTCCTTCCAACGAATCACCCTTTTCTAAATATTAAAACTGCATTTTGTAAAAACAAAGTCGAAAAAGGTTCATCACCACACATCATGTCAGGAGAGGAACTGTGGGAATGTGTGAGAGACCTTCCAAGGGCAATAGATGGGCTGCAGGCACTGAAACGCCTCAAAGAAGCCAAAAAAGGGTGGTTCAAGCAAAGCTCGCTGTGGGAGCTTCCTTACTGGAAGCATCTGCTCATCCGTCACAACTTGGATGTCATACACATTGAAAAGAACTTCTTTGATCAGTTAATTCACACCATAATGGATGTGAAAAAGCATACATGTGACACGCCATCGGCTTAAAATGACATTGCCAAATATTATAAACGGCCACAACTTCATCTTCAGGAGGACGACAGAGGAAAAGAGTTCATGCCAAAAGCTCCATTCGCTCTTGACAAGGCTCAGAGAAAAGTGTTGTGTGAGTGGGTTAAACAATTGCGTTTTCCTGATGGATACGCCTCCAATTTGAGCAGATGCGTAGATTTGCAAGTCTGTAAGTTTCATGGAATGAAAAGCCACGGCTGTCACGTGTTCATGGAGAGGTTGTTGCCCACTGCTTTGAGGGAATTGCTTCCTGTCCATATTTGGAATGTATTTACATAGATCAGTCAATTCTTCCGCGATTTGTGTTGTTACACAATTACGGTTAGTGACATGGAGCGATTGGAGAAAAACATAGCTGAAATCCTTTGCAAGCTGAGAAGGTTTTCCCTCCTGCATTCTTCAACTCCATGGAGCATTTACCTATTCATTTGCCATACGAGGGCAAGTTATGTGGTCATGTTCAATATAGATGGATGTATCCCTTTGAAAGGTAAATTAAAAACCCTTTCACATCCTCTTTCTTACAAATCATTCATAGTCATGACCTATTTACACATTTATTTATATAAATATAATTGCAGAATCCTCAATCACTTGAAACAAAAAATTGGGAATAAGGCTCGAGTTGAAGGTTCCATATGCAATGCTTATCCCACTGAAGATATAGCAAACTTCTGCTCAAATTAATTTCAGGCGTCAGTTGACACAAAAACACGATATCTCGGTCGAAATGTGAATGTTGACGTGGAATGCACATTGGACAACGCTGACTTACTAGAGTTGTTCTCGGTGGATAGCGGTCGTGTCTCAATTGAGGGTAAAACTCGGTATTTAGATGAAAAGGAACTCGAGTGTGCTCATTTGTTCGTGTTACAAAAGAGCGGCATTCTTGGTGAATACAAAAGGTATTTAGGAATGAATTGAATTGAAAATTCTGAAGAATTAAAATGGTTGAAATACTAATTTATCTTGTGTCATTGACCTAATAGGAAGTTTGAGGACTACGTTCTTAGTACTCGACCTTATCTGCATATAGAAGAAGTTATGGAGAAATGTGAAGCTGAATTCTCTGATTGGTTTCATCACAAGGTGATAGAAACGTTCATGCTGTTCTTTAAATATGAATTTTAGATCTTGCAATTCAGTTTATTTAATTCATGAATTGTGACGTCAATAGGTGGTTGAAGGAAAACCAAATTCGGATGTCCTACAAGCATTGTGCATGCCCCCTTTCAAGCGTATTCGAACTTGGAGGTAGATTTTTGTTGGTGGATTTAATTTCTATACACATTCTCATGGCAAACACAAGTCTATGATGAATTATGGTGTGTGCGTGTCTAGTGAGGACGGTGGAGAGTACTTTGGCATTCTAGACGACATAGTTGAACTTGTTTACACTGGTCCGAAAAAAGAGTACAAGACTATTTTGTTTAAGTGTAGTTGGATGGATTGTGGTAGGGGTATGAACATACATGAACAATACAAGCTTGTCGAAGTAAATCATACTAAGAAATACCCCAAGTATGATCCCTTTGTATTATCTTATCAAGTGACCCAAGTGTAATACACATCCTACCCTAGCCTAAAACGGGATCGAGTCCAATGGTGGGCTGTGTTTAAAACACAAGCAAGGTCAGTGGTTGATGCTCTAGTGGACCTAGAGTTTTCGCAGGCTCCGTCCCCACAAGTACATGCAACGCTTTGTCCACCGAATGGCATTCCTGACTATGACCTAGTTGAGGATGATGAAGAAGAAGATGATTATGGCTTAATTATCTCAAGCGATGAAGATGATGAATCTAGTGTCGACTCTAGTGATAGTGACGAGGATGATGACATCGATGTGTTTTTAGATGATAGTAGTGATGATACTATTAGTGATAGTAGCGATGAAAGTAACGAATAGGAGAATTTGCTTGTTATTGTAAAATCAATAGGAGAATTTGCTTGTTATTGTAAAATCAGCGGTCTGAATTTGGTTGTTATTGTAAAATCAATAGACGAGTTTGTCGTACAATTGTTAATTTTGTTACATCGCATTATATTTCTAATTTTTGTAATTTTAATAATATCATGTCATGTTACTAACAATTATTTCAGGTGGTAATGGCGGGAGGGAAAAAAGGAGAAATGTCGAAGAAAAAAAAAGGAAAGGAGAAAGCTCGTGTTTTGATCTATGACGATGATGAGGAAATGGAGGAAGCGGAGGCCCAAGATTTGGGTGACACTAAGGATCCATCCTTCACCCAAACACAAATGCAGATACAGCATCATGGACAACAGTTTCAGGGGCAACAGGGCTCACAGTCTTCTGAGTTGCTGGTATTAGACCCTGCTACGCAATGATATGTATGTAGATGTGATTACTTGGACTTATATTCCAATTTTCCTAGCACTGACCTATGTATTACTCTAACATACATGTTCTACATATTTACTTTTTGTTGATAATCATGTAACATCATTGATCCACGTTAAATGTAGGTAAAATGATGGTCCGATGATAAAGTGCGTCTCTGGTACCCTAACAGGCTACTATCGAGAGCCTTGGAGGAATTACGGAGAGGTTGATGCATCAACGAAGGAGCATTGGTGGAACTTGTTCAGAGTATAACATTTTCTACTTTATACAGTATTACTAAATGTATTGATGGAGTTGTGGTTGATAACTTTAAATGTTTGTCACTTCCAGAAACAATGTACATGGGCACCTGAATTGAACGACCATGTGAAGAAAACCTTCGAATCCAAGTTCGCATATCGGCTAAAAGACATGTTCCACACAATCAAACACAAGATGAAAAGCGCCAAGCCAGACTGGCTGAATGAGGATGTCCACAAGAAGATGATGGACATTGTTGCCAATGATCCGACATATAAGAAGCGGTCTAAATAAAACATGAAGAATAGAAGAGGCGGATCCATGGAAAATGTGGTTGAACCAACCCACAATCAGGGTTCAATTTCAGCTGTAAAACATGCAAAAAGGATGGTAAGTTTGTTTATTAGGCAAGTGAAATAGAAATCAATTGTGTATTACTGTGAAATGACAAGTTAAATTTGTTTTGGTGCATGTACATTCAAAGGCGGCGATGAATAAAGGCCAGTTACCAACTGCACATGAGCTTTTCGTGAAGACACACTTCAAGGAGGTCCCTGAGAAAGGACCAGTGCCTGTCAATGCCAAAGCCAAGCAGATTGTGGTAACAACTTCAATATAATTTAGTATCTAAACTTATTACTTTAGTGACATGAAGAAAAAGGGCAAACTAGAAGGCATTTTTTACTTACTTGGCTCTAGTTTGATGAAAATGATCCCTATACTTAGTAATAGCTACTTTAATATGATTACAAGTCATAACCACTTATAACTATGTAATAGTGAGATGATTTGAGAAAAAATGAGTTCATTAGTTAAGAAATGAAGAAAATAGGCAAACTAGAAGTCACTAGAGCCATTTTTTGATGTTATTGGAGTGAAATGGTTCCTAAACATAAGTAATTGTTCTGTTTTTGTGTTTTCAAGCCATTGACTCCTTCAAATACTTAAAATATGAATGATTTGAGAGAGAATGAGTTCATTAGTTAAGAAATGAAGAAATTAGGCAAATTAGAAGGCTTCTTTCCTTTACTTGTAACTTATGTTGTTGGTAATTTTTTTAAACAATATATGTTTGTATAATGTATATCTTGTAGGAGACCTACCAGAAGAAGGTTGAAGAAGCAACCAGTCAAGGGATTAAGAAGAGTCTAAACGAGTCGTATTGGGAGATTGTGGGTGGTCGCAATAAGAAGGGACGTGTAAGGGGACTTGGCCAAAGTACAGAGTTGTATTATGGTAACCGGATGGGTCGAGTTTCCAGTTCATCACAGTAGTACACACCGTCCGTTATTTCTCAGATGCAGGATCAGATGGAGCATGGGGTGCAGGCTCTTCGCAGTGAAATCTAGAGTGAACTCCGAAGTGAAATGGAAGCTGAGATGCAAACCCGAATTCAAGCTGAAGTGGCCGAAATAGAGAGGAGAAGCCAGGAGAGGTGGGATGAGTTCGTGATTCAATTCGCCAGCAACGACACATGTTCCACCATTCGACCTCAGCATCGAGACCCCAGGGACGATCCGGGTAGTGGAGGAGCAGGCCAGGGTACCCAGGCAATTGTTTAGCCTAGCTTTGGTTTATGTAGTAGACATGTACTTAATTTGAATTATGTAGTTGTAGACACCCAAATGTGTCTCTCCAAAACCAAACCCAGTGATGAATACCTTTTGCGTCAAATGATTATCGAATGAGGTGAAAGTGTGAAAAGTCAAGTGTTGCGGTTGGTTTTTATTAAAACTCTTTCTTTCTGTTTTCGAAAACAACTCTATTTTATGAAAACAGCCAATCCAGTTTAGTTTGGTCCACGATAAGGGTCCAATAATAGTGTAGTTGGATGGGGCTTGCAAAGAGCTTTCCAACGATATATTATAAGCCCAATTCCGATGAATAATGAGGAAGTTATGGCCAAAATACTAAATTGGGCCCGGTTTGATCTTTACATATGGCCCGATGATCTAGGGGAGGGCCCAATGTTAATTATTATTCCTAAAGTTATTAGAATTGATTATAGTCTTCTAGATTTCTCTAGAAGGTTCTCTTTAATCCTAATAGAATTAGAATTAATAATTATATTTTGATAAAGTTTTATTTGGAATAAAATATTATTTTATGAAAAATACGATTTCAGTTTCATACGGACTTTGCAAATCGATTTTGATTCATATGTGGACTCCGTGTTGAAAGCGCGTAGAAATCCAGGCTTTCGCCAGACGACAGGCCTGTCGCCACGCGACAAGCCTTGTCGCCACGGTCTGTCGCGTGGCGACAAGGTCTGTTTTGCAAAGATATCGTGGAGTTTTATTCCTTATCAAATTCTACCTATTTTCGGACTGTTTTCTTATAAATAGGGTCCTGAACCTCCGTTTTTATTCATCAATTCTCACAATCAATTATCATCAACAATCATCATCTTTCTCTCTCAAAAAGCTAGAAGCTTTTCTTCTCTCTCTATTCTTTTTCTAAACCTTCCCTCTTACAAAATTCCGCATTCACGAGATCTAGAAGCACCTAGCCGAGTCCGAAGTTGCCTTCGCCCTAGACGTGAAAGGTTATAATTTCTGAGGGTTTGGTCCCTAATCTCTATTTCAATTGTTTTGTTTTATATTTTCCTTGAAGTTACTAACACGTGTATTTTGTTATTAGAAAGAGATACGAGGCATCCAAGTAAGTACTTTAATTGTTTGATTGATATTATGATATAGAAATCATGCTTAGATTGTTATTTTGGTTCCTAGTATCATTTTAGGATGTTTTCCTTAGTATGATATTTAGGGTGATTTGCTTATATCAATTATGATTCCTGTGATGCTTCTTATTCTCTTTTTTTAATATCATGTTAGTATCATGCTAGGTCTAAAGCTTTGATCTTTATTGCTTAGTGACATGCTAGGGTTTGTTATTAATCTTGTTAGTATCATGCCTAGGATCTTGCTATTAATATTATGCTTTAACATGATTGTGATGATTATGATAATTATGATGATTATGATTATTATGATGATGATTATTGTTATTATGTTGCTTGATGCTTATTCATTCTTATTGCTTGATCACACCCTCTCTTGCAGGTTTAAAGGGAATTTGTACTTGTAATCATGCTTAATAAGATAATTAATAATCTTGTTTAGGGCTAATATGATTATAATTCAAGTGATCGCCAAAAATAGTTTTGTCTGTGCATTAAATTCAACCAACATAGATAAACAGGTTTAGGGTTAATCCTATTGATTGCATGTTAGTCAGAAAGCGCACATGAATACGAGAAGAATGAAGTAGAGGCCTATTTAGGGCAGGTTCGATCTCTTTTAGGTTGGATTTGTACCTTCATCCCCGAACCCTATTTGGTTCAAGACCTTTTGGAGTTGACGATCTCCTGGATCATTAAAGGGTGTAATCTTCACCTTGTGAACGGTTTACAAGTTCCTAAAACTTGTTGGCGACTCTTTTTCTCTAGCTTCCTGCCCTTTGGACGCCACCATGCTTAAGTGTATGATCACAATGGGGTTCAAGCTTGGGGTTAATGCTTGAAATATTCCCTACAGTAGCTTTTGATTATGTTCTCGCTTTATTGGACATGACTATATTATGTAGCTTTTCATTATGTTCACTTCAGCATAGCTTTTGTGGAAATATATATATAAATATTTCCGTAATTCGATAATTTTACTTTTAACAAGAATTAGGTACAGGATAAGGTTTTGAATGATGCTTATTAAAAAAAAAAAAACTGAATATGTTGAAATCTAAAACTTATTTCCGACGAAATTTCTGCAGCTAAATTAGTCGCAAATAATCTGTTTGCGACGGAATTTTCGGTTGTAAACGGAATATTTCCGACGGATAATTCCGTTGCAAACAGAAGGCTTTGCGACGGAAAACCATTTCGTCGCAAATTTACGACGGAAATAACCGTCGCAAATTTACGACGGAAATGACCGTCGCAAATTTGCGACGAAATGTTTTTCTGTCGCAAGGTCTTTTGTTTGCGACGGAATTATGTCGGAAATATTCCGTTTACGACTGAAAATTCAGTTGAAAAAAAATCAATGACGGAAATTATCTGTCGGAACATAGCGACGGATTTTGAATAAAAGTCAAATTTGACAGTGACAGCACTAAATCCGTCGGAAATTCGGTCGAAAACCACCTTTTCGAAGGAATTTTCCTTGAAAAATCCAAAATTTGCTACGACCTGTTTTCCTACGGACCCTAACGACGGAATTCCGTCGGAAAGATGATTTCTGACGGAATTTCAACCTATAACGACATATTTTTTCGGTCGAAAGATGCCCTAATTCTAGTAGTGAAAAATAAAGCATCGTCGGCAAAGAATAGATGGGACACTGCTAGGGCTCTTCTAGCTACCTTGATACCCTATAGGAGTTTTCTTTGGCATAGGAACTTCAGACATCGTGATAAAACTTCCATGCATAAAATAAAAAGATAAGGAGAAAGGGGGTCTCCTTGTCTTAGGGCCGCTTTCGGTCGGAACATATTAGTAGGTTGCCCATTCGCAAGGATAGAGTGGACCACCGTAGTAACACACTGCATGATTCATCTAGTCCATACTTCTGGGAAGCCTATCTGTCTAATAATTTTCTCCAGGAAATCCCAACTCACTCTATCATAGGCTTTGCTAAGGTCAATCTTCAGGACACTTTTGTAGGAACACCCCGTTTTCCTTTTATGAAGTGAATTCAGGATTTCATAGGCTATGTAGCAACTGTCAGCCATCAACCTTCCTAGAACAAAAGCATGTTGCTCCTCCCCTACCAGCTCTTGCAGAATGGGTTTTAGTCTATTCACCAGGCATTTTTCTATGATTTTATAAATAAAGTTACACAGGCTGATAGGTCTGAACTTGCTGACATGGGCAGGATTGTCTTCTTTAAGTATCACTAGTACAAAACTAACTTCAAGTAACACCCAAAAAGTGCTACATAAAGGGGTAAAAGTGTTATTATAGACAATTGGTACCACTTTATTGGGTGATACTTCCGCCTATGTTACCTAAAGTCTTATGTAATACTTTGGGTAATGTATGGTAACACTTTCAAAAGTATTACTATAAACCCTCTTATGTATCACTTTTTATATTATTAGTATCATTTTTTAAGGGTTACTTTTTATTTCTTATGTAACACTTACTTATCTTTAGTAACATTTTTTAATCATATAGTATCACTTTATTCGACATTATGTATCTCTTTTTCAAACTAATGTAACAATTTGTTGATTATTAGGTAACATTTTTCAATCTTCTTATGACATTTAGTAGCACTTTATTCGACATTATGTATAACTTTTTCAAACTAATGCAACACTTAGTTGATTATTAGGTAACATTTTTCAATCTTCTTCTGACATTTAGTAGCACTTTATTCGACATTGTATACCATTTTTTGCAAAGTAATGTAACACATTATTAATTAATAGATAATTTAACATTTATTATTATTATTATTATTATTATTATTATTATTATTTTATTAGAAATTATTATTATTATTACTTTTAAAATATAAAAATAACATTAACAGTGAAATTAAAATATATAATAGACAATAGTTTGAATTGAAATAATATCATAGTTCTTACAAAAAACATCCATAAACACCAATTTTTTGATTGGCTAAACAATCTATTAATTAAAATAAAAAGAAAGTGAACTTCTGTCTCGTCTAGACCGACAATTTCTGAAAAACTGCCAGCATGGTTGCAGCAAACAATAGTAATGATAACACATAGCAGCAACAGTGGAAATACTTGTGCTAGCTGCAGCCGTAGTTGCAGGTGCAACACTAGTCACAGTGGAAAATTTGTTTTGCTGGGTTGCAACAACTGTATTGGGATTAGAAACCATTTTCGTGTCCACGAACTGGGATTGAACAACTGAACTAGACTCAACACGAACAATTCCTTTTGTGTTTGCAGCTAGCACTTTCTTCCTCTTGATTTCTCCTGATCCTATAGAGTACAGGGGCAAAATATTTGATTAATTCATAGTTTAAAATCATTATCATGGCATATGGCTTCATATTCTAACTACTCATGACAATGCAAGGTTAACCTGCAAAAAATTTACCTTTTACATTCCCAGACAGCAGCATATCAGATGAATTGAAACAAGTTTAAAGCCAATAGCAACCCACTTGATGTGCACAAATCCAGACGATGATGATCATCTCACTATTTCACGTATGAATTCCATGTTCTAGTAGAAACAAATACTAGCGAAATATGAGCTATTCGCCAAAAACAAATTAAAGTAAAAGCAAAAACAAAAACACAAGGGAAACTAAATTAAGCGATCATGGAGCAGAATGAATTAGTAATGGAATGAGATCACCTCGAGTAATCTAAATGGAATCTAACCTATTTCTTGGTGCAAAATATGAGCTATTCACCAAAATCGAGAAAACTGAAGTAAAAGCAAAAACAAGAATGCAAGGGTAACTAAATTAAGCTAGCACAGAGCAGAATGAAATCAGTAAGGGGATGAGAGAATCACCTTGAGTAATCAAAATAGAGTAATCAAAATTGTTTATTAACTTGCATCACATATTATTAAACATCAACTAAAATAAAAATTGAAATTTATTGTGTATATTACAATTACAAAGATACAAGCTCTGCATTTTAACTAACTTTGAAAGAGAAAATAACAAACCTAAAGCAGTGTGTTACAGATTTGTACACAGATCATAGATGGCTATGTCACAGAAGGTTGCAAGTCAATCTAAAATGCAATGCTAGATAGATTTAAACACATGCTAACCTTCTAGGGTTTGATTTCATAAAATCATGTAAATCAACCTAAAATGCAATGCTAACCAAAGCTGTTGAAACACATTTGCTAATGTTGCTACAATAAAACCTCAAACAAAACAAAGAGGTTCAATCACATTGATTTGGCGAAAAAGGTTAAAAAAAGAATATAGTATTTAAGTTTTGCAGTGCTCTTACCTTTCACCAGCTATAAGATTATATATATCTAGATAATCTCTATGGTTCTTTTTTCTGTTTTCACCGATGTTCTGTCTAAGTGTTTATCGATTTCAGTGGATTATTGGTGGAACAGGGACAACCGGTGAAACTTAGTGAACATAAATAGCATTGTCATTAGCCTAATTCTATAATGATATTGCCTAATGTTTGTGTCAAAGACTCGTCATAAAGGAATAGGATTGTTTGATCAAGTTTTGATCCTCAAACAAGCTAGAGAATCATAATACATCCAAATAGAGGTTTGTCCAATGTTCTTGGACAGACAAAATGCTAGAGATTAGTATGAAAACAGTAAGAAAATCAGCTAATTAGAGAGAGAAAATAGCAGCCAAGGGGATATATGTATTTTCAAACAGAGTATTCAGCAATACAATGCCTTCAATTCGAGAAGAAGAAACTCTCCTACACAACAAAACTCACAATTAATTTTCTAATGCCTTTCCCTTAACCCCAATCACCTATTAATGCCCAAATAAGCCAACTAATCAGCAAAGAGAAACAAAATAACAAACTCATAACAAACTTTCTACAAATCAATATTTTACCCTCTTCCTCCAAAACTGATTTTTAACAAACTTCCAACTCAACATTTTGATTAATTCTTGAGCCTTCTAGAATAGTTGAAGCATATATTGGGTTTGGGCTGATTCCTTGCATGAAATAAGGCACTGGAGGAGAGCTAGCAAGGGCCTAGCCACTTGGCGCAAGGATGGAATTTAGAGAAGTTTCATCCTTAGTTTGCTACTTGCAGCTGGACATGAACTCACTCAAGACACATAAACTACCTTGGGTGCAGTGATATCCCTTGAAGGTATGTTATAGAAGATAGTAGCATCTCAATATAAGATAATAGAGAAAAAGACTTGATAATTCATGTGAGGTGAGCAACCTACATGTATTCCTTTTATCCCTCTACCTTTTCGAACGATCAAGAATAAGGTTGCTTTCTTCTTTAAAAAAAAGAATAAGATTGGTTAAAAGTAACAAACTCATGTATATTTCTCTATAATACATTTCATGATTTGAAAATCCTAATATCCTAAGCTAAACAATCTAATTGATCAAAATACCTAAATTAAATAAATAACCCCTAATTTATATCTTAAATTTATACTCAAAATTCAAAACAGAGAATATGAAAAGAAAGCATACCCAGAAACTCAGCTACTTGATTAGCAACAACTCTGCTATTATCATTATCAAACAACACCACATTGTTCATTTTCTCCTCCCACTTTCCCATAATCCACTTATGCAAACTCATGTGATTTAATTATATGCATAATCATGGTATAAGATACTTCAATTCATAAAATAATTTGTTTAAGTAAATATGCCTAGGCCACTTGATCATATCTATAAATTGCCACACCTAGACAAAATACAAGTAAAACCACTCTGAATTCTACTAAATAAGATAAGATATTAAATTAAAGTAAGACTTTACAAAAAAAACAAAATTATTATATTTTAGTATGATCTTAATTAGATATACTATTTTACTCATAAATATACTTTAATTCCTGCCGTAGTTAAAATAAGACTAATAAGTAAGACTTTCATAAGCTTTTGGGACAATATCTAGCGGTTAATGTGAAGGTACTCCACACCATTATGAAATTTAATTAATTAAATGAATAATCACTACGTACCTTTCAAACAGAATTCAATGGTTTTATATATTTGTCATCATTAGAGTTTTGACTAATACTATATATTTAACCAATTTTTCAAGTAGTCTTGATATGCTAACAAGCAGCAGCAAACAAGTAACGAGTAAAATTTAAAATTCAACTACAGAAACACAACTAATATCCAAACAATAACAACAACAAATATATTCAAAAGTAATCCACCTTTTAGCATTTCTGTATGGGGAGATATGGAAAATGGGCTGACAGCGCATAAAAGGCTGACATCTTATCCGGGTACGGATCCACAACAACTACCGAACATATCGGCATCCACACATAAGGCAGATATATCGGCTTATCAGTGATCGACACGTGGCAACATCACTTTGACACATGGCACAAGGTACTTTGCATGACATGCAGCCACCTGTCATCTAGAAAGGTTATAAATAGTCAAGCTTAATCCCATAATCAAGAGAGCATTTATTACTCTCTCTCTCTCTTATTGTCTCTCTCTTCTTATCTTCTTAAACACTTTCTGACTTTGTCATCGGAGTGGTTATCCCCGGATCCACCCCGGGGTTAGCTGATCTCTGTTCCTTGTGTAGGTTCTCATCTAAACGATAGGAGCTCAACGGGTTTCAGGCTCGGGCTTTGGATCTCGAAATCAGGTTGTTGGATCCTTGCAGGAACAATTTGGCGCTAGAAGGAGGGGGGCTGAGTAGTTGCTTCTATCGCCTAAGAACCTCACATTCTCTAAAAAAAAATGGCTGAAAATCAAAACACTCCAGTAACCGGTAAAGTTGTTAATTGTGATGGAGGATGACGGTAGGGTCTGGGGTACCGGATCTGAAAATTTTGATTGAGGATGAGACCCATACCCTAGAGGGTGACCAGTTTAACATGCCATTAACCCTAGAAAGGCAGACAGGGGCGGTCCCTGACTCTATGGCTGAATTCACCCCGGAGGATCTGGAGATGGCAATAAGGGTGATGAATGCAATGAGTAAGAAAAGGAAAGAAGCTGAGGCAGCCCAAGATGGAGGAGGGGTGCCGGTTGCAAATCTTGGCAACCAGTTCAACCAAGCTGCTGGTTCGCAGAGACGCCAGTAGGAGGAATCGCCGGCAAGAATGCAAGCGACTCCGTGGGAGTCTGAGATTCAGTCCTCAAGTCATGACGCCAGTACAAGAGTTCATCGGCAGGGAGGTTTGCAGATTGTAGGGCAGGATATGGTGCGGACAGTGGTCCAGTTAAGGGCATCACCGTTTGCGCAGAGTATCTTGGATCAACCTATGGAGAAGATCAAAATGCCGACATGTTGGTACGATGGAAGGGGAGATCCTAGTAGATACATAACCTCATACGAGGGGCATATGATCCTGTACACCAACTCGGATGCCGTTTGGTGCAAGGTTTTTCCTACCACTCTAATTAGGGCTGTGGCAGATTGGTTTAATAATCTGGGGAATGGAACGGTTGATAGCTTTGAGAAGCTAACCGAGATGTTCGTAGGGCAGTATATCAGCAATAGTGTACGACAGAGAACTTCGGCAGAGCTAATGGCAATAAAGGGAGTACATCAGGAGATTTAACAATGAGGCAAATACAATCTCGAAATTGCAGTAAGAGATAGCGGTTATGGCATTGATGAATAGCCTAAATGACTCAGAGTTTAAGAGGTACTTGACCAGAAAGAATTTTCCAACACTTGCAGCAGCTTTTAACAAAGCTCATGATTACATAAAGAGTGAATAGTTGATGAAAACAAGCAGTCGAGTTGGTTCAGCCGATAGGGCTTAGCCTATATCGGAGGGGGGATCTTCAAGAGGTGGAAGGCCGAGGAATTCGACCCAATGAGGGGCGGAGGAAGTCGGCATGAGGCTAGAAGTGCCAAGGCACTAATGCGGTACAGTTCGTACACCCCGCTGAACACGCCAAGGGCTGCAATATTTTCTGTTAATCAGAACCGAGAAGGATGGGTGAGACCCATACCTATGAGGGCAAAAGGAAGGGATGCTAAGAAGTATTGTATGTTCCACCGAGATTTTGGGCACTATACTAAAGAGTGCACACAACTGAAGGATAATATTGAAGAGTTGGTAAGAAAGGGTCATTTGGCTCAATACCGACTACATGCGGGGGAAAGTCAGCCACCACCGTATCGGCAGCCGGAGCGTCAACAAATAGAAGGAAGGCCAGAAAGGCAAGGGCAGGTAAATCGGCAAGGGGATGGTGGCAGCCACCCTTGTCAATTGGAATGAAAGTTGATGTGATAACTAGTGGACTAATGCACGGAGGGACGATAAGTGGAGCACGAAAGCACCTGTTAGAACACCGACATATAGTGAATGCCCTAGATGTTGATAATCGCCCCTGGTCGGCTGAAATACCTGATGTGGTGTTCACAAAGGAAGATGCGAGGGGAATAGTTTTCCCGCATGATGACCCCTTGGTGCTGATAACAACAATCAATGGGGCTGATGTTAAAGGAGTCCTGGTGGATGGGGGCAGCTCAGCTAATGTCTTGTTTATGCAAGCGTTTAACGAACTGATGATAGAAAGGCAGTATTTAACGCCGGTATCTTATCCTGTGATTGGGTTCAACAGTGAGGTCGGAGGGAAGTATAGTTCTCCCGGTTAGATTTGGAGATGGAGTGGCCGTAAGAGATGTCATGGCCGAATTTCTAGTGGTGGATGTGCCATCAGCGTAATGGTATCATTGGAAGACCAATAATTCATGACATACAGGCAGTGGTATCAACCTACCATTTGACCATTGCCTATGTGTCAAATTTGGGAAAAGTAGAAAAGGTGCATGGTGGGCACGTGATGGCAAAGTCATGTTATGTGACGGCTTTGAAAAATCGAGTACAGAAGGGCCAGATACCAAGCAATCCAAAAAGGGAAAGAGAACCTACGGTGCGGGACTTGTCTATGGAGAATTTTGATGCAAGGCCGGAAACTGCCGCAAGGCCGTCACCAGGAGGAGAAACAGTGCAGGTCGAACTCCAACCAGGTGATCCGAGTCGGACAATAAAGGTTAGGGCTGACATGGTTGTCGGCATGAGATGTCACCTAATCAGCCTGTTGCAAGAAAATGCAGACGTGTTTGCTTTCTCGGCACTTGAGATGCCTAGAATACATCCCAAGGTGATGGAACATAAGCTAAATGTAGATCGGAAGTTCAGACCGATAAGGCAAAAGAAGCGCAATTTCTCAACAGAGAAAATTGAGGCAATACAAGCAGAAGTTAATAAGCTCTTAACGGTGGGGTTCATAGAGCCGTGTACTTACCCGGAATGGTTGGCTAATGTAGTTATGGTGAGAAAGCTGACTGAAAAGTGGCGAATGTGTGTGGATTTCATGGATCTTAACAAGGCCTGCCTAAAGGATTGTTACCCGTTGCCACGGATAGACAGATCGGTGAATTCTACCTCCGGCCACGAAATGCTTAGTTTCTTGGATGCGTTTTCGGGATATCATCAGGTCAGCCTTCATGAATCTGACAGGCCCAAAACAGCGTTTATAACAGATGCTGGAGTATATTGCTACAAGGCTATGCCATTTGGGCTGAAGAACGCTGGGGCAACTTATCAGAAACTGGTTGATAAGATCTTTGAAAAGTAGAAGGGGCGCAATGTAGAAGTATATGTAGATGATACCATAGTGAAGAGTAAGCTGAAAAAGGATCACATAACTGACTAGAAGGAAACCTTTGCCACTTTGCGGCAGTATCAGATGAAGTTGAATCCCGAAAAGTGTGTTTTTGGGGTCAGATCGGGGAAGTTTTGGGCTTTATGGTGAGTGAACGAGGTATCGATGCAAATCCTGATAAGGTGAATGCCATCCTTGAAATGAAACAGTCGAAAAAAATTCGAGATATACAGAGGCTTACGGGCAGGATGACAGGGTTGACTCGCTTCATTAGTAAATCAGCTGATAAAGCACTTTCGTTCTTTGTGGTTTTACGGCAAAATAAAACTTTCGAATGAGGAAAGGATCAAGCGGATGCTTTGGAGGTTGTGAGGAATCATTTGAGATCTCTTCCGACAGTGGCCAGGCCAGAACAAGGAGAACAGTTGCAACTGTACATCTCGGCGTCGCCAAAGACTGTCGCTGTAGTGTTGCTGGTTGAGAGGAAAAAGCAACAAATGCCGATTTAATTTGTCAGCCATGTGCTGAACGCCACTGAGCGACGGTATCCTGTGATAGAAAAGATGGCGCTAGCTATAGTAATTGCTGCCAAAAAGCTACGACCCTATTTTGACGCTCATCCGATAGAAATATTGACGAATCATCCCCTTGAAAAATCACTGCAAAAGATGGATACATCAGGCAGGTTGAGCTGCATTATAAGCCTAGGGTATCGATTAAGGCACATGCCTTGTCAGATTTCATTATGGAAACTTTGTATAATGATAAGGAAGAGGTATTGGGGACATGGCAGGTGTCAGTGGACGGGTCGACAACGTCAACTGGATCTGGGGCAGGCATTGTGATAACAGCCCCAGTTGGCGGAACTTTTGAGTATGCCCTGAAGTTTAAATTCAAAGCTACCAATAATGAAGCCGAATATGAAGCGGCGATAGCTAGAATCCAGTTGTCAATAGCGGCGGACGCTAAACGGTTGGTCCTCAAAACAGATTCACAGTTGGTATCTAGTCAATTCAGTGGAGAGTATGAGGCACGAGAATCAACAATGATAAAATATTTAGAAAAAATAAACCAGTTAACGGCCCAGTTGCAACATTTTGAAGTTCAATTAGTGTCGAGAGCACAAAATGCGCAGGTTGACACTTTGGCAAGGTTAGCCAACTCGAGCTTTAATAATCTAGAGAGGAATGTCATGGTGGAGGTTTTGAAGCACAAAAGTATAGATGAGGGCTCGGAGCAGGTTCTCTGTGTTGATACCAGCAGTTAGTGGTACGACAAGATTCTGGCATATCTCCTAACGGGGGCGTTACCGGTTGATAAGGGGGAATCCCAGAAGCTAAGGAAAGACAGTGTCTGGTTTATCATGTATCAGGGGCAGTTATATAAAAGAGGGTTTTCGTTATCGTTGCAGAGATGTATAACTAACCACGAATCCGCAAGACTTATCGAAGAAATACATGAGGGAACTTGTGGGAATCATCTTGGCGCACGAGCTCTATCAAGAGAAGCAATGAGAAGAGGATATTATTGGCCGACAATGAATGAAGATGCTTCTCGGTATGTAAAGAAGTGTGAGGTATGTCAAAAGTTTGCGCCCGAGCTGAACCGGCCGCCGAATGACTTGATGCCGATACTTAATCTAGTTCATTTTTCACAATGGGGAATGGATATAGTAGGGCCATTTCCGTTAGCAACAGGAGGAAGGAAATTTCTCCTAGTTGGTATAGATTACTTTACCAAATGGATAGAAGTTGAGCCAGTAGCGAAGATATCAGCGTCGGAAGTGAAAAAGTTCATTTGGAAAAATATCTTCATGAGGTTTGGATTGCCAATGGCAATGGTTTTCGACCATGGATCTCAATTCGACTGTAAGCCGGTTAAGGATCTCTTAGCTTTATACAAGGTTAAATTTGCATATGCTGCGGTTTGTCATCCGCAATCCAATGGCCAGACAGAAGCGGCAAATAAGCAAGTGATAACGGCGATAAAGAAGAAGATAGAAGACGCAAAAGGCTTGTGGGCCGAATTGATACCAGAAATATTATGGGAAAACAGAACAACAGTCAGAGAAGCCATAGGCGAATCACCCTTCAACTTGGTCTTTGGGACAGAAGTAGTGGTACCAGCAGAGGTGGGATTGCCGACATTCAGGATTCAGCATTACTGTGAAGAGCAAAATGACTTATTACTGAGACAACAGGTAGATTTTCTACCAGAATTACGGGAAAAAGTGGCAATTAGATCGGCTGCCTACAAAGACAGAATGTCAAGGGCATATAACAAAAGGGTAAACCATTGGCCTTTGAATACGGGGGATTTGGTGCTATGCAGAACGGCGGCAACCGAAAAAGGAAATGAAGATGGAAAGTTGACAGCAAACTGGGAAGGACCATACCGGATTAGAGATATGGTAATGCATGGGTCATTCTACTTGGAAACAATAGACGGAAAACCGTTAAAGAATGTCTGGAACACGGCAGTGCTTAAAAAGTATTATGATTAAAAAAGTAATGTAATATCTTTTTGTAAAGTATATAAATGATATTGATATACAAGTGATATCAGTCATAAATAAGAGGAAAGTTATCCAACATTGTGTATGGCACAGGCATCCTCCACTTAACAAATCATCGTTAAGTGGGATGGACAGCTTAAAACTGCTTCCGTGAAGATAATGTAAATATAACCTGATCAGTTATATTCATTAACTCACGAGGTTGCTGGTTCAAAATATAATACCGGCCAAATAAATTCATAGTATACGCCGGCATGAGGCATAGCTTTGTTTATGATCGCCGAGAAGGGTACTTAACTGACTATGAAAATAGTGCAGTAAGTGACCTACGTAATACTCTTAAATAGCAACTACATGAGTAGTAGAATACATAACGGAAAAAGAGAAAGGGGAAATCGAGTGCACGTATCTGTATCGTAGATACTTGCACTACGGGGGCAACAGATAGCAGTGCTTAAAAATACATGTTGCTCGCCTAATAATAAAACCAATACGTGTTGGTTATTCATGATTGCTAATAACAAAGACGATAACATGACTGCTAAATAGTTGTTAGCTATTGATAGTGGTTATATACATAACCGGGATAGTAGCATTCTAATAGATAGCAAATCCAAACAATGAATCTGATGTAGTAAATTTTCAGTGATTGTTTGTCAAAGACGTTGTCAAATGGCAAATTAATATACGGAAATAGTTGTATAGCATTGTCTACAACAATCATCTTTCTCTCTCTAAAGCTAGAAGCTTTCCTTCTCTCTCTATTCTTTTTCTAAACCTTCCCTCTAACAAAATTCCGCATTCACGAGATCTAGACACACCTAGCCAAGTTCGAAGTTGCCTTCGCCCTAGACGTGAAAGGTTATAATTTATGAGGGTTTGGTCCCTAATCTCTCTTTCAATTATTTAATTTAATTCTTTGATTTTATATTTTCCTTGAAATTACTAACGCGTGTGTTTTGTTATTAGAAAGAGATACGAGGCATCAAAGTATGTAATCTTATTGCTCTATTCTTGTAGAAAGCATGTTTAAATTTGTTTAATTCCTAGTATCATTTTAGGATGTTATTATTGCTTTCTAGTATCATGTTTAGGGTGCCTTTTACTATTTTCTAATATCATGTTAGGTTTAAAGCTTTGATCTTTAATGCTTAGTGACATGCTAGGGTTTGTTATTAATCTTGTTAGTATCATGCCTAGGATCTTGCTATTATTATGCTGTTACTATGATTATTATCATGATTATAATTGATGATGATGGTTATGATTGTTATTATGTTGCTTGATGATTATTATTGTTATTGCTTGATCACGCCTTTTATGCATGTTTCAAGGGAATTTGTACTTGTAATCACGCTTAATAAGATAATTAATAATCTTGTTTAGGGCTAATATGATTATAATTCAAGTGATCGCCAATAATAGTTATATTTGTGCATTAAGTTCAACCAACATAGATAAACAGGTTTAGGGTTAACCTATTGTTTGCATGTTAGTCAGAAAGCGCACATGAATACGAGAAGAATGAAGTAGAGGCCTATTTAGGGCAGGTTCAATTTCTTTTAGGTTGGATTTGTACCCTATCCCCGAACCCTATTTGGTTCAAGACCTTTTGGAGTTGACGATCTCATGGATCGTTAAGGGGTGTAATCTTCACCTTGTGAACGGTTTACAAGTTCCTAAAACTTGTTGGCGACTCTTTTGCTCTAGCTTCCTTCCCTTTGGACGCCACCATGCTTAAGTGTATGATCACAGTGGGGTTCAAGTTTGGGGTAATGCTTGAAATATTCCCTACAACATGATGTCGGTGATGACTGCCCGCCCCTTTAAGCTTGTGGATTTTCAGGCTCAGGAGAGTTTAGAATACTGGGGTTTTAGGGGCCGCCATCAGCAGCTGGTACAAGGTTGAGAAGATCTTCCTCGGTAAATTCCTGCTGTTCAAAACCGGAAGGAATCTTGTGAGCTCCCTCGTTAAAGGCTTTCTCAACTTTAGCCCAATCGTCCTTCTTCCAATCGGCAACTTGAGCAATGCACCTCTGGGTAGCAGTCCACCCTCCATCAAAGCGGTCTTGGAGCTTGGTGGCAAATTCCTCAGAGGTCAGGTAACGGCCTACAGCTCTTTGTCGAATGCCAGGCTTATCGGCTTCCATTTTCTTGACCTTGTCCTCCAAGCTTTGGATGAAAACCTTGGCATCAGAAAGTTCCTTCTCCAAAGAAGGAATGCGTTCTGCATCCTTACTCTTTTCGGCGAGCTGGTTCTTTAGAAGCTAGACCAACTTCTCAAACCCTTCGAGCTTGGTAACCTTGTCTTTGAGGGCTGCCATCTCCAAATCAACCTTCTGTTTTGCCTCTTTAATTTGAGAGATGACCTTACCAGCATTGTCCAAAGCTGTCTGTAAGGCACTCTGGGCAGTAGAGGACTAATGATGTTGCTCTTGATAGTACCGGTACATCTCCACAAGCTCGGTACCAGACATGATGGCCTAAAAATGATCATAGTTAGAGCAAGGGAAATAATGAGAAAAATAAGTAGGTAGCAAAGATATATATACATATTTATAATAAGTTTAATAAAGGCGAAAGAGATACCTTCATTAGGTCATGCATATGCTGGGCAGCAAGGGGACTGATAGCGCCAGCAGGCTTATCCATTGGAGGCGCAAGATTGCGCATAACCCGATAACCAAGGTTCCCTCCTCGCATAGGGTCATCGGTAAACAAGGATTTGTTCTGGCATACGTCATGTTCAGGCTGCCATCGATCCCCTAAATGGCCGTCAGGGACAGAAAACCTTTTAACAACTTCATCAAGAAGTCTGCCCTTAGGGCGTTCGATCCATTGGTTAGACCGATATATGAGGCCAGGAGCACTCACATCAGAACCGTCGGCAGCACCAACCCTAACTTGGGCCTCAGGCATGTTGGATGTGTTATGGTGAGTTGGAGAAGGAGATTCAGATATATGAGTGATATCTTGAATAATCACTCCTTCAGCTATGTTTTTGTGGTTGACACCGTAGAAGGAACCACCGTTTTGTCTTGGGTGTCGGCTCGTTTAGGGGATGGAGGTTTCTCTTGATTCTCTGTCTCCCGAGATTTCCTCTGAGCTCGGCAACCGGGTTACCTTGTGTTGCTGGTGCCGATATTTCCACCATGCCGGTTACCGAGCGCCGTTAATTTCCTCTTCCTGGTTTGCTCATCAGCCATCGCCTCGGATTTTCTCTTAGGATTGACGGGGGAAGCGTGGCTGCAATAAGAAGCGAGAGTATCGTAACTGGGTTTGGGGGCCTTAGGACACCGCCTAATAACTCTCTTCCCGTTTGCTGACAACCCAAGTTGTTTGTTGTCCAATTTGTCAACACCTGAAATAGAGGAAACAAGAAGGCACATAAGTATAGCTAAAACTGAACCTAGCATTTGTGTCGATATAAAAGATGTGTATGCAAGCATGATAACGAGAAACAATACGTAAAAATGATGAGTTAGTACCATAACAGTCAGTCCAGCACAGACCGACATGAGATAAAGGAGCATTGCCGAGAATGTATCCCATGTTTGGCACCCACACCTTAGGGGTAAGATGGGACCTACCCTTATCATCCTCGGACTCCACTATGTCATTGACAGCCCTAAGTTCATGCCTGCCGAGTTCTCTCTCAGCGATAGTGTTGAATCGGGGATGAGGACGATAAAAAGTTCTCCAAATCGGAAAGTCATCGGGAACAGACAAAAAGAAGAACTTATCTTGCCAGCCTTTACAACTGGATAGTTTAGGGTGAACTGTGTATTTACGAGAGGCAGTATACAAAGACCACCACCCCCCTAACTGTCCATCTCTTTTCAAAGTCAATAGCCTCCGAAATGCATTAAGTGTTAGTGGGAAATTCCTGTATAACATAACCCACATGAGAGCAATAACGACGCGAATGGTAGGAGGAGTTAACTAAACCAAACATACATTCTAGGCCCTTAAAATTTTCACCACAAACGAGTGAAGAGGAAATCGTAACCCAAAATCGAAATGTTTAGCGTATATAGCGATATGACCAGCAGGGCAATCCAATACTGATGACCCGGAAGCAGGAAGGAACAAATCATACCCATCGGGCAAGTTGTAAAACCGCTTGGCGCGACGACAATAATCCTTCTCCAGCGCAGTCTTTATAAATTTGTCACATATTTTAGCCTTAGAGACTTTGCTGCTGGCCGGCAAATTAAGGGGTTGCCGATATTCTGCATCATCTGTTTCGAAGTTGTACCCCTTTTCCAAGCATTCTTCTTCAATGACCTCTGTCGTTAGGTCGATAATATCGTCCCTACTCTCGGCATGGACACTATCTTCTTGCTTAGCGTTCTCATCCCCAAGAACTGAGTTTACTGCAGACTCGTGAACGGGGGATGCTTGTTATTCCTGCCGATTTAAGGGAGTCTCCATACCATCAGATTCGGAAGAGCTAGAGCTCAGAACTTGAGTTTGCCTTGGTTTTTTACTTGATTCAGCAGCATCCCTAGCTGCAGCCTCAGGTTGATAACTAGTTTGTTTCAGTCTCAACATAGAGGTAGTATTTATACCTATGTTACCAACGTTAGAACCGTACTGGTCAAAATGGGTGTTGGCAAAACTTCGCAAATGATACCGGACGCTGACCGGTTCAACGTCAAGAATTTCGACGTCCTTTGGTATACTAGGGTTTGTGGGACGAACTACCCTCTCGCAGTTGGCTAATATTTTATGACGGTAAAAAGCTGCCCTTTGTTCTTCTGCAGATAATGGCTGAAATGGATCATCAATGTTGTCAGAAATAGAAGAGGCAGTTCCTTTGTTTCGGTCGAGATCTTTCCCTAAATATTGTCTTATAAGGCAGCGCCTAACAGTGCTAAGGGTAGGTTGTTCTTCCTCAATACTACTAGTGGACATTTAATATTTTAACCTAAAAACTTAGAAAATAAAAAGGAAACGAAGTACAAAACATGCAAATTGAAAATCAAAGTTCGTAAATACCTTAAACTATTCGCCCACAGTGCAGAACTTCGACATTAGCACTCGCAAGACGGGTAACTGCTTCCAAACAGAGGTGATTGATACGCAGATGCTACAGCTTTTCTTAAAAATTTTCTCAGCGATCAGTTTTTTCTTTTACAAATGGAAATAAAAACGAAAAAAGGGAATAAAAAGAGGTTTTTAAGGGGTGACGTTTAATGTGACAATTGTGTCAGAAATCTAACGGCTGGGGTAATTTTGAAATTTCAAAATAGAAGCGTTAGATTAACGACACGTGTCCTGATAAACAATAAATTTCCCGTTCGCACAAGGTCACTTGACCAATAAACGATTCGCTTTCTAATTAACGGCCGTGTCTGCTGTCGGCACAAAAGGTCACTTGGGGGGGGGAAACAGAGTTTTTCGCTCCCAACTCTTTATTTTAAGTAGACCTTGTCTGTTGTCAGCACACAAGGTCACTTGGGGGGGCAAATGGAGTTTTTCGCTCCCAACTCTTTATTTTAAGTAGACCTTGTCTGCTGTCGGCACGCAAGGTCACTTGGCGGGGAAAACGGAGTTTTTCGCTCCCAACTCTTTATTTTAAGTAGACCTTGTCTGCTGTCGGCACACAAGGTCACTTGGGGGGGAAAATGGAGTTTTTCGCTCCTAACTCTTTATTTTAAGTAGACTTTGTCTGCTGCCAGCACACAAGGTCACTTGGGGGGAAAACAGAGTTTTTCGCTCCCAACTCTTTATTTTAAGTAGACCTTGTATGCTGCCAGTACACAAGGTCATTTGGGGGGGGGGGGGGGAACGGAGTTTTTCACTCCCAACTCTTTATTTTAAGTAGACCTTGTGTGATGTCAGCACACAAGGTCACTTGGGGGGGAAAAAACTCCAATTTACAAAGCAGGAAAACACACAACCAAAAGAATTACAATAAATAAATTAAAAAGCTTTCACAAGAAGTCATCCTAAATATAACAGTTCACAAAAGTAGGAAAAGTGCTCAACAGAGTGCAAGAAAAGAACATCCAATTTACAAAGTTTCACACTAAAGTGAGAACGTCACATAATTCAATTTAACGTCCTCACTTGGGGGGCTAGTTGTATGGGGAGATATGGAAAATGGGCTGACAGCGCATAAAAGGCCGACATCTTATCCGGGTACGGATCCACAACAACTACCGAACATATCAGCATCCACACATAAGGCAGATATGTCGGCTTATCAGTGATCGGCACGTGGCAAGAGCACTTTGACACATGGCACAAGGTACTTTGCATGCCATGCAGCCACCTGTCATCTGGAAAGGTTATAAATAGTCAAGCTTAATCCCATAATCAAGAGAGCATTTATTGCTTTCTCTCTCTTCTTATCTTCTTAAACACTTTCTGACTTTGTCATCGGAGTGGTTATCCCCGGATCCACCCCGGGATTAGCTGATCTCTGTTCCTTGTGTAGGTTCTCGTCTGGACGACAGGAGCTCAACGCGTTTCAGGCTCGGGCTTTGGATCTCGGAATCGAGTTGTCGGATCCTGGCAGGAACAATTTCCCAAACGACATTCAATTAAAATTTTACAGCTTCATCATATCATTTAGTAGTAGTATTATCGACAATGCATTTACTCAAATGCTCAAATATTCAACATTCTTAAACAATTTCCTCTACAACACTCATAATTCTACAAAATAAAAATAAAAAAAAAAATATTTCAAGCTTGATTGAGCTACCAATGTAAAAGTACATAGCACATAAAACAACAATTAATAATGAAAAAATCGAACACATTACAAATCAGGCTAAATTCAAAAAAGCATATCACAGAACAATAAATCAAAAACTTCAAAATTCATCAAATTTTAAAGACGATTAGAACAGGAGAAGACATCTAACCGATAAAATTCAACGGATTTGAGCTCACTAGAAGAAATCAATTGTTCAGACAATAATTTTGCTAGTATTGTGGAAATTGAAGAGTGACAATGAAAATTAGGGATCTATTGAGAAAAATTGAGGAAAGAGAGCTCCGAAAGCAGCAGCAGCTCCATCATACGAAGACAATGTTTTCTACAACTCGTTATCTATTCTTCGTCGCCGAATTGATCTCCGTCAGTGTAGAGTTCGTCTTCTCGTGGTTTGATGGTTAAATTGAGCCGGAGCTAGGGTTAGGGTTTGGTCGTTGAGTTCTTAGTAAGAAGCTAGAGTTTGACGAGGAGGTTAACAGGAGTAAGGATCTAAAATTGAGGTAAAATTTCAGAGAGATTTTGAGCTTCTCCATTGATAATGAATCGAAGAGAGGGAAAAGTGTGAATCGCAAAGAGAGGGATAGAGAAAAGAGGGAAAAATAAAGAACAGAGGGGAGAGAGAGAACAAGCAGAAAAAGTGATACAGAAGGACTATGAGAGTTAGGACGAGGCGAGGGTCGTGTTATGTGTTCCATATAAGTGCTACCCATATTCAAAGTGTTACATGAAAGTTTTACTCTATGTAAATTGTTACTTTAAAGTGTTACAAATTACATATGTGTTACATACAAGTGCTACTGATGAGTGTCATTTATGGCACTCATTTGTTCTCTTTCA
This sequence comes from Chenopodium album, assembly GCF_948465745.1. NCBI lineage: Eukaryota > Viridiplantae > Streptophyta > Magnoliopsida > Caryophyllales > Amaranthaceae > Chenopodium > Chenopodium album. The sequence continues at coordinate 47,443,215 of NC_137843.1, forward strand.
GGGTGATTTTAGATTGCTTTTATAGCTCTTTTCTTTCCTTTTTCCTTAGTATTTCTCCTTATTTATTTAGTTTGCACTTTCCTTAGTTGATTTTTCCTTTTTCATGCATTTCTTGGTTTTTCTTGTCTTTTTTCCCTTTTATTTGCTTGTTTTCTTTCATTTTCAGGTTAAGATCGTTGTCCAAGGATTCCTGAGACTTCTTCCCGAGTTTTGCATTGATTAGGATGCCTAGTGTTCTCCAATTGAAGTCCAAGTATGGAGATGTGCAAGTTCCAAGTAACTTTAGGCCGTGCATTCAAGCCGTAGGGGCACCAATTCTGGTGTTGAACCCACCGTCAAGGTGCTTTTGGATCTGCCATGCTCCGTTTCATCAAGCACACCAAGTGGAGCGCAGGAGGAGCATCAAGATGAAGGGGAAGGAGGCTGCCCTATTCCTAGGCGTGGGCGCGCGCGACTATGGCGCGGGCGCTCGTGGCCCTGGCGCGGCCGCGCCTGTTGCTCCCCATGTTCCGTACCCATTTTTGCGTGGCCACGAATCCTCTTGTAAAAGGTCGTGCCTGTACGGGTCTATTTTAGACAATCTAACTAATTTCTCTTTGTTAGTTCTACTATATATAGATTTTTCTTCTATTTTTAGAGAGAGAATTGTTTTTGGGAAAAAAAGAGAGAATTAGAGTTTTTAGAGAGAGAAACACTTGTTCTTAGATTTTTAGAGAGAGAAATTCATGGTTGATGATTGATGTTTGATGATTCTAAGCACATTTTCCTTTGATTTCACCAAAGTTTGTAAGGATTTCTTTTATTTTAATGCAATCTTTAGCTTTTGATTTCAATTGTTTGTTGATTGTTCAAATTTGTTGATTAGTTGATTGAATTTGGTTTGATTGGAATGATGATGATGAATTTGTTGATTAGCTTAGTTTTGATTTTGATTTCTTTCATGGATTGTGAGTAGTTCACTTGCTAGGGATGTGGTGAAGCATGTTTGAGTGATGGATCATAGCTAATTGGGAGGTTTTGATTGATTTAGCATTGTGATTAAATTGGTTGATTAATTTTATGCATGTGTGTGATTAGTTAAAGTGTAGCTAACTTTAATTGTCGTACTAGATTGCATTATGCACCTACATTAATACGGACCATTGATTTGTAGCTCACATTTATCGATCGAGCCTGGTTTGTGACATTCCTAGTAGAGTCTTTCGTAGTTGGCGCTAGTTAGACCTCTAGGAGATAGCTCATCGAGCTCTTTTGATTGCATTGTCTATCTTCCCTCACAATACTTGAATTAATCAATCTCCAACCCGATTAGTGTGTGTCCATTGCAAGAATATGTGGATCCTAAACCCTTAGTGTTTGATATTTTGATTTACTTTGTGTTTGCCTTGTTTGTTTAGTTGAACTTAGGTAGCCTACTTTCCCTTTTACGCTTTGAAATAGCTTGACTTTGGCAATAGCTAACTTCCCCCCATTCCTAGTGGTTCGACCCGAACTTGCCCTATTACAAGGTGTAGGTTTGGTTACAAATTTAGTTTTGATTGGAGGAATTTTAGTTTCAACGACCTAGAATCCACCACTTGTCAGCTACTTATTATCTAAGTGTTACAAAAGTGTTACTTAAAAATCTATATATACCTTGACTTATAAAGTGTTGTCACAAGGTGTTACATTAGGCCAACTTTGTAGTAATGTATTAAAGCTATATAAGTATGATTGAAATCCCTGAGCATGTTGCCTCTGGAGAAGAACGCTTGGGCTGCGTCAAAGACCTCCTTTCCAACTATCTCCCAGTTCACTTGAAAGAAGCCCGGGTGAACTCCATCAGGCCTTGGTGATTTCAAGGGATGAGGAGCAAAAGTCGCCTTCTTAATCTCGTCCATGGTGAAGGGGTGGTTTAGATGTTGAATATGGTGTTGTTGCAGTTGCGGCATATGGTCCAACCATTCCCTTTCTTCCTGCACTTGGGTTTGAGTACATGCAAAAATGTTAGAAAAGTGATAAAAAAAAACATTAGGTTGACTTCCTCTTCATCAAAAGTCCAGGTTCCATCGTCCTTCTGAAGGCATTGAATAAAGTTGTGGCTCTTTCTGATTTTGACACTCTTAAAGAAGAAAGCCGTGGATTGGTCTCCAAATTTGTCCCAAGCTGAAGTGGCTCTATGTCTCCAGAAGGCATTCTTGATCTCCACCTCGGCCTTAATTTGATGTCTTCTATGGGCCTCCCCTGCAAAGTCTAAAGGCCCCTGCAGAGATTGATGCATCTCCTCCAACTCCTTAGAAATCTTATTCCAGTTTATTGCCTTTTCTTGTTATAGTTCTAACACCAGGAGCAACACTTCTTTACCACCTCTTTCAGTTTCCTTACTACTCTGAACATTGTTGATCCTCGCAAAGGAGTATCCCATTCTTTCTTGACTAAATCTTTCACCTCATCAAAACCCATACACCAATGCTCCATGCGAAGCAATCTTCTACCACCCTTCCTTCGAAAGCCCTTTACACTAGTGATAACAAGACTATTATCCGAAAGCAGAATAGGGAGGTTAATAGATATAGCATCTGGAAAGTCAGTTATCCAGTCAGGACTAGTGTAGGCCCTGTCCAGCTTCTCCATTATTCCATCTTCTCCTGTTCTATTATTTGTCCAAGTACAGTGCACTTCTTTTGAAGGGAGTTCAGATAGGGATAGCTCACATTTCCAGTTATTAAATCCCCTGCTCCTTTAATATAGTTACTTCCCCCTAGTTTTTGTGACTATAGCACAACTTGGTTTAAATCTCTTACAACTCAGAGTTGTCTTTGTATGGATTGAGAATATGAGATAAATTTGTCCAAGTTTGTGACTTTTTAGCAACATAGGAGAGCCATAGACCAAAGCTAAGTAGAAAACAGGCATACCATTCATAGATATTTCACAAAGAACTACAAAGGAAGCTTGATACAGAATTTTTAAACTAAACCTAGCGTTCCAAGCCATGCATAGGCCACCCCGACTACCTACCGCATCCACCCCTGCTACATTTGGAAAACCCAGCTTTACAAAATAGGGCTCCAAATAGTCTACACTACACTTAGTTTCCGAAAGAAAAATAACATCTACTAACAACCTTGCCGCTACATCCCTTAGAAAAGGCAAAATTGGGGAGCTAAAACTACTTGCTCCCCTACAATTCCATGCCAAGACATTCATTTTGTGACTGAAGACTGTCCCGGGCCAGCCGCGCCCTCCTTCGAGCAGCTTCCTCTCCCTTTGGCAGCTTCATCATCCAGGCTATCATCATCACCATCATATCCACCTGCTCCCCCGTACCAGCAGTCCTTATCGTCACTTAGGCCATATTTCAGCTTGCCCTTGCCTTTATAATCTTTCTGCAACTTCTCCTTCTTTATCTCGGAGCTCTTCCTAGGCTGTTTTGAGATCACTATACCAGAATTTGCCGCTCTCCTTTTCACTCTAGACTCACCACGGGATCCCACATTCAAATTCAGAGCTAAAAAATCCTTCGGCTTCCAAGCAACAGGCCTCTGCAGCTTCTCCCTTCTAGCTTGAGCTCTCCTTTTTTAGTACCCTTTCTTCCTTTCCTGGTGCACTTCATAAGGGATCCTCTGCTCCTCCTGGCTACACTCTTTTGAGGTCTGTTTCAGATTGGAGTCTCTCACGAGAATTTCCTCCAGGCTATCATAGGAAATGGAGGAATAGGCTGACGTATACGAAGTGTCCGAGCTTGGAGACTTCAAAGGAGCTAGAGACGATGGTGGGGTATGAAAAAGGTCAACAAAGACTACAGGTTTGTCCTCCTGTGGAAAAGAAAGTTGAGGGATAGGCTTGAACTCATAAAGTGGGAAAGTAAAAGCTTTCGGGTTTGGTAGTTGAATAAGGACTTATTTTGGGATAAATTGTTGGGTGGCTTGGGCTTGTGAAGTAAGCAGGGTAAATTGGTTATCTAGAAAAATATCCTAGGATTTGGCTGGTGTAGTTTTGAGCTTAAACGGGTCTGAATTTGGGGAATCTGGCATCTGGAGTCTATCAACAGTTGGGAAAAGAATGGTTAGGAAATCATCACTGTTAGATGATGAGTGGTTGGAAAGAATTTCAGACATATTTGGGAACGTACTAAAGAACTTGCGTACTTGGCTTGATTGTGTTTGTTAAAATTTAGAAATATTCTTGATGACAGTGAAGGAACACTCGTTTATGTCCCACCAAAGCCGGGGGATAGTATTAAATAGTTAAGGAAAAGGATGGATAGGGGAGATGAAGCAAAAGCGGTAGTTGAATAATTCAGACCAAAGGACAACATGTCCTTGTTGTAAATGCCATGCAGACTCATAGACTTCTCAAGATGGCTACAGGGAACGATGCCATCACAGGGAAGGGGTGAAAATCCAGAACTACCCATGCCAAAGTCAAACACAAAAGGCTGGGACAAATAAGGAGTCGGGACACATGCGTCATTTACCCCCATTGCTTTAAAAGCTTCACTACTGGTGCAATAACTATCGTTGGAGGGAAAATTAAATGGTGAAAGAGGGGAGCAGCACTTATCTGTCAACACTCGGTCAAACTTCCATTGACCAAAAAACGAAGCCAACTTCACACGCTTTGTAGAGGGCTGAGGGTCTTGGGCTGGGTTTGGGTCAGGGCTTCTAGCCCTTTTAAAAGTAGCAATGTAGCTGTCATCTTGATCCATGTCCTGCGGCTCTTGAGTCCCATGACCTGCTGTTTCTTTCACACCATTTCCACGTCCTACATCATCGTCGTCACCTTTATCTCGGCTTTTGATGAAGAGGAGGAATCATCCTGTGGTGCATTGCCCTGTTCATTTCCCGAACTGGAAGTCGAAGTAAGCGGAGGGTGAGGATAAACATTGACTCTAGTAGTTCTCAACCTATCAATATCTTTAAGCCCCATGATCTTCTTGGAATACATAGGCACAGCCGGCCTCTACACTTGGAGCTGTGCATAAAGTCCACAGATTCCACGAATGCGGAATTCAATCTCTCTGGCCGCCTTTACAGGGTCTATCTTACACCCTGTTCTCTGGTGGCCAACTCTTCCGCAGTCGGTGCAAAAGACAAAAACTCCCTCATAACGGAAGTCCACCCACATGAAGTTATTTTCATAGCGTTCAAAGAAGAAGCCAGGAACCAGGGGATAATCCAGATTAACTTTCACTCTAGCTCGAAGATATTACAGAGGATCATCTGACAAAGAGGCTGAATAAAGAAAGCTACTCTTCCAATCCTTTCCAAAGCTCTACGAGCTACATGCGGCTTGTTGGCATTGAAGTCTGACCCATAAGAAAGCTTTCCTGAGATCTAGTTCCATTAGGGACGCTGTGGGATAGATACTTGTAAAGATAATCAGGGCTCCATGATAGTTTGCCGCCCCAAGGGACAGCAAGTTATCCCCATCATCCAGGTTTGAGCAGAAGAACACAAATATGTTTTTTGAAGTAGAAACTCTACGAACTGTGATCGCATCATTTGATTCCCAGTGATCCACCACCCATAGTTCCAACTGTTCTGTTGAGAGATGGCGCTTGTCCTTGACCTCAGCTACTGCTAGATGGTATTTTGTATTAGTAACATCATGATCGTGCTCCCACTTGTACACTTTCAGTCCCTTTTTTGGTTGAAAGTCGTTTTGAGGGTGTGATTGGGAACGAGAACGAGAGTATTAGGTCATTTTGTCTCTAGAAGTAGAGGGAGAAGCTCTCGAGTAAAGAGAGAAAGAGTCTTTTGACTCAGAGATATATGCGATTGATCGTCTTTGTAATCTTTACCCTCTAGTTTTCTTTTTCAGTTAACACTCTTGTTTTTTATCCGACTTTCTGTAGCCTCTAGATATCATAGCCGAGTCAAACACAATTCCATTAGGCATGACTTTCACGTGAGATCAAGTTAGATTCATTTTAATTTATATTTTCAAAATATTTATTTTGTAATAATTTTTTTTGTTTATTGATATGATTAGAGCTTTAGAGGTATCTACAATTAAAGTTAGGAAAAATACACTTTAATAATCCCAACTATAGACGATTTATTTTTAATTATCCCAATTAAGGTTTATTATCTAATAATCCCAACTATGGGGTCAATTTGCTTCCAATGGTCCAAAAATAAAAATAAAATAAAATTAAATAAATAAAATTAAAAAAAAAAACCAAAAATTCCAGCCACCCTTTCCTACCCCTTAACCTTACCGAAACCCTTACCCCACACCCTAACTTCGCCGGCAACCGGCCGACCAACCCCTACAACCACCGAAATTGGTTGGCCGGTCAGTAACCAATTTCCGACCCCTAAAACTAACCACCCAGCCCACCCCGACCCCCAAGACCACCGAAAATGGCAGTGAAGCTCCCACCGCAAATGACGAATGCTTAACAGCCATTAAGTACGATTTCAGTGCAATGGAATCCACAGAATGAGCCCTAAAATCCGCAACAATGACGATAAAGGCCGGAAATCGCAGCAATGGCGGGCGAAAGAGGAAGACTGGAAGAGAGAGAAAATGGAAGAAGGAGAAAATGGCGGCTTTGGGGGTCTAGGTGGGTGATTTCGGGAGTCGAGAATGGGTGGTAGAGGACGACAGACCATTTTTGGTGGTTAAAGAGGTTGGCCGGCCGTTTCCCGACGAGGGTAGGAGGTGGGGTTAAGATTCTGGCAAAGTTAGAGCAGGTGTGATGGAGGAAGTACAACATGATGGGCTGATGCTTGGATTTGGTGGGAGCAAGGGATGGTGAGTTGGTTATTTGGTGCGGTGGAGGTTAAGAGTTGGAGTGGTGGAGGTTAAGAGGGGCAGCACTCAGATTTTTTTTTTAATTTTTATTTTTAAAATTTTGTACCAATCACATGTTGACACGTATCATGATAACCTGTTATAACAAGTCGTTGACTTGGTGTTGACCGGTTAGGACTATTGGAGGAAAGCATATCACATAATTGGGTTTATAAAATAATAAACCTTAGTTCGAATTATTAGAAATAAATCGTCCATAGTTGGAATTATTAAAGTGTATTTTTCCTTAAATTTATGCACTAAAATCATGATTAAAAAAAAAATAAAAATGTCAACTATTTCGGAATGGATGATGTACTTGTATATGATTTGTAAGATATGATACTGGACACAATAATTAATCTTAGAACTTCAATTTTATCCTTATTTAGGTGATATTTCAAATTTTAAATTTCAGATATTGGATAATGGATATTAGATTCAAATACAAAAATTAATTGGGTATTATTTACAATTTATTAAAATAAAATCAAAATTAAAAAAAATTACATATAATTTCAGATATTCGGTATTTCCAATCCGAAAAGTTATGCTATATCCGAAAATTTCAAACAATTAAAAAAGTAGTTATATAATACGAAATCTATTTCGAATTGAATATGCAATCTGTGCTCAATTCTTTCATTCTTTGTCGACGGAAATATCTCAAAAAGGCTATTAAAGCCCCTCTTGAAGAATCAACCTAACTCTACTATATCAACATACTTGCATATAAATGAATCCAAATTCCGTTCCAAAAAAAAAAAAAAAAAAAAAGAATCCAAATTGGTAGGCGACATAGATTACGTTATCCTTGTCACTTTTAACTTTGTTAGTGCGTCTTTGTAGTCTTTTTCGATTAACACCCTTGTTCTTTACCCGACTGTCCTTGGCCTCTAGACATTGGCCGAGTCAAACACTATTCCATTAGGCGCGACAACTGCAGCCACTAGTAGACTATGCTTTACAAGCTTGTGCTCATTTGTCGCTTCTATAGTTTTTGCGATTGCTGTTTTATTGTATCAAGCTGACCCATTTGATCCAGCACCATTCCCTGTACACGAGTTAACCAATAATAAGGTACCTACCGCAACAAAAATCAACAGTGGGATGCTTAAGGAGTCGGAGTTCATCGTGTCTGGTCAACTCTTTGGCCCCGAGGATGTGGCTTATGAGCCTAGATCACGGTACATGTATACTGGTTGTGCAGATGGATGGATCAAGCGAATCAAGGTTGGTGAATCGGATGTTGACTTGGTGATTGATGATTGGGTCAATACTGGTGGGCGCCCTCTTGGAATTGCTATTGCGAATAATGGAGATCATGTCATTGTTGCTGATGCTTACAAGGTACATTACTAACTTATGAGCAGGGCAGACTCCACTTATACGAGGACTATTCGAGAAGTGTCTGACTCGGCCTTGAGATATTATGGCCGAGACAGACACTATATTTGTGTACTCGAATCATAGTTCAAAACAAAAAGGGAGTACATAATTTTTCAAAGACAAAATATGATTTACAAGGGTTCAAAAACTGAAAAAGCCCTTTAATATACTGTGTTTAAAATACAAGTACATATGTACTTCTGTGCATCAGTACATGGTTTTACATGATTTGTAAGATAATTTGACTTGAATTTTTCTGTCTAAGCAATTTGGACATATTGAAGCCAATTCTAAGACCTTATTTACTTCACCAAGTTTGAATTACATCTAAGATAAAAGTGTAAATTTAAACAAATTTAGATAAGTTAAGATACGTGACAATCACATGAATACACACCTCAAGCTAGTTTGAACATTCAGTTTGGTATGTTAGCAACAATCTAAGCAAACTTTGGATCACTTGATCCAAATCAATCCAAACCAGGTTGAACCTTGTTAGTTTCAATTCGGATCAAACTAATTGAAAGTACATTTTCTCATACAACGGTTGTACCACCTGCATTCACGTCCCTCTTACATCTCCCAGAAACTGGGAGGTATATTTGAGAATTATACGTATAAATAAAATGTAATGGTTTTATTGTATTTGATTTGAATTGGTTGAAAATCTTTATGGTGTACTTATGATGTGCCCTACAATTTCACAGGGCCTGCTGAAAATCACTATGAACAAAGAAATCAATCTACTAACTGATGAAGCTGAAGGAAAGAAATTCATGTTTACAGATGGTGTCGATATTGCTAGAGATGGTACAATATATTTCACAGATGCTTCGTACAAATACGGGTTCCATAATTACTTGAACGACATCTTAGAATACAGACCGTATGGCAGACTGCTGAGCTATGATAACAATACTAGAGAAACAAAAGTTCTACTTGAAGACCTCTACTTCCCCAATGGAGTTACAGTTTCCCCTGATCAGAATTCGCTTATCTTTTGTGAAACGCCTTTGTAAGATTTCAAGTTTTCGGTCTTAGACTACAACTAATCATAGACTGCACTAATCGTTTTCTTTGATAGAAATTTATCCTCCAAGTCATTAAGCATAAGATGTATGTTAGAATGATGTTCAACTATCTGGTGTATGTGACACTCAATTCATTCTAAAAATGCAGGAAAAGGTGCAAAACATATTGGATACAAGGTAGCAGGAAGGGGGAAGTTGATGTATTCATCGATAATCTTCCTGGATTTCCAGATAACATCCATAGTGATGGGCAGAACAGATATTGGATCACGATGTCCTCTGTAAGGCTTTCAAACTTCCTACACTTTTATTGATGATTAATTGCCTTTACTGAATGGTGTAATTGTCCTGTTTGTTATGATGAATACCAGTGGCTTAATCCGTATTTAGAGCAAGCAAGGCACTACAGATTTGTACGGAAGTCCCTGTTGATAATAGACAGATACATCAGTATACGCCATATACAGAGAAATGGTGGTATTCTTGGTGTAGATCTTGAGGGAAATCCAACAGTACACGTCTATGATCCAGTTATGTCGCTCATCACAAGCGGGATTAAGATTGAAGATCATCTATATATTGGTTCTCTAAATTATGACCGTATTATTCGCTTAAATTTGAGCAGTTTATTAAGTCCACCAGTTGAAAGTTACTGAATTTATCATCTCAGCATCTTCCAGACTTTTTAAACATCAACCTGATATTTTTTACAGTGAAATCTTCCTGCAATCTTTTATGTAATAACATGATTTTACAAATCATATTACGTATTTCTTGTTTTGCTTCCTTTGGTATTGAACTGCTAGGCATTACTCAAACTATATCATAAAACAATGCTACACTACAGAATAATGTTGTCATCAATGTAGTATTTTACTCCGTTCAAAATTAACTGTCATGTATACTATATAGAGATATCTGAATAATGTAACAACCTTATTTACAGTAAGATTTTCTGTTATCTTCTACACTATGGGACAAACCTATGTAACAGTCAAACAGATTCTTGTCATATTAACTAATAAAGGCCTATAGCCTATGTGAAATTCTTCGTCTTATGAAAGGCATCCCATAGCCTTGGCCTTTTCTCTAAGAATAAACTTCTGGAACTTACCAGTCGCGGTCTTTGGTATCTCCTCAAAGACAACACACTTAGGAGCCATGTAATGAGGCAAATGATCACGACAAAACTTGATTATTTCCTGCTCAGTACCTTTATAGCCATCCTTCAACTTTACAAACGCGCAAGGTATTTCACCCCAGTGATTATCAGGTCTTGCCACAACAGCAGCCTCAAAAATAGCAGGGTGGCTGTATAGCACAGTCTCTACCTCGACTGTGCTTATATTCTCTCCACCAGAAATGATAATATCCTTCAAGCGATCCTTGATTTCTATGTAATTGTCAGGGTGTTTCACAGCTAGGTCGCCAGAATGAAACCAATCTCCTCTGAACGCTTTCTTTGTTGCATTTAAATCCTTCAAGTATCCACTCATCACAGTATTTCCTTTGAACATTATCTCCCCCATTGATTTACCTGTTCAAAATTTTGTCAGAAATCCTCTGTTTTTTCCTACAAATTAAGTTATGATAGATATGCTAGATAAAATGAGAGGATGTAAATAACGTTACCATCTGCAGGAACACTTTCCATGGTAAGAGGATCTCTGACATCGACATCCTCTAACCCAAGATGTTGTACGCCTTGTCTAGATTTCATCTTTGATTTCTCACTGGGAGGCAAAGAGTCCCATTCAGGTTTCCATACACAATAAGTGCTGGGGCCATACGTTTCGGTGAGCCCATAAAGGTGTCCTACTTCAAATCCTAATTCTTCCATCTTTGAAAATACCTGAGGTGGAGGGGGTGATCCTCCGGTGAGCACTTTTACCTTGTTTGGTAGGGTCTTCCGGTCACAAGGAGGGGAGTTGACAATCATATTCAAAACAGTAGGAGCTGCACCCATATGAGTCACATTGTGGAGGACAATGTTATCAAATATTGCCTTTGGGGTGACCTTTCGGAGGCAAATGTTCGTGCCTCCTTGAGCTGCCACACCCCAAGGAAGGCACCATCCACTACAATGAAACATGGGGACGGTCCAAAGGTAAGTTGGCATAGGACCCATTTCATGAAGCAAAAATGTGGAGATGGCATTGATGTAAGCTCCACGGTGACTATAAACAACTCCCTTGGGACGAGAGGTGGTGCCAGAGGTGTAGTTGACACTTATTGGGTCCCACTCATCTGTAGGAAGTTGAGGCTGAAATTGATCATCCCCATCGGCTAAGAGATCCTCGTATTCATAATCATACTCAACATTCTCATGTTCATCAGAGTCAGAATCTCTAATGAGGACAAGTAATGGTGGTTTTTCCCCGGTTATAGACATGAGATGGAGAGCTTCTGAAGCAAGGTTAAGTAATTGATAGTCTACAAATAAGACTTTAGCTTGAGAATGAGAAAGGAGGGTGGAAAGCATGGATGAGTCAAGACGGGTATTAAGGGCGCAGAGAGTGGCTCCTGCCATAGGTACTGCAAAATGCAGCTCGTACATAGAAGGCACATTTGGAGCTAGTGCTGCTACCTGCCCACACAATGAAAGAAATCATGAAACTAAATATATCAAAATAGTAATTAGCCATCTGTTGTGCAACCTAAGGTACATTTGTTGTGGGGATTATAGGAAAGGTAAAGGTAATTAAGATGGTGCATATATGATGGGGTAGGCGTATGCACAATGTTTACTGTGCTTCCGTTAAACATCAAGCCTAAAATCAAAGAACATGAAGACAAACTCCAATGAGCATAAACCCTAGTGAGCATAAGAGCTATAACTAAGATGATATGATGTTATATTAGAGTTTATGTTCTTGAGGTTTATGTTCATTGGAGTTTATGTTCTTTTGTTTTAGCCTTCATGCTCTTTGGAGTATATGTTCTTTTGTTTTAGCCTTCATGCTCTTTGGATTTATGCTTGATGTTCATCGAATATACAATGTGCATTGTGTATACGCCTCCACACCAATTATTGATTCCCCACCTCTCCACCACAAACTACATAGGTAGGGAAACTCTTTCTATTTTCTAAAACAAACAGCAGGATCTCTTCCCCTACAAAAATTAAATGCACCCATAAGAATACTACGAAAGGGTGTGCTTATCTGTCTAGTTTTTAGGAAAATAATAGTAGGGTAAAAGGTTAACCACACTCTTGCATACACTTCCTCCCATTCTTTGTCTAAAATTAAAGCTTAATTGTCCTTAATAATTTTATTATCGTACTCATGTAAAAAGATATGTTGAAAATTAAAGTTTGATGGAATGTTAAGAAACTAATAATGTACTTGCATTTGTTTTTTAAATCAAAAGAATGACGAATACAATTAGGAATTGTTGACAGTCTTATATTAAGTTCTCAGTGTAATTATTAATTTGTCAAAGGTTGTTTAAAAAAGTAGACGCGATGTTTACAGCAAGGACAACACGTCACATTTCTAATATTCAATATAAGTTTTAATCATATAAAATCTAGTATGACCATATGAGAAGTGATATGCTCTTTCAAGTTTATGTCATTACGTTGAAGCTGATAAAGCCAAATAAGATAAGAAGGCGTTTTGTGGACTTGACAAATCTATATTTAGTGGATTAGTACCATAAAGATTAAAGAGTACGGGAAAGTGTAAGGAAATCTCCACTATCACCTTTGGTGTTTCAAGTTATGAGATAGAAATCTTACCCATAAAACAAAATCAAATCAATACAATGTAGGTGACTAGGCTTATAATTAAATATGAGTCCACCATATTCATTTACAGAATTATTGTCAATGCAATGCAATGCTATTATAATAATATAACTACTTATTGCATCTAAGATCAAAACAATGTCCATAGTGTCTATTTTAGTACTTCGTATTATTTTGGAAACTTATTGAAGTATACTCTAGATCGTAATCACAAATAAACAATTAGTAATTTCAAAATAAAGAACATTTCAAAAATTATTGGCTTATTTACTATGCTCTTAATTTTTTGAAGAAGTTCATTTTTGTCATTGGAGTTGTAAAAGAATTATATAGTCATAAACTCATAATCAATTACGGAGTACAAGATTTTCACATTTTGTATTGTACTCCCTTCATTCCATAATATAGTTCATGTTTGTGTTTTTTCACGATATTTAAGAACTAGGAGGAAAAAGTGGATAAAGTACATTATTAAAAGAGAAAAGTACAATCATAGACAAAAGTTAGAGAAATAAAAGAGGAAAAAAGTACAAGTCATGTGCAAAATTCAAGGGTAAATTAAAAAATACAATAAATAAAGTTAAAAAATTAAGGCTATAGCCTATAATAGTCTTTACATAATATTCAAAATTGAAAACAGGAACTACACTTTGGTTCTCAGATAAACAAGAATTATATTATATTCTTTTAAGATCATGATACACATCATGCCAACACGGGATATAATTTGTAAAAGCTATGAGCAATCAACACGTGTTTTCCGTACCATTATAGAAAATGCATCCTATCATTACTGATTTGTTGTTATTGAAGAGAACATGGTTTGTTTGAAGTGTCAGGGGCGGCTTATAGGCGGAGCAGGTTGAGCGACCGCACAGGGCCTCGTAATTTTTGGGGCCCCAAAATTATATAAAAGTATATTCTGAGTAATATATGTTGCAATTACTTTCCTTGGTTCACTGGTATAGAGCAATTATCTTTGAAGAGTGATCAGGGGTTCGAATATTGGTTGGACCAATTTTTTTTAATTAAATGTCATACTTTGCTAGCTGTATCCCACTATCTCATATTCCCAAGTCTGCTAGCTGTAAAACGGTAACATTTATGTAATTTTTTTTTTCATGATCACAATAGAAAAATCTGGAGAGTTTTTATTCATTATTACTCTTTCTCTTTCTAGCTTTATATTGTCTATTTGCTTCTCTCTCCTCTCTAATTTCTTAGATCTACATTCTCTCTCATCCTCTCAAGCTCTCATTCAAGGTTTTCAGAGAGAATAATCACAAAAACAACAATTAATCAACAAGTTTGTAGGTAAATATGTTTTTTTTACTCAGTAATTATTATCATGTGTAATTTTAATTGATGTAGTAATTTTTTTTATTTTTTTTTATTTTTTTATTTTTTTTTTTTTTTAAAAACAGGTTGCTGAAAATGTCGAATACTTGAATAATAAATTTGCAATCCTCTTCAATTATTGGGATATATGGCAATTTCGCAATCTCCAATTCCTGGTGTCATCTTATCTCTCTCTATTTATTTTTAATTATCTATTAATTATTCATTATGTTTCGCAAATACCAATCTGGACATAATAAACGGAAAAAGAAAGAAAAAATAGAGCAATTTGTTAAATCTCAAAAAGGTGCTTTAGAAAAGTTTTTGTTAAAAGAACCTAAAGAAGGTGAAAATTTTGTGAATCCTGATGAAGAATTATATGATGTTAATGTTGATTGTGATAATGTTGAACAAGAAATTAAGGATGATGCTAATAATGTTAATAGGGAGGAAGATAATGATGATGCTAACAGGGATAATGAGAATGATGATGTTAACAGGGATAATGAGAATGATGATAATGGTGAACAACATTGCGATAACTCTGATAAAATTAATCACAATGTTGAACATAATAGATCTTTCTTTATTAATATTTATGATCCTAGAAATTGGGATGAATTAGCAGTAAATGGTCCTAAAAGAGACTTGAGCATTGTAAAAGGCCCTAAAGATAGTGTTTCTCGTAGATTTTCTTCTTCTTTCTATATAAGATATTTGTCCAATGGTGAAACTTGTGATAGGGAATGGCTTGTTTATTCAAAAGAGCTTGACAAAGTGTTTTGTTTTTGCTGTAAATTTTTTAAAAAAGGCCCTGGTAAAGGTAACTTAGTGAGTGAAGGCTTTAATGATTGGTCACATCTTAGTCCTAGACTTAAAAGAGCATGAAACTAGTGTTGATCATGTATTGAATATGGCAACTTGGTGTGAATTACGTCATAGATTGCAAGTAAATGAAACAATTGACAAGGTTGCCCAAGATCAACTAAAGAAAGAAAAGCAATATTGGAAAAATGTTATTATAAGAATCATTGCGATTTTGAAGTACCTAGCTAAACATAACCTTGCCTTTCGTGGTAAAAAAGATAGGTTATTTGAAAATAGCAATGGTAACTTTTTAGGTTTGGTTAAAATGTTAGCAGAGTTTGATCCGGTAATGAAAGAGCATGTTGAGCGTATTAATAGTGGCAAGATTTATCATCACTACTTGACTCATGATATTCAAAAGGAATTGATTCTATTACTTTCTTCTAGAATTAGATCCAATATTATTATGAAAATCAAAGAAGCCAAGTATTTTTCTATGATGTTAGATTGCACACCCGATGCTAGTCATCAAGAACAAATGTCTTTAATATTAAGGCGTGTTGATAATTCTTCTAATGAAGTATGTGAGTTTTTTACTGAATTTTTACAAGTTGATGATTCAAGTGGCCTAGGACTTTTTCAAGTGTTAGATAATGTGTTGCATTCTTATGATCTTGATATAAATAATGTTAAAGGCCAAGGATATGATAATGGGTCTAATATGAAAGGTAAAAATCAAGGTGTGCAAAAAAGACTTTTGGATTTGAATCCTAGAGCTTTTTATACTCCATGTGGATGCCATAGTCTAAATTTAGTTTTGTGTGATATTGCTAACACTTCAATGAAAGCAAGAGATTTTTTTGGAGTAGTGCAACGTATTTATACTATATTTGCTAATTCTACAAAGAGGTGGCATATCTAAGACAAAATGTTAAAGGCTTAAATGTTAAATCATTGTCAGCTACACGATGGGAAAGTCGTGTTGAAAGTATTAAGGCAATAAGATTTCAAATTGTTGAATTACAGGAAGCCTTACTTCAAGTAACCCGTGTAGACAATGATTCTAAGATACAAAGTGAAGCAAAATCTTTAGCAAAAAATGAGCTTGGTAGTTTTGAATTTTTGCTTGCTTCAATTATTTGGTATGACATTTTATATGCTGCAAACTTGGTTAACAAACAATTGCAATCTAAAGACATGCTTATTGATGTTGCTATTACTAAGATAAAAGGGCTGATTTCTTTTTTTCACAAATATCAAAATGGTTTTTCAAATGCTATGGAAACTGCAAAAGAAATAGCCACAAAAATAGGAATTGATCCTGTGTTTCCTCAAACGCGTGTAGTACGTAGGAAAAAGCATTTTGATGAGATTGATGATAATGATGAAACTTGCTTATCACCAGAGGAAACATTTAGAACACAATACTTTATATACATTATTGATCAAGCTATTGCATCATTGGATAAGAGATTTGAACAATATGAATCGTATGAAAAAGTGTTTGGTTTTTTGTTCAATTCTGATAAGTTACTTGCTATGGATGATGCTAAACTTCAATCTTGTTGTAGCCTTTTTGAAAATACTCTTAAACATGGAGAGAATTCTAATATTGATGGCCAAGAACTGTTTATTGAGTTAAAGTTATTCAGAGAGCTTTTACCTAAGGGGAAAATGGGTGCAATGAATTTATTGAAGTTCTTAAAATGCATTAATTGCTTTCCTAATACAATAATTGCATATAAAGTATTGTTGACTATACCTATAACTGTTGCTTCTGCAGAGCTTTTCAAAGCTGAAATTACTGAAGTCATATCTAAGGACAACTATGTCACAGGAAAGGTTAAATGGGATTGCTTTGATGGCAATTGAAAGTGATCTTTTGGAAGAAGTTGATGTTGAAAGTGTTGTTGATGACTTTGTGTTAAAACATGCAAGAAGAATTGCACTTTTTAAGTGATTAGTAATTTTAGTATTGTATTTGCAGTGTAATTGACGATTTATTATTATTTATAACATTTGTATTTCGTAATTAAAGTTTTTCAAGGGCCTCATTTTAAGATCTTGCACGGGCCCCGAAATTCATCGCCCTGCCCCTGTGAAGTGTTAATAAACCTTTTCCTCATAAATAAGTTATGTCCTTTTACACAAAATTTATAAATTTGAAAGAAACTAATGCTAAAATAAGAATATCATAATTTTTTCGCCAAACAATAAAGAAAAAAAATTTAAGAAAATCACAAGCCTTAATTTATCATAGCAAAATGGTAAATAAATAAACAAAATAATCCTGTAAACATTGCAATTTGTAATTGTATCAACAATTGTAGAGCTTATATTTAATAAAAGTTGATTTATTTATAATTTTGTCACGTGATAAACAAAATTTGTCTATCAAGTCAAGGTGAATGATAAACTTGTATTTTCTTGAATATCAGACAAATAACCAAACCAACTCAAATGAATTTGAAAAACATACTATATGGCCGGGTGAAATGCGAAGGATGGTAGTGAGACCGGAAGCAAGTTTGCCGCATCGTTGACGAGTCTCGCTCCAAGTGTACCGCAAACAACCGTAGACGACGGAACCCCGGTAAGGAAACACCTTGGCGGAGCGTTCGAGGAAGGTGATTGGAGTCAAAGGAGTATAATTCGCCGGACATCTCATCAGACCATCCAACTTTTGCCATGACGCACCACCTCCGCCTTCCTCTCCGCCGCCACTTCCACCGCTACTGGTTGTGCTAAAGGTGGCTGATTTTTGAGCACATACGTATAAAAACTTAGGCTTAAATCTAGACTTGAATAAGTGGTTTAAGAAGTGATTTTTCATTGAAATTGAGGTGTTAAAGATTTTATCCAAAGAATAAAGGAAGGTGGGGCAGTCGGGTAGAGAAATAGTGGAACTAAGATGCAACCAAGTGCGTGGACTTCGACTCGTTGATTTTTAATACTTCCTCCGTTTTTTAATAATTACAACACACGTTTTTTTAAAGTTATTTAAGAAAAATGGGGTTTATATGATATAATACATTTTAAAATGGAGTTGAGAGGTTTTGTGAAGTATAATTTAGTGGGTCATATGTTTTAATAAGAAAAATAGTACAATTTTTTCCCAAAAAACTTTCCATTTATAGTATGTTGTAAGTATTGTGACATTTCCATTTTAGAGAAGTGTTGCAAGTATTAAAAAACGGAGGAAGTAGTTTTTATGCGTTTTAATAAGCGTTGACATATAGTTTTAGCAAATTTAATTAACTTATATTTAATATGGAGTGAGTAGGGTTGTTTAAGTAGTCGGGTAGAGAAATAGTGAAACTAAGATGCAACCAAGTGCGTGGACTTCGACTCGTTGATTCTTAATAGTTTCTATGTGTTTTAATAAGCGTTAATATATAGTTTTAGCAAATTTAATTAACTTCGCCTCTCCTCTCCTCTTCTCTCCTCCTCTCTTCTAGGGTTTCTCCAAAATTTTGGCCGTTTAGGCGGGAAATAATCTAATTTCTTCGAAAATTAAACTATTTTCGATCCTTTTCCCTTAATTTTATTAAATTTTGCATTTTAAGTTTCAATAAATCTACACAAGTAGTGTAGATATTTGTCTATCTCCCTATTGTGGAGTGTCTCGCTATAGTGGAGTCGTTAGTTTTTGTTAGTTTAGTTGTTTATTTATGTTTAGGGTTTGATTGTGTATTAGGGTTCATCAAAAAGGTAATCATCTTTGGCCCTATTGTCAATTCTTTGGTAAAGATTTGTTCGGGATCGCAACAGTTGTCAAGTTTTCAAATGTGTTCAGGCGAATCAGATGAGAATCATACTTACGGCTACAACAAATCGTTAGACCATTGACAAGCTAAAGTCGAAGTCACCCAATAAAAAATATTACCTAAATCCACTAATTATATACATAGGGAAGAAGGGTCGAACCACAGGGAAACGAGTTAATTTATTCCTAATTAATCAATATAATCTAAATTATCAAGTAACCAATTTGTTATTATAAAGGAGAACTAAACTACGAGTAAAAGTGGAAAGGAATAAAAGTAGTAGGAAAATCAAGGAATAAAAGACCTAGGGCATAGGTTCACCAATAAATAATATTCCAGGGTAATACATAATAATCAATCAATGGATCAATTAATCAGATCATAAAGGGCTTTCGCTACGTATTACAATCACATAGTTAATTTACCGGTATTAAATCTCATCTCTCGAATCTCGACCTAACCATATATAAATTAGTCTGCCTATTGAAACTAAGCCTAAACATCAATTCTCATCTCTCTAATCTCGAATCAATATTGCTAAACTCATACGAATTAAATCTGGCCAAATCTAACCGCATATCATTAAATCAATCAATAGGAAATTAATCAAGCATTGACAATTAATAATAATAATAATAATAATAATAATAATAATAATAATAATAAATTACCCCTTCATAATATTTATGGATCCCCATAAACCCTAGAAAGAAAACTACTCAGACATAATTGAACATAAACTAAACAAAGCAATTAAAGGAAACATGATGAAAGAAATAAAGTAAAATAAATGAGATTAAAGTAGAAGAAATCGTTACCAAAGTTGAAAGAAACAAGAGATGGAATTAAACAAAGAGTTGTAGAGAAAGAAAATAATACTAAAGTTTAAGAGGAGAGAGAGAGAAAAGTTAGAGAGAGAAAGAGAGAGAGAGTAAGGGAAGGGAGAAAAGAATATCCTAAACTCGCTTAACAAAAGTGTATCTATACTAAGCTCGAAAATCCTAAGTTAAAACAACTTAAACAATGCTTAAACTTCTCCTCAGAAACACGCGCCTGATCAGGCGAGGCACCGCCCGATCCACTAACTATGTGTACACAGTTAGTGGATAAAGTCGTAGTCATCCAGTCAAAAATAATACCTAAATCCACTAACTATGTACATAGGGAAGAAGGGTCGAACCACAGGGAAACTAGTTAATTTATTCCTAATTAATCAGTATAATCTAAATTATCAAGTAACCAATTTGTTATTATAAAGGAGAACTAAACTACGAGGAGTAAAAGTGGAAAGGAATAAAAGTAGGAGGAAAATCAAGGAATAAAAGACCTAGGGCATAGGTTCACCAATAAATAATATTCCAAGGTAAAACATAATAATCAATCATCAATGCATCAATTAATCAGATCATAAAGGGCTTTCGCTACGTATTACAATCACATAGTTAATTTACCGGTATTAAATCTCATCTCTCGAATCTCGACCTAACCATATATAAATTAGTCTGCCTATTGAAACTAAGCCTAAACATCAATTCTCATCTCTCGAATCTCGAATCAATATTGCTAAACTCATACGAGTTAAATCTGGCCAAATCTAACCGCATATCATTAAATTAATCAATAGGAAATTAATCAAGCATTGACAATTAATAATAATAATAATAATAATAATAATAATAATAATAATAATAATAAATTACCCCTTCATAATATTTATGGATCCCCATAAACCCTAGAAAGAAAACTACTCAGACATAATTGAACATAAACTAAACAAAACAATTAAAGGAAACATGATGAAAGAAATAAAGTAAAATAAATGAGATTAAAGTAGAAGAAATTGTTACCAAAATTGAAGGAAACAAGAGATGGAATTAAACAAAGAGTTGTAGAGAAAGAAAATAATACTAGAGTTTAAGAGGAGAGAGAGAGAAAATTTAGAGAGAGAAAGAGAGAGAGCATAAGGGAAGGGAGAAAAGAATATCCAAAACTCGCTTAACAAAAGCGTATCTATACTAAGCTCGAAAATCCTAAGTTAAAACAACTTAAACAACGCTTAAACTTCTCCTCAGAAACACGCGCCCGATCGGGCGAGGCACTGCCCGATCGGGCCCGCCTTTTTCTTCGCCCGATCGTTCTGGGCATCCGCCCGATCGGGCCCGGCTATATGCTGGACTTGGATTGGGCTTCATTCTTGGCCCAATTCGAATCTGCATTTCGGGTCTTGAATACTCGGTGTCCAAATGCAATCGGTCATGCCTTCAAATGCTCGTAGTTGTACCGCAATAATCCCGGGAAAAAGCTCCAAAGATGCAATTTCCTACAAAACTCAACCAAAACTACAAAAACACTAGAAAAAACCAATTAGTAATAAAAGTGGCTCTAAAGAGCCAAAAGCACTACTAATTAAGACCAAGGGACGGGGGTAAAATACTATATAGAATGGACATATCAACTGTCTCCCCGAAAAGGCTGTATATTCCAGCGACGTGTGCGAGAGATGTACCACAGTGCAACATCTTTTCAACGATCGTAGCTTTGATAAAGGAAACCCTAATTTGATTCAATTTTATATATTTGTTAATTTAGATTTCATTTGTAGATGTCGGATGGCTTTTTATTAATGAATTGATTTGTTTCAAAAAAAAAAAAAGTATTAAAATTTTATAAAAGAAAGATAATGGGGTTAATAGTTTATTGAAAGATAATTAATATGAGATTAAAAAAGTAATAAAAAATAATTTATAAAATTAATAGTGGGGTTCATAGTTTATTTTTTGAAACAAATGGAGCGGAAATTATTATTGCAAATCAAAATCCGCCAAAGTAATTAAACTTTGGGAGAACAAGTCCAAACAAACTAGTTCATCATTACATTGTGTCCCACCAAGCTACTAATTAAGTGAGCCACTGTATTCCCGCCACTGGGGTTAATAGTTTATAAAATAAAGAAATAATAAAAAAAAATAAAAAGTAGTAGTGGACTTAAGTGGGACATGAGAGGAGAGAAATACTCCCTCCGTTTTTAAATACTTGCCCCACTTTTTATTTTCGCCCGTTTTTAAATACTTGCTCTATTTCCTTATTTGGAAAGCTTTTACAATATTTAATCCTTTAATCAATCAATGAGTAATCCCACACAGTCGTACTATCTTATTATTTTTATTTATCTTTTTAATGTGCAAAACATGAATCAGATTTTTATTTGGAGAGGAGGGAGTATTTGTTGTTGCGTATTATCTTATGTTGTATAAGCTCTTTGGTTACCCAATAAAAATTACGAGGGTAGTACATGTTTTTCCATTTCATTACCAATAACTTGAAATTTTACAATCCTAAGGCAATAGAATGAAGATGCACTTCAAGAAGCTTAGACTACTGATTACAAAATCAACAACATAAATCTAAAATTTCGCAACATCAGAAGCATTAAGATATCTTCGATCTTCTGGTTGATCTTTCCCTAGGAATAGATGGAAGTTGAGATAATCTCATTAAACCATCTTCCCTAACTTCACTTCCATGCTTGCATGAAAATGTAATCTTCCCAATATTAAACAATGATCTGAAACCAATTCTCTTACTACTTTTGGTGCATTCCTTCATGGCAATGAGGAAAGGATCATCGCACGGCTTACATAGTCTCGTTACCATTGACGCTCTTCGTGGTCGCTGAAATGCCCGCCATGGAGGTGGAGGAATCTGCATGAGACCAGGGCTAGATGGTGATCTCATCAATGGCATCGAAGATTTCACGGAACACGAAGCCGAGGCCAGGTAGTCCTCTGCCTGTTGGAGATGGAAATCAACATTATAAACATTTCTAGGGTCATTGTTTGGAGAGAAAGGACCCAATGTAACACTACTCATGTTGTGTGGTAGATTAAGAAATGTGGTTTTGGGAAAAATAGCCCTGTTTATAATGATAAAATTGGTGTACAATATCATACCTTCCATGCTTTCTAACGGTAGGGTGACTAATAACGCAAGCAAGTGAAACATGCAAGAAACAGGTTTTAGGTCATGATGTAAGGGATATTGGGGCATTCCAAGAATGCTTTCACCACTTTATTATGTGGGTTTGACTCATTCAAGAGTGTAGTCTTAGGAGTTGGTGAAAGTGGTATCATGTTGGTTAGAGCGATACCATGGTTTAGATAACAACACCATTTGCACAAATAGAAAAATGACAAAAACGTTGTATTCTATACAACTGGACTCATCCATAGTAAATTTATACCACCTCATGACATATAATATACAATACACCGGATTAGCAATGTCATTGAAGCGGATCAAGTAGGATAATCGTCCCATTTCCATCTCAATAGGATGGAGATGGATCTAGGTTTGACATGTGGTGAGGCAGGGGTGGATTTTACGCTAAACTTACCCTAACACATACCCATCCCACCTCGCCTCATTCTCGCCCAATGTATTTTAATATTTGTTGTGGTTTTATATATACTTTTAATATTTGAACTTTAGTGTTAGATTTATTTGTTTGAAGTGTGATATTAAATACTAATATTTTTTTTTTACTTCATTATATTATGTGTTTGTACAATTATAAATTTACAATAGAATTGTATTATTTGTGGTGTGTCTATGGTGGAGACAAGGCGGGTGATAGGGCCGGGAAGGTAGGGCTGAATCGGGGATGGATATTCACGTGTGGGGGTGGGGTAGGGATTTTTTAGAGGGTGATGGGGTGAGGAAGGGGATAAATTTTACACCTGTGGGGATAGTGATGGGGATGAGGATAAGGATAAGGTTGGAAATATGAAGCAAAGATGGCCTGGGATGAGAATACCAAGTCCCGCTCCGCCCACTTGACGTCCCTATACCTAATAGAACATAGTATGCATTGATATGTGTGGAAGTGAGACCCACAACGGACCAACACTTACACTTCCCAATTTCCCATGCTCTTGTATACCAGTAATAGTATGAATTTGATAATATGTGTACAGTATTCACATATTAACTTAGATGACATTTGAACTATTTTTTATAAGAGAATCAAAATGTTTGCCTACATAAATGTTAATTAAAAGTTTATATTACAATAATATACATTTAGATAAATCCAATAACTTATACCCTCAATGTTTTTTTAAATGTTATACTTTGACTAGATATTTTTAGGCAATTTAATTGATTTACATAATATAAGAGGTAAATGGGGTAATTATACTACTACCTCTGTTTCATAATATGTGCAACGATTTGACATAAAGTAGAGAGGAAAAATGTTTAATCGTTTCATATTATTTGAAACGGAGGTAGTATCAAAAAATTGTAAAAAAAAAAATAAAAAATAGTGGAGTTGATAGTTTATTGACAATTAATGAGTGTGAGAGGAAAAATAAAATAAAAAGAGTTATTGATGGATTTCGGTAAGGGCCATGAGAACAAAGAGAACTATTACTAAAACAAAACATGTTAATGTCATCAATCCCTTAAAGTGTCTTACGTGCCAAACTCTCATTAAAAATATTATCTCCAAATTTACTTATGATGTCATCATTTATTTATT
Organism: Chenopodium album; assembly: GCF_948465745.1. Taxonomy (NCBI): domain Eukaryota; kingdom Viridiplantae; phylum Streptophyta; class Magnoliopsida; order Caryophyllales; family Amaranthaceae; genus Chenopodium; species Chenopodium album. Next base: position 47,467,620 of record NC_137843.1, read on the forward strand.
TATTTTTATTATTTTTTCCTTTCCTTTTATTTGCTAAAATACTCCCTCCGTTTCATAATGTTAGTCCCATATACTATTTTGGGCGTTTCAAAAAGATTTACCCATATTGAATATATTTCATTTATAACTTTAATTGTTTTTGAAGTTAATTGATTGTGGACTGATGACATGACTCTAAGTAAGGAAATTTTTACATTAAATTATGCAATTATGACTTGTGTTTTCCTAATAAAAAAAAAGAAGTTAAATAAGGTAATCTAATTATGAATTATGTTGTATTTTAATGTTAAATTCCAAATATATTTATTTTTTTATTTTATGTGATTGATTCCATATGGGACTAATATTATGAAACGGAGGGAGTATAAAACTTGACTTTCTCTTCCATTCTACTTGTAATATTTAAAATGTATAGATATTAATGGCTAATTATATGAGTATTTCATTCCTTTAGCTTCCAATCTGAACGTTTAAGCTCAATAGATAATACAATATTAAATATATTTTGTCTAAGCATCATTTTTGTATATTTTCAATAACATAGTAAATATTATGATTTAGTATTAAATAATAACAATTTAAAAATGATTATGCACAATATATATATATATATATATATATATATATATATATATATATATATATATATATATATATATATATATATATATATAAGAACCCTCCTCTATATAAGGACCCAATCTTATATAAGAACCAATCTTAGCCCTTTATTAGTTTTGATCTAACCATCTAAAATGATCCTCTAGTAATGGCATTTCTGTAATTTTGAGGAGTTCATATTTAGAACATAGAAAAAAAATTTAGAACATAAGAAAAAAAAATTCGAACATGCAAAACTTTTGAACATAAGCAAATAAAAATTTAGAAGATAAGAAAAATAATTTAGAACATAAGTTTTATTACATAAGCTGAAAAAATAATTTAGAACATAGGAAAAAATTTAGAACATAAGCTGAAAAAATAACTTAGAACATTTGAACAAATTTAGAACATAAGCAAAAAAAAATAATTTAGAACATAGGAAATAATTTGGAACATAAGTATAAGAAAATTACAGTAGGATATTAGAAAAACTTTAGAACATAGGCAGAAAAAAATTTAGAACATAGGAAAAAGTTTAGAACATAGTAAAAAGTTTAAAACACAAGGTGTTCTTACATAAGGGTTCTTATATAAGGATGGGTTCTTACCGGATCCCTCCCATATATATATATATATATATAATGGCTGAAATTAGTTCCTACTAGGAACTAATTTCAGCCATTGATCGCACTCTATCTAATGACTCACATTGCACCCGTTCTCATTAATGGCATTCTCGTAATTTCGCTATTTTCAAACTTTGTTTAGTTTTTTTTTTTTTTTTTAACTTTTAAGGTAATTTCATTTACTTTAAGACTGATTTCATTTACTTTTACTAAATTTTCATTTACTTTTGAGAAATGAAACTGGAAACTACTTTATAAAGTTAAAATATTACAAAAATGCCATTACTGACACGAGAAGCATGTGAGCCGTCCGATTAACATGATCTAAGGGCCTAGATTAGTTCCTAGTTCTTATTTTAGCCTTGGTTCTCATTATAACTTGGTTCTATATATATATATATATATATATATATATATATATATATATATATATATATATATATATATATATATATATATATATATATATATATATATGTATATGTATGTATATAACTTTTTTTAAGAAAAATAAGTGAGCAAGTTATTTTAAAAAGTTATTAACAAAAGATATAGAATTATGGAAAATTTACTTATCACCACCGTGCATCATGCGGGTACTAATCTAGTGAATTATATTGTAGCTTTTTGTAAAAAAAGAAGTGTAATACCTAAAAAATAAATAAAAAACCACAACCGCATTTGGTATATGTAACATTTAGAAAACAAGGAGGAAATAATAACATTTTAATTTATATAATTACAAAAAAAAAAAAAAAAAAAAAAAAGATCAAGAACTCAATCATAAAAATTATTTTGGAGTGGAGGGAGTATTAAAATATTGTTACGTCCTAATCAGATCTTATTAAAAAAAAAAAAAAAAACAAAACAAAAACCCTAGCGGCCTAGCCTCCTCTCTCTCCTAAATTTTAGCCTCCATTGTCAATTTTGAAGGGGCTTCCATCGGATTTCACCAGTGAAAAGTCCCTATCTTTATTTTCTTTTAAGCTTTTTGTTTCTTAGGTTACAATAATGTCTCCTTCGAAAGAAAGGGTTTATCTCCTACGAAAGACAAGGTTTTTTGATCTCTTTCGAAAGACAAGCTTTTTCGGACTCCTTCGAAAGACAAGGTTTATTTTTTGTTTAATTTGGTCTCCGGTTGTGCGGGGCTACGATTGATTATGGCTCGAATTCGGGTTACGGAATCAGCATAAGAATTTACTTTCTCACAAAATTGCGAAGCGATGATGGATCTACTCAAAAAGTTGTATGAAATAACGAATTGAGAATGTGCCGAATTGTTATATTTATGTATTTGGATTTTTAGCCCTTCCTCGATTAATTCTTGTTTGATTTTGTTAAATTCGTTTTCATTATCGTTAATGATCAATTGTAAATGTCGTATGGCTATGGCTTTAATTAATAAAATTTAGTGTCATTTAGGACTTCTTTCAAAAAAAAAAAAAATATTGTTACGTCCTAAGGATGAGGCATGAAAGTATAAAAGTTACTGCTATTTTTTTTAGTGTCAACCATTGAAAATTTTGGCACTATTCATTAAACCTATTTTGACCAATCTTTATAAATTGTACCTAAGAAAAAATATAGTATTGTGGAGAATTATTGGAATCTTCTTAAAGAATAGATTATTAATATTCAATTGTTATAATTTATAATTATTGATAATTAAAGATATTATTGGTTAAAGTTTTGCATTGACATACGTGCGTGCCATGTCATTATGGAGCACTATAAAAAAGCAAAGTGCGTAATTTGAATTTTTTATGTTACAAACAGATGTAGTATAATTCCTTTGTATTTAATAAGTGTTACATTAACCAAATGTAGCCCTGTTTTAATAATTGTTACACATTTTTTTTATTTTTTTATTTTTTTTTTTGCAAAAATCTACATTTTAATATTATACTCCCTCCATTTTAAAATACTTGTTATATTTCTCTATGTACGGAGTTTTAGGGGAAATTGGAGAAACTAATAATATATGGAGATAGTGGGGTAGGGAGAAGAATAAAAAATTGTAAAAAGTAAAGTAGAGGACATAATTGGAGAACAGACAATATAAAATTAATAAAATATGATTAATGTTGGATTCACTAGTTAAGAAAATATGAAAATAAAAATTGTGAGATTTGATTAATCATAAGTTAAAAAAAAAATAGCAGAATTTGGTTGATTAATAATGAAAAAAAAAAAAAAACTTATTTAGGGACAAGATTCTAGGTGGTAAGTAGCAAAACTGCAATATTATTAATTTGAACCTGCTGAATATTATCTGCAAGTAATTTCTCTAGTTTCATCAGCATTACTGAGATTATATATAAGCACAATAATCAACATGAGAGAAATCTAAGCAACCTTCAGCGCTTAGCTATCATTTAAACAATTACAAAAGAATATACATCAATTTCCAGTCTCCTATGGTCCTTCCACATCCTCAGTGCAAGCCAATAGAGTCCAGGAAGCTAAAATCAGATTTTTCTTGAACTGATAAAATTTCCTATATCCTCTAAATGCTCGATGTCTTTCCATCTTACGATTCTTTATCTTGAATCATATATTATTTAAAACCAAAGTATTTGCCAATTACAAGAAGATCTTGATGGTATGGATTATTCTGCAAGCAGATACCCAAAAAGGTTAGGCCTGTCAACAGGCTTCACAGTCAAAAACCACGGAGAATGTCTTCAGTCCAGATATCGTATGATTGCATCAACCACCTCCTGGGTGGTGCTGTCACCTCCAAGATCTGGTGTTCGATAGTGGCCCTCTGCTATCACTCTTTTCACAGCGGTTTCCAATCGATCAGCAAATGAAGGAAACTGGAGATGTCTCAACATCATTGCAGATGAGAGCAGAAGTGCTACCGGGTTAGCTTTCTTTTCTTTTAATATTTCATCACTCCCAACATTTCCTGCTGAAGCACCTTGTTCGAACACAGCATTATCTGCTCCCACATTACCTTCAGATGCAAAAATATATCAATTAATGAGACATTTATTTAACCTCATATTAAACCCAAATTACTAATTACTAAGATTTTCTGAATACACAATCTTGCTGTACATCATTTCAAAAGTAAAATTACCAACCACATTATATTGTTATATGTTTATCTATATATTATATTGTTAAGAAATATTGAAATAAAATTGGCATGTTATTAAGCATAACCACCGCTTTTGGTCATGAACAAGCATTATTCGACTCAGCCAAAGAATAACCCAAAACCTACATAATATTGCATTTCAAATCAGTCTAAACTACAGAGGAGGAAAAAGGGGGCAAACAATGAGAAAATCCTTTTTAAGCATCAGGCTTATAACATGATCTTCCCAACAAGAAGGAAAGAAAATACTCATAGCAAATGGTTTGGATAGATAATCCCAACAAGTTATGGAGTGAACACAAATAGCATTACTCTTTAATTTTTGCTCAGCCTGGTTAAATATGTCGCTTTGAAAGCACAAAACTGAGCTAATTATCAGAAATCCAAGGAGCAGAATGTACCTCCAGGCATTACTCCAGTACCACCAGCTATACCAGCTGCTGTATTTGCCACAAGATTCCCATACAGATTAGGCGTCACCTAAAAGATCAAGATAGTCAGCATAGAATCTACAATTGACCTTTAACACAAATAGTTGCATACCTTATTAAAAGCTAACATAATTCACAAAACTAAAATTACTAAAAACCATGTATTAGAAAGTGGAGACATTGAGAATGATGCTTTATTTCTAAATAATTTCCACGGGATTGCCAAAGCTCTCAAAGGTATAACTATACGAATGCAAACTGATGAACAATAGTACGTATTTTATTAAGTACTTCATCCGTTTCTATTTAGTTGACACATTCAATTTAGACACACACATTAAGGAGAGGAGAGAGATTGAGGGAAAATAATAAAACAAGTGGGATACACCGATAAATGCAAGGTATAAAATATACCCAAAAAAGAAATGTGTCAACAAAAAATAAACTTCCTAAAAAGGAATACGTGTCGTCAACTAAAAAAAATAGAGGTAAGAATATTACAAGCAAAACACTAAAACAGATCAAGACACATTTTGATGATTCTTCTTGAACTTCAAGTTCCCATACAATACATTGTATGTTATAGAACAAGAGCATTATTCATTGATTAACATGAATTAATAACATAGATGTTTCATAATTAAGGATCCTCAAAGGTTTTGACAGAAAACAATTTTCCAAACATGGAAAATAAATCTCCTAAGAGGAAAAGATGTTTTCCATTTAAAAGGAAGGTATGCTACATTTTCCTCCCTTCTCCTTAAATACCTTACCTCCCCTCTCATCCATCTTCTCCCTTCCACTCCTATTTTTCCCATCCTATATAATTTTTTGGTAAGGAAACAAAACAAAGGTAAACTTTTTACTAATGTGTTTTATCTTGAAAATTATTTTCCATGGATAGTCATTTTCCCAATAAATTGTTTTCCATTAAAACAAACAGAGCCTAAAAGCTTTTCATTGGTAATGCCATGTAGAAAAAGTTGGCCAATTGGATTCCCTATGGATAAATAAGCGTTATTTCAATTTGTATTTGCGCCTCAATCCGCTTGTAACTTCAACTTAATATTCTTAGTCGTGCTACGGGAAACTAAATGCTTCTCAATAGCTATTCACCAAGACTAATGAAGTTTAAATCATTGCTAACAACAAACATTGGCTAGTATCTATTCTTAATTATACTGCTTTGAAGGCTAATAATATTATATTCCATTCAGCATTAGCATACTGCAAAACTACTTGTCTTTTACAGTTCCTTGAAATTACGTGCAAGTCAAGTGAGAAAACACTGGCAAAAGTGCTTTAGCCTTCAATCAACTACAACCTGCGAAGCTCGGACTCGGCCAACCACCCAGCCGTACCAATGTTGACACGACGCGACCCGGGTACGGACACGGAATCTGGGTCGGACCCTTGGGTGAAAACGGGGGACTCGTTAATCATGAACCCTAGATCTAAAATAGAGGGACAGATTCACCAAACCAAGAGTCTTAACCTTAGGGTTTTTGATCGAAAGTGAAAAACGAGCAGTCTAACACCATGAAGTTGCCGGATTTCTTTGCCGGCGTCAACTGCAATTTTTGTTTTTTGTTATCTATTTTTTTTAATTTGGGTGGGGTAGGCAGTCTTGAAAATTGAAATAGTGAAAGTGGGGGTGGGTGGGAAACTCACGTGATTTATTTACTGTTTCTTTCTTTTCTTTTTTACAGTACTTCTTTTTTTTTTTTTTTTAAAGCTGAACAATAAATACTACTCTAAACTTCTACTTTAACCTATTTTTACTTACCTTAAACTCTATTTTTTTTAAATTTCCGTGTCCCTGAGTCCAAATTTAAAAAATATGGACTCTTTTAAAAATGAGTCCGCGGATCCTTAATATTCCGAGTCTGACACTTGGACCCATACCCGAGTCCGACACCCGTACCCGAGTCCGAGCTCCCTAGACTACAACTGCCCAGCTCTGGTAGGATGCTTGAAGTCCTGGAAGGCTGCAACACGGCCAATAGTTTGATATTCATCTTATGAATATCAGTGTATCAGTACTCTTTTCACAGTACTCAAGTAAAAAAACACGGCCAAGACTGCTTAAGCCTTCACTTGTCATCAAGTACAGGGTTACAACTGCCCAGCCCTCAGCAGAAAGCTGGAAGTCCTGCAAGTGCCCAATGTTTGAAATGCATCTTATGAATATAACTACTCTCTTCAAAGAACTCAGTAGATTAGATTCACTCCAGAACCTTGACAATAAACTTTTCAAAAGCCTAAATCAGGTCTGGTTACCTGCAAGGAACTAAAAACTTCAGTAATACTCTTAGGAGTGTTTTACATCAGCATTTCTTGCCACCAAGTTTGGATAACTCTAAATAGGGGTTATTTCAACTATTCTAAGATGTGAAACAGATAACCCAAAAGAAAATTGTTAATTTGATGTTGTGCCAAAAATATTATGAGAGTCCAATGAATACTAAATTTTAGAGCCTTCAATCACCACTAATTCGTTGCAATCCAATCTAATTTCAACGCGTGACCATAACAAGAAATATAGGATGACAGACTTTCCTTCCATTTGGGTCACCAAAATTAATTGATTAACATGAGCTTAGAAAACTGGACTGTATAGGCAGCCAGGTCCTATAAAACTAGCTTGAAGACCAAAAGAACTGGATCTAATTTTGGCAGATGTTTGTAGATGCCAACAGGGAATCCCTTCCAGTGAAAAAGTAATTCACCTCATTTATTGATGATTACAACCAGATAACTAGGTTTATTTTACAAAAGAAAGACAAGGTATATTTTCCTGAGATTCTAATTTAAAAACATCAAATCTAAAGTAAAAACCTGAAATGAGTGGAAAAGATAGGATAAGATATTATAAACTTTAGCAAAATTACAATTCTGAAGAGGCAGGCATAAACACTGGCTAATAGCCTCATATGAAGGTAACTCCTCAAGAAGATGCACCTTCTACGAGGAAAAAGCAGAAAAAAAAAATATCATAGAAATGTCACAGGCATGCTAGCAGGAAAGAACATTCAGAAGAGCTTACTAAGGAGACTTCTAACCAAGGGTGGTTTGAAAAACAAACATGGCCCCAAAGACACCAGTGGTGTAGAATCTGTAGATGGCAACTTCGTATACCACCAGATCAAGCTAGATGAGAAAGCTACAATAATGAAATTTAACTGGAAGTGAAGTCAAAAGCAATCAGGTCTTTTATCCAATTCAAAGAAATTTTCCATTATCGAACATCCTCAAAGATCTATTATGGAGCATTTCAGGTAGGAATTCCATGAGGTCCTTAAGGCACTCACATCTCCAATATATTCCTAATTTAATGTCCTTCACTCCTTCAGTGAGCCTCCTTATAGAGCAATATCACCTTCTTCCACATAGAAGCCACCTATTCAGCCATATATTTCAGTTTAGCTACCATATCAAAAGCCAACACAAATATAAAACAACAATCAAGTCTTAATCCAAAGATGGGGTTAAGATTTTCTCTCTTGTACTCACCAACCATGAATTCATGATCCCTAACTTCCATTCCTTTATGGTTAATGTTATGTGCTCCTGCAAATCTAACTTTCTCATGCCCTTCTCAACTCCTTCCATCCAAGTCATCTTTAGTTCCTCGGCCTATTCAGAATTCTTGATCTCAAACCTCTACTTTTCTTACTGGTGAGTCATCTCCCCTCACATGACCAAACCAATGCAATTGATTCTCCCTTATAGTATACTCAATGCCTGAAACTCCAAGGCCTCTCCAACTTTCCTCCTAATATCTTCATTTTCGATTCTATCCTACGGCAATCCCACACATCTAACTTAACATACGCATTTCTGCTACTCTCATCTTCCTAATATGATCCTTCTTGAATCCCGGATTTGACCCATATAACAACGTTGTGATAATAGTTGTCTAATAAATTTTACCTTTAACTTCAAAGGTGTACTACAATCATGCAATGCTCCACTACTCCAGTTGTTAAGCCATCCAGAACATGGAATTAAAACTCGATCGTTCAATAATTATAGAACATCCGTTCTGTAACAGAATTTGGATTGTTGTTCCGCAAAACCCTGTTATATAACGCCACGACAAAAATCACAAATTTCACCCCGCATTGTCATTATGCAACGGGGAATCACTGCATTACAACCCTGTTTTACATGTTACATCTTTTCTTTTTTTTTTATATAACCAAATTTTTTTTGTAATTAACTATGTACTCTATTAAACATGATATTGAGTGAATTTTAGTTCAAAAAATATGTTATCTGCAATATATTGGCTATATATTTTCAAAAAATACTTTTTAAACTTAAAAACTATAAACCATTACTGTGGATTTTTTGAAAAAAGATCACACCTGTTTGCTGCAATTTGTTTAATTCATTTGTTAGTTGTTACAAGTCATTCCAACGACAACGAGACAAGGTGACCCCCCTTTCCCCCTATATTTTCATCTCAGTTCTCTCCTTCTAGGGGATCAGACAAGGTGACCCCCTTTCCCCCTATATTTTCATCCTTTGCCTTGAGTTTCTGTCAAGAAAGATCCATGAAGAATGCAACCACAAAATATGGAAGCCTTTTAGATTTAGAGGGGGGAGTACTGAAATTTCCCATTTGCTCTTTGCAGATGATGTGTTACTGTTTGGTGTTGTTAATAGAAAGCCTCTAAAACTCATTAACTGAGACCTTGAAAATTTTTTGTGACTTCTCAGGCCAAAAAATAAATGAGGATAAGAGTAAAATCTACTTTTCAAGCAACACATCCATCAATATGATTGATGATTTGGGTACCTATCTTGGCTATCCCTTATCTGCGAAAAAGCCAAATAGGAGACAACAGTCTTCTTTGCTAGAAAAAATTGGGAAATAGCTCTCTGCTTGGAAAGCAAACACTCTATCTAGGGGAGAGAAAGTAGTTCTCTTGCAATCTACTATGTTCTCCATCCCTAGATATATGATGTCCTGCATTAAGCTCCCCAAGTTCATCCTTGGAAAGCTTGACTCTATCTACTCCAATTTCTTTTGGGGGGGCAATCCTGCAAAGAAGAAAGTTACTTGGATTGCCCGGAATCATGTCTGCCAAGAAAGGGAGAAAGGGGGCTTGGGTTTTCTCAACCATAGTGATCTTAATCAGCTAGGTCTAGCTAGACTATGCTGGATGGTGGACACTAAATCAAATTGGGCTGGCAAGCATAGGCCTACCCCTTCCAATAAAGGCTCTCACATATGGGCTGCTGTAGGATGGGGTTGGGAGCTATTCAAACATAGTCTTCACTAGGAGCCTCTGAATGGTAACACTATAAATTTCTGGGGACAAGTGGCTACAAGCTGATAATGTAAGGTCTCTACTTGTGGGCCCTATAGCTAGCCATTCTAAGAATAGATGCTTAAGTGCCACCCTTATGCACTCTAGATCTGATCTAGAAGAGAATATTGGGTTTCAAATCAGTGATGACATCTTTAATAGACTTTGCAGCATAGTCTGTGAGGATTACAACTTCACCACTAAGAAAGGAAAATTTGACAGTAGTAAGGCCAAAGAATGGCTAGTCTGCAGTAAAATTCTCCATTCTGAGCTTGCTTCACATAGAAATTGGGACTGGAACACCATCTAGGCTGCTCCAACTTACCCAAAAATCAGAACTAATCTGGGATAGACTCCCTACTTCTCATAATCTTCACTTCAGAAAAATAAAAAAAAACTCTAGTACTTGCACCTTATGCCCCTCCTCTATAGAAAGCCTAGACCACATCTTCTTATCCTGTCCAGAGCTACTGAATTCTGGGATGAATTTGCTATACCAAACCCTGTCTCAAAACATCTCTGAACCTCTCCAAGAATGGATCTTCAGCCAAACCAGAACACTATCCCTTGGAATATCATTTTCAGTTTTGCATTAAGGCAAATCTGGAAAAGAAGGAACAGTTGTCTCTTCTCAAAAGTCAACTCCCCAGCAAAAAAACTTCTTCATCCCAGTGCATTTGGGTGGCTAGTGAGTGGTTCTTCTCTACAAACCAACACACTAGATTAGAGCCCAAGAGTACTGCCTGGAACTTCCCTCCTAACTCCTTCCTAAAGATAAATGTGGATGCTTCCTTCCTCCCACACTCCAAATTAGGTGTTTGCAGAGATGATATGGGATCATGGAAAGAGGGTTTTCAATGGAAAGGTTACTGTGCAACCTCCAAAGACGCAGAATTGCACGCCATAAACCTTGCTTTAAAGTGAATCACAATAAGAGGATGGCATCAGTGTTACATTGAAACAGATTGCAAGTTCCTTGTTGATGAACTTACTAGTAATGCAACCACTGTTCTAACCCCAAAAACTAATGAATACAGGCTGCAGCTTCAAGAACTCAGTGATGTGAAGCTCTTCTATGGAGAAAGAGGGAAGAATAAGGTGGCAGACATCCTGGCGAGAGATGCAAGTAGAACTCTAAATGTTTTCAACCAACTTTGTATTCTACTTGTTCCCCCTAGTATTTGTATTAATACTTTAGCTAATGACATTGCTAATGGATCAAGGGATGCAAATCCTCAAGATGTAATTTTGTGCTCTTCCATAGGAAATCAGCAAACTTTTGTAAACTCTTTAAGTATTAACTTATCCAACTTTTACCCTTAAAAAAAAAGACAACGAGACCATTACCACAATCAAACTGCATCCGATCCGCATTTGCAATTTTTCCTCAATGATCCAGACATAATCCTATAGGTTTTATTTTGGTACATTTCTCCATTCTTTTGCGAAATCTACCATCTAAAACACTCGCTCATGTGCACCTTCTAACCATCCAATGTTACTATGTCCCTACTACTCCACTTACCCTCATAGTACTAAAACTAGTCTTGCTTTGACTTAGTCTAAAACCACAAGATTTTTGCCTCAATTTCTTTAATTTGGCATCAACCCCAACTTTAGTCTCATCTTTAATTTCAATAGCATTTGCGAACAGCATACACTAAGGTGTCTCACCTTGGATAGAACTTGTTAATTCATCCAATACTGCTGCAAAGAGGAAAGAAATCAATGTCGATCCTTAGTGAAGTCCATTCATAATAAGGAATTCCTTTGGTACTCCCCTGCAAGTCCTAACACTTGTTTTGATGTCTGGATAAATATCCTTAACAAGGTCAATACACTCGTGAGGAACACCCATCTTAGTCATTGCCCACCAAAACACATCCCTTGGCACCTTGTCCTGAGTCCTATTCAGGTCAATGAAAATCATGTGTAAATTTTTTTTCCTCGGCCTATAATACTCCATCATTTGCCTTATCAAATGTATAGCTTTCATTGTAGAACACCCTGTCATAAACCCAAATTAGTTCTCTGAGGTTCTCATACATTTCCTCAATCTAAAGTCTATCGCTCTGTCCTATAGTTTTGTGGTGGAGCTCATGAGCTTTATACATTAAACCTCGATAACCTTGACCATCCAGAACATCAGACAATAAAATGCATGATTAAACATCCACAATTTCAGATCACCAAGGTTCATAAACCTTCTAATACATCCAGACTACTCAGCAGCTCAAATGGATAGTCTATATTAAAAAACAAAAGGATCACAAAACTTGATAAATTTACATTATAGGACCAGCTGGTAAAATACATACTATCTCCATCTAAAACAATAAGCCACGTGACTTTGGTACTTAGATAAGTAGTCTATTTGGAATTAATGCAGCAAATGTTAATTTATAAAAAAATGACACTAAAAAAAAAAAAAAAGGTCCTCTAAAGAATGTACAGATTCAAATGATATTAGAGAACCAGTCAATTGATATCCACCATAAGAATCAAGAAGGCATTGGTAATGTTGTAAGAAATGTCTTCTATGGTTGCTTTTTAGGCAGTAGCTGTCTATTAGTATTGCTTGAAATAGAAGTTGTGTTTTCAAATAATCTAATTTAGGGTATGGGGTAGGTCAGGTCCACAAGTGGTAACTGGTAAGTACATTATTTGGCAAGTTTAGCTTGGCTGGTTAAGCTAGGATAAACAATTAAACTCTGTAAATGTGTGAAATTGGAACATGTAATCCATTGGCAGGACAAGTACAAGTTGACAAATGCTTGACTAAAGCTAAAGGTTATTGACTCGCCAAAAACAAAAGGTAACTATAATTAACATGTCAAAGATAGCAAGGCCTGGAAATACAGCAAAAGTAATTATTCTGCCAACTATAATGTAATGAATGCAAGCAAATCATGAAGTTAGAGGCGAGCAAAGATGCAACTAATGCATCCACATACCATCACATCAAATTGTTCAGGCTTAGATACGAGTTGCATGCAGCAATTGTCCACAATTATCTCATTATACTTGATTCCAGAATATTTGCTTGCAACTTTTCGACAGGATTCTAAGAAAAGACCATCTGCAAGCTTCATAATGTTAGCTTTGTGCACAGCTGTCACAGTCTTTCTATTATTGAGGTATGCATACTCGAATGCATATTTTGCAATGCGCTCCGAACAAAACTTTGTTATCACCTAGCAAAGACGTGAAGTTAGTCCAAGAAGTATGCCAGACCATACAAACAGAAGAGATAATAATAGAGAAAATCAGGTGATAGAACTAATACAGAGGTCCAACAATCTGCCAAAATAGAGATAAACCTTAAAATCAATAGATGACATTTCAATTGTGGCAGCAGCGTAGCACAAAAAGTTTTCTAAAAGACCAATCACCCCTTTGATTGCACATATAAAAAACTTCCAATGTTCACTTTGGTTAAGACCTATTCTTTACAGCAATTACATTAGATAAATTGATCAGAAACCAACCTAAAACTGATAAAAAAAATTTGCAGTTCATGATCAAATAGCAATCCATATTCAATTTAGGTAAACAAATTGGAAATCGATCATGAACTAAAGAATTACCATATTCCACCCCTTTACAAGTTGGGTCATCCCAAGTAATTGACAAGTTGGGTAAATCATTACTAATTGACAGAAGGGTCAACCCAACCCAAGTGATCCAAAACCGAAAAGACCAAGGTCACTACCATAAATTCTCCAACCCAAAACCGAAGGACCTGCTACTGACCCATACCCAAACTTCACAACCTCATAAACATGTTTGTTAGATCAAATCTACACCCACCTAAGTGTTCTTGAAAAGCCCGTGGAGTTCTAGGCAATGAGTGCTTTGTATCAAATGTTGAATTTGGATTAACCCGCATTAAGAAAAGCATTGGTAACAGATTCATGGTTCTTGAACAACCATTTCTGAGAAAACAAGTTGTTCCATCTAATTCTCAATATTGAATATCTATGAATCCTAAACAATCAATTTGAAATAAATTTCCAGGATTGTACTAAGTAGGCATGAAATCAACATATTCAAACCAAACTCTACCTATACAACCGCTACTTAAATGGGCATCGTCCACAATCTCATTCGATCACAATCTACCGCTAACACTCTTGCATCATTAAATCTTAGCTACTCAGCACTCATTTTAGTAAGGTGCAATGATAACGATTGGAGTCAAATATCAAGGCACAAAATTAACAGATTGATCATTGATAAAGAAATTAATGTTAATTTTCGAACACATTCGATTTACATGTATTTTTATTCCAATCTCAGTCGTAAAACTAAGAAAAATCACCCCATTTTACCCCCACTCCAAATTCAAAATCATATTCAATCCTCATCAACTATCACCACAAACCACCCAAAATATCAACAATACTTCAAAGTCAACAACATCAAAATTCTCAAAATTCCCAATTAAACCAATACAAAAACCAAATCAAAACAAATATAACCCAAAACCAACAACTAAAAACCAACCCATCAATCAAAAACAACGAATCAAACACCAAAAACATAGAATTACCTTAAGACTCTCGACGACGCCGGGCACAACCTCATGCTCAAGGCCAGAATACTCCCCTTCAGTATTCTCCCTAATAACAACAATATCCACATTCTGATGTCTAGTAGGTAACCCTTTAAGATTAAAGCAATTAACCAAAGAAGCATACAAATCAAGCTCCTTCCTCAATTGCATATTCAAAGAACTCACACCACCACCAACTGGAGTCGCCAAACCACCCTTCAAACAAATCTTATTCTTCCGAATCGAATCCAGAACTTCTTCTGGAATCTTCTTCATGTTACCTCGTACCTCGTGTTTCTCGAAGTACACCGGCGCGTGCATAGCCTCCATAACTTGCTCAACGGCGCCTGTCACCAGAGGTCCGATACCGTCACCGGGAATTAAGGTCACCTTACGTGGAGCACCGTCGCCGGGTCGGGGCATGTAGGTGACGGATCTTGAGTGTGACAGCCATGGTTTCGTGAAGTTAGGGTTAGGGTTAGGGTTTAGGCCGGAAGAGTTGTCGATGAGGCGTTTCAAGAGAGTTGGGGCTGATTGCCGAGCCATCGGAGAGAGAATTGCGGCGGCGATTGCGGTGTTGACTGTGATGGAATTGGGGAAGAAGCTTGGAAGACTGCAAATGATCAACAAAGGGATGAGAATTTTAATTTTTCGAGAAATTTGTCTTTATTCTTTTTTTTTTTTTTTTATGATAAAATTTAAATATAAAATAAAATGGATTAATAAAAAAAATGTAATGTGATTGTTATTCGATTTTGTGAGAGGTCGCGTTTGCCTTTTTTTGGGCAACACAAAGATACGAAGAGAGTAGTGATACACCACTATCAAGTATGGGTTCGTTGTATCCATATCAGGGGCAAAAATGTAATTTTGCGTACTACTTGTTATACTGTAAAAAAATTAGTCTCTTTCCTCTTAATAACAGTATACAAATCAAGAATAACAATATACAAACCAATAATAACAGTATACTAACCAATAATAACAATATACAAATCAATAATAATTGAGCACCGACAAACAGTTAATGCCGTCAATTTTAGCATAGAACTCATCGTTTTTAATGGCTAGAGCCATAAGTTTGTGTCTCTGACAAGGAACTTGTCTATGTTTGAAAACTATGAAAATCAGCCGGAAGTACTCCATAGCATTGCTCACTTTTTTTTTTTTGGGTTATGTTTTTTGGGTGGTTTTCGGTGATTTCTAACAGAGGTGGTTGCGTGTTTCTGGGTTTCGACCAAGGTGGTGGCTGGTGGGGTGGGTTCCTTGCTGTCGTAGGCGGAGGTGTGGTGGGTAGAGGTTTGGCAGGCAATGGGAGCTATCCATGGAGGTGGGGAAAGGATTTAAGGGAGGAAGAAGATGAAGAGGAAAGGAAAAAAAAAATTATATTGTGGTATGGACAACTATGAACCCATACCTGGTAGTGGGCTATAGTTACTCGATACAAAGAAGCATATGTATTATGAAGCTCATGACTCATGGGTGTGTTGAAAGGAGCAAACTAAACTTAAAATTCGGACTATGTATTGAATTGACAATGTCATGGATTGTTGGGGGGTTCTATAGTTGAGGGTCATGCACTTAAAACCGAGAAAAAATAGTAATTTTTTTGTATAAAGTGGCTAAGTGTTAGAATCCACCTCTTTCTCCTTGTATCCCCTCCCTTTTCCCTTGTATTTTCCTTATGCTTTGTACTTTAAGTATTTCTTTATGTTTTTTAGGCTCTTGGTACAATTATTGTGTTACTGTAGTTTCAGTGTTCACTAGTAATTCTCCATGTAATCAAATTAAAACTCTTTAAGGAGCGAACAGTTGAATGAATCAAAGCTCCTTACCCAGTTGCATATTGCTTTAAGACTTGTGTTGTTTTAAGCCTTTATAGATATTGTGCTTACCTTGTTTTAAAACATCCCTACCAAACCAAGAGAACCACAAAGACGCTTCACTTCGTCGGTTCCACTTGTGCCTGCTTCAAAATAACGGCTATCACAAGCCCCGACCTCGCATCCGTTGTAGACACGTGCCTTATTGAGATACACTTGGTCTGTGTTGCTGTGTGCTCACGTACCTTTCCACTCTAGGCTTGCGTTCTTGTCGCCAAAAGACACGAGCGCGCCACACGATTCAGTGTTAAAACACTCAAACCGTGATAGTTGGTATCAGAGCCGAGGCCCCCTCTAGAGACGCCAAGCATGGTGATACTTGAACATGTTGATACGTGGGAAGAAACAATTGCCTAGCTCGAAGGCAAGTCAGAATTTTAGGCTATACTCGAAGAAAGAGTACCAAAACTCGAAGATATAGTGATAAAGCAAGCTGAATAAATGGAGAAGCTTGCGTCAACGGTGGATGGGTTGACGGAGCAGCTCAATTTCGTACAAGGAGTAGCGGACGAAGCTCAAGACAAATGTTGTTTAGGGTAAAAATACCTAGACACGTGGTCCAATCAGAAAGGGACACGTGTATATCTTGGATGGGTCCAATGTGGACCTCTCCTTGGCTGACACGTGTCAAGGCTCAGATAACAGCTGGAATAGCGGCCTTCAAGGCCCAATTTCCAAGAGCGCCGTTTTTAGGTCATCTTGACCTAATGAAGGGCACTTTTCCCAACGACCCTATAAATAGGGAGATTTCCCCCATTTTGGGGACACAATACATTTATTACAACCCTACATTCTCTCACATCAGAGAAAACACCTGATCTCGAAATCCGAGAAGATCTCATTTTTACCTTTTCCGCACCTTCTTGTATTCTTCGATCGATTCTAACTTGATCATCGGAGGCGGAGCTCCTACCAACCGGAGTCTCCGCGTTTTGCAAGTATAGAGCGCGCCAGACCAATCTTCGAGTTGTAACTATCTCGAGGGACAAAAACACCCAAAACATTTGGCGCCATTTGTGGGGAGAGTACCTCTAAGATGGTTTAAGATTCTGTACCGCCACCTGATCCCAACGGGCCTACGGCCGACGGGGAGGTCCATACGGACCATGATTCAGATAAACGACTGTGAAGTCAAAACTTATGTGGCCAGGGAACACCTAGGCGGCAAGGGGTCAGGTTCTAGTCACCCGAGACGAACTCATGAAATTCATGACAAGTTTCAAGGGTGAAATCAAGGACCTAATTAATAAGAGGACGGCTGGATCTAGCAAGGGTCAGTCGGCCAAGAAGACTCCTCAAGCTGAGAGGAGGAAGTCAGTCAGAGACAGGCAGCCTACTCCACATCCAAAGGAGAAGACTATGCCTGTCACTTGACTGGTCCAAGATCCTTCTGCCCCAGACGGGCAAAAGGAAGGTCATCTGAGCTGTTCAGCCGGATGGCAGCAAGAAGACCTTATCCGATGCTTGACACATTATCGAGCATAACCGGAGCCAACAACTATATGAGTCAGCCTCTACATCAAGCTTTCCAGACATCTTCAAAAATACATCTACAAGGAACTCTCAATCCTTGCATGAGAGCCATACAGGCGGCAAGTCCGTCCATACTGGCCCTCAGATGATTGGGGCAGTCCCGTATGTGCCCCAAATGCCATACGGGCAGTATGTCCCACCATTCATGCAGCCGGCCCTCTTCGGAGGTCAGGCAGCACACAATGTCTAGCCCCTAGACCGGCAGCTCCGTCTACTCAGACTTGGTGAACAAACCTCTGGGTTCACCAAGGAGATAACCAAGGGGGCACAGCCGGCCAAGGTTAAGAATGTCTTGGTAGGTGCCTATAATGGTACCACCAACCCTGAGGACCACCTTATGGCCTACACCAACCTTATGCACATGCAGGGGTTGGAAGACGCTATATGGTGCCGATGCTTTCCGGCTACCTTGAAGGGTATAGCCCAACAATGGTTTGGAAACTTGCCAGCCGGATGCATTGATAGCTTCAGAAGGCTTGCCTTCCTTTTTGCTTCCAACTTCTCGATGAACATCCCTGGTTTTACGGCTTCAGTCCGGTAACCGAGAGCGAATTTTTCAATTCCTCTGGTTACAGCGAGTTGGACCCTAAGAAAACAAGTCTCGACTTGAGCACCATACGGTAGGGAGAGAGATAAAGACTTCGCTCCTATGTTAGGCGGTTCAATCTGGTGAGAATCCAAATACAAGGGCTGTCTGACGAGGTAGCTTATACAGACTTCTTCAAGGGTCTGAAGGATGGGTCAACCTTTAAGTTTGACCTCGTCCGGAAGAGGGTTTTCACCCTCCAAGAGGCGTTGATGGAGGCGGAGAGCTTTATTCAAGCCACCGACCTCTGCTCGTCCAGCCATTAGTTAGGCTCTAAAAAGTCTGACAAACAAAAAGAGAGTCGGTCTGCTCAGCCGGCTCAGAAAGCTGAAGAGAGCAAAAAGAGAAAAGAAGTCTGGGCGATTGATGAATCTGATCAGCCAACCCAGAAGAAAAAGAAAGAATTCAAACTGTAAGCCCCAAGGTACGAGTTTAATAAAGACTGCTACTCCATCCTCATGGAGATAAAGGACCGGCTGACCATCGAGAAGCCAAATCCAATGAAGAGTTCCGTCCAGTCACAGAACAAAAGTAATACCGTCATTTCCATGAGAAAGTCGGCCATGACACAACGACTGCTATAGCCTCAAGCAGATGTTGGACCGTCTGACTGACAAGGGGGTCCTGAAGTCATACATCTTGAAATCCAAAGCTACTGTCAAGACGAATCCTGGACAGTTGTCCAAGAGTGTCCAGCCTGCTAGTAGCTTGACACTGACAAATAGCCGGTCTACACCATAGCAGGCGGATTCACAAGCGGTGGCCCGACCATTCAGGGCACCAAGGATCATCTGAAGAAGATGATCCATGCTGTTGATGAGGGTCAGGCGTCTGCCAGCGGTACCTTCCCAGACGTCCTCATCACTGAGAAGGATCGGGGCAAAGTCCGCTGGCCGCATGACGACCCAGTTGTCATTGAATGTAAGGTCGCCAACCAACTGGTTGGTCGGATCCTTATAGACATGGGTAGCTCCTCTGACCTCATCAGCTACAAGTGTCTGTCCAAGCTGAATTACAAAATGGACAACCTGCGCAACGTCTCCCACCCTCTTGTTGGTTTTAGGGGAGGGGTCGTGCACCCAGTCGGACAAATTGACTTACCCATCCGACTGGGGGAGAAGGGAAAAGGGCGACATATGATTGTCCGATTTAAGTGGTTGAGGAGCTGACCGCCTACAACATTATTCTGGGTCGTCCCGCTCTGAACGAGTGCAAGGCCGTCATCATCCCAACTCTCATGTTGCTAAAATATGAAAAGGATGATGGCTTTGTTGGCTCCCTAAACGGGGATCAAAAGACGGCAAGGGAGTGCTATCTCTCAGACGCCAAACCAACGGCTACAGCAGCCGGCCTTATGAAGGAGCCAATAGACCTTGACGATGTCAAGGACTCTGACCCAGCCCCACCAGCAGCCGGAAAGAAAAGAAAGGCTAATCAGCTGGTGGAGGTAAAGAAAGAGAAGAAATAGTAATCACTGACCGAGGAACGGTCTAATGAACTCCGTCCCCAGCAGGCTGGTGGTCACATTGATATTCCTCTAGATGATAGCCGTCTAGAGCGAATTGTTAAGGTGGGGACGGATGCTTTTGAAAAGTTGGGTGCAGGCTTGCACCTTCTGCTGAAGGAGTTCAAAGACATTTTTGCCTTTGAAGTGGAAGAGATGCCAGACATCAACCCGAATCCCGCTGTCCACAAACTCGCTGTTGATCCAAAAAAGAAGCCCATTCGACAAAAGAAAAGAAATCACGACTAGGAGAGAAGTCAGGCGGCAGCTGCCGAAGTCAAAAAGCTGTTAGACGCTGGGTTCATTTGTCCATGTAACTTCCCATATTGGGTTGCAAACGTTGTCTTGTAAAGAAGCTGAATGGTACCTAGCGCATATGTGTAGATTACACTGATTTGAAGAAGGCATGTCCAAAGGACAGTTACCCGCTTCCGAAGATCGATAATTTGGTCGACTCTACAGCCGGGCATGCCTTGATGAGTTTTATGGATGCCTACTCAGACTTCCACCAGATACCCTTGTGGAAAAAAGATCAAGAGAAGACGGTTTTCGTCACTGATCAGGGGTTATTCTATTATACTGTGATGTCGTTTGGCTTGAAGAATGCGCCTGCTACTTTCCAACCGATGATTAATACTGTCTTCATTAATCAGATTGGGAGGAATGTAGAGGCGTTAATTAATGACATGATAGCCAAATCCAAGCAACAGACGGATCATCTTGCTGACCTCCGAGAAACTTTCACCACACTCAGGCGGCACAAGGTCATGCTCAATCCCAAAAAGTGTGTCTTTGGTGTTGAGTCTGGGAAGTTTCTCGAATTTATCAAAGGGGATAGAGGCCAACCCAGAAAAGATACAGGCGGTAATAGACATGAAGTCACCCCGTACTGTAAGGGAAGTTCAGAAACTTATCGGTTGTCTGGCGGCTTTGGGGAGATTCCTCAGCCGGTCAGGTGACAAGTGCCTCTACTTCTTCCAAGCGATCAGAAAGAAGACAAGGTTTGAATGGGGGGATGATGCTGAGGCGACCTTTTAGAAATTGAAAGAACATTTACACTCTTTGCCAAGGCTTGTTAGTTCTCTGCCCAAAGAGATGCTTTACATGTACTTAGCCGTCTTAGATCATGCCCTCAGTGTTGTTCTCCTTACTATGAGAGACGACATTTAGCTCCCGGTCTATTTCATTAGCCATGTACTCAGGAATGCTGAGCTACGTTACCCCATGGTTGAAAATTTTGGCCTTGCTCTTTACATGGCTGTCAAGAAGTTAAAACCTTACTTCCTAGCACATCCGGTTGTGGTCTACACAAACAACCTCTCAAGTGGCCAATGACAACCTTAGAGTCATCTGGTAGGATGCTTAAATGGGCTATTGAAATGCAAAGTATTAAAATCACTTTTGAACCGAGAAAGGCAGTGAAGGGTCATGAATTTGCCGACTTCATTGTCGAGATGACAAGGCCAGTTGCATCGGACAATCTTGATCAGGTTTGGAAAGTGTATGTAGACGGGAGCTCTACCATGAACGGCAGTGGTGCAGGCATAATCTGTCAGTCTCCTGAAGGGGACAAATATGAGTATGCACTACGGTTCAGGTTCCAGGCCTCAAACAATGAGGCAGAATATGAAGCCCTGCTAGCCGGTATCCGCATGTGTAAGGCGGGAGAGGCAACAAAAATTGACGCCTGCTCTGATTCTCATTTGGTCGTTAGCCAATACCATGGTGACTATGAGGCCACCCATCCGGCTATGATCAAATACCTTCAGGCGGTCAAAACTGAAGCTGGGACACTAGAAGAATTCCATCTGAGTCAAGTGCCCAGGTCTGAAACAATCAGGCGAATGCACTGTCAAAATTGACATCCTTCACCTCCTGCGATACGCTTCAGTCAGTCTTCTGGGAAGTTATAGAAAAACGAAGTATTACAGAAGAAGAGCCCATTGAAGTACTTGACTGAAGCTCTACCTGGATGGATGGCATCCGGGCTTAACTTCAAGACTGCACGCTCCTTGACTCACCACAAGAAGTGGTTGTCATGAAAAAATGAGCTGCAAACTTCGAGATAAGAAACGGAGAACTCTTCAAGGCAGGATTCTTAAAGCCTCTGTTGAAGTGTGTTACCCCAGAAAAGGGGCAGGAAGTTCTCGAAAAATTGCATGAGGGATACTGCGCCTCTCACATAGGCGGTAGATCCTTGGTTGTCAGGGCCAGACGACAGGGTTACTTCTGGTCCACTTTTGAGTCAGATGCCATGGAGATGGTTAAAAAATATAACAAGTGCCAAAGGTTTGGCAAGCTCATCCATCAGTTGGCCACTGACCTGACAGCAATCCATAGCCCAGTCCCGTTAGCTAAATGGGGAATGGACATCTTGGGACCGTATACGCCTGCGCCAGGCAAAAAACGGTACATTATAGTGGTTGTGGACTATTTTACCAAGTGGGTAGAGGCAGAGGCGGTCAAGAACATCAAAATAAAGGATGTTATCTCTTTCATCTGGTAGAATATCATCACCTGGTTTAGGGTACCTATGTCTATGGTTTTTGACAATGACTCTCAGATTGAAACGCCTCAGCTCAAAACTTGGTTAGGAGATCAAGGGATCTCACATTGCTTTGCATCAGTCGGCCGACCCCAAGCAAATGGCCAAGTTGAAGCCTTTAATAAACTCATCTCAGATGGCATTAAAAAAAAATAGAAAAAACCGGTAGCTTATGGGCAGAAGAATTAATTCACGTCCCGTGGGCCATCCGGACAACTAAAAAAGGGGCAACTGGTGAAACCCCATTTCTCATGGTTTACGGTGCTAAAGCCGTTTTTCCCATCGAGCATTATGAGCCGACTCTACGAGTCATGCTATATGATGAAGAGGCAAACTAGGAGGCCATGCGGCTAGCATTGGACTCACTCCCGGAGCACAGGGGCAATGATGCCTTGCGTCATGAGATTTACCGTCTGAGAATGACCCGTGCCTACAACAAAAGAGTACACAAACGACTCATGAAAGAGGGTGACTTTGTGTTACGGAAAATGGAGGCAATCGGTAGGGCCAATGAGTAGGGAAAGTTTAATCCTAATTGGAAAGGTCCCTACCGGATTTATGAGGAAGTAAGGAACAACACCTACCGCCTGGAGATCCCAAACGGTAGGCAGCTGCCCAGAACTTGGAATGTAGACAACTTAAAAAATTACTACTTCTAAGAATTGTAAATTTTTGTAAATGGAAAGCCAATCAATGAAAAAGTTGCCTTTTGTTTTCAATTCTGATATTTATTTATATACATGTGCAATGTTTCAAACACCGCCTGAACGATGTATAGACGGTCAATTTTCACGAACTAGATTTAAATTAAGTTAAAAACTTAGTAGCTAATGTCCAAAGAGAGATGAGGCCAATGGCCGGATGATAAACTAAGTTAAAAACTTAGTAGC
This sequence comes from Chenopodium album, assembly GCF_948465745.1. Taxonomy (NCBI): domain Eukaryota; kingdom Viridiplantae; phylum Streptophyta; class Magnoliopsida; order Caryophyllales; family Amaranthaceae; genus Chenopodium; species Chenopodium album. The sequence continues at coordinate 47,491,200 of NC_137843.1, forward strand.
TAAATAAATGTCCAAGAGACGTGAGGCTAATGGCCAGATGATAATTTATTTTTTAAATTCGACTACTCCAACATGAGTAAGGCGTCCGGCGACGCCCATCCAGGTGGAATCGTCGTAGAGGGCATCTCCCATTTGGGTGACACAGTGCTCTACAAACGCATGCAGACAACAAAGATTGAATGACCTAATTGGTCAAATCATAGCCGTCTGACCAGGATAATCTAAAGAACGACCAAGTTTACGAAAACTGGATGTCCAAAGACATCAGCCGGTTGCCAGCCGAAGTTCTAACTTGCAAATGCGACCCAAACAAAATACAGCCCACCCACACAAAGTTTACAGAAAAACTGTCACTTCTCAATAACCATATTTCTTTAAAATATAATTTTTTAAAATAAGAAATCATGTAGTCATTTCAAAATTAATTTTTTGAATTTAATTTCTCCCCTGTGTGATTTTCTCTCTTTAACAATCAAACAAAGTTCATTCTCTCTCCACTATATGATTTTATCTCACTTAAAATCTGAAAAAAAAACAAGTACGGATATTCGAGAAGAGATGAAAAATCAAACTAATTTTTCCAATAAAAGGTAATTTTTTGTGAATATCATTTTGTTCGAATTTAAGTGAATATCACTAATTTTTGTTCGAATTTATGTTAATATAACCTATTTTTGTTTGAATATTATTCGATACTCTGTTGTTCGACGTTTTAATGGAATTATTAAAAAATTAGTGAAATCAAACCGATACCTTATATTCATAATTTTTTTTGAAATGTTCGTAATTTTAATATTTATTGTTCATATAATAAATAGTCTTAATGTTCATAAAATGTTCTCAGTTTGTGTGTTTATGCTTATGTTCATATTTTGAATGCTTATGTTCACTTTCTAAAATGCATATGTTCATATTTTTCATGCATATGTTCGCTTTCTTAAATGCTTATGTTCATATTTTGAATGCTTATATTTTTAAGTGCATATGTTCACTTTTTTTGAAATCCATATGTTCATATTTTTTTATGTATATGTTCACCTTCTGAAATGCTTATGTTTTTACGCATTTAATAAATGAACCAATGCATATGTTCATATCTTGAATGCGTATGTTCATTTTCTAAAATGCATATATTCATAATTTTCTTAAAAGGGGGGGGGGGTAGCTATTTATATTTCAATTTTCAACCTAATAAAATAAACATTTCATAAAAAAATATATGCACACTTAAAAAAAATGAACATTTAGTATAAAAAAATTGAATATGTCAAAAAAAGTTATGAACATTTATGATATTTAAAATGAACATGATTTCTATATAGGTTCAAATTCATGTATATAATTATTAACGAAAAATAAATATATATAAATTGTTGAAATATGTTCATTTTTATGTACTAAATATTCATTTTTGTTGTACTAAATGTTCATTTTGTACTAGATGTTCATTCTAATATTACTATGTGTTCATTTTTCTTTACAGAAATTTTACTCAAATTCGATTGTAATCATTCAAACTCTAAAAAATTGAATATAATCTAATTATTCTTGATTCATCATAGAAATAATAATTATTGATTTATTATAGAGAAAATAGTTATTGATTTGTAATATGATTGAGAATCTAAGAGAGAGAGAGTGAGAGAGAGAAAATGATTATAAATTAAGCAATTCAATAAATATTCACATCAAAATCAGAATACCAATGAATCAAAATTATAAAATCAGAAAACCAATATATCAAGAGTAAATTGAAACTCACCAAATAATTTATCAAATTTTAAATTCAAAAACAATTACAAACTCAACCAAAATCTAAACTTAATTAAAACAAATTATAAACAACATAAAAACTAACCTTCATTGATGATCTCATTATGATTAATAATGCAAAGAACATTGGAGAGAGAAAATGTCAAATGAAGAGAAGAAAGAGGAGAGAGAAAATGTTAAAGAAATAGGAGAGAGGAAAATTATTATTATGAAAGAGATGAAAGAGAATCATAAAAAAGGATGGAAAAAACTAATATAAAGAAAAGTGAATAATTGTATGAAGAACATTAAGTGATTTCAAGGAAGAATGTTGTTACTACACCGAGCCCAAACCGAGCCTTACCTACGACTCAATGATCACGTGGAGGGTCCATTAACCTTAGCCTCATTCCTAAACCAATTAGGATTTATTACAAGCTTCTAGAATCCTTTCGAAGGTTGATTTCGATATTTTTATCTTCTAGAATCCTCTACAAGTGTTTTTTTTTAATAAACCCAGTTTCGATCAAAATAGAGTACGTAAGGATATTTGGTTAACTCAATTTGATTGGAAGTCGGATATCTGTAGGGATTCAATCTTTTTAAAACCATCGCAGAGTGACAGAATTTCCGCGCCGCGACAAGGCCGTCGAGCCGCAATGGATCCTTTTTTACCTTGAGTTAATTTCTAGCTCGTTTTCTGACGAAGGGATATTTTAGGTCGTTGGATTCTAATACTCCTTCAATCAAACAAAATTTATAACCAAACCTACTCCTAGTATAGGGGTAAGTACGAGTCGAACCCAAAGGAATGGAGGTAAGTGTTATGGCCTTAGGTCAAGCTATTCCGAAGATTAAGAAAATCGGTTTGGTCAAACAAGAACAAATCAACACAACAATTTGAATGTGAAAATCAATATCAAAGTAGGGAATTAGGATCAACATGCATACACGATAAACATGCTAATTGGATAGGAAATCTCGAATAATGCGAGGGAAAATAGTAATTGCAATCAAAAGCACTAGAAAAGCTATTTCCTAGGCGTCAAACTAATCTACGAATGACTATCATAGGAACAACACAAGTCAAGTTCAATCGATAAGAGTAGCTTCCAGATTAATGTGTCGTATCAATGAAAACTAAAATGGAATCTAGCTTGATAATCAAGGTTGATCACTCCTCAACAAATCAAACACATACACAATTTCTACTAACCAATTTAATCACAATATCAAATCAATCAAAATCCCCCAACTAGCTATGAACTATCATTCATACATGCTTCACCACATCCCTAGCAAGAAATCTACTCACTACACATTGTAGAATTGAAGAACAAAACTAAACAAATCATAAAATTCATCATCAACGTTGTAATCAAATTATCAAAAATTAAATCAAACTATCAACTAGAACTTCAACAAAATATCAAAAATCTAACACTAAAATTGGATTAAAGAGAAAGAAATTCTTACAAAACTTTGATCAATATTAAATTAATTTGAGATCAAAGGTAGCAATCATCAAATCTTCAAGTTTCACTCTCTAGAATCTAATAGCTAAAGTTTCCCCAAATTGAACTTCTCTCTCTAAAAATCTAATTTCTATTTAATTTCTCCTACCCTTCTCTCTCTAGAAAGGAAGAAAATCTATATATAGTAAAATAACAAAGGAGAAGTTAGTTAGACGTCCAAAAAGAACCCGTACAGGCGCGCCCTCTCCCCATATTGCACGGATGCGAAGAAGTGGGTACGGAACGGGGGAGCAGGGGCTGCGCCCCCGCGCCTCGCTCGTGCGCCCCCGCGCCCCTTCCATGCACGCTCGCACCATATGGTTGCGCGCTTGCGCCTAGGAGCAGGGCAGCTCTCCTCGTGCGACCATTGGTGCTCTCGTGCGCTCCACTTGATGAACATTGGGGGTGGGCAGTTTCTAAATGCTCCCACGGTGGGTTCAACACCATTTTTGATGTCAGCGCAGCATGAGAGCGTGGCCTTGAAGACTTGGAGCTTGCACACCTCAACTCTTGAGCTTCAAAAGGAGAGAGCGGCTTGCATCTTAAGCTTTATAAATCCTGAGAAAGAGCCATGGAGATCCTTGGACATCACCGTTCTTCTGTAAACAAAGAAAAGAAACAAATAAAAGAGAAAAGGCGAAATAAACTAAGAAATGCAAGAAAACGGGAAAAAAACTAAGAAATGCACAAACTAAAGAAATAGAAGATAAAACTAAAGAAAAAGAGATAAAAGAGCTATAAAGTAACTAAAAATCATCCTAAAAAAGGTTAAATGAGTGCCATAAATGACACTCATCATTTTCTTATTTTTCGACCCTCTTTTTTCTTATAAATAGGGGTCATTTTCCACCGTTTTCAATCACCAACAATCATCATCTTTTACCCCCTCTAAGCTAAAGCTTATTCTCTCTTTCTCTATGTTTTTCATGTTTTCTAACCTAGCCCGGCCTAAGCCTAAACACATCCCAAACGCATCATCCCTTGATACTTTTTCAATCAAACACGATACCTCCTTCACGATCCTCGAATACTCGTAGCCAATCTCAAAGTTGCCTTTAACCTTGATAGTTCTGAGGGTTTGGTCCCAAATCTATATTTCAATTCATAGTTGATTTATTTGTTTGATTTAATCTTTCTGAAAGTTTACTAACGTGTGTATTGTTTTGATAGAAAGAGATACGAGGAATCAAAATGAGTAATTTGATTGCTTATTTGTTTTTTTGATACAGAAATCATGCTTAGAATGTTATTTTAATTCCTAGTGTCATGTTAGGATGTTCTTTTAATTCCTAGTATCATGTTAGGATGTTGATTTTAATTCCTAGTATCATGTTTAGGGTGTTAGCTAATAATTCTATATTGTGATTTCTAGTATCATGTTTAGGATAAAGCTTTGATCTTGATTATTAGTGACATGCTAGGGTTTGTTATTAATCTATTTAATATCATGCCTAAGACCTTGCCAATTATATTTTGATGATATTATTATGATGATGATTGTTGTGTCAAATAATTTATTGTTATTGCTTGATCATGCCTTTTCCATAGGTTTAAAGGGAATTTGTACATGAAATCACGCCTAATAAGATAATTAATAATTTGATTTAGGGATAAAATAATTTTCATTCAAGTGATCACCTATAATAGATTTATTTATGCATTAATAATCGACCAACGTAGATTAAATAGGCTTAAGATTAATTTGCTTTATGTATGTTTATCGAAAAGGGCACATGATTATCGTTAGAATTAAGTAGAGGCCGATGTAGTGCGCGTTCAATTTCTTTTAGATTGGATTCGTACCATCTTCCTTGAATATCCAGTCATGGTTTTGGACCACTATTGAGTTAGCGATCTCTGTGATCGTGAATGGGGTGTAACCTTCACACCCGTGGACGGTTTACAAGTTCCTAAAACTTGTTGGCAACTCTTTCAGCTCTAGCTTCCTTTCCTTTGGACGCCACCATGCCTAAAAGCATGATCACATTTGTGCTCAAAGTTGATGCTTGAAATATTTCCTATAGTTTTTGGCGACTTCACTCGGATGATTTCTAATTTTGATAATTTATTTTGGCAATTGACTTTAGAATAAGTGGATAACACTTGAAAGATTATAGATATTCATGTGTGTAATAGCATAAGCATAAAAAGGTCCGCATTGGAAAGATCATTCGTAATGCGTCAAATACATAGGATTTTTACACGTAGGAATATATCTTTCACAACTAGGATCGAAAAGATACTTCAAATATCGGAAAATTCGTAGAACATAGAAAACTGCCGCGACGCGCAGGAACTGTCGTGAGACGGCAGGGTCTGTCTCCATGCGACAGCTTTATCGCGGAGCGACGACCCCTGTCTTCTCGTGCCGGGTTCTTACGACATCGAGTCAGGAGTCTGTCTTCTTATTTTGACCGATTCTAATATTGTCTCGCCGATTCTACTTCCTTATTGAGTTTTTCCTTTCTTTTTTGAACCCATATGTGTTCTACATATGATCTTAGCCCTTGGGAATTCACACTCCATCCACCCTTAACGAACACTCCGTGCAACGATGGGTGCATCCGAGATTGTGAATTCACCAAAACATGGAAGGACGTCTAACTTACGGGGTCCCATCCATCGTACTAACCCTGCCAAAGCTAAGGCTTTCACGTGATGCATCCAGAATCATAACCATAGACAGTATTTGACCTCCATAATCCTCAAACTTTTGAGAGGTAAATCCATGGTTAGCTTTCAAACTCATTGCATTGTGACTACTTGACTACTTGTGCATCTATTACTTGGGCATTCTTTACTTGTGATTAAACTAACCTCTTGGGTTGACTTGTTTTTGTACATAAAGTCTTAACAAATTAACCAGGGACTAAAAATGACTTTTCTTAATTAATTGGTTAATTATTTTGAATTCATAAAGCCTAAATATTTTTGACTTAGCGAGACTATAGGCTTATACCCTCAAAAGGATTACCGAAAACAAATTAAATTCATTTTCCATCTTTGCCGCGGGAATTTAATTTATGCCGCAGCAACGCTAGGTTTATCGCGACGCTTTTCGTCATTTTAGTCCCAACCGAGGTCTTAACTTAGTATTTGCTTAAGTTTAATCACATATTTAGTCCTATGGTCATCACACAAGTCTTGAACATGTCACTTTACTCATGAATCAATGCACACACTTTGTATATGTCTTTCACCATGACCATGGCTAGAGTCTTGTGTGCATTTTTCCGTCATTTTTAGGGGGGTAAGTAAGATATTATCCTCCCAACATGAACCATGTTGCTTAAAAACTTGATTTGATCCCCATACTTGATTCCCAAAATATGCACCTATTTTTTGCTTTTTTTTACTTTTTTTCAACCCCAATAATAAAAAAATATGAGTCAATTTTAGTCAAGTCATTAAAAGAGTCAATGGTTTAATTTTACAGCTCTTGGTCAACGAGAGAAGGACGTTTAATCAAGGACAACACTTTTGTTCAAGTATTACTCTTTGATAAATCGATTCGACACAGAAAAAAGTTCATAATAATGGCTAGTTAAGAAGAATAATTCGAGAAGCTTCAATAAACCGTGAATAGACTTACTGAAATGCTCAAGGGGCTCACCACTCGAGTCGACGACTATAACAAGCAAGTACCAGTCGAAACCATCAAGCGCATGGAAGATAGCTTAAGTCAAATTTCTAATGACTACAAGTATTTTGGAATAAGCTCCAAAGGGGTCACAGTGGATAAGGAACTTCTTCCGCAGAACTTCTCTACCAATGACATCCCTAAGTTCAAGGCCATCGACAACCCTTACTTCCACTTGAGGGCCGCTTTTGAAACAATCATGGAGATTAAGGGAATTGATAAGAAGGTTTTCCCCTCACTTTTCTCACTTTCTCTCGAGCCAATATGTCAACAATGGTTCTTCTCCATGGACACCGATAAGATCGCTACTTGGGAATCTATTACACATGCTTTTATTGATAGATACAAATGTAATATTCAAGTAGAACCGATAATAGGGAACTTAAAATGCTTAAACAAAAAAAGAATGAAGGTTTCACTGCCTTTTATAATAAGTGGAAGGAAACTTCCGCTATTGATGATTGAAGTTCCAAGCGAGAAAGAATTTGTAAGGATGTTCATCAAGAACCTCCAAGAAAAATACCAGAAGCATTTGAAATACCAATGTGATGGGCGTTAGAACGGTCGCACATTCCACACTCATTCAAACACATCTATAAGCAAACATCTCACAAACCAAGCACAATGATAAGTAAGAGTTTGGTCCACAAGAAACGGGATATGATTGCTAAAGATCTTAACACGTAAGCTAGTTTGAAGTCTTTTGTTAATTGGGGAGTCATCAAGTAGACAAACAAATTATTGTTCTAAATCAAGTAATTAAAAGCACTAGGGAATGAGATCCACTCAACCATGGTAATCAAGCGTATTGGGAGTAAATAAGGACAAGAGATAGTAAGGACTACATGTAAGACCTACCTCGTGCAATTAAGAAAACAACTCACATTCTTAAACTTAGATCCCTCATTTGTTTAGCAATAGGAGATACATAATCAAATTGTAATAAGTAATGATGTACTAAATCTACATTTCCATGTCAAACTAAGCATAACATGCCTTCAAGCTCCAAATTCAAGGGTAGCTACTCTTATCATAAAGAACTAACAAGCAATCTCATATAATCAATTTAATCACAAATCAAGCATCAATACTTCTCCCAAGTTTACTTATTTAACCAGTAGGTTGAGTTTCACCCAATCCCTAGCAAAGAGGACTACTCACGACTCATTTTGAGTAACATGCAAACCAAGAGTAGGGTTCTAAATAGTTCAATAATTAGGGAAAAGTGATTCACATAGATAAAACTAACATTCAACAACAAATTATCAAGATCTAAAAAGATTTAAGTAACATGAAATAACAAAACAAAATAAGAAAATAAGTAGAGAATAGTGAAAGAAATTACTAATTGAAACCCTAAATGTTGAGTACAAATGCTGAAATTGTGAGAATAAATCTTTAAACTTGCTTCTACAATGATTAATTTGAGAGTTTCTAAGCTAAAATACCAAAGATGATTGTTACAAACTAAGAGAAAATTCCTAAGAACTATACTAAGACTGCCTGTTTCAAAATGAACTAAAGGGGTAGTATTTATACTTCCCGAATTACATAGGTAAATCTGTCAAAAGTAGTCCGGATTCCCAGTCAGGAGCGCTCGCTCCAAAAATAGGAGCGCCCGCTCTTCAAAAGGTGTGCTCCCGCTCGAGTGTCATAATTCAACTTGACAGGGGTGAGCGCCCGCTCCAAAGTTGGTGCACGTCCGCTCTCCTGCTCTTTAGTAGATGGCAGATTCAAGTTATTAGAGAAAAGCGCCCGCTCCTCGCAAGGTGCACACACGTTCCTCTAGCTTCATATTGAAGGCAAATTGTAGCAAAGTATTCAAGAGCGCCAGTTCCTATACGAGTGCACGCTTGCTCCTCTAAATCATAAAAGTGGGCAGATTGTTGAGTTCTTGTAGGAGCGCCCGCTCCTAGAGAGGTGCACACCCGCTCCTTTAGGAGTGGGCTCTCCTTCTTCATTCATGCTCCATGTTAAGTCCTTTAAGAGCTATTCTTGCGCAAAAACTTCGCCTACACCTACAAATCAAGTACACAAACACATAGAGACAGGGCAAAGCCAAAATGTAAAAATTATATACAAAAGGGGGTTAGAAAGAGGGGAAAAGATTACAAAACCAGGTCAAAATCACCACAATAAGTTGTTAAATAAACCACTTATCACAGTGCAATTTAAATACTTTCAAAGCCGTTTACAACATAGGCATTGAAATTGAAGATGATCTTGCAAAATAGAAAGCTGCTAACAGTAGTAACAACAAGTGCACTAGTAGAAAAAATGCTATTTATAACTAACAAAAACGTGCTTTTTGTAACCAACATTAGGGGTTACAACTGCTGGGTTACAAATAGTCCAGCTATTTGTAACGAACATTGTTAGTTATAAAAAGTTGCCTATTTGTAACGAACAAATTGATATGTCCGTTACAAATATGTGCCTATTTGTATCGGACATATTACTTTGTCAGTTACAAATGCATATTTTTAATATTAAAAAAAATACCTAGCAAAAAATGCTAGGTTGAGATGTTACGTTGAACTTGAACCGAAGATGGACAATACCCGTACGACCTTGACCCTAACCCTGCCCATGACCCAAACCCACCCCTACCCCTTCCCCCACTACCCAACCACAACCCACTATCTCACACCGTGAACTATCTTCACTACCACCACGACCCGCTAGACCCCAACTCCGTGACAAGCACCACCACCCATAAAAAAAAATCACGTTTTATCGATTTTCCCAGCCTAACCTGTACCCCTTCTCCTCCACCCCCGACCGCCACAAGCACCACCCATACACACCAAATGCCACCACCAAACACACATTAAAAAACAGATCTACCATACAAATAAAAAAAAAAGCCTAAAAATTATACACATATTACGAAATTAAAGCACAATTATCTAAAAAATTAAACAAAAAAAATTTGAAAATTAACAGAAATTATATAGATAAATAATTCCAAAAATTCAAAAGGAATAAATAGTTATACAATTATCTAAAAAAATATAGGTTAAAATTGTAATTACATCAAAAAAAAAAAAATTAGAAATTCAAAATAAACAAACCTAGATCTAATGTTGTAGGTAATATTTCAAGCCATTAACCCCAAGCTTGAACCCCACTGTGATCATACACTTAAGCATGGTGGCGTCCAAAGGGAAGGAAGCTAGAGCAAAAGAGTCGCCAACAAGTTTTAGGAACTTGTAAACCGTTCACAAGGTGAAGATTACACCCCTTAACGATCCAGGAGATCGTCAACTCCAAAAGGTCTTGAACCAAATAGGGTTCGGGGATGAAGGTACAAATCCAACCTAAAAGAGATCGAACCTTCCCTAAATAGGCCTCTACTTCATTCTTCTCGTATTCATGTGCGCTTTCTGACTAACATGCAATCAATAGGATTAACCCTAAACCTGTTTATATATGTTGGTTGAATTTAAAGCACAGACAATACTATTATTGGCGATCACTTGAATTATAATCATATTAGCCCTAAACAAGATTATTAATTATCTTATTAAGCATGATTACAAGTACAAATTCCCTTTAAACCTGCAAGAGAGGGCGTGATCAAGCAATAACAATAATAAGCATCAAGCAACATGATAATCACAATAATCATAACAATTATAATCATGTTAAAGCATAATAATAGCAAGATCCTAGGCATGATACTAACAAGATTAATAACAAATCCTAGCATGTCACTAAGCAATAAAAATCAAAGCTTTAAACCTAACATGATACTAATATGCTATTGATAAGAAAATAGGAAGCATCCTAGAAATCATAATTGATATAAGCAAATCACCCTAAATATCATACTAAGGAAAGCATCCTAACATGATACTAGGAACCAAAATAACAATCTAAGCATGATTTTTATATCATAATATCAATTAAACAATTAAAGTACTTACTTGGATGCCTCGTATCTCTTTCTAATAACAAAATACACGCGTTAGTAACTTCAAGGAAAATATAAAATCAAATAATCAAATCAAGTAATTGAAATAGAGATTTGGGACCAAACCCTCATAAATTATAACCTTTCACGTCTAGGGCGAAGGCAACTTTGAACTCGGCTAGGTGTGTCTAGTGCTAATGTATGAGGAATTTTGTGAGAGAAGGTTTAGAAAAAGAATAGAGAGAGAAGAAAAGCTTCTAGCTTTTTGAGAGAGAAAGATGATGATTGTTGATGATAATTGATTGTGAGAATTGGTGAATAAAAAAGGAGGTTCAGGACCCTATTTATAAGAAAACAGTCCGGAAATAGGTAGAATTTGATAAGGAATAAAACTCCACACTGTTGCTGCAAAACCGACCTTGTCGCCAGGCACAGGGTCTATCGCGTGGCGACAAGGCTTGTCGCGTGGCGACAACCTGGATTTCTACGCGCTTTCAACACGGAGTCCACATATGAATCAAAATCGATTTGCAAAGTCCGTATGAAACTGAAATCGTATTTTTCATAAAATAATATTTTATTCCAAATAAAACTTTTATCAAAATATAATTATTAATTCTAATCTTATTAGGATTAAAGAGAACCTTTTAGAGAAATCTAGAAGACTATAATCAATTCTAATACCTTTAGGAATAATAATTAACATTGGGCCCTCCCCTAGATCATCGGGTCGTATGTAAAGATAAAACCGGGCCCAGTTTAGTATTTTGGCCATAACTTCCTCATTATTTATCGGAATTGGGCTTATAATATATCGTTGGAAAGCTTTTTGCAAGCCCCATCCAACTACACTATTATTGGACCCTTGTCGTGGACCAAACTAAACTAGATTGGCTGTTTTCATAAAATAGAGTTGTTTTCGAAAACAGAAAGAAAGAATTTTAATAAAAACCAACTGCAACACTTGACTTTTCACACTTTCACCTCATTCGATAATCATTCGACGCAAAAGGTATTCATCACTGGGTTTGGTTTTGGGGAGACACATTTGGGTGTCTACAAATGTCTAATTTAAATTAAAATTAGATCTAAAATTCAAAAACCTTGAGTTGACAACGGAGGCTTGCTTTGGTAGTGGATTCTTGGTTGTTAAGCGGTGTGTGCCCGGTTTTCGGTGGATATATGTTTGTGGGTTGACACTTGACAGTGAAGCTCGATCGTTGACGGCTCATGGGTGGCGGTTATGCTCGTGGATGCCCGTGGAGGAGGGAACTACTAAGAGATTGAGGGAAAGAGGAGAAAGAAAGAAGGGATGAGGACAAAGAGATTTGATAAGAGCAAGAAACAAAGGAAGAATGAAGGAGGATAAAGATGATCCAGAGGAGAGAGAAAGAAGAGAAATGAGAAGGAGAGAGAATAGAGATGAGAAAGAAAGAAGGGGCGGTTGTATAGTAGTTAGGGTTAGGAGAGTAATGGGCTTGGTGCAGTTATGAGAATAGAGGAAAATATCTTTATTATTTGTAACCAACATTATGTTGTCCGTTACAAATAACATGTATTTGTAACTACATAATGTTATCCGTTACAAATAGGGTATATTTGTAACCAACATTATGTTGTCCGTTACAAATACTATCTTATTTGTAATTGACATAGCTAATGTTGGTTACAAATATAGTGTTTGTAACTAATAAAAAGTTGTTGGTTGCAAATAAGGCGTTATAAATAACATTTTTTCTACTAGTGGTGGCTGGAAAGGAAAGATGAACGACAATCCTTCTTCTTCCAAAAACACCCACTCTAGTAACAATGTTAGTACCTTTCATCTAAATGACGTCCTAGCCTTGAATAATCAAAGATAAAGAAAATAATTTAGAAGAGAGTTCACCCCTATAGGGATGAGCTATGATACTGCCTTTGATCGTCTTCATGCTAAGGGACTCATCACTCCCATTGGACCCATTCAAGATCATGCACCTGAAAAGTGGTTGCCTAGTTGGAATCCAATTGAACACTGCAAATACCATCAATATAGAGGCCACACTATTGAAAGTTAAAGGAAGCTATCCAACATTTGATAGATAACAATAAACTTCCAGTGCCTCATGCTCGCAAGAAACTAAGCATCAATACTTCTCCACTTTTAGATTCTTTGGCTATTTCTGATGAACAGGATCCAATAGATCCATCACTCCTTATTAAGCCAGTTGAGGATCTCATGGAAGAAATTCATGCCATTGAAGAAGAAGTGGAGATTTTCTTTGATGCCATGACCGATTTTCAAGAAGAAAATACCAATGAAGACATTGCTAGTCCTTCTTAAAATCCTATTGATACAGACATACATAGCCTTCTTGATGCTCTTCAAGAATTGAGCCTTGAACTTCAAGTTCTTTACAATAGGGTAAATAAAATAGAAAATGAACCTATCCCCAAGAAGAAGTGTAACCCCTCTTCTTCTTCTCTTAAATCAAACACCGTTGGAAGAAAACCATTCATCTAAAACGTTATTGAGCCAGAAGTAAGAAGGAATAACATGCCTTACACACCCATAGGCATCCCTTATGAAATAATCTTTGAAATTCTTTTTGAAATGGGAAAAGTCAAGCCTCTTGAACCAAAGCCATTCTAGTCCCTTAAAAGAATGGACAAATTTTACTGCAAATACCATCAATTTGGAGGGCACACGACTGAAAATTGCTTCAAGCTCAAGGAATTCATCGAAGGAATCATAGATAATGTGAATCTTAAAATCAACACCCCAACAATAAATGACATCTTGAATAGGGATGTCAACATTAATGGAATTTGGGAAAGTGATGACGAGGATGTGTACCTCAAAGATATGGAGGAACCACCACTTGCTTCACTTTACCCCGTGGATGACGTTTGGGATGAGGATGAAGACTCCCCAATCACTGTGCTCATAAGGTTTGGAAGATTACAACCACCTATCACAACTGTACCTATACCTATAACTCAACAAATACCAACACCCATTATAGAAGACAATGACATTGTCAAGCAGCTTAAAAAGACTAAGGTCGAGATGAATGTTTGGAAACTTATAACTTCATCTCATGAACTTAGAGTTGCGGTAATGGATGCCCTAGCAAAAGTAAGGATAGATTCTGAAACTACTCCAGAAGGGTTGGCCAACTTCCTTACAAGTGACCTCCTTAGTCCTAACAATTTGATCACTTTTTCTGACATGGATTTACCCCTGAAAGGCGATAAACATAATAAAGCCTTGAATATCGCGGTGGTATGTGTAGACACCTAAAAATGTCTCCCCAAAACCAAGCCCGATGATGAACAACCTTTCACCGCCATTATTGGTCTGGTCGTGTATTTAATCTTGGGAGTGCTTAAAACCCATATCTAGTCAATCATATTCAGTCCACGAATCAGTCCAAACATGTAGTCATACATAGTCCAACTTGAATTTCAGCCCTAGCCCTTTTTAATTCATTCCATTTTATTTATTAACTAAGCCTGATTAATAAATAATAAAACCCTAAGCCAGAAACAAGTCCGGAATAGCTAAAACGGCGCCTAATTATCACGTGCTTAATGCTTAAATAAATATTATAATGAATTTGGATGGAATCATGGAAAACACATATTCCATGTCTCGTTAGAAATGCCATGCCACAGCAATCGCTACCGTGTAACGACAAATTGTGCCGTGTCGCGGTAATTCCTGCCGTGATGCGACAATTTTCTAGGGTTTCTCCAAAACCCTTTTCAATTCTAGGGTTTCTTGCGTCACCTTGCTCATTTCCTTTATAAATACAAGGTTGATTTCACCAGTTTCGGGGCACCAAATAATTCTGCCTTCCTCTCTTATGCACCAAATCATTCTCTCTTCTCTCTTTTATGCTTTAGCCTAAACACTAGCCTACCTATTCTTACACTACACATCCTCTAAGCACTCCCTAGAGTCTGTACTTTACCCGTAGTTCCTCACTTAAACCAAGACGTGAAAGGTAAAACTGTTTGAGGGTTTGGCCCCAAATCAACTCTAATTTAATTTAATTTAATTTTCGTTATTGTTTATTAATTTTTCTTGAAGTTACTAACGCGTTTATTATTTTATAATTGCAAGCAATTGTAAGGAATCATGTTCCTTTTGTTCTTATTATATTTCTAACGATTTTCATTATGTTTGTCATGTATTAATTGTTGAAAAATTGTTAAAAATAATACAAACTTTCACCTGTCCACTAAAAACAAGTCAAACTTTCGATTTTTTTATAAATAATACATACTTTGGAGGGTATCCGCTTTAAACAAGACATTTTACCTACAACCTAAACGACCGGTAAACTTTTTTTTTTGATAAATTCATTAAATAAGTTAATTAATTCATAATTAAAATTTAAACTTAACAATTAAAAAATAAAAATCACTTCCCCCTCCCCACCGCCAGCCACCACTCCCTAACCATCCCCATTCCTTGGTGGAGTCCGGCCCTCCGGCTATCCTCTGCCGGCGTCTGGCCCTCCTCCTCCCTCAACCTCATCTCCAAATCAACAACCCTCACTAAACTCAAACAAATCCATGCTTAAATCATTCTCAACTCTTTGTCACAAAAATCAAAAACTCTACGACATTTTATCAAACCCACATATGTTCTGGCATGCTAATCTTCTTGTTTCTTCAACTCCAACCCCATATCTTTTCCTCTACAATGTCCTCATTTATGGGTTTTCCTTCAATCGTTTGTCATGTTCTTCTGTTTCTGTTTATACCCAGTTGCATCGAAACTTTACCCATGCTTTTGCAGTTTCGGCTTCTTGGTCACTTGGGGAACATAGGGTTGGTATGTTGCTTCATGCTCATTCGATCATTGATGGGTTTGGCATTGATTTGTTAGTTGGGTATTCTGTTGTTGGATTGTATCTTAATTTTTCCAAGATTGGGTATGCATATAAGGTGTTTGATAAAATGTCTAACAGAGATACAATTTTGTGAAATTCTATGATTTCTGGGTTGGTTAAGATTTGTTGTTATATTGATTCTCTTTAGGTTTTTTGTGATATGGTTGGTAGTAGTGTTGGTCTGCTTGATTTGATTCCACTACTTTGTGGAAATTTGGGGTTTCATAGGGCGGGACTACGGGAGGGGGATTTCGTGGGTTCGTTTTTGTGGTGGGTAGGAGTCGGGAAACGGAGGGGGAGAGATGGAAATACCGAAAATGGGGCCGCCGGCGCAGGGGAGGGGGTTGAGGTGCTTGTAGAGGATCACCGGAGGATCGGGAGACGCCGAGAAAAGGGATGGCAGGGAGGGGAGGGGAAGGGGCAGTTGGTGGGGAGGTTTTTTTTTTATTTTTTTTTTAATTTTTTTATATTGATAAAGTTCAAATTTTTTAAAAAATTAAAACATTAAATAAAAAAAAATCATATTAAATTATTAGACCAATTGAACAATGACAAGTTTCTCATGTACCTATTAATCAATTCACTAACCGGTCATAACTTGTTTAGAGCGGATACCCTCCAAAGTTTGTATTATTTAGAAAAAAAATTGAAAGTTCGAATTGTTTTTAGCGGATGGGTGAAAGTTTGTATTATTTTTTACGATTTTTCCTTAATTGTTTGATTTATGGTTAAATTAATTCTAATGTTGATGTTGATTTTATTATATTTATATATTGATCACCATAATGCATGTTTACAGGGAATATGTAATTTAATATAATGCTTAATAAGATAATTTGGACGACCGGGTTAGGTTCCTTTTTAATCTTTTTGGTTATTGAAGTGATCACTAATATTTTAGAATTATGTGCTGCATTAACATTCAACCAATTTAGCATATTTATATTTTGGAGCAAATTCAATCTTGTTTACATGCCTTTGCGATCGCAGAAATTACTTTTTGCTATAAGAATCAAGTAGAGGCTAATACGGGCGAATATGACTCCATGACTCATTTCGTACCATCATCCCCGATCCTCCTTTTGTCATTTAGAACCATATAAGGTTAGTAATCTCATGAATTATGAATGGGGTATTATCTTCATGCGTCAATCATTGTTGACTATTGTTGTCCCTTAATAGTGGTTGCCTTTAATGATCTGTGAACGGTTTACAAGTTATTTAAAAACTTGTTGGCGGCTCCCTACTTTGCTTTGTCCCTAATCGTATGTTAATTCCCATTTCCTATAAGTGCCAGACATATTTACAACATGCTTAACGTAGGTGCGCTTCGAATGATTATAGTATGTAAAAGAATGTATGTGCCATTACCCTTGTAGATAATGGTTTGGCAATTAATGTGTGCCCACTCCGTACTACAAGAATGCTGAGAATAAAGGATGAAGACTTATCTTAGCTTCATCCAGAAAAGGCATAAGGGCCTATGACAATACTCGTCGCCAAGCCCTTGGAAACATTACTATGAATATCATTACATGAGTCATTGAGCATAATACTGAAGGAATTATGTCTTCGATAACTGCAATTACTAGATATATTAAGGATCACTATTATGGAGATAATTAGTTCATTCTATAGAAACGTCATTGTCTGGTGCTAGATATGGAAAATGATCTTTGGGCTAGCTAAATAGTCCAAAGCCCAATATAATGGATCCTATGAGGTCACACAAAAAGGGTATTGGGTTAAACAAGTAAGAGGCCCATTAGTGGGCCTCGTGAGATCAAGACATGCTATATGGAGTGTTGGGCTAAAGTAGTTTGATTAGGACAAGGTATTTGAGCTTGACATGGACTCTTATTTAGAGATATGATCTATAAATAAGATCCATGACTAAGATTGAAACAACAATTGACATTCAGTGAATTGTAACTCAAGGCAACCAAGTCCCAAAACCCTAATCTCTCTCTCACCTCACGACCCTCCCCTCTCTCTCCTTATCCGTATGGTCGGCCACCCTTTTGGTGGCGCGTGGTGTTCGTGGTGGTGAATCATGGTTAGTTCGTGTCTCTCTTCTCCGTTGAAGGTTGATTGAAGTGTTCAATCACTACTAACTAGCATTAGTGGAGGTTTGATTTGTGCCCGTGGACTAAGTAGAGGAATCACACTTGGGGTTCTTTATCTCCCGTTTTTTTTTGCTCGATCGCACGTGGAATCACGCTTCAAAAGTACAATTGTACATTCTTTATGTGTTATGAATTGATCTTGGTGTTTAGATGCTTATGAATATGATTCTTGCAATTCTGCTTTTAGTATCTTAAGTCCTACACGTACTACTTTTCAAGTGCTAGACATCAAGATTTCATTCAGTTTACTAGTTGGGACACCCTTGGCTTCACGATCTTAAAGCTGTCCCTTCATCTCTCCACCAACAAGTAAAGACAATAGTTGGAGGAATTCCTGTCACGATCAATGCTTCCTCTATGAGAATCAAAGCTGTTGATAAACCAATCATTAAAGTGGACTACGATGAGAATTACGAAGATTTATAGGGCTTCAACGCCAAAGAGGTCTCTTTTATTGATGAAGATGAAAAGACCGCTCTTGACTATAACCCCTATTCAAATCTTGTGGTCAACGTTATCCTTACAAGACAAGGGCACTTTCTTGGAATGACGTTAGGAAAGAAGAAAGGGATAGCTAAACAAATGGGATTACCTGGTCTCTTTAAAAAGGACACTTTTGGACTTGGTTTCGAACCAACTCCAAAGGACCTTAAGC
This sequence comes from Chenopodium album, assembly GCF_948465745.1. Taxonomy (NCBI): domain Eukaryota; kingdom Viridiplantae; phylum Streptophyta; class Magnoliopsida; order Caryophyllales; family Amaranthaceae; genus Chenopodium; species Chenopodium album. Next base: position 47,509,686 of record NC_137843.1, read on the forward strand.
GAGCACAAGAAAAGTCTAAGGCACGAATAAGAGCTCGCACCCAAAAAGATGCAATGCCAATGGAATCATACCCTCACTTTAAACGGACAATTCATAAAAGAGTGAGAAGATTACCCATGCTACGAATTCTCAAAACCACTTGTCAGGAATGGGATATGCTGGTCTGGGTTCGAAATTTCTTAGATTGTAACTTTCTAGATGAGATCCCGGCTCCTATTTACAAGGAACGATCACCTCCATGCTTTGAATTTAACGTCATGGTGCTCCTCTTTAATTATGAGAAAAACGAGCCTAAGCGTGTCGACGATAACTCCTCGCTTATATAAGCAGTGCTACAAAGTGAAAACTTTGACCCCTCATCACTCCAGCAAAAGGATTAGTCAAAGGATGGCGCACGATCGTGAAGGTGACTACACCAAGTGGAAGAAAGATATCCATAACCACGGGAGAAGGACCTATGTTTGAAGAGTCTAAGTCGTCTAAGTTAGAGTCCAAGTCTGAGTTCGAGTCTCCTTTAGAGTCTTCTATTGTTGAGTCTTCTAAGTCTTTAGTAGTCGCACCCCTTCTATCTTACCTAGTTTAGCACCTACTCCTAGAATAGTTAGTAGCCAGGTACTAGTGAATGTTTCTCTTTTTGATGTGATGATTCAAGAGTTTAATAACATGAATTCTTTCTCTTGCTCCTCTTGTTATTCCTTCATCCAAGATGACGAGAATTTCTTTGCTAATAATGAGAATGATCACAAAGAAATAATTAAAGCAATGGAAGGGCTTGAGAATGAAACGGCAATAATCGAAGAAACTGAAATGGTTAATATCTCAAAAGATCCCACCGTTTAAAGAAAAGTTAAAATTGACTTAACTTTAAATCAAGAAGAAAGAATCGAACTAATAAATCTACTTACAAAATTTATCGATGTCTTTGCTTGGTTATATAAAGATATGCCAGGTATAAGTAGAGAAATTGCTCAACACACTATACCACTAATTCCGGGAATGAAACCTATAAAACAAAAGTTACGTCGAATAATGAAACCCGATGTAGCACTTAAAATAAAAGAAGTTCAAAAACAAATAACTGCAGCTTTTATCAAGGTATCCAAGTATCCAGAGTGGGTCGCCAACGTGATAACAACTCCCAAGAAGGATGGTAGAGTAATAATGTGTGGTGACTACAAGGATCTCAATAAGGCTAGTCCATAGGATGATTTCCCTCTACCACACATTGACATTCTAGTAGATAATACAGCTAATCATGTACTTCACTCATTTATGGATGGGTACGCGGGTTACTACCAGATTCTCATGGCGAAGGAAGACATGGAGAAGACAACCTTTATAACACCATGTGGCACTTACTGCTACACGGTAATGTCATTTAGGTTGAAAAACGCGGGTGCCGTGCACCAAAGAGCAGCGACTGCCTTACTCCATGATATGATGCACAAAAAAGTCAAGGTATACGTGAATGATATGATTGTGAAATCCAAAGATCGCCGCGGCCATCAAGTAGCCTTAAGAAAATTCTTCGAAAGGCTTCAAAAATACAACATGAGGCTAAATCCCACTAAATGTGCTTTTGGGGTTACTTTAGGAAAACTTCTAGGCTATGTCATTTGCTCTAGAGGTATTGAGATATATCCCACTAAGATAAAGACAATAACGTCCATGCCACTGCCCAAAATTGAGAAGCAAATTCGAGGATTTATTGGCCGGTTGCAATACAAAAGTAGGTTCATATCAAAGTTCACAATGATATGTGAACCAATATTCAAGAAACTCCAAAGAATGTGCTAGTAGTATGGGACAGAAGCCTTTGATAAGATCAAAGCCTACCTTGAAAATCCTCCTATACTAGCACCAACACTACCGGGCATTCCTCTTTGCTTATACTTGACGGTCACCAAGGAAACAATGGGGGCTATGCTTGCACAAGAAATAGAAGGAAAAGAAAATACCATCTACTATCTAAGTAAAAAGATGCTCGAATACAAAGTTTGCTACACAGCTCTTGAAAAGTTGGGCCTTGCGCTCATGTGGGCCACAACCAAGTTAAGATATTACATGCATGCTAGTCCATACAGTCCACGTGGTATCTCAAATAGATCCTCTTAAGTATCTATTTGAGAAATCTACACTTAATGGACGAATATCAAGATTGATAGTGAACTTGGCTCAATTCGACCTAAGGTTCATGCCCTAAAAGGCTATCAAGGGATTTACGGTCTCTGATTTCTTAGCGGACTTTCCAATCGAAGTTTCTACACCAGTACAAGAGAATGACTTTCCAGATGAAGAGTTAATGAACACTGAGGAAGATACTTGGACGTTATACTTCGATGGCGCATCCAACCAGAAAGGATGTGGCCTGGGAGTCTTATTAGTGTCACCCAAAGAAGAACATGTCCCAATCTCAATAATGCTTGACTTCATCGTTACCAATAATGCTGTAGAGTATGAAAATTGTGTGTTAGGCCTTGAAACAGCCTTGGCATTGGGAGTCAAGAAACTTTGAATATTCGGAGATTTATCTCTTATTATCAACCAAATTTCCAAAAGATGGAAGGTGAAGAGTGAAAGCCTAGCTCCCTACCAAACCTATTTAGAAACCCTCACTAGTCAACTTGAAAAGGTAGAATACACATATCTACCAAGAGCCTTGGCAAGACTAGCCTCGATGGTTAGAATTCCTAATGAAATTAAGCAAATGCCTCTAATGATAGAGAAAAGGCATAAGCCTGCTTATATTCAAACTATCGAGGATGAAGAAGAAACCCAAGAAGAGGAAGAAGAACCATGGTATACAAACATCCTCAATTATGTCATCAAAGGGGAATATCCACCTAATTTTGATAAAGGAGCAGAACGTGCCTTAATACTTTTAGCTTCCCAATTTGTACTCATAACCGATGAACTTCATAAAAGGGTACCTAAAGGTAATGCTCTCCTATGTGTAGGAAAAAGGAAGCTCAAAGAGCAATGATAATTATCCATGAAGGAGCATATGGAACACACATGAATGGTAATGCTAGTCCGGAAATTCATGCGCCAAGGCTATTATTGGACCACCATGCATAGAGATTGCCATCAATAAGTGAAGAGATGTTCAAAATGCCAAATATATGCCAATATACTACATTTTCCACTATTTCTTCTTTACACATACACATCTCCATGACCATTCTCAACTTGGGGAATAGACATCATTGGAAAAATCTCTCCCCCGGAACAGAATGCCATGAGTACATTCTCGTTGCCATTAATTATTTCACCAAATGGGTTGAAGCAGCATCCTATGCAAAACTTATCGCAAAACAAGTGGCACTCTTTTTTGCAAGAAATATCATATGTAGATATGGAGTCCCACATGAAATGATAAGTGACAATGGTACTCACTTTCAAGCAGAGTGTGATAAACTACTTATAAAGTATGGTATTCTACATCACCACTCATCTCCATATAGACCTCAAGCGAATGGTGTAGTAGAAGCAGCCAATAAAAATATAATGACAATCATTCGAAACTTGACAGAAAATTACATAGATTTGCCTAACAAACTCCACTTTTCCCTGTGGGGTTAACACACGTCAATCCATTCTTCCACAGGAACTACGCCGTTCTCCCTAGTTTATGGAATTGACACCATACAACCTGTAGAGCTAGAAATACACTTGCACATAGCATTGGAAAGTAAACTTGATGAAGTTGAATGGATAAGGGTACGATAAAAAGAGCTAATTTTACTCGATGAAAAATGACTAGAAGCCTTACATCATGTCCAATGTTATCAAACTCGCATGGATAGACACTTAAACAAAAAGGTCAAGACAAGAAACGTCAAGGAAGGAGACTTGTGTTGAATGCACTTAGAATAATATTTTAGATCTAAGAGGAAATTTTAGAACTAATTGGTTTGGACCATACATTGTTAAAAATATCTTGTCTTGTGGCACCGCTAAATTAATAGATATGGACGGTAATGAATTCTCGAACATGACAAATCTTGACCAACTCAAAAAGTTCTACCAATGATTTAGTTAAGTTATATATATATATTCAAGAGAGCTACGTTTGGCCTGATTCCTTAACAAGGATATGTAGGCAATCCTTTTATGGGGTGCAATCTCTTTAATTTTCAAAACCCTGCCTTTCTACACAAATCGCCAACTCAAAATAAAAAAAAAAACTAAAAGATCGCAACAAACAGAATCTAACGCGCCGCGATAGGATCATCGCGCCGCGATAAGACTGTCGTGCCATGACAAAAGGTTCGACTTTACCGATTAAACTGCGAATTGCTGCAATCTTTTCCACTTTCAAGTGCGTTTGAATAATTTTTCGACTTTCGAACTCAGATTATTTTCGAACAAATTACATGCTGATAAATTGGTTAACAAATTACATAAAAATGTTAACTAATTTTTGAAAGGCTTTGAAAGTTAGGAACAAACAATTGGACTCATATTTGGGATCCCCAAAAAGGGTAGTTTAATTTAAAAATCGTTCAAATTTTTTGGATATAATCAATAAAGAAATTGTGGGTGCAGCTTCCAATTTGAAAGGAAGCTCCAAGTCCAAGCTCCAAGCTCCAAATATAGTCCTGGATGCATTGACGAAGGAACCAAGATAGCATGTAGTATATCACCCATCTCATTGCTCCCAACTTCTGTACTTGGGAAATTATTTCTAATGAAATTGTAATGGAAATAAACTTAATTTTGTTTAAAGCTAAAATTGCATTAATAATTGAATTAAAATTACATTATTGATGATTTAAAAACTTGAAAATAAAATTAACTTGGAAATTAAAAATTGTCTACTAAAATTAAAAGTAAGGCAATGCTTTAGTGTGTCTTCTCCTTTCTAGCCCTTTTCCAATTCTTGTCTAAGTCGTCTTCTTGCTCTAAATCCTTTACCAATAAAGAACCCTTATATGATTAAACTGACACCTTAGAAGAAGAAGAAGTTTCCCCTTTAGCAAAGACCCCTACATTCTTCTCAACCCAAGCCTTCTTCTCCTTTCGAATAGGATTAGCCCTCCTCCTCCCTTTACCCTCCAAAACACTCTTTTTCTTAAGCATGATAAGGAATTTTGAATTCAACTTTTGAACCCAGATGATCTTCCGGAGGAACCTTCTTGTCACCTAAGCGGTCTTTTATGTTCGTCTTCTCCACCCCTTTAGAACTTGTGTTTCGAACCTTGTTTTTATCCTTTTGATTTCGGGCAAGTAACCAAAGTTTAAATTCTCTAGACAATGGGGGAGGAATTTTGTCATAAACAACGTTCCATAAGGGTCTAGCACACCAATAATTGTCAAACCTTTCAACATTGTTCGATATAGGATACTCATAAGGTCGACCATGGTCACCAGAAGGAATGGTTTGAGCAAACCGAGTGCTAGGGGCACATGGTGCTAGCATGGCAGCTAGCATGCGCGCCGCACCATACCGAGGCTGCTAGCAGCGCTGGCTGGTGCGTGGCGCAGTAAGCTAACACGCACATGCTAGCATAGCTAGCATCGCTAGCAGCTCAAGGCTAGCAAGCCAGCTAGCGCACACAAAGGCTAGCAAGCTAGCAGCACTAGCAAGCTAGCACTATTAGCAAAGGCGCGCAAGGCCTCAGTCAGCAGCCCGCAAGCATGCGAGGCATGCTGGGCCGAGGAAACAGAAGCCCACACAATCTGGCGCCCAGCCAGAAGGCCCAGCCGAGGGTACCAAGGGCCAGCAAGGAAGCCTTAGCGCCCAAGTCCTGGCGCGCCAGCTGGTTGGTGCTGAGAGAGAGTAAGGGAGGCGGTTTGGGAAGCTTGGGGAGCAAGGATTTGGTCCCCTTCTTGTGGTCCCCACCTATTCTCTCCCTCCTTGCATGGCACTTGTTGATTAATTATTGCATTGCTTTTTCTTTTGATTTTTGATTTAAAAATAAAATGGAAAAAGGAATTTTTACCAACTCTCCCACATTAAGATGGGAGAGTGGAATGTTCATGGGATTTGTCTATAAATACCAAAGTATTGGGATTTGAGAAACCCACTTGAGTTGAACTCAATAAGGCATCTCCAAAAGAGAGAAAACCTTTAAGTTCATAAAAACTCGAGTAGTCTTATTTTTGGTCTAGCTCGGCTAAACTCCGAGTAAGGGCCGGACGGGTTGTTGTTGCGAGTAGATTTTCGTTGGAGGTCGTCGCACTTGCGAGACTCGAAGCTTTCGAAGTAAGAGCTCATTAAAGGGAGCGAATCACGCACCAAGGGTAGTATTGTCTTTCTTCTTGTCTTATTAATTATGCTTTTTAGTTATATTAATTGTGAACGGGTCTTGGGGTCAAGTTTTGTTTCCGCGAAAATCCGGACTTTCTAAAACCCAATAGCGGTATCGGAGCCTTGCTCATTTATTTTTGTAATTAATATTTTCAAGGTGTTAAAATGGTTTTAAATTTTTGGTCGTGGTTGCGAATTAGATTAGTAGCTCGATTTTATTAATTTTAATCTCGTTTTAATTAGACCTTGGCTCCTGAACCCATATTTTCACCCAAGACTTGTGAATTTTTGGTGGAAATGATGTTTTGGAAAAGATTCAACCCTTTTAGGATTGTGAAAAAGCCAAATTCTACCCAAAAATGCCTGTTTCGAGGGATTTTTCGTTTTGACGAATTTTTTTAAATCTTTTAAACCTTGAATCTTAATGGCATATTAATTATGATTATGTGTTTATCCTTTAAGGTTCTGCAATTTTAGACCACTTTTGAGCATGATTAATATGTAGTAATTGGTTTTTAATGGTTGGTTCAATTTTTCATATAATTGCAAATTAATTGCTTTAAGTGTGAAAAGTTTGTGTTTTTTAGGCTCTTAAGTATTAATGATCTAACCTTTAATTATTTTAGTTGGTTAGAACTTTATGTTACTAAATTTCTTGATCGTTTATTGAACTTTCTTGATTTAATCATTTATTAAGCTGATTAAAGTCATAAAGTTTCAAATTTGTGATTGAAATTTAATTAATCTTCATATTGGAAGATGTAATTTTTTCAAAGTTTCACAAGTTAAAGTTGGAATTTTTCATTGAATATTTATGTTCATTATTCCAACTCCCTTTAAATTTTGTCAAATCTCATGATTAATTTATGCTGGTTAAATTAATAGTGAGAATAGCCCTTCATTTTTGTAGCATCAAGTTGAACCAAATTTTATTTAAAGAATAGTTCTTGGATTAATTTGGTTTGTGTACTTATATGAATTTATTAAGTTGGACTTGTCTTAATTTTTCATTTTGTTTGTTCAAAATATTGATTCCAAAATTAATTTAGAAATGATTACAAATGTCACACAAAAACGAGAAATAATCTCGAGGCACAAGCACGCAAACTGAGGCAAAATAGCCACGAGCCTCCCTCGGCCAGCTGGGCTGCACGCGCAGCCCGCATGTGGCCGTCGAGGGATGAGGCTGATGTACTTGGTGCGTGCTGTGCTGAGGTGTGCGTGGGGGCAGTGCGTGGCTTGGTGCGCGAAGGGCATACGAAGGAGGGGCCATGGCGCAGCAGTAGCAACTGCGGCCATGGCACGCATCATGTGTGGGCTGATCAGACACCACCCAGCAGTAGCTCGACACGCATGGTGTGCGAGGCTGCTAGGCAGCGCACAGCACATGCGTGCGTGCGAGTGCTCGGGTGTTTTCCTTGGCCAACCCAATGCACCTTAACTTTCTCGATTTTATTATTTTATTATTTTATTATTTTGTGATTTTGTTGATTTAATTATTTTATTTATGTTTATTTAATTTAATTATTTTTAGAGGCTAGGCCTCGGTTTTAAGCGACACTTGAAAATTTTAATTTGGCAAAATTTTGGGTTAACCGGCTTAATTAATTAGATTAATTAAGTTGGATGTGGAACTTAGTGGGAGCTTCGTTATTTATTTGAGCTATTTTAATTGCGCTTAATCACATAATCGGTTAACAACTTTGACTAGTTTTAATTAGGCGCGTTAATCAGATTAACCACCTAAGTTAGTTACTTATTTACGCGTGTTGATGCGTTATTACTTGTTTTTCGTTCTAAAATGCATGGGCCATTCGCATATAGTGAATGGATGAATGGAATGTATATTCTCTCATTGGTTTTATGAAATGGCCACTAGTGGGGCCCGATTAGGATAAAAAATACGGACTGTGTTCCGTCATGTATTTTTGTAAATCTAAATACGGTCTGTGAACCGTTGCGTATTTTTGTACCTTAATATTTAGATTAGTCCTAATCGTAGATACTAGTAGCTATTGCATAATTTTGGTTATGTCTTGAAGACGGAGTTTCTGAGAAGACGAAGCCATGAAGTTGCAAGAGAAGACTCTTGAAGACTAAAGGGGTCATGCTATTTGCCAAATGCATCATTTAATTATGTTTTCGATATATATTTATGCTTATATATATGAATGATATGTTGCATGTTTAGGATTTCGAGATGTTGCGATGATTAATTAAGTTCACTTAAATCAACCAACATAGAAGCCCTAGCTAGGTCCCTAAAATATTGAGTAAAACTTGCCATTCTAAAACAACACTTACCGAATGAGAATAGTGATGGGCTACGCCAAAGCAATGCATCATTACTTTCCTAGGAACGTAAGGCATACCAGATATGCATGTTGGTTTTGGTTAGACTCAACGATATGAGTGATGGAGTCCTAGCATGTCGTGGAAAAAGATATAAATTGTCACAAGAGCATTAGATGCGACGATTTATCAAATCAAGAGTGGCTTAGAGCCATTAGCAAAGAGTTGCTTACCTTGGAGTAATAAGTGTTAAGACAAGCCAAAGCATGCTTAATCACTTATTGATTCTTTGGATCTTGGAATCGCCTTATTCTCACCAAATAGGGAAAAATTTAATGTGTGAATAAGACGTTTAAATAAGTTTGAAATTTTTTGCATGAATTCAATCTTATTTAGTATTATGAATGGTTTTTCATTTCTAATTCTTTCAATCGTAGAACCATGTCTTCAACTAATACCGACAACGACTACATGTGCCCGGAACTTCCAGAGAAATTGGCTTTTTGTCTAAATTTGACCAATTTCAAGAAATGGGAAGAGGAACTCCGGAAAACTCTTTAGAATTGTTCCATGGAGTACATTCTTGACACTCCCATTCCAAGCTTCTTTTCCAAGGGAATCATGAGTGATGAGACTCATGAGACTTGGTACTTGGATTGTGACAAGGTCACACTTTTGATGAGGAATTCTCTTCCAGAGAATTGAAAGTGGAGATTCACCTCATACCTTCCAGACATGCTTCTTAATAGTCTAAAGGAGTTTGTCATGTATTCCGAGACAAGGGACTTGAATGTTCATAACTTGACCAAGTCATTTATGAACATGAAGATCAAGATTCTGGAGGAAGGTTTCCTTGCTAAGGAAAGGCTTGAAGTGTGGACTAAGGTCTATAATGCGTGACTTAGACTCGGAATGCCTCTTTAACCTCATGTGCTTTGAATGACAAGGTTTTTCAAGCAATTGGAGCTCATTGGGAAGCTATTAGAGGATGAACAAGAGGCTCATATGCTACTAAGCTTATTCCACTCAGGCTATGTTGCATTGAAAATGCATTTAACAGCCAATCGAGATAAACTCTCATTGATGGAGGTTGTTCAAGAGCTTTGTAGAGCTGATTCTTGCAAGGGTACTAGGTTCTCTCTAAGGCCTAAGAAGAGGGAGTTCAAAGAAAAGGCAAAGATGCAGTGCTTCTATTGTAGTAGGAAAAGCCACTACAAAAGGGAATGCAGCGAGTACCTAGAAGATGAGGCGAAAGGAAAAGTAGCTCTCACCTCAGGTATCTTCTTTATAAACCATCACTTGAATATAAGAAATTCATAAAGGTATTAGATACCATAAATTACTCACAATATGCTCTTATTTCAGGAACTAAGTGAAAAGAGCTTCACAAGTGGTTGTGCAATTGCAAGCGGAAGAAAAAGACAATCTGTCCATCAAACTTGTGATTGCATAGTTTGTCTTAAAACAAAACTTATTTTAGTTTTATTGTTGAACATATTATGATCTTTTGGCGTTGGACGTTGGCTTGTTAGATCACAAGACTATAACTGTAATTATTTTTAAAGTCTTGTTAATATGTTTTAGGAAAAATTGTCATTAATAATACAACCTTTAGACGATTGTTTTTAAACAAGACAACCTTTTAATTATACCTGAATAATACAACCTTTCATGGGTTGTAATTTTAAACAATTTAAAAAACTTATAACTTGTTAAATAGGTAGCTCATAACATGTGTCGCCATATAATTTGTCTACATTAATAAATTTTATTTTTTTAAAAAAATTAAACTTTGATTTTTAAAAATACAATTAAAAACTTATTTTTCTCACCTCCTCTCTCATGGCACCACCGTACCACCGCCTCCCCCATAATCAGTCAAAGCTGCACCTCCCCTCTCCTCAATTGCCTAACACCATCAACCTCACCACCAAGAAACCCCCACATTAGCCCATAGCCAGCCGCCCCTATCAACCACCATCTGAAAACTATCCCCACGCAACCAAGAAGCCATAACAAACCCACCTCACCGGCCGTCAAAAAAACCCAAATCGGAACCCACTCCACGTGCAAAAAACTCCAATACAAATCCACCCTACCCATGAAACACCATCGCATTATAAGAAGAAAAAAAAAGGATTTTGGGTGGGCAATGTCGTGGTGGGGTGAATTTGGATTGTGCGGCCGTTGAATTTATGTCTTTGTGGTTGGGTTTTTGGTGAATGAGGAGGGATTTCAAGTGGTCTAGGTGGGGTAAAGTGGTGGCAGGGAAATGGTGGTGTTGCGGTGTAGGGGAGTGGTGGTGCGGTGGACATGGTTGAGTAGTGGAGGGAGAACACTGGTGGCCATGGTGGAGGGGAAGGAGAATATTTTTTTCCTCTTATTTCTTCTTCATTTAATAAAATATGATTGAAATAATTTTTAAGCCAATTACAAGACAACATGTAACATGGTAACTTATTTATCAGGTTATATCCGGTTATGACCTATTTAAAATTACAACCCCTCAAAGGTTGTATTATTTAGGTACAATCAAAAGGTTATCTTGTTTAAAAACAATCGCCCAAAGGTTGTATTTTTTATTACAATTTTTCCTATGTTTTATTGCATGACATGTTCATCTCTATGTGCTTTATTTAGACAAACATATTTATAATGTTAATGATACCACCAAAGAAACCTAAGACCATTGAGTCAAATCAGACATACTTGTGGCACTGTCGTCTTGGCCACAATAAAATCAAACGCATCAAGAAACTTCTACAAGAAGGTATTCTTGACTCATTTGATTTACAATCGTTTGAAAATTGCGAAGGATGTCTATTAGGTAAGATGATAAAGCAGCCATTCTCCAAGTTAGGAGAAAGGGCAGGTGACTTATTGGGCCTAATACACACTGATGTATGTGGTCCAATGAGCACAACCACAAGGAATGGTCATCGGTATTTTATCACCTTCATGGACGACTATAGTAGATATGGATATGTCTACCTTATGTCGAACAATTCTAAATCGTTTGAGGAATTCAAAGAATTTCAGAGTGAATTTGAAAATCAGCTTAGCAAGAAAATCAAAGCCTTTCGATCGGATCGAGGTGGTGAATACTTGAGCCGTGAATTCGATGACCATCTGAAAGAACATGGTATACTTTTAGAATTGACACCTCCAGGAACTCCACAATGGAACGGAGTATCCGAAAGGAGAAATTGAAGCTTGCTAGACATGGTACGATCAACAATGGGTCTTAGTGATCTTTCTATCTCTTTCTGGGGACACTCACTTCTAAACGCGGCACTAACACTGAACCGTGCACCGTCAAAAGCTGTAGAAAAGACTCCATATTGATTATGGACGAAGAAACCTCCTAGGTTGTCTTTTCTCAATATTTGGGGTTGCGAAGCATATGTCAAAAGGTTAATTTCTAACAAACTTCACCTTAATTCTAACAAGTATTTCTTTGCCGGCTACCCAAAAGAAACCAAGGGGTATTACTTCTACAACAAATCCGAGAACAAAGTGTTTGTTGCTCGCGAAGGTGTCTTTCTAAAGAAGGAACACCTTTCCAAAATGACAAGTGGGAGGAAAATCGAACTCGATGAAGTTCGAGAGGACGAGAAACAAAATCAAATTGACAGTCAAAGTGCTCAAACAGCATCTGTTAACGTTGGTCAAACTGTGCAAAGTCACACCAACAATGCAAATTCTCAGTCCATTACCCTACGTAGGTCGTAGAGGCCAAAGTCTTAACCTGATAGATATCTTGGTGTCGTATTAACCGAGAATTAGGACATCCTAGTAGTGGATGGAGACAAACCGGAAGCCTACAAGCAAGCTATGGCTAGCCCCGACTCTGCTAAATGGTAAGAAGCCATGAGATCTGAGATGGACTCCATGCTTGAAAATCAAGTATAGGACTTGATTGATTTACCCGAAGGTTACACACCTATCGGATGTAAATGGATTTTTAAATTGAAAACCGACAAAGATGGAAATGTATTCATTTAGAAAGCTAGACTGGTAGCAAAAGGTTATAGGCAAATTCACGGTGTTGATTACGATGAAACCTTTTCTCCTGTCGCAACGCTTAAGTCCATCTGGATGATCCTAGTGATTGCTGCATATTATAATTATGAAATATGGCAGATGGACGTCAAAACTACCTTCCTAAATGGGATTTTAGAAGAAACTGTGTATATGACACAACCTGAGGGTTTTGTCGACCAAAACAATGTTGGGAAGGTATGCAAGCTTAAGAAGTCAATTTATGGGTTGAAACAAGCAAGCAGAAGGTGGAATCTACGATTCGATGAAGCCATCAGTAAGTTTGGTTTTATCAAGAATCTGCATGAGTCTTGTGTTTACAAGAAGGTCAGTGGAGTGACATCGCCTTCCTAGTCTTATATGTCGATGACATACTTCTCATTGGAAACAGCTTTCTGATGCTAGAGTCCGTAAAGGCCTGGCTTGGAAATTTTTTTTTAATGAAAGACTTTGGAGAGGCACAATACATATTGGGCATCAAGAACACAGGTATAGTTGTAAAAGGATGATTGGATTGAGCTAAAGTACTTACATCGATAAGGTACTGGCACAATTCAATATGCATGAGGCTAAGAGAGGTCACCTACCCATGTGCAAGGCATAACCCTAAGCAAGAAACAGTGTCCAAAGACACCTGATGAGCGAGAAAGGATGAATCAGATTCCATATGCTTTGCTTATTGGATCGATCATGTATGCCATGATATGTACTAGGCTAGATGTATCGTATGCCTTTAGTGCTACGAGCCGATACCAATTAGACCCAAGGGAGGTGCATTGGACTGCGGCCAAGGTTATCCTAAAGTACCTGAAAAGGAACAAGGATAAATTCCTGGTATATGGTGGCTCTGATAAATTAGTTGTTGAAGGTTACACCGACGCAAGCTTCCAAACAGACAGATCTGAGACGATTTCAAATCCCAGTCATGATACATATTCTGTCTAAATGGAGGAGCTTTTAGTTGGACGAGTGCTAAGCAAAGCACAACTTTAGATTCTACAATTGAAGCCGAATACTTGGCAGTTGCTGAAGCAGCTAAGGAGGCAGTTTGGATTCGTAAGTTTGTTGGTGAACTTGATGTTGTACCCTCCATCAAGGGTCCAATAGCCCTCTACTGTGACAACAATGGAGGTATTGCTCTGGCTAGAGAGCTAAGGGAACATCAGAAGGTCAAACATGTCAACAGGCGATTTCACATGATAAGGGAATGGAAGTCAAAGGGTGAAATCAGAATTTGTAAAGTTGGAACGGACGACAATGTAGCCGACCCACTTACTAAACCTTTGCCTCAAGTGAAACACAACAAGCACGTTGAGGCAATGGGAATCAGGCACGTTGGTGATTGGCTTTGATTTCCTTGTTAGGTGTTTTAATTAATTTTGGAATATTTTTAATGTAAAACACTATGATGAACCATTCGGATTTAGAGTAATTCAATTTCATGAAATTTATCACTCTATTTCTATTTAATTGTGGTTTAGGATTAAATATTGAGTCCATTCGATTTTGAGAATATTCAAAATAGGGTATCAAGATAATGTCTTGGATAAAGAAACACCTATTAAGTGAACATTGAATATTATAATCGAAAATTATCCCTAATCGAGGTCATTTTAATGATGGACGATTAATGACCACTTGAGATTAGTGTGTAGTTTGATTTATAGCACCGTTTCTTGTGCTACAAGGACATGATTGTCATAAACCATTTGCACAGGTATTGGTTTAGAACCATATCAGATCAACCTATGAGAATACTTTAAGAGATTTAAAAATCATCATAAGTACACCTTTCATTATAGCTATCGGAACCTCTTTCCTCAACCATGAGTATTGTGAGTTCTCTTGTTTTAGTACTAGTCCGTTTTGATGTTCGTCAAACGTCTACCGTACATGGGGATTGCAACGGCAACAGTTGGGCGGCTAGGTTCTCTTAGTAAGAGAAGCTGATAGTACAAGATTGGGAATGTCCTCCTATTAACAACAAGGAACATGTCTTTGTTGTTTACAAGGCCTCTCGAAGGGCGAGACTGTGATAATGCATGGCCGTGCTAAGATAGATTTTAGAAATCATCTGCTTATTGAGAGTCAAACCTGGATTTCGAGAAACACTTCTGGACGTAATAAGGATGACGAATAATCTTACCTTATAGTTCATGAAGAGACATTAAGTGACATAGTAAATAGGCTATACACTAAAAAGCACACTTGTCTAGAAGGACAATTGGGAGATTGATAGGAATGGTGTCCTTCGAACAAGTGTATTATTCCGATAGTGGGTTCAAAATTATTAGAAAATTAATTATTCAGTGAGGTCAAGTGATCGGAATGCCTAGTTGTTGGAGGCTGCTTCCGATCAGTAATATTAATGTATAATTAATATTACAGCTTAATCTTGACTGAACCCTTAGGGTCACACCCAAGCAAACTAACAATCCGTCGCGACGAATTAATCTAAAAGGAATTAATGAGTCACTCGAGTATTATGAACATAGACGTCGGATATCGAGCTAAGAGCGTCGAGATCGAACGTTGCAAGTCGAGTCGAATTAATAAAACGATGAGACGGTAAAAATCAATTAGTCAACAAATTATCAAATTACCCCTAGCATCGGATTGCCCCGAGCAAACCGAGTGCTAGGGGTACATGGTGCTAGAACGACAGCTAGCATGCGCGTCACACCATGCCAAGGCTGCTAGCAGCGCTGTCTGGTGCGTGGTGCAGCAAGCTAGCACGCACATGCTAGCATATCTAGCACCACTAGTAGCACAAGGCTTTGGTCCCCCCCTTGTGGTCCTCACCTACTCTATCCCTCCTTGCTTGGCACTTATTTATTAATTATTGCATTGCTTTTTGTTTTGATTTTTGATTTAAAAATAAAATGGAAAAAGGAATTTTTACCAACTCTCGCACATTGATAGGAGAGTGGAATGTTCATGGGATACGGCAGGAAGGTTGAGTATTGAATCCAACCATATTTTCCATCTTCCACCAAGGCATAACCCAATTGATGGAGAAATCACGATTTTCAAAGATTCTACTCCCCTCCTGGCATCTCATCTTTAAGAAAAACCGCTTCGTCCTACTTATAAGGCAATTAGGAAGGTACTTTTGGATGTTATCAGGAGGACTGATCAATCCAAGTCTCTCATTTAGCCAAATCTGCAAAAATAGAAATGAATTTTTATTACTTTACACAGTTAAATATTTTTTATTTCTGTAACTAAAAGTATTAATTTTCTACCGATTATAATACTAGTGATCCTTCTTTAATTCATCCAAGCTTAACATTGTTTCTCAAAAAATTAATGGCATTGGATTCCTTTCAGCATCAATTTGTTCCATACCAGACACTAATATAGCTTAACCCATATGAATACTACCACTTGTAAGCAAGAATTGGCTAAAAATGTAGAAAAGAAAAGCTCTTCTTCTATATATGTGGAAAGAAGTAGACTTAGGTCTATTAGAGAAAAAAGATGTAGATTTTCTTAAATCAACTTCTTTTCTATGAATTATAGATTTTAAATTAGTCTCCCTAAGGTTGTAAAAATGCTCAAAATCTTTATAGTAGTATTCACTAACTGTGGGGATTATTGCAAGATCTAAAGAGGGAAAATTAAAAATAGCACCAAATTCTTCTAGCAGGTGGTAATTTCATTGTTTCCTAGCCTAAAACAGTGAGTGTTAGGGTCCCAATATTCTATGGCAGCATGAAAAAAGTCACCATCAAGATCTACCCCTTTAATGCCCAATAAACCACCCATGTTGAGAAAATCAAGCTCTTTCCTCTCACTAGTGGTCAAAGACCGACACCACTCACGAGTAGTTTCACAGAAACTTCTAGACATCATTACTAATTTATGAAAACTAGAAGAATTTAGAAAGCTAATGACTCAAATTATGCAGAATATGGCGTATTGGGAGCTTTTTATAAACAAAATTGAAGAAGAATTCGAATTCTAGTCGGACAGGAATTTCCTAGATCCATTGCGTCGCGGTAAAGCCATCGCATCGCAACAAGCCTACTGCGCTGCGATAAAATGTCTGTAACCGAAAAGTGCCTTGAATGAATCGCTTAGTTAACTTTGACTCGGAATTAAACTTGGGTTTTTCCGGATTTTTTCAATTTTTTCTCTTTTCCCACTTTATCCAAGAAATAATTCCCTTTAATCCTATGATGTCTCACCCTTTGATTTAACCCTAGTTGATTTGGGAATTTTCTTTTAGGAATCTCAAGTTAATTAATTTTAAACTTACTTTTTGCTTCATTTTCTTTTTTCGTTTTTACTTTTGGGGGAGAAAATCGAATACCCTCCAATGATAACAAAAATGACGGAATTTTTGCGCAAAACTTGTCACAGCATCACATATCCATATTGACATAAATAGTTGTAAAATTTGGAAAAAGACTAAAAGAGTACATAAATAAATAAATTCTAGTATACATGAGTCTAGAATATGTACATAAAAGTGGATAAAATGTCTGATACACAAGCAAAGTTTGAAAAAGTCCAGAAGAAAATGTTGCAACATCTACGGTGCTAAAGGACGCAGCTCTCGAGGAATGCCCATTGTGTCTTTAAAAACCAAAGATCGAGGAGTTAGCTCCTTAGAAGAACCAACACCATCTGTCGTAGGGATCGTGATCATAGGACCAGTTCACTGAGTACCTGCATGAGGACCGTATTGCTGAAAACTCCCGCCAGCAAAGGGAGTTGGCATTGGGTGCTGTGACGACGAGCCACCCTCGAACGTCCCACCACCAAACTGAGATGATGGACCGGCCGTAAATGTGTCCAGGACCACGTGAGGTCGCACCACCAGAGTACCAAAATCGAGTGGAACCATATTCGATGACGAAGAACTATCACCATCGTAAGTTGTGGCTTGACCAGGCACCTGTCGTCTGCTCGGGATCTCTAGAGAAGTACGCTGGCGCCTCGCTCTCGTCTTCCTCGAGCCTCCTAGCCTCGAGCGAGTATATGGCCGAGGACCAGGCTGAAAACAAAAACAAAGGAATACAAGTTAGTCATCAACGAAAAGAGACAAATAATAGGCAAATGCATAACAACATACCGGTGCAACATGCTCTATACGTCTACACGACGCCCATTGGCTCCACCTCACTAGCTAGTATTGTTGGGTTTCGGATAGTCTGACCCACCGCGGAAGGAAACTCGAGCCAAGACCACACTCATAATAATTATAACCATAAAGCATAATTAACTTAAACAACAAGATTAAGAAAGAGATTAATACCTTTGTTGCGTGCTTCGCTCACTTAATTGAGCTCTTACTTCGAAAGCCCTTTAGCTCCGATCACATGGAGACCTCCTTAGAAGTCCATCCGCAACGCTAGCACTAAACTCGGTCTATTGCCTTGGATTTAGCAAGGCCCGACCTAAACCCGAGTAATTAATTGTGTTCAATGATTTTCACACTGTGATGCATTTTTCAACACTTACTCAAGAAATTTTCCCAATACCCCAACTTGGGTATTTATAGGGAAAATCAAGAGTGAGAAAAGCTCACCCATCAATGTAGGAGATTTGATTTTTCCATTTTATTTTAAATCTAAAATAAAATTAATAATCAAGCTACTAATAAATCAACAAGTGTCAAGCTCACATGAGAGGTTAGGTGAGGACCATTTGGAGAAGGGGGGGGGACCAAACTTGCTCCCCACTCCCTCTCCCAAAACCGGCCAACACACACACCTAACCCCTTATAAGCTTGCACCACATGGTATCCCCAGCCATGGCACCCAAGCAGCCTTGCTGGCGCTTGGTGCTTGCGGCTGGGCACTGCTGCCTTGGCCTAGCAGCATCATCGCACGCGTGCAGGCCAGCAAGATTGCTTGCTGCTTGCTACTGGGCGTGGCGCGCCATGCCCATGCATCGCAGCCCCTACGCGCCAGCACGCACACACTGCTAGCAGTGCTAGCATTGTTGGCTTGATGCTGCTGGTGCTAGCGCGTGCTAACGATGCTTGCTAACCATGCGCCAGTAGCACTGCCAGTGATGGTGTGCTAGCACGCACCACCCAGCCTAAGCTCGGCTTGGTGCGCTTGCTAGCCACCTTGCTAGACCATATGCCCCTAGCACTAGGTTTTCTCGGCGCATTTCGATGCTAGGGGTATTTTGTTAATTTTGTTGATTTATTAGTTATTTTCTCGTCTCGTCTTTTTATCATTTTTTACTGAACTTCCGACCCTCGGTTTCGACGTTCCAAGATCGAATTTCCGACGTCTAAATAATGTGGTGCATGACCTTCCAAAAAACTATTTTAAAATTTTGTATTTTTTTAGTGTGACAAAGCATTTAACTACCACCTCCACAACCACCACACAACCACCTTCACAACCACCTCCACCAATGGATGTGGGGCAGGTCAAGTAGGAGACCCGACCCATCCCCAGTTTGGTGGGAATGGGTCTCGGTTTTGCAGGTGGTGGGGCGGGGATGGATGGATTTTAAGTTGTACCCGCCCCATCCCTGCCCCACCTTACCCGCTCCACTTTGTACCCGCCCCATTCCCAACTCATACCCACACACACACACACACACACACACACACACACACACACACATATATATATATATATAAAAGAAAAATAATATACTTTTATACTATTTAATAAAAGAATTACGTAAATTAAAATATTGTACCCGTCGTGGCGTCGTGGGGAAGGGGATGGGGATTGAAAGGCCAACATCCGCCCCGCCCCGCCCTTATAATCGAATTAATTCACTTTACTTATAATCGAATAACATGTTTTGACTTGAATTTTTTTCTTGTTTTGACTTGAATACTTTTTACCATTTCCACCTCTACTTTAGATCCATTTTCTATTACTTTAACAGTATTTTTCTTTACTTTAAAATCGAAAACCATATTTCAGAAAGATTTTTTTTTTAAACTTTTTTTCTTTTATTTTAAACATAGTGTTATTTACTTTAACACTGTTTTCATTCACTCTTAATCGAATAACATGTTTTGACTTGAATTTTTTTCTTGTTTTGACTTTAATACTTTTTCCCATCTCCACCTCTAATTTAGATCCATTTTCTATTAGTTTAATAGTATTTTTGTTTACTTTAAAATCGAACACCATATTTAATAAAGGTTTTTTTTTTTTAAAACTTTTTTTCTTTTACTTTAAACATAGTGTTATTTACTTTAACACTATTTTCATTTACTTTTTGATTGATTTCTTCTACTTTTACATCTACCACCATTTTTGACACATAACAATCCCAGTAATTCAACTTAGAGATATAATATGTATTCTTTATACAAACATACTACTTAAAACTACTGATATATTCTAATATCTATGATATATTCAAATCTACTGATATCATTTACAATTGTTCAGATGCTTTCTTCTCTTCCCAATTCTCAACATTTGTAAGCAGTGTTTGTTTCATTTGATTGTTATCATTGAGAAGTAGGTCAAGCACTGTTCTTATGTGATGGTGATTCAGTCTTGGAAATTCCTGTAAAAAAAATAAAAGATTAACTTTAGTTTACATAAATTACCAGATAAGTATAGAGTTCTAGGACTTCAAAAATAAGTATGTAACTTACCTCTTTTATTGTTCCTAATCCTATCCCATTTGCACCATCATAAACCTTCATATACATCAGTAGATAGCTTGCTGAGAAATTATCTTCTTTTTCTTTTTGGAATGGAAGTTCAATTATTCTCAGCTTGTAGGACAGCATATCATTTGCTTGTGGATGCTTTCTTTTTTTAAACAACTTTTGTACTTGTATCACCT
Organism: Chenopodium album; assembly: GCF_948465745.1. NCBI lineage: Eukaryota > Viridiplantae > Streptophyta > Magnoliopsida > Caryophyllales > Amaranthaceae > Chenopodium > Chenopodium album. The sequence goes on from NC_137843.1 coordinate 47,530,060, forward strand.
GCAATGCAATGAATATTAATATAATATCAGACATTGAAAAATGAATTTAAAGACATTTTTTTAATCTATTGATTCTTTACCGTTTCTAAGATAAAACTCTGTACAAGCTCATATTCTTCATTGGTCTCGTACAAAGTGTTGTCCAGATGATCAATTGTTTCATCTTTGAAGTTTATCACAGCAAGAAAATAATGATCTTCCATCTTCAAAGGTATAAATACCTGCACATAGGTTTGTTTTACACATATTTACTTTAAACCTGTTTTTTATTACTTTAAACATATATTGTTCTACTTTAAATATTAATTCTGTCTTACACATTAAGCTGCATCCAAGTCCAATGATTGTGAACTGTTCCAATCAATCCATAGTTTTTGCAGGCTTGTTACTCCTTTTTTCCCATGAGCATTTAAACACATTGTTAAAGCATCCTGCAAAAAAAAAAAAAAAAAAAAAAAAAATTTCCAAAGATTATTTCTAATATTTTTTTAATGCATAATTTTAAATTATAAAATTAAATCGGAAAAACTTACCATGAACTCAAATCCAAAGAAGAATCTGATCAAGTCATTTTCAGACCTGTCTTTTTGCATTTCAATATTATTGAGGTGGTTTGACCAAGCAGTGATTATATTACTTGAAACTTTCCATTCATTGAGCAAAGCATTACAATCTTGCCTTACTATTTCAATTGAATCTATAAACCAGCCAACTACTTCGCTATAATGTTGAATTAAAATTAAAGTTATACTTATGGCAAACAATTTTATATATAATTCAATATGAGTATTTGTTTTTTAGCAAGTATAAAACATACCTCTTGTTTGGAAAGTTTTCATCATCATTGATTGCTAAGTAGTCAATCACTTGGTTACATGTCAAACTCATGTTATCCATTACTTCCTTGTGTTTCTTCAAGAAATCAGAAACACATATCATATCTTCCACCCCTTTCTCCTTCTCTAGTTTCCTAACTACCCTGAACCTTGAAATTTTTCCCATAAGTTGTTTTCTTTTGGTGTTTATGTATGCCAAAGCAAGAGTAGCACATATTTCTGCACGATACACCTTTCTCCTATTTGCTAAATCAAGGTCAGAATCAAAAGTGTCTCCAGAAAAACACAGCATATGGATCATTGCAAAAACACCACAATCAAGAGTATATCTCGGTGTCTTCCACTTGAAGTTAACTTCATCAAACTCATATTATAGTATTTCATCAGCTTTTTCATGATTAATTCTCTTCAAAAAGTTTGACATTTCCTCCACCTATAACATTTGTAAAGCAATATATAAGTAATACAAATTTATAGTATAAATTACTTTAATAAACATATGATTTACTTTAATCTGAACATCTTTAACTTTATATTTTATATTATTTTTTTACAAGTAATATAATGTATACTTTTAATAGATATTCTTTTACTTTAATAAAAATATTATTTACATTAATCAGAACATCTTTTACTTTATATTTTTATCTTATTTTTTTACAGACATTATAATGTATACTTTAATACATATTCATATACTTTAATAGTAGTCTTATTTACTTTAATAATTTACTTTTTATAAAGAAAAAAAATCTTACCACAATAGATCCAAGAATTCTGTAGAAAGGCTTTTGCCTGTCATCATACTCCCTGTTATCCAAGTATTGAATGGTCTGATTCATAAAGTTAACCACTATCAAACTATAGGGGTTACTCAGACAGATTGGAACAAAAATCTGTCATTAAAATTACAGTTATTAGTCTACAAATTCAAAATCATAATGACCTACAATGTAGTTTAATATACATGAATAATAAGACATACCAACTGAGCTGTCATAATTTTCTCCTTTGCATCACATAGGCACATCCAATCATCCCATGCCTGATTCAATTCTTGTGAGTGTACTGAAGGAGACTTCACATGTGTTGTTTTATCTATTTGCTGGGAAGGATCTTGTGACATGAGAGACAACTCTAGAGGTCTCTGTGCATTAATGAGCACATAAAACATATTACTTAATGAGATCATAGATGTTTAATTATGATTTAGCTTAACATTTTATTTAACTCTTACATTGTGGTCAATGCCAAAGAAAAAGCATGAAGGATCTTCTTTCAATCGAGAATCATTCATAAGGAATGACCAACATTGAACTATATTAGATTTTATCATTTGAGCAGGGGCTGTTGGAGCTAGGGATGTTGTGTCATCTCTTGTTATCATGAGAAGACCTTCAAATTTCACAATCTCTTCACTGTGCAAAATTAAATATTTATAGTAAATAAAATATTATTTAAAGTAAACTAAATATTATCTAAAGTAGATATAATATGTTTGAAATTAAATAATACATTACTTATTGTTTGAATGGGCTATACTTCACAAAGTAGTAATCAACCACTACTTGATAAGCTCTGGCATTTCATGCATTCTTGATTTGTTTCCTTTCATTGTCTTTGAAATAAAATCAATTTCAACATCTTTTTCTCCACAATCTAAATTGATTTTAACTTTTGAAACTATCTCCTGGTGAATGTCTTTAAGTTCAATGGTTGTTTCTGCCTGAAGTTGTTTTTCAGCATCACCTGAAATAAAATAGTAGATATAGTTTCAAAACAATCATCCACTATTGACTATGGATTGATTAAATATTTACCAAAGTTAACAAATTACTTTCAATTGTTTTGTTTGTTGTTTTCTTTGTAAGTGTTGGCTGATTTAGGATACTCTTAGTGACTGAGTGTACTATACTACTAATATCAGCATCAACTTCCTGGTTATCAGCATCCTTTTCTCCTTTCTCTTCATTCTTCTCTTCTTTCTTTTCAGTGTTCTCTTTCTGCTTCTCATCTTCCTTTTTCTCTTGTTCCTTCTCTTGTTCATTCACTTGTTCCTCCTCTTTGTTGTCTTCCTTGTTTTCCTTATTTTCTTCCTCCTCCTTATCAACATCCTCCTCCTTTTGTTCCTTTTCTTCCTCATCCTTCTTTTTCTCCTTTTCTTCCTCCTCTTTTTTCTCCTTTTCTTCCTCCTCCTCCTCTTCCTCCTCCTCCTCTTTTTTGACATCCTCCTCTTTTTTTTCATCATCCAGATCCTCTATTTTCATATCTTCATCATCATCATTCAAATTGACAGTTTTAGGATCAACTGCACTTTCTTGATTAGGTTTAGGATCTGTTTTAGAATTTTTATGTTGCTCCTCCCATGTTGGTAGAATCACACTAGTTACATCTCTTAAATCATCATAAAGCCTGACTATTTCATCCATAGCCCTTTGTACTTTAGGATCTTCCATTAGCTTTTGTGTTTCAGAAACCTGTTGAGAATTTGATGTAGACACATTCATTTGTTGTTGTAGACACCCATTTGTGTCTCCCTGAAATCAAACCCAGTGATGAATACCTTTTGCGTCGAATGATTATCGAACGAAGTGAAAGTGTGAAAGGTTAGGTGTTGCGGTTGGTTTTTATTAAAAATTCTTTCTTTCTGTTTTCGAAAAACAACTCTATTTTATGAAAATAGCTAATCCAGTTTAGTTTGGTCCATGACAAGGGTCCAATAATAGTGTAGTTGGATGGGGCTTGCAAAGAGCTTTCCAACGATATATTATAAGCCCAATTCCGATGAATAATGAGGAAGTTATGGCCAAAACACTAAACTAGGCCCGGTTTGATCTTTACATGCGGCCCAATGATCTAGGGGTTGGCCCAATGTTAATTGTTATTCCTAAAGTTATTAGAATTAAATGTAGTCTTCTAGAATTCTCTAGAAGGTTCTTTTAAATCCTAATAGAATTAGAATTAATAATTAGTTTTTGATAAAGTTTTATTTGGAATAAAATATTATTTTATGAAAAATACGATTTCGGTTTTCATACGGACTTTATAAATCGATTTTGATCCTATGAAGATTTCGTATTTGAAAGCACGTAGGAATCCAGGCTGTCGCCAGACGACAGGCCTGACGCCAAGCGACAAAGTCGGTTTTGCAGCTACAGAGTGGAGTTTTATTCCTTATCAAATTCTACCTATTTCCAGACTGTTTTCTTATAAATAGGGTCTTGAACCTCTGTTTTTAACAATCAACAATGATCTTCTCTTTCTTTCTCTCTCTAAAGCTCGAAGCTTTCTCTCTCTATTCTTTTTCTAAACCTTCCCTCTTACAAAATTCCGCATTCAAGAAATCTAGACACACCTATCCAAGTTCGAAGTTGCCTTCGCCCTGGACGTGAAAGGTTATAATTTCTGAGGGTTTGGTCCCTAATCTCTATTTCAATTATTTAATTTGATTGTTTGATTTTATATTTTCCTTGAAGTTACTAACGCGTGTATTTTGTTATTAGAAAGAGGTACGAGGCATCAAAGTATGTAATCTTATTGCTCTATTCTTGTAGAAAACATTTTTATTATTTATTAATTCCTAGCATCATGCTTAGGATGTTATTATTGCTTTCTAGTATCATGTTTAGGGTGCTTCCTATGCTTTGTAATATCATATCAATATCATGTTAGTACCATGCTAGGGCTAAAGCTTTGATTTTAATTGCTTAGTGACATGCTAGGATTTGTTATTAATCTTGTTAGTATCATGCCTAGGATCTTGCTATTAATATTATGCTTTAACATGATTATGATTGTTATTATGGTTATTATTATGATGATTATTATGTTGCTTGATATATATTATTGTTATTGCTTGATCACGCCTTTTATGCATGTTTAAAGGGAATTTGTACTTGTAATCACTCTTAATAAGATAATTAATAATCTTGTTTAGGCTAATTTGATTATAATTCAAGTGATTGCCAATAATAGTTTTATTTGTGCATTAAATTCAACCAACATAGATAAACAGGTTTAGGGTTAACCTATTGATTGCATGTTAGTCAGAAAGCGCACATGAATTCGAGAAGAATGAAGTAGAGGCCTATTTTATTAGGGCAGGTTCAATCTCTTTTAGGTTGGATTTGTACCTTCATCCCCAAACCCTATTTGGTTCAAGACCTTTTGGAGTTGACGATCTCATGGACCGTTAAGGGGTGTAACCTTCACCTTGTGAACGGTTTACAAGTTCCTAAAACTTGTTGGCGACTCTTTTGCTCTAGCTTCCTTCCCTTTGGACGCCACCATGCTTAAGTGTATGATCACAGTGGGGTTCAAGTTTGGGGTAATGCTTGAAATATTCCCTACACCATCCGTAATCAGGATGTCCTGATTCTCAGTGAATACTAAACCAAGATATCTATGTGGTTGAGATCTCGGTCTCCGAGACCTACGTAGTGTAATGGATTGAGCATTTGCATTGTCGGTTTGACTTTGCACATTTTGATCATTTTGACCTGCGTCAATAAATGCTGTTTGAGAACTTTGACTGTCATTTTGTTTTTGTTGCTTATCCTCACGAACTTCGTCGAGTTCGATTTTCCTCACACTTGTCATTTTGGAAAGGTGCTCCTTCTCCAAAAAGAAACCATCACGAGAAATAAACACTTTGTTCTCCGATTTGTTGTAGAAGTAACCCTTTGGTTTCTTTTGGGTAGCCCACAAAGTAAACCTTGTCAGATTTGGGATGAAGTTTGTTAGAAATCAATTTCTTGACATATGCTTCGCATCCCCATATCTTTAGAAAAGAAAACCTAGGAGGTTTCTTCGTCCATAACTCGTATGGAGTCTTTTCTACAGCTTTTGATGGAGCACGGTTCATTGTTAGTGCCACAGTTAGAAGTACGTGTCTCCAAAAAGAGATAGGAAGATCACTAAGACCCATTGTTGATCATACCATGTCAAACAAGGTTCGATTTCTCCTTTCGGATACTCCGTTCCATTATGGAGTTCCTGGAGGTGTCAATTCTGAAAGTATACCCTTTTCTTTCAGATGGTCATCGAATTCTTGGCTCAAGTATTCACCACCTCGATTCGATTGAAGGGCTTTGATTTTCTTGCCAAGCTGATTCTCAACTTCACTTTGAAATTATTTGAACTTTTCAAAGGTTAAGATTTGTGTGACATGAGGTAGACATAACCATATCTACTATAGTTGTGTGTGAAGGTGATAAAATATCGATGTCCGTTCCTTGTGGCGGAGCTCATTGGTCCACCTACATCGGTATGTATTAGACCCAATAAGTCTCCTGCCCTTTCTCCCAACTTGGAGAATGGCTGTTTAATCATCTTGCCTAATAAACATCCTTCGCAATTCTCAAACGATTCTAAATCGAAAGAGTTAAGGACACCTTCTTGTAGAAGTTTCTTGATGTGTTTGATTTTAATGTGGCCAAGACGACAATGACACAAGTATGTTTGATTTGACTCCATGGTCTTAGCCCTTTTGGCGGTATTATTCACATTATAAACTTGTTTGTCTAAAGAAAGCACATAAAGACCATTTTTCAGAATGTGCAATACCATATAAAACATCATCGAGATAAAACGAACATTCATTTTTCTTTACTCGAAATTCAAAACCCTTGGCGTCCAACGCCGAAATTAAAATAATGTTTTTGGTAATGTTGGGAACATAAAAGCAGTTTTCAAGTTCCAAAACAAGCCTAGAAGGAAAAGACAAACTGAGAGTTCCTATGGATACGGCTGCAATTCTGGCTCCATTGCCGACCCGGAGTTCAACCTCTCCCTTCGCTATCTTCCTAATGTTTTTTAGACCCTAATAATCGGAACAAAGGTGTGAGCCACATCCGGTATCTAATACCCATGATGTTAAGCTAGTGAAGTTTAAGTCTATAACGAATATACCTAATTCAGAAGCAACGGTTCCGTTCTTCTTATCTTCCTTGAACTTGAGGCAATCTCTCTTCCAGTGTCCTTTCTTCTTACAGTAGAAGCATTCGGAATCAAATTTAAAAGACGCTACCTTTTTCTCCTTGTTGTCCTTGGTAGCTTTAGACTTAGGCAGAAAGGTCTTTTTCTTACCCTTCCTCTTAAAGCCTTTCTTCTTCTTGCCTGAGAATTTAAACGGCTTGCCCCTTTTAATCATGAGCATGTCATGCTTCCCCTCATCCTTGAGAGTTTGCTCGGCTTGCTTTAATATACCATGAAGCTCGGTGAGGGTTTTCTCCATGCTGTGCATGTTATAGTTCATCTTGAACTGATCATAACCTTTGTGCAGCGAGTGGAGAATGATGGCAATTGCCATCTCGGTTGAATACCCTGGATCAAGCCTTTCCATGTTCTAAAAAAATTCTATCATTTTGAGTACATGTGGGCTGACTGGCTATCCTTTCTTGAGGTTACTCTCAAGGATCAGCCTGTGGGTTTCAAACCTTTCAGTTCGGGCTTGCTCCTGGAACATGTTCTGCTGCTCTAGAAAAAATCTCAAAAGCTATCTCCTTTTCAAAGAAAGTCTTTTGAAGCTCGGGAGACATTGTGGCCAACTTGATGCATTTGACATTCCGATTGGCACTTTGCCATCTGTTTAGGGCATCTGGGGTCACCTCCTCATTGGGAGTCTTGGGCATGTCCTCATCAAGGACATATTCCTTTTGTTCTTGCATGAGAACTATACACAAGTTCCTTTGCCAATTAAGAAAGTTTGGCCCACTCAACTTCTCCTTGTCGAGAACTGAGCGCAACGAGAATTGGTTGTTTGAGTTATTTAAAGACATGATTCTACAATTGAAAGAATTTGAAATGAAAAACCATTCATAATACTTTAAATAAGATTGAATCATGAATTTTAATCAAACTTATTTAAACATCTTATTCACACATTAAAATTGTCCCTGTTTTGGTGAGAATCAGTCGATTCCAAGATCCAAAGAAACAAAGATTAGTTAAGCATGCTTTGGCTTGTCTTAACACTCAATCTCCTAAGGTAAGCAACGCTTTTCTAATGGCTCCAAGCCACTCTTGGTTGAATAAATCGTCGCATCTAATGCTCTCTCAACAATTTATCCACTTTGCCATGACATGTTAGTACTCCATCACTCATATCATTGAGTACAACCAAAACCAACTTTCATACACGGTATGCCTTACGCATCCTAGGGAGTAATAGTGATGCCTCGCTTTGGCGTAGCCCATCACTACTCTCAATAGGTCAATAAGTGTTGTTTTGGAATGGCAATTTCACTCAATATTTTAGGGACCTAGGGTTTCTGTGTTGGTTGATTTAAGTGAACTTAATTAATCATCACAACATTCAAAATCCTAAACATGCATCTAACATATAATTCATATATAAATACTCATAAATATATATCTAAAACATAAATAAAGATGCATTTGGAAACTAGCATGACCCCTTGAATCTTCAAGTCTTCAAGGGACGACTTTTACAACTTTACGGCTTCGTCTTCCAAGAACCTCCGTCTTCAAGACACGACCATAATTATGCAAATACTAGTATCTATGATTAGGACTAATCTAAATATTAAGGTACAAAAATACTCAACGGTTCGCAGACCGGATTTAGATTTACAAAAATACATCACGGATCGCAGTCCGTATTTTCTATCCTAATCGGGCCCCACTAGTTGCCATTTTATAAAACCTGTGAGAGAATATACATTCCATTCATCCATTCACTATTTCTGAATGGCCCATGCATTTTACAACAAAAAACAAGTAACAATGCATAAAACACGCGTAAACTAGTAACTAATTTAGGACGTTAATCCAATTAACATGCCTAATTAAAACTAGTCAAAGTAGTTTAATTGATTATGTAATTTAGCGCAATTAATAATTGAAGCTCCCACTAAATTTCGCATCCATCTTAATTAATCCAATTAATTAAGCCGGTAAACCCAAATATTTGCCAAAATTAAATTTTGCAAACGCCGCTCAAAATCGAGGCCTAGCCTCCAACATTTATTAAAATAATTAAAACCAAATTAAATTAATAAAAACAATTAAAACGACAAAATTAAACAAAACTTACGTAGTCCAAAATGTCAAAGTGCCTAACACCAAGACTTGGAGTGCTCACTACTCGCACAACCGATTGATGCTCAATGAACGTGGGAGTGGTCCGATGTCGCTAAGCGTTACACCGTCCACATCAGCGAACTTTCACGCACCAAGTCGTGGCCCTTGATGGCCATGTTGTATGAACTCATTGCACCACATTAATTCACAAGCAATGCTTACGCATACTACCCCTATTAAGTACCAAGCAATGCACATAACACTAGCTCGAAGCATGCCCCGGCCACGGCTAGCCACGGCCAGCCACGAGGCTACAAGCATGGTGCGCGCGCACAGCAGCTAGCTGTTGTCGCACCACGCTGCGGCCTTGGTTGCCATGGTGCTACGCAAGCTGCCGCGCTAATCACAACTACACCAATGCCTCGGCCAGCCCACTTGGCAGCCACATATGGGCTGCTATGCAGCCCGGCTAGCCAAGTGAGGCATTTGCCTCGGCTTGCGTGTCTTAGCTTTGGTTTTCCAACCCGATTTTTGCGTGACTTGAAATTAATTCTAAATTAATTTTAGAACTAATTTAATGAGAAAAAATGAAAAATTAAACAAGTCCAACTTTAATTACAGATTCATAAAAGTGCACAAAACCAAAATTTTTGTTCCGCGTGATGTCGGACATCACGAAACCCAACAGCGGTATCGGAGACGCGCTCATTTAATTATTGTAACTAATAATTAATTAAGGGGATTTATATTTCTGGTTTTGCATTCTAATTAGATTAGAAGCTCGTTTTAATTGTTTTAATCTTGTATTTAAGCTAATTTTGGCTCAAGAACCCAGATTTTGACCCAAAACTAGTGAATTTTGGGTAGAATCGACGTTCTAAATCATTCTCTACCCGTGTAGTGATTAAAAATTACCTTCCAGAAGCCAAAATCCACCAGGGAAGTGGTTTTTCGAGGAGTTTTTCGTTTTTAACGAAAAATTTTAAATCTTTAAACCTTGATTAATTATGGCATGTTAATGGTAGATTTTGTGTATGGTTACATTATTAATCTACTGAAATTATAAGCCCTTTTAAGCATGATTATAAAGTTATAATAGGTATTTAATATGGTTGGCTCATTTTTACATAAACTTGGAATTTCACATTCTTGCAAATAAATTGCTTAAAGTGTGAATATTTATGGTGAATTTGTAATTTTTAAGCCCCTAAAATGTTAAATATCTAATCTATAATTGTTTATTTGGTTGGATCTTAACTTTCTAGATTCCATGTTGAACTAATTTTGATTTAATCATTTTTCAAGTTGATTAAAGTCTTAAAGGTTCAAACTTGTGATTGAAATTTGATTACTCTTCATATTGGAAGATGTAATTTTTCAAGTTAACACAAGTTAGTGTTGGAAAATTTTCGTTGGATGATTGTGTTTATTTTTCCAATTTCTTGTAATTTTGTCAAAGGTCATTATTAATTTATGCTTGGTTAAATTAATAATGAGATTAGCTCTTTAATTTTTGTAGCATCAAGTTGAGCTAAATATAATAAAGAATGGTTCTTGAATTAATTTTGGTTTGTGCACTAAAAATTGATTTTATTTAAGTTGGACTTGTTTTATTTTCATATTGCTCAAATGTTGGTTCTAAATATAATTTAGAATTAATTTTAAAATCACACAAAAATTGGGATAAAATCCCGAACTCGTGTGTGAGAGCATAGTGCATTCCTTGGTGCGGCATAGTAAGTTGCTTGATGCAACATGTGCGGGGCATGGGCTACGATGTGTGGCAATGGCCAACACTAAGCTCACACAACTAAGGCCTTTGAGGCCGTGACTTGTGCACGCGCAAGTGCGCTGATGTGGGCGGTGTAACGAGCAAGCGACATCGTGTCCCATTCCCACATGCTTGGGCACCAAGTGGTTGTGCGGGTAGTCACCATGCAAGGCACACCAAGCCTTGGTGCTAGGAAGTTGGTGACGCGAGGAAAACCTAGGTCTTTGATTTCTAAGTATCCCTGATCAAAACCAAACCCAACCCTAATTATAGGGGTAAGTCCAGGTCAAACCCAAGGGAATGCGGTACAAGCTAAAGTCTAAAGTTAAGCTATCCCGAAGTCTAGGTAAGGGTTGGTCTAAGCAAACTAAACAACGTTATTAAATGAATACAAGAACAATATTAAGGATCCACATGCACTCATGACAATAATACTAATAGGGCAAGAATTCAATTAATCGAACAATGTGAGGGAAGGTAACAGATGCAATCAAAATCACTTAAAGAGCTATTTCCTAGGGTCAAGCTAGATGTCTCTACAAATGACTTCAAAGGAAAATCGCAAAACAAGATCAATCGATAACGATAGCTTCCAAATCAATTTTTCGTATCAATGAAAACTATTATGTAATCTAGCTTGATAGTTAAGGTTGATCACTCCTCAAGATATCAAACACATGCACAAATTTCACCAACCAATTTAAACACAATGTTGATCAATCAAAATCTCCCAATTAGCCATGAATTATCACTTTTACATGCTTCACCATATCCCTAACAAGTAATCTACTCACTACACATTGCAAAATTGAATAGAAAAACTAAACTAATCATCAATTTCATCATCAATATTATAATCAAAATATACTCAAGCTATCAAAAATAAAATTAAACAAACAACAAGTACTTCAACCAAATATCAAGAATCAAACATAAAATTGCGTTAAAGAGTAAAGAATTCTTACAAAACTTTGATCAAAATCCAAGAGGAAGAAGATTGAAAGTAGCATTCATCAAAATCACCAAGTTTCTCTAAAATCTAAGAACAAAAGTTTCCCCAATTTGAGCTTCTCTCTCTAAAAATCCAATCTATTACAAATTCTAATCTAATTCTCCATTTTTTTTCTCTAGAAATGAAGAAATTCTATATATAGTAAAACTACCAAAGGAGAAGTTAGTTAGACGTCTAAAAAGAACCCCAAAAGGCGCGCCCTCTCCTCTTAATGCGCGGCCGCAAAGAAATGGGTATGGAATAGGGGGAGAGGACGTGCACGGCCGCACCTCCCACCTGTGTGGCCAAGCATAGGGCCTGCGCGCCTACGCCAGTGTCGTGCGCGCCCGCGCCTGGGAACTAGGGAGAGCTTCCTCGTGCTGTCGTTGATGCTCCCGTGCGCTCCACTTGATACATGTTAGGAGTGGCAGTTTCCAAGGGTTTTTAGAGTGTGTTCAACGCCGATTTTGATGCCCACGCAGCATGAGAGCGCAGCCTTGAAGACTTTGTTTTTGCACTCCTTCAGTTTTGAAGTTCAAGGGGAGAGATCGGCTTGCATCTTGAGCTTTATATACCCCGAGTAAACACCATTGAGTTCCTTGAAAAGGAAAAATAAACTAAGAAGAGAAGCAAACAAATAAAGGAGAAAAGGAAAAATAAACTAAGAAATACAAGAAAATGGGAAAACAACTAAGGAAAACACAAAATAAAGAATTAACAAGTAAAACTAAAGACAAAGAGATAAAAAAGATATAAAAGCAATCAAAATTCATCCTAAAAGAGGCTAAATGAGTGCCATAAATGACACTCATCAAACTCCCCTAAGTTAGACTTTTTCTCTTCGTCGAGAAAAACAAAAGCAAGAATAAATAGGATGAAAAATTTATTCAAACAAAGAAAAAGGAAAGAAGAAGATAAGAATGTACACTGAAACTCACTTTCGTAGGAATCACGGTTGTTTTTAGCTACAACAAGCCCTTTAAACCCCAAAGTCGCCAATGAGGACGAGTGAGGTCTCGTAAGGGTATCTAAAGAGTTTGACCCATAACTCTTGAAGGTAAAAATGAGGCAAATCATTAAAAAGAAAGTAAAATCAAACAGGAAAAATTCAAACAAATAGCTTTTGAAATGGACTTTTACAAATGATCAAATGCAAGTGAATAAACAACTTTCTATATAATAAAGGTATGCACGTTCCAAGATATCTAAGGTTGATTGAAACATAAGATATGCTAAGCACAGAGAACTAATGAGACACAATTCACCTTCATCCCAAACAATCTTATCACGTACTCTCCCAACTAGTTTCAAATCCACCTCTAGTGAGCATCTCAATGATTCCTCGAAGGAACCGGAAAAGAAGAGAATTTTAGGGCTACTCAACATCTTGACTATTGCACACCGCTCCATAGGCTTGACTCACATCTCCCTCCACTAACTTGTGACTCAACCACAAAGGTCAAAAGGTCTTGAAAAGGGTTGTAATGTAAGGGCGAAAAGGGTGAAGGTAGGCTAAAATTTGAAATTTGGTGGTATACCTAAATTGTGAAGCAAAGATTGGCCAAATCTCAACACCAAAACCAAGTAATCACCAAACAAAAACACCAACTCCCCCACCCCCAAGCTTATTCAAAGCCAAAATCACAATCATATATACAAAAAGCCTAAGAACGCTTTCCCCTAAGCCAAAATGAAGCATTGTCCTCAATGCTTAAAATAGGGAGAAAACACTTACATCAAAATATTTTTGAACTTTTTTTTTCACAATTTATTCACTTTTGCCAAAGAGTTTGAATTTGCTTTTCTTTTACTCAATTTTTCATTTTTTTTTTCAAATTTTCACTTTATTGCATTGTCCTCGCCTCTTTTAACTATGGAAGGCTTTTTCAACTTGACATTTGCCTTTATTCATACAAGATATTGACAACACAAACTTGCTTACATTAAAAGAACCAAACAATCAATCTCATCCACCAAATACTCCAACAATAAAGACCAAATGTTTCACAAAAACCAAAGATGGGAATAAGAATGAAACAAAAGGCTCAAAAGCTAAAGATGTGGCTTGAAAAGAAAGGTATATGGCTCAAATGGTTAGTAAGAAGGCAAATGTAAACCCAAAACAAAGAAAAGAAAACTATCCTAGAAAAATAAAAATTACCACCTTGAAAAGATACCTTTGTCCTTCCTAAATGGCTCGGTCGCGATCTCGGGAGATAAGAGTCAAATTCTAGATAAGGCAAGCAATAGTCAAGGATCCATGTCCCACTCAATCAAGAAATGTTGAAAGCAAGAAGAATTAAAACCTCACACGGTTGTAGCAAAAATTCACTATTAGCTTCATATCCACTAAAGAGAGAAACTCCTTCTTACCACAAACCAATGGAATCCGGCTAAAAGGTCCCAAAAGGTCTAAACCGCTACCTTAGCATACTCTATCCTAGAATCAATCAAAGATACTCTCAAAACATGCATACTGATACGATATAGGAAATTATTCATTCAAAAGCAAAAGCTCGGATGGTATTATGTCCAAATGCAAAAGCAAAACAACTAAAAAGATGAAAACAAAGCCTCAAAATCTTTTTGTCTTTTTCATATTTAATTGAAAAATAGAAAACAAAAGGGAAAAAACTAAGAGAAAGAAAAGGAAAGGAAAAGAGAAAGAAATGCGAAAGAATGCATGCAAGACATGTAAAACCCAATCGACATACAAGCAGTCATTCGGCAACATCGCCAATGACCCCAAACACTCTATGGTGTTACAAGGCAAGCATCCTCGAACAATCAACTCTTTCTAGACTAATCCTAAACTAAGAAAACAGGAAAGAAAAAGGGAAGAGAAGAAATAGAAAGATCTCACCGGGTACTCCAAGCAATGCTAATGCGAGAAATAAGGAGAAGCATAAACCGTCACGATGCTCCAAAAGCAAAAGAAAAAGCAAGGATAATACGCTAAATGAGAAATAAAATACTATATACAAAGAGAAATTGTTAGTAACTTCTACGCAAAACACGATATATCTAAGCTGAGTTAGAAATGGTCATAGAATCAGAGAAACAGAATGAAATGGCAGAGAAAAACTCATCCAGCCAGAAAATCAATCAATCAGCAGAAAAACAATGATCAACAACAGACCAATATCATATCATTATCATCAGAAAACATCATCATCAGACATAAATCATCATCATAAATCATCAAAAAAAATGGGACAGAAACTTAAAGACAGAACCGCAGTGAACCATAGAAGCAAAGGGGAGACCAAAGCATCACAACAAATCATAAGAATACTCCCCCAAGCCTAGAGGGAGCTACCCTCCCCCCTCCAAGATAAAACCTAGCAACAAGCAGGCAAAAGAACAACACCAATGCAAATCAAGCATAAAAGGGAGGGTAGCTAATATGGTATCACTCGGCGCTATGGTAAGGGGTAGAATGGGTACTCCCCTCACCGACCACAGAAAAGACTTGGCTAACAACATCATCTACCACCATCGGGCCTTTACTTCTCAACCTACTCTCCCTCTAAGCCTTATCCCTACCAAAATAGTGAGACCAATCATCAAGAGTCGGCTCACCCGGTAACCCTCATCGACCAAAGGTTTCGGGATTAGGGAAAGGGTTAGGGTTAGCCGGGTCATAGGTAAAATCACAACCTCCGGGCCTCTTATAATCATAGGAGGCCGGAGTGGTCCCTCTAATTGCATTGGGGGGCACATGGGGCCACTCCTAATAAGGGTAACACAAAGAAGGCCCTTGGTCTGGATTGTATGGGACCCATTGGGATACAGGTCCTTGTTGGACCGGGAGGTTGGGGTAATTCAAATATGGCTCAATCTCTCCTCTCCTCACATGCAAGTCATAGATTTGTCTAGCATGATAGTCATATCCAAGCACAAAGTCATTTCCCAAAGGGGAAGCATTCAACACATTGGCAATGGAATTAGTTTTTGCATGCAAACTAGACAAATCATATTGAGAAGTAGAAGAAGAAGAAGAGATCATAGGAGTACCTCCCTAAGACACCGGGGGCAAATCATGAGAGAGAGCAAGATAGTTGATGCAAAGGTTGGGCGGAGGAGTCCTCTTGAGAGAAGGATCGATAGGCCATTTTTTGGGCCGCCAAGGGAGAGGGATGCCCAAGCACCGAGCAGTGGCCTTCGGATGAGGGGTCGGGCACTAATCGGTAGTCCTTGAAACTTTCCAAATGAACAAATCCTCTTTAGAAGTCCTCTCCAAGAACTTTTTATTAATCAAAGCATAAGTGTTGAGGAGATAGGACGGAGACTTCTCTCGGCGGTCCCGGATGGGCTCAAGAGACAAGATCATCTTCTCATACTTCTTGTTGAGAAAAAGAGAAATGATGGTGATCAAACCTCCCAATTGGATGCTTCCGGAAAGAAAGACAACATCACAAATATCTTTCACAACTAGGACCGAAATAATGCTGCAAAAACTGGAAAATTCAATGAAAAGAAAGCTGCTGAGGCATGTAGGAACTAGCGCTGAGAAAACGAGGCCCGTTGCGGTGCGATGACTCTGTCCCTGTGCAATTTTGTGTGGCAACAGAGTCAGCGTCTGGCGACAGACTCTGATGTCATGCGCTACGTTCTTCCAATACTGAGCCAGAAATCTACCTTCTTGTTTCGCGCAGTTCTAGTACTGTTTGCTCGATTCTACTTCCTGATTGAGTTTTTCTCACTTTTCTGAACCCATATGTGTTCTACATATGGCCATAACCCTCTAGGAATTCAAGCTCCATCTACCCAATCAAACGCTCATGGAAACTTAGGGTACATCCGAGTTTGTGAATTCACCAAACCGTGGATGCAAGTTTAACTTGAGGGTCCCATCCACATGCGCCAACCCTTCCTAAGGTATGGCTTCCGCGCGGTGCATCCAGACTCATAACTATGGACCCTCTTTTGCTAACCCTTATCATTTAAATTTAGAGAACTAGAGCCATGGTTAGGTTGCAAACTCATTGCATCATATTGTGCTTACTTGACTATTTGTGCATTCTTGCTTGCGCATACTTATATGTGATTAAACTAACCGTTTGGTTTGACTTGTGATTATAAATATTCTTAAATAAACTAACCAATGACTAAAGGACTTTTATTAATTAATTGATTAATTAATTTGAACCAATAAATATGTCTAAAGTCGAGTCATAGTTCCTTTGAGTCAACTCGGATTTTTATTCCCATATACTACACAAGCGTCAACTTATTTTGGTCATAACCGGAGTTCTAGAAAAAGTTACGAGTTGTACAACTTTATGGATCTGTAGCCCCGAGTTTTATCTTTCATTTGGCGTTGGTTTCGTCCAATTCGAAGTCACAGATCAAAAGTTATGACTAAAATACTACAGCATGTCCAGTTTAGTGCACATACGTGAAGTCTTAACTTAGTCTTTGTTTGAGTCTAGTCACATAGTCTAGTCCCATGGTCATGACACGAGTCTTGAACATATCACTTACACTCACAGGTATTCTCACACTTTGTACATACTCTTTTCACACCATGACCATGTTTTAAGTTCATGCATGAGTCGTCCTTTCCGTCATTTGAGTTGGGGGTCCAATCTATTCCTAATTTTTCCATATCTTTGCATCTTTCCACTCTCTACATGCTTTCTCCATGCATACCACTCCCACATTCTTCCATGATATTTTTCCCATCTATTGCATGTTGAATTGAGTTTGAGTCAATAATTAATAATAAACATCCATGACTTCCCTTTCCAAAACACTTGGTCAAGGAGAGTAGGGCGACTAATCAAAGACAACACTTTCGTCCAAGTTTTACTATTTGATAAACCGATTCGACAAAGAAGGAAAACTAAGAGAATGGCATTCCAGAAGAAGTCAATGAACTTAGGCAAAACCTTGCTAGCTTAACTAAGATGATGAAGACCATTGCTCTTCAAGTCAATGACCCTGCAAAACAACGACAGATGGAGCGAATGGAAGAAAGCTTGAGTAAACTCTCCAATGAGCACAAGGTTAAGGGGATTAGCTCAAAAGGGGTCTCGGTTGAAAAGGAACTTATTCCACAGAAATTCAATGCCAATGACATCCTTAAATTCAAGCCAACAGATAACTCTTACTTCTATTTGAGAACTTTCGAAACTATAATAAATATTAAGGGAATTGATAGGAAAGCTTTCCACTTGTTGTTTTCACTATCTTTAGAAACCGTTTGTCAACAATGGTTCTTTTCCCTTGAAAATAAAGAGACTTTTCTTGGGATGCCATAATAAACGCTTTCATTGATAGATACAAGTGCAACATTCAAGTTGAGACTGACCATAGAGAACTCGAGATGTTGAGACAAAAAGAAAACGAAGGATTTACTTCTTTCTTCAACAAGTGGAGGGAAATTTCCGCTAATATGGTTAAGGTCCCTATTGAAATGGAGTCTGTAAGGATGTCCATCAAGAACCTCCAAGAGAATTATTCAAAGCACTTAAAATATCAACACAACTTGAATACTTTCAAGGCTGTCTATGACATAGGCAGTGACATTGAAGATGACCTTGCGAATCAAAAATCTACTAATAGTTGTAACAACAGTGGCTGGAAAGGAAAGAAGAACGACAATCCTTCTTCTTCCAAAAACACCCACTCTAGTAACAATGTTAGTACCCTTGACCTCAATGAAGTCTTAGCCGTGGATAATCAAGGACCTAAAAAGCAACTAAGGAAATAGTTCACTCATATTGGAATGAGTTATGATACTGCCTTTGATCGACTCCATGCCAAGGGACTCATTACTCCCATTGGACCTATTCAAGATCCCGCACCTAAAAAGAGGTTGCTTAGTTGGAACCCAAATGCACACTGCAAGTACCATTAGGGTAGAGGTCATACTACTGAGTGCTGTTGGAAGTTAAAAGAGCCCGTCAAATATTTGATCGATAATAACAAGCTTCCCATACCTCCAGCTGGCAAGAAGACCGAGTGATGATAAAGCAAAAGACACAAGGCGAGCTTCAACGACAAGATTTCGTGACCTCTTCTTCTTTTTTTTTCCTTTCCCTAAAAAGTCTACCATAGGCCCCTTTTATTTTCCTTAGATTCTATTTTGTAGGTTTTTTTCTTTTTTCCTTTTTAAATAAAATGAGCATTTCTTTTTCTTGCATATGATCATTGCATTGCATCAAAAAAAAAAAAATTGCCGAGCTAAGCACAAGGTATACTAATGATTTGAGGCATCCCTTATAGCCATATCATATCACTTTCCCCTTTCGAATATACAATCCTTTCTTCATGAAACACTTTGAGCCTCGTCTAACGATAAAACTTTCTTTTTCAAACCCACATCTACCTAATCTTGGGATGGGATGGTGTGCAACTTAAACAATATGAAAGCTTGAGAGATTTTACAAAAATTTCAAAACTTCAAAATAGCAAAATCATTAAACGTGTGCAAAAGGGAAAGTGTTCCAATGTCTTTGATATGAACACGTCTCAGATTGCGTATCTTATCGAGTGTTCGGTACCGTGACTGAGAAACATGAATGCTAAGTGAGTGATAGATCGCATGATCGGGATATCCCACACTTATCAAAAAAGATTCAAATAAAAAAAATGATGAAGCAAAAAGAAAGAGAGCAAAAAAAAAAAAAAAAAAAAAAGCAAAGGAAAGAGAGTTCAAAAGTGGGAAACCTCAAGCATACAAATACTAAGATTCAAAAGCAAGGTTGCACACCTTGGGGGCTTATCTAGAGTCTTGAGCCTTTATCCCTTTTCTTCTTCAACCTTTAGCCTAACCACGTTACAACCCTTCAAAGACCTCTTTGAGGTATACACTCACTTGTGCGAGGTTCGGCTAGAGCTACGTTCGGCCTGATTCCTAACGGATACGTAGGCAACCTCACATTGAGGTGCGACCGTAATAAAAATGCATTCACATTCACATTCATACATAATCATATCAAGGGATTTCTAATGTTCATCCCTATCCATTTAGAGCTAGACTTGGGGGCTTGATCCTTACATCATTAGCCTACCTAGCCTAAGAGTCACCATTATTTGACTCTTTTCAATATATTTCCACACCTTTAGCCTTTGCGGCCTAACCTTAGTGTCACTTTCACACACATCACAAATACATGACCAAATAAACCTTCCTTTAGGAACCCTTTGTCATGAAATTTTAACACAATGTTGAAGCATGCCTTGTCATATCAAAATCACTCATCAATTGTAATCATCATTGTATCACAAAGTATGAAGTACTTAGCCTCCACGCCTAAGTTACCCAAATACTTTCATCATCGAGTCAACAATTGAGATAGCCTAGGATGAATTAATCCTTACACTATGAGATACAACATCAACGCATACATTGACTAAGCTCATTCAACATGCACCATTAAACACTCAAAACACTTGCTTTGGTTCTTTTTCGCGTCTTTCTTTTTCGGGAGAAAGTCGGTACCCTCCATAAAAAATGACGGAAAGTTTTAATCTTCGTTTTTTTGCATTTTCTAGTTGCACAATCACATTACAATGCACACACGAGTCATGCACATTGAGTCATGTTGCATCAAAACACATTGAGTCAACCTCAAGTCAGTCAATCAAATTGAGTCAAAGCAATCACAATGAGTCAAGTACACCAAAACTTGGGCCAACCCTAAAACATGAGCAAAGTCCTATAGTCCAAAATATAGATGAAGGTACAGGAGTCAGCCTGATTGCAATCATATTTGATTGTTGATCGGTCTGCTGACGATCATACTGATTGATTGGGTTCCTTGATATGCCAGTTAGCCCCTATAAGCAATTTGACATGATAAGTAGTCGGCTCTGTTACAATCAGTGATCGGCCTGACGACGATCATCTCACTTATAAGCGCCTAAACACTAGCTCATTACAAGAACCAAGGCATTGGTCTAAAAGCAAGCACATCACCTATGCAGCAATTTTCCAAGATGGTCACAAAGCGGTAGAAGAGTGCTACAAGCAAAGCAATCTTTGACGGCGTTCCCTAAGATTTGGAAGACTATCACAGCGGAAATCGAAGACAGTTACAAGCAGAATGGTCTTCAGACGATGTCCCCTAGCTCGTGGAGGTCGTCACAACAAAAATGCAGCAGCAGAAGCGGTTACCTCAGAGGCGTGTACTCGACGGTGCAAGATACGCGTTTCAAAATCTTTTATCTGTTTAAATAACGCTCGTTTGCAGGTATCGGCGTTACAAGAATGATTTAGGATTGTAGAACGTTTTGAATCATTCTCCATCCCTATCGCTACTTTGACTTTTGTTTTCGAAACTTGCGTTTCTCCAAACTCAGTCAAAGTGGGGGCTTCTGTAGACAACTAATTGTGTCTCCCCAAAAACAAAACCCAGTGATGAATATCTTTCACTTCAATGATTATCGAGAAAGGTGAAATGTGAAAGAGTCTCCTGATTCCTCTGTTTTTAATAAAAATACTTCTTTCTGTTTTCAAAAATCATTCATTTCGTACCCTATTTATGAAAAACGTGCAGCCCAATTTAGTTTGGTCCATAATAAGGTTCTAACAATGATTTCGTTGGATGGGGCTTGAAAATACCTTTCCAATGATATATTATAAGCCCGATTTCGATGAATAATGAGGAAGTTATGGTAAAAATACTAAACTGGGCTCAAACCGGATTTTACCTACGACCAATGATCATGTGGAGGGTCCAAAGGTTTAATCCCATTCCTAAAATAATTAGGATTTATTATAAGCTTCTATTAGTTTCTAAAAGATCTTAATTATCCTTTTTAAAAAAGATAAGATTAAAGAATTTGAAATTGGATAAAACTTTCCTTTTTTAAGTCCTAATTCTATTTGAAATGAAAGACATTCAAAGACATTCAGTTATTATATTTGTGCCTCATAATTTTTATCCAAATCTTATATGGTTGGATATATCTTGAAATTATCTTTCCAATGATATATTATAATATTAATTCCGAGCTATAACAAAAAGGATATGAAAGAAATACGAAACTCTATCAAAAACTGATACCCTTCCACTATTTCGGTCATATATTTTTTTTCTACAAAATATTTAAATCTGATTCCAATTGGGTTGAAAAGTAGACTTGAAGATCTTTACAACGACATATTATATGACTTTTTTGGATTTCTGGATCAAAATATATGATAAAAACAAAATACACAAAAAACTGTCTCAGCGCGCCACGATAGTCCTGTCACGCCACGACAACTCTGTCGCGCCGCGCTGGACCCTTTCGCTCTGCGACAGAACCAATTTTATTCCGATTTGAATTCTAACTCTTTTCTATTGTTTCCGAACTATTTTCTCAATTAATAGGGTCGTATTTCCCCGTTTTTATTCACCAACAATCATCAACAATCATCTAACTCTATTATCCTCTCTCTCAAGCTAATAGCTTATTCTTTCTCCCTCTTTCTAAGCCTTCCCCTTTTCAAATAAAAATACCGCATTCACGAGTTCTAGACACGCCTAACCAAGTTCGAAGTTGCCTTCGCCCTAGACGTGAAAGGTTGATAATTTCTGAGGGTTTGGTCCCAAATCCCGATTTCAATCATTTAAATTAATTGTTTGATTTAATATTTTCCTTGAAATTACTAACGTGTGTATTTTGTTATGAAAAAGAGATACGAGGAAACCAAGTAAGTTGTTTTAATTGCTTTATTTTTATAGAAAGCATGCTTAGATTATATTAATTCTCAATATCATGTTTAGGGTATTAACTAATATTTTTAATATCATGTATGTTTCTAGTATCATGTTTAGGTTGCTTCCTATCATGTTAATATCATGTTAGGGATAACGCTTTGATCTTTAATGTTTAGTGACATGCTAGGATTTGTTACTAATCTTGTTAGTATCATGCTTAGGATCTTGCTATTATTATGCTTTCATGAGATTGAGAATATGATTATAATGATGATGGTTTGTTGTATCAATATATTATTATGTTGCTTGATATTTATTGTTATTGCTTGATCACGCCCTCTCTTGCAGGTTGAAAGGGGATTTGTATTTGTAATCACGCTTAATAAGATAATTAATAATTTTATTTAGGCTAATGTGATTTTAATTTAAGTAATCCCCAATAATAGTTTTGTTTGTGCATTAATATTCAACCAACATAGATTAAAAAGGTTTAGGATTAATATATTGATTGTATGTTAGTCAGAAAGCGCACATGAATATGAGAAGAATATAGTAGATGCCTATTATTACGGCATGTTCAATCTCTTTTAGGTTTGATTTGCACCTTCATCCTCGAATATCCAGTCATGGTTCTAGACCACTATGGAGTTAGCGATCTCATGGATGGTGAAGGGGTGTAACCTTCACCCTGTGAACGGTTTACAAGTTCCTAAAACTTATTGGTGACTTTTTTGCCCTAGCTTCCTTCCCTTTGGACGCCACCATGCTTAAGTGTATGATCATAGTGGGGCTCAAGGGTGGGATGCTTGAAATATTCCCTACACTAACATGAAGGTCGGTCGAGTGCTAGTTGATACTGGCAGCTGGTCTGACATAATCAGCCTAGGATGTCTAAAAAATTTGAAGTTTCAAGAAGATTCCCTCCAAGATATCTCTCATCCGCTTATTGGATTTTGTGGGAGTATCATTCACCCGGTAGGAAGGATTGATTTACCCGTCCGATTTGGGAAAAAGGAGGAAGGAAGGGACATGGTCGTCCGCTTCTTGGTAGTCAAAGAATTTACAGGCTACAATGTCATTATCGGTCGTTCGACTTTAATAGCAGCTAAAGCAGTAATCATACCTCAGTTAATGCTGATGAAGTTTGAGAGGACAGATGGAAAAATTGGTACCATTCATGGTAACCAAAAAATGGCTAAGGAATGTAATCAGCTGGCCGTGAAGCCAACATCTAGGGGACGACAATGGTCGTCCGAGCCAAATTCCGAAGAAGGGTTACTCCAAACACAGCAGGTCGGCCAGAAGCGCATCAAGAAAAAGCAGGCATAACAGCTAATGGTCATCGGCCGGCCAGAAGAGTTAAGGGCGCAGCTGGATGACTATCATACGGACATAGTGCTTGATCCAAACAAACCCGATCAAACGGTCAAGGTGGGTACTATGGCCGTGGGCTTGCTAGGAGACGACCTGCTAAAGCTGTTAAGAGTATTCAAGGATGTTTTTGCATTTGAGGTTCATGAGATGCCGGGCATAGATCAAACTCTAACCGTCCCCATGTTAGCGGTAAATTTAATGATGAAGCCTGTCCGGCAGAAAAAGAGAAATCATGGAGATGAAAGGAATCAGACGGCCGCAGCAGATGTTAAGAAGCTGCTGGACGCCGATTTCATTCGGCAATGTTACTACTCTGATTGGGTAGCAAATGTAGTGCTGGTAAAAAAGCCGAATGGAACATGGAGAATGTGCGTGGATTATACTGACCTTAACAAGGCGTGTCCTAAGAATAGTTTTCCCTTCCTAAAATAGACCGACTAGTCGATTCAACGGCCGGACACGCCCTAATGAGCTTTATGGACGCATAGTCTGGATTCCACCAGATCCCCTTGTGAGAAGAAGACCAAGGGAAAACCGCGTTTATGACCGATCAAGGTTTGTACTGCTACAAAGTAACGTCATTTGGCGTTATGAATGCCCCTGCTACATTTCAGATACTTGTTAACACTGTTTTTAGAGATCAAATTGGCCGGAACATGGATGCGTACATTGATGACATGATTGTCAAATCAAAGCTGCTGGCCGACCATTTGAATGATCTTCGAGAAACGTTCACCATACTCAGGCGGCATAAGATGATGTTAAATCCAAAGAAATGTGTCTTTGATGTTGAGTTTGGCAAGTTTCTCATATTTTTTATTGATCAACGCAGCATTGAGGCCAACCCTGAAAAAATCCAAGCGGTCCTAGATTTGAAGTCGCCGAGGACAATCAAAGAAGTACACGACCGGTTGCTTAGCGGCGCTCGGCCGATTTCTGTCAAGGTCAGGGGATAAGTGCCGATATTTTTTCTAAACAATCAAGAAAAAACCTATGTTTGAGTGGACCGAAGAGGCCAAGGAAGCCTTTGTTTAATTAAAGAACCATTTACATACACTTCCTCGGTTTGTCAGCCCGCTCAAAGATGAGAAGCTTTACATGTACCTCGCCATTTCAGATCATTCTTTAAGTGTCGTCCTCCTTATAGAGAGGGACGGCCATCAGATCCCTTGTATTTCATAATCCATGTCTTGGACAATGTCGAACTGAGGTATCCGCCCATTGAAAAATTCGCGCTGACATTGTTCATGGCATGAAAAAAGCTAAGGCCATACTTTTTTGCTCATTCAATAGTGGTCTACACGAACCAACAGTTGAAGAATCCGTTCACAACATTGGAGGCCAGTGGCCTAATGCTTAAGTGGGCCTTGGAACTAAGAGGTTTTGATATAACATTTGAGCCTAGGAAAGCAATCAAGGGGCAGGCATTTGCTGATTTTTTAGCTGAAATGACACGGCCGGATTTACAGTCAGTAGGGGATCAGATTTGGAAGGTTTTTGTGGATGGAAATGCTACAACAACCGGATGTGTGCTTGTATCATTTGTCAGTCTCCTGAGGGAGACAAGTTTGAATATGCAACAAGATTTCAGTTTCAAGCCTCTAACAATGAGACCAAGTATGAAGCCCTTCTGGCCAGCCTTAGAATGTGTAAGGCGGCCGGGGTAACAAAAATTGATGCTAGTACGGACTCCCAACTGATAGACAACCAAGTTAATGGTGATTATGAGGCCAGGGAGCCAGCCATGATGAAAACATCTTCAGATGGTGAAAGGTGAGGTCGACGGTCTAGAAAATTTCACTCTGTAACAAGTTCCTCGTTCAGAAAATCATCAAGCAGACACACTCTCCAAGTTAGCATCCTCGGCATCATGTGATACTCCCAGATCAGTATTTTGGGAAGTAAAAGAAAAGAGGAGTATTGATGCTGAGCCTGTACAGATCGTAAACAAAAGCTCCACTTGGATGGACAGGGTGTTCTCCTATTTGATAGATGGAACACTCCCGGACGATCCTAAGGAGAGCTGGTTGATGAAAAGGAGAGCGGCCTGGTTTGAAATGAAGAATGGGGAGCTATTTTAAAAAGCATTTGTTAAGCCGGACTTGAAATGCATCACCTTAGAGAGAGGGCATGATATGTTGGACGACCTCTACCAAGGGCAATGTGGATCCCACATAGGCGGACGGGCCTTAGCAGAAAAGGCTACCCCTCTGGGATATTACTGGCCGAGCATTAGTTTAGACGCCATGAGAATGGTGAAAAAATGTGACAAGTGCAAGAGGTTTGCCACCCTTATTCACCGACCTGCAAATAGCTTATCGGCCATAAGTAGTCAACCCCCCTTTGCAAAATGGGGCATGGACATCTTGGGGTCGTATACTCCTGCGTCCGGGCAGAGGCGGTTTGTGTTAGTAGTAGTAGACTACTTCACCAAATGGGTCGAAGCTGAGGCCGTCCGAGGAATCAAGTGGACAGATGTGTCCACCTTTATATGGAAAAATATAATCACTTGCTATGGTGTTCCACAGTCAATGGTGTTCGACAATGGACCCCAATTTGAAACACCCCAACTCAAAATTGGCTAAGTGACCAGGACATCACTAATTGTTTTGCCTCGGTCGGACGTTCGCAAGCTAACGGCCAAGTTGAGCCTTACAATAAGCTGATCTCCAATGGTATCAAGCGTAAGCTTGAGAAAGCAAGCGGCCTTTGGGCGGATGAGTTGGTAAATGTGTTGTGGTCCATTCGAACCACAACTAAGAGTTCAACAAGAGAAACCCCATTCTTTCTAGTTTATGGCGCTAAAGCCGTACTCCCAATTGAGATGTACGAACCTACCCTTCGGGTAATTCTATATGATGAGTCGGCCAATTGGGAGGCTATGAAGATGGCCCTGGACTTTCTTCCAAAGGCCAGGGGCAATGCGGCACTTAGACATGAAATTTACCGTCCCAAAATGACGAGGGAATAAAACTGCAAGGTCTCTAAGCGACCGTTAAAGATGGGGGATCTTGTTCTGAGAAAAATGGAAGCAGTTAGCCGAGCTAATGAAGATGGAAAGTTAACCCCTAATTGGGAAGGGCCATACCGAATCAAAGAAGAAGTAAGGGATGGTACACACCGCCTTGAAGCCTTAAATGGCCGTTCTATTCCTCGTACTTGGAATACGGACAATCTAAGAAAGTATTATGTTTAACTCTAGTACTTAGCCAAAAAAGTTGTATATACAACTAGGTCTAGATGACTGAGCCTTGTAATTAAAGTCGTACGACCCCAACAATGTAATTTTGATAAATTAATAAAAAGGTCAAGCATTGTTATCTTATTTTGTTTGTTTATGTCTATTTATTATTTAGCAGAAATGCCGAGTGAA
Source organism: Chenopodium album (assembly GCF_948465745.1). Taxonomy (NCBI): domain Eukaryota; kingdom Viridiplantae; phylum Streptophyta; class Magnoliopsida; order Caryophyllales; family Amaranthaceae; genus Chenopodium; species Chenopodium album. The sequence continues at coordinate 47,557,106 of NC_137843.1, forward strand.
AATAATACCGATGCTTGCGACATAACAGCTCGGCCGCAAAAGAGACTAAACAAAGAGACTAAATAAAAATGATAAGGAAGTTACCTGCGACTTAGTAGCTCGGCTGCAAAGGTGTAACCAAGCGACCGTGCAGTAGTCTATAAAAGGGCATCCTTAAGTTAATTAATTCAGCCAGAGACTAAAAGGAAGCGTCCGACCTCAACCAGGTCGGACAATTAAGCACCAGGTAACCTAAATATTTATTCCCAAAAAGAGGCAAGGGCATACCTAGGCATACTAGCCTAGGCAAAACTTAGAAATTTTCAAGTTGAGATATTACTTAAAATTTCCTGAGTATGTTCGAGCGATAGTTTCAACAGACGACTCATACTAAGCCAGCTAAGTGGCCGTATACCTAGTGTTGATTCGGTCGTATACTATGATTTGATGAACTTACTAGTCGTTATACCCTTCTAGGTATAAAAATTACTAAGTTAATCAAACCACCTGGAATATGGACTAGGCAAACACCGAATAAAGGGGCATACCCCTAGTATTTGTACGAAAGCAATAAAAAGCATAATAAAGCGTACAAAATTTGCTATGTATGGAAATTCATAAAAACCGCTTAGAAGGCGGCAAAATTAAATAAATAAAAACTGCTCAGAAGGCAGCAAAATATCTTACAAAATCGCTCCTCGTTCAGCTTCTCGGAGGTCTCAAAACCCTCCTTCCATTGTTGGGCGTTCAAGAACGCCTCATCATTTTCTTGCTGAAGGGCCTTCCGGGCCAGCGTCTCCCTTTCAAGGGCCTTGCCCAGCTTGACGAGGTCCTCGGTCTGCCGCTGATAAGTGTCATTTATGGCACTCATATGGTAGCATTTTAGAACTTTTTTCTTATATTTTATAGCTTTTATCTTCAAATAATGCTTTAGTTTTGATCTTTTATGATTTAGTTCCTTTATTACCTTTGCAATTTCTTGCATTTTAAGGGTATTTTCGTCTTTTCCTTTTTACTTGCTCTACTTTCTTTATAGGACTTGCTCAGCCTCGAGGTTCGTTTTGGAAGGCTTTTCCAGTCTTTTGGATGCTTGGGACGAGCTTTCGCATCATTTGGTTGGCATATGTGCAAGTTAAGAGTCAAGTTACTACTTTTGGCTTTCGCGCTCTCGTACATCACCTTCATCGCTGGTCTTGATCATGAATGCACTAAAATGAAGTTTTCAAGGCTGCCGTCATTGTGGGCATCACATGAGAGCGTCGTCTATAGGGATTCCTGAGGGCGCTAGGATCGAAGCTTCACACAAAGGGGCCACGAGCAAGCATCGAGAGGAGCAGCGCCACAAGCTTGCAGCAAGGGTGCACGCATGCAGACCCCCCTGTGCGTGCGCGCAGGCCCCTCTGTGCGCGCACGAGCCTGTTGTGCGTGCGCACCATGGCCCTCTGTCGCTTTGTTTTTCTATTGGTATATATACCTTTGACCTTTCCATTTTTAGGGGATGACGTTTTTTATAGTGCTTGATATATTTTTCTAGAATTAGTAGAGAGAGAAAGTAGAGAGAAACACTTGAATACTTGATTTGTACTTCAAATTAATTCATTAAGCTTGGATTTCTTCCTTAATCAATGAAAATTAGTGAAAATTGCTTCCCTTGAATTTACTTTTGCTTTATTCTACCTTTAATTCTTGAATGATTGATATGATTGTTGATCTTTGGTTTGAAAATTTGTTTAATTTGATTTTCCTTTTTGATTATGCTTGAAATGATGATATTTATGATTCATTTTGTTTTGTTTTTCAATTTCGTTATGTCTAGTGAGTAGATTAGTAGCTAGGGAGAAGGGGAAGCATGCTTGATTGATGATCTTTGCTAGTTGATGATTCTTGATTGATTAAATTGATACAATTAAATTAGTTGACATAGTTGTTCATGTGATTAATTTGATTAGGAGTGATCAACCTTGATGATTAATCTAGATTGCATAGTCATTTTCAATAACATGAACCCTTGATTTGAGAATTTCTTTAATTGGTTGAATTTGATTGTGATTTTCCTTGTTAGTCATTCATAGTGAACCCTAGCTTTACTTATAGGAGATAGCTCTTGAATTTTATTGATTGCAACTATTGTTTGTCCCTTGAAATGTTTGAATTAATTAAGCTTGCATGTGGAACCTTAATCCCTAGTGTTTATCATATTGATTTTCTTCATTGTTTAGTTAATTGAAACTTTAGTTACACCTCAATTTACCTCTCATTCTTCGAATTAGCTTGACGATAGGCTATAGCATTCTCCCCCTCATTCCTCGTGGTTCGACTCGAACTTGTCCTATACTAGGAGTAAGTTTGATTTTCTTAATTGTTTGATTGGTGGTGCTTTAGATTTCAACGACCTAGATTACCACACATCAAAATGGTGTCGTTGCCGGGGAGTGACGTTGGTTCTTTGCTATAGTTGTTGAGTCTACTTCATTTTATTTGAAAAAATACAAAAAGTTTTTCTCTTTTTGGCTACATTTGTAGCCGTGATACTAATTGTTTCTTTTTAGATTGTATGCATAGAGCACGTGGTCGTTCTCTAGTGCCATTTGATCTAGAAATTGAGAGGACAATTACAAGGATAAGAGTTGTTAGACGTTCTTTGAGTTCTAGCCCTCTAAGTGAAGAATAACTACAACAAGAAGAACAACCAAGCATGGGAGAAAATCCGAGAGTGGCATAGAATGAATTGGGGATTCCGGGCGCATATAGGTTTGAAAGTAGGATTGCTCCACCTACAACACCGGCGAATGACTTTGAAATAAGACCGGCGATGATCACTTTGATAGAGAGGTGACAATTTAGTGGGGCCAAGCATAAGAGTTCGCTAAACCATCTCAAAGAGTTTGAAAAATATTGCTACACTATCAAAGTGAATGGAATTTCTCAAGAGTTCATCCGCCTCAAGCTTTTCCCCTCTTCTCTCATAGGGCGTGCTTTAGAATGGTTAGACAAGGAAGTCAAACCAAATTCACTAAGGACATGTGATGAAGTGACCAAGGAATTTATATCCCGTTTCTATCCACAAAACAAAACGGCGGAGGCTAGAGCTTTGATTCAAGGTTTCAAGCAAAAACCTTGTGAAAGCCTCTATGAAGTATGGGAGAGGTACAAAGAGTATCAAAGAGAGTGTCCTCACAACGGAATTCCTACCTACCAAATCATTCAAATCTTCTATGGTGTCCTAAGTCCTCAAGGGAAATCGTGTCTTGATGGAGGAGCCGAAGGTCCCATTATGAATAGAACGGAGGAGGAAGTGGTATACATCATTGAAGACGTAGTGAGGTATTATAGAGATTGGCAAGATGGTGAAAGGGAACCAACTAGAAAGAGTAGCTCTTCGGTGTACTCGGTTGATCATCTTAATGCCATCAACAACTTTTCCTTACAAATGACAAACTTAGAGAAAGAGTTGTGTTCTATCAAAGCTAAATTGGAGAGTTCAATCTTCCAAGCTTCAAGTCTTTCCTCCCAACTTAAGGGGAGAGTTACATCTTCTAACTCTAACCCCCCTCCCTCTTCTAGTAACATGCCTAGTTGATGCTCGTTTTGTGATGTATGTGGTTCATATGAGCATGATTCTTCTACGTGCCCTCATTCGTTTGTAGATGGATGTGATGATCATGACGGTAATGTGAACGAGCATGTGAACTTTGTGTCCAATAATAATGAGTTAAGGTTTGATAATCAAAGAGGTCAAGGGAATAGGAATTATCACAACCAAGGAAATTTTGACAACTATAACCAAGGAGGAGGTTATAGGAACCAAGGGAACCAAGGTTTCCGAGGTAACTATAACAACCAAGGTTATAGTGGCCAAAATCAAGGCCAAGGTTGTGGTAATCATAACCAAGGTTATGGTAACCATAATCAAGGGCATGGTCAAAATCAAAATAGAGGTAATTGGAACAATTAAAATAGGGGAAATTTTCAAAACAATGCTCAAAAGGGTTCCCCACCCGGTTTTGTTCCAATGACCCAAGTTCATAGTGATAATTCCTATGCTCAACCTTCTTCTTCCTCTTCTTCTAGGACTAATTTAGAGGAAGTTATTGAAAAGAAAATCAAGTTGTTGAACACCTACATGGCGGTTAGTGATAAGAAATTCAATGAAGTGATGACTCATAACAAGATGTTAGAGACTCAAATCACTCAACTAGCCAATACCTTGAAAGAGAATGCTAGCCCTTCTTCTTTACCCTCTCAAGGTCTTGACCCCAAGAAACCAGTTTATTCTATTACCACTAGAAGTGGCAAGGTGCTAGAAAAGAGAGTTTCTAATAGGAGTCAAGAGAATGAGAAGGTGAGTGATTCATTCGATGATGATGAGCATGATATGTCAAGCAAGAAAAGTGAGCAAGGAGAAAGAAAGAATGCAAGATGAGGCTATCAAACCTAAGCTTCCCTACCCCCAAATATTTATGAGGCATAATTTAAATGCACAATTTGGGAAGTTTCTCAAGATGCTTAAGGAACTCCATCTTTCTATTCCTTTGACCGAAGCTTTGCAACAAATGCCAAATTATTCTAAGTTCCTTAAGGACATTTTGAGTGGCACGAGAGAGTGCAACTTTGTTGATTCGGTGAGTGTTGGGGAATGTTGTAGTGCTCATATCCATAATAACCTACCCCCAAAGATGAAAGATCCTGGAAATTTCTCCATCCCTTGCAAAATCAATGGCAAATTGTTCCAAAATGCTCTTTGTGATTTAGGTGCTTGTGTTAGAATCATGCCATACTCTATTTTCAAGAAGCTTAAACTAGGAGAGTTACTTCCTACCAACATGAGCCTACAATTAGCCGACCGTTCCATTAAGATTCCCAAAGGAAGGATTGAGGATGTCCCCCTCAAGATAGGAGAGTTTACTATTCCCGTTGATTTCACTATGCTTGTGATTGCGGAAGATGACAATATACCTATCATCTTAGGGAGACCATTCTTAGCTACGTCGAGTGCCTTGATGGATGTGAAGGGTGGTCTCATTACTTTTGTGTTGGTAATGATAAGGCTAGTTTTAAGCTCAAGTCAATGTATGAGTCTTTATCTTACGTGAAGGGTATCATGTGTATTAATTCATCTCCTTAAAATGACAATTCTTGCATGCTTGTGTCTTCTACTAACGACATTTTTGTAGCTTGTGATGATGTTCCTATGAGTGTTGAAAGAAAATTGGTTAGTAAAGATGTCAAGAAGTCTTCAAAGGTAGAGGGTGAGGATGGGAAGAGAGATCGGTTTGAGTTTTCATTGAATGATGATGAGCATGGTTCAACAAGTGTTGATAGTGTGAATTTGCTCACTTAAAGGAAGAAGAAGTCAAAGAAGAAAAAGAAAGTTCCGAAGAAAAAGAAAAAGAAATTGAAGCACAACACTCTTAGTTCGGTTTCTTTGATTCAAGATGATACATCTCATGATGTGATTTTGCCCAAGCTTAGCAATGACTTTACTCTCTCTACCACTTTGGACAAAGTGGTTTTCTTTGATCCTCCATGATTTGGAGGAGACGTCGAGCTACGATGTTAAACAAGCGTTTCCCGGGAGGTAACCTGGTTTTCTAACCCTTTCTCTTATTTTTCTTCCTTTTATTTCTTTTGTATTTTGGGATTATTTCCTTATTCTTCTTTGTTTTCTTAATTTTAGGTACATTGTTATTCATTGGATTTTGATTTCCAACAATTTTGGTGTCATTTGAAGGTTTAGGGAGTTTGGAGTTGAATTAGAAGTGGAGATGTGATTGGTGATTAGGGATGCTCTCATGGCTGCACTCTCGTGGATTTTAATCATGAACGAGTACCTTTTAAAATATTTTGTGATTTTTGATCTGTCTTGCTCCTAGGAATCATTCGAGCTTGACGCTTGAGAGCGTCGATGCGCGCACCCCTCCGCATACACTCTTCACACAACCCCATCCCCTCCTGTGCGCGCTCACGCACAGCAGGGGCAGCCCCCCTCTCCTTTTGCCTCACTTTCTCGCACAACTCACTCAGTCAACCCTCCTCACTCCCTTTCTTTCTCACTTCCCGATTTTCTCACTTTATTTCTCCTCCCTTTTTCTTTCTTTTCATTTCTCTTTTCATTTTACTTCAACTTTTGAACATCAAATTCCCTAGCTTCATCAACATTACACAATTTACAAGTTGCATTTTCTTTTATTTCTTTTGTTTATTTCTTCATGAAGTTACTAACATTCTTTTATGTATATTTTTCTCTTTTTTCTTCTTTTTGTCTCACTTTCTAGGTCCTTGGTTGGAGCATTCGACGCATGGAATTTGGTGAGAATTACTTGTTGTCATGCTTGTTCTTTCACATTGGGATCGCTTGGTGAGACCTTTCTATTTTTCTTTCTTTTCCTTTTCTTTTGTGTGCATAGTTTAGGCTTAGATTAGGAAGAGTTTAACGGTTCGAGGATGCTTGGCATTCACACCTTAGTGTGTTTGGGGTCATTGGCGCTGTAGCCGAATGACCATTTGTTTGTCAATTGGGATATTATATGTTTGGCTTGCTTCTTTGTGTTTTTATTTTCCTTTTTAATTTTCCTTCTTTTATTTCTTTTTCTTTTCCTTTTCTTTCTCTTCTATTTTCTTTTCCTTTTCTATTGTTTTTCTTTTCTTCTTCTTTTTTTTCCCTTTTTCTTTATAATTGCTTCTTGACAAATGCTATTTTTGAAAAAAAAAATAATAATAAATAAATAAACAAAATAAAAATAAAAAAAAGGTTTTTCTTTTGAGGCAAAGTTCTAGTTTCTTCTTGTTTTTGCCTTTGCTTTGGAATTAGTACCTTACTAACTTGCATTTTTAGATATTACCCTTCCTAAATGACAATAATTCGCACGGTTTGAGAGTATCCTCGGTTGATCCTAGGATAGCATATGCTAAGGTAGCCCGATTAAGAACTTTTAAGGACGTTTGAACCCTTATTCCACGGGAAAGTGGTAAGATGGAGTTGCTCCCTATGGGTGGATTTGAATCCCTTTAGTTGGTATTTGCAATTTTTACCATCCCTTGTGAGGTTGACTTTGTTCTGGCCTTCATCATTCTTGTTGTGTGGCTTTTTGGATCCTCCACTATGCATGTCTTAATCCTTGTGTTGTCTTTTAGCTTCTAAGACCGTGACCGAGCATCTTTAGGGAAGGATATCGGCATCTATTCTCATTTTTCTTTGTTTTCTTTTTATTTAGTTACATATTTGATTTTCTATTTTGCATAAACCTTCTTGCTAACCATGTTAAGCTTCCTTCTCCCGCTCTTGTTTATACCACATTACAAGCCTTATGAACTATGTTTACCGACCCTCTTAGTTAGAGAAGCATTTTCTTGTGAGGTTTATGTTTAGGTCTGATTGTATATGAACATGAGCACTTTGAATGTTGGTTTTCTTTGAGACTTTGAAAGTTGGGATAAATTGTCTTTAAAAGAAAGTTTCAAAAGCAAGTTGTGTTCTAAGGAATTCAAATGATGTTTCATGACCAAAAAAAAAAATGAGGATGATTAAAATGAAAGCCTTCCATAGTTAAAAAAAAAGGCAAGGACACGTAATAAGTGCAATTATGTGCATTAATCAATGAAAAATGAAAACAATAAAAAAAAGAGAAAATAAAAAAGAAAAACCTCAAAATGTTTCTAGTTGGTTTCGTTTTCTTCCCTATTCTACGCATTGAGGACAATGCTTTGTTCAAGCTTGGGGGGGAACGTTACTTCATTCTTGTATACATTGTGTAGTAGTGTTGAATAAGCTTGGGGGAGATGGCATTAATCGGTATTTTTGTTTGTTATTTGGTGACTTCTTGAGTGTGTTTTTTGAGAGTTGACCGCTCTTTCGCTTCACTTAGGATTTGCCACCAAATTTTCAAATTTTTCCCCGCCTTTACCCTTAACCATGTCATTACAACCTTAATAAAGACCCATGGACTTTAGAGATGTTAGGTCGTTTACTCGGTGGAGGAAGATAGTTTTCAACCCTATGGAGAGAAAGTGTATAGTCGAGATGTCGGGATAACTCTATAACTCCTCAAAATGAATCTTTTTCCGGTTCCTTCGAGGAATCATGAGGCGCTAGCTAAGGGGCGATTTGAAGCCTATGGAGAGAATAATGACCGTCTTGGAGGGGACTAGGGGGGAGGATGAAGTCTCTAGTTCTCTGTGCTTAGATTGCATTATGTTTCTATCAACCTTGGATATCTTGGAAAGTGCTTACCCTTGTTTGTTTAGAAAGCTTGGTATCTACTTGTATTTTGTCGATTTGCAAGGGTCCATTGTGAAAGCATTTTTCTTCCTTTTGGTTTTAACGTTCTCTTTTCTCCTTTTTGTGCTTTGCCTCGTTTTACTTTGAGAGTTATGGGATAATCTCTTTTGGAAACCCTTATGAGACCTCACTCATCCTCATTGGCGACTTTGGGGTTTAAAGGGATTGTTGTAGCTAAAAACAACCGTGATTCCTACGATAGTGATTTAGTGTATATTCTCAATCTCCTTATCTTTTCTCTTTTGTTTGAATAAGCTATCTTGTGAGGGTCATTTGCTTTCTTATTCCTTTTTCTAACTTTTGCTTTGCTCGAGGACGAGCAAAAGTTTAGCTTAGGGGAATTTGATGAGTGTCATTTATAGCACTCATATGGTAGAATTTTAGGACGTTTTCCCTATATTTTATAGCTTTTATCTTCAAATAATGCTTTAGTTTTGATCTTTTAGGATTTAGTTCCTTCATTCCCTTTACTTTGCAATTTCTTGCATTTTAAGGGTATTTTCGTCTTTTCCTTTTTACTTGCTCTACTTTTTTTCTTTACAGGACTTGCTCGGCCTCGGGATTCGTTTTGGAAGGCTTTCAAAGTCTTTTGGATGCTTGGGACGAGCTTTCGCATCATTTGGTTGGCATATGTACAAGTTAAGAGTCAAGTTCCTACTTTGGCTTTAGCACTCTTGTACATCACCATCATCACTGGTCTTGATCATGAACGCGCAAAAATGAAGTTTTCAAGGCTGCCTTCCTCGCGGGCATCACATGAGAGTGTCGACTGTAAGGATGCATGAGAGCGTTAGGATCGAAGCTTCACGCAAAGGGGCCACGAGCTAGCATCGAGAGGAGCCACGCCACGAGCTTGCAGTAAGGGTGCACGCGCGTAGACCCCCCTGTGCGTGCGCGCAGGCCCCTCTGTGCGCGCGCACGGGACTATTGCTCGTGCGCACCATGGCCCTCCGTCCCTTTGTTTTTTTTTTTTTGCTATATATACCTTTGAACTTTCCTTTTTTTAGGGATGACGTTTTTTCTAGTACTTGATATATTTTTTCAGAATTAGTAGAGAGAGAAAGTAGAAAGAGAAACACTTGAATACTTGATTTGTACTTCAAATTACTTCATTAAGCTTGGATTTCTTCCTTAATCAATGAGAATTGGTGAGAACTTCTTCCCTTGAATTTACTTTTGCTTGATTCTACCTTTAATTCTTAAATGATTGATTTGATTATTGATCTTTGGTTTGAAAATTTGTTTAATTTGATTTTCCTTTTGATTAAGCTTGAAATGATGATATTTGTGATTCATTTTGTTTTTTTTTTCCAATTTCATTATGTCTAGTGAGTAGATTAGTAGCTAGGGAGAAGGGGAAGCATGCTTGATTAATGATCTTTGCTAGTTGATGATTCTTGATTAATTGAATTGATGCAATTAAATTGGTTAACATAGTTGTGCATGTGATTAATTTGATTAGGAGTGATCAACCTTGATGATTAATCTAGATTGCATAGTCATTTTCAATGACATGAACCCTTGATTTGAGAATTGCTTTAATTGGTTGAATTTGATTGTGATTTTCCTTGTTAGTCATTCATAGTGAACCCAAGCTTGACTTATAGGAGATAGCTCTTGAATTTTATTGATTGCAACTATTGTTTGTCCCCTACAACGTTTGAATCAATTGAGTTCTTCATCGATTGTCATGATCATTGAGCTTGCATGTGGAACCTTAATCCCTAATGTTTATCATATTGATTTTCTTCATTGTTTAGTTGATTGAAAATTTAGTTATACCTCAATTTACCTCTCATTCTTCGAAGTAGCTTGACTATAGGCTATAGCGTTCTCCCCCTCATCCCTCGTGGTTTGACTCGGACTTGTCCTATACAAGGAGTAAGTTTGATTTTCTTAATTGTTTGATTGGTGGTGCTTTAGATTTCAACGACCTAGATTACCACACATCAGCCACGCCGCCTTGTCAGTAAGCGCCTACATGGCTGTCTCAAAATTTATGCACAGAAAGGCAAGGTTCCCAGTATTGGCGTCCTCAACCTTCCGTAGTTGTTCCCAGCCCGTTCTCAGCTTCTCGTTCTCTTTGTCCTTCCAATACAGGAAGGCATTGAGCCTGACAAAAAGCTGCATGCGGACATAAATAGTTAGTAAAAGCAAAATAGTGAAAAATATTCTAAGTATGGAATTCAAGACGGTAGAAACTACAAGTGGTTACCACGGCGCTGCAGTTAATCATAGGGCCAAGGAAGCCCTTATTTATTCCCCTCGGCTTATCACTCTACGCTTGGGGGATGGCCCGGACCATGGCTTCTCTCATGGCCTTTCGGTCAGCGCCAGTAAGTGACTGGTCGGGCAGCTTGATGTTCATTTCCTCCGCAATATCTACACACGGCCATGAATGGTGTTAAATTGAGCAAAATGGGCTTGTAAAAAACAAGTATGATTACAATACAACAAAACTCTGACTAACCGTCTGAGAAGCTTGGAGGAGAAGGAAATTTGAATGGAGGAGCAGCAGTGGCTCGTGACCTCCCTCGTTGACGCGGCTGGGTTGCTCCCCAATCGACTGAGTGGCAGCCACCTGCCAATTAGATTTGTTCACTCTCTCGACATGCGGAGTCGAGAGGGGCTGATCGGTTTTGCCGGGGACGACTTACCCCCATCGTCCGCTTTCACGGACTCATCATGGACCGACTCAGCTGTCATATCCATGAACTTGGAGACCACGCTTTATGACAACCGGGGTGACTCTCCTTTGGACTGCTTAGGAGCAGTCCGCGACTTTGTCTTGACCGCCGGGTCGGACGTGGTTTTGGATGCACCTATCTTCCTGGTCTTGGACGCCTGGCCGTCCTTGGAAGCAGAGGCCGACTGTTTCCGTTTTTCTCTGGTAGTAGGAGTGGCCAACTAAAAAAAACAAGTAAAAAGTTAGGATGAAATAAGAAATAAAAAAATGATACAGCGTCCGTGCAAAAACAAGAAGGAGTCTCTTCTCAACATACCAACACAGACGAATAACGTCTAAGTGAAGAAGGGAAGGAACCCTCCCCTCAATCTACCGGCACGACAAAAAAAAGTTATTTGCTTGAGTTGATCGACCGTACCTCCTTGGTTTGCTCGTACAACTGCTGCCGAACCTTGTACCAAGCCAAGCCTAGCTCGCACATGTCAACCTTTCCCCTTTGCTCCTTGTCCAACATGGCGAATGCTTCTTCTACACAAGGAAAGAACAGAAAGAGTTAGAAAAATTTTCAATAGAAAAGCTAGCCTACGAATGATAAAAGTTTCAAAGCCCCACCTTGGGGAATGTTTCGGTATAGGCCGCATGCCAACATAAATACCGGGCCCCGAAGCCAGCCGGCTAAAGGAATCCAATTCTCTGGCATGACCACCATTTTGCCGCCCCTTTGTACCTTCTTAACACCAAAGTAGTCAAGTTGGTGCGCTTGGCGAGGGTGGACGGGTGGCTTGTATGGCTTGTACCATCGGCTTAGCATTAATTCGATTCATCCGCATACTAAATTCAACGTCCTTTGTCTTGATGTGGTAGAATCGGTTCTTCTAGTCTCGCCATTTCGACACACGATCCAACACCACCAAATAATCTCTAGTGGTGCTAAGGATGAACCAGCCTTTCATGTGCTTCTCCAAGCGAGTCGTGGAGTACATCTCACAAAATACCGGAAAGTCAATCTTGAAGCCCTTCTAGATGCATGCCACCAGGTAGCAAAAAGATATTCAACCAGCTGTTCGGCATTAGTTGGAAGAGAGCAATGTTATATTCGTCCAGGATGGTGCGGACAAAATGATAAAGGGGGAAGCGAAGTCCAAGATCCAAAGTAGTACGATAGACGCTGAAGGACCTTCGGCGCAACAACTCTTCTTCCCAGGAGGCCACATAAAGAGAGTGCTTGGGCGCTACCAGCTCTAAACCTTTTCCTAGTTGGAGGTAGCCCAAGGTCGTGCTACCAAAAATACAGGCGTACGGGTCCTTGAAATTGTCAATATTGGAGACGGTCTCCTCCGCCGCCGCCTCATTCTCTACCTTCTCTTTATTAGGGTAAGGGGCGGCTCTAAATTCAAAGGACAAGACATTGTCCAATTCAACAACCTTGGCCGAGCTCCTGCTCTTGGAGCCCTGGCCGCCTGCAGAAATTACGACGCCCTCAAGTGCCAAGGGACCTTTGCCCTTATCTTTGCTTGCGCCCACCTGATTTCCCAAAGGAAGAGCACTACGAGGGGGCAAGTCGGACGGTTCGGCAATCACAATGCCAGTTCTAGGTCTGTCCGACCTGCTATGTTGGAGATGGGGTTGTTCAGAAATTGGGACAGACCGTCCAGCGTCCGCCCGAGAAAAGGAAGGAGGCCTCACCTAAGATAGCAACTCGGTCGGATCCATGACTTAGTTGGCAAATTGGGGGAACCTGAGTTCTAGAGTTTGCCCGGACGTTCCCCTAGTAGAAGAGACGCCCTGTGCTATTTAACGCTCTTCAAAAGAAGTGGTCACTTCGACCACAGAACATTCAGTGCCACTAGTTGTGTCCGTATCGGTGCTTGACTCAGTCTCTACGTTCATGTTGTTTGGGTCATAAGGGACCCTTGGGTTTACCGAACTGCCGTTCGGATTTCTAGCGGCGTGTCTGTCGTAAGTTTGCATCGTCCGGCCATTTGCGACTGTAGGGACAGAGAAGAGTAGGTGGATGAGAGTCATTACACACTAGAAACGGACCCACTCCATGAAGGAGACATCTCGTCTCCGTCCATCCTTAACTCCTTAGTCCAAGGCTAACGGCCGACCTCATGAGGATAAACGGACGAAGCCGAGTGTTGAGCCAGGTTTAAAAAAAAAGAAAGACTAAGTCAAATAAAAAGAGAAGTAAAAAGAGTAGGCGGCTTACCTCGGTACGTGTAGAAATCTTTGGAAATTCTTGGAAGTCTTGAAGGTTAATCGGAAAACTCAATCACACGGCGGAGCTCTTGAAGATTAAGGGAAAAATCACTTTCTCTCTCTAAAATGCTCTAACTTCTCTCTAGAATTCTCAAAGTTCCAAATTAAGAAAATGAAGTCAAACATCCTATATTTATAGGCAAATTTATGGGGGCCAAATGGTAAATCCATCTTTCCCGCTTAAAAATTCGAACGGTTACTTTTTGGAAAAGTTATCCTAGAATTCAAACGGTTAAAACACCCTCTTCCGTCACTTTAAATGGAAGAGAAGACGAACGGGCTGACGGCACGACAAAATAGATGGCCAGGTGAGCCGAATCTAAACATTTGTCCCGAAATCCCAAGCAACAGGTGTCCTTCCTAAATAGATAGTTGGTCTGCTGCGTCCGACTAACCTGAGGACCCAAGAAGTGCCCAAATAAAGGCATTACAAGCGAACAAGACCCAGCGTCCGGCCCAAGAGAGAAATCCCCCGATAAGACAGACGGTATTGTCCGCATACTAAAGCAATACTCAAAATTTTACAAATACTTGGGCACGTTCGGACGAGCAGAAAATCAGAGGAGGCGGCCCATAGAGTACGAGCCACCCCTTCTGAGGGGCAAATGTTTAGGGTAAAAATACACCCCAACACGTGGTCCAAACCCATGGCGACACGTGGCCCAATCAAAGGGCGAGACATGTCCCTATGGAAAGATGGCGCATGTTAGCTCAAAGAGAGCACCTGAATTAGAGAGTAAAAAGCTGCAAAGCGGCGCTTCCCAAGGACACGTGTCCCTACTTGATTATGTCGTCATTCAGAAAACGTCATTCTAGGGTACAAAACCCTAAAAAGCCCAGATCCCCACCCCTATAAATACCCCAATCATTTTTGACGGGAGGGGTGGGTTAAGACATATCATTTAATAGAGCACAAAACAGCTCCAACTTCTCTCTACCTCTTTATCTAGCTTTTCCGATTTCAGGTTACTAACTTAACCGTCAGAGGCGAATATTCCGTTGCCAGAATATTCAATGGAATATTCGTGTTTTGCAGGTGTCTAAGTCTACTTGTCAGGAGAACATGACAAGTGTCCCAGGGAAAAATCACAAAATCACTCAAAACAAACGTCGTGAAAGCATTAGATGCGACGCTTTATTGAACCAAGAATATCTTAGACCTATTAGCAATTAGATTGCTTACCTTAAAATATTAAGTGTTAAGACAAGCCAAAACATGCTTAATCACTTTCTGATTTTTGAGATCTTGGAATCGTTTTATTCTCGCCTAAAAGGGACAATTTTAATGCATGGATAAGACGCTTAATAAGTTTGAAAGTTTCCATGTATGCTTTTAAATTTTAAACTTATTAAGTTATTATCTTGATAAATGGTTATACTTTGCACTTATATTTGTAGAATTCTAAATCAAATTGTATTATTTTCAATGATTGAATTTGTAAAAGGAAATATTTTTAGAATGGTTGTTAAAGAAAGAAAAAACATTTCTAAAATATAACTTCTCATAAATGACTTTTATAACTAAGTCCAAAAGGGCGGTTGGATATCATGTATTCAAAATACTAGATAGTTTTGATAAACATGAAATATTGAGTTGAAGACTCAAATTGTCAATAGTTGACAACCAACATACATATCTTTTCGCTTCATACACTAATGAGTACAACTCATTGATGTAGTAATTCAAGTACGAATTAAAGGAGAAATGGAACTTTGTTTTAAGGCACATTAGATGTTTAATTATGCCTAACAAAGTATTAAAGTCAAAACACTTAAATAAATGGTTCTTAAAGGTTATGAGATGATGTATAACAAGAAATATAGGAAATAAGGAACAAAGAAAGTAATGAGATACCAATTCTACAATAGAGATCATGTTATCGTAGTTAAACTAAGAAACTCATTATCTTTACAAAGTATCAGATACTGCTTGAGGTTTCCACTTCAAAAGTGACACAAACCATTGAAGTTAAGCTAAGTTATTGACTTACAAGCTTAGAGTGAAGCAAGTAGTGCTACATTAGTTGTAAGGTCATTTGTTTGTTTTATTTCACGTTTGTTTGATATGATTTTGATTCATGATTAGTGCAATTGTTCTTCAAATTTTGTTGATTCTTGATTTTATTAGTTGCTTGTTGATTAGATGATGATTCATGAGTAGTTGTTTTTCTTGGGATCAGGTGCACTTGTATGATAGATTGATTGTGATTAATTTGGGAATAATGTTGATTGATTGTTGAGATTAGAGTGATTTATTTAAGTTTGCATGTCTATAGTTTGATTAGGCCTTGAGAATTATGCTAGATTGCATTGTGATTTCTAATGAAACGATCCATTGATTTAGGAATTACAATTGTCGATTGGTTTGGATTGTGATTCTCCTAGTTTATTATTCGTAGAGACCACTAGCTTAAGCATTAGGAGATAGCTCTTTGATTCTAATTCATAGCTCTTATCATTAGTCTTTACAACCATTGATTGGCAAGTTCTTCCCAAGTTATTGTAATTGTCATAATTACTTGTTGATCCCCATTCCATAGTGTTTTATTTGTTTGATTCTTTGTTTTGGTAGTTGATTAGTATTGGTTACTCTATTCTTCACCCTTCGACTTCGACCTAGCTTAGGCGCACAATTGAAATCACTTGAACATAACCGTTCCTAGTGGTTCAACCCTTAACTTACTTCTATACTTGTATTTAGGTTTGTTAAATGATTTTAAATTTTGTTACGATTAAGGAGGATTAGTCAATGACCTAGTTTTTCTCCTGTCAAAATGGCGCCATTGCCGGGGAACGGTGTTGTAAGGAGGGTATGCCCATCGTAGGGGATCCTTCTCCTGTATGCCCATGGCCCTTTAAAAGCCTAGGACTTTACACTTGTTAGGGTGTATTAGGATTAGAATTCCTGACTGTTTGGGGGACCTTGAATTAGCGTTGATCCTATCATTATGGTTTTTTCTAAGAAACTAGTAAAGAGTCGCCAATGAGTTTTTGAAAAACTCATAAACCTTGTTCATGCATTTCTCCCAAGTAGAGTTCAAGAGATATTTAGCACGAATCATAATTTTACCCATGCCCAAATTGGTCTACTTGTACCAGAAATGAGTTCAGGAGCGAGGGTACTAAAATAACCTTCCCTTTAGGGGGGAATCGCTATTCTAGCCCTATTACGGCCTCTACTAGCTCTTCCTTTTTCACGATTTCATCACCAAACAATATATACAACGTGATACCTAAAACTAAGTTAGTTGATATTATTTACAAGCATTAATCACGTAGGAATTACATTGCAAAACTCATTATTCTTTGTTTAATCAATATTCGTGAAAGGAACAATAAATAAACAAGACTCACCTTGCCTTAGGTGATCAAAAAACAATTAATTATTCAATTCCTACTCTTTTTTTAACGAAAGAATACTATGTGAAATTAATAAATTAAAATTTTATTTTAGGTGATCAACTAACACTAATTAATTGATTAAAGGTTATTTAAATAAGAAAAGAAAAGGTGATTGATCTAAGTGCTCGGGAATTTACCACTTTTCCTTGCAAGATCTTCATTTAGAATGCTTATGGACTCCTTCTTGTTCGGGAACCTCCACCCTAGTAATAAGTAATAATAAAGGGGGTGAGTGTTTAATACAAAAGGGTTGATAGTACACAAGTTCACAAAGTTTTTGCCAGTATTTTAGGTTAATATATGTGTGTTTATGCCTCATATTAAGCCCTTACTTATAGGGAATGGGTACGTTTAGGGTTTTGAGTGTTTTGCCGCAGCAGGTGTCGCGTGAATCTTCATGAGTTGTGCGCGCCTGCCAGCGTAAGTGATTTATATGCACTACTATAGGCAGCGCAACTAAATGTCTTGCGCGCGATATTATGGTAAGATTCAATTTTGTATTTTTATGAAATTCTGAATCTTCTACGAGCGCATCACTAGAGGCTGCGCTGGGTGACATGTGAAACCTTATGAGTTGCGCGCACCAGACCAACGCGACTAATTGAGATGTGCACGGATTTTTCTGTGGCAGTTTTGATTTTAACCTAGGCGCCTCTAAGTCCGTCAAAATTAGGTTTTAACTTCGGGTTTAAGCCTAATTACTAATCAAGCTTAGTTGATTTGGAATTTAATTCATTTTGTTTTTGGGTTAGGCTAGTTTTTTTGTATTCTTGTGGCTTAATCAGTTGTCCATAAGCATTCTACACGTTGATCCAACACAAATATGGTTTTATTTATCGTCATAGCACTTCCACTCGGAACAGGAGGCCAAAAGTAGATGTCTACAGTTATCCCCCACTTTGATCGAGTCTAGAATAGACGAGGATCAAAGTAGCCAAGGGAATAAATCCGAGACTCATTCTGCGAAGTTCCCTAAGAATAGAAAATCTTTCAGTAGTGTTAAGGATGTCGAAATTATACTTGATTCGCTAAGTGTTTGAGACAAGTAGCTATTAAGGCTAAAAATAGTATTTTCTAGTATTAACGCGGTAAAGAATCTAGATTGATCCTTTGCAAATGTAGAACACTTTTACAAGTAAAGGTTGTCCAAAGTGATGTCATGTCATGAGAAGATATCGGTTTAAAAAAGAGTAAAGAAGATGATATCCTCTCAATTATGGCATCGTTGATCTAAAGTTTCTCGATATGTCATTGAAACTTTAGTCCATAATTTTAACAAGTTAAAAGATGATAAAAAGAGAGGTGTTTCGGCGTTCGGAGCCTAACACGTGAATAGAAATACATGTCTCGGGACTGGGGTCCACGAGATAGAAATACATGTCTCGGGACTAGAGGCACTTATCCAAATCCAGTGAGAGAGAAGAAAATCGGCAACTCGCTCAGTAGTTTTGTCCACAAGATGAAAACACGTGTCTCCGGACTGGGGGCACGTGTCTAAATAGGTGTGACTCTACTTTGTTCACTCTGTATACAGGAGGTGGAAGGACACCCTAACTGTCTAAAAAGGCGTCCGCATCGTTCTGAGTTACACTGGGTATCACGCATAACAGATTCAGTTGCGCTTGACACTTTAGTCAGTAAAAGAAAATCGCGAAGCGCGATTTTTCATTTCACTTTCTCTTCTTCTTCCTTCGCCATTTTCACCCCTTTCTCTCTCTACAAAGCTCAAAATTCTCTGCTTTTTGAGGCTAAAGGAAGTAGATCTCGTCCCCTATTCATATTTTCCACAGTCTTATGTAAGTTTTTGCTTGCTTTACTTCGTTTTTTGGCTGAATTTAGGGAAAATCGAACCATAAAACCCCAAATTTTGAATTTGGGGTTTTTTTTGTTCAGTCCATCATTTTTGAAATTTTTTGTTCCATGTTGTTATGCTATGTTTAAGGAGTGTTTTGCAACAAATTGTACAAAAAATGGTCGAGTATTGAACCTTGTATGAGCGTTTCTTCATTTGAGTGCGTGTTTGGCATTTTTCTTCGAGTTGTAGTTCGAATTTGTTGTTTTTGCTTTCTCATTTGGTTATAATTACTGGTTGTGAAGTGAATTATAGTATTAGACCTACAATTACTTTCATGAATCATATTTGGAAAATTTTGAATCCGAAAAAATGGCGTGAAGTATACACTGTATCTTGTTTTTGCCGTGTTCGAACCTCAAGATTGTTTGGTAGACGATGTTTATGTCATTATTATTCGTTCAAAAATAGTTGATTCTTTGAGATTTTTTAATATATTCTCTAGAATACTTTAGTTCAAACTGGTATAGGATGGCTTTGTGGGTGTTAAAAGCCCCCCTTTACTTAGTTTAACTGCAAGTATCGTAGCCCCCAAGCGTGGCTGGCATTTGATTTTTGTGTTTTGCCCTCTCAGCAGTCGTTATGCTACCGAAATTGGTTTAGAACACATATATTAGTTCCTTAGGATAGTAAACTAATAAAGAATTTTAACGATTATAGTATGGACTCCCCTTCGTTTGCCGATGCTGAGGAGGATCTAGGAGGACTAGTTCCTGATGAGGCAGTTCGCCCTCAAAAGGGGGTGACGTGCCCTCGTGAGGAGGTTCGAGAGGGACGCGTCAAGGCTGATTGACGTCATGATGAGGATGTGGTCTGGGAGGCTCCTCCCAACTGGGACCCTTAGGTCCTTAGATAGGATCTAGACCATCATGTTTCGATCCGCAGCTGACGCGACATAGTGAGTTCTTTTGCGCCTCCGTTTTTCTTGTAATTTCTCTCCTTTTATTTTGAAAGGTCATAACCATATTTTCTCATATATTTTCTTTAGAACGAGCCTAGCATGCGTCTGTACAGCTCAGGTGACTTGATGGGTTATTTCGAGAGTTTACCCGACGTGGTAAAGGAGGTAGTGGAGCTTTCGGGGATTAGCCCCCAGCTGGCGGCTCTTCGGGATTTATCGAGTCAGCCTGCGTCGTTAGCTTTCCTTCGCGGGTTATTAGAGTTTTGGTGGGATTCCACCAACACTTTCCATTTCCCGTGAGGGGAGATGACGGTTACCCCATACGCTCTCTATGATCACGGGTTTTCCTTTCGGAGGTGATCCCGTGGTTATGGAGACCGTGAAGGTGTCAGAGGAGAGACTGCGTGACCTTGTGGGGGACCGTCTTGCGGTGACTTTCCATATGTACGTGCAGTCTTGTTCGTACTCGATTCTTGCCGACGAGCTGTCGGCTGACGAGGTTAATCGGTAGTGTACTCCTCAGCAGCTGGGTCGAATATACATTGCCCAGGTTTTTTCCGTCACTATTCTGAGTGATCAGGGAGAGCGTTTCGCTATCGAGTTACTTATTTGCCTCAATGATTTGGGGAAAGTGGGTAACTTGAGTTCGGAGGAGGTGTCGTATGCCCGTATACTTACTGCTATGGGCAAGGTGACCCGGGTGATGGATTCCGCGACAGAAACTGAGGTGCCTCGGATCTCCATTTCGTGGCATGGTCGTATCCTCGAGATACGTATTTACCTTAATCTTTTATTTTTTATCACCATTTTGGCTCTTTTGATCATTGTATGTTTTTTTTAGGCTTGGGGGTACTCGCACCTGCCTTTCCTAGCCCCCAAGATACTCGAGGAGGCTCGTTTCCTTATCGGCCATCGCTTGGTCACGATAAAGAAGAAGTGAGCTACTACATCTTGTGACTTTTCGCCAAAGAGTTCTTTCGACGACTCGTGCGTCGGTGACTATGATTTTGACATCACACATTTTTATATGTATTTTTTCGAGTGACTTTCTCATGTGGTGGTGTTTTTTTGTAGATCGATCTCCGTCCTTGAAGTTTGATCGTCAAGGTCCCTGAGGCCGTCGGGGTAGGTGTACTTCGCTGCTGTTTCCGGGCCCTTTATCAGGGACTTTCTGTGCTCCAGAAGTCAACAGGACAGATACTTGGTTTTTAGGCGAGCGTGTGCTCTGGCAGTTTTCATCTGAGGAGCCTTTTGTTCCTGCAGACCCTCCGATCCGGATGTTGCGTCTGGATTTGCTATCTACCGATGATCGAGCTCAAGCGATCCTTGGTTATCTAGCAGAGCAGCTGGTGCTACCGGATGTATCTTACCCGGCGTTTGTTGCATCCAGGCTGACTCCTTTTCCAGCTTTCGTTCTAGTTAGCATTATTCTTCTTTTCTTTTTCCTTTCTTTATCTATTGTTCGGAACTTTGACTCCTTTAATTGTATATTTTTAGCGAGTTGAGCTGGATGGTTGAGTGCCTCATACGGCGGAGATGACGTATACCGACGGTTTTGGGTAATTCGTGAGACGCTTCCGGCGGCGGAGGATGAGGACATACCGTTTGTACCAGAGACAGTTGAGTCGGTATGGTTATTCTGTACATGTATATCTTTTCTTTTTCATACATCATATACATTTTTTATAATAGTCCTTTGTTATTATTATTCTTTGGAACATGTTCCGTGGGAGACCGTGAACGGCATGGTGAGGACTATGCGTGCTTTCCGAGCTGCTTATCGGAGATCGCTCGTGGCTTTGTCATGCCGTGATCATCGGATGGTTGCGGTAAATCTTGTTTATTTTCTTATCAAAGTTATTACACATACGTGTACTAATCTTTGTTTTGGGTTTTGCAGGATGTACATGCCTTCTAGGAGCCCCCAAGCATCTTCACTCCTATTATTACATTTTTTTGTCTTATGGAAATATATATGTACATTGTTATACATTTTTTTTTATTGTTGTACATATGACACTTTTTTTTTTGTATATATCATTTCTTTTTTTTTCATTTCTATAAAAGTTTTTTAAAAAAAGAAAAAATTTGTGAGGGAGGGAAAGGGTTCTCAACTTACCCCCCTCGAAAAAATAACGAAACTATAAACAAACAAAGGGAAAAAGTAGAAAAAGGAACTCAAAAAGAAAAAATAAGAAATAATAATAAAAAAGAAGTTAGGAAAATAAAAAAATAATATAAAAATAAAAAATAAATAAAAAAAATAAATATGAAAGAAAGGAAACAACAATAACAAAGGCAAGCGTATGGGCTAGTCATAAGATTTCGTTGACATTCCATTATTTGATAATTCGAAAAATGGAAATAACCCAATAATCATGTCGCGATAGAACAGGGCGCGCGCAACTGTATGGGTTGCGCGATACTGTCGCCCACATGTAATTTGGTTACGAGCGGCTAGCGCGCACAACTCATGAGATGTGCGCGCCACCTGCGGGTGAACTTTCCTTTAGGTGAAAATTGCCGAAAAATGATCCCGTTTGGGTCTATTTAAGCGCGGTTTCGTGTAAACTTTTTATCATCTCACATTCATTCGTTAATAGCGTTATTCACAAAGAAAAATTATTGCTCTCTTTTTTCTTGTTCTTTTTCTCTTTTCTCTTTTTGTTTTTGAATAATGGTGAAAAGTTTTGAGTAACGTTTGAAACAATGGGTCACTTCCCTTTCGAATGAGGACAAATTAGCTTTTAAGATATACCATCTTGACCCTCTATTAAGTTATATGCAACTCAATATAATATTTGATTTTCTCCATGATGCGGTCAATCAATAAGACTTGAACCATCATCTTTTTCTTTTTAAGGGGATGAAATCGTCCCATTACCTGGTGAGTGTGATGCTCTACTAGGCTTCCCTGCAAATACTCTCCCTGTGACATATACCCCTACTTGTGAGATTTGAAACCTACGTTTCAACAATTCTTTGGCTTGAATGACAATTATATGGCCAAAATTGGGACAGAAGAAGGCGTGAATTTAATTCAATTTATTGAACACTTTGTCGCTCCTCGTGACAACTTGACTAAAAAATGTTTTAAAATTCGTGCTTTGTGTTTTTGGCTTGTTGTCAATTGTTTACTTAGGACAGGCAAAGAACATGGGGATTATTCAATGGTGTTCATTGTGGAGCAAATAGAGAGATGTCATTCACCCGCTCCCTTAGTTCTAGCGGAAATTGTTCTTTGCTTGAACCGTCTTAGAGGATATCCAAATGAGAACGGTTTCATGGGGAGTCCACTCCTATTACACGTACGTTTTTTTTACGTCAAAATAAGATTGCGCTGGTCTGAACAGCGCAATCTTCCAGGATGGGCACGAGTGGAGCGCGCGACTGTTTGTCTTGCGCGCGCTACCTGCTATCGTAATGCCGTAAGCTAATTTTTCTCTCTTTTTTTTTAGATTTGGCTCATGGGGCACTTGCGAATAGTTTATCAGCCACAAAATATTGAGGCTAACGGAGTGAGAACGTTCCCTGGTCTTCGTATTCTTTATAAACATAAGAATGAAGAAGAATGGACGTCCTTTTTCTGTCACAGGGTTCCCAACATACGCTTTGTGATTCCTTGGTAAAACATAAGTAGTATGATCGGGAATATTTTCAATTGTCCCTATATTAGGCTTTTAGGCCTATCTAGTACTACTTATATTTATCCTTGCAGGGTAATGAGACAGTATGGGATGAAATAAATTATTCCCCCACAGGATTGTGATGCTCCCAAGGATGTGAATTTTAGGGCCAAACAAATCCCACATTGGATGGAATATTGGTCTAGTCTTCCTAAGTGGGTGGTGCAAAATCCTACGGCAAGCATAGTGATATCTTCCTTTTACAAAGCTTGGATGAATGCAGTGGACAAGGGAGAGTTAAACAAGGCTCGTCAACAAAGTTAAGCCGCCTCGGCTTGCAATCCACCCAAGCCTTCGATGCAATCGGCCACTACTACTCAACATAGTTGTCAAAACAAAGGAGTGAGAAGAAAATTAGACTTCTCCTCATCACCTAAGGCTCATTCAAAAGAACCCAAATGGAAGGTTACTCCTAAACCCTCGCAATAAGGAATAAACATTAAGGAACCTTCATCAAATCCCTGTAAGAAGAATTCGTCTGTTTGGCTCAAAAGGAAGGGAGAAGGGGAAATCTCTAAGGTCGCCGAAAGTATTGCAATGGAAACTACTCATCCTTCAACTGTGGCAATTGAGGATATAGTAAAACCTTAGGGTGTTACACAATATTAGTGGTTTTAATTTTTCGAATAAAATGTAATCACTACTAGTATTTTTTTTTTTTGAATTACTTATTATCTAATTCTATGGTGTCTTTTTAATTTTGTTTGGAATAAAAAATGAGCTCTTTTTTTATTTATATGACCGAATCAAAAAGATTGCTTACGTAATCGTATTGCGAAATCAGGTCTTTGTGTAGTTCTTTGCGAAAAGTTTAATAATTTTTTTTTGTATTATTTTTATTTAATCCTTCTTGTTGAAATTAAATGAAAAATTAATCAAACTTTATTTAAATAATTTAAATCAAAGTTTTATTTTGTTGTTTTCCGAGTATACGTAATGTATGGAAACGCCTTTATTTTATCGCTAGTAAAAATCAAAATTTTATTCAAGCGTAAAATTCTAGGTTCGTAGTTCGTCATCAGGTGGCGCGCGCAATGTCCAAGGTTGCGCGTGCCTGTCGTGCGTAACGTATTGTGTTGCGTATTACATCCGCGCGCAACTAGTTTAGTTGCGCGACACCTGTGCTACGAGTGTTTTAAAAAAATGTTTTCTTTTTTAATAATTATTACCCCCAAGTGTGAAGAGTTTTTCATGGTGTTCGAAAAAATCTGAACACTTTGAATGACATATATTTTTTTGTGTGATTACCCCGCAAGTGTTATGAGCTTTACCGTGTGATTCAGTAAAGTTCATAACACTTAGAATCTTTATTTGAATGCTAAGAGACATGATTGTGAATTATGAATGAACGGGTTTATCCAGACTTTTATACGTAATATTTTTTAAGTCGATCAATGTTTATTAGTTGACGGATTTCATCTCCACCAATATCCATTAATCGAACGGCTCCTCCTGATAGAATTTCAATTACACGGTATGGTCCTATCTAATTAGGTTTGAATTTCCCTCTTGGATAAGTTGGTGGACCTTTAACTTCTTTTAATACAAAGTCTCCTTCTTTAATGTTACGGGGTCGTAAATGTTTGTCAAAGTGTCTCGTGATGCGTCGTTGGTAGACTTGTAAATGATGCAAAGCTTTTAATCGTTGTTCGTCGAGAAATAAGAGCTCTTCATACCTTGCTCGTACCCATTCAGCTTCCGGCAGCTTACTCTCGAGTACGATGCATAGGGATGGTATTTCCAGTTCAACTGGATGAACTGCGTCCGTGCTAAAAACTAAGGAGTATGGAGTTACTCCTATTGATGTTCGTATGGATGTTCTATAACCCCATAGAGCGAAGTGTAGTTTGTTCGGCCAGTCTTTGTAATCTTCTGCCATTTTCTTAATGATGACTGTTATATTTTTATTTGTCGATTCTACTGCTCCATTCATTTGGGGTCTATATGGGGACGAATGATGATGTTTTACTTTATAACGAGCTAAGAGGGTCTCAAATTCTGCTTTGAATTGAGATCCCTAATCACTAATTGTAGGGAATATTTTAAGCATCCCACACTTGAGCCCCACTGTGATCATACACTTAAGCATGGTGGCGTCCAAAGGGAAGGAAGCTAGAGCGAAAGAGTCGCCAAAAAGTTTTAGGAACTTGTAAACTGTTCACATGGTGAAGGTTATACCCCTTCACAATCCATGAGATCGCTAACTCCATAGTTGTCCCGAACCATGACTGGTTATTCAAGGATGAAGGTACAAATTCAACCTAACAGAGATTGAACCTGCTCTAAAAATAGGCCTTTACTTTATTCTTCTCATATTCATGTGCGATTTCTGACTAACATACAAACAATATATTAACCCCAAACATGTTTAATCTATGTTGGTTGATTATTAATGCACAAATAAATCTATTAATGGCAATCACTTGAATTAAAATCATATTAGCCTAAACAAATTATCAATTATCTTATTAAGCGTGATTTCAAGTACAAATTCCCTTTGAACCTGCAAGAGAGGGCGTGCTCAAGCAATAACAATGATATATCAAGCGACATAATAATATTGATACAACAAATCATCATAATAATATTATTCTTATCAAAGCATAATATTAGCAAGATCCTAGGCATGATACTAACAAGATTAACAACAAATCCTAGCATGTCACTAAGCATTAAAGATCAAAGCTTTATCCCTAACATGATACTAACGTGATAGAAGAAAATAGAAAACAACCTAATCATGATACTGGAAAGCAATAAATAACATCCTAACATGATACTAGGAATTAATAAAATCTAAGCATGCTTTCTAAAACAAAAATATTAAATCAAACAATAAATTTAAATAATTGAAATAGGGATTTGGGACCAAACCCTCATAACTATCAACCTTTCACGTCTAAGGCGAAGGCAACTTCGAGCTTGGCTATGTATGTATAAGTCTCATGATGGACATATGGTGTATTTTAAAAATGGCGTAGAAAGGCTTAGAAAGAGAGAGAAAGAATAAGCTTCTAGCCTTGAGAGAGAAAGAATAGAAAGACGATTCTAAATCAAACAAAAATGTAATTATTAATCCTAATCACTTTATAGCTTAAAATAACCTTCTAGATTATTCCAGAAAATTAATGTAATTCCTAATGAATTTATGACTGATAATTAATGGACCCTCCCCCTTGATCATTGGGTCGCCCATAAAACTCATTTAAGATCCAATTTAGTATTTTGGCCATAACTTCCTCATTTTTCATCAACATTGGGCCTATAATATATCGTTGGAAAGCTCTTTTCAAACCCCATTCAACTACACTATTATTGGACCTATATTATGGACCAAACTAAATTGGATTGGACATTTTCCATAAATAAGGTACAAAAAGAAGGATTTTCAAAAGCAGAAAGAACTATTTTCATTAAAAACAGAGAAATCACGAGACTCTTCCACATTTCACCTCGTTCGATAATCAATGACGCGAAAGATACTCATCACTGGGCTTGATTTTTGGGGAGACACAATTAGGTGTCTACACTAATTAGTTCACGTGGAACTCCATATCTACAAAATATGTTTCGTTCGAGAAACTTTGCGACATAAGAAGCAGCCTTGATCAACTTGGTAAAGTAATCGATGGCTACTAGTACGTACTCATGCCCTCCTACTCCTGTTGGAGAGACTTTTCCAATTATGTCAATTCCCCAAGTCGAAAAGGGCCAAGGGGAAGTGAGGTTATATAGTTCGGATAGTGGGAGGTGTTGTAAATTAGTGAACATTTGGCACTCTGGACATTTTTTGACATATTGTATGCAATCACGTTCCATTGTGGACCAAAAGTACCCTTTGTCGTGAGATTATCTTAGCAAGCATTTTTCCATTCATGTGAGGTCCACAAACGTCTTTGTGAGTATTCTCCATAAGGCGTGTGGATTTAGGTTGATCCATATACAATAAGCTTTGACCATTAGATCCCTTCTTGCATAATTGACCATTCACTAATCCATATTGGGCTGCAAGCGTTCTCAAAGCTAGTTGGTCTTTTGATGAAGTATTCTATTGATGTGAATTGAATAGTTTTAGATCAGAGCCTCAAAGGTCCTTGTACGTAATAGAAACTTGTTAGAAACCAAAGTATATCAATATTAAAATTGAATTAATCAATTAAATGTTTACACAACCTTTTGAGACATAGATTTGAATGTACACACAACCAGGTATGTAGTAAAACACATTCATACAAACACATATATAATCAATTGAAAGTTACAATCAATTTCTTACATGATCATGTACAAGAATTTACAAAGCTAATATCTTTGAGCATGCACTCAAGAAATTGAAACGAGGAACAACAATATCGTCATTCCTAAGTTATCTAGGATTTGAGTTGAGCTCGTTTGAAGGCCATGATAGTGAGAACAAACAGGCAAATGAAAGTGAAATATGACAAGGCAATAGAAATGGCAATATAATTGCAGAAAATTGTGGCATTATCGCATATCTTTGACCATCCTGTTTGGTCTTGCCCATATTTCCCTACATATCCAATTGCTGTGGCTGCTGCACATCCGGAGATCATTAACATCGTAGCTATCTGAAAAAAAAATTATTAAAATAAAATAAAAAATTATAAAAATAAGAGATAATTTAACCTTCAAGCTTTTCAATGCGTAAATTTGGAGGCAAAATCTTAAATAATTCAACAAAAGTATCAAATCAACATGGTATTTTCGTAATTATATCAATAACTATGGGTCTAATATTTTATAAAAAGTTGTTGATTATTTACAGTGTTGTCATTTGATAAACAAAATGTGACAAACTTGTATTTTTTTACGCCTAATTACTCAGTGTATTTTTTGTAATGTATATTGAGAATAATCAAACAATATTTTAAAACATTACATCTGATAGCTTAGATTTGAAATCAAACTTAATATGAAAATAGTGAAAAAGACAAAACAATTGCATCTATAACTAGTATACTTTTGGATTTAAGTTTTCAATAATAAACTTTGACCACATTTAAACCAACATATATTAAAATTTAAATTATGTTTAAGTATTAATATTTGTTTCTTTTAATTAATAAAAAAAGTATTGATAGATGTGGTTTAATGTAACTTTTTATAATATTTATATATAGTAATTACTATGGTACGAATTTGTAGTTTAAGATAGAGATGCATGGTTAAGTCATGTTTTGGAGACCATATATATAATTCATCATTGCAACTATAAGAGAACTAATCGAGAAAGTATAGATACAAAGAATGTACCTTCTTTTTGAAAGAGGTCAAGTATAATTATAAATAATACCTTCAGTTTGTATTATATGCAACTTTAGTGTAATATTTGTGAGATATAAAAAAAATTTTAACTTGTATATATTAGGAACAGGGGGTAGTATATAGAGTGATAAAGGTATGGCATGCATTTTTAAAGATAATATTCTATGATTGACCCATTATAAACAATCATGTACATAAAAGGAAAATTGCTTAAGAATAGCTGTAGTATTAGCTACTTACCAAATCTTGGAGAAATAAAGAAAAGTAGGCCTTCCAATTGGTTTTTAGTGCAAAGAATACACATATAGTGAATATTGAAAGCACTAAATATGCGCATATGGCGATATTTGTACCAAAAAAGAACCTGCATGTTTATTGCAAGAATATGGTCAACTAACTACTAATAATAATAATTATCGCACATAAAGAACATTATTAATTATTAATGGACTTTAATTAGTTTTCAATTTAAACAAAATAAGAATTGAATAAAAAAATTACTTGAACGCTGAAGAGTAGCTATATTTGGCTTGTATTATGATACCAAAAACTTCGGTAGATTGGCCACTATTAACCATAACACATATAGAAGCTATAGCAGACATTACTGCTAAGCTCCTAAGTAAAATTTGCGTTACACATAAGATTTTGCAAGACGTGTTCGCTGGGGGGTGGGATTCAATAGCGTGTAAACCATCTTTCAAACCCATTTCCGAAATCGCTTAATTTCTTGATGAGGCTAAGCCTTTGTTGATGGGTATACGAAAATATTAATGTAACTCTCCTTAAGGCTAGAAAAATAAATAGAGAGAAAGAAAGAAATGAGTTACTACAATTGTACAAGTACGTGAAATGTAAGTAGTATGTCTAAACTTACATAGGAAAAGGCAATTATAATTAAATTAAGGGTTTATCATGTGCTTGCTTGGCTAGGTTATTTTGGACAAATAAAATGTTTGCTTAAACTTACGACTTTGGTTTCTACATTTATAATTATTTTTTTATCTTATATTCGTATTTAATATAATCCACATCTAATTAAAAATAAGTCTGTGTATGATTTAGTGGGAGCCTTCCCCTTCAAGATCAATCAATTACTATTTTTATAAGGGAAGTTTAATTTTAGGAATTGCTAAATGAATACATAATTTTAGGAAAAGTAAAAGTTTTTTTTTAATCGTCATCTTTAGGAATTTATCCCTACCTATACCCTCTAAATCTTTATTACTTATTTTCCTTCATTAATGGTAATTGTTTTTTTTTTAAATCTTAAGGATATTGTGCAGTCATTATACCCTTAAAATATTTGTTTTCATATTTTTCCTTATTAATGTTGCCAATTAGTAAAGTTATGACATAATGCCAAACCAAAAGAGCTATCCGAGCATAACTAATTATGGTGCACGCATCGTGTCCGTTAGCCACCCTAGTTTGTGTAAATGTGAGGTTTGTGTATTGAAATTTCATCCGTCACAATAAGATTTTGGTGTTACATGTCTCACTAAATACCTCTAATGGATGGATAGTCCATTAATTGTTTAATGGTTGGATGAAAACCTAATAGAATTTTTTTTTTTATTATTTTAAACGGTAAGATACTAAGGGTTCCCCCACCTTATCACAAGAATGGAGGGGAAGAGAATCAAACCCCCCAACCACTTGGGAGGTATGTCCTCGAAAACCTCCAACCACTTGGGAGGTATGTCCTCGAAAACCTTATAATATATGGAGTACATTGTATTAACTTTCTTAACAAAATATACTTCCTCCATCCTAAATTAGATGACTCGTATTGACTTTTGACACTTTTCATTAACTTTGCTTTGATTAACCTTTGTGATTTATATGTATAAAAAATTATAGTCATTTGAGATCTTAATAGAATAATTTCAATGTGTATTTAATTAAAATTCAATTTTTAGTATTATTTTTTACAGTATTATAATTAAAGATATTTTTCGATTGAACTTTTACATTGACAAACGTGATAAAAAGAAACGTGTCATCTAATTTGGAACAGAGAAAGTATTTCATTAATCTATTAAATAACTACAATATGTTGGTTTTTTTTGTTTTATTATGCACTAATTTTATGTCAACTTTGCATGTTTTGAGAAACAAAAGAAATAATGTATATATTATGCATGCTTGGACATGATCATCCTCTAATATATTACATAACATAAAAATATAAAATTATTCTAATAGAGAATTAAAGAATGGACGTTTAAAAAAGAGCTGAGATACTCTGAATCATGTAGCCTCTTTAATACTTTTCAAAAAAAAAAATATATCCTCTTTAAAACCAATTCAAGTAGCAGTAAAAAATATGTTATTGGATTGATTCGATCATATAAATTTTCTAAGTACTTATAATCTTTTTTAACATTATTAGTTGAGAACTAAAGATAGTTCATTGATATTTTCAATTAGCTAATTTTACTTTAAGAAAGGCTAAATAATATTACACATTGATTAAGTGTTAACCCAAACCACTACAAATTTTAATGCATAACCGGTAGTACGTACCTTTATTAGTACAATTAAAGATATTTCTTTAATTTATTCGTGTGCTTGTACCTGCGAAAAAAAATAACATTGTATTGGTTGTACCTTTAAAATACAATGATTGTATAGTGAAAAATCTCATTAAACTTGAATCATAACCTTAATCTTCACTCAATAATTAACAAAATCAAAACAAATTGGATTAAATAAATGTAAAATATATATACCTAGGAAAAGTTAATACCAAATCTCAAAACAAAGTTGAAGTTCCTATCAAATTAAATACAAAATTATAGAAAAGGAGAAACATGCTCATTATAAAGAAGGAAGGGGAAGACAGAAAATTGAGAAAATAATATCGAAGGGAAAAATAAGAAAAATTCAACCAATGAAAATGGAGTTATCATTACCTTTAACTTAGCATTGTCTTAAAAGTTTCTTGAGGATCGCCAATAATAATAATAATAATACTAGTAAACTATATAGCAATATCTTTATATAATAATAATAATAATAATAATAATAATAAATAATAATAATAATAATAATAATAATAATAATAATAATAATAATAATAATAATGAATATGAAAAAAAAAGAAAACAATGAAAAGAGAGGGCGTTGACCCTTAAATTAACTTTGTGGAAATAGAAGAGAATAGTGAGTTATAAAGATTCATGTTGATTTTAGTTTGCGTGAATTGTGGAGAGTCAACTAAATTTTGTTGTTTTATGACATATTAAATATAATTGGTTTGATTAGACGATTATCCATAACTAATAAATGATAATTATTAGGGAGTTAAAAGATAATAATAATCTACAAAGACATGGTAATTCCCAATTGTTAAATAATATATGCCAACGGTCATTCAATAATATCCAGCAATAACGCTTAGTCTTTTTATGGCAAATCCTATATTGTAGTTATACTTTCACACCTTGTAAATGACCATATGACTTGTTAACATACTATCTCCGTGTCATATTAATTTTAATTGGTAAAGTGATATACTTGGTAACTTCTCCAACATTTGTAAAATTGTAAATAGCTTGTGATTTAATGATAGTGTTTTCTCTTTTATATGTTTATTATCCTAATTGAGATTGAAATTTAAATTAAAGGCTAGAATATAATAATAAAATAAGGGACGAAGGTATCCAACATCTGCCATGTTGCTTTATTCTTGGCTGGCATATAAAAAAGGCACATGTTCAAACTCTATCAATTAGCACAAGACTAAAAATATAGTTTCGCTTAGGTGTCTACAATTTTGAATTTTTTTTTTTTTTTATATATGCTTCAAGTAGTATTATGCTAATTAAAGATATCGGATTTGTACATATGACCTTTTGTAAGAGTTAGTTTCCAATTGATTCTATAGCAACTTGTGCATTGTTATTATAAGATATTTTGCAACAAAAATTAGCTTTATAAGTATGTTGTATTGCTCTCATGTTTGAATCATTCACGAAATAAACAAAACCTCATCTCCCTAGCTTATTGAAGCTTTCTTCTATTTCTTCTTCCTTATTTTCTGTATTTTAACAGTCATTGAGCTATTGAGCAAAGCTCCTTACAACATTGGTATCAGAGCAAATATGTTGCCTTACTCTACCAAATTCACTATTGTTGTCAAAGTAGTGAAACTCAATTCATACACATAAGGTGTATTGAAAGGCTCAAGTGAGTTCTTAACAAAACCTGGAAATTTTGATATTAATTGGGTTCGATCTCTAATTAGACCCTTAATCTTTGAACTCTGTAATTCTAGTTCATGAAAATTGAAGAAGTTTATCCCTCTTACATTGAATAACCTATATGGATCAATTTTTAAACAACAACGTAATAATAAATAGTATTTATCTCTCCAATCTCACTCCATCACTCGTCAAACCTCCCTCCATCCCCCAGTCGCACCTCACTTTAGCGAGGATGGGACAAGTCTTCTATTTAACCAGCTAGTTGGCCACCCCACTAACATCCATAAATACAAATATTCCTTTCCATATGTGCATTTGGTATCCGTTTTTACATAACTTTATTTTTGATACTGTCATCATTTCACATCTTAATAATTAATTTTTTTTCAAAAATCAAAAATCAAACTACCTATGCAAAGTGGCGGAGCCAGGAATATATAAAAGGGGGGACGACAACTAAACATCGCATCATTTGACAAAAATATATATATAAAAAAATTAAACACAACGATAGGCTTATAGTTAAAATTTTACAAATAAAAAATGATGAAAAAAGTACATAAAGTTTAATATTAAATTACAATTGCATCATTTGAGTTTTCATATTTTAGAAACTATTAATGATTTCTTCATCGGAAATTTGTAAGAACACTTCCTTCTCAATAAAAGTGACCAAACAATAGTTCATAACTTGGTCACCCATGCTATTTCGCAACTTACTATTGACATATGTCATTGCGGATAATACTCTTTCAACACTTGCCGTAGCAATGGGAAGAATCAACATCAACTTAATAAGTAAATATGCAAGAGGATATGTTTTATCCTTCTTGGTATTAATAAGCATCATGGAAAAAGAGTTAAGATCACACAAATTTTGAAATCTTTCATCATTGTGCATATTTTCCATGAATATATCAAGTTGACCTTCAAGTGTCATCAAATCAAAACTTGAAAATTCTTCGGGATAAAAAGAGGCAAGTTTAAGTACCTTTAATTTTCTTAGTCAAATGATGAGAAGTTATCTTTAGGACTTAATCAATCCATACAAGTAAGTAACTCCATGCTTCTCTCTTTGAATCGATTATCAAGTTCTTGAAGATGCAAATCAATCACCCCCAAAAATATTTCAACTCGAAAATGATGTAGTTTTGTTGCTTTTTTGACAAAGCGTTGTGATCTTCCTTAAGGAACATAAAGAGCATCCATAGTGGGAACATCAATGTCATGTTTTGTGCAAAATAAAGTGACCTTGTTTAAGAGAGTCTCCCACCCTTGTTACCTCATTTTTTGCAACACACTTTTTGTGAAAGTAACTAGTTTCATGACATTTATAATATCTTGCTCCTTTCTTTGCAAAGATTGCAAAGCAATACACAAATCATTAGTGTAACTAAGCATAGTCAACCTCAAGTAAGCAACAAAAATCAAATTAAATGACTCTAATTTTCCTAAAACAATTTGAGCTTTAAACTTATCTTCCGATGCACCATGTTTACCAATGTGAACAAGAATCTGGACAATTGTAGAAAACAAGCAGATGACATTTACAAGACACTTGTAATGAGATCCCCAACGAGTATCTCTGGGCCCCTTCAAACTAAAATCTTGATTCAAACCCGATCCACTCAACATTTTCCCCACTTCAAATGCTTGAGCAACTTCTTAAGCTTAATTATTACGAATCATTTCTCTTCTCTTGTAAAAAACTCTAACAACATTCAACAAGTTTGCAAGTATTTCAAAAAGCCAACCACAACTATCATTCCTTTTAGTAACATCAACTAGTGTTAGTTGAAGTTGATGAGCATGACAATGTATGTAGTAGGCTTTTGGAATATTATTCATAATCAAAGTCTTAAGACCATTTATTTCACCATTCATATTATTAGCCCCATCATACCCTTTCCCTCTTATCATAGTTGGACTCAATGAATGTTCCACAATAGTGACAAAATTGCATCTTTAAAAGATAAAATGGTAGTATCACCAACGTGAACAATGCCTAAAAATCTCTCCATTACCTTTCCAATATCTTTATCAACAAAGCGCAAAACAAGAGCTGGTTGCTCTTTTTCGGACACATCACTTGACGCATCCGCCAATATAGCAAAGTAATCATCACCAAGATCTTAAATTCTGCACTTAGTCGGTTCTTTTGCACAACAATTAATAATGTCTTTTTGAATCGGGGGAGAAGTCATTTGATAATTTCCGGGTGCATTTTCAAGAGTATGATCACCTACTTCCTCAACCTTTTCTCCTAACCATTTCAATAGCTCAATGAAATTACCCCTATTATGAGACTCATCACTTTCATCATGCCCACGAAATTCCAAACCTTGCCGGAAAAGAAATCTTAAATTAAAGTATTTTTTGACAATTACCACCTACAATTGTTGTCATTTTAGAAATTACCACCTATAGTTTTTTTTTTTTTTTTTTAATTTTACCACCAACTGTTTTTTAAAATATCAAAACTTCCCACCTACTTGGCTCTCAACTCAAATGTGATGTTATGTGGGGCCCACTAATTACCTTCCTACCCTTTTTCCCTCACTTTCTTCCTTTCTCACTCGGTTTCTCATTCCCCTATATTATACTCCTCCCAAAATCGAGGAAAAACTTCAAATTAAATTATATATTCATGGTAATTATTTCACGAATTGAAGGGTTTCCCCAATTTTGAGAGGAATACAATACATGGGAATGAAAAATCGAGTGAGAAAGAAAGGGAGGAAAAAGGTAGATAGTGGGCCCCACATAACGTCACATTTGAGTTAAGAGCCAAGTAGATGGGAAGTTTTGATGTTTTGAAAAATAGTTGGTGGTAAAATTTTTTAAAAAAAAAAGAAAAAAAAAACTGTAGGTGGTAATTGCTAAAACAACAACAATTGTAGGTGGTAATTGTCAAATTTTCCTAAATTAAACAAGTTAAAGATGCATTCAAATGAATATATATTCATTTTTAATCACCTCACTTTCCTTTTCAAACATAATTACAATTGATTTATTTTTCCCATCTTTTAAGTTCACATACTTCTCATAAGCAAGGTTATGAGCACTCTTAATTCCCCCAACATGCTTCTCAAATCGTTCAAGTTTATTCTATTTCCTAAACCCTCCATCAACAAATGCATCACCCCCTATATTATTTTCTAATTCACCTTTGAACAATTAACTTACAAAACAAAATGCGGCATCTTTTCCTAGGCTATACTTAAGCCAATCCCATTTGCTGAACCAATTCACATGACACTAAAACGACGCAAACCTCCTAATTATCGTAAAAGTTTACGTAGAACTACTGCTTCACTAATGGTCATCTTTTGTAATAATAAGAAAGTAAAATTTTCAATTTCCACTACAACTGTTCGTATTTCATTCTATCAACTATAGATACTCTTTTTTTAAAAAAAAAAAATTAAAAATCATGTGAATCAGCACCATTACATAGTAGCTTATAAGTAAAAGCACATGTTTTAGTACTTGTTTAATTGCATTATCATAAACATTATGATGTTGATTACTTTACTTACCAAGATAAATTTATTTCAATTATAGCTACTTAAAACAGTTTACCAAATTTCCTAATGAGCTAAAAGCGAAAGATAAGAGGGAAATTAAAGAAAGTGTTTACTGTAAAAGTGGAGAAAGATTTGAGAAAACGGCTTAGCTTTTGTATTGATAATAACCACATATATATATACAATACAAAACAAGACTCAACTTGCTTAAAACTCCTAACAAGATAAACTTGATAAATACACAATATTAACATATATAAACCAAACTAACTCTAATACACTCCCTCAAGTTGAATCATGCAAATCACGAATGCCCCACTTGCGTAACAGAAAACCAAACTGTTGTGGTCCAAGAATCTTGGTAAGAATATCTGCCAACTAATGATTAGTTGAAACAAATGAAGTAGAAATATTACCCTTTAACAACTCATCACGAATAAAATGACAATCTACCTTAATATGCTTCATATGTTCATGAAACACCAGATTCTTAGCTATAAGCAGGGCCGGCTGACTATCACATAACAATTGCATAAGTTTTGAATGATTGACACTAAGAACAAACAACAACTGCTTCAACCATTCAACTCACAAGTAGTGAATGCCATAGACTAGTATTTGGCTTCAACTAAGGATTTTAATACGATAGTTGTTTCATAGACATCCAAGAAACAGGAGAACAACCTAAGAACACAAAATAACCCGACAAAAAACTATGCCCAAACATGCACTAAATAACTCAACTCTGGTTGAGTGAGTGGCAAATATACCAATCATCCAACCAATCGACAATACTGTTCCGGATGAGCGAACGACTCACCCGAAGCATGTGCAAGTCAATGGTTCTGCTCCATCGGAGTGTCAATGGGTTTGCAACCCAACATACCTTCCTTAGTTAAAATATCTAAAGCGTACTTTCATTGAGAAAGAAAGATACCCTCCGAACTACATGCAACCTCAATGCCTAAGAAATACTTAAGCGCACCCAAATCCATCATATAGAAGCATTTGCACAAATAGGCCTTAAACCGAACAATAGCATCATGAGAGGAGCCTGCAATAATCAAATCATCGATATAGACAACTACATGTAAAGAGACACTGCCTGCACATAGCTAAACAAAGAGTAATCAGTGAAGGATTTATGACTTCATCAAGTGCAATTACTAGATATATAAATGGATCAAATTATGGAAATAATGAAGTTCGTTCATTTGGGTCGTCATTATATCATAACTAGAGGTACTAATGATCTTTGGGCTAGTAAAATAGGCCAAAGCCCAATTAGACGGATCTTATAAGTTCACACAAAGGGTCTAGATCGAATATTAGAGGACGAGGCCCATGATGGGCCTCATCACTTTAGGTGGCCGACCATAGGAGTAGATTTGGAGGGTTTTGTGCTTCGTAACCTAATCTAATTATAATAGGATTATATATAAGGTTGAACACAATGATTCATGATCATTTGGATCAAACCCTAATTAGCAAACACAAAACCAACCCATCTCAAACTATCTCTCTCTCTCTCTCTTTCTCTCTCTCTCTAACGACTCTTTGCTCCTCCTCACTGGCGCCTGTGGTGTCTCGTGGTGGTGGTGGTTTGTGCGGTGGTTGGTTGTTCGATAAAGGTGGTGATCATGGTTTTCCCCTTCACTCGACAAATCTAGTATTGGTGGACAGCTCGTTCGAATCCCGTGGACTAAGTAGAAGAGCAATGCTTGGGACTCTATTCTCTCGCTGATTTTTCGATCAAATAGGTTTGTGGAATTCACGCTTCAAAGGTATGATTATATATCTTGTGTGTTATGCATGAGATCTTGGTTTAGGTGTTTATGAATATGATTCATGAAATTCCGCATTTAGTAACTATAAACTCCTACAGTGGTATCAGATCAGTTAGCCTCTTGCATGAACACGCTTGATTATAATAATACGATTATTTGAAATCCATCTTCATAATTTTATAATTAATTAAGAGGGAGAAATTTATTTTAGTTATGGTTCAATTATTATATTAAATGTGATTTAACTCTTGGAATTGATTAAATATGATTAAATTATGCTCAAAATAGCTATGAAGATGACCAAAAATTTGCCCTATAACATTCGAAATTTTCGAATCCTAAAGTAATTTTGGATTTTTCGAAAATTCAAAGCCCTGAAATATGATTTTGTGCTTGATTTTTGATTTAATTCGATTTGATTCATGTTTCATAATTTTTGATTGGATTGATTCATGCATAAAAATGTTTTGTGTATGATCATCAATTTAATTTCAAAAGTTAGAATTAAATTGGGATTAATTTTATGATGAACCCTAATTTTTAAATTGAATAGGGATTTAATTTTAATTTTAGACTGACTTAATTTAGTTTTAATAAAAGTTATTTTAATTAAATTAAAGACCAAAAAAAAATTCAAGTCAGTCCAAGAGGGAGGGAGGGAAGGTAGGTGGTCCGGGGGCGGCTGGACAACAGCGTGCAACTGTTGCACGGATGCTGCCGCAGTCACGATGTGTTGTAGCTGCTGCCTTGCGCGGCAGTGGCTGTTGTAAAGCAGCCAGCTACCACGGATAGCCAAGGCTGGCCACGCAATGTGGCCTGCAGCCATAGTAGTTTTGGGATAAAATTAGTTTGATTTGAGATAAAATCTTTTATTTAAGGATAAAATCAAATATTTCAAAAGTTGATTAATTTGTTATTATCCATATTTAAGGTTATTAAATTTGGATTATCCATAATTAAAGTGTTTAATTTTGGA
Source organism: Chenopodium album (assembly GCF_948465745.1). Classification (NCBI taxonomy): domain Eukaryota; kingdom Viridiplantae; phylum Streptophyta; class Magnoliopsida; order Caryophyllales; family Amaranthaceae; genus Chenopodium; species Chenopodium album. The sequence continues at coordinate 47,595,939 of NC_137843.1, forward strand.
TAAGGAATTGTTAGGATATTCTGTGCATATTCTAAAAGGATAATAATTAACTTAAATAATTTGATTATCCCATAAGTAGATTAGGATATAATTGATTCTAAAATTATTTGATTAGCTAATTATTAGGATAGAATCTCCTAAAGTTATTAGGATAATCATAGAAGATTAAATAAGATTTATCTTTCTAGATCAAAATATGATTTGATTCTATCTCATGCCTAAATTAAAATGTATGATATTTTATAAATGAACATGAATAATATATGATATTGTCCAATTATGATTTAAAATATGAGATATTTTAGGAAATGTGTTGACATAATTATGAACATTCGATGTTGTAGTTTAGACGAGCATATTGAGTGTTTTATTCTATGGGAGTTTTAAACAATATGTGATATTATGTTTCTATATATAGACTAGTATGGTCCATAGATTTAAAATACGATCTGTGCATCGTGATGTATTTTTATAATCTAAATACGATTTGCGTATCGTTGAGTATTTTTGTAGCTTTTATTTAAAGTAAATTGATTAGTTATTTAAATAATTTAGTCCAAAGAAGCCCATGAAGTGAAGGCCCAAAGGAGCAAGATGGATGGAGATCCATGAAGGTTCAAGTGGGAGCATTTCATCTATTTTTCTTAGGACTGAGGGGCCATACTATGTCGTGTTTTATTATATGTATTAGTATATTATAAATTTTAGATTTTATTTATGTTGAATGATGATGCAATAGTGTTCACTAAATAATCACAACATAATAAATCTAGATCCCGATAATATTCAGATTGCTTTTCCAATTAGACACCCAATAATCTTTCCATCGTGAGTATGGGTCAGCCTCAGTAGAGTGTTACTTGTTATCTTGGGTAATTTGGGGTAGATCACGTCCTACATATCTAGTTGGTTATGCTCAACAAGGTTACCTAAAGAGTTTAGAACCTTGAAGAAAAGGGTAATAATTAAACATGTGATGGTCAATTATTCAACTAAGAGTTACAAGAATGTAATCAGTAAAGAGTTTAATCACCTTGAAAATGTAATGCTTGATGGTAGGGCCTCAGCCGGTCAACTATTACACAAATAAAGGGTCTTGAAATCACTTAAAATTTAATTGAGACCAACTAATATTGAATAAAGTGCTTTAAAGTTACCTATATAATTCGTTATGGTACTTTAAATTTTTAATTAAACATAATTATTAAACTTTGCCGTAATCACAATGACAACAACATTTAAAATCTTCAACCATTCCTTGAGAAGGATAGGTTGATAGGGGATAACTTTTCCAACTGGGAAAGAATGTTTAGACATGTTCTTAAATAAGAAGGTAGAGGGGATGTCATTGACACCCCATTGCTAGGACCTTTACCAGAAAATTCTATTGCGGCAGAGATCCTAAGCATAAGGAAACTCTTGACTGGGTTGTGCCTATCACTTGTTTGATGATTGCTACTATGAAGCCTAGTCTTCAAAAGCGTTTTGAGGATCAGGATGCATACAGCATAATGCATGAACTCAAAGCCTTGTTTAAGAAACAGGCACGAGTTGAAAAGCACGAGATCCATCGAGAGATTTTGGATTGTAAGATGGAGAAGGGTACCACAGTACATGATCATGTTTTCAAAATTATCGGCCTTATTCAAAATATGGAGAAACTAGGGCACCCTTACAGTAATGAGATGGCAACAGACAACATTCTCCACTCACTTCTAGAAACATTTAACTAGTTGATCATGAACTTTAATATGTCTGATGTTACAAAGACTATGAATGAGTATGTTATGCTGGTTGGTGCTGAAAAGCAAATCCGTAAGGAAGTTAAGAAAGAAGTTCTTATGGTCCAAAAGGGAAAGGGGTTCAAGAAGAAGGGGAAAAAGGCTAGTCCCAAGAGAAAGGGCAAGAAAGTTGCCAAGGCTCCTGAAAAGCCTAAGGCCACTCCAAAGTCCAAGGTTGCAGATGAAAGTGAATGCTTTTACTTCAAGAAGAAGAGGCATTGGAAGCGCAATTGCCATAAATATCTTGACTTCCTCAAGAAGAATAGAGCATTAACCTCAGGTATTATGTTATAAACATTTTAAATTTCACTCAGGTATGTGATACCAAGTTGTAGTGCCTAAACATTATTCATGTTGTGCAGAAACTGAAAAGAAGTAAGGCTAGCATGGAAATGGAGCTTGAGGGTGCACTAGAAGTGTTCGAGTGGCCAGGGAAAGATTCATAGATTTAAATTCTGATTATTTTATGTGATTTTAGACAATTTCCGGTTTTGATGAGACAATATTTCCGTCTTTTATTGAGATACTGAATGTTTTTACTTAGCTTGTACAAGTGTTGATCCATGACCTAGGTTATAAATTGTTTTCATTTTGCTAAATATGAGTTAATTTTATTTTATGACATTGATATAAGTAGATCACAAAAGCAAGATTAGATGATTTAAAATAAATTTACTTATAACAAAGTAGGGTTGGGTCACATAAACTAATAGCGCATCCAAAGATTACAAATTAGATGGACACTTATTCTTATTTGATTACGAATCACTTGAAAATTAAAAGTCATGCTTGATAAGGAAAGATGACCAAGTTGCCTTTTAGTTGAAAGGGTAAAGGAGATAAAATAACCTTTTAGAACTCCTACATATAATGTGTGTGGACCAATAAGTTTAAGAACTAGCAAGAGATTTAACTATTTCATTGCTTTTACTAACAATTTAAGTAAATATGTCCATAATTTCTTAATGAAATAAAGCTTGGAATTATTAAAATGTACTAAATTCCAGAATGAAATGTAAAATCAGTTTGAGATAAGCAATTTAACACCACAATATGATTATTGTGAAAAATTTTTAGCTCATAATTAATGATCATCTAAAGGGGATTGTTGAATTAATTCACAACCCAAGAACACTACAATTAAAATGTGTGTTAGAAAGAAGGAATCAAACTTTTCTATCCATGGTTCGATCCTAGATTAAAATTAAATGATTTACAAATATCATTTTGAGGATATGCATTAGAACAACAATGGCGAATATACTAAACAAAAACTTAACCAAAGCAATTGAAAAGACATCATAAGAGTTTTGGATTGGAAATGTTCCAAAAGTTGTCTTTTCTATATAGGATTAAGGGTTATAAAATCTATGTAAAATGTATACAATGATGACATAATAGGCCCTAAATCAGATAAATGTTCTTCGTAGGTTTTCCCATAGAAACTAAGAGGTATTATTCCTACAATGGCGTAGATAACAAAGTGTTTGTTGCTCGCGATAGTGTCTTTATAGAAAGAAATCTCTTCCTACAAAGCCAAGTGGGAGTAAAGTTAGATCTCGAACAGATTCGAGACGAAAAACAAATGGAAGTGGATAACACTACATTAGAGACGAGGGCGCATGAAATCAGCTAATTTGATAAATCATGTGTCGAAGCAAGCTAATTCAACTAGCGAGACTATTATCGTCCCACATGAATGAAAGGCTTCAAAGAGTTGAAGAGAATAATTCTATTATTGCTCATACATATTGTAAGTTACTTAAGATAAAAACAAACAGTTTATTGGATTTTGAGAAAAGGTGGATTCTAAAATATTCTTATTAGAACCCAAGCAAGCTTTGGTAAGCACTAACTCAAGAAGTGGCTTAAGGCCATGAAATCTAGTATGGACTCCATGTCTGTAAAGATGTGATAGTCCGTGATAGTCTTACAAATGGGGTCAAACCTATTAGATGTGTATGCCTACTCGGATTCTTCTAGTGATTGTTGAAATTTTTCGATTACGAAGTTACCAGCTGGATATCAAAACCGCCTTCTTGAAATGTTCCTGATGGAGGATATGTATATGATACAACCTAAGGGTTTTGAAGATTCAAAAAATCCTAGAAAGTTTTGCAAACTTCAGAATTCCATTTGGATCAAACCCTTAGCAAACACGAAACCAGGGAGTTAGAACATTCGTTTCAACAAGGCAATCAAATAGATTGTTTTTCTCAAAGAACGAAAAGGTACTTGTGTAGACAAGAATTTTTGTGGGAGCAATTGGTCTTTTTAGTCTTGTATGTAGATGACATACAGCTCATAAGGAATGACACACTAGTGCTTGATTAGATCAAGTAATAGTTAAGGAGTTGTTTCTATATGAAAGACATGGGAGATGTTGAATACATATTGGGAATCAAGATCCACGCAATGAATCTTGAAGAATGATTGGACAAAATTAAGATACTTATGTTGATAAGATTCTTGACAAGTTCAAGATGCATGACTCTAAGAGAGGATATCTTCCCATGCTTCATGGTATTACGCTTAGTAAAACTCAGTGCCTTTAAAAGCTAGTAGAGTTGACTCGTATGGATAATGTACCTTATGCTTTTGCAAAATGGTCCATTATATATGCCATGATATGTACAAAGCAAGATGTTACACATGACTTGTGCATGTGTAGCAGGTTTATAGCAAATTCAGGTTAAGCATATTAAATGCTTCTAAGAACAAATGAGTACTTGAGAAAGACTAATGGAATGGTTTTAGACTTTAATCTGGATACTAACTATGTCTAAATGGAGATACAATGAACTTGAAGAGTTCAAAGTAGGGCACTATTGCATACTCAATGTCAGAATATGAGTTTTTAGCTGCAGTATAAGTAGTTAAAGAGGAAGTTTGGATCAAATTGTCTTGTGACTAAAAGGATGCCTTTGCTAAAACAAAGGAGCCAGAGTCACATCATAAATTCAAATAAATAGATATGAGATATCACCACGTTTCAGAGATCATTGACCAGCGGGATGTCATGATCTGCAAAGTTTTATTATGAGTGAGAATATCGCTTTTTTACTTATTAAACCCCTTCCACAGACTAAGGAATGAGAGTCATACTAAAGTCTTGGATTGTAGCAAGTTATATAATTTAAGTTGTGTATGTTTTGAGAAAATATTACATGAGTAATGCATCAATTTGCACAATTATGTTTAAACAGAAATTATTATTATCTCTTATTTAATTATGATTTTGGAAATTAAATAAAATGTCCAAAATAATTATGAATTGGTGGGCTCATCAGGTTGATGACCTGGTGAATGAAACCCCACAGGTGAACAAAATTCATATATTATTTAAGTTCCTAGTTTGAAATCATTAAAGTGGACATAAATGATTTCAATAAATGGAATAGCACATTAGATTGATTAGATATAGCAGTTTCATGGGCTATAGGGGCAAAGGGGTGCTCGGTCAATCACTTGGATATGCATAAATGATGCATGATAGAACTATTGACCTACTTTGAAGTTCGAGTATAGAACTTCCGGATATATTAGTGGATTCCTTTGACATGACTAGAACATTAATTCTATTCAATGATTGATTTAACTGTGGTACATTCAAACATCTTCCCGTAATTGAAGATTATACAGGGTGTTTCCTGGTTATTTCAAAAGTTGAGTCTGAGCTTTAGTTGCTATAAGATTGGATTGAGTCTACCTAATTAATTAAGGAATGTGTCACGGGCTCTTAAAGAGGGAGAATTCAGAAAATACGTGGCCGCATTCAAATGTATTACTCAGTAATCATTTGGTTTTGTAATTCTAACTCAGATTTAACAAAACGATTTGTAATTAATATGATCTCGACATGGGATGCAATCATATTACCAAATGGACACAAATTAACTTAAGGAATTTGAATATTGCACACTTGTCTCAGATAAGTTGGAGATTGAAGGATTTATGCCCTCGTCAAGTGCAATTACTACATGTATAAATGGATCAAATTATGGATATAATTAAGTTCGTTCATTTGGGTCGTCGTTATATCATATCTAGAGGTACTAGTGATCTTTAGGCTAGTAAAATAGGCCAAAGCCTTATGGGGCGGATCCTATAAGTTCACACAAAGGGCCTAAATCGAGCATTAGAGGGCAAGGCCCATGTTGGGCCTCATCACTCTAGGTGGCAGGCCATAGGAGTAGGTTTGGAGGGTTTTGGGCTACGTAACCTAGTCTAATTATATATAGACTAGGGGCCTAGGGTTAAACACAACAATTCATGATCATTTGGATCAAACCCTTAGCAAACACGAAACCAACCCATCTAAAACTCTCTCGCTCTCTCACGACTCTCTCCTCCTCCTCGCCGCTGGTGGTGTCTCGTGGTGGTGGTGTTTTGTGCAGTGGTTGGTTGTCCGATAAAGGGGGTGATCGTGGTTTTCTTCTTCACTCGACCAATCTAGTATTGGTGGACGGCTCGTTCGAATACTGTGGACTAAGTAGAAGAGCAACACTTGGGGCTCTATGAAAAGAATGGTGTCCTTCGAACAAGTGTATTATTCCAATAGAGGGTTCGGAATTATTAGAAAGCTAATTATTCAGTGAAAACAAATGATCGGAATGCCTACTTAGAGGCCGCTTCCGTTCAGTAATATCAATGCATAATTAATATTACAGCTTAATCTTGACTAAACCCTTCGGGTCACACCCAATCGAGTAACCGATCTGCGACAACGAGTTAATCCGAAGGATTAAACGAGTCATTAGAGTATTACGAACAAAGACATCGGATTTCGAGCAGAGAGTCGAAACTGAGCGTCGTAAATCGAGTCGATTTTAGGAATCGATGAAGACGGAAAAATAATCAAATGACGCATCGTGCTAAAAATTATAAGGATAGCACGACCCCTAGCTACGCCTTAGATCGAAGGAAAAGTGGCTAATGGTTGAAGCACCAAACTACCTAGCAACAACAACCATCGCAAGGCCCAGCTATGCTGGCCGTTGCTTACGGGCTGGCTGGCTGCCTGGCCAAGCAGCCAGTGTACCAAGGCAGCCCATGCTAGGCCTGCCTAGCAAGGCCAGCAGCAAGGCTGGCGCTTGCGTGTTGCTGCTACAGGCCAGCAATGCTGTTGGCGCTTGCGGGTACTGTTGGGCCTACGTGTGTAAGTGGGCTTGCGCCGTTGCTGGGTGCTTGTGGCAAAAGCCCAACAGGCCTAGTCTTATGGCGGAAGGCTGCCAACAAGGCTGATCTTGCTGCCTAAGGCCGGGCAGCTGCCCGTGCTGACCGGGTACATGTGGGCAGCCCTTGCTCTACTCTCCAAGCCTAAGAGTTGAGGTTGGTCTTCTTTATGTTGACCAAGTGTGCCATGCACATGGCATTGGTAGGTCTACGCTTGCCCTCCAAGGATGGGTTTGTGATCCTTACCTACTCCCTCCTTATGTGATGACACTTGTCATTTGATTATTGTTTCATGGCTTTTAATTTAATTTAGAATTAAATTAATTACTTACTGTAGGCAACATTTCAAGCATCCAACACTTGAGCCCCACTGTGACCATACACTTAAGCATGGTGGCGTCCAAAGGGAAGGAATCTAGAGCAAAAGAGTCGCCAACAAGTTTTAGGAACTTGTAAACCGTTCACAGGGTGAAGGTTACACCCCTTCACGATCCATGAGATCGCTAACTCCATAGTGGTCCCAAACCATGACTGGATATTCGTGGATGAAGTTACAAATCCAACCTAAAAGAGATTGAACCTGCCCTAAAAGGCCTCTACTTTATTCTTCTCATATTCATGTGCGCTTTCTGACTAACATACAATCAATATATTAATCCTAAACCTGTTTAATCTATGTTGGTTGAATATTAATGCACAAACAAAACTATTATTGGTGATCACTTGAATTAAAATCACACTAGCCTAAAACAAGATTATTAATTATCTTATTAAGCGTGATTACAAATACAAATTCCCTTTAAACCTGCAAGAAAGGGAGTGATCAAGAAATAACAATAATATATCAAGTAACATAATAATATTGACACAACAAATCATCATAATTAAAATAATCAATCTCAAAGCATAATATTATTAGCAAGATCCTAGGCGTGATACTAACATGAGTAATAACAATCCTAGCATGTCACTAAACATTAAAAATCAAAGCTTTAGCCTAACATGATACTAACATGATAGAATAAAATAGGAAGCACCCTAAACATGATACTAGAAAGCAATAAATAACATCCTAACATGACACTAGGAATTAAAATTATCTAAGCATGCTTTCTAAAGATATAAAGCAATAAAACTACTTACTTTGTTGCCTCATATCTCTTTCTATCAAAACAATACACACATTAGTAACTTCAAGGAAAATATTTAATTAAACAATAAATTGAAATAATTGAAATAGAGATTTAGGACCAAACCCTAAGAAATTATCAACCTTTCACGTCTAGGGCGAAGGCAATTTTGAACTTGGCTACGTGTGTCTAGAACTCGTGAATGAGGAATATTGTATTTTGAAAAGGCTAGGCTTAGAAATCAAGAGAAAGAATAAGCTATTGCTGAAGAGATAGAAGAGAATTAGATGATGATTATTGATGATTGTTTGTGAATAAAAACGGGGAAATACAACTCTATTTATAAGGAAAAAAGTCCCGAAACGATCAGAAAAAGATTGAATTCGATTCGGAGTAAAACTGCTATCATCGCGGCGCGATGGAGCTGTTGTTTCGCGATGGGCACGAGTTAACTTAAGGCCGTACGGAGTCCTTAATCTAATTAAATTAGACATAATTAACGTCCGTACTTATATTTTAAAATCTGATTTAATCTTTCAAAATGCTTGTTTTATTTTAAATAAAACTCTTTACATTTCTAAAAGATATAATTACTAATCCTAATTCCACTAGAATTTAAGATAACCTTCTAGAATATTCTAGATGATTAAAATCAATCCTAATGATTTTAGGAATATTAATTAATGGGCCCTCCACTCAATCATTGGGCTGTATAAAATCATTTTGGGCCCAATTTAGTATTTTGGCCATAACTTCCTCATTATTCATCGACATTGGGCTTATAATATATTGTTGGAAAGCTCTTTTCGAGTCCAATACAACTACACTATTATTGGACCCTCATTATGGACCAAACTAAACTGAACTGGACATTTTCCATAAATAGAGTACGAGAAGAAATATTTTCGAAAACAGAAAGAAGTATTTTTATTAAAACAACCGCATCACAAGACTTTTCACATTTCACCTTGTTCGATAATCAATGACGTAAAAGATATTCATCACTGGATTTGGTTTTTAGGGAGACACAATCAGGTGTCTACAGAAGCCCCCACTTTGACTGAGTTTGGAGAAACATAAGTTTCGAAAACAAAATTCAAAGTATCGATAGGGACGGAGAATGATTCAGAACGATCTGCGATCCTAAATCATTCTTGTAACGCCAATACTTGCAAACAAGCGTTAGTTAAAACAGATAAAACAGTTAGAAACGCGTATCGCGCACCGTCGAGCACACTCTGGATTAACCGAATTTTGTTGTTGCATGCTGTTGTGACGACTTCCACAGTGCCTCGTGAACGCCATCTAAAGGTAACAGTGCCTCGCTATCTTCATTTGTTTGTGGCAATCCTCCACAGGGCCTTGGGAACATCGTCGAAGGTGACTGTACCTCGTCATCTCCAATGTTGTGGCAGTACCTCGCCGCTTATAGACAATATCCTCTTTGCTTCGAGACATCGTCGAAGACCGCTGCTTGTAGCTATCTTCAGTTTTGTTGTGACAATCTTCCTAGGAAGATCGTCGAAGACCATTGCTTGTTGATCCTCAGTTTGCTAGTGCTTTGCTGATATATTTTTGCTGTGATTGTTTGATGTGCCAGTACCTCGGCGCATTTTGTAATGAGCCGGTACTTCGGTGCTTGTGCTTGCTTGTGAACCAATACCTCGGTGCTTGTGATGAGCCAGTGCTTAGGCGCTTTAAGCTAAGTGAGATAACCATCGTCAAGCCGATCACTTTCTGTGATTGTAATCGAGCCGACTACTAATCATGTCAATTTGCTTATAGGGCTAACTGGCGTACCTAGGAACCCTTTTTGCTGAATAAGGTCCGCATAACCTGTATGGGGCCTAAGGAATTACATTGCTGAAGTAAGGAAGTCCAGAGCACGCTGCCTAGCGTTATCGTGACGCGTCAGACTTATCGCGTCGATGTAGCCTTATCGTGGCGCGATAATTTTATCGCGGCACGATAATGTCGCGTTTTTCCGGATTTGAACTCTTTCTTCCTCTTTTTCTTGCTGCTATTTCATTTCGCTCGGTTTCGCTTGAAACTTCACTTTGCTCGTTCTTGCTTTGGGGGTGATGACAATCCTCTTCTTTAGAAACAGTTGTCAACACAACTCTTGAATGATGAGCGACAATCTGGTTTAGGGAAAGTTGCTAATGCCGCATAACAATCCATCCTAGGAAATGTTGCTACTTTGAAACGACAATCCGCATCTCGAAAAATTTGCCAAAATCCAATTTTTGGGAAAAGTTGCTAATGCTGCATAACATCTGTCATAAGAACCTTGCTACGATCAACAATCCACGCTTTGGAACATAACTCTTGAAAGCAATCCGCCTTGGAAATTTTGCCAATGTTATTCGACATTCCTTTTAGGAGAATATTGCCACAATTGACAATCCGCGTCTTGGAACATTTGCAAAAAAGAGTCGACCGACAATCCACTTCGGGAAAATTTGCCACTACTGAAATGAATGACGATCCACGTTTGAGGAACCTTTGCCGAAATATTAAGTTGAGTAAAGACCTACGACAATCCTTTGGAAAATTTCGCCATAGGGAACTTGGTGTATGACAATCCAATCTCGGAAATATTGCCAAGGATTTGATGACAATCCGAACTTTGGAAAATATTTCCAAATAGAGAAGGAGCACGACAATCCATGCTTGGAAACATTGCTAGTTTGAGATGACAATCCAATCTTGGAAAAATTGTCGAAAATTTGATGAATGTATGACAATTCGACCTTGGAAAAACTTGCCAAATAGAGAAGGAGTACGACAATCCACGCTTGGAAACATTGCCAAAGGTGACAATCCAATCTTGGAAAAATTATCGTTGAAGAAAATGCTCGACCCACTCTTGGAAACATTGTCAGTTTGAGATGAAAATCCAATCTTGGAAAATTGTCGTTTGAAGAAGATGTTCTTGGCCCTGCAAAAGAGATCAAATTTTTCCAAAGGACCTTGACAGTTTATTTGCTTAAGGTTGACTCAAGGTTTGGTGTTACTTGACTCATTGTGTAAGACTTAAACTTTTGCTTGACTCGATGTGTAACTCGACGAACTCAAATCGACTCGATGTGATAACCAGACATTGCTCAATGTGTATATGACTCGTGTTCATAGACTTAACTCGATGTGATGACACGACATGACTTAATGTGTACATGACTCGTGTGCACATAATATTGTGATTGTGCTCGTGCGACTCGAAATGCAGAAAAGTACAAATTTTCCATCATTTTTGTGGAGGGTACCGACTTTCTCCCAAAAAAAAAGACGTGAAAAGAAAGAAGTGAAGTGTTTGAGAGTGCATGTTGAATGAACTTAGTCAAATGTCTGTGCTGATGTTATATCTCATGGTGCAAGAATTATAACATCCTAGGCTATCTCAATTGTTGACTCAATGATGAAACTATTTAGGTAAGTTAGGCACGGAGGCTAAGCACTTCATACTTTGTGATGCAATGATGATTATGATAATGAGTGATCTTGATATGACAAGGCGTGCTTCATCGTTGTGTTAAGATTTCATGACAAAGGATTTCTAAAAGAAGGATTATTTGGTCATGTATCCGTGATGTGTGTGAAAGTGACACTAAAGTTAGGCCGCAAAGGCTAAGTGTATGGAAAATATTTTGAGAAGAGTCAAATGATGGTGACTCTTAGGCTAGGTAGGCTCATGATGTAAGGATCAAGCCCCCAAGTCTAGCTCTAAATGGATAAGGATGAGCATTGGAGATCCCTTGATATGATCATGTATAAATGTAAATATGTATGTAAATGCATTATATTATAGCTGCACCTCACTGTGAGGTTGCCTACTGTAGGGAATATTTCAAGCATCCCACACTTGAGCCCCATTGTGATCATACACTTAAGTATGGTGGTGTCCAAAGGGAAGGAAGCTACAACAAAAGAGTCGCCAACAAGTTTTAGGAACTTGTAAACCATTCACAGGGTGAAGGTTACTTCCCTTCACGACCCATAAGATCGCTAACTCCATAGTGGTCTGGAACCATGACTGGATATTCGGGGATGAAGGTACAAATCCAACCTAAAAGAGATTGAACCTGCCCTAACAATAGGTCTCTACTTTATTCTTCTCATATTCATGTGCGTTTTCTGACTAAAATACAATCATTAGGTTAACCCTAAACCTTTTTAATATATGATGGTTGAATATTAATGCACAAACAAATCTATTATTGGCGATCACTTGAATTATAACCATATTAGCCTAAATAATATTATTAATTATCTTATTAAGCGTGATTTTAAGTACAAATTCCCTTTAAATCCTGCAAGAGAGGACGTGATCAAGCAATAACAATAATAATATATCAAGCAACATAATAACAATCATCATCATAATAATAATCCCAATCTCATCAAAGCATAATAATAATAGCAAGATCCTAGGCATGATACTAACAAGATTAATAACAAATCCTAGCATGTCACTAAGCAATAAAGATCAAATCTTTATCCCTAACATGATACTAACACGATAGAAGAAGATAGGAAGCGACCTAAGCATGATACTAGAAAACAATAAAAACATCCTAACATGATACTAGGAATAATATCAACATGCTCTCTAAAGAAATATAACAATAAAACAACTTACTTGGATGCCTCGTATCTCTTTCTAATAACAAAATACACACGTTAGTAACTTCAAGGAAAATATTAAATCAAACAATTAATTTAAATAATTGAAATAGGGATTTGGGACCAAACCCTCAGAAATTATCAACCTTTCACGTCTAGGGCGAAGGCAACTTCGAACTTGGCTAGGTGTGTCTAGAACTCGTGAATGCGGTCTTTTTATTTAAAAAGGGGAAGGCTTAGAAAGAGGGAGAAAGAAAATCTATTTGCTTGAGACAAAAGAAGAGAAAATTAGAATATTGATTGTCGATGTTTGTGAATCAATGAAAAACGGGGAAATACGACCCTATTTATAAGAAAAATAGCCCGGAAACGATCAGAAAAAGATCGAATCCTATTAGGAGTAAAATTGCCCCTGTCGCAGAACGACAGGGTCCAGCGCAATGCGACAAACCTGTCGTTGTGTGACAGGCTTGTCGTTCAGCGACAGCTTTGTCGTTCGGCACTGCTTCACGCGGTTTCTAAAAACTTGTACGGAATCCTTAATTTAATTAAATTGATTAACAACGTCCATACTTATCTTTTGAAAATCAGATTTAATCTCTTTAAAAACACTTGTTTTAATCCAAATAGAATTCTTATTTTCATAAAAGATATAATTATTAATCCTAACCTCATTAGAACTCAAAACAACCATCTAGATTATTCTAGATGAATAAAATCAATCCTAATAAATTTAGGAATATTAATTAATGGGCTCTCCACTAGATCATTAGGCCATAAAACCATTTCAGGTCCAATTTAGTATTTTGGCCATAACTTCCTCATTATTCATCGGAATTGGGCTTATAATATATCGTTGGAAAGCTCTTTTCGAGCCCAATCCAACTACATTATTATTGGACCCTTATCATGGACAAAACTAAATTAGAATGGACATTTTTCATAAACAAAGTACAGAAAGAAAAGTTATTTTATTAAAACAACCGCATCACAAGACTTTCCACACTTTCACCTCGTTCGATAATCAAGTGACGTGAAAGGTACTCATCACTGGGTTTGGTTTTTGCGGAGACACAATTAGGTGTCTACACCTACATATCCTTTAGGAATCAGGCCAAACGTAGCTCTAGCAGAACCTCGCACAAGTGTGTGTATACCTCAAATAGGTCTTTTGAAGGGTTGTAACCGGGTTAGGCTAAAGGTTGAAGAAGAAGGGGATAAAGGCTTAAGACCCTAAATAAGCCCCCAAGGTGTGTAACCTTGCTTTTGAATCTTTGTATTTGTATTCTTGAGATTTCTCACTTTTGAACTCTCTTTTGTTTATATTTTTGCTCTTTCTTTTTTGCTTTTGCATTTTTTTTATTTTGATCAGTGTGGGCAATCCCGATCATGCGATCTATCACTCACTTGGTATTCATGTTTTTCAGGAACGGTACCGAGCACTCGATAAGGGACGCAATCCAAGACGTGCTCTTCTCAAAGGTATATTCATATCAAAGACATTGGAACACTTGCCCTTTTGCACACTTTTTTATTGTTATTGCTTTTTTGAATTTTTGAAAATTTGTGATCTAGGTAAAATCACTCGAGCTTTTGTCTTTTTTGAAAATTACACAAATTGCACACCATCTTATCCCAAGGTTAGGTAGATGTGGGTTGAAGACAGAAAAGGTATATCGTTAGACGAGGCTCAAAGTGGTATATCAAGAAAAGATTGTATTTTTGAAAGGGGTAAAGTTGATATGATATGATTACAAGGGGTGCCTCAAATCACTAGTATACCTTGTGCTTAGTCCACTGTGAATTTTTAATTTTTTTCAAATGCAATGCAAAGATCATAAGCAAGGAAATAAATGCTCATTTTATTAAGAGGGAAAAAGAAAAAAACTATAAAATAAATCTAAGGAAAACAAAAGCTGCCTATGCTAGACTTATTGGGGAAAGGAATAATAAAAAAATAGAAAAAAGAAATCATGAAATCTTGTCATTAAAATCTTCCTTGTGTCTTCTGCTTATCATCACTCAGTCTTCTTGCCAGCTAAAGGCAACGGAATCTTGTTTGCATCTATGAGATCTTGAATGAGATTTTGAAATCTGTAACATTCGTCTGTGGTATGACCATTTCCTCGATGATATTTGCAATAAGATTTGGGATTCCATCTTGAAGATCGCTTTTCTGGCGTTGGATCTTCAGTGGGAGCAATATGTTTGATTAATCCTCGATCATAGAGACGATCAAAAGAAACATCATAGGTCATTCCGATAGGTGTGAATTCTCTTTTGGGTTTCGTTTTAGGTCCTTTTTTATCCATGGCTAAGACATTGTTAAGGTCAAAGGTACTAACATTATTACTAGAGTAGGTGTTTTCGAAAGAAGAAGGATTGTCGTTCTTCTTTCCTTTCCAGCCACTGTCGTTACTATTGTTAGTAGATTTTTGTTTTTCGAGGTCATCTTCAATGTCAATGCCTATGTTATAGACGGCCTTGAAAGTATTCAAGTTGTGTTGGTATTTCAAATTCTTTGAATACTTCTCTTGGAGGTTCTTGATAAACATCCTAGGTAAAATCACTCGAGCTTGTCTTTTTGAAAATTACACAAATTGCACACCATCCCATCCCAAGTTTAGGTAGATGTGGGTTGAAAAAAGAAAGGACTATCGTTAGACGAGGCTCAAAGTGGTGTATCAAGAACAGATTGTATATTCAAAAGGGGTAAAGGTGATATGATATGGCTACAAGGGGTTCCTCGAATTATTAGTATACCTTATGCTTAGTTCAGCGTGATTTTTTTTTTTAATTTTTTTTATGTAATGCAATGATCATATGCAAGAAAAGAAATGCTCATTTTATTAAAGGAAAAGGAAAAACCTATTGAATAAATCTAAGGGAAAGAAAAGGTACCTATTCTAGACATATTGGGGAAGGGAAAATCAAAAAGAAGAAAAAAAAGTCACGAAATCTTGTCGTTGAAGCTCGTCTTGTGTCTTTTGCTTTATCATCACCTGGTCTTCTTGCCAGCTAGAGGCAACGGAATCTTGTTTGCATCTATAAGATCTTGAATGAGATTTTGAAATCTGTAACATTCATTCGTGGTATGACCATTTCCTCGATGGTACTTACAATAAGAGTTGGGATTCCATCTTGAAGATCGCTTTTCTGGCGATGGATCTTCAGTAAGGCCGATATGTTTGATTAATCATCGATCATAGAGACGATCGAAAGCAACATCATAGGTCATTCTAATGGGTGTAAATTCTCTCTTAGGTTGCTTTTTAGGTCTTTGATTATCCATGGCTAAGGCCTCATTAAGATCAAAGGTACTAACATTATTACTAGAGTAGGTGTTTTCGGAAGAAGAAGGATTGTCGTTCTTCTTTCCTTTCCAACTGCTGTTGTTACTATTGTTAGTAGCTTTTTGTTTCGCAAGGTTATCTTCGATGTTAATACCTATGTCATAGACATCCTTGAAAATATTCAAGTTGTGTTAATATTTCAAATGTTTTGAATACTTCTCTTGGAGGTTCTTGATGAACATCCGTACAGACCCCTTTTCAGTAGGGACCTCGACCATCTTAGTGGAAGTTTCCCTCCACTTGTTGAAGAAAGAAGTAAATCCTTCATTTTCTTTTTGTTTTAACATCTCAAGCTCCCTATGGTCAGTTTCAACTTGGATGTTGCACTTGTATCTATCAATGAAAGCGTTTGTTATAGAGTCCTAAGAAGAGATCTTCTCTTTGTCTAGGGAAAAGAATCATTGTTGACAAACGGTTTCAAGAGATAGTGAAAACAACGAGTGGAAAGCTTTCCTATCAATTCCCTTAATATTCATTATAGTTTCAAAAGCTCTTAAATGGAAGTAAGGGTAACCTGTTGGCTTGAACTTAGGGATATCATTGCCATTGAATTTCTGCGGAAGAAGTTCCTTGTCCACCGAGACCCCTTGTGAGCTAATTCCTTGGAACTTATAGTCATTGGAGAGTTTGCTCAAGCTTTCTTCCATTCGCTCCATCTGTTGTTGTTTCATAGGGTCATTGACTTGAAGAGCAATGGTCTTCATCATCTCAGTTAAACTAGCAAGGTTTTGCCTAAGTTCATTAACTTCTTCCTAATTTGCCATTTTCTTCTTAGCTTTTCTCTTTTGTCAAATCGGTTTATTAAAGAGTAAAACTTGGACGAAAGCGTTGACCTTGAATAAGCGCCCTTCTCTTCTTGACCAAGTCATGTGAAAAGGGAAGTCATGGATACTTATTGTTAATTGTTTGACTCAAACTTGATTCAACATGAAATAGATGGGAAGAGATCATGGAAGAATCTGGGAGTGGTATGCATGGAGAAAGCATGCAAGATGAAGGAATGTGAATGTAGAAAGTGTTTAAGAAGAAACGTGTGAGATTTTTAATGTATGGAAAGGTGATGTAGATGGAGAGACATGGAAATTTCCGAAATAGAATGAACCCTCGACTTGAATGAAGGAAAGGACGACTCATGCATGAACCTAAGACATGGTCAAGGTGTGAAAAGAGTATGTACAAAGAGTGTGAATACTTATAAGTGTAAGTTATATGTTCAAGACTCGTGTCATGACCATGTGGCTAGACTATGTGACTAGACTCAAACAAAGACTAAGTTAAGACTTCACGTATGTACACTAAATTGGACAGGCTGTAGTATTTTAGTCAACCACTTGAGCCCTACTGTGATCATACACTTAAGCATGGTGGCGTCAGAAGGGAAGGAAGCTAGAGCAAAAGAGTCGCCAATAAGTTTTAGTAACTTGTAAACCGTTCACAGGGTGAAGGTTACACCCCTACACGATCCATGAGATCGCTAACTCCATAGTGGTCCTGAACCATGAATGGAAATTCAAGGATGAAGGTACAAATCCAACCTAAAACAGATTGAACCTGACCTAAAAAGGACTCTACTTTATTCTTCTCATATTCATGTGCACTTTCTAAATAACATACAATCAATATATTAATCCTAAACCTATTTAATCTATGTTGGTTGAATATTAATGCACAAACAAAACTATTATTGGTGATCACTTGAATTAAAATCACATTAGCCTAAACAAGATTATTAATTATCTTATTAAGCGTGATTACAAATACAAATTCCCTTTAAACCTGCAAGAGAGGGCGTGATCAAGAAATAACAATAATATATCAAGCAACATAATAATATTGACACAACAAATCATCATAATTAAAATAATCAATCTCAAAGCATAATATTATTAGCAAGATCCTAGGCATGATACTAACATGATTAATAACAAATCCTAGCATGTCACTAAACATTAAAAATCAAAGCTTTAGCCTAACATGATACTAACATGATAGAAGAAAATAGGAAGCAACCTAAACATGATACTAGAAAGCAATAAATAACATCCTAACATGACACTTGGAATTAAAATAATCTAAGCATGCTTTCTACAGATATAAAGTAATAAAACTACTTACTTTGTTGCCTCGTATCTCTTTCTATCAAAACAATACACACATTAGTAACTTCAAGGAAAATATTAAATCAAATAATTAATTTAAATAATTGAAATAGAGATTTGGGACCAAACCCTCAGAAATTATCAACCTTTCATGTCTAGGGCGAAGGCAACTTCGAACTTGGCTATGTCTGTCTAGAAATCGTGAATGAGGAATATTGTACTTTGAAAAGGCTAGGCTTAGAAATCAAGAGAAAGAATAAACTATTGCTCAAGAGAGAGAAGGGAATTAGATGATGGTTGTTGGTGAATAATAATGGGGAAATACAACCCTATTTATAATGAATAAGGTCCCGAAACGATCAGAAAAAGATCGAATTCGATTCGGAGTAAAACTGCTTCCATCGCGGCACGACAAGGTCCATCCCGGCGCAATGGAGTTGTCATTTCGCGATGGTCCACGCGTTAACTTAAGGTCGTACGGAGTCCTTAATCTAATTAAATTAGACTTAATTAACGTTCGTGCTTATCTTTTAAAATCATATTTAATCTTTCAAAATGCTTGTTTTACTCTAAATAAAACTCTTTACTTTTCTAAAAGATATAATTACTAATCCTAATTCCACTAGAATTTAAGATAACCTTCTAGATTATTCTAGAGGATTAAAATCAATCCTAATGATTTTAGGAATATTAATTAATGGGCCCTCCACTCGATCATTGGGCCGTATAAAATCATTTTGGGCCCAATTTAGTATTTTGGCCATAACTTCCTTATTATTCATCGGAATTGGGCGTATAATATATCGTTGGAAAGCTCTTTTCAAGCCCAATCCAACTACACTATTATTGGACCCTCATCATGGACCAAATTAAACTGGACTGGACATTTTCCATAAATAGAGTACGAGAAGAAATATTTTCGAAAACAGAAAGAAGTATTTTTATTAAAACAACCGCATCACAAGACTTTTCACATTTCACCTTGTTCGATAATCAATGACGTGAAAGATATTCATCACTGTGTATGGTTTTTTAGGAGATACAATCAGGTGTCTACACTTACTTTTCTCACTCTATCATTTCTTCCACATAAAAAGATGATTGAAGTTTTTGGGAACCTTTGCCTATAAATATTTGTGGACACCTAAAAATGTCTCCCCGAAATCAAACCCGATGATGAAAAACCTTTCACCGCCATTATTGGTCGGGTTGAGTATTTAAGCTTAGAGTGCTTAAATCCATATTCAATCCCAATACATTTGATAAACCATCCCAATTCCTAGCCCATTTTGCTAGACCATAACTTACTTACCACATTTCATGTCCACATCACAAAACTGATCTAAACTGATTTTGTGGCCCTATAATTTTGATCCAATTATTATTTGGTTTTATATTTTTTGAAATAAGCTTTCCGAAGATATATCATAAGCCCAATTTCAATTTAAGACGAAGAAGATATGAGCAAAACACTAAAATCGGCCTAAAACCGACACTCTTTCACTATAACGGCTATATCTTAAAATCTAAAAATGATTTTGACCCGATTTTAATTGGGTTGGAAAGCAGACTTGATAAAATTTCCAATGATATATTATATGTTTTATTCTAAGTTACGGATCAAAAGTTATCATAGTTTTAGAAACGCGTAAAAAACTGGAATTACCGCGCAACAGCTAAAACGCTGCGCCACGGTGCATGCCAACGTGGCACGGTGCCTTGTACCGTGACATGGTACTCTTCACCATGTCATGATGCTTTTGCGTGTCTTCTCCCCGTTTTTTTCCCTCATGCGCTTATGAATCTGGATGCAATTTTAGACAAATTATACACCATGACACGGTGTGCTTCACAGTGTCACGGTGGACAATACCGTTTTACGGTGCCCAGTACCATTTTGCGGTGCCCGATTAGGGTTTTTCCACAGCCCTTATCTCTTCTAGGGTTCCGTGTATTCCCCTGTTCGTTTCCTCTATAAATACAAACCCGATTTCTGTAGTTTGGGGGCACCGAAAATCATTCTCTCTCCCTCTACACCAACAATCATTCTCTTTTCTCTTTTTCTCTTGCTTTAGCCTAAACCCTAGACACCCTATTCTCTCATTCCTTCCTTAAGCACTCCAAGAAGTCCACACTTGACCCAAGGTTCCATCCTTAAACCAAGGCGTAAAAGGTAGAATTAACTGAGGGTTTGGACCAAATCAACTCTAATTTTTATTTAATTTAATTGTTTCAATTTAATTTATATATTTATTGAAGTTACAAATAGTTTATTCATGATGTAGCAATTCAAGGAAACGCGAAAAGTGAGTAATTAATCACTTAATTAGTCTTATTTTTATTCTTTATTCCTAGTATCATGATTAGGTTTATTTATATTTGATTTGACTAACAATTTATTGTTGAATTGCTTCCAATATTAATGTTTATTATATTATATTTTTATGATCACCATATTGCATGTTAAAGGGAATATGTAATTGAAAATCACGTCTAATAAGATAATTTGGACAACCAGTTTAGGTTCCCTTTTAATCTTGTTATTTAATCGAAGTGATCACAATATTTTAGAATTATATGTTGCATTAATATTCAAACAATTTAGCATAATAATAGTTTGGAGAATTGAATATTTTGTTTGTATGCCTTTGAGATCGCAGGAATCACTTTTCACAATAAGAATCGAGTAGACTCCAATACGGGCGAATGTAACTCCATGACTCACTTCGTACCATCATCCCCGATCCTCCTTTCGTGGTTTCGAACCATATCGAGTTAGAAATCTCATGTATTATGAATGGGGTGTAACCTTCACCGGTCAATCGGTGTTACCTTTTGTTGTACCTTTATTGTGCTTGCCTTTTATGATCCGTGAATGGTTTACAAGTTTCTTAAAAACTTGTTGACGACTCCATACTTTCCTTGTCCCTAATCGTATATGTCAATTCCCACTTCCTATTAGTGCCAAGCATATTCACACATGCTTAACGTAGGCGCACTTCAAACGACGCCTACAATTTGGTGACTCCGTTGGGGAGGATTCTTTGTTATTTATCGATTTGCTTTTTAAAGGATGGATCTTGGGCTAACAAGGAAAGCCAGGGGAAATTTGAGTGATCGGTATTTAATTAATATGAGTGGATGAGACTTAAAAGATTCTTGAATCGTATTCCTGTGACTAAATTGGCATTTTTTGTATATACATAGACATTTTAACGTCGTATTTTAGGTTTACCCGTAGGAAAAATTGGATAACCTGATCACGATCGAAGAAAACGAGGCACTGCTTGAATTTTACAAACACTGTGTAACAGTGGAGGCGCCGTGACACGGTACAGAAGACCATGACGCGGTGAACAGTACTGTGTCGCGGCATCCTCCACCGTGTCGTGGCATCCTTCACCATGTCGCGGTGCCTGTGAAATTCTCCTAGTGGTTCTGTCTTATTTCTTGTTATTAGCTTCCTTCGATTTTTCAGAAAAAACGTGTGTGTTCTACATATGTCTTAGCCCCGGGGAATTTAAGCTTTATCGACCTAAAAACGCTCATGGCAATAAGGGTTCACCCGAGTTATTAAATTCACCCAAACCATGGAGTCGAGTTCGATTTAATCACGAACTTGCGGAGCCGCCCGTTGGCATACACCCTCAAGGGAGGCTGCCTCGCTAACGCGTCCAAACTCTTAACCATGGTACCTTTTTGACACCAAATAAACTTGACCATAGTGGAACATAGAACTTGACCTTAGGTTGCGAACTCTTCTTTGCATTATTGTGCCTACGAACGTGCCCTATGTGTGTATATTTGATCGTTTTAATCCTAACATTAACGATATTTCTTTGTCTATAATGGTTTATTTTATGACTAACGAATGCCAATGGACTGTACTGACTTAGTAATTAGCACAAACCCTAGAACTGACAAAAACTAGAAAAATGCACAAAATAGAACCTGGAGTTGATTACCGTGTCACGGCAGTCAGCACCGTGTCACGGCAACCAGCACAGTGTCATGGTAGTCAGCACCGTGTCACGGCAGTCAAGGTTTAGTCCAGTCAGCTCATTTTTTAGTCTTCCGTGCTAATTGAGTCCTTGCGTTAGTCATTTTGGTTATTGTTTACATGTCTAGCAATGCGATCATACCACGAGTCTTATAACATCACTTAATCACTCACGAGTCAAGTATAGCCCACATACTTTCTTTATTTTCCGACTTGAGTCATGCATCATGTCGTTTATGATCGTATACTAGGTTCATAAACCCCCTTTTTCGTCATAATAAAAAATGAGTGGAGTTTCTCACCTGTTTTCAAATGTCTATTTTTTCCCCTTCCTTTCCTATCTTGAGCAATGAGTCAAACAATTAAGTGAGTTCATTTATTTCACAGTACTTGGTCAAGGAGCAGGGGTAGATTAATACGGTTCGAGTCATTAACGCAACAATCTCTTAGATGTAAGACGCGTTCAAAGAAAACTTCGCCATCTCCACATCACTTATCACCTTCAAACTATTTTCAGTTCGTTCCAATGGCCACTAAGGAAGATATAGAGAACATTAACAAATCCATCGAGGCACTGTCTTCCATGATGCAAACCCTTACCACTAGGGTCACTACCATGGAACAAAACAAGGTCACTGTTGCTATCCTTGACAAATTGATGTTGGGTTTCAGAAAGTCCAAATTTCCGCAGAACAAAACCTGACCCCAAGACCCGCTCATAATTAAAATAACTAAAAGACATAAATAACAAGATAAAGTGGAAAGACCATCCTACCTTGATGTGTGCTTCGCTCGCTCCAACGAGCTCTTACTTCGAAAGCCGAGTCTCGCAAGCGCGTAGACCTCTAACGATAGTCCACCTGCAACAACAACCCGAACAGTGTCTAACTCAGAGTTTAGCCAAGTTCAGACCAAAAACAGCAACTTGAGTTTTACGTGAACTTAAAGGTTTTCTCACTATTATGGAGATGCCTTTTTGAGTTCCAATTCAAGTGGAATTCTCAAATCCCAATACATGGGTAATTATAAAGAATTCTCACAAAACATTCAACTCTCCCATCAATGTGGGAGAGTTGGTAAAAATCATTTTTAATTTTATTTTTAATTCAAAAACAAATAAAAATAGCAAAGCAATAATTTATCAACAAGTGGCAACATGGAGGGAGAGGGTAGGTGAGGATTACAAGGGGGGACCAAAGCCTTGCTCCCCTAGCATCCCTAACCGCCATACACATGCCCGCCCGGAGCCACACACACGGCGCCACGTGGCGCCCAGCCTCGGGCACCATGGTGCGCCCAGCTAGCAGCCTGGTGCACGGTTGGGCCTGCCATTGTACGTATGCGGGCTGCTCGATGTCTCGGCCCAGCAAGCCACGCACACTTGCGGGCTGCTGGTCGTGGCCTGCTGCTAGTAATGCTAGCTGCTGCGCGAGCTAGCATGCTTGCTAGCATTGGCGTATTAGCACAACTTGCCCCTAGCACTCGATTTGCTCGGGGTATTATGATGCTAAGGGTATTTTGGTAATTGTTGATTAATTAATTGATTTTTACCATCTCCTCTTTTATTAATTCAACTTGACTAGTGATGCTCGGTCTCGACGCTCCTAGATGGATTTCCGACGTCTATGTTCATAATACTCGAGCGACTCATTAATTCCTTCCAGATTTATTCGTCGTGTCGGATCGTTAGTTTCTTGGGTGTGACCCAAAGGGTTTAGTCGAGATTAATCTGTAATATTAATTATACATTAATATTACTGATCGGAAGCGGCCTCTAATTAGGCATTCTGATCACTTGACCTCACCGAATAATTAGCTTTCTAATAATTTTGAACCCTCTATCGGAATAATACACTTGTTCAAAGGACACCATTCCTATCAATCTCCCACTTGTCCTTCCAGACAAGTGAACTTTTGTGTATAGCCTATTTCCTATGTCACTTAATGTCTCTTCATGAACTATAAGGTAAGATTATTCGTCATCCTAATTGCATCGAGAAGTGTTTCTCGAAATACGAGTTTGACTGTCAATAGGCAAATGATTTCTTAAAATCTATCTGAGCAAGGCCACGCATTTTACAGTCTCACTCTTCGAGAGGTCTTGTAAACAACAAAGACATGTTCCCTATGGTTAATAGAGGGACATTCCCAGTCTTGTACTGTCAGCTTCTCTTACTAAGAGGACCTAGCCGGCCAAGTGTTGCCGCTATAATCCCCATGTACGACAGACGTTTGACGAACATCAAAGCGGACTAGTACTCAAACAAGAGAACTCACAATACTCATGGTCAAGGAAAGAGGTTCCGATAGTAACAATGAGAGGTGTACTTATGACGATTTTTAAATCTCTTAAAGTATTCTCATAGGTCCATCCTGTATGGTTCTAAACCAATACCCGTGCAAATGATTTATGACAATCATGTCCTTGTAGCACAAGAAACAGTGCTATAAATAAAACTACACACAAATCTCAGGTGGTCATTAATCGTCCATTATTTAAATGACCTTGATTGGGGATATTTTTCGATTATAATATTCAATGTTCACTTAATAGGTGTTTCTTTATCCAAGATTGGTCTTGAAACCCTATTTTGAATATTCTTAGAATCGAATGGACTCAATTTTTAATCCTAAACCACAATTAAATAGAAACAGAGTGATAAAATTACATGAAATCGCCGCTTGACATGTTTGACCTTCTGATGTTCCCTTGGCTCTCTGGCCTGAAAAATAGCTCCATTGTTGTCACAATAGAAGGATATTGGACTCTTGATAGAGGGTAAAACATCAAGTTTACCAACGACTTAAGAATCCAAACTGCCTCCTTAGCCGCTTCAACAGCTGCTAAGTATTTGACTTCAGTTGTAGAATCTGCAGTTGTGCTCTGCTTGGCACTTTTCCAACTAAATGCTCCTCCATTTAAACAGAATACATACTTGACTGCGATTCGAAATTGCCTTTGTCTGTTGGAAGCTTGCGTCGGTGTAACCTTCAACAACTAATTCATCGGAGCCACCATATACCAGGAATTTATCCTTGTTCCTTTTCAGGTACTTTAGGATATTCTTGGCCGTAGTCCAATGCGCCTCTCCTGGGTCTGATTGGTATCGGCTCGTAGCACTCAAGGCATACAATACATCTAGCCTAGTACATATCATGGCATACATGATTGATCCAACAAGCGAAGCATATGGAATCTGATTAATCCTTTCTCGCTCATTAGGTGTCTTATGATACTACTTCTTGCTTAGGGTTATGCCATGTGACATGGGTAGGTGACCTCTTTTGACCTCCTCCATGTTAAATCGTGCCAGTACCTTATCAATGTAACTACTTTGGCTCAATCCAATAATCCTCTTAGATCTCTCCCTATAGATCTTGATGCTCAATATGTACTGTGCATCTCCCAAGTCTTTCATTGAAAAACATTTTCCAAGCCAGGCATTTACAAACTCTAACATTGGAATACTATTTTCAATGAGAAATATGTCATCGACATATAAGACTAAGAAGGCGATGTCACTCCCACTAACCTTCTTATAAACACAAGACTCATTTATATTCTTGATAAAACCAAACTTACTAATGGCTTCATCGAATCGTAGATTCCAACTTCTGCTAGCATGCTTTAGCCCATAAATGGACTTTTTAAGCTTGCATACCTTCCCAGAATTGTTTTGGTCGATAAAACCTTCAGGCTGTGTCATATACACAATTTTTTCCAAAATTCCATTGAGGAAGGCAGTTTTGACGTCCATCTGCCATATTTCATAATTGTAATATGCAGAAATCGCTAGGATGATCCAAATGGATTTAAGCGTTGCAATCGGAGAAAAGGTTTTATCATAATTAATACCATGAATTTGCCTGTAACCTTTTGCTATCAGTCTAGCTTTGTAAATGAATATATTTCCATCTTTGTCGGTTTTCAATTTCAAAATCCACTTACATCCGATAGGTGTGTAACCTTCGGGTAAGTTAACCAAGTCCCATACTTGATTTTCAAGCATGGGAATCCATTTCAGATCTCATGGCTTCTTGCCATTTAGGAGTGTCGGAGCTCGCCATCGCTTGCTTGTAGGTTGTCGGTTCGTCTCCATCCACTACTAGGATGTTCTGAGTCTCGACTAATACGACACCAAGATACCTATCATGTTGAGACCTTGGCCTCTGCGACCTACATAGGGTAACGGACTGAGCATTTGCATTTGTCGGTTTGACTTTGCATATTTTGACCAACGTTAACAGTTGCTGTTTGAGTACTTTGACTATCAATTTGATTTTGTTGTTCATCCTCTCGAAGTTCATCGAGTTCGGTATTCCTCCCACTTGTCATTTTGGAAAGATGTTCCTTCTCCAAAAAGACACTATCACGAGCAACAAACACTTTGTTCTCGAATTTGTTATAGAAGTAATACCCTTTGGTTTCTTTTGGGTAGCCCACGAAGAAGACCTTCTCAGATTTGGGGTGAAGTTTGTCAGAAATTAATTTGTTAACTTATGCTTCGCATCCCCAAATCTTGAGAAAAGACAACCCGGGAGGTTTCCTCGTCCATAATTCATATGGAGTCTTTTCTACAAATTTTGACGGAGCACGATTCAGTGTTAGTGCCGCAGTTAGAAGTGTGTGTCCCTAGAAAGAGATGGGAAGATCACTAAGACCCATTGTTGATCGTACCACGTCTAGCAAGGTTCGATTCCTCCTTTTGGATACTTCGTTCCATTGTGGAGTTCTTAGAGGTGTCAATTCTGAAAGTATACCATGTTCTTTCAGATGGTCATCGAATTCTTGGCTCAAATATTCACCACCTCGATCTGATCGAAGGGCTTTGATTTTCTTGCCAAGCTGATTTTCAACTTCAATATGAAATTCTTTGAATTTCTCAAACGATTCAGATTTGCGCGACATAAGGTAGACATATCCATATCTACTATAGGCGCCTGTGAAGGTGATAAAATATCGATGGCCGTTTCTTGTGGTTGTGCTCATTGGTCCAAATACATCGGTGTGTATGAAGCCCAATAAGTCACTTGCCCTTTCTCCCAACTTGGAGAATGGCTGCTTTATCATCTTGCCTAATAAACATCCTTCGCAATTTTCAAACGATTGTAAATTGAATGAGTCAAGAACACCTTCTTGTAGAAGTTTCTTGATGCGTTTGATGTTAATGTGGCCAAGACGACAATGCCACAAGTCTGTCTAGAGAGAGCACATAAAGACCAATTTCAGAATATGCTTTACCATATAAAACATTATTGAAATAAAACGAATATGCATTGTCTTTAACTAGAAACTCAAATCCTTTGGCGTCCAACGCCGAAATAGATATAATGTTTTTGGTAACTCTAGGAACATGATAGCATTTTTCAAGTTCTAAAATAAGCCTTGAGGGTAAAGACAAACTGAGATTTCCTACAAATGCGGCTGACATCTTGGCTCCATTGCTGACCCGTAGTTCAACCTCTCCCTTCTCTAGCCTCCTGTCAATCCTTAGTCCCTAAGCATGAGAACAAAGGTGTGAGCCACATCCGGTATCTAATACCCATGATGTTTTGCTAGCGAAGTTTAAGTCTGTAACAAAAATACCTTATGTAGAAGCAACTGTGTTGTTCTTCTTATCTTCCTTGAATTTGAGGCAATCTCTCTTCCAATGTCCCTTTTTCTTGTAGTAGAAACATTCGGAATTAGATTTTGAAGAGGCTACCTTCTTCTCCTTGTTGTCTTTGGTAGCTTTTGGCTTAGGTAGAAAGGTCTTCTTACCTTTCCCCTTAAAGCCTTTCTTCTTCTTTCCTAAGCGCTTGAACGGCTTGCCCTTCATGACCATAAGCATGTCATGCTTTCCCTCATCCTTGAGCATTTGCTCGGCTTGCTTCAACATACCATGAAGCTCGGTGACGTTTTTCTCCATGTTGTGCATGTTATAGTTCATCTTGAACTAATCATAGATTTTATGCAGCGAATGGAGAATAATGTCAATTGCCTTCTCGGTCAAATACCCCGCATCAAGCCTTTCCATGTTCTCAAATAAACCAATCCTTTTGAGTACATGTGGCCTGATTAGCTCTCCTTTCTTAAGCTTGCTCTCAAGGATCTGCCTGTGGGTTTCAAACCTTTCAATTCGGGCTTGCTCTTGGAACATATTCTGAAGCTCAGAAATGATCTCAAAATTCATCTCCTTCTTAAAGAAAGTCTTCTGATGATCGGGAGACATAATGGCCAACATGATGCACTTGATATCCTAATTAGAAGGTTGCCATCGGTTTAGGGCAGCCTGAGTCACTTCCTTATTGGGAGTCTTGAACATTTCCTCATCAAGGGCGTATTCCTTTTGCTCTTACATGAGAACTATACGCAAGTTTCTTTTCCAATCAAGAAAATTTTGCCCACTGAATTTCTCCTTGTCTAGTATTGAGCGCAACGAGAATCGGTTTTTTGAGTTATTCGCAGACATGGTTCTACAATTAAAAGAATTTGTAATGAAAAACCATTCATAATACTTAAATAAGATTGAATGCATGCATATATATCAAACTTATTTAAACGTCTTATTCACACATTAGATTTGTCCCTATTTGGTGAGAATAAGTCGATTCCAAGATCC
Organism: Chenopodium album; assembly: GCF_948465745.1. Lineage (NCBI taxonomy): Eukaryota > Viridiplantae > Streptophyta > Magnoliopsida > Caryophyllales > Amaranthaceae > Chenopodium > Chenopodium album. The sequence goes on from NC_137843.1 coordinate 47,624,702, forward strand.
AAAGAGTCAATGAGTAGTTAAGCATGCTTTGGCTTGTCTTAACACTTATTAATCTAAGGTAAGAAACTCTTTGCTAATGGCTCCAAGCCACACTTGGTTAAATAAATCGTCGCATCTAATGCTCTTTTAACAATTTATCTCTTTTGCCACGACATGTTAGGACTCCATTACTCATATCGTTGAGTCTAACCAAAACCAACATGTATGTGATGTCTTGCTTAGGCAAACCCATCAACATACCTTACGTTCCTAGGGAGATAGTGATGACTAGGTTTCGCATAGCCCACCACTATGCACATTAGTTCGGTAAGTGTTGTTTTGGAATAGCAAGTTTTACTCAATATTTTAGGGACCTAGGGTTTCTATGTTGGTTGATTTAAGTGAACTTAATTAAACTACTACAAAACTCGCCTAATCTCGACACTTTTTTAGCTAAATTTCGACGCTAAAAAGCATCGAGAAATATATTCTCGACGCTACGACAAAGCGTCGAGAATTTGCCGTCGAGAATTCTCGACGCTTTTTTCCGTCAATAATGTCTACGGTTTTTTATGTCTAAAATTTTCTTTGATACTTTAAATTGTTGAGATTCTTGACACTTTTAATTGACGAAATTTTTATTTGTCGACATAATTAAATACTGATAATTTTATTTTCGCGGGTCGTAGAATATTTGGCAGGATACATTTTGGACATTTAAAAGCGTCGGGAATTATATGTTTCCCTCTTTTTTCCAAGCTTTTGTTAGACTATATAATACTTGTCCATAATTTTAATTATATCATTTATGTTATTAAATTAATTTTCACACACACACACACATATTATATATATATATATAAATTCCAAGAAATAATTTAAATGTGCAAACTAGAAAATAAAATTAATAATATTATACATTAAAGCGAGATGTAATAAAAAGGAAATTTTGTCTAGAAGTACCCTAAAGATAGGGTCATTTGTGAACAATTACCCATTTTTTAAAAATTTGTTTAGAATTACCCACAAGTTACAAAACGTTTGGGTAGCACTACCTATTAACGTTTTCCGTCCAATTAAGTCGTTATTAGGTCCACATTTTCACTTTTCCCAATTAATTAACTCCCCTAATTACCTTCTCTCTCCTCCCTAATTAACTTCCCCTCCATTCTCACTCAAAAAATCCAAGAGAAATCAATTGAACATAAATCCTCAATTATTCAAGTAATGTTTCATACTTTCCTTTTAATTCATTGTTTATTGTATTTGTTGACAAGTTTTAATTAAACACAGTTAACATAATTAGGTTTTATGGGCTCAAATAAATTTGGGGGTTTTGATTTCTAGGGTTTAAGGGTTCAATTGAGTTCTAGGTTTCGGTTATTTTGACTTTGAGATTGAATTCAATTGCATTTTAATTACTAATTGGCCATTGTAATTGGTAGGATGTCTAATTGGCTATTGTAATTGGTAGCATGTCTAAATTTAGGGGTTTTGATTTCTAGGATTTAGGGGAAGTTTATAAGGGAGGAGAGAGAAGGTAATTAGGGGAGTTAATTAAGTGGGAAAAGTGAAAAAGTGGGCCCCATTAACGTTGTTTGGGACGGAAAACGTTAATGAGTAGTGCTACCCAAATTTTTCTTAACTTTTGGGTAGTTCTTAACAAATAAAAAATAAAAATAAAAATAAAAATAAATAAAAAATAAAATAAGTAAAAAAAACAGGTAGTTGTTCACAAATGACCCCATCTTTAGGGTAGTTCTAGACAAAATTTCCTAATAATAATAATAATAATAATAATAATAACTACAATAATAAGTCAAAATACGTGCATATAATCAAAATTAAACTTATTACACCATAACTTGTTTGATGTAAAGCTTATCTAAGTAATAATATCTAAATAATCCAAAAGAAAACCATAAAGGTAAAATAGGGAGTGTAGTTAGTCTTAGTTCAACCTATTAAATCTAATTAGTCATCACCAAAAACCAATCAAACTAACACTAATTATTATAATTACAAGTTTCGTTCGTAATGTGAGTCAATAGTTGAACGAGCTAATACGCATCTCTTGATTATTAAAATCTGCCGCCACTATGATCTATGGAGTCATTAGAAACCTGAAATTGATATTAACAAAATGTAGGTAATTATACAAAAAACAAACTTATCTCATTCCAGCAAACTAAAACATAAAGGAAAATAAAAGGCCTTATAATAATGGGTCATAAGCGGCTATTAGCAACTCAATTGCACAAAGCCACAAAGAATAAAAGCAAGACGAACCTCTTCAGGTTCAAGAGAAAACCTTCTAACCTGCTTAGTCTATTTCAATTACAACTTGATCTATAGGAATACGGAACCTAGATAAAATTAAGCATCGTGCCAAAATAAATGATATCTAGAGATTTTTCCAAATAAGGACCATTTGTGGTTATTTATATCCTTACAAAAATATGAACAGATCAGAACCACCAAGCAACACCTAATAGATTCATTTCTGGTGAATACAGGAAAAAAGGCTATAAGCAGTGATAAGGACATAGGGTATGGTTGTACTGCTCAAACTGTAGACAATCATCATACTTACCCATGAAACATTCTTAATTATGGTTCACTTGGTAGACATGCTGATGCAATAAGAATAGGGACATTGCTTAGAACACCTAGAAGTTAAGGCCAACTAAATGATAGCCCAACTAAAGATATAAGCTTATGTACAGAAACAATAACTCACTGTAAACTAGTGTTATCAGCCTAGTAGCACATTAGTAAACTAGTGTTATCAGCCTAGAAACAATAACTCACTGTAAACTTTCATCCCATCCCCTGCTTAGCCTACTATTAAAAAATTTCTCAAACTAAAACTAAAACTAACTGACAGGAATACTAAGGATATGGAATGAACATATATGTTTTATACTATTATTTAAAATTATAACAAATATTACAGACTAAAACTCACAGAAGAAATATTATAAAATTTACAAAAGCCATACTACAGATCAGACTGAATATTTTTTGTACTCATCCTACTACTATATTCCATCATTCCAACCACTGGTCATTGTCCCTTGCTTATACTACTACCCCTTGCTATACATTTTTTACTGAGTTCTTCACTAAATAAAAATTATACATCATCAACAACAACAATTTAGGGTAACCAAAACTCTATACCAAAGTCAAATAAAATTAATATATGTTGATTGTCATAGCCAAATAAACAAGGAAGGGAGTGAAGAATTATTTAACCATATTACCTGAGGATTAGCCATACGCAAGGCTAGTTGTGCAGTATCTAGAAGTTGTGATGAACCTTCTCCACTACGAAAGGATTCTAAAACTTGAGAAAATAGTGTTGTCATTGTCTTAAGTAGCTTTGTATTCTCATCACACTTTCCTTTTATCTCTTTGTAGACACCTAATTGTGTCTCCCCAAAACCAAACCCAGTGATGAATACATTTCACGTCATTGATTATCGAACGAAGTGAAAGTGTGAAAAGTCTTGTGATGCGGTTGTTTTAATAAAATATCTTTATTTCTGTTTTCGAAAATGTACTCTATTTATGAAAATGTCCAGTCCAATTTAGTTTGGTCCATGATAAGGGTCCAATAATAGTGTAGTTGGCTTGGGTTCGAAAAGAGATTTCCAACAATATATTATAAGCCCAATTCCGATGAATAATGAGGAAGTTATGGCCAAAATAATAAATTGGGGCTGAAATGGTTTTATGGCCCAATGATCTAGTGTACGGCCCATTAATTAATATTCTTAAATTTATTAGGATTGATTTTAATCTTCTAGAACAATATAGAAGGTTGTTTTGAGTTCTAATGGAATTAGAATTAATAATTATCTTTTATAGAAAATAAGAAATTCTATTTTGATTAAAACAAGTGTTTTAAAGGATTAAATCTGATTATCAAAGATAAGTACGGACGATAATTAATTGAATTTAATTAGATTAAGGATTCCGTACAGATTTTAAGAAAACATGTGAACCATCGCAAAACGACAAAGAGGGCGCGTCACGACAATCCTGTCGCTATGGGGCTGTCGCGTCGCGCTGGACCCTGTCGTTCCGCGACAGGGGCAGTTTTACTCCTGATAGGATTTGGTCTTTTTCTGATCGTTTCCGGGCTATTTTTCTTATAAATAGGGTCGTATTTCCCCGTTTTTTATTCATCAACAATCATCTAATTCTTTCTCTTCTCTCTCTTAAGCAATAGCTTTTCTTTCTCCCTCTTTCTAAGCCTCCCCTTTTCAAATAAAAATACCGCATTCACGAGTTCTAGACACACCTAGCCAAGCTCGAAGTTGCCTTCGCCCTAGACGTGAAAGGTTGATAATTTCTGAGGGTTTGGTCCCAAATCCCTATTTCAATTATTTAAATTAATTGTTTGATTTAATATTTTCCTTGAAGTTACTAACGTGTGTATTGTTTTGATAGAAAGAGATATAAGGAAACAAAGTAAGTTGTTTTATTGCTAAATCTTTAAAAAGCATGCTTATATTATTATAATTCCTAGTATCATGTTAAGATGCTTTTATTTCTTTCTAGTATCATGTTTAGGTTGCTTCCTGTTCTTTGTTCTATCATGTTAGTATCATGTTAGGGATAAAGCTTTGTCTTTATTGTTTAGTGACATGCTAGGGTTTGTTATTAATCTTGTTAGTATCATGCCTAGGATCTTGCTATATTATTATGCTTTGATGAGATTGGGATTATTATTATGATGATGATTGTTATTATGTTGATTGATAATTTTGTTATTGCTTGATCACGCCCTCTCTTGCAGGTTTAAAGGGAATTTGTACTTGTAATCACGCTTAATAAGATAATTAATAATCTTGTGTTAGGCTAATGTGATTTTAATTCAAGTGATCGCCAATAATAGATTTGTTTGTGCATTAATATTCAACCAACGTAGATAAACAAGTTTAGGATTAATATATTGATTGTATGTTAATTAGAAAGCGCACATGAATATGAGAAGAATAAAGTAGAGGCCTATTTTTAGGGCAGGTTCAATCTCTTTTAGGTTGGATTTGTACCTTCATCCTCGAATATCCAGTCATGGTTCCAGACCACTATGGAGTTAGCGATCTCATGGATCGTGAAGGGGTGTAACCTTCACCCTGTGAACGGTTTACATGTTCCTAAAACTTGTTGGGGACTATTTTTCTCTAGCTTCCTTCCCTTTGGACGCCACCATACTTAAGTGTATGATCACAATGGGGCTCAAGTGTAGGATGCTTGAAATATTCACTACAGTTTTTTGGCGAGTCCACTGGGGAGAATTTCTATATTACTTCCTAAAATTTATTTTGGCAATAATTTAGAATGAGTGGATGAGACTTGAAACGTTCTAAGTATTCATGTTCGTAATTTTGATTCACATTATTGGCATCATCATAAAAAGGTCCTCATTAGATAGACCATCCGTAATGCGTTAAAAACATAGGATTTTTACACGTAGGAAATTTGGGAAATATCTTCACAACTAAAATTGAAATAACGCTATGAAAAACTGGAAAATACTAAGAATAGAAAGCTGCTGAGGCATGTAGGAACTGGCGCTAAGAAAACAGTTCCCTTCGCAGTGCGATGGCACTGTCGCTGTGCGACAGCAATGTCGCGTGGCGACAGAGTCATCGTCTCGCGACAGGCTCTTTTGTCTCGCGCTATGTTCTTCCAATACCGAACCAGAAATCTACCTTCTTGTTTCGACCAGTTCTAATACTGTTTGCTCGATTCTACTTCCTAATTGAGTTTTTCTCACTTTTCTGAACCCATATGTGTTTTACATATGGCCATAACCCTCTTGGAATTCACGCTCCATCTACCCAATCAAACGCTCATGGTAACGAAGGGTACATCCGAGTTTGTGAATTCACCAAACCGTGGAAGCAAGTTTAACTTGCGGGGTCCCAGCCATACGCGCCAACCCTTCCAAAGGTAAGGCTTCCACGCGATGGATTCAGAATCATAACCATGGACCCTCTTTGAGTAACCCTTATCCGTGAACTTTAGAGAACTAGAGCCATTGTTAGGTTGCAAACTCATTGCATCATATTGTGCATACTTGACTACTTGTGCATCTCTTGTTTGTGCGTATTTACACTAATAGTTTGTTTGACTTGTGTTTGAGTTTAAATACACTAATTAATGACTAAAGGACTTTTCTTAATTAATTAACCGATTAATATGAGTTTTTAAAGTCTAAATAAATTGATTGAATCTAACTTAGTACGTCTATAGGATTTTTTCCTCTAAGGTAGAACTCTGGAAACAGACCCAGACTGACGTTTCAGCAATGACGCCGAAGTTTGGCCTGTGGCGTGACACACTAGTGTCCTGCGCGACATGACAGCAATGTCGCGCCGCGAGGGAGCTAGCGCATCGCGATAGTTCCATCGTTTATACGATGGTCCAGTTTTTTGCTTGAGTCTTCACGCCGAGTCTAATTAATCAGTTTGTTAATGACATAAACCGTATTGAGTCTAAGCACATAGTCCCATGGTCTTACACAAGAGTCAAATCATGCCACTTTCACTCACTTCTAAAGCACATACTTTGTTTATATGTTACACCTTGACCATGTCTAAGGAGTCTTGTGTGCGTGTGTTTTTTCATCATTTTTTTAGGGGGGGTAAGTCGGATATTAATCCTCCAAACATAACCATGTTGTTTGAACCCTATACTTGATTCCCAAAAATATGCACCCTATTTTTTGCCTTTCCCAAAAATATGCACCCTATTTTTGCCTTTTTTCCTTTAAAACCAATAAAGTCAAAGACAATTTGAGTCAAGTCATTAAAATAAATATGGTTTAACTGACAGTACTTGGTCAAGAAGAGAAGGACGATTAATCAAGGACAACACCTTTGTTCAAGTTCTACTTTTCGATATGCCCATCAGACACAGAAAAAAGTTCATACTAATGGCAACCCAACAAGAAGTTGATGAGCTTTGGCAAAACCTTGCTAGTCTGACCGAGATGATGAAGACTCTTGCTCTTCAAGTCAATGACCCTGCGAAACAACAACAAATGGAGCGAATGGAGGAAAGCTTGAGAAAGCTCTCTAATGACTATAGGTTCCAGGGGATTAGCTCACAAGGGGTCCTAGTGGACAAGGAACTTCTTCCGCAGAATTTCAATGCCAATAACATCCCTAAATTCGAACCAACTGACAACCCCTACTTTTACCTAAGATCTTTTGAAACTATAATGAACATTAAGGGGATTGACAGGAAGGTTTTCCACACTTTGTTCTCACTATCTCTAGAGACCGTTTGCCAACAATGGTTCTTTTCTCTTAAAAAGGAGAAAACTTCTTCTTGGGATAGCATAATAAATGCTTTCATAGATAGATACGAATGTAACGTCTAAGTCGAAACTGACCATAGAGAGCTTGAGATGTTGAAACAAAAAGAGAATGAAGGCTTTACTTCTTTCTTTAATAAATGGAAGGAAACTTCCACATAATGGTTGAGGTGCCCACTGAGAAAGAATCCGTAAGGATGTTCATTAAGAATCTCCAGGAAAAATACTCTAAGAATCTCAAATATCAAAGCAATTTGAACACTTTTAAGGCCGTCTATGACGTGGGAATCAACATTGAAGATGACCTTGTAAAGCAAAAAGCTGCTAACAACTCCAACAGTGGCTGGAAAGGAAAGAAGAGAGATAATCCTTCTTCTTCCAAAACTACCCACTCAAATAATGTTAGCACCTTTAATCTAAATGAGGTCCTGACTATGAACAACCAAGGACAAAAGAAGCTATTTAGGAGAAACTTTACACCTATTGGCATGAGTTATGACACCATATTTGATCGCCTTCATGCAAAAGGTCTTATAACTCCCATTGGACCATTTGGGGATCCACCAGCCGAAAAGAGGACAGCTAGTTGGAATCCCAATGCCCACTGCAAATACCATCAAGGCAGGGGCCATATTACTAAAAATTGCTGGAAGTTAAAAGAAGTTATTCAAGATCTCATTGATAATAACAAACTTCCATTGCCTCCTGCAAGCAAGAAGCCAAGTATTAATAATGCTCCACTTTCAGACTCCTTGGCTATTTCTGATGAGGAAGATCATGTCGATCCAACAACTCTGATTAAACCGGTTGAAGAGACTCTTGCCATCGAAGAAGAAGAGGAAATCTTTTTCGATGCTAAGAAGCACACTATAGGCGAGTCGTCGACCAATAAAGAAGAGGTATGGAACCTCATAAACACGCTGAAAGAGGCAATTAATGTATGTCGCGAACTCCTCGACCATCTAAAAATGGTTCAAAATAAGCGCGATATGGAAAAGATGACAACTACTAAGACTACTGAGAGAAAACCCTTTTCTCTCCAAGTAGTTGAAAAACCCAAAAGGAGCAATAAGCCTTATACTCCAATTGGGACCTCTTATGCAAATATGTTTCAAAAGCTCTTCGAGAGTGGGAAGATTAAACCTCTCGAGCCAAGACCTTTTGAATCGCTAAAAAGGACAGATAGATTCTATTGTCCATACCATCAATCTGGGGGACACACCATTGAACATTGCTTCAAGTTTAAGGATCTAGTCCAAGGACTAATTGATAACAAGAAGTTGGTCCAAATAACCCCAGAAAAAGATGCTAGTATCAATGGAGTTTGGGAAAGCGATGACGAGGATATCCACCTCAAAGATTTGGAAGAAACTCCACTTTCCACAATCTATCCAGTAGATGATATTTGGGATGAAAAAGACTCGCCCATAGATGTCCTCACAAGATTAGGGAGAATGCAACCTCCCAATACAACATAACCTATTCCTACTATCCAACAAATTCCCATATCCATCATAGAAGACAATGATGTTGTAAAACAACTCAAGAAGACTAAGGTCGAGATGAACGTATGGAAACTACTAGCCACATCCCGTGAGCATAGAGTCGTAGTAATGGATGCCTTGGCTAAAGTAGGAATAGATTCTGAAACCACTCCTGAGGGGTTAGCTAATTTTCTCACGAGTGATCTTCCAAGTCCCATCAACCCAATCACCTTTTCTGACAAGGATCTACCTCCAGAGGGTGAGAAGCATAATAAGGCCATAAACCTCACAGTAATCTGCAAGAGAATGAATGTCCCAATGACTCTTGTAGACAATGGGTCAGCAATCAATGTTTGCCCACTACGAACTGCGAGGATGTTAGGAATAAAAGATGAAGATTTATCTCCATCTACACAAGGAATAAGGGTTTTTTATAACACTCGTCGCCAAGATCTTGGGACTGTCACTATGAATGTCACGGCAGGAGTCATTGAACATGCTACTAATTTCCAAGTGGTAGATATTAAAGCTTCTTTCAACTTGTTGTTAGGGCGCCCTTGGCTTCATGACCTTAAGGTCGTCCCTTCATCAACAAGTGAAGGCCATAGTTGGAGGAATTCCTGTCACAATCGATGCTTCTCCGATGAGAATTAAGGCAATCAATAAGCCTATTATAAATGTGGAACACGATGAAAACGATGAAGACTTATGGGGCTTTAACGCAGAAGAGGTCTCTTTTATCGATGAAGATGAAAAGACCCCTCTTCACTACGACCTCCATACGAACATGATAGTCAATGGTATACTCCGAAAACAAGAACACTTTCCTTGAATGACTCTAGGAAAGAAGAAAGGAGTAACAACACAAATAGGATCGCCTGGCCTTCCTAAATCAGATACTTTTGGACTTGGTTTTGAACTGACTCCAAAAGACTATAAGCAAGCCCGGGAAAAGATTAATGCACGGAGGAATGCTCGTACTCAAAAGAAAGCAATCCCAATGGACGAATATCCTCTCACTTTAAATGGTCAATTCATAAGAGAGGGTGAGAACTACCCTTGTTACGAATTTCCGGAACCCTTTGTTAAAGATGGAATAAGACAACCCGAGTTCGAAATCTTCCTGGATTGCAATTTCTTAGATGACATCCCAACTCCTACCCATAAGGAGAAAGCACCTCCATGCTTTGACTTTAATGTCATGGGGTTACTCTTTGGCTACGAGAAAAATGAGCCTAAGCGTGTCGATGATAGTTCTACGCTTATTCAAACGGCCTTGCAAAGCGAAGACTTCGATCCTACAAAGCTCATTACTCCTGCAGAAGGATTAGTCCAAGGATGTAGAAAGACCGTGAAGGTGACTACACCAAGTGGAAGAAGGATCTCCATAACAACAGGACAAGGACCAATGTTCAACGAGTCTGAGTCATCTGAGTCTGAGTCTGAGTCTGAGTTTGAATTCAAGCCCTCTTTAGTCGAGTCTTCTAAACCTTTTGTAGTAACATCTCCTTCTCTCCCTTATACTTCAAATTCTACCCTTAGGATAGTTAGTAGTCAAGTCCCAACGGACATCTCTTTATTTGATGTAATGATTTCCGAATTCAATAATATGCCTTCTTCCGCTTATTCCTCGTGCTATTCCCTTACTCAAGATGATGAGCATTGCTTAGCTAACAATAAAAACAATAAAGAAATAATTAAGGCAATGGAAACACTTGATAATAAAACACCGGTAATTGAAGATACTGAAACGATTGATATCTCAAAAGATCCAACCATTAAAAAAGAAGTTAAAATTGGTCTAACTCTTAATAAAGAAGAAAGAACCGATTTAATAAATTTACTAAAAGAATTCATAGATGTGTTCTCTTGGTCATACGAAGATATACCAGGAATAAATAGAGAAATAGCTCAACATATAATACCACTAATCCCAGGAATGAAACCTGTAAAACAAAAGTTACATCGAATGAAACCCGACGTAGCTCTAAAAATAAAAGAAGAAGTTCAAAAACAAATAACAGCAGGTTTTATAAGGGTATCCAAATACCCCGAATGGGTCGCAAATGTGGTACCTGTCCCCAAGAAAGACGGAAGGGTAAGAATGTGTGTCGACTACAGAGATCAAAATAAGGCAAGCCCAAAGGACGACTTCCCTTTACCACACATCGATATTTTAGTAGATATACAGCGAACCACACACTTCTCTCGTTTATGGATGTGTACGCAGGGTACAACCAGATTCTCGTGGCAGAAGAAGACATGGAAAAGACTACATTCATAACACCATGTGGCACTTACTGTTACACGGTAATGCCATTCAGGTTGAAAAACGCAGGTGCCACTTACCAAAGAGCAACGAATGCCTTACTCCATGACATGATGGGTGTTTTCTATTCACCTTATTTGAACTATTAAAACATAATTAAGTTGTAATTTGTATTTGGATAACACTTAATTATCAAAACTAATTATCCTAAACTATTGGGGAAATAAATTACCAGGTCACAAAAATCGCAACGAACTTGGACAAATTAATACTTTGAGGCGTGAACAAAATCACTTTTTCAAAGTAATATTTAACCAGCCGTGATTAAACAGACCGGATATCACGAAAGTAATAGGAGATACAACAAAGAAAATCACAATAGTGTGTAGTATATTTATAATCTAATGAAATCAAAACTTTGATAATTTATGATGATGAAAATTGAGAATGCAAAAGGTTTTAAAGAAAATATCAAACCGCTATTTTCTCAAGTTAGTTTTCATCATATGTCTAAAACATATCTATAGAAGCAATTTTTTATCAAGCCAAATATCACCAAGTAACTGACAAAATAACATAATGAAGAAAATAACTTGAAGAAAACTGTCAGCCTTGAACCATGAAGAAACCGCGCCAGACTGGGCCGGCTCTCACCTGATCGGGCCAAAATGGTTGATGAATTAAAGAGCCTCTCGCACCCGGCCAGAGGGCGGTGGCCCTGCTGGGCAATGAAAACCAAATCCGGAATTCCCTTCTCGCGCCTTATAGGGCGAAGAAGAACAAATCTTAGCACTAAAGCTTTGAAATCAATATCCATTGGCGCCTGATAGGGTACCAACTTCCAGGCTGGGCGGTGGAGCAAGATCCCAGAACCACCCTCGTGCTCGATCAGGCGAGCACAACCCTGACCGGGCGGTGAACCGGGTTGCTGCAACGTTGCTTGCTTTGCTTCCTCTTTACAGAGTTATTGCCTGTAAAACTTTATTTAATTAATTACAACACCTTAACCTAAGTAAATCAATTAAATAACATGAAATTAGTCTATCATTCTCTAAATTATTCAACAATTCTTCCCCATTTAGAGAGTAAATCTAAACTCATTGCAAAACATCACCATCGTAAAGGCAATCTTATGCATAACACGATTTAACGTGTAACAAGCCATTAAAACGACTTCACCCTAAAATCCATCACTTAAACCCGAGTATGACAGCATAGAAGTATCCATTTCTTCTAGTGTCCTATTCTTCCTTTTCGCTACACCATTTTTTTGTGGTGTATATATCGCGGTAGTTTCATGTACTAAACCTATAGATTGGAAATAACTTGGATCATAATATTCACCTCCTTCATCAATTCTGGACCTTTTTGTCTTTCCATTAGTTTGCAATTCTATTTCACTTTTGTAGATTTTAAATTTATCTAAGGCTTCATCTTTAGAGAATAACAAATAAACATAACAAAACCTTGAAAATTCATCAATAAATGTTACAAGATATATCTTATTCCCTAAAGAAGGTGTGTTGTGAAAATCACATAAGTCACTATGCACTTAATCAAGCAACGCAGTATTTTTCTTGTCTTGCACTTCTCTATCCTTGGATCAAACATGGGTATAAAATCATGCTTAGACATAAAATGTAGTTTTTTTTATAATTAACATGACAAAGCCTTAAATGCCATAGAGAATTATTATTAACAACATACACAACACCAGTTAATGTATTTCAAATACTTAACTTAAACATACTGTCACACAAATAACCTAGTCCTATAAATTGACCACCTTTAGACAAAATAAACTTATGCGACTCAAAAACCATTTTAAAACCTAATTGATTTAAGATCGCACCGGATACAAGATTTCTCCTAAGTTCGGGAGCACACAAAAACATCTCTTAAAATAAGATCTTTGCCCGAACTAAAGACTAGCTCAACTTATCCCTTGCTTAGAACCTTTGCGGTAGAGTCATTGCCCATGTAGAGAATTTATCCATCATCAACCTCCATGAAGGTCTTGATTAATGTTCTATCATTGCACATATGCCTCGATGCACCCGAATTGATATACCACAAACAATCAGCCTGTACACAAATGATTTCGAAAATCATACACACATAATCCATAAATGAATTAAATGAAATTTTTTACACAAAGGTTACCTTGTTCATCTTGGGATTGCCTAGATTTGCCTTTCCCAGCTTGAGTCTTTTTCTTACTCAATTTCTTCTTCCAGATTTTACAATTCTTCTTAAAATAATTGAGTTTTCCACAAACCCAACAAGCACGTGATTTTGTACCATTACCACTTACTTTAGGCTTCTTGACCAATTTGTTTGTTTGAGCATATCCCCTCCTCTCATTGGACTTTCCATCCTCCACCATGTTCACGGTGGTAGAACTAGGATTTACCTCCTTTTGTCCTTCTTGAGCACGTATTTCATCCTCAATCCGAATGAGGGATCTCAAGATTTATATCATCATTTATATGCTTTAATCCATTCTAGCTTAAAGTCTTTCCAAGAGGAAGATAATTTGTCTATTATAGAGGAAACTATAAAGGTCTAATCAAGATTAATTTCATGTTGCCTAAGACTCCCTAAAGTCCTTTGAACCTCATGATATTGTTCTATGACCGGCCTACTATCAAAAAACTTATAATGGTTAAATTTACTAACAAGGAATTTTTTGCTAGATGCATCTTCGGGCATATATTTAGACTCTAAGTCTTCCCAAAGCCTTTTAGCGAAATCATGAAACAAATAAATATCAAACAACTCATTTGACATACCATTCAAGATGTGCCCCCGATAAATGTAATCGTAATTCTCCCACTTGTTGCGTTTCCTAGTAGCCTCCAATGCCTCATTTCCTCCTCCATTGGCTTCAGGGAAGTGAGAACGTACGCCACTCCAAGTCTGGTTAATAGAAAATGCATCTTTTTCTGCCATCTTCGTAAATCAACTCCTTCAAACTTGTCTAACTTTTGAAAGTTTGATGTCAATTCTTTCACTGTTGCCATCTTTGTAGAAATTATTACTTTGGATTTTTTGGGAAATTAATTACCGGGTAACAAAAATCGCAACGAATTTGGACAAATTAACACATCGAGGCGTGAACAAAATCACTTTCCCAAAGTAATATTTTGACCCTGATTAAACATACCGGGTATCACGAAATTACTAAGAGATATAACGAAAACAATCACAATAGTGTGTAGTATATTTGTGATCTAATGAAATCAAAACTTTGATAATTTATGATGATGAAAATTGGGAATGCAAAAGGTTTTCAAGAAATTACCAAATTGCTATTTTCTCTAGTGAGTTTTCATCATATGTTTAAAACATATATATAGAAGTAATTTTTAATAAAGCCAAAACAACCAAACAAAGCAAATAACTTGAAGAAAACTATCAGCCTTGAACCATGAAGAACCAGAGCCAGACCAGGCCGGTTCTCGCCTGACCGGGCCAAACTGGTTGACGAATTCTAAAGCCTCTTGTGTAGAGGTGATCAAAATTTGGGCCAGGCCGGGCTTTACTAAAAACACACAAGCCCAAACCCATTAAAAAGTGTCGGACTTTTTGGGCCGAATCCGGCATTTTTAACTAAAATTGTGTTTTTTTGCTTGCCCAAACCCTCCTGTTTTTTGGGCAGATCGGGCCGGGCTTGCGGGTCGAGCCATATTTGATCACCTCTACTCTCGTGCCCGACTAGGTGGCGATGACCTTGCCGGGCGGCAGAAACCAGATTCCAGAATTCCCTTCTTGCGCCTTGTAGGGCGAAGACGAACAGATTTGGGCAGTCAAGCTTCGAAATCAATCTCCGTTTGCGCGCCCGTTAAGGTGGAAAATGTCGGCCGGGCAACGGAACAAGATCCCATAATCACTCTTGCAGTCGGTCAGTTGGGCGAGCACAGCCCTGATTGGGAGGTGAATCGAGCTGCTACAACGTTGCTTGCTTTGCTTCCTCATTACCGAGTTATTGCTTCTAAAATTTATTACAACACTTTAACCTAAGTAAATCAATTAAATAACATGAAATTAGTCTACCATTCTCTAAATTATTCAACATGAACTTATCTTGTCTAAACTTAACTGAACTTCTTAAACCTGAAATAAGTGAAGATATGGTGACCAGAACACGCCCAAATAATAAGAAGGTCTAATAAGTTCCAATAAGTTCAATAAGGTCCAATAAATTCTATACGGTCTAAGAAGTTCTAATAAGTTCAATAATTAGGTTTTATAAGTTTATTAAGTTCAAATATGTTCAGATAAGTGACAATAAGTTCAGGTGAATAAAATACACTCTGAAATTAATTTTAATAAACTAAATATATTTTCACTGATTAGAAGTTATTTTTACTAATTCAAAAATATTTTTGTTTAACTGTATGTAATTTTTTTTACCAAACTAAACAATTTAATTATCTTACAGATCTGAATATTGTTTTTAAGGGAAGAGAACATGGTCTTAGTTGGTCAAATTATGAAGGGGTGATAATCAAGTATTTATAAGGTTTAACTGTTAAATATAAGGCTTTTAATAAATAATGCACATTATATATGCTCAATTACCCTACCTCTATTTCATATTAGGAGTAATTATAGGGTATTATTTGTGAGACATAAAAAAATACCAAAGTTACATCTAATATGAAACAAAGGTAGTAATATTTATTTACTAGGTTTAATTGTTAATATAAGGCTTTTCTAATGAGATTAGGGACAATTGTACTGGAATACACTGATACAACAACTTGTTGATGGCTTCAATGAATTGAACTTATTTCTAATGTGTTTCTTTTTAATCAAGCTAGATCATGTAGTAATGTATGGACTAAATTAATAATTTCAACATTAGTACAGTGACATAGTCATAATAAGCAATAGTTGTATAAGTGTGAAGATACAGTTTTTTTTAATAATTGATCCGACAATATACAAGTTTGTTAGTATCCTTTCTTTGAATGACCATTTAGTAATTGAACGTCGTTGAATGATTGAAACGGTATCGAATAGAACATGTGTTAATTAAATGGCTATAAATATGTCCCAACAATTCTTAACCAATTTATTCGCAATTTATTTTCAATCAACTCTAAGCTAGTTTGGGAAAGTTCTAATCCTCTCAAAATGGATCCAATCTTTCTTCTAGGATTTACCATTTTCCCAATCATCTTTACTTTTCTAACACTAATAACCCACCAACTATCCAAACCCGAAAATCCCAAAACAACAAAACTTCCACTTGGCAAAACAGGGTGGCCTTTCATAGGAGAAACTTTAGCCTATGTAAAATGCCCTAAAAAATTCGTACTTGATCGGATGAACAAGTATTCCCCTAGTGTCTTTCGGACACGTTTAGCCGGGGAGGACATGGCGATTTTCTGTGGCCCTTTGGCTAACAAATTCCTGTTCTCTAATGAAGGAAGTCTCATTACTTACTGGCTGCCACCCTCGGTAGCCAAATCTCTATCCTACAAAAAAATCGACTCGAGTTTACCATCAGGTAAACCAGCACATGATGTATCATATAAGTTCCTCAAAGTAGACTCAATTCAGAATTATGTAAATGTTGTAAATTCCATGGTCCAAGAACATTTGCACACATTTTGGAATCCTTTTGATCAAGTGAAGGCCTTTACTCTTGCAAAAGAGCTGACCTTTGCTATGTCATGTCGAGTACTAGTTAATTGCACTAATCCTAGCCAAGAGGAGGTAAGACAGCTCGCCGATCCCTTCTTCCTTTTAGTCCAAGGTATTTTCTCTGCGCCATTTTACTTCCCTGGAACACCTTACTACAAGGCTATCAAGGGAGGCAAGCTTGTCAAGGAGAGACTTGTTGAGATAATTACGCGAAGGAGAAGAGAAATGACTATGAAAGGAGACTACAACAATGATTCGAACAGCCAAGATGACTTATTGGGTCGCTTGCTTGTTGATTCTCTCAAAACTGGCAACTTCTTGAGCGACGAAGATATTGCTAGTAAGATTATTGGTCTCATGTTTGCTGGTTTTTACCCAACGAGCACCACAATTGCTTTTATGATCAAAAATCTTGCAGAGCACCCTGTAGTGTACGAAAAGGTTTTACAAGGTACGTTCACCTGCTCTTGCTGCGAAATATATTCTTTTTAGTATAAATTGATAGAGTATTCAATAGAGCCTGTGAACTACCATTTAACCTTTAAACTTTTTGGTTGAGTTGGTCTTTTGACAAACTGTAATAGCTTAGATTTAAAAATTGATGCACGCACATTAGAGCTACAAAATCTAAGAAAGTTATAATATGAGAACAAAAGGTTATATTTTTTTGTTTAAGGGATTTCATGCTTGCCAATGCATTATTTTGGCTATTACGTAATATCTTTAATTACACTTTTGTAAAAATTATAAAAATTAATATTTGAAACGTAGATTTTAAGACGAATTTAACTGAATCTCACATGATTATGTTTTTTCTAATAAATAAATCACAAAAAACGATCAAAGAACATTAAGTGAATATAGTGTAAAAGTGTATATGGTACAATAAAAGAAAAACGTAAAAAATATAATAAATATATATAAATAAATTGTTTTGTTTTAAAGTGTTTTCTACTTGCACAATAGTTCAATAGAATAATTTTTCTTATCTCAATAGCTCTAGAAATTTGCGTTTTTGGACTTTGTTTGATGTGAGATAGTTTTAAGCTAGATTCATGAATTTCTTACGTGGGGTACAGTATCATTGTCATTGTATTTGTTTTTGGTGAAAAGTAGAGTATCATTTTACAACGATGTTCTTATAAAAGTACAAAAACTTCTCTCCATAACCAAAAGATTGTCCGATCCTACATCCTAATAACTTAATATGCATTTTAGATTTTATAAAAACTACCTTATTAAAAAAATGTTGTAACAATTTACCTTCTTTTTAAAAACAATTGTAAGAAACCACCTTATAAAACGCTAAATGTTGTAAAAAAATTACGTTATAAAACAATAAATGTTCTAAGAAACTATCTTTTGCGCAATTACGTAATTATTGCATTGAATAAAAGACGTTTAATGACCCATTTTCAATCATCTTTTCTCTTTTTCCCATCCAATTTCTCCACAGCCCCCTTATAACCCCTAATTTCTCTTCTCTTTCATTAATAAATCAAGCACATGGTAGCAATTTACAACATTTAATTTTTATATAAGGTAGTTTCTTACAACAATTTTTTTATAAGGTAGTTTTTCAAAAGAAAAAAAAAAAAAAAAAAAAAAAAAAAAAAACCTTTTTAATATCCAAAGAAATTTTGTGCACATGAGTTTGGCACATTATTGATGAGTAGAGAAATAGATCGAAAGAGCAAGTAAAGTTGCAAGTAGGAAAATTTACAGTGGGACAGAGGGAAAATGTTAAATTTCGACACAATATGAAATAAGACTGGGCAATCTGAATAAGGAAGAGGAGAGTTTGGTTCACAAATATGGTCAAAGAGCTTTCATACCAAAATCAATTGGCAATAGTAGGAGTTACTCCTCTACCTTATAAAGTGGTACCACCTCTCTTCTTTTTCCAATATGGGACAATCACAAATGGGTTACAATGGGTTTCAACACTCCCCCTCACTTGTGAGTGTCCTAGGAAATTCATAACTAACTGGATAAGGCCAGATCATAATCCTCTTAGGGGCTGGATATCCTGTCGAGGTAAATTCTTATGTAGTAGCTATTAAATAGCTAGCTCTGATACCATGTTAAATTTCGAGACAATATGAAATGGGCCTGGGCAACCCGAATAAGGAGGAAGAGAGTTTGGTTCACAAATAAGGTCAAAGAACTTCCATACCAAAACCAATTGGCAATAGTAGGAGTTACTCCTCTACCTTATAAAGTGGAACCACCTCTCCTCTTTCTCTAATATGGGACAATCACAAGTGGGTTACAATGGGTTTCAACAAAAAATCTATGAAAATCAAGGGTTAGTCAATTTATGAAATTAAAGATATATTTACATTATCGACTAGCTTTATTGATTTGTTAATGTGGTGGAAAACAGAAAATATGGAGATTTTACAATCAAAAGAAGAAGGAGAAAGCTTGAGTTGGAATGACGTTCAAAAAATGAAGTACTCATGGAATGTGATATGTGAAACAATGAGGCTTACATCGCCTGTACCAGGAAATTTTCGAGAGGTTAAAACTGATTTTAGTTATGCAGGATTTAAAATCCCAAAAGGGTGGAAGGTAAAAAAATTTGTAATGCTTTTTGTTCCAGTTTTCTGTGTACATGTTTCTGTTTGTGTTTTTGTAGTTCCTAAGCATAGTTTTGAACATTTATATCATTGAAAAGCTTATAACACGCATTTTTGAAACTAGTCCAAACTAATCTTTAAGTGATGCATTCCAAGGAAAAGTCTTTAAGAACTTCCCCTAACTTTTATTTACATGTCTATTTCTAACATTTATTACTCACATAATAAAGAGAAATAGGTATATAAATAAGGGACGAAGGAATTACTTTTTTTTCACCTTATTTTTGCTAAACTTAAATTATTATTTTTTAAAAAGAAATTATTTTTCTGAAATGAACTAATTTTTATCGAACTAAAACTATTTTTACTGAATATTATCATTTTTAGGTGAAGAGAAAAGGACTTTAAAGAATTTTATTTTATGAACTTAGAGGGAATATTATAATTAAGTAAATCTAAATTCTAATCAAAAGGTTATTTTAACATGGAGCAAAAAACAGTTTCAGAGAGTGAGAGTGGTTAGAGTTTTCCCGATTTCAGGAGATCCTGGGGTCGATTCTCACCCACGCCTTTGTAGTTCTCTAAACAACAACAACAACAACAACAACAACAACAACAACAAAAAAGTTTCAATCTATATATTTTATAGATTTGAAATCAGAAAAAATGATAGTATATAAAATTAATATAATTCAATATCATTTTTTTTATTTAATTTGTTTCAATTTGTGAAGCTTATACACTATATTACAACTTTATCATTATTATTATTTTTTTTTCAATAATTGTGAATTTGTTATTGTCATGTAGATCCATTGGTCACTTTATGCAACACATAATAACCCTACATACTTTCCAAGTCCGGAAAGTTTTGATCCTTCAAGATTTGAAGGGAATGGCCCAGCACCTTACACATTTGTGCCATTTGGAGCGGGACCTAGAATGTGTGCAGGAAAGGAATTTGCTCGAATTGAAATGCTTGTTTTTCTACACAACCTTGTTACAAACTTTAGGTTGAAGAAGGTGAATCCTAATGAGAAGATTATCTATAACCCGGATCCGATTTTAACAGAAGGTCTTCCAGTTTATCTTCAGTCCCATGTCAACTAAATTTTATGTTAGATTGAATCAAAGCCGGATAGAATGCTCGCATATTAAGGGCTTTGTGTACTTATTATTATAAGGTAATTAAGTGTCATGGTGGTACCAATTAAAGGCATAGGGTTGTATTGCCTTTTTGGGCCTCTTTTTACAATAATAAATAAAATCGTATAATAAGTTTTTGCATGTCAACAACTTAAATATGTACAATTTGTAATCATATTATTATTATTATTATTATTTTAAGGGAAAATCAATTCATTAATAAGAAGCCATACGACATCTATAAAAAAGATAAAAAACAATTAATAAAATGAAAATTGAATCAAATAACAATTCTAATTATATAGAACTATGATCGCGAGTGAGAATTGACATTAATGAATATTATTACTTTTAATGAAGTGTAATATGATTAATAATCCAATAAGATATATTTTGAAAATGCTTATGAAAATATATGGTTAATGTACGGTATTTCCACCAAATACCCCTAAGTAATTTGCTTATTCACGATATTCTCATATGTGAAACTTTTGATATACACTATATACCCCCGAGTTTACTAAAAATGTTACCCAATGCCCAAATTACAAACAGACGTCAACTCCATAAGTCATTAAGGTTTAATTATGCCATGTGGCATCCTCTGATTGGTTGTTTTTTTATATATATATTAAATTAATTATTTAAAAAATAAAATGTTAAATAAAAAAACGACCCATACCCTAGCCACCCTCCCCACCCCACCACCACTATTGATTTTGGACAAGTCTTTCTACATTTTTGAGAAGCCTCGCCCACCCCCCTCTCACCCGCGTGGACGACCAACACCCCCTCCTCTAGAGCCAGCGATTCCCCCCCCCCCCCATGTCGCGGCATCACTGCTCCCCCTTCCCTTTAAATCGCCATACCTGGTTTTCGATCTAGGGTTGAGGGTTCATAATTTAGGGTTTGGGTTGGTGGTTATAGGGGAAGGAGGCTATGAAACTAAGTTAGGGATGAGCTAGGCGAGGGCAGTGCCTGCGCCGGAGCAAGGGAGGGGCTGATCAGTTCATGCAAGAGGAGATAGATTAAGGAGAAGAGCGTGGGGTCGCTAGTGAGGGGGAGTGGGGTGTTAGGGTGGTGTCACCGGCGTGGGGGAAGCCTGGTGCCGACAACAGGGAGTGTTGCCGGTGGCTGAGCAGGGGAAGAGGCTGGCAGGGGTAGGGCGGGAAGGTGATTAAGCTAGGTTGTTTGTCTTTTAAAAATATTTTTTAAAATATTTTTATTAATTAATTAAACAATTTCAAATAGAGCAAAATAGAGAGTGCCACGTAGCATAATTAACCCTCAATGAATAACGGTGTTAACATATGTTAGTCATTTGATGACATTTTTAATAAACTCGGGGGTATATGGTTTATTTCAAAATTTTCATGGGCATATCATGAATAAGCAAATTACACAAGGGTATTCGATGAAAAATCTATTACATACCCCCTCTCTTTTTATTGTCAAAACCATAATAATTAAGTTCTAAGGCCCCGTTCACTTTACCTTATTTTTGCTGAACTGAAATTATTTTTACTGAAACAAAATTGTATTTGCTGAACTTAAATTATTTTTATTGAAGTTAAATTAATTTTACTAAACAGAAATTATTAATGCTGAACTGAAATTATTTTTACTGATTTTCTATTATAATTCGTCTTTTAGAAAACTGAATTTTACTAAATTGAACTTATTTTTACTGAACTGAAATTAATTTTACTGAACTAAACTTATTTTTACTGAATTGAAATTATTTTTACTTAAGATTATTTTTTTAAGGTAAAGTGAACAGGGCCTAAAAGTGTGTAACTTAGTAACTTAGTTCATAACTACCCAACTCAAATAAAAGTTAATTAACTCATATCTAGGTATCTAATATTATGGGGGAGGGATTAATGTCCACTTGAAGTTCCCATTTTATATAAACTTGTTAATTTAACATAAAAATAAGAATTATGACCAAATACAAAAGCTTGCCTCACCCAATACATAGTGAGATGGAACAACCGCTAGCGACAACTCTCTCTTCGAGTTAGGATTTCCTTCACCTCTCTTCTCTTGGATTTTACATCTAGGAACAGAAAACAAAAATAGAGAAGCTCTCACTACCGCTTTGTCAATGGAAAAAACCTTCGCTGAAATTCAACCGCAAAAAAAATAAAATAAAATAATAAAATTCCAAATCTCTCTCATCCTTAATTCAATACTTTGTAATAATTGACCTTAGTTTTCTTCTCCAATGGCGGCTATACTACTCTTTGCATTATCTTAGTCATTTTGAGAGATTAGAGATCCCACTGTAATAGTAATAATGTCTGTTAGGTTCCTAGGTTTTGAAGTGATGACAATTGACAATTAGCTTATTAGCTGGTTGCTGCTTGCTTTGTTTAATCAATTGTTTATGTACAGTGATAGCTAGTCCAGGTACTTGAAGATCGATATTCTTCTTGAAAAATGTTCAAGAAAATGATGAAATCAAATGGGTTGATCCAAGGAAACTTCAAGATTTTAAGAACATGAAGATCTCTAGAATAGGTTTTGTATTTTGTATCTTGTTGCAAGTGCGTATGAATAGTTTAGTTAATTTAAATGGCAATAGTTTTCTTACTTAAGAAATAAAAAGTGTTGTAGGGATCAGGAATAATTGACGTAGTGGGTACTAAAGACACTACCAGTTCAAGAAACATGCAACAATTGTTTACTAAACTTGGACTATACAACTAGAGCTGTAAAAAGCTCACTCGACCCGACTCGACATACCGACCCAAGTCCGATTATTAACCGACCCATCTGAACCCGAAAAAATGGTAACCCGAATCGGACCTGACCCGACTTGAAACCAACTTAACCCTAGACCCGATTTGACCCGAGTATTTGAGACCCGAACCCAAACATGAACCGACCAGCAGATGACCCGACCCGAATGTAACCCGTAAATTATTGACCTGAACCGAACCCGACCTGAACCGAAATTGACCCAAACTCGTTTTAACCCGTTAAAACCCGAATTTAACCCGATTTATTACTAACCCGACCTGAATTCAACTCGACCCATTCCTAACCCGAGTCAAATTTACCCGACATGTTACAAACCCGACTCGAAATTCAATCCGACCCGAAATCAACCCAACTTATTATTGACGCGACCCAAATTCAACCCGACTTGTTATTGACCCGACCTGAATTCTACCCGACTTATTACTAACCCGACCCAAAATTCAACCCGATCTGTTATTAACCCGACCTGAAATCAACACAACTTGTAATTGACCTGACTTAAATTCAACCCAAATTATTTCTGACCCGATTTCAAATCACCTTAAATTCAATTTAGATCACCTTATTATTATTGATCAAAGCATTTTGTCTAGGAAGACCAAGTTGGTCTAGGCCAACAAAAGAAAGTAGCATCATCCCCAAATTTAAGAGTTAAATATAGTATATATTTGTTGTATGGTCAAATAAGATAAGTATCTTCTTAAATTATAGTCTATAGTTCCCTAGTATGTTGCCATATATATATATATATATATATATATATATATATATATATATATATATATATATATATATATATATATATATATATATATATATATATATATATATATATATATATATATATATATATATACATACATATATATGTAATAACTTTTGTTTGAGGAAATAGATATATATAAAAACTTAGATACAAAAAATTAGAACTTATTGTGCTAAATTTTTGTGGTCTATAAGATGATTAGGATCAATGTTTGGTTATTCCTAGCACATATACATGACCCGACTTGATCATAACCCGCAAATTATTGACTTGAACTAAATCCGACTTGAACCCGAACATGACCCGACCCGATTTTAACCCGCAAATTCTTGAATTGAACCGAACCCGACTTGAACCCGAGAATGACCTGACTTGGAAATGACCCGACCTGATTATAACCCGCAAATTATTGACTTAAACCGAACCCGAATTTAACCCGAGAATGTCCCAACTTGGAAATGACCCGACCTGATTGTAACCCGCAAATTATTGATTGAACCGAACCCGACTCAAACCCGAGGTGACTTGATTCTAACCCGCAAATTATTGACTTGAACCGAACCCGACTCGAACCCGATAATTACCCTAGCCCGTTTTAACCCTAAAAACCGAATTAAAACCGACCTATTATTCACTTGACCCGAATGTAACCCGACCTAAAACTGTCCCAAAACCGATAAGATGTATGACCCTACGTGACCCGACTCAATCATGACCCAACCCGAACCCAACCCGCATAGGTTACGGCATTAACCTGAATTGACCCGACCTGAGTTGACCCGACCCCCTAGCTCTTACCCGACTCAAATTCGACCCGTTAACCCGAATTGACAGCTCTATATACAACACTATAAGAAAACAAGCCATTTTCGATTGAAAAACTTCCTCAGAAACACCTTGTTTTCATTTAGAAAAACCCATTTCCGACGAAATTTCTGTTGGAACAGGTTGTTGGAAAATTATTTGTAGGAAAAATGACCATTTTTGATGGAATTTCCAACGGAACTCAGTCATCGAAAAATATTTTTCGGCACAGGAAAAGTCTGTCGAAAATTTCTGACTAACATAATTCCGCCAGAAATTCCATCGGTAAATGCTAAAAATAAAAAAACGCCTCTCACCACCCCTTACCACCAGCCCGCACCCTAGCCCCCAACCCAAACCACTAGCCTCCATCTCAGTCCTACATCAACCCCCCTAAATACGTACCTCCACCCACAACCTAACCACTAAAACCCCCACCTGAACCCAACCACAGCCACCTTTGAAAAAAAAAAAACAGACATACACACACACACACATACACAAACCAGATCCCTAACAACCACACTAACCCAAACTACTGCACCTCACCACTTACCCTAACCGAATTACCCTACCACCATCCTAATCGAACCATACCTAGCCCCCTAACCCTAAATTTACAAACCTAGATCCAAATCTACCACCCAAACCAAACCTAGATCTACAACCTTAACCCTAATAAATTCGGCTGAACCACCTTTCTTAAGCAAACCACCCCAACACCCACCTAAAACCACCATCACCGCCGTTGAAAAACACAATCACAACCCATAAATTATCAAGAAAAAAAAAGAAAGAAAATTAAAAAGAAGAAAACATAGATTTAATTTACAACTGAAGCTGTGAATTTCATCTCAAATTTGGTTTAATTTACCATGAAACCTTTAGATCCAGGGATTCAAGGTCGAATTTTACCGTAAAAACCATGAATTTGACCATAAAAACGTTGAAAGGTAAACAAAAGGCATCAGAAAGAGAAAGAAATTGATTAGAGGAAGTAGAGGAGAGACGTGAGAAAGAGAGAAGTAAGGAAGAAGAGGAGAGAGAAAGAAAATAGGAGAGGAGTGAGATATGAGGAAGAGGAGGAGAGAGAAAGGGTTTTGTTTTTTTAAGAGAGGAAGAGGCGTGAGTTTTAAAGTATGAAAAACGTTTTTTTTTTTAAAAAAAATTTATATTCTGACGGAATTTCCCTTGAAATTTCAAACGTATTTATAATCCGTCGAAATTTTAATTTATGACGGAATATTTAGTTAGAAAATACATAAATTTTGACGGATTTATATTCCGTCAGAAATTTTTCGATGGAATTACTCGTTTGTCGAAACTGGTCTGTCGAAATAGGCTGTTTTCTAGTTGTGCAATTAGTTAGTAGATATTCACTATTTCCCAAAGTTGAGCATCTTGTCCTTAGCATATTTTTACAAAGCAAATATTTACCAACTAAGTGAAATCATGTTTATTTTTAAGGGAAAATACACTTTATTAATCTCTACTTTGGTCAATTTTCTTTAAATAATCCAACTATCGATTATTCTATAATAATCTAAACTTTTAACTTTGTTTTCTTCTAACAATCCCAAAAATCGGTTAATTTTTTTAAAAAGTAGTTAATATGCCAATTGTCACACATTTATCGGTCCAAAAAAAAATATTAACAAAAAAAATTCAAAAAACAAATAAAAAAACAAATAAAACAAAACCACAACCACCGCTCTTCCCCAACTCAGCCACCAGGAAACCATCCCCAAGCCCTCCTCACTAGCGCCAGCGGGAACCATTCTCTCCCTTTTCCACCACCATCACCATCCTAAAAAGCCACCCCTTCACCCCTAACCCGTTGCCGTACAACCACAACCCTTTACAAAAACTTGCGCCGCACCACCCAAACCACCATCGCTTTCTTTCTCGTTCCTCCAAACTAACAAACACAATTTTAGATTTTCTCTTTCCTTCATTGAAATGGTGGGCCAATAGCCTAGCAGTACCAGTATCACTAGTTCACTACTACCATCTCCTCCATTGAAATGGTTGAGTCGACGGTTTCATGAGGTGAGTTAGTGGGGTTTTCAGAAGAGGGAGATTTCTCTTTTGGAAGACGTTGGTGAGGTGGTCATTTATGGCTTGATGGTCGAGGAAGGGGATGATTTGGGCAGTGCGGCAAAGGTTAGCTATTTTGACCGGTTTGGGGTTGCATTAGGAGGTAGAGGTGGCGGTGGGGGCTAAAGAAAGTGGCTGCCAGATTTTTTCTTTTTCTTTTTCTTTTCTTTTCTGTTTTTTATTTAAAAAAAAATTTGAAATGCTCATATGTTGACACGTGTTAAACAACCTACAATAATCGGTTGTTGACTTTTGTTGACCGGTTTGGTATTGAAGAAAGAAAATGAAGGTGAAATTTGGGATTATTATAGAATCATCGATAGTTGGGATTATTCAATGTAAATTGGTCAAAGTTGGGGTTATTAAAGTGTATTTTTCCTATTTCTATTTAGGGGATAAATCATCGCATACATCTTAGAATATTATTCTAGTTAATTTTAGAAAAGAATAATATAAAGGATGTTTTCCTTCATGCGGCGAGTTTTGCTTCAAGAAAAGATCTTTAACATAAGATATGACTAGGGGAGAGCATGGGACGGGTACCCATACCTTTATTACTAACAGTTCGGGTAACTGATAACTAATATCACTAAAAGTGATATCCATAAACCGAACCAATAAGTTCGAGTACCCGGACTGCGGGTACCTGAATTTTCGGATCGATTATCGGGTACCCAATAAGATTTCCAATAATGATAATTAAACGTAATAATGTAGTAATTATGATATCATTTAACACTAATTAACAATTAATACCACATGATCTTAACAAAATTATTAATAATATTAGTAATCATTGATATTATAAAGTGATTATGAAGTAAAGTAAGAGTTTAGATTTTGGAAAATAGATTTAAGTAGGAATAAAAAAAATAAAAAATTGCTTATCGGATCGGTTTAGGTAACCGTTAATTTTAAAATGATACCCAATAACCATACTCGATAACAAATTATCAAAATGGGTACCCGAACCGTTATGGTTATCAGATTGGGTACCCTTATTTTCGGAACGTTTACAGATCAGGTTTTCGGGTTTTTGGTTTTTCGATTAGTTTTTCTCAACCCTAGATATGACCATCTAGGTCAGGTAATAACTTAGTCGTGGGAACCTTCATTGGTTCACAGGTTTTTTTATTCTCCTACAGCGTCTCGTATTTTGTCATTGGAACGACCTCAGCAACTCATGGATGATTTTGTGTATTGGAAGTTCACGAGGGATGGTAGCTTCTCCACTAAGCTAAGTCAGCCTATTCTTTGCTAGTCCGCATCTCAATGGAGAATATTTTTAGTAAGCCTGCTTCGGATGCGTGGTGGAAAAAGCTATGGGGAATGCCTATTCTTCCAAAGCTGAAGATCTTTTGTTGGAAGGTTCTCCATAATACCTTGCCCCTTTTGGCTTCTCTAAGCTTGAAAGGTGTTTCGGTCAACCCCGCTTGCGTTTTCTGTAGAGAATCTCCTAAATCGACTTCTCATCTTTTTCGGGATTGCTCCTTCACTCAACACCTTCTTACTTGTAGATTTTCGCTATAGGCTGATCCCCGCTTATCGGGTCGACCTTTTAAGGTCTGCTTCTCAGACTTGATTACGAAATTTGGTTTTCGTATGCAATGGAGGGGCCTACTCTCCTTTTTATGTCTCTTATGGGCTATTTGGTTGTCGCGAAATCATTTCAATTCTAGGCAAGCATTGTATTCTCCTTCCACTATTTTTGCCATTGTCGATGAGTGGATCTCTCGGGGCGATTAGGTTGGCCTGTTTTCTCTCCAGCTCTTGTCTGCTCAGCAAAGACAGGTTTCTCCTGTTGTTCCTCATCCTTTTGCTTGTCTTCGAGGTATTCCGACTAATCAGGTACAAGTTTGCCTAATTCTGAATGGGGCATGGTCTGCGTCAGATAGTTCGGCGGGAGCGGGATGGATTTTTCATAAGTTTGACTCTGATCAAGTTTCAGAGGGTGGTTCTAGGGCGTGTCGGGCTGCATCCGCCTTCCAAGATGAACTTCAGGCTTGTGTTTGGGGCCTTCAGGCAGCTATTCATAAAGGGTATAGTTGTCTTTTGATTTACACGGATAGCACTGATATGGTTTCGTCGCTTCAACACGATCGTCCAGCGGAGGTCTCTTGCTTTTGGTTATTGTGTGATATTCGCCGTCTTCTCAACAGCCTTTCTGTATGTAGGATCTCTATGGTGCCTCGAGACTGGGTTAGCCCAGCTCATTGGCTCGCCCGAAGTGCTAGGCAACGTAGGATGTTGTTTTGGTCCTTTTGATTTGCTTAGGGGTGTTTTTTTTTTTTTGTTTGTTTTAGGCTTGTTAGTTACTACTGTCAAAAAAATAAATAAACAGACTTTTGTGTTTTGAATTGAATCTTTTTTCGCATATTTTGAGAGATCATTTGAAAGCTCAAAAAACTCCTGAGAAATAGTTCGTTTGTTTAACAACTGTTTATTCACACTCTTTAAAACGATTTGTATTGTCTCTTGCTTTGTAAGAAAACATATTAAGGGAATATGAGTGTTTGTATAGAGTCAATAAGATAAAGTTAATGATTGGGTAGCATTTGTGAGTTTAGGGGCAAGTGCTTGTGAGTTCAAATGCCGGTGACACCTAGTGTTAGGTGTGGGAATTGTTTTTCTTGAGTTGGGTGAATAACAATAATCATTGTAATTCCTTTTGCTGGCGGTGGCCGCGCCAGTTGAAGCCTTTAACTTCTTTAACTTGTCTATGCCCTCCTAAATTCATGGATTGTGTTACTACTTT
The DNA here is from genome assembly GCF_948465745.1 of Chenopodium album. Taxonomy (NCBI): domain Eukaryota; kingdom Viridiplantae; phylum Streptophyta; class Magnoliopsida; order Caryophyllales; family Amaranthaceae; genus Chenopodium; species Chenopodium album. The sequence goes on from NC_137843.1 coordinate 47,654,341, forward strand.
GGTTGCATATTTTTTTAAAACTTTTGCAACAAATAAATGCTACACATTATTTGCAATAAATGTTTTTCATCTATTTTATTAGGTTGTCATTTCTCTTTATCTCTCTTTTCATCAGTATTCATGTTTGTTTTTACAGTGGTCGTTTGAAATATGATATCATATTATTCTAATGTTAAATAATATGATCGATTCATTTTACATTATATATTAAAACAATCAATTAGTCTTGTAATATCTAAAATACAAATACTACCTCTGTTCATGAAAATTCGACTCACTTACTATTCATGTGGTCAAAATAAAATAACTTTGATCAAATTTTATGATTTATACAATCAAAATAAATTAGATTCCCCTTATGATACATTTTTCAAATAAACTTTTTAAAAATTTTACTTATACATAGCCGAACTTATTAGGTGTCAAATATATTCATTGGAGACCGTGCAAATACTATTTAAGTGAGTCAAAATTTCAGGAACAAAGGGAGTATGATTTTTAAAAATTGTATTAAATAAAAAAATGTTGATAATAATATTTTATACCAAAATAAAGCAACACGGAGTATAATATTTATTACATAAAGAAGTATATGTCAATCATAAACTACATAATCATCAAAATATTAAGGTAGTCATATTCAAAAGACAACTATAAAATTTCATATTTTTTTCTCTCTATTTTACACTCACAAACAAATATTACTTAGGTTGGAGTTTATGGGGCCACTCTAAAGTTACAAATAATTTGTAGCAGAGGTAGTAGGGGGAATTATATACCACCTTTCGGTTTTAGCTTTTTCGGACGTTCTTGTTTGAGCTTCTTATAGAACTTTTGTTTCTAGGTTAGGTCGTTTATTTCTACCGGTATTATTTAATTTAATTTATTTCATTTCGGTTTTTGTGTTTTTAATCTATAAGTAGTCTTTCCATGAGGTAGAAGACTTTTAGTGTTTTAGATTTCTATTATTCTATTCCTGATATAAAAATACCTTTAGAATTGTATCCCGCCTCGTATCCTTGATGTAGCTCTTTCCGATCTATCTAATTAGTCCCCTTTGTAAGTGTTTTCAGAAGGGAGAAAAAAAAAAAAAAAAAAAAAAAAAAAAAAAAAAAAAAAAAAAAAAAAAAGACCTTTAGAATTGTATACCCATCCAATCTAAAATTAAAATTATACATGATCAATGTTAGCCTCCTTTGACCATTGAAGCTATAGTCAAGATTTTACAAACATGCATAGGTAAGTGGCCATGCTTACATTGATGAGCTAAATCATGATACCGCTCTTATTTAGTTTTAAACTTGATGCAAACAACAATAACTACTAAAGCATACAACTTCAATTCTTACACATATCAATATATCCTTACCGGAAACAATTACACGCTAAAAGGCAGAAAATGATCACATATAATTTACTTCTCACCAAAACGGCGTTTCACTTCCTATCCTTATTCGATGACATTTTTCTTTACTTCTTTACACCATGATGATGATCGTCGATGTCTTTGGCTGCACCAAGCAAAGAATCGAGCAACGCGGTTGGTTCGGGGATACCAGGATGCAATTTTTCGTACTCGATAATCCACTTCACTATGCAAGTGTCATTGTCCTTGGGTATTACCTGGCATGTTCCAACAATGGTCTTATACTCCTCCAAGACATCACCTTCGATACATCGTTGCCTCACCAACTTTTTTTCCTTGTCAATTTCTTCGATTATATTCTTTGCTACCAGTGGTTTTCCACCTATATATGAACATAAAAAGACATGTAGTAATTGAATAAATTTAGGATACGTATGACGACGATTCCTTAAAAAGAGTTAAAACTGTTGACAGTGTTGAGTTAACTGAAATGAATACTGTATTAATTGAAACTAATAAGGTTGATCGGTGCTGAAATAAATAAGGTAACTAATTATATAAGATGTTTGGTAGCACTAATTTTCTTATGAAAACTTCTGTAATAGCTAATTTTTGTTCCTAATTAAAAAAAAAAATTAAATCCAATAAAATTGTAAACATATACGAACGATGACAAATCAAGAATATATAGCTAGGTAATATTAAGTACTCCGTATATAATTACGACAATACATACCTGTTTTGTACTTCCAAACGATGATAGAGCCTGGCTTACCAAGTTTGCCCTCATGCAAGTCACAACTTTGGATAAAATGGGGTGCGGCATGAGATACATGATGAGGTTTACTCTCATATATCTCATGGTACACATCTCCAGCTCCAGCTCTAATCTCAATTTCACCCTCAATTTTACGTTTAAGACCCATAATTTTTGTTATTATTACAATTATATGTTATTTGCTATTATTACTTTCTCACTTTTATAGGGAACGGACCAGTGCATGCACAATTTAATTAGATGACCCGGTTTGCAATTTTGCATGAATAATCACGTGAATTAGGCTTTCTTTGCGATAATTATATTTTATTTGTTCTATCATTATTCTTTTTTAGATAATTAGATTTTAGTCATCATCATTAGATATTATAGATATCTTTTTTGACATTTTTCACCTAAATAAACTATTAATGCTATCATTATGTACCTAATTCAGCACTCATGTGTGCTAATATTATGAATGTTGTTATCTTTATTTTTATTTTTTTAGAGGATTTTTCCTATGTGGCTGGTCACATCGTGTGGTTGGGGTTACTCAAATTACTCATTTAGGGGTTACTCAAGTTATCGGGGTTACTCGAGTTACTCGGTTAGGGGTTACTCGAGTTAATCCTGACCGACTAAACCCAGACCGAGTAATCCCTCGAGTAACCCCGGATCGAGTAACCCTTCCAGTAACCCCTGACCGATTAACCCTACAAGTAACACATGACCGAGTAACCCCTCAAGTAACCCATGACCAAGTAACCCTAATCTGAACCCCTCAAATAAACCCCTAACTGAACCCCTCAAGTAACCCCCGACCGAGTAACTTAAGTAACCTCTAACCAGGTAACTCGAGTAATCCCGACCACACGACGTGGCTAGTCACGTATGAAAATTTGTGTATTTTTTTTAGAGTGAATAGATATGATTATGTTGACTCAAAAGAACAATACAAGGGGGGTGAATTGCATTGTTAAGGAACTAGGGTAATTTTTGCGGAATTAGTAAAGAAACTCAAACAAAAACTTAAAGTGTAAAGAGAAATTTTACGTGAAAAACTTCTTGGCTCTAATCAAGAAGAAAAACCACGACCACAAGGGCTTTTAAACTCAACTCTTAATAATAATAGGGCAAACAACCTATTACAAATTGAGACTCTACACTCAAGTTCCTCAACGAACTTAAATACCCTTCAACTGATCCCTCAACTAGTTGATCTCTCTAAACTCTCTCTTTCTCCTTGCTTCACTCAAAGCAATAAACAATCTTAGAGTTTACCCAAACTCTATCCCAATACAACTCAAGATTAAACTTTGAATGCTAAGTACTAAGACACTCAAGGACTTTGAATGCTAAGTACTAAGACACTCAAGATTAAACTTTGAATGCTAAGGATTATGACTCTTTTCGAAAGCTTAAAGATTGTAATGCTCAAGTATATTTTTCTCAACTAAAAACCAATTTAATTTATAGAAAAATAGAGGAAGATAAAACAGCCGTTGCCTCAATCTCCACTAAGCCACAATTTCCTTAGAATTAGGATGTGCAGCTTGTTGGAGCTTGGGCTGCAAGTAAAATCAATTCAACAGGAAGTGGTTTTACTGCATTCTAATTTTTCTCAACCTCTTTGACAAAGTAAACACACGTTTGAAGATTATTTTCCAAAAACTGATTTTCCAAAAAGATAAGCTTTAATAAAATCAGAAATTCTTTTTGACAAAAAGATATTTTTACTTAAAAGATATTTTCGAAATAAACATGCTAAAATATGGAAAATAAAATCTTAATAAAATCCACTTTAATCCTATCATAATCAAAGTACTTAACATAAATACAAGAAGCCTAAAAATAAAGATAAACTAAAATAGACTCCTTGAAACTCTGTGAAGCTTCGACTCTGGAGCTTCAGTTCCTCACTCAAGGAACTTGTCTTGAAGCTTCGACTCTGGAGCTTCAGTTCCTCACTCAAGGAACTTGTCTTCTGATTGTCTTCTTATCCTTCCATAGCAGACTTAGACTTTGTTCCATGCTCCATTCTTACTCCAGAATCTCGTAGCATAAACCTGTCAATAATCAATGCTAAAACAGAAGTTAAACTAGTTATGGTTTGCTTAGGTTTCTTGAGTCATCATCAAAACTTAGGGTCAACAGATCAGTTTAGGACTAATTGACACAATGGAACTCTCTAAGGGTACCATGCTCGTATGGTAACAATTAAAGAAAATAACATATGTTAAAAACAAAAGCTGAGCTTACTACCTTCAGTCTGTATCACCTAAATCTTCTCATTCTAATCTTTTTATCCAGATTTACCTTTTTGAACCATAACGTCTAGATGAATGTACTAGTAGAAAAAAGGAAATGTGCACCAGTTCAAAACTGACTTTTCGCACCGGTTTTGAACCGGTTTAGATTTGAGGGATGTGAAAAAGTGAGATTTTTTGCACCGGTTCAAAACTAGTGGTAATTACAGTTTTTAACACTAGTTAACCGGTGCCCAAAAGGGGTTATTGGAACCGGTTCTTGTTCAGAACCGGTGGCCCTTAATGGCCATATATATATATATATATATATATATATATATATATATATATATATATATATATATATATATATATATATATATATATATATATATATATATATATATATATTTATTTATTTTTTTGTATTTTTTTCACTTAAGTTGATATATAAACACTAACATATATATAAAATTGCATATTTTTATAAAAAAAATGTTGTAATATTACAAATTTCGTCCAAAAAAAAATATATAAAAAAATATAGGGTTACCCACAAAGAGTAACATATGCAGCTACACAATAGCAGAACAGCTGCACAAAAGCAGTAGCACAACAGTAAGGAATTGCAAGCAGTAGAACAACAACATTATCACCCTCGATCCATTCCTTACATCCTCCATTATCACCCTCCATTACTTCTTTTGTGACAACTTAACTAACAATTTGAACAAGAACCTACACAAATCAAGTAAACAAAACATAAATCAGATAAACAAAGCAAACCATTATTTAGAATAAACATTTTACAAAATAGGCAAATGATTTAATGTATTTACATCCATGTCATAGTATATTCTTCAATTATAGGAAAAGTACATATCAACACTACGAAATTTTACATAAACTAATTCAATCAAAAATTGATGAAAAAATCAACATAAATTAACTTTACATAAATTAGCATTGCAAAATAATCCCTAAAACAATACCCAAAACAAGATTATAATCAACAACTCAAAATTAATTCAATAGAAGAGGAGAAAGAAACAAAACTAACATCTTTAGGATCAGTAGTGATGAGTGCCATAAATGGCACTCATTTGATGAGTATTTAGGTTGTTTTTACCTTCTTTTCATAGCTTTCTTTCTTAATTAATGCTTATTTTTATGCTTCTTATCCTTAGTTTTCTGTTTCTCTCTTGTTTTGTGTTTTTATGGTTTTTCTTGTGTTTTCTCCTTTATTTTTCTTCTTTTCGTGGTTGTAGGTATTGTACAAGTTTCGAGGCTCGGGGCTCGATATTGGTGGTATTCTAAGTTGGAAGATGCTTAGGAGTAAGCTCATAGCATTGGGAAAGCTCAAGATGTAAGAAAGTGGATGCTCCAAGTTTTAGCTCTTGCGCTCTCAAGTCGTGCTCTCATGAAAGATGGTGTTGAACCCACCGTGGAGACCCGTGGAAACTGCCACCCCCAACATGTATCAAGTGGAGCGCACGAAGCGGCGAAGAAATCGAAGAAACCAAGAAGAGCGCGGGAGCGCTGCCCAGCCGCGCGGACGCGCATGCCCCATGTGCAGGCGCGCACCTCTGCTTGTGCGGGCGCTCCTCTCTGTTTCCGGCTTCGCTCGATTTCGTTTTCTGTGCCCCTTATAAATACCTACTTAACCCGAATTTTGTAAGAATTTTTTAGATATATTTTGATCATAATTTTAGCTTAGTTGAGAGTTTCTCTCTCTAGTTTTAGGGTTAGTTTAGGAGTAGATTTAGAGAAAGAAAGTGAGAGATTTCCATGGTGATTTGAGAGATTGATGATAAAAGGGTAACAATTGTGTTGAAGATCTTCTCTATTATCAATGAGCATTTCTAACTCTATCTCATCTTTTTTTTTGTTTAGATTCATGTTTGTTTGATTTGGTTTTGATGTTTGATTCTTGATTAGTGTAATTATTCTTGATATTTTGTTGATTCTTGATTTCCTTAGCTACTTGTTGATTAGATAATGATTCTTGAGTAGTTGTTTGGCTAGGAATTGGGTGAAACTTGTATGATTCATTGATTATGATTAGTTTGGGAATTATGTTGATTAATTGTTGAGATTAAAGTGATTAATGTAAGTTTGCATGTGAGTAATTTGATTAAGCCTTGAGAATTATGCTAAATCGCATTGTGATTTCTAATGACACGACCAATTGATTTAGGAATTGCAATTATTGATTGGTTTTGATTGTAATTCTCCTACTCTGTTATTCGTAGAGACCACTAGCTTAACGATTAGGAGATAACTCTTTGATTCCAATTGATAGCTTTTATCATTAGTCTTCACAACCAATGATTGGCATGTTCTTTCCAAGTTGTTGCAATTGTCATTATTACTTGTTGATCCCAATTCCCTACTGCTTTATTTGTTTGGTTGTTTGTTTTGTTAGTTGTTAGTGTTAACTCTTCACCTTCGACTTTGACCTAGCTTTGGCGCACAATTGAGAGCGCTTGAACATAATCGTTCCTTTGGGTTCGACCCTTGACTTACCTCTATACTTGTATTTAGGTTTGTTAAGTGTTTATAAATTTTGTTTGGCTTAGGGATGATTCGTCAACGACCTAGTTTTGTAGAGTTTGCCTTATTTTTCCTTTTCCTCTTCTTCCTTTTCTTATTTTGTTGAATTTTCCTTTTATTCTTCTTCTTTCTCTTGGCATCACTCTCCTCATAGATGTGCACTAAGTTTGTTGCATGCCATCATTTAGTCATCTGCATACTTACTTAATTTCTTATGAAATGTGTAGTAGTGCATTTGACAAGCTCTTACGATCGTTGCAATATTATTTACTAGAGTGGTCAAGCTTGGACCTTAAGCAAGCCTTTCTCGGGAAGTAATCCGTGTTTTATTGCTTTCATTTTCTTTTCTTTTTAGAATAGATTTTCTCTCATGGAAATGTTTGTGTGCCTTTTTCTAGGTACATGACTTGATATACTTTGGTGCATTGGTTTGGATCAAGAATTAAGGAATTTTGACTCCTCTTTCCTAGCATGTGGCATACAAGAAATTGCATTGGAAGAAATTAGCTTTGAAAGGTTGAATTGGGTCATTTGCGGGTATTAACACCCACCTAACATCCGGTATTATCTTTCCTTGCTATTTCTCTAATGGTTGGTGACTTGTTGGACGTGTGTTGGTTTGTTGGATTGAGTTATTCCTTTTCCCCTCCCATGGAGTATTTGATTTATGTTGAGCATGTTGTCTTATTCAAGGTTGGGGGAAGGTATTCTATCATATTTGGTGGGATGTTGATTCATATATGTTATGCATGATTAAATATGCATTTCCATGTTCTTTATTTAGAAAAACTCCAAAAAGATTTTGGTTTCTATCAAGGCAAATTTGCAATGTGTCCTTCTTTTGTTCTTGCTTTGGACATAATACTTTTGGACTTGTATAATTGAATGCTTTTCTTCTTAAATGGTAACGGTGTGCACGGTTTTAGAGTATGTTTGGTTGATTGTAGGATAGAGTATGCTAAGGTAGTGTCTTTAGAACTTTTGGGACCTTAAAGCCGGATTCTAATTGTTTGTGGTAAGAAGGTGTTGCTCCCTTTGGTGAAATTGAAACTAACAGTGAGTTATTGCTACAACCATGTGAGGTTTCATTCTTTTCTGACCTTCTACATATTTTGCATGAGAGGCACATGGATCCTTGACTATTGCATGCTTTATCTAGAACTTGACTCTTGTCTCTCAAGATCGCAACCGAACCATTTAGGATGGACAAAGGTATCTTTTCGGGGTGGTAATTTTTTTTCTTCTAAGATAGTTTTCATTTCTTTATTTTGGGTTTACATTTGCCTACTTGCTAACCATTTGAGCCATATACCTTTCTTTTCAAGCCACATCTTTAGATTTTGAGCCTTTTGTTTCATTCTTGTTTCCATTCTTGGTTTTTGTGAAGCAATTGATCATTATTGTTGGAGATTATGGTGTATGAGTTAATTATTGGTTCTTATATTGTAAGCAAGTTTGTTTTGTGTGTACTTTGTGAATAATGGAAAATGCCAGGTTGAAAAAGTCGTCCATAGTTAAAAAAGGCAAGGACAATGCAATAAAGTGAAAAATAGAAAAATGAAAAAAAATTGAGAAAAAGCAGAAGTGATAAAATGTTAAAAATGAAAAGTTTAAAAATATTTTGATGTAAATGTATTTCTCCCTATTTTAAGAATTGAGCAAAATGCTTCATTTTATCTTGGGGGGAAGCGTTCTTACGCTTTTGTATATGTGTTTGTGATTTTGGCTTTGAAAAAGCTTGGGGTGGTTGGTGTTTTTGTTTGATGATTACTTGGTTTTGGTGTTGAGATTTGGCCAATCTTTGCTTCACAATTTAGGTATACCACCAAATTTCAAATTTTAGCCTACCTTCACCCTTTTCGCCCTTACATTACAACCCTTTTCAAGACCTTTTGACCTTTTTGGTTAAGTCACAAGTCGGTGGAGGGAGATGTAAGTCAAGCCTATGGAGCGGTGTGCATAGTCAAGATGTCGAGTAGCCCTAAAATCACTTCTTTTCCAGTTCCTTCGAAGAATCATTGAGATGCTCACTAGAGGTGGATTCGAAACTAATTGGGAGAACGTGGTAAGATTGTTTGAGATGAAGGTGAATTGTGTCTCATTAGTTTTCTATGCTTAGCATATTTTATGTTTCAATCAATCTTGGATATCTTGAAACGTGCACTACCTTTTTTGTTTAAAATGAATTGCATTCATTTGTGCTTGTTCATTTGCAAAAGTCCATTCATGAATATTTGTTTTGTTTTCTTTTCTTTTAATTTCTTTTTCATGCTTTGCCTTGTTTGTTTTTTTTGAGAGAGTTGTGTGTTAACCTCTTCGGAAACCCTCACGAGACCTCACTCGTCCTCATTGGCAACTTTGGGGTTTTAAGGGCTTGTTGTAGGTAAAAACAACCGTGATTCCTACGAAAGTGAGTTAGTGTATATTCTTGTCTCCTCTCTTCTAGTTTTGTTTGTTTGAATAAGCTCATCATTATTCCCTTACTTGTTTTTGGTTTTGCTCGAGGACGAGCAAAATTTAAGCTTGGGGGCATTTAATGAGTGCCATTTATGGCACTCATTTAATGAGTATTTAGGTTATTTTTACCTTCTTTTCATATCTTTCTTTCTTAATAAATGCTTAGTTTTATGCTTTTTCTCCATAGTTTCCCGTTTCTCTCTTGTTTTGTGCTTTTATGGTTTTTCTTTTGTTTTCTTCTTTATTTCTCCTCTTTTCGTGGTTGTAGGTATTGTATGAGGTTCGGGGCTCGATATTGGTCGTTTTCTAAGTTGGAAAATTCTTTTGGAGTAAGCTCATAGTATAGGGAAAGCTCAAAATGCAATAAAGTGGATGCTCCAAGTTCTAGCTCTTGCGCTCTCAATTTGTTAAGTATATCACAGTGTTGTGACAGAGGTAACTCTGTTAGCTTTACTTCTAATAAATGTAGAATCATCAACAATGACAGTGGGAACATTATTATGGAAGGAACTTGTAGAGGGAACACATATATTGTGGATCTTAACGAAGTTCCAAATAACAGTCTGACTTGTCTTAGTGTTATTGAGGATGATCCTTTGCTATGGCATAAAAGATTTGGTCATGTAAGTTTTTCTTTACTTGATAAGCTTAGAGCCAAGGAACTTGTGGAAAGTTTACCTCTCATGAAGTTCGTATATGATAAAGTATGTCATGCATGTGTTAGAGGGAAATAAACTCGTGTTTCTTTTAAGTCTAAAAATATGGTCAGTACCAAAACACCTTTGGAACTCATTCACATGGATCTCTGTGGTCCAATGAGAATCCAAAGTAGAAGTGGTAAGAAATATGTAACGGTTATCTTTGATGATTTCTCAAGGTTTACTTGTGTTTTATTTCTTGTTAGCAAAGATTAAACCTTTGCTGAGTTTGTGGCTTTTGTAAAGAAAGAACAGAGAAGAATACGTAATCAATTTGTACATCTAAGATCAGATCATGGGATAGAATTTGAAAACTACAAGTTTGATGAATTCTGCAAAGAGCATGGAATGGATCACAACTTCTCTGCCCTAAGAACACCACAACAAAATGGTGTAGTACGTAGAACGCAAGAATACAAGCCTTGAGGATATGGCTAGGACATTGCTAATCTCAAGTGGTTTGCCTAGAAACTTCTAGGCAGAAGCATTGAATACAGCATGCTATATATTAAACGAAGTAAATGTTAGGACCATCACCAACAAGACTCCTTATGAACTCATCAAAGGGAGAAAACCTAATATTTCTTACTTTAGATCTTTTGGTTGTAGATGATTTGTTCATAATAATTGTAAAAGAAAATTGGGAAAGTTTGATGAACGTAGTGATGAGGCTATATTTTTAGGATACGCCTCAAATAGTAAAGCATATAGAGTTTATAATAAAAGAAAAATGTGTGCTGAGGAATCTGTACATGTTATACCTAATGAAAGTGAACAATTCGTTGATGTGCCGGATGGTAATGATAATTTTGAAATTGGACTTGTGCGATAGTATGATCCAGATGAGGAACTAACATCACTAAAGAAGCAGCAAGCAGAAAAAGAAGGTGAAGTGAATCATGAAGAAAATGAAGAGCAAACTACAGAGGATGCATAAGGAACTCCACTACAAAATCTAGATCAAGAACAGGTGGAAGTTTCAGAAGAAGTTCAAGATAAAACTCAAGATGAAGTTTCAACAGAATTTCCAGTCAACAACAATAATCAAGAGAGACTGTATCCTATCAATGATTTTAAGCATAAGTCCTGAAAGCATTAAAGTTCACATCCAGTAGATGCAATCATGAGTGATATCACTAAAGTAACTCAAACCACATCTCAGCATAGGAACTTCTGTGCATTCTATGCATTCTTATCCTCCATGGAACCTAAGAACCATGTTGAAGCTTTGACTAACGCTGACTGGATTAATGCTATGCAGGCTGAATTAAATGAGCTTGAAAGAAACGAAGTTTGGCATCTAGAACCTAGACCTGTTGATCAAAAGACGATAGGGTTGAAGTGGGTGTTCAGGAATGTAGGGAATATTTTAAATCACCCAACTTTGAGCCCCACTGTGATCATGCATTTAAGCATAGTGGCGTCCAAAGGGAAGGAAGCTAGAGCAAATGAGTCGCCAACAAGTTTTAGGAACTTGTAAACCATTCACGAGGTGAAGGTTACACCCCTTCATGATCACAGAGATCGCTATAGCTGCATATTCAGGGTTGAAGGAACAAATCCAACCTAAAAGAGATTGAACCTGCCCTAAATAGGCCTCTACTTTGTTCTTCTCATATTCATGTGCGCTTTTCGATGAACATACAATCAATATATTAACCTAAACCTGCTTAATCTATGTTGGTTGATTATTAATGCACAAACAAATCTATTATTGGCGATCACTTGAATTAAAATCATATTAGCCTAAATAAAATTATTAATTATCTTGTTAAGCGTGATTTCAGGTACAAATTCTCTTTAAACCTGCAAGAGAGAGTGTAATCAAGCAATAGCAATAATAATATCAAGCAACATAATATTGATACAATAAATCATCATCATCATAATATTCTCACTCTCATTAAAACATAATATTATAATCAAGATCCTAGGCATGATACTAACATGATTAATAACAAATCCTAGCATGTCACTAAAAAATAAAAATCAAATCTTTAACCCTAACATGATACTAGAAAGCAATAAAGGCATCCTAACATGATACATGGAATTAATTAAACAATCTAAGGATCACTTCTGAAGAAATAGAGCAATTGAATTACTCACTTTGAAGCCTCGTATCTCTTTCTATTACAACAATACACACGTTAGTAACTTCAATGAAAATATTAAATCAAACAATTAAAACAATAATTTAAATTAGATTTGGGACCAAACCCTCAGAAATATCAACCTTTCACGTCGAGGTCTAAGGCAACTTCGAGCTTAGCTAGGTGTATTCGAGACTCGTGATGGACGTATGGTGTACTTTGAGAAGGCTAAGCATAGAAAGCAAGAGATAGAAAATAAGCTTTAGCTTAAGAAGAGAAAGAAAGAATATATGATTGTTGATGATTTGAAAACGGAGGAAAAAGACCCTATTTATAGAGAAAATGATAGAAAAAGAGTCAGAATCAGACTTGGAGTAAAACTGGCTCCATCGCGACGCTACAGGACTATTGACACGCGATACCTCTATAGCATGGCGATAAGCCCATTGCGACGCAATGAATCCATCCCGGCGCGATGGTTGCTATACGATAAAGTTTCCGTACGAATTCCCTTTCATAATTAAATTAGGTTACTTAGAGTCCGTACTTATCTTTAATCAAACCGGATTTAATCTTTTAAAAACACTTATTTTATTCCAAATAGAAGTCTTTATTTTTTCAAAATCAAATATAATTATAATTACTAATCCTAATCCCATTAGAACTCAAAATAACCTTCTAGATAATTCTAGAAGACTAAGATATCCTAATGACTTTAGGAATACAATTAAAATTAATGGACCTCTACATGATCATTGGGTCATAGGTAAGGCTCGGTTTTGGCCCAGTTTAGTATTTTTGCCATAACTTCCTCGTTATAACACGGGATTGGGCTTATAATATGTCGTTGAAAAGGTCTTTTCAAGCCCCATCGAACTGCAAAATTATTAGACCTAGATTATGGACCAAAATAAACTGATTCAGAACGCTTCAACATTGCACCTCCTTCGATGTTCAATGACATGAAAGGTACTCTTTACTGGGTTTGGTTTTTGGGGAGACACAATCAGGTGTCTACAGAAGCCCCCACTTTGACTGAATTTGGAGAAACATAGGTTTTGAAAACAAAAGTCAAAGTAGCGATAGGGATGGAGAATGATTCAAAATGCTCTACGATCCTAAATCATTCTTGTAACGCCGATACCTGCAAACTAGCGTTAATTAAACAGATAAAAGGGTTAGAAACGCGTATCTTGCACCGTCGAGCATACGTCTTTGAAGTAACCGATTTTGTTGCATTTAGTTGTGATGACCTCCACAGTGCCTGGTGAACGCTATCTAAAGGTAACAATGCCTCGCTATCTTCATTTGTTGTGACAATTTTCCACAGTACCTCGGGAACACCGTCGAAGGTTACCGTACCTCGCCATCTTCAGTTTTGTGGACATACCTTGCCACGACAGTACCTCACCGCTATAAACAATCTCCTCTGTACCTTGGGACATCATCGAAGACCGCCCGCTGCATGTCACCATCTTTAATTTCTTGTCTTTACCTTGACTTGACCATTTTGATTGATAACCTTCACACCCTAGTGAAAATCATCGAAGACCTTGATACCTTGTGATCCTCAGTTTGCTAATGCTTTGTCATGTTGAATGCGTGCTCTCCCAATACTTTGGTGTAATTTACTTTGCAAGTACCTCTGCTCAATTTTGATGTAATGAGCTGGTACTTTAGCGCTTGTGCTTGCTTGTGAACCAATACCTCGGTGCTTGTGCTTTGTGATGAGCCAATGTTTAGGCGTTTTAAGTCAAATGAGATGATCGTTGTCAGGCCGATCACTAATCGCGATTGTAATCGAGCCGACTACTAATCATATCAATTGCTTTAAGGGGCTAAATGGCGTACCAAGGAACCCAAAATGTTGAACAAATGTCCATATAAACCATTTACGGGGGCTAGGAAATGCATCGCTGAAGGAAGGAAATCCAACGCGTGCCGCCACGTGCTATCACGTCGCGACAGCCTTATCGCGGCGCGATAATTTAATCGTGTCGCGATAAAGTCGCGATTTTCGGATTGAAACCCCCTTCTTCTTCATTTCGCCAAGTTGTTTCTTTTCTTGCTCGAATTCGCCGAAAACTTCAACTCATTTGTTCTCCTTCATTTCTCAACGAAATTCACTCAAAATTTTTGCAAATTGACGTTGTTCATCTTTAGTTTTCCGATCTATGTAAGTTTTGCTCTAACTTCTCTTGATTTGGAAGAATTTTGTGCATTTTTATTCGCGGATTTCTAGAAAATTGGAGTGTGTTTTTGCTTATTTTGCTTTGTTTGTTGAATTTCTTGGCATGAAATTTTTTAATTATGCTTATATATTACTTTATGAGTATTTTGAGACTTGTTTGGCTCGATTTGGTGAAGAAATGAGTGTCTTGCCATTGTTGAACACCTTGAGTTTGTGAGCACAATGTGACTCGTTCTACATGTTTTTGCTTGATTTTTGTGCTTAATTTGTCACAACATTTGTCATAGTATTGCAAGAAATTGTTTGGTTGCTCAAAAAATCTTGTTATTGCTCGAATCAAAATCATGCTCTGTTTCAGTACTACGTACTCAAGATAGTATCATGATTTTTTTTTTACGAACATAGTATCATGCGGCTAAACAAACTCAAGATGCTGTAGAACCTTTAATTTATCGTTCTTATATGTTCAACATAATTAGTATGGCTCGACGTCGAGTTTCTAGCTCACGCTCTCGTGGGGCACACCGAGAGGACGAACCCGTCGACACGGGTGAGGGTACTTTCACCAGCCTGGGGGTGTTTCATGAGTGGGATGGACAAACTCTGTACTTCTTGGCTGTCCATCACATCTCGAAGCGCGTACGACGCGGCGTTGTTGAGGATCGGGTCATTGCCATGGGTGAGAAACCATGACATTAGGCGGTTGTTCGAGCTTTACCTCCGGGATAACTCGGAGCTATCTGCGCTTTAGGAGTCATGCGGCTTGACTCCCTTCTTCCAGGATGCATTGGTGCTTTAGCTTTTGCAGTCGAGCCATTACTTGGTTCGAGCGTTGGTAGAGTTCTTCTGGGATACTACCAACACCTTCCACTTTCCTTAGGGTAAGATGACGGTCACCCCCCTCAACTTCTCTATTATTATCGGACTCGAGTTCCGATCTACTATAGTTCCTCTTGGCAGGGATCTCACCCTTACTTCGCCGGAGGTCTACGAGCTGTTGAATCCTATTGTCGTCCGGGCGCTCGCTGAAAGCGATTCAGTTTGGACCAGTCATCGGTCTATCCGTCGGTACTTGCTGGTGGAGGCCTTTCGGGACGATACGACCACCCCGGAGCAGCGAGTGCGCATCTTTGTTTTGATTCTTTTGTCAGAGAGTTTCATTCCTAACAAGGGTAGTCGGGCACTACCCTACTACCTTCCTGCTCTCCGCGACCTTCAATTAGTCGGGACTTTTGATTAGGCTTGTTTGGTCTATGCCGACTTCTTACTTGGGCTGCGACTCACCTGTCGTTACCGAACCTTTGTGGAGGAGGTCACTGTTTCCTGTTTCTGGAAGATCGTAGAGGTATACTCTATTCTTACTCAATGGGATAAGATGTCTTACTCGTCGGCTTTTACTGACTCTTAAGATTTTCTTGTCATCACAGGTCTAATTCTACGAGTACTTCCCGTCTTTGACGCTAGCACGATCTCTGCCTAGGGGGCTCCCAATTGCTCCAAGTTGGGGAGGCTGCTTTCCTTGTGTGGTGGCCACCGCTCATGTGCGAGAGGCGCTTTTCACGGTTAGGATCATCTCTTTTGCCATCATTATTTCTTTTAACCTTCTTGTGGGGTCTTTTACTCATAGATGCTCTTTGCAGGATCCTGACGTCTTTTACCATCCTTGGGTGGGATTTGACAGTTCTGCAATTGGCCTGTCAATACACCGCCCAGAGGCGTTACTTTTGGGGAACTTACGACGCCGTGGTGTACCTGGGGGAGAGAGTAGTGGTTCAGCATTCCTCAGAGGTTTTCTTCGTCCCAGCTCGTCCTCCAGCGCATATGATGGAGCAGGCGCGCATCCGAGCTCACATGGAGTCGTCGCTGATTGGTGCGGATTGGCGGAGCCTTAACCATCCTAGCCGATCTTATAGACAGAGGCTTATGCCACAGTTGGCTCCGCCGCCTTGCGTTGAGGCGGAGGGGGTTTGTTTTTAGTCCTTTGATTTTTCTTTCTTAGTAGCCCCTAACGATATTAAATTATTTGAGTTTACTTTCGCAGGCTGCAGCAGCTACTAAGTTTGTGCCTCCATGTATGTCCATCGTGTACTAGGGGACATACGGACCGATTGAGGGGGTGGGGCCTCCTGCCCCTGAGGAGTGGCGTCTGATCTCGAGGTCGATCCCTCGACATCAAAACAGGGTGAGTTATCTCTTTGTAATTATCAGCATGTATCTTTTTATTTCTTCTGACTTTATTGCATTTGCAGTTCTCACAAGAGTTGATGACGAGGATGGCGGCAGCCATGGATTCCTTCAGGTACTAGTTGGTGAGGCTGAGTCACCAAGCCTCATGTCGTCACAGTGGCGATGTTGCACCGGTATGCTTCTTGACTTCTATTATTTTAGTTTATTTGCCACTTTGTATCTGACTCAGTTTATTGTTTTATTTAAGCCTTCCCCTCTGTTATGTACTCGCTCAAGGCTAGAGGGCTCGAGAGAGAATTGGATTGAGGCATCGTCGCACCTCGGTCAAGACTGAGGATGGGATAGAGGCGTCGGATCTTACCGTAGTACTGGATGATTCCAGCTCTTCTTCTGAGGGAGCGGCAGTGAGGCCTCCTGGTCGAGGTAGTCCGACATTGGTTCCTTTCAGAGATGGCGGGACGTACTAGGTGGACTCGTCGTGACAGCCGCAACAGCAGGGTCATACGGGAAGGGCTGGCCCTACACTCTCGATTCCGGCACATGGGGGTGCTAATGCTGGTCAGGGAGTGACTCCTCGAACTTTACAGTTCTATGATAGTTTTGGTGTTCGTCCTCCGGCGCCATAGTTTTGTTGTACCTTTATTTATTTATTTATGCATTTTTTGCTATGTAGGACTTTGCTTTCTTTTATGGATTTATGACACAGTTAAACATGACGTATATATACACTAGACTTGCTATGTACATTTTTATTCTTCGCATTTTATTTTTACATTTTATTATGTGCATGTGAGTATGTGAAATTTATGACAAGTTTTGCGCAAAAATTTCCGTTATTTTTATTATCATTGGAGGGTATCTGACTTTCTCCCCAGAAAGAAAAAAAATGAAAAAATAAAAGGGATTTAACTTAAAATAAGTTTTTCCAAGTCATAAATGTTTGAGGATTTGTATTTCCAGAAATAGAATTGGTTAAAATTTTAAATTTCCCCGAAATGACAAAGTATAAATCTGAGTCAAAGTCGAATTAACATGCTCCTCATGACGTGTTATCAGCGTTGGCACTAGATTTTTATCGTAGCGCGATGGTCTCGATTTCTCCGAAATTTGAATAGAATTCGGTTTTGCGTCGATGTGTTTATAAAAAAGCCCCCATACATGCCGATTCTAGTATAATTCGAGCAAATAACAATATAGATTTTTAAATCCCAATCAAGTAGTAATGGCTAAGAATTTTTGTGATACAACCCGTGACTGGTGTCGGTCTTTGACTGCTAAGGAGTGAAAAAAGCTTGACTTTTTCCACATGGGGGGTTTATTTGGCATAAAGGGGTAGATCTTGATATTGACTTTATTCATGTTGCCATAACACATTAGGATTCCAATACCCATTCCTTTAGTTTTGTCGATGATGAGATTAGCCCTTTACCGGAGGAATTTAGCGCGATTCTTGGTTTTCCTTCCTTAGATCTAGCAGTAATTCCCACAATATACGAGTACTATTATAAGGATTTTGAGCGGTTTTTCAACCTTAAAGGTAATGATTTGAAAACTATAGTTAATGGTACCGAGGTTGATCTTAAAAAGTTTGCGTCTTTTTATTTTAATTGACCAAATTCGGAGTGTTTCCATGTTTATAAGAGAAGAGCCTTCCTTTTTTACATGGTTAGCCAGTATTTACTCACTACTGGTAGTATGCATATAGGTCAAGCTATTTTAGCATGTGTCATGGAGCAAATAGATGCCGAGAGAAATCCCATGCCATTAATTGTTGGTGAGACAATGCTTAGCTTGGATAATTGAAAAAAGACCCCAAAGCTCCACTTCGAGGATCTCTAATTTTATTACAGGTAGAAAATTAATACTTTTAATAGAAATTTAAAATACAATTTTGTAACAATAATAACAATTCTATTTTATTCATGTAGTTTTGGCTAATGAGAGACTTGGATTAATAAGTCCTCCTGACAATATTGAAAAATACAGTCCAAATTGTCTTGTAAGAAGAAAGAAGCGCTTCTCTTTGAAGATAGGTCGCCGGGAGTGGAGTAAAATCTTTGAAGCTCGCGACTTCTCTCTCAAGTGGGTCATCCCTTGGTGGAAAATTGAGAAGATGGTTGGGACCAATGCTCAACCTGCCTGTCGTATTCCAAGCTTAACAAAGATGACCTTTTATTTCCCTGTCGGGTAAGCAAACAATATGGCCTTGCACAAACTATTCTTCTAGGGACCTTCGTAGACCCTATGAGCATCCTGTTTCGCACGACATTGAGCGTTTTGATGATTATTGGTATGCTCGTCCCTAATGGGAAGTTGTCTCTGATAGAGTTATTCCCCTTTTGTCTAGAGAAATGAAGTAATGGTTGCATAGCAGATTCCAAAAAGACAAAGGTAAAGCTCAGAGTACAAGTGCAGAGAAGACACATATTAAAGACCGTCTAGGTGACAAGATAATCCCTGCTAAAGACCGTCTGGGTTCGAAAGTTGAATTCAAGACTTCTGTTATGCCTAAGAAAAAATGTGTTGCTAAAGGCAAGAAGAAGAGAAAGACTGACTCTACAGACAAAAAAGTGTAGGTTGAAAAAAAAGTTGGTGTGTTTGTGCCGGGGAAACTATTCCTACCAAGGTAGCGGTTAGATCATCTAAAGGGTCCCTATTGGTGAAAGATTTAGATGATGAGCAAGAAGTAGAGAAAAATTAGAAAAGGGCTAGAAAGGAGAAGGCGGACTAGACCACTGCGTTGCTTTCAACTTATTAGCTATTTTATAATTTTTAACTCAATTTTCTTTTTAAGCTTTATATAATTCCATCAATAATGTAATTTTCATTTATTAATTCAATTTTTAAGCTTTTTAATTAAATCAAATTTATTTTAAATTCTTTATTAAAGCAATGAAAACAACTTAAATAATTCCGAAAAACATTTTGAGTATGTAAGTCGTCATCTCCTGAAATTGACCAAAATTTGTCCAGATTTATAGCAGTAATTCGACACTAAAAATCCAAATCCAACGCGATGCGATGATCCTATCGCGGTGCGTTGATCCTGTCGCAGCGTGTTGATCCGGTTTTTGATGCGACGCTGACGCTGACTAGATATGTTGATGCAACAGTGCAATATTTATAAAATTTAAAGTAGTCGCGCCTCGTAAAGGGTTGCCTACGTATCCTTGTTAAGGAATCAGGCCAAATGTAGTTCTCTTGAGTATAGTACTTAAGTAATCATGGGTAAAATTTCTTAAGTTAGTCAAGATTTGTTAGGTTTGAGAATTCATTCCTATCCATATCAGTTAGTTTTGCGGCACCTCTTGATAGGATAGTTTTGACGATGTATGGTCCAGACAAATTAGGCCTAAATTTGCCTCTTGGGTATAGAACATTTTTCATATGCTTTTAACACCAAGTCTCCTACTTTGATGTTTCTCATCTTGACCTTCTTATTAAAGTGTTTAGCCATGCGAGTTTGATAGCATTAAGTATGATGTAGAGCTTCCAGTCGTTTTTCATCGAGTAGAATTAGATCCTCATACCTTTCCCTTATCCATTCAACCTCATCGAGTTTACTTTCCAACGCGATGCATAAGGAAGGTATTTCCATTCTACAGTTGGACGACATCCATTCCATAAACTAGGGAAAATGGCGTATTTCCTGTGGATGAATGGATTGATGTGCGATAACCTTAGAGAGTGACATGGAGTTTGTCAAGCCAATCCTTGTAGGTTTAAGTCATCTTTTCAATGATAATTTTTAAGTTTTTATTGGCTGTTTCTACTGCATCATTTGCTTGAGGTTTGTATGGAGAAGAATGATGGTGTTAAATGCCAAACTTTTGAAGCAATTCTTTGCATTCTGCTTGAAAGTGAGTTCCATTGTCACTTATCATGCCATGTAGGACTCCATATCGACATATGTTATTTCTTTCAATAAAGAGTGTTACATGTTTTGCCGTGAGTTTTGCATATGAGACTGCTTTAACCCATTTTATAAAGTAGTCTATTGCAATGAGGATGTATTCATGGCCTTCTGTCCCCAAAGGGGTTATTTTTCCAATGATATCTATTCCCCATGTTGAGAATGGCCATGAAGATGTATATGTGTAAAGGAGGGATGGTGGTATTTGGAACACCTTTTCAACTGTTGATGACAATCCCTATTCATGGTAGTCATATAATATCCTTGCCGCATGATCTTTTGGTCTAGCATTTTGCCATTCATATGGGTTCCACATGCTCCTTCATAGATTAACTTCATTGCCCTTTGGGATTCTTTCTTGCCTACGCATAGGAGAGCTCTACCTTTAGGTACCCTTTTGTGCAACTCGTCATTTATGAGCATGTATTGGGAAGCCAAAAGTCTTAGAGAGCGTTTAGCTCTTTTGTCAACATGAGGTGGGTATTCCCCTTTGGTGACATAATTGAGGATGTCGGTATACAAAGGTTATTCCTTTTCCTTCTCTTAGGCTATTTCTTCATCTTTGATAGGTTGAATGTAAGCTGGTTTATGCCTTTTCTCTATTTTCAAAGGCATTTGTTCAATTTCCTTAGGAATCCTAACCATCGAGGCTAGTCTTGCCAAGGTATCAGCATACTGATTCTCTTCTCTTGGTAAGTAGGTATATTCTACTTTCTCGAGTTGATCAGTAAGTGTTTCCAAATATGTTTGGTAAGGAGCAAAATTTTCACTTCTCACTTTCCATCTTTTCGAGATTTGATTAATGATGAGGGAAGAATCTCCAAATATTCGAAGTTTCTTCACTTTCAATGCCAAACCAGTTTTGAGGCCTACCACACATGCTTCATGTTCTGCAGCATTATTGGTAACGTCGAAATTTAACTTGATTGAGATTGGGACATGCTCTTCTCTAGGGGACACTAATAGGACTCCTACACCACATCCTTTCTTGTTTGATACTCTATCAAAATATAATGTCCAAGTATCATCTTTTGTGAGCATTAAGTCTTCGTCCGGGAAGTTATTCTCGTGCATTGGTGTTGAGTCTTCGATCGAGAAGTCCACTAAGAAGTCTGAAACCACTTATCCTTTAATGGCTTTTTGAGGCATGATTCTTACATCAAATTAGGCTAAGTTGACTATCCATCTAGATATTCGCCCGTTGAGTGTGGATTTCTTAAAAAATACTTAAGGGGATCCATTCGAGATACTACATATATTGTAAGGACAAGCATGTAGTGTCTTAGCTTGCTTGTGGCCCACACAAGTGCGAGGCACAACTTTTCAAGAGGTGTGTAGTGTACTTCATACTCGAGCACGCATCTTCTTACTTAGGTAGTAGATGGCGTTTTCCTTACCTTCTACTTCTTGTGCGAGCATAGCTCCCATTGTATCTTTAGTGACCGTGAGGCATAGGCGAAGAGGGATTCCTTAGAATGCAGGTGCTAATACAGGAGGATTAGTGAGGTAGGCTTTGATCTTATCAAAGGTTTTTTTACATTCTTTGTCCCATATTACCGGCACATTCTTTTTGAGCTTCTTGAATATTGGTTCACATATCGTGGTGAGTTTAGATATGAACCTACTTATGTATTGCAACCGGCCAATAAATCCTCGAATCTGTTTCTCGATCTTGGGCGGCGGCATTAACATGATTGCCTTGCTCTTGGTTGGATCAATCTCTATTCCTCTAGAGCTAATGACATAGCCTTAGAGTTTTCCTGAGGTGACTCTGAAAGCACATTTGGCCGGGTTTAGCCTTATGCTATATTTCCTTAATCTTTTGAAGAATTTTCTTAAGGCTACTTGATGTCCTGGACGGTCTTTTGATTTTACGATCATATCGTCCACATATACCTCAACCTCTTTATGCATCATGTCATGGAGTAAGGCAGTTGCTGCTCTTTGGTAAGTGACACACGCGTTTTTCAACCCAAATGGCATCACCGTGTAACAGTAAGTGCCCCAAGAGGATCTGGTTATAACCTGTGTACCCAACCATAAATGAGAGAAGCGCATGATTGACTGTGTTATCTACTTGAATATCGATGTATGGTAAAGGGAATTGAAGTCGTCCTTTTGACTTGCCTTATTTAGATCTCTGTAGTCGACACACATCCTTACCATACCATCTTTCTTAGGAACTGGTACCACGTTAGCAACCTATTCAGGGTAATTAGATACCTTGATAAAACCTGCAGTTATTTGTTTTTGGACTTCTTCTTTTATTTTAAGAGCCACGTCGGGTTTCATTTGACGTAACTTTTATTTTACATGTTACATTCATGGAATTAATGGTATATTGTGTTAAGCATTTTCTCTATTAATTCCTGACATATCTTCATATGACCAGGCAAAAACATCGATATATTCTTTTAATAGATCAATTAAATTGGTTCTTTCTTCTTTATTAAGAGACGGACCAATTTTAACTTCTCTTTTTTAACAGTTGGATCTTTTGAAATATTAATCATTTCGATATCCTCAATTATCGGTGTTTTTTTTTCAAGTGTTTCCACTACTTTAATTATTTCTTTGTCATTTTCGTTGTTATCAAAGCAATGCTCCTCATCTTAGGCAAGAGAATGACACGAGGAGTAAGTGGAAGAAGACATGTTATTAAATTCAGAAACCAGTACATCAAAAAGAGAAATGTCCATTGGAACTTGACTACTGACTATCCTAGGAGCAGGTTCTAAACTAGGAGAAATGGAAGGAGATGCAACTATAGGAAACTTAGAAGGCTCGATAACACAAGACTTGAATTCAGACTCAGACTTAGACCATTCAGACTCATCGAACATTGGTCCTTGTCCCATGGCGATTGAGATTCTTCTTCCACTTGGTGTAGTCACCTTCAAGGTCTTTCGCCATCCTTGAACTAATCGTTCTGCCGAAGTAATGAGCTTCAAGGGGTTAAAGTTTTCACTTTGCAATACCGTTTAGATAAGCGCGGAGTTGTCGTCAACACACTTAGGCTCATTTTTCTCATAGCCAAAAAGACCCATAACATTGAAGTCGAATCATGGAGGTACTTGCTCCTTGTGGATAGGAGTTGGGATCTCGTCTAAGAAATTACAATCCAAGAATATTTCGAACCCTGGTTGTCTTATCCCATCTTTGACAAAAGGTTCAGGGAATACATGGAACGGATAATCTTCCCCTTCTTTTATAAATTGTCCATTTAGGGTGAAAGGGTAGTGATCCATTGGGATTGCTCTTTTTTAGGTACGAGCATTTCTCCGTGCATTAATCTTTTCCCGGGCTCGCTTAAGATCCTCTAGAATTGGTTCTAAACCAAGTCCAAAAGTATCTAACTTTATTCCTTTTTCTTTCCTAGAGTCATTCTAGGAAAGTGTCCTTGTCTCCTAAGAATAGCGTTAACTGTCATATTCGAATGGAGGTCATAGCGAAGAGGGGTCTTTTAATCGTCCTCTATTAAAGAGACCTCTTCAACATTAAAGCCCCATAAATCTTCATCGTTTTTCATCATGCTCCACATTTATAATCGGTTTATCTACTGCTTTGATTCTCATGGGGGAAGCATCGATTGTGATAGGAATTCCTCCGACTATAGCCTTGACTTAGTGATGGAGAGATGAAGGGACATCCTTAAGGTCATGAAGCCAAGGGCGTCCCAACAATAAGTTAAATGAGGCTTTGATATCTACCACTTGAAAAGTAGTAGCATGTTCAATGACTCCTGCCGTAACATTCATAGTGATGGTCCCAAGAGCTTGACGACGAGTGTTGTCGTAGGCTCTTATGCCTTGTGTTGATGGAGACAAGTCCTCATCTTTTATTCCCAACATTCTTGCGGTTCGGAGGGAAATCATTTATCACCAACCCATTATCTACCAGAGTAATTGGGACGTTCTTCCTTTTATAGATCACAGTGAGGTTCAAAGCCTTGTTATGTTTATCACCTATAGGAGGTAAGTCCTTGTCAAATAATGTGATAAAGTTGATGGGAATAGGAAGATCGCTAGTGAGAAAGTTAGCTAATCCCTCAGGAGTGGTTTTTAAATCTATCCCTACTTTAGCCAAAGCGTCCACTACTGCGAGCCTATGCTCGTGGGATGTGGCTAATAGCTTCTACACGTTCATCTCAACCTTAGTCTTTTTAAGTTGTTTGACAACATCGTTGTCTTCTATAAGTGGTATTGGGACTTTTTGAGTGGTAGGGATAGGTTGGTTTATGATAAGAGGTTGCATTCTTCCCGATCTTGTGAGAACATCTATCAATGAATCTTCCTCGTCCCAAATGTCATCGACAGGATAGATTGTGGAGAGTGGGGTTTCCTCTTCATATTTAAGGTAGACATCTTCATCATCACTTTCCCAGTATCCCACTAGTAGAAAATAGTAAATGGCAAGCAGTTCAAAACCCGAAAGGGAAGCGGTTTTTGAACCGCTTGCGCTTGGGGGGCTTCCCATTGTCCATTTAAATGGCAAGTGGTTCAAAACCGCTTCCCATTTGAAGGTAATGACAAGCGGGTTTTCTCCGAGCCGCTTCCCAATACGCCTACAAAAATTTAAATTTTTTTTCTTTTTTCACTCAAATTGAAATACAAATACTAAACATAGATAATAACATAAATATTTTCATTAATCAATTATTATAATATTACATTTTCATTAAAAAAAATTAATAATAATTAAAAAAAATTTGTAACTGCATCAAAAGCACAAAAACCTAACAGGAAAATTTATACACTCAATATAATTAAAAATTACAATTATATAAAAAACATACAAAAGATTAAAATCTAAAATTTGATTAAAAATAAAAATTAAAAAAATAAAAAAATAAAAAAATAAAAAAAAGAAGAAGAAGAAGAAAGAAACTATATCTAAATAATTAAAAATTACAGTTATACAGCGAGGCAGTGTTGTTGTTGTTGTCGGTGTTGGAGGTGCTCATGGGTGTTGGTGGTGCTTACCACTACAATCGAACAACCACTGTAATTTAAACCAAAACCTCATGAAATCTGAACCCAAACCTAGGAAATCGAACTCCAAAAATCTGCATCAAAACCCCAAAATCTGAACCCACGAAATCGAACTCTAAAAAACTGCATCAAAACCCCAAAAATCTGAACCCAAAAATCAAAACCCACAAAATAAAAATTGAAACCCAAAAATCCAAACCCAATCTCTTGGTATAGCTGTGGGTGTTGCCGCACTCGATGTAGTTGTGGGTGTTGTCGATAAGGAGATCAGATGGAGAGAAGAGGAGAAGAGAGAGGGAAGGAGGAGATCAGATGGAGAAAGAAGGAGGGCGTGACAATGGAGAGAGGAGAGAGAAGGAGGACGTGAGAAATGAGGGAAGGAGAGGAGAGGGAAGGAGGACATGAGAAATGAGGGAAGGAGAAAAGAGAGAAGGAGGACGTGAGAAATGAGGTGAGGGAGGAGAGAGAAGGATATGGATGCGTGAAGGATAAGGGGGCGTGACAAACAAGGACGTGTGAGAATTCCTAGGGTTTTTTTAGCAAATGGCAACCGGTTTTTTGAACCGCTTCCAATTACATTTTTGGGAGCGGTTTAACCCCAAACCGCTTGCCATTTGATGCCTGATGTTTTTTTTTGGTGGGTTTTTTAGGGATTTTGAAGCGGATTTTAATAACCGCTTCCCATTAAGGGCTTCCCATTTAGTATTTTCTACTAGTGTCCATTGATACTCTCATCCTTTTAAGGGTTAGCTCGGACAAGCCTTCCACTATCGATGAATCCTTGGATGAGATCCTTGAATTTAAAACAATGTTCTATAGTATGTCCTCCAGATTATTGGTGCTATTGACAGTAGAATATGTTTGTCCTTTTTAGTGATTCAAATGGTCTTGGCTCGAGAGGTTTGATCTTTCCATTCTCAAAGAGCATTTTGAACATCTTTTCTTAGAAGGTCCCAATAAGTGTATAGACCTGGTCATTCCTTTTGGAAGGTGTGACCACATTGAAAGTGAATGGCCCTCTTTCAGTGGTTCTAGCGGGCCTCATCTCATCAACGATGAGCCTATTTTCAGCTGATTTTATTTGCCTAATGGTATCGTGGAGTAGCTTCCTTAACTCCCCTACCATATGCATGAGAATATATACTTCTTCTTTAGAGGCGAGTTCCTTGGTTTTGGGAAAGTCATTCATGGCATCGAAGAAAGTTTCCTCCTCTTCTTCAATGGCATGAGTTTTTTCAATCGGCTTAATGAGGATTGATGGGTCAACATGGTCTTCCTCATCAGAAATTGCCAAGGAGTCTGAAAGTGGAGCGTTATTGATAATTGGATTCTTGCTGGCAGGAGGTAATGGAAGCTTGTTGCTGTCAATCAAATCTTGAATGGCTTCTTTCAACTTCCAACAATTTTCAGTAGGATGGCCCCTGCCTTGGTGATATTTATAGCGCGCGTTGGGGTTCTAATTAGCCGTGCTCCTTTCGACTGGTGGATCTCCCATAGGTCTAATAGGAGTTATGAGTCCTTTTGCATGAAGGAGATTGAATGTTGTATCATAGCTCATGCCAATAGGTGTGATGTTTCTCCTAAATGGCTTCTTTTACCCTTGATTATTCATGGCAAGGATCTCATTCAAGTCAAAGGTGCTAACATTGTTTGAGTGGGTGATTTTGGAAGAAGAAGGATTATCGTTCTTCTTTCAATTCTAGCCACTATTGTTGTTGTTGTTAGCAGCTTTTTGCAAGGTCGTCCTCAATATTGACACCTATGTTGCAGACGGCCCTGAAAGTATTCAAGTTACTTTGGGATTTCAAGTGCTTTGAATACTTTTCTTGGTGGTTCTTGATGAACATCCTTACAGATTCCTTTTTGGTAGGGACTTTAAGCTTTTTAGAAGAAGTTTCCCTCCATTTATTGAAAAAAGAAGTGAACCCCTCGTTTTCCTTCTGTTTCAGCATTTCGAGTTCCCTATGGTCAGTCTCGACTTGTATGTTGCACTTGTACCTATCTATGAAAGCGTTTGTAATCGCTTCCCAAGAAGAAGTATTCTCCTTGTCTAGAGAGAAAAACCATTATTGACAAACGGTTTCAAGTGATAGTGAGAAAAGTGAAGGAAATTAAAGATCTTCTTGTCAACTGCCTTGATACTCATTATGGTCTCAAAAGCCCTCAAGTGAAAGTAGGGGTTATCAGTTGGCTTGAATTTAGGGACGTCATTGGCATTCAGCTTCTGCGGAAGAAGTTCCTTGTCCACTAAGACTCTTTGTGAGCTAATTCCCTAAAACTTGTAGTCACTGGAAAATTTTTAAGGCTCTCTTCCATGCGCTCAAGCTGAAGTTGCTTGGTAGGTTCATTGACTTGGAGGGCAAGAGTCTTCATCATCTCAGTAAGGTTATCCATGTTTTGTCTAAACTCATCAGATCAACTCCTTCTTGAGTGGCCATGATCACAAACTTTCTTCTGTGCCGGATTGGTTTATCGAAGAGTAGAATTTGAACAAACGTGTTATCCTTGATTAAACGCCCTTCTCTTCTTGACCAAGTGTTGTAATATCAAACCATTGACTTAATGACTTTGACTCAAATTGATTTTGACTTTATTGGTTTAAAAGACAAAAAAGCAAAAAAATTGGTGCATACTTTGGGAATCAAATTACAAATCAAGTTATGGTTTAAAACAACATAGTTATGTTGGGAGGATATAATATCCGACTTACCCCCCTAAAAATGACGGAAAACGCGTACACAAGACTCTTATACAAAGTGTATGCTATTTATTGGTAAGTGAAAGTGACATGCTAATGAGGCTTGTGTAAGACCATGGGACTATGTTCTTAGACTCGATTAAAATCCAAATTATGACTGACAGGACTGTCGCGTCGTGATGGACCCTGACTTGTCACGCCACAAACCAAACCTCTGAGTCATAAATAAAATGTCAGTTTGAACCTGTTTCCAATGTTCTGCTTGAAAAGAGTGAACCTAAAATCATGCTAAGTCATGTTAAGTCAAGTATTTTAATAATCTAAATTAATTAATTAATTAAGCAAAGTCCTTTAGTCATAATCAGTTTATTTAGACTTATTATCAAACACAAGTCAAACAAACGATTAGCTTAATCACACATAGGCTATGCACAAGAAAAAATGCATAAGTAATCAAATAGTCACAATATGAAGCAATGAGTAATTTGCAACCTACCATGGCTCTCGTTCTCTAAAGTTCAAGGATTATGGTAGTCAAAGAGGGTCCATGGTTATGAGTCCGGATGCATCACGCGGAAACCTTACCTTTGGATGGGTTGGCATGTATGGATGGGACCCCGCAAGTTAAACTTGGTTTCATGGTTTGGTGAATTCACAAACACGGATGTATCCTTCGTTGCATAGATCATTCGATTGGGTAGATAGAGCGTGAATTCCCGAGGGCTAAAGCCACATGTAGAACACATATGGTTTTTGGAAAAGAAGGAAAATTTTCAATCAGGAAGTAAAATTGATCAAATAGTGTTCGAATTAGTAAAAGAAGAAGGTAGACTTCTGGATCGGTATTGGATGAACTTGGCACGAGAAAACAGAGTCCATCACACAGCGATGGACGCTGCTGTCTCGCGACAGTTCCTACATGCCTCGGCAGCTTTCTGTGTTCTTGGGATTTCCGAATTTTCATAGTGTTTTTTCGATTCTAGTTGTGAAAGATATATCCCAAATTTCCTACGTGTAAAATCCTATGTTTTTAACGCATTACGGATGGTCTTTCCAACGCGCACCTTTTTATGCTAATGCAATAATGTCAATCAAAATTACGCACATAAATATTTAGAACATTTCAAGTCTTATCCACTCATTCTAAATTATTGCCAAAAAAAATTTTAGGAATTAAAATAGAAATCCTCCCCAGAGGAGTCGCCAAAAAAATGTAGGGAATATTTCAAATCACCCAACTTTGAGCCCCATTATGATCATACATTAAAGTATGGTGGCGTCCAAAGGGAAGGAAGCTAGAACATAAGAGTCGGCAACAAGTTTTAGAAACTTATAAATGTTCACGAGGTGAAGGTTACACCCCTTCATGATCACAGAGATCGCTAGCTCCATAGTGGTCCTAAACCATGACTGGATATTCGGGGATGAAGGTACAAATCCAACTTAAAAGAGATTGAACCTGCCCTAAATAGGCCTCTACTTTGTTCTTCTTATATTCATGTGCGCTTTTCGATCAACATACAATCAATATATTAACCGTAAACCTGTTTAATTTATGTTCGTTGGCTGATTATTAATGCACAAACAAATCTATTATTGGCGATCACTTGAATTAAAATCATATTAGTCTAAATAAAATTATTAATTATCTTATTAAGCGTGATTTCAGGTACAAATTCCCTTTAAACCTACAAGAGAGGGCGTGATCAAGCAATAGCAATAATAACATCAAGAAACATAATATTGATTCAACAAATCATCATCATCATAATATTCTCAATCTCATCAAAGCATTATATTATTAGCAAGATCCTAGGCATAATACTAACATGAATAATAACAAATCCTAGCATGTCACTAAACAATAAAAGTCAAATCTTTAACCCTAACATGATACAAGAAAGCAACAAAGGCATCTTAACATGATACAAGGAATTAATAAAATAATCTAAGCATGACTTTTAAAGAAATAGAGAAATTGAATTACTCACTTTGAAGCCTCGTATCTTTTTCTATCAAAACAATACACACGTTAGTAACTTCAATGAAAATATTAAATCATACAATTAAAACAATAATTGAAATTACATTTGGGACCAAACCCTCAGAACTATCAACTTTTCACGT
This sequence comes from Chenopodium album, assembly GCF_948465745.1. Lineage (NCBI taxonomy): Eukaryota > Viridiplantae > Streptophyta > Magnoliopsida > Caryophyllales > Amaranthaceae > Chenopodium > Chenopodium album. The sequence goes on from NC_137843.1 coordinate 47,684,621, forward strand.
TTAGGTCTAAGGCAACTTCGAGTTTAGCTAGGTGTATTTGACACTCGTGATGGACGTATGGTGTATTTTGAGAAGCCTAGGCTTAGAAAGCAAGAGAGAGAAAATAAGCTTTAGCCTAGAGAGAGAAAGAAAGAATAGATAATTATTGATGATTTGAAAACGGAGGAAAAAGACCATATTTATAGAGAAAAACGGCCGTAAACGATAGAAAAAGAGTCAGAATCAGATTCGGAGTGAAACAAGCTCCATTGCGGCGCGATAGCTCTATCGCATGGCGATAAGCCCATCGCGACGCGATGAACCCATCTCGGCGCGATGGTTGCAATACGATAAAGTTTCTATGCGGAGTACCTTTCCTAATTAAATTAGGTTACTTAGAGTCCGTACTTAACTTTAATCAAACTGAATTTAATCTTTTAAAAACACTTGTTTTATTCCAAATAGAATTCTTTATCTTTTCTAAATCAAATATAATTATAATTACTAATCCTAATCTCATTAGAGCTCAAAATAACCTTCTAGATAATTCTAGAAGACTAAGATAAATACTAATGACTTTAGGAATACAATTAAAATTAATCGACCCTCCACATGATCATTGGGCTGCCCATAAAACTCATTTAAGACCCAGTTTAGTATTTTGGCTATAACTTCCTCATTATAACTGGGAATTGGGCTTATAATATAGGAAAGACCTTTTCAAGCCCCATCCAACTACACAATTATTAAACCAATATTATGGACCAAACTAAATTGGATTGGACGTTTTCATAAATAGGATACGAAATGAATGATTTTCGAAATACAAAACGAATTTTTTATTTAAAACATTTTGGAAAATAGAGGAGTTCACAAGACTCTTCAACATTTCACCTTTCTCGATAATCAAAGACATAAAAGGTACTCATCACTGGGTTTGGTTTTTGGGGAGACACAATCAGGTGTCTACAAGGAACAAACTAGATGAGCATGGTATTATTGTCAGAAATAAAGCAAGACTTGTTGCACAAGGTTTTAATCAACAGGAAGGAATTGACTATGAAGAAACATTTCCTCTAGTAGCTAAATTAGAGGCTATACGTTTACTTATTGCTTTTGCTGCTTATATGGGATTTAGGTTGTATAAGATGGACTTCAAATGTGCATTTTTGAATGGATTTCTTAAAGAAGACGTCTATGTGGAACAACCTCCTGGATTTGAGAATCAAGAATTCCCAAACCATGTTTACAAGCTTGGTAAAGCCGTTTATGGACTTAAGCAAGCTCCTAGAGCATGGTATGAAATGTTGTCTAAGTTCATTTCGGATAATGGTTTTAAACGTCGCAAAATTGATAAAACCTTGTTTTTAAAATCAAAAGGATCTGACATTTAAGTTGTACAAATTTTTTTGATGATATATTATTCGTTGCAACTAATGAATCTCTGTGTAACTATTTTGCTGACCTTATGGGAGGAAAATTTGAAATGAGCATGATGGGGGAGTTAAATTTCTTTCTTGGTTTGCAAATTAGAAAACTAAAGAAGGGATCATGATCCATCAACAAAAGTTCATAAAGGAACTGATTAAGAAATACAAGTTTGATAATGCTAAAACCAATAGAATTCCAATGAGTTTTGCAAAAAACCTTGATGAAGATCTATCTGAAACTTGCATAGATCAAACTATGTATCGAAGTATGATTGGCTCTCTACTTTACTTAACAGCTAGTAGATCTGGCATATCTTTTAGTGTAGGTCTGTGTGGCAGGTTCCAAGCAAAGCTAAAAGAGTCGCACTTGATAGAAGTAATGAGAATCCTTCGTTACTTAAAAGGACCTGATGACTTGGGTCTCTTTTATCCTAGAAGTGACTCATTTGATTTAAATGGCTTTAGTGACGCTGACTATGCTGGTGACTTATCTCAATATAAAAAGTACTTCAGGTATGGTATAGTTTTTAGGACCATGTTTAGTATCTTGGGGTTCAAAGAAGCAAAATACAGTTGCAATATCTACAACTGAAGCTGAATATATAGCTACAGCAGCATGTTGTTCTCAAATGTTATGGATAAAGAAACAAGTCAGAGATTTTGGTATTTTATTTGAACGTGTTCCTATTTACTGTGACAATACTAGTGCTATTTGTATTTCTAAAGATCCAATTCAACATTCAAAGGTTAAGCACATCCACATTAGGCATCACTTCTTAAAAGATAATGTGGAGCAAGGGAATATTAAGTTAGAATTTTGTCAAACTAAAAATCAAATTGCAGATATTCTAACCAAACCCTTGAACAGAGAAAGATTTGAGAAATTGAGATTGGAACTTGGGATAATCTAGCTGACTTGATTGGTTCTGAAGTTCCAAGATATGGCAAAATTAGAAATAACGTAAAGAGAGCAAAAGAAGCATCTAGCACAATCTTGGTGAGCTAAACATAGCTAAAGTGTCTCCGTTAATGAATTCTTAGAGGTTAGTCTACTAACACTTGAAAACGTGTGTAAGTAATAATGTATATTGCATATGTGTTGAAAGCGTGTTCCATACTCGTCAGTTTTGTTAAAATTCTTATTTATGGAAATTATTTGAATTTTAAAAGAAAAGAATTTGGTAACAAAATTGTCCTGATAAATTGTTTTGCAAAATAAATTAAACTTATTCAATTAATAATTAAACAGTAAACTCTTTCATATCCATTACACCGCTTCAATATAATTAATATAAAATCTATCTTTCACCCACCTTAGCTCTCCACTGTCAAATCACAAAAACTACTCCCAGTAAAAACCATCAAACTTCTTTAAACCCCTAAAAATCTTTATCCATGGCAATTGAAACTAGCCAAAATTCCACCAAAAAATTCGACACACCACAACACTCTAAGCCTGGAGAAACTTCTCCTCTGAGTTTGGTAGTATACGAACCACCAAAAACAACTGAGAAAAAACCCAAAGAAAAACTCACTGCACATACACCCACTTCCTCTACCACAAAGAAAAACATGATGGTAAAAGAGAAGACTTCAGTAGTTGAAGAAGTTTAGTCCTCTGATGTGCTCAAAAGGTTGAAGGAATGGAAAGAGAACAGAGCAAAAGAGAAAACTATTGAAGATCACATTAAGGAAGTGTAGGATTTTTCTAAGGGGGATTTGGAATCGGGTGAGAAGAATGATCCAATTGAGGAAGAGGATGACCAATCTACGCTGGAAGCAAGTGCTGGAAGGTATGTTGTCGGTTACAGACTTGATTTATCATGGTGTAGAAAAGCTAGGTTTTTGGTATTTCTAGATTTAATTAGGTTTCAAGGTTGGGAGCATCTATTATCTAAATCTTCAAATAACCTGTTGTGTCCGCATGCTATGAATGAACTCTGTAGTAACTTTAAGGTGAATCAAGGGGTAATTTCTAGTAAAATCAACAAAATTGAAATTGAGTTCAATGTTGAATCTTTGTGAACTATTCTGAAAGTTCCAACTGAAGGTTATGAGATGTATGTGAAGGGTAAGTCTGGAGTAAAAGTTGGAAATTTTCTAGGTGGTGATATTGTAGAGTTTTTGGGAGGAAAATGGGGAAGAATACCAAGAGTCACAATGATTTGAGTCCCTTGAACAAATTGCTTTTTAGCTTGGTGCAAAAAAACAATTATGCGTAGAACTCAATAGAAAAGAGAAGCATGTTTACTGGATATGGCTGTCATTTTCTGTTTAGAAAAAAGAATATAGATAAACTTTCCTTCACTGATGTATCAAAATCTAGCCCACTATGTTCCTAACAAGAACAAAGTAGGCTATGGGGTTGTGCTGTCAAATGTCTTTGAGACTCTTGATGTGAAACTCAAAGGTACTTATGGTGGTTTGAAGGAAAAAGCAGAAAATGTGATCAATGAGGAGACTCTACTGGGAATAAGTTTGGAGGCTGTAGATGGAACAATTAGGAAAGTGGAAGAAAAGAAATCTGCAGCTAATGGGAAGAGAAGAGAAGGAGCAGCTTCTGGTGAGCCTGTAAGGAAGAGCAGAAGGTTGTCAGCTAGTTCTTTTCCCTAGGCTAGCATGGAGAAACCTCTTAAATTAGATGATGATAATAAGGTTTTTGAAGGGAAGGTGACTAAGCTTACTGAACGAGCAGAAGCTTTAGAAAGGCAGTTGAAAGAAGCAACTAGGAAAATTCAAAAACTTAAAGGGGCATATGTTGGGTTTCGAAAAGTCCGACTTTTCGAGGAACAAAACTCGATCCCAAGACCCACTCACAATTACTATAACTTAAAAACATAAATAACAAGATAAATTGAAAAGTTCATTTTACCCTTGATGCGTGCTTCACTCGTTCCAACGACCTCTTACTTCAAAAGCCGAGTCTCGCAAGCGCGTAGAGCTCCAACGATAGTCCACCAGCAACAACGACCCGAACGGTCTCTAACTTGGAGTTTAGCCGAGTTCGGACCAAAACGATTACTCGAGTTTTATGTGAACTTAAAGGTTTTCTCACAACACTGGAGATGCCTTTTTACAAGTGGAATTCTCAAGTCCCAACACGTGGGTATTTATAGAGAATTCCAAGAAATATTCTACTCTCCCATCAATGGGGGAGAGTTGGTAAAAATCATTTTTCCAATTTATTTTTAATTCAAAAAGAAAAGAAAAATAGCAAAGCAATAATTAACAACAAGTGGCAACAAGGAAGGAGAGAGTAGGTGAGGACCACAAGGGGAGGGGACCATTTCCTTCCTCCCCAAGCTTCCCACAAACTGCTCGTCACACACTCTCTCGACCCCAATCATGCAGCGCTACGTGGCGCCAAGCCTTAGGCACCAAGGCGCGCCCAGCTGGCGGCTTGGTGCACAGTTGGGCCTGCTAGTGCGCGTTGTGCGTGTGCGGGATACTGGCCGCAAGGCCTGCCCAGCAAGACACGCCCTTTGTGCGGGCTGCTGGGTGCGGCTGTCCGGGCTGTTGCACGCCACGCCCTATTGGCCAATACACTAGCCCGCACATATGCGCAGCAAGCCACACACATGGTTTGGGCTGCAGGTACGCCTCTGTGTGGCTGGTGCTGCTAGCTATGCTAGCTTGCTAGCACACCATGACCCTAGCATTCGGTTTGCTCGGGGCATTCTGATGCAAGGGGTATTTTGGTAATTTTGTTGATAAATAGATTTTCACCGTCTCGTCGTATTATTAATTCGACTCGACTTGTGACACTCGGTCTCGACGCTCCTAGATCGATTTCTGACGTCAATGTTCATAATACTCGAGCGACTCATTAATTCCTTCCGGATTATTTCGTCATGTCGGATCTTTAGTTGCTTGGGTATGACCCAAAGGGTTCAGTCAAGATTAAGCTGTAATATTAATTATACATTAATATTATTGATCGGAAGCGGCCTCCAACTAGGCATTCTGATCACTTGACCTCACTGAATAATTAGCATTCTTATATTTCTGAACCCTCTATCGGAATAATACACTTGTTTGAAGGACACCATTCCCATCAATCTCCTACTTGTCCTTCCAGACAAGTGCGCTTATTGTGTATAGCCTATTTCTTATGTCACTTAATGTCTCTTCATGAACTATAAGGTAAGATTATTCATCATCCTTATTACATCCAGAAGTATTTCTCGAAATCCGATTTCGACTGTTAATAAGTACATGATTTCTTAAAATCCATCTGAGCACGGCCATACATTTTTACAGTCTCGCTCTTTGAGAAGACTTGTAAACAATAAAGACATGTTCCCTATGATTAGTAGGGGTACATTCCCAGTCTTGTACTGTCAGCTTCTCCTACTAAGAGGACCTAGCCGCCTGAGTGCTGCCATTATCATCCCCATGTACGGCAAACGTTTGACGAACATCAAAGCGGACTAGTGCTTAAACAAGCGAACTCACAATACCCATGGTCGAGGAAAGAGGTTCTGATAGCAATAATGAGAGGTTTACTTATGATGAATTTTTTAAATCTCTTAAAGTATTCTCATAGGTCAATCCGGCATGGTTCTAAATCAATATCCGTGCAAATGATTTATGACAATCATGTCCTTGTAGCACAAGAAACAGTACTATAAATCAAACTACACACTAATCTCAAGTGGTCATTAATCGTCCATCATTTAAATGACCTCGATTAGGAATAATTTTCGATTATAATATTCAATGTTCACTTAATAGGTGTTTCTTAATCCAAGACTGGTCTTGATACCCTATTTTGAATATTCTCAAAATCGAATGGACTCAATATTTAATCCAAAACCACAATTAAATAGAAACGGAGTGATAAAATTACATGAAATTAAATTACTCAAAAACTTGAATGGTTCATCATAGTGTTTTACATTAAAATGTTCAAAGTTAATTAAAACACTAAACAAGGAAATCAAAGCAAATCACCGACATGCCTGATTCCCATTGCCTCAATGTGCTTGTTGTTCTTCACTTAAGGTAGAGGTTTAGTAAGTGGACCGGCTACATTGTCGTCTGTTCCAACTTTATAAATTCTGATTTTCACCTTTTGATTTCCATTCTCTTATCATGTGAAATCGCTGCTTGACATGTTTGACCTTCTGATGTTCCTCTGGCTCTCTGGCCTAATAAATAGCTCCATTGTTGTCACAATATAGGGCTATTGGACCCTTGATGGAGGGTACATCATCAAGTTCACCAACAAACTTACGAATCCAAACTGCCTCCTTTACCGCTTCAGTAGCTGCCAAGTATTCGGCTTCAGTTGTAGAATCTGCAATTGTGCTCTGCTTGGCACTCTTCCAACTAAACGCTCCTCTATTTAGAAAAAATACGTATCCTGACTACGATTTGAAATCGTCTCTGTCTGTTTGGAAGCTTACATCGTTGTAACCTTTAACAACTAATTCATCTGAGCCACCATATACCAGGAATTTATCCTTGTTCCTTTTCAGGTACTGTAGGAGATTCTTGGTCGCAGTCCAACGCGCCTCTCCTTGGTCTGATTGGTATTGGCTCGTAGCACTCAAGGCATACGGAATCTCATTCATCCTTTCTCGCTCATCAGGTGGCTTTGGACACTGCTTCTTGCTTAGGGTTATTCCATGTGACATGGGTAGGTGACCTCTCTTAGCCTCCTCCATGTTGAATCGTGCCAGTACCTTATCAATATAAGTACTTTGGCTCAATCTAATCATCCTCTTAGATCTATCCCTATAGATCTTAAAGCCTTATATGTACAGAGCCTCTCCCAAGTGTTTCATTGAAAAACATTTTCCAAATAAGGCCTTACAGACTTTAGTCTTGGAATGCTATTTCCAATGAGCAATATGTCACCAACATATAAGACTAGGAAAGCGATGTCACTCCCACTGACCTTCTTGTAAACACAAGACTCATTTGGATTGAGAATTTGGCATCTGCGACCTACGTAGGATAACGGACTGAGAATTTGCATTGTCGGTTTGACTTTGCACATTTTGACCAACGTCAATAGATGCTGTTCGAGCACTTTGACTGTCAATTTGATTTTGTTGCTCGTCCTCTCGAACTTCATCGAGTTCGATTTTCCTCCCACTTGTCAATTTGGAAAGGTGTTCCAAGAAGACACCATCACGAGCAACAAACACTTTGTTCTCGGATTTATTGTAGAAGTAATACCGTTTGGTTTGTTTTGGTGGGCCCACAAAGAAGACCTTGTCAGATTTGGGGTGAAGTTTGCCAGAAATTAATTTCTTGACATATGCTTCGTACCCCCTGAGAAAAGACAACCTTGGAAGTTTCTTCGTCCATACTTTGTATGGAGTCTTTTCTACAGTTTTTGATGGAGCACGGTTCAGTGTTAGTGCCGCGGTTAGAAGTGCATGTCCCTAGAAAGAGATAGGAAGATCACTAAGACCCATTGTTGATCGTACCATGTCTAGCAAGGTTCGATTTTTCCTTTCGGATACTCTGTTTCGTTGTGGAGTTCCTAGAGGTGTCAATTCTGAAAGTATACCATGTTCTTTCAGATGGTCATCGAATTCTTGGCTTAAGTATTCTCCACCTCGATCTGATCGAAGGGCTTTGATTTTCTTGCCAAGCTGATTTTCAACTTCACTCTGAAATTCTTTTAATTTCTCAAACGATTCAGATTTGTGCGACTTAAGGTAGACATATCCATATCTACTATAGTCGTCTGTGAAGGTGATAAAATATCAATGGTCGTTCCTTGTGGTTATGCTCATTGGTCCACAAACATCGGTGTGTATTAGGCCCTATAAGTCACTTGCCCTTTCTCCCAACATGGAGAATGGCTGCTTTATCATCTTGCCTAAAAAACATCCTTCCCAATTTTCAAACGATTGTAAATCGAATGAGTTAAGAACATCTTCCTGTGGAAGTTTCTTGATGCGTTTGATGTTAATGTGGCTAAGACGACAATGCCACAAGTATATTTCATTTGACCCAATGGTCTTAGACTTTTTATTGGTATTATTAACATTATAAACTTCTTTGTCTAACGAAAGCACGTAAAGACCATTTTAACAATGTGCAGTACCATATAAAACATTATCGAGATAAAACGAACATTCATTGTCTTTTACTCAAAATTCAAATCCTTTGGCGTCCAACGCCGAAATTAAAATGATGTTTTTAGTAATATTCGGACATGATAATAGTTTTCAAGTTTTAATACAAGCCCGAAGGGCAAAGACAAACTAAGAGTTCCCACGGATACGGCTGCAATTCTGGCTCCATTGCCGACCCGGAGTTCAACCTCTCCTTTCTCTAGCCTTCTAGTTCTCCTTAGTCCCTAAGAATTAGAACAAAGGTGTGAGCCACATCCGGTATCTAATACCCATGATGTTGTGCTAGCGAAATTTAAGTCTATAACGAAAATACCTGATGTAGAAGCAACGATGCCTTTCTTCTTATCTTCCTTGAATTTGAGGTAATCTCTCTTCCAATGTCCCTTCTTCTTGTAGTAGAAACATTCAGAATCATATTTAGAAGAGGCTACCTTCTTCTCCTTGTTGCCTTTGATAGCTTTTGACTTAGGCGGAAAGGTCTTCTTACCCTTCCCCTTAAAGCCTTTCTTCTTTTTACCTGAGCGCTTGAACGACTTGCCCTTCTTGACCATAAGCATGTCATGCTTTCCCTCATCCTTGAGCGTTTGCTCTGCTTGCTTCAACATACCATGAAGCTCGGTGAGGGTTTTCTCCATGCTGTGCATGTTATAATTCATCTTGAACTGATCATAGCCTTTGTGCAACGAGTGGAGAATAATGTCAATTGCCATCTCGATCGAATACCCCACATCAACCCTTTCCATGTTCTCAAATAAACCAATCATTTTGAGTACATGTGGGCTGACTGGCTCTCCTTTCTTGAGCTTGCTCTCAAGGATCTGCCAGTGAGTTTCGAACCTTTCAGTTCGTTGCCGAGAAACATTATGGCCAACATGATGCATTTGACATCCCGATTTGCAGTTTGCCATAGATTTAGGGTATCCTGAGTCAATTCCTCATTGGGAGTCTCAGGCATTTCCTCATCAAGGAGGTATTCCTTTTGCTCTTTCATGAGAAATATACTCAAGTTTCGTTGCCAATCAAGAAAATTTGGCCCACTCAGTTTCTCCTTGTCGAGAATTGAGCATAATGAGAATTGGTTGTTTGAGTTATTTGCAGACATGTTTCTACAATTGAAAGAATTTGAACTGAAAAACCATTCATAATACTTAAATAAGATTGAATTCATGCATATATATCAAACTTATTTAAACGTCTTATTCACACATTAAATTTGTCCCTATTTGGTGAGAATAAGTCGATTCCAAAATCCAAAGAATCAATGAGTAGTTAAACATGCTTTGGCATGTCTTAACACTTATTACTCTAAGGTAATTTTGCTAATGGCTCCAAGCCACTCTTGGTTAGATAAATCGTCGCATCTAATGCTCTCTCAACAATTTATCTCCTTCGCCACGACATGTTAGGAGTCCATCGCTCATATCATTGAGTATAACCAAAACCAACTTGTATTATGATGTCTTGCTATGGCAAACCCATCAACATACCTTATATTCCTAGGAAAGTAGTAATGCCTCGCTTTGGAATGGCATCATAATACAAGTTATTTTAATTATGCTAATGGTCGGGACTGCCCGTGCGCGTTGTGCGTGTGCGGGTTGCTGGTCGCAAGGCCTGCCAGCCTGTCCAGCAAGCCACGCCCTTTGTGCGGGCTGCTGGGTATGGCTGTGCGGGCTCTTCCGCGCCACGCCTTGCTAGCCAATGCACCAGCCCGCACATGTGTGCAGCAAGCCATGCACATGGTGTAGGCTGCTAGTGCGCCTCTGTGCCACTGGTGCAGCTAGCTTGCTAGCACACCATGCCCCTAGCATTCGGTTTGCTCGGGGCATTCCAATGCTAGGGGTATTTTAGTAATTTTTTGATTAATTGGTTTTTACCGTCTCTTCGTATTATTAATTCGACTCGACTTGCAACGCTCGGTCTCGACGCTCCTAGCTCGATTTCCGACGTTAATGTTCATAATACTCGAGCGACTCATTAATTCCTTCCGAATTAATTAGTCATGTCGGATCGTTAGTTTCTTGGGTGTGACCCAAAGGGTTCAGTCGAGATTAACCTGTAATATTAATTATACATTAATATTACTGATCGGAAGCGGCCTCCAACTAGGCATTCTGATCACTTGTCCTCATTGAATAATTGGCTTTCTAATATTTCCGAACCCTCTATCGGAATAATACTCTTGTTCGAAGGACAGCATTCCTATCAGCATACAAGGTCTTGAGAAGAGTTTGAAGGGACAACAGTTAGAGTTCTAGAAGGCTATGAATAGCTTGGAAGATAAGTTCGAAACATGCATTGAAACTCAGAAGGAAGATTCTTGAACTTCTTCAAGACTGCTCCAGCCTACACCCTATAGCTCATCTTATCCTAGCCTAATTTAGCCTTTATCATCTTTTCATTTGTTTATGTCATGAACAATTCTAATTTTGTTTTAAAGTTTTTTGAACTTGGTTTGTAATTGCTGAAACAGAATGATCTTGGTTTTGTATAGTTTGAAAACAGATGCATGATGGTGGGACTAGCTAAAGGAGGCTTGTTACCACTACCTTCAGTTTCCCACACTCGATGAATTGCTTATGGGGCTGTATCTAGATGCTTAATAACTTAAAGTGTAGGACTTTTTGATAATGCCAAAAAGGGGAAAGAGGAAGCAAACTTGAAGACTTAAGTTGTTCTGGGTTCCAGTTGAAAAAGTATCATAATTTTCTTTGATGCTATGATTAAAGTAGCATAGTTAACTCTGTTTTGTTTTTGTTCTGTTTTAGTTATTTTTGCTTTTTAGTTTTTGATTTCGTTGTGTGTTTAGTGTGTTTAATTTCTTGTTAATAAATCAAAACAAAAATACGTCCTTCTATGTGATATAAATTTCCTTAGAAGTTTGTTAAGTTTGTTATCGCCAAAAAGGGGAAAATTGTTGAAGCTTAGGCAAACTTCATCTAATAATAACAATTCTCTAAGAGTTGAAATTAGAGCGGGTGAAATAGGCTTTGGAAGTGGAAGAGTAACCTATCTATGAAGACTCGAGGAGATTCCGAGGAAAGTTAAAGAAAGTAGAAGAAGAGTTCCACACTGGAACTATTCATGTTCCTTAACATGAACATGAAGACAGCAAGTTGAGAAGCTTAACTTGGCCTGCGTTAAAGACATCAAGTTCCTCAAGAACTTGGCCTGCGAGGTTCCAGTAAAGGTACCGGAAAAATGAAGACATCAGGAACTTAATCCTGGACTGCGTGAAGCCTAAGTATCCTAACATACAACATTTGACAAAGCAATCTACGTTATGTTAAGTTTATATTTTTTTAAGATTGTTGTAAATATGTTAGGTTAGCTTATACATGGAATTTATTAGGAACGTGGTATAAGTTTGGCAAGCTTAAAAAAGGAAAGTTTATAAAAGATAAGTTTCAATTTATTAAAAGATTTTCTAAAAGATTTTAATTTATAAAATCCGGGTTTAAGATATTAATCTTTTCATAAAACTATCTTTGATAAGTTTTCTAAGAAGATTTTCTTTACTAAATGATTTACATAAAAACGTGTTTTGTGAAATCGGCAAATTTGATAAAATTCTATCTTTTGAAAACCTGCTTACTATACGAGTTCATCTTGTATATAAAGTAGTATTCACATTTTACACAACTTGTGAGTTTATGCATGAAGAATCTGAAGAGAGCTCAATTGTGTAAGTTGCCAAGTCTAGCTTTTTCATATTAGTTTCGGATTCCGTGTATAGCTTTTATTTCATATATTAGGAGTTGAATGTTTGTATTGTTTTGGTTTGAGTAAGTGAATTGTTTATAGCATACAGTTTTGTAGGCTTCTATAGTGAAGCTGAGTTAGTGAGTACTCAGGAAGTACGGAGTGAATCTAAGTCAGGGACTTAGGTTGGGTGAAATAGGGTTCTACTTTGTAGCAAGTTCAGTATAGAACTTGTGAGTTTAGGTCTGATTATAATAGGTTGTAACTTGTAAGTGGTGTGTTTGCCCTATTATAGTGAAGAGATTTGGTGTTTGAAATCCCTTGGAAGGTTCGAGGTTTTACTTCCAGTGGGGCCTCGGAATATTTCCTCGTAAAATAATGTGTGCTATACAAGTTCCTTTTACATTTCAGTTTTATGTTCTACAAAAGTAGTAAATAGAAACTCACTACAATTCAATTCAACCCCCCTCTTGTAGTGTTCGTCTCAAGTAACAATTCCTTTCAACATTTTATCACTCAAGGCAAACGTTATTAATTCATATCTAAACTGTAATAAATAACAAGATATTAGGAACTAAAATACAGTATTACAGCCTCAAAAGTTAAAAATTTCCTGTCTAACAGAGATTATGCATGCATCTTCCTTCTTTTAGCTGAAGTTCTTGTGATCACATTTTATTTGTTATTCTTGCTTGCGAAGAACTCAACTCTTTTATCGCCCACAACAAAACAAGAGAAAAAAAAATTAAAACGATTAGCACAAAATTGTCCTCGTACTTCCGAACACCAGAGCAAGAATAAGTTGTCAGCTAGTACTGTTTCGACATCAGTCGTTCCTGCTATTATTTTGTTCATAGAACACTCTTTGAATGTGTGGCTGGTGGAACTCTCTTTGACACTGTAAGACTTGTGATAATTACGTCCGTTAATCCTTTTGTGGAGCTTCCTACAATGAACAATTATTTGAGCAAAATCGCACACCAGTCATGAATAAAGTTTCTTCCTGCTCAGATTGTGATGTATGTTGCTTTCAGGTCCAGGGAAGCAATGAACATAAATTGAACTTCATATGTACCTTTTACAATACTTTTCAACTGTATACAACTATGCTTTTATCTACATAAGCAAAAGCAAGTCAAGGCACAATAGCGCAACATAGCTTGTAACTTCCATTAGCGTTATATCGGATACTATAATTGGTGATGTATAGCAGTATAGGGAGTCTTTGGAGATATTTGATTGACCAACTATCCTGAACAGGCAAAACTGAATATATATGATTAACACATAGAAGATCAGAGATAGTCCTTAATCGTTATTAGCTTTCATCCTCGATCACATCTTCTGGTTCTTGTAGGTGCTCTTTAAGAGGTTGCCCTATGATCTCCCACTTTTCCCTACTCCAAGCAGAGTCAACTTCTGGCAACTCATAATCATCTGGTCTCAATGATAATTGGAACTCTGGCAAGTCGGGTGGTGGCTGTAGGCCCCTGCACAATACAAACTCACCCATGTTTTAAAATCGAGAAAACAGGAAAAATAAATTATATGAACAAGAAGTTTAAGAAAACAAAGAATGAGGAGCGTGTAAATAGTTACATACTTTTCTTGATCAAACAGGTAACTGTACAGCTGAGACTTCTTGGAAGCGGTTTCTGGAATCTTCTGATGGAAATGCTTCATTGCACCCCAGAGTGGAGGAACTCTATACAGGGGAAACAGGGCCAGAATAAATGCTGCTGTTATAAACTTTCGGATTTTTCCCTTTTTCTGCTACCTATTTAGGCCAGTTCTAGAGCACCTAATCTTAAGAAGTTAAATGTCATGCCTAAGTGGTAATGAATAAAAATTTAAGCATTTTTGTGGTGTTCAAAACCCGGAGTTTTATTCTAGACAGTTTTATATACAAAACATAAGGTACTTATAATAATACCTGTTAACAGGAGAAGCCAAGCAAAAGCTTAAACAGGCTTTCCTGCTTTCCACCAAAAGTTCCTCAGCAGCAACATAACTGCTTAGTGCATTCGTATGGGACAATGGCTCATTACTTTTCTCAACGATCAAACCGTGGTAGAAGTAAGCTGCAGCCTGATAATAATCAAGTTCAGCCCCTAATCAATATTAGAACAAAATTGTGCTTCTTTAAAAATAAAAAATAAAAAAATAAAAAAAAAAAAAAAAAAACAAGTACCTTGGCTTCTAAAAATTTGTATTTGATGAACAATGATTGCTTTCCTGCATCACTCTCATTGGTTTTTTCTCCTGACAGTGAGCAATGAGCCTGTAAGATTTTAACATATTTTCAAAATTTAAGGTTAGTTCATCAATCTGTTAAATAATGAAATCCTAATTGAAACAAAACTATGAATTTGGGCAATGTGCACGCTACTAGAACTTTTACCTGGGTGAAGAAGGTCTGCTCCTCGCATGCTAACCTCCTCTTTACTGATAACGTAGCCTTTTGGTTATCAATAGCCAACCCCAACTGCAATTCTGTTCCCTGGATTCACTTCTAGAGGTGAGTATCAGTGCGATTAACTTCTAGATGGCCTACAGATGTCTATTATACATAGCAAAAAGAACTAGATCACCCTAAAAACCTACTGCTAATTGCAAGTAATAAAAAATCTGTTCAAACCATTTTCTAATAGGGAGCAAGCTTGATGGTACATGATGTTTTGACCAGTTTTAAGTCTATTATTGATATTCTTTCAGGAATGGACCAGATCCTATACTAACAAATCTATCCCAAAAATGAATTAGCTATAGCAGAAAGCCGAGTACATATGACAAATAACATGATTTCTCATGCCCATCAACCTGATAAATGAAGTCCAAATACATGACAAACTAGAAGTACCTGGCCGAGTGCTTGTAGGGAAAGAGCCTCTAATGCACCTTCACGCATGTCTTTGTGCAACTTGTTCCTGATGGAAAGATCTTTCATATCATAAAACTGCTGGTACAGTTACCTTAGCAGCACTATAAGAGAAATGAAATGCTTTCACATACTTGATTTCCAATCCTAATTGAGGTAGAATACTCTTCACACAAAAATCTAAGTACCCTGATGCCTTTAGAAGCATATCAATCGCATCCCTCTGGCAATCTGTTAGATTTACATCCATGATCAAGCAAAATTATTTACTTTACTTTCTTTTTAAGCTTGAAATATGACTGGTCAATCAAGACATATACCTGTAGAAACTATCCTATCAGAAAAACCAGTGTATTGCTTAGGAACAAGCAACATGTTGGCTTCAACCAATGTCAAAACGGCCATCATATAAACCACGGATAATACTTCATACCATGTATTTGATACACAAATTTCCTGCTTACAAAAATCAACAATATAATCCCAAAAATAAAAGTTAGATCACAGTATAAACCAATAAACATCATTATATCAATGAATCAGTGAAAGCTTTTAGTCATTTTCTTACTTGTCTTTTGTCATCCAAAGTTCTCCATTTGAATGGCACTAAATCTAATGCACCATAATCTATTACAAACAAAAGAACAAAAATGAGTTAACAATATCATAAAACCAAATAAAAGCAGCTTAGAAAAATATGATTAAATTAGAAATAAAACCTTTTTTAGTGAGTCCAAGCAGGACAGGCAAGTACTCCTCCAGAGCCTGCTTAATCTCTGGAATAGCTGAAACATCTGCATAATACATGATCTAAGATTTTAAGTATAGCTCTTAAATTCCAATCAAAATGAAAAATTCACACAATGATCTTACAGACCAGTGTCTTCAGAGAGTAAAATGACACGATTTCGAAAATCGACAAGACGGTCAATCATATCCTTAGGAATCAACTCTTTAAGCCCTTTATGAAGCTCAGATTGTACAGGAATTTGCATAGTTGGAACAAACACAACAACTTCAGCAATCATCTTCTTCTTTTTTCCTCCAGTATGAAGTATTGAAGAAGTGCACCCCATTTTAAAGCCTTTTTCAAGAGGAAGGCAACACCTGTATTAATCATAAACAATATTTTGCATTTTATTTACTTTATTTGTTAACATAATCCATAAAACATCACAATCATATCATAAACTAATAAATTTTGAAGGATTCTACCAAATATACTGAGTCTAGATATAATTAAAAATTGTATAAACGGATGAGATTAGCTAAACTAAAAGTAAAATTAGCTATCAACAAATTCTGATTAACAGATGGCAGAATTACATAGGAAAGTGTAGACGTTTGCAAAATTTTATATCTAGTCAATATAAAGTTGACCCAGATTACAAAACCGTCCATCTTTAAAAGATACAGACGTGATATAAGAGATTAGAATAGTCGGCTAGCTCTCTGACTTCAACCAAACTCGAAAATTTATCGAATCTAGTTATACACGGGATATTCTTAATTTCCCTCCTACGATGGGTCTTCTCCAATAACACGAAAATGACCAAGTACGAGAACAAATTCTTAGTTGGTCATTCTAAGACCATGTAATGTGCAAAAATAGGTAAGTGTACTCGGAAATATAATTGGACATACGAACATTACGAGAGAGAGAGAGAGACAAAATAAAATAAATAAATAAAATAAAAAAATAAATAAATAAAAAAGACTTACGAAGAATATCCAAATGAAGACAGGAGAGAAGAATTAGACAAGTTTGGATGGAAGAATTTCAATGGGAATTGAATCCATAAAAAAAGAAAAAGAAAAGGAATCAGAATAAAAATAGTGTGAAAGAGGGGTTCAGTGATCGAGACAGAAATCACATGGCAAATGCGTAGGAAATGAAGTAATAGATCGGCAGAAGCACAGGTTTAAGAGTGCATGATTAGAATGGATTTGATTGTTTTTTGGGATCTTAAACTTTGGCATTTTACAATTTCAAGTTGTTCAAATTTAAAAGTTAAATTGCACATGATAATTATTGGTACTTTGGGTCTGTTCTCTTATGTTGAAATTTAGTTCAGTTCAGTTCAGTTCAGTTCAGCTGAGTTCAGTTCAGTTCAGTTCAGTTGAGTTCAGTTGAGTTCAGTTCAGTTCACTTCAGTTCAGCTCCTAATTTCCTTCTCTTATAAAATATTCAGTTCAGTTCAGTTCAGTTTAGTTCAGCTGAGTTCAGTTCAATTCAGTTCAGTTCAGTTCAGCTGAATTCAGTTCAGTTCAGCTGAGTTCAGTCAATGAGAACAGACCCTTAATAGTATGATTATTAAGAATAGACTTTTGCAAAATGGTGTTATGTCAAATTTCACTTTGTATGTGTTGGTCGTCATGAAGCTCTTTTTTATTTTTTATTTTATTTTTTTTTTTAATTTTTTTTTTTCTGGTTGTTTGTCAAGGACTTAAGGGGAACTACACCAAGTTGCCAACTAGGCTGACATTAGAGTTGTTATTACACTGTTTGACCCTACTGAAATTCTTATATGCGGTTGGCCACACTTTTATGACCAGTGATAATCGGGTTACTTCATTAGTGTTATAGAGATTACTCAGTTAGTGTTACAAGGGTTACTCGATCAGTGTTAAATGGGTTACTTTGTCAGTGTTATAGGGGTTAGTCGATCAATGTTACATGAGTTACTTCATTTGTATTATAAGTGTTATATCGGTCAGTGTTACAGGGGTCATTTCGTCAGCAATATAAGGGTTACTCGATTAGTATTACAAGGGTTACTCGATTAGTATTACAAGGGTTACTCGATTAGTGTTATAGAGATTACTTTGTTTATTTACAACCAACCATATAGTGTGCCCGGCCACACACAAGACGAGCTATGACACTATAATATATTTGTAAGAGAAAATACAAGTTTATCTTACGATAAACAAAACATTTTGGAAAAATTCTACATAGTGTCTTCAAGGATTTGAAAATTCTACATGGTAGAATGGCAAATTTCTTTTTCAATAAAATGACCCCCTAGTTTGGATTAATGCACAAAGTGATCTCATCATTGGCTAATTAAGTTTTTAATGATGTGTGGTGGTGGTTAGGTGGTGGGCTTGGTGATGGTGTAATGTTAATTAAAGGATAGGCTAGAAGTTTAATTAATGGGTAAGTTTTTAATTACATTTTTTTAATGATGGGTTAGCCACAGAATTAGCATATAAGGTTACTATATGTATTAAATTAAAGGAAAAATTTTCAAGAACTACCCACCTAACAGGTCATTTTTGGAATACCCCGTATTTTTATATGTATTTTATTTAAAATAAGTATTTTGTGGAGTATTTAAATAATTTGAGATGTTTTATTTATGGCATTTTAATTATTTATTTTAAATAAATTTAAAAATATTTTATAAAAGGAAAGTTTATTTAATTAATTATTTTATTAAAGTTGGGGTTTAATTTAGAAAATTTTAATTTTAGTAAAGTTTTATTAGGAAAGGGATTAGGAAAGATTAAAAAGGGAAGTTTAGGTAAGAAGGATTTCTAGAGAAAGGTGTATAAATATTCAATACTTGGGCAAATTAAACTTTGTCCAGAGTGGAGAAAACCCAAGGTAAACTTTCTCTCTCTTCTCCTTTATTTTTCTCCTTTTCTTTCTTTCTTTTTCCCCTTCCCCTCGTTTTCGGTTCACCACCGCCGGCCACCACCACCACCAGTGGGCCGCCGGCCACCACCACCACCAGCGGCTGGCAGCAACCGGCAGTGGTGGCCGGCCTGCTGTCTGGCCTCCTTCCATTCGAAAAAAAAAAATTAATCTTTCTTTCTAATTTTTGTTTAAACCTTAGATCTAATTATTAAATATGGGTTTTGTGATTAATATTATGATGTTTGATTATAAGTACTATGTAATTTAATTTTCAGATTTTAATTCTAATTAAAAAAACCCCAATTTTGAAACCCTAGATTCATAAATAATTAATTATTGAAGGATTATGATTTAGGGTGGTTTAAACCTTTGATTTAAGTGTTTTAAAGCCTAATTACAGCAAGTTTATATATATATATATATTTATTGCTGTAATTTTTGGTAGTATATTAAAAATCAAGTTTCTTTAAGGAATTTTAATTACCCATTAATTAGGATTAAAGTATGAGATTTTAAATAAAATTTCAGCTTATTTTAATTAAATTATGAGTGGTTTAATAAGAGTATATATTGCTGGAAATTTGTGTAGAGTGAATTTTAATGCTCTATTATTATTTTAAAATTGTAGGAGACTTCGAAGTGAGTGATTTCTATTAGTCGTGGCGATATTAAGATCGTATTCAAGGTACGTTCGCGTACTTAGCATATTTTTGATGATGAAGTAGCATGCTAGATGTGATTAATTTATTACAAGTAGTATCATGCTAGATTATGAATGGAAATTGTGATTTGGTTGATATTGGTGATTTAATTATGAAGTATGATTTATTTGTGTTGGATTAATGATTGGAAAATAATAGTTTGGCATGTTGAGTATGAACCACACTTTTATTTATGACATGATAGAAAGCATGTTTAATTAAACTAAATGTTTAATTTGGATAGGAATATTAAAAGGGAATTTTATTATGGTTTATATAATTTTTATTGATGCTATAAGCATGGGAAAGTAGCTATGTAAGTGGCTATGTACACGAGGAATAAATTGTATGTTGGTGCCTTAGTGCACTTAAGGTGTTTTTTTTACACCGAGGGACATGATTTTTGGCGAATTAAGCGTTTAAGGTGTCTTTGACACCAATGTAGATTTAAAAAGGGTTCAACATTAAATATTATGTGGTACTAATTATTCAAGAATTAAATTAGAGTGTTTAATTGTTTGAATAATTATAATGTTGGATGTTATCATGATTTGTGAGTCATCACCAAGATTAATAATATGTAAAGAACGTAAAGTAAAAGAGATTACGCACCAACACTCTTGGAACGTATATACCTTGAGTATGAACATAAGGGGGGAGTTATGCGACTTTATATTTGACAATAACTTCTACCGGGAGTACAGGACGCTGTATTTTCCTTTTTATTATGCGCAGGAATTCCGCCATACGAGTGGTTCTTTTATACTAGCACGGTTAGCCCCGTGTTAGTACCCCTTTATTGGGGCAGGTTAGGGGGAAAACCCGTTCGATGCGTAATCAAAACTAAATAAATTATTTAGTTAATTAGTTGAGAAGTTTTGTTGTGCTTGAAAACAGGTGCAACAAGGTAAGTTGTGTGTTGATAGGTAAAAGCATGTTAGTGTGTTTAAATATGCTTATGTACTCAGCTTTCCTGATTGTGTGTTTGTTAGCCTTGTCTTTACCTTAGCCCTATGAGGACCCATTTTTAATGGAGAGTAGTGGAAACAAGTAGAGAGAAGCTTTTCAGGTGATGAAGCATATTCATGATGGGCATGGATGAAGTGCGAATCATGCTAGCTTCCATAAGTTTATGATGTGCTATTGCTTTAATTATATTATGATATTTCTATTGCGAGACTCACGTAAAGGTTTTTAAATTGAATTGGTTTTGTTAAGGGCCTACGATGGTTCCAAGTTGTAGGTTTGACGTTATTTTACTTTGGTTTGACTTTACTTTCGTGAGTTGACTTCTTAAGTTGAGTCGTTTTAAATATTTTTAACGAGAGTCTTTCGCTGTGTGTCTTTGATAGTTGCCTTAGCCGTTTTTACGGTGGCGATAATATCTTAGATTTTTCCTATTTAAAGTTTTAAACAGGGCAAAACAGGTATTTTAAAAGAAAGGAATTTCTAGGGTGTTACAATTTTGTCAAGAACTACTCACTTAAAATTTTTATCAAAAAAACTACCCACTAAACTTAAAAAGTTTGTGTAGCACTACCATTTTGGTTTTCCGGCAACAAATCTGACCGGTGTGGCTGAATTTTTTTTATTTTTATTTTTATTTTTTTTAATTCCAATACTTAAGCCTAAACCTCGTATATAACAACAACCTAATTTCCTTTACATTGACTCATCTTAAAAACACAAAATTTTCAATATTTCTCCAATTAAAGGGGGCGAAAGTAATTGTGATTTTAATTAAGAAATATGTAATACTTCTAAATTGATGTTAAATTCACTTGTTTTGGCTTCTTAATTAAGGGATTCATTATTTCGTGTTTAAATTTTGGAAGAAAAAAGAAAAGTGAGCGCCACTTGCCAAACTGGATTGTGCTAGTCATACTTTTTAAATTTAGTGGGTAGTTTTTTTGATAAAAATTTTAAACGAATAGTTATTGACAAAATGACCTATTAAGCGGGTAGCTCCTGACAATATTTCCTTAATTAAAACTAGGAGGTCACTTTATAGAAAAAGAAATTTGCCTAGCCACCATGCATGTATAATTTCCAAATCTTTGAGGCTACAATGTAGAATTTCCTAATTATATTTATTTTAGGAAAAATTAGAACTAATAATCTCAACTTTCATCAATTTTAATAGAATAATCCCAACTTTGGATTATACTGAAATAATCCGAACATTAGGGGGGTCTTCTTTTTCTTTAATCCCAAATATCGTTTACCGGTTGAATGGGTTAATTTTTTATTTTTTTTTAAAGTGACACGTGTCACAAATTAGTTGGTTAAAAAAATATTATCAAAATAAAAAAACCAATATTGAAAAAAAAAACCACCAAAATTTAAAAAATAAAAAATAAAATAAGAAAATAAAAAATAAAAAAACCAACAAATCACCCAACCCTCCACCCCTAACCAGCCAAATTATAGTACCCCTCATGATTGCTTTAAAAAGGATTTGATATATTATTCATATTAACAAGATGCATCTTCCTTTTAGGGAGCTCATATGCTAAGATACTCCACAGTTAAGTGTGCTTGGCTGGGAGTAGTCACGCATGAGTGAGGACAAAATGCGCCGGAAGGACTTGTTTGTATGTGGGGACAGTTGTTGGACCTTGATGCACATTTCGTGATGATAGGCCCTTCCCTAATTTGTTTTAGGTTGGGGCGTTACACAAACCCTTGACACCAGCCGCCAGTCACCAGCCACAAAGCGTCAACCTGCTCTAGCCACCACCACCACTCGAAACTCCCATTTAAACCACCTCCCCAACTTTCAAAAACCCCCAAACCACTCGAAAAACCTTAAAACCACCTCCCTCACTCCCGAAAATCCCCAAAAACTCCTCCCCTTCCCCCCCCCCAAAACCCTAGCAATTTTGGGGTTTCGTGGCTACAATTTTGGGGTTACGGAGGTTGGAGATTTTAGTAGTTGCGTGTTTCAGGGAGAGGGGGGAAACGTCGACTCAAGGGGTAGGGGAGACACAGCGGGTTGGGCTGTGGTAGTGGAGGTTAGGGTAGATCGGTGGGATGGTGGGCTGGGCTGCGGTGGTGGAATTAGGGTGGATCGGTGGGGGAAGGGGAAGCTGGGTGGTTTTCCGACATTTTTTTTTCTTTTTTTAATTTTTTTGTTTAAAATTTTTGGACCAATCAGGACTTGACACGTGTCAGGACTTTACATGTGTCAAGTGACCCGATATAATAGGTCATTGACTTTTGTTGACTGGTTAGGGATTGAAGAAAAAAAGGAACCGCCAAAGTTCGGATTATTCCAGAGTAATCTAAAGTTGGAATTATTGTAGGAAAATTCATCTAAGTTGGGATTATTATTCTAATTTTTTCTTTATTTTAAGGGTATAACTCATTTATGTATGGATAACTTTGTAATTTTTGGGATTAAAGATATCAATAACATTCAATTCGTCAAGAACGGTCATTGATGGATAATGGAGTTTGAAGAGCTTCAATGGAGTTTTCAGAAGCTTCATTAAAGAAATTGAAGCTCAAGGGAAGCTTCAATGGAGGAGGATGACGACCCTACCATTTAGGGTTGGCTATGTCCTTTATTTCTCCCTTTATTCTTAAGTTTTATGTTTAATTCAGCGGCTTTGTTGAAAATGGTGGTGCTAGTAGAGATGAAGAAGATGTTGTTGATGGAGATGAAGAAAATGATGTCAGATTTGATGGCAATGGTTGGTGAAGATCAAGGGGGGAAGAAGGAGGAGGAAGTTTAATGGAGATAAGCAACAGTTATCTACTGAGTAAGAAAGGCCCGTTTCATAGTTTGGTAGCGTCATTACTGTTATTTAGATGATATACTACAAAAGGGGGATGAATTGTAGTATGTTCCTAGTGCCTAATTATCGCAGAATATAAAACTGATTGCTATTAGGAACTTAGAAAATACAAAGCCGATTTTATGAGGAAACCATCCAGAGCCTAACTAGAAGTAAAACCTTGACCCTCCAAGGGATTTCAAACCAAATCAATCCACTATAATAGGCCAAAGACTCCTAGTTACAACCTATTACAATCAGATCTTTCTCACAAGTTCCTAACTGAGCTTGCTACTTGATAAGACTCTATCTTACCCAACCTAAGTCCTGGACTTAGATTCCACACCATACTCCAAAGTACTACTCACTCAGCTTCTCAATAGAAGCTCACTCGGCTTTACACTAGAAGCTCACACTTTGCACTCTTACAATTATAATAATGAGAATCATCACGAACCCTCACACCCCAATACATAAAACAATCAAAACCCTTTTTCCTTTTACAAGATCTCAAATAATAACTCTAAATACATATAAATGAATAATGAGATAAAACTAATATGCTGGAGACTCAAGATCTGTCTGGAACTGACTGGACGAACTGAAACCAAATCTTGACCAGAACTTTGACCAGGAGGACTGACTTAGCTTCATGGTGAAGGATGAAACCATTAATCACGACCACTGCACTTTGTCATCCTTAACTTTGAATAAATACATATGAGCATATTTTTAGTACACCCAAGTCATTCTTTTTGTAACAGATAAGTTTTATCAAAAGATATGTTTACAAGATATTTTCCAAAAATATATCTTTTTGTCAAGAAAAAATTATTCAATCATAAAAAGATATAGTTACCATAAATTAACATTTTATAACTTATATTTTGGTTAAAATATTTTCCAAATAAACTTATCTTTTTCTAAAAGGGATTTATTAGAAAATAAACATCTTTATTCAGTTTAAACAAATCCTTAAAATATATGCACGTATTAGGTATATATATATATATATATATATATATATATATATATATCATTAAAACTGACCTTTTATAGACGTGCAAACTTAAGTTCCTATTAGGTTCCGGGACTCTGATTGTCTCTGAGCTCCTAATAAGTGAGTAACTCTAATTTGATTGACTGTATGGGGTTCAACCTTGGTTTTATAGACTTGTTCCATACTGACTTTTATGTCCAACATACTTACATGAATCCTAAAGCGATATACTCAATTTCTCCGCCTTCATGTTGCTTCTCTAAAACTCTTGTTTTAAAATCTTGTAGTCTTGATGTATTCTAGATCTCGGGGAAATATTCCACTTCTGGAACCGCAGGCCAAGTTCCTAAGTGGAACTTGCTGTCACTCTTCTTCTTTCCTTGTTGGAACTTGCAGACCAAGTTCATCGAGAACTTTCTATCATCTTCGCAGTCCAAGCTTCACTCTTTAGCTTGCTGTCATACGTCTGTTAGGAAGCTCCTTGTGTGTACTTGTTAGGGAACACCTCATGTACCTGTTAGGGAACATGCTCCAACTCTCGTGGAAAAGCCTGCCGAAAGTCCCTTTTGGATCTCGTTGGAGAATACCTTCATGTTCCTTCGTGGTTTGATTCTCGCGAGAGAACCTGCTTTAGGTTCTTTCATTCTCTCTTTTTCCTCTTGAATTTTTCTATGTTCCAACCCATTGACTTCACGTAAGTTAGTTCATGTCTTCACATAAACACTTAAGAGAACATTAGATTGAAGTTTGTTTGTCATAAACAAACTTCAAGTGAGAGAACTAATTAAACTTAAAGCTACATAAATACTCCTACGCACATATGACTCATGAATGGATCGGGTACTTATCTCAAGAAGCTAACATGTGCATACACCTATATACATAGTTACTGTCATGATTCCTTAGCCATCATCAAGTTTATCAACCATAACTCATCCTTTTTCTTATTCCTTCTACTGCTTATCATATACTGCTCAAGTTCCTTATATATATACTTGTCATTGCTCGGGTTCCTTGTATCTTGTTCCAAGCATAACTTGTTCTTTCTATGCACAACATAACAAACAAGTTAGATAGATAATCATCATTAGTTTACAATCATCAAAACCTAAATACTCAACAATTACACTCATCTCTTTTACAACTAGACAATACTAATTTAAATTAACAATATTTTTAATCAAATGCAGGATTCCTAGCGTCTATACATAACCACCCCATCTATCTTGGTGATAAACTAGCCAAGTTCATGACCTCAGTGGTGGACCCAGCCTTGGTCACCCTGGGTCATGTGACTTGGGAAAAAAAATTGAGTTTCAAATTCAAAAAAATAAAAATAAATAAAATAATTTATTTGATCAATGCCTTTTACACTTAGTGCCTCTCACGCTCCCCTTTTCCTCTCTTCTCTCTCTTCCCATTTTTCTCACGCTCCGTTTTTCCTCTTTCTATATATCTCTTTCCCTGTTTCTCATGCTCCTCTGCTAAGAAATTAATTAAGTGAAAACTGTCGTCCCAGCTTATCCTCTCCTCCGGCCTCCATGCTCCATCAGTCTGTTTGGCCTTCCAAATTCAAATAACTCATTACTCATAAATAAATATTGAATTTTAAAGTTTTCAATTTCTCATTCTCTATGGGTTGATTTTATGTTTAAATTAATTGATTTAGTTATTTAATTTATCAAATTAGTGTTGGTGTGGCTTGTAATTGATGATTTGTTATATAGTACACAATTAGGGTTTAATATTCATGGGAGTTGTTTGATTTGACATTTCTGATTGTTTAGTTAGAAATTGATATATTAGGCATTGTAATTGTTTATGGTAGGTAGTTTTGGAAGTTTTGTTGTGGAAACTTATAATTTATCTTTGTTCCAAATTTTGAAGAAAAATTCTAGGATGGTTACTTAACCCTTTGTTTAGCCCAGTCTTGTTAGTGTATGTTTTTACTTTCATCAAAAGGTTGCTTATTCTTGAGCTAATTTGAGTTATAGTTTTGAGGGGTTTGGGGTTTGGCTTGATGAGTGATTGAGTGCCCACAAGGCCACAAGAAGTGTATGCTGTAATTTTTAATGATTTAATTTTTTTTTCTTAATAATAAAGTTCAGCTTTGGTTTGTGTCAAAATAAAAATTTACTTTTGCATAATTAACTTGGGTATTTTTAACAATATTGAATTGTTTAATTTAATTGAAATTGTGACTTAATTTTCAAAAAAAAAAATGTTTGATATAACAAGTTTTTTTAGTCCCAAAATGCATCCTCTTCCTCCAAAAAAACCCAAAATCATCCTCCATAAAATTCACCTCGTGAACCGATAGGTATACGGTCGATGCATGATGGTCGATGAGTGACAGTAACCCAGAACTCTCAAAATCCTGGATCCGCCACTGCATGATTAATGACTAGGTCAAAGTGCCACACTACATGCCTTACACAATACCAATAAACAAATATCAAAATCACATATGTCGGTAAAAAAATCACATATATTAGTTCAAAAAACATTTGGTGCCAAAATGCCATATATTAGTAAAAAGAAACATTTTGTACCAAAATCACATATTTTCGTACAAAAATGTGCTTGCATAGCCTATTACTATGTAAAATTTATAAATATCGCCTATTGAGACGCTAATACTTTCTCATAATTTAATGTCCCTTTAATGTGTTAATGTGAATATAGGAAAGGTTGAGAGAATAGTAAAGGGAAGAGTTTGATGGGATAACACCAAATTCTCAGCTACCTCCTAACTTGCTTCATAATTAGGGAATCCATCCCATTGAACTAGATACTACACTTGTGCCTTATTATGAAACTTAACTACATGTCTGTCAATAATGGCAGCAGATTGTAAAGAAGACTGAGAATTGTCCTGCTTGAAATATAATTAAATTATGAGATGCAAAAGCCCCTAAGACCTTTATCTAAGAAACATGAAAGACATTATGAATCTGAGTTTCTGCAAACAACTTGAGCTGATAAGCTACTTTTACTAATAATTGCTTGAACTTGAAAGGGAAAAAAATACACATAAGTTACTTGGCTAATTTTGGTTACCACTTCTATGTAAATACTACTGCCTATAAACACGTAGCTTGAGTCAAACCCAGTCACCAACCTCAAAACCTCTCTTTAACATGTTCTCGACAAAAATCAAATTGTTGGTGCTTATCAGCTTGCACTTTCATAATATGTTAAGCATTCTCTAGCTAGATGAAAATTTAGGTCTGAAATCATTTGTTCCCTAAGTTGTAAGCTCCTGTTGATTTAACTTTAGTGTTAGAATTTTCTCCTAGTAAATAAGGCAAATGCATAGGAGGAGGTAGTAATAAACCACTTGATATGGAGTGATATTGGTGGATGTGTGAGAATGAGTATTATACCACCATTCTGCTAGAGGTAGATATTTACTCCATTCTAACCTTTTCCAAAACTGACTAAGAAACAACTAACAATAGACCTTAGGATGGCAAACCATGATGCTTGAAGACATTGTCCATGTAGCAATAACCAACTTCTATTGTTGTAAATAGATGAACAAGGGTGATGAAATGAGCATACTTAGTCTTTCAGTCACTAAAAAGATCATTTCCTTCCTAACAGACTTGGGTAGGCCAATTGAAGTCCATAAATATATCCATCTACAGCTCTTCAGGAATAGGCAAGGGTTACAATTGCCCTAGAGAAGTTATTGTAATATAATTTTGCAACTTGACAAGTATTGCATTGTCTCATAATTTTAGTGACTAATTGTTATATCTCTTCCAGAATGACCATTCTCTAGAGAAGTATGGTGCAAATAAGCTATCATGTAAATCTTTAGGGCTCAATTCAATTAGCTTTTACCATGTACCACCTTACTAGTACTAACTATTATTATTTATGAAGCTTACATTTTCATCGCTTGCATGCCCTCATCTCTAGTCATATGACTGTAGGGAATATTTCAAACACCCAACTTTGAGCTCCACTGTGATCATGCATTTAAACATGGTGACGTCCAAAGGGAAGGAAACTAGAGCAAAAGAGTCGCCAACAAGTTTTTAGGAACTTATAAACCGTTTACGGGTGAAGGTTACACCCCATTCACGATCATAGAGATCGCTAACTCCATAATGGCCCTGAACCATGACTAGATATTTGGGGATGATGGTACGAATCCAACCTAAAAGAGATTGAACCCGCCCTAAATAGGTCTTTACTTTGTTCTTCTCATATTCATGTGCGCTTTTTAATCAACATACAATCATTAAATTAATCCTAAACCTGTTTAATTTATGTTGGTTGATTATTAATGCACAAATAAATCTATTATTGGCTATCACTTGAATTAAAATCATATTAGCCTAAATTAAATTATTAATTATCTTATTAAACGTGATTTCAAGTACAAATTGTCTTTAAACCAGCAAGAGAGGGCGTGATCAAGCAATAACAATAATAATATCAAGCAACATATAATTATTAACAAATTATATATGAATTATTCGTAAATTAATAAATAAAATGAAACTATATATATAATTTGACACAACAATTATCATCATCATAATATTCTCAAAGCATAATATTAGCAAGATCCTAGGCATGATACTAACATGACTAATAACAAATCCTAGCATGTAACTAAATAACAAAAATCAAAGCTTTATCCCTAACATGATTCTAGAAAGCAATAAAAGCATCCTAACATGACATTAGGAATTGAAACAATAATCTAAGCATGATTTCTACATCAAAGTAATAGGAAGAATTAATCTTTTTTTTGAACAATAGGAAGAATGAACCTAATTACTTACTTTGAAGTCTCGTACCTCTTTCTATCAAAACAACACACACGTTAGTAACTTTAATAAAAATTAATTCAAATAATAATATTAATATTAATTGAAATATAGATTTTTGACTGTTGAAGCTTAAAGGTTTTGATGATGATGAATATAAATTAGCAAACTTCAACTAATAAGATTCTCTAAGTGTTGTGATTAGAACAGGAGAACTTGACTTTCGAAGTGGAAGAGTAACCTAGCTATGAAGACTTTTAGAGATCTCAAGGAAAGTTAAAGAAGATAGGAGTAGAGTTCCCTCATATATAAGAACTAATTGAGTTCCCTAACAGGAACTTGAAGGCGAAGTTTCACAAGAACTTGGTCTGCGAAGTTCCAGTTGAGAATTGGAAGTGAGGTGACAGCAGGATCTTAGTCTTGGACTGCGTAAAGCCCAAGTATCCTGGTTTACAAATATTGGCGAAGCAAATTAGTTTTGTTAAGTTTTTATCCTTTAGATTTGCTGTAAATATGTTTGTTAGGTTTACGCGTGAGACTTATTAGAAACTTGACAAATGAACTTGGCAAGCTTTTAAAATAGGAAAGTTTATAAAAGATAAGTTTTTAAGAAAAGATTTTCTAAAATGATTTATTTCTTAAAAACAGATTATCAAAAGATATTATTCTTTTGATGATTTATCTTTGATAAATTTTCTAAAAAGATTTTCTTCTAAAAAGATTTACATAAAACCGTGTTTTGGGATTTTGGTATATTAACATATTTATCTTTTGAAAACCCTACTTTCTATACGAGCAAGTCTTGTATAAATTGTAGAAATCTCATTTCATTATTTTCTGTGAGTTTATGCGTGAAGAAATCTAAGTGTGCTTAATTGTGTAAGTTTGCCAAGTCCATAACTTTGTCATATTTGTTTCTGGTTTCATGCGTAGCTTACCTTTCATATACTAGTAATCAATAGTTTGTATTGGTTGGGTTCTTAGGGTGTGTGTGATTTATCTTTGAATACAGTTGTGTAGGCTTCTAAGTTGAAGCTAAGTGAGAGAGTGCTCAGGGAGTACGAGTGAACCTAAGTCAGGGACTTAGGTTGGGTAGGATAGGGTTCTACTGTGAAGCAAGTTCGGTCTGGAACTTGTGAGTAAAGGTTTGAGTATAATAGGTTGTAACTTGTGTGTTTGCCCTATTATAGTGGATTGATTTGGTTTTGGAAATCTCTCAGAGGGTCGAGATTTTAGTTTCAGTTGGGCCCTGGAAGGTTTCCTCATAAAACATTGTGTGCATTGCAAGTTCCTTTACATTCTGTTTTTATATTACACAATAGTAGCCACTAGGAACTCACATACAATTCACCCCCCTCTTGTAGTGTTCGTCTCAACTAACAATTGGTATCAGTGCAAGGTTCTCTGGTGTAAGCAGATAACTTTGTTAAGTAAGTTCCTGTAGAGAGATGAATTACAAAGAGAAACTTGAAGAAGGGTATTCCACCCAACGTCCACCCATGTTCAATGGTAAGTTTTATACCTACTAGAAGAAAAGGATGGAAATATTCATCAAGGCTGAAAATTACCAAGTATGGCGTGTAATTGAATCTGGTGATTTTGAGGTAACCTCAACCAAAGAGAAGAACGAGGTAGTTCCTAAACTTATTTCTGATTTTGATAAAGAATATTATCAGAAACTTGAGTTAAATGCTTTAGCTTTCAAATATTTGCACTGTGGACTTGGACCCCATGAACATAACCGAATCATGGGATGTAAGTCTGCTAAACAGATTTGAGATCTACTAGAAGTTACCCATGAAGGTACTAATGAGGTAAAACGTTCTAAAATTGATTTATTGATGTCTAGGTATGAGAGGTTTGAAATGCTATCTAAGGAGTCCATAGAGAAAATGTTTACAAGATTTAATGATATAATTAATGAACTGAGTTCCCTTGGCAGGCACATTCCTATAGATGAACAGGACATAAAGATCTTAAGGAGTCTTCCACAAGACGAACGATGGAGATCCAAGATAACTGCAATGCAGGAATCCAAGGACTTCACAAAGTTGAATATGGAACAGCTAGCGAGATCATTGATGACTCATGAACTACACTTAAGTTCCAATGCCGAAAGTTCCAAGAACAAGAGTCTTGCTTTGAAAGCACAAGACTCTGAGGAATCTGAAGTTGATGAGGAAGAAATGGCTATGCTATTAAGAAGATTCAAGAAAATGATGAACAACAGGAAGTTTGATAGGAACAAGAAACTTTCAAGTTCCAAAGACACTACCTGTTTCAAGTGTGGCTCAAAAGATCACTTCATAAGAGATTGTCCACTAAAGGAGAATGACAAAGGGAAGTTCAAAGGAAAGGATCAAGCCAAGGAGTCTAAAGTCTATAACTTCACAAAAAAAATTGTGAAGATGGCTATGATGGCTGCATGGGGAGACTCAGATTCAGAAGAAGAAGAAGACCAACCATCAGAAGAAATGGCTCATCTATGTCTTATGGCTAAGACTGATGAAAAGGCCAAATTACAAGAATATGAGGCCGAGGTATGGTACTTTTCTAATGAATTAAGACATTTCTCTAAAGAAAATTTTGTACATACTGTGTTAGATATTTAGGAAGATTTAAAGGAACTCTATAGAGCTAAAGCACAAAGTGACAAGGCACTTGA
The DNA here is from genome assembly GCF_948465745.1 of Chenopodium album. Lineage (NCBI taxonomy): Eukaryota > Viridiplantae > Streptophyta > Magnoliopsida > Caryophyllales > Amaranthaceae > Chenopodium > Chenopodium album. Next base: position 47,716,282 of record NC_137843.1, read on the forward strand.
CACTTACAAAGATCATAGTGAATGGATGGACAATATGAAATTTTACATCCAAAATAGGTTCTTTAGTCTTTTTTATGACAATGTAAATCTGAAAGAAAATCTTGAAAGACTAAAAATGAAAACACTCTTTTGAATGTGGAACTGTCTTTGTTAAAAATTGGTGATACAGTTCCTAACTCTGAAGTTCCTCTTCTTGATCAGTATCCAAAGTTTGATTAGCTAAAATATGATTTAGAAGAATTAAAAGTGGAGAAAGCTAATCTTGAGGGGGAACTTGAAAGAGTTAGGAAGGGTAAACAACCCATTGAGTACAATGTACCTGAATGGATTGTTAATGCCCAAACCAAGAGAACTGAAGGATTAGGTTGTAAGAAGAAGTTCCAGAAAGAAAAGAAGTATGTTGATCTACCTAGTAGTATTTTCTGTTATTTCTGTAGTAAGACAGGACATAAGCAAGCTAAATTTCCTAAGAAAGAAAAGAGCACTCTAAAGAATGAAAATCATGTTAAACAGATATGGGTTAGGAAATCTAATTCAACATCTGTTACACAGGAACCCAAGGAAACCTGGGTTCCTGACACTAACGTTTGATTCTTCATGAAGGTTCCAGTGAGGGGGAACAACACTTGGTACCTCGACAGTGGTTGTTCTAAGAACATGACTGGAGATAAATCTAGATTTCTCTCACTAGATGCCTACTATGGTGGAACTGTGACCTTTGGTGATAATATGAAAGGTGATATAATTGCTATTGGAAAGGCAAGAAGGTCAAGTTCCCATGTTATTAAAAATGTTTTTTTAATAGAGGGTCTCAAACACAACTTGTTAAGTATTTCACAGTTTTGTGACAAAGGTAACTATGTTAGCTTTACTTCTAATAAATGAAAAATCATCCACAATGACACTGGGAACATTATATTAGAAGGAACTCGTAAAGGGAACACATATACTGTGGATCTCAACGAGGTTCCTAATAGCAGTTTGACATGTCTTAGTGTTATTGTGAATGATCCTCTACAATGGCATAAAAGATTTGGTCATGCAAGCTTTACCTTGCTTGATAAGCTTAGATCTAAGGAATTAGTAGAAGGGCTTCCTTGTATTAAGTTCCTATATGATAAAGTATGTCATGCATGTGTCAGAGGTAAATAGACTCGAGTTTCTTTCAAATCAAAGAAAATGGTAAGCACCAAAAGACCTTTGGAACTGATTCATATGGATCTTTGTGGTCCAATGAGAATCCAAAGTAGAAGTGGTAAGAGATATGTAATAGTTATTGTTGATGATTACTCAAGGTTCACTTGGGTGATCTTTCTTGTTAGCAAAGATGAAACGTTCGATGAGTTTGTTGCTTTTGTGAAAAAAGAACAGAGAAGAACAGGTAATCCCTTGGTGCATCTAAGGTTAGATCATGGAACAGAATTTGAAAACTCCAAGTTTGATGAATTCTGCACAGAACATGGAATAGATCATAACTTCTCTGCCCCAAGAACTCCACAACAAAATGGAGTAGTTGAATGCAAGAACAGAAGCCTTGAGGACATGGCCTGGACAATGCTAATCTCAAGTGGTCTGCCTAGGAACTTTTGGGCAGAAGCAGTGAATACAACTTGTTACATTCTAAATAGAGTATCAATCAGAGCCATCACCAACAAGACTCCCTATGAACTCATCAAAGGGAGAAAGCCTAATATTTCTTACTTTAGATCTTTTTGTTGTAGATGTTTTGTTCATAATAATGGTAAAATAAACTTGGGAAAGTTTGATGAACGTAGTGACGAGGCAGTATTCTTAGGATATGCCTCAAACAATAAAGCTTATAGAGTTTATAATAAGAGAACAATGTGTGTTAAAGAGTTTGTACATGTAATTTTTGATGAAACTGAATAATTGACTGATTTACAGGAAGATGATGATGATTTTGAAATAGGACTTGTACAAAAGTATGATCCAGATGAAGAATCAACATCATTGGAGAAGCAACCTGTAGAAAATGAAGGTGAACTGAACACTGAAGAAAATGGTGTGCAAACAACAGAAGATGCACAAGGAACTCCAGCTCAAAACCAAGATCAAGAGCAACCGAAAGTTCCAGAAGAAGTTCAAGCTGAATCACAAGATGAAGTTCCAACAGAAGTGCCAATCAAGAATAATCAAGAAAGGTTGTATCCAATCAAGGACTTTGCACCAAAGTCCTGGAAGCATCAGAAATCACATCCAGTTGATGCAATCATGAGCGATATCACTAAAGGAACTCAAACCAGATCTCAGCTTAGGAACTTCTTTGCATTTTATGCATTCCTTTCCTCAATGGAACCTAAGAACTATGTTGAAGCTTTAACTGACGCTGACTAGATTAATGCTATGCAAGCTGAGCTAAATGAATTGAAAGAAATAAAGTTTGGCATCTGGAACCTAGACCAAGTGATAAAAGACAATTGGATTGAAATGGGTATTCAAGAACAAACTAGATGAACATGGTATTATTTTCAGGAACAAAGCAAGACAGGTTGTACAAGGTTTCAATCAACATGAAGGAATAGAATATGAAGAAACATTTGCTCCGATAGCTAGGTTAGAGGCTATTCGCTTACTTATTGCTTTTGATGCTTATATGGAATTTTGGTTGTACCAAATGGACGTAAAATGTTTATTTCTAAATGGCTTACTGAAAGAAGATGTCTATGTGGAACAACCTCCTGGATTTGAAAATCCAGAGTTTCCAAATCATGTTTACAAGCTTGACAAAGCCCTTTATAGACTTAAGCAAGCTCCCAGAGCATGGTATGAAAGACTATCTAAGTTCCTTTTGGAAAATGGTTTTAAATGTGGTAAAATTGATAAAACATTGTTTTTAAAATTAAATGGAACTGATACCTTAGTTGTATAAATTTATGTTGATGATATAATTTTTTGTGCAACTAATGAATCTCTGTGCAAGTACTTTGCTGACCTTATGAGTGGAGAATTTGAAATGAGCATGATGGGAGTATTAAACTTCTTTCTTGGTTTGGAAATTAAGAAAACTGAGGAAGGCAATATGATCCATCAACAGAAGTTCATTAAGGAACTGGTTAAGAAATACAAGCTTGATAATGCAAAACCAAATAGAAGTCCTATGGGTATAGCTACAAGATTGGATGAAGATCCATCTGGACCTTGCATAGATCAAACTATGTATCGAGGTATGATTGGATCCCTAATTTACTTAACAACTAATAGACCTGACATATCTTTTAGTGTAGGTTTATGTGCCAGGTTCCAAGCTAATCGAAAGGAGTCTCACCTAAAAGTAGTAAAAAGAATCCTTCGTTACTTGAAAGGAACTGATGATTTGGGTCTCTTCTATCCTAGAAGTGACTCATTTAATTTAAATGGCTTTACTGACGCTGATTATGCAGGTGATTTGGTTCATAGAAAAAGCACCTCAGGTGTGGCACAATTTCTGGGACCTTGTTTGGTTTCTTGGGGTTTCAAAAAGCAAAACACAGTTGCTTTGTCTACAGTTGAAGCTGAATATGTAGCTACAGTAACTTGTTGTTCTCAAATGTTATGGATAAAACAACAGGTTAGAGATCTTGGTATTTTATTTGAATGTGTCCCTAATTATTGTGATAATACTAGTGCTATCTGTATTTCTAAAGATCCAGTTCAACATTCAAAGGTCAAACATATCCACATTAGGCATCACTTTCTAAAAGATAATGTGGAGCAAGTATATATTAAATTAGAATTTTGTCCTACTGAAAATCAAATTGCAGATATTCTAACCAAGCCCTTGAACAGAGAAAGATTTGAGAAATTGAGATTGGAACTTGGGATGATCAAGCTAACTTGATTGCTTCTGAAGTTCCAAGATATGGAAAAATCATAAATAATGTAAAAAGAGCAAAAAGGGCATCTAGCAAAATTATGGTGTGCTAAACATAGCTGAAATGTCACTTTTGGTGAATTCCTAGAGGTTAGTTCACAAACACTCTATTGCGTGTGTAAATAGTAATGTACATTGCATGTGTATAGAAAGCGTGTTCCAAATACGTGTTTTTGGTAATTAAATTCTTTTGGAAATTAATTGAATTTGGAATTAAAAGAATTTTGGCAAAAATCCTATTTAAATTTTGAAAATCAATTGAATTCGTTCAATTAATGACTAAACGGAACAAAAAACCCTTTATTTCACTTACACCATTTCATTAATTATAAAAAGCATCTTTCACCCACCTTATCGCTCCACTGTAAAATCAAATTTACTCTCTATCAAAAAAAAAAAAATGAGTAAGCTCTACAAAAACAATCTACACTCTCAAACCATGGCCATTATCACATCAATTAGCTATTCCGAAAACTCTTAAAATGATCCAAAATCTGAACCCAAAATCATCTCACCTCTAAGCATGGTCTCTTACAAAGAACCAAAGAAAACCCAAGACGAAACTGCACCAACCTTTTCCACTTCAAACAAAAACCCTAGAGAGAAGATTTCGATAGTTGAAGAAGTGGAAACTTCGAACATTATCCAAAGATTGAGAGCATGGAAGGAAAGAAAGGACAAGGGAAAATCAATAAAGGAACACATCAAAGAAGTTGAGGACTTCGTTGCAGGGGCTGTAGAATCAGAGGGGGAAGACGATCCAATGGAGGAGGAGATTACAGTTGATCAATCAGAGCTTGAGGCTCAAGCAGGAAGGTATGTGGTTGTTCATAGGCTTGGTAAGTTAGTGTAGGAAATCTAGGTTTTTGGAATTCTTGGATTTGATTAAATATCAAGGTTGGGAACATCTATTGGTTAAAGCATCTAACAATTGCATGTATCCACTGGCTATGAATCAATTTTGCAAGAATTTTAAAGTACAAAAAGGAGTAATTTCTAGTGAAGTAAATGAAATTAAAATTAAATTTGATGTAGAAACCCTAGGAACAATCTTAAAAGTTCCAATTGAGGGTTATGAGATGTATGTGAAGGGAAAATCTACTGTGAAGGTAGGAAACTTTTTAGGAGGTGATATAGTTGAGTTTCTAGGAGGAAAAAGGGGGAAGAACACCATGAGTCATAATGATTTGACCCCCATGAAAAAACTTCTGTATAACTAAAGACAATTCTGCCTAGAACCCAAAAGAAAGGGGAAGCATGTTTGATGGACATGGCTGTCATTTTCTGTTTGTGTAAGAAGATTAAAATAAACTTTCCCTCCCTTATGTATCAACATCTGGCTCACTGTGTTCCTGGCAAGAACAAAGTGAGTTATGGAGCTATATTGTCTACTGTTTTTTTTATCTCTTGGGGTTGAACTCAAAGGGAAATATGGGGATTGAGAGATAAGGCAGAAAATGTAATCAATGATGAAACTCTGCTAGGTATTAGCCTAGAAGTTGTGAATGGGAAGATAAAGAAGGTTGAGGAGAAGAAATCCACTACTAGTGGAAAGAAGAAAGAAGGGGCTGCTTCAGGGGAACCATTGAGAAAAAGTAGAAGGCAATCAGCTAGCTCCCTACCGCAAACCAGTATGGAGAAGCCTCTGGAATTGGACGAGGAAGAAGAAAATGTGCTGGAAGGGCAGGTTGTAGAACTTGCTGACAGAGCAGAAGTTGCTGAGAAATAACTTAAAGAGGCTACAGGAAAAATACAGAAGTTAGAGAGAGGAGTACCGGGTCTTGAGAAGAGTCTAAGGGAATAGAAGGTGGAGTTCTAGAAGGCTATCAAGAACTTGGAAGATAAACTGGAAGCAAGCATTGAGCATCAAAAGGAGAACAACAAGAGGATTCTGGAGTTCCTTCAGAGTTAACCAGTTTATATCTCTCTAGCCTGTCATCAATTTAGCTGATCTCAGCCTAAACTAGCCTTAATTTCATCTTTTCTTCCTGGTATTTTAGTTATGAACACTTTCAATTTTATTTTGTGAAAATTTGACAATATTTTGGTTTGTAATTGAATTATGCAGGATTAACTTTTGGTTTTTCAATGTATGTTTGGAACTTTGCATATACATGTGTGTTTCGTATGTTGTGAAACCATGTGCAGGAAAGTAGAACTAAATGAAGGAGGTTTAGTAGCGTTGCCTTCAGTTTTCCACACTCGATGAATTGCTTGTGGGGTTGTGGCTAGATGCTTAATAACTCGAAGTGCAGGACTTTTGATAATGCCAAAAGGGGGTGATCCGTGCCATTTATGGCACATTTAGGCTATGTTTTCTTAATATTTTCTATGCTCGTTTTTAGTCGTTTGTGTCGTGTTTATAGAGAATAATTTTCGATTTGTGTTATTTTGTGTTAGTTTAGAGAAATGCATGCTTTTAATAGTTTTCTTATCATTTTATTCATTTCTCGGCTATTTCTCTTGCTTCTATGTTTCTTTGTGTTGTTTTGTAGGTGCGTCGCGGGCTATATGCATGGAAATTGAAAATAGCACCCACTAGCATCAATATGCACTTTTCGGAATTGAATTTGAGTTTGAAACAAAGGAAAACGAAGGATTGCAAAGTATCAAATAGGACCTTTGTGCATTGTTTCAGCCATATCTCAAGTTTTGCAGATCGGATTGATGTGATTCAAGTTGGGTTGGAAACTAGACTTAAAGAGCTTTCCAATGATAGGTCGCACGCCCTCATATGATTCATAGATTGAGAGTTACAGCCTTCCGAAGTTGGCCCTGAAATTCTGCCGCGGGCGCGGGCTACAGTACCCGTGGGCGCGGGGTTGCTGCAGCTCCAAAACTGCCGTTTTTGGGCAGTAAGCACCCGCGGTTGTCCCGAGGGCTCCCCGAGGGCGCGGGCCTTGGCCCCGCGGGCGCGGGCTTGAGCCGCGGGCGCGGCTATCGGGGTTTCCGTCTTCCTCCGCGGGCGCGGCCGAGTTCTCCGCGGGCGCGGGTTTCCGGGTCTTTTACGATTTTAAAGCTTCTTTTCTCCTTTTGTTTATATAGTTTTTGGTTTCCATTATTCTTCATTCATGTAATTCTTTAGTTTTAGAATAGTTTTCTCTCTCTTAGGTTGAGAGCTTCTCTCTCTAGATTAGGCTACTTTAGGAGTAGTTTTAGAGAGAGAAAGTGAAGAATTTCAATGGTGATTGAGAGATTGAAGATGCAAGTGTGACAATTGTGTTGGAGATCTTCCTAATTATCAATGAGCATTTCTAAACTCTATCTCATTCAATTGCTTTGTTTAATTTGATGTTTGTTTGGTTTGATTTTGATATTTGATGTTTGATTAGAGTAATTGTTCTTGATATTTTGTTGATTCTTGTTGTCTATAGTTGATAGTAGATTTGATGATGATGTTTCTTGAGTAGTTTACTTGCTAGGGTTTGGGTAAACATGTGTGATTGATGAATTGAGGTTGATTTGGGAATTTGAGTAGTTCTTGTGTTGTGATTAAATTGATTCATAGAGGTTTGCATGTTGCTTAGTTGATTGGAATAGCTAACCATGATTGCTAGCATTGATTGCATGATTGAATTGATTGACATGGCCACTTGATATTGATTTGATCATAATTGGTTGAGTATTTGATTTTGTTTCTTCCTATTTTTAAACACTAGAGAAATCTATGTTAGAAAGTATGAAGATGATTAGTTGAATGCTCCTAATTGCTCCTACTATTTGTCTTTGCATTGCTTGGATTGCTTGACTCCCTAATTAGCTTGATTATCATGAATGCATGTTGATCCCCACTCCCTAGTGTTTCATTTGTTTGCTTGGTTTAGGAAGTAGAATAGCACTACCTTTCACCTTAGACTTCGACCTAGCTTAGGCGTAAATTAGAAATACTTGAACATAACCGTTCCTAGTGGTTCGACCCTTGACTTACCTCTATACTTGTATTTAGGTAGTTGAGTGATTATAAATTTGTTTGACCGTAGGGATGATTAGTTTAACGACCTAGTTTTCCCCACGTCAAAATGGCGCCGTTGCCGGGGAACGGTGTCTATGTTTGAGTGTTTTTGATTGCTTGAGTCTAGGTCTTTGTGTATACTTTTCTTTTATTTCTTTTTGTTTGCATTGGAAAAAAATGGCATGTCTCTCATTTCCTCAATTTGACAATGAGCCTTTTTGTGAATATTTTAATAGACTAGAGGGATTTCTTGATTGTAATTGTTGTAATATTTGGGAGGCTTGTGAGATTTGTTATTTTGGTTTGAATGAGCAAACTAGGGATGAAGTTGAATGCATGCATAATGGTGAATTTAGAGCATTGTCTATTGATGATGCTTGGGATTTTTATGTTTGGTTTGCTACGAATGTCTATAGTAGGGGTAATCATGATCCTAATATTGATATGCAATGTGTTGATTCTTCTAATATTAGCATGAATTCCCATGATTTGTCACATGATCCTATTGGTGAACCTAGAATACATGATTTCAACTCTATTTCCCCTTTTGTTCATGATGATGAAGTACATGCTCAAGTTGATGCTAATGGTGTGTTTCAATATTCTTCATTATTTACCATGCCTTCTTGTGATGTGCTTCATTCCCTTAATGATGAATCTCATGTTCTTGATTTTGCCCCCACTCCCCAATGTGATGTATATGCTCATGATCTTAATGTTGATTCTTCCAATCTTGGTTGTATTTCTTCTCCTCTTGTTGAACCTCAACCTTCTACATCTTTTGAATCTCTTGTTGATGTATTTGAATCTCAAATTAGGCACATTGAGCTTGATAATGAGTTTGGGCCTAGTAAGGAGATGATTCTTAATTCTATGAGAGGTTAATTAGAGATAGTGAAAAAGAGTGAGGAGCGTCTTGAGGAGGGAAAGAGAAGAAAAGAAGAGTTAGAAGGCCAATTGTCATCCTTGATGCTTATTTGTGAAAAATCCCAATTTAATGTGTGTGTTGAGGATGATGATGATGATTTTGAGCGACCAAGAGAGTGTGAGGATCCCATTTGTGAGCATTTGAGTGATGGTGAAGGAGTTGAGAATGAAGAGAGTGTTGATTTTGAAAATCCTATCCCTCTTTCCCATCTTGACGAGTCTCTAGTGCATGATTGTGATTCTTCTATCCATGAGTATTTGGATTCACTTGAGGTTATGTCTAATATGTTTTTTGAGTGTCAAATGAAAACCCATAGCCTTTTGAGTGAGTTTATTAAGAATGCTTCATGTGAGAGAGATGAGTTTGAAATGAATTTACATCCATTCATGCATGGCTTTGAGACTTTAGGCTTTAAGGAAGTTGAGGGAGTTGTTGTTCATGGTTGTGATGGAGGGGATTATGTAGTTCCTCTTGGAAGTTGGATGTTTGAGGGAGATGTTGATCATGAGTGTTCTTCTTTTGAGGATTCTATGATTGATTTTCATGCTCTAATTGGTGATTTGAGGCATGGTGGTGAGGGAGAGTTCATTTGCGAGACCATAGCTCCTATTCCCTCCTCACATGTCCCTTTTTCAAGGAATTTCAACCATATCCCCTACACTCCTATGTCCCTCCCTTCCTTTGTTAATGAGCCTATTGGGGACCCTCTTGTTTATGATGGTTTTTATGTGGCTCATTTGTCCCCGATTGAGGAAAGGGGTGATATTGTCACCCAAAAATATTCTAGTGAGGAGGATTTGCCTTTTTCTTTTTCTTTCCATTCTTTTATTCCCCCTTCTTCTTCTTCTTATTTTCTTGTTTTTCCTTTTGATCCCTCTTCTTCTTTCTTTTGGCATCTCCCTTCTCACTTGCGTGCAACGATCTTGTTGCACGTCCTTATCCCGTCATTTGCCTACCTCCTATCATATGAAATGTGTAGTAGTACATTTGACAAGCTCTTGCGTGCGTTGAATTATTATTTTCTAGAGCGGTCATGCTTGGACCTTAAGCAAGCCTTTCTCGGGAAGTAACCCGTGTTTTATTTCTTTCATTTTATTTTCTTTTTAGATTAGATTTTATCTCATGGAAATGTTTGTATGCCTTTTGTTAGGTACATGACTTGATATACTTTGGTGCTTCAATATGGATCAAGAATCAAGGAAGGTTGACTCCTATTTTTGCTAGCATAAGGAAGGCAAATTCGATACTAGAGGTTATTAGCTTTGAAAGGTTAAATTGGGTCATTTGCGGGTATTTACACCCACCTTATATCCGGTAATATCCTTCCTTGCTCTTTCTCTAGTGGATGATGACTTGTTCGACATATGTTGGTTTGTTTGGATTGATCTCCTTGTTTTCCCCTCCCTTGAATTGTTTGATTTATGTTTGAGTGTAATGTCTCATTCAAGCTTGGGGGAGGGTATTCTATCATGTTTGGTGGGATGTTGATTCATATACGCTATGCACCTTTGTATATGCTTTTCCATGTTCTTATATTTTGAAAACTCCAAAAAGATTTTTGTTTCTATCAAGGCAATTTTGCAATGTGTTTTGTTTTGTTCTTGCTTTGGACATAATAACATTTGGACTTGTATAATTGACCTAAATGGTAGTGGTGTGCACGGTTTGAGATTACGTTTGGTTGATTCTAGGATAAAGCATGCTAAGGTAGTTGTCTAGAACTAGGGGGATCATGAAGCCGGATTCTACTTGTTTGTGGCATGTTTGGTAGTTGCTCCCTTTATTCGATTTGACAACCTTAGTGAGTTTTTGCTACAACCATGTGAGATTTATATTTGTTCAAGCTTTCATCATATTCTTGCATGAGCGGCATGGATCCTTGACTTTGCAAGCCTAATCTATAAAGCTTGATGTATGATTCTTAAACCCGAGACCGAGCTATCTAGGGAGGACAAAGGCACCTTTTTCGAGGTGGTATTTTTCATTTTTAGGTTAGTTTGTTTCATATTTGTTTTTGGGTTTCCATTTGCCTTCTTGCAACCATTTGAGCCTATTTCCTTCTTTTCAAGCCACATCTTTAGATCTTTGGCCTTTTGTTTCATTTTCTTTCTTTTCTTGTTTTTGTGAAGCAAATTGACCATATTTGATGGAGTTTGTTGTGGTGAAGTTGGATGTTTGGTTTTTATGAGTGCAAGATTGTGTTAAGTTTTCTTTGTGAATAATGGCAAGTGTATATGAGTAAAAGCCGTCCTTAATCATAAAAGGCATGGACTAATAAATTGCATTATAGAAAAAGCCGTCCGAATTTAGCAAAAGGCGAGGACATTGCAAGTTTAAGTAAAAAAAAAAAGAAAAAAAAATTGATTGAAAAAGTGAAAATTCAAAAATATTTTGATGTATTCTTTTCTCCTTCTAAGCATTGAGGACAATGCTTCATTTAAGCTTGGGGGAGAAGCGTTTACGCTTTTTGTATATATTTCTTGTGGGTATAGCTTCAAATAAGCTTGGGGGTGTTGCTTTTGTTTGGTGATTTCTTGATCGTGTTGTTAAGGATTGATCACCCTTTTGCTTCACTTTTTAGGAAAACCGCCAAATTTTAAAAATTTTAGCCTACCTTTACCCCTTTATGCCTTACGTTACAACCTTTGGGAAAGACCTTTCGACCTAGAAAGTTGAGTCACTATTCGGGGAAGGGAATCATGGGTCATTGCCTAAGGAAAGGGGATGCGAAGTCAAGATGTCGAGTAGCCTAAAATTTTGATTTTTTTTCGGTTCCTTCGCGGAATCTATGAGATGCTCACTAAGGGGAGATATGAGATTAGTAGGGGGAACACGGTAAGACCGTTTGGGAAGAAAGTGGAGTGTGATAACTAGTTCCTATGCTTAACATATTTATGTTTCAATCAACCTTAGGTATCTTATAGCGTGCACTCCCTTACTTGTTTAGAAAGATTTGCATTCACTTGTGCTTGTACATTTGCAAAAGTCCTCTCATGAACATTTGTTTGCTTTTCTTGTATTTTGTTTTCTTTTTCATGCTTTGCCTTGTTTGTTTTATTATGAGAGTTATGGGTTAAACTCTTAGGATACCCTTACGAGAGCATCACTCGTCCTCTAGGGCGATCTAGGGGTTTAAATGGCTTGTCTTTAGTTGCTAAAATTGACCGTGATTCCTACGAAAGTGAGTTAGTGTATATTCCCATCTTCTCTAGTTTTCTTGTTTCTCTCTTTGCTTGAATAATGTCATCATTTTTCCCTTGGGTTGGATTTTGTTTTGCTCGAGGACGAGCAAAAGTTTAGCTTGGGGGAATTTGATCCGTGCCATTTATGGCACATTTAGGCTATGTTTTCTTAATATTTTCTATGCTCGTTTTTAGTCGTTTGTGTCGTGTTTATAGAGAATAATTTTCGATTTGTGTTATTTTGTGTTAGTTCAGAGAAATGCATGCTTTTAATAGTTTTCTTATCATTTTATTCATTTCTCGGCTATTTCTCTTGCTTCTATGTTTCTTTGTGTTGTTTTGTAGGTGCGTCGCGGGCTATATGCATGGAAATTGAAAATAGCACCCACTAGCATCAATATGCACTTTTCGGAATTGAATTTGAGTTTGAAACAAAGGAAAACGAAGGATTGCAAAGTATCAAATAGGACCTTTGTGCATTGTTTCAGCCATATCTCAAGTTTTGCTGATCGGATTGATGTGATTCAAGTTGGGTTGGAAACTAGACTTAAAGTGCTTTCCAATGATAGGTCGCACGCCCTCATATGATTCATAGATTGAGAGTTACAGCCTTCCGAAGTTGGCCCTGAAATTCTGCCGCGGGCGCGGGCTACAGTACCCGTGGGCGCGGGGTTGCTGCAGCTCCAAAACTGCCGTTTTTGGGCAGTAAGCACCCGCGGTTGTCCCGAGGGCTCCCCGAGGGCGCGGGCCTTGGCCCCGCGGGCGCGGGCTTGAGCCGCGGGCGCGGCTATCGGGGTTTCCGTCTTCCTCCGCGGGCGCGGCCGAGTTCTCCGCGGGCGCGGGTTTCCGGGTCTTTTACGATTTTAAAGCTTCTTTTCTCCTTTTGTTTATATAGTTTTTGGTTTCCATTATTCTTCATTCATGTAATTCTTTAGTTTTAGAATAGTTTTCTCTCTCTTAGGTTGAGAGCTTCTCTCTCTAGATTAGGCTACTTTAGGAGTAGTTTTAGAGAGAGAAAGTGAAGAATTTCAATGGTGATTGAGAGATTGAAGATGCAAGTGTGACAATTGTGTTGGAGATCTTCCTAATTATCAATGAGCATTTCTAAACTCTATCTCATTCAATTGCTTTGTTTAATTTGATGTTTGTTTGGTTTGATTTTGATATTTGATGTTTGATTAGAGTAATTGTTCTTGATATTTTGTTGATTCTTGTTGTCTATAGTTGATAGTAGATTTGATGATGATGTTTCTTGAGTAGTTTACTTGCTAGGGTTTGGGTAAACATGTGTGATTGATGAATTGAGGTTGATTTGGGAATTTGAGTAGTTCTTGTGTTGTGATTAAATTGATTCATAGAGGTTTGCATGTTGCTTAGTTGATTGGAATAGCTAACCATGATTGCTAGCATTGATTGCATGATTGAATTGATTGACATGGCCACTTGATATTGATTTGATCATAATTGGTTGAGTATTTGATTTTGTTTCTTCCTATTTTTAAACACTAGAGAAATCTATGTTAGAAAGTATGAAGATGATTAGTTGAATGCTCCTAATTGCTCCTACTATTTGTCTTTGCATTGCTTGGATTGCTTGACTCCCTAATTAGCTTGATTATCATGAATGCATGTTGATCCCCACTCCCTAGTGTTTCATTTGTTTGCTTGGTTTAGGAAGTAGAATAGCACTACCTTTCACCTTAGACTTCGACCTAGCTTAGGCGTAAATTAGAAATACTTGAACATAACCGTTCCTAGTGGTTCGACCCTTGACTTACCTCTATACTTGTATTTAGGTAGTTGAGTGATTATAAATTTGTTTGACCGTAGGGATGATTAGTTTAACGACCTAGTTTTCCCCACGTCAGGGGGAAAAGAAGAAGAAAACTTGAAGGCTGAAGTTGTTCTAGGTTCCAAATGATAGAGTATCAGAATTTTCTCTGATGTTGTGTTTTACTCAGTTTTATAGCTTAGGTGTTGTTTCTGTTCTGTTTCTGTTCTATTTTTTTTTTATTTAATTTTTGATTTTTGCTTGTTTTTATTTGTCTGTCAATAAATCAAAAATGCAAAAATACGTCCTTCAATATGATTTAACTTTTCTTAGAAGTTTGCTAAAGTTTGTCATCATCAAAAAGGGGGAAATTTTTGAAGCTTAAAGGTTTTGATGATGATGAATATAAATTATCAAACTTCAACTAATAAGAGTTCTCTAAGTATTGTGATTAGAACAGGTGAAGCTGACTTTGGAAGTGGAAAAGTAACCTAGCTATGAAGACTTATAGAGATCTCAAGGAAAGTTAAAGAAGATAGGAGTAGAGTTCCCTCACAGGAACTAACTGAGTTCCCTAACAGGAACTTGAAGATAGCAAGTTGAGAAGTTCAATTTGGCCTGCGTTGAAGACGGCAAGTTTCACAAGAACTTGTTTTGCGAAATTCCAATTGAGAACTGGAAGTGAAGTGACAGCAAGAACTTAGTCCTGGACTGCGTAAAGCCCAAGTATCCTGGTTTACAAAATATTGGCGAAGCAAATTAGTTTTGTTAAGTTTTTATCTTTTAGATTTGTTGTAAATATGTTTGTTAGGTTTACGCGTGAGACTTATTAGAAACGTGACAAATGAACTTGGCAAGCTTTTAAAATAGGAAAGTTTATAAAAGATAAGTTTTTAAGAAAAGATTTTCTAAAGTGATTTATTTCTTAAAAACATATTATCAAAAGATATTATTCTTTTGATGATTATATTTGATAAGTTTTCTAAAAAGATTTTCTTCTAAAAAAGATTTACATAAAACCGTGTTTTGGGATTTTGGTATATTAACATATTTATCTTTTGAAAACCCTACTTTCTATACGAGCAAGTCTTGTATAAATTGTAGAAATCTCATTTCATTATTTTCTGTGAGTTTATGCGTGAAGAAATCTAAGTGTGCTTAATTGTGTAAGTTTGCCAAGTCCATAACTTTGTCATATTTGTTTCGGGTTTCATGCGTAGCTTACCTTTCATATACTAGTAATCAATAGTTTGTATTGGTTAGGTTCTTGGGGTGTGTGTGATTTATCTTTGAATACAGTTGTGTAGGCCTCTAGGTTGAAGCTGAGTGAGAGAGTGCTCAGGAAGTACGAGTGAACCGAAGTTAGGGACTTAGGTTGGGTAGGATAAGGTTCTACTGTGAAACAAGTTCAGTCCGAAACTTGCGAGTAAAGGTCTGAGAATAATAGGTTGTAACTTATGTGTTTGCCCTATTATAGTGGATTGATTTGGTTTTGGAAATCTCTCAGAGGGTCGAGGTTTTAGTTCCAGTTGGACCCTGGAAGGTTTCCTCGTAAAACATTGTGTGCATTGCAAGTTCCTTTACATTTTGTTTTTACATTCCGCAATAGTAGCCACTAGGAACTCACATACAATTCACCCCCCCTCTTGTAGTGTTCTTCTCAAGTAACATGGACCAAACCCTCACAACTATCAACCTTTCACGTCGAGGTCTAAGGCAACTTCGAGCTTGGATAGGTGTATTAGTGTCTCGTAAAGGACGAATGATGTATGTTTATGAAAAGGTTTTGAAAAGGTTTAGAAAAAACTTAGAGAGAGAGAAAGAATAAGTTTTAGATTAGAGAGAAAAAGAGAAGATTGATGATGATTGTGGGTAAATTGAAAACGGGGGAAAATCGTCCCTATTTATAGAGAAAACCGACCGAAAACGATCAGAAAAACGAGTCGGAAACCGTCTCGAAATAAAACAGGTTCTATCGTGGCACAATAGGTTTATCATGACGCGATAGCGTTATCACACAGCGATAAGCCTATCGTGGCGCGATTGATCTATCGCGGCACAATAGATTCTGTACGATAAGATTTCATACGGAATTCGACTTCCAATCAAATTGGGCTAGCCAAAGTATGTACTTATCTTCATTAACTCAGTTGTAAATCCTTTTAAAACACTTTTTTTATTCGATGCAGAATTCTTGATCATTATCTTTTCGAAAACCGGATAATTAGAATTTAATACAACCTTTAAGAACATATTATGTAAAATTTATTCATTTATTAACAAATTACGTAAAGCTTATTTGTGAATTAACAAATTACATAAAACCTTTACTTGTATTAAAATATATATATATATATATATATATATATATATATATATATTAGGATAAATCCTAATTATTTTAAAAATATAATTAACATTAATGGACCCTTCACATGATAATTGGATCCGCATATAAAGCTCGATTTAGGCCTAATTTAGTATTTTTTGCTGTAACTTCTTCATTATAACTAGGAATTGGGCTTATAATATTTCATTGGAAAGCTTTTTTCAAGCCCTATATAATTACATAATTAGTGGACCCATATTATGGACCAAACTAAACTAGATTGGATATTTTTCATAAAAAGGATACGAAATTCATAATTTTAGAAATATGAAATGAACAATTTTTATTTAAAAACATTTTAGAAAAGAGATATTCACGAGACTCTTCAACATTTCACCTTACTCGATAATTAATGACGTGAAAAGTACTCAACACTTGGTTTGGTTTTTAGGGAGACACAATCAGGTGTCTACAATGACATCAAAATATGGAAAATTTGTTAATTCTACCTCATTAAGGGGTCCTTTTTGAATTACTACCCCTAAAAAAAAGTTGTTAATTATTACCCCTAAAACAGATTAATTCCAGTAACTACTACCTTTTTTCTTAATCAGCCTACTTAACCTCTTAATAACATCAATATTCTTCTAAATTATAATTAATAGCTTTTAAACCTTAATTAATTAGATAAACCCTTGCACCACCTACCCACCACCTCCGGCATCCCTCCTTTACCATCTCCGGCAGCCCTCCTTTACCACCTCCGGCAGCTCCCCCACCACGAAATCCACCCCCTCTTGGTCATCCACCACGAAACTCACCACCACTGCGAAACCCACCGCAATTACCGCCCCTCCCTTTGCCCCAACCCTTAAAACCTATCCCCTCCCCTTTCCTCAACCCCAAAGTTCAAAATATATTTTGATGTAAGTATATTTATCCATATTTAGAGCATTGAGGATAATGCCCCATTTTATCTTTGGGGGAAGCGTTCTTACACTTTTTATATATATGATTGTGATTTTGGCTATGAATAAGCTTGGGGGTGTTGGTGTTTTTTGTTTGGTGATTGCTTGATTACGGTGTTAAGGATTGATCACCCTTTGCTTCACAATGGTATACCACCAAATTTCAAATTTTAGCCTACTTTCACCCTTTTCGCCCTTACACTACAACCCTTTCCAAGACCTTTTGACCTTTTTGGTTGAGTCACAAGTTGGTAGAGGGAGATGTGAGTCAAACTTATAGAGCAGTTTGCATAGTCAAGATGTCGAGTAGCCTTGAAAATCTCTTCTTTTCCCAGTTCCTTTGAGGAATCATTGAGATGCTCACTAGAGGTAGATTTGAAACTAGTAGGGAGAACGCGATAAGATTATTTGGGATGAAGGTAAATTGTGTCTTATTAGTTCTCTATGCTTAGCATATTTTATGTTTCAATCAACCTTGGATATCTTGGAACATGCATACCCTTATTGTCTAGAAAGATGTTTATTCACTTGTATTTGGTCATTTGTAAAAGTCTATTTCAAAAGCTTTTGGTTTTACTTTTTCCTTCTTGATTTTACTTTCCTTTTAATGATTTGCCTAATTTTCCTTTAACAGTTATGGGTCAAACCCTTTGGATACCCTTACGAGACCTCACTCATCCTCATTGGAAACTTTGGGGTTTAAAGGGCTTGTTGTAGCTAAAAACAACCGTGATTCCTACGAAAGTGAGCCTTAGTGTACATTCTTATCCTCTTCTTTCCTTTTTCTTGTTTGAATAAATTTTTCATCCTATTCCTACTTGTTTTTGTTTTTCTCGAGGACGAGCAAAAGTCTAGCTTGGGGGAATTTGATGAGTGTCATTTGTGACACTCGTTTAGTTTCTTTTGGGATGATTTTTAGTTGCTTTTATAGCTCCTTTTATCTCTTTTTCTCTAGTTTTAACCTTTATTTCCCTAGTTTGTGCATTCTTAGTTGTTTTCTCGTTTTCTTGCATTTTTTTAGTTTATTTTTCCTTTTCTCTTTTATTTAATTGATTTTCTTTGTTTACAAGAGAACGGTGGTGTCCAAGGCTCTCTATGGCTCTTCCTCGGGTTTTATGAAGCTTAAGATGCAAGTTCATCACTCCTTTGTAGCTCACAAATCAAGGTATGAAAGCTCCAAGTCTTCAAGGCCGCGCTCTCATGCTGCGCTAGCATTAAGAAGTGGTGTTGAACCCACCGTGGGGACGTTTAGAGACTGCCACACCCAATGTTCATCTAGTGGAGCGCACGAGTTGCATCAATGGTCGCACGAGGAGGATCCCTTGCTCCTAGGCACGGGCGCGTAACCAGCCGGCCAGCGTTGGCACGCACGACAGGGGCGCGGGCGTGCACCACTTGTGCGCGGGCACGCGGCCCCTATCTCCCGTTTTGTACCCTCTTCTTCGCGGCCGCGCAATATGGAGTGAAGGCGCGTCTGTACGGGTCTTTTTAGGATGTCTAACTAATTTCTCCTTAGTTAGTTTTACTATATATAGACTTTCTTCCTATCTTTAGAGAGAGAATTGGTTGAAGGCTTAGATATTTTATCATAGAATTTGAGTTTTAGAGAGAGAAAGTTTATGCTTGGAATTCTTGTTCTTAGATTCTAGAGAGAGAAACTTGATGATTTGATGATTGCTACACTTGATCTCCATTTTCTTTGATATTGATCAAAGTTTTGTAAAGATTTCTTTCTCTTTAATCCAATCTTAGTGTTTGATTTTGAAATTTTGTTGAATTTAAAGTTGATTGATTGATTTGATTGTTGATAATTTGATTGCAATGTTGATGATGATTTTAATGACTTTTTTTAGTTTTGTTCTTCATTTCTACAATATGTAGTGAGTAGATTCTTTGCTAGGGATGTGGTGAAGCATGCATAAATGATAGAGCATAGCTAATTGGGTGATTTTGATTGATTTGATATTGTGACATGATTAAATTGGTTGATAAAAATTGTGCATGTGTTTGATTTTTTGAGGAGTAGCTAACCTTGATTCCCAAGCTAGATTGCATCGTAGTTTTCCATTGATACGACACATTGATTTGGAAATTACATTGATTGATTGAACTTGATTTGTGATGTTCCTATGTTAGTCATTCGTAGAGACCCCTAGTTTGACGGCTAGGAAATAGCCTATCGAGTCCTTTTTATTGAAATTACTATTTTCCCTTGCATTATTCAATTAATCTATATCCTATCCGATTAGCATGTCTATTGTGAGTGCATGTGGATCCTAATTCTCTAGCGTTTGTGATATTGATTTCTATATTTGATTTGTTTAGTTGCTTGGTTCTTGCTTAACCAAACCATTTCTACATTCTTTGGGATAGCTTAACGCGCGACTATAGCATTCACCTTCCATTCCTAGTGGTTCAACCTCTTACCTTGCCATTATACTAGTATTTTGGTTAAGTTGATTGTGTATAAATTTTGTTTGGCTACAGGAAGATTAGTCATGACAACGACCTAGTCTTTCCCGTCGTCAAAAGCAAGCAATATCACAAAATAAACTGTTATAGACAATATTTGTAACTTCAACCTTGAGTTTATAAAATCAAAACAATTGGAATTTCATAACACAAGATAGTGATTTGAATTGGCCCACAAAAGGACTAAAAAAAGTCATTGTTAACATCAAGTGAACACAAATATAAGTAATGAAAGCACCCTTGAAGTCAATTATATGGTGAAGCATTTCTTTAAAACTTAGATTTGTTAGTTTTTCTGCAATCTTCAAGGTTAATATCATTTAAAGAGCTATAGAACAGGGTAAAAAAATAGGTTAAAGGATAAAAGAAATAAAATAGTAGCAAATTCAATAACTTGTTAAATATGAGTCTAGGCCACACCCAAAACCAATAGAGCGAGAGTCCAATTCACAAGTCCAAGGGAGGTTCCATCATTCCAAAACCATATGACAATAGGAGGAGTAGCCCCTTACCTTTATAACATGAGTCTTGGCCACACCCACAACCAAGAAAGAGAGAAAGAGAGTCCAATTCAAAATTCCAAATGAGGTTCTATCATCCCAAAACCATATGACAATAGGAGGAGTAGCCCGTTACCCTTATAACGTGTTTAATTCTCTCTCTCTCTCTTTTTTTCCTCTTAATGTAGGACACTAATTGTTTGTAGATACCTAAAATTGTCTCCCCAAAACCAAACCCAATGATGAACAACCTTTCACCGCCATTATTGGTCGGATAATTTATTTAATCTTTTGAGTGCTTAAATCCATAATCAATCCTATACATTTCACAAATCAACTAGTTCTTAGCCCATTTTTCCCAAACCATAACATATTTTCCAGTTTTCGTGTCCATATCACAAAACCGAGATAAACTGATTTTGTGGCCCTTTAATTTTGATCCTAATATTATTTGGTTAGATATGCCTTGAAATAATATTTCCAACGATATATCATAAGCCCATTTCTGATTTAAAACGAATAAGATATAAGCGAAACACTAAACTCGGCCTAAAATCGACACCCTTTAACTTAAACGGCCATATCTTACTATCCACCAAATATTTTGACCTGATTCTAATTGGGTTGGAAATTAGACTTGATAAGCTTTTGAACGATGTATTATATGCCTTATTATGAGTTATGGATCAAAAGTTATCATAGTTTTAAAAACGCGTAAAACTGAAATTTTCCGGGTCATGGCATAAAAGTCGTGCCACGACATATTGTAACGTGTCGCGGAAACGCCAGCGTGGTGCGGCATATTTTCCATGACACCGTGTTTTTCCTAGGCTTTTCTCCATGGCGCCTTCAATTCTAGGGTTCCGTGCTTCACCTTATTCTTTTTCTCTATAAATACGAACCTGATTTCCTTAGCATGGGGGACAAAAAATCATTCTCTTTCTCCCTACACCAAAAATCATTCTCTTCTCCCTCTTTAGCCTAAACACTAGCCCCCCTATTCTTCAACAATACTTCCCATAAGCACTCTAAGGAGTCCATACTTGACTCGAAGTTCCATACTTAAACCAAGGCGTGAAAGGTATAACCGATTGAGGGTTTGGACCAAATCTACTCTACTTGTTGGTGGCTCCTTACTTTTCAGTCCCTAATCGTTGTCCCTATCGTATATGTCAATTCCCACTTCCTATGAGTGCCAAGAATATTCAAAACATGCTTAACGTAGGCGCGCTTCAAACAAAGCCTACAATTTGGAGACTCCAATGGGGAGGATTCTTGGTTATTTATCGGTTTACGTGATTGATATTTAATTGAGATGAGAGGATGAGACTTGAAAGATTCTTGAATTTTATTCCTGTGATTCAATTGGCATTTTCACATATGCATATACATTTTAGCATACCTATTTTTCCACAATAGTACGTGATCTACGTATGTGGCTAGCCTGGGGGATTTAAACTTTATCAACCCAAAAACGCTCATGGCAATAGGGGTTCATCCGAGTTTTTCAATCCTCCCAAACCATGGAGTCGAGTTTGAATTCATCACGAACTCGCAGAGCCGTCCGTTAGCATACACCCTCAAGGGAGGCAGCCTTGCTAACACGTCCAAACTCTTAACCATGACCTTTTGATACCCAAATAAGCTTGACCATAGTGGAATATAGAACTCAACTCTAAGTTGCGAACTTCATTGCATCATGCGTGACAATGTGTTTATGTGTGCATTTTTTGTGACTTTTTTTTTATTTTTTATTTTTTCTCTCTTTTATCTAATCCTTTTTTTTTAATTATAGTCAAGTCATAGCCTTTTTTTCATTATTTTTGAGTCAACCCAGATTTTTATTCCCATTTCCTGCACAAGAGTCAACTTGTTTTGGTCATAGTTGAATTTCTAGAAAGAGTTATGTTTCGTGCTACCTATGGATCTGTAGCCCCAAGTTTATCTTTTATTTGGCTTTGGTTTCATCCTAATCAGAGTCCCAAATACAAAGGTATAATAGAAATACTACATCTTATCTAGTTTAGGTCTCTTTTTAGCGTCTAACCTTCTTTTTTATTTTTATTTATTTATTTTTGTGTCAACGTAGTCTTAGCCAATCTTGTACTTATATTAGTCCTCTAATCCATATCAACTCGTATTACATAGGATTGTAGTTTTTATTTTTATTTATTTATTTATTCCCATGAGTCATAACTCTTTTAGAAATCTATAGTCAATCTTCCTATTTTTTTTGTGATTATTGTGCTAACCTTGACATGTGTTCTTTGTCTTTGATTGTGGTTAATTTTATTTTATTTATGACTAACGATTGTCAATGGAACTTTTTCACCTAGTAAATAGCACAAACATTGAAATTGGACAAAATTAATCAAGTTAGTTTGTCTTTTAGTCTTCCGTGCTATTTGGTCCATGAGTCCTTTGTTTTCTTACAACGTCCTTATGTCTAGCCATGCGATCATACCACGAGTCTTATAAACTCACCTAATAAAATTTATTGAGTTGTTGCACACACTTTGTCTCCGAGTCATGCACCATATTGTTTATGATCGTATATTAAGACCATGCATGCATCGTTTTCCGTCATAATAAAAATGAGTGGAGTTTTTCTCACCTGTTTTCAAATGTCTATCTTTCCCCCTTTCTTTCCTATTTTGAGGAGTGAGTCAAATAAACCATGAAGTGAATTGGTTTTATTAACAGTACTTGGTCAAAGAACAGGGGTAGATTGGTGCGGTTCGAGTCACTACCACAAAAACCTCTTATGCCTAAGATGCGTTCAAAGAATACTTCACCATCTCCACATCAATTATCACCTTCAAATTACTTTTATTTCATTCTAATGGCCACTTAAGAAGATATGGAGAACATTAACAAGTCCATCGAGGCACTTTTTGCCATCATGCAAACCCTTACCACAAAGGTCAATACCATGGAAGAAACCAAAGTCACTGTTGCTACAGCTAACAAAATCAAAGAACAAGTGATCAAAATTTCTGAAGATTTCACCTATGTGGAGCAACCTACCACTTCTTTGGCTGTCAAGGACAAACTCCCTGAGAAGTTCTCCACTGCTGATATCCCAAAATTCAAGCCTACTGACAACCCAATATTCCATTTGAATGCCTTTTCTGCAACCATGGCTCTCAAGGGATTGGATGTAACACTCTTCCCTACGATTTTCCCTCTCTCCTTAGAGCATGCTTGCCAGCAATGGTTTTATTCTCTAGATGCCAAGCACATTGTAACTTGGCAGGATGTCACCAAAAGTTTCATGAATCGTTACAAGTGTAACTTTCAAGCCAGAACTTCTGAACGTTAACTCTCCATTCTCAAACAAAAAGAGAATGAAGGCTTCACTGCTTATTTGAACAGGTGGAGGGAAATAGCTGCACTCTAGGTAAATCCCCCCAAAGAAAAAGAGATGATTCACCTCTTCATCCAAAATCCGACTCACAAGTACAAGCAACATCTCAATTTCTTCCATTGAATACTTTCAAAGCTGTATATGATATCGGCATCAATATCGAGGATGAGCTAATAAAAACTGTCGGTAGTAATAATAATAACACTTGGAAAAACAAGAAGAACAACCTTGCCTCTTCTTCGACTTCTTAGCCCAAAAATGCTACCAATTATATTAGCTAAGTGGATCTCAATGAAGTTTTAGCTCTAGATGCTCCCCTTCAAAGGAAAAGGAGAGCTTACACTCCTTTGGGAATGACATACGACACTACCTTTGATCGCCTTTACGGCCAAGGCTTGATCACACCAATTGGGTCATTTCTAGAGCCAAAACCTGAACAAAGCAGTTTCAGGTAGGACCCCAACTTTCACTATAAGTACCATCAAGGAAGGGGTCACTCCACCAAGCAGTATTAGAATTTAAAGGACGCTATTCAAGATCTAGTGGATGCCAACAAACTTCTTGTCCTTCCAGGCAGCAAGAAGTGATAAGCAGCAATGAAGACAAGGCGCACGGCAAGCCCTTATCTAAGATTTCATGATGCTTTCCTTTTATCATTCATTTCCCATTCCCTAATTCAAGTCCGGCATAGATTTCCCTTTTTGTAATTGGATCATTTTGTTAGCTTATTCACCATTTCCATCAATAAAATATGCATTATTTCCTTACATCTCGATCATGTCATTAAAAAAATAAAAAAAAATAATCATCGATTGTCGAACTAAACACAAGGTACGCCAATGATTTGAGGCATCTTTCCAACCCATTCATTTCCCTTAAACCATTCAAATATATATTTCATTTCTTCACTAACCATTTTGAGCCTCATCTAACGTTTAACCTTCATTTCTTCAACCCACATCCACCTAACCTTGGGGTGGGAAGGTGTGTGATTTAAGTAACATTCAACAGCAAGTTAAAAAAAAAAATTAAAGAAAAATAAAAAAATGACAAGAATAAAACAATGTCAAGTGCCTGAGAAACATGAATGCTAAGTGAGTAATGGACCGCATGATCTGAAATTGCCTACCTTGATTCAAAATAATAAAATTAAAAATAAATAAATAAATCAAGGCAAAAAGCAAAATATGAAGAAAAAAAAAGTAAATTTGCAAATTTCAAAACACAATTGTATATCTTTGGGTGGCTTCTCTCGAGTCTTGAACCTTTACCCCTTTCATCTTCAAACCACTAGCTTAACCACATTACAACCCTTGAAAGACCTCTTTGAGGTGTACAGTTTGGCTAAAGCTACATATGACCTGATTCCTAATGGATACGTAGGCAACCTCACATTGAGGTGTGGCCACATTCATATACATGATTGAGTCAAAGAATGTCCAATGCTTATCCCTATCCATCTAGAGGTAGACTTGGGGGCTTGAACCCACATCACTTAGCCTACCCAGCCTAAAGAGTCACCATCTCGACTCTTTTCACATCTCTTTCCATCACCATAACCTTTGCAGCCAGCCTTAGTATCACATTTATACACTTCTCTCACACATACATAGTCATATCCTCCTTCCCTTACGAACCCCATATCATGAAATCTTGTTTCAAGACAACATTCATTAAAAGAAACATTGTATACTTGCTTAGCTTCCTAACTTGAGCAATATTCATTGTTTCACACATCGTATAATGTGCTTAGCAACATTTATCAAAGATCTGCAATCATACAAAGCATATCTCGCTTAGGTCCTTGACCTAAGCAACATTCATTATGCAATACCCAGCAATCACTTCATCTATTTACGTGCTTAGCTTCCAATCTTAAGCAATGTTCATCAAGATTGTTCTTCATACACTATGTGATGCTTAGCTTCCCGACCTAAGCAACATACATTATTGTGCTTAGCTTCATGACCTTAGTGCATTTGTGGATCGTTTCACATGATGTAATTGTCCTTAGCCTCCTGGCCTACAAACATTCATAATGCATATGTTATTTGCAAGATGAGCAATTCAATTTGACAAGAAGAAAATCCATGCGATTCATTTCCCTTTGCTCAACAAGGAAGTTCAAAACTTCTTCCCTTTTTCATGAATTTACTTTTAGGGAAGCTCAAAAACTTTTTCAAAATTTCTCAGCAAGGAAGTTCAAAAATCCTTCTTCTTTTGTGGAAGTTCAAAAACATTTTCGAAGTCTTTATCGAGGAAAGTTCGAAAACTCTCACTTCATTTTTCGCGTCTTTCTTTTTGGGAGAAAGTCGGTACCCTCCACTCATGACAAAAAATAACAGGAAATTTTTGCTTTTGCATTTTCATTTGCTTGTGTCTGCACACACACTCAAACTATACACACACTATCTAGTTAAGTCTATACGAGTCCCTTGGCAAATTTTATTTTGCAGGTCTCATCTACAGCCTGCGTTCGGGGAAAAGGGAACTATCTACATCCCATGTTCGGGGATAAGAAAACTATCTACATCCCACGCTCGGGGATAAGCAAACTATCTACAGCCCGCATTCGGGGAAAAGCGAACCATCATCATTCTTCAAATACTCAATGATCATCATTCAATAGGCTTCTCAAGGAGGAGTAACTCACGATAGCTTTTCCTGAGGTAAGGAAGCTATCTTCAATAAGACAAATTTTTCACAAGGCGTAGAACATTGCCGGTCGTTGCCACCTCTCAATGTGAAGAAGTTAGAGATTATAATATTCCCGAGGCGGGAAAAAATCATCATCTAATAGTGTTCCAGAGGCGTGGAATCATCATCTAACAACAATCCCGAGGCAAGGAAAATATCATAACAGTCTTCATTTGGTGGATTTCTCGAGGCATAGAAAACTACCAAACGTGTTTGTTGCCATGTATTGCTGTCAGATACGCATTCTATCCCTTTACTCTTTTATCTGTGGAACTAACCTTTGTCTGTAGGTATCGGCGTATACAGAGTGATTTAGGATCGCAGAACGTCTCAAATCATTCTCCGTCCCTATCAACTACTTTGACTATCGTTTTCGAAACTGAAGTTTCTACAAACTCAGTCAAAGTGGGGGCTTCTGTAGACGCCTAAAATGTCTCCCCAATACCAAACCCAATGATGAAAAACCTTTCACCGCCATTACTAGTTGGGTAAAGTATTTATTCTTTGGGGTTCTTAAATCCATATTCAACCCAATACATTTCACAAATCTACCCAATTCATAGCCCATTTTGCCCAAACCATAACTTACTTTCCACTTTTCATGTCCACATCACAAAACCAAGATAAACTGATTTTGTGGCCCTTTAATTTTGATCCAAATATTTGATTGGATAGGCCTTGAAATAATCTTTCCAACGATACATCATAAGCCCAATTTCGATTTAAAATGAAGAAGATATAAGCAAAACACTAAACTCGGCCCAAAACCGATACCCTTTCACTAAAATGGCCATATCTTAAACTCTACAAAGGATTTTGACCTGATTCTAATTGAGCTGGAAATTAGACTTGATAATCTTTCTAACGGTATATTATATGCCTTATTACAAGTTACGAACCAAAAGTTATCATAGTTTTAAAAACGCGTAAAAACTGGAATTTGCCTCGTCACGACATAAATATCGTGCCATAGCATATTCTAACGTGTCACGGAAAATGCCAGCGTGGCATGGCATATTTTCCATGACACGGTGTTTTTCCTGGGCTTTTCTCCACGGTGCCTTCACTTCTAGGGTTTCTTGCTTCACCTATTCTTTTTCTCTATAAATACGAACCTGATTTCCTCAGTTTGGGGGACAAAAAATCATTCTCTTTCTCCCTACACCAAAAATAATTCTCTTCTCCTTCTTTAGCCTAAACACTAGCCTGCCTATTATTCTACAATACTTCCCCTACGCACTCCAAGGATTCCATTCTTGACCCGAAGTTCCATACTTAAACCAAGGCGTGAAAGGTAGAACTGATTGAGGGTTTGGACCAAATCTACTCTACTTTTTATTTAATTTAATTGTTTCAATTTGATTTTTATTTTTATTGAAGTTATTAACAATTTATTCATGATGTAGCAATTCAAAGAAACATGGAAAGTGAGTAATTAATCACTTAATTACTCTTATTTTTATTATTTATTGCTAGTATCATGATTAGGGTTATTATTATAATTTTATTTGACTAACGATATTATTGTTAAATTGCTTCCAATGTTGATGTTTATTCTATTGTTTATTGTTGATCATTACATGTTTAAAGGGAATATGTAACTGAAGATGACGCCTAATAAGATAATTTGGACGACCGGTTTAGGTTCCTTTTTAATCTCGTTGTTTAATCGCAATGAACACTAATAATTAAAATTATATGTTTCATTAACATTCATCCAATTTAGCATAATTATAGTTTGGAGAAAATTAAATCTTTGTTTGCATGCCTTTGAGATCGCAGGAATTGCTTTTCACTATAAGAATTGAGTAGAGGTCAATACGAGCGAATGTGACTCCCTACTTTTCTATCCCTAATAGTTGTCCCTATGGTATATGTAAATTCCCACTTCCTATGAGTGCCAAGCATATTCACAACATGCTTAACTTAGGCGCACTTCGAATGACGCCTACAATTGTCTTATGTGCGTTGTTTAGGAAAATTATACTTCAACACTCCCCCTCACATATAGGGTCTCTTAAATTTCATCTCATTTGATGTTTCATGGGCTAGAGCGCATTTTTCAACTCCCCCTTACATGGACCCACTCAATTTGGCCTAGTGTACTCATTACTCATGTCATTAAAGGTTTAAAAACTGTAAGCCTGGCTCTGATACCATGAATAATTTTATTGAACCTTTTATTTTCTTGATGCTTCTCATTGATGAAAGTAAAGGAATATATAATAAAAAGTGGAACCTATTACCAAACCTTATGCCTATCCCTACAATATATGGAAAATATATGATTAAATATGATATCTTCCGATATTATCATAATTACCCAAAGATATATTCCCAAAATACTCTTCCAAAATTTACTCCTAAAATATAACATCCTCCCTCAAGTTGGAGCATGGGATTTATGAATACCCAATTTAGAGAGAAGAAAATCAAATTGTCTCTTGTTAAGAGTTTAGTGTATACATTTGCCTATATTGTGACTTTGCAGGAGCATATGACAAAGATATCAAACCTTCATTTATCGCATCACGGACAAAGTAACAATCAACCTTGATCTGCTTGGTGCGTTCGTGAAAATGCTAGATTCTTATATTAGCTATGTGAATAGCAGACTTACTATTACAAAATAATTTGATTGCTTTAGGATGATGGACACCTAGTCTCAATAACAAACCTTTGAGCCATTGTAATTCACAAATGACCGCTGCCATGGAACAATATTGGCCTTTGTCGAAGAGTGAGATATTGTGTGCTGCTTCTTTAATTTGTCTTCCAAGATACAGGAGACTTACTAAGAAACACTAGCCAACCTGTCAAAGACCTACAAGTGAGAGGACATGCTGCCTAGTTGAAATCACACCATCTTGTAACTTCAAATCATAATCAACATGTAATAATATTCCCTGACACGATGTACCCTTCTAAGTAGCACACCACTTAAAGTGTCGCTTCCTAATGTCTAATATGAGGTTCCTGCATAAATTATGACAAAATTAACGCAATATGCCAAATTTGGTCGTGTAGCGCGATGCAAGATATATGAGCTGATCCACTAGGAAACGATATGATTCAGGATCCTCAAGTAACTATCCGCTAACAAGATCGAGTTTATGATTATGTTCAACCAGAAAGCCACTCTACTTTGCCCCTAACAAGTCTACTTCGGATATAATATCCAATGTATGCTAACATTGACACGAAAAAAAATTAACCTGCTGAACTTCGGGCTACCTCAATACCCAAAAAAAACTTCAAATAACAGCCAAGATCCTTCATCTTAAAACAATCACTGTGAGATAAGTTTTGAAAGTAGCAATTGCAGCGAAATCGTTCCCATAAATAATGAGATGGCCTTAGTAAATATGAAAGGGTGTTGTTAAACGTCACTCCCACTTTACATACTAACGCTCGCATTTTTATAAGGAATTTCCTTTTTTACCCCTAGCATATAAATACGGAATTTCCACTCAACGACTCACATATTTCACTCTCTAACCTCATTCACTCTTAACTTATCTCTCTAAAAATTTTAAAAATTAAAATCTGAAAATTTAAAAAAAAAACAAAAAACAAACCAAAACAACCACCACCAACAACCACCTACAACCACCACTTGAAGAACGAGGCAAAGGGATGGTTGATCCAAGGCGAATTAGGGTGACCTACGGCGGTCATAGCTTGGGCGGCGGCGATGTTGGCGGCAGTGGCGAACAGGTAACCCTCAAATTAAAAATAAAAAATAAAAAACGGAAGTGGTACTTCGGCCTAGAAATTACGGACGAACCTTGGAGGATCCGCCTGGAATTTCCATATCCTCCTTGGTTTTTCCGGAAATTTCAGGCGGAAGTTAAGATCCGCTTGAAATTTCCGGAAAAACAAAGAAAGATCTGCAAATTCCAGACAAATCCTCCAAGGTTCGTCCGAAATTTCTGGGCGGAAGTCCCAATTTCTGGTTTTTTTTTTTAATTTTGTTTTTTTTTTCATGAATAATAATTCTAATAATTATTGTTTATTTTTTGTTTTTTTTTTTGGTGATTAATTATTAGTAATGTTATTAGTAGTAATGTTATTGTTATTATTAGTAATAGTATTATTATTATGATTATTTTTATTTTATGATTTTTATTATGATTATTTTTATTATTATTGTTATCATTACTATTATTATTAGTGGTATGTTTGTTAGTAATAGTATTATTATGATTATTGTTATTAGTGGTATGTTTATTATTATTGTTGTTCCTGTTAGTATGATTTTTGTGATTATGGTTATTGTTGTTGTTATTGTGATTATTTTTATTTTTATTAATATTGTTATTTTAATTATTGTTGTTGTTGTTTTTTTTTTTTTTTTGGGATTTCGTTATTGTTGTTATTATTATGTTTATTGTTATTGTTATAATTAGTTGATAAAGTATTGTTATTATTATTATTATGATTGTTATTTTTATGATTTTTAATATGATAATTATTATTATTATTATTATTATTATTATTATTATTATTATTATTATTATTATTATTATTATTAGTAGTAGTAGTAGTAGTAGTAGTAGTAGTATGTTATTGTTAGTATGATTTTTGTGATTATGGTTATTGTTGTTGTTATTGTGATTATTTTTATTGTTGTTATGGTTAAAAAACATGATTAGTATGATTATTGTTATTTTTATTATTGTTGTTGTTTTTTTTTTTTTTGGATTTCGTTGTTGTTGTTATTATTATGATTATTGTTATTGTTATTATTAGTTGATATTAGTGTTATTATTATTATTATTATTATTATTATTATTATTATTATTACTACGTTATCGTTAATATGTTTTTGTTAATATGATTGTTGTTGTTATTGTGATTATTGTTGTTGTTATTGTGATTATTGTTATTGTTGTTTTTGTTGTTATGATCAGTGTTCTTAGTATGTACTATGTTATTAGTACATTGGAAAATATGTGGTTTATTATTATAATTATTTTTGGTGATGGCGTTGGTATGAAATGAATATTTATTTAAATATGAATATTTATAGTATAACTTTAATCAAATAGCTTTTTTTTTGTAATTATTACTAATCTTTGATTTTGTACTTATTTAATGTAGATCAAGGATTCTGGTGCTCGTCATGCAATATCACGACGTTTGAATGCATCTGTTAGGAGACAGACATCTCGTTCAGTAATGACCGGGTCACTGCTTCAGCACGAGCAGCAATATGGGTCTCATAGTGGTTGGTCGGGAGACTATCAGTCAGGAAGTAGTCGGCCCATGTATTCGCCAGGTGGACTACCTACATCTGACGAGGAGGACGAAGACTCAGTTAGTCATGCTGGTGATCGGGATGAAGAATCAGACCCTCAGGATTATCATATGGTATTTAGGGGTTATCATGGGGGATTTGTTGGTGGTCAATCGAGTCAGCCAACTACCAGCTCTAAGAGACATGGTTAGTGCAGCAGCCAATGCCAGGTGGTCCCGAGGATAGGACTGTTATCCCTAGTTTTGGTAGTCACGTGGCGTCATATATATGGGTCGAGCAGGAGCAAAATGTTTTGCGGTGTTTGAGTAGGTTAAAGTTGTGTTCTGAATTGGTTTAGTGGCGAGGTCGTCAATCAGTAGAGAACCTTGAATTGATTGGTGGCAGTTGGTTGTCTCACTTACCCGGGCTGATGTTTAAAAAACTTAATTGGCCATTGATTTCTGCTTTTGTTGAGAGATGGCAGCCAGATACAAACACATTTCATATGCCATTTGGGGAGATCACGATCATGTTCACGATGTGTACTACATTCTTGGGCTACGTGTCGATGGTAAGATGGTTACCACTACACCTAGCACGGACGTCTTACGGGACGCGTGCTCAGTTACCGTGGATATGACTCCGGATGAGTTGACTGAGATTTGCGGCACCTAGACAATTTGGCAGGTAGTGGGATGTTGACTGATAAGATTTTTGACTCGACGTTGGAGGCTCAGAGGCACTTTAGTGTCCATTATACTGCTTACTTGTGGTTACTGCTTAGAGGTTCACTGTTTTTAGACAAGAGTGGTAACCGTACACATCCTTCCTTCCTCCACGAGCTATGTGTTGGAGATACTCCTACTAATGAGTACTCTTGGGGTGCAGCTACTCTAGCATACTTATACCGAAAATTGGGTACGGCCTCACGGAAAGATGCTGAATCGATCACTGGTTGTCTCATGCTTCTGCAAGCATGGATTTACGAGTATTTTCCGGGCTTTCGACCTCAATAGGGTACCTTGAAGAGGGACCTTAATATCCATCGTGCGTCTGCTTGGGATTTTAGAGCGGGATGTCCTAGCAAGAACTTGGAGCGCCTATTATCTTTTCGTACTAAACTTGATGCGCTGACTAACCTTGAGGTTAACTGGCTACCGTACGGAGTTGATCCTGCACTACAAGTGCCCTCCACTTTATTCATTGGCTGCATCCAATACCGTAACATCATTTAGTCGTACATGCCTGATTGTAGACACCTAAATGTGTCTCCCTAAAAACCAAACCCAGTGATGAGTACCTTTCACGTCACTTGATTATCGAACGAGGTGAAAGTGTGAAAAGTCTTGTGATGCGGTTGTTTTAATAGAAACCTTTCTTTCTGTTTTCGAAAATCTACTCTATTTTATGAAAATAGCTATTCCAATTTAGTTTGGTCCATGATAAGGGTCCGATAATAGTGTAATTGGGTCGAGCTCGCAAAGAGCTTCCCAATGACATATTATAAGCCCAATTCCGATGAATAATGAGGAAGTTATGGCTAAAGTACTAAATTGGGTTTGAAATGGTTTTATGGCCCAATGATCTAGTGGAGGGCCCATTAATTATTATTCCTAAAATTATTAGGATTGATTCTAATTTTCTAGAATAGTTTAGGAGGTTATTGTGAGTTCTTATAGAGTTAGGATCGATAATTATCTTTTTAGAAAAATAATGAATTTGATTTGAAATAAAACAAGTGTTTAATTATGATAAATCTGATTTTAAATTGATAAACACAGAGTTTAATTTCTTAATTATATTAAGAAAAGGATTCTATACAAAAGCGCGTTTTATCTTTAAATTAGCGCCAAACGACAAGTCTGTCGCCATGCGTGACGCTTGTCGTTTCGCACTAGCGACAGGAGCCAGTTTTATTCCGATTCAAATTCTGATTCTTTTGTATTGTTTTCGGACTATTTTCTTTATAAATAGGGTCATATTTCCCCGTTTTTATTGATTCACAATCATCAACAATAATCTTTTCTCTTCTCTCTCAAGCAATAGCTTATTATTTCTCCCTCTTTCTAAACCTTTCCCTTTTACAAAATACCGCATTCACAATTTCTAGACACACCTAGCCAAGTTCGAGGTTTCCTTCGCCGTAGACGTGAAAGGTTGATAATTTCTGAGGGTTTGATCCCAAATCCCTATTTTAATTATTTAATTTAATTGTTAGATTTATTGTTTTTTATTTTCCTTAAAGTTACTAACGTGTGTATTTTGTTATTAGAAAGAGATACGAGGCATCAAAGTAAGTAATTTAATTGCTTAATTATTCTTTTGATATAGAAATCATGTTTAGATTGTATTAATTCCTAGCATCATGTTAGGATTTCTTTATGATTCCTAGTATCATGTTAGGATGCTTTTATTGCTTTCTAGTATCATGTTTAGGTTGCTTCCTATTTTCTTCTATCATGTTGGTATCATGTTAGGGATAAAGCTTTGATCTTTATTGTTTAGCGACATGCTAGGATTTGTTATTAATCTTGTTAGTATCATGCCTAGGATCTTGCTATTATTATTATGCTTTGATGAAAATATTATTATGATGATGATTTGTTGTATCAATATTATCATGTTGCTTGATATATTATTGTTATTGCTTGATCACGCCCCCTCTTGCAGGTTTAAAGGGAATTTTTACTTGTAATCACGCTTAATAAGATAATTAATAATCTTGTTTAAGCTAATGTGATTATAATTCAAGTGATCGCCAATAATAGTTTTGTTTGTGCATTAATATTCAACTAACATAGATAAACAGGCTTAGGATTAATAATTTGTTTTGGCAATGATTTAGAATGAGTGGATGAGACTCGAAACATTCTAAGTATTCATGTGCGTAATTTTGATTGACATTATTAGCATAAGCATAAAAAAGGTCCGCATTGGAAAGACCATCCGTAGTGCATCAAAAACATAGGATTTTTAGACATAGGAAATTTGGGAAACATCTTTCACAACTAGGATCGGAAAAAACGCTACGAAAAATCAAAAAATTCAAAGAACCAAAAGCTACTGAGGCATGTAGGAACCGGCGCCGAGAAAATAGTGCCAGCGCCATACAATAACTCTGTCGCCGTGCGACAGCAATGTCGTTTGGTGATAGGGTTATCTTCTAGTGATAGGCCCTGTTGTCTCGCGCCATGTTCTTCCAATACCGAGCCAAAAATATACCTTCTTTGTTTCGACAGATTCTAGTATTGTTCGCTCAATTCTACTTCCTGATTGAGCTTTTCTCACTTTTCTGAACCCATATGTGTTCTACATATGGCCATAACCCTCTGGGAATTCACACTCCATCTACCCAATCAAACGCTCATGGCAACCAAGGGTACATCCGAGTTTGTGAATTCACCAAACCGTGGAAGCGAGTTTAACTTGCGAGGTCCCATCCACACGCGCCAACCCTTCCAAAGGTAAGGCTTTCGCGCAGTGCATCCGGACTCATAACCATGGACCCTCTTTGACTAACCCTTATCCTTGAACTTTAGAGAACTAAAGCCATGGTTAGGTTGCAAACTCATTGCATCATATTATGCTTACTTGACTACTTGTGCATTCTTTGCTTGTGCATAACCTATGTGTGTTTACACTAACCGTTTGTTTGACTTGTGAATGAGTCTAAATAAACTAATTAATGACTAAAGGACTTTGCTTAATTAATTAATAAATTAATAAGAGTAATTAAAGTCTAAATATATTGATCAAACCTGACTTAGTACGACTATAGGCTTGTCCTTTTAGAGTAAAACACTGGAAATAGGCCCAGACTACTGCTTCGGTAATGGTGCATGAGTTTGGCCTGTGGTACGACACGCTAGTGTCCAGCGTTATGCGACAGCACTGTCGCGTCGCGTTGGTCCTGGCGTTTGGCGACAGTCCCGTTGCTTAGGTAACGGTCCAGTTTTCTGCTCGAGTCCTCACGTTGAGTCTAATTAATCAATTTATTAAACGGGAGAAGCTATATTTAGTCCTTAATTGAGTCTAAGCACATAGTCTCATGGTCTTACACAAGTTTCAAAGCATGTCACTGTCACTCACCGTCAAAGCACAAACTTTATACATATGTTTCACCTTGACCATATCTTAGGTTCATGCATGAGTCGTTCTTTCCATCATTTGAGTTAGGGGTCCACTCTATTCCTAAATTCTTCCACATCTCTCCATCTACATCATCTTTCCATTCTCCACATGCTTGCTACATACATATCATTCCCCTCATTCTTCCATGATCTTTCTCCATTTATGCATGTTGAATCGAGTTTGAGTCAAACAATTAACAATAAATATTCATAACTTCCTTTTCCGCAATACTTGGTCAAGAAGAGAAGGGCAGCTAATCAAGGACAATGCTTTTGTTCTCTTACTTTTTGATAAACCGATTCGTCAAAAGAGAAAAGCTAAGAGGATAATGGCAACTCAAGAAGAAGTCAATGAACTTAGGCAAAACTTGGCCAATGTAACTGAAATGATAAAGGCTATGGCTCTTCAAGTCAATGACCCTGTGAAACAGCAACAGATGCAACGAATGGAGGAAAGCTTGAACAAGCTCTCCAACGACTACAAGTTCCAGGGCATTAGTTCACAAGGGGTCTAAGTGGACAAGGAACTTCTTCCGCAGAAGTTCAATGCCAATGACATCCCTAAGTTCAAGCCAACTGACAACCCCTATTTCCACTTAAGGGCTTTTGAAACTATAATGAACATTAAGGGGATTGATAGGAAAGTCTTTCACTCTTTATTCTCGCTATCTCTTGAAATCATTTGTTAACAATGGTTCTTTTCTCTTGATAAAGAGAAGATCTCTACTTGGGAAGGAATAATAAACGCTTTCATTGATAGATATAAGTGCAACATTCAAGTTGAAATAGACCATAGACAACTCGAGATGCTAAGGCAAAAAGAAAACAAAGGGTTCACCTTTTTCTTCAACAAGTGGAGGAAACTTCCGCTAATATGGTTGAAGTTCCTAGTAAAAAGGAGTCTGTAAGGATGTTCATCTAGAACCTCCAAGAAAAGTATTCAAAGCACTTGAAATATCAACACAACTTGAATACTTTCAAGGCCGTCTATGACATAGGTATTGAAATCGAAGATGACCTTGCAAAACAAAAAGCTACTAACAATAATAACAACAGTGGCTGGAAAGGAAAGAAGAACGACAATCCTTCTTCTTCCGAAAACACCCACTCTAGTAACAATGTTAGTACCTTTGACCTTGTCGATGTCTTAACCATGGATAATCAACGATCTAAAAAGAAACCAAAAAGAGAGTTCACACCCATTGGAATGACCTATGATGCTGCTTTTGATCGTCTCCATGATCGAGGATTAATCAAACTTATTGGCCCTACTGAAGATCCAACGCTAGAAAGGCGATCTTCAAGATGGAATCCCAACTCTTATTGCAAGTACCATCAAGGAAATGGTCATACCACGGATGAATGTTACAGATTTTAAAATCTCATTCAAGATCTCATAGAAGCAAGCAAGATTCCATTGCCTCTAGCTAGCAAGAAGACCGGGTGATGATTAAGTAAAAGACACAAGGCGAGCTTCAATGACAAGATTTCATGACCTCTTTTTTTCTTTTCTTTATTCCTTCTTTCCCCAATAAGTCTAGCATAGGCACCTTTTATTTTCCTTGGATTTTATTTTGTAGGATTTTTTCTTTTCCTTTTAATAAAATGAGCATTTATTCCTTACATATGATCATTGCATTGCATCCCAAAAAAAATATCCATGCCGGACTTAGCACAAGGTATACTAGTGATTTGAGGTACCCTTATAGCCATATCATATCACTTTCACCCTTTCAAATATACAATCCTTTTTCGATAAACCACTTTGAGCCTCGTCTAACGATTGACCTTTCTTTTTTCAACCCACATCTACCTAACCTTGGGAAGGGATGGTGTGCAACTTATGCAATTTCAAAAGCTTGAGTGATTTCAAAAAAATTCAAAACAGCAAAAAATAATAAAGTGTACAAAAGGGTAAGTGTTCCAATGTCATTGATATGAACATGTCTTTGATAAGAACACGTCTCATATTACGTCTCTTATCGAGTACTTGGTATCATGCCTGAGAAACATGAATGCCAAGTGAGTGATAGACTGCATGATCGGGATTGCCCACACTTATCAAAATAAAAAAAAAATAAAAGAATGCAAAAAAAATAAAAAAGAGCAAAAATATAAACAAAAAGAGTTTAAAAGTGAGGAAATCTCAAGCATACAAATACAAAGATGCAAAAGCAAGGTTGCACAGCTTGGGGGCTTATCTGGGGTCTTGAGCCTTTACCCCCTTCTTCTTCAATATTTAGCCTAACCGCGTTACAACCCATCAAAAGACCTCTTTGAGGTATACACACACTTGTTCGAGGTTCGGCTAGAACTACATTCGGCCTGATTCCTAACGGATACGTAGGTAACCCCACATTGAGGTACGGCCGTAATAAAAATGCATTCACATACATACATGATAATACCAAGGGATCTCCAATGTTCATTCCCTATCCATTTAGAGCTAGACTTGGGGGCTTGATCCTTACATCATTAGTCTACCCAGCCTAAGAGTCACCATTATTTGACTCTTTTCAATATATCTCTACACCGTTAGCCTTTGCGGCCTAACTTTAGCATCACTTTCACACACTCCACAGATACATGACTAAATAAACCTTCCTTTAGGAACCCTTTGTCATGAAATCTCAAAAAAACATTGAAGCATGCCTTGTCATATCAAGATCACTCATCACTTGTAATCATCATTGCATCACAAAGTATGAAGTACTTAGCCTCCGCGCCTAAGTTACCCAAATACTTTCATCATCGAGTCAACAATTGAGATAGCCTAGGATGAACTAATCCTTTACACTATGAGATACAACATCGACGTATACATTTTACTAAGCTCATTAAACATGCACCGCAAACACTCGCTTCGATTCTTTTTCGTGTCTCTCTTTTTCGGGAGAAAGTCGGTACCCTCCACAAAAATGACGGAAAATTTTTGCTTTTCTTTATTTTTAAGTCGCACGAGCACAATCACAATACAACGCACACACGAATCATGTACACATTGAGTCATGTCGTGTCATCACATCAAGTTAAGTCTACAAACGCGAGTCATGCACATTGAGTCATGTCGTGTCTAAACACATTGAGTCAACCAATCACAAGTGTCAAGTACACCAAAACTTGGGTCAACCCTAAAACATGAGCAATATAGTCCAAAATATAGATGCAGGTACACTAAATCCCCGATGGACGAGTAACCTTTACAAAAAATTTAAAGCAAAAGGACGCAAACAACTCAGCAAATCAACTGGAGTCGGCCTGATTGCAATCATATTTGATTGCCGATCGGCCTGCCGACTGTCATATTGATTGATTGGGTTCCTTGGTGCGCCAGTTAGCCCCTATAAGCAAATTGACATGATTAGTAGTCGGCTCGATTACAATTACAATCAGTGATCGGCCTGACGACGATCATCTCACTTAGCTTAAGCGCCTAAACATTGGCTCATTATAAGCACCAAGGCATTGGTTCAAAAGTAGGCACATCACCTATGCGACAATTTTCCAAGATTGGATTGTCATCTCAAACTGACAATATTTCCAAGAGTGGATTGTTGCACATCTTCTTCAACGATAATTTTTCCAAGATTGGATTGTCACCTCTGGCAAAGTTTCCAAGCGTGGATTGTCGTACTCCTTCTCTGTTTGGCAAGATTTTTCGAGTTCGAATTGTCATATATTCATAGAAACCTTGGCAATTTTTCCGAGATTGGATTATCATACACCCAGTTCCCTATTGCAAAATTTCCCAAAGGATTGTCTTAGGTCTCTATCCATCTTAAAAATTTCGGCAAAGGTTCCCTAACGTGTATTGTCATTCATTTCAATAAGTGACAAATTTTCCCGAAGGGGATTGTCGATCGACTCTTTTTTGCAAATGTTCCAAGACGCGGATTGTCAAATGTGGCAATATTTTCCCAAAAGGATTGTCGCATAACATTGGCAAATTTCCAAGGTGGATTTCTTTCAAGAGTTATATTCCAAGATGTGGATTGTCGATCGTAGCAAGGTTCTTATGACAGATTGTTACGAAGCATTGGAAACTTTTCCCAAAATTGGATTTTGGCAAAATTTTCGAGATACCGATTGTCGCTTCATCGTGGCAAAATTTTCTAGGACGGATTGTTACGTGGAATTGACAACTTTCCTTAAATCGGATTGTCGTACATCATTTGAGAGTTGTATTGGCAACTATTCCTAACGAAGAGAGGATTGTCATCACCCCCAAAGTATCAACACAGCAAACTGAGGATCACAAGGCAATGAGGTCTTCGACGACTTTCACTAGGATGGGAAGGTTGTCAATTAAATGATCGAGTCAAGGCACAGAAGAGATTTTGAAGACAGCTACAAGCAGTAGTCTTCGACGACGTTCCCTATGATGAGGAAGATTTTCATACCAAGACTGAAGATAACTACAAGCAGTGGTCTTCGACGATATTCTCTAGGATGAGATAATTGTCAAAGCTGAGGATGGCTACAAGCATTCATCTTCGACGATGATCTCTAGGATGTGGAGAGTTGTCACAAACAATCGAGGATAGCTACAGGAAGTGGTCTTCGACGATGGCGTTCACGAGGCACTGTGGACGTTGTCACAACAAAATGCAGCAACAAAATCAGTTACTCTAGAGACGTGTGCTCGACGGTGCAAAATACGCATTTCTTAACTCTGTTATCTGTTTAACTAACGCTAGTTTGCAGCTATCGGCGTTACAAGGATGATTTAGGATCGCAGAACGTTCTGAATCATTCTCCATCCACATCGCTACTTTGACTTTTGTTTTCGAAACATGCGTTTCTCCAAACTCAGTCAAAGTGGGGGCTTATATAGAACCCTAAATGTGTCTCCCTAAAAACCAAACCCAGTGATGAGTACCTTTCACATCACTTGATTATCGAACGAGGTGAAAGTGTGAAAAGTCTTGTGATGCGGTTGTTTAAATAGAAACCTTTCTTTCTGTTTTCGAAAATCTACTCTATTTTATGAAAATAGCTAGTCCAATTAGCTTGGTCCATGATGAGGGTCCGATAATAGTGTAATTGGGTCGAGCTCGCAAAGAGCTTCCCAATGATATATTATAAGCCCAATTTCGATGAATAATGAGGAAGTTATGGCTAAAGTACTAAATTGGGTTTGAAATGGTTTTATGGCCCAATGATCTAGTGGAGGGCCCATTAATTATTATTCCTAAAATTATTAGGATTGATTCTAATTTTCTAGAATAGTCTAGGAGGTTATTGTGAGTTCTAATAGAGTTAGGATCGATAATTATCTTTTTAGAAAAATAATGAATTTGATTTGAAATAAAACAAGTGTTTTATTATGATAAATCTGATTTTAAATTGATAAACACGGAGTTTAATTTCTTAATTATATTAAGAAAAGGATTCCGTACAAAAGCGTGTTTTATCTTTTAATTAGCGCCAAATGACAAGTCTGTCGCCATGCGTGATGCTTGTCGTTTCGCGCTGGATCCTGTCGCTGGCGACAGGAGCCAGTTTTATTCTGATTCAAATTCTGATAATTTTCTATCGTTTTCGGACTATTTTCTTTATAAATAGGGCCGTATTTCCCCCTTTTTATTGATTCACAATCATCAACAATTATCTTTTCTCTTCTCTCTCAAGCAATAGCTTATTATTTCTCCCTCTTTCTAAACCTTTCCCTTTTACAAAATACCGCATTCACAAGTTCTAAACACACCTAGCCAAGTTCGAGGTTGCCTTCGCCCTAGACGTGAAAGGTTGATAATTTCTGAGGGTCTGATCCCAAATCCCTATTTTAATTATTTAATTTAATTGTTAGATTTATTGTTTGCTATTTTCCTTGAAGTTACTAACGTGTGTATTTTGTTATTAGAAAGAGATACGAGGCATCGAAGTAAGTAATTTAATTGCTTAATTATTCTTTTGATATAGAAATCATTTTTAGATTGTATTAATTCCTAGTATCATGTTAGGATGTCTTTATGATTCCTAGTATCATGTTAGGATGCTTTTATTGCTTTCTAGTATCATGTTTAGGTTGCTTCCTATTTTCCTCTATTATGTTGGTATCATGTTAGAGATAAAGCTTTGATCTTCATTGTTTAGCGACATGCTAGGATTTGTTATTAATCTTGTTAGTATCATGCCTAGGAACTTGCTATTATTATTATGCTTTGATGAGAATATTATTATGATGATGATTTTTTGTATCAATATTATCATGTTGCTTGATCACGCCCCCTCTTGCAGGTTTAAAGGGAATTTGTACTTGTAATCATGCTTAATAAGATAATTAATAATCTTGTTAAAGCTAATGTGATTATAATTCAAGTGATCGCCAATAAT
The DNA here is from genome assembly GCF_948465745.1 of Chenopodium album. Classification (NCBI taxonomy): domain Eukaryota; kingdom Viridiplantae; phylum Streptophyta; class Magnoliopsida; order Caryophyllales; family Amaranthaceae; genus Chenopodium; species Chenopodium album. The sequence continues at coordinate 47,758,024 of NC_137843.1, forward strand.
AGTTTTGTTTGTGCATTAATATTCAACCAACATAGATAAACAGTTTTAGGATTAATATATTGGTTGTATGTTAGTCAGAAAGCGCACATGAATATGAGAGGAATAAAGTAGACGCCTATTTTTAGGGTAGGTTCAATCTCTTTTAGGTTGGATTTGTACCTTCATCCCCGAATATCCAGTCATGCTTCCAGACCACTATGGATTCAGCGATCTCATGGATCGTGAAGGGGTGTAACCTTCACCATGTGAACGGTTTACAATTTCCTAAAACTTGTTGGCGACTCTTTTGCTCTAGCTTCCTTCCCTTTGGACGCCACCATGCTTAAGTGTATGATCACAGTGGGGCTCAAGTGTGGGATGCTTGAAATTATTCCCTACACTGATAGAGTGGTTCGACAGCTTGGATTCGTGCAAGGCAATCCTAGTAGCAATATCAGGCCAGAGAAGGCCAAGAGGCCGACTAACTTGAAGATGTACTGGGTAGACTTCCCGACCGAGATGACATCAGTGATGTGGAAGAGGTTTGTTCCTAGGGTATCTTTTAGTGTAGTTTTAGGTGCCCTCACCAAACTTAGTGCTGGAGCTCCTACGGTTGCACCTGGTTACATGCAGTGGCTGTACAGGTTTTCTCACCCTCGTGTATCTCCAGGTCCAGGAGTTACAAGCAACCTACCAGAGCGGAGTAACACGGATTATGTAAGTTTTTGTGTTTATTATACTATTATTTCGACTTCTAATAATTGTTGTTTATATAATATGTTGTTGTCTGATTTGTAGTGGATGAGTCGTTCCATGGAGATTCACCAAAGAGCACTGGCTGAGTATCCTCACATGTCGCGTAAAACTAGGACAACGACTGAGTAGCTTGTATTTAATTAGAAGTCAAAAAGGGGCTATAGATTGCTTTTTATTCGTGTTAGTGGTTTTTATTACTTGTTTGAACTGCTTTATATTTCTTTTTTATTCGTCATGTAATGTAAGAACTGGACACTTTAATTTTTTTGTTTTGTTGCATGTAATGTAAGATCTTAACTAACTCAATGAAAGCCCATTAAAAGTTACATTAAAAATTAAACATATCTACAATTGTTCAAACTTAGTGAAAGTACATTACAAACTACCTAACTAATGCATCCCAAATGTTCCTTCTACCTTCATATTGTTGATCCCATCCATCAACACTAGTCTCGTGGTGCTCAATCCACCAACCGGCGATTGGCGAAAGAGGTGAATCAGGTGCAAGGTCAAGACGGATGAAATGTGCCCCACCAACTATAGCAATCACGAACTCTTGACTCGGTGTCCGAACCCCGTTTTGTGCCCTCAGCGGTAACACTGTGATGCATGGGTAGTAGCAAGTTGGTACATAGCCTACACCGAGACAAATCACCCTTGTGTTGAACCAAGTAGCAATAGGAAATAAATCTTGAATTGTTACCATCCAATGCCACTCCCCAACAGCCCCACCATCCCATCGAATACGCTCTATATTCATCCATAGTCGTCTAATCCTGTAAATCCGTTCGTACAACTGAGGATGACCGGCGATCTCGTTCGCTATTGTTTCCCGAGCGTCAAAACCATGCGCCTGATTACCAAAGAAGAAGTCAGCCATACAACGAAAGCCACAGTTCCCATCTCCAATGACATCCTTCCACGACGTGATGTACGGCAACATTGGGCCCGGAAGCTGGTGCAAATACCTGCACTGACTAATGTCACACGGATCTACTGCACATAATTAGAAGTCAATTATTAGTAAAGCTACAAGATGAAATACATTTATTTTATAAAAACAATAGTTGTTTAAGTGAGCTTGTTTAATAGTACCTATTTCTTGGTCACCACCACGTTCAGTGTATCGACGGTTTACATGCTCGAAATAACTTTGATCACGCCGGGTATCATTGTTCCTCCGTCGACCACGAACGTTGAGGTTCACATGTGGTTCTTGAAGGTCTGTATGATCCGGATGCAGCTCCTCTTTAGTGATGCGAGATACATTTCGAAGTACAACAAGATCACTTTCCATGACTTCATCAACCAGGGAACTAAAATTTACAGCCTCCTCGGTCGAATCGCTAACAAAATCAGGAATGTTTACACCATCACCAATAACCAAAGTCTTCCAGAAAGAATGAATTTTCCTGGTATACAAACCTGTCTGTGCAACTAGCGAATCATGTATCTGGAAAGCACATGGTACACCACGGGTCACACACATTGCACATCCACAACGTTCATAAACCTGGTAACTCAAATCCCGCATCCTTTTCATCTCGTCATCAAGTACTTTCAAGCAATGTTGAGACACTTTGCCATTTATAAGTGACAGTGGCAATTGTCTGTACATCTCACCAATTTTAAATCTTGATGCCTCCAAACTATTACGAATTGCAATGATTCGGTTACCAATATGACAATGGACTCGGGCTCATACGGTGTCCAAAGAACCTGCCATTGATTCAGATTAGTAAAAACATTATAATTTTTTATCATAATTACAATAATGAAGTAAAGACAACAACTAATATAGTAAAACAACTAACTTGTGGATGATTCAAACCACGTCTTCACTGCTGAATGTTGGCTCTCAACTCTACAGGTGCTCGTGTTACCAAAGTGAAGAACTTGGTTCGTCTAATATGTCACAAATTTGGTTTTATGACAAAGCCATGTTCCTACAACATATTGAATCACTGCCGGAAAACTTGCCCACCTTGCTTTCATGGTAGCTAGAGCATGATCATACTCCGCCTCGGTTGTTGCATCCATGAGACGTTTCCATTTGCCATTTTTAAAACTCTTACCAATCTTCTTGTTTTTGAACATCTACGTCACCCTAGCCTCCAAATCTTTGTTACTGTGCCATCGACAGAGTAAATGCGTCGTCCCTGGAAACACTTCTCTCAAAGCCGCATATAGCCCAAGTTCACGGTCTGACAAAAATACCGATGGCTTTTTATCAAACCCAATCAACTCCCTTAATCTCCGCAACACCCACCGATAGCTAGCCGTGCACTCGTTGCGCATGTAAACATAACCAACTAGGAAATTCTGGTTTGTCGGTGTCATACCTACTATCTCAAAGAACGGCATCCCATATCGGTTGGTCTTGTAAGTAGAATCCATACTTATTACATGTGAGTATGTACGGAGTATGTTGACCGTGATCGGGTGCACCATAAATGCATGTTGCAGGACGCCGAGATCATGGGCCATGACCCAGTAAATGTACTTACTCTCTCTTGCCAAACGAAGAAATTGCTGAACAACTCCTCTTCCTTCAGACATCTCCATCCTCAAGTCATTCCGGCAATTGTAAATGTGCCTGATGTTTGGATGATCATCAAGAAATTGCTCTGCAATAGTTGCCATGATGTTACGGGGCACAACCTTGGACTTTGTCATGTCACGCACAACCTGTTTTGCACCCAGGCTCAATCCACTAACTTTATGATGACCCTCTTGATACACAATCATTAGGTGGTTATGTGTCCTGGTGTGATCATTTTTTGCACGGATCTTCCAACTGTCAGTGGTTAATTCATAATATATCTTGATGTAGAAAGGACAAGCATTAGCTTTGGTTTTTGTGTCCTTCCATATCGCGTTCTCCAAATCTCTCAACTTGCTCCTCCTTGCCCGATCACATTTTAAATATCAATACGGCCGACCATCTCTGGTTTTGTTATATGACGATTCACCAAAATAAATCTGAGATTTATGGAAACAGCAGCCGCCCATTTAACTACATCCTCAAATGTTGGAAATAACGTGTCCGTGACGAAATTCCCACTATAATTCACACCATCACCACCGTATTCAGATTCCAAATCCTATAAAAAATTAAACAAAACAATGGTCAAAGACATTATGTTCTTTTTTATAATAGTAATAATAATATTTATAATACAATATTAGAACTAACAATATCTTTAATAATAACTATAATAATAATAATAATTAATATCGTTAATACTAATAATAACAATATTTATACTAATAACAACAATAATAACAATAGTTATACTAATAATAACAATATTTATACTAATAATAACAATAATTAATATCGTTAATACTAATAATAACACTATTTATAAAACGATATTAGAACTAATAATAATAACGTTAATACTAATAATAACATTAATATTAATTATATAAACAATAATAACATTAATAGTAATTATTCAAATTATCAAAATATTAATAAAAACCACATTAATAATTATAATACTAATAAGACAACTAAGTTAATAAATTTAATTAATTAAAAAATAAAACATTAATAATATTAACAATAACAACAATAATACTAATAACTACAATAAACACATTAATACTATTTACAAAATAATTATTACTAATTACTTATATTATCAATAACATAATAACAACCACAAAAAAAAATATAAAAAAAAAAGTAATTTAATTACGTATTAGAATTAATTTAAATTACATAAAAAAATTAAAAATAAAATTCCCTGGAAAAGGGACATCCACCCAAGAATTTCGGATCCACCTAGGTGGATCCTCCTGAAATTTCCGAATCCACCTAGGCAGATCCGGAAGTTTTAGGCGGATCCACCATGGCACATCCGGAATTTTTGGGCAGATGTCCCTTTTCCAGAAAATTTAAAAATAAAAAATTAAATAAAAATTAAATAAAAATTTTAAAAAAAAAAAAAAAAACCTTATAGATTCATCTGACGACCTCTCCGGAGTGCGAATGTTTTAGTCGTCCATCTTGCAAAACCCGTCGCAAAAACTAGATAATTTTTTTTAAAAAAAAAAAAAAAGATTTTTGGGTGGTGGATCGAAGCAAGTGGGGTAGGATGTTGGGGGGACCAATTTGGTGGGCTCGGGATTCACGTGGTACACATTTGAGGGGACCGTTTGATATAATAATGTCCATGACCAACAAAGAAGCTTTTTATAATACAACTTATAAAAATGGCAAACTTGTCCATTCATGTCAAAAAGGGAGCGTTAGTATGTAAAATGGGAGCGACGTTTAACAGCTCACATATGAAAAGATGATAATCTAAATAAGATTGAAGAAAATCACACAGTATTAAGTGTTTAACTCTCTCTTTTTTTAAATGTAGGACCCTTACATGTGTTATTTGGGAATTTTATACTTCAACACAAATCCATTATATCATTGTTACGATTCGAACAAGTCCAATCATAATTATATGACACAACCTAGCTCATCCTCCTCGTCAACATTTGACTAAAAACCATAACTGTAATCAAAGTTACAAAGTAAGATGGTAATGTTTTATGAAAGTTGGATATGAAATCCATTCCTTTTGAGATATTGATCTCAAAAAAACAAACAAACAAACAAAGGTAAAATAGACAAAAATATTATTAGCATGAATTAGGTGTTACTTGTTATGATTTTCACAGCAGATTTCAAAATCTCTAAGGATTTCTTTAGACGATTGTTGCACCTAATTAGTCTCATCATTTCAAAAATGATCTTCACAATATCAATAATAAACCATTAGATCTCAATCAAATATAGTTGACTTGCACTAAATGAAATCGTATAACGTTTATGATATTATGTTTATCAACAAGTTCATTTAAAATAATAATTATTTTTTAAAAAAATAAATAAAAGAAATTACTCATCCTAAAGCACCAAAATGCATATATCAACCTTGAAATAATAAAAAAAAATGCCGTCTTACTAAATACAAATATATCTGCATTTAAGAGTTCAAGAAAGTTTAGGTCTTATTTTGAGGTGCAAGTAAAGAAGAATTGTTGGAAACTCAAAATGCAAAATATTTATTATATGTGAGGTTAGGTTCTTTTTTTTTTTTTTTTTTTTTTTTTTTGTCAAGGAACTCACTGAACTAAAATTTTATGCTGAAGATTCAAGTTCTTTGATAGGTTTATGTTCTACTCCGGTCCTGTGTCATGTTTCCTTGAATGAAAGTCTTTTGAAAACAAAATTAACACCGACTCTTGATACTTTGTGCTCAAAATTCCAATTTTTTTTAAAAAAGAGGTGGATAAGACTTAAACAATTAAAGTCATTACCTAATTTCTAAAAAAAATTAAAGTCATTACCTTCTTACAAGCTAGTTCTAATCTGATCGTATCGTATCATATCAATTAATCAATTCAACCAAAAATTTAAACTTAAACTAATAATTGTCACCAAATTGTTTTTATATTCTATAGTAATTAAGTGATGAATGTTGGTCTTTAAACAAACTAGAAAATATACCTTTTGAAATCCTTAATAAGTAAGCTATCTAACCTATTTTAAAAGGACCACCATGTGAATTCCAGCAACCCGTAATCTAATCGTTGGATTGCGCATAGTGACATTAAATTGTCAAATTGACAATGTGAATGGTCAAGCACTGGACCACCAATTACCTCTTAATCCATATTTGAAAGATAAAAAGTTTGAATGGTTAACATCAACTTGTTAATGACTCATTGGTCCAACAAATAAAGATTAGGACTGATTTCTTACCATGTTGATAATACATTAAAATGGACGAAATAATGCTTTAAACTAGGATAAATTTAGGTTGTAAATAAGAAGAAAAGATAATTGTAGACTATTTGTCATTTTTGTATGTGCTGGATTATGTGTGATTTCGTCATAATAAATAGGTTAATATAAAAGGTTAAATCTGAAATAATTAAGAACAAGTAATAATTAGTTACATCTATTGCTATTTATAAGTAGTTTTGACATAAATTCTAAAATTTATACTTTTGTACAAAATTAAGTGATTGATTACATGATCAACTTGATTTTGAGCTATACACACGGTTGGGTATGGCCCATACTTTCTAAGTCTATTATTTTGGTGGATCATTGTGCATATTCTAGAAGCTTCTGGAAGGACCAAGCAAGGTCATTATTTGCTCATGATTTCTCTAGAATAATAACCAACTTAAATGTTCTATAGCATTATTGACATTGGAAGCAATTAATATATAATACATGATTCGTTAATTTTCTAGAACGTCATAGATACATGAATGATGGAGGAATTTCTGAAATTTTCGGGCCATTTCTTCCGAGCTCCATATAAAACTATAAATATGAGTTATGGGCATTCAACACATACACATATAAGAAGCCATGCCATACACACTAGTCTTCCCACATACTACAACTCCTGGTACGAACTATCCTTATTTTGTACTACTCTTTGTGAGTTTCTATAGTGAGAGTTCACTTGTACTACTCATATCACCATTTCAAGGGTTCTTGTATTATCCTATTTCTCATATAGTGTATTATTTTTCGACGCTCGTCATTCGTGGTTTTTTTTTTTTTAATAATTTTTCCCAAGTTAAATATTGTGTCCATTTCTCTAGTACTTATATTGGGGCAAATACAAGTTTGTGTGCCAGATAAACGAATTTTGTTAATCTGGTGGCATTTCAGTAAATATATTGAAAAAGTGTGGTCATTTATTTAGTACTTTTGATGAACTATCCTGTTTGCAACTTGCATTTAAGAAATTACACATGTACCCCTCAATTAGTGCATGAAAAAATGCATGTACCCCTCCACTGGTACTTGAAAAGACGATTATATTATACCCCTAGATAAACAAATTTTGTTTATATGGGGAATTAACTGGGCACAACTCCTTATATTGCCCTTTATCTTTCTCCTAATTATTTTATCAATCTCTACCTCTTTAATTTGTTTCTGCGGTTCACTCACCAACTCTAATATACACAAGATTACACCGTAATTTTAATTTATAATATTGGAAAAACTAAAATGACAAATTAGAGAGAAATAGAATAGAATGGCTTGATTATTATTCATCAATAGGTTGAGTATTTATACAAAACCTAAGCTCATAAAATAGGAAACAATCTTCCTAAAAGATATACGTCTAACCATAAACCTATTCTCAAAATAATATCTTAACATAAATATCCTAATCAAATATATTATTCTCTTAAATGATATATACGAAAAATATATCACACATATATTTTCCGATATCTCTAACACCCTCCCGCAATCGTAACGGCAGTAACACGAACGTTGCGATTGGAAATTCTTCACTTTGTTGAAGCCGAGATGCACACTCTTGTGATGTCGCCTTCAATTTTTTTTTTCAATGATGAGAACGTTCATCTTTTCGAACTCATCAGTCATCAATCAATCAAGCAGGAACGTCATTCTTTTTGAACCTGCAAATATAATAATTTTGGTTTTTCCAGAGCAAAACCGAGCTCCAATCAAATATTGGTTTTTCAGAGTAAACCACACTCAAATCTTTTATTGGTCTTTCAGAGTAAACCACACTCAAATCTTTTATTGGTCTTTCAGAGTAAACCACACTCAAATCTCTTGGTCTTTCAGAGTAAACCACACTTAAATTTTTTATTAGTTTTTCAGAGTAAAACCAAACTCAAATTCAAAAGAGCAAAATCATGCTCAAATCAACTCACAAACCTTGTCTCACGGCACAAGGAGAACCAAATATATCTTGTCTCACGACACAAAAGAGCCGTTTTTTAATTTCTTCATCTCCAAAGATGTGTTATAGTGGAGGAAGTCCACTCACATACTCCCAAAAAAAAAAAAAATTCTCCCAAAAAAAAAATTCACATACACATATATGATACGTGTACCAACCCAAAAAAATAAAAATTTTAAAAATATTAATATTGCATAGCGGAAGCAAAATTTTGAATCCCACCGGTGGGTTTAACTTTCTAACCCACCGGCAGGGGGGAAATTTTTATAAGCGGTCCCAAGATTTAACCTGCTCTTGATACCATGACAAATTAGAGAGAAATAGAATAGAATGGCTTGATTATTATTCATCAATAGGTTGAGTATTTATACAAAACCTAAGCTCATAAAATAGGAAACAATCTTCCTAAAAGATATACGTCTAACCATAAACCTATTCTCAAAATAATATCTTAACATAAATATCCTAGTTAAATATATTATTCTCTTAAATGATATATACGGAAAATATATCACACATATATTTTTCGATATCTCTAACATAAAGTACTCTTCAAAATAAAAAATAAATAATAAATAAAATAAATAAATAATAAATATAAATAAATAAAAACTCTTAAGATATATAATATGACATTTTTATTTTATTTTTTTGATTTGACTTTGTATAAATTTATTGAAAATTGACAACATACCCTACAAAAGAATTTAAACCAAACAAACCCTTTGATGCATAAAGATAGCATTATTCACGGATGTTAAAACGAAAATGTTGCAATCAGTTGTTAAGAAACAAAAGAAATATACGGCGGAGTAGTTTTCTCTTATTTTTGTTGTTTTTATATAAGTTTATTAGCTCGTGATCTAATTTACGTCATTTGTTTTCAAAGTATCTTTCATCAAAGAATTGGAAGCAACAAAACATTTACAGTTTGTTTAGATTAAAGAAAATTGAGGAAAAAAATTGAAAGAGAAATTGAAGGATGGATAATCTTATATTTGCATAACAAATGAGGAAGGAAGAGAATTGAAGAGGGAAAAAAATAGAACTATTAAATTAAATTTCAGAAAATTGATCTTTTCAATAATGGAAAGATTCGAAAAGAAAACTCATCATTCTTCACTTTCCTCCCCTTCCCTACCACCTTTTCTCCTCCCTCCCCTTCCTTTCATTCCCCGCATTCCCTTTTCTATTCAACACACTTTTAAGTTAATTTCATTTTTAAAAAAAATTCATAATATACTCTCTCCATTGTTCTTTCAATTTACTTACTTTTCTTGTTTGGATTTTATTTTATTTTATTTTTACACACCTACAATTTACTATTTTTGGAAATATAACTCATCTCTTTTACGCTCACTAGTAATACAAAGTATTTTTAATTATCGCTTTCACATATTTACACTTTATTTTTTTCTCTCTTTTAACTTCAAACAATTCTTGGTTTGAAAAGAGAAGTGTATAAATATATAAATCGACGGAAGAAATATTATAAAACACGATGTAGGACATTCAAGTACCAGATAACATCGTCACTCTCTTTTTTATAACATCGTATAATTGTCATTTTTTTTTTATATGTATAAAAATGGATTAGAGGTCGGTAATTAGGGTGCTTTTTGATAATATGAAGCAAACGAAAGCCTAAAAGTGCAGAGTGCTTAGAGATGATGAATCACTAATCCACTATTATGTTATAGATTTAGTGAATCCACCATGTATAGCGGTCCACTTTGAAAAACCACATTTTTTGGGAGTTAAATGGAAAGTTAGCATCATCATTTCACTTGTAATTAGGACTTTACAAACCAGGTGGCTAATGTAATGTCTCAATTAAACCACTACACGTCTATATTTCAGGTTGGTTTTCATTTTGATATCAAACTAGTTATTGGCGCGGGCGATGTCCCGGATCACTATAAATTTATAAATTTGATAAAAACTAAATTTATAAGATTAGTGTTAAAAAAAATTAATAAGTGAATAAAAATATAATAAATTTAAGATTAATAGATCCTACGGAGTAGTTTTTATTTTTTATTTTTGTTTATTTTTTGAAGAAAGCTGCTAGTTTTTATTCATTTTACTTTACATTATAAAATAATAACTTCCCATCAAAAAAAAAAATAGAGACTTATTATTAAAAATAAAATAAAATAATAACTTATGTAAATATTATGGAGTACCTTGTATAATTGCTTAACTAGTATTGAATCTAGAAAGTTAGAATCAGTGTGTATTTATTATCTTAGTGTGCAATTATTTAGGAGTTACATTATATGGGAAAATGATCTGTTCTGAAGTACAAAGGTTACACATATTAAAAGTTACAAGGTGATGAATGATGACACATAGTGCTCATGTGGTGCCAAGTCATATAGAGGGAACGATGACATTTGGCGTTAGCATGTTATCTTTTTGAATTTTAATAATATCATATAGGAAAAATTGATTCTAATAATCCCACATTTGCCCAATTCTCAAATAATAATCCCACTTATTGATTATTATTTAATAATTCCACCTTTTGGGGTCATCTTCTCTTATTGGTCTTTTATGACCGGTAACTTGAAGAATGGGTAAGTTATTTATTTTTTTTCCCTTTTTTCTTTCTTTCTTTCTCCTATTCCCCCTCAGACCCTCATCCTCCATTTCCATCACAAGTCAGCCCATTCTCTCTCCTCCCTTTCCCTTTCCCTTCCATGACTTTCCCACCTCACTTTCTCTCTCTTCCTACAACAAGGTAATAGTAGCAGCAAATGGGGAAATTGGAGAATGCGTAAGGTTGGGTGTTTTGCGGGAGGGAAAAGGACGAGTTTTTCACTTTTTTAGGTGAGGGTTTCGAGGGTAGGGGTTTCGTGCATAGGGTTGTCAGTCGTGGTAGGGCGTGGGTGGGGTATTTTGTGGGTGAGGCGGCTGATTTTGTGGGTGGCAGTGGCCAGTCGTGGGTGGGGTTTTTCATGGATGGGGATGGCTGGTCCGGTGGCTGGTTATGGGTGAGGTCGTGAGGGTGCCTGTTTCAGAGAGAGGTGGTTGCGCGTGGAACGTGACTGCGTGTGGGAGGTGGCTGGTCTGGGTGGCCGGAATCAATGGAGGGGAAGGGGAAAAGGAAAGAGGAAAGGAAAGAAAATTAAAAAAAAAAATTGAAAAATTAATTTTTTTTTTTAAAAAAAAATATATATTTGGACGAATCATAAAGTGACACGTCGCATGTTCACCTATTATACTGGTTACTAACAAGTCAAGGACCATTAGAAGAAGATGACCCTCAAAGGTGGGATATTAAATAATAATCGATAGGTGGGATTATTATCGACAAACCGGCCAAAGGTAGGATTATTAGAATCAATTTTTCCTATCATATATACTTTTTTTATTATTAATTTATTATTATCATTTATATAAGATTCATCACAAAGTTTGTGGCCAGGGTTACTACTTATTGAGGGATTACCTGGTCCTCAGTCGGTCAGGGGTTACTAGCTCAAGGGTTATTTGGTTAGTGGTTACTCAAGATTACTTATTTAGAGGTTACTGCGTCAATCAGGGGTTACTAGATTAGGGGTTACTTGGTCAGGGGTTACTCGGTCGGTCAGGGGTTACGTTACTTGGTTAGGTGTTACTTAATCGGTCAGGGGTTACGTTACTTGGTTAGGTGTTACTTAATCGGTCAGGGGTTACTCGGTCTGAGGTTACTTGATCGATCAAGGGTTATCTAGTCAGTGTTTTGCGCCGAAGATTCATGAGGTTTTTATTTTATTGATATTAAAGAATAAACATAATACTAAAATAGACACCAATTAAGAATGACACATGTCAATTCTAGGTGTTGTTTTTTTCCCTCCAAAACTTTTTTTCTTTGTTTTTTTTAATTCACATCCTAAAAAAAATATTCATTTCTTTATATAATTGTGATTCACTTCAAAAAAAAAAAAAAAAAAATTCACATATTTTCATATTTTTATTGTATAAAATATTATTCTACATCTTTTACTTTGATTTTTTTTGGTGTTCTACTTAGGGGTGTCCATAATCCAAACTGAAAACCGAACGGACATCCCTAATTTTACGGGGTTGTTCTCTTCAGCTTATTTTCAGTTCAATTCAGTTAAGCTCCAATCAGTTCAGTTTAATTCAGTTCACTTCAGTTCCTAATTTCTTTCTCTCATAAAATATTCGGTTCAGTTCAGTTCAGCTCAGTTCAGTAAATCAGAACAGGGCCTACCTTTAGTCTAATCCTGATTTGAGGCTCAATTTCGAGTATAAATTAAGATTCAAAGTTTTCAATTTCATTTAAAAATATGAGGATTACTTTTTGTTAGATTTTGAATTAAAATTATAATTCATTATAAAATTTTATTAAACCCGTGCGTGACACGGGGCTTAATCTAGTCTAAAAGTGGAGCAAGTATTATTAATATAAATCATATCATCAATATTTTTTTTTTTTATATTTTTACTAACAAAAAAAGTGGAGCAAGTGTACGTCACTTCACAAACATTTCATGATAAGGACATTTGAACCGCGAACCACTTATACAGTAACAAAATTGACTTTTCAGCCATCTAAGCCAATTATCAAGCATGTTACAAATGTGAAAGAGAAATATATATATATATATATATATATATATATATATATATAGGAAAGCTCATGTAAGAACCCTCCTCTATATAAGAACCCAATCTTATATAAGAACCCATCCCAACCATTCATTGGTTTTGATCTAACCATCTAAAATACTCCTTTAGTAATGACATTTATATAATTCTTTACATTTTTTTTTACACTTTTAACAAAATACCCTAATTCTTTCCAATTTCTCTCTCCTCAGCACATCACTCTCTCTCTCCTCAGCATCTATACATCAACAAAAATAATTTGGGTAAGTTTATTACTTGTTCAAAATTTCTGATTTAATTTCATTACTTGATTGCTTCGATGTATTTCCAGATTTTTTGTTTCGATTTTTCATTCGATTTTTTTGTGTTTTTTATTTCGATTTTTTTACATTTTTTTTGTTCGATTTTGGTTTTTTTTTTTTCCGATTTTATTGTTTTTTTTTTTTTGCGATTTTGCTTGTTTTTGTGATTGTGTTGTTTTTTAATGTGTGATGTTTAAATTTGTTTGTTTAAATTTACATTTTTTGTCCAAAAAAATTTTTCGATTTTTTTTCCCAAATTTTTTTCGATTTTTTTCCAGTTATTTTTTCGATTTCCAGATTTTATTATTTTCAAGTTTTTCGATTTTTCCAAATTTTTCCAGTTTGTATTTCCAGATTTTTCGATTTTTTTTTCGACTTTTTTCCCAATTTTTGTTTTTCGTTTTCAATTTTTTTTTCCAGATTCTTTTTCGACTTTTTTTTTGCTTGACTTTTTCTATTTGCTTGAATTTTATTGGATTTTAATATCAGATTGTATTTTTTGCTTCAATTTGTGTTTTTGATAATTAGGTTTTTGCATATTCATGGATTTTGATGATGTTGAACATAATTCTCCTTCTTCCTCTGTTACTCATTCAGGTAATTTTAATTGTTTTGATACTTTAATTTCAATTTAATTAGATGTTCTAAACTTTACTTACTTGCATATTCTAAAGTAATTTTGTGAATTTGTTGATTATGTTCAAAAGTTGTTTTAATGTTCTAAATTATTTTTGGTTATGTTCTAAAGTAATCCATTATGTTCTAAATTTTTCCACTTTATTCTAAATTTATTATGTATGTTATAAAGTAATTCACTATGTTATAAAGCAATATGTTATAAGTATGTCCGTGATTTGCTATATTCTAAGGTATTCAGCTAAGTTTAATTGTTTTAATGCTTTAATTACAATTTACTTACATGTTCTAAACTTTACTTACATGTTTTAAACCTTACTTACTTACATGTTCTAAAGTAATTTTGTGAATATGTTGATTATGTTCAAAAGTTGTTTTAATGTTCTAAATTTTTCCTGGTTATGTTCTAAAGTAATTCATTATGTTCTAAATTTTTTCACTTTATTATGTTCTATATTTTTTTATGTATGTTATAAAGTAATTCACTATGTTGTAAAGTTTATCCTTAATGTTCTAAACTTTTTTTTGTATGTTCTAAAGTTTTATACGTATCTTTCTCTTTATGTTTTAAACTTTATTTTTATGTTATAATATTTTCTACATATTCTATGACTTTATTGTATGTTCTAAAGTTTACCTTCTAGTTTTAAATTTTACTTTTTATGTTCTAATGCAGTTGGAGTTATTTATCGTACTCATGAGGTTGTTGGATCATTTAGCCCTAGTGGTACCACTAAGGAATGGATTCCAAGTGTTACCGAGGAGTTAAAACCCCGTCTGGGGATGATATTCAAAGATCCTGAAGAGGGTCTTAGTTTTTACAAAGCATATGCAAATGCCGCTGGGTTTACTTCTAGGAAATCTACTACTACAAGGAAGAAGAATAACAAAGCTATAATTGTTTTTCAATATGGAGTTTGCAATAAGGAAGGTTTCAGGGCAACAAAAAAACCTATTGCTCAACAAACCATTGATGAAGAAGGAAAAGTTCGTATTACTAGGAAACGTTTAGTCACTCGTGTAGGATGCAATGCTCACATATGTACGAGATATGATGCCGGAAAGTATGTTGTTAGTCATTTCAAAGAAGAACATAATCATTGTTTATATACTCCAAGTTGTGCAAAATTTCAAAAGGATAATAGGAAAATGCATATTATACATAAAAAGTTGATTATTGATAATTCAAAGGTGATTTATTTTTATGTGCCAAATATTGTTTTAATTGTTATGATTTACTATGTTCTAAAGTTGATCCTTAATCATAGTAATTTTTTTTTATACACAGGTAAATGTTGGTCCCGTGAAGTCTTATACTATGATGAAAGAATTAGCTGGATCACATGATAATGTTGGTGCACCTAAACAAGATTTCAAAAACTTTTATAGAAATTTGAAGGCTTATATTGCTGGATCAGATGCCCAAATGTTTGTGGATAACTTTCAAAATAAGAAATTGCTTTGGAGTGCATTTTTTTTTTTATTATGATGTTGATGAAGAAGATAGACTTTGTAGAGCTTTATGGGCTGATCCTATTTGTCGAAAAAATTATGCACTTTTTGGTGATATGGTTTCCTTTGATACCACATTCCAAACAAACAGATGATGTTCTAAATGTAAATTTTTTTATGTTCTTAAACTACTATCTATCATGTTTTGATGTTCTAAACATATATTCCTTATGTTCTAAATTATGTATGTCTTATGTTCTAAACATAGATTGCTGATGTTCTGACATAGATTGCTGATGTTCTAAGCATAGATGCCTTATGTTCTAAAATATGTATATCATGCCTTCATGTATTAAACATTATGCTTTTGTGTTTTACACTTTATGCCTTGTCTTCTAAACTAATATCTATCATGTTCTGATGTTCTAAACATTATGTCTTGTGTTCTAAACATTATGTCTATAGTTTATTGTTTATGTTTTAGATAATTCATTATGTTTTTAAACAAGTATAATATTGGCAAGTTTAATAATTAAAATAAATTACTGTGCTCTAAAGTTTATCTTTAATGTTCTAAAGTATACCTTTATGTTTCACAATTTACCTCTATGTTCAAAAGTTTACCCTTATGTTCTAATATTTTCTGCATATATAATTTGTGTATATAACAGATATAATATGATCTTTGGTCAATTTACTGGAGTTGATCATCATAAGAAATGTGTTACTTTTGCGGCTTCTTTTGTAGCTCATGAAGATATATCATCTTTTGAATGGGTTTTCAAAACTTTTCTTAAAGCAATGGGAAATAACGAGCCTATGTGTTTGATTACCGATCAAGACCCTGCAATGAAAGTTGTTGTTCGTAATGTTTTTCAAACTACAGAACATAGGTTTGTATGTGGCATATTATGAAAAAGGTGCCTGAAAAAGTAGGTCGGACAATTACCCAAGAAACTGATTTTTTGAAAAAACTTTGTGCATGTGTTTGGCATTTAGAGATTGAGCCGGCAGAATTTGAAAAAAAATGGAATAAAGTTATTTCAGAATTCAATTTGAACAATCATGGATGGTTGGCAAACATGTACGACATACGTGATATGTGGATTCCAGCGTATTTCAGAGATTTATTTTTAGGTGGCATCATGAGGACCACATCTAGATCAGAAAGTGAAAATAATTTTTTCACTATGTTCACAAATCCCCATCTCACTTTGATTGAGTTCTATATGAGATAATAAGTAAATGTCTAAATATGTTCTAAAGTTAATCTTTATATTCAAAAGTTTTTCTTCAATGCTCTAAAGTTTTCTTTTTATGTTTTATAGTTTTACTATTTATTTTATAACTCTCTTTTATGTTCTAAATTTTGTTGAAAATTTTTAGTTTAATGTTTTAATAATATTTAGATCATAATAATTATTTCATGTGTATTATTTTAATATGTTCTAATGTAATTCACTTTATGTTCTAAAGTTATCTTCTATGTTCTAAAGTTAATTTCTATTTTCTATAGGTTTGAATGTGCATTGGATGCTCAAAGGCACACTCAAAATAAAATGGATAATGATTCAAAGAATAAGCGTCCAGAGTGTAAGACTCCAATTCCTTTAGAAAAAGATGCTTCCGAGTTGTTTACAACAAAAATTTTCTATGATTTTCAATATGAGCTTGAAATTGGATGTTTTAATTGTGGTGTTGAGGAGATGAAGAAGGACAATGAGATTTACATTTTCAAATTAAGGGAAGGATCTAGGAGGAGGACTTTTGATGTTGTTTTTGATTCAACTACCTTAGATACCAAGTGTTTTTGTAAAAAAATTTAACGTGATGGTGTGCCTTGTAGGCATATGATTTGGGTGTGGAAGGCAAGGATGTTAGAAAAAATTCCCAAGACCTACGTTTTCAATAGATGGTGTACAATGGCTTATAAGAAGCCCATTTTTAATTTAGAGGGTAATGTGTTGGAGGAATGTCTTAATGCAATAGATAAGAAGATGCTATTAAATGATTTGTGGTCTGAAATTCATGCTTGTGTGAGTTTAGTGCAAAACAATGAAGATGATCTAAGTGATCTTGTCAAAAAACTTCGAGCCATGAGAATAGATTTGGAACAGAAGAAAACAACAAATGGAAGCAACAATCTATCTAGCAAAGTTAAAGACATTGAAATGCTTATTGGAGCTAGTTTACCTTCTGAAGTTTTGATCAATCAATCAATCAATCAATCAAAGCCTTAATCCCAAAAGTGGGGTCGGCTAACATGAACTAAAATTTCAAAAAACAAAGGTATGGGGGTTCATGTTCTAAATCAAGTTAATGTTCCAATTGATATCAATGTCACAAATGATACCCATGTTCCAAATGATATCAATGTTCCAAATGATACCCATATTCCAAATGATATCAATGTTCCAAATGATACCCATGTTCCAAATGACACGCATATTCCTAATAGTGACAAGAGAATGAAGAGTGACAGAGAAAAAGCTGTTGAACAAAGTCAAAAGAAGAAAAGATTATGTAGAGCATGTGGAGAGCTTGGTCATCATGATAGTCGTAATTGTCTAGGAAAAGTCAAGTGATATTGTAAGTAAACATTTTTTAGTTTTCTTATGTTTTAATTAGTAATAAATTAAAATTATTATATAATATATGTGTTAAAGCCTATTAATGATATCTTAACTTTTTACTTTGAGTTTTAATTTAATAAATGCCTCTTCTGCTCTTCATATCATTTTGTATATGTTCTAAAATGCATTGAATATGTTCTAAAATTTATCATATATTTTAATGTGTTTATGTTCTAATTTTTTTTAATTTTTTTTACAGGTTGATGGATATGCTATTAGTACAACCGCATGGGACATTTTATTTTTAGGAAATAATCTCATTTACTTGCACATGGAAAAAATTTTGTGTAATTTTTTTTTATATTTATTTTGTATTATTTTCAATTTATTAACATAATATCATATTATTTTTTTTGTCCAATTATTCTTTAACAATAGTATCCAACCCATAGATTGATCCACAACCACCGACAAATCACCGATTTGAACTCACCAACCTACCATTGACGAACCCCACCATGTGAACATATCACCTACGAGGCTACAACCTAAAATCATGTTGAATTAACATTTGTAAACCACACCGACAAAACGGAATTTACCATGAGAATGGGGTTGGATGAATATGAAAGAATAATTTTTTGCGAGTAATGTGAACCATTTATTTTTGGCAAATTTTTCAAGTAACAATAATTGAAGGTAGTATTAACTTTTTGATTGCATTTTTAAACCAAAATATCAAAACCATAACCTTTTACATAAAAAAAAATATATTTATATATACATAAAAGAAAAGGTTAAAATATCTTTGTGTCGTTTTTGGAGGAGTTGGTGTCTTTGGTGTGACCTCATTCCTTTCCTCTTCCTTCTTCGTTGTACACATGAAAAACTTAAGTTTATTCTTTTGTCTAAACATAATTAAAATTACTTTAGAACATGGACAAGTAATTTAGAACATAAACTTAAATACTTTAGAACATAAACTTAAATACTTTAGAACATAATTAGAAATACTTTAGAACATTATAAAAATGATGTTCCAAATCAGGGTAATGTTCCAAATGATATTAATATTCCAAATGATACCATATTCAAAATAGTCATCTCCATATTTGTACAAAAATGTACTATTATATTGTTTTAAATATCTTTCTAAAGATATATACTTGAGATTTACACAATCATATATCAAATTTTGTTCATCTTTGACCACTTTTTAGCCATCTTCGTCACTCTTTTCCGTTCTTCATTTACTTCTGATGTTATAATTTTCCCACAATACTCCACTCGTAACCTTTTCATTTGCTCAAACTGCAAAAAAAAAAAAAAAAAAAAAAAATACAAACACGTTAAAATTAAAATACACACATTTAGAAACATAAACACGTAATTCAGAATATAATCAAAAATACTTTAGAACATTCCCATTTAATTTAGAACATAATCAGATTAACTTTAGAACATAGACATTTAACTTAGAACATAATCAGAATTACTTTAGAACATAGACAAGTAATTTAGAACATAATCAGAATAACTTGTAATTAGGTTAATGTTCCAAATGATACCCATGTTCCAAATAGTGACAAGAGAATGAAGAGTGTCAGATTGAACATTCACATGTAATTTACAACATAGTCAAAAATACTTTTGAATATGCTATTCAAACAAAAAAATAAAATAAAATAAAATAAAATAAATAAATTATACATGTTATTTATAACATAATCTGATTGACTTTAGAACATATACATGTAATTTAGAACATAGACATGTAATTTAGAACATAATCAGAATTACTTTAGAACATTGACATGTAATTAGAACCTAATCATATGTCTTGACACTTACATTATCTTTCTCTAGCCTCGAATTCCATTGTTTTTGACATTGGCCTTCATAAGTTTCCATGTGCTTGAACAGAAATACTCCACAATCATGTTTGTTTACATCGCTCTTCCATTTCATCTCAATGTTTCTTGTTTCGTAAGTGGAGAAAACAACACTCTTGTTATCAGTTTCTTCATAGAACTCACCAAATGCCTTCAACTATAAAATTAATAATATGTACTTTAGAATATAATCAGAATTACTTTAGAACATTTACAAGTAATTTAGAACATAAATATGTACATTAGAACATAATCAGAATAACTTAAATTAGGTTAATGTTCCAAAATTTCTATATAGCATAATAAGAAAATAATAATTAACCAAGTCAAAACTCTACACCTTACCATCTTTGTAAAGTCATCTCCATATTTATCTTCAACAGAAAAATTTGGTGGAAGAAATCTATTATCAATGACATCGAGAGGTCCTTCCAAAAAGTTGAAGCACAACAAATAATAGTGATCCGATAAAACAGCCGGAAAGAAAACCTGCGTTTAGAAAATAATCAGATACTTTAGTACATAAACAAACATGTGTTTAGAACATAATCAGATACTTTAGAACATAAATAAAAATAAACAGAACACAATAAAAATAAAAAATAATATGTTACCAATTAAAAGTTGTTAAATGTTGTTACTTCGGCATTTCTCATTTCTTTTCTCATTTGATGAAACAATGCTTTCTTTCTATCTTCCAAACTTTCTGTATTTTTGATGTATTTTTCAGTGCAAAGAATGAGCTGAAAAAAAAAAAGAAATTAAAACTTAAGTAATTAGAACATTGACATATAATTAGAACATAATCAGAATTAGAACATAGACATGTAATTTAGAACATAATTAGAAATACTTTAGAACATTGACATGTAATTTAGAACTCAATCAGAACTACTTTAGAACATTATTAGAAATACTTTAGAACATTGATATGTAAATTAGAATATAATCAGAATTACTTTAGAAAATAGACGTATAAGTTAGAACATAATTAGAACATACATAGCATTCAGTAGAAAAAAAAAATCAACTCTTCTTGTCTACACCCCGCCTTTTGTTTTCACAATTTAATATGGAAACAAAAGCATTTGCAATGTTGTTGAACATGTGACTATTTCCTCAAAGACTATCCATCTCATCTCTCCTAATCACCATTGCCGCTTTGTCAGCATACAAAAGTTCCCTAAAATGAGAACAAAAACTATATTTAATCAAAACAACATTTAAATTTAGGGCATGTGCATATAGTTTCAAACATGTACTTTAGAACATAAGCATCTACCTTAGAATATAAGTATAATGTTTAGAACATAAGTATATATATTTATTATAAGCATATAAATATAGATTGATGAAATCTTACGTGTTATCTCCTTGAGCAAAAGCATACTCTGCTATCATTTTATGATCTACATTGTTGAAGAGTTTTTCATGATTAACCATAAAAGGCGAACGCAAGTACATTGGAAGCTTATCCTTTCCTCTTTTTTTCCTTGTTTCTTCTTCTTCTTGTTTTTCTTCTTGCTTCCTATTCAATTGAATTTAAAAAAAAAAAAACTATAATCAAATAATAATCAAACAACCGTCATAGCCTAAACCTAATTTCTAATGTTTTTAAAATGATTACCGTTGCTTATTTTCTTTGTTGTTCTTTTCTTCATCATGCTTCTTCTTTTCTTTTTTGGTTTTTTTGTCCTCTTTTTCTTCATTCAATGTAGGTGGAAGATCTTGATTCAAAAAAAAAATCACAATTAACAAATTCACATAATTAATTTAGAACATAACCAAAAAAAATTTAGAACATTAAAACAACTTTTGACATAATCAAAAATTTATATCATACAAATTAAATACTATAAATATCCAATATACATATAAGAAAAATAAAATTTAAATAAGTTGAAATTACCAACTATTGGTGAGGGAGACAACAAATTGAAGCTTGGAGGAGAAATATCTTTATATGTCTTTTTTGGAGGTATTGATGTCTTTGGTGTGTCCTCATTCCTTTCCTCTTTCTTCTTCGTTGTACGCAAGAAAATTTTAAGCTTATTCTTTTGTCTAAACATAATCAAAATTACTTTAGAACATGGACAAGTAACTTAGAATATAATCAGAAATACTTTAGAACATAAACTTAAATACTTTAGAACATAATCAGAAATACTTTAGAACATTATAAAAATAAAAATAATTAGTCTAAGTCAAACATCAAAAGCTTCATAAGCAAATAATTATGTATTTGTTATTCTATTCCTAGTTCATAACCAAAGTTGTAAAAATCACACCAAACCACACCAAACAAACTTGTAACACACAAACCAATATATATAACTAGAACATACAAACCATTAGTTCTATATTAAAGTTTTACTAAATCATCCAACATATGTTCTAAACCAAAACCATTGTTTTAAATATTCCTATTACTAAGTTACATTGATTACCCTTCCTTTGCTTCAACTTTCTTGTTCATCATTTTTTCCTCTTTTTCTTCTTCCTTGGTTTCTTCTTGTTTCTCCTCTTGTCTTTCTTCTTGCTTCTCATCTTGTTCTTCTTCTTGCTTCTCTTCTTGTTCTTGTTTTTCATCTTTTCCTTCATCTTGTTTTTCTTGCTTTTCTTCTTGTTCTTGCTTTTCCTCTTTCTTTTCTAGTTGCTTCTCTTTGTGATCACTTTCCGGGTTTAGAAAATCACAATTAAGAACATCTTCAACCATTTGTTCATCTAAAGCAAATGTGAATGAAAAAGAATATAAGAAAATACTTAGAACATAAGAACTTTGAAATATAAGTACAAAATACTTTATAATAAAGACATGTAATTTGAATAAATGTGAAGTTACCAATTTCTGGAGAGGGCAACAAGCTTTTCTCTTCATTCTCCTTGCTTTTTTTGTCTTCTATTTAAAAATTTTAAATAAAAACAATTAGTATACAACCTAGAAAAGTAAATAAGAAAATGAGTTTGAAAATAATGTAAAATTACCAACTATTGGTGATGAGATATTATCATTTTTTTCTCATTGCTTTTCTCTTCTTTGTTGTTCTCTTCTTTTTCTCCTTCATTTGATGACAAGTCTTCAAAATAATTATAAAACACAATATTAGAACATAATAATATCATAAGGATTTGATTTGGAACATAAATATAAACTTTAGAACATATAGTGTAAACTTTAGAACATATAGTGTAAACTTTAGAACATATAGCGTAAACTTTAGAACAGAAGCATATACGAATATTCTATTTCATACTTTTTAGTACTTTTTCTTTTCCAAATCAATTTATTTAAAGAACATTAATAAGAAATGAGTTTGAAAATAATGTGAAATTACCAACAATAGGTGAGGAGATACTATCATCTTTCTTTTCATTGTTTTTCCTTTCATCGTTGTTTTTTTCTTTCTCCTTCATTTGATGTCAAATCTTCATAATAATTATAAGACACAATTTTAGAACATAACTATATCATAAAGATTTGATTTGGAACATAAACACTTAATTTAAGAGCATCATTTAGAACATAGGTATAATTTAGAAATTAAGCATGTAATTACCATGTCCCAATGTCTTTGGTGGCTTTTCATCATTGAATTTCTTCCATGCTATGTTCATCAACATATCCAATTCTTCTATGAATGCCGGCTCGTCGAAGAAATGTTGATCTTGACTAAGTATAGAAGGACTTTTCTTCGGTTGGTTTTTTTTTTCTTGATTTTCCAATGGCTATATATAAAAATTACACTTTAGAACATAGGCTGAAAATAGTTTAGAACATAACCAAAAGCTAATTTAGATCATAAGTAATTTAGAACATGATTATAATACCTTTGTGGTATACTTTCCCCAAATGTTGTCTATAAGATGATGCATTTTCTCACTTGTTTCTTCCTCAACAAAGAAATCTTTTGCTTGGTCCAACATGCAATACATCTCTTTCACATTCGATGCAAGACTTTTTGCTAAATCTCCAAATTTGCTTAAAAAGCCCTAATAATTTAGAACATAAAGTAATGAATATTTAAAACATTATAGAGATAAGTAATTAAATAAATAAAACAAAAATAAATATTATACCATCATGTCATTTGGAGATGTGATAGAATTATAAGCCATGGATTGTTTTTCCATAACTTTCATCTTTCCTTTGTCTTTCCATTGCTTTTTTGACAATGGCATGAGTTTTTTTTTCATTACTTTCTTCTTCCCTTGTTTTTCTCTAATTGTCAAGGGTTGCTCTTTCTTCTCGCCTTTGTCTTTCCCTTGCTTTTCTCTAATTGTCAAGGGTTGCTCTTTCTTCTTACCTTTGTCTTTCCCTTGCTTTTCTCTAATTATTCTTTCTAGTACTTTTCCTTTTCCAAATCCAAGGTCTTTCTCAAACTTCAATCTCGCATGAAACCTTTCTTGGTTCCACAATGATATTAGTGGAACTCCACGTGGTATCACCAACCCCTTTCTTTGTACCCGGTCAAAATAGGATACCTACAAGAACATCATTAGAAATACTTTAGAACATTGATATGTAAATTAGAACATAGATATATAATTTAGAACATCATCAGAAATACTTTAGAACATAGACATGTAACTTAGAATATAATCAGAATTACTTTAGAACATAGACAAGTAATTTAGAACATAGATATGTACATTACAACATAATCAAAATAACTTAAAATAAGGTTAATTAATTAGACTAATTTAGTGCATTTTAATCATAATATAAATAACATATATAAAGAATGTTAAAAAAATTAATAATTACCATAAGAAAGATTAAAGGACCCGTGAAGTAAGATTCTCCATCTAGCCATTTTTTACAAGTTTCCATCAAGTGCTCCTTCACAAATTTGCACCAATCCAACTTCACTATATTCTTTATATCCTTGCAACTATACAAAAACTTAATGTATAGTTGGTTGCTATTAGTTGAACGAATGCAACTATTAACTACACAAACAATGAAGTTCCAAATGAATTCATCGAAAACTCGATCGTGTGATTTATCTACCTCTTTCACCTTTTGGATCCTACTAATCAATTGTTCATTTTTTGGAGCACCCTGTAAGTAATTTAGAACATAGACAAGTAATTTAGAACATAATCAGAAATACTTTAGAACATAAAATTAAATACTTTAGAACATAATCAGAAATACTTTAGAAGATTATAAAAGTAAATTAGAACATAATTAGAAATACTTTAAAACATTGACATGTAATTTAGAAATCAGTCAAAATTACTTTAATACATAGATATATAATTTAGAACATCATTAGAAATACTTTAGAACATTGATATGTAAATTAGAACATAATAAGAATTACTTTTAGAACATACACATGTAACTTAGAACATATTCGGAATTACTTTAGAACATGGACAAGTAATTTAGAATATAAATATATACATTAGAACATGATCAGAATAACATGCAATGTACAAGCACACATAGATATATACAGCATAAAAATATAATTTTCATACCCATTCAAGGTCAAAGTTTTTTCAATGTAAATATGCAAAAAATATAATTTAGAACATAACCCAAATAACAAGTTTAGAATACAAGCACACATAAAAATATTCATACCACTTCAAGGTCAAAGTTTTTTCTCCATTTTTGCATAAACTTTGCACATTCCACATTCTCCTTATTTTCTAAGGTATCAACAATTGGAATATCTCCCATTGGCAATCCATATATCATGTGAACATCAATTTCATCAAAGAATATTTCTTCTTCTCTCCCCGGTAGCATCAAGCAACATCTTTTGGGATCAAAATTCATAAGAAGTTGTTCTGTCAACCTAGATTCAAATTAAAGGTTTAGAATACAAAATTCATATAGATTAGAATAGAAATAAAAATAAAAATTAACATAATAATTAAACTCTAGAACATTAATTAGAACCTTATAAGAATTAGAACATAATAGTCAATCTCTAAAACATAAAAATAAAAATAAAACTTAGTGCTAGTGCTTACCAAGAATCGGCATGATGTGGTACATCCAATTTCAAAAAAGCTCCAAATCCAATTTTCTCAATTGCTTCTTTATGCTTATCAGAAAGATTTAGCAACACTTGTTTCATCAATAGTTGTAACTCTTTGATAAGTTGTTCTCTTATTTTTTTTCCTCTTTGATTATTTTGACATCCTCATCATCATTTTCTTTTTCAATCTTTCGTTTCAGATTTTTTTTCAGAACCACCTGAAAAAAGTAGAACATTAGAAAGAATTTTAACATAATAAAAACATGAACTTTAGAACATCAGCATAAAGTATAGAACATTAGCATATAATTTAGAATACATGTACTTGTTAAAAATTTATACTTTAGAACATAAGCACATAGTTTACAATGAGTGCATAGTATTAACATGAGCACATAGTTTTATAACATACACAATTATATCAGATTATAAGAATACAAATTAGGAGAAAAAAGATTTAAATTAGAACATGAACTTTAGAACATAATTTCATTGTTTAGAACATGTAACTTAGAACATAAGCATATAGGTTATTGTTATAAAAATAAAGTTTAGAACACATGTATATACTTTAAAACATAAACTTGGAAATGTAAGTATGTAACTTACATATTAATTAAATCATTTACTTTAGAACATAAGCATGAATGTAGAATATAAACATGCAATTTATGACATTAACATATAATTTAGAACATCAACAAATAATTTAGAACCTTTTTTCTATCATCTTTCACGTCCTCTCTGTTATCATCTTTTTCCTCCAACTTTGGTCCATCCATCTCTTCATTAGTATCATCTTTTTCCTCCAACTTTGGTCCATCATCATTCTCATCATTGTCATCATCTTCTTCTTCTTCCTTTTTTTCGTTTTTCTAGGTGGTTGAATCCTTAATGGAAGCTTGCTATTTTTTTTTTTGTTTTAGACTTTGCACATGTTTCTCAAATTCATCTTTGTTAATTACTTCCGCTTCATTTTCAACAACTTTCCTTTAAATCAAATATAAATTATTTAGAACATATATTCAAAAGTACTTTAAAACATTGACATGTAATATAAATAATTTCAAACATATATAATAATCTTTAGAACATAATAGAAAACTTTAGATCATAATAATAGAAATACTTTAGAACATAATAGAAAACCTTAGAACATAATAGAAATACTTTAAAATATAATAGATATACTTTAGAACATAAGGGAAAAATAATACATAAACTTTAATTACCTTTTTCTTTCATAAGTAATTTTATCATCTGGTATAATAGTAATTTCTTCTTCTGTTTTTTCTTTATTTTGGCCTTCCATTTTGCTGCAATTTTAAGAAATCAAAAACATTAGTAACATTCCAACATTAGTAATATATTTTAAACATAGGAATAATTTAGAACATGCTGGAAAATAGTTTAGAACATGCTATGATAATTATATCACTAACAATTAAGAACACAGCAAGAGATAGATTTAATATTTGTTCTCTTATTGCACTAAATCTATACATTATCCAAATAGTACTTGATTATTAATGGTCCACCATTCCCTTGCAGACACCACCATCTCCACTAAGCTACCACCCCATTTAGCCACAACCTAGCCCCACCACCTGATTTCACCCGAAACAAAAGCCCACCACCCAAAAAACCCGGCCACCCCCACTGCCTTAGCCCACCCCTTCACCCGAAACCAAACCCACCACCTAAAAACCCACTCCAACCACCTAAACTATCCCACCCACTTCAAAAAAAAGTATTGTATTAGCCTTGCTTCAGTTAAGAATGCATCTGGGAAGTCTGCCCTTTTGCATAGTTATCATTTAAAAGTTTTACTTCAGATCGTAGTAGATTTGATGGTACTATCGAACATGTATTGAATGATTAGAACATTGTGTAGGCAAGAAGAATTTAACATTAGTCAGCCAAAGCTGATTACATACGAAGTGCAAAGATTGATTGGATGAGTTCCATGATTCAGGAAGACTAAACATTGATCAAGAGAGAATCCAGTATGCGAAATAGGTTGGGAGTTTTGGGAGCTGGGCGCAACAGGATGGACATTAACAGCCATGCTAGATGTTGAAGCAAAAAAGTAAAGCAGAGGCCTAATATAGGAACCTTGTGTACAAGTTATACAAGAAGTAGCAGAAACAATGGTACCCTTATCCTGTTCATTAAACATATGGCGTAGCACCATACTGCCAGAAAATATACATTGTGTTCTTACAGAAAGGACTACACAACATAGAACAGATTGTAAGAGCACATAATAGCCAAAAATGTTTAATCAAGAAAATCACAAGTACATAGCATTAACAATTCCAAGTATTCATCCCAATTACAATCCAAGTGTCTTTAGCAGAATTGCGAGAAAGGATAGAGTACTAAACCTGAAACCAACCACACCACCCAAAAACCCAGCCCAATAACCTAAACCGTCCCACCCCCTTCACCCCAAAAAACTCTGGTACCCAAAATCCCATCCTAACAACCTAATTCGCTTACCCTCATCCCCAAAAACCACCTACACCACTTTGAAAACCCACCTCACCACAAATTTTTCCCTAAAGTAAGATACAACTTTCTGTATCAAACACCACATTGAGCTTGCTGGTTTCAATCAGTTTACTTGCTGACAGTAAGTTGTGTTTAAATTCTTCAATACACAGTGTATTGCGAAGAATCAGTTTGCTTGCCATCTTAACTTCTCCTATTTTCTCAACGAACTTGATAGTTCCATCTGGCTGGTTTCTTTAGCAATTTAAGACATAAAAAGGAAAAGGTGTTTTTGTAGCAAAAATCGAACTAATTCGAACAAAAAATTCAAATATTGATATTAATTTGCAAAAACGAACTAATTCGAACATAAAAAAATCAACAGATTTATATTGTTCGAACAAAAATCGAACTAATTAATTCGCAAAAATTGAACAAAAATTGAGCTAATTAATCTGAAAAAAAATTGAACAAAAATCGAAAAGAATAATTCGCAAAAATCGAACAAAAAAATTCGCAAAAATCCAACAAAATAATTCAAAAAAAAATTCGGACCCTAAATTTGCAAAACTCGAACTCAAAAAAATCGCACTTGAACAATCATGCTAATTCGAACCAACAATAGTCGCACTTGAACAAAAATCGCACTCAAAAAATGAACCTTAAATTCGAACCCTAAAATCGCAAAAATTATATCGAAAAATCGCAAAATCCAATTTAGCATCATGGTAATTTCATGAAAATTTGAACAAAATTGAAAAGAAAAACATACCTGAAACGAAAATCCTTCAAATTGCAATTTCTATGGAGATTTTTGGGGGTTTGAGGAGAGAGAAAATGAGAGATGCGTGAGTAAGAGAGAGAAGTTAGAGGAGAGAGAAAAATTTGGGCGGTGGATAGGGGGTTAGAGGAGGATACGTGTTCTAATTTAAACCGTTTAAAATAACTTAATCCTACGGCTGAGATGGGTTCTTATATAAGTAAGGATCTTATATAAGAGAGGGTTCTTACCGGATCCCTTCCCCTATATATATATATATATACTACCTCCGTTTTATTTTTAGTTGCAACTTTGGGGTATTATTTGAGAGATATAAAATATTCCAAAGTTACAACTAAAAAAAATCGAAAGTATATATTGTTTAATTATTTAAAAAAAAACACCCACATTCATTCAAAGAAAAAAAAAGACAGGTAAACATAAAGACATTGTCCGTATTAATGATTTAAGGTGGGTACTAAATGACAACTTGACTCTTTATTCCTATTATGAAAAATATAATAATAAAAAATAAAATAAAATAAAATTTGCCTACACAAAGACAATTGCAAAATAAAAAATCCATAAAAAAAATACTTCCACTGTACAATTACAAAAGTAGCAACTCGGAACAATGTCCGGACTACTCACTAGTTATTTTACACTCATTTACTCCAAAATTTCCAAATTACTTGGTCCATTTTTGTATAAACATTTTCCTCTTTTCTGACATTCAACTATTTACTCTTTTAGCTTGTGAGAAAATATAAGCAAAAAGCAACCAAGCAAGTTATTTGGAACGATTTCGGCATAGTTTCGATTTTGCCTCATATCAAGGAATGCAGTGAATAAATTATGTCAAGATTGCTGGAAACTGATTTCGGTGCAGTTTTAGCCTATTCCCATATCAAGTAATGCAATGAATAAAATTATGTCAAGGTACAAGTGCATAGATATATAGTTGATGGAAGAAAACAAGAATAGACTGGTTTTGGCATGTCAGAATCAGACTGTCAAGAGTATCTGAATTCCAACATAAGCAAAAGCATAGATATTGAATCTCCATACATTTTGCATATACCATGAATCTTCAGACCAACAGCAATGGACCAGGAATTTTAAGATATGCCATTCTCATTCATATTCCAAAAACAGTCATCCAACAACCGCGTTAGATAAAAATTAGAGATGAATCTATCCTTCTCACAGAAAATAGGGGGAATATAATACTTCAGTCAGACATCTATTGTCGACAGGAAAGCTGGTTTACATGAATATAAATATATACATACTAAGTCAGCATAGTTACGGCGGTCATTTAGTCGAGACAAATTTACATAGGAAGAACATGGGAAGTAGAAAACTGGGAGATGCTTGGTTGACAAAAATACAGGAAGTTCAATTTTCCACATAGGAAAGTTACTTGCTAAGTCTTCCCGGGTGAATGGAGCTTCCTGTAATCATCCAAACAATATTCCATACTTCCTAGGAATTGTAAATTCCGGGACAGCGTGACTTCCTATGTCCAACCAAATGACCGCATACACAGTTACATACACGAAAAAGAGAGTAACGAGGGCAATCAGCTGCCAATTCATATTTCAGGTGACTCATTTGCCTTGACAAATCGACCCTTCACTCGTTGTCGATTATCAGCTCTAGCCTTCCTTGATTCGTATCGAATGTGTTTGTCATATCTGTTCATGAGATTTTGCCAAGTATAAGCATTGAATGATAAGTGCGAAATATAAAAGAAATGTAATCAGAATTTATGATATTTAATTGCCTTCGTGATTTCTTCTTTTCCTTGTATCGTAGCATAGCTTTCCCTCGATTCTCTGCAAGCTGTTCCACATCAGCTGTATTCATCGGTTTCCTCCAGTAAGGCCACTCCATGAACTGCATATTGTGCTCCCCATCAATCATCTCAGGTTTTATTACTTTATCATCAGAAGATGCTCCAACAACTGGTACACTGCAGTTATCTACTGTTAAGTAAACTTCACTGTCCATCATCTGATTTGTGCCATCCTGCAGAGTTTTTGATCAAAACAAATCTATTAATCAACTATTGCCAACTCTTACAATGTGATAGTCATGGTACAAGGAATTCATACAACAGAGCAATTAGACTTGAATCATGCACCCCGCCCCACCTGAGGTCCAGAACTATGATTCATGACCTAGCTTCCAACATAGATCTATATATCCCAAACCTTGTTGAAGATCACATTTCTGACTTCTGAGGTCGCCCGCCAATAATTCAGGTACCATGTTGCTAACAACTCAACCAAACATTAAAGCTCCAACTAAATTTAGTGTTTGCTGTTACTTTACGCAAATGTCCACTCTTAAAAATTAAAAATTGGAGGCAAGAAGTGCAGAAGAGAAACGTATTTCCATAAAATGGGTGACAGGAAGTGAAGAGAGAAACAATTTAACATGCTTTCAGCACAAGAAAATTTCTGTAAATACCAAATTTTAAATTACAGCCTGTGTAAAAAAGTAAGATCCATACTTAATTTGAATAGTTTCAATATAGTACTGGTGTATTTAGATTCACTTACATCTCTTGATTGAGAGCCTTTAAGATTTCTTGAGCTTTGCATCTCCGCCATCTCGGACACATCTTCTGGTACTCCAGTTGACTGAGAACCTTCGAGATTTCTTGAGCATTGCATTTCAGACATATCTTCTGGTACCCCAGTTGACGTGCATGAAGGTTCTTCAAAATCCATTCGTCCTCCCCACTGACCATCCCAGTCCTTAGCCACATTCAAATATAAAGAGAAGCATTAGCAAGAGTATTCATTATTTGGAGGTCAGTTATGGATCACGCAACAAAAGATTGAAAGATCAAATATTTAATACACTTTTAACTACATTATCTACTATTCTACACTCAACTCGCTACATATGACATAGGAGTAACACACTCAACTCGCTACATAAGACATAAGGAGTAAAAGGTATTGCAGCCAAGAAATTAATGACAAGCTCAGAGTTAATGGATACACACAACTACGCAAGCATCCAGCAAGCTGCAAATTTAATTAAATAAAATTAGGAAAACAAGGGCCACTTTGTTGTTGAGAGTTTTCTTTCAATAAAAAAAAATAAAAAAAAATTAAAAAATAAAAAAAATAAAAAAAAAAAGAAGTTTTTGAAAAATAATAGTAGTTATTACTTGCTATATTCTGTTATAAATTTTCAAATATAACATGATCAGTATAAATATGAGTAATCTAAGTTCGATTACAAGTTTACAACCTATATCTTTAAAAAGCTTAAAACAGAAAACAGAAAACTTAAAATTGGTTGGAACGTAAAGCAAAATCTAATATCAAACATGTTATAAGAGACCAGATCAAAGACCCAACTTATGCTAAAACCTTAATAATTATGCAGTAACTCATGTCTACACTCTCTAAATCTTACACAGCATCTAGTCATCTTCTACTCATCACTTTCTTAAGCTTACTTCTACTGCATATTCACTTCCTGAATAAGCATTTTATAACACAAGGGCAGCGATATAGGAGTGCAAGAGCAGAAACAGCAAATAATTCCATAGTCATCACTAACCAACAAATCTCACTTCATTGCAAATAAAATCTTCAATTCACCTAATATATTGTTACCCTTAAACTCATACCGCCAGGGGCTAGCAGGCAATTTTAAGTTTCATTTTTAACAAATTCCGAATTTAATAACAAAACACCCAATTTCCATGAAGAGTGCTTTGGATAACCATTTAGACATGACAAATGACATTTTACAACTCTAATTGCTATTAATCAGTTCTTTAATCCTCCATTAAAGCAATGAAGAACAGCCAGGTTGGCCTCGCCGTAAACCACAAACTCTTTCAGTCTCTTAGATATTAATTATGCGTACAACCTTAATTAAAAACAACCAACCACCACCAACTAACCAACCCCCCTTTAGACTTTAGACTTACATAGTTACATTAACCAAGGATGGTATTACTATTTACTATATAGCCGCCATAAACACAAATCTTGCGTACAACCTTAATTCAACAACCACCGCCCTCGGATTTTATATAGGAAGAACAAAAAGGAAGGAGAGAATATTAAGCAACACTATTAAGCATCAGTTAAACTATACGAATTAAAAATATCTTCTTGATATGACTAACAAAGTAACAAACCACTCATAATCAACCACAATAACACCAAAAGGTATAATATAAAAATAACAACCAGGATAATATCTAACAAATGAAAACAATCATATATTATAATAATAATAATCACAACTTGAACCGACTTTTAAGCAAAAGACACCATCAACCAAATATAATAATAACATAACAAAAATAAAAATAAAAAAGCAGTAATTCAAATTAAATAATTATAAAAAAAAAAGATAAAATTAAATAAAATTTATACCTGAGGAGGTTGATAATCAGGCTCAAAATCCCACAAAAAATCTCTATCTTCAGCAAAAGTTCGTTCACCTTCTTTCATCAACAAAGAAGTAAAGGGCATATTATGCATTAACATATCCGACCCATCACCCGTTTCTAGACTCGGAGTATCCGGACCAAACTCCGAACTATTATTTTCTCTTTCCTCCAAATCCCACTTACTCAAAGTCATCAATTGTTTAACAACGGCATCCTTTTCTTCATCACCCAAACAAGGAACAACTAAATCGCTAATACCCCAAATGGGTGCAAGCTCAATAGCTGTTGGAAGTCCATCAATGGCGGATTTTGGTTCGGAATTCGGGTCGGGTGTTCCGAACCCGGGTATTCTGAGATGTTTTAGGGAAAGGGAATTTGCGGAGTGGATTTCTCTGTCGCAGAGTAAGCAGAGATTGGCGGAATCTGCTTCGCAGAATAAAACGGCGGCGTTTTTGCTGCAATAATCGCATTCTTCTAGCTTCATAGTTGTATTTTTTTTAGAGAGAGAAAGTTGAGTTGAGTGATTTTTTTTTTTAGAGAGAGAAGGGGAAAATTTTGAAGAATGGAAATGAAAGAAGGGCACATGATAAGCATGGGCCAGTTTCAGGAGACGTGACATTTGGGGAAAAAATCAATAAAATAAATAATTGAAAATGATTTTTTGGATATTTAAATTTAAGAAAATTAAGAAAAGTTTGGTTTTGTAGGGCCTAATTTCTTAAATTATTTGCACTTTTTTGCCAACCTGGCATGTGAAAAGTGGCATAAATATCTGTTAATTTCTGAGTATACGTGGTTGACTGTGAAATTATTCATTTAAGATTATTTTTGTTGTTTTTTAGTGTATTTTAGTTTTTAGTGGGAAAAAAGTTGATAAGTCACGAGGTCGCAATCCAATAATATCATAAAAATCTGTATTTTAAATGGAAAATATCTCTTTGTATTATGGTGTGTCTTTGTTTCTTGAAAAACTTTTGTATACACCCAATTTACACTAATATTAGTGTACATCGCGTAGTATAAGAGTAATTTTTAGCTAATTTTAGAGTAACTTTTTATCTTTTTTTAGATAACTTTAAACATAATACAATTTTTATATAAATAGACAACAAAAAAAGTTTTTTAAAGATAATTTAATTACATTCAATCACTAATCATTGATTTTTAGTCATTTAAAATGTGATTCTTTACTAATAAAGCGTAGATAATTTTTATTTGTATTGGGTTATTTTTATACATATTGGAGTAACTTTTATTTATTTCAGGGGTAACTTTTGATCACTTTAAACTATCTTTATAATATATGTACAATAATAATGTACACCCGATTTTTTTAAAAGTTTGTGTTGTTTCTTTGGTTCTTGCAAGTGTTAGGCTCAATTACTCAATTAGTTGGGTTGGGTGTAATAGTTGTAAATTTGTAAGCCAACCTTTGGAATAGATGAGCTATCAGATAGAAGAGACCGTAGATGCATGGTTAAGCTTTACAAGATGTCCTAATTTGCCCCTTATGGTTTTCAATGCGAAATTTTGATTCATAATCTTTAGTTAGTTGTTAAAAACAAAAAGTATAAGTTTTAGAAATTTGTTATTCGAAAACCATATGTTAAAACGATATGACTTTTATGTATAAAGCACAAACTGAGATTAAATTAGTATATATAATTAGTGTAAAAGCCAAGATAGATCATCATTTGAAAATAGAGAGAGGAGCAATGTTTAACCTCAAACTTATGAACCATGAACATGCGTGAGATGCGTCCCTTCTTTATGTAGCAATGGAAAAAAAAAAATCCGTCTCTAACTTTGCAACGGAAAAAAAATTCGTCTCTAAATTCAGCAACGGAAAACAAATCCGTTGCTAGATTCAGCTACAGAAAAAATCCGTTTCTAGTTTAGCAACGGAAAATAAAAAAATTTGTTTCTAATCTAGAGACGGATTTTCAATTCCGTTGCTAATTTAGAGACGGATTTTATAATTCTGTCTCTAATTTAGAGATGGATTTTTTTAATTCCGTCACTAAATTAATTTAGAGACGGATTTTTTATTTCCGTCTCTAATTTAGAAACGGATTGATTTCCGTCGCTAGAATTTCGTTTCTATATGGACATTTTTTTGTAGTGACGTTGGACCGTTTGGCTGACAAGGGGGTGCTGAAGTCTTACATCTTGAAGTCCAAAGCGACTGTCAAGACGAATACTGGACAGTCGTCCAAGACTGTCCAGCCTGCTAGTAGCTTGGACACTAAAAAATAGCCGGTCTACACCATAGCAGGCGGATTTGCAAGTGGTGGCCCGACCATCCGGGGCACCAAGGATCATCTAAAAAAGATGATCAATGTTGTTGATGAGGGTCAGGCTTCTACCAGCGGTATCTTCCCAGACGTCCTCATCACTGAGAAAAATCGGGGCAAAGTTCGCCGACCGCATGACGACTCGATTGTCATTGAATGTAAGGCCGCCAAACAACTGGTTGGTCGGATACTTATAGACACGGGTAGCTCCTCTAACCTCATCAACTACAAGTGTCTGTCCAAGCTGAAGTACAAGCTGGACAACCTGCGCGACGTCTCCCACCCTCTTGTTAGTTTCGGGGGAGGGGTCGTGCACCCAATCGAACAAATTGACTTACCCATCCGGTTGGGGGAGAAGGGAAAAGGGCGACATATGATCGTCCGATTTTTGGTGGTTGAGGAGCTGACTGCCTACAATATTATTCTGGGCCGTCCCACTCTGAACGAGTGTAAGGCTGTCATCATCCCAGCTCTCATGTTGCTAAAATATGAAAAGGATGATGGCTCTGGTGGCTCCTTGAACGGGGATCAGAAGACAGCAAAGGAGTGTTATCTCTTAGACGTAAAACCAACGGCTGCAGCAGTCGGCCTTGTGAAGGAGCCAATATACCTTGATGATGTCAAGGACTCTGACCCAGCCCCATCAGCAGCATGAAAGAAAAGAAAAACTGATCAGCTGGTGAAGGTGAAGAAAAGAAAAGAAATAGCAATCACTGACCGGGGAACGGTCAGATGAACTCCGTCCCCAGCCGGCTGGTGATCACATTGATATTCCTCTGGATGACAGTCGTCCAGAACGAACTGTTAAGGTGGGGACGGCTGCTTTTGAAAGGTTAGGTGTAGGGGTGTCCATTATTTGGGTAAAAACCGAAATCCAATCCAATCTAAACCGAATTATCAATTCGGATCGGATCCGAACTTTAAATCGGATCGGATCGGATTGGATAAATTTTTTTGAAAATTCGGATTTTCGGATCGGATCGGATTGACCTTGTTCGGATCTAAAAAACCGAAATAACCGAATTATGAAAATGTTATTTTACGAAAAAATAGTGTTAATATTAATCATGTTAACCTATGTTTATGATTATAATAATATGTAAACCTATGTGTTTCAATACTTGTATAAATCATGTACTATTATACTTTCAAAAATTGAAATTTTATTATTGCAATTTTATTTTTATAATCGCATTAGGCTCAAAAAAAATTAGCAACGTATTTTAATTCGGATTTTCGGATCGGATCCAAATCACCGAATTATAATTCGGATTGGATTTGGTAAGTAATTCGGATCGGATTGGATTTGAAAATTAAAAACCGAAATATATTTCCGATCGAATTGGATTTAGGCTAAATCCAAACCAAAAACCGAATGGACACCCCTAGTTAGGTGCAGACTTACAAGTGTCTGTCCAAGCTGAATTATAAGCTGGACAATTTGCGTGATGTCTCTCATCCCCTTGTTGGCTTTGGGGGAGGGGTCATGCACCAAGTCGGAAAGATTGACCTACCCATCCGACTGGGGCAAAAGTGAAAAGGGCGACAGATGATCGTTCAGTTTTTGGTGGGTGAAGAGCTGACCGCCTATAACATCATTCTGGGCCGACCCACTCTGAACGAGTGTAAGGCCGTCATCATCCCAGCTTTCATGTTGTTAAAATATGAAAAGGATGATGGCTCTGTTGGCTCACTCAACGGGGATCAGAAGACAACCAGGGAGTGTTACCTCTCAAACGTCAAACCAACGGCTACTGCAGCCGATAAGACGAAAGAGCCAATAGACCTTGACGATGTCAAGGACTCCGACCCAGCCCTACCAGCAGCCGGAAAGAAAAGAAAAGCTGATAAGCTGGTGGAGGTGAAGAAGGAGAAGAAATAGCAATCACTGACCGGGGAACGGTCAGATGAGCTCCATCCCCGGCCGGCTAGTGAGCACATTGATATTCCTCTGGACGACAGTCGTCCGGAGCGAACTATTAAGGTGGGGACGGCTGCTTTTGAAAGGTTAGGTGCAGACTTGCACCTCCTGCTAAAAGAGTTCAAAGACATCTTTGCCTTTGAAGTGGAAGAGATGCCAAGCATCAGCCCAGATCTTGCTGTCCACAAACTCGCCGTGGATCCTAAAAAGAAGCCCATCCGGCAAAAAAAAAGAAATCACGGCGAGGAAAGAAGTTAGGCGGCAGCTACCGAGGTCAAAAAGCTGTTAGACACTGGGTTCATTCAGCCATGTAACTTCCCTGATTGGGTTGCGAACGTTGTGCTTGTAAAGAAGCTGAATGGTACCTGGCGCATGTGTGTAGATTACACTAACTTGAATAAGGAATGTCTAAAGGACAGTTACCCGCTTCCAAAGATCGACAGTCTGGTCTACTCTACAGCCGGGCATGCCTTAATGAGCTTTATGGATGCCTACTCAGGCTTCCATCAGATACCCCTGTGGAAGAAAGATCAAGAGAAGATGGCCTTCGTCACTGATCGGGGGTTATTCTGCTATACCGTGATTCCGTTTGGCTTGAAGAATGTGCCTGCTACTTTCCAACGAATGATTAATACTGTCTTCATTAATCAAATTGGGAGGAATGTAGAGGTGTACATTGATGACATGATAGTCAAATCCAAGCTACAGACGGATCACCTCGCTGATCTCCGAGAAACCTTCACCACACTCAGGCGGCATAAGGTCATGTTAAATCCCAAGAAATGTGTTTTTGGTGTTGAGTCTGGGAAGTTTCTCGGATTCCTGATTGATCAAAGGGGGATAGAGGCTAACCCCGAGAAGATACAGACGGTGATAGACATGAAGTCACCCCGTACTGTGAGAGAAGTTCAGAAACTCACTAGTTGTCTGGCGGCATTGGGGAGGTTCCTCAAGTGCCTCTATTTCTTCCAGGCGATCAAGAAGAAGACAAGGTTCGAATGGGGGGACGATGCTGAGGCGGCCTTTCAAAAATTGAAAGAATATTTACACTCTTTGCCAAGGCTTGTTAGCCCTCTGCCCAAAGAGACGCTTTACATTTACTTAGCCATCTCAGATCATGCCCTCAGTGCCGCTCTCCTTGCTGAGAGAGACGGCATTCAGCTCCCGATCTATTTCATTAGCCATGTACTCAAAAATGCTGAGTTACGGTATCCCATAGTTGAATGGGGGGACGATGCTGAGGTGGCCTATCAAAAATTAAAAGAAGATTTACACTCTTTTCCAAGGCTTGTTAGCCCTCTGCCCAAAGAGACGCTTTACATTTACTTAGCCGTCTCAAATCATGCCCTCAGTGCCGTTCTCCTTGCTGAAAGAGATGGCATTCAGCTCCCGGTCTATTTCATTATCCATGTACTCAGAAATGCTAAGTTACGGTACCCCATGGTTGAAAAATGTGGCCTTGCTCTTTACATGGCTGTCAAGAAGTTGAAACCTTACTTCTTGGCACATCCGGTTGTGGTCTACACAGACCAACCACTCAAGTGGCCAATGACAACCTTGAAGTCATCCGGTATGATGCTTAAATGAGCTATTGAAATGCAAAGTCTTGAAATCACTTTTGAACCGAGAAAGGCAGTGAAATGTCAGGCGTTTGCCGACTTTATTGTCGAGATGACAAGGCCAGTTACACCGAACAATGTTGATCAAGTTTGGAAAGTGTATGTAGACGAGAGCTCTACTATGAACGGCTGTGGTGCAGGCGTAATCTGTCAGTCTCCTGAAGGGGACAAATATGAGTACACACTACGGTTCAAGTTCCAAGCCTCAAACAACGAGGCAGAATATGAAGCCCTTCTAGTCGGTATCTGCATGTGTAAGGCGGTAGGGGAAACAAAAATTGACGCCTGCTCTGATTCACAGTTGGTCGTAAGCCAATACCATGGTGACTATAAAGCCACCCATCCGGCTATGATCAAATACCTTCAGGCGGTCAAAACTAAAGTTGGGACACTTGAAGAATTCCATCTGAGTCAAGTGCCCAAGTCTGAAAACAATCAAGCGGATGCACTGTCAAAATTGGCATCCTCCGCCTCTTGTGTTGAGTAATTAGGTTTTGATGATTATAAACTAATGATGATTATCTATCTAACATGTTTGTTTAGTTGTGCATAGAAAGAACAAGTTATGCTTGGAATAGGGTACAAGGAATCTTGGTAATGACAGGTATATATGTAAGGAACTTGAGTAATATATGATAAGCAATATAAG
Organism: Chenopodium album; assembly: GCF_948465745.1. Taxonomy (NCBI): domain Eukaryota; kingdom Viridiplantae; phylum Streptophyta; class Magnoliopsida; order Caryophyllales; family Amaranthaceae; genus Chenopodium; species Chenopodium album. The sequence continues at coordinate 47,798,161 of NC_137843.1, forward strand.
GAACAAGCGCAATAATGAGAGATGGTTGATGAGCATGATGATGGCGAAGGATTCATGAAGGTAACTATGTAAATAGATGTTTACATATGTTAGCTTCACGAGGTAAGTATCCTATGCATATATAGGTCATGTATGTGTAGGAGTCTTTTAATTTAGTTTAGTTTTCTTTATTGTTTTTATAAATGAAAAAAAAACCTTCTGTTTTACTTTGTTATCCTCAAAAGTTTGCTTAGTTTGTCATCATCAAAAAGGGGCAATTTGTTGACCCTTATGAGGTTTTGATGATGATAGTTATGATTGAGCAAACTTCCATTTAATAAGGATTTTCTAGTGTTGTGATGTTTGCAGGTTTAGTAAACTCTGGGAGTTGAAGAAGGAACTGAAACAGAGGAACTTTAGAAGATCCATGAGGATACAAGTAAAGTTAGAAGAAGAGTTCCAGAAATGGAACTTCAAGGTGTTCCCTGACAGGATCATATCAAGGGTTGTAATGACCTGTATCCGGTGTAATGTTGGGGCAATGGTGTGTCCTGACAAGAACATATCAACGGGTTATAATGACCCGGTTCCGGTGTAATGATAGGGCAAAACCTGAGATCCAGAATACTACAGGATTCCAGAACAAGAATCTCAGAGAAGCAACATGAAGACGGAGAAATAGAAGTATATTGCTCTAGGATTCATGTAAGTATGTTGGACATAAAAGTCGGTCTGGAACAAGTTTATATAGAACCAAGGTGAACTCCAGACAGTCAATGAAATTAGAGTTACTGACTTGTCAGGAACTCAGAGACTGTCAGAAGTTTAGAACCTAATAGGAACTTAAGTATGCACGTCTTTAAAAGTTGGTTTTAATGATATATATTTATCTAATACGTGCATATCTTTTAGGGATGTGGTTTTACTGAATAAAGATATTTATTTTCTAATAAATTCCTTTTGGAAAAAGATAAGTTAGTTTAAAAAGTATTTTTAAACAAAAAGATAAGTTTTGAATAAAATCTGATTTTATGTTAATTATATATTTATTATTAATGACAGATTTTATTCTTAACAAAAAGATATATTTTCGGAAAACTTATTTTTAGAAAATATCTTTTAAACTTATCTTTTCGTAAAACCTATCTTTTTCAAGGTGAAATGAATAATTCGAGTATACTATAAATATGCTCATATGTATTCATTCAAAGTCGAGGCTGATGAAGTGGAGTGGTCGTGCTTAATGATTTTATCCTTCACCACGAAGCTAAGTCAGTCCTCCTGATCAAAGTTCCTATCAGGTTTTGGTTACAGTTCGTCCAGTGAGTTCCAAACAGATCTCGAGTGTCCAACATATTTGTTTTATCTCTTTATTCATATATATGTATTTAGAGTTATTCAATGAGATCTTGTAATGGGAAAAAGGGTTTGAGTGTTTTGGGTTTTGGGGTGAGATTGTGAATTCTCTTAAATTCACTTTTGAGTATAAGAGTTTGAATTCTCTAAAATTCAAGTGGTAGTGAGTCACCCCGAGTGTGTCTTGGGTTGCACAGTGGGAAAAAGGAACCTGAGTGTGTCTTAGGTCGAGAAAGGAACCTGAGTGTGTCTTGGGTCGAAAAAGGTGCCTGAGTGTGTCTTAGGTCTGATAGGATAGGTTCTTATCAATTAGCAAGTGTCTATGGAGGAACTTGCGAAGCAAAGGTCTGTGTAATAGGTTGTACTAGGAGAGTTGTCTATTATAGTGGAATTTGTTTATAAGTCCCAATAGGACCGAGGTTTTACTTCCAGCTAGACACTGGATGGTTTCCTCGTAAAATTGCTGTGTGCTTTAAGTTCCTTTTGCGTTTTGTTTCCGCTTAAGTTCCGTGATTAGAACCTACTACTATTCACCCCCCCTCTCGTAATAGTTCATCTAAACTAACATCTTGTGATACGCCTCGGTCGGTGTAGACACCCATTTGTGTCTCCCCAAAACCAAACCCAGTGATGAATACCTTTTGCGTCGAATGATAATCGAATAAAGTGAAAGTGTGAAAGGTCAGGTGTTGCGGTTAGTTTTAAAAATTCTTTCTTTCTGTTTTCGAAAAATAACTCTATTTTATGAAAATAGCCAATCCAGTTTAGTTTGGTCCACGACAAGGGTCCAATAATAGTGTAGTTGGATGGGGCTTGCAAAGAGCTTTCCAACGATATATTATAAGCCCAATTCCGATGAATAATGAGGAAGTTATGGCCAAAATACTAAACTGGGCCCGGTTTGATCTTTACATGCGGCCCGATGATCTAGGGGAGGGCTCAATGTTAATTGTTATTCCTAAAGTTATTAGAATTAATTATAGTCTTCTAGAATTCTCTAGAAGGTTATCTTAAGTCCTAATAAAATTAGAATTAATAATTAGATTTTGATAAGTTTTACTTGGAATAAAATATTATTTTATGAAAAATACGACTTCAGTTTTCATACGGACTTTACAAGTCAATTTTGATTGATAAGTGGACTCCGTGTTTGAAAGCGCACATGAATACGAGAAGAATAAAGTAGAGGCCTATTTTATAGGGCAGGTTCTTTCTCTTTTAGATTGGATTTGTACCTTCATCCCCGAACCCTATTTGGTTCAAGACCTTTTGGAGTTGACGATCTCATGGATCGTTAAGGGGTGTAACCTTCACCCTGTGAACGGTTTACAAGTTCCTAAAACTTGTTGGCGACTCTTTTACTCTAGCTTCCTTCCCTTTGGACGCCACCATGCTTAAGTGTATGATCACAGTGGGGTTCAAGTTTGGGGTAATGGTTGAAATATTCCCTACAGTCAGTCTTCTAAGAAGTGATGGAAAAATGAAGTATTACTAAAGAAGAGCCCATTGGAGTACTTGACCGAAGCTCTATGGATGGCATCCGGGCATACCTCCAAGACGGCACGCTGCTTGACTCACCATAGGAAGCGGTTGTCATGAAGAAACGAGCTGCAAACTTTGAGATAAGAAACGGAGAACTATTCAAGGCGGGTTTCTTAAAACCTCTGTTTAAGTGTGTTACCCAATAAAAGGGGCAGGAAGTTCTCAAAGAGTTGCATGCGGATACTACGCCTCTCACATAGGCGGCAGATCCTTGGCTGTCAGGGCCAAGCGGCAGGGTTACTTCTGGCCCACTCTTGAGTCAGACGCCATGGAGATGGTCAAAAAATGTGACAAGTGCCAAAGATTTGGCAGGCTCATCCATCAATCGGCCACTGACTTGACAGCAATTCATAGCCCAGTCCCGTTTGCTAAATGGGGCATGGACATCTTGGGTCCGTATACGCCTACACCAAGTGCAAAACGGTATATTCTGTTGGCTATGGATTATTTCACCAAGTGGGTTGAGGCAGAGGTGGTCAAAAATATCAAGACTAAAGATGTCATCTCTTTCATTTGGAAGAACATCATCACCCGGTTTAGGGTACCTATGTCTATGGTTTTTGACAATGGCCCTCAGTTTGAGATGCCTCAGCTCAAAACTTGGTTCGGAGATCAAGGGATCTCACATTGCTTTGCATCAGTCGGCCGACCCCAAGCAAACAGCCAAGTTGAAGCCTTCAACAAACTCATCTCATATTGAATTTAAAAGAAAATTGAAAGAGCCGAAGGCTTATGGGCAGAAGAATTAATTCATGTCCTATGGGCCATCCGGACAACTTAAAAGGGGGCAACCGGTGAAACCCCATTTCTCATGTTATACGGTGCTGAAACAGTCTTTCCCATCAAACATTATGAGCCGACTCTACGAGTCATGCTATACGATGAAAAGGCAAACTGGGAGGCCATGCGGCTAGCATTAGACTCGCTCCCGGAACGCAGGGGGAATGCCGCCTTGCATCATGAGATTTACCGTCTGAGAATGACCAGAGCCTACAACAAGAAAATACACAACGGCCCTTGAAAGTTGAGGACTTTGTGTTACGAAAAATGGAGGCAACCGGTAGGGCCAATGAACGAGGCAAGTTGACGCCCAATTGGAAAGGCCCCTACCGGATCTATGATGAAGTAAGAGACGGTAGGCTCTAGGCGGTAGGCGGCTGCCCAGAACTTGGAATGTAGACAATCTTAAAAAAGTACTACTATTAAGAGACTGTAAATTTTTTTAAATGAAAAGCCCATCAATGAAAAGTTGCTTTTTGTTTTCAATTTTGTTATTTATTGCTTTACGTACATGCGTAATATGGCTTAAGCGTCACCTATGCAAAGCACAGACGACCAATTTCACCTGCTAAATCTAAACTAAGTTAAAAACTTAGTAGCTAAGCAAATGTATAAGAGACATGAGGGTAATGGCCGAATGATAGTCTATTTTATAAATCCGTCTGCTCCAATATGAGTAAGACGTCCGGCGACGCCCATCCGGGTGGAATCGTCGCAGAGGGAATATCCCATTTGGGTGGCACACTGCTCTAAAAACGCATACAGACGACGACAAAGATTGAACAACCTAATTGGTCAATTCACAGCCGTCTGACCTGGTTAATCTAAAGAACTACTAAGTCTACGAGAGCCGGATGTCTAAAGACATCAGCCGGTGACCGGCGAAGTTCTAACTTAGATTATTTTTTGAAATTGTACAAGTCCTCCCAAAGGGGCAAACGGACATAGAGTACAATTGGATTGCAAGTACCCTAGACGGTACAAAACCGGCTGATCTGCTAGTTGGACGGCTGTGTACTTGGTTTGGGGCAATCACTACTGTGATTGATTGACTTAGGAACATCTCATACCCTTTAAAGTATCACAAGTTCCCAAGTCAATCAATCAAGTTTTGAAACCAACCACACAGCCGCCCAGGGGCAAGTACAGCCGGTTGCTTCACGCTTTTAAAAGTTAAGCAAATTCACATACATACGCAAAAATCGAAAATGCAAAAAAATTGAAGCAAATTGAATCAAAACCGACTCAGTCGGTACTTTCATAAATAGGACCCGGCCATAGTAGCCGGGAGGAATATTGTTGACTAGATAACCATCCGGGTAAAAAGAAAACTAAATTGTTGATTCATTACATTCAAACAAACGGCACGCATGCCGGAGAAAATTAATTGGTATACTGCCGCAGAAATAGCCCAAGCAGAAACTATTGAGGTGCAGACGAGTGGTCCTGAGCGTCAGTCTCAGACGGAGGAATAGGGGAGTCATGTATGATACTTTCCTCTGGCTCTTGCTCCCCTCCTCCAACAGCCCTTTGAGCCGGTTCCCCCTCATCAACCTCCTTGTTGGCCCAGACGTCAAACGGCTCTGGCTCCGGCTTCCTTTCATCTCGTGCTGATTAAACTTCATCAGCATATTGGTAAGCCAAAGCCCAGATGCCGTACTCCTTCCCCGGATGTAGCGTCTCCCAGGCTATCATCATGCAATTTTCGCAGTTGGTCTCATTCTTCTCGATGAGGCGATTTTGATCCGCCCTCAAGGTGACCATGAAGTTAGCCTGAGCCTGGGCCATCTCGTTTTTCATCAGGCGGGCGACGTTTGCTCTTAGGCTGGTGTTCTCGCTATCAGCACCCTCTAGAGCCTTGAGGTTCAACTGAGCGTTTTTGAGGGCAGCCTCGAAATCGCTGGCCTTCTTCTTTTCAACCTCCAACTCAGCCGCCAAACGCCTGATGTTCTCCGCCTGCGTCATTTCGAAGGCTTTACTTTCAAGTTCATTTATGGTATTTTGATATTGGGCAACGTCTGCGGAATCTTTAGCCTCTTTATTGGCCCGTTTTACCTCTTCTCTCTTTTGAGTGTATGGCCTCTTGAGCCCATCAACCCTCAGCATAGCCTGAAATCACTACTACAAATTTCGTGGTTTTTGGACGCTTTTAAGGCTTATTTTTGACGCAAAAAAGCATCGAATTTTTTTTTCGACACTTTTCGGTGAGTCGAGAAATTTGGTGGACACAAAAAGCGTCGCAATTCTCGACGCTTTTTATTGTCCAAATTTTATACGAAGCGTCGAAACATGCATCAGTTCGCGCACTTTCTTATATTTGGCGACGCTTTTTCTTGTCTATTTTCACAAAATTACAACGCTTTTTTGTGTCCTTAGCTTCCTATATTAGATGTCCTATATTTTATCAACGCTTTTTTCAGTTCATTTTTTTTAAATTGAGCGGCGCTTTTTCTAGTCCATACTCTTTATAAATTTATCCAATGTGGAGAAATTTTTTCCGGCAAAAATAAAATTTAATTCATTCACTGGAAATTAATATAGCTAGCAAATATACTCCATATCAGAGTTAAAAAGAAATTACAAGAAAATTTTGAAGACAATGCAATTTTATTGATCATAATCAAAGAAGAGTACAACTTGGTATATCTACAATACAGTGCCAAAAACCAATATATTCTGACAATTTTTTATATAAGCAAGAATGATAAAAGAAAAGTAAATACATTTTATGTATCACTAATCTTGTACCAAAAACATTGGTGTGACAAGCCTCCACCATTGGCCAACTATGATCAGATCATTAACCTTGGCACCGTACATCAGGAGCAGCGAATAGAGGTTGTAGTCTGAACCTTTTACTAGACTAGCTATCTCAAACAGAAACACAGCTATATTTATCGACAGCAACGTACTTCTGCATGTAAGGAAGTACAGAAAAATTGTTAAATCAACAAAAGGCAAATAACAAACTGACAGAAAATTACAGCAGAATATTAGCAGATAATTACATCAGGTATAGATTGCCATTCTCTTTCTCATCGTACATAAGAAATGATGCAGCCTTCCTAGCAATATTACTGCTTTTCTCGAACTCTTGTATTACCATGCCTTTAAATTGATTCATGCTAATGTAGTCATTAGGCAATTAATGAAAGTGACATAGTATACATTAAAATAACTCAAAACTACATAGGCCCGGATGGTAGGAGATTATATCCTTAGCCACGAGGATAGCACAATTTAGAGCGGAAGCAACTGTCGTTGCTTGATACCAAAATAAAAAATAAAATAAAACAAGTTAAAATTTTCAACAAAATTATACCTGTAATCCTCAAACAGAATTAACTGCAGTAGGGAAGGAAGGAAGCGACTCAAAATTCCTTCCTAAACATTCTCCCCTGTATCCTTGACACCACTAGTAGCATGTGAGCCTAGACCCACGTTTCCAGCAATAGTTTCTTTATAATGAAATAAAGCAAGGGCTTTCAAAGTTCTCACACACTTGTACAAAAATTTAGAATCCTGCACCACAACAAGGTAGAGGAACAGATACATCAATGCCTGGTATATTATCCTTGGATGTGGTATTGCTGACTTAACAGTTAGTGCCTCGAGGTACAGTTGCTGCAATTGAACCACATCAATCTATAAGATGAGCAATCATAGAAGACTTAAACTGAAGGAGTACCACATAAAGATGATGGCAACATATCACTATAAAATTGACAACAATAGAAATTTTTTAACAAATTGGAGAGCTCATCATAAGTTAAGAGTTCAGAAACAACTACAAAACATATACATGCGTAAATCAACACCCAAAACCAGAGAAGTCTACATGTATTAATTGCAACTTACAACAGTGGCGGTTAAAACATATCACAGTACATGATAATACGGACTGCAATCACATACAGCAGTTGTTCTAGTATACATTACTAGTAAATTTAAATTTCATAAAAAAAGATTGCATTTAATCTACAGTGATTACACATACAAAAGTAAATTATATATTTATATATTCAGAAACCCAAAGCATCACAAAATGTAAAACTTAAATTTGTGTAGATCACAAACCCAAAGACAACAACAAATAGAATAGTAATTTTGAACACTTTTATTTCAAATGCAGGATTTTAAAAAACCTTATTACTTCAAAAGGCAAGATTCCGAAAAATGAATTAATCAAGCTACCCCTATTGCAGGATTTGCAGCCCTCATTTCAAGGCCATTCATTTTTCAAAAGAGATAGTATTCCATACAATCATCAGGATTCTATAGTTCTACTAATTAAGTAAATTTTTTTTAAAGTGAGCAGAGAGCTAGAGGGTACAAATAAGACAAAAAAATTACTAATTCGTAATTTTATGCTGCAATTCAGTTGAAGAAAAATATGTTACAATTCAGTTAAAGAGTCGATTTTAACCAAAGTTCATCTTTTGCTAACTCATAATTTCAGATTATAATTTCTATAATCAAATTATTTCTCTCTTATATTTATAAAATATTCAAACATGGACAAAACTTTACCAAAAAAAGGTTAAAGATGTATACAAAAACCTAGCACATAAAATGGCTCTTTTACCTATAAATAAGTATGAAAAAGTTCTTAAATAAATAAACATATCTCCAAACAAGATTGTGAATTTCATTCCCAGTAGTTTTTGAAGCAATTGCTGACCTCCTTGGAAAAAAAATGTAAGCTTAGATTTATTAAACTTGAGTCCTAGAGTCCTATAGGTAAGTTATTAGTACACAAATAGTGTTTCTTTTATTGATTTCAGTCAAAGTACATAACAAGATGGGACTAAAAATAGTCCCACAGGCAAGTGAGGTTGGGCCATAGGTGAGCTTAGCTTTGTCAAAGTAGAATCCTAGTAGTTTTATAAACTCACAAAAAGGATTTCTTTTATTGATTTAAGTCTAAATAACACAAGATAGGACACAATCACAACAACGAACACACACACACACACACAAGATAGGACACAAACACAGCCATGAAGATAGCTGGGGCAGCATCTCAGTCAACAAAGGAAGGCAGTAGCGAGTTTGTAACAACACCTCAATGCGTGCAGCAGCAACATCAAACAATAACAGCAGCAACATCAAACAAGACCAAAAACAGAACAACAATTAATAACAAAAGCAACAACACATAGGTACCTGCAACACCCAACCTGTTGCCAAGCCACCAGCCATGAGGCTGCCAATGTGGTTGCTATATTATGTCAGCAAGACAAGAGCATTAGGGAGATCAAGTGAAGAAAAAACTTCTTCAAAACCTCTTAATCACAGTCCCTAGTACACCTTTAAAAAAAAGAATGGAAGAAAGCAAACCAAAAGAACTTTAACACTGTATTTGATGCATAGATCTAGAGGAGGAATTAATTATTAAATTGTAAAATCATATTAGAACTAACCAAATTACAAGTAACATTTGCTAGGTAAAAGCAACAACCAAAGATGAATTGAATTTGATTAAAACTAACTAAAAATAAAAAATATATCAAACACCAATACAGTAAAAAGGAACAAGAAACTGTCATTCCGGTTTGGTTCTCTTTGCTTCATTACTTTTTTTTTTTTTGGTTAAACTTTGCTTCATTACTTACTACTTCTCAAAATCACAACTTTTATTTAGGAATTTACTTCAAAATCTCCAATTCAATCGATTGAATATAAACTTCTTTCAAATTCGCCCATGAAATCTGACTATACTATTTCTAATAACCGAATATTTACCCAAATTCAAATGTAAATCGCAAGCATATATTCAAAAATCAAACAACATCAGATCATAATTTTGTGATAATATTGAAAAAAACGTTGCTAAAAACAATTTAATAGACTTCAATCAAAAGCGAAATTCGAATTCGTTCGAAAATGAAAGATGTACCTTAGAATTAACGGCGGCATAGAGAGTGACAAAATTGATCACAGTTCAAAGTGAGTAGAGAAATTTCACCAAGCACAATTTGGGGAATTGCAGGAAGATTTAAGATCTAGATTTAGAATTCATGAATCTCGTGAAGGAGGGAGGAATAGTTACGGTTGAGAACTGAGTCTGTTTTTTCTTTACTTTTCTTTTTTTGGGTTTATTTTCCCCTTAAAATTGAAACGTGGGCTGAGTTGTGAGGTACTAACAATTCACGTGCGTGACATGTGCTTGTCTTCTCGACGCTTACCAGCGACAAAATTGCTTTCGTCACCTAAAAGCGTCGAAAAAACGCGGATACTAAATTTACGTGCTGACACCCCTTACCAAGCGTCGGCGAAAAAACAATCATTTTGTAGTAGTGAATGTGTAAATGGTGTTAGGGACACAAGCAGGATAACACTTGGAATCTAAGGAAAAATGTTATACCTCAGACAAGAGGGCCAGGATGCGTTCTAGATTGAACGTCTCAATGCAAGGGATGGCAACCTTTTCCTTCTTGGAGATGGCCCCAAGCATGGACTTGGCATGCTGCTGGACGTCCGGCCACCGGAGGGAGCGATCTGCACCATAATTAAGATTAGGTGAGTGAGCTATATAGGCGGCACCTACCTGGTAGGTGCCGGCTACCCGACGATCCGTCAGATGAGAGTGTGATTTCACTCGCAGTGGCCAGCCAAGCACAGGCAGAGTTTCGAAAGGGTTATCCATACCTTCGAGGACCTGTAGGCTATCATCGCCTACAGTGGATGCAGAATCGGTTGCAGTCTTGGGTGGATTATCACCACCCTTCGGTACCGAATGGGCACCCGACTTAATCCCCAGATCAATGCCTAGACCGAAGCCTTTAAGGCTGATGCTTTTCCCCCCATGCTCAGACGGCTTCTACCGGATGAAACATCCGGAGCCGCCTGCATGGACGATGCCTTCTGGGATTTGTTAGGGCTGGAGGTGTCGTCGTGCTTGGTCCGTTTGATCAGCTTTTGGAAGGACCTAGGAGGATCACCACCCTGCAAATGAAATTGCTCATTAGACCTATAACCGGAAGAAACCGGTTGCATTATCAAAAATTATAATGTTTACAAAGAAGAATCAAATAGTCCTTACCTTCGCCTGAATTTGGGCCCGTCTGGCTTCCACGTTATCCTTACGGATTTGAGCGGCAAACCGCGTGGGTGTCTCGTCTTCAGGAAGCATCCTCAAAGTAGTGGCTACGAAACAAAGGGAAGACGGTCAGTTCAAGAGTTGTTCAAAAAAATGGAAATGCCAATATAGACGGCTAATTGCCGGATGCATGGTAAACCTACGCTTGTCAAACATTGTGCTCAAGCCACAGACGGACAAGAACACCTCGTCTCTCAACCACTCATGCTTCGGAATCCAGTTTTTTGAGACACTTATTAATTCCCCGGTTAAAAGGGTGTCCATTTTGAGTTCAAAAAACCCCGCCTCTATGATCTTTTCATAGTCCTCATTCGGGATAGCAGGAAACTTACATTTTTGACCCAGCAGGTCAGGTTCTTTGTTATATATCGGCGGAACTCATGGTTCTCACGCCATGTGGGGGCAGAAACCAAATAAAACCGGTTCTTCCAATTGTCCCACTTAGACGGTTTGTCTAAGGTCATTAGGTGGTCAAGGTGTACCACGCTCTCCAGCCGCCTGAGTTACGACTGAGATAGTGCATGTGGGCAAATGCCTCCCACTCGGGGTGCAGCCCCTGCATCTCACAGGCGGCTATGTACCCTAGAATGTTGACTAAGGAATTTGGGGACAACTGCCAGATATCAAGGTTATACCCCCGCAAGATGGCTTTAACTACATCATGCAGGGGGAAACGGAGACTAGCCAAGAACGCCGCCTCATAGCAGTCGAAATACTCGTTGCAGTTAGGCTGGTCATCTTTCCACGCAATGGTGCCCACCTGGCGCGGCATCCGAATCTTATATCCCCCTCTGAGGGGTCGTTTGAGGGTAAAGGCTTTAAGACCCTTTGACATACTTTCCCTATCTCTAGCAAAGACATGGATTCTAAAGGAATCTCCACCCTCATTCCATTTTTTCCTCTCCTCAATTATCCTCAAGCGGGAAAAAGGGAGCATCGCTACTATCCTCAGAGCTAGACCCAGAGACGGTGCTTCCCCCGTCTCTCTCTTGGGAGACCTCTTCACCGTCTGACCCCCGAGGCAGACGCGGCTCTCTCCATGTCTCCATCTTCGGGATCAATTCTTCAAATCCAACCTTGGAGACAGCCTCCTCACCATCTCCACCTTCAGACTCATATAAGATCCCGTCACTTGAGGTCCTGGGAAGGGGAGTACTCCCCCGAATCAACTTGCATGTCTTCCCCCTCAACCGGCGTTACTTCATCAGATGGTACCTCTAATGTACCGTCTCTTCTTCACCGTCTGGTGGCTGTTTGTTTAGTCCGAGCCATTGTGTCCTACACAGACATAGAGACGATCGATTTTGGGGATGTACAAGGCTGCTCCATACACCCAGAGCCGACATCCTCAGTCCTAGTCTCAGCCGTACCAGGAGACCAGCTGACTACTTGATGAGTGTCATTTATGGCACTCATATGGTAGCATTTTAGGACGTTTTTCTTATATTTTATATCTTTTATCTTTAAACAATGCTTTAGTTTTGATCTTTTATGATTTAGTTCCTTCATTCCCTTTACTTTGCAATTTCTTGCATTTTAAGGGTATTTTCGTCTTTTCCTTTTTACTTGCTCTACTTTCTTTCTTTACAGGACTTCGCCCTCAGGATTCGTTTTGGAAGGTTGTCCAAGTCTTTTGGATGCTTGGGACAAGCTTTCGCATCATTTGGTTGGCATATGTGCAAGTTAAGAGACAAGCTCCCACTTTTGGCTTTGGCGCTCTCGTGCATCACCATCATCGCATGTCTTGATCATGAACGCGCAAAAATGAAGTTTTCAAGGCTGCCCTCCTCGCGGGCATCACATGAGAGCGTCGACTATAGGGATGCATGAGAGCTCTAGGATCGAAGCTTCACGCAAAAAGGCCACGAGCTAGCAACGAGAGCAGCCACGCCACATGCTCGCAGTAGGGGTGCACGCGCCCATACCCCCCCTTGCGTGCGCGCAGGCCCCTATGTGCGCGCGCACGAGCCTGTTGCACGTGCGCACCATGGCCCTCCGTCCCTTTGTTTTTCTTTTGCTATATATACCTTTGACCTTTCTTTTATTAGGGGGATGACGTTTTTTCTAGTACTTGATATATTCAACATATTTAGTACAGAGAGAAACACTTGAATACTTGATTTCTACTTCAAATTACTTCATTAAGCTTGGATTTCTTCCTTAATCAATGATAATTAGTGAGAATTTCTTCCCTTGAATTTACTTTTTGCTTGATTTTACCTTTAATTATTGAATGATTGATTTGATTGTTCATCTTTGGTTTGAAAATTTGTTTGATTTGATTTTCTTTTTTATTAAGCTTGAAATGATGATATTTGTGACTCTATTTGTTTTGTTTTTCAATTTCATTATATTTATTGAGTAGATTAGTAGCTAGGGAGAAGGGGAAGCATGCTTGATTGATGATCTTTGTCAGTTGATGATTCTTGATTGATTGAATTGTTGCAATTACATTGGTTGACATAGTTGTGCATGTAATTAATTTGATTAGGAGTGATCAACCTTGATGATTAATCTAGATTGCATAGTAATTTTCAATGACATGAACCCTTGATTTGAGAATTGCTTTAATTGGTTAAATTTGATTGTGATTTTCCTTGTTACTCATTCATAGTGAACCCTAGCTTGACTTATAGGAGATAGCTCTTGAATTCTATTGATTGCAACTATTATTTCCCTCACAACGTTTGAATTAATTGAGTTCTTCATCGTTTGGCATGATCATTGAGCTTGCATGTGGAACCTTAATCCCTAGTGTTTATCATTATTGAGTTTCTTCATTGTTTAGTTGATTGAAACTTTAGTTACACCTCAATTTACCTCCCATTCTTCGAAGTAGCTTGACTATAGGCTATAGCATTCTCCCCCTCATTCATCGTGGTTCGACTCGAACTTGCCCTATACTAGGAGTAAGTTTGATTTTCTTAATTGTTTGATTGGTAGTGCTTTAGATTTCAACGACCTACATTATCAAACATCACTACTAACCTAGGCCGTGCCGTGTGTGTTGGTGATAAATCCATTTATTTGAATGTAAATTATTTGAATGTAAATGTACAAACGGAAAAAGCAAGAATGAACTGAAGGGGGTAGAGACGGTACCTTAAAATCTGACTCTGAATGGGGTCAAGCGTTGACCGGCTGTAGCAAGCGGGTTAGAAGTGATTCTGCTTGCCTAAAACACAAGCGGTTGTTAACCGGCTAGTAGACGGGCGAAAAAAAGGACTAGTTGTGTAGAATACATGCGGGTCACAAACTCTCTCTCTCTAAAAAGCTTGACTCTCTCTCTAGACTTTTTTTTGGGAATGTCCAAAATGAGAGGGGTAAAAGTTGTATTTATAGAAGGGTAATTTCAGGGGCATTCCCGTAATTTCCCCAGAATGTGTAAAGTTAAACTTCACAGTTAAAATAGTTCAACCAGTGGTAGAGTGACGTGTCACAGATGCCATGTGGCGTGCCACGTCACATCTATGAGGGGCAAATGTTTTGGGTAAAAATTACCCATTTCACGTGGCCAAGTCAGCAGCCGACGTGTGTCAACCAGGATACAGCCAAAGTGGACCTATCCGTACTTGACACGTGGCGCTCCCAGAATTCGGGAGAAAAGGCGGCCTTCGGGGCCCAAATCCCGAGAAAGCCACAATGCGGCGTTGCTCATCAGGATTAGGTCAAATTGACCCAATCAGGGGCACATTTACCAATAACCCTATAAATAGGGAGATTCCCCTTAATTTGGAGACACCTACAATTTATTTATTACAGCAACCCTACATTCTCTCACATCAGAGAAAACACTTGATCTCGGAATTCGAGAAGATCTCACTTTTACCTTTTCCGCACCTTTTCATCTTTTACGACCAATACTAACTTGATCGTCGGAGGCGGAGCTCCTACCAACTGGAGTCTCCGTGTTTTGCAGGTACAGACAGCGTCGGACCAGTCTTGGTGAAGTAATTCTCCCGAGGGACCAAAAACACCCAAAACATTAAGGGCTCATTAAGTTAGCCTCAAAGGAAAATTCAAGGAGGAATAAAATTAGTAATGGCAGTTTTGTAAATAAGTGTTTTTGTTTTTAAAAGGGGATATAAATACCCAAAAACTCAAGGATTTCACACTCAAGAATCAAATTGTCAGATTTTAGAAAACCCCAAACTTTTCCTCTTGTTTTTCTCTCCTTTGTCCTCTCTTTTTCTCCTCCCTCTTTCCCACGCCTCTCTTTCTTCTCTTCCAAGTGCCACCGGCGCCGCCACCAACCAAAGGAAAATTTAAGGAGGAATAAGATTAGTAATGACAGTTTTATAAATAAGTGTTTTTGTAAAAGGGTCATATAAATACCCAAAAACTCAAGGATTTCACACTCGAGAATCAAATTGTCAGATTTTACAAAACCCTAAACTTTTCCTCTTGTTTTTCTACTTTTTTGCTCTTTTTTTCTCCTCCCTTTTACCCACGCCTCTTTCTCTTCTCTTCCATGTGTCACCGGAGCCGCCACCAACCACCGGCGACTAGCGGCAGTACCGGCAGCCTAGCCGCGCACCACTTTTCTCTCCTCTTCCCTTGCGGTTTCGATATTAAGAAAACAAAAAACTATTTGTCCTAATTTAATTTCTAAGCTTGTTTTAATTAATTCAAAGCATGATTTTAATTATATTTTGGTGTTGTTTTTGGGTAGTTGATGTTGTTGATTTATTCCTATAATTTGATTAAAAACCCCAATTTACAAACCCTATTATTTGGGAATTTAATGTTTATGATAGGGTTTGATTCTAGGTTGTTGTGGTTGTTAAATTAATGATTAAAACAAATTTTTAACGAGTTTTAAGCCCTCAATCAATGCTAGAATTTAATTATGCACACTACTTTTTAATTATTATGTTAGGGTTTGATTACCCATAAAAGAAAAAAGGTTCTCGATGATTTAAATATGATTTCATAGTTGATTAGTGATGTTTTATATTAAATAAGTATGCTGGAATTTTAGGGAATTTTGTGTAGAACCACCCTAAATATAAGGTGTTTTGTGAACAACTATCTTTTTTTTAAAATTTTGTTTAGAACTACCCATAAGATGGCAAAAGCTTGTCTAGCGCTACTCATAAACGATTTCCATCCAATTGAGTCGATTGTAGGGCCCATTCCTATAATTTCCCTCTCAATTCTCTCCTCTTTCACACAGCTATATGACCCACCAACCACCACTCATCAGACCAAAAACAAAGGTTTTTCTCCCTTATATGCTGTAGATCGTAATTGTAAGTCTCTTTACTTCAATGGTAGGTTTGGAAAAAGCTCATTGTGTGTTGTTTTGGGCTAAGCTATCGAGCCAAGATAATTGATTAAGTGGTTTTGGGATATAAAGGTAGTTTGTTAAGATTGTATACGTAACAAGGGGTAGAGTACGTTCTTAATGAGACCCTAGCCTGGTAGATCCGGCCCCTTTTCCTCTTTGACAGAAAAAGCCATGGCTCAATGGCTGAATTCAGTCTCCTACATCTCCTCCATTAAACCTTTGAGGAAGGTTCAAGGCAATTAATTTGGATTCAGATAGCTCAAAATCTGAATGAAACTTATCAAATAAAGGCATGTCAATGCCGCCATCTTTACACTCACTTCCAATATTTAGACACAATTATGTCATCATCTTGTAAATTAAATTCGCGCTGCAAAACCTGTGCTACCTTCACTATGGTCGTGATGTTGCCGACAACAGTGGTGAGGCATCTATCCAGCCTCATTGTCAAGCTTGCCACAATCTATTCCAGCATACAAGGTTGGACTTTGGAGAGTCTAATGTACTCTTGGTGATTCTTGCTCCACCAACTCTACTCTTTGAGGAACATAGCTTGGTGCCATTTTTTAAAATCACATGTAGCTGTCAGGTATCCCAAAATAATGTTGCTCTAATTGATGGGGACTGAGACGTGAATTTGAGATTGAAAAGAAATTAAGATGAAATTAAGAAAATAGAGAAGGCAAGAGAAACAGGGAAGCAGCGGCTACATTATGGGAGTGATTATATCATCAATACAACAAAAATGAAAGAGAAACGATTACTTTTTGGATTCCCTTCTCAATCCTTCTATTTATACAAAGTCTGACACCTTTCCAAAATTCCCCAAATTCCACGCCTAATTTCTGCCCATAGCAAGGCCTAACTGAATTCTTATATCAAGGTATCTTCCCATTTTTTCCTTATCCACTTGCCTAGCATATACTCAGGCCTACATAAATTGAAATCAAAACTATGCAAATAGCAAAAATACATTTTATTGATAATGTACTGCAGACGAGTAAATAAAAAATAGTTGAAGTAAAGGACTAATTGTTGCTTAATTACCAGCTAAATTGGACTAGGTCAGAAGCCCAAACTTATTATTATTATTACCACCATTTAAGCATAATTCTCACAAAAGACAGACGGGAGGAAAGGTAGAGCATGGTATTTGCGACGACTCTACAGCTGCAACAGGGCACTTACAGTCAAGCATGATAAAAAGTAGCTAGCAGGTGATAATTTAGGCTGGCTTCACTACAATTCAAAGGATACCTATTATACTAAGAAAAGTTATATTTTTTTATTCATCCTAGATTTCCTTGTTGCAAATCTTGTTTATTGTCTAGAAAATTATATGTTCAAAACTGCTTGAATACATCAAATACATTACTGAGGGGATTTTATAGCCAAGGTATCGACATGTTAGGTTACAAAGAGGTAACTGAGAGGAGAGGAAAGGAAAGGGGGGAACATATGATGAAAAAACAAAAAAAAAAAAAAAAAAAAAAAAAAAAAAAAAAAAAGGAAAAGAAACGAAAAGGGAAGAATTACCTAATTCCTCATAGCCTCAGAAGTTCAGATATCATTTATTTAGGAAAAATATTGCAAGCCACAAAAAAAACAGACCACAACCATGTTATAATTGTCTGAAAATGTTTTTTCACCATAACTGAGATAGAGTTACTCTTCAACCCCCAGACAAACAAAGCAACAAGTTTTGAAAATCTGAGCAGAACAATAATTCACTATCCAAAACCATTTGCTATTGATGCAATCTATGTCACTCGGACTCTTCATTTCACACAAAGTACCCCGGGCACTCCTACATATCTTTGGCCTAAAAAATCACCAAAATATTTCACAAAATAGCCGAGTTGACACTTGGACACATTCCCAAGGCCAAGACATAGTATGTAATGCATTGAGCGTGGAACTTATTGACTATCTTTTACATTCCTTCAAGTCCCCATTTGTGTCCTACCAGAAGTAGGTTATTTGCATGTCCCCCCTCAACCTCTACCAAAAACAGAGAATCCAGATGAGTGTCAGTCAAAGTTAGACCTTTACTCTCTTCCCAAACAGTTTCCAGAAAACATAATTGGATTTCGGAAACAATAGAAGAGACAAAATATTACTTCAACTACATCTCTTGCAATAGCCTCAACACTCAACACTTACAGACCTACGATATACAGCCTTTATTCCCAGTAATAACAAACTTAGCCTACCCCTACAGTTACACAAAATCTACTGAATAAGTGTATTTTGCTTCAAGATTTGAAGATTTTCCCCTTTCATTATTTTCCACAGAATCCTCAAGGCCTACAGTTGGTAGGACTTCAAGAACATAGCCGTTGGTCAAAGGCTCATCTGTTAGAAAACCTCACCTTAATGCAGGCAGGCTTTTTGAATCAAGAGGTTGAGGATATAAGGGATTTCATAACAAAGGTTTCCACCATAGAGAAAAATGTCAAAACATACAAAGGCCATTCATCTCCACATTAGCCTGGATGTACATTCTAAGACTGTACTGTCTCATACCATTTACACTAGCTCACAAATACTGGTACAAACCAGGCAACCTAATGAATCTTGAACCGCCACATATTGGACAAAAATTTTGAACCATAACAAACCCCCCTTCACTCGAGTTCCAGTCATTGGGAAGATTGGGATGTGCAATTTCCTAACAAACTCAGAGGGGGGGGGGGGGGGGGGAACAAAATCCACTTCAAAGACCAAGATATTCAAGACTCCAAGATTTCTTCAAAATGAGGTTACGCTCTTCTTCAAATAGATACACGTTCTATTCAAAAATAGGTAAACTAGGGAAACCTAATATATTAGACAGTTAGAAATTTGTCAGCATTAGGAGAAGCCTTATACTATGATATTATGCTTAACCATCACATTGCAATTTGTAGAGTAACATGGGTATATAGTAATATAAAATAAATAAAGCATTCTATGTGTGATTGCCTGATTGGTGTCCAAGTTAATTTCAGGGTGCAAAATGAAATTACATGCATGCACTTTTGTTGTATTGACGTATAAATTGTTCTCTTGCCATTCTCATGACAAACTCTTTTGCATTTCTTTTCCTTATCTTAAGCATACCTTCTCTTGCTTTCCTAATCCCCCCACCCTCCTCCCCCTAAGATTTTTCCTACATCCCTCTTTTCCATCTTTCTCAACAGCATTCAGCCCTTCATCTCCTCTTAAAAAAGAAAACGATCGAATGAGGTAAAAACCTGCCAAAAACCTGTCAAGCTAACGGAAAGAGTATCATTGCCCAATTAATTAACAAACAGTTGTTTCATTCTTTAAACAACCAGCAATTTTAGAAAACAACCAGTTAATGTACAGTGTGCTGGTTGGAGATCATCAGAAGGGGAAACAAAGAGAACGGAGGGAGGTGAAGGGAGGACTGGACTAGAATCTTCTTCCTAAATCATTTCAATGATGGAAGGAATTAGTTTATAACAAAGGGAAAGAAAACAAATACCTCTCCAATCCCTTTCCTCTCCCCATTCCATATCCATTAAGTCAGAGTGAATTTCTTTACCTCTAAACTCTCCCTTTTGCTCCAAATTGCATCATCCAAATATCCAATCACACTATTAAAGCCAAATATCTTTAAGCTGAATGATATCTCAATTTTGCATTAACTGTTAATTCAACTTTTAATAAATTTAAAATTTTCCATTTTACATTATCCTTCCCCTCTCTCCTGCCATATGTACACTCAAATCATTAACGCATATGATAATCATTTACCCCATACATATTAATTGCACTCGCTACAAATGGCTCCCAAATGAAACCCACCCTAAGTTGAATTAATATGAAAAAAATATTTGGTGTTTATTCAGCCCATTAATCTAGAATCTCAACACCAGTTTTCATAGATTACAATCGCCTAATAATGCAAGGAATTGGTACATAAAAAAATTAAATAAAAAAAACAGAAACAGACACCTCAATTTTCCATTCCTTATCAAATAAGTTAAAATAAATCCTTTCACCTCTCAACACTTGTTTTTCCTCGATACTCCATCATTCAAACACACCACTAGAGCTAAATTCTTGAAACTGATTTGCAATGGAGGCTAATTTTTAAACTTTTAATGAATCCAACAATTTCTATCTTACATCATTACTTCCCCACTCTTCTATTTATTAAACTAGAGCATAACCGTGCTAATGCACGAGATATGTTATTCATGAAAGAAAACAACAAAAAGTAAAATGTTAGTAGTTATTGGAGTCCCTTGAAACAAAAATGTAGGAAAACAGTGGGATTTGAGTATAAGATTTGAGTATTGGGGTTTTCGAGTGTTGTGGTAAAAAGTTAGAAAAAAAACTCTTAAATTCTAAAATAGATAGGCCATACGTACCTCAAACCATAATACGGACACAGCATGCATATGAATATCATTTAGCCCGTGTTTATTATCTGTCTTCCCCAGAAATATCCACAGGAGATCCAACCTAAGTTGAACTAACACGGTAAATAATTTACAATTGATGTTCATTCACACACCATTTTAAAATCTCATATACCTATTCTTATACATCACAATCACCAAAATTCAGAGTCTAATTGTATCATAAACCTCTACTCCTGGTTCATGTCATAAATAACAACTGAAATTACCAAACCACCATTGAAGATGATTTAATACATCTTTCAAATAGAAGGCCCTAGAATACTAAGCTAACATGGGTTAGCACATCATCTTCATTACACTATACCAAGCACAATGCTAAAAGTTAAATTTAGATTAAAAGCATGATTACCTAAAATGAATACCTAAGCTTCATAAGCACATGAATTGCATCTTTAGGCCTCTCATTTAGCAAATTATAATCTCTAAACAATTGCCTGATATCAACTTTTCACAATCAGCTGGCTATATTTTTTTTTTGGATTACAAATTGTTTTCACACAGAAGACCACCGAAGAAATAAAACAACCTCTTTCCCTTGGTCAATACATCAACACGCAGCCTCTCCCCCCCCCCCCCCCCCCCCCCCTCCACCTAAGTGATCCAGTCAAGTACTTAGACCCTATCTCCACCAAAAGACCAGCTTCTCAACATACCATGTCGCTAAGAGACCAGCTTCTCAACATGGCCAACCTCAATGCTTGAAGAGTAATCCTTATAGTTAACCTCTGATTTATGGAAAAAGTATGTAACAAACCACATGAACCTTTTTTTCACATGATGTAAACAGCCAAAAGACACTGAAATTAATATACATCATTTTTGATAAAAAATACAAACTAAAGAGGAAAATAACAAGATAAGCTAGACAGAAGGCCGAGCAGCTTTGGTAAATTATGGCTTTGTACTGGTTTGAAATTGAGAAACATTAAACCTAAAGTCCCTTAACGCACACTCAGACTCTCAAGTTCATTTCTTATTCAGCTTTGGTAAATAATCCCACTTGATAAGATAAGATGTAAGTAATTCATCATAGTTTTAATTACTTTTAACATTTTATTTTGGACAAGAAAAGGCTTTTTTTTCCTTTGAAAAACCAAAGGTATAGATACAAGTAAATCAGAAGACGACAAACAGTACTCTCAGCAGTAAAAATAAAATTAAAAAAACAAAAGCATCCAAATAATGCTGTATGTCACATAATCACATTTTAAACAATTGAATTTGTAATTGCTTGTTAAAATAACAATTTCCAAGATGAGAACCATACCTTGAACATTCCTTCAAGTTTATTTGTAAATTGACTACCGCACTCAGTTTTGAGCTGCAATGCCAAAAAAAATGATCAGAGAGAATAATTGAACTTCAAACAATCAGAATTATATCAATAAAGTCACCTTTGAGATCATAGACTTTTCAGCATCAATTGAAGCACTCTTTCCTAACAAAAGCCTCTTTGCAAGATCCTTTTTGTAAAATGCTTCAAATACATCCTTACCCTAGAATTAACAGAGGAAATGAGATATTGGCCCAAATATGTAGATTGAATTAATAGAACAAAGAAAAAAAATTCTTGGATGCAGGTCAATTGCAACAGAAAGAGAACCTTCAAAATTCCACTTAACATAAACAAACTTACCTGTATAAAACGGAATAAGGCCAAAAATTTATCAAGGGTTCCCTCCAACTCCTCTTCAGATGTTCCTTTATTGCCCGCTCGAAGCTTCTCATCCAGAAACTTCGCAATCAGCTCCGCAGGACGGTTCTATTAAATCGAGTATAAAGTTAGAATTGATGATGCATGAATATAGCCAATTTAAGCAAAGCACGTAGAGAACAAAAGAAATAAAAATATAATGCACATGCATGTCCCATATTCATTTTGTATTAGCTAACTTGACTTCAAGTTGGTAACTAGAAAATAGATGCTTTTCAAATGACTACCTGACGTAGATTAATTAGGTACTCAAACGAATCTTTGATAGTATTTCCAAATGATTCATTCTTTGAGAAACTTTCTTCCCATATTTTATCAAGTGCTGCCTTGAACTCCAAGAGGCAAGAAACCATGTCTTTATCTTTCTCTTCATCCATTACTGTAGCCTGACCAGCTTTGCAAATGTATGAACCTAGTGCCTGTCTCAGAGACTCAAGGGCGTCAACCCTGGAAAATAAACTGTACATTCTATGCAGATCATCAACACGACTTCTATCCATCAGCATCATGAAGCCCTGCTCAATATATAAACACTTCAGTAATAATACAGCAAAACACAGGAAATGAAAGTGCAGAGATGCCACGAGTATTGCAAAAGTCATACCTTATCAAGTATTGCAGATATATGACGCTCAAGAAGCTGCTTTTCAGCCGTTGAGATGACTAGTTTTCTAGTACTTGCATCCAAGTAAAGTAGACATCTTTCTTATTCTTCATGTAATCTTATCTGCAAAGAAGCATCAGTATCAGATTTTGACCACAGAAAGGTTGCTGTATAGGAATAGCCATATCATATGCCACCCACTAAATGATAATAACAGCAGTACAAACACACAGTTCCAGTATCATAATAATGAATAATGCAAGGAAAAAAAATTGCTTTAAACTAGAGGGGATACTAAAAGCAAACACATACCTCGACATGCTTCAAATAATCTGGAACATCATAAAATTCCTCTGTGCAAGCAAGGAATGGTTTTTCAAAGCTCTCTTGGTAAATTCCAAGAGCAGTAAACATTTTCAAAAGATGGTTCAGAAGAGTCCTATCAAAAGCTTCACCTAATCTGGGAAACAGTAAAAAAAATGAAAAAATAAACACCTTACAATGGCAGGAACTCTGTTCACAATTTTGTTATAATAGCACCTAATGTTAAAGCAAATGTATATAAGGTCCAATGATTTACAAATAACTCAAGAACAAACATTTTTTATTACAGAAAGATGAAAAAAAATAAAAGAAGCATAAAGATAAACCATAACAGATGTAAAAACAGCATTTTAGTCCCTCTTCTTTTCCTTTGAAACAGCAATATAAGAAGAAAAAAAATGGTTAGCAGAAAAGAAAAGAAAGAAAAAACCTTTTCAGGTAAAATCATAAGAAAGAAGCACAAATATAATACTACATATTAATTGCACAACAAGCACTGAGTCCATCTTCTTTTCCTCTGAAACAACAAGTGTCATGGACCCAAGTAGCCCAGTATGTAATTTGGGTCAGCCACCTCATTTGGGTGAGCCCCCACTAAGGGTCTATGCTCAAAGGCAGAACAAAATCAAGGGGACAGGAGTACAAGCAACAGAACAGCCAAATCAGCAAAAGGAGGAACAGAACAAAAGTCATCAATGAAGCACTAAGGGGAGGGAAAAAAGACTGATTCTCTGACCATGTGATACTTTTGGCAGTAGAGGACAAATGTAATTAAAGAGTAGGTTTAACCCTTGTAATAGAGCTTGAGTATAAAAAAGCAGGAGTAGTAGAATAGCAATCATCCAGAAATTGAGAGAAAACACTTGTTGAGAGTTGTAGCCTAAAGCTACTAATTGAGAGTGATAGCCTAAAGCTATTAATCCTTGTAAGCAATTTCGCATTATTGATCAATTAACCAAGCTTCCTACTCTAAATTCTTGCAAAATAATTACAATTAATTGATACTTGCGGGAGGTAGTCTATAACAGCAAGATAAGATTAATTTGAATTGACCTTGCCAAAAAACAGAAAGCGATATGAAGATAATTCGCCATTATTAATCAATTAACCAAGCTTCCTACTCTAAATTCTTGCATAATTACGTTTAATTAATATTTGCCGGAGGTAGTTTGAGACAGCAAGATAAGATTAATATGAATTGAACATGCCAAAAAAACAGAAAGCGATATGAAGATAATTCTATTCCACACACACACACGCACACACACACGCACGCACACACACACACACTCCACACCGCACGCACATGCGCGCGCACACACACACACACACACCCAAAAAAAAAAAGTTCCAAAAAGGTTAAAACAAAAGCCTTGCTCTCAACTGTAAAAACTAGTGCAGAAGATAATTCACGAACAAATATCAAATTTTAGGCATCAACCACCATTCAAAACAACATGCTAGAACAAACAAAAAGCATAGGCAAAATATATCAACCAGCAGGTGTAAGATAAGTTGTCCTCTTAGAGATATATCACACAGACACACAATACTACATAACAATAGCATAGGGAAAAAGCAGAGGAGCCAAAATGTCAGTCAACTTAATCTGTATGATGGAAATATTGTGTAAGGGATCAAAGTTGTGATACCGATGTCATTGCATATTTCAGCCATATGTCCATAGAGCTTAGTTTAGAAATAATGAAAAATATGAAGCAATGAAACATGCAAATTTACCTTTCCCTCTCGATCATTCTCAAAAGACCAGTAACGGTTTTGTGCTCAACTTCAGGACATGAAGAAAGATGTTTACGAAATAGCTGTAATCCCATGTCCCACAATGACTTCACATTTGGGGTCTGTTTCACATGTCCTATCAAGATACAAAGCTATGCCACGAATCATCAGCATTTGGTAACAAAGGTCCTGCCAGCACTTCTCAACAAGTGATAGAAAAACTACTAGGTCTGGACTCTGTCCAACCAATGAATGCAGTACCAAAGAAACATGAGCTTCACACTCCTTCTCAATTCTTTGATAAAGACTTCCCCCCATCTTGTGCAGGAAAAGATCATTAACAGCCTAAAAATTTGAGATCACAACTGTGAATAATATTCCACAAAGGACAAGGCAGTTTGTGTTTTCTACCTGGAAGTTGTGACTTGTGAGTTTATTTACCTGATAAAGTTTCTCTAGGTCACACGAATCAGGCTGCTTTAAGAATATAGCATTGATGGCTGACTTCAAGGTTGCCCAAGTATCTTCCTCGAAGTTTGGGGATAGGGTGGGCTTAGCTGTTTCACAATGAGCAAAGAAGAATAAAGTCAAATAAGCATTTTGAATAGATACACTCTCAGTAAATATTACTTTCTGATTCCATCTGATAAACTCCAATTAGATTAAAAACAGTCAAATGGCAGCATGTTGAACCCAGCTGTTTTGCTTCCACATACAATGAACAATATAATCAATACAATTACCCACAGATTTTAAAGGAACACCGTTATCATTTACATCAGCTACAACAGGATAATCAAAGAGTGAATTTCCAAGATATTGCAACATGATGTACTAGAAAATAAATCTGATGCGTCGGCATTAAGTCTTACTGAAGTGAGTAAGAAATGTAAAAATGAAGGAAGAGAGAAAAAATGGTCCTGAAACAAATGCCCACAACATAAATTGAATCACTCTACCTCTAGCAACGATCTTAATTGAAACAACAAATACTGATAACCAAACAAAACCTATAAAGCCCATTCCTCTTCAGAAAAAAAACATTAAGCACTCACATCTCCTTATAAACATTTTTGATCCCTAACCTTCATTCATAATGATGAAAATATTAATATAGAACTGATGGAGAACATTTGTTTCAGGTCTCTTCTTTAGTTTCTTGTTCCTCTTCACAACTGATAAATAAATCTCAGAAATTTGTGTAAATTTCATCTCAACATTCTGATACTTAAACACCTAGTACTGCTGCATTTATCCCAATTCCCAAAGTTCTGATAGTATCCTTGATTTTCTGACATAGAATAAATTTGAAAAAATATGGAAGTAGAATCCCTGGATTCCATCACTCTTTTTCTCTCACATGACATAGGCAACATCCTTGTTTACAATGTCAGCATCTGCCTACACAAGGGCCATAAATAGTGTTATTGAAGAGCTATTGTTTTCAAGATTGTTTTTAGGAACTGGAAGATATTTGTTCTATTGATTGTTGCCAAATTACTAATATTAGAACAAGAAAATTAAATAGCTGTGATATTTTTTGGTAGTCCAGTTATAAGTAAATATCCTTCCAGTAAAAAGCTATTTGGTTGAATAGGTTAAGTCATCATCACCCATAGATAGATGTTATAGCTAATTATAGCAGATAATTAAATGGCTTTAATACAATTCAAAGTACCATATAATATCAGTATCACCTGAAAGTTTAGTAACTAAAAATTTAGTATTAGAAAAGCCCACAAAGCTGTGTTTTTGGAGAGCTGATATAAAAAGTTTTCTTTCTAAGAAGAATTTTTCTGGCAGTTGTTTCTTAATTGTTCCAAAACCATCAGAATTAAGAAAGCCTCCTATGTGATTTTAGGATAATATTTGGTGGTTGCTCGGCTGACATTAAGTAATAAAGGAAAGTAAAAGTTCCAGGTGAGTGGAAGAATGTACTTAATTGGTGGCCAGAGATAGTGAAACTTGCATTCAAATTAGGAAATTTGTCAAAAACTACCTTTTAAATCATTGTTTTTTTGAAAAAAACATCTTTTAAAAAAATGTTGTAAAAAACCACCTAACATAAAATTTTGTTGTAATTCAACACATGCTGTAGGAAAATGGGCTTCAACTATAAACGATTCAATCGTCATTTGTTCTGGTAGTGGCAAATTACAACAATAATTTTAACTAACGTGGTTTTTTACAATTTTTTTTTTTTCTTTAAAGATGGTTTTTCACAAAAACAAGGATTTAAAAGTTGGTTTTTCACATAATTTCCTTCAAATTATAAAAAGGCTCTCTACTCCACAACTACCTTTCCTGCTTCAATGAAGGCACATTTAAGGATGATCCTTCAACGCAAAAGGCATGCCTTGTTGCAAACATCTATACCAAATATTACAATAACCGTGGTTGTTACCTTCTATCGAAGGCACTTCCCCATAATTCTTTAGCTTCATGTGTGTTTTGCAATTGATTTATCATTTTTTATAAATCATAGGACTTTTCCTATATCCTTAACACCAGTATTTTTAATTTTCATTAAGGGCAGCAATTAAATCTGAATCCAATCCATGACCGACTCACTGCAAAGGAATTTTCCAATCCATATTTGAGTCCAAACTGTTTGAAACCAAAACTGAATAGGAATTGGGTTGCGTTCAAAGGCTACAAGTATATGAACCAGGTTAAGCTCATTAAAAGGCCAGCGAATTTTTTTGACTTTGCTAATTCTTTAGAGTATTAAAGCCAAAGAGTTAAGCCCATCACTTGTTCTGATTTTGCAGCCAAGAGTCAAAACCCCTCTCTCCCCCCGTTTATTGCATTTGCTCATTAAAGCCAATCAACTAACTTCAGTTTCCAAAAAGCAATCTAAACTTCTCTCCCTGTCATTCTTCAAGGATGTATATACTTGACTTCATTTCCAGTTTTATCAATTGGGACTAGGTTTAATATGCTAGTAGAAAAAGATAAATAAAAAGGAACAAGTCATAAAGTTATTGGATTCAGAAAAAAAATTGTCATCGATGGCTCCTGTAAGTGTTAATACCTTTCAGTTTTCCAATTCACAAGGTGTTTATGACACTTTGTATTGTAAACTAAGTTAAACCCGGTGCAATACACGGTTGTTAAATAATTATAATGACATATATATATGTATATATATAAAGAGAGAGAGAGAGAGAGAGAGAGTAATGAATCAACTCACCAAGCATTAAAAAGTATGAAATATATTAAAACATATGACAGAATATAATTATACATATATAATTTTAAATTATAGGAAGTTTACTTTAGAAACAAAACTTCTTTCTATGTAACAATGAATTTTTTTTTTTTTTAGCAAGTAATTTTGGAGGGAAAAAACTCGTTGTCAAGTGTCCCTCCTAATTTCACCTTTACTAGTATGTAATGGATTAGAATTTCTTTTTATTTTAAATGCTTACTTATGAATAGATTTGTTACACTTATTGATAGATAATAGGTTAATATCATAATAGGTCCATCAACACTTATTAATATATTTCAATTTTACCTATAAGTCACTCTACAAATTTCAGGTCTCAAGTTCTTGGTTGGTTTATTGACCTTTCGAATTGTTGTTTATAACAATTTTCTTTGGGAACCACAAATACTATCAAACAAAAATTTTAGTGGATTTGTAATAGAAAGTGAGAAGATCTGAATAGATTGGACTTGAAAATGAGCAATATAGTAATACAGTATTGGACTCAGATTTGGAGGCAAACTAAGATTTCTTTTGCTGGTTGGGTTGATTTCAGATGTACCTGTAAAGTCCGATTTGTTGTTACCCACCCATCTTTATTCTTCACTGTGTTACTTGGACTCGGATACCCATGTCCGACATAGATACTTGTCCAAGTGTCCGACCCTGCTTTTGTGAAAATTTGTTATGACTTTGGACTAAAATGAAGTGTCAAGGGTCCGACACGGGTACGTTAGGTGAAATAAAGAGTCCGAGTAACATAGAATTTCTTCATCCTTGTTGCAAGGACAGAGAGCTTCTCACCAAAGATAAAGAGCTCGTCTAATACAAAATTCTTCACACCATTCGTTGAGAACTTCAAATATAACCAGGTCAATCTTTAAAAACTGTACCTAAAATCTAGCATTTGGCAATTACTAATTGTTTCTCAATTCAGCAAACATCTTTAAAGATAATCCCATCCTAACCTATATCCTACCCATAACATGCACCACCAACATTACTTAAATCTAGGATCCTCACCTTAACCATTCATGAGAGATACTTTTTTTTTTTTTTGAAAGACCATTCATGAGAGATACTCATCTCCAACAAACATGAAGTTGTTCAATGCAAAATTAACTGGGTACGTTATGTACAGTGGGAAATGATAGTATCAAGAAAATTAACTTTATGGCTAATGGAAGTTACACAGGAAGAAAAAAAAAATACCACCAAAACAAAAATGGACACTAGCACCCAAAATGTTAGATTTACCACTTAATCAACAAAAATTCACCCTTGATGAATAGCTTCTACCACTACAATAATAATGGATAACAAACAAGAAATTTGGGCTAAGAACTCTTGGCTAGCAATATCCCGAGCAGTCTAGTGCACTATAGTATTCACCAATGTGAGCTATCTTAGGACAACCTAGAGGTTGGGCAATTGTCAAGTAAGCCATATCACAACCTGAAAGACGAGCACATAGATGATGAAAACAATATTAGACAAGCTAACTGCATTACAATAATAGATAGTCATTACTTAAACACCATTTCCTATGACTTTGAATGCACCAATGCAATGGTTTGGCAGGCTGAAGAACCTTATACTAAATTCAGTTTCTCCTTTTCTTAGTGCAGCAAGGGCAATTGCAGAAAGTCACTACAGGTTTAACTAATACAAGGAAAAAGTATTATACTTTGTAAACCCCCTCCCCCTGGTTGCATTTTATTAACAATCAAAACCTAAAGGTACACTGAAACAAAAATATACAACATGAATGCCACTAACGGCATGTATACGAAGCTACCCCTGTATCAATCCTTATACCTCCACCGTAAACCTGAAATCAACAACAAAGCAGCAACACTTCATGAAGATCCCACCATTGACATATCTGCTTAAATTAAGACAAAAATGGCATACAGAATCCACTCAGTCCATTCCAAGTTCATACCAACAAAATTTACAAATCTAACATCCTAAAGAACAAAAACTTTGATCCCATTCACTCTATAATTATTTACCTTTCATATGTACATAGTACCTCAAGTTGCAAATTAGGAAACTTTGTCTATATGACCATAATTCCAACTACTCATTATCCCAAATAAAATAGCTATAAATTACACACTGCTCAATGCTAATGATGGATCATGGAAACAACAGCAACCATAACAACGGACACATTTACCATATCCTCAAACATCTTCTGATAACGAATGTTCATAAAAACCTCCATCCAAAAACCAAATCCAAGCTCTATCATCCTCGCCGAAAAGCAGCAATCTTCACTAATAACCTTAAACATTTAAACAGCTAAGCTAATGTAAACCTACCGCCATTTCTACCTCAATTCAACAACAAATCGCTCTCCATAATTCGCAACACTCCGAAAACAAAAACCTAACATAATCCCTCAATTCAACTCCTCACTCTACCGCTAAAAATCTAACAAAAATCACAAACAATCCAATCAAACAGCAAATTCCAAAAACCCTAACAATCCAAAATCCCAAATTACCAAAATCAGGGATGAGAAAAACAAAGAGAAAGAGCAAAAACCTTTAACAAGCTTGATAACAAGCTTCTTGTTAGAGGGATTAGGAGGGGTAGCCTTCTTCCGGGACAAATTCGCGGTAACCCCAGCAGTGATCGGAGCACAAGAATTCGAAGAAGGAGAAACAGCAGCAGCATCAGACTTGAGATCGTCGTCAACAATCATGGAAGCAGGGGTATCGGTATCGTCATCGGCGGCGGAGTTAAAGGAATTGTGGAGGCCATTCTTGGAGTCGAGGGACTGAGAGTGGGACTTGGGCTTCTTCATCGGAGAAGAGAAGGCGGCGGAGGAGAGGTTGATGGTGTTGGTGTTGGAAGCGGCGTAAGAAGGGCGCTTGGTGTTGTGGGGAGACATGAAATGAGGGAAAATGAAGATGGGTGGGGACTAGGGGGGGGGGGGGTGTCTTAGCTGAGGGTCATGGAATCATGGAATTTTTTTTTTTTATTTTTTTGGACATATGCTTAAACAAGATACACTACTAAATACTACTAAACATTATTAAAGGACAGTAAACTAGTATTAGCCGTCGTTGCCCGTAAATGTGCCTTATGCACGTTGACCCTGTCTACCTTTTGAATGCTACACCATGAGAAGGCTGATCCCAAACGAAGAATATGATCCACTGTCCATCTTAGATCAACGTCGATGTCGCTTTTATTCCTCAGCATCCTAACCAGATTCTCCGAATCCGTGTAAATTGTAATCGATGCTATATGTCGAAGAGCTCCCCACTTAAGACCATGGATACAAGCATTCATTTCAGTTTGCAAGGCTGATTGAGCTAGGCCATGTGTCGCACCTCCGAGACCATCGAACTCATCTTCCTCCACCCCATCTGGGCACCACCCCATTCCTGATCTCCTTGTCTGCTTATTCCAAGACCCATCAATTTGTATCACAGTTGACCCCTCTTGAGTTCCATCATTTGTTAGAACTGCCCGCATAAAACCTGGCGGGTGATCATGTAAACTCTCTGGAGGGTGCAGGCAGCGTAAGTTCGTCTCTCCATCACCGCTAAAAAGATCATGTTGACGCAATCCCTCTGAAATAATTGCCGGGGTTGACAACAAACTGGACTCTGACCTCCTAAAAACCCTGTTATTCCTAGCATTCCATAAACCCCACAAAGTAGCTAAGAAGAAGGTAATCCTATGGCCATGTTTCCCATCCAAGCTAAGGTAAAGCTGGATATAGTACAGAAACCAATCTACAAAGGACTGGTCTGCATTATCTTCCGAGTGGATGCATAGTATTCCACCCCTCCAAATATCTTTCGCCGCCGTACAAAACCTAAAGATATGTTACATATCTTCCTCCAAAGCCTCACAAAGATCACAGTAAACTTGAATATCCAACCCTCTTCTACCTAGGTTACCTCTTGTGGCCAAACCATTATGGAGTAATTTCCACACAAAAAGTTTCCATTTGGGGAGTATATGAAGGGCCCAAAGAACTTTATAAAACCCCAAAACCGCCACATTTCATATGTGAGACTCCAAACCTTTAACAAAAGCATATCCCGTTTTGATCGTATAACGGCCAGACTTATGGTGTAACCAGTACATGTAGTCCTCTGCCTCCGTCACTGGCACTTCCATTGAAGCTATAGCAGTCGCATCCTTGAGAATAAAACAAGAACTGAGTCTTCTTTGATTCCACCCTGTACCAGTACATGGTATTTTTTGGTGTTGGTAAGAAAGAGAGAGGGGGGATATGGAAGGAAGAGAGGAGTGACTATGATGTGGGTGGAGAGTCGAGAGGGAGAGAGTGCTCTAGATTTTGCCACTTCATTATTTAGTATACTACAAATTAGTAAATTACCCTTTTAGAGGAATTTACATAAGAGTAGGGGTGTACAAAGTATACCCCGGACTGGAAATCGGATCGGTTTGGACTGGATCCGAATCGAATCGGTGGATTCGGATCCATTGCTGGTCCACGTGATCTGATCCAAGTCCAACCCGGTTCTGGTCTGAATCTGGACTGGTATTCACCTTGTGCACATAAAATACCCCTTGGATCGGAAGGTGGATCTGAACCGGACTTGTTTAGACCGGACCGGACCCGGGCCGGCAGAATCAGGTCCGTTGCCGGTGTTCACCCCTACATAAGAGGCTTGTTTTAAATGTTATCTTAATCTCGAAGGGGTGGCAATTGGGTTTTTCAATATCGATTATGAATTTATGATGTAGATTTTTTGGTTTGGGCTCGGTTGTTGATTGTGCGATTATGGGAGTGGTTACAATTGGATTGTTCAATATCGGGTTTGGTGAGTAGTTCTTGGTTCAAATCTGATTAGCGATTGCAATGTTGTGATGGTTGCAATCAGGTTGTTCAATATTAGGTTCAATGTGGAGTTTTCTGTTCGAATCTAGATTGTTGTAGCTTAGGAAGATCGAAATAAATAGATTTATTCAAATGAATTCTAGTCTTCTAAGTTTAGATACAAGTTGAAGATTAGTTTGATTGTTTGGATTGGGTTAGTTTTGTCAAATTTTGACATCATTACAACCTTGGCACGGAGGGATAATAATCTAACCAAAGAAGTGCTCACTAAGTATATGTAACAAGGCTTAAACTTTCTATGGTTAGATATTCACTCGCTCAAAACGAGAAGGAATTAGAAATGGTCAAAAATTTCAGCGCCCAAAAGAAGCAACCTTGGTTTGCGCCTATAGGAAAACCACCAAAATATGAGTAGAAGAAGAAAGCTAAGAAATCTAAATCCACTGAAATTTTCATACAACCAAACATTAGATATTGCTCCTAGTCATCCAAGCCAACCTATTTAGGGCTTTTTATATGCAAAGGGTTATCAAGGAAAAAAGAATGTCACCTATCAAGGTCAGCTCTTAAAAATTGCCTCCACTATACTATTTAAAAATTGCCTACCAAACATGTCATTTTTTTAATTAATAATAATTTATTGATTTTAATTAAATATATAACTATAATTAAATATTATACTTATAATTACTAAATAAAAGTTTTTAAAAAATTACAAAAAAAATCCTAAGCCACCCCCTTCATGACAGATATTCCTATGTCACTAAACAATGTTAGTTATTAAGACTTGAATATATTTAGAAATTTTATAAGTGAAACTGAAAATCTATACAAGTATTTGAGTATACCAATACATGAAATTAAGTATATTCCATGGACAAAAAAAATCTACGTGAAGTATTTTTAATGTAAAAAAAAAAATATTACACCATTTGATTTAGGAAGTACTTTAAAAAATCTTATTCATAAAATATCATGATCTTATCAAAGGATAAGATAGTAGAGAATTGGAGCCAAAAGATTTTCTCTGATCATGTCAAAATTCTAATTTATAAGGGTTTTTTTTGTTTTTTTTTTAAATTAAATTAATTAGCTAAATTTTTAATTGCTATTTTTTATAGGAAATAACTGCTTCTTAGTTTTACGTGATCGTTAATAACTAATGTTCGTCAATGGAGGATTAGATCTAAAACATATAATTGATGTCATATTACAATTTATATTGACTAAAAAAATGTAGAGATAATAATGTGATGGTTATAAAGTCTCTAATTTCTCATAATTGATGTTGATGATGATAAAGTTTGATGGAGATTAAAGGTTAAGGTTGGCAATGGAGATTTTTTTTTTTTAAATTTTTTTTTATAACAGCCCATTGATAATGAACATTGTTGATGATGAAAATTGAAGATGACAGTGATTTTAATTTCTTTTTATTTATAATGTCGTTTCTTTTTTTTTGAAAAAAAAATTGTTAATAATGTCGTTTCTTACAACTAATTACATTTAAATAATTTATTCCTTAATTATTTAACCAACCACTTTAATGAATTTTAATTTTTAGATTTTTGGAGGTTGAATGTAGGGGTAAAAGTTTGGTTTGCGGTTTGAATTTTACATCAAACCAAATCCAAACCGAATTAATTTGGTTTTGGATTTTTAAAATCGTATCCAAACCGAATTTGGATTCAGTCCAATCCAATCCAAACCGTTTTAATTTGGTTTTGGAAATTAAATCCAAACCGAACCGAATTTTTTGTTAGCTCTATCGTTTTGGGGAAAGTGAAGCAAAACCAAAATACAACCAGATTAATTCAAGCAAAATAAAGAGCAAACTGGAATTTGGGGAAAATGAATCCCTTAAGTAATTTAATTGAAATTCAAGCAAATCCAAAATATAACAATTCATGCAGATCTCATTAACCTTATTAATACATATTTAAGCAAGAGTCTAAGCTTTTGAAATTTCTTAGACTATTTCCATAAATCTTTCAGTAACAAGAGTCTAAGCTAACACCACTATTCCAATTCTCCAAATTTTAAATGAAAAAAAAAATTGAAGTCTTCCTTTGAGAGAAACTGAATGAGAAAGGAAGTAAAGGAGCGACAGATTGTCGAAGATTGAGAGTGATAAACAAGGTGGAGCGGTGGAGCCGGTGGTCGATGACTGAGAAAGTGGGAAACGATTGGGATTAGATCTAGGGTAGTTGCTGTAGTGAGAGGCTAAGAGTGAAAGAATATGTAAGAGAAAATGAAATAGGGTTTTTGTTTAAAGGTTTATATATGAAGGGTAAAATGGCTGGAGAATTGGGCTTTTTAATATTTCAGTTCCAAATTTCGGTTTTCATTTTTTTGAAGTTTAAAACCGAAACTGATCCGCAATCCAAATTTTTTTAAAATCCCAAACCGATCCAAACCAAATTGTTAAAAAAACCAATCCGAATTGTTAATTCGGTTCGGTTTGCGGATTTAATCCATATTACTTTCACCCCTAGTTGAATGTTTTTTGTTGAAGATGAAGGTTTGATACTTTGATGAAGATGACATATGTTGAAGATGAAGTTAAAATTCATACAAAGATTAATAATGTGAAAGATGATTTAGGTTGAAGATGAAAAATTTGCTAATTTTTTTTTTTCCAATTTTAATAAAAAAAAATTCATGCGCCTAAAACAAAAAAAAAAAAAAAAAAAAAAAAAAAAAAAAAAAACAAACAATCCCTTGATGACTGTGTAGCATAGGTGTTGGATTGGGTGGCTAGGATTAGACAACTAATATATCAACGGTTCAGATTTAATCTCTTATTATAGTCGATCATAGTCGTCCGTAGTCGACAATTACGCTAGAATTTTTATCAAAAAAAATAAAATCACCATGAATAAGCAAAAGTCTAAATTATAATCCTATTTTATCTCAATCTTGCACATTAAAGAAACATATGTTTTCAAGAGGCGCGTACGGTTGAATTTAGATAGATTGTCATAAACTAACGAAAGTATTAATCCCACCTTTTGATTATTATTGAATCCCACATTTTACCTTAGTTTGCATATGTCAGTCCTTTTGACCTCCA
Organism: Chenopodium album; assembly: GCF_948465745.1. Classification (NCBI taxonomy): domain Eukaryota; kingdom Viridiplantae; phylum Streptophyta; class Magnoliopsida; order Caryophyllales; family Amaranthaceae; genus Chenopodium; species Chenopodium album. The sequence goes on from NC_137843.1 coordinate 47,834,146, forward strand.
ATTTGAACAACAAGTCACTTTTCTTTAAAACATCTCTAAATCCGCACAAACCTATTTGAACAACCCATGAAACAAATCATATTTATTGTAATCAGAACAGGCCCTTAGTATTTTTTATTTATTTCTCACTTATTATTGTTAACAATTTTTTTTATACAAACTTAATCATCTTATGGAGCCCAACAACCCCAACTACCCTCAATTTTCTGCTCATTTAGCTAATTTAGGGGATGATTTCCTTACCAATCCTTAATTTCAAATTTTTCCTACAAAGATTAGAAAACACATCTCTCCAACATCCTTCACAACAAAACACCTCCTCAAATTCCTGTTGAAAACACTTACTGTGAACCACAATCACTTCCTATACATACATCAAGGGAGCAACTCTCAATACGAAGAGGAACTTGATGAAAATGTTCCAAAAACACCTCAATACCCTCAACCTCCTCCAAGAATGTCGGCCAATCAAAACCAGCAACTCGCTAGAGCGAGACGTATTTGGTCGGTTAGAGAAGATGAAGCTCTTATTGGTCTGTACATGAAATTTAGTGAAGATGCGATTTTTGGTACAAATCAAAAAGCAACTGGGCTTTTGCGCAAAGTGTTTGCGGCATATGATAAAGCGCAAGCTGAGAACCCCCACATCCTACCGTCAAGACCCGTGAGGAGTTTAGAAAGCCATTGACGAAGGATGACAATTGATTTTCTACAATGGAGCACTTGCTATGATGAAGTGGGTAGAGCTATAGAGAGTGGTTACAATGAAGTTGTCCGAATTTATAACGCATCAAAGTTATTTTATATTTCCGGCAAGCCTCCACATAATTTCACGTGTCACCATGGGTGGAAAATGGTTAAAAATGATCCAAAATGGAGGACAAAACTGGAAGGGGATTGTCAAAAGAGGAAGGACAAGCTTTTGGTGATGATGTCGAAGATGATAGCAGTGGAAGTGGGAAGAGATCTAGAACTGAAGTTGAAGGTGATGGTCCTTCTACCGATTTCTCATTTGGAGGTCTACCTCGACATGATGGTGTTAAAAAAGCAAAAGCCAAGCGTATGTTAGAACGACAATGCAACTTTTGTATGAATTAATGTCTACTTATTGGAGTGTTTATGTCTAGTTTATGTTCTAGTTTAAACTCGAATTATACTTTATGTTTGAGTTTATTTTAGTCTATGTTGAGTTTATTTTCTAGTTTAATATCCAATTTAAATTTATGTTTAAGTTTATTTTAGTATAATTTAATATTTAATTTTTTTCATTGTACGTTTTGTTTTATACATTCAAAATTTTGCTAAATTGTCAAATCCGACTCAGTTGTCAAATATAATTTACACTGGTTTATTTGATGCACTAATATAGCACATAGTTGAGTAAGTATTTAGTATTATGTAGTCTGGTTTGCAGTGATACATTATATCAACTGAAAATGCTAGTCACATGCATTGACATAGTTTTATGATTCAGAGTTATATTATCAGCAAAAGGTATTCACATGTCCCTTTTACTCTTTGTTTAATTTATTAAGTAGTGAATAAACTATTGTAATGTGTTGCTAATTAGTCTTGTTAAGGTTAAGGTTAAGGTTAAGGTTAAGGTTAATTTACAATAATATGGTCTGTAATCGTACCGTTATTTCAGGTCATAAGTATTTGTATTACCGTTATTTTAAGTTTCATTGTATTTATATGTTAATGTAATATAATTAAAAAATGCGGTTTTAATTAAATCAGTAAGTTCTAAAAAAACGTTTTTAATAGTATACTTTTTTGGTGTTTAAAAAAATTTAAAAAATTATTTTAAAACGTTATTAATTAAAACAAAACACAAATTTAACGTTAATTCGAATATAATTGTATCCATTAGTGTACCCTTTTAGTATAAATAATTATTAAAAAAAAATAGTGAAAATAAAAAAGGTGATGTGTATTGTGGTGGGGTAAAGGTGGGCATGGGTCGTGCTGACCCGCGGGCGGCACAAGCACGACACAGTGGAGGCACAGCCCGTCACGAGCCCGCCAGAGGCACTACACGACACGGTGGCCCAGGAGTAGGTCGTGCCGTGAACACCGTTCTGAAAAATAGGCACGAGCACGACATGTGGCACGGTTGTCTGGCCCGTAGGTCGGCACGACACGACCCATGCTAATGGCTACTTTCGCAACAACCATTAACGACTATAAACGGCTCTATTTCTTCAACAACCATAAACTGTTACTTTCCAAGCCATTTCTAATGGCTACTTCATCCATTTTTCTTAAAAATACTTCAGTTCTTCATCCATTTTTTTTCCACAATCAACTTGTAGACATCTACTTTTGGCCCCCTGTCCCGATAGGAAGTGCAATGACAATAAATTAAACCATCTTTGTGTTGGATCAAAGTGAAAAATGCTTATGGATAACTAGTTAAACCACAAAACATAAAAGACTAGCCCAAACCAAGAAACAAAGCCATACAAAGTCCAATTAACTAAATCCGATCATAATTAGGCTTAAGCCCGTGCTTAAAACCCAATAATGACGGATTTAGGAGCGCCTAGGTTAAAATAAGCGCTGCCACAGGAAATAACGCGCGCATCTCAAGGAGTTGCGCTGGGCTGGCGCGCGCAACTAATTCAGTTGCGCGTGACACTCAGCGCAACTACCAGAGTTGCGCTCGTGAAAGATTTGGAATTTCAAAAAATTGGAAAATCGAATCTTGCCATAAAGCCGCGTGCAAGACAATTAGTTGCGCTGCCTATAGCAGTGTAGCTCAATCACTTGTACTGGGTTGCCGCGCGCAACTCATCCAGTTGCGCACCACACCTGTTGCGGCAAAATGTTCAAAACCCTAAACCTACCCATTCCCTATAAATAAAGGCTTAATCCGAGGCTTAAACGGACAGAAAATTAACCCTAAACTCTGGCGGAAAACTTGTGAACTTGTTCTTCCTAGCCCCTCTTGTCCTAAACACTCACCCCTTTGATATTTTCTTATTACGGTGGAGGTTCCCGAACAAGAAGGAGTCCATAAGTGTTCGAAATGGAGATCTAGCGAAGAGAAGTGGTAAATTCCCGAGCATTTAGATAAATCACTTTTATTTTCTTGTTTAAAAGAACTTTAAATCAATTAATTAGTGTTGCTTGATCACTTTAAAAGGTTTAATTAATCAAATCCACATAGTATCTTGCGTTAAATAAGATTAGAATTGAATAATTAATTGTTGGTGGATCACTTAAGCCAAGGCGAATATTGTTTATTTCTTGTTCTATTCACGAATTTGATTAAATAAAGAATAACGACGTCGCAATGTAATTCCTACGTGAATTGATGTGTGTAAATAAAATCAATTAACTTAGTTTTAGGTATCGCGTTGCATATATTGTTTGGTGATGAAATTGTAAAAAAGGAAGAGCTAGTAGAGGCCGTACTAGGGCTAGGATAGCGATTCCCCCCTAAAGGGAACGTTATTTTAGTACCCTCGCTCCCGAACTCATTTCTGGTTTATGTAGACCAATTTGGGCATGGGTAAACTTACAATTCGTGCTAATTATTCCATGAACTCCACATGGAAGAAAGGCATGAATGAGGTTTATGAGTTTTCCTAAAACTCATTGGCGATTCCTACTTGTTTCTTATAAAAGAGCGTAATGATAGAATCAATTCTAATTCCAGGTCCCTCAAACTTTAAATCCTACTACACCTTAACAAGTGTAAAGTCCTAGGCTTTTAAATGGCCATGGGCATCTAAGGAAGGATCCGCTTATGATGGGAACACCCTCCTTACACAACTCATCTATTCTCAAATCTCTTATTCTCTAATTCCTACTCTCTTATAATCTCTTCTAAAAAAAAAATCTCATATAATCTTTAATTCTCTAATTCTCTCAATTATAAAAATTTATAAAAAAAAATTATAATATAAGTACGGGAAATTAATTAGTGGAAAGTGTAGACACCTACTTTTGGCCTCTTGTCCCGACAGGAAGTGCGATGATGCTACAAAAACCCGTTCTTCATGCTAGATCAAAGTTGAATTGTTTATGGACTACTAAATGCATTATGAAGTAAGTTAAAACCCATATTTGAGACAAAGTTATCTTAGAGCCTTGTTCGATTACTAATTAGGCCTAAAACGTGCTCATACATGTTTAAACTTGATTAGTAACGGACCCAAATGCGTAAAATGCAATGATTCGATCCAATGGATCTTACATTATTGAAAACCGAGCCAAACAGATAAACCAACCATCAAATTTCCGGGCAAGGCCTATATATATGGATATCCTTTGCAAAGAGCTTTCCAACGGTATTTTATAAGCCCAATTCCGAGCTAAAACAAAGAAGTTATCATCAAAATACTAAACCAGGCCCTAAAACCGACACTCTTGCACTCCAACGGCCATATCTTTTGATGCATAAAAGATTTTAACCTAAATCCAACGACATTAGAAAGTTGACATTTAAAAATTTCCAATGATATCTCATTTGCCTTAATCCGACTTTGCAATCAAAAGTTATGGAAGTTTTAAAAGTGTTTTCATATAAGGCAAATCGCACCCAGCGTAACTCAGTGAGTTGCGTGCGCCTGCAAGTCATTGAGATGCGCGCAGCACCCAGCGCGACTCAGAGAGTTGCATGCGCCACCTGACACCGCGACTCTAAAACCCTAAACCTAGATTCCTACGCGTATAAATAGGGGTCTTCTCTTAGCCTAATGACAACTAAAAAATCAGAATTCTAAACCCTAAATTCTAAAATCCCTTCTCTCAAACCCTCTTACTATCATACTACTTTTCTTCTCTCTTCTCAAATACTTTCCAATCCTAATTGAATCCATTGAAGTTCTTGGAGGTACGAAGAAGAAAGAAAGTCCATAAATGCACAAGACGGAGATTTAACATAAAAGAAGAACAGTTAGTTTCTGAGCACTTAGATAAATCACTTTTCTTTTATTGTTTAAATAACTTTAATTGATTAATTAGTGTTGTTTGATCACTTTAAACAAACTTTTTATTAGTTAAATTCACATATTATTCTTGCATTAAATAAAGACTAGAATTGAATAATTAATTGATTGTTTTATCACCTAAGTCAAGGCGAATATTGTTTATTTTGTTTCTTTCACGAATTTGAATTAAATAAGAATAACGACATTCGTTGCCATGTAATCCTTATGTGATTAACGCGTGTAAATAAAATCAATTAACTTAGTTTTAGGTGTCACGTTGCGAATATTATTTGGTGATGAAATTGTGAAAAAGGAATAGCTAGTAGAGGCTGCACTAGGGCTAGGATAACGATTCCCCCCTAAAGGAAACGTTATCTTAGTACCCTCGCTCCCGAACTCATTTCTGGTACACGTAGACCAATTTGGGCATGAGTAAACTTATGATTCGTGCTAAATATCCCTTGAACTCTACTTGGGAGAAAGGCATGAACGAGGTTTATGAGTTTTCCTAAAACTCATTGGCGACTCCTTACTTGTTTCTTATAAAAAAGCGTGATGATAGGATCAACTCTAATTCAAGGTCCCTTAAACAGTCAGGAATTCAAATCCTAATACACCCTAAAAAGTGTAAATTCCTAGGCTTTTAAAGGGCCAAGGGCATTTAAGGAGAAGGATCCCCTACAATGGGACACCCTCCTTACAGAAAGCAATAGAAGTGTCATTGTAAGATCTAACTTAACTTTATTTTAATTTGTTATTATTATTATTATTATTATTATTATTATTATTATTATTACTACTATATATCAAAAACAAAATTCATAAAACCTACAATAAATTAGTGGGAAGCCGAGATACAATCCGAGCCCCCATTCCTCTAGCTATAGCAAAGCCTACCCTAGTGAAGATATGATCTACAGCACGAGCCCCAATGTCTTGCGTCGTCGAGAACCTCTTAATCCGCTTCAGCAACGCAACAACCTCCTTCTCTAATTCCCCTAACGAAGAAAAGGAGAAGTGAATGAAACCATAGCCAATTGCCCGACAACGAGCTTCATACTTAACCCGCTTCCGATGAGCCACATCAGCCACAACCCATCCAGGAAAAAGTCAAATAGCCTTATCTGTGTCAAAGGAGAAGACCCTATGAAGTCGACACATAGATCACGACCACGATCCCATGAATAAAGTAACACTCGGCAGGTCTGAGGGCCCCGTCATTCCCTCCAGACAACCCTATGTCAACCTCCTTTCTTGCTGAAATCCCAGATCTGTAGCAAATATCAACAAGTGTATCTCGAATAACATTATGCCGATGTTTAATACCTACAATGCCAGCACACGACACCGCGTGGTCGCCGAAAATATCCCCAGTAAAAACCCGAGAGCAAGCAGAACATGGTGTCGAGACAAAGAACAATGGAATACCTAGTCGATAACACAACACACATCGGTATGTTTTGGTGTTCATCGTCTGACCCAACCCAAAAATAAGGACCGCCCAAAGCCAAGTAGAGGTGTGATCTCCCTGCTGCGACTTCCACAATGCTGACTAACAAGGAGACAAAGAAAAGATGGATTCTGTAGAAGCGGTAACCTTTGTGAAATATATATCAGCTAATTTCTTCATGAGTTTAGGGGCAGCGACCTAACAAGGATTACCTAAAATGTCAGACTCCACCGTTCCATTAAACAGACTCAACGCATCCTCAAAGGCTTGACCCAGACAATACTAGTACGACGCAGAAGCATCGTCTGCAACCCAGAGGACTGCAACCGAGAAGCGAGAAAAGCATAATGATGAACATCACCTGTGGAATAAGCACCAAGCCCGCCAAACGCAAATGGTAAGGTGGCAAGCCGCCACTGCCAATCACCAAACCCGGGCCCCGAAGCAGTAACAATACGCTCCAAGGAAGATCGAAGAGCCTCGTCAAATACGCGTTGAGCCGCCTTAAAAGCAATTGGAGGACAAGTATGTAAGGCAAAGTAGAGTTTAGAAACTCTAGTACATGCCCTAAGTAACAACAGCTCACATTAAGGATCATCCAGCAGATAACAACCTTATCCATAAGCGCAATGGTCTTGGTCACCCTCTGCATCACAAGCTTGCCACTAAACCTGGAATCGGAACTAAGGGGACCACCAAGCAGCTTAGCACCATGCAAAGGTTGAGTAATAGAAGGGGGAAAAACACCCACAAGTCTACTTCGAGGGTCTTCTGTAGGCCAGAAAACTTCAGTTTTTTCCACGTTGAGATGCAACCCAAAACGAGGCCCTTCCTCCATAATCAACTATAGAACCTTCCCTACCACCAAAGTGTCGCCAATAATAGTGCCGTCATCCAAATACCACGCCTGAAGACATACCTCAAAAGCATCTCTGATTTTACACACAAGATGTTGTAAAACCAAAGAAAAAAGGAGAGGACCAAGGGGATCATCCTGCTACACCCCCTGAGACGACCATAAGGTGTGGTCCCCATAATACAATATGGCTAGATTAGAGTAGCAAAATTCAACCCACTGTGAAATACCCGGACAATGACGACGGACTTCATGTAACATGACCGCACGATCAACTAGATTGAAGGCATTTCGAAAATCCACCAACAACATTGAAAGATCAACATCAGAACCACGATCCTCAATCAACCGATTATTATTATTATTATTATTATTATTACTACTTCCTCTGTTTTTTTATTATTGCACCATAGGGGTTGGGTACAAATATTTTGGTAGTGGAAAAAAGTAAGTGAGAGAAAGGTAAAAATACAACATTGCCCATGTGACATATTGATAAACTAAAAAGTAAGTGTGAAAAAGCAAGGGTATGTTGGGTATTTGTAGTGTGAACATAAATAATTTTTTTCCTAAGGAGGAAATGGTGCAATATTTTTGAAACTTCCTAAAAAGGCAAGTGGTGCGACAATAAAAGAACGGAGGAAGTATTATTATTATTATTATATCTCAAAAAAAGACAAAGTCATACAACCTACAAATAATTAGTGGGAAGCCGAGATACAATCTGGGCCCCCACTCCTTTAGCTATAGCAAATCCTATCCTAGTGAAGATATGAGCTGCAGCATGAGCCCCAATATCTTGAGTCTTCGAGAACTTCTGGATCCGCTTTAGCAATGTAACAACCTCCTTTTCTAACTCCCCAAGAGAAGAGAAAGAGAAAGGAAGGAAGCCATATCCAATTGCTCGACAATTGGATTCGTACTTCACTCGTTTCCGATTGGCCGCATCAGTCACTACCCGTCCAAGAACAAAGTCAGATAGCCCAGACTGTGTCAAAGGAGAAGACCCTGTCAAGTTATTGTCACTATTATTATTGTTATTGTTTTTATTATTATTATTGTTGTTATTATTATTATTATTATTGTTATTGTTATTATTATTATTATTATTATTATTATTATCTCAAAAACAAAAGCCATACAACCTACAATAAATTAGTGGGAAGCCGAGATACAATCTGGGCCCCCACTCCTCTAGCTATTGCAAATATTGTTATTATTATTATTATTGTTGTTGTTATTATTATTGTTATTATTATTGATGTTGTTGTTATTATTATTGTTATTATTATTATTAATCATGGCATCAAACCCGAACCCTTGCTCCTCCTCTAGTAAAGCAAAGTCAAAACATACTAGTACATAGTAGGGAATCACCAAATCCAAACACTTCAATGCCCCCCTAACATGCCCATTCTGAACACTTCCACCCCCTTCTTTCATCCCCAAACCATGGGAGGATTCGAAAAAATGGACGATATGTCTCCTTGGACTATGTCTAGTTCGGTATTTCAACAAAACCAATTCCCACCTCATTTATACGGCTAACAACATGAATTTTCTTATCATAATAGCCAAGGTAGCCAAGCAAATGCCGTCGAGTCGAGTGAACAATTCACCCAAATGCCAAACACCTAAATTCCAAACACATTAGACCAATGGTGTACCGAAGAGGAATTTACCGCTACCAACCGAAAGTGTAATGTTTGGGCACATTTTCAATTAAGTAGAGATGGAACCAAAGCCAAGTGTAAGACATCTAATAAAATTTACTTAGCCGAAAACCAAGGGAGGGACGGGAAACCTTAGTAGACATGTAAAAAAATGTGGTGAACCATCTAGTGATCCAACCCAACCCAAAATTTCTCAATTCCATCCACATGGCTTTTCTTACAATTATGAGAGAGGTAGGGATGAACTTGGGAGAATGTTAGTAGATGCCGAACAACCTTTTTTTTTTGCCGAAAATGATGCCTTTAACAGTTACACTAACCGAGCACTACAACCTAACATAATAAAATATCTAGGACCCATTCGGCTGCCATGAAATCTTTTCAAGAGTAAAAATTGAAGTTATATGATGAATTGAGTAACCTTACTTGTAGAGTTTCTTTGACTGCCGATGCATGGGATAGTGGTTACGGCAGATTCACCATTTGTGTGTGACTTGTCATTGGTTGGATACTAATTGGTTATTACAAAAACACATTATCCATTTTAAAATGCTTGAATAACCCCATACCGGTCTTAATATTGATGCATATAATCTTAGGTCCAAAATCATGTCTATGACTTTTGATAATGCAACTTCTATGACATTTAGTGCAAATTTAGATAAAGCACAATTGATCGATGTAATATTAGATGGAGATGCAATTCATATATATTAGATGCATTGGTCATGTTCTTAACTTGTGTGCGAAGGATGGAACACAAGCAATTGGTTCATTTTATCACAAAATTAGAATTGATATTATGTCTATAAACAGCTCTAACATGAGATTTCAAATGGAAAGCTTTTTGCAGGCAACAAAGGATAAAGGCTATTAAAATATCAACGAATTGTGCAACTAGGTGAAACTCTACTTATGAAATGTTGAGTAGGGCAATCGAGTACAAGGGTCTATTAAAAATTATTTATAATAAAAAATTTCCTCAATATGCTTTATTAGATGATGATTAGTCTAATTGTGAAAAATGCATGCAGTTTTTACAATTACTATATAGTATGACACATTGTTTTTCTTCTGTTTATTATCATTGTGCTCATTCTTTTCTTAGCAATGCATGTTTACTTGCACAACTTTTTCCTGAACAGCGATCACAACACGATAATGAAGGATACCTTCCATCTATGGAAGAAAAATGGCGTAAATATTGTACTACTCTTCCTATGATTTATATTTTTGCTTCTATATTAGATCCAAGACAAAAGTATGCAGACACATTCTTATTAATTGACATTTATTTTCAATGCATGAATTTTGAAGATGATGTTGAATCATATAAAACTACTTTGACTAATCAATTTTTTGCCTTATATGGAGTTTATGAATCTAAATATGAAACCGTGACTCGATTTGCTCCTTTTCAATCATCTAAAAACGTATGTAAAAGAGCAAAAGGTTTATTTGCATAAGTTGCTAACATGATGTCCAAGTTTTCAGGTAGTGATTCATCATCTAGGAGAACACAAAGCGATGTTTCGGAGTTGCAAATGTACTTAAGTTACGACTTCATGAAAGGCATGGACGACGAAGAGAAGTACGACTTTGACATCCTTGATTGGTGGAAAACACAAAGCACGAAACATCCATTTTTGGTGGCAATGGCTTGTGATATTTTTGCTATCCAAGTCTCCTCCGTTGCCTCCGAAAGAGCTTTTAGTGCATCTAGAAGGGGTTTAGACGATATAAGAACAAGACTAAAACCCGAAACACTTGAAATGTGTGTTTGTTTCAAGGATTGGTTGGATGCCGAAACTCGCTGCCAAGATCATATTTATGCAGAAAACGACGACGATGAAGGAACATCGGGTTCTACTATGCTAGTTCACAATTAATTCAATTGGCCGATGACATTGAACAAGAAGAAGAAGACGAAGACGAAGAAGAACAATAAGAATAACAAGATTACATATTATTGTACGAATTAGGGTTGTTCAATTTCGGATATCCGATTCGATCCGAAAATTCGGATATCCAAAATTTTCGGATTGGAGAAATTGCGATCCGAATCCAATCTGAAATTTTCGAATATTCGAATTTTCGGATCGGATATCCGGATTTTCGGATCGGATAGTCGAGTTTTCGAATCGGGTAGTCGAATTTTTGGACCGGGTAGTTTAAATATTCGGATAAAATCCGATCCGTATCCGATCCAAAAATTCAAATTTTTTTTCGGATATCCAATCCGAAACCATAAAAACCGGATCGGATATCCGAAATTTCGGATCGGATCATCGGATTTTCGGATCGGATATTTCGGATCGGAAATTTTTGAACACCTCTAGTACGAATTTAGTATTATCGAACCCCGTACAATAAAATAAGCTATAAAGTTAAGTTATTCATCAATTATTTTACGATTTTATCATTATAAATTATTGATTATCGATTTATCGTACCGACATATAATAAAATAAGTTATTCATCAATTTTTGTGTTATCGCACTCGTAAATTTTTTAATTATATGCGTTTTTGGTTTTTTGCTAAATAATAATAAAGATGTATAATAATAAAAACTAAAATTAATTATAATATATTAATAATAAAATTGAAAAATTGCTCTGAATAATCCGACCTTTGCCTCATCCGCCCAAAATAATCCTATCTTTCGATTATTTTTAAATAATCCGACCTTTATACCTTTTTCGCTTTAAATGGTCCCAATCGGTCATCCAACTTGTTATTACAAGTTACTAGACATGTGTCAGCCTATGATTAGGCAAAAAATAAATTATAAATTATAAATTATAAATTAAAAAAAAAGAAAAAAATTTAAAATAAACCCAAACCCAGATTCCGGCAGCCCCTGCCACCGACCCCTCCCCGAATCCGGCCACCAACTCCCCCCCATTTCCCGATTCCGGCCACCCCCTCCCCTCCCCAGCCCACCCACCGAAACCACCTCCGTCTTTAAAATCCACATTATTTTCTCTCTCTATAATTCTCCCTTCACTCACACATTTCATCAAACACCTTCCGTGTAACTTAGCTAATCAACCTTAGTGAAATTTGTTTAACTTACATCAATGGCGGAACGCCATGGCAGAGAAGCAGAGACTTCCCAAAACGACACTACAACTACTGCTACAAGTTCAACTTCATCTTCTCAATCCCTTTTGGGTTAACTCAATCCTCACCCCAAATCAACAACAACAAAAGAGAGAAAACAATAAATACCCAGTTTACAGAGGAGTGAGAAAAAGAACTTAATGTTTATATGAAATTCGAACCCAGAAAAGAAATTCGAATATGGCTTGGTAAATTCAACACATCACAAATGGCGGCGTGTGCTCACGACGTTGCTGCACTTTGCATACATCAATGGTGACTCAACAATTCTCAACTTCCCTGAACTCTCTAACTCACTCCCTTGACCTACGTCGAATTCACCGCGTGATGTTCAAGCTGCTGTCGCTTTAGCCGCCGCAATGAAGAGGTAGTTCGGTGGGTGGGTTGGGTAGGGGAGGTGGTTTTGGTGGTGGGTCTATTGAAGAGGGTGGCTGTAGTTTTGTTTTTTTTTTTTAATTTTTTCAATATTTTTTCTTTTGCTATTATTATTTTTTGATTAATTTTTCTATTTTAATATTTTTGACCAATAATGTGGTAATATGTGTGCAAACCATTCCAAGTCACAAAAGGTAACCTGTTTAGCCGGTTTCAAGTCACTTGGGACCATTGGGAGTGAATTGGATATAAAGGTCGGATTATTAAAAAATAATCGAAAGGTGGGATTATTTTGGGAGGATGAGGCAAAGGTCGGATTAATCCGGGCAATTTTTCCTAATAAAATAACATAAATAATTATGAAGAAATAAAAGAACTATCATAATAAAAATAAGAAAAATACAAAGAACAATAATAATATAATAATAAAAAACACATAAATTAATAAAATATTTAAATATATTGATTAAAAAAACTGGGTGGCCCGCTACTCGGCCCGGAACGCCAGGTACGTGGGCTGTGCCGTGCCGTGGGCTGGGTTGTGCCAAATGAAGGCCCGGCACGGCCGGCCTGCCAAGAGGGAGGCACGGCACGACACGACATGAGCCACCACCGGGCACGATGAGGCCCGACACGGCCCGTTGCCCACCTATATGGTGGGGTATAGTCGTATAGGAAATAGTAAGAGAGATAGTGGTGAGGATTTTTTCAAAGCATTGGTATGGTAAAAAAAAAATTACTCTTGAGGAGAAATGGATGGGTAGAGTGAGAAAGTGGGTAGAGAGAGAATGAGGAGAAATAATGCTCCTTATTGGTATGAATGCTCTAATCACTAGACCTACAAAACAAACCAAACTCATAAGTCAAAACCACCATGACCCTCCCCCACCACCCACGAAACCAACTAGACCAATCCCTAAAAAAATCTAGACGCACAAATAACCACCTGGCCCACTACAAACCAATCATAGACCCACAAATTTACTTCCTCACCCAGTGTAATGATTTTCAAAAAAACGATACACAACACAACAACTTCAAAGAGGATAGGTGACCCTAGGATGCCCTACACGTAAGCTTGCAACTTCATTTAACAACATATGTTCCTTTCAAATTAGAGGCAATTTAATTTATTTATACTTTACAAGATTCGAAAATAAATACATAAGAGGTAAAAAACCGTAACATCCAAGGCAACACCCAGATCATACACTAGCTATACAAACAGTTAAACATAATTATCAAATTAAAGAAGTCCAATGTACAAACTAGCAATCCGGGGCATCGCCCAGGACACACACTAGTTTTAGATTAAATAATAGTTGAGATTAATTTGGGAAAGATATTTTTTTGATCCAAATGATTTGAGAAGGATATTAACAGTTTGGATTATTTCCCAAAAAAATTTAAAAACCTTAGTTTGATATTAAACTTTTTAACCATTCAATATTACTATGTATGATCATCAACGCTTAAAAGTTGCAATTGAAGTTTCGTAATTTAGAAAGAAAAAACAATTTACGTCTTACAAAACAGTGGTAATTAAGAATTTGTAATTTGGAATAATCATAATTTTGAATTTGAAAAATTTATATGTTAAAATACTTGTACTCAAGTAGTCTAATATGCCTGTCAAAAAAAGAGAGAGAGAGAGAGAGAGAGAGAGAGAGAGAGAGAGAGAGAGAGAGAAAGTAGTCTAATACGACTATATGAGTGATAAAAAAATAATAAGAAAATCAATATTCATATTCATGTAAATAAGTATTATTTAAATAATTGTTTAAATAAAAAAGTTAAATACACACTTTGTTTCAGGTAACATTATTAACATAACTATATATGATGGGTAATATACGTATTATAGTCAACTGTATAAATTAGTGATGAGTGTCATTGGTGGCACTCATTTGATGAGTTGTTTTTACCTTCTTTTCATAGCCTTCTTTCTTAATAAATGCTTAGTTTTATTGATTTTCTCCTTAGTTTCCTTATTCTCTTTTATTTTTGTGCTTATGGATTTTCTAGTGTTTTCTCCTTTATTATTTGTTCTCTTTTCGTGGTTGTAGGTATAATACGAGGTTCGGGTCTTGATATTGGTGGACTACTAAGTTGGAAGATGCCTTTGGAGCAAGCTTATAAGCATTGGGAAAACTCAAGAAGTAAGAAAGTGGCATGCTTCAAGTTCTAGCTCTTGCGCTCTCATGAAACCATGGTGTTGATTACATCCACCGTCAAGTCCATTTGAATCTACCGTGCTTAGTGACTATCATGAAGACATTGCGTGCGCACACGAGGAACTATTTGCGAGCGCACGAAGCTACGAAGAAATCGAAGAAACCCGAAAGAGCGCTGTCGCGTTTGCTTGGTTTTCGGATTTTCTCGACTTCGATTTCCCGCCTCTTATAAATATCTATTTTAACCTATTTTTGTATGAGTTTTTTTAGACATTATTTTCCTCATAATTTTAGCCTAGTTGAGAGTATCTCTCTCTAAATTTAGGATTAGTTTAAGAGTAGATTTAGAGAGAAAAAGTGAGAGATTTCAATGGTGATTTGAGAGATTGAAGATTCAAGGTGACAATTGTATTGAAGAGCTCCATAATCAATCAATAAGGATTTCTAACTCTATCTCATTTTATTTCTTTGTTTAAATTCATGTTTGTTTGATTTGATTTTGATGATTGATTCTTGATTAGTGTAGTTGTTCTTCAATATATGTTGATCCTTGATTTCATTTACATTCTTGTTGATTTCATGATGGATTGTAGTGAGCAGTTGCTTGCTAGGGGTGGGTAAAACATGTATGATTGATGGATTGAGATTGATTTGAGAATTTGAGTAGTTCTTTTGTTGTGATTAAATCGGTTGATAGAATTGTGCATGTGGTTGAATTGATAAGGAGTAGCTAACCTTGATTTTCAAGCTAGATTACATTGTGATTCCTAATGACATGACCACTTGATTTAGGGATTGCATTTATTAACTGAATTTGTTTTGTGATTCTTCTTTCTAGTCATTCATAGAGGAAACCTAGCTGACTTTTAGGAGATAGCCTTTTGAGTTCTCTTGATTCAATTACTATATTCCTTTGCAACATTTGGTTGATCGATTTCCCCCTTAATTGGCATTCCTATCTTGATTACATGTTGATCCTCATTCCCTAGCGTTTCATTTGTTTGTTTCTAGTTTTGGTAGTTGGTTAGTATTGGTTACTCTATCCTTCACCTTTGACTTCGACCTAGCTTAGCCGCACATTGGAAACACTTAAGCATAACCGTTCCTAGTGGTTCGACCCTTGACTTACCTCTATACTTGTATTTAGGTTTGTTAAGTGATTATAAATTTTGTTTGGCGATAGGGAGGATTAGTCAACGACCTAGTTTTTCCTACGTCAAACATTTTTCTAATTTCTCTCCTAATCTCTTTGTTTGTAGCTTAGAGCAAAGCTAACCTCGTGTATGTATTGATAAATTGATGAATGAGAAAGTCAAGGATAATAGGAAAATATTCCCAAAATTATTTCATGGTATACACAAGGTTAGCATATTCCACCTTAAATCATGTATGGCATCACACAAGGTTTAATTTTGCAAGGATTTTTTTTTGGGGATTTTTTTACGTAAAATAAAGAAACAAAATATTATTAACTAAATATGATTAGTAATTAATTATAGTAAAAGATATTCCCATGTCACTAAAAAATGTTAGTTATTAATAATTGAACATATTTAGTAATTTTATATGTGAAACTGAAAATCTATATGAGTATTTGAGTATACCAATACATGTAATTAAGTACATTTCATGGACAAAAAAATCTACGTGAAGTGTTTTTAAAGTAAAAAAAAAAAAAATTACACCCTTTGATTTAGGAAGTACTTTAAAAAAATCTTATTCATAAAATATCATGATCTTGTTTAAGGCTAAGATAGTAGAGAATTGGAGACCAAAATATTTTCTCTGATCACGTCATAATTTTTGATTTATTAGGTTTTTTTTTCAAAATAAATAAATAAATAAATAAATTAGCTAAACTTTTAATTGCTATTTTTTTATAGGAAACAACTATTGCTTATTTTTACATGATACTTAATAATTGATGTTCATCAATGGAGGATTAGACTTACAAGATATAATTAATGTCATATTACAATTTATATTGACTAAAAAAACGTAGAGGCAATAATGTAATGATTTTAAAGTCTCTAATTTCACATAATTGATGTTGATGATGATAAAGTTTGAAATATATAAATGGAGGTTAAGGTTGGGAATGGAGATTTTTTTTTTAAATATTTTTTTATAAGAACCCATTGATGATGAACATTATTGATGATGAAAATTGAAGATGAAAGTAACTTTAATTTCCTTTTATTTAGAAAAATTTGTCAAAAAAAAAACATTTAAATGCCTCATTTTGCAAGAAAAAGCCTTTTAAAAGGATCTTTGTTTAAAAAACCACCATGATCACTTTTTTTGTTTAATGAAACCTTTCCCATCTTTTCCGGCATTGACTCAATTTTTCAGGCGTTGACCCCTTATTTTATCTACTTACAGCCTATTGTTGGGTAATTAAATTTAGGGCAAGCCTCCCCAAATCACTCCAATAAAAAATTAGGGAAAATAATCTCCCAAAAATCCGATCAATTAAAAGATAAATTAGGGTTCTTAATCTATTTTTCCACAATTGTAGTGCTTACTTCACCATTGTAGTACTCAATCCAGTGTTCTTCTCTCTTCTCTAATACTTCTCTTCTTGTGCGATGTTTTTTGTACTCTAATAGTTTTTTTTTTTTTTTTTTTTTTTTTTTTTTTTTTTTTTTTTTTTCGGCAGAGGTGAAAATATTGGTACAATCTAGTTAGCCAGACTTCCTAGCATTTACAGCAAGGAAATGGGCTTTGTTGACATTCGATCTATCCACCTTGATACATATAACAAAAGACCTCTTTTTTGCCTCCCTGTGGATATCTTTGACAATATTTCACAACACCTACTCCGCTTTATTCGGATATTGCAGAGCTCTGACTGCTACACTGGAGTCTGTTTTGATCACAACATTGGGGATAGCCATTGGAATTTCTCTAAGGGCGAATAGAATAGCTAGTGCCTTCGCTTGATTTGCAGAGGAAGAAAACACTCTAGACGCTCCTTGTTTTTGTTCTTGGTCGTTTCTGTTTGTAGACCAGGCTACTGAAGCTTCCCATTATGCTGTGTCTTTCTTCTTTCCTCTTTTCCAAGCAGCATCAACGCAAACTGAAGTAAAATGATTCCCTGATGCTTTCCCTAGACTCTAAACTGGGATGAAGTATGTCTTGTTATGCTCCCTTTCCTGCTTGGGAGCACTGTCCTGATAGGATTGAGATGCATACTGCCATCTTACGACGTGTACCTGTACTGCCTTCATGACCGTAAGGGGGTTAATACTCACGTCTCTGAAGATAATATCGTTTCTGTGAATCCAGATCGCCCATAAGATTGCCACAAAGGTGGCAAGTCTGGTTGATTTGGTGTCTTTGTCCTGCATATAATTACTAATAAAGTTAGTAACCCATTCCTTGTAATTTAGAAAACTAGGATTAGAGGAAAGAATACCCAGGTGCGAAGCCTTCCAGATTCGTTGAGAAATTTCACATAATCTGAAGAGGTGATTCATACTTTCCCTCTCAAATTTGCACAAAGGGCATAGCTTAGAGGTTTCAATTCTCCTCTTCTCCAAGTTGTCCATTGTAGGTATGATGTTTTAGGTTATTCTCCATATAAACATTTTCCATCTTGGGAAGAGGTTGCATTTCTAGAACTTCTTCCAGAAATTGGGCTTATTTGGTACCCAAACTCTTGTTGCTTACCTATTAATCTGCGACCAATAACCTGATTTGAAAGAGAATTCCCCATTTTTCTCTAGCGTCCATGAGAATTCGTCAGGTTGATCATCCTCTGGGATGTGAATAGCGAGGATCTCTCTGGCTGTTTCTTCATCAAATGTTCTCCAAAAAAGCCTTGCATTCCATCTTCTATCAGTAGTCATCAGATCTAAAACCTTTGAGATTTCCTGTAGGCCTGTTACTCTTCGAAATTAGACTCTCCTTTCACTCACCCAGCAGTCCTGTTCTATATTTGTGGAGGCCCCATTTCCAATCCTTCTCCCAATCTTGTCTTGAAATGTGGAGGCTGCTCTAACCAAGCTCTTAACAGCTCAAGAGCCCTTGATGATCTTCCTTCCCATAGCGCCTAAGGAAATTGGATCTTTTCCATACTTAGCTCTGAAAATCTTGCTAGCCAGGAGAGAGGAGTTAGAGTAAAGTCTTCAGCTCTGCTTCATTAAAAGACTTTGGTTAATAGCTGAGATTTCCTTTAGTCCTACCCCTCCCTCAAATTTATGAAGGAACAAGACTTCCTTCTTTCTCCAACATATACCTTTGTATGTTGAAGTCGAGCACCACCAGAATTTGTTGATGAGAGAGTTGATCTTAGAAGTTATTTGCTGAGGGAACTAGTATAAAGAGAGTATGTGATGAGCTAGTGCCAATAGGACACCATTGATTAGTACTAGCTTTCCTAGTTGAGCAAGCAATGAGAATTTCTAAGAGGAGACTTTCTTCTGAATTTTCTCCAGAAGACAGTTAAACTTTAAACTTGCTCTACCATTTACATCCATCGGACAACCCAAGTATGTCCCCAACTCCGAGCAGCTTTTAACTCAAAGTGGTTGTCTTAGCAATTTAACAAATCTGGATGGAGTATTCGGACTGAACAAGATTGCGGATTTTTTCTCGTTGACAACCTCTCATGAGATGATGCGAAAATCATCCAGAATTTTCTTGATGAGTCTGCAGAAGGTAGGAGTTATTTAAAACACAACAATGCATCATCCGCAAAGAATAAGTGGTTAATTGGAGGGATACACCTGGCTAACTTAATCCCTTGAATTTCTCCTGAGTTTTGAAGGGTTACAATTTCCTTGAGAGCACCTCCATTACCAAAATGAAGAGATAAGGTGATAAGGGTCTCCTTGTCTTAGCCCTGCTTTTGGAGTGAAAAATCTTGTGGGTTAACCATTTACAAGAATAACATATGAAACTGTGGAAATGCATTGAAGGATCCATCGTCTCCAATTCTCCGGGAAATTCGTTTTTCCAATATAATCTTGATCAGCTCCAAGTTAACCCTGTCATAAGATTTGCTTAGATCAATCTTTAGGATCCCCTCAAATCATCCTCCTTTTTTCCTTCCTTT
Source organism: Chenopodium album (assembly GCF_948465745.1). Taxonomy (NCBI): domain Eukaryota; kingdom Viridiplantae; phylum Streptophyta; class Magnoliopsida; order Caryophyllales; family Amaranthaceae; genus Chenopodium; species Chenopodium album. Next base: position 47,853,797 of record NC_137843.1, read on the forward strand.
TCCTGCAGTTAGGATTTTATGAGCTATATAGCAATTGTCTACCAAAGCCTTCATAGAATAAAAGCATTTTGGAAATCTCTGATTAAATCAGGTAAGATGTGCTTGAGCCTGTTTACCAAGAATTTGGAGATAATTTATAGAATGAGTTACATAAGCTTATGGGACGGAACTCATATACCTTCTTTGGCTGCTTTTCCTTTGGAATAAGAGTTATGAAGGTACGATTTGTTTTTTTAAGCATATAGCCCAAGTTGAAGAAGTGTTGAACTCCTCTAATCACGTCCTCCTTAATAGAGGCCCAGTTTTGTTGAAAAAAGATCGGTGGGCTTCAATCTGGGCCTGGGGACTTCAGGGGATGCGGATCAAAGGCTGCTTTCTTAACCTCATCACTCGAAAATGGCTTGCTTAGCCATTCCAAGTGAGCTAGTGATAGCTTTGGGATATCATCAGTCCAACTCCCTCTTAAGAGAGTAGCTTCATCAGTTTAGGCCTGTTGGGAAATGGGACCATCAAATAAAGTTTCAAAGTGAGACAAAAATTGGGCCTTAATTTCTTGATTATCCGTAATCCAGTTTCCTTGATCATGTTGTAGCACCCTTATCTCAGCTCTCAATGACCTCTCTTTCATACTCTTGTAGAAGAAAGATGTGGGTTGATCTCCCAAAGAATCCCACTTTGATTTCGCCCTTTGAGGCCAATACCACCATCTAAGAGTAGCCTCCTCCTCCAGTTGCTTCCTATTTTCTATCTCCTCACCGGAACCAGAATTGGATAGCAAAGCTTCCTCTTGTTGTAGCTCCTCCAAATTATCCTTTAAGTCTTGCCAATTAAGGCCCATAAGGACACGTTTCTTACTAATGCACCAATTTCTAACTTCATTGAGACAATGCTTGAGCTTTCGTTGTGTTACAAAGAGTGGTGATCCATTTACTTGTGTAACCCAAGTAGAGGAAATTAATTCATTCACCTCTTTTAACCTTAAGCACCAAGCCTCCATCTTGTATGGTGTCTTTTTCAAGGAGGATTTAGGATAGACTTCCAAGATAATGGGAGCATGGTCTAAGAAAATGATAGGTAGGTTCCAAACTCTAGCATTTGGGAATGATAGTTTCCAATCATTGTTCGCATATGCCCTATCTAATTGCTCATATAAGGGATCATCCACTCTGTTATTGCACCATGTGAATTTTGTGCTAATGGAGTGAACTTCTGTTAACTCATTCTCAAACTTCCAAGGTAGGAAATATGAGATTCCTTGGATGGAATGGCGACCTCCCAGTTTTTGTCCAGTTGATTCAAGTTAGTTAAAATCCCCAACAAGGATGTAACGTCCCTTATGAGTTTGCATGAGATTACTTAGCGTGGTCCACACTTCTTCTCCACAAGAAAGGTATGGGCTACCGTACACACAAGAAAGACAATACGAAACACCATCTACTAGAGTTATATTACAAAGGATAACATTCGGAAGGACTACAATAACATCTACTACTACCCTATCCGACCAACATAGGAACAACCCTCCTTTGTTGGCTAAAGCATCATACCTAGTACTACCTTTGAACCCCTTTCTGCTGAAAAATGGAGATAAGGACTTAACACTACGCTTAGTTTCACTAAGGAAAATAAAGTCAACATTAAACCTAGCCGCTAAGATCATCATCAAGGGGAAAATCGGGGAGCTATGATCACTCGCTCCCCTACAATTCCAGTTTAAGCAACTCATTTTCCCTCCAAAGGCTGTGGGCCAGCAACGCTATCATTGAGGTCTTTAGTTGTGCTGGTGACGTCTTCGTCCGACCCGAAAGTGTCTTCTCGTACAACAATCCTTAGCACCTGGATTCTAGTGGGGAGACTACCATTGCGCTCCACTTCTTCCATTTTTTCCCATAGATCATCCTCCTTGCTAATTCCATACTTACACTTCTTAGTTTCACCCTGACTCTCACTCTTCTCTGTTCCCTCTTCAGACCTCCCCTGCTTCTTTTTACTGCCAGCAGAAGCCTTAAAATTCCAAGACAGACCTAAGGACCTTTTTTTTGGTAGATCCTTTGCAACTCCCGAGCTTCATTTTTTCTTCCTCGAACCCTCCTCCAAAAATATTCTCCCCCTCCTTCTCTTGTACAGAATTTTGCGTTGCTCATGTGAGTAGAAGTCCGGTTCAAAGCCAGATGACTCTTGGCTAGAGCTTAGCTCTAACTTGCTTAAATTCAAAATTGTCTCTATTGATTTCGATGAGATTGAAGACGGTGCAGTATTGAATGAGTCAACATAGGCTAGGGAGTTTGGGGGGCTTTCTACCACCTCCTTTGTCGGAATAGAGAATTTGGAAGAGTTAGACGAAGACAGCGGCATGGGGCCTTTGAGTTTAAGCCAGTTGTGAGCGGGATTTTCAGAGGTGGTTTTGGATGAGAAATTCTTGCAACTTACATGAGATTTGGCTATTAGGGTGTTCAGAGAGGTATGAGCAAGAGAAGCTTGAGAGACACGGTAGGTTTCCAATTCCTCCTTGTTTGCCATAAGGAATGGAAAAGCAAATTCAAGTTTCCTAATAAGAGGGTCAACGAGGATAGTTTTTGGTCTAAAAGGGTCAAGAAGTGGATTGAGAGTGTACACTCTATCTATGGGTAGTAAGGAAACTTTATAGTCGCTTTCAGCTTCCATTTTTGTGGTTGACATAGTGAAAGGGGGGTTGACAGTTGACGGTTATTTTGAAAGAGGCAATAAACAATTAAATGGAGATATGGTGGGGCTTTTAAGCGAATATAGCGGGGGATAAACTTCATGATTTAGAGAATAAAGGGGCAATTTAAACAAGCATAACTCTAAGATGACATCAATGCTGGTAGTTGGGAGAGTAGAAAAAGAAGGAAGTGGAGAGCTAGAATACAGGGAGTTTAAAAATTTACTACCCGCAGTTAATACTTCACCTAAGGAGTTTAATAGAGTGACAGCTTGGAGCCTTTATGAGGCTCGAGAAAGCTAATGTGGAGTTACAATAGTCCGTTCGTGGTGATCAGTCAGAGTCAAACTTTCAGTTGGGTCAAGATTAAGTGGAGAGGATAGTTTGACTAATAAATGGGCAGTTGGAATAGTAGAAGGTGGGTGAGTACCTGGTTTTGCTGAGAAGAATGCAATGGGGATGGCAGAATACGCTATTCCTCCTGGTTTATTACGCTGTAATCCATCGGCTGAACACCTTGAACAGTCTCCGGGGATGGTGGAGATGGGAAGGACTTTCTCTTCCTTCGTTCAATCGAGCTGAAATGAGTAGCTGACTAAGATTTTCTACACCAAGTCCTGGCATATTTCCTCTTTTGTTGAACTCGGATATTTGGTTTCATGATCTCTTTCCATATGATCATTCTATTACCTTGACTTTGGAGTGATGGGATAATAATTGGGTTTAATTCAACCAGCCCTCGTCTTGCTCTAATTGAACCCTTTTTCGGTGGCGAGGAGATATCTACTCTGTTCTTGGTGCAAGTAGAATTAGCCATATCCTCTGTCTTCTATCTCTTGTTTACATCATTGTCCATCTGAGTAGCATTGTTTTCATTAGGAGAGGGATCAGCTGCTTTTTTCCTTGATCTATGGCTTGGTCCTGGATTACCAGAGCTTGGTGGACTATCAGAGGATGATGAGGTTGATTCTTGGTGGTTGTTACTACGAGAAGGATGGTGGCTTCCCGAATTACCACTACTAGGGGAACTTTGGTAGGGAGTATGCTCAGATGTAGCAGAAGTTGGAGCTGGATGAGGATAAACTCTGAGGTTAATTCTCGCAATTCCGAATCGTTCCACATCCGGAAGTCCCATAACTTTCTTCGATTAGAGCGGCGTGTGAGGCCTAGACAGCAGCAGATCATAATGTAATCCACATAACCCTCTAATTCTATAGCTCACTTCTCTGTGTGCCATATGAGTTGGCAATTTGCAGTGAGGTTGTCTGTGGCCAATTTTCCCACATCCATGGCAGAAGATGAACACTCCCTTATACCTTAGAATACCCAAATGGCTTTTTCAAGTGTCACTTCATAGTAAAAGCTTAGGATAAGAGGTTTTTAGACATTCACCACCACATTAGCCCCCATTATAAATGAGGTCTGTCGTCCAAAGATGGTTGGTTAAATCTGATAATGCGACCTACTCTCTCAAGGATTCTTCTAGCCACCTAAGGCTGGTATCCCTCTATAGGGAGACCTTCAACTTTAATCCAGATAGTTGATTGTGAGAAATCCATCTCAAGAAGATAGAACCCATCTGCTGGGCCTTAAATACAAACAATGCACCTTTGTAAGGAGCTGAGCCTAGGGACATGAGGTTATCCCTGTCCTCCAATGAAGTGAAGAAGAAGAAGAATAGATCTTTGGAATGACTAGCTTTCTGAACAATGATGGCTGTGTTTGTTTTCCAGAACATGTTTACCCAATTTTGGATTTGGATTTCTGTGAAAATCCTATCATCAATCACTTTTCCTACAACTGCGAGATTGTATTTATCTACATCTTCAGGGTAGTCAAAAGGTTGTTTTGGTATACTAATTCCCATTCGATTGAGCACTGATGATTGACATTGGTGATTCATGGTTTTCAAGTTAAAAAAGGAGCTTCTCTAGTTCTTTGAGACTAGAGAGAAAAACACCCTCGGTTTGTTAAAGAGAGAAATACTTTTTTTTTTTATGGAAATTTTTTTGATTGTTTCTTGTACTCTAATAGTTGACTAGTTGTGTTGTTGCTAATTTTACAGGTATAACGGTGAAGAATTATTGTGGATGTGGCTTTCCATGGTGAAAAATAAATGAGTTCGTGAATTGCAGAAAAAAGCCCCAATTTTTACACTACTTGCAATAACAATTTGATAAATTATTAACACTTGCCTTAGTTTACTGTAGCAACATTAATGGCTTGCACCTGAGGACAGAGAAAGAGAGAGAGAGAAACCCAAATTGATGTGATTGCAGAGCAAAGAAATCATGGAGGAAGGAGTGAGAGAGCAGAGCATTCATGGAGGAAGGAGAGAGAATATAGGGGGCATTAACTTTTGAGGGAAAATAAGAAGGAAATAAAATTAGAGAGTGCAAATATAAAAAGAGTCGGGTGTAAGTAGGGAAAATGATAAAGGGTCAACGTCAAAAAATTCGAGTCAATATCGGAAAAGAGGGGAGAGGTTTCATTAAACAAAAAAAGTGATCGTGGTGGTTTTTTTTTAACAAAGATCCTTTTAAAAGGTTTTTCTTGCAAAATGTGGCATTTAAAATGTGTTTTTTTTTTGACAAATTTTCCTTTTATTTATAATGTCGTTTCTTTTTTTTCTTTTGAAAAAATTGTTAATAATGTCGTTTCTTATAACTAATTGAGTTAACACAACAAATGGGCCCTTAATAGTTGATTTTTTCACCATTTGAGTAATTTAATTTTTTTTTCATCGTTTGGGTACTCTTACCCTATTTCCGGCCAAAAAAAATAAATCACCTAAAAGAATTAAGTACCCCTAGTTAAAAATTAAGTACCTTGGGTTAACTTTACACCTCAGTAGAAATCCTCAAGCAAGACTTTGTGGGTCCACCAAAAAAATAGCGTAGCTTCTTTCTTCTTCTTCCCCTGTTCTTTCTTCTTCCCCTAAGTAGAAATCCTCTAACTTTTTTTTTTATCTATTCACATAACTACAAAAATTATCTCTAAAGATATTTTAGAAAATTATCTTTTCGGGGTTAACTTCTTTTATCCCCTTAGACCATCTTCAATGGTGAGACTTGAGGGAGTTTCTTTAGGAGAGATAGAGTATTTTTTTTGCAAAGGATACCAATAAGTTGGTATCTAAACTTAGCAACTTCAAAAGAAAGTTGCTAAGTTTAGATACTCAACTTAGAGTCTCATTTGACAAAAAGTGTGGGTCCTTACCAATATTATAATATGTTTTGCAAGTTATTTAAGTTTTAATTTTATTTTTTTTCTAAAAAAAACTTATAATATGATTTGGTGGGCCATAAATTGAAAGTGAAATTAGTATATTTTAGAGAGTCTCACCATTGGAAAATTAGAGTTCACATGAGTTGCTAAACTAAGAAGTGGGTTGAGTATCACAATTGAAGGTAAAAAAACAACTGATTTTGTATTTCAATACTCAAAGTTGAGTCTCACCAATGGATATGATCTTATAATGCCTCGAGCGGCCTTATCTGTTAACTCTGCCTGATGTCAAAACATAAACGGTTTTTCTAACAAATATTAAAAGCATAGATAGTTAGTGACCTTAATGTTGTATGTGGTTCAAATTTCAAATTACAAGTACAAAATGCTAATGTGGAATGTTGCTAAGATGGCGTTGGACGTTGAAGGAGCAGGAAAGTTATATGCAGAAGCTCCTATCATCCCGAAAGATGCGTATGAAGACGACATTACTGGGAGTATTTAATAGCAGTAGGAAGCTCCACTGCGATTTATGTCAATCTCTGGAAGCTGGGACCTTTATTTGTTGTGTTTTGATTATTATAGCAGACTTGAATTTGTTTTACTTTGCTCTTTGGTATTTCTGTTGCTGTAGAGAGGTTTATTCTCTGAACTTGGTTGTTTGGATGTCATTTGACTACTATTATTGAAGTATAATTTAGTTGCCTTGATTTTTTTAAAAAATTGTCGTAGGTTTTTAAGTTATTAAACTAAAGCTTACCTTATTCAATTCAAAAGAGGGAAAAAAATGACAAGATCGTTAAATATCAACGGCAATTATTCAAGGACAATACTCTCCACTAACAAATAAAGAAAAAACAGATATTTATGCATTTTATTATTATTAAATTTAATAAGTATTTTTTTAAGGGAAGATTAATTCGTTAATAAGAAGCCATATGACATCTACAAAAGAAATTTAATAAATATTTAATTACCTATAGTTAACGTTGAGTTAAAGGTGAGTTAGTTGGCCAGATTTTGGGTTAGAGTACCCAAGGAGTGAAAAAAATAAATTGAGTAATCAAAGAGTGAAAAAAGTAAAAATTGAGGGCTTGATGGTGATGTTAACTCTAACTAATTACATTTAAATAATTTATTCCTTAATTATTTAACTAACTGTACAACACTTTAATGAATTTTAATTTTTAGATGTTTGGAGAATGAATGTTTTTTTTGTTGCAGATGAAGGTTTCATACTTTGATGAAGATGACATAGGTTGAAGTTGAAGTTCAAATTCATACAAAAATTAATAATGTAAAGGATGATTTAGGTTGAAGATGAAATATTTAAAATTTGCTATTTTTTTTCCAATTTTAATAAAAAAATATTCATGCACGTAAAACAAAAAAATTAACCAAACAATCCCTTGATGATTGTGTAGCATAGGTGTTGGATTGGGTGGCTAGGATTAGATAACTAATATATCAACGGTTCATATTTAATCTCTTATTGTAGTCAACCATAGTCGTCCGTAGTTGACGATTATGCTAGAATTTTTATTAAAAAAAATACCATGAATAAGCAAAAGTCTAAATTATAATCCTACTAGATGAAGCCCATGCGATGCACGGTTTGTTTGATTTTTTTTTTTTTTTGGTATTTATTAGCTAAAATTTGTTATATATTTAGATAAAATTCCTAATATTAAAAGATAATATTTAATATTTAATTATTTTAAACTTAAAAATCTCATTCGCCAATTGCTTACGTGGCATTTGAATTATTTAATTCTAAAAGAAATTAATAATCTCTTATTTAATTGGCTATTAATAAGGTTTATAATCCTACATGGCGTGCTAAGAAAATTAGATCCTACGTGGCTCTCTAAAATCTCGGGAAAAAACTCCCCTTTATATATATATATTAGATTTTATCTCAATCTTGCACATTAAAGAAACATATGTTTTGAAGAGGCACGTACGGTTGAATTTAGATGGCTTGTCATAAACTAACTTGAGGAATGAGGATGAAACTAAGACAAAGAATTGGTTTTCTTTTTGGAAAAATGGAATCTAATAATTCCACCTTTGGACAGTATGAAAGTATTAATCACACCTTTATATTGAATCCCACATTTTACCTTAGTTTGCATTTAGCAGTCCTTTTGACCTCCAATTTGAACATCAAGTCACTTTTCCAAATAACAGTTATACCCGCACAAACCTACTTAAACAACCCATATCCCAGCCACCCATGAAAATACCCAAACCCCCAACCACCCATGAAAACCACCAATGCAAGCTCCTCTTGTGAGATCACCCCAACCCACCGATTATGTCACCCACGGGCGGAGCTAAAGGGGGACGGGGAGGGGCTACTGCCCTTACAAGGCTTAAAAATTATATTATATTATATAGTATTAAATGTTTATCAATATTAAAAATATAAATGGGAAAGGTAGCTAAGTTGGTAGAAGTTTTAGTTGCATTCTATTAGGTTATACATAAATAAATTATGAGGTAAAAAACAAAATAAAGGTTATACACTTACCATCTCAACCAACTTTTATTAGTGTTTTAAATTTCACATAATTAACATTATATGTTCATTTCAAATTAGAGGTTATTTAATTTATTTATACTTTACAAGATTCGAAAATAAATACATATGAGGTAAAAAACCGTAACATCCGAGGCAACGCCCAGATCATACACTAGCTATACAAATAGTTGAACATAATTGTCAAATTAAAGAAGTCTAATGTACAAACTAGCAATTAGGGGCATCGTCCGGGACACACACTAGTTTTAGATTAAATGATAGTTGAGATTAATTTGGGAAGGATATTTTTTTTATCCAAATGATTTGAGAAGGATATTAATACTTTGGATTATTTCCCAAAAAAATAAAAAACCCTAAGGTTTTTTTTAATTTTATTTTATTTTTTTGTTTTGAAGAATAAAACCCATAGTTTCTAATTGTAAGTTTATTTAGGGGAAAAAAATTAAACAAAGGAAAAAAAAAAATATAAACAAAGGGGCTTGTTCTTTTTAGCTTAATTTCAGTTCAGTTTAGCTTCAACCAGTTCAGTTGTTAATTTTTTCTCTCATAAACAATTCATTTCAACTCAGTTCAGTTAAGTTAAGTTTAGTTCCTAATTTTTTTCCTCTCTCCTAAACAATTCATTTCATTTCAATTCAGTTAAGTTAAGTTCAGTAAATCAGAACAAACCCAAAATCTCTTTCTTACGAAGCAGTCATTGTTATTCACCATTCAAAAAAAAAAAAATTAAAAAAAATATTGATTGTTATTTTTCAACAAAAAGAACAAAGTACTACTCGCTATATTGACTTTGAGAGAGTGGAGTGAACCGCCATAATCCACCATTGTCCACCACCTCCATCGCCACATAATCGCCGTCTACTGCTGCAGGATCATCATCCTCTTCTTGTAGTTGCTCCTGAAGGTGTCGACTTTGTTACGGGTTGCTGAAGGTGTCGGCTTTGTTACGGGTTCCTGAAGCCCTAACTTTCTCATGCCCGTAGCACCTAATACGAATTGATTTTTCCGTCGTAGTCTGTTCCTTTTCTCCATCTTTCTTCGGTAACACTCTCTTCTCTTTCCCTCCCCCTAAAAGTGTTCTTCGTATTGATTTATTATCTGAAATTGCTCATTTATTTTCACGAAACCCTTTTAATTGATTTTTTCACTGTCATTTGGAGACTGTTTTGGTTCTTTTCTGATGATGGGTGTAATATGATTGTTTAATTCTTGATATTTGTTTATTTATTTGTTTATTTTAGATTAAAAAAATGCAACATATGTGTTTTTTCCCTGGGTTCATTTGTTGACTTTTCCTGTTGAAGTACACTGCTTGAGTGCCTGCTATTTGTTCCATTAGATGCTAGAGTATTCATTTGATTAGATTTTGTACATTGGTTTTGCTAGTTTGTTGCATTCTCTCTATATTTATGATTTAGTTTTGTTGAGTAGCTCAATGATTCCTTTTAATATCAGTATTAGGTGAATCAAGGTTGTTTAGAGTAATTTTATTTTAAATGCTATGAATTGACTGTGTTTGCTGTATGGCGTCAAATGAAGGGAAAATTTCTATACCTTTTAGGTTGTGGGGTTTACAATGTTCCTCTGCCAACAATGTTTTAGAGGTTGATATGAGTGTTTATGATTTCCAAGAAATGGATTTTTACTATAGTAGTATCTGTGTCATGTTATGAATCTTAATTAACTCTTACACTTCTCTAAATTAAAGGAGTTAAGGTTTAAATTCAGATCTTAATCCCTTGTTTGCTAGGTTTCTGAAACTTGCTTTGAAGAAAGACACGAACATTTCAACATGGTACTTGATTTTCAAGATTGTTATGCTCAAATTCAGCAAGGAGAAGTCTTGGTTTATTGGAAAGACGATGCTTTTTTTTACAAAGAAGTACTTTGTAACCCTCAAAATCAAGTAGAGAGCCTTCATCAGAGTATAAGAAGCGTTATGAAGCATAAAATGATTCCTAATCACCTCCCTCTTTTCACCATTGAAGAGCGTAATTATCTCGTTTTAATGGTCAAGTGTGTGAATTCTGATCCATTTTCAAAAGAAAAGATTGATTGGTGTTTCCAGAAAGTTCTAGTATCTTATGATTCATCAATGAATATTCCGACTTCAAAACAAATTATGTATTTGACTGTTGAACTAAAGAAATTTGTATTCAACATTGTTAGCACGGTCGTAGCATTTTTTGTCCAACCATTTTGACCTATTTTGGATGTGAGATACATGTATGTAGGTGAAGACAACAACGTTGTCTTCACCCACTATGAATCAAGAGGTAATATGCATTCTCTTTATCTTGTATACACTAATTTTAAATTAATCTATTTTTGTTTTGATTGATTTATTTAATTTTGTAGCTCAAATTCATGATTGGGCATATGAGGCAAGTCAACTTTATGACTTATTCATCACTTTTGGAAAGAACAAAGCCAGAAATTCAACTACCGTACGAGAAGAGATAAAGTCATTTGGAAAATCGTTGATAACTCTTACTCATTAACAACTTCAACGGTGAGTATGGTTAGTTAGTTAATTAATTGGGTGTATAATTGCTATTATTATCATTGTTTGTGTTGTTTGTATTGTTGACGTTTTGGAATTCGGAGTTTTTATGATGTTTATTGCTGTAATCATATGTTATTTTTATCGCTAATTGTTTAGGCAATGCTCAATTTTAAATTTTAGCACATTATTGTGATAATTATTGAATTTACATATTTAAGATACAAAAATTTATGTGTTACACAATTTTACAAATTGCATAAGTGAATTTTATATGATTTTTAAGAGAAAAACTCAAAGAAACTACATAATACCTAAGAAATAATAACAGTAATGTAAGAGATTGACTAACATTTATTATCTTAGAAAATTTTGTAGTGATTTGATTAAAGTATAAAGAGATACATAGGCTCTTGTTTGTGATGCCTTCAATTTCATAATAGGCTTGTTAGTCTATTAAAAGATCATAATAAGCAATGTTTTTCTTCTTTTTTTCTTTTTTTTTTTGAAGGCTCTATGTGGTAGAGGTATGTTATTAATGAACTTTTATTTAAAAAGGTTTAGATGATTAAATTTAACTTTTTTTTTGTTGAATTGCAGAAATCTAAAATTGATTTTTCAAAGCGTTTTTTTGGAATGTTGAAATGCGAGTCATGTACGTAATCGAACTACATGATCTCATGGAGCATAACCTAGTCAGTGTCTACCCGGCATGTGCAAATGCGTTTGCTAATCCCCATGCTGTTGATTTTCGTAAGATGATTTTTATGTCAAATAATGATGTTCTCGTAGAATTGTTAGGTTAGGGGGATAAAGATTGTCATACTAAAGTACGTGCTTATAATGGCAACAAGAGGAATGCTCTCCCTAATATTTTGCGTTTGAATGTATTAGGACCTACTCCGGATGATATACTAAGACAAGGCTTGACACGTGTTCGAGACTCATATTGCCATGCCTTCAGAGATATGACGGTGAGTAAACTTTATTTTTTCTTATTCAAAGGTTTGACTATATTCTTGTATGAATTTCTTATTAATATGTATGATTTTTATTATTTATGTACTGAGGAGATATTCAAATTTTGGCTTGGATGAGGGATTAGTAAAGAAGCTTGAATAATTACAACTAAAGGAATTTATGTTTGCTGCTAAATATCTATTATGTTAGAGTAGTTGTAAAAATAAGTTAGGTGAATTGACTTCAAATCCATTTTAAGAACTTGAATACAAGTTTTAGTTATGTTGTTAGAGCTCATAACGGCATAACCTAACGTCTTAATGCTAATGCGATGTTATTTTTTTATCTTTAATTCGTTAAAATTACATTTGTTCTAATATCAACCTTAAGTGGTTTGTTTTTACCTTTTTATATTCATTTTGTCATGTGTTTTGGTTTGCCTTTTGTTTTAGGGTTGATATATCAATATAATTATGGGAAGTTAATGTTTCAAATTGTATATTCTTTTTTCATTACAGACACGCCATTCGCTTGAAGAAATACAACACATGTTTCAACATGTGTTTCCCATGCATATGATCGAATTTGCAAAGGTGCAGAGTAGATTAACTCTCGATCTTGAAGGCGGTGTTAATGCATTATTATCGTATGTTGTTTATAATAATATTATATTTTATCTTTTTTGTTTTTACTAAAGTTTTTTAAAACGCTATGTTCTTACCATGAATTGTAATGTTTGCAGGGCTCCTCCTTTGAAAACATCCCCTTAGTCTCTTATCATGGTATGATATTATCTAATACTCACTTAACATATTATGATGGTATAATTTTTTTCTACTCATGATAACTTAAATTTTGGTGGTTCTTGATGGTTCTTTAATTTGAACAAGCTTAGTCTTAGGTGTATTCTATCTTTTGTATTAATTTGATTTTTGGTGTGCATTATTTTTATATTAATGTGCTGAACTTAGAGAGCTATTGTGTTCTTAATAAAGTAGACTAAATAACTAGACAAACCTAAGATAACTAATAGTACACAAATTAAAATTCTAACATTTCCACTAAATTTATTGGAAGATTTTTTGAAGTTTCTTTGATATACAATTATAAGCACTATTTATGTTTGGTTTTTGTAGCTTAGCCGTTGATTTCTATAAGAGTTTGACTACTTTGTTTGGAGAATTTATTTGCTTAGGTGTCTATGGGCTTACACAACAACAACAACAACAAAGCTTAATTAGTCCCAAAATGATTTTCTTAGGCATTTCTAATTTTTATTGTTAATAAAACCAACCCTAACAAAGAAGAAAGGCTAATCTCTCTCCTCTCTCCCCAACCCTAGTCTAATTAGTCCCAAAATGAGTTTCCTATCATCTTTGCTTCTCAAGTTCTTATAGGTAATCTAGCCCTGCTTCATTTACATTTCCTAAAACTAAACACAATAGCTAGCTCTTTGTATGCTACCTTTAGCTGTTGTATTCTTGCGTTTGCTATTCATTCTTTGTTATTCCTACTGTGTGCGAGAACGGGTCACCTCCCCCAATAATTTTCCTACCTGCTGGACAGACAACTAGGGCAACTGCATGAATTAAGTCTTTTTAGTTTTCCCTTCCTCGCATAGTATTTTGGCCTCCTTATGCCCGACTTTGCCAACTTGACATTCTTTCCTTTCTTTGATAGCCTAGCAGGGTGGGATGCTTAACTACATCATTCTCTTTCTATGCTGCTATATCGTCTTAAGCTTAACTTTGCCTATTACAGGTCATGGCTCCAGCTCTGTGCAAAAGTTGCATTCCATTCCTGCCTCTACTAGCCCAGATGTCTGAGTGACTTCATTTCCCTAAGCCAGTCTATGAACCTGTAGATTTTCTGAAAAATAATTTATTGTCCATGTGTGGGCATAGAATTGCTCAGATATTTGTCTTTTTTTTTTTGGTGGAGAAGCTGCCAGCATGGGGACATCTGAAAGAGCTGCAACAAAACCAGTTGGCTCCCTAATTAATCATTATGGTGTTCGTGTAGATGACTTCAGGATGATAGGGTCCAAATGTATGGGCATTGCGGGCGCTTCTTTAACCTGAAATGCCAACAGCTTAAGCACCTTTCTAGGGTGAAACTAGTGCCTATTGTGTAGAGAGGGGCACTGCTGGGCCTTCGACCTGTTATTCAGCACATCCGTATTGACTACAAGGGGTGCCTCCGTGTTGTTGTTAACAAACTGGGGCTTCATACAAAAGCTTTAGGTTCAAAGTTCTCAGACTTGTTGTAAGGTCACATAGACTTCTTATTCCTTCTATACCTGTATTTCTAAAGCTGCCATGCCTTTTGGGTCTCCTCCATCTACACCAGGTATCTTCATTTACTCATTACTAAAATGTGGTTATTGTTTCCTCTGTTTTTTTCATTAAAAGTCAGCCTGCAAGCTTTTAAATTTAGTGAAGAATTCCAAGCACAGAGGCACTTTAAATAGGAATTACCTTATTCTAGAAGTGTTCCAACTATATAGGTATCCCATTTTCTGTTTTGCTTCCTGGAAGAATATTAGTTAAATCTGGGTATTCCTTTGCATGATTCTTTCACACCCACAACCATCCCCCCCTTCTCGCCATCTTTGCTACACTGAATGTTCCTAATATTCTTGAAAAGCACGTTTCTTCTATACTTGTGTTTTGTTATGGACTGATATTTTTGGCTTAATATATCTGGTTTAATATTGCAAGTAACTAAACATTAAAGCTTGGATTTTGATTGATAATGGTGAAAAGGTTACAGAAGATAGGTTAGTAGCTTAAGGCTATTACTCTCAATAGTGAGTTGAGCTCACAACTCTCAATAGTGAGTTGAGCTCACAACTCTCCAAGAGTGACTTGAGGTCAAAACTCTCAACAAGCTTCATCTAATTTTTGCCTACCCATTTCTTTCCCTTACCTCCCTATTTATATTAAGGACTATTAACCCTAATAAACTAATATTACTAGAATACCTATACTACCCCTCCAGGTTAGTCTATTACATGTTTCATACAACTTACAAATATGTGGTACAATTATTTCAGGCCATGAGTTGCAATTTGACTACATTTACTTTTCTTTGGCATCTATACTAGGAATACTGCCTGTTTCAGAACAATGAATCCGGAAAAGAGCAATAAGGTCCTGCTTTGTGAGCTCACCCCCACGACAAAGGCATATTAAGTCAACAGCTAATGTTTGAGGAAATGGTATCAACGACTATTCTTTGAGGATGACGGGTAATTTCTGTTCCTAAGTTTATGTGAATCCCTATATCCCTTAGAACATCTAGCACCACCAATAGTTCAAATCCCTGCTATAAGGAGAAACAAGCCTAACATTCAACGAAAAGACTAAAACATAATCTGGATATAATTTCTACCAAAAATTAAATTTCCAACTAAACTTTGATCACTTTGATGTTTGATGGTCTATAGGAAGTTGATGTCTTGTTATTTAGCTTTTATTAAGGCTATTATGTAGTATTGTACTCCGTATTATATAGATTGAGTCATCGATATATATTGTTATATTATATGGAAAAATAAGTTGAAAACAGATGGATTCATTTATATTTTTGGTCTAAATATTTGTACGATTTTCCATAAGCTGCTTATTTGTACATTTTTGTTCCAGTGGAATAAAAATCAACTTGCCTTTATCTACCCCCCCCCCCCCCTTTGCTCCTCTTTTAATTCCTCTCCCCCCCAGTAACTGTACAGACATGAAATGCATGCAAATGAAAGGAAATACCTTACTGGTTTCATATCAAATACACAAAGAATGAGCCCAAACTAGCTTAGGTACATTAGTTTGTAGTCAAAATAAGTACATGAGCAAGGTGGGCATGATTCCTTGTATAATTGATAGCAAAGAGGCATTGTAACTAATACTTCTGTCTACATGCAAGGAACAATATTTAAGAACCAGATTGAGGAGTACAAAGATATCCAATGCCAATGCATCACTTAGACTAGTTGTTGGTCGGTATGCAGCCAGGCCTGATGACTGTTAGATGAGTTTTGGAGGCCAAGCCATAATACAGACTCTAAGTACTGATAAGGCACCTGTCTTGCCCAAGTGTGTTTCAATTGCAGCTATCCCACACACAAACAACCAAACTGATCGCTATGGTATTTCCTTATGAATCTTTTGCAAATAGTTATTGTTGAGAGCCATTTAGACTTGTCTTAACCTATATATAGATGTTTCGGGAGTTATCTTGTTTGTTAGTGAGCTTAGAATTGTGAGAACAGTGCACAAAGTTGAACATCTAGTGCGCCAAAATACTGTGATCACAACCCACAAGTTAGCCAGTTGTCTGTTGCTCCGTTAATTCTTTCACTGATAGTCAGTTGTCTGACTTTAGGCTCTTCTACTGTGAAGTACAGAGCAGTCGATGACAATATCTTCTTAGGATGTTCTTGCTGAAACCAACAACCTAAAATTTCCTCGCCTTGAAACCATCGACTTAGAAAAGTGTTATGTTCTCCAAGTTTTTTAAACAAACAGAAATTCTGAGCCTTTGTGCTTCTCTATGTTTTCCAAACAGGTTTTCCAAACAGGATTTTCTCTGCCAACAAGCATTTTCAAAATTTCAACAATCTTTAAGGATGAACCATCTGGGGAGAAAGCTGAAAACTTGTGTGCATGGTCCACCTTTCTACTCCGTCTAATTTGTTTTATGCTTGCAATCCCCAAATTGTCTCCTTAAGATTTAAATAAACCATTGGTGTGCCTGCAGGGTTACAACAAATTTGCTCATGTTAAGCGTCCAAATGGCATGAATTCTGGAAATTAAGAATTCATCCTCAGAAAGAGTCATTAGATAAATTGGAAGCATCAAACTGAGAAAGGTTCTCTATGCTCTATGTTTTACATTCATTTACATTAACCCTTATGGTGTGGAAACAAATTTGTCATTACATATATACATAACATGCATCTGTCGTCCAATACCAACTTTACACACAAACAACACCAAAAAAAGGAAAAAAAAGAAGAAGACATCTGACTTCTAAAGCGTTTGATTTGTAAGCTGCACAACACACACCAAGTAGGGAAGCATTGGTTGCTAGTCACTGGATCAAGAGTTGCAACCACTGCCTTTTTTTTTGTTACTTCTACAACGAAATAATATTACTGCCTTACTTTTGATAAGTATCCTCACTAGGTTTGAATCAAAGTTTCTACAGGATAACATGTCTTAAATAAGACTTTGAACTAAATCTATTACATACCTTTCTTTAGATTTTGTAGTTGCCACTTTTGCTGGTGTCATGTTTAGATCTTAACCCATTAAAAAGTGGAAACTTGTGGAGAAATTGTGAACACCTTGTGCAATAGTTTTCTGAGTGTGAAGTCCTTGAAATTTACTGTACAGTTGGTGGCAAAGTTTGGCTTCCTTTGGGTTGGCAATTGGCTTGCTGTAAATGCAGCAATTTGAGTTTTGGTTTCATTTGGTGAGTCATCATTTAGGTGAGTTAACACTTTTATGGATGCCATTTTATTTGGGATGCCGTTTGATTTGTGGGGTTGGATTGAAAGGTGGTTAGTCATTTGCTGTATACTTTAATTTAATTAGTTTTGATATAATGTTTTTAGTTATTTGTGTGAATTGTGTACATAACTTAGTTTTGTTATTGCAGTACTTTGTTGTTTAGTTTGGTTTGCTTTAATTTATAGGACAGTTTTTGAAAGGAATGGTGAAGCAATTAGCGAGTTTAGTTGTTCAATTTAACTATCCATTATAGATTCAGTTTAAATATTGGTTAGATGGAAATGGTCTTGATTGTTTAATCTAATGTAATCTTGAAAAATAGAATTTGAATCTAGTGTTTGGGCATGATTGTGAAAATGGATGGTGTTAATTAAAGTTATAATCTAACTGACTGAGCTGTTATTTAGCTGTTTGGGTTGTTGCTTATTTCAAGGTAAATGCTTGAAATGAGTAATATTTTACTATGAGGATAGGTTGAGTGGAGGTTATAGGTGGTATAATTATAGGGTAGCTTGGGTTTTATATTATTTAATTATGGATATAGATTATTTTATTATTTAGATGTGTTTTTTTAAAAGAGAATTTTGAAGGAAAAACATGGTGGAGCATTGTATCAGTTCAATTATTTAGTTTAGCTATTTAATCTAAAATTACAAACTGTGTTGTATGAAAATAGTCTTGGTGGTTGTTTAGTTAGCCTTCTTCTGTTGTAATTGGCTAAAAAAAATAAAAAAATAAATAACATTAGAGTTTATGTTTGCTTTCAAGATATGTTTAGGTTTAAGATATCTTTATTTGTTTGGTTGTTGCCTATTTTGTGGTTGTATATACTCGTATATTTTTTTAAAGTAGTATATTATAAGAATAGAGATAATTGAGTGGAGGTTATAGATGGTACATTTATAGGGTGGCTTGCCCATACTGCTACTGTTTAGTATACTGTATGGCTGTATTTTATCCTGGTTTTGGTGTGGCTGGTTTGGCTTGATAATTGTTTGTGTATTTTATTTTTCTATCCTTTTTCCCTCTTGCTTCATGATTTTTCATGTGCTCTTTTCCTCTTGCCTATATATATGCTGGCTTGGGTTAGAAGGTTTTATTTTGCTGGATTTCTTTTTCCTTCTCCATTTATGTAGGTATGATGTTTAAGAAATTCAATGTTCAGTTAATTTCCATTCTTTAATTTTTCTTACTTAATATTATTCAATTTATGTTGGCTTTGATTAGTTGTCTGTGGAATATATAGTGTGCCTAATCATACGGAGCCTGAATATTGAACTTAAATTAGACTTGGACTTTGTGATTGTGGACCAAAACAAATGAACAATGATTGCTGGATTGAACTATGATGTTGGAACAGAAAGGTGCTTACATCAAACTAAAACTGAACATAGATCCTTATTAGATAGAACCCAAACATTGAGTGCCAAATTAAATGAATAGTCCATGATTAACTAAATAATGATGTTGGATAATAGATCAGCTTGTGTAGTGGTTTTTTTGGGTGAACTTTATTTTGGATAAAAAGCAAAATACAGAGTGTTGAATTATACATGTTATTGTTATTGTGCAGTTTGTTTATGAGTTTGGATGAATGTTATTGTTTTGATTTTAAAAAGCATGATCACATTTAACTTGAGATTACCATATTAGTAGCTTGTTCAGTTGTTTTGCAAAAGTTTTCAGCAATTGTTGTGTTGCGATTTTGGTAGTTAGTCAATTTTTTTGTTGTGTTGCGATTTTGATAGTTAGTGTGATGCTTGTGTTATCTCTCTGCATTTTTGGTTATATATTATTGCTTTAGTTTTTTTTTTTTTTTTTTTTTTTTTTTTTTTTTTTTTTTTTTTTTCCCTACGGCACAAGGTTTTGTTCCAATTCAGAAGATAATTTCTGTTTCAGTTATGATTATTAGTTGCTTTAGCTCTTTGGTGATTATTAGTTATGATAATGACCTCAATGTAGTGAGGGTTTGTTCAGATAATGTCTTATTACAGTTAGTTCTGCTTACTAATTGTGAATTTGGTGGTTTTTAATGACATTTGAAATACTGTGTAGGTGTTCCCTGGTGGTTACTGGTTGCTTTGAACAAGAACAATTTATCCGTGTGACAGTGTAGTTTTTTTGGTAACTTAGCCTACCTTATACTGGTTTTGGTGTTGGTGTAAATATAGCCATTTCATTAGAGAAGAGAATAGCCATATTTAAAAAAGTTATGTACGTTTTGTGTGTCAAATATTAGTTTGTATTTGCATTTGCATTTTGGTGGGTATTATTTTTTTTAATATAGATATAGGTTAGGATTGAAGTATGTTTCTCCTAATTTGTTTGATGGCACTATTCATCTTCTGCTATCTGGTTTGTTTGCTTGCAATATTTATCTTCTGCTATCTAGTTTGTTTGATAGCACGATTTATCTTCTGCTATCTGGTTTGGTTTGTTTGCTAGCCTGTGTTCTGATTAATTTATAGAGTGAATAGTGCATGCAATTTACAAAGATGGTGAGCAGATTTATTTTTTTAGGGAGTTTGCCACCTTTTTTTTAAAAAAGTGTAGGTTTTTGTATGTGCTACTTTGGATGGAAAGTATGCTTTCCCTGGTTTGTTTGCTAGCACTATTTGTTTTTCTCTATTTAGTTTTAGGATGCATTAGAGAGTATTTTGATTAATTTATAGTCAATGGTACATGCAATCTTGAAAGATAGTAATCAGGTACCTTAAAAAATTTAACAGTTGTCGAGGTATTGGAAACGTTGGTCTTTCTTATAGGTCGCCATTTTATGTAGTTTATTGGCTTACACAGGTAATGGTGGAAGTGACCTACCTTATCGTAGTTCCATTCAGCCATTATTGGAATAGATTACTGATTGTGTTGGACTTGAAAAACCAGTTTATGAGATTACTGATTGCCCTGGAAACAAGGTCTGTTAAAATTTAGTCAAAGAATGGCAACCAGGACTGTGTTTTTGATGGTGGCGAGGCTGGAATGCTGAAGAGATCTGCTGAAAAGGCTACTGAACTAGCAACACATCTATGATGTGGCTGTTGAAGATTTTATTGCTTATCAAATCCGGTCTTACTAGAGATGTGCTACTTTGTTTAGGATGAAGAGCCGCCAATTAGGAGTCAATGATGGGCATGAAACTGTTGTTGGAAATCAGAATATCCTTGCCACTAGATCTAGTTTGCCAATGCACTATGTCACTTTGGATTACAAGTTGTTTCTGAAGACTATTCTCAGGCGCACTGGTGCCACCATTTCTTCGATTATGACTCTTGAGTTTAGTGGTGACCAGTCCTGGACTATGGTGACTTTTCCCCTGGGCGAAGACCACCCTGAGTGCATATTTGGAGATGCCCGTCCTGAATATGAGGCTGCTGAGTAGAGTCTGGCCAAGAAGACTATTTACTTTTTGCTTCACAACTTTAATTTTAATATTGTTGATGCAAACAATAGCCGCAGTGCCCTAAAAGCTACTTTGTGTCTGCTTGAGAAGGAATAAGACCTTATTGAGAAGGCAATCAAGCGTCATGATGAAAGTTTAGGTGAAGTGATACCTTCTTTTATGGAAGGAAAAAGTTTTGTGACACTTGAAGGTAAGGAATCAATTATTCCTCCCCCAGCTGCCATTCCTCCTCCACTAAAAAAGCGACATGCCAGGCTATCATTTGGAGATCTTTCATCATCTGGAGCAACTTTTGATCGGGTTCTGCGTAGTGTACCTGGGGAGCTAGAACTTATGTTATAGCGGAAGAAAACTGAGTAGGATTATGGTGTACTTGCTTATCTACCCTGCTTTTGCGAAAATAGAGGCTTATGGACATCTTCTGTATTTTGATTCTGGTGAAGAACAAATGGGAAGAAAGTGTCTGACCTTAATTGCTATTAAGCAAGATTAGCCTAGGTTTATTTGTAATAGGATGTGTTTGCTTCTTTTTCATGCTTCTAATTCAGAAAGAGATGGCTTTTGAATATTAGGGTGGCTTTTGGAATGTAGTCTGTATTGGTAGTATGTATATAATGTAGGTATTGTAAGTGTGTCCTAGAGTTCTAATCTCGGTACATCAATGTAATGCTTTTTAAACAGCATAAAGGCTGTAGCAATCAAAGTGGTGTTTATGTTAATATTTAATCATTGAATCTGCATTTTAGAATGAATGATATTTGGTTTAGTATATTTATTTACAGTTGCTATATATGTTCTCTTTCATACTTCTATATTTGCATTGCATCAAATTACTTGTTAGGATAGAGTACGATAGAATAAACTCGCAAAATTATTATAACATAAAACCATCAGAGTTTTGTCATTAATGATATTTTTAGATTCCAAATTTACAGGTTTAATGGCAATGTTTTATTACAAAGGATACGAGTAGTGAAGCAAGATCTACATGTGTTTCATAGAAAATGTGTTTCATTCTTTAATCTATTTATTTTCTAGAAAAATAGCATTTTTGAAAGTATTATCCATTGTTAAATTTTTTACTTTTAAAATTACTTCTTAGTATTTCATTGATTGTATTAAGAAATCTAACATTGAGAATAACATGTATTAATAATTATGTTACCTGTGGTTGATTTTAAAATAGCTTATATCATGTGTTTTGGTTTATGTATGTTCTAGAATCTTTAAATGAGCCACGGAATAGAGGAAAGCACAAATTAAATCATAGGGAATCAGTTACTAGATAGCTACCTGTTACAGTGGTTCAAAGCCTTCCATTTTTGTTACCAATGAAGACTGGGAGGATATAGGAAAAAACGGAATCAGGCTTTCATAGATAATCTTCCTGTTCAATCAGATCAGGGTCTTCCACATGTTAGACAATGTCCTGTGAGACGGATGTTGGTTATGCAGAATGAAGTTAGTTTCATTGCAGATGATGTTGGCACTTCTGAAATTAATAGAAGTATGCCACAAGACAAAAGGCAAATGGAAAGCAAGGAAGAGCCAAGGTATTCGTGATATATTGATTTTAGATATGGTTTTGTTCTAGATACAATTATTTATTATGAAGATGTGTGGTTTTTGTTATGCTGTATCAGTTACAATGCCTCTTATGTCTGTGCAAGAAAACTTGCTTAAGTACTTTAGGAATTTTTTCTAACACATGGAATGCTATTCCTTTCTTGGTTAAGTACTTTAGGAGTTTTTATAATACATGGAATACTATTTCAGATGGTAGCTGTACGTCTAAGGTTCGTAAAAGTAATCTTAATGGAAAGACAAAGGTTAAAAGGGGGGGGGGGGGGGGGACGAACTAGGTTTTGATAATACTTTTCTTCTTATATATGGATTAGTAATAAACAATATTGTAAAATATATTTATACTGATAGACTTAAATACTATATCAGTTGAAATTGCACTAATTTCTTGGGGAAAAATTCCTACTAAAGCACAGTGTCTGTCCTAATTATTCTGCCACAAAGTTTGCTTATGAAACATTGTTCTTATGTTGTCGAAACGGTGGTGTGCGGATGGCTAATAATCCTTAGCTAAATGACCAGATATATCACTATATTCCTGATTTATTACCAGATAATGAGCAGCCTAATTACAGATTTATTTTTATGATGCAGAGCATGAGATATGAACCGGACATCTACTTTTCCAAAAGTACATGAAGACATTGTACAAATTCTCAAAGAAGTAATGGAATGTAATCCATATGCATGGTTTTTTTTTAGTTCATTGAGAGAAATTCTTGTTGTGGAGAGCACATAAATTCATTTGAATAGGAATATTATTTTGGATCAACAAGTCTGTAATGCTCCTACTGCAAATAAGTGGCTGTCATATGGTCACGTCTCCAGCCAATATACAGCCCTGAGCCCTCACATTATTGTTTATGGGAAGTTAAATAGGTCTCATAGAATTATGCATTACTTTGGGTGCTATGATCCAATTCAGAATCCGCTCTTATTTTCACTTGGAGATTGTGGATGGCACAAAGGCTTAGAAAAATTAGATGTAGTTGATGATCAGTGACATATTTGCAGCAAGAAGTTTGTCAATTAGAGTCTATTGATAGCGTGGAAGATCTATAGGATGTTGCAACTTGCAAGAAAGTAGTTACTATATATATTTTTCAAAATTTATAATGAGTGATTGGTGTAGTGGTAGTAATTGCTGTGAATAAAGTGCATTATGCTTTAGAAAAGTGTTGTTAGGAGAATACATGTTGCCTAATAAGTATTGCCAAGAGAATGCATCATGCCTTACAAAAGTTTTATCAAGAGAATGCATCTAGCCTTGTAAGCATTTCCAAGATAACATATTATGCTTTATAAAGGATTTATTAAGAGAATGCATCTTATTTTGTAAGTATTCCCAAGAGAATGTAGCATGATTTGTATAAATTCATTATACTATGTCTGAGTGATTATTTTGCTGGTAGTGGGTATAAAAGTCTTATGTGAACTGTTAATGAATTAATTGCCATTTTTTTATTAGACAAAGATATCATTCATATAATTAATAAAGGAAAATATTCATAAACAGGCATATTTTTATCTGTACAAAATATTTTGTGTAAAGAAGAAATATGGTTCGGTTTATTTTGTGTTATGAATTTGTACTTTCATATTGTTTGTGTTAAAGTTTGTCTTTCATACTCCGTATTGTTTATGTTAAATGTTATGCTTATGCTAATTATTGATCAAGTATATGACTGATTATGCTAAAAACTGATCAAGTATATGACAATGGTTACTATTATTAATAGATGTTAGCATTGTTGATTGCTACTGATGCATATGGTTAGTTTTAAATTTGGCTAAATCAGATGCAGCAAACAACAATAGAAAAAAAGTGAGAAGGATTACTTGTAGGGAATACTATGCTTTTAAGCTGCAAATTAGAGAAACAAATTATTTACTAAGAGCTTGTCGGTTGTTACAGCATTACATTGTTGACATGTATGTTAAGCTCAAAAACACTAGACTTGATTTCTTTCGGAAAAATCAGGAAGCAATTCGGGCTGATCTTTACCAGGCTTATTGATATCTACAAGGGTGGTGAAACCAATTCTGCAAATGTTGGTCACTATGTGATACTACCTCCTCCTTTCTAGGTGGTCTAAGAGATCTACGAAGTAGGTATCTCAATGCAATAACTCTTGTACAAAGGTATGGAAAGTAGGATTTATTCATAACCATGACATGCAATGCAAATTAGCTATAAATCAAAGAGCAACTAGCTCTTGGTGAGCTTGCACTGAATAGGCCTGATTTAGTTGCAAGAATTTTCCATGCAAAGTTAATTGCACTTAAGAAACAAACAATGGAAGAGAAATTTTTTGGAGAAGTTGTAGCATTAATATATGTTGAATTTAAAAAACGGGGCTTCCTCATGCCCACATTCTATTAAATTAAAGATGCAGCTGCTTTTGATAAATTTGTGTCTAAGTAGAAAATCCTCATTTACGGAAATCTGTGTTGGGTCACATGATGCATGTCCCATGTGAAAAAGCAAATTCTGATGTGCTTGTATGAAACACAAAGATAGAATTGGTGTGTGTAAGTATAGATATCCAAAGGCATATGCACTAGAGACAACAAGCCATGAAGATGGCTTTCCTTTGTATGAAAGACAGAGCATTGGAGAAACAGTTATGATTCGAAAAAGGCCTATGGATAATAGATGGGTTATTCCATATAATCCATATTTGTTAGCATTGTTTGATTGCCATTTGAATGTCGAATTTTGTTCAACAATTCGTGTTGTGAAGTATCTCTATAAGTATGTTTATAAGGGCCATGACCGGATTTCATATAATGTTTCGTTTACTTTATTCTGATCCTTGGGTTTCTCCATATGAGGCAGCTTGACGCCTTTTTGCTTTTGGTTTATTTGAAATGCATCCGTCAGTATTGCCACTCCAAATATACCTTCCTAATTTACAGACGGTACAATTCTATCCAGCTGAAAATTTGGCTTCAATTGTCAATGACAACAAAAGGCGTAAAATTGCTCTTACAGAGTTTTTCGCAATGAATGTTGCACATCCAAACATAACTAAATATTTGTATTCAAATTTTCATAGAGTTTTGTTTGGAATGCTTCTGCAAAAACATGAACTAAGCGTGGAAATAAAAGAATATCCATTGGTATAATGGCATTTGTAGCGCCAAGTGAGGGTGAACGCTATTTTCACACCTTCTACTGGCTAATGTTTGTGGTCCTAGGTCTTTTGAAGATATGAGAATAGTTAATGGTCACATATGTGCAACATATCAAGAAGCAGCTATGAAACTTGGTCAACTAGCTGAGGATGGTGCCGTAGATAAATGTATGCTTGAGGCTGCTGAAATACATATGCCTAAGCCTTTTAGGTTATTATTTGCTAATGTTCTTATCTTCTGCAATCCTAGCATTCCGCTTGCCTTGTGGAGCAAATACTATATCATCAGACTTTGAACAAACTTATTCAAGAGACCTTGAAAAAATTCGACAGCTTACAATTCTTGTTATAGAGTAATATTTAGAAGAAATGGGTAAGAACTTACAAGAATTTGGTATTGACCATCTCAAACATGATGTAGATGATCTTATTAGAAGAACACATGATGTTGTTGATGCTCTAGATGCACCTATACCTGATGTATATAGTGAAGCTTGTCTAAGGCTGAATACTAAACAACGTGGAGCCTTTGACTGTATCATGGAACATGTTACAACAGGGAAATCAAGTGCTTTTTTTTGTTGATGGACTTGGTGGGATAGGTAAAACCTACCTTTACTGTGCATTATATGCAGCTGATAGAGATATAGGTAAAATAGTTTTACCTACAGCAACATCAGGTATAACAACGTCTAATATGGTGACTGGACGAACAACCCATCCACGTTTTAGAAACCCAACTACTTATTGATGACCCAGGCGATGCCCTGCATCATTATAAATTCATAGGTTTGATCAAATTAATTTAGAAGAGTTAATGTTGAACAATATTAGAATATTTAAATGAAAATATAATAAGAGATTATACATATGAAGAGTTTTCAATAAATTAAACACTATTATATAACATTAAAGTTAGGCCAATGAAATTTTTTTGTCATAGAGACTAAACATCAATACAATTCAATATGGTGAGAGAAGAGGGGTGACACATAGGGTGACATGTAGGCATATAGTGCACATGTGGCATATGGGTGACACATGTCATTAGCATGTTGTCCCCATGAGTTATAATAATATTATAGATTGATTATACTGTTTCAATGGCCTGTATTGTACCAAAGCAAAGTGGCTTAGTTGCTTTGCTAAAAGAAGCAATCTTTTTATTTAGAATGAGGCTTCAATGACCAAAAAGGAGAGCATTGAAGTAGTTGATATAATTTTAAGTGATTTGTGTTCACTATCTATTCCATTTGGTGGAAAAGTGGTATTATTTGGAGGAGATTTTAGGCAAGTGCTTCCTGTAGTGCCTAAAAAATCACAGAATGAAGATGTCAAAGCGTGCTTGGTGTCTTGAGTTCTACGGAGCCAATTTAAAAGGTTTATACTTACGGATAATACGAGAGCAAGGACAGACAGTCAGTGTGCAGATTTTCTACATGCCATGGGAAATGGTCAAATGCAAACTGTAGTTTGAAGATTTTCTACTTGCTAGAAGTTTCCACAACATATAATGTTGCCTTTTGATGAAGCTATGGATGGTTTGAATGAGCTAATTAATTTTGTTTTCCTAGAAGTGGACATGGTTAATTTCCCTGAACAATGACATAAACACTCAAATGATAGGAAAATTTCCAGGAGAAACGGTTTACAAAAAGTTGTGATATTTTACTTGATGACACAGGTAGTATTTACCCAATAGAGATTTTGAATACTCTTTGTCCCAAAGGAATGAGTCCACATGATTTGAAGCTCAAGCAAAATTGTCTAGTCATATTGCTTAGGAATATTGCTCCCGTATCAAGTCTTTGAAATGGTACATAATTTTTATCCAAATATGATTGAGTGTGCCGTAGTAACTAACAACCATGCAGGGGAGCATGTTTTCATACCACGAATAGATCTCTGCCCTTCTGAATTATTGAATTACCCATTCAAATTTTAGAGAAGACAATTCCTAATTAAGCTTAGTTTTGCCATAACCATTAATAAAGCTCAGGGATAGACTCTATCTCAAGTTAGTATATATTTGAATAGTCCTTGTTTCTCCCATGGCCAACTTTATGTTAGTCTTTCGATCAAGAGCCCAAAATTCATCATAGATTAAATTTTTGTCAAAGCCAATGCCAGGACAAGGCGTAGCGACAACATTTAGAAATGTTGTTTCATATGCTATCCTCCAAAAAGCACGCAAAATTCCTGTTTATCTTCAGGATAAATTCCGTTTATCTTCAGGCTATTATCGGTATAACACATTGTAAGGAGTTTTTGGCCAATTCACGCAGGTTACATGACTCCTTGCGTGTGCTCCCTGACACGTCCGTAGCCGCGTATGCTAACCCCATGTTAACGCCGTCAGCTTGACCTTACTTAACTCTGTTATTGATATTTAACCATTATACATCTGTTAATAATTGCAGCCCCTTTTTTAAAATTTATTTTTTTTATTTTCATTTTCCGTTGAAAATTTTGCAGAGGTATCCATTATTCAAATTCGTGGAGTAGTGGTGGAGGTTGTTCTGTGAAGACAAGTACTAGCGGACAGGGTGCTCGATCTCTGGTAGATCTAGATCACAAGCAAGGTGAGTCACATTTTATTCTGTGTTTTAGCTACTAATTTTTACTCCCGATTACAATTGATAAGTACCCAAGATATCTGTTAATTCTTGTGTTATTAGCTTCTGTTTTAGATTTATCTTGAGCAACATTCACTCTTAAATTACACAATTACAAACATCAGTCTTTAATTTGTGTATCCTAATATTCATAGACTTCTATTAATTTCAAAACCTCTTTAAATTAGGGCCCAATAGATTATTGAATTTATATCATTGTAAATTAGGGCTTATTATATTCATGGATGAATGCAATATTATTTTTGCGGAGTACTAGTTTGATATTGTACAGTAGATGATAATTGTGTTGGTATATAAGGGCTTATTATATTTTTGATTAATTTGAAATTACTTGTGCATAGTATTGTTTGGTATTGTCCAGTATATGATAGTTATGCTGTTATTTTTGAAATTTAGTTTGTTGCTAGTAAAATGGGAAAGGGAATGTGTTAAGTGAAAGAAAGCAAAGTAAAGTATTTGTTTGAACAACCACCCATACAAGGAAGAATATCCAAATGGTTGGTAATGTTGGCTGAATTCGAGCTAAAATATATTCTTGAAAAATTAATAAAAGGAAAAGTAATATCCGATTTTCTGGCCCAACATCCTGTTCAAACAAGTCATGCAGAAACTACTCATCTTCCGGATGAAGAGATTCTCATGACACAAGATGACAAATGGGTAATGTACTTTGACGGCGCATCCAATAAAAAAGGATCTGGTGTGGGGGTGTTACTCATAAGTCCAGAGGGAGCACATACTCCAATCTCTGTCAAACTAGACTTTGAGGTTACTAGTAATGCCGCGGAATGTGAAGCGTGCATTATTGGATTAGAAGCAGCTCCTAGCATAGGTGTGCAAAAATTAGAGGTATATAGAGATTCCAGTTTAATAATAAATCATATACTTAAAAAATGGAAAATAAAGAACTCCACAATGATATTAAACCAAGCACACCTAGAGCAACTCATCGAGCATTTTGATCATATTGACTACAAATATCTCCCAAGCGATGAGAATCAATTTGCCGATGCGCTAGCAAAATTAGCCTCAATGATCAACATTCCAGATCATATTGACTTGGGAATTGACATAATTGGTAAAGTTTCTCCAACAGGAGCAGGAGGACACGAGTACGTACTAGTAGCCATCGATTACTTTAATTAGTGGATTGAGGCCGCTTCTTACGTTAATATCACTTCTAAACGTGTCGCAAAGTTTCTCGAACGAAACAAATTTTGTAGATATGGAGTTCCACACGAACTAATTAGTGATCAGGGATCTCAATTCAAAGCAGAGGTTGAGACCCTCTTAGCTCGTTATAAAGTAAAACATCATCACTCATCTCTATATAGACCTCAAATGAACGGAGCTGTAGAATCGGCGAATAAAAACATAACAGTCATCATTAAGAAAATGGCAGAAAATTATAAGGACTGGCCGAATAAACTACACTTCGCCCTATGGGGTTATAGAACATCCATACGAACATCAATAGGAGTAACTCCATACTCCTTAGTTTTCAGAATGGATGCAGTTCAACCAGTTGAACTAGAAATACCATCCCTACGCATCGTACTCGAAAGTAAGCTACCGGAAGCTGAATGGGTAAGAGCGAGGTATGAAGAGCTTTTATTTCTCGACGAACGACGATTAAAAGCTTTTCATCATGTACAAGTCTACCAACGACGCATTGCGGGTACGACCCCGAAATATTAAAGATGGTGACTTTGTACTAAAAGAGGTTAGGGGTCCACCAATCGATCCAAGAGGGAAATTCTAACCTAATTGGATAGGACCATACCGCGTAATTGAAATTCTATCAGGAGGAGCTGTCAGATTAATGAATATTGGTGGCGATGAAATCCGCCAATTAATAAACATTGATTGACTGAAAAAATATTACATATGAAAATCCGGACAAACTCGTTTATTCATTAGCAACCATGTCTATTAGCATTCATATACAAATTTTAAGTGTTATGCGCTTTACCGAATCACACGGTAAAGCTCATAACACTTGGGGGGGTTAAAAAAAACACACATACCGTTCAAAGTGTTCAGATTTTTTCGAACATTACGAAAAAACTCTTCACACTTGGGGGGGGTAATAATATGATTAAAAAAAAAATTTCTACCCTCGTAGCACAGGTGTCGCGCGAAACTAAATCAGTTGCGCGCAGATGTCACACGCAACAAAATCAGTTGCTCGCAACAGGCACGCGCAACCTTGGATGTTGCGCGCTTCACCTGATGACGAACTACGAACCCAGAATTTTACGCTCGAATAAAATTTCGATTTTTACTAGCGATAAAATAAGGGCGTTTCTCAAACATCATATATACTCGGAAAACAAAAAAAATAAACTTTGATTTAAGTCATTAAACAAAGTTTGATTAATTTTTCATTTAATTTCTACAAGAGGAATTAAAGAAAAATTACAAAAAAAAAAGATAAATAATTTTTGCAAAGAACTACGCAAAGACCTGATTTCGTAATACGAATACGTAGGCAATCTTTATGATTCGGTCATAAAAAAAAAAGAGAGCTCATTTTTTATTCCAATCAAAATTCAAGAAAACATTATTGAACTAGATAATAAGTAACTAATTAAAAAAAACATAGTAGTGATTACACTTTATTCAAAATTAAACTACTAGTAATTGTGTAACACTCTAAGGTTTTACTATGTCCTCAATCGTCACAGTAGACGGAGGAATAGTTTCCATCGCAGTACTTTCGACAACCTTAGAGCTTTCCCCTTCGCCCTTCTTCTTGACCCAAACATTGTTCTTCAACTTAGGAATAAGAGCCTTTTCAACTCGTTTTCCTTTACCCTAGCATTTGTTGGAGCCTTTTAGGGAGGATTTGATGAAGGTTCCTTAATATTCACACCTTGTTGCGCAGGTTTAGGAGAAGCCTTTCTTTTTGGTTCCCTTGAACAAGCCTTAGGTGATGAGGAGAAGTCTAACTTTCTTCTTACTCCTTTGTTTTGGCCATTAGGAGGGTAGTGGTGGCCGAATGCATCAAAGGCTTGGGTGGATTGCGAGTCGAGGCGGCTTGATTTTGTGATTGAGCCTTGTTTAACTCTCCTTTGTCCGCTGCGTTCATCCAAGCCTTATAAATATAAGATAGTACAATGCCCGCCGTTCATGTGCGCTTTCTGATTAACATACAATCATTAGATTAACCCTAAACCTGTTTAATTTATGTTGGTTGATTATTAATGCACAAACAAATCTATTATTGGCGATCACTTGAATTAAAATCATATTAGCCTAAACCAAATTATTAATTATCTTATTAAGCATGATTTCAAGTACAAATTCCCTCTAAACCTGCATAAAAGGCGTGATCAAGCACTAACAACAATATATCAAGCAACAAAATAATAATGACACAACAATTAACCATAATAAAGGCACAATAATATTAGCAAGATCCTAGGCATGATACTAACATGATCAATAACAAATCCTAGCATGTCACTAAACATAAAAGATCAAAGCTTTAAACCTAACATGATACTAACATGATATTAGAAATAAGAAGCACCATAAACATGATACTAGAAAGCAATAAAAGCATCCTAACATGATACTAGGAATTAATAAAATCTAAGCATGCTTTCTAAGGAAATAGAGTAATAAAATTACTCACTTTGATGCCTCGTACTTTTTTCTAATGACAAAATACACGCGTTAGTAAACTTCAATAAAATATCAAATCAAACAATCAAATTAAATAATTGAAATAGGGATTTGGGACCGAACCCTCTGAAAGTATCAACCTTTCATGTCGAGGGCGAAGGCAACTTCGAGCTTGGCTAGGTCTGTCTAGAACTTGTGAATGCGGTATTTTGTTTGTAAAATGGCAAGGTTAGAAAGCATGAGGGAGAAAGAATAAGATAATGCTTAAGAGAGAGAAGAGAGAGAGAATCGGTGATCGTTGATGATTGTTGGTGATTTGAAAACGGGGAATAAGGACCCTATTTATAGAAAAAATAGTCCAGAAACGATCAGAAAAAGATCGAATTCGATTCGGAGTAAAACTACCTCTATCGTGAACGACAGTGTCCAGCGCAGCGCGATAGCTTTGTCGCGGCGCGCCATAGATGTCGTTTGGCGCTGGTTTAAAAGATAAAAACGCGTTGTATGGAGTCCTTTTCCTAATATAATTAAGTAATTAGACTCTGTAATTATCATAATTAAAATCAGATTTATCATTAAAAACACTTGTTTTATTCCAAATAAAATTCGCTTTATTTTCTAAAAATATAATTATTAATCCTAATTCCACTAGAATTTAAAAGAACCTTCTAGATTATTCTAGAAGATTAAAGTCAATCCCAATGACTTTAGGAATAATAATTAATGGGCCCTCCACTTGATCATTGGGCCGTATATAAAATTCATTTCGGGCCCAACTTAGTATTTTGGCCATAACTTCCTCATTATTCATCGGAATCGGGCTCATAATATATCATTTGAAAGCTCTTTTCGAGCCCAATTCAACTACATTGATATTGAACCCTTGTCATGGACCAAAATAAATTGGATTGGACATTTCCATAAATAGATTACATTTTCAAAAACAGAAAGAAAGTATTTTATTTAAAAACAACCACATCACAAGACTTTTCACACTTTCACTTCGTTCGATAATTAATGATGTGAAAGATATTAATCACTGGGTTTGGTTTTTAGGGAAACACAATTAGGTGTCTACAGAAGCCCCCACTATGACTGAGTTTGGAGAAACGCATGTTTCAAAAACAAAAGTCAAAGTAGCGATAGGGACGGAGAATGATTCAGAATTTTCTGTGATCCTAAATCATTCTTATAACGTCGATACCTGCAAACCAGCATTAGTTAAAACAGTTAAAAGAGTTAGAAACACGTATCTTGCACCATGGAGCACACGTCTTTGGAGTAACCGATTTTGTTGCTGCATGCTGTTGTGACGACCTTCCTCAAGCTAAGGGATATCGCCTAAAGACTGCTCCGCTTGTAGCTGCCTCCAATTTCCGCTGTGACAGTCTTCCACATCTTAGGGAACTCCATCGAAGATTGCTCCGCTTATAGTAATCTTCTGCCGCTTCGTGACCATCTTCCATATCTTAGGGAACACGATCGAAGATAACTCTACCTGTAGCCATCTTCAGTTTTTCTGACAATCTTCCTCATCTTAGGGAACATCGTCGAAGATCGCTCTGCTTGTAGAAATCTTCCATTTTTTGCGTGATAAATTTCCTAGGAAAATTATCGAAGACCAGCGCTTGTTGATCCTCAGTTTGCTAATGCTTTGCTAGAATGTTTGTTGTGCCGTTTCTTGTAATTTTGCTGTGCGTTTGATGCTTGTGCTTGCTTTGTGAACCAATGCCTTGGTGCTTATGATGAGCCAATGCTTAGGCGCTTAAGCTAAGTGAGACGATCGTCATCAGGTTGATCACTTACTGCGATCGTAATCGAGCCGACTATTAATCATGTCAATTTGCTTATAGGGGCTAACTGGCGTACCAAGGAACCCAAAATTGCTGCATGAGGTCCGCATAATCCAATATGGGGGCCACAGATTGTGTCGTTGAATAAAGGAAGCCATCGCGCGCTGCCAGGCCTGTTGCGGCACGAAAAAATTCACGCTGCGCGTGATTTCTATCGCGGTGCGCTGGAGTCGGGATTCCGGAATAAATTCCTTCTCCTTCCTCATTTCGCCGTTGCTGCTTTTGTTCGTGTTTTTCGCTCGAAACTTCAACTCACTCGTTCTCCTTCGTTTCTCCACGAAATTCACTCAAATCTTTTGGAAATCAAAGCTCATCATCTCTAGTTTGCCGATCTATGTAAGTTTGCTCAAACTCCCCTAGTTTAGAAGAATTTCGTACGGTTTAGTTCACGGGTTTTCGAAAATTTCGAACCCAATTGTGCTTAATTTGCTTCGTGTGTTAAATTTCTTGCCATGAAATTGTTTGTATATGCTTGTATATTGCCTTGGGAGTGTTTTGAGACTTGTTTGACTCAATTTGGTGAAGAAATGAACGATTTGCCATTGTTGAGCCCTTTGAGTTCGTGAGAATAATGTTGCTCGTTCTTCATGTTCTTGCTAGCTATTCATGCTCAATTTGTCATAATATTTGTCATATTATTGCAAGAAATTGTTTGTTTGCTTGAAAATGCTATTTCTGCTCGAATCAAAATCATGCATTGTTTTTGTATTATGTACTCTGTTTTTGACGAACATAGTATCATGCGGCTAGGCGAACCTTAGATATTATAGAACCTTTAATTTACTATTTTCTAGCATAATTAGCATGCCTCGACGACGCGGTTTCGGCTCACGTTCTCGTGGGGCTCACCGAGAGTACGAGCCTGTCGATGCTGGTGAGGGCACTTCCGGTGTCCTTGGAGAGCTCCCGAAGTGGGATGGGCGTACTTTATACTTCGTGCCCCAGTTTCACATCTCTGAGCGAGTTCGACTCGGGATTTCTAGCGAGCGAGTTCGTTGCCACGGTTCGGGCAACGATACCATCGTACGATTCGTATTTTCGCGACAACGGGGAGCTGCGCGGGCTGTGGGAGTCTTGTGGTCTGACTCCATTGCTACAGGCCACTCGTGCTCTTTACTCTTTTTCATTGAGCTGTTTTCTAATTCGAGATTTGGTGGAGTTCTTTTGGGACACCACCAACACTTTTCACTTTCCTTTGGGTGAGATGATTGTCACTCATGTCAGACTTTACTCTCATCACCGGATTAGAGTTTCGGTCAGCTGCAGTTCCTTTTGGTAGCGACGTCACTATTTTCTCTCCCGAGGTAAAGGAGTTGATCGGTCCGATCGCTGTTCGAGCTCGTAGCGAGGCCCGACCGTTATAGATTAGCGGCCGATGTATTCGGCGGACTATGCTCGTAGAGGCCTTCTGAGATGATGCGACCACCCCGGAGCAGCAGGTGCGCATCTTTGCTTTGATTCTGCTGTCAGGGACCTTCTCCCCTGACAAGGGTAGCCGAGTGCTACTCTACTACCTGCATGCTCTTCGTGATCTTCATATGGTCGGATCATATGATTGGGCCAGCATTGCCTATGCTGACTTTCTTCTTGGATTGCAACTCTTTTGTCGCCATCGCAACTTTGATGAGGAGGTCACGCTTTCTAGTTTATGGAGGATCGTAGAGGTATACTTTGTTCCTTTGAACTAAAGTTTGCTCTAGACTTGTGTTAGCACCTGCTGACGTTTCTCTGTCGTTGTAGGTCTGGTTCTACAAGTACTTCCCGTCTTTTTCACCAGCGAGGCCTTTGCCTCGAGGGCTCCCTGTTGCTGCTAGTTGGGGAGGCCGTTACAATGACTAGACAGCTACTTCACTTGTTTGAGAGTTTGCTTCTCTCGGTATGCTTTTCTTAATACCTTTTCTTCTATTCCTTGGTAGGATTTTATCTCATGGATGCTTATTTTGTAGGGGCCTGAGGTCCGATTTCGGCCATAAGCTGATTTCGACCTTCTTGCGTGGGCCATTCAGTAAACTGATCAGGGTCGGTATTTTCAGGGGACATATGACGCTGTAATATATCTGGGCGAGAGAGTGGCGATTTAGCACTCTTCAGAGTCCCTTGTTGTTCCTGCTCGTCCTCCAAAGCACATGTTGGACCAGACGAGCCCGAGGGTTCACATGGCTAGGTCGCTAGTTGGTATTGACTAGCAGCGATATAACCATCCGAGTCGGAGTTATGGTGAGAGTCACTTGCCGCGTTTGGCTCCACCACCTTGCCTGTTAGAGGAGGCAGAGGTATTTTTAGTGCTTTTTTGATTTGTTTCTTTGATATCCCCCTAGCAAATTTTAATCACTTAGATTTTATTTTGAAAGACAACGGTTACGGAGTTTGTGCCTCCACCGGTGTCCATCACTTATCAAGGGTCTTTCGGCCCGGTCAAGGAGATGCTTCCTCTGGCTCCTGAGCCATGGCGCCTGATAGAGAGGTCGATACCTCGTCATCAGACCTAGGTAAGTCATTTGCTATCATTTAATTTGTATGTATATTCTTGATTATTTCTGACTTTATTGCTTGCTAGTTTTCTCGCAAGGTGATGATGAGGATGGCGAGAGGCATGGACGCTTTTCGTTACAAGCTCGTGAGATTGAGTCACCGAGCTACCTGTCGTCGTGGTGATGACGGCATGGAGGTATTTCTCTTGACTTTTATTTCATGTTTGCTCTATTTGCTTATTTTCTCATGTCTGACTTGATTTGTTTTCCTATTTCAGCCTGTTTCTCCGACGCGCACTCGTACGAGACCCGAGGCTAGGAGGGAGAGATCCGGATCTGGATCGAGGCGTCGTCGTACTTCGGCCGGGAGTCAGGGTGGTCGAGCAGAGTCGGACCGCACTGTGAGACTGGAAGGTTCTAAATCTTCCTCTCAGGGTGCGTCGAGGAGGCCGACTGGTCAAGGAGGCGCGACATCGGCTCCTTTAGCGGGTGGTGGGACGTACGAGGTTGGCTCGTCGTCGCAGCAGCCACAGCAACCTCAGCAGTTGGGAAATCAGCAGCAGGATGAGGCCGGATGGGCTGGCCCTACTCTTTCGATTCCGACTATTAGTGATCTCGAGGTTGGTGAGGGGTATACTCCAAGGACTGTACAGTTTTTTGATACATTCGGAGTTCCTCCTCATTTGCGTCCTCCATCATCATAGCTGTACTTTATTTTTATTTATTTTGACTTTGTAGGACTTTGCTTATTGTATTATATGATACTTTAGACACTTTGTACATATGTCCTATGATTACTATGTTTATCTTTATCTTTTTGCATTTTATTTTTCATTTTATTTTATGTGCATATGAGTGTGTGAAAAAAAAATGTGACTAATTTTTGCGCAAAAATTTCCGTCATTTTATTATTAATGGAGGGTATCTGACTTTCTCCCCCAAAAAGAAAAAATGAAAAATAAAATCGAGTTTGACTAAAAATAAGCTTAAATTTAATTAAACTCAAGATAATCAACCATGGGATAAGTGTTTGGAATAAAGTTGCCAAAAATAATGTTGGATTTAATTAGATAAGGCTTTGAAAAAGGTAAAAAAAAATAGTAAAGACAAAGTGCAAAATCAAGTCGAAGTTGGAAAAAAACGCGGTCAACAAAGCAGATTGATATGACGTGGAAGAAATAGGCTGTCACGGCGCGCTGATATTATTTCTCTGAATCCTTTTGGGATTCGATTTGCGTCAGTTCTGTGCATAAATAGCCCCTAATTCTGTCGATTTCTAAGAGTTTTAGCGATTTTACTCGTGAGTGGTGGTCTTTGACTGCTAAGGAGAGGAAAGAGCTTGACTTTTTCCACTTTTGCCTAAGAATATTGGGATTCAAACATCCATTGTTTTAGACTAGGTCATGATGAAATTTGCCCTTTACCGGAAGAATTTGGTGCCATTCTTGGCTTCCCTTCTTTAGATCTTGCGGTAATTCCCAAAGTAAGTGGATATTATTATAAAGATTTTGAGCGTTTCCTTAACCTTAGGGATAGGGACTTAAAAGATATAGTGCATGGGAATGTGGTTAATTTGAAAGAATTTGCTCGTTTTTAGTTTGATAGACCACGCTCTGAGTCTTTTCATGTTTATAGGAGAAGGGCTTTCCTCTTTTGCATGTTTAGCCAATATCTCCTCACTAGTGGTAATATTCATGAGGGTCAAGCAATTTTAGTGTCTGTCATGAAACAAATTGAATCAGGGATAAATCCAATGCCATTAATTGTTGGAGAAACTATGCTTAGTTTAGATGAATTAAAAAGAAATCCAAAAGCACCTCTTCGAGGTTCTCCAATATTATTATAGGTAGAAAATTAATACTTTTAATTACAGAAATAAAAAATATTCAATCTTGTATAGTAATACTAATTATTTGCATTGAATTTTTGCAGATGTGGCTAATGGAAAGACTTGAATTAATCAGTCCCACTGACAATATTGAAAAATATACACTAAATTGCTTTGTAAGAAGAAAGAAACATTTCTCCTTAAAGATGGGCCGGCAGGAGTGGAGTAAAATCTTTGAGACTCGCGACTTTGCCATCAAATGGGTTATTCCTTGGTGGAAGATTGAGAAGATGGTTGGTGTCAACAACCAACCTTTTTGCTGTCTTCCTAGTTTATCCAACTTGAACTTTTATTACCCTTCCAGAGTGAAAAGACAATATGAACTTGCTCAAACCATTCCCTCTGGTGATCTTCGTCGCCCTTATGAATTTCCTATTTTACAAGACATAGAGAGATTTGATGACTATTGGTAAGCTAGACTTTTGTGGGAAGTTATTAACCAAAAGGTTCCACCTTCTTTATCTAGGGATGTGAAGTAGTGGTTAGTTGGTAGATCTCAAAAGGACAAGAACAAAGTCCGAAATATGTCCAAGACTAATGTAAAAGACCGCCTAGGAGTGAAGAAAGTTCCTCCTAAGGAACGCCTAGGTGAAAGAGTTGAATTCAAGACTCCTATCATGCCTAAGAAGAAAAGTACTACTAAAGGCAAAGAGAAAAGAAAAGCTGACTCTACAGAGAATAAAGTGTGGGTTGAAAAGAAGATTGGTGTGATGGCTAAGGGAGAAACTATCACCACTAAATTGTGTGTAGGTCTTCTAAGGGATCCCTACTGGTGAAAGAGACGGATGATGAAGAAAACGCAGACAAGAATTGGAAAAGGGCTAGGAAAGAGAAGACAGATTAGAGTATTGCTTAACTTTCAAACTATTAGACAATTTTTATTTTTAAGTCAATTAAAGATTTATTTAAATTCCATCAATAATGTAATTTTTACTTTATTTTATTAATGCAATTTCAGCTTTTAAATTAAATAAACTTTTTACATTGAATTTTTTAATTGAATTAATGAAAACGACTTGAATTATTTTCGAAAATTATTCGAGTACGGAAGTCGAAAATTCTCGAAATACACCGAAATTCGCCCAGATTGATGAAGAAGTATTGGCGATGGAATTTTGAAGCTGTCGTAGTGCGTCGTTTCTGTCACAGTGCGCTGAAACCTGTCGTTTGGCAATAGATGTTGTCGTACTGCGCTGGTCTCGAATTCTGCGCGCCGTTTGACGAATTAATGTGGAGATGCGACATTTGTGAAAATTAAAGTGGCCGCACCCTGTAAAGGGTTTCCTACGTATCCTTTCCTAAGGAATCAGGCCAAACGTAGCTCTCTTGAGTTTGTTACTCAAGTTATCATGAGTAGAACTTCTTAAGTTGGTCAAGATTTGTCATATTTGAGAACTCATTACCGTCCATATCAATTAGTTTTGCGGCACCTCCTGATAGGATGGTTTTGACTATGTATGGTCCGGACCAATTAAGCCTAAATTTGCCTCTTGGGTCGAGAACTTTTTTCCTTAATGCTTTTAACACCAAGTCTCCTACTTTGATGTTTCTTGTCTTGACTTTCTTGTTATAGTGTCTAGCAATGCGAGTTTGATAGCATTGAGTATGACGAAGAGCTTCTAGTCGTTTTTCATCGAGTAGAATTAGCTCCTCATATCTTGCTCTAGTCCATTCAACCTTGTCGAGTTTGCTTTCCAACGCGATGCATAGGGAAGGTATTTCTAACTCTATAGGTTGTACGACATCCATTCCATAGACCAAGGAGAATGACGTATTTCCTGTGGATGAGCGAATTGACGTGCGATAACCCCAAAGAGCAAAATGGAGCTTGTCAGGGGAATCCTTGTAGTTTTCTGTCATCTTTTCAATGATAGTTTTTAAGTTCTTATTGGCTTCCTCTACTGCACCATTTTCTTGAGGCCTATATGGAGAAGAGTGATGATGTTACGTGCCATACTTTTGAAGCAATTCTTCACATTTCGCTTGAAAGTGAGTTCCATTGTCACTTATCATTTCATGTGGGACTCCATATCGACATATGATGTTTCTTTCGATAAAGAGTGCTACATGTTTTGCGGTGAGTTTTGCATATGATGCTGCTTCAACCCATTTTGTGAAGTAGTCGATT
This sequence comes from Chenopodium album, assembly GCF_948465745.1. NCBI lineage: Eukaryota > Viridiplantae > Streptophyta > Magnoliopsida > Caryophyllales > Amaranthaceae > Chenopodium > Chenopodium album. Next base: position 47,893,957 of record NC_137843.1, read on the forward strand.
GTTACTAGGATGGATTCATGGCCTCCTGTCCTCGGAGGGGTAATTTTTCCAATAATGTCTATTCCCCATGTTGAGAATGGCCATGGTGATGTGTAGGTATATAGGAGAGATGGAGGAACATGTTGTAGATTAGAGTATATTTGACATTTAGGGCATCTTTTCACATATTGATGGCAGTCCCTATTCATGGTAGTCCAATAATATCCTTGGCGCATTATCTTTTGGACTAGCATTTTGCCATTCATATGAGTTCCACATGCTCCATCGTGGATTATTCTCATTGCCTTTTGGGCTTCCTTTTTTCCTACACATAGAAGAGCTCGACCTTTAGGTACCCTTTTGTGTAATTCATCGTTTATGAGCACATATTGGGAAGCTAAAAGTCTTAGGGCTCATTTTGATCTTTGGTTAGCGTGGAGTGGATATTCTCCTTTGGTGACATAGTTGAGGATATTAGTATACCAAGGTTCCTCTTCTTCTTTTTCTTCTTGGACTACTTCGTCATCTTCTATAGCTTGGATGTAAGCTGGTTATGCCTTCTTTCTATTGTTAGGGGCATTTTCTCAATTTCCTCAAGAATTCTAACCATCGAGGCTAGTCTTGCCAAGGCATCAGCAAATTAATTCTCCTCTCTTGGTAGATATGTATAATCTACCTTTTCTAGTTGATTAGTGAGAGTTTCCTGGTATGTTTAGTAAGGAGCCAAAATTTCACTTCTTACTTTCCGTCTTCTGGAAATCTGGTTAATGATCAAAGAGGAATCTCCGAATATTAGAAGTTTCTTTACTCCCAATGCCAAAGCTGTTTCGAGGCCTACCACACATGCTTCATATTCCGCAGCGTTGTTGGTAACGTCGAAATATAACTTTATGGAGATTGGAACGTGTTCTTCTTTTGGTGATACTAATAATACTCCTATGCCACATCCCTTGTGGTTTGAGGCTCCATCGAAGAATAATGTCCAAGTATCATCTTCTGTAACCATCAAGTCTTCGTCTAGAAAATCGTTTTCATGCATTAGAGTCGAATCTTCTATTGGGAAATCCGCTAAGAAGTCTGAAACTGCTGATCCTTTGATAGCTTTTTAAGGCATGAACCTTACATGAAATTAGGCTAAGTTAACTATCCATCTTGATATTCGCCCGTTAAGTGTAGATTTTTCGAAAAGATACTTAAGTGGGTCCATCCGAGATACTACGTAGACTGTATGAACGAGCATGTAGTGTCTTAACTTGGTTGTGGCCCACACTAATGCGAGGCATAATTTGTCAAGTGGTGTATAGCGTACTTCATACTCGAGCATCTTTTTGCTTAAATAGTAGATGGAATTTTCCTTTCCTTCTACTTCTTGTGCGAGCATAGCTCTCATTGTCTCTTTAGTGACTGTTAGGTATAATCAAAGAGGGATTCTTGGAAGCGCTGGCGCTAATACGGGAGGATTAGCGAGATAAGCTTTGATCTTTTCAAATGCTTTTTGACACTCATCGTCTCATATTACTAGCACATTCTTTTTAAGTTTCTTGAATATTGGTTCACATATTGTGGTTAACTTGGATATGAACCTACTTATGTATTGCAACCGGCTAATGAATCCTCGAATCTGTTTCTCGGTCTTGGGCGGCGGCATTAACATGATTGCTTTAATCTTAGTTGGGTCTATCTCTATTCCTCTAGAGCTAATGACATAGCTTAAGAGTTTTCCTACGGTGACTCCAAAAGCACATTTAGATGGGTTTAACCTCATATTGTATTTCCTTAGCCTTTTGAAGAATTTTCTTAATGCTACTTGGTGTCCTGGACGGTCTTTTGATTTCACAATCATATCATCCACGTAGACTTCAACTTCTTTGTGCATCATGTCATGGAGTAAGGCAATTGCTGCTCTTTGGTAAGTGGCACCCGCGTTTTTCAACCCGAATGGCATCAGCGTGTAACAGTAAGTGCCCCATGGTGTTATGAATGTAGTCTTTTCCATGTCTTCTTCAGCCATGAGGATTTGGTTATACCCTGCATACCTATCCATGAACGAGAGAAGTGCGTGATTCACTGTATTATCTACCAAAATGTCGATGTGTGATAAAGGGAAGTCGTCCTTTGGACTTGTCTTATTTAGATCTCTATAGTCGACACACATTCTTATCCTTCCATCTTTCTTTGGAACTGGCACGACATTCGCAATCCATTCGGGGTATTTGGATAACCTGCAGTTATTTGTTTTTGAACTTCTTCTTTTATTTTAAGAGCTACGTTGGGTTTCATTCGACGTAACTTTTGTTTTACAAGTTTCATTCCTGGAATTAGTAGTATTGTGTGTTGAGATATTTCTCTATTTATTCTTGGCATATCTTCGTATGATCAAGCAAACATGAATTCTTTCAGTAGATTTATTAAATTAGTTCTTTCTTCTTTATTAAGAGTTAAACCAATTTTAACTTCCCTATTAATGGTTGGATCTTTTGAGATATCCACCGTTTCATTGTCTTCAATTACTGGTGTTTTATTTTCAAGTGTTTCCATTGCTTTAGTTATTTCTTTGTCACTTTCATTGTTAGTTAAGCAATGATCGTCATCTTGGGTAAGAGAATGACACGAGGAGTAAGCAAAAGAAGACATATTATTGAATTCGGAAACTATTACATCAAATAAGGAAATGTCCGTTGAGACTTGACTACTAACTATTCTAGGAGTAGGTGTTAAACTAGAAGAACTAGGGGGAGGTACTATAGCTAGAGACTTAGAAGACTCGATAGGGGAAGACTCAGATTCGGACTCAGACTCGGACGACTCTTCGGACATAGGTCCTTATCCTGTTGTTTGGAGATCTTTCTTGCACTTGGTGTAGTCACCTTCACTGTCTTTTCCCATCCTTGGACTAATCCCTCTACTGGAGTGATAAGCTTTGAGGGGTCAAAGCTTTCACTTTGTAGTACCGTTTGAATGAGCGCGGAGTTGTCTTCAACATATTTTGGCTCATTCTTCTCATGCCCGAAAAGAAGTCCCATGACATTAAAGTCAAAGCATGGAGTTGCTTTCTCCTTATGGATAGGAGTTGGGATATCATCCAAGAAATTGTAATCTAAGAAGATTTCGAACCCAGGTTGTCTTATCCCATTCTTGATAAAGGGTTCGGGAAATTCATGACATGGATAATCCTCACCCTCTCTTATGAATTGTCCATTTAAAGTTAGAGGATATTGATCAATTGGGATTGCATTCTTTTGGGTACGAGCATTCCTTCGTGCATTAACCTTTTCTCGGGCTCGCTTGAGATCTTCTAGAGTTGGTTCGAAACCAAGTCCAAAATTATCTAACTTAGGGAGGCCAGGTAGTCCCATTCGTTTTGCTATCTCTTTCTTCTTTCCTAGAGTCATTCCAGGAAAATGTCCTTGTTTTCTAAGGATAGCATTTACTGTAAGATTAGAATGGAGGTCTTAGCAAAGACGGGTCCTTTCGTCTTCCTCGATTAAGGAGACCTTTTCTGCGTTAAAGCCCCACAGATCTTCATCATTTTCATCGTGCTCCACATTTATGATAGGCTTATCAATTGCTTTGATTCTCATTGGGGAAGCATCGACTGTAATAGGAATTCCTCCAACTATAGCCTTCACTTGTTGATGAAGGGATGAAGGGACGACCTTAAGGTCATGAAGCTAAGGGCGTCCCAAAAATAAGTTGAAAGAAGCTTTGATATCTACCACTTGGAAAGTAGTAGCATGTTCAATAACTCCTGCGGTGACATTCATAGTGATGGTCCCAAGAGCTTGGTGACAAGTGTTGTCATAAGCTCTTATTCTTTGTGTGGATGGAGACAAGTCTTCATCTCTTATGCCTAACATCCTCGCAGTTCGAAGTGGACAAACATTAATTGCTGACCCATTGTCCACAAGAGTTAGTGGGACATTCATTCTCTTGCATATTACTGTGAGGTTTAAGGCCTTATTATGTTTATCACCTTCTGGAGGTAAATCTTTGTCAGAAAAAGTTATTAAGTTGACGGGACTTGGAAGATCACTCATGAGGAAGTTAGCTAACCCCTCAGGAGTGGTTTCAGAATCTATTCCTACCTTAGCTAAGGCATCCATTACTGCAACTCTATGTTCATGGGATTTAGCTAGTAGTTTCCATAGGTTCATCTCGACCTTAGTCTTTTTAATTTGTTTGACAACATCGTTGTCCTCTATGATTGGTATGGGAACTTGTTGAGTAGTAGGAATAGGTTGTGTCGTGATGGGAGGTTGCATTCTCCCTGACCTTGTGAGAACATCTATGGGTGAGTCTTCTTCATCTCAAATGTCATCTACTGGATAAATTGTGGAAAGTGGAGTTTATTCCACATCTTGAGGTAGACATCCTCATCATCACTTTCCCAGACTCCATTGACCATTTCTGAAAATGTCTCTTCGTCTGACCGAATTTGAACCAACTTTTTATCGTCAATTAACCTTTGGATTAAATCCTTGAATTTAAAACAGTGTTCTATGGTATGTCCTCCAGATTGATGGTATGGACAATAACATTTATCTGTCCTTTTCAGCGATTCAAATGGTCTTGGCTTGAGAGGTTTAATCTTCCTACTCTCGAAGAGCATTTTAAACATTTTTGCATAAGAAGTTCCAATTGGAGTGTAAGGCTTGTTACTCTTTTTGGGTGTTTCGACTACTTGGAGAGAAAATGGATTTCTTTTAGTAGTCTCCGTAGGCGTCATCTCTTTAATGAAACGCTCGTTTTGATTCCTTTTCACGAGGTCAATAGTCTTACGACATATGTCTATTGTCTCCTTACACATATGTATGAGGTGCCATACTTCTTCTTTACTAGCAGGCATCTCACTTATGGTGTGCTTCTTGGCATCGAAAAAGATCTCCTCCTCTTCTTCAATGGCATGGATTTCTTCGACTGGTTTAATGAGAGATTTTGGATCGACATGGTTTTCCTCATCAGAAATAGCCAAGGAATCTGAAAGTGGAGCACTATTAATACTTGGCTTCTTTCTTGCGGAGGCAATGGAAGTTTGTTGCTATCAATCAGATTTTGAATAGGTTCCTTTAGCTTACAACAGTTTTCAGTAAGATGGCCCCTACCTTGATGGTATTTGCAATGTGCATTGTGGTTCCAACTAGCCGTCCGCTTTTCGACTTGTGGATCTCCAAATGGTCCAATGGGAGTTATAAGACCTTTTACATGAAGGCGATCAAATGCGGTGTCATAACTCATGCCAATAGGTGTGAAGTTTCTCCTAAATGGCTTCTTTTGTCCTTGATTATTCATATCTAGGACCTCATTCAGATTAAAGGTGCTAACATTGTTTGAGTGGGTAGTTTTGGAAGAAGAAGGATTGCCGTTCTTCTTTCCTTTCCAGCTACTGTTGGAGTTGTTAGCAGCTTTTTGTTTTGCAAGGTCGTCTTCAATATTAATTCCTATGTCATAGACAGCCTTGAAAGTGTTCAAATTGCTTTGATATTTGAGATTCTTAGAATATTTTTCTTGGAGTTTCTTAATGAACATCCTTACAGATTCCTTCTCAGTAGGTACCTCAACCATTTTAGCGGAACTTTCCCTCCACTTATTAAAGAAAGAAGTAAAACCTTCATTCTCTTTTTGCTTCAACATCTCAAGTTCTCTATGGTCAGTTTCAACTTGAACGTTGTATTTGTATCTATCAATGAATGCGTTTATTATACCATCCCAAGTAGAGATCTTCTCTTTCTCAAGAGAAAAGAACCACTATTGGCAAACGGTCTCTAGAGATAGAGAGAATAAAGAGTGAAAAGCCTTCCTATCAATCCCCTTAATGTTCATTATAGTTTCAAAAGTCCTTAAGTGAAAGTAAGGATTGTCAGTTGGCTTGAAATTAGGGATGTCATTGGCACTGAACTTCTGCGGAAGAAGTTCCTTATCCATTGAGACCCCTTGTGAGCTAATACCTTGGAACCTATAGTCATTGGAGAGCTTGCTTAAGCTTTCCTCCATTCGCTCCATTTGTTGTTGTTTCGCAGAGTCATTGACTTGAAGAGCTATGGTTTTTAGCATCTCAGTAAAGTTGGCTACGTTTTGCCTAAGTTCATTGACTTCTTCCTCGGTTGCCATTTTCTTCTTAGCTTTTCTCTTCTGACGGATCGGTTTATCAAATAGTAAGACTTGGACGAAAGTGTTATCCTTGATTAGTCGCCCTTCTTTTCTTGACCAAGTGCTGTAAATTAAACCATTTTTTATTTTAATAACTTAACTCAAATTGACTTTGACTTTATTGGTTTTAAAAGGCAAAAAAGTAAAAATAGGGTGCATATTTTTGGAATCAAGTGGGAATCAGGGTTCAAACAAGTATGGTTATTTGGAGGATTAATATCCGACTTACCCCCCTAAAAAAATGACGGAAAACACGCGAATACAACCCTCTCTAGACATGGTCAAGGTGAAGCATATATACAAAGTGTGTGCTTTAGAAGTGAGTGAAAGTGGCATGCTTTGACACTTATGTAAGACATGGGACTATGTGCTTAGACTCAATTAAGGACTAAATATGGCTTCTGCCGTTAATAAAATGATTAATTAGACTTAGTGTGAAGACTCGAGTAGAAAACTGAACCGTCGCGCGAGCAACGGGACTGTCGCGATGCGCCAGCACCCAGCGCGGCGCGACATTGCTGTCGCGGCGCGACGGACAACACATGCCAAACCTCTGCGTCATTGCTGAAACATTGATTTGGGTCTGTTTCCAGTATTTTACTTTAAGAGGACAAGCCTATAGTCGTACTAAGTCAGGTTTGATCGATTTATTTAGACTTTAATTACTCATTTTAATAGGTTAATTATTTAAGCAAAGTCCTTTAGTCATTAATTAGTTTATTTAGACTGAGTCACAAGTCAAACAAACAGTTAGCATAAATATGCACAAGCAAAGATGCACAAATAGTCAAGTAAGCACAATATGATGCAATGAGTTTGCAACCTAACTATGGCTCTAGTTCTCTAAATTTCAAGGATAAGGGTTAGTCAAAGAGGGTCCATGGTTATGAGTCCGGATGCATCGCGCGAAAGCCATACCTTTGGAAGGGTTGGCGCGTATGGATGGGACCCCGCAAGTTAAACTTGCTTCCATGGTTTGGTGAATTCACAAACTCGAATGTACCCATCTTTGCAATGAGTGTTCAATTGGGTAGATGAAGCTTGAATTCCCAGAGGGTTATAGCCATATGTAAAACACATATGGGTTCAGAAAAGAGGGAAAAATAAACTCAATCAGGAAGTAAAATCGAGCAAACAGTACTAGAACTGGTCGAAGCAAGAAGGTAGATTTCTGGCTCGGTATTGGAAGAACTTAGCGCGAAAAAAAAGGCATGTTGCCAGATGATGACCCTGTCGCCAAACGACATTGCTGTTGCACGGCGACAGAGCCATAACACTGCGATGGGCACTGTTTTCTCAGTGCCAGTTCCTACATGCCTCAGCAGCTTTCTGTTCTTAGAATTTTCCAGTTTTTCGTAGCGGTTTTTCAATTCTAGCTGTGAAAGATAATTCCCAAATTTCCTACGAGTAAAAATCCTATGTTTTTGACGCATTACGGATGGTCTATCCAATGCGGACCTTTTTATGCATATGCCACAATGTTAATCAAAATTACGCACATGAATACTTAGAACTTTTTGAGTCTCATCCACTCATTCTAAATCATTGCCAAAATAAATTTCAGGAATTAAAATAGAAATCCTCCCCAGTGGAGTTGCCAAAATAGAAATCCTCCTTTGTTTTGGCCATTTGGAGGAGTAGTGGTGGCCAAATGCATCAAAGGCTTGATTTTGTGATCGAGCCTTGTTTAACTCCCCTTTGTCTGCCGCGTTCATCCAAGCCTTATAAAAATAAGATAGTACAATGCTCGCCGTAGGATTTTGCACTACCCACCTAGGAAGACTTGACCAATATTCCATCCAACGGGGAATTCATTTGGGTTTAAAGATCATGTCCTTAGGGGCATCACAATCTTATGGGGGAGTAACTTGTTTCATCCCATATTGTCTCATCACCCTGTAAGGAAAGATGTAAGTAGTACTAGAAATACCCAAAGACCTAATGTAGGTGTAGGGAATATTTCAAGAATCCCAAACTTGAACCCCACTGTGATCATACACTTAAGCATGGTGGCGTCCAAAGGGAAGGAAACGAGAGCAATAGAGTCGCCAACAAGTTTTAGGAACTTGTAAACCGTTCACAGGGTGAAGGTTACACCCCTTCACGATCCACGAGATCGCTAACTCCATAGTGGTCTGGAACCATGATTGGATATTCGGGGATAAAGGTACGAATCCAACCTAAAAGAGATTGAATCCGCCCTAAAATAGGCCTCCACTTTATTCTTCTCATATTCATTTGCGCTTTCTGACTAACATACAATCATTAGATTAACCTTTAACCTGTTTAATCTATGTTGGTTGATTATTAATGCACAAACAAATCAGTTATTGGCAATCACCTGAATTAAAATCATATTAGCCTAAACCAAATTATTAATTATCTTATTAAGCGTGATTTCAAGTACAAATTCCCTTTAAACCTGCATAAAAGGCGTGATCAAGCAATAACAATAATATATCAAGAAACATAATAACATTCACACAACAATCATCATCATCACAATCTCATCAAAGTATGATATTATTAGCAAGATCCTAGGCATGATACTAACATGATCAATAACAAATCCTAGCATGTCACTAAACATAAAAGATAAAAGCTTTAAACCTAACATGATACTAACATAATATTAGAAATAAGAAGCACCCTAAACATGATACTAGAAAGCAATAAAAGCATCCTAACATGATACTAGGAATTAATAAAATCTAAGCATGCTTTATAAGGAAATAGAGTAATAAAATTACTCACTTTGATGCCTCGTACTTCTTTCTAATGACAAAATACAAGCGTTAGTAAACTTCAATAAAATATCAAATCAAACAATCAAATTAAATAATTGAAATAGGGATTTGGGACCGAACCCTTTGAAAGTATCAACCTTTCATGTCGAGGGTGAAGGCAACTTCGAGCTTGGCTAGGTGTGTCTAGAACTTGTGAATGCGGTATTGTATTTGTAAAATGGCAAGGTTAGAAAGCATGAGGGAAAAAGAATAAGCTAATGCTTAAGAGAGAGAAGAGAGAGAGAATTGGTGATCGTTGATGATTGTTGGTGATTTGAAAACGGGGAATAAGGACCCTATTTATAGGAAAATAGTCTAGAAACGATCAAAAAAAGATCGAATTCGATTCGGAGTAAAACTACCTCTGTCGCGAACGACAGCGTCCAGCGCGGCGCGACAACTTTGTCGCAGCACGCCACAGCTCTCGTTTGGCGCTGGTTTAAAAGATTAAAATGCGCTGTACGGAGTCCTTTTCCTAATATAATTAAGTAATTAGACTCTGTAATTATCATAATTAAAATCAGATTTATCATTCAAAACACTTGTTTATTCCAAATAAAATTCTCTTTATTTTCTAAAAATATAATTATTAATCCTAATTCCACTAGAATTTAAAAGAACCTTTTAGATTATTCTAGAAGATTAAAGTCAATCCCAATGACTCTAGGAATAATAATTAATGGGCCCTCCACTAGATCATTGGGCCGTATATAACACTAGTAGAAAAACATTAATTTCCGGCGGTTAAAAGTGATTAATTTGTGGCGTTTTTGGAGGGGCAGCAAAAGCGGGGGCAGAAAATCAATTGATTAATTTGCTGTTGTTACAAATCCGCCGCATATAAATGCATTTATTTGCTGCGGTGTTCTATTAAACCCCCCCGCAAATAAATATAATGTACCAGGTAAATAATGCATAAATTTGCTGCGTTTTTTTTTGTGTATTAACCGCTGCTAATGAATCTTTTTTTTTCCCATTTGGATTATTATTTGGTAATAAATTATTAATGAAAGAAAATTTCGGCAGCATTTCCCCTATTTTATAAGTAATATACACGTGAACAACCTGTAATCCTGAACTTTATGAACATGCTATTTTTTCATTCATCCAAAATAATTTGTCATAATCTAAAACAAAGTGTACGATTAACTTTTGTACATATATCAATGCAAAACTAACATTAGAATGTTGTCTAAAAGAACATAACTAAGATCACACACAATAATTAGTGAAATACGAGGCCCATTTGTTTCGTATGTCATCAATATCACCATCAGTGTAAGGATTTTCGTTGAAAGATGTGCAAACCTAGAATATGACGCATATAAAAAAGATTGTTAGTAATTATAATATAATAAAAATGATAAGTCTACTTAAGGTTGTATGAAATAATAAGTATATTTATATGAATTTAGGACATAGAAAAATCTCATTTCTCGAAATTAGAGTCATTTGGACAACAAATGACTTCAAACACGTTCAAAAGTGGTACTATGACTATGTTTTGGTTCCAATTTTAATTCATACCCTTAACTAGAGTGCATAAGGTTACATATAAATGTAAGAGTCATTTTCAAGATAATAGGACTAAATGGACCTTTCTATTCTATCTTTAATTTTAAGTAAGGTCAAATATGTATGAATGAAAGAGTTATATTCAATATCAAATTTAATTGACAGAATTGAAAAACATACCTTATCAATATCATTTGCATCACTATATCCGGAAAGTATGTCATACATGTACCTCATTAAGTAAAAGCCGCACTCGAAACTGCCTCTTTGTTGAGCACACTAAGTAAAATTCAAGAAAAGAAACAAGTAAATGACGAAGTTAAATAATTTTAAGGATATCAAAATAGTTTCAAACAATATCATACAAACTTATTATGTATTTACCTTAACGAGTTTCCATAGAGGTTCATTTCTATTCACACGGTTTCCATTTAGCTTATACCTTGTGAAAAAACTATTCATATTCATCACTTAGTTAGAACATTGGAGTTTTATATTAGTTCTTGGTAATTTCTTACACATATATATGTAGGTACAGAAACAATAAATAAAGGAATGGACTTACAAGCTCATAATAGTCTTCATTTTGACACTTCTAGTCGATGTTGGACGAGCAGAGTCAAATTGATAAATGGTGTAGGTTGGTACACATATTACCAGAAGCATCCAATGTTCCCTACATCAAAATGTGAAAATGTTGCCTTATTATTCATATGCACCCTTAAGTATTGCATAATATGTTGTAAGTTTACTACTTACTCTTGAAAAATTGGTGCCAAAATGAATTTTGCTCCATTTTCAACTGATTTGCTAACTGCTTTGAAGACATACTCATGAATTTCCTGCAAGCTCTTACGAATTTTGCTCTCACAAGTTTGCTCTGGACACAACCATCCAACCGTGGAAACTTTGTCATTTGATTTCAATTCTTGTTGGAGTAACCTGGATATACAAAATCAACTTATATATAACGAGTTGGAGGATATAAAAGCAAAAGATGCAATCACTACGTAAAAATTGTGAATATTATATCACCTCATGAATACTTGAATAATTGATATGTTCAGCTTCGCTTCTCTTAAGAACTGGAAGACATCCTCCTTACTAACCTATGCATTCCCATCTTTTTCATAATGGAATAAAGCGCAGTCTAATGTTACAGCAATGGGATCCCCATTTGGCAAGGAATCAAAAAATGTTGCCAGCCATTCACAATCTGGGCTAAGGGACGCCATTAACATTTGGGGAACAAGTGGGCTTTTTTGGGAGGCCTATCCAGAAGAATGTAAGTCATTTCTTGCAATGATCTCAGGTGACAATCGCTTGAGTTTCTTTGTTTGGAGTGTTTCCTAATATGTCACATGTAAAATAAGTAAGTTAACAAGCAAATAAAATTTAAATTACATATCATAGTTGCTACCATCGATCTTACCTCGGCTTGGAATTTTATTAATGATGATGGCGATTGTACGTATGTACCAATCCCATGTTGTAACAATTCAATCTCAAATACCGAGACAGGAACGGGAAGTGGCAGCCCATAAAACTCCTCATTCACAGTATGAATTTCCACTTTCACATAACCAGGTAACATGGTCATAAGATGAACCACCTCATTTTCAACAAGTGGATATACAGTAGCACTCACCACGTCGTATATCGCTCTCGTTTCAGGATCCGTTAGAATTAGATGACATGAAGTCTTACCCTACAATTTATTTAAACATAGTAAGTCAATTTAAATGTGAAAGCAAGAATGTGAAGTTCATTGCAAAAGTAATAGATCAAATGGTAATTAATAGTTACTTGCAACTCAAGTGGTGGAAGCTCGTTGTGATTTAATGGCGTAGTAAAGGGTGCTGGAGTAGAGGTAGCTTTACTTGATTTACAAGTAGCATCATCAGGTAGCTTAAAACCCATGTCTAGTAGGAATGAAGACATTTTGTCCCTCATGGTCGCATCAAACTCCTCTTTCAACTTTTCACGAAGTTAATTTTTCAAAGCTTCTCATTCTTCAGTTGAACTTCCACTTTGGCTAGACTTGATCTTTCTTGGTTCCTTGCCAAAGGCCTTTTTGATGCCGACATTAACACCTCCAAAACCTCTTGCACGACCTGCATGATCTGGCTTCTCCCCAAGAGCCATGAATAATGCATCCTTGTTTCGGTGTGGAGTAAATTCGCCTTTCTCTTGCTTCTCTTTATAATGAAGCTGTTAAAGTCATCAAATGTTAAAAGCCACATAATGCTTTCATTGGTTCTTAGTAACTTATTAATAATCATACTTACATATTTGTCAGCAACTTCCTTAGTTTTAGAATTCGGAATGTATCTTTTTCCAGTCACCTTATCTTTCCTATGCATTGCACAATACCAATCATCACCTCGAGTTATTGTAATGGAAATAGATGTGGTTTTGCAAGACGGGTAAAAACCCTCGTCAATCCACTTTTTTCTGCTTTCCTCATAGTTTCTTTGCCCCATGCCATGGTGATGATCATTCTGGCTTGCGCTCTTCTGGGCCTTTTCTCGCTTTTCCTAATTATATGACATTTGTTTTAGTTAGTTTCAAACAATAATCAATTTAAACCATCTATAAGAATGAAATTACCTTTGCTTCATCAGATAATTTCGTTTTCTTAAATTGTGACCAATCCTCTTCTTTTATGTGACTCCAAATTTGGTATGGCTCACGATCCTGCTCTTGTTTTGACCTTTTTCTGGTGAAAATGATCCATCTAGACACTAGTTTAGCTTTAAAATCCCCAAATCTCTTAGCTATTGCACTTAAAAAGACCTTTTTCATCTTTGGTTCATCAGGTATATGGAATTGTGCCTGTAAGAGGAAAAATTATATAATATAACTGAAATATATAATAATCAACAAAAATATAACAAGAAAAAAAAAGCAATGATCCTTTAATTAGCCACTACATAGCAACATCCTCTAGAAAACCACTTGAACAAATACTGTCAAAAGTCAGAACCCTACATAGCATCATCTAATTTGCTCTAACTCTTTTATTTTGTTTGCAGATTGCAGAATATGCGTATAGAATGCTGCAGATGGAAGCTTAGTGCATTGTTTGACCAGTCACACTGAATTTGTCAGTGCTGGTTAATTTATTTTGTGAATACTAAATTTGCAGGTAGAGACACCAAATGGCCAAAATGCAGCTATTTCAATACACCCAGATAAGGATGACATATACAAAGTTGGTGTGATCTTGCTTGAGTTACTAACTGGTAGACAGATCACATCAGAAAGCCAAGTAGATGAACTAAATCAAGAGGTATTTAATTTGATTTATCGATTGTTTTTTGGTTTCATGATTTGGTTTGGGGATTTATGAATTTGAAGATTGCGAAAAGTTTTAATATTGATTTTGTTTTGATTTTGCGATCTCATATTAGTTGTTCGACGAAATGCCTCATACGTAGAAAACAGGTATAAAATTTATACTCAAGAAGCTGAAATTGCAGCAGTATAATAGTTAAACACCATTTATATGATTCAGAGGTAAAACAATAACTGTCAGATGACTCGTCAATAAAAGGTAATGACTTGTGATTTAGGATTACATGGGTCTCTTGCCACAATGTTATCTTTAAGCCTTTTTTCACACTACACCATTCCCAATTAATGTTCAGCTTGCGCATACACAGGCCAATCTGTTGACCATACTTTAATCGCAATTTCCCAGTTGGACGCAAGAATTCATCAAATTCAAGGTGCATGGGTTCATTCACTCTTAGACCTCTAGTCGGACATCTTGCCTTACCAGAGCCACGACCTCTTCCTGAGCCTATCCCCTTCTTACCAGTTGTTACAACTTGATGGGTTGTATTTGCAGCTGTAGATGGTGTTGCAGTTGTCACTTCAGCATCATTAAGAGAAGCTATATCAACCATCCTCTCAAAATCATCAAGCATTTGTCCTAACTTCTCAGCAGCAATGTCTTCCGGTTCACCCTTATCCTCCTCTAAAGCAACATCATACTCGGGGTCACTCTCAGATTTATCAGTTACCTCTTCATCATCTTTCAAATCTTCATTAATTTCCAAATCTTCGTCAACAAATTCATCATTACATGCCATAGCCCCTTTACCTGTAAATGTTAAAAATTAGAATTAATAAGCAACATCTCACAACACCTTTTTTGTATAAAATTACAACATATATGAAACTTTGATTAAAAAAACAAAAAAAACCCCCAAAACTAGAAATTACAAAAGTAGAAACACAGGATACGATCATGATATATTTCAACCCACTATCCTGCACTAAACCAGAAATCAGTTTGGCAGCCTCTATATCTATTTCTCAGATTTTCAGTTTTGTGTTTCCAAAACAGAATGAGATAAGCCTCCAAATACATTGTGACTTGGTAAATCTGAAATGGCAGACCTCGATATACAACAGTATAAAGTGGATAAAAAAATTCCCTTAGCTTTCGTTTCAGGATGTTTCAAGTGCCATAAGTAGTAGTAAAAACAGAATCAATTAAAACTGAACTACATTATATATGATAGTACTGAAACACTGAATTGTACAATAACTGCAATGCACAAAAAGTCAGATGATTTAAAAAAACCAAAATTACACTAAAGTTCAACAGAAATAATAATGTAACATGATCATAAGGAATTGATCATTAAGGTTCTTCAACAATAATGCCTTCTTGGTGATCTACGCGCATGTAATTGGTGTCAACGTCTAATCCTTCAGGCACATTAGATTCTAGAATTGAGAATGGTGGCATGTCATCAAACTTATCATACTCTTCTTCATCATTGACATCACCTAGCCCAAGAATGTATCTCTTCCCTTGAACAACAACATACCATTCTTTGTCAATCATGTCCCTTACATAGAACACTTGTTCGGCTTGTGATGTTAATATAAATGGCTCAGAAGTGTCATGGAAACGACTCATGTTAACTAAAGTGTAATTGAATGGTCCATCCCTTTTCACACCACGTCGACCTTTTTCCGACCACTTGCATTGAAATAGTGACACTTTGAATTCTGTGTAATCAAGCTCCCAAATCTCCTGGATTACTCCATAGTATGATAATGTTGCATCAATTGGGGACTTGTCCTTAGCACTTGCATATTCTCTAGAGGAAGCAACAACCGTAACACCACTATTTTGCACAATCCTTGATCTTTTATCTTGACGTTCAGTGTAGAAACTATATTTATTGATTTCATACCCTTCATAAGAGCGTATAGTTTCTTGAGGACCGTATGCTAACCATTTGATCGTGTCAGAGACATTGTTTCCTGCTTGGGACAACTCATGCATCACTTCATCACGGAACAAATCAATAAAAAGGCGATTATGTTCTAACATTAGGACCCTTTCACCTTTGGTAGGATTTGTAGACCTCAACTCCCTCATATGCTTCTCTAGGTATGGATGAACCTCCGTAACATGGTGTAACACAAAGAGTTGTCTTGCATATGCTTTTTTGGAGAGGCAAATATATCTTTACCACTAATTGTTCCCTTACCTTCTAGCCTCCCTTCATGTCGAGATTTTGGGAGTCCAACAGGTTGAGCTTTGGACACAAACTCAGCAATGGAGTTACCAATCTCCTCTGCCACCGTCCCTTGAACAATACAAGCTTCTGGTCTAGCTGGATTCCTCACCTTATGTTGCATGGATCCCATATGCCTTTCAAATGGGTAAGCCCATCTCATAAAAACTGGACCACAAAGCTTAATCTCTCGAACAAGATGAATGACCAAATGAACCATTATGTCAAAGAAGGAAGGTGGGAAATACATCTCAAATTGACATAATGTTACGATGACTTCTGATTGTAAACTATCTAACTTCTTCGGATCAATCACCTTATTCCATATAGTATTGAAAAATGAACAAAGTCTTGTGATGGCATCTCTAACATGCTTTGGTAATATCCCACGAATAGCAATAGGCATGAACACTTGCATCATGACATGACAATCATGGGATTTCATACCGATTAATTTCAATTTGGTCTTGGAGACAAGTCTTTTAATGTTGGATGAATATCCACTAGGGACCTTAATGTCATAAAGGCACTCACAAAATTTCTTTTTTTCCTCTCGAGACAATGTATAGCAAGCAGAAGGCAAGTACGATGAGGTTCCTTTTCCTTTCTTTGCATTCTCTTTAATCACAGGCCATAACTCCGGTCGAATCTTCATTTGCATCATACCTCTACGAACCTTCACCCCATCTTTTGTCTTGTGTGGAATATTAAACAGTGTCCCGAGAATGCCATCACACACATTCTTTTCTATGTGCATGACATCCAAACAATGTCTAACAGGTAAATGTTGCCAATATTCAAGCTTCCAACACACTGATTCTTTTTTCCAAATGACCTCTGGATCGGTGGCTTTATTTGGTTTTCCGAACACCGTTTCAATGCCTCTAACTCGATCATAAACTTCTGTTCCTAATAATGGCCTACGAGCTCTCCCCTCTTCCACCTTACCATTGAATGCAGCTTTTTCTGTCGGTAAGATTGCATCCTATCAAGGAACTTTCGAGTTGCTCTATACACATACTTTCCAGAATTCGGCAAATAGGTTGATTTTGTCTCATCTTCACATATTGGACATGCTTTCTTTTCCTTGATCTTATACCCTGACAAATTACCATAATCCAGAAAGTCATTGATTGTACAAAATAACATAGCCCGTAATGTAAAATACTCATTAGAATGAGCATTAAAAACCGATATCCCTTCATCCCACATTTTTTTCAAATCATCGATGAGTGGAGCAAGGTAGACATCAATATCATTTCCGGGTTGCTTAGGTCCTGATACCAACAAAGGCATCATCATATATTTCCGCTTCATACATAACCAAGGTGGAAGGTTATAAATAACCAAGAGAACTGGCTATGTGCTATGTTGGGTGCTTAGACTACCAAATGGATTCATTCCATCCGTACAAAGAGCAAGCCTAAGATTCCTATCTTCTTTGCCAAATTCTGGAAATTGATTGTCAATAAGATCCCACTGTGGAGAATCTGCTGGGTGCCTTAGAAGTCCGTCTTTCTTCCTACGATTAGCATGCCACCTTAAATTTTTTGCATCATTCTTTATTGAGAACAATTGCCTAAACCTTGGCATTATAGGAAAATACCAAAGCACTTTAGCCGAAGGGCCTTTATTACCCTCCCCAGGTTGCACTCTGTCCGCCAACTTGTAACGAGACTTGTTGCATCGAGGACACTCATCCAAATCTGCGAATTCATTTTGATACAACACACAATCATTTGGGCAAGCATCTATTTTCTCATAATCCAAACCAAACGGACACATTAACTTCTTAGCATAATAAGTCGACTTAGACAATTCATGGCCCTTCGGAAGCATGTCTTGTAATGCTTCCAACAAGGATGTAAAGCTTATGTTAGACCACCTATGCTTTGATTTCAAGTTTAACAAGGTCAAAACCTAAGATAGTTTTCTATATGCAGTACAGCCAGGATATAATTGTTTCTCAGCAGCTTCTGATAACATCTCAAATAAATGAGGTCGCTCATCAAATTCATGCTCAGACCCCTGTAACATTTCTTCTATATTATCCTCTTCAATGTCATACTCCTCAACAACATGAACCTCGTCGGAGTTAGTATCCTCATCTAATTCAGATCCATTAGCACCCACCTTAAGCATCTCATCATCCTAAACAAGTGGATGTTCAGGTTCAAATTCGACATTAGATTGCACATGTCGTTCAGAGTCTAAGCTAGTTTTTCCCCTGAATACTCCACTCTCATTGTGCCATAACCAATCATGATATTGTTGCCGAAATCCACGTCGAATAATATGGTCCCATAGTATTGTGATACTAGGAACCCTTTCAACATTTTGGCAATCGACGCACAGACAATAAAATTCATCATCCTCCATGCTAGATTGATAATCCAAAGCACATTTGCAAAATTCATCCACCCCATTCATAAAATCTATCGAATTTCGTGGACCATACATCCAACTTTGATCCATATCCAAAGAACAACCACTACAGACATAATAAAATTGCAAAAGCAATACGTTACAACATCACAACTAATCCATCAATTTTCAAACACAAGCACATGTAAGTCATGAATGGGCAACTAAGCCTATGCAAGTTTTGGCATAATATACAACAATAGGATTTTGGCAGAAGATAAAAGAAAAGAGGCTTGTTGAAAATAAAGCGTGTAGCATTCTCATTAAATACAACATGCAGTATCGTCATGCATTCAGTCCTTCCTCTAATTGCTATATCAACTATTTTCAACACATATCAACACTTAGAATTGCTAATGATACAAGAAATGGTATAGCTAAGATCACTCCACAAACAACAAATCAGTTCATAGAAGACAATTACCAGCAACTAGATAATTAATCACATCGTATCAATCATTGACTTATAGTTAGGAGAAAATTCCTTATCTACTTTTATTGTTTCAAGAGAGTAAATAAATCAACTTTGAGCTTAAATTTTAATGAATCCGTGTAAAATTACCCAAATATATAAATATAAAGTGTAAAGATTACCTCTTCAAATCAGCAGAGGAAGAATTATTAGCAATTTCAGGGGATTTGATGGTTTGATACTTCAATTTCGAAGCTGAAGGAAGTGGGTACCTGAGATTCAAAGTGGACACAAAATTACACAAAATGAAACAACACATAATCAGTTTAATTCTGCGAAAATGAAACATTAAATTACCCAAATCAAAATTCATTGTCAATTAGGGAAATAGAATTAAACATTATCTTTCAAAAGATGTCGTTGGAGATTCGACCTAGGGAACACCGTTTTAGGATTCGGTGGGTTGACGTTCGCCTTACAGTAAGTGGTCCACCTGAGAGTAAGCGGTGGGTTGAGGGTTCACCTGAGAGTGACTTGAGAGGATAATTGCATCAATTGCGTGAAAGTAGCTTGAGAGAAGCGGTGACCACTGAGAGTAGCCTGAGAGAAGCGGTGGCCGGTGAGAATTGTAGTGGCTGGTGAGGGACGGTCACCGGTGAGGGGCGGAGATCCTTAAGGGGCGATAATCGGTGGTAATGCTCAGAGTGAAAATATTTAGGAGAGAGAGTTTTGAAGGTTGAAGGAGGGAGGGCGACAAAAATTAGGCGGGTAAAGCAAGGGAAATAATTTTAGGGCGTGGGAAATTTAATTGGTTTGCAGTGGTTAAATGGAAACACCCCTGCTAATCAATATTTTTGATTTAAAAGAAGGGGTTATATTCTAAAACCGCTGCTAATGAATATTGTGTATAGGCAAAACTCAATTTAATTTGGAGCAATATGCTAAAAACGCAGCAAATTAATAGCAACAAATAAATTTTTTTCTTGTAGTGTAAAATTCATTTTGGGCCCAACTTAGTATTTTGGCCATAACTTCCTCATTATTCATTGGAATCGGGCTCATAATATATCGTTGGAAAGCTCTTTTCGAGCCCAATCAACTAAACTACTATTGGACCCTTGTCATGGACCAAACTAAATTGGACTGGACATTTTCATAAATAGAGTACATTTTCTAAAACAGAAAGAAAGTATTTTATTTAAAAACAACCACATCACAAGACTTTTCACACTTTCACTTTGTTCGATAATTAATGACGTCAAAGATATTCATCACTGGGTTTGGTTTTTGGGGAGACACAATTAGGTGTCTACAATAGGGATAATTAAAACTATTCCCAATCATACTACTTATGTTCCACCAAGGAATCACAAAGCGTATGTTATGAACCCCGTGACAGAAAAACAACGTCCATTCTTCTTCATTCTTATGTTTGTAGAGAATTCGACGACCTGAGAATGTTCTCACTCCGTTAGCCTCAAGATTTTGTGGCTGATCAACGATTCGCAAATGCTCCATGAGCCAAATATAAAAAAATAATAAATAAAAACGTACGTGTAATAGGAGTGGACTTCCCGTGAAATCGTTCTCATTATGGTCTCCTCTTAGGCGATTCAAGCAAAGAACAGTTTCTGCCAAAGCTAAGGGAGCGGGTGAGTTACACCCCTCTATTTGCTCGACTATGGACACCATGGAATAATCTCCATACTCTTTACTTGTCCTAAGCAAACAATTGACAACAAGACAAAAACATAAAGCACGAATTTTAAAACGTTGTTTAGTCAAGTTGTCACGAGGGGCGACGAAGTGTTCAATAAATTGAATTAAGTTCACGCCTTCTTCTGTCCCAATATTGGCCATATCATTGTCATTCAAACAAAAAAATCTCTGAAATACAGGTTTGGAATTTGACAAGTGAGGGGCATATGTCACGGGGATAGTATTTGCAGGGAAACCTAGTAGAGCCTCAAACTCACCAGGTAACGGGACAATTTCATCCCCTTTAAAGAGGAAGAGATGGTGGTTCGAGTCCTAATGATTAACGGCAGCATGGATGAAATTAAAGTTAATATTAAGTTGCATATAACTTAATAGGGGGTCAAGGTGGTATATTTTAGAAGCTAGTTTATCCTCGGTTGAAAGGGAGGTGACCCATTGTTTCAAACGTTGTTCAAAGGTTTTCACCATTGAAAAAAAAAAGATAGAATAGAGAGAATAATTTTTCTTTATAATACTACTAATGAATGAATGCGAGATAATCAAAAGCCTACAAGAAACCAAGTTTAAATAGACCCAAATGGGGCAAATTTTCGGCAAATTTCGTCCTAAGGAAAGTTCATCACCCGCAGGTGGCGCGCGCAACTTACTAGTTGCGCGTGCCTGCCGCGGGCATCCGATTTACTTGCGCGCGACAGTCGCGCGCAACCCATCCAGTTGGCGCGCCTTGTTCTATCGTGACATGACGTTTCGTTTATTTCCGTATTTTGGATTACAAAATAATTGAATATCAACGAAATCTTATGACTAATCATACGCCTGTATTTGTTAGCTTTATTTCCTTTCTCCATTTTCTTTTTGTCATTTTCTTTTTTATTTTTTTGCTAACTTCCTTTTTTCCTTTATTTTTTTTTATTTCCTTTTTTCTCCTTCGACCTTTCTTTTCTTGTCTTTTCTTTTCGTTTTTTCATTTTCTTTTTTTTTTTATTTTTCGAGGGGGGAAAGTCGAGAACCCTTTCCCTCCCTTGGAAAATATTTTTTTTCGATTTCAAATACTTATGGAATAATAATATGATATATATACAAAAAAAATGTGTGTCATATGTACAACAGTAAAAAATATATGTATATTTTTCCATAAGCTAAAAAAAATATATAAAAAAGGATGTTAGGGTGCTCGGCGACTCCCAGAGGGCTTCTGTACATCCTGCAAAATCCAAAACAAAGATTAATACACAAAACTTGTAATAACTTTGATAAAAAAAAGAGAGAAGCAAACTTACCACAACCATCCGATGATCACGGAATGAAAAAGCCACGAGGGCTCTCCGATAAGTAGCTTGGAAAGCACGCATAGTCCTCACCATGCCGTTCACGGTCTCTCGCGAAACCTATTCCAAAAAAATACAAGGACAGTTTTCAAATAAATGTATATGATATAAAAAAAAATAATGATAATACATATACAAAGTAAACATACCGACTCAACCGTCTCAGGTACAAACGGTATGTCCTTATCCTCCGCCGCTGGAAGAATCTCACGAATTACCGACCCGAAAGCATCAGTATACGTGATCTCCGGCGTAGGAGGCACCCAACCACCCAACTCGACTCGCTGAATATACAATAATTAAAGAGTCAAAGTTCCAAAAATAAAAGAGAAGAATTAAAAAATAAAAATAATAAAAAAAATAGAGAAAATTAACTGGAACGAAAGCTGGAAAAGGAGTCAGCCATGATGCAACAAACGTCGGGTAGGATACACCCGGCAGCACCAGCTGCTCTGCTGGATAACCAAGGATCGCATGAGCTTGATCCTCGGTAGACAGTAGGTCCAGACGGAACATTCGGATGCAGAGGAACCAAAGGCTCCTCGGACGAAGACTGCTAGAGAACACGCTTGCCTAAAAACCAAGCGTCTGTCCTCTGGAGCACAAAAAGTCCCTGATAAAGAGCCCAAAAACGGCAGCGAACCATGCCTGACCGGACAGCCTCAGGGACTCCGACGATCAAACTCCAAGGACGGAGATCGATTTAGAAAACACAACCATATGAGAAAATCATTCAAAAAAAATTACATATATTTGAACATGTGCGTTGTCAAAATACTCACCGACGCACGAGTCGCCGAAAGAATCCTCTGGCAAAAGTCGCCGGCTGAAGTTGCTCATTTCTTCCTAATCATGACCAGACTATGGCCGATAGGAAAATGAGATGCCCTAAGCATCCTGGGGGCTAAGAAAGGCAGGTACGAGTATCCCAAAGCCTAAAAGAAACGAGAAAAAAAATAATAATTAGATCAAAAGGCAAAAATGGTGATTAAAGATAAAAAGATTAAGACAAATACGCACCTTGAGGATACGACCGTGCCACGAAATGGAGATCCGAGGCACCTCAGTAGCTGCCGTGGAATCCATTACCCGGGTCGCCTTGCCCATAGCTGTAAGCATACGGGCATACGAAACCTCCGCGCAGCTCAGCTTACCTACTTTCCCCAAATCACTGAGGCAAATAAGTAACCCAATAGCGAAACGCTCTCCCCGATCACTCAAGATAGTGACGGAAAGTATGTGAGCAATGTATATCCGAGCCAGCTGCTCAGGTGTACACTGCCGATCAACCTCGTCGCCCGACAGCTCGTCGGCAAGAACAGAGTACGGACAAGACTGCGTGTACACATGAAGGGCCGCGCAAGACGATCCCCCACAAGGTCATGCAGCCTCTCGTCTGACCCCTTTACGGTCTTTATAATCACAGGCTCACCTCTGAAAGGAAAACCCGTGATCATAGAAAAATCGAAAGGGATTACCGTCATCTCTCCCCATGGGAAGTGGAAAGTGTTGGTGGAATCCCACCAAAACTTTAGCAACCCACGGAGGAAAGTTGACGATGCAGGCTGACTTGATAGATCCGAAGAGCCGCCAGCTGGGGGCTGATCCCCGAAAGCTCCAATATACCCTTTACCACATCGGGTAAACTCTCAGAGCTGCCTTTCAATTCGCCTGAGCCATACAAACGCATGCTAGGCTCGCTCTAAAATAAAAACATACAAAAAAATGATACGGTTACGACTTATTTAAAAAAAGAGAAAAAAAAAACGGAGACGCAAAAGAACTCACTATGCCGCGCCAACTCTGAACCGAAACATTATGGTCTGGGTCCTACTTAAGGACCCGAGGGTCCCAGTTAGGAGGAGCCTCCCAGACCACATCCTCCTGACGATGTCGATCAGCTCCGACGCGTCACTCTTGAACCTCCTCATGAGGACGTGTCACCCTATTTCGAGGTCGAACTACCTCGTCAGGCACAGGTGACAGACTAAAGTCGTATCACCTAATCAAAAGTAATTTCTAAAACCACTAACTAAAATAGATAGGGAAGTAGGGTCGAATCCACAGGGAAATGAGTCTTTCTATTCCTAATTAATTAATATAATCTAGATTATCAAGTAACCAAATTTGTTGTTGTAAAAGAAATTAAACTAAGGAGAATAAAAGTAGGGAGAATAAAAGTAGGGAAGAATAAAAGTAAGGAGAAATCAATTAATAAAAGCCTAGGGTATAGGTTCACCAATAAATAATACTCCAGGGTTAAACAACATATTCAATCATCAATGCATCAATTAATCAGATCATAAAGGGCTTTCGCCACGTATTACAATCACAGAATTAATCTACCGGTATTAAATCTCATCTCTCGAATATCGACTTAACCATTTATAAATTAGTCTGCCTATTGAAACTAAGCCTAAACATCAATTCTCATCTCTCGAATCTCAAATCAATATTGCTAAACTCATACGAATTAAATCTGGCCAAATCTAACCGCATAGCATTAAATCAATCAATAGGAAATTAATCAAGCATCGACAATTAACAACAATAAATTACCCCTTCATATCATTTATGGATCCCCATAACCCTAGAAAGAAAACTACTCACACATAATTAAATATAAACTAAACAAAGCAATTAAACAAGTCATGATGAAAGAGAGAGAATAAATAACTGAGATTAAAGGAGAAGAAATCGTTACCAAAGATGAAGGAAACAAGAGATGGAATTAAACAAAGAGTTGTAGAGAGTGAAAATAATACTAGAGTTGTAAAGGGGAGAGAGAGAGAGAAAAGTTAGAGAGAGAAAGAGAGAGAGAGTAAGGAAAAGGGAGAAAAGAATACTAAACTCTCTTAACAAAAGCGTATCTATACTAAGCTCGAAAATCCTAAGTTAAAACAACTTAAACGACGCTTAAACTTCTCCTTAGAAACACGCGCCCGATCGGGGGCGCCTTTTTATTCGCCCACTCGTTCTGGGCATCCGCCCGATCGGGCTATAGCTCGCCCGATTGGGCCCGGCTATATGCTGGACTTGGATTGGGCTTCATTCTTGGCCTAATTCGAATCTCCACTTCGGGTCTTGAATACTCGGTGTCCAAATGCAATCGGTCATGCCTTCAAATGCTCGTAGTTGTTCTATAATTATCTCGGGAAAAAGCTCCAAAGATGTAATTTCCTACAAAACTCAACCAAAACTACCAATTAGTAATAAAAGTGGCTCTAAAGAGCCAAAAACACTACTAATTTTGACCAAGGGACGGGGGTAAAACACTATACATAATAGACATATCAACAGGTCTTCCTCATCATCGACAAACGGAGAGGAATCCATGCTATAATGGATAAAGTTCCTTATTAGTTTATTTTCTTTCTAAAAAAATAACTAATACGCGTGCAAGACCCATTTCGGAAGCATAACGGCTGCCGAGAGGGAAAAACACAAAAATCGAATGCCACCCATGCTTGAGGGCTATGATACCTGTAGTTAAACTCAATAAATGGGGGCTTTTAACACCCACAAAAGCCATCCTATACTAGTTTCAACTAAAGTATTCTAGAGATTATATTCCTAAATCTCAAAGAATCAACAACTTTTAGACGAATAATAACATAAACATAATTATTGTCTACTAAACAATCTTGAGGTTCGAACATGGCAATAATATGCTGAATGCATATTTCGCGCCATTTTTGGATTCAAAATTTTCAAAACACATGACTCATGAAAGTAATAGTAGTTCTAATACTATATTTTACTTCATAATCAACAAGTATAACCAAAATGAGCAAGCAAAACAACAGATTCAAACTAAATTCGAAGGAAAACAGGCAAGAACGTACTTAATCGAAGAAATGCTCAAACAAGGTTCAATACTTAACCATTTTTCATGAAATTTGTTGCAAAACACTCCTTAAACATAGTATAATAACATGGAACAAGAAATTTCAAGAATTATGAAGCAAATCGGAAACCCCCAAATTCGAACTTTGGAGTTTTACGATTCGAAAATCGCCCAAATTCAGTCAAAAACGAACGAAATTTAGTAAAAAACTTACATTAGATTATGGAAATTATGAATAGGGGATGAGATATACTTCCTTTAGATTCAAAAACAAAAGAAATCCAAGCTTTTTAGAGAGAGAAACAAGCAAAAATGGTGAAGGAAGGAGAGAAAGCGAAATGAAAATCGCGCTGAGCGATTCCCTTTTTGCTGATTTAAATGTCACACGCAACTTAATCAGTTGCGCGTGATAGACTAGCGTAACTCAGAACAATGCGCGCGCCTAGCAAGCGCGACCCACTGGGTTGCGCGCAGATACTAGTCATTGAAAAGACCGTTATTCAGATTTCGATCCTTTTGATTAATTTTTAATGGTTTTTGCTCGTTGTTAGGCGTAATGGCGCGCAAATTATCGAAATATTTTCAATTGCTTTGCATTTTGTAGTTTATTTTTTTCTTTGATAGTTTTTTTACATCATCTTGCATGCACACCGCGCTTTGTGCCTGCCCTAAGCATACGTTTGGACGTTTTTCGTGAGCGTGTCTTAAGACGTTCCGTAGTGGTGCTTTACGTAAAAGCTCCCATAGACAGGTTTGTCATTTTACTGTACTGACTTTAGAAATGTCACGTTCTTTTCTTTCTTTTTGGCAGTCACAACAAAAAGGATGGCGTTATCATATAGCGTAAAATTGTAAGGCATTATCATACAGCGTAAAAATGTATGACGTAGTTGTTGCGTAAAATTTCACCTCTTCCCAACCAACGTGATCTGTAACACCCTAGAAATTCCTTTCTTTTAAAATACCTATTTTGCTCTGTCTAAAAGATTAAATAGGAATATCTAAGACATTATTGCCACCGTGAAAACGGCTAAGGCAACTATCAAAGACACACAGCGGGATACTAACTTCAAAACCATTCAAAACAAGTCAACTTGAAAAGACAATCAACGAAAGTAAAGTCAAACCAAAGTCAAACGAATTAAAATAAAATCAACCTACAACTTGGAACCATTATAGGCCCTTATTAAAACCAAACCAAATTTAAAACCTTTTCGTTAGTCATGCATAATATTAATATCATAAATAATTAAACCATTAAACACATCATATACTAATAGAAACTAGCATGATTCGCTCTTCACTCATGCCCATTCATGAATATGCTTCATCACCTGAAAAGCTTATCTCTACCTATTTTAAATACTCTACATTAAAAATGGGTCATCATAGGGACAAGATAGAGACAAGGCCAACAAACACACAAAACACACAATCAGTAAAGCTGAGTACATAAGCGTAATAACACACTAGCATACAATTCCCTATCAAAACACAACTTACCTCGTTGCAAATGTTATTCAAACATACAAAAATCAATAAAAGTTCTCAGTAGACACTACATAATTTATTTAGCGTTGATTACGAATCGAACCGGTTTCCCCTTAACCTCCCCTAAATAAATTGAGGTTACTGACACGGGAGCTAACCGTGCCAGCATCAAAAACCACTCGTAAGTGGCGGAATTCCTGCGCATAGTAATAATAAAAGGAATGTACAGCGTCCTGTACTCCAGTAGAAGTTATGGTTAAATATAAAACCCCATAACTCCCCCCATATGTTCATACTAAAGGTATATACGTTCCAAGAGTTTTGGTGCGTAATCTCCTTCACTTTACGTTATTTACATATTATTAAACATTGTGATGACTCTCAAACCATAATCATTCAATCAACAATAATTAATCAACAATAAAATATACTAATTTAATTCTTGATCAATTAGTGACCACATAATATTTAATGTTGAACCCTTTTTAATTCTACCTCGGTGCCAATGACACCTTAAACGCATAAAGCGCCACAATTCCTACCCCTCGGTTTTAAAAACACCTTAAGTGCACTAACGCACCCAAAATATAATTTATTCCTCGTGTACATAGACACTTATATAGCTCCTTCCTCATTCTTAAATCATCAATAAAAATTATATGAACCATACTAAAATTCATTTTCAATGTTCCAAACCAAATTAAACATTTAGTTTAATTAAACATGCTTTCTAACATGCAACAAATAATTATGTGGTTCATAAACAATATTCCAAACTATAATTTTCCATCCATTAATCCATCACAAATAAATCATGCTTCATAATTCAATCACCAACAACAACCAAATTGTAATTTCCATTCCAAATCTAGCATGACACTACTTGTAATCAATTAAACACATTTAGCATGCTACTACATCAATAAAATTACGCTGAGTACGCGAACGTACCTTGAATACGATCTAAATATCGCCACAATTAATAGAAATCACTCACTTCAAAATCTCCTACAATTGAAAATCATAGAAGAGTATTAAAATCCTCTCTACACAAATTTCCAGCAATATATACTATTATAAAACCCCTCATAATTTAATTAAAATAAGCTGAAATTATATTTAAAACATCATACGTTAATCCCAATTAATGGGTAATTGAAATTCCTTAAAGAAACTTCATTTTCAATGCTCTACCAAAAATTCCAGCACTATATTTTAATGAAAACTTGTTGTAATTTAGCCTTAAAACACTTTAATCAAAGGTTTAAACCATTATATATCATAATCCTTCAATAATTTATAAATCAAGAACTTAGGGTTTCAAAAATTAGGCCTTTTTAATTAAAAAAATAATCTGTAAATTAATTACCATAATACTCATAATCAAACATCAAAAATCAAATCACAAAACTCATAATTAATATTTAGATCTAGGATTAAATTGATTTTTGAAACAAAGTTTTAATTTTTTTTTTTCGAAAACCATGGCAGCCGACAGCCACCAGGCTGCTGCCGGCGCCGGTGGCTGCCTGCTGCCGGTGGTTGGCGGCTGGCGGCCACCGCTGTTGGTGGTCGGCTGGTGGTGATGAAGGGGGAGCCGAAAAAAAGGGGAAGGGGAAAAAGAGAAAGAAAAAGAAAGAAAAATAAAGAGAAAGGAGAGAGAAGTTTACCTTGGGTTTTCTCCACTATAGGCAAGGTTTGATTTGCCTCATGTGTTGAATATTTATACCCCTTCTCTAGAAATCCTTCTCCTTAAAATTTCCTCTTTTAATTTTCCTAATCCCCTCCCTAATAAAACTTTACTAAAAACAAAACTTTCCTTAAATAAATTCCAACTTAATTAAAATAATTAATTAAATAATTCTTTTATAAAATATTTCCAAACTTATTAAAATAAATAATTTAAATAATTTAAATAAAACATTTCAATTTAAGTAAATACTTCTCAAAATACTTATTTTAATTAAAATACGTATAAAAATACAAGGTATTACTGTCTACCCTCCTTAAAAGAAGTTTCATCCCGAAACTTGGGAAACGAAATTCAATGTTTTTCCTCACTTAGTATAATATTGTTGTACTTTATGTCATACTTTTACCTTTTTGTGTCTTATTGAGAATACAATAACTCAAAATACTTGATAAAATTGTGCAAAAGCACAAAAATAACTGAAAATATAGGGGAAAAAGTGCGAAATTCTACCGCATTCTACCCCCCTAAAAGAAAACGAGTTACGTCCCCGTAACTCAACATACCTGAAACAACTCTGGGTATTTCTTTTTCATTTCCTCTTCTGCCTCCCACGTGGCTTCCTCATACTCTTGATTTGACCATAACACTTTTACAATCTTAACATTCTTATTGCGTGTACTACGCACTTTACTGTCGAGAATTTTGACAGGTCTCTCTTCATAGGTTAAACTTTGGTCTGGCTCAATGGTTTCACGTTGTAGCACATGGGATTTATCAGGTATATATATTCTTAATTGAGATACATGAAATACATCATGCACTTAGCTTAGCTCTATAGGTAAGGCCAACCTATAAGCTACTTTGCCTATTCTTTGCAGTATTTCATATGGACCAATGTACTTTGGGCTTAGTTTCCCTTTCTTTCCAAATCTCATTACTCCTTTCATTGGTGATACTTTTAATAACATCTTGTCACGAACATCAAACTCTTCTTCTCTACGCTTCAAATCTGCGTAGCTCTTTTGGCGATCTTGAGCTGCTTGAATATTAGCTTGAATTTCCCTTACTTGCTTCACTGTATCTTCAATCATTTGAGGCCCTAAAATCATTGTTTCACTCATGTCGTTCCAATAAATTGGACTACGACACATCCTCCCCTATAATGCCTCAAATGGAGCCATTCCTATGCTCGCATGATAACTATTATTGTAAGAAAATTCAATCAAATACAAGCTATCCTCCCATCCTCCTTGGAAGTCTATAACACAAGCTCTCAACATGTCCTCCAAGGTTTGAATGGTTCTCTCAGATGGCCCATCTATGGCAGGGTGAAACGCCGTACTCATCTTAAGTGTCGTACCAAAGTTTTCCTGCACGCTTTTCCGGAATCTTGAAAGAAACCTGGAATCTCTATCAGACACAATATCCTTTGGGACTCCATGTAACCTCATAACATTCTTGATGTAAGCTTTTGCAAATTGCTCCATCTTCCAAGTCTCCTTCATTGGTATAAACACCGTAGATTTTGTAAGTCTATCCACTACTACCCAAATGGTATCATTTCCACTCTTTGATTTTGGAAGGCTAGTCACAAAATCCATTGAAATGCAATCCCACTTCCATCCAAGAATTTCCAATGGTTGCACAGTTCCTTGTGGCCTCTTGTGCTCTATTTTCACCTTTTGGCAAGTCAGACACTTTGCTAAAAATTCCGCAACTTCATTCTTCATTCTAGGCCACCAATACATCTTTTTCAAGTCCTTATATAGCTTATCCCCTCCTGGGTGTACTGAATAAGGTGTATTGTGTCCTTCCTCCATTAGCTTTCTCTTCACTTCCTCACACTTTTGGGGTACATACTATCAACCCTTGTACCTCAAACTTCCATCTTCGTGAATCTTGAAATCTGTAGCTTTGCCTTGCTTTATTTTCTCACGAATCCTATCCAAGTTCACAGCTCCTACTTGGTTTTCCCTTATCTCATCGAATATGGTTGGTTGGATAGTCAAATTCGCAAGAATGCCAGCTGGTACTCCCCATTCTACAACTTCTAAGTTCATTTTACTCATTTTTCTACATAACTCATCAGCCACTATCAAAGTATTCAATCCATGACTGGTCTTACGTCTTAGAGCATCTGCAACTACATTTGCTTTCCCTTCATGATACTGTATGTCCAAGTCATAATCCGTCGTATACTCTAACCATCTCCTTTGTCGAGAGTTCAAATCCTTTTGAGTGAAAATGTACTTCAAGCTCTTATGGTCTGTATAAACTCTACATTTCACTCCATACAAGTAATGACGCCAGATCTTTAGTGCAAAGATAATTGAAGCAAGTTCTAAATCATGGGTTGGGTAATTCACTTCATGGTTCTTTAACTGCCTTGATGCGTATGCAATTACCCTCCCATTTTGCATAAGCACACACCCCAAACCATTCTTTGATGCATCACTATACACATCATATATACCACTGTCGTCTGGCAGTGTAAGCATTGGTGTTATAACCAGCTTCTGTTTCAAGAGTTGGAATGCTTCTGCACACTTATCATCCCACTCAAACTTCTTGTCTTTCTTCATTAAAGTAGTCATAGGTTTAGCAATCTTCGAGAAATCTTTCACAAAACGCCTATAATACCCTGTTAGACCTAAGAAACTCCGAACGTCAGACACTGTTTTGGGCGTAGGCCAACCCTTCACAGCTTCGATTTTAGTTGGATCTACTTCCACGCCATCCTTAGACACAAAATGACCTAAGAACGCTACCTTTTCCAACCAAAATTCACACTTAGAGAACTTTGCATAAAGATTGTTTTCTCTCAGTGTTTGTAGAATTGCTCTCAAGTGTTCTATATGATCTTCATTGCTCTTTAAATACACCGATATATCATCTATGAATACTACAACAAATTTATCCATAAATTAATGAAACACCCTGTTCATCAAATCCATAAAGATTGCCGAAGCATTTGTCAATCTGAATGGCATCACTGTAAACTCATAGTGTCCATATCTTGTCCTAAAAGCAGTTTTAGGTATGTCTTCATCTGCAATCCTCAACTGGTGATATCCAGACCTCAAGTCAATCAAAACACAATCGCGCCTTTCAACTGATCAAACAAATCATCAATCCTTGGAAGTGGATACTTGTTCTTTATTGTCACCTTATTTAATTCCCGGTAATCAATACACAACCTTATGCTTCCATCTTTCTTCTTAACAAACAAAACTGTTGCTCCCCAAGGAGATGCACTTGGTCTGATGTACCCTTTGTCCAACAGATCCTGTAATTGCTCCTTTAATTCGCTCATCTTTGCAGGTGCCATCCGATATGGTGCCTTGGATATTGGTGTTTTTCCTGGGACTAAGTCTATAGTGAAATCAATTGCTCAATTAGCTGGCATTCCAGGGATCTTGTCCGGAAATACGTCTAGAAATTCATTCACCACTTCTATATCTTCTGGCTTAGTTGCCTCATCATGATCCATGTTTCTCACACTACAGAAGTACACTGAATGTCCCTTTTTCATGTACTTTTCCAACTTTAACACGGATATCAACCTAGGGCATTTGGTTTCACCATGTATCTAATAAGTCACTGACTCATTCTCACTTGTGTTCATTTTCACCTTCTGCGATCGACAACTTATTTCTGAATTGTACTTGCTCAACCAATCCATTCCTAGGATGACATCAAAATCCTTTAACCCAAACTCGATGAGATCAGACTGAAACACTTTCCCCTCGATCTCTAAAGGTACATTCCTAAAGGTCTTGGTACAGTTCAGTACCCCACCCGTTGGAATGATTATTGGCAAATCTACTACTTCTACTTTTTGCAAACAGTCTTTAAGTTTCGTAACAATTCTTTTCGAAATGAAAGAAAAAGTTGCACCAGAATCAAATAAAACATTAACAGGAATAGAGTGAATAGAAAAAGTACCAGTGATGACATCTTTCGTGGAATCAGCCTCATACCTACTCAACACATTCAATTTTCCTACAGCTCCACTTTTCTGCTGATTGTTCCCAATGCTGCTGTTATTGTTATTCTTTGCTCCATTTTACTGCGCTCCCTTATTCCCAGTGAAATTGTTGTTGTTTCCCTGAGAGTTCCTTTGGGTCCCTCCTGAATTATTATTCTGCCTATTCCCATTAGAACCTTTGGAGAAACACTCATACACTCGATGCCCCAGCTTGTTGCAAGCACGACAAGCAGCCAGGTTTCCATCACAGTCCTTTCCAAGATGGTTATTGTTGCACCTCCTGTAAAAATAACGCCTCTCATTTCTGTTATTCCCTTGGTTATTGTTCCTAGCCCCTCCATTGAGGTTACGTCCTCCTTGACTGTTACCTTGGGAATTGTGTTGTTGTGGAAGTTGTTGTTGTGGTAGTACTTCTGGTTTTTGAAGTTATTCTGGTTATCCTGTTGGTTCCTAGAGTTCTGTCCCACCTCTTTCCTCTTCTTTTTCACTTCCACATCAACTAGTTCCTCCTTTTTCTTCGACTCCAAAGTATACAAGTGTGCAGCTCTGCCATACACCTCATCCAAGGTTTCAAACACTTGACCACATAACTTCAGGTGTAAATCAGTAATCAAACCACTCTCAAACTTCCTAGCCTTTGCCTTTTCCGTAGATACAGCCTCTTCAGCAAAACGTGACAACTCAATAAACTTTGTATAGTATTCAGTCACTGACATCCCTTCCATCTTGAGGTTTGAGAACTCCTTAGCTTTTGCTTCTATAAGAAGCTAGGGTAAAACTTATCTCTCACTTTCTCCTGGAATTTAGTCCAATTGAATCTAGGTAGCGCTCTAATAGTCGTCTTATTTTGCTGCCACCAAAGATTAGCTTCACCTCTCAAGTAATATGTAGTACAACCCAC
Source organism: Chenopodium album (assembly GCF_948465745.1). Lineage (NCBI taxonomy): Eukaryota > Viridiplantae > Streptophyta > Magnoliopsida > Caryophyllales > Amaranthaceae > Chenopodium > Chenopodium album. Next base: position 47,927,730 of record NC_137843.1, read on the forward strand.
CTTAGAATTCTCTAGGCATCCAACTGCCCCAAACAGTTTCTCAAACTCCCTTAACCAATTTTCCAGTATGGTAGGGTCAGGCTCTCCTTGATAGGTTGGTGGTTTTCTTTGGGCCACCTTCTTGAAAAGTTCACCCTGAGCATCCCCATTATTGGTTGAATTCCTTGCCAATTGCTGGGCTACAACTGCCAATTGTCTCACAACCTCATTCAAATCACCCCCATTAGTACCAGAATTACTTTCCCCTACCATTTTGCTTCTCCTGAATTAAGATCAAGGATCTATATTAGAAATGGCTTTGGTTAGCTCTCAAGGCATACACTTATCTATTACTTAACACCCTTGAAACATTCACAATAAAATTTAAAGCTAACAAATTGGGATAGCAGAAGCTAAAAATTCCCTATATTTGTAGCTTTGTCAATCAATTATTGATTGCTAACCAACCATACATTTAATAAAGCATCACATAGATAAATAAAAATCATTCCCATAGATCCCCATAGCTTAGAATTAATTTATTGGAATTAATTTGCTTGGAATTTTGGCTATTTGAATAGTGATGTGAAAAGGAAGATTTTGGAAAATAAAATGAATTTATTTATTAATAATATAAATAATTTTAACAAAGAAATAAATAGGATTTTTATTAATTAAAATTAACTGGAATTACCAAAATAATATTGAGTTCCAGAAACTTATGTACTACATAAGCTCACTAACTCAATGCGGTCATGCCACTTATTAATTTAAAACGGAAATAATTATAAACTGTAATTAAAATTGATTATTCATAATGAGGAAAACTGTAAAATCTAATCCTTTCGGATGTTGTCTTTCTTGTCTGCCGATTGCTTGTAGCTACCAGGGTCGAACTCAGGGTCATCTTCCTCCTCCATTGGTTCAGGTGACTCTTGTTTAGGTTCTACCTGCACGAACTCTCCCTCTTCCTCCTCATCAGAAGAAATTTCTATAATGACTGGAGTTGGTGGTGGATTTGGATTAGAAATCTCCATGAGTGAACTATCTTCCTCCCCTTGCTCTCCATTCTCTGCTTGACCATCCTGTGAAGAAGAAGAAGAAGAAGAAGAAGAAGAAGAACTCCCTGACTGATGACTAGGAGAAGGAGGATTTTGCCCCACTGGATTTTCGAAATAATAATCATGGTATGGAAGGTGGAGTTGTCGACAATGGGCTTTCTCGACCCTAATAAGATAGGAAATCAAAAATCTGTAATCCGGGTACCATTGTCCATAATAGTCCCTATATTTGTAGTAGTTCGGGATGTCCCCTGGTAAATAGAAATCAGAAAATTTGGATTTGACAACATAATAAGGAGGCTCATCAAGCAAGCAACGGACAATCATAGCTGATATACAATCAGGGCTATTAAATACTTTATCCCTTAAAACATTACTTCTGTAGGAACAGTAAAAGTGAATCTTTTGAACGTAATCATAGGGATGCTCATTAGGTTTCTTAGTGAGAGCGCCTAGTTCGATGTATCTGCTAGGAAGATTCGGCATCCTGTAAGGAAAAAACTTAGAAAAGAATTCCCTTTCCTAAAGAAAACAAAATAATACAGTTCTTTCATGAATTAGGTTCAGTGTTCAATCAAACAATTTTCTTATTCCTACACACATAAATACATATCCTCAAGCAATACATTCATGATTAAACATTCACAACCTAAGTATTTAATGCATACAAGAACATGATTATTTCTAACTTATATGCTCAAACTCTTTCCTACCCATTCTCACCAACATGCTTTTAAAACTGTAAACACATAATACTTACCTTAATCCTTGCTTTCCTGCAAAATGAACAAACTAAAATATTTTTGACTCCTTTTTAATTAAATTTTTGAAATTAAATAGGGAAGAAGACCAAAAATTTTCGGCGCTCCTCCCTAAAAAATAAATTTCGGACTTCCCAAAAATAATAATAAAAAAAATTTGGTCCATATAAAAAAAATTCGGATTTCATTAAACTAAAAAAAAAATTTCGATTTTCTAAATTTAATCGATAAATATTTGATCTTCCCAAAATAAAATAAAATAATATAATATAATTCGCTAAAAATTTCACCAATAAATAAGTACTTGGCCAAGTTTAAAAATTAAAACACTTTAAAACATGCTTTTGTCTTTAGTGGTAATAAAATCTCAACCAAAGCTCCCAGATACCACTTTGTAACACCCTAGAAATTCCTTTCTTTTAAAATACCTATTTTGCTCTGTCTAAAAGATTAAATAGGAATATCTAAGACATTATTGCCACCGTGAAAACGGCTAAGGCAACTATCAAAGACACACAGCGGGATACTAACTTCAAAACCATTCAAAACAAGTCAACTTGAAAAGACAATCAACGAAAGTAAAGTCAAACCAAAGTCAAACGAATTAAAATAAAATCAACCTACAACTTGGAACCATTATAGGCCCTTATTAAAACCAAACCAAATTCAAAACCTTTTCGTTAGTCATGCATAATATTAATATCATAAATAATTAAAGCATTAAACACATCATATACTAATAGAAACTAGCATGATTCGCTCTTCACTCATGCCCATTCATGAATATGCTTCATCACCTGAAAAGCTTATCTCTACCTATTTCCACTACTCTCCATTAAAAATGGGTCATCATAGGGCCAAGATAAAGACAAGGCCAACAAACACACAAAACACACAATCAACAAAGATGAGTACATAAGCGTAATAACACACTAGCATACAATTCCCTATTAAAACACAACTTACCTCGTTGCTCCTGTTATTCAAGCATACAACAATCAATAAAAGTTCTCACAAGACACTAAATAATTTATTTAGCGTTGATTACGCATCGAACGAGTTTCCCCCTAACCTCCCCAAAATAAATTGAGGTTACTGACACGGGAGCTAACCGTGCCAGCATCAAAAACCACTCGTAAGTGGCGGAATTCCTGCGCATAGTAATAATAAAAGGAATGTACAGCGTCCTGTACTCCAGTAGAAGTTATGGTTAAATATAAAACCCTATAACTCCCCCCATATGTTCATACTAAAGGTATATACGTTCCAAGAGTTTTGGTGCGTAATCTCCTTCACTTTACGTTATTTACTTATTATTAAACATTGTGATGACTCTCAAACCATAATCATTCAATCAACAATAATTAATCAACAATAAAATATACTAATTTAATTCTTGATCAATTAGTGACCACATAATATTTAATGTTGAACCCTTTTTAATTCTACCTCGGTGCCAATGACACCTTAAACGCATAAAGCGCCACAATTCCTACCCCTCGGTGTTAAAAAAACCTTAAGTGCACTAACGCACCCAAAATATAATTTATTCCTCGTGTATATAGACACTTATATAGCTCTTTCCTCATGCTTAAAACATCAATAAAAATTATATGAACCATACTAAAATTCCTTTTCAATGTTCCAAACCAAATTAAACATTTAGTTTAATTAAACATGCTTTCTAACATGCCACAAATAAATATGTGGTTCATAAACAATATTCCAAACTATAATTTTCCATCCATTAATTCATCACAAATAAATCATGCTTCATAATTCAATCACCAACAACAACCAAATTGTAATTTCCATTCCAAATCTAGCATGACACTACTTGTAATCAATTAAACACATTTAGCATGCTACTACATCAATAAAATTATACTAAGTATGTGAACGTACCTTGAATACGATCTTAATATTGCCACAATTAATAGAAATCACTCACTTCAAAGTCTCCTACAATTTAAAATCATAGAAGAGTATTAAAATCCTCTCTACACAAATTTCCAGCATTATATACTATTATAAAACCCCTCAGAATTTAATTAAAATAAGCTGAAATTATTTTTGAAACATCATACTTTAATCCCAATTAATGGGTAATTGAAATTCCTTAAAGAAACTTGATTTTCAATGCTCTACCAAAAATTCCAGCACTATATTTTAATAAAAACTTGCTGTAATTTAGCCTTAAAATACTTTAATCCAAGGTTTAAACCATTATATATCATAATCCTTCAATAATTTATAAATCAAGAACCTACGGTTTCAAAAATTAGGGCTTTTTAATTAAAAAATTAATCTAAAAAAATTAACATAATACTCATAATCAAACATCGAAAATCAAATCACAAAACTCATAATTAATATTTAGATCTAGGATTCAATTGATTTTAGAAACAAAGTTTTAATTTTTTTTTTTTTCGAAAACCATGGCAGCCGACAGCCACCAGGCTGCTGCCGGTGCCGGTGGCTGCCTGCTGCCGGCGGCTGGCGCTGCTGGTGGCCAGCCGGTGGTGATGAAGGGGGAGCCGAAAAAAGGGGAAGGGGAAAAAGAGAAAGAAAAAGAAATAAAAATAAATAAAAAGGAGAGAGAAGTTTACCTTGGGTTTTCTCCACTCTAGGCAAAGTTTGATTTGCCTCATGTGTTGAATATTTATACCCCTTCTCTAGAAATCCTTCTCCTTTAACTTTCCTCTTTTAATTTTCCTATTCCCCTCCCTAATAAAACTTTACTAAAAATAAAAATTTCCTTAAATAAATTCCAACTTAATTAAAATAATTAATTAAATAAACTTTTCTTTTATATAATATTTCCAAACTTATTAAAATAAATAATTTAAATAATTTAAATAAAACATTTCAATTTAAGTAAATACTTCTCAAAATACTTATTTTAATTAAAATACGTATAAAAATATGAGGTATTACATGATTTACCTCCCGTATCTAAAACGGTAGAATTTCTATACTTTCTTTCTTTAGGTGTTAGCTAAAACGAGTCGACTGGCACGCCGAACCATTCAAGAACAGACACTTCTCAATTGGAAGAAAATACGGTAGTTAGTGAGCTTACTGGCTTACCGGACAGTTAGGGTGTTCGTCCACCCCCTATATAAAGAGCGACGTGCGATGTCACATCTATTTGGGCACGTGCCTCCAGTCCTGAGACACGTGTTTTCATCTTGTGGACAAAACTGCTGAGAGAGTTATTGATTTTCTTCTCTCTCACTGGATTTGGATATATGTCTCCAGTCCTGAGACATGTATTTTATTTTGTGGACATCGAATACTGCGTTTTGACAAGCAAGTTTCAAGAACTTTATTCACGTGTTAGGCTACGAATGCCGAAACACCCCCCTTTATCATCTCTTTAACTAGTTAAAATCAGGCTAAAATTTCAATGACGTATCGAGGGACTTTAGACCAATGATGCCATAATTGAGAGGATATCATCCCCTTTGATCCTTTTTTAACCGATTTCTTCTCATGACTTGACATCACCCAGGACCGCCTTTACCTGTAAAAGCGTTCTACCTTTGCAAAGGATCAATTTAGATTCTTTAGCGTGTTAAGACTGGAAAGTTCTTTTTCTAGCCTCAATAACTACTTTTCTCAAACACTTAGCGAATCAAGGATCGTTTTGACATCCTTAACGTTTCTAAAAGATTCTCTATTCTTAGGGAACTTCGTAGAATGACTCTCGGATTTATTTCCTTGACTACTTTGATCATCGTCTCTTCTAGACTCGATCAAAGTGGGGGCTAACTGTAGACATCTACTTTTGGCCTCCTGTCCCGACAGGAAGTGCTATGACGATAAATAAAACCATCGTTGTGTTACATCAGCGTGAAGAATACATATGGATGACTGATTAAATCACAAGAACACAAAAATGACTAGCCTAACCTAAAAATAAATGAAATAAGGTCCAATAAACTAAGCCCAATCATAATTAGGCTTAAGCCCGAGGTTAAAACCTAATTATGACACGCTGGTCTAGGTTAAAAATCAATGCTGCCGCAGAGAAATCCGCGTACATTTCAATGAGTCACGCTGGTCTGGCGTGTGCAACTTATTTAGTTGCGTGCAACACCCAGCGCAATTGCTAGTGATGCGCTTGTGGAAGATTCAGAATTTCATAAAAATATAAAATCGAATCTTACCATAATACCGCACACAAGATCATCAGTTGCGCTGCCCATAGCAGCGCATCTCAATCACTTGCGCTGAGCTGTCGCGCTCAACTCATTCAGATGCGCACGACACGTGCCGTGGCAGAATGCGCAAAACCCTAAACATAACCATTTCCTATAAATAGAGGCTTAATACGAGGCTCAAACAGATAGAAATTAACCTAAAACACTGGCAGAAACTTTGTGAACTCGTGTGCTACCAAACCCTCTTGTCCTAAACACTCATCCCTTTAATACTTGTTACTACAGTGGAGGTTCTTGAACAAGAAGGAGTCCATAAGTGTTCTAAACGAAGATCTAGCAAAGAGAAGTGGTATAATCCCGAGCACTTAGATCAATCACCATTATTTTCATGTTTAAAATAACTTTAATTAATTAAGTAGTGTTGTTTGATCACTTTAAACGAACTTTTTAATTAATCAATTCCACATAGTATCTTGAGTTAAATAAAGAATAGAATTGAATAATTAATTGTTGATTGATCACTTAAACCAAGGCGAATCTTGTTTATTTTTGTTCCTTTCACGAATATTGATTAAATAAGAATAACGACTTTTGCAATGTAATTCCTACATGATTGACGCGTGTAAATAAAATCAACTAAATTAGTTTTTGGTATCACGTTGCATGTATTGTTTGGTGATGAAATTGTGAAAAAGGAAGAGCTAGTAGAGGCCGTACTAGGGCTAGGATAGCGATTCTCCTCTAAAGGGAACGTTATCTTAGTACCCTTGCTCCCGAACTCATTTCTGGTTCATGTAGACCAATTTGGGCATGGGTAAACTTACGATTCCTGCTAAATATCCCTTGAACTCTACTTGGAAGAAAGGCATGAACGAGGTTTATGAGTTTTCCTAAAACTCATTGGCGACTCCTACTTGTTTCTTACAAAAAAGCGTTATGATAGGATCAATTCTAATTCAAGGTCCTCCAAACAGTCAGGAATTCAAATCCTAACACTCTAACAAGTGTAAAGTCCTAAGCTTTTAAAGGGCCATGGTGTAGGGAATATTTCAAGCATTACCCCAAACTTGAACCCCACTGTGATCATACACTTAAGCATGGTGGCGTCCAAAGGGAAGGAAAAGAGAGCAAAAGAGTCGCCAACAAGTTTTAGGAACTTGTAAACCGTTCACGAGGTGAAGGTTACACCCCTTAACGATCCATGAGATCGTCAACTCCAAAAGGTCTTGAACCAAATAGGGTTCGGGGATGAAGATACAAATCCAACCTAAAAGAGATTGAACCTGCCCTAAATAGGCCTCTACTTCATTCTTCTCGTATTCATGTGCGCTTTCTGACTAACATGCAAACAATAGGTTAACCCTAAACCTTTTTATCTATGTTGGTTGAATTTAATGCACAAGAAAACTATTATTGGCGATCACCCGAATTATAATCATATTAGCCCTAAACAAGATTATTAATTATCTTATTAAGCGTGATTACAAGTACAAATCCCCTTTAAACATGCATAAAGGGTGTGATCAAGCAATAACAATAATAATCATCAAGCAACATAATAATCATAAATCATAATAATTATAAAAACAATAATTATAACAATAATAATCATGTTAAAGCATAATAATAGCAAGATCCTAGGCATGATACTAACAAGATTAATAACAAATCCTAGCATGTCACTAAGCAATAAAAATCAAAGCTTTAGCCCTAACATGATACTAACATGATATTGATATGATATTAGAAAGCATAGGAAGCACCCTAAACATGATACTAGAAAGAAATAATATCATCCTAACATGATGCTAGGAATTAAACAAATAAAAACATGCTTTCTACAAGAATAGAGCAATAAGATTACATACTTTGATGCCTCGTACCTCTTTCTAATAACAAAATACACGCGTTAGTAACTTCAAGGAAAATAATAAATTAAACAATTAAATTAAACTAAATAATTGAAATAAAGATTAGGGACCAAACCCTCAGAAATTATAACCTTTCACGTCTAGGGCGAAGGCAACTTCAAACTTGGCTAGGTGTGTCTAGATCTCGTGAATGCGGAATTGAGATAATAGAATTGATGGATGTGGATGATGATTGTGAATGATTGTGGATGAATAAAAATGAAGGTTTAGGACCCTATTTATAAGAAAACAGTCCGGAAATAGGTTGAATTTGATAAGGAATAAAACTCCACGCTGTCGCTGCAAAACCAACCTTGTCGCTAGGCGACAGGCCTGTCGTTTGGCGACAGCCTGGATTCCTACGCGCTTTCAAACACGGAGTCCACTTATCAATCAAAATCGATTTGTAAAGTCCGTATGAAAATCGAAATCGTATTTTCCATAAAATAATATTTCATCCCAAATAAAACTTATCAAAATATAATTATTAATTCTAATTCTATTAGGACTAAAGAGAACCTTCTAGAGATTTCAAGAAGACTATAATTAATTCTAATAACTCTAGGAATAATAATTAACATTGGGCCCTCCCCTAGATCATTGGGCCGCATGTAAAGATGAAACCGGGCCCAGTTTAGTATTTTGGCCACAACTTCCTCATTACTCATCGAAATTGGGCTTATAATATATCGTTGGAAAGCTCTTTGCAAACCCCATCCAACTACACTATTATTGGACCCTTGTCGTGGACCAAACTAAAATGGATTGGCTGTTTTCATAAAATAGAGTTGTTTTTTCGAAAACAGAAAGAAAGAATTTTTAAATAAAAACCAACCGCAACACCTGACCTTTTACACTTTCACCTCATTCGATTATGATTCGACGCAAAAGGTATTCATCACTGGGTTTGGTTTTGAGGAGACACAAATGGGTGTCTACACATGGGCATTTAAGGAGAAAGATCCCTTATGATGGGAACACCCTCCTTACACATGGCGCAGCATGCTAGCGCTCCAGTGCTAGCCATGCTAGCAATCTGGCAAGCAAGGGCCACAGCCAGCAGCCCGTAAGCATGCGAGGCATGCTGGGCCGAGGCAACAACTATGGCGCGCGGATAGCATCCTGCAGCAGGCCCAGTCGAGGGCACTGAGCGCTAGCAAGGCAGCTTGGCGCCCAAGGCAAGGCCTTCCATGTGGCGGCAACCTATTGGAGCCGAGAGAGAGGTGAAGGGCAGTTTTGGGAAGCTTGGGGATTAAGGTTTGGTCCCCCCCTCCCCTTGTGGTCCTCACCTACCCTCATCCTCCTTGTTGCCACTTGTTGATTAATTATTTGTTTGATGGGAAAGTGGAGTCCTCATGTGAAGTTCTCTATAAATACCCACCTTGGGAATTAGAGAACATCACTTGAGTAAGAACTCAAAAAGGCATATCCACTTGAGAGAAAACCATTAAGTTCACACAATACATGAGTAGTTATTTTTGGTCCGACTCGGCTAAACTCCAAGTAAGAGACCGTTCGGGTCGGGTTACGGGTGGATACTGTTGGAGGTCGTTGCACTTGCAAGAATTGGCTTTCCAAGTAAGAGCTCCGTAGTGTGAGCGAAGCACGCATCGAGGGTAATTTGGTCTTTTCCTTTATCTTGTTATATATGTCTTTTAGTTATATTAATTGTGAGTATTTCTTGGGCTCGGGTTTTTTTTCGTTGAGAGTTAGACTTTCTGAAACCCAACAATTCACACATGCTTAAAGTAGGTGCACTTCAAACGACGCCTACAATTTGGCGACTCCATTGGGGACGATTCTTGGTTATATATCGATTTAAGTGATTGGTATTTAATTGAGATGAGTGGATGAGACTTAATTGGCATGGTCACACATGCATATGCATTTTAGCTTACCTATTTTGCCACAATAGTACGTGTTCTACGTATATGGCTAGCCTGGGGGATTTAAGCTCTATCAACCCGAAAACGCTCATGGCATTAAGGGTTCATCCGTATTTTTAAATTCACCCAAACCATGGAGTCGAGTTCAATTTCATCACGGACTCGCGGAGCTGCCCTTTGGCATACACCTCAAGAGAGGCTGCCTTGCTAACGCCTCCAAACTCTTAACCATGGTACCTTTTGACACCTAAATAAGCTTAACCATAGTGGAACATAGAACTTGACTCTAGGTTGTGAACTTCATTGCATCATATGTGACAATGTGTTTATATGTGCATTTTTTTGTGACTTTTTTTCTCTCTCTTATGTAACCCTTTTTTTTTTTATTATATTCGAGTCATAGTCTTTTTATTGTTTTTTTTTTAATTTTTGAGTCAACCTGGATTTTTATTCCCATATCCTGCACAAGAGTCAACTTGTTTTGGTCATAGCCGGAGTTCTAGAAAGAGTTACATGTCTTGCCAACTATGGATTTGTAGCCCCGAGTTTTATCTTTCATTTGAAGTTGGTTTAGTCTCAATCAAAGTCACAGATCAAAAGTTATAACCGATATACTACAGCCTGTCTAGTTTAGGTGTCTTTTTAGAGTCAACTTTCTTTTTTTTTTATTTTAATTTTTTTTATATATTTTTTCATGTCAAGCTAGTTTTAGACAAGTCCTTTAATCCGTGTCAACTCGTATAACATATTATTATAGATTTTTTGATTTTTATTTATTTATTTATTTATTTATACTCATGAGTCCTAACTCTTCTAGAATTACAGTCCTCTACCTAGTTTCTTGTGATTTTTATGCTAACCTTAACATGTGTTCTTTGTGTTTGATTGTTGTTGATCTTATTTATGACTAACGATTGTTAATGGACCGTTTTCACTTAGTAAATAGCATAAATATTAAAATTGGACAAAATTAATCAAGTTAGTTTGTCTTTTTATTCTTCTGTGCTATTTTTGGTCCTTGCGTCATTCATTTTTATACCGTTTATCCATGTGATCATACCACGAGTCTTATAACATCACTTAATCACTCACGAGTCAAGTATAGTCCACACACTTTCTTTATTTTCCGACTCGAGTTGTGCACCATGTCGTTTATGATCATATACTAAGTTCATGAACTCCCCTTTTTTCGTTATAATAAAAATATGAGTGGAGTTTTTCTCATCTGTTTTCAAATTTCTATTTTTTCCCATTCATTTCCTATCTTGAGCAATGAGTCAGACAATTAAGTGAATTGTTTTATTTCACAATACATGGTCAAGGAGCAGGGGTAGATTAATACGGTTCGAGTCACTACCACAACAACCTCATAAACCTAAGAGGCGTATAAGGAAACCATCTCCACATAATCCATCTTCGTCTCCAGTTCATTTTGAATTCATTCCAATGGCTTCTAGAGAAGAAGTTGAAAACATCAACAAGTCCATCGCGGCAGCCACGACCATGATCCAAACGCTCACTACCAAAGTCACCACCATGGAACAGAATAATGTCACTGTGGCTGCAATGGACAAGACCAAGGAACAAATGAGCAAAATTTCTGAAGACTTCACCTATGTGGAGAAACCTCCCACTCCTTCGGATATGAAGGACAAGCTTCCTGAAAATTTCTCCACTGCTGATATTCCAAAGTTCAAGCCTACTGACAATCCAATATTCCATTTGAACGCGTTCTCTGCAACCATGGCTCTCAAGGGATTAGGTATTTGGGCGTAACACTATTCCCTACGGTGTTCCCTCTCTCCTTAAAGCATATGCTTGCCAACAATGGTTTTATTATCTAGATACCAAGCATACTGCAACCTGGCAAGATGTCGCCGATCGCTTCATGAATCGTTACAAGTGTAACATTTAAACTAGAACGTCTGAACGTGAACTTTCCATTCTCAAACAGAAAGAGAATGAAGGCTTCACCGCTTATTTAAAAAGGTGGAGGGAAACGACTGCACTCTTGGTAGATCCCCCCCAAAGAGAAAGAGATGGTTCGCCTCTTCATCTAGAACCTAACATAAAAATATAAGAAACATCTTAGGTTTTTGCCTTTGAATACTTTCAAAGCTGTATACGACATTGACATCAATATTGAGGAGGAGCTAATAAGGATTGCTCATAGTAACTAATAACACTTGGAAAAACAAGAAGAATAACCTTCCTTCTTTTACATCTTCTAAGCATGAAAATACTACCAACAATATAAGCCAAGTTGATCTCAATGAAGTGTCAGTTCTTGATGCTCCATTTCCCAAGAAAAGGAGAACTTACACTCCTTTAGGAATGACTTATGATGCGGCCTTTGATCCCCTTTATAGTCAAGGCTTGATCACACCCATTGGGCCATTTCCAAAGCCAAAACCTGAATAAAGGATTGCCAAGTGGAATCCCAATGCCCATTGCAAGTTCCATCAAGGAAGGGGCCACACTAACGAGCAATGTTGGAATTTGAAGGACGTCATTTAAGACTTGGTGGATGCAAACAGACTTCCTGTCCCTCCAAGCGGCAAGAAGTAATGAAGACAAGGCACACAGTGGATCCTTCATGCAAGATTCAATGATTTCTTTTTTTTTTTTTTATCATTCATCTCCCTTCCCCCATTCATGTCTAGCATAGGTTTTCCATTGTGAATTTCTATATGTTTTATGTGTTTCGTTCACATTTTTCATTAATAAAATGAGCATATTTCCTTCACATCTAGATCATAGGATTTTTCATTCATTCATTCAAAAAAAAAAATCGCCGTACCAAACTCAAGGTACACCAATGACTTGAGGCACTTTTGCAACTCATTCATTCCCCATTAACCATTCAATCACATCCATTTCTTCATCGACCACTTTGAGCCTGGTCTAACGATTGACCTTATTTATATAACCCACATTCACCTAACTCTGGGATGGGAAAGTGTGAAATTTGTGTAACATTCAAAAAGAAAGAAAAAAAGCAATAAAAAAACAATAAAACAATGTTTAAGGGCAAGTGTTCCAATGTCTTTGATATAAACACGTCTCAAATTGCGTCTCTCATCGAGTGCTTGGTACCGTGCCTGAGAAACATGAATGCTAAGTCAGTGATGGACTGCATGATTTGAGATTGCCCACATTGATTCAAAAGAATGAAAAAATAAATCAAAGCAAAAAAAATGTTGAAAATAAACTTGCAAAATTTAAAATTTTCAAATTCACAATTACACATCTTGGGGATTCTCTTGTGTCTTGAGCTTTTTACTCTTTTCTTCTTTAAACCATCAACATAACCACATTACAACCCTTGAAAGACCTCTTGGAGGTGTACATACACTTGTGCAAGTTCAATTAGATCTACGTTCGGCCTGATTCCTAACGGATATGTAGGCAACCTCACATCGAGGTGCAGCCACATTCATACTCTCATTCATATTCATATCCACACATAATTGAGTCATTTCCAATGCTTATCCATACCCATATAGAGCAAGACTTGGGGGCTTCAAACCCACGTCACTTAGCTTACCTAGCCTAAAGAATCACCATCTCGACTCTTCTCACATCTCTTTCCATCAGCATAGCCTTTGTAGCCTTACCTTAGTATCACTTTCACACACTTATTTCACACATACATAGCCATATCATCTTTCCCTTAGGAACCCTTTATCATGAAATCTTGTTTTCCCACCATGCATGCTTCATCATCTTTCAAGACAACATTCATTAGAAGAAACATTGTATACTTGCTTAGCTTCCTAACCCGAGCAATGTTCATTGTTTCACACATCGCATAATGTGCTTAACAACATTTATATATCAATTATTTGTAATCATATAAAGCATATTGTGCTTAGCTCCTTGACCTAAGCAACGTTCATTATGTAATACTCAACAATCACTTATTGGTCGGGTTGATTATTTAACCTTTTGAGTGCTTAATCCCCAAAACCAGACCCGATGATGAACAACCTTTCACCACCATTATTGGTCGGGTTGATTATTTAACCTTTTGAGTGCTTAATCCCCAAAACCAGACCCGATGATGAACAACCTTTCACCACCATTATTGGTCGGGTTGATTATTTAACCTTTTGAGTGCTTAATCCATATTTCCATTCAATACATTTCATAAACCAACTCAATTTTAGCCCATTTTGCTAAACCATAACTTACTTTCCACTTTTCGTGTCCACATCACAAAACCAAGAGAAACTGATTTTGTGGCCCTATAATTTTGATCCAATTATTATTTTTTTTGGATAGGCCTTTCAATAAGCTTTCCAACGATGTATCATAAGCCCAATTCCGATTTAAAACGAAGAAGATATGTGCAAAACACTAAACTTGGCCCAAAACTGACACCCTTTCACTAAAACAGCCAAATCTTAAAATACACAAAAGATTTTGACCTTATTTGATTAGGGTTGAAAATTAGACTTGATAAGATTTCTAACGATATATTATATGCTTTATTACAAGTTACGTATCAAAAGTTATCATAGTTTTAAAAACGAGTAAAAGTTGGATTTGCCGCGTCACGGCATAAATGCCGCGCCACGGGGTTTACTGACGTGTCACGGCACTGTGCACCGTGTTACGGTATTTTGCACCGTGACACGGTGTTTTTCTAGGGTTTTTTCTTCATGGCGCTTCACTTTTAGGGTTCCGTGCTTCACCCTATGCATTTTCTCATAAATACAAACCTGATTTCTCTAGTTTCGGGGCACCAAAAATCATTCTCTTTCTCCCTACACCAAAAAATCATTCTCTCTCTTGCTTAAACCTATTTATAGCCTTCCCTATTCTTCAACCATACATCCCTTAAGCACTCCAAGGAGTCCATACTTGACTGAGGTTCCATCCTAAAACCAAGGCGTGAAAGGTTTAACTAAGGGTTTGGACCAAATCAAGTCTACTTTTAATTTAATTTAATTCAATTTGATTTATATTTTTATTGAAGTTACTAACAATTTATTCATGATGTAGCAATTTAAAGGAGCGCGCGAAATGTGAGTAATTAATTAATTTAATTACTTATTTTATTTTTAATATTGCTAGTATCATGATTAGGTTTATTATTACTTGATTTGACTAACGATATTATGGTTAAATTGCTTCCAATATTAATGTTTATTCTATTGTTATTATGATCAACATATTGCATGTTAAAGGGAATATGTAATCTAAATCACGCCTAATAAGATAATTTGGACGACCGGTTTAGCTTAGGTTCTTTTTTAATCTTATTATTAATTGAAGTGATCACAATATTTTCGAATTATATGTTGCATTAATATTCAACCAATTTATCATAATAATAGTTTGGAGCGAATTGAATCTTTGTTTGTATGCCTTTGAGATCGCATGAATCACTTTTCACTATAAGAATCGAGTAGAGGCCAATACGGGCAAATGTGACTCCATGACTCACTTCGTACCATCATCCCCGATCCTCCTTTTGTTGTTCCGAACCATATGGAGTTAGTAATCTCATGGATTATGAATGGTGTGTAACCTTCACGGGTCAATCGTTGTTGCCTTTCATTGTCCCTTTATCGTGCTTGCCTTTTATGATCCGTGAACGGTTTACAAGTTCCATAAAAACATGTTGGTGGCCCCTACTTTCCTTATCCCAATCGTTGTCCCTAATCGTATATGTCAATTTCCACTTCCTAAGAATGCCAAGCATATTCATATATGCTTAACGTAGGCGTAATTCAAACGACGCCTACACATGTTAGGATGCTTTTATTGATTTCTTGTATCATGTTAGGAGAAAGCTTTGATCTTCATTTTTAGTTACATGCTAGGATTTGTTATTAATCATGTTAGTATCATGCCTAGGGTCTTGCTAATAATATCATGCTTTGATGAGATTGTGATGATGATGATTGTTGTGTCAATATTTTTATGTTGCTTGGTATATAATTATTGATATTGCTTGATCATACCCTCTCTTGCTGGTTTAAAGGAAATTAGTACTTGAAATCACGCTTAATATGATAATTAATAATTTGATTTAGGCTTAATATGATTTTAATTCAAGTGATCGCTAATAATAATTTTATTTGTGCATTAATAATCAACCAACATAGATTTAACAAGTTTAGGGCTAACCTTATTATTGTATGTTAATTGAAAAGCGCACATGAATATGAGAAGAACAAAGTAGAGGCCTATTTAGGCAGGTTCAATCTCTTTTAGGTTTGATTTGTACCTTCATCCCCGAATATCAAGTCATGGTTCAGGACCACAATGGAGTTCGCGATCTTTGTGATCGTGAAGGGGTGTAATCTTCACCTTGCGAACAGTTTACAAGTTCCTAAAACTTGTTGGCGACTTTTTTGCTCTAGCTTCCTTCCCTTTGGACGCCACCATGCTTAAGTACATGATCACAGTGGGGATCAAGTTTGGGATGCTTGAAATATTCCCTACAGTTTTTGGCGACACCACTGGGGAGGATTTATGTTTTAATTCCTAAAATTTATTTTGGCAATGATTTAGAATGAGTGGATGAGACTTGAAACGTTCTAAATATTCATGTGCGTAATTTTGATTAACATAATTACTTAAGCATAAAAAGGTCCGCATTGGAAATACCATCCGTAATGCGTCAAAAACATAGGATTTTACACGTAGGGAATTTGGGAAATATCTTTCAATACTAGAATCGAAAAAAAGGAAATTTTAGATTTTAACACCACACAAAAACCCGAAAATGGTTTTTAACACCCCCATTAAAAAAATTATTTTAACACCAGAAAAATTTCCAAAAAATGGGTATTACCACCACTTAACTGATTCCGTTTAGGAATCCGTTGAGTGGGTCCATAAAGCCACGTGTCGCTTTATTATTGGCAAAAAAAAAGAAAAAAAACATAAAACTACCCCAGCCACCCCACCCCCACCACCACCACCGCGCCACCACTGCCTTCCCCGAACCCACCACTGGTGGCGCGTCTCCTCCTCGGTCCCCCCAACCAACCTAAACCCCCTTCCCTTTCCCGCAACCGCAATCGGCCCCAAAAACCACCAAACCCACAACCCTCAACGGCCACGAATCCCCTAAAACAACCACGAATCCAGCCACAAATGGCCGAAATCGGCCGGTTAAGGCCACTCAGCCCCAAAATCGGCCGATTTCGGCCATTTGTGGCCGGATTCGTGGCCGTTGCGAGAAAGGGAGGGGGAGGGTTCTGGTGTGTTGGGACTGCTGGTGCGTCGCTGGTGATGGGTTCGGGGAGGGCAATGGTGAGTTGGGGGGAGGGCGGTGGTGGCGCTGTGGTTGTGGCTAGGGTAGTTTTAGGTTTTTTATTTTTTATTTTTAATTTTTTTTTAAAACAAATAAAATGGTGACACATGTCAATGTGGACCACACTTAACAGAATTCCTAAACGGAATCCATTAAGTGGTGGTAATACCCATTTTTGTTAGTTTGTCTGGTGTTAAAATCAATTTTTTTACGAGGGTGTTAAAAACCATTTTCGGGTTTTTGTGTTGTGTTGAAATCTAAAATTTAAAAAAAAACGCTACAAAAAATCGAAAATCCCGAGAACACGGAAAGCTGTCGAGGCATGTATGAAATGTCGCGAGACAGCAGCGTCCATCGCCGTGCGATGGCTTTATCGCAACGCGATGGTTTTTAGCCCTGTTTTCTGGCGCCGAGTTCCTCGAATACCAAGCTAGAAGTCTGCCTTCTTGTTTTGCCGATTCGAGTACTATTTGATCAATTTTACATCCTTATTGAATTTTTTCCTTCTTTTCTGAAAACCATATGTGTTCTACATGTGGCTTTTAGCCCTTGGGGATTCATGCTCTATCTAACCAATCGAACGCTCTGTGCAACGAAGGGTATATCCGAGTTTGTGAATCCACCAAACCATGGAAGCAAGTTTAACTTGCGGGGTTCCATCCATATGCGCCAACCCTTCCAAAGGTAAGGCTTCCGCGCGATGCATCCGGACTCATAACCATGGACCCTCTTTGACTACCATAATCCTTGAACTTTAGAGAATTAGAGCCATGGTTAGGTTGCAAACTCATTGCATCGTATTGTGACTATTTGAATACTTGTGCATTTTCTCTTGTGCATAGCCTATTTGATAATAAGATAATAAATCACGCTTAATAAGATAATAAATAATTTGATTTAGGCTTAATATGATTTTAATTCAAGTCATCACCAATAATAGTTTTATTTGTGCATTAATAATCAACCAACATAGATAAAACAGGTTTAGGGCTAACCTAATGATTGTTTGTTAATTGGAAAGCGCACATGAATATGAGAAGAACAAAGTAGAGGCCTATTTAGGGCAAGTTCAATCTCTTTTAGGTTTTATTTGTACCTCCATCCATGAATATCAAATAATGGTTCAGGAGCACTACGGAGTTAGCGATTTTGTGATCGTGAAGGGGTGTAATCTTCACCTTGTGAACGGTTTACAAGTTCCTAAAAATTGTTAGCGACTCTTTTTCCTCTAGCTTCCTTCCCTTTGACGCCACCATGCTTAAGTGCATGATCACATTGGGGCTCACGTTTGGGATGCTTGAAATATTCCCTACAGTAGGCAACCCCTCAAGGGGGCCTGACCACTTTACAAAAAAAAATCCCTCCCTTGTCAACAAAACTACAGCATACAAAATAGTGGAATGCGAAAAAAACACAAAATTTGCATAGGAGCAAGCATCGCGCCACGACAGCATTGGTCTGGATTATTTCATTGTTCTGCGAGTACTATTGTAGACACCTAAAAATGTTTCCCCAAAACAAAACCCGATGATGAACAACCTTTCATCGCAATTATTGATCTAGTTGAGTATTTAATCTAGGAGTGCTTAAATCCATATTCAAACCCAATACATTTCATAAACCAACCCAATTCCTAGCCCATTTCCCCAAACCATAACTTATTTTCCTCTTTTCGTGCTTTAAAATCATTCATTTCCTATCCTTTTTATAAAAACATTTAGACCAGTTTATTTTGGTCCATAATCTGGCTCCAATTATTAAATACTTGGATGGGGCTTGAAATGAGATTTAAAATGATATATTATAAGCCCGAATTCGAGTTATAACAAATAAGTTATGACCAAAATACTAAACTGAGCTCAAACTAAACTTAAGCCCACCATACCTACGACCCAATGATCATGTGGAGGGTACAAAGGCTTAAATCCCATTCCTAAACCAATTAGGATTAATTGGAAGCTTCTATAAGTTTCTAAAAGATCTTAATTATCCTTTTTGAAAAGATAAGATTAAAGAGTTTGAATTGAATAAAACTCCTCTTTTGAAAGTCCTAATTCTATTCGAATTGCAAGACGTTCAAAGATAGTTAGATATGATTTATGTGCCTCATAGATTTTATCCAAATCTTAGATGGTTGAATAGCACTTGAAATTAATTTTTCAATGATATATTATAATATTAATTCCGAGATATAACGAAAAAGATATAAAAGAAATACGAAACTCTATCCAAAACTGACACCGTCTCACTATTTCGGTCATATCTTTTATTCTACAAATGATTTTAATATGATTCTAATTGGGTTAGAAAATAGACTTCAAGATCTTTACAAAGACATATTATTTATCTTATCCAAATTTCTGGATAAAAAGATATGATAAAAACAAAAACCGCAAAAATTGTTGTCTATCGCAAGAGTTTTATTCCGATTCGAATTCTGATCTTTTCTTGATTTTTCGACCCTTATTTTTTATTTATAAATAGGGGTAATATCACCCCTTTTTCAATCATCAACAAGCTTGATCACCAAATCATTCTCTCGTCCTCTCTTATACACCAAAATCATTCTCTCTTTTTCTCTTATGCTTAAGCCTAATACTAGCCTTACCTATTCTTCCACCATGCATCCCTTAAGCACTCCAAGGAGTCCATACAACTCCTTAACTTCTATACTTAAACGAATGCGTGAAAGTTAGAATTCACTGAGGGTTTTGACCAAATCAACTCTACTTTTTATTTAATTTAATTGTTTCAATTTGATTTATATTTTTATTGAAGTTATTAACAATTTATTCATGATGTAGCAATTCAAGGAAACGCGGAAAGTGAGTAATTAATTCACTTATTAACTCTTATTATTATTTTTATTGCTAGTATCATGATTACGGTAATTATTATGATTTGATTTGACTAACATTATTATGGTTAAATTGCTACCAATATTAATGTTTATTCTATTATTATTGTTGATCATCATATTGCATGTTTAAAGGGAATATGCAATTGAAAATCACGTATAATAAGATAATTTGGACAACTAGTTTAGGTTCCTTTTTAATCTTGTTATTTAATTAAGTGATCACTAATAATTTAGAATTATGTGTTCCATTAACATCCAACCAATTTAGCATAATAAAAGTTTGGAGCAAAATGATTCTTTGTTTGCATGCCTTTGAGATCACAGGAAATACTTTTCACTATAAGAATCGAGTAGAGGCCAATACGGGCGAATGTGACTCCATGACTCACTTCGTACCATCATCCCGATCCTCCTTTTGTGGTTCCGAACCATATGGAGTTAGTAAACTCATGGATTATGAATGAGGTGTAACCTTCACGGGTCAATCCTTGTTTCCTTCGTTATCCCTTAATCGTGGTTGCCTTTTATGATCCGTGAACGGTTTACAAGTTCCTTACAAACTTGTTGGCAGCTCCCTACTTTCCTTGTCTCTAATCGGTGTCCCTAATCGTATATGTCAATTTCCACTTCCTATGAGTGCCAGGAATATTCACCACATGCTTAACGTAGGCGCGCTTCGAATGACACCTACAACTGCGCCACGAAAAAAGCACCGTGACACGACACTAGCACCGTGTCACTGCATTACACATCATGACGCGAGATAAATGCTGTGACACGACGTATTAATTGTTCGGATAATTTGCAGTTTTTGTTTATTTTTGTAATAATTTTGTTCGACAATTATTATTTGTTCTTCCATTGCGTCCGACTTCTTGACTCGGATATAATAATAAAAACAAAAAGTAATTGTATGTTTTAATTAAGGAAAAAATAAATATGCTATTATTAATAAATGTCACTACAACTCACTACTACAAAAGGCGTTGAAACTCGACACTATTACCTCGACGCTGTTAACAAGCGTCGGATTGAAAATTTGGGCCGCGTGCTTTGTCGACACTTTTTCGGGTGTAAAAAATTTCTTGATGGCATCATAAAAGCAAAGAAATATTTATCTAATCCTTCTTCGTCTTAGGAACTTCCTTCTTCTTTTCAACTAGGTCGGCCTTCACCATTAGTGTGTCTTTTGTAGCTCGAACCGTCACACCTTTAGTAGAGCTTTCACCCCTTTCACCTCTTTCATGTTTCTTAGCTTGCTTCTCCCTATACACCATCTTGTCTTTACCCTTTCGTTTTACCCAACTCATTTTCTTAGGCATGATAGGAGTCTTAAATTTAATTCCTTGTGTTCTCGGACCAAGACGATCTTTAGGAGGCGCCTTCTTACTTCCAAGTAGTCCCTTCACATCACCATCAAACTTACGCAATCCAACTCGATCCCTCCTACTTCGAGGACTTAACCATGCCTTGTAGGCACTAGATAAGGGTGGAGGAGGTAAATTACTTGCAGAGACGGTCCACATCGGCCTTCCAATCCAATATGTCTTATATTTGTGAGAATTACTTTCATGCAATGATACTTCACGAGGACTATCATTATAGCGTGGAGCTACTTGTTCAATTCCATATTGTCGCATCAATCGGGAAGGCAATAAAAAGTCAATTTTTAGAGACTACGAACACGACAATACAGAGTATCATTCGTCCCGACCATCCTAGTAAGCCTCCACCAAGGCACCACCCATCAGATGGAAAATTCTCTCTTCAAAAAGAAAAACTTCTAATCATAATAAGACATGTTTGCAGAGTAGTTTTTCTTCCTACGAACTAGGTCATTGGGACCATATTTTTCAATATCGTTGGGGGCTTCAAAAAGTTCCAAGCATTCCATCAACCAAATCTGCGAAAAAAAACGCAAATGGTCGATATCACATTAATTACACAGCATGCACACCGTGACATGGGAGAAAATATCGTGTCACAGTGTAACCCACCGTGGTGCGGCAGCGAATACCGTGACGCGATGCTCTCCACATGTCACGGTGTTTACACGGAACTCTATTTTACCTGTAATACATGTGATAGTACTAGAGAGCCCTTTGACAAGAGGAAAACTAGGTCGTTGACTAATCCTTCCTAAGCCAAACAAAATTTATAATCACTTTACAAACCTAAATACAAGTATAGAGGTAAGTCAAGGGCCGAACCACTAGGAACAGTTATGTTCAAGTGCTCTCAATTATGCACCTACGCTAGGTCAAAGTCGAAGGTGAAGAGATAACACTAGGGAATGGGGATCAACAAGTAATCATGACAATTGCAACAACTTGGGAAGAACATGTCAATCAATGGTTGTGAAGACTAATGATAAGAGTTATCAATTTGAATCAAAGAGCTATCTCCGTCCTAATCGTTAAGCTAGTAGTCTTTACGAATAACAAACTAGGCGAATAACAATCCAAACCAATCGATAATTGCAATTCCTAAATCAATGGTCTGTATCATTAGAAATCACAATGCAATATAGCATAATTTTCAAGGCCTAATCAAATTATACACATGAAAACTTACATCAATCACTTTAATCTCAACAATCAATCAACACAATTCCCAAATTAACCACAATCAATCAATCATACAAGTTTCACCCTATCCCTAGCCAAACAACTACTCAAGAATCATTATCTAACCAACAAACAACTAAAGAAATCAAGAATCAACAAAATATAAAGAACACTTATATTAATCAAGAATCAAACATCAAAATCAATCCAAACAAACATGAAATTAACTAAAGCAATAAAATGAGATAGAGTTAGAAATCCTCATTAAGTAATTATGGAGATCTTCAATACAATTGTCACCTTGAATCTTCAATCTCTCAAATCCCCAATGATTCTCTCTCTAAATCTACTCCTAAACTAACCCTAAAACTAGAGAGTGAAACTGTCAACTAAGCTAAAATTATGATCAAAATTTATGTCTAAAACTTCTTCACAAAAATCGGGTTACAAATAGTATTTATAAGATGCACGCAAATGAAGACGAGCGGAACCAAAAACCCGAGGGGACGCGGCCGCACACGGGCTGCGCGTCCTCGCTGTGCAGGGTGGCACGCCCGCGCAGCATCCATGCGCGCCCACGCATGAGGGTGGCACGCCCGTGCATTTGTGTTGCACGCCCGCACTCTTCTGGGTTCCTTCGACGCTCTTCACCGCTCCGTGCATTCGCAAATGGGTCTTCGTGTGTGCACGCAATATGTTGAAGTTAGGCACTAAGCATGGCAGATTCAAATGGACTTGACGGTGGGTTCGACGCCACATCTTCATGAGAGCACGGCTTGAGATCGCAAGAGCTAGAACTTGGAACATCCACTTCCTTGCATCTTGAGCTTTCCCAATGCTATAAGCTTGCTCCAAATGCATCTTCCAACTTAGTAGGCCACCAATATCAAGACCTAAACCTTATATAATACTTACAACCACGAAAATAGAGCAAATAAAGACAAAAACACTAAAAAAAACCATAAAAATATATAAAAACACAAAAATAAGAGAGAAAAGGTAAAACAAAAAGAGAAAATGCATAAAAACTAAGCATTTATTAAGAAAGAAAGCTATGAAAAGAAGGTAAAATCAACCTAAATACTAATCAAATGGGTGCCATTTATGACACCCATCAGCCTTCATGACGTCATTCTGGTCATATTTTGCTTCATCAAGGACACGCAGAGTTTCTCCAAGGCAAGTAGGCGTAGTGGATCTCCCAAATTCAACATGTTCAAGCACAGAAA
Source organism: Chenopodium album (assembly GCF_948465745.1). Classification (NCBI taxonomy): domain Eukaryota; kingdom Viridiplantae; phylum Streptophyta; class Magnoliopsida; order Caryophyllales; family Amaranthaceae; genus Chenopodium; species Chenopodium album. Next base: position 47,951,422 of record NC_137843.1, read on the forward strand.
CTAGACTAGCATGTCCTACTCTACCATTTGCAAATAAAAGCTTGCTAAACATGCAAAAAATAAAAGCCCTTCTACAGTATACATGATATTATTCAGAGATAGGACGATAAAAATATAACTTTGCAAACTTTTCTAGATCTACTTCCTTACCACACACAATTTTATTTAAATCTATGTCTGTCAAATTTAGATGACGCTCAAAATCCTGGTAGTAGTACTCACGCAGATTAGGCATTGCAAAAAGAACCCTAGCAGGGAAGCCAAAAATAGCACCAAATTCCTCCGGTAGAGGACATAATTTCATCATAATCAAACTTGAAACAATGGGTTTCTAGACTCCAATAATCTAAGGTTGCTCTCAGAAAATCATGTTCAATTGCTACATGTCTTAATGTTAATAATTCTCTGACATAGAACAATTCTAGCTTTCTTTTCTCTACATTGTTTAAGGAATACGACCAGTCACGCAATGTATTATCAAAGTTTTGAGACATTATTATTGAAATATGAAATTCTAGCTATTTTATGTTTTGTAATTATGCATATCATGAATTAACTGGTTGTAATTTATAGCCAAAAGAGTCCAGAAACGCATAAAACTTATCCAGCTGCAAGCGCAAAAGCACCGGCACACTAAAAACGCACCGTGACACGGTAAAGTACACTGTGTCACGGGAGAGAGAATCGTGGCGCGGCATGCGATACCGTGACACGACACACGCCACGTGTCGCGGTGTTTGCACATCACCAATTTTATCCTTGACCTATTTTTTCCGGATTTTCTTTTGTTTTCCTTAACTATTTATCCTTCAAACTCTTTCTTCGAGTGTTTTAATCCTAATAAAATTCTCTTTTTTATTTTTATTATTTTATTTTTAGGGAAGTCGCAAAACTCGTCCCATTTTATTTCTTTTTTTATTTTTGGGGAAGTTGCAAAACTCATCCCATTTTTTTCTTTTTTATTTTTAGGGAAGTTGCAAAACTTTTCCCATTTTATTTTTTTTTTATTTTTGGGAAAGTTGTAAAACTTGTCCCATTTTATTTCTCTTTTATTTTGGAGAAGTTGTAAAACTTGTTCTATTTTTTTAAAATATATTTTTGGGGGAGTTGTAAAACTTTTTTCCATCTTTTTTTTCTTTTTCTTTTGGAAGAAGGTCGGTACCCTCCACTTATGAAAAAATTATGGTTTTTTTTCGAGTCGTTAATAAATACACAATCACACACAACCAGTCTCAAGCACACACTAACATACACACTAATTGAATAAATAAAGTGTCAAATGCATAAAGTGTGAATAAAATGTACAAAGTGAGTCATGGTACATAAGTAGTGTCAAGTGCCATCAACCAAGTGCATAATAAAAAACCTTGGTAAAAAATCTCCAGATCTAAAATAACTAGGATCAGTGTCCTGCTGAGGCTGCTCGTGAGGGAATGATGCACCAAAAAGTCTATCTATCATCCGAGTACGAGTAGTGTCCATACTTGTCCCCGCAACTCCTGTAGAAGACAAAGTCAAGGCAGGCCTTGACCAACTGGTAAACTACATAGGCTGACTCCAAGGCGTAGGCATCGTCGGTGGAGGCATCGTCGCGAACAATGGAACCTGATGTAGGCCTTAATCCATAGGAGTAATGACTGGCCTAAACTCAAGATGTGAAGGCTGAAATGGATGAGAAGGAGGAGGCTGCTGCCACTTGGTCTGAAATGGCTGAGGAGGCTGAGGCTGCTACCACTAAGTCTAAAATGCTGAAATGGTTGAGAAGGCGGAGGTTGCTGCCACAGGATCAGGAAATGTTGTCTAATCTCCGGAGATCGAGATCGTCTACAGTGATTAGGCTCCCCCTCGCCCGAGCCTCTATGCCTCAAACGCGAGCGAGACCTCCGTCACTCTTGAAAGACAAAAATTAGAAAATATCTGTGGTGTAAACTAGGACAAAAAAATAAAGCAAACATGGAAAAGATAGGCGACATACCACATAAAATCATCGGAATACTTCACAGAACTCGCACCAACGAGCTTCATCATGCCCATCATGTCCGAGTGCGTGACCTGAAAGAAAAAAAAATCAGTAACAAGCAATATTAAGAAGAGTGCAAGATGTGTCAGAAAGCTTACCCGAACGGACTCATGTGCCTGTCTAAAACCCTTCGATGCATCGGCGGTACGATCCCCGATTATACATACCGATCGGCCCAGGGAAACAGACAGACTAGGACGGGATCTCAATCCTCCCCCTACGACGAGCTTCCGCTGAGCTATAACGGGCTACTAGACAGGCTCACGGGGTGCGCACTCACCACTGGAAGAACAATCAGAAGGGTTCACTAGCCCGATATAGTCAGCCCGCAGGCTGACCAATTAGGACTCTCCACAAAGGAGATCGTACACCTATAAATAAAGGATAAAGTACAGCGGAAAAGAGGTTAGACAAACATTATATTACGTCATCTATATCTCTAAGTACACTTTCTCTCTCTAAAAACACACTCTAACTTAGACATCAAAGAGGGGTTCCTCGAGCCACCCCTTACGGCAGTTCACGTGTGTTGCCTTACGCAGCTCGTCAACTGGACCCAGCTCGTGCCAGCCAGAACCCTTGGATCCACACTTGGAATGATTAACACTAGAAGGAGGGGAAGGATCATCTAACCTGAGGTTCACCAGCTAAGCAAGGGACTAGTTGATAGATCGTCATAACCGGAGAAGAAGCTTTATAAACACCAGTCTCTAAGGCTATTGAAACCAATCAAACACCACAGAAAACAGCGTTAGTAACCCTCGATCCAAAAGGATCAACCGAAAAACCCAAATCCATCATCTCTCATAAAACTAACCCCACTAGGTCGACGTTTGCTGCGATCAAAGTGGCGGCAAAACTAGTAGATTCGGTAGGGTCTAGCTCTTCTTTTAAGTTCGGAATGCCAGTGACAGGCGCAAATAATGAACCCATTATCCCAACACCAATAATCCAAAAATCGCAGCCTGTCAACATGCTAACCATTCTACAGAACCTCTGTAAGTGTAGTAAGGAGCAGCTGGAGGCCATGATAGCAGTCCTTACCAATTTCGGTAAGGGGACGGGCTCCCCACCTGTGGCTGTCGGTATAGAGTTAGCCACGAAGAAGGCAACACCTTTATTGCTCATCAGCCAGAATCTCCACTCCAATGGCAGCAGCAATATCAGGGTAGAAAGGCACTTCCAAATTCGGCACAGCATCATTGGGGAATTTGCAATTAGCAACGCGAGGGTGGTCAACAGGCAGGTTATAATATTCAGCTTCTCCAGCAGCATCATCCTTAGCCCAAAAGGCGTTGAAACGAACCTGTTGCTCCACACTCTCTCCATAAAGACCACTCAAGCAACGAGCTGCAGCCTCCCAGCCCCCATCATGACGATCAGCAAGCAACTTAGCAAAAGCTGGGGAAAGCACAAAAGACTTAAGAGCCTCTTTCTTAGCAGCTTTAAGCTCATTTTCCCTCCCAGCCTGCAACTTGGCCATCTCAGCCTCCAACGCTTGCACTCTGGTTTGAGAAACTCCCAGCTGCCTCTCACAATCTACTAACTTGGTCTTGGTGAGCTGGAATTCTCCTAGCTGAAGTAGTAAGGCAACCGCTCTCTCTTAGGGGAATCACCTTGCCAGCCATTACATCCCTCTTAGAGCGAGCCAACTAAACATCCTTATCCTTCACAACAAGGGTTGTGCTCTGATTTTAGTACTCCTTCTCCACTATAAGCAAGGCATTATCCAAGTCGCCAAAAGACTTGGTGAGCTGCAAGCAAGCAAAACGATAAAGATAAGCTAAGGGACATAAGCAAAGTAAGGCGAGTAAGCTCAGGAAAATAAGCAAAGAAAAGAAAATAAGCTAAGGTAAAAGCAAGAAGAGAAGCATAAAAAGAAAACTAAAGCAAAAAAGAAAACTAAAGATACAAAAGCTAACCTTCTGCAAATCATGACACACAGTGGCAGTAGGATAACTGACTAAGCCGCTGATAGAGTCAGCAGGAAGACAAATGCCCTGAGTAAGGCGATAGCCCAAGGTGCAACCTTATTGCGGGTTATCCACAAACAAAGAATCGTCAACCCGATCATCATCAAAAGACGAAACGGAGACGTCAATGGGAATCTCCCCAAACTCTATAGGTCCACTGAGACGGAAAGTACCTCCAGCAGAGATTGAGGTTGAAGAGAGAGGATTCTCAAACGCGTCACTCGGGAACTGGTGAACAAAGCAGTTAAGTTCACTAGAATTGAGTGCCAGTCTCCTTAGTAGCGTTCTCATTAGGAATTCTAGTGTAGGCTGAATGAGAGGCAAAACGATCAAGGGCAGAACAAGTACGGGACTTTTTGGCAGCGGGCTGGCCGGCGTCATCTGAAGGAGAGACCATAGGATCATCCTCCAAGTTGATAACTAGATGATCCTGCTTATGTGAAATCCCAGGTTGAGAGTGGCCTCCCCTACTAGCACTTCACAGACGCCTCGAAGGCCAGTGGAGCGAGGTGTGATCTTAGGAAGCTCCATAATGGAATCATCAGGTAGTTTGAAGGCAGAAGCCTCAGCAAAAGGACCAATAGAGTCTTTAACAGCAATGGTAGAACCAATGCTTAGAGAATAGAGTAGAACATGCTCAGCAGAAGTTGTGGGTTTCTCACCCACCGCAGCATTAACTTCAGCCTCCCCTTAAGGGGAAACTCAAAAACGTTGTCAGCAAAGTTATTAGCGTTATCATTTTTTGGATCATCAGAAGCTTGATTTAGTGGTTCATTTACTACAGCAGGTTGAGGTGCCACTTGGCCGAAAGCCACAACAGAATGCTTCTCAGAAGAAGAAGCACCCTGTGCCACTGACGTCTTAGACCCCCAAGTAACATCCTTAGGCCTATTACGAATTTCCCATCGACTTCCAACGGTAGAAGATGAAGGCTCAGCTTCAGCACGGCTAGACCCTGCCCGATCAGCAGTAGTCACAGTGCCAAAAATAACTCTCAGCTCAACTGGAGCCAAGCGAATCTCACCCTTCAAAGAACCAGCATGGACCTTAAAAGTTTCAAACAGTTCTGGAGGATCGTCAGGAGTGCAGTAATGGGATCCTTCTAGTTATTTTTCAGCCCAAAAATGCGCCAGTCCAGCTTTTCATAACCTGAAAAATCAGATAAGCCAAAGAGGAAAAACAAAAGGACATAAGAACAAAGCGCAGGCAGAAGTTAAGGAAGGAAAACACTTAGAAAAATGAAAAGCAAGACTCACCAGATTCATGGATAGAGCACAAGCGCATAGCAAAAATTTGTGCATTACCCACAATATATAAAGAGTTAGGTAGCCAAAACTTGGGAAACATCGAATCTCCTGTGCCCGCTCCCTACAGCGCATCAAAAGCTTTTGTTTCTCGGGCAGACTTAGAGGGAGCGATAGTAACTCCAGCCATGTTAGTAAGAATCTCCCAAAAATTGCGTGGCACAACAAAAGAAGAAGGCACTACAACCCAGAAAAATTTACCAGTCCAATCCCTAAAGCTACCAAGCTTGGGATAAGACAAAACCCTATTATCTTTGGGGGCCACGTAATATTAGCCAGACTCAGGACAAGAGGACGACCTCTTCAGGCTCATTAAAGACTTAAACAGATGCAGCGATTATGGGTACCTTCGAAACCGCAGAAACCACAACAAGCATATCAAGGAATGCAGAGAAGTAGGGTGTAACAGGGCAATACAAAGGTTAAAGTCACAAAAGACCTTATCCAAAGTGGGGTCTAGGGGAAATCACAAACCCAAGTCTAGCTGGGAGGCGAAAACAACAATGTGACCAGCATGAGCAGCAGATAACTTAGAGCCCTCAACTGGTAAAACCAGCCTGTAGCCTGAGCCAAACCCATAAAACTCTTGGCCCACAGTAGCCAGATCCAGCGTCTTTACGCAAGTTGGAGTCCAGCATGCAATTTTTGGGGCCATGACACTTCTCCTCCAGGAAGAAATCAGATTTGCCCTCTTCCACGGGCTCTACCACATTAGTGGGCTGGCAGTCATGAAAAGCACGGTCACTGGGAGACTCGGCCATCCCGCTCATATTCGCAGCCGGAGAAGGAGATGGTGAAGAAAAATGGAAGAATTGGACAGAAACAATCAAATTTGATCAAAAGAAGCCACCTTGCGAAGAAAAAACGCAAAAAGAAATGAAATTGGGCACATACATAGAAGAAAAGGTACAAAGAAAGTACCTTTATGACAAAAGCTTTAGAAGCAAGAAAGCACAACAACAATGGCAACATTAAGAAGCAAAGCGAAGAACAAGGTTTCAAGATACAATAAAAAAAAGAGCAAAGAATCTCAATGTAGAACGAAGAGCGGGAGAAAATAAGTAAGCAAAACAGAAAAACAGAACAAAGACAATAACGAAAAAGAATGAAGAAGACAAAAACTTACAACAACAATGGAGGAGCAACGAGCATCTGTGAGGAAGATGAAAGGCATGAAATTTGAAAAATGAAAGAGGAGATGAAAAAAAAGAAAGTAAAATAGAAGGGGACAGTGAATTAAATGGGGAAGTAAATGGGCGATTAGATAGGCAATAAAGCCAAACCGCCATGTCACTTCAGTAAAAATAAACTGACCCTTAGATTGTCGACACATTTCCCACTCATGCAAAACACCATTCTTGCAAAAAAAAAAAAAAAAAAAAAAAAAAAAAAAAAAAAAAATCCTCCCTGCAAGTTCGTCATTTCTCGAACTTTAGCGGGAGCAATCGAAATTCCTCCCTACAAGTTCGTCGTTTCTCAAACTTCAGCAGCACAATCGAAATTCCTCCCTACAAGTTCGTCATTTCTCGAACTTCAGTGGGAGCAATCGAAATTTCACCCTACAAGTTCGTCATTTCTCAAACTTCAGCGAGAGCCATTGAAATTTCTCCCTACAAGCTCCTCATTTCTCAAACTTTAGTGGGAGCAATCAAAATTCCTCCCTTCAAGTTCTTCATTTCTCAAACTACAGCGGAAGCAATCAAAATTCCTCCATGCAGGCTCATCATGTCTTAGACTTCAGAGAGAGCAATTCAAAATCCTCCCAAAAAGTCTACCATCCCTCTAGTGGCAACAGAAATAAATTAATTATCCCTTGATACATGGAAGACATGCACATGAAAGAAAGAGAAAAGCCACTATCAACAAGTAATAGCACAACCATATCTTCACCAAACGTACATCATGACCTCCCAAGTCTCAGAATCGAATAGTTAATCCAGAGACTTGAGGTGCTAGGGTGTACGGGGCAACTCAGCCAGACGACCCATTGAGTAATCACCGATGAGGCTACAGGCTAAGAATAGCTGGCTGAGTGATGTCATACCACCTCTGAAGAGGCTAGTTATAGGGGATAGCTCTTGCTGAGCTATTTCCCCCCAGTTGGGCTCATTAAGAAAGGCTACACCGCGTAGACAAGAGCCGACATGAGTGACCTCATACCACCACTTGAGGGGTGGTATACCACCACTTGAGGGGTGGTATGAGGATAGCTCTCGCTGAGCTATCACCGGGCTCCTAGACTGGCTCACGGGGTGCGCACTCACCGCTAGAAGAACAATCAAAAGGGCCAGCCCGATAGAGTCAGCCCGTAGGCTGACCAAGTAGGACTCTCCACAAAGAAGATCGTACACCTAAAAATAAGGGAAAAAGTACAACATAAAAGAGGTTAGACAAACATTATATTACATCATCTATATTTCTAAGTACACTTTCTCTCTTTAAAAACACACTCTAACTTAGGCGTCAAAGTTGGGTTCCTCGAGCCACCCTCGAGGGTAGTTCACATGTGTTGCCTTGTGCAAGTCATCAACTGGACCTAGCTCACGCTAGCCAGAACCCTTGGATCCACCCCTGGAACACAAGTTATTCGACGGTTTAAACAGGGACTACAACAAGAAAAATTCTCAAAAGACAAACCTTAGGAATAAATGGTGGAGGGGCCAAGTAAGGGAGCAGCTCTTGAGAATAATCAACATCCATGCGCACGATCTCTTTCTAGGAAAAGTGAAATCGCTCTCCTCCGCTCACAAGCGACTCCAACGAGCGTGAGTGCAACATCGACGTAGATGGAGGCAGCGGCACTATAAAACAGTCAGCGTTGTGCTGATGGACTACATGCTCACCAAGGTACCAGACAAGACGTGATGTACCAAAGAAGACGGTACGATACGTTGAGAGCTCCAAAGCCTCTAGAAGGTCAGCTAGGCCAGCCAAAGGTCGATATTGAATCTCGCCCTAAACCTGAAAACGGTGAAAGAATATAGTGAATGCCGAGAAATAACATCAAAAGAGAAAAAATACACCGTAAAGTCGATACTTACGCCAACAGTGGTGGTACCCCGACACAGCAACCCTCGGAAACTCGGTACTTACTCCACTCGAGACTCGCCCCGATCACGTCAGCTGGCACCGATAGGAAAGTCGGAATCGCTCCCCAACGCCGTTGAGGGGCTAGTTCTGGACAGTACTCATAGAGCCATTGCTACGACAAAAATAATATCTAAGTGCATTAGCCAAAGAAGTAAGAGAAAAACACGAAGAATAAGGATGGTTACCTCTACAACTCTCCAAAGACCGTAAATGGTAACAGGAGACTGGTCGTTCAGCTGCTGACAGCCATGACGCAACGATGAAAGTAGATCGGCATATCCTAGACTAGCCCAGCTAAAGGAGCCTATCTAAGCAATCTTGGTCAGAGACGGAAAGTAGTAGAGAAGTACGCGAGAACTTCTATCATGAGAAAGAGTCCCAGACCCGTTGCTTGGGTGTCGTCTCAACAATATCAAAGCCATGGCTAGAACAGATACTAGCTCTGTCCGCCCACTCCGGGGACCACCCCGAGGCACCAGCCGAGTCCTGATATGGTGAATAACCTAACAAATTCGCAACCTCACTCGAACTCCAAGTGAGTTTAGGTATCTGCCATACGGGCTTAGCGGTGAAGCGCAGACCGCTAATCATGCTGAAGTCAAGAGGGGTCACCGTCATCTCCCCCCAAGCGAAGTGAAAAGTGTTAGTAGTATCACAGAAATACTCCAAAAAGGCTCGAACCACAGTCGAACCGCAACCTCGAGGGCTGCAAAATCCTACAACCGTTGAGTAGAAATCACCCAAACTTGCGGACTCCCACAAGGCGTTGGTAACAGGATCCCCTGCAATGAGCCTGTATAGCCAGGGAATCAAATCTCCAGCTCTGAAACCATGATGGCGAAGTACACCATCGACCAATCCAGCGAGTGGACGGTGAGAAACGTTGTTCTCACGACAGAAAACCAACTCCTCTGGTGTCCACGACGGTGGAGGCCACCTACCCTTGCTCGTAGGAGGTCGAGGCTCGGGCTCCAAAGCCTCGTCCACATCCTCAGGAACCGTGGGAGTGTCCTCTCTCTAGGCCTGATGCCGGCCACGAGTAGAAATATCTCGGTCGCGTCGTCTAGGCATGCTATTATGTTCAAAAAAATAAAAAAATCTAAATTCTTAACATTACTTCCTAAGTTATTTAGTTATTTATTCAAAACGGCTTAACAACTACCTAAAGTTGCATTTCCCGCTATACGCTAAATTTTTACCTTAAGGCTAAAATTTAGCAAAATAATGGTATCATTTCTAGTACTTAGTTTCTCCATGACAAACTAATACTACAGTTCTCCATGACAATTTAGTACGTGTACAAAATAGAGCATATTTTAAAAATGCACAAAAATAACAGATTTGTACATTATAGCATGTTTTACAAGATCTACAACAATTCCATCATCATTTCAATTGACAAAACACACCAAGAATAACACGAACGTCATTAACGCACAAAGTAGTACCAAAAATGGCAATTTGCTCATTTCTTCACCAAATCACGCAAACTTGGTCTCAAATTGCTCACAAAGCAACATTCATTCATATACAAACTAATTCATGGCATCATGTAGGGAATATTTCAAGCATTCCAAACTTGAGCCCCAATGTGATCATGCATTCAAGCATGGTAGCATCCAAAGGGAAGAAAGCTAGAGCAAAAGAGTCGCCAACAAGTTTTAGGAACTTGTAAACTTTTTGCAGGGTGAAGGTTACACCCCTTTCACGATCACAGAGATCGCTAACTCCATAGTGGTCCGAAACTATGACTTGATATTCTGGGATGAAGGTACGAATCCAACCTAAAAGAGATTGAACCCGCCCTAGAATAGGCCTCTACTTTATTTTTCTCATATTCATGTGCGCTTTCCGACCAACATACAATCATTAAGTTAGCTCTAAACCTGTTAAGTCTATGTTGGTTGATTATTAATGCACAAATAAATCTATTATTGGCGATCACTTGAATTAAAATCATATTAGCCTAAATCAAATTATTACTTATCTTATTAGGCGTGATTTAAAGTACAAATTCAGTTTAAACCTACAGAAAAGGCGTGATCAAGCAATAACAATAATATATACCAAGCAACATATTATTAACACAACAAATCATAATAATAATAATAATAATAATAATAATAATAATAATAATAATCTCACCAAAGAATAATAGCAAGATCCTAGGCAAGATACTAACATGATTAATAACAAATCCTAACATGTCACTAAACTTTAAAGATAATTGCTTTAGCCCTAACATGATACTCATGATACTAGAAAGCAATAAAGACATCCTAACATGATACTAGGAATTAATAAAATATAAACATGTTTTCCAAAGAAATAGAGTAATTGAATTACTCACTTTGTTGCCTCGTATATCTTTCTATCAAAAGAACACACACGTTAGTAAACTTTAATTAAAATATAAAATCAAACAATTAATGTAAATAATTGAAATAGGGATTTAGGACCAAATCCTTATAAATTATCAACCTTTCACGTCGAGGGCGAAGGCAACTTCGAGCTTGTCTAGGTGTGTCTATGTCTCGTGATGGACGTATGATGTTTTGAAAAGGCTAGGCTTAGAAATCAAGAGAGAGAGAAAGAAAGAATAAGTTTTAGCTTAAAGAGAGAAGATAGATAGTGATTATTGGTGATCAAGCTTGTTGATGATTGAAAAAGGGGTGATATGACCTCTATTTATAACGAAAAAAGAGGATCGAAGGATTAAGAAAAAATCCAAATTTGAAACGGAATAAAACTCGATGGACGGCAGTTTTTGCGGATATTGTTTTAATCATATATTTTGATCCAAAAGTCGAAATAAAGAAAATAATATGTCGTTGGAAAGATCTTGAAGTTAAATTTCCAAACCAATTAGAATACGATAAAAATCGTTTTTAGAATAAAAGATATTGCCAAAATAGTGGAAGGGTGTCAGTTTTGGATAGAGTTTCGTATTTCATTCATATCTTTTTCGTTATAACTCGAAATTAATATTATATATATCATTGGAAAGATAATTTTAAGAGCTATTTAACAATATAAGATTTGTATAAAATTATGAGGCACAAAAAAATTATCTGAACATATTTTATTTCAAACGGAACAAGGACTCTTAAAAAGAGGAGTTTTATTCAATATCAAACTCTTTGATCTTATTTTTTCAAAAAGGATAATTAAAATCTCTCAGAAGCTTATAGAAGCTTCTAATTAATCCTAATTGGTAAAGGAATGGAATTAAAGTCTTTGGACCCTCCACATGATCATTGGGTCGTAGGTAAGGCTCGGTTTGGGCCACTTTAGTTTTTTGGCCATAACTTCCTCATTATAACTCAGAATTAGGCTTATAATATATCGTTGGAAAGGAATTTTCAAGCCCTATCCAACTACACAATTATTGGACACATATTATGGACCAAAATAAACTGGACTAGACGTTTTTCATAAATAGGGTATGAAAAGAAAGATTTTAAGGACACAAAATGAATTATTTTGGGTTTAAAGGCACGAAATGAATGATTTTGGATTAAAACATTTTAGAAAAGGGGAAATTAATGAGACTCTTCAACATTTCACCTTACTCGATAATCAAAGACGTGAAAGTTACTCATCACTAGGTTTGGTTTTTTGGGAGGCACAATAAGGTGTCTGTAGCAGCCCCCACTTTGACTGAGTTTGGAGAAACGTAAGTTTTGAAAACAAAAGTCAAAGTAGCGATAGGGACGGAGAATGATTCAGAACATTCGACGATCCTAAATCATTCTTGTAACGCCGGTACCTGCAAACTAGCGTTCGTAGCAGATAGAAGAGTTAAGAAACACGTATCTTGTAACGTCGAGTACACGTCTCTTGAGTAACCGATTTTGTTGTTGAATTTTGTTTTGACGACCTCCATAGTGCCTCGTGAACGCAATCTGAAGGTAATATTGTCTCGCTATCTTCATTTGTTGTGACAATCCTCCATAGTGCCTCGAGAACATCGTTGAAAGTGACCGTGCTTCGCCATCTTTAGTTTTTGTGGTCGTGCTTCGCCACGGCAGTGCTTTGCTGGTGTAGAAAATTTCCTCTGTACCTTGGGACATCGTCGAAGACCGTTGCTTGTAGCTATCTCCAAAATCTCATCAGTACCTTGACTTGACTTTTTGAATGAAACCTTCCATATCCTAGTGAAAGTTGTCAAAGTCCTCGTTGCTTTGTGATCCTTAGTTTGCTGATGCTTCATTTTGTTGAATGTGTACTATGCTGATGCTTTGGGGGTGATGACAATCCTCTTTTTTTTTTTTTAGGAACAGTTGCCAATACAACTCTTGAATGATGAGCGACAATTCGGTTCCGGGAAAGTTGTCAATGCCGCGTAACAACCCATGTTGTCACGATGAAATGACAATCCACATCTCGGAAAATTTGCCAAAATCAAATTTTGGGAAAATTTGTCAATGCTATGTAACGATGTGTCATAAGAACTTTGCTACAATCGATAATCCACGTTTTGGGAAATTTTGCCGAAATATTGAGATGAATAGAGACCTACGATAATCCATTGGGAAATTTTTCCATAGGGAACTCGGTGTATGACAATCCAATCTCGGAAAAATTGTCAAGGATCTTATGAATTTATGACAATCCGAACTTGGAAGAAATTGTCAAATAGAGCACGACAATCCCCGCTTGAAAACATTGCCAGTTTGAGATGACAATCCAATCTTGGAAAAATTTTCGAAGATTTGATGAATGTATGACAATCCGAACTTGGGATAATTTGCCAAATAGAGAAGGAGTGCGACAATCGATTCTTGGAAATATTGTTGTTTAAGGTAAAAATACCCAATATGTGGACCAATGCCACAGCGACACATGTCTGTAAGCTCAGCGCTGGATGAGCCTATTAGAGCATGACACATGTCACTCAATGATAGAAGGGTAAAAATGGGCTTTAAGCCCAGAACCCTAGAAACGGTAAAACGGTAGGAAGCCAATCTACTTAAGTTAAATAACCTAGAAGGCACATGTCCCAATGCACTATAAATACTGATCATTCACATCAGTTTGGACAAGGAATATCCTCCAAGGGAAATGACTCCCAAAATTACTCTCCATTCTCCCTACTTTCTCTCTCTAAAATACCTTCTTTCGGTCACTAACGTGATCGTCGGAGGCGAACCTCTGGCACACTGGAGGTTCGTTGTTTTGCAGGTGATCAGGCCGTTCGAGTGTTGCATTGCGGATCTGTCTCCCGCGGGACGTACACACCCTCCTCTCGGGTTTGTACAAAAAAAACCCCAAAACATTTGGCGCCGTCTGTGGGGAAACACATCTGTAATGGCACCAAATGGTAGTGGATCACCGACTCTAAGGGGAAAGCCTCATTTCTTAATAGAAATCCATACTTGTTTTCGACATGCGGCATGTGTGAAAAATATACTTTTTTTTTCAAGATTAAACTCTTGTAATTAATAAGTTACATGCGGCATGTGTGAATCTTATATTCCCCAAGTTTTTGATAGCTAGCAAGTTTGATTTATTAAACTTCATAAGCTACACTTGAGTCATCATGCATTAAAATAGCATAGGCGGGAAAGTTTTAATACATAATTTCATGAGCAGCTTGTATATCCACAACACATTGAAAGCAAGCTCCATGGTCGTACATCATTCAAAGCCGCCTATAAGTGTCATGCGGCATATTCATTCAAGATTGCTCAATACACCCAGTGCTATGTGCTACTGATACATATGGCAAGTTGGAAACCGGGTTGACCATCAAAGCAAAATTCCATGAAATGAATAGAGCTTTATATTTGACGGAGTAATATCACAATGATACAACACTCGTGCAGCTTGAGTTAGGCAGCAATCGTCGAGTACAAAAGGCTCATTTGAAGCTTACACGGTCGTCAAACCAAAGGGCCGGCAAGATCAATATGCTTTCATGTATAATCAAACGGCAACATCCCTTTTCCATCTAACACTTGAAGGAGCATATGGTCGATACTTAGCTGCTAGGACCAGCCATAGAGCTACCTATACCAACTAGCTTTTTCTCGCACAAGTGCCTCTAGTGCCGAGTCAAATGGATTCATGTGCATGAGTAGGGGCTACTAGGTACCCAATGTCGACCAACAACTCTCTTGTAAGCATAAGACACAAACGGCTCTTAAAAGCTAAGAAGTTGAGGTGTGAGCATGACATCCGGCCATGGTGCCAAGTGTGATGTCGAGAGCTTGTTTACCGTGTGAACATGGCTGAAAAACTACCTAGTCGAAAGGTCGTTTGAGTATTGTTCAAGCCAACAATTAACATTATTCGTTCGCGAGAGTAAGGCATCCGACCATGGTACCAAGTATCATACCGAGAGCTCATGTGAACATGGCAGGACAACTACCTGGTTAAAAGGTCGTCCGATTATTGTTCAAGCCAACAATTATTATTATTATTCCAGGTGTGGATCTAAGGGTTTTGGTGGCGCGAGTTAGGTCCTGTTGATGACCTGCGCAAGACAACACACGTGAACTGCCCTCGGGGGTGGCTCGAGGAACCCCCCCTCCGATGCTTAAGTTAAAATGTGTTTAGAGAGAGAAAGTATACTTAGAGAGATGTAGAGAGTGTAATAACTTATGTGTCTAACCTCTTTTCCGTTGTACTTTATCCTATATTTATAGGTGTACGATCTCATTTGTGGAGAGTCTTACTTGGTCAGCCTGTGGGCTAGCTCTGTCGGGCATGTGAGTCCTTCTAATTATTCTTTCCGCGGTGAGTGTGCACCCCGTGAGCTAGTCTAGGAGCCCGGCGATAGCTCAGTAGGAGCTATCCAATACAACTAGCCCCTCAAGAGGTGGTATGAGTTTTTAGAATGTCTGACGCTTCTAACAATCAAAATATAAGTGAGCCTTATGTGGCCACTGAGTCCTCTCACTCAGGTGAGCGCTCTGCGCGCACTTCCTTTGCTTCTCCTACTTCTCCCCCCCTCCTTTGAAAAAGGTTATGCCTTTGGATAGCGCTCCTGCTGAGAGCAACGCGAGTACTGCTGCAACTCCTCCTGTTGCACCTGGATCGGGTAGTAGTCGTTCTACTAAGGGCAGTGCTTTTTGTCCTTTTCGGTTCAAGCCTCGTCCTGATTTCCCTTATTGTGAGCGGGTGCTTATTCAAGATGGGATTCCTTTGTCCCATCTCACCCATTTAGGGATCCGCGCGCTGCGCCATAAACAATTAGCTGACCAAGTTAAGGCTAATCCTCCTGATGTTTCTCTTGTTAGCCCCATTCTGTATGTTCAGCCTTTAAATAATTTTGCTTGGCTTGATGACATGGCTGATGTGAATCGGTTTGACCATTATGTAGTGCGGGCGGCAACGCTACAACTTCTTCACCATCTTCTTCTCCTACTGCGAATGAGTGGGGTGGCTGAATCTCCCGGTAAGAGTGCTTTTTATGACTGTCAGCCTATATACGTGAAGGAGCCTGTTGAGAGGGTAAATCTGACTTCATTCTAGACAAAAGGTGTCATAGCCCCAAAAATTATGTGCTGGACTCCAACTAGCGCAAGGATGCAAGGAAGTTGGATCTTGCTACTGTAGGACAGAAGTTTTATGGGTATGGTCAGGGCTACTAGCTGGTTTTACCGGCTGAGGGCTCCAAGCTATCTGCTCCTCCTGCTGGTCTTATTGTTGTCTTTGCTTCTCATATAGACTTGGGCTTGAGATTCCCTCATGACCATACTTTGGACAAGGTCTTTCGTGCCTTTAATCTTTGTATTGCTTTTCTACACCCTGCTTCTTTGCACACTTTAATATGTTTACTGTGGTTTCTGCGATTTCGGAGGTATCCAGAATCGTTGCGTCTATTCAAGTCTTTGATGAGCCTGAAAAGGTCTTCTTCTTGTTCTGCGTCTGGTTGGTATTACGTGGCTCCTAAAGATGGTAGGGTCCTATCTTATCCTAAGCTTGGTCGCTTTAGGGACTAGACTGGCAAATTTTTCTAGGTTGCAATGCCCCCCTCTTTTGCTGTGCCACGCAATTTTCGGGAGATTCGTACTAACATGGCAGGAGTTACTGTCTCTCCCTCTGAATCTGCTCGCGAAACAAATGCTTTTGATATGCTACAGGGAGCAGGCACAGGTGATGCGAAGTTTCTCAAGTTTTGGCTGCCCAACTCCTTGTATGTTGTGGGCAACGCGCAGCTTTCTGCTATGCGCTAGTGTTCTACCCATGAGCCAGGTAAGCCTTGCCTTCTTTTTAGTTTTTTCTAAAGTGCTTTTCTTCCTTTGCTTTTGTCTGTGCTGCGCTCTTATGCTTTTTGCTTTTTCTCCTTTGCTTCCTGATTTTCAGGTTATGATAAGCTAGATAGGCGCATTCTTGGGCTGAAAGACAACTGGAAGGACCCTCTCACTGCCACTCCTGACAATTCTCTAGAACTTTTTGAGACTCCAGAGGCCTATGCTGGCTCTTTGAAGGGTGAGGTTCGCTTGGCTCCAGCTGAGCTAAGAGCAGTTTTTGGCACTGTGACCACTGCTGATCGTGTAGGATCTAGTCGTGCTGAAGCTAAGCCTTCATCTTCTACTGTTGGGGGCTGACGAGAAAGTCGCCCTTCGCCCAAGGAAGTTACCTCGGGGTCTGAGGCGTTAGTGGCGTCGGGCACTTCTCTTGAGAAGCGTTCTTCTACGGCTTTCGGCCAGGTGGCACCTATGACCTTTGTGGTAAATGAACCACTAAATCAAGCTTTTGATGATTCCAAGAATGATAATGCTGATAATTTTGCTGATAGTATTTTTGAGTTTTCCCCTGAGGAGACTGAGGTTTACGCTACGGTGGGTAAGAAAACCACAACTTCTGCTGAGCATGTTCTGCTCTATTCTCCCAACATTGGTGCTACCGTCGTTGCTGCTAAGGACGCCACTGGTCCTTCTATTGAGGCTCCCTCTTCCAATTACCTAATGAGGCTATCATGGAACTTCCCAAACCCGCCTCGCCCTTCGGGGCTGCCAGGTCGTCTGCGAAGTGCTAGCAGGGGAGGGCACTCTCAGCTTGGAGGTTCGCACAAACAGAATCATCCAGTTATTAACTTGGAGGATGACCTATGGCTTCTCCTTCAGGTGACGCCGATCAACCCCTATTCAAAAAGCTCGTACTTCTTCTGCTCTTGACCCTTTTACTTCTCACTCTGCCAACACTGGGCTTCTTGGTTGGAATGCTGCTAAGGAGATTGGTACTCAAAACTCTAGTGAACTTATTCATTGTGTTCACCAGTTCTTGAGTGATGCTTTTGAGAATCCTCTCTCTACAACCTTAATCTCTGCTGGGGGTACTTTCTGTCCTACTGGACCTATAGAGTTTTGGAAGGTTCCCATTGATGCTCCTCTTCGTCCTCTACTGTGCCCTGCTAGGGCTGAGAAAGCTCCGTTCCGCCCCTTGATGAATGTTCGGGCTGACGAGTCCTTATTTGTAGATAACCCGCAGAATGGTAGCACTTTAGGTTATCGCCTTACTCAGGGCATTCGTCTTCCTGCTGAATCTACTAGCAGCTCGGTCAATCACCCAGCCGCCACTACGTGCCATAATTTGCAGAAGGTTAGCTTTTACATATCTAGCTTTTCTTCTTTGCTCTACCTTCCTCCTTCTGCTTATTTTCTTGCTTTTGCCTTAGCCTATTTTTATTGTTTTACTTATTTGTATGTCATTCAGCTTGTTTTTGTTGCTTTGCTTTTGCCTTAGCTTATCTTTGTCCTTCTGTTTATTTGCAGCTTATCAAGTATGTTGGCGACTTGGCTAATGCCTTGCTTATAGTGGAGAAGGAGTATCAAAATCAAGGCACAGCCCTTGCTCAGAAGGATAAGGAGGTCCAACAAGCTCGCTTTGAGAGGGGTGCGATGGCTGGTGAGGTGGCTCCATTGAGAGAGAAAGCGGATGCCCTACAACTTCAGCTAGGAGAATTCCAACTCACCAAGACCAAGCTAGCAGATTGTGAGGGACAATTGGGAACTTCTCAAGCCAGGGTCAAGCATTGGAGGCTGAGATGGACGATCTGCGGGCTAGGAGAGAGAATGAGCTTAAAGTTTCTAAGAAAGAGGCACTTAGGTCTTTTATGCTTTCTCCAACTTTTGCTAAATTGCTCGTTGATCGCCATGATGGGGGCTGGGAGGCCGCAGCTCGCTGTGTGAGTGGTCTTTATGTTGGGAGTGAGGAGCAGTAGGCTCGTTTCAACGCCTTTTGGGCTAAGGTTGACGTTGCTAGGAAATCTGGCTTTTTCGATTTGCCTGCTGACCACCCTCGTGTTGCTAATTGCAAAGTCCCCAACCATGTTGTGCTGAATTTAGAGGTACCTTTATGCGCTGCCATTGCTGCTGCTATTAGAGTGGAGACTCTGGCTAACGAGCAATAAAGGTTTTGGTGGCTGTCTCCCCCTTCCTCCAGTGGTTCATCAGAGTTTCCCTCATCTAGGTCTGTAGTTACTAGGTAGCTTTTGTTGTTGTCTTTAGGGTGTATAGCCGCCAAAGATTATATTTTCTGTGTGCTTCCTCATAATACTTTATTTTCTGTTTACTGGGTTTGCCTAGCTTAACTTTAATTCTGTGTTTTTCTGACTATTTTGCTGAATGTTTCCTCATCCTGGTGGATGGGGGTTCAGCTTTGTGAATGTTGTAACTTCTTGTTGAATGTTTACTCTTTCTTGGTGGGCAGAGGTTCAGCTTGTTAGTATATGCACTTGATAAATCCTTTTTTATTTCACTTATTGTTTATCTTATTGTTAGTGTGCTTGCTCAGGCTTGCTGTTGAGCCATGGTGTAGTAGTACCTAAACCTTGACTCAGCAGCCCCTTTTGTTGTACTAGGTGAAGCCTCATAGGTTGGGCTTTCCTGTTGCGCTTGTTTTTACTGCTTCCTGACTTTGCTCCCTGACCTAACTGTATAGGGCTTCAATATCTCTTAACCCTTTATTGCATTTGGTGAGAACTTGTCAAATTTTATGCCATTCGCCTTTTTATGATGAAGGCTTGTGCGTTATGTCATCTACTTAGCTTTTGTAGAGACTTATTTTTTTGTCATTGAGCTTATTTGGCTGTGACTTATCTGTATATCATTCAGCTTATTTTGCTGTGACTTATTTGTATGTCATTCAGCTTGTTTTGCTGTGACTAATTTTTATGTCAATTAGCTTGTTTTGCTGTGACTTATCATTTTACACTCCTTACTTATCTTTTGTAAGGGCTTATTGCTGGTCTATCTCTCCTTTCCCCCACAAAAGAGGTGAGCTGGGAGGGACCAAGAGAACCTTGGTGATGCCCGCTTAGCCTGCTCCTTTGCCTGTCATTCACTTCTCCCTGCTCAATTTGAACGTGCTAGGCCTCTTCCTCAAGTATCCCCGAGGTGGCGCCCTATTTTACTTTGAGCAGGTACGTTAAACTTAGGGAAGTGCGATCTTCACTCGCTTAATGGTGTCTTGATGCACCTTACTTTGATGCTTTCTGTTTTGACTTTAATGCTTGTATGGTATTTTCTGCATATTAGTGTACGATGCTAAAGCATAACTCAACAAATAAACATGTTTAGACAAGCTCATATAGTATAATCTGTAGGAGTTTATAGGTACTACGCAACGGAAAAACATGAATCATATTCATAAAAGTATCATATTCATAAAAGTACCTAATCCCAAGATCACATGCATAACACACCAGACACATAATCATACCTTTGAAGCTTGAATTCCACGTAGCAAATGATTGACAAATCAGGGAGAGAATAGAGCCCCAAGCGTTGCTCCTCTACTTAGTCCACGAGCTTCGAACGAGCCGTCCACCAATACTAGATTGGTCGAGTGATTAAGGAAAACCGCGATCACCGCCTTTAATGGACTAACCAACCACCACGATCTACCACCAAGATCTACCACCACCACGAACTATCACACTAGCACCAAGGGAGGAGGAGAGATTCGTGAAATAGAGAGGAGTATGAGAGGGGTTGGTCTCGTGTTTGCTAATTAGGGTTTGATCATACTGATTAGATAATTGCATTCTCTTTAGCAAACCCTAGGCACCTAGTCTATTTATAATCACATTATAATTAGACTAGGGTTAGGAAGCCCAAAACCCTTCAATCCACTCTATGTGGCCGACCATACTAGAGGATGAGGCCCATCATGGGCCTTGTCCTCTCGTGCCCGATCTAGACCCTTTGTGTGACCTTATAGGATCCGTCCAATTGGGCTTTGGGCTATTTTACTAGCCCAAAGATCGTTAGTACCTCTAGCTATGATAAAACGATGACCCAAATGTCCGAACTTAATTATCTCCATAATTTGATCCATTTATATATCTATTAATTGCACACGACGAAGACATAAATCCTTCATAATCCTCACGTAGAGGCTCGTATTTCATTGAATTCAAATGGCTTAAATTGCCTTGATTAAAATAGCAAAATCTTAAACAAAGTTCTTGCATAATTTAAACAAAGTTTTTTCGATTTCTACTTAGCCATATGCCTTTAAAGCGAAATATTTCTTTAACACATATGCATTGAAACTATTCCTTAAGACCTGACCTCCTTGATCTGCGAGGAAAGCACCTAGCCCTACTTGCTCATGGATGATGAAAGGGCCTTCCCATTGGCTGACAGCTTTCCATGCTGGTTTCCCCTTCCTACTGCTACAGTTCTTCTAAGAACCAAGTCTCCAGGCAGCAGTTCCCGGTGCTTGACTCTTTTATTGAAAGCCTTTGAGATTCTGCTTTTTTGGGCTGCTAGCTTGAGGGCTGCTTTTAGCCGCATCTCTGGAAGGAAATACAGCTCTTTCAGCAGGCGCTTCTCGTTTCCTTGCTGCTCATAATGCTGGATTCTCAGGCTGGGGATTTGCACCTCTACTGGAACTACTGCATCTGCCCCCATAAGCTAGGGTGAAAGGACTTTTTCTAGTAGATTCCTTCTTTGTTATTCTATTTAACCATAATACCTCTAGGACTAGGTCAGCCTAGAGGTCTTTATGCTCTTCTAACTTTCTTTTGTAAGGCTGTTAGGATCAGCTTGTTTGCTGCCTCTACTTGGCCATTGCTCTGCGGGTGGAAGACTGAGGCGCTTGCATACTTGGTACCCATCTCTTCCAAGTAATCCTTGATGGTGTCACAGTCAAACCGGCACCCATGGTCAAAGAATATGCACTATGGCACCCCAAATCTTGTTATGATGTTCTTCCATATGAATTTTCTTACTTGGGCTGCTTTTATGTACTTGGTGGGTTCAACTTCAATCCACTTGGTGAAATAACCCACTACTACCCGCTGACCCTATAATGAAAGGTCCTAATATGTTCATTCCCCACTAAGCGAACGGGATCGAGCTGAGAATTGGGGTCAGATCGTTTGCTGGCTAATTTATAACTAGAGCATACTTTTGACACTTTTCACATTTTCTGACGTATGATAAGGGATCGTGCATCAGGGTTGGCCAGTATGAGCCTCTTCTTAGCACTTCAACTCCTAAGGCTTTTCCGCCAATATGGTTGGCATAGATTCCTGAGTGTGCTTCTTCCATAATTTTTTCCTGCTCCCGCTCTGGAATACACCTCAGCAGTGGTTTGGAGAAGCCCTTTTTGTTAAGCTCCCCGTTCATCACCACATACCAATTGACATCCTTTTTGACTTTTTAGGCTTGCGCCACGTCATCCGACAGCGAGCCATGTGTAGGAGTTTATAGGTACTATTAAGTGGAAAATCATGAATCTTATTCAATCAAGTACCTAATCCCAAGATCACATGCATAACACACAAGACACATAATCATACCTTTAAAGCATGAATTCCACGTAGCTATTTGACAGGAAAATCAAGGAGAGAATAGAGCCCCAAGTGTTGCTCTACTACTTAGTCCACGAGCTTCGAACGGGCCCTCCACCAATACTAGATTGGTTGAGTGAAAGGGAAAACCGCGATCACCACCTTTAATGGACAAAGTCGACCACCACGAACCACCACCACCACGATCCACCTTAAGAGGCTCCGGCAAGGAGAGAGTGTCGTGAGAGAAAGAGATTGAGAGGGGTTTGGTCTCGTGTTGTCTAATTAGGGTTTGATCAAACTGATCACTCAATCGCATTAACTAAAACCCTAGGCACTTAGTCTATTTATAATCTTATTATAATTAGACTAAGTCACGAAGCCCAATAACCTCCATACTACTCTATGTAGCCGGCTATACTAGGGGATAAGGCCCATCATGGGCCTCGTCCTCTCATGCTCGATCTAGGCCCTTTGTGTGACCTTATAGGATCCGTCCAATTGGGCTTTGGCCTATTTTACTAGCCCAAAGATCGTTAGTACCTCTAGCTATGATATAACGACGACCCAAATGTACGAACTTAATTATCTCCATAATTTGATCCATTTATATATCTAGTAATTGCACATGACGAAGACATAATTCCTTCAATTTCCCACTTGTCTGAGACAAGTGTGCAATATTCAAATTCCTTAAGTCAATATGCGTCGATTTGATAATATGATTGCATCACATGTCGAGATCATATTAATCTACAAATCGTTTCTTGAAATCTGAGTTCGAATTACAAAACCAAATGATTACTGAGTAATATATTTGAACGCGACCACGTATTTTCTGAATTCTCCCTCTTCAAGCGGCCATGACACATTTCCTAATTTAATAGGTAGACTTAATCCAATCTTGTGACAACAAGGCTCCTACTCAACTTTTGAAATAATCAGGAAACATCCTTTGTAGCCTCCAGTTACGAGAAGACGTTTGAATGCACCACAGTCAAAACATCCGTTGAATGAAATCAATGTTCCACTCATGTCAAAGAAATCCACTAATATATCCGGAAGCTCTATACTTGAACTTTAAAGTAGGTCAATAGTTCGATCATGCATCATTCATGCATATTCAAGTGATTAAGCGAGCATCGCTATGCCCCTATAGCCCATGAAACTGCACTATCCAATCAATCTTACATGCTAATCCATTTATTGAAATCATTTATGTCCACTTTAATGACTTCGAACTAGGAACTTAAATAATATATGAATTTTGTTCACTTGTGGGGTTTCATTCACCAGGTCATCAACCTGATGAGCCCATTAATTCATAATTATTTTGGATATTTTATTTAATTTCCAAAACCATAATTAAATAAGAGAAATGAAATTTCTTTTTTAAACATAATTCTGCAAATTGATGCATTACTTATGTAATATGCTTTCTCAAACATACACAACTTAAATTACATAACTTGCTTCAATCCAAGGCTTTAATATGACTCTCATATCTTAGTCTATGGAAGGGGTTTGATGATTTCTCACTCATAATAAACTTTGCAGATCATGACATCCTGCTTGTCATTGATCTCATAAATGAGGTGATATCTCATATCTATTTGTTTGGATTTGTGACGTGACCCTGGCTTATTTGTTTTTGGCAAAGGTCTCCTTTCAGTCACAAGACAATTTGATCCAAACTTCCTCTTTAACTACTCTTATTGTAGCTAAACGCACATATTCTGACATTGAGTATGCAACAGTGTTGTGCTTTGAACTTTTCAAACTTACTGTATTTCTCCATACAAACACAATATGTATTTAGATCAACATCTAAAGTCATCTTACCTGTTTAGAAAACTTGCATCCGTATAACCTTTTGACAACTTGTTCACTTTTAAGACCATAAAATAGAGAAATTCCTTTAGTCCTTCTCAAGTACTCAAGGATTTGCTCTTGGCAACTTTCAGCATGCTTATTCTGAATTTACTTGAAACCTGCATGCTACACATGTCCAAGTCATATGTAACATCTTGCTTTGTACATATCATGGTACATATAATGGACCCTTCTACAAGAGCATGAGGTACACTATCCATACAACTCAACTCTATTAGCTTTTGGAAGGCACTGAGTTTTTTTTAGTGTAATACCATGAAACACGGGAAGATATCCTCTCTTAGAGTCTTGCTTCATGAACTTGTCAAGATCCTTATCAACATAAGTCTCTCGATGTTGTCCAATCATTCTTCAAGATTCACTTCTTAGATCTAGATTCCCAATATGTACTTAACATCTCCTAAGTCTTTCATATAGAAACAACTCCTTAACCACTGCTTGACTTATTCAAGCATTGATATGTCATTTCATACTAACTGTATGTTATCTACATACAAGACTAAGAAGACCAATTTCTCCCACTAAACTTCTTGTCTCTATAAGATATCTTTCTCCTAGTTTAAGGAAATCAAACTGTTTGATTGCCTAATCGAAACGAATGTCCCAACTCCCTGATGCTTACTTCAATCCATTAAATGAATTTATGAAGTTCGCAAAAAATTTTGTGATTTCTGGATTTCAAAACCCTTAGGTTGTATCATATACATATCCTCCATCAAGAACATTTCAAGAAGGTGATTTTGATATCCAATGCTAAACTTCGTAATCGAAATCAACAATCACTAGAAGAATCCGAATAGGCTTATGCATCTAATAGGTCTGACCCTATTTGTAAGACTATCATGGACTAACATATCTTTACAGACATGGATTCCATTCTAGATTTCATGGCCTTAAGCCACTTCTTGAGTTGGCACTTACCCAAAGCTTGCTTGTAGGCTGTGGGTTCTAACTATTCCAATAGGAAAATTTTAGAATCCATCCTTTCTCATAATTTCAACAAACTGTTTGTTTTTATCCCAAGTAACCTACATTAGGTATAAGCAACAGTAGAATTATTTTCTTCAACTCTTTGAAGCCTTTCATTCAAGTGGGACGATAGAAGCCTTGCTAGTTGAATTAGCTTGTTTCGACATATGATTTATCAAATTAGCTGATTTCATACGCCCTCGTCTCTGATGTAGTGTTATCCACATCCGTTTGTTGCTCGTCTCGAATCTCATCAAGATCTAATTTTACTCCCCCTTGGCTTTGTAAGAAGATATTTCTTTCTATAACGACACTATCGCGAGCAACAAACACTTTGTTATCTACGCGATTGTAAGAATAATACCTCTTAGTTTCCATGGGAAAACCCACAAAGAACTATTTACTTGATTTAGGTTTATTATGTCATGTTTGTAAACATTTTACATTGATTTCATAACCCTTAATCTTGTTTTGAAAAGATAACTTTTTGGAACATTTCCAAATCATAAATTTTATGACGTCTCTTCAATTGCTTTCGTTGATTTTCAGTTTAGTATATTCGCAATTGTTGTTCTAATATATCCTCAAAATGATATTTGTAAATCATTAAAGCTAATCTAGGATCGAACCATGGAAAGCAAAGTTTTATTCCTTCTTTCAACATACATTTTAGTTGTAATGTTTTTGGATTGTGAATTAATTCAACAATTCCTTTTAGATGATCATTTACTTTTTGAGTTAAATATTTATCACAATAATGATATTGTGGTGTTAAATTGTTTATCTCAAATTGATTTCACATTTCATTTTGGAATTTTGAACATTTCAATGTTTCCAAGCTTTACTTCATTAAGTAATTATCGATATAGTTACTTAAATCGTTAGTAAAAGCAATGAAATAGTTAAATCTCTTGCTAATTTTTGAACTTATTGGTCCACACACATCATATGTATGAGTTCCAAAAGGTCATTAGCTCTTTCACCCTTTCAACTAAAAGGCGACTTGATCATTTCACCTTATCAAGCATGACTTTTAATTCTCAAGTGATTCATAATCAAATTAGAATAAAAGTCCATCCGAATGTAATTTTGGATGTGCATATTGGTTATGTGACCTAACCTTACTTTGTTGTAAGTAAGTTTATTTAAATCATCTAATTTTGCTTTCGTGATTTACTTATATCAATGTCATGAACAAAATTAACTCGTGTCTAACCAAATAATGAAAACAATTTATTACCTTGGTCATGGATCAACATTTGTCCATGCCAAGTAAAAACTGAATCAGTATTCAAACTAACACTGAAAATTGTGTCATTAAAACCGGAAATTGTTCTAAAATCATCATAAAAAATTCAGAAATTAAAATTATGAAGCTATCTTTGGTCATTCGAACACTTCTAGTACACCTTCAAGCTCCATCTCCATGCTAGCTTCACTTGTGTGTAGTTCCTGTGCAACATTAATAATTTTAAGCACTGCAACTTGGTATCACATACCTAAGTGAAAGTTAAAATGTTTATAGCATAATACCTGAGGTTGATGCTCCATTCTTCTTGAGGAAGTCAAGGTATTTCTGGCCATTGCGTTACCAATGCCCCTTCTTCTTGCAGTAAAAGCATTCACTTTTACTTGCAGCCTTGGGTTTTAGATTCGCCTTAGGCTTCTCAGGAGCCTTGGCAACTTGCTTGCCCTTGCTCTTGGAACTAGCCTTTTTCTCCTTCTTCTTGAACCCCTTTCCCTTTTGAACCATGAGAACCTCTTTCTTAGGTTCCTTAGGGATTTTCTTTTTAGCACTAAGCAGCATTGCATGCAATTGATTCATAGTCTTTGCAGCATCAGTCATGTTAAAGTTCATGATAAACTAGCTAAAACTTTTTGGAAGTGAGTGGAGAATGATGTCTGTTGCCATCTCATCACTGTATGGGTGCCCCAGTTTCTCCATATTTTGAATAAGGTCGATCATTTTGAAAACATGATCATGAACTGTGGTACCCTTCTCCATCCTACAATCCAGAGTCTCACGATGGAGCTCGTACCTTTCAACTCTAGCTTGTTTCTTAAACAAAGCTTTGAGTACTTGCATGATTGTGTACGCATCCTGATCCTCAAAACGCTTTTGAAGACTAGGCTCCATGGTAGCAATCATCAAGCAAGTGATACGCACAGCTCTGTCATGAGTTTCTTTGTGCTTTTTGACTTCTGCCGTAGTTGGATTTTCTGGCAGAGGTCCTGGCAATGGGGTGTCAATGACATCCTCTCTACCTTTAGATTTCAGTACAAGCCTTAGCATCCTTTCCCAAGTGGAAAAGTTTTCTCCTGTCAACCTATCCTTCTCAAGGAATGGTCGAAGAATGTAAATGTTGTTGTCATTGTGATTACGGCTACCCATCTAACTCAAAATAAGGCAAAGTTTATAATTATGTTTAATGAAAATTTAAAGTACCATAAATGAATAATATAGGTAACTTTAAAACACTTTGTTCAAAATTAATTGATCCAATTGAATTTTAAGTGATTCCAAGATCCTTTATTTGTGCAATAATTGACTGGACTGAGGCTCTACCATCAAGCGTTACATTTTCAAGGTGAGTAAACTCTTTACTAATTACAACTCTTGTAACTCTTGGTTGAATAATTAACCATCACATGCTTAATTATTACCCTTTGCTTCAAGGTTCTAAACGCTTTAGGTAACCTTGTTGAGCATAACCAGTTAAATATGTAGAACGTGATCTACCCCAAATTATCCAAGGTATCAAGTGACACTCTGCGGAGGCCGACCCGTCACTCACGATCAAAGGATTGTTGGGTAGCTAATTGGAAAAGCAATCTCAATATTACAAGGACCTAGATTCATTATGTTGTGATTATTTAGTGAACTCTAGCGCATCATCAATCAACATAAATAAATTCTAACATGCACAATCTACTAATGCAATAAAACATGACATAGTATGGCCCCTTAGTCCTAAGAAAACTAGAAATGAAAAGCTCCCACTTGAATCATCATGGATCTCCATCCACCTTGCTCCTTTGGGCCTTCACTTCATGGGCTTCTATGGACTAACACTATTTAAATAACTAATCTATTTACTTTTAAAAAAAAGTTACAAAAATACTTAACGGTTCGCAGACCGTATTTAGATTACAAAAATACATCACGATGCACAGATCGTATTTTAGAATCTATGGGCCATACTAGTCTATATATACAGCAACATAATATCATATATTATAAAAGTGCCATATGATAAATCACTCAACATGCTTGTCTAAACTACAACATCGAATGTTCATAATTAAGAAAATGCATTTCCTAAAATATCTCATATTTTAAATCATAATTAGATAATATCGTATATTATTCATGACCAATTATAAAATATTATATATTTTAATTTAGACATGAGATAGAATCAAATCTTATTTTAATCTAGAAAGATAAATCATATTTAATCTTCCATGATTATCATTAAATTATTTAGGAGATTCTATCCTAATTACTAGCCAATCAAAGAATTTTAAAATCAATTATATCCTAATCTAATTATGGGATAATCATATTATTTAAATCAATTATTATCCTTTTGGAATATGCTCAAAATATCCTAACAAATCTTATCCAATATTAACCACTTTAATTATGGATAATTACCAAAATTAACAAAATAAAGATGGATAATATCAAATATAACAACTTTTAAATAATTGATTTTATCCTAAAACAAAAGATTTTATTTCAAATAAATGGATTATATTTTAAAAAATCTTATTTTATCCCAAAATAAATCATATTTATCTTGAAATATTTAAAATAAAATAATTAAATTTTTTTATTTGAAAATTGTCCGCCACCTCGCCGGCCACCGTGGTTGGCTAGCCGAAGCTAGCCACGGTGGCTGGCTGCCGACAACAGCCATTGCCGCAAAGTACAGCAGCGAGCAGCAGCAGCAACAGCAGCCACGGCAACATCGTGCAACGCTTGCACAACTATTGCCCAGCCACCATAGACAACCGCCCTCCTTTCCCCTCCCTCTTGGACTGCTAGCAGGTCGGCAGCCACCATGGCTGCGCCACCCAGCCGCGGCTGCCGGCCATTTAAATCATTTTTTTAATTAAAATAACTTTTATAAAATTAAATTAAATCAGTCCACAAATTAAAATTAAATCATCATTGAACTTTAAAATCAGGGTTTATCGTAAAATTGATCACAATTTAATTCTAAATCTGAAAATTAAATCGATGATCATACATAACACGTTTTTATGCATAAAACAATTCAATTTAAATTAAAATTAAGCACAAAAATCATATTTTAGGGCTATTAATTTTGAAAATTTTGAAATTATTAGGGTTAGGGTTCAAAAATTTCGAATGATCTAGGGCTAAATTTGGTCCTCTTCATGGCTATTTTGAGCATAATTAAATCATATTCAATCAATTCCAAAAGTTTAATCACATTAAAAATAATAATTGAACCATAATTAAATTAATTT
This sequence comes from Chenopodium album, assembly GCF_948465745.1. Classification (NCBI taxonomy): domain Eukaryota; kingdom Viridiplantae; phylum Streptophyta; class Magnoliopsida; order Caryophyllales; family Amaranthaceae; genus Chenopodium; species Chenopodium album. The sequence continues at coordinate 47,980,924 of NC_137843.1, forward strand.
CTCCCTCTTAATTGAGTATAAAATTAACATGGACTTCAAATAATCGTATTATTATAATCTAACACGTTTATGCAAGAGGCTAACTGATACCACTGTAGGAGTTTATAGGTACTATTAAGCGGAAAATCATGAATCATATTCAATCAAGTACCTAATCCCAAGATCGCATGCATAACACATTAGACACATAATCATACCTTTGAAGCGTGAATTCCACGTAGCTTTTGACAGGCAAATCAGAGAGAGAATAGAGCCCAAGCGTTGCTCCTCTACTTAGTCCACGAGCTTCGAACAAGCCGTCCACCAATACTAGATTGGTCGAGTGAAAGGGAAAACCGCGATCACCACCTTTAATAGAAAAAGTCGACCACCACGAACCACCACTACCACGGACCACCTTAAGAGGCTCCAGGAAGAAGAGAGTGCCGTGAGAGAAAGAGATTTGAGAGGGGTTTGGTCTCGTATTTGCTAATTAGGGTTTGATCAAACTGATCACTCAATTGCATTAACTAAAACCCTAGGCACTTAGTCTATTTATAATCTTATTATAATTAGACTAAGTCATGAAGCCCAATAACCTCCATACTACTCTATGTAGCCGGCCATACTTGGGGATGAGGCTCATCATGGGCCTTGTTCTCTTGTGCTCGATCTAGGCCCTTTGTGTGACCTTATAGGATCCGTCCAATTGGGCTTTGGACTATTTTACTAGCCCATAGATCGTTAGTACCTCTAGATATGATATAATGACGACCCAAATGTACGAACTTAATTATCTCCATAATTTGATCCATTTGTATATCTAGTAATTGCCCATGATGAAGACATAATTCCTTCACCATGTACCTTATAGGTTAGTATATTTGAGAACCATGCTCGCTGCTGCCTGGTGCAATTCACCTGCTTGCTTTCTGCAATGCTGTTTTCTTCCAGGACTTCCACCATGACAGTCCTTGTGAGGCTTTATAGAGTGGAACTGGCTAACTTTTGATAATGCGTCAACTTGGGAATTTTCCGCTCTGGGTACCAAATCTATCTGAAAATGCATTAGCTAGGCCACCATCTCTTTCACTTTGGTTGTGTACTTTAGCATTGTAGGCTCTCTAGCCTCATACTCCCCTTTCAGGTGGCTGGCTACCAGCTAAGAGTCAGTCTGCTAGGCGATGTTACTATTATTCCTGCTCCGCTTCCCATTTGAGCAGAAGATCCGTCCACTGCCACCTTCCAAACTACAACTTCATCCTCTTTCTCTTCGTAAGAGGCCTCCACTATGAAGTCTTCTAGGGCTTGAGCTTTGATGGCTGCCCTAGGCTTAACCTCGAATTCATACTCAGAGAGTTCTATTGCCAACTTCAAAAGCCTGCCTAAAGCTTCCGTTTTCAGCAGGATTTTTTCCAGCGGTTGATTTGTAAGGATTTGAATTGTGTGTGCATCGAAATAGGGTTTCAGCTTTCTTACTGTCATTACCGCTGCGAAGGCTAGCTTATCTACCAGTAGGTATCTTTGCTCAGCCTCTATCAACACAAGGTTTACAAAGTACACTAGTTTCTACTGTTTCTTCCTTTCGACTAGGAGGACTGACCCAATTATCTGTATTGAGGTGGAGATGTACAGCTGGAGTTTTTCACTCTACTCTGGGCTGATCATGGTTTGGAGCTTGGTCAGATGCTCTTTGATCCCCTCAAAAGCTCCTTGATCCCTTCAACAATTGATAAAATGGTCAGGCTTTGTCAGCTGACTTGCTGATGAATCGGGTCAGCGCTGCTATTCTTCCTGTCAACCGCATAAAATCTTTAGTGCACTTAGGCTCTGGGAGGCTTAAGACTTCCTCCACTTTTTCTGGGTTGGCATCGATTCCCCTCTCACCGACCAAGGAACCTAGGAACATCCCATAGCTCACCCAAAAAACGCATTTCTTTGGGTTGAGCTTGATATTATACTTGTTCAGTGTGGCAAATGTTTCCTCTAGGTCCATGATATGCCCTGCTTGCGTGACGCTCTTGACAATTGAGTCATCCACGTATACTTTGACATTTCTACCCTTTTGGTGCATGAACACTCTATCTATTGTCTTCTGAAAAGTAGCCCCCACGTTTTTGAGCCCAAAGGGCATAGCTATGTAATTGTTCACTCCCCCATCAGTGATGAACGCTGTCTTTTGCCTATCTGGCTTATACAGGCTGATCTGGTGATACCCTGAGAAGGCATCCATGAAACTCAGCAAGGCGTGACTGATGAGGGGAAAAACTAGGTCGTTAACTAATCCTCTCTAAGCCAAACAAAATTTATAATCACTTAACAGACATAAATACAAGTATAGAGGTAAGTCAAGGGTCAAACCACTAGGAACGGTTATGTTCAACTGCTCTCAATCAATGCCTAAGCTAGGTCGAAATCAAGGGTAAAGAAGGTAACACTAACTAACTACCAAAACAAAGAATCAAACAAATAAAGCACTAGGGAATAGGGTGTAGGAGTTTAATAGGTACTACGCAGCGGAAATAAACATGAATCATATTCATACAGTACCTAATCCAAGGATCTAATGCATAACACATAAAGCACAAATAATCGTACCTTTGAAGCGTGATTCCACGTGCGATCGAGCAAGAACAAAGGGAGATAAAGAACCCCAAGCATGATTCCTCTACTTGGACCACGGGCACAGATTAAACCTCCACTAATGCTAGTTAGTCGTGATTGAACGCTTCAATCAACCTTCAACGGAGAAGAGAGACACGAGCTAACCACAAACCACCACGATGAACACCACGAGCCACCATAAGGGGCGCCGCACGTACGGACATGAAGGGGGGAGAAGAGGGCCGTGAGTGAGGAGAGTGTTTTAGGGTTTTGGGATTGGTTGCCTTGATGTCAAAATTCACAGTGTGTGAATTATGACTGCTTGCCACAAACCCTAGGCATGGATCTTATTTATAGATCATATCTCTAAATAAGAGCCCATGTCAAAAGCCCAAAACCCTTATCCAAAACACACTACTCTAGCCCAACACTCTACATGGTATGTCATAATCTCATGAGGCCCATTAATGGGCCTCTTACTTGTTTAACCCAATACCCTTGTGTGTGACCAATATAGGATCCATTCTAAAGGGCTTTGGACCATTTGACTAGCCCAAAGGTCATCTCTCATAGTCTAGCAACAGAGGATGACGCCCCAATAGAATGAACTTATTATCTCCATAATAGTGATCCTTGATATATCTAGTAATTGCACTTATCGAAGACATAACTCCTTCAATCTCCCACTTGTCTGAGACAAGTGCGCAATATTCAAATTCCTTAAGTCAATGTGTGTCGATTTGATAATATGATTGCATCTCATGTCGTGATCATATTAATCTACAAATCTTTCTTGAAAACTGAGTTAGAATTACAAAACAAATGGTTACAATGTAATCCATTTGAGCACGGCCATGCATTTTCTGAATTCTCCCTCTTCAAGGGGCCAAGACACATTCCCAATTAAATAGGTAGACTCAATCCAATCTTATGGCAACCAAAGCTCCCACTCAACTCATGAAGTAACCGGGAAACATCCTTTATAATCTCCAGTTACGGCCAGACGTTTGAATGTACCACAGTTAAAACAATCATTGAATGAGATCAATGTTCCACTCATGTCAAAGGAATCCACTAATATATCCGGAAGCTCTATACTTGAACTTCAAAGTAGGTCTATAGTTCGATCATGCATCATTCATGCATATCCATGTGATTGACCGAGCCTCACTACGCTCCTATAGCCCATGAAACTGCGCTATCCAATCAATCTTAACATGCTAGTCCATTATTGGAAATCATTTATGTCCAGTTTAATGATTCCGAACTAGGAACTTAAATAATATATGAATTTAGTTCACCTGTGGGGTTTCATTCAAAAGGTCATCAACCTAGTGAGCCCATCAATTCATAATTATTTTGGACATTTTATTTAATCTTGAAACCACGATTAAATAAGATTGAAACTTTGTTTCAATTGATAAACATAATTCTGCAAGCTAATGTATTTACTTTTGTAATATGCTTTCTCAAAACATACACAACTAAAATTACATAACTTGCTTCAATCCAAAAAACTTAGTATGACTCTCATACCTTGGTCATGGAAGGGGTTTAGTAAGTAGAGTTCATGAGACATTCTCATAAACATGAATTTTGCAATTTCTAAATCTTATAATCATTTTCATCTCCATACACTAATAATTTTCCTTCGCCCTTTCGCAAGGAACTTAGGAATTTCTAATTTGTATTCCAACGTTACATTGGATTTCGATTGAAATCTATCATCACTTGTTCTTAAAACACGTGAATCAAATAGACGAGTATAGTCCATGGTATGCATGATGCATCCTTTGCAAATTGCATAAGGATCATCACTCAAAGTCTTAATTTCATCAATCCTTTCTCAAGGTATTGAATCATTAAGCAACGTGCCATGTCACAAGGGATTGAAACTCTTTTCAATATAATGTTGAACCTTATAAGAATCTTATCAATATAAGCTTCTTAACCAAAACTCAAACATCCTTCGAGACCTATCTATATAGATCTTGAATCCCAAATATACTCATCTACTTCTTCAAGATTTTAATACAAAATGCATTAACCATTACTTGACTATTCAAGCAACAAATAATCGCTCTTTGTACTAGACCAAGAAGACTTCATAGCTCCCACTAAACATCTTGTACACACAAGACCTTTTCTTCATTTTACAAGAACATCAAACGATTTGATTAACTTGCAAAATTAAGAACATTAACTCCCTGATGCTAACTACAATCCATTATGGATCTTCTATGCATCCCTAGGATTATTGGATCTCCAAACTTTTAATTGTATCATATACAAATCTTATTTCATGAACAATTTCAAGAAAGCGTTTAGATATCCATCTACCAAATCTCATAAGGTAGAAATCACTAAAATATCTTTAATAGATCTTTGCAACATGTAAAGGTTTCATCGTAATCATAGTCATACTATGAATTAGTTTAATCCTTTAACAAGTTTTTGCTTTAGTTAGAAAACATTTTTCTTTCTTGTCTGCTTTGCTTACAATGGGTTTCACCCAATATAAGCAAATTATTTAAGTGTCATACACTTGCTTACAGACTTAGAACCTATTTTAGATTTCATGGTTTTAAACCACTTGGAGTCATAACTTGTCAAATCATCTTTATTACTTGCATAATCATCATCATGTTCCAAAATAAATATTTTAGAACTCTTAGTCAATATGAAATCATATTTCTTTGGCTAAGTTTTACATATGCTAGTCATCATTGTGGGTTTTTATGCAACAATTGAAACTCATACAACAACTTTGTTTAGTTTTCAATGAGAAACGACAATAGAGGATGTGCACTTGGAATGTACTACCTTCGACACATGGTTATTAATCCCATTACACATAATGAGACCACGCGTTGTCATTTGTAACATGAGGTGAATCATGCTCATATTGTTGCTTTTATTCGATAACTTCTCAAATTTCTTCGAGATTTTCGAAATCACTTTTCTTGAACTCTTTCAAGGCTCTCGAACTTTTCGAGATTCTTATACTCCCACTTGCCTTTTGAGGAGGCATATTTAGCATAGGGTGAACCAACCAAGGTTTTGAACCATGTTTGTTTGTTGCTTTTCTCGAACTCTTTTGAGATTTACACTACTCCCACTTGACCTTTTGGAACAATTTCCATAAGGGCACCTACTTGAGCAACAAAAATTTTGTGCTAAGTATGGTTGTGTAGTAGTACCCCGTGCTCTATATAGGAATCGAACGTGCATCAAACGGTTTAATACATTTTTTTATTCCTTGCTTTGTAGAAAGACTTAATAAGAACTTTTCTTATCCATATCACATATGAAGCCTTTGCTACATTTGATTTGGCGTATGTAGTTTGTTTAGTTTTGTAGCTTATTTTTAAAGTATATCCCTTGAACAATGGTTGGAAGATAGGTAATTTACATCCATTATCAAAATATATCTCATATAGATTGATAGTTCCTTTTATAAACACTTCACAAGGTTTGTTTTCGGAGTTTGTTGTCAAACATTTTCACAACTCTTGGATGTTTATCAAGGCCTTGGCTTAAATTCTCATTATTACGATCATATCGCAATATTTCGAATGTGTTGCCAAGTACATGTCTTGACTTAAATTTTCACAATTACAATCATATTGTATTGTAATCATTTTCTTGTCAAGTTGATACTGAACTTCATACTGAACATTTTGAACTTTTCAAAATCTTCACTTTTATGCTTCAACTAAGCACAAGTAGTGATCGTATCATAAATAAAATTTCGTTGTCTGTCTCTAGCCTTTGAACCTTTGGTTTTCTTACATCGATATGTATTCGACCTTGAGTTCACATCATCATTTCTCTAAATGGTGACTTAGTCAAAATTTCAAATTAGAATGATAATTACATATATCAATGGATTCATAATCCAATGATATTGAAAGTCCATCCCTTTGGATCTTTCGCATGCAATGTTCATTTTCATTCGAATTAATTGACATTTTAGAGACAATTTATATATATAGAAATTTTTTAATTAATTCTATCATATAGAATTTAAACCTATTTAGCAATTCACAACACATTATGACTCAAAGAAGCATAGAATAACATTTATTCCACGTTTTTGAATCTTCGATGCTTAGTCATTACTAACATTGAATGGTGTTTTGATAATGGCAAGAATGAATAACATTTATTTAATTCTAGCCAATACTAAGGTAAGGTGAAATATAGATTCTACTTGTAAAGTTGCAACTTTTGCTTCCAAACTTGTAGATTCTACTTGTGAAGTAGCAACATTTGCTTCTAAACTTGTAGATTTATTTCTCCTTTAGCAATAACTTCTTCCTTTAGTTCAATCAGATTGTGCAATGAGTGATCTAAACAAGACATCATATGTCCAAGAAGTAGCAATATGCTAAATCAATTTCTATAATATAATTCTTAAATTGGAACATTTCCATTCTTTTACCTTCCAACTATATGAGGTAGTTTCTAATCAATTGGAATTGGTCCATTTAATTTGAAACATTTGTTGTTCATAACAACTTTTAGCATGTAAGTAGTTCTAGGTTTGAGAAGTAGCAATTTGTTTGCAATTCTTGGCCTATAACTTCTTAATGCAATCCTCATATATTCCTAAACCTTTTCCCTTTGAGCCACTTAGAACACTTCTCTTAGGTTCAAAATGATACCTTGCTCAACTACTTTAAGCATTTTTCATGATTTTGCTAAGTCTATTCAATCATTTTTCATATTTGAGTTTAATCAAGTATTAAACTCTATATAAAGTAGATGAAGAATACTGTCATTTGATCAACTTTTGATCATAGATATTTCCAATCACTTTCTTATATTCAATCATATTGAAGATAAGAGATTTTATTGGACTTGTACACTTGTCTTTTGAGGGATTGTACCTCTCATCTCATTATTTCCCTTGAAACATTTTTCAAAATGAAGATGTGTTGGCATTTTACTCAAACATTTTGAATAAAACCAACCTTAGACATGTGACATGAATTTCTAAAACTTGCCTTTTAGAACAATCTTAGCAAAATTGGAATATAGGTTTATGGATTATCTTTTAAACTTTTTGAGAACGTTTCTCAACTTTATTTTCAATCGAGGAGATTAAATATAATAATAAAATTAGAACGACATGTTACTTATAAGTAAACGCAAAATTTAATTATGTTTATTAAATTTAAAGTACCATAAGCGAATTAAATTGGTAACTTTAAAGCATTTATTCAATATTAATTGATCCCTGTTGAATAAAATGATTCCAAGATCCTTTATTTGTGCAATAATTAACCGGACTGAGGCCCTGCCATCAACCATTACATTTTCAAGGTGAGTAAACTCTTTACTGATTACAACTCTTGTAACTTTTGGTTGAATAATTAACCATCACATGTTTAATTATTACCCTTAGCTTCAAGGTTCTAAACTGATCTTTAGGTAACCTTGTTGAATATAACCAATTAAAAGTGTAGAACGTGATCTACCCCCACTTCCCCAAGATATATTACGATGCTCTGCTGAGGCCGACCCATCACAAACGATCAAGGTTTTCGTCGGGTTTTTAATTGGAAAAGCTGCATCAATATTACTGGGATCTAGATTTATTATGTTGTGATTAAATAGTGAACTCTAGCGCATCATCACAAAACATCAATAAAATCTAACATGCATAAAATACTGAATGCATAAATAAGACATAGCATGGCCCCTAATCCTAAGAAAACTAATAAAGTAAATGCTCCCACTTGAAACATCATGGATCACATCCACCTTGCTCCTTTGGGTCTTCTATTCTATCTACTACTTAAATAAAATAAAATAAAATTACAAAATACTTTATCGGTACGTAGACCGTACTAAGATTACAAAAATACATCACGATGCGCAGATCGTATTTAGCAATCTACTGGGCCATACTAGTCATTATATAGCAATAAAACAACATCATATATTATAAAATTGCCACATAATAAATCACTCATCATGCTTTCCTAAACTACAACATCGAATGTTCACAATTAAGGAAACATGGCATCTAAATATCTCATATTTTAATTAATGTAATTAGATAATATCATATATTATTCATGATCATCAATAAAATATCATATATTCTAAATTAGTCATGAGATAGAATCAAATCTTATTTTAATCCTAAAAGATAAATCATATTTATCCTCAAAGATTATCCTAACAAAGTTAGAAAATTCTATCCTAATTACTAGCCAATCACAATATTTTAAATCAATTATATCCAAAAATAATTATGGGATAATCACATTATTTAAATCAATTATTATCCTTTTGGAATATGCTCAGAATATCCTAACAAATCTTATCCAAAATTAACCACTTTAATTTAGGATAATTACCAATTTAACAACTTAAATATGGATACTATCAAATATAACAACTTTTGAATATTTGATTTTATCCTAAAATAAAAGATTTTATCCAAATAAAACCAATTTTATCTTTTAAAATAAAAGATCATATTTTCAAAATATTTTAACTTATCCAAAATAAAACTGATTTTATCCCAAAATAATTCATAATTATCTTGAAATAAATTTTCAAAAACTAATTTTTTTTTTTTTTTTGAAAATATGCACCAGCCACCGTGGTGTGGCCAGCCTAAGCCGGCCACGGTGGCCGTACACCGTGAGGTGTACGCTGCACTGCAGCGGTGCACAGCAGCAGCAGCGGTGCCGCGCAACCCTTGCACGGTGCTGCTACTGCCGCCTTTGCTGACCCGACTTGCTGCCCCACCCAACCCCTCCCTCCGGACCACCTGCAGCGGCAGCCGCCGTGGCTGCGCCACCCAGCCGCGGTTGCCGCTGCTAAAATTCCTTTTTTTTTTTGTGTTTTTAATTTAATTAAAACAACATTTATCATAATAAAATTAAATTAGTCCATAAGATTAAAATTAAATCACATTCAATTTTAAAATTAGGGTTTATCATAAAATAAATCCCAATTTAATTCTAACTTTTAAAATTAAATCTTTGATCATACATAAAACATTTTTATGCATAAATCAATCCAATTAAAATTATGAAACATAAAACAATTCGAATTAAATCAAAATCAAGCACAAAAATCATATTTTAGGGCTATAAATTTCGAAATTATTCGAATAATTAGGGTTAGGGATTCGAAAATTCGAACATATTAGGGCATAAATTCGGTCCTTTCATGGCTATTTGAGCATAATTAAATCGCATTTAATCTATTCCAAAAGTTTAATCCCATTAAATATAACAATTGAACCATAATTAAATATTCTCCCTCCTAATTGAATTAAAATTGTGGATTATCAAAGAATTATTGGCAATATGCGTAAATGCATTAGGCTAACTGATACCACTGTAGGAGTTTAATAGGTACTACGCAGCGGAAATAAACATGAATCATATTCATACAGTACCTAATCCAAGGATCTAATGCATAACACATAAAGCACAAATAATCGTACCTTTGAAGCGTGATTCCACGTGCGATCGAGCAAGAACAAAGGGAGATAAAGAACCCCAAGCGTGATTCCTCTACTTGGTCCACGGGCACAGATTAAACCTCCACTAATGCTAGTTAGTCGTGATTGAACGCTTCAATCAACCTTCAACGGAGAAGAGAGACACGAGCTAACCACAAACCACCACGACGAACACCATGAGCCACCATAAGGGGCGCCGCACGTACGGACATGAAGGGGGGAGAAGAGGGCCGTGAGTGAGGAGAGTGTTTTAGGGTTTTGGGATTGGTTGCCTTGATGTCAAAATTCACAGTGTGTGAATTATGACTGCTTGCCACAAACCCTAGGCATGGATCTTATTTATAGATCACATCTCTAAATAAGAGCCCATGTCAAAAGCCCAAAACCCTTATCCAAAACACACTACTCTAGCCCAACACTCTACATGGTATGTCATAATCTCATGAGGCCCATTAATGGGCCTCTTACTTGTTTTACCCAATACCCTTGTGTGTGACCAATATAGGATCCATTCTAAAGGGCTTTGGACCATTTGACTAGCCCAAAGATCATCTCTCATAGTCTAGCAATAGAGGATGACGCCCCAATAGAATGAACTTATTATCTCCATAATAGTGATCCTTGATATATCTAGTAATTGCACTTATCGAAGACATAACTCCTTCATAGGGATCAACAAGTAATCATGAAAATTGCACCAACTTAGAAAGAACATGCCAATCAAAGGTTGTGAAAACTAATGATAAGAGCTATCAATTGGAATCAAAGAGCTATCTCCTAATCGTTAAGCTAGCGGTCAACTACGAATAACAAACTAGGAGAATCACAATCCAAACCAATCGATAATTGCAATTCCTAAATCAATGGTCTGTATCATTAGAAATCACAATGCAATCTACCATAATTCTCAAGGCCTCATCAAATTACACACATGCAAACTTACATTAATCACTTTAATCTCAACAATTAATCTACATAATTCCCAAATTAACTACAATCAATCAATCATACAAATTTCACCCAATCCCTAGCCAAACAACTACTCAAGCATCATTATCTAATCAACAAACAACTAAGAAATAGAGAAACAACAAAATATGAAGAACAACTACACTAATCAAGAATTAAACATCAAAATCAAACCAAACAAACATGAAATTCAACAAAGCAATAAAATGAGATAGAGTTAGAAATCCTCATTGATTGATTTGATGATTTCAATACAATTTTCACCTTGAATCTTCAATCTCTCAAATCCCCAATGAAAGCTCTCACTTTCTCTCTCTAAATCTACTCCTGAACTAACCCTAAAACTAGAGAGAGAAACTCTCAACTAAGCTAAAATTATGATGAAAATTATGTCTAAAACTTGTTCTAACTCCTCACAAAAATTGGGGTTATAAATTATTTACAAAGGCGCAAAAACAAAACCGAGTAAAACCGTGAAACCGGAGAAGAGCGCCCGCGCGGGCAGGGGTGCGCGCCCGCGCGGGCAGGGGTGCGCGCCCGCGCCCATGGGTTGCACGCCCACGCTCTACTGGGTTCCTTCGACTTCTTCGTAGACTTGTGCACTCGCTAATGGGTCTTCGAGTGTGCTCGCAATATGATGATGATAGTCACTATTCTAAGCAGATCCAACTGGACTTGACAGTGGGTTCAACACCGCATCGTCATGAGAGCGCGGCTTGAGAGCGCTAAAGCTAGAACTTGGAGAATCCACTTCCTTGCATCTTGAGCTTTTCTATTGCCATGAGCTTGCTCCAAAAGCATCTTCCAACATAGAAACCACCAATATTAGGACCCGAACCTCGTACAATACCTACAACCATGAAAAGAGAGCAAATAAAGGAGAAAACACTAGAAAAACCATCAAAATGCATAAAAACACAAAATAAGAGAGAAAAGGTAAAAGAAAGAGTAAATGCATAAAACTAAGGATTTATTAAGAATGAAATCCATGGAAAGAAGGTAAAAACAACCTAAATACTCATCAAATAGGTGCCATTTATAACACCCATCAGTGACCGCTGGTTGAGTCGACCAGCTGATCAATCTGTGGCAGTTGGTAGCAATCTTTTGGACATGCTTTGTTGAGATCTGTAAAGTCAACACACATCCTCCACTAGCCATTTGCTTTCTTTACCATGACCACGTTGGCTAACCACTTTGGATAATCACAAGGCTCGATGAACTTAGCTTCTAGCAGCTTGTCCACCTCTTCTTGGATTGCTTGATTTTTCTCCGTGGAGAAGCTTCGCTTCTTCTTCCTAACTGGATTGATGTCTTCTTTCATATTCAGCTTATGAACCATAATTTCCAAGTCAATTCCTGGCATCTCGTCAACTGAAAATGCGAAAATGTCCTTATTCGCTCTTAGCGGCTCTATGAGGTGCACTCCCACTCCAGGGTCAATATCTTTCCCAATTTTTACCATCCTTGAGTTGTCGCCCTCTGTGAGCTCGACGATTATATGCTCCCTACTGGGAAGCAACCTGGCTACCTCTTCCTTCGTGGGCTCAAAGTTTTCCATTGTTAACTTCTGCTTATCCTTTTCCTTGTGTTAGTCTTCTCGCTTCCTTTTTCTTTATTTCCTTTCGGCATGTTCACTGGACCTTGGTTCTGAGCCTGGCTGTTGCTTGGTCCTAGCTGGCTGCTTTAAGGCTGTGATATAGCGCTGTTGGGCTGTCTTTTAACTACCGCTGAGCTTTGCAAATCGCCCATCATTAGTTATGTATGCCTTGGCAAGGTGATAGGTGGAGACCACCCCGCCTATTTTGTGAATGAGCAGTCTTCCCATGATCACATTGTAGGGTGATAGGGAGTCTATCACTAAGAATTCAGCTGGAACATCACGTCGCCATGACCTCTCTTCGACTCGGACAAACAGCTCGATTATGCCTTCACGAATCAGTCCGGACCCATTGAATCCGGTGACTTCATAGCTCACCCTTTTCAGGTCTTTTTTATCTAGCTTTAGCTCTTTGAATGCATTGATGTATTTGATGTTGGTTGAGCTGCCACCATCGATTAGTACTCTATCCACTTCCCAATTTGCAATTCTCATTGTCACTACCACAAGGTCGTCATGAGGGTAAATTATTCCTTTCTGGTTATACTCGTCAAATATAGCTCGTGGCTGTAGGGGAACTGGTGGCCATCTGTGCCTTTCATTGTAATCTATCTGATGGACCATTGCTCACAAGTCAGCCCTTGCTCTATTCATAGTTCCATCATGTACTGGTCCACCATTGATTACATACACCTTGCCTTCTAGCTTGTTATCCCGATCTTTGCCCTCAATTGGGCCTATATAACCTCCTCTGCGGTCATGACCAGACCTATCCTCTTCCCTTCTCTTGGAGGAGTCAGAATGTTTCTTGAACTGATTCAAGTATCCTCTCCAGACTAAGTCCTCTATGTATTCTTTCAAGTGTGTACATTCATCGGTGGTATGTCCATGGTCCTTGTGGAAGTCACACCACTTTCTAGGATCACGGTTTCTATTCACCATCCTGGGTGGTCTCTGTCATTTATCGTCATCTTTGTTCACGCTGAAGATATGGGACCTAGAATGAGTGAGCGGAGTGTATTGATCAAACCTTCTAGCCCTGCCCCCTCGTTTCTAGTCTGATCTTCTTACTCCTATCGCCCCGTCTACATCCCTACAACCTTGCTCAGCTCTGCTGGGCTGGTCCACCCTGGCTGTATTTCACTTGGGGTGGCTTCAGCCCGCTTAACTAGGTTACTTGGTGCTTTTCTGTTCAGCATTGCCCTGTCGGTTTCATCTTCTTTTATGAACTCGTGCGCTTTTCCCAGCGCTTCAGCCAGCCTTTTGAGGTTCTTTTGCCTCATATACACTCTGAATGGTGAGCCTGGGAACATGCCTCTCTGCATTGCTAGCATCGCTACTTCCTAACTCATATTTTGGATGGTTGTTGCCTCCTTGTTGAATCTGGTGATGAACTCTCTTAGAGGCTCATTTTCCTTGAACAAGTGACATCAGCCCGGTGGTCATTTTTGTACGATCTACCAGGGTGACAAAGTGCTCCATAAAAATTCTCTTCAACTGATTATAGGAATAAACAAATCCTTTCGGGATGGCTCCGTACCATTCAACTGCCAACCCCTCCAAGGTCGGTGGAAATGCCTTACACCAGATTGAGTCTATCATAGTGCACAGTACCATGTGGTTCTCAAATGCTGAAACATGGTTCTTAGGCGTCGTGGTACCATTGTACTTATATCTAGGCATCTTTACTTTCTCCATTGGCTCTTCTAGAATCTCCTTGCAAAATAGGGAATCATCTGGATCTATTGGCTTCTCCGCCGCTTTGGTTGCAGCAGACGTCGATCCGTTGGGGTTAGATTTATGAGAGATATTGGATTGGGTTTTTAAGTTGATCCTTTTGGATCAAGGGTTACTGACGCTGTTTTCTATGGTGTTTGGTTGTCTTCGATAGCCTTAGAAACTGGTGTTTGTACAATTTCCTCTCCGGCCATGGCGGTCTGTCAACTAGTCCCTCGCTCAGCCGGTGAACCCCAAGTTAGATGATCCTACCCCTCCTTCAAGCGTCAATTGTCTAGGTGTGGATCCAAGGGTTTTGCTGGCACGAGTTGGGTCCCGTTGATGACCTGCGCAAGGCAACAGACGTGAACTGCCCTCGTGGGTGGCTCGAGGAACCCCCCTCCGATGCTTAAGTTAGAATGTGTTTAGAGAGAGAAAGTATACTTAGAGAGATGTAGAGAGTGTAATAACTTATGTGTCTAACCTCTTTTCCGTTGTAATTTATCCTCTGTTTATAGGTGTACGATCTCCTTTGTGGAGAGTCTTACTTGGTCAGCCTGCGGGCTGGCTCTATCGGGCTGATGAGCCCTTCTGATTATTCTTCTAGCGGTGAGTGCGCATCCCGTGAGTTGGTCTAGGAGCTTGGTGATAGCTCAGCATGAATTATCCTATAAAATAATGATAATTATAAAAATAATGAAGGTAGAAAGAAAATGGGAAAAGCTGCCCATTCTACCATGTTGTATATGTAAACACAATTTTGGTAAATGAAATGCATACGGCAGCATAGTGCTCAATTATGCATTTATACAAAATAATATATGGATGAAATATTGAAATATAAAATGCATGCCAAGTGCCTTGTTTTGTCTAATGAGCTAGCACTATAAAAATATATAATATGAGCTAAGTAACAAAGCTTCAATATGGCCTTCCACTAGAAGCTTATTATCCATTAATTTTGGGGGCAATCTCTGGAAAGGTGATATAGTTGGCACTCAAAAGCAGTTCAACCATGGATTCCCACAAGCCCAAGCTATTTGCTTGAGGATGAGTGAGGCGGCAGCTGTATGCTAAAATGATCTAGGCGGCAACCGTATGCATGAATAAGCTAGGTGGCACTTGCCGAATGGCCATGATACTCCCTTTGGAAGTTACTAAGTGGTACAACAGCCAAAGTGATTGAGAATAATACACAAGCGGCAAATATGCCGACTCAAATTTAGCCCAAGAGCATAATGAGAATGGTGGCATTATGATTGATACTGTCATAAACACTAATAATGCAATTATTTTTCTAACATATACTCATGTAATCAGTGAGATACATGCGGCAAGAGTGTACTCATGCACTTCCTACATTCGGTTGACGAGGGTGTGAAGCTCTTAAGAAATGCCAAGCTCGTCTACCTGGTAGGCCGCATGAGTGTTGTTCAAACCAATAAATATCATTATTATGATTATTGAAAAAAAAAAAAAAGACAGAGAGAGAAGATGAAAAAGCCGCCTAACTGCTCTGTCATTTTGTATGTACATACATTTTGGTGGAAAAAGAAAGAATGCAACACTACTTAAGTATATTATATATGTGAGTAGCATATTACTTGAGTATATACATACAAGGGTCATACGGTATTGAAGCCCAGCTACATACAAGCGGCTCTAATGCTGAGTCGAATGAGTTAGCATATGGCATGCAAAAAGTACTCAAGTTGTCCAAGCTAACAAGAGAGCTCAATTGTGAGATTAGTCAAATGACAACCAAGCCAAACAAAGTTATAAGCTCATTCACTAGAGTCCAAGAGGCGGCACTTCAATAACATTCAAACAACTATTTTGCCTGAGAAAAGTGCACTCGAAGCCGTCTACTATTAAAGGTTCAAGCTCATACCATCACGCCCAAACATGGTAACTTTTTATTATTGTTATTATTATTATTGAATATTGATTCAGTAATTGAATTCCAATAAAGTCTGACGGCCTAATAAGACCGTTCAAACTCCCATTGAGAAGTTCTAAAATGAACTCACGAAAAAGTTAGAGGGTCAAAAAATGACCGCTCAACTTATTTGATTTCTTGAATCATTTATATTGGATTAAGTCTCCCTCAAGGGTAGCATACCGACTGGAAAAGGTCTAAAAGGTATGATGAATTGACTTTTCTACATCCTATAAATGATGGATATGTCTCCCGATGGGAGAAGCGCCGCTTGTGCATTGCTCAGACGGCCCACCTTTATACACCAATAATAAGCTAAGTTAAAACCTTAGTGACTAAACAATCGTCTAAGAGACATGAGTCCAATGGCTGGATGATAATTTATAAATTCGTCAGCTCCAACATGAGTATGGCGTTCGGCGACGCCCATCTGGGTTAAATTGTTGCAAAGAGCATCTCCCATTAGGGTGGCACATTCCTCTATATACACATGCAGGCTGCAAAGATTGAACGACCTAATTAGTCAACTCATAGCTGTCTGACCTAAGTAATCTAAAGAACAACCAAGTCTACGAGAATCGGATGTCTAAAGACATCAGCCGATGACCGGCCAAAGTTCTAACTTAGATTATTTTCCGAAATTATACAAGTCCTCCTAATGGGGTTAAAGGACATTGAGTATATAATTAGATTACAAACACCCCAAATGGTGGGAAAAGATAATTCATTAAAAACTACTTGAGTCACCTAGGGTCCAACTGTCTACCTGTCTATATGATGGACGACATCCAGGTGACATCGTCGTAGAGAGCATCTTCCATTTGGGTGGTACATTTATAAACACAAAATCAAGCAGCCATTTGCCTTTTGCCTTTGGGATATCAGGTGGCCATTTGCCTCCTGCCCTATGGAATGTCACGAGGCCATTTACCTCCTGCCTTTGGGATGTCACGCGACCATTTGCCTCCTGCCCTATGGAATGTTAAGCGGCCATTTGCCTCCTGCCTTATAGGATATTAGTCGGCAATTTTCCTCTTGCCCTACGGAATGTCAGGCGGCCATTTGCCTCCTGCCCTATGGAATGTCAGGCAGCCACTTGCCTCCTACCTTATGGGATATTAGGCGGCCATTGCGTCCTGCCCTATGGAATGTTAGGCGGCCATTTACCTCCTGCCCTATGGAATGTCAAACGACCATTTGCCTCCTGCCCTATGGAATGATAGGCGGCCATTTGCCTCTTACCTTATGAGATAACAGGTGGCCATTTGCCTTCTGCCTTTGGGATACCAGGCGACCATTTGCCACCTGCCTTTGGGATATCAGGCGGTCATTTTCCACCTGCCCAAAAATTAAAACTTGGTTAAGTCTCATAATTGAGCGAACTAACTAAGTCTAGTCAAATCACTCTAAGTCGTCTGTAATTTCTAACACGCAACACAGACGGTAAAGGAGGCCGCGTGCCCTATGGGATATCAGACGGCCTCGGCTGGGAGTCTGTAAGATCAAATTGGGTCTTAATTTTGAACTTACCTAAGTTCCATTTAATTTTGCAAATAACACCTAAAAAAGGTTATACTATTTGTAGAATCTTAATAGCCAATCAAATGTCCCAAGAATATTCTACGCCGCCCAAAGGTCATATGATCGCCATAGTGGGGCCAAAAGAAATTAGAGTCCACATATGTCTAGTTCAAAGACAATCATTATTATGATTGATTAACTTAGAAAATGTCGTACCATTCAAGGTATCAAATTTTCAAAGTTAATCAAATCTCACTTTTATTGAACTAGATAAATACCGACCAAAGAGACTTTGAGCAGCGGGAAATAAAGCCTTAATTTCGAAAGGAGCAGTTCCTCTTGAAAGAGAAATTACTCCTTCCGATGGGCTAATGTTTAGGGTAAAAATACCCTTGATAAGTGGACCAATGCCACAGTGACACGTGTTCGTAAGCTCAGCACTCGATGAGCCAATTAGAGCATGACACGTGTCACTCAATGATAGAACGGTAAAAATGAGCTTTAAGCCCATAATCCTATAAATCGTTAAACGGTGGAAAGCCAATCTGCTTAGGTTAAAAACCTAAAAGGCACATGTCCCATGCACTAAAAATACTGATCATTCACATCAGTTTGGACAAGGAATATCCTCCAATGGCAATGACTCCCAAAATTACTCTCCCTTCTCTCTACTTTCTCTCTCTAAAATACCTTCTTCCGGTCACTAACTTGATCGTCGAAGGCGAACCTCTGGCACACTGGAGGTCTGTTTTTTTTTACAGGTAATCAGGTCGTTCGAGTGTTGCATTGTGGATCTGTCTCCCGCGGGATGTACACACCCTCCTCTCGGGTATGTACAAAAAACCCCAAAACAATTGCCTGAGGTGACAATCCAATCTTGGAAAAATTGTCTTTGTAGAAGATGCGCGACAATCCACTCTTGGAAATATTGTCAATTGAGATGACAATCCAATCTTTGGAAAAATTGTCTTTAAAGAAGATGCTCTTAAGCCCTGCAAAAAAGATCATATTTTTTCAAAGGACCTTGACAGTTGATTGGCTTATTAAGGTTGATTCAAGGTTAAGTGTTACTTGACTGATTGTTATTAGTTTGATTTGAGGTTGACTCAATGTGTTTTGACACGTGTGTGTAGACTCAACTCGATGTGATATGACATGACATGACTCAACGTACATGACTCGTGTGTGCATTGTATATTAATGTGCTTGTGCGACTCAAAAATGCCAAAAAAGCAAAAAATTTCCGTTTTTTTTGTTTTGTGGAGGGTACCGAATTTCTCCCGAAAAAGAAAGATGTGAAAAGGAATCAAATGATGATGCATGTTGAATGAGCTTGGTCAAATGTATGTCTTGATCGTTGTGCAAGGATTGATGATCCTAGACTATCTCGATTGATGATTCAATGATGAAAGCATTTGGGTAACCTAGGCACGGAGGCTAAGTACTTCATACTTTTTGATGCGATGATGATTATGATAATGCGTGACTCTAAGATGACAAGGCATGCTTCAATGTTGTGTTAAGATTTCGTGACAAAGGGGTCCTAAGGTAAGGATTATTTGTCTATGTATCTGTGATGTGTGTGTGAGTGACACTAAGGTTAGGTCGCAAGGGCTAAGTGTGTGGAAAAGTATTTTTGAAAAGATTCAAATGATGGTGACTCTTAGGCTAGGTAGGCTAATGATGTAGGGATCAAGCCCCCAAGTCTAGCTCTAAATAGATAGGATGAGCATTGGAGATCCCTTGATATGATCATGCATGAATGTAAATATGAATGTGAATGAGTGAAAGCATTTTTATTACTGTCGCACCTCAATGTGAAGTTGCCTACATATGTATCTGTAAGGAGGGTATGCCCATCGTAGGGGATCCTTATCCTTACACTTGTTAGGGTGTATCAGGATTTAAATTCCTGACTATTTGGGGGACCTTGAATTAAAGTTGATCTATCATTACGTTTTTTTGTAAGAAACAAGTAAGGAGTCGCCAATAAGTTTTAGGAAAACTCATAAACCTCGTTCATGCCTTCCTTCCAAGTAAAGTTCAAGGGATATTTAGCACGAATCGTAAGTTTACCCATGCCTAAATTGGTCTACGTGTACCAGAAATGAGTTCGGGAGAGAGGGTACTAAAATAACATTTCCTTTAGGGGGTAATCGCTATTCTAACCCTAATGCGGCCTCTACTAGCTCTTCCTTTATCACAATTTCATCACCAAACAATATATCCAACGTGATACCGAAAAACTATGTTAGTTGATTTTATTTACAAGCATTGATCATGTAAGAATTACATTGCAAAAGTCGTTATTCTTTATTTAATCAATATTCGTGGAAAGAACAATAAATAAACAAGATTTACCTTGACTTAGGTGATCAAACAACAATTAATTATTCAATTCCTAATCTTTGATTAACGAAAGAACACTATGTGAAGTTAATTAATTAAAAGTTTATTTAAAGTGATCAAACAACACTAATTAATTGATTAAAGTTTATTTTAACAAGAAAAGAAAAGGGGATTGATCTAAGTGCTCGGGAATTTACCACTTTTCCTTTCTAGATCTTCGTTTAGAACACTTATGCACTCCTTGTTCGGGAACCTCCACCGTAGTAATAAGTAATGAGAGGGGTGAGTATTTAGGACAAAAAGGTTGGTAGTACACAAGTTTCACAAAGTTTCTACTAGTGTTTAGGGTTAATTTCTATGTGTTTAAGCCTCGTATTAAGCCTCTATTTATAGGGAATGGATGCTTTTAGGGTTTCAAGTGTTCTGCCGCAGCAGGTGTCGCGCACATCTGAATGGGTTGCGCGCGACTGCCCAGTGCAAGGTATTTGTATGCGCTGCTGTGATCAACGCAACTAAATGTCTTGCGTGCGGTATTATGGTAAGATTCGGTTTATATTTTTTATGAAATTTTGAATCTTATGCGAGCGCATCACAAGAGGCTGCGCTGGGTTTCACGCGCAACCTTGTGAGTTGCGCGCGCCAGACCAGTGCGACTGATTGAGATGCGCGCGGATTTTCCTGCGGCAACTTTAATTTTAACCTAAGTTAGACACCTTTAAATCCGTCAAAATTAGGTTTTAACTTTGGGTTTAAGCCTAATTATGATCTGGCTTAGTTAATTTGGACCTTAATTCCTTTTGTTTTGGGTCAGGATACTCATTTTGCATTCTTATGACTTAATCAGTTGTCCATAAGCATTCTTCATGTTGATCCAACACAAAGATGGTTTTATTTATTGTCATAGCACTTCTGGTCGGGACAGGAGGCCAAAAGTAAATGTCTACAGTTAGCCCCCACTTTTATCGAGTCTAGAATAGACGAGGATCAAAGTAGCCAAGGAAATAAATCCGAGCCTCATTCTGCGAAGTTCCCTAAGAATAGAGAATCTTTCAGTAGTATTAAGGATGTCGAAACGATCCTTGATTCGCTAACCGTTTGAGACAAGTAGTTATTAAGGCTAGAAAAAAGTATTTTCTAGGCTTAACGCGCTAAATAATATAGATTGATCCTTTGCAAGTGTAGAACGCTTTTACAAGTAAAGGTTGTCCTAAGTGATGTCATTTCATGAGAAGATATCGGTTTAAAAAAGAGTAAAGATATCCTCTCAATTATGGCAGTGTTGATTTAAATTCCCTTGATATGTCAATGAAACTTTATTCTATGATTTTAACAAGTTAAAAAATGATAAAATGAGAGGTGTTTCGGCATTCAAGGCCTAACACGTGAATAGAGGTTTTGACACTCGCTTGCCAAAAAAAGTACTTGGGGTCCACGAGATAGAAATACATGTCTCAGGACTGGAGGAATATATCCAAATCCAATGAGAGGGAAGAAAATAGGCAACTCTCTCAGCAGTTTTGTCCACAAGATGAAAACACGTGTCTCAAGACTGGGGGCACGTGTCTAAATAGATGCGACTCTACTATGTTCGCTCTTTATACAGGGGGTGGACGGACACCCTTATTGTCCGTTAAGCCAGTAAGCTCACTAACTACCGTATTGGTTTCCAATCGAGAATGTGCCTTTTTCTCGATGGTTCGGCGCACCAGTCGACTCGTAAAGCTAATGCCTAAAGAAAAAAAATTCTACCGGTTTCGCTACGAGAGGTAAATCACGTTGCTGGGAAGAGGGTGCAATTTTGCGCAACACTTACGCCATTCTTTTGTTGTGGACGCCAAAAAAAAGAAAATAACGTGACATTTCTAAAGTCAGTACAGTAAAATGACAAACCTATCTATGGGAGCTTTTACGTACAACACCACCACGGAACGTTTTAAGACACGCTCACGAAAATCGTCCAAAACGTTTGCTTAGGGCAGGCACAAAGCATGGTGTGCATGTCGAATGATGCAAAAAACTATCAAAGAAGAAAATAAACTACAAGATGCAAAGCAAATTAAAGGATTTCGATAATTTGCGAGCCATTACGTCTAATAACGAGCAAAAACCTTTAGAAATAAATTAAACGGATCGAAATCAAAACACCGGTCTTTTAAGTGACCAGTATCCGCGCGCAACTCAATGGGTCGCGTTGGCCAGGCGCGCGCATCATTCTAAGTTGCGCTGGGCCGTCACGCGCAACAGATTCAGTTGCGCGTGACACTTGAGTCAGTAAAAGAAATTGTGAGCCACGATTTTCATTTTCACTCTCTATCCTTCCTTTTTCGCCATTTTCGACTCTTTCTCTCTCTACAAAGCTTGAAATTCTTTGCTTTTTGAGGCTAAAGGAAGAAGATCTCGTCCCCTATTCATATTTGCCACAATCCAATGTAAGTTTTTGCTTGTTTTACTTCGGTTTTTCGCTGAATTTAGGGAAAATTGAACTGTAAAACCCCAAAATTCGAATTTGGGAGTTTTTAACTCGGTCCATTATTCTTGAAATTTTTTGTTCCATGTTGTTATGCTATGTTTAAGGAGTGTTATGCAACAAATTTCATGAAAAATGGTTTAGTATTGAACCTTGTATGAGCATTTCTTCGTTTGAGTATGTTCTTAGCATTTTTCTTCGAATTTTAGTTTGAATTTGTTGTTCTGTGTTTTTCCCTCTTAGTTGTCGTTATGCTGCCGAAATGGGTTTAGAACACGTATATTAGTTCTTTAAGAGAGTAAACTAATAAATAATTTTATTGATTGTAATATGGACTCCCCTCCATTCGTCGATGCTGAGGAGGATCTAGGAGGACCACTGCTTGACGAGGCGGTTTTCCCTCTAAAAAGGGTGGTGCATCCTCGTGAGGAGGTTCGAGAGCGACGTGTCGGAGCTGATCGACGTCGTCATGAGGATGGGGTAAGGAGCGCTCATCCCAACTGGGACCCTCACGTCCTTAGGTGACCTAAGGCGGCATAGTGAGTTCTTTTGAGCCTCTATATCTCTCTTTTCCTCTTTATCTTCTTTTCTCTCTTTTTAAAAAGTCATGACCGTACATTTATTTATTATTATTTTTTAAACCGAGCCTAGCATGCATCTGTACAGTTCGAGTGACCTGAGGGGTCGTTTTAAGAGTTTACCCAACGTGGTAAAGGAGGTAGTGGAGCTTTTGGGGATTAGCCCCCAACTGGCAGCTTTTCAGGATTTATCGAGTCAGCCTACATTGTCAGCTTCTCTTCACGGGTTGTTGGAGTTTTTGGTGGGATTCCAACAACACTTTCCACTTCCCGTGGGGGGAGATGACGGTTACGCCTTACGATTTCTCTATGATCACGGGTTTCCTTTCGAAGGTGAGCCTGTGGTTATGGAGACCGTGAAGGGGTAAGACGAGAGAATGCGTGACCTTGTGGGGGACCGTCTTGCGGCGACCCTTCATATGTATGCGCAGTCTTGTCCGTACTCGATTCTTACCGACGAGCTATCAGTTGACGAGGTTGATCGGCAGTGTACTCTTGAGCAGCTGGCTCGAATATACATTCACTACAAGAAAAACGGGTTTGGGCGACGAGTTTTATTAGTATAGGCAACGAAAATATATTTCGTTGCCCAAAAACTGATATTCTTGGGGGTCAGCTACACTTGTTTTCCTGTATCGGCAGTTGGGTATCGCCTCCCGTATTGAGTGTAAGGCTATCGGAGGTTGTCTCACGCTTCTGCAGGCGTGGATATACGAGTACTTCCCATGTTTTCGGCCTTGTCAGGAAGCTTTAGTGGTACAGCCAGGTGAGGCACGGGCCTCGATGTGGGATCCACGCTCAGAGTCGAGGGATCACCAGCGACTTATATCTTTCCGTACCCGACTTGATTAGATGACTGATGCTGAGGTAGTATGTGAACTTAGCTTGCGTATATTATATTATTATTTAACGACTTCACAACTAATGTAACATTCTTCTTATGATTGCGTGTGCAGGTTAACTGGCGGACCTATACACTTACCCCCGCACAGGACGTCCCGAGAACCACGTACATGGGATGTATACAGTTTCGGGACATCGTCGAGCCGTATAACCCAGATAGGGTTTTACGGAAACTTGGTCATGTGCAGGGGATACCACGGCCCGGTTTTAGGCCTGACAGCGCGTACAGACCTGCTAATGTTCGGTCGTATAGCGTTACTTTTCGAGGTCAGGGGTTATGGGATAAGTTTGGTCCTGGGAGCTGCTGTTTCGGCCTGTCGTTCCATCCACCTCTATTGGATGGATAACCCACATGCACACCTGACTACTTGGCTTGGTTTTACACGTACTCCCATCCTCGGCTTATCAGTGATACCGCGGTACTTGCCCCCCCCACCAATTCCAGGGAGGACGAACACTGATTACGTAAGTATTTGTTACTTGTTTTCCATAGATTACCGTGCAACTAAATATTGGTACTGACTATTTTTTGTATTTTTACAGTGGATGGGTAGCTCCATGCATGTTATACGACGATTCATTGCTGATAGCGGCGGTGAGATTACCCAGACAGTGGTTGAGGCCCAGGAGCTTATTGCGGCGTGGGACGCAATGATGAGGATGTAGTTGATTTCATTTTCTTATTTAGAAACTAACTTCATTGTTTTAGGTTATGTTGTAAAATTTTTTAAATTTATTATTTGAATTTAAATTTGCATAATACATTGCTTAATTCTACAACTATGCAAAGTTCTACAACTAAACATTGCAAAGTTCTATCACTAATTTGTAGCTAAAGTATGCCATGTTGCTATCCGACCTACATATTGTTGATCCCAGTCTTGCACACTAAAATCGCGCACGTCGTACCAAAAACCTGCTACAGGAGGGACTGGAAAATTAGGTTACATGTCCAATCGAACATAGTGATAGTTTGCCACTGTGAGGAGTGCAACCTCCCTATATGGGCCCGTGGTAGTGGATGGGGCACTCCATGGTAGCACAGTGATGCATGGATACACACCTATTCCATCTACGCCAGCACCGAAAAGCATAATGGCAGTGTTGAATAGGTTAGCGATCGGAAACAAGTCTTGAAACACTACCATCCAATGTTCACTTGTGCATCTCCCACCAGTCCATCTGATACGACGAACCTCGTTCTCCAATTGATTAACATAAATTTGAGAGTAAATGTTAGGATGCGCGGCAACCTCGTTTGCAACCATAGTCCTGGCCAACATCCACTGCTCCTGGTCACCCAAAAAGAAATCTGCAACACATCGAAATCCGCAATTTCTGTCACCTATCGGGTCAAGCCAACCTTCCAAAAACGACAACATGAATTTCGGAAAATGATCGACGTATAAAAAATCATCGATATTCATCTGACTACCTGTAATAATCACCAGGAAAGTATTTTAGCATTATAAAAACCCGACAACGTCCGCACTAATTAAATCCCAAAAGAATTAATAAATGTAAAACATACTAACAACAACAACAATAATATTAATAATAATAATAGCAAGTAGCAATAATAATAATAATAATAATAATAATAATAATAATAATAATAATAATAATAATAATAATAATAGCAAGTAACAACAACAACAACAACAACAATAATAATAATAATAATAATAATAATAATAATAATAATAATAATAATAATAATAATAATACTCGGGTTTGGGTCAGACTATGAATGGTAAGACTTACCGTAGTGTTCTTTGCTACAGGTAGGGTGTTCCTTTGTTCTCCATTTCAGCACCGTGTTCTGCTTGCTCAAGGGTTTTTGATGGGGATATTTATGGGGATCATGCAGTGTCTTGTGCTGGGATGGTGGGTATTAAACATCGGCGCAACGTTGTTCGTGATACCCTTGTTGATTTTTGTTTTCGGTCTGGGATTTCTGCTCGAAAAGAGGTTAACGTTGGGTTAACCGGAGGGAACGACGGGGCTCTTCGACCAGCAGATATGTTGCTTTATTCCTAGGATAGAGGCCTTGATGTATGTGTTGACTTGACGGGATCTTCACCTTTGACACAATCGGGTTTGTCTGACTTCGTTACTAGTCGTGTTGTGTCTACGGAGGCTCAGCGGAAGCGGGACAAGTATGGGGCGCGTTGTAGGGCTATTGGCTACGGTTTTCTTTCTTTCTCCTTTTCTTCATTGGGGGAATTAGATAAGGATGCTATTGCGTTGCTGAAGCGAGTTCAGGTGTTTGCTAAGACTCAGGATATTGGTGCTCGTGCGGCAGCTCACATCTTCAGCAGGATCGGGTTCGCTATAGCTAGAGGGGTGGGGGCCCATATTGTATCTCGGCTCCCCACTAATTTCTTGTAAATTGATTGACTTTGTAGGTTTTTTCTGATATAATAATAATAATAATAATAATAAAGCATATACCAGAAGGCGTTTCCATGTTTACTGATGATTGTGATCGACCACGTCTGGAGCTAGATGTAGAAGTAGCACGACCCCTACTTCGGCCGCGACCTCGCCCACGACCACGACTGCGACCGCCCAGAATATGCTCGAAGCCACTTGGATCACGCGTTGTAGATGAGGACCACTGTTGGCCTTGTGGTCGACCCCTGGTTGTCTCATTTATCTCGGGCTCTTCATAATCTACATCTTCAGGGTAAAGCTCTGCAAACAACACTCGGTTCACACTTTGCACAAAACTGGCATCACGAAGTAGTACCTCATTAACCAGGGATCTAAACTGCGTCGTGTCCTGTTCCAACTCATCCGCAAAGATAGGAATGTCAACACCGTCTCCAATGACTAGGGTTTTCCAAAAAGGATGGACCTGATCCAAATACAACCCCGTACCACCCTAAATCGAGGTGTGTATAGTACAAGCGCATGGGGCTGGAGTTGGAGCTGTTGGGCCCTATCACCATTCGGGCTCTTGCTGAGGCTGATCCGATGCAGCTTAGCAGTAGATGCATTCGCCGGACCACGCTTGCGGCAGCCTTTCAAGATAATGCGACCAACCCAGAGCAGCGGGTGCGCATCTTCGCACTCAGCCTGTTGTCAGGAACCTTTTCACCTGACAGAGGTAGTCGAGTGCTACTCTACTACCTGGCTGCTCTTCGCGACCTTCCTACGGTCGGGTCGTATGATTAGGCAAGCATGGCCTACGCGGACTTCCTAGTCGGAATGCGACTTGCTAGTCGTTATAGCTCCTTTGAGGGAGACATCGCGCTTTCGAGCTTTTGGAGAGTCGTAGAGGTACACTTTATTTCTTTTCAAGTTAGCTCTAGATCTATTGGAATTCATTGACATTTCTTTATCTTCATAGATTTGGTTCTATGAGTACTTTCCATCTCTTGCGCCAGCGAGACCTTCACCTCGCGAGCTCCCCATTGCTGCCTGTTGGGGAGGGCGTCTCAATGACCAGGCTACTACTAGGCGCGTTCGAGAGTTGATCCTCTCGGTATGTTCCTCAAATAATTGCCTTCTTATACCTTTAGTAGGATTTAATCTCATGAGCATGCATTTTTAGGAGCCGGCCGTAGTGTTTCGGCCGTGGGCCGATTTTGACATTCCTGCGCTTGCTACGCAATACTCCGCTTAGCGTCGGTATTTCCAGGGGACGTATGATGTTGCGGTGTATCTAGGCGAGAGAGTGCCTATTCAGCACTCCTCAGAGGCTTTTGTTGTTCCTGCTCGCCCTCCTCGGCATATATTTGATAAGGCAAGGTTGAGGACCTTGGCGAGTAGGGCACCAGAGGGCATACCTTGGCAGACTCACACTCGTCCGGAGCTATGCTACACAGAGGCACTGCTGCCGCTCTTGGCTCCACCACCTGCTTTGCTAGAGGGAGTAGAGGAGGTATTCTTTATCTTGTGCATTTGTCCCTTGTATAGCCCCAAGTAGATACTAACAATTTGAAATTGCTTTCCCAGGACACTCGTGCAGAGTTCGTTCCTCCACCGATATCCATCACCTATCAGGGGATGTATGGCCCGGTCGAGGAGATGATTCCACTGGCTCCTCCAGAACATCGTTTCATAGAGCAGTCTATTCCCCGACATCAGACTTGTATGAGTCATTTGTTCATTGTTTTACTTATATATTTTTGACTGTTACTGACTTTGTTGTCTTGATAGTTTACTCGCGAGGTGGTAACGAGGATGGCGAGGGGTTTTGACGCTTTTCGCTACCAGCTGGTGAGATTGCAGGACCGAGCCTCCTGTCGTCGTGACGACACTACTACAGAGG
The DNA here is from genome assembly GCF_948465745.1 of Chenopodium album. Classification (NCBI taxonomy): domain Eukaryota; kingdom Viridiplantae; phylum Streptophyta; class Magnoliopsida; order Caryophyllales; family Amaranthaceae; genus Chenopodium; species Chenopodium album. The sequence continues at coordinate 48,009,320 of NC_137843.1, forward strand.
TATTTCTCTTATCCTTTTCACATGTTTTATTTGTTTATTTTTGCATCTGACTTGATATTTTCTTGAAGGGGCAGCCTATTCCTCCGCCACATACTCGGACGAGACCCGAGGCTAGTAGAGAGAGATCCGGGTCTGGCTCGAGACGTCGTCGTACCTCTTGTGGTGGCCAGGGTGGTCGGTCGGAGATGGCTCATACTAAGAGATCGGAGGGTTCGGGCTCTTCGTCTTAGGGTGCACCTGTTAGGCTGACAGGACAAGGAGGCGTGACATCGGCTCCTATAGGGGGTGGTGGGACGTACGAGGTTGGCTCGTCGTCGCAGCAGCCTCAGCCGTTAGCGATTCAGCATCAGGGTGAGCCTGGAGCTAGTGAGGAGCACACCCCACGTTCTACATTTTTTTTTGATACTTTGGGAATTCCTCCCCATTTGCGTCCTCCGGCACCGTGACTGTACCTATGTTTATTTTATTTGACTTGTAGGACTTTGCCAGTTTGTATTATATGAGTTCTATATTAGACATATTATATATACAAATTTATATGTTTATTTTATATTTTATTTTATATTTAATGTGCATGTAAGTGTGTGAAAAAATGGTGACTAATTTTTGCGCAAAAAATTTCTGTCATTTTGATTATTAAAGGAGGGTATCCGACTTTCTCCCCTAAAAAGAAAAATGAAAAATAAAATTTTGACTACCATAAGCCTAAAATTAATTAAGTTTAAATTAGTCGAAAAGTGTTTGAAAGGGATAAAAGCGTAAAGTCAATGCACAAAATCGAGTCGTAATCAAGAAAATATATGATTTGCATAACGCAAGAAAGCTGTCGTCGAACCGATTCTCTGTCGCCAAACGCTGATCTTGTCTCCAGGCGACAATATTCGTCGCCAGACGCTGTCCTTGTCGTCTGGCGACACACTTTTTTCTCCGAATCCTTTCGGAAAACAAACTGTACCAGTTTTGTGCATAAATAGCCCCCAAATCTGCCGAATTTTGTATATTTCGAACAAATTAAAATAATAGTTATAACTTTAATTCTCTTTAAGCAATCATGTCTAAAAGTTTTAGTGAGTTTACCTGTGAGTAGTGCCGATCTTTGACTACTAGGGAGAGAAAAGAGCTTGATTTCTTTCATCTGGGAGGTATTTATGGTATTAAGGGGGTAGACATGGATATAGACTTTATTCATACCGCCTTAGAATATTGGAATCCAGACACTCATTGCTTTAGATTAGGCTATGATGAAATTAGTCCTTTACCTGAAGAATTTGGTGCTATTCTAGGCTTTCCTTCCATGGATCTTGCGGTAATTCCTAATATGAGTGAATATTATTATAAAGATTTTGAGCGTTTCTTTAATCTTAAAGATAAGGATCTAACAAATATTGTAGATGGAACTGGAGTAAATATGAAATAATTTGTGTGCCACTACTTTGATAGACCATATTCTGAGTCTTTTCACGTTTATAAGAGGAGAGCTTTTCTCTTTTGCATGTTTAGCCAATATCTCCTCACTAGTGGAAATAATCATGAGGGTCAAGCAATTTTAGTGTCTGTCATGGAACAAATTGAATCAGGGAGGAATCCAATGTCATTAATTGTTGGAGAGACTATGCTTAGTTTAGATGAATTAAAGAAAAATCCAAAAGCACCTCTTCGAGGCTCTCCAATTTTATTACAGGTAGAAAAATAATATTCTTAATTACAGAAATAAAAAATATATATTTTTGTATAGTAATACTAATTATACGCATTGAATTTTTGCAGATGTGGCTAATGGAGAGGCTAGAATTAATTAGTCCTCCTGATAATATTGAAAAATATACACTAAATTGCTTTCTTAGGCGAAAGAAACGCTTTTCCATAAAAATGGGTCGCCGGGAGTGGAGTAAGATATTCACTTCTTGTGATTTTACTATCAAATGGATCATCCCTTGGTGGAGAATTGAGAAGATGGTTGGTGTCAACAAGCAACCCTTCTGTCGTCTTCCAAGCTTATCCAAGTTGGCTTTTTATTACCCCTGCAGGGTAAAAAGGTAGTATGGCCTTACTCAAACCATTCCTTCTGGAGATCTTCGTCGTCCTTATGATTTTCCCGTGTCATAAGAAGTAGAGAGGTTTGATGCTTATTGGAGTGCTAGGACTTTATGGGAAGTTATCACCCAAAAGGTTCCTCCTTCTTTGTCCAAGGATGTGAAGCTTTGGCTACTTGATAGGTCTAAAAAGGACAAAAAGAAACATCAAAATAAAACCAATGTGAAGAATCGTCTGGGAGACAAGATAGCTCCTGTTAAGGAACGCTTAGGCGAAAAGGTTGAATTTAAAACTCCTATGATGCCTAAAAAGAAAGACACTACTAAGGAAAAGAGAAAAGGAAGGCTGACTCTACAGAAAAGAAGATATGGGAAGAGAAGAAACATGGTGTAATGGTTAAGGGAGAAACTATTAACACCAAAATTGAATGTATATCCTCTAAAGGATGTTTGCTAGCAAAAGTAATGGATGAGGAAGAAGAAGCTGACAAGAATTGGAAGAGAGCAAAGAAAGAAAAGAAAGATTAGAGCATTGCTTTACTTTCAACTTATTAGACAAATTTAATTTTTAAGTTAATTTATTTTTTAAGCTTTCATTTAAATTCCATCAATAATGTAATTTACTTCATTTTATTAATGCAATTTTTAGCTTTTTAAATTAAATCAACATTTTACATTATAATCTCCATTAAAGCAATGAAAACTCTTAATTATATTTTTCTGAAAATATTCGAGTACGGAAGTCGAAAATTTCTGAAATAAACCGAAATTCGCCCAGTTTAATGCATAAAAATTGGCGTCGTAATTTAGGTCTGTCACCAGACGCTGGTGTTCGTCGCCTGGCGCTGACCTTCGTCGCCAAACGCTGCTTCTGTCGTCCGATGCTGACATCTGTCCTCAGGCGAAAACTTTTCTGGGAAGCATTTGCAAATTTTCGCGCTAATTGCTCTGAGTTGATTTGCTGGAATGCGAGGTTTGTAAAAATTAAAGTAGCCGCACCCTATAAGGGTTGCATACGTATCCTTTCCTAAGGAATCAGGCCAAACATAGCTCTCTTGAGTGTCCTACTCAAGTAATTATGGGTAGTACTTCTTAAGTTGGTCAAGATTTGTCATGTTTGAGAACTCATTGCCGTCCATATCAGTTAGTTTTGCAGCTCTTCCTGATAGGATAGTTTTGACAATATATGGCGCAGACCAATTGGGTCTAAACGTGCCTCTTGGGTCTAAAACATTTTTCCTTAATGCTTTTAACACCAAGTCTCCTACTTTAATATTTCTTGTCTTGACTTTCTTGTTGAAGTGTCTAGCCATACGAGTTTGATAACCTTGAGTATGATGTAGGGCCTCTAGTCGCTTTTTATCAAGTAGAATTAGCTCTCATATCTCGCTCTAGTCCATTCTACTTCATTGAGTTTACTTTCTAACGCGATGCGTAGAGACGGTATTTCTAGCTCTACAGGTTGTACAGCATCCATTCCATAGACTAAGGAAAATGGCGTATTCCCTGTTGATGACCGAATTGACGTGCGATAACCCCACAGAGCAAAGTGGAGTTTGTCAGGCCAATCTTTGTAATTTTCTGTCACCTTCTTGATGATCGTCTTTAAATTTTTATTAGCTCCCAATGCCAATACTGTTTCGAGGCCTACCACGCATGCTTCGTATTCTGCAGCGTTGTTGGTAACGTCGAAATCTAGCTTTATGGAGATTGGAACATGTTCTTCTTTAGGTGATACTAATAGTACTCCTACACCACATCCCTTTTGGTTTGAGGCTCTATCGAAGTAGAGAGTCCAAGTATCATCTCTGTGACCATCAAGTCTTCGTCTGGAAAATCATTCTCATGTATAGGCGTGAAATCTTCTATTGGAAAATCTGCCAAGAAATCTGAAACCATAGATCCTTTAATAGCCTTTTGGGGCATGAATCTTACATCGAATTGGGTTAAATTGACTATCCATCTTGATATTTGCCCATTTAGTGTAGATTTCTCGAAAAAATACTTGAGTGGATCCATTCGAGATACTATGAAGACCGTATCAACGAGCATGTAATGTCTTAACTTGGTTGTGTCCCACACCAATGTGAGGCACAATTTCTCAAGTGGTGTATAGCGTATTTCATACTCGAGCATCTTTTTACCGTAGATGGTGTTTTCCTTTCCTTCTACTTCCTGTGCGAGCATAGCCCCCATTGTCTCTTTAGTGACTGTTAAGTACAACCTAAGAGGGATTCCTGGGAGTGCTGGTGCTAATACGGGAGGATTAGCGAGGTAGGCTTTGATCTTCTTAAAGGCTTTTTGACACTCATCGTCCAATATTACTGGTACATTCTTTTCAAGCTTCTTTAATATTGTTTCACATATTGTTGTCAATTTAGATATGAACCTACTTATGTATTGCAACTGGCCAATGAATCCTCGAATTTCCTTCTCGGTTTTGGGCGGTGGCATTGACATGATTTCCTTGATCTTGGTTGGGTCTATCTCTATTCCTCTAGAGCTAATGACGTAGCCCAAGAGTTTTCCTGAGGTGACTCTAAAAGCACACTTTGATGGGTTCAACCTCATGTTGTATTTTCTTAACCTTTTGAAGAATTTTCTTAGGGTTACCAAACGTCCTGGGCGATCCTTTGATTTCACAATCATGTCATCTACATAGACTTCGACTTCCTTGTGCATCATGTCATGGAGTAAAGCAGTGCTGCTCGTTGGTAAGTGGCACCTGCATTTTTCAACCCGAATGGCATCACCATGTAACAGTAAGTGCCCAAAGGTGTTATGAACGTTTTTTTCTCCATGTCTTCTTCTGCCATGAGGATCTGATTGTACCCTACGTATCCATCCATAAACGAGAGAAGTGCGTGGTTTGTTGTATTATCTACTAAAATATCGATGTGTGGTAAAGGGAAGTCGTCCTTTGGACTTGCCTTATTTAGATCTCGATAGTCGACACACATTCGTACTCTTCCATCCTTCTTCGGAACTGGGACTACATTTGCGACCCATTCGGGGTATTTGGATACCCTGATAAAACCTGCTGTTATCTGTTTTTATACTTCTTCTTTTATTTTAAGGGCTACGTCGGGTTTCATTCGACGTAACTTTTGTTTTACAGGTTTCATTCCTGAAATTAGTGGAATTGTGTGTTGATCTATTTCTCTACTAATGCCTGACATATCTTCATATGACCAAGCGAATACATCGATGAATTCTTTTAATAGATTAATAAAATCGGTTCTTTCATCTTTATTAAGTTTTAGTCCGATTTTAACTTCTCTTTTAATGGTTGGATCTTTTGAGATGTCAACCGTTTCAGTATCCTCAATTATCGGTGTTTTATTTTCAAGTGTTTCCATTGCTTTAATTATTTCTTTGTCACTTTCATTATTAGTTAAGCAATGCTCATCATCTTGAGTTGAAGAATAACATGAAGAGTAAGCAAAAGAGGACATGTTATTGAATTCAGAAACCATTACATCGAATAAAGTTATGTCCGTTGGGACTTGATTATTAACTATTCTAGGAGAAGGTGCTAAGGGAGAAGAACTAGGAGAGGGTGCTACGACTAAAGACTTAGAAGACTCGATAGGGGAAGACTCTGACTCAGACGATTCATCGAACATTGGTCCTTGTCCGGTTGTTATGGAGATCTTTCTTCCACTTGGAGTAGTCACCTTCACAGTCTTTTGCCATCCTTGAACTAGACCCTCTGCTGGAGTGATAAGTTTGGAGGGATCAAATTTATCACTCTGTAGTACTGTTTAAATGAGCAAAGAATTATCTTCGATATGCGTTGGCTCATTCTTCTCATACCCAAAGAGAAGTCCCATGACATTAAACTCAAATCATGGGGGTGCTTTCTCTTTATGAATGGGAGTTGGGAAATCATCTAGAAAATTACAATCCAAAAATATTTCAAACCCAGGTTGTCTTATCCCATTCTTGACAAAGGGTTCAGGAAATTCATAGCATGGATAATCCTCTCCCTCTTTTATGAATTGTCCATTTAGGGTAAGAGGATAATGATCCATTGGGATCGCTTTCTTTTGGGTACGAGCATTCCTACGGTGCATTTGCTTTTTCCCGGGCTCTCTTAAGCTCCTTCGTAGTCGATTCAAAACCAAGTCCAAAAGTGTTCAATTTAGGGAGGCAAGGCAGTTCTATTTGCTTTGCTATCCCTTTCTTCTTTCCGAGGGTCATTCTAAGAAAGTGTCCCTATTTCTTGAGGATAGCATTCACTGTCATGTTAGAGTGGAGGTTGTAGTGAAGAGGGGTCCTTTCATCCTCCTCAATTAAGGAGACCTCTTCGTTAAAGCGCCACAAGTCTTCGTCATCTTCATCGTGCTCCACGTTTATGATGGGATTCTCGATAGCCTTGATTCTCATTGGTGAAGCATCAATTGTGATAGGGATTCCTCCAACTATAGCCTTCAATTGCTGATGAAGGGATGAAGGGACGGCCTTTAGGTCGTGAAGCCAAGGGCGTCCCAACAATAGGTTGAAAGATGCTTTAATATCTACCACTTGAAAAGTAGTAGCATGTTCTATGACTCCTGCCGTTACATTCATGGTGATAGTCCCAAGAGCTTGGCGGCGAGTGTTGTCATAGGCTCTTATTCCCTGTGTAGACGGAGACAAGTCTTCATCTTTTATCCCTAACATTCTCGCTGTTTAGAGTGGGCAGACATTAATTGCTGATCCATTATCTACAAGAGTCATTGGGACATTCATCCTCTTGCAGATTACTGTGAGGTTTAGTGCTTTGTTATGCTTATCACCCTCTGGAGGTAAGTCTTTGTCAGAAAAGGTGATCAAATTAATGGGACTAGGAAGATCACTCGTGAGAAAAGTAACCAATCCCTCAGGAATGGTTTTACAATCTATTCCTATTTTGTCCAAAGCATTCATCATTGCCAATCTATGTTGATGGGATGTAGCTAAGAGTTTCCATACATTTATATCAACTTTAGTCTTCTTTAATTGCTTGACAACATCGTTGTCTTCTATAATGGGTATGGGAATTTGCTGAGTAGTAGGAACTGGTTGTTACATAGTAATGGGAGGTTGCATTCTCCCGGATCTTGTGAGGACATCTATAGGTGAATCTTCTTCATCCCATATGTCGTCCACTGGATATATTGTGGAGAGTGGGGTCTCTTCCATATCCTTAAGGTAGACGTCTTCATCGCCAATGTCCTAAACTCCATTAATGGTAGAATCTTTCTGTTGTGGAATTTGGACTATCTTTTTATCATCAATCAGAATCTGAATTAAATCCTTAAATTTGAAATAGTGTTCGATTGTATGTCCCCCTAACTGATGATATGGATAGTAGAACCTATCTGTCCTCTTTAGTGATTCAAATGGTCTCGGTTCGAGAGGTTTAATCTTGCCACTCTCGGAGAGAATTTTGAACATATTCGCATAGGTGGTCCCAATTGGAGTGTAGGACTTATGGTTCCTTTTTGGTGTTTCGACTACTTGAAGAGAGAATGGTTTCTTCGTAGTTGGGGTTACCTCTTTGTTGACATGTTTATTGTGTTCTTGTTTTGTGCGTTCAAGAACTCTTCTACGTATGTATAGACACCCAAATGTGTCTCCCCAAAACCAAACCCAGTGATGAATACCTTTTGCGTCGAATGATTATCGAACGAGGTGAAAGTGTGAAAAGTCAAGTGTTGCGGTTGGTTTTTATTAAAATTCTTTCTTTCTATTTTCGAAAAGAACTCTATTTTATGAAAACAGCCAATCTAGTTTAGTTTGGTCCATGACAAGGGTCCAATAATAGTGTAGTTGGATGGGGCTTGCAAAGAGCTTTCCAACGATATATTACAAGCCCAATTCCGATGAATAATGAGGAAGTTATGGCCAAAATACTAAACTGGGCCCGATTTGATCTTTACATGCGGCCCAATGATCTAGTGGAGGGCCCAATATTAATTATTACTCCTAAAGTTATTAGAATTGATTATAGTCTTCTAGAATTCTCTAGAAGGTTCTCTTTAATCCTAATAAAGATTAGTATTAATAATTATATTTTGATAAAGTTTTATTTGGAATAAAATATTATTTTATGAAAAATACGATTTCGATTTTCATACGGACTTTACAAATCAATTTTGATTCATATGTGGACTTCGTGTTTGAAAGCGCGTAGAAATCCAGGCTGTCGCCACGCGACAGACCCTGTCGCCTGGCGACAAGGTCGGTTTTGCGGCGACAGAGTGGAGTTTTATTCCTTATCAAATTCTACCTATTTTCGGACTGTTTTCTTATAAATAGGGTCCTGAACCTCCGTTTTTATTCATCAACATTCATTAATTCTCATAATAAACAATCATCATCATCAATCATCTCTCTCTAAAGCTAGAAGCTTTCTCTCTCTATTCTTTTTCTAAACCTTCCCTGTAACAAAATTCCGTATTCACGAGATCTAGACACACCTAGCTGAGTTCGAAGTTGCCTTCGCCCTAGACGTGAAAGGTTATAGTTTCTGAGGGTTTGGTCCTTAATCTCTATTTCAATAAAGTTTTTTTTTATTGTTTATTTTATATTTTCCTTGAAATTACTAACGCGTGTATTTTGTTATTAGAAAGAGGCACGAGGCATCAAAGTATGTAATCTTATTGCTCTATTCTTGTAGAAAGCATGTTTAAATTTGTTTAATTCCTAGCATCATGTTAGGATGTTTCTATTGCTTTCTAGTATCATGTTTAGGGTGCCTTTTACTCTTTTCTAATATCATGTTAGTACCATGTTAGGTCTAAAGCTTTGATTCTTAATGCTTAGTGACATGCTAGGGTTTGTTATTAATCTTGTTAGTATCATGCCTAGGATCTTGCTAATATTATGCTTTGACATGATTATGATAATTATTTTAATTATGATTGTTATTATGATTATGATTATAATTATTATGATGATTGTTATTATGTTGCTTGATATTATATTATTGTTATTGCTTGATCACGCCTTTTATGCATGTTTAAAGGGAATTTGTACTTGTAATCACGCTTAATAAGATAATTAATAATCTTGTTTAGGGTTAATATGATTATAATTCAAGTGATCTCCAATAATAGTTTTGCTTGTGCATTAATATTCAACCAACATAGATAAACAGGTTTAGGGGTAACTTATTGTTTGCATGTTAGTCAGAAAGAGCACATGAATACGAGAAGAATGAAGTAGAGGCCTATTTTTAGGGCAGGTTCAATCTCTTTTAGGTTGGATTTGTACCTTCATCCCCGAACCCTATTTGGTTCAAGACCTTTTGGAGTTGACGATCTCCTGGATCGTTAAGAGGTGTAATCTTCACCTTGTGAACGGTTTACAAGTTCCCAAAACTTGTTGGTGACTCTTTTGCTTTAGCTTCCTTCCCTTTGGACGCCACCATGCTTAAGTGTATGATCACAGTGGGGTTCAAGCTTGGGGTTAATGGCTTGAAATATTTCCTACAGTTTTTGGCGACTCCATTGGGGAGGATTTCTATTTTAATTCCTGAAATTTATTTCGGCAATGATTTAAAATGAGCGGATGAGACTCGAAAATTTCTAAGTATTTCATGTGCGTAATTTTGATTAGCATTATTGTCATATACATAAAAAAGGTCCTCACTGGATAGACCATCCGAAATGAGTAAAAAACATAGGATTTTTACACGTAGGAAATTTGAGAAATATCTTTCACAACTAGAATTAAAATAACGCTGCGAAATCTGGAAAATTCTAAGAACGTAGATACCTGCTGAGGCATGTAGGAACTAGCGCCCAGAAAACAGGGTTTGTCGCCTGTAAAGTGCTTCTGTCGCCTGGCGACAGTTCTGTCGCTTGGCGACAGGGGTACTTTTGTGGCGAGAGTCCCTGTAGTCTGGCGACAAGTTCTTCCAATATCGAGCCAGAACTCTGCCATCTTGTTTTGACCATTTCTAGCACTGTTGGCTCGATTCTATTTCCTGATTGAGTTTTTCTCACTTTTCTGAAACCCATATGTGTTCTACATATGGACATAACCCTTTGGGGGTTCACGCTCCATCTACCCAATCAAACGCTCCTGGCAACTACGGGTACATCCGAGTTTGTGAATCCACCAAACCATGGAAGCGAGTTTAACTTGCGGGGTCCCATCCACTCGCGCCAACCCTTCCAAAGGTAAGGCTTGCGCGCGGTGCATCCGGACTCATAACTATGGACCCTCTTTGACTAAACCATATCCTGAACTTTAGAGAACTAGAGCCATGGTTAGGTTGCAAACTCATTGCATCATATCGTGACTATTTGAATTACTTGTGCATTCTTTGCTTGTGCATACCTTATATGTGCTAACCTTTTGTTTGACTTGTGTTTAAGTCTAAATAAACCAATTAATGACTAAAAAGGACTTTGTCTAATTAATTAATTAATTAATTAATTTCACTAATTAAAGGCTAAATTAATCTGACTTAGTACGACTTTAGGCATGTCCCCTTAAAGTAAGCTTACTGGAAACAGTCCCAGATTAATGTTCCAGCAATGGCGCAGGAGTTTGGGCTGTGGCACCACAGTTTACTGCCTGTCGCCTGGCGACAGATTTGTCGTCTGGCGACAAGCTTTAATCTTTGGCAACAGTTCTGTTGTTCCGGCGACAGTCTAGATTCTTACTTGAGTCATCATGACGAGTCTAATTAACTATTCTGCTAATCAGTTTAATCAATTTGTTAAGTCCTTCATTGAGTCTAGGCACCTAGTCCCATGGTCATACACAAGAGTCAAAGCATGTCACTTGCACTCACTTATAAAGCACACACTTAACATGTATGTCACACCTTGACCATGTCTAGAGAGTCTTGAATGCGTGTTTTCCGTCATTTTTTTAGGGGGGTAAGTCGGCTATTAATCCTCCAATTAAACCACTTGTTTGAACCCATTCCCAAAAATATACACCCTATCTATTTTTTTTTAACCAAAAATCAAAGTCAATTTGAGTCAAGTCATTAAAACAAATGTGGTTTAATCTACAGCGCGTGGTTAAGAAAGGAAGGGTGTTTAATCAAGGATAACAGGTTCGTTCAAGTCTCACTTTTTGATAAGCCAATCAGTCGAAAAAGGAAAGCTAAGAAGACAATGGCAAGTCAAGAAGAAGTCAACGAACTCAGGGGATAGGTGGCTAACATGGCTGAAATGTTGAAGAGTCTAACTCTTCAAATCAATGACCCCGCAAGACAACAACAGATGGAGCTCATCCAGGAAAGTTTGAGCAGATTATCCAATGACTATAGATTGCGAGGCATTAGCTCACAAGGGGTCTCGGTGGACAAGGATCTTCTTCCGCAGAAGTTCAATGCCAACGACATCCCGAAATTCAAGGCAATGGACAACCTTTATTTTCATTTAAGAGCTTTTGAAACTGTAATTAATATTAAGGGAATAGACAAAAAATCTTTTCATTATGTGTTTTCTCTATCTTTAGAAACCGTTTGTCAGCAATGGTACTTTTCTCTTGATAAAGAGAAAACCTCTAGTTGGGAGTCAATTGTAAACGCTTTCATTAATAGATATAAATGCAATATTCAAGTTGAAACTGATCATAGGGAACTTGAAATACTTAAGGAGAAAGAAAATGAAGGCTTTACTTCTTTCTTTAGTAAATGGAGGGAAACTTCTGCAAAGATGGTTGAGGTGCCTAGTGAGAAAGAATCTGTGAGGATGTTCATCAAGAATCTCTAAGAAAAATATTCTAAGCATCTCAAATACCAAAATAACTTGCACACTTTCAAGGCCGTCTATGACATTGGTATCAATATTGAAGACGACCTAGCTAAACAGAAATCTGCTAACAACAGTAACTCTAATAGTGGCTGGAAAGGCAAGAAGAACGACAATCCTTCTTCTTCCAAAACCACCCACTCAAATAATGTTAGCACCTTTAATTTGAGTGAAGTCCTCGCTATAAATAATCAAGGACAAAAGAAACCACTTAGGAGGAACTTTACTCCTATTAGTATAAGTTATGACACCGCATTCGATCGCTTACATGCAAAAGGTTTTATAACTCCCATATGACCGTTTGGGGACCCACCTGTCGAGAAGAGAACGACTAGCTGGAACCCCAATGCACATTGCAAGTATCATTAGGGTAGGGGCCATCTCACAGAAAATTGTTGGAAGCTAAAGGAAGAGATCCAAGATTTAATTGATAAGAACAAACTTCCATTGCCCCCTGCAAGCAACAAGCCAAATATCAATAATGCACCACTGTCAGATTCCTTGGCTATTTCTGATGAGGAAAATCAGGTTGACCCCTCGAACCTCATCAAACCTGTCGAAGCTATTGAAGAAGAGGAGGAAATCTTCGAAGATGCCGAAGATCATTTTCCTTGTGGACAAGAACCTGCGACAAAACAAGAAGTGTGTATCCTTATTTAGGTTGTTATGGAAGCAAGAGAATTATTACGCGAGGCCATGGAGGTGGTAAAAGAACGAAACGAACTACTGTGGATTTATGGGGCTTTAATGAAGAGGTCTCCTTAATTGAGGAAGATGAAAGGACCCCTCTTCGCTACGACCTCCACTCTAACATGATAACCAATACTATCCTGAGAAAACAAGGACACTTCCCTGGAATGACTCTAGGAAAGAAGAAAGGGATAGCAAAACAAATGGGACTACCTGGCCTCCCTAAATTAGATACTTTCGGACTTGGTTTCGAATCGACTCTCGAAGATCTAAAGCAAGCCCAGGAAAAATCAAAAGCACGTAGAAATGCTCGCGCACAAAAGAAAGCAATCCCAATGGATCAATACCCTCTTACCTTAAATGGACAATTCATAAGAGAAGGAGAAGATTATCCATGTTACGAATTTCCAGAACCCTTCGTTGTAAACGGCATAAGACAACCTGGATTCGAAATATTTCTGGATTGTTGCTTTCTCGATGAGATCCCAACTCCTATACATAAAGAAAAAGCACCCCCATGCTTTGACTTTAACGTCATGGGACTTCTCTTTGGGCAAGAAAAGAATGAGCCAAGACATATAGAGGATAACTCTTCACTCATTCAAAAGGTCCTACAAAGCGAGAACTTTGATCCTTCCAAGCTCATCACTCCAGCAGAAAATGACTACTGCAAACGAAAAGAAGATCTTAATAACTACAGGACAAGGGCCAATGTTTGAAGAATCGTCTGAGTCAGAGTCTGAGTCGGATTCTTCCCCTATCGAGTCCTCTAAGTCTCTAGTTGTAGCACCTCCCTCTAATTCTTCTATTCCAATATCTACACCTAGGATAGTTAGAAATCATGTCCCAATGGACATTTCTTTGTTCGATGTAATGATTTCTGAGTTTAATAATATGTCTTCTTCCCCTTATTCCTCGTGTCTTTCTTTAACTCAAGATGATTTTTGCTTAACTAACGATGAAAATGACAAAGAAATCATTAAAGCAATGGAAACACATGAAAATAAGACACCAATAATTGAGGACACTGAAACAGTTGATATCTCAAAAGATCCAACCATTAAAAGAGAAGTTAAAATCGGACTCACGCTAAACATAGATGAAAGAACCGATTTAATTAATCTACTTAAAGAATTCATCGATGTATTCGCATGGTCATATGAAGATATGCCAGGCATTAATAGAGAAATAGCTCAACACACTATACCACTAATCCCAGGAATGAAACCTGTAAAACAAAAGTTGCGTCGAATGAAACCCGACGTAGCTCTTAAAAAAAAAAAGAAGTACAAAAGCAAATAACTGCAGGTTTTATCAGGGTATCCAAATACCCCGAATGGGTTGCAAATGTAGTCCCAGTTCCAAAAAAGGATGGTAGGGTTCGAATGTGTGTCGACTATTAAGATCTAAATAAGGCAAGTCCAAAGGACGACTTCCTTTTACCACACATCGATATTTTGGTAGATAATACAGAAAATCACGCACTTCTCTCATTTATGGAGGGATACGCAGGGTACAACCAGATTCTCATGGCCGAAGAAGACATGGAGAAAACAACATGCATAACACCTTGGGGTACGTACTGTTACACGGTAATGCCATTCGGGTTGAAAAACGCGGGTGCCACTTACCAACGAGCAGCAACTTCCCTACTCCATGACATGATGCACAAAGAAGTCGAAGTATACGTGGACGACATGATTGTGAAATCTAAAGACCGTCCAGGACATCAAGTGGCCTTGAGAAAATTCTTTGAGAAGCTAAGAAAATATAACATGAGGTTGAATCCATCCAATTGTGCTTTCGGAGTAACCTCAGGCAAACTCTTGGGATATGTTATAAGCTCTAGAGGAATAGAGATAGACCCAACCGAGATCAAAGCAATCATATCAATGCCACCGCCTAAAACCGAGAAGCAAATTCGAGGATTTATTGGCCGGTTACAATATATAAGTAGGTTCATATCTAAGCTAACAACAATATGTGAACCAATATTCAAGAAGCTTAAGAAAAATGTGCCAGTAATATGGGACGACGAGTGTCAAAAAGCCTTTGAAAAGATCAAAGCCTACCTCGCCAATCCTCCCGTATTAGCCCCAACGCTTCCAGGAATTCCTCTAAGGCTGTACTTAACAGTCACCAAAGAAACAATGGGAGCTATGCTCGCACAAGAGGTAGAAGGGAAAGAAAACCCCATCTACTACCTAAGCAAAAAGATGCTCGAATATGAAGCACGCTATACACCACTTGAGAAATTGTGCCTCGCATTGGTGTGGGCCACAACCAAGTTAAGACATTACATGCTTGTTCACACAGTCTTGTAGTGTCACGAATGGATTCTCTCAAGTACTTATTCGAGAAATCCACGCTTAATGGACGCATCTCAAGGTGGATAGTCAACCTAGCCCAGTTTGATGTAAGGTTCATGCCTCAAAAGGCTATTAAAGGATCTATAGTCTCGGACTTCTTAGCGGACTTTCCAATAGAAGATTCGACACTAATACACGACAATGAATTTCCAGATGAAGACTTAATGGTCACGGAAGATGATACTTGGACTTTATACTTCGATGGAGCCTTGAACCAAAAGGAATGTGGCGTAGGAGTCCTATTAGTATCACCTAAAGAGGAGCATGTTCCAATTTCAATAAAGTTAGATTTCGACGTTACCAACAACGCTACAGAGTATGAAGCATGCGTGGTAGGCCTCGAAACAACTTTAGCATTGGGTGTAAAGAAACTTCGAATATTCGGAGATTCTTCTTTGATCATCAACCAAATCTCCAAAAGATGGAAAATAAAGAGCGAAAGCTTAGCCCCTTACCAAACCTATCTGGAAACTCTCACCGATCAACTGGAAAAGGTGGAATACACATATCTACCTAGAGAAGAAAAACAATTTGCCGATGCCTTGGCAAGACTAGCCTCAATGGTTAGGATTCCTAAGGAAATTGAGCAAATGCCTCTAACGATAGAGAAAAGACACAAACCAGCATACATTCAGGCTATAGAGGATGATGAAACAATCCAAGAAGAAGAAGAAGAAGAATAAGAACCATGGTATACCGACATACTCAATTATGTCACCAAAGGAGAATACCTTCCTCATGCTGGCAAAAGAGCAAAACGAGCTTTGAGACTTTTGGCTTCCCAATACGTACTCATAAATGATGAGCTACACAAAAGGGTACCTAAAGGTCGAGCCCTATTATGTGCAGGCAAGAAGGACGCTCAGAGAACTATGAGAATAGTCCACGAAGGAGTATGTGGAACACATGTTAATGGCAAAAGGCTAGTCCAAAAGATAATGCTAGAAGGATATTATTGGACTACCATGAATAGGGATTGTCATCAATATGTAAAAAGATGCCCTAAGTGCCAAATTTATGCAAATTTGCAACATATTCCTCCTTCTCTTCTCTACACCTACACCTCACCATGGCCATTCTTAACATGGGGAATCGACATAATCGGAAAAATCACACCTCTTGGGAAAGGAGTTCACGAGTACATCTTGGTAGCAATCGATTACTTCACAAAGTGGGTTGAAGCACAATCATATGTTAAACTCACTGCAAAACATGTAGCACTCTTTATCGAAAGGAACATAATTTGTCGATACGGAGTCCCACATGAGATGATAACTACCAATGGAACTCACTTTCAAGCCGAATGTGAAGAATTGTTACAAAAGTATGATATTCAACATCACCATTCTTCCCCTTACAGACCTCAAGAAAATGGAGCAGTTGAAGTGGCTAATAAAAATTTAAAACTATCATCGAGAAAATGACAGAAAATTACAAGGATTGGCCTGACAAACTCCATTTTGCACTTTGGGGTTATGGCACGTCAATTCGAACGTCAACAGGAAATACGTCATTTGCCCTAGTCTATGGAATGGATGCCGTACACCCTGTAGAACTAGAAATACCTTCTCTACGCATTGCGTTAGAAAGTAAACTCGATGAAGTTGAATGGACTAGCGCACGGTATGAAAAGTTAATTCTACTTGATGAAAAACGACTAGAAGCTCTACATCATACCTAATGCTACCAAACTTGTATGGCTAGACACTTCAACAAAAAGGTCAAGACAAGAAACATCAAGGTTGGAGACTAGGTACTAAAAGCACTAAGAAAAAATGTGTTTGATCTAAGAGGCAAATTCAGGCCCAATTGGTCCGGACCATACCTTGTCAAAACAATCCTGTCAAGAGGTACAGCTCAATTAATTGACATGGATGGCAATGAATTCTCAAACATGACCAATCTGGACCAACTTAAGAAGTACTACCCATAATTACTTGAGTAGGACACTCAAGATAGCTACGTTTGGCCTGATTCCTTAAGAAAGGATACGTAGGCAACCCTTTAAAAGGGTGCGGCCACTTTAATTATCAAGCATTTTGCGTCCCAGCATCGACAAAAGCATAGATTAAAAAAATAAAAAAAATTGTCGCTAGACGACAAGCGTGTCTCTAGGCGACAAATTAAAAAGTCTGGCAACAGACTCGTATGAGCGACGCCAATTTTCTGCGGACATCTGGACAACCTTGGTGCATCCTGGAATTTTTTCAACTTCCGTACTTGAAGAAATTTTTCGGAAATAAATATTTTAGGTTGTTTTCATTGCTTTAAATGAACAAATGTAAAGTTAATTTAATTAAAAAGCTGAAATTGCATTAATAAGTAAAAGAATTACATCATTGATGGAATTTAAATAAAGCTTAAAAAATTAAAATTAACTTAAATTGTCTAATAAATCGGAGGAAAAGCAATACTCTAATCTTTCTTTTCTTTCTTCATTCTTTTCCAATTTTTGTCAGAGGCTTCTCCTTCATGCATCACTTTTGCTAAGAGACATCCGTTAGAAGCTCTACATTCGATTTTAGTGTGGATAGTCTCTCCCACAGCTAAAACTCCATGCTTCTTCTCTACCCAAACCTTCTTTTCTGTAGAGTCCACCTTTCTTTTCCCTTTGTCTTTTTTAGCACTCTTCTTCTTAGGTATCACAGGAGTCTTAAACTCAACTCTTTCACCTAGGCGTTCCTTCGCAGGCATTTTCTTGTCACCAAGGCGAGTCTTCACATTGGTCTTCTCTATTTTGGTTCGGTCCCTTTGAGATCTACCAGTCAACCATTGCTTCACATCATTGGACAAAGAAGGTGGAGCCTTTTGGGTAATCACTTTCCATAAAGGCCTAGCACACCAATACCCGTCAAATCGTTCAACTTCTTGTGAAACCGGGAATTCATAAGGGCGACGAAGATCTCCCGTAGGAATGGTTTGCGCAATCCCATATTGCCTCTTTACTATGCAGGGATAATAAAAGGTCAATTTTGACAAACTAGGAAGACGACAAAAGGGTTGGGTATTACAACCAATCATCTTTTCAAGCTTCCACTACGGAACAACCCATTTAATGGAGAAGTCACAACAGGCAAAAACTTTGCCCCATTCACGGCGACCCATCTTCATGGAGAAACGTTTCTTTCGTCGAACAAAGCAATTGGGGGTATATTTGTCAACATTATCAGGAGGACTAATCAATTCTAGTCTCTCTGTGAGCCACATCTGTAAAAATCAATGCACATAATCAGTATTGCTATACAAAAGTATATTTTTAATTTCTTTAATTAAGAATATTATTTTTCTACCTGTAATAAAATTGGAGAGCCTCGAATAGGTGCTTCTGGATTCTTTTTCAATTCATCAAGACTAAGCATAGTCTCTCCAACGATTAATGGCATTGGATTTCTCCCAGATTCGATTTGTTCTAGCATAGATATTATAATTGCTTGACCATCATTATTTTTACCATTAGTAAGAAAAATATTGGCTAAGCATGCAAAAGAGGAAAGCTCTTCTCCTATAGACATGAAAAGATTCAGAGCGAGGTCTATCAAAATAAAAACGTTAAAATTCTTTTAAATCAACATTATTACCATGAACGATGTTTTTAGATCTTTACCCCTAAGGTCAAGGAAACGCTCATAGTCTTTGTAATAATACTCACTCACCGTAGGCATTACCACAAGATTTAATGGAGGAAAGCCTAGAATGGCTCAGAAGTGCGGCGACGCCTTTAGCCAGATCTACTCGACTCTCTCCTAGCCTCGGGTCTCAACCGAGTGCGGGGTGAAGGAATAGGCTGTCCCTGCAAAGGTAAATCAAGTCAGGCACCAAGGAAAGAATATAATGAAAGGTGATACAAAAGAAAAACAAGAGAGATTCCTTCTCAACGTCGTTCCGCCGACAGGTAGCTCGGTCCCGTAACCTCACGAGCTCGCTGCAAAAGGCGTCTATACACCTCGCCATAGCTGTCACCACCTTGAGAGAAAACTGTTAAAGGAATAAAGTCAGTGATAATACAGGACAAATACAACAAGAAAATAGATAAGCTCACCCGAGTCTGGTTACGAGGAATGGAGCGTTCAACAAAACGCTGATCCTCGGGGGCTGGAGGAATCATCTCCTCGATCGGTCCGAATGTACCCTGGTAATAGATAGACATCCTCGGAGGGACGAACTCCCTAGGCCCAGCCTGATAAAACAAAATTCAAATGATCAGAATTCCCTTGGGGGCTACCAAAAGAAAAATAAAAAGTAAAGCATACCGCTGCCTCCTCAGACAAAACAGGGGCCAGCGCTAGCAAAGGCAGCAAGTCATCCTCATAACTCTTCTCCAAATGGACATGAGACCGCGAGGGAGTGCCGGGAGACAACCGACTCGTGCAGTCACGCATCAACGCCTCGTGAAACATATGTTGAGGCGGGCAAGCGGGGACGATGAAAACATCCGAGGAGTGCTGAATAGCTACTCTCTCGCCAAGATACACTGTAGCGTCATACGTCCCTTGAAAATGACGACGCTCGGTAGCATACCGCGTGGCCAGCGCAGGTATAACCAAATCAGCCCATGGTCGGTATACTACGTCAGGCTCCTACAAAACAGCTATGTAAGATAAATGCGCTCAGAAGAGTAATATCAAAAAAATAAGTGTTCACGGGAATTCACCGAGAGGATCAGATCTCGAATACGTGCAGTCTCGACCTGGCCCGTACGACCTCCCCAACCAGCGCCAATGGGGAGCTCGCGAGGTGAAGGTCTCACCAGCGCAAGCGAGGGGAAGTACTCGTAGAACCAAATCTATATAGATAAGGAAAAGTCAGCAAATGCTTGCATGAGTCTAGAGCTAATTTCAAAACGATAGAAATATACCTCTACGACCCTCCAGAAACTGGAAAGTGTGACCTCTCCAGACAAGGCCCTGTGACGACAGGAACGTCGCAAGCCTAGAAGAAAGTCAGCATAGGCCAAGTTGGCCCAATCATACGTGCCGACTAGAGGAAGGTCGCGAACAGCTCTCAGGTAGTAGAGTAGCACTCGACTACCCTTATCAGGAGAAAAGGTCCCTGACAGCAAAAAAAGAACAAAGATGCGCACCCGCTGCTCGTGAGTGGTCGCATCATCCTCAAAAGCCGCCACCAAGGTGGAACGGCGGATGCACCAGGAACTAAGCTGTCCCGGATGAGCCTCGGCACGACCCGAACAGCAATCGGAACCAATAACTCCGAAACCATCGGTGAGTAGACAGTAATATCACTGTCAAATGGTAGTGGAGAAGAACGAAACTCCAAACCTGTGATGAGATTAAAGTCGCCAGGAGTGACCGTCATCTCACCCTAGGGAAAGTGAAAGGTGTTGGTGGTGTCCCAAAAGAACTCCACCAAAGCTCGGACAACGACGTTACCCCCATCAGAGGAGTACATGGCCTGAGTAGCCCGAAAGAGGGGAGTCAAACCACAGGACTACCAGAGCTGTCGCAACACCTCGTCTCTGCAAGCTTTATATAGCGTACCGATGACGTTGTTGCCAGAACCATGACTGCGAGTCTCCCACTGATAAGCCCGTGACGCACCCACTCGGAGATATGGTGCTCGGGAGAAAAGAAAAGAGTGTGCTCATCCCACTCTGGAAAAGGTCCAAGTCTAGTAGAGGAGTCCTCACCCTCGTCGATGGGCTCGTCCTCCTGGCGTATGTCCCTCGACTGAGAACCAGAGCCGCGTTGCCTAACCATGCTATATTATGTAAATAATAAAGAATAAGGTTCCATGGTATCTAAGGTTCGCCTAGCCGCATGATACTATGTTTGCAAAAAATGGAGTATGTAGTACAAAAATAGAGCACAATTTCAACATGAGCATAATTAGCATTTTCAAGAAACTAAACAATTTCTTGCAATACTATGATAAATATTGTGACAAATTGTACAAGAAGAACCTGTAAAAAGGCAAAGAACGGATAACATTGTTCTTCACGTCCTCAAGAGGTCCAGCAATGGTGAATCGCTCATTTCTTCACCAAATTGAGTCAAACAAGTCTCAAAACACTCCCAAGGCAATGCATAAACATAATCAATAAAGTTCAAGGCATAAAATTCAGCAAAAGAAGCGAATTAAGTAAAAACATGTTCGAATTTTCGGGAAATTCGTGAACAAAGAACGCATAATTCAGCAAAAACCGAGTTGAGTTTGAATAAAACTTACATGGATCAGGAAAATAGATGAAATAAGCTTGGATTTGCAACAAGTTTGAGCGAATTCGGTTGAGAATTGAGCGAGAACGAGAAGATCGAAGTTCTTGAGCGAATGCGAAAAACAGAACAGCAGCAACGGAAAATGAAGAAGAAAGGGAGGGTATTTAAAAAAAACCCGACCCTGTCGCCAAACGACAAGTTTGTCGCGTGGCAACAAAGCCTGTCGCCCGGCGACAAGCAGAAAAAGCAGCGACAA
This sequence comes from Chenopodium album, assembly GCF_948465745.1. Classification (NCBI taxonomy): domain Eukaryota; kingdom Viridiplantae; phylum Streptophyta; class Magnoliopsida; order Caryophyllales; family Amaranthaceae; genus Chenopodium; species Chenopodium album. The sequence goes on from NC_137843.1 coordinate 48,030,587, forward strand.
GCAGTTCCGGCTAGCGCTGGAGCGGCGCTAGAGTACAGGGCTCCATAATATGGTTATGTGAACCTCGTGCAGCGGTTTGGGTTCCTTGGTACGCCTGTTAGCCCCTCTAAGCAACTTGACATGATTTAATGATCGGCTCGATCACGATTAAATCAAGAGATCAACCTGGTAAAAAGATCGTCTCACTTAGCTTAAAGCGCCTAAGCGTTAGCTCACTACAAAGGCACCGACATAATGGTTCATAAACAGCAAAAGCACCGACGTAATGGTTCACAAGAAGCAGAAGCGCCAACGTACTGGAATAGCGGAAGCAAAGTTCAAGCGAACTTTAAAGGATCAATAGGCATTGGTCTTCGGTGATATTCATCGGAGTATTGTCACAAACAAATGAGGATAACTACAAGCAGAGTTATCTTCGACAGCGTTCCCTAGCTTGCGGAGGGTTGTCACCAACAACTGAAGATGACTACAAGCAGATTTATCTTCGATCGTGTTCCCTAAGATGTGGAAGATGGTCACAAAAAAACTGAAGATGGCTACAAGCAGAATTATCTTCGATCGTGTTCCCTAGGATGTGGAAGATGGTCACAAGCAGTGGAGAATGACTACAAGCAAAGTCATCTTCAACGATAGGAGACAGCTACAAGCAGAGCGGTCTTCAACAAATGCAACAAAAACCGGTTACTTTCAGAGACGTGTGCTCGACGGTGCAAGATACGCGTTTCTTAACTCTTTTATCTGTTTAACTAACACTAGTTTGCAGTTATTGGCGTTACAAGAATGATTTAGGATCGTAGAACATTCTGAATCATTCTCCGTCCCTATCGCTACTTTGACTTTCGTTTTTGAAACATGCGTTTCTCCAAACTCAGTCAAAGTGGGGGCTTTTGTAGACACCCAAATGTGTCTCCCCAAAACCAAACCCAGTGATGAATACCTTTTGCGTCGAATGATTATCGAACGAGGTGAAAGTGTGAAAAGTCAAGTGTTGCGGTTGGTTTTTATTAAAATTCTTTCTTTCTGTTTTTAAAAACAACTCTTTTTATGAAAACATCCAATCCAGTTTAGTTTGGTTTATGACAAGGGTCCAATAATAGTTTAGTTGGATGGGGCTTGCAAATAAATTTCCAACGATATATTATAAGTCCAATTCCGATGAATAATGAGGAAGTTATGGCCAAAATACTAAACTGGGTCCGGTTTGATCTTTACATGCGGCCCAATGATCTACGGGAGGGCCCTATATTAATTATTATTCCTAAAGTTATTAGAATTGATTATAGTCTTCTAGAATTCTCAAGAAGGTTCTCTTTAATCCTAATAAAGATTAGAATTAATAATTATATTTTGATAAAGTTTTATTTGGAAGAAAATATTATTTTATGAAAAATACGATTTCGATTTTCATACGGACTTTACAAATCAATTTTGATTCATATGTGGACTCCGTGTTTGAAAACGCGTAGAAATCCAGGCTGTCGCCACGCGACAGACCCTGTCGCCTGGCGACAAGGTCGGTTTGCGGCGACAGAGTGGAGTTTTATTCCTTATCAAATTCTACCTATTTCCGGACTGTTTTCTTATAAATAGGGTCCTGAACCTCCGGTTTTATTCATCAACATTCATCAATTCTCATAATCAGCAATCATCATCAACAATCATCCCTCTTACAAAATTCCGCATTCACGAGATCTAGACACACCTAGCCGAGTTCGAAGTTGCCTTTGCCCTAGACGTGAAAGGTTATAATTTCTGAGGGTTTGGTCCCTAATCTCCATTTCAATTATTTAATTTGATTGTTTATTTTATATTTTCCTTGAAGTTACTGACGCGTGTATTTTGTTATTAGAAAGAGGCACGAGGCATGAAAGTATGTAATCTTATTGCTCTATTCTTGTAGAAAGCATGTTTAAATTTGTTTAATTCCTAGCATCATGTTAGGATGTTTCTATTGCTTTCTAGTATCATGTTTAGGATGCCTTTTACTCTTTTCTAATATCATGTTAGTACCATGTTAGGTCTAAAGCTTTGATTCTTAATGCTTAGTGACATGCTAGGGTTTGTTATTAATCTTGTTAGTATCATGCCTAGGATCTTGCTAATATTATGCTTAACATGATTATGATAATTATTTTAATTATGATTGTTATTATGATTATGATTATAATTATTATGATGATTGTTATTATGTTGCTTGATATTATATTATTGTTATTGCTTGATCACGCCTTTTATGCATGTTTAAAGGGAATTTGTACTTGTAATCACGCTTCATAAGATAATTAATAATCTTGTTTAGGGTTAATATGATTATAATTTAAGTGATCGCCAATAATAGTTTTGCTTGTGCATTAATATTCAACCAACATAGATAAACAGGTTTAGGGGTAACCTATTGTTTGCATGTTAGTCAGAAAGCGCACATGAATACGAGAAGAATGAAGTAGAGGCCTATTTTTAGGGCAGGTTCAATCTCTTTTAGGTTGGATTTGTACCTTCATCCCCGAACCCTATTTGGTTCAAGACCTTTTGGAGTTGACGATCTTTTGGATCGTTAAGGGGTGTAATCTTCACCTTGTGAACGGTTTACAAGTTCCCAAAACTTGTTGGCGACTCTTTTGCTCTAGCTTCCTTCCCTTTGGACGCCACCATGCTTAAGTGTATGATCACAGTGGGGTTCAAGCTTGGGGTTAATGGCTTGAAATATTCCCTACAATATGCCTACCAATTTCTTTACCGAATATATGAGAAGCAATATATCTTCCTTAGTGGGCGGTTGTTGCATTGGGGACAGTTCACTCATGACATCGAAGAATACTTCTTTTTCCTCTTTCAAGGGCATGAGATTCTTCGACTAGTTTGATCAAAGATGAGGGATCAACAGAATTTTCCTCATCAGAGATAGCCAAGGAGTCAGAAAGTGGTGCACTGTTGATGCTTGGCTTCTTGCTTGCAGGAGACAGTGGAAGTTTATTGTTGTCGATTAAGTCCTGGATAACTTCATTTAGCTTCCAGAAATTCTCAGTAAGATGGCCCCTGCCTTGATGGTATTTGTAGTGTGCATTGGGGTTCCAATTAGCCGTTCTCTTTTCGACCGGTGGATCCCCAAATGGTCCAATAGGAGTTATAAGACCTTTTGCATGAAGACGGTCAAATGCGGTGTCATAACTCATGCCAATAGGAGTAAAGTTTCTCCTAAATGGTTTCTTTTGTCCTTGATTATTTATAGTGAGGACTTCATTTAGATTAAAGGTGCTAACATTTTTTTGTGGGTGGTTTTGGAAGAAGAAGGATTGTCGTTCTTCTTTCCTTTCCAGCCACTGTTGGAGTTAGTGTTAGCAGCTTTTTGCTTTGCAAGGTCGTCTTCAATATTAATCCCAATGTCATAGACGGCCTTAAAGGTATTCAAGTTGCTTTGATACTTGAGATGTTTAGAATATTTTTCCTGGAGATTCTTTATAAACAATCTCACAGATTCCTTTTCAGTCGGTACCTCAATCATCTTAGTAGAGGTTTCCCTCCACTTATTAAAGAAAGAAGTAAAACCTTAATTCTCTTTTTGTTTAAGTATCTCAAGTTCCCTATGATCAGTTTCAACTTGAATATTACACTTGTACCTATCAATAAAAGCATTTACAATGGCATCCCAAGTAGAGGTTTTCTCCCTGTCAAGGGAAAAGAACCATTGTTGACAAACAATTTCGAGTGATAAAGAAAATAGTGTATGAAAAATTTTCATATCTATCCCTTTAATGTTCATTATTGTCTCGAACGCTCTTAAGTGAAAGTAAGGATTATCTGTTTCCTTGAATTTAGGGATGTCACTAGCATTGAACTTCTGCGGAAGAAGTTCCTTATCCAATGAGACCCCTTGTGAGCCAATGCCCTGGAATCTGTAGTCATTGGATATTTTGCTCAAGCTTTCTTTCATGAGCTCCATTTGTTGTTGCCTCACAGGGTCATTGACTTGAAGAGCTATATTCTTCATCAATTCAGTTAGGTTAGCTACATCCTTTTTGAGTTCATTAACTTCTTCTTGAGACGCCTAATCTTCTTAGCTTTTCTTTTTCGAGTGATGGGTTTGTCAAAAAGGAGTATTTGAACGAATTTATTGTTTTTTATTAACCGCCCTTCCTTTCTTGACCAAGCGCTGTAAATTAAACCATTTATTTATTTTAATGACTTGACTCGAATTTGACTATAACTTTATTGAACAAAAAAAAAAAGCAAAAATAGGGTGTATTTTTGAAGACCGAGCAAGGGTTTAAACAAGTATGGTTTAATTGGAGGATTAATATCCGACTTACCCCCCTAAAAAAAATGACGGAAAATACGCGCATAGAAGACTCTCTAGATATGGTTATATTATGTGTGTGCTTTAATAGTGAATGTGAGTGACATACTTTGACTCTTTTGTGAGACCATGAGACTATGTGTCTAGACTTAATTAAGGAGCGAACATGATAACTGTCATTAATAAAACGATTAAACTATTTTAGCAAATTGATTAATCAGACTCGTCGTGAAGACTCGAGCAAAAATACAAGTTGTCGTCAGACAACAGAACTGTGGCCAGACGCTAAGAGTCAGCGCTAGACGACGGGATCGTCGCCTGTCGCTAATATCTAGAGCGTGGCGCCACAGTCCAAATCTCTGCGCCATTCTGGAACATCGATCTGGGACTGTTTCGAGTATTTTGCTCTAAAGGGACAAGCCTAAAAGTCATGTTAAGTCAAGGTTGATCAATTTCATTAGACTTCAATAATTTGTTAATTAATTAATTAAATTAGCAAAGTCCTTTAGTCATTAATTTATTTAACTCATTCACAAGTCAAACAAACGGTTAGGGGAAAACACATATAGGTTATGCACAAACAAATAATGCACAAGTAGTCATATAGTCACGATATGATGCAATGAGTTTGCAACCTAACCATGGCTCTAGTTCTCTAAAGTTCGGGATATGGGTTAGTCAAAGAGGGTCCATGGTTATGAGTCCAGATGCACCGCGCGGAAGCCTTACCTTTGGAAGGGTTGGCGCGTGTGGATGGGACCCCGCGAGTCAAACTCGCTTCCACGGTTTGGTGAATTCAACAAACTCAGATGTACCCTTCGTTGCCGGGAGCGTTCGATTGGGTAGATGGAGCGTGAATCCCCAGAGGGTTATGGCCATATGTAGAACACATATGGGTTTCAGAAGAAAGAGAAAAACTCAATCAGGAAGTAAAACCGAGCAAACAGTACTAAAAAACTAGTCGAAATAAGAAGGTAGATTTCTGGCTCGGTATTGAAAGAATTTAGCGCGAGAAAAGAGCGTCTGTCGCCAGACGCTGGCACTGTCGCCAGACTACAAGACTGTCGCCAGGCGACAATGCCATCGTTTGGCGTTGACGCTATTTTGTCACCGCTAATTCCTACATGCCTCGGCAGCTTTCTGTTCTTGAATTTTCCAGTTTTTTTCGTAGCGTTATTTCGACTTTAGTTGTGAAAGATATTTCCCTAGATTCCTACGTGTAAAAATCCTATGTTTTTGACGCATTTCGGATGGTCTTTCCAATGCGGACCTTTTTATGTATATGCCAATAATGTTAATCAAAATTACGCACATGAAATACTTAGAACTTTTCGAGTCTCATCCACTCATTCTAAATTACTGCCAAAATAAATTTTAGGAATTAAAATAGAAATCCTTCCCTAGTGGAGTCGCCAAAAAATTGTAGGGAATATTTCAAGCATCCCACACTCCATAGGTCTTGAACCATGACTGGAAGTTCGGGGATGAAGGTACAAATCAACCTAAAAGAGATTGAACCTGCCCTAATAATAAGCCTCTACTTTATTCTTCTCGTATTTATGTGCGTTTTCTGACTAACATGCAATCATTAGATTAACCCTAAACCTGCTTAGTCTATGTTGGTTGAATTTACTACACAAACAAAACTATTATTGGCGATCACTTGAATTATAATCATATTAGCCTAAACAAGATTATTAATTATCTTATTAAGCGTGATTACAAGTACAAATTCCCTTTAAACATGCATAAAAGGCGTGATCAAGAAATAACAATAAATAAATATAATATCAAGCAACATAATAACAATAATCATCATAATAATATTCTCAATAAAGCATAATAATAATAATAGCAAGATCCTAGGCATGATAGTAACAAGATTAATAACAAACCCTTGCATGTCACTAAACATTAAAGATCAATTATCCCTAACATGACACTAACATGATATTAGGAAAGAAATAGGAAGCATCATAATAACATCAGAAATATTAGTTATTCCTAAATATGATACTAGGAATCATAAAAACATCCTAACATGATACTAGGAATTAACAAAATAATCTAAGCATGATTTCTATAATAATAAAGCAATTAAACAATTAAATTACTTACTTGGATGCCTCGTACCTCTTTCTAATAACAAAATACACACGTTAGTAACTTCAAGGAAAATATAAAATGAAACAATTAAATTAAATAATTGAAATAGGGATTTGGGACCAAACCCTCGAAAATTATCAACCTTTCACGTCTAGAGCGAAGGCAACTTCGAACTTGGCAAGGTATGTCTAGACCTAATGTATGTGGAATTTTGTAAAAGGGAAGGTTTAGAAAAAGAATAGAGAGAGAAGGAAAGCTTCTAGCTTTTAGAGAGAGAAAGAATAGAGAGAGATGATTGTTGTGAATTGTAGATGTAGATAATTGATTGTTGGTTGTGAATAAAAACAAGGAAATTCGACCCCTATTTATAGGAAAAATAGCACGGGATCAAAGAAAATCATATTCGGAATAAAATACCTCCTATTGCCAACGACAGGAGTCAGCGCCAGACGACAAGCTCGTCGCCAGGCGACGAAGGTTAGCGCCAGGAGACGACTCTGTCGTCTCACGCTGGTTCAAAAGTACAACACGCTTTTACACGCGGAATCCCTTTTTAAACCAGTTACAGGTAATTCTGCGTCCAAGAAGATTGAAAATTAGATTTAACATATTTTATTCAAAATAAAACATCCTTTTAAAAACTATAACTATCAATCCTAATCTTATTAGAATTAAAGAGAACCTTCTAGATATTCCTAGAAGATCAAAATCAATCCTAATTACTAAAGGAATAAAAATTAATAGGCCCTCCTCTAGATCATTGGGGCACATTCAAAATCATTGGGCCTAATTTAATTTAATCCATAACTTTCTCATAATTCATCGAAATTTGGCTAAATATATCATTGGAAAGCTCTTTTCAAGCCCAATCCAACTACACCATTATTGGACCCTTATCATGGACAAAACCAAATTGGACTGGCTATTTTTATATAAATAGAGTAAGAAAAGAAATATTTTAAAAAAAGAAAGAGAAATATTTTAATAAAAACATCCTCATCACTAGACTTTTTACACCTTCACTTTGTTCGATAATAAAATGACGTGAAAGATATTCATCACTAGGTTTGGTTTTGGGGAGACACATTTGGGTGTCTACAAAAGCCCCCACTTTGACTGAGTTTGGAGAAACGCAAGTTTCGAAAACAAAAGTCAAAGTAGCGATAGGGACAGAGAATGATTCAGAACGTTATGCGATCTTAAATCACTCTTGTAACGCCGATACCTGCAAACTAGCATTAGTTAAAACAGATAAAAGAGTTAAGAATCGCGTATCTTGCACCGTCGAGCACACATCTTTGGAGTAACCAATTTTGTTTGACGATCTTCCTCAAGATAGGGGATGTCGCCTGAAGACTACCACGCTTGGTGCTGCCTTCAATTTTTATGACCATCTTCCACATCCTAGGGAATATGATCGGAAATAACTTCGCTTGAAGTCACCTCCTATTTTCTGACAACCTTCCACATCCTAGGGAATGCCGTCGAAGATAACTTCGGTTGAAGCCATCCTCAGTTGTTTGTGACAACCCTCCGCAAGCTAGGGAACGCTGTCAAAGATAACTCCGCTTGCAAACATCTTCAGTTGTTGTGATAATATTCCGAAGAAAATTACCGAAGATCAACGCTTGTCGATCCTTAAAGCTCGCTTGAACTTTGTTGTTGTGATATTTGTTGAAATTACCGCAGTGCCAGTACGTCGGCGCATTTTGCTGCTTGTGAACCATTACGTTGGTGCTTGCGATGAGCCAATGTTTAGGCGCTTTAAGCAAAGTGAGACGATCTTTTATCAGGTCGATCACTTACTATGATATGTAGTGAAGCCTTCATTCTCCTTCTGTTTGAGAATGGAGAGTTCACGTTCAGAAGTCTTAGCTTGGATGTTACACTTGTAACGACTCATAAAACTTTCAGTAACATCCTCCCAAGTCGCAGTATGCTTGGAATCCAAAGAGTAAAACCACTGTTGACAAGCATGCTCCAATGAAAGAGGAAACACAGTAGGGAAGAGTGCTACATCTAATCCTTTGAGAGCCATAGTTGTAGAAAAATCCTTCAAGTGAAACATGGGGTTTGAATTTTGGGATGTCAGCAGTAGAAAAATTCTCGGGAAGCTTGTCGTTGACATTCAGAGAAGTGGCAGGTTGCTCCACGTAGGTGAAGTCTTCATAAATCTTGCTCACTTGTTCTTTTATCTTGTCCATTGCAGCCGCAGTGACATTATTCTGTTCCATGGTGAAGACTTTAGTAGTGAGCGTTTGCACCATAGCAGCGAGTGCTTCAATCGTCTTGTTGAGGTTCTCGACGTCTTCCTTACTAGCCATTGGAATGAACTCAAAATGGACTTGAGACGAAGATGGATTCTGTGGAGATAATTGTGCAGGTTTCCTCGTAAGCCTCTTAGGTTTAAGAGGTTGTTGAGGTAATGATTCAAACTATAACAATCTACCTTTGCTTCTCGACCAAGTGTTGCGATATTAAAAATAAATGCACCTTTAGTGACTAGACTTAACCTTGACCCATCCGGAAAAGAAAGAAGGCAAGAAAAAAAAATGTATGTATGGGAGGATACCATCTGACTTACTCCGTAAAAAAACAAAAAAAAGGAAAAAAGACAAGACCTTCCGAATGTACGGTCATGAACGAAAATGGTGTGCGACTCAAAGTGTGTGAACTCCACATCACTTGTGAGTGTTTAAGTGAGGTTATGGACGCGTGTTATAACCGTACGGCTAGACATGGTACTAAACCAGACATAAAAACCACATAAGCACGCACAAAAACAAAAAAAAAAAGACTGACAGGGACTTTTCCTGGGCACTGTGTCACGATGCTAACTATCGTGACACGATGCTCAAGACCGTCAAACGGTACAATGTGCCGTGTCACGACACTACACACCGTGGTGCGGCATATCTGCCATGACACGGTGCATAGTTTTGGGGTCCAGTTTCGTGATTTTCCAGATTTTAGTCGATTTAAGTCCGTATTAAGTTCTATGTGGAATAAAAACCCTCGGTCATAGGTTAGTAAAAAAAACAACATAAACAAACACATATGGGGTTAGCACCAAATAAACCACATAGCACTTAGTCACGATGAGAAGAAAAAAAAGTTCGCAACCTAAGGTCAAGATCTATGTTCAACTATGGTCAAGCTTTTTGGTGTCAAAGGGTACCATGGTTAAGAGTTTGGATGCGTTGGCAAGGCAGCCTCCCTTAAAGGTGTATGCCAATGGGCGGCTCAGCGAGTTCGTGATGAAATCGAACTCGACTCCACGGTTTGGGTGGATTTAATAACTAGGATGAACCCTTATTGCCATGAGAGTTTTTAGGTTGATAGATCTTAAATCCCCTGGCTAAGACGTATGTAGAACACACACGTTTCTTCAGAAAAATCGAAGGAAGCTTACTGTGATAAGAGAAATAAGGCCACTGGAAAGATTTTAGGACTGCCGTGACACGGCAGAATCTATCGTGTCACGGTGTTGGACACCGCGTCACGGTGCCCTGCGCCGTGACACGGCAAGCTCTGCCGTAGCACGACAATCAGGAAATCTGACTGGTGCCCCTATTTTCTTCGTTCACGACCAGGTTATCCAATTTTTCCTATGGGACAGACCTGAAATACGACGTTAAAGCGTCTATGCATATGCAAAAATGCCAATTTAATCACAGGAATATTTTCAAGAATCTTTCAAGTCTCATATTGATCAATCAAATCGATAAATAACCAAGAATCATCCCCAGTGGAGTCGCCAAATTATAGGCGTCGTTCGAAGTGTGCCTACGTTATGCATGTTGTGAATATGCCTAGAACTCATAGGAAGTGAGAATTGACATAATACGATCAGGGACAAGGAAAGTAGGGAGCCGCCAACAAGTTTTTAAGGAACTTGTAAACTGTTCACGGATCATAAAAGGCAACCACGATAAAGGGACAACGAAAGGCAACAACGATTGACCCGTGAAGGTTACACCCCATTCATAATCCATGAGATTACGAACTCCATATGGTTCGGAACCACGAAAGGAGGATCGGGGATGATGGTACGAAGTGAGTCATGGAGTCACATTCGCCCATAGTGGCCTCTCCTCGATTCTTATTGTGAAAAGTGATTCCTGCGATCTCAAAGGCATACTAATAAAAATATTCAATTTGCTGCAAACTATTATTAGGCTAAATTGGTTGAATATTAATGCAACATATAATTCTAAAATATTAGTGACCACTTGATTTAATAACAATATTAAAAAGGAACCTAAACCGGTCGTCCAAATTATCTTATTAGTCGTTATTTTCAATTACATATTCCCTTTAAACATGCAATATGTTGATCAATAAATATATAATAGAATAAACATTTATATTGAAAGCAATTCAACAATAATACAACAATATAAAATCGTTAGAAAAATAATAGAAATAAAAGGAACATGATTCCTTACTTTGACTTTGCTTGCTTGCAACTATAAAACAATAAATGAGTTAGTAACTGCAAGGAAATAAATAAAACAATAATTAAAATTAAATTAAATAGAGTTAATTTGGGGCCAAACCCTCAAACAGTTCTACCTTTCACGCCTTAGTTTAAGGATAGAACCTCGGGTAAAGTACGGACTCCTTGGAATACTTAAAGGAAGTATTTTGGAAGAATAGGGAGGCTAGTGTTTAGGCTAGATCATAGAAGAGAGAAGAGATTGATTAATTGATGCCCCCGAACTGCAGAAATGAGGGTTATATTTATAGGGAAAATGAGTAGTGGGAACACACGGAACCCTAAAAGGATAAAACTCTAAATTTGGGTGCCACGACACATTAGCATACTGCCGTGACACTGCAAAATTTGGTGTGACACAGATAATTTGGTGTGACGCGAGGAAGTAGTAGCCCTAAAATGATAAAACTGGTTCAGGATTTACGCAGAAAAAACACGGGATAATTCCGTGTAACGGCATGTGCACTATGACACGGCAAAATATGACGTGACGCGGCACATTCCACTGTGGCACGGCACATGATGCTATGACACGGTGGACATTTTTCCACTTTTGCGTCCAAGTTCATTTTAAACTTAATTACATTCAGCATTTTTAAGTGTCGTTTTACAGTTTTGGGCTATTTAGGTTTATTATTCGTTAATTGGGATAAATTAATAAATAATGGATTAAAAAAGGTTCGGGCCAAAATATAAATTGGACTATGCTTTGACTAAACATTAGTACTGATCCATTGACAATTTTGTGAACTGATTTTGATTGAACATGGATTTTAAGCAGTTCCGGGATTAAATACTCAACTCGACCTATAACGGCGGTGAAAGATTGTTCATCATCGGGTTTGGTTTCGGGGAGACATTTTTAGGTGTCTACAACGATGTATACAAGGGATGTACTATAGTGCAAGATCTTCCCACCGATCATAGTTTTGATGAAGGAAACCTTTATATATTATCAAATTTTATGTATTTGTTAATTAATTGATTTTGTTAATAATATATATATAAAATTATAAACAAAATCTTATGACCTTATCTAAGGAAACAATAAAAGAGCTCAAAAGATTTCCTCCATGATAATGCATGATTTCCAGTAAAAAATAAAGAGGGCTAATTATTATTATTATTATTATTATTATTATTATTGAAGGAAAGATCGAGCTTTTATTCATCAAATTAAGTCATGTCCATTTCTGCCAAAGTTATGATACTTTTAGGAAGCTCAAAGAGCAATGAGAATAATCCATGAAGGATCATGTGGAACTCACATGAATGGCAAAATGCCAGCCCAAAAAGTAATGTGCCAAGGATACTATTGGACTACCATGAATCGGGATTGCCATCAATATGTAAAAAGATGCCCTAAATGCCAAATATACGCTAACCTATAACACGTTCCTCCATCACTTCTTTACACCTATACATCACCATGGCCATTCTCAACATGGGGAATAGACATTATTGGAAAAATCACTCCTTCTAGGATAGGAGGCCATGAATACATCCTATTAGCAATTGATTACTTCACAAAATGGGTTGAAGCAGCATCATATGCAAAACTCACCGCAAAACATGTAGCACTCTTTATCGAAAGGAACATCGTATGTCGATATGGAGTCCCACATGAAATGATAAGTGACAATGGAACTCACTTTCAAGCGGAATGTGAAGAATTGCTTCAAAAATATGGTATTAAACATCATCACTCTTACCCGTACAGGCCCCAAGCAAATGGTGTAGTAGAGGGGGCCAATAAGAATTTAAAGACTATCATCGAAAAAATGACAGAAAACTATAAGGATTGGCCTGACAAACTCCATTTCGCTCTCTAGGGTTATCGCACGTCAATTCGTTCATGCACTGGAAATACGAAATTTTCCTTAATATATGGAATGGATGTCGTACAACCTGTAGAATTGGAAATACCTTCCCTACGCATCGCGTTGGAGAGTAAACTCGATGAGGTCGAATGGACTAGAGCAAGATATGAAGAGCTAACTCTACTCGATGAAAAATGACTAGAAGCTCTACATCATACTCAATGCTACCAAACTCGCATGGCTAGACACTTCAATAAAAAGGTCAACACAAGAAACATCAAAGTAGGAGACTTGGTGTTAAAAGCATTAAGGAAAAATGTTCTAGATCCAAGAGGCAAATTTAGGCCTAATTGGTCCGAACCATACATCGTCAAGACTATCATATCAGGAGGTGCCGCAAAACTAACTGATATTGATGGTAATGAATTCTCAAATATGACGAATCTTAACCAGCTTAAGAAAATCTACCCATGATAACTTGAGTAATATACTCAAAAAGAGCTACGTTTGGCCTGATTCCTAAGGAAAGGATACGTAGGCAACCCTTTACAGGGTGCGGCCACTTTAAATATTACAAAACTTGCACTCCTGCATCGACATGTCAACACAGAGCGAACGACGCACAGAATTCAAGACTAGCGCGCTGCGACAAGATTTGTCGTACAGCGACACAAACATCACGCCGCGATGAATTCAAATCTCTAGCGCCAGTTCTTTTTCGTTAATTTAGGAAAATTTCGGTGTATTTCGAGAAATTTTTTACTTCCGTACTCGAACAATTTTTGAAATTAATTTAAGTCGTTTTCATTGCTTTAACAAATTATTCAATGTAAAAAGTCGATTTAATTTAAAAATCTGAAAATTGCATTAATAAAAGTAGAATTACATTATTGATGGAATTAAAATAAAGGCTTAGAAATGAAATTGACTTGAAAATAAAAAATATTGAAAGTAAAAGCAATGCTCTAATCTGTCTTTTCCTTTCTAGCCCTTTTCCAATTCTTGTCCGTCTCTTCTTCATCATCCATCTCTTTCACCAATAGGGATCCCTTTGAAGATCTGCACACAATCTTATTATCAATAGTTTCTCCTTTAGCCATCACACCATGTTTCTTTTCAACCCATACTTTCTTTTCTGTGGATTCAGCTTTTCTTTTCTCCTTGCCCTTAGTAGTATTTTTCTTCTTAGGCATGATAGGAGTCTTGAATTCAACTCTTTCACCTAAACGATCTTTAGGAGGAATTTTCTTATCTCCTGGGCGATCTCTAACATTAGTCTTGTACATGTTTCGGACTTTGGTCTTGTCCTTTTGAGATCTACTAAGTAACCACTTCTTCACATCTCTAGACAAAGGAGGAACCTTTTGGGTAACAACTTCCCACAAAATTCTAGCACACCAATAGTCATCAAATCTTTCTACATCTTGTGAAACGGGAAATTCATAAGGGTGACGAAGATCCCCGAAAGGAACGGTTTGAGCAAGGCCATATTGTCTTTTTACACTAGAAGGGTAATAAAAGGTTAACTTTGACAAACTTGGAAGACGGAAAAAGGGTTGATTATTGACACCAACCATCTTTTGAATTTTCCACCACAAAACAACCCATTTAATGGCAAAGTCGTGAGTTTCAAAGATTCTACTCTATTCCCGGCGGTCCATCTTTATGGAGAAATGCTTTTTCCTTCTCACAAGGCAATTTGGTGTATACTTTTCAATATTGTCAGGAGGGCTAATTAATTCAAGCCTTTCCATTAGCCAAATCTGTAAATATTCAATGCAAAAAATTAGTATTACTAAACAAAATTAGATATTTTTGATTTCTGTAATTAAAAGTATTAATTTTCTACCTGTATAAAATTAGAGAACCTCTAAGAGGTGCTTTCGGATCTCTTTTTAGTTCATTTAAACTAAGCATAGTTTCTCCAACAATTAATAGCATTGGATTTCTCCCTGATTCAATTTGCTCCATGACAGATGCTAAAATTGCTTGACCCTCATGAATGTTTCCACTAGTGAGAAGATATTGGCTAAACATGCAAAAGAGGAAAGCCCTCCTCCTATAAACATGAAAATACTCAGAGCGTGATCTATCAAAATAAAAACGTGCAAATTCTTTCAAAATTACTACATTCCCATGCACTATGTCTTTTAAGTCCCTATCCCTAAGGTTAAGGAAACACTCAAAATCTTTATAATAATATTCGCTCACCTTAGGAATTACCGCAAGATTCAAAGAGGGAAAGCCAAGTATGGCACCAATTTCTTTCAGTAAAGGGCAAATTTCATCATAACCTAGTTTAAAGCAATGGGTATTTGAATCCCAATATTCTAAGGCAATATGGATAAAATCTATGTCAAGATCTATCCCCTTAATACCATATAAACCCCCAAGTGGAAAAAGTCAAGCTCTTTCCTCTCTTTGGCAGTCAAAGACCAGCACCACTCACGAGTAAATTCACTAAAAGTCTTAGACATGGCTATTTGAGTGAAAATTAATAAGCTAAATATTTTAATCTTCTCGAATTATGCTATAATCGAAGGATTTGGGGGCTTTTTTATAAACAGAAACTGACGCAAACCGAATCCTAAAAGAATTCGGAGAAATAAGATCATCGTGCCGCGACAGGAGTGTCACGCCGCGGTAGCTTGGTTTTTACCACGTCCGAATAACACGCTAAGTTGACCTTGTTTTATCCAACTTCTACTCGAATTTTTACTTTGACTTTACGATTTTGATTCATTTCAAAGCCTTATGTAACCTTATTTTTGGCAATTTTCTTTCAAACACTTATTCCCTTTTGACTATCATAAGTTTAATTAATTTTAAGCTTATTTTTAGTCAAATTCAATTTTATTTTTCATTTTTTTTCTTTTGGGGAAGGAAGTCGGATACCCTCCATTTAGTAATAAAAATGACGGAACTTTTTGCGTAAAAATTAATCTTAATTTTGCACACACTTACATGCACATAAAATGAAAAATAAAAATGTAAAAAGATAAATACCAACATAGTAATCATAGGATGTGTATACAATATATCTAACATAAGTGTTAAATAATATAAAGCAAAGTCCTACAAAGTCAAATAAAAAAGCATAGGTACAACTACGGCGCCGGAGGACGCAAATGTGGAGGAACCCCAAATGTATATAAGAACTGCATAGTCCGCGGAGTCAATCCCTCACTAGTCTCAAGATCACTAGTGGACAGGAGCAAAAGAGTAGGGACAACCCATCCTGGCCCACCCTGTTGAGGTCTCGGCTGTAAGGGCTGCTGCGGCTGCTGCGACGATGACCCAACCTCGTACGTCCCACCACCCGCGAAAGGAGTCGATGTCATGCCTCCCTGGCTAGTCGGCCTCCCAAATGCACCCTCGGAAGAAGAACCGGAACCCTCCACTACCACAGTCTAATCCGACTCCGCCCGACCACCCTAGTTCCCTGCCGAACTACGACGACGCCTCGAGCCAGATCCAGATCTCTCCCTTCGATCCTCGGGTCTCATACGAATATGTGACGGGGGAATAGGCTGAAATAGAAAAATAAGTCGAGTCAAATATAAGAAAAATAAGTAAAGGTCAAAGAGAAATACCTCCATGCCATCACACGCACGACGACAGCTAGCTCAGTGACTCAACCTCATGAGCTGATAAAGGAAGGCGTCCATGCCTCTCGCCATCCTCGTCATTACCTCGCGGGAAAACAGCCAACCAATAAAGTCAAGAACAATTAAATGACATGCATGCAAACAAAATAATGATGGATAGCTCACCCAGGTCTGGTGACGAGGTATCAACCTCTCCACAAAGCGCCACTCCTCTGGGGCCAGAGGAATCATCTCCTCAACGGGCCAAAAGACCCCTGATAAGTAATGGACACTGGTGGAGGAACAAACTTCGCAGCCGCCGCTGTAGCCTGCAAGAATAAAGCCTAAGCGATTAGAAATTGCTGGGGGCTATCAAAAGAATAAATCAAATGGTGTAAAATATACCTCCGCCTCCTCTGACGGGCAAGGTGGTGGAGCCAACCGTGGCAAAAGCCTCTCACCATAACTCCGGTTCGGATAGCTATGACGCTGCCACTTTGTACTAGCTGGAGACCTACCCATATAAACTCTCAGGTCTGCCTGGTCCATCATATGCCGTGGGGGACGGGTAGGAACGACAAAAGACTTTGAAGAGTGCTGAATCGCAACTCTCTCGCCCAGGTACACCACAGCGTCATAGGTCCCTTGGAAGTAGCGCCGTTGAGATGTGTACAGAACATCCTGCACGGGAACGTCAAAATCAGCTCATGGACGGAAGTTAACCTCAAGTCCCTGCAAAAAACGAACAATCATGAATAAGAATCCTGCTCAAAAGAGTGAATGAAAATGATAAGCAATGCATACCGAGAGAAACGACTCTCAAACAAGGGAAGTAGCAGTCTGGTCGGTATAACAGTCGCCCCAGCTAGCGGCAACAGGGAGCCCTCAAGGCTAAGGCCTGGCTGGTGCCAAAGATGGCATGTACTCGTAGAACCACACCTGTGACAACACGGAAATGTCAGCAAAAGCTAAACGTCAAAAGTAAACTTTTGTCAAGAGGTTTAGGGTATACCTCTACGATCCTCCAAAATCTAAAGAGTGTGACCTCCTTGTCAAAGCTGCGATGACGACAGGCGAGTCGTAATCCCAGCAGGAAGTCAGCATAGGCTAAGCTGGCCCAGTCAAAGGTCCCGACCGCTCGAAGGTCGTGAAGAGCAGGCAAGTAGTAAAGCAGCACTCGGCTACCCTTGTCAGGAGAGAAAGACCCTGACAGAAGAATCAAAACAAAGATGCACACCCGATGCTCCGAGGTGGTCGCAGCATCTCGAAAAACCTCTACAAGCACAGACCGACGAATAGATCGGCTACTCATCTGTAACGGTCGAGACTCACCGCGGGCCTGAATAACAATAAGACCTAGTAGCTCCTCTACCTCAGGAGAGAAAAGGGTAGTATCGCTACTAAAAGGGACAGTAGCTGACCGGAATTCCAATCCAATAATGATAGAGAAGTCAAGGGGAGCGACTGTCATCTCACCGCAAGGAAAATGGAACGTGTTGGTAATGTCCTAAAAGAACTCCACCAAAGCACGAACCAAGAAACGGCTCGACTTCGAAGAATAAAGAGCCTGAGTAGTCTGCAACAATGGAGTTAGACCACAGACTCCCACAGCGCAAGCAACCCCTCGTTGTTGCGAAAGTAAGAATCGTATAGTTGCCCAATAGTGTCGTTGCCCGAACCGTGGCAACGAACTCGCTCGTCAGTCATCCTGAGCCGAACGCGCTCTTAGATATGAAACTGAGGCGCAAAGTACAAGGTACGCCCATCCCACTTAGGGAACTCCCCGAGGTTAGAGGAAGTCCCCTCCCCGGCGTCGACGGGCTCATCCTCTCGGTGAGCCCCACGAAAGCGTGAACCAGAACCGCGTCGTCGAGACATGCTAATTATGTAAGTAAACAGTAAATTGAGGTTCTACAGTATCTATGGTTCGCCTAGCCGCATGGTACTATGTTTCTAATAAACAGGAATACGTAGTACTAAAACAGAGCATGTTTTTTATTTAAGCAAAAATAGCATTCTCAAGCAATCAAACCGTTTCTTAAAATAATATGACAAATATTGTGACAAATTAAGAATGAATAACTATCAAAACACGAAGAACAAGCCGCATTGTTCTAACGAACTCAAGGTGCCCAACAATGGCAAATCGTTTGTTTCTTCACCAAATTGAGTCAAACTAGTCTCAAAACACTCCTAATGTGATATACAAGCATAAACAAGCGATTTCATGGCAAGAAATATGATAAACAAAGCAAAATAAGCAAGATAAGTTTTGCATTTTTCAAAAATCCGCAAACAAACACGCACAAAATTCTTCTAAAATAAGAGGAGTTTGAGCAAAAGTTACATAGATCCGAAAACTAGAGATCAAGAGCTTCGATTTGCAAGAAATTTGAGCGAATTTGGTTGAGAAACGAGCAAGAATGACCAAAAAGAAGTTTTCGGCGATTTTCGAACGAAACGAACAACAACCGAAATGAGGGAGAAGAAGGGGTTTTATTCCGAAAAACGCAACTCCATTGCGCTGCGATGAAACCGTCGCGCCGCGACATGTCTGGCGCGCCGCGATGACACATGGCAGCGTGCGCTGGCTCTCCGTTCTTCAGCGATGCAATTCTTAGGCCCTATAATGCTTATGAGGACCTTATTCGGCAAATTGGGTTCCTTGGTATGCCAGTTATCCCCTATAAGCAAATTAACATGATTAGTAGTCGGCTCGATTACAATCGCAGTAAGTGATCGGCCTGACGACGATCATCTCACTTAGCTTAAGCGCCTAAATATTGGCTCATCACAAGGACCGAGTTATTGGTTCACAAAGCAAGCTCTAGCGCAAAAGTACCGGCTCATTACAAAATATGCCGAGGTACTGGCACAACAAACAATCACAGAAAAATATCAGGAAATATTCAAGCGAAGCACTAGCAAACTGAGGATCAACAAGCGATGGTCTTCGATAATCTTCCCTAAGAAGATTGTTACAACAAAACTAAAGATAGCTACAAGCAGCGGTCTTCGTCGATGTCCCGAAGTAAAGAGGAGATTGTCTATAGCGGCGAGGTACTGCCACAACTCTGGACATGACGAGGGACAGTCACCTTCAATGATGGTCCCGAGGCACTGTGGAGGATTGTCACAAACAAATGAAGATAGCGAGGCACTGTTACCTTCAAATGACATTCACGAGGCACAGTGGAGGTCGTCACAACAAATACAACAACAAATTTGGTTACTCCAAAGACGTGTGCTCGACGGTGCAAGATACACGTTTCTTAACTCTCTTTTCTGTTTAAACTAACGCTAGTTTGAAGGTATCAATGTTACAAGAATGATTTAGGATTGCAGAACGTTCTGAATCATTCACCGTCCCAATCGCTACTTTGACTTTTGCTTTCGAAACTTACGTTTCTCCAAAGTCAGTCAAAGTAGGGGCTTCTGTAGACACCTGATTGTGTCACCCCAAAAACCAAATCCAGTGATTAATATCTTTCACGTCATTTGATTATCGAACAAGGTGAAATGTAAAAAGTCTTGTGATGCGGTTGTTCTAATAAAAAATACTTCTTTCTATTTTCGAAAATATTCCTTTTCGTACTCTATTTATGAAAAAGCCTATTCTTATTTAGTTTGGTCCATGATATGGTTCTAATAATGGTGTAGTTGGATGGGGCTGAAAAAGAGCTTTCCAACGATATATTATAAGCCCAATTCCGATGAATAATGAGGAAGTTATGGCCAAAATACTAAACTGGGCCCAAACCGGATTTTACCTACTACCCAATGATCATGTGGAGGGTCCAAAGGTTTAATCCCATTCCTAAAATAATTAGGATTAATTAGAAGCTTCTATAAGTTTCTAAAAGATCTTAGTTATCCTTTTTAAAAAGATAAGATTAAAGAGTTTGAAATTGAATAAAACTTTCCTTTTCTAAGAACTAATTCTATTCGAAATGAAAGACTTTCAAAGACAGTCATATATTATTTTCTTAACTCATAATTTATATCCAAATCTTATATGGTTGAATAGATCTTGAAATTATCTTTCCAATGATATATTATAATGTTGATTCTGAGCTATAACGAAAAAGATATGAAAGAAATACGAAACTCTATCCAAACCTGAAACCGTCTCACTATTTCGGTCATATCTTTTATTCTACAAAGTATTTCAATCTTATTCTAATTGGGTTGGAAATTAGACATCAAGATATTTCCAACGACATATTATTTATATTATTCCGACCTCTGAATCAAAAGTTATGATAAAAACCGCAAAAACTTCTGTCCATCAAGTCTTATTCCGATACGAATTCGGATTCTTTTCAATCCCTTCGACCCTATTTTTTTCCTATAAATAGAGGTCATATCACCCTTTTTTAGATCATCAACAAGCTAGATCATCAATAATCATCTAATTCTCTCTCTCTAAGCTAGAAGCTTGTTCTTTCTCCCTCTTTCTAAGCCTTCCCCTTTCAAAAATACAATACCGCATTCACGAGTCTTAGACGCACCTAACCAAGCTCGAAGTTGCCTTCGCCCTAGATGTGAATGTTTGATAATTTTTGAGGGTCTGGTCCCAAATCCTATTTCAATTATTTGAATTAATTGCTTGATTTAATACTTTTATTGAAGTTACTAACGTGTATATTGTTTTGATAGAAAGAGATGCTAGGCAACAAAGTAAGTTGTTTTATTGTTTTGTATCTATAGAAAGTATGCTTAGATTATTTTAATTCCTAGTATCATGTTAGGATGTTATTTATTTTAATTCCTAGTATCATGTTAGGATGTTATTTATTGTTTTCTAGTATCATGTTTAGGTTGCTTCCTATTTCTTCTATCATATTAGTATCATGTTAGGGATAAAGCTTTGATCTTTAATGTTTAGTGACATGCTAGGATTTGTTATTAATCTTGTCAGTATCATGCCTAGGATCTTGCTTATATTATTATGCTTTGAGATTATTATGATGATGATGATTTGTTGTATCAATAATATTATTATGTTGTTTGATATTGTTATTGTTATTGCTTGATCACGCCCTCTCTTGCAGGATTAAAGGGAATTTATACATGAAATCACGCTTAATAATATAATTAATAATTTTATTTAGGCTAATGGGATTTTAATTCAAGTGATCGCCAATAATAAATTTATTTGTGCATTATAATATTCAACCAACGTAGATTAAACAGGTTTACGATTAACCTATTGGATGTATGTTAGTCAGAAAGCGCACATGAATATGAGAAGAATAAAGTAGAGGCCTATTCCGGGCAGGTTCAACCTCTTTTAGGTTGGATTTGTACCTTCATCCCCGAATATCCAGTCATGGTTCAGGACCACTATGGATTTAGCGATCTCATGGATTGTGACGGGGTATAACCTTCACCCTGTGAACGGTTTACAAG
The DNA here is from genome assembly GCF_948465745.1 of Chenopodium album. Lineage (NCBI taxonomy): Eukaryota > Viridiplantae > Streptophyta > Magnoliopsida > Caryophyllales > Amaranthaceae > Chenopodium > Chenopodium album. Next base: position 48,052,304 of record NC_137843.1, read on the forward strand.
TTCCTAAAACTTGTTGGCGACTCTTTTACTCTAGCTTCCTTCCCTTTGGACGCCACCATACTTAAGTGTATGATCACAGTGGGGTTCAAGTGTGGGATGCTTGAAATATTCCCTACACTTCTCTTATACCTTCATTTATTTAATTAGCTTAAGGAAGTTTTGACAATTACCACCTATTATTATTGTTCTAGTTTTAAGAATTACCATAATACCACCTGTAATTTTTTTTTTTAATTTAGCACCATTTAAAAACCATCTTATGTTATCATCAAATTATTACCAAAACTCACACTCCTCAATTTTACATCGTTTCATCAATTTTGGTTGAGAATTTGGTTTTTCATGCTTGTGAATAGTAGCAGTATCATTTTTGGTTAATTTGATGATTAATTTGGCAATGTTGATGCTTATAATTGTTGTTAGTTAATTGTTTTTGCTTAACATGTGTTGTTGTTGATTGTATAGCTTGTACGTGCAATTTTGGTGGCAAATTAGAGAAGTTGGAATCTATGATATTGTGGTAGTAGCTTTGTGGTGATTGTTGTGGTTGTTTTGTTGGAGTAGTGTGGTGTTGTAGTGTTGTTATTGTGTTTGTGGTTTATTATTTATTAGTAGATTGGTTCTTGGTTGTCATCATTGTGGTATAATCATGTCGAAAATTTTGAAATCCTTGGCCTTAAAGAAGAGAAAAACTCAAGTTACAATCGTAGAGCCTACACCTTCAAACTCACTCTCATCCCAAACACGAGAAAACAATGAGCCTCTACCTCTACCACGTCTAAAATTCGTAAACCCACTTCACAAACCAATATACAATGACTTCAAGAAAAGGATCTTGAGACCTTCTTGCCACTGCCACCGGCAAGACATGATCATATTAGGCATCAATGAAGATTTGTTGGTGTTATTTGACAACCTAAGGATTGGTGATTTTGTGAATACTTGTTACCGGACTTATCTTGAACCCACAAGAGAGTTCCTTGCATCATTTTCAACCGCTCTAGTAGGTGATGCTGATTTTGAGATATCTTTCAAACTCTTTAATGAGCCTCGCACTCTATCTTTAGCCGAATTCAATGCGGCCCTAGACTTCAACCCGGGCACCGATGTTCTTTTCCCCGAGCATGAACACTTCAATGGTTTTGCGGAGAATGCTTGGTGGAATGATATATCGGGATTAGATAAGTTTGCCACCCAATACTCCTTGGCTAGTGATATTTTTCAACCATGTCTTCGAGTTCTTCATCGACTTTTGGGATACTCGGTTTTCCCAAAACAGGATTTAGGTAAAATGTCAAAGCTCGAATTGGTTGTGCTATGGTTGGCCACTAGAGAAGAAAGGTGTGGGAGGTTGAATATGGGGCATATCTTCATGAGGAGTTGTGTTTCTATGAGTGGTGGAAGGAAGATCGGGGAAATTACTTGTGGGAACATGATCACTAGGTTGGCTTCCAAACTTGGGTGTGGCCGTTACCTAGCTTCTCGTACTTCAGTATGGGAAGTAGAAGAGCTCTACCTCGACATCTCACAGCTTAAGCAAGTGAACTTCCTAGCGAAGGATGATGACAATGAGGTGTTCGATTGGTTACTAAGGAACGTGCACCGGTGCTACCTTCCTAACCCCTCCTTGACCTCCTTGCACAGAGATGCTCCCAACATATGGTTCGTCCCTTTGAGCGACCGACTCCCCGATGATGATGAGATGGAGGATGTGCTCGATGAACAGCAACAACAACAACAATTCTCCAGCCCAGACATGGAGGCCTTGAGCGCTCAAATGCAAGGCATACTACGCATGGAGGGGATGTACGATCAAGACTTTGAGGCAATCTACAACCAAAAGCGGGGCATCACCGAAATGCAACAAGGTATGTTCCTCCAACAAAAACAAATGTATGATGCTTGTGTTAACCGTGGCGATATCACCCCTGCGGTTAATTATCCATATTTTCCGTCCTAACTCGGTCCCGTACCGTCTAGAGGGGGTGATGGCAAGCCTAAATACCCTTACTGGCCGGGTCCGCAAGGATCCAACACCGAGACCCATTCTTTCCCGGATCAGCACGGTAACTGCAATTACTGTGTATCCGGTGGGAGCAACTATAGGGGTGATCCCTGTTGGGTTTTGATGAGTCCGACTCATCGTGGAAGAAAACTCGAGCCAAGATCACACTCATAATTAATATAATCAAAAGACATAATTAACTTAATTAACAAGAATTAAAGAAAGATTAACTACCTTTGACGCGTGCCTCGCTCGTACCCCGAGCTCTTACTTGAGAAAACTTTAAGTCTCGCACTGGCGAAAACCTCCAACGGTATCCGCCTGCAACTCGACCCGACTAGGTCTATTTCTTAGAGGTTAGCTAAGCCCGACCAAAATACTCGAGTAATTATATGTTTTTAAAGGTTTTTCCAATGGAGATGCCTTTTCTAACACCTTACACAAGTGATTTTTCCCATACCCCAACTTGGGTATTTATAGGGAAAATCATGAGTAAAATCCTCTCTCCCATCAATGTGGGAGATTTAGTAAAATCAATATTCTTTCTCTATTTTTAAATCAAAAATAAAATTAAATATCAAATAATGCAACGAATTAATCCACAAGTGGCATATTTAGGAGAAGAGTTAGGTAAGAACCATAAGGAGGGTAGGGGACCAAACTTGATCCCCAAGCACCCGCCGGCCACCTACACACCCAAAACCACAAATGGGTGGCTACCACATGGCACCCCAAATTGGGTACCAAAGCAGCCGGCTGGGCTGCTGCCTCGGCCCAACTAGCTGCTGCCTTGGCGTGGCTTGCAGCTGCAGCCTCGGCCCAGCTAGCTACTGGCCTTGACTTGCGGCTGCTGCCTCGGCCCGACTGGCGCGGCTAGCACCAGGCTAGCCTTAGTGCGCTAGCATGCACCAGCCAGCCTAGGCTCGGCTTGGTGTACTTGCTAGCCACCTTTGCTATACCAAATGCCCCTAGGCTTCGGTTTGCTCGGGGCATTCCGATCCTAGAGGTATTTCGGTAAATTATTGATTAATTAGTGATTTTACCGTCTCATCTTTTATTATTTCGACTCGACTTCCGACGCTCGGTTTTGACGCTCCAAGCTCGAATTTCCGATGTCTAAATATTAATTACTCAAGCGACTCATTAATTCCTTCCGAATTAATTTGTCGTGTCGGTTCGTTAGTTGCTTGGGTATAACCCGAAGGGTTCAGTCAAGATTAAGCTGTAATACTAATTACTCATTAATATTACCGATCGGAAGCGGCCTCCACCTAGGCATTCCGATCACTTGACCTCACTGAATAATTAGCTTTCTAATAATTCCAAACCCTCTATCGGAATAATACAGTTGTTCGAAGGACACCAATCCCATCAATCTTCCACTTGTCCTTCAATACAAGTGAGCATTTAGTGAATAGCCTTTTTTCTATGTCGCTTAATGTCTCTTCATGAACTATAAGATTCATTCGTCATCTTTATTACATCCAGAAGTGTTTCTCGATATCCGAGTTCGATTATCAATAAACAGGTGATTTCTAAAATCCATCCGAGCACGACCATGCATTTTCACAATCTCGTTCTTCGAGAGGCCTTGTAAATAACAAAGACATCTTCCCTATTTTTTTAGTTGGGGGACATTCCTAGTCTTGTAATGTAGCTTCTCTTACTGAGAGGACCTAGCCGCCTGAGTGTTGCTGTTATAATCCCCTTTTACAGCTGATGTTTGACTAACATCAAAGCGGACTAGTACTCAAACAAGAGAACTCACAATACTCATGGTCGAGGAAATAGGTTCCGATAACCATAATGAGAAGTATACTTATGACGATGTTTAAATCTCTTAAAGTATTCTCATAGGTCGATCCAGTATGGTTCTAAACCAATACTTGTGCAAATGATTTATGACAATCATGTCCTTGTAGCACAAGAAACGGTGTTATAAATCAAACTACACACTAATCTTAAGTGGTCATTAATCATCCATCGTTCAAATGACCTCGATTTGGGGTAATTTTTTATCATAATATTCAATGTTCACTTAATAGGTGTTTCCTTATCAAGACTGGTCTTGATACCCTATTTTGAATATTCTCATAATCAAACACACTGATTATTTAATCCTAAACCACAATTAAATATCAAACGGAGTAATAAAATTGCATGAAATTTAAATTACTCCAAACTTGAATGTTTTCTCTTAGTGTCTTACATTAAAATGTTCAAAATTAATTAAAATACTAAACAGAAAGATCTAAGCCAGTCTCTAACGTGCCTGATTCCCATTACCTCAACGTGCTTGTTGTGCTTCACTTGAAGCAAAGGTTTAGTGACTGGATCAGCTACATTGTCATCCGTTCCTACTTTACAAATTCTGATTTCACCCTCTGATTTCCATTCTCTTATCATGTAAAATCGCCGCTTGACATGTTTGACCTTCTAATGTTCCCTTAGCTCCCTGGCCTGAGAAATAGCTCCATTGTTGTCACAATAGAGGGCTATTGGACCCTTGATAGAGGGTACAAAATCAAGTTCACCAACAAACTTACGAATCATAACAGCCTCCTTAGCCGCTTCAACAACTGCTAAGTATTCGGCTTCAGTTGTAGAATCTGCATTTGTGCTTTGCTTGGCACTCTTCCAACTAAACGCTCCTTCATTTAGACAGAACACATATCCAAATTACGATTTGAAATTGTCTCTGTCTGTCTGGAAGCTTGCGTCGGTATAACCTTCAACAACTAATTCTTCTAAACCACCATACACCAGGAATTTATCCTTGTTCCTTTTCAGGTACTTTAGGATATTCTTGGCCGCAGTCCAATACGCCTCTCCTGGGTCTGATTGGTATCGGATCGTAGTGCTCAAGGCATACGATACGTCTGGCCTAGTACATATCATGGTATACATGATCGATCCAATTAGCAAAGCACATGGAATCTGATTCATCCTTTCCCGCTCATCAAGTGTCTGTGGACACTACTTCTTGCTTAGGGTTATGCCATATGACATGGGTAGGTGACCTCTCTTGGCCTCCTACATGTTGAATTGTGCCGGTACCTTATCAATATAAGTACTTTGGCTCAATCCAATCATCCTTTTTGATCTATCCCTATAGATCTTGATACCCAATATGTACTGAGCCTCTCCAAGGTCTTTCATTGCAAAACACTTTCCAAGCCAGGCCTTTACATTTTCTAACATCGGAATGATGTTTCTAATGAGCAATATGTCATCGACATATAAGACTAGGAAGGCGATGTCACTCCCACTGACCTTCTTGTAAACACAATATTCATCTGGATTCTTAATAAAACCAAACTTACTGATGGCTTCATCGAAACGCAGATTCCAACATCTGCTAGCTTACTTTAGCTCGTAGATGGACTTTTTAAGCTTACAAACTTTCCCAGCATTGTTGTGGTCGACAAAACCGTCAGGCTGTGTCATGTACACAGTTTCTTCCAAAATCCCATTGAGGAAGGCGGTTTTGACGTCCATCTGCCATATTTCATAGTTGTAATATGCAGCAATCTCTAGGAGGATCTGAATAGATTAAAGCATTGCGATTGGAGAAAAGGTTTCATCGTAATCAGTACCATGAATTTGCCTATAACCTTTTGCTACCAATCTAGCTTTATAAATGAATACATTTCGATCTTTGTTGATTTTCAATTTGAAAATCCACTTACATCCGATAGGTGTGTAACCCTCGGGTAAGTCAACCGTCCCAGACTTGATTTTCAAACATAGAATCCATTTCAGATCTCATGGCCTCTTGCCATTAGCAGAGTCAGTGCTTGCCATCGCTTGCTTGTAGGTTGCCGGTTCGTCTCCATCCATCACCACGATGTCCTGATTCTCAGTTAATACAATACCAAGATATCTATCAGGTTGAGATCTCGGCCTTAGAGACCTACGCAGGGTAACGGACTGAACATTTGCATTGTCGGTTTGACTTTGCACATATTAACCAGCGTCAACAGATGTTGTTTGAGCACTTTGATTGTCAATCTGATTTTGTTGCTCGTCCTCTCGAAATTCATTGAGTTCGATTTTCCTCCCACTTCTCATTTTGGAAAGGTGCTCCTTCTCCAAAAAGACACCATCGCGAGCAACAAACACTTTGTTCTCAGATTTTTTGTAGAAGTAATACCCTTTTGTTTCTTTTGGGTAGCTCACAAAGTAAACCTTGTCAGATTTGGGATGAATTTTGTCAGAAATCAATTTCTTGACATATGCTTCGCATCCCCATATCTTTAGAAAAGACAACCTAGGAGGTTTCTTCGTCGATAACTCGTATGGAGTCTTTTCTGCAGCTTTTGATGGAGCACGGTTCAGTGTTAGTGCCGCAGTTAGAAGTGCATGTCCCTAGAAAGAGATAGGATGATCACTAAGACCCACTTTTGATCGTACCATGTCCAATAAGGTTCGATATCTCCTTTTGGACACTTCGTTCCATTGTGGAGTTCCTGGAGGTGTCAATTTTGAAAGTATACCTCTTTCTTTTAGATGGTCATCGAATTCTTGGCTCAAGTATTCACCACCTTGATCCGATCGAAGGGCTTTGATTTTCTTGCCAAGCTGATTTTCAACTTCACTCTGAAATTCTTTAAAAATTTTCAAACGATTCAGATTTATGCGACATAAGGTAGACATAGCCATATCTACTATAGTCGTCTGTGAAGGTGATAAAATATCGATGTCCGTTCCTTGTGGCGGAGCTCATTAGTTCACATACATCGGTGTGTATTAGACCCAACAAGTCTCCTGCTCTTTCCCCCAACTTGGAGAATGGCTGCTTAATCATCTTGCCTAATAAACATCCTTCGCAATTCTCAAACGATTTCAAATCGAATGAGTCAAGAATACCTTCCTGTACAAGTTTCTTGATGCGTTTGATATTAATGTAGCCAAGAAGACAATGCCACAAGTACGTTTGATTTGACTCCATGATCTTAGCTTTCTTATCGGTATTATTCACATTATAATCTTGTTTGTCTAAAGAAAGCACATAAAGACCATTTTCGGAATGTGCAATACCATATAAAACATTATCAAGATAAAACGAATATTTATTGTCCTTTACTCGAAATTCAAAACCTTTGGCGTCCAAATCCGAAATCGAAATAATGTTTTTGGTAATGTGGGGAACATAAAAACAGTTTTCAAGTTCCAAAACAAGCCCCGAGGGCAAAGAAAAACTGAGAGTTCCTACGAATACGTCTGTAATTCTGGCTCCATTGTCGATCCGGAGTTTAACCTCTCCCTTTGCTAGTTTCATAATGTTCCTTAGTCCCTGAGAATTGCAACAAAGGTGTGAGCCACATCAGGTATCTAATACCCATGATGTTGAGCTAGTGAAGTTTAAGTCTATAACGAATATACCTGATCTAGAAGCAATGGTTCCGTTCTTATTATCTTCCTTGAATTTGAGGATATCTTTCTTCCAATGTCCCTTCTTCTTGCAATAGAAGCATTCAGAATCAGATTTAGAAGAAGCTACCTTCTTCTCCTTGTTATCCTTGGTAGCTTTAGACTTAGGCGGAAAGGTCTTCTTCTTACCCTTCCCCTTAAAGCCTTTCTTCTTCTTGCCGGAGAATTTGAACGGCTTGCCCTTTTTTTATCATGAGCATATCATGCTTCCCCTCATCCTTGAGCGTTTGCTCGGCTTGCTTCAACATACCATGAAGCTCGGTGAGGGTTTTCTCCATGCTGTGCATATTATAGTTCATCTTGAACTGATCATAGCCTTTATGCGGCGAGTGGAGAATGATGTCAATTTCCATCTCGGTTGAATACCCCGCATCAAGCCTTCCCATGTTCTCAAATAATCTTATCATTTTGAGTACATGTGGGCTGACTGGCTCTCCTTTCTTGAGCTTGCTCTCAAGGATCTGCCTGTGGGTTTCAAACCTTTCAGTTAGGGCCTGCTCTTGGAACATGTTCTACAGCTCAAAAATGATCTAAAAAGCTGTCTCCTTCTCAAAGAAAGTCTTTTGAAGCTTAGGAGACATTGTGGCCAACATGGTGCATTTGACATCCTGATTGGCAACTTGCCATCAGTTTAGGGAAGCCTGAGTCACCTCCTCATTGGGAGTCTCGGGCATTTTCTCATCAAGGACATATTCCTTTTGCTCTTGCATGAGAACTATACGCAAGTTCCTTTGCCAATCAAGAAAATTTGGCCCACTCAACTTCTCATTGTCGAGAATTGAGTGCAACGAGAATTGGTTGTTTGAGTTATTTAAAGACATGATTCTGCAATTGAAAGAATTTGAAATGAAAAACCATTCATAATACTTAAATAAGATTGAAATCATGCATTTTAATCACACTTATTTAAACGTCTTATTCACACATTAAATTGTCCCCATTTGGTGAGGATAAGTCGATTCCAAGATCCAAAGAAACAATGAGTGGTTAAGCATGCTTTGGCTTGTCTTAGCACTCAATCTTCTAACGTAAGAAACTCTTTGCTAATGGCTCCAAGCCACTCTTGGTTGGATAAATCGTCGCATCTAATGCTCTCTCAACAACTTATCCACTTTGCCATGACATGTTAGGACTTCATCACTTATATCATTGAGTATAACCAAAACCAACTTGCATACCCGGTATGCCTTACGTATCCTAAGGTGTAATAGTGATGCCTCGCTTTGGCTTAGCCCATCACTACTCTCAATAGGTCGATAAGTGTTGTTTTGGAATGGCATTTTAACTTAATGTTTTAGGGACCTAGGGTTTCTATGGTGGTTGATTTAAGTGAACTTAATTAATCATCACAACATTCGAAATGCATCTAACATATAATTCACATATATATAATCATAAATATATATCGAAAACATAAGTAAATGATGCATTTGGCAACTAGCATGACCCCTTGAATCTTCAAGTCTTCAAGGGACGGCTTTTGCAACTTCATGGCTTCATCTTCTAAGAACCTCCGTCTTCAAGACATGACCATAATTATGCAAATACTAGTATCTACGATTAGGACTAATCTAAACATTAAGGTACAAAAATACTCAACGGTTCGCAAACCGTATTTAGATATACAAATATACATCACGGAACATAGTCTGTATTTTCTATCCTAATCAGGCCCCACTAGTTGCCATTTTTATAAAACCTGCGGGAGAATATACATTCCATTCATCCATTCACTATTTGTGAATGGCCCATGCATTTTACAACGTATACAAGTAACAATACACAAACACGTGTAAACTAGTAACTAATTTAGGTCGTTAATCCAATTAGCATGCCTAATTAAAACTAGTCAAAGTTGTTTAACCGATTATGTAATTTAGCGAAATCAAAAATTGAAGCTCCCACTAAATTCCGCATCCATCTTAATTAATCCAATTAATTAAGTCAGTAAACCTAAAATTTTGCCAAAATAAAATTTTGCCAATGCCGCTCAAAACCTAGGCCTTGCCTCAATATTTAATTAAAATAATTAAAACCAAAATAATTAATACAGTAAAAGAATAAAAAATTGCTTAGTCCAAAATGTCTAAGTGCCTAGCACCAAGACTTGGAGTGCTCACTACTCGCACAACCGATTAATGCTCAATGAACGTGGGAGTGACTTACGATGTCGCTTACGCGTTACATCGACCACATCAGCGAACTTTCACACACTAAATCGTGACCCGTGATGGCCATGTCGCGCGAGCTCATTGCTCCGTAAGCAATGTCTACGGACACTAACCGTTATCAAGCACCAACATGCATACATATATAGCATGCCCCGCACCACAAGGCTCGAGCACGCGCAAGCAAGCCACAGGCAGCCGAGCCACGCACAGCAGCATGTGTGGCTTGCGTTGCTGCCGCGACACGCTGCTGTTGTTTGGCTGGAGCGCCGTGCTGCTGGCCGTGCGCAGCACCCACGCAAGGGCTGCACCACCTCGAGGCAGCCCCTTGGTAGCCACATGCGGGCTGCTATGCAGCCCAGCTCGCCAAGGGATGCTTTGCCCTCGATTTCCGTGCCATATCCCCGGGTTTTTAACCCACATTTTGCGTGAATAAATAATTAATTTTAGAATTAATAAAATGAGCCAAAAATGAAAAAATTATTACAAGTCCAACTTAAATAAAAATTCATCAAGGTGCACATAACCAAAATTATTTCCAAGAACCATTCTTTAATAAAATTGGTTTATGTAGACACCTAAATGTGTCTTCCCAAAACCAAACCCAGTGATGAATACCTTTCACGTCATTTGATTATGAACGAAGTGAAAGTGTGGAAAGTCTAGTGATGAGGATGTTTTATTAAAATATCTCTCTTTCTGTTTTCAAAGATATTTCTTTTCTTACTCTATTTATATAAAAATAGCCTGTCCAATTTGGTTTGGTCCATGATAAGGGTCCAATAATAGTGTAGTTGGATTGGGCTTGAAAAGAGCTTTCCAATGATATATTATAAGCCTGATTCCAATGAATTATGAGGAAGTTATGGATTAAATTAAATTAGGCCCAATGATTTTAAATGTGGCCCAATGATCTAGAGGAGGGCCTAATAATTACTATTTTTAAAGTAATTAGGATTGATTTTGATCTTCTATGAATATCTAGAAGGTTCTCTTTAATTCTAATAGGATTAGGATTGATAATTATATTTTTTAAAAGATGTTTTATTTTGAATAAAATATGTTAAATCTGATTTTAAATCTACATTACCTGTAACTGGTTTTAAAGGTGATTCCGCGTGTAAAAGCGCGTTGTACTTTTGAACCAGCGCGAGACGACAGAGTTGTCGCCTGGCGCTGACCTTCGTCGCCTGGCGACGAGCTTGTCGTCTGGTGCTGACTCATGTCGTTGGCGACAGGAGGTATTTTATTCTGAATATGATTTTCTTTGATCCCGTGCTATTTTTCCTATAAATAGGGGTCGTATCTCCCTGTTTTCAATCAACAACAATCAACAATAATCAATAATCAACAATTCACAACAGTCATCAATCTCTCTCTTTCTCTCTAAAAGCTAGAAGCTTTTCTTCTCTTCTTTTTCTAAATCCTTCCCTTTTACAAAATTCCACATACACAAGTTCTAGAGACACCTAGCCAAGTTCGAAGTTGCCTTCGCCCTAGACGTGAAAGGTTAATATTTCTGGGGTTTGGTCCCAAATCTCTATTTTAATTATTTAACTTAATTGTTTTGATTTATTATTTTCCTTGAAGTTACTAACGTGTGTATTTTGTTATTAAAAAGAGATATGCGGCATCCAAGTAAGTACTTTAGTTGCTTTATTTCTCTTTTGATAGAGATCATGCTTAGATTATTTTGTTGATTCCTAGTATCATGTTAGGATGTTTCATTGCTTCCTAGTATCATGTTCAGGGTTAATTAATATTTCTAATATTATTATGATGCTTCCTATTCTTTCCTAATATCATGTTAGTGTCATGTTAGGGCTAACTGATCTTTAATGTTTAGTGACATGCTAGTGTTTGTTATTAATCTAGTTAGTATCGTGCCTAGGAGCTTGCTATTATTATTAAGCTTTGATTATGATGATGATTGTTATTATGTTTCTTGATATATATTATTGTTATTGCTTGATCACGCCCTCTCTTGCAGGATTAAAGGGAATTTGTACTTGTAATCACGCTTAATAAGATAATTAATAAACTTGTTTAGGCTAATATGATTATAATTCAAGTGATCGCCAATAATGGTTTTGTTTGTGCATTAAATTCAACCAACATAGATTAAGCAGGTTTAGGGTTAACCTAATGATTGTATGTTAGTCAGAAAGCGCACATGAATACGAGAAGAATAAAGTAGAGGCCTATTTTTAGGGCAAGTTCAATCTCTTTTAGGTTGGATTTGTACCTTCGTCCCCGAACTTCTAGTCATGGTTCCAGACCTATTGGAGTTAACGATCTCCTGGATCGTTAAGGGGTATAACCTTCACCCTGTGAACGGTTTACAAGTTCCTAAAACTTGTTGGCGACTCTTTTACTCTAGCTTCCTTCCCTTTGGATGCCACCATGCTTAAGTGTATGATCACAGTGGGGCTAAAGTGTTGGATGCTTGAAATATTCCCTACAGTTTAACTTGGTGCAATAAAATGAGCAAGGGTAATAACTCACAATTAATTTAATTAATTTAAATTAATCATGAGATATTGACAAAATAAAGGGGAGTTGGAATTATGAACACAAATATTCAAGTAAAGATTCCAACTTTAACTTGTGAATCCTTGAAAAATTATATCTTCCAATATAAAGATAAATGAAATTTCTATCACAAGTTTCAAACTTTATGATTCCAATGAACTTAATACATGATTGAATCAAAAGTTCAACCAAAAATTCATGGAATTTAGTAACTTAAAGTTTCAATCACTTAAAACAATTAAAGATTAAATCTTTAGTACTTAGAAGCCTCAAAGAACAAATTTTTCACACTTAATGCAATGGATTTGCAATTATATGAAAATATAAACCAATCTTTCAAGCCCTAATTACTACCAAGTAACCATTCTTAAAGAAGATAAAAATTGCAGAAACGTTAAGGAAAGAACCATATACATAATCACAATAAATAGGCCATTAGGATTCAAGGTTAGAAAGACTTAAAATTTTTCGTCAAAACGAAAAATCCCTCGAAAAAGGCATTTCTAGTATGGTATTTGGCCTAAAACACAGCTCTAAATGGGTAAAATCATTTCTAGAACACCTTTTCCACCCAAAATTCACTATTTTTGGCGAAAATCTAGGTTCGGGGACATAATCGGCTCTAAAACGGGCTTAAAATTAATAAAACTGAGCTACTAATCTAATTAGCAACGCAAAACCAGAAAAATAAAGCCATAAAAACACCTTGAAAATTATGATTATAAAAATAAATGAGGAAGGCTTCGATACCACTGTTGGGTTTTGATGAGTCCGACTCATCACGGAAGAAAAACCCGAGCCAAGATCACACTCACAATTAATATAATCAAAAGACATAATTAACTTAATTAACAAGAATTAAGGAAAGATTAATTACCTTTCACGCGTGCTTCCCTCATACCCCGAGCTCTTACTTGAGAAAGCTTTAAGTCTCCTACGGGCGAAAGCCTCCGAAGATATCCACCCACAACTCGACCTCGACTAGGCCTATTGCTTAGAGGTTAGCTAAGCCCGACCAAAATACTCGAGTAATTATATGTGTTTAAAGGTTTTCTCAATGGAGATGCCTTTTCTAACACCTTACTAAAGTGATTTTTCCCATACCCCAACTTGGGTATTTATAGGGAAAATCATAAGTGAAATCCTCTCTCCCATCAATGTGGGAGAGTTGGTAAAATCAACATTCTTTCTTTATTTTTAAATCAAAAATAAAATAAAATATCTAACAACTAATTAATCAACAAGTGGCACATTTAGGAGAAGAGTTAGCTAAGGACCACAAGGAGGAGAGGGGACCAAACTTGATCCCCAAGCACCTCCCTAATAGCCGGCCACCTACACACCCAAAACCACCAATGTGTGGCTTCCACGTGGTACCCCAAATTGGGCACCAAAGCAGCCGACTAGGCTGCTGCCTTTGTGCGGCTTGCGATTGTAGCCTCGGCCCAGCTAGCTGCTGGCCTTGGCGCGGCTTGCGGCTGCAGCCTCGGCCCAGCTAGCTGCTGGCCTTGGCTTGCGGTTGCTGCTTCGGCCCGGCTGTCACGGCTAGCACCATGCTAGCCTTGGTGTGCTTGCTAGCCACCTTGGCTATACCAAATGCCCCTAGGCTTCGGTTTTCTCGAGGCATTCTGATCCTAGGGGTATTTCGGTAAATTGTTGATTAATTAGTTATTTTACCGTCTCGTCTTTTATTATTTCGACTCGACTTCCAACGCTCGATTTCGAATTCCAAGCTCGAATTTCCGACGTCTAAATATTAATTACTCGAGCGACTCATTAATTCCTTCCGAATTAATTCATCGTTTCGGTTTGTTAGTTGCTGTGACCCGAAGGGTTCAGTCAAGATTAAGCTGTAATATTAAGTACTCATTAATATTACCGATCGGAAGCAGCCTCCACCTAGGCATTCCGATCACTTGACCTCACTAAATAATTAGCTTTCTAATAATTCCGAACCCTCTATCAGAATAATACACTTGTTCGAAGGACACCATTCCTATCAATCCCAACTACCCCTATGTCGACCCCACCCATCCTCTTCCACTTAAGTTTCCCAAGCAATTCACTCCCTTGGCCCCTTGGCAACAAGATAACTTTAGGGGCCATTATGGTTGGCCACTCGGCTATACTGCGGGATGGGATCCTTAAGGTCCCCCATCCGGGTTTTTCTATGATTGGGAGAACAATGATGATGATGTCGGGCCTAGTGGTCAATGGTTCCCCCATTTTGTGCTTTTTCCTCCATCCCTTTTATTATGTGGTCTTTTGCTTTGAATTGTTAGGATGTTGAGATGTATTTTCATTTAGCTTGGGGGAACCTTTTCTTTGTGGGGAAGAACCGGTAGGCCAATTTTGTTGTTGAGGATTTCTTTGTTTCTTCTTGCCTTGATGTTATGTGATTGCCTTTCTTGATTATTAAATGATGTTGTTGGATGTTGTTGGTTATTTTGATGATGATTTCTATGAGTGTCTCTTGGTTGTTTTGATGAATATTTCTTGATGATGATGATGATGTTTCTTAGTGATGGTGATTTCATGATGATGATGTGAATAATGATGACTTTGCTCCCTTTAAATCCAAATCCCTTTAATTCAAACCCTATGAATCCAAACCCTATAATCCAAATACTTGGTAGATTATTGTATAGCTTTATTTTGGTATTTTGTTATTTTGTTTTGAAGTTACTAACCTTCTTCTTTGTGTAGAGTTTCCTTTTCTTTTCTATTCTCACTTAGCTTTGAGGTTCATGCTATAGCTTTATGGAGTTCCATGGAGGTGGAATTTTCCTTTACCTCATTTATAATGGATTAGCTTGGATAGCTCGGTGAGATTTTTCTAATCTTCCTCTTTACTTTTCTTTTATTGTTTGCTTAGATTAGGAATAGTTTAGGATGAGTTGGACGGTTCGAGGATGTTTGCTATTAACACCATATGGGTGTTTAGGGTCATTGACGTTGTTGTCGAATGACCACTTGTTTGTTGATTGAGATTTATATGATTAGCATGCATCTTTGTACTTTTCTTTCTCTTTTCCTTTTCTTTTCCATCTCTTCTCTTTTCTCTTTCTTTTTCTTTTCTTTATTTCAAAAAGCAAAAATACAAAAAAAAAATAATGATTTTGAGGCATTGTTTTTGGTTTCTTTTGATGTTTTGCTTATGATTTGGACATAATACCATCCAAACTTATACTTTTGAATAAATAGTTTCCTATATGGTAATGGTATGCACGGTTTGAGAGTATGCTTGGTTGATTCTACGATAGAGTATGCTAAGGTAGTGTGTTTAGAACTTTTGGGACCTTGAAGCCGGAGTCTACTTGTTTGTGGTAAGAAGGTGTTGCTTCCTATAGTGGATTTTAAACTAATAATGAGTTTTTGCTATAACCATGTGAGGTTTCATTCTTTTATAGCCTTAAACACATTTTGCATGACCGACACATGGATCCTTGACTATCGCTTACTTTATCTAGAACTTGACTTTTATCTCCCGAGATCGTGACCGAACCATTTATGAAGGAAAAAAGACATCTTTTCGGGGTGGTATTTTTCTTTTTCGAAGATAGATTTTATTTCTTTATTTAGGGTTTACATTTTCATCCTTGCTAACCATTTGAGCCATATACCTTCTTTTCAAGCCATGTCTTTAGCTTTTGAGCCTTTTGTTTCATACTTGTTTCTATTCTTCGTTTTTGTGAAGCAATTGGTCCTTATATTGTTGGAGAATATGGTGTATGAGTTTGAATATTTGTTTCTTTTGATAACAGCAAGTTTGTATTGTGAATATTTTGTGAATAAAGGCAAATGCAAAAGTTGAAAAAACCGTCCATAGTTAAAAGAGGCGAGGATAATGCAATAAAGTGACAAATAGAAAAATAAAAAAAAAATGAGAAAAAGCAAAGCAAAAGCAAATGCTTTGGAAGTGAAAAGTTCAAAAATATTTTGATCTAAGTGTATTTCTCCCTATTTAGAGCGTTGAGGACAATGGTCCATTTTAGCTTAAGGAAAAGCGTTCTTACGCTTTTTGTATATATATATCTGTGATTTTGGCTTTGAATAAGCTTGGGGGTGTTGGTGTTATTGTTTGGTGATTGCTTGATTATGATGCTGAGGATTGATCACCCTTTGCTTCACAATTTAGGTATACCACCAAATTTCAAATTTTAGCCTAACTTCACCCTGTTCGCCCTTGCATTACAACCCTTTCCAAGACCTTTTGACCTTTTTGGTTGAGTCACAAGTTGGTGGAGGGAGATGTGAGTCAAGCCTATGGAGCGGTTTTCATATTCAAGATGTCAAGTAGCCTTGAAAATATCTTCTTTTTCGGTTCCTTTGAGGAATCATTGAGATGCTCACTAAAGGTGGACTTGAAACTAGTAGGGAGAATGCGGTAAGATTGTTTGGGATGAAGGTGAATTGTGTCTTATTAGTTCTCTATGCTTAGTATATCTTATATTTCAATCAACCTTGGATATCTTGGAATGTGCATACCTTTATTTGTCTAGAAAGTTGTTTATTCATTTGTATTTAGTCATTTGCAAAGTCCATTTCCAAACCTTTTGGTTTTTACTTTTCCTTTTTCATTTCATTTTCCTTTTATGACTTCCCTCATTTTACCTTTGAGAGTTATGGGTCAATGATAGGAACGGTGTCCTTCGAACAACTGTATAATTCCGATAGAGGGTTAGGAGCTATTGGAAAGCTATTTACTCAGTAAGTTCAAGTGATCGGAATGCCTAGGGGGAGGCCACTTCCGACCAATAATATTAATGAATAATTGATATTACAGCTTAATCTTGACTGAACCCATCGGGTCACACCCAAGCAACTAATGATCCGACACGACGAATTAATTCAGAAGGAATTAATGAGTCCCTCGAGTAATAAATATTTAGATATCGGAAATTGAGCAAGGAGAGCATCGCAAGTCGAGTCGAATTAATAAAAGACGAGACGATAAAATCACTAATTAATCAACAAATTACCGAAATACCCCTAGCATCGGAATACCCCGAGCAAACCGAGTGCTAGGGGCATTTGCTAAAGCAAGGTGGCTAGCATGCGCACCAAGACGAGCCTAGTGTTTTAGGGTTTTTTGGAATCCCTCGGAATACTAGTCACGCTTCGTCGGCAATGAGACTTGGACACCTGCAAAATCACGGAACTCCAGTTTATCGGAGATTCGCCTCCGACGATCTAGTGAGTAATCGGAAAACGGAATAAACTAGAGAGAGAAAGTAGAGAGAAGTTGGAGCTTTTTATGCTCTGTTTAATGTTATGTCTCAATCCCCCCCCTCCCATCAAAAATGATTGGGGTATTTATAGGGGTGGAAAATGGTGCCCCTTAGGGTTATTAACCTAGAATGACGCGATTTGATCGGCGGTGCAATCAAGTAGCGACACGTGTCTAGGGGTCAGCTTCGTTTTACGAATTTCTCGGGATTTGGGCCTCCTAATGTAAGGAGGCCCTTTTCTCTCATTTCAGGTTCTCTTCTTGAGCTTGACACGCGTCATTTTCCCATAGGGCCACGTGTCGCCCTATGATTGGGCCACGTGTGACTACGGGATTGGACCACGTGTAGGGGGTATTTTTACCGTAAGCATTTTCCCCTCAAAGGGGGTGACTTGTACGCTACGGGCCACCTCCTCTGATTCTCTACTCGCCTCAATGCGTCCCAGTATGTGGAGATGGAACTTATAGCTGAGTAGGCGGACGAATCTATCACTCATTTAAGGGATGGTCGCCTTCGGCTGAATGACGTGCCCTGTCCGCCTGAAACTCCTCTTAGGGACGTTTGAGTCTGAGAATTAGGCGGACGGAATATGCCGTCTGAATTTTCGGAGGAAGGCTTGGACGCCCGGATTCCCAGGAAGGCAATTTTAGATTCTGCTAACGTGGTCGTCCACTTGGATGTACCGTTAGTTCATTCGTCTCTTTTTCCGTCCAAAATAACTGAATTCAGTTTTTAACCTTTCCGAATTTTAGGTTAACTTTTTCAAAAAGTAACCGTTTGAATTCTTGGGCGGGAAAGGTAAATTTACCATTTTGCCCTCATAAATTCTGCCTATAAATAGAAGAGGTTTGACCTCATTTTGGCACTTTTAGCTTTTGAGAATTTTAGAGTGAAGCTAGAACTTTTAGACAGAGAAAGTGATTTTTCCCTTAATCTTCAAGAGCTCCACCGCGTGATTGAGTTTTCCAGTCGAGTATTTTGAGTTTTCTGGTCAACCTTCAAGAACTCCCAGACTTTCAGAGTTTTCTACACGTATAGAGGTAGGCCGACTGTTTTTTCTCTTACTTCTCTTTTATTTGTCTAGTCTTTCTTTTTATTTAATTCTGACTCAACACTCGGCTTCGTCCGTTTCTCCTCATAAGGCCGGCCATTCTCCTGGGATTGAGGAGTCTAGAGTGGACGGAGACGAGCTATCTCCTTCATGGAGTGGGTCCATTTCTAGTGCGTACCAACTCTCATCCACATATTCTTCTCTATCCCGGCAGTCATAAATGGCACGTACGAGGCAAACATACGACAAAGACGCTGTTAGATACTCGGACGGTACCCAAGGGTCCCTTATGACCCTAACAACATGAACGCCGAGACTAAGTCTGTAACCAACACGGCCACAACTAGTGGCAATGAATGCTCTGTGGTTGAAGTGACCACTTCTTTCGAAGGACACAAAAGATCACAAGGCTTCTCTTCTATTAGGGGAACATCCAGGCAATCTCAGGAACTAAGGTTTCCCCAATATGCCAACTCAGTCATGGATCTGGCTGAGTTGTTATCTCAGGAGAGGCCTCCTACCTCTTCTCGGGCGGACGCTGCTGGGTCATCCGCCCCAACTCCTAAACGACCCCATCTCCAACATAGCAGGTCGAACAGGCCTAGGAAAGGCATTGTAATTGCTGAGTCGTCCGACTTGCCACCTCGCAGTGCCCCTACTTTGGGAAATCAGGCGGCCACAGCAGAAGATAAGGGTAAAGGTCCCTTGGCACCTGAGAGCATAGTGATGGCTGGAGGCGGCCAGAGCTCTATAATCAAGAGCTCGGCCTAGGCTGCTGACTTGGACAGAGTCTAGTCCTCACAATTTGGATCTGTTCCTCGCCATGATGAAGATGAAGTAGAGAACGAGGCAGGGAATGAGGCGGCGGCAGAGGAAGTCGTTGCCAACATTGACAATTTCAAGGAACCGTACGCCTGTATGGTGGGTAGCACGGCCATGGGCTACTTGAACAATGGGTTGGATGAATACAAGGAGTTCCTCCAACTAGGAGAGGGGTTTGAGTTGGTGGCGCCCAAAAAATCCCTTTCTATGCCCGCTACAGAAGATGAGCGGCCGCGCCACAGATCCTTCAGCGTCTATTGCGCCGCTCTAGACGTTGAACTTCGCTTCCCCCTTCATCCCTTTATTCGTACCGTCCTGGACAAGTACAACATATCCCTCTTCCAACTAACACCGAACACCTAGGAGAATATCTTCGGCTATCTGGTGACATGCATCCAGAAGGGTTTCAAGCCTGATTTTTCGGTATTTTGCGAAATGCACTCCATGATTTGTCTGGAGAATCACACGGACGGCTAGTTCATCCTTTGCACCACTAAGGATTATATGGTGGTGATGGACCGTGTGTCAAAGTGGCGGGACTAGAAGAACCGATTCTATCGCATCAAGACAAAGGATGTGGAGTTTAACTTGCGAATGAATCGGTTTAATGCTAAGTCGATCCAGCTTGGCCAAGGGGATCACAAACCATACAAACCACCCATCCACCCTAGCCAAGAGCATCAACTTGACTACTGTAGGGTCAAGAAGGTGGAGAGGGACGGCAAAATGGTGGTCGTGCCAAAGAACTGGATTGCTTTGGCCAGTTGGCTTCAGGACCCAATATTTATGTCGGCGTGCGGCCTATACCGGAACATTCCCCATGGTGGGGCTTTACAATTTTATCGTTCGCATGCCAATTTTTTGAAAATTTTTCTTACTCTTTTTCTTCTTTTCTCATGCAAAGGAAGCGTACGCCATGCAAGACAAGGAGCCGAAGGGGGAGGTCGATATGTCCGAAATTGACCTGGCTTGGTACAAGGCTCGGCAGAAAATGTACGGGCAGACCAAAAAGGTACGAACCGTTGACCTAGAACTTGTAGCTTCTTTTTTTTTTTTTTTTTGCCGAGCTGGTATGTTTGGGGAGAGGTCCTTCACCTCTTCATACGGACACTTTTCGTCCGTGTTGGTATGTTGGGAAGAGACTCCTTCCCTTCTTCACGCAGACTCTTCTTTTCATCCGACTTTGTATATTGGGAAGAGACTCCTTCCTAATTTTTTGCGGACGTTGATTCATTTTTCATTTCTTCTTTCACACTAACTTTTTACTTGTCTTTTTTAGTTGGCCACTCCTACTCTAAGGACCAAAAGGAAGCAACCGGCCTCTGCTACCAAGGACGGGCAAGTGTCTAAAACTAGGAAGACGGACGTTCCTAAGACCCCTTCCGATCCGGCGACTAAGACGAAGCCGCGGACTGCTTCAAAGAAGTCCCAAGGAGATCCACCCCGGCTGTCACAAAGCGAGGTCTCCAAGTCCGTAGATCCGATAACTGAGTCGATCCATGATGCGTTCGCGAAAGCAGACGATGGCGGTAAGTCGTCCCCGGCAAAATCGACCGATCCTGCCTTGACCCCGCCTGTCGAGAGAGTCAAGAAATCTGATTGGCAGGCGGCTACCAGTCATTCGGCTGAGGATCAACCCGGCCGTATCGACGAGGGAGGTGATGAGTCGCTGCCGCCCCCTCCATTTGTCTTCCCTCCTCCTCTAATCTTCTCATATGGTAAGTCAGAGTTGTGTTGAATTGCAACCATCCTTGTTTTGTTTTCAAACTGATTTTACTCAACTTAATACCATTCATGGCTGCGCGCAGATATTGCGGAGGAGATGAACATGAAGTTGCCCGGCCAATCACTTACTGGCTTAGACAGGAAGGCCATGAGAGAAGCCATTGTCAGGGTCGTCCCCCAGGAGCAACGGGACAAGCTGAGGGGAATCAATGAGGGATTCCTCGGCCCCATGCTTAATTGCAGCGCCGAGGTAACCATTCATGACTCTTTTTTATTTTAGATTTCATACTTAGAACATATTTCTTAGTTTGTTTTTACTAACTTCTCTTCGTCTGGGTGCAGCTCTTCCTCAAGATCAATGCCTTCCTAGATTGGAAGGAGAAGGTGAACGAGAGGCTGAAGCACGCCAGGGATGATTTTAGGCGGGCGGAGGACGCCGTCATGCGAACGGCCGCCATCCAAAGGGTTCACTTGGAAACCCAAATCACTGCGTTGTCCGATAAAGCGGCGCGACAAACTGGATATCTAGTGAAGCTGGGCAAGGCTCTTGAAAGAGAGACCTTTACGAGGGAGACCCTTCAGCAAGAAAGGGATGTGGCGGTTCTAAACGCCCAACAATGGAAGGAGGGTTTGGACGCCTCCGAGAAGCTAAAAGGAGATCTAACCTTGGCCCAACGAAACCTTCAAACGGCCCTTGACGAGGCGGACACCCTCGGAGTCGAGGTGGAAACCCTGAAGAAGTCCGTTTCGGACTTAACTTAGCTATTAAAGGCGCCTCGGCCCTACTGAAATCGTCCGCATTAAGCACAACGCCGAGAGGAGGCTGAAGTGCCACTTCTTCGAGGCCTTTGAATTAATGGTGGACGAGGGGGAGGCCGCCTATTTCCAGGAGCGCTTCACCAAGCACCTCAACTACGTCTGCCTTAGAAAAGAAGCCAAGAAGGCGGGGCAGCCCTCTCCTAAACTTGTTGCCACCCCGTCTGAATCTGGGGAGAATGAGGATGATGAGGCGGACGAAGTTGAGGTCGAGAAGAAGGTGGAGCAGTCTGGTGCAGAGGTGCCAGCTAAGGAGCCGTCCACCCTTGCTGCGACCACTGAGAAAGAGTCGTCCTTGGAAGACCTTGCCAATGATGACAAACCGGCTGAGTAGAGATTAGGTCTTCCAACAGCGCCCGCCAAGCTTCAGTCTTTTGCTTCAGGACTTAGTTTATTTTACTTTTTGTTGAACAATTTTTAATTTTCATGCCGCCTATTTTGAGCGGTTGTGTAAGATATTTTGCCGCCTTCTGAGCGGTTTTATTTTATTTTAATTTTGTCGTCTTTTGAGCGGTTTTTATGATTTACCATACTTAGCAAATTTTGTATGCTTTTTATTGCTTTCGTACGAACACTGGGGGCATGCCCCTTTATTCGGCGTTTGCCTATTCTATACTCTGGGTAGCCTGATTAACATAGTAGTTTTTATACCTGGAAGGGTATGACGACTAGTAAGTTAATCAAATCATAGTAATGATTGCCCTTGGACTAGGCGAATCGCCGAATCAACATTAGGTATACGGCTGTTTAGTTGGCTTTGTATGAGTCGTCCGTTGAAACTATCGCTTGGACGCGCTCAGGAAATTTCAAGTAATATCTCAACTTGGAAATTTCTAATTTTGGCTGCGCTATTACGCCTAGGTATGCCCTTGCCCCCTTTTTGGGCATAAATGCCTTAGATAAATTTAGGCTACCTTTGTGCTTAATCGTCCGTCCTGGTTGTGGTCGGGCGCTTTCTTTGACGTTGGGATTCCCTTGCTAAACAATTGCACGGCCATTCAATTGTACCCTTTGCGACCGAGCTGTTATGTTGCAAGAAACCTTGTTATTGTTTTTATTCAGCATTTTTGTTCAGTCTTTTAAAGGTCGAGCTGCTATGTTGCAAGCAGCATTGTTTTTATTTTCACTCGGCATTTCTGCTGAATAATGGAAAGACATAAACAAACAAAATAAGATAACAATGCTTGACTTTTTCATTAATTTGTCAAAATTACATTGTTGGGTCGTACGGCCTTAATTACATTGCTCGGTCATCAAGACCTAGCTGTATATAAAGCTTTTGGCTAAATAAAAGAAAACTTAAACATAGTATTTCTTCAGATTGTCCGTGTTCCAAGTACGAGGAATCGGACGGCTATCTAAGGCTTCGAGACGGTAAGTGCCATCTCGGACTTCTTCTCTAATTCAATATGGCCTTTCCCCGTTTTGGGTTAACTTCCATCCTCATTATCGCGTCCTACTGCTTCCATTTTTCTTAAGACCAAATCACCCATCTTCAGCGGCCACTTAGACACTCGGCGATTATAAGCTCTCGTCATTCTAAGACGGTAAATTTCATGTCTAAGCGCCGCGTTGCCCCTTGCCTCTGGAAGAAAATCCAAGGCGGTCTTCATAGCTTCCCAATTGGCATTCACATCATATAGCATCACTTGAAGAGTTGGCTCGTACATTTCAATTGGGAGCACAGCTTCAACACCGTAAACTAAGAAAAATGGGGTTTCTCTTATTAAACTCTTCGCTGTTGTGCGTATAGACCACAAAACATTGACTAACTCATCTTCCCATAGGGCGCCTGCTTTCTTAAGCTTACGCTTGATGCCATTGGAGATCAGCTTGTTATAGGCCTCAACTTGGCTGTTGGCTTAAGGACGGCCGACCAAGGCAAAACAGTGAGTGATGCCCTGAGTTAGCGCGTTTCGAACTGAGGTCCATTGTCAAATACCATGGACTGAGGTAATCCATAACGAGTAATAATATTTTTCTAGATGAAGGCAGATACGTCCGTCCATTTAATCCCTTGAACAGTCTCGACTTTAACCCATTTTGTTAAGTAGTCGACAACTACAAGCAGATACTGCCTTTGGCCAGACGCTAGTGTATACGGCCCCAAGATGTCCATGCCCCATTTTGCAAAGGGGAGTGGACTGCTTATGGCCGACAAACTATTGGCTGGACGGTGAATCAAGGTTGTGAATCTCTGGCACTTATTACATCTTTTCACCATTTGCATGGTGTCCGCGTTCATGCTCGGCCAGTAGTACCCTAGGTGGGCTACTTTCTCAGCCAAGGCTCGCCCTCCAATATGCGACCCACAATGTCCTTGGTGGAGGTCATCTAGCACATCGTACCCTCTGTCTATGGTAATACATTTCAGATATGGCTTAACAAAAGCTCTCTTAAATAATTCCCCTCTCTTTATTTCAAACCAGGACGCTCTCTTCTTCATCAGCCAGCTCTCTTTCGGATTGGCCGGGAGTATCCCATCCCTTAAGTAGGAGATGATCCCGTCCATCCAAGTGGAGCTTTTGTTAATAATTTGTATTAGCTCGGCATCAATACTCCTCTTTTCCTTTACCTCCCAAAACACTGATCTGGGAGTGTCACATGATGCCGAGGATGCTAATTTAGAGAGCGCGTCCGCTTGATGATTTTCTGAACGGGGGACTTGTTTCAAAGTAAAATGCTCTAGGCTCTCGGCCTCCTCTTTAACCATATGCAAATACTTCATCATGGCCGGCTCCCTGGCTTCATAGTCACCATTCACTTGGCTGACTATCAGCTAAGAGTCCGAACTTGCATCAACTTTTATTATCCCGGCCGCCTTACACATTCTATGGCCGGCCAGAAGGGGTTCATATTAAGCCTCATTATTGGAGGCTTTGAACTGAAATCTCATTGCATATTAAAATTTATCTCCCTCAGGAGACTGACAAATAATCCCAGCGCCGCATCCGGTCTCTGTTGCACTACCATCTACATAGACCTTCCAGATCTGGTCTTCTGCCGGCTAGAAGTCCGGCCGAGTCATTTCAGCCAAAAAATCAGCAAAGGCTTGCCCCTTGATCGCCTTTCTAGGCTCGAACGTGATGTTGAAGCCTCTTAGTTCTAAGGCCCATTTAAGCATGCAGCCGCTGGCTTCCAAAGTTGCAAACAGCTTCTTAAGTTTCTGGTCTGTACAGACCACAATGGAATTCGCCAGAAACTATGGCCATAGCTTCTTTGACGCCTTATACAATGCTAGGACAAACTTTTTAATAGGGGGAAACCTAAGCTCGGCATTATGCAAAACGTGGCTAATGAAATAGACTGGGATCTGGAGGCCGTCCCTTTTAGCAAGCAAGACGGCACTTAAAGAATGTTTTGAGATGGCAAGATACATGTATAGCTTCTCATTCTTGAGTGGACTGACGAGCCAAGGCAATGTATGCATATAGCTTTTTAGCTGTACGAATGCTTCCTCGGCTTCTTCTGTCCACTCGAACATGGCTTTCTTCTTGATGTTCTGAAAGAAATATCGGCACTTATCCCCTAATCTTGACAAAAATCGGCCGGGTGCGGCTAAACAGCCGGTCAATCTTTACACTTCTTTGATTGTTCCTTGCGACTTCATATCCAAGACGGCTTGAAATTTTTCAAGGTTGGCCTCAATTCCACGCTGATCAATCAGGAATCCGAGAAATTTGCCGGATTCAACACCAAAGAAACACTTCTTTGGATTTAACATCATCTTATGCCGTCTGAGTTCGGTGAATGTTTCTCGGAGATCTTTTAAATGGTCGACTGGCTCTTTTGATTTGACAATCATGTCATCAATGTACGCCTCCATGTTCCGGCTGAGCTGATCACTCAAGACCGTATTAACAAGTCTCTGAAAAGTAGTAGGGGCGTTCTTAAGGCCGGCATGACTTTGTAACAGTACAGCCCCTGCTCGGTCACAAATGCGGTTTTTTCTTGATCGTCCTCCCATAGAGGGATCTGATGTAATCCAGAGTATGCGTCCATAAAGCTCATTAAGGCATGCTCGGCCGTAGAGTCAACCAGACGGTCGATCTCAGGCAAGGGAAAACTATCCTTGGGGCATGACTTGTTCAAATCAGTGTAATCTACGCACATTCTCCAAATTCCATTCGAATTTTTCACAAGAACTACATTGGCTATCCAGTCGGGGTTGTAACATAGCCGAATGAAATTGACAACCAGCAGCTTTTTCACTTCTGATGTGGCCGCCTGATTCCGCTCTTCTCCGTGATTTTTTTTCTTTTGTCGGACAGGTTTAATAACTGGATTCACGGCCAGCTTATGCACGGCTAGGTCTGGGCTTATGCCTGGCATTTCACTAACTGCAAATGCAAACACATCTTTAAATTCCCTAAGCAGCTTGATTAGGTCGTCTCCAAGCAGACCCATAGCTGTAGTGCCTACCCTGACTGTCCGATCAGGTTGATCGGGGTCAAGCACTATATCTTGGTGATCGCCAGCCGGTTGGGGCCTCAATTCTTCTGGCTGGCCGACGGTCATTAACTGTTATGCGGGTCGGCCATAGCCGACTTATGCTTCTGGCCAACCTGGTATGCTTGGAGAGACTCTTCTTCAGCTTTTGGCTCGGACAGCTTTCCTAGTCCGCGCACTGTTGGCTTTACTGCTAGCTAATTACATTCCTTAGCCATTTTCTAGTTTCCTTAAATTGAGCCGATTTTCCCGTTCGACCTCTCAAACTTCAACAGCATCAGATGTGGGACTATTACTTCCTTTGCTATGTTTAACGTGGGGCGGCCGAGTATGACATTGTAGCCAGTGAGCTCTTTGACCACTAGAAAGTGAACAGCCATGTCCCTTCCTTCCCCCTTCTGCCCAATCCGGACGAGTAAATCGATCTGCCTTACTGGATCGAGTAACAATCTTTGGTGAATCGTATTGTGGCTCGTACGTCTTGACCTTCTTTGACTTTGGCTGCTGATCGTCCGCCACCCAAATTTCCTTTCTCTTGTTTTCTTCCTTTTTATTTCCGGCCGAGTCCTGCTGAGAAGGTTACTTCTTCTCAGCTCCCTTGGGGCGGCTATTCTGCTTTGGTAAGCAAACAAAAATCAGCTGCTTTACTATAAGCCTCGGCTTCTCGTAGAAGGCCTGCGTATGTCCGAACCTTTTTCCTGACCAAATCAAACTTGAAACCATTATGCCTTAATCCCAGGAGAAATTCCGAATAGGCAATTTCATCCGACAGATTATGAATTTGGGCTTTCTCTTAGTTAAATCTCTAAACGTACGAACGCAGCCCTTCATTCTTCCCTTGGACAATTGTAGCCAAGTTCAGGCTGGTCTTAATTGGGGGAATGTTGTAAGAAAAGTTTCTGACGAATAATAAACTCAGAGTAATGAAGCAGTTAATGCACCCAGCCGGCAAGCTGTTAAACCAGTCCTGCGCCACCCTCTTAAGGGTAGCCAGGAAGCACCTGCACCAGGTAGCATCATCTATGCTTTGCAAATACATCAAATTTTGGTACGAAGTGACGTGTTCTTCGAGGTTTCCCATACCATCATTGGCGCCCACAAGTACACTTTTCACCTTCGCTGGTTTAGGAGAGTTGAGAATTTCTTGAGAAAACGGGGGCGGCTTATCACCAAGATTCAACAAGCGCATTTGCCAGTCAATAAGCTGAGGTGGTGCGGCCGGTCCGACTAGGTAAGCTGTCTGGCCGAGAGGCTGGCTATACTGCCCGTGTTGTCCGAGCGGCTAAACAGGATTGAAAATTTGAGGGGTCTAACACTGAAACGGTTGAACTATAACAGGAGTTTGAGTATGATGAGCTTGACTGCTGCTAGTCCTGGCCGAGCTGGTATGTCTGGAAAGAGATTGGTTAGAGAATTCATCCGGCATTGTGGGAGTAGAGGTCGTATCCGAATAGGTTGCACGTTCCCTTTGCCTATGCCGGATGTAATCCCTTGCGTCCCTCCAGCATCTTAGGTTCTTCCTTTGAGGTTGTCTGGTCTGCCCCCCAGCCGACTATGTTTTCTCAAGAAGCCTAGATAAGTTTTTCCGTGGCACCCTAGGGGACTTTCCATGCGGGAGCGGAATAGGGTATTCCTAACATCCAAAGCATTAGTTGCCTTGCTCTGATTCTTCCTTGGAGCGCCTTCTTCCTCCCTTTTAGACGGCTATCTGGAGGTAGATGGCCTTTTACTCTCAAATTCCTTTCGAAGTTTGTTCAAAGCGGCCTTTAGGGAAGCAGCAGTAACTGGAGGATCCTCGGCCTCATGAAATGAGGCGATCAGAGGGTCACTAGAATTGATTGTTGTAGCTATGTCTTCTACATGGCCGTCCTGACCAGGGCCATGACCGGCATTAGGTGTCTGACCATCTACTGCCATTACGGACGAGTATTCCCACAAATGGTGCCAAATGTTTTAGGGTTTTTTGGAATCCCTCGGGATACTGGTCACGCTTCGTCGGCAATGAGACTTGGACACCTGCAAAACCACGGAACTCCAGTTTATCGGAGATCCGCCTCCAACGATCTAGTGAGTAATCGGAAAACGGAATAAACTAGAGAGAGAAAGTAAAGAGAAGTTGGAACTTTTTGTGCTCTGTTTAATGTTATGTCTCAATCCCCCCCTCCAAATCATAAATGATTGGGGTATTTATAGGGGTGGAGAATTGTGCCCTTTAGGGTTATTACCCTAGAATGACGCGATTTGATTGGCGGCGCAATCAAATAGCGACACGTGTCTAGGGGTTAGCACCGTTTTGCGGCTTTCTCAAGATTTGGGCCTCCTGATGTAAGGAGGCCCTTTTCTTTCATTTCAGGTGCTCTTCTTGAGCTTGACACGCGTCATCTTCCCATAGGGACACGTGTCGCCCTTTGATTGGGCCACGTGTCACCATAGGATTGGACTGCGTGTAGGGGGTATTTTTACCCTAAACACCTAGCATGGCTGGCTAGGTGCTACGGCATGCTAGCGCATCATGGCTAGCAAGGCTGCCAGCACATGGCTAGCAAGCCATGCTAGCCATGTGCGTGGCAGCCACAGCATGCTAGCAGCCTAGCACGCATGGCGCTACAGCCAGCCGTACATAACAGCAGCGTAGCGTGCATGGTGCTACGGTCAGCCGCACATAGCAGTAGACCAGCCGCACACCAAGTGCCAACTGGGCTGCTTGGGTGCCTAGGCTCGGCCTGCCACATGGCAGCAGCCCATTGGGGCACTTGGCTTGAGGGAGCCAGTTATTGGGAAGCCTTGGGGATCAAGTTTTGGTCCCCCTTCCCTTGTGGTCCTTACCTAACCCCTCCTCTTAGAATGCCACTTGTTGATTAATTAATTTTTGGTTATTTTCTTTTGTTTTTTATTTAACAATAAAATGAGAAAATTAATTTTACCAACTCTCCCACATTGATGGGAGAATGGATTTCTCACTTGAGTTTCCCTATATATATCCCACATGGTAATTGGGAAAACTCACTTAAGTAAGAGCTCAATTAGGCATCTCCAATTGAGAGAAACCTATAAGCTCATTAATTACTCGGGTAGTCTATTTTGTCGAACTTGGCTAACCTCCAAGTAGTAGACCAGTCGGGTCGCGTTGTGGGTGGACTACGTCAGAGGTCCTCGCCCTTCGTGAGGCTCGTCTTTCTCAAGTAAGAGCTCCATCCGATTGAGCGAAGCACTCTACAAGGGTAATTTAGTCTTTTCTCTAATCTTGTTATTTATGCATTTTGTTATATTAATTTTGAGTTTGTTCTTGGGCTCGGGTTTTATTTTCCGCGGTGAGTCGGACTCATCGAAACCGAACAGTGGTATCAGAGTTAGGTTCATTTATTTTTATAACAAAAAAATTTTTAAGGTGTTTTTTATGATTTATTTTTCTGGTTTATGTTACTAATTAGATTAGTAGCTCGGTTTTAATAATTTTAATCTCGTTTAAAATCTGATTTTTGGCCCATAACCCAGATTTTCGCCCAAAAATAGTGAATTTTGGGCGGAAACAGCGTTCTGGAAACTTTTCAACCCTTTTTAGGGCTGTGAAAAAGCTAAAATCCGACCAAAAATGCCTTTTTCAAAGGTTTTTCGTTTTTGACAAAAAAATTTAAATCTTTTAACCTTGAATCTTAATGGCATATTTATAGTGATTATGTATTTGATTCTTTCCTTAATGTTTCTGCATTTTTTGACCTCTTTAAGCATGGTTACTTTGTAGTAATTAGTGCTTGAAAGATAGGTCAAATTTTCACATAATTGCAAATCCATTGCATTAAGTGTAAAAATTTATTCTTTGAGGCTTCTAAGTACTAAAGATCCAATCTTTAATTGTTTTAAGTGGTTGGAACATTGAGTTACTAAATTCCATGAATTTTGTTAAACTTTTTGATTTAATCATGTATTAAGTTGATTGGAATCATAAAGTTTCAATCTTGTGGTAGAAATGTCATTTATCTTCATATTGGAAGATATAATTTTTCAAGGATTCACAAGTTAAAGTTAGAATCTTTATTTGAATTTTTATGTTCATAATTCCAACTCCCCTTTTATTTTGTCAAATCTCATGATTAATTTAAATTAATAGTGAGAATAGCCTTATTTATTTTATTACATGAAGTTGAACCAATTTTATTAAAGAATAGTTCTTGGGAATAATTTTGGTTTTGTGCACTTGGATGAATTTATTTAAGTTGGACTTGTTATAATTTTGGTTTTGTGCATTCGAAAATTAATTTGGAACTAATTAATGAAGCTACGCAAATATTCGAATTTAATCCCGAGAGTGTGGCACGCAAACCAAGGCCACACCACCCTCGGCCAGCCGGGCTGCTAAGCAGCCCAAATGTGGCTGCCAAGGGCTGGTGCGCTTGGTGCGCGCCACACACAAACAGCGTGGCTGGTGCGCCCATAGCAGCAGCAGCACAAGCTAGGCAGCAGCGTGCTGCGGCTGTGCACGCATGCTGCTGCCTTGGTGCGGGCTGTGTGTGCGTGCCTTCTTGGTCACCAATTACGGGTTGTGCGTGTGGGGGTGCTTTATGCTTACGACATGATATGCACAACCCCACACTAAGCACGTAAGCCCCTGTTTTAAGGGTATGTTTAATTTTGCGGTTTTGGGCGTTTTGTTTATTTTAATTATTTTAATTATGATTATTAATTTTAATTAAAATTTTGGAGGCTAGGCCTCAGTTTTGAGCGGAATTTGCAAAATTTATTTTTACCGGCTTAATTAATTGGATTAATTAAGATGGATGCGGAATTTAGTGGGAGCTTGAATTTTAATTGCGCTAAACAACGATAAGTTGTTGAGAGAGCATTAGATGCGACGATTTATCTAACCAAGAGTGGCTTGGAACCATTAGCAAAGAGTTGCTTACCTTAGAATATTTAGTGTTAAGACAAGCCAAAGCATGCTTAACTACTCATTGATTCTTTGGATCTTGGAATCGACTTATTCTCACCAAATGGGGACAATTTAATGTGTGAATAAGACGTTTAAATAATTTTGATTAATATGCATGATTTCAATCTTATTTAAGTATTATGAATGGTTTTTTTCAAATTCTTTCAATTGTAGAATCATGTCTTCAACTAACAACGATAACAACCTAATGTGCCCGGAACTTCCTGAAAAGTTACCATTTTGCTTGAACTTGGTGAATTTTAAGGAGTGGGAAGAAGAACTCCGAAAGACCCTCCGAAATTGCTACCTAGAGCACATTCTTGACATACCCATCCTGAGTTTCTACTCAAAAGGGGTAATGAGCGATAAGGCTCGTGAGGATTGGAGTTGGGATTGCAAAAGAGTCTCATGACTTATGGCAAACTCCATCCCGAAACAATGGAAGGAGAAGTTCTCCAACTATTTTCCGAACATGCTCCTCAAAGCTCAAGAGGATATAGTCAATTTGAGGGTCACCAAGAGCATCAATGGCAACTATGATGGTCTCGTGGAGGAAGTGACTAGGTCACTCTCCAACATGAAGATTAAGCCACCGCAAGAGGGGTGCCTAGCCAAGGAGGCAAGAGGTATGGGGACAAGTCTACAATGCTAGACTAAGACTCGAAATGTCACTTTGAGCCCACGTGCTTCGAATGACAAGTTTATTCACTCACTTGGCGCTCATTGGCAAGCCGGTGGAGGATGAGCATCAATGGCTATATCGCATTGAAGATGCGGCTAACTGCCAATCGTGACAAACTCTCTTTGATGGAGGTTGGCCCATGGCCTTGTGAAAGTGATAGACTCAAGCTTGCTCTAAAGGCAAAGAAGAAGGAATTCAAGAACAAGGCAAGGATGCGATGCTTCTACTATAGTCGGCAGGGCCATTACAAGAGAGAGTGCAGCATGTATCTGGAAGATGAGGCAAAGGGAAGAGAAATCTCCACCTCAGGTATCTTCTTTACAAACTACACTTGGATACAAGCAATTCATAAGGTATTATATACCATTAATGACTCACTATATGCTCCTATTTTAAGAACCAAGTGAGAAGAGCTTACCAAGTGGATGTGGATATACAAGCGGAAGAAGAAGTTAATCTTTCCAGAAGGCTTGTAATCACATAGTTTGTCTTGGCATAGAACTTGTTATCAACCATACATTGATCTTTTGACGTTGGACGTCATGTTTTGTTTTGATCACAAGACTATTGTTTTGAAAGTCTTGTTTATATGTTTATGGTATGACATGTTTATCTAAAATGTGTGCTTTCATTAGACAAACAAGTTTATAATGTTAATAATACGACCAATAAAGCTAAGACCATTGAGTCAAATCAGACGTACTTGTAGCATTGTCGTCTTGGCCACATTAACATAAAACGCATCAAGAAACTTGTACAGGAAGGTGTTTATGACTCATTCGATTTACAATCGTTTGAGAATTGCGAAGGATGTTTATTAGGCAAGATGATAAAGCAGCAATTCTCCAAATTAGGAGAAAGGGCAGGTCACTTATTGGGCCTAATACACACCGATGTATGTGGACCAATGAGCTCAACCACAAGAAACGGCCATCGATATTTTATCACCTTCAAAGACGACTATAGTAGATATGGCTATGTCTACCTTATGTCGCATAAATCTGATTCGTTTGAAAAGTTCAAAGAATTTTAGAGTAAAGTTGAAAATCAACTTGGCAAGAAAATCAAAGCCCTTCGATCGGATCGAGGTGGTGAATACTTGAGCCAACAATTCGATGATCATCTGAAAGAAAAGGGTATACTTTCAGAATTGACACCTCTAGGAACTCCACAATGGAACGGAGTATCCGAAAGGAGAAATCGAACCTTGTTGGACATGGTACGATCAAAAATGGGTCTCAGTGATCTTCCTATCTCTTTTTGGGGACATGCACTTCTAACTGCAGTACTAAAACTGAACTATGCTCCATCAAAAGCGGTAGAAAAGACTCTATACGAGCTATGGACAAAGAAACCTCCTAGGCAGCCTTTTCTAAAGATATGGGGATACGAAGCATATGTCAAGAAATTAATTTCTGACAAACTTTACCCCAAATCAAACAAGGTTTTCTTTGTAGGTTACCCAAAAGAAACCAAAGGGATTACTTCTACAATAAATCCGAGAACAAAGTGTTTGTTGCTCGCGATGGTGTCTTTTTGGAAAAGGAATACCTTTCCAAAATGACAAGTGGGAGGAAAATCGAACTCGATGAAGTTCGAGAGGACGAGCAACAAAATCAAATTGACAGTCAAAGTGCTCAAACAACATCTGTTGACACTGGTCAAAATGTGCAAAGTCAAACCGACAATCCAAATGCTCAGTCCGTTACCCTGCGTAGGTCGCAGAGGTAGAGGTCTCAACCTGATAGGTATCTTGGTATTGTATTAACCGAGAATCAGGACATCCTGGTAATGGATGGAGACGAACCGGCAATCTACAAGCAAGCGATGGCGAGCAACAAATCTGCTAAATGGCGAGAGGCCATGAGATCTGAAATGGATTCCATGTTTGAAAATCAAGTCTAGGACTTGGTTGACTTACCCGAGGGTTACACACCTATCGAATGTAAGTGTATTTTCAAATTAAAAACCGACAAAGATGGAAATGTATTCATTTACAAAGCTAGATTGGTAGCAAAAGGTTATAGGCAAATTCCTAGCGATTGCTGCATATTACAATTATGAAATATGGCAGATAGACGTCAAAACCACCTTCCTCAATGGAATTTTGGAAGAAACTGTGTATATGACACAGCCTGAAGGTTTTGTCGACCAAAACAATGATGGGAAAGTGTGTAAGCTTAAAATGTCCATATACGGGCTGAAGCAAGCTAGCAGAATTTGGAATCTACGATTCGATGAAGCCATCAGTAAGTTTGGTTTTATCAAGAATCCAGATGAATCTTTTGTTTACAAGAAGGTTAGTGGGAGTGACATCGCCTTCCTAGTCTTATATGTCGATGTCATATTGCTCATTGGAAATAGCATTTCGATGACAGACTCTATAAAGGCCTGGCTTGGAAAATGTTTTTCAATGAAAGACTTGGGAGAGGCTCAATACATATTAGGCATCAAGATCTACAGGGATAGATCTAAGAGGATAATTAGATTGAGCCATAGTACTTATATTGATAAGGTACTGGCACGATTCAGGATGGAAGGGGCCAAGAGAGGTCACTTGCCCATGTCACATGGCATAACCTTGAGCAAGAAGAAGTGTCCAAAGACATCTTATGAGCGAGAAAGGATGAATGAGATCCCATATGCTTCACTAATTGGATCGATCATGTATGCCATGATATGTACTAGGCCAAATGTATTGTATGCTTTGAGTGCTACGAGCCGATACCAATCGAACCCAGGAGAGGCGCATTGCACTACGACCAAGAATATCCCAAAGTACTTGAAAAGGAACAAGGATAAATTCCTGGTATATGGTGGCTCAGAAGAATTAGTTGTTGAAGGTTATACCGACGCAAGTTTCCAAATAGACAGAGACGATTTCAAATCACAGTCTGTATATGTGTTTTGTCTAAATGGAAGAGCGTTTAGTTGGAAGAGCACCAAGCAGAGCACAACTGCAGATTCTACAATTGAACCGAATACTTGGCAGCTGCTGAAGCGGCTAAGGAGGCAGTTTGGATTCGTAAGTTCGTTGGTGAACTTGATGTTGTACCCTCTATCAAGGGTCCAATAGCCCTCTATTGTGACAACAATGGAGCTATTCCTCAATCCAGAAAGCCAAGGGACATCAGAAGGTGTAGACATCTACTTTTAGCCTCTTGTCCCGACAAGAAGTGCTATGACGATAAATAAAATTATCTTCGTGTTGAATCAATGTGAAGAATGCTTATGGACAACTGATTAAATCACGAGAACGCAAAATGACTAGCCTAAGCCAAAACAAAATAAATTAAGGTCCAAATTAACTAAGCCCGATCATAATTAGGCTTAAACCCAAGGTTAAAACCTAATTATGACGGATTTAGAGGCACCTAGGTTTAAAATCAATGCTACCGCAGAGAAATTCGCGCGCAGCTCAATGAGTCGCCCTGGTTTGGCGCGCGCAACTTAATCAGTTGCACGTGACACCAAGCGCAACTGCTAGTGATGCGCTTGTGGAAGATTCAGAATTTCAAAAAAATATAAAATCAAATCTTACCATAATACCGCGCGCAAGACGTTCAGTTGCGCTGCCCAAAGCAGCGCATCTAAATCACTTGCACTAAGATGTCGCACGCCACTCATTCAGATGCGCGCGGCACCTACTGCGGCCGAACACTCAAAACCCTAAATGTGTCTATTCCCTATAAATAGAGGCTTAATACGAGGCATCAACAGACAGAAATTAACCTAAAACTCTAGCAGAAACTTTATGAACTTGCGTGCTACCAAACCCTCTTGTCCTAAACACTCACCCCCCTTTAATACTTGTTACTACGGTGGAGGTTCCCAAACAAGAAGGAGTCCATAAGTGTTCTAAACGAAGATCTAGCAAAGAGAAAGTGGTATAATTCCGAGCACTTAGATCAATCACCTTTATTTCTTGTTTAAATAACTTTTAATTATTTAATTAGTGTTGTTTATCACTTTAAATGAACTTTTAATTAATTAATTCCACATAGTATCTTGCGTTAAATAAAGAATAGAACTAAATAATTAATTGTTGATTGATCACCTAAGCCAAGGAGAATCTTGTTTATTTTTGTTCTTTTCACGAATATTGATTAAATAAGAATAACGACTTTTGCAATGTAATTCTTACATGATTGATGCGTGTAAATAAAATCAACTAACTTATTATGTACTCTATTAATTAATGAATAAAAAATTATATTTTCAAGTACATCTACCTTGTTCTCTTTTCAATTACTTTGTTTTTATTAGCTCGAATTAAATAAAACACATACATGCAAATAGGCAATATCAAAAAAGGCATACATACTCAACACTTTAAGAATCTTGATGAGCTTTGGCTTACTAGATTTATCGAATGAAAAGAGGCCCATCTTTGGCCCACAAAGAAAGGATATGATGATTTCACTAACACAGGAGGCAACTTGAAACTCCATAAAGATAATCCCATGTTCTTAACCATAGAGAAAATCCATCTTTTTGGCAGCCCTTTTGAGCCTCGTCAGTTGAGCCTTAGTTATTCAACCTACATTATTCCATACCTTGGGATGGGAATGGTGCAAAGAGATACAAATAGGAAATTGGGGGAACGAAACATAAAAGGGGGACAGAAAGTTAGTCTAAACCCAAAGACCCAATGCAAAAGAAAGAAAGAAAAAAATCGTTCTAAACCCAAAACAAAATTGTCAAAAAAAAAAAAAAAAAAAAAAAAAAAAGAGAGAGAGGGAAGACAAGGAAAAGACACCTAATGTAGGAGTTGTCACACAAAGTATAAAGGTTTTAATCTGAGAAGCACCAAAAGTAAGGGATTATGGGAGTATACTTGAGCCTGACCATTCTTTATAACCCCAAGCCTAGTCACGTTACAACCTTAGAAAGGCCCTCCTTGAGGTAGACCATAACCATGTACCACAAAAATCATCATTCCACGAAAATATGGCCAACCTTGGGCCTTTGCACATATGGACCTACTATTGAGTAGTTATGCCCATACATAAAATGCATGAAGTGTTGAGTAATGTTTACAAAATCAAAAAAAAAAATTGATTTGGATGATTTGATAGCCATTGGCTTGATGACACCATTTTAGTAAAGCAATCGAATCAAACTAAATTCGATGTTTTTCATATCTTTTACCAAGAAAAATGAGATGACTACCACCTTAATAAACAATCATCTTATTTTCTTTTAATAAAAAGGGCTATTTATTACCAAGGTGATTCAAGTTCTATATGCATTTCTTGGAAAGAAAACAAGTTAATACAGTAAATTAATTTGATATATTTACAGCCTCGATGTCAACTTTAGATGTCTTTTACAACTCTTGAGCATTGGTCTTCTCACTTATCATGAGCAACTAATATGTCCGCCTACGTGGGATTTCTTCATCCTCTCTAAGCAAGGAACATTAATTAAACATGCTCGCTACATGAAAAAATGATCGTTATCGCTATTACACGTATACCTCACTGCCAACTCATCACAATGATTCAACTATTAAGTCAATAATCCTTGCTTTCGAAAACATGTCTAATTCTCTTTCTTTGTTCTTCTACGGGAAAGTAGGATTCCCCTTCCTTTTTACGCAAATCCGTCTTTTTGTTCATTTCTTTTTTGGGGGGTAAGTCTGGATGATCCCTCCTATTGGCAAACTAAAACTCCAAAAATGGTAACAAATTTTGCTCTTTGGGGGCTCAAAAAAGCCAGGACATCCCTACTTCCCTCTATTTACAGATTTGAAATCATTAATTATGTTACAATATCAATGTCATGCAAAGCTTATTATGAATCATCTTAATAACTTTAAATGACAAAAGGAAGAACATTACTTCCTACTTGATCAAACAATTCATGATAAATATGTGCAAAATCCCACAAGTTTAAAATACAAATCTTGGGGCATCAAATAAACATGAGAAACATCCCCTAGAATATGTATACATGAATTCTGAAATTCACTAAGTCCACACTTGGGGGCTACAAAAATATAGGTCTATTCTAACTTTTATTAAGACCATATTTTGGAAAGTGATTCGAATGATTCTATACATTATTCTAACACTCCATCAAACCTAAGTTTGATAAATATTCATCTTCAAACTACAATACCTATTTAATTGGAAGAACTTCACTTTCGATTAACAAAGTATGACAATTATGACAAACACTAAAAAAGGGAGAGATAACAAAATTACATTTACGAAAGTTTGCTCACATTTTCATATATTTGTTGAAATAAGTTGCAAATTCCAACTTACCTTCATCAATCTTGGACAAAAAAGTCACACTCAATTACGAGCTTGAATTTTCTTCCATTTTGGGTCCAGTTTTGAAAATGATATGATTATGTATTTTGCCCACTAAAAGAGTTGCTTCATTTTATTTTCAAAACAAACTTTCATTAAATTTAATGGCCCCCCTCAAAATTTTGAATTCTAGTTCAAAATAACATGTTTATAAAAAAAATAGTCTTCAAAATTTCCTTTCTGAATTTTTGTTTCATTTTCTCAAATAACTAAATTTTTAGATTTTCAATAACCTTTTGGATAATACATGTATATACATAAATATTTCCAAAAGGAACGAACTAAGGTTCGACTTCTTTTTGACTCGAACTTGTTCTCGCCTAGTTATCCTGCGAATATTGGCTTAGGGATGGTAAACGAACCACCTACAAGACCAAACTCAAAGATTGATAAGAAAGATGAAATCATTTGATGTTTTAAATCAACTTTGAGAATAATATCACCGTAATGATCTTTACGAACGTTTAGACATTAGGTAAAGATTACTAAACCTTAAACATAATTGTTTTGGGTTTATAAACAAGCAAAGAACTAACTTTCTTCCTTAAACATGGCTTTAGCTAAAAGGCGTTAGCCTTGTCATTGTCCTAAAATGTTCTCAAAACACAAAAACATGGGATACATAGGCTCATTTCAACATCATGATGATATGAATGGCCTAAACAAAAGCGAGTCATTAGAACTACCCCAAATTGGGGGCTCCAAGACTTATGAAATAACAACAATGCGCATACCCCGACACATGGGGGCTCCAATATCCACAATAAACAAAATGAGATATTCATGCCATTCGAGCTACTTTCGAGAATAACCTAAAAGTACAAATGGTTTACTAAATCTCGAGCCTTACAATTTTCAAAAGCATCACAATGATTCAATAATCATTTTGTTCCTTTGAAAACAAAGTTTGCAACTAAACTTGGCCATAGAAACAAACTACAAACATATCACATATTCGAGCCATTTTCAAGTTCAACATCAAAAACTAATCTTAGTGCATAATTGTTGTTTCAATACTTCAATTTACTCTAGAGATTAAAGAGTATGACTAGTATAGAGAGAAAGATATAAAGTCATGAGTATCAA
This sequence comes from Chenopodium album, assembly GCF_948465745.1. Taxonomy (NCBI): domain Eukaryota; kingdom Viridiplantae; phylum Streptophyta; class Magnoliopsida; order Caryophyllales; family Amaranthaceae; genus Chenopodium; species Chenopodium album. The sequence goes on from NC_137843.1 coordinate 48,091,551, forward strand.
AATAGAGTCCAAACGTATACAACATGCTTGCTCATACATACTCAATCATTCATCATGAAAATTGTATTAAAACACTTTATTAACATAAGGCAAACAATTTCATGAATTAGAATATAAAACAAAATACTCCTAAATTCTAAATTAAGGAGTCTTCATTTTATATTATTCTCCATTGTTACACACATTGGAATTTTGCAAGGAGGATAACATCTACTTTCTCAAACTTCAAATCAGTAACAAAATTTGAACTCAAAAGAAAGAATTCGAAAGTAGCAAGAATAAAGGAAAAATTTGAACAACATTTCATTTTCCCTCTTACTTGTTCTAATGAATGACCAATATTACTAGACTTAGCAAATTTCCTTTGTTAAAACTACGAATGGTCAAAAACGATCCAAACACACTAGTTTAATCGTTTCCAAGATCCTAGTTGTTATCATAATAAGACGAAACATAAGATTTCTAGACCCATTTCAAGCAACATGAAAAGGTCTAATTATTAAAAACAAACAAGTCATCGAAGTCACCAAACGTTGGGGGCTACAATATTCGAAAACATAAAATGGGGGCTCAAAAGCCCGAAGTATAGCCAAACTACTCTAGTTCGATGATGTCTTCAAAATTTTCCTAAACTTACTAGTTTTGTGCAAATCTTGGAATCACAGTTTTATAAGTGAATAATAATAACCATCGGTTATTTTTATTATTGATAAAACCAATTTTGCAACTTACGCATGAAAAGAAAAAATAAACATGAACAATTTCATGCTATTATCAAAGTTCAAAATTTCATTTATGATTTTAATGCATAATTGTTGTTCTAAACACTTCAATTTACATTAGAATTAACAAGTATAGTCTATGTGAGCAAAAAAGAGAAATAAATTTCAAGCACAAATTCAAAATTAAATGAACAAAAGAAAACACATATATGCTTGTACATGCTCATACAGGATCAATACTTTACCACTTCATATGAAATTTGTTGCAATATATTTCTTAAACATGTCACAACAACAAAACAAACAAATTCATGTAAACAAGCCGAATCAAAACTCCAACTTCTAGTTAGGATTATTCATTCGGCTTCCTCCATTTTATTAACTAAGTTCAAAGTCTGGTAAAGTAAAAGGAGAAAGATTTACTTTCCTTAGCTTCAAACGACAACCAAAAATGGAAAAAGATCAAAATTGGAGAAAGAGGAGAAGAAGAGAGTGAGCTGCAGATCGCGCTTCTCCAACTCTTTTTACTAATTAAAATGTTGCGCACAACTCATCAAGTTACGCATGACATCCCAGCGCAACCCAGTTTCTTGCATGCGCCTGGCCAGCGCGACCTACTAAGTTGCACACGAACACTAGTCACTTAAAAGACCAGTACTCAGATTTCGATCCGTTTTGAATTTTTTTCTAATGGTTTTGCATGTTATTAGACGTAATGACGCACGAATTATTGAAATCTTTTAATTTGCTTTGCATCTTGTAGTTTATTTTCTTCTTTGATAGTTTTTTGCACCATCCTGCATGCACACCGTGCTTTGTGCCTGCCCTAAGCATACGTTTTAGACGTTTTTCGTGAGCGTGTACGTCTTAAGACGTTCCGTAATGGTGCTTTACATAAAAGCTCCCATAGACAGGTTTGTCATTTTACTGTACTGGCTTTAGAAATGTCACGTTCTTTTCTTTCTTTTAGCGTCCACAGCAAAAAGGATGGCGTTATCATACAACGTAAAATTGTGTGGCGTAGGTGTTGCGTAAAATTTCACCTCTTCCCAGCAACGTGATCTACCTCCTGTACCTAAAACGGTAGAATTTCTAACTTTCTTTAGGCGTTAGCTAAAATGAGTCGACTGGCGCGCCGAACCATTCCAGAACAGACACTTCTTGATTGGAAGCAAATACGGTAGTTAGTGAGCTTACTGGCTTACCGGGCAGTTAGGGTGTCCGTCCACCCCCTGTATAAAGAGCGACGTGCGTTATCGCATCTATTTAGACACGTGCCCCCAGTCCTGAGACGCGTGTTTTCATCTTGTGGACAAAACTGTTGAGAGAGTTGCGGATTTTCTTCTCTCTCACTGGATTTGGATATATGCCTCCAGTCTAGAGACATATATTTCTATCTTGTGGACATCGAATACTACGTTTTGGCAAGCGGGTGTCAAGAACTTTATTCACGTGTTAGGCTACGAATGCCGAAACACCTCCCCTTTTATCATCTTTTTAACTTGTTAAAATCAGACTAAACTTTCAATGACATATCGAGGGACTGTAGATCAACGATGCCATAATTAAGAGGATATCATCCCCTTTAATCCTTTTTAAACTGATTTCTTCTCATGACTTGACATCACCCAAGATAGCCTTTACTTGTAAAAGTGTTCTACATTTGCAAAAGATCAATCTAGATTCTTTAGCGCGTTAAGACTAGAAAATACTTTTTTAGCCTTAATAGCTACTTGTCTCAAACACTTAGCGAATCAAGGATCATTTCGACGTCCTTAACATTACTGAAAGATTCTCTATTCTTAGGGAACTTTGCAGAATGAGTCTCGGATTTATTTCCTTGACTACTTTGATCCTCATCTATTATAGACTCGAACAAAGTGGGGGCTAATTGTAGACATCTACTTTTAGCCTCCTATCCCGACAGGAACTGCTATGACTATAAATAAAACCATCTTCGTGTTGGATCAACGTGAAGAATACTTATGGACAACTGATTAAATCACGAGAACGCAAAATGACTAGCCTAACCCAAAACAAAATAAATTAAGGTCCAAATTAACTAAGCCTGATCATAATTAGGCATAAGCCCGAGGTTAGAACCTAATTATGACGAATTTAGAGGCGCCTAGGTTAAAAATCAATGCTGCCGCAGAGAAATCCGCCCGCAGCTCAATGAGTCACGTTGGTTTGGCATGCGCAACTTAATCAGTAGCGCTTGACACCCCAGCGCAACTGCTAGTGATGCACTTGCAAAAGATTCAGAATTTCATAAAAATATAAAATCGAATCTTACCATAATACCGCGCACAAGACGTTCAGTTGCGCTGCCCAAAGCAGCGCATCTAAATCACTTGCACAAAGATGTCGCACGCAACTCATTCAGATGCGCGCGGCACCTACTGCGGCCGAACACTCAAAACCCTAAATGTGTCTATTCCCTATAAATAGAGGCTTAATACGAGGCATCAACAGACAGAAATTAACCTAAAACTCTAGCAGAAACTTTATGAACTTGTGTGCTACCAAACCCTCTTGTCCTAAACACTCACCCCCCTTTAATACTTGTTACTACGGTGGAGGTTCCCAAACAAGAAGGAGTCCATAAGTGTTCTAAACGAAGATCTAGCAAAGAGAAGTGGTATAATCCCGAGCACTTAGATCAATCACCTTTATTTCTTGTTTAAATAACTTTTAATTAATTAATTAATTAGTGTTGTTTGATCACTTTAAATGAACTTTTAATTAATTAATTCCACATAGTATCTTGCATTAAATAAAGAATAGAATTGAATAATTAATTGTTGATTGATCACCTAAGCCAAGGCGAATCTTGTTTATTTTGTTCTTTTCACAAATATTGATTAAATAAGAATAACGACTTTTGCAATGTAATTCCTACGTGATTGATGCGTGTAAATAAAATCAACTAACTTAGGTTTTAGGTATCACGTTGCATATATTGTTTGGTGGTGGTGTACGTACAAGAGCAAGATAATTAGAGAGGAGAGAATTAGAGAGATTAAGAGAGAAATTAGAGAATTTGGTTGAGTGTTTAGCTATGATTTAAGGGGTTTTTGTAGGCTAGCTCGTGCAAGAATTATGGTAGGAAAATATAGGAAGAATTATGGTAAATATGTTTAGGTAAATTACTTGGAGAAGAGGGCGATAAATTAAGGAAAGTCTAATATTAAGGTGACTAAGGAATATTATTTTATGGAAAGTATGTTGTTATGAAAAATAATATGGTAAATGGATTTTCTTAGGGAATAATCAAGGATGATTTAAGGTAGAAAAATAAGATGATCAAATATTTAGGAGATGGAAAATAAGAATTAAGGAAAAGTAATAGAATTAAGGAAGATAATTACAAACACAAACTACCAAAATAAAACATCAATCAAGGTGTTTGAAAATTTTGACCTTTCCATAGCTCAAATTTTTGGACCTCTTGTGTAAATTTTAGGAACTTATTTTGGTATATTTTAAGGATTAAAGATGATAGTGTAAATAATATATATTGCATAAAATAATTAATTACGAAAATACCAATTATTCACTAAATAATTTAACTAAGAAAATCATATTTTCCACACTAGGAAAATCTAAAATTCATAGCTAATCATTAGGAATTTCGAACCTTTTAATACATAATAAAATATATTTTTTTCTTAACTAAAATATCCGGAATATATATTTATAATTCGGTTATTAAATAAAATAAATGGATAATAAATCTTATCCAAAATCCAAAGATAATAATTATGTTTTAAAATACTTTTGGCGCCAAAATTCAAATATTATTTTGGCTCTGAAATTCAAATAGTAAAATAAATTACTAAAATACCTTTTTTTAGAAAATAATAATCAATTAATTTATTAGAAAATATGTTCCAAAAATACGGGGTATTACACAAACAACAGTTTTCGGAGCAGTCCTCTTCATCTCTCGAATTCTTGTCGTCGTACCCTAGGGTTTCGCCGTTAAACTGGAATCCTCGATGCTCTTCCTAACGACCTAGCCACCACCCGTCGTGCCCCATAAATCACACCCCTAGCCTCGAAAACCTAGCCACTACCCTAAGTAAACATCAACCACCGAACCCCCCACGACGAAAACCTCGAATTCACCCTGAATTCACCAACCCCAACCCATGAAAACATCAACCTTGAATTTTTCTGCTTCCTTGGCGTCGTCTCCTGATCTCCCCTTTTCGTTTTTTGGTGCAGTTTTGGTTGGCTGCTGTTACGATGGAGTTGGAGGAGATGAGAGGTGTTGTCGGTAGGCTTGTGGTTGGCGTGATTGGTGATCCGATGGTTGAGTAGCGTGGGTGAAAGGAATGGTGTCCTTCGAACAAGTGTATTATTCCTATAGAGGGTTTGGAGCTATTAGAAAGCTAATTATTTAGTAAGTTCAAGTGATCGGAATGCTTAGGTGGAGGCCGCTTCCGATCAGTAATATTAATGCATAATTAATATTACAACTTAATCTTGACTGAACCCTTCGGGTCACACCCAAGCAACTAACGATCCGACACGACGAATTAATTCGGAAGAAATTAATGAGTCGCTCGAGTAATATAAACTTAAACGTCGGAAATCGAGCTAGGAGCGTCGAGACCGAGCGTCGCAAGTCGAGTCCAATAAATAACAGATGAGACGGTAAAATCAATAATTAATCAACAATTTACCAAAATACCCCTAGCATCGGAATGCCCCGAGCAAACCGAGTGCTAGGGGCATTTGGTATAGCAAGGTGGCACCAAGCCGAGCCGAGGCTGCCTGGTTGGTGTTGTGGCATGCTAGCGCACCATTGCTACCAAGGTTGCCAGCACATGGCTAGCAAGCTGTGCTAGCATGTGCGGGAAGTAGCAACATCAAGCTACCAGTGCTAGCTAGCTGGCAGCGCGCTAGCATGCTAGCACTGCTAGCAGCGTGGCGCGCAGTGGCCTCGCCCAGCATCCCACAAGCAATACGTGGCATGCTGGGCCTAGGCAGCAGCAGGCCCAGCCACGCACACCAAGTGCTAGCAAGGCTGCTTGGGTGCCAAGGCTTGGCCTGCCACGTGGTAGCTGCTCATTGGAGCTAAGGGTGATGAGTGGCGGTTTTTGGGAGCCTTGGGATCAAGTATTGGTCCCCCCCTCCCCTTGTGGTCCTTACCTATCCTCTCCTCTTAAAATGTCACTTGTTGATTAATTAGTTGTTTGCTATTTTCTTTTATTTTTGATTTAAAAATAAAAAGGGAAAATTGATTTTATCAACTCTCCCACATTGATGGGAGAGTGGATTTCTCACTTGAGTTTCCCTATAAATATCCCACTTAGGAATTGGGAAAACTCACTTGAGTAAGAGCTCAAAAAGGCATCTCAACTTGAGAGAAAACCTTTAAGCTCATTAATTACTCAAGTAGTGTTTTGGTCCGACTTGGCTAACCTCCAAGTAAGAGACCCGTCGCGATCGTGTTGTGGGTAGATATCGTCGGAGGCCGTTGCGCTTGCGAGGCTTAGCTTTCTCAAGTAAGAGCTCCGGTGGTCGAGCAAAGCATGCTATAAGGGTAATTTAGTATTTTCCTTAATCTTGTTATTTATGCATTTTGGTTATATTAATTGTGAGTTTTTCCTTGGACTCGAGTTTTATTTCCGCGGTAAGTTAGACTCATCGAAACCCAACATGGGGTTGTTGTGCGATGTGAGAGTAGGTGGCAGCTGGCGGGGGTTGTGCTGGGGTGGGGCCTTTGATTTTTTTTTTATATGTTTTAATTTTTTTTGGTTTTTTTGATAAATAAAAAAAGACTTATTAAAAGCTAATACGTGGCATATAACTGATAAACCAGTCATCAATAGTAATGGATCTTTAGATGAAAATTGGGGGTAAAGGTTGGATTTTTTTTCGAATAATCGAAAGGTTGGATTTTTAATTTTTATTTTTCCTTAAAACTTTGTGAAACATCTATTGTTGCAATTACTAGATTAGAACCTGTGCGATGCATGATTTATATAAAATCTATTGTTTTAATTTGTACAATTTTTTTAGGACAAATTTGTACATTTTTTCAAAAATGAATAAATACAAATAAGAATTATGCACCTTGTACAAAATATTTGTACTAGTGCTGGGCACGTGCCGTGCCGGGCCTGCCGTGGGCCGTGCCTAGGCGGGCCTGGTACAGTGTCGTGCCGGGCCTGGCACGGCCCACGGTGGAGGCGGGCCGTGCCGTGCCGGGCCTGCCTTCAAGCATCCCTGTCCACGGCACGGCACGGCCCACCGTGCCGGTCGTGCCGTGCCGGGCCGCCCGTCGTGCCGGCCACCGTGCCGGCCCACGGTGGAGGCGGGCCGTGCCGGCCCACGGGCCACGGCTTACCCTTTTTTCTTTTTTTTTTTTAAAAAAAAAAATTAAAAAAAACTTTAAAAAAACTTGAATTTTTTTTATGAAAGAAAAAATTGAATTGAATAATTATACAATTTAATATTTGAATATAATAATTATTAAATTTTTTATGGAGTTAAGTTATATTAAATATTGTTTAAATTATATTAATATTTATTGTTCATTCATAATTTACTATATATCATATTATTCATATAACTATATAAGTATTAGACAAAAATTAAATAACAATATAACATATTCCATAAAATTAAAAGTTGAAAAAATTCATTCATAAAAATTTATTAAGTAAAAGATAATATGAAGTACAAGTGTACAACTAACAATAATTGATGAATAACTTATTTTGTTATTTTATTATACGGCTAATGTTAATAGAGTACATAGCCAACATAGGATATACTAACATTTTCACTAATTAATAGAGTACATAGGAAATACTAGAATTTTCGCTAATTAATATTAATTCTCGAGTTGTTGGTAATCTTCAATCAAGGTCTTCATTATCTTCTTCGTCTTCATCTTCGGCTTCATGTTCACTAGCTAATGCGGAGGAGCTAGTTGAACCAGAACGATCGGAACCATCGATGTTGTCGTTGGCCGTAAAAGTACGATCTTGGATGCGTTCTTGGGCATCCATCCAATCCTTCAAGCAAACACACATTTCTAGTGTTTCGGGCTTCAAACTTGTTCTTCTATCGTCTAGAACCCTTCCCGAAGCACTAAAAGCTCGTTCCGAGGCAACGGAGGAGGCTTGGATGCTGAAAATATCACGTGCCATTGCCGCCAAAATTGGATGCTTTGTGCTTTGGGATTTCCACCAATCTAGGATGTCCATCCCCAACCTCGAATCTTCGTCCAAGCCTTTCATGAAGTCGTAGTTTAAGTACATTTGCAACTCCGAAACATCGCTTTGTGTTCGCCTTGATGATGATCCACTACCTGAAAACTTAGATAACATGTTAGCAGCTTGGGCCGCCAAACTTTTGCCCGTTTTACTTACGCTTTTGGATGTTTGAGAAGGGGCAAAATGAGTGACGGTTCCATATTTAGATTCATAAACTCTATATAACTCAAAAAATTTATCTTTCACATGATTTTTATATTGTTCGACACCATCACCGAGTTGCATGCATTCATAGTAAATATCAATTAGCATAAATGTGCCATCATACTTTGATCTAGGATCTAAAATAGAAGCAAACATATAAACCATAGGAAGCTTAGTGTAATATTTACGCCATTTAGCCTCCATTTGTGGAACATAATCATTGTAATCTTGTTGTGATCGATGTTCATAAAGAAGTTGAGCAAATAAACATGCATTTTGAAGGAAAGAATGAATGCAAGGAACATAAACAGAAGAAAAACAGTGAGTCATACTATATAATAATTGTAAAAATTGCATATATTTTTCACAATTATCCCAATCGGAGTCTGCTATCATGAATTGTGGATACTTATTATTGTAAAACAATGAAAATGGAACTCTATACGAAAGTGCCTGACTCAACATGTCATAGGTGGAGTTCCACCTAGTTGGACAATCCGTTTTAATTCTAATAGGCTTTATCTTATTTTGCTTAAGATATCGCCTCCATTCCTGATACCTACTGCTAGAAGACATAATAGACAAAACAGCATTTCGAATTTTGGAATAGTATGGACCAATTGCTTCTTGTCCATCCTTAACACACAAGTTTAAAACATGACAAATGCATCTAATATGTAATGCATCTCCATCCATTATGACATTATGCAAGTTTGGTTTAATTAGATTAGCACTAGCTGTCATGGATGTTGCATTATCAAACGTCATGGACATGATTTTGTCCCTAAGACAATATTCATCAAGAGCACTCATAATACAATTAGAAATATTAAAGGCCGTATGGGGGTATTCAAGCAATTTGAAATAAATAATACGTTTTTGCAATAACCATTCACTATCAACCCAATGACAAGTAACACACAAATAATGTAAACCATAACCACCATCCCATGCATCAGAAGTTATAGAAACTCTTGAAGTAAGAGTTTTAAGTTCTTCAATTAATTTCATTTTGTATTCTAAGTAAGTTTTCATGGCAGCTGTTTTAACGGTTTTTCGGGAGATTTTTTTGTGTTGGGGTTGTAGTGCTCGTTTAATGTAATTGTTAAACGGATCACTTTCAGCAAAAAGAAAAGGTTGTTCGGCTTGGACTATCATTCTCCCAAGTTCATCCCTATCTCTCTCATAATTGTAAGTGAAGCCATAAGGATGGAATTGAGAAATTTTTGGTTGAGTTGGGTCAGTACTTGGGGCACCACATTTTTCACTGTGTCGGTTTAGGTGCCCCGTACCGCCTTTGGCTGGAGCCGAATAAATATTACCACAAGTTTTACACTTGGCTTTTTCACCATCTCTACTTAACAAGAAATATTGCCAACATTTACTCTTTCGGTTTTTCAAAAGGGTCATTTCTTCTTCGGTGTACCATTCAATGAATGGGTTATCAGATGGGGGAATAGTATTTTGGACGGATGGGTCACTAGAGCCGGCAGGTTGTGTGTTGCTTGCTTGAGTTGTTTGATAGTTAAATTCAAAAGGCATATCATGTGCGGAGGCATAATAAGGTGGAGATTGGGTGCTTTGCCATGGTTGGAATGTCCCTTGTTGATCTAATCCGGTGGGAAAACCGGTAGAAAACCCGGGGTGGGTGGTGGCCATTGTAGGGATTTGCATAGTAGGGATTTGCATTGTAGGGGGGGGCATAGAAGAGCCTTCCAATGGTCGTTTAGATTTGGCTTTTTTAGAGGAGGATTGGTTCGGGTTTGATGCCATGATTAATTAAGATTATTAACTAATAAATAATAATTAACAACAATATTAACAATTATAACAAATTAACAATTATAAGTTTATAACACTAACAAAGTAACAAATTATAACAATTAACAAGTATAAGTAAGTTTTTTTTCTTAATTATTACTTAATTAGTAAGTTAATAAATTTTCAAAAATAATTATAATAATAGTAGATTATCTAAATCAATGAGATCCCAGGTAGGTTATGGTTAGGATCGACGTTGTCCAGAGCCCAAATCCCGCCTTAGACAGATTTCAACAATCCAAATAACCCACAATTAAAATAGAAATTAGTTTTTATGTAATTAAGTAGTTCCAAGTATACAATAATAATAATAATAATAATAATAATAATAATAATAATAATAATAATAATAATAATAACAACAATAATAATAACAATAACAATAACAAATTAAAATAAAGTTGAGTTAGATCTTACAACGACGCTTCAACGCTTTCCCAAATTTATAATTTCTCGAATTTATAATTTCCCGAAATTATAATTTCCCGAATGTAAATATAACAAAGTATTTTTTTTTTTTTTTGGTAGTAGACTAATAATATTAAAAATGTAAAATTTATAAGAGAATAAGAGATTAAGAAATATTAAGAGATTATAATTTATAAATTATAATATATGAGAATAATGAGATTATGAGAATAAGAGAGTAAGAGAATGAGATGAGAAGTTGAGTTGTGGAAAGAATTGGAAGTTTAGGGTGGTATTTATAGGTGAAAATATAGCCGTTTATAGCCGTTTATGGCCGTTTATGGCCGTTGGAGGGAAAACACAACCAGCCTTATAGCCGTTAGCCCGCGGGCCGTGCCTGCGGGCCGTGCCTGCGGGCCGTGCCTGCGGGCCGTGCCTGCGGGCCGTGCCTGCGGGCCGTGCCTGCGGGCTATTGGCCGGGCTCGTGCCGTGCCGGGCTGTTTTTTGGTTTTTTTTAACCGCAGCCCGCACGAGGCACGAGGGGCGTGCCATCGTGCCGGGCCGGGCCTGCCGGCGGGCCGTGCCGTGCCGGGCCATCCTCGTGCCGTGCCCGGGCCGCCCGCGTGCTGACCCGGCCCACGCCCAGCTTTAATTTGTACTATACTTTTAAAATTTTAGTTCTTTCATAAAATTATGATATAATACTTATTTAACTTTGCCTAATACATATTTCAATGTAGGAGTCTATTTAATAGTGGGTTACTTAAAATAATTTCATTTTTTAAAATTGATTCTTGTAGTTGTAATGCAGAAGCTTCTAATATTCAAAATTCAAAATTATTAAATATGATAGCTCAAAAAAAAAAGGGGTGATGACATCATCCTTGCATTAAGGCAGGAAAATTTTTATTATGAGAGTGACATAATAAGGCCAAACTTATTAAAATTAAATTGAGAAAAAAATTACTGTTGATTAGTTGTGTTAAAAATATTTAAAAATAGTATACATTATATTACGTTAATGATGCATGTTTTTTTCAAAAATAACTATACAACGTACTTTTAAAAAATACGCTAAGTAGAATAACAAAAAAAAAAAAAAAAAAAAAACGATGACATCATATATTGTTTTGGCAGGAAATTTTTTAATGATAGTTTGACATGTGTCAAATGATGTAAGCATGTTCTGTTTTAGTATTTGTTAATAGATTTTTATTATGAGAGTGGCATAATAAAGCCAAACTTATTAAAATTAAATTGAGAAAAAAAATATTGTTGTTTAGTTGTATTGAAAATATTTAAAAATAATATATATTATATTACGTTAATGATACATGTGTTTTTCCAAAAAATAACTATACAACATATTTTTAAAAAATACGCTAAGTAGAATAACAAAAAAAAAAATAAATAAATAAAAAAAAACGATGATATCATATATTATTTTGGCGGGAAATTTTTTTAATGATAGTTTGATATATGTCAAAAATGATGTAAGCATGTTCTATTTTAGTATTAGTTAATAGAATATGATTAATTTCGAAAATATCAGCCTAACTTGAGTAAAGAGCTTTTTTAATAAAAAAACAAAAATCACTCGCTCAGTCGCAGCTGAACCCTTCGTATACCCTTTGCCCCCTTTCTCTCCCTCTCTTCCGAGAGAACCCAAACTCAAAAATTCCCAAAATTCATCAATGGCGGACGTCAATAATTGCCCCGAACCCACATTGCCCACCAAGCGTATCCCGGATCCGACCACCGATAACTCCGCCATTAATGCCAAAAAGCAGAAACTCGAAACCCCAGATAACAATGGCAAAGATACTCCAGAATCTTTTGAACCAACCCCAGAAAACGACGTCGTACACAAAGGAAAGAGTGTCGAAGAACAACTAGACCCAGAAGCAAAAGAAGTGAAGGGTTCCAATGGCAGCAAAGCTGAAATTGACAGGAAAGGGAAGGGTATTTTAATTGAAGAAGACGAAGAAGAAGATGAAGATGATTCCGATGATGATTCTGATGATTCGGGTTCCGATGAATTCGGTGATGAATTATCTGATGGTAGTGATATTGCTGAAGATCCCTTGGCTGAGGTTGATCTTGATAATATTCTTCCGTCTCGAACTCGCCGGAAAATCATTAATCCTGGTGCTTATCTTGCTACTGATCTTCCTCCTGAGGATTCTGATGACAGTGATGACCCTGATGCTTAGATTTTTTTTTTTTTTTTTTTTTTTTTTTTATCGAGGTTAGTTTTTAGAATTTGATCAATGTGTTAGGTTATTTAAGTTAGAATATATGTTTGTGACTTGTGAAGAATGATACTTTTATTAGTGTTTTTTATTTTATGATTATTATTATTTGGATTTTTAGTTATTCTTTGTTTTTAATATATTTATGATCTTTGTAGCATTGTTTTATTTCTTTCCATAGCCCGAATTCAGACTTGTTGCTTGGTTTTATATGTTTGATGATGTTGTTAATAGGTATTTTGTTGAGGTAGTAAATTAGGTGTTGTAGTTTAGATTTGAGGGTTTGCACCTATGATCTTGTGAACATATGATCATTGAAATTTTTCGAGTTTGCTTTGCAGTTTTTGAGCTCCAGCTGGGTGATTAACAATTGTAGCCGGATTAGCTGATAACATTAGTGGAAGCCCTGATCTTTGTAACATTGTTTAATTTGTTTCCATTTCCCGAATTCGGACTTCTTTCTTGGTTTTTATATGTTTAATGGTGCTGTTAGTAGGTATTTTGTTGAGGCAGTAAATTAGGTCTTGTAATTTAGATAAGAGGGAACTGCACATATGTTCTTGTCATTTTTCAAGTTTGTTTTGCTGTTTTTCGAGTACAAGGTGGATGAAGCCGGATTATTTGATAACATTAGGGAAGCCCTTATATTTTCTTTTTTTAATTTTGTATTTGGGCTTAAGTAGAATTAGTGGTAGATTAATTTGCTTGAAGAACGTTGTATCCCACATTCATATTTTGTAATCATTGGAGCCATCAACCTTATAAGATGGTATAGCTTGTCATTTTATTTGAGTTTGTCCTTTCGGTGTTGTGAATGATTGAGTGACTTTGTTCACTGTAGTGCTTGGTATAACAATAATATGATGGCGCTTTGCTTTGATTCTCTTTGGGAAATTGAAAAGAATTGAAAACGATTTGTTAATCATATTGTGGAAAAGGAAATGGGAGATAGGTATTGTGTTAGATTGGGAAGTGAACCTAGTACTACACTTGCTAAGAACTGTTATTAAAAATTGACTAAGAACAAAACACTATATATATGAAGTTAAAGTTTGTCTTCTTTGTGAGTCTCTTGAAATTCCTAGTCTGCTGGGAATTCCACTTCTCGGACATTTTGTTTTGTAGCTGCTTATTCTATTAATGGTGATTGATGTCATATCTGGTAATAGGCTGACAAGATTACAGAACATAAGTTCTTTTGGCCAAACATGGTAGTATGACTGGTATCTCTAAAAGAATTGTATTTAATAGCCTATGCAAGTGGTGGGTATGGTCACCTAAATCTTAATATATAATTTGCAAACTTTGTACGGATATGCAGTGTGTTTCTCACAGGAAATGTTTATGGTATAACATATGACTAGTTTGCAAAGATTCATGCAATCATACTTATAAGTTATAAGGAGAAATACAACACAAACATGGTCATTACTGATTTTATGAAGAAAAGTTCATATTTGTGAGTAAAGTTGCAGTTGTATTAACTTTGGCATGGAAATTATCTTGTATAATTTATATGTAATCTCAATTACATTCCATCAAATATTACCATGTAAACAATTGGCCGTCAAAGGAAGTCTAAGGATGTAAGGTACAGAAAGACTTGTAGCAAAGAATGAAAAGAGACTGGGAAAATGAAGTCAGCTAGCTAAAGATAAGACCTGGGTTTACTTCTAAATTGGGGATGATATTTATTAACTGAATCTTTTTTCCCGTTCTAGTCAGCTATATCATTTCTCTAGGCAAACCACTTGGCCACTTTTTTCTATTGGCTATCTGGAAGGCCAGCTTGGAGCTGCTAAACAGATTGTTCTGTTTTCTGCTATCTAAACTTATCCCCCCATCATTTGTCATCTGTTGTACTGTAAGATATTCTGACCATTAAACCCTAAATCAGAAGTAACTTTTAATTTGTTCATGTGAAGGTGTAATTTGTGTCCAATAGGATTCACTGAAGGTTCAGCATAGCCTCGATTTAAGTCTATATTTTTCTGGATGTATTTGACTTTTCTCCTTGGATTTTTTGGTTCTGGTTATCTTATATGTTAGAGCTCTGTGATCTGTCTAGAACTTAGGTCTCTAGGGGCATGCAGGAATTTGGTAATTCTTGTCATGGGGAAGCAACTTGAAATTCATTTGCTCGATTATCTTGGGCCTAAGAGGAGAATAAGATCAGAGAGAGACCTTGCTTGCGTGACTTTGAGTTGGTTTTTCTATAAGAATGTTGAGTGTAGCTTTTAGAGTTTAGATGAAGTGCATCAGATCAATGTTGAGATGTTTGGTCCTTTGTATACTTGCTGATTCAACTAGCTTTGTTTTTAAGATTTTGCTACTGCATGAAAAGAAAATGCTAGAAGACTATTGACATTGCTCAGAATCCATTAACTGTAAAATAAACTTAATGTGGTCTTTGTGGATATGGCATTTTAGAACTTGGGAAAGCAAGGGTGTCAGAGTTTTACTCTCTAATTCTGGTTTACATTAGGGCAGGGGAATATGTGTAATACTGATAATAAACTCAAATATAAGATGTGGTAATAGTTCCTATTGCAATGAAATTAGTTGTAATGGTTTGTGATATGTGAGTATAGATTAGGTGGCAGCCGGCTAAAACAGTGATACTAAGCTATTGTATATGTAAAATTGTCAAGTCCTGGTCAGCTATTCTTCTGTGGTCCCTCTCTTTTCAATGTTCCATATTCTATTCATATTCATTTGTAATTAAAAGAGAAGGAAAAAAAATCATGTAAGTCTCTTCCCTTGTATAAAAATGAAGGCAATTATTTGTACTTTTTTTGTTTTTGAAAAGAGGATAACATATTGAAATAAGTTTCAGCACTTAAAAGTAAGTGAACAATCTTACGTAGTGAAATACGCCCTACAATATCCCTTATACATTGCAAATTCTCTACTCGTCTTCCCATTTGGAAAGCTCAAAATAAGCTCTTTAAATGGGCAAGTGAGCAAAATTGGCCTTGTGTGTTCCTGTATTTGGGTAATGCAGTTCTCGCTGTAAGGTATTAATTTGCTTCATATAGTGCAAATTAGCATAGAAAGGGATAGTTAGCTTCCATATCAGTATAGTATGTATATAGAGTAAAACTTTGTAACTTGCCTTGCTTTTCTGGTGTTGACATGTTGGTTTGATAACATAAAGCTTGATATGAAGCTTGTCCTTGCTTCTGTAGGAGAATGCTTCATATTTTGTTGTTCTTGTATCCTCTGTATGCTTTTTACATTTTGCAACAGCTTAACTTTCCATCTCTTTTTGCCTAGTCAACTTTGTCTTATACGAAGTATTTTCCTAAAAGATTTATTTTGCTCATTGATGACAGTCATGAGTTCATGACACTAATGTTTCTAGCAATCTAGCTACTAAATGATTGTGACTGCCTAATTGTGGTGACTAGGGTTGTTTAAACTTTATAGCGTGGTTCACAGTTTCACACCACACACCAAACCCTTATTTGTAGCATGGTGCAATTTTCTGTTCGAAATTTTGGTTTGGAATTTTGACCACATTGTGGTTTGTGGATTATGATCTAGGTGCGGTTTATCAAACCAACCACATTAGAACGTACACTGTTTCTATATTTTTGTTATAAAGAAAAAGGTCAAATGCTTATTCAATATAGGTTATATAATTATATTTTTTAAAAAAAAAAAATCTGTAAGTTATCTTTGCACAATTTTTTTTTTTTCTTGAATTCTCCATTAATTTATTTCGGACTAGTTAAATAATAACTCATTTATTTTGGGTGCAGGATGGTGGGGTAGTGGTATTGAGTCATTTGATGTGGTGTGAATTGATTCATATTCAGTCAAGGAGTCATTTGTTTCGGTTTGGAATCATTTGAGTTTATTGTCAGGTAGCTTGTAATGATAGATTAACCAATATTAGTCATGTATATATAGATTGATTTGGTTTGGATCAGTGTTGGTTTAGGTCTCAATGGATTCATGTGATTTCAAGTTTAGTTTGGCTTTGAGTTTGATAAACAGAAGCGAGTTAGTCTTGCCAAGCCCTGTCAGAGCTCTATCAACTTAGGTTTGATTGCACTCCCAAAAACTATACAGTAGAAGATTAGAGGTTAAAAAGTCTGTCCTTGTGTTGATAGTTGTAGCCTAATTTCTCTTTGACAAAGTGATACTTTATCAAACGATGGACGTGTCCGATAATTTCCATCGGAGAGGGTTAAGAGATCATTCTTTGATAGTTGCTCACTTTACTTTGTAACTTTCAGCTAATCTTGTTGTTACAAGGCCCTGGCTGGGCTTTGCCCATAGCAATCTCAAACTTGTCATGTCGTAGCAAACTGGAAACTTGAAACTTACACAAAAATCGCGCCCCACTACACCCAATCCTCCTAGCAATCATTTATGCCCATCCTTAGCCCCTCCACCCCCTCCCCCCTTATCGGAGCTACAATCTCGATCAACACACACTGTAGTGGGAACATGGATCATAAGAGCATTCCTAATGGTGGTTTAAAATTTTATACCACCCCCCTCTCTTTATCATTTTTTTCACTTCCTCACTCTTGCAATATTTTTTTTCTTTTTGTTTCCAATATGTATCATTATGGGTGTATATAGATATTACTTTTAATTTATTATTATAACATCTTGAGGTACAATACATTTATACCATAAGTTGAGTTTCAAGGTACTGCTTTTTGCTAAAATTTCATCCGATGGTATTATTGTCATGGATGGGAATGCTCCCAAAAAAAAAAACTGAGCTTTCAATTGATTTTGAATGCTCTAAAGATTACTGTGCCTTTTGGGTTGCTGGGAGCTTTAACATGATCCGTGTCGGTTTTGTTTTTGTTTTTTCTAAGTAATGGCCCTGGGATTAATTTCAGAATTGTAATCCATACAATCTTTGGTTTACTTTTCTTCAGAGTCTCACCTTTGAATAAACCCTCTAGTTACTTACACGGTTAAACCTCTGCTGCGTCTCTCCTCGGCCACTACTGTCCTCTGGCAGCTATTTCCTCTAACCCTTGTTTTGGTTGCTGCCACATCTTGCCCAGATTGCCCTCCCCGCTGTGTATCATCATCGTTCAATCCGAATCAGCTTTCTCTTTGCCATTGCAGTAGCCATCATTTCCTCCGTGAAACAGGCCATGGCAATTGGCAAATGATGAATGGAGGCTGCTGCAATCTTAAACTATAACTCCTCCATGAAACAGGCCCGCAAATCCAAAACATGCAAACATAACAACGGGCTTGCTACATCTTCAGCTTGCCCAAATGCTAGTGATAACTAGGTTATCCCCGTGCAATGCACGATTAGAATTAATCTTTCTTGTAGTTTATGTTAGGTTGCATTACATTGTATATAAAGACTAGGTTACAATCCCGTACAATGCACGGTTATTAAATATTTTTGACAATAATATTACAAAATATAAAGTATATATATAGGACATTCTGTGAAAAACTACCTTATAAAACATTTTTTTTGCGAGAAACTACCTAATAAAAAAAATGTTGTAAGAAACTACCTTATAAAAGGGTAAATGTTGTAAGTGACTACCCATGGTCAAAAAGTCATCGTTGACTTTTATTTTCCGGCTTTGATCACGTGACGTGCCAATTAAGAAAAAAGGAGGGAAAGGGTGAATTAAAAGTCACGTGATCGGCACGTGACGTGGTCAACGCCGGAAATTGAAAGTCAACGGTGACTTTCCGACCAATGGTAGTGTCTTACAACATTTACTCTTTTATAAGGTAGTTTCATACAACATATTTTTTATTAGGTAGTTTCTCGCAAAAAAAGTGATTTATAAGGTAGTTTTTCACAAAATGTCCATATATATATTTATTTATTTATTTTACGAAAATATCATTTGAAAATAT
The DNA here is from genome assembly GCF_948465745.1 of Chenopodium album. NCBI lineage: Eukaryota > Viridiplantae > Streptophyta > Magnoliopsida > Caryophyllales > Amaranthaceae > Chenopodium > Chenopodium album. Next base: position 48,110,058 of record NC_137843.1, read on the forward strand.
ATGGAATATGATTGTTAAATTGGAAAGAAAATATCATAAGGCATAAATAGTTTAGTTAAAGATTTTGCAAATTAAAAATTAAAAAAAAAAAAAAGGCGGGAAAATTTTTCACAAGGTAAATGACAAGTGTCGTGGAAAAATTTTCTTTTAGTATAGGTTAATAGATTAGAATTAGATTTAAAAATAATTTACATTGAAGGATATATATGAACCACATTATTTACGATTAATAATTGAAATAGTCAAAAGAAAAAGGATGCATATTAATGAAATCTGAAGAAAAAAATACACAGTATACAATTGGCACAAATGTCATCAAAATAATTAATTTCTCTTCCAACAATTAATCGTTTGTATAGTAGTCTATAGAAGCATCTATTTGATAATTTAGTCGAAATAAATATAATAATTTTCAAATCAATAAAAAAATAGAGTAGTTAGTTCAGCTTTAATAAAAAATAAAAATTAAAAATAAAGATGATATCATTAAAGCATTTAGGCAGGAAAAAATTTTATGAGAAAGCGACATGTTTATAATTGTAGAAAAAGATGATGTCGGTATGTTTTGTTTCAGTATTAGTTAATAGATTTGGCTTATTCAAACCATCCATAGTTGCAAATGGATTTTCTATTCCAGACAATGACCAAAGCAACTAATCTATTCTATTAACTATTACTAAAACAAAACATGGGCATCATTAAAGGACACATGTCAACTTTCAATGAAAAATTTTCCCGCCTAAACTATTTTTGACATCACCCCTTTTATTTTTTCCTTCAAATTTTCATGATTAAATAGATACAATACTTCTTCCAAAATAAATTAATGAAATTATGATTACACTATTTTTCAAATAAAGAATATTACAACTATTTTAAACAAATAATAGTTATTTAATTTGTGCAATGCATGGGACTAAACTGGTGATTTCCCTATTCCTGGAAAAGAACCAAAAGCCATAACAAAACGAAAAATGAGAGTGAGGGTTAGCTCAAGTGATTATACCTTCCCTCCCGCTTCAAGGTGATCCTGGGATCGATTCTCAAAAAAGAAAAAAAGGAAAAATAAAAATGTATAAAAAAATTTTAAAGAAAAGAAAGGCTTCTGAAGGAAACCAATAGAGACATAAAATCATAATTGGCCAATCTCCTAAGAGGCTAGCAAAATACTTTCTCCGTTTCTTTTTAGTTGACACGTTTCTTTAGTCACGTTTGTCAATGCACAAATTCAACCATTGATATTTTTAATTACCGATAAGCAAAATTATGAAAAGTTGATATTTTGAAAATAAATATCAAGACGAATCTAACAAGATCTCACATGACTATATTTTTCATTACGTATAAGCACAAAACACGGTCAAATGAGAGTGTGTGAATAGTGCTAAAGTCAAAACGTGTCAACTAATAAAAAACGGTGGTAGTATAAACATGTAAAAAAAAAAAAAAAAAAAAAATCCATATTTGGTTATAAAAAATCCTTGACAAATGACAAAGTATGTGACCTTAAAAATAAGAAATTCAATAATGAACATGGAAGAGAATTCAAATAAAATATCCAAATTAGAACTACAGAAACTATGAACAAAGTATCAGTAGACAGGGTCTTAAATCAGTTTCATAGCATCAATGGATGCAACGTCAAAACAAGCGTGGAGACCTTTGCTTGAATATCAAACAAAATACCAATCCAATCCATAGATAAAATATAGAATTGTTGTTGATAGTTCATCACAACACTCTCCAACATAAACCTTTTACTTGTAGAAATTTTAAAGTTTTTATAAGCTAATTATGATACTTCATTAGGTAACAAAATTTGGACTTAATGATAAATTTTCAATGTAATAAAAAAAGTCACATTCAAAAATCAAACATGAGAAGATAGTTGATTATATAAATATTCTCCATGTTTTGAGCTAAACCAGTTAAATTAGGTTAACATGATCAATTGATTTATAGGGAAAAGGGTCAGTGTCAAGCATTTGACCCATATTGGGTTGGATTAGTATCAATGAATTTCAACACATTTATTTTTTGCAACAACTTGATAACTCACAACCTAATTGTCAACTCTAAACTATACTTCCTCTGTTCATTTTTATTAACAATACTTTCAACTTTGCACTATTCACATCCTTTAATTAAACTAGCATTGTTAATTTTTATGTATATTAGGCAAAATATAATTATGTGAGATCTTGTTATATTCTTCTCAATTATATTTTCACAATATCAATTCTTATATTATTACCATTCTATAGTTAGAAATATGAAAAATTAAAATTATACATTAATAAGCATGAAAATTAAAAGTTAAGACGTTACATCTAAAAGTGAATGTAAAAGTAATTCATCACGTTCTTCCTCTTCTTTGTTATTTTTCCTTCTTGTACTCTTGCTTGAGACCTAGAATTTGTTACATACACCTGGGTGCAAAGTACACCCAACTAACCCAATGTTAGTTTTACTCTTTATTTGATGATTAAATAAAAAACAATCATCAAAATGAGATTAAAATACCCATGGGTGTACGGTATACCCGGGTTTATATAACAACCTCTCCTTGAGACCATATATTATTTTACATTATTGTTGCTAATGTTAAATTTTGAATTATTTTTGTAAATTATTGTGGTCGAGTTCATTTAGGTTTTCCAACAAGATAACAATAGTTACTCCTTTATTTTTATTAAGTGTCTCACTTTGATTAGTACATTTGTCAACACAGAATTTTGATCAATATTATATTTACTTATCAATAAATTTAAATTTTAAAAAACCTGAATTTCAAAAACCATACATTGAGAAAATTCTAAATAGTACTCATATGAATATGTTTGACCTTATTATGTATAAAACATAAATATCGATCAAACTAGTATATATATGCGAATAGTGCAAAATTACAGTAAAAGTGTGACACTTAAGAGAATAATTTATTCATGTTAAATACTCTGTATAATTTTTCACAATTAAAAACTTCGCTTTTCCTTTCTACTTGCAATACTATAAGTTTCATGTGTCGTCGATGAAACATCTTCATCAATACCCTAACATGACTTTACATTTTTACTACTTATTGTACAGAAACATTGTTTTATACGTAGTATATTAGTAAAATTAATGGCCAAAATTATTTTACAAGTAGTTCAAAAGCTAAAATATTGTAATTATGAATTAAAATTAAGTGGAAGAAAGAATTTTGGAATTTCAAAATTATGTATTTTGGCAAATTAGAAAAAGTTAAATAAAAAGTGGTCTCGTTAGATAGTCCCCCACCCAAAACCAATGTCATGTCAAAAATCATAATCCATGCCAAGGGTCGGTCAATTGCAAGCAATCATGGACGAACATTAATACTTTGGACCATACACTTATATGACTCACCACCTTCTGTTATCATTTTCAATCCCCACCCCTCCATTTTCTTTGTAGGGTTTCTCCACTCTTTGTACCACCCAAAAAAAATTAAAATCAATAATAAGCTTTTTCTCAATGACTATTCATTCTCATGTTGCAATCTCTACATTAACTACAATTATTACCATTATTATTATTTCATACAATTTAAAGATGCAAGAGATCTACCAACCAGAAAAACTACCCCATTCAATTATTAAACCACCACAATCAACAATTTTAGATATTGATATGATTTTTATATTGAGAGTACTTAGAAAAGATAATAATAGAACGTCAAGATGATGTATATGTTTGTGTGAGACCCATTTGCATGTGGGGGGGAGGGGGTGTAAGATAAGACCCTTAAAATAAGGTTATGCGTAAGATAAGACCCTTAAAATAACTTATTTTATGACCTAAAGTGCTAGTGATTTACAATTTGTTTTATGCGTTTTATAACTATTGATATTTATGGAGGTTATAAATTGTAAATAAGTGTTTTATTTTACTACAACGACATAAGTAGTTGAACTTGTTATTTTAACTTACATTTGGGGGGGGGGGGTGTTTAGATATAATGAAAATAAGTGCTCGTTAAAAATAGATTAGTCCTCTCATTAATTAACTAGGGACCTAGAATTTCTTAGTACGTAGGACGATTTGGATTTCACTTGGCTTAGAGTGTGTGCCACAATTTTCTCTTCTCTATTCCTAGGGGTGTCCATTATTCGGATAAAAATCGAAATCCAATCCAATCTAAACCGAATTATCAATTCGTATCAAATCCAAACTTTAAATCGGATCGGATCGGATTGAATTTTTTTTTAAAAAAAATTCGGATCTTCGGATCGAATAACATTGACCTTGTTCGGATCCAAAAAACCGAAATAACCGAATTATGAAAGCGTTATATTACGAAAAAATATTGTTAATATTAATCATGTTAAACTATGTTTATGATTATAATAATATTAATCATGTAAACCTATGTTTTCAATACTTGTATAAATCATGTACTACTACACTTTCAAGAATTGAAATTTTATTATTTCAATTTTATTTTTATAATCGCATTAGACCCAAAAAAATTAGCAATGTATTTAATTTGGATTTTCGGATTGGATTCAAATAACGGAATTATAATTCGGATTGGATCGGATTAAATTTGGTAAGTAATTCGGATCGGATTGGATTTGAAAATTAAAAACCGAAATTTATTTCGGATCGGATCAGATTTGGGCTAAATTTAAACCGAAATCCGAATGGACAACCCTATCCATTCCTATGACAACGACAAATTAAAGATACAAAGTTAAGAATTGAAACCCCAAAAAAAAATAAGAGAGAGGTAGATAAGATCCTAAGTCTTGGAGAAGTCCAAGGTAATTAAGTCAAAATACCAAATTGAATATATATATAATGGAACTTTTAATTTAAGGCTTTCTAAATGCACTTTTAAAAATTAGTGTCAACTTCATCAAATTAAACTATTATCAAATTATTCAGAATTTATCTAATGAAAAGAATAAAGTGTTTTAATTTTTTAATTCTTAGTTGAGACTCCATACGAGTCTATGAGAATGAGAGGGTTTACTTGGTCGAATTTGACCTGAAAACCTTCGTTTTGACCATGAAAATTTGAATTTCTCTCACCAATTTAAGCTTTCCAGACTCCGACCATGAAAACTCTCTCTTACTTCTTCTCTTTCAATGAATTTAAGATTTTGATATCTTTATACTAATTTTTTTAATCTAAATTAAATGTCTAGGGGAGAAGAGAGAGAAAGGGAGGAAGAAGAAGAAAACAGCTAAGGGCGAAAGAGAGAGAAGGAGGGCGGAAGAGGATGAAGAAAGAGTTGGGCGGAGGAGAGAGAAAGAGAAGGGGAAAGAGAACATGAGAGAGAAGAGAAGGGAAAGGAGAAGCGGCAGTAAAAGAAAAGGGGGTAGGGTTTAAAGGGTTTGATTTTTTTATTATTATTAAATTATTTTCCGGCGGAATTAAAATCCGTCGGCTGTTGGAAATTTCCGACGGAATGTTTAAAGTCGGATTTTTCCGATTTGTACGACGGAGAAACGTGTCCGTCGGAACCTGTCCATCGGCCAATTTCTAGTAGTGACTTTTGGTTAACATTATAAAAGAAATGAAGACTAATTTAAGTGTTTAATAGTGTGTAAATTGTTATTAAGTATGTTGATTTATGCGTTTTATAAATGATGATGATATTTAAGGTATAAATTGCTATTAAGAGCATCCACAATGGTAGCATAAAAGGCCCGCAATTAATAAATAATATAGAGCTACATGCTAGCCATTGTGGAGCTATATAGGTTGTAGCCAAGCCAAGCTACATAGCTCTATAGAGCTATGTAGTTTCACTCCACCCAATACTCATATATTGATTTGTTTAATATTTTTTATGCATTTGTTTATTTGTTATTTTTTTTTTTTGTGGTTTATTTATTATAAAAGGATATAGCTTACCACTGTAGAGGTTATAGCTTAAATCATGTAGGTTGGAGACTAATGATGTGGCAACCCAAAACTATATGTACATATACCTAGCCATTGTGGATGCTCTAAGTGTGTTGTTTATTATGACATAGATCTATAGGATTATTAATTTTTATTTTCAATAAGATCTAAGTTATATTTAGACATGATGAACATAAGTACTTGTAAAAATAAGTCGACCTCTCACTATAGCTAGGCCACAGTTTCTTAGTAGGATGGTTTGAATTAATCTTAGTGTGTATAGCCATTTTCTCCATTCCTATAACATCTGCACTAGGGGCCTGTTCTCTTCAACTTAATTTCAGTTCAGTTAAGTTCAATTCCTAATTTTCTTCTCTCATAAATAATTCATTTTAGTTCATTTCAGTTCAGTTTAGCTCCAATAAATTCAGTTCACTTCACCTCAGTTCAGTAAATCAGAACATGCCCTTATTACGATACACCATCAAAGTTAAGAATTCACTAAAAAAAGGATGAGATTGTGGTTCTAGGAGAAGTCTAGGTGTCAAAATAGTCCTTATAAATTTGAGCGTTTAACTAATGGGACTTTATATTTAAGGCTTTTTAAATGTACCTATAAAATATAGTTTCATCTTTACTAAATATAACTATTTTTGAATTAATTAATAAGATTTATTCTATGAAATAGATTGGTGACAATATTAGAGAGAATAGGAAGAATAGAGTAGTATGTTCTCATTAGCATATGCACATGTGTATATATATACAACCTAAAGAGTAGGGCTCATAACATAACATCGGCCCAATAGAGCTAAATACATCATACGGCCTAATACCCCCCTCAAGTTGGAGCATGCAAATCACAAATGCCCAACTTGCCAAGTAAATACAGGAATTGCTGCTTGTTTAATGCCTTAGTAAAAATGTCCGCAAGTTGATCTGTCGTTTTCACATACAACGGACTAATAGTACCATCCTGAATTGCATCACGAACATAATAACAATCAACCTCAATGTGTTTCGTACGCTCATGAAAAACCGGATTTCGAGCAATATATAATGAAGACTGACTATCACAGAATAAACTCATTGCCTGGGGATGAGAAACCCCCAAACTCAGAAGTAGAGCCTTCAACCACTTCAACTCATCAGTGGTTTTAGACATCGAACGAAATTCGGCCTCCGCAGAGGACTTAGCCACCGTATCCTGTTTCTTAGTCTTCCATGATATGGGGGAAGCACCAAGAAACACCAACCAACCAGAAATAGAGCGTCTCGTTAAAGGACAACTAGCCCAATCCGAGTCACACCAACCTGTAATATGCAGATCACAATCAGAGCTCAAAAGGATTCCCTGGCCTGGACATCCTTTCAAGTAGCGCACCGTACGAAGAACGGCCTCCCAATGGTCCTGACGCGGTTGTTGCATAAATTGAGACAAGATATGAACTGCGTAAGCCAAATCAGGTCTCGTAAAAGAAAGATAGATCAAACGACCCACAAGACGGCGATACATTTCAGGATCAGAAAGTAGAGGAGACTCTGATTTTGCCAGAGTATGATTTTGCTCAATAGGAGTACCTGCAGGACGTGCCCCTAGCAACCCAGACTCCGCAATAATATCAAGAGTATATTTTCGTTGACATAAAAATATGCCCTCCGGACTACGTGCAACCTCAATACCAAGAAAATATTTCAACACACCCAAATCCTTCATATGAAAACAGTCACTCAAGTATGATTTGAATGTGGAAATTGCAGCAGAATTATTACCAGATACTATTAAGTCATCGACATACACCAGAAAACTAAGCTGAATAGGCCCAGATTGCAGAGGTAAAAGAGAGTAATCAGAGTACGACTGTTTGAAACCGTACCTTTTCAGAGAAGTAGCCAGCTTAGAAAACCAACAACGGGGTGCTTGCCTTAGACCATACAAAGACTTGCGAAGACGGCACACCAAACCCGGTTGAGTACCATGAAAACCAGGCGGTGGTGTCATATAAACCTCCTCATCAAGGTCATCGTGGAGAAATGCATTGTGTACATCCATTTGGTGCAATTCCCAATTTTTCGCAGCAGCAACAGCAAGAAAAGCACGAACAGTGACCATTTTAGCAACGGGGGCAAACGTCTCGTTATAATCGATACCCTCAACTTGATGGTTACCAAAGATAACAAGACGGGCCTTCAACCTCTCAATAGAGCCATCAGAATTTAGTTTGACCTTGTAAACCCATCGGCACCCAAGAGCTTTCTTGCTCGGAGGTAATTTCTCCATGACCCAAGTTTTATTCTCTTCTAGAGCAGATATTTCTTTTTGCATCGCCTCTCGCCACCCCTTATCTTTCATAGCTTCTTTAAAATTACGTGGCTCTACCACATTATCCACAGCTGCAATGAAAACACGGTGTGGCAAAGAAAATTTATCATAATTCACAAAATGTGCTAAAGGATAGGGAGTACCTGAGGAGCATGGAGGAGACGATGAACTTGAGGACGTAGATGGACTAGAGATAGTATGTGCAACGTAATCTTTATGCCAATTTGGAGGATGCCTAGGACGTTGTCCACAGTCCAAAAAAGGAGCAGAAGAAGCCGAATTGCCGCTGTCCGAACTGCCCAAAGTGGCAGCAGCAAAGGTGGGCACAGGGGGGCTGCGGTCTGCTGTGGCAGCCGCAGGTGGGTTGCGGACCAAACTGCCAGCAGCAGCAGTTTCCTGCCCACCCGAGGCAGCAGCAGCAAAATCTGCTGGGGTGAGTGCCGGGGTTGGTTGGGGCATGCTGTCACGAGAACCGTGGGCAGTGGAGGCTTCACCAATCTTGAGCACATGCTCAAGGTCTTCCAAAAAATCAGTATCAATCCCCCCCTCAATAATAGGCACCCTTTCGGCACTAACATGAGAATCACTCGGTTCTTGAATATGCATAAATGGGAACTCGTGTTCATGAAACTTTACATCCCGTGAGACAAAAATATCACCCGTTTCTAAGTCATAAACTTTCCAACCCTTCTTCCCATGAGGATAGCCCACAAACACACATTTCCGACTTCTAGGAGCAAATTTATCACCCTTAGCTTTTTGGTTATGAACAAAGCAAAGACAACCAAACACCCGTAATTCATCAAAAGAAGGTGGTTTCCCAAAAAGAAGTTCATAGGGTGTTTTATTAGATAACAAACGGGATGGAGTACGGTTAATTAAATAGACCGCCCCAAGAACACATTCTCCCCAAAAAGCTATTGGCAAGTTACCTTGAAACATCAAAGCACGACTAACATTTAGAATATGTCGGTGTTTACGCTCCACTCTCCCATTTTGTTGTGGTGTACCGACACAAGAAGTTTGAAAAAGAATGCCATGTTCATCAAAATAAGGGAGCATGGGTTTAAATTCTGTACCATTGTCACTCCACACACATTTCACAGTGACATCAAATTGGCATTTAATCATAGCAAAAAAAGAGCAAAAAGAAGAATAAACTTCAGTTTTGTCATTCAATAAATAAACCCAAACACCTCTCGAATAGTCATCAACAATTGTCAAAAAATAGTGAGCACCACAAGTAGAAGGTGTTTTGTAAGACCCCCACAAATCACAATGTATTAATTCAAAAATACGACTAGCTCTACTATCACTAATAGGAAAACTATCCCGTGATTGTTTAGCCTGAGGGCAAACAGTACAAGGTTTATTTAGAGATTTATTGCTAGAACCAGAAATGTCACTAATAGCAGGCACTAACTTGACGATGTTATCCGACGGATGTCCCAAACGACGATGCCACAACTCAAAGGTAGAAACTTCCGGATTAGGCACCGCACATACTTTAGGAATTCGTCGGAAGTAATATAGTCCATCTATCCGTTCACCGGCTCCAATCAGGCTCCCCGAGAGTTGGTCCTGGATAGCACATAAAGAGTCAGTGAATTGGACAAAACATTTAGAATCATCAATCATTTTAGACACCGATATTAAATTGCAAGTCAATTTGGGAACAAAGAGAACATTGTCAAGTATGAGGCCATCTGCTAAACACACTTGACCCTCCTTAGTGGCCATAGCATGAGCACCAGCCGGGAGTCCGACGGGACAAGGAGAAATATTTTGCACATTTATCAGACAAGAATCATTCCCGGTAACATGATGGAAGGCACCTGTATCGACAATCCAAGGTAAAGAAATAGGCTCACCGGTCATCTTATCTTGTTGGTGACTATTAACCATATTTAACAACATACGAACATGTTCCGGTTGGAGATCAGATAAAGCTGCAAGAGTATCATGAGAAGGGCCGGAAGAAGCACCGTGAGGACTGCTCACTGCATTAGCCCGAGCCTTGGGCTTGGTGGAGTCAGCAGCAGCAGCATTCCAAGCAGGAGCAGCAGCCATAGCAGGGGCCCTGCTGCTGCTGGGCAGAGGGCGCACCTCCCCCTTTCTTGGCGTATTTTTCCAGCCACCAGTCTGGAAATCCGTGGAGCAAAAAACAACCAGAATTGTCATGCCCCGATCATTTACAATGATTGCAGAACAGCTTTGCTTTATCAGAACGAGAAGTAGGTTGGAACGAATGCCGATCAGAAGGTAAAGCAAAAACATGAGCCTCGGTTTTCTCCATATGTGCCTTGCCTTGAGCAATGGTACGAGAATGTTCCTCCTGGAGGAAAGCTTGATAGGCGCGACCGATGGTCGGCGGAGGTTGTTGAGACAAGAGGTTGGTGCGCACAACAGAGTATTTGTCATCATCAATTCCGATCAAAAATTGATGCAATTTCTCCTCTTCTCTATCAAGTTCATATTTTTCAGCCACATAACAAGAGCAATTGCCGCATTCGCAGCCATGAGGGGGTTTGAGACGGAGAAGATCATCAAAAGACCCCATTAAAGTCGTATAATACTCCTCGACAGACATTGATTTAGATTGTTTGCAATTAGTGATAGAAGTGCGTAATTGCTGGAGACGAGGTCCACTAGCCTCGCAAAACCTCTTCTCCAAATAATCCCAGAGCTTCTTGGCCTCCTCGAAATAGGGAATAGACGATGCTAGCTTAAGGTCAATAGAGCGCAAAATCCATGAAACTAACATGGAGTTCACAGTATCCCAGTCAAGTAATTTCTTTTTCTCCGACGGCTTAGAAATAGTTCCATCAATAAATCCATACTTCCTGCGAGATTTCAAGGAAAGGGTAATTGCTCGAGACCAAGCAAGATAGTTGTCAGACTTCAAAACCACATGAGTAATCAAGTTTCCCGGTTGGTCTCCGGCGCCAAGGTAAAAGGGGGAAAATGAATCAAGTTTGTCTTCGTCAGCCATTACGATCAAGCAAGCAGAAACTTAGAAATAGAAAATTAGGGAATTAGGAGAACAGAGTTTAAAGAATTAGAAAATTAGAAATTTCAGAAATTTGGGGTTTTTAGGGTTTAGATTGATAATAGCTCCGATACCATGACAATATTAGAGAGAATAGGAAGAATAGAGTAGTATGTTCTCATTAGCATATGCACATGTGTATATTTATACAACCTAAAGAGTAGGGCTCATAACATAACATCGGCCCAATAGAGCTAAATACATCATACGGCCTAATAATTGGAAAAAGAATTTTTAATTTATAATTCAATTATTATTGAGTCAATTTGAGTCTGTGAGGATGAAAGACTAGAATACCAAATAATCTTTGATATGATGGATTATTATTAAGCGCTTGCTTTGTTAACATAAGAAAGTGGAAACAGAGTGTTTAATAATACTTTCCTCGTTTTTTATTTAAGTTGTTTCATTTCTTTAATCATTCTTGTCAATGACAATTTTAATCACTAACATTTTTGTTCGTTTTACTTAGCTAGGGATTTCTTCGTTTAATTCTCTGTTTTTTCTTAGGAATTTCGTCTAATTTGACGGTAAAATCACCGGAAATGGTGGTCGATGTTGATGGAGATGAATAAAATGGATTTAGGGTGGTAGCATTGGTGTTGGAAATGTTGGTGGCGGAAATGGTGATGTTGGAAGAAGATCAATGGATATAGAGGAGATGAAAGAAGATGAATGAAGGTGGAGGAGATGAAAAAAAAGAATAGTAATGTCGGGATTGAAGGAAGGAGGATGAAGGAGAAGGGAGAATAACAAAAATGACCTTCACTTTTTACCCAAATGACTAGCTCACCCCTTGATAAATCAAGATGATAAACCTGGTTTTCCTCTATGATTGGTGCTAAGTACTTGTTTGGTTGACATTATAAAATTAAATTGGAAATTAAGTGCTTAATAGGTATATATCTTACTACCTCATGCCATTTTAATTGTTACGTTTCATTTTTCAGCTATGTTTGTCAATGCATAGGCTCAATCACTATTCATTAAATTCAAAATATTTGATCATCAAAAACAAACATGGATTATTAATGAAATTTGAAAGTTACAAAAACAATTTTAAAAAAAAATACGTGGAGACAACTAAATTAAGATTCCATTTAGGCTCATTTTAAAAAAAAAAAAATCAATTTCTCTATTGGATTATTGGGGTTTTCAATCGTCTAGCACTAGGGTATAAATGGAAGGGCTAAGGTGGGTAGATGATCCATCGATGATTCATGTTTATTTTAAATAAACAAATAAATAAATAATAATTAAAAAAACCAGTTCATAATGATAATTAATGGTGAGAATAGAGGAAAAGACTGTTTTGTGGAAAAGGAAGCACAATCAGCTGGTTGAAGGAGTTCTTGATCGAGGATTGAGGATGCACACAAACCTTTTTTTTTTTTTGTCCTTTCGAAAATCTAGTGAATTGAAGTGGTACAAATGAAATGATAATAAGTATTCTAATTAAAGTGAATTGAAGCTAATCTATGGAATACATGTTGATTTAGAGTATCGAGTAGCTAATTTATTTTTTTATTTTTTTATATAGAACTTGTTTATGGCTAAATACAACAAATCAATATATTTGTTAAGTCACAATTTCGAAAATTAAAAGTGAAAAACGTGAGTTAATGCTGAATACGAGTAAAATAGTTGCATCAACTTAAAATAACGAGAGTGCTTATTTTTGTTAAGATCTATCATATATCATAAAAGAATAAAAATATTTTGAACAAATTTAACCCAAACTTTTTAATTTTATTTTATTTGTTACTAAACATCTTTATTTGTGTATCAACAAAGTTATAAAATGTTCAGGCTTGTTAAGAAAACTCAGAAGGCCAAACGAGATATTAAGAAGTGGACCTTGGATAAAAGGGAGGAATGGAACGGAGAATGGGATAAATTCGATAAACATATACTTGAAGCATAACTCCTTTTGGAAAGCAAAGGGAATGATGAGGATTTTAGGAGAGTTAGTAAGCAACTAGAGGAGTATTCAAGGAACATGGCTACCTATTGGAGATAGAGGGCAAAGCTAAACTGGAATTATGCGGGTGATACTTGTTCAAGGTATTTTTTTAATTTTGTTAAAGGAAGGAAAGCCAGGAATAAATTGGAAGCAATTAAAGACGAACTTGGGAATTGGATTGCAAAGGAGGAGGAAATTGCACAAATTGCTGGCAATTATTTCAAGGATATATATGGGTATAATGATTTGACTAATCCTCAATCTAGGGATTTCGAAATTGAACAAGGCATAAAAGGCATAACTAAAGTGCTCTCAGAGGATCAAAAAGATTTGCTCTCCAAACCTTACTCTAGAAGAGAAGTAAGGAATGCACTTTTTGTTATGAAGCCGTGGAAAGCTCCAGGTCCAAACAGAGTTCCTGCTGGGATCTTCCAGAAAAATTAGAACTGGATGCAGGAGGACGTGACAGAGGCTGTGTTATCAGCTCTAAAGTTAGGTAACATCTAAAAGGAATTGAATTGCACAAATATTGCCTTGATCTCCAAATGCAAAAATCCTGAATCAATGGATAAACTACGACCTATTAGCCTGTGCAATGTTGTTTATAAAATTATTTCAAAATGCATCACTAATAGACTTAGGAAAGTGATCAGTGGCTTGGTGAGTGAATTCCAAAACGCCTTTATACCTGGAAGAGCTATCACGGATAACATTATGCTCGCTCATGAACTGCTAGAGAATATTAGGAAAACGAAGAAGGGTGTTAAAGGGAAGTTGGCCATTAAGACAGATATGAGTAAAGCTTACGATAGAATCAAATGGGACTTCCTTGAAAGAGTCCTGTATAAATTTGGACTGCCTAATTTGATGGTGAAAACTATTATGAACTATGTTAGTACGGTTTCTTTTTCTGTAATCATCAATGGTTCCCCTCAGGAGAAGTTTAATCCAAAATATGGCCTCCGCCAAGGGGATCCACTCTCCCCGTACCTCTTCATTCTTTGTATGGAAGGCCTTTCAGGACTCATTAGAGAGGAGGAAAGGAAAGATGGGATAGTAGGGATTAATGTGGCACATAAAGCACCAAAAATCAGCCATTTATTTTTTGCAGATGACTCGGCTTTCTTCTTACAAGGAAAGGACAGCAATGTCCTGGTTTTAAAAAAGGTGCTTAGTATCTAGTATAAGGCATCAGGACAAGTTATAAGCCAAAATAAGTCAGTGCTATTAGCTAGTCCCAATAAAGGTGAGGAGGAGATTACTAAGTACAGTGAATTACTTGGAATTAAAAAGAGTAGTACCTTTGGGGTCTACCTAGGAATTCTGGTTGACTTTGCTTCTTCTAAGCAACAAATTTTTGGTAATATTGTAGATCGAGTTAAGGAAAGGTTGAATGCTTGGAACTCTATATTCCTATCACATGCTGGTCGGTTGACCCTAATAAAGTATGTGTAGGAGTTTATAGGTACGAATGCGGAAAACATGAATCATATTCATATAGCACCTAATCCCAAGATCATGCATAACACATAAAGAATTAGAATTAATACCTTTGAAGCGTGATTCCACAAGTGATCGAGCAAGAACAAAGGGAGATAAAGAACCTCAAGCGTGATTCCTCTACTTGGTCCACGGGAACAGATTAAGACCTCCACTAATGCTAGTTAGTTGCAATTGAATCCTTCAATTGACCTTCTATGGAGAAGAGCGAGCAACGAACCACCATGAACCACCACGAACCACCACACGTGCCACCAAGGGTGGCCGGCCGTACGGACAAGGGGAGGAGAGAGATAGCCGTGAGATAGAGAGAGGAATTAGGGTTTTGGGATTGGTTGCCTTGATGTCAAAATACAATGTGTGTGAGTTATAACTGCTTGCAAGCAACCCTAGGCATGGATCTTATTTATAGATCTCATCTCTAAATAAGAGCCCATGTCAAAAGCCCAAAACCTAATTCCAATCTAACTATGCTAGCCCAATCCATTTCATGATTAGTTAATTGCTCATGAGGCCCATAAATGGGCCTCTAACTTGCTTAACCCAATACCCTTGTGTGTGGCCTCATAGGATCCATTCTAGCGGGCTTTGGACTATTTTACTATCCCAAAGATCATCTCTCATAGTCTAGCAACAGATGATGACGCCCCAAGAGAATGAACTTATTATCTCTATAATAGTGATCCTTGATATATCTAGTAATTGCACTTATCGAAGACACAACTCCTTCAATCTCCCACTTGTTTGAGACAAGTGCGCAACATTCAAATTCCTTAAGTCAATGTGTGTCGATTTGATAATATGATTGCATCTCATGTCGTGATCATATTAGTCTACAAATCTTTTCTTGAAAAGCTGAGTAAGATTCACAGAACAAATGATTACTATGTAATGCATTTGAGCACGGCCATGCATTTTTTTGAATTCTCCCTCTTCAAGGGGTCAAGACACATTCCTACTTAATAGGCATACTCAATCCAATCTTGTGGCAACCAAAGCTCCCACTCAACTTCTGAAATAACCGGAAAACACCCTTTATAATTGCCAGTTACGGGCAGACGTTTGAGTGTACCACAGCCATAACATCCATTGAATGAAATCAATGTTCCACTCATGTAAAAGGAATCCACTAATATATCCGGAAGCTCTATACTTGAACTTCAAAGTAGGTCTATAGTTCGATCATGCATCATTCATGCATATTCATGTGATTGACCGAGCTTAACTATGCTCCTATAGCCCATGAAACAGAGCTATCCAAGCAATCTTACATGCTAGTCCATTAATTGAAATCATTTATGTCCAGTTTAATGATTCCGAACTAGGAACTGGAATAATATATGGATTTTGTTCACCTGTGGGGTTTCATTCACCAGGTCATTAAATAATTAACTTGATGAACCCATCAATCCATAATTATTTTGGACATTTTATTTAATATTGAAACCACAATTAAATAAGATTGAAACTTTGTTTCAATTGATAAACATAATTCTGTAAGTTGATGTATTACTTATGTAATATGCTTTCTCAAAACATATACAACTTAAATTACATAACTTGCTTCAATCCAAGAATCCTTAGTATGACTCTCATACCTTGATCATGAAAGGGGTTTATTAAGTAGAGTTCATGAGACATTCTCACAAACACGAATTTTGCAATTTCTAAATTTTATAACAATATTCACCTCCATACACTAAGAATTTTCCTTTGCCCCTTTCGCAAGGAACTTAGGAATTTCTAGTTTGTATTCCAACGTTACATTGGATTACGATTGAAATCTATCATCACTTGTTTTAAAACACGTGTATCAAATAGACGAGTATAGTCCATGACATGCATGATGCATCCTTTGAATATTGCATAAGGATCATCACTCAAAACCTTAATTTCTTCAACCTTTCTCAAAGTATTGAACCATTAAGCAATGTGCCATGTTAAATGGGATTGAAACTCCTTTCAATATAATGTTGAACCTTATAAGAATCTTATCAATATAAGCTTCTTAAATAAGCTCAAACATACTTCAAAACCTATCTCTATAGATCTTGAATCCCAACTGTACTCATCTTCCTCTTTCAGGTTTTCATCTTGATAAGATTCTTAACTAAGCTCATCTTCTTAACTAAGCTCATCTCTATGCATCCTTTGCATATTGCATAAGGATCATCACTCAAAACCTTAATTTCATCAACCTTTCTCAAAGTATTGAACCATTAAGAAATGTGCCATGTTAAATGGGATTGAAACTCCTTTAATATAATGTTGAACCTTATAAGAATCTTATCAATATAAGCTTCTTAACTAAGCTCAAACATACTTCAAAACCTATCTCTATAGATCTTGAATCCCAACTGTACTCATCTTCCTCTTTCAGGTTTTCATACAAAATGCATTACCCACCACTTGACTCTTCAAGCAATGAATAATGGCTCTTTATACTAGACCAAGAAGACTGTATAGCTCCTACTAAACACCTTGTATACACAAGACCTTTTCTTCATTTTATGAGAATATCAAACGATTTGATTAACTCACAAAATTAAGAACATTAATCAACTCCATTATGCTAACTTCAATCCATTAAAGGATCTTTTATGCATCCTTAGGATTATTGGATTTTCAAAATCATTCTGATTGTATCATATACAAATCTTCTTTCATGAACCATTTCAAGAAAGCGCTGTGAAATCCATTTACCAAATCTCATAAGGTAGAAATCATTAAAATGACTTTAATAGATATTTGCAACATGACTAATGTAAAGGTTTCATCGTAGTCATAGTCATACTATGAATTAGTTGAATCCTTTAACAAGTCTTTGCTTTAGTTAGAAAACATTTTTCTTTCTTGTTTGTTTTGCTTATAAGGGGTCTCACCTAATTAGGCAAATTAATCAAGTGTCATACACTTGCTTACAGACTAAGAATCTATTTCAGATTTCTTGGTTTTTAAACCACTTGGAGTTATCACTTGTCAAATCATCTTTATTACTTGCATAATCATCATGTTCCAAAATAAATATTTTAGAATTCTTAGTCAATATGAAATCATATTTCTTTGGCTAAGTTTTACACATGCTAGTCATCATAGTGGGTTTTTATGCAACAATTGAAACTCATACAACAACTTTGTTTAGCTTTCAATGAGAAACGACAATAGAGGATGTGCACTTGGAATGTACTACCTTCGACACATGGTTATTATTCCCATTACACTTAATGAGACCACGCGTTGTCACTTGTAACATGAGGTGAATCATGCTCATATTGTTGCTTTGATTCGATTACTTCTCAAATTTCTTCAAGATTTTCGAAATCACTTTTCTTGAACTCTTTCAAGGCTCTTAAACTTTTCGTGATTCTTATACTCCCACTTGCCTTTTGAAGAGGCATATTCAGCATTGGGTGAACCAACCACGGTTTGAACCATATTTGTTGGTTGCTTTTCTCGAACTCTTTCGAGATTTATACTACTCCCACTTGACCTTTTGGAATAAATTCCATAAGGGCACCTACTTGAGCAACAAACATTTTGTGCTAAGTATGGTTTTTGTAGTAGTACCCTGTGCTCCGTATAGGAATTGATCGTGCATTAAACGATTTAATACAACTTTTATTCCTTGCTTTGTAGAAAGACTTTATAAGAACTTTTCTTATTTATATCACATATGAAACCTTTACTACATTTTGATTTGACCTATGTATCTTTGTTTAGTTTTGTAGCTTATCTTAAAAGTATATCCCTTGAACAATGGTTGGAACATAGGTAATTTTCATCCATTATCAAAATATATCTTATATAGATTGATAGCTCCCTTCATAAACAGTTCATAAGGTTTTCTTTCGGAGTTTGTTGTAAAACGATTTCACAACTCTTGGATGTTTATCAAGGTCTTGGCTTAAATTCTCATGATTACGATCATATCGCAATACTTTGAATATATTGCCGAGTAAATGTCTTGACTCAAATTTTCACAATTACAATCATATTGTAATGTAATCATTATCTTGTCAAGTTGATACTGAACTTCATACCGAACCTTTTGAACTTTTCAATATTTTCATACTTATGCTTCAACTAAGCACAAGTAGTGATCGTATCACAAATGAAGTTTCATTGTCTGTCTCTAGTGTTTGAACCTTTGGTTTTCTTACATCGATATGTATTCGATCTTGAGTTCACATCATCATTTCTCTAAATGGTGACTTTGTCAAAACTTTTCAAATTAGAATGATAATTACATATATCAATGGATTCATAATCCAATGATATTGAAAGTCCATCCCTTTAGATCTTCCGCATGCAATGTTCATTTTTCATTCGAATTAATTGACATATTAGAGACAATTTATATATATATATATATATATATATATATATATATATATATATATATATATATATATATATATATATATATATATATATATATATATATAGAAATGGTTTTAATTATTTCTATCATATAGAATTTTAAACCTATTTAGCAATTCAAAACACATTTTGACTCGATGAAGCATAAAATAACATTTATTCTACGTTTTTGAATCTTCGATGCTTAGTCATTACTAACATTGAATGGTGTTTTGATAATGGCAAGAATGAATAACATTTATTTAATTCTAGCCAATAACAAGGTGAGGTGAAATATAGGTTATACTTGTAAAGTTGCAACTTTTGCTTCCAAACTTGTAGGTTCTACTTGTGAAGTAGCAACATTTGCTTCTAAGCTTGTAGATTTATTTCTCCTTTAGCCATAACTTCTTCCTTTAGTTCAACCACATTGTGAAATGAGTGATCTTAACAAGACATCTTATGTCCAAGAAGTAGCAATATGCTAAATCAATTTCTATAATATACTTCTTAAATTGGAACATTTCCATTCTTTTACCTTCCAACTATATGAGGTAGTTTCTAATCAATTGGAATTGGTCCATTTAATTGGAAACATTTGTTGTTCATAACAACTTTTAGTAGTTTAGGTTTGAGAAGTAGCAACTTGTTTGCATTTCTTGGCCTATAACTTCTTAATGCAATCCTCATATATTCCTAAACCTTTCCCATTTGAGCCATTTAGAACACTTCTGATCTCTTAGGTTCAAAATGATGTTTTGCTTAACTACTTTAAGCACATTTTCATGATTTTGCTAAGTCTATTCAATCATTATTCATATTAGAGTTTAATCAACTATTTAACTCTATATGAAATGGATGAAGAATAATGTCATTTGATTAACTTTTGATCATAGAGATTTCCAATCACTTTCTTATATTCAATCATATTGAAGATAAAAGATTTTATTGAACTTTAATACTTGTCTTTTAGAGGGTTTGTACCTCCCATCTCATTATATCCTTTGAAACACTTTTCAATATGAAGATGTGTTGGCATTTTACTCAAACATTTTGAATAAAACCAACCTTAGACATTTGACATGGGTTTAAAACTTGCCTTTTAGAACCATCTTAGCAAAATTGGAATATAGGTTTATGGATTACCTTTTAACCTTTGAGAACGTTTCTCAACTTTATTTTCAATCGAGGAGATTATATATGATAATAAAATTAGAACGACATGTTACTTGTAAGTAAACGCAAAATTCAATTATGTTTAATAAAATTTAAAGTACAATAAACGATTTAAATTGGTAACTTTAAAGCATTTATTTAATTTGAATTGATCCCTATCGAATAAAATGATTCCAAGACCCTTTATTTGTGTAATAGTTGACCGGACTGAGGCCCTACCATCAAGCATTACATTTTCAAGGTGAGTAAACTCTTTACTGATTACAACTCTTTGTAATTCTTGGTTGAATAATTAATCATCACATGTTTAATTATTACACTTAGCTTCAAGGTTCTAAACGCTTTAGGTAACCTTGTTGAGTACAACCAATTAAATGTGTAGAACGTGATCTACCCCAAATTACCTACGATAACAAGTGACACTCTACTGAGGCCGACCTATCACTCATGATCTAAGGATTGTTGGGTATTCAATTGGAAAAGCAACCTCAATATTACTAGGACCTAGATTCATTTGTGTTGTGATTATTTAGTGAACTCTAACACATCATCAATCAACAAAAATTAAATCTAACATGCATAATCTACTAATGCATAAATAAAACATGACATAGTATGGCCCCTTAATCCTAAGAAAACTAATAAAGCAGAAAGATGCTCCCACTTGAATCTTCATGGATCTCATCCACCTTATTCCTTTGGGCCTCCACTCCATTGGCTTCTTGGATCAACTGCAACCTGTAATATTACTCTATTCTATCTACTAATTAAATAAAATAAAATAAAATTACAAAAATACTTAACGGTACGCAGACCGTATTTAGATTACAAAAATACGAAACGATGCGCAGATCGTATTTAGAATCTATGGGCCATACTAGTCTATATATAGCAATAAATAATATCATATATTATAAAGTGCCACATAATAAATCACTCATCATGCTTTCCTAAACTACAACATCGAATGATCATAATTAAGGAAACATGGCACAAAATATCTCATATTTTTAATTAATTAATTACTGCAATTAGATAATATCATATATTATTTCTAACCAATCATAAAATATCATATATTTTATTTTAGGTAAGAGATAGAATCAAATCATATTTTAATTATGGAAGATAAATCATATTTATTTTCCATGATTATCCTAACTAATTTAGGAGATTTTATCCTAATTGCTAGCCAATCACATATTTTAAATCAATTATTATCCAAAATTAATTATGGGATAATCTCATTAAATCAATCATTATCCAAATAGAATCTTTTGCTCCATAATTATCCAAACTTAACAAAAATAACAACTTTAATGTTGTTAATTATCTTTTCAAAATCAAAACTTATCTTTTACTTTTTTTTTTTGAAATCTGATTTTTATTTTAATTTTTTTTTTAAAAAAATAGCTACGCCAGCCACCGTGATGTGGCCAGCCGAAGCCAGCCACGGTGGCCAGCCGAAGCACACCAGCGCAGGAACAGCAGTAGCAGCACACGCAGCTGGTGGTGCATTGCTCTGCTACTCCTGTTCGGCTTCTGCCCAGCCCCCCCTCCTGGACCACCACCGGTGCGGCAGTCGCTATGGCGACGCCACCCAGCCGCGGCTGCCGCACCCAAAACCCCTTTTGTTTTATTTATTTATTTATTTATTTATTTTAATTTAAATAAAAATAATTTTATTAAAATTAAATTAGTGTGGTCCTTCTAATTTTAAATCAAATCATATTTAATTTCAAAATTAGAGTTTTTCATGAATTTAATCCCAATTCAATTTAACTTTTAAATTAAATAATTTGATCATGAAAAATTCATAATTTAACATGAAATCAAATAGATTAAATTCTCTAAACATAAAACTTTCGAATTAAATCAAAACCAAAACACAAATTTCACAAATTAGGGTTTATGATTTCGAAATTTTCGAAATATTAGGGTGGGGGGTTCGAAATTTTTCGAATAATATAGGGCAATTTTCGGATCAATATTGGAGCAAATTAAACAACTTTTAATGATTCTATATTGTTAAATCACATTTAATATAATAATTGACCCATAATTAAATTTTTCTCCCTCCTAATTGAATTAAAATTGTGGATTATCAAAGAATTAATTTTCAATATATGTACATGCATAGGCTAACTGATACCACTGTAGGATTTTATAGGTACGAATGCGGAAAACATGAATCATATTCATATAGCACCTAATCCCAAGATCATGCATAACACATAAAGAATTAGATTTAATACCTTTGAAGCGTGATTCCACAAGTGATCGAGCAAGAACAAAGGGAGATAAAGAACCTCAAGCGTGATTCCTCTACTTGGTCCACGGGCACAGATTAAGACCTCCACTAATGCTAGTTAGTTGCAATTGAACCCTTCAATTGACCTTCTATGGAGAAGAGCGAGCAACGAACCACCATGAACCACCACGAACCACCACACGTGCCACCAAGGGTGGCCGGCCGTACGGACGAGGGGAGGAGAGAGATAGCCGTGAGATAGAGAGAGGAATTAGGGTTTTGGGATTGGTTGCCTTGATGTCAAAATACAATGTGTGTGAGTTATAACTGCTTGCAAGCAACCCTAGGCATGGATCTTATTTATAGATCTCATCTCTAAATAAGAGCCCATGTCAAAAGCCCAAAACCTAATTCCAATCTAACTATGCTAGCCAAATCCATTTCATGATTAGTTAATTGCTCATGAGGCCCATAAATGGGCCTCTAACTTGCTTAACCCAATACCCTTGTGTGTGACCTCATAGGATCCATTCTAGCGGGCTTTAGACTATTTTACTAGCCCAAAGATCATCTCTCATAGTCTAGCAACAGATGATGGCGCCCCAAGAGAATGAACTTATTATCTCTATAATAGTGATCCTTGATATATCTAGTAATTGCACTTATCGAAGACACAACTCCTTCAGTATGTTCTGTCTAACCTGGGAACATATGTTCTATCTGTGTTCAAGTGCCCTGCTACCATCTTGAAGAAAATTAACAGCATCGTTGCAAAATTCTGGTGGCTGGGAAATAGAAACGGGGAAGGAATTTACTGGAAAAGGTGGACTCACCTAACTCAAGTAAAGGAGAAGGGAGGCTTAGGCATCCTTGATGCACGTTTTTTCAACCAAGCTCTCTTAGAGAAGCAAGGATGGCGCATAATTAATGATACGGAGTCTTTGGTCAGTAAAGTTTACCGTGCTAAGTATGGCATTGGCAAGTCTACACTGTTTGAGGAATCATGGTGTAGAAGGAACTTGGGTTCGTGGGGCTGGATTAGAATTAAGTGGGGGCTGCATCTGCTAAAAAGAAGGAGTGTGTGGTCCATAGGTGATGGGTGCTATGCAAAAATTCACCATCCCTGGGTCTTTGGCGCACTTCCAGAATGGAGACTTAAAGGCTGCCCCAACAATGATAATGTAGCTTCTCTTCGGAATACAAATGGTGACTGGAATATGGAGCTATGCAAGGATCTGTTCTCTGAGGACACTATCAAAAAGATCTCTTCTATCAAGGCTTTGGAGGTGGGTTTTGAGGACCTTATCATATGGAATGAAGATAAGAGTGAGAACTACACTGTGAGGAGTGGCTATAAAGCTCTCTTTGATGAAAATCAAAAGCAGGATCTTAAAGGAAGCAGTAGAATACAGAACAAGATTAATTGGAAGCAGGTTTAGAGAAATGATGGAAATCCCAAGCAAAAAATTTTCCTATGGAAAATTCTAAAAGGCTTTTTGCCTGTGGGAAACGAGATGAAAAAGAGAGGTTTGGGTAAGAATCATTTTTGCAAATTATGTTTCAGGGAAGGAGATCAGAGTAGACAGCACCTGGAAACTTTAAAACATATTTTTAGAGATTGTTCCTTTGCAAGCTACATCTGGAGAGGATGTAGTTTAGGCATTAATGTCGATAAACAGGACAATATTCCAATTGCGGAGTGGACCTACAACTGGTTGAGGCTTCTAAGTGATAGGAACAACAATTTGGGAAGAAGCTATCAGCTCTTCTTGGCAGCACTGGAGAGCATATGGGATGCAAGGAATAATAAAGTGTTCAGAAATGCAGAACCCAACCCTTTGGCTAATTATGGACTCAAAAATGAATGTGGCTTGCAGGAATACTAACATCCATGGTGAAGACGATGTGGCTAGTACGAATAATAACCCTTCTCGTCCTCCAGGTTTTGAAAGAGATATTGTGGCAGGACATCGAAGAGATGAGCAACATTCTAAGTACTTTCACCTGATTACAAGATATGGAGATTGCGAGCAAGTTACCCTAGACATCCTTCAGACTTCAGACAGGAAAAGGAAGAGTAGTTGGGCCTAGAATCTGATAAATGCAGAGATGGAATATGCGCAAGGAGAGTTACAAACGCAACAGCGGGATAGAGCAGCAGGGTGCCTCAAGCTCGTACTGGGAGGTTTACAGGCAGCTTCTAGACTAAAGCTTTGGCACATAAAGATTGTTACCAAAGATAAAAGACTCCTCAAATGGATGCAGAGTGAAAATATAGGAGTACAGGAAGGTAGGATGCTAGTTCAAAGGATATATGAGATTTTAGCTAGGTTCCATTGTGTTTCTGTTTGTTATAATTCTGGTAGGGAGTAATTTCCCTCTTTTTCAGCTGTCAAAAAAAAAAAAAAAAAAAATTATGAAATGTATGTACTTGGAATGTATTCAAAACTTGAATTTTTTTTTATTTTTTTATTTTTATCATTTTTTTTTAACATTGAAGTTTTTGTTACTCTCATTGCAATAGGAAAACAAAATTCACTGAGTAATTAATAATAATAATAATAATAATAATAATAATAATAATAATAATAATTACACATGAAGAAATTGGCAGATATGTATTTCACAAAGATTGTCGCTTCTGCCGAATCTGCTTATTCTTTAACTCCTCGACAATCAGCATTGTGGAAATCACAGCAGGGTGATCACACCTCTGCTTGGCTTCGGGCGGTTCCTATTTCGGGGTTGGGTCAGACGATGAACGCCAAGACTTATCGCTGTGTGTTGTCCTATCGGTTGGGTGTTCCATTGTTCTCTATCTCGACGTCGTGCTCTGCTTGTTCGAGGGTTTTTGCTGGAGATATTTTCGGTGATCACGCGGTGTCTTGTGCTGGTATTGTGGGTATTAAACATCGGCATAATGTTGTTCGGGATACCCTTGTTGATGTTTGCTATCGTTCTGGGATTTCAGCAAGAAAAGAGGTTGACATTGGGTTGGCTGGGGGGAACGACGAGGCCCTCAGACCTGCGGATGTGTTACTTTATTCATGGGATCGTGGTCGCGATATCTGTGTTGATTTGACAGGGTATTCTCCTTTGACACAGTCAGGGCTATCTGACTTTATTCGTGGGCGGGTTGTGGCTGATGCTGCTCATCGGAAGCGGGTTAAGTATGAAGCTCGATGTCAGGCGATTGGATATGGTTTCATTCCCTTCTCCTTTTCTTCGCTTGGGGAATTAGAGAAGGAGGCTATTGCGTTACTGAAGCGGATTCAGAGGTTCTCGACGACGCAAGACATTGGGGCTCGTGCTGTAGCTCACATCTTCACTAGGGTAGGATTTGCTATAGCTAGAGGAGTGGGGGCCCAGATTGTATCTCAGCTTCCCACTAATTTATTGTAGGTTGTATGACTTTTGTTTTTGAGATATAATAATAATAATAATAACAATAATAATAATAATTGATAGAGTATAAAATATATTTGTGGGCCTCAACCATCAGCTTAAGTTTTTGGTTAACTAGGTCTAATCCATTAACTTGATGTCAGAGTCAGCGTGACATAAAAGGTGACAAGTTCAAATCTTATTCACCCCTCCCCCACTTTCAAGTAGAATATTTCGCGTAAAGTATGCAGAAGACCCTGGATCCACATTTTAAGCCCAAGATGGTCCTTTAACAATAAATAACAATAATAATAATAAGAATAATTAATAATAGTAATTTATCATCTAATAAATTAAGGTTGATGTGTGTAGCAGTATTCATATATATTGGCATCTAGGGAATTAAATCCAAAAATGGTCAGAAGCATACAAATTGGGAACTATGGCAAAGGTTAGTGGCCCAATATATATGACTTGGGATGCATGGATGGTTTGTATAATGAATTTAGTAAGTTTTGCTTGATACTTCAAAGTGAGGTGGGAATCCGTGTGATTTCATTTTGGCTTAACGATTTAGAGAGGTGGTGGATGACATTGGATTACATAAATTGAGGATGTAGGGCTATAAAATCACTTGATCAAATAAAGCGATAAACATATTTGGTGATGACACTGTAGAATTGTATTTGTTTTTAAATAGGGTATTTTTTTTTTCTTTTCATAATGGCTTCTCATACTTGATAGATGCCGAGTTGTAAATTAAAACTGGTGAAATATGATTAAATAAATGGATAACAAACATACTTGATGTATATCGCATTATTTGATCAAGCGATTTTATAGCTCACTAGAATGTCTCTCATGGTAATGCATGGGATATTAATAACTAAAAGGCAGAAAGCTAATGTATGGCATAAGTAATTAAGTGAGAAATCGTAGAATAATGTAAATTTCCGATATAAGTCAAGGGGTGATGTAGTGCAACAAACATGAATGTCCACATAATAACTAAAATGCCCTTAATTTTACTTATATAAAATGCTTTGTGTAGATAAATTTAGAAATCTATGTTACATATAGTCCGAAAAGGGATTAACAAAAGCAATAAAAATAAACTTCGTATAATTTTAGGTTATTCTAAAATAATCAAAAATTGGGATTATTTTAATAAAATCAATGAAAATAGGATTATTCCTATTAAATTTTCCAGACAAATAAAAAGAGAAAAGAGAGGAATAAGAAAAGATGCGACTTTATATTGTCTCTTATTATGTCCTATATTATCTTCCATTATTCTCATCACATTTTTTAAATTTCTCTTAATATATTTAGAACAAACAAAGAGTGAAAGTAGTGCTATATCTGTTTCAAAATCATTACATCATTATAGCTTCTATCACCATTCACATGACTTACTTTGACCATATATATTCATATTTGAAAACAAGTATCATTATTTTGTAAAATGCTGTTAGTTTTTCTCAATGTAAAAAATATTATTGGAAAAACTGGTTTTAATAATCTTAACTTTAACCGATTTTCATTAAATAATCCTAACTTTTGATTAGTTTGAAATAATCCCAACTTATATAGGTATCTTCCTAAAATAACCTGAAGTGAAGAAAAAAATATACACAATAGTCCCAAAATGATCAGCAAAAGCAACAAAATTAACAGTTCGAATTATTTTAAGAGGATACTTATATAAGTTGGGATTATTTCAAAATAATTAAAGTTGGGATTATTTAAAGAAAATCAGTCAAAATTGGATTTATTATTACCAATTTTTTCCAATATTATTTTTAGATGTTATTGGTCAAACTATGCATTTGTAGTATTCTATTTACCTATATTTCACTAAACTTTTTTTAAAAAAATATATATATTGAAAAGAATAATCCCACCTTTTCTCGACCTACTCAAAACAAGCGTACCATTGTGTTATTTGGGAAAAATACCACCTTTATTGGCTTCTATTTTTTCAAAGCAAGTCTTTTACCGGTTTTTTTTTTAAAAAAAAAAATAAATTGATAGCCATTTTGTGAAAATGACTTGCTACTTGTCACCTTCTAATTGGTCTCACTTTCTTTTTAAATAATTTTGATAAAAAACAAAAAAAATTATAAAAAAAAAAAACAACAACCCCCTTCTGTAAGGAGGGTGTGCCCATCGTAGGGGATCCTTCTCCTTATATGCCTAGGACCCTTTAAAAGCCTAGGACTTTACACTTTTTAGGGTGTTTTAGGATTTGAATTCCTGACTGTTTGGGAGACCTTTGAATTAGAGTTGATCCTATCATCATGCTTTTTTGTAAGAAACTAGTAAGGAGTCACCAATGAGTTTTAGAAAAACTCATAAACCTCGTTCATGTCTTTCTCCAAAGTAGAGTTCAAAGGATATTTAGCATGAATCATAAGTTTACCCATGCCCAAATTGGTTTATGTGTACCAGAAATGAGTTTGGGAGCAAGGGTACCAAAATAATATTCCCTTTAGGGGGGAATCGCTATCCTAGCCCTAGTGCGACATTTGAATCAGTAAAAGAGGTGGAGAAGCGCGATCTGCAGCTCACTCTCTTCTTCTTCTCTTTCACTATTTTCGATCTCTTTCCCTTTTTTGTTGTTGTTTGAAGGAAAGTAAATCTTGCTCATTTTATTGTACCAGACTTTGAATTTGGTCAGTAAAATGGAGAAATCCAATTGAAGAATCTTTTAGAAGTTAGGGGCTTTCAATTCGACTTATTTTCATGAATTTGTTTGTTCTATGTTATTCTGATATGTTTAAATTTCAAGTGAAGTGGTAAAGTATTGTTCCTGTATGAGCATATATGTTTAAATTTCAATATGTTGCAATAAATTTCAAGTGAAGTGGTAAAGTATTGATCCTGTATGAGCATATACAAGCATATATGTGTTTTTTTTTTTGTTCATTTAATTTTGAATTTAAGCTTGAACTTTATTTCTTTTTTTTTTTTGGCTCACATGGACTATACACGTTAATTTTAATGTAAATTCAAGTGTTTAGAACAACAATTATTCATTAAAATTAAAGATGAAATTTTGAACTTTGATAATAGCATGAAATTATTCTTGCGACTCATGTTTATTTTTTCATCCGTAAGTTGCAAAATTGGTTTTATCAATGATAAAAATAACTTATGGTTATTATTATTCACTTATAAAACTGTGATTTCAATATTTGCACAAAACTAGTTAGTTTAGGAAATTCTTGAAGACATTATCGAACTGATGTAGTTTGGCTATATTCCGGGCTTGCAAGCCCCCATTTTATATTTTCGAATGTTGTAGCTCCCAATGTTAGGTGATTTCAATGATTTGTTTGTTTTTACTAATTAGACCCTTTCATGTTACTTGAATGGGTCTAGAAATCCCATGTTTCGTTTTATTATGATAACAACTAGGATCTTGGAAACAATTAAACTAGTGTGTTTAAATTGTTTTCGACCATTCATAGTTTTTAACAAATGAAATTTATCAAGTCTAGTAATATTGGTCATTTGTCGGAACAAGTAAGAGGAAAAATGAAATGTTGTTCAATTTTTTTCCTCTATTCTCGCTATTTTCAAATTCTTTCTTTTGAGTATAAATTTTGTTACTAATTTGAAGCTCGAGAAAGTAGATGTCATCCTCCTTATGTGCAACAATGGAGAAAAATAAAGACCTCTTAATTTTGATTTTAGGATTCTCTTATTCTAACTCATGAAATTGTTTGTCTTATGTTAATGAAGTGTTTTGATACAAATTTCATGATGAATGATTGATACTAAACTTTCGTATGGGCAAGTATGTTGTATGCATTTGAATTCTTTTTTGAAACTCATGATTTTGTTTCTTTTGCTCTATACTAGTCGTACTCTCTAATCTTTAGAGTAAATTGAAGTATTGAAACAATAATTATGCACTAAGATTAATTTTTGAAGTTGAACTTGAAAATGGCTCGAATATCTAGCTTGTTCTATGGCCAAGATCAATTGCAAACTTAGTTTTCAAAGGAACAAAATGGTTATTGAATCATTGTGATACATTTGAAAATTGTAAGGCTCAAGATCTACGTAAACCATTTGTAGTTTAGGTGATTCTCGAAAGTAACTCGAATGACATGAATATCTCATTTTGTTTATTACGGATATTGGAGCCCCCATGTGTCGGGTTATGCGCATTCTTGCTATTTCACAAGTCTTGGAGCCCCCAATTTGGGGTAGTTCTAATGACTTGCTTTGTTTAGGCCATTCATATCATCATGATGTTGGAATGAGCCTATGTATCCCATGTTTTTGTGTTTTTGAGAACATTTTAGGACACTGACACGACTAACTCCTTTTAGCTAAGGCCATGTTTAAGGAAGCAAGTTAGTTCCTTGCTAGTTTTATAAACCAAAAACAATTGTGGTTAAGGTTTGGTAATCTTTACCTAATGTCTAAACGTTTGTAAAGATCATTGCGGTGATTTTTATTCTCAAAGTTGATTTTAGAACATCAAATATTTTCTTTGTTCTTATCAATATTTGATTTTGGTCTTGTAGGTGGTTCCTTTACCATCCCTAAGCCAATATTCGTCGGATGACTAGGCGAGAACAAGTTCGAGTCAAAGAGAAGTCGAATGTTAGTTCATTCTTTTTGGAAATATTTATGTATATACATGTATTATCCAAACGGTTATTGAGAATCTGAAAATTTATTCATTTGCGAAATGAATTAAAAATTCAGAAAGGAAATTTTGAAGACTTTTTTTTTTATTAGAAACATGTTATTTCGAACTAGGATTCAAAATTTGGAGAGGGTCCAATTTAATGAAAGTTTGTAAAATGAAGAAACTTTTTCTAGTAGGCAAAATACATAATCATATTATTTTCAAAATTGGACCCAAAATGGAAAGAAAAGTCTAGCTCGTAATTAAGTGTGACTTTTTTGTCCAAGACTGATGAAGTTAAGTTGTAATTTGCAACTTATTTCGACAAAGATATGAAAATGTGAGCAAACTTTCGTATGTATAATCTTGTTATCTCTCCCTTTTTAAGTGTTTGTCGTCATTGTCATATTTTGTTAATTAAAAGTGAAGTTCTTCCAATTAAACAGGTGCCGTAGTTTAAAAATGAATATTTATCAAACTTAGGTTTGATGGAGTGTTAAAATGATGTATAAAATCATTCGAATCACTTCCAAAATATGGTCATAATATAAGTTAGAATAGACCTATATTTTAGGGGATGTTTCTCATATTTGAAGCCCCAGGATTTGTGTTTCCAACTTGTGGGATTTTGCACATATTTTTCATGAATTGTTTGATCAAGTAGGAAGTAGTGTTCTTCCTTTTGTCATTTAAAGTTATTAAGATGATTCATAATAAGCTTTGCATGACATTAATTTTGTAACGTAATTAGCGAGTTCAAATTTGTAATAAGAGGGAAGGAGGGATTTCTTAGCTTTATGAGCACCCAAAGAGCAAAAATTTGTTACCATTTTTGGAGTTTTAGTTTACCAATAGGAGGGGTCATCCCGACTTACCCCCCAAAAAAGAAATGAACAAAAAAGACGGATTTGCATAAAAAGGAAGGAAAATCCAACTTTCCCGTAGAAGAATAAAGAAAAGGTTTAGACATGTTTTCGAAAAGCAAGGATTATCGCCTTAATAGTTTAATCATCGTGATGACTTGGCAGTGAGGTATACGTGTAATAGAGATAACGATAATTTTTTCATGTAGCAATCATGTTCAATGAACCTTACTCGCTTAGAGAGGATGAAGATATCCCACGCATGCGGACATATTAGTTCCTCATGATAAGAGAGAAGACCAATGCTCAAGTGTTGTAAAAGACATCTAAAGTTGTCGTCGAGGCTGTCGATATATCAAATCAATTTACTATATTAACTCATTTTCTTTCTAGGCAATGTATATAGAACTTGAATCACCTTGGTAATAAATAGCCTTATAATTAAAAGAAAATAAGATGATTGTTTTTTAAAGTGATAGTCATCTCATTTTTCTTGGTAAGGGATATGGAAAACATCAAATTTAGTTTGATTCGATTGCTTTGCTAACATGATGTAATCAAGCCGATGGCTGTCAAATCATCAAAATTATTTGATTTTTTTATATGATTCTGTAATCATTACTCAACACTTTATGCATTTTATGTTTGGGCATAACTACTCAATAGTAGGTCCATATGTGCAAAAGGCCTAAGGTGGGCCATATTTTCGTAGAATAATGATTTTCGTGGTACATGGTTATGGTCTATCTTAAGGAGGGCCTTTCCAGGGTTATAATGTGGCTATGCTCAAGGTTATGAAAAATGGTCAGGCTCAAGTGTACTCCCTTAATTCCTAACTTTTGGTGCTTTTCAAATTAAAACCTTTTTACTTTGTTTGACAAGTCCTACATTAGGTGCCTTTTCCTTGTCTTCCCTCTCTTTCTCTTTTTTTTTTCTTTTTTGATAAGCCTGGTTTTGGGTTTAGAACAATTTTGCATTTAATCTTTCCTTTTTTTGGATTTAGACTAACTTTGTGTCCCCCTCTTATGTTTCCCCGTTCCCCTAATTTTTTCATTTGTATCTCTTTGCACCATTCCTATCCCAAGGTTTGAAATAATGTAGGTTGAATAAGTAAGACTCAATCAACGAAGCTCAAAAGGGCTAACAAAAGTTGGATTGTTCTAAGGTTATTAACATGAGATTATCTACGTGGAGTTTCAAGTTGCCTCCTGTGTTGGTGTAGTCATCATATCTCTTTTTAGTGGGCCAACAGATAGGCCTCTTTTCATCCAATACATCTTGTAAGCCAAAGCTCATCAAGATTATTAAAGTGTTGAGTATGTATGCCTTTTTTGATATTGCCTATTTGCATGTATGTATTTTATTTAATTCGAGCTAATAACAACAAAGTAATTGAAAAGAGAACAAGATAGACATACTTAAAAATATAATTTTATTCATTAATTAATGAGAGTACATAATAAGTAGATTCGACAGCATGAATCTCTTAGTCCATCATAAAGAAAACAAAAGATAAAGAAACAAAACAAGACCTAGGGCGCTACATCTTGAATTGTTGACAAATTCTTGAGATTGCGTCTTCGAGCTTTGTCCGTTTCCAACGTAGGCGAAATCCTCTCTAAAAATCTAGTCCATCTATATGATTCATGGTTTCATTTATCAAGTCCCTTTCAATTAAAGTTCCCACAGTATAGACTTTCTGAAATGTGTCTAAACCAAGGTATTGTAAATGGCACTTGTATGGTGGAGACATATTGTCTATGAACTTTGGGACAAATTCATGATCCGGAGGTCTTTGTGAAAGAAGATAAACCTTTGATCACCACCTGGAAAAGAAGTTAATAAAGTCTTCTTTTTCCTCTTGCTTAAGCAATTCAAGATCGCACAAGGTAGTTGTGAGCTCGATGTTGTCTCCATATTGGGCTAAAAACTCATTTACAACGTCACTCCAAGTGGAAATTTGTTTTGCATCGAGGTTATAAAACCATGATCTAGAAGTTGGATCCAATGAAAGAGGAAAAGTATATGCATATAAGCTATGCTCCACCCCTTTCAATGCCATAATTCTAATAAAGCTCATGAAGTGAGTCCTAGGATTGTCTGTAACCTTAAAGGTTGGTAAATCCGTAGTCAAGAACTTTTCTGGGAGAGTCTTGCCACTAGGTTGTGGTGCAAGCTCATAATTGAAGTACTTATTCCCTGAGCTAGCTCAAAGGACAAGTTTCTCCAAGGCCTTTACTCTTTTGGCTCTTGCTTTTTCTTGCAGAATGTTTTCTTTTTCTTTTTCCGCTTTTATTTTAGCCTTTTTTGCTTTTTTATGAGCCTTTATTTGGGCTTTTTCTTCGCGTAAGGCCTTTAGGTTTTGGAGTTCCTTTCTAAGTTTCTCCAATGTTGTTTTGTCACCCATGATTGGATTAGTATGCGAATGTGGAAGACGCTCTAATAATGTGTATCACGAGAAATTGAACGAGTTCACTTAAACCTTTTTCTGCCAAGCATTCAAACAACAATCAAAAGTCAAAATGATTGTTTTTATTTCTTTTTTTTTTAATCCTTGTAATACGAATTCACTTTAAGCAAGTTTGTTGATGAAAAATTCATGAACAATCATTAATGGAATGTCCTGATTTGTATTGACTTCAACAAGGTAATTTTTAGAAAGAAAGGGAAAGTTGGATTGACATGCTCATCAAATTTTTAGAAATATTGGTCAACCTTACTACATTCCTTAAAATGATCAATATACTAGAAATATGGTATTTGTTGATCATTTAGATTACAATAGATATCTTTATCGTTTTTTTTATGATGATTCTCATATTGCTCATCATTAAAGGATAATATATTACTATTTGCTTAAAAAGAGTGATGGCCTCCGAATGTAAAATCCAAGAAATAATTAAATCATTTTCTCGGTTTTATCATTCATTATTTTCTCTCTTTTTTTTTAGAATAATAATTTTTGTATCATATTTTTTTTAAGAACCATATTTTTTTATTATTATTATTTTTTTTTGGTTCTATTTCTCCCTTTTTTTCGTGTAAGGCAATCATCCCAAGTAAGGTTCTCGGGATTTTCATTATAAACTATAGAAGAGGTAAATAAATTATACTCTTAAATCAAGGTTGATCAATTACAACTAAAAAATGATGAACACGAAAATAGGCATGTTTAAGAATGGGAATATTGATGACGTCCTATTAAGGATTGTGAACTTCTAATGACGAACCTTATAAGGAGTAATGTCATTAGTTCGATTATAAAGTACGTAAACGAATCATCATAATCGAAAATAGCATCGCGTGCGTGCAATTTTCCATCTTGCGCTAAGGTGAAAAGTGCAACTACAAGAGTAGCATCTGCCACATGCGTTTTATTTTATTTTTTTTTTTTTTTACGAATACGCAAAAAGAACGATAAAAAACATGTTTTTGGATTTTTTGAAAAAGGAGATCAAAGTAAAAGTAACTAAGTTAAACAACGTTGTTAGCCAAAGAGATATTTTAAGCACCTACTTAACGATTAACCTTGAAGCGGTAATATCGTTTTCTCTGTACAAGATTGCTCGTAACGAGTCAAAGTCAACATTAAACAGTGGGCGCGCGCAAGTCACAGAGTTGCGTGGAAGAGTTGCGCGCAACTTCTGGACTTGCGCTTGGAGGGTGCACGCAACTTAGATAGTTGCGCGCGCCACATCGTAGGTTCGACTCTTTTTTTTTTAACGAAAACGCAAAAAGAACGATATTTTTTTTTTTGTCGAAGCACATTTTTTTGCGATTTTTTTTTTAATATCTCTAGGTAAGAAGTTGGAATTGATTAGATTAGACACGAACCACATAATAAGCACATATTCATGTAGTCACATAAGCACATAAAAGGAACTGCCAATGCATACAATGCTATTCTAAGGTCAAGACTTGGGTGTCCAAAGGTACCATACCTTAAGGGATGATGCACGAATCAATCACTCAACGTGTTGACCTATGACATAGCCCTCTCAACATTTTGTTGGCGATATGGGTGGGATGATTGTTATTGATTTCGGGATAGAAGCCTAGAGTTGGCAACCCCTAGTCAATTAGCTAATCCCCAATGGTTAAAGTGTGCTATGATCATGCATGATGCAATGTTGCTTGTTTGGTTTTTTACTTTTGTGAAAATGGAAGATATTATGCGTTCAAGTCTTGCTCTCTAACTAGAGATTATCCAAGTTAATTCCCGTTACAACCCATAGGCAACCTAGTGTTGGAAAACTTGGACCATAACTAAAAATTAATCTTGTAACCTTTAAGTTCCCAGCGGAGTCGCCACTGTAACGAGGGTGTGCCCATCGTAGGGGATCCTTCTCCTTATATGCCCATGGCCCTTTAAAAGCCTAGGACTTTACACTTTTTAGGGTGTTTTAAGATTTGAATTCCTGACTGTTTGGGAATCGCTATCCTAGCCTTAGTGCGGCCTCTACTAGCTCTTCCTTTTTAACAATTTCATCACCAAACAATATATGCAACGTGATACCTATAGGGAATACTTCAAACATCCCACACTTGAGCCCCACTGTGATCATACACTTAAGTATGGTGGCGTCCAAAGGGAAAGAATCTAGAGTAAAAGAGTCACCAACAAGTTTTAGGAACTTGTAAACCGTTCACAAGGTGAAGGTTGCACCCCTTCACGATCCATGTGATAGCTAACTCCATAGTGGTCTGGAACCATGACTAGATATTCGGGGATGAAGGTACAAATCCAACCTAAAAAAGATTGAACCTGCCTTAAAAATAGGCCTCTACTTTATTCTTCTCATATTCATGTGCGCTTTCTGACTAACATACAATCATTAGGTTAACCCTAAACCTATTTAAGCTATGTTGGTTGAATATTAATGCACAAACAAATCTATTATTGGCGATCACTTGAATTAAAATTACATTAGCCTAAATAAAGTTATTAATTATCTTATTAAGCGTGATTTCAAGAAAAAATTCCCTTTAATCCTGCAAGAGAGGGGCGTGACCAAGCAATAACAATAATATATAAAGCAACATAATAATAACAACAAATCATCATCATAATAATAAGCATAATAATATTAGCAAGATCCTAGTCATGATACTAACAAGATTAATAACAAATCCTAGCATGTCACTAAACAATAAAAAAAATCAAATCTTTAACCCTAACATGATAGAAGAAATAGGAAGCCACCTAAGCATGATCCTAGAAAGCAATAAATAATATCCTAACATGATACTAGGAATTAAAATCATCTAAGCATGCTTTCTAAATATATATAACAATAGAACTACCTACTTTGTTGCCTCGTATCTCTTTCTATCAAAACAATACACACGTTAGTAACTTCAATAAAAGTATTAAATCAAACAATTAAATTAAATAATTGAAATAGGAATTTGGGACCAAACCCTCAGAAATTATCAACCTTTCACGTCTAGGGCGAAGGAAACTTCGAGTTTACCTAGGTGTGTCTAAGTCTCGTGAATGAGGAATATTGTATTTGTAAAAAGGCTAGGCTTAGAAATCAAGAGAGAGAAGGAAAGAATAAGCTTTAGCTTTGAAAGAAGAAAGTTAGAAAGATGATTGTTGGTTGAAAACGGGGAATAAAGACCCTATTTATAAGGAAAAAAGGTCTCGAAACGATCAGAAAAAGATCGAATTTGATTTGAAGTAAAACTGTTTCCATCGCTGCGCGGCAGGTTTATCGCCTCGCGATAGGTTCATCGCCTCGCAACAGGCTCCATCGCGACGCGATAGGTCCTGTCGTTTCGCGATGGAGAACGCGTTATCTAAAATTCGAACGGAATCCTTAATCTAATTAAATTAGATTAATTAAAGTCTGTACTTATCTTTTAAAATTAGATTTAATCTTTTTAAAATACTTGTTTTATTCCAAATAAAATCCTTTATTTTCTAAAGGATATAATTACTAATCCTAATCCCACTAGAATTCAAAATAACCTTCTAGATTATTCTAGAGGATTAAAATCAATCCTAACAACTTTAGGAATAATAATTAATGGGCCCTCCACTTGATCATTGGGCCGTATATAAAACTCATTTCAAGCCGAATTTAGTATTTTGGCCATAACATTCTCATTATTCATCGGAATTGGGCTTATAATATATCGTTGGAAAGCTCTTTTCGAGCCCAATCCTCCTACACTATTATTGGACCCATATGATGGAAAAAACTAAACTGGACTGGACATTTTCATAAATAGAGTAAGAAAAGAAATATTTTCGAAAACAGAAAGAAGTATTTTTATTAAAACAACCGCATCACAAGACTTTTCACATTTTCACCTCATTCGATAATCAATGACGTGAAAGATATTCATCACCGGGTTTGGTTTTTGGGGAGACACAATTAGGTGTCTACAGAAGCCCCCACTTTGACTGAGTTTGGAGGAACATAAGTTTCGAAAACAAAAGTCAAAGTAGCGATAGGGACGGAGAATGATTAAGAACGTTCTACGATTCTAAATCATTCTTGTAACACCAATACCTGCAAACTAGCGTTAGTTTAAACAGATAAAAGTGTTAAGAGACCGGTATCTTGCACCGTCGAGCACACGTCTCTAGGGTAACCGATTTGTTTATTGCATGCTGGTGACGACCTCCACAGTGCCTCGTGAATGCCATCTAAAGCTAACAGTGCCTCTCTATCTTCATTTGTTTGTGACAATCCTCCACAGTGCCTCGGGAACATCATTGAAGGTGACTGTACCTCGTCATCTCCAGTGTTGTGGCAGTTTCTCGCCACGGCAGTACCTCGCAGCTATAGACAATCTCCTCTATACTTCGGGACATTGTCGAAAACTGCTGCTTGTAGCCATCGTCAGTTTTGTTGTGACAATCTTCCTAGGAAGATCATCGAAGACCATCGCTTGTTGATCCTCAGTTTGCTAGTGCTTTGCTGATATATTTTGCTGTGATTGCTTGATGTGCCAGTGCCTTGGTACATTCATTATGAGCTGGTACTTCGGCGCTTGTGCTTGCTTGTGAACCAATACCTCGGTGCTTGTGACGAGCCAGTGCTTAGGCACTTTAAGCTAAGTGAGATGACCGTCGTTAGGCCGATCACTTACTGCGATCGTAATCGAGCTGACTACTAATCATGTCAATTTGCTTATAGGGGCTAACTGGCATACCAAGGAACCCTTTTTGCTGAATAAGGTCCCCATAAATAGTATGGGGCTTAAGGAATCACATCGCTGAAGTACGGAAGTCCAGCGCCGCTGCCTAGCGCCATCGCGATGCGTCAGACTTATCGCGACGCGGCAGCCTTATCGTGGCGCGATAATTTTATCGCAGCGCGATAATGTCGCGTTTTTCCGGATTTGAACTCTTTCTTCCTCTTTTTCTTGCTGCTATTTCATTTCGCTCAGTTTTGCTTGAAACTTCACTTTGCTCGTTCTTGCTTTGGGGGTGATGACAATCCTCTTCTTTAGGAACAGTTGTCAACACAACTCTTGAATGATGAGCAACAATCTGGTTTAGGGAAAGTTGTCAATGTCGGGTAACAACTCATGTTGTCACAATGAAATAACAATCCGTTTCTCAGAAAATTTGCCAAAATCAAATTAAGGAAAAGTTGCCAATGCTTCGTAACAATCTGTCATAAGAACTTTGCTACGATCGACAATTTACGCTTTGGAACATAACTCTTGAAAGCAATCCATCTTGGAATTTTGCCAATGCTATGCGACAATCCTTTTTAGGAGAATATTGCCACAATTGACAATCCGCGTTCTTGGAACATTTGCAAAAAAGAGTCGATCGACAATCCACTTCGGGAAAATTTTCCACTAATGAAATGAATGACAATCCACGTTAAGGAACCTTTGCCGAAATTTTAAGATGAATAGTGACCTACGACAATCCTTTGGGAAATTTTGCCATTAAGAACTTGGTGCATGGCAATCCAATCTCGGAAATATTGCCAAGGATTTGATGACTATCTGAACTTTGGAAAATTTTCCAAACAGAGCAGGAGCACGACAATCCGTGCTTGGAAACATTTTCGGTTTGAGATGACAATCCAATCTTGGAAAAATTGTCGAAGATTTGATGAATGTATGACAATCCGAACTTGGAAAAACTTGCCAAATAGAGAAGGAGTACGACAATCCACGCTTGGAAACATTGCCAAAGGTGACAATCCAATCTTGGAAAAATTATCACTGAAGAAGATGCTTGACAATCCACTCTTGGAAACATTATCAGTTTGAGATGACAATCCAATCTTGGAAAAATTATCGTTTGAAGAAGATGTTCTTAGCAGCCCTGCAAAAGAGATCAAATTTTGCCAAAGGACCTTGACAGTTGATTTGCTTAAGGTTGACTCAAGGTTTGGTGTTACTTGACTCATGTGTAAGACTTAATGTTTTTTGCTCGACTCGATGTGTAACTCGACGTACTCAAATCGACTCGATGTGATAACCTGACATGACTCAAAGTGTACATGACTCGTGTTCGTAGACTTAACTCGATGTGATGACACGACATGACTCAATGTGTACGTGACTCGTGTGCGCATTATATCGTGCTCGTGCGACTCAAAACTATAGAAAAACAAAAAAATTCCGTCATTTTTGTGGAGGGTACCGACTTTCTCCTGAAAAAGAAAGACGTGAAAAGAAAGAAGTAAAGTGTTTGAGTGCATGTTGAATGAGTTTGATCAAATGTATGTGATGATGTTGTCATTCATGATGCAAGGATTGTAGCATCCTAGGCTATCTCAATTGTTGACTCGATGATGAAAGTATTTGGATAACTTATGCACGGAGACTAAGTACTTCATACTTTGTCATACAATGATGATTATGATAATGAATGATCTTGATATGACAAGGCATGCTTCAACGTTGTGTTAAGATTTCATGACAAAGGGTTCCTATGGGAAGGATTATTTGGTCATGTATACATGATGTGTATGAAACTGACACTAAAGTTAGGCCGCAAAGGCTAAGTGTGTGGAAATATATTTTGTGAAGAGCCAAATAATGGTGACTCTTAAGCTGGGTATGCTAATGATGTAGGGATCAAGCCCCCAAGTCTAGCTCTAAATGGATAGGGATGAGCATTGGAGATCCCTTAATATGATCATGTATGTATGTGAATGTGAATGAATGCATTTTTATTACAGCCGCACCCCAATGTGAGGTTGCCTACGTATCCGTTAGGAATCAGGCCGAACGTAGCTCTAACCGAATCTCGCACAAGTGTGTGTATGCCTCAAAGAGGTCTTTTGAAGGGTTGTAACGGGGTTAGGCTAAAGGTTGAAGAAGAAGGGGATAAAGGCTCTAGACCCTAGATAAGCCCCCAAGGTGTGCAACCTTACTTTTGAATCTTTGTATTTGTATGCTTGAGGTTTCCTCAATTTTGAACTCTCTTTTGTTTATATTTTTGTTCTCTCTCTTTTTTATTTTTTGCATTTTTTCAAATTCAAATCTTTTTTATAAGTGTGGACAATCCCGATCATGCGGTCTATCACTCACTTGGCATTCATGTTTCTCAGGCACGGTACCGAGCACTCGATAAGAGACACAATCTGAGACGTGTTCTTATCAAAGGTATATTCATATCAAAGACATTGGAACACTTGCCCTTTTGCACACTTTTATATTGTTATTTTTGAATTTTTGAAATTTTGAGATCTAGGTAAAATCACTCAAGCTTTTGTCTTTTTGAAAATTACACAAATTGCACACCATCTTATCCCAAGGTTAGGTAGATGTGGGTTGAAGACAGAAAAGGTCTATCGCTAGATGAGGCTCAAAGTGGTATACCAAGAAAAGATTGTATTTTTTAAAGGGGTAAAGTTAATATGATATGATTACAAGGGGTGCCTCTAATCACTAGTATACCTTGTGCTTAGTCCAGTGTGAATTTTTAATTTTTTTTAAATGCAATGCAAAGATCATATGCAAGGAAATAAATGCTCATTTTATTAAGAGGGAAAAAAAAAACTATAAAATAAATCTAAGGAAAACAAAAGGTGCCTATGCTAGACTTATTGGGGAAAGGAGGAATCAAAAATTAGAAAAAAGAAATCATGAAATCTTGTCATTAAAATCTACCTTGTGTCTTCTGCTTATCATCACTCAGTCTTCTTGCCAGCTAAAGGCAACAGAATCTTGTTTGCATCTATGAGATCTTGAATGAGATTTTGAAATCTGTAACATTCGTCTGTGGTATGACCATTTCCTCGATGATATTTGCAATAAGATTTGGGATTCCATCTTGAAGATCACTTTTCTGGCGTTGGATCTTCAGTGAGACCAATATGTTTGATTAATCCTCGATCATAGAGAAGATCGAAAGCAACATCATAGGTCATTCCGATAGGTGTGAATTCTCTTTTGGGTTTCGTTTTAGGTCTTTTTTTATCCATGGCTAAGACATTGTTAAGGTCAAAGGTACTAACATTATTACTAGAGTAGGTGTTTTCAGAAGAAGAAGGATTGTCTTTCTTCTTTCCTTTCCAGCCACTGTCGTTACTATTGTTAGTAGCTTTTTGTTTTTTGAGGTCATCTTCAATGTCAATGCCTATGTTATAGACGGCCTTGAAAGTATTCAAGTTGTGTTGGTATTTCAAATTCTTTGAATACTTCTCTTGGAGGTTCTTGATAAACATCCTTACAGACTCCTTTTCAGTAAGGACCTCAACCATCTTAGCGGAAGTTTCCCTCCATTTATTGAAGAAGGAGGTGAACCCTTCGTTTTCCTTTTGCTTTAGCATCTCAAGTTCTCTATGGTCA
Organism: Chenopodium album; assembly: GCF_948465745.1. Taxonomy (NCBI): domain Eukaryota; kingdom Viridiplantae; phylum Streptophyta; class Magnoliopsida; order Caryophyllales; family Amaranthaceae; genus Chenopodium; species Chenopodium album. Next base: position 48,152,231 of record NC_137843.1, read on the forward strand.
GTTTCAACTTGAATGTTACACTTTTATCTATCAATGAAAGCGTTTGTTATGGAGTCTCAAGAAGAGATTTTTTTCTTTGTCAAGGGAAAAGGACCATTGTTGACAAACGGTTTCTAACGATAATGAGAACAATGAATGGAAAGCTTTCTCATCAATTCCCTTAATGTTCATTATTGTTTTGAAAGCTCTCAAATGGAAGTAAGGGTTATTTGTTGGCTTGATCTTAGGGATGTCATTGGCATTGAACTTCTGCGGAAGAAGTTCCTTGTCCACCGAGACCCCTTGGGAGCTAATCCCTTGGAACTTATAGTCATTGGAGAGCTTGCTCAAGCTTTCTTCCATTCGTTCCATTTGTTGTTGTTTCACAGGGTCATTGACTTGAAGTGCAATAGTCTTCATCATCTCAGTTAAACTAGCAAGATTTTGCCTAAGTTCATTGACTTCTCCCTGAGTTGCCATTTTCTTCTTAGCTTTTCTCTTTTGTCGAATTGGTTTATTAAAGAGTAAAACTTGGACGAAAGCGTTGTCCTTGATTAAGCGCCCTTCTCTTCTTGACCAAGTGCTGTGAAAAGGGAAGTCATGGATGTTTATTATTAATTATTTGACTCAAACTCAATTCAACATGCAATAGATGGGAAGAATTCATGGAAGAATGTGGGAGTGGTATGCATGGAGAAAGCATGTAAGATGAAAGAATGTGAATGTAGAAAGTGTTTAAGAAGGAAAGTGTGAGATATGTAATGTATGGAAAGTTGATGTAGATGGAGAGATATGGTAATTTTCGGAATAGGACGGACCCTCGACTTGAATGACGGAAAGGACGACTCATGCATGAACCTAAGACATGGTCAAGGTGTGAAAAGAGTATGTACAAAGTGTGTGAATACTTATGAGTGTAAGTGATATGTTCAAGACTCGTGTCATGACCATATGGGTAGACTATGTGACTAGACTCAAACAAAGACTAAGTTAAGACTTCACGTATGTGCACTAAATTGGACAGGCTGTAGTATTTTAGTCATAACTTTTGATCTGTGGCTCCGAATTGGACGAAACCAACATCAAATTAAAGATAAAACTTGGGGCTACAGATCCATAGGTTATACGACTCGTAACTCTTCTTAGAACTCTGGTTATAACCAAAACAAATTGACACTTGTGCAGTATACGGGAATAAAAATCCTAGTTGACTCAAAGAAACTATAACTCGATTTTAGGCATATTTATTAGCTCAAATTAATTAATAAATTAATTAAGAAAAGTCCTTTAGTCATTGGTTAGTTTATTTAGTTATTGGTTAGTTTATTTAAACATATTTATAATAACAAATAAATAATGCACAAGTAGTCAAATAGTCACAACATGATGCAATGAGTTTGCAACTTAACCATGGCTCTAGTTCTCTAAAGTTCAAGTATAAGGGTTAGTCAAGGAGGGTCCATGGTTATGAGTCCGGATGCATCGCGTGGAAGCCTTACCTTTGGAAGGGTTGGCGCGTATGGATGGGACCCCGCAAGTTAGACTTGCTTCCATGGATTGGTGAATTCACAAACTCGGATGTACAGCGTTCGATTGGGTAGATGGGGCATAAATTCCCAGAGGGTTATGGCCATATGCAGAACACATATAGGTTCAGAAAAGTGAGAAAAACTCAATCAGGAAGTAGAACTAAGCAAACAGTACTAGAACCGGTCAAAGCAAGAACGCAGATTTCTGGCTCGGTATTGGAAGAACGTAGCGCGAGACAACAAGGACCATCGCGAGACGACAGTCCTGTCGCGCCGCGATATTGCTATCGCGTTTGCGACAAAGCCATCGCACTGCGATGGGCACTATTTTCTCAGCGCCAGTTCCTACATGCCTCAGCAGCTCTCTTTTGTTCTTAGAATTTTCCAGTTTTCACAGTGTTTTTTTTATTCTAGTCGTGAAAGATATTTCCCAAATTTCCTACGTGTAAAACTCCTATGTTTTTGACGCATTACGGATGGTCTATCCAATGCGGACCTTTTTTATGCTTATACCAATAATGTCAATCAAAATTAAGTACATGAATACTTAGAACTTTTCGAGTCTCATCCACTCATTCTAAATTATTGCCAAAATAAATTTTAGGAATTAAAATAGAAATCCTCCCTAGCGGAGTCGCCAAAAACTATAGGGAATATTTCAAGCATTCCACACTTGAGCCCCACTGTGATCATACACTTAAGTATGGTGGCGTCCAAAGGGAAAGAATCTAGAGTAAAAGAGTCACCAACAAGTTTTAGGAACTTGTAAACCGTTCACAAGGAGAAGGTTACACCCCTTCACGATCTATGAGATCGCTAACTCCATAGTGGTCAGGAACCATGACTGGATATTCGGGGATAAAAGTACAAATCCAACCTAAAAGAGATTGAACCTGCCCTAAAAATAGGCCTCTACTTTATTCTTTTCATATTCATGTGCGCTTTCTGACTAACATACAATCATTACGTTAACCCTAAACCTGTTTAATCTATGTTGGTTGAATATTAATGCACAAACAAATCTATTATTGGCGATCACTTGAATTAAAATCACATTAGCCTAAATAAAATTATTAATTATCTTATTAAGCGTGATTTCAAGTATAAATTCCCTTTAATCCTGCAAGAGAGGGGCGTGACCAAGCAATAACAATAATATATCAAGAAACATAATAATAACAACAAATCATCATCATAAAAATAAGCATAATAATATTAGCAAGATCCTAGGCATGATACTAACAAGATTAATAACAAATCCTAGCATGTCACTAAACAATAAAAAATCAAATCTTTAACCCTAACATGATACTAACATGATAGAAGAAATAGGAAGCCACCTAAGCATAATCCTAGAAAGAAATAAATAACATCCTAACATGATACTAGGAATTAAAATAATCTAAGCATGCTTTCTAAAAATATATAAAAATAAAACTACCTATTTTGTTGCCTCGTATCTCTTTCTATCAAAACAATACACACGTTAGTAACTTCAATAAAAGTATTAAATCAAACAATTAAATTAAATAATTGAAATAGGGATTTTGGACCAAACCCTCAGAAATTAAAATTTCTTTTATCTCGGGGCGATAGATTTATCGCGTCGCGATTGCTCTATCGCGACACGATAAAATCATCGCAGTGCGATAAGACAGTTTTTTGCAGATTTTGTTTTTATCATAACTTTTGGTCCAGAAGTCGGAATAAGGCAAATAATATGTTGTTGGAAAGAATTTGAAGTTTACTTTCCAGCCCAATTAGAATCAGAATAAAAGATATGGCCAAAACAGTGGAAGGGTGTCAGTTTTGGATAGAGTTTGGTATTTCGTTCATATCTTTTTCGTTATAGCTCAGAATTAATATTATAATATATCATTGGAAAGATAATTTTTTAAGGGCTATCCAAACATCAAAGATTTGGATAATAATTATGAGGCACGAAAATAATATCTGACCGTCTTTGAACGTCTTTCAATTCGAGTATACTTAGGACTTTCAAAAAGCGGAGCTTTATTCAATTTCAAATTCTTGAATCTTATCTTTTCAAAAAGGATAATTAAGATCTTTTAGAAACTTATAGAAGCTTCTAATAAATCCTAATAGTTTTTAAAATATACTACCTCCGTTTTTTTTTAATTGACACGTATTCCTTTTTAGGAAGTTTTTTTTAGTTGACACGTTTACTTTTGGGGTAAGTTTTTTACCTTGCATTTACAAGCTACCTCACTTGCTTTATCATTCTCTCTCACTCTCTCTCCTCTCCTTAATATATGTGCCTAAATCAAACGCATCAACTAAATAGAAATGGAGAAAGTAATTAATATTAGTGGACCCTCCACATGATCATTGGTTCCGCACATAAAGCTCGATTTAGGCCCAGTTTAGTATTTTGGCCATAACTTCCTCGTTATAACTCGGAATTGGGCTTATAATATATCGTTGGGAGGTATTTTTAAGCCCCATCCAACTACAAAATTATTGGACCCATATTATGGACCAAACTAAACTAGATTGGATGTTTTTCATAAATAGGACACAAAATGAATGATTTTTGAAATAAGAAATGAATTATTTTTATTAAAACATTTTAAAAAACAGAAGAAATCACGAGACTCTTCAATATTTCACCTCGCTCGATATTCAATGATGTGAAAGATACTCATCACTGGGTTTGGTTTTTGGGGAGACACAATCAGGTGTCTATAGTAAACAATTCGAAAATTAGGGTACTAGATCCAATAATCATAACAGTTCAAGTACCCGATCTGATAATTTGTTATCAAGTGCGGTTTTTATATTGGGTATCATTTTAAAATTAAAGGTTCCCTAATCTGATCTGATAAGAAATTTTTTCCTTTTTTTTCCTACTTAAATGTATTCATCCAAAATCTAAACTCTTACTTTATTTCATAATTACTTAATAATTTGAATGATTAGTAATATTGTTAGTAATTTTGGGTTAATTATTTTGGTGGTTTTGGATTTTAATTATCTTCCTTAAATTATCTTATTTCCCTAATTCCTATTTTTCATCTCACAAAGATTTGATCATCTTATTTATTTACCTTAAATCTTTCTTGATTATTCCCCAAGCAAAGTACACTTACCGTTTTATATTTCATGACTAAACACTTACCTTATTTCTTAATCACCATAAACTAAACCTTCCTTAATTCTTAAATTCTCTTTTCTAAGTAATTCCTTAAACTACATTTACCATAATTCTTCCTACAAAATCTTACCTTAATTCTTGCATGCTCAAGCTGATAAATTCCTCCCTCATACCTCTCATATTCTTCACACCAAAACTCAACTCTCTTCTTCTCTCTTACTCTTCTTTTCTCTCAACCTTTTCCTACTTTTCTTCTCCTCTTTTTTTTCAAAAAAAATCAGCCTGTATACCTTTGAAGCCAATTTTCGGACACTTTTGTTCAGTTTTTGGAGTTTTGATGTTACACGAAAGATTGTTCCTCTTGATAAATTATTGAGGTTAGGCTCAAGAATCACCCAATTCATAATTATATTGAAGAAGTTATGACCTCTACAAGTCTGCCTATTCTTTCCAACGCAAATCTAATTCTCTTTAATCTTATTCCTTTATTTTCTTCATTGCTAGTTTTCTAAAGTATAAATACCTATTTCAAAGTTATAATTTTATATAAAAGTATTATATTTTAAAGAGTTTTATAGTACATGCACATTATATTTGGGTTTATGTCTAAAGATGTTGTGATAACCTAATGGTTATATTAATTGCAAGGTGTATTCTTGATTGAACTTTGAAAGTGCGAAATATTGATTGAGATCCGGAATCAAGGTACGTTTATGTGGCTAGATACCTTCGTAATTGTTGAATGAATAAGCATGTTTGTTTGATTTTAATTAAATTGTTTTGAATTATGATTTATAAATTAACCTTGAGAATTCATGTTTTAATAAATGTGTTTGAGAACGGATTTCTATCTTGTTTTGAATGGTTTGAATTATTTATTATATTTACGGGAATTTGGTTTTTAAAATTATGTTGGATTGATTTAAAGAGTTTTAAAAAAGGTTTGATTTTAAAAGCCTTTTGAATTAAATATAAAAGGAGTTTTGAGTTGTTTTATAATAAAGATTGGAATTATTGATTTTAAGAGGATTTACTGAATGATTTATAAAAACTTTACAAGAATAATTATTATGTTAATCCCACTATGCAAACTCATTAAAGACTATGGACTCTGTATGACCTACTCTTTCCTCAAGAATTCAATATAAAGATACTAGCTTATGGGTTGTGCACACTTAGAGAGAAATTGGGTTTTTGAAAAGAATTGATTTTAATAATCACTATCATTGAATTATTGAGTTATTGGAATTATTTTTGAGTATCTTGAGAGTTGGTTTTGAAACATGAGTTTGGAATTATTGGAATTGGTTTTAAAAGCGTATTTGCAAATAAATTGAGTTTACATTATCTTGCACTTATATTAGCATATTTTGTTAATCGGCATTTTCTATTTGGTTTGGTTCGCCCTATTTACCTTAATGGTAAGAAGTGTTGGCTATTTTCAGGTGGAGTAGTAAATGAGCATTTGGGAGTCCCGAGATTTGCTTCACCTAGTTTAGGAGTGTTGGTTTTGTCTTTATTTTGAGTACTCATAACAATGTTACAAAGTTGAGATTTCCGCTGCAAGGTTTGTTATTAAGTTAGTAGTTTGAGTAGCCTTGCATAATCACGCGGCGGTAATACGCCTATATATATCTCTACGCGGTATAATTATATGTATTATTCTAGTATTTCCGTAAACGGGGATTTGGGGGTGTTACACTAAATTTTCATTATTTGATATCATATCGGGTATCCAATAATTCGGATACCTGAAATCCGGGTATTCGAACTTATCAGTTCAGTTCATAGATATCATTTTTTGTGCTTTTGGTTATCAGGTACTCAAACTGATAGTGATAACAGTGCAAGTACCCGTCCCATGCTCACCTCTAATGCGTGGGGCAACATGGGAGTTGCGAAATTGTTGGTTGTTATTGGTGGGCGCTAGCTTGGGAGTTTTCAAGTTGGCAGGGTGGGGATTCGTGGTGGTTTTCGGAAGTGCACGTGGGGGTGGGGTTGGAAACTTGGAGGGGGTTTTTGAGGTGGTTAAGTGGATTTTTCTTGGTGGGGTGGGGTTTTCAGGGTGAATTCCAAGGTAGGGGTGCAAAAGAAGGTGTCTGGGGGCAAGACTGTCGATGAAGGTAGTTGTGTTATGGTGGTCAGGGTGAGAAAAAGGTGGGAGAAGAGAAAAAATAAAAATATTTCAAAATAAAAAAAATATAAAGAAAATAAAAATTAAATTAAATTAAAAATTAACTTTTTAAACATGTTATAGGTAAAAAGGCTTGTTTTGAGAAAGGGGGTAAGGTTGGATCGTTCCCAGCATATGCAAAGGTTGGCTTGTTTAATTTTGAGAAGCTCGAGCAAATGTGGGATTATTATTTTCAATTTTTCAAAAATTAAAAAAATGTCTTACTTTATATCTCTATTTCTCATCCTATCCTATTTTACTTGAATTTATAAGTCATTATTTCATCTTATATAAAATTATCAGCTACTCCCTCCATTTTTTTTAATGCATCACTTTAATTTTTGCACTATTCACATACCATGGTTGACTTGATTTTTTCACCTCTATAAAATAAATAAATGTTACTTTATAATATATCATTAGATTCGTCATAATGTCTAGTTTCACAATATAATTATGTTATAATTTTTACTAATTAAAATTAAAGATATTAATGGTCATAGTTGCGTCTCGACAAATGTGCCAGTCAAACTGATGTAAATAAAAGAAAACAAAGGGAGTATAACATTATAACATAACATATTATATTGCATCACATTATTATTGTATTTAATTAAACGTTATTATGGACATTGTAATTATTAGGTCTTAGGCTATGTTTAGTTCAATTTTTTAAAGGATCTTATTATTAATTTTATATCAGATCATAAAAAATAAGTTTAGGGCCTACTTTAACATTTTATTGCAACTTTTTATCTCTAAATATCTTTAATTCCACAATAAAAAATAATGAAAATTGCATATTTGAAAGTGAAAATTAATTAGTACAACTAATAAAGCCCCCTTTGATTGATTTTCATTGATTAGCATATACAACATGTGAATTAAAGTTTAGTCACATCAAATAAAAAAAAATAAAAAAAAAATTTCACATCATGTCAAATAAAAAATAAATTTTAGACTAATGAGATTGGATAGACAAATATAAGGTGAATCAAATATAGCCTTATCAGGGTGCATTTAGCTTGGTTGTTTACACTATTTAAACTAACCTGAACTTATCTAACCTTATTAAAACTTATTTTAGTTGTCAATTAAATTCGAGCAATTTTTTTTCCTAACTTATTCACTTTATATTAATTTATTTCATATTTTCATGAAACTAGAGAAGCCTACGAGCGCGATGCGCACGATACAGCTAGCCATCATAGGGGAGTTATAAATTCGAACCTCAAAGTTTACGTACTTTGAGTTGTTGTTGAATTATACTTGTCTTAGGTTGATCAATAAGAGATTATATCTTAATTTATTTAATTGTAGAAACATGTTTTGTGTTATGATTATTTATTTTGAAAATGATCATATATATTATAACTCGCCTATATTACGTATTACTATATAAAAAGGCAATCAAAGCTATTGCATCATTCTATGACTACAATAGGAGTGTTATGGAGAGGACAAAACCCTCATTGAACACCCTGGCACAAAAGCTATGTGAATTAGTATATTTACCTGCAATTAGATAGTCTTTGGACCATATAATGGAGGAGATAGCATTTATGAGCTACGAGTATTTAATTGATGATGTATGAGTACATCTTAACTCTTTCCTATAATCATAAACTATAAGCTTTTTCTAGGATAAAAATCGAGACAATGACATAGTAACTAAAGCAAAATACATCTTCAAACAGCCTCTTAATCAAAAGCATAAACTATAGTACCTCATATGTGAGACATAACTGCTACATTCCGTAGAAGACTCATCAAAAGAATTGCTTTGTTCGACTCCCCTATAAACACAACTAAAAGAGATTACATTCAAAAGTGTTACTTTTTTTTTTTGGTTATCATTTTAATGGTATCCAAGCAATTACACTCCACCACTACGAAGGTACCATTATTGCATTCATCCGTCAACTCCACCAATCTTGAGCTGTCCCCAAGTCTAACCGGATACGGGCATCTCCAAATAGCATTCTTATTCACCTCTTCGTATAACATAAACAAATAGATTGCACAAACTTTACATTTCCTTTAGTATAAAAAAACAACCAACACGGTCATCATCCTTATAGAATTATCGCGGCGGTGGGTGGTGACCGGGGGTACCGCGATGGAAACTGACATGTTAGCAGTATTTTCCAGCAACCAGAAAAGGAGTTCGTGAGAAAAGAGGAAATTGAGAAATGAGGAGATTTGGCCTTTTCGGTGGTATGATAAGAAGGAAGATGAACAAAAGAAATAGACGACAAAAATACGAAAGGTTAAATACTTAAATGCATCAAAATTAATTTTAATTAGGGGCAAATATGTAAATTAACTTTTTTAAGGGTATAATAGTCTTCACACTATTCATAAGAGTATTCTCCCACTTTTTATAAGGTAGGGTATAAGGTAGGGATAAATTAATATAAAGTGAATAAAAATGAGCCTTAATTAAACCTTATTAACCTCTCTATTATTCACTATTAGGCCTGTTTTTCATGTATGTTCACCTTATTTTTACTTATTTCAAGTGTAATAAGTTCATATAAATTAATCTTAGGAAAAATAAGTGCTGATAAGGGTCACCCAAATACAAATTACAACTAATATAAGTTCTAATAAGGCCTAATAATTTCAGATAAGTTCATATAAGATAATATAAGTGAAAATTAGATGAGTAAACTTCTAACTATATTTTTGAGTAATGTATGAAAAGCAAATAATATCATGAAAAATGTTTAGTTAGATAGTAATGTGAAGTTTAATGTTAATAAAAAAATTTGAAGTTTAATAAACTTATTACTCTTATAATAATGTTTTTAACATTTAATTTTATCAATATATTAAGGTATGGTACGGTCAACCTCACACATCCACATGCGTGCCAAGTTTAATTGTATTAATTATTAAGAAACAAAGGGTGTATAACCTAGTGGTTGTTTTGTTAAGAGTTTTTGTTTAAAGCAAAAAGAGTTTCTTGACCATTTCAAAAAGCTATTTTAGGTGTTTGGTAGAATTGTTTGAAAGAGTTTTTTTTAGGGCCGAAATGCTCGTTTTAAAAAAGTATTATGAGGAGCTTCTGAAAGAGTTTGTAGCCTTTTGGTTGCTTATACACTAAGTAGAGGTGATCAATGGGCGGGGCGGGCTGGGCCGGGCCAAGGTAAAAAAAATTGCCCATTCAACAGGTCGGGCCAAGCAAACTTTTGGTCGAAAAATGTGTGCCCAAACCCGCCCAAACTGGGCGGGCCGTGCAGGCTTTTTAAGCCAATTTCGGGCCGGACAAAAAAAAATCAACTAAAATTGCATAAAATTGATTTCCCAAGCCTGCCCAAATTTTTTATAAAAATCGGGCCGAAAGAACTGCCCAAAGCCCACCCAAAATCGGGTTGGGCTAGTGGACCGAGCTTAACTTGATCAAGTCTAACACTAAGATAACAATTATTTAACATCTATTTACCAAACACTTTTGCACAAACATCTAATTAGATTAACTAGTGAAAACATGATGTAGATCAACGTCATCATGATTGAAATTTTAGTTATTTTCTTTAATTTTTCCCGGGTCGTCTATTAATCATGAAGTTGGGTATATTATGAATATGAGTTTTAAATTAATCCTATGCATGAATTAGATTAGTTTATGAAAAATATGAATTTTTATCTTTTAATAAGATATAATTAAGATTTCCTCATAACCTTTCTTAGGGATTATCTTAAGGTTAATTTTATCTTTTAGAATTATCTTAATTGGCATAGGATGTATCCTACAATTAAATATGTTTACTTTCATTAATAAAAGTCAAAGAATGATAAAAAATTTGTTTGAGAGTTATTGCTATCATAGGTTTAGGGAGCTAAACAAAACATAAAACCGCAACTGTTGTGCATTTTGTTCACTGCGATTGATAAGAAACTCATAATTCCTCAGGAGTTGGGATCTATCCTACTTACTTTTTATTGGGTCTACTCATATACACATCACATTGGTATTAGAGGCAGCCGAAATTGTTTTCAAGAAAAAAAATCATGATCTAAACAACCCGATTGAGTATCGATTTGTTTTCCCTCGTTCTCCTCAGCTCTTTATAAAGGCTTTCTCGATGATTCTATTTTTTTTTAGATCTAGATATTGTTTTTTTAGGAAAATTTGTCAATTGTAGCCATTTAAGTTCATATTTTGCAAATTGCTTGCAGTCATTTAAAAAAAAATTTGCAAATTCTAATTCAATTTTTTTTGCATGTCGAAAAATGTTCCCTCAATGTTTTAGGGGCCATTTTAGTCCTTAAGGCCTAAAATTAGGCTCGAAATTGACAAAAATTTGACATAACTGCCTCGTTTGCACGGGAAAATATAATTGAACACGAATCAATATATTTTCGGAAATTTGTTTCGTGTACCCGTGAGGTTTTAAAAAATGCACCGTGTACCCCTGGGAATTGTAAAAATGCACCAAACACCCCTAGGTAATTTTGTTAGATTGAGACCCCCTAAGCATCAAATGCTATTAATTTATATAGTGTAATGCTAATGTAATGTTAAACCATATAATTATCAAATAAACTTAATTAATAAATCAAATTCTAACACCCAAAAGTTTACGATTTAGAATGACTGATAGAGTTCAAATTTTGATGTAATTTATGCTTTTAGGCGATTTTACTGCATAAATATAAAGTACTAAAAAAGAGTCAGTATGTGGCCATGATTTTAGTTTGATAAGTCAATGGTTGTCACTACTAGAATCCTGGCAAATAGCGATAATTTTTCTACGACAGCTAGCAAAACTGTCGTAATTTTTTTTAATTTTACGACGGTTTTTGTTTTTGTCGTAATATTACGACGGCTTTTTTTTAATTTGTATTAATTTACTACAGTTTATGGCAAATAAAAATGTCGTAATAGACATTAAAAATATTTGTAAATTTTTTTTAATATTTACGACAGCTATAAACTATCGCAAGCAAATTACAACGGTTTCAAAACTGTCGTAATTTGTGATAGATTATGGCTGTCGTAGAATTAATTTTTTATTATTTTGATTATGGCCCACACCAAACCCTATTCTTATTATTTCCATTCACTGTTTCATCTCCTCTCTCTTGGTTCATCTTTCCTCCTCTTTTCTCCTCATCTCAATTTCTCTTTCCTCTTCTCAATTTCCTTAGTCACCATCTGCACTACTCTATTCTCTTTCTTTCTCATGTAAAAAAAAAAAAACCTTCATGGTCGAACTTCTCTGGGATAATTCATTCATGGTTGCAGTCGTGGAACACGAAACATTATGTTCGGAGGTCTAATTTCGTGATGTTGGAGTTTATTTGGTCAAATTCGACCATAAATTTCCCGACTGAAGTTTTTATGGTCGAGTTTGACCATGAAAACCCAAAAAAGAGAAAAATTTCGAAGATATGGTTTTTTTTTTTGCATTTTTCGTTTATATTATTGTGGCTTATTTTTAATTTCTGATTTTTTTGGTTTAAATCTATAATTTTGTGTTCACTTACCCGTTATTTTGTTATTTTTCGTTTATTTTTGTGTAACTTGGTTATTTGTGTTAATTTTTAGATCTGAAGGTTGTACTTTTGTAATTTTTGGTGCGAGGTGTGACGGTTGTCCATGGTGGTGGGACGAGTGAGTAAGGGTGGGTGGGTGGGTGGGTAGGTGGTGAGGGTGCGAATGGGGGTAGGAAGGTCTGGGTAAAGTGGGCAGGGGGTAATAGGGAAAGCGTTGATTTTCTTTCTCTTTTTTTTTCTTCTTTTTTTTTTTACGACGGCCAACCGTCGTTAAATCTGTAATTTACGACAGTTTTTGTTTTTGTCATAATTTGCGACAGTTTTAAACTATCGTAAATTTATTGTAGCGACAAAATATAAAACTGTCGTTCAAATTAATATAACCGTCGTAATAATTTTTTACGATAGTTAAACTGTAGTAAAATTGAAAATTTGCGACATAGGTGACTACGACAAACCCATTATGATAGTTGACTGTTGTAACTATTGTTAGCAACAAATTTTGGCTATTGCAAAATCACTTATTTCTTATAGTGTGTGCATTTGTTAGATGATCGGGGTATTTGATGCATTTTTATACAAACCTCAGGGTGCATGGTACATTTGAAAGTTTATTGGAATACACGATGCATTTTGTAAAACCTTAGGGGTACACTGAACAATTTCCTAATATTTTTTGTATGCAAAACGAGGCACTTATGTTTTTTTTGCTAGTTTGAGCTTAATTCAGACCCATAAGGGCTAAAATAACACCTTAAAACTTTGACGAGACATTTTTGGCACTTAAATCGATGAAAACATTGAATTGGGTGACAATTTACAATTTATTAGTACTTTTGGGCTGCAATTTGCAATTTTTTTTTAAATGGGTGCAATTTACAAAATACAAACTTTAAGTGGTTGCAATTGGCAAAATTTTATTTTATTTTTTTAATACTTTTCACTTGTCAAATTACATATTTATTTGACATAGCTTGCTATTAAACTAAGCGTGTTTTCTTCAAGGGGTTTGTTATCATATTTAGATTTCTATATAGCGTTAATAAGAATCTCACACAAAGGGTAAAATTTGAAGACAAAATTGATAACTTTTCTGGTTTACAAGGTGTGTCTGATCTTGTGAAAAGGAAAAAGTGGAACAACCACTAGTAGAAAAATTCAAATAGGCTGCCCCAAATAGGAAGCGGTTATTGAATTCTACTTCTAATAACCCACAAAACCCCACCCAAAAAAAATGAACCTGAAACATACAAATGGGGAGCGGTTATGGGTGAACCACTCCCAATTTTTGTAATTGGAAGCGGTTTGAAGATTGAACCGCTCTCCATTTGCTAAAAAAACCTAAAATAATACGTGTAGGGAATATTTCAAGCATTATGATAACCCCAAACTTGAACCCCACTGTGATCATACACTAAAGTACGGTGGCGTTCCAAAGGGAAAGAAAAAGAGCAAAAAGAGTCGCCAACAAGTTTTAGGAACTTGTAAACCCAAAAGACAATCCAAAAGGACCATTAACTACTCCATAAGGTCTTGAACCAAACAGGGTCCGGGGATGAGGGTACGAATCCAATCTACAAAAGAAAGGACCCGCCCTATAAAATAGGCCTCTACTTTGTTCTGCTCGTATTCATGTGCGCTTTTCGAATAACATACAAACATTATATTAAACCTACCCTGTTTATCTATGTTGGTTGAATATTAATGCACAAACAAAACTATTATTGGCGATCACTTGAATTAAAATCACATTAGCCTAAACCAAATTAATAATTATCTTATTAAGCGTGATTTCAAGTACAAATTCCCTTTAACAATCATAAAAGGTGTAATCAAGCAATAACAATAAAATATATCAAGCAACATAATAATAAGCAATAAATAATAAACGTGATAATAGCATGATAAGGCATAACAAAGCTTAATAATAATAGCAAGATCCTAGGCATGATACTAACAAGATTAATAACAAACCCTAGCATGTCACTAAACAATAAAGATCGAAGCTTCAAACCTAACATGGTACTAACATGATATCATGATATTAGAAAAGATTAAAGGCATCCTAAACATGATACTAGAAAGCATAAAATAACATCCTAACATGATACTAGAAAGCATTAAAAGCGTCCTAACATGACACTAGGAATATAATCAAATCTAAACATGCTTTCTACATTGAAAGAGAGTAATAAGATTACATACTTTGAAGCCTCGTACCTCTTTCTAATAACAAAATACACAAGTTAGTAAACTTCAATGAAAATAATAAAGAATTATTAAAGAACTAAATTAAAATCAAATTAAATAAAGTTTTGACTAGTTTTGGACCAAACCCTCAGAATTTATTAACCTTGCACGTCTAGGGCGAAGGCAACTTCGAACTTGGCTAAGAGACTCTAAGTCTTGTGAATGCGGAATATTGTATTTAATAAAAAGGTTAGTTTAGAAATAGGGAGAGAAAGAAAGCATATATTGCTTAGAGAGAGAATAGAGAGAATTAAGTAATTCTTAATGAGAGTTGATAGAGAGAATTGATGATGAGAGTTGATGAATTGATAGGGAGAATTGATGAATAAAAAAAAGGAGATAAGACCTCTATTTATAATGAAAATAATCCGGAAAAACATAGAATTTGATAAGGAATAAAACTCCACGCTGTCGCCAGGAATTAACTCTGTCGCGACGCGACAATGTCTGTCGCGAGGCGACAGGGTCTGTCGCGCGGCGACAGACTTGTCGTTTGGCGACAGCCTGTATTAGCGCGTTTTTCTTCACGCGAAATCCGATCTTTAATCAACTTGATCTACGGAATCCGTACAGAAGATAAAATATATTTTTAAGATAACAAAACGATATTTTATTCCAAATAAAAATCTATTAAAAATAATTAACTATTAAATCTAACAATATTAGAATTAAAAAGAACTTTCTAGAAACTTCTAGAATACTATAATTAATCCTAATAATTTTAGGAATAATAATTAACATTGGGCCCTCCTCTAGATCATTGGGCTGCATTTAAAATAATTAACCAGGCCCAGTTTAGTATTTTGGCCATAACTTCCTCCATATTCATCGGAATCGATCTTATAATATATCGTTGGAAAGACCTTTTCGAGCCCCATCCAACTACACTATTATTGGACCTTTATCATGGACCAAACGTAAACTGGTTCAACTATTTTCAAATAAAGTCATTTTTAAAAACAGAGAGAAAAGAATTTTAATTAAAACTAAACCGCAACACTCGACTTTCAAACCTCTTTCACCTAATTCGATAATAACACAACGTGAAAGGCATTCATCACTGGGTTTGGTTTTGGGGAGACACAAATGGGTGTCTACAATACGCCTCTTCTTCTTCTCTCTCCTCTCTTATTTCTCACGCCTCATTTTCTCTTCTGCCTCCTTCTACTCTCTCTTCTTCCCTCATTTCTCACGCCTCCTTCTTCTCTCTCCTCTCTCCCCTCCATTCTCAGGTGCTCTCCTCTCTCCATCTCCTTCTCTTTCAGCTCTCTCCTCTCCTTTCTCAGTCCTCCCTTTCTTTTCTCTCTCCTCTTATCACTGACCACAACAATCACCGACCAACACCTTCATCAACACAGTGACCAACACCCACCGAGTAGCCCACAGTAACCCACTAAGAAACCACCGAGCAACCCACAATGATCAATCCATGAGCAACAACAACACTGACGAGCCGACACCCACCGAGCAGTGTTTTTCAGATCTAAGTTTAATTTAGGTAAGAATTTAGATCTAGTTTTATTTTTTTCAATAGATCGTTCTTTTTTTTTCTAATATTTTTATGTTGTTCGTTTTTTTTATCTAATTTAATAGATCTTTTGTTTTTTGATCTTTTTTTTTTGTCTGTGTTTGCTTTAGGTTGAGGTGGTGGCTTTAGATGTGATGGTGGCGCAAATTGCAGTGGTGGCTTGAGTAGTATTAATATTTTTTTGTATTAAAATATAATATTTTTTTTGAGGGAAAGTATTAAAATGTAATATTACAACAATTTATTAATGAAAATATATATTTTTATACATATGTTTAGTTTTTGTTTATTAATTTATGTGAAAAATAAAAAAAATAAAAAAAAAATATATTTAAAGGCATAATGGGAAACGGTTCAGGCATTAAACCGCTTCTCATTCCCTTTAAATGCAAACTGCTTCCCATTTATAGGGACAATGGGATGCCCCCCAAGCCCAAGTGATTCAAATTCGCTTCCCATTAGGGGTTTTGAACCGTTTCCCATTTGCATTTTTCTACTAGTGAACCTATTTGGGGTTATATATGAGGAAAAAAAATTGAATCTTTCAACGCTTTAACCTTAAATATTCAATCTTGGAGCAATCTTATAATAGATGGAAAGGAATATGTGGAACACAAACTTGTAATATAATCTTATC
This sequence comes from Chenopodium album, assembly GCF_948465745.1. Classification (NCBI taxonomy): domain Eukaryota; kingdom Viridiplantae; phylum Streptophyta; class Magnoliopsida; order Caryophyllales; family Amaranthaceae; genus Chenopodium; species Chenopodium album. The sequence continues at coordinate 48,168,947 of NC_137843.1, forward strand.
AAGCTTCATTTTAGATGAGGAAGATAAATTTAATTTGTGGCATCTAAATTGGAATCAAAAAGTCAGATTTCTTCTAGTTCCCTTGACGACCATAATTAATTAAAAGCAAATATTTTCACGAATTATTTCAGTAATATTATTTTGTAATGACAAAGGTGTGTTGTCAATTATATTCTTATATAATTCGATTGAAGCTCGTGGTGCGTTTAATTTTGTGAATTCTAAGCATAAAGTGGCTAGATGGACTAGACATATTATTGTGGTTTATGTTCAATAAATTTGTATGATATCTTGGTTCCATGTTTTGCTAAAACTTGAGAATAGTTTAATTTTAAGAGCGGGAGTATGATGTGGATCAATTAAAGGCATCATGATTAAAATTTAAATTACTTTCTTTACTTTTACTCAAGTCATTTAGTAATCGTGAGATTGGGTGGCATCAATACAAAGTTTACACGTTGTTTAAAGATTTAATTGTTTATTTCAATAATTAATTAGTCCTATGTGTGAATTTAAATTAGTTTATGAAAAATATGTATTTTTATACTCCCTACGTTTTTTAAAAGCTACACTTGCTATTTTGGAAATGCCTTACAATTTAATAATACAAGCTAAGAGACGCGCGCAATGCGTGCGTGTGCCATATAGTAATGTATCAAGCTTGATTCTCTTTTTTAGTCAGGTCACGAGGTAGCGACACTTGGCATTTCAACTTTTCTCCAAGTGTCATGCCAAGTTGGATAGATTTAAATAGATTCATAAGATAAAAAAAAGTTAGTTTAGAATTATATTTTGATAGAATTTTAGGATAAAATTGTTAATTTAGAGTTTCATGTTTGATAAAATATCAATAATTCAGACGTACAAATTAAATTATAATTTTATTCAAAAAAATTATTAGATTATAATTCTAAAGAATTATCATATAAATTTATTTTTTTATATCATAATATTTTTTTTGAACGAAGGAAGTAATTCAAAGCGTAAAACATACATTTATAATATATTTTAATATTTGATATATAGATTAAAAATTTATCTTAAAATTCAATAAATAACCCGGGTATCGCACGTGGCACAAAACTAGTGTGTGTGTGTGTGTGTGTATTTGTCTTCCCTCGAAAGGAAAAATTAAAAAGAAAAGATGGATTTTTTTTTTTAAACGAAGATGGTAGTTTTTTTTATTTAAAAAAAAAGAAAAAAAAAGCGAGGGGTATTTTGGAGAAGTGAAATTTATCACCCAAAACCCCCTTTCACTTTATTAATAGGAGTAGTGGATTATATTACTGGTTTAAAACCTGTTGATAAAATATAATAAAAAATAATATGTTGATGATGTCATGTAGGCTAAATAATAAAATTTGACTTCCCTAAAAAAGATTAAAGCTTTTTTTTTAACCAAGATGGTAGTTTTTTTTCCTAGATGATGGTATTTTTTTTATTATTATTTAAAATTTTATTTTAATAAAAAACATATGAGATGGGTATTTTGGGAAAGTGAAATTTATCACTTAAAATCCCTTTTCACTTGATATATAGGATATCTTTACCCACTAATATCCCCAGTTCCCCACTCTCTCTTACTTTATCATTTCTCACTCCTCCAATGGTTCACACTCCCTCTCACAACATTTTACTTTTTTTAATAAAATAAAAACTTTATCTACTACATTAACATCTTTTTTTATTAAACATCTTAAAACTCCGTGCAATCCCAACTCTAGAATTTTTTTTAAAAAAAAATAAAAAAGAAGTGAGTACTTTAATTAGATATAATTAAGATTTCCACACTTTCTTAGGGATAACTTTAAGGTCAATTTTATCTTTTAAAATCCTAGTTGGCATAGGAAGTATGCCTATATATATATATATATGTTTATTTTCATTAATAATATTTTTAGAGTGAATGATAATTTTTTTGTTGATAAGCTTTAATTTTGCTATCATAGGTTAAGGGATTTTAGCCAAACACAAAACCACGACTCTTGTGTATCTTATTGACTACGATTAGCAAGAAACCCTCAATTCATGCAAGAATTGAGATCTGCCTAGGTACTCTCTCCACGATTAAATAAGTGAAACATTTCACTTGTGCACGTATATCAATAATAAGTAAAAATTATAATAATTGAATATTAATAAACTATTCATAACAACAATTACATTCCAACTGGTACCCACAAGATTATATTAATTCTTATACATAAATCATAAACATTAGTCAAAGTGAATTAGATGAATAGTGCAAAAAGTCAAAATGTTTCACTTATTTAACCACAGAGGAAGTATTTTATTTTGTTAGATCTACTTAGCCTAATGCAAACAACTACCATCTTAAAAGTACTTAAAATAAGTATTCATCAAAGTTGTAAAGTCCCTCTTTAGGGTGAGTAGTCCTTGCGCTAGGGTTTGTTCCTGCGTTCTGTTGTGGTGATCTCTGTTTCATTTCTCTTCGATTCTTTTTGTACTGTGAGTATTGGTTCTGTGATAAATGCGATTATGGAGTCTGATTTGCTCAAGGATTGGGAAAAGCGTTCAGCCTTACGGAGGAGGAGTTCTCTGTAATTGGAAGTAAGGGGGGTCGAAATTGAGGATACCTCTACTGACCAACTCCGTATGGCCTTGGTAGGGAAATTATGGACGTTTAAACCGTTCAATGTTGAAGTGATGAAAAAGGATGAATGATAACATTGCAATTCGAACCATTGAGACGAATTTGTTTGTGTTCTTGTTCTTCTCGAAGGAGGATAAAGAACGAATTATGGGGGGATGCCCATGGTTTTTTATGGTAAATTGCTATTACTTAAGGAAATTCAAGGAGGGGAAAAACTATATGAGATTATATTCACGAGAACACTAATGTGGATACAATTAAATGATGTTCATTTGAACAAGAGAAATCCCCCTGTTATGTATGAAATTGGTGAGGCGTTGGGTGGGTTTATCGAATTAGATGAATAAAACCCTTTAGGATGGTGTGAATGGATGCGTATTAAGGTTTCTTTGGACATAAATAAACCCTTGAGACGTGGTGTTCTGCTGGCTAATGTCAGTTTGGGGTCGAAATGGATTGATGTTAGGTACGAGAGATTGGTCGAATTCTGCTTCCTTTATGGTAAGTTAGATCACACTGATAGAGAATGCTTGAAGGAAGGGGTTTCGGAAAGGGGGAAAATGTGGTGGTGTATCAATATGGGGCATGGCTTCAAGCGTCTCCGATATAAATCACACAAAAATCCTTTGTTGTTAGGGAGAAGGAGAGGTTATGGAGTGAAAAAATGAACTCTATGAAGGGGGGAAAATGTGCTGATCCCCTAAACAAAATACGACTAGACTTGGTCCTGTAGGTGCGGCTCGAAAAATTACTTTTTCCCTTACCAAATCTAAATGATGTAAGCTCGAAACCAAAGGACTGTGAAGCTAGGCTAATGCTTGAAACTGACGAGCATAGTAATTAATAAACAAGTGCTCAGGCTGAGAAGGGTAGAAAATGTTGAGTCAAAAAGTATTAATGGGGTGCATATGGGTGCTGCTAATGTGGGAATGGAAGTTGGAAGGAGTGCTAGGTTGGTGAATGATGGTAGGGGGACTGCTATGTCAGGGGATATGGTGGCATATGAAGAGGGGAGTGAGATGAGTGGGGGTATTTAAAGAGGGAGTGGACAGTGAGGTGGAAATGAGTACGGGGCAGGGGGTGATGGGAGATATAAATGAAAAACTTAATCTTGTTGAGGGGTGGAGAAGGAGTAATAATACTATTACTGGTAGTGAGGTGAAGGTGAGGCATAGGGGGTGAAGGAGGCATAATCGTATGTGGGAGGATAAGGAGGGCGAATAGGGGAAGGTGGAGACAGTTGGTACCATGGAAAAATCTGGAAAAAAAAAAGGAGAAGGGGCAAATGCATAGGTATAGAAAGCAATGTTGTAGATGTGGGGGTGGTTGCGAAAGAAGCAAAAGGATGTGTTTATCACTAGAGACAGTCAAAATCACGTAGAGGGTTTTGGTGGTGACCAAACCCTTGAATAGAAATGAAAATATTAAGCTAGAATGTTCATGGAGTTGGCAAGCCTTAGACATAGCATACGCTCCGAGATTTGTGCTAAAGAAAGAGGCCGGAGGTGGTGTTTTTGATAGAAAAGATGATAAATACGTCGAGGTTGGAGAAAATAAAAAGGAGGTTTGGGTTCAATAGTTGTATATGTTTGAGTAGTGAGGGGCACTCGGGTGGTATGGGTTTTTAGTGGAGGGGGTCAATGTTAATGTTTGCTCGTACTCTAAGCATCATTTTGCCGCGGACATTCGTGATAATAATAGGAATCCTATGTGGAGAATTATTTGAGTCTATGGATGGCCGGAAGTTGAAAATAAGTATAAGACTTTGGATATGATGAGAACCCTCAAGAACAAATGTCAACACCCATGTGTTATGTTTGGGGATTCTAATGAGATTGTAAGTTTGAATGAAAAGAAAGAGGGGCCATAAGAAGGGAGGGTGCGATAGATGCATTTAGGAAGGCAAATGATGCATGTGCTATTCGTGACTTGGGGTTTATAGGGAATAAGTTGATGTGGCAAAGAGGGAGAACGCCGGAAACAATGGTTTGAGAGTGTTTGGATAGATTTATGGCGGATGATGCTTGGTGTTTGTTATTCCCGAACTTCAAGGTTAGTAACCTCCCTAGGATGGACTTGGACCACTCTCATATTATTCTCAATACTATTCATTATTATGAAAGAGGGAGGAAGAAGAAGCTTTTCCAGTTTGAAGCTATGTGGTTGTCAAATGAAGAGTGTGCGGCGGTAGTTTCACAAGCCTGAAGGGAGGGACATGGGGAGGAGACCCATAAACGGATAGCAGGGTGTGCGGTGAGATTGAAAAGGTGGGCTGCAAAGGCTTTTTGTAGAGGTGGGAAAAAAAACACATAGAAAATGAGTTTCAATTTGCTTTAGATGGCCATGTTGATGCGGAGATGATAAGGAAGTGTGAGCAGCTACTAGTGTAACCTTGGAAATTTCCTTCTTCTAAAATACTCTTTTTACTCTAAATAAAACTCTTTTTAGGAAATCTTCAAAATATTATCGCCATCGTGATAACAGCTAAGGCTATTTTCAAAGTCACACAGCGGAAGACTAACTTTCAAAACTCAAATGAAATAAAGCTTAATAAAATCAAACTCAAACTTTAAAACCAACTTGCATTAAACCAATAACTTTGAATCATTAAGGGCCCTTTTTAAAACCAAACTAAAAAATCAAAACAATAATTAATGTTACTGTCACGGATTATATAAATTCCAATACAATTAATAATAAAAAACGAAACATATAACCCTCTCGCTCAATCCCATCATGCTTGATATGCTCCTTCTACCTGTACTTCTCTTTATTTCAACCTCACTCCTCACCATACAAGATGGGTCATAGTAGGGCCAATACAAAGAAAAGTCAAACACAAACAACAAAGTATGAGCCAGCAAAAGCTGAATACATATGCACCAATAGGAATAATCACACTAACATGAATATCCTAGCTTATTAGCAATAGACAATAAATAAATAAATAAATAAATAAATAAATAAAACATGTTTGCCACATAGTACAAGTCAACTTACCTTTGACTCATGACTTTACTTTAATCTATTAATGTATATAGCTTTGGATAACGCATCTAACGGGTTTCCTTCCTTAACTATCTCTTAATAATAAGGGACCCCTCACTTGGAAGCTAACCAAGTGAGTACCAACTAGTGTCACCTTGTGACGGAATTCCAGCGCATAATAATAATAATAATAATAATAATAATAATAATAATAATAATAATAATAATAATAATAATAATAATAATAATAATAAAAGAAAGTATAACGTCTTGTACCTCTGTAGAAGCTATGGTAAAATATAAAACCACATAACTCCCCCCATATGTTCATATTTAAGGTGTATATGTTCTAAGAGTTTTGGTGTGTATCCTCTTACACTTTACGTGATTTACCAATTTAACTTGTGATGACTCCAACCAATTAATCAAGAATAAACACAACAATAATCAACACATACTTCAATTTAATTCTTGAATAAATTAGTGAGCACATATAATTTATTTTAATCAAGGTTCCTTACCTAGATTTGTGCACAAAATTGCACGATTACTAACTCGGTGCATAAAATGCACTAATAACTTCCTTGACTCAATCACAACTTATGTGAGTGAGTAATAAACTAACTTCTTGACTCGACCTCAACTTATGTGGCTGAGTAAATAAATAATTAACTTTCTTGACTTAACTTCAATAATAAATGGGTGAAAATAAAATCATGATTCATGCTCAATAAATATAACTTTAGCTCCTTTAAACACATATAAGTCTTGCTTATTAAATACATGTCTTCTTGATAATAAATAATAAATAATATAACATGATTCAATCTCTTTCAACTTGTATAAAGCTCATTATAATAATTTCAACATGCTCATATGCTTACATATAAGACATGGATAATCAATCAATCATTTCAAGTATCACAACAGCTTAACATGATACTAATCTCATACTTGATACAAAATCTAACTTCCTAACATGGTACTACGCAGAATTAATACATACTACACGCATACGTACCTCAAATCGTCTTTCCAACTAGCCACAATGCTAGAAATTACTCAAGCCTCCTACAATACCAAGTACATAACTCAATTAATCCCTTAATTACACAAATCTCCAGCAACTTTTAAACACTTATAAACCTCTTTAATAAGCTGGAATTTTAGTTAAAAACCTTTAAAACTCTATCTTTAAGTGGGTAATAATAACCACAAAGTAGAAACTTAAATATAGTGCTTATATAAAAATTACAACATACTTTTTTAAACTTTTCACCCTTAAAATAAATTTGAAAATACCACTAAAACCAATTAAAACCTTCTCTACTTATGGGTAATCAACTCCTTTTTATTGAAACACAATGTAGTACTTAAAATAAAATTCCAACATTTTATTTTAAATAAAAACTCATTAAAACTTTATAAAAAATAGAGTCTTTTAGCTTTATTATCACTTACAATCTATGGGTATATAAAACCCCCAAATCAATTGCAAGTTAGAACCCTAAATCAACACTTTAATAATTAAATCCCTAACTTTTAATACTTTATAGAATCTGAAATTAAAACTCTTTATAATATGAAATTTATACTCTTTAATCATTAAAACACAATTATAAATCATACTAATCATATTTCAAAAAACCATATTTCAATCAACACTTTAATAATTAAATCCCTAACTTTTAATACTTTATAGAATCTGAAATTAAAACTCTTTATAATATAAAATTTATACTCTTTAATCATTATAACACAATTATAAATCATACTAATCATATTTCAAAAAACCATATTTCAATACTAATCATATTGAAAATCATACTAATCATACCATTCATATTTCATTAATTAATTAATTATATAAATAATTAATTATTCAAGGAGGAGAGAGAAGGGTGGCTCACGGTGGTGGTTGGTCGTCGGTCGACAGGTGGCTGGTTGCCGACGGTGATGTGGAGTGAAGGAAATGGCAGCAAGGTAGGTCTTGCATGGAAGCCTTATTGTGCGTGAAGTGGTTGCAAGCATGAAACCCCAAAAAAATACAAGGAAAGAAAAAAAAAAGGAAATGAGAAAAGAAAATAAAAAAGAAAGAAAAAGAAAAGAAAAAAATACTTACTCCTAGAATTCTAATTTTTAAGCCTCTTTGTGTGGGAAAATTTGGGGTTTTGGGGCTATTTTTAGAGTAGAGGAGGAAGAGTAAGGTTGAGCTTAATAAGTAAGTGGACTTTATTCATGGAATACTTGACCCACAAGGGTTCAAATCAATGAGTTGGGCTTATTTAAATGAAATGGGTAGGTCCATTAGGAATATGTAGAAATAGTTTACATACGATATTTGAATGAGTCTAGATAATTAATGAACGTTTAGCCCAAAATATATTCTACTTTTATAAAACTCAATAACTAATATACTTTAGTCTTTTAAAATATTTAATTAAAATACTTGAACCCTTAAAAATATATTTTATATTTAATTAAATAATTTATAAAATTACATAAAAATACGGAGTATTACAACTAGCGAATTGGGTGAGATGCGGAGGATAGAGATAAAAATACTACTTATTTCCACCGGAAAGCTAGTGCTCGAAGAAAAAAAATATTATTGATGGGTTGAGGGATAAGAATGGTGATTGATGCGACAGTGAGGAGGGGATTAAAAAAAAGTAGCTGAGTATTTTTCTGACCTGTACGTCTAGCAGCCCTACTGATATGGATGGTGCTTTAGATGGCATTGAGCAGCGAGTGACGGAGAGTATAAATCACACTCTGAACGTGGAGTCGACTGGAGTGGAGGTCAAAGAAGCGTTATTTCAAATGCATCCTAATAAGGCACCTAGTGTTAACGGTATGCATGCTCTATTTTTTCAGATAGTTTGGCAAATTGTTGGCCCCGATATTATTACTCTTATGCAAAGATGGTGGAGTGGAAATGTGGATATTGGTGAGATTAATAGAATGTGCATTGTGTTGATTCCTAAATGTGAAAATCCAAAAGATATGACAGAGTACAGACCGATAAGTTGTTGTAATGTGGTTTACAAAATAATATCTAAGGTATTGGCGAATAAATTGAAATTTTTTCTTAATGATATTATATCTATAAACCAAAGTGCTTTTGTCCCAAGTCAATTGATTACTGACAATGCTCTGATTGCATTTGAAACTTTTTAATTGCATTTGAAACTTTTCTTTATATGAAATGACATGGGAAGGAAAATATGGGTCGGTGGCTCTTAAGCTTGACATGAGTAAGATATACGATAGGGTGGAGTAGTGCTTTTGGAGAAGGTTATGGAGAAGATGGGGTTCGATGACAATTGGATTGGCAGGGTTCTAAATTGTATTCGTAGTGTGTCGTTCTCTATTAAGGTTAATGGTGATAATTCTAGCTCTGTTTCTTCGACGAGAGGTCTCCGACAAGGTGATCCTATTTCACCTTATTCATTTTTACTATGTGCTTATGCTTTCTCTACTCTGTTGTTGAAAGCATCCCATGAAAAGAAGCTCAGTGGTGCTAAAATTTATAACGAGACCCTGAGGGTGTCTCATTTATTTTTTACCGATGATAGTACCCTTTTTACAAAAGCAAATCTGAGGGAGTGCTCAATGATAGCTGAAATTATCAGTAAATATGAAAGAGCATCTCATTAGAAAGTCCATCTAAACAAGACATAAGTTGCTTTCAGTAAATGTGTTCCAGAGGATAGGAGGCAAGCTATAATTGATACTTTGGGTGTTCGTGAGGTAGATAAGCATGAGAAGTATCTAGGACTTTTGACTGTTATAGGTAAATTCAAAAAAGCTATCTTTGCGTGTTTGAAGGAAAGAATTTGGAAGAAGTTGAATGGGTGGAAGGAGAGATTACTTAACGCAGTGGCACAAGCCATTCCCACATATATGATGAGTGTGTTCAAAATTCCGAAAAGCCCCATTGATGAAATTTATACCCTTTGAATCGGTTTTGGTGGGGTTTGAGGGAAAATGATAAGAAACTACATTAGCAGAATTGAGACAAGCTATGTCAACCAAAAGGAAGGGGGGCATGGGTTTCCGTGACCCCAAATGCTTTAATTGGCAAAGCAATGCTGGTGGCTTCATTCAAAAACTAAGTCAATGCTCCATCAAATTCTCAAAGCTAGGTATTTCAAGCCCTCAGATGTGTTGATGGCTAATCGAGGTCATGACCCGAGTTACTCATGGAGGAGTATGTGGGGTGCAAAATCTTTGTTGAGAGATGGTCTTGTGTGGAGAGTGGGCAATGGTGATAGTGTGAAGGTTTGGAAGGATGGGTGGCTGCTTAACCAAGGTGTAGTTACTGTGCTTAATCGTGTCCCTAGGGCTACTGATGATATGAGGGTGAGTGAATTGCTGATGGAGGATAGGAAGGAATGGAATGTGGCTGCTGTTGATGAGTTTTTTGATGAGGTGACGAAGGCTGCTATCTTGTCTATCCCTCTCTCATGTCTGCAGAAAGTAGACTCGCTATATTGGTACCTTACAAAGAATGGTGAATACTATGTGAAATCGGGCTACTGGCTCGCAAAGATGGGTGCTAGTAATGCATGAAATGTTGAAGAGGAGGAATTATGGAAATCGGTGTGGAAGGCTAGAAGTCCCCCAAAGCTGAAACACTTTGTCTGGAATGCTGTTAAAGAAAATATGGTTGTGAAGGAAAGGTTATGGCAGAGCCACATTACTATGGATACTACTTGCACACTATGTAGGCCGAATGAATCAATTTTGCATGTTTTGCTTGATTGGGTTTTTCCTAAAGACGTTTGGCAACATAGTGACATGTATGCGCAGCTTGATGATGCCCCGAGATCTAGTTTTGCTGAAATGTGGGCGTAGCTGTGCAGGAAGTTTGATGCAAGTGTGGTGAGCTCTATTGCTGCACTAATGTGGGCGTCTTGGAGGGGTAGAAATTTGATGCTATTTGAAGATGAGACTCCTCATGCTGTTATGCTTGCTGCTGGATTTATAAGGTATGTTCATGATTATAATGTTTATGCTGCAAGGGTGATGCAAAATGCCCCAATTGGTGGTACTGGTAGTAGCAGAGCTGTTGCTACTAGTTGGACGAGGCTTGCTACGGGGAGAATAAAGGCCAATGTTGATGCTCATGTGAGGGAAGGCTACTATGTAGGACTTGGGGCTATGCTGCATGATGAGGAGGGCCATATTGTTGCGGGTGCTGTGAAGAGGGCAAGTTGTACGACAACTGAAATTGCAGAAGCTAAGACAACTCGTTACGTAGTGCAACTAGCATTGAGACTGGGGTATAGGCTGTTAAGGTTGAGAGTTACTCGGTGAATATGATTCAAGCAGTTAATTCAGCAAGGAATGACTTAAATCCTATCCATTTAGTCTATGATGATATTAGATTCGGCTATTTCACCAAATGCCACTAACAAATTTAAAAATTCACCAAATGCCATCGTACTTTTCAGAATTCACCAAATGCCACTCAGTTCTTAAATAATTCACCGAGTGCCATTAATGACTAACGACCGTTAACTCCGTTAGTCATAAGGGCTTAATCATGACACATGTGGACACGTGTCAGTCGGTTATTGGTTTAAAAAATACAAATAAAATTAAAATTAAAAAAAACTCTAAATCCTAACCCAACCCATTCCCACCACCGTAACCACCTGCCAAATCCAACCATCAGCCCAAAGCCAACCGCCGGAACTCCTTGACCACCTGCCGGAACCCCCTTACCTTCCGTCGGCACCCACCGGAACCCCCTCACCTCCCACTGGAATCCCTTGACCTCATCAAAACCGTCGACTCCACTTAATTTCCCTTTCCTCCACCCGAAAAACCACCCCAACCACCGCATTGTTTCACGCAATACCCAAAACTCGGCCTACCCAACTCCAGCACCCACACGCTGACCCACAAAACTCCATTTAACCGACAACCCATGCGCTGATCCCCACCCCACCCCCGCAAACACCTCACGCACCAACACGATGTATCACCATATATAGCCACCGCAACCGACCATGGAAACCCAGAATATAACCCGACTATGGAAACCTTTCACCCTCAAACGGCCGAAATCGACCATGGAAATCTAGAATGCCTGAATTCTATTGTCAATTTCGTCGTTTCAAGGGTGGAGGATAGGAAGAGGGGTTTTGCGCGGTGGTTGGAAAACGCTGGGTGTTTAAATCAAAGCTCGTGTTGGTGGTATTTGGGGTCGGGGAAGGTTGTGTGGGTGGTTTTGGGGGTCGGCGGTGGGTCAGGTGGGATGCTAAAGGGTCAATCGGCCGTTTTTAGGTGGTTAAGGGGGTGGCCGGCCGTTTTCTGGCGAGATAAGGGGAGGGGCTAGGGTTTGGCGGTGGTGGGAAGGTGGCTGGGAAAATATTGGGGGGTTTTTTTTTGTTTTTTATTTAATTTTTGTTTTTTTTAATTTTTATGAATTAAAATAAATAGACCAACCATATCATGACATGTGTCATGATTAAGCCCTAATGACTAACGGAGTTAACGATCGTTAGTCATTAATGGCACTCGGTGAATTATTTAAGAACTGAGTGGCATTTGGTGAATTATGAAAAGTACGATGGCATTTGGTGAATTTTTAAATTTGTCAGTGGCATTTGGTGAAATAGCCGTATTAGATTAGATAGCATGTTATTTGATGTTTGTTCTTTTAAGCATATTAAAAGATCTTGTAATACGGTTGACCACTTGGTTGCTAGGTGGGATGCTGGTGAAAGTTCGGAATTTGTTTAATTGGGTTCTTTCCCTCAAAGTATCACAACTTTGACGGATTTGGACCTCATTTAATAATATAACATTGTTATCTTTCCCTTAAAAAAAAGTACTCCCTCCATTCTTTTTTAATTTGCATCACTTTTCTTTTTGGGGTTTTTTTTTAAATGCATTACTTCTATATTTGGTAACTTTATACTATATTTTATCATTTCTCTCTCTTACTTTAAACCCTACTCAACTTATTTTATCATTTCTCTCTCTTCCATGATCCCCATTAAAATAATAAAAATATCTATCTTCTCTCACATATTTTCTCTTTCATGGTCCCTATCTTACTTTTATTATAATAATTTATTCATACACTCACAATATTATATTACTCTCCTAAAACTCTGTGTAATCCAAAGTGATGCAAATAAAAAAAAATGGAGGGAGTACTTAAAATATCTAACAACTAACATTTAAAAGAAAAGAGAATGATGGATAGCTTAAGTGGTTAGAGCTTCCCTCTCTATTTCAAGAGATTTTGGGATGATTCTCACCTCCGTCCACGTGGCTCTCTAAACACACATAGAAATAAAAAAAAAAATCTAAAAGTGAAACATTGCCTTATTTGCCCTTAATACACATCTTAAACCCATCTAATTTCAAACAAAATATAACTACTACATAAAATAAATTTTTTTAAAAAATAAAGATTAAGTTTCAAATTTCAAAAACTTTTGCATGCCCCCGGTTTACAATAATTTTATTGTACATCGAACATTTTGCGAAAAGTGACCCTTTTTTCTTGCAAAAGTGACCTTTTTTTTTACAAAAGTAACCCATATTTTCACAAAAAGTGACCCTTTTTTTCACAAAAGTGACTTTTTTTTTCACAAAAGTGACCATTTTTTTTACAAAAGTAATTAAACTACATATGCAAAACAGAGTATCAAAATCAATAAAAATAAACACAAAATTAACAATAGTCATGAAAAAACAGTACAATCACTTAAACAAATCAAAATAATAAAGATCGACATCACATAACAACAAAATTAAAAAAAAAAAAGAGAAAATGTACATGCATTTAGATCAACTTCATCAGAAATTGGATTAGTGAAGATCGACATCATGTAGCTAGCAATAAAATTACAAAAAATTACTGAAAAAAGGTTTGATAAAAGATGACATCATGTGGCCGGAGAAGGGTTTCTTGCTGGTGCGTAGTGTGGGGTGGTTAGTGGCCGCATTTAGGTCAACTTCATCAATCAGATAAGTAGTCTTTTTCTTCATTGGATTGTTCATGAGTTAAAATTACTGAAAAAAGATGAAAGCAATCGAATTAAAATGTCTAAAAATCAAGAATAAAACTACAGCATACTTGGATAAAGAAGGAAGATAGCAAATTAAGAGAGAGAAAGCTTAGCTTAAATCGCCGAAAAAACGGGAAGGATGAGAAAGAATGTCGAGGAGAGAGAAAAGTAATGTTATAATTTTGGGTGAAAAAATTTTCGCACGTATAAAGGAGGGATAACTTTTCTCTTTCATACTGCCATATAATAAATAGTGTATACCGGACTTTTTTAAATATTTGTGTTCAAATTTAATTTAGGCCAATGAACATCCCTAATTTCATAATCAACCCCTCACATAAATTTGGCAAAGTTTGGCAAATTTGTGTACTCTGTATTAAAAAGAAGTACAAAAACGGAAGCAAGCTAAGTGTAGAATGAGACGTAATTAGAAGCAAAAGTCTTTAGATTTGTCCAAATCATTCTCTTCTTTACTTTTTCTTACTCGATTTTCCAAATTATTAAAGTAGCCAATGATGCCTCAGTCATAGCTCATCATCACACAAATTACCTAAATAAATTATTTACTCTTTTTCGTTTTTCTTTTTTTTTTTTTTTTTTTAATTTTTCTTCTAAAATTTACAGAGTAAAATAATTAGAGCAACATAAATCACTGAGTTGAAAGAAAAAATTCACTGACATTACAACAGGGTATCATATCGACATCATATCTTTATCAATTACTCAAAATTATAATTTTCTCCAAATAAAAATGAAATTTATTTTTAAAAAATGAAGAATTTTCATTTTATTTTAAATTTAAAAAATAAAAAAAAAGCTCCCACACTCGCTTTCTTAACACTGATAGGAGTAAACAAAAGCTAGTGGGACCCAAAGATGCCCCTCACATGGCCAGGTTTACATCGAAATTCGTAATTCCCAAAATACCCTTCTTAATTCCCAACAAATACCCTTCTTAATTCCCAACAAATACCCTTAAAACCCAAGTAATTTTAAACAAAGTATGAGGGTATTTTCGGAACACACGTACTTTTTTGTTATTTTGATTTTTGCAGAAGGAGCTCGCTCATCGAAACAAGTGATAAGGACACATGCATGTTATGCATTTGGACTTTACCTATTTCAACGGTCAAGATTCCTTCCCACAATTTCCACGCTCTCCACGCTCAGCCGTCCGATCTTTAACACTTTTTAACCATGGTTAGTTTCTTTTAACCATGGTTGAGTTTAAAGTTAACCTCCTTCCTCCTCCTTCCTCTGTCTCTCTCATTCTATCTTACCACTCTCCTTCTCTCACAGTAGAGAGAGAAAGTTTTAAGAGAGAGAAAATCCTTAGAAAACCTTAAAGTTTCTTTATTTTTCTTTTTTTTTTCCTCACTTGTAGATTATTTTCAGAGAAATAAATTTTCTAGGTCATAATTTATTTTTTTCTCATTTTGTAAAATTATTGGATCTAATTTCTGCAATCATTTCCTTCTGATTTGCTTAAAAATGATGACTTTTTAGCTCAAATAAACAAAACCCACAAAAAAGATTTCATTTTTATTATGTTTTTCTTAAAGTAGATCTGTTTTGTTCTTTCTTCTTTTTTAAACATATGAATTTAGAAAAAGGATGAATTATTTCCCAGAAGAAGTATTAGAGCATATATTTGATTTTGTAACAAGCAACCAAGATCGAAACTCAGTGTCATTAGTATGCAAAACATGGTTTAAAGTAGAAAGAGAAAGTAGATCTCAAATATTTATAGGAAACTGTTATGCAATTAACCCAGAAAGATTAATAGGAAGGTTTCCAAGATTAAGGGTACTTACTTTAAAAGGAAAGCCTCATTTTGCAGATTTTAATTTGGTACCTCATGATTGGGGGGGTTATGTTTACCCTTGGATTGAGGCTCTTGCTAAGGGTTGCCCTTCACTTGAAGGACTTAGGTTGAAAAGGATGGTTGTTAGTGATGAAAGTCTTGAACTTTTGTCTAAATCTTTTCAACATTTTAAGTCTCTTGTTTTGGTTAGTTGTGAAGGCTTCACTACTGATGGTCTTGCTGCTATTGCCTCCAATTGCAGGTATACTTTCATTTTTATTTTATTTTGTGTTTTTATTTTGCATTTTCATGTTAATTTCAGCTGTGAAACTTATTTTCATGTAGTGAGATTGGAAATTAGTTGCTAAATGGGTATTTTTATTTTACTAATATAAAGAAAAATGAGACTGAAAAGATTAATTAAGATTTTAAAAAATGGGATATTTGATTTAGTAATTGAGTGAAAAAGTGAAATAGTTGGTAAATAGTGGTATAAATAGAAAGGGCAAATCAGGAAATGACGATCTAAGGAATTTCAAAGGAAGAAGCAAGTATAAATATGCAAGTTTGACTTTTTTGTATGGTATCAGATTTATGCTTTGGCATCTAAGGTGGGATGATTAATTGTGGGGAAGTCAGCTGATTTACTTAGTTAATTTAGGAATCTTGGTGAAAATACTACTAATCTGAACTTGTTCTGTTGGAAATTAGGAGCATAAATTTCTTTATTTAGATCTTATTTTAATTGTGGTAGTTGAAACTTGAAAGTAACTTTTGGAACCCAAAGTTGGGGCCTTTTTTTTATTGGTGAGATGATGCATCCATTAGAGTGGGACATTCTATTTGAGAGTAAAGGGTTTAGCTTTTCGTCGCAATTTTGTTTCTTCTACTGTATTGTTTTTAGATCGAATATACCGTCTCTCTACTGTTCTGTAATGCATATTATATGCTGAGGCTTTGGTTCGATTCATTGAAGGTGGCTTTGTGAGTGATAGTTGAATAATAGTTGCTGGTTTTATGATTTTTTGTGGAATAACTTTTTGAGAATTCTTAAAATGATGCCCTCAAACATTGATTGAAGAAATAAAGATGACTGGGCAAATGCTTTTTGAAGATAATGATGTGAATGTTAAGATTGCTATTGTTGACACTTCCTGCACTTTAGCAAGTTAAGTTTGGCAAAGGCTAGTAGTCAAGCAGATTAGTGGATGGGTGAAAGGAGAGCATAGATTTAGGGCAGTGGAGGGGAAATGTGTAATGATAGATAGGGGACTGCAAAGGAACTTGAGATTGTTTATATTAGTATTTGCAGATTGGCCTATCATTTAATTTATGCATACTCTTTTGAGATTGGTATCATTTAGCTTCTGCCCATTTTGTTTCCTCTGTGTGCTGAAGTTGATCTAACTTAAAGCTTCTTTATTATTGAAGATGAATTGTTATGAGCACGAGAGGGAAAAGTTATTCTTCGTAAGTTATATTCTGATTTTGTGCTCCATTATTCTAGGAACCTGAGAGAGCTGGACTTGCAAGAAAATGAGGTAGATGATCGCAAGGGACATTGGCTAAGTTGCTTCCCTGAGAATTGCACATCGCTTGTGTCCCTCAATTTTGCATGCCTCAAGGGAGAAGTCAATCTGGCGTCGCTTGAGAGGCTGGTAGCTAGGAGTCCAAATCTTAGGAGTCTCAGGCTTAATCGTACTGTTCCATTCGAGACCCTTCAGAAGATCCTTTCAAAGGCACCTCAATTGGCAGACTTGGGCACCGGATCCTTCGTTCATGATCCAAAGTCTGAGACTTACAATAACCTGGCGACTGCCATTTCCAAGTGTGAATCAGTTAGGAGCTTATCAGGATTCTTGGAAGTTTCTGATCGCTGTCTTCCCGCTATTTATCCACTATGCTCGAACCTGACCACTTTGAACCTCAGCTATGCACCTGGAATCAGTGGGTTCGAGCTGACACAGCTTATCCTTCATTGCAAGAAACTCCAACGCCTGTGGGTATGTTCCCTGTGAAGTTTTCAACTTTTGCATAGTTCGTTGCTCGATTTATTCAGGTGAAAAAAAAAATAAAAAAATAAAAAACGGTTGGAAAACTGATTGCTTCAATTTATTCATTTCCAATGCATATACTACGTACTGTATAGTGTTTATGTTCAAGGAAATTTTTGTTCTTTTTTGAGGATATTTCGTTGACTTGATATCAGGACTAGATTAAAGTTAATACATTAGTTAATCTAGATTTTGTTCACTCATAGACTTGTCTAATTCCAGTATATTTATTCCATGCAGATATTAGATTGCATTGGAGACAAGGGGCTTGCTCTTGTTGCAGATACTTGTAAAGAATTGGAAGAGTTAAGGGTTTTTCCTTCTGACCCATTTGCTCCTGGGGAAGCTGCTGCCGTCACTGAGGAAGGGCTTGTTGCAATTTCAAGTGGCTGTCCCAAACTCAACTCTGTCCTCTACTTCTGCCACCAAATGACGAATGCTGGATTAATAACTGTGGCAAAGAACTGCCCGAATTTCATCCGATTCCGATTGTGTATCCTAGATCCAATAAAACCCGATGCAGTCACCGGGGAACCTTTAGATGAGGGTTTTGGGGCGATTGTTCAATCATGCAAGAGCCTGCGGCGGTTATCAATTTCAGGACTTCTGACTGACCAGGTCTTCCTGTACATTGGTATGTATGCCAAGCAGCTACAGATGCTTTCTGTTGCTTTTGCTGGAGATAGTGATAAGGCAATGATTAATGTGTTGAATGGGTGCAACAAGCTCCGGAAGTTAGAAATTCGGGATTGCCCCTTTGGAAATGCGGCACTTCTAACTGACATCGGGAAGTATGAAGCAATGCGATCCCTTTGGATGTCGTCTTGTGAAGTGACCTTGGGGGCTTGCAAATTGCTTGCTAGGAAGATGCCACGGTTAAATGTGGAGATCATCGATGAGAATGAGCAAGGGGATTTCAATCTTGACGATGACAGGCAGAAAGTAGAAAAGATGTACCTATATCGAACTTTGGTTGGGCCGAGGAAAGATGCACCAGAGTTCGTATGGACCTTGTAGTTTGTATGTTTAGTATGGATTATTTTTCCCCTGCTTATTATCATGCTGTTGTTGTATTGCTGTTTTTTTATTTTTCGTAGGCAAACTGGTTTATGGACATGTAGAATTATGGTGAAGTACTTTCCCCAATTTGATGGAAAGCCTAGCATTTTGCGTCTTTTATATGGAGTATGATTTACAGAGATACTGTATGCGCAGCAAAGTTGGTTTCTCCCACAAGCTGCCTGTTAGTGTAATGCAACCAGGTTTGAGAATCAATGGCTGTTGGTTAAGAGGCAAAATTCATTTGCTATTTGTCTAAACGTTTTTTAGTTGAAGAAGCTTTTAATAATATTTATTGGCAAGCATGTTTTGACTTGGAACAATGAGCAAACCATTAACCATTGGTTGTCCGACTCAACATATCAGAACTCCTAGATCTTCGCCTAACTAGACTGAGACGGGAGCAATTTCATTACACTCTGATTGAAAATTTTAAGATGATAGAGTATGATCCAATGAAAAAATTGCAGTCGTCAAGCACTGGCTGCAGCTATATACTCTGCAAGCCTCCACCCTGCAGCATCCGGGTAGTACACGGAGCATTGCCCTTGAAGATGATAGTAGGCTAATCGTTTTCACCAGCCACTTCAACGGCCACCTTTCTGTTTTGCTCTGGCCATCTCAGTAATGCCATACCGTTTCTGATTTAATTTGGGATTTTATTCATAACTACAGGGAGAGGGGTAAGGTTTCTGCGGGTTTGGTATATAATAAGTTCAAGGCTCAGCCCATAGGAGGTCTAGGCAGTGGGGGAGCTAGGATTTGTAATCCGGGGGAACAAATTTAAGATGTTTAATAAAATCGACAAAAATTTTAAGAAAAAAAGATGATCACATAAATTGCTTAATATATATTTTTGTTATGGACAAGACAATTATTCTCATATAGCAAAAGAAGAGTTTTTATAAGTTTCATTGCATATTAAGAAAATTATCAACAAAAAAAAAAAAGAAAAAAAAAATAATAATAATTTGTTGTCGGTTAACCCCAATTGTAAGTTATGTGTGATCCCCAATTATCGAAAAGTACGATTCATCAAATAATAAGCGTTTAAACAATATGAAAATAGATATAAAGAGATTTGGGTTACATTCGAAAAAAATAAATAATAAACACAACTTTATTTGACTAATGAAATTTTTTTA
Organism: Chenopodium album; assembly: GCF_948465745.1. Taxonomy (NCBI): domain Eukaryota; kingdom Viridiplantae; phylum Streptophyta; class Magnoliopsida; order Caryophyllales; family Amaranthaceae; genus Chenopodium; species Chenopodium album. The sequence goes on from NC_137843.1 coordinate 48,188,647, forward strand.
TTTTTGACACAAGACTAATGAAATTATTACAGTGTGTTATGTAAAAATAAAATTAGAAATTTAGTTCCAAACACTATAAAATAAAAAATTTGAATTTAGGCACACATAATTAAAGATATAAAAAATACGAAGTTATGTATTCATTACAAATAGTTGAATAGCACATTATTAATCATTATCAAAAAGGCGGTACTTGATTAAATGGTTAACTGTAGTTAGAGGTTTGAAAACTTATAATACTTTAAATTTACAAATTATATACTATAAAATGAAATCCAAAACATGTATATTAAAAAAAAGGAAAAATCCAAAAACAAGAAAAAGAAATTAAATGGCGGCACTTTGTATAAGCTATAAAGTGAAAAATCAAACCTAGGAACAAGAGGAGAAAAGGAAGCCTTATTTAAGGCCCAATAACCACTAGACCATCTTTTAACTTTGTGATACATGTTGTTTATGTAATGTATATAAACGTATTCACTGTATCTTTTTACGCTTACGAAAATCAATTTTTTTTTTCTTTTTTTTGAAAATGGGGGGAGAGCTGTCCCCCCATGTTCCTATAGTGGCTCTGCCACTGGGTCTAGTTATATACAAGTCGTTTCCATTTGGTCCAGTTTGGATTGTATCTGGAAGTCTTTTATTTCATTTTCAAGTGTGTTGAGCATAGGGGTTCCTATCGAGTTGAGTAGCTCGTGAGCAACTCGAACTCGACTCGAGACGTTAATGAGCACGAGTTGAGCAAGCTCTGACACTTAATAAGAATTAATTTATATCACTCCCTTCGCCCACTATTATGCGCAACGGAGGGGGTGTGAGTTGAACTAAATACATCATTTCTTAAACAAGATTATTGAAAAGTAACAGAAGAGAGAAGGGATAGTTATTCCAATATTGAATTTTTTTTTAAAAAAAAAACCACAGTTAAACAGAGGAGAATCACCACCACTCATGGACGCAGAAACACCATGCCACCCCCACAAACCACCAACACCCACGCCCACCTATGCAACCCCCAAGAAACCACCACCAAAACCCACCACTACATGAACCCAGACCACCGAAACCCACCGACCACAAACCCAGACCATGCACGTAACCCACGAACTCAGATCTCGAATCGAAACACTAAAACGTGGTCTTCTTCTTCATTTCATGAGAACGAGTTGAAGGAGGAGAGAGGAAGATAAAAGGAAGATGAAGAAGGTGAAGAAATTTGATAATGGAGGAGGAGAGAGAGCAATTGGAGGAGATGTAGATGATGAGTTGAAAATTTTGATGATTTTTGAAAAATTATGTGATTAATTACATTGGATTAGTTTTTAATTAATTTTGTTTTAAGGGCATGTTTTGATTTACTGTACTGACCTGAACTGACTGAATTGAATTGAATATTTTATGAGAGAAGGAAATTAGGAACTGAACTGAATTGAAAATAAGCTGAAGAGAACATGCCCTAAGTATGTAATTGAGGTTATGTATATTTTTAAGTAAGGGCATAGTAGTCAATTTGTTGGAAAAAAGTTACTAAATATGGAAAAAAAAACATTTGTTGCACATAATAGAAAGCATCCATTTATAATATGTTGCCCATAATGGTGGGTAGGGGAAGTATAAAAAAAAGAAAGAGTAAATTTCTAATAATAAATAAGTAAAAAAAAAAAACTTATAGTAAGTGAACAAAAAAATATTAAAGGCCTATAATTTTGGAATGACCAAAACCTTAACAAGCAGATCGTGAGCTACTCGATTCGGCTCAAAACTCTAACGAGCATGTGTTCAGCAATGTCTTATTGAGTTTTCGAGTCAATGAACCCAAAGTTGAGCCTTGAGCATATTACCAATTGAATAATTTTAAACATCAATCAGTTTTAACTGTGGATCTAACTTGAGTACATCTGGTACGTGAAAAACTGTTTTTACGTAAGTTTAATTAAAGGCTTGAACTTAGCTTTTTAAGTCCAATTGACAAACCTGGACATTAGTGTTGGATAGTATTCCTCCCTATTTTGGAGTTTTCTAAAAACAAATAAAGGAGAATTTACAAGAAACAAAAGGGGAGAAGAAGATGGAGAGTGGTAGAAAAATAAGAAATAATCTACGGCAAATTATATAACGATAATTTACATCATTAGTTGTTTAGTTATAGGCTGATTATAAATAGTGGGGGAGTCAGGATTTGTAATCCGGAGGGACAAATTTCAGATGTTTAATAAAATCGACAAAAATTTTAAGAAAAAAGATGATCACATAAATTGCTTAATATATATTTTTGTTATGGACAAGACAATTATTCTCATATGGCAAAAGAGGAGTTTTTATAAGTTTCATTGCATATTAAGAAAATTATCAACAAAAAAAAAAAAAATTTTTTTGTCGGTGAACCCCAATTTTAAGTTATGTGATCCCCAATTATCAAAAAATACGATTCATCAAATAATAAGCGTTTAAACAATATGAAAATAGATATAAAGACATTTGGGTTACATTTGAAAAAAAATAATAATGCAACTTTATTTGACTAATGAAATTATTACAGTGTGTTCTGTAAAATAAAATTAGAAATTTAGTTCCAAACACTATAAAATAAAAAATTTGAATTTAGGCACACATAATTAAAGAGATAAAAAAATACGGAGAAAAGGAAGCCTTATTCAAGGCCCAACAACCACTAGACCATCTTTTAATTTTGTGATACATGTTTATGTAATGTATATAAACGTATTCATTGTATCTTTTTATGCTTACAAAAATCAATTTTTTTTTCTTTTTTTTTTGAAATGGGGGGACAACTGTCCCCCCATGTTCCTATAGTGGCTCTGCCACTGATTATAAATATGTAATCAGATTAATTGTTTATAGTAGTGAATTAAGATAGAATTTGTATCACATTATTTTTGATAAATAGAAACACAATTTAAATTTGAGATTATACCATCGAATATTAGTTTATATTTTATAAACACTTTGTGAGTTAATCTATTATATTATAGAGATATAATTGTTACCTATTTTGTATTACCTATTTTTTTTATATACAAAGGGAAAGTGAATATTATTTTCGCAGCAAGATTATTTATGATCTTTCCCAATAGTCTGGTATCAGAGCCAGGTTACAGACATATCCGTTATATAAAACAAAATGGAAGATTCGATGGTAAGCTTATCGGGAATGATCAAATTGACGTCGTCCAATTATTCCATGTGGAAGTCTCGAATGGAGGATATCCTTTATTGTAAGGATTTGTATAAACCCATCAAGGAAGAAAATAAACCGAAAAGTAAAGCCGAAAATGTATGGAAATTGGAGAATCGAAAGGTAGACGGGTTGATATGACAAAATATTGATCAAAGTATTTTTTAACATGTTGCTAATGATACCAATGCCTACAAGCTTTGGAAAAAGTTGGAGTCAATGTATGAGAGGAAGACAGCTTTAAATAAAGCTACATTGGTGAGAAGGTTGGTTTGTCTTTTATACAAAGAAAATAAAAATATGGCAGAACACATGAATGAATTTCAAGGCATTGTTAATCAACTAACAAATGTTAGCATTACTATTGAAGATGAGGTCCAAGCCTTATTACTCCTTAGCTCATAGCCCGATAGTTGGGAAACTCTTGTTATCTCGTTGAGCAATTCGGCTCCGAATGGTAAACTCATCCTTGACATGGTGAAAGATAGCTTGTTCAATGAAGAAGCTAGAAGAAAAGAATTTGCCTCCACAAATAATAAAACTGAAGCACACATTATTGAAAGTCGAGGGAGACCTAGAGGCTCCCAAAGTCAAGATAAATCAAGAGGCAGATCAAAATCTAAGAAGAGGTTCACTTGCTTTTATTGTCATAAGGCAGGACATAAGCAAAGTGAATGTCGAATATGGAAGAGGGACATGCGATCAAAGAATGACAAAAGTAGTGATAATGAAGATTGTAGACATAAAATTTTGATCCTACTTTTGTAATTGTCACTAATAATTATCTTTTATTATTATAGTATTCATTTTTTGCAAATAATTACTATTATTTTGCTAAATATTTTTATAAATTTAATAACGTTTGTTTTATTGTTTAAAACGAAGAAAACGAGTAACAATAATGATTTTTATTCATAATTCCCAAAATATATGTTACAATTTGTACTTCTAAACTATTAAATTACAAAATATTGAAGTACAACTAACACTACATATATTTTTACCCAGCTCCACCGAACTAATTTTCGGGCTAGACTTGTGGATTAACAAGTAAGTTAATACATCCATTAGAAGGACCACTAGCCCCACAATGTACATGAAGTACATCCTTATCATCTTCATGTCATCCTCAAAGGTGAAGACAGGCTAATCCTCCTGGTTTTCTTGAAACATGGTGGCCGAGTTTAATGGTGGTTTTTGTTTGGTTTTTCGGGTAAGGAGGAAGATGGAAGAAGATAAGAATTAAGTGGTGAGTGGAGATTTTGGATAAGGGTAATTTCTTTTTATAGTAAAAAGTAGGTATTTTAGACCGTAGTTTTATACGTATATGTATAATAATCGTATAGTATAAAGTACAATATTTTTTTGTCTCGCCAGGGGAGTATGTCATTTTCTTTATAAACAAGCATTATTTAATCCTTTAGAGTATATTAAGTATATTAGTATGTTCACTTAGATTGTTAGAGCATTTTTTTTTTATTTTTTATTTTATCTAGTGATTTTTGCGATTTGTGCAATACTCTATTATATGACCAGTTTACCTATAAAGTCCACTACTCTAAAGACTTATGCCCAACCAATGTAGGAAAATGACAAACATTCCCACACCTAAATAGGTACTACATGTTGTAGTGCTAAAGGAACCTCCTTTTATATACACCTGTTAAAATGTCATTGTCTTTTTATTCCACATACTAGTTTCGATAAATACAAGTTCGGACCAAACCCGTCGATATTTATTTAGGTATTGTATGGATGAGAGTAAAAGAGGGATACACATGGTTGGAAATATATAATTGTACGTGTATGGATTTTCGTATGATTGTTAGATGAATAGTGTTGGCAGCTAAAAAATAGGATCGTGCTATTCTTTATTTCAATGATTTTTCTTTTCTTTGCGGTGAATTCATTCTGACACTTACTTTTGGTTTTTTTCGTTTGTTTTTTAATTTTCCTTTTTCTTTTATGTTCTTTATTTTTAATGATTTGTTTATTAATTCTAGTTTGTGTATTACTTCGTCAATTTTGATAAACAATTGTCAATAGTGAAATAACGTTACCTTTTTTTTATCCCCTGCGGTTGACATTGTATCCAATAAATTTCAATTTGGATCAATTTTACCAATATTTATCTGACGCTAATTGGGACAGCTGGATTTCATACGCGTCATATATTGCATATCATTATTCAAAACACTATTTGACACTATTCAAACACTATTTGACACTATTCAAATAGTATTTTCCGTTACGTTAATTTGCATTGCCGACGTGAATTTGGTCTTCTGTTTTATTTGTTTTCCCGTTGTTTTGATCTAGTTTTGTATCTTTTATTTTTTTTATTTTTATTTTTATTTTTTTTATTTATTTATTTTTTCGACTATGATAAGTATAAATTTGTGTTTTAGTAGAGTAAGTCAAGATAAGAGTTCATCTTTTTTTTTAGGTCATTTGGTCAAGGGAATATATTTTACTTTTGACCACCTTAAATTTATGTCGTATGACTTAATATTGTATGATTTTACATGGTGTACTTTCACTTTGACCATGTCATTCTTATGATTTTATATGATTGACCTTACTTTATACTTTTAGTAAGGGTTATTATTTGAAACGCTCGTATTTATAAGGTTTTGTCGTATGTTTAGATGTTCTTGGGTAAATTTATATGTACTACCTAATAAGGGTAGGGTTTTCTTTATATATATATATATATATATATATATATATATATATATATATATATATATATATATATATATATATATATATATATATATAAACTCTGAAATATTATGTCCAACCCTACTAGTATTGTAACCTAATGTCTTTGTGTAACTTTCAGAGCTGACATCTCAATGCTGATATTTATTTTATAAATGTTGTTTTAGCACCTTGGTGAGTATAATAGTCATCGTATACCATGCGAGTATTATTTTTGAGTTGTGACATGACTTGGTCATATATTTTCTTTTTTTGTAATACCACGGTTTTCTTTATTTTATCAGTTTAAGTGTTGCAAAACAGATTAAGTAAGTTTGTTACATATAAAACGAAAGAATTTAATATCAAGATTCTCATTATCACCAAAATCTTGATATTTACCAAAATAATCCTTGAATTTTAATTTATTTATTTATTTTTATTTACAAATTAACCCCTTTATTTTCTAATAAATACCCCCCTAATTTTCAAGTTTTAGACACACTAAAATTTCCTACAAATTGTCTCTCTTAAAATTCTCTCTAAAAAATTTTACTCTAATCTTTGCTTTAGTTAAAATCTCTCTAATTTAGCTTTATTTTTAAGTTATTAGCTTATAAAAAGCATCTTATAATTAAGTTGTTATTGTTATTTTTATTTAAGTATTGTTATTATCTTTAATTCCTATAAAAAAAAACATAAAAATATTTCAAGTTCAAGCATTATTTTTCTTTATTATCCTTGTTAAAAAATATTAGTTTAATTGCTTAAGTATTCCTAGTCTATATTAAAAAACCAAAAAAAAGGGTTTGTTTCTCAAGATTTAGCTTTATTTTTCAAGTTTATTTTCTCTAATCAAAAATAAAAAAAAGGTTCTTTAGCTTTATTTTTGCGTTAATTTCTTTCAATATCTCAAAACTCCAAAAAAATCACTTAGTCTCTTTTATTTCTTTTTAATTAAGGAGTGATCATCTTTTCATCCTTGATAAGTAAGAAGGGTTATCCAAAAAATTGCTACATCTAGCTCAAGGTATTATCTTTATTCCTTTCTTAATTTCCTTAATTATTATTATTATTATGCTAACTAATATGTTCGCTTCCATGTGATGATACCAATAGGGGTAATGACGATATTAGGTGCTAAATTAGCCCTAAATCTTTCATTACTCCACATTAGAAAGCCAAGCCTATTGGTGAGGTGATAGGTTATAAATAGGGGAGTAATTGCATTTTTGCATTGCATCTTTTTCTAATGCATTTAATTTTAAAAGGTTAATACATTCATGTGTCTGCCTAAAGTATATTTTTTAAGAATTATTTATTTCTTAAAGTGAGCTTAAAGACCTAATGAATCAAGAGTTATGTAAAGGATGTTCAAGAGTAAAGAATTACTTACCACGTCCCAAAGATGGCCTGTGAAACAACCCTTAAGCCTAGAATTAGTTCCATTTATTTAGCTCAAGTGATAGAACTTTTCAAGAGCTTTCCAACCGTATCTCACAATAATTTATTCGATTTTTCTATGATTTTTAATGATTTTTTAGTTCAAGCTATCAAAGAGATGAAATAGGCACGTTTTTCTCTTAATTGTTTTTTTTTTTTTTTTCAAAATTGTATTAATTTATTTTTAAGAAGCTAATGGTGGTATGAAAACTATGTTACTTTATATTATATATATACTTCTTAACTTATGGAGTTTAAATTAAGATGTCTTCCTTTTATCTAAAGATGACTTTAGAAATAAGAGTTTTTAATTCTAAGTGTTGTTTTAAGAAACTTTAGTCTTATTTTAAAGATGACTTTTGAAATAAGAGTTTTTGACAAACTTTAATTCTAAATGTTGTTGTTTTAAAAATCCTTAATCTTATTTTTAAGATGATTTTCAAAATAAATGATGTCTTAAGGACTTTAATTTTATTTTAAGATGACTTCAGAAATAAAAGTTTTAACAAATTTTATTTTTTTTTTATAATTTTGTGAACTTTTTTATTTCAAACCCTTTTGTAACACAATAATGAATCATAACTTTTCTTGTTTATTTTTAATAATTAATGATAGTTAATAAAAGGTTATGGCCTCATTTCCAAACATGAGGTTAAGATTAATTATTTAGTTGTATAAGGTTGTAACAATTATCCATCTCTACAAAAATATGTCAACTACCAAATTAAAAACCCAATGGAATTGGTTATTTAAAACACGGCATCTGTCCGAACTACGAAGGTTTTGATCCGTGAGTGAATTCAAAATCTCTCTATAATCGGTACGTAGTGCAACTTTGGTGCTCAAACCTACCTTATATATATATATATATATATATATATATATATATATATATATTGTGATTAATATGTCTTAAAACTTGTTTTTTAACAACGCAATAGTAAGAGCCCGTTTCTTAGAACGGAAGGGAAGACGAGTTCCAGACGTTCGATTCTCTTAACCTAAACCCCGAACCCTGTGCCTTATTTATCTTTATGGAGTTAATAGTTGTTCTTTTTAAGTTTTATTTCTTAAAATCGACTGTTTTAAAATCCGTCCTTATTCGGATAAAAATAAGGTGGAGACTCTAAGTTTTGTTTATAAGTCTTATCAGACACTTAATTGGAACCTTTGTAGACTAATCTTTGTCCACTAAAAACCAGGTACCACAATCTGGCGACTTCACTGGGGAATCTCTTTTTATATTAAATGTGTAGTGGTTTAAACCTGAATTTGTGTTGTTAATTCATTTAAGTGTACTTATGGGGTCATTCATCATTCATCAATTGTCATGAGCATAAGCATTCTTTTTTTTTTTCTTTTTAGCTCGGCACCTCTGCCTATTGGTAAGGTCGGATTTAGACAATCAAATTAATGAATTAAGGGCGTAAACCTACATCCGTTCGCTATTGTAATAGGCTATGTTAGGAATGTCCACCCTTGGTGTTCGCAGTTGGAAGTGATACGAGGCTACTTGGTTAATAATTTCCTCAAAACAGATTGACCTTTAGATTAAGAAACATGTGCATCAATACAAACATGGAGTCTCTACGGTCATTTGTGTTAATGATTCATTCGTGTTGTCATGAAAGTCTTTTTTTTTTAAAAAAAAAACTTTTTTTAAGATAAAATTGTTTTTTTAGAAAGCCTACTTATGGACCCAATAATAAACTAAGAGTTATCCTTAGAACTTCCCTCATATGATCTCAAGAGAGTTTAACTTTCTAAGACTAACAGACACCACATGTGGTGCATTTTAAGCAATGCCAAAATCTCCCTTTAAAACCTTTTCAACTTAAAGAATGGTTTAATCACTATCGATGAGTTAATATGTGAATTAATGTTCTTCTCAAAGGAAAGTCTTACACCCCTCAACACCTTGAAGGTTTGCTCAACCATGTTCTTGAAAATTGCAGTTCACTTGTTGTTTAGAGACTGAGATATGGATACAGGAGCACAAATATGTAGTGGAGGAAGCTGTTGGGGTTCCATCCGCTAGATATGCTTTAGGAGATGTGAATCACTAAGTGCTATATATCATCGGTTGAAGTTACAGGGTTTCCTCAAGTCAAAACACAATAACTACACTATGCTGTCTCCTGGGGCTGATATGGGAAAGTATTGTAACTACTGTCATTACTACGGACATAATACAAATTTTTGTAGTGATATAAGACATGCAGTCCACCAACTGATTGATGATGGGAAAATTCCAATTCCAAGATCGTGGACTCCACTTACTCTAAGATTTACCGATGCAGATTTGCCGAATGACTACAGTAATGACCGGCCCTTGTCCATTACCTTGGTATCAGATTGTTACAAGGTCTCAGGAATTTTGGTAAACAGAGAGTCCACATTCAACATCTGTAGCAAAACCATTCTCAAGAAATTAGGGTGTGAAGATGCTCCTTTAAGACCCTCAAAAAAGGTGGTTAGAACAAGCTATCGCACTTTTATGCAGGCAATTGGGGAAATCACCCTACCATTAGGATATCATGATTGGGTTTGTAATGCTGAGTTCCAAGTAATCGATGACCCGGAAAGCCTCACCTTTACCTTGGCAAAATCATGGTTACAACACATAGGGGCAATTGCCTCTGCACTTCATCAGAATGTCAGATTTTCAACCCCGGGCGGTGTGATGACCATTCATTGGGATGCAGTCTTACAGAACATGGCAACCACGGTGTGTAATATGGTGAGTTTTGGGGAAGGATCGACTTCGAGACCAAAGAAGGAGAATTATGAAAGATCATTATGGGACTTACTATCGAATTCCTCAATGTATCGTGAGGCTTTTAGTGATTATCTCAAAAAGAACAATCATAAATGCCTCAACCCCTTTTAGAGATTTGAGGGAAATCTTCAAACTTGATCCTCACCAGGTCAAAGACGATTTGATTAGAAAGGGTTTTATAAATGACTCACTGGATCACGCAATGATATGCCATAACATCAAGTATCATCACGTTCACATTGATGAAGAGTCTTCCATTAATATGTGCCCGTACCATACATTTGTTGATTGGGAATTTGAGGAGGAAGAACTTAGACCTGTAACAATAGATGATTTTTGTAACAACGACGTATATGAAAATGTATGTGGTAAAATTGATGCAATTTTTAAGTACAAAGGTGTAAGTTTCACCACAAGTTTCATAATTTGTGATATACCAGTTCCCTATGATATCAAACTTGGTCAGCCTTGGATTTACCAATTTCATCCCCTCATGTTAGTTCAATCCCAAAAGATGCCGGCAAGCTCCGTGAATCTTTAACCTTCCATGGCTCTAAGATTTTAACCTTACGGCCTGAATCTCCAGATGATAAAAGCCCGCATCCAAAGGTTTCCACTATAGAACGATCCAAGGCCTCTCGCCAAGAAAACACTGTCCCCCATTCTCGTCAAACTAGCCTCGAATTACTATATGATGTGCCTATCCATGAATCAATATATTCTCAAAATGTATTTAAAACCTTAGACGCTTTTCACTCTTCCTCACGAAAAGGGAAAAGCATCGAACATCACGATGTCGATCCAGGGCTCACCTTTATAGATAGCGATTTACCCCCTAATCACTATCATAATGAACCACTACATATCACTCTTCGACACGGTTCAATTTATATTAATCACATATTGGTTGACACCGGATCTGATGTTAATCTCTGTTCCCGAGAATACCTGTACGAGCTAGGGTACAATGATTTACATATTACTTACCGCTCCATTATTCTCAAGGGTTTTGACAAATTGCCAAGGGAAGTGACAGGGTCTATAGTCTTACCTTTGGTACATGAGAATGTTCTATTTAGCATAGAGTTTATGGTAGTGGATTTTCGACTCTCATGCAACTTGTTACTAGGGAGACCTTGGCTGCATGAGTGTAAAGCAGTCTCATCTAGCTTACATCAAAAGTTGAGAATGAGAGCATCATGGGGCATCATCACTATATGTGGTGACTATAGCAGGGGAGCCTATGAAGGAGAAAGCTCGTCGCAGTATGGCGGTTGGATAAACACCATAAGCACAGCGGGTCATTACATAGAAAATGATGAAGCGTTTGAAATAAGGCGCCCACCCTTTGCAAAAAGAACAATATATTTTCCTATTCCGGAGAATGAACGGGACAAGCCAAATTGGATGCCCAATAAGGCAAAGGCCGATGATATCCGAAGGAGGTTTAATTGGCTTTACGACAAAGATATAGCAGTTCCTTGCGAGGGGGTTGAAACATCCACGAATAAAGTGGCATCTCTTCGAGAAATCATGGAACCTTACATCTTCCTCGACAACATCGACCTTTTTACAACGGAATCGTGCATGGTAGTATATAAACTATGGGCATCATGGATCTTGGACAAAGAAGATAACCCTTTCTATGTTGCCAAACGGAAAGCTGCTTGGGAGAAGCGACTTTTGACCGGGGAAATAGATGCATGATAGTGACCTTAGTTATATTTTCATTAAAGTTATCTTTGTAAAGTGTTTTTTTTTTTTTTTTTTTTTTTTTTTTTTTTTTTTTTTTGTGAACTACGAGTGACTTGATCCCTGAAAACAAAAATTGAAATTAAAAAAAAAATGAAAAAATAAAAAAAAAAATCTTGTAACAGGGTACGTAGCCAGCTCTCTTTGAGTGCAGTCGCAAAAAAAAAAACATCCATCACTACACTCAGCACATTCCTGCACTCAAGAATACGTAGGCAGCCTTCGGGCCCGGCCACTAACAGTTTGTTATTGTTGCAGGTTTCACTTATTTATTTATTTATTTATTTTGCTTTCCTTCATCATGAGGTGGAAAATAGACGAAAAAGAGCATTAATTCATATTTATATAGTGATACAACCATAACAGGGAATGAAAAAAAAATACATAATACAAAGGTCAAAAAGGCCCTAACTAAATCTCAGGAGACGGTGGAGCTTCAAACACCTTTGTTTGACCCCAAGTAAACCCTTGGAAATGATCAACCATAAGGCAGACTCCTCGAAGCATGTCTTGAGGGGAATGTCGAATACTAACTTCCCAACCACAAGAGCGCATTAGGAGTAGTATGTCACACAAATTTTGCTAGGTATTTGCTGGGTAGACATCAAGCCTAGTCAGAGATGAGATGAAGCGGTTAACATCCATCACTACTTCTAATTGTTTCACCTATAGTGAGCGAGCCTTTTGCAACCCATTTTGCAGTAAGAAAAGTGAGGAAAAGGAAAAGCTAGGTCCTCTAAGCCTTGAACCAAAACCAAACTTCTAAACATGCCCGGGTTCTCACAATGTATACCCACCTCTACATCCATCTGAGCCATCCGATAAGGCTGCTAGAGATATAGTATGAGGATCTTCTTGTGACCAAGGAGTAGTTGATAATGCCCTAGTTAATCTATCTATTATTATGAAGAGACTCCTTTAACCTATTGACCATAAAGTCTCAGGGAGACGAGATACGTAACGCCTATGACGCGGAGGTAGTTTCTAAAGGAAATTCTCCTTAGATTCTCGATAGTTTGAAGGACCGCCCATCATCATTGTTAAATGATTATAGGTTATGAAATCTGATATACCCAACCAAGGATGATTGACTGAGCTTTGAGGCGGGCCTCTCCCTTGGCGTGAGGAAGTCCCAGAATAACGAGGGGTATTATAAGCCGATATGGCCATTGATCCTTCAGACAATCAAGTGAGTAAAAAGAAACATGTGTCACTCCATAGGAATAGAGTTGATGGGAGAGAATTATGCCCTGCAAGAATACAAGATCTTGTTACGTCTATGTTTTCAGAGACCTCCTTGCCGATTGACAAATTAGAGATGAGTAGAACCAAACAAGTAGGGAGATAGTTTCTGCGTAATATGGAGATACTATGTAATATTTGACTCGTACAGTACCCACGAGCATCCCAAAACAATAGCCTGAGAGACGAGTACATAGGAAGATTAAAAGGGAAATGTGATGGTAGGTTCGGACTCTCTACGAGTTGGATAGTAAAAGGGAGGTTTTGTTGACTTATAGTAGCTATGATAGGGTAAACCGAGTCTCTAGAGAAACGTAGGAACAGAGACAGGGTTAGCACCATTGTATCTGCCACAAATAAGAAGATTGACTCTGGAGATCTATTTATCTCGAATACCTGGGGTGGACCAGTCACTAGTGAAAGTTTCACTAGAGGAACTGAAGGTGGGATAGCTGTAGAATGATGATCATAAGGGAGAGAGAGGTTTTCCCTAGAAAATTGAGATGGATGATCTTCTGGCCGTATTGAACTAAGAATCCCGTTGCGTTCTCTCTCTCGTAATTCTTGGAGGGAAGAGTGCGAAGTGTCAGAGAAGAAGTGAATTAAATCTCTAACGCGCGAGGCATTAGGATCCATAACTCAAATTTGAGCAAAGTGAGAAAAATCTCAAAAGAAAACACTTGAGATTTTAGAGAGAGAAGAAGTTTGGGTGAATAATCCTTATTCAAGTTTTAGTTTTTTATAAGCCGAGAACCAATGGTGTGTTCAACACACAAGGAATCTTCGTAGTAGGGTCCAAGTCATTTTTGAATTTTTTTTTTTAAAAAAGGGGTGTTCATTTCTTTTAAAAATATTTTATTTACTTTTTGTTAGCTTGTCGAAGAAGTTTTTTGTAATGTTCCCTTTTTACCCCAGGAAATCTACCTGGACCCGCACAGGATCTAGGCTTGTCCGGCAAACCTCTTCTCACAGTTTACAATCTGATTCAGTAGCCTTCTCACCGGGTCATTCGACGCCAAGGGAAATTTATTCTCCACCACCAAGCGAAATGTCTGAGATTCTTGGCCATGAAAGTTCGCTAAACCCTGATCCATCTAATGATCTTCGAGGAATGATGCGAGCTATCCTTGATTGTCAAGATACTATGGAACAAACAATACAGAGTTTGTTAAGACAGAGTGCAAGTGCTCCTCCTCCTCATCATGATTCAGAGGTAGCTTCGCCATTGCATTTAGATGATGGAAGCGGTGATACAGAAGCTCCTACTAAGATCGAGGAAGATATTCTCAGGCTCAAGGAAGTACTAAAGGGTATGACCAAAGCGAAACCTTGGTTGGATATTCATGGTCTTACCTTATTTTCGAAAGCACGACTGCCACCTGGGTTTAAGATGCCGAATCTCACGAGATTCGATGGTACAGGAAGTCCCACCAATTTCTTGAAATTGTACGCAGGGGCTATGAGTCCTTGGGGTGTTGATGAACCTTTAATGGCACAATTGTTTCAACAATATTTAGATGGGGCTGCCGCTCATTGATTTCTTAATCTGGAAAATTCAAAGAAAACTTCGTGGGCTGATATTGTGCGAGAATTTTCTAGCAAATACAGATATAATGAAGAGATCGATGTAACAAGGAGGGATTTGGAGAACACTGCGCAAAATCCTAATGAGACGTTTTCTGCTTTCATTACTAGGTAGAGAAATAAGGCTGCAAAGATGGTGAATAGGCCGAACGAGAAGAACAATTACAGATGATAGTGAAGAATCTTCTTCCCGTCTATTAAGGAGAAATGGCTTTCCAGTGTTTTCTGTCATTCAAGGCTCTCATATCAACAGGAACCTTGGTGGAGGATGCCATAAAAAAGGGACATATCAAGAAGGATGAAGGGAGCAGCAGTAACACCTCTTACAATCCCAAGTTTGGGGGCAAGAGGAAAACCAATAACAATGACTCAATACCTTCAAAACCAACAAACTTGATACATAATATTGGCGCCGCTCCAGCATTCCAACTCAGGCCATAGAGAAATTTTTCGCCTTTGAACATGACCTACGCTCAAGCTTTCTCCAAACTAAAAAAGGCCAACCTAGTTCAACCTTTGAACCCAAGGCCACCCCCAAGAAACCCTCCTCTTAGTTACAACCCAAACCAACACTGTGAATTCCATCAAGGGCCTGGGCATGACATTGAAAATTGCATAGCATTCAAGCACCGTATTCAAGATCTAGTAGATGGAGGAAGGCTTTCAGTTGGGGCATCCTCTGATAAATTTAAAAATACACAACCAAGCATCACTAATAATCCTCTTCCCAATCATAAGCCTCCTGTCTCTATAAACACCATCTCCACCTCTAGTAACCAGATTAATCCAACATTATTAATGGTTCGAAATGCCCCTCGAATGTATAAGATGCAATTATCCGAGAATTATGTGTGTGTTGTGTATGATCACTCCACTCAGCAAAAGGTCAAGCTTGTGCCATGCAAGGGTTCCGGTGTTACTCTTAATAAGGATCCGTTCTCTGATGTTTGCGCCACTATGGGTTATAATGGGGCATTTTGCCTAATAGATGATGAAGAGGATGCTTTCTCGTTGTTAATTGCTGAAAAAATGCTGGGGCACACCTTAATACCCCTAGAATCCTCAATGTCCGATCTACCTTGACGATCTTAGTGACGATGAAGATCTACATGTGGCTCATTTGACTCGCGCAGGTCGTCACTTTAAACCTTCATGTCTTGAAGATGAGAACCCCGTGGAAGCCTTGAGAAGGAAAGAAAAAGACAAGGAATTGACAGAGGAGAATAAGGAAGAAGATGATGCTATTAAGCGCATGAAGGAGGTTAATGCAAATGTTTCTATATGGAAGTTATTGACTCATTCACAACCCCATTGGGCTGCTGTTCTGAGAAATCTCAATGAAGTTTCAATTGATCCATCCATAACACTGGATCAAATGGTAGGACTTATTCATGGAGCCGACCGCACTTTAATGTTTACCGACAATGATCTCCCAGAAAGTGTCAACCATAATAACTCTTTGCACATAACTGTGAAATGTCATGGGTGGAAAATACCTCGGGTACTTATTGACAATGGTTCCGCCGTCAATGTATGCCCGTATCGAGTTATGACAAAGCTGGGTTATCAAAAAGAAGATTTGACACCTTCAAGCCAGGTTGTTAGGGCTTATGACAATGCCAAAAGAGATGTTTTGGGGTTAATTGAGTTACTTTTGGAATATGGGCCAGGGCGGTAGCCTTTACCTTACACCAAAAGGTGAAGTTGCTCACAGATCATGGCGCAGTAACACTTGTGGGTAATTCAGAAGTTATGAATGTTTCTAGTGTTGGAAAATCGGTGCTCCACTTAGATGAAGAAGAGGGTAGTCGATTAGACGGATTCACTATTCATAATATTGGATCTGATTCAATTAGCTCATGGAAGGAAGAAGAAGAAACCGAGGAAGATCCGAAAGAGGACTTAGAGGAAGATGAAGAAACCGAGGAGGATCCGAAAGAAGAAGAAACTGAGGAAGATCCAGAAGAAGGGCTTCAAGAAGATGACAATAACTCTGAGGTCAATCCTCAAGAAGTTAGGGTTGGAACAAATTGGTCCAATGAAGACGAGGTAGAAAGAGAGCCTAAAACTCCAAAAGACAATGACCCATGTTTTAGAGGAGAATCTTGGACAAGTAATTCTTTTAGACAGGGTCATGATGAGGGATCTCGAAAGAGGTCTAGGGCCGAGGATTTTGATTTGGATTTCGATGTCCTGTGTTATAGAAAGTTAGTATACCCGGAAGAGTTGATTCTTTTCCCTAACTACAGACATGTAGATCGTTATCTTAATCTCCCCCAGTTCGAGAAGTTCAATGGGTTGGAAGATCGCATCCTCCATTTATACAACTTTGTGAACACCTTATATCCTTTAAATGTTCCAGAAGAACATTTTCCTATGTTGTTCAACAGAAGTCTGGGTGGGCCTGCGTTATCGTGGTATTATACCTCAGGAGCAACAAGTAAAGGTTCTTGGGGAGAAATAGCTAAAGCATTCAGTGATTGGGCATTTGAATTTCGACATACTGACACCGAAAAACTGAAGCTAGTGAATATGGAGCAAAGTGACCGGGAATCATTTTCACATCTCTTTTCAAGATGTTCTTACGTTCGGGCTCAACTTCGTTTTCCCATTACTGATCGGGAGTTCATGTTGATATTACTAAGGAAGTTAAATGATTTTTATTATCGTCATTTGGTCTCCATCAAATACGCCAACCTCTCGCACATGGAGAGACATGGTTACGAAATTTATGCCTATCGACTACAGGAAAGAAGGCCTAAGGTGCACCTTCAAGGTGAAAGAGCTAACAGGAGGATATTCACTCGAATCGAAGAACCATTAAGTGTGGTGTACGATCGTTTGAGCAAAAAAGGTATTCTTCGGGCGAAAAACTATACGTATTCATTACCACCACCTGGAACCGATATGAGACAATATTGTAGTTATTGCCATCAATACGGGCATAGAACAGATACTTTTTATGACCTTAAGTGCGCAATCCAGGGTCTCATTGATCATGGGGTCATCACTCCAGCCCATCCTAAGTTTAGCGCACCAGAGACAAACCCGGCACAGCCACAGGCCTCTCAAGCTGATTTGTTCCTTCAACTGCTCGAAGAAGGTCGTATCAAGCCACTACCTCGTCGAGTAGGAGCTGATCCTGTTGGGCCAAATATCAACAAATATTGTCACTATCATCAGTTACATGGCCATGATACTAACGAATTTCATGCCCTCTGTTGGTGTATAAAACGCACAACGAAAATTTCCTGCCCGAATCAGAAAGTGTCCATAAATGCCCTTTCCATTTTGACACGCGAAGACGATCCCACTTTTTTGATTGTTCGTCACTATTCGGAAAAGATATCTCAACAAGACTACGAGAAATACTGTTGAAAACCCTGAAGCCTAAGGAATCTCTACGTGGGGAAGGAAGCATCCGCAACAACATGGTGATCTCTATATTACCCTCCATCAACAACATGGTAGTATGAGCTTCGTAAACCAAGCATTTTTTTCTTTCTCTCTATATTTTCTTTTGGTACAAAGAACTACGTACAGCTTGATCCCCCAAAGCACTATTTCAAGATCATACACAAAAATTGTACTTGCACGCACATTGTTATTGGGGTACGTAGGCAACTCTGATTTAGTGCAGCTGTTTCAAAAAAAAAGAATCTTCTTCTTCCATTTTGAACTACGACGGGTCTGATTCTCAAAAAAAAAAAAAAGATAAAATACAAAATTTGTCTGGAGATACGTAGGCAGCCTTACAGCGCGACCCGTAATAATTAAAAGATTTTTTTTTTTTTTTTGGAATGAACACCTCGCTAACTTGTCTAACTTAACAGACGTCTTTTAAATGTTTACCAAAATCTTTTTCCCGCATGCATTTTTGCATTTATCATTTACTCTTTTTTTTTATTATTATTTTTTTAAAAAAAGCGGAGGAAGTCCTAATATTGAGTATGTAATGTTTAGGTATCCTTTTCCAACCAATGACCAACCAAACTCGAAAATCTACTCTATCCCCGGATTCCATACCACAAACACTTACTAGAGGACTTCAATTGATGTTGAAAATAGGTTATGTTCCGGGAGCTAGTTTAGGATGCAACGGTGAAGGCATGAGGCACCCAATCCCAATAATAGATAAGCGAAATCGTCATGGTTTGGGTTTCTATGAGAAAATGGGTTCTAAAGTTATGAAAAGGAAGTCTTTCACCTTGAATGGGCAATTTGTGTTGAAAAACGACACTGAGCCGTTTTATGAGTTTCCTGAACCTTGGTGTGACTTGGATAAAGAAAAAATTCTCCCTGGGTTAGAAATTTTCTTTGCAGAAGCAAGGAATGAAGAATCTATTAAGAAATGGTTTGATAAGAAACCAGTATTTAAGAAAGATATTGATTGGGCTGACCATCTAAGGCAAGGAGTTCTAAGAGGCTTGTTTTCACCAATTTCTGATTATAAAGTCCGATTCGATCCCATTACACTTATCACTCCAATAAAAACAGAAGTTGAAAACAATATTCGATCCGAAACTCAAGAACAATTCCTTCCTTTCCCCGAACTATATCCTTTTCAATCCTCTAATTCAGATGGTTATGAAACCGATAGCTCATCATCTAGCCAATCATCTATCCATACATTGCCTATTATCTCATATCATGAAGATATCAAAGGAATTGCTTGTAAACATATTTGCGTACAAGAAATTGATCTTGATCATGATGCATTTTCTAATAATGAACTTTTCAATGAACCTGGATCATGCGGGACACCCATGGAAGAGTCTATAACTGTAAACATAGGTACGGATAGTGATGTAAAAGAAGTCAAGACAGGATCATCCCTTTCCTTTAATGAACAAAATGCATTCATTATTTTACTTAAAGAATATGTGGATGTGTTTGCATGGTCTTATGCTGATATGCCTGGTGTCGATCGTAGTATTGCTGAACATCGTATACCACTCTACCTCGATAGCAAGCCAAAGCAACAAAAGCTTCGTAGAATGAAACCAGAAGTTAGTCTCAAAGTTGAAGAAGAAATTCAAAAGCAGCTTGATGCCAAATTCATCAAACCAATCAAGCATCCGGAATGGCTGGCGAATGTAGTGGTAGTGCCTAAAAAGGATGGAAGGGTCAGAGTGTGCATTAATTTTAGGGATTTAAATTCAGCATCACGAAAATACTATTTTCCATTGCCCCACATTGATGTTCTAGTTGGTAACACTGCCAGACACGCCATGTTCTCATTCTTGGACGGATTCTCAGGGTACAATCAGATACTCATGTCAAAAGAGGACATGTTAAAAACTTCTTTTATTACCCCATGGGGAACCTTTTGTTATAGAGCAATGCCCTTCGGATTTAAGAATGCTGAGGCCACCTATTAACGGGCTGCAACGATGATTTTGCATGATCTCATCCATGATATTGTGGAGGTCTATGTTGATGACATGATTGTCAAGATTCATGATCGTGAGACACACATTGATGCTTTAAAATCATTTTTTGACAGAATTAGGAAATACAATCTGAGATTGAATCCTCAAAAATGTGTATTTGGAGTAACTTCGGGAAAACTTCTAGGCTTCGTTGGACGGCATTAAAGTCGACTCTGACAAGGTAAAGGCCATACAAGAGCTTCCTCCACCAAGAACGGAAAAGGATATTCGGGGATTTCTTAGTAGAATTCAATATGTTAGTAGGTTCATATCACAATTGACAACCTGGTGTGAACCTATATTCAAGTTACTTAAGAAAAATGTTCCTACAAAATGGAATGACGAATGTCAGGCTTCATTCAATTCAATGAAAGAATACCTCTCCAATCCTCTAGTTTTAATGCCACCAAAGCCGGGGCAGTCCTTGATATTATATCTTACTATCACGGAAACGGCCACGGGAGCTCTCTTGGCACAATACTAAGAGGGTACAAGGAAGGAAATAGCTATCTACTACCTCAGCAAAAAGTTCCTACTGTATGAAACTAGATACACTCCTTTGGAAAGAGCTTGCATTGCCCTTATTTACGCTACAAAGAAGCTTCGACATTATTTGCAAGCACATACTACTTATCTGGTTTCGAGGTTAGATCCAATCAAGTACATTTTTGAGAAGCCAATCTTGAGTGAAAGAATAGCAAGATGGCATGCGATATTGTCAGAATTTGACATTCAGTGTGTGAATCAAAAGTCTGTTAAAGGGAGGGCTATATCTAAAGCTTTGGCTGATGGACCTATATCGGGTGATGAATTTGATGACGATTTTCCAGATGAACATATTTTTTATCTTAGTATGTCACAATGGAAGATGTATTTCGACGGAGCCTCTAATAGGAGGGGCAATGGTGTAGGAGTATTATTAATCGATCCTTATGGAGTACATATTCCCTTCGATGTGAAGCTTAGTTTCCCAACGACGAATAACACGGCTGAATATAAAGCTTGCATCTATGGAATCAAAGCAGCATTAGCAACTGGTGCAAAAAATCTCACAGTGTACTGTGATTCTTATCTCATAATTTCCCAGACTATTAGAGCTTAGAAAGTTCGGGATGAAAGGTTGCAAATGTTCATGGAGTATCTTCAACAATTTATCCCATTCTTTGACGAAATAGAGTTCAAACATCTCCCTCGTGAGCAAAACAGCTTCACCGATGCTTTGGCAAATCTTGCGGTAAATTTGACTTGGGATGATGATGTAAAGGTACAGTCGAGAATGATTGTAGAAAAAGAAATTCCAGTGGTTAATTTTAAACCAACAATTTCTCTATTAACCCAAGAAGACAATGAGGATGCTTGGTATACTAAAGTCAAGAAGTATCCAATTGATGGAGAATATCCTGAAGGGAGTCACAAGAAGGATATGTTGGCTATTCGAAGGCTAGCTTCTCATTTCACAATATTAAAAGGTTTGTTGTATAATAAAAGTTTCAATGGAAATTTGCAATTATGTATCGATGGGGAACAGACACAAAGGATCATGGAGGAAGTACATGGGGGAGAATGTGGGCCTCATATGAATGGACGAATGCTTGCTCGGAAGATTCTTCAAGCAGGGTATTATTGGACTACCTTGGAAAGTGATTGCATTCATTTCGTACGAACATGCAAAAAATGTCAGCTATTTGCAAACCTTAATCATATGCCGCCTGTTAGCCTGAATAATTTTACTTCGCAATGGCCCTTTTCTAGCTGAGGCATAGATATCATTGGGAAAATACATCCAAATGCTTCGAACGGGCATCAATATATATTGGTTGCTGTTGATTATTTTTCGAAATGGGTGGAGGCGTCATCATATTCAAAACTAGGGGCAAAACAAGTTTCAAAATTTGTGATCAATAACATTATATGTCGGTATGGGGTACCTTTTGAAATTATCTCTGAAAATGGTTCACAATTTGAAGGCCATCTTAAAGAAACCCTTGAGAAGTACAAAATCAAGCATCACCAATCTTCGCCATATTGTCCTCAAACCAATGGAGCTGTTGAAGCAGCTAACAAAACCATCAAAACGATAATCGCCAAGATGACAGATAGGGCTAGAGAATGGCTTGATAAACTTCCCTATGCACTGTGGGGATATAGAATTTCCATTCGAACATCAACTGGGACAACTCCATACTCTTTGGTATATGGAATGGATCCGCTTCTTCCAATTGAAACAGAGATTCAATCGCTTCGCGTAATGAATGAAAGCAAGATATTTGAAGAACAATGGTTTAAAGAACGATACGATGAGCTTTCTTAAGCAAGTGAACGAAGGTTACAATCCCTTCACAACATTCAAATTTATCAAAGACGCATTGCTCGAGCTTTTAATAAAAAGGCCAGGGAAAGGAATATACAAGAAGGAGATTTGGTACTTAAGTAAAATCGAGCACCGATTCATGATCCACGTGGAAAGTTCAAGCTAAATTGGTCTGGTCCCTTCCTGGTCAAACATCTTACACCAGCGGGAGCAGTAAAATTGATAGATCTTGATGGAAATGAGTTTGTTCATTTCACCAACCTTGATTAGTTGAAAAGTATTATGCTTGATTGGTACAGTGTTGTATTTGTGAGATTTGCAAAAAAAAAAAAGAAAAAAAACGTGAATCTCCTACTAGCTTTAGATAGGTGTATGTGTATCATGTCAAAGTTTAGATTTCATTCATGTTTGCATTGCATGCTTAAGGGTCATGTAGAAATATTCATTATTATTAAAAGATCATGATCAAGTCAATACTTAACAAAATATGATTACAACAAACAAATAGTTTTTTTTTATTTATTCAAACATAACACAAACTCTCTCGCTTTTTGGTGAGGTTACAACTTTTTTTTAACCAATGCCTTCAGATTTGATTTCTTCTTTTGGAATTGAAAATACACAAACAAAGGAAACACAAGTACAAGTATTGAAATGCAATAAGGAAATCCTTCTAAGGATTTATTCAAGCATCACCCTCGAGGTCTTCCAACAACCATGTTGTGTAGGATGCGGTTGGAACATTATCTTCAAGAACTGAAAATGTTGGGAGCATTCGTGCAAATTGCCATACACGAGATGATGCCCTAAGAGCTTCCACATTACCAATTTCATAGGTGGTACAAGGTACCACTGGGAGCTCATGGAGCTCTAGGAGTCGTTGGAGTTGGCCCATTTGTCTCAAGCATCTCCAAGGAAGATAGAAGGTGATGCGACACAATCTTGGAAGTTGAATACCTCTGCGCCGGCTAGTGCTAATTGTTATGGAATCTATGTTGAGAAATGAAATGATCCATTCCACATCAGCTGCGGAAAAGAGGTCTGTCCATGCACCATGGTTGCAATATTGACGGAATATAGGAAAAAAACCTCTCTCCCGAATATGTCGGGTTTGGTAGGGAATTCGAATAGGTGGTCTAGACAGCTTGAATTTCTCACATAACCAGAGTTGAAGCACGATTGGACATCCTTTGACAAAACCCCCTAGATTTTGTTTCAGATGGTCAGGCCCCATCATAAGTTCCCCTAGGATAAGAGGCTTTAAATTGTTCCATGACACAATCTGTGACAACAAAGAAAGGCAGCGAACATGATAGGAAAATAATGATTCCTTGAGTAAAACAAGGCCGAGCAATAAAAGGATGCAAGCTCTTTCTTGGAACTTTTGGAAATTTTCATTGTTGGCAAATTCCTAATGAGGTAAAGAGAAAGTTTCAAGGAAATTCTCTAACATTAAAATGTCAAGCAGGCGACAATTGCTTTCCATATTTAATGGTATACCTAGCAAATCCCTCATGACCGCATCAGTTGCCCTTGGGTCAGTAGGTGTAATCACACGACCTCGTTTATGAAGACCTAGTAAACCCTCCATTTCTTCCATAAGGGGAGTCATTTCCGTCTCTCCAAAGCGAAAAACATGGCGTTCTTCATCCCAAAATTCAACTGCAGCATGAATCATATCATACCGAGGTTGAATAGATAGGAGAGGGGTTATGGTTCTGGTAAAGACACTTGTATAAGGGGAAAGGAGAGGTGGAGAAATATTTTCTACCACCCCTTTTAGTTGGAGCTTTCTAGCTCCACTGATTTCATTAAATTCTTGAAACATGGCATTCATTTTTTTTTTCTTTCTTAGAAAAATTGAGGAGAGAAGAAATAAGACCTAAGAAGCTTGAAAGAAGAAGGAGGGAATTGATTTGGTGTGGGAAGAATGAATATCACCTCCCTTTTTATAAGTGTGGTGGTGATAAAGGTGCCAAGAAGAAAAGGCCGAAGGAGTTTACTTTTCTGAAAACTCAGTACAAACCACCTGATGTTTTTGCATCCGAAATCCATAGACTGTGTTTTTCTCAAGAATGATTGGAGTTTTGATTTTCCGCAAGGTTAAGAAAATTTTTCAACTTCATCCAAGCCAACATTTGTGTTGCAATTGAGTGAGAATTTCACTCTATTTTAAGCTAGTTTTTCAACTACATCCAAACCAACATTTGTGTTGCAATTGAGTGAGAATTTCACTCTATTTTTCAGCCAGTTTTTCAACTACACCCAAGCCAACATTTGTGGTGCAATTGAGTGAGAATTTAACTCTATTTTTCAGCCAGTTTTTCAACTGCATTGAAGCCAACATTTGTGTTGCAATTGAGTGAGAATTTCACTCTATTTTTCAGCCAGTTTTTCAACTGCACCCAAGCTAACATTTGTGTTGCAGTTGAGTGAGAATTTCACTCTATATTTTTCAGCCAGTTTTTCAACTACACCCAAGCCAACATTTGTGTTGCAATTGAGTGAGAATTTCACTCTATTTTCCAGCCAGTTTTTCAACTACACCCAAGCCAACATTTGTGTTGCAATTGAGTAAGAATTTCACTCTATTTTTTCAGCCAGTTTTTCAACAGCACCCAAGCCAACATTTGTATTGCAATTGAGTGAGAATTTCACTCTATTTTTCAGCTAGTTTTTCAACTGCACCAAAGCCAATGTTTAAATGAAAATCAATTAGGATTTTCCTTCCTTTTTTCAGAAACATACATCAAAATTTTGTGTCTTTTATCAAACATTGATTATCGTTTTATTTAAACTCAATCAATGAGGGGCAATCTGTAGACACCAAATTTTGATCCTACTTTTGTAATTATCACTAATAATTATCTTTTATTATTATAGTATTCATTTTTGCAAATAATTACTATTATTTTGCTAAATATTTTTATAAATTTAATAACGTTTGTTTTATTGTTTAAAACGAAGAAAACGAGTAATAATAATGATTTTTATTCATAATTCCCAAAATACATGTTACAATTTGTACTTCTAAGCTACTAAATTACAAAATATTGAAGTATAGCTAACACTACATGTATTTTTACCATGCTCCACCGAAGTAATTTTCGGGCTTTACTTGTGAATTAACAAGTAAGTTAATACAACCATTAGAAGGACCACTAGCCCCACAATGTACATGAAGTACACCCTTATCATCTTCATGTCTTCTTTAAAGGTGAAGACAGGCTGATCCTCCTGGTTTTCTTGAAACATGGTGGTCGAGTTTAATGGTGGTTTTTGTTTGGTTTTTCGGGTAAGGAGGAAGATGGAAGAAGATAAGAATTAAGTGGTGAGTGGAGATTTTGGAAAAGGGTAATTTCTTTTTATAGTAAAAAGTAGGTATTTTAGACCGTAGTTTTATACGTATATGTATAATAATCGTATAGTACAAAGTACAATATTTTTTTGTCTCGCCAGGGGAGTATGTCATTTTCTTTATAAACAAGCATTATTTAATCCTTTAGAGTATATTAAGTATATTAGTATGTTCACTTAGATTGTTAGAGCATTTTTTTTTATTTTTTATTTTATCTAGTGATTTTTGCGATTTGTGCAATACTCTATTATATGACCAGTTTACCTATAAAGTCCACTACTCTAAAGACTCATGCCCAACCAATGTAGGGAAATGACAAACATTCCCACACCTAAATAGGTACTACATGTTGTAGTGCTAAAGGAACCTCCTTTTATATACACTTGTTAAAAAGTCATTGTCTTTTTATTCCACAGTTAATACTTGTTCCGATAAATACAAGTTCGGACCAAACCCGTCGATATTTATTTAGGTATTGTATGGATGAGAGTAAAAGAGGGATACGTATGGTTGGAAATGTATAATTGTACGTGTATGGATTTTCTTATGATTGTTAGATGAATAGGGTTGGCAGCTAAAAAATAAGATCGTGCTCTTCTTTGTTTCAATGATTTTTCTTTTCTTTGCTGTGAATTCATTCTGACATTTTCTTTTGGTTTTTTTCGTTTGTTTTTTAATTTTCCTTTTTAGTTTTTGTTCTTTATTTTTTTAATGATTTGTTTATTCAGGCTAGTCTGTGTATTCTTTCGTCAATTTTGGTAAACAATTGTCAATAGTGAAATAACATTACATTTTTTTCATCCCTCGCGGTTGATATTGTATCCAATAATTTTCAATTTGGATCAATTGTATCAATATTTATCTGACGCTAATTGGGATAGCTGGATTTCATACGCGTCATATATTGCATATCACTATTCAAAACACTATTTGACACTATTCAAACACTATTTGACACTATTCAAATAGTATTTTCCGTTACGTTAATTTGCGTTGCCGACATGAATTTGGTCTTCTATTTTATTTGTTTTCTAGTTGTTTTTATCTAGTTTTGTATCTTTTATCTTTTTTTTAATGACTATGATAAGTATAAATTTGTGTTTTAGTAGAGTAACGCAAGATAAGAGTTCATCTTTTTTTTTTGGTCATTCGATCAAGGGAATATATTTTACTTTTGACCACCTTGAATTTATGTCGTATGACTTAATATTGTATGATTTTACATGATGTATTTTCACTTTGACCATGTCATTCTTATGATTTTATATGATTCACCTTACTTTATACTTTTAGTAAGGGTTATTATTTGAAACGCTCGTATTTATAAGGTTTTATCGTATGTTTAGATGTTCTTGGGTAAATTTATATGTACTATCTAATAAGGGTAGGGTTTTTTATTTATTTTTTATTTTTTTATTTTTATATAAACTCTGAAATATTATGTCCAACCCTACTAGTATTGTAACCTAATGTCTTTGTGTAACTTTCAGAGCTGACATCTCAGAGTTGATATTTATTTTATAAGTGTTGTTTTAGCACCTTGGTGAGTATAATAGTCATCGTATACCATGTGAGTATTATTTTTGAGTTGTGACATGACTTGGTCATATATTTTCTTTTTTGTAATACCATGACATTTTAGAACCTTTTTATTATGTGAATATTAGAGTTGATTTTATTACGGTTTTCTTTATTTTATCAGTTTAAGTGTTGCAAAACATGTTAAGTAAGTTTGTTACATATAAAACGAAAGAATTTAATATCAAGATTCTCATTATTACCAAAATCTTGATATTTACCAAAATAATCCTTGAATTTTAATTTATTTAATTTTTTTATTTACAAATTAACCCCTTTATTTTCCTATAAATACCCCCCCTAATTTTCAAGTTTTAGACAGACCAAAATTTCCTGCAAATTCTCTCTCTTAAAATTCTCTCTAAATATTTTTACTCTAATCTTTGCTTTAGTTAAAATCTCTCTAATTTAGCTTTATTTTTAAGTTATTAGCTTATAAAGAGCATCTTATAATTAAGTTGTTATTGTTATTTTTATTTAAGTATTGTTATTATCTTTAATTCCTATAAAAAAAATAAAAATATTTCAAGTTCAAGCATTATTTTTCTTTATTATCCTTGTTAAAAAATATTAGTTTAATTGCTTAAGTATTCGTAGTCTATATTAAAAAACAAAAAAAAAGGGTTTGTTTCTCAAGATTTAGCTTTATTTTTCAAGTTTATTTTCTCTAATCAAAAATAAAAAAAAAGGTTCTTTAGCTTTATTTTTGCGTTAATTTCTTTTAATATCTCAAAACTCCAAAAATATCACTTAGTCTCTTTTATTGTACTTTAATTAAGGAGTGATCATCTTTTCATCCTTTATAAGTAAGAAGGGTTATCCAAAAAATTGCTACATCTAGCTCAAGGTATTATCTTGATCTGCGAGGAGGAATGCACCTGGTCCTACCTGTCCATGAATGATGAAGGGGCCTTCCCAATTGGCTGACAGCTTTCCCTACTGGTTTCCTCTTCCCACTGCTGCTGTCCTTCTGAGGACCAAGTCTCCTGGCAGGAGCTCCCGGTGCTTGACTCTTTTGTTGAAAGCTTTGGAAATCTTGCTCTTCTGGGCTGCTAGCTTGAGAGCTGCTTTTAGCCTTACTTTCGGCAGGAAGTCTAGCTCTTCCGGCATGCGCTTTTCATTTCCTTGTTGCTCATAGTGTTGTATCCTCAGGCTGGTAATTTGCACTTCCACTGGGACAACTGTATCAGCCCCGTAGGCTATGGTGAAAGGGCTTTTACCAGTAGATTCTTTCTCAGTGGTTCTATTTGCCCATAACACCTCTGGGACTAGGTCAGCCTATAGGCCTTTGTGCTCCTCCAACTTCCTCTGCAGGGCTGTTAAGATCAGCTTGTTTGCTGCTTCAGCTTAGCCATTACTCTGCGGGTGAAAGACTGAGGCACTTGCATACTTGGTGCCCATTTTCTCCAGGTAATCTTTGATGGTGTCACAGTCGAATTGGCATCCGTGGTCAAAGACTATGCACTGCAGCACCCCGAACCTTGTGATGATGTTTTTCCATATGAATGTCCTCACTTGGACTGCCTTTATATACTTAGTAGGCTCGGCCTCTATCCACTTGGTAAAATAGTCTACTGCCACTATGAGGTACTTCCTGCCCGCTGACCTAGTGGTGAAGGGTCCTAATATGTCCATTCCCCACTAAGAAAACGGGATCGGGTTGAGGATTTGGGTCAGATCATTTGCTGGCTGGTTTATGATTGGGGAATATTTTTGACACTTGTCACACTTTTTCACATATGCTAGTGCATCTTGCGTCAGAGTTGGCCAGTATTCACCCCTTCTGAGCACTTCTACTCCCAAGGCCTTTCCACCGATGTGGTTGGTGCATATTCCTGAGTGTGCTTCTTCCATGATCTTCTCCTGCTCCCACTC
This sequence comes from Chenopodium album, assembly GCF_948465745.1. NCBI lineage: Eukaryota > Viridiplantae > Streptophyta > Magnoliopsida > Caryophyllales > Amaranthaceae > Chenopodium > Chenopodium album. Next base: position 48,217,900 of record NC_137843.1, read on the forward strand.
TGGGATACACCTTAGCAGTGGTTTTGAGAAGCCCTTCTTGTTGAGCTCCCCATTCATTATCACATACCAGTTAGCGTCCTTCTTAACTTTCTTAGCTTGCACTTCATCGTTCGGCAGCGAGCCATGAATTTTGTATGCCAGTATGTCTGTAAACCAAGCTTGTTGCTGCCCGATGCAGTTCACCTGCTCCTTTTCAGCGATACTGCTTTCCTCAAGACTTCCACCATCACTGTCCTTTTGTGAGGCTCTGCATGGTGGAACTAGCTAACTTTGATAACGTATCAGCCTGGGAATTTCCCGCTCTAGGGACCAAGTGTATCTGGAAGTGAACTAGCTGAGCTGCCAGCTCCTTTACCTTAGTTACATACTTCAACATTGTGGATTCCCTAATCTCGTACTCCCCCTTCAGCTGACTGGCGACAAGATAAGAGTCAGTCTGCAGATGGACTTTCCTGGCTCTAGTTGTGATACTCATACGCAGGCCTGCTAAAGCTGCCTTGTACTCTGCCTCGTAGTTTGATGCCTTGAATTTGAACTGAATGACATACTCAAATACATTTCTCTCTGGAGATTTCATTATGATCCCTGCTCCGCTCCCTGTTTGGGCTGATGATCAATCCACTTCCACCTTCCAGATTCCAATGTCATCTTCTTTCTCTTCATACGAGGCTTCCACAATGAAATATGCTAAGGTTTGCACTTTGATAGTTTCCCTAGGCTTGACTTCGAACTCATACTCAGAGAGCTCAATGGCCCATTTCAAGAGTCTGCCTGATGCATCCATTTTTTGTAATGCTTTTTCCAGTGGGTGATCTGTGAGGATTTATTTTATGTGCGCGTCAAAGTAGGGTTTCAGCTTCCTTGTTGTTGTTACCACCGCAAAAGCCAGCTTCTCCACCAACGGGCACCTTTGCTCGGCCTCGGTCAATATGTGGCTCACGAAGTATATTGGCCTCTGCTGCTTTTGTCTTTCTACCAGGAGAACGGCTGCGATTGTTTGAATTGACGCGGAAATGTACAATTGCAATTTTTCCCTCAGCTCAGGGCTGATCATTGTTGGGAGCTTAGTTAGATGCTCTTTGATGCCCTCAAAGGCTTCTTTTTCTGCGGCTCCCCACTTAAATTCCCTGTTCCCTTTGAGCAGCTGGTAGAACGGTAAAGCTTTGTCGGCTGACTTGCTGATAAACCTAGTTAGTGCGGCCATTCTGTCTGTTAGCCACATGATATCCTTAATGCCCTTAGGCTCAGGTAAGCTTAGGACTGCTTCAACCTTCTCCGGATTCGCATCTATCCCTCTTTCGCTGATCAGGAAGCCTAAGAATTTTCCCGAGCTCACCCTAAAGACATTCCATGATATGTCCTGCCTGCGTGACACTCTTGAAAATTGAGTCGTCAATGTACACCTCAACATTCCTACCTTTCCGGTGCATGAGTACTCTATCCATTGTCTTCTGAAAAGTAGCTCCAGTATTCTTCAACCCGAAGGGCATAACTATGTAATTGTACACTCCACCCTCGGTGATGAATGCGGTTTTCTGTCGATCTGGATTGTGTAAGTTGATTTGATGATACCCTGAAAAGGCATCCATGAAGCTCAGCAGGGCGTGCCCGCTGGTTGAATCTACCAGCTGGTTGATCCGCGGCAGCGGGTAACAGTCTTTTCGGCATGCTTTGTTAAGATCTGTGAATTCAACCCATATCCTCCACTAACCATTTGCCTTCTTCACCATGACCACGTTGGCTAACCACTCCGGGTAATCGCAGGGCTCAATGAATCCAGCTTCCAAGAGTTTTTCCACTTCTTCCTGGATTTCCTGATTTTTCTCCGTGGAGAAGCTTTGTTTCTTCTGCCTGACTGGCTCAACATTTTCCTTCACATTCAGCCTGTGGATCATGACTGCAGGGTCAATTCCGGGCATCTCATCTGCTGAAAATGCGAAGATGTCCTTGTTCTTCCTCAGCAATTCTATAAGGTGCACCCCTACTCCAGGATCAATGTCCTTTCCGATTTTTACTGTTCTTGAAGGATCACCTTCTGTAAGCTCGACTGTAACATGCTCCCCGCTAGGAAGCGATCTAGCCATCTCCTCCTTTGCGGGCTCAAAGTTTTCCATGGCTAACTTCTGTTTATCCTTCTCTCTGTGATATCTGAGACTGGCTGCTATCTGGTCATAGCGGGCTGCTTTAGGGTAGTTATGTAACATTGTTGAGCTGTTTTCTGGCTTCCCCTGAGCTTTGCTGACCGCTCTTCATTGGTTGTGTAAGCCATGGCAAGATGATAGGTGGAAACCACTCCGCCGATCTTGTGGATGAGCGGCCTTCCCATGATCAAATTGTAAGGTGAAGGAGAGTCTATCACCAGGAACTCTGCTCGAACATCGCGTCTTTTTGACCTTTCTCCTACTCGGACTTAGAGCTCAATTATACCTTCCAGGGTCAGTCCAGACCCGTTAAACCCGGTGACTTCATAACTCACCCTCTTTAGATCTTTCCTGTCTAACTTCAGCTCTTTGAACACGCTGATATATATGATGTTGGCTGAGCGGCCCCCATCTATCAGTATTTGGTCTACCTCCCAGTTCGCAATTCTCATCGTCACCACCAGAGGATCATCATGAGGATAGATTATGCCCTTCTGGCCATACTCATCAAATGTAGCTCGTGGCTGCGGGGGAAGAAGTGGCCACCTGCGCTTCTCATTATAGTTTATCTAGTGTATCATTGCCCGCAAGTCTGCCCGCGCCTTGTTCACGGTTCCCCCATGTACTGGTCCTCCGCTGATCACATACACCCTGCCTTCTGGCTTGTTGTCTCTGTCTCTATCCTCAGCGGGACCCATGTGATCTCCTCTGCAGTCACGGCCTATTCTGTCCTCCTCTCTTCTTTTGGAGGGATCAGCGTGCTGTTTGAATTGGTTCAGGTACCCCCTCTTGACTAGATCTTCTATGTTATCTTTCAGGTGTGTGCATTCATCGGTTGTGTGGCCATGATCCCTATAGAAGTCACACCACTTGCTGGGATCACGGTTCCTATTAACCATCCTCGGGGGTCTCTGCCACTTGTCGTCAGCTTTGTTCACACTGAAGATGTGGGATCTCGAGTGAGTGAGCGGGGTATACTGGTCGAACCTTCCAGGTCTTCTTCCACTCTTCGGGTCTGACCTTCTCACCCCAACAGCTCGGTCCGCCTCCCTGCGACCTTGTTCAGCTTTGCTGGGCTGGTCAGCCCTGGCCGTGTTTTCTGCCCGAGTGACTTCTGCCCGCTTAACTGGGTCGTTTGGCGTCTTCCTACTCAGCATTGCTCTATCATTCTCGTCTGCTTTGATGAACTCGTGCGCTTTACCTAGCGCTTCAGCTAGCATCTTGAGGCTCTTACGCCCCGTATACGCTCTGAATGGCGAGCCTGGTAGCAAACCGCTCTGCATTGCCAGTAACGCTACCTCTTGGCTCATATTTGGGATGGTTGTTGCCTCCTTGTTGAATCTGGTGATAAACTCCCTCAGGGGTTCATCCTTCCCTTGAACTAGTGACATCAACTCAGTTGTCATCTTAGTTCGGTCTACCTAGGTGATGAAATGCTCCATAAACATCCTTTTCAGCTGATTATACGAGTACACGGAACCTTTTGGAATGGCTCCATGCCACTCCGCTGCCAGCCCCTCCAAAGTTGGTCGGAGTGCTTTGCACCAGACTGAATCCGTCATGGTGTAAAGCATCATGTGGTTCTCAAAAGCCGAGATATGATTCTTTGGTGTTGTAGTTCCGTTATACCTGCAGCTTGGCATATTTATCTTCTCCATCGGCTCCTCCAGAATCTCCCGGCAAAATGGGGAATCATCTGGAATGACCTGGATCCGTGCTCGCTTCTCCCTATCCTGGCTCGGCCCCCGCTCAGAGGCTTGGGACCTGCTGCGGATGACTCATTTCTCCAGGCTGCCCTTAGCCTGGGTTATTTCCTCTACGCTCCATTCTTGGTTCAGATTCCGAGCTTCCAATTCCAACACCTTCTTCCTTAGCTGGATGAGCTCCTTCTGCTCTGGAGTGAGGATTGTGGGTGTGGCCTTTTTCACCGCTGGTTCCGTAGTTGCTGCTACTGGTGACGAGCTCGTCCCCTTAGCAAAGTTAGTAAGGATTGTTGTCATCACTGCCAATTGCTCCTTACTGCACTTAGAGAGGTTCTGCAGAATGGCTGGCATGTTTACGGGCTGTGGTTTTTAGGTTATGGGTGTTGAAATAATGGGTTCATTGTTCGCGCCTGTCAATGGCATACCGTACTCGAAAATGGAACTAGATCCTATCGGATCGACTGGTTTCGACGCTGCTTTAGCTGCAACAGACATTGATCCAATGGGATTGGATTTTTGTGAGATGGTGGATTTGGGTTTCTCGGCAGATCCTCTAGGATCGATGGTTGCTGGTGGTGTTTTTTGTGGTGTTTGGTTGACGTCATTGGCCTTAGGTATGGGTGTTTGCACGACTTCCTCCCCGGCCATGGTGGTTTGTCAATTAGTCCCTTACTCAGTTGGTGAACCTCAGGTTAGATGATCCTTCCCCTCCTTCTAGCGCCAATTCTTCCAGGTATGGACCCAAGGGTTCTACTGGGTGAGCTGGGTCCCATTGACAACCTACACAAGGCAACACACGTAAACTGCCCTCGGGGGTGGCTCGAGGAACCCCCCTCCGATGCCTAAGTTAGAGAGTGTTTAGAGAGAGAAAGTATACTTAGAGAAATGTAGAGAGTGTAATAACTTGTGTATCTAACCCCTTTTCCGTTATACTTTGCCCTCTACTTATAGGTGTAAGATCTCCTTTGTGGAGAGTTTGGCCTGGTCAGCTCTGCGGGCTGACTCCATCGGGCTGGTGAGCCCCTCTTAGTTGTTCTCTCGGCAATGAGTGCGCACCTTGGGAGCTGGGCGATAGTTCAGCGGGAGCTATCCTATACAATTATTATTATGCTAACTAATATGTTCACTTCCATGTGATGATACCAATAGGGGTAATGACGATATTAGGTGCTAAATTAGCCCTAAATATTTCATTACTCCACATTAGAGAGCCAAGCCTATTGGTGAGGTGATAGGTTATAAATAGGGGAGTAATTGCATTTTTGCATTGCATCTTTTTCTAATGCATTAAATTTGAAACGGTTAATACATTCATGTGTCTGCCTAAAGTATATTTTTTTAAGAATGATTTATTTCTTAAAGTGAGCTTAAAGACCTAATGAATCAAGAGTTTATGTAAAGGATGTTCAAGAGTAAAGAATTACTTACCACGTCCCAAAGATGGCATGTGAAACAACCCTTATGCCCAGAATTAGTTCCATTTCTTTAGCTCAAGTGATAGAACTTTTCAAGAGCTTTCCAACCGTATCTCACAATAATTTTTTCGATTCTTCTATGATTTTTAATGATTTTTTTAGTTCAATCTATCAAAGAGATGAAATAGGCACGTTTTTCTCTTAATTGTTTTTTTTTTAAAAAATTGTATTAATTTATTTTTAAGAAGCTAATGGTGGTATGAAAACTATGTTACTTTATATTATATATATACTTCATTACTTATGGAGTTTAAATTAAGATGTCTTCCTTTTATCAAAAGATGACTTTAGAAATAAGAGTTTTAATTCTAAGTGTTGTTTTAAGAAACTTTAATCTTATTTTAAAGATGACTTTTGAAATAAGAGTTTCTGACAAACTTTAATTCTAAATGTTGTTGTTTTAAGAATCCTTAATCTTATTTTTAAGATGATTTTCAAAATAAATGATGTCTTAATGTAGACACCTAAAAATGTCTCCCCAAAACCAAACCTGATGATGAACAATCTTTCACCGCCATTTATTGGTCGGGTTCAGTATTTAATCCCGAGAGTGCTTAAAAAATCGTATTTAATTGAAAATCGGTTTTAATCATCCATGAATCAGTCTTGATGTTTAGTCAAAGCATAATTTATTTTTAATTTTGGCCCAAACCTTTTTATTTATTTATTTTTCTTTATTTTATTAATTTAGCCCAAACCTTTTTGTTTTATTTAATTTATTATTTTGGTCCGATTAATAAATAATAAATCAGAAATGGCCCTAAATTATCAATCGGCACTTAAAAAAAAAAGCTGAACGAAATTAGGGTAAAAATGAATTTAGACGAAAAAATGGACGCATAGTTTCCCGCGTCATGGCAAAAAGCACCGCGACACGGGGCTCAGTTCCGCGCCACGGTGTGAGTTCCCGTGACACGGTGCAAGTGATGTGACACGGGGCATCTCCGTGTCCTTTCCGCGTAAACCCTTCACGCGTTTTATCTCCCGTAACCTAATTATTTTCCGCGTCACTCTGTTTTCCACCGTGTCATAGGAGTTTGCCCCGTCTGATGGTGTCTGGAACCGTGTCACGGTGTCCTCTTCCGTGTCGTGGTGTTATTTTTTAGGGTTTTTATCTTTTTAGGGTTCCGTGTGTTCCCTCTACTCATTTTCCCTATAAATACCCCCTCATTTCTGATGTACGGAGCATGAATTAATTCTCTTTTTCTCTCTTCTATGCTCTAGCCTAAACACTAGCCTACCTTTCTTCTTTCAAAATTCCATCTTCAAGCACTCCAAGGAGTCTATACTTTACTCGAGGTTCTGTCCTTAAACCAAGGCGTGAAAGGTAGAATTGTTTGAGGGTTTGGCCCCAAATCAACTCTATTTAATTTAATTTAATTTAATTATTGTTTGATTAATTTTCCTTGAAGTTACTAACTCGTTTATTATTTTATAGTTGCAAGAAAACAGAATCAAAGTAAGAATCATGTTCCTTTTATTTCTGTTACTTTTCTCACGATTTTGTATTGTTGGATTTATTGTAAATTGCTTTCAATATTAATGATTATTATTTATTTATTGATCACCATATTTCATGTTAAAGGGAATATGTAATTGAAAATCACGCCTAATAAGATAATTTGGACAACCGGTTTAGGTTCCTTTTTAATCTTGTTATTAATTCAAGTGATCACTAATATTTTAGAATTATATGCTGCATTAATATTCAACCAATTTAGTATAATAATAGTTTGGAGCAAATTGAATCTTTGTTTGTATGCCTTTGAGATCGCAGGAATACTTTTCACTATAAGAATCAAGTAGAGGCTAATACGGGTGAATGTGACTCCATGACTCACTTCGTACCATCATCCTCGATCCTCCTTTCGTGGTTCCGAACCATATGGAGTTAGTAATCTCATTGATTATGAATGGGGTGTAACCTTCACGGGTCAATTGTTGTTGCCTATCGTTGTCCCTTATTCGTGGTTTCCTTAAATGATCCGTGAACGGTTTACAAGTTCCTTAAAAAACTTGTTGGCGGCTCCCTACTTTCCTTGTCCCTAATCGTATTATGTCAGTTCCCACTTCATATGAGTGCCAAGCATATTCACACATGCTTTAACGTAGGCGCACTTCGAACGATGCCTACAATTTGGCGACTCCGCTGGGGAGGATTCTTGGTTATTTATCGATTTGAGTGGTCGATATTTAATTAAGATGAGTGGATGAGACTTGAAAGATTCTTGAAAAATATTCCTGTGATTAATTTGGCATTTTTGCATAAGCATAGATGTTTTAACGTCACATTTAGGTCTGTCCCGTAGGAAAAATTGAATAACTTGATTGCGAACGAAGGAAAACAGGGCACCAGTCAGATATTCTGACTGCCGCGCCATGGCAGATACTGCCGTGTCACGGCAGTCCTTAAATCAGTCCAGTGGTTTATTTTCTCTTCTCGCAGTCAACTTCCTTCGGTTTTTCTGAAAAAACGTGTATGTTTTACATACGTCTTAACCTCGGGGAATTTAAGTTCTATCAACCCAAAAACGCTCATGGCAATAAGGGTTCATCCGAGTTATTAAATCCACCCAAACCATGGAGTCGAGTTCGATTTCATCACGAACTCGTGGAGCCGCCCGTTGGCATACACCCTCAAGGGAGGCTGCCTTGCTAACGCGTCCAAAATCTTAACCATGGTACCCTTTTGACACCCAAAGCTTGACCAATAGTTGAATATAGATCTTGATCTTAGGTTGCAAACTTTTTTTACATCATCGTGACTAAATGTTACGTGGTTTATTTGGTGCTGACCCACATGTGTTTTCTCATTTTGTTTCACCTATGACCGAGGGTTTTTATTTCCACATAGTAATTAGTACGGACTTAAAATTGATTAAAACCTGGAAATTAGGCCTGGAATTGTGCACCGCGTCACGACAGACCTGTCGTGCCACGGTGTATAATGCTGTGACACGGTTCAATGTCCCGTCTGACGGTGCACTGTACCGTGTCACGATAGTCCGCACCGTGACACGGTGCCCAGGAGGTTTGTCCAGTCAGTCTTTTTTTTTGGTCTTTGTGCGTGCTTATGTTATTCGTATGTTTGGTTTGATGTCATGTCTAGCCGTACGGTCATAACACGTGTCCATAGCCTCACTTATCACTCACATATCGTGTCAAGTTCACACACTTTTCCTTTCGTCGTACACCATTTTATGACCGTACTTTAGGATGGTCTTGTGTCGTTTTTTTTTGTTTCGTTTTTTTCGGAGTAAGTCGGATTGTATCCTCCCATACATTTTTTTAGAAAATAAAGAAAATTTAGATAAAATAATAATAAAAAAAAATTAAATTTTTTTCCTTTCCGGATGGGTCAAGGTTAAAGGTAAGTTTGTTTCGATGTCACAGCACTTGGTCAAGAAGCAGGGGTAGATTGTTACGGTTCGAGTCAATTTCTCAACAACCTCTTATACCAAAGAGGCGTACAAGGAAACCACCACAATCATCTCCACAAAGTCCGTCTCTAGTCTACTTTCAACCAATGGCTATTAAGGAGGATATTGAGAACATTAACAGGACCATTGAGATGTTGTCTAACATGATGCAAACACTCACCACCGGAGTCAACACGGTAGAACAAGACAATCAAAACAATGTCACTGCCGCTGCAATAGACAAGATCAAAGAACAGATGAGTAAGATCTCTGAAGAGTTCACCTATGTGGAGCAACCTGTCACCTCTTCGTCCATAAGGGACAAACTTCCTGAAAAGTTTTCCACTGCTGACATTCCCAAGTTCAATACTGATAATCCACTCTTCCACTTGAAGGCTTTTTCTGCGACCATGGCTCTTAAGGGATTAGATGTGACACTCTTCCCTACTGTATTCCCTCTTTCCCTAGAGCATGCTTGTCAACAGTGGTTATACTCTCTGGAATCCAAACATGTTGCGACTTGGGAGGATGGTACTGAAATCTTTATGAACCGTTACAAATGTAACATCCAAGCCAAGACTTCTGAACGTGAACTCTCTATTCTCAAACAGAAGGAGAAGGAAGGCTTCACTACTTATCTAAGCAGGTGGAGAGAAACAGCTGCACTCTTGGTGGATCCTCCCAAGGATAAAGAGATGGTTAGCCTATTTATTGTAAATCTAACTCATAAGTACAAGCAGCACTTGAAGTTTCTACCCTTGAATACCTTCGAAGCTGTGTACGATATTGGGGTCAATATCGAAGATGAACTGATGAAGACTGCTGGTAGCAACAATAATAACAACAACACTTGGAATAACAAGAAGAACGACACTCCTTATTCTTCGTCTTCCAAGCCCAATAATGCTACCAACAATGTCAATGTCAATGATGTGCTAGCTCTTAGTGCTCCCCCTCAAAGATTCCAAAGGCAAAGGAGGGTTTACACGCCTTTGGGGATGACCTACGATGCTGCTTTTGATCGCTTGCATAGTCAAGGACTGATTATGCCAATTGGACCTTTTCCAGAACCTCGACCAGAGAACAAAACTGCTAGCTATGACCCCAATTCTCATTGCAAGTTTCATCAAGGCAAAGGTCATACTACTGAGAAGTGTTGGAGGTTGAAGGATGAGATCCAAGACCTGATTGATGCTAATCAACTTCCTGTCCCTCCAGGGGGCAAGAAGCCCAATATTCAAACAGGTCCCCTTTCTGATGCTTTGGCTATCATGGGAGATGAAGTCTCCTTTGACCCGTCAATACTCATTCAACCTGTGAATAAACCTTTACCGGAAATTGTATTCGTTTCAAACTATGACAAAGTGAACGGAATTTGGGATAGTGATAATGAAGACGTCTATCTCAACGATATAGCCTGTTCGTCTCTTGGCACTAGTGAAGATGTTTAGGGAGACCTTGAGGTCAAGGTTCTCACCAGGAATGGACGGTTGCAACAGCCTAGTCCACCTCCACCTCCACCGCAATCACAACTAATAGTTGATCCCATCAACCCTGTGAACAACGATGTGATCAAACAATTACAAAAGACTAAGGTGGAAATGAACGTATGGAAGCTTTTGGCCACCTCTCACGAGCATTGAAAGGATGTAATGAATGCTTTGGTGAAAATAGGAGTTGATAATGATATGACTCCTCAAGGACTGGTCAACTTTCTCACTGCTGAATTGCCGAGTACTAGTAATCTGATTTCCTTCTCCGACAAGGATCTGCCCCCGGAAGGGGACCAGCATAACAAGGCCTTTCACCTCACTGTGGTGTGTAGGCAGATGAATGCTCCTATGAGCCTGGTTGATAATGGCTCTGCAATCAATGTATGCCCACTCCGCACTGCAAAGAAGTTGGGCATAAAAGATGAAGAATTGATTCCCTCTACTCAAGGGATTCGTGCTTACGATAATACTCGCCGTCAAGCCGTGGGTACTATCATGCTAAATATAACTACTGGAGCTATTGAACGTCGCACCAAGTTTCAAGTGGTGGACATTAAGGCTTCTTTCAATCTCCTGTTAGGACGTCCTTGGCTTAATTAGCTAAAGGCGATCCCATCGTCGTTGCACCAAAAGGTGAAAGCTATAGTCGGAGGGGTCCCAATTACCATTGATGCTTCCCCCATGCGCATTCAAGTTATTGATACACCCATCGTCCATGTCGAACATGACGAGGAAGATGAAGATCTCTGGGGGTTTTCGTTGGATAATGTTCTCATGATCGAAGAAGAGGAGAAGTGTCACCTCGACTTTGATCCTTATTCAAACACCAATGTTAATGCCATCATGAAGAAGTAAGGGCATTTCCCTGGAATGACCTTCGGACTCAAAAAGAAAATGGCTGAACTTTGGGGATCCTAGTGCACCTAAAAAGGATACCTTTGGCTTAGGATTCAAGCCAACAAAAGAAGATATGAAACAAGCTCTCCTCAAAATGAAGGCTCAAAACAATGCTCGAACCATGAAGACGGAAATGGCCATGGACCCATACCCCTTCACTCTCAACGGCCAGTACATCAAAGAAGGGGAAAACTTCCCATGCTATGAATTCCCTGAGCCTTTCGTCTACAATGGGAAGCTTGAGCCAGGTTTCGAGATGTTCCTTGATTGTGACTTTGTCGACGAAGGCGATGAGTCCTTCACAACTGAGCAACCAGCCAGTCCAAGCTCTGATGATATGAACATTAATCTTCTTTTTGGACTAGAAAAGAATGAAACCAAGCCTGTCTGCAATGACGATTCTAAGCTCATTCAAGCCGTCATATCAAGTAAAGATTTTGACCTCTCTGAGTTAATCGTCCCGGCTGATGATGTGTCAAAGGGATGGCGTAAGACGGTGAAGATCACTACGCCAAGTGGAGAGAAGTTGGAAGTGACTACTGGCGAAGGTCCTATGTTTGATGAATCTGAATCGTCTAGGTCCGAGTCTGAGTCTGATTCTGTAGACATGTCTTTAGGATATGAGGCCGACCTTCTTTCTGTCATAGAATCTAATGTAGTTCCCCTTAATGCTGAGTCTCTTATTAAGTCTCCTCTTTCTATCCCAAATAATTCCGGCGAGGTCGCAGCTGACCTTGCCCTCCTTGATGTAATGACCACTGAAATGAGTACCTTTGCTTACGATGCGTGTCATTCCCCTAACCCTGATCAATATTGCTTTGCTAATGATAAAAATGAAAAAGAAGTAATAAAAGCAATGGAAGAACACGAAAATAAAACAGCAATCATCAAAGATACAGAAACAGTTAATATTTCCAATGATACGACTATCAAAGAAGTAAAAATTGGATTAACACTAAGTCAAGATGAACGTAAAGAGCTAATTAACTTTCTTAGTGAATTTGTTGATGTATTTGCTTGGTCATACCAAGATATGCTAGGAAATGACAGGGATATAGCTCAGCATACAATACCACTCATTCCAGGTATGAAGCCTGTCAAAAAAAAGTTGCGCTGTATGAAACCAGATGTGGCTCTCAAAATCAAGGAAGAAATCAGAAAGCAATTGGCTGCAGGTTTCATCAAAGTATCCAAGTATCCAGAATGGATAGCTAATGTGGTTCTAGTTCCGAAGAAGGATAGAAGGGTCAGAATGTGTATTGATTATAGGGATCTCAACAAGGCAAGCCCGAAAGATGGGTTCCCTCTACCTCACATTGACATCCTGGTCTATACACAACAAATCATGCACTCCTATCATTCATGGACGGCTACGCCGGATATAATCAAGTATTAATGGCCGAGGAAGACATGGGGAGAAAACCACATTCATCACACAATGGGGTACATATTGCTATACGGTAATGCCATTCGGGTTGAAAAACGCGGGTTCCACCTACCAATGAGCAGCCACTGCATTGTTGTATGTTGATGATATGATCGTCAAGTCAAAGGATCGCCCAGGCCACATCATTGCACTTCGCAAGTTCTTTGAAAAACTCCGCAAGTATAACATGAGATTAAATCCAGCAAAGTGTGCATTCGGAGTTACGTCAGGCAAACTACTTAGATATGTGATCAGTTCTCGAGGGATTGAAATAGATCCCACAAAAGTCAAAGCAATCATGGCCATGCCACCACCCAAGACTGAGAAAGAAATTCGAGGCTTCATCGGAAGGCTGCAATATATAAGTAGGTTCATATCGAAACTCACGGCGATATGTGAACCTATATTCAAGAAGCTTAAGAAAAATGTTCCAATCACATGGGATGATGATTGCAAAAAATCTTTCGACAAAATCAAAGAGTACCTGGCAAACCCACCCGTGCTAGCGCCAGCAATGCCTGACTTTCCTCTTCGACTTTACCTTACAGTCACAACAGAAACGATGGGGGCAATGCTAGCACAAGAGATCGAAAGAAAGGAGAATGCAATTTACTATTTGAGCAAGAAGCTTCAAAGATATGAAACGCGATACACACCACTTGAAAAGTTGTGTCTCGCACTCGTGTGGGCCGCGCAGAAATTAAGACATTACATGCTCACTCATACAGTGCATGTCGTGTCCAAGATGGATCCTCTCAAGTACTTGCTCGAAAAAGCAACACTCAATGGTTCTGCGGTTTCTGACTTCTTAGCAGATTTTCCACTAGAAGAAGTTGAGAAAGAAGAAGATGAGTATGATTTCCCCGACGAAGATCTACTCATGACCGAAGATGATAGCTGGACACTCTATTTTAATGGAGCTTCGAACCAAAAGGGTTGTGGTGTAGGATTCTTGCTCGTATCACCCAATGAAGAGCATATCCCAATTTCCATGAAACTCGACTTTGATGTCACCAACAATGCCGCAGAGTACGAGGCATGCATCTTGGGATTAGAAACAGCTGTGGCCTTGGGAATTAAGAAGCTCAAAATCTACGGTGATTCGTCACTAATCATTAACCAAATCTCCAAGAGATGGAAGGTGAGAAGTGAAAGTCTCGCTACGTATCAAGCTCATCTGGAAACTCTCACAGAGCAACTAGATGAAGTGGAATATACGTACTTGCCTAGAGAAGAAAATCAGTTTGCTGATGCGCTGGCTAAGTTAGCATCAATGGTGCGAATTCCAACAGACACAATCAGAATGCCATTGACCATAGAAAGAAGATATGAGCCGGCTTATGTTCATGCACTTGATGATGAACAAGAATCACAAGAAGAAGATGAAGAGCCATGGTATACGGATATCCTTAACTACGTGACCAAGGGAGAATACCCTCCTAACACTGATAAAAGGGCAGGCTCCTGGCCTCAAAGTATGTGCTCATCAGGGGAGAACTCCACAAGAGGACTGCACTAGGGAGAAATCTCTTATGCATAGCTAAGAAAGAAGCATGCAAAACCATGGAAAACCTTCATGCCGGAATATGTGGAACGCATATGAATGCTAAGATGTTAGTCCAAAAGATTCAACGACAAGGTTATTATTGGACTACTATGGAGAGAGACTGTCATGAATACGTCAAGAAATGGATAAAGTGTCAAGTCTATGCAAATTTGCAGCACGTTCCACCTTTGCTTCTCTACACATATACTTCTCCATGGCCTTTCTCTACTTGGGGTATCGACATTATTGGAAAGATAACAGCACCAGGACAAGGTGGACATGAGTTCATCCTTATAGCGATCGACTACTTCACTAAATGGGTCGAAGCTGCCTCATATGCTAAGCTAACAGCAAAACATGTAGCTCAATTCATTGAGAAAAATATCATATGTCGCTATGGGGTACCTCATGAAATGATCAGTGATAATGGAACACATTTCCAAGCCGAGTGTGCAGAACTATTAAAGAAATATCATATCAATAAGCATCATAGATCATCACCTTACAGACCACAAACAAATGGTGCGGTTGAGTCAGCCAACAAAAATGTGAAAACTATCATCGAAAAGATGACGGAAAATTACAAAGATTGGCCTAGTAAGCTACACTTCGCCCTTTGGGGTTATCGAACCTCCGTTCGTACATCAACGGGGGCCACCCCTTTCTCTTTAGTCTATGGAGTTGAAGCTGTACAACCAATAGAGCTCGAAATCCCTTCTCTCCGAATCGCGTTGGAAAGCCAACTAGATGAAGTCGACTAGATTAGAGCAAGATATGATGAACTAGTCTTACTTGACGAAAAACGCTTGGCAGCTTTGCATCATGTTTTAACCTACCAACAGCGTATGGCGCGACATTTCAATAAAAAAGTCAAGACTAGAAATATCAAGGAAGGCGACTTGGTGCTCAAGGCACTTCGCAAAAATGTGTTAGATCTAAGGGGAAAATTTAGACCAAACTGGTCAGGTCCATACATTGTTAAATCCATTTTGTCTGGCGGGGCAGCACAATTGGTAGACATGGATGGCAACGGTTTCCACAATTTAACCAACTTAGATCAACTCAAGAAATTTTATGCCTAGTCACATGGGTTCATGACCCGATAGAGCTACGTTTGGCCTGATTCCTTTTAAGGATACGCAGGCAACCCCTTAAGGGGGCCCTGCCACTTTAAAAAATAAAATCCTTCCTCCGTCGACCAAGTAAACACACAAGACAGCAAAACGGAGCTAAAATCAAGAAAATCATACATTGCGCCAGCTCAGCATCCACCGCGCCACGGCAGCCACCACCGTCGCACGGCAGGATACCCCGTGGAACGGTAAAAAAAAAGAAGAAATCCCTAACACGTCATATCCACCGCGCCGCGGGAATATTTACCGTGTCACAGCAGTTTCCACCGTGGCACGGTGGACTTAAAAAAAAAAAAAAGGTGTCGTGCCACGTCA
The DNA here is from genome assembly GCF_948465745.1 of Chenopodium album. Taxonomy (NCBI): domain Eukaryota; kingdom Viridiplantae; phylum Streptophyta; class Magnoliopsida; order Caryophyllales; family Amaranthaceae; genus Chenopodium; species Chenopodium album. The sequence continues at coordinate 48,233,448 of NC_137843.1, forward strand.
GCATCCACCGCGCCACGGGAGTTGTTACCGTGTCACGACAATTTTCACCGTGGCACGATGAAATTTCCAACAAAAATAAATACGCTGGACTTTGCAAATTCTGTTATTGTTTTACGAATATTTTTTCGACGATCGTTATTGTTCTTCCATTGCGTCCGACTTCTTGACTCGGATAATAATAATAATAATAACAAAAAAAAATACTAATAAAAAAAAAGAAAAAAAAGTCATTGTAATTTTTATTTAAGGCGAAAATAAATGTGCTATTATTGACATAAATGTGACTACAATTATTGGCATCATGCGCCTTATTTAAAAATTAAAAATTTAAATCATATAAGCAAAGCAATATTGATCTAATCCTTCTTCACTTTAGGAACGTCCTTCTCTTTTTCAACTAGGTCAGCCTTCACCATTAATGTGTCTTTTGTAGCCCGAACTGTCACACCTCTAGTTGAACTCTCACCCCTTTCACCTTTCTTAGAATTATTCGCTTGCTTCTCTCTATAAACCATCTTTTCCTTACCATTTCCTTTCACATAACTTTTCTTTTTAGGCATTATAGGAGTCTTAAACTCAATTCCTTGTGTTCTCGGACCTAGACGATTGTTAGGAGGCGCCTTCTTACTTCCAAGACGTTCCTTCACATCAAAGTTGCGTGATCCGACTCGATCCCTTCTACTTCTAGGATTCAACCGTGCCTTGAATGCACTAGATAAGGGATGAGGAGCTTGGTTACTCGCAGAAACGGTCCACAAAGGTCTTAAAATCCAATAAGACTCGTACTTGTGAACATTACTTTCATGCAACGATACCTCACGAGGACTATCGTTATAGCGTGGAACTACTTGTTCAAGTCCATATTGTCGCATCAATCGAGAAGGACAATAAAAAGTCAACTTTGAAATACTAGGAACGCGACAATACGGAGTATCATTCGTGCCAACCATCTTAGTAAGCCTCCACCAAGGCACCACCCACCGAATGGAAAATTCTCTCTTTGCAAAGAAGACCTTCCAATCTTCATATGACATGTTCACAGAATAATTCTTCTTCCTACGGACAAGATCATTGGGACCATATTTTTCAATATCGTTGGGGGCTTCAAAGAGTTCTAAATGCTCCATAGCAAGAATTTTGACATGGAAGCTCAAAATCATATATAAATCAATTCATAGCAAGAATTTTGACATGGAAGCTCAAAATCAAAAACCCCCAATTTGATTTTTTTTAGGGTTTCAAGCAAATATAGAATTTACACCAAAATTTGAGACAAAAGCAAAGGAAACTTACATAGATCCTTGTGAGAAAACGAAAATGAGGAAAATAGCAAAAAATTGGAGCGAATTTGGTGAAGGTTTGAGCTCCAAAAGCTCGAAAAACCGCGGAAATGCTACAGTGCAGTCAGCGCACCCACCGTGACACGGTGGAAAAATGCCGCGCCACAGTAGAACTTCCCCGTGACACGGTGAGACCCTGATGGCAGCGGTGGACTTCTGACAACAGCGGTGAGAAACAGCGGCCAAATTGAAGCAAAAAGCAACGATACAGAACGACCGTGCAGCGGGAACAGACGCCGTGACACGGTGGAGCTCTCCACGCGCCGGTGCTGGGCTCCGTGGCACGGTGATCAGAGAGATTAAAAATTAAAAAAAAAAAGGAAGGAGAAGTGAGAACAGAAAGAGATCGAGAATAAAAATGGTGAAGAAGAAGTAGTAAATGGGGATGCAGCACCTTGAATTAAACCAAAAAAATATAACCGTTACACAACCCCTTTCCCGTGCCACGTAACCCATTACCACGTAACGGCATTCGCACGCAAGGCTCGGTGTTGTAATCGAGGCGCGTGGACAATTTCAGCAAAAATATAATCCCACGTCACGGTGTCGTCCACCGTCTGACGGGACTAAAGCACTATGTCGCGGATTTGTCCACGTGGCGCGGTGCCCATCTTGTGTCCTGCATCTTTTTAAATACCTCCTGGCGAATATTTTTGGTATTTATAGCTAAATTAGAATGATTTTTCGCAACTTTTGGACAGTTATTTTTCTCACCGGAATTATGTGGAAAATTCTAATTGGTATTTAAAGGGTTCCAAAATTATCGGTTTGTCCCTAACAAGCATTAAGGATGCATTTTCGACATTTTAAACACCTAATAAAGTCGGAAGTCGACTTGAAGGTAAATCATCTGCGGCCCACGTTCGAGGATAATCGAACCATCATACACTTGCAAATTTCAGCGATCATATCTGTTGTCGGTTTTCCTCAAGCATGGAAAGCGTTATCGGTGGATTTTTCTTCAAGTATAGAAAACCGCCAAGTCGGCTTTCCTCAAGCATGGAAAGTATTGTTCGGCGGATTTCTTCAAGCATAGAAAAACGCCAAAATCATATGTCGACTTTCCTCAGGCATGGAAAGTATCGTCCGGTAGATTTCTTCAGGCTTAGAAAGCTACCAAGTTCATCAGTCAACTTTCCTCAGGCATGGAAAGTATCTCAGCAAAACGTCATCCGGTGGATTCCTTCAAGCATAGGAAGCTACCAAACTCATTTGTCACCGATACACTGGTGGTAGATAAGCATTCTATCCCTTTACTCTTTTATCTGTAGAATTAATATTTTTCTGCAGGTATCGGCGTATACAGAGTGATTTAGGATCGCAGAACGTCTTAAATCATTCTCCGTCCCAATCGACTACTTTGACAATAATTTTCGAAACCGACGTTTCTACAAACTCAGTCAAAGTGGGGGCTTCTGTAGACACCTAAAAATGTCTCCCCAAAACCAAACCCGATAATGAACAATATTTCACCGCCATTATTGGTCGGTTTCAGTATTTAATCCCGAGAGTGCTTAAAAAATCTTATTTAATTGAAAATCAGTTTTAATAATCCATGGATCAGTCTTGATGTTAAGTCAAAGCATAATTTGTTTTTAATTTTGGCCCAAACCTTTTTATTTTATTTATTTTTCTTTATTTTATTATTTTGGCCCAAACCTTTTTATTTTATTTAATTTATTATTTTGGCCCGATTAATAAATAATAAATCAGAAATGGCCCTAAATTATCAATCGGCACTTAAAAAAAAGCTGAACGAAATTAGGTAAAAATGAATTTAGACGAAAAAATGGACGCACAGTTTCCCACGTCACGGAAAAAAGCACCGCGTCACGGGGCTCAGTTCCACGCCACGGTGTGAGTTCCCGTGACACGGTGCCAGGGCATCTCCGTGTCCTTTCCGCGTAAACCCTTCATGCGTTTTATCTCCCATAACCTATTTATTTTTCACGTCACTCTGTTTTCCACCGTGTCATGGGAGTTTGCCCCGTCTGACGGTGTCTGGCACCGTGTCACGGTGTCCTCTGCCGTGTCGCGGTGTTATTTTTTAGGGTTTTTATCTTTTTAGGGTTCCGTGTGTTCCCTCTACTCATTTTCCCTATAAATACCCCCTCATTTCTGATATACGGGGCATGAATTAATTCTCTTTTTCTCTCTTCTATGCTCTAGCCTAAACACTAGCCTACCTTTCTTCTTTCAAAATTCCCTCTTCAAGCACTCCAAGGAGTCCATACTTTACTCGAGGTTCTGTCCTTAAACCAAGGCGTGAAAGGTAGAATTGTTTGAGGGTTTGGCCCCAAATCAACTCCATTTAATTTAATTATTGTTTAATTAATTTTCCTTGAAGTTACTAACTCGTTTATTATTTTATAGTTGCAATAAAACAGAATCAAAGTAAGAATCATGTTCCTTTTATTTCTATTATTTTTCTAACGATTTTATATTGTTGGATTTATTGTAAATTGCTTCCAATATTAATGCTTATTATTTATTTATTGATCACCATATTTCATGTTAAAGGGAATATGTAATTGAAAATCATGCCTAATAAGATAATTTGGACAACCGGTTTAGGTTCCTTTTTAATCTTGTTTTTAATTCAAGTGATCACTAATATTTTAGAATTATATGTTGCGTTGAATATTATTCAACCAATTTAGTATAATAATAGTTTGGAGCAAATTGAATCTTTGTTTGTATGCCTTTGAGATCGCAGGAATACTTTTCACTATAAGAATCGAGTAGAGGCCAATACGGGTGAATGTGACTCCATGACTCACTTCGTACCATCATCCCCGATCCTCCTTTTGTGGTTCCGAATCATATGGAGTTAGTAATCTCATGGATTATGAATGGGGTGTAACCTTCACGGGTCAATTGTTGTTGCCTATCGTTGTCTCTTATTCGTGGTTGCCTTAAATGATCCGTGAACGGTTTACAAGTTCCTTAAAAAACTTGTTGGCGTCTCCCTACTTTCCTTGTCCCTAATCGTATTATGTCAATTCCCACTTCCTATGAGTGCCAAGCATATTCACACATGCTTTAACGTAGGCGCACTTTGAACGACGCCTACACTTAAGGACTTTAATTTTATTTTAAGATGACTTCAGAAATAAAAGTTTTAACAAACTTTATTTTTTTTTTTTATAATTTTGTGAACCTTCTTATTTCAAACCCTTTTGTAACACAAGAATGAAGCATAACTTTGCTTGTTTATTGATGAGTGTCATTTATGGCACTCTTAGGCTATGTTTTCTTTGTAGTTTTATTCTCATTTTTAGTCCTCTTTGCCGTGTTTTTACATAATAATGCTTGCTTTGCGTGTTTGTGTGTAAGTTTAGAGAAATGCATGCTTTTAATGGTTTTCTTGTCATTTTGTTCATTTCTCGACTATTTCTCTCGATTCTTTGTTTCCTTGACTTGTTTTGTAGGTGTGTTGAGTTTCCCGAGGTATGATCACCAAGGAGAAAGCTCGAGCGCATTCAAGAAAGTTGATGGAGCAAAGTTCGGGATTCCAAAAACGCAATTCAAGCCAGCTCCGCGAGCTCGAGGGCCTTGGAAGTTATGCTTTGGCTTGAGGCATTCAAACACTTGGAAGATAAAGGAGCTGCCCTTCTCACGAGCATCGCCTCAAGTGCACCAATGACAGGGATGCTCGGGAGCGTAGAGATTGATCGAGCAAGCGAAGGAGGCAAGGCCACGAGCACCGAGCAGGGGTGCGCGCGCGCGGCATAAGGGGTGCGTGTGCGCTGACCCACCTTTGCGCGCGCGTGGCCTGGTTGTGCGTGCGCACCAGGAGCCCTGCCCCCTTCGCTCGTTTCTTCTATTTATACCCTTAAACTTTTCCTTTTTAGGGGGGACAACTTAATTTGTACTTGACATATATTTTTCTAGAATTAGTAGAGAGAGAAAGTAGAGAGAGAAGCTTAAGATTACTTGATTGTACTTGAATTTGGTCTTTGATTTCAACTTGATCTTGGATTTCTTCTTCTCATCATTGAAAGTTTGTTTGATTTCTTTCCTTTAAATTTACTTCTATTGCAATTTCCTTTAATTTTGGAATGTTTGATTTGAATTTCATTATTTGCTTTAGAATTTGTTGAGAGATTGAATTCCTTCTTGATTAAAATTGAAATGAATATGATTTTGATTGAATTTGTTTTGTTTTTCATTTTCACCATGATTAGTGAGTAGATTAGTTGGTAGGGAGAAGGGGAAGCATGCTAGATTGATGATTTTTGCTAGTTGATGATCCTTGATTGATTGAATTGTTGCAATTAAATTGGTTGACATGGTTGTGAATGTGATTAATTAGACTAGGAGTGATCAGCCTATAAGATTAATCTAGATTGCATTGCAAATTTCAATGACATGAACCCTTGATTTGAGAATTGCTTTAATTGATTGAATTTGATTGTGATTTTCCTAGTTAGCCATTCATAGTGAACCCTAGCTTGGCTTAAAGGAGATAGCTCTAGAATTCCTTTGATTGCAACTATTGTTTGTCCTTTGCAAAGTTTGAATTGATTGAGTGATCCTTCAATTGGCATAATCATTGAGCTTGCATGTGGAACCTATATCCCTAGTGTTTAGTACATTGAATTTCTCGATTTATCTAGCTTTCTCGATACCTTGGTTACCAACCATATCTTTCTTCAATCTTCGAAGTAGCTTGACCTAGGCTATAGCTTGCACCTACTCATTCCTTTGGATTCGACCCTTGACTTACCATATACTCGTATTAGGTTGGTCGAGTGTTTATAAATTCTCTTTGGCTCTAGGAAAGGGTAGAAAACGACCTACTTTTCCCTACGTCAAAAATGGCGTCGTTGCCATGGATTGATATTGGTGCTTTGTTATAGTTGTTGAGTCTATTTAACCTTTAATTGAAAATACAAAAAGATTTTCTTTTAGGCTACACTTGTAGCCGTGCTACTAACCATTTCTTTTGAGATTTTATGCATAGAGCACGTGGTCATTCACTAGTGTTATTTGATCCAAAAATTGAGAGAACTATTACAAGGTTAAGGGGTGTTAGACGATCTTTGAGCCCTAGCATTTCAAGTGAAGAAGAACCTCAACAAGAGGAACAAGCAAGAATGGGAGAAAATCCAAGGGTGGCGTTTAAAGAATTGGGGATTCCCGGTGCATATAGATTTGAGAGTGGGATCGCTCCACCTACAACACCGGCAAATGACTTTGAAATAAGACCGGCAATGATCACTTTGATAGAGAGGCGACAATTTAGTGGGGCCAAGCATGAAAGCCCGCTAAATCATCTCAAGGAGTTTGAAAAGTATTGCAATACTATCAAGGTGAATGGAGTTTCCCAAGAATTCATCCGCCTCAAGATTTTTCCCTTTTCACTTATAGGGCGTGCCTTGGAATGGCTAGACAAGGAAGTCAAGCCGAATTGTCTAAGGACATGGGATGAAGTGACCATGGAGTTTCTATCCCGTTTCTATCCACAAAAGAAAACTGCGGAGGCTAGAGCTTTGATTCAAGGTTTCAAGCAAAAGCCTAGTGAGAGTCTCTATGAAGCATGGGAGAGATACAAAGAGTATCAAAGAGATTGTCCTCACCATGGAATTCCTACGTACCAAATTATTCAAATCTTCTATGGAGGCCTTAGTCCTCAAGGAAAATAATGTTTAGATGGAGCAGCCGGAGGTCCTATCATGAACAAAACTGAAGAGGAAGTGGTAGACATAATTGAAGACGTAGTGAGGTACTATAGAGATTGGCAAGATGGAGAAAGAGAGTCAACTAGCAAGAGTAGTTCTTCGGTGTACTCGGTTGATCATCTAAATGCAATCAACAATCTCTCCTCACAAATGAGAAGCTTGGGGAAGGAGATGTCCGCTATCAAGGCGAAGTTGGAAAGTGTTACCTACCAAGTTTCAAGTCTTCCCTCCCAATCTAAGGGGAGAGGTATGTCTTCTAATTCTCAACCCCCTCCCTCTTCTAGTAACATGCCTAGCGGATGCTTGTTTTGTGATGATTGTAGGTCGTATGATCATGATGTTTCTAGTTGCCCTAATGCATGTATGGATGTTTGTGATGATCAAGATGGAAATGTGAATGAGCATGTGAACTATGTGTCAAATAATAATGATTCGAGGTTTGAGAATCAAAGAGGTCAATGGAATAGGAATTACAACAACCATGGCAATTTTGACAACTACAACCAAGGTGGTGGTAATAGGAACTATGGGAACCAAAATTCTCGAGGTAACTATAACAACCAAGGTTATAGTAGCCAAAATCATAACCAAAATTATGGTAATCATAACCAAGGTTATGGTAACCATAATCAAGGTAGAGGTAATTGGAACAATCAAAATATGGGAAGTTTTCAAAATAATTCTCAAAGGGGTCCCCCACCTGGATTTGCTCCAAAGGCCCAAAATGATAATTCCTATGTTCAATCCTTTTCTTCTTCTCATAGAACCAATTTGGAAGAAATCATTGAAAATCAAACAAAATTGTTGAACACTTACATGGCCGTAAGTGACAAGAAATTTAATGAAATGATGACTCATAATAAGATGCTTGAAAACCAAATTTCTCAAATTTCTAATGCTTTGAAAGACCATGCTAGTCCTTCTTCTTTACCTTCCTAAGGCCTAGATCCCAAGAGACCGGTCAATGCTATTGTCACAAGGAGTGGTAAGGTTCTTGAGGAGAGTTTGCCTAGGAAAAGGGAGACCAAAGAGGGCACAAAAGAGGTTTTGGTTGAAGATGAGAGAGATGGTGCATCTTTGAGTAAGGTTGAGATTGAGAAGCCTAGTGAGGTGAGAGTGGAGAAAGAAATTGTGAAACCCAAGCTTCCTAATCCACAAAAATTCATGAGACACAAGTTAGATGAACAATTTGGAAGATTCATTAACATGCTCAAGCAGCTTTACCTTTCTCTACCATTCACCGAAGTTTTCACCCAAATGCCCAACTACGCAAAATTCCTCAAAGACATTTTGAGTGTTAGGAGGACTTGTGATGGTGTAGAGACGGTGAACTTGACCGAGAATTTTAGTGCAATCATAATGAACAAGATGCCACCTAAGCTAAAAGACCTAGGAAACTTTTCCATCCCTTGTGCCATTTATAAAATGCAAATTGAGAATGCCTTGTGTGACCTAGGAGCTAGTGTTAGGCTTATGCCATATTCGGTGTACCAAAGACTTGATCTAGGGGAACTCTTACCTACTAACATCACTTTGCAATTGGCCGATAGGTCAATTAAGTTTCTTAAGGGTAAGGTAGAGGATGTTCCTTTGAGGGTTGGGAAATTTGTTATTCCGATGGATTTTGTGGTGCTTGAGATGGACGAAGATGCTAACATTCCTATCATTCTAGGGAGACCATTCCTTGCTACTTCGGGTGCTTTGAGAGATGTGAAAAGTGCTAAAATTTCACTCAAAGTAGGGGATGAAGTGATAGAATTTGACTTGAATGATAGTATGAAGTATCCAAGTTCTTCTTTAGAAAATTGCATGTTGATTGATTCTCTTGATCATGTTGTGTCTTCTATGCATGAGCAATTGCTCACTTCTAACGATGCTCTTGAGAATGTTTTGTTGAATAAGGAAAAGATAGGGATTCCTAGCAAGGAGATGGCTTTGTATGAAGATGTGCTCAATGGAAGCTTTGAGGATGTTGAAGAGCAAATGTGTATGAGCATTTCTAGCCAAGAAGCGTTTCAAGTGGCTACATCAAAGGAAGGTAAAGGTGTTCCAATGGTTGAGCTCAAACCTCTTCTATCACACCTTAGGTATGAATTCTTGGGACCCAACTCCACCTATCCCGTGATTTTTAGCTCTTCTTTGAGTGAGCGCCAAGCTCAAGAGTTGTGTGATATTTTGAGAAAGAACCAAGGTGCTTTGGGTTATACCATTAATGACCTCAAAGGTATAAGCCCCGCTCCTTGAGGAGGGTGCTCTACCTTCTATTGAGAGACAACGAAAGCTACACCCCCAAATGGGAGAGGAAATGAAGAAAGAGATCGCCAAACTTTTGGATGCGGGAATTATATTCCCCATCTCGAGTTCTAGGTGGGTCTCTCCCGTTCATGTTGTCCCAAAGAAAGGAGGCATGACCGTCGTCGAGAATGAGAAAGGTGAGCTTATTCTGACGAGGACGGTCACGGGATGGATGATGTGTATAGACTATAGACGTATAAACACGTCCACCAAGAAAGATCACTTCACCCTTCCTTTCATTGATCAAATGCTTGAGAGACTAACAAGGCACAAGTTCTATTGTTTTCTTGATGGTTATTCGGGATTTTTCCAAATCCCTATCCACCCGGACGACCAAGAGAAAACGACCTTCACTTGTCCATATGGAACATTTGCTTATAGGAGAATGTCGTTTGCCCTTTGTAATGCTCCCGAAACATTTCAAAGATACATGATAAGTATATTTGGAGATTTGTTGGAGGAGGAAATGGAAGTGTTTCTGGATGACTTCTTCGTGGGAGGTGTTTCATTTGAGGCATGTCTTGAAAACCTTGAGAAATGTTTGGCAAGGTGTGAGAAGGTGAACTTGGTTTTGAATTGGGAGAAGTGTCACTTCATGGTGGAGGAAGGCATAGTCCTTGGCCATAAGATTTCTCACAAGGGGATAGAGGTGGACAAAGCAAAAATTGAAGTTATTGAGAAACTTCCACCTCCGGTTAATGTGAAAGGAGTGAGATCTTTCTTAGGACATGCCGGGTTTTATAGAAGATTCATCAAGGATTTCTCGCTCATTGTAAAGCCCCTCAATGATCTTCTTCAAAAGGATGCCGAGTTTATATTTGATGATAAATGTTTAGAGGCATTTAATAAGTTGAAGAAGGCTCTAATCTCTACTCCTATTGTTCAAGCCCCAAGATGGGATTTACCTTTTGAGTTGATGTGCGATGCGAGTGATTCGGCAATTGGAGGTGTCTTGGGTCAAAGAGTGGAAAAGAAGCTACATGTGATCTATTATATGTCCAAGACTCTAAATGGTGCTCAAAGGAACTACACCACAACGGAAAAGGAGTTTTTGGCTATTGTTCAGGCTTTTGAAAAGTTCTGTTGTTATTTATTAGGTTCCAAGGCCATTGTCTTCACGGATCATGTGGCTCTCAAGTACCTTTTTGCCAAGAAAGAATCAAAGCCTAGGTTGATCCGGTGGGTGCTCGAACTTCAAACTTTTGATATTGAGATTAGGGATAAGAGAGGAGCGGAAAATGTTGTGGCAGATCATCTATCTCGTCTTGTAGATTCTCAAATTCATGATGATGGTTCTCCAATTGAGGATAGGATGCTTGATGACTTCTTATATGCTATTGAGGCAAAGGAGCTCCCATGGTTCGCCGACTTAGTGAACTTTCTTGCATGTGGGGAGTTTCCACCTTCCTTTTCTAAGAATCAACGAAAGAAGCTCAAGAGAGAGGCAAGACACTATGTGTGGGATGATCTCATCTTGTACAAGCGAGGAGTTGATGACTTACTTAGGCGCTGTGTTCCAAATGAAGAGGTGCCTAGTGTTTTGAAGATGTGCCACTCGGATCCGAGTGGTGGCCATATGGGTGTTTCTAAAACCGCCACCAAGATTCTTCAAAGCGGTTTATGGTGGCCGCATCTCTTCAAGGATTCATGGGGTTTTGTTAAGACATGCGACTGTTGTCAACGAGTTGGGAATATCTCCAAGCGAAATGAGATGCCTCAACAACCTATTCTTGAATTAGAGGTATTTGATGTTTAGGTAATAGATTTCATGGGACCGTTTCCCTCATCTTTTGGAAATCAATATATTCTTGTGGGGGTGGATTACGTGTCTAAATGGGTTGAGGCCATTGCTTCCCCAACTAATGACCACAAGGTGGTAATGAAGTTGTTCAAGAAGGTCATTTTTCCAAGGTTTGGTTTTCCAAAGGCGGTGATAAGCGATAATGGTTCTCATTTTATTCACAATGCCTTTCAAAAGATGTTGCAAAAGCATGGAGTTCATCAATGATTTGGCCTTCCATATCATCCTCAAACAAGCGGCCAAGTCGAGGTTTCCAATCGTCAAATCAAGTTAATCCTTGAAAAGAGGATTACAAGAAATAGGAAGGATTGGTCGGACAAGTTGGATGATGCTCTTTGGGCTTATAGAACGGCTTTCAAGACACCTATAGGTACCACTCCATACCGCCTAGTCTATGGAAAATCATGCCATCTCCCGGTAGAGCTCGAACATCGTGCTTTGTGGGCAATCAAGAAGATAAAATTTGATTTGGCAAGTGTGGGGGAGAAAAGGTGGTTAAATCTTCATGAGCTAGAGGAGCTTCGATTTGATGCTTATGATTATGCTAGTATTTAAAAAGCTCATTCTAAGGAAACTCATGATAAGATTTTTGAGAATAAAGAGTTTTGTGTTGGTGATAAAGTTCTTCTCTACAATTCGAAAATGAAGTTGTTTCCAGGAAAGCTCATGTCAAAATGGAGTGGTCCTTACTTGGTTAAGAATGTCTTTCCTAGTGGTGTTGTAGAGGTTTCAATGATGGATTCTTCGTCTCCATTTAAGGTCAATGGCCATCGACTCAAGAAGTATTTCGATGGTGCTTTTGTTGGCCTTATTCACATATTGCTTCTCCAACAACCACCTTAATAGGTGGAGAACGTCGAACTATGACGTTAAACAAGCGCTTCCCGGGAGACAACCCGTTTTCTAATCCTTTTCTTTTGATTTTTCATTTTTCTATATCTCTTTTATTTTTGAGAACTTATCTTATTCTTCTTTAATTTCTTGATTTTAGGTACCATGAGATTGGATTGATGAAAATTTCCAACAATTTTGGTGTTAATTCAAGGTTTCATGAGGTTTGGTTAAGCTTAGGTGAAGAAGTTTGTTGGGGTTTTATGCTCTCGTGATTGCATTTTCATTGATTTTCTACTCTTTTTCGAGTGCGTTTTCACCTATCTCGTTAGTACAAGTACGAGAGTATGTTCATGGCCGGAATTTTCTTGTTTGGTGCGCACGCATCATAGGTTGCGCGCACGCACCAATGGGGTCGGAAATTTAAGCTACTTTTGATGGCATTTGACGGTTTTTGAACCTCCCCCCGTACCCCCTTGGTGCGCATGCACCACCCTCCCTGCGCACGCGCACCATATGAGTTAGATTTTTAGCTTCATTTTGGTACGTCGCAAGCAAATTCAGCCCCCCAAGCCCTTACCTGGTGCGCACGCACCAGGTACGCAGAGTTTGTGGCCTGTGTTGCAGCCCAAGCTCGCGCAGCAAGCCTTGCCCCCTGCCATAGCTGGTGCGCACGCACCAACCACTTCACAAGCCCCCCTATTTCGTGCCCTCTTCTCCCTAGTTCACCCCCTTATTCACTCTTCTCTCTTACCCCGACTTCCCTTTCATTCCTCTACTCTTTCATTTCTCATAAAACCCTCTTAATCTCTTTGAATATTCAAGAACATTCATCCTTTTTAATTTCAATTCATCACAAAATTACATTAACCTCATTCAAATCTTTCAAAAATTAAATAAAAAAAAATCTGAAATTTTCGATTTTATTTTCGAAAATTTGGGGCTAAAATTCGAATTTTTGAGGGTTTGTTTTGGTGTTTGAATCTTAACTTTAGGTATTCTAATTGTTCTATATTCTTCAATTTGTGCAATTTACAAGTAATTCAAAGCTTCATTGAGGTATAATTTCTCACTTTCTAGTCATCTTCTTCCTCATTTTAGAAGCTTGAAACTCTTGTTTTTGCTTTCATGGTAGAACTCCATTGTTGGTTCTTTTAGCTTGTAATTTGTGTTGAATGATGTTATTGGATGTTAAATTGAAGCTTTTTCATGATGAATTTGTATACCTTGCTTGAATCCTTGATTCACCATTGTTGGTCATTTTCTCTCTCATGGGTATTTTATGTGATAGTTTCATTTCTTTGATAATTCAATGTTTTGGGATTGATTTGCTCATAATGATTCATGATTTGGTCTCTTGTATCCAACTTTGCCTTTACTTCATGACTAGTTGCTTCAAGCTTATGTCTCAATATTCATGGCATAGTTCATGTATGACCATTTCTTGTTTCATTTTTGATTGAATAATATTTGTGCTTGACTTTAGAGCAATTTCTTTTGAATATTCTTGAACAATGATAATTGTAAATGAATTGCTCATGAATTTCTTTGCTTCTTGTAGATGGCTCCCATCCGTCATAAGAAGCGTGCTAGAACAAGTTCAAGCAAAGCTAGGCAGATTGTTCCACCTTCCCCGAGGTGGTAGAGACATACAGCATTGAATTCTCTAAGGAATTACATTGGGATAGGTTCAAGCAACTATCCAAGCGGAAGCTCAAGTCAATAAGATTCTACGATCAAACAACAACCAAGATACTTGGAATAGATGATGACGTTCGCTACCCAGCTAAGAACCTCGGTCTCTTAGAGTTCTTGGATTTGAGCGCCCCCACATATGCTAGGGTGACGTATGTGTTTCTATCATCCCTTGAAGTGGTCCGAGAGTCAAGTGGTGACTCTTCGAGAACTTTGACCTTTAAACTTTTCAACAATGATCATCGGTTGTCGGAGTCACAACTTTGTTCCTACTTTCGGTTTCCTTGGGCCGTCGATGAAGACCATCTTGTCTATCCAGCCAATGGGAAAATGACTAGAGACCATGAATATGATGAACTCAGGTGGTGGCGACGTATCTCTGATGAAAGGAAATATGAGCCTCAAACTTCCAAATCCACATCGATCGTTCATCCGGCTATGAGATACTTTAATCTTATTCTCACCTATGCCCTATGTTCTAAGGACTCTTTGGGAGCTATCTCCCGTGAGGAGCTTTGTTGGCTATGGATTGCCGACCAAGAGTCGCATGAGATCGAGCTTGTAGATTTCACTCAACACTTGATCAACCGATTTTTAAACATCCGAGATGGTGTTTCGCTTTTAGGAAGCATCCAAATTGGAGGCATGAGCTCTATCCTCGCTCTTTGCCTCAATGATTCATATAATGATTTGTTATGCGAGATCCCTCCGATAGTTGACCCTAGGGAGAGGACACCTTCTCATTTCCTCAATGTCTATGCCCTTGTAAACAAAAAGTTCCTTGATCATACCAAGAAGCATAATGTTTTCATATGGAAGGTGTCCCGAGTGAAGGATTGGATCTTGATTCCGAGTAAGGAGGCTACAAACCGTAAGACAAAGACGGATTCTTTGACTTGGAGACCTTCAAGATGCAACATCGACCTCTCTCTTTGGAAAAAGTCAAATCATACAAGAACCGCCTCCAATGATGCTCTCTCGACGGATTTCCAAGCTTTACCCCTGGTTGAACGGGGAGGTAATCCTATCCCTCCTTCTACTTCTTATTTTACATTTGATTTATCTACTATTCATGCCAAGTTAGATTTCATCACTAATGTCTTGTTTTCTATTCCTTTGGGGCGTGATTCTTCTCTTGGCTATGATTTTCATTCTAATCAATTGTATGACTACCATGTGAGGAGAGGGGAGATTAAACCTTACTTGAACTACCCATACCTCCCGGTCTAACAAGGACTTATCCCTCAATGGGAACCCTTTGACCCTATCGTGGGTCCTAGACCTTGTTACCCCTATTAAGAGGGTCCTCATATCCCTCCTAGTACTATCATGGGCACCATCCCGGCCACTTAAGACTATAAGCGGCCCGGTGGATGTGATTATACATATGATCCCGCGAACCTTATGTCATTCCCGAACCCCGAGACTTTTGGTAGGTGGGGATTATTGGGAGAGCCGGTTTTGGATGATTGGTCTCATTTCTTTGAGATAGACCGTGCTAGGAGGGAGGGGAGGTTAAAGGGGAAAGTTCCTATTGAGGTGAGTGAGATGGCTAGCTTGGTTCATGTCTTAGAGACCGGTGAGGGGAGTTCTCATTCTACCCCTTACCACAGTGCGGAGTGAGTCTATTGTGGCTACCCCCTTTTCTTATGTGCTTTATTTGATGATCTCTTTTTCCAATATGTTATTAGGTTTAGGGTTTGGGGGGTAGTTCATTATGAGCTTGGGGGTGATTTATGTTATTTGTGTGCTTCACTGTTTCCCTCCTCGCTATTGTAGTTCACTCCTGGTCTCTTTTGGTTCTGGTATTGATCTCTGTGTATCTCTTGCTTCTCTGGTGATGATGATGATATATTTCTGCTGATTTCTCTGTCCAGTTCTTGGTTTTGTCGTTTGTTCTGCTGATCGCTGTCTGCTGTGTATCTCTGTTTCTCTATGATTATGATTCTTGATGATGATTGTTTGATATCTTGTTTCCTGACTCTGCTTCTGTCTGATGATTCTGCTTCCTGATTTCATTACTGACCCTATTCCTGATGCTATCATATATTACTTTTTCTTTATATACATACATTTTATCTTTTATATTCTTCTTTTCTTTTGTATTGAAGTTACTAACAATCTTCTTTGTATATAGTCTATATTCTCTCTCACCCTGCTTCGTCGCTTATGCTTTAGATATTGATGCTTCATTAAGGTGCTCTCTCACTTTGTTTAATGTAGCGTAGCTTCGACGCCTAGTGAGATCCTTCTGATCTTCTTTTTATTCTCTTCTCTTGGATGCTTAGTTTAGGTTTAGATTAGGAGAAGTTGAACGGTTCGAGGATGTTTGCTTTCTAACACCTTAGTGTGTTTGGGAACATTGGTGTTGTAGCCAAATGTTCACCTGTTTGTCGATTGGGACTTATGTGTGTTAGCATGACTTCCTTGTTGCATTTCTAATTCTCCTTTGCTTTTCTATTTCTTATTTTATTTCTTTTTCCTCCTTTTCTATTTTCTTATGTTTTTCTTTTTCTTTTTGTTTCCCTTTTCTATTTCTTCTACTTTCCTTTTTACACTTTGCTTTCGTACATTTTGATTTTATATTTTCCTATGCAAAAAGAAGAAAAAAAAAGAAGAAAAGAAGAGAAAAAATTAAAAAATTAAAAAACAAAAAGGATTTTGTAAATATGAATAAAATGTTTTTGAGGCATTGCTTTTCTTTCTTAAAATTTTGCTTTTGCTTTGGACTTAGCACCACTTGAGCTTGCACATTGGCTATTATTCTTCCTAAAAACAATGGTTTGCACGGTTTGAGAGTATCTTTGGTTGACTCTAGGATAGAACATGCTAAGGTAGTCGTTTAAGAACTATTAGGACCTTGACGCCGGATTCTTTTGTTTTTGAAAACTCGCAATCGTTCCCCTTTGGTGAATTTGAAGCTTTTAGTGAGTTTTTGCCACATCCTTGTGAGGTTTCATTGTTTTTCAAGCCTTCTACAATTACTTGCATGAGCGGTGTGGATCCTTGACTATTGCGGACCTAATCTTGAATCTTGACTCATAATTCTCAAACACGAGACCAAACCATCTAGGGAGGACAAAGGCATCTTTTCGGGGTGGTAATTTTTCTTTTCTAGGTTAATCTTCTTTATTTTTAGTTCTTGGGTTTACATTTGCCTACTTGCTAACCATTTGAGCCTTTTCCCTTCTATTCAAGCCACATCTTTAGAACTTTGAGCCTTTTGTTTCTTTTTGTTCCATTTTTTGGTTTTTGTGAAGCAAATGATCATGTTCTTGGAGATTGTGGTATATAAGTTTAGATATTGGTTCTTATTTGTAAGCAAGCTTGTGTTTTGTATATCTTGTGAATAATGGCAAATGAATAAATGAAAAAAGCCGTCCACAGTTAAAAGAGGCAAGAATAATGAATAAAGTGAATAATGAAAAATTGAAAAAATGAGAAAAAGCAAAGCAAATTCAAAAAGCATTGGCAAAAATTGAAAAAAAAAAGTAAAAAATGAAAAAGTTCAAAAACATTTTGATGTAAATGTTTCTCCCTATTTAAGCATTTAGGACAATGCTTTGTTCAAGCTTGGGGGGAAGCGTCTTACGCTTTTTGTATATATGATTGTGGTTATAGCTTTGAATAAGCTTGGGGGTGTTAGTTTGTTTTTGTTTGGTGATCTCTTTGTTTTGGTGTTGAGATCTGGCCAATCTTTGCTTCACAACTTAGGTGTACCACCAAATTCTAAATTTTAAGCCTACCCTCAACCTTTTGCCTTTACGTTACAACCTTTGGGAAAGCCCTTTTGATCTAGTGGTTGAGTCATATACCGAGGGAGGGCATTATGAGTTAAAGCCTAAGGAGAGGGGATGCAAAGTCAAGATGTCGAGAAAACCTCAAATCTATTGTTTTTCTAGTTCCTTCGAGGAACTATTGAGATGCTTGCTAAAAGAAGATTTGAAGCTAATTGGGAAAATATGCTAAAATTGTTTTTAGATGAAGGTGAATTGCGTTTTGGTAGTTCTCTATACTTAGCATGTCCTATGTTTCAATAAACCCCTCGATATCTTAGAACGTGCTTACCATTGTTGTTTTAGAAAGTTTGTTATCCTCTCGTGTTTTGATCATGTGCAAAAGTCCATTGTATAAGCACCTCTTTTATTTTCAAGGTTTAAATTTTCTCTTTTCTCCTTTTATGTTTTGCCTCCTTTTAATAAAGAGTTATGGGTTAACCTCTTAGGAAACCCTTACGAGAGCATTACTCGTCCTCTAGAGCGACCTAGAGGTTTAAATGGCTTGTCAATTGTTGCTAAAATTGATCGTGATTCCTATGAAAGTGAGTTAGTGTATATTCTCTTATTCTCTAGTCTTTCTCGTTTCTTGCTTGCGTAATTAATGTCATCACTTTCCTTTAAGCTTGATTTTGTTTTGCTCGAGGACGAGCAAAGGTTTAGCTTGGGGGAATTTGATGAGTGTCATTTATGGCACTCTTAGGCTAGGTTTTCTTTATAGTTTTATTCTCATTTTTAGTCCTTTTTGCTATGTTTTTACATAATAATGCTTGCTTTGCGTGTTTGTGTGTAAGTTTAGAGAAATGCATGCTTTTAATGGTTTTCTTGTCATTTTGTTCATTTCTCGACTATTTCTCTCGATTCTTTGTTTCCTTGACTTGTTTTGTAGGTGTGTTGAGTTTCCCGAGGTATGATCACCAAGGAGAAAGCTCGAGCGCATTCAAGAAAGTTGATGGAGCAAAGTTCGGGATTCCAAAAACGCAATTCAAGCTAGCTCTGCGAGCTCGAGGGCCTTGGAAGTTATGCTTTGGCTTGAGGCATTCAAACGCTTGGAAGATAAAGGAGCTGCCCTTCTCACGAGCATCGCCTCGAGTGCACCAATGATAGGGATGCTCTGGAGCGCGGAGATTGATCGAGCAAGCGAAGGAGGCAAGGCCACGAGCACCGAGCAGGGGTGCGCGCGCGCGGCACAGGGGGTGCGTGCGCGCAGACCCACCTTTGCGCGCACGTGGCCTGGTGGTGCGCGCACCAGGCACCCCGCCCCCTTCGCTCGTTTCTTCTATTTATACCCTTAAAATTTTTCTTTTTAGGGGGGACAACTTAATTTGTACTTGACATATATTTTTCTAGAATTAGTAGAGAGAGAAAGTAGAGAGAGAAGCTTAAGATTACTTGAGTGTACTTGAATTTGATCTTTGATTTCAACTTGATCTTGGATTTCTTCTTCTTATCAATGAAAGTTTGTGAGATTTCTTTCCTTTGAATTTACTTCTATTGCAATTTCCTTTAATTTTGGAATGTTTGATTTGAATTTTATTCTTTGCTTTAGAATTTGTTGAGATATTGAATTCCTTCTTGATTAAAATTGAAATGAATATGATTTTGATTGAATTTTTTTTGTTTTTCGTTTTCACCATGATTAGTGAGTAGATTAGTTACTAGGGAGAAGGGGAAGCATGCTAGATTGATGATTTTTGCTAGTTGATGATCCTTGATTGATTGAATTGTTGCAATTAAATTGGTTGACATGGTTGTGCATGTGATTAATTAGACTAGGAGTGATCAGCCTATAAGATTAATCTAGATTGCATTGCAAATTTCAATGACATGAACCCTTGATTTGAGAATTGCTTTAATTGATTGAATTTGATTATGATTTTCCTAGTTAGCCATTCATAGTGAACCCTAGCTTGGCTTATAGGAGATAGCTCTTGAATTCCTTTGATTGCAACTATTGTTTGTCCTTTGCAAAGTTTGAATTAATTGAGTGATCCTTCAATTATCATAATCATTGAGCTTGCATGTGGAACCTATATCCCTAGTGTTTAGTATATTGAATTTCTCGATTTATCTAGCTTTCTCGATACCTTAGTTACCAACCATATCTTTCTTCAATCTTAGAAGTAGCTTGACCTAGGCTATAGCTTGCACCTACTCATTCCTTTGGGTTCGACCCTTGACTTACCATATACTCGTATTAGGTTGGTTGAGTGTTTATAAATTTTCTTTGGCTCTAGGAAAGGGTAGAAAACAACCTACTTTTCCCTACGTCATTTATTTCTAATAATTAATGATAGTTAATAAAAGGTTATGGCCTCATTTCCAAACACGAGGTTAAGATTAATTATTTAGTTGTATAAGGTTGTAACAATTATCCATCTCCACAAAAATAAACTTATATCCCATTATAATTACCCGATGGATTAATTGACAATCGGTTATGATTAAATAGTTTATTGTTCCCTTTTATTTGGAAGTAAGGCCTTCACAAGTGTCGTGTTTATTTGGCCAATTCCATTAAGCCTAAACACATAACCCTTAAAACCTTACAAGAAATTACCCTTGAGTGATTTTAAACCCAAAGTGAGAATATATAGTGAACCCTCACAGTTTCACTCCAAAGATACCTTGACCCACTAAAAAGTCGTCAATTGGGACGCATTTGTTGAATTGTCTTGTTCAAAAGACATTTTTGGTAATCACTAATCGGGGTGATTTTCCTCAACCAAGGTGGTTCATTTTACTTTTATGATTGAATCCGTCAAAGATCACTAAAATCCCACTAACAAAAATGACGTTTATGTCAACTACCCAAATTAAAAACCTAATGGAATTGGTTATTTAAAACATGGCATCTGTCCGAACTACGAAGGTTTTAATCCGTGAGTGAATTCAAAATCTCACTATGATCAGTACGTAGTGCAACTTTGGTGCTCAAACCTACCTTATATTAATTATTATATCTTTTTTTTGTGATTAATATGTCTTAAAACTTGTTTTTTAACAACACAATAGTAAGAGTCTGTTCCTTTGAACGGAAGGGAAGATGAGTTCTAGACGTTCGATTCTCTTAACCTAAACCCCGAACCATGTGCCTTATTTATCTTTATGGAGTTAACAGTTGATTTTTTTTTTAGTTTTATTTCTTAAAATTGACTGTTTTAAAATCCATCCTTATTCGAATAAAAATAAGGTGGCGACTCTATGTTTTGTTTATAAGTCTTATCAGACACTTAAGTGGAACCTTTGTAGACTAATCTTTGTCCACTAAAAACCAGGTACCACAAAGACAAGAAAAATGTCACGGCTACAGCAGTTGGTGACGAATTTTATTTTGTAGGTGATGACTCATGTTATAACCTTACAAATGAAGATTGTAGCTGGGTGATTGATACAGGTGCTTCATATCATCTAACTACTAACAAAGATTACTTCACATCTTACACTAGCAGCGATCTTGGCTTTGTGAGGATAGGAAATAATGGATCCTCTAAAATTATTGGTATTGGAGATGTTTGCTTGGAAACCAATACAGGGTGCAAGCTAACACTGCACGATGTCAGACATGTTCCAGATATAAGGCAGAATTTGATCTCAGCTGGCAAACTTGACGATGAAGGGTATGCGAATCACTTTTCTAATGGAAAGTGGAAGTTGTCAAAAGTCTCAATAATCATTGCACGTGGAAAGAAGCAACAAACGCTTTATGTCACAAATGGGAAGCTCAACACACAGTTGAATGTAGCCAAAGAATGTTCTACCGAGTTATGGCATAAGCGGCTCGGGCATATGAGTGAGAAGGGATTGCAAATCCTCACTCGAAAGAAACTCCTTCCTTTGAAGGATGTTCATTTGAAATCTTGTGTTGATTGTTTAGTTGGAAAAACAACACAGAGTTTCATTTCGAAGAAATCCACCATCTAGAAGACCACGAGTTCTAAATTTGATTCACACAAATGTATGTTCTATGACAGAAAAATCTCTGGGTGGGGCATCTTATTTTGTCACATTTATTGATGACCATTCCAGGAAAGAATGGGTTTATCTCTTGAAAAGTAAAGATCAAGTCCTTGATGCATTCAAGAAGTGTCATGCAAAAGTAGAGAGAGAAATGAGCATGAAATTAAAATGTGTATGATCTGATAATGGTGGTGAGTATAAAGGTCCATTTGAAGAATACTGCAGGAAGTATGGGATAAAGCTTGAGAAAACTATCCCAAAAATGCCTCAACAAAATGGTATTGCAGAACGGTTGAATCGTACGATCACTGAAAAAGTTCGTTCAATGTTATCTCATGCAAGGTTATCCAAATCATTTTGGGGGGAGGCAATTAAAAATGCAGTTCATTTAATCAATCTTTCTCCTTCAGTTCCAAAATGATATGGTCAAGGAGAAAAGTAAATTATGAAAGTTTGAAGGTGTTTGGATGTAGAGCCTTTGTTCATATCCCGAGAGATGAGAGATCAAAACTTAATAGCAAGACAAAACAATGTATTTTTCTTGGCTATCCCGAAGATGGGTTCGGTTATAGGTTATGGAGTCCTTATGAAAGAGAGATTGTCAGAAGTAGAGACGTCGTCTTCTTTGATAATCAAACCATTGAAGACATACAAAAATTGGAAAAATCTACAACATCCCATGAAGAATTGCCTATAATTATGAATGTAGTTCCTTCCCCGGGTGTAGTTGATGATCTCAGGGAAGAAGTAAACCAAGAAGATTATCCTCACAACATGGACAATTATGATGATAATCATGAGAATGTGGAATAGATAACACAACAAGAAAATCATCCACCATCACCACTAGTGTTAAGAAGGTCTAATAGAGATAAACGACTTCCAGCAATGTTTGCTAGTGGTAACTATCAGTTGTTGACTGAAGGTGGAGAGCCAAAGTCTTATGATGAGGCTCAGAGAGATAGTCACCAAAAAACGTGGATTGAAGCCATGCAAGATGAAATAAGATCCTTGCATGAGAATCATACATTTGATTTGGTACAGCTACCAAATGGTCGACGAGCACTTAAGAATAAGTGGGTGTTCAGATTGAAGACTGAAGAAAATAATCCACAACCAAGATACAAAGCAAGGCTGGTTGTGAAGGGTTTTAGTCAAAAGAAAGGTATTGACTTTGAAGAAATATTCTCACCGGTGGTGAAAATGTCGTCAATACGAGTTGTTCTCGGCATGGCAGCATGCATGGATTTAGAAATTGAACAACTAGATGTGAAAACAGTCTTTCTACATGGTAATTTGGAAGAAGAAATATATATGGAACAACCTGAGGGATTCCAGGTTGAAGGAAAAGAGCACATGGTATGTCGTTTGAATAAGAGCTTGTATGGTTTAAAACAAGCTCCGTGTCAATGGTATCGAAAATTTGAATCCTTTATGAAGGATCATAAGTATCACAAGACGACATCGAATTATTGTGTGTTCATAAAAAGATTTGCAAAGGGAGATTTTATTATTTTACTCCTTTATGTTGATGATACGTTAATTATTAGCTGCGACACCAATAAAATCACTAACTTGAAAAAGGCGATGAATAAGTTCTTTGCCATGAAAGACTTAGGACCAGAAAAACAGATACTAGGCATAAAAATCTCACGTGACGGGAAAAATAAGAAGTTATGGTTGTCACAAGAAAGATATATTGAGAAGTTGTTCGAGAGGTTCAATATGCATAAGGCTAAACCAGTAAGTTCTCTACTTGCAAGTCACTTTAAGTTGAGTTCTCAACAATGTCCTACAAGTGATAAAGAAAGAGAAGAGATGGATAAAGTTCCTTATTCATCTGCAGTTAGTAGTCTGATGTATGCTATGGTCTGTGCGAGACCAGACATTGCCTATTCGGTAGGTGTTGTCAGTAGGTTTCTCTCGAATCCAGGAAAAGAACACTGGGAAGGTGTCAAATGGATTCTAAGGTGTTTACAGGGCACATCAAATATTTGCTTATGTTTTGGTCAAGGAGATCCTGTGTTAAAAGGTTACACGGATGCAGATATGGAAAATGATAATTCGCGAAAGTCAGTATCAGGCTATATGATGACTTTTGCAGGGGGAGCTATATCATGGCAGTCAAAGTTACAAAAATGTGTTGCATTATCAACAACGGAAGCCGAGTATATTACTGTGGCAAAAGCTTGTAAAGAGATATTGTAGATGAAGAATTTCCTAGAAGAGTTAGGGATTAAACAAGATAAGTATTCACTTTACTGTGATAGCCAAAGTGCTATTCATCTGGCGAAAAATCCTACTTTCCATGCTCGTTCCAAACATAAAGGCGTAAGGTATCATTGGAAACAAGAAGTCTTTAAAGCCAAGCTGTTGCATTTGGAAAAGATCTATACCGACCACAATGGTTCAGATATGATGACAAAAACATTAACCACGCAAAAGCTTGATGTTTGTCGAGATGAAGAGGGTCTATCAATAATCTCCTAATAAATCGGAAGGGGGAGATTTGTTGGATAGTATTCCTCCTTATTTTGGAGTTTGCTAAAAACAAGTAAAGGAGAATTTACAAGAAATAAAAGGAGAGAAAAAGATGGAGAGTGGTAGGAAAATAAGAAATAATCTATGGCAAATTATATAACGATAATTTGCATCATTAGTTATTTAGTTATAGGCTGATTATAAATATGTAATCAGATAAATTGTTTATAGTAGTGAATTAAGATAGAATTTGTATCACATTATTTTTGATAAATAGAAACACAATTTAAATTTGAGAGTATACCATCGAATATTAGTTTATATTTTATAAACAATTTGTGAGTTAATCTATTATATTATAGAGATATAATTGTTATCTATTTTGTTTATATACAAAGGGAAAGTGAATATTATTTCCGCTGCAAGATTATTTGTGATCTTTCCCAACAATTAGATCAAGCTTAGCAAAAGTTGAGGAAGTAATACAAGTTGATCCAAGTTATTCTACCTTAAAAAGATATCTTTGAATTTCTTCAAACTGTTGTAGCTATCGACCCACAATTTCCACAGGATGTATTTGATGGGAGATGAGAGAATCGGGATTAACAAGAATAGGGGTGTTTGTCGTGCGATTTGGAACCTAAATCGCACCAAACCGCAATTTGTAATTCTTTCAAACCGCACTTCTAAAAAAACCATACTAAACCGCATCGTGAAATCCGGTTTGTTGCGATGCGGTTTAATTATATATATATTTTTTAAATTATAATTATTCTTTTTAAAACTTAACTTTTATTTTATTTTGTAGTTATTGATTTATTATTCAAATATTAAACTTTTTTTTAACCTTTAATTAACTAATAGTCAAAGATTAGCTCATATACTACCTCTGTTAAATGTTATTACCTCCGTTAAATATTATGTGCAGCTTTGGAGGAAGTTGCGGTTACCAAGGCAAAATTTGAGGGGCAAAGATTAGCTAGTGTAATGGGAAGTAATTAAAGAAAGGGGAGAGAGAAAATAAGACCACCCCACTTAAAAAAGGGAGGGAAAATTTGATTTAATAAGGAGGGAGAGAGAAAATGGGACCACCTCACTTAAAAAGGGGAGAGATAAAATGGGGCTACTCCACTTAATTATTCAAATCTGATTTTTTAAATGAGGATATATCAGTCTTTTTAAGCTTTTTGTTTACTAAAATAGGACAGAAAATGGAAAGTTGCATATAATCTTGATCATCCGTTTTTGGCAAAAGTTGCACATAACATTTAATGGAGGTAGTATTTTAGTTCTTTTATATTTTTTTTAACAAAAATATAGTATAAAAACAGCAAATTACATTAAATTACGGTTTGCGATGCGGTTTGGTCTAAATATTTTTGTAAATCGCACCAAACCGCAAACCACAATTTGGTCATTTTCAAAAACCGCACCGCATTTTTAAATTGCACTCTATACAGCCCTAAATAGGAATATTAAACTTTTCATTCATTGGGTTGGATTTTGAGCTTAAAAATTGGACCAAAAATCAATTGAACTCGAAATGACTAAAAATAAGCAGATCAAAAGATTCAAAACCAGCCCAAATTACATCAATTGGGTTAGTGACAATTTTTTATTTTTCCAAAATACTCCCTCAGTTTTTAAATACTTGCTCCATTTTTTATACGCGGAGTCTTATGAGAATTTGGAGAAAGTAATAAAATATGGAGGTAGTGGGGTTGGTGGAAAGATTAAAAATTGTAAAAAGCAAAAGTAATGGAGAGAATTGGAGGAGAGAGAATATGAAATTAATAAAATATTATTCATGGTGGGTTCATTAGGTGAGAGAAATTAATTAAATATTGTAAAAAGCTTTTCAAATAAGGAAATGAAGCAAGTATTTAAAAACGGCCGCAAATGAAAAGTGGAACAAATATTTAAAAACGGAGGGAGTAAGAATTTAAAGTTCTACCAAAAACCACTTACGGAGTAAAAAAATACTTGGGCAAAGAAAAATAATAAATACTACATCCGTTTTTTTAGTTGACACGTTTTGACTTTAGCATTATTCACTCACTCCCCTTTGACCGTACTTTGTGCTTTATACGTAATGCAAAATATAGCCCTGTGGAATCTTGTTTGATTCATCACGCTATATATTTTCAAAATATCAACTTCTCATAATTTTTGTTTGTAGGTAATTAAAGATATTAACGGTTAAAGTTGTGCATTGACAAACATGACTAAAGAAACGTGTCAACTAAAAAGAAACGGAGGAAGTAATATATTGTGTTTCAATGCATTTGTTCTTTGATTCAGAATTTCAGATGACTCATTATGTCAACTTTGAATTGTTGCCATTTTATACTCTCTCCGTCCCTGAAAGAACGGATATTAAGAAAGTTAAATAAAAAAAAGTAAAAGTATATTGGAAAGATAAATTTACATGGGATTTGTAGTAAAAAAAAATAATAAAAGTAAACGAAAAAATAAAATTTTATATGAGGAAGCTAATTTTGCACAAATATTATTGTAAATTGGTGGATATTTTAATGCAAATGGATCGATCATTTTGGAACTAAAATTAGGCTAAAAAGTCAAACTTTTGAGGACAGAGGGAGTACTATTGTTGTAAAGTAATTTGATAATTTTAGTAGTTAGGTGGTAAATATAAACTCGTGTTACAAAGATTTTACTCAAGTTATTTATTACTGTCATTGATGATTTGATGGTAGTGTTTAATAATGCAATTTAAAAAAATTTACGTGACAAAATAAGCACTATTAAGTTGCCCGAATAGATATAACGTCCTTGACCCAAACTACCTGTACTCGAATAGTCGAAAATTCTAAGTCATGGTCAAAAGGTTGTTGACCAACATCACCCAACCCAAAACCGGCTAGTCAGGTCTAGGAACCGACTGATAAACATGAACCCTTTAATCTAAATTGCTATCAGTTCCATTGCTAATGTGTAATGTACAGAAAACATGATCTGGCGCCAAAATATACAATAGCCCACATTTATCTATATAATTCAAATAAAATTAAGGGCAAACCTCAAATTTTATCAAGATATCTCACATAGAATTTGGAATTACTTACAAACTATAGGCATCAGTTCAAATAATATTACGAATACTGATTTCTGCAATATAAAAGCTCTGATCATAAAATAAAGACAGCAGATGTGGGCATCAGAGAAATGCTCAAGATTCACAGATGAGCATGGCCATAATTGGACATGCGTTCAAGAAGGGGACACATAGTTTTCGGTAGAATACCTAGTAGAGCAAGGCGACTAGAAGCAGAATTCTTCGAACAAACAGCAGCAACAGAGGGCAGCAAAACTGCAAACAAGAAATAAAAAGTTATTTCAAAATAGGCAAAAGTTATGTACCCTTGATATTTTTCCCGAATCAATTAAAATTGTAGATAGGAAAAATAGGAGAGGGAAGAGTTTAACGCCAATATAATGATACAGTACTCTATAATGAATTATGGGACACTGAACATTTTAGAATGGAATTTTAATGTATTTTATATGGCCAAAAACATGTTATAAGCAAGGATATCAAGGGAGCCTGTCTTGGTTGTTTGGTTCTCAATCACAGTAAAGGCGTAAAGATAATGATTTCACTGAAGCACCGGTAGCAATGGGTCAGATATTTGCTATTATGATGAGAGTATCAGCATGCCTCTACAATATTAACCTTCTAACCACCCCCACCCGGGCCACCCCCTCCTACAATGTTTTGTCTTTAAGCACCATCAACACAAACTACATAACCTGCAAATTTCCAATCTACCTTAGAAATTACCATTTTGCAAAATTTGGTGAATATATTCACAAGATTCATGAGATAAAACACTTGGGAATGTTGGGACACATTGTGTTCGCTGCAGGATTCTCCACTGTGTGCAAGGAACTGAAGGAAGTTTGTGAGAAGTCTGAAGAATAAAGTTTAAGGAGTGGTGAATTTCCAAGGCATGTGATGACTTAAGACTGCTGACTGCTCCAATACTGGGCATATGTTGTCATTCCTTCTGTTATTGAAATATCTTCAAACTCGGAATTGGTGCAGTTTGATGCATAAAGGCCATCCATTTATTAATATTAGCAAAACTACTCCCTAGACATCAAATCTCGTTGACTAAAGAAAAAGAGGTTTTGGCTGGTGTTTGCAGTGGAGGCCTTGTGTATCTAGAAAAAAATAGCTTGATTATTCCCACTAGAAATACTTCTTTCAGCAAAGTATTACACATTTTAGTGTGGGACTGGCATGAGGAGACTCTTTGACTGTTGGATTAGATTAATTTCTTGTAAAGAGCATCCTTCAGAAAAACAGGTTGCTACAAAATTTCTGAACAAATAATTTTCTAAGTTAACAGACTTGAGTTTTGTAGTGTGCCATTCACAGAATTGTTCAAGCATAGCAAACTAATGCAACTTCCCATCCAAATAGCCCCTCTGGTTCAGAGAGTATTGTTAAGGAAGAGAAGTGGTGTCCAAAGACTCTATGCTTACTCAAAGGTTCCAGTTTGTCTCATGTCAGTCTATCAAGAAAACACTTAGGGATACATGCCAATTGTAGGAGCTTTATATTGAAAGGGCATGAAAAGACTGAAGGTTTTTATTGCTAGTAGTGAGATAGATCAAAAGAACAAACTCTTTCTTCTGCCTTCTAAAGAATCCTGAGGTACTTCTCAATCCCAGACGCAATTAGACAGAGGTGTCAACGGGTATCGCGGACGGGAGATCTTTTCAA
Organism: Chenopodium album; assembly: GCF_948465745.1. Taxonomy (NCBI): domain Eukaryota; kingdom Viridiplantae; phylum Streptophyta; class Magnoliopsida; order Caryophyllales; family Amaranthaceae; genus Chenopodium; species Chenopodium album. The sequence continues at coordinate 48,262,061 of NC_137843.1, forward strand.
GGGAGGAAGGCAATCTTGGTAGTAATTGACATATTGAGCAAGTATGCTCATTTGCAGATACATCTCATCCCTTTAGTGGTCAACAATACCACATTTCTATCTGTACCACAATTACACAAGACATGTGTCTCTTGCAACATTAAAATGATAAAAATAAAATATTTTTGAGCCAACATAAAGAAAAGCTCTTTTGCCAGCAGCAAGAGCATATGCATGTATCCACAGATTATTTTTCTTGAATGGGTGGTCATGATAAGCCAAATATTGGTACACAACTGTAAATTTGTTTGGCAAACAGCCTAAGAGGTGGCCTTTTGGGCTATGAATGACTGAGGGGAGGTAAAACACTATCTATCGCATCTGCCAGAAAATCCTCAATGTTAAATGAAAATTGAACCCTACATACTGTGTCTTGTGAGAGAGTAATGTGGCTGCAATTGACAGAACTATGGTTCCTACCGAAATACTTCGTACGTATCAAGATGCTAGAGTTTTCACTTACAAGAGGATCAACACAAGATGAAGAATCAAGTTAATAAAAGAATATAGAGATTTAGTCGAGGTTAGGAATTGAGTTTAAGTAAAGCACTGCATGTCAGGCCATAAAGGCAGAGTTTTCTTGAGTGCCCAACTGCCTATAGACCTCCTAACGAGCTAGCAACCAATTTAAGGCATATCTTACAGTGTGTTTGTGTTTGGATAGATAATTGGGAAGGAAAAGAAGGGGAGGGAGGAAAAGGGGTGGGAAGGGAAGGGAAGAGAAATGAATATTTTTTTCCAAATCTCTCCATTGATGAAGAGATTAATTTCTTACAATTTAATCCTTCCATTTCTCTCCCCTCCAATTTCCTTCCTTCCTCATTTGTTATCCAAATGAAAGATACTCCATCCTTCTATTTCCTTTCCCTCGATTTCCTTCAATCCAAACAAAGTTTTATAGAATTCAAGGTAGGAAGGTCGCTTACAAAATACAACTACATGAAGGCTCATAAACCTGTATTAGAAAGGTAGCCAAGAAGGGAAATCAAAATGTGGTGTATGTAGTTATAGATTGGTTAAACACTAACCCACTGGATGCAAATAGGACCATTATAATGACATTATTGTAAGATACCGTCATTTTTATCAGAGTAGTAGACCCACAGAATATGCTTGAGGAATGAGGACAAACTCCATTTGGAGGAAACACTTCTAGTATCTTGCATTGCCCACTTACCTATCACTCTTTTGTAAAACCATCACCTAGAGCATCCCACTCCATATTTTCACTCAATTCCCATTAGCCAATAAACTTTGATACATTTTAATTAAATAACTACGTAAAATTTGACCATAATATTATCCTCAACTTACTTTATAGCATGAAAAAGCTAGTTGCTTGAGGGATCCACTATTCCACTGTGACCCTAGTTTAATCTCAAGTTAAATAGAAAAATATCGCATACGTTTGCAAGAAACCCTTCCTATACACTGAGAACGATTCCATCAGAATTTAGGCGGATATGGATTAAAGATGAGATGAAAATGATGTGGACCTATAGCTTCTCTTAAGCATTCATTTCATTATCATTACTCCAATATTCACAGCCTGAACTATGCAATAGAGCATAATCAAATGGAAGTTGCAACTCAGTCATGTCAAGTTATCAACTATCAAGCCATCCCATTTCAATAACAATACATTGATTTAGCAAACATTAACAATATGTTGGGATGGCTATTATGGCAGGAAAGGGAGTGAGCAGAGAACAGGAGTTAACATGCATCTTCCTTCAAAAAATTTCCAACATGGGAATCACTGGTTCAATAATTGGTGAGGACAATGGATCCCTTCATTTCCCCAAAGTCGTATCTAAACAAGGGAAAATGAATCCCTCACTTTTTCCTTCCCCTCTTTCCCTCTAAATGCCCCATCCAATCACATTGTAAGGAGAGGAATCGAGTATACCCTAGTTCTGCCAAAATTTTTCCATGCGTGTGCATGAACTTTGATTTCTATCTATTTAATATGATGGCAGATCAACTCCAATCTAAATCAAAATGGAGGATTGGATTAAAAAAATTATACGCCAAGTCATCAATGAACCATCTCAGTAGTTTCTTAAAAGGATCGGAATATTAAGCTAATCAAGCAACACTTTAGTCATGACATACATGAAAAAACTTAGTTGGATATTTCCATGCTAGGAAAAACAGCATCAAAATTACAAAGATCAACAATGTAAGAATTTTTATTCTAGATTGTACTGAAAAGAAGTTGAGAGCACCTGGGGGTAAGATCACAAAGATGAGCTTAACACGTAGGAGGAAGCACCAAAATTCACTAGTAAGAGGATTACATTAAGGAATTATGAGAAATGAGAAGAGGTACTAAAGAAGAATCCCAAGAGGAGGCAAAACAACTCCGATGTCCTAGTGATCAAAGCAATTTACTTTAGCGATACCGGCTTTGCAAATTGGACTCATCTCTTGTAGCCACATACTAAGTATGTACACATAAACACGTAAATTAACTAACAGCACAAATCAAGAATCATATTCATCACAATTCACATCCGTAGAATATCTTCACCAGAAAACTCAATCTCTTCAATAACTGTATTGCTGCAAGAGTACATCAATGCACCCAAATCACCCCTATTTGCAAATGAAACAGAGCAGAAAAAACAAAAACTACATTCATCACACTTCACATTAGTACAATACATCATGCTTCCGAGTGTATGATCTAATTAGCGAAAAAGATCAAAAGGGGAAAAAGATTAAAAAAAAAAACATACCATCCCTTCAAGAAGGAGAAGCAACCATCATCTCGATGATGGGAATGTTCACAATGATAAACTTGGGTGGGTGGATAAGGTTGAGGAGGCGGCGGGGGCGGAGGGTAGCCATCATTGAAGTAACCCTGGTAACCACCAGGTTGGTGGTGGTGGTGGTGGTGCTGAGGGTAACCTCCGCCGTACCCTGGCGGTGGAGGGTACCCTTGTGGTGGAGGGTACCCTTCATATCCTGGTGGTGGTGGTGCTGATGGTGGTGCATATGGTGTACCATACCCTAAATCATCATCATCAAAATTCAATTAAAAAAAAACCCAGAAAAAATAAATAATAATTGATAAAAATATAAATTAAAAATGGGAAATTTAATTCAAACAAGAAAATTCAATTCAATTCAACAAAAAAAAAAAAAAAAAAAAAAAAAAAAAAAAAAAAAAAAAAAAAAACAGATGAATTAATTGGGTTTTACCTGGAGGTCCTGGAGGAGGATAATTCATTGTTTGTGTTTGGTGTCTTCTGTTTGAATTTGGGTTTCTTATGAATTAAGACTGAATAATTTGATATTTTATACTCCGTAGGAGTAATTAATTAGGTTTGATGAAATACTCAACAAAAAGAAAATTTGGAAAATAATAATTTTGATTTTTGGTATTGAAGACCAATTCTGTGAAATTTGAAAAAAATTGCCAGACTGTATCCAATAAGGTGACACCTCGTGTGAGCAGTATGTATGTTGTTAGTAGTGATAGAGACAGAGAAACTTAACTAGATTACACTATTATGGATCTATCTATTAAGCCGAGTTCGAGCTTAAAGCCTTAAACAAAATAGTTTGAATGTGAAAGCGAAACTAGCTTAACCTGAGCACGAATATATTTGGCTCGTGGGCTTGTGAATAGTTTTGTTGTACAAAACAGGAAAAAAAATACATTTTAATAATCTTAACTATTGATGATTTAGTTTTAATAATCCAAAATAAGATTTATTATCCTATAATTCCAACTATATTAGGACTTTGCCTCCAGTGGTACCAACAAAGAAGAAATTTATAGAAAGGTAAAGAGTTCATGGGTGCCGCTCCAAGCGATCGTACCAACTGTTACACAAACTTGCACTGACCTCAACAGTAACCGGTAACCTGCTAAAGGAGTAATTTTTTTAAAAGCCACGTGTCAGCACGGTCTGATATTATAAAAAATAATTTTAAAAAAATCATTCCCAGCCACCCCCACCTTGAAACCCTAGACCAACCCCCAGCCCACCGGAAACCAGTCGACCACCTCCATAACCCCTCGAAAATGGACGGCATGCCTTCCCAACCCCCAAAACCACCGGCCACAACCCACCCCACCTCCTAAACCACCCCCTCCCTTCCCTCCTTCCTCGCCGGAAAACCCAAAAAAAACTTTACATTTTCACGACAAATTGCAACCAACTCCACCGCCCAATAATTAACACAACCGCAACACTCGCATTCCCCACACCTCCCACCAGTAGCAACAATTGCCGATTGCCACCAATTCAAACAATTACCAGAAGGGAGGGGTTGGTTTGGGGGTGAGGGTAGTGTAATACCCCGTATTTTTAATGTATTTTATAAATTATTTGTTTATTTGTAAAATATAATTTTGGATCAAATTATTTTTATATGGGATTTAAATAATACAAGGTTTAATTTTAATAAGTATTCAATCCGAATATAGTCCATCTCCATAATAAACCCAATCATTCTATTTTTACATTTGAGCTACCTATTCTATTATTCAAGTCCACAATTGCCCAAACCTACTCTAAACAACCCTACACTATAAATACTCCTTCAATCCCCAAAATTTTCCCACACAAGAATCAAAAGGGGGTAAGTTTTATGTTTCTTTTCTTTTTTTTTTTCCATTTCTTTTCTTTTTCTTTCTTTCCTTTTCTTACTCTTTTTCCTTGTTTTTCTTTTGGTCATGCGTGAACTACATCACGGAAGGGAGGCCTTGTTTCTTCCTTGCTGCCACATGTCGCCACCCCTACTGCCACGTCACCCACCTCCGGCGATCACCCACCTCACGCCTGGCCGCCGCCTAGCCGTGGCCACCACCCACGGTGGTTCTTTCTTTCCCCTTCTCTCTCCTCCTTGTTTTTAATTTAATTTATGTATTATATATTTTGGGTATTGATTTTAATGATCTAAACATGATTAGTATTTTTTATAATTATGTTTTGATGATTAAAGATTGTAAATTTAAGATTATAAAGTGTTCTATTTTCAGATTTTATAAAGTACTAAAAGTTAGGGTTTTGATTATTAAAGTGTTGCTTTTTAGGGTTCTAACTTGCAATTGATTTGGGGGTTTTATATACCCATTAATTGTAAGTGATAATAAAGCTTAAAGATTGAATCTTTATGAAGTTTTAATGGGTTTTTTATTAAATTATAATGCTGGAATTTTGCCCAAAGTACTACTTTTGATGGTTTTATGAAAAGGGTTTAATTACCCATTAAAGAAGAGATTAATTAAGGGTTTTACTATAATTTTCAGATTATTATAAGTTGTTTAAAGTGAGTTTAAGTTGTTGGAAATTGTGTATACAACGGTAATTAATATAGTATTATTGTCCCTTTATGTAGGAGACTTGGTTCAAAGGTGTTGCAGTGTATTTGGCCACTTTAAGGGCTTAATTGAGGTACGTACGCGTACTCAGAAATTTATTAAGCGTGTAGAAACATGGTAGGATTTACTTAATTGATTCCAAGTTAGTGTCATGCTAGGAATTGGTTGGTATGGTTGAATTGAAATGAGATTGGTGATTTGAATTGGATTGATCGAATTGAGAATGGTTTTGGTAAATTATTTGTGAAGCATGATTGGTTGAAATAAATTATTTATTGGAATTGGTAATATTGGAATATTGTCATTGAACCATATTTTTTATTATTGGCACGTTTAAAGGTTAATTTAATTAAACTAAATGTTTAATTTGATTTGGAATATTGAAAAAGAATTTTATTATGGTTCATATAATTTTTATTGATGCTATAAGCATGAGGAATGAGCTATTTAAGTGTCTTTGTACACAAGGAATAAATTATATTTTAGTGCCTTAGTGCACTTAAGGTGTTTCTAACACCGAGGGATAGGAATTGTGGCGCATTATGCGTTTAAGGTGTCTTTGACACCGAGGTAGATTAAAAAGGGTTCAACATTTAATATTATGTGGTCACTAATCAATCAAGAATTAAATTGGTATATTTAATTGTTTAATAATTATAATGATTGATTGTGTTATATTTTGAGAGTCATCACCAAGTCTAATAATATGTAAACAACGTAAAGTGAAAGAGATTACGCACCAAAACTCTTGGAACGTATATACCTTGAGTATGAACATATGGGGAGAGTTATAGGATTTTATATTTAACCATAACTTCTACTAGGGGTACAGGACGTTGTACTTTCCATTTTATTATGCGCAGAAATTCCGCCACTTACAAGTGGTTCTTTTATACTGGCACGGTTATCTCCCGTGTCAGTATCCCTTTATTGGGGCAGGTTAGGGGGGAAATTCGTTCGATGCGTAATCAAACTAAATAAATAAATTAGTTATTTATTGGATGGTCATGTCATATGTTGTGTGTTTGTAAACAGATGCAACACGATAAGTTGTGTGATGATAGGTGAAAGCATGTTAGTGTGTTTTCTTTACACTTACGTACTCAGCATTGCTGATTGTGTGTATGTATGTTTGTTTGACCTTATCTTTACTTTGGCCCTATGATGACCCATTTCTAATGGCGAGTAGTGGGGACAAGTAGAGAGGAGCTTTCCAGGTGATGAAGCATATTCATGATGGGGCACGAGTGAAGAGCGAATCATGTTTAGTTTTCATAAGATTACGATGTGATTTATTGCTTTAGTATTTTATATTATGCTTGTGAGACTAATGCAAAGGTTTTTAAGTTTGTTTGGTTTTTAATAAGGGCCTACAATGGTTCCAAGTTGTAGGTTGACTTTGTTTGACTTTACCTTTGTTTTGGTTGACTTTTAAAATTGAACTTGTTTTGAATGTTTTAAAAGATAGTCTTCCGCTGTGTGTCTTTGATAATTGCCTTAGCCGTTTTCACGATGGCGGTAATATCTTAGATTTTCCTATTTTGAGTTTTAAAAAGAGAAAAATAGATATTTAAAGGAAAGGAATTTCTAGGGTGTTACAGGTAGGCCGACTAGGGTAGTTTTGGGGGTTAAGAGGAGCCAACTGGCCGTTATCAGGGGTAAGGGGAGGCGGTCAACCATTTTCCGGTGGGATGGGGGTTTTGCCTTGGGTTTCACGGTGAGGGGGGTGGTGGCTGTTAGGGTTTTTGGTTCATTTTTTTAAAAAAAAAAAAAATTAGACAAATTACATGCTGACACATGTATTGGTTTCTTGTTACAACAATCGTTGACTTGGTTTTGACTAGTTGGGACCATTGGAGGGAAAGTCATAGCATATTTGGGATTATAGATAATAAACGTTAGTTGAGATTCTTAGAAGTAAATCGTCAATAGTTGGGATTATTAAAGTATATTTTTCGTGCAAAATATGTACTTCCTTTGCCTTTTTTTTTTCTTTTTTTTTTGTGCAATACTTCAAATTTTTCATTATTTATTTATACACTTAATTTAATCGATAATATATAAAGAGTAGATATAAAATACATATAATTGAGATTTCGTTGTATTCAATTGATTTATATTATCATATCTTAGTAATTTTCACTTAGGATTGTAAATTTTTTTATTTTTTTTATTTTTTTAATAACACAAGTCAAAATTAATGAAGTGGTTATGGCCAAATAGCCAATACATTTTTTTTACTTCTAAAAATATCTCCCTGAAACCAAACCCGATGATGAACAACCTTTCACCACCATTATTGGTCGGGTCGAGTATTTAATTTCGGGAGTGCTTAAAACTCTGAATTAACGTATTCAGTCCAAAAATTTATTCAAACTCAATCCAACTCATATTTCAACCCAAAACCATTTTTAATTCATTTCATTTTATTTATTAATTAAGCCCGATTAATAAATATTAAAACCCTAAATCTAATATAAGTTCGGAAAGTTGAAACGACGCCTAGATTATCCCGTACTTAATGCAAAATAAAAGATAAAAATAAACCTAGACGAAATTCCAGAAAACACAAATGTCGCGACATGACAAAATCTGCCGCAACACGGCAAAATCTGCCGCGACAAGGCAAAATCTTCCGGGACACGACAAAATTTGTTGCGCCTCAGCAAAATCTGCCGCAAATTGCCGTGACGCGGCAATTTTCTAAATTTTTGTTTCGTGACGCCTTCAATCCAAGGGTTTTGTACCTCATCCCTCACATTTTCTCTATAAATACGAAGCTGATTTCACCAGTTTCGGGGGACCAAATAATTCTCTCTTCCTCTCTTATACACCAACACACATTCTAATCTCGCTCTCTCATATTCTAAGCCTTAAACCTATTTTTTCCTAATTACATCATTCTTTCCTTAAGCACTCCAAGGAGCCCGTACTTTACCCGAGGTTCTAAACTTAAACCAAGGCATGAAAGGTAGAACTATTTGAGGGTTTAGCCCCAAATCAACTCTAGTTTAATTTCCATTATTGTTTACTATTTTCCTTGAAGTTACTAATGCATTTATTATTTTATAGTTGCAAGCAAACGCAATCAAAGTAAGGAATCATGTTCCTATCATATTTCTAACAATTTTTATTGTGTTTGTCACTTATTAATCGTTGTTATTATGGTTAAATTGCTTCCAATTTTTGATGTTTATTCTATTGTTTATTGTTGATCACCATATTGCATGATAAAGGAAATTTGTAATTGAATATAACACCTAATAAGATAATTTAGATGACTGGTTTAGGTTCCTTTCTAATCTTGTTATTTAATCAAGTGATCACAATATTTTAGAATTATATGTTGCATTAACATTCAACCAATTTAGCCTAGTCTAGTTTGGAACAAATTGAATCTTTGTTTGTATGGCTTTGAGATCACAGGAATACTTTTCACAATAAGAATCGAGTAGAGGCCAATACGGGCGAATGTGACTCCATGATTCACTTCGTACCATCATTCCCGTTCCTCCTTTCGTGGTTCTGAATGGGGTGTAACCTTCACGGGTCAATCGTTGTTGCCTATTGTTAGTTGTCCGTTATTCGTGGTTGCCTTAAATGATCCGTAAACAGTTTACAAGTTCCATAAAAACTTTTTGACGACTCCCTAATTTGCTTTGTCCCTAATCTTGTCCCTAATCGTATATGTCAATTCCCACTTCTTATGAGTGTCAAGCATATTCTTACATAGGCACGCTTCGAATGACGCCTATAATTTTCAAATACAAAATATTAAGTTTATGAGGAAGTCCCAATTAATCTCGTTGATAAATAAACAATGTAAATCGAATGACATGTTTGTAATAAATCCATTTGGAGTTGTGTTAGGAAAATAAAATAATGTAAACAATAAAAAAGTAACCAAATAAGCTATAAAGGTTGTTTTGAACATTATCTAACGTCCACTATGTTGACATTAACGTTTGTTTGTCCTTCTAACCATGGTTAGTAATTTAAGAAACAACTTTAAGGAAATGGAAGGAGAAATTCTTAATCAGAGCCATGGAGATATGGATAAATGTTCTTCATGTTATTCTATTAAGCAATAAAACAGAAATTACTTATCTCTTGATGCGTGAACCAAACTGACAGTAGCCGTGTCGTGGAGAATCACTGACTTAAAAGACGATTCCGCGCTACCTCCCGGTGCAGTAGACTAGAAGCGGTCACCCTCTAGGATAAGCATGGCGCTGGAGTTTATGTGCATTCACAAACCCGACTGGAATTCAGAACACTTGCCCAGAAAACAGAAGAACATAAATCGTGTTTAGATGATTTTTAGAGAAGAGAGAAGATTGGAATTGTTGTATATTTTGGCTGAAGAAAAACCGAGTATATATAGCCATCAAATGGAAAATGGCTAGCATAAAACGAGGGAAGAACCTAGCCAAAAAATTGTCCAGATAAATTTTGAGCCATCAAGAAACAGTCAGCTATAATCAAGGGATTAATGGCTGATTAAATTCCGTAATAGTTAGAAAATCCCAACAATAAAAAAGGAATATTTTGTCAACAAAGAAAGGAAATAAAATTTCTCCAAAAAAGTAAGAGGGACCCATGCTCGCGTATTCCCAAGACCCCAAGTCCACAAGTCCCGAGCTCGACGCCCGAGCGTGTGTGTGGTATAACACCCACCTCCCACTCACTCAACTAAGTAGTGCTAAAGCACTACAATATAAAAACAAGGCAAAACACTCTTTGTAACACCCCAATAATTCTCTCTTTAAACCTGTGAGTACCCTGAACAATATCCAAGAGAATTACTGACGTGCTACCGCCACGTGTTTAAACGTTAAGGCTATATCAGAAATTAGCAGCGGAAAAAGTAAATCAGTTATAAATAAGTTTCAAAACCAACAAACAATACCAAATTAAGTCTTACAACTTAGAGCCATTAAGGCCCTGGCCTTATTCAAAACTTAAACCAGTAGAAGTAGTATAAAAAATGAAATCGAGTTTAAATAACTTCAAAAGTAAATAACAAAATAAATTGAGAAAATCAACTAACACTCCACTAAAGATCCCACCACATAGATGCGAATGCTGCATGTGTAAGAACCTGTGGTTAATCTGCTCCCCAATATTACAAGTATAAAAATTGGATCATCACAGGGTCATTGAAGGCGAAGGCCATGACCAAAAAAAAGACACACAAAGTACGCAATCAGCAAAGCTGAGTACATACAAGCTGCGAAATATAATAAAAAGTCCCTAGCATGCTACTGACATTCAATCATCGCACACAATTAAATTATAGACTCAACACACGACTCAACTGTTAGTTTTACCAAGACTCCACTAGTTAACAGTAGTTAAATCATTTCATTTTATTCATTGGATTAAGCAAATAGACAAGGTTGTCCATCCCATGCTCCATTTGGAACATCAATAAAAGAAAAACCCCATGCCTCCTTTCGGAAACATCAATAAAACATCCAACGACCATGGGCGCGACTCCGTGACCATAGCTAGTATGAGATCTCATCTAACTCCTAGTTTTTGAAAAGTATTTGAAATAAGAGACTCGTAGATCAGACGACCTCTAGAAAAGTGCACGGCTTATACCCCGTGTACCCAACCCCTGATTGTCATTACTCCAATTGTGCACAAAACCAGAGTTTTATTGCTCATCCATCTTGCACTTTACGTGATTTACAAGTTTAGACTTGGTGATGACTCATATGCAAAACAATATAATCAATCCAATATCAAATCAGTCAAGTAAAGCAAGTTTCCAATTTCAATTCTTGATTTATTAGTGACAAGCAACATTTATTATTTATTCCTTTAACTACCTCGGTGTATAAACGCCTTGAGTGCATAAACCACCCCACAATCTTAACCTCGTCTTATAAGACTTAAATTCTTCCTTTACTCATTCTATCTCCATGATCATGGACGAGTGATAAATGAATCATTTCACCATATCACATACCTTTGTCTCTAAGCGCATCTTGCATAATTAAAGCATGAATAATACTTGCAATGTAGAATAGTGCACAACATACGGAAATCACAATGTATAACCAAACAATTTAACCCAGTCTTCTCTATATATGATACTAAGTTCTCGATACATCCCTAAACATGCATCTATAGGCAAGGTTTCGTAACTCGTACGTACCTTGTATAAACGATTCGATTGGCCACTTTAGGAACTAGAAGTCGCTTTCTACAAAGTCCTCTCCTAAACCAAACAACAAGAATTAAATCAACACCCAAGAAAATAAATTTACAGCAATACCAAACTACTTTAAAACCTCTTAAACCATCAAAATAATGCTTTTAAATTACTCATAATAGTCAAAGTTAATAATTCATTAGTTCACTATAAGTTTATGTGCTAAAATCATAAAAATACTTAACATAGTCCAGTGATATCACCCCTTCATACAACAAATTTCTAACGGCTTTATGCCTCAGACGAATGTGCCTCTTCTTCCCATTATAGGCATGGTTGTGTGCAACAGCAATTGTAGCTTGCAAATCACAATGAAGTGTAATTGAAGGAGCTGGCTTCCCCCACAGTGGAATATCTGCAAGCATGTTCCTCAACCATTCTGCCTCATGACCTGTCAATTCAAGAGCAATAAACTCGAATTCCATAGTAGACATAGCAGTTCAAGATTGCTTACAAGATTTCCATGATACGGCTCCACCCCCAAGGGTGAAGACATAGCCACTAGTGGATTTAACTTCATCATTATCAGATACCCAGTTGGCATTACAAAAACCCACCAAAACTCCAGGAAATTTAGAGTAGTGCAAACCCCAATCCATAGTACCCTTAAGGTACCTAAGCAACTTCCTTAGAGCAATCCAATAATCACTGCTTGGGTTATGAGTGTACCTGTTCAACCTACTAACAGAATAAGCAATGTCAGGTCTAGTGTAGTTCATAAGAAACATAACACTACCAATAAGTCTAGCATACTCTGACTGATTAACTAGATCACCATTATTTTTCTTTAGGTGGAAACTTAAGCCAAATGAATCAAAATTTTTAAGAAGTTTTTCAACATAGTGTGATTGATTAAGATAGATGCCTTTTGGAGTCCTTTTGATTTTTACTCCCAAAATCACATCTGCCTCACCCGTGTCTTTCATTTCAAAATTCGAACTCAAAAACTGTTTTGTCTCATTAACTCGATCCAAGTTAGTCCCAAAAGATAAATAATCACACAACCAAGACTATCATGCTTAGAATAAACATAAGAGTCACCTTCATTAACATGAAAACCATTACCAGTCATAGTCTTATCGAATTCGTCATGCACTACTACAAAAAAGGGTTTATAGTCTAAAATATGCTTTATAGAACGCCTCAGAACCATTCTTCTGCTAAGCGATGTGTAAATTATATAGAACGGTCATGTAGGCGTTCTATTAACTCAACTATAGAGAACGGTCGTCAGACACAACCGTTTTCTATTCCCTAACTAAAATCAGAAAATAAAGAAGTAATAAAGAACGTTTAGTCTACTTAATCGTTCTATAAACATTACTAAAGAAAACGGTCAAGTTAGATAACCGTTCTCTAATCCTTCTTTTATTTAAAAAAAAAAATGCTAATATACGGTATTTTATATGTATTTTAATCTCTTGCTATATTAATTAGGAAAAAAAAATTAATACTGTAACGAAATACAGTAAATCTACAAGAATTATAGTAAAAAAAAAATTTGAATTTGAAATTTAAAAATAATAATTGAATATATTAAAAATCAAACCAATATTTACAATCAATGTAGCATGAAAATAATGAACATTAAGAATCATACGGATTATTAAAAAAAAAACATACAAAGTAACAAGAATTACAAATTAAACAAAAAAAATAGGCCATTTATCCTTCAACTGTTCTTATTTCTTCTCTTCGGCTTTCTTCAATAGTTGTAAATCTACAAAAACAAATATAATATAAAAGTGAACATAATATATACAAGTATCATTCATGTTAAGAGGTGTTGAAATATACGAAGTATTTATATTTCGAATTCTAGGAACACCCATTTGTAATCAAATTAAAGCTCGGAATAGATCGATTAAGAAACTTCCAATATCATAACTTCATCAACATAGATAAGAACAAACTCATATCGATTGTGAGAACCAGCAACTAACCGTCCATTTATAGCCCAGAAAATCTGAGAAATGATTTAATTAAGGGGTGTAAATTTGACCAAGGTTAGACCAATTTTGCTTAGATCAGTTTGATTGATTCCGAAATAAATTGGATGATTAAAAACTAAATGTAATTTGAATGAAGTTACTGCAATTTTTCATTCACAAAAGCCCAATTGAATTATTTTCCTAAACTTAGAACTTTAAATCACCTAAAAACCGAATAAAATTACTACAATTTGATGAATACTATGACCAAATTATCATTACAATCCAATTGAATAATTCAATTCAATAAATACTTCAAATAGATCTACAATTTTCTTATCAAATTTCTACAGTCCAGGAGAAGAAAAATTCGAAAGCCTACCTCAATATTGCAGTGGTTGCACGGTGGTGCGTGCGGAATGCGGAGGTAACACGGTGGTGCTGCGGAGGTACAATTGCGGTGGTGCTTGCGGAGGTGCAGTGTTGGCGCGGCGGTGCAGGGGTAATAGGCTTGATAAATTCGAGAAGAACGATACCCGGAGTTCATTTATGGAGTACAAAAAAATTTAAAAAATTTCAGTTGAAACTAAAAGATGTGACAGTGATGTATAGCAAATTAGCAGTATAGGCGTATATAAAGAATTGCAGTTGCATTTTTTAGGGCAAAGATCTGATCCCTCCAAAAATTAAAATAAATTAAAAATAGGAATAAAAATTCACAAAACAGTTGTCAAGTGCACCGTTGTATATAGTTTCCCATTATAGTTTCATTATATATTATTTTTGCTAAAAGTTAACAGAGAACGGTCAACTATATCAACCGTTCTATGTTTATTAACTCATAGAACGCCTCTACCACAAGTACGTTCTATATTGTTGCAGAGAACTCCTATCTTTGTTAACCGTTTTGTATTTAGCGTTTCTTATTCTAATTTTTGTAGTAGTGATGCCATTGTTTTGGAGCTTTCTTAAACCCATAAAATGACTTGACCAATTTACAAACCTTGTTCTCTTGGCCCGGAACAACGAACCTTTCAGGTTAGACCATATAAATCTCCTCATCCAAGTCACCATTCAAAAATGCAGTTTTTACATCCATTTGGTGAACAACAAGATAAAAAATGCAAGCAAGAGCAATTAAAGTCCTAATGGTTGCAATTTTAGTGACAGGGAGTAAGTATTGCCAAACTTTTGAGTAAAACCCCTTATCACTATCCTTGCCTTATACTTGTCCATGGATCCATCAACCTTCAATTTTTTCCGAAAGATCCATTTACATGTGATGGGCTTACAACCTCTAGGAAGTTCAACCAATTCCCAAGTGTTATTATTGAGAATTGATTGCAACTCACTATCAATTGCTTCTTTCCAAAAAAAACAGCATCAACTGACCTCATTGCCTCATCATAGGTTCTTGGATCATCTTTTAAAACAAAGACATGCACAAAATCATCATCAATTAAGGAAGATTCAGATAAATAGGAAGTAATAAAATCAGGACCAAAATTGTTGTCCTTGCGTGCCCTTTTGCTTCTTCTTAGTTCTAAAACAGAATCATCGTTAGTAATAGGAGCATTATCAATAGGTAAACTAATAGAACTACTAGCAGGTAATTCACTATCATTAGAAGGAGACATTTTCCAAGGAAAAATGTTCTCTAAGTACTCAACATCTCTAGCCTCAATGATATGGCCACCTGCATAAGAGTTGTTAGTACCTTTAACAAAGAAACGAAAAGCTGCACTTTGATAAGCATAGCCAATAAAAATAGCATCAACAGTTTTAGGACCAATTTTATCCCTCTTGAAACTAGGTATGCCTACTTTTTCTAGGCACCCCTACACTTTCAAGTATTTCAGGTTTGACACTCGACCCTTTCATATTTCGTATGGAGTCTTGTCAACCTTCTTGTGAAGAACCCTGTTCAAAACATGACAAGCAGAAAGAATAGCCTCCCCCCACATGTTATTAGGAAGCCTAGAACTAATAAGCATATAATTCATCATATTCTTTAAAGTTCTATTTTTCCTTTCAGCTATACTGTTTTGTTCGGGTGAATAGGGAGCCGTCGTCTCATGTACAATGCCAAGTTGCTCACAAAATGCCTTAAGAGTGTCAGGGCTATACTCACCACCCCTGTCACTCCTTACCCTCTTAATCTTTTTGTCTAATTGGTTTTCTACCTCAGCTTTATATTTGAGGAATATTTACTCAACTTCGTCCTTAGACCTGAGAAGATAAACCATGCAAAAACGTGAACAATAATTAACAAAAGTAATGTAATACCTTTTACCCCCTCTACTTTCGTGATTATTAAAATCACCCAAGTCATTATGAACGAGTTCTAGTACTTCATTCTGTCTATCTACTGATTTAAATGGCTTGTTTGTAAATTTGGCTTCAACACAAATTTGACATTTCAAAAAATCAGTGTTAGAAAAACTTGGAATCAAATTTAAGTGTTTAAGCCTTTTAATCGAATCAACATTAACGTGACCTAATCTAGCATGCCATAAATCAATAGATTCAGCAATATAAGCAGAAGAAGTACTAGCATTCTTATTCATAGTGTCAACTTTAACATCAAGAGTAAAAAGCCCCCATTACAAAAGCCCTTCCCCACAAATTCTGAAAGGAATGGTGTCCTTCGAACAAGTGTATTATTCTAATAGAGGGTTCGGAGCTATTGGAAAGCTATTTATTCAGTAAGTTCAAGTGATCGGAATGCCTAGGTGGAGGCCGCTTCCGATCAGTAATATTAATGCATAATTAATATTACAGCTTAATCTTGACTGAACCCTTCGGGTCACAACCAAGCAACTAACGATCCAACATGAAGAATTAATCCAAAAATGAGACACTCGAGTATTGTGAACAAAGACGTCGGATTCCGAGCTTAGAGTGTCGGAACCGAATCTTAAAAGTCGAGCCAAAAATTTAGGAATTGGCGAGACGGAAAAATGCTACAAGTAAAAACCCTAGCCACGCGAAGGCTAGGGAAGCGCGCCACGTGGCAGCGCACACGGCAGCACGCCATGTGGCAGCACACGTGGCAGCGCATGTTGGCAGCCACCAAGTGACACCGCGCCACATTGGCAGCCACCAAGTGGCAGCGCGCCACGTTGGCAGTGCCATGTGACAACTGGCCGCGGACCCGGGTGACGGGTCATGGACGCGGGCCGAAGGGTGGCGGCCCAACCGAACCCAACTTGGGGCTCAAGTTTGGGTGCCCCTTGGTTAGCTCACAATGCATGTGAGTTGCCTTGGGGAGCAAGTGAGGAAATGGTCCTCACCTAACCATGTGACACTTGTTACTTAGTTATTCCTTGGTTTATTTAACTAAGGATTGAATTCAACATTCTTTCCATGAGGGATCTTTTTGTGAAAAAGTCCCACATTGAAAGATGAGTGGAATTCACAAAGAAGCACTCCTTATAAATAGCCAAGGCATACTTTGGGATTGTTCACTTGAGTAAGAGCTCAATTAGGTATCTCCACTTGAGAGAAAACCTATAAGCTCATTAATTACTCGAGTAGTCTTTTTGGTCGGACTTGACTAACCTCCAAGTAGTAGACCGGTTGGGTCGAGTTGTGGGTGGATTTCGTTGGAGGTCCTTGCCATTTGTGAGGCTCGGCTTTCTCAATAAGAGCTCCATCCGGTAGTTTAGTCTTTTCTCTATTCTTGTTATTTATGCATTTTGTTATATTAATTGTGATTTTGTTCCTGGGGTCGGGTTTTATTTCCGCGGTGAGTCGGACTCATCAAAACCCTACAGCGGTATCGGAGCCTTGCTCATTTATTTTTATAACAAAAATTTTCAAGGTGTTTTATGATTTTATTTTTCTGGTTTATGTTACTAATTAGATTAGTAGCTCAGTTTTAATAATTTTAAACCCGTTAGTTTTAAAGCTGATTATTGGCCCCGAACCCATATTTTCGCCCGAAAATTGTGAATTTTGGGTGGAAACAGCGTTCTGGAAATGTTTTTACCCTTTTGAGGACTGTAAAAAGGCCAAAATCTGACCAAAAATGCCTTTTTTGAGGGTTTTTCGTTTTGACGAAAAATTTTAAGTCTTGTAACCTTGAATCTTAATGGCATATTTATGGTGATTATGTATATGGTTCTTTCCTTAATGTTTTTGCATTTTTTGACCTCTTTAAGCATGGTTACTTTGTAGTAATTAGTGCTTGAAAGATTGGTTAAATTTTCACATAATTGCAAATCCATTGCATTAAGTGTGAAAAATTTATTCTTTGAGGCTTCTAAGTACTAAAGATCCAATGTTTAATTGTTTTAAGTGGTTGGAACTTTGAGTTACTAAATTCCATGAATTTTTGGTTGAACTTTTGATTTAATCATGTATTAAGTTGATTGGAATCATAAAGTTACAATCTTGTGATAGAAATTTCATTTATCTTCATATTGGAAGATATAATTTTTCAAGGATTCACAAGTTAAAGTTGGAATCTTTATTTATATTTTAGGTTCATAATTCCAACTCCCCTTTTATTTTGTCAAGTCTCATGATTAATTTAAATTAATTAAATTAACAGTGAGTATTGCCCTCATTTATTTTATTGCACCAAGTTTAACCAATTTTATTAAAGAATAGTTCTTGGGAATAATTTTGGTTGTGTGCACTTTGATGAATTTTATTTAAGTTGGACTTGTTATAATTTTTCATTTTTCTCATTAAATTAATTCTAAAATTAATTTGGAATTAATTAATTAAAGTCACGCAAAATTCGGATTTAATCCCGAGAGTGTGGCACGTAAACCAAGGCACACTACCCTCGGCCAGCTGGCCTACTAAGCAGCCCACATGTGGCTGCCAAGGGCAGGTGCGCTTGGTGCGCGCCACAAGGCATGGCTGCCGCCTGCTGACCAGCAGCATGGCGCACCATGGCCAGCCAGCAAGCCGCAGCTGCTGCTAGCACAGCGCGCTGCTGTGTGCGCAAGGGTGCGAGGCGTGGCTGGGGTGCGTGCTGCTGTGGGCAGTGAGCATGTGTGTGTGTGCTTGGTGCTGTTGTGGGGAATGCGTGTGGAGTGTGCTACGTGCATGCGACACGATGCACACAACCCCACACTTGGCACTTTAGCCCCGGGTTTTAAGGCAATGCTAATTTTGCAGTTAAGGCCGTTTTATTTATTTTAATTATTTTAATTATGATTATTAAGTTTAATTAAATTTTGGAGGCTAGGCCTCGGGTTTTTTAGCGGCATTTGCAAAATTAATTTTGGCAATTTTGGCAAAATTTTGGGTTTACCGGCTTAATTAATTGGATTATTTAAGATGGATGCGGAATTTAGTGGGAGATTACATAATCGTTCAAAAAACTTTGACTAGTTTTAATTAGGCGCATTAATCGGATTAACAACCTAAATTAGTTACTAGTTTACGCGTGTTTGTGCATTTTTACTTGTTTATCATTGTAAAATGCATGGGCCATTCACAAATAGTGAATGGATGAATGGAATGTATATTCTCCCGCAAGTTTTATAGAAATGGAAACTAGTGGGGCCTGATTAGGATAGAAAATACGGACTGCGTTCCATCTCGTATTTTTGTAAATCTAAATACGGTCTGCAAACCGTCGAGTATTTTTGTACCTTAATATTTAGATTAGTCCTAATCGTAGATATTAGTACTTGCATTATTTTGGTTATGTCTTGAAAACGGAGGTTCTTGGAAGACGAAGTCATGAAGTTGCAAAAGATGACCCTTGAAGACTAAAGGGGTCATTCTAGTTGCCAAATGCATCATTTATTTATGTTTTCGATATATATTTATGATTATATATATGAATTATATGTTAGATGCATGTTCAGGATTTCGAAATTTGCGATGATTAATTAAGTTCACTTAAATCAACCAACATAAAAACCCTAGGTCACTAAAATATTGAGTAAAATTGCCATTCCAAAACAATAATTATCAACCTATTGAGAGTAGTGATGGGCTACGCCAAAGCGAGGCATCACTATTACTCCCTAGGATATATAAGGCATACCGGGTATGCAAGTTGGTTTTGGTTATACTCAACGATATGAGTGATGGAGTCCTAACATGTCGTGGTAAAGGGGATAAATTGTTGAGAGAGCATTAGATGCGACGATTTATCTAACCAAGAGTGGCTTGGAGCCATTAGCAAAGAGTTTCTTACCTTAGAGTAATAAGTGTTAAGACAAGCCAAAGCATGCTTAATCACTCATTGATTATTTGGATCTTAGAATCGCCTTATTCTCTCCAAATGGGGATAAATTTAATGCGTGGATAAGACGCTTAATAAGATTGAAAGTTTGCATGAATGCTTTTAAATTTCAAACTTATTATGTTATTTTCTTGATAAATGGTTATACTTTGCACTTATATTTGTAGAATTCCAAATCAAAATATATTGTTTTCAATGATTGGTAAAGGAAATCTTTGAGAATAGTTCTCAAAGAAAGGAGAGGCATTTCTAAAATACAATTCTCATAAATGACTTTTATAAGTCCGAAAGGATGGTTGGACATCATGTATTCAAAATATTAGGTAGTTTTGATAACCATGAAGTATTGAGTTGAAAACTCAAATTGTCAATGCTTGACAACCAACATATCTTTTCGCTTTATACACTAGTGAGTACAACTCATTGATGTATTAATTCAAGTACGAATTAAAGGAAAAGATGGAACTTTGTTATACGACAGACTAGATGCTTAATTATGCCTAACAAAGTATAAAAGTCAAATACTCTTAAAGAAATGATTCTGAAAGATTATGAGATAAAGTATGATAAGAATTATAGGAAACGAGAAAAAAAGAAAAGGAATAAGATTCCATTTCTACTAAAGAGTTCATGTTATTAATTTAGCAAGTCATTATCTTCACAAGTATCAGATATTGCTTGAGTGTTACACTTTGAAAGTGACCTCAAACTATTGAAGTTAAGCTAAGTTATTGACTTACAAGTTTAGAATGAAGTAAGAAGAGCTACATCAGTTGTAAGGTCGTATACTTTGTTTAAAGACCTTTTAAGCTAAGGCTGGAACAAATAAATTGTTATTATGTTCCATAATTAGCAAATAATCCGTTAACACACGGAAAGACTCACATTCAATGTAAAGAGCAATAGTTTTGAATTTATTTGAATGGCATGGTTGTCTAAACCATGAGTCAAAAATGCTTGATTATAAACAAACATTTCTCTAACATGATAAACTCACAAATTTCAAATCATAGGCATGATTTGTGTTCCAAAAAAATTTAGCAGTGTCACATTAACAAGAACTTACTCAAGGCTATATAGGCTCTTGACAATTGATCGATTCAGAATCGTTCTAAGAGAAGCAAATCTTACTTGTTAAAAACCAACAGAGTAAATAGATATTGTTCTTGGCATAGACAATTGAATCCAAACGTTAAAGAAGATTCAATTACTTCAAAGTTTCACAAAGAATTTGAAAGAATGTGGCTATATTCATCAAATGTGAACAAACTTGACTTAAGCAGCTCAAGAGTTCAGTGAAGTACAGAATCGACTTGGAAATATATCAAAACGTCTAGATTAGATCGAGCGATGTTTGCTTGAGCCAAGCGTGACCATCACAAATTTATGAATTGAAATTTTCATAAATAACTCCACAAATAACATAGTGTGTCTTCACGGAGACCTAAATGCCATTTGAAAATGACTCGAACAATGATGGATCATATCACTTCCTATAAAACTCTTAAATATTTGCACAAATGACTAATGTTACACTAAATAAAATGTCGAAGCTAAGAAAGGACGCCATATTCAGTTATGGATAGAAATAACTTCTAAACGTCTTTTCAAGTATATGTCTAAAACTCTTAGCCTCAGTGGGAGCTCACTGGCTCAATGAGAGCTAAGTGACTCAGTGGGAGCTCACCGGCTTAGCAAGAGCTAGGTGTCTAAGTGGGAGCTTTATGGCTCATTAAAGGCTACGATAGCTCAAGTGGGAGCTAACTGTTTGTTTCACAACGAACTTTTACCCAAAGTCAATATACGTGTCTTTTTGTAAGCATTTAAGTGAGACTACGGGCATTACCTCCACAAACTTTTGAGAACATAATGTTTGTTCCTCTAAGTAGTGTCTTTCTGGAAAGTAACACATTTCCAAAACAACAAGTGGGAGGAAAATGAACTCGATGACTGTCGAGTTTAGCAACAAACTAGAATTGAGAATCTCGGAAGACTCAAAAGGGCTTCATGAGAATAATTGATCAAGAATACTCAAAAGAACTTTACAAGTGCCTTAAAAGAGAATTCATTACTCATAATGAAAGGGCTTGAAAGCACCTTGAAACTCAATGTTTGATGCAATTACCTGGTATAGGTATAGAATTCACCAAAGATTTGGGTTGAATCCTATAAATTTTCTATTAAGTTAAAAATAAACCTAAGACTTACAAGCATACTATTTACTATTAGATAGTAAGGGAATAATGCCTTGTAAGATAGCTACGACAAATCAAAATTCAGAATAATGGTTAGAGGCCATAAAATCCGAAATAGATTCCATGTTTGAAAAGCATGTTTAAAACTTGATTAACTTGCATGAAGGGTGAAAGACCCATTGATCGCAAATAAGTTTTCAAGGAGAAAACTAACAAATGTGGAAATGTATATGCATACATATCTAGATTGGTTGAAAATGATATAATTAAATTCACGGAGTTGATTTTAATAAAAACCTATTCACCAATCGGAATCCTCAAGTCTTTTCGTGATTATTCTAGCAAAATTGCACATATGAAATATGGCAAAATAGATACCAAAATCGCCTTCCTAAAATAGGATTTTGGAAGTGACTATGAAAATAGTCCAAGGGTTTTGAAAATCTGAATAATGCTAGATTTGAAAGCAAACTCAAGAAATCCATTATGGGATTGAAGGAAGCATTGCATAAAGGAATCGGAACGTGTTTTCTCGTAAAGTTAATAAAAGGGATTAGCTTATGAAGAAACATAGAAATTCTTATGGATAAGATGTTTAGTGGGAGCAAGAGTCAATCTTTTAAGGTTCAACAAGAAGTTTATGAACTCTGTTATAAATTAACTATCAAATGCTAAATGATTACAATGGACCAAGCAAAAGATGATAATTAGTACATATTAGGAATTAAGATCTATTGTATAAACTTAATAAAATATTTAAACGAGTAAAGGAATTTATCGTGTT
This sequence comes from Chenopodium album, assembly GCF_948465745.1. Taxonomy (NCBI): domain Eukaryota; kingdom Viridiplantae; phylum Streptophyta; class Magnoliopsida; order Caryophyllales; family Amaranthaceae; genus Chenopodium; species Chenopodium album. The sequence continues at coordinate 48,284,785 of NC_137843.1, forward strand.
AAACATGAATTGAAGGATTTTGAAAGGCTTTCAACCCATATGTATAAACTATGTAAATGTTTGAACTAAGTATACGCTAGCCTTAATACTAAGTCAAACAAGAAAGACTCTAGTAGAGACTTTCAACCATATCACATATCAAACAGTTTAGCAAGACACAGTGAAACTGGATGAGTTAAAATGTAACATGGATGGGATAATGTTGAGAATCATTCTACAATTAAATCCATCGTGTACGTTATAATATGGAATTGTCACACGACTTACTTGCTTGGAGCAGGAGAAGAATAGAGTACCAATCGAAATAAATCTAAGTCATGGACTGTTAGATTATGATCAAGAACATCCAAAGTACTTGGATAAGTAAAAGGGATGGGTTCTTGATGCATGGAAACAAATGTAATTTGAGAATTGATATTGCAAGCACAAACCTTAAGAAGGATCAGATCCTTAACAAGGAAGTTATTTATAAGCACGAGCTAACAATGAGTCGTGACTTGAGAATGGTAACATGGACGTACATCCATGTGTAATGTGCGGGAATTTAAGGTAAATTTCCATGATCACAAGTGATTAGGGTATCCCAAATCATTGTGAGCCGTTTGGAGTGAAACCCAATCAAATCATCATCAGGAAGTCTACTAAAATATATGTTGAGAATATGGTTGCCTTAAAGGCAATAATAAGTAAGATGTTAAATAGAAAGTTCGTTGTTGAACGTTGATGATTGTAGATTGTCAAGTTGAAGATCTCAGATTATGAAGATGAGTGGGAGCCATCACTTGGACAATAAATCCTAAATCACATATAATCCACGACACTCTAAAATTTTATTATCTTATTATGAAAGTAATCAATAATGAAGATGCTAAGATTTACAAAGTAATTATAACTAAACCTATGCAATAAGTGAACGACAACATTCACAATTGCACGAAAGAAATCAAGCATATTAAATATGGGTGTGATTTCTATAAATGTTTTATAAAGATTATTACTCTTAAAACATTTGGAAAAACCGTTTATCATAAGATGAACCATTCAGGTTTTGGAGTAATTTACTTTCATGCAATTTTATCACTCTGTTTCTATTTAATTGTGGTTTAGAACTAAATTATGAGTCCATTCTATTTTGAGAATATTCAAAATAGGGTATCAAGACCAGTGTTGAAAGAAACATCTATTAAGTGAACATTGAATATTAAAATTGAAAATTATCCCTAATTGAGGTCATTTAAATGATGGACGATTAATGACCGCTTGAGATTAGTGTGTAGTTTGATTTATAGCATCGTTTGTTGTGCTACAAGGACATGATTGTGATAAATCATTTGCCCAGGCATTGGTTTAAAACCATACTGGATCGACCTATGAGAATACTGTAAGAGATTTAAAAATCATCATAAGTATACTTCTCATTATGGCTATCGGAACCTCTTTCCTCGACCATGAGTATTGTGAGTTCTCTTGTTTGAGTACTAGCCCATTTTGATGTTAGTCAAACGTCTGCCGTACATGGAGATTATAACGGCAACACTCAGACGACTAGGTTCTCTTAGTAAGAGAAGCTTACATTACAAGACTGGGAATGTACCCCTACTAATAATAGGGAACATGTCTTTATTGTTTACAAGGCTTCTCGAAGAGCGAGATCGTGAAAATGCATGGCCGTGCTCGGATGGATTTTAGAAATCATCTGTTTATTGACAGTCAAACTCGGATTTCGAGAAACACTTCTGGACGTAATAAGGATGACGAATAATCTTACCTTATATTTCATGAAGAGACATTAAGTGACATAGTAAAAAGGCTATACACTAAAAGCGCACTTGTCCGAAAAGACAAGTGGGAGATTGAAAGGAATGGTGTCCTTCGAATAAGTGTATTATTCCGATAGAGGGTTCAGAGCTATTGGAAATATATTTATTCAGTAAGTTCAAGTGATCGTAATGCCTAGGTGGAGGCCACTTCTAATCAATAATATTAATGCTTAATTAATATTACAGCTTAATCTTGACTGAACCCCTCGGGTCACACCCAAGCAACTAATGATCCGACACGATGAATTAATCCAAAAGGAGTTAATGAGTCACTTGAGTATTGTGAACAAAGACGTCAGATTCCAAGCTTAGAGTGTCGAAATCGAATCTTAAAAGTCGAGCTAAAAATTTAGGAATTGACAAGAAGGGAAAGTGCTTCAAGAAACAATTAAAAACCCTAGCCACGCGAAATCTAGGGAAGCACGTGAGTTGCCTTGGAGAGCAGGTGAGAAAGTGGTCCTCACCTAATCATGTGACACTTGTTACTTAGTTATTCCTTGGTTTATTTAACTAAGGATTGAATTCAACATTCTTTCCATGTGGGATCTTTTTGTGAAAAAGTCCCACATTGAAAGATGAATGGAATTCACAAGGAAGCACTATTTATAAATATCCAAGGCATACCTTGGGATTGTTCACTTGAGTAAGAGCTCAATTAGGCATCTCCACTTGAGAGAAAACCTACAAGCTCATTAATTACTTGGGTAGTCTTTTTGGTCGGATTTGGCTAACTTCCAAGTAGTAGACCGGTCGGATTGAGTTGTGGGTAGACTTCGTTGGAGGTCCTTGTCATTTTTGAGGCTTGGCTTTCTCAAGTAAGACCTCCATCCGGTTGAGAGAAGCACGCTTCAAGGGTAATTTAGTCTTTTCTCTATTCTTGTTATTTATGCATTTTGTTATATTAATTGTGAGTTTGTTCTTGGGCTCGAGTTTTATTTCCGTGGTGAGTCGGACTCATAGAAACCATACAAATTCCCCATTGCGAGTAAGAACTAATCTATTAGAATCAAAAGAGAGCTTCAGTCCAGCTTTCATGAGCAAACTACCAAAAATCAAATTCTTGCACATTTCTGGGACATGCAAAACATTAGTGAGAGTAAGCAATTTTCCAAAAGTGAGAATGTAAACAATCTTCCCTTTGCCTTGAATAAAAGTAGAGCCTGAGTTTCCGATGAAGACATTTTCACCTTCAACCTTGTCATAGGTAGTGAACATGTCTTTGTTGGCGCAGATGTGCCTGGTAGCTCCAGTGTCAACAATCCACTCAACAGTATTACCTGTAAAGTTAGCTTCTAAAACAACAACAATAATAACGTCAGAATCCTCAATAAGATTTGCTTGACTTTGCCCATTCTTCTTCTTGACCCTGCAATCCTTAACCTTGTGACCAATCAAACCACACTCAAAACAGGTACCCTTAAACTTGTACTTCTGAACCTTCCCTTTAGGCTTAAGAGAACTGTTTTTTGCTTTGGACTAGCTGTTTGGTTTGGGTTCAACAAGATTGGGTTTGGCAAAAGAAGAGGAAGGAAAAACAGAAGGGCCTTTGTCTTTGATACGGTTTTCCTCCTTAATTTTGAGGTGTCTTACAAGCTCCTCTAAGATTAAGTCTTTCTTTTTGTGCATCAATTGGTTAAAAAAATCCTTCCAAGAGGGAGAGAGTTTCTCAATCAAAACAATAGCAAGGTGTAGGGAATATTTCAAGCATCCCACACTTGACCCCCACCGTGATCATACACTTAAGCATGGTGGCGTCCAAAGGGAAGGAAGCTAGAGTAAAAGAGTCGCCAACAAGTTTTAGGAACTCTTAAACCGTTCACAGGGTGATGGTTACACCCCTTCACGATCCATGAGATCGCTAACCCCATAGGTACGGAACCATGACTGGATATTCGGGGATGAAGGTACAAATCCAACCTAAAAGAGATTGAACATTCCCTAAATAGGCCTCTACTTTATTCTTCTCATATTCATGTGCGATTTCTGACTAACATACAATCAATATGTTAACCCTAAACCTCTTTATCTATGTTGATTGAATATTAATGCATAAACAAATCTATTATTGGCGATCACTTGAATTATAATCATATTAGCCTAAACAAGATTATTAATTATCTTATTAAGCGTGATTACAAGTACAAATTCTCTTTAAACATGCATAAAAGGCGTGATCAAGCAATAACAATAATATATAATATCAAGCAACATAATATAAATTGACAACAATCATCATCATCATATTAATAATAATAATCTCAATCTCAAAGCAATAATAATATTAGCAAGATCCTAGGCATGATACTAACAAGATTAATAACAAATCCTAACATGTCACTAAACCATAAAGATCAAAGCTTTATCCCTAACATGATACTAACATGATATAAAGAAAGAATAGGAAGCATCCCATAGAAACATACATGATATTAGAAATCTTAGTTATTACCCTAAACATGATACTAGGAATCATAAAGACATCCTAACATGATACTAGGAATTAAAATAATCAAAGCATGATTTCTATATAACAATTAAATTACTTACTTGGATGCCTCGTATCTCTTTATAATAACAAAATACACGCGTTAGTAACTTCAAGGAAAATAATAAACAGTTAAGTTAAATAATTGAAATAGGATTTGGGATCAAACCCTCAGAAACTATCAACCTTTCACGTCTAGGGCGAAGGCAACTTCGAACTTGGCTAGGTGTGTCTAGAACTTGTGAATGTGGAATTTTGTAAAAGGGGAAGTTTAGAAAAAGAATAGAGGGAGAATAAGCTTCTAGCTTTTAGAGAGAGAGAAAGAGATGATTGTTGATGATTAAAAACGGGGAGATACGACCCCTATTTATAGAAAAATAGTCCGGAAACGATAGAAAAGAGTTCAAGTCCCATTCGGAATAAAAGACCTCCTGTCGCGAATGACAGGAGTTAGCGTCAGACGATAGGTATTAGCGCTAGGCGACAGGTAGTAGCGCCAGGCGAATGACTCTGTCGTTTGGCGCTGGGATAATTTTTTACGGATTTTATTTTTATCATATATTTTGATCCAGAAGTCCCAATAAGTCATATAATATGCCGTTGGAAAGCTGTTGAATTCTACTTTTAAACTTAATTGGAATCAGATTAAAATCTTTTGTAGATAAAACGATATGGCCAAAATAGTGGAAGGGTGTCAGTTTTTGATAGAGTTTCTTATTTCTTTCATGTCTTTTTCGTTATACCTCGAAATTAATATTATAATATATCATTGGAATGATAATTTCAAGTAGGGCTGAGCAAAACTATCTGATAATCCGAAAATCTGAAATTCCGATCCGCATCCGATCCGAAAATTTAGGATAACCGATCCGAAAAGATTTTCGGATCGGATATCTGATCCGAATATTTCGGATATCGGATTGGATACGGATATAGAAAATTTCGATTTTGGATATCCGAATATCCGAAAAAAAATCAAAACCTCATAATATCCATCAGTTTTTAGAAACTCCCCATTTCCCCAAAGGCCCAAGTACCATACCCTAATAATCTAATTATTTCTCTCTCCTCTCTCATTCAGCCGTTTCCTCTTCCCCCCTCTCTCTCTCTCCCTCTTTCCTCCTTACTCTCCCAAAATTCAGATCTCCTCCTTCCTCTTCATGAGTTCATGGCTGCTTCACTATACTAGTTCACTCTCTCCTTAAACATTTCCTAAAAATCCCTCAACAATTCAGACCCCTCGCCTCTCAATTTCAACCTCTTAGATCTACAAACCATCGTGTCTTCGTCGTCGGTCGTCCTCAGAAGTCACAACTAGAAGCTTGCCTTTCACAAGTCTCAACTCTCGTCGTCTTCGTCGTCATCACTCAAGATCTACATTTTTTTCATTTAATTTGGTTTTTTTATTTGTCTTGTATAATGTACATAATTACAAGGGGTTTTTTTTAATTTTTATTCCATTTTTACAGTGAATTAATTTTGCTTTTTTGTTATGTGGGTTTCTTTTTTTTTTTTTTTTTTTTTTTTTTTTTTTTCTGCCTTCTATTGGTATGTGTTACTGTTAATCTTTGATTTTAGATTTTGAAATTTGTGGATTGTTATATTTTAAAGTTTGTAGAATTATTAAACTCAAATTATATGAAGAATTGTAGCTTTTAATTATGAGTTTGAGTTTGCAGTCATGAATTGCCTTTAAAAACAAATTAATTTTGACAATAAATTATTATTTTAACATAATTATTCGTGTAAAAAAAACCAAATCATTAAAAGGTTCGGATATAGGATATCCGAACTATCTGATCCGAAGTTTTCGGATATCCGGATTTTCGGATATCCGATGATTTCGGATCGGATACGGATATCAAATATTTGCATTTTCGGATACGGATATCCGATCCGAAATCCAACTTCAGATCGGATATCCGATCCATGCTCACCCCTAATTTCAAGATCTATCCAACCATATAAGATTTGGATAAAAATCATGAGGCACGAAAATAATATCTGACCATCTTTCATTTCGCACAGAACAAGGACTCTCAAAAACAGAAGTTTTATTCAATTTCGAATTCTTTGATCTTATCCTTTTAAAAAAGGATAATTAAGATCTTTTAGAAACTTATAGAAGTTTCTAATAAATTCTAATTAGTTTAGGAATGAGATTAAACCTTTGGACCCTCACATGATCATTGGGTCGTAGGTAAAATCCGGTTTGGGCCCAATTTAGTATTTTGGCCATAACTTCCTCGTTATTTATCGGAATTGGGCTTATAATATATCGTTGGAAAGCTCTTTTCGAGCCCAATCCAACTATACTATTATTTGACTGTCTATTTTCATAAATAGAGTGTAAAAAGAAATATTTTCAAAAACAGAAAAAGAGATATTTTAATAAAAACAACCGCATCACAAGACTTTTCACATTTTCACTTCGTTCGATAATCAAATGACGTGAAAGGTATTCATCACTGGGTTTGGTTTTGGGGAGATACATTTGGGTGTCTACAGAAGCCCCCACTTTGACTGAGTTTGGAGAAATGCAAGTTTAAAAAACAAAAGTCAAAGTAGCGATAGGGACGGAGAATGATTCAGAACGTTCCGCGATCCTAAATCATTCTTGTAACGCCAATGCCTGCAAACTAGCGTTAGTTAAAACAGATAAAAGAGTTAAGAAACTTGATCTTGCACCGTCGAGTACACGTCTCTAGAGTAACCAATTTTGTTTGACGATCTTCCTCAAGCTAGGGGACATCGCCTAAAGACTGCTCCGCTTGTAGCTGCCTTCAATTTCTGTTGTGATAGTCTTCCACATCATAGGGAACACCATCGAAGATTGCTCCGCTTGTAGCGATCTTCTGCGGTTTTATGACCATCTTCCACATCCTAGGGAATAGGATCGAAGATAACTCCGCTTGTAGTCATCTTCAGTTTCGCTGCTGTTGATGTTGTGGTCGCACTTCGCTGCTTTTGATGCCTTGGGGGTTGATGACAATCCTCTCTTCTTTAGGAATAGTTGCCAACACAACTCTTGAATGATGCATGACAATCCGATTAAGGGAAAGTTGTCAATTCCACGTAACAATCCATCCTAGGAAATGTTGCCACGATGAAGCGACAATCCGTATCTTGGAAATTTTGCCAAAATCCAAATTTGGGAAAAGTTGCCAATGCTTCGTAACAATCTGTCATAAGAACCTTGCTACGATTGACAATCCATGTCTTGGAATGTAACTCTTGAAAACAATCCACCTTGGAAATTTGCCAATATTATGCGGCAATCCTTTTGGGAAAATATTGCCACAATTGACAATCCGCGTCTTGGAACATTTGCAAAAAAGAGTCGATCGACAATCCACTTCGGGAAAATTTTCCACGTACTGAAATGAGTGACAATCCACGTTGGGGAACCTTTGCCAAAATGTTAGGATGAATAGAGACCTACGACAATATTTTGGGAAATTTTCCCATAGGGAACTTGATGCATGACAATCCAATCTCGGAAATATTGCCAAGGATTTGATGAATGTATGACAATCCGAACTTGGAAAAACTTGCCACATAGAAAAGGAGCACGACAATCCATGCTTGGAAACATTGCCAGTTTGAGATGACAATTCAATCTTGGAAAAATTGTCGAAGATTTGATGAATGTATGACAATCTGAACTTGGAAAAACTTTCCAAATAGAGAAGGAGCACGACAATCCACTCTCGGAAACATTTCCAAAGGGGACAATCCAATCTTTAAAAGTTTATCGTTGAAGAATGATGCTCGATAATTCACTCTTGGAAATATTGTCAGTTTGAGATGACAATCCAATCTTAGAAAATTGTCATTTTGGTGATGTGCTTGCTTTTGAACCAATGCCTTGGTGCTTGTAATGAGCCAATGATTAGGCGCTTAAGCAAAGGGAGATGATTGTCGTCAGGCCGATCACTGATTGCGATTGTAATCGAGCCGACTATTAATCATGTCAATTTGCTTATAGGGGCTAACTGGCATACCAAGGAACCCAATCAATCAATATGACCATTTGACTCTAGTGATTTGCTAAGTTATTTGCATCCTTTTGCTTCAAAATTTTTGTAAAGATCACCTGTCCGTCTGGGACCTAGTGTGCCTGCATTTATATTTTGGATTATAGGACTTTGCTCATGTTTTTCTTAGGGTTGACCTAAGGTTTGTTATACTTGAATCATTGTGATTGAGTGACTTGAGGTTGACTCAATGTGTTTGGACACGACATGACTCAATGTGCATGATTTGAGTTTGCATTGTATTGTGATGTGTTTGACTCAAAATGCAGAAAAGCAAAAATTTTCCGTCATTTTTGTGGAGGGTGCCGTTTCTCCCGAAAAAGAAAGACACAAAAAAGAATCGAAGTGGGTGTTTGAGGTGCATGTTGAATGAGCTTAGTTAAATGTATATGTCAACGTTGTATCTCATAGTGCAAGGATTATAACATCCTAGGCTATCTCAATTGTTGACTCGATAATGAAAGTATTCGGGTAACTTAGGTGCGGAGGCTAAGCACTTCATACTTAGTGATGCAATAATGATTACAGCGATGAATGATTTTGATATGACAAGGCGTGCTTCATCGTTGTGTTAAGATTTCATGACAAAGGCTTCCTAAGAGGAGGATTATTTGTCTATTTATCTATGATGTGTGTGAAAGTGACACTAAAGCTAGGCTGCAAAGGCTAAGTGTATGGAAAAAATATTTTAAAAAGAGTCAGATAGTGGTGACTCTTAGGTTGGGTAGGCTAATGATGTAGGGATCAAGCCCCCAAGTCTAGCTCTAAATGGATAGGGATGAGCATTGGAGATACCTTGATATGATCATGTATGAATGTAAATATGAATGTGAATGAATGCATTTTTATTACGGCCGCACCTCGATGTGAGGTTGCCTACGTATCTGTTAGGAATCAGGACGAACATAGCTCCAGCCGAACCTCGCACAAGTATGTGTATACCTCAAATAGGTCTTTTAAGGGTTGTAACATGGTCAGGCTAAAGGTTGAAGAAGAAGTGGATAAAGGCTCAAGACCCTAGATAAGCCCCCAAGGTGTGCAACCTTGCTTTTGAAATCTTTATATTATTATGCTTGAGGTTTCTCACTTTTTAACTCTCTTTCTTTTGTTTATTTTTTTTTTGTTTTGCTCTTTTTTTTTTGCTTTTGCATTTTTTTTGATAAGTGTGGGCTATCCCGATCATGCGGGCTATCACTCACTTGGCGTTCATGTTTCTCAGGCACGGTACCTAGCACTTGATAAGAGACGCAATTTGAGACGTGTTCATATCAAAGACATATTTATATCAAAGACATTGTAACACTTGTCCTTTTGTACACTTTTATTGCTATTTATTCTTTTGAAATTTTTATAAAATCACTCAAGCTTTTATTCTTTGAAAATTACATAAATTGCACACCATCCCATCCCCAGGCTAGGTAGATGTGGGTTGAATAAAGAAAGGTATGTCGTTAGACGAGGCTCAAAGTGGTTTATTAAGAAAAGATTGTATATTTGAAGGGTGAAAGGTAATATGATATGGCTACAAGGGGTGCCTCAAATCATTAGTATACCTTGTGCTTAATTCGACATGGATTTTTTTTTTTTTTTTTTTTTTTTTTTTTTTTTTTTTTTATGAATGCAATGTGTAGACACCCATTTGTGTCTGCCCAAAACCAAACCCAGTGATGAATACCTTTTGCGATGAATGATAATCGAATAAAGTGAAATCGTGAAAGGTCAGGTGTTGCGGTTAGTTTTTATTAAAAATTCTTTCTTTCTATTTTCGAAAAAACAACTCTATTTTATGAAAATAGCCAATCCAGTTTAGTTTGGTCCACGACAAGGGTCCAATAATAATGTAGTTGGATGGGGCTTGCAAAGAGCTTTCCAACGATATATTATAAGCCCAATTCCGATGAATAATGAGGAAGTTATGGCCAAAATACTAAACTGGGCCCGGTTGATCTTTACATGCGGCCCAATGATCTAGGGGAGGACCCAATGTTAATTATTATTCCTAAAGTTATTAGAATTAATTATACTCTTCTAGAATTCTCTAGAAGGTTCTCTTAAGTCCTAATAAAATTAGAATTAATAATTATATTTGATAAGCTTTACTTGGAATAAAATATTATTTTATACGATTTCAGTTTTCATACGGACTTTACAAGTCAATTTTGATTGTTAAGTGGACTTCGTGTTTGAAAGCGCGTAAGAATCCAGGCTGTCGCTACGCGACAGGCCTGTCGCTACGCGACAAGCCTTGTCGCCACGCGACAAAGCTTGTCGCCAAGTGACAAGTTGGTTTTGCGGCGACAACGTGGAGTTTTATTCCTTATCAAATTCTACCTATTTTCGGACTGTTTTCTTATAAATAGGTTCCTGAACCTCCGTTTTTTATGGATCTACAATCTACAATTTACAATCAACAATTAATCTATTCTCTAAATTCTCTCTAAGCTCTCCTCTCTCTAGCTTTTCACAAACACAATTCTGCATACACGAGATCTAGAAACACCTAACTAAGTTCGAAGTTGCCTTCGCCTTACACGTGAAAGGTTTATACTTTTCTGAGGGTTTGGTCCCAAATCCAGTCTAAACTTTTTAACTCTTTATTTCAATTTATTTAATTTAATTCTTTGATTTTATACTTTTCCTTGAAGTTACTAACGCGTGTATTTTTTTATTAGAAAGAGGTACGAGGCATCAAAGTATGTAATCTTATTACTCTATTCTTGTAGAAAGCGTGTTTAAATTTGTTTAATTCCTAGTATCATGTTAGGATGTTTCTATTGCTTTCTAGTATCATGTTTAGGATGCCTTTTACTCTTTTCTAATATCATGTTAGTACTATGCTAGGGGTAAAGCTTTGATTTTTATTGTTTAGTGACATGCTAGGGTTTGTTATTAATCTTGTTAGTATCATGTCTAGGATCTTGTTATTAATATTATGCTTTAACATGATTATTTATGATTATGATTATGATTATTATTATTGTTTCTTGTTGTTATTGCTTGATCACGCCTTTTATGCATGTTTAAAGGGAATTTGTACTTGTAATCACGCTTAATAATCTTGTTTAGGGTTAATTTGATTATAATTCAAATGATCGCCAATAATAGATTTATTTGTGCATTAATATTCAACCAACATAGATAAACAGGTTTAGGGTTAACCTATTGTTTGCATGTTAGTTAGAAAGTGCACATGAATACGAGTAGAATGAAATAGAGGCCTATTTTATAGGGCGAGTTCTTTCTTTTGTAGATTGGATTCGTACCTTCATCCCTGAACCCTATTTGGTTCAAGACCTTTTGGAGTTGACGATCTCATGGATCGTTAAGGGGTGTAACCTTCACCCTGTGAACGGTTTACAAGTTCCTAAAACTTGTTGGCGACTCTTTTGCTCTAGCTTCCTTCCCTTTGGACGCCAGCATGCTTAAGTATATGATCATAGTGGGGTTCAAGCTTGGGGTTAATGCTTGAAATATTCCCTATAGTTTTTGGCGACTCTAATGGGGAGGATTCCTATTTTAATTCCTAAAATTTATTTTGGCAATCATTTAGAATGAGCGGATGAGACTCGAAAAGTTCTAAGTATTTCATGTGTATAATTTTGATTAGCATTATTATAATATGCATAAAAAAAAGGTCCTCATTGGATAGACCATCCGAAATGAGTAAAAAACATAGGATTTTTACACGTAGGAAACTTGAGAAATATTTTTCACAACTAGAATTGAAATAATACTGTGAAATCTAGAAAATTCTAAGAACGAAGATATCTGCTGAGGCATGTAGGAACTAGCGTCTAGAAAACAGGGCTGGTCGCCTGTAAAGTGCTTCTGTCGCCTGGCGACAAGGGTACTTTTGTGGCGACAATCCCTGTAGTCTGGCGCCAAGTTCTTCTAATACCGAGCCAAAACTCTGCCTTTCTGTTTTGACCATTTCTAGCACTGTTGGCTCAATTTTACTTCCTGATTGAGTTTTTCTCTCTTTTCTGAAAGCCATATGTGTTCTACATATGGACATAACCCTCTGAGGGTTCACGCTCCATCTACCCAATCGAACGCTCCTGACAACGACGGGTACATCCGAGTTTGTGAATCAACCAAACTGTGGAAGCAAGTTTTTTAACTTGCGGGGTCCCCTCCATACGCGCCAACCCTTCCAAAGGTAAGGCTTCCGCGCGGTGCATCTGGACTCATAACCATGGACCGTATTTGACTAACCCATATCCTTGAACTTTAGAAAACTAGGGTTAGGTTGCAAAGTCATTGCATCATATTGTGACTATTTGAACTATTTGTGCATTCTTTGCTTGTGCATACCCTATATGTGCTAACCGTTTGTTTGACTTGTGTTTAAGTCTAAATAAAATAATTAATGACTAAAAAGACTTTGTCTAACTAATTAATTAATTAATTTGACTAATTAAAAACTAATAAAGCAATCAATCTGACTTAGTACGACTGTAGGCATGTCCCCTTAGAGTAAACTTACTAGAAACAATCCCAGATTAATGTTCCAGCAATGGCACAGAAGTTTGGGCTGTGGCGCCACAGTTTACTGTTTGTCGCCTGGCGACAAATTTGTCGTTTGGCGACAAGCTTCAAACTGTGGCGACAGTTCTGTTGTTCCGGCGACAGTCCAGATTCTTACTCGAGTCATCACGATGAGTCTAATTAAACAGTTTGCTAATCAATTCGATTATTTTATTAATAAACAATACCTTTGTTAAGTCCTTAATTGAGTCTAGTCACATAGTCTAGCCGCATGGTCTTACACAAGAGCCTTAACATGTCACATATACTCACTAGTGTTAGCACACACTTTATATAGTCACCATGACCATGTCTTAGGTTCATGCATGAGTCGGTATTTTCCGTCATTTGAGTTGGGGGTACATTCTATTCCTAATTTTTTTTTCATATCTCTCCATCTACATCATCTTTCCATTCTCTACATGCTTTCCCCATGTCACAATATTCGTTCTTCCTACCTTCTTCCATCCATTGCATATTGAATAGAGTTGAGTCAAATAATTAACAATAAATATCCCTTAATTTCCCTTTCCACAGTACTTGGTCAAGGAGAGAAGGACGATTAATCAAAGACAACACTTTCGTTCAAGTCTCACTTTTTGATAAGCCAATCGGTCGAAAAAGGAAAGCTAAGAAGATAATGGCAAGTCAGGAAGAAGTCAACGAACTCAAGGGACAAGTGGCTAACATGCTGAAATGTTGAGGAATCTGACTCTCCAAATCAATGACCCTGTGAGACAACAGCAAATGGAGCTCATCCAGGAGAGTTTGAGCAGATTATCCAATGACTATAGATTCCAGGGCATTAGCTCACAAGGGGTCTCGGTGGACAAAGATCTTCTTCCGCATAAGTTCAATGCCAACGACATCCCGAAATTCAAGGTAATGGATAACCCTTATTTTAATTTAATAGCCTTTGAAACTGTAATGAATATTAAGGGAATAGATAAGAAAGCTTTTCATTCTGTGTTTTCTCTATCTTTAGAAACCGTTTGTCAGCAATGGTACTTTTCTCTTGATAAAGAGAAAACCTCTACTTGGGATGCTATTGTAAACGCTTTCATTGATAGATATAAATGTAATATTCAAGTCGAAACTGATTACAGATAACTTGAGATGCTAAAACAAAAAGAGAATGAAGGCTTTACTTCTTTCTTTAATAAGTGGAGGGAAACTTCCGCTAACATGATTGAGGTGCCCTCCGAAAAAGAATCTGTGAGGATGTTTATCAAGAACCTCCAAGAGAAGTATTCAAAACATTTAAAGTATCAACATAATTTGAATACTTTCAAGGTCGTCTATGATATCGGTATTGAAATCGAAGATGACCTCGCAAAGCAAAAAGCTACTAACAATAATAACTACAGTAGCTGGAAAGGAAAGAAGAACGACAATCCTTCTTCTTCTGGAAACGCCCACTCTAGTAACAATGTTAGCACCTTTGACAATAACGGTGTCTTATATAAAGGATATAAAAAGAAACCCAGGAGAGAGTTCACACCCATTGGAATGACCTACGATGCTGCTTTCGATCGTCTCTATGATCGAGGATTAATCAAACCCATTGGCCCTACCGATCCAACGCCAGAAAAGCGATCTTCAAGATGGGATCCCAATTCCTATTGCAAGTACCATCAAGGAAATGGTCACACCACCGATGAATGCTATAGGTTTCAAAATCTCATTCAAGATCTCATAGAAGCAAACAAGATCCCATTGCCTCTAACTAGCAAGAAGACTGGGTGATGATAAAGCAAAAGATATAAGGCGAGCTTCAACGACAAGATTTTGTGACCTCTTTTTCTATTTTTCTTTTATTCTTCCTTTCCCCAATAAGTCTAGCATAGGCACCTTTCTTAGATTTATTTTGTAGGTTTTTTTCTTTTTCCCTATAATGAAATAAACATTTATTTTCTTGCATATGATCATTTCATTACATCGCATTAAAAAAAAAAAAAAAAAAATCCATGTCAAACTAAGCACAAGATATACCAATGATTTGAGGCACCCCTTGTAGCCTATCATATCATCTTCACCCTTTCAAATATACAATCCTTTTTTTTATAAACCACTTTGAGCCTCGTCTAACGATAGACCTTTCATTTTTCAACCCATATCTACCTAACCTTGGGATGGGATAGTGTGCAATTTCTGCAGTTTTAAAAAGCTTGAGTGATTTCAAAAGATCAAAATAAATAAAATAGCAAAAACAATAAAAGTGTACAAAAGGGCAAGTGTTCCAATGTCTTTGACATGAACATGTCTTTGATATGAACACGTCTCAGATTGCGTTTCTTATCGAGTACTCGGTACCGTGCCCGAGAAACGTGAATGTCGAGTGAGTGATAGACCGCATGATCGGGATTGCCCACACTTATAAAAAAAAAATGCAAAAGCAAAAAAAAAAGAAAAAAGAGTTAAAACACTCAAGCATAAAAATACAAAGATTCAAAAGCAAGGTTGCACACCTTGGGGGCTTACTTAGGGTGTTAAGCCTATATCCCTTTCTTCTTCAAACCTTTAGCCTAACCACGTTACAACCCTTTAAAGACCTTTTTGAGGTATACACACTTGTGCGAGGTTCGGCTATAACTACGTTTGGCCTGATTCCTAACGGATACGTAGGCAACCTCACATTGGGGTGCGGCAGTAATAAAAATGCATTCACATTTATGTACATAATTGATCATATCTAGGAATTTCCAATGCTCATCCTTTTCCACTTAGAGCTAGACTTGGGGGCTTGATCCTCACATCATTAGCTTACCTAGCTTAGGAGACACCATCATTTGACTCTTTTCAATATATGTTTCCACACACTTAGCCCTTGTGGCCTAACTTTAGTGTCACTTTCACACACTACGCAGATACATGACCAAATAGTCTTTCCCTTAGGAACCATTTGTCCTGAAATCTTAACACAACGTTGGAGCATACTTTGTCATAACAAAATCACTCATCACTCATCATTGAATCACAAAGTATGAAGTACTTAGTCTCCGCGCCTAAGTTACCTAAATACTTTCATTATCGAGTCAACCAGGATAGTCTAAGATGTTACAATCCTTATACTGTGAGAGACAACGTTAACGGATTAAGCTCATTCAACATGCACCTTCAAAAACTTCGCTTCTTTCTTTTTTCGCGTCTTTCTTTTTCGGGAGAAAGTCGGTACCCTCCACAAAAATGACGGGACGGAAATTTTTTCTTTTTTTTGCATTTTCGATTCGCACGATCACATTACAATGCACACGCGAGTCATGTACACATCGAGTCATGTCGTGTTATCACATCGAGTTAAGTCTACGCACACGAGTCGATTTGAGTACATCAAGTTACACGTCGAGTCAAGCAACACTAAGTCTTAAGTCAACCCTAATTACATGAGCAAAATCCTATAGTCAAAAATATAAATGCAGGTACATTTCAGTGAGCAAGAACATTCTCGGATTTTTTCGAAAAACCGCGAATGAAAACATGACTCCAGCGTCAGACGACAAGGCTGTCGCCTGGCGACAGAAGAAAAGCGCGGCGCTAGAGTCTTCCAGCAGGCGTCAGTGTGGCGACAGCGGTTTCCAGCGTGCGCCGGAGCAACGATGAGATGCATGGCCCCATATTGGATTATGCGGACCTCATACAGCAATTTCGGGTTCCTTATATGCCAGTTAGCCCCTATAAGCAAATTGACATGATTAGTGGTCGGCTCGATTACAATCGCAATAAGTGATTGACCTGACGACGATCGTCTCACTTAGCTTAAGCGCCTAAGCATTGGCTCATTACAAGCACCAAGGCATTTGATCAAAAGAAAGCAGTTATACGACAATTTTTCCAAGATTTGATTGTCATCCCCAACTCACAATATTTCCACAAGTGGATTGTCGTGCATCTTCTTCAACGACAAATTTTCCAAGATTGTATTGTCATCTCAAATTGGCAATGTTCCAAGCATGGATTGTCGTACTCCTTCTCTATTTGGCAAGTTTTTCCAAGTTCGGATTGTCATACATTCATTAAATCCTTGGCAATATTTCCGAAATTGGATCGTCATGCATCAAGTTCCTTATGGAAAAATTTCCTAAAGGATTGTCGTAGGTCTCTACTCATCATAAATTTCGGCAAAGGTTCCTCAACGTGGATTGTCATTCATTTCAGTAAGTGGCAAATTTTCCCGAAGTGGATTGTCGGTCGACTCTTTGTTGCAAATGTTCCAAGACGCGGATTGTCAATAGTGGCAATATTTTCCTAAAAGGATTGTCGCATACCGTTGGCAAATTTTCAAGGTGGATTGCTTTCAAGAGTTATATTCCAAGATGTGGATTGTTGATTGTAGCAAAGTTCTTATGACATATTGTTACAAAGAATTGGCAACTTTTCCCAAAATTGGATTTTAGAAAATTTTCCGTGATACGGATTGTCGCTTCATCGTAGCAATATTTCCAAGGATGGATTGTTACGTGGCATTGACAAATTTCCCTAAATCGGATTGTCATACATCATACAAGAGTCGTGTTGACAATTTTTCCTGATGAAAAGAGAATTGTCATCACCCAAAGCATCAACGACAAAATTCAAGCAGCATTAAGGATCGACAGGCGTTGATCTTCGGTAATTTTCTTCGAAATATTATCGCAACAATCGAGGATGGCTTTAGGCGAAGAAATCATCGATCATGTTCCCTGGCTTGCGGAAGATGGTCACAAGGCGGTAGATGATCGTTCAATCGAAGCAATCTTTGATAGTGTTCCCTGGCTTGCGGAAGATTATCACAGCGGAAATTGGAGGCAGTTACAAGCGTAGCAGTTTTCAGGCGGGATGGCGTTCTCTAGCTTGTGGAAGGTCGTCAAAACAAAATGCAACAAATCAGTTACCTTCAGAGACGTGTGCTCGACGGTGCAAGATACGCGTTTCTTAACTATTTTATCTGTTAAAACTAACGCTAGTTTGCAGGTATCGGCGTTACAAGAGTGACTTAGGATCGCAAAACGTTCTGAATCATTCTCCGTCCCTATCGCTACTTTGACTTTCGTTTTCGAAACTTGCGTTTCTCCAAACTCAGTCAAAGTGGGGGCTTCTCTAGACACCCATTTGTGTCTCCCCAAAACCAAACCCAGTGATGAATACCTTTTGCGTCGAATGATAATCGAATAAAGTGAAAGCGTGAAAGGTCAGGTGTTGCGGTTAGTTTTTATTAAAAATTCTTTCTTTCTGTTTTCGAAAAAACAACTCTATTTTATGAAAATAGCCAATCCAGTTTAGTTTGGTCCACGACAAGGGTCCAATAATAGTGTAGTTGGATGGGGCTTGCAAAGAGCTTTCCAACGATATATTATAAGCTCAATTCCGATAAATAATGAGGAAGTTATGGCCAAAATACTAAACTGGGCCCGGTTGATCTTTACATGCGGCCCAATGATCTAGGGGAGGGCCCAATGTTAATTATTATTCCTAAAGTTATTAGAATTAATTATACTCTTCTAGAATTCTCTAGAAGGTTCTCTTAAGTCCTAATAAAATTAGAATTAGTAATTATATTTTGATAAGTTTTACTTGGAATAAAATATTATTTTATACAATTTCAGTTTTCATATGGACTTTACAAGTCAATTTTGATTGTTAAGTGGACTCCGTGTTTGAAAGCGCATAAAATCCAGGCTGTCGCCAAACGACAGGCCTGTCGCTACGTGACAAGCCTTGTCCCCACGCGACAGAGCTTGTCGCCAAGCGACAAGTTGGTTTTGCGGCGACAGCGTGGAGTTTTATTCCTTATCAAATTCTACCTATTTTCGGACTGTTTTCTTATAAATAAGGTCCTGAACCTCCGTTTTTATGGATCTACAATCAACAATTAATGTATTCTCTAAATTCTCTCTAAGCTCTCCTCTCTCTATCTTTTTACAAACACAATTCCGCATACACGAGATCTAGAAAAAACTAACCAAGTTCGAAGTTGCCTTCGCCCTTGACGTGAAAGGTTTATACTTTTCTGAGGGTTTGGTCCCAAATCCAGTCTAAACTTTTTAACTATTTATTTCAATTTATTTAATTTAATTTGATTTTATACTTTCCTTGAAGTTACTAACGCGTGTATTTTGTTATTAGAAAGAGGTATGAGGCATCAAAGTATGTAATCTTATTGCTCTATTCTTATAGAAAGCGTGTTTAAATTTGTTTAATTCCTAGTATCATGTTAGGATGTTTCTATTGCTTTCTAGTATCATGTTTAGGGTACATTTTACTCTTTTCTAATATCATGTTAGTACTATGCTAGGGGTAAAGCTTTGATTTTTATTGTTTAGTGACATGCTAGGGTTTGTTATTAATCTTGTTAGTATCATGCCTAGGATCTTGCTATTAATATTATGCTTTAACATGATTATTTATAATTATGATTATGATTATTATTATTGTTGCTTGTTGTTATTGCTTGATCACGCCTTTTATGCATGTTTAAAGGGAATTTGTACTTGTAATCACGCTTAATAATCATATTTTGGGATAATTTGATTATAATTCAAGTGATCGCCAATAATAGATTTATTTGTGCATTAATATTCAACCAACATAGATAAACAGGTTTAGGGTTAACCTATTGCTTGCATGTTAGTCAGAAAGCGCACATGAATACGAGTAGAATGAAGTAGAGGCCTATTTTATAGGGCGAGTTCTTTCTTTTGTAGATTGGATTCGTACCTTCATCCCCGAACCCTATTGGTTCAAGACCTTTTGGAGTTGACGATATCATGCATCGTTAAGGGGTGTAACCTTCACCCTGTGAACGGTTTACAAGTTCCTAAAACTTGTTGGCGACTCTTTTGCTTTAGCTTCCTTCCCTTTGGACACCACCATTCTTAAGTGTATGATCACAGTGGGGTTCAAGCTTGGGGTTAATTCTTAAAATATTCCCTACACAATGCAATGATCATATGGAAGGAAATAAATTCTCATTTTATTAAAAGGAAAAGAAAATCCTACAAAATAAATCTAAGGGAAAATAAAATGTTCTTATGCTAGACTTAATGGGGATAGTGAAATTAAAAAAAAAAGATAGGAAAAAAAGGTCACGAAATCTTGTCGTCGATGCTCGCCTCGTGACTTGTGCCTTATCATCACTCGCTCTTCTTGCCAGCTGGAGGGAACGGGAGTTTGTTTGCATCGATGTGGTCTTGAATGATATTTTGAAACTTATAACATTAATTTGTAGTATCACCGTTGCTTTGATGGTACTTGCAACAGGAGTTGGGATTCCATCTTGAAGATCGCCTTTCTGGCGTTAGATCTTCAGTAGGGCCAATAGGTTTGATTAATCCTCGATCATGTAGACGATCGAAAGCAGCATCATAAGTCATTCTAATGGGCGTGAACTCTCTTTTTGGTTTCTTTTTAGATCCTTGATTATCCATAACTAAGACATCATTTAGGTCAAAGGTAATAACATTGTTAGTAGAGTGGGTGTTTTAAGAAGAAGAAGGATTGTCGTTCTTCTTTCCTTTCCAGCCACTATTGTTGCTATTGTTAGTAAATTTTTGCTTTGCAAGGTCATCTTCAATTTCAATACCTATGTCGTAAACGGCCTTGAAAGTATTCAAACTATGTTGATATTTCAAATGCTTCGAATACTTGTCTTGAAAGTTCTTGATGAACATCCTTACAGAATCCTTTTTAGTAGGGACCTCGACCATATTAGCGGAAGTTTCCCTCCATTTGTTAAAGAAAGAGGTGAACCCTTCGTTTTCTTTTTGCTTTATCATCTCAAGTTGTCTATGGTCTGTTTCAACTTGAATGTTGCACTTATATCTATCAATGAAAGCGTTTATTATTCCATCTCAAGTTGACAAACGGTTTTTAGAGATAGTGAGAACAAAGAGTGAAAAATATTCCTATCAATTCCCTTAATGTTCATTATAGTTTCAAAAACTCTTAAGTGAAAATAAGGATTGTCCGTTGGCTTAAACTTAGGGATGTCATTGGTATTGAACTTCTGCGGAAGAAGCTCCTTGTCCACTAAGACCCCTCGTGAGCTAATGCCCTAGAACCTATAGTCATTGGAGAGTTTGCTCAAGCTTTCTTACATGAGCTCCATTTATTGTTGCTTCACAGGGTCATTGATTTGAAGGGACATACCCTTCATCAATTCAGTCATGTTAACCACGTCCTTCCTAAGTTCGTTAACTTCTTCCTGAGACGCCATTATCTTCTTAGCTTTTCTCTTTTGTCGAATCGATTTATCAAAAAGTAGTGCTTGGGAAAAAGTGTTATCCTTGATTAATCTCCCTTCTCTCCTTGACCAAGTGCTGTGGAAAGGGAAATCGGGGATACTTAATGTTAATTATTTGACTCAAGCTCTATTCAACATGTAATAGATGGGAAGAGAACATGGAAGGGAATAGGAATGGAATGGGGGATGATATGTATGGAGAAATCATGTAGAGAGTGAAAAAATGATATAGATAGACGGAAAGGACGACTCATGCATGAACCTAAGACATGGTTAGGGTGATATATGTACAAAGTGTGTGAATACTTGTGAGTGTAGGTGACATGCTTTGACTCGTGTCATGACCATGTGACCAGACTATGTGACTAGACTCCATTAAGGACTAACCGTGGCTACTGTCATTAATAAACTGGTTAAACCGATTAAGCAAACTGATTAATTAGACTCGTCGTGAAGAATCGAGCAAAATCATGGACTGTTGCCAGAGCAACAGGACTGTCGCCAAACGCTAAAGACCAGCGCCAGACGACAACATTGTCGCCTGGCGCTAATCACTAGCGCGTGGCGCTACAGCCTAAATTTTTTCCCCATTGCTGGAACATTGGTCTGGGACTGTTTCCAGTATTTTACTCTAAAGGGACAAGCCTAAAGTCATACTA
This sequence comes from Chenopodium album, assembly GCF_948465745.1. Classification (NCBI taxonomy): domain Eukaryota; kingdom Viridiplantae; phylum Streptophyta; class Magnoliopsida; order Caryophyllales; family Amaranthaceae; genus Chenopodium; species Chenopodium album. The sequence goes on from NC_137843.1 coordinate 48,306,531, forward strand.
AGTCAAGTTCGATCAATTTTATTTAGACTTTAATCATTTATATTAATTAATTAATTAATTTAGCAAAGTCCTTTAGTAATTAATTAGTTCATTTAGACTCATTCACAAGTCAAACAAATGGTTAGTGTAAACACATATAGGTTAGGTTATGCACAAGCAAAGAATGCACAAGTAGTCAAATAGTCACAATATGATGCAATGAGTTTGCAACCTAACCATGGCTCTAGTTCTCTAAAGTTCAAGGATATGGGTTAGTCAAAGAGGGTCCATGGTTATGAGTACGGATGCACCGCGCGGAAGCCTTACCTTTAGAAGGGTTGGCGCGAGTGGAGGGGACCCCGCGAGTTAAACTCGCTTCCACGGTTTGGTGAATTCAACAAACTCGGATGTACCCTTCGTTGCCGGGAGCGTTCGATTGGGTAGATGGAGCGTGAATTCCCAGAGGGTTATGGCCATATGTAGGACACATATGGGTTTCAGAAAAAAGGGAAAAACTCAATCAGGAAGTAAAAATCGAGCAAACAGTACTAGAACTGGTCGAAACAAGAAGGTAGATTTCTGGCTCGGTATTGAAAGAACTCGGCGTGAGACAACAGTGCCTGTCGCCAGACAACAATTATTGTCGCCAGGTGACAGAGCCATCGCTTTAGCGATGGCGCTGTTTTCTCAGCGCTAATTCCTACATGCCTCAATAGTTTTCTGTTCTTGAATTTTCCAATTTTTGCAGCGTTATTTCGATTGTAGCTGTGAAAGAATTTCCCTAATATCCTACGTGTAAAAATCCTATGTTTTTGACGCATTACGGATTGTCTTTCCAATGCGGACTTTTTTTATGCTTATGCCAATAATGTTAATCAAAATTACGCACATGAAATACTTAGAACTTTTCGAGTCTCATCCACTCATTCTAAATTATTGCCAAAATAAATTTTAGGAATTAAAATAGAAATCCTCCCCATTGGAGTCGCCAAAAAAAATATAGGGAATATTTCAAGCATTTCACACTTGGGCCCCACTATGATCATACACTTAAGCATGGTGGCGTCCAAAGGGAAGGAAGCTAGAGTAAAAGAGTCGCCACCAAGTTTTAGGAACTTGTAAACCGTTCACAGGGTGAAGTTTACACCTCTTCACGATCCATGAGATCACTAACTCCATAGGTCCGGAACCATGACTGGATATTCGGGGATGGAGGTACAAATCCAACCTAAAAGAGATTGAACCTTCCCTAAATAGGCCTCTACTTTATTCTTCTCATATTCATGTGCGCTTTCTGACTAACACACAATCAATATGTTAACCCTAAACCTGTTTATCTATGTTGATTGAATATTAATGTACAAACAAATCTATTATTGACGATCACTTGAATTATAATCATATTAGCCTAAACAAGATTATTAATTATCTTATTAAGCGTGATTACAAGTACAAATTCCTTTTAAACATGCATAAAAGGCGTGATCAAGCAATAACAATAATATATAATATCAAGCAACATAATATAAATTGACAACAATCATCATCATCATCATATTAATAATAATAATCTCAATCTCAAAGCAATAATAATATTAGCAAGATCCTAGGCATGATACTAACAAGATTAATAACAAATCCTAACATGTCACTAAACCATAAAGATCAAAGCTTTATCCCTAACATGATACTAACATGATCTAAAGAAAGAATAGGAAGCATCCCATAGAAATATACATGATATTAGAAATCTTAGTTATTACCCTAAACATGATACTAGGAATCATAAAGACATCCTAACATGATACTAGGAATTAAAATAATCAAAGCATGATTTCTATATAACAATTAAATTACTTACTTGGATGCCTCGTATCTCTTTCTAATAACAAAATACACGCGTTAGTAACTTCAAGGAAAATAATAAACAGTTAAATTAAATAATTGAAATAGGATTTGGAATCAAACCCTCAAAAACTATCAACCTTTCACATCTAGGGCGAAGACAACTTCGAACTTGGCTAGGTGTGTCTAGAACTTGTGAATGTGGAATTTTGTAAAAGGGGAAGTTTAGAAAAAGAATAGAGGGAGAATAAGCTTCTAGCTTTTAGAGAGAGAGAAAGAGATGATTGTTGATGATTAAAAACGGGAAGATACGACCCCTATTTATAGAAAAATAGTCCGGAAATGATAGAAAAGAGTTCAAGTCCCATTCAGAATAAAAGACCTCCTGTCGCGAACGACAGGAGTTAGCGTCAGACGACAGGTATTAGCGCTAGGCGACAGGTAGTAGCGCCAGGCGACAGACTCTGTCGTTTGGCGCTGGGACAGTTTTTTATGGATTTTGTTTTTATCATATCTTTTGATATAGAAGTCTAAATAAGTCATATAATATGTCTTTGGAAAGCTCTTGAATTCTACTTTTCAACTTAGTTAGAATCAGATTAAAATCTTATGTAGATAAAAAGATATGGCCGAAATAGTGGAAGGGTGTCAGTTTTGGATAGAGTTTCGTATTTCTTTAATATCTTTTTTGTTATATCTCGAAATTAATATTATAATATATAATTGGAAAGATAATTTCAAGATTTATCCAACCATATACTATTTGGATAAAAATCATGAGGCACGAAAATAATATCTGACCATCTTCCATTTCGCACAGATTAAGGACTCTCAAAAAGAGAAGTTTTATTCAATTTCGAATTCTTTGATCTTATCTTTTTAAAAAGGATAATTAAGATATTTTAGAAACTTATAGAAGCTTCTAATAAATCCTAATTAGTTTAGGAATGAGATTAAACCTTTCGACCCTCCACATGATCATTAGGTTGTAGGTAAAATTCGGTATGGGCCCAGTTTATTATTTTGGTCATAACTTTCTCGTTATTTATCGGAATTGGGCTTATAATATATTGTTGGAAAGCTCTTTTCGAGCCTAATCCAACTACACTATTATTGGACCCTTATCATGGACCAACCTAAATTGGACTGGCTATTTTCATAAATAGAGTGTTAAAAGAAATATTTTCAAAAATAAAAAGAGATATATTTTAATAAAAACAACCGCATCACAAAAATTTTCACATTTTCACTTCGTTCGATAATCAAATGACGTGAAAGGTATTCATCACTGGGTTTAGTTTTGGGGAGACACATTTGGGTGTCTACACAAGGGTAATATCACAAATAGACAGACTTTCAGCAGCCATATTAATACACACATTCTCATAAGCATGAATCTGATCAATAATAGGCTTATCATCAACAGCTTGAAAACTCAACCACTCACTAACACAATAACGTTTAGTACCAGCATCACCAGTCCCATATTTTTTCTCTAAACCATCCCAAATATCCTTAGCATGATAAAAACCCATATATATATATATATATATATATATATACATCCAACAGATTATTCAACATATAATGCAACAACATGCCCTTACAGGTTTATCATCCTTAACAAACTTAACATCAGTTTCAGACAAGTCATCCTTATCAACAGGTTCAACAATATCATCAAGCACATACGCAACATCAATTCGTTCTAAATAAAAAAGCATCCTAACAGTCCAACGTTTATAATTCTTTCCATCAAGAGGTTCTAACTTAGACATATCAGGAATAAGAAATTTGGAAGCCATAATCGTCTTTTATATTGTTATTCTAATAAGTAATAAAAAAGAAATTATTTATCTCTTGATGCGTGAACCAAACTAACAGTAGCCGTGTCGTGGAGAACCACTGACCTAAAAGACGATTCCGCGCTACCTCCCGGTGCAGTAGACTAGAAGCGGTCACCCTCTAGGATAAGCACGGCGCCGGAGTTTATGTGCACTCACAAACCCGACTGGAATTCAGAACACTTGCCCAGAAAAAAGAAGAACATAAATCGTGCTTAGATGATTTTTAGAGAAGAAAGAAGATTGGAATTGTTGTATATTTTGGCTGAAGAAAAACCGAGTATATATAGCCAGCAAATGGAAAACGGCTAGCATAAAACGAGGGAAGACCTAGCCAAAAAACTGTCCAGATGAACTTGGTCAGTCAAGAAACAATCAGCTATAATCAAGGGATTAATGGCTGATTAAATTCCATAACAGTAAAAAAATCCCAACAGTTAAAAAGGAATATTCTGTCAACAAAGAAAGGAAATAAAATTTCTCTAAAAAAGTAAGAGGGACCCACGCCTGCGCATCCCCTAAGACCCCAAGTCCCGAGCTCGACTCCTACGCGTGTGTGTGGTATAACATCCACCTCCCACTCACTCAACTAAGTAGTGCTAAAGTACTATAATATAAAAACAAGGCAAAACACTCTTCCCCAACCAATGTGAGACTTTTTCCTTACATTTGTTTTTCTCTCTCTATTTGTTTTTTCGAACTCTCTTGTTTTATATCAAGAACTTCCAACAATTAGTTAATGTATGTATTTATCTGCAATTCTCTCTATTTCAATGAAAATTATTGGGCATCATCTTCACAAATAGTCCCGTTGTTTGGTGTTATACATTAATGTATGTATTTATCTGCAATTCTCACTATTTTGATGAAAATTATTGGGCATCATCTTCACAAATAGTCCCGTTTGTTTGGTGTTATACATTGGCATATGTACTTTGTTTCTTTTTTTAGATTGAGTAGATGGTGTTATTTGGGAGAATGTGGCGTTGAATTATTTGTATGGTAATTCAATCTCTATTTCATAATTAAATAAAGTGTTTTAATTAATTTAATTGAAGGTGGAGATGGGGTTTAACTTGCAAACCCTTCTTCATGTGAATTATTTGGTTGCCGTTCACTGTGGTTTTACATGCAAAGCTTGGATTTGGAGATTATTCAATTAAGTCAGATTTATTTTGCAAAGTCTGCTACCTGAAATTACTTGATTGAATTTCCTCAAAAAAAAAAAAAAATAAATAAATAAAAATAAATAAATAAATAAATAAATAATAAATAAATTACTTGATTGAATGTGTCTTGGCGTCTTGCATGTTTTAGAAGGCGTCGCAATGTAACAAGTCGCAATTCTCGCAAATAGCTACTACACCCCGCAATCTACCAACTCTCTTGCAGCAATTCCGATTACAGTAGTCGCAGGCAGCAGCGTCACAATCTAACAAGTCACATGCAGCTATTACGCCCCGCAATCTACCAACTCGCCAGTAGCAACTCCGATTGCAGTAGTCGCAGGTAGCGGGCGTCGTAATCTAACAAGTCACATGTAACTACTACGCTCGCAATCTACACCACTACCCCGCAATCTACAAATCTTGCCTCACCACATCGTAATCACAATAAAGTTATCCATGGTTAACAATTAACTACTTCACGTATGTTAACGATCATAAAAGATGCCCCGTTACCATAAATCATAACTTGCCAACTTTGCCCACTCATTTAATTGGTAATATTACACATTCGCCTAATCTGAATTCTCTCAAAGGGAGAAATTCCACGTTTCTCAATTTGAGAAACAAAAAAACTAGAAACAAAAAATTGTTTCCCAAGGAGGTATTTTAATCTTTTCGCACACTCTGTTGGGGGATATGGACGTCTTTTACGTATTTTTGGCTTGGAAGATGTTAATTGGGCGTTATCTCTATCCTTAACAATGGAGCTTGAATTTTTCAATGGAGAAAGGCAAACACCTCCTATTTGAATGTTAATCTTAGGGTTTTTCGTTAAATTCGACAACAAAGCCGCCGAAAATGGTGAAGCTGGGGTTGAGGTTTGTTGTGTTGTTGGTGGTGTTGGGCATGGTGTTTGTTGGGATTGTTTGGGTTCATCCGCCATGATAATGAGAAAGGAAGAAGAGAGGTGGAAAACAAAAGGAAACGAAGGCCGGTGATTAATCAAGTTGTAAAAACATTAAAAAAAAAAAAAAAAAAAAAAAAAAAAAAAAAAAAAAAAAATTAAAAAGTTATTCTAAAATTATTGAAATATAGAAATTTGGCTTGAATACTTTATTAATCCCCATCTCACTACGTTGAGGTTCGACTCAGCTTGGCTATTGGCCAAGCTGCACGGCTACAGTGCAAACTATTTTTGAAATTTTTTGGTGGTGCTTTAAATTCATCTATGCCACGATTGCCACCCTTTAACAAAAAGGCTACAAGACACTGAAGAAAAATCCAACTTTTACATTGTCCTTTCGGCTAACATGGTTTGGTACGTGCTGTAAGCCAGTAACATGTCAATTGAGATCAAACTCAAACTCATCTTACCATTTCTGCCGTAAAAAAGTACCACTACAAAAGAGCAAATTAACCAAGCTATCTGCCTACCTTTAAAGTATCAATTACAAATGTACTTGGTCATAGATTCTCAATGGCGAATTTTTTAGCACTACACTCGTGAAACTACAAAAGGTAAGCTGCAAACGAAGCAGTTCTGTAATCAGTTGAGCAGAAACTAACGTTTCTTCTTGCTTGCTTTGGCAGCACTCGATGGGCTTGCAACAAGGTACACAAAAAGAGAGACTATGGAAATAACTGAGACTAAAGAACCATATTTAGCCAGCAATCTCTGCAATTTTAGTAAACACAAGGTATTAGTATTTTTGAAAAACAGGAAGGAAAAAAAAAATTATCCAAGGAACAACTCGTGATAAGAAAAAACACGTACCTTAGCCTGAAAGATCCACAGCGCCAAAAATTTATAATCAAGAAGATAAATGAAAATTCATCAGTGAACGTGATACATAAAATATCGGGGAAAGTTGTAAATATGTTCTGAGACACTCACCCAATCGAATTTAGCCTCTGGGGGTCTGTCTTCAAGGATGTCCAAAGGAAAGATTGGCGTGGAATACGCTTCCTACACAGTACATTTCAACTCCATGAGTTTCTAATAAACAGAACTAAACTCTAAAGGATAGATTTGACAAATTGGTATGAAAATATTAACCCTACTGAGTGTTTCAAACATGGGTATTTTGAGATTCAAGGTGAATCCTCTTCTAGCACCAAAAGCCACCCTGACACTAGGCAAAGGATTTTCCCCTAGGCATGTGGCAAGTCATACTTCCGCCCCCAAGGAATTAAAGGAAACTAGCATAACTTTCCAGAACATCTATCGACTACAGCTACTGGTAAATCAAGAATGACATAATACTATATGTGGTACTTGCGGTGGTTGGACACAAAATTTGATCACAGGTAAGGTCATAATGGTAGAGACCACAATATGAGATCCTTGAGCACATGGCCTTCATGGTAATAGACAAATAGTATGACATGGAAGCTTATATCCATTTGTAGCCACCAGTCATCACGCAAAATTAGCCAAGTACCATTAAGGGTTGGGGACAATGGAGGTCAACGATAAGCACTGTGATTTACGCACATTAACCAAATATGACCCACATTCACACCTGATTACAAGTAAAAAAAATCCCAATTTACTTCACCTACAACTGTGCCCTTTCTTTAATACTTGGCTCAATTCCTCATTTCCAACAGATGCCTTATAATCCCTTGCATAAGTCGAATTGAGGCAAGTAATAGGTCTGGTTTAAGTATGACTATGGGTAGATAACTCAGGCTACTCAGCTAGTGACATTCAGCTGAAATAGTCCCCAAGGTAAATTGAACTTATGCCCTCATCTACTAGAATAAAATGATATTTAACCATCATAGAGAAATCGCAATAAATATTAAACCTGGAGAGCAGCTTTAGTTGGAACACGATATTTAATGACAGCTGGTGCACCATGGAACTTTCCTTTCACTTTGGCTTCCAACTCAAAAGAGTGTGAAACAAGAGCACCGCTGGCAACAAAAGAAAGGGTTTACTTCAGATCCATTGAGCTTTACTACACAGGCATTTTAGAAAATAATATGATTATGAGTAACTAACACATCAAGTCTCTCCCATGAATTTGAGGTTTTGCCATCTATGATATCAAAAGCATCTTCAGGCCAGCTTTCATCAGTCAGGCTTACATCATACGCCGTCCTGAGAATATACAAAACAAAAGAGGTCATTTGTGTTCTTATTTTCAAGGAAGAGCATCAACCATCATGGACAACAATAAGCTATTGCATTGAAACTCAAAACAGATCAAAGGAAGGCCATCAAATAAAATTAGCAGGTGAAGTATATTGACCACCAAGTTTAGATAACAAGAATAGGCAATGACTGGAGAAATCAAATATGCTCAAGCATCAAAACAATAAAACACAAAGCTTTAATGATAAATTCATAAATAATACAGATTGGTAAAAAGCATTGAACATGAAATATTCACCCATTCCAAGCGTGCGACAGAAACAAACCCAAGAGCACAGCTAAAAGATCTGCAGCTTTGCCATCTCCGAGAATCCAAGACAGTTAGAACAATCATATATATACTTATGTATACTTCACATCAGTGACTTTTAACATACATCAGAAGCCAAATAGTAACTACATAATCTATTGCATAAAAATTTTCTTTGCACATTAACTTCCAAAATCTATCAACACTCTACATAATGCACAGTGGTCAATAAAATAAAGCACCATGAGAGCCAGACAACAGAGACTTTATAAAGACCTTCAATTACTCTCCTTTAAGAATCTTCATGACCCCTGTTGTCCTGTAGTTTCTTTTTTAAGATTGGGTCTCACAACATTTAGAGTCAACTTTATTCCATTTATGATTGTATCCAAAGTCAATCTTGAACACAATTTTACCAACATGTTTTCCCTTCCAAATTACGAAGTCCACAGAAAATATATCTTCTGGTTACATTTATTGCTCCTCTCATTCATTGAAGGCTCTTTAATATGGTAAACTAAAGTGAAGTTAGCAGACACACAAAAATATTTGGTCCATGTCACGGGTGCAACAAGGATTTTTTTGTCCATTTGATGATTAAATGAGTAATAACCATCAAAATGAACAAAAAATATTCTTAGGTGCACTTTGCACCCGGGTGTACATAAGAATTTCTTTAATCAAGTGACACCAAACATAACTTACATAAGGCAATACATTCATTATCTAAATATAAAGGAGTTCATGAACAAACCCGATAAATACACTGGAAAGTGATGCCGACCATACTTATATTTAGCAATTTGGCTCACACTAAACAGTTACAAAAATACAAGATTGAAGCAAAATGCTCAACTGAAACTAGAGATTTTAAATTAGACCAGGAATTTAACAGAATTTGGATATTAAAAGAAAAGTTGGGCTTTGTCACTTTGAGCTTGATTGTGCATGCATGTTTTATCATGTTACCACTAAGACTCTAAACCAAAATTCTTTGAAAGTTGGGCTGTTGAGCTTAAAAAGTAGTGCACAGTGGTCATAGCAAAAAGAAGCCACATTTATTTGTGTTGCGAGCTTGCAAGTTGCAACAGTGAGTAAAATAGCATTCAGTTCAACATAATCTATCGGGTATTTCATGTTTATACTTGTAATTTTAAACTAATCTACTTGTGATTTTATACTTGTGATTTTAAAGACTCAAGACTTCAAGGGTAAATTTAAACCACTCTACAACCATGATGGAAATCCAAGCCCCTGTGTACCACTGGATCTCTTCCTCCCGGTATCCCTTCCATCCCCACTGACACCAACTCCCCCTCCGTCTATCAATATCTGCAGGTGTGTCTACTATCTATGTAAAAATGTTGTTTACTAGTTAAGAGTACTTGTAAAAGTTCCCGTTGAATCCTCATCCTGCTACCTGAAAGGGAGTTAGTCTCATCAGGATATTTTCCTTCTTGGTTAGAATTTGGTTTGGCATGGAATAATCAAAGTGACAACATCCCAGGCTACCAGATGAATGGGTGAAGAAATTGCAAAATTCAATAAAGGTTATTAATGGTTGCTTCATGGAGAAATAAGAAGCTCAGCTGCTATCCTCTTGCTTACAACCAATGACTCAATAAATAATTGCCAGGAAAAAGGGATCTTTCAACAAAGATAAACAGGGAAATAACCAAGAGAGAATCAAGTAGTCTATCTATGATGATCTTAAATGAATTAGCATTACTCTAGACGATACTGAATTGGGAAAAAAATGTAGGCTTTTTGAGAAAGTTCTTTTACTTAATCAACCAAATATTGACATATGAGATTATCTTCTAAGACATAGCATAACATTTCAATATTCTATCAATACACAATATCTTCAACCATCAATGGCAGCCTTTGTAGGCATCTTACGGAAGATCTTAATCGACCAAAATATTAAGGGGGCGTTTAGCATGAATAATGGAAATGGAGTGGAAACGAAACAAATAAGAGGGAGGAAAGGAATCATTTAATACTTACCTTTTTATTTGTTTGGTTTAATCATGCAAAAGAATCACCTAAAACTATCTCCCTTTATTTTTTATTGAGGAGTGTAAGGGTAATTGTTACCTAAGATTGTAGAGAGGTAAAAACTGGGTGGAAACCATTAACCTCAGGTAACAGTAATTGTTACCCAAGCCTCCCAACCAAACACTTTGTAACAGTAATGGTTATTGAATCCGTTTCCAACCCAAAAAAAATTCTCACCAAATATGCTCTAAAATTATCCCGCGGTCATCAACTCGCATATTATTCAATATTCTATCTACACAATTTTCTCAATCATCAATCGAATATAGATTGCATTATGCCTTGACATCAACACAATGTGACTAATTAAACTGAATAACAGTAATAGATCTAGCTACTCACTCAACAAATCAACATTTCACCTTCACTCTAGAGGTGATGCAGATAACTTAAAATTATTACATTCTCGATTTCATTTCATTCAACAAAACTTGGCTAATAAAATCAACAATTAAATACAAATTCAATCAAAACCTAAAACAAATTTCATAAAATCAGCTCGAAATTTTCGCTCTAATATACCTAAATACACAATCAATCACAACAAAATCAATCATCATAAAACAAAAATGAATCAAAAAGTCAACGAACACAATCGACTGAAAAGTAAAACGACAAACTCAAGCAATCAAAGAACCCTAGATCCATAAAAATCAAATTGATTAAGGGTAATTAAATCGAGTAAGAAAAGAATGAATGACAAGATGATTACGCAGATCCTTCGTTGTAGATATCGATGGAAACAAGAACGCGTTCGGCACCAGATTTGAGGCGCTTGAGAGTGGCTTTCTTGTGAGCGACAATGAAGGGTACATTGGAAGAGGCAACAGCAGAAGATACAGCGAGGAAGAGGAGATAGACAGAGATGAAGAGTGAAGCGTGGAGAACTCGATTCGCCATTGCTGAGGCTCGAGGTTTTGGTTTACGAAGGTGAGAGTCAGCTGAGTGGGTTGAGTTTGTTTGTCCGAGTATGCCAAAATCACACAATTAGACGTCTATATAAGAGCTTCCTTATTCATCGTAAACAAAAAAAAAATCGTTCATGTTACTATTTATTATTTAAAAAATATTTTCTCTTCGTATATATTAACCAAATAAATAATTTTCAAAATCCTATTCTTAACCATAAAAAAAAAAAAAAAAAAAAAAAAAAAAAAAAAGTGTTCATGTTACTATTCACTTATCCTATCTCAATTTATCTTTTATTAAAAATTAAAATACATACATAAATAATAATATTATAATTTCATGAATGAACAAATAATTTTCATGAATGGTTTGGAAAACCAAACCATTCATACTTGTTCATCCCACAATTCACCATCACCTTTTTTTTTTTTTACATTATTTTATTCAAATAGTAACCCAAACAATTTTATTTATTCATGGTTAAGATTGCTAGCCTAATTTACATTTTCGAGCACCTAAGGTTTCACATAATCTCACTTTAGGACTTGTTTTCTTCACTTTTTTTTGAAAGCCGGTTAAAGCATATTATTATATCACAGTAAGAGTGTCAACAAGTACATATGAGGAAACCTCACTAGGAATATGATTTTCCTAACATTGTTCTACGCCAACCGGTATTAACCTTGCAAGATGGTGAGCTACATAGTTACCATCCTGCTTAATATGTGACCAATAAACAGAGTAAAAATTAGAGCTAGATACACTGATATCTTCTAGGATGCAGTCCACAGAGGACATGTTGAAAGTGTTCTTCTTGAGCTTCGAAACCATCAGCTGTGAATCTGATTCAATAATCAAACCTGTGATGCCTAATCTTTTGCCTTCTTAAGTCCGAATGCAGCAGCCTTGCACTCAGCAACTACGGGGTCCCATCTAGCCTTAACACGTCTTACATCAGCAAACAAGACTTGTCCAGAGTTATTACGCGCCACAACACCTAACTCGATCCACCCCTCATCCCTAGTCGAGGCATCCACATTTATCTTAACAACCCCCAAAGGAGGGGACCAAATAGCTCTGTTGTGTGGTCTGAGGAAGGCTTGATGCTCCATAAATTTTCTCATTATATAAGTTGAAGTCAACCACTAACCTGTTATGGCGCTGAAGGACGATGTTATCGGGCTCCTCATTACATTCAAAGACCCACTTGTTACGTCTACTCCATAAGTACCAAACTAGGAACAAAGCCTTCTGGTAAGTAGCCTCATCTAGTTTCTCCTGCCACAGTAGTACAATATCACCACATGCCAAGGAATCCCTGATATTAAGGGCTACAGAACAGTCCGTTTTTTCCCAGAAGGTGCGAATTGAGGGGCACAAGATGAGAGCATGAGTAGTCGTCTCACTGTTGAAGCCACAACAAGGGCATCTTGGGTCTTCAATTAAGTGCCTATAGTGGAGTAGGCTGCGAGTTGGGAGAGTATTCGTGCAGCAACGCTAGAGAAAGTGCTTCTCTTTTGGGGAAACTTTAGCCTTCCAGATCTCCACCCCAATGTTTTTCAAAGTTCTCCAGCTAACAGGACTTGCCTAACAGATAAGCAGACTTCACTTCATAATCACCATTTCTTGACCAAGACTAGGAAGGAGCATCATCAGGTAACCTGTCGCTCAAAGGAGTAGCATATATCAGCTTCTTATCACGTTCAATGAATAGTCTTTCAACCTTCGCAAAATTCCAACTTCTTTCATCTGCTTTATTAAATCAGCTACCAAATTACATTCCTGATCATGCTTCTCACTCGTAACAAAATGACCATCATCATCAATGAGCTAAGGGTCATCCCAAACTTTAATTTTCTGGCCATTGCCAAGCCTCCAGAGAAGCCCCTCCACAACCAGAGACTTAGATCCCCAAATACTTCGCCATGAAAAACTCGAGCAAAATCCCAAAGCAGCATCAAAAACCGAAGTTTTGTTGTTATGGTATGAATTTTTTAAGGTCTGATCTGATTTAACAATTTGACTAAACTTTGACCGCATTTTAATACTAATCTATAAAGAAAAACATTATCAAAATGGATCTTATTAGATTCGTCTCATCATGAACTTTTTAAATATGTAATTTTTATAAATTTTTTTAATACGCAGTTAACGATATTTAACGATAAGTAAATGATATTCAAAAGTTTTAAGCTGGTTTGATCTGATCTGGATTTTTTAAGGAATACTCCCTCTATTTTTAAATACTTGTTCCATTTCTCCATGCGCGGAGTTTTAGGAGAATATGGATAAAGTAATAAAATATAGAGGTGATGGGGTTAGTGGAAGGTAAATTAGAGGAGAGATAATCTCAAAGTAATAAAATTGGGTCTCACTAGTTGAAAGAAATGAATTAAATTTTATAAAAGGTTTTCAAATAAGGAAATGGAGCAAGTATTTAAAAACAGCCGCAAAAGGAAAGTGGAGCAAATATTTAAAAATGGAGGGAGTAAGTAATAAGTATCTGAAATAAGTTGAAGAAAACAAGTCCTTAAATGCTTGAGATTAGGTTTTATTTTCATTTCGAGTACCTTAATTTTTGATAATTTCAACTTTGATGGTGAAACTACAAAATAATTTATTACTCCTTTCTTTTCGTAATAGTCGCAACATTAGATATGACCAAATAGTGAATTTTGTAATATAAAATATAATTAGTAGAGATACATTTAATTGTTTGTATGAGAAAGAAATAATAATAATAATAATAATAAGGAAAAATTGCCACCAATAATCCCAACTTTACCTCATCCGCTAATATTAATCCCAACTTTAAATTATTCCCTATCACTCCCTACTTTGTACCCCACTAGTTGTTGGTGCACGCGCTACGCGCGAGCCCCCCAAACACTACTATATGTAATTTAGTTAATGTAATTGTTTGTCATTATCTTTCGTTAGTAAATGGTAACAACAACTTATTGCTTGATTTTTTTGGTAATTAGAAGGGGACTCATTTGAGGGGGATAAAGAAAATCCCTCAAATAAGTCCCATACGATTTGACTTAGAAATCTCAGGGATACGAAGTGGGAGCAATGTCACTACTCCAGCACCTCAACCTCGCAACCTATTGCTTCATGACTTTAGTAATATTCTATTTATTATGTTATTATCTCTAAATACTGTACATATTTATAAAAATTGTACATTGCACATGTTAGTTTATACAATGATAATTTTATTTATTTTATATGATTTAAAAAGGGTGTGCACCATCTCTTTCTTTCCCCAAATTTCTCTTTTGAATTCTACTTTTTGAAAACAAATTAAATGTGACAGATAAAATCTTTACCCACTTAACCCCTTCATCATTTGATCATTCATCTCTGTCCCTCTCAAATATATTTTGTAGCAAGTTATTCACAATAGGATAACATTCCTCTCATTTCCTAGACTTTCCGAAGATTTTTTTAGCAATGACTATTAACAATAAATAAACAAATTAAACGTCATTCCAGTTCCCTTTAGGTTTTCTCCTTGGGATGGTTTTTTTTGGTTCCCTTTAGGTTTTTCCCTTGGGAAGGTTTTTCTAGTCTCCATTGCTAGATTTTTTCTGCTTTTTTGAAAGTATTCCTTCACTCTTCTCCTTTTTTCTCTTATCTTTCATCTCTTTTCTTCTGATCTCAATTGTAAATTTTTGTAGGGGCTTTCACCGGTGGTTTTACCAGTGGTAAGCCCCAAAAAACTTTTTAATTGCTTTCAATAAATGGATCCTATCTTTATGATGGGGTTTATTCAATTAGGTTTATTTTATTTTGTTTGTTCGTATGCTAAAGATTGAAGATTTAGGGTTTTATCGTCTCCGAAAGTATCTAGAAGGCCATATGAGTTTCTTCACCCAAACAACTATTCATCCGTGGATCTCAAGCCGAATTAGTGCTAACTCACATATTGTATTGCTTCAGATGAATTTTTTTATTAAGGCAATCGTTGATCGAATCTGTAACGTAACTAGTTCTAAGGAGATTTGTACTTGTATTGGAATTTTAGATTTCCTAGGAATTATTTGTAAGTGTTGTTTGGCTATCTTTCATTAATGAAATCCTTTTTCTTGTTGTAAAAAAAAAAAAGAATAAACAAACGTCAACATCGAGTCAATTTGAAAAATATAGGCGAATAAACAAACTAATGTTTTGAAATAAAAAGTCATTTCTTTAACACAATCAACAGAAAATACATTGTATATATTCCATTAACAAAATCAATGTTACAATACAGGTTGAAAAATATGGTGAATAATATGACACAATCAAGTACTTATGTCGAACCACCTCTACAACTCTACCGCGTTGTGCCATTGATGACTCTTACACTCTTCTTTGCCTAATGGCTCCCAACAATCTGCCAACAAGCACAAAGAAATAAAAATTGCACCATGATACAAAGAAATTAAAATATCAACGCAGTACGAGCTAGCCAAGAAATCAAAATCAAATCTATTTATTTAAAATTTCAATTAAGTTTACACCTCATCTATTGGATTATGTTGTTGTATATGAATGACTAAAGTCTAATGAGATCTTAAGCCAGTATTTCTAGGAAAAAAATAAATATATAAAACACAACCCTCCTACCCCACTCTCTATACCTCTTCTTTTGTACCTTCACCATTGCCATTCTAGAAACTACTCCCTCAAGATGCTCATCTTAATCCCTCTATCCCCACAGTTCTCATCTTTCTTTTCCGATGCTCAAATTAATGTTCTCATTTTATACAATATGTTTGGTCACTATAAAAATATCAAATTACTCCTCTTTTTTTTGCCTTCACACACTTAGAGACCTCAAATATTTTCATATTTTTTCTAAAAAAAAATATTTGTTCCCCCATCCACAAGCGTGTACTATATTATGTTATATTTACTTATTGTTTGTGATCTACTAACATTTCCTATATTCATGTTTTTGTATTTTTTACTTTATGTACTTTCTCCTCCGATTTCTTCTTACCTTTAATTTTGACATATAAGAGCAATATTTGGGGACGGGGGAAGTACAAAAAAACTTAGCCTTCATTTTATACAGTGTTAATTTTATCTTACCCTTACCACTTGCTTCCCCTACTGCCTCTATTTTCCTTTCTCTCTTACGGTTTCTATCACTCAACCTTTTATGATTTTGCGAATTTTTATAATCTTTTAGTACTTTCCTCTATTTCTTCATCATGTTAAGATTAACCTCCTCTAGTGCTCATTGTTTCTTTCTTCTACACCTCTTTTCGGTATCTACTTGCTTGCTCCCTCCCTTGCTGTCACACTTTCCTTTCCTACCTCCTTCACTAAAACCCCCATTCACTAAAACTCACTGCTTTCTCTTTCAAACTCTTCTTTTCACTCCACTCGTCTTTTATGATTTTTCACAAATTTTATGTCTTATTAAAGATAGAGTTTTAAATTGACCTTTATGATTTTGCAAATTTTAGAAAGTATTATATTATTTGCTACTCCTCCCACCCCCACCCCCCTTCTCATTTCCTTTTTCTCTATAGGCTCTATCTCCTTGTGTTACTCGTTTTTTTTATGGATCATGAATTTTAAAAGGCTTTTTTCTACTTGATATCCATCAATCTATCTATTTATCTTTCCAGACCCTTATTTTCTCACTCCCTTTCTCTCTCCCCTCTCATACTTTTAGATTTTTTGTAATTTTAGTAATCTCTTCCTACTTTCTCACTCCTTCACTGTACCACTTTTCCTTCCTTTCCTCTTCCCTAAAACTCACTGCTATCTCCCCAGATCTCTCTCAAACTCTTTTGTTTCGCTCCACTCGTCGTCTTGTGTTTTTTGGTTATGGTTTAACAAAGAAAATAATTCAGAGAGTTGGTGACTTGGTGGGCAGGGCCAAGTTGGGCCGTGTAGCCCGTGCTGAGCCTATATTGGCCTTTTGGTCACTTTTAGGTGAAATGATGGGAAACAATATTTAATATTGAAAGCCCTGCACTACCATTTAACTTTATCAATAATCATTTAGTAGGATGCCTCAACATAGAACAAAGTTCATAATTTCTGCAATTTTCTTCTATCATCAGTATTCAGTTTTTCTGGTCCTAAAGTTTCTTTACCAAAGTAACTTCCCTACATAATTGTAGACACCTGATTGTATCTTCCCAAAAACCAAACCCAGTGATGAATACCTTTCACGTCATGAATATCGAACAAAGCGAAATGTGAAAGAGTCTCGTGATGCACTTGTTTTTAATAAAAATACTTCTTTCTGTTTTCGAAAATCTTTCTTTTAGTACCCTGTTTATGAAAAATGTCCATTCCCATTTAGTTTGGTCCATGGTATGGGTCCAATAATTGTGTAGTTGGATGGGGTTCGAAAAGAGCTTTCCAACGATATATTAAAAGCCCAATTTCGATGAATAATGAGGAAGTTATGGCCAAAATACTGAACTGGGCCCAAAATGATTTTATATGCGGCCCAATGATCAAGTGAAAGACCCATTAATAATCATTCCTAAAGTCATTAGGATTGACTTTAATCTTCTAGAATAATCTAGAAGGTTCTTTTAAGTTCTAATGGAATTAAGATTAATAATTATACTTTTATTTTATAAAAGATAATGAATTTAATTTGGAATAAAACAAATATTTTAATGATAAATTGATCTAAAATTAATGATAATTACGGAGTCTAATCATCTAATTATATTAGGAAAAGGACTCCATAAATCTTTTTTATCATAGCCGCGCCATCGCGCTGCGAGGAGTCTATCGCGTCGCGATAGGAGCAGTTTTACTCCGAGTCGAATTCTGACTCTTTTCTATTGTTCCGGATGTTTTTCTCTATAAATAAGATCGTTATTTCCCTGTTTTCAATCATGAACAATGATATATTCTCTCTCTCTCTCTTTAGCTAGAAGCTTATTCTTTCTCCCTCTTTCTAAGCCTAGCCTTTTAAACACAATACCGCATTCACGAGTCTTAGACGCACCTAACCAAGCTCGAAGTTGCCTTCTCCCTAGACGTGAAAAGTTAATAATTTCTGAGGGTTTGGTCCCAAATCTTTATTTCAATTATTTAAATTAATCGTTTGATTTAATATTTTCATTGAAGTTACCAACGTGTGTATTCTTTTGATAGAAAGAGATACGAGGTAACAAAGTAAGTTGTTTTATTGCTCTATATCTTTAGAAAGCATATTATTTTAATTCCTAGTATCATGTTAGGATGTCTTTATGATTCTTAGTATCATGTTATGATGTTATTTATTGCTTTCTAGTATCATATTTAGGTTGCTTCTTATTTTCTTCTATTAGGTTAGGGTTAAAGCTTTTATCTTTATTGCTCAGTGACATGCTAGGATTTATTATTAATCTTGTTAGTATCATGCCTATGATCTTGCTAATATTATGCTTTCATGAGATTGAGATTATGATGATGATGATTGTTGTATTAATAATTTATATGCTGCTTGGTATTATTATTATTGCTTGACACGCCCTCTCTTGCAGATTTAAAGGGAATTTGTATTTGAAATCACGCTTAATAAGATAATTAATAATTTTATTTTGGCTAATGTGATTTTAATTCAAGTGATTGCCAATAATAAATTATTTGGACATTAATAATCAACTAACATAGATTAAACAGGTTTAGGATTAATATATTGATTGTATGTTAGTTAGAAAGCGCACAAGAATATGAGAAGAATAAAGTAGAGGCCTATTTTTAGGGCAGGTTCAATATCTTTTAGGTTGGATTTGTACCATCATCCCCGAATATCCAGTCATGGTTCAGGACCACTATGGAGTTAGCGATCTCATGGATCGTGAAGGGGTGTAACCTTCACCCTGTGAACGGTTTACAAGTTCCTAAAACTTGTTGGCGACTCTTTTTCTCTAGCTTCCTTCCCTTTGGACACCACCATACTTAAGTGTATGATCACAGTGGGGCTCCAGTGTGGGATGCTTGAAATAATTCCCTACAATAACCCACATTTTTCTAGAGAATCCCAGCTAATATGTCTTCCAAAAAGTGTTATAAAGTGAGTATCACCCTCATGTTCTCGGAAAATGGGAAGGCAAATCATGTTTTATACATCTACTCATTATCTTATAAGCTACACTCTAATCAATGTGGTTTGTCTTATTATCCACCACTAATGAATTTTAAAATGAATTTCTAGGCTTGCATTCTACGAAGTAATTTCTTACAATGCTTGAACATCTCATACCTAATCACTTTGATGTGCACTTGCTATGTTCTCATTGAGTAGTGTCACCAAAGGCATATTCAACTCATTTTGCTCAACCATCTCCAGCAACTGCACAACAAAGACAATGACATGAATCTGTATGAACAGATTAAAGAGTTTACTTTCAAGGCCCCGAGGCTTCATTAAGAAATGTGTTAGAAGTATAGTACATACATTTGAGTTTATATCCTTGGAAGTGAAGATCTTTGTAAGCCTTTGCTTTGCTTTAACAAGCTCACTCTGCATTTATCATACGCTTCTGCATACCTGCAAAGGACCTAAACACATGAGTGAAACGTGCAAATGAAAACGACGATCGAAAAATCATCTAAGATTAATAATAACAGACATGTTGCTTCTAAAAGAGCATTCTACAATGCCTCTAAGTCTCCAACTCAATCAATCTGTCCTCCATTTCCTGTAGAAGTAAGATTAGTTTATCATACTTTAACTTGATGTCAATTACAATATCTTTGGTAGATATGGTTAAAAAAAGAAGCACCTCAGTTTTAGCCATAGCAAAACGAAGCTGCCCTAATTCGGATTGTAATTTTCTAAAAAATTCATCATCCAATCTGCAAATTCAACAAAACGTTATAATATGGAAGTATGCCTCAATGGGTTTTGAGCTGAAGATGCTTACTTCAAACATCCTCAAAACAGCAAATTAATCCATTTCTCTATATGTATTTTGATATTACATACAAAGTTCCTAGCTATGACTAAAAATGTGATTTTTCGAACATTCTAATATAGTATGTGTTTTGGGTAAAATTTCTCAAGATGCATGGCCCAATCAGAAACTGACACGTGTCAACCCATGAAAGGTCCAAATGGATCAATCACCTAATGACATGTGTCCTCCAAACAAGTAGGAGAAAAGGCTGCCTTTCTAGCCCAAATCCGAAGAAAGCCGTAATACGACGCAACCCACCAAACTTAGGTTAGAATGACCTAAGAAAGGACACTTTTTCCAATGACCCTATAAATAGGGAGATTTCCCCCATTTTTAGGGTAGATTCGTTTATTACAACATACCTACATTCTCTCACATCAGAGAAAACACTTGATCTCGGAATCCGAGAAGATCTCACATTTACTTTTTCTGCACCTTTCATCTTCTGCTACCAATACTAATTTGATTGTCAGAGGCGGAGCTCCTACTAACTGGAGTCTTCGTGTTTTGCAGGTACAGACTGCGCCGTACGAGTCTTGGTGACGTAACTCTCCTAAGGGACCAAAAAACACCCAATACATTTGGCGCCTTCTGTGGGGAGAGTACGTCTAAGATGGTTTAAGAATCTGTATCGCCACCTGAACCCAACTGGCCTAGAGCCGAAGGGGAGGTCTACACAGACCAGGATACAGACAACAACTGTGAAGTCGAAACCCATGTGGCCCCTGATGGGTCACTCATCTCTAAGCGCATCCGTCCCAGAGATAGACTGGAACGAAGAAAATCTACTGGACCACTGCCTTGGGAAACCCAAATGACAAGGGGTCAGGCTCCAGTCACCCGAGACGAACTCGTGAAATTCATGACAAGTTTCAATGGTAAAATAAAAGATCTGATCAACAAGAGGAAGACTGGCTGTAGCAAGGGTCAGTCGGCCAAGAAAATTCCTCAAGCTGAGAGGAGAAAGCCACTCAGAGACAGGCAACCTACTCCACATCCAAAGGAGAAGGCCACACCCGTCATTGGATGGTCCAAGATCCTTCTGCCTCAGACGGGCAAAAGGAAGGTCATCCGAGCTGTTCAGTCGGATGGCAGTAAGAAAACCTTCTCCGATGCTCGACACATCATCGAGAATAACAGGAGCCAACAGCTGTCTGAGTCAGCCTCTACATCGAGCTTTCCAGACAGCTTCAAAAATGTGCCTTAGATGATTGGGTCAGCCCCGTATGTGCCTCAGATGCCATATGGGCAGTATACCCCTCCTTTCATGCAGCCGACTCTCTTTGGAGGACAGACAACATATAACGTCCAACCCTTGGATTGCCAGCTCCGTTTGCTCAAACTTGGTGAACAAACTTCTGCATTCACCAAGGAGATAATCGAGGCGGCACAGCCGGCCAAGGTTAAGAATGTGTTAGTTGGTGCCTATGATGGTACCACCAACTCTGAAGACCACCTCATGGCCTATACCAACCTCATGCACATGCAGGGGTTGGAGGATGCCATGTGGTGCAGATGCTACCCGGCAACATTGAAGGACATAGCCCAACAATGGTTTGATAATTTGCCAATCGGATGTATTGATAGCTTCAAGAGGCTTACCTTCTTGTTTGTTTCAAACTTCTCTGTGAACATCCCTGCCAAGAAAACAAGTCTCGACTTGAGCACTATTCGACAGGGGGATAAAGAGGGACTTCGCTCCTACGTCAGGCGGTTCAATCTGGTGAGAATCCAGATTCAAGGACTGTTTGACGAAGTTGCCTATATAGACTTCTTTAAGAGTTTGAAGGACGAGTCAACTTTTAAGTTTGACCTTGTCAGAAAGAGGGATTTCACCCTTCAAAAGGCGTTGATAGAGGCGGAAAGCTTCATACAAGCAACCGACTGACGTAGGAAAAATGTAGGTCGTTATCTAATCTTCCCTATAGCCAAAGAAATTTATAAACACATAACAAACCTAAATACGAGTATAGAGGCAAGTCAAGGGTCGAACCCAAAGGAACGGTAATGTTTAGGCGTTCTCAATTATGCGCCTAAGCTAGGTCGAAGCCAAAGATAAGAGAGAACACTAACAACTAACAAACAAACAACCAAACAAATAAAACACTAGGGAATGGGGATCAACAAGTAATCATGACAATTGTAGCAACTCGGAAACAACATGCAAATCAAAGGTTGCGAAAACTAATGGTAAGAGCAATCAAAAGAGCTCAACAAGCTATCTCCTAGAGGTCTAACTAGCGCTAACTACGATAGACTCTAACTAGGAACGTCACTAACCTAACTCAATCGACAATTGTGAGCTACAAATCAATGTAGACTCACAATGCAATCTAGCATAATTCTCAAGACCTAATCGAATTACACACATGCACAATTTCCATTAATCACTTTAATCTCAACAATTAATCAACACAATTCCCAAATTAAGCACAGTCAATCAATCATACAAGTTTCACCCAATCCCTAACAAAACAACTACTCAAGAATCATCATCTAATCAACAAACAAATAAGGAAATCAAGAATCAACAAAATATCAAGAAAAACTACACTAATCAAGCATCAAACATCAAAATCAATCTAAACAAACATGAATATTAAACAAAGCAATAAAATGATATAGAGTTGTTCATTGATAATAGAGAAGTTATTCAACACAATTGTCACCATTGAATCTTCAATCTCTCAATCACCATTGAAATTCCTCACTTTCTCTCTCTAAATCTACTCCTAAAATAACCCTAAAACTAGAGAGAGAAGCTCTCAACTAAGCTAAAATTATGATCAAAGATTATCTCTAATTTCCTCTCCTTTTTTCTCTAAAAATAGAAGAAAAGTCTATATATAGTAAAACTAACAAAGAGAAGTTAGCTAGATCGTCCAAAATAGACCCGTACAAGCGCGGCCTTCTTCAAGAGGATGCGCGACCGCGCAAAAATGGAACGGAACAGGGGGAGTAACAGGCGCGGCCGCGCCAAGGCCACGCGCGCCCGTGCCACCAAGCCGCGCGACAGCACCATCATCGCGCGCGCCCGCGTCTGGGAACAGGGCAGCTTCTTCCCCTTCATCTTGACACTCCTCGTGCGCTCCACTTGGTGTGCTTGATGAACACGGAGTATGGCAGAACCTAAAACACCTCGACGGTGGGTTCAACACCATAATTGGTGCCCCCACGGCTTGAATGCACGGCCTAAAGTCACTTGGAACTTGCACATGTCCATACTTGGGCTTCAAATGGAAGACACTAGGCATCCTAATCAATGCAAAACTCGGGAAGAAACCTCGGGAAACCTTGGATAACGATCTTAACCTGAAAATGAAAGAAAAAAAAACAAATATAAGGGATAAAGACAAAATAAACCTAGAAATGCATGAAAATGGAAAATCAACTAAGGAAAATGCAAACTAAAGAAATAAAGAGCAAAACTAAGGAAAAAGGAAAGAAAAGAGCTATAAAAGCAATCTAAATCACCCTAAAAGAGAACAAAAGAGTGCCATAAATGACACTCATCACCGACCTCTGCACGTCCAGCAATCAACCAAACTCTAAGAAGTCTAACAAGCAAAAGGAGAGCCGGTCTGCTCAGCCGACTCCCAAGGCTGATCAGAGCAAAAAGAGGAAAGAGATCTGGGCGGTTGACGATTCTAAACAACCATCCTAGAAGAAAAAGAAGGAATTTAAACCATACGTTCCTAGGTACAAGTTTAATAAAGACTACTACTCCATCCTCATGGAGATAAAGGATCGGGTGACTATTGAGAAACCCGCGACCATAAAGGGTTCTGCCAAGAATCGGAACAAAAATAAATACTGCCAGTTCCATGAGGACATCGCCCATGACACCAATGACTGCTACAGTCTCAAGTGGTTGTTGGACCATCTGGCTGATCAGGGGGAGTTGAAGTCATACATCCTCAAGTCCAAGGTCACCCAAAAGACAAACAAGGGGCAATCATCCAAAAAGGTTCCCTAGACTACTAGTAGCTCGGACACTGATAAAGATCCGATCTACACCATAACAGGCGGTTTTGTTGGAGGGGGCTCTACCATCCGGGGCACCAAGGGCCATTTGAGGAAAATGGATGTTAATTGTGCTGAGGAAAGTCAGGCGTCCACCAGCACATTCCTAGAGGTCGTCATCACTGAAAGGGAATGGGGCAAAGTCCGCCGGCCGCATGATGACCCTGTGGTCATTAAATGCAAAGAGGCTAACCAACTGGTTGGCCGCATTTTAATTGACTCTGGTAGCTCGTCTGACATCATCAGCTACAAGTGCCTGTCCAAGGTCAAGTACAAGGTGGACAGCATGCACAATGTCTCCCACCCTCTTGTTGGTTTTGGGAGAGGAGTTGTGCGCCTAATAGGAAGGATAGATCTACCCATCCGGTTGGGAGAGAAGGGCAAAGGGTCGTAAATGACCGTCCGATTTATGGTGGTTGAAAAGCTGATCGCCTATAACCTTATTCTAGGCCGACCCACTCTGAACAAGTGCAAGGCCGTCATCATCCTATATCTCATGCCGTTCAAGAAAGAAAGGGATGATGGCTCTGTTGGCTCCCTGAACGGGGATCATAAGACGGCTAGAGAGTGCTATCTCTCAGACGTCAAACCCACGGCTGCAGTAGTCTGACAGGGGCCGAAGCCAATAGACCTTGACGACATCAAGGCCCCTGATTCAGACCCACCAGCCGCCAAGAAAAGAAAACCTGCTCAGCTGGTGGAGGTGAAGAAGGAGAAGAAATAGCAATCACCGACCGAGGAACGGTAAGATGAACTCCATCCCCAGCCTGCTGGTGAACATATTGATATTGCTCTAGACGACACCCGACCGGAGCGTACTGTTAAGGTAGGGACGGTTGCTTTTGCAAAGTTGGGTGCAGACTTGAACAACTTGCTAAAGGAGTTCATAGACATCTTTGCCTTTGAAGTGGAAGGGATGCCAAGCATCAACCCAGATCTAGCTGTCCACAAACTCGCCACTTATCGTAAAAAAAGCCCATCCGGCAAAAGAAATGAAATCACGGCGACGAAAGAAGTTAGGTGGCAGCTGCCGAAGTAAAAAAGCTGTTAGACGCAAGGTTCATTCGGCCATGTAACTTCCCTGATTGGGTTGCAAACGTTGTGCTTGTAAAGAAGCCGAATGGTACCTGGCGCATGTGTGTAAACTACATTGACTTGAACAAGGCATGTCCAAAGGACAGTTACCCACTTCCAAAGATCGATAGTCTGGTTGACTTTACAGCTGGGCATGCTTTGATGAGCTTTATGGATGCCTACTCAGGTTTTCATCAGATACCCCTGTGAAAGAAAGATTAAGAGAAGACGGCCTTCGTTACTGATCAGGGGTTATTCTGCTATATTGTGATGCCGTTTGGCTTGAAGAATGCGCCTGCTACTTTCCAACGAATGATTAATACTGACTTCATTAATCAGATTGGGAGGAATGTAGAGCCGTACATTGATGACATGATAGTCAAATCCAAGCTACAGACGGATCACCTTGCTGATGTCCGAGAAACCTTCACCACACTCAAGCGACATAAGGTCATGTTAAATCCCAAGAAATCTATTTTGGTGTTGAGTCTGGGAAGTTTCTCGGATTCCTGATTGATCAAAGGGGGATAGAGGCTAACCCCGAGAAGATACAGGCGGTAATTGACATGAAGTCACCTTACACTGTCAAGGAAGATCAAAAACTCACCGGTTGCCTGGCGGCATTGGGGAGATTCCTCAGCCGGTCAGGTGACAAATGCCTCTATTTCTTCCAAGTAATCAGGAAAAAGACTAGATTTGAATGGCGAGATGATGCTGAGGCGGCCTTTCAGAAATTGAAAGAACACTTACACTCTTTGCCAAGGCTTGTTAGCCCTCTGCACAAAGAGATGCTTTACATATACTTAGCCGTCTCAAATCATGCCCTCAGTGCCATTCTCCTTGCTGAGAGAGACGACATTCACCTCCCGGCTTATTTCATTATCCATGTACTCAGAAATGCTCAACTACGGTACCCCATGGTTGAAAATTTTGGCCTTGCTCTTTACATGGCTGTCAAGAAGTTGAAATCTTATTTCCTGGCACACCTGGTTATGGTCTATACACAGACCAACAACTCAAACGACCAATGACAACCTTGGAGTCATCTAGAAGAATGCTCAAATGGGCTATTGAAATGCAAAGTCTTGAAGTCACTTTTGAACCAAGAAAGGCAGTGAAGGGTCAGGCGTTTGCTAACTTCATTGTCGAAATGACAAGGCCGGTTGCACCGGATAATCTTGACCAGGTTTGGAAAGTGTAAGTAGACGGGAGCTCTACCATGAACGGCTGCGGTACAGGCATAATCTGTCAGTCTCCTGAGGGGGACAAATATGAGTATGCACTACGATTCAAGTTCCAAGCCTTAAACGACGAGGCAGAATATGAAGTCCTGCTATTCGGTATCCGCATGTGTAAGCCAGCAGGGGCAACCAAAATTAACGCCTGCTCTGATTCACAGTTTGTCGTAAGCCAATACCATGGTGACTATGAAGCCACCCATTCGGCTATGATCAAATACCTTCAGGTGGTCAAAGCTGAAGCTGGGACACTTGAAGATTTCCATCTGAGTCAAGTGCCCAGGTCTGAAATCAATCAGGCGGATGCACTATCAAAATTGGCATCCTCCGCCTCTTGTGACACGCCTCGGTCAGTCTTCTAGGATGTTATGGAAAAACGAAGCATTACTAAAGAAGAGCCCATTGGAGTACTGGATTGAAGCTCTACCTGGATGGATGGCATCTGGGCATACATACAAGACGGCACGCTGCGTGATTTACCATAGGAAGCGACTGTCATGAAAAAACGAGCTGCTAACTTCGAGATAAGAAATGGAGAGCTCTTCGAAGCATGTTTCTTAAAGCCTCTACTGAAGTGTGTTACCCCAGAAAAGGGACAGGAAGTTCTCGAAGAATTGCAAGCAATATACTACGCCTCCCACATAGGCGGCAGGTCCCTTGCTTTCAAGGCCAGGCGGCAGGGCTATTTCTGGCCCACCCTTTAGCCGGACGCCATGGAGATGGTAAAAAAATGCGACAAGTGCCAAAAGTTTGGCAACTAATCCATCGTCCGGCCACTGACATGACGACAATCCATAGCCCGGTCCCTTTGCTAAATGAGGCATGGACATTCTGGGTCCGTATACGCCTGCACCAGGCGGAAAGCGGTACATTTTAGAGGAAGTGGATTATTTCACCAAGTGGGTTGAGGCAGAGGCGGTAAAATATATAAAGACTAAGGATGTCATCTCTTTCATTTGGAAAAATATCATCACCCGATTTGGGGTACCTATGTCTATGGTTTTTGACAATGGCCCTTAGTTTGAGACGCTTCAAAACAAGAATTGGTTGGGAGATCAAAGGATCTCGCATTATTTTGCATCAGTCGGCCGACCCCAAGCGAACGGCCTAGTTAAAGCCTTCGACAAACTTATCTCAGACGACATCAAAAAGAAAATTGAAAGAGTCGGTGGCTTATGGGTAGAAGAATTAATTCATGTTCTATGGGCCCCATCCGAACAACTGAAAAGGGGGCAACTGGTGAAACCCCATTTCTTATGGTATACGGTGCTGAGAACGTCTTGCCCATCGAGCATTATGAGCCGACTCTACGAGTCATGCTTTAGGATGAAGAGGCAAATTGGGAAGCTATGCGGCTAGCATTGGACTCACTCGCGGAGCGTAGGGGCAATACTGCCTTCCGTCATGAGATTTACCGTTTGAGAATGATCCGTGCCTACAAGAAGAGAGTACAGAAAAGACCTTTGAAAGAGGGGGACTTTGTGTTACGAAAGATGGAGGCAACCAATAGGGCCAATAAACAAGGCAAACTAACGCCCAATTGGGAAGGCCCCTACCGGATCTATGAGGAAGTAAGAGGTGGCACCTACCGCCTGGAAACTCCAGAAGGTAGGCGGTTGCCCAGAACTTGGAATGTAGACAACCTTAAAAAGTACTACTTCTAAGACTTGTAAATTTTTTGTAAATATTAAGCTATTAATGAGAAATTTGCTTTTTATTTTCAGATTGTGTATTTGTTCGCTGTAGACATAGACGTCCCTTAATGAGAATACCGCCTGTGCACACTACAGGTGTCCAACTTTAAAACGAAACTAAGCTAAGAATCTTAGCTGCTAAATAATAAAGAGGCCAATGGCCGGATGACATTTATATTTATAAATTCATCTGCTCTTATATGAGTATGGCGTCCGGCGACGCCCCTCCGGGTGAATTCGTCGTAGAGAGCATCTCCTATTTGGGTGGAACATTGCTCTATAAATGCATACAGATGACAAAGATTAAACGACCAAATTGGTTAACTCATAGCTATCTGACGTAAGTAATCTAAAGAGAACGCAGTCAGACTTAGAATGAGGCTGTGTCTAGGGACACATCTGGAATCCTCTTAAAGCTCTGACTTAGATTATGGCTTGAAATTATTAACCTATATAGAGTCTTCCCAATGGGACCGACAGATGGGTATATAATTGGATTGCAAATAGCCCGCCTGGGGGTAAGCAGATCACCCGCTTGTGTTACATCCGGATGGCATCGTAGCAAAGAGTTTCATCTCAATTAATATAACTCGTTGCTCCTAATATAAACAAACAACCAAGACTAATTGGCCTAATTGGCCCATTTATAGCCGTCTGGATTGAAAAACCTAGGTGGGTCAAGTACGCCCTAAAGAACCCGTTTGAAATGGGGCAAGTGGTGTCAATAAGACCGCCTGGAATAGATTAGCGCTATAAGGCCGCCTGTTCTTGCGACAAAGCAAAGCAGGCGGGCAGAAGCAGATTTTACATCCTGGTCCGCCTGCTCCTTTTGGGCGAAATGGCTAGAATATAAGAGCTAAGGCTCGAACATAATGGCCATCAGGCTACCTAAAAGAGGTCAAAGGCCGTTTGTGAAACCATTTATAAAAGAAAAAGCAAACATAGGCGGAAAGAAAAATGTAAAGAGAGAGAAAGAGTAGACGGTTACCTTGTGAAGGTATTGTTGAATACTGCTTGAGCCGGTTATGTCAGGCAGACTGAAAGCAAACAACAGACGGCAAATTCTGTTACGAAAAGTCAATGATTCTCTCAAAGTTTTTCGTGAATATGCAAAAAATGAGGGGCAAAAGTTATATTTATAGAGGGTAAATTCCGGGGCAATCCTGTAATTTCCCCAGATGGGTGAACAGTAAAACTGATACCCTAATGCATGAGTGACAAATGTCACAGATACCTTGTGGCATGCCACATCACGTCTGTGAGGGGCAAATGTTTTGGGTAAAATTACCCAAGACGCGTGGCCCTATCAGAAGCTGACACGTGTCAACCCATGAAAGGTCCAAATGGATCAATCACCTAATGAGACGTGTCCCTCCAAACAACTGGGAATAAAGGATGCCTTCCTAGCCCAAATCCCAAGAAAGCCGTAATACGACGCATCCCACCAAACTTAGGTTAGAATGATCAAAGAAAGGGCACTTTTTCCAATGACCTTATAAATAGGGAGATTTTGCCCATTTTTGGGGTAGATTCATTTATTACAACATAAGTACATTCTCTCACATAAGAGAAAACACCTGAGCTCGGAATCCGAGAAGATCTCACATTTACTTTTTTCGCACCTTTTAATCTTCTGCGACCAATACTAATTTGATCGTCGGTTACAAGTGCCATTTACAATACCTTGGTTTAGACACATTTCAAAAGGTCTATACTGTGGGAACATTAATTGAAAGGGACATGATAAATAAAACCATGATTCATATAGATGGACTAGAATTTTAGAGAGGATTTCACCTACGTTGGAAACGGACAAAGCTCGAAGACGCAATCTTTATAAGTTGTCAACAATTCAAGATGTAGCAACCTAGGTCTTGTTTTGTTTCTTTCCTTTTGTTTTTTCTTTTTATGATAGACTAAGGGATTCATGCTGTCGAATCTACTTATTTTGTACTCTCATTAATTAATGAATAAAAAATATATTTTCAAGTACGTCTATCTTGTTCTCTTTTCAATCTCTTTATTGTTATTGGCTCAAATTAAATAAAATGTATACATACAAACAGACAATATCAAAAAGGCATACATACTCAACACTTTAAGAATCTTGATGAGCATTGGCTTACTAGATTTATCGAATGAAAAGAGGCCCATCTTTGGCCCACAAAGAAAGGATAATCCCATGTAGGAGGCAACTTGAAACTCCACAAAGATAATCCCATGTTCTTAACCTTAGAGAAAATCTATCTTTTTGGAAGCCCTTTTGAGCCTCGTCAGTTGAGCCTTAGTTATTCAACCTACATTATTCTAAACCTTGGGATGGGAATGGTGCAAAGAGATAAATGAAAAATTAGGGGAACGAAACATAAGAGGGGGACACAAAGTTAGTCTAAACTCATGAGGAAAGATCCAATGAAAAAAAATCGTTCTAAACCCAAAACAAAACTTGTCAAAAAAGAAGAAAGAAAAAAGAGAGGACAAGGAAAAAGCACCTAATGTAGGAGTTGTCACACAAAGTAGAAAGGTTTTAAATTGAGAAGCACCAAAAGTAAGGGATTATGGGAGTATACTTGAGTCTATCCATTCTTAATAACTCCAAGCCTAGCCACATTACAACCTTGCAAAGGCCCTCCTTGAGGTAGACCATAACCATGTACCATAATCATCATTCCATGAAAATATGGCCAACCTTAGGCCTTTGCACATATGGACCTACTATTGAGTAGTTATTCTCGTACATAAAATGCATGAAGTGTTGAGTTATGATTACAAAATCATATAAAAAAAATGATCTGGATGATTTGATAGCCATTGGCTTGATGACACCATTTTAGTAAAGCAATCGAATCAAACTAAATTCGACGTTTTCCATATCTTTTGCCAAGAAAAATGAGATGACTATCACTTTAAAAAAAACAATCATCTTATTTTCTTTTAATAATAGGGCTATTTATTACCAAGGTAATTCAAGTTCTACATACATTGCCTAGAATGAAAAACGAGTTAATACAGTAAATTGATTTGATATGTCGACAGCCTCGACGTCAACTTTAGATGTCTTTTACAACTCTTGAGCATTGGTCTTCTCACTTATCACGAGCAACTAATATGTCCGCCTGCGTGGGATATCTCCATCCTCTCTAAGCGAGGAACATTGGTTGAACATGATCGCCACATGAAAAAATGATCGTTATCGCTATTACACGTATACCTCATTGCCAAGTCATCACAATGATTCAAATATTAAGTCAATAATCCTTGATTTTTAAAAACATGTCTATTTCTCTTTCTTTATTCTTCTATGGGAAAGTTAGATTCCCTTTCCTTTTTATGCAAATCCGTCTATTTTTTGTTCATTTCTTTTTTGGGGGGTAAGTCGGGATGATCCCTCCCATTAGCAAACTAAAAATCTAAAAATGGTAACAAATTTTTTCTCTTTGGGGGCTAAAAAAGCCAGGACATCCCCACTTCTCTCTATTTACAGACTTGAACACGCTATTTATGCTGCGAAATCAATGTCATGCAAAGCTTATTACAAACCATCTTAATAACTTTAAATGACAAAGGGAAGAATACCACTTCCTATTTTTTGACCAAGATAATTAATTATGTTACTTGATCAAACAATTCATGATAAACATATGAAATATTCCATAAATTGAAACTACAAATCTTTGGGCTTCAAATAAAAATGAGAATTATCCCCTAGCATGTGTATACATGAATTGCAAAAGCCACCTTAGGTTACACTTGGGGGCTACAAAAATATAGGTCTCACCTCAACTTTCGTTTTGAAATAAGACCATATTTTGGAAACTGATTAGAACGATTTTATAAATTATTCTAACACCCCACCAAACCTAAGTTCGATAAACGTTCATTTTCAAACTACGGGGCATATTTAATTGAAAGAACTTCACTTTCAGAATATGACAATGATGACAAGAAAACATAAACAAAATTAGATATACGAAAGTTTGCTCACCTTTTCATATCTTTGTTGAAATAAGTTGCAAATTAATTACAACTTACCTTCATCAATCTTGGACAAAAAAGGTCACACTCAACTACGAGCTAGACTTTTCTTTCCATTTTGGGCCCTGTTTTGAAAATAATATGATTATGTATTTTTCCTACTAGAAAAAGTTGCTTTTCAAAACAAACTTTCGTTTGAATTATTGGACCCTTTTCAAATTTTGAATTCTAGTTCGAAATAGCATGTGTCTAATAAAAAATAGTATTTAAAATTTCCTTTCTAAATTTTTGTTTCTTTTTTTTTCAAATAAATAAATTTTTAGATTCTCAATAACTGTTTGGATAATACATGTATATACATAAATATTTCCAAAAGGAATGAAATAAGATTCGACTTTTTCTTGACTCGAACTTTTTCTCGCCTAGTCCTCCTGCGAATATTGGCTTAGGGATGGTAAACGAACCACCTACAAGACCAAAATCAAAGATTGATAACAACAAAGAAAATATTTGATGTTCTAAATCAACTTTGAGAATAAAATCACCGCAATGATCTTTACAAACGTTTAGACATTAGGTAAGATTATTAAACTTTAAACACAATTGTTTTGGGTTTGTAAATAAGCAAAGAACTAACTTGCTTTCTTGAACATGATTTTAACTAAAATGCGAAAGCTATGTCATTGTCCTAAATATCTCAAAACAAAAATAGGATATATACATAGGTACATCTCA
Source organism: Chenopodium album (assembly GCF_948465745.1). NCBI lineage: Eukaryota > Viridiplantae > Streptophyta > Magnoliopsida > Caryophyllales > Amaranthaceae > Chenopodium > Chenopodium album. The sequence continues at coordinate 48,339,402 of NC_137843.1, forward strand.
ATATCATGATTATATGAATGGCCTAAACAGTAGCAAGCCATTAGAACTACCCCAAATCGGGGACTCCAAGACTTGTGAAATAGCAAGAATGCACATAACCCGACACATGGGGGCTCCAATATCCACAAAAAACAAAATGAGATCTTCATGCCATTCGAGCTACTTTCGAGAATCTCCTAAACTACAAAGGGTTTACGTAGATCTCAAGCCTTACAATATTCAAATGCAGCCCAATGATTTAATAATCATTTTGTTCCTTTGAAAACTAAGTTTGCAACTAAACTTGGCCATAGAAACAAACTACAAACATAAAACATATTCGAGCCATTTTCAAGTTCAACTTCAAAAACTAATCTAAGTGCATAATTGTTGTTTCAATACTTCAATTCACTTTAGAGGTTAGAGAGTATGAATATTATAGAATAAAAGAAACAAAATCATGAGTTTCAAAATAGAATTCAAATGCATACAACATACTTGCTCATACGAAAGTTTAGTACTTAATCATTCATCACGAAAATTGTATCAAAACACTTCATTAACATAAGACAAAAAATTCATGAGTTAGAATAAGAGACTCCTAAATTCTAAATATGAGCTCTTCATTTTTCTCCATTGTTTCACACAAGGAGGATAACATCTACTTTCCCGAGCTTCAAATCAGTAACAAAATTTGAACTCAAAAGAAAGAATTCGAAAGTAGCGAGAATAGAGGAAAAAATTGAACAACATTTCATTTTTCCTCTTACTTGTTCCAACGAACGACCAATATTACTAGACTTAGCAAATTTCATTTGTTAAAACTATGAATGGTTAAAAATGATTTTTTTAACACACTTGTGATTTCCAGACCCATTGCAAGCAACATGAAAGGGTCTAATTATTAAAATCAAGCAAGTCATCGAAGTCACCCTAGGGGCTACAACATTCGAAAATATAAAATGGGGGCTTACAAGCCCAAAATATAACCAAGCTACACCAGTTCGATGATGTCTTCAAGAATTTCCTAAACTAACTAGTTTGGTGCAAATCTTGAAATCACAGTTTTATAAGTGAATAATAATAACTATCGGTTATTTTATCATTGTTAAAACCAATTTTGCAACTTAGGCATGAAAAAAATAAACATGAGTCGCAAGAACAATTTCATGCTATTATCAAAGTTCAAAATTTCATTTATAATTTTAATGCATAATTGTTGTTCTAAACACTTTCATTTACATGAAAATTAACAAGTATAGTCTATGTGAGCAAAAAGAAAAGAGAAATAAAGTTCAAGCACAAATTCATAATTAAATGAACAAAAAAACACATATATGCTCATACAGGATCAATACCTTACTATTCACATGAAATTTGTTGCAATATATTGCTTAAACATGTCACAACAACAAACAAACAATTTCATGAAAACAGGTCGAATCGAAAACCCGAACTTAAGATTCTTCATTCATGTTTCTCCATTTTATTGACCAAGTTCAAAGATTGGAAAAATAAAAGGACCAAGATTTACTATCCTTAGCTTCAAATGACAAAAAAAAAAAAAAAAAATAGAAAGAGCCGAAAATGGTGAAGAGGAAAGGAGATAGAGTGAAAATAAAAATCACGCTTTGCGATTTCATTTACTAACTCAAATGTCGCACGCAACTGAATCTGTTAAGCGTGACAACCCAGCGTATGTGCATGCCTCGCCAGCGCGACCCACTGAGCTGCACGCGGATACTGGTCACTTAAAAGACCGGTATTTTGATTTCAATCCGTTTGATTTATTTCTAACGGTTTTTGCTCGTCATTAGACGTAATTGCGCGCAAATGATCGAAATCCTTTAATTTGCTTTGCATCTTGTAGTTATTTTCTTCTTTGAAAGATTTTTGCATCATTCTGCATGTACACTGTGCTTTGTGCCTGCCCTAAGCATACGTTTTGGACGTTTTTCGTGAGCATGTCTTAAAACGTTCCGGAGTGGTGCTTTACGTAAAAGCTCCCACAGACAGGTTTGTCATTTTACTATACTGACTTTATAAATGTCACATTTTTTTCTTTCTTTTTGGCGTCCATAGCAAAAAGGATGGCGTTATCATATAACATAAAATTGTATGGCGTAGGTGTTGTGTAAAATTTCACCTCTTCCCAGCAACGTGATCTACCTCTCGTAACTAAAAAAGTAAAATTTCTGTCTTTCTGTAGGCGTTAGCTAAAACGAGTCGACTGGCGCGCCAAACTAATCGAGAATAGACACTTCTCGATTGGAAGCAAATACGATAGTTAGTGAGCTTACTGGCTTATCGGGCAGTTAGGGTGTCCGTCCACCCCCTGTATAAAGAGGGACGTGCGATGTCGCATCTGCTTAGGCACGTGCCCCCAGTCCTGAGACACGTGTTTTCATCTTGTTTGACAAAACTGCTAAGGGAGTTGCCGATTTTCTTCTCTCTCACTGGATTTTGGATTTATGCCTCCTGTCCTGAGACATGTATTTCTATCTTGTGGACACCTAATACTGCATTTTGACAAGCGAGTGTCAAGAACTTTATGCACGTGTTAGGCTACGAATGCCGAAACACCTCTCCTTTTATCAACTTTTAACTTGTTAAAATCAGACTAAAGTTTCAATGACGTATCGAAGGACTTTAGGTCAACGATGCCATAATTGAGAGGATATCATCTTATTTAATCTTTTTAAACCGATATCTTCTCATGACATGACATCACCCAGGACAGCCTTTACTTATAAAAGCGTTCTACATTTGAAAAGGGTCAATCAAGTCTCTTTAGCGCACTAAAACTAGAAAAAACCTTTTCTCTCCTTAGCAGCTACTTGTCTCGAACATTTAGCGAATCGAGGATAGTTTCGACATACTCAACAATACTGAAAGATTCCTTAACTTTAAGGAACTTCGCAGAATGAGTCTCGGATTTTTTTCCTTGACTACTTTGATCATCATCAATTCTAGAATCGATCAAAGTGGGGGCTAACTGTAGACACCTACTTTTGGCCTCCTGTCCCGACAGGAAATGCGATGATGTTACAAAAACCCGTTCTACATGATAGATCAAAGTTGAAGTGTTTATGGACTACGAAATGCATTATGAAGTAAGTTAAAACCCACATTTGAGACCAAGTTATCTTAGAGCGTTGTCTGATTACTAATTAGGCCTAAAACGTGCTCATACATGTTTAAACTTGATTAATAACGGACCCAAATGCGTCAAATGCAATGATTGGATCTAACAAAACTTACATTGTTGAAAACCGAGCCAAATAGATAAACCAACAATCAAATTTCTGTTCAAGGCCTATTTATATGGATAGCCCTTTCAAATAGCTTTGCAACGGTATATTATAAGCCAAATTCCGAGCTAAAACAAAGAAGTTATCATTAAAATACTAGACTAGGCCCTAAAACTGACAACCTTGCACTCCAATGGCCATATCCTTTAGTGCTTTCCAATGATATCTCATTTACCTTAATCCGACTTCGCAATTAAAAGTTATGAAAGTTTAAAAAAAAACGCGTTTTCGTATAAGGCAAACCGCAATCAACGCAACTCAGTGAGTTGCGCGGGCCTAGCGCGCGCAAGTCATTGAGTTGCACGCAGAACCCAGCGTGACTCAGAGAGTTGCGTACGCCACCTGACGCCGCGGCCCTAAAACCCTAAACCTAGATTCCTACGCCTATTACTAGGGGTCTTCGCTTTGCCTAAAGGAGGACAGAAAAATCAAAATTATAAACCCTAAATTCTGAAATCCCTAATCTCTCAAACCCTCTTACTATCATACTAGTTTTCTTCTCTCTTCCCAAATACTTTCCAACCCTAATTAAATCCATTGAAGTCCTTGGAGGTACGAAGAAGAAAGAAGGTCCATAAAAATCTAAGACGGTGATTTAGCATAAAAGAAGAACGGTTAGTTTCCTGAGCACTTAGATAAATCACTATAAACAAACTTTTAATTAATTAATTCACATAGTATTCTTTAGTTAATCAAGACAAGAATTTGATAATTAATTGTTGTTTTATCACTTAAGACAAGGAGAATATTGTTTATTTTTGTTCTTTTCACGAATTTGAATTAAATAAGAATAACGAATTTTGCAATGTAATTCCTACATGATTGACGCGTGTAAATAAAATCAACTAACTTAGTTTTAAGTGTCACGTTGCATTTATTATTTGGTGATGAAATAGTGAAAAAGGAAGAGCTAGTAGAGGCCGCACTAGGGCTAGAATAGCGATTCCCCCCTAAAGGGAACGTTATTTTAGTACTCTCGCTCCCGAACTCATCTCTGGTACACGTAGACCAATTTTAGCATGGGTAAACTTACGATTCATGCTAAATATCCTTTGAACTTTACTTGGGAAAAAGGCATGAACGAGGTTTATGAGTTTTCTTAAAGCTCATTGGCGACTCCTTACTTGTTTCTTATAAAAAAGCGTGATGATAGGATCAACTCTAATTCAATATCTCCTAAACAGTTAGGAATTCAAAACCTAATACACCCTAACAAGTGTAAATTCATAGGCTTTTAAAGGGCCATGGGCATTTAAGGAGAAGGATCCCCTACGATGGGCACACCTTCCTTACAGCATGCTTCACATTCCGCGGCATTATTAGTAGCCTCAAAGTCAAATTCGGTAGAGATTGGAGTGTGTGCTCGCTCTGGACTTATGAGTAACACTCCCACACCATATCCTTTTTGATTGGATGAACCGTCAAAGTACATTACCCACTTGTCATCTTGTGTCATGAGAATCTCTTCATCCGGAATATGAGTAGTTTCTGCATGACTTGTTTGAATAGGATGTTGAGCTAGAAAATCGGATATTACTTTTCCTTTTATTGATTTTTCAGTAATACATTTTAGTTCGAATTCGGCCAACATTACCCCATTTGGATATTCTTCCTTGTATGGGTGGTTGTTCAAATAAATACTCTATCGGATTTTGTTGTGAAATTACATGAGTGGTGTGGGGTAGCATATAATGTCATAACTTTTTGGTTCCCCACACTAATGCTAAACTTGTTTTTTCCAAGGTGTTATATTTTTTTTCATATTGGATGAATTTTTCGGTTATATAATATATTACACGCTCGGCTTTTTCTACCTCTTGTGCTAACATGGCTCCTATGGCCGTATGTGTAATTGTGATGTATAGCCTAAGAGGTAGTTTGGGTACTGGTGGCGCCAAAACTGGTGGAGTTTTGAGATAATCTTTGATTTTCTCAAAGGCCTCTTGGCAATTCCCATTCATGTTTTTCTTCTTTTTTCAATTTTTTAAATATTGGATCACAAGTCATCGTCAACTTATTGATTAATCGACTAATGTACTGCAGTTTGCCAAGGAACCCCCTAATTTCGTTTTTTGTTTGAGGGGGAGGCATATCAATAATTGCCTTTATTTAAGAGGGATTGATCTCAATACCACGTGTGCATACTATGTATCCGGGTAACTTGCAAGAAATTACTCCAAAGGCGCATTTTGTGGATTCAATCGTATTTTATATTCTTTTATGCGAGTGAAGAATTTACATAAAGCTTTTATGTGTCCCATTCTATCTTTGGACTTCACGATCATTTCATCCACATACACTTCTATTTCTTTATGCATCATATCATGTAAGAGAGTGGTAGCCGTTCTCTGGTACGTAGCTCCTGCATTTTTAAACCAAATAGCATGACTGTATAGAAATATGTACCCCAAGGGGTAATAAAGAATGTATTTTCTTCGTCTTCTTTTGCCATTAAAATTTGGTTGTAACCTGCGTATCCATCCATAATGGATAACATCACATGTTCAGCCGTGTTATCTACCTATGTCAATATGAGGTAGAGGAAAATCGTCTTTAAGGCTAGCCTTGTTGAGGTCCCTAAAATCGACACACATGCGAACTCATCCATCCTTTTTAGGGATTGGGACGATGTTTGCTACCCATTCTTGGTAATAACATACGCGAATGAAGCCTGCGTCTAATTGTTTTTGTACTTCTTCTTTTATTTTTAAAGCGACGTTAGGTTTCATTCGTCGAAGTTTTTGTTTCACTTGTTTAGAGGTAGGGTTCAAGGGAATGGTAAGTTCTGCAATTTCCCTATCTATTCCAGGCATGTCCTTCTATGACCAAGCGAACACGTCTTCGAATTCTTTGAGCGTCGATATGAGGATCGATCCCTCTTCCGGATTTAAGGTTAAGCTAATTTTGACTTCTTTTTGTTTTCATTAGTTCCTATATTGATTGTTTCAGTTTCTTCAATTAAAGGATTCTTTTGTTCTCGTTCATTCATTAATTCAACCATTTTGTTAATGTTTTCATCTTCATTTGATTGATTATTATAGCATTAAAAAGATTCAGGAGAAGGCATATACTCGGAAATAGAGCTCATATTATTGAAATCAAAAGAAAGTACATGAAGAGAAGAATCCTTTTTGGGATCTTTGTCCTTAGAAATAGAAAATAAAGACTAAGTAATGGCCATAAAGCCTAAGCTTTCAGCTTCCTTAAAATCTAAACTAAACTCAACGTCAGATTCTTCAAATATCTTCCTTTTGCATGTGGTGATTTCCAGCTTGTCACCTTTATGGTTAATCCATTTGAAATTCTTCCCCCATCCATGCTCAAAGGTTTCGTTAGAAGAGGTGATCAACGAGGTTGAGTCAAAAGCTTCATCTTGGATGGCGTTTTGAGTAGTCATTGTAGCAACATGGTTTTACTCTAGTCCAAATAGCAAGTTGAATGCTTGCCTATCATAGCACCCTAGAGTTGGGTGTTTTGTTGGACGATTTCGAAATCGTCATTCAAGAAGTAGTAATCATGGAATGTTTCTAATCCAAGCTTCTTGACACCTTCTAGAACTAGTGGTTCTGAAAAGTCATAGCATGGGTAATCTTCTCCCTCCCTAACAAAATGACCGTTGAGGGTTTGATTGTAGGATGGGAGTAAAGAAATTATCCCTTTCTTATTGTTGTCTCTACATGCTTTGATCTTAGCATCATGAGACTCGAGTTCTTTTTTGGTTGGTTTATTTCCCAATCCAAAAGAGAAGCTTTTCTTTCGGATAGGATGTAAAAGAGATTTCTATATTCCTATTTCCAAAGGTATCCTAGGAAAGTAACTACTCTTGAATAAGATGTTGTTTACTATTTGGGTGGAATCTGGATCAAGTTTGAGTGGTTCTCAAGGATTTCCTCCATTTTTAGTGAGCAAATTTCCTCCACAGTGAATCCCCACATGTCCTCTTTATCATTATCATGGTTTATTTCCAAAAGTGATTGATCACTTATTGCTATTTTAAGAGGAGAAGCATGTATAGTCATAGGAATACCTTGATAGTTCAACTTAATCATTTGATGGAGCGAGGATGGTATTGCTCCAAGCTCATGTATCCAAGGACGTCCAAGAAGAAGGTTGAATTTAGGTTTAGTGTCCATAACATGGAATTCAACCATCTTTTGTATTGGGCCTATGGTAATTGGTAGCTTAACAGTCCCACACACTAATCTCCTTGAATTGTCATAGGCCCTAATGCTTTGTGTTGTTGATTAAAAGTCTTTTTCTAGATTAAGGCCTAAATATTTCGTAGTTCGTAATGGGCCTAAATATTTACGGTAGACCCATAGTAAACTAAAGTAAGAGGGATGTTGTATCCCTTGCACCCCACAGTTAGATATAACGCATTGTTGTGGGTAATGCTTTTGAGGGAAAATCATCACTAGTAAAGGTGATTGATTTGTCGGATTTTTCGCTAGTAAGCAAGCTAACGAGATTCTTTGGAGTTGTGTCTGTACTTACAAACAAAGCCATTAGAGCATTCATAAGAGAATTCCTATGTTCTTTAGAAGTACTTAGGAGTTCCCAAATGCTAACATTCGCCTTAGATTGGCGAAGTTGTTTAACAAATGGATCTTCCACCTCTGGTGGAGGTGGTACTGGATTTTGAACTTGATTTTGAGTGGTCGAAGATCCATTTGGTTGCATTTGATAAACTCGCCCAGAACGAGTTAGATGATCTATTTCGTTTGGGTTAGTTGTAGGACTCGTGAACCAACTTTCTTTTAGAGGCTTTGAGTATGCCTCACTTTCAAAATGCTCCATGAGTTGTGCTTGATGTCATTTCTCATCCAAGGAGATAATTGATAAATCTTGTGATTTCCCCAAGAAATGATCCCAATCAAGCGCTCAACTTGTTTTGTTTTGTAGACAAGGTGGAGGTGGGACAGCGGCATACATAGAGATATATAAGTCTTGGAAGTCGTCGTCCCATAACCCACACACTTCATTAGTTGCCCCTATGAGTGTTATGGTTAGAGGCTTCCTTGTGGGAGTGATATAATTCAAAGGATTGAACGTATCACTTCCCATATGATCCTCATCAATGTGAAATGTCCCCAATGGGGATACAATGTTGTTGGGTTTAGGTGTGGGAATGCTTCCATCGTCTACTAGATCCTGAATTGGTGTGCTTTAGGACAAAGCAACATTCAGTATCATGCCCAATGCCTCTATGATAAGCACAATAGGCATTGCCATCCCATTAAGGGTTTCTTTTTCCTGGAGGAGTGGGTGGTGTTAGCCCTGTTGGTGCGAGCAATCCTTCTTTATTTAATTTTTCTTGCAATTCTTTATAGCTCATAGGAAATTGTGTAAACCTTGTTTCTCTTGTCCATGTCCTTTGAGGGTCATTGTATCGCAAATATAATAGCACAACGCGATATAATGATGAGGCTTTTTTGCCTTTTCTTTAGCAAGATCATCTTCAATCCTAGTAGCCACAGAATAGACCTTTTGAAAAGTGCGTAACCAAGGTAGCGTAGATTTTTGTTGTACTTTCATGAAAATTGTCAATGAACTTTTGTACCAACTCGAGTTCAGGTGGCCTTTGGGCAAGGTGGGCCGTCTTTTCCTAAAGGAATGGTGTCCTTCGAACAAGTGTATTATTCCGATAGAGGGTTCGGAGTTATTAGAAAGCTAATTATTTAGTAAGGTCAAGTGATCGGAATGCCTAGATGGAGGCCGCTTCCGATCAATAATATTAATGTATAACTAATATTACAGCTTAATCTTGACCGAACCCTTCAGGTCACACCCAAGCAACTAACGATCCGACACGTCGAATTAATTCAGAAGGAAATGATGAGTCGCTCGAGTAATATGAATTTAGACGTTGGAAATCAAGTTAGGAGCGTCGAGACCGAGCGTCGCATGTCGAGTAGAATTAATAAAAGACGAGACGGTAAAATCAATAATTAATCAACAAGTTACCAAAATACCCCTAGCATCGGAATGCCCCGAGCAAACCGAGTGCTAGGGGCCAATGGTGCTAGCATGCGCATCGCATTAGACAATGGTGCTAGGTGCGCATGGCTAGCTAGCTACTGCCGCATAGCTAGCCTAGCTAGTAGCACCAGCCGCACGCACTCAAGTAGCAGCCCGCATTGGTGCGTGGCGTGCTACGCACATATGCGTGCTTAGTGCGCACCATGCTAGCAGCGCCTAGTAGCTAGCGATGTGCTATCATGCTAGTAGCCAGGCGCGCATGCCTTGCCCAACAGCCCGCAAGCGTGCGTGGCTTGCTGGGCTAAAGGCAACAGTAGCCCATCGCTAGCTAGCACGCACGGGGCAGCAGTCCAGCCTAGCACAAGGCCGCCAGCTAGGCGCGCCTTTGTGCCCAAGGCTGGGGTGCCACGTGGTGGCTTGTGAGGGCAGCTGAAATTGGGAAGCTTGGGGAGGAAGGCATGGTCCCCTCACCTTGTGGTCCTTACCTAACCTTCCCTTCTATGAATGCCACTTTTTGATTAATTAGTTGTTGGCTATTTTCTTTTATTTTTGATTTAAAAATAAAAAGGGAAAATTGATTTTACCAACTCTCCCACATTGATGGGATAATGGATTTCCTCACTTGAGTTTCCCTATTAATATCCCCCTTGGGAATTCGGGAAACTCACTTGAGTAAGAGTTCAAAACGGCATCTCCACTTGAGAGAAAGCCTTTAAACTCATTAATTACTAGGGTAATTATTTTGGATCGACTTGGCTAACCTCCAAGTAAGAGACCGGTTGGGGTCGTGTTGTGGGTGGATACTGTCAGAGGCCATTGCGCTTGTGAGGCTTAGTTTTCTCAAGTAAGAGCTCCGTTGGTTGATCGAACCACGCTACAAGGGTGGTTTAGTTTTTTTCCTAATCTTATTATTTATGTCTTTTGGTTATATTAAATGTGAGTTTATCCTTGGGCTCGAGTTTCATTTCCACGGTGAGTCGGAGTATCGAAACCCAGCAGCGATATCGGAGCCTTGCTCATTTATTTTTGTAAGTAAAAATTTTCATGGTATTTTAATGGCTTTATTTTTCTAGTTTTATGTTACTAATTAGATTTGTAGCTCGGTTTTATTAATTTTAACCCCGTTTTTATGAGATTTTTGGCCCCGAACCCAGATTTTCGCTAAAAAAATAGTGAATTTTTGGTGGAAACAGCGTTCTAGAAAGTTTTCAACCCTTTTAGAATTGTGAAAGAGCCAAAATCCAACCAGAAATGTCTTTTTTCGAGGGTTTTTCGTTGTTGACGAAAAATTTTAAGTCTTTTAACCTTGAATCTTAATGGCATATTTATGGTGATTATGTATTTGGTTCTTTGCTTAATGTTTTTGCATTTTTGGACCTCTTTAAGCATGGTTACTTGGTAATAATTAGTGCTTGAAATTAAATTTTCACATAATTGCAAATCCATTGCATTAAGTGTGAAAAATTTATTATTTGAGGCTTCTAAGTACTAAAGATCCAATCTTTAATTGTTTTAAGTGGTTGGAACTTTGAGTTACTAAATTCCATGAATTTAGTTGAACTTTCTTGATTTAATCATGTATTAAGTTGATTAAAGACATAAAGTTTCAATCTTGTGACAGAAATTTCATTAATCTTCATATTGGAAGATGTAATTTTTCAAGGATTCACAAGTTAAAGTTGGAATCTTTATTTGAATGTCTATGTTCATAATTCCAACTCCCCTTTATTTTTGTCAAATCTCATGATTAATTTAAGTTAATTAAATTAATAGTAGGAAAAGCCCTTATTTATTTTATTGCAGCAAGTTGAACCAATTTTATTAAAGAATAGTTCTTGGAAATAATTTTTGTATTGTGCACTTGGATGAATTTATTAAGTTGGACTTGTTATAATTTTTTATTTTGCTCATTAAATTAATTCTAAAATTAATTTCGAATTAATTAATTAAGTCACGTAAAATTCGGAATTAATCCCGAGGTTTTGGCATGCAAACCAAGGCAAAACAACCCCTGGCTAGCCGGCTGCACAGCAGCCTGCATGTGGCTGCCAAGGTGTGGTTGCTGCTTGGTGCGTGCAACCAAGCGTGGCTGCTGCTTGCTGACCAGTAGCATGGCGCGCCACAGCCAGCAAGGCAGCAGCAGCACGGCGCAGCAGTAGCTCGCATGATGTGCGCGCCATGCGCGCTGCTCTGCGTGTGTGTAGCTGTGCGATGCGTGTGCTACTGGGCGAGCGTACGCGCTTGTTTGTGTTCACTACTTGGTGCGACTGGGTGGTTGTTCGTGTGCGAGTGTGCTGTTAGCTTCCGGCATGATGCTCAAAGCAGCAAGCTTGAGTGGCCTTCGTGGTCACGTGTCGCAAGCACGCCCCGTAGGAAGCATAACCCGTATGCTATGTTTTAGACTATGGGTGTGACGCTTGGCACGGGCCACGACTGTGCGCACAACCCCTCTCTAGGCACACATGCCTCGGTTATAGGGCTATGTTAATTTTGCGATTTTTACCGTTTTAATTATTGTAATTAAATTAATTATGTTTGTTTTTTTTTTAATTATTTTAATTAATTTTTGAGGCTAGGCCTCGGTTTTTGAGTGGCATTTGCAAAATTTATTTTCGCAAACTTTTGGGTTTACCGGCTTAATTAATTGGATTAATTAAGTTGGATGCGGAATTTAATGGGAGCTTCATTATTTATGCTATTTTATTTATGCTATTACATAATCGGTTAAACAAATTTGACTAGTTTTAATTAGGCGCGTTAATCGTATTAACCACCTAAGTTAGTTACTAGTTTACACGAGTTTATGAATTGTTACTTGTTTGTCATTGTAAAATGCATGGTCCATTCACAAATAGTGAATGGATGAATGGAATGTGTATTCTCTCACAGGTTTTATGAAATGGCAACTAGTGGGGCCCGATTAGGATAGAAAATACTGACTACGTTCCGTGATGTATTTTTGTAAATCTAAATACGGTCTACGAACCGTTGAGTATTTTTGTACCTTGATATTTAGATTAGTCCTATTCGTAGATACTTATAGCTGCATAATTTTGGTTAAGTCTTGAAGACGGAGGTTCTTGGAAGACGAAGCCATGAAGTTGCAAAAGAAGACCCTTGAAGACTTGAACAATTCAAGGGGTCATGCTAGTTGCCAAATGCATCATTTACTTATGCTTTCTATATATTTTACGCTTGTGCTTATACATATTTGACTGATATGTTAGATGCATGTTTAGGACTTCAATGTTGCGATGATTAATTAAGTTCACTTAAATCAACCAACATAGAAACCCTAGGTCCCTAAGAATATTGAGTAAAACATGCCTTTCCAAAACAACACTTACCAACCGAACGAGGGTAATGATGGGCTACGCCAAAGCAAGGCATCACTACTACTCCGAGGAACGTAAGGCACACCGTGTGTGCATGTTGGTTTTGGTTGAACTCATCGATATGTGTGAGGAGTCCTCACATATCGTGGCAAAAGAGATAAATTGTTAAAAGAGCATTAGATGCGACGATTATCTAACCAAGAATGGCTTGGAGCCATTAGCAAGGAGTTGCTTACCTTAGGGTAACAAGTGTTAGGAAAAGCCAAAGCATGCCTAATTACTTGTTGATTCCTTGGATCTTGGAATCGCATTATTTTCACAAAATAGGGACAATTTTTAAATGTGTGAATAAGACGTTTAAATAAGTTTGAAATTTTCATGAATTAAAATTCAATCTTATTTAGTATTTTGGATGGTTTTTCATTTCAAATTCTTTTAATTGTAGACTCATGTCCTCAAATAACTGAAACAACCAGTTTTCATTACGCTCAATTCTCGACAAGGAGAACTTGAGTAGGCCTAATTTTCTTGATTGGCAAAGAAATTTACGCATTGTTCTTATGTAAGAACAGAAACAGTACGTCCTTGATGAGGAAATGCCCGAGGCTTCCAATGAGGAAGTGACTCAGGCCGCCCTGAACCGATGGCAAACGACCAATCGGGATGTCAAGTGCATAATGCTGGCTACTATGTTACCCGGCCTTCAGAAGACTTTCTTCGAAAAGGTGACGGCCTATGAGATCATATATGAGCTTTAGAATATGTTCCAAGAGCAGGCACGAACTGAAAGGTTCGAAACCGATAGGCAGATCCTTGAGAGCAAGCTCAAGAAAGGAGAGCTAGTCAGCCCACATATGCTCAAAATGATAGGATTGTTTCAGAACATGGATAGGCTTGACATGGGGTGTTCAACTGGGATGGCCATTGACTTAATTCTTCATTCGCTTCACATAGGCTATGATCAGTTCAAGATGATCTATAATATGCACAGCATGGAGAAAACCCTCACCGAGCTTCATGGTATGTTGAAGCAAGCTGAGCAAACACTCAATGATGAGGGGAAGCATGATATGCTCATGATAAAAAAGGCAAGCCGTTCAAGCGCACGGGCAAGAAGAAGAAATGCTTTAAGGGGAAAGGTAAGAAGACTTTCCCCCCAAGCCAAAAGCTACCAATGATAACAAGGAGAAGAAGGTAGCATCTTCTAAATCTGATTCCGAATGCTTCTATAGCAAGAAGAAGGGATATTAGAAGAGAGATTGCCTCAAAATCAAGGAAGATAAGAAGAACGGAACCGTTGCTTCTAGATGAGGTATTTACGTTATAGACTTAAACTTCACTAGCTCAACATCATGGGTATTAGATACCGGATGTGGCTCACACCTTTGTTCCAATTCTCAGGGACTAAGGAACACTAGAAGGCTAGCGAAGGGAGAGGTTGAACTCTGGGTCGGCAATAGAGGCAGAATTGGGGCTATATTGATGGGAGTTAGAACGGTCGCACATTCCACACTCTATCAAACACATCTATAAAAAAACATCCTACAAACCAAGCATAATAATAAGCAAGAGTTCGGTCCACAAGGAACGGGATATGGTCGCTAACGATCTTAACACTTAAGCTAATTCAAAGTCTTTGGTGATTTGGGGTTCGTCAAGTAGACAAACAAACTATGGTTCTAATTCAATAGATTAAAGACACTAGAGAATGGGTTCCACTCAACCAAGGTAATTAGGCAAATAGGGAGTAAAATAGACAAGATATAGCAAGGACTATATGTAAGATCAACCTCATGCAATTAAGAAACAACTCACACTACTAAACTTAGATTCCTCATTAGTTTAGCAATGGAAGATACATAATCAAATTGCAATAAGTAATTACATACTCAATTCACATTTCCATGTCAAACTAAGCATACCATGCTATCAAGCTCCTAAATCAAGAGTAGTTAATCCTATCATGAAGAACTAACAAGCAATCTCATATAATCAATTTAATTGCAATACAAGCATCAATACTCCTCCCACATTTACATAACTAACCAATGGGTTAAGCTTCACCCAACCCCTAGCAAAGAGGACTACTCACAACTCATCTTAATCAACATGCAAACAAGGATTAGGGTTCTAACTACTTCAATAATTGGGAAAATTGATTAATAATTGAATAAACTATCATCCAACAACAAATTATCAAGAACTAAAGAGATTCAAGTAACATGCAAATACCAAATAAAATCAGAAGTTAAGTAGATGAAGGTGGAAGAAATTACTAATTGAAGCTTCAAAATGTTGAATACAAAGTGCTAAATCTTGAGAATAATTCTTGAAACTTACTATTACAATGATTAAGATGAAAACTAAATTAAATTACAAAAATGGATTGTTTCAAACTAAGAGGAGTTGCTAAAAACTATGCTACTGATGTCTCTCACTCTCAAATGAACTAAAGGGGAAGTATTTATACCCCCCGAACTACATAGGTTAATCCGTCAAAATAGGACGGATTTCCAATGAGGAGCGCTCGCTCCGAACAGTTGTGCACCCGCTCCAGCTTGCCTTAGAAAAAGTCAGAGTTTAAATAATCGAGGAGGAGCGCCCGCTCCAAAGGCTCTGCATGCCTGCTTCCCTATGCTTTAGTATATGGCAAATTCTTCTTACTAGTCAGGAGTGCCCGCTCCAAGGAGGGTGCACGCCCGCTCCTCCCTGCTATAGAGTTGTGGCAGAAAGTACTAGAGCAGCTAGGTGATGTGTGACATTTTTGGCACTCATTTGGTTCCTTTTTGGATGATTTTTATTTCATTTTATCTCTCTTTTCTTTAGTTTTCCTTAGTTTTATTCTTGTTTTCTTCATTTTATGCTTTTTTGTAGTTAGTTTCTCTTTTTCATGTCTTTTTCTAGTTTAATTGTTATTTTTCTCTTTTACTTGCTTTTTATCTTTTGCTTGTAGGTGGTAATTGATTGTCCAAGAATTCCCGGGCTTCCTTTCTATAATTTTCCATTGATTTTCATGCCTAAAGCTTGTGCAAGAAGTTTCAAGTCAATGAGAGGTTCAAGGAGCATGCTTCAAAGTCTTGTTTATGCCTTCCTCATGGCTCATTTCCTTCAAGAAATTGAAGGAAGTTGCTGCCTACCTTGTCCTCCATCATCATCATCTAGGATGCGTGCACCTCGTGAGCAAGGGCAAGGAAGAAAGGAGGAAGCTGCGGCTATGTGCGGGCGCACTCAAGGAGTGTGCGGCCGCACATCTGTCGTGTGCGGCCGCACATCTGTCGTGTGCGGCCGCACATCAGGTTTGTGCGGGCGCACATTCCTGGGTACACTCCTTCGAGCGCCCGCACTTATGAGGGTCTATTTTTGGGCGTCATTGCCGACCTCTCCTTTGTATATATAGTTATTTCTACCTATTTTTGGGAGAAGAAAGTTTTAGTTTTAGATGGAATTTGATAGTTAGTTTTTGGGGAGAATTTTAGAGAGAGAAACTCAAGAACTAGAGAGAGAAGCTCATGATTTTTGGTGATTGCTCAAGGATTCCTCATTATATTTGATCTTTGGATTAAAGTTTTGTAAGGATCTTCTTCTTGATTTCAATACAAGTTTGATTTTAGTTGATTTCATTAGTTTTTCATATTGTTGATGATTGATTTGGATTTTGATTGAATTTTGATTGATTTTGATTGATTGTTGGTTTAATCTTTGAATTCAAGTATGTTGATGATGGAATTGATGATTGTTGTAGTTTTGATCTCCATTTCTATGGCTAGTGAGTAGTTTCCTAGCTAGGGAGATGGTGAAGCATGTATGAGTGATGGAATAGTGTAATTTGGGGATAATTGATGGAGTTGATGATATGATTAAACTTGGTTGATTTTTCATGTGCATGTGTGTGATTAATTGAGGTTTGGCCATCTTTGATTAATACACTAGATTGCATTGTAAGCTTGCTATGATACGGACCATTGATTAGTAGACTTGCAATTTCACGATTGAGGTGCTTTGTGACGTTCCCTAGGTAGTGTTTAGCGTAGTTGACGCTAGTTAGACCTCTAGGTGAACCACCTTAGTATGCTCTTTTGGATACATGATGATTTTCCTTCATATCGCTTGACTTAGTCGGTTTGACCTCCCAAATTACCGTTTCCATTATGATTGCATGTGGATCCATTGCCCTAGTGTCTTAGATTGATTTAATACAAGTTTGCATACCTAGTTAGCCTTAGTTCTACCTCAAACCCCTTCTTGATTCCGAAATAGCTTGATCTAGACTTCGTGCACTTGATATCCATTCCCTTGGGTTCGACGTTGACTTGCCACTACGCTAAATAGGGGTTAGTTAAGCTACAAATTTTGTTTGATAGGGTGGGGTGGTAGACCAACGACCTACCGTTCTCCGTCCCATCAAAATGGCGCCGTTGCCGGGGAATGGTGCTTGAGTGTATGTTGTTTTTGAGTCTATTTCATTTTGATAAAATACAAAAAGATTTTGTTTCTCTAGGCTACACTTGTAGCCGTGCTACTAACATTTTTGTGTGAGTTTTGCATGCATAGAACCCGTGATCGTCCCCTTGTTCCCCTTGATCCGGAAATTGAGAGGACTCTTTCAAGAAGAAGAGTGGATAATAGATCCTTGGCTTATAGCTCTTCAAGTGAAGAAGAAATTCAAGAAGAACAAGGAATGGGTGAAAATCCTAGAATAGCCTTGAAGGAGCTTGGAGTGCCCGGGGCATATAGGTTTGAGAGTGGAATAGCTCCACCTACTACCCTGACAAATGACTTCGAAATCCGGCCGGCAATGATCACCTTGATTGAGAGAAGGCAATATAGTGGGGCTAAGAATGAGAGCCCATTGAACCATTTGAAAGAATTTGAAAAATATTGCAACACTATCAAAGTCAATGGGGTCTCTCAAGAATTCATCCGCCTCAAGTTGTTCCCTTTCTCTCTATTAGGAAGATCTTTGGAGTGGCTAGACAAGGAGGTGAAGCCCAACTCCTTGAGAACTTGGGATGATGTTACAAAGGCTTTCTTGTCCCGTTTCTATCCCCAAAAGAAGACGGCGGAGGCAAGAGCCTTGATTCAAGGGTTCAAGCAAAGGCCGAGTGAAAGCCTTTATGAAGCATGGGAGAGATTCAAAGAGTATCAAAGGGAGTGCCCTCACCACGGAATCCCCACATACCAAGTGATCCAAATTTTCTATGGCGGTTTAAGTCCCCAAGGCAAGTCATGCCTTGATGGAGGGGCCGGGGGCCCTATCATGAACAAAACCGAAGAAGAAGTTGTGGACATCATTGAGGACGTGGTGACATATTATAGGGATTGGCAAGATGGGGAGAGAGACTCTTCAAGCAAGCAATCTTCATTGTATTCGGTGGACCATCTCAATGCAATCAACAACCTTTCCTCCCAAATGACAAACTTAGGAAAGGAAGTCACCGCAATCAAAGCTAAGTTGGAGAGCACTTCTACCTCTTCTCAAGCTTCTAATCTTCCCTCCCAATTTAAGGGGAGAGGTACTCCTTCTAACTCTCAACCCCCTCCCTCTTCACATAATATGCCTTTGGGTTGCTTGTTTTGTGATGCATGTGGATCGTATGATCATGACTCTAGTGTTTGTCCTAATGAATGTGTTGACGAATTTGACAACAATGAGTGTGAACATGTTAATTTTGTGTCAAACAACAATGTTCAAAGGTTTGATAATCAAAAAGGCCAATGGAATAGGAATTACCAAAACCAAGGCAATTTTGACAACTATAATCATAATGGTGGTTAGAGGAACCAAGGGAATCAAGGTTCTCGTGGTAACCATAACCAAGGTTATAGTAGCCAAAATCAAAGCCAAAACTATGGTAATCAAAATCATAATTATGGTAATCAAAACCAAGGTTATGTAAATCATAACCAAGGTAATGGAAACCATAATCATGGTGGTGGTAACCATACTCAAGGTTATGGTTCAAATCAAAATAGGAGTAATTGGAACAACCAAGGAAGGGGAAATTTTCAAAACAATGCTCAAAGAGGTCCCCCACCCGGTTTTGTTCCAAAGACTCAAAATGAAAATTCCTATTCACAACCTTCTTCTCCTAAGACAACCTTGGAAGAGTTGATTGATAATCAAACCAAGATCATTAACACCTATATGGCGGTTAGTGATAAGAAATTCAATGAGATGATGACCCACAATAAGATGCTTGAGACTCAAATTACTCAATTAGCAAGCACTATTAAGGATTTTGCTAGTCCTTCATCTTTGCCTTCCCAAGGTGTTGAACCAAAGAAACCCGTGTACTCTATTGCCACAAGTGGTGGAAATGATTTTGATGAGGGAGTTTCTTGTTCAAAAGAGGGAAGAGATGAGAGTGGTGCTAAGGAGAATGAAGTGGAAAGGGTTGAGTCTAAGGAAATCTATTGTGAGGTTGACAAAAGAGAAGAGTATGTTGGTGAAAAGATGAGTGAGATAGAGAGATTTCCCTATCTACCATATCCCCAAAAATATTTGAGATTCAAAATGGATGAGCAATTTGGGAAGTTCCTTGAAGCTTTTAAGGATGTTCATGATTCTACATCCTCTACCGAACCAATTCCCGACATGCCTAAGTACTCCAAGTTTGTTAAGGAGATCTTAAAAGAGAGAGAGGATTTTGATGAGGGTAGTTCGGTGGAAGGAGGGAAGTGCTTAGGTGCTCTTATCCATGGTGAACTCCCAAGGAAGATGGAGGATCCGGGGAATTTTTCAATCCCTTGTCAAATTAAGGAAATGGTTTTTGAAAATGCTTTGTGTGACCTTGGTGCTAGTGTTAGCATTATGCCTTTATCGGTTTTCAAGCGGCTTGATCTTGGTGAGCTTCAACCATCCAAGATAACACTTCAATTGGCCGACCGTTCTATTAAGTTTCCTAAGGGAAGAATTGATGATGTCCCCTTAAGGATTGGAGAGTTTGTTTTTCCGGTGGATTTTGTTGTTCTAGAGATTGAGGAGGATGAACATATTCCAATCATCTTAGGGAGACCTTTCTTAGCTACCTCGGGAGCTTTAATAGATGTCAAAGGAGGTCAAATTACTTTGAGGTGTGGGAAATTAGAAGAGATTTTTAAGTTAAAACCAATGCATGAGTCTTTATCTTGTGTCCAAGATATTGCATGTGCTAGTCTTTCTCGTTCCATTGATGGTATGTGCATGATTGATTCTTCTACTAACAATGTTTTTGAGATTGTTGATGATGTTTGTGCAAGTATTGATGATGTTAGTGAAGAAGAATTTGTGATTCAAAAGCCAAAGGATGAGAAAGACATTGGTTTTCCAAATTGGTTCAAGCTTAATTCTCATGAGGAAGAGAAAGCTTCCATGATTAAGGATGTTGAAGTCAAGCCGAAGAAAAAGGCCCGTGACTCAAAGAAGGCAAGAAAAAGGAAGAAGTTGAGAAGTGAAAAAGAAGAATTTGAAAAGAACTTTGTGAGAGTTTCATTAAGCAACAATGAGAAGTTGCCAAAGGTTGAAGAAGAATTTGCTCTATCAACCACCTTGAAGAAGGTGGTGTTCTTTGATCCTCCATGATTAGGAGGAAGGGTCGAGCTTAGGACCTTAAGCAAGCGCTTCCCGGGAGGCAACCCGGAGTTTCTAACCTTTCTCTTTGATTTTTAAATTTTCTCATTTTTGTTTCTTTTATTACTTTGTCTTTTCTTTTACTTTTCCCTTTATTTGGATCTTTAGGGTGTCCATTTGCGGGATTGGAATTCAACAAATATGCATGATGGATGGAAGGTGTTCATGGCACAATTCATATTTTGTTCGATTCTAGTCGAAATTTGAGGTAAAAGGGTAAGAATTTTTAGAGAGGTGAGATAGGAAATTCATATTTTGAATAATGGAGGAAATTGATACTTAGTGAATTTTTGTGGTGTGTACATGAATTTTCAACTTTGAGGACTTTGAAAATGATTTTAGCTACTAACTATGTTGTTCCTCATCACCATCATGATTCATGTGCGCACCCAAATAGGCAGTAAGTATCAAATTTTTGAGAAAAAAAGAAGGATGGAGCACGCACAGGTATGTGCGGCCGCACACGAGGCATGTGCGGGCGCACAGCCTGCGTGTGCGGGCGCACATCACCTCTATGCGGCCGCACATGAGCTGAACGTGCCATTTAACCTTCTTCTTCCTCCTTTTTCCCTTCACTCCTTCATTCATCATCTCCTAACTCACGAGCATCACCCTTCAAACCCTCTTCTTGTGTGCACTCCTCCACCCTCATTCATCATCCAAAATCACTCAAATTCTCACCAAAATCACTCCATTCTCACTCAAAATCACTCACAAATCTTTCTACACTACAAATTCCTCACAATTTGACCCAAATTTCACTCACTCTCTCTCCTACTCTTGGTGGCCGAAAATTGGGGGTTTTGTGTGGAGTTGGAATTGCTTGCTCAAAATTGGTTTATCTTGCTTCTTTTATGGTATAATCACTAATCCTTGCTTTAATTTTGCCAATTATATCATAAATTTGCATGAATTACAAATTTGTATGAGCATGAATAGTGTAGTATTGATTTTGTGAATTTTGATGCTTGTTCTTGATTTTGGTTGTGATTTGGTGATACTTGTTGATTGATTTTGCATGACATTGTGTTGTTTGTTGATTTTGTAGCAATTTTCATCAATTTTGGTTGAATTCTTGTGAGTTGAAATTTTGGAAAGTTGGTAGTAAGTGGTAATTTCGGTATTGGCTTTGTGTTTGCTCTTGGATTGATTGAAAAGGAATTTTTCTTGGTTCATTGATATTGTTGATTGGTTTGGAATTGGTTTGATTGAAGGGAATTGTGAAATTGGAGTTTGGTGATTTTGGTAGTAAGTGGTGAATTTGGGTGTGGTGCTCTTGGTTCTTTGGTTTGCTACTTGATTGTTTGTTGGTGATCTTCTATACTTCTCACAATGTCTAAATACCTCAAGAAACTCACCAAAAAGCGAAAAACCGATGTTAGCATCGAGGAACCTCCCCGCCCAAGTACCTCCACTAGGCCTAGTACATCTTCTAGGCCTAGTACTTCCAACCCATCTTCCACTCAAACACGACCTCCTACCTCTCTTCCAAAGAAGAAAAATTTCACCGATAAACAAAAAGCCTTTTATCAAAATCTGAAAGATGAAAGAACCCTCAAACAAACCCGCCATTACTTTCAATCCGATATGCTGAAGTTGGGGATTGATAATGATGTGCGGTCATTGCTTTTGAATTTGAGATTGGGGACTTTCATCGCCGATGCCTACTGCACCTACAAGGAGCCTACCTTGGAATTCTTGGCTACCTTGGAGCTTGTACCCATTGGAGGGGTATATAGGGTGCGGTTCCAATTGTTCAACAACATATTTGACCAATCTTTAGAAGAGTTCAACGCCGCTTTGGATTTTGATCCCCATGGGGATATTATTAACGTTGAACACTTCATCTTCCCGGACTATGATCAAGATTCTTGGTGGGAAGACATCTCCGGTGGTAGTGAGTTCATCGCCAACAAGGCCAATATCTCGGACGTGTACCAACCTTGTCTTAGGGTTATACACCGTCTATTGGGCTATGTCTTGTTCCCCAAGCAAGAGATGGGGAAATTGAGTAAATTGGAGCTCAAAGTCCTTTGGCTATCTACTCGCCCGGAGTTTGTGGGCCGGTTGAACTTGGGCTACATCTTTGCCCAATATTGCTTGGACCTTCGCAAAAGGAGGACGGGAGAGATCCCTTGTGGGGGTATGGTAACTAGGCTTCTGACTCACCTTCGCCTCGATGATTATCTCCCTTTTTGTAAGGAGATCGGGGATGCAGATTCCATCTACCTCGATATGCAACAATTGGGTCAAATCCAATTTATCTCCAAGGGTTTTAGTGAAGGGAGATATGAGTGGCTAAGGGGCAACGAGCATTGGTGCTTCTTGCCTAACCCTAGCTTGACTTCTTTGGCTAGGATTGCCAACAATGTATGGCATGTTCCCAGGTCTTTCCGGCATCCCAACTTTGATTCCGAGGAGGATGAAGAAGAAGAAGATGAGGAAGAACAACAAAATCAACAACAACAACAACATCAACAACAACAACATTTTTCTCCACACCAACAAGCTCCTCATGAGCAAGAACAAGAGCAAGGGCAACATGCTTTTGCCAATGAAGATTTGAAGGCTCTTAGTGAGCAAATGAGTGGATTGAAAGTCCACGTAGATGGCATGTACGATCAAGACTTTGGGGCCCTCTATGACCAAATAAGAGGTATTCAAGAGATGCAACAAGGTATGTTTATACAACAACAACAACTTTATGATGCGGAAGTTAACCGTGGGAACATTACTCCCCCGGTTAACTATCCGTATTTCCCGCCTCAACAAGGTCCTCTACCTTCGTTTGGGAATCCTTATTGGTCGGGGCCTTCTAACCCCGACACCGAGCGTCACTATTACCCGGACGAGCATGGTAACTATGATTACAAGGCTCCGGGTGGTAGTGACTATAGGGGGGATCCTAACTACCCCCATGTCCATCCCAACCACCCTTTTGAGCTCACTTTGCCCGATACCTACACCCCTCTTGCTCCTTGGCAACACGATCTTTTCAAGGGGCATTATGGGTGGCCCGAGGGGTACACCGGAGGATGGGAGCCTTACCCTCATCCCTTCGATGACCCCGAGCGCAACAGAGACCCCGATGGGGTCGGGCCAAGTGGGAGTGGTGGTGGTGATGGTAGTAGTTATTAGTTCCCTTTTAGCTTCTCATGCTTTTTACCTCCATCCCTCATATTTTTGATACTTGCTTTGTTTTGATCGGGATGTTGAGATGTATTTTCTATCTAGCTTGGGGGAACTAGTAACTTGCTCGGTGACCTTGTTGTTGTTGTGTACATATCTTAGTTGCTTGCATGTTTATTTTCATTCCTCTTTTTGGTTTCCTCATTTTCTTGATCTCTAGGCTACTTTCCTTGTAGCTAGCTTGTTTGCCCTATTTGCTTGGATGTTTGTTGTTTGTGGAGTTGTTTTGCTTGCCATGTTGTTGTTGATGATCCCTTATATCCAAACCCCTCAATCCAAATCCCTTAAATCCAACTCTTGTAGTTTAGAGTAGTTCTTTAGTTAGTCTAGATTTTATTTCCTTTATTCTTTATTTTCTTTGGTAGTTTAGCTTTTCTTTCCTTTAGTTGTATATACTTCTTGCTTTGTTTATTTTCTTTTATTTGTTGTTTTCTTTTATTTATTTTGAAGTTACTAACCATTTTCTTTGTTCATAGTTTCTTTTATTTCTTTTTCTCACTTGGTTCCTTGAAGAGCTTATGGATATGGAATGCTACGAGGTGGTTTCTTATTGCTTCGTTTATTTTTGCTATGCTTGGAATCCCGGTGAGACCTTTCTTATTTTTCTCTTTATTTTCCTTGGTTGCATAGAATAGGATTAGTTTAGGAGAAGTTGAATGGTTCGAGGATGGATGCTTGTTAACACGTAATGTGTTTGGGATCGGTGACTTTGTTGTCTATCGATCACTTGTTTGTCGATTGGGATTTTTATGTGTTTAACATGCTTTCTAGTCCTTTGCATGCTTTTCTCCTATGTTTTCCTTTCCTATGTCTCCATTTCTTTTCTTTTACTCTCTTTTATTTTATTTTTTTTTATCTTACTTTTTTTTATTTTTCTTCTTATTTTTGATGTGATTTTGAGGCATTGTTTTTCATTTCTTTTCTTTTGAGATGAACCTTGTACATTGGACTTGTCTTTTGCATGACTTTCTTCCTAGGTTGTAAAGGTATGCACGGTTTGAGATTATGTTCGGTTGACTCTAGGATAGTGTATGCTAGGGTAGTTGGTTTGAACTAGGAGGATCATGAAGCCGGATTCTACTTGTTTGTGGTATGTTGGAAGTTGCTTCTTATAGTTGATTTGACACCATTGGTGAGTTTTTGCCACAACCTTGTGAGGTTACTTGTTTTTCTAGCCTTCAACATTCCTTGTATGAGCGGCGTGGATCCTTGACTATGCAAACCTAATCTAATAAAGCTTGATGTATGATTCTCAAACACGAGACCGAACTATCTAGGAAGGACAAAGGCACATTTTTCGGGGTGGTATCTTTCATTTTTACTATATTTTGTTATTTTCTTTTGTTTTGGGTTTACATTTGCCTTCTTGCAACCATTTGAGCCTTATCCTTTCTTTTCAAGCCACATCTTTAGTTATTTGACCTTTTGTTTCATTTTCTACCTTTCTTGATTTTTGTGAAGCAATATGATCATTTGAGATGAAGTTTGTGGTGGTTAAGTTGGAATTTTGGTTTTTATGAAAGCAAGATTGTGTTATGATTTCTTTGTGAATAATGGCAAATGAGTATGAGTAAAAGCCGTCCTTTATAATAAAAGGCATGGACAAATAAGTGCAAAAGTTATAAAAGCCGTCCGAATTTAGCAAAAAGCAAGGACTTTGCAATTACAATATAAAAACACAAAAAAAAAAAGTGAAAAGTAAGAATTCAAAAATATTTTGATGTATTCTTTTCTCTTTCTAAGCATTGAGGACAATGCTCCATTTTAGCTTGGGGGAGAAGCGTGTACGCTTTTTGTATATATTTTTGTGAGTATAGCTTCAAGTAAGCTTGGGGGTGTTGTTTTTGTTTGGTAATTTCTTGATTGTGGTGTTAAGGATTGATCACCCTTTTGCTTCACTTTTAGGAAAATCACCAAATTTTAAAATTTTTTGCCTACCTTTACCCTTTATGCCTTACGTTACAACCTTGGGGAAAGACCTTTCGACCTAGATAGTTGAGTCACTATTCCGGGGAGGGCATCATGGGTCATTGCCTAAGGAAAGGGGATGCATAGTCAAGATTGTCGAGTAGCCTTAAAATATTTCTTTTCCGGTTCCTTCGAGGAATCATTGGGACACTCACCAAGGGGAGATTTGAGACTAGTGGGAAGAACGCGGTAAGATTGTTTGGGATGAAAGTGAATTGTGATAACTAGTTCCTATGCCTAGCATACCCTATGTTTCAATCAACCTTGGATATCTTGAAACGTGCATACCTTAACTACTTGAGAAAGATTGTCATTCACATGCTTTATAGTCTTTATGTTGATTCATTTCGCAAAGATTCGTTTCTATTTCATTTTCTTTCTTTTAATTCTGTGGTTTGCCTTATTGATGTTTGGTGGAGAGTTATGGGTCAAACTCTTAGGATACCCTTACGAGACCTCACTCGTCCTCATAGGCGACTTTGGGGTTTAAAGGGCTTGTTGTAGCTAAAAACAACCGTGATTCCTACGACAATGAGTTTTAGTGTATATTCTTATCTTGAGTCTTTCTTTTTCGTTTTTAATAAAATTTTCATCCTCTCTTTTTCTTGCTTTGTTTTGCTCGAGGACGAGCAAAAGTTTAGCTTGGGGGAATTTGATGTGTGACATTTTTGGCACTCATTTGGTTCCTTTTTGGATGATTTTTATTTCATTTTATCTCTCTTTTCTTTAGTTTTCCTTAGTTTTATTCTTGTTTTCTTCATTTTATGCTTTTTTGTAGTTAGTTTCTCTTTTTCATGTCTTTTTCTAGTTTACTTGTTATTTTTCTCTTTTACTTGCTTTTTATCTTTTTATTGTAGGTGGTAATTGATTGTCCAAGAATTCCCGGGCTTCCTTTCTATAATTTTCCATTGATTTTCATGCCTAAAGCTTGTGCAAGAAGTTTCAAGTCAATGAGAGGTTCAAGGAGCATGCTTCAAAGTCTTGTTTATGCCTTCCTCATGGCTCATTTCCTTCAAGAAATTCAAGGAAGTTGCTGCCTACCTTGTCCTCCATCATCATCATCTAGGATGTGTGCACCTCGTGAGCAAGGGCAAGGAAGAAAGGAGGAAGCTGCGGCTATGTGCGGGCGCACTCAAGGAGTGTGCGGCCGCACATCTGTCGTGTGCGGCCGCACATCAGGTTTGTGCGGGCGCACATTCCTGGGTACACTCCTTCGAGCGCCCGCACTTATGAGGGTCTATTTTTGGGCGTCATTGCCGACCTCTCCTTTGTATATATAGTTATTTCTACCTATTTTTGGGAGAAGAAAGTTTTAGTTTTAGATGGAATTTGATAGTTAGTTTTTGGGGAGAATTTTAGAGAGAGAAACTCAAGAACTAGAGAGAGAAGCTCATGATTTTTGGTGATTGCTCAAGGATTCCTCATTGTATTTGATCTTTGGATTAAAGTTTTGTAAGGATCTTCTTCTTGATTTCAATGCAAGTTTGATTTTAGTTGATTTCATTAGTTTTTCATATTGTTGATGATTGATTTGGATTTTGATTGAATTTTGATTGATTTTGATTGATTGTTGGTTTAATCTTTGAATTCAAGTATGTTGATGATGGAATTGATGATTGTTGTAGTTTTGATCTCCATTTCTATGGCTAGTGAGTAGTTTCCTAGCTAGGGAGATGGTGAAGCATGTATGAGTGATGGAATAGTGTAATTTGGGGATAATTGATGGAGTTGATGATATGATTAAACTTGGTTGATTTTTCATGTGCATGTGTGTGATTAATTGAGGTTTGGCCATCTTTGATTAATACACTAGATTGCATTGTAAGCTTGCTATGATACGGACCATTGATTAGTAGACTTGCAATTTCACGATTGAGGTGCTTTGTGACGTTCCCTAGGTAGTGTTTAGCGTAGTTGACGCTAGTTAGACCTCTAGGTGAACCACCTTAGTATGCTCTTTTGGATACATGATGATTTTCCTTCATATCGCTTGACTTAGTCGGTTTGACCTCCCAAATTACCGTTTCCATTATGATTGCATGTGGATCCATTGCCCTAGTGTCTTAGATTTATTTAATACAAGTTTGCATACCTAGTTAGCCTTAGTTCTACCTCAAACCCCTTCTTGATTCCGAAATAGCTTGATCTAGACTTCGTGCACTTGATATCCATTCCCTTGGGTTCGACCTTGACTTGCCACTACGCTAAATAGGGGTTAGTTAAGCTACAAATTTTGTTTGATAGGGTGGGGTGGTAGACCAACGACCTACCGTTCTCCGTCCCATCACTAGGAGCGTCCGCTCCAGCTAGGGAGCACGCCCGCTCTTCACAGGTTTGGATTTGGTGCTGAATGTTGCTAATTTCGATGGAGCACCCGCTCCTAGAGAGGTGCATGCCCGCTTTGAATGCTTGTCAAATTGAGTTATAATACCTGTAAAACATGGACAAACACAAACAAAGAGGGGGCAAGGCCGAGACACAAATTTTATATACAAAATGGGTAAAAAAGAGGGGAAACGATAGCAAAACCGGGTTAAAATCACCACAATAAGTGGTCAAATAAACCACTTATTAAATCCCCCCAAGCTAGCCAAAAGCTTGTCCTCAAGCAATTCACATTGCCCTAAAACAAACCACAAGATCAATTTGCTCAAAGAAAAGCACATGCATAGATACAAGAATCCTTAAGCAATAAAACTTGAGCATGAGGTATATACCTAAGATCAACCACGCTCATGACTAGCCAAGGCCTAGCTAACCTTCCCGAAAATACTCAACTTAGGCCTATTCAACACATCTTACCGCGTCCCCATCACAAAGTTCAAATCCCCCCTAATGGTAGTGTCTCGTGACTACCCGAAGGACCTGGAAAAACATAGATAAAGCGGGTTTTAAAACACACGACATCTCAATGAAAAAGTACCCTCTCCATATGCTTGTGAATCAACTCCCTCCACCGACAATGGCTTCTACTAGTCTACTAACATTACAAAACTCAAGGATTTCGGCACAAAGTTAAGGCATAGAGAAAACCAGAAGTGTTTAGTAATGAAAGTCAAGCAAAGATGTAAAACACTAAGAACAAACCTAAATAGGTTTCTAACTTTGACCCAAATTACAAACTATACATACACTTGAAAAAAAAAACGCACCCCCAAGCTTGTTTAATTGCAAGGGTGGTGGCTATTCATCACTTCTTTTCTTTCTATATATATATATATATTTCTATTTCTATTTTTCACTTGGACATTTACATCACAAACTACTAATTACAATAAACTAAAGATTGAGCTACGGAAATAAAAATGATATGCCTTTAACTTTTTTTGTGAATAAACAATACATGACAACCTTCATCAACACTAAGAATAGCTTATACCGCGATCTTGGAGTTGAGACTCAAGTTCTCGATCTAGGTACTAAATTAAAGAGGATCCTTGCCACTCATTTAAAATGTAGTAGGCTTGAAAAATATTAAAACCTCACTTTTAGGACAATGTGGGATCAAATACTACCTTTCGGGGTTCAAATTCCTTTGAGATAGGCGACACCGTCTTTCCACAAACCTAGACTTTAAGTCTCGTACATTAAGTAAGGTTATTCTCACACTAGCCTAAACTAGCCAATTCTATGTTCAACCATGAATTTGTTTGTATTATGTTGTTGTGACATGTTTAAGCAATATATTGCAACAAATTTCATGTGAAGTGGTAAAGTATTGATCCTGTATGAGCATAAATGTGTTTTTTTGTTCATTTAATTTTGAATTTGTGCTTGAACTTTATTTCTCTTTTCTTTTTGCTCACATAGACTATACTTGTTAATTTTAATGTAAATTGAAGTGTACGTAGAACAACAATTATGCATTAAAATTATAAATGAAATTTTGAACTTTGATAATAGCATGAAATTGTTCTTGCGACTCATGTTTATTTTTTTCATGCCTAACTTGCATAATTTGTTTTAACAATGATAAAAAAAACTGATAGTTATTATTATTCACTTATAAAACTGTGATTTCAAGATTTGCACCAAACTACTTAGTTTAGGGAATTCTTGAAGACATCATCGAACTAGAGTAGTTTAGCTATACTTCGGGCTTTTGAGCCCCCATTTTATGTTTTTTAATATTGTAGCCTCTAGTGTTGGGTGACTTCGATGACTTGTTTCTTTTTAATAATTAGACCTTTTCATGTTGCTTGAAATGGGTCTAGAAATCCCGTGTTCCGTCTTATTATGATAACAACTAGGATCTTGGAAACGATTAAACTAGTGTGTTTAAATCGTTTTTGACCATCCATAGTTTTAACAAAGGAAATTTGCTAAGTCTAGTAATATTGGTAATTCATTAGAACAAGTATGAGGGAAAATGAAATGTTGTTCAAATTTTCCCTCTATTCTTGCTACTTTCGAATTTATTTCTTTTGAGTTCAAATTTGTTACTAATTTGAAGCTCGAGAAAGTAGATGTTATCCTCCTTGCGAAATTCCAATGTGTGCAACAATGGAGAATAATTTAAAATGAAGACTCCTTAATTTAGAATTTAGGAGTCTTTTGTTTACATTCTAACTCATGAAATTGTTTGTCTTATGTTAATGAAGTTTTTTGATACAAATTTCATGATGAATGATTGACTACTAAACTTTCGTATGAGCAGGCATGTTGTAAACATTTGGACTTTATTTTGATACTAATGTTTTGTTTCTTTCTCTCTATACTAGTCATACTATCTAATACCTAGAGTAAATTGAAGTATTAAACAACAATTATGCGCTAAGATTAGTTTTTGAAGTAGAACATGAAAATGGCTCGAATATGTAACCTGTTTAAAGGCCAAGTTCAGTTGCAAACTTAGTTTTCAAAGGAACAAAATGGTTATTAAATCATTGTGATGCATTTGAAAATTGTAACGCTCGAGATCTACGTAAATCATTTGTAGTTTAGGCGATTCTTGAAAGTAGTCGAATGGCATGAATGTCTCATTTTGTTAATTGTGGACATTGGAGCCCCCATGTGTTGGGTTATGCACATTCTTGTTATTTCACAAGTCTTGGAGCCCCCAATTTTGTGTAGTTCTAATGACTTTCTTTTGTTTAGGCCATTAATATCATCGTGATGTTGGAATGATCCTATTTATGTATCCCATGTTTTTGTGTTTTGAGAACATTTTAGGACAATGACATGGCTAATGCATTTTAGCTAAAGTCATGTTTAAGGAATCAAGTTAGTTCTTTGCTAGTTTTATAAACCAAAAACAATTGTAGTTAAGGTTTAGTAATTTTTACCTAATGTCTAAACGTGTCTAAAGATCATTGCGGTGATTTTATTCCCAAATTTGATTTAGAACATCAAATATTTTCTTTGTTCTTATCAATCTTTGATTTTGGTCTTGTAAGTGGTTCGTTTACGATTCCTAAGCCAATATTCCCAGGATGACTAGGCGAGAACAAGTTCGAGACAAGATGAAGCCGAATCTTAGTTCATTCCTTTTGGAAATATTTATGTATATTCATGTATTATCCAAACGGTTATTGAGAATCTAAAAATTTATTTATTTGAGAATTTAAAACAAAAATTCAGAGAGGAAATTTTGAAGACTATATTTTTTATTAGAAACATGTTATTTCGAACTAGAATTCAAAATTTGAAAAGGGTCCAATAATTGAAATGTAAGTTTGTTTTGAAAATCAACTTTTTCTAGTAGGCAAACTACATAATCATATTATTTTCAAAACTGGACCCAAAATGGAAAGAAAAATCTAGCTCGTAATTGAGTGTGACTTTTTGTCCAAGATTGATGAAGGTAAGTTGTAATTTGCAACTTATTTCAACAAAGATATGAAAATGTGAGCAAACTTTCGTATATGTAATCTTTTTACCTCTCCCCTTTTTAGTGTTTGTCATCATTGTTATATTTTGTTAATTGAAAGTGAAGTTCTTCCCATTAAACAGGCGACAAAGTTTGAAAATGAATATTTATCAAACTTAGGTTTGATGGAGTGTTAGAATAATTTATAAAATCATTCGAATCACTTTTCAATGGTCTTATTTCAAAATGACAGTTAAGGTGAAACCTGTTTTTTTGTAGCCCCCAAGTGTAAACTTAGGTGATTTTCGGAATTCATGTATACATATGCCAAGGGATGTTTCTCATGTTTGATCAAGTAACATAATTAATTATGTTGGTCCAATAATAGGAAGTGGTATTCTTCGCTTTGTCATTTAAAGTTATTAAGATGATTCGTAATAAGCTTTGCATGACATTGATTTAGTAAAATAAATAGTGTGTTCAAATCTGTAAATAGAGAGAAGTGGGGGTGTCATAACTTTTTTAGCCCCCAGTTTGTGGCAAAGAGCGAAATTTTTTTTTACTATTTTTCGAGTATTTTAATTGCCAAATGGGAGGGATTATCCCGACTTACCCCCTAAAAAGAAATGAGCAAAAAAGACGGATTTGCATAAAAAGGAAGAGGAATCCAACTTTCCCATAGAAGAATAAAGAAAGAGAATTAGACATGTTTTCGAAAAGCAAGGATTATTGACTTAATAGTTGAATCATCGTGATGACTTGGCAGTGAGGTATACGCGTGATAGTGATAACGATCATTTTTTCATGTAGCGATCATGTTAAATCAATGTTCCTCGTTTAGAGAGGATAGAGATATCCCACGCAGGCGGACATATTAATTTCTCATGATAAGTGAGAAGATCAATGCTCAAGAGTTGTAAAAGACATCTAAAGTTGACGTCGAGGCTGTCGATATATCAAATCAATTTACTGTATTAACTCATTTTTCTTTCTAGGCAATTTATATAGAACTTGAATCACCTTGGTAATAAGATTATTGTTTTTTTTTTCTTAAAGTGATAGTCATCTCATTTTTCTTGACAAAATATATGGAAAACATCGAACTTAGTTTGATTTGATTGCTTTACTAAAAATGTTGTCGTCAAGCCATTGGCTATCAAATCATCCAAATTATTTGATTTTTTTTATATGATTTTGTAATCATTACACAAAACTTCATGCAGGCATAACTACTCATAGTAGGTCCATATGTGTAAATGCCTAAGGTTGGCCATATGTGTAAATGCCTTTCCAAAGTTGTAACGTTTCTAGGCTTGGGGTTATGAAGAATGGACAGGCTCAAGTATACTCCCATAATCCCTTACTTTTGGTGCTTCTTAAATTAAAACATTTTTGCTTTTTGTGACAACTCCTACATTAGGTGCCTTTTCCTTGTCCTCTCTCTGTTTTTTTTTTTTTGACAAGTTTTGTTTTGGGTTTAGAACGAATTTTTTTTTTTTTTTTGCATTGGATATTTCCTTTTGGGTTTAGACTAACTTCGTGTCCCCCTCTTATGTTTCATTCCCCCAATTTTTCATTTATATCTCTTTGCACCATTCCCATCCCAAGGTATGGAATAATGTAGGTTGAATAACTAAGGCTCAACTAACTAGGCTCAAAAGGGTTGCCAAAAAGATGGATTTTCTCTAAGGTTAAGAACATGGGATTATCTTTGTGGAGTTTCAAGTTGCCTCCTGTGCTAGTGAAATCATCATATCCTTTCTTTATGGGCCAAAGATAGGCCTCTTTTCATTCGATAAATCTAGTAAGCCAAAGCTCGCGCATCAAGATTCTTAAAGTGTTGAGCATATATGCCTTTTGATATTGCCTATTTGCATGTATACGTTTTATTTAATTTGAGTTAATAACAATAAAGAGATTGAAAAGAGAACAAGATAGACGTACTTGAATATATTTTTTATTCATTAATTAATGAGAGTACAAAATAAGTAGATTCGTCAGCATGAATCTCTTAGTCTATCATAAAGAAAAAACAAAACAAAACAAGACCTAAGGTGCTACATCTTGAATTGTTGACAACTTCTTGAGATTGCGTCTTCGAGCTTTGTCCATTTCAAATGTAGGTGAAATCCTCTCTAAAAATTAAGTCCATGTATATGATTCACAGTTTCATTTATCAAGTCCCTTTTAATTAATGTTCCCACAGTATAGACTTTTTGAAATGTGTCTAAACCAAGGTATTGTAAATGGCACTTGTATGGTGGAGACATATTGTCTATGAACTTTGGGACAAGTTCATGATCCGGAGGTCTTTGTGAAAAAAGAGAAACCTTTGATCGCCACCTAGAAAAGAAGTCAGTGAAGCCTTCTTCTTCCCCTAGCTTAAGCAATTCAAGATCGCAAGGTAATTGTGAGCTCGATGTTATCTCCATATTGGGTTAAAAACGCTTTTACAACGTCACTCCAAGTGGAAGTTTGTTTTGCATTGAGGTTATAAAACCATGATCTAGCAGTTGGGTCCAATGAAAGAGGAAAAGTACATGCGTATAGACTTTGCTCAACCCCTTTCAATGCCATAATTCAAATAAAGCTCTTTAAGTGAGTCTTAGGATTGTCTGTAACCTTAAATGTTGGTAAATCCGTAGTTAAGAACTTTTCTGGGAGAATCTTGCCACTAGGTTGCTCATAATTAAAGTACTTAGTCCCTGAGCTAGCTCGAAGGACATGTTTCTCCAAGGCCTCTAGGCTTTTGGCTTTTGCTTTTTCTTGCTGAATGTTTTCTTTTTCTTTCTCTACTTTTCTTTTAGCCTTTCTGCTTTTTTTATTAGCCTTTAATTGGGCTTCTTTTTCTCGTAGGGCCTTTAGGCTTTGGAGTTCTTGTCTAAGTTTCTCCAATGCTGCTTTGTCACCCATGATTGGACTATTATGGGAATGTGGAAGATGATCTAGTAATGTGTATCACTAGAAATTGAGCGCATTCACTTAAACCTTTTATACCAAGCATTCGAATAATGAATCAAAGTCAAAATGATTGATTATTTATTTTTTTTAATCCTTGTAATACAAATTCACTTTAAGCAAGTTTGTTGATGAATAATGTCAAAAAATTCATGAACAAACATTAATGGAATGTCATGATTTATGTTTACTTCAACAAGGTAATCATCTAAGGATTTTACTTGAAGTGAATTGTTTTCGAAAAAAAAGAGAAGGAAAAGGAAAGTTGGATTGACAATGTTCATCAAATTTTTAGAAAAATTAATCGACCCAAACATACTCCTTAAAATGATCAATATACTATGATATTTGTTGCTCATTTAGATTACAAAAAAGATCTATATCATTTTTTTTAATTATGATTCTCGTATTGCTCATCTTTAAAGGATAATATATTACTATTTCCTTAAAAAGAATAATGGCCTCCAAATGTAAAATCCAAGAAATAATTAAATCATTTTCTCGATTTTATCATTCATTATTTTCTCTCTCTTTTTTTTTTTGAGAATAATATGTTTTTTGTATCATACACTTTCTTTTTTTTTTTAAGAACGATTTTTTTTTTATTTTTTTTCGTTCTATTTCTCTTTTTTTTTTTCGTGTGAAGCAATCATCCCAAGTAAGGTTCTCGAGATTTTCTTTTTAAACCATAGAAGAGGTAAATAAATTATACTCTTAAATCAAGGTTGATCAATTACAACTAAAAAATGATGAACACGAAAATAGGCACGTTTAAGAATGAGAATATTGATGACGTTCTATTAAGGGTTGAAAATTTCTAATGACGAACCTTATAAGAAGTAATGTAATTAGTTTGATTATAAAGTACATAAGCAAATCATCATAATCGAAAATAATATCGCGCGCAATTTTCCGTCTTGCGCTAAGGTGGAAAGTGCAACTCCAAGAGTAGCATCTGCCACATGCATTTTTTTTTTTTTTTGGCGAAAACGCAAAAAAAATGATAAAAAAAAACATGTTTTTGGATTTTTTGAAAAAGGAAAAAAGACAATCAAAGTGAAATTACCTAAGTTAGACAACATTGTTAGCCAAAGAGATATTTTAGCACCTACTTAACGATTAACCTTGAAGCGGTAATATCGTTTTCTCCATGGAACATTGCTCATATTAAGTCAAAGTCAACATTGAACAGTGGGCGCGCGCATGACATAGAGTTGCGCGGAAGGGTCGCGCACAACTTTGACAGTTGCGCGTGCCACCTGGTAGGTTCAAGGGTTGGGTGTTCAAGGGTACCATATCTTAAGAGACGATGCACGAATCAATCACTCAACATGTTGACCCATGACATAGCCCTCCCAACATTTTGTTGGCGATATGGGTGAGATGATTGTTATTGATTTCGGGATTGAAGCCTGGTGTTAGCAGCCCCTAATCAATGAGTCAATCCCCAATGGTTAAAGTGTGCTATGATTATGCATGATGCAAGGCTGCTTGTTTGGGTTTTACTTTTGTGAAAAAGGCGGATATTATGCGTTCAAGTCTTCCTCTCTAGCTAGAGATTATCCAAGTTAGCCATCGTTACAACCCATAGGTAACCTAGTGTTGGAAACCCTGGACCATAAATAAGAACTAATCTTGCAACCTTTAAGTCCCCATTGGAGTCGCCACTATAAGGAGGGTGTGCCCATCGTAGGGGATCCTTCTCCTTATATGCCCATGGCCCTTTAAAAGCCTAGGACTTTACACTTGTTAGGGTGTATTAGGATTTGAATTCCTGACTATTTGGGGGACCTTGAATTAGAGTTGATCCTATCATTACGCTTTTTTATAAGAAACAAGTAAGGAGTCGCCAATGAGTTTTAGGAAAACTCATAAACCTCGTTCATGCCTTTCTCCCAAGTAGAGTTCAAGGGATATTTAGCACAAATCGTAAGTTTACCCATGCCCAAAATGGTCTACGTGTACCAGAAATGAATTCGGGAACGAGGGTACTAAGATAACGTTCCTTTTAGGGGAGAATCACTAGCCTAGCCCTAGCGCGGCCTTTACTAGCTCTTCCTTTTTCACAATTTCATCACCAGACAATATATGCAACGTGTTATCTAAAAACTAAGTTAGTTGATTTTATTTACACACGTCAATCATGTAGGAATTACATTGCAAAAGTCGTTATTCTTATTTAATCAATATTTGTGAAAAGAACAACAAAAAAGCAAGATTCTCCTTAATTTAGGTGATCAATCAACAATTATTCAATTCTATTCTTTATTTAATGCGATATACTATGTGGAATTAATTAATTAAAAGTTCGTTCAAAGTGATCAAACAACACTAATTAATTAATTAAAAGTTATATAAACAAGAAAAATAAAGGTTATTGATCTAAGTGCTTGAGAATCTTCCACTTTTCCTTGCTAGATCTTCGTTTAGAACACTTATGGACTCCTTCTTGTTCGGGAACCTCCACCGTAGTAACAAGAATTAAAGGGGGTGAGTGTTTTGGACAAGAGGGTTGGTAGTACACAAGTTCACAAAGTTTCTGCCAGAGTTTTAGGTTAATTTCTGTCTGTTTAAGCCTCATATTAAGCCTCTATTTATAGGGAATGGATGCATTTAGGGTTTTGAGTATTCTGTCGCAGCGGGTGTCGCGCGCATCAGAATGGATTGTGCGCTTCATCCTAGCGCAAGTAATTTAGATGCGCTGCTATGGGCAGCGTAACTGAATGTCTTGCGCGCATTATTATGGTAAGATTCGATTTTATATTTTTATGAAATTTTGAATCTTCCGTAAGCACATCACTAGAGGTTGTGTTGGGTGTCACACGCAACCTTGTGAGTTGCTCACTCCAGGCCAGCGCGACTCATTGAGATGTGCGCAAATTTTTTGCGGCAACATTTATTTTTAACCTAGGCGCCTTTAAATCCGTCATAATTAGGTTTTAACCTCGGGCTAAAGCTTAATTATTATCGAGCTTAGTTATTCGAACCTTAATTCATTTTGTTTTGGGTTAGGCTGGTTATTTAACATTCTTGTGATTAATCAGTTGTCCATAAACATTTTTCACGTTGATCCAACACAAAGATGGTTTTATTTATTGTCATATCACTTCATGTCGGGACAGGAGACCAAAAGCATATGTCTACAATATGCTCCGCACTCCTAAATCTTGAGAAAAGACAACTTGGGAGGTTTCTTTGTCCATAATTCATATAGAGTCTTTTCCACTGCTTTTAACGGAGTGCGGTTCAGTTTTATTGCCGCAGTTAAAAGTGCATGTCCTCAGAAAGAGATTGGAAGAATGCTAAGACCCATCGTCGATCGTACCATGTCTAACAAGGTTCGATTTCTCCTTTCGGATACTCCGTTCCATTAAGGAGTTCCTGGAGGTGTCAGTTCTGAAAGTATACCATGATAATCATCGAATTCTTGGCTCAAATATTCACTACCACGATCCGATCGAAGGGCTTTGATTTCTTTCCCAGTTGATTTTCAAATTCACTCTGAAATTCTTTGAATTTATCAAACGATTCAGATTTGTGCAACATGAGGTAGACATATCCATATCTATTGTAGTCGTCTGTGAAAATGATGAAGTATCGATAATCATTCCTTGCGGGTGTACTCATCGGTCCACATACATCGATATGTATTAGGCCCAATAGGTCACCGGCCCTTTCTCCTAACTTGGAGAATGGTTTCTTTATCATCTTACTTAGTAAATATCCTTCACAATTCTCAAAATATTCTAAATCAAATGAGTCAAGAATGCCTTCTTGTAGAAGTTTCTTGATGCGATTGATGTTAATGTGGCGAAGACGACAGTGCCACAAGTACATCTGACTAGACTCTATGGTCTTAGCTTTCTTGGTGGTATCACTTGTTTGTCTAAAATACACATTTTTGAATAAACGTGTCATTCCATAAATATATAAGCAAGACATAAAACAATAGTCTTGTGATCAACGATAAAACGACGTCTAACACAAGGAGATCAATGTATGGTTAATAAAACTAAACAAGTTTTAATTCTAGACAAAACTATGTGATTACAAGCTTTCTTTGGATAGATTGTCTTCATCTTCCTCTTGTGTACTAACATCCACTTGCAAAGCACCGCCCACTTGGTTCTTGAAATAGGAGCATATAGTGAGTAATTTTACGGTATGTAATACCTTATAAATTGCTTGTATTCAAGTGTAAAGAAGATACCTGAGATTGAGGCTATTATTCCCTTTGCCTCATCTGCTAGATACATGCTACATTCTCTCTTGTAGTGTCGTTGCTTACTATAGTAGAAGCAGCGCATCTTAACTTAGTTCTTGAACTCCTTTCGCTTAGGCCTCAGAGCAAGCTTAGCACCCTTGCAAGAATTGGCTCTTTAAAGCTCTTGGACAACTTCCATCAAGGAGAGTTTGTTACGATTGGCGATAAGTCGCGTCTTTAATGCAACATAGCATGAGTGGAGTGAGCTTAGTAGCATATGAGCCGCTTGCTTATCCTCCACCGATTTGCCAATTAGCTCTAAGTGGATGAATAACGTCGTCATTTTGAGCACATGGGCTTGAAGCGGCATTCCGGGTCTAAGTCTAGCAATGTAGGCCTTAGCCCACACTTCTTGCCTCTCTCTAGTGAGGCACCCTTCTTGCGATGGCTTGATCCTCATGTTAGAGAGTGACCTAGTCACCTCCTCTATGAGACCATCATAGTTGCCTTTGACGCTCTTCGTGACCCTCAAGTTGACTACATCCTCTAGAACTTTGAGGAGCATGTCCGGAAAATAGTTGGAGAACTTCCCCTTCCATTATTCTGGGATGGAGTTTGCCATGAGTCTCGAGACCCTTTTGCAATCCCAACTCCATTCCTCATGTGCCTCATCACTCATAATCCCCTTTGAGTAAAAACTCGGGATTGGAGTGTCCAAGATGTACTCTAAATAACAATTTCAGAGGGTCTTTCGGAGTTCCTCTTCCCAGTCCTTAAAGTTCACTAAGTTCAATGAAAATGGTAACTTTTCGAGAAGTTTCGGGTACATTAGGTTGTTGTCATTAGTTGAAGACATGATTCTACAATTGAAAGAATTTGAAATGAAAAAAAATTCATAATACTAAATAAGATTTAATTCTAATTCATGCAAATTTCAAACTTATTAAAACATCTTATTCACACATTTAAAATTGTCCCTACTTCATGAAAATAAGGCAATTCCAAGATCTAAGGAATTAACAAGTAGTTAGGCATGCTTTGCCTTGTCCTAACACTTGTTTCCCCAAGGTAAGCAACTCTTTGCTAATGGCTCCAAGCCATTCTTGGTTAGATAATCGTCGCATCTAATGCTCTCTTGACGATTTATCTCTTTTTCCACAATATCGATAAGTTCAACCAAAACCAACATGCATACCCGATATGCCTTCTGTTCCTCGAAGTAGTAGTGATGCCTCGCTTTGGTGTAGCCCATCACTACTCTCGTTCGGTTGGTAAGAGTAGTTTTGGAAAGGCAAGTTTTACTCAATATTTTTAGGGACCTAGGGTTTTTATGTTGGTTGATTTAAGTGAACTTAATTAATCATCGCAACATATTGAAATCCTAAACATGCATCTATCATATCATTCACATATATAAGCATAAGCATAAATATACATAGAAAGCATAAGTTAGTGATGCATTTGGCAACTAGCATGACCCCTTGAGTCTTCAAGGGTCTTCTCTTGCAAGTTCATGGCTTTGTCTTCCAAGAACCTCCGTCTTCAAGATTTAACCAAAATTATGCAACTACTAGTATCTATGATTAGGACTAATCTAAAAACTAAGGTACAAAAATATTCAACGGTTCGTAGATCGTATTAAGATTTTTAAAAATACATTACGGAACGTAATCTGTATTTTCTATCCTAATCGGGCCTCACTAGTTGTCATTTCATGTGAGAGAATAAACATTCCACTCATCCATTCACTATTTGTGAATGGCCCATGCATTTTACGACGAAAAACATAACAATGCATAAACACGCATGAACTAGTAACTAATTTAGGTGGTTAATCCGATTAACGCGCCTAATTAAAACTAGTAAAAGTTAATTAATCCAATCAATTAAGCCGGTAAACACAAAATTTTGCCAAAACAAAATGTTGCAAGTGCCGATCAAAATCGAGGCCTAGCCTCCAAAAATTGAACATCCCCCACACTTAGCACGCATGGCGCGCACAGCATGCGGCTGCTGCTGCTTTGCGAGCATCAACCACGCATTGGTGCACGCACCAAGCACAGCCAGCCCTTAGCAGCCACATGCGGGCTGTTGTGCAGCCCAGCTAGCCGAGGGTGGTTTTGCCTTGGTTTGCATGCTAAACTCTCGGGATTAATTCCGTATTTTTCGTGACTTATGTAATTAATTCTAAATTAATTTTAGAATTAATTTAATGAGCAAAATGAAAATTATAACAAGTCTAACTTAATAAATTCATTCAAGTGCACAAAACCAAATTATTTCCAAGAACTATTCTGTAATAAAATTGGTTCAACTTGATACAACAAAATGAATAAGGGCTATTCTCACTATTAATTTAACCAACATAAATTAATCATGAGATTTGACAAAATTAAAAGGGAGTTGGAATTATGAACGTAAACATTCAAATAAATTCCAACTTTAACTTGTGAATCTTTAAAAACATTACATCTTCCAATATGAAGATTAATGAAATTTCTATCACAAGTTTGAAACATGATGACTTTAATCAACTTGGTAAATGATTAAATCAAGAAAGTTCAACAAAATTCATGGAATTTAGTAACTCAAAGTTCCAACCACTTAAAATAATTAAAGATTGGATCTTTAGCACTTAAGAGCCTCAAAACATAAACTTTTCACACTTAAAGCAATGGATTTGCAATTATGTGAAAATTGAGCCAACCTTTTAAGCACTAATTACTACAAAGTAACCATGCTTAAAGAGGTCCAAAAAAGCAGAAACTTAAAGGAAAGAACCAAATACATAATTACCATAAATATGCCATTAAGATTCAAGGTTAAAAGACTTAAAATTTTTTGTCAAAAACAAAAAACCCTCGAAAAAAGGCATTTCTGGTCGGATTTTGGCTTTTTCACAGTCTTAAAAGATTGAAAACTTTCCAAAACGTTGTTTCCACCCAAAATTCACTATTTTTGGGCGAAAATCTGGGTTCGGGGCCAAAAAACTCATAAAAACGGGATTAAAATTAATCAAATCGAGCTACTAATCTAATTAGTAACATAAAACCAGAAAAATAAAGCCATAAAACACAATAAAAAAATTTAGTTACAAAAATAAATGAGCAAGGCTCCGATACCGCTGTTGGGTTTTGATGAGTCCGACTCACCGCAGAAATAAAACCTGAGCTCAAGGAATACTCACAATTAATATAACTAAAAGATATAAATAAAAAGATAAGGGAAAAGACCAAATTACCCATGATGCGTGCTTCGCTCGACCTACCGATCTCTTACTTGAGAAAGCCAAGTCTCACAAGCACAACGACCTCCGATGGTATCCACCCACAACTCGACCCGACTGGTCTCTTCCTTGGAGTTTAGCCAAGTCGGACCAAAGACAACTATCCGAGTAATTAATGAACTTAAAGGTTTTCTCTCAAGTGGAGATGACTTTTTGAGTTCTTACTCAAGTGAGTTTCCCCAATTCCCAAGGGCAATATTTATAGGGAAACTCAAGTGAGGATTCCACTCTCCCATCAATGTGGGAGAGTTGGTAAAATCAATTTTCCAACTTTATTTTTAAATCAATAATAAAAGAAAATAGGAAACGAGTAATTAATCAACAAGTTGAAACATGGAGGGAGAGGGTAGGTAAGGACCACAAGGGAAGGGGGGGACCAAACTTTAATCCCCAAGACTCCCAAAAACAGCCCCCTCATTTCTCTCGGCTCCAATGTGGGCTGCCATCTGGCAGGCCATGCCTTGGGCGCCAAGCAGCCTTGCTGGCGCTTGGTGCTCTCGGCTCGGCCTACTGCTGGGCGAACGCATATGCGGCTATGCTGCTGCCTCGGCCCAGCACGCCTCACATGCTTGTGGGCTTCTGGCCGAGGGCATTGTGCGCTACACTACTAGCACGCTAGCTATCGCTGCTAGCTTGTTGCTGCTGCTGCTCGTGCATGCTAGCATTGCTTGCTAGCCATGCTTTAGCAGCGATGCTAGTAATGGTGCGCTAGCACGCCGCACCACGCACCAACAAGCCTGAGCTTAGTGTGATGCGCATGCTAGCCACCATTTTATCCCAAGTGCCACTAGCACTCGCTTTGCTCGGGGCATTCCGATGCTAGGGGTATATTGGGAACTTGTTGATTAATTATTGATTTTACCATCTCATCTTTTATTAATTCGACTCGACTTGCGACGCTCAGTCTCGTCGCCCCTTGCTCGATTTTCGACGTCTAATTTCATATTACTCGAGCAACTCATTAATTCCTTCTGGAATAATTCGTCGTGTCGGATCGTTGGTTGCTTGAGTGTGACTCGAAGGGTTTAGTTAAGATTAAGCTGTAATATTAATTATTCATTAATATTATTGATCGGAAGCGGCCTCCAACTAGGCATTCCGATCACTTGACCTTACTAGATAATTAGCTTTCTAATAACTCCGAATCCTCTATCAGAATAATACACTTGTTCGAAGGACACCATTCCTATCAGATGACTCCATAATGAAAGTATTTGGGTAACTTAGGCACGGAGGCTGAGTACTTTACACTTTGTGATGCAATGATGATATGAATAATAAATGACTCTAAGATGACAAGGCATGCTTCAAAGTTGTGTCAAGATTTCATGACAAAGGTTTCCTAAAGGGAAGGATTATTTGGTTATGTATGTATGACGTGTGTGAAAGTGAGACTACGGTTAGGCTGCAATGGCTAAAGTTGTGGAAAATATTTTGAGAAGAGTCAAATGATGGTGAATCTTTGGCTGAGTAGGCTAATGATGTAGGGATCAAGCCCCCAAGTTTAACTCTAAATTGATAGGGATGAGATTGAAGATCCCTTAATATGATCATTCATGAATGTAAATATGAATGTGAATGCATTATTATTAAGGTCGCACCCCAATGTGAGGTTGCCTAAGTATCCGTTAGGAATCAGGCCGAGCGTAGCCTTACCCAAACCTCGCATAAGTTTGCGTATACCTCAAAGAGTTCTTTTAAGGATTGTAACGGGGTTAAGCGAAAGGTTGAAGAAGAAAAGATAAAGGCTCAAGATCCAAAGTAAGCCCCAAAGGTGTGCAACTTTGTATGTGAATCTTAATATTTGTATGCTTAAGGTTTTCTCATTCTCGGACTCTATTATTTTTTACTCTCTTCTTTTTTTTTTTTTTTTTTTTTTTTTTGCATTTGCATTTTTTATTTGGATAAGTGTGGGCAATCCTGATCATGCGGTTTATCACTCACTTGGCATTCATGTTTCTCAGGCACGGTACCGAGCACTCAACAACAGACACAATATGAGACGTGTTCATATCAAAGACATTGGAACACTTGCCCTTTTGCACACTTTTATTGCTTTTCTAAACTTTTGAAATTTTTGGTAAAATCACTTAACCTTTTTCATTTGAAAATTGTATAAGTTGCACATCATCCCATCCCTAGGTTAGTTAGATGTGGGTTGAAAAAATAAAGGTCTATCATTAGACGAGGCTCAGAGTGGTTTATCAATAAAGGGATTTGTAATTCAAAGGGTTAAGGTGATACGATATGGCTACAAGAGGTGCCTCCAATCATTAGTATACCTTATGCCTTAGTTAGGCATTTTTTTTTGTGTGTGTGTGTAAAATGCAATGCAATGATCATATGAAAG
Source organism: Chenopodium album (assembly GCF_948465745.1). Lineage (NCBI taxonomy): Eukaryota > Viridiplantae > Streptophyta > Magnoliopsida > Caryophyllales > Amaranthaceae > Chenopodium > Chenopodium album. Next base: position 48,383,379 of record NC_137843.1, read on the forward strand.
AAAATAAATGCTCATTTTATTATAATAGAAAAGGTGTAAAAATCAAATTCATGAAATAAATCTAAGGAAAAGATAGAGGGTGCCTATGCTGGACTTATTAGGGAAAGGGGGATCAAAAATAAGAAAAGAAATCATGAAATCTTCGTCATTGAAGCCCGCCTCATGCTTATCACCACTCGGTCTTCTTGTCAGCTAGAGGGAATATATAGAATCTTTTTTGCATCGATAAGATCTTGGATGAGGTTTGAAACTTGTGACATTTATTTGTAGTATGACCGTTTCCTCGATAGTACTTGTAGTGGGAGTTGGGATTCCATTCGGGTGTTCTCTTATCAAAAGGAGGATCTTGCATAGGTCCAATTGGAGTGATAAGCCCTTTAGCATGGAGTCGATAAAATACAATACTGTAGCCTATTCCAATTGGGATGAACTTTCTTTCCGATTTTTAGTCTTTGAAACATCTTTGTCAAGAGTCCAAATTTCGTCGCTATAACTGCCATTTTGTTGGGAAGAAGCGGAAGAAGAATTTTTGTTGTCGTTGTTATTAATCTTGGCTTTCTTATTGCTCAGAGAAACATGAAGGCAATTTGAATTAATGAGGTCTTGAATACGATTTTTAAGGGAAAAGCACTTTTCGGTGGTGTGACCATGACCTCTATGATATTTGCAATAGGAGCTTGGATTCCAATTGGGAGAACGTTTCTCAGGTACTAGATCTGGGATTAGACTAACGGGGTGAATAAAACCTTGGCCCTGGAGATAGTCGAAAGCTTCATTATAAGTCACCCTATTGGTGTGTATTCATCAAATGGTCCGTTTTTCCCGTGGCTTAGGAGCATTGAGTTTTTCCTTAAATCCTTGATGGGAAGAAGAAGAAGGAGGAAACTCGTTCTTTTCACTTTTTTGATCTTGTCAATGAAAGTTTTGTTCTTTTCGCTAGGCCTTCTAGAGCACTCATGAGTATGTCAACAACTTTTCGTAGTTTATGAACGTCTTCTTTTAGACTTGACGAGTTTTCCCCATTATCACCTAAGAAAACATCTTCTTGACTAGCCATGATTACGAACTTTTTCCTTTGTCAAATCGGTTTATCGAAGGGTAGTACTTGGACAAGGGTGTTGTCTTTGAGTAACCGTCCTTCTCTCCTTGATCAAGTGTTGTGGACAAGGACTTCATTGTGTATGACAAGAGTGGTATGTATGGAGAATGTACGTAAGATGAAGGAATATGAATGGGGAAAGTGTTTAAGAATAAAAGTGTGAGATATGTAATGTATGGAATGATGATGTGGATGGAAATATATGGAAGAATTAGGAAGTAGAATAAACCCACAACTCAAATGACAGAATGGACGACTCATACATGGACGTAAGACATGGTCATGGTGACATATATACAAAGTGTGTGCACTTGACTAGTGAGTGAAAGTGACGTGCTTGAGACTTGTGTAAGACCATGGGACTACGTGCCTAGACTCAATTAATGACTAAATTATAACCTCGGTTATTAATTAATCAATAAATTAGACTCGACGCGAAGACCTGAGCAAGAAACCGGACCATTGCGTGACCAATGGCACTGTCGCGTCGCGATGGACCTTGACGTTCCGCGTCACAAGCCAAACTTCCGCGTCAACATTGAAACGTCGGTTAGAACCTGTTTCCAGTGTTATACTTGAAAAGGGTGAGCCTATAGTCGTGCTAAGTCATGTTAAGTCGAATATTATCAGACTTTAATTACTCATATCAATTAACTAATTTATTAAGCAAAGTCGTTTAGTCATTAATCAGTTTATTTAGACTTATTATTAATCACAATTCAAACAAACAATTAACTTAACCACACATAGGTTATGCACAAGCAAAATTCATAAGTAGTCAAATAGTCACAATATAATGCAATGAGTTTGCAATTTAATTATGGCCCTAGTTTCTAAAGTTTAAGGATTATGGTAGTCAAAGAGGGTCCATGGTTATGAGTCCAGATGCGTCGCGCGGAAGCCTTACCTTTGGAAGGGTTGGCGTGTATGGATGGGACCCTGCAAGTTAAACTTACTTCCATGGTTTGGTGAATTCACAAACTCAAATGTACCTTTCGTTGCATGGAGCGTTCCATTGGGTAGATGGAGCGTGAATTCCCATAGGGTTATGGCCATATGTAGAACACATATAGGTTTCAAAAAAGAAGGAAAAACTGAATCAAGAAGTAAAATCAGCCAAAACTAGAAGGCATATTTCTGGCTCGATATTGGAAGAACTCGGCGCAAGAAAACAGTATCCATCGCGAGGAGATGGCTCTATCGCGCCGCAATAAGGTTATGGCGTCGCTATAAGGCCATCGCATTGCGATGAAACCTGTTTTCTCGCGAAAGTTCCTACATGCCTAGGCAGCTTTCTGCATTCTCAAAATTTTTCGATTTTTCGTAGTATTCTTTTGATTCTAGTTATGAAAGATATTTCCTAATTTTCCTACGTGTAAAAAGCCTATGTTTTTGACACATTACGGATGTTCTTTGCAATGCGGATCTTTTTATGTTTATGCCACAATGTTAATCAAAATTACACACATGAATACTTAGAACATTTCGAGTCTCATCCACTCATTATAAATTAATTGCCAAATTAAATTTTAGGAATTAAAATAGAAATCCTCCCCAGCAGAGTCGCCAAAAAACTGTAGGGAATATTTCAAACACCCAACTTTGAGCCCCACAGTGATCATGCGTTTGAGCATGGTGGCGGCCAAAGGAAAGGAAGCTAGAGTAAAAGAGTCGCCAACTAGTTTTATGAACTTGTAAACTGTTCACGAGGTGTGAAGGTTACTCCCCAATCACGATCACAGAGACCGCTAACTCCATAGTGGTCCGGAACCATGACTGGATATTCGGGGATGATTGTACAAATTCAACCTAAAAGAGATTGAACCCGCCCAAAATAGGCCTCCACTTTATTCTTCTCATATTCATGTGCGCTTTCCGATTAACATACAATCATTAAGCTATCCCTAAACCCGTTTAATTTATGTTGGTTGATTATAAATGCACAAATAAATCTATTATTGGCAATCACTTGAGTTAAAATCATATTAAGCCAAAATCAAATTATTAATTATCTTATAGGCGTGATTTCAAGTACAAATTCCCTTTAAACCTGCAAGAGAGGGCGTGATCAAGCAATAACAATAATATAATCAAGCAACAATAATAATTATATAGACACAACAAATCATTATCATCATAATAATCATCATAAAAGCATAATAATATTAGCAAGACCCTAGGCATGTTACTAACATGATATAAGAAATAGGAGGCACCCTAAACATGATACTAGAAATCATAAAGACATCCTAACATAATACTTGGAATATTAGTTAATACCCTAAACATGATACTAGGAATTAATATAAAATTATAAAACATGATTTTTATATCAAAGTAATAGTAAGTAATCAAATTACTTACTTTGATGCCTTGTATCTCTTTCTATCAAAAGAATACACACGTTAGTAAATTTTAATAAAATATTAAATCAAACAATTAAAATAATATTAATTGAAATATAGATTTGGGATCAAACCTTCAGAACTATCAACCTTTCACGTCTAGGGCAAAGGAGACTTCGAGCTTAGCTAGGTATATCTATGTCTCGTGATGGACGTATGATGTATTTTTAAAAGGCTAGGCTTAGAAATCAAGAGAGAAAGAATAAGCTTTATCTTAGAGAGAGAAGAGAGATGACGATTGTGAGTGAATTGAAAACGGGGAAAATCGTCACTATTTATAGAGAAAAACGACCGTAAATGATCAGAAAAGAGAAAGAATTTGACCTGGAGTAAAACAAGCTCTATCGCGGCGCGACAGAGTCATCACGGCGCGATGGCTCTATCGCACAGTGATAAGCCTATCGCGGCATGATAGAAGTTGTACGATAAAATTCGAACAGATCCTTCTTCCAATTGAATTGGGTTTAGAAGAGTCCGTACTTATCTTTTATTAAATCAGATTTAATCTTTTTTTTAAAACACTTGTTTTATTCCAAATAGAATTCTTTATCTTTTCAAAATCAATAATAATTATAATTATGAATCTTAATCCCTTTAAAACTTAAAATAACCTTCTAGATAATTCTAATGACTTTAGGAATGCTGAATTATAACTAATGGACCCTCCACATGATCATCGGGCCGTACATAAAACCCGTTTCAGTCCCAGTTTAATATTTTGGCCGTAAGTTCCTCGTTATAACTCGAATTGGGCTTATAATTGATCATTGGAAATCTATTTTCAAGCCCTATCCAACTACACAATTATTGGACCCATATCATGTACCAAATTAAATTGGATTGGACGTTTTTTACAAATGGGATAAAAAATGAATGATTTTCGAAATACGTGCAAAATGAACTATTTTTATTAAAAAAATTTAAAAACATAGAAGAATTAACGAGAATCTCCACATTTTACCTCATTTGATATTCAATGACGTGAAAAGTACTCATCAGTGGGTTTGGTTTTTGGGGAGACACAATCAGGTGTCTACAACACGTTTTAAATTAGGTTATATTGTTAAATACCAAAGACTTTGGCACACCATAATGAGTAATGATATTTTTCCAGATAAAGGATGACACATCCGTCCATTTAATACCTCGGACGACCTCAGCTTCAACCCATTTCGTGAAGTAGTCCACAGCTACTAAAACGTACCACCTCTGCCCCGTTGCTGGAGTATACAACCCTAAGATGTTCATGTCCCATTTTGCAAAGGGGAGATGACTGTTTATGTTCGACAAGCTTTTTGTCGGGCGGTGAATGAGGGTTGCAAATCTCTGGCATTTGCTACATTTTTTCACCATTTCCACGGTGTCCAAATTTATGTTTGGCTAGTAGTACCCTAGGTGGGTAACTTTTTCTGCTATGCTCGTTCTCTAATGTGCGATCCGCACTGTCCTTGATGCAAGTCATCCAAAACATCGTGCCCTCTCTCTAGGGTGATGCACTTCAAGTACGATTTCAAAAAGGTTGTTTTGAATAATTCCCCATCCTTCATCTCGAACCAAGCCGCCCTCTTCTTCATCAGCCAACTCTCTTTCGGATCGGCTAAAAGTATTCCATCCCTTAGGTAGGAGATGACTCCATCCATCCAAGTAGAGCTTTTGTCAATGATTTGTACTGGCTCGGCATCAATACTCCACTTTTCCTTTACTTTCCAAAACACTGATCTGGGAGTTTCACATGATGCCGAGGATGCTAACTTAGAGAGCGCATCCGCTTGATGATTCTCCGAACGGGGAACTTGTTATAAGGTAAAATGCTCTAGGCCCTCTGCCTCATCTTTTACCATATGTAGATATTTCATCATAGCCGGCTCCTTGGCTTCATGATCACCATTCACTTGACTGGCTATTAGCTAGGAGTCCGAACTAGCATCAATTTTTGTTGCCTCGGCTGCCTTACACATTTTAAGGCCGACTAGAAGGGCTTCATACTTGGCCTCATTGTTAGAGGCTTGAAATTGAAATCTCATTGCGTACTCAAACTTATCCCCTTCAGGTGACTGATAAATTATACCAGCGCCGCATCCGGTCGTTGTTGCACTACCATCCACATAAACCTTCCAAATTTGATCCCCTACCGGATGCAAATCCGGCCGTGGCATTTTAGCCAAAAAAATCAGCAAAGGCTTGCCCCTTAATCGTTTTCTTGGGCTCGAACGTGATCTTTGTGTAGGTTCACTTGAATGGGCCTTACACATTCAGCTCCAAGGCTCACTTGAGCATTCAGCCATTGGCCTCTAAAGTTTCAAACGACTTCTTCAACTGTTGGTTTGTGTAGACCACAATTGAATGGGCCAGAAAATATGGCTGCAGCTTCTTTGACGCTATGAACAATGCTAGGCCGAATTTCTCAATGGGTGGATACCTAAGCTTGACGGTTTACAGTACGTGACTAATGAAGTACACAGGGATCTAATGGCCGTCCCTTTCAGCAAGTAGGACGGCACTTAAGGAATAATTTAAAGTGGCAAGATACAAATATAGCTTTTCGTCCTTGAGCGGACTAACGAGTCGAGGAAGTGTATGCAGATGGTTTATCATTTGTACGAAGGTTTCCACAGCCTCTTCCTTCCACTCGAACATGGCTTTTTTCTTCATTGTCTATAAGAAATATTGGCACTTGTCCCCTGACTTTGACATAAATTAGCCGAGTGCAGCTAAACAACCAGTTAGTCTTTGCACTTCTTTGATTATTCTCGGTGACTTCATGTCTAGGACAACCTGGATCTTTTCAAAATTAGCCTCAATTCGGCGCTGATCATTTAGAAATCCGAGAAATTTGCCGGACTCAACACTAAAGACACACTTCTTTGGATTTAACATCATCTTATGCCGCCTAAGTTCGGTGAACGTTTCTCGAAGATCATTCAGATGGTCAGCCGACCTCTTTGATTTGACGATCATATCATCAATATAGGCTTCCATGTTCCGGCCAATCTTATCTCTAAGATCGTATTCACAAGTCTCTGAAAGCTAGCAGGGGCATTCTTAAGGCCAAATGACATAACTTTGTATCAATACAGCCCTTGCTTGGTCACAAGAGCATTTTACTAAGTTTTAGGACGCATTTTCATCCTAAATGGCCTAAATAAGGCATATATGACTTCTACTTTGCCCATTTTCTTTATTTCTTAATAAATGAACTAGTTCTTTCTCATAATATGTCAATGTTTCATAGTTTTAGGTGTCTAAGGCTTGAAATCACATCAAAAGAGCATTTTACTAAATTTTAGGATGTACCTCATCAAGCTGTAGAGTGTCCGTACAATTAGTCACTATGTCAACCATGAATCTCATCACGTATAGGCCACAATCAACTCCATTATCTTGTTGTGCGCACTAGCATAGGAACAAATCACATGAATTAAACATGTATGGCAAATTAGCAATACTTTACACAATGTTTATTACGATAATCACAATATCGTGTGGCATTACCATTGGTGATTTCCATGTAGGACCCTGAGGAGCACGACAATGTAGCTTCTTCATCACACTATAGAAAGTAAATACAAATTTGATTAGTCGGACTACTAAATGAGTTAGGTAATTATAATCAACACTAGGTTGCTATATTTACTTTTGCAGTATAGCCCGCACGAGCAACTTCTTTGTTGATCGAGCTGAATCAAGGTGATAGATTGTGTTATTGAATGAACAAATCACCATGAGGGACCAATGCAAGCTACATAAATTCACAATCCATAAACAAATCAATCATTAGGAGTCAACGTATAATTCCAATGTGGAAAGAATTGAATTAGACATGGTTAAACGTACTCATCATAACATGGGGCGAATATGGACATGTCTGCCGCACGCACTGATTCCTTGATACTTTGTTCAACATAATACATCACGTCAAGGTGGTTGTCTAAGATTTTAGTAGCAGATATCTGCTCGGGGCATAACCACCCAACTTTACAAGGGGAATAAGTGTCACTTAAGTGCTCTTGTAAAGCTCTGCATGCATGAACATTGAAAAATTAATTGAAATATGAAGGATAATCACCACTAATCTGAATAACATAATTTAAGTGGCATTGAAGTACCTCATGAATATTTGAATGAGGGAAATGTTAAGCATTGAACCACTTAGAAATTCCTTCACATCTTGTTTGTATAACCATACACTTGCATCCTTATCATAGTGGAACATTGCCTTAGGAAGTGCAACTTCCATGGGATCGTCATTAGGCAAATGACTAAAATGATTGTGTAGAAAAGTTAAATCCTTAGAGAGCGATTGAAGGACATTGTCTCCAACAAGTGGAGTAGGTTGCATGGCTGAACCTTTCAAAGAGTTCTTCTTCGACGCTACTTCACTCTTCGACCGTTGTTCATTCATCTTATTTGTAGGTTGATCAATGCTTGTAGGCTTCTCCACCCTCCTTCTCTTTGAAGTTTGGCCTTTATTCGAAATCTGATCAAACAAAGATTAGTGAGGATAAAACATTCTTCATCGGGTGAAGCTACTAAGGGCGCAGCAGCCCAGGCAAAGCTGTTGGGTTTTGATGAGTCTGACTCACCGCGAAAATAAAACCCGAGCCAAGAACAAACTCACAATTGATATAATCAAAAGACATAATTAATAAGACTAAGGAAAGACGGAATTACCCTGACGTGGGGAAAACTAGGTCGTTGGGCTAATTCTCCCTAAGCCAAACAAAATTTATAAACACTTAACAAACCTAAATACAAGTATAGAGGTAAGTCAAGGGTCGAACCCAAAGGAACGGTAATGCCTAAGTGCTTCCAATTAAATTCCTAAGCTAGGTCGAAGACGAGTGATAAAAGGTGACTCTAACATCTACTAAAACGAAGAAACCAAACAAATATAAAAGCTAGGGATTAGGATCCGCAAATAATGGCAATGAACGATGCAAATTGGAATGGAAAGTCGACTAAGTCAAGCAATGTGAGGGAAAATCAATCAAGCAACCAAAAGAGCATGCCAAGCTATTCTCCTAGAGGTCTAACTAGCGTCAACTACGATAAACTCTAGCTAGGAAACATCACAAGACACCTCAATCGTGTAAATGCAAGCCACAAATCAATGGTCCGTATCAATGTGAACTTACAATGCAATCTAGTGCAATAATCAAAGTTAGCTACTCTCTAATTAATCACACACATGCACATGATCAATCAACCAAGTTTAATCACATCATCAACTCCATCAATTATCCCCAATTCACATCAATTCATTACATCAAAGCTTCACCAAATCCCTAACCAAACAACTACTCAAACATTATCATCAATTCTACCAATACAAACATCAATATCCAAAATCAATCATCAATTTATCAAAATCAAATCAAAATCAACAATCAAAACAATGAATATTAAACAAAGCAATAAATGAGATAGAGTTAGAAATGCTCATTGATAATAGAGTAGATCTCCAATACAATTGTCACATTTGAATCTTCAATCTCTCAATCACCATTGAAATTCCTCACTTTCTCTCTCTAAAATCTACTCCTAAAATTAACCCTAAAAATAGAGAGAGAAGCTCTCAACTAAGCTAGGAAAAATGATCTAAAATCTAATTGTAATTCTAATTCTAATTGTTTCTCTCTCTACCCAAAAATGGGTATTTATAATACAAGAGATTAAAAGAAAATAAAATATAAAAGAAAAGGAAATAAAAGGGAAAAGAAAATAAAAGGAAAAGGAAAAGGAAAAGAAAAGAAAAGAAAAGAAAAGTAAAACAAAAGAAAGAAAAGGAAAAATAAAATAAAACTAAAAACAAAAACAAAAAGAAAATAAAAATAAAAAGAAATCAAAAGAAAACGAAATAGCTGCTTCATCTTCATCAGGGAATTAATTCCCTGCTTCTCACGCCCATCATCATCAGCAATCAACGGCCATCACAACCATCATCATCATCAATCAACGGCCAACAATTTGCCACGCACAAATGGAGACCCAGCTGTGTGCGGCCGCACTCGAAGAACGTGCGCCCGCACCTACTGAGGTAAGAGTGAAGGTGGAGCTGCGGTGGTGCTGCGAGTGTTGCGGGGCCAATAGGTGGCTGGCTGGGCAATTGAATTGCGGGAATTGTGGTGCGAATTGGGGGTAATTGCAGGTGGGTGTTGGTGGTGTTTGGGGGCAGCAGGGGCTGCGTGAAGTGGTGGTGTGTTGGAGGTGCTGCGTGAACTGATGGTGGCTGGAGGTTGGTGTTGCGTGGTGTTGCGGGGTGAGGTTGTTGTTGGTTGATTTGTTGTTGTTGTTGCTGTGATTGCGGTGGCTGTGGCTTGAGGTGCGAAGGTGGCTGTGGGTGCTGGTGTGTGTGTTGGGGGGTGAAAGGAGGTTTGGAGGTGCGTGTTGGTGGAAGGCAGCAGCTGTGAGGAGTGAGGAGCAGGGGAAGGAGAACAAAGGAAGGCAGGGGAAATAAGGGAGAGCAAGAACAGGGGAAAGTGTGTGGAACAGGGGAAGAGAAGGAGGAGTTGCTGCCTCCTTTCATCACCATCACCATCATCTCACTATCATCACCATGATGGTGATGAAGGTCAAAGTATGCAGTAGCTATCATTCAATTTGGACTTCGAACCAACACCTACAAACGCACATAAAACCGATGAATAAAAATAAAGTAAAATAAAACTAAAACCGATAAATAAAAGTAAAAGAAATAAAATAAAAATGAAAATAATAAAAGAAAGAAAATAAAATAAAATGAAAATAAAATAAAGTAAAGGAAAATGAAATAAAAATAAAATCAAATAAACTAAAATAAAATAAAATTAAATCTATAAAATCTAAAATAAAAAGGAAACAACTAAAATAACGAAAATAAAAGAAATAGAAGAGAAAATACTAGAAAACCAAAGAAATGCTCAAAAGCCGTAAAATAAGAGAAGAAAGGTAGAAAAGAGAGAAAAAGCATAAAACCGAGCATTTATTGAGCAAGAAAGCAATGAAAAGAGGACAAAAAGGACCTAAATGCTCATCAAATGTGTGTCATTTATGACACACATCAAATACCCCCAAGCTTACCTTTTGCTCGTCCTCGAGCAAAACAAAACCAAGGGAGTGAAAATGACGAGCTTATTAAAACAAACTAAAGAAGAGACGAGATGAGAATATACACTAACTCACTGTCGTAGGAATCACGATTGTTTTTAGCTACAACAAGCCCTTTAAACCCCAAAGTCGCCTATGAGGACGAGTGAGGTCTCGTAAGGGTATCCTAAGAGTTTGACCCATAACTCTCATAGCAATACAAACTAGGCAAAGCATGAAAAAGAAAACAAAATACAAGAAAAGCAAACAAATGTTCATGAAAGGACTTTTGCAAATGTACAAGCACAAGTGGATGCAAATCTTTCTAAACAAGTAAGGGAGTGCACGTTCTAAGATACCCAAGGTTGATTGAAACATAAATATGCTAAGCATAGGAACTAGCTTTCACAATCCACTTTCATCCCAAACGATCTTACCGCGTTCTTCCTAATAGCTTCAAATCGACCTCAAATGAGCATCCCAATGATTCCACGAAGGAACCGGAAAAAGAGAACTTTTAGGCTACTCGACATCTTGACTTTTGCATTCCCTCTCTCTATTCCTAAAACTCACATTCCTCTCCACCGATGAGTGACTCAACCATTTAGGTCAAAAGGTCTTTCCCCAAGATTGTAACGTAAGGCAATAAGGGTGAAGGTAGGCTAAAATTTAAAATTTGGTGGTTTTCCTAATAGTGAAGCAAAGATTGCGCATATCTTTACACCAAGACTAAGTTGTCACCAAACAAAAACAACACCCCCAAGCTTACTCGAAGCTATAAACCACAAACATATACACAAAAAGCGTGAGAACGCTTCCCCCCAAGCTTAAATGGAGCATTGTCCTCAATGCTCAAAAAGGGAGAAAACTCACATCAAAATATTTTGAATTTTTCATTTTTCACTTTTTTTTCTTTTTTTTTTAATAGTGCTTTGTCCTCGCCTCTTTTAACTTTGGACGGCTTTTTCGATTTTGCACTTATTTGTCCATGCCTTTTGTAATGTAGGACGGCTTTTACTCAAACTCATTTGCCATTATTCACAAGGAAAATAAAACACAAACTTGCTTTCATAAGAACCAAACATTCCAACTTCTCCACCACAAACTCCATCAAGAATGATCAATTGCTTCACAAAAACCAAGAAAGAAAGAAAAATGAAACAAAAGGCCAAAGATCTAAATTAAAGATGTGGCTTGAAAAGAAGGGATAAGGTTCAAATGGTTGCAAGGAGGCAAATGTAAACCCAAAAATAAAGAAAATGAATAATACTATCCTAAAAATGAAAAATACCACCCCGAAAAAGGTGCCTTTGTCCTCCCTAAATGGTTCGGTCTCGGATTCAAGATATATGAGTCAAGTTTCAAGATTAGGTTTGCAAGAAGTCAAGGATCCATGCCGCTCATACAAGTAAGGTAGAAGGCTTGAAAAACATAGAACTCACATGGTTGTAGCAAAAACTCACTATTGGTGTCAAATCGACTGTAGGAAGCAACTACCAAACATGCCACAAACAAGTAGAATCCGGCTTCATGTTCCCACTAGTTCTAACCAACTACCTTAGCATGCTTTATCCTAGAATCAACCAAGCGTACTCTCAAACCGTGCACACCGTTACCATTTAGGAAGAAAAGCATTCAATTATACAAGTCCAAATGTTATTATGTCCAAAGCAAGAACAAAACAAAACACATTGCAAATTTGCCTTGATAGAAACAAAAATCTTTTTGGAGTTTTTTCAAAACATAAGAGACATGGAAAAGCATATACAAAGGTGCATAACACATATGAATCACCATTCCACCAAACATGATAGAATACCCTCCCCCAAGCTTGAATGAGACAATACACTCAAACATAAATCATATAATCCATGGGAGGGGAAAACAAGGAGATCAATCCAACAAACCAACATATGTCCAACATGGCATCATCCACTAGAGAAAGAGCAAAGAAAGATATTACCGGATGTGAGGTGGGTGTAAATACCCGCAAATGACCCAATTAAACCTTTCAAAGCTAATTTCTCAAGAATTGAACCTTGTCTTCATATGCACGCAAAGATAGGAGTCAACCTTCCTTGATTCTTGATCCAAATCGAAGCACCAAAGTATATCAAGTCATGTACCTAGCAAAAGGCACACAAAAATTTCCATGAGAGAAAATCTATTCTAAAAAGAAAAGGAAAATCTAATCTAAAACACGGGTTACTTCCCGAGAAAGGCTTGCTTAAGGTCCAAGCTTGACCGCTCTAGTAAAATAATATTGCAACGATCGCAAGAGCTTGTCAAATGCACTACTACACATTTCATAAGATAGAATGTAGGCAAATGACGGAAGAAAAACGTGCAACAAGATCATTGCACGCAAGTGAGAAGGGAGGTGCCAAAAGAAAGAAGAGGAAGGATCAAAAGGAAAAACAAGAAAATAAGAAGAAGAAGGGGGAAAAGAAAAAAAAGAAAAAGGCAAATCCTCCTCACTAGGATATTTTTGGGTGGCAACATCACCCTCTTCCTCAATTTGAGATAAATGACCCACATGCAAATCCTCATAGACAAAAGGGTCCCCAATGGGCTTACCAACAAAGGAAGGGAGAAAAATAGGGCAATAGGGGATGTGGTCAAACTTTGGAGAGAAAGGGGTATGAGAAATAGGTAAAGGGTTCGCGACTCCCTCAACACAAGGTCTCACATCGCCAATGAGGGCATAAAAATCAATCATAGAATCCTCAAAAGAAGAACACTCATGATCACCATCTCCCTCAAACATCCAACTCCCAAGAGGAACCACATAATCTCCTCCACTACCTTCATGAACAATAGCTCCCTCAACTTCCTTAAAGCCTAAAGTCTCAAAACCATGCATGAATGGAGGCAAATATAACTCAAAATCATCTCTCTCCCATGAAGCTTTCTTAATCAACTTGTTTAAAAGGTTATGGCTATTCCTTATGCACTCAATAAACACATTTGACATAACCTCAAACGAGTCCAAATACTCATGGATAGAAGAGTCACATTCACACACTTGAGACTCATCACAAAGGGTGGGAGGGTTGGGAATTTCAAATTCAACACTCTCTTCTCTCTCAACTCCTTCACCATCACTCATATGCTCACCAAAGGTATCCTCACACACTCTTGGTTGCTCAAAATCACCATCATCATCCTCAACACACACATTGGATTTGTTATTTTCACACACAAGCATCAAAGATGACAATTGGCTTTTTAGCTCTTCATTTCTCCTTCTTCCCTCCTCAAAACGCTCCTCACTCTTTTTCATCATCTCCAATTGACTTCTCAAAAAATTAAGAGTAGACTCCATTTTAGGCCCAAGATCATCACTAAGCTCAACATGCCTAATTCGAGTTTCCATGGTAGCAATAAGAGATTCAAAAGATGTAGGAGATTGAGGCTCAACAAAAGAAGAAGAAGTACAACCAAAATTGGAAGAATCAACATTGAAATCATGAGCATGTACATCACATTGGGGGGGTGGGGGCAAAATCAAGAACATAAGATTCATTATCAAGGGAATGAAGCACATCACAAGAAGGCATGGTAAATAATGAAGAATATTGAAACACACCATTAGCATCAACTTGAGCATGTACTCCATTATCATGAACAAAAGGGGAAATAGAGTTGAAATCATGTGTTCTAGGTTCACTAATGGGATCATGTGACAAATCATGGGAAATCATGCTAACATTAGAAGAATCAAGACATTGCACATCAAAATTAGGAACATTATTATCCCTATTATAAACATCCCTAGCAAACCAAACATAAAAATCCCAAGCATCATCAATTGACAATGCTCTAAATTCACCATTGTGCATGCATTCAACTTTATCCCTAGTTTGCTCATTCAAACCAAAATAACAAACCTCACAAGCCTCCCAAAGGCTACTACAATTACAATCAAGAAATCCCTCTAATCTATTAAAATATTCACAAAAAGGCTCATTGTCAAATTGAGGAAATGAGAGACATGCCATTTTATACAAAACAAGCAAAAATCAAATAAAAGAAAAGTATACACAAAGACCTAGACTCAAGCAATCAAAAACACTCAAACATAGACACCGTTCCCCGGCAACGGCGCCATTTTGACGTGGGGAAAACTAGGTCGTTGGGCTAATTCTCCCTAAGCCAAACAAAATTTATAAACACTTAACAAACCTAAATACAAGTATAGAGGTAAGTCAAGGGTCGAACCCAAAGGAACGGTAATGCCTAAGTGCTTCCAATTAAATGCCTAAGCTAGGTCGAAGACGAGTGATAAAAGGTGACTCTAACATCTACTAAAACGAAGAAACCAAACAAATATAAAAGCTAGGGATTAGGATCCGCAAATAATGGCAATGAACGATGCAAATTGGAATGGAAAGTCGACTAAGTCAAGCAATGTGAGGGAAAATCAATCAAGCAACCAAAAGAGCATGCCAAGCTATTCTCCTAGAGGTCTAACTAGCGTCAACTACGATAAACTCTAGCTAGGAAACATCACAAGACACCTCAATCGTGTAAATGCAAGCCACAAATCAATGGTCCGTATCAATGTGAACTTACAATGCAATCTAGTGCAATAATCAAAGTTAGCTACTCTCTAATTAATCACACACATGCACATGATCAATCAACCAAGTTTAATCACATCATCAACTCCATCGATTATCCCCAATTTACATCAATTCATTACATCAAAGCTTCACCAAATCCCTAACCAAACAACTACTCAAACATTATCATCAATTCTACCAATACAAACATCAATATCCAAAATCAATCATCAATTTATCAAAATCAAATCAAAATCAACAATCAAAACTATGAATATTAAACAAAGCAATAAATGAGATAGAGTTAGAAATGCTCATTGATAATAGAGTAGATCTCCAATACAATTGTCACATTTGAATCTTCAATCTCTCAATCACCATTGAAATTCCTCACTTTCTCTCTCTAAAATCTACTCCTAAAATTAACCCTAAAACTAGAGAGAGAAGCTCTCAACTAAGCTAGGAAAAATGATCTAAAATCTAATTGTAATTCTAATTCTAATTGTTTCTCTCTCTACCCAAAAATGGGTATTTATAATACAAGAGATTAAAAGAAAATAAAATATAAAAGAAAAGGAAATAAAAGGGAAAAGAAAATAAAAGGAAAAGGAAAAGGAAAAGAAAAGAAAAGAAAAGAAAAGTAAAACAAAAGAAAGAAAAGGAAAAATAAAATAAAACTAAAAACAAAAACAAAAAGAAAATAAAAATAAAAAGAAATCAAAAGAAAACGAAATAGCTGCTTCATCTTCATCAGGGAATTAATTCCCTGCTTCTCACGCCCATCATCATCAGCAATCAACGGCCATCACAACCATCATCATCATCAATCAACGGCCAACAATTTGCCACGCACAAATGGAGACCCAGCTGTGTGCGGCCGCACTCGAAGAACGTGCGCCCGCACCTACTGAGGTAAGAGTGAAGGTGGAGCTGCGGTGGTGCTGCGAGTGTTGCGGGGCCAATAGGTGGCTGGCTGGGCAATTGAATTGCGGGAATTGTGGTGCGAATTGGGGGTAATTGCAGGTGGGTGTTGGTGGTGTTTGGGGGCAGCAGGGGCTGCGTGAAGTGGTGGTGTGTTGGAGGTGCTGCGTGAACTGATGGTGGCTGGAGGTTGGTGTTGCGTGGTGTTGCGGGGTGAGGTTGTTGTTGGTTGATTTGTTGTTGTTGTTGCTGTGATTGCGGTGGCTGTGGCTTGAGGTGCGAAGGTGGCTGTGGGTGCTGGTGTGTGTGTTGGGGGGTGAAAGGAGGTTTGGAGGTGCGTGTTGGTGGAAGGCAGCAGCTGTGAGGAGTGAGGAGCAGGGGAAGGAGAACAAAGGAAGGCAGGGGAAATAAGGGAGAGCAAGAACAGGGGAAAGTGTGTGGAACAGGGGAAGAGAAGGAGGAGTTGCTGCCTCCTTTCATCACCATCACCATCATCTCACTATCATCACCATGATGGTGATGAAGGTCAAAGTATGCAGTAGCTATCATTCAATTTGGACTTCGAACCAACACCTACAAACGCACATAAAACCGATGAATAAAAATAAAGTAAAATAAAACTAAAACCGATAAATAAAAGTAAAAGAAATAAAATAAAAATGAAAATAATAAAAGAAAGAAAATAAAATAAAATGAAAATAAAATAAAGTAAAGGAAAATGAAATAAAAATAAAATCAAATAAACTAAAATAAAATAAAATTAAATCTATAAAATCTAAAATAAAAAGGAAACAACTAAAATAACGAAAATAAAAGAAATAGAAGAGAAAATACTAGAAAACCAAAGAAATGCTCAAAAGCCATAAAATAAGAGAAGAAAGGTAGAAAAGAGAGAAAAAGCATAAAACCGAGCATTTATTGAGCAAGAAAGCAATGAAAAGAGGACAAAAAGGACCTAAATGCTCATCAAATGTGTGCCATTTATGACACACATCATACCCTTAAAGCGTGCTTCACTCGACCACGGAGCTCTTACTTCATAAAGCTTAAGTCTCACAAAGGGCGATGACCTCCGACGGTATCCACCCGCAACACGACCCCGACTCGATCTACTACTTGGAGGTTAGCCAAGTCCGACCAAAAAGACTACCCGAGTAATGAGTTTAAAGGTTTTCTCTCAAGTGGAGTTGCCTTTTCTAACTCTTACTCAAGTGAGTTTCCCCAAAATCCCAAAAGGGATTTTATTGGGAAACTCAAGAGAGAAATCCACTCTCCCATCAATGTGGGAGAGTTGGTAAAATAAATATTCCCCTTTTATTTTTAAATCAAAAATAAAAGAAAATAGCCAACAACAAATTAATCAACAAGTGGCATTCCATGAGGAGAGGTTAGGTAAGGACCACAAGGTAAGGGGGGACCAATACTTGATCCCCAAGGCTCCCAAGAGAAACCGGCCAACACTCCCACATGGCCCAACCAACGCGCGCCAGCTAGCGCTGCCAGCCATGGGCGCCAAGGCTGCCCAGCTGGCTGCCTGGCCCCAAAGCTGGGCACGCCAGCTGCTCGCACGGTCCAGCAGGGAGCGGTATTCAGCGTCGCATTGATGCGGGCTGCTGGGCGCTACTGCTTGGGCTATCCGCATCGGCTAGCGAGCATTGCTATTAATTATACATTAATATTATTAATCGGAAGCGGCCTCCACCTAAGCATTCCGATCACTTGACCTCATTAATTAATTAGCTTTTCAATAGCTCTGAACCCTTTATCGGAATAATACACTTGTTCGAAGGACACCATTCCTTTCAATCTCCCACTTGTCCTTCCGGAGAAGTGAGCTTTTAGTGTATAGCCTTTTTCCCATGTCACTTAATGTCTTTTCAGGAACTATAAGGTAAGATTATTCATCATCCTTATTATGTCCAGAAGTTTTTCTCAAAATCCGAGTTTGACTATCAATAAATAGATGATTTCTAAAATTCTTCCGAGCTCGGCCATGCATTTTCACAGTCTCGCTCTTCGAGAGGCCTTGTAAACAACAAAGACATGTTCCCTATTGTTAGTAAGGGGACATTCCCAGTCTTGTAATGTCAGCTTCTCTTACAAAGAGGACCTAGCCACCCGATTGTTGTCGTTATAATCCCCATGTACGGCAGACGTTTAACCAACATTAAAAGAGACTAGTACTTAAACAAGAGAACTCACAATACTCATGGTCGAGGAAACAGGTTCCGATAGTTATAATGAGAAATATACTTATGACGATATTAAATCTCTTAAAGTATTCTCATAGGTCGATCTAGTATGGTTCTAAACCAATACCTGTGCAAATGACTTATGACAATCATGTCCTTGTAGCACAAGAAACGGGGCTATAAATAATACCACACACTAATATCAAGTTGTCATTAATCTTCCACCATTTAAATGACCTCGATTAGGGATAATTTTCGATTAAAATATTCAATGTTCACTTAATAGGTGTTTCTTTATCCAAGACATTGTCTTGATACCCTATTTTGAATATGCTCAAAATTGAATGGACCCAATAGTTAATTCTAAACCACAATTAAATATCGACGGAGTGATAAACTTGCATGAAAAATTTAATTACTCCAAAATTGAATGGTTTATCATAGTGTCTTACATTAAAATTGTCCAAAATTAATTAAATACTAAATAAGGAAATCAAAGCTAGTCTCCAACGTGCTTGATTCCCATTGCCTCAACGTGCTTGTTGTGCTTCACTTGAGACAAAGGTTTAGGAAGTAGATCGGCTACATTGTCGCCCGTTCCAACTTTACAAATTCTGATTTCACCCTCTGACTTCCATTCTCTTATCATGTGAAATCGCCTCTAGACATGTTTGACCTTCTGATGTTCTTGTGGCTCTCTGGTCTGAGCAAAAGCTCTATTGTTGTCACAATACAGGTCTATTGGACCCTTGATGGAGGGTACAACATCAAGTGCACCAACGAACTTGCAAATCAAAACTGCCTCCTTAGCTGCCTTAGATGCTGCTAAGTATTCGGCTTTAGTTGTAGAATCTGCAATTGTGCTTTGCTTAGCAATCTTCTAACTAAACGCTCCTCCATTAACACAGAATATGTACCTAAACTGTGACTGGAAGTCGTCTCTGTCTGTCTGGAAGCTTACGTCGGTGTAACCTTCAACAACCAATTCTTTTTTGCCACCATAGACTAGAAATTTATCCTTGTTCCATTTCGGGTACTTTAGGATATTCTTGGCGTAGTCCAATGCGCCTCTCCTGGGTCTAATTGGTATCGGCTCGTAGCACTCAAGGCATACGATACATCCGGCCTATTACATATCATGGCATACATGATTGATCCAATTAGCGAAGCGTATGGGATCTCATTCATCCTTTCTCGCTCATCAGGTGTCTTTGGACACTGCTTCTTGCTCAAGTTTATGCCATGTGACATGGGTAAGTGACCTCTCTTGGCTCCTTCCATCCTGAATCGTGCCAGTACCTTATCAATGTAAGTACTTTGGCTCAATCTAATCATCCTCTTTGATCTATCCCTATAGATCTTGATACCCATTATGTAATGTGCCTCTCTAGATCTTTCATTGAAAAACATATTCCAAGCCATGCCTTTATAGACTCTAGCATTGGAATACTGTTTCCAACAAGCAATATGTCATTGACATATAGGATTAGGAAAGTGATGTCACTCCCACTGACCTTCTTGTAAAAACAATACTCATTTGGATTCTTGATAAAACCAAAACTTACTGATGGCTTTATCGAATCGCAGATTCCAACTTCTGCTTGCTTGCTTTAGTCCATAGATGGACATCTTAAGCTTGCATACCTTCCCAGTATTGTTTTGGTCGACAAAACCTTCAGGCTGTGTCATGTACACAGTTTCTTGCAAAATTCCATTAAGGAAGGCGGTTTAGACGTCCATCTGCCATATTTCATAATCGTAATATGAAGCAATTGCTAGGATAATTCGAACGGACTTAAGAGTTCCAACTGGAGAAAAGGTTTCATCATAATCAATTCCGTGAATTTTCCTGTAACCTTTTGCTACAAGTCTAGCTTTGTAAACAAATACATTTCCATCTTTGTCAGTTTTCAACTTGAAAATCCATCTACATCCGATAAGTGTGTAACCTTCGGGTAAATCAACCAAGTCCCATACTTGATTTTCAAACATGGAGTCCATTTCGGATTTCATGGCCTCTTGCCATTTTGTAGAGTTCGGGCTCGTCATAGCTTGCTTATAAATCGCCGGCTCATCTCCATCCACTACTAGGATGTCCTGATCCTCGGTTAATTCAACACCGAGACATCTATCTGGTTGAGATCTTGGCCGTTATGACCTACGTAAGGTAATGGAATGAGCATTTGCATCGTCGGTTTGACTTTGCACATTTTGACTCTGACCAATATCAATAGTTACTTCAGGGGCACTTTGATTATCAGTTTGTCCTTGTTGCTCGTCCTCTCGAACTTCGTTGTGTTTGGTTTTCCTCCCACTTGTCATTTTGGAAAGATGCTCCTTCTCTTAAAAGGCACCGTCATGAGCAACAAACACTTTGTTCTTGGATTTGTTGTAGAAGTAATACCCTTTGGTTTATTTTGGATATCCCACAAATAACACTTGTCAGATTTTGGGTGAAGTTTGTCAGAGTTTAATTTCTTAACATATGCTTCGCAACCCCAAATCTTGAGAAAAGACAACGTAGGAGGTTTCTTCGTCCATAATTCATATGGAGTCTTTTCCACAGCTTTTGACGGAGTACAGTTCAGTGTTAGTGCCGTAGTTAAAGGTGCATGTACCCAAAAAGAGATTGGAAGAACTCTAAGACCCATAGTCCTTCGTACCATGTCTAACAAGGTTCGATTTCTCCTTTTGGATACTCAGTTCCTTTGAGGAGTTTCGAGAGGTGTCAGTTTTGAAAGTATACCATGTTCTTTCATATGGTCATTGAATTCATGGCTCAAATATACACCACCTCGATCCAATCAAAGGGCTTTCATTTTCTTTCCTGGTAAACATCCTTTGCCATTCTCAAAAGATTCTAAATCAAATGAGTCAAGAATGCCTTCTTGTAGAAGCTTCTTAATGCGTTTGATGTTAATGTGGCTAAGGCGACAGTGCCACAAATAAGTCTAACTAGACTCTGTAGTCTTAGCTTTCTTAGCGGGATTATTGATGTTATAAACTTCTTTGTCTAAAGATAGCACATAAAGACCATTTTCAGAATACGCCGTACCATATAAAACATTATCGAGATAAAATGAACATGAATTGTCATTTACTCGAAATTCAAATCCTTTGGCGTTCAACGCCGAAATTGAAATGATGTTTTTGGTAACATTAGGAACATAATAAACATTTTCAAGTTTCAAAACTAGTCGGTGGGCAAAGACAAACTGAGAGTTCCTACGGATACGGCCCCAATTCTAGCTCCATTGCCGACCCGGAGTTCAACCTCTCCCTTCACTAGCCTTCTAGTGTTCCTTAGTCCCTGAGAATTGGAACAAAGGTGTGAGCCACATCCGGTATCTAATACCCATGATGTTGAGCTAGTAAAGTTTAAATCTATAATGAAAATACTTGATCTAGAAGCAACGGTTCCGTTCTTCTTATCTTCCTTGAACTTGAGGCAATCTCTCTTCCAATGTCCCTTCTTCTTGCAATAGAAGCATTTGGAATCAGATTTAGAAGATGATACCTTCTTCTCCTTGTTGTCCTTGGTAGCTTTTGGCTTAAGCAGAAAGTTCTTCTTTCCTTTCCCCTTAAAGCCTTTCTTCTTCTTGCCCGTGCTTTTGAACGACTTTCCCTTTTTTATCATGAACATATCATGCTTCCCTTCATCCTTGAATGTTTACTCGGCATGCTTCAACATACCATGAAGCTCGATAAGGGTTTTCTCCATGCTATGTATATTATAGTTCATCTTGAAATGATCATAGCCTTTGTGAAGAGAATGGAGAATGATGTCAACGGCCATCTCGGTTGAATACCCCGCATCAAGCCTTTCCATGTTCTCAAACAATCCAATCATTTTGAGTACATGTGGGCTGACTTGCTCTCCTTTCTTGAGCTTGCTCTCAAGGATCTGCTTGTGGGTTTCGAACCTTTCAGTTCCTTCCTGTTCTTGAAACATATTCTGAAACTCAGATATGATCTCATAGGTCGTTTCCTTCTCGAAGAAAGTCCTCTGAAGGTTAGGAGACATAGTGGCCAGCATTATGCACTTGACATCCTGATTGGCCGTTTGCCATCGGTTACGGGCGGCCTGAGTCACTTCCTTATTAGGAACCTCAGGCATTTCCTCATCAAGGACGTACTCTTTCTGTTCTTGCATAAGAACAATAAGCAAATTTCTTTACCAATCAAGAAAATTAGGCCCACTCAACTTCTCCTTGTCGAAAATTGAGCGTAATGAAAACTGGTTGTTTGAGTTGTTTGAAGACATGATTCTACAATTAAAAGAATTTGAAATGAAAAACCATCCAAAATACTAAATAAGATTGAATTTTAATTCATGAAAATTTCAAACTTATTTAAACGACTTATTCACACATTTAAAAATTGTCTCTATTTTGTAAAAAATAATGCGATTCCAAGATCCAAGGAAACAATAAGTAATTAGGCATGCTTTGGCTTGTCCTAACGCTTGTTACCCCAAGGTAAGAAACTCCTTGCTAATGGCTCCAAGCCATTCTTGGTTAGATAATCGTCGCATCTAATGCTCTCTTGACAATCTATCCCTTTTACCACAATATGTGAGGACTCCTCACTCATATCGATGAGTTCAACCAAAACCAACATGCAAACCCGGTGTGCCTTACGTTCCTCGGAGAGGTAGTGATGCCTCGCTTTGGTGAGCCCATCACTACCTTCGTTCGGTTGGTAAGTGTTGTTTTGGAAAGGCAAGTTTTACTCAATATTCTTAGGGACCTAGGGTTTTTATTTTGGTTAATTTAAGTGAATTTAATTAATCATCGCAACATATTGAAATCCTAAACATATCTAACATATCATTCATATATATAAGCGTAAGCATAAAATATATATAAAGCATAAGTAAATGATACATTTGGCAACTAGCATGACCCCTTGAATCTTCAAGTCTTCAAGGTTCTTCTTTTGCAACTTCATGGCTTCGTCTTCCAAGAACCTCCGTCTTCAAGACTTTTAACCAAAATTACGCAAGTCCTAGTACCTACGATTAGGACTTATCTAAATATTAAGGTACAAAAATACTTAACGGTTCGTAGACCGTATTTAGTTTTACAAACCACGGAACGTAGTCCGTATTTTCTATCCTAATCGGGCCCCACTAGTTGTCATTTCAAAAAACCTGTGAGAGAATACACATTCCATTCATCCATTCACTATTTGTGAATGGCCCATGCATTTTACGACGATAAACTAGTAACAATGTATAAAACACGCGTAAACTACTAACTAACTTAGGTGGTTAATCTGATTAACGCGCCTAATTAAAACTAGTCAAGTAGTTTAATCGATTATGTAATTAAGCGCAATTAATATTGAAGCTCCCACTAAATGCCGCATCCATCTTAATTAATCCAATTAATAAAGCAGGTAAACCCAAAATTTTACCAAAGTAAAATTTTGCAAGTGCCGGCCAAAACTAAGGCCTAGCCTCCAAAATTTTAATTAAAATTAATAATCATAATTAAAATAAATAAAACGGCCAAAACGCAAATAAACATGGCCTTAAAACCGGGACATGAGTGCCTAGTGAGGGGTCGGCGCATAGCCGTGGCCCATGCCAAGCGTCACACCCATAGCTTAAAGTACCGCATACGCGTAATACTCCCTACGGGGAGTGCTTGCGACATGAGCCACGATGGCCACACGAGCTTGTTGATGTGCGCATCGTGCCACATGCACGCAGCACACCCTACATGCATAGCCCACAGCTACACCAAGCAGTGCACGCAAACAACCAGCACAAAGCAACAGCATGCGCGCACAGCCGCAGCATGTTGTTTCCTAGCTGCTGCTGCCTTGTGGTGCACCAGCCACGTAACATGTAGGCTGCTTAGCAGCCCGGCTGGTCAAGGGTGGTGTGGCCTTGGTTTACATGCCATACTCTTGGGATTTAAAACCGAATTTTGCGTGACTTAAATAATTAATTCCAAATTAATTTTAGAATTAACTTAATGAGCAAAATGAAAATTATAATAAGTCTGACTTAAATAAATTCATCAAAGTGCACTAAACCAAAAATAGTTCCAAGAACTATTCTTTAATAAAATTGGTTCAACTTGATGCAATAAAATGAATAAGGCTATACTCACTATTAATTTAATTGACTTAAATTAATCATGAGATTTTGACAAAATTAAAGGGGAGTTGGAATTATGAACACAAATATTCAAATAAGGATTCCAACTTTAACTTGTGAATCCTTGAAAATTACATCGTCCAATATAATGATTAATGAAATTTCTGTCACAAGATTGACACTTCATGACTCTAATCAACATGTAAAATGATTAAATCAAGAAAGTTCAACAAAATTCATGGAATTTAGTAACTTAAAGTTCCAATCACTTAAAATAATTAAAGATTGAATCTTTAGTACTTAGAAACCTCAAGAAATAAATTTTTCACACTTAATGCAATGAATTTGCAATTATGTGAAAATTTAACCAATGTTTCAAGCACTAATTAATACCAAGTAACTATGCTTAAAGAGGTTCAAAAATGCAGAAACATTAAGGAAAGAACCAAATACATAATAACCATAAATATGCCATTACGAATCAAGGTTTGAAAGACTTAAAATTTTTCGTCAAAACGAAAAATCCCTAGAAAAAGTCATTTCTGGTTAGATTTTGGCCTAAATTACAGTCCTAAAGGGTTGAAACATTTCTAGAACGCCTTTTCCACCAAAAATTCACTATTTTTGGGCGAAAATCTGGGTTCGGGGCCAAAAATCGCATAAAAACAGGATTAAAATTAATAAAACCGAGCTACTAATCTAATTAGCAACACAAAACCAGAAAAATAAAGCCATAAAAGAGCAAGGCTCCGATACCGCTGTTGGGTTTTGATGAGTCCAACTCACCGCGGAAATAAAACTCGAGCCAAGAACAAACTCACAATTAATATAATCAAAAGACATAATTTACAAGACAAAGGAAAGACGGGATTACCTTTGAAGCGTGCTTCGCTCGACCACGGAGCTCTTACTAGAGAAAGCTTAAGTCTCACAAAGGCGATGACCTCTGACGGTATCCACCCGCAACACGACCCCGACTCGGTCTACTACTTGGAGGTAAGCCAAGTCCGACCAAAAAAATTACCCGAGTAATTATGAGTTTAAAGGTTTTTTCTGAAGTGGAGATGCCTTTTCTAACTCTTACTTAAGTGAGTCTCCCCAAAATCCCAAGAGGAATATTTAAAGGGAAACTCAAAAGAGAAATCCACTCTCCCATCAATGTGGGAGAGTTGGTAAAATCAATATTCCCCTTTTATTTTTAAATCAAAAATAAAAGAAAATAGCCAACAACTAATTAATCAACAAGTGGCATTCCATGAGGAGAGGTTAGGTAAGGACCACAAGGGAAGGGGGGGACCAATACTTGATCCCCAAGGCTCCCAAGAGAAATCGGCCAACACTCCCACATGGCCCAACCAACGCGCGCCAGCTGGCGCTGCCAGCCTTGGGCGCCAAGGCTGTTCAGCTGGCTGCCTAGCCCCTTGGCTGGGCACGCCCGCTGCTCGCACATTCCAGCAGCGAGCGCCAGTCAGCCTCGCATTGATACGGGTTGCTAAGCGCTGCTGCCTGGGCTACCCGCATCGGCAAGCGAGCATTGCTAATAGTGCTAGCACGCTAGCGCTACTTGCTCGATGCTGCTACTGCCCTACACTGCTAGTTGCTCGTGCATGCTTGCGATGCTTTCTAGCCATGCGCGAACAGCAATGCTAACAATGGTGCGCTAGCATGCCGCACCACGCACCAGCCAGCCTAGGCTCGGTTTGGTGCGCATGCTAGCCACCTTGCTAGACCATATGCCCTAGCACTCGGTTTGCTCAGGGCATTCCGATGCTGGGGGTATTTTGGTAATTTGTTCATTAATTATTGATATTACCGTCTCGTCTTCGACTCATCTTGCGACGCTCTGTTTCAACGCTCCTAGCTCGATTTCCGGAGTCTAAATATTTATTACTCGAGCGACTCATTAATTCCTTCCGAATTAATTCGTCGTGTCAGATTGTTAGTTGCTTGGGTATGATCCGAAGGGTTTAGTCAAGATTAAGTTGTAATATTAATTATACATTAATATTACTGATCGAAAGCAGCCTCCACCTAGGCATTCCGATCACTTGACCTCACTGAATAATTAGCTTTTTAATAGCCCCGAACCCTTTATCAGAATAATACACTTGTTCGAAGGACACCATTCCTTTCAGAAGCTTCCCTGCCCGCAGCTGCCCAGGCCCTTACAAGGCAGGCAGCAGCTGCACAGGGGTCTACAGCCCAGGCAGCAACTGCACAGGCCCCTACAGCAGCCCAAGCAGCATCTGCACAGGCTGTAGCAGCCAAGGCAGCAGCTACCGAGGCTGCAGCGACCCACGCAGCAACTGCCCATGCCGCAGCGGCCCAGGCAGTAGATGTCGAGGCCGCCGCAACACAATAGAATCAGAGAGAGGTCGGGGAGTCATGAGTGAGTGCAGTTTTTGTTTTTTTAAGAGAAAAAGATAGTGAGTGCAGATTGGTTATTTAGCACAACATCTAAAAAAATATTACCTTGTTTATCAACCTTACCCAAGCACGAGGCCATTGCACATAGCTACCTTTAGCTTCCCAAAGTTGAGTAATCCCATCCTCCACTATGGGCACCGGTAGTGGGATGTTTTCGAACCTAGCAATCAAAGAATTGATTCCGACCGAGTAATGTTGTGGCCTAAGCGATCGGAAATGGACCGTATCACTGGTCGTCGCTTGTGCACTACCATACGCCACCAAATGCAACTCTCCACTATTTGATAGCCCTAGGGCTAGAAGTGCACACTAGGTCTCTTCCTACACCAATAAAGAAATTCACTTGTAAAAACAAAACTTATCAAAAGGGATCTTTTCCTACACAATTGATCATGTAACGAAATTCACTATGTTAGAACCAAACAAATCACCTGTAAATCTGGAAATTCATGGGGTGTTGGATTATCAAGCTCCCTCGAGTCCGCATGTATAGGAGTGCCAACCTGCAATAGTTAATCAATAATGCCACCTTAGATCTCACGTAACTCAATATGCTAAAACTAATAGATTGGAAACTACTTCATGTATCTCATCTTCTCCATGTCTCTCATCTTCTCTATGTCTCTCATCTTCTCCTTGTCCTTGTGGGTGACTACTTGAGTCGACCGGTGTAGTCGAGGGGAACGGCAAGGGTAAGTTCATTTGCTTTGCCCAAGCATTGAATTCACCTACATCGGACCCCTACCCTTTCTCTTAGCTGGTACCTTTATCGCCCCTCCACCACCTGTGTTCATTTGATCCTGTCCTTGGCTTTGAGTTTGAGGAGTAGGGTTCTCACCAACCATCTCACAAATTGCATTTTCAATAGGAGGCGCACGTTCAGCTGAAATTTCAAACTCTTCAAGCCTACGCTCAAACTCATCTTGAGCCTGATCTTCTTGCTCACCCAAATCATTCTCCTTATTGACATCATAAAGCTCGTCCACGTCCTCATCCTCATAGCCATCATCGTCATCCTCCATATCCTCTACACAATGAAGGTCATAATCGTCTTCCATGAGATATAAACACCTGCCATTACAAACATAACACGTTATTATTTGTATTTGAGATAAATTTGTTAGGTAACGTTAAAATCAAATATAAACTTATGAATTATAATACAAGTTAACATAGAAAATGGGCAAGTAAGTTAACATATAGGTCATTTTTATTCTATTTTCACCGAATTGACTGTATAAATTACCTAACTTGGGATTTTCTAATACCGTTAACACATAAAATATTATATTTTATCATATTTAACATGTTTTGAGATATACTTCATTCATTTAATAGAAATTACCTAAAATCAGCAACTAAGTTAACACTTTCATTCATTTTCACCAAAAATATTCATAAAATTACATAACTTGTGATTAAATAATACTTTTAAATGCTTGCAATCTCAAATTCACAGTTATAGTACCTCATTCTAATATTCCTTCGTTGTGGTCTGACCGCATATAACTTGCTTGGTCGTCTATGTCATTTGATACAACAGGTCTAGGAACAATGAAATGTGCTGAATCATCAAACGCATCATATCCTTCCTCATCCTCAACATCTCCAATGCCTAGGATTCTTCTTTTGCCGACTAGCACAATGGACTATTTCGAATCGACTAGGTCAGTTACATAGGTTACTTACTTAACTTGAGATGATAGGATGAATGGTTCCGCGCTGTCATTCAAGTGGCCAAGATCTATAAGGGTAAAGTCATCATATTTGACGTTACGCCTGATATTATCAACCCACTTACACTTGAAAAGAGCAACCATGAAGTTACAATAATCAAGCTCCCATATTTCTTGAATTCGACCGTAGTATGATAACTTTGCATCGACAGGTGATTTATCCTTAGCACTTGCAAACTCCCTTGTTGATGCCACAAGTGTTACACCACTATTTTGGGTCGAGGAAGATTTCAAATCCCGACCCTCTATCCAAAAAGTGTACCCATTGATGTCATATCCCTCAAATGAGCGAACATCATCCCTAGGACCATAAGCAAGCCACCTTACTGTATCAGTGACACTATTATCCAATCGACCCATCACTCGATCACGAAACTAACTGAAAAACCTCTTATTATGCAACTGGATCAGTGCCCTTTCACTTTTGATGGAAATTCATCACGCAAACTAGCCATGTTCTCGTCTAAATATGGGTGAACATCTGCAACATGGTGCAACACATAAAGGTGTGCTTGTAAGAACTGATCTCGGTCAGGTGACATTCGTTTTGACCCAATTGTCGCATGACCTTCAAGTCTCCCTTCATGTCAAGAAGTAGGAAGACCAATAGGTTCAGCAACGGCTATATAGTCGGCCACAAAATTACTAATCCCCTCACTCACGGTCCCTTGAATCATACATCCTTCCGCGTGAGCCGAATTCCTTACTTTTTCTTGCAATGTACCCATGTGTCTTTCAAAAGGATAGCACCACCTCATGAACACTGGACCACACAACTTAATCTCATGCACCAAATGAAGAATGAGATGCACCATTATATCAAATAATGAGGGTGGGAAATACATCTCAAATTTGTATAAAGTCACAACCACATCCGTTTACAAAGCATCAAGTGTACAAGGATCAAGCACTTTGCTACATCTTGTATTCAAAAACAAATAAAGGCTTGTAATAGCTTCCCTCACGTGCTTCGGTAAAATACCACGTATTGCAATCGGTAGAAATACTTGCATCATAATGTGACGATCATGGGATTTCATACTTGTAAGCTTCAATTCTCCATTTAAGGATACAAATCTTTTCATGTTAGATGCATACCCTGATGGAACCTTAATGCCATACAGACATGCACAAAACATCCACTTTTCTACCCTTGACAATGTGTAGCAAGCTGATGGTAAATAAGTCTTCTCAACCTTGCCTTTACCCTCATCTTTCTTCTTTGAAGCATCCGTGGCCTTTCCCTATCCCTTTCCCTTGCTCTTCCCCTTCCCTTTTTTCAAAACATTTACATTTTCCTTTTCCAGTTCCTTTCCCTTTCTATCCTTTCCCTTTCTAACCTTATCCTGAGGCCATAATTTCGGACGGATCCCCATCTCTTACAAATATAACCGTGCACCCTTTCCATCCTTTGCTTTTCCTTGAATATTCATCATCCTTCCCACAAGAGCATCACACACATTCTTCTCTATATGCATCACAACAAGACAGTGCCTAACGTCATGTTCTTTCCAGTATGGAAGCTTTCAAAAGATTGATTCTGTTTTAAAGAGAGAAGTTGAGACCACAGCTTTTTCAGATTTTCCAAACACCGTTCCTATACCCTTAACTCGAGCATAAACCTCCTCATCTATTAATGGATGGCCTAGGCGTAGTCTCCTCTTCCATTGTCCCATCGAAAGCCTTTTTCTACCTACGGTACGGGTAATCACGCCTAAGGAACCTTCGAGCCCGTACATAGACATCTTTGCGAGAATTCTTAAGGTATATGCTTGATATGTCATCAATACATATGGGGCATTCTTTTTTTCCTTTTACCTTGTACCCACACAAATTGCCATATGTAGGAAAGTCATTCATGGTCCACATAAGGGATGGATGCAATGTGAACATCTCGTTCTTATGAGCATCAAAAACACAAACCCTTTCGTCCCACATCTTTCTCAAATCGTCAATAAGTGGCGCAAGGTAAACGTTTATGTCGTTTCCAAGTTGCCTAGGCCCCGTTATTAGCAGTGAAAGCATTATATACTTACGTTTCATGCACAACCAAGGAGGCTAATTGTAGATCACTAAAAGTATCGCCCATGAGCTGTGTTGGGTACTAAGAGTGCCAAATGGATTCATCCCATCTGTACACATCCCAAGCCTTAAATTTCCGACTTCATCACCAAATTTCCCAAACTTCAAATTAATGTTCTTCCGTTGCGGGGAGTCAGCATGATGCTTCAGCATTCTGTTTTTCTTTATTCTCTCTGCATGCCACCTCAAGTATTTAGCGTCTTTTGGTGTTGAGAATAGACGCTTAAACCTTGGAATAATAGGAAGATACCACAACACCTTAGCAGGAGGTCCCTTCCTACCTAGATTGCAACTCATGCGCTTGTAGCATGACTGCTTGCATCGTGGACACTCCTCCAATTGTTCATACTCATTTCAATAAAGAATACAATCATTAGGACATGCATGTATCTTCTTATACTCCAAACCAAATGGACACATGAGCATCTTTGCATAATAGTAAGACTAAGGAATTTCATTCCCGTCAGGCAAAATCTCACTTAATGTGGCCAACAAAGAAGTAAAACTAATGTCCGTCCACCCATGCGTCGACTTAATGTTAAAAAGTTTTAGCATGACTGATAGTTTTGAGTATTTTTTGCACCTAAGATACAAAGGCTCTTTGGAAGCCTTCGATAATAACTCAAACACACCACCTTCAACATTATGCAACATCTCATCCATGTCTTCATCCTCGACCTCATCTACCTAATCATCCACGGCTCCATCCTCACCATTATCAATAATATATTCATCATTCTCGTATTCCTCGTTCACATGAATATCATTGCACATCATTCCTATCAAGATCCCCATTATACTCTCCATCTTCACCGTGCCAAATACACACAAGGTATTTAAGCCTAAACCCACGACAAAGTACATGATCTCTAATGATTGCAACACTGTTAACCACCTTCACATTATTACTGTAACACCTTAGAAATTCCTTTCTTTTAAAATACCTGTTTTACCCTGTTTAAGACTTTAAATAGTAATATCTAAGATATTACTGTCACCGTCAAAACGATTAAGGCAACTATCAAAGACACACAGCGGAAGACTAATTTTCAAAACCATTCAGAACAAGTCAACTCGAAAAGTCAACCAATGAAAGTAAAGTCAAACCCAAGTCAAACGAAGTAAAATAAAATCAACCTACAACTTGGAACCATTACAGGCCCTTATTAAAACCAAATCGAACTCAAAACCTTTTCGTTAGTCACGTATAATAATAATGTCGTAAATAAATAAAGCAATAAACACATCATATACTCATAGAAACTAGCATGATTCGCTCTTCACTCATGCCCATTCATGAATATGCTTCATCACCTGAAAAGCTTCTCTTTTCTTGTTTTCACTACTCTCCATTAAAAATGGGTCATCATAGGGCTAAGATAAAGACAAGGCCAACAAACACACAATCAGCAAAGCTAAGTACATAAGTGTAATTAACACTCTAGCATACAATTCCTTATCAACACACAACTTTCCTCGTTGCACCTGTTTTTCAAGCTTACAACATTCAATAAAAGTACTCACTAGACACTACGTAATTTATTTAATGTTGACTACGCATCGAACGGGTTTCCCACTAACCTCCCCCAATAAATTGAGGTTACTGACACGAGAGCTAACCGTGCTAGCATCAATAACCACTCATAGGTGGCGGAAGTCCTGCGCATCAATTACATACTACTAAAAGCGAATTTAAGAAGACATTTGTCAACGTGTCATTAAAAAAGTTCCCGCCAAAATTACTTTCTATAAAAAAAAATATTACATTAAAATATGATTGCATGTAGATCATGATTTTTACTTCATATAAAATCTAAAGTAAACTTGCTAAAATATCGACTTGTACATTATAACTATCACATATTTAAACATTTTCTCTCATGTTTTTATTACTTATAATAAGAGGTATATTTCATACAGTTTAATATTAATCAATCGATTTAGTTTTTAGATATCTAATTATATTTTTAATATAGTTAGTTAACATCCGTGCATTGCACGGGGTTTAACCTAGTAATAATAATAAAAGGAATGTACGGCGTCCTGTACTCCAGTAGAAGTTATGGTTAAATATAAAACCCCATAACTCCCCCAATACGTTCATACTCAAGGTATATACGTTGCAAGAGTTTTGGTGCGTAATCTCTTTCACTTTACGTTATTTACATATATTATTAAACTTGGTGATGACTCTCAAACCATAACAAAATCAATCATTATAATTATTCAAACACTTAAACATACCAAATTAATTCTTGAATAATTAGTGACCACATAATATTTAATGTTAAACCCTTTTTAATTCTACCTCGGTGTCAAAGACACCTTAAACGCATAAAGCGCCACAAATCCTATCCCTTAGTGTTAAAAACACCTTTAGTGCACTAAGGCACCAACATACAATTTATTCCTCGTGTACATAGACACTTATATAGCTCTTTCCTCATGCTTATAACATCAATAAAAATTATATGAACCATAAAAAAATTCCTTTTCAATATTCCAAGCCAAATTAAACATTTTGTTTAATTAAAACATGCTCTCTAACATGCCATAAATAAATATGTGGTTCATAAATAATATTCCAAACTATTATTTTCCATTCAATAATCCATCACAAATAAATCATGCTTCATAATCCAATCACCAATAACATTCAAATCATAATTTTCATTCCAAACCTAGCATGGTACTACTTGTAATCAATCAAACACATTTAGCATGCTACTACCTCAATATAATTATGCTAAGTACTCGAACGTACCTCAAATAAGCTCTTAAAATAGCCGAGTACTCTACAACAATTCTCGAACCAAGTCTCCTACATAAAGGGACAATAATAATATAATAATTATCCTTGTATACACAATTTCCGACAACTTAAACTCACTTTAAACAACTTATAATAATCTGAAAATTATAATAAAATCCTTAATTAATCTCTTCTTTAATGGGTAATTAAACCCTTTTCATAAAACCACAATTTTACTACTTTAAATAAAATTCTAGCAACATTATTTGATTAAAACTCCCCTAAAAGCTCATCAAAACCATATCTTTATACTTGGGTAATACTCAAAATTAATGGGTATTCAAAACCCCCAAATCAATTTATAAAAGAACCCTAAAAATCAAGTCTTTAATAAACTTTAAAACCCTAACTTAAAGAATTATAAAATCTGAAAATTAAAACACTTTATAATATGAAATTTATAATCATTAATCATCAAAACATAATTATAAAACATACTAATCATGTTTTAACAATTAAAATTAAAACCCAAAATATATACTACATTAAATAAATTAAAAACAAGGAGGAGAGAGAAGGAATAACAACTATAAGTGGTTGTCATGGTGGCTACGGTCGCCGGCAGCAGGTGGTCGTCGGCGGCGGTAGGGTGGCCGGAGGTTGTGCAGCTAGGTGGTGACACAAGTTAGTGGGATTAGAATCCCACTTAACGCAAAACCCATTCATGGGTTTAACGTAAAGGAGAAGGAGAAAGTTAGGAAAAATAAGAAAGAAAAAGAAAAGAAAGAAAGAAAAAGGAAAAAAAATAAGGAAAAACTAACCTTTTGACTTATTGACTTTGTGTGGGGAAATTTTGGGGATAAATGGAGTATTTATAGTGTAAAGTAGGTCAGGGTAGGTTTGGGCTTCATAAAAATAATGGACTTAAATGATGAAATAGTTGGCCCAAAAGTAAAAATAGGCTGATTGGGTTCATAATGAAGATGGGCTACATTTGAATTGAATACTTATCGACCCAAAAATTAAACCTTGTATTATTTAAATCCCATAATTAAAATAATTTGACCCAAAATATTTATTATAATTAAATAAATAATATATGAAATACATTAAAAATACGGGGTATTACAAATACAATCAACACAAGGATAGTATAGGTCTTCGTAACCCATTTTGCGCTGATAAGATAAAGCCCTCTCACAAAACTGTTGAACCCCATTCCAAAATTCCAATGTATCACGTTTACCATACGACATCCAACCACGATCCTTCTCCATTTAGTAAATTGTCTCTAAACATATATAGCAACATATTATGAATAATGTATAATTGCTACATATTTTATGTAATCAACTTCAAGTACTCACCGTGAATATACCATTCATATAGTGAAAAATGCATCTTTCCAAAGTGTCCTTATCACTCCAACCTAACCCATCCTGGAATGTCTACTCTCACTATTGAATGTATGACAACTTTCAAATTTTAAGGAAAATCCGGCAACACTTCCCCCTATTTCTCCAAGTACACGATGTAGATAATTACTTACCCACATATGTACTCGGAGAACATGGTGAGGAAATGGTAAGCCAAGATGTTCCTTAAAATCGAAAAGAAGACATACATTCACCACCTAAGTGAGAGTGAACATTCAAGAACAGTCCCAACCGGAGACTATTCAAGACTTTCTCCTAATGATAAAGCCTTGAACGGGTATCTAGGCATATAATGATGCAAGCATTGTACATATTGTTGTATTTATTTGTATTTAAACAACACACAATTTATAATATCATGAAAAAACTATTATACAAGTGATAAATAGAAAGAAATAAGCTTAGTAAAGTGTATTGAAAATAATAGTTTAAAATGCCAAAAAAATTAAACTAACCCTAGGTGGAAGAGATGAAAATAATTGAAGGGGAGGAGAGTTGGAGGGTAGAGGATTGGCAGCGGCAGGAGCGGAGTTCTCTGGTGGGGCAGCTATGGCGCTCAATCTAAGAGAACAAACGGGAATAAATGAAGGTCAAAAATGAAAAAAAAGGGAAAGAGAATGACAAACGAGTTGTGGCTAATCTCGACGGCAGAGCGGCGACGGTGCAGCTATGGTGAACTTCGGTTGGTCGTCGCTGCTATGGTGAACAGGGAAGAGCCAGAATTGTCCTTATAGGAGGAGAATGCAGAGGGAAAGGATGAGGCAGCGTCAGAGGTGGCGTTAGTGGTGGAGGGGGTTCGTCGGAGTGAAGAAAGTGGTGGAGGGGGTTCTGTATTTAGAAGTGAAGTGAGAAGTGAACTGTGTGAGAACTGAGAACCAAAGAGAAAGAAGAATAGATCAGCGATGCACGTTTTTTTTTTTTAAACTTTTCCACCGATTAAAAACCGGTGGGAATAATGTTTTCCCTACCGGTTTGTTTTGAATCGGTGGGAATACCCTACCCTCAAAATCCCGCCCATTTTTCCCTATATTTTCCCCATCAGTTTTTAAAAACCGGTGGCCATTCATCGGTGCTAATCACCATTTTTCTACTAGTGTGTTAAAGTAGGGTGGCCGAGGATAACGTTATAGCCTGTTAGCTCTTTGACTACCACGAAGCGGAAGACCATGTCCCTTCCCTCTCCCTTCTTCCAGAATCGGACAAGCAAGTCAATTCGTCCGATCGGGTGGATGATACTCCCACCAAATCTAACAAGCGGATGGGATATATCCTAGAGGGCATGTTCTGGAAACTTCAAGTTCTTTAAACATCCTAGACTGATTATGTCAGACGAGCTTCCTGTATCTACCAGCACTCGGCTGACTTTCAGGTGGCAACCTTCCTGATAAACACCATTAGGTCATTGTGAGGGGCTTTAATTTCGCCTCGATTTCACTCACATACCGTCACTTCTGGAATGGTTCATCCTTGACCCCCTCAGTGTGTATTACCTTTCCAAACTTCCAAACATCTTACTTAATTCCTTTCATATTCGGGCCGCCCGTAGCGAAGCCGCCTAATATAACGGCCACGAACCATGAGTCAATATTGTTTCCATCATCTTTTTCCTTATCATTCTTCTTCTTCTCGGATTTATTGTCTATCCGAGTGTAGGTGAACTTCGAATTCATGACGTACAAATTGAGCATGCCTTTCTAGGCCAGTTTATTTAGCAACCTCTTCAAATTGTTGCATTCGTTCGTGTCACGCCCCATATCCTTGTGGTAATGATAGTACTTGTTCATGTTTATGTACTGGACTGAGCCTCTCAACAGCTGAGGCTTCTCAAATTCAAACTTGTCTTAAATTTCCATCAAAATTGAATAACAATCCTTCTTGAATTCATACTCGGGTTCGTATGTCTTGGGTTTCTTTGACTTGGTCTCTTGGCAGTCGGCCACCCATACCTCTTTTCTTTTCTTCTTTCCTTCTTTCTTTTCCTGGTCGAGTCTTTCTGAGAAGATTATTTCTTCTCAGCGACCTTGGTCGGCTTCTGCTTTTGTAAGCAAACAGAAATCAGCTACGTCAATATAGGCTTTAGCTTCCCCCAGAACACCTGCGTATGTCCGAACCTTTTTTCTGACCAAGTAAAATTTGAATCCATTATTCCTTAACCCCGAAGAAATTCTAAATAGGCCATTTCATCCGGAAGATTATGAATTTAGGCCTTTTCTTGATTGAACCTCTAGACATACGAATGCAACCCTTCATTCTTTTCTTGAACGATCTTTGCCAAATTAAGACTAGTCTTCCGAGGTGGGATATTGTAAGAGAAATTTCTAATAAATAATAGACAGAGAGAGGTAAAACGGTTTATGCACCTAGCCGGTAGGGCATTAAACCAATCT
Source organism: Chenopodium album (assembly GCF_948465745.1). Taxonomy (NCBI): domain Eukaryota; kingdom Viridiplantae; phylum Streptophyta; class Magnoliopsida; order Caryophyllales; family Amaranthaceae; genus Chenopodium; species Chenopodium album. The sequence continues at coordinate 48,420,555 of NC_137843.1, forward strand.
TGTGCCACGCCCTTAAGGGTGGCCGGGAAGTATTTGCACCATGTGGCATCATCCACACTTTGTAAATACATCAAATTTCCGTATGAAGTGACATGTTCTTCTGGGTTGCTCGTACCATCATAGGCACCCACAAGTACACTCATCACCTTCGCTGGTTGAGGAGATAAGAGAATTTCTTGGGAAAACAGAGGTGGCTTGTCACTAAGATTTAACAAGCACATTTGCCAATCAATGAGCTGAGGTTGTGTGGCCGGTCCGGCCAGGTAAGCTGCCTGGTCGAACGGTAGGCCATAATGACCGTACGGTCCGAAGACAGGGGGATTAGGCGGCAGAATTGCATTGGAATTTTGGGGCACTTGATACTAAAGCGGTTGAGCAACCGGGACCGAAGTTTGTGTACGATGAGCTTGACTTCGGCTGGTCCTGGCCTAGCTGGTATGCTTGGAGAGAGTACGGTTTGAGAAATCATTCGGCATAGGTTGTGTAGAGGCGTTGTCCGAATAGGATATTTGTTCACCCTGCTTATTGATGACTGGCATTTATGCCACTCTTTTATCCTTTTTTTCTAAGGATTCTCCCCTCATTTGCACTTGTTTGAGCCTTTTCAAAGTGTTTTATCTTCGTTTTTGTGATGTTTTGTCTTTTTTCGTGTCCCCCCCCCCTTTCTTTCTTTACCTCTTTCCTTCACTGTTTTGCTTATATTTGTGTATGAGTGTTTGACCAGGTTGAATGGAAAGCTTGCATTCCCTTCCTCGAGGCTTCGCTTGTACTTCGAAATGCTTTGGAATAGGTGAAGAGTGGAGCATGAAGTGATTGTGGAGAACCGGATTAGACTATAGGAGCGGCCGCTTATCCCTGAAGGAGCGCCCTCTCCTCATCGAGGCTTTTTCTCACACTTTTAAGCAAACTAGAGGAGCGGCCACTCAACCCTGAAGGAGCGCCCGCTCCCGGGTTCGATGATTTTATCCTAATCCTCTAGAGCGCCCGCTTCCCCTCGATTCAGGGGCCGCTCTCCTAGGTATTCCGTGCATTTTTATTTCATTTTTAGACTTAATTTAGGGTAATGAGAGGGGGGGTATAAATACACTTAATGATGTAATGAGAGGAATTATTCAGTTTTTAACCCTAATCTAGTGAGAAAAACTTTAGTATTTTAGAGAGAAAAAGTTGCTTAATCTTCAAGTTTGATCATTGTATTCAAGATTTCTTCAAGTTTCCTTCAATCCAATCAAGCATCTTATTAGTATTCTGTTACTCTTTCCTTTTTACTTGTTTTATTTGCTTTGATTTTGTTTGTTTTCATCTATTTCTTTGTTTGAGCTTGTTTGATTTGCTTTTCCTTTGATTTAAATCATGTTTAGTTTTGTGTTTATTGAATCCTTGTTTACTTTTGTTATTATGGTTAGTTTCTCTTCCCTAGGCTAAGTTTTTAGCTAGGGGAAGGGGGTGAAAAACGTGGATTAATATTGATGGTTAATGTTGATTTGATTGAGTGCATGCTATAAATTGATGAATGTATGATTTTGATGGCTTGAGATTATTAGTAGCACATTGTTTGATGTTTCCTAATTTAGATGCTTGAGAGTGAATTGAATTAAAATAAGATCACCTTTACTTTAATGATTGCATGAAAATGAATTGTTGAAGTAGAGTTTTATGTATTGTGCGCTCTTAATCTCTCGATTTGATTAGTGTCTAATTGGATAAATGAAAGTAATATCAATTATGCCAAGACCTCATTCATTGATTTGCTTAGACAATTGCATGAGAGGGAGTTGTTTAGGTAGAATTTAGTATTCTATGGCATGTTCTATATGATAATCATCGTTGTTCACCTTTGTTTAATCGTGTTTGACACCCCCGTACCCCCTAGCGCTGTTTAACTTTGGTTTAATCCTTTTTATCTTTCTTTCTTTATTGTTTTAGTGTCCTTAATCAAAGAAACCAACAAAAATATTCTCTTATTTACTCTTGCATTAATGAATTTGATGTTTAATTAGTGTGCTTACTTTTGGGTTCGACCCTTACTTTCCACTAACTAGTTTAGTGAAGGTCTAGGTTTATAAATATTTAATTTGATTAGGGTAGTAGATTCAACGACCTACTTTCCCTCGATCAAATTTTGGTGCCATTGGCGGGGAAGCGACTTGTTTACCGTTATATTTTTTATATTGTTAGAGTCATTTTATTTGCTTTTCTTTTTGTTTTGCTTGTTTTACCCTACCTTTCATTGTTAATTGTTTGTTTAGCTTTGGTGGATGCTTAGGAGGTCTCAAGGACCACCCACACATAACATTGACCATGAGATCGACCGAACTTTGAGAGAAGTCCGTAGGCTTTATCAAGAAGAGGGAAGAGGTCTTGGTGATATTGTTGATAGTGGGAGTGATTCTTGTTCTTCAAGTTCGCAAAGTGAGGCAATGGCGGGAAAAGAGGATGAAGTTTTGTTTTGTGAGTTTGGAAATTCGGAGGATTATGAGCTCACGGGAGGGATTTTTCTACCCGTCATGGAAACCAATTTTACAATTCATCCCCAATACACAAGAATGGTCCAAGCGGAACAATTTTCGGGTTCTCCAAGTGAAGATCCTATTGAGCACCTTAATAGATTCCTTGAGCTATGTGCCATGATTCAAACCAATCAAGTTTCTCAAGAGTACATCCGAATGCATTTATTTCGACAATCTCTTTCAGGTAGAGCTAAGAAGTAGCTCAAGCAATAGTGAAACCAAATTCTCTCACAACATGGAGGGAGATAGTCAAGGCGTTCTTGAACAGGTTCATTTCCGAGGAAAAGACCGTCGAAATGAGAACGAAGATTAAATCATTTGAACAAGAAACGGATGAGAGTCTTATTGATGCTTGGGAGAGGTTCAAAGAGTTGGTACTAGCATGTTCTCACCGTGAATACAATCAAAGTTTGCTCATGCGATTCTTCTATGATGGATTGGAACCAATGTCTAGAGCTAACTTGGATGCGGGGACGGGTGGACAATTGATCAAAATCCCCCAAAATCAAGTTGAAGCAACAACAGAATAGGTAGCGACGAAGAACTACTCTTGGGGTGGAAGAAGGAGAAATGCACCAAAGAAAGGTGGGATGTACGAATTGGAGAACGTTGATCAATTGCAACACCAAATTGAGCAATTGACAAAAGGGCTTTCCAAGTTGAACACGAGTGTGAATGGTGGGGCAAGCTCCTCTCAAGTCAACTCTTTCTCTTGTCAAAATTGTGAAGGTATGAACCATGATATATCTTATTGTGGAGGTTTGAGCCTCGAGCATGTAGCGGCATACAACACAAGGCAAGATGGATTTAGGGAAAATGACGGTGGAGTAGCTTGGAGACAACCACCACCCGGATTTGCACCTCAACCTCAACCCTCCTACAATTCCAACCCTCAATACCAAAACCCACCTCCATCCCAACACCAAAGCCCAAGAGGAAACTACCTAAGGAATAACCAATACAACAACCAAAACCAATACAACAATCAAAACCAAGTGTCTCAAAGGAGTTAAGGGCAAGCACCTCAAGCAGAGCTAACACAAACCCAACTCCTCCAAGCCATGCATCAACAACTTCAAACCTTTGGGCAACAACTTCAAACTGAAAACCAACAAATGCAAGAAGTGAGAGCTCATAATAAGATGGTTGATTCACAACTAGCTTAATTGGCCGAGAGAACCCCTTTCAATTCACCATCCACCATCCACTCTACCCGAACAAACACAAACTAACCCTTCTCACAACTTAAAACCTAATTCATGCAAGGAAATCACATTGAGATCGGGACCATCTTATGACGGTCCAAAGGAGGGGGATAGTGAGGAGAAAAGGGGAGGAGAAGAGAGTGTGAATGAAGACAAGAAAGGTGAGAAAGAAAAGGGTGTTGAGAAAGAAGGGAGTTCGGAGAAGAAGAAGCTTGAAAATGAGAAGACAACTTTAATTCCTAGTGAAACTAGGAATCTTGATGAGCCGGTTCCATTTCCCAGTTGACTTGCGGAGAGGAAGTTGAATGAATAGTTTTCAAAGTTCTTTAGTGTGATGAAGAATTTGCACATCAATCTCCCCTTCATTGAAGTTGTAACACAAATGCCATCTTACTCTAAGTTCCTCAAGGATATTCTTACCAACAAGAGGAAGCTCAATAATGAGCTCATCACCCTTCCACATCAAGTGAGTGCTCTTTTCCAACATAAGATGCCCAAGAAAGAAAAAGATCCGGGAAGTTTCACTTTGCCGATAAAGATTGGGAACATGGAAGCTAGGGGCTCCTTAGCCGATCTTGGAGCAAGTGTTAGTTTGATTCCTCTATCCATTGCTCAAAAACTTAACATAGAGATGATCCCTACAAGGAAGATAATCCAATTGGCCAATCGTTCAGTGAAGTTACCTTGTGGTGAGCTTGAGGATGTTCCAATCCAAGTGGGGCAGATCTACGTGCCTTGTGATTTCGTAATGATGGATATGGAGGATGATGTTGACACTCCTTTGATATTGGTTCGTGAAGCTCTTAAAACTTTGGGGGTGGTCATCAATTGCAAGAACAACACCATTACATGTGAGGTGGCCGATGAGAAGATTGTCTTTGAGTTTTCTAAGCTACTCAAGACTCCCATGGTTGAAAAATGTTATAGTGTTGATGTTGTGAATGAGGAGTTAGATCGCTTGGGAAGGGTCATAATAAAGCCTCAAGATCCAATGGTTGAAGCTCTTACACGCAAGGAAGAGTTCCACTCTAAAGAGGCAAGAGAGGTTGTTAAGGCTATGGAAGAAACCTCAAATGAGGAAGAGGTTAAACAACAAGAAGAGATCGAGCTTGAGCATAAAGAGGAGAAATTGGAGGAGAGTTCTAAGCCTCCTCCCATTGAACCTCAAAGGAGGTTGAACCCCAACCTCCAAGAGATTTTTAAAAAGGAAATTTTGAAACTACATGAGGCGGGCATCATCTATGCTGTCTTAAATAGCAAGTGGGTTAGCCCGGTTCATGTAGTTCCAAAAAAAGGTGGGATGACCATCATCAAAGGTGAAGGAGGAGAGGAAATCTTTACCTGGACGGTGACCGGATGGAGAATGTGTATTGACTATAGGAGATTGAAAAAGAATACAAAGAAAGACCATTTTCCTCTCCCATTGATGGACCAAATGTTGGAGAGACTCTCTCACCATGCTTTCTTTTGTTTCTTGGATGGGTACTCTGGATTTTTTCAAATCCCTATCCATCCAAGTGACCAAGAGAAAACTACTTTCACATTTCCCTATGGAACATTTGCATACCGAAGAATGCCATTCAGATTATGCAATGCTTCTTCAACTTTTCAACGATGCATGACCTCTATTTTCTCCGAGATGCTTGAAAATGAAATTGAAGTTTTCATGGACGATTTTAGTGTTGGTGGCTCGTCTTTTGACACTTGTCTCTTTAATGTTGAAATTTTTTTGAAAAGGTGTCAAGAGACGAGTTTGGTTTTGAATTGGGAAAAATGCCACTTTATGGTTGAGGAGGGTATTGTCCTTAGCCATCAAGTTACAAAGAATGGCATTGAATTTGATCCGGCCAAAGTTTCGGTGATTACAAAATTTCCCCCTCTTACTTCTATCACGGGAGTAAGAGCTTTTCTTGGGCATGCCGATTTCTACCGGAAATTTATTAAAGATTTTTCATCAATCGCCAAACCTTTGACCGAATTACTCAAAAAGGATATTGTTTTTAGCTTCAATGTGGCTTGCCTTGAGGCATTTCATAAGCTCAAGAGCTTGAAAAGAAATGTCCACGCGTCTTTGAACAAAAGAGCTTGAAAAGAAATGTCCACGCGTCTCTAAACAAAGAGCTTTGAAAGAAATGTCCACGCGTCTCTGAACAATAGAGCTTTGAAAGAAATGTCTACGCGTCTCTGAACAAAAGAGCTTGAAAGAAATGTCCACGTGTCTCTGAACAAAAGAGCTTGAAATGATATGCCCACGTGTCTCTGAGCAAAAGAGCTTTGATGATATGTCCACGCGTCTCTGAACAAAAGAGCTTTGAATAGGAATGTCCACGCGTCTCTGAACAAAAGAGCTTGAAATAAATGTCCACGCGTCTCTGAACAATAGAGCTTTGATACTTGAGTGTTTGTTGAGATCGTTCGGTTGGCTACGAACAAGAACTTTGCTGAATGGTTGTATCCTGTAAATATCAAAAGATTGCCAAAAGACTTTGCTGGTGCTTTTCTTAGGGTTGACCTAAGGTGATTGACCGACTTGAGGTTGACTCAATGTGTTTTGACACGTGTGTGACTCTTATGTGATTTAATGTGTTTTGACACATGCGTTAGACTCAATTCGAGGTGACATGACTCAACGTACATGACTCGTGTGTGCATTATAATATGATTGTGCGACTCGAAAAATGCAAAAAAGCAAAAGTTTCCGTCATTTTTGTGGAGGATACCGACTTTATCCCCAAAAAGAAAGACGCGAAAAAGAATCAAAGTGAAGTTTTTGACGGTGCATGTTGAATGAGCTTAATCCGTTAATGTTGCCTCTCACAGTACAAGGATTTGTAACATCGTAGACTATCCTAGTTTTCTTAAAGATGAAAGTATTTAGGTAGCTTAGGCGTGAAGGCTAAGTACTTCATACTTTGTGATGCAATGATGAGTGATCTTGATTTTGACATGGCAAGGTATGCTCCAACGTTGTGTTAAGATTTCATGACGAATGGTTCCTAAGGGAAAGACTATTTGTTCATGTATCTGTGTAGTGTGTGAAAGTGACACTAAAGTTAGGCCGCGAGAGCTAAGTGTGTGGAAAGATATTATTTCAAGAAGAGTCAAATGATGGTGACTCTTAGGCTATGTAATCTAATGACGTAGAGATCAAGCCCCCAAGTCTAGCTCTAAATGAATAGGGATGAGCATTGGAGATCCTTTGATATGATCATGGTGTGAGTGTGTGAATGTGAATATGAATGCGTGTTTATTACGGCCGCACCTCGATGTGAGGTTGCCTACGTATCCATTAGGAATCAGGCCGAACGTAGCTCTAGCCGAACCTCGCACAACTGTGTATACCTCAAATAGGTCTTTTAAGGGTTATAACGTGGTTAGGCTAAAAGTTTGAAGAAGAGGGGGATAAAGGCTCAACACCCTAGATAAGCCCCCAAGATGTGCAACCTTGCTTTTGAATCTTTGTATTTTTATGCTTGAGTGTTTTAACTCTTTTTTTGCTTTTGCATTTTTGTTCTTATTTTTATAAGTGTGGGTAATCCCGATCATGCGGTCTATCACTCACTTGGCATTCATGTTTCTCAGGCAGGGTACCGAGCACTCGATAAGAAACGCAATCTGAGACGTGTTCATATCAAAGACATGTTCATGTCAATGACATTGGAACGCTTGCCCTTTTGTACACTTTTATCATTTTTGCTTTTTGAATTTTTGAGTTTTATGTAAAATCACTAAAGCTTTCGTTCTTTGAAAATTGCATAAGTTGCACACCATTCCATCCCAAGGTTAGGTAGATATGGGTTGAAAAATGACAGGTCTATCGTTAGCGAGGCTCAAAGTGGTCTATCAAAAAAGGATTGCGTTTTTTTTAAAGGTGATGTGATGTGGCTACAAGGGGTGCCTTAAATCATTGGTATACCTTATGCTTAGTTCGACATTTTTTTTTATGAATGCAATGCAATGCGATGATCATATGCAAGAAAATAAATGCTCATTTTATTAAAAGGGGAAGAAATAATGATCCTACAAAATAAATCTAAGGAGAATAGAATGGTGCATATGCTAGACTTATTGGGGAAAGGAATAAAAAAGAAATAGAAAAAGAGGTCACGAAATCTTGTCGTTGAAGCTCGCCTCTTGTCTTGTGTCTTATCATCACTCGGTCTTCTTGCCGATTGGAGGTAGAGGAAGCTTGTTATTATCGATCAAATATTGAATTGCTTCCTTTAGCTTCCAACAGCTCTCGGTAGTATGACCCCTACCTTGATGATATTTGCAATGTGCATTGGGGTTCCAGCTAGTCGTTCTCTTCTCGACATATGGGTCCCCAAACGGTCCTATGGGAGTTATAAAACCTTTTGCATGAAGGCAATCGAATGCTGTGTCATAACTTATGCCAATAAGTGTAAAGGTTCTCTTTTGCTTTTGTTTGTTCAAGGCAAGGACCTCATCCAAGTTAAGCATGCTAACGTTGTTCGAGTGGGTAGCTTTGGAAGAAGAAGGATTGTCATTCCTCTTTCCTTTCCAGCCACTGTTATTATTGTTACTAATCCTGGCCTTCTTGTCGCGCGGAGGAACATGAAGGAAACTTGAATCAATGAGGTCTTGAATACGATCTCTGAGAGCGAGACATACTTCGGTGGTGTGACCACGACCTCTATGGTATCGGCAATAAGATTTTGAGTCCCGATTGGGATACCGTTTTTCAGGTGGAGGGTCTTGACTGGGACCAATGGGGCGAATGAGACCTTGATCGTGGAGACAGTCAAAATCTTCATTGTAAGTCATTCCTATTGGTGTGTATTCTTCAATGGTCCGTTTTGTCCGTGGCTTGGGAGCATTGAGTTCTTCATTAGATCCTTGGTGAGAATTTTGTTCAACAACTATCATCCGATTTTCTAATCCTTCTACCACATTCAAGAGCATGGCAATGACATCTTGCAGTTTCGAACGTCTTCTTTTAGACTTGACAAGTCTTCCCTGATATTATCTAAGATAATACTTTCATCCTCCTCAATCACGGCCACTTCATCAAGAGAGGTTATATATGTTGTCTCGATCATGGGCTTACCTACAGGTGTGATAAGGAGTGAAGGATCGAAGGATGTTTGATCTTCTGCGATGGCTAAAATCTCGGAAGTTTTATTGTCATCGATCAGATCTTGAATAGCTTCTTTGAGTTTCCAACACTCCTCAGTGTCGTGACCCTTTCCTTGGTGATATTTGCAGTGCTTATTAGGATCCCACTTGGGTGGCCTGGCTTCTGGAACTGGATCTTTGATAGGCCCTATGGGCATGACTAGTCCTTTGTGGTGTAATTTTTCGAAAGCTATTTCATAACTCATACCAAGTGGAGTGAACACTCTTTTCGACCTTTGGATTCGTGGTTTGGAGGTGATCGTAGCATGTACTTCATTAATGGGAGAGGAAGAAGAAGAATGGTCGTTCATCTTTCCTCTCGCATTATTATCTTTCAGAAAGTCATCTTCAATGTCAATGCCTATATTATACACGGCCTTGAAAGTATTCAAGTTGTGTTGGTATTTTAAATGCTTTGAATATTTTTCTTGTAAATTTTTGATGAACATCCTCACGGATTCTCTTTCAATAGGGACTTCAACCATCTTTGGAGAAGTTTCCCTCCATTTATTAAAGAAAGAAGTAAAGCCTTCATTCTCTTTCTGCTTGAGTATTTCAAGTTCCCTATGATCAGTTTCAACTTGAATATTGCATTTATATCTATCAATGAAAGCGTTTACAATTGACTCCCAACTAGAGGTTTTCTCTTTATCAAGAGAAAAGTACCATTGCTGACAAACGGTTTCTAATGATAGAGAAAACACAGAATGAAAAGCCTTCTTGTCTATTCCCTTAATATTCATTACAGTTTCAAAAGCTCTTAAATGAAAATAAGGGTTATCCATTGCCTTGAATTTCGGGATGTCGTTGGCATTGAACTTCTGCGGAAGAAGATCCTTGTCCACCGAGACCCCTTGTGAGCTAATGCCCTACAATCTATAGTAATTGGATAATTTTCTCAAACTTTCCTGGATGAGCTCCATTTGTTGTTGTCTCATAGGGTCATTGATTTGGAGAGTCAGATTCTTCAACATTTCAGCCATGTTAGCCACTTGTCCCTTGAGTTCGTTGACTTCTTCCTGACTTGCCATTATCTTCTTAGCTTTCCTTTTTCGACCGATTGGCTTATCAAAAAGTTGAACTTGAATAAAGGTGTTGTTTTTGATTAATCGTCCTTCTCTCCTTGACCAAGTACTGTGGAAAGGGAAATTAAGGGATATGCATTGTTAATTATTTGACTCAACTCTATTCAACATGCAATAGATGGGAGAAGGTAGGAAGAATGAATATTGTGATATGGGGAAAGCATGTAGAGAATGGAAAGATGATGTAGATGGAGAGATATGAAAAAATTAGGAATAGAATATACCCCCCAACTCAAATGACGGAAAAAATCGACTCATACATGAACCTAAGACATGGTCATGGTGACTATATAAAGTGTGTGCTAACACTAGTGAGAGTATGTGACATGCTTTGACTCTTGTGTATGACCATGGGACTAAGTGTCTAGACTCAATTAAGGACTTAGACATGGCTAAAGCCATCAAAATTGGTTAAACTGATTAGCAGACTGTTTAATTAGACTCGTCGTGATGACTCGAGTAAGAAACTGGACTGTCGCCGGAACAACAGAACTGTCGCCACAGTTTGAAGCTTGTCGCCAAAGGACAAATCTGTCGCCAGGCGACAAGTAGTAAACTACGGCGCCACAGCCCAAATTCCTGCGCCATTTCTGGAACACTAATCTAGGACTGTTTCCATTAAGCTTACTTTAAAGGGACATGCCTAAAGTCATACTAAGTCAGATTAATTACTTTATTAGTCTTTGATTAGTCAAATTAATTAATTAATTCATTAATTAGAGAAAGTCCTTTTTAGTCATTAATTGGTTTATTTAGACTTAAACACAAGTCAAACAAACGGTTAGCACATATAAAGTATGCACAAGCAAAGAATGCACAAATAGTCAAGTAGTCACAACATGATGCAATGAGTTTGCAACCTAACCATGGCTCTAGTTCTCTAAAGTTCGGGATATGGGTTAGTCAAAGAGGGTCCATGGTTATGAGTCCGGATGCATCACGCCGAAGCCTTACCTTTAGAAGGGTTGGCGCGTATGGATGGGACCCCGCAAGTTAAAAACTTGCTTCCACGGTTTGGTGGATTCACAAACTCGGATGTACCCGTCGTTGCCAGGAGCGTTCGATTGGGTAGATGGAGCGTGAACCCCTAGAGGGTTATATCCATATGTAGAACACATATGGGTTTCAAAAAAGTGAGAAAAACTCAATCAGGAAGTAGAATCGAGCCAATAGTGCTAGAAATGGTCAAAACAAGAAGGCAGAGTTCTGGTTCGGTATTGGAAGAACTTGGCGCCAAACTACAGGGACTGTCGCCGCAAAAGTACCCCTGTCTCCAAGCGACAGAACTGTCGCCAGGCGACAGAAGCACTTTACAGGCGACAAGCCCTGTTTTCTAGACGCTAGTTCCTACATGCCTCAGCAGGTATCTACGTTCTTAGAATTTTCCAGATTTCGCAGTATTATTTCAATTCTAGTTGTGAAAGATATTTCTCAAGTTTCCTACGTGTAAAAATCCTATGTTTTTTACTCATTTTGGATGGTCTATCCAATGAGGACCTTTTTTATGCATATGACAATAATGTTAATCAAAATTACGCACATGAAATACTTTGAACTTTTCGAGTCTCATCCGCTCATTCTAAAAAATTGCCAAAATAAATTTCAGGAATTAAAATAGAAATCCTCCCCAATGGAGTCGCCAAAAACTGTAGGGAATATTTCAAGCATTACCCCAAACTTGAACCCCACTATGATCATACACTTAAGCATGGTGGCGTCCAAAAGGAAGGAAGCTAGAGCAAAAGAGTCGCCAACAAGTTTTAGGAACTTGTAAACCGTTCACAAGGTGAAGATTACACCCCTTAACGATCCATGAGATCGTCAACTCCAAAAGGTCTTGAACCAAATAGGGTTCGGGGATGAAGGTACAAATCCAACCTAAAAGAGATTGAACCTGCCCTAATAATAGGCCTCTACTTCATTCTTCTCGTATTCATGTGCGCTTTCTGACTAACATGCAATCAACAGATTAACCCTAAACCTGTTTATCTATGTTGGTTGAACTTAATGCACAAACAAAACTATTGTTGGTGATCACTTGAATTATAATCATATTAGCCTAAACAAGATTATTGATTATCTTATTAAGCTTGATTACAAGTACAAATTCCCTTTAAACATGCATAAAAGGCGTGATCAAGCAATAACAATGAATATAACATCAAGCAACATAATAATAATCATCATAATAATCATAATCATAATAACAATCATAATAATCATAATCATAATAACAATCATAATAATCATAATCATTATAATCATGTTAAAGCTAAAGCATAATAGCAAGATCCTAGGCATGATACTAACAAGATTAATAACAAACCCTAGCATGTCACTAAACAATAAAAATCAAAACTTTAGCCCTAACATGATACTAACATGATATTGATATGATATTAGAAAGCATAGGAAGCACCCTAAGCATGATACTAGAAAGCAATAAAGACATCATAACATGATACTAGGAATTAAACAAATTTAAACATGCTTTCCACAAGAATAGAGCAATAAGATTACATACTTTGATGCCTCGTATCTCTTTCTAATAACAAAATACACGCATTAGTAACTTCAAGGAAAATAATAAAATCAAAGAATTAAATTAAATAAATTGAAATAAAGAGATTTGGGACCAAACCCCCAGAAATTATAACCTTTTACGTCTAGGGCGAAGGCAACTTCGAACTTGACTAGGTGTTTCTAGATCTCGTGAATGAGGAATTTTTTTTGTGAAAAGCTAGAGAGAGTTTAGAGAGAGAATATGAATTATTGAAGATAATCGAATGATTGTAGATTGTAGATGAGAATTGGTGATTGATAATTGTAGATTGTAGATGAATAAAAACGGAGGTTTAGGACTCTATTTATAAGAAAACAGTCCGGAAATAGGTAGAATTTGATAAGGAATAAAACTCCACGCTGTCGCTGCAAAACCGACCTTGTTGCGTGGCGACAAGCCTGTCGTTTGGCGACAGCCTGGATTCCTACGCGCTTTCAAACACGGAGTCCACTTATCAATCAAAATTGACTTGTAAAGTCCGTATGAAAACTGAAATCGTATTTTTCATAAAATAATATTTTATTCCAAATAAAACTTATCAAAATCTAATTATTAATTCTAATTCTATTAGGACTAAAGAGAACCTTCTAGAGAATTCTAGAAGACTATAATTAATTCTAATAACGTTAGGAATAATAATTAACATTGGGCCCTCCCCTAGATCATTGGGCCGCATGTAAAGATCAAACGGGCCCAGTTTAGTATTTTGGCCATAACTTCCTCATTATTCATCGGAATTGGGTTATAATATATCGTTGGAAAGCTCTTTGCAAGCCCCATCCACCTACACTATTATTGGACCCTTGTCATGGACCAAACTAAACTGAATTGGCTGTTTTCATAAAATAGAGTTGTTTTCGAAAACAGAAAGAAAGAATAAAAACCAACCGCAACACTAGATCTTTCACACTTTCACCTCATTTGATAATCATTCGACGCAAAAGGTATTCATCACTGGGTTTGGTTTTAGGGAGACACATTTGGGTGTCTACAGTAGTCGGTTTAGAACTCGTAAGGCCCATCAAACGCAATTTCACTTGTTTGTGGTAAGAAGGCGTTGCTCTCATTAGGGGATTTGAAGCCCTAGAGGTAGTTTTTGTAACCCGATGTGAGTTTCATTGTTCAAGCCTCCAACATTACTTTGTATGAGCGGCATAGGATCCTTACCAAGACATGCTTAGATCTAGAAAATGGCGTCTAACTCCCAACATCGAGACCGAACTAACTTAGGGATGACAAAGAACATTCTTTATTCGGTGACTATTTTTGTTTTCTAGGATTAGCTTTTATTTTATTGTGTCTTGTATTTTTGGTTTCATTTACCCCTTTTACTTCCCATGTTGAGCCTTCCCCTCATTGATTATAGCACACACTACTACAAAAGCGTTGTAATCTCGACACTATAGCCTCGACATTATGGAAGACCGTCAACACTAAAATACAAGTTGCGTGTCACCTCGACACTTTTTAGTGTCGTACTCTTAATTCAACTAATAAAAGTGTCTAGGTATCACGTGCCTCCCATGCATTAAAAGAATCCCAATAGTCTCTAGCCCGCTAATGAAATTTTGGGGAAAAAAAAACCCAAAAGAAGGACGCGCTTAATTGAAAATTGAAACTTAAACTAAAGGACACTCTAGCCTTTTATCAGTTAATTACCTCACTCCTCCACTTAGCTTTTGAACCCTAACTTCATCCCTTTTTGATTTTATGATTCACTTCTCTTGTAAGAATCATCATTGCTCAGATCCAAGGTGTGCGTAATTGCCGATTGTCGATCATTGAAGGTAAATTTTTTCTTTTTTTTGTTTGATTTTTTTTTTTTTTTAGAAATTCGTGAATTGAAGATTGGTTTAAGGGTTTTATTAATTATGATTAGTGTTACGAAAATTATTGTCAAAGATGAGTTTAAATCATGATAAAATTTCTAATTGTATTTACAGATTAGTTAAAGATTCAAATTTGTTCCATCCCTTGATTTTTTTCTGTATTTTTCTCTCAAGGTTCCTGAAAGTATGAATTATCAGTTTTATTTCATAATTGGTGAAATTACAATGTAATAATTTACAAATTACAGATTTGAAGTTGTTCCCCTTCTTGAAATTTGTTGTATTCCACCTTAATTCTCCTCCTAATTATAAGTATCTAGAAAACCATGCTTGAAAAATAAAATAGGAGTTTTGTTAGATTCTATAATTTAGTTGATAAGTCTTGCAGGGACTACGGCTAGACTAAAATATATGAAGTATCAAAGTATATGAGCTGTAGTTGAATTATAACTACACTTTTCTCCATAATTTAACTTTCTCATATTAACCATAGTATTTTGTCTAATATGAATAACATGGATCAAAGTTCAGAAATGTTTGTTCATGATATAAGGTTTTAGTGTATCATGTACTATATTGTAATGTGTTGGACTAACAGCATTAAAAAAAAAAAAAAAAAAAAAAAAAAAAAAAAAAACCAAATCAACACTACTAAGTCTTTGAATTGTTCTTTGTTATCTAGAATCATGTGTTTAAAGTGTATATTTTGGGTAGCAATTACACAATGATATTGTGTATGAATTGTATATAGTTTGTGGCAGATGAGGCAATACTCTACTACTTGTGCTGTATTGGTTTATATCGTATCAATTTGTTCATGGACTGTACTTAGTGGCAGTGGAGTGTTCAGTGATAGAACTGTTTTGCTACCGAAAGTTTGTATGAGATATTGGCTTAAATTGTTGATGAATGTGTTTGAGTTTTGTAGCTAAGTGGTTTGATCATTATGTACAAAAAATATAGAGTTTTTTCAAAGGTTTATCTTGCCAGTATTGTAAAAAATTTCGAATGGAAGGCTGTTATGATGTTATCCGTCTTGATGAGGCTTGAGATCCTCTTATTGACCGCGTTGATTGGCATTAACTTTGGAGTCTTACTTTGATCATCATTGATGTACTCCTCTCTTTGGAAATAAATCATATATAAGGAGTTAAGAATAGTAACCATATGTCATGTGTAATTATTGGGCCACTGAGACACATTTAATTCTTGGCTCACTTAATTGATTTTGGAATCTTACACCTTAAGTCTTAAAGGGTGACATCAAATTATTTAGATTAGATGCTCAATTTAGGAAACTGATCGAAATATGTTGCATAAACAAAAATGTTAGGTTTTGCATTTTTTTCACGTATGTATAATTAAATTGGCAATTTCTATTTAATTACTTGTTTATGATTTTCTAATTTATTCACCAATAATCAATTACTTGTTAATTGCAATATTGTAGGGAATATTTCAAGCATTCAACACTTTAGCCCCACTGTGATCATACACTTAAGTATGGTGGTGTCCAAAGGGAAGGAAGCTAGAGTAAAAGAGTCACCAACAAGTTTTAAGAACTTGTAAACTGTTCAAAGGGTGAAGGTTACACTCTTTAACGATCCAGGAGATCGTTAACTCCAATAGGTCTGGAACTATGACTGGGAGTTCGGGGATGAAGGTACAAATCCAACCTAAAAGAGATTGAACCTGCCCTAAAAAAATAGGTCTCTACTTTATTCTTCTCGTATTCATGTGCACTTTCTGATTAACATGCAATCTATAGGTTAATCCTAAACCTATTTATTGATGTTGGTTGAATATTAATGCACAAACAAAACTATTATTGGCGATCACTTGAATTATAATCATGTTAGCCTAAACAAAATTATTGATTATCTTATTAAGCGTGATTACAAGTACAAATTCTCTTTAATCCTGCAAAAGAGGGCGTGATCAAGCAATAACAACAATAATATATATTAAGGAACATAATAATATAAGAACAATCATCATCATCTCAATCATAATCTCAATAAAGTTTAATAATAATAGCAAGATCCTAGGCATGATACTAACAAGATTAATAACAAATCCTAGCATGTCACTAAACATTTAAGATCAAAGTTTCATCCTTAACATGATACTAATATGATATTAGAAAGAATAGGAAGCATCATAGAAACATGCATGATATTAGAAATATTAGTCATTCCCTAAACATGATATTAGGAATCATAAAGATACCCTAACATGATACCAGGAATCAAAAAAATCTAGACATGATTTCTATATCAAAATAATAACAATTAAGTCACTTAAATGGATGTCTCGTATCTCTTTATAATAACTAAATACACGCATTAGTAGCTTCAAGGAAAATAATAAACAAACAATTAAATTAAATAATTAAAATAGAGATTTGGGACCAAACGCTCAGAAATTATAACCTTTCACGTGTAGGGCGAAGGTAACTTCGAACTTGACTATGTGTGTCTAGAACTAATGAATGTGGAATTTTGTATGAGGGAAGGTTTAGAAAAAGAAGAGAGAGAGAAAGCTTCTAGCTTTAGAGATATGACCCCTATTTATAGAAAAATAGTCCGGAAACAAATTAAGTCCTATTCGGAATAAAACTAGCATCTGTCGCCAGGCGACGTACGTCAGCGCTAGGCGACAGGATTAGCGCCAGGCGACAAACACTGTCGTTTGCGCGCTAATTTAAAAGATAAAACGCGCTTTGTACGGAATCCTTTTCTTAATATAATTAAGCAATAAATTCCGTGTTTATCTAATTAAAATTGGGTTCATCATAAAACACTTATTTTATTTCAAATAAATCTCTTTAAAATATAATTATCAATCCTAATATTATTAGAATTTAAAAGAACCTTTTAAATATTCTAGAAGATTAAAATCAATCCTGATAACCTTAGGAATAATAATTAATAGGCCCTCCTCTAGATCATTGAGCCGCATATAAAATTCATTTCTGGCCAAATTTAGTTTAAGCCAAAACTTCCTCATTATTCATCGGAATTAGGCTTATAATATATCGTTGGAAAAGCTCTTTTCAAGCCCAATCCAACTATACTATTATTGGACCCTTATCATGGACCAAACTAAATTGGACTGGCTATTTTCATAAATAGAGTATGAAAAGAAATGTTTTCAAAAACAGAAAGAGAGTTATTTTAATAAAAACATCCACATTACTAGACTTTTCACACTTTCACTTCGTTCGATAATCAAATGACGTGAAAAGTATTCATCACCGGGTTTGGTTTTGGGGAGACACATTTGGGTGTCTACAAATATAATTTCATATCTTTTAATTATACACTCTATAGTTGGTGATGTCTTTCAATTCAATCTTCTATTTTTCAAATTATTAAATAATCTTAGCTTCTAGTAAATTAGTAAGGGTCATACTTTTGGGACGGAGAGAGTATAAAAAAGCCATCTCGTGGTTCTCACTGCTACAGTAGCCAGAAGGGCCTGCACTTGCTGTTATACCAGTTTACCAACCAGTAGCTCTTACACATGTGAAGCAGGCTGGCTAGTGCAAATGACATAATATTTTGTGATATTGAAATTAACTTGTTACAATTGAGACTCTTTTAATTCCACTTTGTGGATTTATTGCTCTTCACCTTCCCCCTTTCAAGTTCATCAACATGAGTTATCATAGCAAACTAATTGAACAAGGGCAACATCCATATATTCAGTTACAAATGCATCTAATGCTGTGCAAAATAAGGCTCCAAAATTGCTTTCGTCACATCCATCACAACCACTAAAATAAGGAGCTTAAACCTACACTGCCTTCTTCACAACAAACTGCACAACTAGCCTTGCGTATGGCTAACCCTCAGGTAATATGGTTAATTTATATCTCCTATCCTTGTTTATTGGGCTATGGCAATCAACGTTGTTTATTTATTTATTTATTGTTACCCCAAATTCCTAGTTCAATTTATTGTCGTTGATGCTTTATAGTTTTCAATTAGTTAGGAACTTTATAAAGTATAGAGTCTTACCACTTAACTCCATATCTGTTATAGTATGACCCAAGGCTGATAACACTAGTTACAATGATAAAATGTTTCTATAAAGTTTTCGTATAATTGAGTGAGTGGAGATTTTTTATGTTACTATCATTGTAGTTGAACCATACAAAAATTACTACAAGACCTGACTAGTTTAAGGATGTTTAGAACGAACAATGTAGCCAAGACGTACTTGAGCATTTCACTTTCTTCTGTTGGACCAAACGCACCAGATTCAGGTTATCAGATTCGAGTATGAGTCTATTCAACCCAAATTCAATGGAAATAATTAAAGTATGTCATGCTGCCAATACTTCACCAATTTCCGCGCCTAAACAGCCCTGGACTGTAGTGCACGTTGCAACCAATGAACACATCTCCCTCATAATCACAAACTACACCTCCCAAGGTGTGCAGCCCATCTTCCATACATGCTACATCAGAATTTTCCTAGAAAACTCCTTGATCAAGTGGTTTACACTTGTGATCAGAGGCTTTGACAAGAAATAAGAAATTTCATTTTCTTTGATAATGCTCCCCGACAATGCCCACATATCTACTTACAATAATATAGGTTGGGGGCAGGGTGCGTCTTATGAGAGCATGTGTTAAGGCTATTATGTTTCTGGTAATTTATATTGTCTTAAACCCTTTATTTTTCTGTATTTGAATTATTTGCACCATTATTATTCTTTATGTTTAATTTGTTAGAGTGGGTATTTGTTTCATAAATATAACTAAATTTTTTAAATATCAATTTCAGGTTTCTTATGACTCTATAGATCATGGTAGCGGAAGATTTGAATCAAGGGATGCTTATTAGATCATTCAACTATTGACTCACATTAGGAACAAGACTTGCAATAATTATATTAATTAGCTTTAGTTTAAATGCTTTTTATTTGGTGATGACTACTAAATTTAACAGGTTGAACAGTACAAGACTAGTTGTCTAAATATTTTATTGATTGTCTTTTGGATTTAGATATTATATAACTATATAAGCTTTACATGTGGTACAATGAATGTAATAAGTTTTTGAATATATTTTTGGACGTATTATTGTAATACTATTATATGCTACCTCTGTTAATTTTTATGTGCAAATTTGGGGTATTATTTGTGAAATATGAAATATTCCAAAGTTGCACATAAAAATTAATAGAGGTAGTACTATTTTAACGAGAAATATTGATTATTAATATTATTTCCTAGTTTGAACATTTAAATTTTTACTTTGTATATGTGTGTAATGTTTAAACTAATGACATGAAGGATATATAAATATCTCAAAAAAAAAATATTGAAATATTTAATTCACTGACCAAAGAGAATTTGTAGAGGAGGGAAACAAAAAATTCTCGATACTTTTTAATAACCATGAAGTACACCGCCACATTTGCTAAGACCCGCAAAAATAAAATTGTCAACATTTATTTGTGTCGACAAGCTGCTATTTCGGCAAATAAAAGTGTCGAGAATCTCGATGCTTTAAAGCATCAAGGAAAAATTTAGACAACAATAACCATCGACATTATTGACGGTGAAAAGCGTCGAGAATTCTCGACGGCCAAATTCTCGACGCTTTTTGGGGACGAAATTTAGTTAAAGAAGTGTCGAGATTAGGCGGGTTTTGTATTAGTGACATTATAAGCCCATGGCCTTTTGTTTTCCTTTCACCCTTAGGATCATGAAGCTCAAGCCACGAAAGCTAATTGATGTTTTGATTTGAAATGTGGAATGTATTGGTTCTAAATGGAAAGTGAAATTGTGATGTTGTGAATATTTGGTCAATAAAGCAAGTGCAAATCCTAGAAAAAGCCGACCATAGTTATAAAAGGCAAGGACATTGGAATAAAGTAAAAAAGAGAAAAATGCAAAAAATGCAAAAAAAAAAAGAATAGAAAAATTTGCAAATTGGCAAAAAAAAAAAAAAAAAAAAAAAAAAAAAAAAAAAAGAGAATAAAGAGTTGTTGAATGATGATGGAAGAGGAAGATGAAAGTTCAAAATGTTTGGCAATGTAATTTAAGTTTGTGGCAATGTAATTTGAAAATTGGTAGATGTTTGATTTTGGAAAAGAGGCTTGATCACCCTTTGCTTCACGATTAGGCTAAGCACCAATTTCCAAATTTTTCCACACCTTTACTCCTTAGCCAACACTACAACCCTTTCAATGTTCTTTTGACTTAGGTTGGTTGAGTCTATAGTCGGTGGAGGGATTCAGATTTCAAGTATGGAGAAAAGCATGACTTGGTGAGATGTCGAGTCCCTTATTTTATATTGTTTTATCTTTGTTCCGGCTCCTTCGAGGAGTCATGAGATGCTACCTCCAAGGGTGGATTTGAATCTAGATGAGGGAACGCGGTAAGAATGTATGGAATGCTGGGGGAGTGGAGCATGTTAGAGTTCTCTATACTTAGCATGAGTTATCCTTCAATCAACCATTGGCATCCCCTTGCGTGCTCACTTTCACTACTTAGAAAGCTTGCCATCCACTTATGCTTGTTGTCTTTAAAAGCTTGATTTGGTTATGATTTGCATGTGCTTGTTGATTCATCTTCTTGTTTTCCCCTTTTTGGTTTGTCTTAAACGCATTTTTGTGAGAGTTGTGGGTT
Organism: Chenopodium album; assembly: GCF_948465745.1. Taxonomy (NCBI): domain Eukaryota; kingdom Viridiplantae; phylum Streptophyta; class Magnoliopsida; order Caryophyllales; family Amaranthaceae; genus Chenopodium; species Chenopodium album. The sequence continues at coordinate 48,441,530 of NC_137843.1, forward strand.
TACTCTTTGGAAACCCTCACGAGATCACAACTCGTCCTCATGGACGACCTTGAGGTTCAAATGGCTTGTTGCTTATGCTAAAAGAAAACTCGGTTTTTTCTTTGGTAGCTTTAGCTCTTCTAGTTTTCTTTGCTTGAGGACAAGCAAGAGGCAAGTGTGGGGGATTTTGATGAGTGTCATTTATGCCACTCTTTTATTCTTTTTCTCTAAGGATTCTCTCCTCATTTGCACTTGTTTGAGCCTTTTCAAAGTGTTTTATCTTTGTTTTTGTGATGTTTTGTCTTTTCTCGTGTTTTCCCCCCTTTTCTTTCTTTACCTCTTTCCTCCACTATTTTGCTTATATTTGTATATGAGTGTTTGATCAGGTTGAATGGAAAGCTTGCATTCCCTTCCCAGAGGATTCGCTTGTACTTCGGAATACTTTAGAATAGGTGAAGAGTGGAGCAAGAAATGATTGTGGAGAACCGGATCAGACTAAAGGAGCAGCTGCTCATCCCTGTAGGAGCGCCCACTCCTCTCGAAGCTTTTTCTCACACTTTTCAGCAGACTAGAGGAGCGGCCGCTCACCCCTGAAGGAGCGCCCGCTCTCATCTGTAGGAGTGCCCGCTCCTATCAAGGGAGCCCGCTCCCGGGTTCGATGATTTTGTCCTGACCCTCTAAAGCGCCCGCTTCCCCTCGATGAGCGACCGCTCTCCTGGGTATTCCGTGCATTTTTATTTCATTTTTTTGACTTAATTTAGGGTAATGAGAGGGGGGTATAAATACCCTTAATGATGTAATGAGAGGAATTATTCAGTTTTTGACCCTAATCTAGTGAGAGAAATTTAGTATTTTAGAAAGAGAAAGTTGCTTAATCTTCAAGTTTGATCATTGTATTCAAGATTTCTTCAAGTTTCCTTCAATCCAATCAAGCATCTTATTAGTATTCTCTTACTCTTTCCTTTTTGCTTGTTTTATTTGCTTTGATTTTTTTTGTTTTCATCTATTTCTTTGTTTGAGCTTGTTTGATTTGCTTTTCCTTTGATTTTAATCATGTTTAGTTTTGTGTTTATTGAATCCTTGTTTAGTTTTGTTATTTAAGTTAGTGTCCCTTCCCTAGGCTAAGTTTTTAGCTAGGGGAACGGGGTGAAAAACATGGATTAATATTAATGATTGATGATGATTTGATTGAGTTCATGCTATAAATTGATGAATGTATTATTTTGATGGCTTGAGATTGTTAGTAGCACATTGTTTGATGTTTCCTAATTTAGATGCATGAGAGTGAATTGAATTAGGATAAGATCACCTTTACTTTAGTGATTGCATGAAAATGAATAGTTGAAGTAGAGTTTTATGTATTGTGCACACTTAATCTCTTGATTTGATTAGTGTCCAATTGGATGCATGAAAGTGATCTCAATTAGGCCAAGACCTCATTCATTGATTTACTTACAAAATTGCATGAGAATGAGTTGTTTAGGTAGAATTTAGTATTCTATGACATGTTCTATATGATAATCATTGTTGTTCACCTTTGTTTAATCTTGTTTGACACCACCGTACCCCTTAGGGCTGTTTACCTTTGGTTTAATCCTTTTAATCTTTCTTTCTTTATTGTTTTAGTGTCTTTAATCAAAGAACCAACAAAAATATTCTCTCATTTACTCTTGCATTAGTGAATTTGATGTTTAACTAGTGTGCTTCCTTTTGGGTTCGACCCTTACTTTCCACTAACTAGTTTAGTGAAGGTTTAGGTTTATAAATATTTAATTTGATTAGGGTAGTAGATTCAACGACCTACTTTCCCTCGAACACTTATGCCAAATGTATTCCCTTACATCTGTCTAACGCCGAGACAACTTAGTTATCTCCTTCTGAGGCTGCTTGGTCTGCCCCCCAGCCGACTGTGTTTTCTCGAGGAGCCTAGACATATCATGCTTTGGCACCCTCAGTGAATGTTCATGTCGACAGAATGGGGTATTCCCAGCATCTTCGGCATTGGTCGCCTTGCTCTGAGCTTTCTTTTGAGTGCCATGTCCTCCTCTTCTGAGCAGCGGCCTAGAAGAAGAAGGCATCTTACTCTCAAGCTCTCTTCAAAGCTTACTCAAGGCAAACTGAAGAGAACCAGCAATCTCCGGAGGATCCTCGGCCTCATGGAATGAGGCGGTCAGAGGATCGCTAGAATTGATCGTTGCAACCAAAGTCTCTACATGTGCATCTTGACCAGCACCAAGACCAGTGTTAGGTGTTTGACCATTTAATGCCATAACGGACGAGTATCCCCATAAACGGCGCCAAATGTATCGGGGCTTTTTGGAATTCCCTCGGGATACTGGTTGCGCTCTCGGAGAGATGGGCTCGGACACCAACAAAACAACGAATATTCCATTTATCGGAAGTTTCTCCTCCGACGACCAAGTGAGTGATCGGAAACGAAAAAACTAGAGAGAGAAAGTAGAGAGAAGTGGAGCTCTTTAATGCTCTTTTCTTATGTTATGTCCCAATCCACCCCTCCATCATAAATTATTAGGGTATTTATAGGGGTGGGAAATTATACCCCTTTAGGGTTAGTGACCTAGGACGGCATGCTCGATTGGCGGCGCAATCATGGGAGGATACGTGTCCCCTTGGGGCACCGTTTTTGTGACTTTCTCGGATTTTGGGCTCCTGATGTAAGGAGGCCTTCTCTCATTTAGGTGCTCCTTATGTTTGGCACGTGTCATCTTCCTATTGAGACACGTGTCGCCTTTTAATTTGGTCCACGTGTCTCTATGGGATTAGACCACGTATTGGGGGTATTTTTACCCTAAACAGTTGTAGCCTAGGATTGATGGATTCTAGCTGATTTAAAAACAGGGTAAACGACCTCTATTTATAGGGAAAATGGAGTCAAAACGATCTAAAAAGAGCAGAATTTAGGACGAAATAAAACTCATGTCTTACGCGCCGCGCTGGCTTCTGACGTTCCACAATACTACTGACGTGGCGCATCAGTCTGGTGTTGTGCAATGGTTTTAAAGGATATTCAAGTTGTGCGGAGTTTGATTTCTAATGGAATTATGATCGTGAAACATATCTAAACGTCTTTAAATTTGATCGAGATAAGGATTACCAAAAGTGAAGTTCTATTCGATCTCGAATTCTTAGATCTTTATCTTTTTGGAAAGGATATATTAGTACCTTCTAGAGGATTCTAGAAATTCTTAAGTGTTTTGGAATAGGGAAATATTTAGACCCTCATATAATCATTGCGTCGTAGGTAAGGTGGACCTAAGCTCGCTTTGGGCTCGGTTTAGTATTTTGGCCATAACGTATTTGTTTTAAGTTGGATTTAGGCTTATAATATATTGTTGCAAAACTCTTTTCAAGCCCCATCCAACTAAACAGTAATTAAATTGAGATAATGTACCAAAATAATCAAGTTTGGACGTTTTTATGATTTGGATGCGAAATGAATGATTTTAAGGACACGAAATGATAATTTTAGGTTTAAAGACACAAAACGAATGATTTAGGATTAGAATATTTGAGGTAAGGTTATTGTAGACACCTAAAAATGTTTCCCCAAAACCAAAACCGATGATAAAAAACCTTTCACCGCCATTACTGATCGGGTTGCGTATCAAATCTTTGGAGTGCTTACATTTCATAAACCAACTCAATTCTGAGCCCATTTGCCCACAACATAACTTACTTTCCACTATTCATATCCACATCACAAAACCAAGCTGAACTGATTTCGTGGCCCTATAATTTTGATCCAAATGTAATTTGGTTGGATACTTTCAATAAGCTTTCCAACGGTATATCATAAGCCCAATTCTGGTTTAAAACGAAGAAGATATGAGCAAAACACTAAACTCGGCCCAAAACCGACACCCTTTCACTAAAATGGCTTTATCTTAAAATATACAAATGATTTTGACCTAATTCTAATTGGGTTGGTAAGTAGACTTGATAAGATTTCCAACTATATATTATATGCCTTATTTCGAATTACGGATCAAAAGTTATCATAGTTTTAAAAACGCGTAAAAAACAGAAATTACTGCGCCACGGTATTGCACACCTCGTCACGGGGTATGCTTACGTGGAATGACGCCTTGAACCATAACACAGTATTCTGTTTTCACGTGTCTTCTACGCGTTATTTCTCACGCGCTTATGAATTTGGACGCATTTTTGGACAGACTGTACACCGCGACACGGTGTACTGTACCGTGCCACGGTGGATAGCACCGTGTCACGGTGCTTTTCTAGGGTTTTTTCTTCGCGACGCTTCATTTCTAGGGTTCCGTGCATCCCCCTGTTCATTTCCTCTATAAATAAAAACCTGATTTCTGCAGTTTTGGGGCACCAAATCATTCTCTTTTCCTCTCTTATACATCAAATAATTCTCTCTTCTCTCTCTCTTACTCTAGCCTAAAACCTAGCCACCATACTCTTCCATAATACTTCCCTTAAGCACTCTAAGGAGTCCATACTTGACCCGAGGTTCCGTCCTTAAACCAAGGTGTGAAATGTATAATTAACTAAGGGTTTGGACCAAATCAATCCTACTTTTTATTTAATTTAATTTCCATTTTATTTATTATTTATTGAAGTTGCTAACAATTTATTCATGATGTAGCAATTCAAGGAAACGCGGAAAGTGAGTAATTGATCACTTAATTACTCTTTATTTTATTCTTGTTGCTAGTATCATGATTAGGGTTATTATGATTTGATTTGACTAACGATTTATTGTTTAATTGCTTCCAATATTAATGTATATTGTATTATTATTTATGATTACCATATTGCATGTTTAAAGGGAATATGTAATTGAAAATCACGCCTAATAAGATAATTTGGACAACCGGTTTAGGTTCCTTTTTAATCTTGTTGTTTAATTAATCAAGTGATTACAATATTATAGAATTATATGTTGCATTAATATTCAACCAATTTAGCATAATAATAGTTTGGAGCAAATTGAATCTTTGTTTGCATGCTTTGAGATCGCAGGAATCGCTTTTCATAATAAGAATCGAGTAGAGACTAATACGGGCGAATGTGACTCCATGACTCACTTCGTACCATCATTCCCGATCCTCCTTTCATGGTTTAACCATATGGAGTTAGTAATCTCATGGATTATGAATGGGGTGTAACCTTCACGGGTCAATCGTTGTTACCTATCATTGTCCCTTAATCGTGGTTGCCTTAAATGATTCGTGAACGGTTTGGCGGCTCCCTACTTTCCTTGTCCCTAATCGTTGTCCCTAATCGTATATGTCGATTCCCACTTCCTATGAGTGCCTAACGTATTCACACAAGTTTAGCGTAGGCGCGCTTCGAAAGACGCCTACAGTTATGAATATGGTTAAGGCTTAAGGAAACTTCAGAAGACTCTTCTACTTTTTATCGAACTCGTTAATCAAAGACGTGAAAGGTACTCATCACTGTGTTTGGTTTTTGGGGAGACAAAATCACGTGTCTACAACATGCCTTTGAGATTGAATGAAATCTTTTTCACTATAAGAATCGAGTATATGTCTATACGGGCGAATGTGACTCCATGACTCACTTCGTACCATCGTCCCCGATCATCCTTTCGTGGTTTCGAACCATATGGAGTTAGTAATCTCATGGATTATGAATGGGGTGTAACCTTTATGGGTTAATCATTGTTGCATATCGTTGTCTTTTTTTGTGCTTGCCTTAAATGAGTCAGGAACGGTTTACAAGTTTTTTAAGTTCCTTAAAAAACTTGTTGGTGCCTCCTTGCTTTCCTTGTCCATAATTGTATAATGTCAATTCTCACTTCCTATAATTGCCAAGTATATTCACACATCCTTTAGTAGGCGCACTTCGAATGACGCTTACAAGAGCAGGTTCGTAGGGCTCATGTCTTGGTTAATGAATGTCGGAGAAAGCTAGTTAGCTTTACTCATTTGTAGTTGTCTTCTCTTAGTGAAACACTATTCAATAAAAATTCTAGCATAGTTGTCGACTACGGACGACTATGATCGACTACACTAAGAGATTAAATCTGAACCGTTTATATATTATTTGTCTAATCCTAGCTTTTGTCCAATCTTACACTTATGCTACATAGTCATCAAGGGATTGCTTGGTTTTTTTTTTTTTTGGTTTTACTTGCATTTTATTTTTAATAAAAATCGAAAATTTTTATCATCAATTTTTAAATATTTCATCTTCAACCTATATCATCTCTAACCTTATTAACATTCGTATGAGTTAGATTGAACATTATTTTCAATTGATGTCATCTTCTTCCTAAACCTTCATCTTCAACCAAAACATTCATCGTTTATTGATCTTTAAATGTTAGGTCTAAATCATGGTTTATTTATTAAGAATGTAAAAGTAATATCGATTGAATTACACTATTATTTAAACATGATTATCTTAGAGGTATAACAAATAAAAAAAATCATCTTAAGCCTTCATCATGATTCATCTCTATTATTATCCTCCATTATTGTCAACAATAACATTATTTACTTTTGTCGTCCTTCACCAAAATATCCCCTAAATAACCAAATTATAGTGTACATTCTTGTCTCCTTTAGTGTTCTAGCTTTGCTTGAATAAATCATTCTCCTTCTCCCGTGTTTCATGTTAATTTGCTCGAGGACGAGCAAAAGGTAAGCTTGGGGGAGTTTGATAGGTGACTTTTATGTCACTTTTAGGGTGTTTATTGAGTCGTTTTCCGGCTTATTTCCCAATAATTTCACCCTTTTATCCTTTATTTCTATTATTTTATTATTCTCGTCTTTTATCTTTATTTTAAGTATTTTTGCTTTTTTTTATTAGTTTTTAGTTTATCCAATAATTTGATGAGTGACATTTATGTCATTCCTAGGATAGTGTTTATGCCTTGTTTTAGCTGGTCTTAGGGTGTTTTGTAGTTGTTTTTGTTCAAATAATGCATGCATACATGTCTCGATGTGTTTTAAATGAAATCGCGTATATTCTTGAATGCTTGCCTTCATTGCATGTTTGCACCGTTCCCTATACCTTATTGCTTCCCTTGGTGTTTGTGCTTAGGTATTTGAAGTCTTGGATTGCAAAGAAGAAGCCAAGGAAGCATGACAGAAGAATCGAAGAAAGCAAGGTGCAAGGGCGCGCATAATGTGCGGGCGCACAGCCCTGTGAGAACCCGCGCAAAACAGGCGAAATTGCATAATCGAGGCAGAAAGTTTTGCGTGCCCTGTGCGCGACATGTGCGCGGGCGCACACCCACACCGCGCGGGCGCGCAGCCAGCAACACAGGCGCACAAACCCAAGCACAAGCCGCGCAACCCACAAATGCGCGGGCGCGCAGCTACATTGCGCGGGCGCGCAGGCTGCTGCGAGGGAGCGCAGGCCGCTGCGAGGGCGCACAGACCGCTGCAAGGGCGCACGCGCGGGCGCACAACTACCATGCGCGGGCGCACAGATCCTTGCGCGGGCGCACATCGGGTCCTGTTCTGCGTTTATGCGCGATTCTTTATATATTGCGGGGCTTGTTTTGTACGGGGGATCTATTATGCTATTTTCTTAGTTAGTTTTAGGAGAGCTTCTCTCTCTTAGGGTTAGATTAGGAGTTTCTCTCTCTAGTTTAGGAGTAGTTTAGAGGGAGAAAACTTGGATTTTTCATGGAGTTTTTGGGATTTTGAAGAAGCAAATTTGTGGATTTTTCCTCTCATAAATTCAATGAGTCTTCCTAACTTTCTCTCACCTTTATTACTTTTTTTTATTATTGTTTTTGCTTATTTATTTGTTTATTTGAGTAGATTAATTAGTTTAGTTGTTTGATTCTTGCTTTTATTATTATTTTACCTTGTTTTTCATGTTTTTGTTCATTATGTTAGCTTAGATTTTGTTCTAGGGAAATGGATGAAGGTTATGTTAATTAATTTAATGATTGATTGTGGTTAGTATGAAATTGTTTCTTGATTATTGTGTATGGACGATGCTTTTATGGATTAGAATCTTTCTAGCTAATTGATTCTATGTTCTTAATTGTATTTTCAATCACTTGCGCGAGAGTGAGTTGGTTGAGAGCCCTAAATTCCTCCATACCTTTTCTAGGCTAGTTGCACGAGAGTGAATTAGTTTAGTAGGATTATTAACATGCTCAATTGTGCGAGAGTGAGTTAAATGTGTTAATCGTTCCTAATCAAGGTCATTTTCATCTAATTGTATGATGTTATTGAATGCATTGATGTAATTGGATTCCACTTTCCCTAGTTTTAGTTGTTTGTTCTTAGTTGTGTTTATTTTAACCTCTCTTTACCCCACAAGCTTTCCTAGTAGTCTAATTAGCATAGATTGATACACTTAGTCCTTTTGGGTTCGACCCTTTACTTACCCCTATACTTGTATTAGGGTAGTTTAGGTTTTATAAATTTCTAATTTGATTAGGGTTAGTAGACCAACGACACTATCTAACTCCCTGTCAAATTTTGGCGCCGTTGCCGGGGAGCGTTCCTTCATTTTTTTGTATATATTGTTTGTTAGTGTTGAGTAAGTTTGGGGGAGATGGCATTATTGGTACTTTTGTTTGATATTTTGTGACTTCTTGAGTTTGTTTTTGAGAGTAGGCCACTCTTTTGCTTCACTTAGGAAATATCACAAAAATTTTCAAATTTTTACCCCCCTAACCCTTAGCCTTACGTTACAACCAATAAAAGACCCTTAGACTTTAGTGGGGTTAGGTCAAAGAACGGTGGAGGGAGATAGATTTCAAACCTATGGAGAGAGTATGCATAGTTGAGATGTCAGGATTACCTTCTCAAAGTTTTTCATTTCTTTATCTTTTTCCGGTTCCTTCGTGGAATCATGAGAAGCTAACTTAAGGGTTGATTTGAAGCTAGTGGAGAGAACGCGGCCCGATTGGTTGGGGCTAGGGTGGATTGAGTCCTCGTTAGTTCTCTATGCTTAGCATATGTTATGTTTCAATCAACCATTGACATCTTGGAACGTGCATACATTTGTCTATTTAGAAAGGTTTGCATTCATTGGTGCTTGTTCCTATCTCTTGTCCATATATGAATTTGTGTCTTGCTTTCTCTTTTTATGTTTCTTTTTCTTTTCATTTTTTTTGCCGTGCATTGTTTTTTGTCTAGAGTTGTGGGTTAAACTCTTAGGACACCCTCACGAGAGCACACTCGTCCTCTAGGGCGATCTAGGGGTTTGAAGGGCTTGTCATTAGTTGCTAAAAGTGACCGTGATTCCTACGAAAGTGAGTTAGTGTACATTCTTGTCTCCTTTAGTGTTCTAGCTTTGCTTGAATAAATCATTCTCCTTCTCCCGTGTTTCATGTTAATTTGCTCGAGGACGAGCAAAAGGTAAGCTTGGGGGTGTTTGATAAGTGACTTTTATGTCACTTTTAGGGTGTTTATTGAGTCGTTTTCCGGCTTATTTTCCAATAATTTCACCCTTTTATCCTTTATTTCTATTATTTTATTATTCTCGTCTTTAATCTTTATTTTGAGTATTTTTGCTTTTTTTTATTAGTTTTTAGTTTATCCAATAATTTGATGAGTGACATTTATGTCACTCCTAGGATAGTTTTTATGCCTTGTTTTAGCTTGTCTTAGGGTGTTTTGTAGTTGTTTTTGTTCAAATAATGCATGCATACATGTCTCGATGTGTTTTAAATGAAATCGCGTATATTCTTGAATGCTTGCCTTCATTGCATGTTTGCACCGTTCCCTATACCTTATTGCTTCCCTTGGTGTTTGTGCTTAGGTATTTGAAGTCTTGGATTGCAAAGAAGAAGCCAAGGAAGCATGACAGAAGAATCGAAGAAAACAAGGTGCAAGGGCGCGCATAATGTGCGGGCGCTAGCCCTGTGAGAACCCGCGCAAAACAGGAAAAATTGCAGAATTGAGGCAGAAAGTTTTGCGCGCCCTGTGCGCGACATGTGTGCGGGCGCACACCCACACCGCGCGGGCGCGCAGCCAGCAACACAGGCGCACAGACCCAAGCACAAGCCGCGCAACCCACAAATGCACGGGCGCGCAGCTACATTGCGCGGGCGCGCAGGCTGCTGCGAGGGAGCGCAGGCCGCTGCGAGGGCGCACAGACCACTGCGAGGGCGCACGCGCGGGTGCACAACTACCATGCGCGGGCGCACAGATCCTTGCGCGGGCGCACAGCGGGTCCTGTTCTGCGTTTATGCTCGATTCTTTATATATTGCGGGGCTTGTTTTGTACGGGGGATCTATTATGCTATTTTCTTAGTTAGTTTTAGGAGAGCTTCTCTCTCTTAGGGTTAGATTAGGAGTTTCTCTCTCTAGTTTAGGAGTAGTTTAGAGGGAGAAAACTTGGATTTTTCATGGAGTTTTTGGGATTTTGAAGAAGCAAATTTGTGGATTTTTCCTCTCATAAATTCAATGAGTCTTCCTAACTTTCTCTCACCTTTATTGCTTTTATTTATTATTGTTTTTGCTTATTTATTTGTTTATTTGAGTAGATTAATTAGTTTAGTTGTTTGATTCTTGCTTTTATTATTATTTTACCTTGTTTTCCATGTTTTTGTTCATTATGTTAGCTTAGATTTTGTTCTAGGGAAATGGATGAAGGTTATGTTAATTAATTTAATGATTGATTGTGGTTAGTATGAAATTGTTTCTTGATTATTTTGTATGGACGATGCTTTTATGGATTAGAATCTTTCTAGCTAATTGATTCTATGTTCTTAATTGTATTTTCAATCAATTGCGCGAGAGTGAGTTGGTTGAGAGCCCTAAATTCCTCCATACCTTTGCTAGGCTAGTTGCACGAGAGTGAATTAGTTTAGTAGGATTATTAACATGCTTAATTGTGCGAGAGTAAGTTAAATGTGTTAATCATTCCTAATCAAGGTCATCTTCATCTAATTGTATGATGTTATTGAATGCATTGATGTAATTGGATTCCACTTTCCCTAGTTTTAGTTGTTTGTTCTTAGTTGTGTTTATTTTAACCTCTCTCTATCTCACAAGCCTCCCTAGTAGTCTAATTAGCATAGATTGATACACTTAGTCCTTTTGGGTTCGACCCTTTACTTACCCCTATACTTGTATTAGGGTAGTTTAGGTTTTATAAATTTCTAATTTGATTAGGGGTAGTAGTCCCAACGACCTACTTAATCCCGCGATCAGTCTAGCATTCAATTCTAGCTGTAATTCTCTCTACCAAGGGTCTGAATTGAGCAACAATAAGTTTCTTGGAAGAAAGAGGGACCCTAAGATACCTAAAAGGAATGGAACCCCTAGCAACCCCCAAAATATCCTGCAAATTAGACATTTCATCCTCAAGAATGCCACAAAAATAGACCTCACTTTTACTAAGATTTGTAGCAAGGCCAGAAGCTTCGAAAAATTCCTGAAAAGCCTTATGATGTCATCTCTAGCAAACAACAACAAGTCATCAACAAACATCATGTGAGTAATACCAAGCTTCTCACATCTATGGTGAAAATTGAAGTTAGGAACAACAATCATTTCCTTCAAACACCTAGATAAGTATTCCATACAAAGGGCAAAAAGAAAAGGTGACATTGGATTACCTTGCCTCAAGCCTTTCTTAGCCTGAAAAGGCTTTAAGGGATAGCCATTAATCATAATAGAATAAGAGATAGAATAAACACAGGCCATAATCCAACTAACCATCTTAGCAGGAAACCCAAGTTCATCAAGAACAGTTCTTAAAAAAGACCACTCAACAGAGTCATAAGCCTTTCCGAGATCTATTTTAAGCATACACCTAGGAGTAATGAACCTGTGAGAGTAACCCTTAATTAGTTCAATAGCTAAAATAATATTTTCTCAAATATGCTTCCCTAGGATAAAACCTGCCTGAGCTTCATTAACAATAGTGCCAACAACTTTAGCAAGCCTGCTAGTGATGACTTTAGAAATCAATTTGTAGACCAAAGTGCAGCAAGCAATAGGTCTATATTCCTTAACATAAGAAGGATTTTGAACTTTAGGCACAAGAGTAACTGTAGTACAGTTTCAATGCTTGCAAAGCTTACCATGCTTAAAGAATTCCATAATTGCAGAATAGATATCAACTTTGATGATATGCCAGGCTTCTTTGAAGAAAACGGCAATAAAACCATCAATGCCTAGAGCTTTATCATTTCCAATCCCTACAAGAGCTTGATTAACCTCACTACAAGTAATTTCATCATTAAGGACCTCAATAGAGATTGCAGAAAGTTGCTTGCCCGATCTCATAGTCTGTAAGTCAACACCAGGAAGAGAAGAAGCATTGGAGCCTAATAACTCTTTATAAAAACCCACAATCTCATTAGAAACAAGATTAGGATCCTAAGCAAGATGTCAGCATCACTATAAATAGAATCAATTCTAATCCTGCTCTATTTATTCTTCATTACATTGAAAAAATAATGAGTATTTGCATCACCAAGTTTAATCCAGTCAACTCTAGATTTTTTCTTGTAAATCTATCTTTAATGTGCATCCAATGTTTCACTTGCTTCAAAGCATCAGCTTATTGAACATGAAGAACAGGATTAGCATAATCTAAAGCAAGCTTATCCTGAACAGTAACCAAATGAGACTAAGCCTGATCCACTCTTTCAGCAACTTAGCAAAATGCTTGATGTTAAGAGCTTTGAGACCCTGCTTATTTTCTTCAAGGTTCAGCCAGACATTCACCATAGTAGAACCATCATTACCCTTATTTTCAGCACTCTTCCACCACATTAGCAAAATCAGAATGTTCAGCTAAACAGTTCAAAATCTGAAAGACCTACCTCTGTCCTGCTTCCTTCTATGCACTTTAAATAAGATAGAACTAAGATTAGACAGGAGGGGAGGAAGATAAATAGCTTCAACTTAACTATAATCCTGCATCCAAGCTTGATTAACCAAGCCTCTATCAATTCTAGTAACAGTTCTATCATCACCATGACTTTTATTATTCCAAGAATAGAAGGCACCTTTGCGCTTAATTTCAATCAAGTCTAACTTGACAATGAACTCCTTAAAATGCTTCACCTTATAATTAGTAATAGGAAGGCCATTGAACCTGTCCTTAGAATGCAGAATAGTATTAAAATCTCCTGTTAGTAGCCAAGGAATAGTAATAGAACCCAAGGACTCAATACCATGCCAAAAGGGAACTCTATCATGAATAGAGTGCAATCCATAAACAAAGGTACAAGCAATCAAGTAATTATAATCTTTGGTACTGATTCCAGTATGAACATATTGTTCATGAACAACAATAACATTCATATTCACTTTCTCAGGCTGCCAACCAATCCATATTTTACCCCTAACATAAGCGGAATAATTACAAAACCAATTCCAAGCACTACCAAATTTCTTCGGAAAAACACCACATTTATGAACTTTAACTTTAGTCTTAAGAATGCCAATCACATCAACAGTTTGATCATCCTGCAGTTTCGTTACAGAAACTACTTTATTAGGGTCATTAAGACCCCTTATATTCCATGATAAAATAATCACGTTCCCAGAAGAGGATTACCATCACCCCCCAATAAGAATAGAGAACTCAGCACCATAAACATCTTCAATCAAAGCTGAGTAAGGATTTAAGCTAAAAACACCTAGCATAACATGAGCAGTACTATGTATGGCTTCTATGTTTCCTTCCTACAACTTTCCAATCTCTTTTAGAATTAGCTTGATGTGTAGTTGGAGCAGGAGTAATAACAGCAACACCATGAGCAGTCCCATTCTCACCAAAATTGGGAACAAGAACAGCAGCTACAGGTGCAACAGGAGCAGGAACATGTTGGGCCTTGAGAACCCAAACCTTGGTTTGTCTTTTAGGAGCATTCAGTTTCTTCTAAGCCTAAGTCTTAGGGTTGGTAGGAATGTTACAATCATGTCCTACTTTATCACACTTCTTGCAGAAATGGGGGGTCCGTTCAAAAACAATTTTTAGTTCAATAAGACTACCATCTGGACTCTCAACCCAGATATTCTTTGGAAAAGGTTTAGTTATATCTACTTCTATCAGCAATCTAGCAAAGGAAACCCTTAATTACTTAGAAGTACAATCATCAACACATAGAGGTACACCAATCACACTACCAATTCTACTCAAAGTATCCACCCCCCAGCAATTGAGAGGCAGGTTAGGCATTTTCACCCATAGGGGAACAACTGAGCACCTCAGCATGAAAATTAAATTTCTCAGACCAGGTTTGATAATAGCTACCTTCCCAAAGAACATATGAGGTCCAGCACTTAGAATGGTATTCATGTCATCAAAATTTTATAATTTAATCAGGAAATAACCTTCATCATACCAGAATATTTCAGGTTTCGCTATACTGCTCCAATTTCCAGAAATATACCTATGCACAGCAACAATCGTAGGGTAATAACCAATAATATAGAAAACAACTGATTTTTTCCATTTAAGGTTACCTTTCTAAAGTTCAGCACTCTGCAATTGTGCTACTATCTTGCCATCCTTGAGAATAGGGGCAACATTGTCAGCACAGATCCTTTTGCAGTGAGTTTTCCAGGCTTAGTCCATGCATTGGACTTCTGAGCTGCAGCAACCTGTTCAGGTTGGTCAGGAACTTCTTCATAATCAATCAATTCCTCTATTGCAGCAGTATTGGGTCTGGAATCCAATGAAATATTACCTTGAGGAACCCTAGGTACTGATTGATTGGAATTCCTTGAGATAAATCCAAAATTGAGAGCATTACTACTCATAGCCACTGCAACATAGGTTCTTATATCATCCACAACATTATTTCCAGTAGAAATCAATGGATCAGTAACCCTAGTTGTTGTTTCAATGGTTTTCTTCAAGTGATCAAGCCATATCGCTTGATGATGTTGCTCAAGAGCTATCAGATCTGCTCAGGTAATCATCCCAACTAAAGGATGAACCAAGTGAGGTGGAGGAGTGACCAGCTCTTAAAAATCATCAAAACCTTCCGGAAATTGCAGATGCGGATCCAGAAAAAACCATAAGCATTCAGCTGGATCAATCCATTATTCGAAGTTGTCAAGGAAGCTAGATCATCAATCCATTATTCAGTTGGATCAAACCACAGTCTGAGGTTGAGTATTGTGAGGTATGGGGGTGGATTGTTTCTTATTTCGGGCCATTGAAACCGATTAAGCTGAAGAAAAACCAGCCAAATCAAATCGCCATGGAAGGAGAGAGAAGAGAGAAAAGTCAAACCAAGTCAACACTCCAATCTAATGTGTAATAAATGTGTTCTATTTAGACCTGTTTATGAAATTGTTAAATAAAAATAGCATCTTTACCAATTTCAGGTCTGGACCTAAAAAACCGGAGCGGACCTAAAACCCAAAATCATGGATTTTTAAGGACCAGGACCGCACCTGAGTTCACCGGTCTGGTCCAAAGAGGTCTGATTCAGGTCGGTTTTTTCAGGTCCGGGCTAGTTTGTGTACACCCCTATCTAAGGTATATAATTAACTTTTTAAAGTTCAGGGGTATATGGTGAATAACAAAAAACATAGGAGTATATGGTTAAAGAACATATCTCATATATATATATATATATATATATATATATATATATATATATATATATATATATATATATATATATATATATATATATATATGTATATATATAGTTAAAGATCATGTGAGAACATTAGGCTAAAATGAGAACTAGAAACTAATCTTGAACCTTAGAACATTATATCGAACGGATAAGGTGTTCTCCATGCTCATTAATGACATTTTTGTAATTTCGCAACTTTTAAAAAATTTTAACTTTTAAGGCAATTTCTCTTACTTTATAGCTGATTTCATTTACTTTAACTAATTTTTCATTTACCTTTTAGAAATGAAACTAGAAACTAGTTTATAAAGTTGAAATATTACGAAAATGTCATTGATGATACGGGAAGCACGTTGACTGTCTGATTAACATAATATAAGGGTGTAGATTAGTTCTTAGTTCTCATTTTAACCTTAGTTGTCATTATAACTTGGTTCTCATTTATAATCTGGGCCCTTTGATCATTAGCATGTTTTGGTTTCTTATTATAACTTGATTCACATTTTAGCCTTATTATAAGATTAACAACCCCTTTTGCATTCTTCCCGCTCTTAAAGCACATAACATGCTAATATGGGCCAGCTCAACCTACGTGATTTCAGCCCAATAAGATGTTTCTTTGTACCTGTCAAAATAGTAAGATAAAATCATACTTTATACATCCAATACTTGAACGTTGTTCCCCTTAATCTAGTCCAAGTGATGTGAAAAATAATAATCTTATCTCCAAGATTAGTCTTTAGTGGGCAGCCATTCCAAAAACCCAAAAATAAATGGGTCTACATTGAAACGAGCCTTAACCTGTAAAACAAAACTAGTACAGGCCATTTAGATGTAATTAGTACGAATATAAGATTAGCATGTTTCAAAAGATGCAAATAGTTGAATTAGAGTTTACAACAAAATATACCAAATTGTTGATCCATGAGACCATGACACATACAACATTACTAGCTTAGGAAAACTGTAATCATCCCATCCCCCCTCCCCCCCCCCCCCCCCCCCCCCCCCCAGTTTTCTTTTTCCTTTTCAATCCCTTTATTTATAGTTACATTTTGTCAACCAAAAAAAAAAAAAAGCAGCATGAAGGTAAGTTTACCCAGCAAAAAAAAGAAAAAGAAAATGACACTGTTTGACCCTGCTATTACAGAGAGAAGACAAACACCGTCTATGTTTCTGGCTAGTCGAAGTAAAATCCACAATTCGATGTAAACTTCAATAGAAGTCGTCGAGGGTTAAATTGTCAACAGATCCGAAGTTGTCAAAGCCCTGGCCTCCCATCCTTGAGTAGTAGTTAGTAGTCGACCCACCAAGAAAATCGAAAGGGGAGTCATTTGCAATGCTGGTGGTGTCATAAACAAATGACATGCAAGCATTATTGTTATCCTCCATGTTTACTGCTGGGTCGTTATTCCAGCTCAATTGATTGTACCTGTTAATCTCGAAATTATTCACTTGAAAGTAATCAGTTACTGTATTAGTTGTATACTCGTTGTATATCTCCTGCGGTGAAGTATTCTTGGCCTGAATCACCTACATAAATTTGAAATTTCTAAGAGTTAAGTTGCAGTAACTAACAATGAGATAATATATATACAAATGCGAATAAATAAGAGGAGTTTAAACAAGTACTTACATAGTTAAGGTTAATAATGTCTTGGTAGACCATGATGAAGTCCCCAACCTGCAAGCGATGTGCAGTCACAAAGTCCCCTAGTACAAAACAGTACAGAATCAGTAAAAACCCGATGGATTGAGAAAGAATCAGGAAATAAACGATTTTCTTACCAGTGTTTTCTAGGACATACATCCGGCTGTTGTTGTTAGGCCAGAACCTGAATACGAAAGTTCCCAAGGGAAAAATAAATATACAAGTATATACAAATGGTGATGATAAAGAGAAAAAAAAAACACAGCAGGATGGTCATATTTAGCTTCTATCCAGATAGCAGTGCTATTTGAACAAATGTGACAACTACTCTGAATCGAGGTAGTATAAGGTCGTTCAGATCTTCAGATCAGTCTCAATACACAGCCAGCAGGTCTTATGATTTACAAAATACTTTATATAGTATTCCAGGTAATTTGATTATTGAGGTACCGTGGAACTCTTACAATTTAATTATGTTGCATAAAGTTCTATATCGGCTATTTATTAAAGAAAATCTTCTTCTGTAAAGTTTGTAGATGCAACATCTTGGAAATTTGATTTATAAGCTAGTGAGTTTTTGGTAAATAAAAACTTGACCCTGGGGGCCAATTACCATAGTGGAAATGTGATGAAGATGGAACGTACCTGTACTTGAAGTTCCACACATGCATCCCATCCATATCATCCATGCTGATGAAAATTCCCTCCTTAGTTTCTAGATGCGGGAGGTGAGACTCAGCAGCTTTCTGAATTAATTAAAACAAATCAGTGAGAGCAGATCGTTGTCGTATTTCATGATCACAACATAGTGTCAATGTATATATATAGTATCAGTATTCAGTATCATGATCACTACCTATAAGGGCTATAACCTATCGTGAATAAAATATAACTTAACACATTAAATTGTTGTATGAACTCAATGTATAAAATAAGGACTAAAGAATGAGCATGCTTCGAGCTAAGCACTAACAAAATTCCAAGTGCATAATTTAAAGTTGATGGCACAAACCTTCGGTAACACCATCCTCCTCAGAGTGCTTACATCACTATTCTGAAGCTGCTTCTGGAATAAAAACCTCAACCTCCTTGGATCAACAACCTGAAACTTTTGAAGGGGGGTGAACATTTGCACATAGCAAGCATCTGATAGCACATGAATCACTTATTCAAAAAGTACGAAGTATCATCAAGTAGAGATTGAGGATTAAGGTTGAAGAGGGTTCAACTCCCACTACATTATCTACCTCTAATGAGTTCATTAAGGAGTATTTCCATGTTTAAGACTTTATTATCAATTACTCCTTAATTAATTGTCCACCTTAATTATCCATCCGACAACCACCTTTATTATCTTGATGTGATACATGATTCATAGACTTAATTACCACCACTACCATCATTTGGTTTTGAATGCACTCCCATTCAAGAACATCACTTTTTTTTTTTTTTTTTTTTTTTTTTTTTTTTACAAAATTTCAATCCCTTTTAAGATATATAGAAGGATAATTGATCATTTGAAAGCTATTTGCCACTACTACAAAAAGGCATGAAGAAACCGGTCAATAACTCTAACAATTTGTTAGGTAATTACATAATTGCTATAAGGGATTTTTTTTTATATAATAAAGTAAAGGCTAGTTAGTTCAAACGCAAATTGTAAGACACGAGGAAGAATACTGTTTGTCGTTATTGTATTTTTTTTTTTTTTTTTTTTTTGTCGTTTCTATCCCTGCATATTTTCTATTCATAATTAATGTGCATGTTAGCTTATCGGTAAAATCTTGCCCTAGTTATGGGAACTCCAAATGGCACACTCTAGAATCGATCACTATGTAATTGATTTGCTTATAGATTAGTTATTATGATTAAGACATATAACACCAACCACAAGCACGTGTTATAACAATTACATAATTTGATTGCATATGTTTGGTATCATACCTTGCCTTACTAATAGGAATCATGCATACTAACAGGTATCATGTTTATCATTATTGTATTTGTATTTTTTGTCGTTCTCTGTCACTATATTTTTTCCATAATGTGCTTGTTAGCTTGTCGGTACAATCTTGCCCTAGTTCTCCAAATGGCACACTCTAGAATTGACTATATGATTGGTTTGCTTATTGATCCGTTATTATGTTTAGGACATATAACACCAACCACACGTGTTATTAGTTTATTACTATTATGTAATTTGATTGCTTATGTTTGGTATCATACCTTGTCATATTATTATGTTTGTCGTTATTGTATTTCTAATTTTTGTCGTTCTTTTTCCCTAGATTTTTTCTATTTGTATTCAATGTGCCTGTTAGCTTGTTAGTACAATCTTGCCCTAGTTTTAGGAGCTTCAGATGGTACACTTTAGAATTGACTAACTGATTAATTAGTTATATTGATTAGGGCATATAACGCCAATCACACGTGTTATTACTATTACATAATTTGATTGCTTATGCTCACAACGTTTCTCCTTCCCCAACCACACGTGCGTGTTAGTGTATATGTCCTTTATTGTGACGAGACACTAAAAACCTAGTTATGGAACTCAAACAAGTCATGTTCTCAAATCAACCATCAAGCTAACCATCTAATGAGAGTACACTTAACGATATAAGATTCACTTGTGGTCCCATTCCTCTAATTCAAGTATAGTTTGGTATTATCCATATTTGGTTACCTTTAATTAGATATCGACAACAAAATTGTGACGTACCAAAGCCAAAATGAGGCAAGACGAGGACGTACGTACACAACAAAAATAGTTTATTTAACCTTATTCAACCCATTAAAACTCTATATAAGATGATTTCATGTAATTGACAATTTTCAATGGTAACTTTTAACGTATCCTAACTTCATACTAGTAAGCTAGATGTACGGAAACACGTACACATCAACTACTATACACATAACAACAGTACCTAATTAAAAACATACACCTTACTTTACTATCAAGTCATAAAAATTAACTTATATTTAAAAAGATTCTGTTTGAATTAATTAATTAATCAAAAAAATAGTAGATGATATGTTAAGTAAAATGAAGTAAGCGAATAAGGGCAGAAGACAGTTGGAGAAGAGTTGAATGCTGAAGTATGAGCAATGCCAATTAAGCACTACCAAACAGGTTTCACCGTTTGGGGCCACCTATACTTGGACTCGTGCTACTTTTACATGGGGGATAGATGGACGAACCATTTTCTTTTTTTCTTTCTTTTTTATATTTAGCCACCTAGCTTTCATTTTACGTCATTTTGGTCAAAACCCTTGAATAATTGTAAGTATATACTCTCACCGTCCCAAATTACTTGCAACGGTTTGACTTTTTGTACTATTTATAAATCTCCCTTTGACCATTTTTTAAAAAAAACTATTATAGTGTAACTTTCACCAAAAAAAATCAAATTCTTTATTGATTAAAAGATTCTCTTTCATTTTCATGAATTTCTTTGAACTTTTGCTTTATTTTATTTTTTTTAATCAAAATTAATGTACTCTATTGGTGCTACTTTGACTATCTTTGATAATTTATTGTAATTAGTCATGTGAGATCTCTCTAAATTTTTCTTAATTTATACATTAATGCAGTCAAACTTTGATAAGTTTACTTATTGGTAAAAAGAGATACGGAGTATAATATGTTGAAATAATTAATACTTTATCAAGTGTGAAATGAAAATTGTTGTAACTAAAAAATACAGAGGGAAATTATTTGTTCATTTTGACCCAAATTGATTCACTTTTCTTATATTTATTTTTATCAAAGTTAATTGTGGGTAACTACTTACAAATTTTATTTTCTCTCTTTACTTTGAAGTAATTGATCACACGCTCTTTTAGACACATAATTTAATTATTTGTTGTAATTGAATGAGTTGTTTAAAGACAAAATTAGTAGCTTCATTTCATATTATGAGAAAATTGAACATGTGACATACAAAAGTAAGTGATGGGCCAAGTGAGGTGAGAAAAAACAATAGTGATAAGTCATATTCATATCAAAATGAGAAAGTGTGTTAATTATTCTTAAACAACTAAAAGAGGAAAGTATTTTGGTTATTCTTCTTAAATCAGTAGAACATTGTTAAAAATCAATTTTAATAAGGGGGTGTTTTGTATTAACAACATAAATGGAGTGGAAAGGATTTAAATAAATAGAAGAAAGCGTAATGATTAACGTTACTTTTATTAATTATATGTTTGGTATCTTAATGGAATGAAAACAATTGGAATAAATTGTGATTGAGTAAGAAAACATATTTTGTTTTCTCTAGATTGCCAAGGTTTGTTATCACTCTAGAAACGGTATTTATTACTTTTAACTAGAAATGGAAACATTTGAATTCGTTTCATACATCTAAAATTACATTTTAATAAAAACCATGAAGGATGAAAAAAAAATTGCAAACTGAAATCTATGGTTTTTGAGTTTGATAAATTTATTTTGAAGTGAAATTCAATCCAAAGGAAAATTTAATAAAATTAATTGTTTGATTTAAAAAAATGAAAAAAAAAAAACTTAGAAAGAACGATTTTTGAGAAGAAGAGGAAAAGATTGGAAAAGAGGAAAATGAATGGTTTATTTTTACTCCCTCCGTCCCTTTTTGATAGTCACTTATGGTAGAAAATCACGGGAATTAATAAACATAAATAAGAAGTAGCAAAAGCACATTAAAAAAATAAATTTACATTGGGTATACAAAAAAATTAGAGAGAGAAAGTAATTAAAATACATAGGAAAGTTAAATTTGCACAAATATTTTTTCAAATGGGAGAGAATTTTGGTAAAAAAAATAATATTAATGGTACTTGAAAAAAACAAATGTAACTAATATTTTGGGTCACCAAAAATGACATAAGGACAGAGGGAGTATTTTTTACAAGGATAATCTGACTATTAAAAAACATATAAATTGGTGGATCAACAAATCAGATCCCATTGACTGATTTGGCAAAATTGATTGCTGATTATTATTTTATTTTATTAAAAAAATTTTGAGGAAATTATTTTATTAACTTTAAAGACAACTAATTATGATTTGGTATTTATTGTATTTTATTTATTTAATTTTATGTTCCCCAACATACAAAATTAAAGTATGAAATTGAAGAGCCAAATCTAAAAGTACTAAAAACGGAAAGGAAAATAAGATAAACTTAATTTTATCTATTTTCAAAAAAAGGAAAAAAAATAAAATTCAACGGCTAGTGTACGGCGGTGCAGGGATCCGTAGCCAATCCCAAAAGAAGGCCAGGTAACGAAAAACACACACCTTAACTCGGTCCAAATCATCTGGGTCAACTCACTCACATATAATATATAAATAAATAAATAAAATTTAAAATAAAAAAAAAATAGGAAGAAAGAAGAGTAATCTTACACGTGCGGGAAGTGAGAGAGAAGTTGGCACGTGAGGGTTGGTAGAGGTAGAAGAAGAAGAAGCAAAAGGCAAGAGACTAACTGAGGATCTTCTTTGCCTTGCCATTCTTTTCTTCCTCTGAATTTTATTCTCCCCAAAACAGCCCCCTAAAACCGGCATCTTCGTCGACCGATTCGCCTCGTTCGAGTTGTTGAAAACTACGATCCCAGTATGTCCTCCAACTCCATTCGTCGCGCTTTCAGTTCCAGTTCCAGTCCCGAACCCGAGCGCCTCGTTATTCTGGCAACTCCTACCACTCTCTCTCTCCCCCATCATCATCAATTCATCATCATTTTCGATCAACAAATTGTTTTATTTTTATTTTATTTTAGGGTTTATTGTTTTGAGAGATTCTAGAGAGAATAAGAGAGAGAAAGAAGGTGCACTCTGAATGTCTATCTCACACTGACTCCACTGAAAAATGTGGAGAGCTCATCTCCTTTTTATTTATTCATTTTATTGTTACAAATATGATTTACTGCTATAAATAGCAATGTTCCAAAACTCAAAAATAATCCCAACAATAATAATTAAAACAAAAAACCCAAAAACAAAAATGAAAAGAAAAAAAAAAGGGAGTTTCTGAGTATAGGTTAAGGGTGACATTTGTAAAAAGGCAGTTGATCATAAGAGGGTAGTGATATTTCCAAGTAAAAATAGTTACTACTTTTGTTAAATGACTGAGCTGAGTATAGTGGAGTAAGCAACTAAAGTAAGGTTAAAAAATTAACCATGGTTAAAAAAGGGAAAGGGGCGGTGGGTGGGAGAGTGTAGAGATGACCAAAGAAAAAGAGACGAATGGTGAAACAAGGGAGAAGCTAACAGGTGTTGCAATTCTTCTGTTTTAACTCAAACCCCCCCTCCCCCCAACTGAATTCAATGGCGCTTATTATTTTTTATTTATTTATATTATTAATTTCACTTTTTGTTTTTATTTTTGTTATTGATTTTGATTTAATTAAATGCAATAAAATAAAAATGATGAAGAATCCAGAAATAGCGGGTGAAGGAGGGGGGAGGTATTACTTGATGAAAGAGAGAGTGAGAGAGAGAAAGCGGGAGGAGGTAGAAGAGAAGGGTTTTGAAATTTTTTTGGATAGAATGAGAAGAAGCTAAGAAAGGTGACAAGGAAAATTTGTAACTGAATTCTACGTTTTGTCGCGCGTAACTAAGGTCACCCACGTCATTTGCTAACGGTGCTATTTTATACTTCACTCTGTAGTATCCAAACGTGTCAATTTGAGTGTTTGGGTTAGGTTTGATTAGATTAAACTTGGTCTTTAAAACTTAAATTACGTTAAATTATTGTCTTCATACAAGTTAAAATTTGAATTTGTTTTTTTCGAATTGGTTGGTCAAATCAGTATTTGACACAATTGTGTATGTATGTTATGTGCTACTCTTCTTGTGGAGGACTTCTTGGACTTACTTAGGATTTCTTGTATGAGTTACGACTACTCATCATTATTATTATTACTTGTTGAGTTTGTATTACAATATTTTGGATTTTGTGTAAAAAACTTGGATTTAATGGATTTTACATTAATTATAAAAATTAGTGGGAAGAAAATTGAAGCAAGTTACTTCAATTCCAATGTGAACATAATTATATGGAGATCAAAGGGGATTTTTTTTTTGGATTTTAAGGATAAAGACACTATTAAATTGTATCCTCAAAGTTTAGTTATAGTCCAGTTTTTTCGGGTTAAATGTTTGAAAATATTAGGAGAGAAGCAAAGTAATCTTCAATATTCATCCCAAGCACGAATAGGTGAAGGAATCCGCGCTCTAGAATTACTTGCTAAGTTCGCTGAGTTCTGTTTTAAATTTATTTGGATTACATGTAACAACTTATATTTACATTTAATGACTTACAAATACTCCTTCCGTCTCCATTCGATTGTCACTTTTGTCATTTTGAATGCCCTAAATATTTGTCACATTTCACATTTTTAGATTAAATAATACACATTAAATTACAATTTTAACCTCATAATGTTTTGTCCTTATTATGAGAGCTTCCTATTTTACCCTCATAATTTTTGCCATCTTTAATTAATGGCCCCCCTTTGGAATTTGTAACTATGACTTTCTCTCTTTATCAAACAATTTTAGCTTAGTCATCAATATATGTAGTGTAATTCCATTGGATGATGTTATTATTTCTTGTAATGTTATTGGTTAAAAATAAATCACATGGATTATTAACGTGGTCCTTAATTTTCATTGGTTGTTTAAAAAATCACATGGATTACTCTCTCTCTCTCTCTCCCCCTTTTAATATTGTAAATGATTGGGTTACAATGTACTTCTTTAATTCTCGTGATTTTCTATCAAAAGTGACAATCAAAATGGGGACGGAGAGAGTATAAAGGTTAACAATATTAAACACTTTAAGTATTAGCAAATTAAAATGTATGATATCTGTTTTGGGTGTTCTAGTCCCTTGGGAGAGTTACAGCTCAAAAACTGATCCGGTGGCGCCTGTACCTGCAAAATAACGGAGAATCCCGGTGGTTGGAGCTCCGCCTCCGACGATCAAGTTAGAACGTATTGGAGAATACGAAAAGGTGCGGAAAAGTAGAGTGAGATCTTCTCGGATTCCTAGATCAGGTGTTTTCTTTGATGTAAGAGAATGTAGGGTTGTTGTAATAAATGTATCTGCCCCATAGATGGGGGAAATCTCCCTATTTATAGGGTCATTGGAAAAAGTGCCCTTTCTTAGGTCATTCTAACCTAATTTGGTGGGTTGCGTCGTAATACGGCTTTACCGGAATTTGGGCCAGAAAGGCAGCCTTTTCTCCCATTTGTTTGGAGTGGCACGTGTCATTAGGTGGGAGATCCATTTGGACCTCCTGGAGGCTGACACGTGTCAGCTTATGATAGGGCCACGTGTCTTGGGTAATTTTACCCAAAACATTTGCCCCACACAGATGTGACGTGGCTTGCCACGGGGCATCTGTGACATTTGTCACACATGCATTGGGTGGTCAGTTTTACTGTTCACCCATCTGGGAAAATTACAGGGTTGCCCCTCATTTTTCGCATATTCTCGAAAAAACTCTTGAGAGAATCTTTGACTTTTCCCAAAAGAACTTTTCGCCTGCCGCTTGGTTTCAACCGTCTGATACCGCAGGCTCAAGCAACTTTCAACAGTACCTTCACAAGGTAACCGTCTGCTCTTTCTCTCTCTTTATATTTCGCTTTTTCGTCTGTGTTTGTTTTTTCCTTTTTTTATAAATGGTATCACAAACACACACGGCACGGCTTAGGATAGCTGTCAGCCGGTCACCTGAGACGGCTGAATCTAGGACTAGGGGTGCCGCCTGCCCCAATCTGCACTCGTCCCCGAATTTGACTGTGTCTGTGTAGGACACTATGGCCAGAACTAAGAGGACAGCTCAGGCGTCCAGTGAAGGATTTATGTCTTCGTCATGTGCAATTACTAGATATATAAATGGATCAAATTATGGAGATAATTAAGTTCGTACATTTTGGTCATCGTTATATCATAGCTAGAGGTACTAACGATCTTTGGGCTAGTAAAATAGGCCAAAGCCCACTTAGACGGATCATATAAGGTCACACAAAGGGCCTAGAGTGAGCACGAGAGGACGAGGCCCATGATGGGCCTCATCCCCTAGTATAGCCAGCCATATGGAGAAATAAGGAGGGTTTTGGGCTTCGTGACTTGGTCTAATTATAATTAAACATGTGATGGTTAATTATTCAACCAAGAGTTACAAGAGTTGTAATTAGTAAAGAGTTTACTCACCTTGAAAATGTAATGCTAGATGGTAGGGCCTCTGTCCGGTCAACTATTACGCAAATAAAGGGTCTTGGAATCACTTAAAATTCAATTGAGATCAATCAATATTGAATAAAGTATGTTAAAGTTACCAATTTAATTCGTTTATGGTGCTTTAATTTTTTTTAAATTAAACATAATTATTAAACTTTGTCTTATTCTGATATAGATGGGTAGCCGTAACAATGACAACAACATTACAATCTACGACCATTCGTTGAGAAGGATAGGTTGACAGGAGAAAACTTTTCCACTTGGGAGAATAAGGCTTGTTTTGAAATTTGAAGGTAGAGAGGATGTCATTAACAGCATTGTCAGGACCTTTGGCTGAGGATGCAACTGCACAGAGGTCCATAAGCGCAAGGAAGCAATAGATAGGCCTGTGCCTATCACTTGCTTAAGGATTGCTACTATGGAACCTAGTATTCAAAAGCGTTTTGAGGACTAGGATGCATATACTATCATGCAAGAACTCAAAGCTTTGGTTGAGAAATAAGCTAGAGTTGAGAGGTACGAGCTCCATCGAGAGATTCTGGATTGTAAGATGGAGCAGAGAACCACAATTCATGATCATGTTTTCAAAATGATCGGCCTTATTCAAAATATGGAAAAACTAGGGCACCCATACAGTGATGAGATGGCAACAAACATCATTCTCCACTCACTTCCAGAAACTATCAACTAATTTATCATGAACTTGAACATATCTGATGCTACAAAGACTATGAATGAGTTGCATGCTATGTTGGTTAGTGCTGAGAAGCGAATCCCTAAGGAATATAAGAAAGAGGTTCTCATGGTTTAGAAGGGAAAGGGGTTCAAGAAGAAGGGGTAAAAGGCTAAGGGCAAGGGCAAGAAAGTTGCCAAGGCTCCTGAAAAGCCTAAAGCAACTCCAAAGGCTAAGTCTGCAAGTGAAAGTGAATGCTTTTACTGCAAGAAGAAAGGGCATTGGAAGCGCAACTACCAGAAATACCTTGATTTCCTCAAGAAGAATGGAGCATCAACCTCAAGTATTATGTTATAAACATTTTAACTTTCACTTAGGTAAGTGATACCAAGTTGCAGTGTTTAACATTATTAATGTTGCACAGGAACTGCAAACAAGTGAAGCTAGCATGGGAAATGAAGCTTGAAGGTACACTAGAAGTGTTCGAGTGACCAAGAAAGCTTCATAGTTTTCATTTTTGAATTTTTATGATGATTTTAGATAATTTCCAGTTTTGATGAGACAATATTTCGATTTTCCTGTTAAATACTGATTTGGGTTTTACTTGGCATGGACAAGTGTTGATCCATGACCAAGGTAATAAATTGTTTTCATTTATGCTAGATACAAGTTAATTTTGTTTATGACATTGATAAAAGTAAATCGCAAAAGCAAAATTAGATGATTCAAAGCAAACTTACTTATAACAAAGTAAGATTAGGTCACATAAACCATTTGCGCATCCAAAGTAACAATTGGATGGACTCTAATTCTTATTTAATTATAAATCACTTGAGAATTAAAAGTCATGCTTGATAAGGTGAAATGACCAAGTCGCCTTTTAGTTGAAAGGGTGAAAGAGCTAATGACCTTTTGGAACTCATACATATGATGTGTGTGGACCATAAGTTCAAGAATTAGCAAAGAGATTTAACTATTTTATTGCTTTTACTAATGATTTAAGTAACTATATAGATAATTACTTAATGAAGTAAAGTTTGGAATCATTGAAATGTTCAAGAATTCCAACATGAAATGTAAAATCAGTTTGAGGTAAACAATTTAACACCACAATATGATTGTTGTGATAAATACTTAACTCAAAACCAATGATCATCTAAGGGAATTGTTGAATTAGTTCACAATCCAGAAACATTAAAATGAATGTTAAAAGTAGGAATCAAACCTTTCTTACCATGGTTCGATCCTAGATTAGCATTAATGATTTACAAATATCGTTTTGAGGACATATATTAGAACAACAATTGCGACTATACTAAACAAATACTCAACCAAAGAAATTGAGAAGATGTCATAAAAGTTATGATTTGGAAATGTTCCAAAAATTATCTCTTCAAAAACAAGATTAAGGGTTATGGAATCATTGTAAAATGGTTGCAATGATGACATAATGCACCCTAAATTAAGTAAGAGGTATTATTCCTACAATCGCGTAGATAACAAAACGTTTGTTGCTCGCGATAGTGTCTTTATAGAAAAAAATCACTTCCTACAAAGCCAAGTAGGAGTAAAATTAGATCTCGATGAGATTCGAGACGAGCAACAAATGGATGTGGATAATACTACATCAGAGATGAGGGCGTATGAAATCAGCTAATTTGATAAATCATATGTCGAAGCAAGCTAATTCAACTAGCGAGGCTTCTATCGTCCCACTTGAATGAAAGGCTTCAAAGAGTTGAAGAGAATAATTCTATTGTTGCTTATACCTATCGTAGGTTACTTAGGATAAAAACAAACAGTTTGTTGAAATTCTGAGAAAAGGTGAACTCTAAAATTTTCCTATTAGAATGGTTAGAACCCATACCCTACAAGCAAGCTTTGGGTAAGTGCCAACTCAGGAAGTGGATTAAGGCCATGAAATCCAAAATGGACTCCATGTCTGTAAAGATGTGTTAGTCCATGATAGTCTTACAAATGGGGTCAAACCTATTAGATGCGTAAGCCTATTTGGATTCTTCTAGTGATTGCTGATTTCGATTACGAAGTTTAGCATTGGATATCAAAATCACCTTCTTGAAATGTTCTTGATGGAGGATATGTATATGATACAACCTAAAAGTTTTGAAATCCATAAATCCTAGAAAGTTTTGCAAGCTTAAGAAATTCATTTAATGGATTGAAATAAGCATCAGAGAGTTGGAACATTCGTTTCGATTAGGCAATCAAACAGTTTGATTTCCTCAAAAGAACGAAAAGGAATCTTGTAGACACAAGAAGTTTAGTGGGAGAAATTGGTCTTCTTAGTCTTGTATGTAGATGACATACAGTTCATATGAAATGACATATTAATGCTTGAATAAGTCAAGCAGTGGTTAAGGAGTTGTTTATATATGAAAGACTTAGGAGATGGTGAGTACATATTGGGAATCAAGATCCACAAAGTGAATCTTGAAGAATGATTGGACAACATCAAGAGAATTACGTTGATAAGGATCTTGACAAGTTCATGAAGAAAGACTCAAAGAGAGGATATCTTCCATGTTTCATGGTATTACACTCAGAAAACTCAGTGCTTTCAAAAGCTAGTAAAGTTGAGTTGTATGGATAGTGTACCTCATGATTTTGCAAAAGGGTTCATTATATGTGCCATGATATGTACAAAGAAAGATGTTACATATGACTTGTGCATGTGTAATAGGTTTCAAGTAAATTCAGAATAAGCATACTGAAAGTTGCCAAGAGCAAATCCTTGAGTACTTGAGAAGGACTAAAGGAATTTCTCTAGTTTATGGTGTTAAAAGTGAACAAGTTGTCAAAAGGTTATATGGATGCAAGTTTTCTAAACAGGCAAAATGACTTTAGATGTTGATCTAAATACATTTTGTGTTTGTATGGAGAAATACAGTAAGTTTAAAAAGTTCAAAGCACAACACTGTTGCATACTCAATGTCAGAATATGTGTTTTTAGCTACAATAAGAGTAGTTAAAGAGGAAGTTTGGATCAAATTGTCTTGTGACTAAAAACCTTTGCCAAAAACAAAGGAGCCAGGGTCACGTCACAAATCCAAACAAATAGATATGAGATATCACCTCATTTATGAGATCAATGACAAGCGGGATGTCATGATCTGCAAAGTTTTATTATGAGTGAGAAATCACTAAACCCCTTCAATAGACTAAGATATGAGAGTCATATTAAAGCCTTGGATTGAAGCAAGTTATGTAATTTAAGTTATGTATGTTTTAAGAAAGCATATTACATAAGGAATGCATATATTTACAGAATTATGTTTAAAATAGAAATTTTATTTCTCTTATTTAATTGTGGTTTTGGAAATTAAATAAAATGTCCAAAATAATTAATGAATTGATGGGCTCATCAGGTTGATGACCTGGTGAATGAAACCCCACAGGTGAACAAAATTCATATATTATTTAAGTTCTTAGTTTGAAATCATTAAAGTGGACATAAATGATTTCAATAAATGGACTAGCATGTAACATTGATTGGATAATGCAGTTTCATGGGCTATAGGGGCATAGTGATACTTGGTCAATCACTTGGATTTGCAAGAATGATGCATGATCGAACTATTAACCTACTTTGAAGTTCAAGTATAGAGCTTCCGGATATATTAATGGATTCCTTTGACATGAGTGGGACATTGATTCTATTCAATGATTGATTTAACTGTGGTACATTCAAACGTCTACCCGTAACTGGAGATTATAAAGGATGTTTCCTTGTTACTTCAAAAGTTGAGTGGGAGCTTTGTTGCTACAAGATTGGATTGAGTCTACCTATTAAATTAGGGAATGTGTCATGGCCGCTTGAAGAGGGAAAATTCAGAAAATACGTGGCCGCGTTCAAATGCATTACACAGTAATCATTTGGTTTTGTAATTCAAACTCAGATTTCAAAGAACGATTTGTAGATTAATATGATCTCGACATGTGATGCAATCTTATTATCAAATCGACACACATTGACTTAAGGAATTTGAATATTACACACTTGTCTCAGACAAGTGAGAGATTGAAGGATTTATGTCTTTGTTATGTGTAATTACTAGATATATAAATGGATCAAATTATGGAGATAATTAAGTTCGTACAGTTAGGTCGTCGTTATATCATAACTAGAGGTATTAACAATCTTTGGGCTAGTAAAATAGGCCAAAGCCCACTTGGACGGATCCTATAAAGTCACACAAAGGGCCTAGATCGAGCACGAGAGGACGAGGCCCATGATGGGCCTCATCCCCTAGTATGGCTAGCCGTATGGAGAAATAACGAGGGTTTTTGGCTTCGTGACTTGGTCTAATTATAATATGATTATAAATAGACTAAATGCCTAGGGTTTTCAAATCTCTCTCTCTCACGGCACTCTCTCCTTCTCGGCGCCTCTCAAGGTGGTTCGTGGTGGTCGACTTTGTCCATTAAAGGTGGTGATCGCGGTTTTCCCTTTCACTCGACCAATCTAGTATTGGTGGACGGCTCGTTCGAAGCTCGTGGACTAAGTAGAGGAGCAACGCTTGGGGCTCTATTCTCTCCCTGATTTTCCTGTCAAATAGCTTCGTGGAATTCACGCTTCAAAGGTATGATTATGTGTCTTGTGTGTTATACATGCGATCTTGGGATTAGGTGTTTTATGAATATGATTCATGATTTTCCGCTTTATAGTACCTATAAAGTCCTACATCCAGTGATGAAGAGGACGAGAGTCCTATTAGGGTGCCTAGGAATGAAGTCTCCTATCATCCGTCTGGCATCCCAACTACGCCGGATGACTCTATTTTGGATGAGTCAGAAAATGAGTCTAGCGAAGAGACATCCGGCTTCAAACAGGGGTCATCCCAGTCGGATGCTATCTTAGGCGGCTCTAAGAGCGAAGAAAGGCCACCTGAGGCTGTCGATGTGGAATCTGAGGTGGAGGCCGCCTCTGTCGAACGAGGCTAGGAGGAGACTTCTTCCTCTTTTAAAGAGCAGTACTCCCCATACTTTACTCACATTTCCGCTGCAACTCAAAGGCTCATGCGGAAAAAATTAGAAGAGATCCGGGACACCTATAAGATGGGGGCCGGCTATAAATTAAATGTCCCAGCTCTTGACGACACAGTCGTTTGACCGCCTGGCCAAAGCTATGGGGATTCTTGCTTTGGATGTTATGAGGCCACAATACAGGCGGGCCTTCGGTTCCTACTGGATCCAGCCGTCGAAAGGATTCTTAATGGGTACCGCCTGGGGGTATGGCAGCTAGCACCCAATTCTTGGGTCAATATTTTAGGTTACGTGTCCGCCTGTAGGATGCAGGGAGTTGAACCTTGCTTTGAGGCATTCACCCATACGCATTACCTAAGTAAGGCTCCTAAGTCATCTGAACCCGACTGGTACACTTTATCTTGTAACAAAGGTTACATGATGACTCTGGGGAAAGAGTATAAGTGGAAAGATTGGAGGAATAAGTGTTACATCATCTCTTCCCCAGATACCATCCGGAACAAAAAATTCAACTCTTGGAACCAGAACCCTTATCTTTTAGGTCAAAAACAATTTTCCCGCCTGTGTCTAATGAAGGCTGGGATCAGATTTTGACGCTTGGGCTGTTTAAGGTTGAAATAAAAACGGTACAAGGGGGATCTGAGAAGGAGATCATCCCATATAGCTATATCCCTAGGTTTGAATGGCTTATGGATCCCTTTTTCCTGGTCACCTGTGGCCTAAGCACAGAAAAAGGAAGAGGTGCGTAGCCAGATGAGTGTTTTGTGGTGCATTTTGTTAAACTTTTACTTTGCTTGTTTTACTAACCACCCAGTCGGCCTTTTTGCAGAGGAAGCTATGTTTCAACTGGACCCCAGCAAAAAGCCCAGCAACTCAGCCGCCGCATACCGCCAAATGGTCCGGCAGAAGAGCCAGATCTTTAAAAAAGATCAATTGGAGCATGTAAGCTCTCTTGTATTCGCCAATTTCCTTTTGGACTTGAATTTTATGCTTTTGCTAAGTGTTGTGTTTTTTCAGGAAGGACCCGTGAAGCCGCCCATACTACCGTCCTTGGAGCAGAGGCCCCCCAAACGGCCCGCTTCTAGGGAAGGGCCAACGCCCACAAAGCAACGGAAGACGATTGCTCACAAACCTTCTATGAGCCAATCTGAATCCCACCCCTCAACAGGCGGCAAGTCGCCGGCTGCTATGGCTGCTCTTTAGCTGGCAAAGGAGTCCAAGTCTTCAAAGGACAAGCCTCCGACGGGTTCTGTTGGCTCTCCAGGTAGTCTTTCCAACAGGCGGCAGGACAAGAACGCCCAGGATCTGGTCGTGATTCCAGGTACCTCCGCCTTTGACCCTTTGCCTTACCCTTGTAGGGTTAAGACTTATAGCCAGTCGCCATCAAGTTCTGAAGCCAGCCGGTCTATTGGCCGGATCTATGCCAGCCTCTCACCCAATGTTGCATGTGAAGATGCTCCTCAGACGCTGGATGCGCGGCAAATAGCCAAGGACATGATCAAGGTCGTCTCTACTGAACAACGTGACTCCATTAAAGGAGTCGGCTCCCTCAACTTCGATGCCATTCTGGCAAATCTGGCAGAGGTAACTTTCTTTTTAAGTTAGATTATTTTTCAAATTTTAACTTGCCCGACTGCATATTAACCACCTCTTCTTTTGACCGGATGTAGGCCATGCTGAGAGTGAATGGTCTTAAAAAACCATTCAACGACAAGCAAAAAGAGGTAAGGGCTGCCAACCTAAGGGCCACTTCTAATCTTGACAAAGCCATGTATGATGTAAATAAGACTGAGTTGCTGACTCAAGATATCCTGTACTCGCAGGCGACTGCAAATTTGCAAGTCAAGAAAGATTTGGAGGTGGCCCAGAAGAAGGTGACTGAGCTGAAGGTGGAGCTGAAGACAGGAAAAATTGAGTTGGAGAAGCTACAAGATGTTGGCAGGGACACGGATAGTCTCAGGTGCCAAAATGAGAAGTTGCAAAATAAGCTTGCCAACCAGGAGAAGCCGCTCACGTCCAAGTGGACCGCCCGAGTTGAAGAAGAGAAGAAGCTGCTCATACAGGAGAACGAGGCCGACTGCGTCACTCGAATGAAGATGGCGTGGAAGTCTCTTTTCCCTAACGACTATTACGCCGTCTGGGAGTATCATTATGAGCAAGCGACTGATGAGCTTGATAAGCAGGCAGACCTTGAGGCTGAGCACAGGGCGAATGTCCAGGATAAGGATGAGGACGAAGAGCACAACGAGCAGCATCCGACCAATGATGAATTGGCGGATGAAAATGAAGCTGAGTCCTCTCCTAAAGCTGGTTGATTAAGTTTTTTCTGCGGCCAGATGACCATTTCAAATACATTTCCGGCCTGTGTGCCGAGTATCTTTGTTTTTACCGACTGAGGAGTCGGGTTATTTCAACAATGTCTCTATTTCCCCTGGATGTATTCCGGGTAACAATGTTTAATTTGCTAGCCAAGGGGTCAGCTTTTATTTATGAATCAGCTGGCCATCTGGTCGGTCTTTCTTTAAAAGTTAAGCTTCTTAAATGGTTGCGTGAATGACCGCATCTTATTTGATACAGGCGGTGTACCGGGTGTTATTACCCCTGGACGGCTGTATGCTTGGATTCAAGAGTGGGTTAATTGACTTGGAAATTTTTTATACATAAAAGAGTATGACTAATTTCTAAGTCAATCAATCACTATAATGATTACCCCAAACCAAGCGTACAGCCGGCCACTGACCATCCGGTTATTTTAGACAAACGGCCTTGGACCTTTTTCAAGGTGGCCGAATGACTATTATGTTCGAGCCTTAGCCATTAAATTCTCGCCATTTCGCTCGAAAGGAGCAGGCGGACTAAAATGTTTTATCTGCTTTCGCCCGCCTTCTTTGCTTCGTTGCAAATACAGACGGCCTTACAACCTAGAGGTACAGCAAGCGGGCATATAAGGGCCGCCTACCTCACTTAAACAGGTTTGTAGGGCATACTTAATCCTCATAAGTTATTAACCCAGACGGCTATGAGTGAGCCAATTAGGCTACTCAGTCTAGGCCGTCTGTGTATATTAGAAACAATGACTTCATTTAAGTTATACTCATTGCATCAAAACCACCCGGATGCATTACAAACAGGCGGGTCGCCTACTCCCAAGCGGAGTAGTTATTATCCAATTATACACCCATTCGTCTACCCTATTGGGAATACTTCGTATAGGCTGATAATCTAAGTAAGGGCATTATGCAAATTTCAGATGTGTTATTAGACACAGCCTCTCTCAAAGTCCACTTGAATTCCCTTTAGATTACTTTCGTCAGATGGCTATGAGTTGACCAATTTGATCGTTCAATCTTTGCCATTTGTATGCGGTTGTAGAGCACTTTGTTACCCAAATGGGAGTTACTTTCCGCGACGATTCCACCCGGATGGGCGTCGCCAAACGCCTTACTCATGTTGGAGAAGACGAATTATAAAATTTAAAATCATCCAGCCATAGGCCTCAGATTTGTTAGACATTTGTTTAGCCACCGAGTTTTTTAGCTCAGTTTATCATCCGACATGTGGCCTCGTTTCTTCAAGTTTAAGTTGACTATGATATAGTTTATTAGCAATGTCCGTCTGTACCTTGTACAGGCGGTAATTGGAAAGTTACGCATATATTCCAAGGAATAAACAACAATACTGAACGAAAAGAACTTTCATTGATAAGTTTTTCATTTACAAAAATTTACAACCCTTAGAAGTAGTACTTTTTCAAGTTGTCTACAATCCAAGTTCTGGGCAGTCGCCTGCTGTGGGGAATATTTCAATTATCCCACACTTGAGCCCCACTGTAATCATACACTTAAGCATGGTGGCGTCCAAAGGGAAGGAAGCTAGAATAAAAGAGTCGCCAACAAGTTTTAGGAACTTGTAAACCGTTCACAGGGTGAAGGTTACACCCTTTAACGATCCAGGAGATCGTTAACTCCAATAGGTCTGGAACCATGACTGGAAGTTCGGGGATGAAGGTACAAATCCAACCTAAAAGAGATTGAACCTGCCCTAAATAGGCCTCTAATTCATTCTTCTCGTATTCATGTGCGCTTTCTAACTAACATGCAATCAGTAGGTTAGTCCTAAACTTGTTTAATTTATCTTGGTTGAATTTAATGCACAAACAAATCTATTATTGGCGATCACTTGAATTATAATCATATTAACCCTAAATAAGATTATTAATTATCTTATTAAGCGTGATTACAAGTACAAATTCCCTTTAAACATACGTAAAAGGTGTGATCAAGCAATAACAGCAACAATCATCATCATAATAATAATATTCTCAATCTCAAAGCATAATAATATTAGCAAGATCCTACGCATGATACTAACAAGATTAATAACAAACCCTAGCATGTCACTAAGTAATAAAGATCAAAGCTTTATCCCTAACATGACACTAACATGATATTAGGAAAGAAATAGGAAGCATCATAATAAAATATACATGATATTAGAAATTTTAGTTAACCCTAAACATGATACTAGGAAGCAATAAAACATCCTAACATGATACTAGGAATCAACAAAATACTCTAAGCATTATTTTTATATCAAAAGGTCAATAAAGAAATTAAATTACTTACTTCGATGCCTCGTACCTCTTTCTAATAACAAAATACACGCGTTAGTAACTTCAAAGAAAATAATAAATCAAACAATTAATTTAAATAATTGAAATAGAGATTTGGGACCAAACCCTCAGAAATTATAAACCTTTTCACGTCTAGGGTGAAGGCAACTTCGAACTTGACTAGGTGTGTCTAGAACTTGTGTATTAGTAATTTTGAGAAAGGGAAGGTTTAGAAAAAGAAGAGAGAGAAAGCTTCTAGCTGTAGAGAGAGAATAGAGAGAGATGATGGTTGTGAATTATGAAAAACGGGGAGATACGACCCCTATTTTTTAGGAAAAATAGCTTAGGATCAAAGCAATTCATATTCGGAATAAAATACCTTATGTCGCCAACGACAGGAATCAACGCCAGACGACAAGCTCGTCGCCAGACGACGAAGGCCAGCGCCAGGCGACGAAAGTCAGCGCCTGGCGATGACGCTGTCGTCTCGCGCTGGTTTGAAAGTCAACGCGCTTTTACACGCGTAATCACCTTTAAAAACGGTTACAAGTAATTATGCGTCCAAGCAGATTTAAAATCAGATTTAATATATTTTATTCAAAATAAAACATCCTTTTTTCTAAAAATATAATTATCAATCCTAATTTTATTAGAATTAAAGAGAACCTTCTAAATATTCCTAGAAGATCAAAATCAATCCTAGTTACTTTAGGAATAATAATTAATAGGCCCTCCTCTAGATCATTGGGCCTAATTTAAAAATCATTGGGCCTAATTTAATTTAATCCATAACTTCTTCATAATTCATCAGAATTTGGCTTATAATATATCATTGGAAAGCTCTTTTCAAACCCAATCCAACTACATTGTTATTGGTCCTTTATTATGGAGCAAACTAAATTAGACTGGCTATTTTTCATAAACAGGGTACGAAAATGAATATTTTCAAAAACAGAAAGAAGAGATATTTTAATAAAAACATCCTCATCACTAGACTTTTCACACTTTCACTTCGTTCGATAATCAAATGACATGAAAATTATTCATCACTGGGTTTGGTTTTGGGGAGACACATTTGGGTGTCTACAGAAGCCCCCACTTTGATTGAGTTTGGAGAAACGTAAGTTTCGAAAACGAAAATCAAAGTAGCGATAGGGACGGATAATGATTCAGAATGTTCTGCGATCCTTAATCGTTTTTGTAACACTGATACATGCAAACTAGCGTTAGTTAAACAGGTAAAAGTGCTTAAGAAACGCGTATCTTGCACCGTCGAGCACACGTCTCTGAAGTAACCGATTTTTGTTTGACGGTCTTCCTCAAGCTAGGGGATACCGCCTGAAGACTGCTCCGCTTGCAGCTGCCTTCAATTTCTGCTATTTTATGACCATCTTCCACATCCTAGGGAACACGATCGAAGATAACTTCGTTTGAATTCACCTCCTATTTCTGACAACCTTCCACATCCTAGGGAACGCCGTTGAAGATAACTTCGCTTGAAGTCATCCTCAGTTTTCTGACAACCTTCCACATCCTAGGGAACGCCGTCAAAGATAACTCCGCTTGAAGTCATCCTCAGTTGTTGTGATAATATTCCGAAGAAAAATTACCGAAGACCAACGCTTGTCGATCCTTAAAGCTCGCTTGAACTTTGCTGTGTTGATGCCTTGGGGGTGATGACAATCCTCTCTTCTTTAGGAATAGTTTCCAACACAACTCTTGAATGATGTACGACAATCCGATTTAGAGGAAGTTGTCAATGCCACGTAACAATCCATCCTAGGAAATGTTGCCACGATGAAATGACAATCCGTATCTCGAAATTTTGCCAAAATCCAAATTTTGGAAAAGTTGCCAATGCTTCGTAACAATCTGTCATAAGAACCTTGCTACGGTCGACAATCCATGTCTTGGAATATAACTCTTGAAAGCAATCTACCTTGGAAATTTACCAATGCTATGCTACAATCCTTTTGGGAAAATATTGCCACAATTGACAATCCGCATCTTGGAATATTTGCAAAAAAGAGTCGACTCGACAATCCCTTTTGGAAAATTTGCCACTATTGAAATGGATGACAATCCACGTTGGGGAACCTTTGCCGAAATGTTAAGATGAATAGAGATCTACGACAATCCTTTGGGAATTTTTCCATAGGGAACTTGATGCATGACAATCCAATCTCGGAAATATTGCCAAGGATTTGATGAATGTATGACAATCCGAACTTAGAAAAACTTGCCAAATAGAGAAGGAGCACGACAATCCATGCTTGGAAACATTGCCAGTTTGAGATGACAATCCAATCTTGGAAAAATTGTCGAAGATTTGATGCACGTATGACAATCCGAACTTGGAAAAACTTGCCAAATAGAGAAGGAGTATGACAATCCATGCTTGGAAACATTGCCAAAGGGGATAATCCAATCTTGGAAAATTTGTCGTTGAAGAATGATGCTCGACAATTCATTCTTGGAAATATTGTCGTTTTGGTGATTTGCTTCTTTATAAACCATTATTTCGGTGCTTGCGATGAGCCAATACTTAGGCGCTTTAAGCTAATTGAGACGATCATTTGTCAGGTCAATCACTTACTATGATTGTAAATCGAGCCTACTATTAATCATGTTAATTTGCTTATAGGGGCTAACTGGTGTACCAAGGAACCCAATCAATCAATATGACCATTTGACTCTAGTTGATTTGCTAAGTTGTTTGCGTCCTTTTGCTTCAAAATTTTTGTAAAGATCACCTGTCTGTCTGGGACTTAGTGTACCTACATTTATATTTTGGACTATAGGACTTTGCTCATGTTTTTAAGGTTGACTTTGTGCTACTTAATGCTATTGCCTGACTCGATGTGTAACTCGATGTACTCAAATCGACTTGTGTGCGTAGACTTAACTCAATGTGATAAAACGACATGACTCAATGTGTACATGACTCGTGTGTGCATTCGATTCAAAAACGCAGAAAAATAAAAATTTTCGACCTTTTTGTGGAGGGTACCGACTTTCTCCTGAAAAAGAAAGACACGAAAAGACAGGAGTAAAGTGTTACGATGCATGTCGAATGAGCTTAAACAAATGTATGGATCAATGTCGTATCTCTTAGTGCAAAGGATTAGTTCATCCTAGGCAATCTCAATTATTGACTCGATGATGAAAGTATTTAGGTAACTTAGGCACGAAGGCTAAGTACTTCGTACTTTGTGATGCAATAAGAATTATGATAATGAGTGATCTTGATATGACAAGGCGTGCTTCATCGTTGTGTTAAGATTTCATGACAAAGGGTTCCTATGAGGAGGATTATTTGTCTATGTATCTGTGATGTGTGTGAAAGTGACACTAAAGCTAGGCTGCAAAGGCTAAGTGTATGGAATATATTTTCTTGAAAAGAGTCAAATAGTGGTGACTCTTAGGCTAGGTAAGCTAATAATGTAGGGATCAAGCCCCCAAGTCTAACTCTAAATGGATAGGGATGAGCATAGGATATCCCTTGATATGATCATGCATGAATGTGAATATGAATGCATTTTTATTACGGCCGCACCTCGATGTGAGGTTGTCTACGTATCCGTTTAGGAATCAGGCCGAACGTAGCTCTAGCCGAATCTCGCACAAGTATGTGTATACCTTAAAGAAGTCTTTTAAGGGTTGTAACGTGGTTAGGCTAAAGGTGGAAGAAGAAAGGGATAAAGGCTCAAGACCCTAGATTAGCCCCCAAGGTGTACAACCTTGCTTTTGAATCTTTGTATTTGCATGCTTGAGGTTTCCTCAGTTTTGAACTCTTTTCTTTTATATTTTTTGCTCTCTCTTTCTTTTCGCTTTGTCATTTTTTTATTTGGATAAGTGTGGGCAATTTCGATCATGCGGTCTATCACTCACTTGGCATTCATGTTTCTCAGACACGGTACCTAGCACTCGATAAGAGACGCAATCTGAGACATGTTCTTATCAAAGATATATTCATATCAAAGACATTGGAACACTTGCCCTTTTGTAAACTTTTATCATTTTTGCTTATTTTAATTTTTTTGAAATTACTCAAGCTTTTATTCTTTGAAAATTTCATAAATTGCACACCATCCCATCCCAAGGTTAGGTAGATGTGGGTCGAAGAAGGAAAGGTCTATCGTTAGACGAGGCTCAAAGTTGTTTTTCAAGAAAGGATTATGTATTTAAAGGGTGAAAGGTGATATGATGTGGCTACAAGGGGTGCCTCAAATCATTGGTATACCTTGTGCTTAGTTTGACATGGATTTTTTTATTTATTTATTTATTATTTTTTTTATGCAATGCAATGCGATAATCATATGCAAGAAAATAAATGCTCATTTTATTAAAGGGAAAAGAAAAAAAAACTACAAAATAGAATCTAAGGAAAACAAAGGGTGCCTATGCTAGACTTATTTGGGGATAGAAAAAATAAAAGAAAGAAAAAGAGGTCATGAGATCTTGTCGTTGAAGCTCGCCTTGTGTCTTCTGCTTGATCATCACCCGGTCTTCTTGCTAGCTAGAGGCAATGGGATCTTATTTGCTTTTATGAGGTCTTGAATGAGATTTTGAAATCTGTAACATTCGTCCGTGGTATGACCCTTTCCTTGATGGTACTTACAATAAGAGTTGGGATTCCATCTTGAAGATCGTCTTTCTGGCGTTGGATCTTCAGTGGGGCCAATAGGTTTGATTAATCCTCGATCATGGAGACGATCGAAACCAGACCGTAACCAATGGGCGTGAACTCTCTTTTTAGTTTTAGATCCTTGATTATCCATGGCTAAGACATCGTTTAGGTCAAAGGTACTAACATTGTTACTAGAGTGGGTGTTTTCGGAAGAAGAAGGATTGTCGTTCTTCTTTCCTTTCCAGCCACTGTTGTTACTACTGTTAGTAGCTTTCTGTTTCGCAAGGTCATCTTCGATTTCCATACCTATGTCATAGACGGCCTTGAAAGTATTCAAATTATGTTGATATTTCAAATGCTTCGAATACTTGTCTTGAAGGTTCTTGATGAACATCCTTACAAACTCCTTTTCAGTAGGAACTTCAATCATATTAGCGGAAGTTTCCCTCCACTTGTTAAAGAAAGAAGTGAACCCTTCGTTTTCCTTTTGCTTTAACATGTCAAGTTGTCTATGGTCTGTTTCGACTTAAATGTTGCACTTATATCTATCAATTAAAGCATTTACTATTCCATCCCAAGTAGAGGTCTTCTTTTTGTCAAGGGAAAAGAACCAATGTTGACAAACGGTTTCGAGTGATAAAGAAAACAGTGTATGAAAAATTTTCTTATCTATCCCCTTAATGTTCATTATTGTCTCGAACGCTCTTAAGTGGAAGTAAGGATTATCTGTTGCCTTGAACCTAAGGATGTCACTGGCATTGAACTTCTGCGGAAGAAGTTCCTTGTCCACTGAGACCTCTTGTGAGCTAATGCCCTGGAATCTATAGTCATCGGATATTTTGCTCAAGCTTTCTTGCATGAGCTCCATTTGTTGTTGCCTCACAGGGTCATTGACTTGAAGAGCTATACTCTTCATCAATTCAGTTAGGTTGGCCACGTCCTTCTTGAGTTCATTAACTTCTTCCTGAGACGCCATTATCTTCTTAGCTTTTCTTTTCCGACTGATTGGTTTATCAAAAATTAGTACTTGAACAAAGGTGTTGTCTTTGATTAATCACCCTTCTTTTCTTGACCAAGTACTGTAGAAAGGAAAATTGGGGATACTTATTGTTAATTTTTTTGACTCAAGCTCTATTCAACATGCAGTAGATGGAAGGAGGTAGGAAGAATGAAGGTTGTGATATGGAGAAAGCATGTAGAGAATGGAAAGATATAAAATAATTAGGAATAGAATGTATCCCTAACTCAAATGACGGAAAGAACGACTCATGCATGAACCTAAGACATGGTCATGGTGACATATACACAAAGTGTATGCTAAGGCTAGTGAGAATAGGTGACATGTTTGACTCGTGTCATGACCATGGGACTAGACTATGTGACTAGACTTAATTAAGGACTAAGCTAAGACTTCACGTATGTGCACTAAACTGGACAGGCTGTAGTATTTTAGTCATAACTTTTGATATGTGACTTCGAATTGAACAAAACCAACGCCAAATGAAAGATAAAACTCGGGGCTACAGATCCATATTGTACGACTTGTAACTCTTCCTAGAACTCCAGCTATGACCAAAAAAAGTTGATACTTGTGCAGTATATGGGAATAAAAATCCGAGTTGACTCAAAGGAACTATGACTCGATTTCAGACATATTTATTAGCTCAAATTAATTAATCAATTAATTAAGCAAAGTCCTTTAGTCCTTGGTTAGTTTATTTAAGCATATTCATAATTACAAGTCAAACCAAACGGTTAGTTTAATCACATGTAGGTTATGCACAAGCAAATAATGCACAAGTAGTCAAGTAGTCACAACATTATGCAATGAGTTTGCAACCTAACCATGGCTCTAGTTCCCTAAAGTTCAGGATATGGGTTAGTAAACAAGGGTCCATGGTTATGAGTTCGAATGCACCGCGCGGAAGCCTTACCTTTGGAAGGGTTGGCGCGTGTGGATGGGACCCCGCGAGTTAAACTCGCTTCCATGGTTTGGTGAATTCAACAAACTTGGATGTACCCTTCGTTGCCAGGAGCGTTCGATTGGGTAGATGGAGCGTGAATTCCCAGAGGGTTATGGCCATATGTAGAACATATATGGGTTTCAGAAAAAAGGGAAAAACTCAATCAGGAAGTAAAATCAAGCAAATAGTACTAGAAAACTAGTCGAAATAAGAAGATAGATTTCTGGCTCGGTATTGAAAGAATTCGGCGTGAGAAAATAG
The DNA here is from genome assembly GCF_948465745.1 of Chenopodium album. NCBI lineage: Eukaryota > Viridiplantae > Streptophyta > Magnoliopsida > Caryophyllales > Amaranthaceae > Chenopodium > Chenopodium album. Next base: position 48,485,082 of record NC_137843.1, read on the forward strand.
CTTCTGTCGCTAGACGATGCCACTGTCGCCAGGCGACAGAGCCATCGCTCGGGGCTGACGCTGTTTCCTCAGTGCTAATTCCTACATGCCTCGTAGTGTTATTTCGACTATAGTTGTGAAAGATATTTCCCTAATTTTCTACGTGTAAAAATCCTATGTTTTTGACGCATTACGGATGGTCTTTCCAATGCGAACCTTTTTATGCTTATGCCAATAATGTTAATCAAAATTACACACATGAAATACTTAGAACTTTTCGAGTCTCATCCACTCATTCTAAATCATTGCCAAAATAAATTTTAGGAATTAAAATAGAAATCCTTCCCCAGGGGAGTCGCCAAAAAAGTGTGGGGAATATTTCAAGCATCCCACACTTGAGCCCCACTGTGATCATACACTTAACCATGGTGGCGTCCAAAGGGAAGGAAACTAGAGTAAAAGAGTCACCAACAAGTTTTAGGAACTTGTAAACCGTTCACAAGGTGAAGGTTACACTCCTTAACAATCAAGGAGATCGTTAACTCCAATAGGTCTGGAACCATGACTCGAAGTTTGGGGATGAAGGTACAAATCCAACCTAAAAGAGATTGAACCTGCCCTAAATAGGCCTCTACTTCATTCTTCTCGTATTCATGTGCGCTTTCTGACTAACATGCAATCAATAGGTTAATCCTAAACCTATTTAATTTATCTTGGTTGAATTTAATGCACAAACAAATCTATTATTGGCGATCACTTGAATTATGATCATATTAACCCTAAACAAGATTGATAATTATCTTATTAAGCGTGATTACAAGTACAAATTCCCTTTAAACATGCATAAAAGGTGTGATCAAGAAATAACAACAACAATCATCATCATAATAATAATATTCTCAATCTCAAAGCATAATAATATTAGCAAGATCCTACGCATGATACTAACAAGATTAATAACAAACCCTAGCATGTCACTAAACAATAAAGATCAAAACTTTATCCCTAACATCACACTAACATGATATTAGGAAAGGAATAGGAAGCATCATAATAAAATATACATGATATTAGAAATTTTAGTTAATCCTAAACATGATACTAGGAAGCAATAAAACATCCTAACATGATACTAGGAATCAACAAAATACTCTAAGAATTATTTTTATATCAAAAGGTCAATTAAGCAATTAAATTACTTACTTCGATGCCTCGTACCTCTTTCTAATAACAAAATACACGCGTTAGTAACTTCAAGGAAAATAATAAATCAAACAATGAATTTAAATAATTGAAATAGAGATTTGGAACCAAACCCTCAGAAATTATAAACCTTTCATGTCAAGGGCGAAGGCAACTTCGAACTTGGCTAGGTGTGTCTAGAACTTGTGTATGAGGAATTTTGAGAGAGGGAAGGTTTAGAAAAAGAAGAGAGAGAAAGCTTCTAGCTGTAGAGAGAGAATATAGAGAGATGATGGTTGTGAATTATGAAAAACGGGGAGATACGACCCCTATTTATAGGAAAAATAGCACGGGATCAAAGCAATTCGTATTCGGAATAAAATACCTTCTGTCGCCAACGACAGGTATCAATGCCAGATGACAAGCTCGTCGCCAGATGACGAAGGCCAGCGCCAGGCAACGAAAGTCAGCGCCTAGCGATGACGCTGTCGTCTCGCGCTGGTTTGAAAGTCAACGCGATTTTACACGCGTAATCACCTTTAAAAACGGTTACAAGTAATTATGCGTCCAATCAGATTTAAAATCAGATTTAATATATTTTATTCAAAATAAAACATCCTTTTTTCTAAAAATATAATTATCAATCCTAATCTTATTAGAATTAAAGAGAACCTTCTAAATATTCCTAGAAGATCAAACTCAATCCTAGTTACTTTAGGAATAATAATTAATAGGCCCTCCTCTAGATCATTGGACCTAATTTAATTTAATCCATAACTTCCTCATAACTCATCGTAATCGAGCTTATAATATATCATTGGAAAGCTCTTTTCAAGCCCAATCCAACTACACTATTATTGGTCCCTTATTATGGAGCAAACTAAATTGGACCGGCTATTTTTCATAAACAGGGTACGAAAATGAATATTTTCAAAAACAGAAAGAAGAGATATTTTAATAAAAACATCCTCATCACTAGACTTTTCACACTTTCACTTCGTTCGATAATCAAATGACATGAAAAGTATTCAACACTGGGTTTGGTTTTGGGGAGACACATTTTGGTGTCTACACCTGCAGTCTGGAGTTTCCAGGTGGTAGGTGCCGTCTCTTACTTCTTTATAGATCTGGTAGGGGCCTTCCTAATTAGGAGTTAGCTTTCCGTACTCGTTGGCCCTACCGGTTGCCTCCATCTTTTGTAACACAAAGTCCCCAACTTTCAAGGGCTGTTTGTGTACTTTTTTGTTGTAGGCACAGGTCATTCTCAAAAAGTAAATCTCATGACGCGAGGCGGGATTACCCTTGTGTTTTGGGAGTGAGTCCAATGCTAGCCACATGGCCTCCCAGTTTGCCTCTTCATCGTATAGCATGACTCGTAGAGTCGGCTTATAATGCTCGATTGGCAAGACGGCTTCAGCACTGTATACCATGAGAAATGGGGTTTCGCCAGTCGCTCTTTTTCAGTTGTCCGGATGGCCCATAGGATATGAATTAATTCTTCAGCCCATAAACCACTGGCTCTTTCAATTTTCTTTTTGATGCCGTTTGAGATGAGTTTGTTGAAGGCTTCAACTTGGCCGTTTGCTTAGGGTCGGCCGACTGATGCAAAACAATTTGAGATCCCTTGATATCCCAACTAAGTCTTGAGTTGAGGCGTTTCAAACTAAGGGCCATTATCAAACACGATAAACATAGGTACCCCGTACCGGGTGATGATGTTCTTCCAAATGAAAGAGATGACATCCTTTGTCTTAATGCCTTTGACCGCCTCTGCCTCCACCCACTTGGTGAAATAATCCACAACCACCAAAATATAGCGCTTTTTGCCTGGAGCAGGTGTGTAAGGACCTAAAATGTCCATGCCCCATTTAGCAAACGGGACTGGGCTGTGAATTGCTGTCAGGTCAGTTGCCGGCTGATGGATGAGCTTGCCAAATCTTTGGAACTTGTCACACTTTTTGACCATCTCCATGGTGTCTGACTCAAGAGTAGGCCAGAAGTAACCTTGATGTCTGGTCCGGACAGCCAGAGATTTGCCGCCTATGTGAGAGGCGCAGTATCCCGCGTGCAGCTCTTCGAGAACTTCTTTCCCCTTTTCTGGAGTAACACACTTCAACAGAGGTTTTAGGAAACCCGCCTTGAAGAGCTCTCTGTTTCTCATCTTGAAGTTTGCAGCACGTTTCTTTAATACGGCTGCCTCCTAGGATGAATCAGGAAGCGTTCCGTTTGTCAAATACGCCCGAATTCCATCCATCCAGGTAGAGCTTTGGTCAAGTATTCCAATGGGCTCTTCATCAGATATACTCTGTTTTTCCATAAATTCCCAAAAGACTGACCGAGGCGTATTACAGGAGGCGGAGGATGCCAATTTTGACAGTGCATCCGCCTGGTTGTTTTTAGACCGGGGCACTTGACTCAGATGGAATTCTTCTAGTGTCCCAGCTTCAGTTTTGACCGCCTGAAGGTATTTGATCATTGCCAGATTGGTGGCTTCATATTCACCATGGTATTGACTAACGACCAACTGAGAGTCAGAGCAGGCGTCAATTTTTGTTGCCCATGCCGCCTTGCACATGCAGATGCTGGCTAGCAGGGCTTCATATTCTGCCTCGTTGTTTGAGGCCTGGAACTTGAACCGTAGTGCATACTCATATCTGTCCCCCTTAGGAGACTGACAGATTATGCATGCACCACAGCCGTTCATAGTAGAGCTCCCGTCTACATACACTTTCCAAACCTGATCAAGGTTGTCCGGAGCAACCGACCTTATCATTTCGACAATGAAGTCGGCAAACGCCTAACCCTTCACTGCCTTTCTTGGTTCGTAGGTGATTTCAAGACTTTGCATTTCAATAGCCCATTTGAGCATCCTACCGGATGACTCCAAGGTTGTCATTGGCCTCTTGAGAGGTTGGTTTGTGTAGATCACAATTGGATGTGCTAGGAAGTAAGGTTTCAACTTCTTAACAGCCATGTAAAAAGCGAGGCCAAATTTTTCAACCATGGGGTATCGTAGCTCAGCATTTCTGAGCAGATGGCTAATAAAATAGACCGGGAGCTGGATGCTGTCTCTCTCAACAAGGAGAACGGACTAAGGGCATGATCTGAGATGGCTAAGTACATGTAAAACGTCTCCTTGGGCAGAGAAATAATAAGCCTTGGCAAGGAGTGTAAATGTTCTTTCAATTTTTAAAAGGCCGCCTCAGCATCATCTCCCCATTCAAATCTAGCCTTCTTCCTGATTGTTTGGAAGAAGTAAAGGCATTTTTCACCTGACCGGCTGAGGAACCTCCCCAATGTAGCTAGACAACCGGTGAGCTTCTGAACTTCCTTGACAATGCGGGGTGACTTCATGTCAACTACCGCCTGTATCTTTTCGGGGTTAGCCTCTATCCCCCTTTGATCAATCAGGAATCCGAGAAACTTCCCAGACTCAACACCAATAACAGACTTTTTGGGGTTTAACATGACCTTATGCCGCCTGAGTGTGGTGAAGGTTTCTCGAAGATCAGCAAGTTGATCCGTTTGTAGCTTGGAATTGACTATCATGTCATCAATGTACGACTCCACATTCCTCTCAATCTGATTAATGAAGACTGTATTAATCATTCGCTGGAAAGTAGCCGGCGCATTCTTCAAGCCGAACGGCATCACCGTATAACAGAATAACCTCTGATCAGTGACGAAGGCCGTCTTCTCTTGATCTTTTTCCACAGGGGTATCTGGTGGAAGCTTGAGTAGACATCCATAAAACTCATCAAGGCATGCCCGGCTGTAGAGTCGACCAGACTGTCGATCTTTGGAAGTGGGTAATTGTCCTTTGGACATGCCTTGTTCAAGTCAGTGTAATCTACACACATGCGCCAGGTACCATTCGGCTTCTTTACAAGCACAACGTTCGCAACCCAATCAGAGAAGTTACATGGCCGAATGAACCCAGCGTCTAACAGCTTTTTGACCTCGGCAACTGCCGCCTGACTTCTTTCCTCGCTGTGATTTCTTTTCTTTTTCCGGATGGGCTTCTTTTTAGGATCCACGGCGAGTTTGTGGACAACAAGATTCGGGCTGATGCCTGGCATCTCTTCCACTTCAAAGACAAAAATGTCTTTGAACTCTTTTAGTAGGAGGTGCAAGTTTGCACCTAACCTTTCAAAAGCAGCCTTCCCCTCCTTAACAGTTTGCTTTGGACGACTGTAATCCAGAAGAATATGAATGTGCTCACCAGCCGGCTGGTACGGAGCTCATCTGACCGTTCACCGGTCAGTGATTGCTATTTCTTCTCCTTCTTCACCTCCACCAGCTCATCAGCTTTTCTTTTCTTTTCGGGTGCTGGTAGGGCTGGGTCGGAGTCCTTGACATCGTCAAGGTCTATTGGCTCCTTCGGCTTATCGGCTGCAGCAGCCGTTGGTTTGACGTTTGAGAGGTAACACTCCCTGGCTGTCTTTTGATCCCTGTTGAGTAAGCCAACAAAGCCATCATCCTTTTCATATTTTAACAACATGAGAGCTGGGATGATGACTGCCTTACACTCATTCAGAGTGGGTCGGCCCAGAATGATGTTATAGGCGGTCAGCTCTTCACCCACCAAAAATCGGACGATCATCTGTCGCCCTTTTCACTTCTGCCTTAGCCGGATGGGTAGGTCAATCTGTCCGACTTGGTGCACGACCCCTCCCCCAAAGCCAACAAGGGGATGTGAGACATCGCGCAAATTGTCCAGCTTGTAATTCAGCTTGGACAGACACTTGTAGATGATGAGGTCAGAGGAGCTACCAGTGTCAATAAGGATCCGACCAACCAGCTGGTTTACAACCTTACATTCAATGACGACCGGGTCGTCATACGGTCGGCGGACTTTGCCCCGATCCTTCTCAGTGATGAGGACGTCTGGGAAAGTACCACTAGTGGACGCCTGTCCATTATTAATTGAGTGGATCATCTTCTTCAGATGATCCTTGGTATCCCGAATGATCGGGCCACCACTAGCGAACCCGCCTGCTATGGTGTAGACCGGATCCTTGTCGGTGTCCGAACTACTAGTAGGCTGGGGAGTCTTTTTTGACGATTGCCCCTTGTTCGCCTTTGGGGCGGCCTTGGACTTGAGGATGTATGACTTTAACTCCCCCTAATTAGCCAGACGGTCCAACAACCGCTTGAGGCTGAAGCAATCATTGGTGTCATGGCCAATGTCCTCATGGAACTGACAGTATTTATTCTTATTCCAATTCTTGGCGGAACCTTTCATGGCCGCGGGTTTCTCAATAGTCACCCGGTCCTTTATCTCCATGAGGATAGAGTAGCAGTCTTTATTAAACTCATACCTTGGAACATACGGTTTGAATTCCTTCTTTTTCTTCTGGGACGGTTGATCAGAATCTTCAATTGCCCAGACTTCTTTTTTCTTTTTGCTCTGATCAGCCTGGGAGCTGGCTGAGCAGACTGGCTCTCCTTTTGTTTGTCAGACTTCTTGGAGTCTGACTGATTTCTGGACGTGCAGAGGTTGGTTGCTTGTAGGAAGCTCTCCGCCCTTATCAACGCCTCTTGAAGGGTGAAAACCCTCTTTCTGACAAGGTCAAACATAAAAGTTGACCCGTCCTTTAGACCCTTAAAGAAGTCTGTATAGGCAACTTCGTCAAACAGTCCTTGAATCTAGATTCTCACCAGATTGACCCGCCTGACGTAGGAGCGGAGTCCCTCTCTCTACCCTTGCCGAATAATGCTCAAGTCGAGACTTGTTTTCTTGGCAGGGATGTTCATCGAGAAGTTGGAGGCAAATAGGAAGGCAAGCCTTCTGAATCTATCAATGCACCCAGCTGGCAGGTTACCGAACCATTGTTGGGCTATGCCCTTCAAGGTAGCCGGGAAACATCGGCAACACATAGCATTCTCCAACCCCTGCATGTGCATAAGGTTGGAGTAGGCCATGAGGTTGTCCTCAGGGTTGGAGGTACCATCGTAAGCACCAACCAACACATTCTTAACCTTGGCTGGGCTGTGCCACCTTGGTTATCTCCTTGGTGAACGCAGAAGTTGGTTCACCAAGTTTAAGCAGACGGAGCTGCCAGTCCAAGAATTGGACATCATATGCCGCTTGTCCCCCAAAGAGGGTCGATTGCATAAAATGAGGGGTGTATGGCGCGTATGCCATCTGAGGCACATTCGGGGCATTACCAATCATCTGAGGACCGGAATGGACGGACATGCCGCCAGTGTGGCTCTCATGCAAGGACTGAGTATTCCTTGAGAATGTATTTTTGAAACTATCCGGAAAGTTCGACATAGAAGCTGACTCAAACAGTTGCTGGTTCCAATTTTGCTCGATGACATGTCGAGCATCGATAAAGGTTTTCTTGCTGCCATCCATGTGAACAGCTTGGATGACCTTCCTTTTGCCCGTCTAGGGCAGAAGGATCTTAGACCAGTCAATGGCAAGTGTAGTCTTCTCCTTTGGATATGGAGTAGGCTTCCTGTCTCTGACTGATTTCCTTTTCGCAGCCTGAGGAGATTTTTTAGCCGACTGACCCTTGTTGGAGCCAGCCGTCCTCTGTTTTATCAGGTCCTTGATCTCATCCTTAAAACTTGTCATGAATTTCATGAGTTCGTCTCGGGTTACTGGAGCCTGACCTCCTACCGCCTTGGTATTCCCAGGCAGTGGCCCAGCAGACTTGCTGGGACCAGCTTCGTTGTTTACTCGTTCCAGCTTGTCTCTGGAATGGATGTGTTTAGCAATGAGTGACCCGTCAGTGGCCACATATGTTTCGACGTCCACATCGTGGTCGTCCTCATTGTCTGTAAAGATTTCCCCATCAACCGTGGGACGGCTGGGGTCTGGCGATGATACAGACTCTTGAACCATCTTTGAGGTACTCTCCCCACAGACGGCGCCAAATGTTTTGGTTGTTCTAGTCCCTCGGGAGAGTTACAGCTCGAAAACTGATCTGGTGGCGCCTGTACCTGCAAAATAACGGAGACTTCGGGTGGTTGGAGCTCCGCCTTCGACGATCAAGTTAGAACGTGTTAGAGAATACGAAAAGGTGCGGAAAAGTAGAGTGAGATCTTCTCGGATTCCGAGATCAGGTGTTTGCTCTGATGTAAGAGAATGTAGGGTTGTTGTAATAAATGTATCTGCTCCATAAATGGGGGAAATATCCCTATTTATAGGGTCATTGGGAAAAGTGCCATTTCTTAGGTCATTCTGACCTAATTTGGTGGGCTGTGCCGTAATACGGCTTTCTCGGAATTTGGGCCAGAAAGGCAGCCTTTTCGCCCATTTGTTTGGAGTGGCACATGTCATTAGGTGGGAGATCCATTTAGACCTCCCGGAGGCTGACACGTGTCTTGGGTAATTTTACCCAAAACAATATCCATTGAGAACATGCATTTAATAAGAGTGGAAATTTAATTTTTTTTAAGGAAAATGCTATACATATCCCTTGGGGCTATATATAAGCATTAAATTCACACTAGAAAAATCATAAAAAGTTAGAAAATCATAAAAATATAAACACTAATCACACTAATTTAAGTGCGTTTTTGTCATGAATTCCTAATTATACAATTTTCAATAATATATTTAATACTTATATTTAGCCCTAGCATTACCCTTTTTTAGAAAGGATCAATACCACCTAATTAGGTAGCCGAACAATATATGCTACTTCGTAGTTACGTTTCCATTTTCAATGTTCTCTTTCTTTGGTTACGTTTTTACGTACTTTTAATATTATATTTACATTTTTACCCTTGTATTACTTATTTTCAATGGAACTATAAATATCAATTTACCAAAATACTTACATAATTCCAAAGCAACTATATCAATTTACCAAAATATTTTCCTAATCCCAAGTATATAATCCTAGCTAATTGCCAAAATATTTACCTACCCTAAAACAAATTCCCATTTTACCTACTCCCAATGCATTTTTCTTAATACCCATAATAAAATTCAGATCTAACTTTAGAAAAGAAATGGTCAGAAGACATAATATATATGTAGCTTTGATCAATGTAAATTCTATAACAAAGCTAGTACATATAGAGTGTAATTCCTATTTAGTTTTTTATTATTATTTTTAATTTAAAAAAATAAAAAAATTTGTTACTGTTGGGTTTCGATGAGTCCAACTCACCGCGGAAGAAAAACCCAAACCAAGACCACACTCACAATTAATATAATCACAAGACATAATTAACTTAAACAACAAGAATTAAAGAAAGATTAATACCTTTGATGCGTGCTTCGCTCGTAACCCGAGCTCTTACTTGGAAAAACTTTTAGTCTCGCACGCGCGAAGATCTCCTACGGAAATCCACCCGCAACTCGACCCCGAAAAGGTCCAATGCTTAGAGGTTAGCTAAGCCCGACCAAATACTCGAGTAATTATACGTGTTTAAAGGTTTTCTCAATGGAGATGCCTTTTCTAACACCTTACTCAAGTGATTTTTCCCATACCCCAACTTGGGTATTTATAGTGAAAATCATGAGTGAGATTATCTCTTCCATCAATGTGGGAGAATTGATTATTCCTTTTATTTTTAAATCAAAAATAAAATTAAATATCAAACAACTAATTAATCAACAAGTGGCACATTTAGGAGAAGAGTTAGGTGAGGACCACAAGGAGGGGAGGGGACCAAACTTGATCCCCAAGGAGCTCCCTAATAGCCGGCCACCTACACCCTTCAACCACCAATTAGTGGCTGCCATGTGGCACCCCAATTAGGGCACCAAGGCAGCCGGTTGGGCTGCTGCCAAGGCCTAGCTAGCCGCTGCCTGGGCGCGACTTGCGGCTGCAGCCTCGGCCCAGCTAGCTGCTGGCCAAGGCTTGCGGCTTGTGGTTGCAGCCTCGGCCCAGCTAGCTGCTGGCCTTGGCTTGCGGCTTGCGGTTGCAGCCTCGGCATAGTTAGCTGCTGGCCTTGGCTTGCGGCTGCTGCCTTGGCCCGGATGTCATGGCTAGCGCCATGCTAACCATTGTGCGCTAGCACGCACCAGCCAGCCTAGGCTCGGCTTGGTGTGTTTGCTAGCCACCTCGGCTATACCAAATGCCCCTAAGCATCGGTTTGCTCGGGGCATTCCGATCCTAGGGGTATTTAGGTAAATTATTGATTAATTAGTGATTTTACCGTCTCGGCCTTTATTATTTCGACTCGACTTCCGACGCTCGGATTTGACGCTCCAAGCTCGAATTTCCGACGTCTAAGTATTAATTACTTGAGTGACTCATTAATTCCATCCGAATTAATTCATTGTGTCAGTTCGTTAGTTGCTTGGGTGTGACCCAAAGGGTACAGTCAAGATTAAGCTGTAATATTAATTATTCATTAATATTACTGATCGAAAGCGGCCTCCACCTAGGCATTCCGATCACTTGACTCACTGAATAATTAGCTTTCTAATATTTTCGAACCCTCTATCGAAATATTACACTTGTTCGAAGGACACCATTCCTATCAATCTCCCACTTGTCCTTCCAGACAAGTGTGCTTTTATCGTATAGCCTTTTTCATATGTCACTTAATGTCTCTTCATGAACTAAAAGGTGAGATTTATTCATCATCCTTATTACGTCCAGAAGTGTTTCTCGATATCCGAGTCCGACTGTCAATAAACAGATGATTTCTAAAATCTACCCGAGCACAGCCATGCATTTTCACAGTCTCACTCTTCGAGAGGCCTTGTAAACAACAAAGACATCTTCCCTATTTTTAGTAGGGGGACATTTCCAGTCTTGTAATGTAGCTTCTCTTACTGAGAGGACCTACCCACCCGAGTGTTGCCGTTATAATCCCATTTTAAGGCAGACGTTTGACTAACATCAAAACGGACTAGTATTTAAACAAGAGAACTCACAATACTCATGGTTGAGGAAATAGGTTCCGATAGCCATAATGAGAAGTATGCTTATGACAATTTTGAAATCTCTTAAAGTATTCTCTTAGGTCGATCCAGTATGGTTTTAAACCAATACTTGTGCAAATGATTTATGACAATCATGTCCTTGTAGCACAAAAAACGGTGCTATAAATCAAACTACACACTAATCTCAAGTAGTCATTAATCGTCCAGCATTTAAATGACCTCGATTAGGGATAATTTTCGATTATAATATAATGTTCACTTAATAGGTGTTTCCTTATCAAGACTGGTCTTGATACCCTATTTTGAATATTCTCATAATCGAATGGACTCATTATTTAATCCTAAACCACAATTAAATAGCAAACGGAGTGATAAAATTTAATGAAATTTAAATTACTCCAAACTTGAATGGTTTTTCTTAGTGTCTTACATTAGAATGTTCAAAAATTAACTAAAACACTAAACAGGGAAATCAAAGCCAGTCTCCAACGTGCCTGATTCCTATTGCCTCAAAGTGCTTGTTGTGCTTCACTTGAGGCAAAGGTTTAGTAAGTAGATCGGCTACATTGTCATTCGTTTCAACTTTACAAATTCTAATTTCACCCTCTGATTTCCATTCTCGAATCATGTGAAATCGCCGCTTGATATGTTTGACCTTCTGATGTTCCCTTAGCTCTCTGGCCTGAGCAATAGCTCCATTGTTGTCACAATAGAGGGCTATTGGACCCTTGATAGAGGGTACAACATCAAGTTCACCAACGAACTTACAAATCCAAACAGCCTCCTTAGCTACTTCAGCAGCTGCCAAGTATTCGGCTTCAGTTGTAGAATCTGCAGTTGTGCTCTGCTTGGAACTCTTCCAACTAAACGCTCCTCCATTTAGACAGAACACATATCCAGATTGCGATTTGAAATCATCTCTGTCTGTTTGGAAGCTTGTGTTAGTATAACCTTCAACAACTAATTGTTCTGAGCCACCATACACCAGGAATTTATCCTTGTTCCTTTTTATTTACTTTAGGATATTCTAGGTCGCAGTACAATGGGCCTCTCCTGGGTATGATTGGTATCGGCTCGTTGCACTCAAGGCATACGATACATCTGGCCTAGTACATATCATGGCATACATGATCGATCCAATTAGCAAAGCATATGGAATTTGATTCATCCTTTCCCGCTCATCAAGTGTTTGTGGACATTGCTTCTTGCTTAGGACTATGCCATGTGACATGGGTAGGTGACCTCTCTTGGCCTCCTGCATGCTGAATCGTGCCAGTACCTTATCAATATAAGTACTTTGGCTCAATCCAATCATCCTTTTCGATCTATCCCTATAGATCTTGATACCCAATATGTATTGAGCCTCTCCCAAGTCTTTCATTGAAAAACACTTTCTGAGCCAGGCCTTTACATACTCTAACATCGGAATTCTGTTTCCAATGAGCAATATGTCATCGACATATAAGACTAGGAAGGCGATGTCACTCCCACTGACCTTCTTGTAAACACAAGATTCATTTAGATTCTTGATAAAACCAAACTTACTAATGGCTTCATCGAATAGAGATTCCAACTCTTGCTAGCTTGCTTTAGCCCATAGATGGACTATTTAAGCTTACAAACTTTCCCAACATTGTTTTGGTAGACAAAACTTTCAGGCTATGTCATGTACACAATTTCTTCCAAAATCCCATTGAGGAAGGCGGTTTTGACGTCCATCTGCCATATTTCATAATTGTAATATGCAGTAATCTCTAGGAGGGTCCAAACGGATTTAAGCATTGTGATTGGAGAAAAGGTTTCATCATAATCAATACCATGAACTTGCCTGTAACCTTTTTCTACCAATCTAGATTTGTAAATGAATACATTTCCATCTTCGTCGGTTTTCAATTTGAAAATTAACTTACATCTGATAGGTGTGTAACCCTCGGGTAAGTTAACCAAGTCCCAGACTTGATTTTCAAACATAGAATCCATTTCAGATCTCATGGCCTCTTGCCATTTAGCAGAGTTGGTGCTTGCCATCGCTTGCTTGTAGGTTGTCGGTTCATCTCCATCCATCACCAGGATGTTTAGATTCTCGGTTAATACAATACCAAGATATCTATCAGGTTGAGATATCGGTCTCTGAGACTTACGCAGGGTAACGGACTGAGCATTTGCATCATCGGTTTGACTTTTCACATTTTGACCAGCGTCAATAGATGCTTTTTAAACACTTTGACTGTCAATCTGATTTTATTGCTCGTCCTCTTGAACTTCATCGAGTTCGATTTTTCTCCCACTTGTCATTTTGGAAAGGTGCTCCTTCTCCAAAGAGACACCATTGCGAGCAACAAACACTTTGTTCTCGGATTTATTGTAGAAGTAATACCCTTTGGTTTCTTTTGGGTAGCCTAGAAATTAAACCTTGTCAGATTTAGGATGAAGTTTATCAGAAATCAATATCTTGACATATGCTTCACATCCCCATATCTTTATAAAAGACAACCTATGAGGTTTCTTTGTCCATAACTCGTATAGAGTCTTTTCTATAGCTTTTGATGGAGCATGGTTCAGAGTTAGTGCCGCGGTTAGAAGTGCGTGTCCCTAAAAAGAGATTGGAAGATCGCTAAGACCCATAGTCGATCGTACCATGTCTAACAAGGTTCGATTTCTCTTTTCGAATATTCCGTTCCATTGTGGAGTCCTTGGAGGTGTCAATTCTGAAAGTATACCATTTTCTTTCAGATAGTGATCGAATTCTTGGCTCAAGTATTCGCCACCTCGATCCGATCGAAGGGCTTTGATTTTCTTGCCAAGATGATTTTCAACTTCACTCTAAAATTCTTTGAACTTTTCAAATGATTCAGATTTATGCGACATAAGGTAGTGTAGGGAATATTTCAAGCCATCCCAAACTTGAACCCCACTATGATCATACACTTAAGAACGGTGGCGTCCAAAGAGAAGGAAGCTAGAGCAAAAGAGTCGCCAACAAGTTTTAGGAACTTGTAAAACCGTTCACGGGGTGAAGATTACACCCCTTAACGATCCATGAGATCATCAACTCGAATAGGTCTGGAACCAAGACTGGAAGTTCGGGGATGAAGGTACAAATCCAACCTAAAAGAGATTGAACCTGCCCTAAATATAGGTCTTTACTTCATTGTTCTCGTATTCATGTGCGCTTTCTGACTAACATGCAATCAATAGATTAACCCTAAACCTGTTTATCTATGTTGGTTGAATTTAATGCACATATAAACTATTATTGGCGATCACTTGAATTATAATCATATTAGCCCTAAACAAGATTATTAATTATCTTATTAAGCGTGATTACAAGTACAAATTCCCTTTAAACATACATAAAAGGCGTGATCAAGCAACAACAATAAATATATCAAGCAACGTAATAATAAAAATAACAATCATCATAATTATAATCATAATCATATCAACGCTAAAGCATAATAACAGCAAGATCTTAGGCATGATACTAACAAGATTAATAACAAACCCTAGCATGTCACTAAGCGATAAAGATCAAAGCTTTAGCCCTAACATGATACTAACATGATATTGATATGATATTAGGAAAGAAAATAGGAAGCATCCTAAACATGATACTAGAAAGCAATAATAACATGCTAACATGATGCTAGGAATTAATAAATAATAAACATGCTTTCTACAAGAATAGAGCAATAAGATTCATACTTTGATGCCTCGTACCTCTTTCTAATAACAAAATACACACGTTAGTAACTTCAAGGAAAAGTAATAAATCAAACAATCAAATTAAATAATTAAAATAGAGATTAGAGACCAAACCCTCAGAAATTATAACCTTTCACGTCTAGGGCGAAGGCAACTTCAAAATCAGTTAGGTGTGTCTAGTGCTAATGTATAAGGAATTGTGTAAGAGGGAAGGTTTAGAAAAAGAATAGAGAGAGAAGGAAAGCTTCTAGCTTTTAGAGAGAGAAAGAGAGAGAATTCTGGTTAAGAGTTGATGATTGAAAAAGGGAGGTTTAAGGACGTTATTTATAATGAAAACAGTCCGGATATGATAAAAAGGGAATCAGAGTTCAAAAAGGAATAAAACAAGACATTGTTGCCGCAATAGCCCCTGTCGCCAGGCGACAGAGTGCAGCATCGCGCGACAAGCCTGTCGTCCGGCGCTGTATGACAGTTTTTTACGGATTTTGTTTTTATAATATATTTTGATCCAGAAGTCCAAATGAGTCATATAATATGTAGTTGGAAAGATCTTGAAGTCTACTTTCTAACCCATTTAAAATCAGATTAAAATCTTTTTTAGATAATAAGATATGGCCGAAATAGTGCAAGGGTGTCAGTTTTGGATAGAGTTTCGTATTCCTTTCATATCTTTTTCGTTATAGCTCGGAATTAATATTATAATATATCATTAAAAAGATAATTTCAAGATCTATCCAACCATATAAGATTTGGATAAAAATTATGAGGCACGAAAATAATATTTGACTGTCTTTGAACATCTTTAAATTCGAATAGAATTAGGACTTAAAAAAGGAAAGTTTTTATTCAATTTCAAATTATATGATCTTATCTTTTAAAAAAGGATAATTAAGATCTTTTAGAAACTCATAGAAACTTCTAATTAAATCCTAATTAGTTTAGGAATGGGATTAAATCCTAATTAGTTTAGGACCCTCCACATGATCATTGGGTCGTAGGTAAAATCCGGTTTGGGCCCGGTTTATTATTTTGGCCATAACTTCCTCTTTATTCATCGGAATTGGGCTTATAATATATCGTGGGAAAGGTCTTTTCAAGCCCCATCCAACTACACTATTATTGGACCCTTGTCATGGACCAACCTAAACTGGACTGCACGTTTTTCATAAATAGGGTAAGAAAAGAAATATTTTCAAAAATAGAAAGAAGAAATATTTTAATAAAAACATCCTCATCACTAGACTCTCCACACTTTTACTTCGTTCGATAATCAAATGACGTGAAAGGTATTCATCATTGGGTTTGGTTTTGGGGAGACACATTTGGGTGTCTACAGAAGCCCCCACTTTGACTGAGTTTGGATAAACTTATGTTTCGAAAACAAAAGTCAAAGTAGCGATAGGGGCGAAGAATGATTCAGAATGTTATGCGATCCTAAATCACTCTTGTAACGCCGATACCTGCAAACTAGCGTTAGTTAAACAGATAAAAGAGTTAAGAAACGCGTATCTTGCACCGTCGAGCACACGTCTCTGAAGGTAACCGATTGTTGCATTTGTCGTTGTTGTGACAACCTTCCACAAGCTAGGGAATGCCATCAAAGATAACTTCTCTTGAAATCACTTCCAGTTGTTTGTGACAACCTTCTACAAGCTAGGGAACGCCGTCGATCAATGCGGCTATATTTCGAGCCTTTTCCTTGAATCATAATGACAACCTTCCCAATCATAGCAAAAGTCGTCGAAGACCGCCTCATCACGAACCGCTCTTCTCAAATCTTGGTGACAACCTCCACAATCTTAGCGAATGCTGTCGAAGACCGCCCATCTCGTGATATCTTCTCAAATCTTGGTGACAACCTCCACAATCTTAGCGAATGCTATCGAAGGCCGCCCATCTCGTGCTATCTTCTCAAATCTTGGTGACAACCTCCACAATCTTAGCGAATGCTGTCGAAGGCCGCCCATCTCGTGCTATCTTCTCAAATCTTGGTGACAACCTCCACAATCTTAGCGAACGCTGTCGAAGACCGCCCATCTCGTGCTATCTTCTCAAATCTTAATGACAACCTCTACAATCTTAGCGAATGCTGTCGAAGATCGCCCATCTTGTGCTATCTTCTCAAATCTTAATGACAACCTCCACAATATTAGCGAATGCTGTCGAAGATAACTTTGCTTGAAGTCATCCTCAGCTGTCTAACAACCTTTCATATCCTAGGGAACAATGTCGAAGATAACTTCGCTTAAAGTCATCCTCAGTTGTTACGATAATGTTCCAAAGAAAATTACGGAAAACCAACGCTTGTCGATCTTAAAGCTCGCTTGAACTTTGCTGTTGCAAAATTTTTTGCAGTAATTTTCGTGGTGCCAATATGTCGGCGCATTTTTGCTGTTTGTGAACCATTATGTCGGTGCCTTCTGCTGCTTGTGAACCATTATGTCGGTGCCTTTGCGATGAGCCAATGTTTAGGCGCTTTAAGCTAAGTGAGACGATCTTTCATCAGGTCGATCACCTATTGTGATTGTAATCGAGCCGATTACTTAATCATGTCAAATTGCCTATAGGGGCTAACTGGCGTACCAAGGAACCCGAAATTGCTGCATAAGGTCCACATAGTCACTTATGAGGGCCATGTATCCTGTCGCTGCACCGGCGCACACTGGAAATTACTGTCGCTGTAATTCTACTCTGTCGCCGGTCGACAGATGTTGTCACCAGGCGACATCCTTGTCGTCTGCCGCTGGAGTCGGGTCTTCCTTATTTTGCTCTTGCTGCTGCTGTTCGTTGCTTGGTTTCGCTCCGAACTTTGAACTTGGTCGTTTCCTTTCAACCAAATCCGCTCAAATCTTTTGTAAATTAAAGCTCTTCGTCTCTAATTTACTGATCCATGTAATTTTGCTCAAACTCCTCTCATCTTGGAGGAATCTCTTGTGTCATATTCGCGATTTTTCGAAAAAATCCGGGAATGTTCTTGCTTGCTGGGATGCACCTGCATTTATATTTTGGACTATAGGACTTTGCTTATCTTTCTTTAGGGTTGGCCTAAGACTTAGTGTTGCTTGACTCTTGACTTGACATGACTCAAGGTATAAACTTGACTTAATGATGACTCACTTCGTGTGACTTGTGTGTGCATAGTGTTGACTCATGAAGCTCGATATGTACATGACTCGAAATGCAGAAAAACAAAAATTTCCGTCATTTTTGTGGAGGGTACCGAATTTCTCTCGAAAAAGAAAGATGCAAAAAGGAATAAGTTTTTGATGGTGCATGTTGAATGAGCTTAGTCAAACGTTGTTTGATACTATCTCTCAAGGTGTAAGGATTAACTCATCCTAGGCTATCTCAATTGTTGACTCAATGATGAAAGTATTTAGGTAACTTAGGCGCGGAGGCTAAGCACTTCATATTTCGTGATGTAACGATGATTGATGTTTGATGAGTGATGTTGATATGATAAGGCATGCTTCAACGTTGTGTTAAGATTTCATGACAAAGGGTTCTTAAGGGAAGAACTATTTGGTCATGTATCTGTGATGTGTGTGATAGTGACACTAAAGTTAGGCTGGAAAGGCTAAATGTATGGAAAGATATTATTTCAAGAAGAGTCAAATGATGGTGACTCTTAGGCTAGGTAAGTTAATGACGTAGGGATCAAGCCCCCAAGTCTAGCTCTAAATGGATAGGGATGAGCATAGGAGATCCCTTAATATGATCAATTATGAACGTAAATATGAATGCATTTTTATTACGGCCGCACCCCTTGGTGAGGTTGCCTACGTATCCGTTAGGAATCAGGCCGAACGTAGCTCTAGCCGAACCTCGCACAAGTGTGTGTATACCTCAAAAAGGTCTTTTTAAGGGTTGTAACGTGGTTAGGCTAAAGGTTATAGAAGAAAGGGATAAAGGCTCAAGACCCTGGATAAACCCCTAAGGTGTGCAACCTTGCTTTTGAATCTTTATATTTTTTATGCTTGAGGCTTTCTACTCTTTTTTTTAGCTCTCTCTTTTTCTTTAGCATTTATTTTATTTTTATAAGTGTGGGCAATCCCGATCATGCGGTCTATCACTCACTTCGCATTCATGTTTCTCAGGCACGGTACCGAGCACTCGATAAGAGACGCAATCTGAGACGTGTTCATATCAAAGACGTGTTCATATCAATGACATTGGAACACTTGCCCTTTTGTACACTTTATCATTTTTACTTATTTTAATTTTTTGAAATTACTTAAGCTTTTATTCTTTGAAAAATTGCATAAGTTGCACACCATCCCATCCCAAGGTTAGGTAGATGTGGGTTGGAGAAAGAAAGGTCTATCGTTATATGAGGCTCAAAGTGGTTTATCAACAAAAGATGGTATATTTGAAAGGTGAAAAGTGATATGATGTGGCTACAACGGGTGCCTCAAATCATTGGTATACCTTGCGCTTAGTTCGGCATGTTTTTTTTTTTATTTTTTGTTTTTTTTATGAATGCAATGCAATGATCATATGCAAGAAAATAAATGCTCATTTTATTTAAAGGGTGAAAAAAGAAAAGTCTTACAAATTAAATGTAAGGAAAATAGAAAGTGTCTATGCTAGACTTATTGGGGAAGGGAAAAATGAAAAAGAAACAGTAAAAAAGGTCATGAAATCTTGTGTTGAAGCTCGGCTTGTGTCATCACTCGCTCTTCTTGCTAGCTGGAGGTATGGGAAGCTTGTTATTATCGATCAAATGTTGGATAGCCTCTTTTAGCTTCCAACAGCTCTCACTAGTATGACCCCTGCCTTGATGGTATTTGCAATGTGCATCTGGATTCCAACTAGGAAATCTCTTTTCAGGTGCGGGATCTTGAATAGGTCCAATGGGAGTAATGAGTCCCTTAGTATGGAGTCGATCGAAGGCAGTATCGTAGCTCATTCCAATGGGGGTGAAGTCTTTCCTTAGTTGTTTCTTAGGTCCTTGGTTATCCATGGCTAAGACTTCACTAAGATCAAAGGTACTAACATTGTTACTAGAGTGGGCGTTTTCGGAAGAAGAAGGATTGTCGTTCTTCTTTCCTTTCCAGCCACTGTGGTTACTATTGTTGGCAGCTTTTTGCTTTGCGAGGTCATCTTCGATCTCGATGCCTATGTCATAGACGGCCTTGAAAGTATTCAAGTTGTGTTGATATTTTAAGTGCTTTGAATACCTTTCTTGTAAATTTTTGATGAACATCCTCACGGATTCTTTTTCAGTATGGACTTCGATCATGTTAGCGGAAGTTTCCCTCCACTTGTTGAAGAAGGAGGTGAACCCTTCGTTTTCTTTTTGTTTTAGCATCTCAAGTTGTCTATGGTAGGTTTCAATTTGAATATTACACTTATATCTATCAATGAAAGCATTTTTTATTCCATCCCAGGTAGAGGTCTTCTCTTTATCAAGGGAGAAGACCCAATGTTGACAAATGGTTTCAAGGGATAGCGAGAACAAAGAGTGAAAAATATTCTTATTAATCCCTTTAATGTTCATTACAGTTTCAAAGGCCCTTAAATGAAAGTAAGGGTTGTCAGTTGGCTTAAACTTAGGGATGTTATTGGCATTGAATTTCTGCGGAAGAAGCTCCTTGTCCACTAAGACCCCTTGTGAGCTAATGCCCTGGAATCTATAGTCATTGGATATTTTGCTCAAGCTTTCTTGCATGAGCTCCATTTGTTGTTGCTTCATAGGGTCATTGATTTGGAGGGTTAAGGTCTTTAGCAACTCAGTAACACCAGCCATTTGCTTCTTGAGTTCATTGACTTCTTCTTGACTTGTCATTGTCTTCTTAGCTTTCCTTTTCCGACTCACTAGTTTATCAAAAAGTTGAACTTGAACAAAGGTGTTGTCCTTGATTAATCGCCCTTCTCTCCTTGACCAAGTACTGTGGAAAGGGAAATTAGGGATAAGTTTTTTATTATTTATTTTGACTCAAGCTCTATTCAACATGGAAGAGAATGTGGAAGATAATGGGAATAGATTGGACCCCCCACACGAATGACGGAAGACGACTCATGCATGAACCTAAGACATAGTCATGGTGACATATACAAAGTGTGTGCTAAGACTAGCGGGTGTAGGTGACATGTTAAGACTTGTGTCATGACCATGTGGCTAGACTATGTGACTAGACTCAAGCAAAGACTAAGTTAAGACCTCACATATATGCATTAAACGGGACAGGCTGTGGTATTTTAGTCATAACTTTTTATCTGTGACTCTGATTGGGACAAAACTAACGCCAAATTAAAGATAAAACTTGGGGCTATAGATCCATAGGTTGTACGACTTGTAGTTCTTCCTAGAACTCCGGCTATGACCAAAACAAGTTGACGCTTGTGCAATATACGGGAATAAAAATCCGATTTGACTCAAAGGAACTATGACTCGATTTTAGACATATTTATTAGCCAAATTAATTAATCAATTAATTAAGCAAAGTCCTTTAGTCATTGGTTAGTTTATTTAGACTTAATCACAAGTCAAACAAACGGTAAGGAAAAACACATAGAGTATGCACAACAAATAATGCACAAGTAGTCAAGTAGTCACAATATGATGCAATGAGTTTGCAACCTAATCATGGCTCTAGTTCTCTAAAGTTCAGGATATGGGTTAGTCAAAGAGGGTCCATGGTAATGAGTCCGGATGCACCGCGCGGAAGACTTACCTTTGGAAGGGTTGGCGCGAGTGGATGGGACCCCGCGAGTTAAACTCGCTTCCATGCTTTGGTGAATTCAACATTCTCGGATGTACCCTTTGTTGCTCATAGCGTTCAATCAGGTAGATGGAGCATGAATTCCCAGAGGGTTACGTCCATATGTAGAACACATATGGGTTTCTAGAAAAGTGATAAAAACTCAATCAGGAAGTAGAATCGAGCCAACAGTGCTAGAACTGGTCGAAATTAGAACTCATATTTCTGGCTCGGTATTGGAAGAACGCAACGCCAGCCAACAGAGACTGTCGCCATGATATAGCCCTGTCGCCTGGCAACAGAATTGTCGCTCGGCGATAGAGCCATATCTTCGGCGACAGGCTCTGTTTTCTAGACGCCAGTTCCTACATGCCTCAGCAGATTTTTGTGTTCGTAAAATTTTCCAGTTTTTCGCAGCATTATTTCGGTTCTAGTTGTGAAAGATATTCCTCAAATTTCCTACGTGTAAAAAAATCCTATGTTTTTTACTCATTACGGATGGTCTTTCCAATGAGAACCTTTTTTATGCATATGACAATAATGTTAATCAAAATTACGCACATGAAATACTTAGTACTTTTCGAGTCTCATCCACTCATTCTAAATTATTGCCAAAATAAATTTTAAGAATTAAAATAGAAATCCTCCCCATTGGAGTCGCCAAAAACTGTAGGGAATATTTCAAGTCATCCCAAACTTGAACCCTACTGTGATCATACACTTAAGCACGGTGGCGTCCAAAGGAAAGGAAGCTAGAGCAAAAGAGTCGCCAACAAGTTTTAGGAACTTGTAAACCGTTCACAGGGTGAAAATTACACCTCTTAACGATCCATGAGATCGTTAACTCCAATAGCTCTGGAACCAAGACTGGAAGTTCGGGGATGAAGGTACAAATCCAACCTAAAAGAGATTGAACCTTCCTTAAAAATAGGCATCTACTTCATTCTTCTCGTACTCATGTGCGCTTTCCGACTAACATGCAATCAATAGATTAACCCTAAACCTGTTTATCTATGTTGGTTGAATTTAATGCACATATAAACTATTATTGGCGATCACTTGAATTATAATCATATTAGCCCTAAACAAGATTATTAATTATCTTATTAAGCGTGATTACAAGTACAAATTCCCTTTAAACATACATAAAAGGCGTGATCAAGCAACAACAATAAATATATCAAGCAACATAATAATAAAAATAACAATCATCATAATTATAATCATAATCATATCAACGCTAAAGCATAATAACAGCAAGATCTTAGGCATGATACTAACAAGATTAATAACAAACCCTAACATGTCACTAAGCGATAAAGATCAAAGCTTTAGCCCTAACATGATACTAACATGATATTAATATGATATTAGGAAAGAAAATAGGAAGCATCCTAAACATGATACTAGAAAGCAATAATAACATGCTAACATGATGCTAGGAATTAATAAATAATAAACATGCTTTCTACAAGAATAGAGCAATAAGATTCATACTTTGATGCCTCGTACCTCTTTCTAATAACAAAATACACACGTTAGTAACTTCAAGGAAAAGTAATAAATCAAACAATCAAATTAAATAATTGAAATAGAGATTAGGGACCAAACCCTCAGAAATTATAACCTTTCACGTCTAGGGCGAAGACAACTTCGAACTCAGCTAGGTGTGTCTAGTGCTAATGTATGAGGAATTGTGTAAGAGGGAAGGTTTAGAAAAAGAATAGAGAGAGAAGGAAAGCTTCTAGCTTTTAGAGAGAGAAAGAGAGAGAATTCTGGTTAAGAGTTGATGATTGAAAAAGGGAGGTTTAAGGACGTTATTTATAATGAAAACAGTCCGGATATGATAAAAAAGGAATCGGAGTTCGAAAAGGAATAAAACACGACATTGTCGCCGCAATAGCCCCTGTCGCCAGGCGACAGAGTGCAGTGCCTCGCGACAGAGTGCAGCACTGCGCGACAAGCCTGTCGTCCGGCGCTGCAAGATAGTTTTTTACAGATTTTGTTTTTATCATATATTTTGATCCAGAAGTCCAAAAAATTTATATAATATGTATTTGGAAAGATCTTGAAGTCTACTTTCCAAACCATTTGGAATCAGATTAAAATCGTTTTTAGATAATAAGATATGGCCGAAATAGTGGAAGGGTGTCAGTTTTGGATAGAGTTTCGTATTCCTTTCATATCTTTTTCGTTATAGCTCGGAATTAATATTATAATATATCATTGGAAAGATAATTTCAAGATCTATCGAACCATATAAGATTTGGATAAAAATTATGAGGTACAAAAATAATATCTGACTGTCTTTGAACATCTTTAAATTCGAATAAAATTAGGACTTAAAAAAGGAAAGTTTTTATTCAATTTCAAATTCTATGATCTTATCTTTTCAAAAAAAGGATAATTAAGATCTTTTAGAAACTCATAGAAGCTTCTAATTAAATCCTAATTAGTTTATTTTGAATTGGATTAAACCTTTGGACCCTCCACATGATCATTGGGTCGTAGGTAAAATCCGGTTTGGGCCCGGTTTAGTATTTTGGTCATAACTTCCTCTTTATTCATCGGAATTGGGCTTATATTATATCGTGGGAAAGGTCTTTTCAAGCCCCATCCAACTACACTATTATTGGACCCTTATCATGGACCAAACTAAACTGGACTGCACGTTTTTCATAAATAGGGTAAGAAAATAAATATTTTCAAAAATAGAAATAAGAGATATTTTAATAAAAACATCCTCATTACTAGACTTTCCACACTTTCAGTTCGTTCGATAATCAAATGACATGAAAGGTATTCATCACTGGGTTTGGTTTTGGGGAGACACATTTGGGTGTCTACAGGTAGACATAGCCATATCTACTATAGTCGTCTGTGAAGGTGATAAAATATCGATGTCCATTCCTTGTGGCGAAGCTCATTGTCCACATACATCAGTGTGTATTAGACCCAACAAGTCTCCTGCCCTTTCTCCTAACTTGGAGAATGGTTGCTTGATCATCTTGCCTAATAAACATCCTTCGCAATTCTCAAACGATTGCAAATCGAATGACTCAAGAACACCTTCCTGTACAAGTTTCTTGATGCGTTTGATGTTAATGTGGCCAAGACTACAATGCCACAAGTACGTTCGATTTGACTCCATGGTCTTAGCCCTTTTGGCGGTATTATTCACATTACAACTTGTTTGTCTAAAGAAAGCACATATTTTAGATAAAACATGTCATACCATAAACATCAAGACTTTTGAAACAACAGTCTAAAGATCAAAACAAAACCATGACGTCCAAAGTCAAAAGATCAATGTATGGTTGATAACAAAAACTTAAACAAGTTCTATGTCAAGACAAACTATGTGATTACAAGCCTTCCTGAGAGATTATCTTCTTCTTCCGCTTGTATATCCACATCTACTTGACAAGCTCTTCTCACTTGGTTCCTGAAATAGGAGCATATAGTGAGTCATTAATGGTATCTAATACCTTGCTTGTAAGTGTAGTTTATAAAGAAGATACCTTAGGTGGATATTTCTCTTCTCTTAGCCTCATCTTCCAGGTACATGCTGCATTCTCTCTTGTAGTGGCCCCGCCTACTACATTAGAAGCATCGCATTTTTGCCTTGTTCTTGAACTCCTTCCTCTTTGCCTTTATAGGAAGCTTGAGCCTATCATTTCCACAAGGGTCGGCCATTAGAAGCTCATTGACAACCTCCATCAAAGTGAGTTTGTCACGATTGGCAGTTAGCCGCATCTTCAATACGATATAGCCCGGGTGGAGAAAACTCACTAACATGAGAGCAGCTTGCTCATCCTCCATTGGCTTGCCAATGAGCGCCAAGTGAGTGAATAGCCTTGTCATTCGTAGCACGTGGGCTCGAAGTGACATTACAGGTCTTAGTCTAGCATTGTAGACTTGTGCCCATACCTCTTGTCTTTCCTTGGCTAGGCACCCCTCTTGCGGCGGCTTGATCTTCATGTTGGAGGGTGACCTATTCATTTCCTCCACAAGACCATCATAGTTGCCATTGATTCTCTTGGTGACCCTCAAATTGACTATGTCCTCTAGAGCTTTGAGGAGCATGTCCGGAAAATAGTTGGAGAACTTCCCCTTCCATTGTTCTGGGATGGAGTTTGCCATGAGTCGCGAGACTCTTTTGCAATCATAACTCCACTCCTCATGTGCCTCATCGCTCATAACCCCTTTTGAGTAGAAACTCAGGATGGGTATATCCAGAATATGCTCTAGGTAGCAATTTTGGAGGGTCTTTCGGAGTTCTTCTTCCCATTCCTTAAAGTTCACCAAACTCAAGCAAAATGGTAACTTTTCGGGAAGTTCCGGGCATATTAGGTTGTTGTCGTTAGTTGACGAAATGATTCTACAATTGAAAGAATTTGAAATGAAAAACCATTCATAATACTTAAATAAGATTGAAATCATGCATTTTAATCAAACTTATTTAAACGTCTTATTCACACATTAAATTGTCCTCATTTGGTGAGAATAAGTCGATTCCAAGATCCAAAGAAACAAAGAGTGGTTAAGCATGCTTTGGCTTGTCTTAACACTCAATCTTCTAATGTAAGCAACTCTTTGATAATGGCTCCAAGCCACTCTTGGTTGGATAAATTGTTTCATCTAATGCTCTCTTAACAACTTATCCACTTTGCCACGACATGTTAGGACTCTATCACTCATATCGTTGAGTATAACCAAAATCAACTTGCATACCCGGTATGCCTTACGTATCCTAGGGAGTAATAGTGATGCATCGCTTTGGCGTAGCCCATCACTACTCTCAATAGGTCGATAAGTGTTGGCAATTTTATTCAATATTTTAGGGACCTAGGGTTTCTATGTTGGTTGATTTAAGTGAACTTAATTAATCATCGCAACATTTGAAACCCTAAACATGCATCTAACATATAAATCACATATATATAATCATAAATATATATATCGAAAACATAAATAAAGATGGATTTGGCAACTAGCATGACCCCTTGAGTCTTCAAGTCTTTAAGGGTCGGCTTTTGCAACTTCATGGCTTCGTCTTCCAAAAACCTCCGTCTTCAGACATGACCATAATTATGCAAATACTAGTATCTACGATTAGGACTAATCTAAATATTAAGGTATAAAAATACTCAACGGTTCGCAGACCGTATTTAGATTTACAAAAATACATCACGGATCGCAATCCGTATTTTCTATCCTAATCGGGCCCCACTAGTTGCCATTTTTATAACCTGCGGGAGAATATACATTCACTATTTGTGAATGGCCCATGCATTTTACAACGATAAACAAGTAAGAATGCACAAACACGCGAAAACTAATAACTAATTTAGGTCGTTAATCCAATTAACATGCCTAATTAAAACTAGTCAAAGTTGTTTAACCAATTATGTAATTTAGCGCAATTAAAATTGAAGCTCCCACTAAATTCCGCATCCATCTTAATTAATCCAATTAATTAAGTCGGTAAACCCAAAATTTTGCCAAAATAAAATTTTGCCAATGCCGCTCAACACCGAGGCCTAGCCTCCAAAATTTAATTAAAATAATTAAAACCAAATTAAATTAATTAGAATAATTAAAACGGCAAAATTGCAAATTAACATAGCCTTAAAACCGGGGCACAAGTGCTAAGTGAGGGGTTGTGCGCACAGCCGTGGCTCATGCCAAGCGTCACACCCATAGCCTAGAAAACCGCATACGCGTAGCACTCCCTACGGGGCGTGCTTGCGACACAAGCCACGAAGGCCACACAAGCTTGCTGTTGTGTGCATCGTGCCGCATACTCGCAACACACCCACACGCACACTCGCAGCTGCACCACAAGGCTCGAGCACGTGTAAGCGAGCCACGGACAGCCGAGCCACGCACAACAGCCCGCATGGCTGCCGCGCCATGTCGCTGCTGCTTGGCTAGCTGGCCATGAGCAGCAGCCACGCACAGGGCCGCACCTCCTCGAGGCAGCCCCTTGGCAGCCACATGTGGGCTGCTATGCAGCCCAGCTCGCCATGGGATGCTTTGCCCTCGATTCCCGTGCAATATCCCCGGATTTTTAACCCTAATTTTGCGTGACTAAATAATTAACTCCAAATTAATTTTAGAATTAATAAAATGATCCAAAAATGAAAAATTATTACAAGTCCAACTTAAATAAATTCATCCAAGTGCACTAAACCAAAATTATTCCAAGAACTATTCTTTAATAAAATTGGTTCAAGTTGATGCAGTAAGGCTATACTCACTATTAATTTAATTAACTTAAATTAATCATGAGATTTGACAAAATTAAAAGGGGGTTGGAATTATGAACACAAATATTCAAATAAAGATTCCAACTTTAAACTTGTGAATCCTTGAAAAATTATATCTTCCAATATGAAGATAAATGAAATTTCTATCACAAGATTCAAACTTTATGATTCCAATCAACTTAATACATGATTAAATCAAAAGTTCAACCAAAAATTCATGGAATTTAGTAACTCAAAGTTTCAATCACTTAAAACAATTAAAGATTGAATCTTTAGTACTTAGAAGCCTCAAAGAACAAATTTTTCACACTTAATGCAATGGACAATTATGTGAAAATATAAACCAATCTTTCAAGCACCAATTACTACCAAGTAACCATGCTTAAAGAGGTTTAAAAAGCAGAAACATTAAAGAAAGAACCGAATACATAATCACCATAAATATGCCATTAAGATTCAAGGTTAGAAAGACTTGAAATTTTTCGTCAAAACAAAAAATCCCTCAACAAAGGCATTTCAAGTCAAATTGTGGCCAAAAACACAGTCCTAAAAGGGTAAAACCATTTCCATAACACCTTTTCCACCCAAAATTCACTATTTTTTGGCGAAAATCTGGGTTCGGAGCTATAATCAGCTCTAATATGGGCTTAAAAATAATAAAATCGAGCTACTAATCTAATTAGCAACATAAAACCAGAAAAATAAAGCCATAAAAACACTTGAAAATTATGATTATAAAAATAAATGAGCAAGGCTCCGATACCGCTGTTGGATTTCGATAAGTCCAACTCACTACGGAAGAAAAACCCGAGCTAAGACCACACTCACAATTAATATAATCACAAGACATAATTAACTTAAACAACAAGAATTAAGGAAAGATTAATACCTTTGACGCGTGCTTCGCTCGTAACCCGAGCTCTTACTTGGGAAAACTTTTAGTCTTGCACGCGCGAAGACCTCCTACGGAAATCCACCCGCAACTCGAACCCAACAAGGTCCAATGCTTAGAGGTTAGCTAAGCCTGACCAAATACTCGAGTAATTATAAGTGTTTAAAGGATTTCTCAATGGAAATGCCTTTTCTAACACCTTACTCAAGTGATTTTTCCCATATCCCAACTTGGGTATTTATAGCGAAAATCATGAGTGAGATTTTCTCTTCCATCAATGTGGGAGAATTGATTATTCCTTTTATTTTTAAATCAAAAATAAAATTAAATATCAAACAACTAATTAATCAACAAGTGACACATTTAGGAGAAGAGTAAGGTGAGGACCACAAGGAGAGGAGGGGACCAAACTTGATCCCCAAGAGCTCCCTAATAGTCGGCCACCTACACCCTTCAACCACCAATTGGTGGCTGCCACGTGGCACCCCAATTTGGGCACCAAGGCAACCAGTTAGGTTGCTGCCAAGGCCTAGCTAGCTGCTGCCTTGGCGCGGCTTGCGGATGCAGCCTCAGCCCAGCTAGCTGCTGGCCTTGGCTTGCAGCTGCTGCCTTGGCCCGGTTGCCGTGGCTAGCACCATGCTAGCCATGGTGCGCTAGCACGCACCAGCCAGCCTAAGCTCGGCTTGGTGCATTTGCTAGCCACCTCAGCTATACCAAATGCCCCTAGGCATCGGTTTGCTCGGGGCATTCCGTTCCTAGGGGTATTTCGGTAAATTGTTGATTAATTAGTGATTTTACCGTCTCGTCCTTTATTATTTCGACTCGACTTCCGACGCTCGAATTCGACGCTCCAAGCTCGAATTTCTGACGTCTAAATATTAATTACTCGAGTGACTCATTAATTCCTTCTAAATTAATTCGTCGTGTCGGTTCGTTAGTTACTTGGGTGTGACCCAAAGGGTTTAGTCAAGATTAAGCTGTAATATTAATTATTCATTAATATTACTAATCGGAAGCGGCCTCCACCTAGGCATTACGATCACTTGACCTCACTGAATAATTAGCTTTCTAATAATTCCGAACCCTCTATCGGAATAATACACTTGTTCGAAGGACACCATTCCTATCAGTTACATGTGTGGTGAGTGTTAGAACAACATATTCATGTAATATTTGATTTGGGATGAAATTTGAATTAACAAAATTCGTCTTAGGGCCTGTTTTGATTGATTGAACTGAACTGAACTGAACTGATTGGAGCTGAACTGAACTGAATATTTTATGAGATAAGGAAATAAGAACTGAACTGTACTAAACTGAACTTGTTAGTGCTGAATTGAACTGAACTGAACTAAAGTGAACTGAAAATAGTCTGAAGAGAACAAGCCCTTAGTGTTCTCTCCAATTCAAACAAAAATCTCATTTAAGTTTATACACATTTTGGAGATCTATTAGTGATAAATTAAATTAAAAATATTAGACAAGGGTTTGATTGATTAAATGTAAATAAAAAGTATCAAACTCAATAACCAAATCTAACATACACAAATACTAAAAATGGATTTCAATGTCAAGATCATTATTAATTTTCTTATGAATTCATTTCCAATTAAGCTATAAATTGGTCATTAACCCTAGCTAATGATTTATTAGAGTTTAGGCCATGTTCACTTCATCTTAAATAATTCAATAAAAATAAGTTCGATTTAATTTCAGTTTAATAAAAATTAATTTCGATTTAGCAAAAATAATTTCAGTTTAATAAAAATAATTTAAATTTAGCAAAAACAATTTCAGTTAAGTAAAATTATTTCAGTTTTTTTTTTTTTTTTTTTTTTTTTTTTTTTTTTTTTTTTACAAAAATTAATTTCCTATTAAGATATAAAGATAGGATACTGAACACAAGATAACTAAAATGGTCATTAACCCTAGTGATTTCTTAGGTTGTGTAAGGAATATTTCAAGCATCCCACACTTGAGCCCCACTATGATCATACACTTAAGCATGGTGGCGTCCAAAGGGAAGGAAGCTAGATCAAAGGAATCGCCAACAAGTTTTAGGAACTTGTAAACCGTTCACATGGTGAAGGTTACACCCCTTCACGATCCATGAGATCACTAACTTCATAGTGGTCCTGAACTATGACTGGATATTCGGGGATGAAAGTACAAATCCAACCTAAAAGAGATTGAACCTGCCCTAAATAGGCCTCTACTTTATTCTTCTCATATTCATGTGCGCTTTCTGACTAACATACAATCGTTATATTAATCCTAAACCTGTTTAATCTATGTTGGTTGAATATTAATGCACAAACAAATCTATTATTGGCGATCACTTCAATTAAAATCATATTAGCCTAAACAAAATTATTAATTATCTTATTAAGCGTGATTACAAGTACAAATTCCCTTTAATCCTGCAAGAGAGGGCGTGATCAAGCAATAACAATAATATATCAAGCAACATAATAACAACAATTATTGTCATCATAATCTCATTAAAGCATAATAATATTAGCAAGATCCTAGGCATGATACTAACATGATTAATAACAAATCCTAGCATGTCACTACACAATAAAAATCAAAGCTTTAGCCCTAACATGATACTAACATGATAGAATAAATAGGAAGCAACCTAGATATGATACTAGAAAGCAATAAAAGCATCCTAACATGACACTAGGAATCATAAAGACATCCTAACATGATACTAGGAATTAAAATAATATAAGCATTCCTTTCTACAAAATATAGCAATAAAACTACTTACTTTGTTGTCTCGTATCTCTTTCTACTAAAACAATACACACGTTAGTAACTTCAAGACAAATATTAAATTAAACAATTAATTTAAATAATTAAAATAAGGATTTGGGACCAAACCCTTAGAAATTATCAACCTTTCACGTCTAGGACGAAGGCAACTTCGAGCTTGGCTAGGTAGAACTCGTGAAGGAGGAATATTGTATTTGAAAAGGCAAGGCTAGAAAGAGGGAGAAAGAATAAGCTTCTAGCTTAAGAGAGAGAAGAGAATTAGATGAATGTTGATGATTGTTGGTTATTGTTGGTGATCAAGCTTGTTGATGCTTGAAAAAGGGGTGATATAACCTCTATTTATAAGGAAAAAAGAGGGTAGAAGGAATTAAAAAA
Source organism: Chenopodium album (assembly GCF_948465745.1). Lineage (NCBI taxonomy): Eukaryota > Viridiplantae > Streptophyta > Magnoliopsida > Caryophyllales > Amaranthaceae > Chenopodium > Chenopodium album. The sequence continues at coordinate 48,516,834 of NC_137843.1, forward strand.
GAATCCGAATTCGAATCAAAATAAAATTCGACGGTCAGCAGTTTTTGCGGATTTTGTTTTTATCATAACTTTTGATCCAGAAGTCCAAATAAGGCATATAATATTTCGTTGAAAAGATCTTGAAGTCTAATTTCCAATCCAATTAGAGTCAGATTAAAATCTTTTTTAGAATAAAAGATATGGCCGAAATAGTGGGACAGTGTCAGTTTTGAATAGAGTTTCGCATTTCTTTCATTTCTTTTTCGTTATAGATCGGAATTAATATTATAATATATCATTGGAAAGATAATTTCAAGATCTATCCAACCTTATAAGATTTGGATAAAAATTATGAGGCATAAAAATAATATCTGACTGTCTTTGGACGTCTTTCATTTCGAATAGAATTAGGACTTAAAAAAGGAAAGTTTTATTCAATTTCAAACTCTTTGATCTTATCTTTTCAAAAAGAATAATCAAGATCTTTTAGAAACTTATAGAATCTTCTAATTAATCTTAATTGGTTTAGGAATATAATTAAGATTGGGGTGGACCCTCTACATGATCATTGGGTCGCACATAAAACTCGTTTTAGGCCCAGTTTAGTATTTTGACCATAACTTCCTTGTTATAACTCGGAATTGGACTTATAATATATCATTGGAAAGGTCTTTTCAATCCCCATCCAACTACCCAATTATTTGACCTTGATTATGGAATATATTAAATTGGATTGGACGTTTTTCATAAATAGGATACGAAATGAATGATTTTCGAAAACAGAAAGAATTATTTTTATTAAAAACAGGGGAATTCACGAGACTTTTTCACATTTCACCTCGTTCGATAATCAATGACGTGAAAGATATTTATCACTGGGTTTGATTTTTGGGGAGACACAATCAGGTGTCTACAGATTGAGAAACCACTTAATTTTTTTTTTTTTTGTAATAAATAGGAAAACCTAAAAAGTTGATGCATGCACAGAGAATGAATGAGCATGTCTATATAGAGTAATTAGTTATTATGTCATGCCCAACTAACAAGAATATTATTTATGTTTTTATTATATTGTATTATGTTTTTTGTTAGTTACTTAGTATTGCTTCAAGTTTTTGTCGTTCTCTGTCTTTATGTTCTAGCGTATAAAATGTGTATGTTACCAATCTTACCATTGCATGTCGGTACAATCATGCCCTAATTTTTGTGAGCTATAGATGGCAGGCTCTTAAATTAACTATCTTTATAATAAAAAAAATAAATAAATAAATGGGGAAATTTTTACATGGAAATTGAAATCAACAAAATATTTAATAAATCTTTATTATATACATTAAAAAAACTTTTTGGTAGTAAAAAATAATGTTCTAATTTTAAAAGAAAAAATAGATATCACTGTTAATACCTTCCTTTTTTTTAATTAAATAAAAATGTAAATAACTTTTTAAGCAAATTGCTTGTACAACAAATATTATACATTAATATTAAAGTTACCCTAATATGATAAGAAAATTATATGATATAATTATATAAACAAAAGTTAGCTTATTGATAATATTGCTTACAAAAACACATTACTTAGGGCATGTTCTGATTTACTGAACTGAGCTGAATTGAACTGAACGGAACTGATTGGAGCTAAAATGAACTGAACTGAATTGTTTAAGAGAGAAGGAAATTAGAAAGTGAACCTAACTAAACTGAACTAATTGAAGCTAAACTAAACTAAATTGAACTGAACTGAAATTAAGCTCAACAGAACATGCCCTTACATATAAGAAAAATTAATTATTCAAATATACAATACTACGAATGGTAGGGATACATGCTTTCAAAATTTCATGCATGCATATACTACTAGTGTACCTTATCCCAAAGTATTATATTCCTATTTGCCAAAATATATATTTACCTACCCCCTAAACAAATTCCATTTTACCTACTGCTGAAGCGTTTTTCTTAATACATGTAAAACAAAGGGTCTGTTCTATTCAGCTTAATTTCAGTTTAGTTTAGTTCATTTCAGTTCAGTTTCTAATTTAATTCTCTCATAAACAATTCATTTTAGTTCAGTTTAGTTCACTTCAGTTCAGCTCTAATCAGTTAGTTTAGTTCAATAAATCAGAATACACCCAAACTCTAATGTAACTTTAGAAAAGAAATAGAGGGAGGACATAATATGTCACTCTGATCAAACTAGATTCTATAACAAAGCTAGTAAATGCTCACAATTAAGAGTGTGTTTCATTTATTTTTCTTACATGTGTAGTGAGTTTTACATTAACCTAGTTAAGTAATTTTTGGAATTTGAGATAAAATATGAATTAGAAAAATTCATTTTAGTATTCCTTGACTAAAATAGAAATCATATTTTAGTTTATACACATTTTGGAGATACTATTATATGAAAGTAGAAATATTAGATCGGAGCTAATTGATTTTAGTAAACAAAAATCTAGTAACTAACTCAAGAACCAAATCTAACATATACAAGTATTGAAAATGGATTTCAATGTCAAGATCATCATTTTTTTTGTCTTACAAAAATTCATTTCCAATTTTACTATATATTACTACTACTAATAAAAGGCATGAAGAAACTGGTCGTTTACCCTAGTAATTTATTAGAGTAAGAAACTGTGTTGTTATTTATTTTTAATAATAAAAAAGGCCAATTAGGAAAGCCTAAAAACTAAATCACGTTCTATCTATACGGTTTAATTAATGTACCATGTCATACAAATTAAGACGAATATTATTTATGACGTTATTACTTGTATTTGATGTCTTTACAAGAATTGTGTTTTTTGTCATACTCTGTCCTTTCGTTCTTTATAACTTTTTATTAACTTGCCTCTCAACATGTCGGTACAATCATGCCCTTTTCGTGTAGTGAGAGAGATAGATAATCCTAGTTATGGGAACTCCAAATTCAATTAGCATATTCTTACTTATTCAACCATCGAACAAATGTTGAGACTAAAATTTGTGGCCTCAAATTCACATGCAAGGTACTTTAGTTCCCCAACATCTCTAGCAATCTTAATTTATTATGTTATCAAAGTAAAATCTATTACAAAGATAAATGCATAGAATATTTCTAGAAAAAGATTTTAACAAATGGTGGTGATAAATTTTTAGGGCAGTAGTAATTTTGGGAAATAGGGAAGATGCTTGCACTAGTAAACTTCATTTTACTACTAATAAAAATCTCATTTGTATTTAGATACATTTTAGGAAGATGAATAAATAGAATTCAAATTATTGAAGCAGAGTTTGGTTGATTTAATGTGTACAAAAATTGTTAAACTCAATAGAACCAAATCCAAATTACTGAACATGGACATTAATGTCAAGATCATCACTTTTCTTTTCTTTATTTCCTTACAAAAACTTATTTCAGATTAAGCTATAAAGATGGTATATTAATCACAAGATAAATAAATTGGTCTTTAACCCTGGTGTGATTTCACAAATATTATTTATGTTTCTATTGTATTGTATTTGTTTTAATTTGTCAGTATTGCATCAAGTTTTTTTTTCGTTTTATGTTTTATGTTCTTTCGTATATGTGTCTGTTAGCTTGTCGATACAATCATGCCCTGATTTTTTAAGCTCCATATGGCGTGCTCTTAAATTAACCATCTTTAAATGGCTTAAAAGTATCAATTAGGTATTTAACGTACGTAAAAAGTATTACGTAATTAGATTGCTTATGTTGGTAAATTTTCTCCTTAATTACCTTACACCACATGGTTAATTAATATCTATACACCTTTTAGTATGGTTGGAAAGTTAGATCATATTGTTATGGTAACTTGAAATCGGCATATTCTCAAATCATCGATCAATCAAAAGACAAGCTAGGCTCAAGTTTTGACCTCAAAGTTGCTATGTGAGTTCCTCACCATAACTAACACATTTCCTAAGTTATTATAGTGACTTCCATTATGAAGATATTTATAAACAATGCCTAGAAGATGAGTTAACAAAGTTATTTTTTATATTTTTTTTTTTTAAAAAAAAGGCATTGTATGTTTTTGAAAAGGAAAAACTTTCCAAAATAATCCAACCTTTTGGAACGTCCGCTAAAAATAATCTCATTTTTGGATTATTTTTAAATAATCTGATCTTTTATATCAATCTGCTCCAAATGGTCCCAACCGATCACGTAACTTGTTATATCAAGTTACCTGACACGTGTCGATCTGTGATTGGTAAAAGAACAATTTGAAAAATAAAAAATAATTTAATTAATTAATAAAACCACCCCACCAGCCAAAGCCAACCCCTCTGGCAACTGACTCTTGTCCCCGCGGCTCCGGCCAACCAACTCCTCAACCCAGCACCGGCGCCGGCGCCGCTTGACCCCTCTCCCCTGAACCACCAACACCCCAGACCCTCCCCAGATTACCCAAGTAGCACTTCGGGATGTACCAGCGAACAATGATCATCCTTCACCGTCGATTTTGGAAAGCTTGTCCCGATTCTGGCACTACTACATTCCCCCGTCCCGATTCTGGATTCTCTACCGTTTCCTCGTTCCAAGTCCGACCTCCCTCCCCTTCCCCCGTACCGATTCTGGCCCCCTCTCCTTCCCCTGCCCTAATTTCGGCTTCCCTTAGCTTCCCCCACCTCGATTTCGCCGCCCAGACCACCGACAGTAGCAGCGACGATGACACATCTTGCATTGCGAGCTCCGATCTCATGGTGGGTGACTGTAATTTGACGGAGATTAGTGGCCGGGGTTGGGGGAATTGGTGGCTATGGCTGCTGGTTTTTTTTAAATTCAATTTTTTTAATTTATAATTTTAGACAAATTATACAGTAACACGTGTACTTTAAACCAAAAAAAAAATAAAATTATCTATTAGGGATTATTAGAATCAAATTACGTATAAATGTCGGATAATTTAAAAATAATCTAAAGGTGTGATTAATTTTATTGAACGATCTAAAAGTGGGATTATTTCGGACAATTTTTCCTTTTGAAAATTATATGTAATATGTATAAGTTTGCATGGGAGGAAGTATGTGCGTGTAAACGTAAAATCTATTTATATGTATGGTAACTTGAGTCTAGTCCAAAGCAAATATTTAACTAAATTCTATGTTGAACTACAATGTTAATTTAACATTATTTTCAAAAGAAATATTATTAAATGAAACAAAATAACTTAAATCGTATACCTATACCAAAGATATCATGGTTATTGATGCATTAGATGCTTTTATTAAAAAAAAAAAAAAAATAGAGGAAATATACAGAATATGATAAAAATTTAGGTTATTATCATGCGATATTGTTAGAAGACCAAATCATCCAAAAGCTTAAGCTAATGGATGAAGCCCGAAATTGGTATATATATAACCTATCATGTCCTCTCACATGAGATCCCTATGGGCTTAAAATGTAGATACAACATGAGCCCTCCGCATATCCTGCGCAAAATATTCCACTCGAAAAAAGTGGGGGCGGATGAGATTTAAACCCGTGACTTTTGTGACCTTTTAAGTGGAATATTTTACGCAGGGTATGTGAAGGGGACATGTTGCATCTACACTTTAAGCACAAAAGGCTTTTATGTGAGGCGGCGCAATAGAGTACATAAACCGATAATTAATTAGAACTTATACATACTAAACTAAACTTTTTTTTTTTTTTTTTTTTTTTGGGTTTTGTTAGTTGTTGTTTTTTTTGCTAATTTCAACTTATTTTTAATGAACTTAAATTAGTTATAAAAATATTATGAATAATTTCAATACTTCCTTTTGTATTAGTACTTTTTGTGAGAAACTATCTAATAAAACCAAAATTATGTGAGAAATACCTAATAAAAAAAGGAAAAATTTACAACAATATTCCCACCTTTACGCTATCTTTTCAAAATGGTCCTTTAAAAATTCTGAAAATGATCCCAACTTTTATGAGATCTTCTTATTATAGTCTTTAACTAGTTGATAACTAGTATAATAAGTGAACATCAAATTTTTTCGTTCTGATTGGTTAAGCTTTTTTTTTTTTTTTTTTTCTTCCCCCCTACTTGTACACTCTTCTCCATAGGCCTTTCTCTTTTCCTTCAAATCCCTGCTACCTTTTCTCTCTTCTCCCCTTCTCTTCCAAAGCCCTGCCACCTTACCTTAAAAAATGGCAATAAAGAAGATCAAAGTGAAGACAGAAGCATGCATAAAAATTAGCTTCTACAAGATTGTTCTTAGCTAGTTAGCTGGGATTATTTTCGTCTTCCTCAACACTCTCAAGCAACTTCCCCTCATTTCTCTTCTTTTTTTTTTTTTTTTTTTTTTTTTTTTTTTTTTTTTTTTTTTTTTTTTTTTTTTTTTTTTTTGCCTATTTTAATTCTAACTTTATTTTTATTCTATTATCTCTGTAATATCTTCGGCACAATGTTAAAAATAAATTTTCAAGCTATTTGGGTTTTATGAAAATTAAAATTCTAAGGGATTAAAATTTGATTTGATATTAGCTAGGCTCAACTGTTAAAATTTCAATTATTGAAACCTAAATTATCAACTAGTTGTTTTATTCACTCTCTTTATGATTGTTCTCCATTACCGAATCGAAAATGAGAAAATGAGAGTGATAATAATTGGAGTGAGAAAATTGGGTTGATGAGTTGTTCAGATGAAGAAATCGAGAGAAAGAGATGAGTGGTAGAGAAGATGAGGGTAAAAAGTGAGTCATGGCAGCCGATTGATAAGTGTTGTTCGAATGATTTGGTGGGTCAAGGTTCAGTTTAAAAGGCTTGCAGCTTCTATCACTGGCTTTAGATATTAGAGCCATTGGAGGCCGGTCATGGTAGGAGGATTGTGCCCATGGTGGAGGATGGATGAATTAATTAAAAAAATTACCTGCTATTTAAGTTGTAGGTAAATGGTACAATTTTAGGAAGACACTAGTAAAAGTTAGGATTATTTTCAGATTTTTCATAGTTGGGACTATTTTAAGAAGATAGCTCAAAACTAGGATTATTGTTGTCAATTTTTCTGTAAAAAACTACCTATCAAAGGTAAAATTTTGTAAGATACTACCTTTGACCAAATTCTCACCGTTGACTTAATCTTACGACGTTGATCCACCTTAAAACACCCTCGAAACCACCATGAGGGTTGGTTTTCAAGGTGGTAAGGTTATTTTTTGGATAGTTGAAGGATATTCCTAGTTGGTGGGGATAGATTAGTGCTTTGGGATGATGATTTTTGTGGTTAGAGGTGGTGGTTTGGGGTTGAAAGGTGGTTTAGGGGTTGTGGAGACGATTTCAAGAAAATTGTGTTAGTTTTGGGAATGAAACCGTTGGTTTTGAGAGTATTTAGAGGTCGGTCAATGGTGGAAATCCGATATATGTAGTATTTTACAATATTTTTACCTTTTTTTAGGTAGTTTTTTTTACAATATTTTACCTCGCTTTATTAGTTAGTTTATTACAATATTTTTTTATTAGGTAGTCTCACAAAATCTTGATTTTATTTATTAGGTAGTGTTTGACAAAAACTCATTTTTATTAATAAAAGTAGCATACTTCATCTATCTATTCAAAATTAATTGATACATATAACTTTTAGGAGAGTTTTTTTTAGTAACATATTTCTGTTTTAAGTAAGTGTAGGCGTTAGCCTACCTTAGCACGTGTGAATGTGTTTGGAAATTGAATGAAGATGTGGAATTGATATTGAACCAAAAGGGACAAGAGAGAAGTAGGGAATAGCGAGCCGCCAACAAGTTTTGAGGAACTCATAAAGCGTTTTATGGATTATAGTGAAAGGGGTAAAAAAAAAAACCATAATTTTTAATCCAAGAAGGTTACACCCTACTTACAATCCATGAGTTTGCTTACTCCATGTGGTTACAAAACAAAGTTGTGGGGTTACACCCTATTCACAATCCATGAGATTACTAACTTCATGAGGCATTATAAAAATTAATGAGGAATTAAGGCTATCCCGCCTGCATTGGCCTCTACTCAACTTTTATATTAACATGGCAATCGAAAATACATATAAATACTTATTCAATTTAATCTAAACTAGATTATGCTAAGGGCCTGTTCATATTTACTGAACTGAGCTGAACTGAACTGAACTGAACTGATTGAAGCTGAACTGAACTGAACTGATTGGAACTGAACTGAACTGAACTGAATTGAACTGAAATGAATATTTTATGTGAGAGGGAAATTAAGAGCTGAACTGAACTGAACTGGACTGATTGGAACTGAACTGAACTGAACTGAACTGATTGGAGCTGAACTGAACTGAAATTAAGTAAATGTGAACAGGCCCTAAGTCGGATGAATTTTTAATGCCTATATAATTGCTAATATTGTGACCACTAGCTTGATTAAACAACATAATTGAGATAGATCTTAAAAGATTGTTTAAAATTAGCTTATTAATCAAGATTTTTGAATAACGGTCGTGGTTAACATACAATATTGTGATTAAACAAATAAAAAAGTAAAAATTATAATATAGCAAATAAATAGCATGTGACAAATAAATATTGAAAGCAACCTGGCATGATACTAATAATTAGATAAGTTCTAACATGATAATGGCAAAATACATAAATAATAAATAAATTAAACCAGTTAAAATTATGAGGATGTTATGAAATATTTGTGGATGTCTATATACTCTTGTACTCTCCGGAACATTCTATATTTAGGGTTTATCATTCTCAAAGCAAACCCTAGCATTGTATCTGTATATATCCCCTACTCTATGGAATAAACACATATAGATTAATTCTCTCTCAAACTCTCATATTTCCCCTTTATTTCACCACACGTTATCAGCACCAAATCTAACTGACGGAGCCAACTGAGCGAATTAGGATTAAATCGATCAATTCACACATATATTTTCCACCAAAGCACGAGCCCTAGCCAACTGGATGACATCTTATATGATTCATTAAGGTACGTACATACATACTACTTGCATTATTAATTGAGTGATTTAAATAAAGCATCAAGAACCAATTAGTTAATGATTGATATTAGTATGTTTTGGTATTGTGCCGAATGATGATTTCGATCTATATTGTATGAGTATATTATCACTTTATTGGATATGTATATTTAATAACCATGGTCAATTCATCATTTTCACATAGTGGTCAAATCAATCTGTTCTTAATTATTTAAATCAAGAAGTATTGTGGCATATATACTCTACATTAATTTGATTCAACACAACTAAGTACATCAATATATACTTAAATTCATTAAAGTTCGTAATTCTATTTTAGTGATGTGTTTTCCTTTCGATTCTTTGAGTTTTTGTATCGGAATCATCTATTTGTCCGTTTAAGTTTACTTCGTCAACTTAAAGATAAAGTCAAAATATTTCATAAATAATTAGGCACTCCATTATTAACTTGTTATTTAATGTACGCTTAGAGAGTATGATATGTAGTTCTATAGATTGTTTATATTATGCAAAATTTATGATGCACTGCGACTAAGTTAAGCATATATGTTTTTCATTGGAGTACGTGTTATGATGGTGTTATGGAGTATATGAGAAGACTAAAAATTTAATTTATTATTTGATTTTTTTAAAAAGTGTTTGGGGCATTATGTTGACATTCTTAACAGATTTTTTTTTTTTTTTTAAAAAAAACTTCTGAATTTGTTGAGTTTTGTTATTATGTTTATGTATCTTTGAGATTTTATTTTATCATCAGGTAATTTTGTGTGGATTAGTCTGATCGAATCCATACTATATATTAATTATTATGAAGGATGAATATATAAAGTTTGAGGCAAGATTTCCGTCCTTGTTATATGCTTTACATGATATCACTATCATATAACCATGACTCCTTTTATTAGTAACAGATTGTTTAAGTATGAAATATTTAAGGTACGTAAATATTTTGTGTTCTATCTAGTATTTGATCAAGAGACCAAAAATAATACTAAATTTTGAGATATGTACTAAATTTTGTTGCAACTTATCCTATTTTGTTGTCGATCTTCGTAACAAACTCTATCATATTTGATTAAAATAATGAAAAATGAAATGAACACCTAGTATATCTAATAATATCTCTTTATACAACTCATGATATCAATATGCCTAATATATATCATCTAATACCCAATATGAGATCCCACTAAATGGAATGCAAGCATATGCATTCATATTCGTAAGTGTTTATTTAGTTGGCCACAAGTTTTTAATCAACCCTAATATTAATTCAATAATTTTTTTATTTTTTTTGTTTTACAAATACAACGTTGAATATTAATTGCAAACATGATTACACTAACATTTATGTGAGCAAGAAATACTATTTATGAATATTAAGAAATTGAACATGATAATGTGAAAAACTTGTATGTAAAATATATTTATTATTGTGATGTCTCATCATAGTATTGAATAAAGTAAATAAGGAGTTAATCAACCCTGATATTTTATACAAAATTTCATTCAATATTATGATTAGTATATGATTATTAATTGATTAAAGTTTGCGGCTTAATCTATAAGAAGAATGATCTATTTGTAATTCTTTGAAACTCGTAAAATTTCTTTTACTTTTATTATTGAGATTATTTATATATACATGATGTCATATTTTTATTGGTTTTTTCGACCTCATTCATGGTAGCTAGCACTTATTTGAACATGAAATTTGACAACAAGTAGTATGTGTACTACTAATACATTAATTGCATATATACTCCTTTCATTATATAGACAATAAGTTCTAGATCAATATTGTTCATGTACATGCATTATAATTGACTTTAACATGATCATAATCATATGATTTGTGCAACTATCACAGTTTTAGTATAAATATGTTGGTTGATGTATAATGTTTGAATTCAATTATATATCATATATGTTATATGCGTATGTACATGAAGTTGGAATAATGTATGAATTGAACCTGCAATTCTTAGTCTTAAGGACCTGAATCTCCGTAAATTTATGAAGGGTTGGAAACCCTTGACAACAATACAAGCTAAGGTTATGTATATAACCTAGAAATTAAATATAGATAATCCACCATTTATATAAATAATGTGTTCCTATATACACTATGTCATGTGAAAATACAAAGAATTTGTATAGTTTATATATTGTTTTTGGGTGGATATTCAAAATATCAAACTCTAATAACTAAGTATGGATAAATAACTAGATATATTCATTCTCAGAAGTGAATGAGAACTTGCATACTTTAAAGAGTTATAGGCATGTTTACTTGATATTCTTTTGATTATATAATTCATTGAAAAAAAAAACATAAGAATTGTAAACATGAGTGCATATTATCTTTTGACCAAGATATATTGTTCATGAGTTTAAGAAATTGAACATGACATTGTGAACACTTCACTTGATAAATATATATACTATGCCCATACTTATAGGATATTTCAATTTAAAATGAATGCAAAAGGAACATTGTACTTGATACAAGATTTTATCAAAAGAATTTATAACTTACACTACAAGAAAACACGCCATTTCCGATGGAATCATTCCGATGGCCACCTAAAACCGTCGGAAAATACATATTTTCCGATGGTTTTATAAGCCATCGGAAATTTCCGATGGTTTAATAATTTTTCCGATGGATCAAGCCATCGGAAATTTCCAACGACCCTAATAAGCATCGAAAAGTGTATTTCCTATGGCTTTTCCTATGGCTTTAGCCATCGGAAATTTCCGATGGTTTTAAAAGGTGCAAGATATTTGAAAGGTTGTTGGACTAATTTAATATCCCATATGCAATGATTAGGGGAGATATAATATATTTGATTAAATTATGAAATCCTTGCACACAGGAATAATAAAATTTATTGATGGTCAGTTTGCTACAAGATATTTTTTTTGAGATGTGGCCAAATAATTATCAATTATTTAAAATGAACCATCTTGAAGATGGATGTGAATAGCTGTCATTGTCAATTGAATACACTGATTTTAAGTGCTTCGATCAAAATTAATGTCCCAGAAGGATAATATCAATTGCTAATAAATATATATATCATGCCTGAAGCGTGGTAACCTAATATGTTATAATTATAAGAATCCTCAAAAGAGGAAGGGAGCAACAGATGACAATGACACATTCATTTGAGAAAGTGACACAGAATTTCGAGAAAGTGATACATTTTGATGGATCTCTTGAAGAGATCATTTCTAGTACATTAAAGTGTACTATGATCATATAAAGTACTCCATAAGAGTACAAAATGATGTCCAACAAAATAAGCATGTGTCAAGGCAATAATCATTACTCCAACAGAGTATGAGTTATTATAAGATCAAGTATTAGTTGATTGTCTTGCCAATTATAGACAGGAACACATATTAGCGCTTATATACATCACATCATTATTCATGGCCATGCTTGAAGTATGTCTAATAAGGTGATCACCAGTATTGGAAAGTTGACAATTTAACTGACCATTAAAATTCAAAGAAAATGTGATTTGATGTGATGATTGAAATAGGTTATCTGAGTTTAATAATTACCCATTATGAAAACCTGAAGTTTCATTTAATATGAAAGAAATAATGTGCCGACGCTCACTCATGTTAGAGATATGAAATCAAATGGCAAGACATAACATTGAGATTGAGCTATATTTGAATTGTAATTTTAATAGTTTATTTTGAAGAAAATTTCGAGAGATTATATATTAGTTTCTGAGAACTTTGTATGGGCATATGTAATAGGTGGCCAAAAGTTCACCACGATAGCTTATATGTTGTTCAGTATTAGGTGACTAGAAACTCACCGTATTAGGTGACCAGAAGGCAGAAGCTCACCAAAGTTACTTGTATGTAAAAATTTTGGAGTATCTAGTATCTGTAAATAAAGTATTTGATGATCCTGAAGATCACTATCTAGTGGAATTACATACAAGTGACTTATACTCAGCATATAACAATCTCTTGATTATTGGGGCTATTATCAGTCAGCACAAGAATAAAGAAAAATAATGATAAACAACTGCACAATATACTCTCCTTATGGATAATAATCTCCAGAAGAGATATAATTTATTGAATATGATCCTCCCAATGAAGTGAATTATATTGCAAATTAATGTACTAAGTTGGTCAAGAATTTTGATGATGCCCCTATATATGAGATATTTTACCAACTTAGGGGGAGAAGAGTTAGCATAAGTTGGCAAAATCAAAAGAATCGATGATCCCTATAATGTTAATTTGAAACCATTCGAGGCATAGAGATATACATTTTGATCAGAGTTAGTGATACTATGTGTATACATTGAGATAAAATCTTGCCAATTGTAAATTACTACACTTGAAGTGTAGATTGTTTGATCGGTTCCAATAAAAATATATGATACATAGCAAGACAGTGCAGTTGATACTTTAAAAGTGGAATAATTATAATATATTAATATCATAGTGTATGAAATATTCCGGGAGTAATATAGAAATCTGAATAATCTATAATAGATGACCTATGATATGAGAAATGTTATAATGGTACCAATGAGAAATGTTTTCAGATATCATTGTGAAATAGCTTGCTAAACGTCCTTTGAAGAGTTGCATAAGGCCTGCATATGATGGAACCGATAAATATTATGCATATACAAAAGGAGTGGACTTGCGAATAAGGAATTTGAAATAAATGTTCGCTTTCATGTCGACATATTGATGATATTCAAAAGCTTATCATGGACCAGAAGTCTAACGAAATATAAATGATGATCATGATCAAAGTTTTTCATGGACCAGAAGTCCATTGAAAAAGGGATTTTAAGAATCCGCATTGTACAGTGTCTTGCATTTTTAAGTCTTATGTGCATATGTGAATCATAGGAAAATTATCTTTTATTGCATGTGTAGGTTGTCATTAGATGCATCATTCCTTACACACATTTTGTTCAATTGCATCATTCATATATGTCATGAATTCTACGTCTCATTTACATGCATTAGTTCTATACAATAATTTTGTGGTATATGTAAATGTTCATTATATATATAGTAAGACATATTTATTACAACTTTGATGGAATATTAGGAAGACATGTTTATATTCAAATGGGCTTATAATTATGATGAAATTATATTGACGTTGATCTAATATTATTTATGAATCATGTAAGAAAAGTTCCCAAAGAACTTATGTGCAACGTATTTATAGCCGTACAAATTTTATATTTTGAACATTGTAATTATTATCAAACTTTTAGTCTATGTGACTACATCATTGGCATCTCAACCTGAAGATTGAGCATATGAAAGTTAGTGAAAATTACTATTTGTATTTGCAAGAGAACTATTATGACAATTATGAATATTATAAATAATATCAACGGAATACTTATGTGAGAAGCTGTTTTATTATGGTCTAGAAAAACCATGATCGATGTATATAATTACATGTGTTATATTAATTCATACGAGATTGAAAAGCAACATTAATAATATCAATGTGTTGCCATTAAGGAATGTTTGATCAAATAATGATCATCAATTTCTATTATTCACGACCTCCAAAAGAAGGCATAACCGCATAAGTTTAACTATTAAAGTAACTTTATTCAAATAGAGGTCTTGAATGATATAGAGATAAATCCATATATGGTGAAATGAAGGCACTTTATATGTTCACGTGAAGACTTGAAGATGCAAATTCAAATTAGGAGGGTCGAAGAGCAAGATAAGGAATGATATTGTACTACATATGAGAAGACACCTAACCATGTTGGATTCATTGCATCACTAGATAATCTCCAGTTATGTATTCATCAGGGGGAGAAATACGCGCTGCACTCTTTTTCCCTTAACCATGGTTTCGTCCCACATTGGGTTTTCCTGGTAAGGTTTTTAATGAGGCAGCATCTCAAGCGTGGTTACATACGAAGAATGTTGTACTCTTTTTCCTTCATTGGGTTTTTATCCCACAAGGTTTTTCCTATTAAGGTTTTAATGAGGCACATTCTTCGATAATAGACATCCAAGGGGGAGTGTTATGAAATATTTGTAGATGTCTACATACTCTTGTACTCTCCGGAACATTCTAGATTTAGGGTTTATCATTCTCAAAGCAAACCCTAGCATTGTATCTGTATATATATCCCCTACTCTATGGAATAAACACATATAGATTAATTCTCTCTCAAACTCTCATATTTCCCCTTTATTTCACCACAAGGGATTAATTATTTACATATAACGAGTTCTATAAAAAGCTATATTGCAAATAAAATATTAGTAACCTCGATATTATAGTAGTATAATTGAAAAAATAAAGATAAAGATATTAAAAAATGTTAGATCATCCTCGGGATTATACCTTTATACCTTGTCGATAGATGAAATTAAACTTTCAAATCTTGTTTCAGACTTTGAACTACTTGAACAGAATTAGAAATATAGTTAAGAACAATTGAAAATGCACATTAAAGCTTTATGTCAACATGCACCTTTAGGTCGTGAAGGATTGAAAACTAGTTGTTAGGTTCAAATTTTTGTTTCATATATCAGAAAATATGTCATTTTTATAAACAAAGAAGTAGAAAAATAAATAAATAAAAGATTAGAAGCGTGCCGCGAAATGCTGCAAAGTGCGTGGGGCGTAGAGGAATTTTGTCTTCATCAAATGCAGTTACTAGATATATAACAGATCGAATCATGGAGATTAGATAATTAAGTTTGTTCTTTAGGCTCATCGTTATATCGTAACTATTGGCACTAACGATCATTAGGCTAGTGAATAGGCCAAAGCCCATTGGAACCGATCCTATAAGCTCACACTTTGACTCTTTGAGGCCTAGATTGAATATAAGAAGAAAAGACTTATGTTGGGCTTTTCTTCTGGTGGTCGGTTATGTGGGGAGTTTTTGGAGGTTTTGGTCTAGCTTGCCTCCTTATCTAATTATAAATAGACTAGGTGCCTAGGGTTTGTCAACAATTAATCAATTAATAAACCCTAATTAGAAAACACTAAACCAACCTCTCTCTCTCTGCCGTGACACGACAAATGTGCTTTCCAAAATTCCGTCCAGATTCATTTTTATATTTGGCTTAGCAATTAAGTACGTGATATTTAGGTGCCATTTTAGAGTTTTGGACCTTTTTAGGTTTTATGATTTATTAATCAGGCTTAATAAATAAATAACACGAAATGAATTAAAAAGGGTTTAGGATAAAATGATGTTTGGATTATGGTTCGACTAAACAATAGGACTGGTCTGTTGACTGATTTATAAACTGTGTTGGGCCGAATATGAGTTTTGAGAATTTCCGAGATTAAATACTCGGCCCAACCAATAACAGCGGTGAAAGGTTGTTCATCATCGGGTTTGGTTTTGGGGAGACATTTTTAGGTGTCTACATTAGCTAATCGTAACGTGAAATTCACGCTTCAAAGGTATTATTATGTGATTCTATTGTGCTATTCATGTTGATTATGTTTAAATGCGAACGAAAATAATTCATGAAATTCGACAATATAGTATCTAATTCCCTATAGTGGTATCAGTTAGTCTCTTGCATGAATACGTTTGATCATAGTAATACGATTATTTTCATGTCCATATTTATAATAAGTAAGAGGTAGAATAATTTATCTATGGGTCAATTGTTATATTATTAAATGTAGTTTAACATTTGGAATTGTTAAATAAGATTTAAAGTTTTTTAATTCGACCTAAAATTGGACCTAAAATTTTCCCTAATAGGTCCAAAAATTTCAAACCCTAATTCTTGATTTTGAAAGGAACGGTGTCCTTCGAACAAGTGTATTATTCCAATAGAGGAATCGGAATTATTAGAAAGATAATTTTTTGGTGAGGTCAAGTGATCGGAATGCCTGGGTGGAGGCTTCTTTCGATCAGTAATATTAATGTATAATTAATATTACAGCTTAATCTTGATTGAACCCTTCGGGTCACACCCAAGCAACTGACGAACCGAAGCGACTATTGGCAAACCGGTGGAGGATGAGCAAGCGGCTCACATGATTCTGAGCTCACTCCACTCGGGCTATGTGGCATTAAAGATGCGACTTACCGCCAAACGGAACAAACTGTCCTTAGAGGAAGTTATCCAAGAGCTCCAGAAAACCTATTCTTACAAGGCGGTTAAGTTTGCTCTGAGGCCTAAGAGGAAGGAGTCCAAGAACAAGGCAAAGATGCACTGCTTCTATTGTAGTAAACAAGGTCACTACAAGAGAGAATGCAGCTAGTATCTGGAAGATGAGGCAAGAGGAAAAGGAGCCTCAATCTCAGGTATCATCTTTATGCTTGAATATAAGCAATTTACAAGGTATTAGATACCTTAAAATTGACTCACTATGTGCTCCTATTTCAGGAACAAAGTGAGCGGAGCTTTTCAAGTGAATATGAAGATGATGATAATCTATCCAAAGAAAACTTGTAATCTCATGTTTTTGTCTAGAGTTAAAACTTGTTTAGTTTTATCTACCATAATTTGATCTCTTGGCATTGTACGTCACGTTGACTTTGATCACAAGACTTTTGTTTCATGTCTTGTTTATATTTATGGAATGACACATTTGTGTGTTTTAGACAAAATTGTTTATAATGATACCTAAAGGGCTAAGACCATGGAGTCGAATCAAACATACTTGTGGCATTGTCGTTTTGGCCACATTAACATCAAAACGCATCAAGAAACTTCTATAGGAAGGTGTCCTTGACTCTTTCGATTTAGAATCGTTTGAGAATTGCGAAGGATTTTTATTAGGCAAGATGATTAAACAACCATTCTCCAAGTTGGGAGAAAGGGCAGGAGACTTATTGGGTCTAATACACACCGATGTATGTGGACCAATGAGCTCCGCCACAAGGAACGGACATCGATATTTTATCACCTTCACAGACGACTATAGTAGATATGGCTATGTCTACCTCATGTCGCATAAATCTGAATGTTTGAAAAATTCAAATAATTTCAGAGTGAAGTTGAAAATCAGCTTGGCAAGAAAATCAAAACCCTTCGATCGGTTCGAGGTGGTGAATACTTGAGCTAAGAATTCGCATCTGAAAGAAAAGGGTATACTTTCAGAATTGACACCTCCAGGAACTCTACAATGGAACGGAGTATCCGAAAGGAGAAATCGAACCTTGTTAGACATGGTACAATAAACAATGGGTCTTAGTGATCTTCCTATCTCTTTTTGGGGACACGCACTTCTAACTGTGGCACTAACACTGAACCATGCTCCATCAAAAGCTGTAGAAAAGACTCCATACGAGTTATGGACGAAGAAACCTCATAGGTTGTCTTTTCTAAAGATATGGGGATGCGAAGCATATGTCAAGAAATTGATTTCTTACAAACTTCATCCCAAATCTGACAAGGTTTACTTTGTGGGCTACCCAAAAGAAACCAAAGGGTATTACTTCTACATCAAATCGGAGAACAAAATTTTTGTTGTTCGCGATGGTGTCTTTTTGAAGAAGGAGCACCTTTCCAAAATGACAAGTGGGAGGAAAATGGAACTCGATGAAGTTTGTGAGGATGAGCAACAAAATCAGAATGACAGTCAAAGTGCTCAAACAGCATCTATTGACGCAGGTCAAAATGATCAAAATGTGCAAAGTCAAACCGATAATGCAAATGCTCAGTCTATTACCCTACGTAGGTCTCAGAGGCCGAGATCTAAACCTGATAGATATCTTGGTTTAGTATTAATCAAGAATCAGGACATCCTGATCATGGATGGAGATGAACCGACAACCTACAAACAAGCGATGGCAAGCACCGACTCTGCTAAATGGCAAGAGGCCATGAGATCTGAAATGGATTCCATGTTTGAAAATCATGTCTGGGACTTGGTTGACTTACCCGAAGGTTACACACCTATCGGATGTAAGTGGATTTTCAAGTTGAAAACCGACAAAGATGGAAATGTATTCATTTACAAAGCTAGATTGGTAGCAAAATGTTACAAACAAGTTCATGGTATTGATTACGATGAAACCTTTTCTCCGGTCGCAATGCTTAAATCTGTTCGGATCCTCCTAGGGATTGCTGCATATTACAATTATGAAATATGGCAGATGGACGTTAAAACCTCCTTCCTCAATGGTATTTTGGAAGAAACTGTGTATATGACACAGCCTGAAGGTTTTGTCGACCAAAACAATGCTGGGAAAGTTTGTAAGCTTAAGAGGTTCATTTATGGGCTAAAGCAAGCAAGTAGGAGTTGGAATCTGCGATTCGATGAAGCCATCAGTAAATTTGGTTTTATCAAGAATCTAGATGAATCTTGTGTTTACAAGAAGGTCAGTGGGAGTGACATCGCCTTCCTAGTCTTATATGTCGATGACATATTACTCATTGGAAACAACATTCCGTTGTTAGATTCTGTAAAGGCTTGGCTTGGAAAATGTTTCTCAATGAAAGACTTGGGAGAGGCTCAGTACATACTAGGCATCAAGATCAATAGGGATAGATCGAAAAGGATGATTGGATTGAGTCAAAGTACTTATATTAATAAGGTACTTGCTCGATTTGGCATGGAGGAGGCCATGAGAGGTCACCTGCCAATGTCACATGGCATAACCCTAAGCAAGAAGCAGTGTCCACAGACACTTGATGAGCGGGTAAGGATGAATCAGATTCCATATGCTTCGCTTATTGGATCGATCATGTATGCTATGATATGTACTAGGCCAGATGTATCGTATGCCTTGAGTGCTACGAGCCGTTACCAATCAGATTTAGGAGAGGCCCATTGGACTGCGGCCAAGAATATCCTAAAATACCTAAAAAGGAACAAGGATAAATTCCTGGTGTATGGTGGTTCAGAGGAATTAGTTGTTGAAGGTTATACCGACGCGAGCTTCCAGACAGACAAAGACGATTTCAAATCGCAATCTGGATATGGGTTATGTCTAAATGGAGGAGCGTTTAGTTGGAAGAGTGCTAAGCAGAGCACAACTGTAGATTCTACAATTGAAGCCGAATACATGGCAGCTGCTGAAGCGGCTAAGGAGGCTGTTTGGATTCGTAAGTTCATTGGTGAACTTGATGTTGTACCCTCAATCAAGGGTCCAATAGCCTCTATTGTGACAGCAATGGAGCTATTGCTCAGGCAGAGAGCCAAGGGAACATCAGAAGGTCAAACATGTCAAGCGGCAGTTTCATATGATTCGAGAATGGAAATAAGAAGGTGAAATCAGAATTTGCAAAGTTGGAATGGATGACAATGTAGCCGATCCACTTACTAAACCTTTGCCTCAAGTGAAGCACAACAAGAATGTTGAGGCAATGGGAATCAGGCATGTGGAGACTAGCTTTGATTTCCCTGTTTAGTGTTTTAGTTAATTTTTGAACATTTAATGTAAGACACTAAGAAAAACCATTCAAGTTTTGGAGTAATTTAATTTCATGCAATTTTATCACTCCGTTTGCTATTTAATTGTGGTTTAGGATTAAATAATAAGTCCATTCGATTATGAGAATATTCAAAATAGGGTATCAAGACCAGTCTTGGTAAGGAAACACCTATTAAGTGAACATTGAATATTATAATCGAAAATTATCCCTAATCGAGGTCATTTAAACGATGGACGATTAATGACCATTTGAGATTAGTGTGTAGTTTGATTTATAGCACCGTTTCTTGTGCTACAAGGACATGATTGTCATAAATCATTTGCACAGGTATTGGTTTAGAACCATACTGGATCGACCTATGAGAATACTTTAAGAGATTAAAAATCGTCATAAGTATACTTCTCATTATGGGTATCAGTTGCTATTTCCTCGACCATGAGTACCGTGAGTTCTCTTGTTTGAGTACTAGTCCGCTTTGATGTTGTCAAACGTCTACCGTAATAGGGGATTATAATGGCAACACTCGGGCAGCTAGGTCCTCTCAGTAAGAGAAGCTACATTACAAGATTGGGAATGTCCCCCTACTAAAAATAGGGAAGATATCTTTGTTGTTTACAAGGCCTCTCAAAAAGCGAGACTGTAAAATGCATGGCCATGCTCGGATAGATTTTAGAAATCATCTGTTTATTGACAGTCGGACTCGGGATCGAGAAACACTTCTGGACATAATAAGGATGACGAATAAATCTTACCTTATAGTTCATGAAGAGACATTAAGTGACATAGGAAAAAGGCTATACACTAAATGCGCACTTGTCCGGAAGGACAAGTGGAAGATTGAAAGGAATGGTGTCCTTCGAACAAGTGCATTGTTCCGATAGAGGGTTCGGAATTATTAGAAAGCTAATTATTCAGTGAGGTCAAGTGATCGGAATGCCTGGGTGGAGGCCGCTTTCGATCAGTAATATTAGTTTATAATTAATATTACAACTTAATCTTGACTGATCCCTTCGGATCACACCTAAGCAACTGACGAATCGAAGCGACGAATTAATGAGTCGACTGAGTAAATAATATTTAGACGTCGGAAATTCGAGCTTGGAGCGTCGAAAGTTGAGTCGAAAATAATAAAAGACGAGATGAGAAAATTACTAATAAATCAACATAATGACCAAAATACCCCTAGCATTGGAATTCCCCGAGCAAAATGAGTGCTAGGGGCATATGGCCTAGCATGGTGGCTAGCATGCACACCAAGCCGAGCCTAGGCTGGCTAGTGCGTGCTAGCGCACCTATGCTAGCAAGGCTGGCCGCAACCATGTGCGTGCATGGGCTTGCTGCCATGCTGCAATAGCCAGCCGTAAGGGCCAGCACGCATGGAGCGCCAGCCCGCAGCAGCTAGCAGCAGCATGGCCACGCCATGTGTGCTTGCTAGAAGTAGCCCATGGCTGCAGCAGCCCGCACGCAAGTGTTGGTCCTGCTGGCCGAAGGTGGCAGCAGCCATGGCAGCCCACTTTGGGTGCCTTGGTGCCCAAGTGGGGCTTCCATGTGACGTAAGGTGAGAGCGGAGTAGGGTGATGTGTTGGCCGATTTTAGAGAGGGAGTGGGGTGCAAGTTTGGTCCCCCCTCCTCCAAATGGTCCTCACTTAACCTCTCATGTGAGCTTGACACTTGTGGATTTATTAGTAGCTTGATTATTAATTTTATTTTAGATTTAAAATAAAATGGAAAAATCAAATCTCCCACATTGATGAGTGAGCTTTTCTCACTCTTGATTTTCCCTATAAATACCCAAGTTGGGGTATTGGGAAAATTACTTGAGTAAGTGGTGAAAAAGGCATCACAGTGTGAAAACCTTTGAACACAATTAATTACTCAGGTTTTTAGGTCGGGCCTTGCTAACTCCAAGGCAATAGACCAATTTCGGTGCTCGCGTTGCGGGTGGACTTCGTTGGAGGTCCTCGTGTGAACGGGGCTAAGAGCTTTCGAAGTAAGAGCTCAATTAAGTGAGCGAAGCACGCTACAAAGGTAATAATCTCTTACTTAGTCTTGTGTGTATGTTAATTATGCTTATGGTTATAATTATTGTGAGTTTGGTTTTGGGTCTGGTTTCTTTCTGTGGTGGGTCGGACTCACCGAAACCCAACAGATTTTTCGATTTTTTTTGAAAATATTAAGCCCTAAATTTAATTTTGTGCTTGGTTTTGGATTAAATTTTGATTATTTTATGTTTCATAATTTTAAGAACATTTACAGATTATGTAAAGTGTTTTTAGTATGATCAATAAATTCAATATTAAGAGTTGAATTGAATTAGTTAATTTTATGATGAACCCTAAATTAAAATTGAATTGGGAATTTAATTTTAATTTCTTGCACAATTTAATTTAATTTAATTTTAACAAATGTTGTTTTAATTAAATTAATGACACAAAAAAAAAGCCAAGTGGGGGTAAAGTTGTTCTCGTAGAGATTGGAGACGAGCAACAAATGCATATGAATAGCACCACGTCAAATGCGAGGGCACATGAGTCAACCCAAATGACAAACCATTGACAGGTTAAATTCATATCACCTAATAAAAAATAATTCCTAAAATCATACTAACTAAAATAGATAAGGACGTAAGGTTGAATTCACAGAGAAACAACACTCTTCTATTCTTAATTAATTAATATAATCTAAATTATCAAGAAACAAATAAGGTTTGTATGACTTTATCTTGGGGAATAACCAATAATAAAAAGCCTAAGGTTACAGGTTCACTTATAATTAATACACTGGGATAAAACATAACGATCAATGATTTATATCGCAAACATAATATGAATAACAGGCTCTCGCAATTTATTAATCAACATAGATCCAACAGGCTCTCGTAATTTACTAGATATAAGTTCCTATTAAAAATATCCTTTAATATCAAATTAACATCTACTTGATTCTTCAATTCAGTATTACTATACTTTCACAATCAAATCACATCTACTCGATTCATAATCCAATTGTAAAGAATTAAAATAATTCAATAAGAAATTATTATGCAATATCAATAATCAATAATAACAAATTATCGCTTCATATTTTAATTATGGATCCCTCTAGAACCCTAGAAATTAACTACTCACACATATTTAAATCTAAACTAATCAAAGTATATATACAAGATATGATTAAAATCAAAGCACACAAATAGCAAAGCAATTATAATCAAAGCGATAAACAAAGCAATAAATGAGACGAGAAATAATACCTAATGAAGGAAATATGAAATTTCACTAAAGGGGAAAACTTCAGTTTAACAATAACTTCTCACTAAAATCTCTCTAAAAGCTTAAGAATGAAAATTGTAATATTAAAACGTAGCTAATAACGCTTGCAAAAAGAGTTTAAATACCAAAAATACCCAAAACAACAAGTCCTCAACATCTCTGGAAATACTTACACCTGATCGGGCGAAGCACCACCCGATCGGGCCCGCCTCTTTCTTCACACCGCCTTCCTGAGTATCTGCCCGATCGGGCCCTGTCTTTTTCTTCGCTGAGTACCTTTTTATTTTACTTAGGGCTCCAATTACTTGTGGCCTAAATTTTTTTCTTCCTTGGTCCATTATTTGGATCAATTCCACAAACCAAGCCCTTAGTCACCGAAATAATCGGTCTTGGTCTACAAACGACGGTCATGAATGTGATCATACCTTTAATATCTCGTAGTGGCCAGAAAACCATAAAATCACCAACAAATCAGGGAAATTTCCCACAAAACAAATGCCAACTCTATAAAACACTCGAAACCACACATTAGAACTAGAATAAGCCCCGAAGAGCTCAAATATGCATAAAAATGACCATGGGAGTGGGGATAAAATAGCATATAAAACACATATATCAAACTCCCCCAAGCCAAACCTTTGCTTATCCATAAGCAAAGAAATGAATCAAAAAAATTAAGACTTTTCACCCCAAATCTAATTCAAAAGCATAATACAACTCAAGGAAAATCCAACAAACATGCATCAAAATCAAGCACTCAAATCCATCCAATAACTAATCTTCCCTAACAATTGTCAATTAGTGCAAACCATGAGAGCATATAGAATTCAAGACTAGTGCTCTCTCACTCAACTCTCATTTATGTGGCACGTAAAAGATGTATTCGATCGCTCTCCATCTCAACTCCTTTATATGTGAACAATGCCCTCCCAACTCACGCACTCGTGTGTTTAAAAGACATACACTCAACCTAGAAGTCGACTCGGAATATATCCAATCATTTTTTGCATTAGTAAACAACTACTTCACATTCACACGACTCTATGCACAAAGGTCGGAAGGTCTTCAAAGCTTGTAATGTAAGAAGGCTAGGTAAAGGGTAGGGAATATTTGGGAAAATGTAAGAGTAAAGCCATGCTTTAGGGAGCCAAATCCTACTAATACCAAGGTCAAAATAAGTAATGACCAACCATCTCCAACACAAAAATATTCACCAAACAACCAAACCAATTTCTTCACAAATTTTTCCAACACTACAACTTCACTCATGCAAATATGATATTTTAAAACTCAAGTGAACGAACAAACTTTGAACTTTTTTTTTTCTTTTGAAATTGATTTTTTTTCTTTTCTTTTGAGCAACATTCATTTAAAACATTTGAACATTGAAGAATTTTTTATTTTCTTTTGGCTTTTTTTTTATTTTTTATTTTTTTTATTTTTTTAACTTACATTGGAAACTTTCAACTTTGAACAACAATTCCTCATTTTTTCCAATCACAATGTCAATAGAACAAATTACTTCTCTTATTCACCCACATTGTGCAAATTATGTGCACACTACAACTCCTTCACCTCACTAACTAATAGCTCTCCCAAGCTTGCTTGGGACTAGTAACCAATGGGGCTTAAATCGTCTTTTAATGTGGCTAGATAAACAATAAAAGGGCACAAGCAACAACATTGGTAGAAAGAAGGGAATAAATGTATCTAATTTCATCTGAAGGCCACCTAAAAGAAGAAAAGCCTTCTTCCTTGTAGACACCTACTGTGTTTCCCAAAAAACCAAATCTAGTGATGAGTACCTTTCACGTCTTTGATTATCTAGTTAGGTGAAGAGTTGAAGAGTCTCGTGAAATTTCCTTTAATACTTAACCATTTTTAACCATTCCTTGAAATTTTTTACCCAAAATCATTCATTTTGTGCCTTTAAACCCAAAATCATTCATTTTGTGTCCTCTTTATAAAAACGTCCAAACCAGATTATTTTGGTCCATAATCCTAGTCCAATTATTGTGTTGTTGGATGGGGTTGAAAAGAACTTTCCAACGATATATTATGAGCCAAAATCCGAGTTATATGGAAGAAGTTATGGCCAAAATATTAAACCAAACCCAAACCGAGTCATACCTACGACCTAATGATCATATGGAGGGTCCATTAATCTTAACCTCATTCTTAACCAATTAGGATTTATTACAAGCTTCTAGAATCCTCAAGAAGGTTGTTTTGGATCCTAAATCTATTAGGATTTATAATTAGCTTCTAGAAACCTCTAAAAGGTTCTAATTTATCATGTTTTGAAAAGATAATGACTTAGGATTTTACATCGTATAAATTACTCGTTTTTCAATGATTTTAATTCTGATAAAATTAGAAAAAACACGGAAATTCGACTAACCTAATTTGATTGGAAGTTGGATTCCGCACGGATTCTATCTTCTAAAAACTATTGCTAAGCGATAGAAATATCGCGCTTCGATACGCATGTCGCATCGCGATATAGTCTGTTTTACTTTGAGTCGGATTCTGGCTCTTTTCTTATCTTCAACCCCCATTTTCCCTATAAATAGAGTTCATTTTCTTCCTTTTTCATTCACCAACAATTATCATCTAATCCCTCTCTAAGCAAAAGCTTATTATTTCTCTCTTTCTTTCTTAATTTCATAGCCTAACCTTGATCGAGCCTTAGCCTAAGCACATTCCTAACACATAACCTTTGATACTTTTCCTAATCATGCACCATAATTCCATCACGAGACTTGAATACTCTTAGCCAAACTCATAGTTGCCTTTGACCTCGACGTGAAAGGTTGATAGTTCTGAGGGTTTGGTCCCAAATCTATATTTCAATTATTATTTGAGTTATTTGATTGATTTAATCTTTCTTGAAATTTACTAACGTGTGTATTGTTTTGATAAAAAAAGAGGTTCGAGGCATCAAAGTGAGTAATTCGATTATTTAATTATTATTTTGATGTAGAAATCATGCTTAGAATTTTATATTATTGCCTAGTATCATGTTAGGATGTTTTTTGATTTCTAGTATCATGTTTCTAGCATCATGTTTGGGCTAATGCTTTGATCTTTTTTATTAGTGACATGCTAGGATTTGTTATTAATCCATTTAGTATCATGTTTAGGATCGTGTTAATAATGTTTTGATATTATTATTATGATGATGATTGTTGTGTCAATAATTATGCATTGCTTAGTTATTCATGATTTATTATTATTGCTTGATCATGCCCTTTCTTGCAGGATTAAAGGGAATTTGTACTTGAAATCCCGCTTAATAAGATAATTAATAATTTGATTTAGGCTAATATGATTTTAATTCAAGTGATCACCAATAATAGATTTATTTGAGTACTAATAATCAACTAACGTAGATTAAATGTGTTAAGGATTAACTTAACATATGTATGTTGATCGAAAAGCGCAGATGAATATCATAAGAATTAAGTAGAGGCCGTTTTAGGGTAGGTTCAATCACTTTTAGGTTAGATTCGTATCATCATCCCCGAATATCCAGTCATGGTTCCTGAGCACTAAGGAGTTAGCGATCTCTGTGATCGTGAATGGGGTGTAACCTTTATACCCGTGAATGGTTTACAGGTTCCTAAAACTTGTTGGCGACTTGCAGGAACTTTCATGAGACGATAGTGGCCATTGCCATATGATAACTGTATCACGTCACGATATGGTTATTGCTGCGCGATAGACCCTGTTTTCTCACGCCGAGTTCTTTCGACATTGAGTCAGGAAAATAACTTCTTATTTTGACTGATTCTTGTATTGTCTAGCCAGTCCTACAATCTAATTGACTTTTTCCTTCTTTTCTAAACCCATATGTGTTCTTTATATAGATTTAGCCCTTGGGAATTCACGCTCCATCTACCCAATCGAACGCTCCGTGCAACGACAGGTACATTCGAGTTAGTGAATTCACCAAACCATGGAAGCAAGCCTAACTTGCGGGGTCCCATCCATACGCGCCAAGCTGCCAACCCTTCTAAAGATAAGGCTTCCGCGCGATGCATTCGGACTCATAACCATTGTAGGCGTCATTCGAAATGCCTACTGTAGGCGTCATTCAAAGCGCGCCTACATAAACATGTTGTGAATATGCTTGGCCCTCATAGGAAGTAGGAATTGACATATATGATTAAGGACACGATTAGGGACAAAGCAAAGTAGGGAGCCACCAACATGTTTTTAAGGAACATGTAAACCGTTCACCGATCATTTAAAGGCAATCACGAAAAGGGACAATGATAGGAAACAATGATTGACTTGTGAAGGTTGCACCCCATTCATAATCCATGAGATTAGTAACTCCATATGATTTGAAACCATGAAAGGAGGATCGGGGATGATGGTACGAAGTGAGTCATGGAGTCACATTCGCCCATATTGGCCTCTACTTGATTCTTATTGTGAAAAGTGATTCTTGCGATCTCAAAGGCATGCAAACAAAGATTTAATTTTCTCCAAACAAATATTAGGCTAAATTATATTGGTTGAATGTTAATGCAACATACTAAAATGATCACTTCAATTAAACAACAAGATTAAAAAGGAACTTAAACTGGTTGTCCAAATTGTCTTATTAGTTGTGATTTTCAATTATATATATTTCTTTTAAACATGCAATATAGTGATCATAAAATTATAATAAAATCAACATCAACATTGGAAGCAATTTAGCCATAATATTGTTAGTCACTTTTCTAAATATAATAATAAACCTAAAGATGATACTAGCAATAGAATAAAAATAAGAGTAATTAAGTGAATTAATTACTCACATTCCACGCTTCTTTAAATTGCTACATCATGAACAAATTGTTTGTAAATTTAACAAAAATATAAATCTAATTGAATTTAAATTAAATAAAAGTAGATTTGATTAGGTCCAAACTCTCAATTAGTTCTACCTTTCACGCCTTGGTTTAAGTATGAAACTTCTGATGTTGTATGGATTCCTTAGAGTGCTTAGGGAAGGAATGGTGTAATTAGGAGAATAGGTTTATGGCTTAGAATGAGAGAGAGAGAGAGGAATTAGAATGTGTGTTGCTCCTTAAGAGAGGAAGAGAGAATTATTTGGTGCCCTGAAATTGAGGAAATTAGCCTCATATTTATAGAGAAAATATGAGGGGTAAAGCACGGAAACCTAGGATTGAAGCTCCACAAAAAATCTAAACCTAAAAATTATCGTGTCGCGGTGAAAAACACTATGACATGTCACAATTAGCCGCGGCGTGGCAATTTTTCCATGATGTGATAAATTCCAGTTTTTTTGCGTTTTTAAAACTTCGATAACTTTTGATCCGTAACGTGGAATAAGGCTTATGATGTACCATTAGAAAGCTTATTTCAAGGCCTATCCAAACAAATAATATTTGGATCAAAATTATAGGGCCACCAAATCAGTGTATGAAAAGAGGAAAATAAGTTATGATTTGGGGAAATGGGATAAGAACTGGATTAGTGTATGAAATGTATTGGAATGAATATGGATTTAAGCACTCCAAAGATTAAATACTTAACCCGACCAGTAATGGCGGTGAAAGGTTGTTCATCATTGGGTTTGGTTTTAGGGAGACATGATAGATGTCTACAGAAGCCCCCACTTTGACTAAGTTTGTAGAAACGTAAGTTTCAAAAACAATAGTCAAGGTAGTCAATAGGGGCAGAGAATGATTTAAGACGTTTTGCGATCCTAAATCAATCTTTATACGCCAATGCCTACAGAATAGCGTTAGTTCCACAGATAGAAGAGTGAAGAGATAAAATGCGTATTTGATACCAGTGCATGACAACAAACACGCTTAGTAGTTTTCTATGTAGACTTCTACGCCTCGAGCAGCCTACTGAATGATGATCACTTAGTATTTGAAGAATGATGATGGTTCGATTATCCTCGAACGTGGGTCGTAGATGGTTCGCTTATCCCCGAACGTGAGCTGTAGATGGTTCGCTTATCCCAGAACGTGGGGTGTAGATGGTTTGCTTATCCTCAAACGTGGGCTGTAGATGGTTTGCTTATGCCCGAACGTGGGCTATTGTTGGTTTGCTTATCCCCGAACATGGGCTGTAGATGGTTCGCTTATCCCCGAACGTGAGCTGTAGATGGTTCGCTTATCCCTGAACGTGGGATGTAAATGGTTCGCTTATCCTCGAATGTGGGCTGTACCTGGAACCTACAAAACGGGATTGCCAAAGGACTCGTATAGATTGTGATTGACTCAAGACTAAAGAGACTCAACTAAACTTGACTTTACATGAAATGACATGTTTATGAATTGTGATTGTGTGTGTATATATATAGTTTGAGTGTGTGTGTAGACACAAGCAAATAAAAATGAAAGACGTAAAAAGTGAAGTTTTGTTTTCGAACTTTCCTCGATGAGAAAAAATTTGAAAAAGTTTTTGAACTTCCCCAAAAGAAAAATATGAAAAAGGAAAGAAGTTTTAAATTCCTTGTTGAGCAAAATAGAGAAAAGCGAGATAAATTGCTTGGATATTCTGTTTATCAAATTGAATTGCTAGTCTTGAAAATAATGTATGCATGATGAATGTTCTTAGGCCAGTGGCTAAGGACAATTAGATCACGTGACACGATTAATGAATATGCTTAAGTCATGGAGCTAAGCGTCATATATGGTGTATAACGAAACGATCTTGAACATTGCTTAGGTATGGAAGCTAAGCACATATACAATGTTGATTGCATGTAATAAAGAAAGTTGCTTAGGTCAAGGAGCTAAGCACAATATGCTTTGTATGATTAGAGATCTTTGATAAATGTTGCTTAGGTTAGGAAGCTAAGCACATTATATGTATGAAACAATGAATATTAGGTCAAGAGGCTAATTGAGAAGAAGAAGTACATCCCCTTATTAATGTTCTGCAGGAAATAAGCCTTGAACTTTAAGTTCTTTACAGAAGGTTAGATAAAATAGAAAACAATCCTATACTCGAAAAGAAGAGTAGCTTAAACCCTTCAAACAATATTGGAAGTAAACTACTTACTGACAACGTTGTTAAGCCACTAATGAAAAAGAGTAACAGGGTTTACACACCCATAGGCATCCCTCATGAAAGAATATTTGACATGCTTCTTGAAATGGGAAAAATCAAGCCCCTTAAGCCAAAACTATTTGTGTCTTTCAAAAGGATGGACAAATTTTACTGAAAATATCATCAATCTAGAGGACCAACAAGAAAATACTTCTTCAAGTTTAAAGACCTTGTCAAGGATTCATAGATACTGGGAAGATTAGAATTAATACCCCAACAATAGATTATATCTTTAATGTGCCTATACTCACAACTCAACCAATTTCAGCGCCTCTTATAGAAGACAATGACATTGTCAAGCAACTCAAGAAGACTAAGGTTGAGATGAATATGTGGAAGCTTCTATCTTCATCTCATGAACATAAAGTTGCAGTAATGGATGCTCTAGAAAAAGTTCGAATAGATTCTGAAACTACTCAAGAAAGGTTGGCTAACTTCCTTATAAGTGACCTCCCTAGTCCCATCAATTTAATCACCTTTTCTGACAAGGATCTACCTTTGGAAGGTGATAAACACAACAAATCTCTAAACCTCACGGTGGTGTATAAGAGAACGAATGTGCCAATGACCCTTGTAGATAATGGTTCGGCAATTAATGTATGCCCACTTTGCACTGCAAGAATGTTGGGAATAAAGAACGAAGACTTGTCTCCATCCACACAAGGCATAAGGGCTTATGGCAATACCCATCGCCAAGCTCTTGGAACCATTATTATGAATGTCACTGAAGGAGTCATTGATCGAACATAGTACAACTTTTAAAGTACTAGATATCAAGGCTTCATTTAACTTATAGTTGGGATGCCCTTGGATTCATAACCTTAAGGTCGTCCCTTCATCTCTCCATCAACAAGTAAAGCCTATAGTTGGAGGAATTCTAGTCACAATTGATGTTTCCCTTATGAGAATCAAAGCGGTTGATAAACCAATTATTAATGTGGAGCACGATGAGAATGATGAAGACTTATGGGGCTTTAAAGCCGAAGAGGTCTCTTTTATCGAAGAAGATAAAAAGACCCCACTTGACTATAACCCCCATTCAACTCTTGTGGTCAATGCTATCCTTAAAAGACAAGGGCTTTTTCCTAGAATGGCTCTAGTAAAGAAGAAAGGAATAGCTAAACTAATGGGACTACTTGGCCTCCGTAAATTGGATAATTTTGGACTTGGTTTCAAACCAACTATAGAAGACCACAAGCGAGCCCGGGAAAAGTATAATGTGCGAAGCACAACTCGTACTCAAAAAAATACAATGCTAATGGATCACTACCCTCTTACTTTGAATGGACAATTCATAAAAGAAGGAGAAGACTACCCATGCTACGAATTTCCAGAATCCCTTGTTAGGAATGGAATACGCCAGCCAGGGTTCTAAATCTTCCTGGATTGTAATTTTCTAGACGAGATTCCTGCTCATATTTACAAGGTACGAGCACCTCCATGCTTTGACTTTAATGTCAAGGTTCTCCTCTCAAGGTACAAGAAAAATGAGCCTAAGCATGTCGACGACAACTCTGTGCTTATACAAACTATGCTACAAAGTGAAAACTTTGACCCCTCTAAGCTCATCACTCCAACAGAAGGAATACTCAAGGGATGGCGCAAGACCGTGAAGGTGACTACATCAAGTGAAAGAAAGATATCCATAACCACGAGAGAAGGACCTATGTTTGACAAGTCTGAGTCATATGAGTCTGAGGTTGAGTCTGATTCTTCTATTGTCGAGTCTTCCAAGTCTCTTGTAGTTGCACCTCCCTCTGTCTTACCTAGTTTAGCACCTACCACTCGAATATTTAGTAGCCATGTTCCAGCGGACCTTTCTCTTTTAGATGTAATGATTCAAGAATTTAATAATATGTCTTATTTCTTTTACTCCTCGTGTTATTCCCTTAATGACGAGCATTTCCTAGCTAATACTGAAAATGAAAAAGAAATAATTAAAATAGTGGAAGCACTTGAGAATAAAACAGCGATA
Source organism: Chenopodium album (assembly GCF_948465745.1). NCBI lineage: Eukaryota > Viridiplantae > Streptophyta > Magnoliopsida > Caryophyllales > Amaranthaceae > Chenopodium > Chenopodium album. The sequence continues at coordinate 48,549,495 of NC_137843.1, forward strand.
ATTAAAGAAACTAAAACGGTTAACATCTTAAAAGATCCCACCATTAAAAGAAAAGTTAAAATTCACTTAACTTTAAATCAAGAGGAAAGAACTTGTTTAATAAATCTACGTACTTAAAAAATTTATCGATGTCTTTGCTTGGTCATATGAAGATATGCCAAGAATAAATAGAGAAATTGCTCAACACACTATACCATTAATTCCAGGAAAAAAACCTGTAAAACAAAAGTTACGACGAATGAAACCCAAAGTAGCACTTAAAATAAAAGAAGAAGTTCAAAAACAAATAACTGCAGGTTTTATTAAGGTATCCAAGTCTCCCAAATGGGTCGCCAACGTGGTACATGTTCCCAAGAAAGATGGTAGAGTAAGAGTGTGTGTCAACTACAGTGATCTTAACAAGGCAAGTCCAAAGGACGACTTTCCTTTACCACACATCGACATTTTAGTAAATAATACAACTAATCATGCACTTCTCTGATTTATGGATGGGTACGCAGGCTACAACCAGATTCTCATGGCGGAAGAAGACATGGTAAAAACAACTTTCATAGCACCATAGGGTACTTACTGCTACACGGTAATGCCATTCTGGTTAAAAAAAACGCGGGTGCCACCTACCAAATAGAAGCGACTGCCTTACTCCATGACATGATGTACAAAGAAGTTGAAGTATATGTGGTCAATAAGATTGTCAAATCTAAGGATTTCCCTGAACATCAAATACCCTTGAAAAAATTCTTCGAAAGGCTTCAGAATATAACATGAGGCTAAATCCTGCTAAATGTGCATTCGGAGTTACCTCAGGAAATCTTCTAGGCTATGTCATTAGCTCTAGAGGAATCGACATAGATCCCACTAAGATCAAAGCAATCATGTTAATGCCACCGCCAAGACCGAGAAACAAATTTGAGGATTTATTGGCTTGTTCCAATACATAAGTAGATTCATATCCAAGCTCACCTTGATATGTGAACCAATCTTCAAGAAACTTAAGAAGACTGTACTAGTAGTATGGGATGATCAGTGCCAAGAAGCCTTCGATAAGATCAAATCCTACCTTGCAAATCCTCCTTTGCTAGCACCAACACTACTAGGTAATCCACTCTGCCTATACTTGACAGTCACCAAAGAAACAATGGGAGCTATGCTTTCACAAGAAGTAAAAGGAAAGGAAAATGCAATCTACTATTTAAATAAGAAGATGCTTGAATATGAAGTGCCCTATACACCACTTGAAAAGTTTTGCCTCGCACTAGTGTGGGCTACAACTAAGTTAAGACATTACATGCTCGTCCATACAGTTTATGTGGTATCTCGAATGGATCTCCTTAAGTATCTATTCGATAAATCTACACTTAATGCAAGAATATCAAGGTGGATAGTGAACTTAGCTCAATTCTACCTAAGGTTCATGACCCCAAAAGGCCATCAAAGGATTCGCAGTTTCTGATTTCTTGGCAGACTTCCTAATCAAGGATTTAACACCAATGCAGGAGAATGACTTTCCAGATGAAGAGTTTATGGTCACTAAGGATGATACTTGATCATTATACTTTGACGGTGTATCCAACCATAAAGCGTGTGGCATAAGAGTCTTATAAGTATCACCTATGGAAGATCATATCCTAATCTCAATCAAGCTTGACTTCGACGTCACCAACAATGCTGTAGAATATGAAGTATGTGTGGTAGGCCTCGAAACAGCCTTGGCATTGGGAGTCAAGAAGCTTCGAATATTCAGAGACTCATCTCTTATCTTCGACCAAATTTAAAAGAGATGATAGTTGAGAAGTAAAAGCCTAGCTCCCTACAAAACTTATTTGGAAACTCTCACTGGTCAACTCGAAAAGGTAGAATTCACATATCTACCAAGAGAAGAAAATCAATTTGCTGATGCCTTGGCAAGACTAGCCTCAATGGTTAGAATTCCTAAGGAAATTGAGCAGATGCCTTTAACCATTGAAAAAAGGCGTAAGCCTGTTTATATTCAAGCTATTGAGGATGAAGAAGTAATCCAAGAGGAAGAAGAAGAACATTGGTATACAGACATCCTCAATTATGTCACCAAAGGGGAATATCCACCTAATTCTGAAAAAAAAAAAGCAAAGCATACCTTAAGGCTCTTAGCATCATAATTTGTACTCATAAATGATGAACTACATAAAAGAGTAACTAAAGGTAGATCTCTCCTATGTGTAGGCATAAAGGAGGCTCAAATAGCGATGAGAATCATTCACGAACGAGCATGTGGAACACACATTAATGGTAAAATGCTAGTCCAGAAAGTCATGCGCCAAGGCTATTATTGGACTACCATGAATATATATTGCCATCAATATGTGAAAAGATGCGCAAAATGCCAAATATATGCTAACTTGAAGCATGTTCCACCATCTCTCCTGTACACTTACATATCTCCATGGCCATTCTCAACTTGGGGAATAAATATCATTGGAAAAATCACTCCCCCTGGAACTATAGGTCATGAATACATTCTCTTTTCCATTGATTACTTAACCAAATTGGTTGAAGTGGTTTCCTATGCAAAACTCACCGTAAAACACGTGGCACTCTTCATCGAAAGAAACATCATATGTAGATATGGAGTCCCACATGAAATGATAAGTGACAATGATACTCATTTTCAAGTGGAATGTGAAGACCTACTCCAAAAGTATGGAATACAACATCACCACTCATCTCCATATAGACCTCAAGCAAATGGTGTAGTTGAAGCAACCAATAAGAATCTAAAGACAATCATCTAAAAGATGACAAAAAACTACAAGGATTGGTCTGACAAACTCCATGTTGCTTTATAGCAAGTCAATTCGCTCTTCCATAGGAGCTATGCCGTTCTCGCTATTCTATGGAATGGACAGCGTACAACTTATAGAATAGAAATACCTTCCTTGCACATAACATTGCAAAATAAACTCGACGAGGTCGAATGGACAAGGGCACGATCTGAAGAGCTAATTCTACTCGATGAAAAGCGACTAGAAGCCTTACATCATGTCCAATGTTACCAAACTTGCATGGATAGACACTTTGATAAAAAGTTCAAGACAAGAAACAACAAAGAAGGAGACTAATTGGGTACCAAACATCAAAGAAGTAAACACTTTAATAAAAAGGTTAAGACAAGAAACATCATGTCCAATGTTACCAAACTCGCACTTAGAAAAAATGTTTTAAACCCAAGAGGCAAGTTTAGATCTAATTGGTCTGGACCATACATCATGAAAACTATCCTATCAGGAGGTGCATCTAAGCTAATAGATATGCATGGTAACGAATTTTCGAACATGACAAATCTTGACTAACTCAAGAAGTTCTACCCATGATTTAATTAAGTTCTACACTCAAAAGAGCTACGGTTGGCCTGATTCCTTAACCAAAGATACGTAGGCAACCCTTTTATAGGGTGCGGCCGGTTTATTCTTCAAAAATCTGCCTTTTTTTACGAGAACATATTAACTCAGCATTGTAAAAATCGAGCATCGCAATAAAGCAGGCCCTATCGCGCCGTGTCAATAATATCGCGCCGCGATGGACATATCGCACTGCAATAGGAGTTAATTTTTGCCATTTTAAAACTGCGATTAATTACGATAGTTTTGGACAATTTCGTAGATTTTCTAACTTTCTTACTCGGATTATTTTCGAAATTACTCATGTTGTTTTCATTTCTTAGGAATATTTTTAATAATAAAGGAATATTTAAAACAAAAAGTTAATTTAATTGAAAGATAAAATAGAAATAAAAATGAAATTACATTATTGATGAATTAAAGGCTTAAAAATAAAATTAACGTAAATTTAAAAATAGACTAATGAAATTAAAAGCAAGGCAATGCTCTAATCTATCTTCTTCTTCCTAACCCTCTTCCAGTTCTAGTCTTCATCTTCCTCACCTAGTAGCTCCTTTACCAATAAGGAACCATTAGATGATCTAACTGAAACCTTAGAAGACAAAGTTTCCCCCTTAGTGAAGACCCCAACCTTCTTCTCAACCCAAGCCTTCTTTTCTTTTTAAATAGGGTCAACTTTCCTTTTCCCTTTACCCTCCGCAACACTTTTCTTCTTAGGCATAATAGGAGTCTTGAATTCAACTCTTGATCCCAGGCGATCTTTAGGAGGAATCTTCTTGTCACCTAACCGTTCTTTTACATTTGTCTTCTCTAAGCTCTTGGAGCTTGTATTCCAAACTATGTCCTTATCCTTTTGATTTTGACCAAGTAACCATTGTTTAAATTCTCTTGACAATGGAGGAGGAACTCTATTAGAGACAACATTCCATAAGGGTCTAGCACACCAATAATCGTCAAACCTTTCAATATTCTTCAATATAGGGTACTCATAAGGACGGCGGTGATCTCCAGAAGGAATGGTTTGAGCAAGAACACATTGTCTGATCAACCTAGAAGGGTAGTAAATGGTCAACTTTGACAAACTTGGAACACGGCAGGAAGGTTGAGTATTAACTTTACCATCTTTTCGATCTTCCATTTAGGAACGACCTACTTGATGGAAAAGTTGCGAGCTTCAAATTTTTTACTCCACTCCTGGCATCCCATCTTTAAGGAGAATCATTTCTTCCTCCTTACAAGGCAGTTTGGAGTGTATTGCTCTATATTGTCAAGAGGGCTGATTAATTCATGTCTTTCCAATAGCTAAATCTGCAAGAATAGAAATAAATTGTTATTGCTTTACAAAATTAAATATTTTTTATTTCTGTAATTAAAAGTATTAATTTTCTAACTGTAATAATATTGGTGATTCTAAAAGTGGTACTTTGGGATCCTTTTTCAATTTACCTAAGCTTAACATTATTTCTCGAACAATTAAAGGCATTGAATTTTTCCCAGCATCAATTTGTTCCATAACAGATGCCAATATAGCTTGACCCGTATGGATACTACCACTAGTAAGCAGAAATTGGCTAAACATGCAATAGAAAACCTCTTCTTCTATATATGTGAAACGAATCAGACCTAGGTCTATTAAAGAAGAAATATGCAAATTTTCTTAAATCAACTTCGTTTCTATGAACTATAGTTTTTACATCGATCTCCCTAAGATTATAATAACGCTCAAAATCTTTGTAGTAATATTTACACAACCTAAGAATTACTACAAGGTTGAAAGAGGGAAAACCAAAAATAGCACCAAATTCTTCCAACATGGAGTTAATTTCATCATTTCCTAGCTTAAAACAATAAGTGTTGGGGTCCCAGTATTCTATGGAAGCATGAATAAAATCACTATCAAGATCCACTCCTTTCACGCTAAATAAACCCCCCATATTGAGGGAGTCAAATTCTTTTTTCTCCTTAGCGGTCAAAGACTGACACCATTCACGAGTTGTGTCACAAAAGCTTTTAGACATGACTACTAATTTGTGGAAACTCGAAGAATTTAGAAAGCTAATGACTCAGATTAAGCTCAATATGGCGTATTTGGGGGCTTTTTATAAGCAAACTTGAAGCAGAAATCGAGTTCCATTCGAACTCGAATTTCCTGGATCCATCACCCCGCGATCAAAATATCGCACCGAGTCAAGTGTATCGCGCCACGATATTCTTATTGCGCCACGATAGATTCCAACGTCAGCTATATAAAAAGCAGGTCTTATTTTACCCATTGATTTGATTTTGACTCGGATTTTTACTTTGTTTTTTTTTTTTCCAGATTTTTCCTAATCCTTTTCACCTTTCCTACCTTATCCAATTATTTCACCCTTTCCTATAACAATTCAACCTTTTTAGTTAAATCATAATTGATTTGGGAATTTCTTTTTCAAGGAATCTCAAGTTAATTAATCTTAAACTTATTTTGCCTCATTTTCTTTTCTTTTTTTTTTTTTTTTCATATTTTCCTTTTTAGGAGAGAAAGTCTGATACCCTCCATTAATAAAAAAATGACAGAATTTTTGCGCAAAAATAGTCACAAATTCATACACACATGCACATAATTAATTGTAAAAAAAATGAAAAGACTAATAGAAGTATAGTGTATATACATAAGTTTGAAATATGTTAATACGAGTCGATGAAATGTATAATACAAAAGCAAAGTCCTAGATAAACAAAGCAAAATAAATGCAAAAGCAGCAACGACGCCAGAGGATGCAGATCCCGAGGAACGCACATCACATCATTAAACTCATCACATCAGATCTAGAGAATGCACCAGACTAGAACTAGCGCCATCGGTTGGGGGGATCATGATCGTAGGACCAGTCCACTAAGTACACCCGTGAGGCTCATACTGCTGAAAACTCCTACCGGAAATGGGTGCGAACACCGGATGCGGCAACGACGGGCCAACCTCATACGTCCCACTAGTAAAGTTTGATGATGGACCGGCCACAAAAGCGCATGGGAACTCGTGAGGACAAATCACCAGAGTGCCATGACCGGGTGGTCTCACTTCTCTCGACGATGAGATACCACCGTCTTCAGCTGCTGCCTGGCCAGGTACCTCTCGCTTGTCCCTGATCTCCAACAAAGTGCGTAAACACCTTGTTCCTCCTCCCTCTCTCAAGCCTTCTGGCCTTGAACGAGTGTGTAACTGAGGAAAATGCTGAAATAAAAACCAAAATGCAAGCCATGCATAAAAAAGCAAAATAAACATATAAAGCAAATTTGTAAAGGCATACTGGTACAACATCACCCGTACGTCGACACGACACCAAGTAGCTCTATCTCGTCAGCTGGTAACAAAATGCATCTATGGCAGCTGCCATTTGAGTCACCACCTCGCGAGAGAATTGCAAAATCAACAAGGTTAGAAAAACAAGAAAATATGAACAAAAAAGAGGTGTGAAAACTCACCCATGTCTAATGGCGAGAAATGGACTAAGACATGAATTATTACTCCTTCGGGGCTGGAGGGACCATCTAATCAATATACTAGTGGATCCCCTGATAGAGGATGGACATGCGTGGAGGCACAAACTCCGTGGGCTCTTCACACTCCTACAAAATTAAGACCCTATAGTTAAACACTATTGGGGGCTAGAAGAAAAATGAAATGGTAATCAAGATTCACAAACCTCCTCACGGTAAGGTGGCAGAGCTAGTCGAGGAAGTTCACCTCTGCGTAAGGATGGTTGGGCCGGGGTAGCTATGTATTTGCCAGTCTCGTCTATCTCTCCAATGGCAGTATCAATCTGGAGCCGTTCTTGACTCATCATCTGAGCAAGAGGGTCACCAGGAACCAAATGAACGGCTGAGGAGTGCTGAATGACCACTCTGTTGCCCAGGTACCATACCACCTTGTAGGTACCCCAGAATAAGCGTCTCTTAGCGGTATACTTAGAAGCTAGCCTAAAATCGCCCAAGTCGACCCATGGACGATATTAGACCACTCGTAGAAACATGTCAACGAGAAGACAAAAAATCTAAGAATCGACAAACATTGAGAAGGAGATTAAAATCACCGGACTAGAGAGAAATGTACCTCTACGATCTTTCAAAAACCAGAGAGAAATCTCTACCTTGCACTATTGCTGACGGCAAGCCGACCGCAGCCCTAAGAGCAGGTTAGCATAGCCAACGTTGGCCCAGTCATACGTGCCAACCTGCTGAAGGTCGTGTAGGGTGGAAAGATAATGTAGTAAAACACGACCTCCCCTGTTAGGAGGAAAGATCCACGACAGGAGAATAAGAAAAAAGATGCGAACCCGCTTCTCTAGGGTAGTCGCATCATCCTCGAAAGCCTCCGCAAGTAGCTCCTTACATGCTATCCTCAACGGCTTTGTGGACAACAGGACCCAGTAGCTCTGCATTTTCAAAAGAAACCAAGGAGTGCATCCCATCTACAAGAAGTCGGGCTGGATGGAACTCGAGCCCGCTGATGATAGAGAAGTCGAGAGGGGTGATAATCATCTAACCCCATGGAAAGTGGAAAGTGTTCGTGGTGTCCTAAAAAAACTTCAAGACACCTCAAATAATGCAACGACTCTCTCTCCAAGGATGAACAACCATAACATCTCGAAAAAGGGGAGTCAACCCACAACACTACTAGAGAAATCTCATTACCTCATTCCCCATAATATGATGGTAGTATAGATGGACATAATATTACCATTGCCCAAGCCGTGGCAACAAACGTGCTCCTTAGTGAATCCTAGCCGAACGCGCTTGGGAATGTGGTGGACTGGCTAAAAAGCCAGAGTGTGCTCATCCCCACCGCATACGGGCTTGTCCTCTCGGTGAGACGAGCGGGAACGTGAATCGGAACCTTGACGTCAAGCTGTACTATTTATTATTTACATAAAAATAGTAAATTAAAGGTTCTATAATGTCTAAGTTTTCCTAGCCGCATGATACTATGTTCGTAAAAAAAAAATTAAAATAAAAAACAGAGTACAAAATACAAAAATAGAGCATGATTTTGATTCGCACAACAACACAAATTTGAGCACCAAAACAATTTCTTAGAATTTTATGACAAATATTGCAACAAATTAAGCATAAAAAGCAAGAAAATCATGAAGAACAAGTCATATTGTACTCAAGAACCTAGAGTGTGCAGCAATGGAAAAATGCTCGTTTTTTTCTCCAAATCAAGCAATTATAGTCTCAAATTACTCACAAAGTTATATACAAACATATATAAGCAATTTCATGGCAAAAGATTCAACAAAAATGGAGCAAAAAATCATGGACATGTTTTTAATTTTCAGAAAACGTGAAATACATGCGCAAAATTCACAAAAATTAAGAAAAGTTTGAGAAAAAATTACATGGAATGATAAACTAGAACGAAAATGTGTCGATTTGCAACAAATTTGAGCGGATTTGGTTAAGAAACGACTAATAACGAGCAATATCAAGTTTGAGCGAAAACGAAACGAAAGAAGAAGAAGGGGTTTAAATTCACGAACTGCGAATTTATCGCAACGCGATAGACCCAACGCGGCGTGATAGGACATGTTGTCACGCGATACTTCTGCTGCTGCCCGCGTCAGACTTGGTGGGTCCTATAATTGAACTTGTGGTCAATATTTATCCATTAGAGCTTTTTGGTACGCCACTAAGCCTTTTGAGCCTCATGATCATCAGTTTATTTGATTAGTGTAGACACCTAAAAATTTCTCCCCAAAACCAAACCCGATGATGAACAGCCTTTCACCGCCATCATTGGTCGAGTTGAGTATTTAATCATGGAGTGCTTAAATCCATATTCAATCCCAATAAATTTCATAAACCACCCAATTCCTATCCCATTTCCCAAAACCATAACTTATTTTCCTCTTTTCGTGCCTTTAAACCCAAAATCATTCATTTCGTGTCCTTTTTATAAAAACATTTAGACCAATTTATTTTGGTCCATAATCTAGGTTCAATGATTGAATATTTGTATGGGGATTGAAAAGATATTTCCAAATATATATTATAAGCCCAAATTAGAGTAATAACGAATAAGTTATGGCCAAAAATACTAAATTGAGCCCAAATCGAACCTAAACCCACCTTACCTACGACCCAATAATCATGTGGAGGGTCCAAAGGATTTAATCCCATTCCTAAAACAATTAGGATTAATTAGAAGTTTCTATAAGTTTCTAAAAGATCTTGATTATCCTTTTTGAAAAGATAAGATTAAAGATTTTGAAATTGAATAAAACTCTTCTTTTTGAAAGTTCTAATTCTATTCGAATTGAAAGACGTTCAAAGATAGTAAGATATGATTTTTGTGCCGTATATTTTTTACCCAAATCTTATATGTTTGGATATATCTTGAAATTATATTTTTAATGATATATTATAATATTAATTCCGAGCTATAACGAAAAAGATATAAAAGAAATACGAAACTCTATCCAAAACTGACACCGTCCCACTATTTCGGCCATATCATTTATTCTACAACCGATTTTAATCGGATTCTAATTGGTCTTCAATATCTTTCCAACGACATATTATTTATCTTATTTCAATTTCTGGATCAAAAGATATGATAAAAACAAAAACCGCAAAAACTGCTTCCTATCTCAGGAGTTTTATTCCGATTCGAATTCGGATATTTTCTTGATTCTTTGACCCTTCTTTTCTCATTATAATAGAGGTCATATAACTCTTTTTTCAATCATCAACAAGCTTTATCACCAAAAATCAATCTTTCTTCCTCTCTTATACACCAAAAAATCATTCTCTCTTCCTCTCTTATACACCAAAAAGTCATTCTCTCTCTCTCTTATGCTTTAGCCTAATTTCTAGCCTTAAAACTATATTCCTAATCACAATACTTCCCCTAAGAACTCCAAGGAGTACATACTTGACCCGAGGTTCCGTCCTTTAACCAAGGCATAAAAGGTAGAATTAAGTGAGAGTTTGGACCAAATCAACTCTGCTTTTTAAATTTAATTTCAATTTGATTTAAATTTTCATTGAAGTTACTAAAAGTTTATTCATGATGTGGAAATTCAAGGAAATACGGAACGTGAGTAATTATTCACTAAATTACTCTTTTTATTATTCTTGTTGCTAGTATCATGATTAGGTTTATTTATATTTGATTTGACTAACATTATTTTTGTTAAATTGCTTCATTGTTTATTCTATTATATTTTTATTGATCACCATATTGCATGTTTAAGGGGAATATGTAATTGAAAAATCATGACTAATAAGATAATTTGGACAACCGATTTAGATTCCTTTTTAATATTATTGTTTAATCAAGTGATCACAAATATTTTAGGATTATATGTTGCATTAATATTTAACCAATTTAGCATAATAATAGTTTGGAGCGAATTGAATCTTTTTTTGTATGCCTTTGAGATCGCAGGAATCACTTTTCACTATAAGAATCGAGTAGAGGCCAATACGGGCAAATGTGCCTCCATGATTGACTTCGTACCATCATCCTTGATCCTCCTTTCGTGGTTCCGAACCATATGGCGTTAGTAATCTCATGGATTATGAATGGGGTGTAACCTTCAAGGGTCAATCGTTGTTGCCTTCGCTGTCCCTTAATCCTGGTTGCCTTTAATGATCCGTGAACGGTTTACAAGTTCCTTAAAAACTTGTTGGCGGCTCCCTACTTTCCTTGTCCCTAATCGTATTATGTCAATTCCCACTTTCTATGAGTGCCGACCACATTCACACATGCTTAATGTAAGCGCACTTCGAACGACGCCTACAATTTGTTGACTTTACTGGGGAGGATTCTTGGTTATTTATCAATTTGAGTGATCGGTATTTAATTAAGATGAGGGGATGAGACTTGAAAGATTCTTGAATTGTAGTCCTGCGATTTAATTGGCATTTTCACATATGCATATACATTTTAGCTTTCCTATTTTTTCCACGATAGTACGTGTTCTACGTATGTGGCTAGCCCCGGGGGATTGAAGCTCTATCAACCCGAAAACGTTCATGACAATAAGGGTTCATCCGAGTTATTAAATCCACCCAAACTATGGAGTCGAGTTCGGTTTCATCATGAAATCGCAAAGCTGCCCGTTGTCATACACCCTCAAGGGAGGCTGCCTTGCTAACGCGTCCAAACTCTTAGCCATGGTACTCTTTAACACCCAAAAGCTTGACCATACTTGTACATAGAACTTGACTTTAGGTTGCAAACTTCATTGCATCATGCGTGACAATGTGCTTATGTGTGCATATTTTTATTTTATTTTATTTTTCTTATGTAACCCTTTTTTATATTAGAGTCGAGTCATAGGTTTTTATTTTATTTTGAGTCGACCCGAATTTTTATTCCCGTATCCTGTATAAGAGCCAACTTGTTTTGGTCATAGCCAAAGTTCTCAAAAGGGTTACGTGTCGTGCCACCTATGAATCTGTAGCCCCGAGTTTTACTTTCATTTGGCGTTGGTTTCGCCTCAACCAGAGTCACTGATCAAAAGCTATAATCGATACACTACAGCCTGTGCAATTTAGGTGTCTTTTTAGTGTGCAACCTTTTTATTTTTATTTTTTCTTTTCGTGTCAAGCTAGTCTTAGCCAAGTCCTTTAATCGTGTCAACTCGTATAACGTAGATTTATTGATTTTTATTTTTATTTATTTATTTATTTATACCCATGAGTCCTAACTTTTCTAGAATTCTAGTCCTCTTCCTAGTTTCTTGTGATTTTGGTGCTAACCTTAACGTGTGTTCTTTGTCTTTGATTGTGGTTGATCTTATTTATGACTAATGATTGCCAATTGACAAACTTAATCAAGTTAGTTTGTATTTTAGTCTTCCGTGCTATTTGGTCCTTGGGTCCTTTATTTTTCACAATGTCCTCATGTCTAGCCATGCGATCATACCACGAGTCTTAACAAACTCACCTAATCACACATGTTGAGTCGTTGCACACACTTTGTCTTCGAGTAATGCACTATATTATTTATGATCGTATACTTGGACCATGCATGTTCCGACGTAATAGGAATGAGTGGAGTATTTCCCATTGGTTTTCAAAATTCTTTCATACACTCTTCCTTTCCAATCCGAGTATTGAGTCAATGAATTAAGTGAGCTCATTTTGTTGCATAGTACTTGAGTTCAAGAATCACTAGGCAAGAGTTGGAAGAATAAGGGGAACGTCATTCCTTCCTTCTTTTCTTCCAATCAAAGCATCAGCACTAGCAAATTTCTTGTCCTCCCTGGCGGTAACAAGTAATTCATAAGCAACCATGAAGACGAAGCACAAGACAAGTTTTCCATACAAGATTTCATGCTTTTTTTTTCTTTTTTTTTTTCAACCCTTTCCCCTAATGAGTCTAGCATAGGTTCCCCTTATCCATGTGTACTGTCTATGTGTCATGTTTCTTACCTTTTCCATAAACAAATTCCTTTCCTTTGCAATCGATCATGGAATTCATTAGCAAAAAAAAAAAAAAGAAAAACAAATTCACCAAATTAAACACAAGGTACACCAATGACTTGAGGCACCTTTGCAACCCATCATTCCCATTAACCATTCAAACACACATTCTATTTCTTCATCAACCACTTTGAGCCTCATCTAACGTTTGGCCTTCATTTCTTCAACCCATATTCACTTAACCCTAATATTGGAAGGTGTATGATTTGTGTAACATTCAAAAGCATGTTAAAAAAAGAATGATAAAAATAAAACAATGTCTAAGGGAAAGTGTTCCAATGTCTTTGATATGAACACATCTCGAATTGCGTCTCTCATCGAGTGCTTGGTACCGTGCCTGAGAAACATGAATGCTAAGTGAGTGAGGGACCGCATGCTCCGAGATTGCCCACATTGATTCAAAATAATGAAATAGAATAAAGAAAAAATTCAAAGCAAAAGGAAAAAAAAAACAGCGAAAAAATAAAACTTGCAAAGTTCAAATTTCAAATACACAATTACACATCTTGGTGGCTTCTCTCGGGTCTTGAGCCTTTTACCCCTTTCTTCCTTAAACCATCAGCCTTAACCACGTTACAATCCTGGAAAGACCTCTTTGAGGTGTACATACACTTGTGCAAAGTTCGGTTAGAACTACGTACGGCCTGATTTCTAATGGATACGTAGCCAACCTCACAATGAGGTGCGGCCACATTCATACTCACATTCATGTCCACATTCATATCCACACATGATCGAGTCATTTCCAATGCTTATCCCTACCCATATAGAGCTAGACATATGGAGAACAAATCACCCTAAAAGAGAACAAATGAGTGCCATAAATGACACTCATCAAATTCCCCCAAGCTAAACTTTTGCTCGTCCTCGAGAAAAACTAAGCAAGCAAGAATAAGGATGAAAGACTTATTCAAAAATGAAAAAGAAAGACATAAGAAGAGAATATACGCTAAGACTCACTGTCATAGGAATCACGATTGTTTTTAGCTACAACAACCCCTTTAAACCCCTAGATCGCTCTAGAGGACGAGTGATGGTCTCATAAGGGTTTCCTAAGAGTTTTACCCATACCTCTTTGAAGTAAAATGAGGCAAAATCATTAAAAGAAAAGAAGGTAAATCAAAGATTCAAACAAATAGCTCTTGACAAAGACTTTTGCAAACGATTAAATAAGCACTTTTCTATATGATAGGGGTATGCATGCTCCAAGATATCTAAGGTTGATTGAAACATAAGGTATGCTAAGCGTAGTGAACTAATGAGGCGCACTCCACTTTCATCCAACCAATCTAACCGCGTTCTCCCAATGGCTTCAAATCTTCCCTTAGTAAGAGTCTCTATGGTTCCTCGAAGGAACCGGAAAAGAAATAAAGTTTGAGGTTTCTCGACATCTCGGCTATTACATACCGCTCCATAAGCTTGCCCTACATCTCCCTCAACCGACTAGAGACTCAACCACAAAGGTTAAAAGGTCTCAAAAAGGGTTGTAATGTAAAGGCGAGAAGGGTAAAGGTAGGCTACAATTTGAAATTTGGTGGTATACCTAAATCGTGAAGCAAAGATTGGCCAAATCTCAACACCAAAACCAAGTAAACACCAAACAAAAACACAACACCCCCAAGCTTATTCAAAGCTAAGAATCACAAACATATGTACAAAAAGTGTAAGACGCTTCCCCCCCAAGCCAAAACAAAGCATTGTCCTCAATGCATAAAATTGGGAGAAAGAAACTTACATCAAAAATATTTTTCGAATTTTCTCATTTTTTACTTTTTTCAATTTTGCCAAAGCTTTTGAATGTGCTTTGCTTTATCTCATTTTGTCATGTTTTCACTGTATTCATTGTCCTCGCCTCTTTTAACTATGGACGGCTTCTTCATTCAATGCATTTGCTTTTTATTCATAAAATATTTACAACATAAACGTGCTTTCAACAAAAGAACCAAACAATTATTCTCATCTACCAAACTTCCAATATAAGAGACCAAATGCTTCACAAAAACAAAAGATGGGAATAAAAAATGAAACAAAAGGCTTAAGAACTAAAGATGAGGCTTGAAATGAACGGTATATGGCTCAAATGGTTAGCAAGAAAGAAAATGAAAACCCAAAATAAAGAAATGAAAACTATCCTAGAAAACAAAAATTACCACCCCAAAAAGATGCCTTCGTCCTTCCTAAATGACTCGGTCGCGATCTCGGGAGATGAAAGGCAAACTCTAGATAAAGTACATAATAGCCGAAGATCCATGTGCCGCTAAAGAAAAATATGTAGAAGGCTTGAAAAGAATGAAACCTCACATTGTTTTAGCAAAAACTCACTAAAGTCGTCAAATCCACCAAAGGAAGCAACTTCGTCTTACCACAAACCAATAGAATCCGGCTTCAAGGCCCCAAAAGGTCTAAACCGCTACCTTAGCATACCCTATCCTAGAATCAACCATAGATACTCTCAAAGCATGCACACAGATAAAACATAGGAAAGCACACAGTCAAATGCAAAATCTCGAATGGTAGTATGTCCAAATACAAGAGCTAAACAAGGAAAAAGAAAATAGAGCCTCAAAATCATTTTCTTTATTATTTTTATTTATTTATTTTTTTTTAAATCAAAATTGAAAAGAAAAATCATAAGAATGTAAAATACAAAAAGAAATGTAAAAGGAAAAAGATAAAGAAATCAAAATGAAAAAGTAAAACAAAAAGGAAATAGAAAAAGAGGAAAAAGAAACAAAGGAGAAAGATAGTAAGTCTCAAGGAAGTAAGCGAACAAATATATCCCAATCGACAAAAAAGTGAACATTCGGCCACAACGCCAATGTTCCCAAACACGCTAAGGTGTTAAATAGCAAACAACCTCGAATCGTTCAACTTCTCCTAGTCTAAACCTATACTAAGCATCCAAGAAAAGTAAAGAAATAAAAGGAAAAAGATTAGAAGGACCTCACCGGGCATCTGAGCTATGCTATAACAAATAAGGTGAAAGAACAACCACTTTCATGGAGCAACAATAACCATAGCACAAGCTATGAGGCAAAGTGAGAAAGAAAATAGACTATATACAAAGAAAGAAAAATGTTAATAACTTCAAGATAAAAGAAAATATTAAAGATATAAAAGAGATATATGTACTCAAAAGAGAAACAGTAATACATGATAGCAACATATCATCAAGAATAGGATCAGGAAACGATATCAGGAAACAATACAGCAGACAATCATCAGAAATCATAGTCATCAGGAAGCAGAGAAACACATCACTAGCAATCAGGGAAACAAACAGCAATACCAAGAACTGGAGCAGAGAAACATCGGAAAAACATCATCATCATCATCATCAGAGAAGCAAGAGATAAACAGTGATCAATACCAACAAGCAAAAGAGACCTAGAGTGAACTACAAAGGCGAAGGGGGGAACGGTGAAGCACATAAACAACATAAATCACCCCCAAGCCTGAAATGAACTACTCCCAAAACTCTAATCCTAATAACACATAGGTAAAAAGAGGACAACATATAAAGCACGTAAGAAAGGGGGGTAGTCACGATAGTCTCACTCTGCACTATAGTAAGGAGTAGAGTGAGAACTCCCCTCACTGGTCTCTAAAACATGACTCGAGCTAGCCATCTCACTCACCTCCATAGGGGCCTTTCCCCTTAACCTCCCCTCCCTCCTAGCACGATCTATCGCGAAGAAATGAGACCAATCATCCAAGACCGGCTCGCCCGACACTCCCCGCCAACCAAAAGTCTCGAGGTTTGGGAAAGGTATAGGGTTCGCGGGATCATAAGTATCATCATATCCACCGGGCCGCTTATAATCGTAAGTGGCCGGGGTGGTGCCAACAACAACACTAGGATGGATATGAGGACCCTCCCAATAGGGGTAACAAGGTCTAGGTCCGACGGATGGGTCAAAGGGTTCCCATTGAGGGATAGGTCCTTGTTGGACCGGGAGGTATGGATAGTTCAAGTAAAGGTCAATCTCCCCCCTCCTCACATGGAAGTCATACACTTGATTGGCATGGAAATCATAGCCAAGAGAAGAATCCCTTCCCAAAGGCATGGAATACAAAATATTAGCAATGGAATCTAACTTGGCATGCAAAGTGGATAACTCAAGTGTAGTAGAAGAAGTAGAAGAAGGGATAGGAGTACCTCCCCATTCAACCGAGGGCAAAGAGGGAACGAGAGGGACATATGGATTATGGCGGAGATTCGGCAAAGGAGCTTTCTTGAGAGATTGGTCGACCGGCCACTTATTTGGCCTTTATGGAAGAGCGGTGCCTAAACATCGAGCCGTAGCCTCCGGGTGAGGGATGGGGCACCAATCTATTGTCCTTGAGACTTTCCAAACAAACAAGTCTTCTTGAGAAGTGCGCTCCAAAAATCTTTGATTAATCAAGGCATAGATACTAAGTATATGAGAAGGAGTTTTCTCTCGTTTATCATGAATAGGCTCAAGGGATTCAAGCATCTTCCCATATCTTTGTTGAGAGAAAGGATCAAGATAGTGATCATTCCTCCCAATTAATGCTTCCGGAGAGAAAAACACCATCACGAATATCGATGAAACGATCAAGAAAATGGGCCGCAAAATCAAGGACCTCGACCTTATGCTCAAAAGGCTTATCCGCCAACCAAAGCCAACTTAGCTCTTCCCTAGAGATGGCTCCAGGAGACTCTTTAGAGAAAAATGCATATGTGAGGAGCCTACTAAAGTATCTCAAGGCCGAGTGGATGATGGAAGCCGACTTGGAATATTGGGGACGATAGCTATTTTCAACCGATATGTGCCTCCACCAATGACGTTCCTTATAATCATGATCTCTTTGTAAAACTTCAAAAGCCGGGTAAATATAGGGAGTACCCTCTATTGGCGAAGGAAACTTAAAGGCTTCATAAAAATAGGAGAGAGGAACTGAGTGGTCATTGTTGAAAACTTGAAAAGTAAGTTTTTGGGTAGACACACCATCCAACTTCTCCTCATTCACTTCTAAAGATGAAAGAAACTTGAAGGTGATGCGAGCATAGGTCGGAGCATTAAGACCAATGAATTCTTCTAACCCCAAATTTCGAGCCAAGAATCTCACATCATCATCAATTCCTAATGATGTTGTTGCTGATGCATCATAGAATCGAGTTGATAGAAGCTTCCTAGATGAAAGACGAATGAAATTATCCCAATGCTCTTGCTTGGTGAATTCAATGCTGTAAGTCTCCTCGACATTGGGCGGAGGTGGCACAACCTCCCTAGAAGTAGAACTCCGTGCCCTCTTGGCCCGGTGAAGAGGTGCCATCTACACACAAGCAGACAGAACTAGGTTCAAAATTATGAGAGAAATGATGTGAAAAGATGGTGCATATCAATAACTCATAAATTTAAGGCCACAATTATCATGAAAATGAGAAAATTATCATACCACAAGTATAAAAATGCACTTGAACAATAATGCTAGCATGAATTTATGAACTACAAATGAGCACCAAGAGCAACAACACTCCAATCAATCATCTAGAACCCATCAATATGAACATCATTACTACCAAACATCATAGCAACATATCCAACAATGATGATACCAAAATAGTGATTATTCAAGCAAAATCAAGCATTACAAGTTTAATTATCCATCAATAAACATCATCAATACAAGTATTGGAGGTAAGAAATAAGCAATATGAAAGCACCATTAATGTAAGAACCAAAACAAATTAAACTTCTCATGAAAAACCAAGGTAGAAAGCTTATCAAGAAAACCAAAAGAAATGAAGAAATCATACCTTGAATTGATGAGAAAAATCAATGAAATGGAACAAATAGCACAATCACACACTTTCAATCCGAAATTGCAAACTCAAACCCCAATCAAATAGTACCCAAAAATCCCAACTTTTGGAGAGAGAAAATCACAAGGAAAGTGTAATATTGGAGATTTTAGAGTAATAAGCAACTAAATAAAGTGAAAAATGATGATATTATGATGATAATATGGCAGCAAAGAAGGTGATTATGCTAGAACACAACAAGAGAAATGAAGTAAAAAATGGAGGAAGAGAAAGAAATGAAGGATGGTGCGCTTAAAAGAAAGGGGCAGCAGGGGGGCGCGCCCGCGCGGAGGGGCTGCGCGGCCGTGCCACCTGGCCGAGCGGCCGCGCCATGATCGCGCGCGCCCGCGCCCTCCTAGGTCTTTTGCTCCTCCAAAACCCTCTTGTGCGCACATCGGTGGGCACAAGATATATGATCATGATGAACACGAGACTTGGTAGTCCCTAAACGCCTTTACGGTGGGTTTAACACAAAAATTTCATGAACCCGCCATTTTGAACCCACCAAGCTTCAATTCTTACATATGCCTCCAAGCATTCAAATTGAACACTTCATCCTCAAATTTGGTACCAAAATTGTTGGAAACCTTACTTCCATCCAATTAAAAATCACCCTTGAACACAATTAAGAAAGAAAATCAATTAGAAAAAAATATATCAAAAAGGAAAAATAAAATCAAAGAAAATAGAAAAGAAAGTTAGAAATTCGGGTTGCCTCCCGAGAAGCGCTTGGTTAACGTCATTAGCTTGACGTTCTCCACTCTTCAAGGTGGTTCATAGAGGGTCATATTATGAATGACTCTGACAAAAAATCCATCATAGTAACGCTTGAGCCTATGGTCATTGACTTTGAAAGACCTTGAGAAATCCAAGGGAGAGATTTCAACCGCACCATTGGGGAAAACCTCTTGAACTACAAAAGGACCACTCCAACGAGACATTAACTTTCCGGGAAATAATCTCATCCTTGAATTGTAAAAGAGCACCTTATCACCAACATTGAAATCCTTCTTCTCAATAAGCTTATCATGCACCTCCTTGGTACGAGTTTTGTACATGCTTGCACAATAATATGCATCCAAACGAAGTTCTTCCAACTCATGGAGATCAAGCCAACGTTGCTCACCCGCACTTGCCAAGTCGAAATTGATTTTCTTAATAGCCCAATGAGTACGACGCTCAAGTTCAACCGGTAGATGACAAGACTTCCCATAAACCAAGCGGTAAGGAGTGGTACCAGTAGGAGTCTTAAAGGCCGTTCTATATGCCCACAAAGCATCATCAAGCTTGTCCGAACAATCTTTCCTATTTCTTGCAACCGTCTTCTCAATAATCAACTTGATTTGACGATTGGACACCTCAACTTGTCCACTAGTTTGAGGATGATAGGGGAGTCTGAAACGTTGATTAACTCCATGCTTCTTCAACATCTTGCGGAAGGCACTATGCACAAAATGAGATCCATTATCACTTATGAACGCCTTGGGAATGCCAAATCTTGGGAAAATTATCTTCTTGAACATCTTCATTGCTACCTTATGATCGTTTATTGGTGAAGCAATGGCTTCAACCCATTTCGACACATAATCAACGACAACAAAATATGTTGATTCCCATATGAAGAAGGAAAAGGACCCATGAAATCAAATTCCCATACATAAAAAACTTCCACCTCAAGGATGGGTTGTTGGGGCATCTCATTTCTCCTTGAAATATTTCCGGTTTTTTAGCACCGGTCACAACTCTTGACAAATTCCCAAGTATTCTTGAAGAGATTTGGCCACCACAATCCACATTGAAGCACCTTGGAAGATGTCCTAGAAACACCCATGTGACCACCATTAGGATCCGAGTGGCACATCTTCAACACACTAGGTATCTTCTCATTTGGCACACATCTGCGCAACAAACCATCAACACCTCTCTTATACAAGATCGGTTCATCCCACACATAATGCCTAGCCTCCCTCTTAAGCTTCTTTCTTCGATTCTTGGTAAATGAAGGAGGAAACTCCCCACAAGCAAGATAGTTAACCAAATCGGCAAACCATGGGAGTTCCTTCACATGTATGGCATACAAAGAATCATCCAACATTCTATCTTCTATAGGAGACACATCATCTTGAACTTGAAAATCCTCAAGTCTAGATAAATGATCCGCAACTACATTTTCCGCTCCTTTTTTATCTCTAATTTCAAGGTCAAAAGTTTGAAGCTCAAGCACCCAACGGATCAACCTTGGCTTCAATTCCTTCTCAGAAAAGAGATATTTTAGGGTCGCATGATCGGTGAAGACTATCGTCTTGGACCCTAACAAATAGCATTGAAATTTTTCAAAAGAATGAACAATTGCCAAGAACTCTTTCTCCGTTGTTGTGTAGTTCCTTTGAGCACCATTGAGAGTCTTTGACATGTAATAAATGACATGGAGCTTCTTATCAACTCTTTGACCCAACACACCCCCAATGGTTGTATCACTAGCATCACACATCAATTCAAAAGGAAAATCCCACCTAGGAGATTGGACAATGGGAGTAGAGATCAAAGCTTTCTTCAATTTGTTGAATGCCTCAAAACACTCATCATCAAGTACAAACTCGACGTCCTTTTGAAGAAGATCATTGAGGGGCCTTGCAATGAGTGAGAAATCCTTTATGAATCTTCTATAAAACCCGGCATGTCCTAAGAAAGATCTCACTCCTTTCACATTGACCGGAGGTAGAAGCTTTTCAATAACCTCAATTTTTTCTTTGTCCACCTCTATCCCCTTGTGAGAAATCTTATGACCAAGGACTATGCCTTCCTCCACCATGAAGTGACATTTCTCCCAATTCAAAACCAAGTTCACCTTCTCACACCTTGATAAACATTTCTCAAGATTTTCAAGACATGCCTCAAATGAAACCCCGCCTACGGAGAAGTCATCCATAAACACTTCCATCTCCTCCTCCAACATATCACCAAAAATACTCATTATACATCGTTGGAATGTTGCGGGAGCATTACAAAGTCCGAACGGCATTCTCCTATAGGAAAATGTACCATATGGACAAGTGAAGGTTGTTTTCTCTTGGTCATCTGGGTGGATAGGGATTTGGAAAAATCCTGAATAACCATTAAGAAAACAATAATACTTATGCCTTGTTAATCTTTCTAGCATATGATCAATGAAAGGAAGGGGAAAGTGATCTTTCTTGGTGGATGTGTTTAAACGTAAATAGTCTATACACATCCTCCATCCCGTGGCCGTCCTCGTCGGAATCAGCTCACCTCTCTCATTCTCGACGATGGTCATGCCTCCCTTCTTTGGGACAACATGAACGAGGGAGACCCACCTAGAACTCGGGATGGGGAATATGATTCCCGCATCTAAAATCTTGGTAATTTCTTTCTTCACTACCACCCCATTTGGGGATGTAGTTTCCGTTGTCGCTCAATAGAGGGAAGAGCGCCCTCCTCAAGGGCTATGTGGTGTGTGCATAAAGCGGGGCTTATTCCTTTGATGTCATCAATGGTATATCCCAAAGAACCCTGGTGCCATCTCAAAACATCACATAACTTTTGAGCTTTGCTCTTGCTCAAAGATGCACTAACAATCACATGATAAGTAAAATTAGGGCCTAAAAACTCATACCTAAGGTGTGAAGGTAGAGGTTTGAGCTCTACCTTTAGAACACCTTTACCTTCTTTGGTTGAGGCCGCTTACAAAGCTTCTTGGCTTGAGATCTTCATGCATAATTGCTCATCTCTTCCTTCCAAGCTCTCATCAATGAATCTTTCAAAGAAAGCCATTTTTTTGCCATGCTCACCTATCTTTTCTTTGTTCAACAAAACACATTTAAGAGGATCATTAGAGGCGAGCAAGTGCTCTTGCATGCAATTAACAATGTCATCTAAAATTTTGATTCTCATACAATTCTCTAAAGAAGAAGAAGGGTATTGCATGCTCTCATTCAAATCAAGCTCAATCTCTTCTTCCCCCACTTTTAGAGAAATTTTAGCACTCTTGACATCAATTAAAGCTCCCGATGTTGCAAGGAAAGGTCTACCAAGAATGATGGGGATATTGGAATCTTCGTCCATATAAAGCACAACAAAATCTACCGAGATCACAAATTTCCCAACCCTTAAGGGAAAATCCTCTACCTTACCTTTTGGAATTTTAATGGACCTATCGGCTAATTGTAAGGTAATGTTGGTATGTGAAAGTTCTCCTAGCTCAAGTCTCTGATAGACCGAGTACGGCATAAGGCTAACACTAGCTCCTAGGTAACACAAGGCATTATCAATTTGTGTCTTGTTAATAGCACAAGGGATGGAAAAATTCCCGGGATCCTTCAACTTAGGTGGCATCTTGTTCATTATGATGGCACTACAATTTTCGATCAAACTAACCGTTTTCGCCATATCACATGTTCTCCTCCCACTCAAGATTTCCTTAAGGAATTTTGCATAATTCGGCATTTGGTCAATGGCATCAGTGAATAGGAGGGTAAGATGAAGTTGCCTAAGCATCTCTATGAATTTGCCAAATTGTTCATCTAATTTGTGCTTATTGAACTTTTAGGGGTATGGGAGCTTAGGTTTGATAACTTCTGTCACTTTCTCTTTCACTTTCTCAACTTGTTCCTCATCAACTCTCTCAACCAAAGGACTCTCATCTCCCTCATTTTCAATTAGATCTTTGCTAGGGTTCTCCTTCGCATCATTCTTCTTAGAAACTCCACTCTTAAGAATCCTACCACTCCTAGTCACAATTGCATTCATAGAACTCTTAGGATCTAAGCCTTGTGAAGTCAAAGAAGAAAGATTAGTAAAATCTTTCAACATACTAGCCAATTGAGAAATTTGGTTCTCTAACCCCTTACTATATGTCATCATGTCATTAATCTTATCATTACTAAGGGTTATATGAGAATTCAACACCTTGGTTTGGTTCTCAATGACATCCTTTAACCAACTCCTAGATGAAGAAGGTTGATCATAGAAACTATCACATTGTCCTTGGGCCTTTGGAATAAATCCGAGTGAGGTACCTCTTTGAGCATTGTTTTGAAAATTCCCCCTACTTTGATTACTCCAATTACCCCTACCTTAATTTTGGCCATGATTTTAATTATAGTTACCATAACCTTGGTTATGATCTCCATATCCTTGGCCATGACTTTGACCATTATAACCATGGTTGTTATAGTTACCACGAAACCCTTGGGTTCTTTGGTTCCCATAACCACTATTATGGTTATAATTATAATAGTTCCCGTGGTTCTGATAATTCCTATTCCCAACATTCCTATGAGCATCAAATCTAGATCCAAAATCATTATTAGAAACATAATTCACATGCTCACTCCCATTTCCATCATATTCGTCATTTCTATCACAAGAAACATTGGGGCAAAAAGAAGCATCATGATCATTCATTCCACATAAATCACAAAACCAACATTCACTAATCATACAACAAGAAGAGGGAAGAGTGTTAGGGTAAGGAGATGTACCTCTCCCCTTAATTTGGGAGGGAAGAATCGGTGCTTGTGAAGTTGCACTCTCGAGCTTAACCTTGATAGATACCACCTCTTTCCCTAAATCCGAAATTTGCGTGGACAAATTGTTAATAGCATTGATTTGATCGATCGAGCATCCCGTGGTGTTACTCTTATTTGTCGGCTCTTTCTCACCATCTTGCCAATCCATGTAGTGTCTCACTACATCCTCAATAATATCAACAACCTCTTCTTCGGTCTTGTTCAAGATTGGGCCTCCGGCTCCGGCATCAAGACTTGACCTCCCTTGAGGACTCAAACCACCATAAAAAATTTAAATGAATTGGTAAGTGGGGATTCCATGATGAGGACACTCGCGTTGATACTCCTTGTATCTCTCCCATGCTTCATAAAGGCTTTCACTAGTCCTTTGCTCGAAACCTTGAATCAAAGCTCTTGCCTCCGCCGTTTTCTTTTGAGGGAAGAAACGGGAAAGAAATTCTTTAGTGACTTCATACCAAGTTCTCAAGGAATTAGGCTTCACTTCCTTGTCTAGCCACTCTTGAGCTCTTCCAATTAGAGAGAAAGGGAATAGCTTAAGCCTTATGAATTCTTGTGCGACCCCGTTCACCTTAATCGTGTTGCAATATTTCTCGAATTCTTTAAGATGATTGAGGGGACTTTCATTTGTTCCACCACTATATTGTCGCCTTTCAATCAAAGTTATCATTGCCAGCTTGATTTAAAGTCACTTTCCGAAACTGAAGATGGACCAATCCCGCTCTCATACTTATATGCACCCGGAGTTTCCAACTCCATCAATGTCACCCTTGGGACTTCTCCCATGTTCTCTTGCACAAACAATCTCAAAGGAAAATATTAGTAGCATGGCTACAAATGTAGCCTAAAGAGAAAAATCTTTTTGTGTTTTTGAGATAAAGTGAAATAGACTCAACAACAATAGCAAAGAACTACGCCACTCCCCGGCAACGGCGCCATTTTTGACGCGGGTTGACACTAGGTCATTGAAACTAATCCTCCCACGGTCAAAACTAAATTTGTAAACACTTAACACACCTAAATACTAGTATCGAGGTAAGTCAAGGGTCGATCCCAAAGGAATGGGTGGAAGTTAACTATTGTCAAAGTCAAGCTATCTCGAAGCGTAAAAGGGAATGTAGGAAGTCTAGTTCAACTAAACCAATAAAGCAAACACAAAGTAAATCGATATATCAAACACTAGGGAATTAGGATCCACATATACTCGCAATCAATACGCACTAATTGGGTTGGAGATTGATTAATTTGAGTATTGCGAGGGAAGATAGATAATGTAATCTAAAGAGCTCGACAAGCTATCTCCTAGAGGTCAAACTAGCGCCAACTATGAAAGACTTTACTAGGAACATCACAAACCAAACTCAATCGATAAATGTTACCTATAAATCAATGGTCCGTATCAATGTAAACACACAATGCAATCTAGCATGAAGAACAAGGTTAATCACTCCTTCCAATCCATACACATGCACAAAATCAATCAACCAATTTAATCACAATACTAAATCAATCAAAAACCTCCCATTTAGCTAATGATCCATCACTAATACATGCTTCACCACATCCCTAGCAAGCAAACTACTCACAATCCATTAAAGAAATCAAGAACAAAGCTATACAAATCATCAAATTCTTCAAAATCATTCCAATTAAACCAATCCAATCAAACAATCAATAAACTTGAACATTCAACAAAACAATTCAAATCAAAAGCTTTAAATTGAATTTAAGTAAAGAAAATTCTTACAAGCTTGATCAAATCAAAGGAAATATACTTGAATTCAAACCAATTGCAACTATCATCAATCATCAACCATCAATCTTCTATGTATCTCTCTCTACAAAATCAAAATTCTAGAGTTTCTCTCTCTAAGAAAATTAAACCTAATTCTAATTATAAGCTTTCTAATTCCTTCCACCTCTCAAAATGAAGAGAAAACTATAAATAGTAAAACAAACAAAAGAGAAAGTAGTTAGTCGTCCCAAAAGAACTCGTACAGGCGCGGCCTTAACTTTGAAGATGCGCGGCCGCGAGAAAAAGGGTACGGAACATGGTAAGCGGGAGGAGCGCCCGCGCCTAGGCACCGCGCGCCCGCGTCACTCGGATGCGCCTTCGCGCCATGGTAGCGAGCACCCGCGCCTGGGAACATGGCAACTTCTTCCCCTTCATTCTTGATGCTCCTTGTGCACTCCATTTAATGTGCTTGATGAACACGGAGCATGGAAGACCCTAAAGACCCTGATGGTGGGTTCAACACGAGAATTTGTGCCCCCACGGCTTGAATGCACGGCCTATGGTCACTAGGAACTTGCACATCTCCATACTTGAGCTTCAAACGGAGGACACTACGCATCCTCATCGATGTAAAACTCGGGGAGAAACCTCGGGAATTTTAGGACAACAATCTTAACCTGAAAAATGAGAGAAAACAAACAAATAAAAGGGAAAAAGACAAGAAAAAAACCAAGAAATGCATGAAAAGGAAACTCGAGTAAGGAAAATGCAAACTAATGAAATAAAGAGAAAAAATAAGGAAAAGGGAAAGAAAAGAGCTATAAAAGCAACCTAAAATCACCCTAAAAGAGAAAAAATGAGTGCCATAAATGACACTAATCAGTTGCGCTGGTATGCCTAGCGCAACTCTTTGACTTGCGCTCGGCTGGCGCGTGCAGTTCTGACAGTTGCGCGCGGGGTGGTTTCCCTTATACGAAAACGCGTTTTTAAAACTTCCATAACTTTTGATTGCAAAGTTGGATTAAGGCTGTGAGATATCATTGGAAAGCTCTGAATGTCTACTTTCCAATTCCATTAGAATTAGGTTAAAATCTATTATGGATCAAAGGATATGGCCGTTGGAGTGAAAGGGTGTCGTTATTAGGGCCCGGTTTAGTGTTTTGATCATAACTTCTTCGTTTTAGCTCGGAATTGGGCTTATAATATACCATTGGAAATCTTTTTGAAAGGGCTATCCATCTATATAGGCTATGCACGGAAATATGATTTTTGGTTTATCTGTTTGCCTTGGTTTCAACAATGTAAGATCCATTGGATCGAATCATTGCATTTGCCGCATTTGGGTCTGTTATTAATCAAGTTTAAAAATGTATGAGCACATTTTAGGTCTAATTAGTAATCGGACAAGGCTCTAGGATAACTTAGTCTCAAATATGAGTTTTAACTTACTTCATAATGCATTTCGTAGTCCATAAACACTTCAACTTTGATCTAGCATGAAGAACATATTTTTGTAACATCATCGCACTTCCTCTCGGGACAAGAGGCCAAAATTAGGTGTCTACAGCTAGCCCCCACTTCGATCGAGTCTAGAATTGACAATGATCAAAGTAGCCAAGGAAATAAATCTAAGACTCATTCTGCGAAGTTCCCTAAAAATAAGGAATCTTTCAGTAGTGTTTGAGAATGTCGAAATTATGCTCGATTCGCTAAATGTTTAAGACAAGTAGCTATTAAGGCTAGAAAAAGCATTTTATAGTCTTAACACGCTAAAGAATATAAATTGATCCTTTGCAAATGTAGAACGCTTTTACAAGTAAAGGTTGTCCTAGGTGATGTCAAGTCATGAGAAGAAATCCGTGTAAAAAGGATTCAAGGGGATGATATGCTCTCAATTGTGGCATCGTTGATCTAAAGTCCCTCGATATGTCATCGAAACTTAAGCCTGATTTTAACAAGTTAAAAAGATGATAAAAGGGGAGGTGTTTTGGCATTCGTAGCCTAACACGTGAATAAAGTCCTTGACACTCGCTTGTCAAAACGCAATATTCAATGTCCACAAGATAAAAATACAAGTCTCAAGACTGGAGGCATGTATCCAAATCCAGTGAGAGAGAAGAAAATTGGCAACTCTCTCAGCAATTTTTTCCACAAGATGAAAACACGTGTCTCAGGACTGCGGGCACGTGCCTAAATAGATGCGACATCGCACATCGCTATTTATACAAGGGGTGGACAGACATCCTAACTATCCGGTAAGCCAGTAAACTCACTAGCTACCGTATTTTCTTCGACATCGCACGTCGCTCTTTATACAGGGGGTAGACGGACACCCTAACTTTCCGGTTAGTCAGTAATCTCACTAACTACCATATTTGATTCCAATCAAGAAGTGTCTGTTCTCGAATGGTTTGGCACGCCAGTCGACTCGTTTTAGCTAATGCCTAAAGAAAGGAAGAAAGTAAAGAAATTCTACCATTTTAGTTACGACAAGTAGATCACGTTGGCTGGGAAGAGGTGAAATTTTACGCAACACCTACGCCATATATTTTTACGCTGTATGATAACGCCTTACAATTTTACACTGTATGATAATGACATCCTTTTTGCTGTGATCGCCAAAAAGAAAGAAAAGAACGTGACATTTCTAAAGTCAGTACAGTAAAATGACAAACCTGTCTATGGGAGCTTTTACGTAAAGCACCACTACGGAACATCTTAAGACACGTTCATGAAGAACGTCCAAAACATATGCTTAGGGCAGGCACAAAGCACGGTGTGCATGCAGGATGATGCAAAAAGCTAACAAAGAAGAAAAGAAACTACTGATGCAAAGCAATTTCAAAAGATTTCGATAATTTGTGCATTATTACGTCTAACAACGTACAAAACCGTTGGGAAAAAAGTTCAAAACGGATCAAAATCTGGTACTGGTGACCACTGTCCGTGCGCAACTCATTGGGTCGCGCTTGCCAGGCGCACGCAAGAAACTAGGTTGCGTTGGGATGCCATACGCAACTTGATGAGTTGCGCGCAACATTTTAATTAGTAAAAAGAATTGGAGAAGCACGATCTGCAGCTCACTCTCTTCTTCTCCTCTTTCTCTAATTTTGATCTCGTTTCATTTTTTAGTTATCGTTTGCAGCTAAGGAAAGTAAATCTTGCTCCTTTTATTTTACCAGACTTTGAACTTGGTCAATAAAATGGAGAAAGCCGAATGAAGAATCCTAACTAGAAGTTGGGGTTTTTAATTTGACTTGTTTTCATGAATTTGTTTGTTATATGTTGTTGTGATATGTTTAAGCAATATATTGCAACAAGTTTCATGTGAAGTGGTAAAGTATTAATCCTATATGAGCATATACAAACATATATGTGTTTTTTTTGTTCATTTAATTTTCGAATTTAAGCTTGAACTTTATTTCTCATTTTTTGCTCACATATACTATACTCATTAATTTGAATGTAAATTGAAGTGTTTAGAACAACAATTATTCATTAAAATTAAAAATAAAATTTTGAACTTTGATAATAGCATGAAATTGTTCTTGTGACTTGTGTTTATTTTTTCATGCGTAAGTTGCAAAATTGGTTTTATCACTGATAAAAATAACCGTTGGTTATTATTATTCACTTATAAAACTGTGATTTCAAGATTTACACAAAACTAGTTAGTTTAGGAGATTCTTGAAGACATCATCGAACTGGTGTAATTTGGCTATATCTCGAACTTTTAAGCCCCCATTTTATATTTTCGAATGTTGTAGCCCCCAATGTTGGGTGACTTCGATGACTTTCTTGTTTTTTTAATAATTAGACCCTTTCATGTTGCTTGAAATGGGTCTAGAAATCCTGTGTTTCGTCTTATTATGATAACAACTAGGATCTTGGAAAAAATTAAACTAGTGTGTTTATATTGTTTTCGACCATTCATAGTTTTAACAAATGAAATTTGTCAAGCCCAGAAATATTGGTCTTCCGTTGGAAAAAGTAAGAAAAAAAATGAAATGTCGTTCAATTTTTTCCTCTATTCTCACTATATTCAAATTCTTTCTTTTGAGTTCAAATTTTGTTACTGATTTGAAGCTCGAGAAAGTAGATAACATCCTCCTTGTGTGCAACAATGGAGAAAAATGAAGACCTCTTAATTTAGAATTTAGGAGACTCTTATTCTAACTCATGAAATTTATGTTAATAAAGTTTTTGATACAAATTTCATGATGAATGATTGAGTACTAAACTTTCGTATGAGCAAGTATGTTATATGCATCTGAATTCTATTTTGAAACTCATATTTTGTTTCTTTTGCTCTATACTAGTCATACTCTCTAACCTTTAGAGTAAATTGAAGTATCAAAACAACAATTATGCACCAAGATTAGTTTTTAAGTTGAACTTGAAAATGGCTCGAATATGTTTTATGTTTGTAGCTTGTTTCTATGGCCAAGTTTAGTTGTGAACTTAGTTTTCAAAGGAACAAAATGATTATTAAATCATTGTGATGCACTTGAAAATTGTAAGGCTCGAGATCTACGTAAACCATTTGGATTTTAGGCGATTCTCGAAAGTAGCTCAAATGGCATGAATATCTCATTTTGTTTTTTTGTGGATATTAGAGCCCCCATGTGTCGGGTTATGCGCATTCTTGCTATTTCACAAGTCTTGGAGCCCCCAATTTGGGGTAGTTCTAATGATTTGCTATTGTTTAGGCCATTCATATAATCATGATATTGAGATGGACCTATTTATATATCCTATTTTTGTTTTGAAATATTTAGGACAATGACATGGCTTTCGCATTTGAGTTAAATTCATGTTCAAGAAAGCAAGTTAGTTCTTTGCTTATTTACAAACCAAAAACAATTGTATTTAAGGTTTAGTAATCTTACCTAATGTCTCAACGTTTATAAAGATCATTGCGGTGATTATATTCTCAAAGTTGATTTAGAACATCAAATATTTCATCGTTCTTATCAATCTTTGATTTTGGTCTTGTAGGTGGTTCATTTACCATCCCCAAGCTAATATTCGCAGGATGACTAGGCGAAAACAAGTTCGAGTCAACAAGAAGTCGAATCTTAGTTCGTTCCTTTTGGAAATATTTATGTATATACCTGTATTATCCAAACAGTTATTGAAAATCTGAAAATTTATTTATTTGAGAAAATGAAAAAAAAAAAATTCGGAAAGGAAATTTTGAAGACTATGTTATTTCGGACTAGAATTCAAAATTTTGAGGGGGTCCACTAAATTTTATGAAAGTTTGTTTTGAAAATAAAATGAAGCTAGTCTTCTAGTAGGCAAAATACATAATCATATTATTTTCAAAACTGGACCCAAAATGGAAAGAAAAGTCTAGCTCGTAATTGAGTGTGACTTTTTTGTCCAAGATTGAAGAAGGTAAGTTGTAATTTGCAACTTATTTCAACAAAGATATGAAAATGTGAGAAAAATTTCGTATATCTAATTTTTTTTATGTTTTACTTTTTAGTGTTTGTCATCATTGTCATATTTTGCTAATCGAAAGTGAAGTTCTTTCAATTAAATAAGCACCGTAGTTTGAAAATGAATGTTTATCAAACTTAGGTTTGGTGGAGTGTTAGAACAATCTATAAAATCGTTCTAATCACTTTCCCAAAATATGGTCTTATTTCAAAACGAAGTTGAGGTGAGACCTATATTTTTGTAGCCCCCAAGTTTAACCTTAGGTGGCTTTTGCAATTCATGTATACACATGCTAGGAGATATTTCTCATGTTCATTTGAAGCCCCAAGATTTGTATTTTTAATCTGTGGAATATTGAATATGTTTATCATGAATTGTTTGATCAACTGACATAATTAATTATCTTGGTCAAATAATAGGAAGTGGTATTCTTCCCTTTGTCATTTAAAGTTATTAAGATGATTTGTAATAAGCTTTACATGACATTGATTTCGTAGCATAAATAGCGTGTTCAAATCTGTAAATAAAGGGAAGTGGGGATGTCCAGGCTTTTTTAGCCCCCAGTTTGAAAAAATTATACTATTTTTCAAGTATTTTAGTTGCCAAATGGGAGGGAAAATCCCGACTTACCCCCCATAAAAGAAATGAACAAAAAAGACGAATTTGAATAAAAGGGAAGGGGAATCCAACTTTCCCGTAGAAGAATAAAGAAAGAGAATTAGACATGTTTTCGAAAGCAAGGATTATTGACTTAATAGTTGAATCATTGTGATGACATGACAGTGAGGTATATGTGTAATAGCGATAACAATCATTTTTTCATGTAGCGATCATGTTTAATCAATGTTCCTCTCTTAGAGAGGATGAAGAAATCCCACGCAGGCGGACATATTAGTTGCTCATGATAAGTGAGAAGACCAATGCTCAAGGGTTGTAAAAGACATCTAAAGTTGATGTCGAGGCTATCAATATATCAAATCAATTTACTGTATTAACTCGTTTTCTTTCTAGGCAATGTATATAGAACTTGGATCACCTTGGTAATAAATAGCCCTATTATGAAAATAAAATAAGATGATTGTTTTTTAAAGTGATAGTCATCTCATTTTTCTTGGCAAAGGATATGGAAAACATCGAATTTAGTTTGATTCGATTGCTTTACGAACATGATGTAATCAAGCCGATGGCTGTCAAATCATCAAAATTTTTTGATTTTTTTTATATGATTCTGTAATCATTACTCAACACTTTATGCATTTATGTATGGGCATGACTACTCAATAGTAGGTCCATATGTGAAAAGGCCTAAGGTTGCTCATATTTTCATGGAATGATGATTTTGGTACATGGTTATGGTCTACCTCAAGGAGGGCCTTTCCAAGGTTGTAACGTGGCTAGGCTTGGGGTTATGAAGAATGGACAGGCTCAAATATACTCCCAAAATCCCTTACTTTTGGTGCTTCTCAAATTAAAACCTTTCCGCTTTGTGTGGCAACTTCTATATTAGGTGCTTTTCCTTGCCCTCCCTCTTTTTTTTTCTTTCTTTTTTTTTTGACAAGTTTTGTTTTAGGTTTAGAACGATTTTTTCTTTCTTTTGCATTGGGTCTTTGGGTTTAGACTAACTTGTGTCCCCCTCTTATGTTCCGTTCTCCCAATTTCCTATTTGTATCTCTTTGCACCATTCCTATCCCAAGGTATGGAATAATGTAGGTTGAATAACTAAGGCTCAATTGATGAGGCTCAAAAGGGCTACCAGAAGATGGATTTGCTCCAAGATTAAGAACATGGGATTATCTTTGTGGAGTTTCAAGTTTCCTCCTATGTTGGTGTAATCATCACATCATTTCTTTGTGGGCCTTAGATGGGCCTCTTTTCATTCGATAAATCTAGTAAGGCAAAGCTCATCAAGATTCTTAAAGTGTTGAGTATGTATGCCTTTTTGATATTGCTTGTTTGTATGTATATGTTTCATTTGATTTGAGCTAATAACAATAAAGTGATTGGAAAGAGAACAAGACAGACGTACTTGAAAACATAATTTTTTTATTCATTAATTAATGAGAGTACAAAATAAGTAGATTCGACAGCATGAATTTCTTAGTCTATCATAAAAGGAAAGAAACAAAACAAGACCTAGGGTGCTACATCTTGAATTGTTGACAACTTCTTGAGATTGTGTCTTCGAGCTTTGTCCGTTTCCAACGTAGGTGAAATCATCTCTAAAAATCTTGTCCATCTATATGATTCATGGTTTCATTTATCAAGTCCTTTTCAATTAATGTTCCCACAGTATAGACCTTTTGAAATGTATCTAAACCAAGGTATTGTAAATGGCACTTGTATGGTGAAGACATATTTTCTATGAACTTTGGGACAAGTTCATGATCCGGAGGTCTTTGTGAAAGAAGAGCAACCTTTGATCACCACCTGGAAAAGAAGTTAATAAAGCCTTCTTCTTCCTCTTGCTTAAGCAATTCAAGATTGCGCAAGGTAGTTGTGAGCTCGATGTTATCTCCATATTGGGTTAAAAACGCTTTTATTACGTCACTCCAAGTGGAAGTTTGTTTTGTATCGAGATTATAAAACCATGATCTAGCAGTTGGGTCCAATGAAAGAGGAAAATTACATGCATATAAGCTATGCTCAACCCCTTTCAATGCCATAATTCCAATAAAGCTCATTAAGTGAGTCCTAGGACTGTCTGTAAGCTTAAAGGTTGGTAAATTCGTAGTCAAGAATTTTATGTGAGAGTCCTGCCACTAGGTTTTGGTGCAAGCTCATAATTGAAGTACTTATTCCCTGAGCTAGCTCGAAAGACAAGTTTCTCCAAGGCCTCTACTCTTTCGACTCTTGCTTTTTCTTGTAGAATGTTTTCTTTTTCTTTCTCTGCTTTTATTTTAGCCTTTTCTGCTTTTTTATGAGCCTTCATTTGGGCTTCTTCTCGTAGGGCCTTTAGGTTTTGGAGTTCCTCTCTAAGTTTCTCCAATACTGCTTTGTCACCCATGATTGGACTAGTACGCAATTGTGGAAGATGATCTAGTAATGTGTATCACGAGAAATTGAGCGCGTTCACTTAAAACTTTTCTGCCAAGCATTCAAACAACGATCAAAAGTCAAAATGATTGTTTTTTTCCTTTTTTTTAATCCTTGTAATAAGAATTCACTTTAAGCAAGTTTGTTGATGAAGAAAATGTCAAAAAAAAAAATTCACAAACAATGGAATGTCATGATTTGTGTTGACTTCAACAAGGTAATCATCTAAGGATTTTTCTTTAAATGAATTTTTTTCGAAAAAATGTAGAAGAGAAAGAAAGGGAGAGTTGGATTGACATGCTCATCAAATTTTTAGAAATATTAGTCAACCTTAGTACACTCCTTAAAATGATCAATATACTAGAAATATGGTATATGTTGATCATTTAGATTACAATAGAGATCTATATTGTTTTTTTTTAATTATGATTCTCATATTGCTCATCTTTAAAGGATAGTATATTACTATTTGCTTAAAAAGAATGATGACCTCTAAATGTAAAATCCAAGAAATAATAAATCATTTTCTCGGTTTTATCATTCATTATCTTCTCTCTTTTTTTTTCTCTTTCGTTCTATTTCTCTTTTTTTTCGTGTGAGGCAATCATCCCAAGTAAGGTTCTCGGGATTTTCTTTTTAAGCCATAGAAGAGGTAAATAAATTATACTCTTAAATCAAGGTTGATCAATTACAACTAAAAAATGATGAGCACGAAAATAGGCACGTTTAAGAATAAACATATTGATGACGTTCTATTAAGGAATGCGAACTTCTAATGACGAACCTCATAAGAAGTAATATCATTAGTTCAATTATAAAGTACGTAAACTTTCCGTCTTACGCTAAGGTGGAAAGTGCAACTTCAAGAGTAGCATCTGCCACATGCGCTTTTTCTTTTTTTTTTTTTTTTTTTTTTTTTTTGCAAAAACGCAAAATGAACGATAGAACATGTTTTTAGATTTTTTTTGAAAAGGGGATCAAAATAAAAGTAACTAAATTAGACAACGTTGTTAGCCAAAGAGATATTTTTAACACCTACTTAACGATTAACCTTGAAGCGGTAATATCGTTTTCTCCGTATGACATTGCTCGTAATGAGTCAAAATCAACGTTGAACAGTAGGCACGCGCAGGACACAGAGCTGTGCGGAGGGGCCGCGCGCAACTTAAACAGTTGCGAGTGCCACCTGGTACGTTCGACAATTTTTTTTTTTAAATCGAAGTGCAGATTATTTTATTTTATTTTTTTAACGAAAACGCAAAAGAGAACGAGAAAAGTTTTTTTTTTTTTTTGTTTTGTGTCGAAGCATAATGTTTTCACAATTTTTTTTAATATCTCTAGGTAACAAGTTGAAATTAATTAGATTAGACACGAAGCATATAATAAGCACATATTCATGTAGTCACATAAGCACATAAAAGGAACCGTCAAAACATACAATGCTATTCTAAGGTCAAGGCTTGGGTGTCCAAAGGTACCATATCTTAAGGGACGATGCACGAATCAATCACCCAACGTGTTGACCCATGACATAGCCCTCCCAACATTTTGTTTGCGATATGGGTGGGATGATTGTTATTGATTTCGGGATAGAAGCCTAGTGTTGGCAACCCCTAATCAATGAGCCAATCCCCAATGGTTAAAGTGTGCTATGATTATGCATGATGCAATGTTGCTTGTTTGGCTTTTACTTTTGTGAAAAAAAAAAGATATTATGCGTTCAAGTCTCGCTCTCTAACTAGAGATTATCCAAGTTAGTTCTCGTTAAATTACAACCCATAGGTAACCTAGTTTTGGAAACCTTGAACCATAACTAAGAACTAATCTTGTAATCTCTAAGTCCCCAGTGGAGTCGCCACTGTAAGGAGGGTGTTCCCATCGTAGGGGATCATTCTCCTTAAATTCCCATGCCCCTTTAAAAGCCTATGAATTTACACTTATTAGGGTGTATTAGGATTTGAATTCTTGACTGTTTGGGGGATCTTGAATTAGAATTGATCCTATCATTGCACTTTTTGTAAGAAACAAGTAGGAGTCTCCAATGAGTTTTAAGAAAACTCATAAACCTCGTTCATGCCTTTTTTCCCAAGTAGAGTTCAAGGGATATTTAGCACAAATCGTAAGTTTACCCATTCCCAAATTGATCTACGTGTACCAGAAATGAGTTCGGGAGCGAGGGTGGTACTAAAATAACGTTCCCTTTAGGAGGGAATCGCTATCCTAGCCCTTGTACGGCCTCTACTAGCTCTTCCTTTTTCACAATTTCATCTCCAAACAATATATGCAACGTGATACCTAAAAACTAAGTTAGTTGATTTTATTTACAAACACCAATCACATAAGGATTACATTGCAACGAATGTCATTATTCTTATTTAATTCAAATTCGTGAAATGAACAAAATAAACAATATTCACCTTGTCTTAAGTGATAAAACAACAATTAATTATCGAATTCTAGTCTTGATTAACGAAAGAATACAATGTGAATTAATTAATTAAAAGTTTGTTTAAAGTGATCAAGAAACACTAATTAATCAATTAAAGTTATTTAAAAAATAAAAGAAAAGTGATTTATCTAAGATCTCAGGAAACTAATCATTTTTCTTTTATGTTAAATCTCTATTTAATGCGTTTACGGACTTTCTTTCTTCTTCGTACCTCCAAGGATTTCAACGGATTCAATTAGGGTTGGAAAGTATTTGGGAAGAGAGAAGAAAAATAGTATGATAGTAAGAGGGTTTGAGAGATTAAAGATTTCAGAATTTAGAGTTTAGAATTCTGTTTTTCTGTCCCCTTTAGGTTTGAACGAAGACCCCTATTTATAGGCGTAGGAATCTAGGTTTAGGGTTTTAGAGCCGCGCCGTCAGGTGGCGCGCGCAACTCTCTGAGTCGCGCTGGTATGCGCAGCGCAACTCTTTGACTTGCGCTCGGCTGGCGCGCGCATTTCTGACAGTTGCGCGCGGTGCGGTTTGCCTTATACAAAAACACGTTTTTAAAACTTCTATAACTTTTGATTGTGAAGTTGGATTAAGGCGTGTGAGATATCATTGGAAATCTCTGAATGTCTACTTTCCAATTCCGTTAGAATTAGGTTAAAGTCTATTATGCATCAAAAGATATGGCCATTGGAGTGAAAGGTTGTCGTTTTTAGGGCCCAGTTTAGTGTTTTGATCATAACTTCTTCGTTTTAGCTCAAAATTGGGCTTATAATATACCGTTAGAAAGCTCTTTGAATGGGCTATCTACATGTATAGGCCATGCACGGAAATATGATGGTTGGTTTATCTGTTTACCTCAGTTTTCAACAATGTAAGATCCATTGAATCGAATCATTGCATTTGCCGCATTTGGGTCCGTTATTAATCAAGTTTAAACATGTATGGGCATATTTTATGCCTAATTAGTAATCATACAAGGCTCTAAGATAACTTGGTCTCAAATATGAGTTTTAACTTACTTCATAATGCATTTCGTAGTCCATAAACACTTCAAATTTGATCTAGCATGAAGAACGGATTTTTGTAACATCATCACACTTCTTGTCGGGACAAGAGGCCAAAAGTAGGTGTTTACAGCTAGGATTTGTTATTAATCATTTTAGTATCATGCCTAGGATCTTGGTAATGTTATTATGCTTTGATGATTATTATGATGATGATTGTTGTGTTAAATTATATATATAATTTAATGTAATTTGTTAATTAATGAATTCTTTTATATTATTTATTAATTAATGAATGGTTTCATGTTATTTGTTAATTAACGAATTATTTTCACGTTATTTGTTAATTAGTGAATTGTTTTATATTATTTGTAAATTTACGAATATTTCATATTATTTGTTAATTGACGGGTAGTTTATATATAATTTGTCAATATTATTATGTTACTTGATATTATTGTTATTGCTTGATCACGCCCTTTTTTGCAGGTTTAAAAGGAATTTGTACTTGAAATCACGCTTAATAAAATAATTAATAATTTTATTTTAGGTTAATATGATTTTAATTCAATTGATCGCCACTAATAGATTTCTTTGTGCATTATAATCAACCAATATAAATTAAACAGGTTTAGAATTAGTATAGTGATTGTATTTTAGTCAGAAAGCGCACGTGAATATGAGAAGAATAAAGTAGAGGCCTATTTTTAGGGCTGGTTCAATCTTTTTTAGGTTGAATTTGTACCTTCATCCCCGAATATCCAGTCATGATTCCAGACCACTATGGAGTTAGCGATATCATGAATCGTGAAGGGGTTTAACCTTCACCCTGTGAACGGTTCACAAGTTCCTAAAACTAGTTGGCGACTTTTTTCTCTAGCTTCCTTCCCTTTGGACGCCA
Source organism: Chenopodium album (assembly GCF_948465745.1). Lineage (NCBI taxonomy): Eukaryota > Viridiplantae > Streptophyta > Magnoliopsida > Caryophyllales > Amaranthaceae > Chenopodium > Chenopodium album. Next base: position 48,588,283 of record NC_137843.1, read on the forward strand.
CCATGCTTAAGTGTATGATTACAGTTGAGCTCAATTGTGGGATGCTTGAAACATTCCCTACAGAAGGGTCCAAAGGATTTAATCCCATTCCTAAACCAATTAGGATTAATTAGAAGTTTCTATAAGTTTCTAAAAGAACTTAATTATCCTTTTTAAAAAGATAAGATTAAAGATTTTGAAATTGAATAAACCTCTTCTTTTTTAACGTTCTAAGTCTATTCAAATTAAAAGACGTTCAAAGATAGTCAGATATGATTTTTTTTGCCTTGTATTTTTTATCCAAATCTTATATGGTTAGATAGCTCTTGAAATTATCTTTTCAATAATATATTATAATGTTAATTCCGAGTTATAAAGAAAAAGATATAAAAGAAATATGAAACTCTATCCAAAACTGACACCGTATTTTGGCCATATCTTATATTCTACAAAATGATTTTAATTGGATTCTAATTGAGTTAGAAAGTAGACTTCAAGAGTTTTCCAACAACATATTATTTATCTTATTTCGATTTTTGGATCAAAATATATGATAACAAAAACCGCAAAAACTGCTGCCTATCACAAGAGTTTTATTCCGATTCGAATTCGGATCTTTTCTTGGTTCTTTGACCCTTCTTTTCTCTTTATAAATAGAGGTCATATCATCCCTTTTTCAATCATCAACAAGCTTGATCGCCAAAAATCATTCTCTCTTCCTCTCTTATACACCAAAAATCATTATCTCTTCCTCTCTTATACACAAAATTATTCTCTCTTCCTCTCTTATACACCAACTCATTCTCTCTTCCTCTCTTACACACCAAAAAATCATTCTCTCTCTCTCTCTCTCTCTCTCTCTCTCTCTCTCTCTCCCTTATGCTTTAGCCTAATTTCTAGCCTTAAACCTATATTCCTAATCACAATACTTCCCCTAAGCACTCCAAGGAGTACATACTTGACCCGAGGTTCCGTCCTTAAACCAAGGCGTGAAAGGTAGAATTAACTGAGTGTTTGGACCAAATCAACTCTACTTTTTTAATTTAATTTCAATTTGATTTATATTCTCATTGAATTTACTAACAGTTTATTCATGATGTAGCAATTGAAGGAAACACGGAACGTGAATTATTATTCACCTAATTACTCTTTTTATTATTCTTGTTGCTAGTATCATGATTAGGTTTATTTATACTTGATTTGACTAACATTATTATTGTTAAATTGCTTCATTGTTTATTCTATTATATTTTTATTGATCACCATATTGCATGTTTAAAAGGAATATGTCATTGAAAAATCACGACTAATAAGATAATTTGGACAACCGGTTTAGGTTCCTTTTTAATCTTGTTGTTTAATCAAGTGATCACAAATATTTTAGGATTATATGTTGCATTAATATTCAACCAATTTAGCATAATAATAGTTTGGAGCGAATTGAATCTTTGTTTGTATGCCATTGAGATCGCAGGAATCACTTTTCACTATAGGAATCGAGTAAAGGCCAAAACGTGCGAATTTGACTTCATGACTCACTTCGTACCATCATCCCTAATCCTATCGTGGTTCCGAACCATATGGAGTTAGTAATCTCATGGATTATGAATGGGGTTTAACCTTCACGGGTCAATCGTTGTTGCCTTCGTTGTCCCTTAATCGTGGTTGCCTTTATTGATCCGTGAACGGTTTACAAGTTCCTTAAAAACTTGTTGGGGGCTCCCTACTTTCCTAGTCTCTAATCGTGTTATGTGAATTCCCACTTCCTATGAGTGCCAAGCATATTCATACATGCTTAGCGTAGGCGCACTTTGAACGATGCCTACAATTAGTAATCTGCCCGATTACAATTTTGATTGATGATCGGCCTGATGACGATCACCTTATTGAGTTAAGTGCCTAAACATCGGCTCATTACAAAGCATATTTGATAATCACCTAAACATCGTCTCATTACACTTGGAAATGCCTAAGAACCGGCCGAGCACATCGCGCCTAAGCACCGACAAAGCACATTGCGCCTAAGCATAGGCAAAGCGTATTACACCTGAACATTAGTTGAGCATATTTAATACACCTAAGCATTGGTTAAGTCTACCTAGGCATTGGTTAGGCACATTTCATCACACCTAAGCATTGGTGTAGTCTACCTAAGCATTGGTTGGGCGCATTACAATACACCTAAGCATTGGTAAATCCCTCTAAAGTATTGGCGAGGTTTGAGGATTGCTAAGCATTGTGCTCTTTGACGGCTTTCCCTAGTGTGTGGAGGTTGTCAACATTGATTTGTCTCGTCTAAGCACTGGTGAGATTTGGAGATGGCAACATACTGCGGCCTTTGACGGTGTCCCTAAGCATTGTGGAAATTGCCACCTTAATCCAAAAGTGGTGAAGCACTGCCATGGCGAAGCACTGCCATGGCGAAGCACTGCCACGATATTGAAGATGCATGGCGAAGCACTGTCATCTGCGGCGATATTCCCTAGGGTGTAGAAGATTGTCACTACAAATGAAGATGCGAAGCACTTCTATCTTCAACGGCGTTCACTAAGCATTGTAGAGGTTGTCAAACAAATTGGATCCGACGAGATGTCACCCCGAGATGTGTACCCAACAGTGCAAGATATGCATTTCTAACTCCTTTATTTGTAGAATAATGCTATTCTACAGGTATCGGTGTTAAACAGAATTATTTAGGATCGCAGAACATTCTGAATTATTCTACGTCCCTATCAATTCGCTTTGAATTTTGTTTTCAAAACTTATGTTTCTCCAAACTCAGTCAAAGTGGGTGCTTCTATAGACACCTGATTGTGTCTCCCAAAAAACCAAACTCAGTGATGAGTACCTTTCACGTCTTTGATTATCGAGTTAGGTGAGGAGTTAAAGAGTCTCATGAATTTCCCTTAAGCCTTAACCATTTTAACCATTCCTTGAAAAATTTTACCCAAAATTATTCATTTCGTGCCTTTAAACCCAAAATCATTAATTTTGTATCTTTTAAAATCATTCATTTAGTGTCCTCTTTACTAAAACGTACAAACCAGATTATTTTGGTCCATAATACTTGTCCAATTATTGTGGATTTGGATAGGTCTTGAAAACACCTTTCCAACGATACATTATGATCCCAAATCCGAGTTATAATGAAAAAGTTATAGCCAAAATGCTAAACCAAGCCCAAACCGAGCTTTACCTGCGACCTAATGATCATGTGGAGGGTCCATTATCCTTAACCTCATTCTTAAACCAATTAAGATTTAATAAAAACTTCTAGAATCATCTAAAAGGTTGTTTTGGATCCTAAATTCATTCGGATTTGTTATTAGCTTCTAGAATCCTCTAGAAGGTTCTAATTTGTCCTGTTATTGAAATGATAAAGACTTAGGATTTCACATCGCATAAAATACTTGTTTTTCAATGATTTTATTTCCGATAAAATTAAAATACGTACAGAAGTTTGACTAAACTAATTTGATCAGAAGTCAGATTCCATACGTATTCTATATTCAAAAAAGTATCTCTGGGCGATAAAAATATCACGCTGCGATACGCATATCGCATTGCAATAGAAATATCGCGTCGCAATAAATCTATCGCTTCACGATATAATCTGTTTTACTTTGAGTCAAATTCTGGCTCTTTTCTGATCTTCAAACCCCGTTTTACGCCTTTAAGTAGAGGTCGTTTTCCTCTGTTTTCATTCACCAACAATCATCATCTAATTCCCTTTCTAAGAGAAAGCTTATTTTCTCTCTCTCTCTCTCTCTTAATTTCTTAGCCTAGCCTTGATCTAGACTTAGCCTAAACACATAACCTTTGATACTTTTCCTAATCATACACCATACTTCCGTCAAGAGATTTGAATACTTTTAGCCAAAACTCGTCGTTGTCTTACACCTCGACGTGAAAAGTTGATAGTTATAAGGGTTTGGTCCCAAATCTATATCTCAATTATTATTTGATTGATTTAATCTTTCTTGAAGTTTATTACGTGTGTATTATTTTGATAGAAAGAGGTACGAGGCATCAAAGTGAGTAATTCGATTACTTAATTATTATTTTGATGTAGAAATCATGCTTAGAATTTTATATTAATTCCTAGTATCATGTTAGGATGTTTTTATGATTTCTAGTATCATGTTTCTAGCAACATGTTTAGGCTAATGCTTTGATCTTTATTATTAGTCACATGTACATGCTAGGATTTGTCATTAATCTGTTTAGTATTATGCCTAGGATCTTGCTAATAATGTTTTGATATTATTATCATAATGATGATTGTTGTGTCAATAATAATACATTGCTTGATTATTCATGATTATTTGTTATTTCTTGATCACGCCCTTTCTTGCAGGATTAAAGGGAATTTATACTTGAAATCACGCCCAATAAGATAATTAATAAATTTATTTACGCTAATATGATTTTAATTCAAGTGATCACAAAAAATAGATTTATTTGTGCATTAATAATCAACCAACGTAGATTAAATATGTTTAGGATTAACTTAATGTATGTATGTTGATCGGAAAGCGCACATGAATATCATAAGAATTAAGTAGAGGTTGATTTAGGGTGCGTTCATTCTCTTTTAGGTTGGATTCGTACCATCATCCTCAAATATCCAGTCATGGTTTTGGACCACTATGGTGTTAGCGATCTCCATGATTATGAATGGGGTGTAACCTTCCCACCCGTGAACGGTTTACAAGTTCCTAAATTTTTTGGTGACTCTTTTATCTCTAGCTTCCTTCCTTTTGGATGCCACCATGCTTAGATGCATGATCACAGTGGGGGTCAAAGTTGATGTTAGAAATACTCCCTACAGTCCTCATCATTGTGCATAATAGTGAATCATACAACATTACTCATAGTTAAAGACTAATACTCAACTTCATATACCAAGAATTAACATACATTCTTTACCGGGCAAATCAACTAGTCAAGCACTATATTCACAGGTAGTTGGGAAAAATTTACACATGTTAAGATTTCAAGGCTATCAAACATCACATGTGACCAACTAATCCACAATGTTCATCATTAATAACCAAGAGTCAAAACAAATTTTCCAAACAATTTTCATTAAGGGACACAGGAAAGCATGATTTATCTTTTCATTGGAATGTAATTTTGCATTTTTTTAAAAAGCGATAAAATCTGATCCTAAGAAAGCAATAAAATAGAGAAGAGAAAAAGAATACCATATAAAATAAATCATCTCCCCCCCCCCAATCCAAATCAAGCAATACACTCATTGACTTGGGAGTGTAGCTACGAGTAGCTACTCATCATCATCATCGTCTACATCTATCCTAGCATAGCTACCACAACCTCCATGGCTAGAACCAGCACCTCCATGACCCGAAATACCTGCAAAATAGTTAGGATCCACATTCCCACCTAACCATCCAAAAGGAACATCGGCCCCATAACAATGGAAAGAAGAGTAGTCCACATAAGAACCATAAACACTAGGGGTGGTGTATCCTCTTTGGGGAGGTTAAAACCAATAGGGAAGAATAGCTTTTGGGGGGGGGGGGGATAGCACCTCTGTGAGCATAATAACCACACATGGGATATAAACCCCTCCCTAGGTTTCGCTCAACATATCCGTGATAGGAATGGTGTCCTTCGAACAAGTGTATTATTCTGATAGAGGGTTCGGAATTATTAGAAAGCTAATTATTCAGTAAGATCAAGTGATCAGAATTCCTAGCTGGAGACAACTTTCGATCAATAATATTAATGTAGAATTAATATTATAGCTTAATATTGACTAAACCCTACAGATCACACTCAATCAAGTAACCAATCCGTGACGACAAATTAATTCGAAGGAATTAATGAGTCGTTAGAGTATTATGAGCATAGACGTCGGAAGTCGAGCTACGAGCGTCGAAACCGAGCGTCACAAGTCAAATCGGATTAATGAAACGACGAGACGGTAAAATCAAGCAAACAACAAGTCAATGCTCGGGAAAATCCTAGCCTCGGATTGGCCTAGCCAATTGAAGGCTAGTATGGCTAACCAAAGACATTGCCGCAAGGCTCGGCTCGGCCACAAGCTCAACATGCCTAGTGGCCAAGATAGCAGGCCGTGCTAGCCTTGCGTGCAAGGCTAGGCTGCCGCAGCCAGCCGCACTTGCTAGGCATGGCAGTAGCTAGCTCGTACCATCGCAAGCAAGGGCAGCAGCACTTGTGTGTTGTGCCTTTCGTGCAAGACAGCAGCGTGCTTGGCTGCGCCAAGCACAAGCATCGCAGCAGCAGCATCACACAATTGCGTGCGTGGGCTGTGGGCTGTGCATATAGGTGCGCTAGGCTGCATGTACATGCTGCCGAGATGGCAGACCCACCCGAGGCACAAGGCAGCTAGCTAGGCATGCCTTGGTGCCCAAGCTCAGGTGGCCAGTTGGTGGCTTGTGCGTGTGCCATGTGAAAGCCAGCTTTGATGAGGAGCCTTGGAAGGCAAGGGAAATTGGTCCCCTCCCCTTGGTGGTCCTCACCTACCCTTGGTCATATTATGACACTTGTTATTTGTTTATTGTTTTGCCTTTTTTCTTTTGATTTTTTATTTAAATTAAATTAGAAAAAAGGATTTTACCAACTCTCTCACATTGATGGGAGAGAGGACTGTTCATGTGAATTTCTCTACAAATACCAAGCTTTGGGATTTAAGAAAGTCCACTTTTGACTTGTGAGCTTGAAAGGATCACCAAAGCGTGAACACTTTCGCTCGTAATACTCTAAGTTCTTTTGGTCTAGCCCCGACTAAGCTCCGGGATAGGGGTAGTACGGGTCGTTCTTGTGGGTGGACTTCGTAGGAGGTTCTCGCATTTGCAAAACTCGAGTAGCTTTCCATGTACGAGCTCGTTAAGGAGCGAAGCACGCTACAAGGGTAAAATCGTCTTTCCTTTCTCTTTTTAATTATGTTATTAATTACGTTAATTAATTTGCTTATATTTAGTTGCATTTATTCAAGTGCAGGTCTTGGGGTCGGGTTTTGTTTCCGCGTGGTGTTGGACATCATGAAATCCAACAGCGGTATCGGAGCCTAACTCATTCAAATTTTTGTAACTATTTTTCAAGGTTATTTAAATGGCTTTAAATTTCTGGTTATGCTTGTTAATTAGATTAGAAGCTCGTTTTGTTTATTTTATGCTCGATTTTAAATCGAAGTTTGGCTCCATAACCTAGATTTCAACCCATGACTAGTGAATTTTGGGTGGAATAGATATTCTGGAACACTTTTGATCCATTTTGGATTGTTCAGAAGCCAAATTCTGCTCGGAAACATTGTTATCGAGGCTTTTTCATTTTATCAAAAATTTTTAATTCTTTAAACCTTGTTTGTTTAATGGCACATTAATTGTTCATTATATGTATGGTTATTATTATTACCTACTGCATATATAAGCTTGTTTTGAGCATTATTATTAAGTTATAATTAGTGCTCAAGTAGTTGGCTAATTTTTCACAAATTACATTGTGTGTGAAAAAGTTTGTGTTTGAAGCTTTCAAGTATTAAAGTTCTAATCTTTGATTATTTTTAGTGATGGGAACTTTATATATTACTAGATTCCGTGATTGTTTATTGAATTTCTTGATTTAATCATTTATCCAAGTTGATTAAAGTCATAAAGTTTCAAACTTGTGAATGAAATATAATTAGTCTTCATATTGAAAGATGTAATTTTTTCAAGAATGCACAAGTTGATGTTGGAATTTTTTTTTTTTTTTTTTTTTTTTTTTTTGAATGTTTGAGTTCATGTTTCCAAATTCTTTTATTTTTGTCAAAACTCATTGTTAATTTACGTATGGTTAAATTAATTATGAGATTAGCCCTTATCAATTTTGTGGCATCAAGTTAAACAAAAATAATTTAAAGGTTGGTTCTTGAAATTAATTTTGGTTATGCACTTGAAATTGAATTTATTTGAGTTAGACGCATTTTATTTTTCATTTTTTCCAAAAGTTAGTTCTAAAATTAACTTAGAATGAATCGTATACGTCACACAAAATCGGAGTAAAGATCCCGAGGCAAGAGCACGCAAACCGAAGCACTCCACCCACGCAAATCCCTCAGCCAGCTGGGCTGCTTGCGCAGCCCACATGTGGCTGCCAAGGGTGCAGGGTGGTGCCTCGGCTAGCCGTTGCTTGAACCATGTGTGCGCGGCATGTGCATGCTTGGTGTTGTTATGTTGCGGATGTTGCGACGGTGTGCGGCAGGCTGCTGCGAGGCAGCATAGGCTCGCACAGCAGCAAGCCCGTAGTGGCCTTCACGAGCCAAGTCGTCGCAAGCACGCCTCGTAGAAAACATTATGCGTATGCGGTGCTGTAGGCTATGGGGTGACGCTTGGCGCGGCCATGGCTGTGCAGGTGAGCCCACACAATAGCAACTGAGGCCTTAGTGCCTAGCACACCGAGCCGAAAGGCTTGATGCTAGACACTAGATCGTTTTAGGGCTATATAATTTTGTGTTGTTTTACCGATTTAATTATTTAATGTTGTTTAAATTATTTTAATTAAAAATGGAGGCTAAGCCTAGGGTTATGAGCGGCATTTGCAAAATTTTATTTGGAAAAATTATAGGTTTACCGATATAATTAATCTGATTAATTAAGATGGATGCGGAACTTAGTGGGAGCTTCGTTGTTTATTGTTTTTAATCACATAATTGATTAACAACTTTGACTAGTTTTAATTAGGCGCGTTAATTTGATCAACCACCTTAATTAGTTACTAGTTTACACAAATGTTGCATTGTTACTTGTTTTTGTTGTAACATGCATGGGCCATTCACATATAGTGAATGGATGAATGGAATGTACATTCTCTCACAGGTTTTATTAAAATGGCAACTAGTGGGGCCCGATTAGATAGAAAATACGGACTACGATCCGTTATGTATTTTTGTAAAACTAAATACGGTCTGCGAACCGTTGTGTATTTTTGTACCTTAATATTTAGATTAATCCTAGTCATAGTTGCATAAACGATGGTGATGTCTTTAAGATGGCGTTTCTTTTAAGACGATGCCTTAAAGTTGCAATGAAGACCCTTGAAGACCTGAAGCCTCAAGGAGTCATGCTAGTTGTCAAATGCATCTTTTACTTATGTTTTCGATATATATTTATGCTTAATTATATATGAACGATATGTTAGATGCATGCTTAGGATTTCGAATGTTGTGATGATTAATTAAGTTCACTTAAATCAACCAACATAGCAACCCTAGGTCCCTAAAATATTGAGTAAAATTTTCCATTCCAAAAATGACACTTACCGAATTAATGAGAATAGTGATGGGCTACGCCAAAGCGAGGCCTCACTATTTTCCTAGGAACGTAAGGTATATCAGGTATACATGTAGATTTTTTATTAAACTCAACAGTATCAGTAAGGAGCCCTTAGATATCATGGCAATTGAGATAAACGTCATAAAGCATTAGATGCGACATATTATCGAACCAAGAATAGCTTAGAGCTATTAGCAAGGTTTTGCTTACCTTAGAATAATAAGTGTTAAGACAAGCCAAAGCATGCTTAATCACTCATTGATTCTTTGGATCTTGGAATCATTTTATTCTCGCCAAATGGGGACAAATTTAATGTGTAGATAAAATGCTTAATAACCTTGAAAATTGCACGAATGCTTTAAAATTCAAACTCATTGTTTCATGAATGGTTTTTCATTTCAAATTCTATTAATTGTAGAACCATGTCTTCAACTAATACTGACAACGACTACATGTGCCCGGAACTCCCGGAGAAATTGGCATTTTGTCTAAATTTTACCAATTTCAAGGAATGGGAAGAACTCCGGAAAAATCTTCGGAATTGTTCCATGGAGTACTTTCTTGACACTCCCATTCCAAGCTTCTTTGCCAAAGGGATCATGAGTGATGTAACTCGTGAGACTTGGTCCTTGAATTGTGACAAGGTCACACTTTTGATGAGGAATTCCCTTTTGGAGGATTGGAAGAGGAGATTCACCTCATACCTTCCTTACATGCTTCTTAGTAGTCTTAAGGAGCTTGTAACTATGTCTTTCGAGACAAGGGACTTGAATGTTCATAACTTAACCAAATCATTTATGAACATGAAGATCAAGATCCCAGAGGAAGGTTGTCTAGCTAAGGAAAGGCTCAAAGTGTGGACTAAGGTCTACAATGCTAGACTTACACTCGGAAGGCCTCTTCAATCTCATGTGCTTCGAATGACAAGGCTTTTCAAGAACTTGGAGCTCATTGGGAAGCCATTGGAGGATGAACAAGCGGCTCATATGCTACTAAGCTCACTCCACTCAGGCTATGTTGTGTTGAAAATGCATTTAACAGCCAATCGAGATAAACTCTTATTGATGGAGGTTGTTCAAGAGCTTCGTATAGCTGATTCTTGCAAGGGTACCAGGTTTTCTCTAAGCCCTAAGAAGAGGGAAATCAAAGACAAGGCAAAGATGCGATTCTTCTATTGTAGTAGGCAAGGCCACTACAAAAGGGAATGCAGCGAGTACCTAGAAGATGAGGCGAAGGGAAAAGTAGCTTTCACCTCAGGTATCTTATTTATGAACCATCACTTGAAGCAATTCATAAGGTATTAGATACCATAAATGACTCACTATATACTCCTATTTCAGGAACTAAGTGAGAAGATCTTCACAAGTGAATGTGCATTTACAAGAAGAAGAAGAAGACAATCTTTCCATCAAGCTTGTAACCACATAGTTTGTCTTGAAATAGAACTTATTCTAGTTTTATTGTTGAACATATTTTGATCTTTTGGCGTTGGACATAGAGTTGTTTGATCACAAGAGTATAACAAGTGATTATTTTGAAAGTCTTGCTTATATGTTTTATGGCATGACACGTTTATCCGAATGTGCTTTCTTTAGAAAAACATGTTTATATTGTCAATGATGCCACCAAAAGACCTAAGACCATTGAGTCAAATCAGACATACTTGTGGCATTGTCATCTTGACCACATTAACATCAAGCGCATAAAGAAACTTCTACATGAAGGTATTCTTGACTCATTTTATTTACAATCATTAGAGAATTGCGAAGGACGCTTGTTAGGCAAGATGATAAAGCAGTCATTCTCCAAGTTGGGAGAAAGGGCAAGTGATTTATTAGGCCTAATACACACCGATGTATGCGGTCCAATGAGCACACACGCAAGGAATGGTTATCGATATTTTATCACCTTCACAGACGACTATAGTATATATGGATATGTCTACCTTATGTCAAAAAATCTGAATCATTTGAGAAATTCAAAGAATTTCAGAGTGAAGTTGAAAACCAGCTTGGCAAGAAAATCAAAGCCCTTTGATCGGATCGAAGTGGTGAATATTTGAGCCATGAATTCGACGATCACCTGAAAGAACATGGTATTCTTGTAGAATTGACACCTCCAGGAACTCCACAATGGAACAAAAGATCTGAAAGGAGAAATCGAACCTCGCTAGACATGGTACGATCAACAATGGGTCTTAGTGATCTTCCTGTGTCTTTCTAAGGACACACACTTCTAACCGCGGCACTAACATTGAACCATGCTTCGTCAAAAGCTCTCGAAAAGACTCCATATGAATTATGGATGAAGAAATCTCCAAGGTTGTCTTTTCTCAAAATTTGGGGATGCGAAGTATATGTCAAAAGATTAATTTCTGACAAACTTCACCCTAAATCTGACAAGTGTTTCTTTGTGGGATATCCAAAAGAAATCAAGGGGTATTACTTCTACAATAAATTCGAGAACAAAGTGTTTGTTGCTCGCGATGGTATCTTTTTGGTGTTGGGTTTTGATGAGTCCGACTCACCGCGGAAGAAAACCCGAGCTAAGACCACACTCACAATAATTATAACCATAAAGCATAATTAAATTAAACAACAAGATTAAGAAAGAGATTAATACCTTTGGCGTGTTCTTCGCTCACTAAATGAGCTCTTACTTCGAAAGCTCTAAGCCCCGCTCACACGAGGACCTCCAACGAAGTCCACCCGCAACCCAAGCACCGAAAATGGTCTAATGCTTAGGAGTTAGCTAAGCCCGACCTAAACTCGAGTAATTAATTGTGTTCAAAGGTTTTCACAATGGTGATGCCTTTTTCAACACTTACTCAAGTGCTTTTCCCAATACCCCAACTTGGATATTTATAGGGAAAGGCAAGAGTGAGATTTCCACTCCCATCAATGTGGGAGAATTGATTTTTCTATTTTATTTTTAAATCAAAAATAAAATTAATAATCAAGCTACTAATAAATCAACAAGTAGCATATTCATAAGAGAGGTTAGGTAAGGACTACTTGGAAAAGGGGGGAACCAAACTTGCTCCCCACTCCTCTCCCATATCCAAGTGTGGGCTGCCAGCTGCTGTTATGCCTTCGCCCCAGCAAGCCACGCACCATTGTGCGGGTTGCTTGGTCGAGGCCTGCTACTAGCATGCCAGGCACCAATGTGGGGGGCTCCTAGCTGCAGCATACTAGCATGCCTCCCACATGGTGCGAGCTGCTAGCCGTAGCCTGCTAGCATGCCTCGCACATGGTACGGGCTGCTAGCCTTGGCCAGCTGCTAGCATGCTTCGCACATGGTGCGGGCTGCTAGATGTCCTTGCTAGCCAAGGTACGCTAGCACGCACCAGCCAACCTAGGCTCGGCATGGTGCGCTTGCTAGCCACCTTGCTAGGCCATATGCCCCTAGCACTCGGTTTGCTCGGGGCATTCCGATGCTAGGGGTATTTTGGTAATTTTGTTGATTTATTAGCAATTTTCTCGTCACGTCTTTTATTATTTTCGAATCGACTTCTGACGCACAATTTCGACGCTCCAAGCTCGAATTTCCGACGTCTAAATATTAATTACTCGGGCGACTCATTAATTCCTTCCAAATTAATTCGTCCCGTCGGTTCGTTAGTTACTTGGGTGTGACCCGAAGGGTTCAGTCAAGATTAAGCTGTAATATTAATTATACATTAATATTACTGATCAGAAGCGGCCTCCACCTAGGCATTCCGATCACTTGACCTCACTGAATAATTAGCTTTCTAATAATTCTAAACCCTCTATCGAAATAATACACTTGTTCGAAGGACACCATTCCTTTCATTTGGAGATGGAACACCTTTCCAAAATGACAAGTGGGAGGAAAATCAAACTCGATGAAGTTCAAAAGGACGAGAAACAAAGTCAAATTGATAGTCAAAGTGCTCAAACAGCATCTGTTGACATTGGTCAAACTATACAAAGTCAAACTGACAATGAAAATGCTAAGTCCATTACCCTACGTAGGTCACAAAGGCCAAGGTCTCAACCAGGTAGATATCTCGGTGTTGTACTAACCGAGAATCAAGACATCCTTGTCATGGATGGAGATGAGTCGGCAACCTACAAGCAAGCTATGACGAGCCCCGACTCTACTAAATGGCAAGAAGCCATAAAATCTGAGATGGACTCCATGTTTGAAAATCAAGTATGGGACTTGGTTGATTTGCCGAAGGTTATACACCTATCGGTTGCAAATGGATTTTCAAGATGAAAACCGACAAAGATGGAAATGTATTTATGTACAAAGCTAGACTGATAGCAAAAGGTTACAGGCATATTCACGGCGTTGATTATGATGAAACCTTTTCTCTAGTTGCAATGCTTAAGTCCGTCCGGATTATCCTAGCAATTGCTTCATATTACGATTACAAAATATAGCAGATGGACATCAAAACCGCCTTCCTAAATGGAATTTTAGAAGAAACTGTGTATATGACACATCCTGAAGGTTTTGTTGATCCAAGAAATGCTGGGAAGGTATGCAAGCTTAAGAAATCCATTTCTGGGTTGAAGCAAGCAAGCAAAAGTTTGAATCTGCGATTCGATGAAGCCATAAGCAAGTTTGGTTTTATCAAGAATCCAGATGAGTCTTATGTTTACAAGAAGGTCAGTGGGAGTGACATCGCCTTCCTCATCTTGTCGATGATATATTGCTCATTGGAAACAGCATTCCAATGTTAGAGTCTGTAAAGGCTTGGCTTGGAAAATTTTTTTCAAGGAAAAACTTGGGAGAGGCACAATATATTGGGCATCAAGATCTATAGGGATAGATCAAAGAGGATGATTGGATTGAGCCAAAGTACTTACATCGATAAGGTACTGGCACGATTCAATATGCAGGAGGCCAAGAGAGGTCACCTACCCATGTCACATGGCATAACCCTAAGAAAGAGCCAATTTCCAAAGACACCTGATGATCAGGAAAGGACGAATCATATTCCATACGCTACGCTTATTGGATCGATCATGTATGCCATGATATGTACTAGGTCAGATGTATTGTATGCTTTAAGTGCTACGAGTCGATACCAATTAAACTGCGGCCAAGAATATCCTAAAGTACCTAAAAAGGAACAGGGATAAATTCCTAATCTATGGTGGAAGTAATAAATTGGTTGTTGAAAGTTACACCGACGCAAGCTTCCAGATAGATAGAGACAACTTCAAGTCACTGTCAAGATACATCTTCTGTCTAAATGGAGGAGTGTTTAGTTAGAAGAGTGCTAAGCAAAGCACAACTACAGATTCTACAACTGAAGCCGAATACTTGGCAGCTTCTGAAGCAACTAAGAAGGCAGTTTGGATTCGCAAGTTCGTTGGTGAACTTGATGTTGTACCCTCCATCAAGGGTCTGATAGTAGACCTCTATTGTGACAACAATGGAGCTATTTCTCAGGCTAGAGAGCCAAGGGAACATCAGAAGGTCAAACATGTAAAAAGAAAATTTCACATGATAAAGGAATGGAAGTCCGTGTGTGAAATCAGAATTTGTAAGATTGAAACTGACAAGAATGTAGCCGATCCACTCACTAAACCTTTGCCTCATGTGAAACACAACAAACACGTTGAGGCAATGGGAATCGGGCATGTAGGAGATTGGCTTTGATTTCCCTAGTTATGTGTTTTAATTAATTTTGGATATTTTAATGTAAAACACTATGTTGAACCATTCAGTTTTTGGAGTAATTTAAATTTTATGCAATTTTATCACTCCATTTCTATTTAATTGTGGTTTAGAATTAAATAATGAGTCCATTCGATTTTGAGAATATTGAAACTAGGGTATCAAAACAATGTCTTGGATAAAGAAACACATATTAAGTGAACGTTGAATATTATAATCGAAATTATCCCTAATCAAGGTCATTTAAATGTTGGAAGATTAATGACCACTTGAGATTAGTGTGTAGTATGGTTTATAGCACCGTTTCTTGTGCTACAACAGCATGATTGTCGTAAATCAGTTGCACAGGTATTGGTTTAGAACCATACTGGATAGACCTATGAGAATACTTTTAAAGATTAAAAATCGTCTTAAGTATATTTCTTATTATGACTATCGGAACCTTTTTCCTCGACCATGAGTATTGCAAGTTCTCTTGTTTGAGTACTAGTCCCTTTTGATGTCTGTCAAACATCTGTCGTACAAGGGGATTATAATGGCAACACTCGAGAGGCTAGGTTGCCTTAGTAAGAGAAGCTTACATTACAAGATTGGGAATGTCCCCCTATTGAATAAATTGGGAACATGTCTTTGTTGTTTACAAAGCCTCTCGACGAGCGAGACTGTGAAAATGAATGGTCGTTCTAAGATGACCTTTAGAAAACATACGCTTATTGACAGTCAAACTCGAATATCGAGAAACACTTCTAGACGTAATAAGGATGACAAATAATCTTACCTTATAATTCATGAAGAGACATTAAGTGACATAGGAAATAGGCTATACACAAAAGCCGCACTTGTCCGGAAGGACAAGTGGGAGATTAATTGGAATGGTGTCCTTCGAACAAGTGTCTTATTCCGATAGAGAGTTCGGAATTATTAGAAAGCAAATTATTTAGTATGGTCAAGTGATCGGAATGAATAGCTGGAGGCCGCTTCCGATTAGTAATATTAATGTATAATTAATATTAAAGCTTAATCTTGATAGAACCCTACGGGTCACACCCAATCAAGTAACCGATCCGTGACGACGAATTATTTCGAAGGAATTAATGAGTCGTTAGAGTATTATGAATATAGACGTCTGAATTCGAGCTACAAGCATTGAAACCGAGCGTCACAATTCGAATTGAATTAATGAAACAACGAGACAGTAAAATCAATTAAACAACAAGTTAGTGCTCGGGAAAATCCTAGCCTCGGATTGGCCTAGCCAATCGAAGGCTATGATGGCTAGCATAGCTAGCCAAAGCCATTGCCATAAGGCAAGGCTCGGCCGCAAGCTCAGCATGCCTAGCATGGCCGACTAAACTGGCCGAACTAGCATTGCGTACAGGGCTAGGCTGCCGCAGCCAGCCGCACTTGCTAGGCGTGGCAGCAACCAACCCGCACCATCGCAAGCAAGGGCAGCAGCACTTGAGTGTTGTGCCTTGCATGCAGGGCAGTAGTATGTTGGGCCGCGCCTAACACAAGCATCGCAGCAACAGTAGCACGCAATTGCGTGCGTGGGCTGCGGGCTGTGCGGCTGGCGCGCTGGGCTGCCCACACATGCTGTCGAGCTGGCAGGACCAGCCGAGGCACAAGGCAGCCAGCTAGGCGTACCTTGGTGCCCAAGCTCGGGTGGCCAGCTGGCGGCTAGTGCATGTGCCATGTGGAAGCTGTCTTTGGTGAGGAGCCTTGGGGAGCAAAGAAAATTGGTCCCCTCCCCTTGGTGGTCTTCACCTACCGTTGGTCATATTATGACACTTGTTGTTTGTTGTTTTTTTTTTTTGCCTTTTTCTTTTGATTTTGATTTTGATTTAAATTAAATTAGAAAAAAAGGGATTTTACCAACTCTCCCACATTGATGAGAGAGAGGAATATTCATGGAATTTTCTCTATAAATACCAAGCTTTGGGATTTGAGAAAATTCTTTTTGAGTTGTGAGCTTGAAAGGATCACCAAAAGCGTGAACACTTTCTTTCGTAATACTCTAAGCTCTTTTAGTCTAGCCCCGTCTAAGCTCCGAGATAGGAGTCGTACGGGTCGTGCTTGTGGGTGGAATTCGTAGGAGGTTCTCACATTTGTGAAACTCAGGTAGCTTTTCAAGTACGAGCTCTTTAAGGAGCGAAGCACGCTACAAGGGTAAAATCATCTTTCCTTTCTCTTGTTAATTATGTTATTAATTATGTTAATTAATATGCTTATATTTAGTTGCATTTATTTATGTGCGGGTCTTGGGGTTGGGTTTTGTTTCCGCATGGTGTTGGACATCACAAAACGCAACAAAATTATCCCTAATCAAGGTCATTTAAATGTTAAACGATTAATGACCATTTGAGATTAGTGTGTTGTATGATTTATAGCACCATTTCTTGTGATACAAGGACACGATTGTCATAAATTATTTGCACAGGTATTGGTTTAGAACTATACCGGATCGACCTATGAGAATACTTTAAAAGATTAAAATTATCATAAGTATACTTCTTATTATGGCTATCAGAACCTCTTTCCTGGACCATGAGTATTTTAAGTTATCTTGTTTGATTACTTGTCCGCTTTCATGTTTTTCAAATGTCTTCCATACAAGGGGATTATAAAGGTGACACTCATGCGGCTAGGAACTCTCAATATGAGATTCTTACAATGCAACACTGGAAATGCCCCTATTAACAATAACGAATATGTCTTTGTTGTTTACAAGGCCTCTCGAAGAGCGAGACTGTGAAAATGTATGATCGTGCTCAGATGGATTTCAGAAATCATCTGCTTATTGACAGTCAAACTCAGAAATCGAGAAATACTTCTGGACGTAATAATTGTGACGAAGAATCTTACCTTACAGTTCATGAAGAGACATTAAGCGATGTAGGAAATAGGCTATACACTAACAGCACACTTGTCCGAAAAGACAAGTGGGAGATTAAAAGGAATGATGTCCTTCAAAAAAGTGTTTTATCCGATAGAGGGTTCGGAATTATTAGAAAGCTAATTATTTAGTGAGGTTAAGTGATCGGAATGCCTAGCTGGAGGCCGCTTCCAATCAGTAATATTATTTCATAATTAAAATACAGCTTAGTCTTGACTGAACCCTTCGGGTCACACCCAATCGAGTAACCGACCCAAGACGACAAATTAATCTAAAGGATTAAATGAGTCATTAAAGTATTATGAAAAAAGACGTCAGATTCCGAGCATAGAGCGTTATAAGTCGAGTCAAATTTAGGAATCGACTAGACGAGAAATCAAGAAAACAACAAGTCAAAATATAGCCCTAGTCTTAGGTTGGCCTAGCCAATTGAGAGCTATGCTATATAGGCTAGCTAGCCATAGCTGCAAGCCTAGCAACCCCATGAGGGTGCTAGTTGGTGCTTATTGGCCGATCTCGCAAGCTAGCAGTGCTAGCAAAGAAGGCCGCAAGCTTGCGTGCTGTGCCTCATTAGCAACTGCTAGCAATAGCTAGGCGTGCTAGCTCGCACAGCCCGCACCATCACAGTGTGGCCAGCAGTAAGACATTGCTCGATGGGCCTTGCGCGCATATACGATAGCATCAGCGCCAAGCAGCCCGCAATAATGTGTGGCGTGCTGGAGCGGGTTGCCAGCACATGCGACCAGCTGGCAGGCCCAGCCAAGGGGCCAGGTCGCCAGCGCGGCAACCTTGGCGCCCAAGGCAGGCCACGCCAATTGGCGCAGTGCCATTTGTCGCGTGTGTGGGTACCCATTTGTGTGAGTTTTCTTGGGGATCAAGGGGTGGTTGGTCCCCCTCTATAGTCCTCACCTAACCCTTTCCTCATCAGGTGACAATTGTTGTTTGTTGATTAATTTTCCTTTTGATTTGATTTTTGAATTAAAATTAAATTGCAAAAAGGCATTTTATCAACTCTCGCACATTGATGGGAGACTGGAATTCTTGAGGGG
This sequence comes from Chenopodium album, assembly GCF_948465745.1. Lineage (NCBI taxonomy): Eukaryota > Viridiplantae > Streptophyta > Magnoliopsida > Caryophyllales > Amaranthaceae > Chenopodium > Chenopodium album. The sequence continues at coordinate 48,607,161 of NC_137843.1, forward strand.
ATTTCCCTATAAATACCGGCCATGGGGAATTGGGAAACACAATTGAGTTGTGAACTTGAATGGATCTCAACAAGGATAACACTTTCGTTCTAATACTCTAAGTATCTTTTAATCAAGCCCTGGCTAAGCTCCGGGGTAGGGGCCGTTCCGATCGGGTCTCGAGGGTGAGAGACGTTGGAGTCTTATGCGTGTGCGGAGCTTTAAACACTTTCAAGTAAGAGCTCGGATAGAGCGAAGCACGCGTCAAAGGTATAATCGTTTTTCTCTTTCATCCTTAGTTAATTAATTATGTGATTAATAATCAATATGCTTGTTTAGTTACTATAATTTATGTGCGAATTTTGGGAGGGTTTTGTTTTGCGTGGTGTCCGACATCACGAAACCCAACAGTTTTGCATCCTTTGCTAGTAACCACCACCTTCTCCCATCCTTTGATTTGAAGCTCTGGATGAACAATGGGTGTCGTTGGTTGCCTTGATTGCTCTCCTGTTTGTCCTCTTGATCTTTTTGAAGCCATTAAGAAGTTGATTTTTGATGAACTTGAGATTTTCTCTCTCTAGGGTTTCCTAAAATATTGAGAAAACAAAGAGAAATTAGGTAGGAAATGTATATGATGGTGAGAGGATTCAAAATATGGTAAAATTGTTGAGATTTGATGAGAAAATTAAAAGAGATCTTGATTTGAAGATGAAGTTTGAAGGTTTGAAAATGGAGTTTAGAGAGAGAAAGTGAATATAAAAGATATGAAAGAAGGAAGAAAGTGAAAGAACGAAAGAGAAAAAGGAGTTTATGTAGCCCGGCAACGGCGCCAAATTTTGACAGGGTAAAGTCGTATTAGCTAATCAAAAGTAATTCCTAAAACCACTAACTAAAATAGATAGAGAAGTAGGGTCGAGTCCAAAGGGAAACAGTGTTCTTCTATTCCTAATTAATTAATATAATCTAAATTATCAAGAAACAAATAAGATTTGTATGAATTAATCTAAGGGAATAACCAATAATAAAAATCCTAGGGTCAAGGGTTCACCAATAATTAATATTCCGAGATACAACATAACGATGAAGGATTAATATCGCAAACATAACATGATTAACAGGCTCTCGCAATTTATTAATCAACATAGATCTAACAGGCTCTCGCAATTTACTAGATCTAAGTTCCTATTGAAAATATCCTTTATTATCAAATTAACATCTACTCCATTCATCAATTCAATATTGTTATACTTTCACAATTAAATCACATCTGCTTGATTCATAATCCAATTATAAAGAATTAAAATAATTCAATAAGAATTATTATGCAATATTAATATTCAATAATAACAAATTATCCCTTCATATTAATTATAGATCCCCTTAGAACCCTAGAAATTAACTACTCACACATATTTAAATCTAAACTAATCAAAGCATATATAAAAGACATGATTAAAATCAAAGAACAAAAATAGCAAAGCAATTAAAATCAAAGCGATAAACAAAGCAATAAAAGAGACGAGAAATAATACCGAATGAAGGAAATATGAAATTGCGCCTAAAGGGGAAAACTTGAGTTCAATAATAATCTCTCACTAAAATCTCTCCAAAAGCTTAAAAATGAAAATTGTAATTTAAAAACATAGCTCATAACGCTTACAAAAAGAGTTTAAATACCAAACCCAAAAATAACCAAAACGACAAGTCTTAAAATCTCTGGAAATACTCAAGCCCGATCAGGCAAAAGGCCGCCCGATCAGGCCCGCCTTTTTCTTCACACCGCCTTTCTGAGCATCCCCCCGATCGTGCTTGGTCTTTTTCTTGGCCGAGTTTCCTTTTTCTTTTCCTTTGGGCTCCAATTACTTGTGACCAAAATTTTCTTCTTCCTTGGTCCATTACTTGGATCAATTCCATAAACTAAGCCCTTAGTCACCGAAATAATTGGCCTTAGGCTACAAACGGCGGTCATGAACGTGATCATAGCTTCGGTATCCCGTAGTGGCCGGAAAACCATAGAAATCACCATCAAATTTAGGAAATTCTTACAAAACAAATGTCAACTCTATTAAACACTCGAAACCACACATTAGTACTAAAAATAGCCCTGAAGAGCTCAAATATGCATAAAAATGATCGTGGACGGGGGATAAAATAGCATATAAAACACATATATCAATTATGCGCCGGAGCAAGCTAATTCAACTACAAGACTCCTATCATATCGTCCCACTTGAATCTAATTCATGCGAAAATCTTAAAAGAGTTGAAGAGAATATTATGTTGTTGCTCCAACCCCACGTAGGTCAACTAAAATCAGAAACAAAAAGTTTGTTGATGTTTATGTTTTTAGAATCTAGTAGACTTGCCTGATGGGGTCAAACCTATAGTTTGCAAGTGGCATACAAGATAAAAATAGACAAAGATCGATGGGAATGTCGACATCATAAAGCGAGACTGGTCGCATATGGATTCAGATAAATTCATGGTTTTGACTATGACGAAACCTTTTCCCCGGTAGCAATGCTTAAGTCAATTTAGATCCTTATAGTGATTGTTGCCTACTTTGATTATGAAACATGGTATATGGATGTTAATGACACCTTCTTGAATGGGTTCTTGACGAAGGATGTGTACATGACACAACTTAAGGATTTGAAGATATAGAAAATCCTAGAAAGGTTTGTGTAGACACCCAAATGTGTCTCCCCCAAAACCAAATCCAGTGATGAATACTTTTCACGTCATTGATTATTGAACGAAGTGAAAGTATGAAAAGTCTAAGTGATGCGGTTGTTTTAATAAATATACTTCTTTTTGTTTTTTAAAATATACTTTATTTATGAAAATAGTCAGTCCAATTTAGTTTGATCCATGACAAGGGTCAATAATAGTGTATTTGGATCGGGCTCGCAAAGAGTTTTTCAACGATATATTATAAGCCCAATTCCGATGAACAATGAGGAAGTTATGGCCTAAATACTAAGTTGGGCTTGAAATGGTTTTATGGCCCAATGATCTAGTGGAAGGCCCATTAATTATTATTCCTAAAGTTATTAGGATTGATTTTAATCTTCTAGAATAATCTAGAAGGTTCTTTTAAATTCTAATAGAGTTAGGATTAACAATTATCTTTTTAGGAAGATGATGAATTTGATTTGAAATAAAATAAGTGTTTTATTATGATAAATCTATTTTTACAATTGATACACGCGGAGTCTAATTGCTTAATCATATTAGGAAAAGCATTCCGTACAAAAGCGCGTTTTATCTTTTGAACCTGCGCCAAACGACAGCCTTGTCGCACGACGACAGACCCTGTCACCATGCGTGATTCCTGTCGTTTCGCGCTAAATCCTGTCGTTCGCAACAGGAGCTGTTTTATTTCGATTCGAATTCTAACTCTTTTCTATCGTTTTCGGACTATTTTCTCTATAAATAGGGTCTTTATTCCCCGTTTTTATGGAGGAACAATCAGCAATATTCTATTATTTTCTCTCTTTTAAGCAATAGCTTTTCTTTCTCCCTCTTGCTTTCTAACTATCTTTTTCAAACAAAATACCGCATTCACAAGTCCTAGATGCATCTAGCCAAGCTTGAAGTTGCCTTCGCCCTAGACGTGAAAGGTTGATAATTTCTGAGGGTTTGGTCCCAAATCCCTATTTCAATTAATTAATTGTTTGATTTAATATTTTCCTTGAAGTTCCTAACGCGTGTATTTTGTTATTAGAAAGAGATACGAGGCAACGAAGTAAGTAATTTAATTACCTAATTATTCCTTTAGAAAGCATGTTCATATTGTTCTTAGTTACATGTTAGGTTGTTTTTATTGCTTTCTAGTATCATGTTTAGGTTGCTTCCTATCTCTTCTATCGTGTTAGTATCATGCCTAGGATCTTGCTAATATTATGCTTTATTGAATATTATGATGATGATGATTTGTTGTTAATAATATTATGTGGCTTGTTATTATTATTGTTGTTGCTTGGTCACGCCCTCTCTTGCAGGATTAAAGGGAATTTGTACTTGTAATCACGCTTAATAAGATATTAATAATCTTGTTTAGGCTAATATGATTATAATTCAAGTGATTGCCAATAATAGTTTTGTTCGTGCATTATTATTCAACCAACATAGATAAAACAGGTTTAGGGTTAATATATTGATTGTATGTTAGTCAGAAAGCGCACATGAATATGAGAAGAATAAAGTAGAGGCCTATTTTTAGGGCAGGTTCAATCTCTTTTAGGTTGGATTTGTACCTTCATCCTCGAATATCTAGTCACGGTTCCAAACCACTATGGAGTTAGCGATCTCATGGATCGTGAAGGGGTGTAACCTTCACCCTGTGAACGGTTTACAAGTTCCTAAAACTTGTTGGCGACTCTTTTGCTCTAGCTTCCTTCCCTTTGGACGCCACCATACTTAAGTGTATGATCACATTGGGGCTCAAGTGTGGGATGCTTGAAATATTCCCTACAGTGTGCAATAGCTTTAGAAATCCATTTTTGGATTGAAGCAAGCATCTTGGAGTTAGAACATTCATTTTGACGAAGTGATCAAACAGTTTGGTTTCTTCAAAAGCAAAGAAGAACCATGTGTTAACAAGAAGTGTAGTGGGAAAAGATTGGTTTTTGTGGATGTAGACACTTAAAAATGTCTCTCCAAATCCAAACCCAATGATGAACAACCTTTCAACGCTGTTGTTGGTCAGGTTGCGTATTTAATCTTTGGAGAGCTTAAAATCCATTTTTAACCCGACACATTTTCATAAACTGATTCATATTTATCCCAAACATTTATTTAAATCCTTGTCTTAACCTTATTTCTAGCCCGAACCCTTTTTAACCGATTTTCTTAGTTATTTTTTTTAGGGAATTTTCTTAGTTATTAATTGAGCCTAAATGATAAAATCACAAACCTTAACCCTAAAAATAGTCCCAAAATGACATAAATGATGCTTAATTATTATTTTTTTGTGAAATCCGAAAAATATTTTAATTAAAAAGCTTTTCATAAAATCGGAGAAGTGACATGTAACGGCACGTGTACCATGAAACGGTACTATAAACGAACAAAGCCACGGTGCTTTTTAAACCCATATTCCATCTTTTCACGTATTTTCTAACTTTCTACAAGATAAAATTTAGTACCATTGTACGCTATTTGTATCGTTCCACGGTGCACATGTCGTGTTGCGGTACTTTTTCTTCTCAACGATGCCTCATTTCTAGTGTTCCGGACTTCATTCTTCATTTTTTGTTTTTAAATGCGAGGCTCGTGTACGAGTTTCAGGGCACAAACACACATACTATTCTCTCATTTCTCTCCCTCATACTCTAGTATTAAACACTCCCTCATACTCTAGCATTAAACACTATCCTCATAATTTCACCATTCATCCCTTAAGCACTCACGGAGTCCATGTTATACCCGAACTTCTATATTAAAACCAAGGCGTGAAAGGTAGAATTGTTTGAGGGTTTGGTCTAAATCAACTTTATTTCCATTGTTGTTTTACTTTAATTTCCATTATATTAATTATTTTCCTTGAGGTTACTAACATGTTTATCATTTTTTAGTTGCAAACACAAGCAATCAAAGTAAGAAATCATGCTCCTTTGTTTTTATTATATTCACAAATAATTTTTATTATGATTTTTATATATTAAGTGTTATGTTATTATGGTTGAATTGCTTTCAATATTATTGTTTTTATATTGTTTTATTGATCACCATATTGCATGCTTAAAGGGAACATGTTATTGACAATCACAATTACTAAGATCGATAATTTGGACGACCGGTTAGGTTCCTTTTTCATCTTGTTGCTGATCAAAATGATCAAAAATATTTAGAGTTATGTGTGCATTAATATTCAACCAATTTACCCTAATTTAGTTTGGAGCAAATTAAATCTTTGTTGTATGCCTTTGAGATTGCAATAAATACTTTTTGCTAACTATAAGAATCGAGTTGAGGCAAATACGAGCAAAGTTGACTTCCATGACTCACTTCTAACCATCATCACCGATCTTCCTTTTGTGGTTCCAGACCATATGGAGTTAGTAATCTCATGGATTATGAATGGGGTGTAACATTCACGGGTCAATCATTGTTGTCTTTCGTTGTCCCTTATCGTGGTTGCCTTAAATGATTTATGAACGGTTTATCAGTTCCTTAAAAAATTGTTAGCAGTTTTGTACTTTTATTGTCCCTTATCGTATATATATGTCAAATCCTGCATCCTATGATTTCCAAGCATATTCACACATGCTTAAGTAGGAACACTTCAAATGACGCCTACAATGGATGATAAACTGCTCATATTTTCATATTTTGGCTGGCCATTGCATTAGACAACCTTAACCCAACGGCTCTGAACCTAATGCAACGCCCAGTTACATTATGGTGTATCCGTTGTATTAGAGGATGATATTTCCATGGCTAGTATGTATCCGTTGCATTAGATTTGACTATTGCCATGGTATTACATTTGGCCGTTGCATTATCTCTACTTCAACCATCGCATTTGATCAAAAATGTAGTAGTGCCATAGGAAACTACATACCAATGTTTGAGTTAGTCAAGGAGTGGTTGAAAAGGTTATTCTCTATGAAGGACTTAGGAGGTTCGAATACATATTGGAAATAAAGATCCATCGAGACATACCTCGAAAGATGATTGGAATAAGTCAAGAGACTTATTATATTGATCAGATTTTGACAAGTTCAAAATGCAAAACTCTAAGAGAGGATACATTCCAATGTCTCATGGCATATAACTTAGCAAGTATCAGTGCCCGAAAGAGCCTAATGAGATAAAATGAATGAATAATATACCTTATGCCTCGGCAATAGGGTCTATTATGTATGTTATGATATGTACAATACCATATGTTTCATATGCCTTGAGCATGTGAAGCAAATTCCAAGCAAAACTCAGGGGAAGCACACTGGAAGGCTGCTAAGAATATCCTTAAATACTGAGAAGGACTAAAGGAATGTTCCTAGTGTATGGTGGTGAAAATAAATTAGTTTTCAAGGGCTATACAAAGCTTCTAAATAGATTAAGATGATAGTCGATCTCAATCAGGGTACATCTTTTGTCTGAATGGATGAGCAGTGAACTGGAAGAGTTAGAAGCAAAATATTGTTGAAGACTAGTCTATGACAGAATCCGAGTATTGAGTTGTGATTAAGGCAGCAAAGGAAACCGTTTGGATTAAGAAGTTCCTCACAAAGCTAGACATTTTCTCATGAAAGAATTGAGTTGTTTTCTGACAACAATGGTGCCATTTCCTAATCATAGGAACGAAGGTCACATTACAAGTCCAAACATGTAATGAGAAAGTACAACCTTATTTGAGAGATCGTTGTTAGGCGGGATGTCAAGATCTGCAAAGTTCATTCAGATGAGAATATCGCTGATCCGCTTACTAAACCTCTTCCACAGCCCAAGCATGAGAGTCACACTAGGGTTGCAGGATTAAAGCAAGTGTTGTAACGAATTGAATATGTTTTGTGAAACTTATTACAATTATAATACATTCTTGCAGTTTTATGTTTAATAGAAATTTTCTTTTCTCTTATTTAATTGTGGTTTAATATTAAATAAAATTTCCAAAATAATTGTGAATTTTAATGGGATTATCAAATTCGTGATTTGGTAAATGAAACCCCATAAGTGAACTGAATTCATAAATTATTAAGTTCCTAGTTCAAATTCATTAAAAGGGACATAAATGATTTCAATTAATGGACTAGCATTATAAGATTGATTGATAGCGCAGTTTCATAAGATATAAGACATAGAGATTTTCAGTCAATCGCATGGATATGTATGAATGATACATGAACGAACTTTGACCTATTTTGATGTTCAATTAATGGACTTACATACACATTTCCTTATACGTGAGTGGAACAATGTTGTCACTCAATGATTGTTATAACTATGGGGCACCGTAAAGTCATGCCGTAAAAGGGGACTATAAAGGGTGTTTTCTGGTGATGAGTGACATTCATGTCACTCTTAGGCGTAGTGTTTAGGCCTATTTTCTCTTATTTTCTTAGGTTTTTCTATCTCATTTATTCTCATGTGGCTTTCTTGTGTGCTTGATGAAAGATGTACTCATTTGTGCTTGTTTTAATCATCTTATGCATTTTTTCGTCATCCCCCCGCTCTGATGATCTTTGCTATCTTTTTGCAGGTTCCAAGGCAATCTCGAGCATGGTGAAGGACTCTTTGGCCAAGCTTGGAAGCATGGATGAAGGAAAAAGAAGCAAAGAGAAGAGGAGAAGACTATAAGAAGAAGTTCAAGAGAAGGTTTAACCAAACTTTTGAGAAGTTCGGCCGAACCAGAAGGTTTGACCAAACTGTTCAGAAGTTCGATCAAATAACCAAAAAATGCAGAATCGTGGAAGATTTTCTCATTTTTGTAGGAGGGGTCAAACTTTTAAGAGTTCTACCAAACCAGGATCAGGGGATTTTGGTCGAACCTACCCTTGGTTCGGTCGAAACTACCCAGGGTTCAATCAAACCTACCCTCTGTTCGATCTAACCTTTTTCGATTTCAGCTGCAATTTCTACGAGCTATTTAAGCCTCATTTTAAGACGATTTGAAAAACTTGTATTATCTTAGAATAATCTAGGAGTTGTAGCTTAATCTAGAGAGATAAAACACTTTTAGCTTAGCATAGCTTTGTAGAGAGAGAAAGTGAGGTTTTCACCATTGTTGATGCTTGGATCTTGAAGAGGAAGATATTCTTGCTTATAGACATTCATATTCAATCAATGAGCATTCTCTTACTCCTTTCTCTTTACTTTGTCTTTTGATTTTTATTTGTTTAGCTTTAATCTTCTTACTTGCTTACTAATCATGCTTTTACTTGTTGATCTGATGATTAACTTGCTGACTGCAATGATTAGTGAGTAGTTTTCTTTGCTAAAGGTGTGGGATGATGTATTTGATGTTAGGTTTCAATGAGTCCAACTCACCGCGGAAATAAAACCCGAGCCCAAGAACAAACTCACAATTAATATAACAAAATGCATAAATAACAAGAATAGAGAAAAGACTAAATTACCCTTGTAGCGTGCTTCGCTCAACCGGATGGAGCACTTACTTGAGAAAAGCCGAGCCTCACAAATGGAAAGGACCTCCAACAAAGTCTACCCACAACTCGACTCGACCGTTCTAGTACTTGGAGGTCATCCAAGTCCGACCGTTCTTGGCTCAAGTATTCACCACCTCGATCCGATCGAAGGGTTTTGATTTTCTTGCGAAGCTGATTTTCAACTTCACTTTGAAATTCTTTGAACTTTTCAAACGATTCAGATTCATGTGACATAAGGTAGACATAGCCATATCTACTATAGTCGTCTGTGAAGGTGATAAAATATCGATGCCTGTTTCTTGTGGTGGAGCTCATTGGTCCACATACATCGGTGTATATTAGCCCCAACAAGTCACCTGCCCTTTCTCCCAATTTGGAGAATGGCTGCTTAATCATCTTGCCTAATAAACATCCTTCGCAATTCTCTAACGATTGTAAATCGAATGAGTCAAGAACACCTTCCTATACTAGTTTCTTGATGCGTTTGATGTTAATTTGGACAAGACGACAATGCCACACGTATGTTTGACTTGACTCTATGGTCTTAGCTTTCTTAGCGGTATTATTTACATTATAAACTTGTTTTTCTAAAGAAAGCACACATTTTAGATAAACATGTCATACCATAAACCTATAAACAAGACTTTTAAAATAATAGTCTCGTGATCAAAACAAAACCATGACGTCCAACGTCAAAAGATCAATGTATGGTTGATAAAAAAAACTTAAAAAAGTTCATTGTCAAGACAAACTATGTGATTACAATCCTTCCGGAAAGATTAACTTCTTCTTCCGCTTGTATATACACATCCACTTGGTAAGCCCTTCTCACTTGGTTCCTGAAATAGGAGCATATAGTGAGTCATTAATAGTATCTAATACCTTATGAATTGCTTGTATTCAAGTGTAGTTTATAAAGAAGATACTTGAGGTGGAGACTTCTCTTCCCTTTGCCTCATCTTCCAGATACATGTTGTATTCTCTCTTGTAGTGGCCCCGCCTACTACAGTAGAAGCATCGCATCCTTGCCTTGTTCTTGAACTCCTTATTCTTTGCCTTTAGAGCAAGCTTGAGCCTATCATTTCTGCAAGGGTCAGCCATTTGAAGCTCATTGACAACCTCCATCAAAGTGAGTTTGTCACGATTGGCAGTTAGCCGCATCTTCAATGCGATATAGCCCGAGTGGAGAGAGCTCAATAGCATGAGAGCAGCTTGCTCATCCTCCACTGGCTTGCCAATGAGCGCCAAGTGAGTGAATAGCTTTGTCATTCGAAGCACGTGGGCTCGAAGTGACATTCCAGGTCTTAGTCTAGCATTGTAGACTTTTCCCCATACCTCTTGTCTCTCCTTGGCTAGGCACCCCTCTTGCGGTGGCTTGATCTTCATGTTGGAGAGTGACCTAGTCACTTCCTCCACAAGACCATCATAGTTGTCATTGATGCTCTTGGTGACCCTCAAATTGACTATATCCTCTAGAGCTTTGAGGAGCATGTCCGGAATATAGTTGGAGAACTTCCCCTTCCATTGTTCCGGAATGGAGTTTGCCATAAGTCGTGAGACTCTTTTGCAATCATAACTCCACTCCTCATAGCCTCATCGCTCATAACCCCTTTTGAGTAGAAACTTGGGATGGGTATGTGAAGAATGTGCTCTAGGTAGAAATTTCGAAGGGTCTTTCGGAGTTCTTCCCACTCCTTAAAGTTCACCAAGTTCAAGCAAAATGGTAACTTTTCGGGAAGTTCCGGGCACATTAGATTATTGTCGTTGTTAGTTGAAGACATGATTCTACAATTGAAAGAATTTGAAATGAAGAACCATTCATAATACTTTAAATAAGATTGAAATCACGCATATTAATCAAACTTATTTAAACGTCTTATTCACACATTAAATTGTCCCCATTTAGTGAGAATAAGCCGATTTTAATATCCAAAGAAACAATGAGTAATTAAGCATGCTTTGGCTTGTCTTAACACTCAATATTATAAGGTAAGCAACTCTTTGCTAATTGCTCCAAGCCACTCTTAGTCAGATGAATCGTCGCATCTAATGGTCTCTCAACAATTTATCCACTTTGCCACAACATGTTAGGACTCTATCACTCATATCGTTGAGTATAACAAAAACCAACTTGCATACCCGGTATGCCTTACGTATCCTAGGGAGTAATAGTGATGTCTCGCTTTGGCGTAGCCCATCACTACTCTCAATAGGTCGGTAAGTGTTGTTTTGGAATGGTAATTTTACTTAATATTTTAGGGACCTAGGGTTCCTATGTTGGTTGATTTAAGTGAACTTAATTAATCATCGCAACATTCGAAATCCTAAACATGCATCTAACATATAATTCATATATATAATCATAAATATATATCGAAAACATAAATAAATGATGCATTTGGCAACTAGCATGACCCCTTGAGTCTTCAAGGGTCGTCTTTTGCAACTTCATGGCTTCGTCTTCCAAGAACCTCCGTCTTCAAGACATAACCAAAATAATGCAAATACTAGTATCTACAATTAGGACTAATCTAAATATTAAGGTACAAAAATACTCAACATTTCGCAGACCGTATTTAGATTTACAAAAATACGAGATGGAACGCAGTCCATATTTTCTATCCTAATCGGGCCCCACTAGTTGCCATTTTTATAAAACCTGCGGGAAAATATTCATTTCATTCACCCATTCACTATTTGTGAATGGCCCATGCATTTTACAACGATAAACAAGTAACAATGCACAAACACGCGTAAACTAGTAACTAATTTAGGTTATTAATCCGATTAACGCGCCTAATTAAAACTAGTCAAAGTTGTTTAACCGATTATGTAATTTAGCGCAATTAAAATTGAAGCTCCTACTAAATTCCGCATCCATCTTAATTAAACCAATTAATTAAGCCGGTAAACCCAAAATTTTGCCAAAATAAAATTTTGCCATTTCCGCTCAAAACCGAGGCCTAGCCTCCAAAATTTAATCAAAATAATTAAAACCAAATGTAATTAAATTAATTAGAATAATTAAAACGGCAAAATTAGCAAACACGTAACCAACCGCACGCAAGTGGTTCGCGCACCTAGACTAGCTAGGTGCGCACCATTGCTAGCCAAGGGTGCCTAGCAACCCCTTGGGCAATGCGGCTTAGTGCGTGCTCCCGCACCACCCCAACGTAGCACTTGCTAAGCCTACCCTAGCAGCGTTTGCTGCGGGTTGCAAGGTGCAAGGCAGCACGCACAAGGTTGCTTTCCCCCTTCGCAATGCACCAAAACGCACACACTCGCTCCCCGCACCAAGGCAGCAGCACGCATCCCAGCCAGGCCACGCACACCCATGTGCGCACAGCAGCGCGCTATACCAGCAGTAGTTGTTAGGCTGGGATGCGGCTTGCTGGCTGGCCATGGTGCGCCAAGCTGCTGGTCAGCAGGCAACAGCCACGCCTTGAGGTGTGTGGCATGCACCAAGCGCACTACCCCCTTGGCAGCCACATGTGGGCTGCTTAGCAGCCCGGCTGGCCGAGGGTGATGTGCCTTGGTTTGTATGCGACACTCTCGGGATTAAACCCGAATTTTTGCGTGACTTTAATTAATTAATTTTAGACTTAATTCAATGAGCAAAAATGAAAAATCATAACAAGTCCAACTTAAATAAAAATTTATCAAAGTGCACACAGCCAAAATTATTCCCAAGAATTATTCTTTAATAAAATTGGTTTAACTTGGTGCAATAAAATAAATAAGGGCAATACTCACTATTAATTTAATTAATTTAAAATAATCATGAGATTTGACAAAATAAAGGGGAGTTGGAATTATGAGCATAAAAATTCAGATAAAGATTCCAACTTTAACTTGTGAATCCTTGAAAAATTATATCTTCCAATATGAAGATAAATGAAATTTCTATCACAATATTCAAACTTTATGATTCCAATCAACTTAATACATGATTACAAAAAATTCATGGAATTTAGTAACTCAAAGTTCCAACCACTTAAAACTATTAAAGATTGGATCTTTAGTACTTAGAAGCCTCAAAGAATAAATTTTTCACACTTAATGCAATGGATTTGCAATTATGTGAAAATTTTAACCAATCTTTCAAGCACTAATTACTACAAAGTAACCATGCTTAAGAGGTCAAAAATTGCAGAAACATTAAGGAAAGAACCATATACATAATAACCATAAATATTCCATTAAGATTCAAGGTTAAAAGATTTAAAAAATTTCGTTAAAACGAAAAACCCTCGAAAAAAGGCATTTTTGGTCAGATTTTGGCCTTTTTTACAGTCCTAAAAGGGAGAAAACATTTCCAGAACGCTATTATTGGGCGTAAATCTGGGTTCGGGGCCAATAATCAGCTTTAAAATAGGTTTAAAACTAATAAAACCGAGCTACTAATCTAATTAGAAACATAAACCAGAAAAATAAATCATTAAAAACACCTTGAAAATTATTTGTTATAAAAATAAATGAGCAAGGCTTTGCCGATACTGCTGTTGGGTTTCGATGAGTCCGACTCACCGCGAAAATAAAACCCGAGCCCAAGAACAAACTCACAATTATTATAACAAAATGCATAAATAACAAGAATAGAGAAAAGACTAAATTACCCTTGTAGCGTACTTCGCTCAACCTAATGGAGCTCTTACTTGAGAAAAGTCGAGCCTCACAAATGAGCTTATAGGTTTTCTCTCAAGTGGAGATGCCTAATTGAGCTCTTACTCAAGTGAGTTTTCCCATATCCAAAGTTGGGTATTTATAGGGAAACTCAAGTGAGAAATCCACTCTCTCATCAATGTGGGAGAATCGGTAAAATCAATTTTCTCCTTTTATTTTTAAATCAAAAACAAAAAAAAATACCAACAACTATTTAATCACCAAGTGGCACACTTAGAGGAGGGGTTAGGTAAGGACCACAAGGGAAAGGGGGACCAAAACTTAATCCCCAAGGCTTCCCCATAATCGGCCATATGCACCCACTTGCACCAATCAGCAGCTGCCACGTGGCACCCTAGCCTTGGGGCACCAAGGCACGCCTAGCTGCCGGCCTTGTGCTTGGCTGGGCTACTAGCCCGTGCGCGTTGTTGCTGCCCTAAGCCCAGCAAGCCACGCATGCTTGCGGGCTGCTAGCATGTTGTGCACCCAACACGCATATGCGCGCAGCACGCCGCGCATCAATGCGGGCTGCTGCTTGCGTGCGTGCGGCTGGTGTTGCCAGCTAGGCCAGTTGCGCGCCACAGCTAGCTATCCATGCACACCAAGCACCATTGCCTTGGTGCGGTGCGCATACTAGCACCATTGGCCCCTAGCACTCGGTTTGCTCGGGGTACTCCGATGCTAGGGGTATTTTGGTAATATTGTTGATTAATTAGTGATTTTACCGTCTCGTCTCAATTAATTCGACTCGACTTGCGATGCTCAGTTTCGACACTCCTAGCTCGATTTCCGACGTCTAAATATTAATTACTCGAGCGACTCATTAATTCCTTCTGAATTAATTCGTCGTGTCGGATCGTTTGTTGCTTGGGTGTGCCCCGAAGGGTTCAATTAAGATTAAGCTGTAATATTAATTATGCATAATATTACTGATCGGAAGCGGCCTCCACCTAGGCATTCCGATCACTTGAACTTACTGAATAAATAGCTTTTCAATAGCTACGAACCCTCTATCGGAATAATACACTTATTCGAAGGACACCATTCCTATCATTTAAAGCTTGATCATGTTTTAGATCTTGAATTTAATTTAATTGTGATTAAAAGTCTTTGTATGCTTGATATTCTTCAATTTTCTTGCAAAGTGCATGTTGTTTGTGAATTGAGGGTGAATTGATGCTTGATGATGCGAAAGTGGACCTTGCTAGATTCATTGTTGTCGATTTATACTTGATCGTACCTTTTAGTATATGGTTCTAATGCGATAGCATAGAGGCTATGTTAGGAGAAACCTTTTGATCCTGAAAGGTGGTTATTGGACCTTATTTTGACATTCAAGTGTGCTTAGTTTGCGATCAATTCGATTCTATGTCTATGTATGTTCAAGTTGATCCTACATCTACCCCTTCCCCATAGTTCTTGCCATATAGATTTTACCTCTTACTTACTTTGCTTTTAGTGTTTGTTCAATCAATTCTCATCTTGTCGAACTAGCTTAAACATTGATAGTTTTTGTAGATTTTAACCATTCCCTGTGGATCGACTCTTTGTTTACCATATACTTGTGTTTGGTTATCCTAGGTTTATAAATTTTACATGATTTAGGAATAGGTAGTAACGACCTAGTTATTCCTTAATCACCTGGATACTTCAAAAGTTGAGTGGGATCCTTGGTTGCTACAAGATTGGATCAAGTCTACCTATATAATAGAAAATGTCTTAGGGACTCTTGGAAAGTGAGAATTGAGAAAATGCATGGTCGTGCTAATATGGATTACATAGTAATCATTTGTTTTGCAATTCGAAGTCAGACTTCAAGAAATGATTTGTAGACTAATAGTATGATCTTGATATGTGATGCAATCATATTATCAAATCATACACAAATTGACTTAAGGAGTTTGAATATTGCACACTTGTCTCAAACAAGTGGGAGATTGAAGGGATTATATATGTCTTCGTCAAGTGCAATTACTAGATATATAATGGATCAAATCATGAAGGTAATTAAGTTTGTTCTTTTAGGTTGTTGTTATATCATAACTAAAGGTACCAACGATATTTGGCTAGTGAAATAGGCCAAATCCCATTAGAATGGATCCTATAAGGTCACACTTTGAGGCCTAATTTGTACATGAGAAGAAAAGGCTCATGTTGGGCTTTTCTTCTAGCTAGGTGTCCGGTTATGTGGGGAGTTTTAGGAGGTTTTGGGCTTGCTTCCTAGTCTAATTATAATAGGAATATAAATAGACTAGGCGCCTAAGGTTTTCAGAATAGTTGATCAGTTAACAAACCCTAATTAGAAAACACGAAACAAACATCTCTCTCTCTCTCTTCTTCTCGCCCTCCCCTGTGTACATGTGCCGGTGTGTGTGTGTGTGTGCGCGCGTTTGTGGTGGTTCGCATGGCGGCCGGTTATCCGTGGAAGGTGGTTATTGCGGTAGTTTACCTCTCTCACCCGTCCAATCTAGTATTGGTCGACATTCAATCGAATCACGTGTACCGACTAGAGGAGCAACACTTGGGGATCTATTTCTTCTTATTCTTAGCCAATCACAACGTGAAATTCATGCTTTAAAGGTATTTGTAGGGAATATTTCAAGCATTATGATAACCCCAAACTTGAACCCCACTGTGATCATACACTAAAGTACGGTGGCGTTCCAAAGGGAAAGACAAAGAGCAAAAAGAGTCGCCAACAAGTTTTAGGAACTTGTAAACCCAGAAGACAATCCAAAGGACCGTCAACTACTCCATAAGGTCTTGAACCAAATAGGGTCCGGGGATGAGGGTACGAATCCAATCTACAAAAGAAAGGACCCGCCCTATAAAATAGGCCTCTACTTTGTTCTGCTCGTATTCATGCGCGCTTTTCGAATAACATACAAACATTATATTGAACCTACCCTATTTATCTATGTTGGTTGAATATTAATGCACAAATAATACTATTATTGGCGATCACTTGAATTAAAATCACATTAGCCTAAACCAAATTAATAATTATCTTATTAAGCGTGATTTCAAGTACAAATTCCCTTTAACAATCATAAAAGGTGTGATCAAGCAATAATAAAATATATATCAAGCAACATAATAATAAATCAATAACGATGATAATAGCATGATAAGGCATAATAAAGCTTAATAATAATAGCAAGATCCTAGGCATGATACTAACAAGATTAATAACATCTCCTAGCATGTCACTAAACAATAAAGAACAAAGCTTCAAACCTAACATGGTACTAACATGATATTAGAAAGAGTAAAGGCATCCTAAACATGATACTAGAAAGCATAAAATAACATCCTAACATGATACTAGGAATTAACAATAATAAGCATGCAATCTACATTGAAAGAGAGTAATAAGATTACATACTTTGAAGCCTCGTACCTCTTTCTAATAACAAAATACACAAGTTAGTAACTTCAATGAAAATAATAAACAATAATTAAAGAAGTAAAGAATTAAATTGAAATCAAGTTAAATAAAGTTTTGACTAGTTTTGGACCAAACCCTCAGAAATTATCAACCTTGCACGTCTAGGGCGAAGGCAACTTCGAACTTGGCTAAGAGACTCTAAGTCTTGTGAATGCGGAATATTGTTTTTTGTAAAAAGCTAGTTTAGAAATAGAGGGAGAAAGAAAGCATATATTGCTTAGAGAGAGAATAGAGAGAATTGATTGAAGGTTGATGAGAGATCATGAATAAAAACGGAGGTTTGAGACCCTATTTATAAGGAAAAAGTCCGGAAAATCATAGAATTTGATAAGGAATAAAACTCCACTCTGTCGCTAACAAACCGACCTTGTCGCCAGGAATTTATCCTGTCGCCAGGCGACAGAGTCTGTCGCGAGGCGACAAGCCTGTCGTTTGGCGACAGAGACAGTTTTTGCAGATTTTGTTTTTATCATATCTTTTGATCTAGAAGTCTAAATAAGTCATATAATATGTCGTTGGAAAGCTCTTGAAGTTTAATTTCAAATGCAATTGGAATCAGATTAAAATATTTTGTAGATAAAAAGATATGGCCGAAATAGTGAAAGGGTGTCAGTTTTGGATAGAGTTTCGTATATCTTTAATATCTTTTTCGTTATAGCTTGGATTTAATATTATAATATATCATTGGAAAGATAATTTCAAGATCTATCCAACCATATAAAATTTGGATAAAAAATATGAGGCACGAAAATAATATCTGACTATCTTTGAACATCTTTAAATCCGAATAGAATTAGGAAAGTTTTAAAGAAGGAAAGTTTTAATTCAAATCAAATTCCATAATCTTATCTTTTCAAAAAAGGATAATTAAGATATTTTAGAAACTTATAGAAGATTCTAATCAATCCTAATTAGTTTAGAAATAGGATCAAACCTTTGGACCCTCCACATGATCATTGGGTCGTAGGTAAAATCCGGTTTGGGCCCAGTTTAGTATTTTGGCCATAACTTCCTCATTATTCATCGGAATTGGGCTTATAATATATCGTTGGAAATATCTTTTCAAGCCCCATCCAACTACACCATTATTGGACCCTTATTATGGACCAAAATAAACTGAATTGGACGTTTTCATAAAATAGAGTGGGTTTTCGAAAACAAAAAGAAGGATTTTAATAAAAACTAACCGCAACACTTGACTTTTCACACTTTCACCTAATTCGATTATGGTTCGACGCAAAAGGTATTCATCACTGGGTTTGGTTTTGGGGAGACACAAATGGGTGTCTACAGTATTATTATGTGATTCTTATGTATTATGCATGTTGATCTTATTTGGGTGCGAACAAATATGATTCGTGAAATTCCGCAATATAGTACCTAATTCCCTACAGTGAACCACACTGGGAAATGGCGTAAAATTTGGTGTAGTGCGATGGTTTTCCAAATTTTTGCGATTTTGTTTTATCATATCGTTTGATCCCAAACTTGGAATTTGGAAAGTAATATATCATTAGAAAGATCTGCCCAGTCTAATTGGAACTAGGTCAATATATTTTCTAGAACTTAAGATATGGCCAAAATAGTGCAAGGGTACCAGTTTTGGACTGAGTTTAGTAATTCGCTCTATCTTTTTCGTTTTAAGTTAAAATTGGGCTTATGATATACTCCCTCCATATTTTATTACTTGCTTCATTTCTACATGCACGGAGTGTTATGAGATATAATAGAAAGTAATAAAATATAAAGGAAGTGGGTTGGTAGGAAAAAAAAAGTATGATAGTTGGGAGGGGAGAGAAAATGGAAATATTAAAGTTTTAATAGTTGGAAGGTCCACTAGGAGAGAATAACTTAGTAAAATATTGAAAGGTTTTCAAAAAAGGAAATGGAGCAAATACTTCCTCCGTTTTTTTTTTTTTTTTTTATTAAATGCATCAATTTTAAATTGAGAGAGAAAAAAAAAAGTTGACCCATGTGATTTGAGAGAGATAGAGAAAATTTATTAACCAAAAAGTAAAGTGATGCATCTAAATTGGAACTTCCAACCATAGAAAGTAATGCATCTAAAAAAAATGGAGAAAGTAATAAAATACGGCTGCAAAAGGAAAGTGAGGCAAGTAATAAAATACGGAGGGAATATCATGTGAAATATTATTTCAAGGGCTATCCATTCATGTAGGAATTGCATAAAAATTATGAACCGGAGATATGAGATTAGCTTGATTTCGGGCTGCGATTAAGTAAAGGGAAATTGGGTTAAGGTTTGTGGATTTTGAACTAAGATAAGATATTTGGGCTATTGAATGGATAAAATGACTTATGAAATGAAATGATAGTGGATCAAAATAAATGGACATGTCAAGTAATTCTTAGATTCATCAAGCGAATCTGACCAAATTAGGCAATGAAATTTGTTTCATTTTCGGATTTTATTTTGAGAGACATTTTTCAGTGTATATACAAAGTAATTTTATAAGTTAAAATGTCAATTTTACCCTTAAAATTCTCCTTAACTTCTATCCACTCTCTTCCCTATAGCATATGAGAGCCCAAATTTTTCACTCCTCTATTATCTTCCTCACTCTACCACTGGTCCACCACCATCATAGAAACCATTACCACCATCATGTCACCAAGCCACCACCCCCATGCATCTCAGCCACCACAACAACTACAACCCCTGTCTAACTACAACTCTTCCCTGATCCCACAACCCCTTCACTCTTCTTATAATACATTGATACCCCATATATTTCTATATTTTATAAATTAATTTAACTATTTATAAAATATATTGATAGTAAAGTATTTTATCTAATTATTTAGAAAGGGTAAAAACTATTTAATAGTGAGCAAAAACCCTTTTAAGTTTCCTAATCTTTTAAAATAAGGAGGAGGTAACTTCCATCATTAGTAATAGGATTTTTTGACAATTATCACCTACAATTGTTGCTGCTTTATCAATTACCACCTACAGTTTTTTTTTTTTTTTTAATTTTACCACCAACTATTTTTTAAAACATCATAACTTCTCACCTACTTGGCTTTGAACTGAAGTGTGATGTCATGTGGGGCCCACGAACTACCTTCTTATCTTATTTCCCTCCTTTTCTTTCTTTCTCTCTCAATTTTTCATTCCCCTATATTATACTCCTCTCAAAATCAGGGAAAAAAATTCAAATTAAATTACATATTCATGTTAATTATTTCACGAATTCAAGTTTTTCCCCAATTTTGAGAGGTATACAATACATGAGAATAAGAAATCGAGTGAAAAAGAAAAAAGGGGGGAAAAAGGTAGTTAGTGGGCCCCACATGATATCACATTTGAGTTGAAAGCCAAGTAGGTGCGAAGTTTTGATGTTTTAAAAAGTAGTTGGTGGTAAAAAAAAAAAAAAAAAAAAAAAAAAAAAAAAAAAAAAAAAAAAAACGCACACACACAAACTATAGGTGGTAATTGCTAAAACAGCAACAATTATAGGTGGTAATTATCAAATTTTCCTTAATGATATTTTTGTAAATGCAAAATCTGAAATTTTTTAAGAGATCGTACAAATAACGAAGTTTATGATTAAAAAGTGATAGTTAGGGTTTAAAGGGATTAAACCCCAATTGCAAATAGATTAATCCCTTTAAACTCTAACTATCTCTCTCTAAAAAAATGTCATTCGTTGCAATGTAATTATTTTTGGTTTATGTATATGTACAATATTAACTAACTACTTCCTCTGTTTCATTATAGTTGCAAGTTTGTAACACAGACTATTTCATTGTATTTAAGAAAAATGGATCTCACATGATGTAATACACTTAAAAAAGGGTTAAGAGAAGGATGTGGAGTTGGCTTGATGGTAGCACTCCCATCTCGTAACCTCGAGGTTACGGGATCGATCCTTGCCTCCAGCATATGCTGGAATTTCCCCCACCCCCCGTTGTACCCGCCCTTGTGGCTCATATGAATCAAAAAAAAAAAAAGGTTAAGAGGTGGTTAGGAGTATAATCAAGTGCCCATGAGTTTTAAGTAAAGGTAATAATACAATTTTCACCATAAAAACCTTCCTTTTATAGTGTGTTGCAACTTGCAACTATTGTGACATTTCCATTTTAAGAAAGTGTTGCAACGTAACTATAAAGAATTGGAGGAAGTATTAGTTAGGATATTTATTGTAAGTTTCCTTACAATGAGTTTGTGAATTATAAGAGCTACTAAAGACCTTAGTAGGGTTAAATTGATCAATTCATTGAACATTCAGTTCCCTTGTTCCTAAATCTCCAGTACTGATAACACCTTATGTGGGTAATCTTTTCGTAAGAGTCAAATAGAAAATTCGCGCACCGTATAATTTGTGAAATATAAAAAATTCAAAAGTTACACATAATATGTAATAGAGGTAATATTTTTTTTGGATTATGAATTAGCAAAAAGTTAATTTTTAGTTAAAATTTGGGCTTGGCTCAAAAGAAGCATGTCACGCCTATTACTTTATACTTGAAACAATGGCATAAGCTTTTGGCTCAAACTAGGGCATGTCCCAAAACATTGACTTCAAATGTGCCAACTGTTTTTGCTAAGGTCCGACTTATGATCAGGTCAAAGTGTCTAACTCAAATTATCTTTTCAAGTAAATGCGTAAACTCTTATTGAAGAAGAAATTATGGACTGATGTGGTTAAATGCAAGTTTCAAATGCAACTTCTACACCATTGTCAAACAAGACTTGAACTTAATTTGTAAGCGTTTAGTGTTATATTTTTTAATTAAAAAACAAAAAGTGTAAAAAAAAAAAGAAAAGAAAAAAGAGAACCAACAGGTCGAGGATGAGGGAACTTAGCCTTCTAAGGCTCTGTTCTTTTGAGCTTCTGGGCAGAGCAGAGCAGATTTCAGCAAAGCAGAGCAGAGCAGAGCAGATTGAAGCAGAGCCGAGCAGAGCAGATTTCATTATTATTATTATTATTATTATTATTATTATTATTATTATTATTATTATTATTATTATTATCATTATTATTATTATTACTAATATTGTTATTATTACTATTATTATTATTATTATTATTATTATTATTATTATTATTATTATTATTATTATTATTATTATTATTATTACTACTACTACTACTACTAATACTATAATAATAATTGTAATGCTTTATTATTGTTATTAAATATTAAATATTATTATTATTATGATTATTATTATTATTATTATTATTATTATTATTATTATTATTATTATTATTATTATTATTATTATTATTACTACTACTACAACTACTACTACTACTACTATTATTACTATTATTATAATCATTAAATTTTATTATTAAAAATTAATTATTATTAATAATATTAATATTATTAAATATTAATTATATTATTATTAAATATTAATTATATTATTATTAATATTATTATTATTAATATTATTATTATTAAATATTAATTATATTATTATTAATATTATTATTAAATATTAATTATATTATTATTAAATATTAATTATTATTATTATTAAATATTAATTATATTATTATTATTAAACATTAATTATATAATTCCTCCGTTTTCTTTTACTTGCAACACACCTTTTAAGCACGCAGTTTTAGGAGATGATTAGTGAGGGTAAACGAGCGATTTTATCAATATAATTTTTACACGAAAATTAGAATAGAGTTAAGTATCATTTGTAAAAATTATAATGAAAAATTTGTCCATTTACATTACATAAACCAGAGCTCAAAACACGTGCCACAAGGCTGTGTTGCAAGTAAAAGAAAACGGAGGAAGTATTATTATTAATAAATATTAATTATTATTAATAAATATTATTTATTTATTATTATTAAATATTAATTATTATTATCATTAAGTATTAATTATTTTTTATTATTTTTATTAAATATACATTATTATTATAATAATTCAATATTAAGTATTAATTTTAAGCAGAGCAGAGCAAATTTCAGCAGAGCAAAGCAGAGAAGATTTCAGCAAAGCAAAGCAGAGCAGAGCAGCTCTAAAGAACGGGGCCTAAGTACACAGTCGAATCTCTGTTTGAAGCCCACTTTGACGAAATTATAACATGTCCTCACAATTAACTGCTCACGTGCCTTTCACCTAAACAAAACAAATCAGAGTGATGAGCTCAAATCACTACACTCTAACCAAACTCCTAACTTTAAGTAGATCTGTATGAATGTTTAACCAAGCTTAAAATATGTTTAAAGTAACTAGAAGTAATACCAATTAGTGAAATTTGCCAGTTGTTATATACGAAGTAAATGGAGACAATAAAATTTTAGTACTCTGACTACTAGAATAAAGCTTAGTAAAAACTACTCGTATATGGCTTTGAAGATGAGATGAGTGTTAAAATTTCACCCCCAACAACTACCAATTCATAGCTAAACATGCAATTTTAGTAACTTGAGAGATAAGATTGAATCTCAGATGAAGATCTTTGGCTTAAGATTTGAAATTTTTGGTTATTACAGGCATTATTATCAAAATCCCGATTTAAATCTTAGAATCTTATGATTTTACGATTTATGTATGTCATACGATTCGATTTACAATTCTACCCGATTCTACATATGTCTCTTAACTAGCGAAAACATTATAAGTTTAAAACATGCCTACAACGTTATTTATAAGTATATATTGTCAATTATTGGTTGTTTAGTGGATAAACAACTATTTTCTATTAATAAATTAGGCTTTAAACTTAAAATTTAAAATTTTCAATTAAATTTGGATATGACGTTTGATTATGCATGTCTGTAGAATCTTACGATTCTACGATCCGATTTTAAGAGGCCCATTCAAAGTAGAATCCCGATTTTAATAACCTTGGTTACAGGGCTTCTGAAGGTTTCAAAGCAGGAAACAAGGCAAACTCAGTAGCCGCACAAGAAGGAAAACATAGTTGACAAAACAATGAAGTAATACATATTTATTTGAAGTTTTCCTCGAAAGGAAAAAAAAAAAAATATATATATATATATATATATATATATATATATATATATATATATATATATATATATATATATTTGAAGTTAGACCATGAAATTTCCATGGCCCATTTTGGCTCTTACTGTGAGAGAAGAAAAATAAAAGTAAAAAGAACTACTGAATAAAAAATGGAAGAACCCAGATAAATGGAAGAACCCAGATATGCTCACTGGAATGAACCATAGATAACAAACATTAGCTAGATCCAGCAACAGCTGTAGCGGAAAAAAAAAATATACCGAAGTATAATCTCCAATATCATCTGTCATTTCTTTGTCGCCGGTTCCTAGTGGGCAAATCCATAAAAACAATGATCTATAAATGGTCTAATATGCGTACTCAAAAGAGTTTCAAAAAGGATGAGAACAAAAGCATCCTCGTCAAAAGTATTGCCCAGAGCTACTAGAAGTTTAACATAGTCATGAATTTAATAAGAAAACAAAAATTCTCTCCCACCATCCAGTGAGCATTATCAGTGGTTCTGTTGTTTATTAACACTTCTCCACACATCCAAAAATGTCCGATTAAAGCCATTAAAGCTGATACTTCTCTATCGTCAACATCTTCATACCTTTGCAGGGGTGGCTTCGGTGGTAGCAGGGGGAGTCGCACCACCAGTTGTCGGCCTGAGATCATAAATACAATATAATTGAGTTGTGCAATACAAATTCAACTATGGACCAACAAAATAAAAGTGAAAGCCTACAAGAAATACAATTATTTTCTATCTCCAATGGACCAATTACGTCCTCTTACAGAATCAAACTGTGAAAGCAAATTAAACAGAATATTTTGCAGGTGCCAAGAAACTTACAGGCCAACGAAAACTTTGAACGCATCATAGATACCCCATTGTGCTCCAGTGAGGGTACCAATCATGACAATACGGAGAGGAAGCCCACGAGTACAAAGACCCAACAGACCCATCTTCTTCACAGCCTGCAACCAACATCAGATACACATTAATACAAAAGAATAAAATGGTATTGACAAGCACAGCCAAAAGAAATAAGGGATGACAAACAGTTCATTTTAGCATATAACATCAAATTCAAGCACTTACATCACCAACAGTAGCTCCCTTCGCATTGTTAAGGAAAGACACAAGGTTGTCAGCGGGATGTGAGACAATAGCACAGAAAACACCAGCAATATAACCACCAGCAAAACTGACACCGAGCTGCAAAGGCTTGCTGCACTCACTTTTTGGCACAGGGATAGCATGCTTATATAGCTGCTCAACAACCAATTCAAATGATGCAAACTTCATCATTGTGTCTGCAGAACAAATTATCACATAAGTGTCCATACTAAATGCCTGTAGCATAAATTTGATCAGCAACAAATAAAATGGCATTATTGGCATCATAACTATCCCACAAAATTGATAACCAACAAACCTACAGCAATCATACATTAATACAAGCCAGTAATTTATAACTCATCCATGCACAAAGAGCTATAGTTAGCACCTAAAGATCTTGAGTTTATAGACCACCATATAAGCAAAAACATCTAAATTATCATCTTAACCTGCAAGAGAACCCACCAGTGAGCAGGTTTTAGTGCTGTGGTAGTTTCAACACACCCCACCCCCCCCCCCCCCCTTCTTTCTCCCCCCTCCCAAATCAATCAATCAAAGCCTTAATCCCATAAGTTGGGTCGGCTACATGCTCCCACTCTCCCCAAAAATAAAAAATAATAAGCCTCCCTCGCTCTGCCCTCTGCAACTATCTCTAAACTGCTCCATATCCTTTCTTTCAATAGCATCTCCAAATTAATAGAAATCTAAAAAAACAAAAACAAAATAGCAACAGAATAAACAATGGGGTATAGTGATTAGTGAATTGAAAGCAGCATCAATCTTCAAAATAACTTCTTACCAATTTCATTCATGTTACTAAACCAAGAAAGATATGTCCATAAATGATAAATCAAACTACAAACTTATGCCAGCAACAGTGAAAACACAAACCTAGACAACAACATGATGTGTAAATGGAACCATTTCAGAGAAGCTTAAAAATACAAGACCAGGGAAACTGAAGAAAATTAATATAACAAGTGTCCAACAAAAACCATAAGAGAAATAAGGACTTGACATTTGATCAAACACTAACTTGACATCTAACAAAAACAGTACCCTAAACAAAGCAAATTAACAGTTAGTGGCCAAAACAGTACCCTAAACAAAGCAAATTAACCTTTTTCACGAGAAGGGCTTGTTGTTTCACCTTATTATAACTATCTTAAGTTATTTCCAAAAAAAATAAAAAATAATAATAAGTTCACATAAAATAAGTTTGTTTCATAAAATTTCAAACACACTTTCAGACAAAATAACTTTAGACAAGGTGATTTCAAAAATGTTTAGGATAAAGTTATACAAGTTCAGACAAAAATAAACAAGTACAAATAGGTCCTTATGAATCAAACAAAGCCCTAATACACACAAGAGACAAGACCTGGGTGAGAACTAACAATTAAGCCAATGGAGAAAAGCCACCAGAGAAAAAGAGGCCACGATGTTGGGTAACAATTCTAACAAAAGTAAAGACATTGGATCAAACCTTCATCAGGACATATAACTCAAATCGTTGGAAGGTAAGTGCTCGAAAGGGTACAAATGAAAGTAAATTCAGAAACTACACTTTTATAAGATAAATTGTACATCAGGCAATAAGGGATAATAATTATAGAACCAAAGATGCCTTAGAAATCATAGGACTAACATATATACCCACAAGACATTAGTAGACAAGTATAAGAATGGATGAACAGCATCTATTAAGAACTTACATGGAATCTGGCGACCCCAAAGTGGAACCAATCCCCTGTATAGCCTGCAAAAATCAAGCTTCTCAATGAGTTAAATTTCCCACCAACACAGTTCTAAGAGTAGAGCAAGAGACCAGTGTACCAAGTATTTTGTGTTTTGAATAAGAGAGTATAACAAGAAACTTACCCGCCAATTCCGTCAGACTTGATAAACTTAGGGAGACCATCAGACAATCCTCTAGCAAAACCAGGTTGAGTTTGCACCCTGACTTTTACTGCCTCCATAGGGCAAAGGGCAACATCAGCAATAACTTCAGCTGATGCTGAACCAGCAAGGTAGATCAATGTCTTGTACTTGGCAGCATACTCCGGGCCAGCAATGTCAGAATAGTACTTCTTGAAGAATTCATAGAAACCAAATTTGCAAGCACCCTGAGCACTGTAACCAAAAAGTGTGGGCACCCAACCCCTGAAGAAGCCCCTGACTCCCTGTTCCTTGAGCAATATACCGAAACCAGAGCTGATGCTCTTGTACTTGGCTGGATCAATCTGAAAACAAAAAATTCCATCAAATTCAACCACTCGTACAACAATCAAGAAACTAACAGAGGACCAGTTATTTCTCTTGAATCTCTATACAGAATTCCAAGGACAAACTTATGCACAAGGTCAGCTTGAAATAATAGGCAGGTAAGTCACTGTTACCCAGCTGTATCATGTATGCGCCGGAATCAACCTCACACTTTATGATTCCTAAAACTCCCTACTAAACTGCGTACTAGAAGGTACTCAATTAATAATTTCAAAGACACGTCTAATGAAACCACAAATCATAATACTTCGTATATGAAAATAATCGAAATCAATGAAATCACCACTAACTTTTTCACCAATTCCCCAATACTAGCCCTGTCAAGAGGCTGCACCTCTTATGAAATTAATCCATTCACCTAAATCTTAAGCAACATGAACTATGCTCAATTACAAGCAAAATGAAATCCTAAATCGGATAATTCATTCAATTATCTAGAAAATTTAAAAATTAAAGTTGCACATCAACCCAAACAATATCAAACTTCAACGTCAAATCCCTAAGTTTGTGACCTAACCACACCTTAATTATACAACATACAGATCAAACAACATATAAATCATAAAATTCAAAATCACGCCCAAATCACATTGATAACATAAATTCAAAAAATTATAAAATGAAATGAAACATTCAAACAACAAATCAACAACGCAAAATCCTCAACAAAAACAAAAGACAACAGATCTGAAAGATTCAAAACAATCATCACAGATCCAACCAAAATCAAAAACCAAACAAGAAAAACAAAAGAAATTATACCTGCATATTACATTTGACAAGATCAAGAGGAGTAACAGCCATATGAGTAAGACCACAGCTAAGAATACCACCAGCAGTACAAGCAGCATAAAACTGAGGCGAGTACATCTCGATCTTCTTCGACGGCTCAGAAGGCGACGGAATGACAAAGCTGTTCAATTGTAGTGCGCCATTTTCCGACAAACTAGGGTTAGCACTCATGGTGTTAACAGCGACTTGGTCAAGCCCAGCAAACCCCTTAGAGGAGTAAAGGAATGAAGGAAGAAGAGATTTCCTAGCATTTTCAGAGACCGCCATTGATGCTGAGATTCAAAAGCTTCGAAGAAGAGAGAGAAAATGAGGAACTTTTATTTCCAATTCTTCTTTTTCTCTCTCTTTGTTCGATTCAGCGATATGGGTCAGTGATAGGCGCAGTATTCGCGTATTTTATACGAGAAAAAGGGTTGATGAAATTAGGCCCAGAAATGTTGGGGGTAATTATGACTTTAGGGTGGTACCAAAAGTTGGGGGTAATTACGATTTTAACCCGGCCATTTTCAAGGTTGAATGAGGGGGTGGCCGCCTGGCCGGTGGAGTGATGGAGTCTATTCGGGGAATATTCCAGAATCAGAATATGATGGTCTACTCTTCTTTCTCGAGATGTACAAAATGTATTATTGTTGATTTGTTAATTTTTTTTTTTTTTTTTTTTTTTTTTATGGTAGACAATTGATTTGTTACTCGTATCAAGTAACAAATCAACATTTGTGTTAAGAGGGTCTTTTTATTAGTCGTATTAAGAATATCCTTATAGATTTTGGTAATAAATTGGGGTTTTTTAATTAATCCTACTAAGGTTATTTTTCCTCCAAAAATGAACCTTAATTGCTTCATTTTTAATGCTTCTAACATCAAAGGAGGGGGCTCCTATGGTAAATTCTTAGAAGTTTCAATTAGCCCTAATAGACTTAAAAAAGGTGGATTACAATGACTTTCTTAATAAAACCAAAGAGAGAATCAAAGGGTGGCAAGCTAAACTCCTTAATAAGGCCGGAAGATGCACTTTAATAAAATTGGTGCTTAATTCTTATCCTCTTTATGCTATGCAAACGACTCTTCTTCCTATTGCCATTTTGGATGATCTTGAGAAAAGTTGTAGGCGGTTTCTTTGGAATAAGGTGGATAGATCTCACTATCTTCCTAAAACTAGTTGGGAGAAGGTTTGTCTTCTTTTAGGGCTATGGGTCTTGGAGTGCGAAATCTAAGGGAGTGGAACCTTGCTTTTATGGCTAAATTGGCTTCGAGAATTATTCATGACCCCGACAAACTTTGGGTAAGGATTTTGAAAGCTAGATATTTTAAAAATTTTACCTTTCTTAATTGTTTTCCTAACCCCAATGACTCTCCCCTTTGGAAGGACATTCTCTAAGGAAAAGAGCTTCTTCTTAAGGGCATTTCGTATAGAATTGGGAATGGTGATGATGTTTGTCTTTGGTATCATCATTGGGTTGGGGAAATACCAATTTATCTTCTTGATGACATTACTATTCCGGACTCTATAGCTCATTAAAGGGTGGATAATATAATTACCAATGTAATTTGGAATACTAACAAAATAAGACATATTATCCCGGATTATTTGTGTACTTTAATTGAAAGTATTCCTCTTCCTACGGTGGTTAATATGAGGATACTATTAGTTGGGGCCTTGAGGTAAATGGACAATTTACTATCCGAAGCACTTACAATTTGTGTTACAATTTTACTACGCATCCTCTTTTCTTCGTATTAACTGGAATCAAATTTGACGACTTAATATCCCATAAGTACAGGATGTTTATATAGAATTTATGCCACCAAACTCTCCCTGTAGCTACAGTTTTAGCCCGTACTATTCCTGATTTTAATGATATGTGTACTAGATGCAATTTAGATGATGAGAGTCATATTCATTTGTTTAGGGATTGTATTAATACTAGAGTTTTATGGTCTAGAATTTTTGGAGGTAATAAAATGGATGGAAAATTTAATGATAACACTTTCTTTAACTCCTCTTTGGAAGATTGGCCCAATTATAATTTATTTATCTCTAAACAATGACTGGATTACTATGTTTGCAGTTACAATATGGCATATATGGAGAGCTCGAAATCTAATTGTTTTTTAGCTAGTAATGCAGCATCCTATCTCTATGTTTAATAGATATATGATGGATTTGGTGGCCAATATTCATGCTTTACAGGGCAAAGGAAAAGCGCTAACTATAGCACAAGAAGCTATTACCTGGAAGAGGCCTAGAGAAGGTGTAATAAAGATCAATACAGATGGCGCTTGGAAGGGAGAAGGAACCGCAGCTGCTGGAAGTATTATCAAAGACTAGGATGGCCTTTGGATGATGGGGAAGGCATGGAAGACAAGGGGTAGGAACCCAGTTGAAGCTGAGTTACTAGCTATTAGGGGGGCATGCAAATGGAGATCGATGCATAATTCAAAGAGGTCATCATCAAAACTGATGCACGTTCTCTTAAGAACACCATAGAGGACATTGGAAAGAGCGGCACTAGTGAATTGGTTGTCATTCTCAGAGATATGAAAGGTTTGATGACAAATGATTGCAAGTTCGAGTTTAGCTACATTCCGAGAGGGGCAAATAGAGTTGCTCATTGCTTAGCAAAACTAGCTTGGGTAAGGAGGGTATAGATGGCATGGGGAATATCTTCGACTCTCCATCGCAGTCTACAAGGGATGTATATGAGGGGAGACCTTATGAATAGCATAGCATAGAGGTGTTAGGCTTGCCTTTTGGCTGCTCTTTATTTAGCTTTTGCCTTTGTTTTGAAAGCTTAGCTGATTGTGTTTGGTGGTGTAAGTGTGTGCCAGTTTTTCTTGAGTTTTTGGACAATTTGTGGCTACCAGATCATAAGCAGGGCCATTCTGCTTGTCCTCTGCTTAGTCTTGGCACTAAGTTGTATTCGGATCTTTATTAACTTAATTTAAGTTCCCCTAGTGTATTGTCGAAGTGCACACAAAATTAAACCTTATTCACCTTAACAAATAGCTAGGGCAAGTAAGAGTTGATCCCACGAGGAAAGTAAGTCTAAAGTAACAAGTCACCAAATCCAAGTTCCACAAGAGTAACACGATTTGGGGGGGGGGGGGGGTTGATATGAGAAATCTAAAATGACTAAAGGAATAATAAATAAAAGGAGTTATAACTAAAGAACAAACAATCAATGGAGAAAACACTCAGTAGATAATCAGATTCTAGCCATGGAACTTCGTAAAATCATCGACACAATAATTAACCCTCTAGGAACAGCTTGACTTATGGAACAAGTTCCTCTGTTTCCCCTTATTAATGGTTAGATCCGGTACGACTTTCACTAACCCTAACCAACAAATAACCCCTAACCAACAAATAACCTCTATACTACGAGCAAGAAATTTAACGTGTTGACAGCATTAGGAACTAGGAAAACATCAAGCCTAGACAACCATGACATTATTGGAACACGGTTTCACCTAGATCAAGAATTACTTTACAATTAATAGAGCGAAACGTCCTCCTCTACAATTGGTTGCTACTTCATAACATTCCCAAGCAATTACGGACTTAGTAGTATTAATTAACAATAGAAATCAGACCCAAACAAATAGTTGCGCACCTACTTATAAGAAATCATCATTCATAGAAATAAGCAGTAATTCAAGAATATTCCCAAAACATTAATTATTAATCATTAAAACCAAACCAAACCAACTTGTCTCAAATACTAATCACATGGCATCCTCTAACTACTACTGAGCATAAAGAACTACTCACTCATGTTATAGAGCAAAGAAGAAAGGTTTTTGGAGAAAAACATGTCGAGTTCCTCTAGGTGGTTTCTTCTAAACGTGAGCACAAAGTGAGAGAAGAATGAATAATCGATAATGAATGGACAAATAACTCTGGGGTTTTATAGAATTATGATAGAATTATTCCCCAAGTAAAATCCCTAAAAATATGGAAGATAAATCTAAGATAAGGAAAGTAATTAGATAGAATCTATGAAATTCTATCTTTTGCCAAATCTTTTCCTAAATGATAGGATCTTCTTTTTATCAAATATATCTTCCTTCCAGCTGTAAATATTCAAGAATTATTCTCCAAGTAATCAAATATCACGTTGTAATGAATCTGGACAATTCTCGGACTGCCAGCAGTTCCTTAGCGTCTGCGTCAGTCTTCCAGTTCCTCCGAAGGAACTCAACATATATTCATTTGCATTTGACGTTGGCTCTTTTATTCAGTTCATCTTTTTATCATCCAAAATGGCTGAATAACCTATCAAAACACACAATGAGGAAATAAATCACAAAATACCAAAAACATAGATAAAAGCACTAAAATGCTAAAGGAACTAACCTAAAATCTAAGGAACATAACCATAAAACAGTGTCATAAATGACACTCATCATTCCCCTTTGCATTTAAAAAAAAACAAAAAAAGTGTTGAGGAGGGTATTCGATGCATGCCGGTTTTTTGGTTTTGACTTTTTGCATTACAATATATTGTACTTTTTTATTTATATTAGATGATACATTTAATTTAAGCATGTGTGTCGATAAATACTTTCTAATGCAAATATCTTTGATTACATTATAGCAAAAATTATACTATGTAGAAATTTGATATTTAAAAAATAGATTTTGAGACGAATCTAACAAAACCCTACATGACTACACTTTTTCTGAACACAAAATCACAAAACGCAAAATAAGTTATGTGAATTGTGCACAAAGTCAAACTGTGTCATCTAATTTGGAACGGAGGAATATGTAGTTGTTTGGTTAACATATGAAGTTAAACTTTTGATTGAGTTTGAAATATTTTCTTCGAGTCACTAAATTTTTTGTTTGTTTGTTTATTCAAGTGTCCCACTATAATTAGCATATTTATCAATGTGAAATTTTGACCAATAATATTCACTTAACCTACTTTGACATGTGTTAGTGATTTATACATAAGAAAACATATAGTCTTATGTCTATTTATTGGAATTGTCTTAATAAACTAATATTTGATGAGCGTGAAATGGTTGCACACTCCACACTCAACTAAACACATTTATACTAAACATCTTACAAACCAATCACAATGATAAGTAAGAGTTCGGTCCGCAAGAAAATGGGGTATAATTGCTAAAGATCTCAACGCATAAGCTAATTTAAAGATTTCAAGTTGGGTTGTTTCAAATTTTATCAATTTGACAAACAAGCAAAGGTTCTAATTCAAGGTTATAAAAGTACTAGGGAATAGGGATCCATTCAACCATGGAAATCAAGTAAATTTGGGAATAATAAATTAAACGTGATAGCTAGCGAAGACTATATGTAAAAGCAACATTGCAACTTAGAACAATACTCAAATTCCTAAACTTAGATCCCTTATTAGTTTAGTCATAGGATAAAATCAATCAAAATTGCAATTAGTAATGATAATCTAAGTTCCCATTCTCATGTCAAATGAAGATTATCATGCTCATAATCAAGGGTAGTTACTCTTATCAAACAAGCATCATATGATCAACTTAATAACCAATCAATTACCAAAACTCTACCCAATTCCACATAATTAACCATTGGCTTGAGCTTCATCCAACCCCTAGCTAGAAGAACTGCTCACTACTCATAGTTAATGACATGCGAAACAAGTAATTAAGGGTTTTAAGTAGTTCAATATATGATGGGGAAAAAGTGATATAGTCATATTAAATCAACATGCAACAACAGTTAACAAAGATTAGAAGATTAGAGAACTTTAAATTATGATGAAATAAAAAACTATAAGAAAAAGTAATAGAAATTAATAGATTGAAGCTTCAAATTCAGTACTATTGTTGAAAATGAGAGAATAAGTCTTGAAAATCCACTTCTACAATGATTATCTTGAGAAAATCTAAGCTAATTTAAAAAACAAATTGAAGTTTAATTTTCAATTGCTAATTAAGGGGAAGTAGTTAAATTCTATTCTAATAGTGTTTGTCCGTACAAATGAGCCTTACACTATGTTAGGAATTAAGATAAAGAGAACTGGAGAGTTATTTTTCCCATTAAAAAAGAGGGGACTATTAATTTGTCAATTTGATTGGGAGAAAATACAAGTTTATCACCTTAATAACCATAAAATGTTTATTAAGTGGAAAATATGTAATTAAATTACTTTGATAACTGTGAGTTTACAATTAAAATTATTTTCACTAGACTTGTGCAGTTGGCAACAAACAGTACAAAAACAACTCTAATTCAACATAGTTTGTAATCCCCCATAATTTTGAGTAAAACAATAATTATACATCTATATAAATATTTTGGGATGATTTAGTAAAATAAAATCAATGGTATGTGTATCAATAGTAAAACTATTTCATTACCTATATTTTGATCAAGAGTGTTAATAAATAACAATGCAACCCACAATCTCCTTATCTTATTCCCTTTAAGCCCAAATTAATAATCCTAGTCTTAATTTAACTATCTTTCAAAAAAAAAAGTCTTAATATAAATACTACTGCTTTCACGCACAAAAACACACACACACACACACAACAGAAAAATAAAAACCTCTTGCTGTTATTGTGTGGTGCCGCCGCCGATGCACACCATCGCCTGATAACCACCGTTGCTATCACAGTCGCCCAGCCAGTCAAACTACCACCGATCCCTAGGTTACTAGGTCGGTCAGGGGTTCCTTGGCCACGGGGTTACCAGGTCCGGTTAGGGGTTACTAGGTCGGTCAGGGGTTACCAGGTCGGATCAGGGGTTACTTGGTCGGTCAAGGGTTATTTGGTCAAGGGTTACTATGTCCGGTCAAGGGTTACAAGATCCGGTCAGGGGTTACTAGGTTCGGTCAAGGGTTACTTGGTCAGGATTACTAGGTCCGGTCAGGGGTTACTTGGTCGGTCAGGGGCCCATATTTTATAAAATTTCACTCTAAAAAAAACCCAAATTAAATGACAACATTGCTCTATATTAACTAAAATCTGATAATACACTTCAATTTCCCCAAATTCCTCAATTTCGTAAAGCCCCTAATTTAATTTTTTGACCATAAACCCTAATTTTAAGATTTAATTGAAAAATTAAATCAACTGTGATGCGAAATTCAAGATAAGTGACCTATAATTGTGCTTGATTATCAAAATCTCTTGTTTTCTATACCATAATTGATTGAAATTTTATGAACTAGGCTCTCTCAATCGGAAATTTTTGCCGGAAAATTAAATGTGGTAGTACTACTCAAAGTCTTTGTGACTTTGTTGTAGGATTTTTAAAAGAAAATTTTAAATGGTAGTTGTTTTCAAAAGTGGTCATTTAAATGGTAGTTGTTTGCAAAATTTCCTGGAAAAAAATATAAAAATTTATCCAAAAATAGTTTACATGGTTACGCATGTTTTTTATTTTAATACATGTAAAAAGTAAGATCAAAGTAAGTATATGAATAGTGCGAAAGACAAAGGGTTGCGATTATTACGAAATAAAGAGAGCATTATAAAACTAATTAGCTTGGTGAAGCCATTGTTGCTTATTCATTGACCATAACCCTAATAGATTCGGTCAAAATTTGGAAGGAGCTATTAGGGTTATGGTTAAACAAAGACAAAACTCGTTTTGACTATAATTTCAACCTTCAACAAGGTGGTTCCCCCAATGAAATCCCTACCACCTACCTCTTCATGATCCACCCAAGCATCTGCTAGAAGGCTCGAGATAGTTTCAGTGTCGACATCAGACATATTAACAAGGTGAGTTTCATTGATCCTACATTCAACAATGTCAGTGTGTGATAAACCTAAGAATTGTATCGTAAGCACATCCAAGTGGTAGCTGATATGGGCCAATAAGAAATACCATACTTGAGTGTTTGATAAATTCGATAGCTCCATAGGATGAAATCAAACAAAGTGAAAACGGGTAATTTGGGGAACACATTCGACCACTTTATGAATACAAGAGTATCTACGTCGAGTTGAACAATACTCGTGACAATGATTGCATGATGAGTAACTGGAAAATCATTAGTCATTAGGGTTTGTGTAATTAAATTTCTCTACAAAGAGGATGATTGTCAAATCTATAAGAGTGGAAGCTTTAACGTGGCTTATATCTATCGTTAAAATGGTAGCTAAACTTTGGATACCTTCTAATTTATACCACAATCATTTGGAACCAAAATATCGACTAGCGAGATACACATCACGTTACATTATCATAAAGATTAAGAGATAAAAAGTCAGAAACAATATAGTTTTCCCCCATAAATATTTTAGTATTTCTTCAACTAAACACTTAAGTACCTCAATAATTATTAAATAAATATTATAATGTAATTTCACGTAATTTGTTAATTTATGTAATTTTAATATAATTTGTTTCATGCAAATATGCAATATACTACATCCGATTACTTTTATATGCAACTTTGAATTATTATGAAATACTCCAAAGTTGCATATAAAAGTAATCGAAGGTAGTATTTCATATCTTACTAGATTCGTGGGTGAGGAAGGTTGGACTTGCTAAAGGGCTTGTGATCAAGCTTTTTGTACATTTTAATTTCAATTAAGGTGTTTTAAAGATAAACATAGTTGAATTTTGCATTCAGTAAGTAATATATATATATTCTAGTTTTATGATTATATAATCTCCTCGGTTAAAAATAAAGTTGAGAAACGTTCTCAAAAGTTTAACAGATAATCTGTAAACCTATATTCCAATTTTGCTAAGATGGTTGTAAAATTATTTTAGAAACCCATGTCATATGTCTAAGGTTGGTTTTCTTTAACTCAAAATGTTTGAGTAAAATTCCAAGACCATCTTCATTTTGAAAAGTGTTTCAAGGGATAATAATGAGATGGGAGGTACGAAGCCTCTAAAAGACAAATACGAAAATCCAATAAAATCTCTTATCTTCAATATAATTGAATATAAGAAAGTGATTGGAATTCTCTATGATCAAAATTTGATCAAATGACATTATTCTTCATCCATTTCATATGGAGTTAAATAGTTGATTAAACTCTAAAATAAATAATGATTGATAAATTTAGCAAAATCATGAAAAGTGCTTAAAGCAAAGTATCATTTTGAACCTAAGAGAAATGTTTTAAGTGGTTCACAGGAAGAGGTTTAAGAATATACGGGGATAACATTAAGGAGTTTTAGGATAAGAAATGCAAGAAAGTTGCTACTTCTAGAACCTAAACTACTCATATGCTAAAAGTTGTTATGAAGAACAAATGTTTCCAATTGAATGGACCAATTCCAATTGATTAGAACTACCTCATACAGTTGGAAGGTAAAAGAATGGAAATGTTCCAATTTAAGAAGTATATTATAGAAATTAATTTAGCATATTACTACTTCTTGAACATATGATGTCATGTTTAGTTCACTCATTGAAGAATGTGGTTGAATTTAAACAAGAAGTTTGGCTAAGGGAGAAGTAAATCTACAAGTTTAGAAGCAAATGTTGCTACTTCACAAGTAGAATGTGCAAGTCTAGAAGCAAAAGTTGCAACTTTATAAGTAGAACTAACATTATTTCACCTTACCTAGTAATGGGCTAGAATTAAATATTATTCTTGCCATTATCAAACATGATTCAATGTTAGTAATCACCAAGAATTGAAAAATTCAAAAACATGGAGTAAATGTTGTTTTATGCTTTATTAAATCACAGTGTGTTTTGAATTGCTAATTGAAATATGTTAAAAGTTCTATATGGTAGATATAGATAAATTATTTCTATATATAAATTGTCTCTAAAATGTCAAATGGCTCAAATGAAAATGAACATTGCATATGAAAGATCCAAAGTGATGGGTTTTCAATATCATTAGATTGTAAATCTATTTATATATGTAAATATCATTCTAATTTGACAATTGACAAAGTCATTATATTCTTTAAAGAAATGATGACATACATGATCTCGAGGTCCAATACATATTGATGTAAGAAAACCTAACTTCAAAGGCTAGAGATGAACAACGAAACTTCATTTGTGATATGATCACTTGTGCTTAGTTGAAGCATAAGAGTTCAAAAGGTCTAGTATGAAGTTCAGAATCAACTTGACAAGATAATAATTACATTACAATATAATTGTAATGGTGAAAGTTTGAGTCAAGGCATTTACTTGGCAAAATATTCAAAGTATTGCGATATGATCATAATAATAAGGATTTGACCCAAGACCTTGATGACCATCCAATAGTTGTGAAATTGTTTTACAACAAATTCCAAAAACAAGCCTTGTGAAGTGTTTATGAAAGGAGCTATCAATCTATATGAGATATAATTTGATAATGGATGAAATACCCTATCTTCCAACCATTGTTCAAGAGATATACTTTTAACATGATCTAAAAACTGAACAAAACTACATCCGTCAAATCAAAATATAGCAAAGGCTTCATATGTGTTATGGATAAGAAAACTTCTTATAAAGTCCTTCTACAAAAGCAACGAATAAAAGTTGTGTTAAATCGTTTGATACACATTCAATTCCTATACAGAGCATGGGGTACTACTACACAAGTCATACTTAGCACAAAATATTTGTTGCTATAGTAGATGCCCTTCTGGAAAAGATGTCAAATCCAAAAGGTCAAGTGGGAATCGTGTAAATCTCAAAAGAGTTTCGAGAAAAGCAACAAACAAACATAGTTCAAACTATGATTGGTTCACCCCATGCTAATGTGCCTCTTCAAGTAGGCAAGTGGGAGTATATGAATCTCGAAAGAGTTCAAGATCCTCG
This sequence comes from Chenopodium album, assembly GCF_948465745.1. Classification (NCBI taxonomy): domain Eukaryota; kingdom Viridiplantae; phylum Streptophyta; class Magnoliopsida; order Caryophyllales; family Amaranthaceae; genus Chenopodium; species Chenopodium album. The sequence continues at coordinate 48,646,296 of NC_137843.1, forward strand.
AAGAAGTTCGAGAAAAGTTAGTTCGAGAATCTTGAAGAAATTCGAGAAATAATCGAATAAAGGCAACAATAAGAGCACGATTCGCCTCATGTCATAAATGAAAACTCGTGGTCTTATTAAATGTAATGGGAATAATAACCATGTGTCGAAGGTAGCACATTCCAAGTGCACACCCTCTATTGTAGTTTCTCATTGAAAATTAAACAAAGTTGTTGTATAAGTTTCAATTTTTGCATAAAGACCCACAATGATGACTTGCATATCTAAAACTTAGTCTAGGAACTATAATTTCATGTTGAATAAGAATTCTAAAATATTGATTTTGGAACATAAGAAACGCAAGTAATAAATATGATTTGAAAAGTTATAATCTAAGTGGTTGAAAAACCATTGAAATTTGAAATAAATTATAAGTCTGTAAGCAAGTGTGTGACACTTGATTAACTTTCCAAATTGGGTAAGACCCATTGCAAGCAAAAATTGACAAAGAAGAAAAGTGTTTTCTAATTAAGCAAAGACTAGTTATTAAATGATTCAACTAATTCATAGTATGACTATGACTACGATGAAACCCTTACATTGGTCATGTTGCAAAGATCTATTAAAGATATTTTAGTGATTTCTACTTTATGAGATTTGGTAGATGGATTTCAAAATGCTTTCTTGAAATGGTTCATGAAAGAAGATTTGTATATGATACAATCATAATGGTTTTGAAAATCCAATAATCCTAAGGATGCATAAAGGATCTTTAATGGATTAAAGTTAGCATCATAGAGTTAGTGTTCTTTATTTTGCAAGTTAATCAAATTGTTTGATGTTCTCATAAAATAAAGGAAAGTTCTTGTGTGTACAAGATGTTTAGTGGGAGCTATACTGTCTTCTTGGTCTAATACAAGAGCGATTATTCCACGCTTGAAGGGTCAAGTGATGGCTAATACATTTTGTATGAAAAACCTTGAAGAGGATGATGAATACATTTGGGATTCAAGATCTATAGAAATAGGTCTCGAGGGATGTTTAACCTTTATTGAGAAACTTATACTGATAAGATTCTTATGAGGTTCAACATTATATTGCAAGGAGTTTTAACCCTATGAAACATGGCACATTGCTTAAAGATTCAATGCTTTAAGAAAGGTTGATGAAATTAAGGGTTCGAGTGATGCTCCTTGTGCATTTTGCAAAGGATTCAATGCATGCATGTCAAGGACTATACTTATCTATTTTGATTCACATGTTTTGAGAATATGTGATGATAGATTTCAATTGAAAAACCAATGTAACATTGGAATACAATTTAGAAATTCCTAATTTCCTTGCCGAAGGATGAAGAAAGATTCTTAGTGTATGGAGATGAAGATTATTATAAAATTTAGAATTTGCAAAATTCATGTTTATGAGAATGTCTCATGAATTGTATCAACTAAACTATTTCAATAGCCTAAAGACATAAAGAGCTCATTTGAAATAACATGATGGTGGATGGTATTGATTGTGTGCTAGAAAGTCACAATTGCAAAATCATCAGTCATGTTTCCCTATGTTTATCAATTGAAACAAAGTTTCAATCTTATTTAATGATGGTTTAGTATTAAATAAATTATCCAAAAGAAGTATGAATTGTTGGGATCATCAAATACGTGATTTGGTTAATGAAATCCCACAGGTGAACTGAATTCATAAATTATTTAAGTTCCTAGTTCAAAATTATTAAATTGGACAAAAATGATTTCAATAAATGGACTGTATGTTAGATTGATTGGATAGCGCAGTTTCATGGGCTATAAGGAAATAGAGATGCTCGGTCAATCACATGGATATGCATGAATGATGCATGATCAAACTATATATTGACCTACTTTGAAGTTCAAGTATAGAGCTTCCGGATATATTAGTGGATTCTTTTGACACGAGTGGAACACTGATTTCATTCAATGATTGATTTAACTGTGGTACATCCAAACGTCATTCCGTAAAAGGGGACTATAAAAAGATATTTCCTGGTTCCTTCAAAAGTTGAGTGGGAGCTTTGGTTGCCACAAGATTGGACTAAGTCTACCTATTTAATAAGGAAATGTGTCTTGGCCGCTTAAAGAGGGAAAATTAAGAAAATGCGTGGCTGTAATACTCCTATTTTATTATGTTTTTATATATAAATTAATTATCTTATTTATTTTATTTATTAAAATTATTTATTTCATTTTAAAAAGAAATTTTATTTAAATAAATTATAAGTGTGTGTAAATAAAATGGATCATGAATTGAGGTAACAAAAGTATTTTTAATTGGGTGAATCTTATTTAAAAGGGTGGACCAACTAATTGGGAATTTAGAGGCCCAATAAGTTGGCCTAAAGGGAGAATTTGTAAGGGATTAGGAATTAGTAATGGCAAAGTTGTAAATATAAATTTTAATTTTAAAAGGAGAGTATAAATAGTTTAAAAACTCAAGATTTTTCCACACAAGTTATAATTGTCAGATTTCACAAAAATTCAAAGGTTTTCTCTTTATTTTCTCTCTCTCCTTTTCCCTTTATTTTTCTTTTCTTTTTCCTCTTCTTTTTCCCCAAAAATGCCACGCTCTCTCTCTCCTTCTCCCTCCTCTTGCACGGTCGGCGCCTCCTCCTCCTTCTCTCTGTTTTATTTCGGTTTGTGTATATATATATATAATATAATAAAAAAAAACTTCTTTAGTCCTAAAATTAATTCTATTGATTTATTGTTTTAAAGGCATGATTTTTATTATGTTTTTTTTGGGATTTTGATGTTGCTAATTTATTGATATAAATTTCAGATTTTTATTTAATCAAAAACCCCAAATTATAAATCCTAGAAATTGGGGATTTTGTATAATTGGTTAGGTTGTTGTTCTTGATTAATTAATGGTCTAATCATATTTTTGATGTGCTTAAAGCCTTCAATTTAATGCTGGAAATTATTTACACACACTACTTTTTAATTATTGAGTTAGGGTTTGATTACCCATAAAAGGAAAAAAGGTTCTAATGATTTATATATGATTTCCTAGTCTAAAAATGGTGTTTTATACTAAATAAGTATGCTGGAATTTTATTTAAGTCATAAAAATTAAGTCTTTTTGAAAGGATTTATAGTACACACTTAAAGCAAAGTTTTTATGGCTTTTATGTCATTAAAAGGGGTTAATTAGTATGGTTTAAATAGTATTATAGTTGCTGGAAATTTGTGAGAATAGTGGATTATAATTATGTATTTTTAATTGTAGGAAGTTTTGAGCTAGGTGATTTCTAGCAAGTGTGGCCGAGTTTAGACGTTATTCAAGGTACGTATGTGCACAAGAATGTTTGTGTATGCGTAGTATCATGCTAGGTTTATGAATTGTGTTTGAAGTGATGAATTAGTAGCATGTTTGGTTGATTATATGCTTGGAATTGATGTTGGTTGAACGTGAATTATTATGCAAGCATGTGAATATGATATTTGGAGCATGATACAAGTTGAATATGTGTGAATCATGGAAGTATGTTTTATTTTTGAGTATCAAGGAAGCATGAAATTAATAAGTAAGACTTAATTTATGTTTAAAGAGTTATAATTAGAATTATTGAACAAGATTCATGAATTTTATTCTCACCCATTTATTGTTGGTGTTGAGTCAAGGAAGTTAGTTTATTAAGTAAGTTGAGATTAAGTCAAGAAAGTTTATTAGTGCATTCTACACCAAGGTAGTAATCGTGTAATTTTGTGCACAAAACTCGGCAAGGAACCTTAATTAAAATGAATAGTATGTGCTCACTAATTAATTCAAGAATTAATTAAATGTATATGTTGATTATTATTATGTTTATTCTTGATTGATTGGTTGGAGTCTTCACATGTTAAATTGGTAAATCATGTAAAGTGTAAAAGGATACGCACCAAGACTTTTGAAACGTATATATCTTGAGTGTGAACATATGGGGGAAGTTATGGGGTTTTATATTTAACCATAGCTTCTACAGGGGTACATGACGCTGTACTTTCATTTTTTATTATTATTTATGCGCTGGATTCCGTCACCAAGGTGTGACATAGTAGGTGCCAATTGGGGTAGCTCCCTGGTTGGAAGCTAAATTTTTAATGGGCTGTATTTTTAAGGAAGGAGACCCGTTCGATGCGTAATCCAAAAGATATTAATTAATAATTAATATTGCTAGTTATGAGTCAAAGGTAAGTTGACTGTGATTGTATGGCAAGCATGTTTTATTACTATTCTTATTGACAGGATATTCATGATAGCGTGGTGCATATGTACTCAGCTTTTGCTGATTCATACTTTTGTATTTGTGTTTGGCTTTCCTTTGGTTGGCTTTACTATGACCCATTTATATGGCGAGTAGAGGGTTGAAATAAAGGGGAAAGTGACAGGTACTTGAAGCATGAAGAGCACCGATGGGAATGAGTGCCGAGAGTTACTTGTTATGCTTTCCTAGTTTTATGTTTTGAATTATTTTATTATGGACTAACCTTTATGTGTTATTTAAAGTTGGAGTTTTGAAAGGGCCATGTTTGGAATGGGTCCAACTTGTGATTTAATTACTTTTATTTTGTTTTTAGGTTGTGAACTCAAGTTTTATTTTAAAAGTTGATTTATTTTATTTAGACTTCCGCTGTGTGACTTTGAAAAATAGTCTTAACTGTTATCATGGTGACGGTAATATTTTAATTATTTCCTTAAAATAGTTTTTAATTAGAATAAAAAGAGTAATTTAAAATAAGGAAATTTCTGGGATATTACAAAGTGGTATCTGGGAGCTTTGGTTGGATTTTATTAACACTAAAACCATAATATTTTTTTTAGGTACCTATATTTTTAAAAGCTTGGCTAAGTGCTTATTTTAACAAGTTTGAAATTATTTAAAAAAATCAATTTTTTTTTAATTAAGGGGGTTCGAATTTTTTTTTTGAGGATTGGGCCTAAATTTTTTATTTATTTTCAAAAGGTCCAAATTTTTTTTTATTTGCTCAAATAAATATTTTCGAATTTAAATTAAATTATGTGTGCAGGTATGCGAAGGATTTAAGGTATGTAATTATGTGTTAATCGCTTTTAAATCATGTGGTGAGATTTGGGCAGGAAAGAATGGGCATATATGCTAGAATTGTATGTCTTCCTATGTGCATATTTTATTTATATGAGGTGTTCAAGCATGTTGAATGATAATATGTATTTATATGAAATCATGTTTATGTGTGGTGATAGAAATTGTATGATTGAACACCAAACTTAAATTTTTGCAAAGAACTGTATATTTGATTAAATAAAGAATTTTCTTTATTGAGTCATAACCTGAAATACCTTGCAGGATGTTTGATTTGCCTATAGATTTTCCTCCGTGGGTACTCTGGTCAAGAAAGACTATGAGCATGTTTAGGATTATATTCGCAGAATTCGATTTTATTGTACTTATAGATCTGATGTGTTTGGGGAACGTCCCTAGACCAACCTGATTATGTCTCAGCCATGATTGTTCACTGTTTACCTAATTATCCATCTTATGAGGCTATTAAGAGTCGATTTTTTGATTTCCACTTGCCTAATGGTGTAACTAACTATACCAAGTATAGGGATTCTAATGGTAAGTGGGGACCAGATTGGAGATATTTATACCGTTACATTGCTCACAAGGATTTTATCCATTTTAACCCTCAATATGCTTCTCAACCTCCTCCTGCCATAACTTTGGTGATCTAATTCCACACCAATATGCACCCTATTACTCTTCAAAAAATGATGATCCCATGTCTGAGTCAGAACCTGAGCAGAGTTATGAGAACCAAGGTGAACCTATGGAGCAGGATAGTGAGTATGAAGATTCTTCTTGTGAAGTTATTTCTAATCCAAATCCTCCAGTGATTGTCAACTTAGAAACCGATGAGTATGAAGAAGACCCTGAGGAAGATGAAGATGAAGATGATGATGATGATGATGGCAATGGTGGTGACAATGGGAGTGACCCTGAGTATAATCCAAAGCAGTACAGAGAGATCAAAGACAAGATTAACAATGTCAATATTCTTTATTCATAGTTATAGTTTAATAAAGTTGTGTGAGTAATAAGTAGCAAAGCTACAATTGGGATGTTTCAAACATTTCTTTTCATATTTCAATAAAAGTATTATGATTTCTTTTCAATCAATCCTTTCTCTTTATATAAGCTTATTAAACATTAAATTTTTATTTATTGTTTTCTGTAAATGGTACCAAGGGCAATGACTCAAAAATATTTTGTGGTGCGTTTATTTAAGTGAAATGGTTGCATGACAACCAATACAATGTGTTAAATTATTAGTAGGAGAATTGAGCAGTTGCTTCTACTATAACTCAAAATGACTACTTGTATGCTTGAATTCGAGTAGTATATATATAGTAATTGCTTAGCTGCAAGAGAGTTCTGACCTACCTAATAATAGTCATTTCTTTATTCAAGAGATCTAGAATGGCAGGAAGAAACAACAATAACAATGATATGAATGAAGTAGTAAGGCAATTAGCTGCTGTAGCTCAACAGTTAGCTGAGAGGAACAATAATAATCCAGACCCTGCTAGAGAGTTATTTAAGAAGATAGCCCAAAGCAAACCTCCTACCTATCAGGGAGAACCTGACCCAAATGTCCTTGAGAACTGGTTGAGGGAGTTTGATAAGTTGTTTGTGGCAGTAGCATGTCCTAATGAGTCCAAAGTGAGTAGTGCAGCTTACTACCTAAGGGGTGAGGCAGATTTATGGTGGTAGCAGAATGAACAAACTGTGAGAGCTTTACCTAACTTTGGATGGAATGTGTTCAAGGAGCAAGTAAGGGATAAGTTTTACCCTATGTTCTTGTAGAAGCAGAAAGCTGATGAGTTCTGGAACTTAAGATGGGGAATATGTCGGTGACTGAGTATTACACTAAGTTTATCGAGTTGTCTAGCTTTGCTAAGGATACTGTGGCTACTGACAGGCAGAAAGCTAGAAGGTTTGAGAGAGGATTGCCTCTTTCTCTCCAAGGGAAGTTGTCAGGACAAGTGTTTGACAACTTGGATGAGTTGTATGGTAGGGAAGCACATTTACATGCATTAGAGTTGAAGGAGAAAGCTGAAAAGGCCGAGTTGGAAGCTAAGGAGAAAGAAAGTAGCCTATGACTAGTTCTGGACCATTTGGGAACCAGAATAACTTTATGAGGCAGAAGTTTAACAACCACCAAGGTAATAACTTCCAGAATAATAGGAACAACCAAGGTGGGCGAAATTTTCCTAAGGGAAATAGGAACCAACCTGGAGATCGTAACCAAAGAGTATATTACTGTAAGAGATGTTCCAACAACCACCCAGGGAAAGACTGTGAGGGTAACCTGGTCACTTGTAACCTGTGCAACAAGCAAGGGCACAAGGCATATGAGTGTTTTTCTAGGAACAAGGGAAACCAGGGAAACAATCAACCTAGGGGTAATGGACAAAACTGGAATCAACATAAAGGTGGTCAGGGTAACAACGGGAATCAGGTGAACAAGGGAGCGTAGTTTCAGAATGGGAATAAAATAAATTAGGGAGACTTTGTATTAATTAATTAATGACTTGATGTTGAACTATTTATTTTGATCATGATTTCAAAGACTTGTATTTATATTAAAGCTTAATTTTTATAATCGTATTAGGCGCTAAAAAATTAAATATTATAATTTGGATTTTCGGAGCGGATCCAAATAATTAAATTTTAATTCGGATTGGATTGAGAGAGAAATTCGGATCAGATTGGAAAATTAAAAATCGAATTATATTTCGGATTGGATCGGATTTGGACTAAATCCAAACCGAAAACCGAACGGATACCCCTAATGATTGATTTTTTTTCCTGCACAATAACGGCAACAAGTATATATCACACCAAAAGAATTCACTAGTTTTATTAAAAATTCGATGCCTACATATAATTAAAATGAAATAATTAAAACCCATGATATAAGATGTTCAACATTTTTTTTACAATTTGCTTTTATATATGATCTATTTATAATACACACTTGAATTTTTCTACGTAGATTAGTATGCTTAAATATTATCAAATATTTTAATATTTGTTAAATAATTTGTAAAAAAAAAAAAAGATTTTTTTTAAAAAAAAGAATTAATAAGAAAAAACACTGAAGCACACTCAAGTACTCAACGATCTTTCATAATAATAAAATTAAATAAAATAATGCCAGCCCTATATCTGTATTTTCTCCACCACAATTTCTAATCAATATATATATTAAAACTCATGGCAAAACATGCTATTTTGCCATGTGTCACCGATTTTGCCATTTGGCGCCACATCATATGAGCCCATAAATGATTGTAAAACTCCATGCATTAATAGTATTAATGTTTAGTTTAATTGAAAAACTCTTCATGTGCATAACACCCTATTTAAATTTTCCTTTGAATGTAACTCCTAAATAATTGCACAATAATAAAAATTGTAAGAAATTAAAAATTATTCCATTTTTTGTGCATTAATTAATAAAATTGTAACTATAGAATAAATGAGTTGATTTATATATACATATATTACAATTGTGATTATTTTTTTTAAAAAAAGAAATATTACAATTGTGATTATTGAGTAATATTTTTTTGTGCATTACTAAGTACGTAGTGTATATATTGACATCAAATTTATAGATTTGATTTATCAAATTTTTTAACAACAAATTAATTGATTTATCATTTACCCTATATTTATTAATGCAAAAAAATTATTTTTATAGTCAAATCAGCTCATACAAACAACAAATTATAAACCACTTAAACTCTTAGTGACAAACAAGCCAAAAAATATATATTTTGATTAAAGTAATAAATTTTATAATGACCCGGGGCATCGCCCGGGCCAATAGCTAGTTAATCTTGTAAAACCCCAAATTTCTCAATCAATTAGGCTTCTCAATCAACCAAAACTCAAAACCCCTAATTGTCACCCAAAATCCGTATAATTCCCCCTAAAATCTCCATCATCTTTCATTATCATGGAGGAATCAGAGAAGAGAAGATAGAGACTAAGAGCAACGCAATTAGATACAACTATTGATGTTGTTTTCGCCGACGGAGGCAGGGTTGGGTGAGGCTAAGTTTTCGCTGATGGAAGCATGGGTAGGGGGTTAGGAATGGATGGGTTGGGTTCGCAACAACGTGGGTGGGTCCGAGGCTCAGGATTTCGATGCTGCCGCAGCAGATGCTTCTCCGCCGCCGCAATTTGATTATCACACTGATCCTATGGCCGCTTACTCCACTGATAAACGGCGGTCTTTCACCCCTATACCTCAAGTTTCACCCTCTCCTCAAGGTAAATTTTTTCTCATCTTTTATTTTTAATTAATTTTTCAAAATTGGTTTACTTAGGTTTTAAAGACATTAGGGATTAAGGATGTGGGAAAGGTTATAAATTGCATTTAACTAGTATTATTTTTGGGTTTTATATCAAATTGGTGTATATTTGTTTTCAAGTTTGCTATTTTTTTTAAAGTTACTGACATTTTTATGTTATTGATGAAATTCGAATTTGGGTGGGTATGAATTATGAGCTTTCTAGTTATTATTATTGGGTTGTTATTTTTTTGTATTGATGTTCTACTTGCAAAATGAAGGGATACATTTCTACTGCTAAATCAAAGTAATGGTTTAAGTTATTTGGTTTATCATCTGTTGCAGCTCGCTTTTTCTCGGTTATTTTTTTACATTCTTGTTGAATTAGGGTCCTCCTGTAATAGTGATGCACTGTGAATATGCAATTCAAAGGTTGGACTTTGTTGAATTTGTTCACTGTCATATACTTATAGGCCTGAATGCTTTGAGGTTGAATTGTTAATTTAGAATCTGTGATGGTTTGTATACATTTTCTTCAAAGGTTTCCTCTTAAGTTGCAAATCTTGCAATTAAAATGATTATTTCTTCTTTTTTGGTTTAAGACAGTAAAAAATTATTGGTATGTAGGGGGTAAAAAATGTTTATTAGGCAAGCTTATCATGGGGTACTTTGTTGTATAAGAAAGGATGTTCTTTGTGGAAAGGTTGTACAATAATGGACAGCGATACCCTTATGGAAAGGTTGTATGATTTTAAATCTTAACAGGATGACAGAAAAAAGAACAGGCACTGTTCTAACTCAATTTGTTTCATTTGATACTGGTTGTTATGATTTATAAAAATTTAATTATTGTTCTACAATCTAAATAACTGTCATTCTAGTATTGCATGCATCTCCAATATAAAAAAAAAAAAAAGAAAAAATTCTAAGGACCTTGAATGAGATTAAGAAATCTGTGAAAGTTGTAGGACAACTTGCTTTATAAGTTTTTCTTTCTTGTGTTTCAGTCTTGTAATGATAATTGGCTTTGTTGTGGTGTATATTGCAGCTTTATGATTATGCCCCATTGTCTTATAGATTGTCTTATGAGCTTTATTGTGGTATATATTACAGCTTTATTATGATTATGCCCCATTGTCTTATAGATTGTCTTATGAGCTTTGTTGTTGCTGGGTATCTTTTGCAGATACATTTATATATCTTGGTCTGTATATATTATTGTTAATTTTGACGAACATTTGCTACAGAATAAGGGAGATTTTTTTATCCTTTGATTAGAAAATTTTAGTTTCACTTGGAGTACAGTAGCCTTGGACTGTAATCTAAATTTTTTTTCATTTTTCTTTTTTCTTTTTTCCCCTGCTGGCTGCTATTGCTTTCCACCTCACTTGTCTGCTGCTCTAGTATCTTCCCCCCCCCCCCCCCCCCCCCCCCACAAGCTGCTGCTGTCTTTGCCCCTTCGCTGCTTGCTACCCTGCAGTCTTTCCCTATTGCTGCTTCTTCAGTCAAACTTATAATAGTGATTTAATTTTTTCTCACTTTATTACAGAATCAATTATTGCAAATGCATAACATTGTCACTGCTAATGCAGCCAAGCTAGCCACTGTAGTTATTGTTGCTGATGTAGTTGATGCTGATGCTGCATCTTTTGCTGTGGGCCTTTTGCTATAAAGGCTGTTGTCTTTGTTATAAATCCCTTGCATAGTCGTTGTTGGTTGTTTAAGAGCTACAGTTGTTATTCGGATAGGCTAAAAGTTTGATGTTATAGGACTTCAATGACGAGTCCGAAGGGCTCAATGTCATCCAGCAGCACATCATGTTTCACTAAAATGCTCACATATGTGAGATTTCCTAGACTGGTTTTGACACTCCGCACAGCAGCAACGGATTGATGCGTTCTTGCCTTATCCATTTCAGCACAACAGATTATGTTAGGCTAAAGAGTACACGAACATAATGGTAGATTGTAATAATCTAGTTTTTAGTGTATTACAAACACAGATTACATATTTTTGTAACTTTTGTGTATATGTATGTGTTATTGTGTTTCTACACTAATTTAAATTAATACAAATTCAATTTTTTTTTTAAAAAATATTTTAGCCTTATTGGCCACTAATATTTACGGCAACAAAGTTCACCACCCAGGGTAAAATTTGCTATTAGCTACAATAATATTTGTGGCAACAAAGTTTGTTAGCCATGGTAAAATGTGTGGCAAATAATTTGTTAGCCACATTAGTGTTTGTGGCAAGAGAATTTCTTTGCCACGGGAATACTTGTGGCATAAATATCGAAATTTGCCACGACATCTATTTCTCCGTGGCAAATTTCTAGCCACGGCCTCTTGTGCCACGGGTGTAAATTTTAAAATTCCCATGGCTAAATTGCATAGCCACGGAAATTTTAAACTTGTGCCACGATTTTATCCGTGGCACAAAGGTCATTTTGTTGTAGTGACGACATTCAGCTCCCGGTCTATTTCATTAGCCATGTACTTAGAAATGCTGAACTACGGTACCCTATGGTTGAAAAATTTGGCCTTGCTCTTTACATGGCTGTCAAGAAGTTGAAACCTTACTTCCTGGCACATCCGGTTGTGGTCTACACACACCAACCTCTCAAATGGCCAATGCCAACCTTGGAGTCATCCGGTAGGATGCTCAAATAAGCTATTGAAATGCAAAGTCTTGAAATTACTTTTGAACCGAGAAAGGCAGTGAAAGGTCAGCATTTGCCGACTTCATTGTCGAAATGACAAGGCCAGTTGCACCGGACAATGCTGATCAGGTTTGGAAAGTGTATGTAGATGGGAGCTCTACCATGAACGGTTGTGGTGCAGGCATAATCTGTCAGTGGGGACAAATATGAGTATGCACTACGGTTCAAGTTCTAGGCCTCAAACAACGAGGCAGAATATGAAGCCCTGCTTGCCGGTATCCGCATATGTAAGGCGACAGGGGCAACCAAAATTGATGCCTGCTCTGATTCACAGTTGGTCATAAGCCAATACCATGGTGACTATGAAGCCACCCATCTGGCTATGATCAAATACGTTTAGGTGGTCGAAGCTGAAGTTGGGACACTTGAAGAATTCCATCTAAGTCAAGTGCCCAGGTCTGAAAACAATCAAGCGGATGCGCTGTCAAAATTGGCATCCTCCGCCTCCTGTGATACGCCTCGGTCAGTCTTTTGGGAAGTTATGGAAAAACAAAGTATTACATAAGAAGAACCCATTGGAGTATTGACCGAAGCTCTACCTGGATGGAGGGCATCCGGGCATACCTGCAAGGCGGCACTCTACCTGATTCACCACAGGAAGCGGCTATCATGAGCAAGCGGGCTGCAAACTTCGAGATGAGAAACGGAGAACTCTTCAAAGAAGACTTCTTAAAGCCTCTATTGAAGTGTGTTGCCCTAGAAAAGGGATAGGAAGTTCTCGAAGAATTACATGCGGGATACTAAACCTCTCACATAGGCGGCAGATCCTTGGCTGTTAGGGCCAGGCGGTAGGGTTATTTCTGGCCAACTCTTGAGTCAGATGCCATGGAGATGGTTAAAAAATATGACAAGTTTCAAAGGTTTGGCAATCTCATCCATCAACCGGCCACTGACTTGACAACAATTCATATCCCAGTCCCTTTTGAAAGGAATAGTGTCATTCGAACAAGTGTATTATTCCGATAGAGGGTTCGGAGTTAATGAAAAGCCATTTATTCAGTAAGTTCAAGTGATCGGAATGCCTAGGTGGAGGTCGCTTCCGATCAGTAATATTAATGCATAATTAATATTACAGCTTAATCTTGACTGATCCCTTCGGGTTACACCCAATCAACTAACGATCCGACATGAAGAATTAATCCGAAAGGAATTAATGAGTCACTCGAGTATTGTGAACAAAGACATCGGATTCCGAGCTTAGAGCGTCGGAACAGAATCTTAAAAGTCGAGCCAAAATTTAGGAATTGGCGAAACGGGAAAATATTTCAAGTAACAAGTAAAAACTCTAGCCACGCGAAAGGCTAGGGAAGCGCGCCAAATAGAAGTGCGCCATGTGGCAGCGTGCCACAGTGGCAGCATGCCACGTTGCCAGCGCGCCACGTTGGCAGCCACCAAGTGGCAGCGTGTCATGTTGGTAGCCACCAAGTGGCAGCGTCCCACGATGGTAGCGCGCCACGGTGGCAGCCCGCCAAGTGGCAGCGCGCCACGTTGGCAGTGCCATATGGCAAGGGTCGCGGACCCAGGTGACGGGTCATGGACGCGGGCTGAAAGGTGGCGGCCCAACCGAACCCAACTTGGGGCTCAAGGTTAGGTGCCACATGGTATGCTCACAATGCATGTGAGTTGCCTTGGGGAGCAAGTGAGGAAGTGGTCCTCACCTAACTATGTGACACTTGTTACTTAGTTATTCCTTGGTTTATTTAACTAAGGATTGAATTCAACATTTTTTCCATGGGGGATCTTTTTGTGAAAAAGTCCCACATTGAAAGATGAGTGGAATTCACAAGGAAGCGCTCCTTATAAATAGACAAGGCATACTTTGGGATTGTTCACTTGAGTAAGAGCTCAATTAGGCATCTCCACTTGAGAGAAAACCTATAAGCTCAATAATTACTCGGGTAGTCTTTTTGGTTGGACTTGGCTAACCTCCAAGTATTGGACCGGTCGGGTCGAGTTGTGGGTGGACTTTCGTTGGAGGTCCTTGCCATTTGTGAGGCTCGGCTTTTCTCAAGTAAGAGCTCCGTCTGGGTGAGCGAAGCACGCTATAAGGGTAATTTAGTCTTTTCTCTATTCTTGTTATTTATGCATTTTGTTATATTAATTGTGAGTTTGTTCTTGGGCTTGGGTTTTATTTCCGCGGTGAGTCAGACTCATCGAAACCCAACATCGTTTGCTAAATGGGGTGTGGGCATATTAATCTTGTGATAGAAATTTCATTTATCTTCATATTAGAAGATATAATTTTTCAAGGATTCCCAAGTTAAAGTTGGAATCTTTATTTGAATTTTATGTTCATAATTCCAATTCCCCTTTGTTTTGTCAAAATCTCATGATTAATTTATATCAATTAAATTAATAGTGAGTATTGCCCTTATTTATTTTGTTGCACCAAGTTGAACCAATTTCATTAAAGAATAGTTCTTGGGAATAATTTTGGTTGTGTGCACTTTGATGAATTTTTATTTAAGTTGGACTTGTTATAATTTTTCATTTTTGCTCATTAAATTAATTTTAAAATTAATCTGGAATTAATTAATTAATGTCACACAAAATTCGAGTTTAATCCCGAGAGTGTGGCACGCAAACCAAGGAACAACACCCTCGGCCAGCCGGGCGGCCAAGCAGCCCACATGTGGCTGCCAAGGGGGTTGGTATACTTGGTGTGCGCCACACACCCTAAGCGTGGCTGCTGCCTGCTGACTAGCAGCATGGCGCACCTAGCCAGCTAGCAAGCCGCAGCCAGAGCAGCGCAGCAGCAGCAAGCTGCTAGCTGTGCGTGCTGCTGTGCGCGCATGGTTGCGTGCTGCTGCTGTGTTGCGGGGAGTGAGGGCTGTGTGTGTGCGTTTGGTGCGCTACGAAGGGGCAAGCAGCCTTGTGTGTGCTGCCTTGCACCTTGCAACCCGTAGCAAACGCTACTAGGCTTGGCCTAGCTAGTGCTACGTGGGGTGGTGCGGGAGCACGCACCAAGTCGCATTGCCAAAGGGGTGCTAGGCACCCTTGGCTAGCAATGGTGCGCCCTAACTAGTCTAGGTGCCCGAACCACTTGCGTGTGGTTGGCTACATGTTTGCTAATTTTTCCGTTTTATTTATTCAAATTAATTTAATTATATTTGGTTTTAATTATTTTAATTAAATTTTGAGGCTAGGCCACGGTTTTGAGCGGCATTGACAAAATTTTTTTTTGGCAAAATTTTGGGTTTACCGGCTTAATTAATTGGATTAATTAAGATGGATGCGGAATTTAGTGGGAGCTTTAATTTTAATTGCGCTAAATTACATAATCGGTTAAACAACTTTTACTATTTTTAATTAGGCGCGTTAATCGGATTAACAACCTAAATTAGTTACTAGTTTACGCATGTTTGTGCAGTGTTACTTCTTTATCGTTGTAAAATGTATGGGTCATTCCCAAAAAGTGAATGGATGAATGGAATGTATATTCTCCCGCAGATTTTATAAAAATGGCAACTAGTGGGGCCTAATTAGGATAGAAAATATGGACTGCGTTCCGTCTCGTATTTTTGTAAATCTAAATACGGTCTGCGAACCGTTGAGTTTTTTTGTACTTTAATATTTAGATTAGTCCTAATCGTAGATACTAGTGTTTGCATTATTTTGGTTATGTCTTGAAGATGGAGGTTCTTGGAAGACGAAGCCATGAAGTTGCAAAAGACGACCCTTGAAGACTCAAGGGGTCATGTTAGTTGCCAAATGCATCATTTATTTATGTTTTCGATATATATTTATGATTATATATATGAATTATATGTTAGATGCATGTTTATGATTTTGAATGTTGCGATGATTAATTAAATTCACTTAAATCAACCAACATAGAAACCCTAGGTTCCTAAAATATTGAGTAAAATTGCCATTCCAAAACAACACTTATCGACCTATTGAGAGTAGTGATGGGCTACGACAAAGCGAGGTATCACTATTACTTCCTAGGATACGTAAGGCATACCGGGTATGCAAATTGGTTTTGGTTATACCCAACGATATGAGTGATGGAGTTCTAACATGTCGTGGCAAAGTGGATAAGTTGTTAAGAGAGAATTTGATACGACGATTTATCTAACCAAGAGTGGCTTTGAGCCATTAGCAAAGAGTTGCTTACCTTAGAGTAATAAGTGTAAAGACAAGTCAAAGCATGCTTAATCACTTATTGATTCTTTGGATCTTGGAATCGCCTTATTCTCGCCAAATGGGGACAAATTTAATGCGTGGATAAGACGCTTAATAAGATTGAAAGTTTACTTGAATGCTTTTAAATTTCAAACTTATTATGTTATTTTCTTGATAAATGGTTATACTTTGCACTTATATTTGTAGAATTCCAAATCAAACTATATTGTTTTCAATGATTTGTAAAGGAAATCTTTGAGAATAGTTCTCAAAGAAAGGAAAGACATTTCTAAAATACAATTCTCATAAATGACTTTTATAAGTCAGAAGGGACGGTTGGACATCATGTATTCAAAATAATAGGTAGTTTTGATAAACATGAAGTATTGAGTTGAAAACTCAAATTGTCAATGCTTGACAACCAACATATCTTTTCGCTTTATACACTAGTGAGTACAACTCATTGATGTATTAATTCAAGTACGAATTAAAGGAAAAGATGGAACTTTGTTATACGGCGAACTAGATTCTTAATTATGCCTAACAAAGTATAAAAGTCAAAGACTCTTAAAGAAATGATTTTGAAAGATTATGAGATAAAGTATGATAAGAATTATAGGAAACGAGGAACAAAGAAAAGGAATAAGATTCCATTTCTACTAAAGAGTTCATGTTATTAACTTAGCAAGTCATTATCTTCACAAGTATCAGATACTGCTTGAGTGTTACACTTTGAAAGTGACTTCAAACTATTGAAGTTAAGCTAAGTTATTGACTTACAAATTAGAATGAAGCAAGAAGTGCTACATCAGTTGTAAGGTTGTACGCTTTGTTTAAAGACCTTTTAAGCTAAGGATGGAACACATAAATGGTTGTTATGTTCCATAATCAGCAAATAATCCGTTAACACACGGAAAGACTCACATTCAAAGTAAAGAGCAACAGTTGCGAATTTATTTGAATGGCATGGTTGTCTAAACCATGAGTCAAGAATGCTTGATTATAAACAAACATTTCTCTAGCATGATAAACTCACAAATTTCAAATCATAGGCATGATTTGTGTTCCGAACAACTTTAGCAGTGTCACATTAACAAGAACTTACTCAAGGCTATATAGGCTCTTGACAGTTGATCGATTCAGAATCGTTCTAAGACAAGCAAGTCTTACTTGTTAAAAACCGACAAAGTAAAGAGCTATTGTTCTTGGCATAGACAATTGAATCCAAACACTAAAGAAGATTCAGTTACTTCAAAGTTTCACAAAAAATTTGAAAGAATGTGGCTATATTCATCAAATGTGAACAAACTTGACTTAAGCAGCTCAAGAGTAAAGTGAAGTACATAATCGACTTGGCAAGATATCAAAACATCTAGATTAGATCGAGCGATGTTTGCTTGAGCCAAGTGTGACCATCACAAAGTTATGAATTGAAATTTTCATAAATAACTCCACAAAGAACATAGTGTGTCTTCACGGAGACCTGGATGCCATTTGAAAATGACTCGAACAATGATGGATCACATCCCTTCCTATAAAACTCTTAAAGATTTTCACAAATGACTAATGTTACACTAAACAAAATGTCGAAGCTAAGAAAGGACACCATATTCAGTTATGGATAGAAAAAACTTCTAAACGTCTTTTCAAGTATATGTCTAAAACTCTTAGCCTCAGTGGGAGCTCACTGGCTCAGTGGGAGCTAAGTGACTCAATGGGAGCTCATCGGCTTAGCAAGAGCTAGGTGGCTCAGTGAGAGCTTTATGACTCATTAAAGGCTAAGATAGCTCAAGTGGGAGCTAACTGTTTGTTTCACAACAAACTTTTACCCAAAGACAATGTACATGTCTCTTTGTAAGCATTCAAGTGAGACGACGGGCATTACCTCCATAACCTAAATGACAATATAATGTTTGTTGCTCTAAGTGGTGTCTTTTTGGAAAGTAACACATTTCCAAAACGACAAGTGGGAGGAAAATGAACTCGATGACTATCAAGCTTAGCAACAAACTAGAACTGAGAATCTCGGAAGACTCAAAAGGGCTTCATGAGAATGATTGATCAAGAATACTCAAAAGGACTTTACAAGTGCCTTAAAAGAGAATTCATTACTCATAAAACTTCTAAAAATTTGAAGTAAGATCAACATAATCAAAGGGCTTCGAAAGCACCTTGAAACTCAGTGTTTGATGCAATTACCCCGTATAGGTATAGAATTCACCAAATGCTTAGATTGAATCCTATAAATTTTCTATTAAGTTAGAAATAAACCTAAGACTTACAAGCATACTATTTACTATTAGATAGTAAGGGAATAATGACTTGTAAGTTACCTACGACAAATCCAAATTCCAAATAATGGTTAGAGGCCATAAAGTCCAAAACAGACTCCATGTTTGAAAATCATGTTTAAAACTTGATTAATTTGCATGAAATGTGAAAAGACCCATCGATCGCAAATAAGTTTTCAAGGAGAAAACTAACAAATGTGGAAATGTATATGCATACATAGTTAGATTGGTTAAAAAGGATATTATTAAATTCACGGAGTTGATTTTAATAAAAACCTATTCACCAATCGGAATGCTCAAGTCTTTTCGTGATTATTCTAGCAAAATTATACATATGAAATATGGCAAAATAGATACCAAAACCGCCTTCCTAAAATAGGAATTTGAAGTGACTATGAAAATAGTCTAAGGGTTTTGAAAATCTAAATAATGCTAGATTTGAAAGAAAACTCAAGAAATCCATTATGGGATTGAAGGAAGCATTGCATAAAGGAATTGGAACGTGTTTAGTGGGAGCAAGAGTCAATCTTGAAAGGTCCAACAAGAATTTTACGAACTCTGTTGTAAATTAACTATCAAATGCTAATTTCTTAGATTTGAAAGTATTTTCAACAATGGACCAAGCAAAAGACGATACTTAGTACATATCGGGAATTAAGATCTATGGGATAGACTTAATTAAACGTTTAAATGAAAAAAGAAATTTACCATCTTAAACATGAAGGACTTTGAAAGACTTTTGACCCATATGTATAAAACTAAGTAAATGTTTGAACTAAGTATAAGCTAGGCTAAATGCTAAGTCAAACAAGAAAGACTCTAGTAGAGACTTTCAACCGTATCACATAACAAACAATTTAGCAAGACTCAGTGGAACTGGATGAGCTAAAATGTCACATGGATGGAATAAGATTGAGAATCATTCTACAATTAAATCTATCATGTACGCTACGATATGGAATCGTCACACGACTTACTTGCTTAGAGCATGTGAAGTACGTATATAGTACCAATCAACTTGAATCTAAGTAATAGATCGTTAGATTATGATCAAGAACATTCGTAGCACTTGAATAAGTAAGAGGATGAGTTCTTGACTCATGGAAACAAATATAATTTGAGTATTGATGTTGCAAGCACAAACCTTAACAAGGATGAGATCCTTAACAAGGAAGCCATTTATAAGCACGAAGTAAGAAGCGTCGTGGCTTGTGAATGGTAACATGGATGTGCATCCATGTGTAATGTGCGGAAATTTATGGTAAATTTCCATTATCACAAGTGATTAGGGTATCCCAAATCGTTGTGAGTCGTTTGGAGTGAAACTCAAGCAAAGCATCATCAGGAAGTCTACTAAAATATATGTTGAGAATATTGTTGCTTTAAAGGCAATAATAAGGAAGATGTTAAATGGAAAGTTCGTTGTTGAACATTGATGATTATAGGTTGTCAAGCTGAAGATCTCAATCATGAAAATGAGTGGGAGCCATCACTTGGAAAATAAATCCTAAATCACAGATAATCCATAACACTCTCAAATTTTATCGTCTTATTATGAAAGTGATCAATAATGAAGATGCTAAGATTTGCAAAGTAATAATAACAACACCTATGCAATAAGTGAACAACAACATTCACAATTGCACGAAAGAAATCAAGCATATTAAATATGGGTGTGATTTCTATAAATGTTTTATAAAGAGTATTACTCTTAAAACATTTGGAAAAACCATTTATCATAAGAAGAACCATTCAGGTTTTGGAGTAATTTAATTTCATGCAATTTTATCACGCCGGTTCTATTTAATTGTGGTTTAGAATTAATTTATGAGTCCATTCGATTTTGAGAATATTCAAAATAGGATATCAAGACCAGTCTTGGATAAAGAAACACCTATTAAGTTAAAATTGAATATAATAATCGAAAATTATCCCTAATCGAGGTTATTTAAATGATGGACGATTAGTGACCGCTTGAGATTAGTGTGTAGTTTGATTTATAGCACCGTTTCTTGTGCTATAAGGACATGATTGTCGTAAATTATTTGCATAGGTCTTGGTTTAGAACCATACTAGATTGACCTATGAGAATACTTTAAGAGATTTAAAAATCGTCATAAGTATACTTCTCATTATGGCTATCGGAACCTCTTTCCTAAACCATGAGTATTGTGAGTTCTCTTGTTTGAGTACTAGTCCGCTTTGATGTTCGTCAAACGTCTGCCGTACATGGGGATTATAACGACAACACTCGAGCAACTAGGTCCTCTTAGTAAGAGAAGCTTACATTACAAGACTGGGAATGTCCCCCTACTAACAATAGGGAACATGTGTTTGTTGTTTACAAGGCCTCTCGAAGAGCGAGATTGTGAAAATGCATGGCCGTGCTCAGATGGATTTTAGAAATCATCTGTTTATTGATAGTGAATCTCGGATTTCGAGAAACAATTGTGGACGTAATAAGGATGACAAATAATCTTACCTTATAGTTCATGAAGAGACATTAAGGGACATAGGAAAAGGCTATGCACTAAAAGCGCACTTGTCCGGAAGGACAAGTGGGAGATTGAAAGGAATGGTGTCCTTAGAACAAGTGTATTATTCTGATAGAGGGTTCGAAGCTATTGAAAAGTTATTTATTCAGTAAGTTCAAGTGATCAGAACGCCTAGGTGGAGGCCGCTTCCGATTAGTAATATTAATGCAAAATCAATATTACAGCTTAATCTTGACTGAACCCTTCGGGTCACACCCAAGCAACTAACGATCCGACATGACGAATTAATCCAAAAGGAATTAATGAGTCACTCGAGTATTGTGAACAAAGACGTCAGATTCCGAGCTTAGAGCGTCAGAACCAAATCTTAAAAGTCGAGCCAAAATTTAAGAATTGGCGAAACGGGAAAATGCTTCAAGTAACAGGTGAAAACTCTAGCCGCGCGAAAGGCTAAGAAAGCGCGCCGAATAGAAGTGCGCCATGTGGCAGCGTGCCACGGTGGCAGAGCGCCATGTTGGCAGCCATTAAGTGGCAGCGCGCCACATTGGCAGTGCCATGTGGCAAGGGCCGCAGAGCGGGGTGACGAGACATGGACGCGGGCCGAAAGGTGGCAGCCCAACCGAACCCAACTTGGGGCTCAAGGTTGGGTGCCACATGGTTAGCTCAAAATGCATGTGAGTTGCCTTGGGGAGCAAGTGAGGAAGTGGTCCTCACCTAACCATGTGACACTTGTTACTTAGTTATTCCTTGGTTTATTTAACTAAGGATTGAATTCAACATTCTTTCCATGGGGGATCTTTTTGTGAAAATGTCCCACATTGGAAGATGAGTGGAATTCCCAAGGAAGCACTCCTTATAAATAGACAAGGCATACCTTGGGATTGTTCACTTGAGTAAGAGCTCAATTAGGCATCTCCACTTGAGAGAAAACCTATAAGCTCAATAATTACTTGGGTAGTCTTTTTGGTTGGACTTGGCTAACCTCCAAGTATTGGACCGGTCGGGTCGAGTTGTGGGTGGACTTTCGTTGGAGGTCCTTGCCATTTGTGAGGCTCGGCTTTTCTCAAGTAAGAGCTCCGTCTGGGTGAGCGAACACGCTACAAGGGTAATTTAATCTTTTCTCTATTCTTGTTATTTATGCATTTTATTATATTAATTGTGAGTTTGTTATTGGGCTCGGGTTTTATTTCCGCGGTGAGTCGGACTCATCGAAACCCAACACCGTTTGCTAAATGGGGCGTGGGCATCTTGGGTCCATATACGCGTGCTCCAGGCGGAAAACGGTACATTCTAGTGACTGTGGATTATTTCACCAAGTGGGTTGAGGCAGAGGCGGTCAAAAATATCAAGACTAAGGATGTTATCTCTTTCATTTGGAAGGACATCATCACCCGGTTCGGGGTACCTATATCTATGGTTTTTGACAACGACCCTCAATTTGAGACGCCTCATCTTAAAAATTGGCTGGGAGATCAAGAGATCTCACATTGATTTGCATCAGTCGGCCTACCCCAAGCAAATGGCCACGTTGAAGCCTTCGAAAAAATCATCTCAGACGGCATTAAAAAGAAAATAGAAAGGGCCGGTGGTTTATGGGCCGAAGAATTAATTCATGTCCTGTAGGCCATCCGGACAACTAAAAAGGGGGCAACCGGTGAAACCCCATTTCTCATGGTTTACGGTGCAGAAGCCATCTTGCCCATCGAGCATTATGAGCCGACTTTTCAAATCATGCTATACGATGAAGAGGCAAATTGGGAGGCCATGCGGCTAGCATTGGACTCATTCCCGGAACGCAGGGGCAATGACGCCTTGCGTCATGAGATTTACCGTTTGAGAATGACCCGTGCCTACAACAAGAGAGTACACAAACGACCCCTAAAAGAGGGTGACTTTGTGTTACGGAAAATGGAGGCAACCGGTAGGGCCAATGAGCAGGGAAAGTTAACTCCTAATTGGGAAGGTCCCTACCGGATTTATGATTAAGTAAGAAACTGCACCTACCGCCTGGAAACCCTAGGCGGTAGATGGCTACCCAGAACTTGGAATGTAGATAATCTTAAAAAGTACTACTTCTAAGAGTTGTAAAGCTTTGTAAATAAAAAGCCTATCAATGAAAAGTTGCTTTTTTTTTTAATTATGTTATTTATTGCTTTACGTACATGCATAATATGTCTAAAGCGCCACTTGTGCAAAATACAGACGGCCAATTTCACATGCTAAATCTAAACTAAGTTAAAAAATTACTAGCCAAACCAATGTCTAAAAGGCATGAGGCCAACGACCGGATGATAAACTAAGTTAAAAACTTAGTAGCTAAACAAATGTCCAAGAGACGTGAGGCCAATGGCCGGATGATAATTTATTTTATAAATTCGCCTGCTCCAATATGAGTAAAGCGCCTAGCGATGCCCATTCGGGTGGAATCGCGCAGAGAGCATCTCCTACTTGGATGACACATTGCTCTATAAACGCATATATACGACAAAGATTAAACAACCTAATTGGTCAACTCATAGCTGTCTGACCTGGGTAATATAAAGAACGACCAAGTCTACGAGAACCGGATGTTTAAACATATCAGCCGGTGACCGGCCGAAGTTCTAACTTAGATTATTTTTTCGAAATTATGCAAGTCCTCCCAATGGGGCAAAAGGACATTGAGCGTAATTGGATTGCAAATACCCCAGGCGGAGGAGAAGAAGTTCAATACAACTATTTCACCGCCTAGGCTAACAGCTACTTTCTTGTATGATTGGACGGCTGTGTACCTGGTTTGGGGCAATCACTATTGTGATTGATTGACTTAGGAACATCTCATACTCCTTAAAGTATCAAAAGTTCCCAAGTCAATCAATCAACAAGCTTTGAAACCAACCACACAGCCGCCCAGGGGCAAGTACTGCCGGTTTGTCATTTGCCGCATGCTCTTAAAGAGTTAGGCAACAGTTCAAGTATATATGTATTCCAAATTCATATGCAAAAATTGAAAACAAAATTTATAGAGATTGAACAAAACCGACTTAGTCCGCATATTTCATAATTTTAAAACCGACCAAATGGCCTGGTGATAATGTTAACCGGACATACATCCGGACAAAGACAGTAAAATTGTTGATTTACCCGACTCCTTAGTCGGTAAAGATACAAAGATCCACGGCACACAGGCCGAAGAAAATACTATTGGCATACTGCCGCTGAAAACTTAAGGCTGCCGGGGAGGAGGCACCACCTGGTTCTAGCTGGGCGGGAGGTCTTCCGCAGTTTGCTCAGGCTGAGCATGGTTTTGTTCAACCGAAGCTTTATGGTTTGGCTCCTCCTCCTCGTCCGAGGAAATCTCAATACCTTGGGCAAGGGCCCATTCCTTGAACGGAGGCGACGCCATCTCCTTCAGCTGCTCGGCATCGTACACCTCGGTGGCATACTAGTACCGCAGGTTGAAGAACTCCTAGTCGGCGTTAAGGTGGACCAGATCCCAAGCCAGCTTCAGGCGGGCCTCGATATCCCTCTCGTTTTCCGCCACCAGCCGGTTCTGCTCCTTGGAGATTTCCTCTTGATGAGCGTTCCTCATTTGAACGATGTCAAGCTTGAGCCGACTGTTTTCGTCCCTAAGCTGGGTGTTCTCCTAGTCCGCCCATTCCAAATCCTTCAGGTCAGATTGAGCATTTTAAGTGCCAACTCTAAGTTGGTGACTTTGGTGTTGGTTTCCTCCACTGTAGCCGTCAGACTCTTGATCAACTCCTCCTGTTTCAACTCCGCAGCTTTAATCTCAATTTCACTCATGGTATTTTGATATTGAGCAGAGTAGAGAGCATTTGTGGCCCTATGATTAGCATCATTTACCTCCTCCTGTTTTATCCTAAATGGAATCTTCAACCCATCTTCCCTCAGCATCGCCTGTAGAATACAAACGATAAAAAGTTGGGGTTAGAAGATAAGCCTAAAGGCTAAAAATACACTTGAGTTAAGCTTAGTTACCTCAGCTAGCAGGGCTAGGATTTGGTCAAAATTGACTAACTGCACTCCCGACACCTGAGCTATCTCAGACCTGGTAATTGTCCTCAGCATCCACTTGGCGAATTGCTGAACATCAGGCCGGCTAGAGGAGACATCTGCACCATAAGAAGGATGTGGTGAGAAAGCAGCATAGGCGGCACCCATATTGTGCCGGCTGCTGAGCATTTCTCCTGATGAGCTCGCTTGGGTTTTGACTCGCATAAAATCAAGCGGCCATGGGAGTTCAAAGCAACCTTCCTTACCTTGATCTCTGGGTTGCGAGGTCCCACCCTCTTCAACCGCTGTAGTGCCGTCTGTAGCATTGGGTGGCATGCCACCCTCCGACGCCATAGAGGCGTCCGGCATTTTGCTTGCCTTCTCTGAGCTTTCGCTCAGAGCCTTTAGTACAGCCGGGATTTTCCCTCCGGTTGTAGGCCTCAGCTGGTCAGGCATAGCAGCCGAGATAGATTGTGAGGGATTTTTCTTCCCTACCTTGGCCGGAGATTTTCCCAGCTCACCCCCAAGAGGGGGCCGTTTGATTATTTTTGAAATAGAGCGGAGGATAGTCTTACTCCCACTCTGTAGATGAGGCAAAAGGGTTACAACCGACACAACGTAAAAAAGAAAGACAAATTAGCCTCAAATGGCAGGCGAGCTTACCCTATCATCCTTAGCGTCCAAGGCCTTTTTCCTCTTCTCCAGTTGCTCATTTCTGAGAAGAGCAGCTGACTTAGCCGGTGTCTTGTCCGGATTCACCATTTTCAGAGCGTCCTTTGTAAAAGAAAACCGATGGTTAAAAAAATGCAAGTATTGAGACGATTGCAAAACGTGGCTGCATACATTTTGTAAAAATTGTGCTCAGGCCATAGGCGGAAAGAAACGCCTTATCTTCCAGGAAGTCCGGATGGGGTACCCAGTTCTTTAGCACTATTATTTGGGTCCCGTCGTCTAAAGGCGTAGTGGTGTTTTGAAGAACTCCGGCTCAATTATTTGTTCCCAAGCCTTGGGAGGAATATGGGGGAGGGCGCAATTCTTTCTGAGCAATGCCGGATCCTTGTTATACCAACGTAAGACCCGGTTCATTGCCAAAGTGGGGGAAGAGATGAGATAAAACTTATATTTCCAATTGGACCACTTAGACGGCTTATCCAGAGTCATCATGTACTTCGTATGGGTGGTTAAAGTGTACCATGCCCCCCAGCCGCCTGGAGCCCGACTCCTGTAATGCATATGAGCAAAATCTTCGAAGCTTGGCTCAATATTCTGGAACTCGTAGGCGGCGATGTAACTCAAAATATTTATCCATGAGTTAGGGGTGAGCTGCTAGACGCCTAGCTCATACCCCTTCAAGATCCTTCTTATTCCCCTGTGAAGGGGGAAGCGGAGTCCGGCTTTGATTGCCGACTCGTAGTAGCCGAAATAGTTGTCGGCGTGCTCAAGATTAACCTTCTAAACCACTGTTGCCTCCACAGGCGGGGCTCTTATCTCCTAATTTGACCCAATCGGGTATTTATCTTGAAATGCCTTAAAACTAGTTTCCAGAGAAGCTACGTCCCTGGCAGTCATTTGAGTTTCGATAGGGTTGGACATAGACGGCGACTTAGGCAGCTGTTCTATTTGTAGCCGGCCTCCGCCTGACCCGACCTAGAAGCTTCGGTCCCTGATCTTTGGGATGCCTCATCATCGTCCCCTTGATTGGGATCACTATGCATGGAGGCGGAGAAGGACCCTTCACCGTCTGACTCCCTTAATATCCCATCACTGGGAGTAGTTGGGGTACCCCCAGGAGAAGAACCTGATTGCTCATCTGATTCCCCATACTCCCTGTCTGGGGTAACTTCATCAGCTTGCACTTCCAAAGTGCGCCTTCTTCTTCTTGGCTTTGTAGCCGTCTGTTTAACTCTTGCCATTGTGTCCTGCACTGACACAAAGGCGGTGGGATTCGGGGATGAGCAAAGCAAGTCCATGAACCCAGAGACGACACCCCTAGTCCTAGACTCAGCCGTACAAAGAGACCAGCTGATTACTAGCCTAGGCTGTGCCGTGTGTGTTGATGGTGAATCCATTTTATTTTGAAAAACTATATACAAACAACAAAATTTTGAAAGAGCTAAGAAGGGAAGAGACGGTTACCTTTGTAGAATTTTGGAAAAACTTCTCAATTGGTGACTGGTTGTGTCCATGAAACTGCAGACGAAAAGTTTTCTGGAAATCAGCTATAGGCGGGGGCAGAGTGTCTCTCTCTAGAAAATACTCTCTTTTTCTCTCTCTAGATTTTTTAAGAAGTCAGATGAGAGAGGAGGGTAACTAACTATTTATAGAAGGTAAAAACGGGGGCACTCCCGTAATGTCCCTTAAAGTAAAACGGTAATAACCCATTAGCTAATCAGCAGGTGACATCTGTCACAGGTACCACGTGGCCTACCACGTTACCCCTTGATATGTCTATTTTATATAGTGATTTACCCCCGTCCCTTGGTCATAATTAGTAGTGCTTTTGGCTCTTTAGAGCCACTCTTTATTACTAATTTGTGTTTTTTAGTGTTTTCGTAGTTTTGATTGAGTTTTGTAGGGAATTGCACGTTTGGAGCATTTTTCCGGGATTATTTAGAGCAACTACGAGCATTGGAGGAGCATGACCACCTTTCGTAGCCCAAGGCCGGTTAGAGTCATCAAACCGGTGATTAAGGGCTCGACTTATGAGAAGCCGAGGTAATGACATCGAGTATTCAAGCCCCTTAGAAGAAATTCGGATTGGGTTGAGTATCAAAGCCTAAATCAAAGTCCAAGAGTTGCCCAAGAGCCTCGCCCGATCAAAGGTGCTCCGCCCGAAGGCGCGCCCGGTCGGGCGAGGTAGATGAAGAAGAGGGCTGCTCTTCGCCAGAGCTCGTGCCCGACCGGGCGCGAGAGAAGACTTGGGGACGAAAAGGTGCGCCCGACCGGGCGCGTGTTTTGGAGAGTCGTTTTCGACTATTTTACTTAGTTTCTAATTAGGATTTTTAGGAGTTTGTATAAATACGTTTTAATAGCTTTATATACAATTACCTCTCTCTTTCATTAGTTTTAATCTTCTCTTAAGCTTAAACTTCTCTCTTGTTTTTTTTCTCTCTCTACAACTTTGTTCCTTAATTCAACTTATTATTTCCGTTAACTTTGGTAACGATTTCTTCTCTATTAATTTCAGTAATTTAATTTCTTTAATTCATCATGTCTTGTTTATTTGCTTTGATTAGTTTAGATTTAATTATGTGTGAGTAGTTTTCTTTCTAGAGTTTGTGGGGATCCATAAATGATGTGAAGGGGTAATTTATTATTATTTATTGTCAATGCTTGATTAATTTCCTATTGATTTATTTAGGCCTGGTTTAATTGTATGAGTAATGCAATATTGATTCGAGATTCGAGAGATGAGAATTGATATTTAGGCTTAGTTTCAATAGGCGGACTAATTTATAAATGGTTAATTCAAGATTCGACAGATGAGATTTAATACCGGTAAATTAACTCTGTGATTGTAATACGTAGCGAAAGCCCTTTATGATCTGATTAATTGATGCATTGATAATTGATTATTATGTTTTACCCTGGAATATTATTTATTGGTGAACCTATACCCTAGGCTTTTATTAATTTATTTCTCCCTGCTTTATTCTTCCTTTAGTTTTATTTAATCATATCTATAATTTAGTTACTCTATAATTTAGATTATATTAATTGATTAGGAATAGGAAGACCTGTTTCCCTATGGATCGACCCTTCTTCCCTATCTGCATAGTTAGAGGAACTTAGGAATTATTTTTGATTAGGTGATACGACTTTAGCCTGTCACCCCTGTGAGGGGCAAATGTTTAAGATAAAAATACCCTAGACACGTGGCCCAATTAGAGAGGGATACGTGTCAACCCTGGGCAGTTCCAACATGGGCCACTCACAAGCTGACACATGTCAGCCTCAGATGACACATAGAGTGGCGGCCTTCAGGGGCCCAATTCCCAAGAACACCGCAAAACGGCGTAGCCCATTAGGTCATCCTGACCTAATGAAGGGCACATTTTCCAACGACCCTATAAATAGGGAGATTTCCCCCATTTTGGGGACACATTCATTTATTACAACAACCCTACATTCTCTCACATCAGCGAAAACACCTAATCTCGGAATCCGAGAAAATCTCACTTTTACCTTTTCTGCACCTTTGCATCTTCTACGACCAATACTAACTTGATCGTCGGAGGTGGAGCTCCTACCAACCGGACTCTCCGTGTTTTGCAGGTACAGACAGCGCCGGATCAGTCTTGGTGACGTAACACTCCCAAGAGACCAAAAACACCCAAAACAAAAGTCATTAATCGAAAACCAAGTGGTAATTAATTTTAAGGAAAAATTGGTAAAAATTATCCCAACTTTCACTGATTTGCTTTAAATAATCGCAACTTTAGATTATTTTTAAATAATCCGAACTTTAGGGGTCGTCCTCTTTGTTTGGTCCCAACCGGTCACCAAGTTGCTATAACAGGTCTTTGGGACGCGTGGCAATGCGTGGTTGGTTAAAAAAATTAAATTAAAAAAATAGTCTTTCCACCCATCTTCCAAGCGGTCTTCTCACTCCCCACAACCACCACCAAAACCCTTCCCTTCCTTTCCTCCACCAACTCCAGCAACATTTTCCATCAATTTTTTTATTTTTTATTTTTTATTTATTAAAAAATCAATCTTTTAACCCATCTTTCTTTCTTTCAAATTAAAAATCAATCATATTTACCCATTTTAATTTAATTCCCTCATTAAAATCATCATCCCAAATCCCATTTTATCATTCTAGCAATAAGAAAAGAGGAGAGAGAAAATGGAGATTCTGACGTCAGAAGACGGCGAGATATTGAAAGGAATGGTGTCCTTCGAACAAGTGTATTATTCTGATAGAGGGTTTGGAATTATTAGAAAGCTAATTATTCAGTGAGGTCAAGTGATCGGAATGCCTGGGTGGAGGCTGCTTCCGATAAGTAATATTAATGTATAATTAATATTACAGCTTAATCATGACTGAACCCTTCGGGTCACACCCGAGCAACTAATGAACCGATGCGATGAATTAATTCGAAAGGAATTAATGAGTCGCCCGAGTATTGTGAACAAAGACATCGGATTCCGAGCTTAAGAGCGTTGGAACCGAATCTTAAAAGTCGAGCCAAAATATAGGAATTGGCGAGACAGGAAAATGCTTCAAGTAACAAGTATAAACCCTAGCCGCGCGAAAGGCTAGGGAAGCGCGCCAAATAGAAGTGCGCCACGTGGCAGCACACGTGGCAGCCACCAAGTGGCGGCGCGCCACGTTGGCAATGCCATGTGGAAACGGGTCGCGGACCCGGGTGGTGGGTCATGGACGCGGGCCAAAAGGTGGGGGCCCAACCGAACCCAACTTGGGACTCAAGGTTGGGTGCCACATGGTTAGATCACAATGCATGTGAGTTTCTTTGGGGAGCAAGTGAGGAAGTGGTCCTCACCTAACCATGTGACACTTGTTACTTTGTTATTCCTTGGTTTATTTAACAAAGGATTGAATTCAACATTCTTTCTACGTGGGATCTTTTTGTGAAAAAGTCCCACATTGAAAGATGGGTGGAATTCACAAGGAAGCACTCCATATAAAAAGCCAAGGCATACCTTGGGATTGTTCACTTGAGTAAGATGTTGAAAAAGGCATCTCCGTTGAGAAAACCTTTGAACACATATAATTACTCGGGTTTAGGTTGGGCTTAGCTAACCCCTAAGCATTGGACCATTTTCAGGGGTCGAGTTGCAGGTGGACTTCCGTTAGAGGTCTTCGGGCGAGTGAAGCTTAAAGCTTTCCGAAGTAAGAGCTCTTGTTGAGAGCGAAGCACGCGTCAAAGGTATTAATATTTCTTTAATTCTTGTTGTTTAAGTTAATTATATCTCGTGATTATATTAATTGCGAGTGTGGTCTTAGCTCGGGTTTTCTTCTGCGGTGAGTTAGACTCATCGAAACCCAACAGCGGTATCGGAGCCTTGCTCATTTATTTCTATAATCATATTTTTCAAGGTGTTTTAATGGCTTTATTTTTCTGGTTTTAAGTTGCTAATTAGATTAGTAGCTCGGTTTTATTAATTTTAAGCTCGTATTAAAGTTGTCTTCAGCCCATAACCCATATTTTTTCCCAAAAATAGTGAATTTTGGGTGGAAAA
Organism: Chenopodium album; assembly: GCF_948465745.1. Lineage (NCBI taxonomy): Eukaryota > Viridiplantae > Streptophyta > Magnoliopsida > Caryophyllales > Amaranthaceae > Chenopodium > Chenopodium album. Next base: position 48,677,477 of record NC_137843.1, read on the forward strand.
GGTGTTTTAGAAATGATTTTACCCTTATAGAACTGTGTTTTAGCCAAAAAAAACGACCAGAAATGCCCTTTTCGAGGGATTTTTCGTTTTAACGAAAAATTTTAAGTCTTTCTAACCTTGAATCTTAATGACATATTTATGGTGGTTATGGATTTGGTTCTTTCCTTAATTTATATGCAATTTTAAACCTCTTTAAGCATGGTTACTTGGTAGTAATTGGTGCTTGAAAGTTTGGTTTTTATTTTCACATAATTGCAAATCCATTGCATTAAAGTGTGAAAAATTTGTTCTTTGATGGTTCTAAGTACTAAAGATTCAATCTTTAATTGTTTTAAGTGATTGAAACTTTGAGTTACTAAATTCCATGAATTTTTGGTTGAACGTCTGATTTAATCATGTATTAAGTTGATTGAAATCATAAAGTTTAAATCTTGTGATAGAAATTTGATTTATCTTCATGTTGAAAGATATAATTTTTTCTAGGATTCACAAGTGTAAAAGTTGGAATCTTTATTTGAATTTTTGTGTTCATATTTCCAACTCCCTTTTATTTTGTCAAAATCTCATGATTAATTTAAATTAATTAAATTAATAGTGAATGGTTGCCCTTATTTATTCAATTGCACCAAGTTAAACCAATTTTATTAAAGAATGGTTCTTGGAAATAATTTTGGTTAAGTGCACCTTGATGAATTTTTTAATTTAAGTTGGACTTGTATTAATTTTTCATTTTGCTCATTGAATTAGTTCTAAAATTAATTAAGAATTAATTATGTCACGCAAAATTCGGGTTGGAAACTCGAGGCTATGGCACGCAAATCGAGGAAAAAGCCTCACTTGGCTAGCCGGGCTGCATAGCAGCCCGCATGTGGCTGCCAAGTAGGCTGCCCCGAGCTTGCGTGCCGCCATGTGCGTGGCTACTGCTTGCTGCCAGCATCATGGCACGCCAGCCAACAACGAGCAGCAGCATGGTGCGGCAGCAGCATCGTGCTATGCGCGTGCACCGTGCGTGCTGATGTGCTTCGTGTGGCTGGCCGTGGCTGATGCAAGCTTGAGCGGGAGTTTGCGTTGCTTGGTGCTTGGTGCGAAGGGGCAAGCTGCCTTAGTGCGTGTGCCTAGCACCAGGTAACCCGTAGCAAACGCTACTAGGCTCGGCCTAACTAGTGCTACGTGGGGTGGTGAAGGCACATGCACCAAGCCACATAGTCCTGGGTTGCTAGGTGACCTTGGCTTGCATATGGCACGCGCCTAGTGTGTAAGCCACTTGAGTGCGATTGGCTTCATGTTTTGCTTTTTTTTTCCGTTTTACTAATTTTATTAATTTAATTTGGTTTTAATTATTTTAATTAAATTTTGGAGGCTAGGCCTCGGTTTTTGAGCGGCATTTGCAAAAATTTAATTTTGACAAATATTTGGGTTTACCGGCTTAATTAATTGGATTAATTAAGATGGATGCGGAATTTAGTGGGAGCTTCAATTATTAATTGCGCTAAATTACATAATCAATTAAACAACTTTGACTAGTTTTAATTAGGTATGTTAATTGGATAAACGACCTAAATTAGTTACTAGTTTACGCGTGTTTTATGCATTGTTAGTTGTTTTATCGTTGTAAAATGCATGGGTCATTCACTTATAGTGAATGGATGAATGAAATGTATATTCTCTCACATGTTTTATAAAATAGCAACTAGTGGGGCCCGATTAGGATAGAAAATACGAACTGCGATCCATGATGTATTTTTGTAAATCTAAATACGGTCTGCGAACCGTTGAGTATTTTTGTACCTTAATATTTAGATTAGTCCTAATCGTAGATACTAGTATTTTCATAATTATGGTCATGTCTTGAACACGGAGGTTCTTGGAAGACGAAGCCATGAAGTTGCAAAAGTCGTCCCTTGAAAACTTGAAGACTCAAGGGGTCATACTAGTTGCCAAATGCATCTTTATTTATGTTTTCAATATATATATTTATGATTTTATATGTGTGTGATTCATATGTTAGATGCATGTTTAGGATTTCGAATGTTGGGATGATTAATTAAGTTCACTTAAATCAACCAACATAGAAACCCTAGGTCCCTAAGATATTGAGTAAAACTTGCCCTTCCAAAACAACACTTATCGACCTATTGAGAGTAGTGATGGGCTACGCCAAAGCGAGGCATCACTATTATTCCCTAGGATACCAAAGGTATGATGATGGGTTTGCCAAAGCAAGACATCGCATACATGTTGGTTTTGGTTATACTCAACGATATGAGTGATGGAGTCCTAACATGTCGTGGCAAAGTGGATAAGTTGTTGAGAGAGCATTAGATGCGACGATTTATCCAACCAAGAGTGGCTTGGAGCCATTAGCAAAGAGTTGCTTACCTTAGAAGATTGAGTGTTAAGACAAGCCAAAGTATGCTTAACCACTCATTGTTTCTTTGGATCTTGGAATCGCCTTATTCTCGCCAAATGGGGACAAATTTAATGCGTGGATAAGACGTTTAATAAGATTGAAAATTTGCATGAATGCTTTTAAATTTCACACTTATTATGTTATTTTCTTGATAAATTTCACACTTATTTGTAGAATTCCAAATCAAACAATATTGTTTTCCGTGATTGGTAAAGGAAATCTTTGAGAATAGTTCTCAAAGAAAGGAAAGGCATTTCTAAAATACAATTCTCATAAATGACTTTTATAAGTCCGAATGGACGGTTGGACATCATGTATTCAAAATACTAGGTAGTTTTGATAAACATGAAGTATTGAGTTGGAAACTCAAAATTGTCAATGCTTGACAACCAACATATCTTTTCGCTTTATTCGCTGGTGAGCACAACTCATTGATGTATTAATTCAAGTACGAATTAAAGGAAAAGATGGAAATTTGTTATACGGCGCACTAGATGCTTGGTTATGCCTAACAAAGTATAAAAGTCAAAGACTCTTAAAGAAATAATTCTTAAAGATTATGAGATGAATTATGATAAGAAATAGAGGAAACAAGGAACAAATAAAAGGAATTAGATTCCATTTCTACTAAAGAGTTCATGTTAACTTAGTAAGTCATTATCTTCACAAGTATCTGATACTGCTTGAATGTTACAATTTGAAAACCTTTTTAAGGGCTTTAAGCACCTACAGAAATCGTGGCTATACTTCCGAAGAAGACACGGATGTAATTAAGTTCAAAGGAGCTGCTAAACACCTGGTCGATCTTCCATGGTTCAGAGTAGCAAGGGTGCTTTCCCTTTTAAGTACTGGGGGTCCCCTTGGACTCCAAAAAGCTCTCCATCATGCAGTCAAAGCCCTCTCGCAAGCCCAGAATACACTTAGCAAAGAAACAGGAGTGACCTCAAACTATTGAAGATAAGCTAAGTTATTGACTGACAAGCTTAGAATGAAGCAAGAAAAGCTACATCAGTTGTAAGGTCGTATGCTTTGTTTAAAGACCTTTTAAGCTAAGGCTGGAACAAATAAATGGTTATTGTGTTCCATAATCAGCAAACAATCCGTTAACACACGGAAATACTCACATTCAAAGTAAAGAGCAATAGTTGCAAATTTATTTGAATGGCATGGTTGTCTAAACCATGAGTCAAGAATGCTTGATTATAAACAAACATTTCCCTAACACGAAAACTCACAAAGTTCAAATCATAGGTATGATTTGTGTTCCAAACATCTTTAGTAATGTCACATTAACAAGAACGCACTCAAGGCTATATAGGCTCTTGACAGTTGATCGATTTGGAATCGTTCTTAGACAAGTAAGTCTTACTTGTTAAAAGCCGACAAAGTAAAGAGCTATTGTTCTTGGTATAGACAATTGACTCCGAAAGCTAAAGAGGATTCAATTACTTCAACGTTTCACGAAGTATTTGAATGAATATGGCTATATTCATCAAATGTGAACAAACTTGACCTTGAATAGTTCAAGAGTTCAATGAACAGAATCGACTTGGCAAGATATCAAAACGTCTAGATTAGATTGAGCGATGTTTTCTTGAGCCAAGCGTGACCATCATAAGGTTATGAAATTGAAATTTTCATAGATATCTCCACAAAGAACATAGTGTGTCTTTACGGAGACCTTGATGCCATTTAAAAATGACTCGAACAATGATGGATCACATCCCTTCCTATAAATTTCTTAAAGATTTGCACAAATGACTAATGTTACACTAAACAAAATGTCGGAGCTAAGAAAGGACACCATATTCAGTTATGGATAGAATTAATTCTAAACGTCTTTTCAAATATATGTCTAAAACTCTTAGCCTCAGTGGGAACTCACTAGCTCAATGGGAGCTAAGTGACTCAGTAGGAGCTCACCGGCTTAATAAGAGCTAGGTGGTTCAATGGGAGCTTAATGGCTCATTAAAGGCTAAGATAGCTCAAGTGGGAGCTAACCGTTTGTTTCACAACGAACTTTTACCCAAAGACAATATACATGTCTCTTTGTAAGCATTCAATTGAGACTACGAGCATTACCTCCACAACCTAAATGAGAACATAATATTTGTTGCTCTAAGTGGTGTCTTTCTGGAAAGTAACACATTTCCAAAACGACAAGTGGGAGGAAAATGAACTCGATGACTATCGAGCTTAGCAACAAACTAGAACAAAGAATCTCGAAAGACTCAAAAGGGCTTCATGAGAATGATTGATCAAGAATACTCAAAAGGACTTTACAAGTGCCTTAAAAGAGAATTCATTACTTACAAAACTACTGATAAGTTGGAGTAAGATCAACATAATCAAAGGGCTTTGGAAGCGCCTTGAAACTCAGTGTTTGATGCAATAACCCCGTGCAGGTATAGAATTCACCAAAGTTTTGGATTGAATCCTATAAATTTTCTATTTAGTTAGAAATAAACCTAAGACTTATAAGCATACTATTTACTATTAGATAATAAGGGAATAATGCCTTGTAAGATAGCTACGACAAACCAAATTCCAAATAATGGTTAGAGGCCATAAAATCCGAAATAGAATCCATGTTTGAAAATCATGTTTAAAACTTGATTGATTTGCATGAAGGGTGAAAGACCCATCAATCGCAAATAAGTTTTCAAGGAGAAAACTAACAAATATGGAAATGTATATGCATACATAGCTAGATTGGTTGAAAAGGATATAATTAAATTCACAGAGTTGATTTTAATAAAAACCTATTCATCGGAATGCTCAAGTATTTTCGTGGTTATTCTAGCAAAATTGCACATATGAAATATGGCAAAATAGATACCAAAACCGCCTTCCTAAAACAGGATTTTTGATGTGACCATGACAATAGTCTAAGGGTTTTGAAAATCTAAATAATGCTAGATTTGAAAGCAAGCTCGAGAAATCCATTATGGGATTGAAGGAAGCATTGCATAAAGGAATTGGAACGTGTTTTCTCATAAAGTTAATAAATGGATTGACTTATGAAGAAACATAGAAATTCTTATGAATAAGAAGTTTAGTGGGAGCAAGAGTCAATCTTGTAAGGTCCAACAAGAAGTTTACGAACTCTGTTATAAATTAACTATCAAATGCTAAATGCTTAGATTTGAAAGTATTTTCGACAATGGACCAAGCTAATGATGATACTTAGTACATATTAGGAATTAAGATCTATTATATAGACTTAATAAATTGTTTAAACGAGTAAAGAAATTTACCGTGTTAAACATGAATTAAAGGACTTTGAAAGGCTTTCGACCTGTATGTGTTAAACTAATAATTGTTTGAACTAAGTATGAGCTAGGCTAATTACTAAGTCAAACAAGAAAGACTCTAGTAGATAATTTCAAACGTATCACAAAGCAAACAGTTTAGCATGACTCAGTGAAACTGGAGGAGCTAAAATGTAACGTAGATGGAAAAAGATTAAGAATCATTCTATAATAAAATCCATCATGTTCGCTACGATATGGAATAGTCATACGACTTACTTGCTTAGAGCATGTGAAGTATGTATATAGTACTAATCAACCAGAATCTATGTAATAGATCTTTAGATTATGGCCAAGAACATCCAAAGAACTTGGATAAGTAACGGGATGAGTTCTTGACTTGTGGAAACAAATACAATTTGAGAATTGATGTTGCAAGCACAAACCTTAACAAGGATTAGATCCTTAACAAGGAAGCCGTTTATGAGCACGAACTAACAATGAGTCATGGCTTGAGAATGGTAACATGGACATGCATCCATTTGTAATGTGCGGGAATTTAAGGTAAATTTCCATGATCACAAGTGATTAGGGCATCCCAAATCATTGTGTCTACTAAAATATATGTTGAGAATATTGTTGTCTTAAAGGCAATAATAAAGAAGATGTACTATGGAAAGTTCGTTGTTGAACGTTAATGATTGTAGGTTGTCAAGTTGAAGATCTCAATCATGAAAATGAGTGGAAGCCATCACTTGGACAATAAATCCTAAATCACATATATTCCATGACACTCTTAAATTTTATCATCTTATTATGAAAATGATCAGTAATGAAGATGCTAAGATTAGCAAAGTAATTATAACTAAACCTATGCAATAAGTGAACGACAACATTCACAATTGCACGAAAGAAATCAAGCATATTAGATATGGGTGTGATTTCTATAAATGTTTTTTAAAGAGTGTTACTATTAAAACATTTAGAAAAACCATTTATCATAAGATGAACCATTCAGGTTTTGGAGTAATTTAAAATTTCATGCAATTTTATCACTCTGTTTGCTATTTAATTATGGTTTAGGATTAAATAATGAGTCCATTCAATTATGAGAATATTCAAAATAGGGTATCAAGACCAATCTTGATAAGGAAACACCTATTAAGTGAACATTGAATATTATAATCGAGAAGTATCCCTAATCGAGGTCATTTAAATGATGGACGATTAATGACCACTTGAGATCAGTGTGTAGTATGATTTATAGTACCATTTCTTGTGCTATAAGGACATGATTGTCATAAATCATTTGCACAGGTATTGGTTTAGAACCATACTGGATCAACATATGAGAATACTTTGAGAGATTAAAAATCGTCATAAGTATACTTCTCATTATGGTTATCGGAACCTATTTCCTCAACCATGAGTATTGTGAGTTCTCTTGTTTGAGTACTAGTCCTCTTTGATGTTGTCAAACGTCTGCTGTAAAAGGGGATTATAATGGCAACACTCGGGCGGCTAGGTCCTCTCAATAAGAGAAGCTACATTACAAGACTGGGAATGTCCCCCTACTAAAAATAGGGAAGATGTCTTTGTTGTTTACAAGGCCTCTCGAAGAGCGAGACTGTAAAAGGCATGGCCATGCTCAGATGGATTTTAGAAATCATCTATTTATTGACAGTCGGACTCAGGATCGAGAAGCACTTTTGGACATAACAAGGATGATGAATAAATCTTACCTTATAGTTCATGAAGAGACATTAAGTGACATAAGAAAAAGGCTATACACTAAAAGTGCACTTGTCCGGAAGGAGAAGTGGGAGATTGAAAGGAATAGTGTCCTTCAAACAAGTGTATTATTCCGATAGAGGGTTCAAAATTATTAGAAAGCTAAATATTCAGTGACGTCAAGTGATCGGAATGCCTGGGTGGAGGTCGCTTCCGATTAGTATTATTAATGTATAATTAGTATTACAGCTTAATCTTGACTGAACCGCAACTAACGAACCGATGCGATGAATTAATTCGGAAGGAATTAATGAGTTGCCCGAGTATTGTGAACAAAGACATCGGATTCCGAGTTTAGAGCATCGGAACCGAATCTTAAAAGTCGAACCAAAATTTAGGAATTGGTAAGACGGGAAAATGCTTCAAGTAACAAGTAAAAACCCTAGCCGCGTGAAAGGCTAGGGAAGCGAGCCGAACATAAGTGTGCCACGTGGCAGCACATGTGGCAGCCACCATGGTGGCGGCGCGCCACATGGCAACGCGCCACGTGGCAGCGTGCCACGTTGGCAATGCCATGTGGCAATGGGCCGCGAACCCGGGTGGCGGGTCATGGACGCGGGCCAAAAGGTGGCGGCCCAACCGAACCCAACTTGGGGCTCAAGGTTGGGTGCCACATGGTTAGATCAGAATGCATGTGAGTTGCCTTGGGGAGCAAGTGAGGAAGTGATCCTCACCTAACCATGTGACACTTGTTACTTTGTTATTCCTTCGTTTTGTTTAACTAAGGATTGAATTCAACATTCTTTCTATGTGGGATCTTTTTGTGAAAAAGTCCCACATTGAAAGATGAGTGGAATTCACAAGGAAGCACTCCTTATAAATAGCCAAGGCATATCTTGGGATTGTTCACTTGAGTAAGGTGTTGAAAAAGGCATCTCCATTGAGAAAACCTTTGAACACATATAATTACTCGGGTTTAGGTCGGGCTTAGCTAACCCCTAAGCATTGGACCATTTTCGGGGGTCGAGTTGCGGGTGGACTTCTGTTGGAGGTCTTCGTGCGAGCAAAGCTTAAAGCTTTCCAAAGTAAGAGCTCTTGTTGAGAGCGAAGCACGTGTCAAAGGTATTAATCTTTCCTTAATTCTTGTTGTTTAAGTTAATTATATCTTGTGATTATATTAATTGTGAGTGTGGTCTTGGCTCGGGTTTTCTTTCGCGGTGAGTTAGACTCATCGAAACCTAACAAATATGTCAGCGAACAAGTACACCAAATTGGAGGTGCCGTAAAAGAGCTTTTCCTGGAAGATCTTACTGCCACAAACACTATTTTTTCAGCGTTCCAAGCAACTTTGCAGGAATTGTTTTTCAGGAGGAGAGAAAATGAGTAGCGGAGATTTTGTGTTCACATCTCCTTGCTTAACAACGAAACCACCAGCCCTAGCCCCAAAACCACCCGCTCCCCATCCCTAATGCTGGACACCAGCCCTTCAATCCCCGCCCCTAGCTTTAAAATCAACCCCTTCCTTAGCACTAGCCTAAAACAACCCCCCCTCCTAAAATCAAGAGTATGGACACCGAAGGAAAAAAAAGGTGCGACGAGGAGAGAGAAGTGGTGCAACGGAGGAGAGTGGTTGTCGACGGTCAGGAAAAGTGAAGAAGTTGGTGGTTGGGAGGAAACGGTGGCTAGGATGGAGGAAAATGGATGATGGGGAGTTTTGACCTTTAAAGCAAATAGGTGAAAGTTAAGATTATTTTTACTAATTTTTTCTAATTTAAATTACAAAACTTTAAAATTACTTCTTTTATTAGTAGTACTAATAGCAGCATCACTGGTATAATTTAAAGAGTCAGTATATATATATATATATATATATATATATATATATATATATATATATATATATATATATATATATATATATATATATATATATATATATATATATATATATAGAGAGAGAGAGAGAGAGAGAGAGAGAGAGAGAGAGAGAGAGAGAGAGAGAGAGAGAGAGAGAGAGAGAGAGAGAGAGAGAGAGAGAGAGAGAGAGAGAGAGAGAGAGAGAGAGAGAGAGAGAGGAAAAAAAGGGACCACTTGCCAACTTTACTTGTTAGACATAAACTCCATACCTCATAGTGTGATGTTTGGAAGTCCTCTATGTCACCAAGTCTAATTGAGAAAAATGTGATACATGGCAACATATGGTGCCTATAAGTTTAATCTCTATTATGTAAGGGAAGAGAGGGATGGAGAAACAGAAAGTTGGTGTCCAACTTTTGAATTAACCATTATGCTCCTTAAGGAAAATTGACGTTATTTTATTATTTCAATAAAAGACATAATGCTTTGAAAGGTAAATTTTTTTTAAAAAAAAATCAAATATTCAATCAATCATATTAAAAAAAAGGAAACTTGTGAAATTTATACAATGCTTTAATTGGAAAATATAGATATCATATCTCTATTATATGAGGGAACTAGTTTTCTGCCACGTGCGATGCCCGGATTGTTTATTAAATTTTAATATAAATTTTTAATCTTTGCAAAATTTAAAATATATCATTGATACGAAATTAGTTAGCAATTGATGTGCTTTTGTAACGATTTGCTATTTAGTAGGCATGTAATGACTAATAGTAATATTGGTGAAAATGTTTGATTAAATACATTAAAAAAAAATTAGCAAAAAATAAATTAAATAAAAAAAATGTTCAAAGCCTGTTAGGTTGACCGGAACCCAAAACTTTGGACAAGGGTTGAACATTTCTTGGCTCGTAACCTGAAGTGACCCGACCTGAGATGATTCATGACTCAACCTTGATTAATAGGTCTACATAGTAATAAAATTATATCATAGTACGAGAAATTAGCAATTTTGCGACAGCCAAATTCTGTCGCAAAAATGATTAAAACTGTTGCTAAAAATAGTTACGACAACCAACTGTCATGGGTTTGTCGCAATCTGATAAGTCGTAAAATTTCATTTTTACGACAGTTTGACTGTCGTAAAAAAAATTACGACAACTTTATTAATTTCAACGACAGTTTTAAATTTTGTCGCAGAAATTAACTTACAACAGCATATAACTGTCGCAAATTTACGAAGGTTTACAAAACTGTCGCAAAATATCTTTTAGCAACAGTCAAAAGCCGTCGCAAAATAAATAAAAAAAATTAAAAAAGGAAAACCCCCACCAACCCAGCCCCCTTCACCCACTGTAAACATTAATCACCATCCTTACCCTTACGAACCACCACCCACCGCCCCCACAATCCACCTAACGCCACCCAAAACCACCAAAGAAAACAAAAAAAAATACATAAATATCTACAAGCGAATTTTAGATATGGAATTAAACCCAAAAAAATAATAGTTACGACATTAAAACCAAGTAAAATAAAAATTAAACCAAACCTAACAAGAATCAAAATTAAAATGTAGCCCAACAAGATCTAAAAAATACCTAAAAGTAACAACACATTAAACAAAAATACAAACAAAAAAAATACAAATATATATCAAATAATATATATTAAAAAAACCCACAAAAAAAATGAACAAAAAATGAATGAAACTAAAGGAATTATCGAAAACATGAAAAAATTTGAACAAAAAAGCAACAAAAAAAATCAATCGAAAAAAACCAATAAAACATCCACCACATTGAACATAAGTAAATGAAATTAAACACATATACAATAATAACCTTTAAATAAAGGAAATTCACCCCCAAAAATAAAGTTAACTTCAAATTATTGAAAATAGACACAAATAATCAAAATAAAACAAAACGGCAATTCAAGCACAAAATTATAAATTTAGACCAAAAAATCAGAAAACAAACAAAAGTCACTATAATAAAAACGAAAAAATACAAAAAAAAAAAAATGAGCATACCTTTTGAAAATTTCTTTTTTGGATTTTCATGGTCAAATTCGACCATAAAAACTCCGGATCTGGAACTTTTATGGTTGAATTTGACCAAATGTACTCCAACATCACGAAATTGGACCTCAAAACATGAAATTTGATAAACCTAAAGAAATTTGACCATGAATTTCGTTTCTTTTCAAATTAGAAACAAAGAGGAAAATGGAGAGGAGAGGAGAAAGAAATTGAGAGAAGGTTGGGAATAGGAGAGCAAAACAGAGAAAAAGAGTGGGGAAGAGAGGAGAGAGAAACCGAGAGGGGAAATAGATAGGAGAAACGGCGGAAGACTATTTAGGGTTTGGTGTGGGCTTTTGAATTGGTATTTAAATACCATTAATTAAAAAAAAAACACTCTACGACAGCCATAAGCCGTCGCAAATTGCGACAGTTTCAAAAACCATCGTAATTTGCGACAATTTATAGATGTCGTAAATATGAAATTTTTTTATAATTATTTTTAGTGTCTTTTGCGACAGTTTATTGGCTAAAAACTGTCGTAACTTAACGACGGTTTAAAAAACCGTCGAAATATTACGACAGCTAGAAAAATCGTCCTTGAATTAAAATATTACGGCAGTTTTACTAGCTGCCCCAGAAAAATTGTCGTTATATTCTCGGATTCTAGTAGTGTTAGATTGTGAAGTATATTATTTTAACCAATTAGTATATATTATAAATGGATGTTTCACGTTTTGAACTACTTCCTTTGCTCTAAAATAATTTTATGATAAAAAAATAAATTTATATGATAATTTTTGAGAATTATAATCTAAACGATTTTTTGAATAAAATTACAATTCAATTTGTACATCTGAAATATTGGTATTTTATTGAAAATAAACTCCAAACTAAAAATTTTATCCTTAAATTCCATCCAAATTTGATTGAAAATAGAATTCTAAACTATTTTTTTTATTCTATAAAGTCTATCTAAATCTATCCAACATGGCGCGATACTTGGCGAAAAATTGAAATGTCAAGTGTCACTATCTCGTGACCTGACTAAAAGTTTAACTTTATATATTAGTTATAAAGTATAAAGTTGTTGTCTAACTTTTGAACTACCCATTTTACCCTTAAGGTCAATTAATGTCATTTTATTATTTTAATTATAGATTCCACTAAAGCTTTGAAAAGTAAGATGGAAAAAAAAATCTATTACTCAATCAATCATAATAAAAAAGAAAATTTATGAATTAGTACAATGCTTTGAATCGGAGAATGTAGATATCATACTTGAAAAAAAAAATATTTAAATTACAAAATTTATAAACACAGATTTCTGCTTTAGTATCGTAACACTCTCTAACAAGAATGTCACCCTAAAAAATTATGTGAATAAATTTTCGATATATGTTTATCTCTATCTTTATTTTCAATAAATTATGTCTATTTCTATTACTTTATATTGTTCAATAATTTACATGATTTTATCATGAGAAGGTTTTGTGTGAGTCCGTTTCACGTGAGTCCGGTTTATAATGCATACTCCCATCCCCTCCACTGTCACTGTCCAGCCCCTGCTGGCGGCCGATGACCTTCTTCCTCTCATTCCCCGGTGCCGGCAACCCTCCCCCACCCATACTCCGGCGCTGGTGACCCTGCCTCTGTTTAACCGAATTATACAGCAAACAAATTTCCTCACATATTTACTCAAGTTCCAGTACTAGAACTGCAAAGCTTCATCAGTAACAAATGCACATTGGAGCTTGTTAGGATAATTATGGGAATATTGTGAGAATATATACTTGATATATTTGCTATTATCTTAGTTAGGCATATTTCTATCTTTTGCCTATACTGGCCGTAGGTTTAGGAGTTAATTTATTGCCTACAACTTGTATAAATATATGGTTGCATACATGAATGAATTCAAGCTTTGACAGTCTATCTTTACATATCTTTACAGAGCTGCTTCAATCTTTTCCTCACCTAATATCTGATATATATAACCTATTTTCTGATAATTATAATATAACATCTGATATTTATAATCTAATATCTGATCATTATATTCTAATTTCTGACAATTAAGACTTAATGTCTGACAATTATAGTCTAATACCTGATATTTATAATCCAATATCTGACCATTATATTCTAATTTCAGACAATTAAGACTTGATATTTATAATCTAATATCTGATCATTATATTCTAATTTCAGACAATTAAGACCTAATATTTGACAATTATAGTCTAATACCTTATAAGTATAATTTAATATCTGACCATTATTATCTAATTTCTGACACTTATAATCTAATACCTGATATTTATAATCTAATATATGACCTCAAAAAAATAAAAAAAAAATACTTGTTTCTGTTTATATGACCGGATTCACGTAAGTCCGTTCTACAAAATAATTTTACTTTTATCATTGCGTATTTTTATAAAAATAATTCATTAGTTAATGTAACTCCTGCACGCATCGTGTGAATAAAAAGGCTAGTAACAGTATAGTGAAGAACTAGTAACGGCTATGATCAATGTAAGGCAACAATTTAAACCCTCAATATGCATTTCCTTTTGTCCTCGTGCAAAAATATTACTTCATCTCACATCCTTCTTCCTTGTGAAGGGGAAATACTTACACTTAGGGTACCTTGCTCTAAATATCATCTTTGTTTTGATATTTTTTTCATCCCTTATTTTTTGTCACAAAATTTTAATATATGGCTAGCAACATGGTGTGATTACTTCACATAATCACATATAAGACAATTAATTAAGTAATAGGGGTCACGGTGATGAGCAAATGGGGTTACCTTAACGTATGTAAGTTACTTAAATGAGACAATAGGGATCCCTTTAGATAAGTGGAATTATTCTTTCATTTTTTTAAAAAAAATAATAGAGGTTACCCCAATGAACAAATGAGATTACTTATTTATAAATTATTTGATTTTACTCGTATAATGAATTTGGGTTATTTTTATGGACAACATGAGATTACTTTTATAAAAAAATGAGGTTACTCTTATAAACAAATGTGGCCACACCGTGTGGTTAGCACACATACAAGACTTACCCTTTTTTTTTTTCTATTTAATCCGTGATTATTTAATAATGAACTTTTAGAGACAACAAGAATATCAATTAATCATACTCAAAAGTGAGAACAACCCATTCATACCTCCAAAAATTTATAAGGGGAAAAACTAATCAATTTGCTTAATTAATAATCTCTCGTTTTATTCTCAATACATTGAGTTCAAAATAAGCATAGAATCCAATCCCCACCCCTCTTCAAAAGCATGAAAATTACATTTTGTTTACCAATAGTTCCACACTACCAAGACAATTCCATAAGTTTTTCCTATAAAATTATGTATTGCAAATTCCAATCTTCATTCTCTTATAACCCCGCTAACTTACCCACCCAAAAAAAGAAGTTATTGTCAATTGTTCAAAGCCAAATTCAAGAGGTAGAAAATCGGTGAAAATTATGCGTGTTAAGCCAACGGCTACTCACTTATTTTCTACCAAATTAAAGAGCCATTATTGGGAGTTACAAAAATTAAGCACTCTAATAACGGAAATCAAGCATAATTAATGGTTTCAAAATACAATGCAAATATGGAAATTAGCTATGCATATACATGAAGCCATAGCCAACTAACAAAATAAATTTGAATAGTTTGATCACTTGACAGCTCTGATTTCTTCACATTATATAGAATGACTTCTAGCGCGATGGAAATAATGGAAGCCCCTGCCAAGGAGCCTTCGAATTGCGCACGTCGGTCTCAATGGCTTCAGTCTACTATATCAGGTACACGGTCATTTCTTCTATTAGGGTCTATTCAATCCAATGTATTGCATCACATGTCCAAAACCAATAGCATAAGAATATTTGGTTGAAAATATACATATAAAGATAACCTTGAATACTAGTACAGAGTATAATTCTAACAGGCAATAGCCAACTTTGGAAAGAGGGAATCATAAGTTATGATATCATTACTTGTTTAAGCAAAGCAACATTCTCAATTCCTTAAAAATGGTCTGTTCTAACCTCAAGGTAAATTTTTTATAAATATTTCACATATATATTGGTGTTTCAGGGAGCTTTGTTAAGGGCAGTATAAAGTTAAAAATTGACGATGATTAGATGAAGCCATAGAATGGGAAAAGATAATTGACTCCATCTAATTCATTCAACTTTGACACAGGTGTTGATGAAAAAATGAAGATCATTCTGGCTCTTCTGGAAGATGATGATTCTCCCTTGCAAAATGATGAAATATGCGTAAGAAAAAAAGAAAATATCACAAAAGTGGTTCAAGATCTCTGCATATCTTACCGCAACTTAGCAGAGAAATATGAAAGCTTAAAAAATGTTGCAATAGATGTCCATACTTCAGAATCGTCATCCCTTTTCAGCAATAGAAGCAAGAAAAATATGGATGACTTGGGAGCCTGGGATGATTCTCAGTTAGAGACTACTAATTCTAATCCCGAATCTTCTGTAGAAGATGCTGATACTGAATGTGAAGGCGGTATGGCTGACATTGAGTATATGAAGAGGACTGCAGATAGCTTGGTACCCAAAGGTGGAAGCAGCATCAAGCCAGAAAATCCCTGGTTTGATGGAGTGAAGTACAAATTTTCAAAGCTTGTTGAAGAAAATACACAGCTGCAGGTTGAGTTGATCAGAAGAAATTCTGAGAAAAGAGAGACCATCATTAAGCTGCAAAATCAGGTGACCAGATTGAGGGTTGAAAATGACACCCTGAAGCATACTTTAAATTACTATGATCGTAACAAACAGCACATCCAAGAGAGTTCTCCGAGGAAGAAATTAATACTTCTAGACAAGTTTTTCAGAGGATGCTCTCCGTAACTTGATAGTTTGTCACGTAAATATTCCATATTGTATTGCTGGTATAAACCTAAATAATTGGAATTTGGAACATTCAGTATCTTTTCCTTTGCACCTCCAAGTTAGTTAGCAAGTTTCTTTTTTTTTTTTTTTTTGGGTTTCTAGCTTGTCTTAACATCACAGTTAGTCTACAATGCGTATATTAAATGGTCTCCTCCAGAACCCTGGCTTAAGGAAATCTTCCCTAAGAGAATTGCTTGCTTCTCTTAATACCCTCAACATAAAAATGCTAGTCCCTCCAGAACAATTGAGATGAAGCATCAATTGAGAAGCCATTCTAACAGTATGTAGCATCCATACGGATATTTCATGTCCACCACCTCTCCTGAAGTAAGTAGAGAATCATCTTTTGATAACCATTCCTGCAGTGGGCATAATCAAATCTGCCGAGTCTTTCTTTCCAAGGAAGAAACTATATCAATTACCAGTAATCACCACATGAACAAAACCCATCTTTAAAATGGTGGAAACGCTTAGAATCTCTTACCACAATCTCTCGGTTGACAACTTTAGAAATTAGCTTTATCACAGTGTGACAATCACCACAAACCCTGAGGTTTTTTATGACATGGATTACAGTCCCAGGAACAGTATTCATAATACCAAATGCAACTGCAAGCTTCTCACTGTGAGCCCGTAAGATGAATTCCTTCTCTTCATCATCAACATCATGAAGAACTGATGTCTTATCAGATACATATCCGAATTCCTTCAGTTTCATATATAGTTTGTCCAGGTACTCATAAATTTGCTGGTGTTGAGGATGCTCTTTATCTCCAACCAAAAATACATGAACTCTCCCTTTCACTTCAAGCAAGCTATATCCAGGTGGTTTAACCAAACCATTTTCCTTCATTAAAATTCTAATTCTCTCAACATCTTCCCACCTTCTGGCATCAGCATACATATTAGAAAGCAAAACATAATACCCACAGTTACTTGGGTCTAATTCAAACAATTTTCTAGCTGAAATTTCAGCAAGCTCTAAATTTTTATGCATTCGGCAACCAGCCAAAAGAGCTCCCCATACCACAAAATCAGGCTCCACCTTCATTTCCTTAACCAAATCATATGCCTTGCCAAGTAAACCAGCACGACCAAGAAGATCGACCATACAGGCATAGTGTTCGACCCCTGGCTCCACACCAAAGTCCCTTTTCATGCTTGTGAAGCAGTCCCAGCCTTCATCAACAAGGCCAGCATGGCTGCATGCAGCTAAAACTGATACATAAGTTATGTAATTTGGTTTTACTCCTACCCTTTTCATGTCATAGAAAACATCAAGTGCCTCTTTGGCATACCCATGCATGCCATAACCAGCTATCATTGCACTCCAAGACTTCACATTCTTCAGCTTCATGCGCTCAAATGCTCTCCTGGCCATTGCAACTCTCCCACATTTGCAATACATGTCGATAATTGAGGTGCCAACAAATACATTCTGTTCCAAACCCATTTTAACCACCTGCAAAATTATATAATGCAACATTAATTAGCATTGTATAGTTATTCATCAGAAAGCAACAAACATTATAAAAACCAACAATAGATATGACAATCCATTAAACTACAAAAACTTTTCAAGAAGATTGCAACTTTTGTAGTACCTGATCGTGTATGCACTTGCCATGAAGCAAAGTCCCGGCATGAGAGCATGCAAGCAGTACAGCAGACAATGTCACTGCATTATACCTAATGTGGCTATCATTCACCATGTCATGAAACAATGCTATAGCTTCAGTTGACAATCCATTTTGTGCAAACACTGCAACCATAGTATTCCATGTAATAACATCTTTTTCTATCATCCCATCAAACACCTTCTTCGACATAACCAACTCCCCACACTTAGCATATGCGTCTACCAAAGTATTCCCTACTCCCAAAAACACATCCAAACCCCGTTTTACAGAAAACCCATGAATACCACCTGTCACAAACTTGTTCGAAACCCGAGCACAAGCTGATAAAACCGAAACCAAAGCAACTTGATCAACAGAAAAACCCTCCTTCTCTCCCTCAATCTCACTTTCCTCCGACAAAAACTCATTAAACAGCAACAAAGCCTCATGGGGCTCATCATTCTGTACACAACCCGTGATCATAGACGTCCAAGACACAACATTTCTCTGAGGAATTTCATCGAACAGCTTGCGTGCATCCCAAATCTGCCCACATTTAGAGTACATATCAATCAAAGAAGAAGACACAAAAAGATCATAATCATAACCGAACACAAAAGCCTGCTGATGGGCTTGTCGACCGGAGAAAAGATCACACAGAGACGAGCAGGACTTAATAGTACAGGGGAATGTATTGCGGTTAGGAAGAAGTGATAGCTTTCGCAACGACGAGAAAGCTCGAAGGGCTTCGAGCGAATCGCCGCTACGAGCAAGCTCGGCAATGACTGAATTCCATGAATGCACATTGGATGGATCAACGTATTGGTTGAACAATGTCAAGAGATTGGAATCAGGGGTTGATGAAAAATAGCAATAACAATGGAATTTAATTCTGGGTTTAAAGGTATGTTTGATGATTGATATAAATGAGCGATTCTGAGAAGAAATCCTCATTCATTCGGTTGAATTTGAGGATTTCAATTCAACTGTTTGGTAAGTCTGGAATTGTAAACTCAAATGAATAAGCTTTGTAGTTCTTCAATGGCGGGAAGAGGTGTCCTTCAATTCAATTGTTTGGTAATTTTGAAGGTGCTTGTCGTACATTTAGGTACATACTTGTAATTTGTAAACCTGACAATCTGATCCTGACCCGAATGACTCGAAATATCCATCCGAAAATGATCCGAAATCTGAAATTAACCTGATCCGACCTATACCGACTCGAAAATGAAGTTGAACCGATCCTGAACCGACAACCGAATTGACCAGACCCGAAATGTTTGACCCGAACAAACCCAATACCCAAAATTGACCCGAATAGACCTAATACCCAAAATCCCCCAAACTAAAATTACCTTATAATTGAACTAAAAATGTCTGGTGCCAAAAATAACTCAAATTGTTCATATTCAACAATAGTCAAGCTCATAAACCGAATTATTAGTTCTTTATAACAATAACAAAATATTAAATTATAGATTTGAGTTTGATCCACAGATGGAACAACCCGAACATGACTCGACCCGATTTTGACCTGACCCAAATATGACCCGAAAATGATCTGATCCGAACATACTCGACCTGAAATTGACCCGACCAGAATTCAACTCAATACCTGACCTGAGTCATACGCGAAACCCAAAATGACTCGACCCAAATGTTAACTGACTCAAAATGACCCGACCCGTACCCAACCCGAACAACCCATTTGACAAGTCTACATACTTGCAAGAAAGGTTGAACGAGAGCAAATACTGATATGATATGCGGATACGGGTACAAAGCAGATACGAGAAAACGTCAACCGAAACAAAGGGGATAAAGTACGGGATGATAAAATTCATTACACTAAAAATCATAAATGCAAATATTACAAAGTTATCAAATTAATCGGCATAAAGTACTTGCCTAATTGATTTTGTTTACCACTCTATTTCTATATTGTCATTTGGTTCGTACATTAGATTACCCTATATCATATTAACAACTAGTTTTTGGGCCCGGGTAATGCCCCGGATTATTACATGAAACTAATTGATCATTAATATACATTGTAATTTATGATTTAATTTTCTTTGAATGAATATGTATTTTTTTTTTAAATAATTAAACCATGTGGTTTATACTTATATATATATTTCTTTTTCATATTTATAAC
The DNA here is from genome assembly GCF_948465745.1 of Chenopodium album. Classification (NCBI taxonomy): domain Eukaryota; kingdom Viridiplantae; phylum Streptophyta; class Magnoliopsida; order Caryophyllales; family Amaranthaceae; genus Chenopodium; species Chenopodium album. The sequence goes on from NC_137843.1 coordinate 48,697,464, forward strand.
ATGTTTGATAAGTAGCTTAGATGGCTAAATAATCAATTTTACTGTAAGTGGTTTTGGGTTTGAATCCTCTTTTCTTCATATTTTTTATATTTAGTGATGATGTGGCATGTTGTGATCGATGTTGGGTAGGTGACGTGGCGTCATCAAGTGTTTATGAACTTACGTGGCATCATGATTTGTTAGTGAAGTGATGTGGCGTAATTTGGAAGAATCTACGTGGCGCATGGACGTTTTTATAAACGCCTTTTAATATGTTAGTATAGATATCATAACTAGTATACCACCCGTGCGATGCACGGCTTACAAATCTTAATACTCATATGCATTTTACAAAAATTAAAAATAAAATGATTTAATGAGTAATAATGAATTTACTTATAGATATGTCTTAATCATATATTTTTAACCCTCAAAATAATGATATACAAAGTACTACTTGAAAACAATCTTTTTTTTTTCTTTTTTAATACTTAAATTTTATGGAAAGATTTGAAAAATAATTCAACTCAATGAACTAACAATCAATACCCACATTAAGTCATATTTTTTCCCTCAATTCTACTTGCACCATTGGCCACCTCAATTTTAAATGGGAGGATTTTTCTACGTGGCTAGTCACACCGTGTGACCGGGGTTACTCTAATTACTCAATAAGGGGTTACTCAAGTTACTTTTGACTGATTAACCTCTTAAATAACCCCTGATCGAGTATCTTGTAACTCCTAACCGAACCCATCGAGTTAAATCCCTGATCGAGTAACTCGAGTAACTCATGACCGAGTAACCCCTCGAGTAACCCATGACGACCGAGTAACCCTAACCGAAATCCTCAAGTAACTCCTGAATTAAACCCTAACAGAGTAACCCGAGTAAACCATGACCGAGTAACCCCTCAAAAAACCCCTGACCGAGTAACTAACCCTTGACCGAACTCCTCAAGTAAACCCTGACCAAGTAACCCCTCGAGTAACCCCTGATCGAGTAACCTCGTAAATAATCCATGACCGAGTATTTAACTAACCCCTTACCGACCCCTCAAGTAACTTCTAACCGAACCCCTCAAGTAACCCTTGATCGAGTAACTCCTGTCACATATAAAAATTTGCCTTTTAAATGACTATCTCCGTCCTCTAACTCAATATATTTTTTGGAAAAGTTTACCATTATAATAACAATATGATCATTATATATTGTAATTCGTATATCACAAATAATTTTGTATCTTTTTTCTCCTCTATGGCCTCTAAAAACACTTAAAGTATAACATGAAACTTTTAAAAATAGGACTTTTGATCCCATCACTTACTACCTTAATTTTATTACATGATGAATTCACTTGATCATCACCACACACCTATTGCACCTTTTACAACCAAAAATTTACCTATCTAAAATTAAAAGCTTAGTACGAAGTATAAATTTTCTTTTCTAAAATTTTAATCTTATAATGATGTTTAGGCTTATTAATTGTTTGATTATCTGTCTTTTTATTTAAAGAGAAGAGATGCATATAAGAGATGCAAAAAAAATGCTTATCATTCTTACATATCACCCGTGACGACATATACAAAATCTACAACAATTTTTCTGTGCGGCTTGTCACACTGTGTGACCGCTTGTAAAAAACAAAGTAATTAACCCCTATGACATTAACAAACTGACCCCTATTATATTGATAGAGTAACTTCTAAGCTCAGTTCACTTCACCTTATATTTGCTTAAATGAAATTATTTTTACTGAACTAAAATTATTTTTGGTGAACTTAAATTATTTTTACAGAACTAAAATTAACTGAATTGAAATTATTTTTGTTGATAATTTTTTTTTATTGTTTCTCTATTATATTTCTTCTTTAAAATAATTGCTTTTTATTGAACTGAAATTAAATATACCAAGTTGAACTTATTTATACCAAACTAAAATTATTTTTACCAAATATTATATCTTTAAAAGTTTATGGTGAAGTGAACAAAATCTTATTATACTTATTTAGTAACCCTTACATAACAAAGTGAAACACTGACAAACTAACAACTATAACACTAACTGGGTAACCCCTATAACACTAACTGAGTAACCCTATAATGGTTGGCTACACATATAAAATTAGTACCGAAATCTATATTAAAAAATGAAAATTATAGTTTTTCTTATAGGGTGGTACACATACACTTACATACCTCATATTATTACTTTAAAAAACCTACATAGAAAGTGTGGCCTATCCTATTAAGTCCTATCTTTTGAACAAATCTAGTGATTTCTGGCCACTTTAGATTACATGTAAATGTGATAAATAGATCTGGATTTTCATACCACATGTATGTATATAGCCATGGCATCCTAAAAATTTTGCATCATATATCTAGCACAATCAGTAAATGACGAAGATAAAACAATCTGTAATCCTGTAGATTAGGGATCAATGTCTCCTCTCAAAACTGCATTAGCAAAATTCTTATACAATTCTGACCTCAATTGTTTTTGATGTGTTCGAATGTTGTTAAATCTATTAGCCTCAATCATAGTGTAGACATTAGCCAAAAATTGCTCAAATAACTTTCTTGACATCAATAATATTATTGCAGCTAAAAAATTCTCTCATAAATCTCTTCCTTTTGATGAAAGAACTACTTTCATTATTATCCCTTAATAGAATTTCTACCCTACAACCATCATTGTCCTCAAAAGTACAGTTAGTTAACATCCTTTGACCTACTTTTTTTACTAAATTGTAATATAAAGTTGACTAATATGTGTAGGATAGAAGTTTTTATAGGATATAAAGATTATTATATAATAATAAATAGTTATCAATAGGATTTATATATTTGTAAAAAAAAAAAAAGTTATTAGGATTTCTTAACAAATAAGTTATGTGCTTATGTCTGCTTATTAGATCAATGACTAATTTTAATTGTACCTAACAACTGTATAGTAATGTCAATATTCGAGAATATTTCAATAGTTAGTACTTTTGACTCATGTAGGCTTATAGAGATAATAATAGGTTAAACCCCGTGCAATAGATGTACGGTTGTTAAATACTTTTAATGACAGTAAAATTATAAAAACAATATACAAAATAAGTAATTCACTATACACATCAATTATTTAAGTTTGAAGTATATTTTTAAAAATAACCACAAATAATAGTTGTTATAAATTATTTAATATTTTGGAAAGTTTAATTTAGATTTTATGAAAAGTGAATGTAATAATTTAGATACAATCCTCTGTAATTTCACATATGACAATGAGCCGTTTATAAAGGAACCTATGTTATTTAACTACTCCCTCCATTTCTTCATGCGCATAGTTTGAGAAATTGGAAAAGTAATACAATATGAAGGCACTGGGTTGGTGGAAGAATAAAATATTGTAAGAAAACAAAAGTATGTAAGAGAATTAGAGGAGAGAGATTATGAAATTAATAATACTCCATCCGTTTTTAAATACTTGCTCCACTTTCCTTTTCTGGCCGTTTTAAAATACCTCCATTTTCTTATTTGGAAAGCTTTTACAATATTCAATTCATTTAATTTATCTCAACTAGTGGACCCAACATAAATCATATTTTTATTAATTTCATATTCTCTTCCCTCCAATTCTCTCCACTACTTTTGCTTTTTACAATTTTTTATTCTTCCACCTACCCCACTATCTCCACATTTTATTACTTTCTTCAATTTCTCCCGAAACTCCGCACATGGAGAAATGGAGCAAGTATTTAAAAACGGAGGGAGTATGATGAGGTACAGTAGTTGAGAGAAATGAATTAAATATTGTAAAAGCTTTCCAAATAAGGAAATGAAGCAAGTGATTAAAACGATCAGAAATGAAAAGTGGAGCAATTAATTAAAAATGGAAGGAGTAATATCTAATCTCTCTTACTTTAAATAAATTTTCTCATTTAAAAAAAAGTTGAAATGATTAGATAAGGTGACATGTCAAAAAACACAATGGATTGTATCATAGTGAGACACAATCCGAGATGTATCGTCTGTGTACAACAAGTGTTAGTGTTCGACACGGTCACGGCACACAGTTGAGTGAATTGTCCATGCATCCTAGCTTGCAAGATACGGAGTATAAGGTAAATGTCTTAAATTTATAAGGTACATCACATTAATTAAGCAAACTAAAAAAACCACAAAGCTAAATATAGTTTTTATTTTATTTTTTTATTTTATTAAAAAAAAATTAGGAAACCCTCCTCACGAGGATACTAAATATAGTTTTTATAATACTAGGTATATGTCATATAACTATAAGTTACATAGTCGACAGATATAAGGTATGATTTATAAAAATATAGCATTTAAAAAACTTATTTACGATTTTGCGTTGGGATGAAACTTATTTACAAAAATACCATTCATGTAGGCTCGGGAATACATTTGGGGTAATTTTTTCTTTAGAGACAAACCGCTACCTTAAGTTGCGGTTATAGTCTAAAACCGCTACTTAAGATAGCAGTTTTAGTACATAAACCGCTACATAAGTTAGCGGTTTTTACTATAAAAAAAATAACAAAAATAAACTTGTTCGTGCTTACGTGGACAGTAATTCCGTAAATAAGTTTTATTCCGACGTAAGAGTGTAAATAAGTTTTCAAGTAACTATATTTTTGTAAATCATCCCATACCTTAATAGTATAAGGTACATTAAGGTAAAATAAAAAAAAGAAAAGGAAAATTATCTTTGATATTCATGTATATTTTAATTTTCTTTTTGGTGAACTGCAAAAAAAAAAAAAAAAAAAATAAAAAAAATAAAAAAAAAATAAAAAAAAAAAAAAAAATAAATTAATATCTATAATAATCAAGAATTATTAATATAAATTAATCATAACATTTATGTTAAATTACTCAGTCAAGGGTTACACGATCGATTAGGGGTTAATTGGTTAAACTAGGGTTACTTGGTCAGGTGAGGGGTTACTAAGTCGGTCAAGCATTACTCGATCGGTCGACCAAGGGTTACCCGGTTAGTGTTTTGGTGTGTATTAGCCAGCTACACAAAATATATATATAGCTAAACTTTTAGCCAGGTCACGAGATAGCGACACTTGGCATTTTAACTTTTCGCCAAGTGTCGCGCCACATTGGATAGATGTAAATATACTTCATATGATAAAAAAAGTTAGTTTAGAATTCTATTTGGATAGAATTTTAGGATAAAATTGTTAGTTTAGAGTTTTATTTTCGATAAAATACCAATATTTCAGAGTACAAATTGAATTATAATTTTATTCAAAAAAAATTATTAGATTATAATTATAAAAAATTATCATATAAGTTTATTTTTTATATTATAATATTTTTTGAGTGAAGGAAGTAGTTTAAAGAGTGAAACATCCCTTTATAATATATATTAATCGGTTAAAATAATATACTTTACAATCCAATAGAATTTTATTACTATGTAGACCTTTCAATTAGGGTCGGCTCATAAGTCATCTCGGATTCAGTCACTTCAGGTTACGAGTTAAGAAATGTTTAACTAACCCTTGCCCTAAGTTTTGGGTTCGGGTCAACCCAACGGGCTTTGAACATTTATTTTATTTAATTTCTTTTTTACTAATTTTTTATTTTTTTAATATATTAAATTAAATCGAACATTTTCACCAACATTATTTTTAGTCATTACATGCCTACTAGGTATCAAATCGTCACAAAAGCACATCAATTCCTAATTAATTTTGTATCAATGATATATTTTTAAATTTGACATATACATTAAAAGTTTATCTTAAAAAAGAATAGCGAGGAGGGCTTGTACCATGTAACATCAACGTTGATTGAATGACTTGAGTTTGTGACCGCTACCAATTTAGCAAAGTTCATTTACATTACACTTCGGCCATTAATTTCATTTTATATCATTTCCAATAACTTTTCAATTGAAGGCCCTTCTCATTTCGGGGCCCTGTGCTATGGGTTTATTTGCACAGGCCCATAGTCGGCCCTATTCTTCTCTCCTCCTCTCTTCTAGGGTTTCTTCAAAATATTGGCCGTTTACGTCGGAAATAGTTTAATTTCTACTATTTTCGACCATTTTCCTTTAATTTTATATAGTTTTGCTATTTAGGTTTCAATAAATCTACATGAGTAGTGTAGATATTCCTCCGTCTTCCTATGATGGAGTGTCTCCCCATAGTGGAGTTGTTAGTTTTTCTTAGTTTTGTTGTTTGTTTATGTTTAGGGTTTGTTTGTGTTAGGGTTTATGAAAAAGGTAATCATCTTTTGCCCTATTGTCAGTTCGTTGGTAAAAATTAGTTCGGGATCGCAACGGTTGTCTAGTTTTCAAATGCGTTCAAGTGAATCTGATGAAAATCATCCTTACGGCTACAACAAATCGTTAAACCGTCTCTCCGAAAAGGTTGTATAATCCAGCGATTTATACGAGAAATGTACCATAGTGCAAGATATTTTCAACGATCGTTGCTTTGATTAATGAAATTCTAATTTGATTCAATTTTATATATTTATTTATTTAGATTTCATTTGTATATGTCCGATGGCTTTTTATTAATGAATTGATTTTTTTTTTTTTAAAAAAAGAATATTTTTGGAATTACTTTAGTATAGTATATAGATTCCCCTCTCTCTATCACTTTTGCACTTCTCCACATAAATTATACCACAAAATAATATATTTTTCGAAAACTCATCCCATCAGTATAAAAAAGCTTACTCACTATCCCCCAAAAGTTAATTAAGTAAAATAAATAATTTAGGTATAAAAAAGTAAATTCATAAAATGTGAAAGTATATTAATATTAGTGGCTATTTATAGATCTTGAAAAATTATACATGGCTGTATTTTTTGTATAATATTTTACTTAATAATCAATAACATAATACCAAAATAGACACTAGCAATGACACGGGTTACTTCCTGGTGCTTTTTTTTTCCCTCCAAAACTCCCTTCTCCCTGTTTAACAAAAATCTTTTATTTTTGGAATTTTCGTATACTCTGTAATAGAAATATAATAATATTATTCCTAATCTTATATATTATCTTTATAATAATTGCATTCCTTTTTATTTCGTGTTCTAATTACTTGAAATAGTTACACAAGATTTTGAGACTTTTTAATTTAATTAAGGGAAAATAAGCTATCATTTAGAAGGTTGAAATATGGTGGACTGGCGGAGAGTATAAAATAACGAAGCCAAAAATACAATATTAATATATATATATATATATATATATATATATATATATATATATATATATATATATATATATATATATATATAATCTTATGAATTAATACAATTGAGTTAGTTTTCTATTAAATTTTTTTGAAATAATTTTACCAACTTATAACTATTTCTTCCTTCAAAAACTCTATTAACTATTATTAAAGCAGGTCATGCTTACATTGATCATTTTGGACATATGTCAAGTTATCATTAAAAAAATATTTTCGCCAATACAATGTATGATTTCAGCTTTAAGGTTATTTTTTTTTTATTTTTTTTTATTTTTTATTTTTATTTTTTTTAATTATTCTACATAGCTTATTTTTTGGAAGTACATTGTTTTTTTTTTTTTTTTTTTTTGTTGTAAAGTAAATTAATTCATTAACAAAAAGACATACGAAATCTACATTATATAGTTTTATTGGGAATAACTCATTAATGTAATATAGTTTATAATATTTTTAAATATTTTCAACACAACTAATCAACAATAATATTATTTTTCAATTGTAGTTTTAATATTTTTTGCCTTAATTATTATTTCATATTTCTTATATGCATTGCATTTGTTTATCCTACATGAGTTGTCTCATTTTTATATTTTATCACAAATTTATGAAAAATGATTATTGCTATTGTGCATCGCACGAGCTCTAATCTAGTAATAACGTAATAGTAAAACAGACACCAGGAATGACACATGTCACTTCCTGTTGCTGTTTTTTTTCCCTTCAAAAGCGTTTTCTCCTTTATTTTTGTTTTTTTCGAGCCGACGACTACATAATGTAAAATATACTTTACAGATATTAACCCTATCATATAATGGTGATTCCCTTTCCTAAAAAAATATATATTTGTGATTCACATATTTTCATATCCTTTATTGTATAAAATATTATTTTGTATATCATTATGATATTTCACCTATAACGTAATCAAAAATTTTTGCATGCCCTTGGTTTACAATATTTATTGTAAATCGGGCGCCGCCACACGTGCCACTTTTTATTTTATTTTTTAATTTTAAATTTCATAAAAAAAAAATAAAATTTCATAAAAAAGTCACAAAAACTCTTACTTTAATTTTAAAAAATCGCAAAGCAACAATGGAGGAGAGAGAAACTGAGAAAACGCGGAGAGAAAACGCGAAATTGATTACCTTAGGGATTCGATCATCAATGGAGGATTCATCAGCAAACTTCAACTCAACAAATTGCAGTAATTTGATACACGATTTTCTACAACAACAGAGGTAAATTCAAACTCCATTGTTAGGTTATTTCGACCTAAATCGCACAATAATAGAAGATGAAACAGAGAATTTTGTAGATGATAACATAGAAGCTACTCGAATTGATGATGAATACAGAGAAGCGCCATTAATGAACGAGGATAAAGAAAGTATAAGCACGAATCATGACACTAGAGGTAATCAAATTGACAATGCAGAAGAGATAGAAAATCAAGTGGTTCCTCGTAAGTCAATTGATTCAAATTCAGCACAAACATCCAAATCAAATGAAACTGAAGGTAATTTCGATATAATCAACCTTCTAATTGGAATGAAACTGAATTTTGAAGTTAATGTGCTTAATTCTTATGCAGATTATGATAATTGAAATTGAATTTTTGTTACTCTTTGTGTGCACAAATGTTACCCTTTTTATGCATAAAGGTGACCCTAGGTACACACAAACGTTACCCTTTTGTATACTCTCATGTTACCCTTTTTGTAATAAAACGTACAATCAATCTTGTAATTATTACGCAAAAACGTTACCCTTTTTATGTACAAACGTTACCCGTTTTATGCACAAATGTTACTCTTTTTATGCATCAAGGTGATCCTTTGTATACACAAATTTTACCCTTTAATATGCTCACATGTTACCCTTTTTGTTTTATAACGTAACTCTTTTTATGCGTAGATATTATCCTTTTTATGCATAAAAGTGACCCATATAAAACATAGTATTTCTCTAAACAGAATGATATGCTGCTTCTGCTTATCTGATATGACAGTATTAAATCACAAATGCAAATCCAATTGATGCTTCTGGTTTAGATCTTAGAGGATCATTTGTTGGTGTAGTAAGACAAACTTTTGATGAAATCTTAGAATTGTATAAAAGGCATGCTACTATACTAGGGTTTTCAATAAGAAAACATAAAACAAGATATTTCACACACACAAAATTAGTAAGTGAAAAATATTATGTGTGTTCTGCTAAAAGAAAGAGAAATTCAGGTGACAAGAAAACAAAATTGGTTGAGATGATTGATGAAGAGAATGTAAATGTGACAGCAAGAAAGCAAAGACAAGTAGCCATCACACGATCTGATTGTAAGGCAAGCATAAGAGCAAAAGTTAATAAAGAAGGACAGTTCGAGGTGGTGTCACATGTAATACAATATAGCCACAAGCTAACAAGGTCACAGTGGCATTATTTGCATCGCTTTGAAAGAAAAATGACAGAAGAAAAAGCTAAAGCAATCAAAACAATGAAATCTTCAGGTTTGACTACAATGGACAGTTACAATTACATGGCTACTGAAGCTGGAGGAGAACAAAATATAGGGCATAGTGTTGTAGATCACCTAAATTTCTGTTCAAGGTTAAGAATGGAGCAAATTGAGGCTGGAGATGCTCAAACTTTAGTGGACCTTTTAAATCAAGAACTATCAGAGGATCCAAACTTATTTTTTTAGAGTGAAGTTTGACAATGAAGGAAGAATTTCCAATATCTTTTGGAGAGATTCGATGATTCTAGAAGACTACAGAACATATGGAGATGTTCTTGTCTTTGATACAACATACAGAACCAACTGGTATAATCTTATATGTGCTCCATTTGTTGGCATAAACAATCACTGGCATACTTATATGTTTGCATGTGCTTTTATTGGGGATGAAAAAACAGAATCGTTTGTGTGGCTACTAGAAAGCTTCTTGAAAGCTATGGAGGGTAAAACACCAACTTCAATATTCACTGACCAGGACCAAGCAATGACAAATGCAATTGAGCAGGTAATAAGTTTATATTTACTGCATAAAGTGACCCTAAATAATAAGTTACACTTTTTAGTGTATAAAGTGACCATTTTTACTGCATAAAGTGACCCTTTTTACTGCATAAAGTAGCCCTTTTTAATGCATAAAGTGACCCTCTTATTTTGAATGTAGGTGCTTCCCAATACAAGGCATAGACTTTGTATCTGGCATTTGGAACAAAATGTAACAACCAGATTTGGGGATCTAAAAAAAGACAAAGAGTTCAAGTATGCATTCAACCAGTGCTTAAAGTGGTGTGTGACAGAGCAAGAACTTGAAGAAAAGTGGCAGGCAATGATGCAGAAATATGACTTGACAACACACTCTTGGTACAAAAGAGTGTACGAATTGAAAAAGAAATGGTATCTTGCCCTTAGTAGAGATTTCTTTTCAGTAGGAATCTTGTCATCACAAAGGAGTGAAAGCACTAATCATGCTATAAGATTCAAACCAAGTAAAGCAACTACCTTGACAGAATTTTATACCATATTTAAGAAGACAACCAATCGTTGAAGAAGCATATAGAAATATGATGAGTTTACCTGTAGCAAGTCAATAGCATTCACTTCATTGCCACTGTCCGGAATGCTAAAGCATACTGCACAGGTAAAAAGTTCACTCAAAAGTTCATAAATAACACAAAATATATAGCAGCTTAAATCTAGCTACATGATTTTGGTGAACAAGTATCCACTTTGTCACTCTTCAGAGACCTTGAAGAGGAGTTTGGATACTCTATGGAAACAACTGTTCAAATGATAGGGACAACTGAAGAATGCCTACTTTATCAAGTAACCCTAGAAGACAAGCTATGGTCTGCACATCAAGTAAACTATATACATGAGAGCCAAAGTGTATGGTGTACTTGCAAAAATTTTGAAGCATCTAGATGGTTATGTTATCATTGCATCAGAATTCTAAACCTACATTCAGTAACAAGAATACCTGACAAGTATGTTACAAAAAGATGGACTAAGTTTGCAAAAACAGAGACATGGAATAGATTGAAGAGTCAGGATCCTACACAGCCATATATACCATGGAGGCAAACAATGATGAGGAAATACTGCAATCTAATCTTAAAAAGTCAAGAAAATGAAGAGACAAGAGCATTTATGGAAGAGAGCTTTAGAAATAGTCTAAAAATGGTGGAAGACTTACTTGCTACTGCTGCTCAGAGAGAAGAAGGTGCAGAAGCTGCTTCTGACATTCCTGATGTGGCAGACAGCACTCAGAGCAATGATGTTTCTTCGACATCCAGTACAAGCACAAGTGTACCAACAATACTTGATCCTAAAAGAGCTGTAACAAAAGGAAGAAGCAAGAGAGCAAAAGGAGGACTTGAAAAAGGCAAGAGAAAAAGGAAACTAGCACTGCCACCTCCTCATTCAGAATTTGGATCAAAGACACCTAACATACGAATCTTTTAAAAAATTTATTACCTGCTTTAGAAATTTTTTTTTTATTAGTGTTATATTACTTTGTATTGTTATACTTTTTTTCTTTTCTTTTATTTTTTTTTTTTAATTTTACTTTATGACTAGTTTGGTTAGAATTTGAATGATACTCTTATTACTTAATTAGCACATGTTTAGTTTTCCTTTTTACCCACAAAAGTGACCCTTTTTAGTGCATAAAGTGACCCTTTTTAATGCATAAAGTTACCCACTTACTTTGAATGTAGGTGCTTCCAAATACAAGGCATAGACATTTAGTTTTCCCTAGAATTAAACAGATATCCTTCCTACCCACAAAAGTTACCCTTTTCATGCATAGACGTTACCCTTTTATAAATTAAAGTGACCCCATAAAAACTGAATTGAACCTTTTACCTGTATGAAGTAACTCTTTTTACCTGCATGAAATGACCTTTTTTAGTGCAAGTTTGTCCTTTTTTATGCATAAATGCACAATTAAAAATAAAGATATATACAAAATAACATTTCAAATTACTTAATGTTTGCACATACATTCAATTTTCAAAACAAAGCATCCAAAAAATACATTCAATTGTCGAAAAAACCCACCAAAAACTATACCATAGAAAATTTAATTACATCATTGCCCTTGATGTATGCACATACATTAAGTTTTCAAAAAATACTTCTACACCTAATCACTAAAAAGTCATTTCACTCTTTAGAAGGAGTGTACTTCTTTGTTTGTTTTTTCCCTTTTATCTTTGGGCTTTTCTTCTTCTACCTCTGCCTTTGCTTGTTCTTCGGCTTTCTTTTTTCTTTCCTCAGCTTCGTTCTTCTTCTTCTCAGGAATTGCAGCCTTTCTTCTTACTTCAATTGCCTGGCCATAATCAGCATTTTTCTTCCTCTCATTGAACTTTGCTAATTCTAACAAGACATCAGTCCTAGATTCATTCATATCACACAATACAAGTGTGGTACAGATCTGTCCACGCTGAAATTTTCTTCCAGCAACCTCACAACAAAGAAAAAAAAAACTTATCAATATGAAATTAATAAAACATCAGAAAGGGAAAAACAAAAGACATATAGATGAATAATTGTTGTTTTGAGTTCATTTAATTTAAATGATTCACCAACAAAATGGAGCATGTGATACATGACAAAGACCCCACAGTCCAAGTTGTCAATCTTATCCTTTCTTCATTCCAAATCAACAATTTCAAAGTGATAAGAAGGTATCTGAGAACTCTTTGGATGATTTCTTTTGCCAAGAAAAGCACCTAATTGATCACACTGATAAAATAATATAAAGGTTTAGAATACATTGAATACAAAAAAAAAAAGGTTAAACTCTAAAGTAAAAAAGTAACCCTTTTAACGCAAAAAGTGACCCTTTTAACTACAAAAAGTTACCCTTTTTGCCAGAAACGTACCACTTAAGAAGACAAATCTCTAAAGTAGTCAAGACTAGAATCACGCCAAATAATATTGTCAAGATAATATATCAACTCTTTTGAATGATCAAGAATAAACACAACGTAGTGATTCTCAATAAGAATAGGAATATAGATCTGAAACAGAAAAATTAAAAGTGATTTAGACAGAGCATTTCACAGACATAAGGGTATTATATTAGTTTAGCATGAAGCATACCAGTTCAGCATCCATTATATCACATTCAGGATTCTCGTAGCTGACCCACCCTTCCCATAGATCGTGCAAATCCTTAACAGCACTAGAAATGTCACCTTGCCCAATGTTTTCACAAACATACAACAATACAAACTATTAAAGTATAAGATCCTGTTTATATACAAATATAAAGTCAATGTGTTTAAACATAAAAATATCAAGTTACTTACACTTTGTCTCACACCAAAATAGAATCTTCAAGGACCAGAAGACTCAAAACATGCTCTCTCATTCAAATACAAAGCAAAGCAATCAATAATGCACCATCGAATCTGTAGGGAATATTTCAAGCATCCCACACTTGAGCCTCACTGTGATCATACACTTAAGCATGGTGGCGTCCAAAGGGAAGGAAGCTAGAGTAAAAGAGTCGCCAACAAGTTTTAGGAACTTGTAAACCGTTCACAGGGTAAAGGTTACACCCCTTAACGATCCAGGAGATCGTTAACTCCAATAAGTCTGGAACCATGACTGGAAGTTCGGGGATGAATGTACAAATCCAACCTAAAAGAGATTGAATCTGCCCTAAAAATAGGCCTCTACTTTATTCTTCTCGTATTCATGTGCGCTTTCTGACTAACATACAACCAATAGGTTAACCCTAAACCTGTTTATCTATGTTGGCTGAATTTAATGCACAAACAAATCTATTATTGGCGATCACTTGAATTATAATCATGTTAGCCTAAACAAGATTATTAATTATCTTATTAAGCGTGATTACAAGTACAAATTCCCTTTTAAACCTGCATAAAAGGCGTGACCAAGAAATAACAATAAAAATATGTCAAGCAACATAACAACAATCATCATAATAATAATAATCTCAATAAAGCTTAATAATAATAGCAAGATCCTAGGCATGATACTAACAAGATTAATAACAAACTCTAGCATGTCACTAAACATTAAAGATCAGATCTTTATCCCTAACATGACACTAACATGATATTAGGAAAGAAATAGGAAGCATCATAATAATATACATGATATTAGAAATTTTGTTATCCCTAAACATGATACTAGGAAGCAATATAACATCCTAACATGATACTAGGAATCAACAAAATAATTTAAGCATGATTTATATATCAAAAGATCAATAAAATAATTAAAGTACTTACTTCGATGCCTCGTATCTCTTTCTAATAACAAAATACACACGTCAGTAACTTCAAGGAAAAATATTAAAACAGTAAATCTAATCAAAGAATTGTAATAAGGTTTGGGACCAAACCTTCAGAAATTATCAACCTTTCACGTCTAGGGCGAAGGCAACTTCGAACTTGGCTAGGTGCGTCTAGAACTAATGAATGTGGAATTTTGTAAAAGGGAAGGTTTAAAAAAAATAGAGAGAGAAAGAAAGAGATGATTGTTGGGAATGACTATTGATTGTGAATTGATGATGAAAACGGGGAGATACGACCCCTATTTATAAGAAAAATAGCACGGAATCAAATCAAGTCCTATTCGGAATAAAACTGACATATGTCGCCAAGCGACAGGCATCAGCGCCAGGCGACAGATGTTAGCGCCAGGTGACAGACTTTGTCGTTTGGCGCTAATTAAAAGATAAAACGCGCTTCGCTTTTGTACAAAATCCTCTTCTTAATATGATTAAGCAGCAAATTCCGTGTTAAGCAGATTAAAATCATATTTATCATAAAACACTTATTTTATTAAAAATAAAACTCTTTAAATTATAATTATCAATCCTAATTCCATTAGAATTAAAAAGGAACCTTCTAAATACTCTAGAAATTAAAATTAATCCTAATAACTTTAGGAATAATAATTAATAGGTCCTCCTCTAGATCATTGGGCCACATATAATAATCATTTCGAGCCCAATTTAATATAATCCATAACTTCCTCATTATTCATCGGAATTGGGCTTATAATATATCATTGGAAAGCTCTTTTCGAGCCCAATCCAACTACACTATTATTGGACCCTTACCATGGACCAAACCAAATTGGAATGACTATTTTCATAAATAGAGTAAGAGAAGAAATATTTTTGAAAACAGAAAGAGAAATATTTTAATAAAAACATCCACATCACTAGACTTTCCACACTTTCACCTTGTTCGATAATCAAATGACGTGAAAGGTATTCATCACTGGGTTTGGTTTTGGGGAGACACATTTGGGTGTCTACAGAATCCTAAGTGGAGCAGCAAGGGACACCATATCTTCTATTGGAACTAGAAAATTCATTACAAAAGTCACAAGATTCTCACTGCAACGATAAAAAATAAGATCAACATTAAAAAAAATAAAAGGAAAAAAGGGGGAAAAAATAATAATCATAGAAAATGACACTTAACTTCCTATGCATTGATTCATTCTTTAGCAAACAATAATCAAGAACTTCCAAATGTAACTGAGGAAAACTGTTGAAAATCCGAGCATTACCCCTCAAAAAAAGAGTAACAAAAAGCACTTCCTGACCTACTGGCCCACAGTCCAGTGAGCATAAAGATTTATTGGATTTGATAATACGACCGGGAACAACTTCATTAGATCCAGGAACATTTTCATTAGCTCCTCCACCATCATCATTAACTTCACGAACAACAACATTTTCATTAACTCCACCAACATTATCATTAACTTCAGGAACAGGAACATTTTCATTAACTCCACCAACATCAACATTAACTTTATTAGGAACATCATCCTTATTACGTTGTTTACAACCATACACTTCACGAAATAACTCATGTGCAGACTTCATCTTAATACACTCCTCAATTATACCATATATAAGCTTATGGTAATGAGGATCAGAGAGTAACAAACTATTGAGTTTGAGAAACTGCAACAGGATCCTCAGAAGATAATGAAACAATTCTTTCAGAAAGAACATTGTAAACCAAATCACTCAAGGTTTTAAAACCATTTGCCTGAACACTTGATAGAACATCCATGTTTCTTTTGAGCAAAAGAAATGATTCATGAATAGCCTACAAACATAGAAATAAAGAAAAAATTAAACAAATGTGATAAAGAAAAATAATAAAAAAGTAACTGAAACTGAATATTTAGGGTAACTTTAGTGAACAGAAAGGGTAACTTTAGTGCACAAAAAGGGTAACTTTTGAGCACATAAAAGGTTACTTTTGTACACATAAAGGGAAACTTTTATGCACATAAAAGGTAACTTTTGTGCACATAAAGGGTAACTTTTGTAAACATAAAGGGTAACTACTAAACATATAAAAAAAAGCACTTACATCAGTTAAAATTTCTTTTATTTCATCATCAGTTACCACACCTTCTGAAAGCTCAAATTGAACAAAGCGGCCAATTGTACCACTTGAAGATGCACCACCAACTTTTAAACCACCCTGACCAAATCCCAAAGTAAGAGGTTGCTTAACAACAACAACAGATTGGCTAATAGCAGACTGTGACATAGGATACATAGTAGTATCCAATGGTCCCTGTCCAAAACCACCAGCTTTAATCTCTAAATTAATCCAACTCTTAATCTTAGCATCTGTCCAATGCTGAATCAAAAGAATGCTACAACTCTCCTTTACTCCTTAAAAATTTAAACGACGAAATTACAGAATTTGCAAAACCACCAAACATCCACTAACATTATGAGCAGTTGGATCATTGTTATAGTTATCAACAACCTTCTTTAACTTCTTCAAAACATAAGAACACCAATCAAAAGTTTTGATTTCATCAACTTCTTCAACAGCCTTTAGCAACTTCAATGAAGCAGTCCTATTAGTAATAGGAGCTAAAAAGCTAGACATCGCATGAACCACAAAATACCTCTTAAGTTCTTCCCCTCCATAAACCAAAGCCTTCATCCAAGCCTCTAATTTTAACAAAGGAATAGCTTGCTTATCAGAAATATCAAAATCAGATCTCCATGCCTGAATAATACAGTTGTCTACACTTGCATCTTCAACATTTTTCTTCAGTTCACTCATAGGCAAACAAAACACGTCACATACATCATTCCTAGTAACTACAAATTCTTTACCACTACAAATAGTAAATATGCAGCTACCACCATTAAAGTTTTTAACAAGCCAAGGTAGCATTTTACGACAGAGAGTTTTCAACTTTAAATGTAATAAACCACCAAAACCAACTTCTTCAACATCTTGTTTTTGATTAACACTAAAGCTCTGCACAAGGCTTTCCAAGGTATATGGTCTACACCTTATAATCAAAGGTCTCTGGTCCCTATATAATTTAAGTTCTCTTACAGTGAAGTATCAGGGTCAAAATCAGGATCCAATTTCAATTGAGGACTCATCTTTCTCTTCTTACATACTGTTTTTTCCTTAGTAGACTCTTCTGTTTTGGCCTTCTTAGGTACTATTTTACTCTTAGGAGCCTCTTCAGTTAGAGTTTTTGCCTTCTTAGGCACTATTTTACCTTAGGAGACTCTTAAGGCACTGTTTTAGCCTTCTTTAGGTACTGCTTTGGCCTTTGTAGCAGACTCTTTATAGTGATATCCACCTATAGAACCACATATATCTGATTAATACAGAAAAAATTAACACAGATAGGCAATTCATAAATTACCACAAATTACCATAAGCTACCCTAGCCAAACTATAAAGTACAAAAGTGACCCTTTTAATTGCAAAAAGTGACCATTGTAACTGCATAAAGTGACCCTTTTAACAACATAAAGTGACCCTTTTAACTGCATAAAGTGACCCTTGTCATGCATATAAGTGACACATATGCCTATTACTCCCCTTTACTTTGATTTCTAAACACAATGACATACTGCCTATTCTCATACTCTAACTAACCACAAGATTAATTTCAATTACCATGCTCTGCCTAAAACCTAAGCAAAAAATAACAAAAAGCAACTTCTGAAAAATAATAAGCAATTTATAAACAAGTAAATACAATTATCAATACAAATTATCATAATCTCTCTTAAAAAAAGCAAAAAATCAAAGAGCAAATTCTGAAAATAACATACAAAAGTTGTTTAACATGTAACAACACATGTGTAACCAATTTTTAACCAATTAAATACAATGACTAAAAATTAAAGCAAAATTAAACACATTAACTTCAAAATTCAATTCTAATTATCATAATCTGCATAAAAAATCAAGTGCAAACTCTAAAAATAACATGCACTAGTAATTCGACATATAACAACACATTTATAAGTGAAAATTGAATTGAAAATTTTGAAAAAATGATGAAAAAATTAAGTAAACACACCTTCATCTTCAGCATCTGAAGACTTCTTTGTACTCTTTTTCTTCACCATTGCAAAATCAAACACTACAAAAAACAAAAACAAAATCAAAAAACCTAAAAATCGAAGAATAAAAACTACTAAAACAAACAAAAATCTCAAAAAATTAAGTAAACAAACCTGAAATTAGCAAATAACAACTTCGCCACTAAAATTTAAACTGAGAAGAAACTCGAAAATTGGCGGTTGAGAAGAGAGTAAATGCCGATTGAGGAGAGAGAAAATTGCAGTTAAGGAACGAGGAAGAGAGAAAAAAAAATTCAGAATGAAGAAGACAGAGAAAATAATTTGAATTGCCAAAATTTAGGAGGTTAGTTGGCAGTTGGTACGTGTCTGAGAAATAAGGAAACAAATTGTTTCCTTCTAAAAGCTTGATTTACATTAAATTAGTGTAAATTTGCCTTTATTAAACATTTGTGTAACTTAATACTAAAAATATACTAGCAACAAACAGACACTAGAAATAACACGTGTCACTTAATGGTGATGCCTTTTCCCTCTAACTAGTTAATGCTCGAGCCATGCTCGGATTTTTCATTTAATATGTGGTTGAATTATCTTTATGAATAATATGGAAAATCAATTTTGTTTGATGATCTTAATTTTAATTGAAGGATGTTTGATTATCTAATTAGTCGATCGACAATACAATTGAATTTTATCAAAATTAACAAACCTTTCATCTTTTACTTGGTCAAAATTCAAAATAGGATTGTAAATATTAAGATAATGATTTTATTTTTTCTTCTATTTTATAAATCTAAATTCTTTTTTTTTATTAAATTAAATCAACCTAAAAAAAACAACTAATTTTTTGGGTGGAAAAGTTTTTATGAGGTGCTGACATGTGTATTCTAGGGATATTTTTGGGGATTACTTTAGTAAAGTATATAGTTTTTTTTTTTTCACATGGTGTTGATTTTTCCCTCTAATTTATTTATTTATTTTTTCTGTCACAAAACATCAACTACTTTGGTAATATATACTAAAAATATTCACTAAATCATATAATTGTGATATTGTTACCTTAAAACAATATATATTTGTGATTAAGATATTTTCCATAAAATATTATTCTAATATCTATTAATTTGTATATCATACTAGTTTATATTATTCCTTAATCCTCATCTTTTAATTTGATAACACTTCATTCCTAAAAAAAGATAAAAAAAACTTATGACAACACTTTAATATGTAGTATTTTATTTTATTCATTCAAATCTTTAATTTTTTTGAAGCTATTTATTATTAAAAGAAAGACAATGTATATACGTTTTCCTATCCCAAAATTGCATTAATTAAATAGTAATTATTTAATTTGCAATAATCCAATTTTTATCTTTTTACTACATGCAACCTTAAATCTAATAATATTAACAAATAAATCGGGGTTAATATTCCTACTCATAGTGTTTAATACTCCCTCTGTCTCATAATATAGTTCTTGTTTTCCTATTTTTGAGAACCAAAATGTTGTTCTTGTTTCTATTTTGGATCGCATGTAAACATCATTATACCCTCACTTTTTAACTTTATTTATTGTACTTTCTAAATTACCCTTGAATTTTGCACATGTGTTGTACTTTTTTCCACTTTCTTTCTCTAACTTTTATCTATGATTGTACTTTTCACCTTCATTAATGTGTTTTGCTTATGGATTTAGAGGTCTAAGGTGTATTTTTACGTTATTTGCTTAGGCTATGCTCTACTACTCTCTGTTTATGTGTTTTGATGGATTAATGGGGATTTAGATGCAAATGGATTATGGTTGGCTAATTTTGAGTATAATTATCATGGAGTATGAAGCTACATCGCTCAAGGATCTCATATCATGTCTTCGAGAGGAAATAAGGATAGAAATAAGCAAAGGCGTTGATGAAAGACCTGACGAATATGAGTCCCGTCTACTATTTTGACCAAAAATTTTGATACACAAATGATAATGGAGAGATTTAAATTGCATTGAAAAGTAAACTTCAAGAGCTTTCCAACAATATATTACAATCCTCAAACAAAGCTCTAGAACTTAAGTTATGACCGTTTTAAGAAGAGCTACGCACAAAGCAACAAGACACGTCCGTGTATGGACGAGTGAACAAGGCACGTCCGTGCCTTTGAGAGGCACGTCCTTGTGTGGACAATTCTTGGACGATTTAGCCCGGATTAGTTTCCTAATCCTATATAAACTACTAGATTTATTATAAATACTCCTTCGCTTTATTATTTCATAACCTCCATTAGCTTAGAACCCTAGTTTTCTCTCTAATATTATTTTATTAATTCAAGTATTTTATTTTCTTTCCTTTATGTTTATTTCTTTATTATGTTAGAGTAGATTATTATTGTAGGGTTAGGTTGAACCCTAGCCATGATTGTTACTTGATTTGTTCTTTTAAATTCTCAATTAATTATTTATATTGTTCATGCTTAATTGATTGTGCTTATGTCAATACTAGATTAGAGATAATTAGTATTGTTATTATTCCTTTGTCTTAATCGCAATGAGAGTTGGGTTTTAACGGATTTGAATAGATCAATTAAGGGTTTGAAGTTCATCATGAGAATAGTTGAATGAATGATTAGGAAGTTAGAGTAATGTGCTTAATGTCTCTAATTTGCATGATTCCATGAGAATAGGCTTGATTGTGATTAGGGAAGTCATTGATAACTCGAGAGAGACCTTTGGTACTATCTAGGGATTAATTTTCCATGTGAACATATAATTAATTGATTGGGGTAAGAATTTGTCTTGTATTGATTATGCTAGTGGTGATACTTAATTCTAAGTTTTTTTATTATTATTTTATTCTTATTTGATATTTGTGTGGTCATAGTTATTTAATCTATTATTCTATCTCTTATTTAGTTTGGTCATTAGTAAAAGTTAATTGTTAAACAACCTTCTCTCTGTGGAATCGACCTTCACTTACCCTACTACATAATTAGGAGGATTAGTTAGGTATAATTTTTGTAAGGTGTGCGACCGCCTATCACAACTAATGCATCTTTATACTTGACAAATAATACACATGTACATTACTAAATCTGATAGTAGTTTACTTTCTTACTTGAGCAATACATAGCTAGTTTTTCTCTTAAGCCTATTTCGCAAAATTGTACCTACTTTTTCTATCTTTCGTTATTTTGGAAAAATAAAAATGGTAAAGCTATAACTTTGAAGTGAAAATACCATACATGCATGTCCTTCATAATAAAATTGCAATTATGACTGATGGAGATAATTAAAAAAATCAGCAAGAGCTTTCCAACAATATATTACAATCCTCAAACAAAGCTCTAGAACTTAAGTTATGACCGTTTTAAGAAGAGCTACGCACAAAGCAACAAGACACGTCCGTGTATGGACGAGTGAACAAGGCACGTCCGTGCCTTTGAGAGGCACGTCCTTGTGTGGACAATTCTTGGACGATTTAGCCCGGATTAGTTTCCTAATCCTATATAAACTACTAGATTTATTATAAATACTCCTTCGCTTTATTATTTCATAACCTCCATTAGCTTAGAACCCTAGTTTTCTCTCTAATATTATTTTATTAATTCAAGTATTTTATTTTCTTTCCTTTATGTTTATTTCTTTATTATGTTAGAGTAGATTATTATTGTAGGGTTAGGTTGAACCCTAGCCATGATTGTTACTTGATTTGTTCTTTTAAATTCTCAATTAATTATTTATATTGTTCATGCTTAATTGATTGTGCTTATGTCAATACTAGATTAGAGATAATTAGTATTGTTATTATTCCTTTGTCTTAATCGCAATGAGAGTTGGGTTTTAACGGATTTGAATAGATCAATTAAGGGTTTGAAGTTCATCATGAGAATAGTTGAATGAATGATTAGGAAGTTAGAGTAATGTGCTTAATGTCTCTAATTTGCATGATTCCATGAGAATAGGCTTGATTGTGATTAGGGAAGTCATTGATAACTCGAGAGAGACCTTTGGTACTATCTAGGGATTAATTTTCCATGTGAACATATAATTAATTGATTGGGGTAAGAATTTGTCTTGTATTGATTATGCTAGTGGTGATACTTAATTCTAAGTTTTTTTATTATTATTTTATTCTTATTTGATATTTGTGTGGTCATAGTTATTTAATCTATTATTCTATCTCTTATTTAGTTTGGTCATTAGTAAAAGTTAATTGTTAAACAACCTTCTCTCTGTGGAATCGACCTTCACTTACCCTACTACATAATTAGGAGGATTAGTTAGGTATAATTTTTGTAAGGTGTGCGACCGCCTATCACAACTAATGCATCTTTATACTTGACAAATAATACACATGTACATTACTAAATCTGATAGTAGTTTACTTTCTTACTTGAGCAATACATAGCTAGTTTTTCTCTTAAGCCTATTTCGCAAAATTGTACCTACTTTTTCTATCTTTCGTTATTTTGGAAAAATAAAAATGGTAAAGCTATAACTTTGAAGTGAAAATACCATACATGCATGTCCTTCATAATAAAATTGCAATTATGACTGATGGAGATAATTAAAAAAATCAGCAACTTTTTGATGCAGCATGCCAAACCATGCGACAGGGGTTACCCGAGTTTTTTTGCTAGGGGTTACCTAAGTTTTTAAGTCAAGGGTTACTTGATTTTTTCAGTCAAGGTTTACTTGAGTTACTCAGTTAGGGGTTACTTGAGTTACTCGGTCAAGGGTTACTTGATGGGTTCGGATAGGGGTTACTTGAGGGGTTCACTCGATTAAGGGTTACTCAATCAGGGGTTACTCGAGTTTCTCGGTCAGGCCGCATACAAAAAATTGTGACTCGAGTAACCCCTGACCGAGAAACTCGAGTAATCCCGGCAAGTCGAGTAATCCCTGACCGAAAAACTCGAGTAACCTCTGACCGAGAAACTCATGTAACCCCAAAAACTCGAGTAACCCCTGACAGAGAAACTCAAGTAACCCCTGATCAAAAAACTCAAATAACCCCTACCGCACGATATAACAGGTCGCATATAAAAATTTGTGTTAAAAAATTTTGAAGATAAGACTATTTGCCTTATTAAAATCGTGATATTCCATTTCTATAAACTGACATTTAAATTTTGAGTCCATGCAATTGATTTGACATTTGAAACTTTTTGAAAAAATTTTGAATTTTCAAAGTTGGTTGTTTAATATTTAACTCTGATATACAAGTAGGAAATTTGAAAAAAAAAACCACCTTTAAAAATCACTATTTTTAAATAACATCCTTATATTAAAGGAAAATTTGTCAAAAATAATACAAACTTTGAGTGATCCGCTAAAAACAAGTCAAACTTTTAATTATTTCTAAATAATACAAACTTTAAGGGATATCTACTTTAAATAAGTTATTTTACCTACAACTTATTTAGCCGATTAATTTTTTTTATTTATCTTATAAAGTTGTTTAATAATTTTAAAAAAATAATACAATGTCACGTGTTCCACATAACCTATTCATGAGGTAACTAATCGGTTTTAACTTGTTTAAAGCGGATAACCCTTTAAGTTTGTATTAAAAAATAATTAAAAGTTTAACTTGTTTTTGGCGGATTGCTCAAAATTTGTATTATTTTTGACAATTTTTCTTATATTAAATAGGCCATATTTTGGGGATGATGCCCATGAGAAAGGAGAGAGGAAATAATTGATCTATTATGGGTCATACGGGGAAGGAGAGGGATGTGCTGTGAGGGTAAAATTGACAATTCACAAAGCAAATTTTTCTTATATAAAAAAAAGAATTAAAAACAAACTTCAAGAAATAAAATGTGTGTCAAGTAATTTGGAATGGAGGAATTATTAAATAAGAAAAAAAAAATCTTCTAGAATTAAGGGAGAATAGAGACCTTTTTTATTCAATAATTATTAAATATTTCACAACACTCCCCCTTGGATGTCTATTATCGAAGAATGCGACTCGTTAAACCTTACTAAGTAAAACCCTACGGAATAAAAACGTAACAAAGGAAAAAGAGTACAACATTCTTCGTAATACGCTCGGGATACTGACTAATTAAAAACCTTACCAAGAAAACCCAATAAGGGACAAAACCATGGTTAAGGAAAAAAGCGTGCAATGCGTATTTACCCCCCCCCCCCCCCCCCACACACACAATGAATACCCCCCCAATGAATACATAAATTGAGATCTTCTAGTGCTGCAATGAATCTAATATGGATAAGAATCTTCTCATATGTGGTACAATATCATATCTTGATCTTCGACCCTCTTAAATTGCATTTGCATCTTCTTCAAGCCTTAACGTGAATATATGAAGTGTCTTCATTTCACCATACATGTGTTTATCTCTATATCATTCCTCCAAATCTCTTATGTTTAATTAATATTTCTTTAAAAGTTAAACTTATGCGGTTGTGCCTTCTTTTTGGAGGTCGTGAATACTAGAAATCGATGATCATTATTTTTTTTTTAAACAAAATTGATGATCATTATTTGATCAAACATTCATTAATTATAATTTGATGTCAACACATAATATTGTTAATGTCGTTCTTGAATCTTGTATGAATTAATAATATAACACATGTAATTATATACATTGATCATGGCTAATTCTTCTAGACCATCAGAATACACTGTCACGCATAATTATCAATTTGATATTCTTTAGACGTTTCATAATTGACACGATAGTTTTAATGCAAATACAAATAGTAAATCTCACTAACTCTCATATGCTTAAACTTTAGGTTGAGATGTCAGTGATGTAGGCACATAGGCTTTTCAAGAGTTTGATAATAATTGCAATATTCAAAATATAAAATTTGTAAGGCTAGACATTTAAATATATACGTCATATATAAGTTCTTCTAGAACTTTTCTTACATGATTCATAATATGCTATTAGAACAATGTCATATATAATTTCATCACATTTATAATTAAGCCCATTTAAATCTAAATATCTCTTTCTAATTTTCCATTAAAGTTGTAAATACGACTCACTATACTTTGAATGAACATTCAAATATATCACAATTGTTGTAAAGAAACTAAAGCATGCAATATGAGATATGGAAATCATGATAAGATATTTAATAAAAGAACAAATTGTCATGATTAATCCCAACTTTTCCTCATCCACCAATAGTAATCCCAACTTTGAATTTTTTTAAATTTATTAATCCGAACTTTATGCTCCTTCTGCTCATAACACTCTTAGGTGGTGTTGGTGGGCGAAATTGGGTTAGTAGTTATTGTGGTGCGGTGGCTGATTTGTTGTTGGTGTTGGTGGACGAACTGAAGGTGCTTCTTATTGTTGTTGGCGGATCAGAGCTTTTAGATGGGAGCGGGAGGGATTACGGGAGGTGTTAAGGGGAAACGGGAGGGTAGTCGAGGCAGCGACAACTCTGGGGGAAGGAAAGGGGGTTTGTGCGGTGGCTGGCGCTCGGAGGGAAAGGGGTTGGGCTGGTCGTGGGTGCCATGAGGCTGGCTGTTAGTGGCTTTAGTTTCTTTTTTTTTAAGCCAATCATACGCTGACACGTGTCTTGTAACCTGTAATATTAGGCTGGATGATTAGTTGGGAGTGTTATTGGCGAACGGGGTATAAAGTTCGGATTAATAAAAAATAATCCTAAGTAGGGATTAATGTTGGCGGATGGGGCAAATTTGGGACTAATCATGGCAATTTTTCCTAAATAAATACACAATCAGTAACGCAATTTAACAACTTTCTACACATGCAATGAATAATCATTAACCTATAACTCACACAAGCAAATGAACATACATAAGACTCAAAATAATGCAAGACACTTTACAGTATGGATATAGAAATCCATACTTCATTGGACTTTTGGTCCATGATAAATTTTTAATCATTATCATTATGTCGACATCAAAATGGACGTATACTTCAAATTCCTTAATCACTCGTCCATTTTATCATGCATATTCATATTATCATCAGTTTCAAAGGGTATCGGTATCATAAATTCAGTAAGATACAATTTTGCATGCTAATTTACAATGATATCTGAATATCGGTACAATTATAATCTTTTTTCATATCATAGGCCATATATTATAGTTTAGATATCCATATCACTTCTATTTGAGGTATATCTATCACTACAGTATTAATATGCTATTATTACACTTTAAAATCATCAATTGTACTATCTTGCCATACATCATATATTTATATCGGAACCGATTATGCAACCTACACTTCAGGTGTAGTGATACAAAGAAAAAAATTGACAAGGTCTATCTAAATGTATGCACATAATATCATACTACGGACGAATTCAGGAAATATGGGAACTAGATTATTGTGAGTTCAAGGTAGGTCTATTCAAGTGTAAATGGGTCGATAATAATAGGCGCAACGTCAAACATGACGACTTCACTCTTGTAGTCCTTGGCCACTTGCGAGATAGTTTGGAACCATTCATCCTTGCATCTCAAGCTAAGCAAGTGTTCTATGTAACTGACCCAACCGATCCAAAATGGTCCATCGTCCTTGATGGTAAAAGGAGAATTTTAGGGGTTGGAGATTTTGAAGACGAGGAAGAATATGATGCATTTGATGATTCTCCCCCTTTCACTACTCCTACACTTGATGTACCAACTGATGTAGACAATGAGGCTACTTATATTCGATCACACCACAATGAGGGAATACTCGAATGAGGTACTTTTATTGATGCATCATAATAAAAATCTCAAGTTGTATTAGATGTGAACTACTAATGAAAATAAAGTAGTTGGGAAAGTTAGAACCTCATTCATGTCATTTTGACTTCTTTCGATCCTATAACCTTGACTTTTAAGCATTTTCAACTTATAAACATGTTATACATACCAAATATGAGTTGTTAGAAGGATTTGATGTGAAGGTGAAATGAAAATAAAGAAGTTAGGAAAGTTACAACATGTTTTATATACTAAATATCTTTCGCTCCTACAACCTTGTTTTTGAATGAAATATTTGACTTTTAAGCATTTTCACTTATAAACATGTAATATACACTAAATATGAATTGTTAAGAGGATTATATGTGAATTTGTTATGAAAACAAAGAAGTTGGGTAAGTGTTTGGCTTTTTTGGTGCAGCACCTTTGATTGCCTTTAGTGATGACTAACAATTTGCTTTGCTTGTGATGGTAGGTGTGTATATATCATGGGTAGTGATGAGAACCTTCATTATGATGAGGATATGGATGATGAAGACCGTGGTTGTTCTCACTCTGATGACGAGTTGTATGATATTAATAAGGAGACAGATTTGGGCGAACCGGAAGACCAAACTCATGACGAGTTGCAGCGTAGGCTTGACGAATATGAGCTAATAGCTGAATGTGCCCCCTATTCAAGATAATGTTGTTTCCGAGTTTGTAGGTGATTCACAAGGACAAAGTCAGACGCAAAGTCAAGTGAAAACCACCGGTGGTGGAGGGAGGGTAAAGGCACCGGTGAAGAGAAAAGGTAGGGGTGCAACAAAAGCTTTTAAGAAACTCGGGGTTCCCTTGGTGCTCGAGTATGATGAGTTAGGTCAACCTACTGGCCAATGGCGCAACAAATATTCCAATCACATTGGCATACTTACTCGTAAAATACCCATTACACTTGAGTGGGCCGAGATACCTCACGGGTTGCTTCAAACGTTTTGGGACGATACAATGGTAAGTATTTTGAATTTGCCGAGATACCCATTGCACTTTAGTACATGATTTAGGCATAACCCGCACTGACCCTTGCCTATTGCAGGTGCCTGGGCAGCAGCCTAGGCTGCTACATTTGCATGAATCTCTTAGTTTTTTTTTCCTTGCCTAACGTGTGACGTTTGCCATTCTTACAGAGTGTGTTGAGCCAGCCAAGAGAAAATCGTTTGAAGCTTTTGTACAAAAGAGATTCAAAAACTTCAAAAGTTACTTGAAAACTAATGGATCCATAAGAAAAAAAAAGGAAAAGACCAAAGAAAAATGTGAAAGCTACTGAAGGAGAGGGGGAACCTGATAAGAAACCGTGGGATTTATATCCAAAAATAACGGTGAAGGAGTGAGAGAAGTTTATGGAGAAATCAGTAACTAGCACCGCACTTGTATGTTTTATATATCAATTAGAGTTATTTCATAAATTTGGTTTACTACAAATAATGATGCTAACATTTCTTAATGTGTAGGAAAAAATTGAACAAGCTAGAATCAATGTTGGGAAGAAATTGTATAGCCATCATATGGGTTGTAAGACATTTGCGAAATGTAGACCAAACTGGATCAAAGAGGGTCTATACCCCACATCCAAAATATCATCATCTGATAAACCGCTTTCTTCCACGGTCATAACTTGGTATGTCGTGCTATTGACTGATGGTGTGCTATGCATGGGATCGACAAGAAAACCGGCAAGTATGTCATCCAGCCAGATACAAAAATAGTAGCAGATGCACTTGTAAGCAACCTATGCTACTTATGCTAATATTACTCCCTTATTAAATATTTTCATATACATTACATCTTACTTAGAAATGGTAACTTTTTGTTTTGTTACAGCTCGAGCATACGTCGGATGTGATTGAAGGCAAGCTCACTCCAAGCATTGAAAAAGATCCTTTCACCTTAGCTTTGGGAAAACCATACCACCTTGGCGAGTTATTAGTTCGGGAGGGAAACAACTAGAGTGGGAAAAGGTGATGGGTTCAAAATACACTAGATCAGGAAGAAATAGATCAAGTGTTAATTCGCCACATCATATGGATGAGAAGGAAAAGGAATCAATTAAGGCGGAGATACGCGCAGAAGTGCAAGAACAGACGCAAAGTCAATTCAATGCCATTTTGAAGCACATGAACTTGTCGATTTTGCCGTCACCCTCGATTACCCTAGTGGACTCATGTAGTCACCCAGAAGGCGTCGAGGACGATCCACTTGTTGAGGGCGAGGTAATTTCATTACATTCAAATTGCGTCATATGAACTTGGTCAAACGAGGTCTTTTGCATGCTTAATTATTTTACTATTACAAATTCCTAGTCCTATGGATGTAGATTAAATGAAGATTGCAAATTCGACACCTGAACCTTTCCCTGATATTAAGGTAAAATTCAGTATCTAATCAAATTTGCTTCTATTAGGCTTTCGTTCGTTATTTCATAACTTGGGTTTGTCGGGGGGTATGGGATTTTGGTGGCAGAAATATCATAAAAACAATATGATTAGGAATAGTGGCATTGAAATCATATGCCTAAAGAGGAATATGATTTCTTCATGCTGCGTGATGAGAAACGGTAGCTTTGTGCAATGGCCACGTGATCGGGTGAGGTTGATAGGAGGGGTAAGTATACAGTACTTGTTTTTAAAACATGTCCACAATATCTTGTAATATGACCATGTGCTTTTATGTTACTAGATTACAAAGGAAAATCAGTCCGCTAAAAGGAAGAAGGTGGAGAACCCAAAATCCAAGGATGTCCAACCTCCAAAGAACATGGAACAAGGACAAGGGTTGAAGGGTGAACACTTGTCGTAGAAGAGTTCGAGAGCTTCTTCTACTCCACTGGTAGAAGCCGATGCCCTGAAGTCGCTCTCTAAAGCTTGTACTTTTCTTCACAACCGTGTTAGTGAGTTGCCTAGGGATAGATATATTGAAGTGAATTTACCTAAGGCATTGTTCCACTATGATGAGGATGCGATCACATATATTTCAAGAGTGGATGTGACGGAATTTCTAACTTGTTCCATGCTTAACATTTCCATCATTCAAACTTTCATGGTGTAATTCAATGCCACTATTCCTAATCATATTGTTTTTATGATATTTCTGGATGTAAACAATACAAATAGTAATTATTTTCCCACATTACTCTCATGAAGGTCACTACAGGAGCTCCTAATTAGTAAACCCAATTTTGAGGCTTCAGTTGGGTAGTTGGGTGGTAATGCCCTGAGCAGACCTCCGTAACAAAATGATTATGCAACCCTCGTGATGTGAAAGATTACCTTGAGCGGAGTATTAGAAAATCAACGCGTGCGGGAAACAAGTTCATATTAGCCCCATGCTTTGAGAAGTACGTTTAAATATGGCATAACTAAATTGTTTTTAAGTATATATGTTGACGTCTAACAATTGATGGATTGTTATTTGCTGAATATATATATGTACTGCTCATTAGAGACTTATGGTGATTTGTGTTTCCAATAACACAATCTACTACTTTGATTCGGCTCGTATATGGCCACCAAGGAAGTTGCTAGTGAAGAACCTACTGAATAGGTACATACCGCTTCTTATTGTTTCATATCCTCACCTAAGTCATTGAGTACACTAGTAGAATAAACTAAATGGGAAGCCCCAAATGGCAAGCGGTTTTTAAATTCCGCTTCTAAAAACCCATTTTTATAAAAAAAAACTTCTGATATAGATTGGCAAGCGGTTTTGGGTTGAACCGCTTGCCATTATATGTAATGGCAAGCGGTTTGGGGTTGAACCGCTTGCCATTAGTTATAATGACAAGCGGTTCAACCCCAAACCGCTTGCCATTTAAAATAAACCCTAAAATTTTTACGGGCCTTCATTCACTCCTTATTTACTTTCTCTCGCCTCCACCCCACTCTCATTCTCCCTTCACGCATTCCCTTTCTCTCTCTTATTATTTTCTTCTTTCTCTCTCCTCTTCTCCTTTCTCTCTCCCCCTCTCCATTCTCATCTCCTTCATCTCACCGACATCAAACCACAAAGCAACCCCCAGCAAAACCGACCAAAACTGACACACTGAGCAACACCCACCATAACCGACTCACCGAGCAACCCCCACCACATCAATCTACCATGCAACACCGATTCACCGAGCAATTAACTTTTTTGGGTTCCGATTTTGTAGGTTTTGATTTTTGGGTTCAGATATTTGGGGTTTTGATAGGTTTCAATTTTTGGGGTTTTGATGGATTTCGATTTTGTGGATTTCGAATTTTGGTGTTTTGATGCAGTTTTTTGGAGTTCAATTTTGTGGGTTAAGATTTTGGGTTTTGTGGCAGATTTTTTGAGTACGATTTCGTGGGTTTGGGTTAAGATTTCATGAGGTTTTGGTTTTTGGAGCACCACCAACACCAAGCACCACCAACAACAACACCAACGAGCACCGACAACAACAACATTTTTAATTTTATTGAGATGTATTATAGTAATTTAGATCTAGTTTTTTTTTTAATCAAATATAATTGTAATTTTTAATTATATTTAGATGTATAATTTTTGCTGTTAGTTTTTTGTGCTTGTGATGCACTTGCAGATTTTTTTTTTAATTATTATTATTATTATTTTTTTTATGAAAATGTAATATTATAACAATTGATTAATGAAAATAATTATGTTATTATGTATGTTAAGTATTTATATTTCAATTTAAGTGAAAAGGCAAAAAAAAAAAAAAAATATTTATAGCCATAATGGGCAGCGGTTTGGCGCCAAAACCGCTGCCCATTCACTACAAATGGCAAGCGGTTCAGAACCGCTTGCCATTTAAAAGGCTAATGGCAAGCCCCCTAAGAGCATGCGGTTCAAAACCGCTTGCCATTAGGGGGTTTGAACCGCTTGCCATTTAGTATTTTCTACTAGTTCCCCCGGTTTATAAAAACAAAGGAGACGCTCAAGATTGTTCTAACTATCGAGGAATTAAGCTTATGAGCCATACTATGAAGTTGTGGGAAAGGGTGATTGAACAAAGGTTGAGGGCATGCACAAGCATTTCAGATAACCAATTTGGTTTTATGCCTGGGAGATCTACTATGGAGGCAATCCATTTGATAAGACAAATGATGGAGTTTTATAGGGTAAAGAAGAAAGATCTTCATATGGTCTTTATTGATTTAGAGAAGGCATATGACAAGGTGCCAAGAGAGATACTTTGGTGGGCAATGTTGAAGAAAGGTATCCCACGAAGGTATGTAGACCTAGTTAAGGATATGTATCGGGATGTGTCAACAAATGTGAGGACATGCGGAGGGTTGACAAAAGATTTCCCTATTACAATCGGATTGCATCAAGGGTCTGCATTAAGCCCTTTTCTTTTTGCAACGGTTCTAGACGAATTAACTAGACCAATTCAAGATGAGGTTCCATGGTGTATGCTGTTCGCAGATGATATCGTTTTGGTGGATGAGACTAAGGATGGGGTTAATGTCAAGTTGGAGCAATGGAGGCAAAGGTTGGAATCTAGAGGGTTTAAGCTAAGTCGGAGTAAGACTGAATATTTGGTATGTCGTTTTGGCACTCAGAGGGGGACAAGCAATGAAGTGGTGAGTTTGGATGGAAAGGATTTGACCATGAGTGAATGTTTTAAGTACCTAGGGTCGATCATCCAGAAGAATGGTGACATTGATCAAGACGTGACCCACAGGATTAAGTCAGGGTGGCTTAAATGGAGAGCGGCCACGGGAGTGCTATGCGACCGCAGCATTCCCTTAAAGTTGAAGGGAAAATTCTACAGGACTGCCATAAGACCAGTGTTGCTCTATGGTACAGAATGTTGGGCTTCTAAGAAAGAGCATATTAAAAAGATGGAGGTTACGGAAATGCGCATGTTAAGGTGGATGTGTGGAAACACTTTAAGAGATAGAATCAGAAATGAGGTTATTCGCAAGAAAGTAGGTGTGGCGGGCATTGTAGATAAATTAAGGGAAAATCGTCTGCGTTGGTTTGGACATGTAAGACGGAGACCCGAGGGTGCACCGGTGCGAAGAGTGGAAGAGTGGGACCATGGAGGGATTAAACGAGGAAGAGGGAGACCAAAGATGACTTGGTTGGAAGGAGTGAGGAAGGATATGAAGTGCATGGATTTACGTGAGGATGAAGTTTTGGATCGTAAGGGATGGAGGAGAAAGATTTATGTTGATGACTACACGGAATAATCAAATTTGGTTCATGTTAGCCGACCCCACTTTTGGGATTAAGGCTTTGATTGATTGATTTGATTGATTGATATATACTAGTGGTAGTTATGTTTCTAACTTTGAACTTATTTTCCTGAAGTGTTATGAAGAAGCTAAATTGTCGTTCAGTTGCGGGTCCTACTTAGAAACATTCAAAGGTAATGCCTTAATATAGTGATTTGTTTAATAAACTTGGCTTCGATTATGGCTATGCATGACTAGATTAGATTTGTGTCATGTTAGTGTGTGCAACAAGACAACGGAGTTGATTGTGCCTTACACGTGATAAGGTTTATGTTTGACATAGTCAATAGTTGCACAGAAGCTCAACACGTTGAGGAGGTATGGTTTTTTTTTCGTTCGATCAATATTTGCTTCCATTATTGCACCAAACACATAAATGGGAAAGTGAGAACCCGAGGTAGTAGCCCACGTATATGCGGAACCCGAGGCAGCTGCAGAAGCAGCCCAGGCAGCACCCGAGGCAGATGCAGCAGCAGCCCAGGCATATGCCCACGCAGCAGCAGCCTAGGCAGCCATGACAACAGCTCGGGGAGTAGCCAAGCCATGGTGATAGTGGGGATTATGTTGAATTTTGGTAAATTTGGTAAATTTGGTAAAATTTTGTGATCTTGGTGCGTAATTGTAAGTGAATTTGGTAAATAAGTCATATAGGCCGATTTTGGAAAAAAAAAAGTGTCCTAAAACTTAGTAAATGCTCTTTTGATGTGATTTCAAACCTTAGACACCTAAAACTAGGTAATATGGGCATGCTATGAGAAAGAAATAGTTCATTTGAAAGAAAATGTAGAAAATGGGCAAAGTAGAAGTCATATATCCCTTATTTGTCCGATTGTGGATAAAAAAGGTCCTAAAACTTAGTAAAATGCTTTTTTGATGTGATTTTAAACCTTAGAGACCTAAGACTAGGTAATATTGACATGTTATGAGAAAGAAATAGTTCATTTGATAAGATATGTAGAAAATGGGCAAAGTAAAAGTCATATAGGCCTTATTTGGGACATTTTGAATAAAAAGCGTCCTGAAACTTAGTAAAATGCTTTTTTGATGTGATTTTAAACCTTAGACACGTAAGAGTAAAAGCTTTGTTAGTCATGCCATCCATACATTTTATTTGGAATAGCTTTAGAATGAATGACAGTTTGGAGAATTTATTACAACCAGGGTATAAAGTTTGTTGAGCATCTCTCATCAAATTTTCAAACATGTTTGCCTCATTTGTATGCTTAGTATATCTAGGACAATCAAACTCAAAACCCTGTTGCTCCTCATCGCACATGTCATCTATGTCATTATTTGATACTCCAGGACTAAACCTATCATGGATCATCCTTAGTATATCATCATTAGCACTTTCTCCCAAATCATTTCTACTTTTTTTTTTTGTGGGGATTTGTATTCTCCATGATAAATCCAGCAACATACCCCTGCACAATTCCATTCACCAACAAGTCACTATATATTTCGTCCCTTGTTTTATGTTGAACATTGTTGCAACGATTACAAGGGCAATGTACCTTCTTATCCTCCTCTCATATATCACTATTTGATGCTAAGTCACGAAAAGCAAACTCAAGAAATGAATGAACTCCTTTTATGTATAAGTTATCTGTCCTATTAGCACACCTCATCCACTCTAACCTCTCTTGAACATCCAAAGTATCCATGTGTAAAGAAGG
Organism: Chenopodium album; assembly: GCF_948465745.1. Taxonomy (NCBI): domain Eukaryota; kingdom Viridiplantae; phylum Streptophyta; class Magnoliopsida; order Caryophyllales; family Amaranthaceae; genus Chenopodium; species Chenopodium album. Next base: position 48,732,710 of record NC_137843.1, read on the forward strand.
GCTATAAATACATAAAAATTTCAAGAAAAAAAAAAAAAAACAAACAAACGAATTAAGTTGTGCTCTAACTTGAAAGGGAAACAATATAGAAGTATTGACTATAAGTAAATACTCAATAATTACTTCTTTGAAGTAATAATCAACATGTTCCTTCCGTAAAGTAATAATCAACATGTTCATTTAATGGTTGCTCCTCCCCGAGTATACACCTTCCCTTTCCCTGCCTTCAAACCTACCCCCTCCCCTTGTTGCACAACTTCCCCCCCCCCCCAGCCTACACAATTCTCCCTTGCACACTGAACTCATTCCCTGCCTGCACACTGAACTCATCACCTCTCTGCCCCTTTCCCGCACACACTAATCTCCTCTCTTTCCGCCCCCTTCCCTGCACACTACCCCCTCTCCCCTAGCTGCACATCTACCCTATCCCAGCCTACACACCCCAGCATTAGTTTTCATTGTAGTTTTATGGTCTATTTTGTTAATTAGCTTCGGAATTATTCTAATTTGTCTCTAAAATTGGTATACGTTTTGTTTATATTCATGTTATGTTCTAATTCTAGTTTTACCTGTAAGTTTACGATTCATTTGTAATGCTTTTAAATAAAATATATCTTGGTGGAAACATGATTAATTAAATCTAGTGAAATATCCTCTCTGTCTTACATTATACTATTTTATAAGTAACTTGCATTAGTGAGCTAATGTCAGTTTATGTTGCAATAGATTTGTAGTTAGAGCTAGTATTATCTAGTAGTAGTTTAAGATTAAGCTTTTGTTCTAATTTTAGTGGGTTTGGTTTGATAAATAGTCTTACTTATCTAAGTGGACCTGACATTATTTAAATCATCATTTACTTTTGTTTTGTTGGACTATTGGTTTTGTTATTATGTGACTCTGTTTATCTTTCGTTTTCTATGGCTTCCCCCACTTCATGTAATTGTCTCGAGAACCATTGTGCGTTGCCTCTCACTAACGCATAAGACATATGATCCCCCACTAAATATGAATGACTTTAGTTAGGGAAGCCAAAATAATTGCAAATGTACTATTTCTTACATTCTACTATTTTATATATACTTCATGCATTACTCCGTAGTTTGTTTCTTAAACTTTCATATCGCAGTAAAGTTATACTAGTTAGAGTTGGTATCTATTATTTTAAGAGTTATAAGTTATCATTTTTCAATTCAATCATTTGATAGGAATAGAAAGAGAGTCTAGAAGGAAATGGTGATCTGTTAATTGTTTCTTCAGTCTTCAGTTGTTGGACTTTCGGGCAACGCTACATGAATTTTCCCTACTAGTGCTCCCTGCACACTGCCCTTGCCCTAACTACATACCTTCCCCCTTCCTTGCACACACACTTGACAAAGAGCTTTTTCACAGAGAAAATTGAAGAGTTGAATTGCACATATTTGATAATCAATTAACATTGAGTATTATTCACAGAAAAATTGTTATAATTGATTTTTTAGCCCAAAAACACTGAATAGCAGCACATGCAAACAAATTATCAGAAGATTGAACATATTATACAAAAAATTTTTAAAAAAAAAAAAGTATAATCAAAGAAATTACTTTTTACAAAAAAAAAAAATCGAATTAATTAAATGAAAACAGGAAAGCGAGAGTAAAATCAGTTGAGCCACACCAAATTGAAGCTGAAATTGCAAAAATAAAATCAAAATTCGATAACAATTCTATTCAAGCATAGGAACTAGAGTCCAGCGTATTTCAATTGCAACCACATAGGTATTGGAAAAAATAAATTAAAATCACCATTGATTCACATAGTAAAACACTACATGATCTAACCTTGAAATTTCGTCCAAGAATTGATCTTGCGAGCGTTAGTCGAATCTTCGAATTAGGGGTAGTTCGACGGTTTTGATTCTTCAGCAAACAAGATTTCTGATTTTTTTTTTTTTTTAACGGGAAGGATTCTAATTTTGTAGGGGAATTTTGTGGTTTTGCTAATTTTTTTAATAAGTTGGCGGCTAATGAAAGGGAATTAAGCGCCTAATCAATTTTGGGATTTGTGTGATGTTTTTGTTTTGGCTAATTAGCTGCCTAATCAGCAAATCAGTAGGTTTTTTAAAAAAAAAAATATAAAAATAAAATAATAAAAAAATAGATAAAAAATCTAATAATCAGTGATTGTACAGTTTTTTTTTTTTTTTTTTTTTTTTTTGTTTTTTTAGGAAAGAAACATGATCTTATAATGTAACATATATAAAATATCATACAAACTAAGCTCAAGTGATGCTTTATACAAGTATAACGTATTCAATATATATAATGAGCATATGACCTTTTTAATCTATACTTTATAATTATAAGTTACAATAACTCTAATCATTTGCTCATAGTATTACATTACCATATTCCATCAATGTTTTCGTTTGAAAAAAAGAACATCAATTATATTACATTAATTACCATACTACTCATCAATTCTAATATACTTGTATACTTCCTCCGTTTTTTCTTTTGTAGTTGACACCGTTTGTTTTTACACTATTCACACAACACGTTTTGACTCGCTTTTGTGCTTTATAGATACGAAAAAACATATTCATATGGGATCTTGTTTAAATCGTTTTAGTGTATATTTTATTAATATCCACTTTTTATAATTTTACAATGTTGATAATTAGAGATATTAATCGTTAAAAACATGCGTTGGCAAGCGTGATTATAGAAAGGTGACATCTAAAAAAAAACTGAGGATTTTTATTAAAGGTACTACTACATATAGAAAATTTTATATAATATGTATCTCATGATTAAAATTAATTAGTCGTGTATATAATAATTATTTCCTAATATATTGACATTAGTCAAAGTTTTTTTTTTCCTTGAATGAATGTTACCGGACTTTGGGTTAAATTACGTATGCCCCAATTAAAACTATATATTTTGATGTGGCACAAGTGTCAATTTGTTGTAGTGTCACCTAAGACAAGGAGATATGGTATGGTTTTTTTAGTGTCTAATCTGACATGATCTAAATTTTTATTATTTGGTCTAGTCTGATTTGATTTAATAATTATCAAAACAAAATACATAATTAACGATATTTAGCAATAAGTAAGTGATAATAATTAAAAGTTCTGATCTGAATTTATTAAGTAATAAGTAATAATTATCTGAAACAAGTTAAAGAGAATAAGTCTATAAAACCCCAATCGTTTGTAAGAAAAGTAGAGTAAATAATATCAAGTACTTTCAATTATAACAATTGATTATTAATAAAAGATTCATAATGTTGATTTCTAACAAGTACACACACTACTATATTGTTTCCTATATACGTAGTATATATGATATACTACTTGATTCCAAATATTTTTATCTAGCCAAACTCATATACTCGTAAGGGTTTTCAATTCGAAATTAACTATCTCGAATTAAAACTTGATACTATTAGAGTAAACCTAGTCATGCTATGTAATAGTTCGGTCTAGCTAGCTCACATCATATGCAGTTTTTTTTGTGACTTACTTAAAGTTGGACAAACACTGATAATTGGCCCAATTAAATGATGCTTAGCTAAGTTTCATGTTAAAATTGTATGTAAAAGATGTGTGCCATATAGTGGCTGTCTCGTACTTTCATACTTGTATCTTAGAAATTTGATCCGCCTTTCTTATTTCTTTGTGGATTTATTGTACAGCTATATTCGAAAAATGGTTCCACATGGAAATTTGATCCTCTTCTCATATTACTTTGTGGATTTGTTTGACACATGGAAGGAAGAGCCAATGAACATGGCGCTTACAGCTATATTGCACCTCGTTTATGTCTAGCTATGAAATCCTTAGACAGGAAGTGCTGACGACATTGAGTATGTTGGGCACCTTCCATCTGCTGCAACTGCTACTGGTTTTATCCAGTTGCAAAGGACAGACTGAGCTTCTGCAGAAGGCATGCAGCCAGAGTCCATCCCTTTCCCATGAGCCAGTGGGCTGGTGCACACTTAACACGGATGGAGCAGCAAAGGGCCCTCTTGGGCTAGCTGGGGGAAGGGATCAGGGACGAATCCAGGAATTAAATTCTACAGGGGCCGAAACTTATATTAACTAAGATAATATTATACGTAGATTAAGAATATGGAGAAAATTATTATAAGAAGGATTGGAAAAATAAAATAAACAAAACTAATAAATAGAAACTTTGCACATTAACAAAAAGAAAGGTTGAATGCATAAAAACAAACTAATAAGTCTCGATCTCGACAACTCTTTGCTAATAGGCCGAATCATATGCCCACTTTTACCACTGAACCATGGATTACAAGACATTATTAATATGCAAATTCATTGATTCTAATAAGGTTTTAAGGGGGCCAGCTTTTGATATTAAAGCCCCCCGGCTCCGCCCTTGGAAGGGATATTATTCATGTCTAGTGATCAAGTACTATGGAATTGTTGTACACTACCTTAAATTTAACTAGAAAATTGGGTATAAAATTACAATATTACAATTAAGTGAAAATTAAGGGATATTATTGTAAATCGATTTTACAATTTTTTGAAAATTTAGGAGGGAAAATTACTTCCATAATCAATAAAGCATTTAACTTGGTTAAAATTTTATAGGGAAATTCATCCTTCTAGAAGTAATATTAGCGGATAAACTCCCTCCAACTCCTCCAAGTACATGTAATTTTTTTAAAAAAACAGGAAAAAAAAAAGTGAAAAATCGAAGTAACAAAGGATACATTGGCGGCAAAAAAAAAAATAAAAAAAAGAAAAAAATAAACTGACAAAACAAACTAACGCTGAACGCTCCTCTTCCTCTCTCTCTTCGATTTTTTGACAAATGAAAGTTTGAAACCTGACGGAAACAGCCACGGGCCACCGCTGCCTGCCTGCCGCTGCTCCTTCCAGCCACCGCACACCAGGTCTTCAGCCGGCAGCCGCAAATCATTAATATCAGATTTTTTTGGTAACTCAATTTTATATTTTCTAACTTATATATTGATTTTCAAATTTTAATTTCTTGTTCTCCATGAGTTTTTTAAGGTTGATTTTGTGCTTAAATTAGTTGTTTATGTTATTTAATCCATCAAATTAGGGTGGATGTTGCTTGAAATTGATAATTTGTTATCTAATCTATCAAATTAAGGAGTTAGGGTTTCTGATTTGTTTAGGAATTTATAATATTGTTTTCTGATTTTATTCTTTGAAATTGATATCATAAATTTATAATTGGCTAGTGATATTGATTATTTGTTATTTAATCTGTCAATTTAGAGGGTTAGGTGAGGGTTCCTGATTTTTTTTTTGGAATTGATAATTTTCCATATTGCATTTTTTTTTTTTTTTTTTTTTTTTTTCTGATATTAGATTGGGATGGTGATTATTAGTTAAGTACTAAATTATGTATATTTTGTGTTAGTGATTTGTGAAGTTTTTATTTTGCCTTGAATTGGTATATTTTGAGTTAACAACATATCTCCTCTTCAAAATCCTTCTACTCCACCTCCACCTCCTCAAAGGAGAAAATGAGTGGATTTTACAGGTGTTTTAATGTACTTGTTATAATGGATTTTACAGGTATTTTAAAAGGCCTACAGATTAATGTCAATATGCTGTCTTATTGATTAAATGTACTTGTTATAATGGATTTTACAGGTATTTTTATTCCAAAAGGCTGCTCTGCTCAAGTGCAACATGGCTGGTAAGCCAGTAGTGGTTACTCGTGTGGTGGATAGACTGACCGATAACCTTAGACCCACATGAGCTGAGGCAACTGATGTTGCAAATGCTGTATTAGATGGTATACCAGTGTTTTTCAGATTCTGAACATCTACATGTTACGTATTGGTTCTCGTTGATCAATTTTTAGAGTAGATACAAAAAGGCATGTTTTTCAGTTTATTAATACTCATAGTGAACTTTAACTTATTTAGAAGCCTTCTACTGCAGATTTTCTTCATGAGCATGTATAGCATCGTTTTGGTAATATACTATCTCCTCCATCTCTGATTGATCTAGGAAGTGATGCAATTATTCTAGGTGCAGAGCCCTTGCGTCGCTTGTATCCAGTTGAGACCATCTCTACTGTTGGCAGAATATATTTTGAGGTGATCTCATGCACTTTCTTTTCAGTCATCTAAGAATGAGCTAGTTGTCTGTATTCGGTGCTTTTCTTATTGGACTATAAAGTATGAACTAGTTAACTAGTTTAATGAGGGTAAGACGAGGGAGAAAATAAATAAATTAGAAAATAAACAGATTTTATAATGTTCCATTTTTTTCTCAAATGATTATAATGTAGTTTATATAAGATTTTAAGAATTATAATGTATGTGTGTGTGTGTGTGTGTGTGTGTGTGTGTGTGTGTGTTTTGACAATCACCTCTATTTTTGTATGCCCTCTTGTTTAAGTAGCTCTTATGGTATTTGATTTCCTGATTCTGTACTTTGTAACTAGATTAACTTCTTTTCTTGCAGAATGAAATGTGTAATGACAACAAATCTTGCAAAATGTGAAGATTCCAAGAGCTGTCTGCTAGCTGTTACTGTTGTTGCTGTCACTTACTCTTACTGTTGTTTTGCTGTTGCTACTGCTGTTGTTACTGCTGTTTTTTGCTATTAGTGCTGCGACTGCTGTTTTCCGCCACTGTTTGCCGCCACTGCTAGCTGCTACTGCTGTTTCCTGCCACTGCTGTCTGCTAGTAGTTGCTGTTAGTGCTGCTGCCGTGCTGCTTGATAGCTGCTGTTATTATTGTTGTTTACTGCTTCCGTGGTGACTTCTTTTTAGAATTGGGGGTTTTTATTGTTTCCTCACTTTTTACAAGCTAGAGACCTAAGTTTTTTCTTTTTGTTTTGACTATTATATTGTTTAGCCAAACATAAAAATTGGTGTATGGATGTTTTTTTTGTATGAGTTATGAAATTATTTCAATTCAATATATTGTTTAGTATCATATATGTGTAATTCCTCATTCATGGTTGTACATTTTTTTTTTTTTTTTTTTTTTGTGAAACAAGCAAGCGGGAATTTATTAACTTAAATCAAGTACCGCCAAAGTGATTAAACATTGGGGAAAGTTCGACATACAAATACCCTCCGATGAGATCGAAGTATCCTATCTAGCTAAACAATGTGTAACTACATTCCCACCCCGCTTCACATGAACACAATTTGAAGACATAAGGTTTACTACAAATAATTTCATCATAGAAAAGATAGACTGGAGCAGCCCCCTTCAATTCATTGTTGATAGCGGACACAACACTGCTAGCATCACATTCGAGTATGACATTCTCAAAACCAAACCTGCTCGTCAATTGCACACCATATACTGCAGCCCCTGCTTCAGCAAGCTCAACAGACCACCGCACCCCTTAATTATTAAGGATTGTCGGCTTAGTGTAATTTACATTAGTTCATATTAGAATAGTATCTTTTATGTATATGTTATACTATCTGCATTACAAACTAAACTTGAAAAAAAAAAACCCAAAAAAAAAAACAAAATTAATGATTATAAAATTGTAAACAAAACCTTGTTTTTGTGGGCTATTTTACACTAAGGCCTTTTTTGTTTTGGAAATTATTGATAATTATAAGATATAATATTTTTAAATGAAATTATTGAATTTTATTTGGGTAAATGTCATACGATTATAGATTTATAATGGTGCATAATCAAGTTTCATCAATTTTACATGTAAGAATTTGTAAATAAATCTTTTTACACAGTAGTTTGTATCTCATGGTTAAAACTAATAAAATGATTGATAACATTAGTCTTAGTTTATTTTCCTTACAAATATATGATTTGTTTGTATAAACATATTGCCACGGAAATAAATTTTAATGTGGCACAAGTGTTAAACTGATTGTCACAGTTAAAGAAAAAAAAAATACCCGTGACACAAGTGTTTGTTTGCCACGAGAAAATTGTTTGTTGTGGAAACAATATCCATTTGCCACGGGAACATAATTATGTGTGGCAAAAGTGTTTATTTGCCACGGGAAAAAAAAATTTAGTCGTGGCACTGGTTTCAATTAGCCACGAACTCATTTTTCCCGTGACATAATATTTGCTGTCATATCAAGTTTATAATTGAACTTATTTTTCCCGTGGCAAGCTCAAATTATGCCACAAATTTTGTATTCCCGTGGCATAATTCGTGGCACAAGAGTCAATTTGTTGTAGTGGCATGCTATGAGAAATAAATAGTTCATTTGATAGAAAATGTAGAAAATGGGCAAAGTAGAAGTCATATGGGCCTTATTTGGGCCATTTTGTGAAAGAAACAAACTTATATATATAGCCTTTAAAATATTTGACATACATTTGGTTTGAATTTTTTGTAATACGCATGATATATAATGTTTGGTTTTTTTTTTCCCAAGATTTGCAAGATTCAAAGGGAAGGCCCGTTAACAAGCAAAGAAATTGATGAAATTCGCGACATGTGGGTTTTTTTCGTGACATTTGATGGCATCTAGAATTGTCGGAGTGGGTGCACACACACCAAATTAATTAGTGAGCTTGACTTTAGTTATTATGAACAATATTCTAGTTATGTTTTTTTTTTAAATTTACATTAATTATAATTAGTACGTAGTATTTGTGAGTGTTATCTTTATGTATCTTGGTGTACTTACATATTATTGTTAATTAAATATATTATTGATGTTACTTTTGATATATATATGTATTTCATGTTGTTATTGTATTATTATTCTTTGTAATATTTTAATTATTATTAATTAATAATATTAATATTATTAATAATTAATAATATTAATATTATTATTAATTCATAATTTTAAGACAGATCACTATTTATATTAAAACAGGTCACTAATACTATTATTATTAATTAATAATAATTTGGAAAAAAATAAATAAATGGGAAGCGGTTTGGCGCCAAAACCGCTTCCCATTACACTTGACATAATATTATGTCAAGTGCAAATGGCAAGTGGTTTGGCGCCAAAACCGCTGCCCTTTCTCTACTAATGGCAAGCAGTTTTGAACCGCTTGCCATTTAAAAGGCTAATGGCAAGCCCCCTAAGCGCATGCGGTTCAAAATCGCTTGCCATTAGGGGGTATGAACCGCTTGTCATTTAGTTTTTCTACTAGTGAGAAGAAATAATGAAAACTAGGAAGATGCTAAGATCATAACAGGCAACTTGACTTCCTATGTGTGGATGGTGTTTTAGAGGATGGAGTTTGTATCAAGAAATTACATTGTCCAACCTTCAAGGAGGGATACTTATGAAATGCAACTTAAGGATAACTAGGTGAAAGTTGACTTGGGTAGGGGAAATGGTACATGTTATCACTAGTAGCTAACTAGCTTACCATGTGTTCATGCTTGTACCTGCATAATGGACTAACAAAGATATGACATTAAGTAGTTTGTGCACCCATACTATAGCATGAACTACATGACAACTTATGAACCCCAAATTCAGCTAATGCCAAGTGTCAAACACTGGGAGAAAGTAAAGATGATGGAACTACAACCACTAACTTACAAGGTTCATCCAGGAAGACCAAAACTAAAGAAAAGGAAGTTAGAGCAAGGTGAGGGATCAGCAAGTAGAGGGGCCCAACAACAATAACAAAAACATAGGAAGAACCAATGTAGAAATTGTGGTGGCTATGGGAACTATGCAAAGACTTGTAAGCTGCCGTCTGTAACTGAACCAACTAAGCAAAAAACAGCAAGATGATTTCCCTTAAACTCGCCTTAGGTAGTGGAGCGAAGGATGAAGAAAAAGGAAAGAGCTTCAAGGAAGAAAAAGATTCCAAACACTTGTGTTGTATAGTTTTTTCACTGTACAAAAGTCATTTATGTGAACAAGTCTTTTCCCCAACAGAAGAACTAAATAGCATTGCCAACAAGTCTTTTCCCCTAGAGCAGCCAGGGTGAACCATGGAGTAAAAGACAAAGTTTACAGGATCAACCACTGTCCCATCCACACTCCCAGGGCAAAGGTCAAACAAAGACTCCCTCCAGTCAACACAGTATAAGCAACAAAGCACCATTGAATCAAACTTGAGTGCAAACCAGGAGGGCTATGCTTCAAACTTTTAACAAGCTTTATATGACTCAATGATTTGATGTGAAAATGGCTTTAATTATGACAGCAGACAATGATTTTAGCAAGTTTAGTGTTACTTAATTAGTGTTATGAACTAAATTCTGGTGGTAGTTTTTGAACAATAGACTTGGCGTTAGGCTTTTGTAAGCCTTTTTTGTTATGAAACTATAATACAAGTTGTTGTATTATTTGCAGGATGCTAATGCTGCCATTTACTTGGTTATGTTAATGTAAAATTACAATTGAATGAAAGCATTCATTACAAAAGTTGGCAAACCTTACATTGTAAGAGTACAGTGGATCATGTTCTGCCCACTTTCATGCGTGATTTCCACGATGTGATTGTCTATCAATCAGGAGAAAATAGAGCCCCAAACATTGCTCCTCTACTTAGTCCACGGGATTCGATTAAACGTCCTCCAATAATAGATTGGTCGGATGACAAAGGATAACCACCACGATCACCACCTTTTATGGATAATCGGCCACCATAAACCACCACAAACACCACATCGGCGCATGCACAAGGAGAGACGAGTGAGAGAGAGAGAGAATAGGCTAGCTGTAGACACCTCAAAATATCTCCCCAAAACCAAACCCGATGATGAACAACCTTTCACCGCCATTATTGGTTGGGATGCGTTTTGAATTCGTAGAGTGCTTAAAACCATATCCGTAATCCAATTGCTAGCTCATTTCCATAATCCATGACTTAATTCTCTCTTTTCTTGACAACAACACAAAAACGAGAAAAACTAATTTTGTAATGTATTGGTGGAGAAGAGGGTACAACATTGTTCGATTGTCCCCGAACAAAGGTTGTTTGTATGATTGTCCGATTGTCCACAAATAGGGATTGATAATGAAAGGAATGGTGTCCTTCAAACAAGTGTATTATTCCGATAGAGGGTTCGAAATAAATTAGGAAAGCTAATTATTCAGTGAGGTCAAGTGATCGGAATGCCTAGCTGGAGGCTGCTTTCGATCAGTAATATTAATGTACAATTAATATTACAGCTTAATCTTAATTGAACCCTTCATGTCACACCCTATCGTGTAACCAAACCGAAGCGACGAATTAATCCGAATGATTAAATAATTCAATAGAGTTTTTACAAACAAAGATGTCGGATTCCGAGCTTAGAATGTCGAAATCGAGCGTCGCAAGCTGAGTCAAATCTAGGTATCGACGAGACGGAAAAATCACCTAAACAACAAGTCATCGTTAAGTCGTAGCCTCGCATTGGCCTAGCCATGCAAGGGCTAAGCTAGCATAGGCCACCAGCGGCAAGGCATGGCTATGCCACAAGCCCGACATGCGTGCACGTGCTAAGCTCGCTAGCTGAGCAAGCTTGCGAGGCAAGTGCAACTGTCCGCTTGCACGCTAGCATCAGCACGCATCGATGCGTGGCTAGGCTAGTATGCCCTGCTGTAAGCTAGCATTTAGCTGCTAGCGCGCAAGGGTTAGTAGCCAGGCAACACTAGTAAGGCACCAACAGCTAGCAAAGCTCCCTGAGCCTCGCTAGCGGGAGCAGCGTCCCCCAGCAGCGCATAGAAGCCTGCATAAGCGAGACGTGCTATTATGGGCTGATGCGAGGCCACATGCGCATGAGCCAGCTAGCAGGCCCATCTAAGGGGTCAGGCAGCCAGCGAGGCAGCCTTGGTGCCCAAGGAAGGCCACGCCAGCTGGTGCGCTGCAGTAGGCCGAGTGTAGGGAGCCTGGTTTTATGCGATTACTTGGGGAACAAGGGGGTGGTGGTCCCCCTTGTGGTCCTCACCTAACCCCTTGCTCTCCCCATGCTACTTGTTGTTTGGTGATTCATTTGGCTTTTAATTTAATTTTAGAATTAAATTAAATTCTATTTTTCCTTTTTACCAACTATCTCACATTGAAAGATGATGGGAATTCAAGGGCACTATTCCCTATGAAAACCAATCATTTGGCGTTGGGGAAAGGCACTTAAGTTGGTGAACTTTAAGGGATCTCTAAAGAGAGAAAACCTTTGTTCTGAAAACTCTAAATTGTTTTTGTTCTAGCCCCGACTAAGCTTCAGGATAGGGGTTGGTTCGGTTCGGGTGAGGGTGTAAGTCGTCGGAGGTTCACGCGCTTGTAGAACTCAAAGCTTCCTAGTTCGAGCTCAACGGTTGAGCGAAGCATGCTTGTAGGGTGAGCATTATGTGTTTTATTAATTAATTAATTATAAGCATGCATGTTTAGTTTCTTTAATTTATGCATGGATCTTTGGGCGGGTTTCCTTCCGTATGGTGTTGGAAATCACAAAACCCAACAGTGGTATCTGAGCCGCGTGCATTTAATTATTGTGACTAATAATTAATTAAGGTGATTTAAATGGATTTAATTTCTGGTTTTGCTTTCTAATTAGATTAGAAGCTCATTTTTAATTAGTTTAATCTCGTATTTATGCTAATTTTGGCAAGAGAACCTCTATTTAGACCCAAAATTAGTGAATTTATGGTGGAATCGACGTTCTAAATCGTTCTTTACCCTCAAAGTGATTAAAAATACGTTCTATAAGCCAAAATCCACCCATAAACATGTTTTTCAAGGGGTTTTTCGTTTTTGACGAAAAATTTTGAATCTTTAAACCTTGATTAATTATGACATGCAATTATTGGATAATGTGTTTGATTATACCATTAATCTATAGCAATTATAACCCTTATTAAGAATGTTTATGAAGTCATAATTAGTACTTAATTTGGTGAGCTCATTTTTCACATAAACTTGCAATTTCACATTTTTGCAAAATAATTGCTTGGAGTATGAATGTTTATGGTGAAAATGTATCTTTGAAGCCCCTAATATGTTAAATATTTAATCATTAAATGTTTATTTGGTTGCATCTTAACTTGCTAAAAACCATAATGAACTAATTTTGGTCTTAATCATTTTGAGTTGATTAAAATCTTAAATGTTCAAACTTGTGCTTGATTTATTATTGTTCTTCATATTGAAAGATTACAATAATATTCAAAATTTGCACAAGTTAGTGTAAGATAGGACAAATTTTTCATTGTATGATTGTGTTTATTTACTCAACTATTTTGTCAAATCTCATTATTAATTTATGTTGATTAAATTAATTGTGAGAATAGCCTCAATTTTTGTAGCATCAAGTTGAACAGAAAATAATTTAAACAATGATTCTTGAATTAATTTTGCTTTTCGCATTAAAGTTAAATTTAATTAACTTGGAATTGTTTTATTTTCATATTGTTGAATATTGGTTCTAAAAATAATTTAAAATTAAATTTTTATGCCACACAAAAATAGAAATAAAATTCCAAAGCACAAGCACGTAAAACGAGGCATCAAGCCTCAAGCATTAACCTCGGCTAGTCGGGCTGCTAGCACAGCCCACATGTGGCTGCCGAGGGAATGTGTGTGCTGGAGCATATGGGTGTACGAGAAGCAACTTGGGGTATACGTACACGTGAAAAGTTCATCTAGAGCTACGTTCGGCCTGTTTCCTAACGGATACGTAGGCAACCTCGCATCGAAGTGCAGCCACATTCATATTTTCATATAAATGCATGATCGTGCCAAAGGATCCCCAATGCTCATCCCTATCCATGTAGAGCTAGACTTGGGGGCTTGAACCCTCATAACTTAGCCTACCTAGCCTAAAGAGTCACCATCTCAAATTTTCTCACATCTTTTCCACAGCCACAGCCTTTGCAGCCTAGGGCTGAGCAAAACTATCAGAAACTCCGATGATTCGATCCGCATCCAATCCGAAAAATATGGATATCTGATCCAAAACAGATTTTGGATCGGATATCTGATCCCAAAAAATCGGATATCGGATATCCAAATTTTGGATTTCGGATATCCGATATCCGAAATCCGAAAAATCACTTATTGTTACGCACTATGTTTTTGTGAAGAAATGCTTCCCTCAAAGGCCTAAGGCCCAAACCAACTAACCCTAATTCCCTCAAAAACTCCCCTCAGCCCGTACCGCCTCTTTTCTCACCATCTCTCTAACTCTCTCTCCTTTCCTCATCTCTCTCTCTAACTTTCTCTCTCTATTCATCTTCTCAAATATAAATCTTAATATCTCAGATCTCATCAATATCTAGTTCTTACTACCTTCCCAATTTCGTTCCTTCAGTGAGGCACCTTCGCAGCTTCACTCATTCGTTCAGGCAGCTTTGCGGTTTCGTTCGTTCTCACCATTCATTCAGGCGACTTTTTGGTTTCAGTTTCACTGTTCTTTCTTCTGCTTTGAGAACCGTATGAACGGAGAGTGGGCATCTAAGTTTTTTTTACAGATTATTTATCTAAATTAATTTCGTTTTTCACGATTTCTTTAATTTATATATGACTCATGTATTTTTCTGGGTACATTGATTTCAATTCTGATTTGGTTTTTTTCATTTGGGTTTTTATCATTTAGATTCTGGAATTTGTGGAATATTTAGATTCAAAAAATATGAAGAATTATGTACGAGTTTGTTTTTGTAGTTATGAATGTTAAGATACAGGACAAAGATGAAATGACTCTTGAAGTTCAATAAAATATTAATTTGCCTTTAAAAACCAATAAATAATTAAATTTTTAACAATATTATCAAATTGATCGGATATTAGATATCCGAACTATCCGATTCGAAAATTTTGGATATCTGATTACTGGATATCTAAAAATTTTTGAATCGGATAGGGATATCAAATATTTGAATTTTCAGATACGGATATCCGATCCGAAATTGGATTTCGGATCGGATATCCGATCCGTGCTTGCCCCTATTGCAGCCAAACTTTAGTATCACTTTCACACACATCATTCACACATACATTTCCACACTACCTTTCCCTTAGGAACCCTTTATCAAGAAATCTTGCTCAACACGACGTATGCTTCATCATCTTTCAAGATAACATTCAGCAATCATCATTGTATACTCGCTTAGATTCCTGACCTAAGCAACATTCACCAAGATTCATTGTTGCATGTATTACATACTTGCTTAGCTTCCAAACCTAAGCAACATTCATCAAGATTGTTTAATTTTTTATACACTATATATGATGCTTAGCTTCCTGTTCTAAGAAACATACATCGACAATAAACTACGATTATACTGTGCTTAACTTCTTGACCTAGGTGCATTCATTGATCCTCTCACATGATATAATTGTCCTTAGTCTCTTGGCCTAAGAACATTCATCATGCACACATTATTCTCAAGACGAGCGATTCAATTTGACAAGAAGAAAACCCATGTGATTCACCTCGCTTTGCTCTATCATACTCGATGAGAAGCTCAAAACTTACTCTCGTTTTTCTTCTTTTTTCTTTTGCAGAAGTTCTAAAACTTTTCTAAAAATTTTCTATTGGGGAAGTTAAAAAACTTTTCTAAAATATTTTTATTTTTGGGAAGTTTAAAAAAAATTTAAAAAATTATTTTTATTGGGGGAAGTACAAAAACTTCTTCAAAAACTTAATTTTTCACGTCTTTCTTTTTCGGGAGAAAGTCGGTATTCTCCACTCATGACAAAAAATGAAGAAAATTTATAAGCATGTGTGTAGGAAAATTTTCAAACTCAACTTTGAGCTGCACTATGATCATGCTTTTAAGCATTGTGGCGTTAAAAGGGAAGGAAGCTAGAGATAAAAGAGTCGCTAACAAGTTTTAGAAACTTATAAACCGTTCACGGATGTGAAGGTTACACCCCATTCACGATCACAGAGATCGCTAACTCCACAGTGGTCCGGAACCATGACTGGATATTTGGGGATGATAGTACGAATCCAACTTAAAAGAAATTAAATCCGCCCTAAATAGGCCTCTACTTTATTCTTGATATTCATGTGCGCTTTCCGATCAACATACATACAATAAATTAATCTTAAGCATATTTAATCTACGTTGGTTGATAATTAATGCACACATAAAACTATTACTAGTGATCACTTGAATTAAAATCATATTAACCTAAATTCAAATTATTAATTATCTTATTAGTCGTGATTTTAAGTACAAATTCCCTTTGAACCTGCAGAAAAGACATGATCAAGCAATAATAATAATATATCGTAAATAATCAAGCAATTCATAATTATAATACTGACACAACAATCATCATCATCATGATATCCTCATTAAAGCATAATATTAGCAAGATCCTAGGCATGATACTAACATGATTAATAACAAATCCTAGCATGTCACTAAATAATAAAAATCAAAGCTTTATCCTATTCATGATACTAGAAAGCATAAAGACATCCTAAACATAATACTAGGATTCATAAAAACATCATAACATAATACTAGGAATTAAAATAATATTTCTATATCAAAGGAATAGTTAAGTAATCAGATCACTTACTTTGATGCCTCGTACCTCTTTCTATCAAAACAATACACACGTTAGTAAATTCAAGAAAGATCAACTCAAACAATCAAATAATAATTGAAATATGGATTTGGGACCAAACCCTTAGAATTATCAACCTTTTCCGTCGAGGTCGTCTAAGGCAACTTCTAGCTTGGCTATGAGTATTCGAATCTCGTGAATGAGGCATGTTATTTGATTGGGAAAAAATATCAAAAGGATGTGTGTTTAGGATGTGTTTAGGCTAAAACTATATCAAGGCTAGGCTAATAAATTAAGAGAGAGAGAAAGAATAACCATTAGCTTAAAGAGGGATTAAGATGATAATCGTTGGTGAATGAAAACGAAGGAAAACGACCTCTATCTTTTTGAAAACATAGAGGTCGTTTTCCTTTTGATATTTTTCAAAAGATAGAATTCGTATGGAATCCGACTCCCAATCAAATTGGATAAACCGTGTTTCCGTAAGTATTCAAACTTTATCATAATTAAATCATTAAAAAAACAAGTATTATATCCAATATAAAATACTTAGTCTTTATCTTTTTGAAAACAAGATAAATTAGAATCTTCTAGAAGATTCTAGAAGCCAATAATAAATCCTAATGGATTTAGGACTCAAAACAACCTTCTAGATAATTCTAGAAACTTGTGATAAATCCTAATTAGTTTAGAAATCAAGTTAAGGTTAATGGACACTCCACATGATCATTGGGTCGCAGGTAAGGTCGGTTTGAGCCCAATTTAGTATTCTGACCATAACTTACTTGTGATAACTCAAATTTGGGCTTATAATATTATCATTTGAAAGCTCTTTACAAGCCCCATCCAACTACACAATCATAGGACCCAGATTTTACACCAAAATTAACTGGATTGGACATTTTTATAAATAGAACACGAAATGAATGATTTTAGGAACACGAAATGAATTACTTTGGATTAAAACATTTAAAGAAGGGTTTAGAAAGGGGAAATTTACAAGACTCTTAACATTTCACCTTACTCGATAATCAAAGACGTGAAAAGTACTCATCACTGGGCTTGGTTTTTGGGAAGACACAATCAGGTGTTTACACTTAGGTTAACCACTTTTATTATAAAAGTTAGGCATAAAACCAAAAAAAGGACATTACTCTTAATTTGCAATCAGAGTGTCACTTGAGAAAGTTGGAAAAAAAAATTATCTTCGACGTAGAAAAATTGAAACCTAGAGGGCCACCATGTAGGATTTCCCTTTTTTATGGTAAAATTAAAAAAAATAAAAAAAATAAAAAATAAAAAATAAAAACCCTTTAAAAACTTTAGCTATATAATTATATGTTGATAGGAATGGTGTCCTTCGAACAAGTGTATTATTCCGATAGAGGGTTCGGAGCTATTGAAAAGCTATTTATTCAGTAAGTTCAAGTGATCGGAATGCCTAGGTGGAGGCCGCTTCCGATCAGTAATATTAATGCATAATTAATATTACAGCTTAATCTTGACTGAACCCTTCAGGTCACACCTAAGCAACTAACGATCCGACACGACGAATTAATTCGGAAGGAATTAATTAGTCGCTCGAGTAATTAATATTTAGACGTCGAAAATCGAGCTAGGAGCGTCGAAACCGAGCGTCGCAAGTCAAGTCGAATTAATAAAAGACGAGACGGAAAAATCAATAATTAATCCACAAGATTACCAAAATACCCCTAACATCGGAATGCCCCGAGAAAACCAAGTGCTAGGGGCCAATGGTGCTAGCATGCGCACCGCACCAAGGCAATGGTGCTTGGTGCGCATGGCTAGCTAGTTGTGGCGCGCAGCTGGCCTAGCTGGCAGCACCAACCACACACACGCAAGCAGCAGCCTGATTTGATGCGTGGCTTGCTGCGAGCACATGCGTGCTGGGTGCGTAGCATGCTAGCAGCTAGCAGCTAGGTGCGCGTACCTTGGCCAGCAGCCCGCAAGCATGCGAGGCTTGCTGGGCCAAGGGCAGCAGAAGCGCGCACGGGCCAGCAGCCCAGCCAGGCACAAGGCCGCCAGCTGGGCGTGCCTTGGTGCCCAAGGCTGGGGTGCCACGTGGCAGCTGCTGATTGGGGCAAGTAGAGCATAGGGCCGATTTTCTTAAAAGCCTTGGGGATCAAGTTTGGTCCCCCCCTTCCCTTGTGGTCCTTACCTAACCCCTCCTCTTAGTGTGCCACTTTTCGATTAATTAGTTGTTGGCTATTTTCTTTTGTTTTTTATTTAAAAATAAAGGTGAAAATTGATTTTACCAACTCTCCCACACTGATGAGAGATTGGATTTCTCACTTGAGTTTCCCTATAAATACCCTACTTGGGATATGGGAAAACTCACTTGAGTAAGAGCTTAATTAGGCATCTCAACTTGAAAGAAAACCTATAAGCTCATTAATTACTCAGGGAGTCTTTTTGGTTGGACTTTGCTAACCTCCAAGTAGTAAACCAGTCGGAACGAGTTGTGGGTGGACTTTCGTTGGAGGTCCTTGCCATTTTTGAGGCTCGGCTTTTCTCAAGTAAGAGCTCCATCCGGTTGAGTGAAGCACGCTAAAAGGGTAATTTAGTCTTTTCTCTATTCTTGTTATTTATGCATTTTGTTATATTAATTGTGAGTTTGTTCTTAGGCTCGGGTTTTATTTCCACGGTGGGTCGGACTCATCGAAACCCAAAAGCGGTATCGGAGCCTTGCTCGTTTATTTTTATAACAAATGATTTTCAAGGTGTTTTTAATGATTTATTTTTTCTGGTTCATGTTTCTAATTAGATTAGTAGCTCGATTTTATTAATTTAAAACCTGTTTTAAAGCTGATTATTGGCCCCGAGCCAGATTTTCGCCCAAAAATAGTGAATTTTGGGTGGAAACAGCGTTCTGGAAATGTTTTTACCCTTTTAGAACTGTAAAAAAAAAGGCCAAAATCTGACCAGAAATGCCTTTTTCGAGGGTTTTTCGTTTTGACGAAAAATTTTAAATCTTTTAACCTTGAATCTTAATGGCATATTTATGGTGATTATGTATATGGTTCTTTCCTTAATGTTTCTGCATTTTTTGACCTCTTTAAGCATGGTTACTTTGTAGTAATTAGTGCTTGAAAGATTAGTTAAAATTTTCACATAATTGCAAATCCATTGCATTAAGTGTGAAAAATTTATTCTTTGAGGCTTCTAAGTACTAAAGATCCAATCTTTAATTGTTTTAAGTGGTTGGAACTTTGAGATACTAAATTCCATGAATTTTTTGTTGAACTGATTTAATCATGTATTAAGTTGATTGGAATCATAAAATTTGAATCTTGTGATAGAAATTTCATTTATCTTCACATTGGAAGATATAATTTTTCAAGGATTCACAAGTTAAAGCTGGAATCTTTATTTGAATTTTGTGTTCATAATTCCAACTCCCCTTTATTTTGTCAAGTCTCATTACTCCCCTTTATTTTGTCAAGTCTCATTAATTAATTTAAATTAATAGTGAGTATTGCCCTTATTTATTTTATTGCACCAAGTTGAACTAATTTTATTAAAGAATAGTTCTTGGGAATAATTTTGGTTGCGTGCACCTTGATGAATTTTATTTAAGTTGGACTTGTTATAATTTTTCATTTTTGCTCATTAAATTAATTTGGAAATTAATTAATTAAAGTCACACAAAAAATTCGGGTTTAATCCCGAGAGTGTGGCACGCAAACCAAGGGCACATCACCCTCGGCAAGCCAGGCTGCTAAGCAGCCTACATGTGGCTGCCAAGGGGGTAGAGCGCTTGGTGCGCGCCACACACCTCAAGGCATGGCTGCTACCTGCTGACCAGCGGCATGGCGTACCATGGCCAGCCAACAAGCCGTAGCCCAGCACAGCAGCTGCTGCTGGCATCGTGCGCTGTTGTGCACGCATGGGTGTGCCTGGCCTGGCTGGGGTGCGTGCTGGTGCCTAGGTGCGGCAGTGAGTGTGTGCGTTTTGGTGCGTTGCGAAGGGGGCAAGCAACCTTGTGCGTGCTTCCTTGCACCTTGAAACCCGCAGCAAACGCTGCTAGGCTAGGCCTAGCAAGTGCGGCGTTGGGGTGGTGCGGGAGCACGCACCAAGCCGCATTGCCCAAGGGGTTGCTAGGCACCCTTGGCTAGCAATGGTGCGCACCTAGCTAGTCTAGGTGTGAGAACCACTTGCGTGCGGTTGGCTATGTGTTTGCTAATTTTGCCGTTTTAATTATTTTAATTAAATTTTGGAGGCTAGGCCTCGGTTTTGAGCGGCATTGGCAAAATTCTATTTTGAAAAAATTTTGGGTTTACCAGCTTAATTAATTGGACTAATTAAGATGGATGCGGAATTTAGTGGGAGCTTCAATTTTAATTGCGCTAAAATACATAATCAGTTAAACAATTTTGACTAGTTTTAATTAGGCGCGTTAATCGGATTAACAACCTAAATTAGTTACTAGTTCACGCGTGTTTGTGCATTGTTACTTGTTTAACGTTGTAAAATGCATGGGCCATTCACAAATAGTGAATGGATGAATGGAATGTATATTCTCCCACAGGTTTTATAAAAATCGCAACTAGTGGGGCCCGATTAGGATAGAAAATACGGATTGCGTTCCGTCTCGTGTTTTTGTAAATCTAAATATGGTCTGCGAACCGTTTAGTATTTTTGTACCTTAATATTTAGATTAGTCCTAATTGTAGATACTAGTATTTGCATTATTTTGGTTATGTCTTGAAGACGGAGGTTCTTGAAAGACGAAGCCATGAAGTTGCAAAAGGCGACCCTTGAAGACTTGAAGACTCAAGGGGTCATGCTAGTTGCCAAATGCATCTTTATTTATGTTTACGATATATATTTATGATTATATATATGAATTATATGTTAGATGCATGTTTAGGATTTTGAATGTTGCAATGATTAATTAAGTTCACTTAAATCAACCAACATAGAAACCCTAGGTCCCTAAAATATTGAGTAAAATGTGTCATTCCAAAACAACACTTACCGACCTATTGAGAGTAGTGATGGGCTACGCCAAAGCGAGGCATCACTATTACTCCCTAGGATACATAAGGCATATCGGGTATGCAAGTTGGTTTTGGTTATACTCAATGATATGAGTGATGGAGTCCTAACATGTCTCATTGTTTCTTTGGATCTTGGAATCGACTTATTCTCACCAAATGTAATGTGTGAATAAGACGTTTAAATAAGTTTGATTAATATGCATGATTTCAATCTTATTTAAGTATCATGAATGGTTTTTCATTTCAAATTCTTTCAATTGTAGAATAATGTTTGCAAATAACTCAAACTACCAATTCTCGTTGCGCTCAATTTTTGACAAGGAGAAGTTGAGTTGGCCAAATTTTCTTGATTGGCAAAGGAACTTGCGTATAGTTCTTATGCAAGAGAAAAAGGAATATGTCCTTGATGAGGAAATGTCGAAGACTCCCAATTAGGAGGTAACTCAGGCTGCCCTAAACCGATGGCAAATTGCCAATCGGGATGTCAAATGCATCATGTTGGCCACAATGTCTCCCGACCTTCAAAAGACTTTCTTTGAGAAGGAGACAACTTTTGAGATCATTTCTGAGCTGCAGAACATGTTCCAAGAGCAGGCCCGAACTGAAAAGTTTGAAACCCACAAGCAGATCCCTGAGAGCAAGCTCAAGAAAGGAGAGCCGGTCAGCCCACATGTACTCAAAATGATAGGATTATTTGAGAACATGAGAAGACTTGACGCGGGGTATTCAACCGAGATGGCAATTGACATCATTCTCCACTCGCTGCACAAAGGCTATGATCAGTTTAAGATGAACTATAACATGCACAGCATGGAGAAAACCCTCACCGAGCTTCATGGTATGTTGAAGCAATGCGAGCAAACGCTTAAGGATGAGGGGAAGCATGATATGCTCATGATCAAAAAGGGCAAGCCGTTAAAACTCTCAGGCAAGAAGAAGAAAGGCTTTAAGGGGAAGGGTAAGAAGAAGACCTTTCCACCTAAGTCAAAAGCTACCAAGGATAACAAGGAGAAGAAGGTAGCACCTTCTAAATCTGATTCCGAATGCTTCTATTGTAAGAAGAAGGGACATTGGAAGAGAGATTGCCTCAAATTCAAGGAAGATAAGAAAAACGGAACCGTTGCTTCTGTATCAGGTATATTCGTTATAGACTTAAACTTCACTAGCTCAACATCATGGGTATTAGATACCGGATGTGGCTCACACTTTTGTTCCAATTCTCAGGGACTAAGGAACACTAGGAAGCTAGTGAAGGGAGAGGTTGAACTCCGAGTCAGCAATGGAGCCAGAATTGCAGCAGTATCTGTAGGAACTCTCAGTTTGTCTTTGCCCTCGGGGCTAGTTTTGGAACTTGAAAACTGTTTTTATGTTCCCAACATTACCAAAAACATTATTTCAATTTCGGCGTTGGATGCCAAAGGTTTTGAATTTTGAGTTAAGGACAATGAATGTTCGTTTTATCTCAATAATGTTTTATATGGTACTGCACATTCTGAAAATGGTCTTTATGTGCTTTCATTAGACAAAAAAGTTTATAATGTAAATAATACCGCTAAGAAAGCTAAGACCATTGAGTCAAATCAAACATACTTGTGGCATTATAGTCTTGGCCACATTAACATCAAACGCGTCAAGAAACTAATATAGGAAGGTGTTCTTGACTCATTCGATTTACAATCGTTTGAGAATTGCGAAGGATGTTTATTAGGAAAAATGATTAAGCAGCCATTCTCCAAATTGGGAGAAAGGGCAGGTGACTTGTTGGGCCTAATACACACCGATGTATGTGGACCAATGAGCTCCACCAAAAGAAACGGCCATCGATATTTTATCACCTTCACAGACGACTATAGTAGATATGGCTATGTCTACCTTATGTCACATAAATATGAATCGTTTAAAAAGTTCAAAGAATTTCATAGTGAAGTTAAAAATCAGCTTGGCAAGAAAATCAAAGCCCTTCGATCGAATCAAGGTGGTGAATACTTGAGCCAAGAATTCGATGACCATATGAAAGAAAAGGGTATACTTTCAGAATTGACACCTCTAGGAACTCCACAATGGAACGGAGTATCCGAAAGGAGAAATTGGACCTTGTTGGACATGGTACGATCAACAATGGGTCTTAGTGATCTTCCTATCTCTTTCTGGGGACACGCAATTCTAACTGAACCGTGCTCCATCAAAAGCTGTAGAAAAGACTCCATACGAGCTATGGACGAAAAAACCTCCTAGGTTGTCTTTTCTAAAGATATGGGGATGCGAAGCATATGTCAAGAAATTAATTTCTGACAAACTTCACCCTAAATCTGACAAGGTTTACTTGTGGGCTACCCAAAAGAAACCAAAGGGTATTACTTCTACAATAAATCCGAGAACAAAGTGTTTTTTGCTCGCGATGGTGTCTTTTTAGAGAAGGAACACCTTTCCAAAATGACAAGTGGGAGGAAAATCGAACTCGATGAAGTTCGAGAGGACGAGCAACAAAATCAGATTGACAGTCAAAGTGCTCAAAAAGCATTTGTTGACGCTGGTCAAAATGTGCAAAGTCAAACCGACAATGCAAATGCTCAGTCTGTTACCCTGCGTAGGTCGCGGAGGTCGAGGTCTCAACCTGATAGGAATCTTGGTATTGTATTAACCGAGAATCAGGACATCCTGGTAATGGATGAAGACGAACCGGCAACCTACAAGCAAGCAATGGCGAGCACCGACTCTGCTAAATGGCAAGAGGCCATGAGATCTGAAATGGATTCCATGTTTGAAAATCAAGTCTGGGACTTGGTTGACTTACCCGAGGGTTACACACCTATTGGATGTAAGTGGATTTTCAAATTGAAAACCGACAAAGATGAAAACGTATTCATTTACAAAGCTAGATTGGTGGCAAAAGGTTACAAGCAAATTCATGGTATTGATTACGATGAAACCTTTTCTCTGGTCGCAATGCTTAAATCCATTCGGATCCTCCTAGCTATTGCTGCATATTACAACTATGAAATATGGCAGATGGATGTCAAAACCACCTTTCCTCAATGGGATTTTGGAAGAGACTGTGCACATGACACAGCCTGAAGGTTTTGTCGATCAAAACAATGCTAGGAAACTGTGTAAGCTTAAAAAGTCCATCTATGGGCTAAAGCAAGCTAGCTGAAGTTGGAATACGCGATTCAATGAAGCCATCAACAAGTTTGGTTTTATCAAGAATCCAGATGAATCTTGTGTTTACAAGAAGGTCAGTGGGAGTGACATCGCCTTCCTAGTCTTATATGTCGATGACATATTGCTCATTAGAAACAGCATTCCGATGTTAGAGTCTGTAAAGGCCTAGCTTGGAAAATGTTTTTCAATGAAAGACTTGGGAGAGGCTCAGTATATATTGGGCATCAAGATCTATAGGGATAGATCGAAAAGGATGATTGGATTGAGCCAGATTACTTATATTGATAAGGTATTGGCACGATTCAGGATAGAAGAGGCCAAGAGAGGTCACTTGCCCATGTCACATGGCATAACCTTGAGCAAGAAACAGTGTCCAAAGACACCTGATGAGCGATAAAGGATGAATGAGATTCCATATGCTTCGCTAATTGGATCGATCATGTATGCCATGATATGTACTAGGCTAGATGTATCGTATGCCTTGAGTGCTACGAGCCGATACCAATCAGACCCGGAAGAGGCACATTAGACTGCGGCCAAGAATATCCTAAAGTACCTGAAAAGGAACAAGGATAAATTCCTGGTATATGGTGGCTCAGAAGAATTAGTTGTTAAAGGTTATACCGACGCAAGCTTCCAAACAAACAGAGACGATTTCAAATCACAGTCTGGATATGTATTCTGTCTAAATGGAGGAGCGTTTAGTTGGAAGAGTGCCAAGCAGAGCACAACTGTAGATTCTACAACTGAAGCCGAATACTTGGCGGCTGTTGAAGCGGCTAAGGAGGTAGTTTGGATTCGTAAGTTCGTTGGTGAACTTGATGTTGTACCCTATATCAAGGGTCCAATAGCCCTCTATTGTGACAACAATGGAGTTATTGCTCAGGCCAGAGAGCCAAGGGAACATCAGAAGGTCAAACATGTTAAGTGGCGATTTCACATGATAAGAGAATGGAAATCAGAGGGTGAAATCAGAATTTGTAAAGTTGGAACGGATGACAATGTAGCCGATCCACTTACTAAACCTCTGCCTCAAGTGAAGCACAACAAGCACATTAAGGCAATGGGAATCAGGAACATTGGAGATTGTCTTTGATTTCTCTATTTAGTGTTTTAATTAATTTTGAACATTTTAATGTAAGACACTAAGATGAACCATTCAGGCTTTGGAGTAATTCAATTTCATGCAATTTATCACTCCGTTTTCTATTTAATTGTGGTTTAGGATTAAATTATGAGTCCATTCGATTCTAAGATTATTCAAAATAGGGTATCAAGACCAGTCTTGGATAAAGAAACACCTATTAAGTGAACATTGAATATTATAATCGAGAATCATCCCTAATCGAGGTCATTTAAACAATGGACAATTAATGACCGCTTGAGATTAGTGTGTAGTTTAATTTATAGCACCGTTTCTTGTGCTACAAGAACATGATTGTCATAAATCATTTAAACAGGCATTGGTTTAGAACCATACTGGATCGACCTATGAGAATACTTTAAGAGATTTAAAAATCATCATAAGTATACTTCTTATTATAACTATCGGAACCTCTTTCCTCAACCATGAGTATTGTGAGTTCTCTTGTTTGATTACTAGTTCGTTTTGATGTTAGTCAAACGTCTGCCGTACATGGAGATTATAACAGCAACACTCAGGCGACTAGGTCCTCTTAGTAAGAGAAGCTTACATTACAAGATTGGGAATGTCCCCCTATTAATAATAGGGAACATGTCTTTGTTATTTACAAGGCCTCTCGAAGAGCGAGACTGTGAAAATGCATGGCCGTACTCGGATGGATTTTAGAAATCATCTGTTTATTGACAGTCAAACTCGGATTTCGAGAAACACTTCTGGACTTAATAAGGATGATGAATAATCTTACCTTATAGTTCATGAAGAGACATTAAGTGACATAGGAAAAAGGTTATACACTAAAAGCGCACTTGTCCGGAAGGACAAGTGGGATATTGATAGGAATTGTATCCTTCGAACAAGTATATTATTCCGATAGAGGGTTCGGAGCTATTGAAAAGCTATTTATTCAGTAGTTCAAGTGATCGGAATTCCTAGGTGGAGGCTGCTTCCGATCAGTAATATTAATGCATAATTAATATTACAGCTTAATCTTAACTGAACCCTTCGAGTCACACCCAAGCAACTAAGGATCCGACAAGACGAATTAATTCAGAAGGAACTAAATGAGTCGCTCGAGTAATTAATATTTAGACGTCGGAAATCGATCTAGGAGTGTCGAAACCGAGCGTCGCAAGTCGAGTCGAATTAATGAAAGACGAGACGGTAAAATCAATAATTAATCAACAAGATTACCAAAATACCCCTAGCATCGGAATGCACCGAGCAAACCGAGTGCTAGGGGCCAATGGTGCTAGCATGCGCACCGCACCAAGGCAATGGTGCTTGGTGCGCATGGCTAGCTAGCTGTGGCGCGCAGCTAGTCTAGCTGGCAGCACCAGCCGCACGCACGCAAGCAGCTGCCCGCATTGATGCATGGCTTGCTGCGTGCACATGCGTGCTGGGTGCGCAGCATGCTAGCAGCTAGCAGCCAGGTGCGCGCACCTTGGTCAGAAGCCCGTAAGCATGCGAGGCTTGCTCGGCCAAGGGCAGCAGCAGCGCGCACGGGCCAGCAGCCCAGCACGGCACAATGCCGACAGTTGGGCGCGCCTTGGTGCCCAAGGCTGGGGTGCCACGTGGCAGCTGCTGATTGGGGCAAGTGGAGCATAGGGTCGGTTTTCTTAAAAGCCTTGGGGATCAAGTTTGGTCCCCCCCTTCCCTTGTAGTCCTTACCTAACCCCTCCTCTTAGTGTGCCACTTGTTGATTAATTAGTTGTTGGCTATTTTCTTTT
Organism: Chenopodium album; assembly: GCF_948465745.1. Taxonomy (NCBI): domain Eukaryota; kingdom Viridiplantae; phylum Streptophyta; class Magnoliopsida; order Caryophyllales; family Amaranthaceae; genus Chenopodium; species Chenopodium album. Next base: position 48,760,196 of record NC_137843.1, read on the forward strand.
GTTTTTGATTTAAAAATAAAGGTGAAAATTGATTTTACCAACTCTCCCACATTGATGGGAGAGTGGATTTCTCACTTGAGTTTCCCTATAAATACCCAACTTGGGATATGGGGAAACTCACTTGAGTAAGAGCTCAATTAGGCATCTCCACTTGAGAGAAAACCTATAAGCTCATTAATTACTCGGGTAGTCTTTTTGGTCGGACTTGGCTAACCTCCAAGTAGTAGACCGGTCGGACTTGGCTAGTCTTTTTGATTAATTAGTTGTGGGTGGACTTTCGTTAGAGGTCCTTGCCATTTGTGAGGCTCAGCTTTTCTCAAGTAAGAGCTCCATCCGGTTGAGCGAAGCACACTACAAGGGTAATTTAGTCTTTTCTCTATTCTTGTTATTTATGCATTTTGTTATATTAATTGTGAGTTTGTTCTTGGTCTCGGGTTTTATTTCCGCGGTGAGTCGAACTCATCGAAACCCAACATATGTGTCAATGTCATGCAATATTATTTTGTTTGTAAGACCATCTCCAATGGTGAGTGTAGGGAATTTTTTCTCACTTTACTGTGGGTCATGTTTTTTTAGGCATGCTGGAGATCCTAAACAATAAGCTAGAGAAAGAGAGTCGCTAACAGGTTTTAGGAATTTGTAAACTGTTCATGATTGTGAAGGTTACACCCCATTCTTAATCATAAAGATTGCTAAATCCATAGTGATATGGAACCATGACTGGATATTCGGGGATGATGGTACGAACTTGACTTTCAAAAGAAGCGAAATTCGCCCTAAAATAGGCCCCTACTTGATCCTTATTGACATTCATTCGCGCTTTTCGATCAACATACATACTTCAAATTAATCCTAAACTTGTAATTTAATCTACGTTGTTGATTATTAATGCACAATTAAATATCACACTTGTGATCTCTTGAATTAAAATCATGTCAAACCTAAATCCAATTATTAATTATCTTATTAGGCATGATTCAATTACAAATTCCCTTTAAACCTGCGAAAAGGGGCGTGATCAAACAATAAATCATTGATAATCAAGAAACATATAATTAACATCATAATCATCATCATGAAAATATCATTAGTAGTAAGATCCTAGGCATGATACTAAACATATTATAGCATGTTACTAAATAATTAAAAATACGATCCTAAGCATGATGCTAGTAATCAAAGCAATAAAAATAATTAGAGTAAATAAAACAAAGAATTAAATACTCACTCCGAATGTGCAACTTTGAATACTATATCATGAATAAATTGTTAGTAACTTCAATAAAAAATAATAATTCACAAGAATTAAATTAAAAAGTTAGAGAAATTAATATCACCCTCGGGATTATACCTTCACGCCTTTGTAAAAAAGGTAGAACTAACCTTCAGATCTTGTTTTGGACTTTGAATTACTTGAATAAGATTAGAAATAAAGCTAAGAACAATAGAAATTGTACGTCGAAGCTTTAAGTCTAAGCCTTTTGGGATGATTTGGGATTGATAAAATGTTTGTATGGGTGTCAAATTCTCTTCTCTAAAAATTAGAAAAAATGGTGGTATTTACAAGCTTAAAATCAAGTGAAGATAGATTTTTGAAAGAAGATAAATTTTCGAAAACGCATAGCGAGGGACATCAGTTTTGCGATTTTTTTATCATAACTTTAATCTAGAATTTGGAATAAGATAAATTATATATATTTAAAAAGCTCTGGAAGTCTACTTTCCAACCCAATTGGAATTAGATTGATATCTTTTGTAAAATTTGATATATGATCGAAATAGTGGAACAGTGTCAGTTTTGGATAGAGTTTGGTATTTTAATCATTTTTTTTTTTGGTTTCTAATCAAAATTGGCTTATGATATATCATTGGAAAGAGTTTTTCAAGGTCTATCAAACCATTCAAGATTTGGATAAAAATTATAAGGCAAGAAATTCAATTTTGACCGGTTTTGGGACTGGAGTTGTGCAAAAGGGAAAATGGGCTAAGTTTGGGCTAACGAAATGGATAAAATGGCTTTAAAAATAATTTTGGGCTGGAACAAAAGGAATATTCAAGTAATTATTAGATCCATTACGCACACGAACCAGACCAAATTAGGCAATGAGAGGTTGTTTCTCCATCGGGCTTTGGTCGGGGAGACATTTTTAGGTGTCTACAATGAGACTCAACTTTGAGCATTAAAATACAAAATGAGTTGTTCTTCATACCCAATGGTGATACCCAACCCAGATCTTAATTTAGCAACTCATGTAATTTATAATTTCTCAATGGTGAGACTCTTTTATGTATACTAATGTCATTTAGGTACTAATGCCTAGCTTCACCCTACTTACTGTAGGTAAATATACCTACACCCCCACCCATTTACCTCCCTTCCAAATAAAGTCTCCAAAAAAAAAAAACAGATTATATACTTGTGTATATATCACCATTGTTATCTTCTAAAAAACTTGATTCTATGATTTCTCTAATCTCTCCAAAAACATTCATCCCTTCATTTTCTCTCTCCAAAAAATTTCACCATCTGCATTTTCTCTCTCTAAAAACCTTCATATTCAATTTTCTCTCTAAAAACCTTCATATTTTTCATCATAGAAGTTCAATCATCATCTGTTCATGTCACCTTTTACTGGAGCTTCATTGTTGACGCAAATTCATTGATAAGGTATTAATTTCTCTCTCCTTTATTCATTTCAACAATTTGATATAATATTTAAATGATGATTTGATTACTCTAATTTTTCCCCAAATTAATTGTTAAATCTTAGAAGGAAATCTTAATATATTGGTTGAATTATATCTATGTTTGATGTGCTTTTGTGATGAATTAGTTTATAATGTGTTGTTATATTATAAAACTATTAGACAATAAAAATTAAAAATGGAGGGTTTAACTATCCCAATTTTCTGGATAGTTTGATCTATTACGTCAGATTTTTTTAGATGTAAATTTAGTTTACTATGAAAAATAATTTTTGAAAAATGTTCACTTTCGTTTTGATAGATGCTCATTAGCGTATTAGTGAATAGTCATTCGCATATCAATCGACCAGCATTAGATTTCTGATAAATGTTCATCATATTACTGTCATCTTCATTTAATTTACATATTTTTTAATGCTTATTTGTAAATTATATGTGATGCCCTATATAGTAAATTTATTTAAGATTGATTCACACATGTTAGTGTACATAAGTGCACAAATAAATAAAAATCCTTTTATATTCAATATTTATTCAATGTTCAATTTAAGTTAACTAGATGTTCGCTTTTAATAATGATCATGAAGTATATGTGACAATTAGTTAATAAAAATCTTTAAAAAAAAAAAATAACTTATGCTCATTTAAAGTTGATACATGTTCATTCTCTTTGCATTATATGTTCATTCTCATATTAAAATATGTACATTTGCCATCTAATACAATATTTAATTTTATAATTAAACATATTCATTATTGGCTCATTCTCATATTAATAGATATTTGTTTCAATTTTTAATACTTGTTTGTTATTATATACTCCCTCCGTCCCCGAAAGAACGAACCTTTTGGGCTGATTTCGCGGGTATTAAGAAAGTGAAAAAGATAGTAGTAAAACTACATTGGAAAGTGAAATTCACATAGGGTTTGTAAAAAAAAATAGAGAGGGAAATAAAAGTACATGAAAAAGCAAAATTTACATGAAAAAGCCAACTTTGCACAAATATTATTGCAAATGGGAGAGTATTTTAATGCAAATGAGAGGATCATTTTGGGACTAGATTTAGGCCATAAGGGAAATTCTTTCGGGGACGGAGGGAGTAAAAAATACTCAATTAAATTTTTATATTTGTTCATTCTCGTATTGAATATGTTCCTTTGACTTTTGGCATATGTTCATTTTTATGTTGAAAGATGTTCATATAGATTTTACTATTTGTTCATTCTCATATTGAACTATGTTCATTTTATGACAATGTGTTCAAATTTGTTTTGTAAATGTTTATTTAATTATCATTTTTTGTTCATAGTGTATTTTGATTTACTAACATTTTCCTTTAAAATATTTTGATCTCTTATTACACAGGACAATGAAATAAAAAAAAGTTGAAGACGATTATGTGTATGTTGAGAAAAAGATATGCATAAAAAACAAACAAACATCATTAGAGTAGAAGGGGTACGACCACATGACAAGGATGATGATCTTATATACTCTTACCAAATGTATTAAATTAAAAGACAATAGTTATTTTGTAAGGCATAGATATACGATATGTGTATTAAGATTTGTACTTTTTTATTATTAATAAAATTAAGCATTTGTACATTTGAAAAGTTAAAAGAGTTACCTTTTATGCTTAAGAAACAGTATGTATAAATTAATTTAACATGATATTATAATTGTAATTGAATTAATTTAACTCTACATTTAAAAATATTTTTTCAAACTAAGTTTATTAATTTAACTAAATAATAAGACAAATCAATAAGAAAAATTGTCTTAAAATAAAAATGGAAAAATATACTAATTTGAATATAACACATCGTATTAGCAAGATTGAACATTTAATGATACAAAATTGAACATTTTATATGTTATTCAAAACCCTATATATATATATATATATATATATATATATATATATATATATATATATATATATATATATATATATATATATATATATATGAACATTTTATATGTTATTCAAAACCCAAAAAATTATAAGATGGCGTTATTATGATAGAAAGGGGGGTGCAGGCAGAGCTACCTACATAGGGTGTAGGTAAAATTTTGTAATGTCATTTTCCAATATGGCCCACTAAATCTAATTAAATAAACAATTTTAAGTTTTTACAAAAATATTAAAAGTTAAATAAATAAATAATAAAGCAATATAAAATTAATAAGGCCCCACTTTTTTGTCAATTAAGACTCAAATTTGATTATCTAAATTTAACAACTTTCTTTTAAAATATCTAAGTTATGATACCAACTTATTGATATCCTTTACAAAAAATGCGCTCTCTCTCCTTTAAAAATAAATAAAACTTTAATGAGTTTCATCATTGGAGATGGTCTAAGAGTACCTAATAGTTAAGTTCACCCCATTAATAAAAATAACTTGAAAAAAAAAATTAAAAAAAAAAAAATTATATTGCATCACAATATCACATTAAGGAAATAGCTAGGAATTGAGTTTTTTTACTTCACAAGTGATAAAGTAGAAAAAACAACCTTAATTACTTCGTTACAAAAAATAAAGCTAGAACAAGATGCAAAAATGAAACAACAATATAACACAAGTTTAGACTAGCAGAATGACTAGAAGATGAAGAAGCTCTTCCAATAATCTCACCGGAGCTCGGTGCCGGACCATATGCCATCACATTAGGGCCACTCGGCGCGTTCGCCTTAGGGAAAAATGAGGAAATGGCTGGTGATGCTGAAGAAGTGGAATCCGATGGTGTAGTAGTTGGGTATGGAAGCACGGCCGGAGACGCCGAAATCATGTTTATTGATGATTTAGTAGCTACAGCCTCCACCTCCATACCAAGTACCATGATAGTCATTACCAGTATGATAGCTTGGATTGCTAAAGCACTTGTTACTTTGGTCATACTAGTTGCCATATTATGCTTAGTATTGTTTATTTTTGGTACTATACTACTTATAACTTGAATTTGCTTTGCTTATATTTATATAATAAATAAATAATGTAGATTTAGATGCAAAATTTTATGGGAGATGAATGAATAATAATTTTGGATAGAAATTTGATTATGGTATCACGAGAAACTTTAGTGTTGTATAGTGTAGTGTAGCATATATTGGGTTGGTGTGTTCCCCACAAATTGTGGTAAGATTTTGGTTTGGTGTGCTGTGTTGGGCTCTGCATTTAGAGATTCTTTGGTTTTTAGTGATGTCTTTACTTGATGTGGGATCCAATGCGGTACTCAGTTCGCAGGTTAAACAGACATTTTTGTGTCGAGACACATGGTTGGATTACCAGCTAATCACATGGGCAGTTTAATGCATTTCATCCGTCTCAAACGAAGTAATTGATATATTTAGAGCTTGTTTGGTTGACATAGGAAGTAAATTTTCATGGGAATTTCTAATTCATGGGAAATTATTTCCTTTATTAAAATTTTTAGGAATTACGTAAATATATTTGGTTGTCATGTAGAAATTTGTAAATTATGGGAATTGTGAATGACCAAGGGAGGGGTGGGTAAGTAACTTCCCATGTTTTGTGAGAAGTGAAAATTTCCATGAATTGTGACTTTTTCTATTTTTGCTTTTTAATTTCAACCAAACAACATACCCAAAAGGAAATTCATGGGAATTTTGAGTGCCTATGAAAACTAGAGGCAGCCAAACAAGCCCTTACTGTTTTTTTCATTATTCATATTCTAAATGTTCATACTTTCTCCGTCTCTAAAAAAGAATCTATTTGAGTTTTTCACATGAATTAAAAAAGTTAGTGGAAGTATATAAGTGCATGTGGGGTTTGAGAGAGATGAAAGAGAAGAAAAAAAAAAGTGATTGAGAATAATTTAAAAGAAGGAGAGAGAAAGTGTTGGAAATTGATGTAAAAAGTCACCATTTATATAAAAAAAAGTAATGAAAGCTCAAAAAGTAGAGAATATTATTAAATACAGAGTATATTAATATTAATGGTATTTGAAAAAAGCAAATAAGATTAACATTTTGGGGCACCAAAAATGGAATAAGTGACCATCAAATTAGGAACGGAGGGAGTACAACCTTAAATAGAAATAGGCTCTTAATTTTGGGCTTCTCATAAATTAATACAAGCTCTTAATAAAGGAACGGAGGGAGTATAAAGTTTCAAAATAATAACTTTGTTACTATATTTTTACTAAAATTGAACTGTATATATCTTCAGTTTTCTTTTAAGTGTAACACACTTTTTTGACATTCCTTTTAAAGTTGATTAGAATATTTGAATGAGCGACTTTATCAAAATAATTTGAATATCAAGATCAGAGAAAGATTAGGTATTACATTTATTAATTATTTTGATTAATTTGTTCGTTTACAACATTATTTAATCTTTTCCTCAAAGTTCATACCAAGGTGTATTGCACTTAAAAGAAAACAAAGAAAATATATTTAAAGTAAAACTAATGCACTAGCATGTATTTTAGTAGTGTCAATTATTTTGAGACAGAGGGAATATGATACTCCTTTCGTATTTAAGTAACATACTAGATTTCATGTGAAGTTTTACTAGAAATATACTCCCTCATTCTAATAGTGTATCAACTTGACTAGAAATTTATCGATGTACAACTTTGAACATTAATATCATTATTATCTAATAAAAAATAAGTAATATCAAGTTGATCAAAATTTTATATGATAACATTTGACCTTAACTCCTTACATAAGAGTGTTGAATCAAGTCAAAATTAGTTTGTAAATAGCATGAAATTCAAAACGATGCACTTATTTAGATGCATAAAGATTATAAGTTGCATTGTTTGAGAATCAAATATTAGAATATGAGACATAGAAAAGAATTTTAATTTTAATTTTAATTGAATATATTTTGATTCTTTCTCCCTTCATTTAGGATTTTAGGGCATGCATGACTTTTGCCAGAATGTCAAGCAGTGGTGGATCCAGGAATTGTACCTAGGGGGTTCAAATTTCATCAAACACTCGATATTCGAATGTACGGATATAAATCGAGTATTCAAGTGTAAAATAGAGTGTTCAAATAAACACCAATACACAAGTACACAACAAAATAAGTCCAAATTCCAATAAGAATTGGGTAGGGTTTTTAATTTTGTAATCAGCATTGTCTATGAGAAAAGAAAGAGAAACAGAGGCAGTAAGGACTAAGGGGTAGGGAAAAAAGGAGAAAATTAAAAATAAAATAAAATAAAATAAAATAAAATAAAAACTAAGAATGCATCCTGGTGTCTACTCGAACCCGGACCTTTTGTCCAAGAATTACTAACCTAACATTGAATACATTCATTTTGAATATTATTTATATAGATTCTATGTTTTTTTTTTAATAAAATTGCCATTTTTTCCGGATTTAACGGGCTGGGGTTCAGTTGAACCCCCGAACCCCCGCCGGATCCACCCCTGATGCCAGGGACTTTCTCCCCCTTTTTTTATTTATTTATTTTTTTTAACAAGTAATACAAGTATATTCTTAATGTGATTGATTTGTTCTTTACTTTATTCGGGATAGTCACACAAAAACACACCAAGGAAGGAAAAAAAAAACATTATTTTGTATAATATTTGAAGTCATTTAAACATCAAGGTGATGAGGTAAATTTTAACACTTCGTATTTATGTAGATTTTAAATTTATCAAGTATTAACCAAGTTTTATTGTACTAAACTTGATAATATTTTGACCAGCACTTAAAAACTCACTAACTAGCTGGATTCATTAACACTCTATAAAAAGCCAAATGACATTTACTAGTGAACTTTAAATATAGGTTATTTACCAAGTACATAAAACATTAAGTCAAACAAAGGTTTTCTTCAATGAAGTCACAATCATTGATAAGTAGGTTTTGCATCATGCCACATCCGTCGCATACGTCTCTTGAATTTGCGGTTGAATCGAAATGATGGTCTAAAGATTTCTTGTAGGCAAGAGAATAATTTTCATATGATTCATTTGAATATATTCGAAAATTTGACAACCTTTAACATCTCGTACAAGAAAACGTTTTGCGAGAGACCGGACTCACCACTAAGAGTGTTCATTATTCAGATTAAAACCGAAATCCAATCCAAAACAAACCAAATTATTAATTTGGATCGGATCTGAACTTTAAATCGAATCGGATCAAATTGAATTTTTTTTCAAAATTCAAATGTTCAGATCAGATTGACCTTGTTTGGATCCAAAAAACCAAAATAACTGAAATATGAAACCGTTATTTTATAAATAAGTATTGTTACTATAAATTTTGTTAAACTATTTTTATCATTATATAAATATTAATCGTGTAAACCTATGTTTTCGATACTTGTATTAATCATGTACACTATACTTTCAAGAATTGAATTTTTATTATTGCATTTCTATCTTTATAATCGCATTAGGCCTAAAAAATTTGCAACGTATTTAATTTAGATTTTTGGATCAGATTCAAATAACCGAATTTTAATTCGGATAGGATCAGATTAGATTTGGTGAGGAATTCGAATCGAATTGGATTTGATGATTGAAAACCGAAATTTATTTCGGATCGGATTAAATTTGGGCTAAATCCAAATCGAAAACCGAATGAACACCTCAACTCACCATGAGTCCAATATATCTAACATTAATAATCTAATATCTGACACTAATAATATAATATCTAACATTATTTATATTGGACTCACCTATATATATATATATATATATATATATATATATATATATATATATATACTTCCTATGTTCTTTTAGTTGACACCTTTCTATTATCATGCTTGTCAACGCATGTTTTTAATGATTAATATGTTTAACTATCAACATTGTAAAATTATAAAAAGTGGATATTAATAAAATATACTTCATACATTGAAGCAATTCAAACAAGATCCCACATGAATATGTTTATCATATCTATAAACCACAAAGTGAGTCAAAGCATGTTGTGTGAATAGTGTAAAAGTCAAACGGTGTCAACTAAAAAAAACGGAGGAATGCCCTGTTCACTTCACCTTAAAAAAATAATATTAAGTAAAAATAATTTCAGTTCAGTAAAATTCAGTTTTCTTAAAGAAGAATTATAATAGAAAATCAGTAAAAATAATTTCAGTTCAGCAAAAATAATTTCAGTTCAGTAAAATTAATTTAAGTTCAGTAAAAATAATTTAAGTTCAACAAATATAATTTTGTTTCAGTAAAAATAATTTCAGTTCACCAAAAATAAGGTGAAGTGAACGGGGCGAAGTGTATAATAAATCCTTACCCACAATAATATCCTAAGAGGAACGAACAACTAGTTGTTGTAGATTTGTTAAACTTAACAATTAAAAATTTAAGGTAAAACAAAGAAAAAGAGTCAAAAATAGTCTAAGTCCCTTTATTAAAGTATTGATTGTAAACATAAATATTTAAAATAATAATTATAATTAAAAATAAAACTAAAATTAGCTACCTATATGGGCTATATGTACTGATTTGTTAATCTATGTAGAGGCCAAACTAAAATTTCCCCTATTTATACTTGGTCTCTTATACAGTATATGCTGAGAGCCAGATATTGAATAACTTTCTTTTGGACAAGAATATAAAAATGCTGAATGAGCGGGCTATAGCTGAAATAGAATTGGATGCTGTCATTTGTCTACTTGTGACAAAAGCTGTTACAAAGTTGGATTAAGATACGAGTAAATTGTATGAATGCATTGAACAGATCACAGATGATGATGAATGATTTAGATGGAATAGCCTGACTGCTGGGGCATCTAACAGATGTACAACTTAAATTTGCCGTTCCTATTATTATCGTGTTTGAGTCCATCCATCGGCCTATTATCCCAGATCAATATTCCTGATACAGCATAAGAGTTGCATTGAATATTTGAATCTGAGGGGGGCTGCCTTATTTCAGTTGGCAGAAGCTCCATAATGTAAACAATGTATTGCTGAAGCTTCTTCGAGATTCTACAATTGAACTGTTGATCGAGATCCAAAAATAAGCACTCGGTTTGGGGACAATCTCAAAAAAGGAAAATTATCTCATTTTTAATTCTGAAAAATACTTGTCTGTATAACGTACAACTCATGTCAATGCTTACAGATTACAAGGACTCAAGACACTGACCCCAAATCCATTGCTTAATCTGGGCTTAAGGAACCAGGAAATAAATAGGGGTATAAGGTTACAGTAAACAATAAAAATTACAGTTACATATGCAAGACATTGGGTAGCAACATGATGAAACAAAAACAATGGCTCCTTGCAATATTGCTTTATGCAAATCCCACGCATCAGAGGACTAAAGAAGCCTCAGGTGAGCTGTATCGTTTAATCTTTTTATCTGCCAACCAGTTTTCCAAGAATGTTGTAACACAGTCACAGAAGAATCCTCTACACAAATCTTATGTGACATCACTGGGCTGCAACCGAGGATGCCCAGCAATAGGCACTTGATAGAAGCTGAATGACTAAAGACTCCAATGCAAGTTAAGGAATTCTGAGTATTTATATCACTAATAGAGCTTTGTCGGCTTGGTTCCTTGGGGGACATCTCCTCCTCATGGTAGTTTTCAGTCCTATCACCTGTTGTAGTAACCACCTGCAGCCTGCTTTTTCCAGATTTTTTCCTGGATAACTGCCGGTGTCTGTAAAGCAAATCCCACTGTGGTGCAGGGTAAGACTGTCCATCTCGATCATTAATAGAGTTTGCATAAACATGTGAACTCTGTTGGGAAAACCCGCCATCATTTGTGCGAGGAGAGAGAAAATCTGATCTGAGCTTTTCAGGCAGAACCAGTAAAGTCCCATGCAGGAACTGAACCATTCGGAATTCCACTTGCCTGAGTGACTCTCCAGACGGTGCGGCAAAATCTGGCTGAAGTCTGTCTACTATATTCAGTATGTCAGGAGTATACATTTCAGAGCGCGGGCAACCCTCCCAATGGCCCTGGCTCATATCTGTGAGTGCATCAGCTGACTGTATCTGTTGCTCAGGAAAACTCATCTCCTGCACAGATGCATTGATGAAAATAAATTCCAGGAATATAAGATTTCAGAAAGCCATATTTCAAGTAGCATACAAAAACAAAAAGCAAGAACAAGATGCATTATACGTCACTTGATATTCTTGGTATAGCAGTCGAAACCTTGTCCATGACAAATGCAGTTGTTAAGATATAATTTTGAAGATGTATTAAATTAAGCCAAGCAATCAATCAATCAATCAAAGCCTTAATCCCACAAGGGAAGATTCCACAAGTGACATACAGGACACTGAGAATGAAAAGCAGGGGCAGGGTCTGATTCTCTCAATAAATTGAAATAGGGCATCAAGATGTAGAATAATGCAGTTCACCATGTTTCAAGGAAATGAAGGATGTGGCAAGCATATTTCCTAAACAATATTGCGACACGGTCCAACAATTCTTGGATCTGTGCACAGTTATTCTATGTGATAAAATAGAAATAGTCCATCAAGCATTATTTATAGATTGCTATTAGTAATGCAAAATGGAGAGCAATTATATTACTCCGTATGATTTATGGCACTTCAGTTGCATCCTTTAGTGGTTGATTTTAATGAAGCAAGCAATTAATTTGGGTCAAAAATAATCCACATATATGTATTCACACAATGTTTAACTGAAATCCGGTCTTTAGACTATAAATTTTGAAACACTCCATCATATGCAAAATCTAGGTTTCCAGAAGCACAAAATCATTCAAAGAATTACTCATTCTGCCCCTAAATAAAAGTCCAATTTGACCAAAGATCTTGTCCGTAAATAAAAGTCTTATTTCTCTACTTTCTTTCTTACTATTTTATTTTTATTATTTAAAATCAACTTCAATCAACCAAACCCCATTTTTTTCACTTTTATCAACAAACCCCACTAACTTGTTTTTTATATTCACCTTCAATCATTCAAGCCCCACTTCTTTTTGTATTCACCTTTAATTAACCAAACCCCACAATCTTTTTTTTTTTTTTTTTTAATTAACGTTCCTAAATACTTGTGCAAATGGAAAATGAGACTTCCATTTGGAGAGGGAGGGAGTAAATGTAATTAATTTTTGGCAACATCATAAATACATGACAATTAGAAGAGTGCATACGTGTGAAGAAAAATTGTGACATTTACACCCCAAAAACCATAAAAGCAGAATACATGTATAATTTGAAAGTAATTCATCAGTTACTTCTATCTATTCAACCTATCTCAGGCTTTTAAATTTGAATGTTTATTTTATTATTTTATTTAAGTTAAGAAATTTCTCTTCAAGGCATATAACAGTGAGCAGTGAGGCCCTTATCTAATAGATAAAATATGGCACAGAGTCAAACACAGCACAAGCAGCTTAATGGTCAAGTAAATGCTTTTTTCAGAATCTTAAACCACAGCATAGACTTATAATTTGTACATTAACATTTAACAAGAGCGTACAGCAATTGAAAACAGAAGCTAGGGTATCTTGTCCATACAAGCCAATGTATACAACATCAGACTGTCCGAAAATGTTTGCAATGTGATTATATTCAAGCTACTAATTACTTAATAAAGAATTAATTAGTGGTTGATAGTACTTCCTTAAATAAACTATAGTAAACACTATAGAGCAGAGGGAATAATTATTACGACTGTTTCATATTGACTCCATGGAAGCTAAAAATGGAACTCCTTGCTGTTTGAGGAGTTTTCAAGCCAAAAAGGTTCCTTTGTTTCTAGTTCCTCCGTTTTAATTTAGTTGCAACACACCCCCTCGGCATGCATTTTAAGGAAGATATTAGACTATGTAAACGGATAAAGTAATTTATAAAATTTTACCACCTATAAGAAGAAAGGGATAAGTTGCTACGGTTTAAATTTCATAACTTAATTCATTCGTTCACCTAGTTTAATCACCTCCTCACAAAGCGTGATAAAAAGGTGTGTTGCAAGTATAAAAAAACAGAGGAAGTATATGATTGGGTTGTCCATAAAATTGGTCAGTAAGTGAGGCTTTCAGCTTACAATTACCCAAAAAAAAAAAAAAGGAGGAGAGAGAGAGAGAGAGAGAGAGAAAAGGTAATATCTTTCATGAATTAACTTCTAAGATCCTACTTTGGTTATGGATATTATTATCAGGCTGAAATGGAGTCCAGCATCCATTTACAAAAACTGGGCTTGAAGGTGAGAGATAAGAAGTCAATCTAAAGCCTAATTATTGACAGGTGAAAGGTCAAGGAAGAGACAATGAGTGTATCATATAAGAGAAATTAGAAGCTATAGGGGCACAATGCTTACACATTTCTACAGTGGCTAAGCAAAGTATATTATTGGGGGATTGTCCTACAAAGGAGGGTATTGGACTTCAAAGTTAAGAGTGGTATGGCAAGTAGGGCTATTAGATAGCAAGTTGCCAGCTGGACTTATTGCTTGTAATTTTGATTCAGGGCCCTTTCTAGTTAGAGATGGGAAGTTCATATGCCAACGCCTCAAGAGCCCCATCTATCTGCATTCCTAATTTCACAAGTGATGTCTTAGGAATGATGGAGCAACAAGCAGCCAAGTAATGAGCAGGCTGTGAACTTCAATTTGCAAAACAATTAAAAGAAAAGTGCAAAAGTCCTACGAGCCAAAAGAAAAGGAAAAAATCTCCCATGTAAAGGGTAGAAATATTTAAGGGAGACAAGGTAGAGTAGTTAGAACCTTGCACTCTTGCAGGCAGCAAGTTCTGATAAATCCATATACTACTACTAAGTTTTGATATATCACAACCCCCGTCTCCTTTTGAGGATTTTCTTTCAGTTGTTTTACGATAGAACTGAGTTTTCCCTTCTTGCAGCAGTGCCTTAGTCAGGTACAACCTTACAACAAGTCTCGATCAAAAATTTTGGGTTCACCTGCATCATTCCAAAGAGTTGACGTGCCTCCATGAATCCTTTAACATACATCAATCTGTCATGGGTGTAGTTGGCCTTTGCCAAGACAACATTCCATTGTCCAGTTATTAATTGTTATTTAATTGGAATGATTGATGTGATAGGAATCAGTGGCTTTTTCATTTTTGAGCGTCCTAAATATAAGTAAAAATCCTATGAATACAAGTGACATTTATGATTTTTTAAAACAATTCACCTATAATCTTTTTTACACAATTTCCCCCCTCTCCTCCTTCCCTTATTATATACGAATTATATTATAACCTGATTAACCTGTAAGCCACATTATGTATTTTCCACAATTAACTTTTACACAATTGTAATTGGAGGTTATTCTAATTGCTAAATTGGGAAACTGCTGATATTTTTCCGATAGACAAACTACCAGAAATATGAACTGGTATTATTGAATGGCGTCTTTTGACTATTCTGTATTTTAAAATTTTGACTTATTCTGTATTTTTCCTTTTTGGAAGAAAAGATTTTAAACAGTAGCAGAGCAAATTCCAAAAGAGAAGTGTAAAGAGTTTTTGGGACAGAAGAAAAAGGGAAGTGTTGAATATTTTGGAGGTACGAAGGGAGTACATTGAACACCTTCATTGGTTATTAAAGCCTCTCAACTCAAAGAATTAGCTTCAGTAGAGTCCAAGGTCATCACTACAAATTTAGTTGCCAGTAATGTATGTGCTAAAATCTGTCTTATAAACTTCTTGTAAACTTTCACTTGAGACACTAAGACTTCTTTTTCATAATACTTGGACTTCATTAGCCTGTTTAGGGCATCAAAGTGGTCTTTTTCTCAATGATTTTGACTATTTGTCTTGCGTGTCTAGATTCTGGAAGGAAAGCTAAAACTCAAATTTGGGTATCAAAGAACAAAGTTTGACAAGTGAAAGAATCTAATTATGTCGAGAACTTTCATCCCAATACCCAAAAAATATATATCAAGTTAAAAAATGGAAGAAAGGTAATTTTACTTTTTTTTTTAACTGTGCTAAAATGCTCAAACACTAACCTGATTAGACAAAAAACACAAAAAATTATTGTGCTCTTAAGCCCACTAGATCTTTATTCAAAAAAAAAAAAAAAAAAAAAAAAAAAAAAAAAAAAAAGCTCACTAGATCTTTATTTCATAAATCACAATCTTTATTTTGAAGCCTGCCGATGAATCTAATAACTATGACTCGACCAATGTCACACAAAGAATTGTCTAAGCCCATGAGACATACGAACTAAAAAGGTGAAACATTCTCCATTTTAGGCACTATCTGGATTATCTGGAAGGACTAAACGACCAGTTCCCTTTCCAAAAAGGCATTAGAGGTTAATCTGGTTTAGAATGTAAAATGTAAAGACTCGATTCCACAATGATAATAAGGCTTTTACACATCACAAGAAATGATAGAAACACTCCAAATAGATTTGATCATCTGAGGTCATATTGTTATTTACTAAACTATTACCAAGGAGGAGGAATCCAAGAAACAAAGAGAAAATCGTTTTGAGTTAAACACAAAACTTATATGCATGCACTTTACGTTGCTCATAATAAGATATTTTCACAACACACATTTTTCACATTGATTTCCTAGAAATTTTTGTTTTTGTTTCTGCTAAAGCATCCAAGTATAAAACTCAGTAAGAGTAACTAAAACACATAGTGCATAAACAATCTAGCAACATAACGCCTTTAAAAACATCAGAAATCTTATCATGATGAATTAGCATAGAAGAAGGTCCTCCTTAATATATGTACATATTAGGCCAGATCATATTTGATTGTCATATTTGCTTAAATGTGTCTACTGCTTTCCTCAAGGTATGAAATTTACTCCACGAATATAATCAATATAAGATCAACATATCCTCAAGAGTGCAGCTTCTTGCTTGTACTGCTTTAAGTGCACATCACGCCAGCAGTCAGTATGCAACTCGAGAACCAAACAAGATGGAAAAGACCCATGGTCCACAACAGGAAGGAGGTATATGGATCCCTTGTCAGTTGTCCTAAACCAACTATCTTAAGGTATATACCCAAGTCCAAGTTTTAAGCATTTGAGAGATAAACCCTATTGAAGTATTTGTGTATAAACAAGCACAGCTAAAATTAATTCCTCAATGCTCTTAAGCAATCACCATCACAAATTGATGAAACCAATTTAAACTCATTTCAAAATTCTATAACTACATCTATGAAAATCCTTTTTAGTCTTAGTCCCCATTCCCACCTTTCCTGCCATGTTTAGTACTCCACTAACTACAAAATACAATTAGCTCAACAAACTCTCATTATTGTTATACTCAAACCAACGCCTTTGTAGACACAATACAGCATATACTTGGATAAATGCTCACATAAGAACTCCAATAACTTCCTTTTACCATATGGCATTGTCTCTCCATTTGAGAGTCTATATTAACTCCAAACACAATTTCAAAACCATATTTCGACCTTACATTTCAAGAATGTCCCTCATAACCAACAAATGGTAAAAGTTCAACTTCTCCCATATACCACATTGTCAACACTAAAACATAATACAAACAATTCCACAATAATCAATAGCATCCAATTGCAACAAAAACATTAAACAAACAAAACCCGAAAAAATTATACCTGACAAACAGAAACAGCAGTAGCTTTAGCTCGATCCAAGGGAGAAGTATAAACAGCATTAAACCTAACACCTTGAGAATTCAAAAACACAGCCAAAGCCCTAGCTTGCCTCTTCCCATTAGTAGTCAACCCAGCATTTGGGCATCTCCCACTAATCAAATCAGGCCTCAAACTCATCTCACTTTCTCCATGATTAATCAAATAAACCTCCATCACACTACCCCTATCTCTCTCATCTTCAATCAATAGCATCCCATCCGACGAGTAACTCCTGCCGAAGCTCACAGTAGGCGGCGGGGGCGGAAGCGGAGGCGGCGGCGCAAGAACATTGTATGGGTCCCACACCTTGATAGAGGGTCCCATCCTAGGGGTCCCTAGAGAGGAAAGCTGAGGAGAAAGAGGGGAAGCTGAAGCATAACATGGTAACATCTCTGGTTCTTGTTCTAGAACCTTCTTTACAGTGTGTGAATCTCCTTGTCCTGTAACTCCATTTTCTTCTTCATCATCATCATCTTCTTCTTCATCTTCAAGAGTTTGGACTGATTGATTGGAACCCATTTGGGTTTTTTTTTTTTTAGCTAGATTATGAAATTGTGCTGAAATCTGGCTGATTTTGTCAAATTATGATCTGGGTCATTTGCATATTGCAAGAACAAGTGATGTTTTAGAAGCAAGAATTATTGGGCTTGTTTTGGGAGTTGAGAAATTTAAAAAAAAAAAAATTGGGATTGTAAATTTGAATGATTATGTTTAATTATTGATAATTGGAGTAGTGAAGTTGGTTTGCTGGATGAAAGAGTGTGGGATTGCCGGGAATTGAGGAAGAGTGAAAGGCAGATCTGATGTGATGAGAGCTTTTACATTTACAATGAAACTTTGTTGTTTGTGGATTGGTAAGAACTAAGAAGAATCTTTGAATTTAAAGTTTACTGTGCAAACTTGAGATAAATTTCCCAATTTCAGTCACATGACACTAGGGGTGTTCAAAAATCGATTTGGACCTAAAAATTGGCCCAGATCACAATAAATTAACCGGTTCAGTTTCTGGGTCTAGAAATTTATTTTTTCGGTCCCATTTGGTCCAAACTCCCATAAAAACCGGTCCTTGACAGGACTGATTTTTCCTTAAATTTATGCATAAAATCTTAAACAATGGTTAAGATTATTCTTAATAACCTTTGAAAACTTTTAAGGGTTTTTTTTTAACTATGCCCCCAAGTTCTTCGGTTTTTAAGCTGTACCCGTGCTTTTTCAAATTTATAAACAATACCCTTTGACAGCCATATCCGTTAACGAAAGTTAAGTTATTTTATCAACAATGGTGTCGTGGCGTTATTAATTTGATACATGTCCCGTTCTAATTGGTTTAACACTTTAAAAAAAGTTAAAAAATCAGAAAATAAAATAATAAAAAAAAAAGGTTATGATTAATGCCAAAGGTTATTGTTAATAAAAATTAGTGAGGTTGAGGGCATAGGTTAGACGTTTGAAAAAACATGGGCACAACTTAGAAACCGAAAAAGTTTGAGGGCATAACTTAGAAAAACCCAACTTTTATAATAAATCGTTGTAATAGTTTAAATGATCGAGTTGTAATAGCTTGTCATGACACCCAAAACTTATTGGCTAGGCTTATGAACGCATATACTAATAATCGTTAACAATCATAGCCTTACATAGATTCGGAAATGTAACACTTAAAAATATATATACACTATTCATATTTTAGTTGTAAGTTTTTTTGTGTTGTAATATGAGTTTTGTTGCGAGGTATAATATATATCCTCCGTTACTTTTAGTTGCAACACTTGAAATATATATATATATATATATATATATATATATATATATATATATATATATATATATATATATATATATATATATATATATATATATATATATATATATATATATACACACACACTATTCACATTTTTATGACTGATCTTTATTTTTATTGATTTTTTTTGTTGGGCAAATAGTCATGTGGGATCTTATTAGATTCATCTCTATATATATGTTTTAAATATTTAATCTTTAGATTTTTTACAGGTCTATAATCAGAGATATGGAAGATCAAAATTATGCATTGACAAGCGTGAAAGTTAAAATGTTACAACTAAAAAGTTAACGGAGAAAGTTTCAAAAGAAAAATGTCTAATTAGGTGATGAGGTAAGTAAAACACAGAGGGAGTGATTTCGATGGGTTCATGTACGTGAATGTTTTTTTTTTTTTAATTTAAGAAATAGTAATAAAGTGGATTTTATCCATCAACAGGCGCTTTAATGGAGGAGAGAATGAGAGTAGGGAAGTAAAGGAGGAAGGAGAGAGAAAAAGAGGGTTTAAAAGAGAGGAAAAGGTTGGAAGTTGGAAGGGAAGGAAGACTAAAGAGGAGAAACAAGTATGGGAATCATAAAGGCCATAAACACACTTAATAAGTTAATATGACATAAATGAGTATATTAGTAAATAAACATTTTTAGGGGTAAAAGAGGCATCACACTATTCATAAGAGTTCTTTTGAACTTTTTATAAGGTACGGATGAGCTTTTTTGTACTTAACGTAACATACAAAAAAAACGCTAAAGTAAGTTTTTCCTATACTATTTTCGAGTTTTCCATAATATTATTAAAAATTTAGCCTTTTTTAAATAAAATTTTAAAATCGGCCCAAAGCGGTCCGGTCTGGATTTTTGGACCGATTTTTCAGTTCGGACGGGTTCGGTCCTAGCTTAATGGGCCTAGTCCGATCTTGGACCGATGAACATCCCTACATGACACAACTCATTATTACTGAAACCTTTTTTTTTTTTTTTTTTGAAATACTAATTACTGAAAACTTGATTAAAACCTTGTTCGGTATTTAGGTGGAAGCTAATTGATACTCTCTTTATTAAAATATGTATTGAGATGAATTTAACAAGTATGAACATGACTATATTTAATTTTATTTATAAAGCAAAATATTAGTCAAAACTCAAAACAGTATATATGAATAATGCTAAAGTCAAATTGGGGCACTTAAATAAAAATAGAGTGAGTACTCTATATATGGAGTAATTGATTGCTCCTTTTTTTTTTTTTTTTTTTTTACTCCGTTCGTTTTCTAAAAATTATGTTTGGGTATTTTGTTTACCAACTTTTATATGAGCAGGGGCGGAGCCAAGGGGGGGCTAGGGTGGACCATGGCCTCCCCCTTGGCTCAAGATAAATACTAAATTTTGCTTATACTTGATATAAGTTGTAGTGTAGAGGAGTTGGTTTTTGCCATATGATTGTGGACAAGAGGTCAAGAGTTCAAACCTAGCAACTAACATTTTGTAGTTTTTTTTTTTATTTTATATTTTTATAGTAAATGTAATCAACAAACTCAATAGTAGTTGCGATTTACGAAATTACACATATATAAATATGATCTTGCCCCCCCCCCCCCCCCCACTTAAAAATTCTGGTTCCGCCACTGTGTATGAGGCTCGTCACATGACATCGTGTGGCCAACCATTATGGAGATTATTTCATTAGTGTTACATGGATTACTCGGTCACTGCTACAAGAGTTATTTCACCAATTTTACGGAGTATAAAGGTTACTCAGTCAATGTTGTAAGAGTTACGTACCCAGTCAGTATAACGAGGGTTAATTGGTTAGTGTTATAGAGGTTACTTTGTTCATTTCCATGTGGTCACATGGTGTGGTCAGCCTTGTTGTCAAAATCGTTATTCGAATCGTAGGATCATGCAATCCTACGATCCCATTTTAGTCAACTCGGATCGGATGCAGAATCACAAAGTAAATAGGATCGGTCAAGATCATACAGAATTGGATAGGATCGGACGATCCTATTTTCCCCTTAAATTATAATTGGATTGTATAGAATCGCCCAAAATCGGACAAAATCGTGCAGGATCAGTCAGAATCAGATAAGATCGGTCAAGATCATACGATCCTACTTTTTAGTTATTAAAATGAGCCTAAAGCAATCAAACTTTCTCTAAGATAAGAAAATTACTATCCAACTACTAAAACTATAAATTTCGCCATTTTTATGGCTTAAAAAAACGTGTATCTAGTTTTATCGCAGCCTTTTTATTACTCCTTTTATCAACTTCGTATGTTATTACGATTCTACGATCTGATTTTAATTTATCAATTCGATCCTACTCCTATCGCCGATCCAATGTAAGATCCCGGTCTCGATCCAATGTAGGATCCCGATCCTAACAACCCTGTCAGACGCATACAAAACACGTTTTTTGTTTTGGGAGTAATAGTACTTTCTTTGTTTTTTAAAGTGCATCGCTTTGACTTTTGTACTATTCAATACTACGTTTGACTTTTATAACTATTTCAAAATAAATAAACAAATGTTATTATATAATAAATATAATATATCATTAGGTTAGTCACAATGCCTATTTTCATAATTTAATTTTGTTACAATTTTTACTAATAAACAATTAAAGATCGATATGAAATTATGAATGGTTAAAGTTACATCTTGGCAAATATACTAGTCAAACTGATGCATTTATTAAAATAAAAAAATAAATAAATAAAAAAGTAGTAAAGAGAAAATCCAAATTTATCTATGAGATAAACTTGTAACATATCTCCTCTCACAATATTTTTATCGGTTTTTTTCACCATATACTCCTGAATTTTTTGTTTATTCACCATATACCCATGAAAATTTTCAAATTCACCATATACCCTTGAGTTGTTACTAAAATTCATCATATACCCCTAATGACAACAAGATGAGTGGAATATGATTAATTATGCATCGAAACCACCTTAGCTTTCTCCCTCCATCTCCGAAACCACTTATCTCCTTTGTCCAATCCCTGAAACCACTCCAAATCTCCATAATCATATCCCTATGATCGATTTTGAGGATGAGAAAAAGAAATTTTGAGGTGTTTTTGGGGGTGGAAAAAGAAAAGTGGGTGATTTTGGAGATAAAGGAATGTATTTAGGGTGGTTTCGGGTCATAATTAACCCTTATGATTGACAAAGTTAACAATCAGCAGTCATCAAGGGTATATGGTGTATTTTTGTGAAAAACTCGAGGGTATATGATGAATTTTAAAAAGTTCATGGGTATATGGTAAATAAACAAAAAAAACTCAGGAGTATATGGTGAAAAACCTGTATTTTTATTTTTTTTTAGGTGTTTAACCCGGTTCTCCATTTGGGCTAATTCGGATTCGAGGCTTAGTTATGAGTGATTCGTTAAGTTTAAGTCCCCTCCTAATTGTTGTTGCGAGAGATAAAACACACGATTCTCCCTATCAAGTATATCCTCAATCACCACTGCATCGACAACCAATTGGTTCCTCTCACAATATAATATTGCCCTTTAGTATAAATTCTTAAACACGATTTGTCTTGAGTATGTTTATAAAATCAAAACTTTATACTCCTACTAGTACAGTAGTACGGCCCTACTTTATATAAAATGAACACGATTTGTCTTGAGTATGTTTGAAAGTTGGTGTTCACTTTCCCTTCTTTTTTCCAACTCTCTTAGCTTGTTCTCTCTTATTCTCTCTCATCTATAATAAACTTTTTTCTAACCAATTTCAACAAAATGCTACGATTGTTGCAAAGGTATCCATTTATTTTTGACAAGATTTGTCACATACGCATACATAGGTACATCACTTACATGCATATATTCACCGTGAATTATTGACAAATTTCTTCGTTTTTCATTTTTTTTTTCCCCTTTTTATCAGAGAAATGAAATGGGTGTTCCATCACCATGCAAGATTTTCTTCCTCCACTTCTTCTCCTCGAAGGTATGCCATCATATTTAGCTTTACGCATTTATGTTTTCATTAATGTGTAAAGAGACACAAAGGTAATGACATAAACAGAATTTGATCTACTATACATGTCCCACACATTCAAATCCTGCAAATAAATAAACGCCTTTTTTCTTGAAAATAACTACAGTATTATTTTCAAGCAAATCAAGTCGAAGGTAATAAGATACAAACTCATGCAAGTAAGATTAACTTTGATACCTGATGATTAATAAAGTGCTTGTTCCTTAGACTTTAGAATATAGGAGCAATTGAAATTCATGTTAGAGTTGAAACTTTAATTGAGGATGACTACTCTTATTATTAGGCTTTTTGGAAATTAGGTGTGACGTGTGAGTCTTACTTTAATTCGTTGTTGGCTTTTATTTATTTTATTTTACAAAATGATTAGTTGTTTGTTGGTAACACTAATTTTGTTATCATTATTTGAGAGTTGGCTGCTAACTTTGTTTAGTCAGCCGTTAGCCTTGGCCATATAGAATTACAAGTATGTATTAATAATAATCGTAGTATGTTTGGATGACAATGGTAAGGGAAAAAGAACGTTGAAAAGTATTTGTCAATAATTGATCTTGCCCATTGGTGTTTAAGCCTCCTAAGCTACTTCTACAATATTGTACCTATATGAGGTATAAAAATATCAAAGGCTTGTTATTGTCCAAATAAGGGCTTGTTTGGTTCATCTTATTTTTTCTGGTTTGATCTGATCTGAATGACAGATTTAAACAAACTTTGACCTTAAATATACGATAATCTATACGGAAAAAATATATCAAGTAGAGTCTTGTTAGATTCGTAATAATGTGTATTTTATTAATATGTGATTTTCATAATTTTTTTCATTATGAAATTAAAGACATTTAGCGATAAAAAACTGCACATAAAACGATAATCTGATCTGAACTTATTTTTTCTGAAATAAGTAAAAATAAGGTGAATTAAACAAGGCCTAAGAGTGGCCTTGCATCATTTCCTTTTCAAACACCCAGTATGTACTCTCTCCATCTCATTTTATACATTAAAAAAAGTGAAATTACAATTATAGACAAAAGTTAGAGAGAGAAAGTATTTTCTCTATCTTTTGTCTATAATTGTACTTTTTCACTTTTTTTAATTTAAGGCAAATGAAAAATTCAAGGGTAATTTAAGAATTACAATAACATTTTGGGTATAAAGGTCTTACATAAAAGGAAACAACTATTGTCCAAAAAGACTTGTTATTGTCCAAAAATTAAAACGGGAACAACATTTTGGATCTCCAAAATAGGAAACAAGAATTATAATATGAGACGCAGGAAGTATTTAATTACTCATAAATACTATTTCCTCGGTTTCTTTTTAATTTTCATATTTTGACTTCAGCATTATCACGAAATTCCCTTTGATCGTATTTTTATGATCTATATACATATTGAAAATACAATCATATGGGGTGTTCCTGGTTTACTACTGAACCACAACACACCTATTTGCATCATAATAATTTCTATATAAGGGATCCTGGGTTTAAGATCCAAGCAATTTTGGGCCTGTACATATGTCAACATTCTTTCAATTTGCACTCATGGGTGTGTGTCTTCGGCCACCCTGTACCATATTCTATAATGATCGTGTTAAAGTAAAAAGAATCTCATATTTTCTACCATATCACTTTCTCATTTTTTATTTGTACACTATTATTTTCAGTCTCCTAGACAGTTTTTTTAAGAGGAAAGAGATAGAGAGAAAAATAAGATGGAATCATGTGGGTAGGAAAGAGATATAGAGAAAAGAATATCAAAAATAGAAAGTGTTGCAACTAATTAAAAATTTCCAAAATAGAAAAGTATAGCAATTAAAAAAATAGGAGGAAATAATATTTTTCTTGCCCTGTTTCAAAAAATAGGCTTGAAGGTAAGATTGCTCTAATCACTGGTGGTGCAAGTGGATTAGGTAAGACAACTGCCCAAGAGTTCATCAAACAAGGAGCAAATGTCTACATTGCTGATATAAATGATAAACTAGGCCTAAAAGCAGCCTTTGATTTAGGCTCAAAAGCTCAATTTGTCCAATGCGATGTTAGTGTTGAGGCCCAAGTAGCCCAAGCAGTAGACACCGTGATCGCCCACCATGGAAAACTCGACATCATGTACAACAATGCAGGCATAGTAGGCCCATACTACCCACCTAGCATAGCCAACCTCGACTTGGATCAATTTGACCAAGTCATGCGAGTCAATGTCCGAGGCACGCTAGCAGGGGTCAAGCATGCTACTCGGGTCATGAAGCCAGTTGGTTCGGGTTCAATCCTTTGCACCGCGAGCATATCTGGGATCTTAGGCGGAATTGGGCCACACCCGTATTCCATATCAAAATTTACAATACCTGGGTTAGTAAGGTCATTGGCTAGTGAACTATGCAAATATGGGGTAAGGATTAACTGCATATCCCCAAGTACAGTTGCAACTCCTTTGGTGATGGAAAATTTTAAGAAAATATATCCAAAGGCAACGAATGAACAAATAAAAGAAATAATTGGTGGATTAGAGGAATTTAGTGGGACTCAATGTGAAGAAATTGATATTGCAAAAGCAGCTTTGTATTTGGGTTCTGATGATGCTAAGTATGTTACTGGCCATAATCTTGCTGTGGATGGTGGCATTACTTGTTTTAAGTCTCTTACTTTACCATCTCCTGATCAATTTGTGTAATAACTTAATGTTAGCATCAGTTATTTTAGTAATTGAAGCTCTATTTTTGTATAATGTTTCTATTTTATTATTTTAACATACTTTTGTGTATCATAATAAATACCCAAGTTGTGCTAATAAGAAGTTTATATCAACAAGAGGTTTAAATCAATAATTGTTTCGTACACCCGAGTGGCCGGGTGTAACCTGCGCACGGTACACCCAGAAGAACATCACCCTATGAATAAAAGAACAATACCTATAAATAGAAAAACATTACATATAAATAAAAGAACATTGCCTATAAATAAAAGAATATTACATATAAATAAAATAATATTACTTATAAATAAAAAAATTGCAGTTATAATAATTTATTATACATTACAAACAAACATAAAGTACATCAAAAAGAACGTTACATATAAAATAAAGAACATTACATACAATAAAAGAACATAACTTAATTTTTTTAAATAACATTACATATAAATATAAAAGAACATTATCTTTCTGAAAAAGAACGTTATATATAAATAATGGAAAAATGCTACTACCCAAACCCATGGAAGAAGATGATGAACAACAATGGTAGTTGTTAAGTAATTAGGTTTTGATGATTATAAACTAATGATGATTATCTATCTAACGTGTTTGTTTAGTTGTGCATAGAAAGAACAAGTTATGCTTGGAACAAGGTACAAGGAATATGAGTAATGACAGGTATATATATATAAGGAACCTGAGCAAAATATAATAAGCAATAGAAGGAACAAGAGCAATGATGAGTAGAGATGGTTGATAAGCATGACGATGGTGAAGGAACCATGAAGGTAACTATGTAAATAGGTGTTTACATATGTTAGCTTCATGCATGAGGTAAGTATCCTATGCATATATGGGTCATGTATGTGTAGGAGTATTTTATTTTAGTTTAGTTTTCTGGCTTTTTTGTTAGCTCTAGCTTAGTTTGGTCTTGTTTTAGTTTTCTATTTTGTTTTTATAAATATAAATAACCTTCTATTTTCTTTTGTTATCCTCAAAAGTTTGCTCAATTTGTCATCATCAAAAAGGGGGAAATTGTTGACCATAGTGAGGTTTTGATGATGATGTTAATGATTGAGCAAACTTCTATCTAATAAGAGTCTTCTAGTGTTTTGATGTTTGCAGGATAAGTAAATTCCGGGAGTTGAAGTGAGGATTGAAACAGAGGAACCTTAGAAGACTAAGGATGGCAAGTAAAGTAGAAGAAGAGTTCCATAAAGAACTTCTACGAACAAGACTGGATGGAACTACAAAGTGTTCCCTGATAGAAACACATCAAGAGCTTCTTAACAGGAGCAAGCTTCGGTGTAATGCTGGAGACACCAGGTTGTAATGACATGGTCTTCAAATTCTAGTGTAATGCTAGAACAGTGACAACAAGTTCTAGTGTAATGCTGGAACTTGGCCTGCGATTCCAGAAGTGGAACATTGCCCCGAGATCCAGAATACATCAAGATTACAAGATTCCAGAACAAGAGTTTCAGAGAAGCAACATGAAGACGGAGAAATAGAAGTATATTGCTCTAGGATTCATATAAGTATGTTGGACATAAAAGTCGGTCTGGAACAAGTTTATATAGAACCAAGGTGAACTCTAGACAGTCTATGAAATTAGAGTTACTGACTTGTCAGGAACTCAGAGACTGTCAGAGTTCCAAACCTAATAGGAACTTAAGTATGCACATCTTTAAAAGTCTGTTTTAATGATATATATTTATCTAATACGTGCATATCTTTTAGGGATTTGATTTTACTGAATAAAGATATTTATTTTCTAATAAACCCCTTTTGGAAAAAGATAAGTTTGTTTAGAAAGTATTTTTTAAACAAAAAGATAAGATTGGAATAAAATCTGATTTTATGTTAATTATTTCTTTATTATTAATGACAGATTTTATTCTTAACAAAAAGATATATTTCGGAAAACTTATTTTTAGAAAATATCTTTTAAACTTATCTTTTGATAAAACCTATATTTTTCAAGATGAAATGAATAATTTGAGTGTATTATAAATATGCTCATATGTATTCATTCAAAGTTGAGGCTGACGAAGTGTAGTGGTCATACTTAATGGTTTTATCCTTCACCACGAAGCTAAGTCAGTCCTCCTGGTCAAAATTCCTATCAGGTTTTGGTTATAGTATGTCTAGTGAGTTCCAGACAGATCTCGAGTGTCCAACATATTAGTTTAATCTCTTTATTCATATATATGTATTTAGAGTTATTCTTTGAGATCTTGTAATGGGAAAAAGGGTTTGAGTGTTTTGGGTATTGGGGTGTTAGGAGTTTGAAAGTCTCTAAAATTCGTGTATGAGTTTGAAATCTCTAAAATTCATGTAGGAGTTTGAAAGTCTCTAAAATTCGTGTAGGATTTTGAAAGTCTCTAAAATTCGAGTGGTAGCCGTGAGAGCACAGTGAGTGAGCTTCAGGTGGGAAGCCGAGTGTAGGCACTCCGGGAGTGCTGAGTGAACCTAAGTGGGACTTAGGTTGGGTAGGATAGGGTCCTATTAGGTAGCAAGTGTCCGTGGAAAAACTTGTGAGTAAGGTTTGTGTGTAATAGGTTGTAACTAGGAGTTGCCCTATTATAGTGAAATGTTTGTGTTGAAAATCCCTTGGAGGGTCGATGTTTTACTTCTAGTTGGGCCCTGGAAGGTTTCCTCGTAAAATCCGCTTTGTACTCTTTAAGTTGCTAACTTTAACTACTTCCTCTGTTACGCATTATGTGCAACAATTGCCATTTTGGGATGTTATAAGTTACGTGCAACAAAAAAAAAGTTTCCTTATATAGTTAATTTTTTTGAGTAAATTTACTAAAAGACCCTTACTTCAATCCAATTAATACATTAACTACAGGTTATTAACTTATTAACTTAACTTAATTAACCCTCAATAATAACACTAACACACATTCTCTTTCCTCCCTCACAATCAGATCCACCACCCACACCACCATATTTTCTCTCTCCTCACCCTCACCTCCACTCTCTTTTCTGTTTTCTCTAAAAACCACCACTCCACCACCACCTTATATTCTCTCTCCTCTCTTTCAAGCCACCCTCAACATCAATCTTCTCTCTATTATCTCACAACCACCATACCACCACCACCATAGGATCGGGTCGCCGCCACTTCCTCCTCCATTATAATCGTCGCCACCACTTCCTCCTCCATTAAAGCTTAAAGTTGAGGTTTTTATGGTCAAATGTAACCATGAAAACTCTAGATCTAGAGTTTTCATGGTTAAATTTGACCAAAATAAACCCCCAAATTAGCAATGAGAAGGTAATACTTTCCAAATTTAAGCTTTTTTTCTTCATAATTAGGGTGGCTGGTGGTGATTTCGGGGAGAGAGGAGGGAGGTGGGTGGTTGTGGATTTCGGGCAGAGGGGAGGGTGAGCGAGTGGGTTGTGGGTTTTGGTGAGTGGGGAGACGGTGGGTGGTTGGTGGTTGAATGGGTGGGAGAGGGGAGGGCCGAGGGTGTTTATGAGGTTACGGGTTTTGGGTTTGGTGGTTGTGGGTCTGGTAGATCTTGGGTGGTTGTGGGTCTGGTAGATCTTGGGTGGTTGCAAGTTGCTGCGTTTCGGGGTTTATGGTGGCAGCAAGGTGGGTTTTGGTAGTTTCTGGTGATGATGTTGGTGTTATGGTGGTACGGTGTTGGTGGTGAAAGAGTGGTTACGGGATGGGTAATTATGGTGGTGAAAGAGTGGTTACGGTATGGGTGACTAGTGGTTGACTGGCGGTGTTCTAGTGGTGTTGGTGGCGTACTGGTGGTATTGGTGGTGTCTGGGAGAGGATGGCAGTTGGTAGTGGTGGCCCTTGAATAATTAATTATCTCCCCTTCTCTCTCCTATCCTTAATTACACACCCTTCATATTGTTAATCAATCATTATCAAATTTTGTCTTGGGAATCGTGCAACAAGTTTTGTTGCAGATAATACATAACGGGGGAAGTATTTTATATTCCGCGAAAATTAGGCACTAAAAACTTACTACAATTCACCCCCCTTCTTGTAGTATAACATCCGAAATAACAGTAGTGCCAAAAATTCAAACAATCAAGTAATTTCTTGATAATAAAGCTTTATATGAACAACAAACATTATCACAAAGCACAACATATAGGTAAAAATAACAAGCAAAGAGAGAGTTCACTATTGAAGCACAACCTAGGGTTTCATATTCATGAAGTAGAACAAAGATGAACAGAGAAAGAGAAGTCATACCTCAAATAAGTAGAAAACCCTTGTAAAGTGAATTAATAGTGGAAATCAAACAAGTTGAACAATCAATTGCAAGTTTTTTTTAGCCAAAATCAAAAATACCCAAAATTCTCAAATCATGAAAAAACCAAAAATTTGGTTGTGAAATTCAGATTTTGGAGTGTAAAATCTAGTCAGTGGCGGATTGAGGGGCATTTAGTGGGGTCCCTTGACCCCACTTGAATATTAAAAAAAAAATCCTTTTAATTTTTTTTATATATAAAAATTACCTATATTTTTAACCGAAGGACCCCATAAATATTTATCAAATGCATTTTGACCCCGTTAACTATTAATTCTGGATCCGCCACTGAATCTAGTATAAATGTATTTGTGAGTGATGAATTAAGCACATAAAAACTATAAAAATCAAGAAATAAAATGGAAAAAGAAGTTAGAGGAAGAGGAGAGAGAGTATCGAAGAGAGAGAAAATGAAGGAGTGAAATGTACATTACATATAAAATAAAGAACATTACGTATAAATGAGGCTTCATAAAAAAAGAACATTACGTATAAATATAAGAACTTAAATTTGTTAAAAGAATATTAAATTTGTCCCAATGTTCTTTTATTTACATGTAATTAATATACTTTTTGGTGTACCATGCACATGGTACACCCCCCACTACCATACTATTTTCAGGTTTAAATATAATCTATTCTTGACTTTTAACATATTGATTTTGACTTTTTCTATTATCCACAATTGGTGCATTATTTTTCGGTAATTTTATTTGAAAAAAAAATATTATCATGTAGATTTTTGTTATATACATCTATCGTAATGCATATTTTGGGTATTGTGAGTAAGTTTTAGTTATGATTTAAATTACTGATGATCATTGAGGAATTTATTCTTTGGCAAGCTTAAAACTCAAAAGACTTCATATAAAAATATATTAAGAGTTCAAAGTAGAATTGATCATGATCAACCAGGAGCGTAGAAAATGCTTAGGTTTGAGTAGAAATTTTGGGCGCCACTATTATTAGTCCAAAATAGAGGATTTATAACAGATTTGTACACAAGTTTTTTGGTCTAGACTTGGGCTTGGCCCTAAGATGTGGACTAAAATGGGCCGAGCTAGACCAGCCCATGATCAAGTCTAGTTTTAACATATCTTTTAGTCCTTTATATGCGTCTATAATATTATTAAATCTCATGAAAACGTGTTGATGACATGTGTCACTCCATGTCATAATGAGATTTATTACATGACGCCACATGGATGATGACATGGTGCCACATATACATTAATCCCCTCACAACCCTTGGAATGCCCAACTTTTATGACCATTATTGTATTTAGACCACATTGATTTCCTGTAAATAAATTTCTTTTTACTCTATTGCATTTGTTTTTTTTATTCCACAATTAATGTCATTCAATCACTTAATTAATATTTACTAGATTTAAATTTTCATTAACGTAGAATTCTAAAGGTTTTTACGGAGTAACTTATTATGCAATTGCTTTTTAAAAAAAAATTAATTATTTGTAATTCCCTACTTAACTGTAAAACATATACTAGTATACTACTACATCTGTCTTTCTATCCTATATTTTTTTTTTCTTAAGATAATGTTTTCAAGATATTATTAAAGTATCTTTTATTTAATTATTTAAACTTAAAATAATATTTTCAAGATATTATTAAAACTTTAAGGTATTTCATTTTTTTCAAACAAAATCTGGGACATCGCCCGGGCCTTAAACTAGTTTTAGGATTAAAAAGTTAAGAAATTGTATCATAATGCACAATGTAAAGACATTCAAAAGGATTGTTAGGATTGCAATGATCTAACCGATGATGAACGATTCCAACGATGCTGCTTGTGTTCAATTTTGAGACCAATTCAAGCTACTTAGCCACTCCAAACATACAATTTAGATCGAGATTTGATAACCTTGCCTATACCCCAATTCAAGCTATTTGGCCAATTCAGATATACAATTTGGATCGTGCACTAGTGGAAAAAAGTCTATTTGTAACGGCTTAATCGTAACGCGCATGTTGTTACTCGTTACAATAACATCATTCGTAACGGGCGAAATTAAGGTCCGTTACAAAAAATTATCAATCTGCGTAAAAAAGTAGTATTTGTAACGGGCGGTAAGGTGTCCGTTAGAAATAAATACTTATTCATAACGGGCACCTTTCTGTCCGTTATGAATAAATATTTATTTGTAACGGGCAATCACTGCCAGTTACAAATACTAAGTTATTCGTAACTGACATTTTCTGTCCGTTACAAAAAGTAAAGTCAAAACGGGATTGACCAACCTATTTGTAACGGACTTAAAGTGTCCGTTACGAGTAAATGTTCAAAATTAACCCTAAAATCTTTTCAATCCCCTTTTTTCATTTTCCCTCACTCACGCTGTTGCTCTCGATCTGTTCCCCATTGAAGCGCAATCTCATCTTCTCCGGTGGTCCTCTATTTCTCCGTCGCCGGTCTTCGTCTCTTTTCCCTTTCTCCCTTGCAAGCTCTGATGGTCCTCTTTTTCTTCGTCCCTTCTCCCTTGCAAGCTCCGGTGCAGTACCCTATCTCCCTCGCAAGTTCCGTCGTTTTCCCCTCGCAAGTTCCGTCGTTTGCTCCGGTCTCCTTTGCAAGCTCCCTCGTTTCCCCCTCGCAACTCCGGTGGTGGTTTCTTGCGGTTTTTTCCGGCGGCCATGTGAAGAACTCAAGGTAATAAGTTTAATTTTTTTGTTAGCCTTAATTTTTAGAAAAATTAAATCTATTAAGTTTGTTAGCCTTAATTTAAGTAATTTTAATTAATTTTTTTGGTAGCCAGGTGAAGAACAATTCTGTTAATTCATTTTTTGAATTTTTTTAGTTGAGTTTTTTAATTAATTTTTTTCTTTGAATTTTAATTAATCTATTAAGTTTGTTATCATTTTTGTTTGAATTTAGGGCATTTGTATATGAGAAATTTCTGACTGATGAAGAATGTGATAATTTGATATCAATTGTAAGTCTTAATCTGAATTATTTTAGACCATCAACTGTTGTTTTGATTATTTCTGTTCTTTTTTAACTTGAAGTTTTGGTTTTCGATTCATTGTTTTTGCTTTAATTTTTTCTTGATTTTAGATGATTGTTGATTGAGTGATTACTGATCACGTTTTCGCCGTTCTGATTAATTTTTGGTTTATGCTGGATATATTAGGGATTATTTTAATTTATGTTAGAATTCATGATTGTTTATGAAGGAAGAGTAATTGAGCAATGGTTTCAGCTTAATTTAGGTCTGTTAATGTAATTATTGATGAAATTTGGTTAGGGAGAATGATGCTGAAAATACTGACAATTTCCAGGACGGTATATACACAAGAATATGAGGTTTGATAAAGAATTGGAGTTTCGAGTAGTCAGGAAATATGTGAGGGGACAGATTGGGGTTCCATAGTGCGCCAGGACGGTATATACGTGAGATTTAGGAAATAATGTACTATATGATAAGTGGATTGACCAACTTGATTAATTGAGGATCTTTTCCTTCAATTTATCTAGCATTGTTAAATCGCTTGGTTTCTTATGTAAAAGTTATTCAGTTTTGTTTTCTGTTCGTAGTTGTTATGAAGGGTACTGAGGCCTATTTAAAACAGAAATAACTGAAGTAAGTGAGCTAACCTGGCAATAATATATTGCATATTAGCTCTTTGTATACGACTGACTAGCTAGTCAACAAGAAAACTGTAGTAATCGAGCTAACCTGGCAATAACATATGGTCGCTTCAGTAAGGATTTTTTTTTTGAGAGTTCAAATACATTTGGGGCGTTGAGCTACATATTAAGGGGCTATTTGATGTATTGATTACTGCCTTATGTAATACCCTGCCAATTTAAGCTGTTCTGTTTATGGTCATTTTTATAAACCATTTATCTTTTGCATGGTTTAAGAGGCCTTGTAATTTATATATTTCGTCCTTTTATCCACATGTCTGAAATTTTTTCTCTGCACTATGATCATGAACCATTTGGACTTTGTTTCAAGGTTTATCAAGTGCATGACACCATGGCTTTTATGAGTTCTATCTTCAAAAACTTACCATTGTGTTTTAATCACTTAATGCATTTCTGTATTGTCTGCAAGAACCGTGTGGCAGTAATGAGTCTGGGATAGCCAGTTTAGTGAGGTCAGGACAAGCTCCGGCGCCTTTATTAGCAAAGGCAAGGTCTGATTTTACTCTTAATTTTCGGCATTTTTGTTGTGGTGTAGTGTATTTTGTTGATTGATTTTGTTTTGTCTTAAACTTTTAACAATGATTTGTTTAGCTGATTCTGAACCTGATATGAAACTAAGATTGATTGTGTATTAGATAATGTGATTAGCATAGACTATGGACCAGTATACTGTAAACTAAGAGGATGACTACTAGGGAATTATTTAGGCAAGAGTCTTTATGAGGATGACTACTTGGGAATTTATTTAGGCAAGAGTCTTTATGAGTTTGCTTTCAAGATTTAACCTCAATCTATAATTATTTTTTTCGTGAAGAGCTGATTTTACCCTTTGTTTCTTTTGTTCTGTTTTTTGTGTGTGTTAATAATGGATGTTGTGTGTTTTATTTCTATAATTTGGACCATTACATGAAAGATGGGAAAGATAGAAGCCCCTTAGGCAATTTTGAAGCCTTTTTGGCTTTATATGCTCCCAAAAGTGAGTAAATGTTCCTATTTCATTGATTTCAATTCATAGAAACCAAAATATAAGTTAATAATGGATGCTATGTGTTTTATTTCTATAATTTGGACCATTACATGAAAGATGGGAAAGATAGAAGCCCCTTAGGCAATTTTGAAGCCTTTTTGGCTTTATATGCTCCCAAAAGTGGGTAAATGGTCCTATTTCATTGATTTCAATTCATAGAAACCAAAATATGAGTTGATTATGGATGTTGTGTGTTTTATTTCTATAATTTGGACCAATACATGAAAGATGGGAAAGATAGAAGCCCCTTAGGCAAATTTAAAGCCTTTTTAGCTTTATATGCTACCAAAACTGAGTAAATGTTCCTATTTCATTGATTTCAATTCATAGAAACCAAAATATAAGTTAAGAATGGATGTTGTGTGTTTTATTTCTATAATTTGGACCAATACATGAAAGATGGGAAAGATAGAAGCCCCTTAGGCAATTTTGAAGCCTTTTTGGCTTTATATGTTCCCAAAAGTGAGTAAATGGTCCTATTTCATTGATTTCAATTCATAGAAACCAAAATATAAGTTAATAATGGATGTTATGTGTTTTATTTCTATAATTTGAACCAATACATGAAAGATGGGAAAGATAGAAGCCCCTTAGGCAATTTTGAAGCCTTTTTGGCTTTATATGCTCCAAAAAGTGGGTAAATGGTCCTATTTCATTGATTTCAATTCATAGAAACCAAAATATAAGTTAATTATGGATGTTGTGTGTTTTATTTCTATAATTTGGACCAATACATGAAAGATGGGAAAGATAGAAGCCCCTTAGGCAAATTTGAAGCCTTTTTAGCTTTATATGCTACCAAAAGTGAGTAAATGGTCCTATTTCATTAATTTTAATTCATAGAAACCATAATATAAATTAATTATGGATGTTGTGTGTTTTATTTCTATAATTTGGACCAATACATGAAAGATGGGAAAGATAGAAGCCCCTTAGGCAATTTTAAAGCCTTTTTGGCTTTACATGCTCCCAAAAGTGAGTAAATGGTCCTATTTCATTAATTTCAATTCATAGAAACCAAAATATAAGTTAATTATGGATGTTATGTGTTTTATTTCTATATTTTGAGTTTTAATTCTATAATTTGGACCGTCACATTTATTCAAATGATTTTTTTATTATGGATTGTTTTTATTTTGTAACCTCATTTATATGGTTTTTATTTTTATTTTTTTTATAGGATTATTGTCCAAGGAAAGCCCCGTATGATGTTGACGAGTTGAATGTGGTTCAAGAACAATGGGCGCACTACTTTAGGACAAAGTATTTATTGAATGCATAACTATTTACTTAGGTAGAACATTAGTAATATTATTAGTGTTGTTCGTTGTATGTGTTGGATAAATTTATACAAGTTCTTATTTGTAATATTATACTAGAATTTTTATATTATGTCGTATTAATTTTTACGAATGTCGGTATAATTGTTTATCTACAGGAACAGGTTTATTATAACAGATTTTAATTAAAATATATTAATTATATATAAATACATGCTGCTGAAATTTAATCAAAAAAAAATTAAATTTAATGACTATTTGTAACGGGCAGGGGATTTGTCAGTTACAAATAAGCACTTATTCGTAACGGGCGTTTTTGTTGCCTGTTACAAATAAGTAATTAATTATATACCATAAAACCTTATTCGTAACGGACAGATGAAGTGTCCGTTACGAATAACCCATTATTCGTAACAGGCGTTTTTAGTGCCCGTTACGAATAAGGACTTATTTTAGTTCAAAAAAGGACTTATTCGTAACGGGCACCTGAAACGCCCGTTACGAATAACCAGTTATTTGTAACGGACTTTGTATATGTCCGTTACGAATAACCGGTTATTCGTAACGGACAACGCCCGTTACGAATAAAAATGGCCATCCGTAACGGCCGCATACGTAACGGACACTGCCCGTTACGGATGGGTCCTTTTTGCCTGTTACGGATGGCGTTTTTTCCACTAGTGGTGATTTTGATAATCTTGCCTATACCATATCATTGAATCCACTAAGAGTTTTTTTTTTTTTTTTTTTTTTTTTTTTTTTTTTTTTTTTTGAAGAACCAATAAGTTTTCTAATAACTACATATATCCTGTGTAACTGTGTTAGGGCCTGTTCTCATTGGCTGAAATGAGCTGTACTGAAGTGAACTGAATTGAACTTATTAATTAGTGATTTTTAACTACGAATTAGTGATCTTTGATTATTTATTATTATATATATGTATATATACAAATATACATATTAAAATATTTAAGAAAAATATACTATATAATTAAAATATTTATGAAAAATATATTAAAAACATGGAACCCAAAAACATTTTTAAAACATATACTATATAATTAAAAAATAAAATATTAAAATTACAAAAGAACACAAAACACTTTTTAAAAAATTCTCAAAATGAAAAAATAAAATAATAATAATAAAAAAAAAACAAAGAGTTGGGCCGGTCTTATTTAAAAATTAACTTGATCCTATTTTTACTCCTAGCTCGTCAAATAATGAAATATGGTATAATAGTCAGTAAGTGAAATATGGTATAACCGTATAATAGTCATTATTATTATTATTATTGTTGTTGTTGTTGTTGTTGTTGTCGTTGTTGTAATATAAGCTTTTTTTTTTGAACGGCAAGTAATAATATCATTAAATAATAGCCATAAGGCATCTACAATAATAAAGATCTGTAAACCACAGATTCAGAGAAAATACCATAATTTTTACAATAAAAATCATAACTAATTTGCATATTTGGCATAACTCATACTCCACCGCTTCAAGCTTGACTTGAGCTATGATTTTCGATGTCTTTGCATCTTTCCAAGTTGAGACCTAATATAAGCTTAAAAGTATGAAATTTGACTTTATATCATTAGCAATATCATTAGACATAAACTGAACTGAACTGAAATTAATCTGATGAGAACAGGCTCTTAATGCATAGGTAGATTGGGGGGGGGGGGGGGGTGTTTGGAAACTAGCTTTTCAGCTGGCTTTTGGCTTTTGACTTCTTCAAATTGGTCAAACAACCAAAAAATATGTTTGGTTATTGGCTTTTTAAGTAGCTGAAAAGCTGGCTTTTAAGCCAAAAGCTAGTCGGAGCAACTTTTGGCTTACGGCTTTTGGCTTGTTGACATTATTAACTTTTGATTAATAATAATTAGTCATAATAAATGATAATTAGTAATTAATAATTAGTAATTAATAGTTAATAGTTAATAATTAATAATTAATAGTTGATAATTAATAGTTAATAATTAATATTTTCTTTGAAATATAAATTATTAGTGTTTAATAATTATTATTTAATAAATAGTTTTTAATAATTAGTATTTAAAATATTAGTAATTTATAGTATATTATTATTGATAATTATCAATTTATAACTAAAACAATTATTGTTAATTAATAACCAATATTAATTAATTTATGAGTCAAAAAATAATTAATTAATTAAAATTATAATTAGTTATTAAAAAATTATTATCTATAATCAATAATTAATGTTAAAATAATTACTAATTAGTGTTATATAGTTTGACAACAGCTAGCACCTAATAAGCCAATTTACCAAACACTACAACTTTAGTCAAACAGCCAATTCAAAAGCCAATCTAAACAGCCAGTCAAATCAACCAACTAAAACAGTTCACAGCTAACAACCAACAGCCAATTGTCAAACAGACCTAAATACTGTGTACATACTAGTCCAAGGTAAAAATAACAATAACAAGTCATAAAAGATTATCATCTAAAACTTTCATTTTCGCAAAGCATAGATTCGTTGAGAGATGCGTAAGATGCTCCAAAAATCCAACACCTACACCACGAATAATTATAAAACCATTCTACTAGATTCGTAAAAATTCTCAGAAATTAACACTTTTTCGAACAGAGTTTCTTCAAACTCAAAATAAAATTCCCCCAAATTCTCTCTCCATAATTTCATGTCCATCTTGCCTTCTCACACCCATCAAGGTTCAGCATCATCGTCTTCGTCTTCCTCTGCTCAAAACCCTAATTTCAATCATGGCTTCCCAATCTCCATTGATGAACCTCAATCTCAACACCAACAAAGTTCTCTCTCTTCCCCGCAAACTCCACCTCTCGATTCGCTTCGGATCTCCGACCCTCAATCTGAAGCTTCCTTCCCCAATTCAATTTCAGGTGATTTTAGGGTTCTTACTGTCGAATTCGGATCAATTGAGCTAATTTAGGTTGTTTGTAGTACTTTTGAATTTGTTTCTTATTGCAATTTATTTTGGTGGTTGTGATTTTAGGTTCAATGGCTGAAACTGCAGGAACTTCTAATGGATCTTCCAAAAAGGTAAATTTCATAGATGTTTTTTTTCCTAGTTTTGTGTCATTGAATTGTTTTCTGAGGTCTATTTTGAATTCTTCGTGTTTTGCTGTATTATGATTGAGGTGAGGAAGTGGTAGTGTTGTATTATGAATGACTCAAATTACACATCCTTAATTAAATCACTTCAAAGTCGGAAAGTCGTTGGGCCGTGTTGGGGATAAGGATATGTATAAAGGTTCAGGTGGAATTTGCTGATGGCTTAACACTTCTCCAGTCCACCTCTGAATTTGAATACTCTGTGATGCTTAATTTAGTTAGAAAATACGAAATACCACAAGCCCCTCCATGAATACTAACTATTTCCATTGATTAATTAATGAAAGCTGGAAGTTCATAGTTCATTGAATAGATATTGCTCGCAGTGGCAGTGTATTACCATAGTGGATTACAGAAAACATTGGTTCACTTTCATTTATCAACTATGTGGGACAAGCAAATAGCAGAATAGAGGAGGGATAATCATTATGGAGTGAAGGGAGAAATCATAGATTAAGGATGTTAAGAACTGATTTCTTTTCATGTAACGTTCTATCTGTATCTTTTCTGTAAAACATTTTTGCATGTTGTTGTGGGGGTGGAGGGTGGTGTTTATTGTAAGTAGTTATATACTCTATTTTTTTTTTTTTTTGGAAATTGTATGATCTGAAAGAGTATGCATGTGCTTTTAAGTAGGTTGGAGGTGGTAGAACAAAATTCTCTCTCAAATGTTGAGCAAGTTCTTTGCCAGTATGAGTTTATGTGCGTGTATATGGATGTCATTTTATTTATTTATCTTTTGCACATTTTGATTATATACCCCTTATCTTTTTAGGTGATTGGACATGGGAGTTCAAATGGTAAGAAGACATCTAATCACAGTATCAACAGTAGAGTTCAATCTCACTCTGTTGCTCAAGGAGGAGTCGGGTCTCCTCCATCCAGTGGGGAAGTTTCTGGCTCTCCGCCAAATGGTAGAGCAAGTGGTTCTGCGCGGAGAAGGTATCAAACAGTAAGCGGTAATCACTTACTAAATTTTCAATATAATCCAATCTCTCGTGCTCAACCTAGGGGTCCTCCACTGAAAAAGCCTCAGAAGATTAAGCCTTACAACAAGGACCTTTTCCTCCAGGCTAACTACAAATTTGTTGTCTTGGATTCTGGAAGCTATACTATTGAATCTATGGATCCTGACAAAACATTACAGTGGGAGGATATAATATGTTTGAGATACTCAACTCCGCACCCTATTCAATGTCCAATTTGTTTGGATACTCCTCTCTGCCCGCAGATCACGTCTTGTGGACATATATTCTGTTTTCCATGTATCTTGCAATACTTACTTATGGGTGAGGAAAATCATAAAGCAGAATGCTGGAGAAAATGCCCACTCTGTTTTATGATGATATCCTCAAGGGATTTGTATACTATCTTTGCGGAAAATGTTACAGGCCACAATGTTGGTGATGTGCTAGAATTTATGCTTTTAACTCGGAAGAAAGACTCATTTTCTCTTCATGAAAAGGTCAAGGAAGGAACGAGTAGCAAGTCTTGTGACTCCTTTTCAAAGTTAATACTTACTTTGGATGTGGATCTCTCTGTTAGAGAAGCAATATCAGCATTGGATAATTGGCTAGCACGAGCTGAATCAGGGCTTGTTGATGACATAGAGAAGCTTCCATATGTTTGTGCTGCTATGGAACACTTGAAACAAAGAAAAAAATATTGGACTGCTCGTCGAAATTTCGGAGGCAGCAAATCCTCTGAAACTATTGATTGTGAACCTGTTAGCAGTATTTATCCTAACTGTAAAGATGATGAGCTTGGACAAGGAACTTCGTCTCCATCTATTCTTGATAACAAGGGGCCAAACAATGTAATGGCAGATGTTGTCCATGAAAGTGCTTGTTTAGTTCAGTCCTCTGAAAATGATGAATCACTTGAAGGACTTGATGTGTCCGTGTCCTCTTCATATGAAGAAAGCAAGACCTTGCTAACTCCAGTAGGTTCCCCGGGAGACACCAAGGAGAAGGAATCATACAATTTCTACCAGGTATGTGATCATTGTCTTATGCTCTTGCTAGTGTCGATATATGATATTCATACTACTATTAGCCATGGCTGTGTCAAGTGTCAACTGTTATTGACTTTGCTTGGTCAAAGGCATTGTTCATGTTGATGAATGTTCATGTACATCAATTATCTTTTAGAGCTGAATTAACGTGGTGAATTGTAATATAGATTTAATACTTCTGTATGAGGGTTGCAATTGATGTCACATTTGGACAGTTGCTTCAATAGATCTGAAGCTTAAATCTGGTTCTAATTCTTCCCAGATACCTATTCAATCTTAATGGGGTAAATGTACTTTTTTATATGTTACAGGCCGTTGATGGTCAGCCTATTATCCTTCATCCACTAAACATGAAGTCTCTTTTGCACCATTATGGTAGCTATGATCTGCTTCCTGCAAGGTATGCGGCATTCTGTGTTTTTGTTGGCTACAAAAAGAAAGACTTACTGTTCCCTCCAATACTTTTTGTTCTTCCCAATATGGCCAATATTAACTATTAAAGAGAACTTTTATAATTATTCAAATATAAATGAAAAATGATAGGCATGTGGGGTCTTGTTTGATTAGTCCCAATGAGTACTTTAATATCAATATTGATATATATTTTTTTTCTAACATGTAATTAAACATATTAACAATAAAAAAATGTGCTTTGTAAACGTGCCCAAAAAAGGGGGAAAAACATTTAGGATCGAAAGGATTATTTTTAGGGCTTCCTGGTTAAGGACAGTTTAATAGAGGTTTTTGATCCCTATGAGATTGCTTTAAATTGTGTGAATTAGTTATATTCTATCAATCCTCTTCATATGATGGCAATTTATATGCTATAACTAGTGCCTTCTGGGCCGACATTTTTGCCTCTGTGGACCGACATTGCCAAAATAATTGACCCTTCAGGTTTGGTTCTAAAACGTAAATGGTTTTGTAATGCATTACAATACTAGCAAGATATATTGCATAAAGTTAGAATGGGTTAAGTAAAGCTGGTAGATGGGTTGAGTTAATTATGGTACAATCTAGAATAGAAATAGAACTTTGATGATTTGATGATTGACAAGGTTCTCTTAGGGGGGAAATAGGAAGATTGCTCTAGTTTAATGCTTCCTCCGTTTCATATTAATTGACACACTTTCTTTAGGCGCTATTGCATATGCATTACATCAAATGGTTATATCTTCAATTATGCACAACAAAAAATAATACAAATTTCGTATTTGGAAAATAAACTTTGAGACAAATCAAACAAGACCCCACTTTACTATTGTTTTTCTTACAAATAAATCACGAAATGAAGGTAAAGTAAATAATGTGAAATACTGGCAAAAGTTAAACATATCAATTAAAATGAAACGGAGGAGTATATATTTGTGTTATGTCAGCTTTGGATATAAAATATGAAGAGAATTGAGGTGTACATCGCCTTCTTGGGATGAAATGTGTTTACCTACAGTTCTCTCTACGGTGGGCTAAGGTTTAAGCCCTTAAACCCTAATGTTTTGAGGTAGTTCACGTGGTGTACCATCAGTTCTAGGTAGCACCGATATAGATACAGATACAGAATCGGGGACAGGTACAGGGACAAAAAACGGCAAAATCAATATTACAAAAAAAAAAAGGGGTACGTCATGGATATGACAAATATTTATAAAATAATATTATAAATCCACCTATTTTTTGGAGAATCCACACATAAAGTGACTCATATGAGTTGAAAAGTTAATAGTCTATCACCTTTAAAATAAAATAATAATAATAAAAACGAGTAAAATAGGAAAAGGAAGAGTTGTGTACAATTGTACACGGTTTTACTGCATGTGGACTACTACCTCTTTACAGCTTTACTCCTAAAAGTCCTAATCAAGATATAAAAAAAAGGAAAAGAAAAAAAACCTAGTTAACTTTCTTTCGCCTCTTGACATTACTCGGAGTAGTTGCTGACGAGCATGGTGTTGGAAGTTGACCCACGGCCCAACAACTCTCTCTTTCACACAAACTGACGCGTTAGCAGACAATCGCAATTTGTCAACATAGACAAAGACCACTTTTTAGGGTTCTAGAGATTTTCGGTTTTTAGGTAAGTATAAGGGTTTTTTCTAGAATGGCCTGGGCTCGGTTGGGTTGGGGATGTCGAAAAATAGCCGTAATGTCCTTGAAACGTCCCCATCTCTCATCCTTGCCATACCCAAAAATCCTTCGTGTACCACTTTTCAAGGAAACATTAGGGACATATTTTTGCCATCCTCGTACTGTACCAGTCCCCTAGCCATCCCCGGTACAGGAAACGGCCTAAAAATGCCGTACCTGTGCTTCCTAGCATCTATTTGCCATAGGTTGTGGTATGCTTCAATTGTCAATTGGATGCTTATCTAAATCAAATAGAGAAAGGGTGGAGAAAGAGAGGATGATCATTATTGCATTCATATAATCATGTCAACATTTGGGATGACAATCATAAACCAAATATGCTTGTCTAGCTGTCTTACCTCTTTTTCTATGGCACATTTTTGGTAATGGTTCCGCATTGGATTTGATAGAATATAGGCGATTTGCTGGTTTAGTTAGATAGTTCTCATGTTTTTTCAATTTGTCATTGCTTTAGTTCCCTCTTGGAAATTGTTTAAAGTTTCTGTTGGATGTTGGGTGGCCCTGGGGGATGCTTTCACGTTATGCTTAAATGTCTA
Organism: Chenopodium album; assembly: GCF_948465745.1. Classification (NCBI taxonomy): domain Eukaryota; kingdom Viridiplantae; phylum Streptophyta; class Magnoliopsida; order Caryophyllales; family Amaranthaceae; genus Chenopodium; species Chenopodium album. The sequence continues at coordinate 48,804,051 of NC_137843.1, forward strand.
GAGACTTGATACTATTGACCCATGTTTATGCTCTCTTTAAGTTCTCTTGATACTAATATCTATAGACTTGATACTTTTGTAACAGCTATGTTTACCTTTCTATTAGGTTCACTCCTATAAATGATATGGACACTCTAACAACTATATACTATAACAACCACCAACAATGACTTGAGTCACCTTCTCTATTGCCTACTATTCTACATTTGTAACTTTAATTAAATCCTTTTTTTTATATATAATTTTTTTTATTTTTTTTATTTATTTATTTATTTTTTTTTTTATTTTTTTTATCTTTCATCCTTTCTATTATTCTTATTTGATTCTTTGACTATGCCTACAATATTTGGTATTTTCTTATCATCTAACATTTTTTTTACTACCTCCGTTTCATATTATTTGCAACGATTTGACATAAAGTAGAGAGGAAAAATGTCTAATCATTGAAACGGAGGTAGTAATTTATTTTTTCCTTGTCTTACATTAGATATAAAAAGTACCCTAGGATCAACAATCACGCAATTTTTCAGAAGTCAATTAAATTGCCTAAAATTAAATGCTGACCACAGTGTTTGTAATGCCTCCTTCTAGACCACATACTTTGCTGACTGCTAATGTATACAAGACATAAATGATAGAGTATAAAACATATTCCTAATGATGGTTGATGCTATCGTGTGAGGGGGCGTGATAGAGTATAAAACATATTTATGGGCCTCAACCAGTATCTTGAGCTTTTGGTTGAGATGGTCCTTTACTATTAAAAGCATGAGTTAGAAAGAATCAGTGTTTGCAGGAAGTTAGTAGAGGTGACAGGTGAGTGGAATACTAGGGGGACTCGTGTGCGAGTGTGTGACATATCTGTTTTCTTTACCTTGGGATTTGGAAGAGTAATAGAGATTTTTAAGCTATCATATCCTATTTTATTCTGCAACTTTTCCTTTTCCTTTGAATTTCAGTTCATACAGTGTTGCAACTAAAATGGGATGAAGGCAATATCTAATATTGGCATCCTTATCAGAGACCAATTTTCAATCAATCAATCAATCAAAGCCTTAATCCCAAAAGTGGGGTCGGCTAACATGAACCAAATTTGATTATTCCGTGTAGTCATCAACATAAATCTTTCTCCTCCATCCCTTACGATCCAAAACTTCATCCTCACGTAAATCCATGCACTTCATATCCTTCCTCACTCCTTCCAACCAAGTCATCTTTGGTCTCCCTCTTCCTCGTTTAATCCCTCCATGGTCCCACTCTTCCACTCTTCGCACCGGTGCACCCTCGGGTCTCCGTCTTACATGTCCAAACCAACGCAGACGATTTTCCCTTAATTTATCTATAATGCCCGCCACACCTACTTTCTTGCGAATAACCTCATTTCTGATTCTATCTCTTAAAGTGTTTCCACACATCCACCTTAACATGCGCATTTCCGTAACCTCCATCTTTTTAATATGCTCTTTCTTAGAAGCCCAACATTCTGTACCATAGAGCAACACTGGTCTTATGGCAGTCCTGTAGAATTTTCCCTTCAACTTTAAGGGAATGCTGCGGTCGCATAGCACTCCCGTGGCCGCTCTCCATTTAAGCCACCCTGACTTAATCCTGTGGGTCACGTCTTGATCAATGTCACCATTCTTCTGGATGATCGACCCTAGGTACTTAAAACATTCACTCATGGTCAAATCCTTTCCATCCAAACTCACCACTTCATTGCTTGTCCCCCTCTGAGTGCCAAAACGACATACCAAATATTCAGTCTTACTCCGACTTAGCTTAAACCCTCTAGATTCCAACCTTTGCCTCCATTGCTCCAACTTGACATTAACCCCATCCTTAGTCTCATCCACCAAAACGATATCATCTGCGAACAGCATACACCATGGAACCTCATCTTGAATTGGTCTAGTTAATTCGTCTAGAACCGTTGCAAAAAGAAAAGGGCTTAATGCAGACCCTTGATGCAATCCGATTGTAATAGGGAAATCTTTTGTCAACCCTCCGCATGTCCTCACATTTGTTGACACATCCCGATACATATCCTTAACTAGGTCTACATACCTTCGTGGGATACCTTTCTTCAACATTGCCCACCAAAGTATCTCTCTTGGCACCTTGTCATATGCCTTCTCTAAATCAATAAAGACCATATGAAGATCTTTCTTCTTTACCCTATAAAACTCCATCATTTGTCTTATCAAATGGATTGCCTCCATAGTAGATCTCCCAGGCATAAAACCAAATTGGTTATCTGAAATGCTTGTGCATGCCCTCAACCTTTGTTCAATCACCCTTTCCCACAACTTCATAGTATGGCTCATAAGCTTAATTCCTCGATAGTTAGAACAATCTTGAGCGTCTCCTTTGTTTTTATAAACCGGGACCAAGGTGCTCTTCCTCCAATCTTGTGGGATCCTTGTAGCCGTCCATATCTTGTTGAAAAGGTTTGTTAACCAATCAATACCAATCTTACCCAAACACCTCCACACCTCTATCGGTACCCCATCAGGGCCAACCGCCTTCTTAGGTTTCATCTTCCTCAGTGCAATCTCCACCTCTACTCTCCTAATCCTTCGCACATACTCCATGTTGATTTCTTCATCACTCATAGAGGTATCTCCTATCACAACTCCATTACTTCCATTAAATAATTCATCGAAGTACCCCTTCCACCTGTCCTTGATGCCCTCCTCTTGCACTAGGACCATTTGGTTCTTATCTTTGACACACTTCACCATGCCAATATCCTTCCTTGCCTCTTGTCTTCTCTTTGCCATCTTATAAATGATCCTTTCTCCCTCCTTGGAATCAAGCTTTTCATAAACCTCCTGATATGCCTTTTCTTTTGCTTGGCGAACAGCTGCCTTTGCCTTACTCTTAGCCTCCTTATACGCTGCAAAGGTTTCATCACTCCTACATTTTCCTAAGGCTTGATAGCATTCCCTTTTTTGCTTAATTACTGCTTTCACCTCTTCATTCCACCACGAAGTATCTCTCTGTACCGAAGTTCTTCCCCTTACTTCCCCTAAGACCTCTTTGGCCACTCTTAGGAAACAGTTCTTCATTCGTAACCAGGTCATGTCCGGATCCACCTCTCCATCCCAATCCGCTTCTTCAATTACCTTTTCTGTAAAAACCTTAGCTTTTGCATCCCTTAGGGTCCACCATCTTATCCTTGGTTCTTCTTGTCTAACTTTTTTCTTCGCCTTCTCTTTCAGACGAATAGTCATTACCAATAGCCGGTGTTGGGTGACCACACTCTCCCCTGGGATAACCTTACAGTTTATGCAACTTTGTCTATCTATGCTCCTTGTGAGCAGGAAGTCTATTTGAGTTGCATTTGCTCCATTCCGAAAAGTTATCAAGTGTGAATCCCTCTTCTTAAACCAAGTATTAGCCAAAATTAAATCATATGATTGGGCAAAATCCATAATAGCTTCACCACCGGCGTCCCTCTGCCCATACCCAAAGCCTCCATGGACACTCTCATAGCCATCTCGGCTCGCCCCAACGTGCCCATTTAGATCCCCTCCAATATATAACTTCTCTGAGTGGTGGACACCCTGCACCACCTCGTCTAGGTCCTCCCAAAATTGTCGTTTCTCTTCTGCATCTAAACCCACTTGGGGAGCATAAGCACTGATAACATTCACAATCTCCTTGCCACATAGCAACTTCAGCCTTATCAACCTATCGTTCTTCCGATAGACCTCGATCACCTCTTTTGCCAACCTCTCATCGAGAACCACACCAACTCCGTTCCTAGCTCCACCATTCCTTGTTCTGTGGCTCGTTTCTTGCCCAACATACCATACCTTATACCCCAAAACCAAGCCTCGAGCTCCTTCTCCTGTCCATCTTGTCTCTTGGAGGCACATGATGTTCACGCGTCGTCTTTTCATTACTTCTACCAATTCTGCTGATTTTCCCGTAAGAGACCCCACATTCCAAGAACCAATCCGCAAACTAAATTCTTTTCTCCCACGCTCCCTCCTGATCCCAACTCCAAGTCCTTGATTATTTGACACCACAATTGGGCAATATGGCGCGTCGCTTCTGGGCGACGACCTAGCAACCCTTACATACTTATCACTGCACCCGGGTCTGGGAAGTGCAGCGCGTCGCTCAGTAGGGAACGCCCCAATGGCACGCCCTTGCTCATTTGACACCACACTCGGGCAATGTGGCGCGTCGCTTCTGGGCGACGACCTAGCAACCCTTGCATACTTATCACTACACCCGGGTCTAGGAAGTGCAGCGCGTCGCTGAGTAGGGAACGCCCCCACGAAAATATCTGTTTGGCTCATGTCATGGGATGTGACGAAGTTTTATACTGGCTGTCACTGGCCTACCGTAACCCTCCTCCTTTATCAGAGACCAATTTTCTAGTGACAAAATTCTTGGAATGGAACTTTGGAAGGATTATGATTGATATTATTTATATGTAAAAATAAAATTTGCAGCTCTGTTGATCAGCATTTAAGTTCACTTTGATATTGATTCATGGCAAGCATTTTCAGTGTAAACTGGTCTTCTTGTCTTTGCAATCATTATTGTACTTTTTACCAGCATGCATTACCCCATATTCTGATTAAGCTGCATGAATTCTAGAGTGAGTGGGAAAATATTACAATTGGAGTCTGTGACTCAGTCTGAGGCCATGAGGAGGCGCTACCGCTACTTGAGCCATTTTCCTTTGACGACCACATTTCAGGTAATACTATAATGCTGTACTTGGGTTTTTTTTTAATGGGTTTGGATCTTGTCCTAATTCTAAAAGTGTTAACAGCTATGTGAAATTGACTTAAAAGAAATCTTGCCTGCTGAAGCCTTGGCTCCTTTCAGAGATGATTTAAAGAAACGTGAAAGGCAGAGAAAGCAGCTCGCCAGAAAGGTATTGATATTTGATTTATTTATCTTAAGTTTTTTTGCTTTCTGCTGTCTTATAAAGATATATCAACTGGCGAGTAACGTTGTGCCTGAACTTATGATGAAGTGTGGTGCTTGGAATATATATTTTGAGGAGTACTTTCCATTCTTATCTCATGACATTAGTTCTGTCTAAACCTGCTGTAGAAAAAAAAAGAGATGTCAGACCTTCCTTCTGTAAATTTAACAATCATAAATTTTTTAAAAAAAAAAATATTGACAAGAATAAATTTTGCTATATTCTCGTATTTGATTTTTCTATTGGTGATTGGCTTTTTAACACTCTGTTGGTGTCTTGGTGAGAATGGCAGCAGTTAATTATCTAGCTCTTTGATGTGGTTATCTTCCGTTCCTCATTGCTATGTATGGTGTGTGGGGTAAATGATAATTTGTGTGCCATGGGTTATTAAATCATCTGTGAATTCTACGTGTTTTCCGTGATCAGACTGAATTACATAGATTGGACATTTTTAAATTTTCTCCTGTCGGCAATTTTGCACATGCAGGAACACGAGGATAAAATCAAAGCTGAAGCTGATACTTCATATTCCCTACCTGTTCATTACAATAATAATATGCAAGCTTATGATAGCTCATCTACTTTCTCCATGGATGACTTTGAAGGTAATAGTATGTTCTAGATTTTGTCATCCTCACACAAGTTTAATCTACTTAGAAATTTCTTTATTGTGTACTTTGAAACCAATTGGTATTTTTGGCTCAACACGTAATTTCCAAAAAGTTGAAAAAAGAAGCTTGTAAGGTTAGCTGGTTGTGAAATTTTAGCCTAATGAGTACTGATAACTTTGACATAATGTCTAAACTTTACATATCTTCCTGTCCAATTAGCTACCCTATTCTATTACTTATTTCGCATTTCACTTGCTCATAACAAAACAGCTACAAGTTATTAGCCAATACTATGGAACACTTTTTTTATAAATAGCTAATACAAACATCTAGTCAAAACATCTTATGCAACCAACTAGTCAAATTAGCTAATGCAACCAGCTCTTAACAACCAAACATAACTTAGACTATTGGGAAACAACTTTTTTGTGATTTGCTTCCTTTTTTGTAGTTCTCCAATGTTCTGCTCTATGCAACAGTTTGCTGTTCTGAATATTTTGGTGGCTTGTTTATAAGATCCCATCATATAGTTTCTATCTTGGTTAAAATCATCACATCAAGTTAACAAGTTAATAATTCCATAATTATAAAGTATTGATGATTGCAAGTTCACTGATAGATTTGTTTTATGATTCAGCTCTTGGAAGTCTTGCCTCAACAGTGGCGGCATCAAGCCCGTCAGTTCAAGGACGACAATTATTCTCAAATGTTGCGAGGCTGGGTTTTGCAGCAGGGTGTGGTTCTCCTTCCTTGCATATTCAAGAATCTGCACCTGAAGCTGATGTTGGAAGAACTAGTTCTTCCACCGGGATTAATGGTACTCTATTCTTAGTAACTTGAGCCATTTACATATGCAGTATTGGGAACTATCATGTTTGATCTGGATTATAAAGTAACTGCCACCATGCTCCATTACCTTAGTCTTGCTACTTAATATTGGAGAAAGCAGTATTAGCCGCTTTCTTGTGTATATAGATCATTGGATAATAAGCTTGTTATCTGGTAGATGATGGGGTGGTCATTTTTAGCTTCAAGCTGGGTGTATTGAGCTGTTTTTCTACCACTGCAATAATCGATATAAATATAAATTGTGATCTGATTTAAGGATTTCGTGCTTGTGTAGGGTCAACAAATCAAGGTGCCCAGACTGTACACTCGTTTGCAAATGTAATTTCCCGGGAGAGACCAGAGACACGCAAGACCAATGAAACAGGGAAGAAGGGTAAGAAATCAAGTCGTGTACTCCTTTCTACTGCTGGTGGTCGCCGCTACTAGAAATCTGCCTTAAACCGTTCATAAACCCCCTCTTCTGCCATCATATTCTGTATTATATGACGACTAAGTTCTAGTTTGTGGTGAGTTTAAGTTCAAGCAATAAAATATGGTTAGGATTTGTATACATATTTATTGATTTCATGTGAATGCAACAAAAGCTTGTCAATGGCTTATAAAATGTCATAACTAAGCCTAAGTGACTATCAATGCTTGCTGATTTTTCCTACTGTATTTGTTAGCATCCTGTCTTCCTGAGACGTGGAAATCTATTTGCCGTTCATAAAGATGATTCATGATTATTATTATATAAAGGACGATTGTGTACTAAAGTTTCCAGACGGTAACTCCTGAGGAATTGAAGATATTTATTTATTTGTTTATTTTAACTAGGTTAGTATATTAAAGGTATTCAGTAATATTTCCTTTGGGTAGATATGGAATATGATTTTCAAATTGGAAAGAAAATATCATAAGTTATGCGGTAGTAAATAGTTTACTTAAAGATTTTGCAAAAAAAAAAAAAAAAAAAAAAGGTGGGAAAATTTTTAATAAGGTAATGACAAGTGTTATGGAAGGATTTGCTTTTAATATAGGTTAATAGATATATTTTGATGAGTGGATTTATAATAAGTATGAAATCAAGGCCTTATTTGGATTCTAATGAGCTAGCATGTCGCCAAGCCACTAGAAATTTTTCAAGCGAGCTTAGTTGGGGCTTATTCTATAACTAGGGGATCCTACGTGCGCGGTATAGGTAGTGTTTCAAGTTGAGATATTGCAAATAGTCTTAATACCTTATGCAAGTTTCAAGGTAATCGTATTTGAAATCAAATTTTGCTGAGTGTATTTGTAGTTTAGAGTTATCCCTCCCCCCTCCAAAAATAAATTTTAAAAAATAAAATAAAATTATTGACAGAAATAAGCTTGCATTATTCCGAACAAGTATCAAAGAAAGCAACTTGTTTAATTTTTTGTATAATTGTATAATGTCATAATTACAATTAAATTAACTTTCAATTATAGGTTCGTGACAATACAGTACTATTAGTTGTGAAGAACTGCAAAAGTTACTTCTTTTGTGTCTTGCAAACACCTCCAATGCAATTAGTCTTAATACCTTATGCATGTTTCAAGGTAATTATATTTGAAATCAAATTTTGTCGAGTCTATTTGTAGTGTAGAGTTATCCCTCCCCCCTCCAAAAAAAATTTTTAAAAAAAAATAAAATACTATCGACAGAAATAAGCTTGCATTATATCGAACAAGTATCAAAGAAAAGGAACATGTTTAATTTTTTGTATAGATGTAAAATGTTATAATTACAATTAAATTAACTTTCAATTATAGGTTCGTGACAATACAGTACCAGTAATTGTGAAGAACTGAAAATGTGACTTCTTTTGTGTCCTACAAGCACCTCCAATGCATCAAGAAATGTGGCTTTTGCACCGGGATGGGTATACATGAGTTCTGGTTACTGTATTTGACCAACCTTTGTCTTAGCTTCTACTCATATGATCTTTCGGATTTCACTTTCAAAAACTTTTAATAAACCAATACCCTTGTAAACTTAATATCAAAAGCATGGACATCAGTTTTCTCTTACTGCAGTCTCCGAAATCCAACCTGATTCACTAACCTACACTTGAGCCTGATTTCTCATATCAATTTCAGTTTCCAACTAAAGATGACTAACTTGCTTTTCCTCTTCACATCTCCCTGCAGCACAGTTGCTTTTGCACTAAATTGGACAAATGCTTGCTTCCATAGTTCCTTGTGCTTCATATAGAAAATAATGTAAAATTGAATACTTATAAAGGTTAAAAAAATCCCAGAATAATTAAAGCTAAAAAATAAAGAATGTGCACTTATCAGGTTATCATAGTGGTCTGGATTCATTCGAGAATCGGTCTAGAGTCGATAGTGTCAATAGTTTCATCTAAGCTTCTAAAGAATCAGAACACATGATTCCTATGGCACAAGCTATAGTAGCGTCTATTTGTGAATAATGTGTAAGCATCTTATCCTTGAATTAGTTCTCTATACAATTGTGCATGCAAATAACATAATTAGACTGAAAAAATAATAAAGCTAGAGGTATAGGGTTGAAGTTAATAGTATCAATAAACTTATCTAAGCTTTAGAACACATGACTGCAAGTAAAAGTCACAAAAACATTGGTTTTAGTTAAATTTCGATGTAGAATATCCAAGAAACCAGTTAAATTGTTAGATTTCCAGGCAGTCATCAAGCGCAAAAGTGACAATGCATGACTACCTTTTAGAAGACCACAAACACATTGAAGCCATGTCTCTCCCTCTCAGCTTGTTAAGCCTCTCAATCACATCTGTAAACAAAAACACACAGATACATATATCAGCATCATGGTACCAAAAAGTTAGCAAAAATACAAAGAGGCTCTATGTAATTGAAAAAAATCTTGAAACATATTCTTAAATTTACGGAAAGCGGTTACAATTTGAGAGTTCGATTTGGTCGAAAAGACGAAAAGTTAGGCCAAACTTTTTAGTTTACAAAGGAAAATAAAAATTCAAGCGAAATGTTAAATTAAACAAAAAAAAAAAACTCCAATAAGGAAGTATGAGATTAGAACCTATAAATTAATGACAAAGACATTAAGAAGCAGAACAAGATAGTTTAAAAATGAACACAAATTTCAATCGAATTTATTATAATAGGAGAAACAAAATTTCAGTCAGGGTGAGAATGAATTTCTATCAGAAGCGGGCACCATTCGGAAGGTGGAAAGGCAAAAGCAAAGTAATCCTAAATTGATTATACTGACAAGTGAACAATTAAATTAATGATAAACCTAGATTGTGAAATTGATATTCAATTATAACAAATTAACAATAAAAAAAATAACTCACCCTAGAAACTACTTCAATGGATAAGACAAAGCTCGGTAGGTTCTTCAATGGAGAACTAATAGTTTGCTTCAATTGAGGATAGAGGTAGAGGGGAAGGAGAAAAGGGTGCAATTATGAGTTATGAGGAAGACACAGGAAAAGCATTACTAAATCACATTAAAACGGGGTGTTTGGTAAGCGGGATGGGATTGAATGGGATAGGAAGGTGTGATAAGAAGATGGATTAATAGATGAGATAAGGATAAAAATAGTGTATTCCCTCCAAATTAGTAACTAGGGGGGTGGTATAAGGGATGGGGATTAAATTTAAGGAGTAAAAGACATTTTTACCCGTAATGAAAGAAAAAAAAAAAAAAAAGAGTGAAGAAGGGATAGTAAGGGTAATTGTGTATAATTATTAGTTATTCCAATTTAATCCCAACCTAATCCAAACAATGGAATACACTATTTTATCTTTATCTCATCTATTAATTCCACCTTCTTATCCTACCTTTTAATCCCATCCCTCCTACCAAACGCCTCGCTTAGTTATTAATTTGGAGGGATAACTCCCTTTTTTATCCCCCTCATAATCCCTATCCCTCTAAACAAACAAATGACATGTTAAATCCCTCCTCTTTTATCCTATCCCCTCACTTTATCCTCTAAACAAACACCCTCTTAGGAAAATGAATAGAGAGACAAACTGACAAAATATTAATAGGGGTACAATGGTAAATACATATTTTTGGGGTTATATATGTCCTAACACTGTTCATAAGAGTATTCTCCCACCTTTTATAAGGTAGGGATACTCTATTTTTTTTTTTGTCTAAAATGAAAAGAAGTAACTAGTGAAAATTATAAAAAATTATAAAATATGACCAAATGTATGAATGATTCTTATCTATTAATAATCAAAGCAGTGCATATTTGGAATAGCAAGAAAAATAAAATTACTCCCTCCATCCAAGAATTACTTTGGGGGAAAGCAATAAAATTACTCCCCCGTTCCAGAATATCTGGGATGTTGAGATGGGCACCTAGGTTAAGAAAACTTTGAGTGAAACCATTAAATCTATTGTTTAATACTTCGTAAAAAGATTCTTTTTGATTTTTAAATTTTTTTTATGTGGCTAATTGTTTTCCAAAAATTAGTGGGCCTTAGAGGAGTAGAGGAAAATAGTTTTTAATTAGTGGTTCCATGCTATATTTAGTAAGGTGCCAACTGTTCCGAGATGGAGCTAGCATGGCACCAAGCCACTAGAAATTTTCGTTCAGGTGAGCTTAGTTAGGGCTTATTTTATAGTGTTCCTTTTTTTTTTTTTTTTTTTTTTTTTTTTGTCTGAAGTAAAAAGAAGTAATTAGTGAATATTATAAAGGCAAATTTGTTAAAAAAAAAACCTTTTAAAAGCACCATTTTGCGGAAAAAAACCTTTTAAAAGCTTTATCGTAAAAAAAAAACCCGAAGTTAAAATTTTTTTGTTCAAAGAAACCTAGTACCAGTAATTCACTTGATTAACCTTTAATCTCTTCTAATTACTCTCTAACTCTCACTAAACTAATAAATAATTAAATTAATTTATAATTTAAAAAAAAAAAAAAAACCACCACCAGCCAGCCACCCTCCTCCCATGGCAGCAGCTCCCGTCATTGGCGACGCAACTCCACCGCAACCCTCCCTAAACCCCGAAACCTCACATACCCACCACCTCCAAATGGTCTGAACCGTCGGCAGACCCCCTCCCTAAACCCTAACCCTGACAGCCTACCTACCCACCACCTCAGCGGCGAAAATCACCCCGGCCACACCCACTTGATCGGAATTCCCGAAATTCCACCCATAGACATCCACCTCGACCTCGACAGGGAAAGGGGATTTGTTTTTTTCCTCCCTCTTTTACTTCACTTTTTCCCCTTCTTCAACCACCATCAACATTCAACCATTTACAATCAAAAGTTATTCAATTTTTCAATTTTGAAAAAGATAAATGAGTGAGGAAATTAAGCAGTTATAGACGCTGGAAAGCATGACGTCGACTATCGGAAAACGCTAATTGCCGGGGTTGATTTGCTCTTTTTTTGCTTTAGGTTTTGATGAGCTTAAGGTGGGTTGTCGGGTTTAGGATTTCGGAAGGAGGGTTGGCCGGATGTGAAGGTGGGTCACAGGGGGAGAGGGGGGTTTAAGGCGGTGGCTGACTTGGGGGAGGGAGCTGCTGCCAGGGGAGGGGGAAAAGGAGAAGGGTGGCTGGGCTAGTGGTTAAAGTGGTGGTTGTTTTTTTTTTTTTTTTTTTTTTTTTTTCAATTTTATAAATTAATTTAATTAATTAATAGTTAAGTGAAAGTTAGAGTGTAATTAGAGGTTAATCAAGTGAATTAGTGGTACTAGGTTTCTTCAAACAAAAATTTTTTAATTTCGGGTTTTATTTTTTAACGATAAAGCTTTTAAAAGGTTTTTTTTTTTTTTTTTGGCAAAATGGCACATCTAAAAGGTTTTTTTTGATAAATTTGCCAATTATAAAATATGGCCAAATGTATGAATGATTCTTATCTATTAATAATCAAAGCGGTGCATATCAACTTTGGGGGAAAGCAAGAAAAATAAAATTACTCCCTCCGTCCAAGAATTACTTTGGGGGAAAGCAATAAAATTACTCCCTCCGTTCCAGAATATTTGGTGAGTTGAGATGAGCATATAGTTTAAGAAAACTTTGAGTGAAACCATTAAATCTATTATTTAATACTTCGTAAAAAGATACCTTTTGAATTTTAATGTTTTCCAAAAATTAGTGAGCCTTAGAGGAGTAGAGGAAAATAGTTTTTAGTTAGTGGTCCCATGCTATATTTAGTAAGGTGTCGGCTATTCTGGGATGAAGCTACAATGATAATTCCAGTATCTATTGGTATGCAATTACAGAAATTTCAGTTGGAGGGATATCTAAATTTGAAGGCAATATTACAAGGGTCAGGCAGCTCCAATGCAAGTGAGCAACTTAAAATGCAGAGCTGAAATAACGATAGAACCAGGGTGTATGATATCCATTTATTCACATAACTAAAAGAGTAGTAGTATATTTCCAAAAAAAAATAAAAAAGAGTAGTAGTAAGAGTAGCAAAAGAAGGCCTTGTGCTCCGTCAGGAAAACAAAGTTATTGCTGCAACATTGGATAAATTCTGCTAATCATGCAGCTAACTGCGAAAATAATTTGACATTGTACTCTATCATATGGGCTATGGCAGAATACTAAACAACCGAAATGAGTTGTCTAACACATCAATTACAAATCTACATCGGTAATTATGTCTTCCATCCAAGTGGCATCAAGATTAAACCAATGACTGACATAATTCATTCTAATTTCAAGTACAGTGTAATCATTACTCAAAAGATCTGACAGGAAAGGAGTTGATGGACTGACTTAAACATCATTCTAATATCAAGTACTTACTGTAACCATTTTATGGCATTAATTGGAGTCATAGACCCTTAATTTCCACATCCAATCAACAATAACTATTCAGGACTTTAACAAGCAAATTTCTGGAACCATAGTAAAGCAATTAGTGTCTAATGAGTAAAGGGCAGCCACCCGATGTACAGTAAACATTTAAACTATTTACAGAACGTTAGAAAGTCACGAGTATAACTCACCATAATCATGAGCAAAATTGAGGAACAACTGCAAGTCATGCATACATCTTAAGAATTAGAAATAAGTGGAGGCAAGGAATCAGGTTCTAGGTGCCAAGAACATTCCGGTATACCATGGGCTTCAATTCCTGGGACAACAAATGCCTCAATTCGGTGTGAAAAGCTAAGAATCTCTGATCTTGGAACTACTCGGCTTAATGCAAACCCATCACAAAGTTGCTTCTGGAAAAAAGTTTTATATCCCGAAACTTCTTCCAAGCTCGCAGTGCTCAGGCCAGAAGGCTCTGTGAAATCTGAAGTTATTTCAACTATTCGACAATGATAGTCTCTAAAGTCCTGTTGCTTCCATCTTCTATTCCAGTTTTTGTACATCGCCCATATCTCACCTTTCTTGGGATAAATTCTGTAAAACAGATTCTTGGTAGTTCGGTCACAATCTACCAAATGAGAGAAATTACTCAAAGGCATAACAGCAATCCTGGAACCTAGTTTAAATATTCCACAACTAACAGGTAAATTCTCTTCAATCCAAGAAATCTCTTCATTATCCATAGGATTGGGATGAGGCTCCAAAAAAGTCACTTCAACTGCTCCTGCCATAAAAACTTTATTCACTAGCGCATACTGCCTAGGCATTTGGTCAGAGCCATCATAGACGGCCCATACTTGACTTGGAGTAAAATCATTGGTTGTCCATTCCATTTTAAGTGAATGACCTACCGAATCTACTGTTGAAGGGCATGACGTAGGCCTCTGACTGGTTGAGGAGTTGATGGACGAAGGATCTTGCCGTGGCATATCACCAAATACTCCAATCAATTTCCCACCTTCTAAATCACATGCTGGAAGTTGATGAGAAAAACGATACAAGAACTCTGCAGGGATTTTGAAAGTACGCTCTTGGGCAACTTCAGTCTCTCTTTTGTAAATATTGTTTGATCCATCAACCTTGACTAAGGGCACAGCAAGCATGCCCTCCTCGGAGTAACCTTCAATTATCCTTATTACCTGTAAACTACACGCTTTTTTAGATTCAGGGTTTTCCAACCAATCAAATGGTCGCCAGTCTTTATAAACTGCCCAAACTTCATCTTCTTGTGGGAAAATTTCAAATTCATCATAAGTTGGGCTGACTGTACAAGGAACCACATGGGAGAAAATAGCAGGATCAACTATAGATTCTTCATTTTCATGTAAATTGAATAAACCACATACCACAGGCAACCTGACCTCACACCATTTCCTTTCATCTTCATTTTGTGGTATAGGTCGCAACCAAGTAACATCGAGCCTGAAAGGTGATTCTGAAACGTTATTGATGCGAGCATACCTACGAGGAAAATTTTCACTATCATAAGCAGCCCAAATTTGACCGACTTCAAAAGCTTCTGCCTTCTTTGCATCATCAAAGTTAATGAAATTTTCATGATTCATATGATCTGTAGTGGCTCTTAAATTCTGGAGTGACATCTCATTCGAAAGATCAAAATCCATAGCTGTAGCCACATTGGTATCAGTAGTCTGAGTAACCTCTGACTTCAAAGTGGAAGAATGAAAATTCAATTCTGTAGAGTTAATTGCTTTGTTCTGTTGAATATCATCAGCATCATCTGAATCATCAACTTCAATAGGTGTTAAACTTCTTTCACCAATACCTACAAGGCCTTTTGCAGCATCTGCATTCTTAGAAGCAGAGCTTTCACAGACAGGTGAGGAATCATGTTCTTGACTCAAACTCCTACCATTCTGATGCCCCATATCACCAAGAGAACTCACAGACGGAACAAATGATTCACTAACATCCATGCTTGTCAGCCTTCTTGAGTTGAAGATCCAAGTTTTAGATGTGTTTGAAAGAACAGCATAAGCTTCATGGACTAACTTCAAAGCAGTGACAGACCCAGGAAAGTCATCCTTTATTCCTTCTAATAGGCTCACGAATTTATTGTACTTGGACTTTATTTGAGAATTATTAGCTTCTGGACTAAGTTCAAGAACCCAATACCAATCAATTTCACCATTCAAAGTCAATTCCGATGCACATAAGATATCACAAGCAGTTAGCATCTGAGTAGCTATTTTGAAATCTGGAAACTGATTATGGGCTTCAAGCAGCTTAGATCTTGCACCTGCATAGTCCCTGTTAGCAGCCATCCTTTTCGCAACTTCGATTGTTTCCAAACAACTAGACTTTTCTCCTTCCATTTGTAAGAGGTCTAATGCCTACAAAGTCGAATTCAATCCTTAGTAAACAACAGATAGTTCAAGGCCTATGCTAGAATCTTAAAAGTAAAAACCCTCCAAGCAAATTCTCACACAATAATCACAAAACTACAACTGAACATACTACAAATGCATCATAACTTCATTACTAAGTTGCAGATGATTAAGAAATATCGAAAAAATGAAAGTGAAACTCGTTTTTCAGAGAACCTTATTCCATGTTCTAATAAAAACATGTAAAATCCCAAAGTTTCCTCTTATGAGCACCTGTACAAATTTGATGAACCCTCCTTTTGCTACAAAGACATGCTAAACTAGTATAAACAACAGGAGATAATAAACACAGCAAGAACAAAGCTGATTAACTTAAGAGCAACATTCAGCAATAAACTAAAGAAACTACAGAATGGTACACATTTCAATTCCATTCTTCCTTTTTTTTTTTTTTTTTTTTTTTTTTTTGACAACTTGTATTTTAGGATATAGTTAAACATACTGAACAGATCAATTTGTACTCCTCTGATCGCGTTAAATTAACATTTGTAATCGACTAATTGCGCTGAATCAACATTTCATTAGGAGAACAAATACAGTATAGTACTTGCTTAGTTTTTTTTTTTTTTTGGGACAGTGGAGTACTTGCCTAGTTGCATATTAGAAGATTAAGCACCTCTAAATTGTAATTAAATCACACTGCATTAACATAATATTTACTTTACTAAGAAACATTTGGGTTTATAGTACCATTCATGACATTTTATAGGCCGAGGAAAAAATTGAACTATATGGTCCTCTATGCATAAAGGAATTATTTCCTCAAACAATGGTGTATTGGTATGTTTTATTGCATTGCATTATGCATATATGTAAACTGTAAACATAAATCATCAAAAAAAAAAAAAAAAAAAAAAAAAAAAAAAAAAAAAAAAAATTGAAACTTTCACAGCTGCAATTACCAATGAAGAAAAAACTCTAGGAAATGAGCACAAAATACAAAAAAAGAGAAATTAATTCCAAATTACCAAGAAAAGAGTAATAAATAAGAAAAATAAGCATATTAATTTCAAGAAAAAATTGCAGCAATGTAAGTTTCACTTTTTCGAATGCAAATGGCATCAATATATAACACCGATCGAGGCGTGATTTTAACAATTACACATCGAATTGGGGAAGAGAAATAAGATAAGATACTTACTGAGTTACTCAACAAAATTGAAGCAGAGAGGAAGGACAGAATAGTGGTAGCTGGTTTGGTTGGAAAAGAATGATGCCTTTTTAATGTCTCTAGAACTAATCCAATTTCATTATGTGTGAAAGGAAACCAAAAAATATCAGAGAAAATGGAAATGGTGCAAAAGGTAACCAAAAAACCCCACAATTAAAAAGACGGGCTTTGAGAATTGGGAGTCCTTAAATATCAGAAAAAATGGTGAAAAGGAGGTCTGCAAATGGTATGGCTGCTCGACACTTGGCGTGCTCAGACTCCCAATTGTTTATTGTCTGACTGTGCGACTGTCCAGTCTCTGGTCACTCAGACAGTGTTATGTTTGTGTGTTTACTGATTAGACCTGCCCGTTCTATTAGGTATTGGGCACGGGCCGCCCCTACCATGTACTGGGTTATACTTCATCCTCGTCTCAATTTTTAATAGGGACACTTTAAAATTAAAAGGAATCTTTAATTTTGTGTTGAGTCTGTTAACTCGATTAGACATGTGCGACATTCTGATCCGATAAGACAAGTTTGTTAACATGTGCGAGGTTGTGATCCGATAAGACAATTCATCTTACCTATAAAATAAATTTAATAATTTATCTTAATCATAAACTAACTTTTATGAGTGAACTTGATAACCCTATGTTAATTAAGGGGGTATTTGATTCAAGAAGAGGAAATGTGAAAGTAAAGTAATTGACGAGTGTGAAAACGTGATTCCTCATTTTTAAGGTGTAACAATTTGATCTTTTGCACTACTTTTGCACAAATATTAGTATCGACTTAACTTTTCAGCCAGTATATGAAAAAAAAAAAAAATTGTTACTTGTACTAGATAATATGCTGTTGAATTAGTCACAATTTTTATTTTTTTTTTATTTTTATTTTTATTTTTTTTTTGTAAAGGAAAGATACAAGTAGTTAGGCTACTCTTCTCTCAAGACTGTAACCCAACCTATCTGAAGCAATATAAAAAGAAAATTTACTATCTAAAAAAGGATCAATATCCTGGTGCGTTTGCATGAAATGACCTAAAGAAGCAACATAATCAGCTGCTCTATTTCCCTCTCTGTAGATGTGCCTGGACTCGACGGAAGAGAAAAGACGAAGGAGCTCCCTAATATCTTCCAGTAGTAACTTAATCTTCCACGGACATTGAGCTTTACCCTGCAAAATATTAATTATAACTAAGTTATCCCTTTCAATAAAAAATATGGGAAAAACTGTGGGACCGTGCAAGAAGAAGACCATTACGAAGGGTAGTAGCCTCAGCAATAAGAGGCGTACTTGTGCCAATATTATAAGACCGACTACAAATATGATTACACCTAGGGATGTCAGTGGGGCGGGTCAAGTAGGAGACCCGCCCCATCCCCGCCCCAGTGGGGCGGGGATGGGTCTTGGTTTGGTGGGTGGTGGGGCGGGGATGGGGATGAAAACGATACCCGCCATGGGTGATGGGGCGGGGGTGGATTTTAAGTTGTACCCGCCCCACCCGCCCCACTTCGTACCCGCCCCATCCCCACCTCATACCCACATATACTTTTATATTATTTTATAAAAATAATTACGTGAAATAAATATTAATTATAATATTTTGTACTACACTTATGTTATAAACAAAAATGTGTGTAATATTAAGAATATTTTTTTTAATATTATAATCCGTATTAATTATGTAGGATTGTGTATTTGAGACACGGAAATTTGGTGGGTCTTGGGTGGGGATTAGGCGGGTATTTGGTGGGGATTAGGCGGGGATGGATATCCAAGTGGGGGGTGGGGCGGGGATGGTTTTGGAGTTGTACCCGCCGGGGCGGGGATGGGGATGAATATTAGACCCGCCGCGGGGATGGGGATGGGGATGGGGATGAAAATGATAGGTGGGGATGGGGATGGGAAGGCCAACATCCGCCCCGCCCCGCCCCATTGACATCCCTAATTACACCCAAGTGGTCTCTGATAACTACACCTGCAGCACCTGAGGCACCACGTACAGAGCCGTCAAAATTTATCTTAACAACACCATGACGAGGAGGAGACCAGGAAATCCGAATGGTCCGAGAATTAACATAAGAAGCAGAAGGAGCTAACTGATTATCCATATAATCCAAACAAGAGTGCAACTTCCATTCATGAATGATTTTTTGGGCACGGGATAAGATGACCATAGAAGAGAAATTCATGTTCTGAGAGACAATTGAGTTTCTAGTTTTCCAAATACTCCACATAGAAGTAATAATCTTAATCACAGAAAAAGAAAAATTCCCACGTAAAATTCTGAAAAGATGATAAAAATTATTATGAAGAGGAACATGACCTAGCCAATTAGTAGTAGGGTCAGTCCAACAACGTTTCGTAAACAAACATGAAAGGAATAAATGATCCTGTGTTTCAACATGGAAATTGCATAAAGGACATGTACTAAGAATGTCCAACTGACGATGAGCAAGATTAGCTCTAGTAGGAAGAGTGTTATGAAGAAGCTGCCAAACAAAAAATTTCAATTTTGGAGAGATATCTAATTTCCAAATCCAAGCAAATTCCCACTTAGTGTGGGAACATATGTTATGGGCTAACCAAGTAGCAGATTTTATAGTAAAATCGCCAGTGTTAGACAATCTCCAGCAAGGTTCATCTTGGATAGACGAGGAAGGAATAGGGATACCTTGAATAATTTGGACTAAATTAATAGGAGCAAGAAGAGACAGGGTAGTAAGATCCCACTCATTAGAGTCAGTAATAAAATGATCCACAGTAAGATCTAGATTATGAATATCTGAAATATCTAAATTTAACATAGAAATAATATTTTCAGAAGAGCACTAATTATCCAACCAGAAAAGAACACTAGCGCCATTACCAATTTTCCAACGAAGTCCTTTAAGAAGAAGAGGGCGGATTTGGAGAATCTTTCTCCAAATCCAAGAATCCTTCGGCTGAGGCTTATACGCAAAAAAGGTTTGTTTACTGAGATACTTTGTGGTCACCGAACGTACCCAGAGGTTATTTGGGTCTGAGATAATTTTCCATCCTAACTTGGCTAAAAAAGCCGAATTCACAGCTTCTATCTTAAGCCTAAACCACCATAACTTTTGGGTTGATAAATTTTATCCCAAGAAATCATGGGGATTCCATTTTTTGTGGAGACTGTTTCCAGAAAAAATTTCTATTAATCTGATCCAATGAGGTAGTAATACTTTTAGGAAGGCGGGCTGTGGACATTGAAAAGGAAGGTAAAGCTTCCAAGTTACTCAGTATGAGAACAGTCTTCCCAGCTTTGGAAACTGTATTAGAAGACCAATTGTTCAATTTCTGTTCTGCTTTAGTTACTTATGGAAATTTTGTTTCGTAAAAGATCGGGTTGTAAATAAAACACCCAGATATCTACCCAAAAAAGACTTTGGAGTCATATTAACACAATAAAAGGGGTCATGTTAGGTTATCAATGTTTACATTATTTTTGTTAATTCATTCATCCGTTTACTTCTTAAATCTCTTTTTCAAAATGCGTGTTATGAGTCAATGTTGCAATTAAAAAAAGAAAAATTGTGCAGGATAATATCAAATTTGTCTGATTCGCTGAAAATAATCTCAATTTTTGTGTACTTTTTAATTTGATTTTTTTTAACTAATCATGTGCTAACACATGTCCGGTAATTTGTTATAACAAGTTGGATAACCTGTTGGGACCACTAGAAGCAATTTCTTGTTTAAGTTCGGATTATGAAAAAATAATCAATAGTTGAGATTATTTTCAGTGAATGAGGCAAAGTTGAAATCATTCTAGGCAATTTTTCCATTAAAAAATTAACCAAAAAAAGTATTACTCCTTATTAAGAAAATTACGGTCAAAGCTAGTATCTAACAATCCTTTTTTTTTTTTTTTTTTTTTTTGGTAAGTAGAAAGGCTCTGCCGAGTCGGAACCTCCCACAAATCCTCCCGACTCGGGTTAGCAGGCTAGAGCTAGACACTTTGAAAGTGAGGAGGAAGGGTAAGGGAATCCCCACCCCCAAAGTGTCTCTAGTGGGATTTGACAAATTTTTGACATGGTATCCGTTTTGACATGGTATAACTTTTGACAAACTTTTGTCTTAAAACTCTTTCGAATATCCGATTAAACATTTACATATTCTTACAACATATTGTATTCTTCATGTCAACTTGTTGAAGAATGTGCATACTTAGGACCTTTTCACATTTACTGAACTGAGTTGAACTGAATTGAAATGAACTGAACTGAACTGATTGGAGCTGAATTAAATTGAACTGAACTGATAGGAGTTGAACTGAACTGAACTGAATAGTGCTGAAATGAATATTTTATGAGAGAAGGAAATTAGGAGCTTAACTGAACTGATTAGAGTTAAACTGAACCGAACTGAATTGAACTGAACTGATTAGAGCCGAACTGAACTGAACTGATAGGAGCTGCACTGCACTGAACTGAACTGAACTGAACTGAACTGAAATTAAGCTGAAGTGAACAGACCTTTAATCAAATTGTTTGAGATTGTTAACACTTTCATGATTAGATGCATGGATTGTTTATATATTTTGTTTACTAAACTCGATATATTATCTTTATATTCTGCAGGATGCATAGATTTAGATCGGCTCAATGAGGACCTTAATTATTAAAATCGTGTTTAAAACTTTAAATATGTGAATTTTATATATTGTCTGTTTATTTTATGGTGTAAAATAATTGTGCTAAGTCAAGAATTCTTTGAATTGTTTGCAAAGGTTGTTTGGCTATCTTTTATTAATGAAATCCTTTTTCTTCCAGATGATTAAAAAAAAAAAAAAAAAAAAAAAAAAAAAAAAAAAAAAAAATCCGAATGTATAGAATAACTAAAAGCTCTTTGTGGTAAACGGTCATAAATTATATGAATAGTATTTAATTTGTTTGTATTTTTGCTAAAAACTTATGTTCATTAATCATTACCATGTCAATAGAAATCTACCTATAAACATTTATTTGTTTATTAATTACTATTATCTGAATGGTATTAAAAATTTTGCGAAGAAAATGAAGTAGTTGAAAGGGACTAGCATTACTATGGTCTATGGACACTAGCATAAAACTTTTTCACAAATTTACTTCACTTTTGAAATCAATATCATTACCACTATTTATTACCGACTACCAGACAGACCGCTAAACCTTTCACAAGAACCATAGATCTAATGCTTGAGGTAACTTGTGAATTCAATGCAGCACACTCCAGGGTTTAGGTCTTAAGACAGTAAAATTTTTAAACCTAGGTCCAACTACACCTTTCACAGAGATGTTACTGCTTTGTTACAACTTCACTGAACAAGTGAACATCCAGTTCATAAACAAAGAACTACCTCTCTCAAATGAATTGCCTAGGAAACCACTCATCAGTATCACAAAAGACAGGAAAATTTCCTTCGCATCCTTATAATCATCTTCAACTTTACTCAGATGAAAATACAAAAAGAAGAATGAGATACGGAGTACTCCGTATTTCACAACTGATTAGCAACTGTTCCCATTAGCAGAACATGAAGATAACACACTAGGGACTAACGACAAATACCAACAGGTACACATGTAATGTGAGAGAAGTACACTATATGCAGTATTGCACAACGCATAAAGTCAGAATCGAAATTGAACAAGAAAGCTGAAATTATTGTTTGAAGATATCAGCAAGATAGAGTACCAACAACTGCTTCCTGATGATGAGTTGCAGCAGGCTATATTCCACCACCCTCCAATAGAAGTAGAATTACCTGTAATAGGGAGTCAAAAGACCGACTTCAGGTCAGCCAGGGAAAGATACTCTCTGAGTCTCTGGTGACAGGAAGAGCCAATTCAGTCATCAAGGAGCTAGCATTGCTAAAAACTGCGCGCCTCAAATAGATAGGGAGTGGTGGTAAAGGTTAAATGATTTTTGGAGTATTTATATTTTTTCTCTACTGCCTTTATTTTGACAATTAAATCCTTCATTCCTTATTTTATTTCAGCTTTCAGATGAACTCCTCCGCCTTTTGGGTTCCAAATCATGATCCTTGGAATAGCTAATTTCCATTGGCTTAATCTATAAATATATACTCCATAATAAGCAATAAAGTTATCAACAGGCATCATATTTTCATGAACTCACACCATACAAAAGGAGCCTCTAAACAATCAATTAGAAATTCTATGCTATCATACAATGTGTTTCAAATGAATCTTACATGACATTCTATAAAAGTATAAATCATATACATATATAGCCATTATGAGACCAGGTAAAGGCTAACTCGATATAATCTCAATGAATTGTTTTCTTTATACTCTGTATGAAACTATGAACTAATGTCAGCTCACAATTGACATCAAGGTCCTGAAGCATCCAGATATGACGCCCCATATCAAGGATTAGTCTGACAAGTCACATATACCATTTTTCTTACCTTGTCTCTTTACCAGCTGGTGGTTGAGTCTCCTGCTCTGGAACTGCTGAAAGATTCATGATCTTCATCGGCATCTCATGGTTATGCCTTCCCTCATATGTTGTGATGAACGCTCTAGAATCGTCCAATGCTCTTTCTACATACTTCCGTACATTGCATTTGACACTGGTGCAGCGGTAGTAGCTTCTGTATGGAAAGAAAACATATAATAAAATTTAAGCTACTTATAAAACTATTTAAACCATTCTCCATTAATGGATGTTTCTCTACAAAATATGGTGACGTTCTTCTAATCATGATGCAGTTATTAATACCTCCATCTGAATTAGTGGTTACATCATTGATTCAAAAACATTTTATTACTTTTTTTATAGTGATATTCATTTTAAAGAAAGTAAGTCATCTCTTTGTCTGAAAATATTACTCAAGTATGCCTAGAAATATATAGTTTTCACATTTCATAAAATGTAAGGGTTTGTAATTGGTCTTAAGCATAATACCGTTACTAAGATTGAGTGATGAGGAGAGTACGGAATGATTTACTATAATGGATCTTCTAAGACTCTGTCACGTGCAAATTAATTCTTAATAACAAGGGTTGGACTGAGGATAATGCAACTAGTCTTTTTGGATGGAGGAAGTGTCTTGCTAACTCTTGTTTAGTCACTGGCTCATTGTGACAATACAGCCAAATAGCAATCTAATGTATTTTGCAGGAGACAATTTTTATACCTAACTACTATAGTAAATAATTTAATTAAATGCAAATCTGAACAGTGCCCCCTTAACCCTTCCCGCTTATAACCATTGAGTCCAAGCACATGTCTAATTACATCATAACTGCTAACCTGGGGTATGGACTCCCTTTCACTACCTTCTGTCCATATTTTCTCCAGCGAAAGCCATCGCCCATGATTTCAGGCTCGTTGATGTTATGCACCCAGATACAAGGCTCTTGTAGACCTTCACCTGATTTTCCAGTTTCATTGTTTTGAACATTTTGTTTCCTAATACCAAAAAATAAGACATGTTCATGCTAACACTTTAAGAGATATAACAAAGGAAACATGCATAAATCACACCTTACCTTCTCTTGTTTTTTATTCTACCACCATTGGCGTTTAAACCCTTGGCCGATTCTTCACAACCCCCACCAAGTCCAGCTGAATCCACAACAGTCTTGTCACTAGGATTGTGCTTTTCTGCATCAACAGGATGGCATACTGGGGCAACATTTACAGGAAACGTAGACTGCTTGGACAATTGCATTTCATTTTCATTACTCATATGTCTCTCAAAACCTTCATTTTTCTCACAAACATTATCATGCAACTTGGGGTCACTACTATTGGGATCTTGATTAGTCCCAGCAAACAATTCCTGTCCATGTACTCCAGATGAACTGCGCTTGGCATGATCTGGCTTCAGATGGTTATGCTCTCCTTTATAGACAATTTCTGTTATCTGCCCATCTAATGACCTCTCAACCTTTTTTTTCACAGGGCATTTCAGATGTGTACACTTATAATAACTTCTTGGATACTCACTACCCTTGACTTGTTTTTGCCCATATTTTCTCCAATTATACCCATCACAAGAGGGTCGATCAGCACCAGCTATCGAAGATGCCATTATTCTGGACTCTCCCTCTACCATTTGCTGTGCCATTGTAGGAGACTTAGCTGATTCGGATAATTCAACCAGTGGCAGATTACTTGAATGCTGACTTGAGAATAAATGTAGCTTTTCCTTCCGTGCAGACACGTCAACCTGGGATAATGCTTGTCAATGAGTAACACTGGAATTTCCCTGCTCCATAAGTAAGCAGAGAAACAAGGATAACAACATCTACAACTAAAGGAGTCTACAATGTGTGAAAGTGAAACCTAAAACAATTAACATTGATGTCAATTGAATGAACTAACGTCAATACTAAGTGTATCGTGCCAAATTAACTTTTACTCTGTCAGAGTACCTATATTCTCCTAGTATGAATCTCACTAGTTACAATTAACCTCTAAGGCTCTAATCCATAGTCCATAGAAGACTACTCAGAAGGCTGTGCAGATAGATCAATCGAGTAAATATAAACTCGAGCATTAAAAATTGTAGCAAGTGATGTTATTTAATATAATGTTTTCCAAAGTACTCATAAATTGGGATGAGATCAGAATCCAACAAGATGAGAAAGCTTGATTTAGAGCCAAGAAGGGCAACTGAGCGACAACCTAGTCAGCAAGAATATCCCAAGGAAATGACGTCATGACCATTGGAACAATTAAATTGATCAATTTTAAATCCCATTACAACTGTTTTCTCAGATCCCTCCAGGATAAGAAATATATCCCCCACCCACCCTGCCCTTCCTCCCTCCTCCCAGCTTCATCCCTTCTAATCCTCCTTCCTTTCTTCTTTCTTTTATAAATCCCTTTAAAAAACGTTGAAGGCTCGTAATTAGCATGCATGAAGGCCAGAAAAAGGTATAAATGAAAGTTAAAAGGTATGAAGGATTTATACTAACCATGCTGAGCAAAATAGAAACAGTTGCCTTGGAGACAACCTTTGCTAGTGGTTTGAAGATGGTGGATCGATCAGGGGCTCTGGATATGGTATCAGATGAAGAACAACGAGCTCCGTTGGAAGTGTCCACCTGAGATAGCGAGTGCACAAAGGTCAGAACAGATAGTTCGCTGAAAAAGAAATTTTCCATGGTGCTGAGATTGAGACTTGCCTGAATTTCTTCGGTATGTGGAGACTTATTGATTGTGGACTTTACCCTCACTGTTTTGGGCTTAATAGCAGCAACTGCCATTTCAGAGCTAGCATTCGCAGGTGGTGGTGATGCATTGATAGCACCAGAATGAAGTTTAGAGAAAGATCTAAAGCTAGTACAAGATGGCCTTGAAGCTACTGGCTTTGTTATGACCACTCGATCTATTTCTTTTACCTCCATTCCCAACTATATACAGTAAAGTGATTACGGAAGTACAGAAAGGCTACAAATTAGGACCTCCAGCAGAAAAATAGTTTGTGTATGCATCAGAAGCTTCATTTCATCAAGAGCTCAAGACAAGTCCATCAACGGTAAAGTTCATTCAACATTTGCTGGTTCTGAATTCAGGGCTCCCAACAACCTCAACGGGCCTGTAGAATAGACTAGATGAGATAGGAAAAATAGACACAATAATACTATCATCATTACATCAACATCAAGGTTACTCCAATGCCTTTGAAAAAGGTCCTGTCTGGATTCCAACACCAAGGTAGGGTAAGGGAGTCTCCTATACAGCCTTATTCTACGATACTAGAGAAGTTGTTTCCATCTGCCCCTAGATCCGCATCAAATGACACTTTGCTACATTGCAATCAGAAGCAATGGGAATTTCACAAGCTATAATAATTTACGTAATTATAATCTATAAGTAGAAGAATAGTAAATCCATTATTCTATAGGAATTGGAGTATTAGACAGGTATTTCAAAGACATGTTCCAGCAAAATTCAATATCATAAAAGTCACACCAACATACATGTTAAATCTAAGTTTTTTAGAGCACTTCAAAATAAATAAAGAGCAATGAGTTTGCCTATTCTTGTCATCTCAATATCTCATGACATAACAAGGTTATTATTCTACTACCCATAACAGCATGACTCAACGAATGTTGTGAGCTGAACCCAAAATTAGCTGTCAGCTGAAAATGGAGGTCTTAAATATTACTTATTAGGCTTATCAGTACATCAACTAACAATTTATTCTCTGCCTTGGGACTGGCTGAACAGAAATAACCTGAACTGAACTGAACATTTCATGTAATGTTTTACTGAGCATGACTCGAACTGTGAATGAACCTAATCTTAATTAAACCCGATAAGAACAATTTGCTTATCAGGTCTACAAATGGTAGAACTACAGTCCATTAGCCTTTGAGACTATTGATAGTGAATCTAACTAATGTCATTCAGAAGAAACTAATTGTGGGAGTGTGGGACATATTAGGACAATCAAAATCACCTCCAAAATTCCTTCGGCCAAAACTCAGCTGAGGTTGACTAAAACAAGCACAGCACAACATTCTAACACAACCCTGATCAAAACTGGTACTCTCTCCATTCCTTATTATTTGTTAGATTCCGTAGTTTCCAAATATCAAATTTTATGATTTTTAATAATGCATAGTAGATGATATTGATGTTCAAATGTTAAACTGTGCAAATAGGCAAATGAAACAATCAAAGAGAAACTGTAGTAGTATTAAACCTGAAGAAATTCAAAAGACAATTGATTATAAGCCTATAAATTCAAATCTAAATACCCTCCTACATTGATTACATTGCTGCACAAAACCCATATTGTATCTTCTGCTAATTCATCAAATAAATCAAAATATGATAAGGGGTAAACAAAATAAACGATACCTTTTTGTTGGGAAAAAGATTGAACTATCCGTTTTCAGGGGCTAAATTGAATTCTGGGGATGTTTGAGCTTGAAAGCTTGAAGAGTTATAAGTAGAAGTATGAAATTGGAAATAAATGTGCAGAAAAATGATGATAAAAGAGGGAGAAGATGAAGAGAATGGGGAGTTGATGATGAACTTCATGCTGGGTTTGGTGTTGCAACGTACTTCTCCAACTAACAGTCAACCTTCTACACGAGCTTTGACTCTTATAAACTCACCCACAAGGCCACAAATGTGCCAAAAATTATTACTTCCTTTTCCATAATAATGGACCCACAAATGTACCAAGGTTAGTTTAGTAGATGGGAGAACATATTTTGGAGGTTTAATCTTCATTAGTGACAATTTGGTGGTGGGATTCTCTTACCTTTCTCCACTCTCAAATTGTGTAACTCATTAATCTAGGTCGATAGCGCCCTTCATCTCGGGCCAGTAGGGCCCTTCATCTCACCTATCCAACAACAACAATAATAATAATAAAAATAAGAGAAATATGTGAAAAAGGACCTTTAAAATTGTCGATTTTTTGTATAAGGATTTTTTAAGTGAAAAGTTGTAAAAAAAAAATGAACTTTTAAGCTGTATTATGACTATAGGGGTACTTGGGTGAGTTTTTTAGGTGGTCAACGCCGGAGCTCTGGCGTTGACTTTCACGTGTTAGTCACATGAGTTAAAAAAAAAATCCCTCAAAATTTTGGGGTAGAGAAAGAAAAAGAAAGGGGGAAAATGAAAGGGGTAGTTCGAATAGGAGGGAAATTTGAGGGGTAATATATATATATATATATATATATATATATATATATATATATATATATATATATATATATATATATATATATATATATATATATATATATATATATAGTTTAACTCACTTGTCAAGTGAAAGTCAACGCTAGAGGTCCGGCATTGACCACCCAAAAAACTCACTCAAGTACCCCATAAAAACAAAATACAACTTAAAATGTCCTGCTTCAAAACTTTTCACTTAAAAAGTCATTTTACAAAAAGTCGACCATTTAAAAGGTCTTTTTTCACAAATTTCTCTAATAATAATAATAATAATAATAATAATAATAATAATAATGGACACATTCATTATGGATACATAACTTTAATTAATTTGGTTTATTTACTAACTTAAAAAACTTATCCATTATTATTATGTCAATTTGACAAGTGTGTGGTGTTTCTAATATGACTGTATTGTAGAATAGTACTTCTTTTGTTTTTCAATACTTGTAACATTTTCCAAAAATGAAAATGTCACAATTCTTACAACACACTATAATAGGAAAGTTATTTTTGGTAAAAATTATACTATTAACATTATCCTTATTTAAAGCTCATGACAACACATAATTATCCTCCTAAAAATCACTCAACCTCATTTTAAGTGTATTAAAAACATATGAAACCTTTTCAACAAAAAAAAAACACATATGAAACCTATTTTTCTTAACTATCATACAAAAAAGTGCATGTTTGTTGTAAGTATTAAAAAACGGAGGAAGCATATATAAAGTGAAAGGTGCACTCAGGGTTATTATTTGCTCATTTGATAATATATGAGTGAAGTACACCTTGTATCAGGTGTATATAGCAATCTCTGCCAAGGGTTTGCTAGTGATTAAAGATTTTGTACAATGTACCTTTGTCTTTTCACTTTTTTGACTTTATGAGTATGTGCAAGTAGAACAACTATAGTGGAGATAAGAGAATTCATGAAGACGAAGAAGCTCACGAGCATCGTGCAGTGACCACCGCCAATAGTGAAATCAATAGATCAAGGGAAACCACACTAGTTTACGACAAATACCTCCCCTTTAAGATTAACAATTCTCTTAGTTTCTATATTCTTAGGGTTTTCGTTGAATTTGGTAGCGGCAAAACACCAAAAATGGTAGTGTTGTAGTTTGGTGTTCTCCAGTGAACCAACTTGAAGAAGGAAACGAAGAAGATGAAGGTGGGTGAGGATCGGAGGAGGAAGAAGATGAAGGTG
The DNA here is from genome assembly GCF_948465745.1 of Chenopodium album. Taxonomy (NCBI): domain Eukaryota; kingdom Viridiplantae; phylum Streptophyta; class Magnoliopsida; order Caryophyllales; family Amaranthaceae; genus Chenopodium; species Chenopodium album. The sequence goes on from NC_137843.1 coordinate 48,833,743, forward strand.
GGTGGGGATCGAAGGAAGGAGGAAGAAGAAAAAAAGCATGGAGGTGGGTTACAATCGGGGAGGAGGTATATGAAAATGAATTTATTTTTTATTTTTTATTTCATTTTATTTATTTATTTATTTTAATTTTATTTTTCAAAATGTGAAGATATTTAAACTTATTTGTTTATCTTGGAGAAAAATCTAAGCTCCCTGATAGAGTATATAAATTGATCATAGACGTTAAGACAGGTTAAACTTTTGGTTAAAATAATCCTTTAACACTCTCTCTTATATTTCCACTATTCATGGGTAAAATCACTAATGGTATAGCGGTTTTACCCATTTATACCCTACAATAATCCAATTTTACTTCTAATCTAGCTAAACAACATTTGTTTATCAAAATAATTAACTAGAACATCCTCAAAACCAAGATCCTTGATCCCTATGTTATTCCAAAAGTTCGGGTCATATTAATTATATTCAAGAAATCAAGGATTTATATTTTGAAAATACTCCATTTTTAAAATAAATGCCTATTAGGCTATTATGATCCTTTATACTAATGACATAATTGACTTTGACGATTATCTTAAATTTAAAAAAATAATAAATAATAAAAAAACACTTTGACAATTGTAAATTTAATCCTAGGAATAAACTTGTATTTTCTCAAAATTTAGTCAATTATCCCTCTTCTCTCTTCTCTCTTCTCTCTTTTCTCTCTTCTTTCTCCTCTCTCTAGGATATTTAATTTTCTTAGCCATTTAGGCCAGAAATAATTTAATTTCTTCAGAAATTAGACTATTTCCAATCCTTTTTTCTTTGATTTAATTCGCTTATTTGTTATTTGATTTGTTTTGCTTTGTTTTGTTCTCTCCATTTGTCAGAGTTTGTCCCAAATTTTTTGGTTTTTTCCCAATTTTATGGGATTTTGATTCTCATTAATAGATGAGAATTTATTTTTAGGGTTTTAATAATAATTGTGTAATACCCTGTATTTTTAATGTATTTTATAAATTTTTTATTTATTTGTAAAATATAATTTTGAGTCAAATTATTTTTATGGGATTTAAATAATACAAAGTTTAATTTTTGGGTTAATAAGTATTTAATCCAAATGTAGCTTATCTTCATAATACACCCAATCATTCTATTTTTATATTTGGGCCAACTTTTTCATCATCCAAGTCTATAATTCTTATAAGCCCAGAATTTACCCTAGCCTACTCTACACTATAAATACTCTTTCAATCCCCAAAATTTCCCACACAAAAAGTCAATTGGTCAAGGTAATTACTTCTCCTCCTTATTTCTCCTCCTTATTTCTCTTTTCTTATTCTTTTCCTTTTTCCTTTTCTTATTTTTTCCCTTAATTTCCTTTTTCCTTTTCTTTATTTGTACGTGAAAGCAAAGGGGGGGATTTCATGGAGGACGCTGCCGCCCCCACCTCCTACTACCGCCATGTCACCACGCCGGCGACCTCCAGCCGACAGCCGGCAACCACCAACCAGCCCACCACCGTGACACCCTCCTTCTCTCTCTTCTCTTTGTTTTCTTGCTTTTTTATTTAGTTTGATCTTGGTTTTTATTGTTCAAAATTGGTTTAATTAGTATCAAAATCATGTTTTAATGATTAAAAAGTGTAATTTCATATTATTTAGTTGGGTTTTAATTTTCAGATTTTATAATTCATTAAGTCAGGGTTTTAAAGTTTATAAAGTTATGATTTTTAGGGTTCTTACACAAATTGATTTGGGGGTTTTGAATACCATTAATTTTGATCATTAACCAAGTATAAAGATATGATTTTGATGAGTTTTTAACAAGTTTTGCTGGAATTTTATTTAAAGTAGTAGAATTGTGATTTTAATAAAAAAGGATTTAATTACCCATTGAAAGAGAGACTAATTGAGGGTTTTCAAATAATTTTCAGATTTATTTTAAGTTGTTTAAAGTGAGTTTAAGTTGCTGGAAATTGTGTATACAAGAGTAATTAATATAGTATTATTGTCCCTTTATGTAGGAGACTTGGTTCGGGAATCGTTGTAATGTATTCGGCTATTTTAAGAGCTTATTTGAGGTATGTACACGTACTCGGAAATTTATTAAGCGTGTAGAAACATGCTAGGATTTACTTGAGTGATTCCAAGTTAGTGTCATGCTAGAAATTGGTTGGAATGGTTGAATTGAAATGAGATTGGTGATTTGAATTGGAATGATTGAATTGAGAATGGTTTTGGGGAATTATTTGTGAATCATGTTTGGTTGAAATAAATTATTTATTGGATTGGTGATTGGAAATAGTTAATTTGACATGTTGTATATAAACCACACTTTTATTATTGGCATGATAATGAGTATGTTTAATTAAACTAAATGTTTAATTTGGTTTGGAATATTGAAAAGGAATTTTATTATGGTTCATATAATTTTTATTGAGGAATGAGCTATTTAAATGTCTTTGTACACGAGGAATAAATTATATTTTGGTGCCTTAGTGCACTTAAGGTGTTTTCAACACCGAGAGATAGGATTTGTTGTGCATTATGCGTTTAAGGTGTCTTTGACACCGAGATAGATTTAAAAAGGGTTTAACATTAAATATTATGTGGTCACTAATTATTTAAGAATTTAATTGGTATGTTTGATTGTTTGAATAATTAAAATGATTATTTGTGTTATGGTTTGAGAGTCATCACCAAGTCTAATAATATGTAAATCAACGTAAAGTGTAAGAGATTACGCACCAAAACTCTTGGAGCGTATATACCTTAAGACCATAACTCTCGTTCGATGCGTAATCAATACTAAATAAATTATTTAGTTACTTAGTTGAGAAATCTTGTTGTATATTGTGTGCTTGTAAACAGGTGCAACGAGGTAAGTTGTGTGTTGATAGGTGAAAGCATATTAGTGTGTTTAAATACGCTTATGTACTCAGCTTTGCTGATTGTGTGTTTGTGTGTTGTTGGCCTTGTCTTTACCTTAGCCCTATGATGACCCATTTTTAATGGAGAGTAGTGGGAATAAGTAGAGAGAAGTTTTTCAGGTGATGAAGCATATTTATGATGGGCATGAGTGAAGAGCGAATCATGCTAGTTTCCATAGGTTTATGATGTGTTTATTGCTTTCATTATTTTATTATACTATGTTTGTGAGATTAATGCAAAGGTTTTTGAAATTGGTTCGGTTTTGATAAGGGCCTACAATGGTTCCAAGTTGTAGATTAACTTTGTTTTACTTTACTTTCATTGGTTGACTTTTTAAGTTGAGTCGTTTTGAATGTTTTTAAAGATAGTCTTCCACTGTGTGTCTTTGATAGTTGCATTAGCTGTTTTCACGGTGACGATAATGTCTTAGATTTTCCTATTTTGAGTTTTAAACAAAGCAAAACAGGTATTTTAAAAGAAAGGAAATTCTAGGGTATTACAAATTGAGCAGGTGATTTGGATTCATATGGGTTTGAAGCGGTGAAGTGTGAGCTATGCCTGATATGCAAATAGTTATGATTTTGATTGTAAAAGTTATGTTATGTACTCTAGATCTGTGATTTAAAAATCTTTATTATTATTATAGATGCCATATGGCTATTTATTAGAGCAAGTTTAGCCCCAAGTGTTAAGATTGGAATGTGACATCATTTTTAGTGGTCCCCATTAAAAATGATGTCATCAAATTCTTGTCAAGACTCACTAAGACTTGTCCAAATTTATCACTTTAGCCCTAAGACTAAAAAAATATGACTTATTATTAATTTTTTTTATCTCTTTATTTGAGTAAGTATATGTAGAAAAGTGTAAAAAAAAATAATAAAAATAAAATTTAGGTGGACCCCAATCTCAAGTCTTCGAATTTCTATATGTTTCATGTGTTTCGTTCACCTTTTCCATTAATAAAATGAGCATATTTCCTTTACATCTAGATTATAACATTTTTCATTCGTTCATTCATTCAAAAAAAATAAAAATAAAAATTTGCCGAACCAAACACAAGGTATACTAATGACTTGAGGCACCTTTACTTGGAATTTCAAGACTCAACTTGAGACTTGCTTGAGATTTAAGAAGAAAAATGGGAAAAGTCTTAAACATAGTTTTAAGACTAAAGATGATGATGTCACCCCAAGTCTTATCTCAAGTCTTAAGACTTGGGGCTAAACTTGCTCGTATTTGTACTTCATGTAAAAAAAAAAAAAAAAAAAGAGACAATTTATTTACAAATGTGCCATTTTAATAAGGAAAAATTGATTCTAATAATCCAATTTTTAGCCGGTCTGCTGTTAATAATCCCACTGTTAGATTATTATTTAATAATTCCACCTTTATAGGGGATATTCATTTATTGGTCCCTTATGACGGGTAACTTGTACATTGGGTAAATTTTTTTTTTTTTTTTTTTTTTTTTTTTTTTTTTTATAATTTAAGTGACACATGGCATTAAATAATTGGTCAAAAAAATTTAAAAAAAAAACTAAAAAAAATTTGGTCAAAAGAGAAAAAAAAAAAAAAAAAAGAAAACCTATTTTTTTTTCCCAACGACCACCTAAACCCCCAAACCTCCGGCAGCCCCTCGGCTCTTCCCCATCGCCACCGCTAGAACCCCATCCCCACCGTCGGAACCCCCATTTCTACCGCCGAAACACCCATTTCCACCCCTTCTCGGCAAAACCGACCTAGCTCCTCTAAAACCACCCCGATTTTCAATATAAAAAAAGACCTTCAAGAGCAGTTAGGGGGTTTTTGGTGGAGTTTCGGGGGTGTATGGCGAGTTTCGGCGGAGTTTCGAGGGTATATGGCGAGTTTTGATGGAGTTTCGGGGGTATATGGCGAGTTTCGGCGAAGTTTCGGGGGTATATGGCGGTTTTTGGCTATGGTAATTGTGGTGGTTTCGAGGGTGGGTTTGGGTCAGGGTTTGATTTCGGTGGTGGGTTTGGGTCAGGGGTTGATTTCGGTGGTGGGTTTGATTGGTGGGGTGGTTTTTGATTCCGATCGGCCGATTTTCGGTGGGTGCTACGGTGGGTGGAGGGGTGGCTGGTGGGTTTGTTTTGTTTTGTTTTTGTTTTTTTTTTTGTTTGAGTTTTTAATTTTTTTTATAATTCTATTATTTTTCAATCAATTACAAAACGACACGTAGCATCTTAACCTATTAAAAACGGTTATCAACAGATTAGAGACCAATAAAAGAAGATCCCTATAAAGTGGAATAATTAAATAATAATCCAAAGGTGGAATTATTAATAGCGAATCGGCTAAAATAAGATTATTAGAATCAATTTTTTCTTTTAATAAACCATTAATGTTCTTCGAGATGATATGACTTGCATTTTCTCAAATATTAGCAAATCTACTTTTTTGTCATATAGACCATATTTACTGTATAATATTTGAGAAGTTTAACACTTGATTAATCTACACTATTTTTTGTTGCTTGATCGTAAGATTTCCGCGCAATTCACTGAGCCTGTATCATTATTTCCGCAAACATCACTCTCCTCTTCCCAGCTACACTCTCTCGAAATTGTTGAACAACTGCTGTTTTAATCTTAAGTTCAAATTCCAGAAATTTCACGTTAGCAAAAAATTCTTCTTCGCATCTAATGATCTGAATATTAATTGGGTTAATCTTAGAATTAAGCTAAAAAGATGAGAGCTCAATCACAAAGCAAGCACCGACATTCTATTATGCATCTAGTTGGTTTACTCGTTTGTTTCTGTCTCTTCGTCTTCTTCATCCAATCTTCTATCTTCAGCGGTAATTTGCCCTTAATTTTGTTTTTCTTAGCTACCCTTTTATCTTAATCAATGGAATTTATCGATATAATAAGTGAATTTTTCTGGGTTTTTTATTTTATTTTTTATTTATTTATTTATTTATTGGTGCAGGTGGTGGAAAGATAGAACTTTTGAATAAATTGGAAGTTGAAATTCTGTCTCAATTTCAAAGCAATGTCCAGCAATGTGTGGTAAGTTTTTTTATATTTATTTTTGGGTTTATTTTCTTCATTATATTATTGATTTACTGCCAAAATTATATTGACTTGGTTTTTTAAAAAAAAATAAAAAAATAATGATTTGGTTTTTATAAATTTTGAGACATTGTAATTTGTGATTGTAAAATTTGAGCCCTCTTCACAGGTTTTTGTCTAGTTTGAATTTCCAACACTGATTTGGAATAGTATTAAACTCGCATGTTGTAGCCTATCTCTAGCTGGCAATTACCATTTGAGAATTACCTTGAGACATTTTGGTTGTGTTTTTTTAGACAATTCCGACGATCTTGAGCAATTGGGTTGCTGTATAATGCTCATGTGGATGTATTGAATGTGCTGCATTAGCTCTAATCTGCTGCATGATCATAATGATATGGTCTACAGTGTGACAAATATCTGTAATTTTGACGATTAGGAAGTAATGTATTTTACATAGTGATGGATTGTTGATGGCAATAACCTTCTAGGCTTCTTAGTTCCTTTATAGTAGTTTTTTCGGACATTACTGTGATACTCCATCCTATTTTTCTCTTCTCATTTCATTGGGATGTTTTAGAAAATAGTCTGAATTAGGTTTTGATTCACACTAATACCACTCTTGTGTGAAGGTTTTTCCAGTCATTTGGGAGTGATACTAACATATTTTGGGAGTAGCTTTCTAACTGAATTTTCCTTTTCTGCTTTGACAAAACCCAAGGATTTTCCTTAGGTCTACTGTGTGAAACTTATTTCCATTATTGTTGTCCATTATGAGTCTTGTGTTTTGACTTACAAATGTACCAAAACCTACGAAGGCAAAGAGAGGGCTTGGACTTACAGCAGATATTATTGATCACTGCAAATTGAAACTAAAGTATCCTGAAGGCACAAACAGCACATGGGTAAATCTGTTAGATCTGTACTTTATTTTTTTTTAATTTTTTTTTTCCAGTGAAAAAGTTAAATTCTGAACTACTCTCTGAATGTTTCTTTTCTGCAGTATAATGCGCAATTCAAGAAGAAGGAACCACTAGAGTATGATTATGATATCTGTGAAGCACTTTTACTCTGGGAACAGGTCAAGCCACTTCTTTCTTAACAGTGGATGCATCATGATTTTTGGAAATAATGTGTAATAGAGTGTAGAGTGTTAATAATTGCAGTATCGCAATGTTACGACAGTATTGACAAGAGAATATCTGGATGTTCGCCCAGATGGTTGGTTTGATTATGCAGCAAAAAGGATAGCCCAATTGTATGATTCTGACTTTATGAAAAGTGCATTTATATATATTTACTTAAGTTATTTTTGACAATAACTGCAGATTATATGGTTATCTCACATGAAGCTGGTCTCCTGTTTTACATTGTGTCAGGGGAGATAAAAAATGCCACAACAAATCTCTTTGTGATGAACTTCTCAGTCCTATCTTACCAGCCACACCTCCATTTTATCCTCGTCAATTCGAAAGATGTGCAGTTGTTGGAAATTCTGGAGATCTTTTATTGACAGAGTTTGGTGAAGAAATTGACAGTCATGATGCAGTGATTAGAGATAATGAGGCTCCTGTTAATGAGGTGAATCTCTAGAATTTATAATAAATTTGTAATTGTTTGTTTTGAATTGGTTATATTGCCTATGGAATTCTGACACAAACTATGGCCTTCTTATATCTGGTGTAATCATCTTCATTACTTCTTTCCTCTACACCCCACATGTTGTTGTTGGCGAAAAAGGGGGGATTAAATTTTACTTTGGCTTTTAGTAGTGAAATACAAAGTACATGCCATGAGAATCAGCAAATGAAATTTTTTATTGAATAAGATTTTGGTTGTTATCAAAGCTGATGATGATTTCATAGTAATATGCTGCAGCAACCATAGTACCTAGTAATTTTCTAATCTGTCTCAGTAAATTACTTTACATGATAAAGTCTTCTATGCTAGTTGGAAGTTCAGAGAATGGGTCATGCTGATACTGGTGCCTTCATGAACCTGAATCAAATTTGAGTTAGTGCTTTAGATACCACATTCCCTTGTATTAATTCATATAATGCCAATATGTGGTCAATCTCGTAATAGTTATGTTATCTTCTGCAGCCTTTTTGCATTCCACTCTTTTTTTTTTCTTCCCGTTGGGTATTTAAAAAACTATCTCATATTATTCCCATGGGTATAATGCAGAAATATGCCAAGCACATTGGTAGGAAGCGCACCCTGCGCCTTGGAGTTAGAGGCACTGCTCGCAACATGATTAACATTCTCAAAGGGGCCCGTAAGTTGTTAACCCAATTCTTGCTTATTAATCTGTCAATATACTTTTATTCTCAGGAATCATTGAAGTTTATTTCATTTCCAAGTATGGGAAAAAGAGGCATGATGGAGTTTGCAGGGAAATAGATTCCTGTTGGAGGCTGGCATCAGAACTGATGCAAACCTCATTACAAAGGACAGTAATTGAAAAATTAAGTAGTTGAAACGAGAAAAGGAAATCCCTCATCCTTTTGGAAATTGACTGGTAGCTATTAGGGAGTGGAACATTTATTGTGTCTCTTACCTCAATAACTATTTATTTTTTTTTTTCTCGCAGCTGAGGAAGTATTTATCATCAAAAGTGTGACCCATAGAGACTTCAATGAGATGATAAAGGTGATGTCACATTTTTAATGCATTCATATGATTTTGTAGTTTTGTTACCTCCTTGAATTGCTGTTGGATGTTCTTTTACTTATTATGGGTTGTTATGAATATACATGTTGCTTTTGAGTACTTAGTATTTAACTCTCATATCAATTAGAAAAATGGAATCAGAAATGAGCATCTTTTTATCTTCTTTTAGCAAATCTATGCATGGCCCTATCTCGTTCACTTTTCCCCCCCTTTTGTTCAGTTGTCCTAGGGTGGTGAGAGGTCTGTTAACACTCTAGTTTTTTTGTTTTTTTTTTTTATTTTTATTTTATTTTTATTTTTTTATTTTTAAAATCAATAACTGACTTTCCTGTTCTTTCCTCACTTAGATCGTGTTTTTGAATTATGATAAGGGAGGTACGTCTTTTGTGGTGTTATCTGGTCAGTTTAGGTGTTTCAACAGATATGAAAATACTTTTTACCTTTGTCATATCGAGATGTTCTTTATTTACTGGTTCATAAAATCTAATTGAATTTTCATGTTAAATCTTTGGGTGGCAGAGTATTGCAAATCCAGTTTACTTGTTCCAAGGAATTGTGCTGCGGAGAGGAGCCAAAGGGACAGGGATGAAATCTGTAGAGCTTGCGCTTTCAATGTGTGACATCGTTGACATATATGGTTTTACTGTCGACCCTGGGTATAAGGAATGGTGAGTTTTTCAACTAATTATGTTGTTTTAAATGTTGATCAGTCTATGATATTGCACTTATGTAGCAGTAAATACTTATAGCTTTTTGCCAAAATGAAGAGGGTAGCAGGTTAGATGGAGAGGGAACTTATCAAAGTTAAATGGTTGTATGTTTTAGTATGAGGGTACGGTGTCTGGAATGGGGACTTTAAAGGCATTGAAGGTCTTTCTATCACAAAGGAAATAGTAGCAAGAACATCCTTTTTTAAGGAGATAAAATTTGTGGAGAAGCTGGTTTTCTAGGGGCTATAATATGTAGTGCTTGCAAAAGTTATGTGATAGGGTTATGACATCGGGCAAAAGCAAAGAGGTAGAAATTGAGAAAAGTAGATAGAGATGAATTTTTGCAAGAAAAGGTTTGAAACGCATAATTTGATGTGGAAAAAGCCTCCTAAATATAGATATAAAGATGTCCACAACAAGCACTAGAATATTTGATGAATCTGAGAGTATTTGTACATTTAACTTTGGGTAATAAGCTATGCAACCCTTAGGGGGGTTTATAAGCATTTGACAAAATCACACTATTGGTATTTTTTTAGGAATGCATTAACAAAATCACACTTCAATTAGGGGCCGTTTGGTTCGGCGTATTCATCAAAGGGAAAGGGAATCAAACACCTTGATTCCTTTTGTTGCTGTTTGTTAGTTGATTTTTCCCATCCCCTTTACCCCCTCCATTCCCCCAAATCCTTCCAAGTTCATTCCCCACCCCCTAGGTATTTCCATTCCCATTCCCCAGCCACCATCACACCACCTTCCTACCTACCAACACCACCGAAAAACCAGCCCACCTTCATACCAGACCATCGCTGCCCTTCCCTTGACCATCGCCGCCCCTCCCCCGATCCTCGCCGCCCTCCCCTAACCCTCGCTGCCCCTCCACTCCCCCGCAAAAACATCCCACAACCCTCCCTAGAAACCCCTCCCTATCCCCGTAAAATCGCCGCCCGCCCATCTCTCCACCCTTGAAACCGCTCGAGGGTGGAGGGATGGGCTGGCGACGGTTTTACGGGGATGGGGAGGGGATTCTAGGGTTTACGAGGTTGTGGGATGTTTTTTAGGAAGGGGAGAGTTTTGCGGGAGGAGGGGAGGGGGACGAGGGCCAGGTGAGGCGCGGCAGTGGTGGGGAAGGTGCGGCGCATGGTGAGGTGGCTAGATGGTGGTTGGAAAAGGTAGAAAGTGAAGAGGTAGGTTGTTGTGTGGTGGTGATATGGTGGTGGGACTGGTGGCTTCATTCCCTTTGTTTTTTAAAACAAACAACATAGGAAATTTGAGGGATTTTCATTCCATTCTCTTTCTTTCCCTCTGTTCATTCCATTCCATTTACCCCATGCCAACCAAACGGCCCCTTAGTCTAATTTGTGTTTGACTTAACTTAATATTCCCTTTTTCGATCCTTATGTTGCCCTAAGGATTCCGTGTATCATGTCCTTAAATTATTTAATGTAATAAAATAACCGTTCAAATTTGCTAAAAAACAAGTTATTGATCATTGAACTGATTCATCTGGCTATAAAAGGCGATGCACGTGTCTTAGAAATAGGCGAGAACCATTTAAAATTTAAATGGTTTTCACAAACATCAAAAATGCCCGGAGTATGCCACTCCGTGAGTTCTTTTGCTTTCCCTTTCCTCTCTCCTACACATAACTTTATTCATGGTAAGAACTTTTTGCACCAAACTTCATCCCACTCATGAACATAATATAAAGTTACTCATCCCTCTCATACTTCATTCACCATTCCCAATCATATTTTCTTTCTCCTACATTTTCTCTCTTACTTAATATTATGACGGTTGGTTAAATTTTATTTTTAAATGTTTATTTTGTAGATATCAGCTTTTAAAAAATAACTAGTGAGTAGCTGCCCCGGGTTACTACTTCTGTAATCAAGCAATTGGGTTTTTTTTTTTTTTTAAGGATTTTGAAATCTGAAGTCTACATTTTTTTTTTTTTTGAAACCAAAATCTACATTATTGAGTGGTTTTTTCTTTTTTCTTTTATTTTTATTTTTTAAAATTTTTACGGAGTAATAATTAAATCATGTAGTTAACATTTATGTATATTTCTTTTTCATATTTATAACATGTATGATAATGGGCTAAGATTAGAGCTATCAAAAATCGACCCGAACTGATGAATCCGAATCGTTCCGAACTGTTCCGAAAAGGAATCGAACCGTTAAGAACCTTTATTTTAAAACGGTATACTGACCCTGATTTTTTTAAACCTGAAACTAAACCGATCCGAATGTTTGAGAATCGTTAATGAATCATACCCGTTATCAAGCCGAACCGATACAACCCGAAACCGAGAATAACCCGAACCGAAGTACTTTTGAACCCGATAGCAACCCGACCCATTGTAAAGTGAAACCGTTTAAACCTGACAAAAACCCGATAAACCCAATTCGTTTACAACCTGTAACTAGTTAGGATCGAACCGTTTGTAACCTGTAATCAGTTATGACCGAACTGTTTACAACTCGTAACCGGTTATGACGGAACCGCTTATAACCCGTAAGTCCGTAACCTGTTATGAGAGAAAATTGTGAGAGAGAAAGTGTTTTGCCTAAAGCGGTACAGGTGAGTGTAAGGAATGAGATATGAAGACTTTAGGGTTTGAATTTGGCTTGGGCCGATTTTGATTTGGTTTTAGTGATTTTGGGGAGATGAATGAGAGGTATTAGATTAAAGATAGGTTTAATGAACGGTTGTGAGAGTATTTTGTTGAGGGGTTTGGAATGTGATCTGTGTTTTGATTGAGTGACCAATGAAAATTATAGCTTAATACATTAGTTAATAATTAATAGTCGTATTTTAATTTATAAACTACTTGTAATAAGGAAATTATAACTAAGTAATTACTATTTATTAGTAACTTGCTAGTTAAAAACAAAATATAATTTAAGTATACAATTAATAATGTGTTAATTATTACTATAACGTTTTTATGACCTGGTTTACAACACAACTCGTTCTAATTCATTAATTGATTAATGTAACTTGTTTAAGTCTTTATATTTGTGACATGAACTGATTTTACCAGATTTGTTTTGAACCAAACTTGTTTTTATATCGATCGAGTTCTATCTGAATCGATTGAATCGATTATGATCTGAAACGATTACAACCCAACCCTATTAAGATCTGATCTATTTTTTTCCTGAAACCAGTTATAAACTGGCAAAATCCGTTTTCAAATCGATTACAACCCGACCCGATTAGGACCTGATATGTTTTGACCCAAAACCCGCCTTAAACTGACAAAACCTGTTTTAAATTGACCGAGTTCAACCCTAACCGATTATGACTTGAACCCATTACAACCCTACCCGATTAGAACCAACCTGAAAAGAAACCGTAATTAAAAAAATACAAAACTGAACCGACTCGAAATTATTTAAAACCGACCCGATAATGATTCCAACCCGTTATAAACCGACCCGTTACAAACCGAAAATCGATAAACCGAACCCAAAACCGAATCGTAAAACTGATTGACACCCCTAGCTAAGATGGTTAAATAGCCAACTTTGTTATAAATGGTTGGGTGTTTGAATCCCCTTAACCTTATACTTTTATATGAAGTAATGTGGGTTTCTTGGGTGACGTGGCGTAGCGATTAAGGTTATTAAGTGATGATGTGGCATAAACAGATGTTAGATAGGTGATGTGGCGTCATGAAGTGTTTGTGAAGTGACGTGGTGTAATTTAAAAGGATCTGTGTGGCATATGGACGTTTTTATAAACGCCTTTAAATATATTAGTATAGATGATATAGTATATATAGTTCCCCTTTTGTGTGAGTTATAAACTAGCTCACCGTATTTCATGATGTGAAATTGATTAGTACATGAGTGGGTTCATGATTCTACTCATAAGCAACATTTTAATTGTCAACAGAAATAAACTTACCAAGGAGTATTCAAGTAGGATTGTGTAATATGGAGATCGGGTGCATGTAGAAGAACATTCACAATTTTGTGGGGCTTGTTGAATAAAATATGTTGCACAACCTCTATATTTGTAGGGCTTTGATGTCAATGGATTAAGTTGGCAAGCTTACACTTAGCTTTGTGTAGAATCATCTACGCATCAAATGAATCCAAATTTTTCGCAAGAACTTGAATTGTCTAGGAGCTTGTCTAGCTAGTTCGTCAAATTTAGAGAATTCCATATGCCTTTAAGTCTTTAACATTGCATGAATACACATAATTAAAGCAGTAAATCATGTGAGTCCACCATTCTCACTATAAAAATTTAGAAGTTTGAAATGGACCAAGGAATATGGGCCACACCCAAAAATCTCCACCAAATTTCATGTCACTTTTTGTATAAACCTCGAAGGGTAATGTGTAGATGTGATATGTCACTTGTTCAATTTGATTGAAACTCAAGGCTAAAGGAAGGGTGACGTGCTAGAACCGGAGGGTGTTGATGCCAAACTAAGGTTGAGTATGATGTTTCCAGAATTGAAGAGCCTTGCATTAAATAGTGATTTTTAAGTCTAATGGTCTTTGAAAGTTGATGAGAACCCTTGGAGGCATTAAGTACTGGATTCTAAATTTTTCACCCTTTAGAATCAAGAGCACCCAAAGATCTAAGATTTAGAAAGATGCTGAAGCTGAACCTTAGTAGAAGTCCTGATTTTACCATATGTCTTGATCCAAATGGAGCCAATACCATTAAATTTGCAATGGGAACCATTGGCCTGTTATCCATAGAAAGGGATCTATTCTTCAGTAATTGTTAATTGACAAAGTGGTCCTTTTGAGAACAAATAAGTACACAAAACCAAAATCAAGCACCCAACTACTAGTGCTATTTCTTCTAGTAGTAGTTATCAAAAGAACATAATAAGATTTTATGTTTTATCCCACCAAAATTGACCTCTGCTGTTTTCTTTGTTTTTCTTCTCAACCAAACTTTTTCTCAAACTTAAGCAATCTAAAAACATTGTGCCCATTTATCTTGTATAATTTGCATAAACTGTTGTATTTATGTTCCTTTGATAATTTATATGGACCGATTATTGGTACCTGTATTACAACAAACATCTCTAGTATACAAACCTTGACCTTCACTAGGTTTTGTCCCATTTTCAAAGCTTGTCCTTTTATAGGAGATTAGGCTTAACATCTCCATGCAACAAAGTTACACTTTTGCCATATAGCGTGATTTCCGAACTGCTAACAAAATTCACCTAGTGAGACAATCAATAAATATTGTGCTATCTACGTCATCAATTTTGGAATCTAAATTTCCAAATCAATAAGAAAATTCTAAAACTCGTTAAAATGAGTTTGGATTGGGGTACCTTCTGCCATAAGCTTTGAGCTATAGTTTCTTAAATGACTTCCTGACGCACCTTTTTGGATAGATAGAGTTGAATAGATGTCAACTCATTTAACTCTTCCCATCTCTCATCAGTCAAAGTTTGACTTATTTCCATGGAGCGCCTGGACCTTCATCTGAACTCTCTAAATGCTGAAACTGATCTTTCCGTCAAAGTCATCTTCTTTGAACTGCTTGTTAGGAATGGGGGATTAAGGAGGAAAGATAATTCAGGATTTCAGGGTACTTGTTAATGGGTTTGTCCCTTGACTCTTGTCCTTCTTACCTTCCCATTCCTAACAATGTGATCGTATTATTTGAGGAGGTAATTAAAATTTTATTTTGATTTTGTTTATAGGGGATTGGACTGATGGTGAAATTCAGTTCAAGAAGTATTAAAAATCACATTAAATGGAAAATTTGAATGGTATAGCATTTGAATGTTGGAAATAATTGTGAGGAAATTTTGAGATGGGGATGATTCTGAGAAGAGATAAAGTTTAATATGAACATTACTGAACATGAGAAGTAAAATAATTACTGTTAGAGATGGCAGATTAAAGTCGCATTTATGGGCACAAGATGATTATCTTAAGACTGCAAAGGTTAGTCTACTGTTGTGGATGAAAAATATTTTATAAGCTTCTCTGTAGAAGGAAATGAAGGACATGATAGATGGTGCTTAATCGTAGTAAGAAAATTTTTAAATGTAAAAACTTAATGTAGAGGTCGCACACATCAATTGTTTGTTTGTGACTTGTTAAAGTTCTGAAAGAAGGCAATGAAGGGAACTATAGAGATAGAGATGATTAATCACAGTTCATAACTTTTAAGATGCACCAGCTTAAAATTAGAGTTCCTACACATCAATTGCTAAACTGTGACTTTTGAAGGACGGATGTTTTTTATTACACTACTTTCTTTTGTTTAAAATTCTTCCTGTCTCTGTCTCTGTTGCTGGTATGATATGTCTCTGCTGTTGACTATGGCTTCTGTGGCAGTTCTACTCTAGAAACAAACTTAAGAAAGCAGCTTTTTCAAACTTGTAGCGTTTTGGGATATGTATGCAAGATGTAGTGATCGAATGAATTACTTTTTGAATTTTTTTTCTTTTTTTTTTAATCAGAGTTGTCACTGGATTCATGTATTTACAATTTTATTCCCTTTTATTTCATTCAGTCCCCAATATTAATCAGAGTTGTCACTGGATTCATATATTTACAATTTTTTTTATTTTTTATTTATTTATTTATTTTTTATTTTAAATCTCATATAGCTATATACAGTTCACTTTTCCCTCAAAAAAATATACAGTATCACTTAGTTTATTGCGATGCCTTTTCACATTCTGGTAGAAGCGGGTGAGAACTTTTATTCTTCATTTTTGTGGTTTCTTAATGTAGACTTTGGGTAAAACTATCTGAAGGCAGAATTTAAATGAGCTTGTTATAGTTTGGCTGTAAGATATTTGATATGTATCTCAGTTATTTCAATTAGCTTTTGAAAATATCTACTATAATCTTGCCAACATTGGTGGTGTTCATGTTCTGGGAATGCTTCTTGATGTTTTAAGCTCATGAGATTTGAGAATTGTTTACTTGGTGCGTAATTGTAGGGAATTATATAGTTTGCCTGAGTGTATTAATATATTCAATCCCAATCATTAATAAGTGATACTCCCTCTATTTTTAAAAGCCCCGTTATGACTTTTTGCACTATTCACTTTTGACCAATGTTGGTAATTTATACATAAGAAAAAATATAGTTATGTGGCTACTTGTTGGAATCTTCTCAATCAGTAGTTTTCGAAGATTAGCATTTTATCAATTATATTTATTGACTTTTAAAGATATTATTGGTCAAAATTCTACATTGGTATTTGTGCCCAATCAAACTGGGCACTTAAATAAAAACAGAGTAAAATATTCAAAAATTATAGTCTACTTGGAGTTTAAGACTTATCATCACAATATGATTTTAGAGAAAATATCTTCCAAATTGTATGAAATTGCAATTTCTATAAACTTATTATATTATCCTGTAATTCCTGTAGGACTAGATATTTCTCGGAACCAAGAAAGGGACACAACCCACTTCAAGGAAGGGCGTACTATCAACTACTTGAGTGCCTGGGGGTATGAATTGTTTTTTCCTTACTATCATCCCTACTTTTCTGGGCTTTACCAATAGTGTCTCTCTTGTCTAAGTAAGGCTTAGATAACAGATAGCACTTTGTATGATACAGGTGATAAGAATACATTCACCGATGAGAGCTCAGAGGGAGGAGGACTGGTCAAGTATACCAAGCCGAGATGCAATAAAGAGAGCTCACACTGCAGCTATACATTTAAAGCAGAGTGAGACAGGTCAGGTTGGTGACGAGGGGCAGTTCAGAAATTGCAAGTTCTGGGGTGAAAAGGGGGCTGATTACAATGGCCCAGTCTCTGGTTCTCCAGACATGAGTGAAGTCAGAAAGAACTCAAACTACAGTAAGTGGGAATTGATGCCTTTTGAGAGCCTTAGAAAGGAAGCACAAGAATACTACCAGCAAATGGAAGGAGTTTCCTTGTATAAGGTGGATGGTAACAAGTTGGATGATCTTGTTTGTATAAGACACGCTTCAAAATCTGCTGAATAGTTGATATAGTGTTACGCCTAGGAACTCTCTTTCTGAGCCATTTACTGACATGCCAGTGGTTCTGCAGATCTAGTAGTGATTATTTTTGGGTGTTGCAGTATTTAGTGTGCGGAAACGCAGTCCTTAAATGATCTTAACAGGTTCCTTGTGGCACTTCTCTTAGGGGGTGTTTGGTTCGCTCCAAGTAATGGGTTTGCAAATATGGTAGCTGTTCGCCCCCCTCTGTGGTAATGTTTCCGTCGCTGATGTCTGGGTAATTTATAGACTCTGGGAACAAATTTTTACTCATCTGATTGCTGGTCTGTTCCTTGTAAAGCGGAAATATTTCCACTACTGATGTATTATTTTTTTCTCCACCCCCCTCCCCCCTCCAATTTGTTTTTTTATTTTATTTTTTATATGTTAGTAAAAACAGATTAGTATCTGTCAGGTTATAGTTCTTGGTTTCTGGTATATTTATGTAAAACTACAGAAAAAAGAGATTCATGATTTAGCATTGTTAACCTTGCTGTTCTTAACTTCATATGATGGTGATGTCTCCTCTACTCTGATCCCTGAAGGTACTCCTGACTCAGGTGACTAGGAAAAATCAATTAGAAAGGCGGACCATGTATGTTTACAAGATACTTCCTCCATTTTAGATTAGTTTTGACACTGGTTATGAGTCTTATGACACATAGTTCAAGATGATAAATTATTTTATTATCAATTGTTATCTGATTATAAATGTAAAAAGAGACAATGAGTTTGTTTGACAAAGTAGATGCCATGCAGAGTAGAAAGATTGTGGAATAAAGTTAAACTGAATTTGAGAGATAGTTGAACCGTAAGTCATGAAATAAAAATGTGGTTCTGGTCACGATTGCGATAGCAGTCATAATGCATGTGATAACAAAATTGATAAGTTGGTTGCGGCAAAATTTGGTTTTAAAGTACTTATACAACTTTGTATTTAATTACTACTCCCTCCATCCCATTAGTAAGGGCTGATTATTCATATTTTACGGGTTATAATACAAATGAAGCAAATATTAAAAAAAATATATGTGAAGTACATTGGGAATAATGATAAAGAGTAAAATATTTTGTTTTCTAATGGAGACAATAATGAAAAAACATGTATGAAGTACGAGGATTTCTCTGTCTCTAGGAACTTTGATCCAAGAGGACTCTAGGGGAGGACATTTATGTCATTGGCCATTTAATTGAAGAGAAAGATAAAAGTGTTGGACCTCACTCCTGAATATTGTCGGTTGTAATTCAACAGTTTTTTTTTTTTTTTTTTTTTTTTTTTTAAAAAAAAAAAAAAAAAAAATCAAAAGCCATCCAAACGTTAAAAAATCTTGCGAGAGGAGAGAGGAAAAAAAAGAAAAGAAAGGGTTTGAAGAGAATTTCTCATAAGATCCCTCAAAAAAAAAAAAAAAAAAAAAAAAAAAAAGAAGAGAATTTCTCATAAGATGCTACGAGTGGAGTGAGAAAAAGAAAGAGTTCAAAGAGGATTGTGATATGGATCTTGGTAGTTGAAGGTTTGCGATTTGAAACTCGTGAATGCATTTGACTAAATAGCAAGAGAAGAGAGAGAGAGAGAGAGAGAGCGAGGAAACAACCATAAATCCCTCAAAAGAGCGATAGTCAAAGGGGAAATACTGGAGTTATAGGTCTGCATGTGAATCGCTATTCGTCGCTCCCATTTTACATAGTAACGCTCCCATTTTGACTTGAATGGACAAGTATACCCTTCATCGAAATTGTAATATAAAAAGAGGACTTTGTTCCCTTCATGCACATTTTACCTACTATCGGTCCCCACAACTTCAAACCAAATCGGTCCCCACGACCACCTTAAATATTTTTTTAAAAAAAACATTTAAATCATCAAGTTTTTTCCGACGGATCTAGGATAATGGACGGCTGGGACGACTGGGAAGTTCGTACGCCGGATAATGCGTCGCAACATTCTGTAAGTTTTTTTTTTTTTTTTTTTATTTTCTGAAAACGGGACATCCGCCCAAAATTTCCGGATGTCCCATGGAGGATCCGCCTAAAATTTCCGGATCCTCCATGGTACTTTCGGAAATTTTAGGCGGAAGTAATGATCCGCCCAAAATATCCGGATGTACCATGGAGGATCCGGAAATTTTAGGCAGATCCTCCATGGTACATCCGGAAATTTTGGGCGGATGTCCCATTTCCAGTTTTTTTTTTTTTTTTTTTTTTTTTTTTTTTTTTTTTTAAAAAAAATTTAGTTATTATTTTATTTTATTTTATTATTGTTGTTGTAATTTTATTTTATTTTATTATTGTTGTTGTAATTTTGTGTTTTTGATAATTTCAATAATTAGTAATAATGTTATTATTGTTATTTAATTGTTGTTGTTGTTATTAGTAGTCATATTAGTAATTTTATTATTTGAAACCTTATTATTATTATTATTATTATTATTGTTATTGTTATTGTTATTGTTATTGTTATTGTTATTGTTATTGTTATTATTGTTAATATTATTGTTATTATTATTATTATTATTATTATTATTATTATTATTATTATTGGTAGTATGAGTGTTGTTAATAGTATTAGTTATTTTACTAAATAATAAAATTAGTTGCAATAATGACATAAACCGTTGTTTTGTTTAATTTTTATAGGATATGGAATCTGAAGACGGCGGTGACGGTGTGAATTATAGTGGGAATTTCGTCACGGATACGTTCTTTCCAACGTTCGAGGATGCAGTTACATGGGCGGATGCTGTTTCCATTAATTTGGGATTTATTTTGGTGAAATCGTCTTATAACAAAACCAGAGATGGTCGGCCGTATCGATATTTGAGATGTGATCGATCACGGAGGAGCAAGCCGAGAGATTTGGAGAACGCGATACGGAAGGACACAAAAACCAAAGCTAATGGTTGCCCTTTCTACATCAAGATATATTATGAAGTCAGCACTGATAGTTGGAAGATCCGGGCAAAAAACGATCACACCGGGACACATAACCACGCAATGGTTGTGTACCAAGAGGGTCATCGTAAAGTGAGCGGATTGAGTCCGGGTGCAAACAGGTTGTGCGTGACATGACAAAGTCCAAGGTTGCGCCCCGTAACATCATGGCCACTATTGCAGAGCAATTTCCTGACGATCATCCAAACATCAGGCACATTTACAATTGCCGGAATGATTTCAGGATGGAGATGTCCGACAGAAGAGGAGTTGTTCAACAATTTCTTCATTTGGCGAGAGAGAGTAAGTACATTTACTGGGTCATGGCCGATGATCTCGATCACAGTCAACATACTCCGCACATACCCACATGTCATAGGTATGGATTCTATTTACAAGACCAATCGATATGGGATGCCGTTCTTTGAGATAGTAAGTGTGACACCGACGAACCAGAATTTTCTAATTGGTTATGTTTTCATGCGCGACGAGTGCACCACTAGCTATCGGTGGGTGTTGCAGAGATTAAGGGAGTTGATTGGGTTTGATAAAGAGCCATCTGTATTTTTGTCAGACCGTGAACTTGGCCTATGTGCGGCTTTGAGAGAAGTGTTTCCAGGGACGTCACATTTACTATGTCGATGGCACATTAACAAAGATGTGCAGGCAAAGGTGACGAAGTTATTCAAAAACAAGAAGATAGGTGCTAGTTTTAAAAATGGCAAATGGAAACATATCATGGATGCAACAACCGAGGCGGAGTATGATCGTGCTATCAGTAGCATGAAAGTAAAGTGGGGAAGTTTTCCGAAAGTGATTGAGTATGTTGAGAGAACATGGCTTTGTCATAAAACCAAATTTGTGAAATATTGGACGAACCAAATTCTTCACTTTGGTAACATCAACAACTGTAGAGTTGAGAGCCAACATTCAGCTGTGAAGTTGTCACGTATAAACGGCAAAGTGTCTCAACATTGCTTGAAAGAACTTCATGAGGAGACAAAAAGGATGCGAGATTTGAGTTACCAGGTTTATGACCGTTGTGGATGTGCTATTACTTAATCAGTGCAGGTACTTGAACTTGCTTCCAGGCCCAATGTTGCCGTACATTACTTCATGGAAGGATGTTATTGGTGACGGGAACTGTGGCTTTCGTTGTGTGGCCGACTTCTTTTTTGGTGATCAGGCGCAGTGGTTTGATGCTCGGGAAACAATAGCGACCGAGATCGCCGGTCATTTCGACTTGTACGAACGGATTTACAGGCAAGGATGACTATGGATGAACATCGAGCGTATTCGATGGGATGGTGGGGCTGTTGGGGAGAGGCATTGGATGGTAACCATTCAAGATTTATTTCCTATTGCTACTTGGTTCAATGCAAGGGTGATTTGTCTAGGTGTAGGACTAGTGCCAACAAGCTACTACCCATGCATCACAGTGTTACCACTGAGGGCTCGGAACGGGGTCCGGACACCGAGTCGAGAGTTCGTGATTGCTAAAGTTGGTGGATCACATTTCATCCGTCTTGACCTAACACCTGATTCACCTCTCCCGCCGATCGCCGGTTGGTGGACTGAGCACCATGAGGCTAGTGTCGATGGATGGGACCAACAATATGAAAGTAGAAGGAACATGTGGGATGCATTAGTTAGATAGTTTGTAATGTATTTCGATTAGCTTTGAACATTTGTAGATATTTTAATTTGAAATCTAGATTTTGATGTACTTTAACTACGCTGTTTAAAGTCTAACATTAAGGTCTAACATTACATGCCACAAAAAAAAAATGTCCAGTTCTGTTCTTACATCCCTTGAGATCTAAAAAACAAAGTAATAATAAGCAGTTCAAACAAGTAATAAAGCAGTTCAAATGACTAAACAACAATCTACATCCCCATTTTTGACTTCCAATCAAATAAAAGCTGCTCAGTCAATGCCTTGGTCTCATGCGACATGTGAGGATACTCCGCCAATGCTCTTTGGTGAATCTCCATGGACCGACTCATCCACTGCAAATCAAACAACAATATATTAAATAAAAAACAATTATTATTCGTCAATCTTAATAGTACAATAAGCACAAAAACTTACATAATCAGTGTTAGTCCGCTCTGGAAGGTTGCTTGTAACTCCTGAACCTGGAGATACCCGAGGGTGAGAAAACCTATACAGCCACTGCATGTAACCTGGCAAAACCGTAGGAGCTCCAGCAACGAGTCTGGTGAGGGCACCAAATACTAAACTGTGGGACGCGCCAGGGACAAACCTCTTCCACATCACATCTGTCATCTCGGTCGGAAAGTCTACCCGGTACATCTTCAAGTTAGTCGGCCTCTTGGCCTTCTCTGGCCTGATAATGTCACGTGAAATCCCTTGCACGAATCCAAGCTGTCGAACAACTCTGTCGGGCATGTACGGCTCAATGATGTTACGGTACCGGATGCAGCCAATGAATAAAGTGGAGGGGACTCGTTCCCCAGGATCAACTCCGTACGGTAGCCAGTTCACCTCCCGGTCAGTTAGCGCATCAATTCTAGTACGAAATGCTAATAGGCGCTCCAAGTTCTTGCTAGGACATCCCGTGCCAACATCCCAAACAGACGCACGAGGGATATTAAGGTCCTTCGTCAAGGTACCCTGCTGAGGCCGAAAGCACAGAAAGTACTCGTAAATCCACGCTTGCAGCAGCGTCAGACATCCAGCGATCGAATCAGTTCCTTTCCGTGATTCCGTGCCCAATTGCCGATACAAATAAGCTAGTGCAGCTATGCCCCATGCGTACTCGTTAATAGGGACATCTTCATAACATAGCTCGTGGAGGAAGGAAGGATGTGTACGGTTACCACTCTTGTCTACAAACAATGTACCTCCAAGCACTAACCACACGTACGCATTATACTGATCACCCCACTCTCTCTCAACCTCCAATGTCGACTCCAAAATCTTATCAGTCAACACCCCACTACCCTGCCAAATCGTCTTCGTGCCGCAAATCTCAGATAAATCATCTGGAGTCATATCCAGGGTAACCGAGCAAGCGTCTCGTAGCACGTCCGTGCTAGGTGTAGTGGTGACCATCTGCCCATGAACACGTAGCCCGAGAATGTTGTACACATCGTGCAACATGATCGTGATCTCCCCAAATGGCATATGAAATGTGTTTGTATCTGGCTGCCATCTCTCAACAAATGCAGAAATCAACGGCCAATCAAGTCTTTTGAACATAAGCCCGGGTAAGTGAGACAACCAACTGGCATCAATCGACTGTTGGCTCTCCGCTGATTGACGACCTCGCCACCTAACCAGATCAGCACACAACTTTGTCCTACTCAAACACCGCAAAACACTACGCTCCTTCTCCGCCCATATATATCGGGCCACGTGACCGCCAAAACTAGGGATAACAGTCCCATCCTCGGGACCACCCGGCATCGGCTCCTGCACTAACCATGTCTCTGCAGAGCTAGTAGTAGGCTGACTCGATCCACTACCAACAAATCTCCCATACTGACCCCTATATACCATATGATAATCCTGAGGGCCCGATTCTTCATCCTGGTCATCAGCATGACTACCCAAGTCTTCGTCGTCATCGTCAGATGATATTGGTGCTCTACCTGCCGAATACACAGGCCGACTACTATCCGACTGTTGGTCTCCCGACCAACCACTAGTAGACCCGTATTGCTGCTCGGGCTGTGACGGTGCTGAACAAGAAGACTGTCTCCTAACTGACGCATTCAAACGTCGTGATATTGCATGACGAGCACCAGAACCCTCGATCTACAATAAACAAGTACACACCATTAAAAATATTGTTAATAATAAAAATAACAACAAAAACAACAACAACAATTATAATCAGAATAATAATAATAATTATAATAATAATAATAACAATAATAATAATAATAATAACAATACTAACAATAATAACAACAACAACAACAATAATAACAATAATAATAATCACAACAATAATAATAATAATTATAATACTCATCATAACAAAAATAACAACAACACCACCAATAATAATAATAATAATAATAATAATAATAACAACAACAACAACAACAAAAATAATAATAATCATAATAATAATAATAATAATAATAATAACAATAATAACAATAATAATAATAACAATAATCATAATAATAACAATAATTACAATAATAATAATAATAATAATAATAATCACAACAACAATAATAATAATACTAATTATAATGCTCATCATAAAAAAAATCACAACAACACCACTAATAATCATATAATAATAATAATAATAATAATAATAATAATGACGAAATTAAAATAACAACAACAAAAAATAAAATTAACAACAACAATAATAACAAAGCATAATATTCATCGAAAAAAAAAAATTGGAAATTCCAGGCTTCCGCCCAGAATTTCCAGAAGTCCTTGGAGGATCCGCCTGAAATTTCCGGATCCTCCAAGGTACTTCCGGAAAATTTAGGCGGAAGTGGACATCCGCCCAGATTTTCCGGAAGTACCTTGGAGGATCCGGAAATTTCAGGCGGATCCTCCATGGGTCTTCCGAAAATTTTGGGCGGAAGTCCATTTCCCAGATTTCGTTTTTTTCCAGAAAATTTACCTCCTCGCCGCCGCCAAAGCCGCCATAGCCGCCGCCGCCGTTGCCTCCACCGCCGGCCAAACCCCTCCCTCCGTGTGTGATCCTAATTCGCCGCGAATCAGCCATCTTTTTTTGTGTACGATCTTGTAGATTATTTGTAAATGTTTGTTGTATTTTTTTTTTTTAAAAACAAATTAAATTTCAGATTTTGAATTTAAAGTTTTTAAGAGAGTTTGGAGTAAGAGAGATGGTGAATGTGGTGAGTGAGTGAGCATGTGACTCGTTGAGTGAAAAAACCGTGTTTATATATTAAGGGTAAAATTGGAATTTCATTCCAAAAATGGGAGCGTTACCCTGTAAATTGGGAGCGACGAATAACAACACCCGTCTGCATTCGTAATTTGGGTATTAATTCCAAAGAAGCCACACTAGTACTCCCTCCGTTTTTTCTTTTAGCTGCATCACTTTCCTCTTATGGGTGTTTTTTTTTTAAATGCATCACTTTTTTATTTCGTAACTTTATACTATATTTTATCATTTCACTCTCTAACTTTAAACCCCACTTAAATTATTTTATAATTTCTCTCTCTTCTATGATCCCCACTCAATATATATCACCCACTCACTATACTTCCTATATTTTTTTTTAAATTGACACCTTTCTATTGTCACGCTTGCCAACGCATGTTTTTAACGATTAATATCTCTAATTATCAACATTAATAAAATATACATTGAATCGATTCAAACAAGATCCCACATGAATATGTTTTATCGTATTTATAAACCACAAAAAGAGTCAAAGCGTGTTGTGTGAATAATGTAAAAGTCAAACGGTGTCAACTAAAAAAATGGAGGAAGTATTATACTACCTCAGTTTTTATTTAGTTGACACCATTTTATTATCACGCTTGCCAACGCACTATTTTAATGATTAATATCTCTAATTCTCGACATTGTAAAATTATAAAAAGTGGATATTAATAAAATGTACATTGAGACGATTTAAATAAGATCCTGCTTTATAAATCACAAAAGCTATTCAAAGTGTAGTTTGTGAATAGTGTAAAAGTCAAACGGTGTCAACTAAAAAAACGGAGGTAGTATTACTCTGCTAAAACTCCGCGCATCACCAAGTGATTCAAAATAAGTAATAAAAAAAACGGAGGGAGTAATTATTGTTGTCATGAATGACACTAAGACTTTGTTTAGTTCACCTTATTTTTACTTATTTCAGAAAAAATAAGTTCAGATTAGATCAGATCAGAAAAAACAAGTTTAGATCAGAACATTGTTTTATGTGCGATTTTTATCGCTAAATATCTTTAATATCGTATTGAAAAAAATTGTGAAAATTACATATTAATAAACTATACATTATTACGAATCTAACAAGATCCCACTTGATATATATTTTCCTTATAGATTATCGTACACTTAAGGTCAAAGTTTGGTCAAATCAGACAATCGAATCAGACCAAATCAGATCAGATCAGATAAGACCAAACCAGACCAGATCAGATCAACAAAAATAAGGTGAACCAAACAAGGCCTAACAAGTGTTTGTTGGTACATTTACACCTCATGTTGGTATAGAATTTGTATCAACATAAGTCTAAAAACACCAACATTCTTTTTGCTATTTTTAGATATCATGTTAGTATAATTACTATATCAATATGAGATGCAATTATACCAATGAGACCTTTTTATTGTCATTGAAGACAAGAATATTTCTTGTAGACAACCTCCTCAATTCTTCCCTTGTTGTTCTGTTGGTACAAGAATTGAGGAATTGTCGTCAATTAAGTAAATACATATAGTTGGTAAAACAATTGAGACTTTAAAAATATCAAGTTCTCCTTAGTTGGTATGTAAAATACATATAATTGGTATCTTCTCCATACTAACTGACTAGACATCCAAATTTTTTTACTAGTGTATAATGATGTTGGTATATTATCGGAAAGAAGCTACGCTTGTTGAGATACCATCGTGTAACCTGAATGTGCCATCGGGTTCATAATTAGTCACATGTCAGTAACGATTTCAAGTAATATATTACTAAGGGGGGAAATAATAAACACTAAACAATATGATGCTCACAACAAAAAAAATTCAATGGGAAACCAAATTACTTTGCTGATTTTTATTGTTTGCAAAGAATGAATTTTTTTGAGAAATATAAATTGAGGGAGCCTAGGTTTATAACCTTGATAAACTTTTTTGTTTATCAAGTGGCACTCCAGTAAATAATTTGCCTTGAATATCGTGCTATAGATTATAAAATAATATTTGTTCTTTCCGCCAGCTGTCACTGACGATTTACCATTGACGTCCGTTAATCCAACTTCTCCCAGAATAGAAGAGAGAGAAAAAGAATACCCACCTTAACTTCTTAACGATGGAGGAACCATTCGAATCCATGAAATTACCATATTCTATACTGGTGTTGCATTTTTTTTTCCTTTTTAAATACCTCCAAAAAGAATTGCTTATATATCTATCTCCCCCATTGAAGTTGGTTGTGACTCAGCCACCATTTCCACCACCATATATCCGGCGGCTTCGCTACTAATTAAACAAAAATCCTACGAGAAAATGGTAAAATAAATGGCAAGGTTAATCCTAAAGGGTAGGGTTTATCGTCGTCCTCAATTGAAAATGCTTGTAATTATGTGTATGTTTCCTTTTCTCCATTAAAGCTGGTGAGGAAGATCAAAGAACGAATCACTTCCATTCGTGAAACTAAAATTGATACTAAAATAGCCTATCAACTTCTTAGATTCTCCCTCTTACCACTAGACCTGGAAAACAGGTCATTTGGGTCGGGTCAAGTTCGGATCAATAAATGTTCGGGTCGGGTCGATTTGGATTTCGGGTCGTATCTGTTCGAGTCGGGTCTGTTCGGGTCGGGTAAATTTTTATGATCAATTTTTGGGTCAATTTCGGATCGAGTCAATCCGGGTCGGGTCTATTCAGGTCAAGTTTGTGTCAGGTCGCCAAAATAAATTCACTTAAAAAAATAGTTGGAAAAATGAAATAAAATCGTTAAAAAAATATTAAAAAATTGTGAACCCCTATTACTTAGGGAAAAAAGAAACCCTAAACTAAGTAATTTACCATTTCACCCTATTCACTTAAGGGTTCGGGTCAATCAATTCGGGTTAAAATCGGGTCGGGTCACTTCGAGATTCGAGTCATTTTGGGTCGGGTCAAGTTCGGGTTTTGGGTCAATTTCGGGTCAGGTCATTCGAGTCGGGTCATCGGGTCATGTTCTGGTCAACTCTATTTCGGGTCGGGTTAGTTCGGGTTCGGGTCATTTTTAGGTCAATGGTTTCAGGTCAACTTTCGGGTTACAGGTCGGGTCAGGTTTTCCAGGTCTACTTACCACCTTTTTAGATTTTGCCAAGCTTCTACCAAGTGAAAAAAAGAAAAAATTGCTGCTTACAAAATATGTAAGAGGAATCTGCTACCTGATGGGGAAGAGAGAGAAAATGAGAAGGAAAGAGATAGAAAACAAGTTTTAATGTCGGGCAATGCCTCAAGTTAACTAGTGGGAGCAAGTTTACTGAATAACCCTTGAAAAGTCACTTGAAAGTACATTATTACCCCTTTAAGGTGATAAACTTGTATTTTCTCATATAAATTTTGTGAATTTGGGGGACGAATGAGAAGATTCCTGCTGTCAGTTAATTTGGCAGAAATAACAATACATATGAGGAATTCTAAATGGAGGTTTATACTCCATTTGATAATGCATAACAAGGGGTAATTAAGACTTTTTACATGACTTTTGCAAAGTCCACCTTGGCACCTCGTTTTTAAGCATGTCAGGGTAAATAGTATCCTGTTTTGTGAATTAAAAAAAATGTAAGGGGTAAAATCTGAATTCACTAGGTTGTTTTAGGGCTTGTTCTGATTTACTGAATTGAGCTGAACTGAACTGAATTGAACTGATTGGAGCTGAACTGAACTGAATTTTTTTATGAGGGAAGGAAATTAGGAACTGAACTGATCTGAACTGATTGGAGCTGAACTGAACTGAAAATAAGCTGAAGAGAAAAGGCCCTTAATTGTTGACTTTTTACATGTAAAATTAGCTACTGTAGGCGTTGTTCGAAGTGCGCCTACGTTAAAGCATGTTGTGAATATGCTTGGCACTCATAGGAAGTGGGAATTGACATATACGATTAGGGACAAGGAAAGTAGGGAGCCACCAACAAGTTTTTAAGGAACTTGTAAACCGTTCACGGATCATAAAAGGCAACCACGAATAAAGGGACAACGATAGGCAACAACGATTGACCCGTGAAGGTTACACCCCATTCATAATCCATGAGATTACTAACTCCATATGGTTCGAAACCACGAAAGGAGGATCAGGGATGATGGTACGAAGTGAGTCATGGAGTCACATTCGCCCGTATTGGCCTCTACTCGATTCTTATAGTGAAAAGTGATTCCTGCGATCTCAAAGGCATACAAACAAAAATTCAATTCGCTCCAATCTATTATTATGCTAAATTGGTTGAATATTAATGCAACACATAATTCTAAAATATTTGTGATCACTTCGATTAAACAACAAGATTAAAAAGAAACCTAAACCGGTTGTCCAAATTATCTTATTAGGCGTGATTTTCAATTACATATTCCCTTTAAACATGCAATATGGTGATCATAATAATAATATAACAAACATTAATATTGGAAGCAATTCAACAATAATAGCGTTAGTCAAATCAAATATAAATAAACCTAATCATGATACTAGCAATATAAAAATAAAATAAGTAATTAAATTAATTAATTACTCACATTCCGCGCGTTCCTTAAAATTGCTACATCATGAATAAATTGTTAGTAACTTCAACAAAAAATATAAATCAAATGAAAATTAAATTAAATAAATGTAGATTTGATTTGGTCCAAACCCTCAGTTATTTATACATTTCACACCTAGGACGGAACCTCAGGTTAAGTATGGACTCCTTGGAGTACTTAAGGGAAGAATGGTGTAATTAGGAATATAGGTTTAAGGCTTAGAATATGAGAGGGAGAGAGAAGAAAATAATTTTTGGTGTAAAAGAGAGAAAGAGAGAAGGATTTGATGCCCCGAACTGTAGAAAGGATTTATAGGGAAAATGAGCAGAGGGAACACACGGAATCCTAAAAAAGGTTGCCGCGACACGGCAAAAACCTGCCGCGACATGGCAAAATGTGTCGTGACACGGGAAACTCTTGTGTGACGCGAGAAATATTTGACCTACGGGAGTAAAAACGCGTGAAGGGTTTACGCGGAAAAGACACGAGAAAATTCCGTGCCACGGGATGGGCACCGTGACACGGTGCTGTCCATCATGGCACGACACACAATGCCGTGTCGCAGTGTAAAGTATGCCCAAATCGCGTCCAGATTCATTAGCGCGTGAGAAAGCGCGGAAAATACACGGAAAAAGCACCGTGACACGGTGAGAAATATCGTGTCACGGCAACAGGTACCGTGTCACGGCAGAAGATTTTCATGCTGAAAAAAAATGAAAAAAGCACCGTGACACGTTGTAAATTACCGTGTCCTGGCACCAGGCACTGTGCCACGTCATCAGGCGCCGTGACACGATGCTTTTACACTGTGCGCGGTAATTCCAGTTTTTTACGCGTTTTTAAAATCATGATAACTTTTGAACCGTAACTCGAAATAAAGCATATACTGTATCATTGGAAAGATTATCAAGTCTACTTTCCAACCCAATTAGAATCAGGTCAAAATCATTTGTATATTTTAAGATATGGCCGTTTTAGTAGAAGGGTGTCGATTTTGGGCCGAGTTTAGTGTTTGGCTCATATCTTCTTCGTTTTAAATCGGAATTGGGCTTATGATATATTGTTGGAAAGATTATTTCAAGGCCTTTCCAACCAAATAATAATTGGATCAAAATTATAAGTCAAAAAATCAGTTTCTCTCGATTTTGCGATGTGGACACGAAAAGAGGAAAACAAGTTATGGTTTAGGGAAATGAGCTAGGAAATGGATTGGTTTATGAAATGTATTGAATGGAAACATGGTTTTAAGCACTCCAAAGATTAAATACTCAACCCGACCAATGGCGGTGAAAGGTTGTTCATCATCGGGTTTGGTTTTGGGGAGACATTTTTAGGTGTCTACAGCCACAACACCCTAAATTATGGCTTAGGTGCATTGAGCACCCTGAACTATGCATAGTAGCCAAAACACCACTAACTATGGTGTTAGGTGTAACGCGTACCTTAAATAAAAATTTCGGCCACTTATTTCATCAGAGAAGGTGAATCCATGCGTGCTAAGTAGATGGAAGACTACATAACTGTTCTAGAGAATGAAGATTCACCTCCTCCCGGTGAAATAAGTTGTCATAAATTTTCATTTATGGCATGCGTTGCAGCTAATACCATATTTGGTAGTGTTGCGGCCAATTTTGCCTTAATTAACAAAATAAAGCCTTTTTTTGAAAACTTATACTATCATTTACAAATTTAACGTATAACTCTAATTTGTCTTTATAGAATGTTATTATATCCTAAAGTTGTCTAAAAAACTTTTCAGATGATTAGTCATTCTATCAATCTTAATTTGATTTGATATTTGCATTTTAAGTTGGTGGACGCGTGCATAGCATACGACGATAATAACAATATAACCAATTTCTCAAAGACAATATCATATTAAAAGCAAATTGAAAATAACCAATTTGAAGTACAATCAATTTTCCGAAAAAAAGGCAAATACTGTGCTTATAGAAATCAATGAATGATGAAAATTGAAAAAGGAAAATGAATCGAAAAGCATAAATTACAAGTAGGGGTGAGCGAAAATTTCGGGTACCCAGAATTGGAACTGGAACCGGTTAGGAATCGGCGGGTTCAGAATCGGAATTGGACCCAGTGGTTCCAATTCCGGGTGATAAATTAAGGACCTGGTTGCATTCGGTTCCAATTCCAATTCTCAATTTTTTGGAACCAAAACCGGTTGGGTACCCGGTTACCCAACATATATTGAACAAAATATATTTATAAAAAAAATATATGTTGAATGTATCTAATTAGTAATATAAAAATAAATAATGTTAATATCTGATATAAATAAAATAGCTTAGTGCAAATAAAAATATAAGTATTAAACACTAAAAATGAAAATAAACCAAAAATATTATAATTTGTAATTTATACTACCTCCGGAACATATTATATGCAGCTTTTGCCAAAAATGGAAATTTTACATTAGACGGAACTTTCCCATTTTTCCTTTTTAGTAAATTTTTTTTAATGAAATTACTCAAATACCCTTACTCAAGATATTATAAACACAATTAAACAACTAAATCAGAATTTATTAGAATAATAATTTAACTTAATTAACATAATTTATCTCACCCAATTCAATTCACCTAAAATAAAATCCAACTAACAATGAACCTAAACTCAAGAAATTCATTCAACTTCCATCCAAGTTCATCTTTTACAGCTCCTCCGACCAACATCGTCAAAGTCACCGGCCACCACCACCACCACCACCTTCAGGATTCCCGTTTTCGCCTCTGCCTCTGCCTCCACCTCCGGTATACCTCAACCCCTGCGCACCACCTCCTCCAACCACCGTCCATAACAGCAGCAACAGCAAAACATCAGCCGCATCCATCGCCATAATCGACACCAACAATAACCACAACCACCTCCCAACACAATCCCCTGCTCCACCGCACATACCTTCGCCCCCCATTAACACCTCACCTATCACTGATCCACCACCAAACCGCCGCACATCGTCGTCAATGGCCCCTGCGCGCTCCCTGTCTCCTTCTCTTTATCAGATCTCTCTCTCTCCCTCTCTCCTACTCTTAATCAAATCTTTAGATCTAATGGTTTAGGAGTGGCTGGGCGTGTATTGGGTGTTTTAGGAGGTTTGGGGATGGGTTTAGGGGGTTTTCGACTGGTTTAGGGGGTTTTCAGGGTAGGTTCGATGATGGTTGGTTGGGTGAATGGTGGTGTGGGTTCAAGGTGTTTAGGGGTGAGTAAGGGCGGGTTCAAGGTGGATCGGGGTGAGTGGGGGTTGATTTCCGGTGTTTTGGGGTAAGTTAGGGGGCGGTTTTCGGGTTGGTTCAGGATGGTTTCGAGTGAGTCGAGTGGTGGTTCTGTGTGAGTGGTGGTGGTTCTGGCTATGGTGGTGGTTCTGGGTGAGTGGTGGTGGATCTGGCTATGTGACTGTTGGTGGTGGTTAATTATTTCCATTCTCTCTCATACCTTTAATTACATACTTTTTAATTCATTAATTAACTAATATGAAATTTTGTCTTGGGTTCCGTGAGAGATCCAAAATTGCATATAATGTGTACCGGAGGTAGTATTAGCAATTATGTATATAAGTGGGTACCCGGAACCGGAACCGGTACCCGGTGGAATCAATTACAATTCCTAAATTTTAGGACCCGATTGTACCGGTTCCAATTCCGGTTCCGAATTTTAGGACCCGGTCCTAACCAATTCCGGGTCCAGATCCTAAAATTTTAACCCGATACCCGGTTTGCTCACCCCTAATTACATAGTTTTTAAATTGGCTTGATAAATGAAGGTAATTGACATCAAAATAAAAAAAAAATAAAAAAAATTGCAATATAAACCCAAAAGATCCAACAGTAAGCAAATTGTAACAAATTAATAATATATATATATATATATATACACCCAATGATAATTTATTATATTTCAAAATGCAATATAAATTAATTGATAAGTGAACCAAAACTTTAAAAAAATATGCAACTTTCAACAGCGGTATGTAAAATACTTGAATGAAAGAGTCCATTTTAGCATAAAATATAATTTGACGAAATAATTCCATCCGAAAGTATGATTATACTACATACAGAATTATCCATTAAAAAAGTATGAGTACACTAAGTGATAAAATCACAAATTAAATCTTCAATGCAAGAATAACATTTGTCAATCATATATTTTAAAGACCCAAACTTAATTAAACCATCAAATTTGTCTGATTCAACCATATAATTAGTACCTGAATTATAATTTGAGAAATCATATAACAACGACGACAAAGAAATTAACCTTTATCTTGACAAATAAGTTGAATAGGAACTTTGTCGCAAGTGAGTTATGAAACTAAGGAGTTGTTTTAGCCACTTTGCAAGGAATAATAATTTAAAATGTATCACGTGGTTTGATCGAAATTATAGAATTATTGAAGAGAAAGAGAAAGAAGAGGGGACGAAGCAAGAGGGAAAGACAGAGATTTCTAAATTGGAAAATGAGGTTTTTTGTTTGGAATGAAAATTGGAAATCGATACTATACACTACTACTATAAAAAAGAAACTCTCTCAAAAAAAAAAAAAAAAAAAAAAAAAAAAAAAAAAAAAAAAAAACTATATAAAAGAAATTGAAAAAGGTAGTTATGTCTTTTTTTAAAAAAAGATTTTAATTTTTTTTTTAGGAAATAGAATTTATAGGGAAAAAGCCACGTAGCACTCTAAATTTCTTGTAAATGTTCCTGTTTTAAAATAGTATATAGATATATGAAATGTAAATAATAAATCAATTTTATAAATCAAGGAATATAAATAACAAATTAACCCCTTAAATCAAGGAGATAATTTTTTTTTTTTTTGGGGGTCGTGTACTTTATATTTGCAGACAATGTTTTTTTTCCACATTTTTATAACTCTTATATTTTGATTGATTGTACAATACTGAGTGTATGATGAAATTTTCACAGAGGTTGGCCTATAAAGGGACAGAGTAATTGATTCATACAAACACAAAACAATGTAAGGGTGATGTGGAACCTCCTCCTAGATTTTATCTCTAAGACACTCTTACATTCTTTTTTTTTTTTTTGACAAAAGCAAAGGAAAACCTTAAAAGAAATTACAAATTACAAGTTAAATCGGCTCCCGAGATTCGACATTGTTTCGCAATGTCATGAGCCCTCTGAACTTGGTCTCTCTTGACCTTGATAATTGCACATCTTTGAAAGCCTTGCCCTGCTTCCTTGATAGCTTTGATCGTCCATGCAATTAAGACCTCCTTACCTACATTACCTTGAAGGTTATCGATGAGTGCAGCTGCGTCAGACAAAATCAACACTTCATGTTCCCCTCTATCCTTAGCCCATTTCAAGGCTTCCAAACAGGCCCACGCCTCACAATGCAAGGCCGAGAGTGTTGCTCCATGCTTGCCTCCACTTGGCCCATCATGAGGATAATTCGTATTATTGACTGCCCAACCAATACCGGACCTTGTTGTCTGCTTC
Source organism: Chenopodium album (assembly GCF_948465745.1). Taxonomy (NCBI): domain Eukaryota; kingdom Viridiplantae; phylum Streptophyta; class Magnoliopsida; order Caryophyllales; family Amaranthaceae; genus Chenopodium; species Chenopodium album. Next base: position 48,868,905 of record NC_137843.1, read on the forward strand.
TCCCATGCACCATCAACTTGTATTTTGAAATTTGAAAATCCTTTGTTATTTATTCCGAGTTGTACGTGGTAGAAACCCGGTGGAAAACAAGGGTCATTCAAGGTGCCTATCCCCGGAGGGATGTCTGTCGTAGCCATATAGGTAAAAGCCTCATGCTCTTGCAGAGCCTTGTTAATAAGACACTCTTACATTCACAAACGTAACATCATTCATGTCATATTTAATTTTTATTTTTGTTTTCACTATTTTTATATAAGAAAAATGATAAAAATAGCCCTTTCGGCTTTAAGATTATGTATAAGGAGCTAAAAAAGCAAATATTAAGGATAAATTTACATTAATCACATTAATTTGTGTGTAATTTTATCATAAATTTTCAACTTAATTCCATTTTAAAAAGTATATCTAATGCTTATACATAACCCTAAAAGCAATACATGTCATTAGCGTTTATATAAAACCAAAGTTTGTCTTAAACTACAAATATCCAAAACCCCACTCCAGACAATTGCGTGGCACTGATTCATTTTATTTTTCTGCTCATCTCTTACAAATCAATCATTATTATTACCCATTTTATTTTAATTTTACGTAATTATTATTCTAAGCTCTTAAATACTCCCATTCAAGGGTAATTTAGAAAGTATAATGAATAAAATTAAAAGTGAGAGTATAATAGTCTTTACATACTATTCAAAAATAGAAAGAGAAATAATATTTTGGATTTCTAAAATTAAAAATAGAAACTATATTATGGGACGGAGGGAGTTTATAATTATACGATGCAAAAATTGTACTTTTTGGGAAATCAAGGGGAAATTAGTAACTGTGTCATTAAGGGCTGGTTTAGGAATAATGAACTTGATTATAGTTGACTTGATCCTAATAAAGGGTATTTTCATCATTTTAACGGTAATTATACCAAGGCTTGGGCCAGCCCAAACCAATCCAAATAAAATTCAGACAAAATAAAATGATTTCGGATCAAAAAAAAAAAAAAAAAAAAAAAAAAATTAAAGATAAGTTTAGATAATTCAATAAAATACTCCTTATGTTTTAAATGTTCCATTTTGACTTTGATACCGGTCATGTGCACCACTTTGAACAACATTTGTGTTTTGTACATAAGATCATATAAAGTCATATGAACACATGTTAAAATCCTCCAAGCATATAATTTTTAAATTTCAACTTTTAATAGTTTATTCTTATTACTAATCTTGATGATGAATTATGCATTGACTAATTTACAGATCAAATAAAGACACCTACAAAAATAAGGATTTTTTGTGAACCATTACCATTTACTTTATACTTTGTAAAGAAGTACCATTTAAGTTTTTTTTAAACAACTACCATTATTTGAAACTTTGTTTGAGTAACATTACTATTTAACTACAAAAGTTGAAAAAAAATATATCGTCTTGTTAGGCCCACCTGAACCAAACCCTAACCACCCATCATTCCCCCTACCTAAATCAAACCCTAACCCACTACTCCTCCACCTAAGTTGAACCCTAACCACCCACCACTCCCCCACCTAAATCGAACCCTAACCAGTGGTGGGTGGCTAGTTCGGTTCAGGGGGGGGGGGGAGTGGTGGGTGATTAAGGTTCGATTCAGGTGGGCCCCACAAGATCGTATGTTTTTAATGGTTGTCGTGAAATAATAGTGACACTAAAAAAAATCAAATCATGATTGTTGTTTTAGAAAAAACTTATTAAATTTTTTTTTTTGAATGGAAGAAAAAAAAACTTATTAAATGGTAATTTTTAAAATAAATGGTAGTGGTCCATAAAAAAAATAAAATAAAAATCCTAAAAATAAATGGCGTAATTTCAAATACTCCGTACAATTAAAAAGAGCTGGTGAATTAAGGTTAAGTATTAGCGCATAACTGCTATTTACATGACAAGTAAATAGCAGCTATAAGACAAAAGTGGTGAATTTTTTTTTTCTTCTAGTAGTACAAATATTGTACCACTGTAAGTCTGTAACCTATATTAGCTATAAATATTACTACTAAAACAATTTAGACTCTAATATTATAAAATACATATATTATAATACATTAAAAATACCACTGTAAGTATAATACTACATTAAAAATACCACTGTGATCATAAAAAAATCACAAAAATTAAGTAAATTTACTAATTTACCCTCATATATACATCGCAAACAAATACTCCGTAGCAGCTATAAGATGATTGTTGGTGAATGAGGTGACAGGTGCTTAAGGTAGGCCTACAATGGGACAGAGTTATTGATTCATACAAACGCAAAACAATGTAAGGGTGATGTGGAACCTCCTCGTAGATTTTTATCTATAAGACACTTACATTCACATACGTAACATCGTTCATGTCATATTTAATTTTTATTTTTTTCCTCTGTTTTTATATAAAACCAAAGTTTATCCTAAACTACAAATATCCAAAACCCCACTCCAGAGAATTGCGTGGCACTGATTCATTTTTATTTTTCTGCTCATCTCTTACAAATCAATTATTATTCCCCATCTGATTTTAATTTTACGTAATTATTATTCTATTATTCTAAGCTCTTAAATAATAAAATCTCCCTTTTTTTTTTTTTTTTTTTTTTTTTCTATCTATTCATTTTTGTTACTTGACAAAAATAAAACAAACTTCAAATTAGAAAGAAATGGCAGCATCAATTTCATCATCTTCCTCTATAATTCAACAAACAATTCTACGTTCTCACAATTTAAGTGACCGCCTCATCAATGGTGTTTCATTTACACCTTCGGTATCTGTTAAGATGGTTTCTTTGCTCCCGATACGGTGCCGTTTCAACATCCCCAACAGAAATTATACCGGTTACAGGTATATCATATGTTTTTCATCATTATAATCTTGATTGCTTCTAATTGGTATCCACTATTTAAGCATTTTCTTGATTATTTTATCAATTCTATTTCATAAATTTTTTTTATGTGCCCAGTTTTAGAGTTAAAGGTAAAATGCGGTCCTTAAACTTTTGTATTTGTAGCATTTTAGTCCCCTAAACTTTCAAATAAAGCAAAATGGTCCCTTAGCTACCAATGACTCACTTTTCTGATACAAATTAGCTGAGTTTAAGACCTTGGTGCACATGTGGTAACAAATTTAATGATTTTAAATGTAAAGATTAGGGACCTTCAAGTGATGAGTTGGCATTAATTAAATTAGAAATGAAAGTTTGGGGACTTATAGGGTGAGGTGGCTAATGTAATTATTATAGGCCAAAGTTTAGGGACCTATAAAGACACATGGTGCTCCATACAAGAGTGATTATAAGTTTTAACCCATAAGTGTAATTTAGTTCAATTAAACTAATTTAATTTCAACTAAACCAATTTAATTTTAATAAAAATTATTTGCTTTATAAAAATATATAAGTGAGATAATTTAAGCTAACTGTGAATTTATGGTCACGCATTTAGTTAATAATCTAAGGCAATTATGTTCTCCTAGAAATTAACATAAAAAAATAAATAAAAAAAAATAAAAAATAAAAAAAAAGGAAAAAAGAAAACCCTTAAAATTATCACACATAAAACCCAAAATATTGAAAATCATTTAGAACATAAAACACATAAAAAATAAAAAAATAAAATAAAAAAAAAAAACTTGAAATTGACACACAACAACCCAAAAAATTGAAAACCTTTTAGAACATAAACTCATGCAAAATAAATTGTCCATTATGAGAAAAGTGGGGTGGTATTATTTTCATTCTAATTTCATAATTTTATTTAGGTTTATATTATAGAGTTTGGATTTATCTTACTCACTTTGAAAACACATTATATTTTTTGGTTTTATTTATTTTTATTTAAATTTATTTTGGTGTGTGATATATATATAAGGGGTTAGGGGTTAGGAGTTACAATTTGAGGATATGTGGTTAATGAGTTTAGTTGGGATATATAGTAAAAAAAAATTGATTACCAAAAAAATATAAAATATATCATGATTATCAAATTTTATTAGCAATTTTTATTCTTTCCAACTCACTTTATAAATATTTGGTTAAAAAACGCTCACTTTATAAATCCCTAACCTTTTGTTTATATTTAATTTAATTAATAGACTTGTGATTTAACAAGATACTTTTGTTTGAAAAAAACAAGTGTAGTCCCTAAACTTTTGGTAACTCATCACTGAAAGTCTCTGAACTTTGGCGTAGTTGGCATTGACATCCCTAAACTTTGCTGAATAGGAAGTTTCTCCATCAAAAATGGTGAGGCAAGGGTGGTTGAGGGACCTTTTTGCCTCATTTCAAATATGAGGGACCAAATGTGCTACTAATGGCAAAGTTGAGAGACCATATTTTTATTGAACTCCCCAGTTTTTATGTGCCCAGTCATGTGGTGTGACCCCTTTACATACAATCAACTTCCTGTCTAAAAAAAAAAACTTAACACAATCAATTGTGTAACAGATGTTACAATGATGAACAAATGAGGTTATCTAAATAGATGATGTTACTCCAATGATAAAATGACTAAATGAAGCTACTTTTATACTCCTTTCGTTTTTCAATACTTGGTCTATTTTTACTTTTTACGTTATTTATTTATTTATCCTACTTTGAGTCTTTGACTAATCTTTGTAATTTATGGAGTATATAAGAAAAATATAGTCTTGTGTATTTGTTGAAATTGTTTCAATGAATAAATTATTAAATTTCAATTGTTAAAATTTGTACTTGTTAATAATTAAAGAGACAATTGATCAAAATTTGCATTGGCATATGTGCCCATAAAAAATAAAGCAAATGTTTAAAAACGAAAGGAGTAGATAAAAATGCAGTTATTCTTTCAACACTTAATAAATAAATAAATCTCAAATGAACCTTTTTAGGAAGTAAAGGAGCATCACACATTCACTGATTTACACTAGCAATTAAATTACTCTTATAATAAAGAGATTTTATTTACTTTTTAATATATATTGTGGTATATACTTCTAGAGTTTCAATTCAAAGATCACAAACTTTTAAAAAAATCGGATGTACAATAATTATTGTACATCTATTATAAAGATAGTCTAAAGTGATCAAAAGTTATCCGTAAAATGAATAAAAGTTACCCCAATATGCATAAAAGTAACCCAATATAAATAAAAATTATCTACTCTTTATTAGTCAAGAATTACATTTTAAATAACTAAAATCAATTATTAGTGATTGAACATAATTAAATTACCTTTATAAAACTTTTCTTGTTGTCTATCCCTACCTTATAAAAAGTAGAAAATCCCTCTTATGAATAGTGTAATGCCAATTATACCCTTCAAAATGTGTATTTACATACATAAACCCTCATTAATATGTAGGCTATTTTTAATAAATAGTGTTTAGACAACTATACCCTCTAAAATATTTATTTACTTTTATGCTTTCATTAATGTTTAGTTATCTTGAACATTTATACCTCCTAAATATAGTTGTTTATATATTTTCCCTTATTGTTGATTTAACTAAATTTGTGATTTAAAAGCCAAACCAAAAAAACCTTCTAGATATGGCTAGCTATGACGCGCGCATCGCGCGCGTTAGCTTCCCTAGTTTATATAAAAATTGTATTGTGTTTAAAGTTACCCAAAAAAAGACAAAAAGTTACTCTAAAATTAGCTAAAAGTTACCCTTATATTGCTCGATGTACACTAATATTAGTGTAAACCGGGTGTATACAAAAGTTTTTCTTCAAAGATATACGAAGTATTTCGAGGAATTACCAAAAACCAATTAAATTAATTGACATCCAGATAATGAAGGCATTTAAAGTTCATTTTAAATTTTATTTGATTTGGTTGATCACAAGGGAGTCTAGCCCCATTTAACAAATGGATTTAATATTTCAAGAGAAATTTGTGAAAAAAAGACCTTTTAACGGTTGACATTTTGTAAAAGGAACTTTTAAGTGAAAAGTTGTGAAAAAAGACCTTTTAAATTATATTATGTTTTTAGGGGGTACTTGGGTGAGTTTTAAAAAAAATATATTAATTTTTTTCCTAAATTTCAGAAAGAGGAAGGGGGAAAAAAATGAAAGGGGTAGTTCGAGAAAGGAGGGAAATTTGGGAGGATTTCTTTTTTTTTTTTTTTTTTGTAACTCACGGGACTAAGCTAACACGTGAAAGTCAACGCCGGAGCTCCGGCGTTGACCACCAAGAAAACTCACTCAAGTATTCCCGAAAAATATAATACAACTTAAAAGGTTTTTTTTCACAACTTTTCACTTAAAAACTCCTTTTATAAAAAGTCGACTACTTAAAAGGTACTTTTTCACAAATTTATCATAATTTAATCTAATGCGTGTGTGACCTAGGCATTGCTCTAGCCTCCAAGTGTTACTTTGAGATTTTTTTTTTTTTTTTTTTTTTCCTTTTAAAGAGCTTAGCAGACTTGTTATTTTTTTTTTGGACATTAAATTACGATTATGCAATGACAACAATAAATAATTTCGGATTAATTTTTTTTTATTTTTTATTTTACATTCTAATATCTATTTATATGTTTATACGGATTGATTGAACATAATTTATTTTTAACTTAGCTGGTAATATTTGTGGTTTTCATTCAATGAAGTGTTCAAACTTTGAATGAGATGAAACAAATATGTAATGATTGGCATGATGCTAATGCAAGAATATGACACATCGATATTTTAAGGAACATTTATTAATATATGAAAAAAGTATGGATATATTAGTTTAATTTTGTACTTGAAACGCAAATAATTGATAAACCGATGATAAATTCCATAGTTCAAGGAGAGCTGGAACGACTAGCAATGTGGAGGTTACTGCAGCTCCAACATCTGTACCAGTTCGAGTCGCTCATGAGCTTCTTCTAGCTGGCCATAGCTACTTGGACGTCCGGTAAAATCTCCCTTTTCGTGGAAATACATACTGTACTTTGTATTAGGCTACTATTTAGCAGATTTAATCTTTGTTTCTGAGCCCTTTGCCAATCATCAAAAGTAATTTTTTGATTTGTGCCTGGTATAAAATGTGCAGGACTCTGGAAGAGTTCACTGCTGGGCATGTACCCGGGGCTGTGAACATCCCTTACATGTTACGAATTGGTTTAGGTTTGATCCACTTGGCTTGTTTATCTACCTACTAGTACCATTAGTACTCTAATATAAATTGTTTTTAGGTAAAATTGGTATAAACTACCTTTTTTGTGCAATTTTTTTGAAAAAAAAATCATCTTTTATGTTTTTTTTTACTAAATTACCTTTTAAGTATCCAAGTTTTTTTATTGCACCACCCCTATTTCAAATTTATCATATTGCATCTCAACCATCCACTTCCAAATCAACAACCACAGCAAAACCTTTCCTTCCATCTCAACCATCCACTTCAATTACCTCACTTTAGGGTTTGAGAATGAACAAAGACTACAATTTAATTTGTGTAGCAAAATTACGTTTTTTTTTTTTTTTTTTTTTTTTTTGGTTTTTGAGTTTTACTCCTTTTAGTCATGCATTTATATAGAGGGAAAGATCGAATGTTTTTGGGAGGGAAAAAAATAAATGACTTAAGAGGGAAAAGCACAAGTTGTGGGCCCCTTTGATGTCTTAGTTAAATTTTTCGTCAAAATTTGAAATAGTGGTGGTGCAATAAAAAACTTAGGTACTTAAAAGGTGGTTTAGTAAAAAAAAAAAAAGTTGGTCAAAAAAGGTGATTTATACCAATTTTGCCTTGTTTTTATGGATTTCTTAAGTCATAACTCATATGTTAGCATTACTTCTTATACATCTATATTTAATAAATTCAGTGGTTAGCAAGTAGTTCATTTAATGAGAAATCTTGGTTCAAGCCAACTTTTCAATAATAGTTGGTAAGGCCAATTTTAACCGTATGAAAAAAGCTCAAGGCTGAGTAAAAAACTGGCAAAACCCCGATAATCAAACATGATTTATGAACTTCGTAATTAATGTTTGATTATTCAAATTGGATATTGTCGTATTTTGCTGACTACTCTATCATTCCAATTGATGCAGGGATGACAAAGAACCCCAATTTTCTTGAACAAGTGAAATCACAATTCAGCAAAGATGATGAAATTCTTGTTGTATGTTTGATCCATAACTTTAAACCTTTGTACACATTACATATAACATTTAAGAACCACATATAAGTATATACTGTCCTTTTCTTCTTTTCCCGTTTAACAATATTTATATGTTTATGTATAAACAGGGTTGCCAAAGTGGAAAGAGATCTCTTATGGCTGCAAATGATCTTCAATCTGCTGTGAGTATAGAATATTACTTTTGATATAGTCCATACTGATGAATCATCTTCGTTAATTATGCTGCACTTCCCATTAATATTGTGAAGTTAAGAAATTAGACGTATAGTTCACGACAACTCTATATGGTCATTTTCATGTTTATGAATCGAGTTGGTTACATGTCGTTAGTCATAAACTTTTTTTGGGGACTATTGTCCTTCAAAATAAATGAATTTGGGTACTATTAATTATCTCTTGAGGATGATTTTGGGTTGCTTAATGCCTTAATCCAACATAATATTTTTGGGTTGCTTAATCCAACCAAGACAACCCATGAGAAGATTGCTTAGGATATTTATGAATAAATTCTTCTATTATTTATTTATTAATTTTTTCTTAATAAATTCTTCTATTAAGAAAGAAACGAATTGCTGTTTTCTTGCACTCCAATACAATATTGCATGTTAATATGTTATTAATTAGTTCACAACTAAACATGAACTCTTAATTCACCAACTAGATGATATCCAGTCTCTTTCATATTCATGATATAAGTTCGTTAAAAGTTGTTAGTAATAAATTATATGTAGAACTTGTTTCTGAAATCACCTAAATTATCGCAGTGAAAAAAATATTGAAGGGCATATTTAAAGGGGATTGTTGAGAGATTGTCGCGGCCTAATGACATTTCATTCTTAAATTACAGGGCTATACAGGCATCATTGACATCGCTGGTGGTTATTCTGCTTGGACTCAGAGTGAACTTCCAACAGAAATTTAGCAGAAGCTGTTAATAGTAATAGCTTAAGATATGATGAATAGTTGTAGTGCACATCTGCAAATTGTAATGCGTATGTATATACTATCAAGTTGTACATTTCAGGTATCTTTCTGTAAGCCTTGAGCTAAGAATTTGGTCATAATGTCCATGGCATTTGCCTTCTGTTTCTTCTTTTGTTTATTGTAAAAAGCTAATTGACATATTACTCATCTTGGCTTAGCAATGAAGAATATAAAATGGTCAGACAAACTTCAAAGTTGGTTCCAGTCGTGAGCGATTTTTTTTTTTTTTTTTTTTTTTTTTGTATATATTACTGAGTTGCTCAAGGTGAAGAAATGATCATTGTGCCACTGCATAAGCAATGTCGTATATTTCAATTCGTAGGCTAGCCATTATAGAGATTCATCAATAAAATCCTAGTTTTGGCAAACCATTCACAATAAACTGGAATACAATTTCCGTAACAGTCAGCACACCACCTGTAAAATTCTGATTCTTATAAAACACGATATATGAGGTTCAAACGACCTTTAGGCTTATTTGTGAACTATACAGTTAAAAAATATTTACAGCTAAATAAGAAAACTAATCATAAAAATAACCTGTACAACTCCTAAGCATGCTGTTTCCTGTTAGCACAGCAACATCACAATTATTTCTAGGATGTGATGCCTGTTATCTGTTGATTGCACCATAATCAAATATATTGTTTTCTGGTCAGTTTCTCCTTCAATGTTTCAATCAAGGCAAATCTGGGATCGGCGCCTCGTGCCAGTTTTTTGGTTGTGATGTTTGAATTCTAGAATTACAATGCTTTAAAAGTTTGTCCCTCCACATTGCTGCACATCATAATTCAGACAAAATAAAATGATTGAAAGTCGATAGCAATATTAACAAACTATGTGAGATGTGGTTGTTGCATTGTTAACCTACTGCATACCTGCATCATTGTACCTTTCTTCTTGCGCTGCTAACTTCATATTCAGCACAAGATTAAATTCCTCAGCCAACGGATCTGGACCATCCATGGGGCTGCATCAATTAAGTTAATTATTGGTTACAGAAATTTTATAATAAATATGCTAATGTTAAATACATAACCTATCAGGATCACTGAATTAAGAAGCTTTTTGAACAACCAGGTTAATACCTGTCCAATAAAACGTCATAGATAGGTTTTTTATCACGAATTCTGCCGGTCCCATAGCTAATCCTGATAGCATCCATGAGAACAATTTGCTTATCTATGTATATTGGGGCCTGTGCAACATAATTTAATTATCAAAAAATAGTTGGAGCAGTACCAGAGACAGCATTTCATAAAACATAAAAGTCAAGGGAAACTACAATATAAACTACAATAAAGCATAAATGAATCAACATCCAATAGATGAATCCTGGATTCTGTCTCCTCCAAACTTTCAAAGGGCACCATTTGCAGTACAAAAGCAGAATAGCAACTAATACTTGAGAGCTGTGAAAGTAGATATATCACTATATTTTAACACTTTTGGCTATTTTTGCAATAATAACATATTTCCAGAAAAAGTCTTAGCAGAAAGCACAAAATAATATCCAACTATATTATTGAACTCCAAAGGTGATAGATGTCATCCCTCCATGTGTCACCATGACTTGGCAAATGACATGGAATCGTGACATGTCATGCGCTCACAATCAATATTAAGTTATTAACTACTCACAAAAAAATGTTGGTATCAATGCTTTGAAGGCCTTGGAACTCCTGACCTCGCATTCATAAATGAGCCACCACTCCAATAACAATACTTAGGACTATAAAACAGTTATAAAAAATAAAAAAATAAAAAAAAAAATGGAGGAAATCCTTCATATATGATAATAATTTAATCCCTAAACAATTATATTTGGGTAATAATTTGTGATAACAATTTTAGCTTGATCTTTATTCTTTTATTTAAATCGTACATAGATCACACATAAAATTGGGAAAAATAGGAGCCTAAAAAAAAGAATAGGAGAATAAGGTTGCACTTTTTTTTTAGCAAACTAAGTGTGTTATGTTTTATATTTCAAAATATATAACGGCTTTGCAACTTGATGAAAAATGTATAGTTTAAGAAATTTATTATAATTGAAATACAAAAAATCAGGTAAAATATTCAGTTGACTAATTGTTGGTTAACCAATTTTTATTCTCAAAATATATATAATTAAATTTATATTTTCCAGAATTTACAAGTAATGACTCAGGCAGGGCCATTACCCAGGTCAATGACTAGTTAATTATAAAAAGAACTGTAGCATATTAAAAAAAAAAAAAAAATCTCAATCAATGCTGATAAAGTATGTAAAATATGTACCTTACATCTTTGGGCTAAGTTGATAGCATCTGATGGTTGTGCATCGACACTAAAATTTTCCCTCTCTCCAACCTGCCATGAGCCAGAATATCCTTAGAAAACACAAACAATCACACTAATTTTGCCTAAGCTGGAAAACCAAATTTGTAAAAACAAAAAACTTACTTTGCCAAAATATACTCTGGAAAAGTAAGTGTCGACCGTCCTTTTGGTAATTTTCACCATCCTCACCTATGAGTTGAGATGGAAGAATACAATAAGAGATGACTCACTCAAAAACAAACATCAATTCCAGTCATATTGAAATACTAAAGCCTTCTACAAGGAAAACAAGAAAAATTTAACAAAAGAAGAACCCCATTATCAGCAGAATGGAAGATAATACAAAAAGGGGCACTTCTGTACACTGAAGACAGACATAAAACTGATATACCTATGAGGGGATACATATTAATATTTCAATAGATTCAGATCTCAAAGGCATAAAAAGTGGGAAGCCAATTTGCTCCCAATTTTGGTGACTAAACATTACTATGTTTTGTTCTAAAATGACAGCACATACTAAGAATAGAAGCTAAAGAATACTAAAAGTCACTTAAAACACCGAAGTGTCTTTTAAACAATAAAAAATGTGATGGATGGACATCAGCTATAGAAATGAACTATTCAACACATCCAAGTTGGACAACAAAGGAGGATAAATGTACCATGACTGAATTTCTAAAGGATATTTGGAGAAAACTAAAATAGCAAGAATGACTAAGCACTCACCAGAGGCATATTAAGAAAAAAGACCCCAACTTTGATCTCATTAATCTCATCCAGTGGAGGTCACATAGCTACTGTTGTCAGCCAAAAACACATACTGACTTTAAGACATGCAATCAGAGTTCATCATCACAAATCCAAACAACCTCTTAAATGTCCGGACTGATAACATTTTTAAGTGAGATCAAGTCAGATTGATCAAAGGGAAACACAATGATGAGACAAGATTCAATATAAACAAAATTGTACTCGAGGCCTACGATTCCTTTATAATTACATAGTTACATACTACGTAGTTGGTCACAATTCCTTGGTCTAAGTAACTATTATTAAGTCCAAGAACTGCTACTTGACAATAGACAATAAGTGAATTACAGATTACTAAGATAGTAGACTTAGTCCATTGATGCTGGAATACTTTTCATTGAGTAATGGTGACCCTTTTAATCATAATCCAAAACGGAGACGAATCCTATAAGGTATGCTTATTTATATTTTTGATAACACGATGACCTTTAAGAAACTATAGAAAGGGGCAAAAAAGTATAAAAGTGGCTGCTGATTGAAGAGCTTGGGATGTCTGAAGGTAATAAAGTTAACAATGTACCTCATTTTCAAGTCCAACCACAAGATTTCTCAAAACTTGGAACTGATTTGAGTAATCCTGCAGAAAAATCAAGGAAGAAAATATTGAATAGCAGAATCAAATAATCTCCAAATCATTCTTCCAAAGGAGAAAAGGATTTGAAAAAATTATCCACTTCAGATATGAAATTACCCCATGATCATCCTCATTTAAGGAATCAATAAGTTTCTCAACAGCAAACTCTCCTGCATTAAGTTAATGCAAATCACGTATTGTAACCAAACGGTTGTATGATGAAAATCTTTATCAGCTAAACAGCAACAGTGAGGGATAGTCAGACTCCTTACCTACAACAATGGGAAGCAAAAAATCTCCTTGACAAGATATCTTAAGAAAAATAGTTGGATGCCGAAAACTACGAAGAATGTTTAATCCAATGGAGTTGATATCGGTTTTACGATCTTTCACTTGAGTAGGGAAAGGAGCAGATTGTCGAGAAACCCTTTTGACCTCTAGAAATCCTTGCTTTCGCAAATGGTAATGCTTCACAGTCTCTGCAAACCAAGTAGGATTATAAGACTGCCAGGAAAAAAAAAAAAAAAAAAAAAAAAAAAAAAAAAAAAAAAAAAAATCTTGCAAATATGATATCACATCTCCATTTCCATAGTTTATGTGTACAATGTATCCATTCAGATTGAGAAATGCTTACAGACATTAAAATTAAAAGCACTTGGTGAAAGTATTTGAGGAGAAACAAAGCATGCCATTACAATTTTGAATTATTATTGGAATTGTGCAGACTTTTCATCCATTTGCTAATCATCTTAATTCTTAGTCTTACAAGTACATCATAGAATAGATTATCCGCACATATTATGATATTAACACAATTAACTACAAAGTTCATTAGACTACCAAGTATAAACAAGTCTAAAGCATCAGAAGAGATTTCTTCCTGTGAAAACTCAAAATTTGCTTTAGCATGAACCTTGATCTTCTTATACAGAAGCTCCTACGGATTCATCTGTAGACTTGTAAGAAGCATATTGAGCGATTGTGTTCCTTTTTAGTTTGTTGTTAAACGAAGACGGGGCTTTTAGGGTGAGAAAGGGTCATGAAATGATTCAACAAGAATAAAAGGTCAAGGGTAATGTTCCGACACCGCACTTATAAATTTGTTACAAATACCTTCCCTTCTTGTCATGTTTTCAAATGACAATATTTTCACCGTCCCTCTCCCCACCCCCACCCCTATTTTTTACATGATTTGATTATATATACAAAGGCAACAATCTCTCCCTATATATGTCATCATTCCAAAAGGTTACACTCACATTCTGTCCCCAAGTGCTTAGGATTAACACCTAATAAATTATATGAACAGCTTGGGGAATGCCTTATATAGGGCAACTTAGTATAGCATACCAAAGCCCTGAGTAATAAGGGGTTTGGACAATACAACAATGTCGCCAACGATTTCTGGGAGGCCAGAGTACTGTACAGTAAACTGTAAAAGTTTCAATCAATGTGGCTTGTCACTGAGAAATTTCTCTATATAACAAATTTTACCATTTATGAGCATCAAAATCTGATAAAATTTCTAGATTTAGCAAGTTTAGCAGTACTTCAAATCAAATCAATCAATGGTGATCTATGTGGGATTCACTTCCCTGACCATTAACATCTAAAATTAACCAACCCCAGAAAAATACATTACCGATTTTTACCCCAAAAGTAACTAAATTTAATTACAAAACCCAATTTACTATAATATTGAGTGATATCCCCCAATTTACCTATAAAACATAGATTATTCCACTAAAATCAATACAAAAACAAGAAAAAAGAGAAATAAACTGGAAATTATATACCTGACATTAATAGGGAAGCTTCTAGATACTCATCATCAGGTTGATGGTGATGTGATTCGGGATAAAATCCAGCATGAGAGTGACTTCTACATTTCATAAAAGCGGATTTATGAAATTTTCTAGGGTTTGAAAGGGCTAAAAATTGCAAAGAAAATCGACAAGAATTAGGAAACGATAACGAATGAGTTAATACATTAGATTGATCCGAAGATGAAGAAGGACCAAACCCTAAAATTGGGATATTGTTACGAACACAAAGCTCAGTTCTTAGCATCATTGATAGAAAGTGAAAACAATAATTTTAAGAGACAGAAAGAAAAATTAAGCAAGTGCAGAAAACAACTGTAAGCGTTAGATAATGGAGGTGAATGATTATGAAGATGATAGGGAATTTTGTAAACTCATAAAACATGAAAATTGTAATTGTATTTTTTATTTTATATTATGAATATAATAAAGGTAGTGCTGTCAAATTTCAAACCGAAACCGTTTAACTGTCCGAAACCGACCGACCCAAATGAGAACCGAACCGATTAAAAATCGATTTTTTTGAAACCGAAAACCGACCCGAACCGTATTTTAGTAAACCCGAAACCGAATCGACCCGAATAATGTTAAACCGAATAAAAACCGAACCCGTTAACAAACCGAACCAAATATAAACCGAACTGAAAGAAAACCGAACCGAAAAAGAACCGAACCGTATCTAACCCGAAACCGTTTAAACTGGCAAAAAACCGCTTACACCGAACTGTTAGCAAACTGCTACCTGTTTGCACCGAACCATTTAAAAACCGTACTGATTGTAAACCAAACTGGTTATAAACCGAACCGTTTATGAACCAAACCGCTTCTAAATCGAACCATTTACAAACTTTTTTATATAATTAAATGGATTTTTTTTTTTGATGGGAATATAACTAGTAAGATCAGTATGACTAAACTTGAAACAGAACATAATATGTATTTATAAAATCAATGAGAATTTGTTTATAATATGATGCCTAAATATGAAATGATTCGCGACTTTATATAAAAATTTTGAACGCAAGAGGTTAGCAAGTACTATCAAATTTCAAACCAAAACCATTTAATCCAAACAACTCGATAAACAATTTATTTTTTGAAACCGAAAACCGACCCGAACCGTAATTTAGTAAACTTGAAATGGAACCGATATGAATAACGTTAAAGTGGTTAAACACTTAAACCATCGAAGAACCGAACCAGTTATAAACTGAACCGAACCAGTTAAAAACTGAACCGAAAAAGAACCGAACTAGTTATAAACTAAACCAAAAAAGAACCGAACTGTTTCTAACCCGAAACCGTTTCCAACCCGAAACTGTTTGAAGCTGGATAAAAACCGTTTACACCGCACCGTTAACAAACCGCAACCCGTCTGCACCGAACCGTTTACTACCCGGACTGTTTACAACCCGAACCGAATTAAAACCGCTTAAGAATAAACCGAAACCGAATCGAACCGATAACTATTTAAACCGAACCAAAACCGACCCGTGAGACAATTAAACCGATTCCAAACCAACCCGATTAAATACCGAACCGATTTCAAACCGAACCGAAACCGAACTGTCAAACTGTTTTGACAGTACTAAATAAAGGTATTTGGAGTGAGCTTGGCACTTGGCAGGTGTCCCTCTTGCCCAAGGCCTTGTACGCGCAAATCGCTATGTGACATGTAATTGGTCGGCAATACGTTGTCAAATCAGAATGTCTAATGTTTTTTTTTTTTTTTTTTTTTTTTTTGACAGCACGAGAAAAGGGAAGCTACTCCCTAAACAAACTAAAATTAATAGAAACACAGTAAAAATAAGGTAAAAGAGCTCATTGATCTTCTTCTTTAGCATCCTGTCTCCTTGTATGCTAGTGTAGTCACTTTGCATCCACTTGACAATTCTCTTGTCTGCAGCCTCGATCCTCAAATGCCACTGGTGTAATCTTTGTGCCTCTTGTAGTCCTTTTAGCACCAAATTTGGAATATCAGCTTCTCGATTCTTCTGATGCTGCTGTTCCTCCCCTTGCTTCAGAGTAACACCTGCAGACTTCAGTAACCAGTGCCATCTACCTTCCTTCCCTCTCTTTCTGTTTTGAAAAATTCCTAAACTTACAGTGTTGCAGACGCCTATCCCTGTAACCAATTGAATGCTATCAGCTTGCTGTTCATCCTCACTAAGGTTTAAGTCCTGCTCTTTACCAAACCCAGGGGGCCAGACTGAGTGCTAGCAAAGCTTTTTATAACTTCAAACTCTGATTTCTCTTTCTTGCTGTTAGATATGCTCACTCTTCTCTCCATAGTAGTGATTACTGTCCTTGGGTTCGGGTTTATGTTATTAAAAATTTTGTTATTTCTAGCTTCCCAAATGCAATCAAGAGTTGTTAAGAAGAGTTGGTAGCCCTCGTTCAGCTCTTTCTCCTTGTCACTTAATATTCTCATCCAATTATAGATCCATTCAGCTAGAGGAATATTTCCTTGGTGACTGACATCAATTCCCAGCCTACAGCCCTTCCATATATGGCTAGCAAAGGTGCAGTCCCTGAATAAATGTTCCAAGGTTTCTAGGTGGCAGCTGCTTGTGGTATCTTCTTTGGAGCATAAACTACAGTGGTGGTTCACTCCCAAACCTCTTCTTTTCCTCTCACTGCCCACAGAAAGCGCACCCTGCAAAATTTTCCACAAAAATATCTTTTGTTTTGGACTTCCTTCGTTTTTCCAGAATTGCTTCCAATTAATGGCGTGTCTCCCGTTCTTGTTTAAGTTCCTGTCATGGAGATGTGTTTCCCTCATAGAGGGCTCTGTAGCCACTCCTAACCGAATACTTCCCACTTTTATCACCTTTCCATATGATCAAGTCCTCGTACCCTGCATCCATAGGTCTGATTGTGGAGATTTTCCTTACTGATTCCTTAGTAAACCATTCTCTACAAGCTTCCAAATCCCAGTCCCCAGTTTCCTTTCGAAGCTTGGCAACACTACTATTGTTGGAGCAGCCTTGATATTTCCATTCCAGAGGTGTACCATAGACCCAGGGATGGTGAATTTTTGCATAGCACCCATCACCTATGGACCAAACACCTCCTAGTTTTAGCACTTGCAGACCCCATTTAATACCATTCCAGCCCCACGAGCCTAAGCTTTTCCTACTCCAAGATTCTTCAAAAAGGGAGAGCCTGTCAATTCCATATTTAGCTCTAAAGACTTGGCTGATTAAGGATTCCCTGTCATGTATTATGCGCCATCCTTGTTTGGCAAGGAGAGCTTGGTTGAAAAATCGAGCATTAAGGATGCCTAAACCCCCTTTTTCTTTAATCTGAGTGAGTTGTGACCAACCTTTCCAGTACACACCCTTGCCACTCTTGTTACCTAGCCACCAAAATCTTGCGACAATGCTATTAATACGTTTTAAGATTGTTACAGGGCACTTAAAGGCAGAAAGCACATAAGTCCCTAAATTAGAAAGCATTGACTTTACAGTGTTAATCTGCCAGCATGAGATAAAAAAAGTGAGTTCCATGCTGTTAATCTTCCCTTCACCTTATCCACCAATTTGCCAAAATTTGCTGCTTAGAGGATCCAAAATCCGCAGGAATGCCCAAATAAGTCCCAAAATTGCTGCTTCTTGAGATGCCTAGAAGATCACTATGCTTGATTATCTCCTCCTCACTAGAATTAGGACTCGCCAATAATTCTGACTTCTCTGTGCTTATCACCTGTCCAGAGGCCCTGTAGTATATGTCCAGTACCTTTTTTAAGGTAACCACATTACTTTCTTCCCCTTGTAGGAAGAAAGCCGAGTCATCAGCAAAAAATAGGTGGCTTATTTTAGGAGCTCGATGAGCCACATTGATCCCAACTTTATTACCTTTGTATTCTTCTTCTCTAATGAGCCCCGAGAGACTTTCCATGCATAAAATAAAAAGGTACGGGGAAAGGGGGTCCCCCTGTCGAAGGCCACATTTTGGTGAGAATTTTTCCCGAGGGGAACTATTTATGATTATAGAAAAGGACACCGTTCTAACACAATTCATAATGGTTCTCACCATCAAATCCGGAAAACCAAACTTATTCAGCACATGTTCTAAAAAATCCCATTTGATTCTATCGTAAGCTTTGCTTATGTCTGTCTTTATAGCCAACTTCCTTTTCGTACCTTTTTTTGTTTTCCTGATATTTTCTAAGAGTTCGTGAGCTAGCAGGATGTTATCAAAAAATGCTCTCCCCGGAATAAAGGCCTTCTGAAAATGGCTAACCAGGCCACTTATCACTTTCCTTAGCCTATTCGTGATGCATTTAGAGATAATTTTATACACAACATTGCAAAGTCCAATTGGCCGGAGCTTGTCCATGGTTTTCAGATTTTCACATTTAGGAATTAACGCAATATTTGTACAATTTAATTCCCGTAAAATGTTACCTGATCTGAGACTTGAAAGCACAGCATCAGTCACATCGTCCTGCACCCAACACCAATTTTTTTGATAGAAACCAGCCGGAATACCATCCGGACCTGGTGACTTCCAAGGCTTTATGGCGAAGAGCGCATCCTTAACCTCTCTTCTTGTGTATGGTTTAGAGAGTAAGTCCCTCTGGTCTTCTGTTAGCACAGTACTAATGCCTCTTGTGCCCTACTCTATCTCTAACTCCCTGTAAGACGAGGGATTAGGGCTATTACATCCATAAAGCTCGTTAAAGAAATTCCCGGCTATGTGTGCTATGTCTTTCTCCTCTGTAATCCAATCCCCCTGCATATCTTTGATTGCTTCCAAATTTTTCCTAGCCTTCCTCCCTTTAATAAAATTGAAGAATTACCTCGAGCAAGTATCTCCTGCATACTCCCAATCAAATTTTGCCCTTTGTCTCCAATATGTAGCCATGTTTCTTGAGTACTCTTCTAATTGCTTACTTACTCTTTTGAAATCCTCCTATTTTCCTTCATTTTCTAGTAACAATTGCGCTTCGAGAATATCCTCCTCAAATTTATCCCACTCCCCACTCCATACCTCTCTTTTATCTGGAGTCCACCTTTTTATTTCTTTCTTGGTTTTTTGCGTTTTCTTAACCAGACGGTACATTGGAGAACCCCTTTGATACAAGTTCCAGCTATTTTTGGCAGCTTGAATGCACTCATCGTAATTTAAGCTCCATTGCTCTATCTTGTAAATGCTTCGTTTTTTTCTTAATGATTGGGGATGTTTTGAATATAATTGGTGCGAGATCCAAAATTTGGATAGGTTGGTGTGCTATAATGGCGTGGGAAAATTTTGTAAGCCAAAGGTGATTTGCATAGCCCTTATCAAGCCTCTCCAACACTAAGTCCTCACCCTCCCTACCATTTGACCAAGTGAATCTCGGCCCTTCGAAGTCTAAATCATGTAGGTTGTTCGAGTCCTTCCACTCATTAAAATATGATAACCCTTAATATTGGTAGAGTTAGCTCCAGTTTTATCTAAATGCGAGTCAACTTGGTTAAAATCACCAACAATAGCAATTAGTAATTCAAGTTTGGGGTTTGCCCATTGATTGAGACAATCCCATACTTCCTTTCTTAGGGAGGTACAAGGTTCACCATACACCAAAATCAATCTCCATTTCCCATTCATGCTGTCATTCACATCTACTACAATGAAGTTGATACAAACAAAAACAACATCTAGCAATTCTTGTTTTTCCAACCTAACCAAAGACCACCACTTAATCCTTTCGGATTAACACCTTTAAAGAAATTAAAACCTAGACTCCTAAGCCGATTAAAAACTAAACCCGGATTACTTTTAGTTTCCGAAAGAAAAATAAAATCCGGTTCAAAAGACCTAACAAGTCTTTTAAGCTTGGGAATTATTGGGGTTGTTAGGCTTTTAATTCCCCGACAATTCCAGAAAAGACCAATCACTGAGGTAGAGGTGGTTGATTCGGGTCAACCACCGCAAGCCCATCTCCTACAAAAAGCATAACAACATTAGCTTCAAATTCAAAGTTACTTGTTGGCCCAGGCCCAGGTTTAGAGGAAGAAGACGGCCCTGCTCCTGAAGTTTCACTGTGAATAATGCTTTTTCCTTTTTTCTTTTTTCTTGTAACTAACGAGTCAGCATCATCCACCTCTTCATCTATAAATTGGATTGAAACAAGATCTAGGTCTGAAATAGCTTTCCTCTTCACAAGGCAATTTTCTTGTTTAAAACGCCTCTTCTCTTTCCTTTTCTTAAACCTCCTGCTTCCTACCAGTCGTCCCCTTCTATCCTTCTCCCCCCATTTTGTGAAGAATATCGCACTATTCGACATGGTTTCTTCAGGTATGGCTGACTGTATCTCTCTGCTCCCTGCAATCCCTACTTCCAAACGTTCAATCCTAGGTTGAAGTCGTCCTTGTTGCACTGGTTGAGCCTCAACACTTCTCTGTTCCAACTGATCCTCTTCATCAATGCCAACTTGCTGCTCACCTTCCCATGGACTCATCGGCTCCTCCGGAATTTGACCTGCCGGATATGCATCTTCGTTCTCTTCTCCTTAGTAGTCCATCGGATCATAAATCGGTGAGTCTGGTTCCCTAATTTCAACAGCCCCCGGGTAATTTTGAGAATCATATTCAATAAAGAATCGCTGGTTATAGCCGGAGTTATCAACTCTTCTTCCAGCTATTTCTTCATTGAGCTCAACCCTCAATTGAATTGTTGTATTCATAAGTAAACCAAATCAAAGGCTTTCTGTTTCTGGCCCATACCTAGGCACCATATCAAGATCCAAATTTTCTATGTTTTCATTTTGGATCGGAGCAGCCGCCGCCGCAGCACTGTACGGGTCTCCTTCAACCCCACCTCCCTGTAAATTTTCGTTGAAGTTGCCACCTGCCTGATCAGACCATGTGATTATGGGGTTAACCTGTACCCTACCTTTCGCTTCCACTTCCATCTCCGCGGCTGGGTTCTGATGATTGTTCTGTACCGGTGCTCCATTCTGGTTCATCACTGCCCCCCTAAAGGGAGCACCCCTGCTATTGAAACGATCACCCGGTGCAACTGATCTGCCCCCGTTCTGAATACCCAAATCAAAATCAACCATAATTTCTAAAGCCCTAAAATTAGGAGAGGGGGGTTGGTCAGTATCAAAAAGCCTAGACCTCGTTGTTATGGTTCTTTCCGATGAAGGCGTAGCCCTCATATCCAAATTAAACATTGAAAATCCCTCCTCTGCTTCGAGAGTGGGGATTCCTCTAGATAGATACTGCATCATCTTATGATCAATATCTTGCTTAATTAGATCTTCATGTCTAGTGCATCTATTATATTTATGTCCAATTCTACCACAACGAACACAGTATTTGAATAAATTTTCATACCTTAGTTGGATCCAGATGACAGAGTCATCATCAAGTTTAAGAAAGAAACCTGGAATAAGCGGTTCACCAAGGTTGAGTTTGACTTGAATTCTAAGGTAGTCATTTCTTGGCACGAAGCTTGGTTCAAAGTCAATCTCAAAAGGCATGCCCAGCATTTCCCCCAATGTTTCTGCCATATGTGAATTCAAGTATTCACAGGGGAGACCGCAAATCTTGACCCATAATTTAGCTCATCTGAATCTCACAGTGTGTGGGATTTGATTAGGAAGCCATGTTGCAAACACCATCAGCGCACCATCGAAGTTTGCTTTCGTCATCTCCAGCATCTCTCTTTTGTCCTCTTCATTCGAGCATTTGAAGACATAAAGATCATTCATTTTAAAGACATTAATGTGTCCTCTTTTCTTCCACCTGGAGTTGACAAAACTTTGAATTGAAGCATGGCTAAGTGTTCGGTAATCCATAAGATAGCCATAAACACACAGCTGCCAGAATACCCTACTCCCATTCACCCTACTTGGTTCCAATTCAGCAAGAGTTGCTGCTCTGTTGATGCTTTTGTTTGCATACGGAGTATTGTTCATGGTTAAGAAGAAGGGTTAAAAAGAAGAAAGAGTGAGAATGAGGAGGGAATGGGTGTTTGAAATGGTTGTGTGAATAGTTAAGCATTTATACTACTACCTTGACAAGGAGGCGATTCGAATTCTCGTCTTGGTGGTGGTGTCAATTACTTGCAGATAAGCTTTGGTTAACGAGATTACTGCCGTAATTAATTGCTGGGTTTACAGACCCAAAAAAGATTAAAGTTAACTTCTGTTAGCGAAAATTATAATTTCTGTTAGAATCCAAACTCTGTTAAAAAAATTAGGGAGTAAAATAACTGGGGCTCATTTTTTGTAAGCGGAAATAAGAAGTTGAAAACTTGACGTTAGGAATGTAATGATTGTGGAAAGGAAAAGCTATTGGCCTTTACAGGCACCAATCAGATATGCCAGATGGCAGCATAGGGAAAGGGGAGATGAAAAGGAATTACCGTAGGCAAAGCTTAACCCAACAAAGGTAATGATGAGGATTGATTTTCTAGTTAAACTAATTGGCGGATCACCGCCACTAAACCCCTAGAAGGGTGAAACTCTATTTCTAGAGTGATAAGCTCCCTATTTCTAGAGAGAGAGAGTGACATTTTACTTTCGTTTTGAATTGTTTGTTTTTTTAAATGAAACTCTAGTCTAGATGAAAATATGAAATTCGTGTGGTGTGTGATATACGGTTAATTTTATTTTTTAAACCAATATTTTATGTATTTATGTGATAATATTTGTGATTTTATTTGTTATATATAATTTAAATTTTAAATTGTTTAAAAAAATATGAATTTCCTCTCATTTGTTATACATATTAGATAGAATTTCTAATGTCAAAAGATAATACTCGTATTTTATATTTAATTAACTTAAACTCTAAAAGATAATGTTTTATATTTTATTCGGCTTTGAATTATTCAATTCTAAAAGAAATCATAATGTCTCTTTTATGATTACCTATAACTAAAATTTTATTCATAATATTTTTTTTTAAAAAAAATCTAATATCATATCATAGCTAAACCTTTAGCCAGATCACGAGGCGGCGACACTTGGCGTTCCAACTTTTCACCAAGTGTCGTATCACGTTGGATAGATTTAAATAGACTTCATAAGATAAAAAACTTAGTTTAGAATTCTATTTAAATATAATTTTTGAATAAAATTGTTAGTTTAGAGTTTTATTTTCGATAAAATACCAATATTTCAGATATACAAATTGAATTGTAATTTTATTCAAAAAAATTATTAGATTATAATTCTCAAAAAGTATCATAAAAATTTATTTTTTATATCATAATATTTTTTTTGAGCGAATGAAGTAGTGCTTAAAACATCCATTTATAATATATACTAATCGGTTAAAATAATATATTTTACAATCTAATAGAATTTTTTATTTACTATGTAGACCTGTCAATTAGGGTCGGGTCATGAGTCATCTTGGATTGGTCACTTCAGGTTGCGAGTCAAGAAATGTTTAAACCTTGCCCAAAGTTTTGGGTTCGGGTCAACCCAACAGACTTTGAATATTTATTTTATTTAATTTTTTTTTTGCTAATTTTTTTATTTTTTTAATGTATTATATTAAATCAACATTTCCATCAACATTATTATTAGTCATTACATGCCTACTAGATATCAAATCGTCACAAAATCATATCAATTCCTAATTAATTTTGTATCAATGATATATTTTAAAATTTGATATATTGATTAAAAATTTATCTTAAAATTCAATAAACAACCCGGACATCTCACGGGGTACAAAACTAGTTAATATATAAAGTCGGTCTCGTAGACAGTCACGAGACAGCGACACTTGACATTCCGGTTTTATGTCAAGTGTCGCCCCATGTAAGCGATAACTATATATAAACATGCCACATAAGCTAGATGTCATATAAGGATTATTAGATAGATTTGTTTAGTATAAAAAGTTATCTTTGAGTTTTAATTTCGATAGACTTTTAATCTTTTTAGTTTTTAAATTCCTCTTTTTATATGATAAAATATACTTAGATAAAATATTGACATCTATCTTGAATATCTAATGAATAATAAAATTTTATTCCTATCTTACACCACATAATTATAATTAGTATGAGTATCCAATTAACAATAGAATTTTACTCCTATACGAATACACCACATAATCATATCATATCATTAATATATAAAGTTGGTCTCGCAGCTAGGCCACAAGACAGTGACACTTAACATTTCAATTTTTCGCCAAGTGTTGCGCAATGTCGGCAACAAATAGGTATTATTGAGACACATATGATGATAAAATTAGCAGTTTTGGATAGATTTTTTAAGATAAAAATGTTGTATAGAGTTTTATTATCACTATAATTTTAATATATTATATGTACAAAATTAATTATAATTTTTAATAAATATCATATAACTCAGTTTTATTTCTATCATAAAATTCGTTTTAAAAATTATTTAAAATGAGATCCATTTATAATATATTTAATTTAGTTAAAAAAAATACTAGAGAATCAGTAAAAATGATTTTGGTTTGGTAAAAGTAATTTCATTTCACTAAAAATAATTTAAGTTCGGTAACAATAATTTCAAGTCAATAATAACATACATATATATTTATAACCAAAACTACAAAATATTGTACATCCATTAAGTTATCTTAAAATGATCAAAAGTTACCCTGAAATAAATAAAAGTATTTATGCTATATTTATAAAAGTTACTCGAAAAGTCTAAAAGTTACCCTTAATTCAATAAAAGTTACCTCGATGTATAGTAACATTATTACTATACATCGGATGTATACAAAAGTTTTTATTCTATTAATAAGCGGTAGGATATCGTATGTTTAATTTAAATATCCTTCATTATCAAAAGTCAAAAAGTTTATCAAAATTTTTTATCAACAATCCGAACATCACCTGAGCACAAAACTAGTACTCCAAACTAGGAAAGCAAGAACTATATTATGGGACGGAGGGAATAACTAATATATAAAATTAAACTTTTAGCCAGATAACGAGACAGCGACATTTGACATTCTAACTTTTCGCCAAATGTCGCGTCATGCTGGGTATATTTAATATACTTCCTCTTTTTTTTTAGTTCACATCTTTCCATTATTACGCTTGCCAACGCATGTTTTTAACGCTTAATAACTTCAATTATCAAAATTGTAAAATTATAAAAAGTGGATATTAATATAATATACATATAGACGATTCAAACAAGAACTCACATGACTATATTTTATCGTATCTATAAATCACAAAAGCAAGTCAAAGTGTAATTTGTGAATAGTGTAAAAGTCAAACGGTGTCAACTAAACAAACGGAGGAAGTATTAAAAATAAATGCTGTACATTTTGAACTACTTCATTTGCTCCAAAAAATATAATATAAAAATAAATTTGTATGATAAATTATTTAGCTGTTTTCTACGTGGCCCGACATTGGTGAAAAGTTGAAACGCTAAGTGTCGATGTCCTGTGGTCTGGCTAAACTTATATTTTAGGAAATTTTTTAAATTACCACCAAAAAATGTATCCATTTTCAAAATAACCACCCGTTTCATTTTTTATTTTATTTTACCACCCTTAAATTAAAAAACTACTCAAATTACCACCCATTTCAAAATTCCGGTGGATTTCTGTTATGTGGACCCACCCAATGGCTAGTAACGATTATGTCTAAGCATTACAATCAACCATGTCTTCACTCTACCTCCCCCTTAAACCAGTTTATGGAGTACAAAACAACCTAAAACCAAAAGAAAACAACTAAAAAAACCAAGAACTTGCTGTCTGAATTGCCACTACTACTGATCATCTTTAACCTGTCACCACTAGGAGTCGTTGTGTGGGGCCCACATAAAAGAAATCCACCGGAATTTTGAAATGGGTGGTAATTTGAGTAGTTTTTGAATTTAAGGGGTGGTAAAATAAAAATAAAAATTTAAAGGGTGGTTATTTTGAAAATGGGTACATTTTTGGGTGGTAATTTAAAAATTAACCTATATTTTATTTTACTCATAAAATACTGGTATTTTATCGGAAATAAAACTTTAAACCAACCATTTTATCTTATAAATCTATCCAAATTTTATTGAAAATAAAACTCTAAACTAACTTTTTTAATACTATTGTAGACACCTGATTGCGTCTCTCCAAAAACCAAACCCAGTGATGAGTACTTTTCATGTCATTGATTATCGAGTAAGGTAAAATGTCAAAGAGTCTCATGAAATCCTCTTTTCTAAAAATGTTTTAAATAAAAATCATTCATTTCCTGTCCTATTTATGAAAAAATGTCCAAATCAGTTTAGTATGGTCCATAATTTGGGTCCAATAATCGTGTAGTTGGATGGGGATTGAAAAGAGCTTTGTAACGATATATTATAAGCCCAATTCTAAGTTATAACGAGGAAGTTATGGTCAAAATACTAAACTGGTCCTAAAATGAATTTTGTATATGGACCCAATGATCATGTGGAGGGTCAATTAATATTAATTATATTTTAAAAACTATTAGGATTAATTAGAAGCTTCTATAAGTCTCTAAAATATCTTAATTATCCTTTTTGAAAGGATAAGATTAAAGAATTTGAAATTGAATAATACTTCTCTTTTTGAAAGTCCTAATTCTATTCGAATTGAATGACGTTTAAAGACAGTCAGATATTGTTTTCATGCCTCATAATCACGTTTAAAGACAGTCAGATATTGTTTTCATGCCTCATAATCTTTATCCAAATATTTTACGGTTGGATAACCCTTGAAACTATCTTTCCAATGATGTATTATAATATTAATTCCGAGCTATAACGAAAAAGATATGAAAGAAATACGAAACTCTATCCAAAACTGACACCCTTCCACTATTTCGGCTATATCTTTTATTATACAAAATATTTTAATCTAACTCTAATTGGATTGGAAATTAGACTTGAAGAGCTTTCTAACGACATATTATTGGCTTATTTCGACTTCTGGATCAAAAGTTATTATAAAAACAAAATCTGCAAAAAACTGTTTTATCGCGACGCGATAAATCTATTGCCACGCGATAAAAGGAATTTTAATCCGATTCAAATTTTGAATCTTTTCTAATCGTTTCCGGTCGTTTTTATCTATAAATAGGAACGATTTTCTCCGTTTTAATTCACCAACAATCACCCAGAATCTATTCTCTCTTTCTCTCTCTGAGCTAGAAGCTTATTCTTTCTTTCTCTCTCTTGATTTCTAAGCCTAGACTTTTCAAAATACACCATACGTCCTTCACGAGACTTAGCTAGACACACATAACCAAGCTTGAAGTTGCCTTAGACCTCGACGTGAAAGGTTGATAGTTCTGAGGGTTTGGTCTCAAATTTAATTTCAATTAATATAATTGTTTTTATTGTTTGATTTAATATTTTTATTGAAGTTACTTACGTGTGTATTGTTTTGATAGAAAGAGATATGAGGCTTCAAAGTGAGTAATTTGATTGCTCTATTTCTTTAGAAATTATGCTTAGATTGTTTTATTAATTCCTAGTATCATGTTAAGATGCTTTTATTGCTTTCTAGTATCATGTTAGGATTAAAGCTTTGATTTTTATTGCTTAGTGACATGGTAGGATTTGTTATTAATCTTATTAGTATCATGCCTAGGATCTTGCTAATGTTATTATGCTTTAATGAGATTATGATGATGATGATGATGATTGTTGTATCAATATTATTAACATGTTGCTTGATGTTATTATTGTTATTGCTTGACTACACCTTCTCTTGCAGGTTTAAAGCGAATTATACTTGAAATCACGCTTAATAAGATAATTAATAATTTTATTTAGGCTAATATGATTTTAATTCAAGTGATCGCCAATTATAGCTCTGTTAATAATCAACCAACATAAATTAAATAGGTTTAGAATTAATATATTAATTGTATGTTAATCGAAAATTGCACATGAATATGAGAAGAACAAAGTAGAGGCCTATTTAGGGTAGGTTCAATCTCTTTTAGGTTGGATTTATACCTTCATCCCCGAATATCCAGTCATGGTTCAGGACCACTACGGAGTTAACTATAACCAAGGGAATAACAAGAATGAAAGGCATTATTTTTGCAAGAGGTGCAAGAATAACCACCCTAGGAAGGATTGTGAAGGCAATCTGGTTACTTGTCGTGCTTGTAATAAGCTGGGCATAGGGAGTACGAGTGTTTCTCCAAAAATTCTAATGGGAACAAGCAGAATAATAATTCAGGAGGGACCCAAAGGAACTTTGAGGGGAACATCAATAACTTTGCTGGGAATAAGGGAGTGCAGCAGAATGGAGCAAAGAACAACAACAACAATGGGAATAATCAACAGAAAGGTGGAGCTACAGGGAAACTGAATGTGTTGAGTAGGCATGAGGCTGATTCCACGAAAGATGTCATCACTGGTACTTTTTCTATTAACTCTATTCCTGTTAAAGTTTTGTTTGATTCTGGTGCAACTTTTTCTTTCATTTCAAAGGGTATTGTTTCGAAACTTAAAGACTGTTTGAAAACATTAGAAGTAGTAGACCTACCAATAACCATTCCAACGGGTGGGGTAGTGAAATGTACCAAAACCTTTAAGGACGTGCCTTTAGAAATTGAAGGGAAGGTGTTTATGTCTGATCTCATCGAGTTTGGGTTAAGTGATTTTGATCTCATTCCGGAAATGGATTGGTTGAGCAAGTACAATGCAGAAATCAGTTGTCGATCGCAGAAAGTGAAAATGAACACAAGTGAGAATGAGTCAGTGACTTATTGGATGCATGGTGAAACCAAATGCCCAAGGTTAATATCCGTGTTAAAGTTGGCAAAGTACATTAAAAAAGGACATCTAGTGTACTTCTACAGTGTGAGAAACATGGATCATGAGGAGGCAATTAAACCAGAAGATATAGAAGTGGTGAATGAATTCCTGGATGTATTTCCAAGAGGAGATCCCTAGAATGCCACCTAAGAGAGCAATTGATTTCACAATAGATTTAGTCCTAGGGACAACACCAATATCCAAAGCACCATATCGAATGGCACCTGCAGAAATTAGTGAATCAAAGGAGCAACTGTAGGATTTATTGGAAAAGGAATACATTAGACCAGGCGCATCTCCTTGGGGAATGCCAGTCTTATTTGTTAAGAAGAAAGATGGGAGTATGAGATTGTGTATTGACTACAAGGAACTGAATAAGGTAACAATAAAGAACAAGTATCTACTACCAAGGATTGATGATTTGTTTGATCAGTTAAAAGGTGCAACAGTGTTTTCTAACATTGATTTGAGGTCCGGGTATTACCAGTTGAGGATTACAGATGAGTACATTCCTAAAACTACATTTAGGACAAGATATGGACACTATGAGTTTACAGTGATGCCATTTGGATTGACAAATGCATCGACAATCTTTATGGATTTGATGAATAGGGTGTTTCATAAATTTATGGATAAGTTCGTTGTAGTGTTCATAGATGACATATTGGTGTATTCAAAGAGCGAAGAGGAGCATGTAGAACACCTAAGGGCAATTCTACAAACACTAAGAGAAAACAACCTTTATGCAAAGTTCTCTAAGTGTGAATTCTGGTTGGAGAAGGTAGCATTCTTAGGTCATTTTGTGTATAAGGATGGAGTGGAAGTAGATCCAACAAAGATTGAAGCTGTGAAGGGTTGGCCTACGCCCAAAACAGTATCTGATGTTTGGAGTTTCTTGGGTTTAGTAGGGTATTATAGGAGTTTTGTGAAGGATTTCTCAAAGATTGCTAAACCTATGACTACTCTAATGAAGAAGGAAAAGAAGTTCGAGTGGGATGATAAGTGTGAAGAAGCATTCCAACTCTTGAAACAAAAGCTGGTTACAGCACCAGTGCTTACACTACCAGACGATAGTGGAATCTATGATGTGTATAGTGATGCATCAAAGAATGGCTTGGGATGTGTGCTTATGTATAATGGAAAGGTGATTGCATATGCATCAAGGTAATTAAAAACTCATGAAGTAAATTACCCAACCCATGGTTTAGAATTAGCTGCAATCATATTTACACTAAAGATTTGGCGCCATTACTTGTATGGAGTGAAATGTAGGATTTACACAGACCATAAAAGCTTAAAATACATTTTCACTCAAAAGGATTTGAACTCTCGCCAAAGGAGATGGTTAGAGTATACAACAGATTATGACTTGGACATACACTATCATGAGGGAAAAGCAAATGTAGTCGCAGATGCTCTAAGTCGTAAGACTAGTCATGGATTGAATACTTTAGTAGTGGATAATGAGTTATGTAGAGAAATGAGGAAAATAAATTTAAAAGTTATAGAATGGGGAGTACCAGCAGGCATACTTGTGAACCTGACTATCCAACCAACGATATTTGATGAAATAAGGGAAAATCAGGTGGGAGATGTGAAGTTGGATAGGATTCGCGAGAAAATAAAACAAGGCGAAGCTACAGATTTCAAAATTCATGAAAATAGGAGTTTAAGGTACAAAAGTCGATGGTGCGTACCACTGAAATGTGAGGAAGTTAATGGAAGAGGGTCACAATACACCCTATTTAGTGCACCCAGGAGGGGACAAGCTATACAAGGATTTGAAAA
The DNA here is from genome assembly GCF_948465745.1 of Chenopodium album. NCBI lineage: Eukaryota > Viridiplantae > Streptophyta > Magnoliopsida > Caryophyllales > Amaranthaceae > Chenopodium > Chenopodium album. The sequence continues at coordinate 48,900,061 of NC_137843.1, forward strand.
AAGTGTATTGGTGGCCTAGAATGAAGAATGAAGTTGCGGAATTTGTAGCAAAGTGTTTGACTTGTCAAAAAGTGAAGATAGAGCACAAGAGACCCCAAGGGACTGTGCAATCATTGGAAATTCCTGGATGGAAATGGGATTGTATTTCAATGGTTTTTGTGACTTGCCTTCCAAAGTCAAACAGTGGAAATGACACCATTTGGGTAGTGGTGGACAGACTTACAAAATCTGCAGTGTTCATACCAATGAAGGAGACTTGGAAGATGGAGCAACTTGCAAAAGCTTATATCAAAAATGTTGTGAAGTTACATGAAATTCCAAAAGATATTGTGTCTGATAGAGATTCCAGGTTTCTTTCAAAGTTCTGGAAAAGTGTACAAGAAAAAGTACAACACTTAAGATGAGTACAACGTTTCACCCTGCCACAGATGGACAAACCGAGAGAACCATTCAAACCTTGGAGAACATGTTGAGAGTTTGTGTTATAGACTTCCAAGGGGGATGGGAAGATAGCTTGGATTTGATTGAATTTTCCTATAATAATAGTTATCATGCGAGCATAAGAATGGCTCCATTTGAGGCTTTGTATGGGAGAAAGTGTCGTAGTCCCATTTGTTGGAACGACATAAGTGAAACAATGATTCTAGGGCCTTAAATGATCGAGGATACAGTGAAGCAAGTAAAGGAAATCCAAGCTAAAATTCAAGCAGCTCAAGATCGCCAAAAGAGCTACGTAGATTTGAAGTAGAGAAGAAGAGTTTGAGGTTGGTGATAAGGTGTTGTTAAAGGTGTCACTAATGAAAGGAGTGATGAGGTTTGAAAAGAAGGGAAAACTTAGTCCAAAGTATATTGGTCCATATGAGATACTCCAAAAGATAGGCAAAGTAGCCTACAGGTTGGCCTTACCTATGGAGCTAAGCAAAGTGCATGATGTATTTCATGTGTCTCAATTGAGAAGATATATCCCTGATAAGTCTCATGTGTTACAACCTGAAACCATTGAGTTCGACCAAAGTTTATCCTATGAGGAAAGATCTGTCAAGATTCTTGACAATAAAGTGCGTAGTACATGCAATAAGAATGTTAAAATTGTAAATTGCTATGGTCTAACCAAGAATATGAGGAAGCCACTTGGAAAGCCGAGGATGAAATGAAAAAGAAATACCCAGAGTTGTTTCAGGTATGTTGAGTTACGGGGACGTAACTCGTTTTCTTTAAGGGGGGTAGAATTTCGCGCTTTTTCCCTATATTTTCAGTTATTTTTGTGCTTTTTGCACAATTTTATTGAGTATTTTGAGTAATTGTGTTCTCAAAGAGACACAAAAAGGCAAAGGTATGACAAAAAGTACAACAATATTATACAAAGTGAGGAAAAAGTTTGAATTTTATTTACCAAAGTTTCAGGACAAAACTTCTTTTAAGTGGGGTAGACTGTAATACCCCGTATTTTTATAAATATTTTATTTAAAATAAGTATTTTGTGGGGGTATTTAAATAATTTGAAATGAATTAGTTATGATATTTTAATTATTTATTTTAAACAAGTTTGGAAATATTTTATAAAAGGAAAGTTTTATTTAATTAATTATTTTACTAAGTTGGAATTTAATTTAGGAAAGTTTTATTTTAATAAAGTTTAATTAGGAAAGGGATTAGGAAAGAGTAAAAAGGAAAAGTTTAGATAAGAAGGGTTTCTAGAGAAGGGGTTATAAATATTCAACACTTGGGTAAATTACACTTTGCCCAGAGTGGAGAATACCCAAGGTAAACTTTCTCTCCCTTCTCCTTTATTTTTCTCTCTCTTTCGTTCTTTTTTTCCCCTTCCCCTTTTTCGGTTCACCACTGCCGGCCACCACCACCCACGGTGGGCTGCCGGCCACCACCAGCACTAGCCGACAGCGGCGGCGACCACCAGTAGGCTGGCAGCAGCCGGCTGTGGCGCCGACCTGCTGTCCGGCCACCCCTTCGAAAAAAAAAATCTTTTGTTTTTATTTTTGTTTAAATCCTAGATCTAATTATAAATTATAGGTTTTGTGTTAAATTTATGATGATTGATATTATGTACGGTGCAAATTAATTTTCAGATTTTAATTCTAATTAAAAAGCCCCAATTTTGAAACCCTAGATTCATAAATAATTGATTATTGAAGGAATATGATTTAGGGTGGTTTAGACCTTTAATTTAAGGGTTTTAAAACATAATTACTGCATTTTTTATTAATATATATTGCTGGAATTTTTGGTAGTATGCTAAAAAATCAAGTTTCTTGAAAGAATTTTAATTACCCATTAATTGGGATTAGAGTATGAAGTTTTAAATAAAATTTCAGCTTATTTTAATTAAATTAGGAGTGGTTTAATAAGAGTATATACTGCTAGGAATTTGTGTAGAGTGGATTTTAATGCCATATTATATTTTGGTTTGTAGGAGACTTTGAAGTGAGTGATTTCTATTAGTCGTGACGATTTTAAGATCGTATTCAATGTACATTCGCGTACTTAGCATATTTTTGATGATGTAGTAGCATGCTAGATGTGACTAATTAATTCCAAGTAATATCATGCTAAATTATGATTGAAATTGTGATTTGGTCGGTATTGGTGATTGAATTATGAAGCATGAATTATTTGTGATGGATTAATGATTTGAAAACAATCGTTTGACATGTTGAATATGAACCACACTTTTATTTATGGCATGATAGAAAGCATGTTTAATTAAACTAAATGTTTAATTTGGTTTGGTATATTAAAAGGGAATTTTATTATGGTTCATATAATTTTTATTGATGCTATAAGCATGGGAAAAGAGCTATGTAAGTGTCTATGTACACGAGGAATAAAATTGTATGTTGGTGTCTTAATGCACTTAAGGTGTTTTTAACACCGAGGGATAGGATTTTTGGCGCATTAAGCGCTTAAGGTGTCTTTGCCACCGAGGTAGATTTAAAAAGGGTTCAACATTAAATATTATGTGGTCACTAATTATTCAAGAATTAAATTGGAATGTTTAATTGTTTGAATAATTATTATGATTGTATGATTATGGTTTGAGAGTCATCACCAAGTTTAATAATATGTAAATAACGTAAAGTGAAAGAGATTACACACCAAAACTCTTGGAACGTATACACCTTGAGTATGAACATATGGGGGGAGTTGTAGGGTTTTATATTTAACCATAACCTCTACTGGGAGTACAAGACTCTGTATTTTCCTTTTATTATTATGTGCAAGAATTCCACCACTTACGAGTGGTTCTTTTATACTAGCACGGTTAGCTCCCGTGTTAGTACCCCTTTATTGGGGCAAGTTAGGGGGGAAACCCGTTTGATACGTAATTAATACTAAATAAATTATTAGTTACTTAGTTGAGAAGTTTTGTATGTTGTGAGCTTGAAAATAGGTGCAACAAGGTAAGTTGTGTGTTGATAGGTAAAAGCATGTTAATGTGTTTAACTACGCTTATATACTCAACGTTGCTGATTGTGTGTTTGTGTGTTTGTTAGCCTTGACTTTAACTTGGTCCTATGATGACCCATATTTAATAGAGAGTAGTGGAAACAAGTAGAGAGAAGCTTTTCAGGTGATGAAGCATATTCAGGGTGGGCATGAGTGAAGAGCGAATCATGCTAGTTTCCATAAGTTTATGATTATTGCTTTAATTATTTTATGATATTATTGTTTGTGAGACTAACGCAGAGGTTTTGGAATTTGGTTCGGTTTTGATAAGGGCCTACAATGGTTCCAAGTTGTAGGTTGACTTGTTTTACTTTGGTTTGACTTTACTTTCGTTGGTTGACTTTTCAAGTTGAGTCATTTTAAATATTTTTAAGGAGAGTCTTCCGCTGTGTGTCTTTGATAGTTGCCTTAGCCGTTTTCACGGGGGCGGTAATGTCTTAGATTTTCCTATTGTAAGTTTTAAACAGAGCAAAATAGGTATTTTAAAAGAAAAGAATTTCTAGGGTGTTACAGAACCACTTCCCACTTAAAAGGCTAATGGGAAGCCCTCCAAGCGCATGCGGTTCAAAACCGCTTTCCATTAGGGAGTTTGAACCGTTTGCCATTTACATTTTTCTACTAGTGATTCAAGACTTGATTGATAATAATGCTCCACTTTCGGATTCCCTAGCGATTTGTGGAGTAAACATTATTATGCTTGATATATATTATTTCTATTGCTTGATCACGTCCTTTCTTGCAGGTTTAAAGGGAATTTGTACTTGAAATCACGCCTAATACGATAACTAATAATTTGAATTTGGCTAATATGATTTTAATTCAAGTGATCGCCAATAATAGATTTATTTGTACATTAATAATCAACCAACGTAGATTAAATATGCTTAGGATTAATTTAATGAATGTGTGTTGATTGCAAAGCGCACATGAATATGAGAAGAACAAAGTAAAGGCCTATTTAGGGCGGGTTCAATCTCTTTTAGGTTGGATTCGTACCATCATCCCCGAATATCCAGTCATGGTTCAAGACCACTATGGAGTTAGCGATCTCACTGATCGTGAATGGGGTGTAACCTTTATCTCGTGGATGGTTTACAAGTTCCTAAAACTTATTGGCGAATCTTTTGCTCTAGCTTCATTCCCTTTGGAAGCCACCATGCTTAAATGCATGATCACAGTGGAGCTCAAAGTTGATGCTTGAAATATTCCCTACACCTATAAAATCTATCCAAGTTTTTATCCTAAAAAAAAATGCAAATTTTTTATTCATAAAAAATATATCCAAATAAATCTTACGTGTCATACTAATATTTAATTGTTGCCTAAATGGTCCGACACTTGGCGAATAGTTGAAACGCCAAGTGTCACTGTCTCGTGGCCTGGCTAAAAGTTTAGCTTTATGTATTAGTTATATAATAAGGTCAAGTATCAATAATTTTTTAGTTTACCATCAAACCTTTATCGATGAAGTATTCTTTATATTCAGTTTTAATAATTTTTTTGTACGTTTATGAATTTGTTTTCAGTTTCATTAATTTTGTTTATGCCTTGACTCCTTACTGTATTTAACCGCAGTTTATTCGTATATTGTACTTATAGATTAAATAGTGTACGTTACGTAAATAGATAATGTATTTTTGTGTACATGTCCTCTCCTTTACATGTGTCCAAGTACTTCTCAATTCATATCCAATTTCTCAAGATAATTTGATACTAATAGCATAGATATGATACCAAAAACAATGGAATGCATTGATGACACGAAAAAATAATATGAGGCATCTCATCATAAAATCAACATCTAAACCAAAATCATAAATATCATGTCAATCCTAAAATTATATACCCTGTCTTATCTCCTCAATTTTTCGGTTTCGATATAATCTAGAGTAGATAATTATATTTATCCTAATCATATTATTATTGTTCTTTCTAGCTTATTTGAAGAAGAATGGATGCGATAAAGTGTAAAAGGTACTACTTATATTAGTACTACAATTAGTTTTTTTTTTTTTTTGGAAAATTTTTAAATTACCACCAAAAAATGTATCCATTTTTAAAATAACCACCCGTTTAATTTTTTATTTTATTTTACCACCCCTTAAATTCAAAAACTACTCAAATTACCACCCATTTCAAAATTCCGGTGGATTTCTCTTATGTGGGCTCCATCCAACGACTCTTAGTGGTGACAGGAAGAAGATGATCAGTAGTAGTGGCAATTCAGACATCAAGCTCTTGGTTTTTTTAGTTGTTTTCTTTTAGTTATAGGTTGTCTTGTACTCAATAAACTGGTTTAAGGGAGAGGTGGAGTGAAGACAAGGCTGATTGTAATGCTTAGGCATAGCCGTTGGGTGGGTCCACATAACAAAAATCCATTGGAATATTGAAATGGGTGGTAATCTGAGTAGTTTTTTAATTTAAGGGGTGATAAAATAAGATAAAAAATTAAACGAGTGGTTATTTTGAAAATGGATACATTTTTGGGTGATAATTTAAAATTTTTCCTTTTTTTTTATTTGATGTTTAACTTAAATTTCTCAAAAACTTTTGTAAAAAAAAAATATCACAAAAACTATCTAGATTCGGGAATTAAGTAATTTATAATATTTTTCTGACAATTAAGAGGCATAGAACGTCACATGAACAAGAATGTAACATTTGATCAAGGATTTATAATTAATAATGAGAGACAAGGCTAGATTTTGAAAGTGAGGATCACTCGATTGTGGAAAGTATTATCCCTCGAAGTAGGTCAAGCTAATAGTGTCGAAAGTTCAAATGTGACATTAAAATAATAGGGGCATTAGTAATTAAATTAAAATTAACAAAAGTTAAAAATAACTTTTTTCAAAAGAAAAAGTTAATAATAATAATAATAATAATAATAATAATAATAATAATAATAATAATAATAATATATTTCACAAAGGTTACCGCATCTGCAGAATCCACCTTCTCTTTATCTCCTCGTCAATCAGCATTGTGGAAATCGTAGCAAGGAGTTCACACCTCTTCTTGGCTACGGACTGTCCCTATTTCTGGGTTGGGTCAGACGATGAACGCGAAGGCATACCGATGTGTGCAGTGCTACCCGATGGGTGTTCCATTGTTCTCTATCTTGACGCCGTGCTCTGCTTGTTCTCGGGTTTTTACTAGGGATATTTTCGGCGACCACGCGGTGTCGTGTGCTGGTATTGTGGGTATTAAGCATCGGCGTAGTGTTGTTCGGGATACCCTTGTTGATATTTGCTACAGATCTGGGATTTCAGCAAGAAAGGAGGTTGACATAGGATTGTCTGGAGGGAATGACGGGGCCCTCAGACCTGCCGATGTGTTACTTTATTCATGGGATCGTAGTTGTGATGTATGTGCCGACTTCACAAGTTCTTCTCCTTTAACACAGATAGGGCTAGCTGACTTTGTTCATGGATGGGTTGTGGCTGATGCGCCTCATCGAAAGCGGGTTAAGTACGAAGCTCGTTGTCGAGCGAATGGATATGGTTTCATACCCGTCTCCTTTTCTTCTCTTGGGGAACTAGAGAAGGAGGCTGTTGCGTTGCTGAAGCGGGTTCAAAGGTTTTCTATGACGCAAGACAATGGGACTCGTGCGGGAGCTTATATCTTCATTAGGGTAGGCCTTGCTATAGCTAGAGGAGTGGGAGCCCAGATTGTATCTCGGTTTTCCACTAATTTATTGTAGGTTGTATGACTTTTGATAATAATAATAATAATAATAATAATAATAATAATAATAATAATAATAATAATAATAATAATAATAATAATAATGGTTACCATAAAAATGTTTACGAAGCATAAGTATAAAAATAAGAAAAGTCTTTAAAAAACGAAAATTTGGGGCAACACCTGGGTATATATTAGAGTAGACACCTGATTGTGTCTCCCCAAAAACCAAACCTAGTGATGAGTACTTTTCACGTCATGACTATCGAACAAAGCAAAATGTGAAAGAGTCTCGTGAATTCCTCTCTTTTAAATAAAAATACTTCTTTCTGTTTTCGAAAATCTTTCTTTTCGTACCCTATTTATTAAAAACGTCTATTCTAGTTTAGTTTGGTCCATGATATGGGTCCAATAATTGTGTAGTTGGATAGGGCTTGAAAATACCTTTCTAACGATATATTATAAGCCCAATTCCGATGAATAATGAGGAAGTTATGGCCAAATTACTAAACTGGGCTCAAACCGGATTTTACCAACGGCCCAATGATCATGTGGAGGGTCCAAAGGTGTAATCCCATTCCTAAACCAATTAGGATTAATTAGAAGCTTTTATAAGTTTTTAAAGATCTTAGTTATCCTTTTTGAAAGATAAAGATCAAAGAGTTTGAAATTTAATAAAACTTCTCTTTTTGAGAGTCCTTGTTCTGTGCGAAATGGAATATGTTCATATATTATTTTCATGCCTCGTAATTTTTATCCAAATTTTATATGGTTGGATAGATCTGAAATTATCTTATGAAATCTTAAGCCTTCTACCAAGTGTTGCCCTGCTTTTATGCTTGTTTGTTGTTAGACCTTTATAGATATTGTGTCTTACTTGCATATTAGCTCCCCTCCAAACCAACTTGACGCACTAAGAACTCGTGGTTCGAACCCACTTGTGCCCGCCTTGAAGTATCGGCCGTCACAAGCCTCGACCACCCGCACTCCATCGCCCAAATAGACGTGAGTGCTCCTCTGATTTAATTGTCCGCTTGTGTTGCTTTGTGCTCACAAGCCTCTCTTCCGCTCAAGGCTAGCGTTCTTATCGCCAAAAGGTTAGAGCGCGCCGCACCTTTCGGGACCCAAACTCCCGGACCGTGACACCAATGATATATTATAATATTAATTTCGAGCTATAACGGAAAAGATATGAAAGAAATACGAAACTCTATCCAAACTGACACCCTTCCACTATTTCGGCCATCTTTTATTCTACAAGAGATTTTAATTGGGTTGGAAAGTAGACTTCAAGAGCTTTCCAACGACATATTATATGCCTTATTTGGACTTCTGGATCAAAAGTTATGATACAAACAAAATCCGCAAAAAACTGTTTTTATCGCGACGCGATACTTTTTATCTTGCTGCGTCAAAAAGAATTTTAATCCGATTCGAATTATAACTTTTTTCTAATCGTTCACGGTCGTTTTTCTCCATAAATAGGGTCGATTTCCTCCGTTTTAATCACCAACAATCAATCAACAATCATCTTTATATTCTTTCTCTCTAAAAGCTAGAAGCTTATTCTTTCTCCCTCTTTCTAAGCCTTGCCTTTTCAAACACCATACGTTCATCACGAGACTTAGACATATCTAGCCAAGCTCGAAGTTGCCTTCGCCCTAGACGTGAAAGGTTGATAATTTATGAGGGTTTGGTCCCAAATCCCTATTTTAATTATTTAAATTAATTTTTTGATTTAATATTTTCATTGAAGTTACTAACGTGTGTATTGTTTTGATAGAAAGAGATACGAGGCAACAAAGTAAGTTGTTTTATTGCTCTATTTCTTTAGAAAGCATGTTTGTATTATTTTAATTTCTAGTATCATGTTAGGATGTTATTTATTGTATTATAGTATCATGTTTAGTTTGTTTCCTATTTCTTCTATCATGTTAGTATCATGTTAGGGTTAAAGCTTTAATCTTTATTGTTTAGTGACATATTATGATTTGTTATTAATCATGTCAGTATCATGCCTAGGATCTTGCTAATATTATTATGCTTTGATGAGAATATTATTATGATGATGATTTGTTGTATCGACATTATATGTTGCTTGATATTATTGTTATTGCTTGATCACGCCCTCACTTGTAGGTTTAAAGGGAATTTGTACTTGAAATCATGCTTAATAAGATAATTAAGAATTTTATTTAGGCTTATGTGATTTTAATTTAAGTGATCGCCAATAATAGAATTATTTGTGCATTAATATTCAACCAACATAGATTAAACAGGTTTAGGATTAATATATTCATTGTATGTTAGTCAGAAAGCACACATGAATATGAGAAGAACAAAGTAGAAGCCTATATTTAGGGCAGGTTCAATCTCTTTTAGGTTGGATTTGTACCTTCATCATCAAATATCCAGTCATGGTTCAGGACTACTATGGAGTTAGCGATCTCATGGATCGTGAAAGGGTGTAACCTTCACCATGTGAAACAGTTTACAAGTTCCTAAAACTTATTGGCGACTCTTTTGCTCTAACTTCCTTCCCTTTGGACGCCACCATGCTTAAGTGTATGATCATAGTGGGGCTCAAGTGTGGGATGCTTGAAATTATTCCTACAATTAGTCACTAATAAATAAAGTCGGTCTCGCAGCCAGGCTATGGAACAGCGACATTTAGCATTCTAATTTTTCGCCAAGTGTCGCGCACGTAAGCAACAAATAGGTATTATTATAACACATATGATGCTAATTAAGTGGTTTTTGGATAGATTTTTTAAAATAAAAATGTTGTATAAAATTTTATTATCACTATACTTCTAATATTTCATACATACAAAATTAATCATAACTTTTAGGTTTCAATTTCTTTTAGGTTAGATTCGTACCATCATCCTTGAATATCCAGTCATGGTTCCGAATCACTATAGAGTTAGTGATCTCTATGATCGTAAATGGGGTGTAACCTTCACACCCGTGAACGTTTACAAGTTCCTAAAACTTGTTGGCGACTCTTTTGCTCTAGCTTCTTTCCCTTTGGACGCCAACATGCTTAAATGCATGATCACAATGGAGCTCTAAGTTGAGTGTTTGAAATATTCACTACACTTTTTGGCAACTCCACTGGGGAGGATTTCTAATTTTGATTGCTAAAATTTATTTTGGCAATTGATTTAGAATGAGTGGATGAGACTTGAAACATTCTAAATATTCATGTGTGTAATTTTGATTAATATTGTGGCATAAGCATAAAAATTTCCGCATTGGAAAGACCATCCGTAATGCATCAAAAACATAGGATTTTTACACGTAGGAAAATTAGGAAATATCTTTCACAACTAGAATCGAAAAGATACTACGAAAAATCGAGAAATTCTGAGAACATAGAAAGCTGCCGCGAAGTGTAGGAATTGTCGTGAGACGATAGTGTCCATCTCCATGCGATGGCTTCATCAATATGCGATGGGGTCATCGCTGTGCCATGGACCCTGTATTCTCGCGCCAAGTTCTTCCAACATCAAGTCAGAAATACGCATTCTTGTTTGGACCAATTCTAGTAGTTTTTGGCCGATTTTACTTCCTGATTAAGTTTTTCCTTCTTTTCTGAAACCCATATGTATTCTACATATGGCTTTAGCCCTTGGAATTTATGCTCCATCTATCCAATCGAACGCTCCGTGCAACGACGGGTACATTCGAGTTTGTGAATTCACAAAATCATGAAAGCAAGTCTAACTTGTGGGGTCCCATCCATACACGCCAACCCTTCCAAAGGTAAGGCATCCGCGCGATGCATCCGGACTCATAACCATGGACCCTCTTTGACTACCATAATCCTTGAACTTTAGAGAACTTATTCCATCATGTTGTGACTACTTGACTACTTGTGCATACTTACTTGTGATTAAACTAACTGTTTGTGTTGACTTGTGTTTGTAAATTAAGTCTTAACAAACTAACTAATGACTAAAAAGATTCTGCTTAATTAATTAATTAAATAGAATTAATAAAGTCTAAATGTACTTGACTTAGCAAGACTATAAGCTTATCCTTTCAAAATAATTACCGAAAACAAGTTAAACTAACGTTCCAGTTCTGGCGCGGAGGTCTGGCTTGTGATGCGAAGCATCAGCATTCATTGCAACGCGATGGAGCTGACGCACCGCGATAGTTCTATCGCTGCGCGATGGTTCGGTCTTTTCTTTCCGAGTCTTCACGTCGAGTCTAATTTACTTGATTAATTAATTAATAAACGAGGTCTTTCTTTGGTCTTATATGAGTCTAACCACAAGTCTAGTTACATGGTCATGACATGAGTCTTGAACATATCACTTTCACTCACAAGTCTTAGCACACACTTTGTACATACCTTTTTCACACCATGACCATGTCTTAGGTCTATGCATGAGTCGTCCTTTCCGTCATTCGAGTTGAGGGTCCATTATATTCTCGGATTTTTCTATATCCTTCCACATTTACATATACCTTCCTTCACATTACTTTCATACACTACACACCTTACACTTTCCTTCTTAAACTCTTTCCACATTCACATACTTTCCTCTTTCATGCTTTCCCCATACATATCACTCACCTCATACAATATGATTTTTTTCCTATTCATGCATGTTGAATCGAGTTCGAGTCATGTGATTGTTAAGAAACAAAAAATTGAGTAATTATGAGACAAGGCACGATGTAAGCTTCTCGCCAGGATTTCATGCTTTATTCTTCTTTTTTTCAAACCCTTCCCCAATAAGTCTTGCATAGGCACCGTTCATCTCCCTTAGACTTATTCATGAGTTTGATTTTTTCACCCTTTTCCATTTCAATAAAATGAGCATTTATTTCTTTAAAAAAAATAATAAAATAAAAATAAAAATAAAAAATTCCACGCCGAACTAAGCATAAGGTATACCAATGATTTGAGGCACCCCTTGTAGCCACATCATATCACCTTTACCCTTTTCATTCATTACATAATCCTTTCTTGATAAACCACTTTGAGCCTCGTCTAACGATAGACCTTTCTTTTTTCAACCCACATCTACCTAACCTTGCGATGGGATGGTGTACGACTTAAGCAAATTCCAAATACAAAAGCTTAAGTGATTTTACCAAAATTTGAAAAGTTCAATTAGCAATAAAAGTATGCAAAAGGGCAAGTGTTCCAATGTCTTTGATATGAACACGTCTCAGATTGCGTCTCTTATCGAGTGCTCGGTACTGTGCTTGAGAAACATGAATGCCAAGTGAGTGATAGACCGCATGATCAGGATTGCCCTCACTTATAAAAAAAAAAGAGTCAAATATGAAAAAAAAAATACAAAAGCAAAAAGATAAAAAAGAGAGTAAAAAAATAAACAAAAGATAGTTCAAAAGTGAGAAACCTCAAGTATACAAATACCTAGATTCAAAAGCAAGGTTGCACACCTTGGAGGCTTATTTTGGGTCTTGAGCCTTTTATCCCTTCTTCTTCAACCTTTAGCCTAACCCCGTTACAATACTTAAAAGACCTCTTTGAGGTATACACACACTTGTGTGAGGTTCAGCTAGAGCTACGTTCGGCCTGATTCCTAACGGATAAGTAGGCAACTTCACATCGAGGTGTGGCCGTAATAAAAATACATTCATATTCATATTCACTCATATTAATACATTATCATATCAAGGGTTCTCCAATGCTCATCCCTTATCCATTTAGAGTTAGACTTGGAGGCTTAATCCCTACTTAATTAGCCTACCCAGCCTAAGAGTCACCATCATTTGACTCTTCTAAAAAATATTTTTCCACACCCTTAGACTTTGCAGCCTAACATTAGTGTCACTTTCACACACACCACACATACATAGCTAGATAATCCTTCCCTTGGAAACCCTTTGTCATGAAATCTTAATACGAGTTTGAAGCACGCTTTGTCATCTTAGAATCATTCATCACTCATAATCACAAAGTATGAAGTACTTACCCTCCGCGCCTAAGTTACCCAAATACTTTCATTATCGAGTCATCAATTGAGATAGCCTAGGGTGCTACAATCCTTGCACCATGAGATACAATATCAACGCATATACTTGATTAAGCTCATTCAACATGTACCATCAAAAACTTCACTTTCACCTACACTAGACCTTCATCTTTTTTCACGTCTTTCTTTTCCAGGAGAAAGTCGGTACCCTCCACAAAAATGACGGAATTTTTTTTTTTCAGCATTTTCGAGTCGCACGACACAATCACAACACAATTCACATGCAAGTCCTGCACATTGAGTCATGTCGTGTCATCACATCGAGCTAAGTCTGCACACACATGTCAAAGAACATTGAATCGAGTTGATCCAAACACATTAAGTCGCACAATGAGTCAAGTAACGCCAAGCCTTGGGTCAACCTCAAGATAATTATAAACATGAGCAAATCCTATAGTCCAAAATATAGATACAAGTACCCTAAGTCCCTAATGAACGAGTAACCTTTACAAAATATTTGAGGCTATTTGATGAGCAGAAAGACGCAAGTTTTCCAAGGCGTGAGAAGCTATCATTTCCAAGGCGTGAAGACAAGAAGATTTGAGAAGGTGGCTCGAGGCATAGTGGTCTTCGACGACATTCCCTAAGATGTGGAAGATATCACCTTAATTTGAGAAGACGGCTCGAGGCGTAGTGGTCTTTGACAGCGTTCCCTAGGATGTGAAGGTTGTCACCCGATTTGATAGCTCGAGGCGTAGCGATCTTGGATGGCGTTCCCTAAATGGTGGAGGTTGTCAAACACAACAACTTTGAATTGACAAAATTGGTTGTGTCCTGAGACGTGGATGATTCACGTTGCAAGTTTCTCGAAGCGTAGAGACCTATAATTATCAGACAAGCACTAATAGAAAAAGGTAAATGAGCATCGAGGAAAACCCACCGGTTTATCAAATACGGTGTGAAAAAAGCAAATAGCACCGGTTAACCGATGGGCCTTCACCTTTTGTTTTTAATTAATTCTCCAAAAGATATTTGGTAATAAAAAGGCACCGGTTAACAAATAGCACCGGTTAACCGGTGCCCTGTATGTTATTTTAATTTTTATCTTTCCCACAGAGATCTCTCTCTCACTACCCCTCTCTTCCTCTTACTCTTGCTTTCACCGTCGCCGCCTCCACCGCTAAGTCGTTAATCCCTCGACCCTAGCCCCTACACCGCCGACCCTTCATCTCCCTTTCTTTCACTCTCTCTCCTCGCCGCAAAAGTGAGGAGTGGTTGCCTCCGTAATGAGAATCAATGGTTTCTTAATCTAACAGCCAGGATTGATGGTGGTAGACGGTCTTGATCGAATGATTATGTTGTTGATGATGATCGAAGCTCCATTGATTGAAGCAGGGCAGCCACGACATGAGGGGATCTGTAATTTCATCTTCGTATTTCGCCGTAATTTACATCACCGGCGTCAGATCTTTTCCAAGCGGCGGAAGCCGACACTCTTCCTCGGTTTGCCTATTTCTCTCTCCTCTTTTCTTACATTACTATCGATCGACATTTTTTTGTTTGATAATTTAGGGTTTTAGTTACATATAGATCTTAAATTTTGTCATCTATTATTTTTTTACATTTCATTAAATTAACCCCTCGTCTATCATTTAGATTCCCATGGTTTATTTGCTTCCTCTTTTTTTTTTTTTTTTTTTTTTTTTTTTTTTTTTTTTTTTTTTTTTTTTTTTTTTGTAATTTAGGGTTTGCTTGATTTATGGCAGCTGACTTTGATTGTTTATTTTCGATTTATTAATTGCATTTTTGGGTGATTTTGGAATTATATGATTTCAGAATTAGGTGTTGGGCTGAATAGTTATATGTTTGGGTATAAAATATCGAGTTAATTAGCTTCCCTAATGTTTACTTTGCTGATATTTTGCATTTAATAGTTCAATTTCTTCCCAATTTTCATTAGTTTTGGTTGTGTTAGCTTTAATAGCATATTCATAACTAAGTTCTTCTTTGGTTTGTCTTTTATGGATGAAATTGGTTATTGTATTGTGACTGAATCAGTGAATTGTCACTTCCTAGTTTATTATGCTTTAGTTTATGTTCGATTTGTGGTTTTCTAGTGATTACCTTCTGTTGACAAGTTTTTTGTGTGAGCTTTTAACTATCTTTGCTAATCTGATTGCTCGTGAATGTGTTTTATTTTGCTCTCATGGCCATCTTAAATTCTACTACTGCTAGGCTATACCTTAAACTGATAATTGGGTGGGTGGAATTCTGAAAGATGAACTGAATTCTGATGACTAAGTTTTTGGATATGTGTGAATTACCATAATATGATGGGCTTATTTTATTTTTATTTTTTTAACAACGGTTGAATTGGGATTAATTTTGGTTGAGTAATAAAAGGGGTAAAGGTCATGTAGACTAAGTTATGTATAATTATTATTTTAGGAGAAGTAATAATAATTCTTTTTAGAAATTATACTGGGATTTCAAGTGAAGAAAGGAAGTTAAGGTAATGTGGATTAAGTGGCAATTTTCTATGTACAATCGTTTGTACTTTGAGCATGGTACAACCTACTACCTATGGCTATGTTGCGCTCCTTGTGCTTGTACCTTGTGACTTTGTGAGTACATGGGCAAAAAAATAGCCTTGATTAAGCTGTGTATAATGATTTTAGGAGAAGTAATATTATGCCGTTTTGAAATGTTGAGAATGTATACTTGATCAATTGTGGTGCTTTGGTCTATGAAAGATGCAAGTTTATGTGAATTCAAAAATAGAAACCAAGCTATAAAGATTATGACTTTTGGTCAGGGTGATATTGAGCATATCTTTAGGGGCATGTAGAAGTTGATGAGAACAATAGTAAGCAGCTATGTACCTAAGATCTTGTAAGTGTTACAAGGATAGGAAAGCAGATGGTGGATGACTTGCAAAATTATTGATCCTGTGTCCTGAGTCTCGAAGTAAATTGTTAAAGTAAATGGGCAGATTTAATTCAAAGTGTGTTACGATTGTTTGTTTAGTGCAGTTAGGGAAGTTGGTAGATAGCTTTAAAATCTGCATTTAATTTTAAAAATCCTAGGTAATTGGCTATTTCATTGATTTGGTTTAAGTTGAGGAAGGTTGGGTGGTCCTTTAAGTAGGGACTAATAAGCTCATTAATAGATTGTGCATAGTGTGAAATTCCATTGGAAGTGTGAGTGCTCTAGTAGGAGCTACCTAGCATGTGGAAAGATTGGTGAGACTTCTCATCAATTTGAGTGTCTTAAAGTTCTCTACTAGAAGCCATGGAGAGTTTATTGCATATCACAACGTACTTTTCACTAGGGTAATTGTATTACTTGTTGCTGATAGTGTAAGTTGAAGTGGATTAATTTTTCCACTATATTACTGGTTTTTTTCCTACCGTCTGTTTGATTGGTCATGCTGCCTTAAATACCTAATTCTTAACAAGAAGTTGCAGATTCAGAATATACTCAATCAGTCAATATCCCCACCCCGGGCACCCTCCTCTTTTAATTTAATCCAAAAATAGTTACGAGTGAATCGCTTAAACTATGTTTTCCTGGTTGCAGGATTGATGATTTTTGTGCAAGATGTTCTATGATAGATACTGATCTACTTCTGGATAACGTTGTTTCTGATGAAGATACAGAGAATGACTTGTCATCTTCTGCTTCTAATTTTTCTGACATTCTTGAGGCTGAGTCTTCAAATATATTGAGTGATAGAAGTTACGTTGATAACGTTTTGACTACATTGCCAGTGAGTTTTTTGCAAGGCAGTAGTTATTAACATAATTAGTGTCTACCGCGCTCATGCTTTTATTTTTGTCAAGTATCTGATGATTGTGCTCAGGTTTTATCTGAGGAAAAACAGAATGTCCTTGCTGTTACCCTTGCTCATCTTGCCGGCCTGTATGGTAAATGTATGGTAAAAGATACATTCCTAATGAGGAATAATTGGTATCCCACATGTATTAACTCTTGGTTTATCTGTTTAAGCAATTTGCACACAAAAGTGATATGTCAATAAAATGTTCTGATGATGATATACTGTGATTATTGAATTTTATAATGGTATAAATCTTTTGATATCTTATATCTCCTAAAGATCCTAGCTATTTTTGCTTTTACATCATGAGTCAATGGCACTTAGATATAAAATCAGATTGCTTAAGTGGCTATCTTACAGATGCGTTGCCAATCAATCCATAGGTATATCAAAGGCATTTGGTTGATTGCTTTTTTATTTTTGCATATAATAAATTGGAGATAGTCACAAGCATCTTTGGAATTGGCTTCAGATTTATAAACTTGAAACTGTTAATAAATATAACATTTGGACAGTTTATTATGGCCTATTGTGATAACTAAATTAAGGCCTCCTCTGCCTTTTTTGGTTGAAAAACGGGAACAAATTGATTCCCTGATGGACAATTCTGCTATGTTTGAAGTACTATATTTTTCAAGCATGAGTACAACTTTTGAGTTCTTTAATGAGTGCTTAGCAAATTTTACCACTTCTGCTATGTTTTGTTATTGTTTGATGCATTCAGGTGCTATTTAATGAAGATTTTGGAGTGCTTTAAGCTGCAAGTTATTGAGGTTGGTTCAGGTGCTAGTTAATGAGGTTGCTTCTGGTGCTATTTTGGAGTGCTTCAGGTGCTACTTAATGACTCACTAGCTTCTACTTTATTTTGGGTTCAAATTGTAGTGTTGCGATAATTGAGGTCCTGTCTATTAAGTGTGAATTTTTAGAGTTGCTCTTTTTTTCCTCTGCTTTAGTTCCTATATTAGTTTTGGATTTAATTTTTTATGCTGTGTTTTGGCTTTGTTGAATGACTTGAATATTTATCCATGCTGCTTCCCTCCTGTTGCCGACTGTCTACCTTTGCTACTTCACTATCTACTCTGCTAGTGCTATTGCTACTTCTGCTCTGCCTTGACGAGGCTGTTGCTGCAGGTGGTCTGGTAAGGGTGCCACTACTGCTGCCCTGCTGAGGCTGCTATTGTAGTTGGCCTGGCAAGGTTGCAGCTACTGCTGCCATGCTGAGGCTGCTGCTGTAGTTGGCCTGGCAAGGTTGCAGCTACTGCTGCCCTGCTGAGGCTGCTGCTGCAGCTGGCCTCGAAAGGTTGCAGCTGCTGCTGCCTTGCCGAGGCTGCTGTTGCAGCTGCCCAAGCAAGGCTGCAGCTGCTACTATTATAACTGGGAATGTTTTTGCGTCTCTGTATTCTAAGTTTCTACACTTGCTGCCATTCTTAACTTCTTGTTCTTTTATCATGGACCAGAAGCTTTGCTACTGCTTCTAATGATGTCAGTTTTGTTTTTATTTTTTTTATCCTCTTCTATTGAATTAATTTTGAGTTGTTGATTATAATCTTGTTTTGGGTATTGTTTTAGGGACTATTTTGCAATGCTAATTTATGTAAAGTGAATATATGTTGAATTTTTCATCAATTTTTGATTGAATTAGTTTAGTCTTGTGTTTTCTTAAACTGGGTTAACCATACTTAAGATACTGAGGTTTATCATTTGTTTGATACTCAGTATTATTATTGGTAAAAAAATGGGAATTTAAAATTTAGTAGTGTTGACCTGTACTTTTCCTGTAATTGAAGAATATACTATGAAATGGTTGTAAATACATTAAATCATTTGCCTATTTTGTAAAATGTTTATTCCAAATAATGGTTTGCTTTGTTTATATAATTTATGTTTTGTTTACTCTGATTTGTGTAGGTTCTTGTTCAAATTGTTAAGTTGTCACAAAAGAAGAAATGGAGGGTGATAATGGAGGATGTAAGGAATGGAGGGTGATAATGCTGCTGTTCTGTTACTTGCTGCTTTAGTGCAGCTGTTCTTCAGCTTCTATGCAGCTGTAGCTGCATATGTTACTCTTTTTGTGTAACCTTGTTTTTTTTTTGGACGAAAATTGTAATATTCCAGCTTTTTTTTTTTTATAAAAATATGTAAGTTTATATATATGTTAGTGTTTATATATCAATTTAAGTGAAAAAAATGAAGAAAAAAAAAAGCAAAAAATAATTTTTTTTTTTTGGCCATTAAGGGCACCGGTTCTTAATAGGAACTGGTGGCAATAACCTCTTTTAGTACCAAATAATAAAAAACGCGGTAAGGTTTGCCAAAGTTAATAATTGCCATCGGTTTTGAACTGTTGCCATTTTTTTAGTTTTTTTGGCATCCCTCAAATGAACACCGGTTCAAAACCGGTGCTATAGGGGGGTTTTGAAGCGGTGCTCTTTTAAAATTTTCTAGTAGTGAAGTTTTCCCAAGACGTAGGAAATTGTCGATTGATGCACATTTCCCAAGGCATAGGGTGACTGTGTCCAAAGGCGGGTACTTAGTGAAATTTCACTTGCGAGCTACTCGAGGCGTAGAAGCTCACGATAGAACACCCAAGGCGTGGAAATTATTAGACTTCCCAAAGCGTGGAAAAGTCATCATTCAGAAAACTGCTCAAGGCATAGGAGTTTACATGTTGCCTGAGGCAAGGAAACTTGTCATCTTTCACTTGTGGGTTGCTCAAGGCGTAGAAGCTCACGATAGAATTCCCGAGGCATGGAAAATCATCATCTAATGGATCACTCGAGGCGTAGTGGTTCACGATAAGAACTCCCGAGGCGTGGAAGATCATCATCCAGTGGGTCGCTTGAGGCGTAGTGGTTCGCGATAGAATTCCCGAGACGTGGAAAATTATCATTCGGTGGATTTCTCGAGGCGTAGAAAACTATCAAATGTGTTTGTTTCCGTGCACTGGTGCCAGATATGCATTTCTTTCCCCTTAACTTCTTTATTTGTAGAAAATTATCATTCGGTGCAGGAATCGGCGTATAAAGAAGGAAAATTTGAAAAATACCACCATGTAAAGTAGTGAATTTTGACACCATCTCAAGGTTTTTTTATTTAATCGTACCACCTAGTTTTTTCCAAAATGCTAAAAAGTACCACCATTTTTCAGAGTGACGTCATCATGGGATTGTGTTAGTGTTTTCGCCCCAATTACATGTTTTAATTGTGTTTTCGCCCCAATTACATGTTTTAATTGTCCAGCTAGTCATCCAATTAATCAATTCATAAACCCTAATTTTTTAAATTGAGTAAAACCCCCAAATTGATTACCCAAACCCTAATTACACTAATCAATTCAATTCATTGACGAATTAATTGCAGAAATTAATACCATAATTTGCAAAAATGCTATAATTGAAATCAAATTTGCAAGATGAATAGGTAGAAAGAGGGGAGAAGATAGGGAAAATCAAGTGAAATCGAGGAGAAAGAGAGGGAAAATGAAAAGTGGGACCCATGATGACGTCATTCAGAAAAGTGGTGGTACTTTTAAACGTTTTGGAAAAAACTAGGTGGTATGATTAAATAAAAAAAACTTGAGGTGGTAATGTCAAAATTCACTACTTTACATGGTATTTTTCAAAATTTCCTATAAAGAATGATTTGGGGTCGCAGAACGTTCTGAATCATTCTCCATTTCTATCGACTACTTTGACTAGTGTTTTTGAAAATTACGTTTCTCCAAACTCAGTCAAAGTGGGGGCTTTTGTAGACACATGATTGTGTCTCCCCAAAAACTAAACCTAATGATGAGTACCTTTCATGTCTTTGATTATCGAGTTCGGTGAAGAGTTGAAGAGTCTAGTGAGTTTTCCTTATGCCTTGACCATTTCTAACCTTACCTAAAATGTTTTAAGCCAACATCATTCATTTCGTGCCCTTAAACCCAAAATCATTCATTTCGTGCCCTTAAACCCAAAATCATTCATTTTGTGTCTTTGAAAAGTCATTCATTTCGTGTCCAAACCTTAAAATCGTCAATTCAATTTATTTTGGTCCATAATCTAGGTCGAAAAATGGTGTAGTTGGATGGAGTTTGAAAAGAACTTTCCAACGATATATTATAAGCCCAAATTCGAGTTATAACGAAAAAGTTATGACCAAAATACTAAACTGAGCCCAAACCAAGTCTTACCTACGACCCAATGTTCATGTGGAGGGTCTATTAACCTTAGCCTTATTCCTAAACCAATTAGGATTTATTATAAGCTTCTAGAATCCTCTAGAAGTTTGTTTTCAATCCTAAATCCATTAGGATTCATTAGGAACTTCTTGAAGTCTCTAGAAGGTTCTAATCTATCATTTTCAAAAGATAAAGATCAAAGAGTTTGAAATTGAATAAAACTACTCTTTTTTATAATCCTAATCCCGTTTTAAATTTAAATACGTTCAAAGACAGCCAGATATGATTTTCGTGACTCATAATTTTTATCGAAATCTTGGATGATTGAATAGCCCTTGAAATTATCTCTTCAATGATATATTATAATCTGATTCTGAGCTATAACGAAAAAGATATGAATAAAATACCAAACTCTATTCAAAACCGACACCATCCCACTATTTTGATCATATATTTTATTCTACAAAAGATTTTTATCTGATTCTAATTGGATTGGAAAGTAGACTTCAAGATCTTTCCAACTACATATTTGTAGGGAATATTTCAAGCATTACCCCAAACTTGAACCCCACTGTGATCATACACTTAAGCATGGTAGTGTCCAAAGGGAAGGAAGCTAGAGCAAAAGAGTCGCCAACAAGTTTTAGGAACTTGTAAACCGTTCACAGGGTGAAGGTCACACCCCTTAACGATCCATGAGATCGTCAACTCCAATAGGTCTGGAACCATGACTGGAAGTTCGGGGATGAAGGTACAAATCCAACCTAAAAGAGATTGAACCTGCCCTAATAATAGGCCTCTACTTTATTCTTCTCGTATTCATGTGCGCTTTCTGACTAACATGCAATCATTAGGTTAACCCTAAACCTGTTTATCTATGTTGGTTGAATTTAATGCACAAACAAAACTATTATTGGCGATCACTTGAATTATAATCATATTAGCCCTAAAATAGATTATTAATTATCTTATTAAGCGTGATTACAAATACAAATTCCCTTTAAACATGCATAAAAGGTGTGATCAAGCAATAACAATAATAAAATATATCAAGCAACATAATAATAATAAAAATAATAATCATCATAATAATAATCATTATAACAATCATAATAATCATAATTATCATAATCATGTTAAAGCATAATAATAATAGCAAGATCCTAGGCATGATACTAACAAGATTAATAATAAACCCTAGCATGTCACTAAACAATAAAAATCAAAGCTTTAGCCCTAACATGATACTAACAGCTATTAGGAAAGAAAATCGGAAGCATTTTTTTAATCATACTTGATATTAGAAGTTTTAGTTGTTACCCTAAACATGATACTAGGAAGCAATAAAACATCCTAACATGATACTAGGAATCAAAATAACTATCTAAGCATGATTTCTATATCAAAGCAATTAAATTACTTACTTCAATGCCTCGTACCTCTTTCTAATAACAAAATACACACGTTAGTAACTTCACGGAAAATATAAAATCAAACAATTAAATTAAATAATTGAAATAGAGATTTGGGACCAAACCCTCAGAAATATCAAACCTTTCACGTCTAGGGCGAAGGCAACTTCGAACTGGGCTAGGTGTGTCTAGATCTTGTGAATGCGGAATTTTGTTTGTGAAAAGTTGGTTTAGAAAGAGAGAAAGAGAATCAAGAAATTCTTGATGAGAGTTGGTAATTAAAAGCGGAGGTTTAAGGAGGCTATTTATAACGAAAATCAGTCGGAATATGATAAAAAAGAATCAGAGTTTCACGACACTGTCGCCACACAAGCCTCTGTCCCCGCGCGACAGGCCTGTCGCCAGGCGACAGCCTGTGGTACGGCGCTGCAGGTAGGTTTTTTCACACGTTTTCATATTTTTGATAAAATTAAGCGTACGAGGGGTAAAAATGTAATTTCAATTAAAACACTTCTTTTATTCTAAATAAAACTCATAAAACTCAATTATCAATGCTAATCACATTAGGATTCAAAAGAACCTTCTAGAAGATTCTAGAAGACTATAATCAATCCTAATTGCATTAGGAATGATAATCATAATAGGCCCTCCTCTAGATCATTGGGCCGCATATAAAGGTCAAACCGGGCCCAGTTTAGTAATTTGACCATAACTTCCTCATTATTCATCGAAATTGGGCTTATAATATATTATTGGAAAGCTCTTTTCGAGCCGAATCCAAATACACTATTATTGGACCTTTGCCATGGACCAAACTAAACTGGATTGGCTATTTTCATAAAATAGGTTTTCGAAAACAGAGAGAAAGAAGAGAAATAAAAACTAACCGCAACACTAGACTTTCCACACTTTCACTTCATTCGATTATGATTCGACGTGAAAAGTATTCATCACCGGGTTTGGTTTTGGGGAGACACAAATGGGTGTCTACAATATTATTTATCTTATTCTGATTTCTGGATAAAAAGTTATGATAAAAACAAAAACCGCAAAAACTGTTGTCCATCAAAGGAGTTTTATTTCTATTTGTATTCGGATGTTTTCTAATCCTTTGACTCTCTTTTTTCCCTATAAATAGAGGTTGTGTCACCCCGTTTTAATCATAAAAAAGCTTGATCACCAACAATCATCATCTAATCCTCTCTATAAGCTTAAAGCTTCTTCTCTCTTTCTTGATTTCTAGCCTAGCCTTAGCCTAAACACATCCCAACACACATAATTTTCCAAACAAACACCATACGTCCTTTACGAGACTTGAATACTCCAAGCCCTTCTCGAAGTTGCCTTGGACCTCGACGTGAAAGGTTGATTGTTTTGAGGGTTTGGTCCCAAATCAATATTTAAATTCTTCTTTGATTTATTTATTTGATCTTTCTTGAAGTTTACTAACGTGTTTATTGTTTTGATAGAAAGAGGTACGAGACTTCAAAGTAAGTACATTGATTGCTTAATTATTCTTTTGATATAGAAATCATGCTTATAATATTATTTTAATTTCTAGTATCATGTTAGGATGTCTTTATTATTCCTAGTACCATGTTAGGATGTTGATTATGATTTTTGATATCATGTTTAGGGTTTTAACTAATATTTCTAATATCATGATAGTACCATGTTTAAGCTAAAACTTTGATTTTTATTATTTAGTGACATGTTAGGATTTGTTATTAATCTTGTTAGTATCATGCCTAGGATCTTGCTAATATTATTATGCTTTAATGATGATATTTATTATGATGATGATGATTGTTGTATTATTATGTTGCTTGATGATATTATTGCTATTGCTTGATCACGCCTTTCCTGCAGGTTAAAAGGGATTTTGCACTTAAAATCACGCTTAATAAGATAATTAATAATTTTGATTTAGGATTAATATGATTTTAATTCAAGTGATCGTCAATAATAGATTTAATTGTGCATTGATAATCAACCAACGTAGATTAAATATGCTTAAGATTAATTTAATGAATGTGTGTTGATCGCAAAGTGCACATGAATATTATAAGAATAAAGTAGAGGCCTATTTAGGGCGGGTTCAATCTATTTTAGGTTGGATTCACTATCATCCCTGAATATCCAGCCATGATTCCGGATCACTATAGAGTTAGCGATCTTTGTGATCGTGAGTGGGGTGTAACCTTCACACTAGAGGTGATCGAGTTGAGCTCGGCCCGTTGGCCCGGTCCGACCCGATTTTAGACGGGCTTTGGACAACTTTTTCTAGCCCGAAATCGGGTTGGCCCCGACTCGATTTTTTAAAAATTTTGGACGAGCTTGGGAAATCAATTTTATGCAATTTTAGATTTTTTTTTTCGCCCAGCCCGAAAAGCCCGCTTGGCCTATTTAGTTTAAGCGAGTTTGGGTACACTTTCTTCGACCCAAATTTTGGCCCGACCCGGCCAAATAAATGGGCATAATTTTTTACCCTGGCCCGACCCGCCCATTTATCACCTCTACTTCACACCCGTGGACGGTTTACAAGTTCCTAAAACTTGTTGGCGACTCTTTTGCTCTACCTTCTTTCCTTTTGGACGCCACCATACTTAGATGCATGATCACAGTGGGGCTTAAAGTTGAGTGTTTGAAATATTTCTTACAAGTTCATTGAATTTATTTAATTTCAATAACAATAATTTTAAGTCAATATATATACACACACACACACACACACACACACACACACACACAAACAAACAAAACTACAAAAATGAACATTCAAGCAAAAAAGTTTGTCCTATAAAATAATCAACAACCCGGGCATTGTCCGGGCACAAAACTACAAAAAGTAACATGAATAAGCGATATGATATCGTATGTCTAAATATTCTGCATTATCAAAAGAGATTATATAATCGTATTTTACATTCAAGCCAAAAAAAAAATTTAAAATTTTTATTAACAATCCGGGCCCAGATACAAAACTAATTATTAATAAATAAAGCCGATCTTGCAGCCAGTCCACGTAGGCGACAAAAATGTATTATTGTGACATCTAAATTAATCCTAAACGAAATTAATATGTATTATTGTGACATCTAAATTAATTCTATAAGAAATTATGAAATCGTGTACTTTTAAACGCACGATTTTATTTTTAAGTTCAAATTAATTAAATATAAAATATTATCTTTTGATATTATAAAATTTATCTAAGTATATAACAAATTTTAGCACATAAATAAAAATAAAAATGTTTTATCTTAGGTTTTGAAATTATATTAAAACATATCTTTTTTGAAATCATACTTGATATATGTTTACGCGTCATGGTCCTTCCATTTTCTATACATGTGATTTGTTTGCTCCGGTGAAACTTTGCTTACATATTTTATTATTCTTTTTCCTTACCAAGTAAGGAAAAATTGGAATACGAGGTTTATATATTTTAAGCACATTTTTATGCAGATAATAATAATAATAATAATAATAACAATAATAATAGTAATAATAATCCTACGTGGCACATTAATAAATTATAATCTTATGTGGCGCTTTTTTAAAAAACCATAATTCTATGCAGCACGTTAAAAATTACTATCTTACGTGGCGCTTTTTGAAAAACTATAATTGATAAGTTCATACTTTATATTAATATATTTTATTATGTCATTTTAATGATATTTTAGAGTATAAATTGTTTATTTATATAGATTTTTTGTCTTATTATCGAAGTTGGTTTGGTAAGCTAAATTTATTAATTTTAATTAATCAAGCTCTAATGTAGTAGTGAAATGATAAATTTGGAAAAGTAATTTAAAAAGTACTTTTTCATTTTGATTTCAGGTATTGTAAGTGTGAGATAAAGTATGTAAACAAATTAATAAGAAATCAAAAGCCCACATTTATATGCTTTCACGGGTAAGGATGTACGTGGCGAGGGTCAAGTAGGAAACTCGCCCCATCCCCGCGTGTGGATGGCGATTAAAACCATACCCGCCATGGGTAATGGGGCGGGATGAAAATTAGACTGTACACGCCCCACTTCATACCCGCCCATCCCACCCCCCCCCATATCCACATCTACATATTTAAAACATAAATTTGTATACTTTTATACTATTTTATATTAAAACAATATTTAAAATAAAGTAGTATATATAATAAATTGTTTTATAATAATATTTCAATAATAAAAATTAAAAAAGTGTAACATTAACAATGCATTTTTTTAGGTATAGTATATTATGTAGTATTTGGGAGGGGGGAATTAGGTGGGTATTCGGTTGGGATTAGGTGGGGGTGGATATCCAATAGGGGGTTGGGCGAGGATGAGTTTGGAACTGTACATTCCGGGGCGAGGATGAGGATGAAAATGTTTGATGGGGATGGGGATGTGAAAGCCAACATTCGCCCCGTCCCGCCCTATTGACATCCCTATTCATGGGATGTTCTACATCAAAGGAGTAGTGGGTTGGGTTTTCAAACCACTAACTCTAAAATTCTCTAAGGCATCAAGAAGGTAGTGGCACAAAATCCTTAAAATAATCATCTACTGTATTTAAGGAGCCACGCAGTAGAGTAACCGAGCTGGACACGGAGGACACACGAATAGCAGCGAGGAGGAGAAGTGAAAGCAGGAAACAGTAGTCGAGCTGAACACAAAGGACACATGAACAACAACGAGGAGGAGAAGTGGAAGCAGGAAGCAGTTGCCACACACTATTTCCGAGCAGCAACAATCAAAATTGGAGTTTATTCTTTCTCTTTGTTTGATTTTTTTTTTCTAATTGCTATACTTTGTTACGTTAGTATGTTAATTACGGATTTTTTAATATCAAACGAATTGGTTGTTCTCTTAATCTCCATATCTTGCTAAATTTGTTTGTTTTAGGTTAGGGATGTAGTCTTTTATATTTCTATAAATTAATTGAATTATTTTCTTCGGGTTTTATTTATATAAGGAAATTTTGACTTTTGGTACCCCAAAAATGGTCTCTATTGACTTTTACTTTATTTTGATACCTATTAAAGTTAAAAATTATAGCTTTGGTACTTCCGTCTAACTTCTGTTCCGGTTTCCGTTAGTAGGGCCCAGCCATCGTCTTACCACCTTCTAGCCACCCATCCTTAGCCACCTTCCCTTCCCTGTGTCGGCCGTCGGCTACCCAACTTGGGCCCCTCCTTTCCCCTCCCCCATGCTGCCGTCGCGATAATATCATATCAATATTAGGGCTTTTCAATTTGGTGCAAAATTGGTGCAATTGGGGTTGCTTGAGGTACCAAACGGTTGAGGTTGATGCCACTTTTGTTGGCGGTGGGTTGCTGAAGTTTGCAAGGCGAAGAGGGAGTAGCGGTGCGATTGGAATTGCTGCTGCCATTGTTGCGGTTGCTGCGCTTTTGTTGGTGGGAAGAGGAGTAGCAAGAATGGTGAATTGTTGATGGATTTGATGTTTTTGGTGGTGTGTGAGAGGATTGATGTTGTTGTTGGTGATTTAAGTGAGAAGAGAAAAAGTAGAGAAACAGGGGTTGATGTTGTTGGTGGTGTGCGTGAGATGGTGATTGAGATAGAGGTGAGAGTAAAGCTGTGCGCGATGGCGGCTGGTGGAGTTGGGTAGTATTGGCATGGGGTAGGGGTAGCCGAGAGTGGGAAAGGGAATGGGGTGGGGTTGACGGCGCCGGTGGAACGTTAGCGCGCCGGCAACCGGCATAGGGAGGGGGAGGGGTGGTTGACGGGAAGGGGGGATCGGAGGGGTGACTATGGCTGGGATTTTTTTTAAACAAAGTTTTTTCCAATTTTTTAATAAATTAAATATTAATTAGATAATGGGCCCCACTTAACGGAACCCTAACGGATTTTGTTAATGGGTACCAAAATCTATTTTTTTTTTTTTTTTTTTTTTAAACTTTGATAGGTACCAAAAAAAAAAGTTTACATGGGTACCAAACGTCAATAGAGGCCATTTTCGGGTAGCAAAAGTCAAAATTTCCTTTATATAATTGCAATTTGATAATCTTGTTTTATTTCATATGATTAATCAAGCCAATTGTTTGTATACTTAAGGTATTGATTTATTAGCGGAAGTGAACATTCAATACTAGTTCGTGGGATCATCAAATGTCAAGTAGTATAATTTTAGGAATATCTTTATTGAATTCCAGTTCTTAATGAATTTATTTCAATTGTTGTGATCAAGAGAGTAGACATGAGATTGATTTAAATACACGTTCTCTACCTTGGGAGAGGAGATTTGTAACACCTCGACCCCAAACAAATTAGAGAGGGGCCTATTGTCATGAAACGCGCATTAAAGGCCAACAATTGTCTTCACAAACCAACACAAAGTCCTTCCGGGGCATTTTATCCTCACTCATGCGCACCCCGAGAAAACTTCCAAGAGGTCACCCATCCCAATACTACTCCCAGCCAAGCACGCTTAACTGAGAAGTATCTTAGCATGTGAGTTCCCTAAAAGAAAGATGCATCTTATTAGTATGAGTAGAATATCAAATCCTTTTAAAGCAATCATGTGGGGTATTACATACACCCCCACTTGAGAACGGCAGAGCCCTCGTTGCACCTGGAAAGCTAAGGACTCCAGTATTATGCCTAATGCCAATTGGGTAGCTAAAGTGTTACATCCAGTCTGGATATAGCCAAATAGTCCTTGAATTCTCCCCCGCTAGGCGACTGACATATGATTAATTATCCAGGCCAAAATCAGCACGCAGTCACAGGGTTGCTTTGATACCATTTGTAACACCCCGACCCCAAACAAATTAGGGAGGGGCAAATGCGCTGAAAGGACTTGTGTTGGTTTGCGGAGATTGTTATTGGCCCTTGATGCGCATTTTGTGGCAATAGGCCCTACCCTAATTTGTTTGCGGTCGGGGTGTTACAAGATTACGTACTACAAGTAATTCGATCATTGTTATAATATACTTTATTTACGTAGTAATTTTTTTAATCCTGTAGTTTAATTTCATTATAGAGAGTATATAGTAGAAAATCATAACTCTGCAGCAAGAAATGCGCACTGGCTTTTAAAAACCGGTGCGAAAAAAATAGGCGGGATTTAATGAAAGATAAATCGCAATAGTTCAAACCAAATCGGTGCGAACTTAAATTAAGTGCATCGGTTCAAAATGGCGAGAATTAAAATAAAAAAAAAAAAAAACCCTGCCCCTTTATTCTTCATTCTCTTTCATTATTTCCCGTTGGTTTTCATTTTCCCACTTTAATTTCTCTTTCTCGTTCCCTCATCTTCATTCTTCTTTCCCTTGAATCCACCACATACAGCAGCCTCCTTTACCACAGCCGCCACCTGCACCGGAATTCCCTTCACCACTGCCGCCACCTGCCTCGGAACTCCCTCCACCACAACCGCCTCCTCTGCCGCGAGCTGATGAGTTCTTTTCCCTTTTCATTCTCCTCTTAGCAGCGACATAGGAGCAGCCCTGAGGTTCACCATAGCCGCCGCTCCACAACCCCAAAACTCCCTCCACCAGTCGCCGTCCTCTGCCCTCCATCTCTCCTTCCCTTCCACCTCTAATTATGGTGGTTATTCTCATCACCTCTTTCACCTAGGATTAGTATTAACTTTTTGGGAATCTTGAACAATTATTTTCAATTCTCTACCTATATTTTCTTTTGCATTTTGAATAATTGTTGGACATATGAGCAAACTAAAGTTAGGGATTCAATATAATTTAATCCCAATTTTGGTGAATTTTAGGTGGTTTTAATGGGTAATTTTGAATAAATTAGAGATTAGTATCTGTAGGGAATATTTCAAGATCTTTCCAACCATATAAGATTTGGATAAAAATTATGAGGCACGAAAATAATATCTGAACATATTCCATTTCGTACAGAACAAAGACTCTTAAAAAGAGGAGTTTTATTCAATTTCAAACTCTTTGATCTTATCTTTTCAAAAAAGGATAATTAAGATCTATTAGAAACTTATAGAAGCTTCTAATTAATCATAATTTATTTAGGAATGGGATTAAACCTTTGGACCCTCCACATGATCATTGGGCCGTAGGTAAAATCCGATTTGAGCCCAGTTTAGTATTTTGGCCATAACTTCCTCATTATTCATTGGAATTGGGCTTATAATATATCGTTGGAAAGTTCTTTTAAATCCCATCCAACTACACAATTATTGGACCCATATTATGGACCAAACTAAACTGGACTAGATGTTTTTCATAAATAGGGTACGAAAAGAAATATTTTGGAAAACAGAGAGAAGCATTTTTATTAAAAACATGTGCATCACGAGACTCTTTCACATTTCACCTCGTTCGATAATCAATTACGTGAAAGATATTCATCACTGGGTTCGGTTTTTGGGGAGACACAATCAGATGTCTACAGTAATGTTGTTAGTTAGTTGAATTTTGGTGTGTAAAATATAACTTGGTTTAATTTAGCTTTACAAAAATATACCATATCCCAAATTAAAAAAATACTATATCCCAAATTTTTAATTCGTATGAATTAATGATTAACAATTGTGTTACAAATTAGTGAATAAATAGTCAAATTGAATTAATTACTTTATTTTAAATAAATTAGTGATTAGCAATTGTTAGTTTGATGAATGATGATATGTTATAGTTTTGCAATGTATGTAGGTACTAATTAATTACTAACTTTTGTTTCATTTTGTTTTTTATAGATTCATATGTGAAGCACAAGTTTATTTTGAAGATTACGTATTTAGCTAAAGTGGGAAGTTAGAAAGTGAACATCCATTGTACTTGATATATTGGTATGAATTATAAACTTTATTAAGCTATAATTATTTCTGTTTATCCATTTAATAAAAGTTTTTTCATGCTATTACAACTTGTGTATTGTTTAATGACAAATAAATACAACTATATAGAGAATGGATGTATCATCATATGCCTAGATACTAGATACCCATTCAAAGCTTTCTCATTAAGAGAAAGTCTTGAATAGTCCCCGATTGGGACTGTTCTTGAACGTTTACACTCACTTAGGTGGTGAATGTATGTCTTTTTTTTTAATTATTTAAGGAACATCTTGACTTATTTTTTCCTCACCATGTTCTTTGGGTACATATGTGGGTAAGTAATTACCTATATCGTGTACTTGGAGAAATTTAGGGGGGGAGGGGGGGGGGGGGGGAATGCTGCCGGATTTTCCTTAAAATTGGAAAGTTGATATACATTCAATAGTGAGATTATACGTTCAAGTATGGGTTAGGTTAGAGTGATAAGGTCCCTTTGGAAGCATTCATTTTTTCACTATATGAATGGTATATGCATGGTGTGCACTTTAATTTGATTGACATAATATATGTAGCAATTTTACATTATTCATAATATGTTTCTATGTTTAGAGACGATTTTAATGGAGGAGGATTGTGATTGGTTGTATGCATGGTAGACGTGGTACATTGGAATTCTTTCTTGGGGTTCAAGAGTTTTGCGAGAGGGCTTCATCTTATCAGCTCAGAATGGGTGTCGATTGCCTCCATTGTCCTTGTGTTTATTGTAATAATGTGAAGGTGGTCAATAGTGTTAAAATCATTAGAGATCATGTAATTTGTCGTGGGTTTAGGCTAAAATACCATGTGTGGATTTGGCACGGTGAAGGAGGAAATTACAGTGGGAATGATGATGGGAATGATGTGCGTGACATAAGCGATGAGATTCGTGTGGAGGAGGAATATGGGAAAGATGAATAGATTATATGGAGAATGATTGGTGAGGATGAGGTCGAGGATGATCAGGTGGATGAGGTCCACAATAAAGAGGTGAATGAGATATGATGCATGTTGTTCAAGGTACTGTGTTTAAGTCATTGTCGGATGCTGCCAAAAAGCCTTTGTATCTTGGGTTGTACAAGTTGTATAGGTTTTTTATTGTTATTTTTAGTATTAATATTATTATTATTAAAAAAAAAGAAAAAAAAACAAATTAATGACACCATTTAACCGATGCCAATTCATACAAATTAAATAAAAAAAAACGCGTCTATTGATAAGCGTCATTTATGTCGCCTTTTTTAGGAGTAATCTAGTTAGTTTTTCATAGTTTTGATATCTTTTTATTTGGTTTAATAACGTTTTATTAAAATTGTCATGTTTGCATGTAAAATGTCATTATTGATCAATTTTGGCTTTTCTTGCATATTTTTGGTTGCTTCTTGCATTAGATTAAACTTTATTAGTTTATTCTTATGTTTAGGAACACTTAGATAAGTTCATAGCTCAAGATTGAAGAAATGTAGAATATAATTGAACAAGTAATGAAGAAACGTGCACTTGATTTACAAAGATTGAACTTCAAAAGCCTATATCTTTTGATCTACAGAACCTTTTGGAGTGATTTCAATTGGAGATGAATGCTTATCTTTGAGAGCTTTCCAACTACAAGTCATATGCCCAATTTCGACGTAAAATGAGGGAGATATAGTCATTTGAAGCTGAGCAGTTTTACCTAGTGCGATAAGAGTGGGCGCGCTGTATACTAGGAGCGCCCGCTCCAAACTTTCTGGAATGATTCTTCCTTCCTCTACTGCGGCTAGGAGCTCCCGTGCTTTGACTTTGGAGTACCCTCTCCTACAGCGCTACTCGACTTTTTTGCGGAGCTTCCTAGGCAAAATAGTGAGGGTATAAATAGTTCTTTTGCTCATATTGGAGGGAGGAAATCATTTCTTCAATAGTTTTTAGGTTAGTTTTAGGTTTTATAGAGAGAGAAACTCTCAAATTTTGGAGAGAGAAAGTGAGAAACACAATGGTTTTCATGGATTTTGGATAATCAAAGGAGGAATTTGATGATTTGAAGATCTTCATCTTATATCAATGAGCATTCTTACTCTCTTTTCTCTTTGTACTTTCTTTAGTTGCTTTGTTATTCATGTTTGAGTACATTTCCTTCTATTGAGTGTTGAGTGAAGCTTTGTAATGGTTAATTGAGTTATTTGAGATAAATTTGATGATAATTGTGTGATTAAATTGATTGAATTGATGATGGCATGTTGTTTGTTTTAGATTGGATTGATCTCCCATGCATGATAGCAAACTTAATTGCATATTGGTTCTACTTTGACAAGGGATTGTGAATTAGAATTGATATATTTGATTGCAATTGGGTTAATTTCTTTTATGCACCTAGTCATAGAGGGATCTAGGCAAGGAATTTGAGAGACTTCTCTTGAGTGTAATTAATTCCCATTTTAATTCTTTCTTTGCATGATTGATTATCAAATGGGTTCTCATTAGCTTATTAATTGTTCAAAGTGGATCTTTGCCCCTAGTAGACTTTATTATACCTTGTTATTTATATGTGTGTTAGTGTAGTTGTAGTGTCTTCTATCCATAAACCGACTTCGGCCTAGCTTGAGTATTAGATCGAGAATTATCTAGCATTTACTGTTCCTTGTGGTTCGACTCCGAACTTACCACTAGACTTGTTGGGTTAGTTTAGGATTTATAAATTTGTTTGACCGTTAGGAGGTTAGTCAACGACCTAATTTCCCCGTTTTCACCTATGAATATTGGAACCAGTTAACTGGTGCGACAAGTTAGTAGTCCCATCGGTTTTGAACCGGTGCGATTGTTACACACTTTTTGCACCCCTCAATTCTAGACCGGTCAAAACCGGTGCAAAATTGAGTTATCTACCTGTGGTATTCGACGAAACCCAAAACCTAGAACTACTTCTCATTCTTGTTTGTCGTTCTTTTAGTTTGCAAGTATATCGTTTATAGCTTAGTAGTACTTTTCGACTATTCTCCATCGTCTAAATAATATTTTAGTTTCTTAATCTGGTAATTGAGTAGTCCTCCTTGTGGTTACGATACCTTGCTCACCCTATGTTTACGGTAATTGACCCGTACACTAGCGATAAATTTAGGCCCGATTGATAATTTAACATGGCGCGTTAAAAAATTTTAATCATAAGTGGCGCTCTAAAATCACGGGAAAAAACTCACATTTATAGATTCAAATTTTGTGCCCAGGCGACCTGAGCTGTTGATTGAGTTTTTGTCCTAAACAACAAATATTAAAACAAATTATTAATTAATACAAATCAATCAAATTCTATAAAAGGAAAAAGTAGCACACCTTTGACAGTTGATACATGTAAAAACAATACATGTTATAGAATTACTCCAAATGAGATAAAAACAATGGTGTTATCTATGTTAATTGTTTCAATTTGCTACTAATGAATTAATTATCACTCAATAATTATCTATAGTCATATATGAAGAGAAGAAGGATTTTGGGTGATAAATTTCACTTTCACAAATTAACCCTCTAAAATTGCAAAATTACATATCTTTTATCCACAATTAAATACGAGTATTAAACTAACAAACATTGTAAAAAAAACCCTAGCCTCCTCTCTCTCTTCTGTCTTCTAAACTCTAGCCTCCATCGTCAATTTTGAAGGGGCTTCCATCGAATTTTACCAGTTGAAAGCCCCAATCCTTATTTTCTTTTAAGCTTTTTGTTTCTTAGGTTACAATAATGTCTCCCTCGAAAGAAAGGGTTTATCTCCTTCGAAAGACAAGGTTTTTAGGACTCTTTCGAAAGACAAGATTTTATTTGTGTTTAATTTGGTCTCCGGTTATATGGGGCTACGATTGATTATGGCTCAGATTCGAGTTACGGAATCAGCACAATAATTTACTTTCTCAAAAAATTGCGAAGCGACGACGGATCCACTCAAAAAGTTGTATGAGACAACGAATCGAGAATGTGCCGAATAGTTATATTTATGTATTTGGATTCCTAGTCATTCCCCGATTAATTCTTGTTTGATTTTGTTAAATTCATTTTCATTATCATTATTTGTCAATTGTAGATGTCGTATGGCTTTTATTAATGAAATTTAGGGTCCTTTAGGACTTATTTCAAAAAAAAAAAAAAAAAAAAATACGAGTATTAAATATTAGAGAAAATATTGCGTCACCAAAAGCTTCGTGAGGCCAGGCTAAAAAACAACAACCTAACTTATAGAAGTATCATTGTAGGGAAATTTTCAAACTCAACTTTGAGCCCTACTGTGATCATGTATTTAAGCATGGTGGAGTCGAAAGGGAAGGAAGCTAGAGATAAAAGAGTCGCCAATAAGTTTTAGGAACTTGTAAACCGTTCACGGGTGTGAAGGTTACACCCCATTCACGATCACGGAGATCGCTAACTCCACAGTGGTCCGGAACCATGACTGGATATTCGAGGATGATGGTACGAATCCAACCTAAAAGAGATTGAACTCGCCCTAAATCAGCCTCTACTTAATTCTTATGATATTCATGTACGCTTTTCGATCAACATACATTCATCAAATTAATCCTAAACATATTTAATCTACATTAGTTGATTATTAATGCACAAATAAATCTATTATTGTCGATCACTTGAATTAAAATCATATTAGCCTAAATCGAATTATTAATTATCTTATTAGGCGTGATTTCAAGTACGAATTCCCTTTAAACCTACAGAAAGAGGGCGTGATCAAGCAAATAACAATAATAATTCATGTGTTTCTTTTTAGTTGCTACACTTTCCTATTTTGGAAATTTTTAATTAGTTGCAACACTTTTCATTTTTGACATTTTTTTCTCTCTATCTCTCTCCTACCCACATGGGTCCATCTTATTTTTCTCTCTATCTCTATCCTCTTAAAAAGTTGTTTAGGAGATCGTGAAAATAAAAGTGTAGCAACTAAAAAAAACGGAGGAAGTATATGAATAATCAAGCAATGTATAATTATTGACACAACAATCATGATCATAATAATATCATCAAAACGTGATTTATAGCAAGATTCTAGGCATGACACTAAACGGATTAATAACAAATCCTAGTATGTCACTAATAAAGATCAAAGCTTTAGCCTAAACATGATACTATGAACATGATATTAGAAGTATTAATTAACATCCTAAACATGATACTAGGAATCAAAATCAACAACCTAACATGATACTAGGAATCATAAAGACATCCTAACATGATACTAGGAATCATAAAGACACCCTAACATGATACTAGGAATTAAAATAATATTCTAAGCATGATTTTTATATCAAAGAATGAAGCAATTAATCGAATTACTTACTTTGATGCCTTGTATCTCTTTCTATCAATACAATACACGTGTTAGTAAACTTCAAGAAAGATTAAATCAAATAAATAAGTCAAATAAGAATTGAAATATGGATTTGAGACCAAACCCTCAGAACTATCAACCTTTCACGTCGAGGTCGAAGGTAATTTCAAGAGGGCTTGAAGTATTCAAGGATCGTGAAGGACGAATGGTGTTTGTTTAGGAAAAGTATCGAAGGATATGTTTAGGAACGTGTTTAGGCTAAGGCTAAGAAAGAGAGAAAAGAAGCCTTTAACTTTAAGATAGAGGATTAGAAGATGATTGTTGGTGATCAAACTTGTTGATGATTGAAAACAGGGTGATACGACCTCTATTTATACGAAAAAAGGGTCAAAAGATTAGAATAGAGTCAAAATCCGAATCAAAATAAAACAGGTTCCATCATGGCGCAACGGGACCATCGCGGCGTGTGGTAATTATCGTGGCACGATAGAGTCCATTGCGCCGCGACAGGACCATCGCTATGCGGCGCGACAGAGTCCATCATGTCATGATGGGGACTAGAGCGTCGCGACAGGGTCCATCGCAGCGCGATGATTATGTCGTTTTGTGATGGTTTTAAAAAAGATAAGAATTCGTATGGAATTCGATTTCCAATCGGATTAAGTAAATCAAATTTCCGTACATGTTCTATTTTGACCGAGATTAGGATCATTGAAAACAGATGTTTTATCCGATGAAAAATTCTTAAATCTTTATCTTTAATTAGGAAAATAGGATAAATTAGAACCTTTTAGAGGATTCTAAAAGCTAATAATAAATCCTAATGGATTTAGGATCGAAAAAAAACTTCTAGAAGATCCTAAAAGCTTGTAATAAATCCTATTTGGTTTAGGAATGGAGTTAAGGTTAATGGACCCTTCACATGATCATTGGGTCGCAGGTCAAACTCAGTTTGGGCCCAGTTTAGTATTTTGGCATAACGTCTTCGTTATAACTTGGATTTGGGCTTATAATATATCGTTGGAAAGCTCTTTTCAAATTCCATACAACTACACAATTATTAGACCTAGATTATGGACCAAGATAAAGTGGTTTGGACGTTTTTTAAAATTTGGAAACGAAATGAATTATTTTGGTTTAAAACATTTAAGGAAAGGTTAGAAATGGTCAAGGCTAAAGGGAAATTCACAAGAATCTTGAACTCTTCACCTAACTCGATAATCAAAGACGTAAAAGGTACTCATCACTGGGTTTGGTTTTTGGGGAAACACAATCCGGTGTCTACAATCATCTAATCATTAGATGATACTAGGAATGACGACAGGTCAGATTCAGGTCGGATGGAGCTTCACCTGCATCCACCCGCTCACTCTATCCGCTCCACTCGATCCACCCGTCACCCACAAAACCCAGGTGGATCGGGGGCTTAGAGGGTGATGATTATAATTTCTTCTATTTAAAAAAATCAGAACTCTAGTAATTTTTTTAAAAAAATCAAAAACTTCAACAAAGCTAAGAATTATTACATGAGTAGTGATTACAAATAAACTAGAAGAATAAGTCAGAGGGAAGTGCGTGAGGAGGATCGCGCTGCCTCAAGTAAGAGTAGCCGCAGAGTGTCGCAACCCGCAGGTGACGAATGTCACACTGCCAGTTTGATGGAGTGCTGGTAAGGCAGTGAGAAACTAAGAGAAGAGAGTGACAACAAGTTGAGAGCTGAGTTAGAAGGAGAAAGGAGAGTGAGATTAGGAGCGAGAGGTTAACACTTGAGAAAATGAGAACTAGAGGCTGAGAGGTGGCGTTCAAAAATATTAGGGGTTCGGGTTTTAGAAATTAGGGTGGTTTTTATTTATTATATATATTAAGTTTAGAAAAAAAAAACAAAAATACAGATATATTACATTATAATTTTTTTTTATCTTTATATATATATATATATATATATCTGATGGATGATGGATCAGGTGAAAGATGGAACGGAGCCCCACTCGAATTTGACCCGATCCGTCACCCGCTTCATCCGTCATCTTCCCTTCATCCCTTTAACGCAGATTTTCGTCCATTTAATTATTTCGAGTGGATCAGGTTAGTAGTTTTTCATTTAATATTGTCATCTCTAGATGATACCATAAACACAATAAATGATATCATGTTACTCCTTATTTTGTTTGCCTATATACTCCTTTTATTGGCTAATATGTTCATTTTGTTGGCTGATATGCATGTTTTTCTTGTTTCTTCATATGTTCATTTTATTGGCTTATATGTTGCTTTTATTTGCTAATTTCATCTTTTGTTGGCTAATATGTTTCATTTATTGGCTGATATGGTTTTTTTGTTAGCTGATATGTTCCTTTTGTTGGCTGATAAGTTTTTAAATGTCTGATATGTTCGTTCCTTTTGTTGGCTGCTATAAGTCATTAGTTAATCAATATGTTTCTTTAGTCAGCTGATATTTTTATTTTGTTGGCTGATATGTTAATTTTGTTAGCTTATACGTTTTATTTTGTAGGCTGATATGTTAATTTTGTTAGATTATATGTTGCTTTTGTTTGCTACTTTTATCTTTTTGTTGGCTTTATATATGTTCCTTCTATTGACTGACATGTATCTTTTGTTGACTGATATGTTCCTTCTGTTCGTTAATATGTATTAGCTGATATGTTTTTATCAATGTCTGATAAGTTCCTAATTTGGTTGATATCAGACATTAGTTGGATGATATTTGATCGAACATAACCTATACATCATCCAAGTAGTTACTCATATCATCCAACAAAGTAAATCATCTAAACAAATAACCATATCATCTAACCAATAAATCATATCATCTAGCCTAGAGGCCTAGACACTTACATATAATATCTAAATAATGAATAGTACTAAACTTTTCGGTTTTCACCAACAAACCTTTTTTTATTTTTTATTTTTTATTTTTTTATTTTTTGTCTTTCCTCAATTAAAACTTGTTTTTTAATTACTATTCTAATTTTTTTTGGTATTGTTTGTTATGAATTTTAGTTATCCTATAATTTTTGTTATTATTCATTTGTTGTATTTTAATATTTATCATGTACGGTGTACCTAACCATAATATAATTAGCCCATGTATGTATTATAAAAATTAAGATATTCTATAGAAATTATTATCACTAGATGAAAGCCTTTTATACATAAATTCATGAAAGAATAACATTCCTGATTAGACCATATAATATTTTTATTAATTTTAAATTTCTTATTAGAAAAAAGTAATAATTTTTATTATTTTTATGTAATTTATAATGTGGCCTTAGTTATGTGGAAATTGAATTTATCATTTATAAAAAAAATATATAAATATGATACAGAGTATTTCATTAGTCGGATATTAGAATAAAATATTTAATGTTAGAAGATTTTTTTTTTGTTTTTAAAAAATCTAAATCCTAAATCACTATTTATAGTTTTTTAATCTTATAATTGAAATTCCAATCAAATTTTCCACTAAATATATGCCAACTCTTCAAAATACTATAAACCACACATTAGTAAAAAAAAATTGCTCTGAAGAGCTCAAATATGCATAAAAATGACCGTGGGATAGAGAATAAAATTGCATATAGAATACACATATCAGTTGTACAAAAAAGGGAGAAATTCATGTGAATTTGAAAATAAAGTGTTGTTTGGTTGACCATAAAAAGTAGAAATTTGGGAAGCCCAACTTCATAGGAAGTCTCAATTCCCACAAAAAATTTATAACTAATAGTAAAGTAATTACCGCTGACATCACCACTATACATGTGTCGCCTTCTTATAAAAAATATTCCCTCCTAAACTATTTGTGACATCATTCTCTCTCTCTCTCTCTCTCTCTCTCTCTCTCTCTCTCTCTCTCTTTTCCTCTCTCTAAGTTAAATTTAATGTTTGAAAATTATTGATTAATTATATATTTTATCAAAAGCTTTCATGACTAAATCTACTAATTTCACAATTTTCTATAGAGTAGAAATAATTGACGGTTGGTCGCTCTCACATTCTTTTTTTCCTTCTACATAGAATTTTTTAAAAAAACTACCTCATGCATTATTTTTTACGGGAATCTCATGCATTTTATTAGTGATAGTAGAGTTTGGATTATTTTTCCTTCTTTTTAATTCTTCAAATTTTCTATAATGAATAAAAAATGAATGATAACATTTTTAAAATTTTATTATAATTATGTAGTTGATTAGAATATTTTTTAGCTTAATTAATCAAACTAAATGGATCGATCATGATTTGTTATGCTTGCTTAAATATTTACATTTAACACATACAAGTAAATTTTTTTATTATTAAAACCGTGCATCGCACGGGATAAACCTAGTGAAAATTAAATTACCACGCCCTCACTTGGTACCTCAAAATTCTCATGATTTGCAAATGCCTCTATAACAACCAAACAAATTTAGCCATTTTCTAGGAAATTTGATGTGGGAAATTAATTCCAACGAAATATAAAAGCCTAGAGGAATTTTATTTTTTTATCAACCAAATAATACTTTAGTTTACAAGTAAATGCTCTTTACTAATAGTATGTTCCCCACTAAAGCCTTGAATTTATTGTGTCCAAACTAATCGAATTCTGAATTTGATTTAATTTTTAGGTCGGTTTCGGGTTAGATTGGCCAGGTCGGTTTTTAGGACTCCTATCCCTATTTACATGTCTACTTTTGTTTAGTGGGTTTCAAAATTACATGCCTATTTCTATTTAGAAAATGTACTTTTTGAAAATATTCTTTCATTTTTATGAGTTGTCATTAATTTTCTTTTATTTCTTTTGTACTTTTGACATCATTTTTTCATCACTTTCTCTCTCTATCTCTTCAATAATTACAAAATACCTTTTCTTTCTCTTTGTCTCTCCGATCTCTAACTCCACATGCACATTTGTACTTCATAATCATGGGTTTTAAGGTATCTCTAAGTTCCTTAATTCTCGTAAAAAATGGGAAATAGGCATGTAAATAAGGGACGAAGGGAATATTTTGTAAAGGATTTGATCAAGTCATCATTATTCTAATTGATATTGTTTATAGTTAGTAATCCCTTGATTTACTCTTTAGGTTGATAGTAAAAGATATCCCTTATTCTTAGCTAATGTACCTAGACAAATACTCTAATGTATCTAGTCGTATTATATTGCTTACTCATGTACTATATATACTCATGAAATCACATCAATATAATTTAAGCTTTCCAAAATTCTCTTTCTCATAACTCTATCATGGTATTAGAGCTTTTGATACATCTTTTCTTGCTTCCGCTACTACAATCCCTTATTCTATGGCTACACTATCAAAAACCTTTGTCGACACCGACAAATGATGGTAACCATATCAAACTTCCTTCTCAGAAAGCTTCAAACCTCAAAATTCTGCTCAACTCTTTTAGCACGTGTATTTTATATACTAAGAGATGCTAATAATTATCATTTTTCTCTCCAAATCTTTATGGAGAAACAATCCCTTCAGCACCCCGTAATTCATCTACCAAGTGTTTCCAAACATAAATTTATTCTCCAAAACCATTATGGAGGAACATATAATTCCCTTCTACGCAACCATTAGATTTTCCTATCTCGCCTTCAAAAGTAGTGAAGGAATCCCTATATATATATAATTTTTTCTTCTCCCATACATTGCAAGTATGCACTAGCAAAATTCTTCGTTTTAATTTTGTAATCAATGGTTCACATGTCCCAACAACCTTGAAAAACACCCATTGAACATCTTATTATTCTCCATACATTGTCTTTTCATATTACATTAAAAAAAATCTCTTCCTTATCACACATTTTTCTATAAAAAAAATAATATATATCTATACTCCTAGCTTTAATTTAGTACGTGCAACTCTCAATTGAACAACCACCAACATTATCTTGGTGTGGTAATCAACAATCAAGAAAGACATTCATTTTACAAGATTGTACTTTCCCATTGGCCTTCTATCTTGAGGGGGCGATCAAGTCATCATTATCCTAATTGATATTGTTTATATAGTTAGTAATCCCTTGATTTACTCTTTAGGTTGATAGTCAAAGAAATCACTTATTCTTAGCTAATGTACCTAGACAAATACTCTAATGTATCTAGTCGTATTATATTGCTTATTCATATACTATATATACTCATGAAATTACATCAATATAATTTAAGCTTTCCAAACTTCTCTTTCTCATAACTCTATCATATTTTACACCTTTAGTCCCAATCAAGTTCCCATACACACCTCTCTCGCTCCATCTCGAATTTTACCAGGAATTCATTAATGATAGACAAGTTGTAACTTAATTTACTAGCCTGGAAGTGTAAATGGTATACATAGTAACATAGATAATTAGACTAGTTTATGAATGTGCTAGTGGCATATCAAATATATTAATGAAATGGCAAATGGTATATTTAGAATTATTTCTTTGAAGGCATATATTAAAATTAATTAATAGAAGTGCAACTATTGTGCAAGTGGATATTAAATAGTTTTTCATCAAGTTCCATCTAAATGAAACTAATCTTGGTAATGTTCTGTGGACTTACAATAATTTAAAGTCTAGAGAAAAATGACAAATTCATACATGTGCGAATAAAGGATAAAGGGTTATTTTTGTAATATACTATTTTTTTATGCTATTCATTTTTAAATTTAGATGTGTTATTAATTTTCTTTAATTAAGAAGAAAGATACTACCAAACAAAGCTTGGTTTAATAAAATATTTTGCATCCATTCAAAAAAAAAAAAATAGTTTGCATCTCAAAAGCAAGAGGTTTGGGATCAGATCCACAAAGGTACTTTGGGGTGAGGATTTCTTTGCCCTCTCCACCCCAACCCACACCCACACCCACACCCACTTATAAAGTATCTAGCCTGCTAACCCGATGACCTATAAGAGGATCCGGCTCGAATGCTTGATAAGGCCCTTTTCCCTTACCAACAATATATATATCCAAGCGAAACTAGGTTTCGTGGATCACCATGTGACCAATTATTTCCGTTGATCATCAATTCATATTTCACTATACAAAATTTAGAAGTTATATACTGACTTGTAAATCCTACTACCTCCGTTTTTTTTAGTTGACACATTTTGATTTTAACACTATTCACATATTTCCCTTTAACCGTGTTTTGTGGTTTATACATAATGAATGTAGTCAAGTGGGATCTTGTTAGATTAGTCATGATATATATTTTCAAAATATCAAATTTTCATAACTTTTACTAATCAGTAATTAAAGATATGAATTGTTGAAGTTGTACGTTAGCAAACGTGACTAAAGAAACGGGTCAACTAAAAAGAAACGGAGGAAGTACATCATAAGATAGATATTCATTTATGTAAGTTTAAAATCCTAAGTATGTGGCCCGAAACTCATCATCAATATTGAAGAGTTAAGCTAAAAATCTAACTTACTTCGTAACGCATTTTCGATAAGTCTCACACATAACTACCCAATAACCCCCATCCTTATCTCCCATCGCCTCCACCGCCCCCCTTTCTCTCAAGCCTTGCTCGCCGGCGACTGGCGCATTTCGCTAGCCGTCGGTGAGCCCAGTCTGTTTGTCAATTCCCTTTTCTGGTGGTTAATTTTTCGCTTTTTAGGGTCCGTAGGTGAATAATTCATGGGAGCGTCCTCTTCGGTAGGTTCATGATTTTTGGTAAATCGTGGCTAGTTTCAGTGACTCAAGAACCAAAGGCTACTCTTAATGCCGCCGTCAAAAGGAATTTCATTAATTAGTTTCCCGACAGTAAAGGTGAAGTTAAGGCGACTAGCGCATTTCGCTAGCCGTCACCGGCGAGCCCAGTCTGTTCGTCAGTTCCTTTTTCTGGTGGTTTATTTTTCGCTTTTTAGGGTCTGCAGGTGAAGAATTCAGGCGAGCGTCCTCTTCGGTGGGTTCGTGGCTTTTGGTAAATCGTCAAGTGTTTTGCGGCTAGTTTCAGCGATTCAAGAACCAAAGGCTCGTTAATTAGTTTTCCGACGGTAAAGGTGAAGTTAAGGCTAGGGTTTCCTCGCGTATCCAAGGTTAGGTTTAGTG
The DNA here is from genome assembly GCF_948465745.1 of Chenopodium album. Taxonomy (NCBI): domain Eukaryota; kingdom Viridiplantae; phylum Streptophyta; class Magnoliopsida; order Caryophyllales; family Amaranthaceae; genus Chenopodium; species Chenopodium album. Next base: position 48,944,759 of record NC_137843.1, read on the forward strand.
AGGGGTTCTTGCTGCGTTATCATTGACGGTTTTCTTGGTGTTAGTTTGGGTTGCTGCCGGTGAGGTTTGTCTGATTCTTGTAGCCTTCTCCTGTGTTCTTACGTTGTTTGTGTGCTTGTTTTTGTTTAGTTATTGTTATTGGTTTACTCTATCTTTATTATGTTTTTCTTGTATAAGTTGCTTGTTTTGTTGTTTGGGTACTTGTTTTTAAATTAGTCTCTTTCTCTGCTTAGAGTTCTATTTAGTAGTTCTAGTCTTGGAAGTTAACGAACTGTTGACATGGTCTTCTGAGCCTTGTTGGCCGGTTTTAGGGGTTGTAAGCTTACACAATCCCTTGTTAGTTTGGTTGGTGGCCCTTCTAGTAGCCTTGTCGGGGTGTGAATATGTTCCCCTGGCAGTTAAAACAAGTTTCCAGGAGGTGAAGTTATTAGCACATGCGGATAGGTTTCCTTGCATATGGATTTTACAGGAGGATTGTGATTTTAAGGGAAGAGTTTGGTTTGCAGGTCTTGTTGCTTGGTTGTGGGATGATATGGACATTCATACAATTGCTATCATCCCTTTTTAGCTAGTGTAATACCTTGAAAATTTCCTTTCTTTAAAATACCTTCAAACTCTAAATAAAATCATTTTTTAGGAAATATCCAAAGTATTACCGCCACCGTAATAACGGCTAAGGCTATTATCAAAGTCACACAGCGAAAGACTAACTTTTAAAAACTCAAATAAAATAAAGTTTAATAAAACCAAACTCAACTTTCAAACCAACTTACATTAAACCAATAAATTAGAAACATTAAAGACCCTTTTTAAAACCAAACCAAACCAAACTAAAATATAAATAATAATTAATGTTAGTGTCACAATTACATAAATAATCCAATATAATAAATAATAACAAATAAACATATAACCCTCTTCGCTTAGTCCCATCATGCTTGATATGCTCCTTCTACCTGTACTTCTCTTTATTTCAACCTCACTACTCGCCATATAAAATGGGTCATAATAGGGCCAATACAAAGAAAAGCTAAACACAAACACAAAAGTACGAGTCAGCAAAAGCTGAGTACATATGCAACATTAGGAATAATCACACTAACATGAATATCATAGCAATAGACAATAAATAAATAAACATGCTTGCCATACACTACAAGTCAACTTATCTTTGACTCATGACTCTACTTTAATTTATTAATATATAGCTTTGGATTACGCATCGAACGGGTTTCCTTCCTTAAAAATAGCCCATTAAAAATGGAGCTTCCAATCAGGGAGCCACCCCCAATTGGCACCTACTATGTCACACCTTGGTGACGGAATTACAGCGCATAAATAATAATAACAAAAGAAAGTACAGCGTCCTGTACCCCTGTAGAAGATATGGTTAAATATAAAACCCCATAACTCCCCCTGTATGTTCATACTCAAGGTATATACGTTCCAAGAGTTTTGGTGCGTATCCTCTTACTCTTTACGTGAATTACCAATTTAACATGTGAAGACTCCAACCAATCAATCAAGAATCAACACATACTTCCAATTAATTCTTAAATTAATTAGTGAGCACATACTACTTATTTTAATTAAGGTTCCTTGCCTAGTCTTGTGCACAAAATTGCACGATAACTACCTTGGTGCATAGAATGCACTAATAAACTTTCTTGACTCGATCTCAACTTACTTGAGTGAGCAAATAAATAAACTAACTTCCTTGACTCATCACCAATAAATACTGGGTGAGAATAAAATTCATGAATCATGTTCAATAATTCTAAATATAACTCTTTTAAAACATACATAAGCCTTGCTTATTAATTTCATGCTTCCTTGATACTCAAAAATAAAACATACTTCCATGATTCACATATATTCAACTTGTATCATGCTTCAAATATCATATTCACATGCTTGCATAATTATTCATGGATAACCAATCAATCAATTCAAGTATCACAACACAACTTAACATGATACTAATCTCACACTTGATACCAATTTAAATTCCTAACATGGTACTACGCACAATTAAAATATCCTACGCGCATACGTACCATGAATAACGCCTAAACTTGGCCACACTTGCTAGAAATCACCTAGCTTGAAACTTCCTACAATTAAAAATACATAACTATAATTAATCCACTATTATCACAAAATTTCCAGCAACTATAGCACTATGTAAACCATACTAACTAACCCCTTTTAATGACATAAAAGCCATAAAACCTTTTCTTTAAGTGGGTACTTCAAATCTTTTCAAAAACACTTGATTTTTATGACTTAAATAAAATTCCAGCATACTTATTTAATATAAAACATCACTTTTAGACTAGAAAATCATATATAAATCATTAAAACCTTTTTCCCTTTATGGATAATCAAACCCTAACTCAATAATTAAAAATTAGCGTGTGTAAATAATTTCCAGCATTAAATTGAAGGCTTTACACACGTCAAAAACATGATTAGACCATGAATTAATCAAGAACAACAACCTAGCCTCATCCCTAACCAATTATACAAAATCCCCAATTTCTAGGGTTTATAATTTGGGGTTTTTAATTAAATAAAATCTGAAAGTTATAACAATAAATTAGCAACATCAAAATCCCAAAATCAACACCAAAACATAATAAAAATTGTGCCTTTATACAATAAATCAATAGTATAAATTTTAGGATTAAAGAAGGTTTTTTTTTTATATGTGAACAAATCGAAAAAAAGAAGAGAGAGAGAGAGAGAGAGAGAAGGGTGGCGCCGGCCGGCTGGGCTGTCGGCGCCGCTATCGGTGGCCGCCGGTGGTGGTGGTGGTGCCGGTGGCCGGCCATGGAAAAAAGAGGGAAAAGGAGAGAGGAGATGCATGGGTTTTAGGTGAAAAAGAAGAGGAAAAAGAAAGAAAAATAAAGGAAAAAGGAGAGAGAGAAAATAAAGAGAAAACCTTTGAATTTCTTTGTGAAATCTGACAATTATGAACTTGAGTGGAAAAATCTTGAGGTTTTAAGGTATTTATACTATCCTTTTAATATTAAAACTCATATTTATAACTTTGTCATTACTAATTCCTAATCCCTTACAAATTCTCCCTTTGGGCCAACTTATTGGGCCCCTAAATTCCCAATAAGTTGGTCCACCCTTTTAAATAGGATTGACCCAATCAAAAATACTTTTGTTGCCTTAATTCATGATCCATTTTATTTACACACAATTATAATTCATTTAAATAAATAATTTTCTTTTTAATAAATAATTTCATTTTAATAAATAAAATAAATAAAATAATTAATTTATATATATAAATATAATAAAAATACAGAGTATTACAGCTAGTTTGGGTGATGACAAGGTCAGACATCGTTGTTAATCAAAATCTTGAAGGAGGCTACCCATCTTTGATGTTTGGGTTAGGCAAAGTCCTCCATTTTCTTACATTCTCTATTGGTAGAATTGCAAGAAGAGAACCTGCATTTGGATGCAAAGTTTCTTATAGAGTCTTTAAAGTAAATGACTTTAAAGGTTGTGTTCCTAGACTCCTAGAATGCAGTTTTGCTTTTCAACCCCTAGGAGTGGAATGGTGTCATAGGTCCGTTCTTCAGCAACATGATGCATATTTCGGGTTCTTCCATCTCTCTTCTTTTTCCATCATGAGTTTCCTTCGCTGTCAATGCCAGTTCGGGTTCTCTTCAATGTTTAGGATATGCGCTCTTGGTCCATCTCGACTGTTTAAGTTAATTCGGCTTCTCTTGGTCCATGGTAGGGATGTGGTTAGGTTTTCTTGGTTGGCCAGGCTCCGCAGCTATCGGTTTGCTGCAAGACTCTTTCAGTGTTTTGTTCTCTTCGTTCTTCCTGTAATGATTATTAGTGTGTATCTTTTAGGTTGTTTAGTATTCTATTTTAGGTTGTAATACTGTTTTTCATTAATAGAATCTTTTGTCCAAAAAAAAAATATCCTAAGTATTAAATAATACTAATACTAATACAGGCATAATTCTCAACCTTATATGAGTCATAGTTATGTGGTACCCTTATTCTTTATTATTGGTTACATTTTGATTTTTGACACTATTTATGGGATGATTAGAAAGAATCTTCAATTTATATCTCAACGAATACTTTATTTTTCAAGTATGCAATGAAAAACATTAATGGTCAAACTAGTGGATTGACAAACATGAAAAATCAAAATGTAACCAATAAAAATGAAACGTATGGAGTAATATCCAATAAATATTATGAGTACTGTTAATTTTTTTTTATTTTTTTTAATTTTTTTTTATTTTTTTTGACAAGAAGAAAATGGATTTCATTAATAAAATATAGTTAAACGACACTTACATATAATTCCTAAAAAATCAAGAATTCCAACATAAGTACACACCTTAAAACTAAATACATCGTAGATTTGATTAACAATCGCCGTAATAAAAAACTTCATTTGAAGCAATCAATCTGTGAGTTCGCACTGATTCGGCTTGAAATCCATTGATGCGTAGTCGTTTGAGTGAAAATACTCATGTGGTCCTCCGAATTCTGGTAGGGATTAGGAAACCCTAGATCTTCAATTCTCACCAAACAAACACAAAAAGAAAATGAACTCAAGAGAAAAATCATTATCACAAGGATGAGATCTATTTATTGAAAGCAATTTACAGGTTTTTGGAGCTTACCATCGGTAAAAATACCAATGGAAGCCCTACAAAGACTCAAAACTAAGACCAAGAGGAAAAGAGATGGTAGAGATGTAGAGCAAAGGGAGAAGAGAGAAGAAAAAACTTTCAAAGAAATTGAAAAAACGTAATAATGGAGGCTAGGAAAACCCTCCCAAGGGAAAAACCCGAGAGGGAACAAAAAAAACTCTCCCAAGGAGAAAACTTAGAGGGAACGGAAAAAAAGCTACAAAAATGGATTATAAAACTATGAGTATTGTCAACTTAACACTCGTAAAACTATTATAATAAATAATTACATTTATAAATACTCTATTTAATTTAGATATATTTATCTACTTCCTCCATTTTTTTAGTTGCTACACTTTTATTTTCATGGTCTCCTAGATTTTTTAAGAGGAGAGAGAGAGAGAAATAAAAGGTACCCATGTGGGTAGGAGAGAGATAGGGAAAAAGAAATGTCGAAAATGAAAAGTGTTGCAGTTAATTAACAATTTTCAAAATAAAAAAGTGTAGCAAGTAAAAAGAAACGGAGGTAGTAATAAAGATTGCTATAATAGCTACTTTCTAATTATATATTGTTTTCTCAATGTAACTAATTTCTTATTTATTCTAGAAAAATTAGTACTCCGTATCATTAAATAATTACGTGGAACTGTCTTTCAGATATATGATTGAGTGATTGACTTATAATGGTATTATTGTTCATACAACCCCCCATCTTTTTTTACAAAAAAATCATACCATTTTTGATATATAATAATTTTACTTATTTATTCTTGTTAAATATAGTTAATATAGACCATGAAAGTATTTTTCGTTATACTTTCAGATTTGCTATATGTTAAAGTAGTACTCCGCATTATTATATATACTATCATTATAATTGTATTGTTCGTACAATTACCTGAGACAGGTTAAGTAAAACATTGTAATTTATAATTAGGTAAAGTAATAAAATCGTGCGTCGCATGGAACTTAAGGCCTGTTCACTTTAGCTTAATTTCAGTTCAGTTCAATTCAGCTCCAATCAGATCAATTCAGTTCAACTCAGCTCTTAATTTCCTTCTCTCATAAAATATTCATTTCACTTCAATTCAGTTCAGCAGTTCTGTTCAGTTCAGATCAGCTCCAATCATTTCAGTCCAGTCAGCTCAATTCAGTACACCAATTTACAACAATGTTTGTGCAAAGTTAGCTTCCCCATATAAAATTTTGTTTTTTCATGTATTTTTAATACTTCATTTCTTTACTTTTTTTACAAACCCTATGTAAATTTATCTTTTGAATATACTTTTACTTCTTTTTATTTAATTTTCTTAAAACCTGCGAAATCAACTCAACAGGGTCGTTATTTTAGAGACGGAGGGACTATATTTTTTCTTATATATAATTCACAAATATCGGCCAAATTATGTTTAGTGATTAGTGTCAAAATCTCCAATAAAGCACTTATAATATAGCGGAGGGAGTAGTATAGAACTATAGATAGATACGGTCATACGGAGTGATAGATATGAGGAGTACAAGACGAAAGGGTATTTTTCGTTTATATAATAACCTGTACTTGAGCATTGTCCGGATCGAAAAACCTACTGGATAATATAAATAGTACGGAGTACTACACGCATAAATTAGTTGCTCTACTACATACTGGTTTCAAGTTCCCATACACACCTCCCTCCTCGAATTTCACAGGAATTCATTAATGGAAGATAAGTGGTAGGTTTACTTAAATTAGTTCATGAAATTCCTCAAAAAAAAAAAAAAAAAAAAAAGGTTCATGAAAGTGCAAGTGGTATATCAAGTTTATTAATGAAAAGGGCAAATGCTATTTTTAAATTTATTAGTAGAAGTGCAAGTGGTATTATCAAATAGTTTGTCATCAAATTCTATGTAAATGAAGATCTAATTTGGTAATGTTTTGTCAACGTACAATAATTTAAAGGCTGAATATGACAAATTCAAACATGTGGGAATATATGGATTTCTTAAAATATTTTTTAATGCTATTTTTAAATTTGAATGTGTTATTAATTTTCTTGAATTAAGGAGGATACTTCAATCAGGCGGAAAGTCACATCCAAATGGGAAATTAGGGATCGTGGATCATAATATGACCAATTACTTCCGTTAATCAATTCACAGTCCTTGTAAAGACTAAAAACTTTAAAATTTGTCATTAATCAACCAAGTCAATTACAAATATTTTTCTTTGTGAACAAAAATTCCATTAATTATCAAACTTTACATACTATGTGTAAAAGTAATTTTAACACTATTCTACTACCTCTGTTACAAGTTAAGTGCAACGATTTGACATAAAATAGAGAGGAAAAATGTCTAATCGTTGCACATAACCTGTAACGGAGGTAGTATATGTCTTAGTTGATCCAGTTATGTCACACATGTATCACCTATTTACCCGCATATAAGTATGAGAAGCTTTTGCGTGAGATCGGACTCACCGTGAGTCCAATATATCTAACAATAATATTCTAAAATCTAACAATGATATTCTAATATACTACCTCCATTATTGTTACTCGCAACTTTTGTCATTTTGGATAGTTCACATTACTTGCAAATTTTTTTTTCTTTCCTTTTTGGTAATTTTTTAGGGTTAAATTTACCATTTTACCCTTACTTTTTTTTAATCAACCTAATTAAACTACAAATCTGATTATATTAAATTAAACCCCAAGCTTAATTAAATTACTCTCGTCCCCAATTTTTTTTCTCTCTCCTCCTCCAATCCCATTCTCAAGGTGGGTTTGTCGGTGTTCCAAGTGTGGGATCGTCTGTGATCTAAGCGTCGGTTGCTGCGGTTGGTGGGTTCGGTGGGTTGCTGAGGTCGGTGGTTCGTGGGTTAGCTGAGGTCGATGGTTCGTGGGTTGCTGAGGTCAGTGGTTTCGTGGGTTGTGGCTAAGATCAGTGGGTTGGGTCATGGGCTCGTGGCTTAGATCGGTGGATTTGGTTTGCTATATTTTAGATCGGTGGGTTTGGTGGGTGCGTGGTTTGGTGGGTTGCTGTGGTGGGTTTGGTGTAGTCGTGGCTGAGATCGGTGGGTTAGGTGGGGTCGTGGTTTGGTGGTTGCTGGTGTTGGGGGTAGGTGGTCGTCGATGTTGAGTTTGCTAGATTCAGGGGTTGTCGGTGTTGGGTTTGCTGGGTTCGGTGGTAGGTGGTGGTGGCGGCCTGGTGGGTGGTTTAAGTACAACTAGGTGGTCCCGGTGGTGGTGGGTTAGTTATTTTAAATTTGGTTGAATTTGTTTTTTTAGTTGGATTAATACTTAAGTATATACTCTTATCTTTCAATAAACATGTTTAGGATCTTTTGCCTAGGAGTCCACAATGCTTCTGAAAGTTACAAGTAACAAGAACTGGAGGTAGTATGACATTAGTCTGACAATGATTATTAATGTTAAATATTTGATTATTAATAATTTAATATTCAATATTAGAATATTAATGTCATCATATATTATTTATCAGATATATAAGACTCACCGTGAGTTCGACTCTGTTAGTTGAGACGAACACTACAAGAGGGGGGTGAATTGTATGTGAGTTCCTAGTGACTACTTTTGCGGAATATAAAACAGAATGTAAAGGAACTTGCAATGCGCACAGATTTTTACGAGGAAACCTTCCAAAGCCAACTTGGAAGTAAAACCTCGACCCTTATAAGGGATTTACAAAACCAAACCAATTCACTATAATAGGGTAAACATACAAGTTACAACCTATTATACTTAGACCTTTACTCACAAGTTCCAGACTGAACTTGCTACACAGTATGACCCTATCCTACCCAACCTAAGTCCCTGACTTAGATTCACTCGTACTCCCTGAGCACTACACAGTTAGCTTCAACCTAGAAGCCTACACAACTGTATGCAAAGATAAATTACACACACACACCCAAGAACCCAACCAATACAAAATATAGACCCTTAGTATATGAGAGGTAAGCTACGCATGAAACCCGAAACTAATATGACAAAGTTATTGACTTGGCAAACTTACACAATTAAGCACACTTCGATTTCTTTACGCATAAACTCACAGAAAATAATGAAATGAGATTTCTACTATTTATACAAGACTTGCTCGCTTAGAAAGTAGAGTTTTCAAAAGATAAATATGTTATATTACCAAAATCCCAAAACACGGTTTTTAAGTAAATCTATTTTAAAGAAAATCTTTTTAGAAAACTTATCAAAGAAAATTATCAAAAGAATAATATCTATTGATAATTCTGTTTTTAAGAAGTAAATCATTTTAGAAAATCTTTTCTTAAAAACTTATCTTTTATAAACTTTCCTTTTCTTAAAGTTTTCCAAGCTCATTTTTCACGTTTCTAATAAGTCTCACGCGTAACCCTAACAATCATATTTATAGCAAATCTAAAGATAAAAACTTAACAAAACTAATTTGCTTCGCCAATATTCTGTAAGCTAGGATGCTTAGGCTTCACGCAGTCCAGGACCAAGTTCCTGCTGTCACTTGCACTCCAGTTCTGAACTGGAACTTCGCAGGCCAAGTTCCAATAAAACTTGCTGTCTACAACGCAGACCAAGTCAACACTTTAACTTGCTGTCTTCAAGTTCCTGTTAGGGAACTCAAATAGTTCTTGTTAGAGAACTCTTCTTCTATCTTGTTTAACATTTCCTTGGAATCTCTCCATGTCTTCTTAGATTAGGCTACTCTTCCACTTCCAAATTCTACTTCACCTGTTCTAATTACAACACTTAAAAAAACCTTTATTAGTTGAAGTTTGCTTAGTTTAAGTTCATCATCATCAAAACCTTTAAGCTTCAACAATTTCCCCCTTTTTGATGATGACAAACTTTACCAAACTTCTAAGGAAAGTTAAATAATATAGAAGGACGTATTTTTGTATTTTTAATTTATTGACAGAAAACAAAACATAAGCAAAAATTATAACTTAAACAAATCACACACAAGAAGAAGAAAAAAAAAATAGAACAGACAGAACTAAAACAAAACAAACAAAACTAAAACAGAACAAGAACTATAAGGCTAAGCTAAAACACAGCAGCATCAGAGAACCTTCTGATACTTTATCAACTGGAACCCAGAACAATTTCAGCGTTCAAGTTTACTTCTTCTTTTCCCCCTTTTGGCATCATCAAAAAGTCCTGCACTTCAAGGTATTAAACATCTAGCCATAGCCCCACAAGCAATTCATCGAGTGTAGGAAACTGAAGGCAGCGCTACTAAATCCCCTTCATTTAGTTCCACTTTCTTGCACATGCTTTCATAACATACAAAACACACATGTATAGGCTAAAGTTCCAAACATTCATTGAAAAACCAAAAGATAATCCTGCTTAATTCGATTACAAACCAAAATATTTTTAAATTTTCACAAAATAAAACTGAAATTGTTCATGACTAAAACAACAAGAAGAAAAGATGAAATTAAGGCTAGGCTAGGCTGAGATAGGCTAGATTTATGATAGTGTAGAGAGATATAAACTAGTTAACTCTGAAGAAACTCCAATATCTTCTTGTTGTCCTCCTTTTGATGCTCAATGCTGGCCTCCAGTTTATCTTCTAAGTTCTTGATAGCCTTCTGGAACTCCACCTTCTATTCCCTTAGACACTTCTCAAGACCCTGTACTCCTCTCTCCAACCTCTGAATTTTCCCTGTAGCCTCCTTGAACTGCTTTTCAGCAATCTCAACCCTGTCAGTAAGTTCAGACACCTGCCCTTTAAGCACATTTTCATCAAAATCTAACTCTAGGGGTTTCTCCATGCTTGTTTGAGGGAAAGAGCTTGCTGACAGCCTTCTGCTCTTCCTTAATGGTTCCCCTGAGGCAACCCTTCTTTCTTCTTTCCACTGGTAGTGGATTTCTTCTCCTCAACCTTTTGTATCTTCCCATTCACCACTTCTAGGCTAATACCTAGAAAAGTTTCTTCATTGATCACATTTTCTGCTTTCTCTCTCAATCCTCCATATTTCCCTTTGAGTTCAACCCCAAGAGATTCAAACACAGTAGACTATATAGCTTCATAACCCACTTTATTCTTGCGAGGAACACAGTGAGCTAGATGTTGATACATAAGGGAGGGAAAATTGATTTTAATCTTCTTACACAGACAGAAAATGACAGCCAAGTCCACCAAACATGCTTCCCCCTTCTTTTGAATTCTAGGCAGAATTGTATTCTTTACCAAGTTAAACAACAGTTTATTCAAGGGGGTCAAATCATTATGACTCATGGTGTTCTTCCCCTTTTTCCTCCTAGAAACTCAACTATATTACTTCCAAGAAATTTTCTTACCTTCATAGTAGATTTTCCTTTCACATACATCTCATAACCCTCAGTTGGAACTTTTAAGATTGTTCCTAGGGTTTCTACATTAAAATCAATTTTAATTTTGTTTATTTCACTAGAAATTACTCCCTTTTGAACTGTAAAATTCTTGCAAAATTCATTCATAGCCAGTGGATACATGCAATTGTTGGAAGCTTCAACTAATAGATGTTCCTAACCTTGAAATTTAATCAAATCTAGGAATTCCAAAAACCTAGATTTCCTACACCAAGATATATCAAGTCTATGACCAACCACATACCTTCCTGCTTGAGACTCAAGCTCTGATTGATCAGCCGTAATCTCCTCCTCCATTGGATCATCTTCCCCCTCTGACTCAACAGTTCCAGCCACAAAGTCCTCATTCTCTTTGATGTGTTCCTCTACTGATTTTTCCTTTTCCTTCTTTTCTTTCCACGCTCTCAATCTTTGAAGAATGTCTGATGTTTCCACTTCCTCAACCATCAAAATCTTCTCTCTAAGGTTTTTGTTTGAAGCGGAAGAGGTTGGTGCAGTTTCTTCTTGGGTTTCTCTGGTTCTTTGTAGGATACCATGGTTAGGGGTGTGACAATTTCGGTTTCTGATTTTGGCTCGTTTTGGGAATTTTTGGAAGAGCTGATTAGAGTGATAATGGCCATAACTTTCAAGGTTATGGGTTGTAGCAAAGCTTTAAAAGTTTTGACAGTGGGTAATTTGATTTGACAGTGGAGTGATAAGGTGGGTGAAAGATGCTTTTGTAATTAATGAAACGGTGTAAAAGAAATAGAAGGTTTAGGGCCGTTTAGTCATTTATTGAACAAGTTCAATTGATTTCAAAATTTAAACAGGATTTTTGCCAAAATTCTTTTATTCCCAAATTCAATTAATTTTCGAAAGAATTTAATTACCATAAAAAAAACACGTATTTGGAACACGCTTTCTACACACATGCAATGTACATTACTAATTACACACGTAGTAGAGTGTTTATGAACTAACCTCTAGGAATTCACCAACGATGACACTTCAGCTATGTTTAGCACACCATAATTGTGCTAGATGCTCTTTTTGCTCTATTTACATTATTTCTGATTTTGCCATATATTTGAACTTCAGAAGCAATCAAGTTAGCTTGATCATCCCAAGTTCCAATCTCAATTTCTCAAACCTTTCTCTGTTCAAGGGCTTGGTTAGAATATTTGCAATTTGATTTTCCATAGGACAAAATTCTAACTTAATATGCCCTTGCTCCACATTATCTTTTAGAAAGTGATGCCTAATGTGGATATGTTTGACCTTTGACCTAGTATTATCACAATAAATAGGAACACATTTAAATAAAATACCAAGATCTCTAACCTGTTGCTTTATCCATAATATTTGAGAACAACAAGCTGCTGCAGCTACATATTCAGCTTCAGCTGTAGACAAAGCAACTGTGTTTTGCTTCTTGGAACCCCAAGAAACCAAACAAGGACCTAGAAATTGTGCCATACCTGATGTGCTTTTTCTATTAACCAAATCACTTACATAGTCAGCGTCAGTAAATCCATTTAAATCAAATGAGTCATTTCTAGGATAGAAGAGACCCAAATAATCAGTTCCTTTTAAGTAACGAAGGATTCTCTTTAGTGCTTTTAGGTGAGACTCCTTTGGATTAGCTTGGAACCTGGCACATAAACCTAAACTAAAAGATATGTCAGGTCTACTAGCTATTAAGTAAAGTAGAGATCCAGTCATGCCTCGATACATAGTTTGATCTATGCAAGTTCCAGATGGATCTTCATCCAATCTTGTAGCTAAACCCATAGGAGTTCTATTTGATTTTGCATTATCAAGCTTGCATTTCATAACCAGTTCCTTAATGAACTTCTGTTAATGGATCATAATGCCTTCCTTAGTTTGCTTAATTTGCAAACCAAGAAAGAAGTTTAATACTCCCATCATGGTCATCTTAAATTCTCCACTCATAAGGTCAGCAAAGTACTTGCACAAAGATTCATTAGTTGCACCAAAAATTATATCATCAACATAAATTTGTACAACTAAAATATCAGTTCCATTTGATTTTAAAAACAATGTTTTATCAATTTTACCACGTTTAAAACCATTTCCAAAAGGAACTTAGATAGCCTTTCATATCATGCCCTGGGAACTTGCTTAAGTCCATAAAGGGATTTGTCAAGCTTGTAAACATGGTTTAGAAACTCTGGATTTTCAAATCCAGGAGTTTGTTCCACATAGAAGTCTTCTTTCAATAAACCATTTAGAAATGCACATTTTACGTCCATTTGGTACAACCTGATTTCCATATAAGCAGCAAAAGCAATAAGTAAGCGAATAGCCTCTAACCTGGCTAATGGAGCAAATGTTTCTTCATAGTCTATTCCTTCCTGTTGATTGAAACCTTGTACAACCAATCTTGCTTTGTTTCTGACAATAATACCATGTTCATCTAGTTTGTTCCTAAATACCCATTTCAATCCAATTGTCTTTTGATCACTTGGTCTAGGTTCCAGATGCCAAACTTTATTTCTTTCAAATTCATTTAGCTCAGCTTGCATAGCATTAATCCAATCAGCGTCAGTTAAAGCTTCAACATAGTTCTTAGGTTCCATGGAGGAAAGGAATGCATAAAATGCACAGAAGTTCCTAAGCTGGGATCTGGTTTGAGTTCCTTTAGTGATATCGCTCATGATTGCATCAACTGGATGTGATTTCTGATGCTTCCAAGATTTTGGTGCAAAGTCCTTGATTGGATACAACCTTTCTTGATTGTTGTTGACTGGTACTTCTGTTGGAACTTCATCTTGTGATTCAACTTCAACTTCTTCAGGAACATCCTGTTGCTCTTGATCTTGATTTTGAGCTGGAGTTCCTTGTGCAACCCTCTGTTGTTTTCTCACCATTTGCTTCAGTATTCTGCTCACCCTCATTTTCTATACGCTGCTTCTCTGATGATGTTGATTCTTCATCTTGATCATTCTTCCTTACAAGTCCATTTCGAAATCATCATCATCTTCTTGTACATCAGCCAAATGATCAGTTAAAATTACATGTACAGACTCCTCCACACACATTGTTCTCTTATTATAAACTCTATAAGCTTTACTATTTGAGGTATATCCTAGGAATACTGCCTCATTACTACGTTCATCAAACTTTCCCAAGTTTCTTTTACCATTGTTATGAACAAAACATCTACAACCAAAAGATCTAAAGTAAGAAATATTAGGCTTTCTCCCTTTGATGAGTTCCTAGGGAGTCTTGTTGGTGATGGCTCTGACTGATACTCTATTTAGGATGTAACAAGCTGTATTCACTACTTCTACCCAGAATTCCTAGGCAAACCGCTTGAGATCAGTGTTGTCCTAGACATGTCCTCAAGGCTTCTATTCTTGCGTTCAATTACAACATTTTTTTGTGGAGTTCTTGGGCAGAGAAGTTGTGATCCATTCCATGTTCTGTGAAAAAATCATCAAACTTGGAGTTTTCAAATTCTGTTCCATGATCTGACCTTAGATGCACCAAATGATTACCTATTCTTCTCTGTTTTTTCTTCACAAAAGCAACAAACTCATCAAACGTTTCATCTTTGCTAATAAGAAAGAACACCCAAGTGAACCTTGAGTAAGCATCAACAATAACCATTACATATCTCTTACCACTTCTACTTTGGATCCTCATTGGACCACAGAGATCTATATGGACAAGTTCCAAAGGTCTATTGGTGCTTACCATTTTCTTTGATTTGAAAGAAACTCGAGTCTGTTTACCTTGGACACATGCATGACATACTTTATCATATAGGAACTTAATACAAGGAATCCCTTCTACTAATTCCTTAGATCTAAGTTTGTCATGAAAGGTAAAACTTGCATGACCAAATCTTGTATGCCACAGAAGAGGATCATCCTCAATAACACTAAGACATGTCAAACTGCTGTTAGGAACCTTGTTGAGATCCACAATATATGTGTTCCCTTTACGAGTTCCTTCTAATATAATGTTCCTAGTGTCATTGTGGATGATTTTGCATTTATTAGAATTAAGCTAACAGAGTTACCTTTATCACAAAACTGTGAAATACTTAACAAATTGTGTTTGAGACCCTCGACTTAAAATACATTATCAATAGCATGGGAACTTGACCTTCCTACCTTTCCAATAGCAATTATATCACTTTTCATATTATCACCAAAGTCACAGTTCCACCATAGTAGGCATCCAGTGAGAGAAATCTAGATTTATCTCCAGTCATGTGCTTAGAACAACCACTGTCGAGGTACCAAGTGTTGTTCCCCATCACTGAAACCTGTGTGAAGAATCAAACGTTAGTGTCAAGAACCCAAGTTTCCTTGGGTTCCTGTGTAACAGATGTTGATCGGATTTTCTAACCCAAATCTATTTAACATAAGTTTCATTCCTTAATGTGCTCTTTTCTTTCTTAGGACATTTATCTTGCTTATGTCCTGCATTACCACATAATTAACAGACAATAGTACTAGGTAGGTCAACATACTTCTTTTCTTTCTGGAACATCTTCTTATAACCTAATCTTTCAGTTCTCTTGGTTTGGGAGTTAACAATCCATTCAGGTACATTGTATTCAATGGGTTGTTTACCCTTCCTAACTCTTTCCAGTTCCCCCCCTCAAGATTAGCTTTCTCCATTTTTAATTCTTCTAAATCAGATTTTAACTTTTCAAACTTTGGATATTGATCAAGAAGAGGAACTTAAGAGTTAGGAACTGCTTCACCAATTTTCAACAAAGACAGTTCCACATTCAAAAGAGTATTTTTCATATTTTAGTTTTTTAAGATTTTCTTTCAGTTTTACATTGTCATCAAAAAGACTAAAGAACCTATTTTGAATATCAAATTTCATATTGTCCATCCATTCACTGTGTTCTTTGTAAGTGTCAAGTGCCTTGTCACTTTGTGCTTTAGCTCTGTGGAGTTCCTTTAAATCTTCCTGAAAATCTAACACAGCATGTATCAAATTTTCTTTAGAGAATTGTCTTAATTCATTAGAAGAGTACCATACCTCATCCTCGTATTCTTGTAATTTGGCCTTTTCATCAGTCTTAGCCATAAGACATGCATGTGCCAATTCTTCTGATGGTTGTTCTTCTGAATCTGAATCTAAATCTGAGTCTCCCCATGCAGCCATCATAGCGTTTTTCACATTTTCTTTTGTGAAGTAAGGCTTATAGACTTTGGAATCCTTGGCTTGATCTTTTCCTTTGAACTTCCCTTTGTCATTCTCCTTTAGTGGACAGTCTCTTATGAAGTGATCTTTTGAGCCACACTTGAAACAGGTAGTGTCTTTGGAACTTGTAACTTTTTTGTTCCTATCAAACTTCCTATAGTTCATCATCTTCTTGAACCTTCTTGCCAGCATCGCCGTCTCTTCTTCATCAACTTCAGATTCATCTGAGTCTTTTGCTTTAAGAGCAAGACTCTTGTTCTTAGAACTTTCAGCATTGGAACTCAAGTGAAGTTCATGTGTCATCAATGATCCTGCCAACTGCTCCATGTTGAACTTTGTAAAATCCTTGGATTCCTGCATTGCAGTAGCCTTGGATCTCCATCGTTCATCTTGTGGTAGACTCCTCAAGATCTTTCTAGCCTGTTCATCTATAGGAATGTGCATGCCAAGGGAACTCATTTCATTTATTATATCATTAAACCTAGTAAACATTTCCTCTATGGTTTCCTTATATTGCATTTCAAACCTCTCATATCTTGACATTAATAAATTAATTTTGGAACGTTTTACCTCGTTTGTACCTTTATGAGTAACTTCTAGTAGATCCCAAATCTGTTTAGTAGTCTTGCATCCCATGATTCGGTTATGTTCATGGGGTCCAAGACCACAGTGCAAATATTTGATAGCTAAAGCATTTAACTCAAGTTTCTAATAGTCTTCTTTATCAAAATCAGAAATAAGTTTAGGAACTACCTCATTTTTCTCATTGGTTGCGGTTACCTCAAAATCACCAGATTCAATTACACGCCATACCTGGTAATTTTCAGCCTTAATGAATATTTCCATCCTGTTCTTCCAGTAGGTGTAAAATTTACCATTGAACATAGGTGGACGTTGGGTAGAGTACCCTTCTTCAAGTTTCTCTTTGTAATTCATCTCTTCTTAGGAACTTACTCAGCAAAGTTATCTGCTTACACGTGAGAACCGTGCTCTGATACCAATTGTTAGTTGAGACGAACACTACAAGAGGGGGGTGAATTGTATGTGAGTTCCTAGTGACTACTTTTGCGGAATATTAAACAGAATGTAAAGGAACTTGCAATGCACATAGATTTTTACGAGCAAACCTTCCAGGGCTCAACTGGAAGTAAAACCTCGACCCTTCTAAGGGATTTACAAAACCAAACCAATTCACTATAATAGGGCAAACACACAAGTTACAACCTATTATACTCAGACCTTTACTCACAAGTTCCAGACTGAACTTGCTACACAGTAGGACCTTATCCTACCTAACCTAAGTCCCTGACTTAGATTCACTCGTACTCCCTGAGCACTACACACTCAGCTTCAACCTAGAAGCCTACACAACTGTATGCAAAGATAAATTACACACACACACCCAAGAACCCAACAAATACAAAATATAGACCCTTAGTATATGAGAGGTAAGCTACGCATGAAACCCGAAACTAATATGACAAAGTTATTGACTTGGCAAACTTACACAATTAAGCACATTACGATTTCTTTACGCATAAACACACAGAAAATAATGAAATGAGATTTCTACTATTTATACAAGACTTGCTCGTATAGAAAGTAGAGTTTTCAAAAGATAAATATGTTATATTACCAAAATCCCAAAACACGGTTTTTAAGTAAATCTATTTTAAAGAAAATCTTTTTAGAAAACTTATCAAAGATAAATTATCAAAAGAATAATATCTTTTGATAATTCTGTTTTTAAGAAGTAAATCATTTTAGAAAATCTTTTCTTAAAAACTTATCTTTTATAAACTTTCCTTTTTTAAAGTTTGCCAAGCTCATTTGTCACGTTTCTAATAAGTCTCACGCATAACCCTATCAATCATATTTATAGCAAATATAAAAGATAAAAACTTAACAAAACTAATTTGCTTCGCCAATATTCTGTAAGTTAGGATGCTTGGGCTTCACGCAGTCCAGGACCAAGTTCCTGTTGTCGCTTGCACTCCAGTTCTGAACTGGAACTTCGCAGGCCAAGTTCCAATAGAACTTGCTGTCTTCAACGCAAACCAAGTCAACACTTTAACTTGCTGTCTTCAAGTTCCTGTTAGGGAACTCAAATAGTTCTTGTTAGAGAACTCTTCGGCCCTGTTCTTTTGAGCTTCTGGGCAGAGCTGAGCAGGGGTCAGCAGAGCAGAGCAGATTAAATTTCAGTAGAGTAGAGCAGAACAGATTTCAGGATAGCAGAGCAGAGCCGAGCCGGGCAGAGCAGATTTCAACATTATTATTAATACTATTATTAATGTTATTATTATTATTACTATTATTATTACTATTATTATTATTATTAATACTATTATTAATGTTATTATTATTAATGTTGTTATTATTATTATTATTATTATTATTAATAATACTATTATTAATGTTATTATTATTAATGTTGTTGTTATTATTATTACTATTACTATTACTATTACTATTACTAAGTGCATATACCATTGATTTAGGTGAGTGAAAACATAAATATATGTATACCATATTTAACATATGTTAATAGTAGAAAGATAAAAGACAACGGTTTACTTATATTTATTTCACAAAAATTTTAAAATAAAATGATTTAATGAGTAATAATGATTTTACTTATAAATTTGTCTTAATCATATATTTTATACCCTAAATATAATAATGATATACAAAGTACTACTTGAAAACAACTTCTTTTTTTTTAATTCTTAAATTGTATGGAAAGATTTGAAAAATAATTCAACTCAATGAACTAACAATCAATACCCACATACATATAATGTTTCTACACATTGTGATTCTAATATCAAATGTTTATAAAAGAAATTGTTATTAATTGTTATTATTATTATTATTATTTATTTATTTATTTGAAAGAATTGTTATAATTATTAGAAATTATTAATTAATAATATTATTAAATATTAATTCTTAATAGTTTGAGTTATTAAATATTAATAATGATAACTATTATTATTAATTATTAATATTATGATTAATAAATATTAATTATCATTAATATTAATAATTATTATAATTATTCAAAATTATAAATTATTATCATCAATACAGTATTAATTATTATTATTATGAATATTAATTATTATTATTGTTATTATTAATTATTATTTGAAAATAGAGCAGAGCAGTGTAGAGCAGAGCAGATTTCTTTTGAGTAGAGCAGATTTGATTTGAGCAGAGCAGCTCTAAAGAACGGGGCCTTCTTCTATCTAGTTTATCATTTCCTTGGAATCTCTCCATGTCTTCTTAGATTAGGCTACTCTTCACTTCCAAAGTCTACTTCACCTGTTCTAATTACAACACTTAGAAAAACCTTTATTAGTTGAAGTTTTCTTAGTTTAAGTTCATCATCATCAAAACCTTTAAGCTTCAACAGACTCACCCAACTTTTTTCGATATGAGTATAGTATACCATTGTACGATTATATATTTTATACTTCCTTTGCTTTTCTTTTGTTACACCATAAGGATTTACACTACTACTTAGTTTTCTTTGATAATCTTTTATGTTTTATTTGTAAGGAAAACAAAATCATATGAGATCTAGTTAGATTCTTTTCTAAATCTATTTTTCAAATATCATTTTTTTTTTAATTTTTACAATGGTAAAATTAAAGATATTAATAGTCAAAATTATGCATTGGCAACTGTAAAATTACTTATGATGCCATAAAAAAATGGAGGAAAAGTGTTTTTTTCACAGTGTTCAAACAAATATAATTAAACAGACCTTTTGAAAACCCAATCAGTGGAGGAACCAGGAAATTTTCATCAGGGGGGCCAATATAAAATATGGAGTATTACATATGTTTATTCTAATTTCTCATTGGACAATGGACAATACATTAAATTTTACCCCCTTGAAATATATATGGAAAATTTATGCTAAATATGTGTGAAATTTATGCGTAAATTTCTCTAAAAAAATGACTGGAAAATTGCAAAATGGAGCCTTTCTTTAAGCCCAGTAGCCCACACAAATTTTGTGAATGAAAGAATTAAAAAAAAAATGTCAGTAGCAAGGAGTCGAACACTTGAACTACACTACAACCATGGATTCACACATATTCTATGCTCAACCAACTGAGCTACCGAGCTACCCACCACAAATGAAATTATATGTATGAAAATTAATATTTATTGAAAATCAAGGGGGTGACCATGGCCTACCCCAGCCCCCCTTGATTCCGCCCCTTACCCAATGGTTCAAATTGAATAATAGATGCCATAGTTCTATATTTTTTTCATCTTATTAAAGTTACTCCTATATTTACCTAACTTAACACTTATAATAGCCGCCCCTTTTCTCTTCCTCTATTCTTCTCTTTAAGGTTTACAAAAAACTTAGGGTTTCAAAGGCCTAAATTAGTCAAATTTTCTTTTTTAGAAAAAATTTGACTATGTATAACCCTCTATTTTTTAATTTATTCATTTTCGATTTGTAATAATTTATTTGGATTACTGTTTTAATGTAGAAAGTTGATTTTGTTCAAGTTTAGTTTTTCATGTTTAGTGCATACAAGTCAGAAATTCGAAAAATGAGGTTAATCATTCAATTGTAATTAGAAGAATTAGATGAGAATTATTTTCACGCTTACAACGGGTCTGTTTTGTTTACCTTATTTTCACTTATTTCATGTGTAATAAGTTTAGATAAGTTCATATATGTTCAGCTAAGTCCAGATAAATTCAGTTCAGGTTTAATAAATTCTGATAAGGGTTACAAACTACCACTAAAATAAGTTTTAATAACATTTAATAAGTTTAGGTGAGTTCAGATATGAATAGAACACACACAAAAGTCATAAAGCACCACCTAGATATGAAAGAGGATATATTCATGAGGTATGACCATATATGTGGAAATCAATCTTATTATTACAAAAAAAAAAAAAAAAAAAAATAAAAATAAAAAATAAAAAGAAAAGTAAAAATAAAAATAAATAAATAAATAAAAATTATTCCAGCCTTAACTTTTACTCTGAGATAATCACCTTCTAAACAAAAACAACTTTATTTTAGATGAAGCGAGAAAAGTACATCGGAAAACTTTTACATAAATCGTAAGGAATATATATACTACCTTCTTTTTATAATTGTAATAAAAGAATTTTTATGTCACATACATTAAATAAAAAAATAAAAAAAAATGAAAAAGAGCTAGTAATACATATTACTCGTACTATTTATATTTTTTTTTGGTGTTCCACCCGATTCACCCTTTGGGCTAATCCGGATGCAGGGATCAGTTTTGGGTTGTTAGGTTTCAATCCCCTTCCAATTGTTATGGGGATTGAATATGGACTCTTTCTATCAAGTGTAGTCTCAATCACCACTATACCAACATCCAATTGGTACTCGTAGTACGTATATCAAGTAGATTTTTATATAATCACTAGTATCAGAGTATTTGTCGGACCGAAAATCTAGTCTAAATTAAATTAGCTAGAGAAAGGGAAGTGGCCAAGTGGGTAATATAATAGTTGCTCTACCAACCGTCAACAATCTCAACATGTAGCAAGGAGACTGATCCATTGAATTGGTATAAATAATTCATTAATGAAAGTGCAAATGTGTGGTAAATTAATTTTTTTTTCATCAAAGTTATAAAATCTTGGAAGATCTATTTACGTAATGTTTTAATCAGGGGCTTGCAATAATTTATTCATTTTCGATAAGTTCATGTGAGAATCAATAGACATTTTTTGTGTGGAGTAATGATAATTATTTTACTTTTAATTAATCTTTAGATTATTTGTTACTCCCTCCATTTTTAAATACTTACTTCATTTCTTCATGCATGGAATTTTAGGAAAAATTAGAGAAAATAATAAAATATGGAGGTAGTGGAGTATAGGGAAAAATAAAAAATTGTACGGAGTAAAAAACAAAATTAGTAGAGAGAATTGGAGGAAAGTGAATATGAAATTAATAAAATATGATTTATATTGGGTCCACTAGGTGAGATAAATGAATTAAATATTGTAAAATGTTTCCAAATAAGGAAATGGAGCAAGTATTTAAAACGGCCGAAAAAGGAAAATGGAGCAAGTATTTAAAAATGGAAGAGTAATAGATGTTTAATTTTTTTTATTTTATTTTTTTTATTCTTC
The DNA here is from genome assembly GCF_948465745.1 of Chenopodium album. NCBI lineage: Eukaryota > Viridiplantae > Streptophyta > Magnoliopsida > Caryophyllales > Amaranthaceae > Chenopodium > Chenopodium album. The sequence continues at coordinate 48,967,115 of NC_137843.1, forward strand.
GACTAAAAAGGAACGATACTATATCAATGTTTTTTTCTAGGTACTACTACAAGGAGTTTCCACCGCCTTTGGCGAGTGGACTAATCTCCCGCGGGAGCTTGTAAGATACCTCGATGGGCAGCATCCCTCCCAACTGGGATTTTTTCCATACCCAAGACCTTGGGTCCATGGTTAAGGAGCAAGAAGCCCTTAACCCCTCACGCCAACCCCAGTTGGTACGATACTATATCAATGTGAAGCTATGTCCCAATGAATTTAGGGGTTGTGGATAAAGAAAGTCTCTTGCATTGAATTATCAAGCGACTTTTCAAAAAATTCAATGGTTCAAACTAAATACTCTAAGTGGAGTACATACTTGCAGACTTACATTGGCTATAGTTTTATACTCCTGTCAAAAAACAAATTAATAAATAAAGTTTCTTTCTCTTTTGACTTTTATTATGTGGTAATTACCATTCAAATAGGGAAAACATTGCTCCATCCGTCTCTTAATACAAAGGCTCTTTCTAACAATTATTACTCACATAATAAAGAGAAAGAGGTTTTTAATTTAGGGATGGATGAAGTATTATTTAACATGTAGGATAGAGGAATACATTGAAGGAAAACCTTTTATCATATACTTTGAAACGCTAAGTGTTGTTGCCTCGTAACGTGGCTAAAAGTTTAGCTTTATATGTTAGTTATATGATTATTGATGGATCTCAGACCTACATTTGCCAACCAATATTATGTTGAACATAATATCCCTAATTATGACCTGCCTTAAATTAGCTTTATTATATATATTGATATGTTATTAAAACTCTTATTAAAATACATATTAATCTCTTATGACCTATATTAAAAAAATAATAACTTTTATTTTGATATAGTGACCTTTTTAATAACGATTTTTATTTTAAATAGCAACATTATATTCAAAAATAATGACCCTAATATTAGTAATCCTATATAAACTAATATGTGAATCAGGTCTATTTTAAACATTATGTTAATAATTTAACTTTTCGCCAAGTGTCGCGCCACGTTAGATAGATTAAAATAGACTTTATAAGATAAACAAGTTAGTTTAGAATTCTATTTAGATAGAATTTTAGGATAAAATTGTTAGTTTAGAGTGTTATTTTCGATAAAATACCAATATTTCAGATGTACAAATTGAATTATAATTTTATTCAAAAAAATTATTAGATTATAATTCTAAAAAATTATCATAATTTTTTTTTATTTTTATATCATAATATTTTTTTTGAGCGAAGGAAGTAGTTTAAAGTGCAAAACATCCATTTATAATATATACTAATCGTTTAAAATAATATACTTCACAATTCAATAGAATTTTATTACTATGTAGACCTGTAAATTAAGGACGGGTCATGAGTCATCTTGGATTGGGTCACTTCAAGTTACGAGTCAAGAAGTGTTCAACCCTTACCCAAATTTTTGAATTCAGGTCAACCCAACGGGGTTTGAACATTTATTTTATTTAATTTATTTTTTGCTAATTTTTTTTTTAAAATGTATTAAATTAAATCGAACATTTTCGCCAACATTATTATTAGACATTATTTGCCTACTAGATAGTAAATCATCACAAAAGCACATCCAATCCCAACTAATTTTGTATCAATGATATATTTTAAAATTTGACATATACATTAAAAATTTATCTAAAAATTCAATAAACAACCTGGGCATCGCATGGGGACAAAACTATATATATACTAAAATCCACACCAGCAATGACACGTGTCATCTCCCGGTGTGTCCTTATATATTTTTTTAAGAAAATCTATTAATTAAGAAACTAAATCATTGACAAAAATAATATCTATACATATTCCATATTAACACATAGTAATTATTATATTCAAAATAAAAAGATTACACAAATCTTTTTACAAAAATTGGACAACTATAAACCAAAAATCAAATTCTTAAAAATAATTTGTGATTGCTTAGAGTTTTTGCCTACTTTTGTTTTAGTTGTGTATTAGGAGCTAACATATCACATACTTTTATTGTCTCAAAAAAAAAAAAAAAATCATATAATTTTATTATTCCTCGGCTAATTTTTTTAATGATTATATTACTTCTCAATCAATCAATAATCTATAATTATATAAAACTATAGATCACCGTGTATGACACGGGATCTAACCTAGTGATAACACTATTGTGAACCACGTCCAGTCGTCCACACAAGTTTTAATAAAAAAGATAAAATTAGGGTTACTATGATCTACGTAATGTTAGCTTGTACTTATAAATTATACCTCATATCCACAATAATATTATTGTGAACCAAATTCCAAAAGTATATTCCAACATTTTATGGATAAAAGAACCTAACCTGAATTAGAAAATACGAAGTAGGAGAGTAGGTACTCCGCTCTATAATACCGGTCAACACGTAGCAAGAACCCAAATTGAGGTTTCTTGAAAAGAACCCATCTAATCTCTTCACATTTCTGTAATTCATTATTATTGTTCAATAAAAATGATGCAAACTTATTTTATTATGTAAAATTATATATTGCCATGTTAGCCAGCAAGAAATATTTTAAAAAAAAAAAAAAAAAAAAAAAAAAAAAAAAAAAAAAAAAAAATACATATAAGACAAAAGCACAAAATTTGACAGCCTCCCTCTATAAAATAAATTAGGGTACCCCCAAAAAGTCCAACTCATTCTTTCAGTCTTTTTCTTGTAAGTGAACATTTTTATCACTAGAAGAGTAAACAATATAATGACTCCAACGATGACTATGGAAGCATGGTTAGCAGAATTGGTAAGACCTTTAATCTCTACTCAGTTTATTTCTCTAGATGTTATATTAATCACCTTGCATTTGTTTTACTTAATACATATGAATTAAAAAGTTACCTAAATGACTGTATTGGTTATTCTTTAATATTTACTATGTATATATGAATCTATTTTAGATCCTCACAAGCTCACACATATTGTAGGTACATTGTTTTTTTTTTTTTTTGCCAAATATCGTAGATATTTATTAAACAGACAATTGACGTTTAATAAATATCTAAAATGTATATACGAATTACTACCAAACTTTGATCAATTGCCCTTTGACCATTGAGGTCTAAAAATGTACTGTGGTAGTAGTGCGGCACGGTTTTAGACTATTTGTTATTGGTCTAGGTACGCTAATTGTAATTAACAAATTGATGGTTTTAATTGTTTGATGTAGGAAATGGATATGGAAATAGATCCAAATAATCCTAGTTTAATAAACGACCCTTATCAGCAAAGTGAACCAACTTTTGAAGAACAACTCGCTGCTACACTTGGTATTGATTTCCCTTATTATCCTATCAACACCACGGTCTCTCTTGAGGGAGATTTTGATAGTATTGATCAATATCTATCGACCCCTCATATTAGCGAAAGCAAAGATTACGAAAATGATAATAATAATAATAATAATAATAATAATAATAATAATAATAATGATAAAGATGACATTGTAAGGTCTGATGTTCAAAAGAGCCAACCATCAAAAAATAAGAAAGAGACGAAGAAGCAAGCAGTGAGTGTTGGCTCAAAGCGAAAACGACAGCCAAGCCAAATCCAAGATCACATTATTGCTGAGAGGAAGCGTCGGGAATTATTGAGCCATATGATCATTTCACTCTCTGCTATGATTCCCGGCCTTAAGAAGGTGACATTTTTTTTTTTTTTACCAATATTCTGAATGATACGGAGTAAAGTTTGTTTGACCATTATTATTAATCTATTTACTATTATGATGTTACATACAGGTCAATAAAACAACAGTCTTAGGATCCGCAATTAAACATATGAAGGAACTTCAAGAGAAAGTAAAGGTACTTGAAAGTATGGTTGCCAAGAGGACTGTGGTAGTCAAAAAAACTAAATTCAAAGCCGACAACGGCAGTAGTGATGATAATGTTTCTCTGTCGACTGTGGATGACTATAGTGGCGGTAGCGATGATGGTGATGGTGATGGTGATGGTGATGATGATGGTTATGGTTATGGTAGTAGTAGAGCTTCATTACCAGAAGTTGAAGTAAAATTAATGGGGAAAATGCTTATATTAAGAGTATGTTGTGAAAAACAGAAGGGCATTTTCGTAAAGTTATTTGTAGAGGCAGAGAAGCATGGTCTGTCCGTTACTAATTTTAACGTTGCACTAATGAACAACACAGCACTAGATATTACCATTATTGCACAGGTGATGATTCCGTCCTCTTCCGCATTCACTTTAATTTGTTTAATCTTATCAATAATATTTTTGTGGATATTAATGAATTTTTACTATAATTATTTCTGCAGGTGGAAAGGGGCTATGACAAGTATGTATCAGATTTGGTTACAACTCTTCGCAACGTCCTTCATTTGGCTAGCTAACAACCATCGTTTTGAATCGAACAGAATAGATTAATTTTATAATGTTGAGCTTGTACTTGTTTCATTTTAGTAATTTAGCTTAAGCTTATCATATCCGACTTTTACTGAATAAAATAGGGAAGTACATGTGCGCATGATATGGCTGCATACGCTCTCATATATGAAACATTTCCATTTTTGTCAACTCAAACTGTTTAACGAGGTTGATAGGCGGTTGCACACGTAGCAAAAATAATAAAGCCGAAATAATCCTCCACAATCACATATAGGGTTAAAAATATAAACTACGTAAGGAAATCAAATAATTAAAACATTTAAAACGAAGTATCACCACGAGTAAAATCAATGCAAGACAAATTTCTACCCAACCAATCAATTATATGTTCACAAGAAATATTAAACACTAAAATGTCTTTCGAGTTCTCAATGTCTTTTCTAATTAACAATCAAACCTACTTCCGTGGAATCATGAAAATTAAAGATTTTAAGTCCCTGACTTCCTAACAATTCATTCTACCTATTTCCACAGAGAATTTCATATCCTTAATTGAAATTATCAAATCCGTCAAAACTCAACTCTTGTTGCGATCACGGTACCCATTACTCCTAGTCTAATATTGGCATAAGCACAATAAATTAAGCAAAAACAAAACACACAATTATTTGAGAATTTAAAATAAAAATTTCCTAAAAATCAAGTATCAATCATATTAGGATTCAATCTAATTCTCTCACCAATGGTTGCATCACCCAATATTTTGTGATTACAAAAATTAAAAGTGTTCACAAGTTATTTCCAGTTATACATTCAACTAGAAGGGTCAAGAAGCTCGTAACGGATTACTGCTCACCAACTTTAGACAGTCTCAAACCCTTAGCAGTTTTGCATATTATTGAAGGATAGGCTTGGTTGAAGAATTGAAGTAATCAGAATTTGTGTCCCAAACCAAGCAGGCATTAAATACGAACAAGATCATCAAAATTATGGATTACTAATTGTACACCTTCAAGCTTAAGATAACACCATGTATAGAGGATGGGATTTATCGAGCAGGTTTAACAGTTTAGGTAACAAAATTACAGGACCAATAGTTTCTACATGCATTTCACCAATACTCTATTAGGTTTATATAAGTTTTATAGCACTCCGCCTCCAGGCCAATAGGGCAGCAGCTCTGCCATTGGAAACATGTTCTGACCTCAAAAATCACGATCCAACTCAGCCAAGGTTTGTGGACACCTTCAGCATCAAGTTACCAGCAAGCAGCTAATCTGGTTAAATGTCGAGTTCTTACTGTTCTCTATGTACAATCAACAATGTTGCCTAGGTAGCTGTTTCAATAGCTTAATGAGCTCATAAGTCTTGGTGTCTTTACCAGAATACAGGCAAAGCTCCAAAGCAGTCAGATTGTCCTGAAATGAATACAGAGAATGTCTTTGATAGTTCATACGACAAGGTTGAGAAAGATTAATAAGATCTATACTGGAAATTTTATTCTCAATATAACAGAAATGAAAAACCAATGCAAATGCCTAAAGGCTTGTACAATATCATAGGTTCAATTCTTATTTCTCTAAGGCAAAATTGGCTGGAATAACACATTATTACTTGAGTGCGCTCAATCGCATGAACTTTAACTGGAGCAATAATGAATTGGAGAAAGGAGTTAAAGAAGAGGTTTTGAGGTTATGAAAAGCCTACTGAGCTTGGTTTGATTTGATGTTTTGAAACTTGGTTTGATGATGAAAATGGATGCTAATTTATTGGGAGAAAAGAATTGTCTCAACCTTGGACAAACCCCAATTACAAAGAATATAGTAGTCACGTGAAGGGGAGGGGGTTACAACAAAAACAACAACAATAACGTCTTAGTCCCAAAATGATTTGTGGTTGGCTAACATGAATCGTCATAAGGAATCGTACGATATACAGAAAAGGACAAAATAAAATAATCATTTAAAAGAGTTTGAAAAAAGGTGAGTAAAGTGAGCAAACAAAGGAGCATAACCATAGAAATTAAAATAAAAATTAAAAAGAGCTGGAATGCGGTGAAATATCTGACACCAGAAATGCAATTTCTGACAGATAGTGTAGTGCAGGTGCCTCCCCTTTTACTCCACAGACTCAGAAAGAGGCTTAAAATGTAATAGGGCTTAATGACCCTGTGACACCACCAGTGGTCCTCACCTACTCCAGGAGGAAGGAACGCACTAAGAGGATCACTAACGGACCTCTGACTACAGCAGAGCAGCCAAATGCACCCACCCCAATCAACAAAGAACAGATGGCAGCAAATGATGGGAAAGAGAGCAGCACATAAGACAAAATCAGCAGCCAGTAGTAATCATTCAGGGAATTGCTTGTACATATAAAAAGGGGAGAGAGACTGATGAGGTAGGCAACTTGTGATTGAGTTTTGTGGAGATTGGTAACCTAAAGTTACCCTTGTAGAGAGTGGCAGGCTAAACCCACTGTTTGTAAGAAACCTTTATTTTGAGCATTTCTTAATCCAAGATTCAATCTTTCTCCCTCAAATCTTGTTATTTGTGTCTTGTTTGTGTGTGCTGATCTGAATCCATTCCACATAACCATAGAATAATACCCAAATTCTCTCTGCACTTGGGCCACCCTAAGGTGGTGTGGACACTGGACAGGATATAAAAACAAGCAGAGAACAGACTTTCAACCTCAACTCCTCAAGGTTGAAAGGCGTATCCTTCCCAACTATATGACCACACTTTCTTGATGCATTATATGGAGGAAAGTCAGGAAACAAAACACTTGAAATTAGATAATACCAAGTATTCTTCAAGTGCATACACTAACAAATCAATCACCCAATAATTCAATACACAAACATTCTCAAAAACAATGCAAGTGATAATGAAGTATTAGAAACTTGCCTTGTTCTTTAGTGTCTTATCTGCTCCTTTCATTAAGAGGAGCCTCACAACATCTGTTCTTCGAGCCTGAACAGCAAGATGCAATGGAGTCCACCCATCCTTCAAAAGGAAAGAATAATAGCATATTTAATATATTGTTTCAGAGGTTCATTAAATAAAAAGTCACCAACAAGCAGAAATGAATGCTCATACATTGTCTTGGAGATTAATATCAACATTGTGCAGCAACAGTGTTTTAATAATCTGACTTGACGCGGTTCGAACAGCATAATGCATAAAAGTTGCCCCATCCTGCAAGCATCAGTAAAACATACCAGATCATCATACTTTGCAGAATGATCACAAGGAGGAAAATATACTTGTAGCTATTAAACAACAACGACAAACAATCTGTCAAGTCAGCAATCATTATACAATATGAAAACCTTGGAAGCTGAAAAGTTCACATATATTGAATGTCTGGAGCTAAATTGTAGGACAGCCAGTAAATAGAAATAGTATAAAAGTCAAGGAGCAGCACTGAAGTGAATTGATCGTCAGATCTCAAGCCAGCTCTTGTTCTACTAATCATGGGTTTACTTTCAAAAGTTTATGCAGTGATATAAGAAGAGATGTGTCAGCCTGTTAGATATGCTTATGAAAGATAACATTCAATGGTCTATGCCTTTTCTCGTTCTTAAAATAAAAAACACCTCTAGTCGTCCTCAAGCACTCTTGTTCGTGTCAATTTCATTTATACCCCTCAGATGTACTAGTAAACCCAAAGCTTAGCACAACTGTTCATTGAACTCCCAAATAAGTAGAAAATGAGTGTTGATGTACCGTAAACATGATTCAACTGGGTGTACAGAAGAAGCACTACTTGGGCATGCCTGTAATGGAGGCATAGACCTATGTGCCTCAGTGCACCAAAACAACCCATGTGACCAAATTCCTCTTCAGCTCTTTTCCTTCTTTGATTAAAGATAAAATAATTCAGTAGTTGAAAAAAGGAAAATCATGTTTTCATAAGGCGAATCAATGAATAAACATCCTTGCAAAACTTTGAGCCTCAAAATCACGATGCATATCCATGACTCCAATCACTCCATTTATCGCCTTGGTTCTTGGACATCAGGACCCTTTGGGCCTTACTGTGCCTTGCACTTTTTTCTAAAGCTAATATCACTACTACAGGAAGGCTTGCAGCTGATCAAATAAACAAAATTAGTGTCGCTAAGCCAGCCCCATATACAAGGCCCCATATATGAGAGGCAGCTTCAACAATGCAGAAAAATATACAATACGATGGCACAAACTCAAACTTAAAGCTTCAAAACATCAGGAATGGAGTGTATAAAAGATGGAAGAAACTTTCTTCAAACCTTGTCACGAGCAAAAGGATCAGCTGATTCTCTCAGCAAATAATTTATTATAGCCTGCTTTTTACAAGTTATTGCTTTATGAAGTGCAGTTAAGCCGTCCTGGAAAAAGAAAAATGACAGACCAATATCAGACTAAGAAGTTAAGAAAAGTGAAAGGCACCATACATGAAAGCAAGATAATGATAATTGATGAAGGGTTGCAGCATGAATACAGCTGCGAGCCTAACCTGATCAGCAGCATTGATATCAACATCATGTTTTAACAAAGTATTCACAAGGTAAAATTCTCCAGATGCAGCAAGAGTGTGCAGAGGCAGCCATTTTTGCTGCAAAATCAAAATTCCCATTCAAATTTGGCAATGGCGAGAACAGTAAACATATCAGTATCCATGAAACATCACCGGTTGTTTAATTGCTATCATAATAATTACATTTTTAACAATACAATCAACAAAGCCTCATTCCATCTAAAGAACAAAAAAAAAAAAAAAAAAAAAAAAAAAAAAAAAAAAAAGAAAAAAAAAACCATCTCAAGCATCATTTGAGAAAGCACCCCAGCTAAAATACCCACATTGGCTGCCTAATACAACTCTTTGATTTCAAATTTAACCATAGGTAGCGAAGAACTTACAGAAGTAGCAGCTGCAAGTCTAGGTCTCTTCGCATTCATTAGGGCCTTCTCTTCCTTTGTAAACAACACTTGACCTTGACGTCCTACATTTGCAACAACATAGAAAGATAAACTTCAGGACTTTCCATGTTAATGCAATTGAATTTTATAGAATGAAATATGACCTTTAAATTGTTATTTTACATGAAACTTAATAATCTTGAAATAGAGAACATGACAGCCCACAACTTCAATGTTATCCTAGTTTCTTTTCTCATAACAATCCCAAAAATAGTTTAACAACCATGGTCTTTATTTCTTTAACTACTGGTAAACCAAAATTTGAAAGGATGTTTACACAATTAGACAAATCTCATTTTCCCAGCAATTTCGAAATTCAATACTACAGAACTACATATAATAAGTAAAGTTAAGTCCAAATAAATATGGCATAATCTGTAACTTTTACTTCGTATATGAATTGTCGTGACTAAACGTGTATATCCAATACACCCGTTGTACACACGACACAAACATAATATAATAATATACAAAGATGAGAGAAGAAGATAGTACTACCATCCGATTTTTCACTAGGCTGATAGTTGCCACTGTTGAAGAACTCTGTAATATCATCCAATCCACGACCATAAACAGCCCATCTCGGATTCTTCGGTTCAACCCTAGAATCTACAGTCTCTCTCCTATGCTTTGCAACACCATCATCATCAGCATCATCACCACTTCCCTCATTTTCGGCACGAAACGAAGGCGGGTCATCAAAAACAACAGGGTTCAATTGAGACAATTTCTCCTCCCTTAACCTCAAATACTCCTGCATATTCACATTAATCATCTTCCTCTTCACAACTTTCTGCCCAAATTCCATTTCCTGAGCAATTTTTCTCCTTTCTTTCTTGGTCAAATTGATTTCCTCCACAATTGAGTTCCATTTTTCTGGGATTAAATTCTGGGGTTCAATACTTTCTTCTTGTTTTTGCCTCGATTTTGATTTCTGGGTAGTTTCAGAAACTGAAGAAATTTGAGGGTTTAGTTCTTCCTCAATATATGGGTCCTCAAAAACCCCATCTTCAAAAATTAAACAATCCCCAATTACCTGTTCTTCATCTTCGAAGTTTGAGGTTGCAAATTGGAAATTTTGGGAGTGTGAAGGAAACGCATGGCAGAAGACATGGGAGGAGAGAGAATTGAGGAGTTTAAGAGAGTTAGAATGGGAAGAGTAAAGGCAGGAGAGAAAGGAGGGTGGGAGGAGAGAGATTGTTTTAGGGTAGTGAGAATGGGTGAGTGATAACTTTGGTGTTGTTGCTCCTACTGCAACTGTTGCTGCTGGTGACATTGTTGGTGTAGATTGAAATATTGAAACAAGATATGTGTTGACTGTTGAGTTTATGCTCTTAATTTCTTAATTTGATAATTCCCTTGCCGTTTGAAGCAAATTTGACAAATTTCAAGTTTCTCCGTTTGTTTCTAAAGTTGCAAAATAAAAAATACATTCATTTATTATTGGTAAAATTATATCACTGATATCAACTTAGGAGTATGTTACAAATATTGACACAAACTTGTATCACTCGTTAAATTGACATCAACTTGCCCAAAACAAGAATAAAATTGACATTAAAGGCACTTAACATCAATAATACTCTACATATGAGTATATGACATCTATATAGTCTTATCTTTCCAACAAATTAAACTTTTTGAAGCAAATGATTGTTGAAAAGCAATTTTATACTTGTATACGGGTTGAAAGTTACGTAAAATTAGTTGTTCAGTGCTGTTTATGTCAATTTTGTAATTTTTGTACCAAGTTGGTGTCACTTTAGCAAGTGATATAAGTTAGTGTCAATAATTGAAAAAATTCACTGAACAACTAATGTCAATTATTGTAATTTTCCCATTATTTTTTATTATCCATTAGCAACACAAGTAGCCGTTTAATCCTATATCTATTATGTTTAAAATTTTACAAAATTAATCTCTTGAAAAACAAATTTGTTATTTGTTTGAGAATTAAAACAATCTCATCAAATTTTACCATCGTGTTGTATGTGGTTATGAGTGTAAATGAGCTGATGTATTCACAAAATTAAATACAGTATTTGCGAACAAGCTCAAGCAACACTTATTTGTTAAACTTAAATAGGGTGCTGATATTGCCATGAAAAAAAAAGGTCACTTCAATGCTAATATTATCTACCGCTGCCTGTAATATCTTATGAAAATCTATAAATGTCAAACTTATTAATTCAATTAAATATTTTATAATCTTTTGTTGTCAATTATCTTTTGTTACATATAATTTTTAGTAGCTAAATATTCCGATTAAAATTTTTCCAAATTCCATCCATTGATTATTTTTTCAAATCTGCCACCACTAATTATTCACCATTATAGACCACTGTCAATATAATCCTCTTGCAATTACTAGTCCATTTACACGATTCACATAATTTTTATCTATCCCATGGTGAAAGTGCACCAAATTCAATTCCTCTTAATGCATCTCCTCTTAAAAAAAAATGTTTATAAAGTGTGAAAGATTTTTAATTGAAATATTCAGCTATAAATAAAATTATTGGTAACAAAAGATTACAAATCATTATTGGGAAAAAAATTGGTTATTAAAAGAATACAAACTATTTTATTGAATCAATCCGTTTGACATTTATAGATTCTCATCCATAGATTACAGGTCATGGGTAGATAATTTGACCTTGAAATTATTTTATTTTATTTTTTTTTTTTTTTTTTGCCTTGGCAATTAAATATCAACAACAAAATATCAATACATCCCTACCTTATAAAAAGTTTAAGAAAGCTCTTATGAATAGTGCAGGGATATTTATATCCCTAAAAATGTTCTTTTACATATTTACCTCCATTTCCCTATCTTATAAAAATTTTAAGAAATCTCTTATGAATAGTGCATGGACATTTATATCCCTAAAAATGTTCTTTTACATATTTGCCTTCATTGAATTCAAAAGCCTTAAAAGTGTCTCTTGAATCACCACAATTAATTAATTATTTGTACTTATTTCAATATCCATACCTTATAAAAAGTTTAAGAAAGCTCTTATGAATAGTGCATGGACATTTATATTCTTAAAATATTTTTTTACATATTTGCCTCCATTGCATTCAAAAGCCTTAAAAGTGTCTCTTGAATCACTGAAATTGATTAATTATTTGTACTTATTTCAATATTTAAAACATCTTATAGTTTCTCCATTTTTTTTTCCTATTTGGAATATAAACACTATTTAATATAAAGTATTCTAAATTGATTTTAATATGTATGGAGTACAAAAATTACAAAGTATAAAATTGTATGATAAGTCTAATTTATTTAATTCGTCTCTTTAAGTACTTAAAAATTACCATGCTAATAGATATAAAAATATACCAGGCAAATAGCATAAGGCATAAAGGTCATCAATAACAAATCTCCTTAAAGAGCTAGCTATAACGCGTGCGTAAAAATAATCCCTATTATATAAAGCATTAGAATATACATCAAAACTAAATAAAAAAATCTAAAATAATTTATTGTTGTCATTGTATACTAATTACTCCAATTAAAAAATTTATCAAGTAGTTAATTAATTTTTAAGCATTTAATATAAAGAGGTAATTATTCAAAATATCACATGGAGCAAAACTCGAGTCACACAGAGGATTAATCTTATAAACATCAGGATAAGATGTGTGTGTGGTTTTTTTAGGGTGCAAAAATAGGATGTGATACTATTAATACTCCAAAATTCCCAAAACTCCCAATCAATACTTAATGTGTACTAAAACCCGATGTGTTTAACCAGCAAGGTACTCTATTTAGCACACTACTAGTATCAGTAATTCAATAGTAGCAGTCTAGCAGAAGTCTTTAATTGCACATTAAAAGTGGATTAACAGCTTCGTTTAAACAAAGCTAATTCATTTAATAACAAGCGCACTAAAATACACTTGACTGTCAATTCACATGAGCTACAGTCTGTCACCTGCATCAAATGTTCAGATAAATCTGTGGTCAACTTATGCAAAATTTAAGACAGTATGAAAATATTGCAGCTTGCCGTTTTTCTTGCCTTGTACAGCTATACTGGTGCACGCAAACTAATTGGCTAGCTTTATACTCCGGACTAATAATGCTTCCTTCACTTCCTACCCTTCTAGCTCTGCGGCCAATGCACGCCATTTCGTGTATTCATTGGTTCGTCAGATTACATTACAGGGTAACACAGGGAAAAAATACACAGCGTTAGGAAGTAATTATCATCTAGGTACATAAACAGATTCATGTTTGTTAGTCAACTTTTCTGTAAATCATGAAAACCTTTACAATAAGTCCTTTAACTCTCATTTTCCTCATAATCTTGTCTAGTATATTGAGTCCTTTGCCAGTGGAATCCTGTAATGCCATAGATAAAGAGGCATTGCTTGAATTCAACCGCGGGATCAAGTATGATAACTTATTACTCCTAGCAACATGGGTCCCTAGGACCGACTGTTGCGTGGACTGGGGTGGTGTGACATGTGATGCTGCCACCGGAAGAGTGGTTCAAATATATGTAGCCGGCTATACACAAGAGTTTGTTGCACCTATTTTCATGAAAGGTACACTCTCCCCTTTCCTTGGCAATCTTACCTATCTTAAATTCCTTAATCTTGCGAACCTACAAGGGTTAACTGGTCCAATCCCTCCTCAACTAGGAAAGTTATCTCATTTAACCCATCTTTTACTATACAACAACCATTTCAATGGTTTAATACCCACTTCCCTGTGTAACCTCCATAAGCTAGAACATCTCTCCCTCGCCGACAATAGCCTCTCTGGCACTATACCCTATTCGTTTTTTCGATCTATGAAGTCACTCTCAATACTAGAACTCCAAAGAAATAAATTAGTAGGTTCAATACCACATTCGACTACAAATCTTATTTCACTTGAGCAGCTTGATCTTAGCAATAATGCTTTATCCGGTGAAATTCCGCCTTCTATTGGCAAACTTAAGAGCCTTGACTATATAGATTTGACCTATAATAATATTGGTGGAAGGATACCAGATTCCATAGGTGAACTCTTACTATTAGAAAACATTATCTTCAGCTATAACAACCTTACTGGACCAATACCAAATTCTAAACTATCCCAATTAAAACACTTATACTTAGACCACAATCAAATTAATGGAACCATTCCAAAATCTATAGGTGATCTCTCTCTTTTGATAAATTTAGACCTCGAAAATAATAGAATCGTTGGAACTATTCCTTCCTCCATTGACGGCCTTGTTTCTTTACTACGTATTAATTTAGGTTAAATAAACTAACTGGAGTTATACCTGATGATTCCATAGGCAAGCTTACTAAAATCCAGAATATTGTCTTAGAAAACAACATGATTACAGGGGAATTGCCACAAACTATAGGACATCTAACTCAATTAAGTGAGATATCGGCCTCAAACAATCAGCTTATAGGACCAATACCTTCAAGTTTTGGATATCTCGAGTGCCTGACATCGTTAAAATTATCTAACAATAAGCTAATTGGCCCTCTCCCTCCCCAGCTTGCTAAGCTAGAATCCTTAGACAAACTCGGTTTGTCATACAATCCACTCGAGTTAATCGGAATACCAACTTGGATATCCAATTTAAACCTTGTTGATTTAGCATTAGCCGGAACAGGGATCAAAGGGCAGTTCCCAGAGTGGCTATCATCCTCGTCCATAAGTTACCTCGACTTATCGAGTAATCAACTTACAGGAAAGTTGCCTACATGGATAGGGAACATGAATTTGGAGTTCCTCAACATCTCTAATAATCAATTCTACTCAACCATTCCGGTTGAATTCAAGAACCTTTACGGCCTCTCAAACCTTGATCTTCACTCAAACAACTTCTATGGTCCCTTGGGAGTAATTTTTAATAAAGAAGGCGTGCACTACAACTCCATCGAC
The DNA here is from genome assembly GCF_948465745.1 of Chenopodium album. Lineage (NCBI taxonomy): Eukaryota > Viridiplantae > Streptophyta > Magnoliopsida > Caryophyllales > Amaranthaceae > Chenopodium > Chenopodium album. Next base: position 48,982,376 of record NC_137843.1, read on the forward strand.
GTGTCTTACAATAGGTTCAATGGTGAAATTGACAAAAATATAGGTAACATCCCTACTATGAGCTCTATAACTTCCTTGATCTTGTCGAATAACCCATTAGAAGGATCGATACCAAGCTCGATAGGTAACTTACACAAGTTGCGGGTTTTGAAGATGGTTTCTAACCGGCTTACAGGAAGAATTCCTCAAGAAGTTGGAAATGCCAAGCAATTGACGACGATTTTGTTATCGAGGAATAGATTGAGTGGAAGTATTCCTAAGAAGGTGTTGAATTTGGCGAACTTTCAAGAGTTTGATGTATCAAGGAATCAACTAAGTGGAAAAATTCCTCCCCACTATTCAAGTATTCCTGCTTCTGCATTTTCACGTAATCTAGGCCTTTGTGATGCTCCTCTCCCTCTTTATTTGTAAGAATTAGTATTATTTTTAGATAACCAACACAAGTACACAACCATTTAAAGTTAATTGTTGTAGTCAAGAATTGGTTTATTTGCTCTATCAAGTATATACAAGTGTATTTCTAGGAAAATAATATTTATCAAGAAAATAATTTGCCAACTTTATAAACTCGTAACTCGTTACATAATGTGGTAATGTATTGTCTATAGAATAAAAATTTAAAATTATTTTACTTTAATTGAATTTTTCATAACTTTAATTTTCAATCATCATTCATATCTCCAATTGCCAGGGGGAAGGCTGGCATGGGCCCGGCTCCCATGGCCCATATATATATACGAAGTATATTTTTATGAAATTTCAACTCCATGTGAAATAATTTGAATATTTGAAGATGCATGGACTCTACTACCCATTGTATAAAATGGCTCAAGGCGTTTTAGAGTTCCTTGCACCTAAAGCGTGCTTGATCAGTGCACTTCAATGAAGTGAGGTGCATATAATAAACAATAAAAAAAAAAAAAAAATTTGTGCGCCTCAGTCGCTTTAAGTTGCGCTTTGGTAGTTTGGTGCGGCTCATCGAAATCGCCTCGCCTAGACCACAAAAAGTGCATGACCCCTAATGCTAGGCGCCTTTAGGCGCTCCTTTTCAAATCCTGCCTGGACAATCCTTTTGTATTTGGGGTAATTTCATTTACAAATGCAAAGTCATTTTTAAGAATTAATTCTTGTATGACTTAGCTGTTTGTCATAGTATTGCATGTTAAAGGATTGCTACCCACGTTCAAACAATGAAGGTAGAAAATGGGAAGCACGAAACGCTGTTAGTTGATTGCAATTGTATAAAAGAGTGCAACCTATCAAAGTAGCTAGAGTTGACCCTTCAGCTGCTATATATTGCTTCAGATAGAATAAGTCACAACAAGCTATACACTCTTCTAGATCCATCTTTATCCATCTTAAAATGAGGCAAAAGAATGGCTACTCGTTGTCATTGCTCTCCATATGCTTGTAGCTTTTACTAATCATATACGCGTTGAAGCCAGATTACTCCACGGAAAAGGGCGTGTCAATGCTACTGTCAAAGTACCTGGTTCGCCGGATGCAGAAGATATACATGTTGAAGCCAGATTACTCCACGGAAAAGTACATGCTAATGTTGTAATTTCTAGTTCATCACCAAAAACACCTGCTGGTTCACCTCAACAAATACCAGTTCCACCTGGTACACAACAAACACCAAGCTCATCGTCTAGTCCGCCACAAACAGCAAGCCCACTGACCCTATTGTTGGAGGAGGAGGAAGAGGAGGAGATTATTATGGTTATTATGATTATGATTATGGTCACGGATAATATGATTATGGTCACGGATAATTTGATAAGTCTCATTAGAAATTAGACAAAAAATTTTAAAAATAAATAAATAAATAAGTCGTCACAGATTAACTAATTATTCTGATTCTGATATTGATTATTTGGTGAGTATAAGTAGTTCTTCACTTGCATTGTGATTTTTGTTTGTCTATTACATGGTTGTAGGGTACATATCGCAATCCAAGATTATTTTTGCTGTTTATTTGAGTTTTTAACCTAGTAATTGGCTCTTGGTATACCCAATTAAAACAATCTAAAAAGTAGGAAAATTTGCATGGAAGTTTCTTTAAGTGGTCGATTTTGTGAGAAGGCCCTTTTATAAAAAAGGTTGCTGTTAGGAATTGTTTTTCCTTGGCTTCTATTAGAGTATGAACAACTATATTTATACATCCTAACAAGAGAGCATGCAAATCACAAATGCCCAACTTGCCAAGTAAATACAGAAATTGGTTTTTACTTAAGGCCTTAGTGAATATATCCGCTAGTTGATCAGTCGTCTTCACATAAGACGGACGGATAACTCCTTCCTGAATTGCATCCCTAACATAATGACAATGAACCTCAATATGTTTAGTAAGTTCGTGGAAGACCGGATTCTGCGCGATATATATATATATATATATATATATATATATATATATATATATATATATATATATATATATATATATATATATATATATATATATATATAACGCGGATTGACTATCACAAAACAAGCTCATCGCACGTGGATGCGAGACTCCCAAACTATCGAGTAGTGCCTTCAACCATTTTAACTCATCAGTGATATGAGACATCGAACGATCCTCTGCCTCTGCAGAAGACTTAGAAACAATATGTTTCTTCTTAGTCTTCCAAGAAATAGGGGAAGCACCTAGAAACACCAACCAACCAGAAATCGATCGTCTCGTCAAAGGACAACTAGCCCAATCCGAGTCACACCAACCTGTCAAATGTAGATCACAAACTGAGCTCAAAAAGATTCCTTGGCTCGAACATCCTTTCAAGTAACGCACCGTACGAAGGGCGGCCTCCCAATGGTCCTGACGCGGTTGTTGCATAAATTGAGATAAGATATGAACCGCGTAAGACAAATTAGGTCTAGTGAAAGACAAATAAATCAAACGACCCACAAGACGACGATACATTTCAGGATCAGAATTAAGGGGTGACTCTGATTTAGCTAGAGTATGATTCTGCTCAATGGGAGTATCTGCCGGACGCGCCCCTAGCAAACCAGACTCTGCTATAATATCAAGTGTATACTTCTGTTGACATAAAAATATGCCCTCCTGACTTTGTGCAAGTGCAATACCAAGAAAGTACTTCAACACACCCAAATCTTTCATATGAAAACAGTTACTCAGATATGATTTGAATGTTGAAATTGCAAAATAATCATTGCCCGCGATTATTAAATCATCAACATACACCAGAACACTAAGATGAATAGTGCCATTATTAAGAATAAATAGAGAGTAGTTTAGGGTACGATTGCATAAATCCGTACCTTTTTAGAGAGCCGGCCAATTTAGAAAACCAACAATGAGGTGTCTGTCCACTACAAGAAATAGGTCATTTTGCGACGGAAACCTTGCAACGGACTACAATTCCGTCGCAAAAAGGGTTAATTTGCGAGGGAATAAATTCCGTCGCAACTTTGCGACGGAAACAAACTTTTGCGACGGAATTTCCGTCGCAAAGTTTGCGACGGAATTTATTCCCTCGCAAAAGTTTGTTTGCGACGGAAATAATCGTCGCAAAACAATATTAAAAAAAAAATAAAAAAAAAACATTTTGCGACGGATTCTGCGACGGAAATTCCGTCGCAAAAAGTTTTTAAATTTTTTTAAAAAAACTGAAGTTTCGCTGAAGGAGAGAGAAAAAGAAAACGAAGAACAGAAAGAGGAAAGCGTAGAGAGAGATAGAGGAAAGCGTAGAGAGAGAAAGAAAATCCGGCCACTTCACCGCCGCTGTCGCCACCGGAACGACCGGAATCCGGCCACTCACACCTACTAACGCCCACCCCTTCCGTTCACTCCCACTCACGCGCACTCACGCCCACCCACGCCACCCCCTCCGTTCAAGCCCACTCACGCCCCTCCGTTCGCCGGCGGTGTGCAGCCACCACACCACCCTCCTTCCGGCAGCCGGATTTCCGCCACAACACCCTCAAATCCCGGTGAGTATTCCACTATCCCCCTTTGTTTTTGTTTTCAATTTAATTTTAATGTAAACCCTAACTTTTTCTAATTATGTTTTTTAATTTAATTTGTAACTAAATTTTATTATTTAATTACTTGTGTTTAGTGTAGTGTAGTTTAATTTATATTGCAATGTTAGAATTAGTTTAATTTTTAAGATATATTGCAATGTTAGAATTAGTTTATATTGCAATGTTAGAATTAGTTTAATTTTTAAGATATATTGCAATGTTAGAATTACAGCTCGATGCTCGAGTGGAGGCTCGAGTGGCAGAACGGATGGCTGAAATCGAGAGGAAGAACAAGGAGTTCTTAGAGGAGTTAGCCAGTAGATTTACAGGATTGACCACTCCTTTCACTTGTTCTACGATTCAGCCTCAGATTCGAGACCCCAGGAACGACCCGGGTGGTGGTGGTGGTGGTGGTGCAGGCCAAGGACAGCCAGCTTGTGTTTAGTTAGGTGTCATTTTTCGATTTTTGTATATGGATGACATTGTAGTTTAAAAAATTATATCATGTACCGTACTTGGTAGTTACGGCTACGTGTTGTATATATTTGAATTATGTTAGGGCGTGGACTTTTTGACTGAAATTATTTTAAATGCACGTATTTTATTAAACAAGATTGCATGAATACAGGTTCCAGGAAAACAAAACAAAATACAAAAAAATTAAACAGGATTGCAGGAATACAGGTTCCAGGAAAAAAAAACAAAATACAAAAAAAAAAAAAAATTAAAATTACAATAACTTTGCGACGGAATTTCCGTCGCAAAATTTGTGACGGAATTACATTCCGTCGCAAAATTTGTGACGGAAATTCCGTCGCAAAAGAATCCATTTTGCGACGGAAATACATTCCGTCGCAAAATTTGTGACGGAATATTCCGTCGCAAAATGACTCCTCTTGCTACGGAATTTTCGTCGCAAATGTTGTTTTCAGCTACAACTACCTTTCCGTCGCAAAATCCGTCGCAAAGTGACTTTGCGACGGATATTCCGTCACAAAAGGACTGTTTGCTACGAAAGTTCGAGCGACGCCATGCCTGTGACGGAAATCCGTCGCAAAGTCACTTTGCGACGGAATTTTGCCAGTTTGCGACGAATTATTTCCGTCGCAAAACGGCCCTTTTCTTGTAGTGGTCGTAGACCATTGTTGGTGTCGTTCGAAGCGCGCCTACGTTAGCATGTTGTGAATATGCTTGACACTCTTAGGAAGTGGTAATTGACATATACGATTAGGGACAACGATTATGGACAAGGAAAGTAGGGAGCCGCCAACAAGTTTTTAAGGAACTTGTAAACCGTTCACGGATCATAAAAAGCAACCGCGATAAAGGGAAAACGAAAGGTGACAACGATTGACCCGTGAAGGTTACACCCCATTCATAATCCATGAGATTACTATCTCCATATGGTTCGAAAAGACGAAAGGAGGATCGGGGATGATGGTACGAAGTGAGTCATGGAGTCACATTTGCCCGTATTGGCCTCTACTAGATTCTTATAGTGAAAAGTATTCCATGCGATCTCAAAGGCATACAAACAAAGATTCAATTTGCTCCAAACTATTATTAGGCTAAATTGGTTGAATATTAATGCAACACATAATTCTAAAACATTTGTGATCACTTAATTAAATAACAAGATTAAAAAGGAACCTAAACCAGTTGTCCAAATTATCTTATTAGGCGTGATATTCAATTACATATTCCCTTTAACATGCAATATAGTGATCAATAAATATAATAGAATCAACATCAATATTGGAAGCAATTTAACAATAAATCGTTAGTCAAATAAAATAATAATAATAAACCTAATCATGATACTAGCAATATTAAAATAAAATAAATAATTAAATTAATTAATTACTCACATTTCGCGCGCTCCTTTAAATTACTACATCATGAATAAATTATAAGTAACTTCAATAAAAATATAAATCAAATTGAAACAATTAAATTAAAAAGTAGAGTTGATTTGGTCCAAACCCTCAGTTAATTCTACCTTTCACGCCTTGGTTTAAGGACGGAACCTCGGGTCAAGTATGGACTCCTTAGAGTGCTTAGGGTAGGAATAGTGAGAGAATAGGGAGGCTAGTATTTAGGCTAAAGAGGGAGAAGAGAATGATTTTGGTGTAGGGAGAAAGAGAATGATTTTCGGTGCATAAGAGAGGAAGAGAGAATGATTGGGTGATCAACCTTGTTGATGATTGAAAAAGGGGTGATATGACCTCTATTTATAAAGAAAAAAAGAAGGGTCGAAGGATCAAGAAAAGATCCGAATTTGAATCATAATAAAACTCTTGCGATAGGCAGTAGTTTTTGCGGTTTTTGTTTTTTATCATATCTTTTGATCCAGAAATTGGAATAAGATAAATAATATACTGTTGGAAATCTCTTGAAGTCTAATTTTTAACACAATTGAAATCAGATTAAAATCATTTGTAGAATAAAAGATATGGCCGAAATAGTGGGACGGTATCAGTTTTGGATAAAGTTTTGTACTTCTTTTATATCCTTTTCGTTATAGCTCGGAATTAATATTATAATATATCATTAAAAAGATAATTTCAAAAGCTTTCCAACCATTTCAGAGTTGGATAAAAACTATGAGGCACGAAAATCATATCTGACGATCTTTGAACGTCTTTCAATTCTAATAGAATTAGGACTTTCAAAAAGAGGAGTTTTATTCAATTTCAAACTCTTTAATCTTATCTTTTCAAAAAGAATAATTAAGATCTTTTAGAAACTTATAGAAGCTTATAATTAATCCTAATTGGTTTAGGATTGGGATTAAAGCCTTTGGACCCTCCACATGATCATTAGGTCGTAGGTAAGGTGGGCTTAGGTTCAATTTGGACTCAGTTTAGTATTTTGGCCATAACTTATTCGTTATAACTCGGATTTGGGCTTATAATATATCGTTGGAAAGCTCTTTTCAAATTTTCAAGAACTATCTAAATATTCAATTATTGGACCCATATTATGGACCAAAATAAACTGGTATAAAAGTTTTTATAAAAAGGACACGAAATGAATGATTTTAAGAGACACGAAATGAATTATTTTAAGGGACACAAAATGAATTATTTTGGGTTTAAAGGCATGAAAAGAGGAAAATAAGTTATGGTTTGGGGAAATGGGCTAGGAATTGGGTTGGTTTATGAAATGTATTGAGATTGAATCTGGATTTAAGCACTCCAAGATTAAATACTCAACCTGACCAATAATGACAGTGAAAGGTTGTTCATCATCGGATTTGGTTTTGGGGAGACATTTTTAGGTGTCTACAACCATACAACGAATTTTTCAAGCCAAAGATAACAAGACGAGCTTTTAATCGTTCTACTGTGCCATCAGAATTATGCTTCACCTTGTAAACCCATCTACTCCCGAGAGCCTTCTTCCCCGGAGGTAATTCTGCCATCACCCAAGTCTCATTATCTTCCAAAACAGAGCTTTCTTTTTGCATAGCCTCTTTCTACCCTTCGTGTTGCATGGCCTCCTTGAAATTACATGGCTCATCCGTCGTATCTATAGCTGCAATAAACACACGGTGTCGCATAGAAAATTTGTCACAATTCACAAAATGTGCTAAAGGATAGGGAGTACCTAAGGAGCTCAGATGAGGAGGTGAACTTGGAGTGATAGATGAACTCGGAAGAGATATAGTATGTGCAACATAGTCACGATGCCAACCCGGAGGATGCCGCTCACGTTGTCCACGACCCAAGTCAATAGAAGAAGTAGAAGAGAGGCTCGGACCAGGAAGGAGGCTGCTGTCTGAGGCTGTACCAGCAGTCGCAGTGCTAGCAGAACCAGCAGCAGTGCTGGCAGCCACTGCGATGCTGGTAGAAGCAAGAGTAGGGCTGCCAGACGCTGCAGTGCTGGCAGAAGCAATAGCAGGGCTAGTAGACGCAGGGTGGGCAGAAGCAGTGGCAGCCGCAGCTCGGTTGCGGTTAGGGGTGGCAGCTGCGTCAAGTACAGAAGTAGGGGTGGGAGGTTCTTGAGGAATTTCGGGAACAAGGGAGGTCTCACCCACCTCTAATACATGCTCCAAGTCATCTAAAAAATCCGAATCAATCTCCACATTATTTTGTTCTATATTTTCGGACTATTTTTGTGTATTAAATGGGAACTCCGTCTCATGAAATTGTACATCACGCGACACAAAAATATTGCCCGTTGCAAGATCATATAATATCCACCCCTTTTTACCATGAGGATAGCCAATAAAAACACACTTTTTACTTCGAGGAGCAAATTTGTCAGATTTGGATTTCTGATCATGGGCAAAACAAAGAGAGCCAAACACCTTTAGTTCATCAAAATTCGGTTCTATACCAAATAAAACTTCATAAGGAGTTTTGTTTTAAAGCAATCTAGATGGGTACGATTAATAAGATAAACCGCCCCAAGCACACAATCTTCCCAAAAACCAATAGGCAAATTCCCTTGAAACATCAAAGCACGAGCCACATTAAAGATATGTTAATGTTTTCGCTCAACCCGTCCATTTTGTTGGGGTGTCCCAACGCAAGAAGTTTGAAATAGAATGTCATGTTCATTAAAATACGGAAGCAGACATTTGAATTTTGTACCATTGTCACTCTGGACACCTTTCACAGTCACATCAAATTGAGTCTTAATCATAGCAAAGAAGGAACAAAAAGAAGTAAAAAATTCGATTTTGTCATTTATTAAATACACCCAAACACCCTTAAAGTAATCATCAACAATAGTCAGAAAGTAATGGGCACCACAAGTAGAATGAGTTTTATACGGTCCCCACAAATCGCAATGTATCATTTCAAAAATACTACTAGCACGACTATTACTATCAGGAAAACTGTCTCGGATTTTTTTAGCTAGAGGACAAATTTCACATGTTTTATGTAAACACTTAGTATCAGTACTACCTCGAATAGTAGGAAGAAATTTGACAATTTTCTCCAACGGATGCCCCAAAGGACGATGCCACAACTCAAATGTAGATATCTCCGGACCTGTGATTGCACATACTTTTGGGATACGCCAGAAATAATATAGTCCATCTATTCATTCACCGCCTCCAATTAAGCTCCCCAAGGGTTGATCTTATATAGCACAAGAGAATTAGTTAATCGGACAAAATAATTAGAATCATCAACCAACTTAGACACCGAAATCAAATTGCAAATGCCATCTGCCAAGATAACACGACCCTCCTTAGTAGCCATGGCCTTAGCACCATCGGGAAGACCAACATGACAAGGAATAATGGAGTTAACATCTTATAGAGAGTACTCATTGCAAGTAACATAATGGGATGCACCAGTGTCAATAATCCACGAAATGATAAGAGATCACCGTGAATACGATCAGTAGGACCACCACTCAAAATAGAAGAATTGGCAGAAATAGGGGGCAGAGTAAAGAGGGCAGCAGGAGTAGCAGGTAGAGAAGAAGTGGTAGCAGCGGTCAGAATAGTAGCAGCAACCGGAATGGTAGCAGCGGTCGGAATGGTAGCAGGCAGAGAAGAAGGACGCCCCTTATGGCCATATTTCTTGAGCCACCATTCGGGTAACCCATGAACAAGAAAACAATCGGCATAATCATGCCCCGTATGACGACAATGAGTATAGTAGAGGTTCGACTTATGATTATGTTGTTGAGATAGAAAATTATCATGTTGATTAAATAGTGTAGAAGAAGAAACAAGATTGTTAGTGTCCACCATTGTTAAGCAGAAGAGTTATAGCAGCCCACGCACATCAATACGAGCAACCAAAAGAAAACAGAATCAAGGTAAACCCTTAATTTCGAACCAGCAGGATAAAAAAAGAATGTAGAATTTGATTTTAGGGATTAGAACATAGAATTTAGAATTTAAATTTAGGGATTAGGGATTAGAAAATTTTAGAGTTTTAGGAATTAGAATTTAGAATTTTAGAGGCTCTGATACCATGTCAGGAATTATTTTTCCTTGGTTTCTATTAGAGTATGAACAAGTATATTTATACATCCTAACAAGATATTAGGGATCATAAGATTGGTCCATTAGCTATACAATATCTAAGGCCTAACAGTGGCACAAAAGGTCCTTATATCCCATTTGGGTTGTGGGGAGGGTCCGTTGAACAAACTCCGGCGTTGACTAGAATTTTTCCGGTCAAATAAAGTCACGTGCATAGCACGTGACAACTTTAGTTACCTTATTCGTTTTCCCTTTTCCCTCTTTCCCCCTCGATTTCCCCCTTTTTTCCCCTTATGAAACCCTAATTTCAGACCCAAAGTAATCACAAAGTAATTTCAAGGATTATAAGAATTCAAGATTTATGATTACTTTGGGTCTGAAATTAGGGTTTCATAAGGGTGAAAAGGGGGAAATCGAGGGGAAAAAAGGGGAAAAGGGGGAAATTGTGGGAAAAAGAAGGGAAAAAAAGGTAATTGTAAGGAAGGTGTACCCATCGTAGGGGATCCTTCTCCTTTATGCCCATGGCCCTTTAAAAGCCTAGGACTTTACACTTTGTAGGGTGTATTAGGATTTGAATTCCTGAATCTTTGGGAGACCTTTGAATTAAAGTTGATCCTATCATCATGCTTTTTTGTAAGAAACTAGTAAGGAGTCGACTCGTTCATGCCTTTCTCCCAAGTAGGGTTTAAGGGATATTTAGCATAATCATATTACCCCATGCCCAAATTGGTCTACTTATACCAGAAATGAGTTCGGGAGCGAGGGTACTAAAATAACAGTCCTTTTAGGGAGGAATCGCTATTCTAGCCCTAGTGCGGCCTCTATTAGCTCTTCCCTTTTCACAATTTCATCACCAAACAATATATTCAACGTGGTTCCTAAAAACTAAGTTAGTTGATTTTATTTACAAGCATTAATCATGTAGGAATTACATTGTGAAAGTCGTTATCATTTTATTATTCAAATTCGTGAAAAGAACAATAAATAAACCATATTCGCCTTGACTTAGGTGATAAAACAACAATTAATTATTCTATTCTAATCTTTGATTGACGAAACAATACTATGTGAAATAAATTAATTAAAATTTTGTTTAAAGTGATCAAACAACACTAATTAATCAATTAAACTTATTTAAACAATAAAAGAAAAGTGATTCATCTAAGTGGTCAGGAAACTAATCGTTCTTTTATGTTAAATCTCCGTTTAATGCGTTTATGGACTTTCTTTCTTCTTCGTACCTCCAAGGATTTCAATGGATTCAATTAGGGTTGGAAAGTATTTGGGAAGGGAGAAAAAAAGTAGTATGATAGTAAGAGAACTTGAGAGATTAGGGTTTTAAGAATGTTAGGGTTTAGAATTCTGAATTTTTTGTCCCCTCTAAGGTTGAATGAAGACCCCCATTTATAGGTGTAGGAATCTAGATTTAGGGTTTTAGAGTCGCGGCGTCAGGTGGTGCGCGCAACTGTCGGAGTAGCGCTGGGTGCCGCGCGAATCTCAATGCCGGTGCGGTTTGCCTTATACGAAAACGCGTTTTTAAAACTTCCATAACTTTTGATTGCAAAGTCGGATTAAGGCATGTGAGATATCATTAGAAATCTCTAAATGTTTAATTTCCAATGCTTTTAAAATTAAGTTAAAATCTGTTGTGGATCAAAAGATATGGCCGTTGGAGTGTAAGGGTGTCGGTTTTAGGGCCCGGTTTAGTGTTTTGATCATAACTTCTTCGTTTTAACTCGGAATTGGGCTTATAATATACCGTTGGAAAGCTCTGTGAAAGGGATATCCATATGTATAGGCCTTGTATGGATATGTGATGGTTGGTTTATCTGATTGGCTCGATTTTTAACAATGTAAATTTCATTGAATCTAATCATTGTATTTAACGCATTTGAGTCCGTTATTAATCAAGTTTAAACATGTATGCCCACGTTTTAGGCCTAATTAGTAATCGGACAAGGCTCTAAGGTAAATTGGTCTCAAATATGGGTTTTAACTTACTTCATAATGCATTTCGTAGCCCATAAACACTTCAATTTTGATCTAGCATGAAGAACGGGTTTTTGTAACATTATCGCACATCCTGTCAGGACAGGAGGCCAAAATTAGGTGTCTACAGTAACTTAAGTTGTCACGTGCTATGCACGTGACTTTATTTGGCCGGAAAAATTCTAGTCAACGCCGGAGTTTGGTCAACGGACCCTCCTTACAACCCAAATGGGATATAAGGACCTTTTGTGCCACCTTTTTTTATAAAAGGGTCTTTCTCACAAGGTCGACCTCTAAAAAGGACCTTTCTCGCAAATTTTCCTAAAAAGCATGATAACCTTCTTTCCTGTTTTATACAAAAATTATATATGTTTGGATGTATGATGTATCTAAGGGTATTTTTTGTCCATCTAATATATATTTGTTCATTTTAAAATTTTATAAATGAGCAAAAAAATAATTAAATCACCTTTGGATGCACTTACCTTTATATACAATCGGGTGTACATAAAAGGTTTTGACTATCTTAATGAAGATTCTAAGTTGGTTTTTATTTCATTGTTGATTATAGATAATGATGCAAGTACACAAAACTATACTCGTAATATATAAGTACCCTCTCCGTTCTCGAAAGAATGTCACATTTGTTGGTTTACACGGTTACTCCCTCCATTTTTAAATACTTGCTTCATTTCTTCATGCGCACAATTTTAGGAGAAATTGAAGAACGTAATAAAATATGGAGGTAGTGGGGTAGGTGGAAGAATAAAAAATTGTAAAAAATAAAAGTAGTTGAGAGAATTGAAGGAGAAGAAATATAAAATTATTAGAATATAATTTATGTTGGGTCCACTAGTTTTGAGAAATGAATTAAATATTGTAAAAGTTTTTTAAGTAAGAAAATGAAACAAGTATTTATAAACGACCGAAAATGAAAGTGAAACTAGTATTTACAAACGGAGGGAGTACTAATAACGAATGCTCCAACAATAAATTCACAAAATTGTATTCGTGATATAATTAAGGAAAATTTGTTAAATAAAACCTTTTAAATATATTTTTTTTTTATCAAAAACAGCCTTTTAAATTTTTTTTGCAAAATGAAACCCAAACATAAACTTTTTTTGTAAGTTAAAATCTATAGTCGGAATCTGACCGTTGACTCAATTTTTCCGGCATTGAATCATCACGTGACCTATTTTTTTTTTCCTTTGATATTTTCCCTCTCTCTTCTCTGTTCTAGGACCTTACAAGTTACAACTCCTCCACTAATTTCTTAAATCTACCATGGCTGAGATCGAATTAATGGTAGTAAATTGAACCAACTACTTTAGCCTTTCAAAACCATTAATTCTCATCACTCGCTTCTCCTAATCTCTACTCTTTGTCCTTTTTTATTTTTTTATTTTTTTTTGTACTAATATCACTCGTCACTCCTCTGTACAATACTACAATGGGTAAAAGAACAACTAAATCTGGAGCAAAACGAAGAAGGGGGCTAATTGCAAGATATGTCATAGAAGGTAATTACATTTATAGTGATTGAAAAGGGTGGATTGAATTATAAAATAATATTTTAGCGTTTATAATATTGCAAATTACGTATGAGTGGTAGTGGAGAAATATGCCTTAATTTATGAATTATTCTTGAATACATAACCTCAATATATACTTTAATTTTGTAAACTTTAATATTTGTAACTTTTTTATCCTTAGCTTGGTTGTTGGTTGTATGTCAGTGGTTTTTTTGGATTTTTTTTTGTTTTTTGTATTTTAATAATTGTGCAATTTAAGCCTTAAATGTATGACTTTGATATTGCTTATGTTCGTTAGATTTGAAATCCCCATGTTTCTATGTTTGTATCAGGTTTAAATTGATTTTCCTTTGTTTAAATTGATGGAGCCAATTAACATTAAGCTCCAAACCTTTTCCACGCCAAAAAAAGTTCAGTCCAGTAAAACTGTCCAATTAGGTTCCGTGCAAGATCTTGAAGTAATTGATGAGGAAGAAGAGTTGTCAATAGACGAGGAGGATGACAGTGATGTATGTTTAAGTGAGGAGGACTATGAAGATAATAGTGATGATGACTTATTTGCTATGAATGTGGATCATGGGATTAAGGAAAGAGTGTTGAGTAATGTAGGTGGATTGGGGGAGTTTGTGATAGATGAAGAAATTGAGGACGAAGCTGGTGAGGATAATAATATCTTGATTTCTATTGGTAGTGATGTTGAGTTGAATGATAGTGATGATGAAGTGGTAAATGTTCTTGAATCGGATGACAAAGCTCCAAATTATCTTGTATTTAATCCAGTAGTAAACTTCAAAACTAGGATTAATCTGTATGTAGGATTAAAATTCCCATCCAACACATGCTTTAGGAAGGCTCTAAGACATCATGCTATAAAAAATGGTTATAATTATTACTACTTGTACAACAATAACAAAAGAATCTCTGTTTATTGTGCTAAGAGGTGTGGTTGCCCATGGAAGAGAGCAAGAATACTAGAGTATAAATGTAAGCAAAGAAAGAAGTGCAAGTTTAAGGTTCACTGTAGGAAGGTAAAAGGAGAAGAAACTTGGCAGGTAAAGAGTTTGAGGTTAGAACACATATGTGGTCATCAACATGAAAATCCCAAAGTCACTTCACAGTATCTTGCTAAGAGATACTTAGATGATTGGAGAGATGACCCTACAATGAAACTAAAGAGTTTCATGAAAAGTGTTAGAAGAGAGGTGCAAGTAGAAATAAGCTATTACGGAGCTTATCATGCTAGGCAAAAGGCACTAAAAATGATTTTTGGTGATGTTGCTGTTGAGTATGAAAGGGTGTGGGATTACGCAGATACTATAAGGAGATATAACCCTGAAAGCACAGCCATTGTGAAGGTATAAGGGTTAGAGAAACCACCTCCTTTGTTTCAAATGATGTATATTTGTTTACAACCTCGCAAGGAAGGGTACATAGCTGGTTGCAGGCCTATCTTAGGAGTGGATGGATGTCATCTCGAGGGTCCATACCCCGGAATATTATTAACAGCAGTTGGGAAAGATGGGAACAACAACATCTTTCCAATGGCATGGGCAGTGGTTAAAACAGAGAGCTTCAAAAGCTGGACATGGTTCTTAGAGCTTGTTGTACAAGACATAGCTTCAATGGCATCAGCTGTGACATGGGTGCATGAAAGAGGGGAAGATTTGACATACATGTTTGATAGGCAAAAGGTATTTAAGCGCTTATTAATTTGTGCATTTGTTTTTATGAAATGAACTTCACTACTTACATAGCTACATGTACTAATAATGGTTTTCAACTCTTAATCAAAGGGCTTATTAGAAGCATTCAGAGCAGTAGTACCAAATGCAGAGACAAGATTCTGTTGTAGGCATATATGGTCAAATTTTAAGAACAAGTTTCCAGGGTAGATATATAAGGAACATTTCTAGAAAGCAGCTAGATCATCTACACAGGTAATTTGCATTTGTGTATTCCGTCGTTGTTGTTAATTAAGCATTATTGTTCTTTGATGACTTAATCTCGTGTAATTTACTTTGGTTTGCAACATCATTTCAAACAACATATGGAAGCAGAATTAAAAAGTTGAATATAGAGGCATTCAAATACTTAGAGGCTAGGGGTGAGCACAACCGGGTACCCGGTTGATTTCGACGGACCCGGTCTTGGAACTGGTTGTACCGGGTCCTGTATACTTGGAACTGGTCTTGGAACTGGTTATACCGGGTCCTCAAATTTTGGACCCGGTATTGGAACCGGTGGGTACCAGTTCCAAATCCGGGTACCCAATTTCTTTTTTCTTGTTTTACTTACTATTTTACTAAAATTTTAACCTGCTATTTGAACTTGTCTTGTCTACTGTCTAGTGTCTATAGCTTGCATTGCTTCCTGTAATCTCCAAACTTAGAAAAAAAATAAAAATTGAAAAAAGGCTTTATAGCCAATTACAAAGTATAAATTAAAAGTTTTATTTTCAAAGTTCCTAAACATAATTAATAAAATAATAATGTCTTGTTAATAAAGTTCCACAAAGTCCATACAAACATCATCAAAATTTCAAGTTTACAACAAACTGACATAAAGTCCACAAACAACATAAAAACATCCTACTTTATTACAAGGTGAGATCTCTTGATTCCAAACATGAAGCACACACTTCACAAATTTCCTGTAAACAAAAAGCACATATATTAAAATATTAAATCATTAGAGTATATATATTAAATCACAACCAAAATTTGAGAAATAAAATATAAAAATGAATATTACCACATCAATTATTTCCAACAATGTCATTAACTTGTGGGATTCCACTATCACCCAATTCTGAAAAATCGTAAACAAGATAATTTAAGTAATAAACTTAGCAAGAGAAATAAAATATAAAAATAGATAATAGATGATAAATAGTAGTACTACCTTCTTCATACTTCTCGACATCCTCTAAAAAGCGCTCAATATCCACACAAATATTAGAAGCTCTTAGCCAATCTTGAGCACAAACTAAAGCTTCCACCGTCTTTGGCCCCAAACTACTACGAAATTGATCGAGTACTCGGCCGGATGTACTAAATGCGGACTCACTAGAAACGGTAGAAACTTTAATAGCTAAAATGTCCTTAGCTATTGTTGCTAACACCTTGTATTTGTCACTTTTTTCCTTCCACCATTGCAAAATATCAAACATATCCCCATCAACCCTTTTCTCCCTAACTTCTTCAAGATAGTTATCCAACTCACTTTTTTCAATAATCCCTCCTCCACCGTCTTCCTCATCAAACTCATCATAAAACTTTTTCATTTGCTCATTATTTGGTGCTATTGATCTTTCTTGACCATTAACATTCATACTAGAATGATTAAAATCATGAACAACATTCTTGAGAGAAGAGGCAAGAATTGCATCATAATAGTCAAACAACTTTCTAAGAATGTCATACAAATCGTCACACATAACATCCACCTTAACAAAGTCACGAGGAAAAAGCTTTTTAAAAGAGTACTTCACAAACCTAAGCTTATATCGAGGATCTAAAACAACCGCAACTAACATCATGACATTTGTCTTAGTAAGATCTCCATAATACTTATCAAACTTGTCCCTCATTAGCTTACCCATAACACGAATATCTATATTTGAAGAGTTTTCCCATTCTAACAAAGAATTCAATACACCCAAAATCTCATGAAAATGCATGTTTAAAGTGACATACAAACTTCCCGACATCTTCTTTGTAGACTCATAAAATTGCTTTAAACACAAAGCCAAAACTTTAGCATTTCCCCAATCCTCTTTTGTTGGAACTCCATCCTTAAGTTCCTTACTAAAATCCGGGTCATCTTCCTTAAATCTATTAAAAGCTTTTTCAAATTTCAAAGCGGTTTCAAGCATGAGATATGTAGAATTCCATCTAGTTGACACATCAAGACATACCGAGCTTTTACAAGAAACTTTCACAAGCATAGCAGAGTGTGCAAACAATTTTGCTCTAGAAGGAGAGCTCCTCACATATCTAACAGCACTACGAATATTAGCAATCGAGTTTTTTACCGAAGATAAACCATCTTTCACAATCAAATTCAACACATGACAAGCACATCTCATATGAAAAAATGAACCCTCCAAAACAAGTTTATCAAGAAAATTAGCTTTCAAATAACCAATTGCCACATCATTTGAACTTGCATTATCAACCGTTAAAGACAACAATCGATCCTCAATTCCCCATTTAAGAATGCATGCTTCAACAACTTTTCCAATCTCCTTACCTTTATGACTATCCATTAATTGAAAATTCAAAATCCTTTTTTGCAACTTCCAATTATCATCTATGAAGTGAACAGTCAAACAAAGATAGTTAAAATTTTGAATAGAAGTCCAGCAATCAGTTGTTAAAGATACTCTTGATTTTAAACATTTAAGTGTATTCTTCAACTTCTCACTTTCACAAACAAATAGATTTTTCACATCTCTTGCAACAGTGAACCGTGAAGGTATATGAAATTGAGGAACAGCAACATGACAAAAATATCTAAATCCTTCACGCTCAACTATAGAAAATGGTTGTTCATCAACAATAACCATTTTTGCTAAAGCAAGTCTACATGCATCTTGATCAAACTCCCAATTAGACATCACAGTAGAATCAGATGGAGAAGCTTTAAACATAGAAATGAGTTTTTGCTTATTGTCAATATTTGTAGGGTACTTTGGACATGACTTAAGATGCTTCTTTAATGATGAAGTTCCATTATTAGTGTTACCTGTTAAAATTTTGTCACAATATTTGCATCTAATCTTGATTATTTTTTTGGTTTTCGGATCTCTAATGTCCCAAAAATGGCTCCAAAACTCAGACTTCCTCTTATCGCCAACTGTGGTTGGTTCGCTTGTTGCATTCCCAACACCGGCATCACTTTCATCATCCATAGGTTCATGACGTTCATGATCCATCACTAATCTGAAATAAAATTAAAATTATACATTGATATATAAATAAATAGGAGAGTAATAATGTGTACATTCTAGCAAGTAGGTTCGGCCATTACTAGTTTACTACTAGCTTCTTAAGTAGAGTATACATTATTAATCAAATTCATTTTCATAATTAAATTCTATTTTGCTCCTTACTGCAATGCACTCACCACCACCTCCGACCACTGTCCTGACTTACAACAGACGACAGAAGGTCAGAAGCAGCAGCAACATCAGAACAACAACAATAACAAGCCATGTTTACAAGGGACTAAAGCAGCAACATAATTAAAGTAGTACCGATAGTAATTAAGGCCTTATTGCCATTTCTATGTTGTATTGGTACTTTGGTAGTATATATAGAAGTAGTTTAGCAAATGGGACTAAAGCAGCAACATAATTAAAGTAGTTTATCGTTTACAAGTTGGTAAGCTAATCAAACATCAAACTTTCTGCCTTAGATCACTGTCATTTACTCATTTACACGCTTATTCGTTGCACTTACTCAAACTAGCAAGTAGAAAACTAACTACAAATTGACAAATTTACGGTATACATATTTACAAAAAAAAAAACACAAATGTTTAATCTAAAAAAATAGTACAATTAATCAATTATCATAAACATGCGAAACTCAAATAATTTGCGAGTAAAATAACAAAAAGAGCTTGAGAGGAGAAGAACCTTTAACAATATGAGCAAAAGCTGTGAGATCTGAGAGCTTCAATCCGAGTGGTGAGAGTGTGAGACCGTGAGAGCAAGAACGGAGCCGTCGTGACTCGTGATGGAGGGGTGACCAGTGAAGGGGTGTTTTCTCTGTTGAGGTGAGAGAGTATGTGATTCAAAGTGGAGGCTGTGAGATTTTAGGGTTAGTGAAGTGAGAAAGAATATGAGTACATTAGTATGTTGGGCTTATTTTGATTTGGGCTCTAAAAAAAGATACAAGTATTTGAACTATTCAGCAAATTAGCTCTAAAATGTCCAGTTCCAAGACCGGGTACCCGGTTATATTGGTTCCAAGACCGGGTACCCGGTATTGGAACTGGTATAACCGGGTACCCGGTGGGTACCGGGTCCAAAATTTTAGGACCCGGAATTGGAACCGGATCTAACCGGGTCCTATATTTTGGACCCGGAATTGGAACCGGTACAACCGGGTTCGGGTCCGGACCCGCCGGGTCCTAACCGGTTCCAGTTCCAATACCGGGTACCCACAGTTTTTGCTCACCCCTATTAGAGGCCATACCACCATGTCATTGGTCTAGGCATGCCTTTAGTTCATCTTCTAAGTCTGGTATGCTTCTCAATAATTGTTGTGAAAGTTTCAATAATGTTTCAAGAGAGGCCAGGACATTACCCATCATATTAATGATAAAATGGATTAGAAGGTATGTAATGAAATGGTGTTGTGCTAAGAGGGAGGGGTTGGTTAATTTTGATGGGGTTATAATGTCTTCTGTGGATAAAATGATCCAAAATGGTTTGCAAAAAGTGACAAACATGAACATAAATCAAGCTGACTTGCATGAGTTTGAAGTTGATGATGATGGAGACAGTTTTGTAGTTAATTTGCAGAATAGGGTGTGTGGTTGTTACAGGTGGACATTAATGGGAATCCCTTGCTTGCATGCCTTGGCATGTATCGTAAAGAGGAGGTTAAACTATGAAGATTATGTCCACCAAGCCTATCATGTCACTACATATGCAGAAACTTATGCTCTTGCATTCAAAGCAATGCCCGGACATAACCAGTGGGAAACAACAACATTGCCAAAACCACTACCCCCTCCATATAGACAAATGCCTGGAAAGCCCAGCAAGAAGAAAAGAGCGAAAGATCTGGGAGAGGATAGAGAAAAACAGCAGGTGAAGAGAGCAAAGGCACAAAATAAATGCTCTAACTGTGGTGCTCTTGGCCATTACAAGACCAAGTGCCAAAATATGACTTTTCAAACTACAAAGTCAAAGGGTGGGAGGCCAAAGAAAGCACCTGGTCCACCTCAGGTTGCTTCCACAACCACTAGTCAGGAGAGAATCGAGGTTGCTGTTGAACCAAGTCCTGCACTAGTTGCAAGTCAACAACCCTCTACTACATCAACACCTAATCAACAAGACAAGAAAGCTTCTACTAGCAAGAAAGTTGCATCAAGTACTGCTAAAAAACCACCAAACAAGGCAACGACTATCACTTCTGCAAAGCCAAGAAAAAAAAAAGGGTGATGATGTTATCCCTTCACAAACATCAACTACATCAGCCCCTCAAGATATATCATCCCAACTTACTCAAGACTAATGGACTTGATTTTAGGATTATTTGTAATTAACTTAGCTACTTATATTGCAAATTCATTTTTTTATGATTGACACCAGTTGGTTCCTTTTGTCAAACAAGCTAAGAATGTCCAATTTTATATGGAAAATTACTGGTTCCTTTTGTTTAACAGAGCAAACATATATTGCAGTTCTATAATTATTCATTTAGAAATATAAAAAAAAAATTAAAAAAAAAAGTGAGACAATTGGCATCACCATCATAGCTGAATATGCAACTTCATTACAGCACCATAATTGGTGAAATTAGTACAGACAACAACATTAAAATATCCATAATACTTATTTTTTGTACAATAAGCATAAAACACCATTCTAGTGAAACTAATCTACTTCTAATAGTCTAATACTACTGCATTGTTCATACTTTGTACTATATTTAGCTTTGAAAGATGAAACTGACAATTACAAACACAACAACACATACAACACAATCCTTAGCTGCTGAATTTTTATTCTCTATGTCATAGCCCTTCTTCCATTCCCTCTTTGCGCACAATTCAACCTGCCTTTAGTACAAATCCAATTGAAAGCGATTCTGCAGAATTTGATTAATTCTTGAAACTTAGGTATGTTGCAATCCCGCACTTTTATCCTTGCTTCCAGCCATCATCTTTGCAAGAACCGCACCAATTGTAAAATTAAATCAAAATCCCCAAAATTTTAAAACCTAATTTGCGAAAACCCCTTTCCTATTTTCGAAATTGAATCACAACATAGATTATAGCAATTACTTGCAACAATTATGCCGTAATTGAATTTTTATAAAGCAATTACCACTTTTTGTAATGGTTTTTGGGCTTTTAGGGAAGAACAATGAAGGTTCTATGTAACATAATTATAGAACAGAGAAGCGAGAAACGAGAGAGGGGAAAAACCGAAAAATCAGAGGAAAACCAGGGGAAATAAAATAAAAGGGTAATTAAATAGGTCACGTGACGAGTCAATGCTGAAAAAATCGAGTCAACGACCAGATTCCGGCTACAGGTTTTAATTTACAGAAAAAAAAAAAAAAATTATGTTTGGGTTTTATTTTGCAAAAAAAAATTTAAAAGGTTATTTGATAAAAAAAAAAAATACATTTAAAAGGTTTTAATTAACAAATTTTCCTATAATTAAATTCCCTACTGTTTCCCTCTCTCATCACAAAATAAAATTCACAGAACTCAAAAGGACTCGGATCTCTAAAATGCCAATCCGCTAAAAATCGAGCTCCAATTGGCTGGATAATAAGCAGTCATCTTCCCCAATTTCATGATGTATTCAATTCAAACATGATCGCTTATTGTAGACCATGTGTTCCACGAAATGCCAAACAAAAATTGTTCAATATACGTGATACACATGAATCTTTGAGCCCTAATTTAAACAATGATATAAACCTCCAACTGTAGAAGAGAGGGATTAAAAATAATCAAGGGAGATGAATGTATTACTTCGGAAATTATTGATTTTGTGTAGTATTAGATCAAATTACAGGAGTTATAGTAATTGGAGGAATTGCAATGTGCATATCAGAGATTCTCATGATTACATTCACTTGCTTAAAATGTGTTCGAGTGAAAGAAACTTGAAACAAATTCATGCCCAGATTATTGTTGGAGATTATGAGCAAAACCCATTTGTTGCTTCAAAGCTTTTAGGGAAATACATTGAGCTTGTAGCTTCGAGTATGGAAGATGCACGGAAGGTGTTTGATAAATTGCCTGAAAGAGATATTTTCTTATGGAATATGATATTACAGGGTTATTCAAAACATGGGCACTTTGAGGATGCATTGAGTTCCTTTGTTCAGATGCGGGTGGCTGATGTTGCTGTGGATCAATACACACTTCCGTTTGTATTGAAGGCTTGTGGCGGAGCGAAAGAGATTAAAATTGGTCAGGTGATTCATGGGTATATAGTAAAATCTGGGTTTGCTTCGGATCTCTTTGTCGGTAATGCTCTAGTGGCATTTTATGGGAAGTGTCAAGAAGTTAGTTCATCTAGGGAGATGTTTGATGAAATGCAACAAAAAGATAACGTTACATGGAATTCAATGATTTCTGCTTATGTTGTTAATGGTGTTCCCAGTGAGGGTGTAGAAATCTTTCATATTATGGTAAATGATGAAGCAATTTCGCCGGATAAAGCTACACTTGTAGGTATTCTTCCTGCTTGTGCTCAACAACCGGCTATCAAAGAAGGTTTATGGATTCATTCTTACATTGTAAAATCTTGCATGGAACTTGATGCGGCCTTTGGTAGTGGCCTTATATCATTCTATGCTAATATTGGCCGGTTAGGGTCTGCAAAGTTGATATTTGATCAAGTATCTGATAAAAACGTTGCGGTTTGGAATGCGATGATTAGGGCTTATGGAACACATGGACATGCTGAAGAAGCACTGAAGTTATTTTCCCAACTTGTAGATACTGGATTACAGCCAGATGGTCTGGTATTTTTGTGTTTACTGTCAGCCTGTAGTCATGCAGGGATGATTTCAGAAGGCTTAGAATTGTTTAATAAGATGGAACACTATGAAGTTGAGAAAATTCCTGAGCATTATGCTTGTATCATAGATTTGTACAGCCGGGCAGGTCTACTAGACGAAGCAATGAAATTTATTAAGACTATGCCTATTGAGGCAGGGAAGGATGTCTATGGTGCCTTGCTTGGTGCTTGTAGGATACATAATAACATTGAACTTGCTGAGGAAGTAGCGAAAAAGCTGTTTGATTTAGACCCTGAAAATTCAGGGCGCTATCTCATTTTGGTCAAGATGTATGAGGATGCAGGCCGGCATCAGGATGCTGCTAGGTTAAGGACAACATTGAGAGACAAGAAGATTCAAAGACCAGTTGGCTTCAGTGCGATTGAAATAGAATATAATCTTCACACATTTGGAGCACAGGATGAATCCCACCCATTCAGGGAACAAATTTTTGACACATTACATAAATTGGAGTTGTTGATGATAGATGAAACAACTGTAGCTGATCAAATGGTAGTAAACTCATAGTAACAAGGATGGAGGTCGATTATTGGCAGTTAGCTCATATGACTCATAGTTGATCAATTGGTAATGAACACAGTTAATCTTTGACCCATTTATATTGTCTTTCCATCCCAATAGAATAATCACTATGGTGATCTCATGTGCCCAATAACTTCATAGTTAGTACTGAGGTAGTTTTAATCTAATTCCTTGTTAAAGCTGGGGTAGAAGGGTTTTTTTTTATATTTTTTTACTTTTTATTTTTTTTATATATTTTTTATTTTTTTTTATATATTTTTTATTTTTTAAACTTGCATTTGTCTAACATGACAGGGGCAGTGAAGCTATGTTCTGGGTTTTTTTTTTTTTTGGCAGGATATTCTGACATTCGGTCTCTGCACAGTGACAAATTTACATGAACGAGGGTTAAAGATTGATCTTGCTCGGTTGCTTTAGCTGCCTACCCTATTAGACAGGAAATAAATTCAAGAATTTTTGGATAGAGCTGCGCTTATGGAAGACCAAGCAAATTAGCTTGGAAATCAGAATGTCTGCTGCAGTGCTGCTGGATTCCAGGCACACGTAAAAGTTGATTCAAGACATGCTTAATTGCTTATCCTAAACTAAGGCATTTGATGCATCTGATGCGTAGGTGCAGTTCTTCTAGTCGTTTTGTTTGTAGAACCATATGCATATAAGTTGGGGAACCACTAGGAAAATATTCAGAGTGCCTTGTATTTTCTTACTCCGTAATCTGTAATTTGTATTAGCTGGGAAGGGTTTTCATATGGTTCAGGTAAGAAGAGGGTCAATTTTCGCATGTCTTCTTTGCTTTCATGGCCCAAATAGCTGGCCCGAGACCCCGTTAGTAGCGGCGAGCGAGAGCGGATTGGGGGAAGGAGCTAGACCACCACTTTCTGGCCTAAAATCTCAAGTTACCTGCATTCCAAAATTCTGGTCTTCTTCAATCAGGTTCTCAAACCCTTACTTAAGAAGAAAGTGTAGGGCGCTTTTCGAACGGCACCCTACAGCATAATGATTATAACAACTCATTTACAGTTGCATTATATGCAATAATTAACCGATTCTAAATGTATAACTAGCGTGTGGTCCTGCAATGCACAAGATTTTACTTTTAATATCAATAAATATTATTTGGCTATAAAATATAAATTATATACTCCATTCGTATTTTATTACTCGTTCTGCTTTTCTTTTACAACCGTATTTTATTACTTGTTTTAATTTTTTTTTCGGCAACTTATGATAATATTTTAGTATTTTCTTCCCTACCCCTCATGTCATATTTTAATATTTTTCATATTCTCTTTCCTCCCTACTTATATTCACTTTTGCTTTTCCATCTTTTTATTCTTCAACTAACCTCACTTTCTACCTATTTTATTATTTTTCACTATACTTTCTAAAACTCTGCGTGTGAAAAAATGGAACAAGTAATAAGATACGGAGAGTAATAGAAGAAAAAAAAAAGAACAATAATTAGTGAAACTAAATACGGACTTTGTATATTTTAATTGAATATGATTTCTTAAAAAAAAAAAAGAAAAAAAAAAGTATGAAAAAAATTAAACGATAGTAAAGGTGGTAAGAATGTTATTTCACATCTTATTTATCTTGTGTTCAAACCTAAGGTGACATATTTTTAATAATATATGAAAAAAGTGCGGTGAGGTAACATATTTCTAATATATAGGAAAGATGTCAAGTGGCATAATAATTCTAACACAAACTATTGGTTGCGTTCACCCGCATCCAACACTTTGTGCGGCCACAGCGTCGGAAATAACCCTAAATCAAAACAAAACAAAAAGAATTTACAATTGGAGGTGCTAATGGTGCGCCAACGACGGCTTAAGGTAGAGGTTGTGGTGGGTAAGTGGGTTCGAAAGAAAATGGTGATTTAATGATGGTTTCTTGCTAGGAAATTGACGGGTTGATGTTTGAACAGAGGAAACTCTGCAACAAATTCGAGAGCGAGAAATTGATCGATGAAGAAAGAAATTGATCGGTGGTGGGTGAGTGGGTTCGATGGTGGGAGAGTGGGTTTGGTGGTGGGTGGGTTCGGTGGCTTGGGTTCGGAGAAGGAGTGGGAGTGAGGGGCGTGTGTGAGGATATGCTAACAGGAGAGAGAAAGGAAGAGAGGAAGAGGGGGAAAGAGGAGAGAGAGAAATAATTTGTACTTGTATATCTAGTACTTTGTATATAAGCCAATAAAAGTAACACATCAGCTAATTAATGTATGATATCAATTAATATTAGGAACATATCAGACATTAATAAAAGTGTATTAGCCAACAAGAGGAATACATCAGTCAACAAGAGGAATGTATCAGCCAACAAAAGATACTTATCAGCCAACTGAAGAAACATATCAGCTAACAAAAGGTATAAATCAGTCAACATAAGAAACATATCAGCCAACAAAGAAAGCAAATCAGCCAACAAAAAGATCAAATCTGCAAACAAAAGCAACAAGTAAGCCAACAAAATAAACATATCAATCAACAAATTGAAACATATAAGCCAACAATTAAAATATACATATCAGGCAACAAAATATATATATCAGCCAACTAAAGAAACATATAAGTCAATGATGTCTGATATCAGCCAACAAGGAAAAAAAAAACCATATCAGCCAACAAAAGGAAAGCCCAACACAAAAACCATATCATCCAAAAAATGAAACATATCAGCCTATAAGTAAAATATATCAGCCAAGCATCCCCCACCAAACAGTTCATGCGTCCGTCCGCACGCAATATCTTATCTAATTCTAATATGTAAAAATTACCGGATTATAAAGGTATGAGCTTGCTGACAATCGAGTTAAGACTTAAGACAAGATATTGTAGATTGTCTTTGAAGGCTCGCTAATGAAACATGTAGACTTTGCATAGTCCATTGTCTTTCAAGGTTTGTAAGTTATAAGTTATACTTTATATGTCTTATTAGATTTGTCTCAATGTATAATTACAAATCAACTTTTTAGAATTTCTGCTTATTTAAACATGTTAGTGGTTAAATGTATGCATTGACAAACATAAATAATATAGAAAAATACAACACCGCCGACCAACATAACATAGGAAAGTCGATTATTTTGTATAAATCTTGCACTGGTCAAAACAGAGACTAATGCGAGGAGAGGGTTTTTGATATTGGTCATATCGATTTAGTTATTACACTGCTTTGCCTAAAAATACATTTAGCTGGAGTATAGCGTGAAAGATGATTCAGTAAATTTGTTATGCAAAGTTGCTTTGAAGCGCTATTTCAAGATATTAATGCACCTTTGCTGCGACAGAAGAACTGCCATTGCAGTAGATCGTATTATACCTGGTAGCCTGGTAGAGGTAACAAAATTAATGCCTACGCTTTCCTTATTAAATCCTATGACCTTATTTTAGCATGTAAGCACTATTCTAGATACTTGATCACAGTCTGAGCCCGACAAATTTATTACAGAGGACATTGAGCTTGCCGCACACCAGATCTAACATGCATGACCTCAACTTTAAGACTATCCATATAGCAACCACCTAGCAACTGTATTTTTACAATCTACATGAAACGGGAAGAGAGGTAAGCAACAATGTACTTCTCACGTCATTATATTCTTGTGAAGTGTCATGAAGCCTGGCAGCACCAACATTAAACAAGTTGCAAAATTACTAGATCGGACAGATATCTTCCAAACTGCAGAAGATGTAAAAGATTTAAGATATGAAACTGCTCTGCAAAGTCGATCACTATTTCAACTTGTATCTCAAAAGGAAAAGAAAATTCATTGGGACAACAAGAAGTTATACCTCATCCCCAAAAACTCAATTATATCGCTCGTAAGAGTTGCCCGCTTTTTATTCTGAAATGCTATCGATGCAGCTTTCCTCAGTAAAGCAGAGCCAGCTACACATCCCATCAAGGTTGGGTTCATTGTCCTGAAGCAGTTTAATACAACATAGGTATAAAAATTATTCCACAATCTTAAACATTGGAGAGAATGGAGAATTAATAACATACCCTATTCCCAGATCTCCTTCAGCTAGTTTTATGCATTGTCGAGCCCACGATAAGTATACAGCGACACTGGCATTAGGACACGGTCACATCATAAGCAATACTTCTCACAAAACAAAACATATTTTGGCTTGTATTGTTATCAGTGTAATACATTCGATCACCAGAGTGGTCAGAACATATTTTGGCCTGTATTGGCGGTATAATTACTTTGGTCAGTTTAATACATTTGATCACTAGAGTGGTAAGAACATTACTTAATTACCAAGATCCCAAAGTAATATTAGCCAAAGGCTATATAATCTAATAGCCCGATATCCTGAGGATTGTAATAGTATTACCAATGTCACCTATACTATTCCTAAAACCTAAGATAAAAAATAAAAATAATTAAAAAAAATGCTATCTAATCACCAGTTACCGCCT
This sequence comes from Chenopodium album, assembly GCF_948465745.1. Classification (NCBI taxonomy): domain Eukaryota; kingdom Viridiplantae; phylum Streptophyta; class Magnoliopsida; order Caryophyllales; family Amaranthaceae; genus Chenopodium; species Chenopodium album. The sequence continues at coordinate 49,010,578 of NC_137843.1, forward strand.
CATCTTTAACAAGCCTTCAGCTCAAATTATTATTGTTTAAAATACATGTCAATCAAGATTCGAACAAACTACCTTTCAATTGATTAGCAAAGGAGTCACTATCGAACCCACGCAACTATATTGTTCAGTTTATCACACCAACCTATAATATGTTCCAACTAAAAGAGAGCACAATTCAATGAATAACGTAGACTCACCTTTATTATATATATACCATTACATTTATAGCCTATCAATACTCACAAAAAAATTAAATACCTATCATCAAATTTACTTTTATTACTCATCAAACCATTTTGTCACAGCTATTTTGAATTGCATTCGTTGAAAAAAAAAATAATAATAAGAAAAATAAAAAAATAATATCATAGATTCATAGCACGTGCAATCAACCAAGGTATCGCTTGGGCCGATAATTAATTTAGTTTACAGCTTAGTGAGCTTACCTCCCAGAAAGTATATCACCCTGGCCACCACAACGCCTAGGAGAACCAAAGATACTCACTGAACAGACTGCACAAAGCATGAGCAAAGAAAAACCAAAAGATTAGTCATTGAAGCTGAAATCGCACTAAAAAAATCCTCTCAATAGTTGGTTGACAACAAATTAATATTAACATGACTAAGACGAAATAGCACCTGCATCACCATCACAAATGAGATCAGACTTCCCTTTCCTCAGAACTGTTACACCTCCAATCCTAGAGAATACAGAAACCTCCTTCAGTTAATATGCCAATGAATTCTTAATGCTTAGCTCACAAAGTTACATTTCTAACCACCTATACTCGTTTAAAAAAATAAATACAAGTTCAGCAGTAGGTTAAATGCACACAAGCACAATAGGCACATCCCAACCCCTACCACTTACATTGAACAGATATAACAGAAAAGAAGAGCAGGATTGTACTCTAGGTTTCTCTATGCCTGTGTCACTAAACACATTACCTCCATATTATGATGCATTACTCCTATCAGATTTACTTATGCTAGGAGAAAGCAGGGTTAGCTAGGTCATTACACCTGAGTTTGTTACACATTTGAATCAAGAAGGGTAGGATGGATAATTGTCAGGAAGTTAGTTACAATAGTAGTGGAGAAGAAGACTGAAGAAAGATATATAAGGTGATAAATAATGGAAGAGAATGTAAGTAAGATATACAGGAATCTAGTGAGAGAAACTTAATCTAAGGAAAGGACCAACCTATCAAGGTTGGCCATTTATCATTGGCAATTCTCACCTTCAGTATTATCCATACAACTATATCCCTAATTCTTCCCCCAAATATTTTTTTTCCCCCCTATTTCCCATGATTGTTAGAAATCAATCTGATTATTAGTGCCATAGCATCAAAAAACAACATATAAGTTACATTCAAAATGCTATAAGCCTGATTAAAATGCTGCAAATATAGAATTAAGAAAACACTAAAATACAATGGCTGTAGAATTAGGTTATTAGAAAAGAGTTAGTTTTTTTTTTTTTTTTGAAAACAAGTCTCTTTCAATCTCCCCAATGACTTTCGTACATAGATGATATAGTAGACACTTGAAGTTTGAACACTCATCACATCATGACAAAAACATGCATGCATACCTTTGTAAGGTACATGCATTACCATTAGGCTAATTAAAAGTTACAATATGTCCAGCAACTTGGCTAAGACAGACATCAAACAGTCAAACTTTATCAGACACTTAATGATGCCTCAAAGTCCAACATCAATTGTCACAACACGAGAAGCAGTACAGAGATAACATTAAAACAAAAGAGAACATTAACTCAACTCCAAATCCACTACAAGGAATTAACTCAACTCCAAATCAAATCTTATACTTCGTATACATAGCATTAAAGCAAAAGAGAACACTCAAATGTTCAAGAAGAAAACATTTGTCTCTCAGGGAATTAAAAAGAGAAAACGATGTCATCATGGCTTCAAATGCTATCAAGACTCAATATATAATCCAAATGGATACATGAAACTATGACCATTGCATAGGACCTCAACTATGGAAGAAAGAACACACCATATAGTCCATATTCTAAAAACAAAAAAGTTAAAATTTAAGACACACAAGAATCTTGAAAGGCCATCAATTAGACTGTAGAAGTCCCCCTTATAACTTTGATGTTGAGTATTTATTTTATAATTTTTTGTTTTAATATTTTTGAAAGCCAAGTTTTAGATTAGATAGAATATTACTTTTGCTTGTTCATTTTGCTTGGTGTATTTTCCTCCCCCTTATTCTAGTGGCACTTAGCTAAGTCCTTATATGTTATAACAATAGAGAACTGCAAAATTATAAGTACATCTAGATGATTTACCCTTTAACAAGAGACAGTAGCTCGGCTGAAGATTCTTCTTCATTTACTTCACAATTGAGCACTTTCTGCACAAGGCGCTTGTACTCATTTACATTGGGTGTAAGCACAGCAAAAGGATAACCGCTAACCAGATCAAGAGAATTGGTTACAAGAAATAGTCCATCCTGCAAAACAAAGGTTGTAACGGAATAAAGAATTCTATCACATGCAGTATAGTGATCAACACATCCTAATTGGGACTTAGGAGGCTATATATAGGCATTGGATTATTGTTAATACTGATGTAGTGATGTGTAGATAGTAAAATGACATAAGTGGAGTTTGATGTTATAGTAAATCATTAACACTTACCCCATCTATAACAAGTGGGACATTCAACTGGCGAGCATGTTTTATAATTTCACTCACACAATCCTGCACATCAAAAACAAGAACACATCAGAATTTGAAATATTGCAATAAAACTGTTTAAGAAATTAGTACAGAAGGAATATTTTGTACAAACAACATGAACGCCAGCACATTGAATTGCCAATGTCAGTGGCATTCACACATAAAATAAGTATTGTGTAGGCATAAAAGTTCTAAACCATAGAGTACGCAGTAAAGTTGAATAAATACAAAATTAAGCCAAAAAAAAAAAGGCATCAAGTAATGTTAGATAAAACAAATTCGACTGAACTTTCTTCAACTACAACTTTCCTCCCCTCCAACCCATACTTATATGATGCACTCAAATTTTATATTACAATCACCGCTTCAAAAATAAACAAAATATAAAGCATAACACTTGATTCACCCATTCAGGTGGCCAGTTCTCACACTAGTAGAAAAGTTGCGGGTTGTGTAATCTGTAAATTGATGCCATTGTAAACTATTCATGTAACATTAAAACAATTAATACAGGGGTTGAGAATAGAAAACAATCTTCCAGAATGCACGAAGGTCAGGAAGGCATACCAAAAGAAATGGATCCCTCCCAAGGCCTGGGCCAATAACAAGACAGTCAAATCGCTCCATCCATTTCTCAACTTCAGAAAGAATCTTGTTTGCAATAAATCCTTTGTCCTCATCCCTGAAAACGATGTTCCACATTACCACAATGTCAAACACAGATAGTATGGATAATCAAATGGAAGCATCAGGATCCAGCTTTACTTGACATTATATGACTCTTCCAATACCGGGTGCACAATCAGCTCAGGACTGTAGCATTTTATGATTGGAGCTGCATCTTTAGTGCAAAAAACATGTGACAAATCTGCACCCTAAAATAAAGGAAAACAAAGCCACCCAAACTCAGGTCCAAATCAATGAAAGAAATAGAAAATGTTGCAATTTATAAAATATCATTAGTAACTTGGAAATATACTAACAATTTTTAAGGCTGATATTGCTGCGAAGTAAGGAGCACCAGTGTATTCACGACAACCCCCAACAACAGCTATTTTCCCTGACACATTGCGGCTTGTATGTCAGAACCTTTGAGCACACTCCAAACAATATAACTAGAATGCCTCTTATGCCATATATTTAGGGGGAAATTGAAACAGCCCAATAAAAACAACAAAGCATTCAAATCAACTCCTATGCAACTTCTGAGGAACAGCTTGCATATATCTTGTTTCAAGAAGGATAGCTATGAACTTAAGAAATTACTACTAACTATATTGAAACATGTCAATAAATTTGTTCCTGAAAATGAAATTTGTATCTTGTTCTAAAATCACACATTCACACCCAGCCTTTCTTTATCATATAGTTGAATCAACCATCTTTTGAGAACCTAATGTTCATTTTTAGAAGGTTTCGCACCTGCTAGAAGCAAAGGCAACCTTCTGATTATATACATTCAAGAAACTTAAATGACAAATTACAAGATATCGTAGTTTGTTTTGCCCAATTAGATTTTCAAATTACATTAGTACATTACTATCAAGCTATAAATTCCCTCAACGCTTTGGCTACAACACCATGTAGCTTGGATGTATCTCACATTTATATTATGCAATATTAATTTATTTTGGAAAATTAATAAGTTTTCCAAGATATTAGCTTTGTCAAGCAACAGCTGCTTCTTAGACACAGGTCAATTATTTTGCTCTCAACGGTTGAACTGAGCTACATTTAATAAAAATTGCAAACAGGTCATTTACATCCCCCAATAGAGTTGCTCTTATAGGCATATAAAATTGCATTGAAATGCTTGGATAAAACTTCCATTCCTCAGTTAGTGTTGATTACTCACACCTTGATATTTCTCCAGTTGCTACCTTTAATAAGCTACTCTAGTCTTAAGTTTCTGAGTGTTTAAAACCCAAAACCAATCAATCTATATTTGTTGCAGCGAAAGGTCTGTACTTAAATCACACAAATTCAAGAATAAACGAAACATTTTAAGCTAAATATATCTATAAATCTATAATATCCTGAAGAACATCACAGTATATCAAATACTGCTAAAATCAACATACACACATACAAGTAAATACAATGCCCTTTTCGTTCCCAATTCAATACATTCAAAATCCAAAAGCTTAACAGCAGCAAAAGAGAGATGGTATGAGCTCACCAGCCTGTCCTTTATATCTTGATAAGTCAAGGGTAGGAGTGATCTTTCTGATGATGTTCATAGCATCGGCCTCCATCACGCTCATTTTCACAGAGCAATTTTGGTCAGGGCTACCTCCTAATGATCTTATCAAGAACTGTTGCCGTCTTAAAACAGCTGACAATACTGCCACAGAACTCTTTGCTGCATTCAAACTTGTTAGCCGGGTACTCATTCCATGTCCACTTAGCATCAACTAGCACTCCAATCTCCTAAATAATCCATAAAATGTTAACCAACCTGCCGAAGTTAGAATATCTCTATAATCAAAAGCACAAGAAAAACTGTGGCAAGAGAAAATATATGGAGTATACAGTATTAGGAAGAGGGGGTATAAGAGTTCATTCAAGCTGATAATTTCAATGAGAGTTCATTAAAAGTGAGTCAAATCTAATCAGCATATCAGCCCCAATCCCTGAGCCAGAGCAGGAGGCGCGGCCACCTGCGCTAAAGGAGTAAAGGTACAATTTCATATTAACAGGCATATGAAGTGAACAAAATTTTAAGCCTATATTACTATACCAGCAGACGAGGGTACAATGAAATGCAGACTAACTTTTCTGATTGGAAACCACTTCGGGAGTTATCAGGTACTAAGCTGGAATATGAACAAAGTATTACAGAGTTACTGAAATTCTTGTCTTCCCCCAATTATGTCAGCAAATTAACTTCATTCGTAATCCTATTTTGAGTAAATTATCAGGTATTTGTGTAATCCTCATTTTGGTTATTTACTTACTGTAAAATATTATTAATTTTCATACTGCTAAAATTTCTGTCACTCATGTAATCGTGTAATGCTTTTCCATAGCAGGATTGAACTATCTTAAACTAGGGGAAACCGAGATGGTATCGAACTATGAGCATCAAAAATTAGATATCACCCAAAGTTAATTCACTTGCTCATGAAATAAACTGCAATTAAACTATGCTAGATAACCATAAGAAACTGAATCATCACAGCAAAAATTTACAAAAAAGATAAATAAACAAAAAATATTAAATAAAATATAAATACAGTAAATCATTTACATGCATCAAATAATCTTAGACTAGATTATTGCACACAAGCAAAGGGAAAAAAACACATAACATATACTAGTAATAAAATTCAAATAAAAACAAATAAAGCAATCACATTTACAGAAGTAAAATGAATTTACACATAGCCAAAGAGATTCAATAATGGAAATTTATTAATTTAAGTAATTCAAAAAATTGAACATCGTTAGAAAAAATTAAAATAAAAGAACTGAATTGAGTAATTTGATTGAAAGATAAATGGCATTACACCCAGATAAAAGGGAGAAAAACGAAGTCGATTGCATGATTAAACAAAAATAATTCAACACACATAATCGAATTCAGTAATCAGATTACCTAAAATGAAAATTAGAATTAGACAATTAAGTATCTTAACAAAAGACAATGAATTGATAACCAAACCCTAAACTTAGAGCTGTGTACTTGAAAAACTGACATTAACATACCGATTGAATGAGTGATTATTATGTTTAGATTGAGAGAAAATCCGCTGGCCTGGGTTTTTGTTTTGGAGAGCTACAGCCCTTCAGCTAATTCTTTTCTTATGCCTTCTACCACAAATACCCTGTTTCACTGTTTGACAATTTGCAGTTAGTTGTGGGTGGTTTAACTTGCTAGTTTAAGATCGTATTAGCATTAGCGGTTTCACAAAGTGTCATATGTGGAGCAGTGGAGCGGTCAGGGTTACTCGGTCGATTAGGGCTATTCGATCGGTCAAGAGTTACTCGATCAGTGTTTTGGTGTATGTTAGTCGGCCACACAAAAAACGTGTTGTAGTGATTTATGTTGGATATTTGATCTTGATTTTGGTTGCTGCCTTTTTATTTTATTTTACTTTTGGAATCGAAAGAGGAAAGTACATTCCAAACAAAAAAAAAAAAAAAAAAAAAAAAAAAAAAAAAAAAAAAGGAACAAGAACAAAAACATACTAAAAAGAAAAGAGAATTATAGAGGGACTAGGCGTGGTAAAGCGACCAAATTTATTTTGGATATTTGATCTTGATGTTTTTTTTTAGGAAAGTACATTCAAAACAAAGATTAAAAGAACAAGAACAAAAACCCACTAAAAAGAAAAGAGATTTACGAAGGGACTAGGCTGAGGTAAAACAATAAGTTCCATCTAAAAGGCCTCTATTAGGTTGAGGATTTATTGAGGCAAAACAATAAAGCGATCGAATTAGCCCGCAAGGATTTATTGTGATGTAAAACAATAAGTTCTATCTAAAAGGCCTCTATTACGTTGAGGTATCAGCCTCCATATAAAGAAGGCTTCGTCCTCCTTAACTTCCGATGTGGCAGCTAATGTTATATGGTTGTTGATACCTTAACCTAGTATAGGCGTTTTGGGTAGGACTTCTTGTCCTGCACCAAAGCAAATATAATCCTTGCGGGCTATGCCCAGAAAGGACAATATCTTGTAATAGACCAATCTTTAGAAGATGCACTTTAGGAAGTTTAGTATTATTAGGTTAGTAGTCTTGCCTTGGTATAAATAGAGAGAGAGTAGAAAGAAGAAAGTATGCATGAATTGGGTTATTGGAAATAGAGAGTTGCAACCTCAAGTTGCTAATAGGAGAGTTGTAGGCTAAACCTACTACCTTTGTAAGTTTTTAACCATTATCTGTCAAATTATCAAGCTTTCATCTTTATTAATTAACCTTATTAAATTATAAATACAAGTCAGATTTTCAGTCTATAACAAATTGGTATTAGAGCAGTGGTCCTGTGACTATTGGCGCCGAAAACCTCCCTAATATTAAAAAAAAAAAAAAAAAAAAAAAAAAAAAAAAAAAAAAATCGAGCAATGTAGTTCTTGGCACACGACTCATGAAGAAATAGATTCATGAGGAATTTAAACATATTTCCCTTATAAGGAAGGAGGAACTTCGGATCTCGAGGAGAAGAAGAGAATCCGGCAAGAGCTTCAAATTCATGAATTCAATGGAAGAAACTCAGATGACTGGATCTTCCAAATGGAGGATTACTTTCTTTTTTTCTAGTTGAATGAAGAGAGAAGCTCAAGGTTGCCATCATCGGGCTTTCCGATGAAGCATTACAGTGGTTCGAATGTGAACACAAGTGGCTACAATTCTATGAGTGGCAGCGATTGAAGGTTTAGTTGGTCCGTCAATTCCTTCGGGTATGGCACAATCTGATTCCTGTTGTGGTCCCTGGTCTAGCAGCGAGGTAGTACATCAGAAGAGTCAAGGGGTTCAAGACTCGGTGGGGTGTGGATCTAGCAGTGGAATGAGCACCTTCAAAGATGATTTACCTGAGGGTTTCACACACAACCCAACTGTAGTTGTATGCGAGGCAAGCCGTGTCAATGGTGGTTCCTGGGATTTGGATGGCAAGTTGAATATTGGAGGTAAGGGTTTTGCAAAAGAATTCAAATATGATGGTAGGCTTGGAGATTTCGGAGATGGGTTTACCGGTGGAGGTCGAGGTGAAACTGTCGGCGAATTTGGTGGTGGATCTTGCGCACAAGCTAATGGGAATTCAGGTGGATTTAGCGATGATAGGGGTTATAGTGGTGATGCTATCACTTTTGAAAGTGTTTTTACTGGTGGTTTCGGTGAGGAGGGCAACATTTACAAGGGTGGAAGAAATTTCAAGAAAGGTGGTGCCAAAGGAAGTGGATCTGGTGATGGACCAGGGTACTGGTTCACCGGAGAAAAAGAAGGTGAAGGGAACCGGAGCAGCGATGGTAGATGCGGCGCAGGAGGAGGCAAGATTGCCGGTAAAATAGAGTCGTCACCGTCGATGGTTGCAAGAAGGGGTGGTGACTTCTCTAGTGGTTTTACCGGCGGTGGCCTCAACAAGGACATAGCCGGCTTTGTGAAAGGAAGGTCTGGTGTGTGTGGGTCATGGGGTGGTCCGAGATGTTGGTGTATGACTCGTGAACCATAGACCCCTGTTGGTCTTAGGAACATGAACGTTGAGCTGCAAGGTAAAGAAAGGGCAAAGAGTGGCGATTTTTTTATGGGTTTACTGATGGTGGTTTCTTGGTCGAAGGTGGCTTGTTCAAAAGTGGACTGGGGTACTTGTAGGTGGTGGAATGAAAAAGTGGTGGATATCTAGTGGGTTCCAAAAGCAGAATTTGACTGAGTCGAGCTTTAGATTGGAGAGAAAGCCAGTGATAGAATATGTTATTAAGGTTAAATTTGTGATTACGATGAGTGGGGATGCGGCAAAATATGAAGACAATAGCGTTGACCATGCAAAAGTTAGGTATTTTGTGGCATGTGATTTTATTTCTCCCCATTTACCCGCTCTTAATTCCTTTAAAGAGGTCTACCAAGTTTCTGGGCCTACTAGCTTAAAGCCCAATTGTGTGTATCCACTACACATTGAAAATTTTTCCATGGAGGCGGATGCACGATGCTTCGTGCATCCTTTTTTTTTTAAAAAAGGCAGAATGAACATTTAGTTGTTCAGTAAATAACATACCGTTATTTTGTAAAGAACATCTAGCTATTTTATAAAAAACATCACATATAGTTGTATTGTAATGAACATATAGTTGTTTTGTAAATAACATATAGCTATTTTATAAAGAACATCCGGTTATATATATATATATATATATATATATATATATATATATATATATATATATATATATATATATATATATATATATATATATATATATATATATATATATATATATATATATATATATATATATATATATATATATTGTAAATCTAAAGAACATTTGTAATATTAATGAAGGACATGATAATATTAAAGAACATTATTCATATAGTAATGTACATTTGGTATAAATGATCATGTAAGTATATGAAAAGAACATTTTACTGTATTATAATATATATTGTATTATATTCTAATGAACATATGTGTTATAATGTTGCTTACAGGTTTAATGTACATTGTGTTATTTGGATCATGCAAGTATATGAAAAAGAACATTTTATTGTATTTTAATGTACATTGTATTATTTGGATCTACAAATTATTCTAAATTTGTCTACTTGCTTGCTTTCTTCTTCCAAAATGTATTAATTGGTCAATCTTCTTCAAGAACTTCATTTTATTTCTCATTTCAACAACAAAACCACATAAATCACAAATTAATTCCTAATAAAACCAAAAAAATACAATTTTCAACCAAATTTATAAAAAAACAAACACTCAAACGCAAAATAAACAAGTATGAATGTCGAATCTGGTCTTACCTTTGTTTTTATCTGTCATCTTGAACAATTTTGGACTCAAAATTTCGAATTTCTTGAATTTTTGCTTGAGGTTTGAGGAATTTAAATGGGTTTGAAGTTTTGTTTGGAGAGAGAAAGTGAACTTTTGGTTTAAAAAAAATGATTTGTAATTAATGTATGGTCAAAAAAATAATTACAGTACTATTTATCTATTCCTTATATAAAAAAATTCTTTAAAAAAAATACAAAATTGTTGCACAAAAATCTCGTGTACATTATAAATCAACATTATGTTCTTTTATACGAAGTATATATGTCCATGTACATTATAAATGAACATTATGTTCTTTTATATACCCATGTACATTACAATATAACTGCATGTACATTCCGCCTTATTATAGTTTTAAAGCACCATGCGGATCGTGCATCCGCCTGCACGAACCACCCATTGCACTACACATAACCCCATTTTTCCATCCCAGACCTTTAAAACCCACAACTACTATTATTTAAACCTTTAGCCCACAACCCCACCAATCTACAAATTCAGTTTTATTTAAAACCCACTCTTCCATAACTACTCTCACTTCTTCAGTCAACATTTCGACAACTTAATACCCCAACACATCCGTCCATTGGAACATACACAATTTAGACCACCATTCCTTTACAATCCTTCCTCCTACATTACCCAAAACCTGTTACTCCCTCATGATAGCTTAATTGCTTTGTGCCAGTCAATAAAGAAGATTCGCAACATAATCTAAAGTATGGTCTTTGTTTTGGACAACTTGAGGGATGGGTCAATGCTCTTCAGTGCCAACGCCGAGAATCAAGTGCCAATTATAATCCACCTTGAGGACAAGGTAGAAGTTTAGAGGGCCGGTAATGTAATAGACCGATCTTTAGAAGGGGCACTTTAGGAAGTTTAGTATTATTAGGTTAGTAGTCTTGCCTTAGTATAAATAGAGAGAGAGAGAAGAAAGTATGCATGAATTGGGTTATTAGAAATAGAGAGTTGCAACCTCAAGTTGCTAATAGGAGAGTTGTAGGCTAAACTTACTACCTTTGTAAATTCTCAGCCATTATCTATCAAATTATCAAGCTTTCATCGTTATTAATTAACCTTATTAAATCAGAAATACAAGTCAGATTTCCAATATATAACAATGTTATAGGATTGTCCATTACAAGGTGTGGAACTTGAGTCCCACATTGGTCATATGGAGGGCTGATGTGCACTACTAGAAAACATCTCACTTCCGATGGAAAAATTCCGTCGGAAACACCCGAAATCCGTTGGAAAACCCGTTTCCGACTGAATTTCCGTCGGAACCGGTTGTCGGAAAAGCTTTTGTAGGAAAAACGTCTTCTTCCGACGGAATTTTCGTCAGAAACACTTTTCCGACGAAATTCGTTCGTCAGAAGCGGTTTTCCGGCATCGAAAAAGTCGTCGAAAAGTTCCGATGGAAATTTCGTCGGAAAATGCTTTATAAAAATATAAAAAAATACGCCGCACCACCACCGGCACGACATATCACCACCAACAACCCCTAACTAACCCTAAGTCCAACATCAGACCACCACCGCCACTACCACCCACATCAGACCACCACCACTCCACCAGCCCCTAACTACCCTAAGCCCAGACCATCAGACCACCACTCTCCCCACCCGAACTCTAAACCCACCTAGGCCCATAGCCACCACAAACCCAGCGCCACCCACCGCCACCACCACAAAATCCTAAACCAGTCCTACCTAACCCAAACCCTGACCAAACACTAACCAAAACCCCACCAAACCCATACCCAGATCCACCCAAACCCACCTCTCTCACACCAAATTAACCCACCCCACCCAAACCCTTAGCCCCTGGCAGCTTGACCTAAACCCACCTAAGACCACTGCCACCGACAAAACCTAACCTAGATCTACAACACAATTACCCAAACACAAACCCCCCACCACCGCCGCCACCGCAATTCAACCAAAATCCATAAAATTCAAAAAAAAATCTCACAAACCAAAAATAAGTAAGAAAAAAGAACATACCTTGAATTTCACCAACAAAACCCCGAGATTGGCTTGAATTTGCGTTTTAAAGGTCAAAATCAACCATGAAAGAGTTTTCATGGTCGAATTTAACATGAAAAACCTTACTTTGTTCAAAAAATTAAAACCCCAGTCGAGTTTTCATGTGTGAGGTGTTTAGGAGAAAAGGACGAGAAAACAGAGAAATGAGAAGAGGAAAGAGAACAGGAGAAGGAGAAGAGGAGAGAGAAAAGAGAAAGATAACATAGAGGAACGAGAAGAGGAAAGAGAACAGGAGAAGAGGAGAGAGAACAAGAGGAGAGAGAAAAGAGAAAGAGAATCAGAGAATAGGAGAGGCGTGAAAAAGGAGAAAAGAAGAAAGAGGTGAGTACATGAGAGAGGAAGAGAAAAGGAGGAGGAGGAGAGAGGAGAGAGGAAAGAGAAAAGAAGAAATGAAAGGGAAGTGTGTCGGTAAGGGTTTTTTTTTATATAATTTATATTCTGACGGAATATTCTGTCGGAAAGCTCATATATTCCGACGGATTTATATATCCGACGGAAAAAATCCGTCAAAATTTCCGATTTTTTTTACGGTATTACGTGTCCATCAGAACCAATCCGTTGGAAATCGGTCTATTTCTAGTAGTGGTGGGGTTTATATAGGACAATGGGCTTTCCTCCCCTTGAGCTGGCTTTTGGGGTGGCTCTCCTATTGTCTTATATCAAAGAATATCCTAGCCGACCTCAAAGTGGTGGCCCATGGAGTTGGTGGCCTGGAAGCCAGCCATGACTAAACATGGCTATGACCAAACGTGGCCGTGACCAACGAGGACGTCAATCATTTAAGGAGGGACGAATGTTATAGGACTGTCCATTGCAATCGGTCATATGGGGGGTGATGTGGGTTTATATAGGACAATGGGCTCTCCTCCCATTGAGTGTAACACCCCCAAATCTCCCTCTATGAAAATACTAGTATAATACGTATAATTATACCGTAGAGATAGACTTAGGAGTGTTACCGTCGCGTGATTACACAAGGCTACTCAAATACTTAACTCAATAACATAACTTGCAACGGAAAACTCAACTTTCTTTTATTAATACTTATAAAAATAGTAACATTGTTATGAGTATTCAAAATAAAGACGAGACCAACATTCCTAAACTAGGTGAAGCAAATCCCGGGACTCCCATATGCTCATTCATGGCTCCACCTGAAAATAGTCAACACTGCTTACCATTACGGTAAATAGGGCGAACCAAAACAAATAGGAAATATGGATTAGCAAAATATTTTAAGTACGATAAGTGCAAGATAATGTAAGCTCAATTTTATTTGCAAACATGCTTTTAAAACCAGTTCTAATAATTAATCCAATAATTCCAAAATTCATGATTTGAAACCAATACCAATAATCCAATATTTCAATAGAATAAATAATAAAACCAATTTCTCTTTTAAAACCACTTCCTCACCCATTATATTACAAGACTATTTTTGAGGAAAGACTCAGTCATACAAAGTCCAAGGCCTTATCAAACCAAATCCCGCATAGTGGGATTACTAACATGCTTATAAAGCTTTAATTCAATAATAATTCAATAATTCCTCCTTAAATAAAATCAACCTTTATAATAGGTTAAATCAAACCCCTTTTTATTCAATTCAATCACGCTTTCAAAATCAACCTTTCAATAAATACTTGAGAATAAAATCTCATATTAATAACTTTTCAAAATCAACAACTCTTCCTTTGAAAACCCTTTCATTTAATTCAACAAACTTTTCAAATCAATTCCTTAAATCATAATCCAAATCAATTTAATTCAATCATAATAAAATCATTCAAAACATGTTATTTAAACCAATCACTTTCGAAGGTATCTAGCCACTTAAACGTACCTTGATTCCGAATATCAATCAACACTTCGCACGTTCAAAGTTCAATCACGAATACACCTTGCAAATAACATAACCATAAGGTAATCACAACATAAACTCAAATCTAATGTGCATGGACTATAAAACTCTTTTAAAATAATACTTTAATATAAAATTATAGCTTTGAAATAGGTATTTGTATTTTAGAAAACTAACCATGAAGAAGATAAAAGAATAGGATTAAAGAGAATTGAATTTTCGTTGGAAAGAATATGCAGAACTTGCAGAGGCCATAACTCCTTCAATATAACTCCGAATTGGGTGATTCTTGAGCCTAACCTCAAGGACTTTTCGAGAGGAACAATCTTCTGTGAAACATCAAAACCCCAAAAACTGACCAAAAGTGTCAGAAAATTGGATTCCAATGTGTACGAGCTAATTATGAATGAAAAGAGTAGAAAGAAAAGTATGAAAAGGTTTAGAGAAAAGAAAAATAAGAGAGAAGAAGAGAATTGGGTTTTGGTGTGAAGAATATGAAAGGTATGAGGGGGTATTTATAGGCTCATGAATGAAAGAATTATGGTAGGAGACTATAGGAAGAATTATGGTAAAAAGATTTAAGGAATTACTTGGAGAAGAGAATAAAGAAATATGGAAAGTTTTGATATTAAAGTGATTAAGAATAATAGAATTAAGGAAATTGTGTTGTCATGAAAAATAATATGGCAAAAGAGATTACTTGGGGAATAATCAAGGAAGATATAAGGTAGAAAAAAAAGATGATCAAATATTTAGGGGATGGAGAAATAAAACTAAGGAAAATAATAGATTTAAGGGAGATAATTAAAATACAAAAATTACCAAAATAATTTTGCTCAAAATATAATATGGTGGCCGAAAATTTGAGCTTTCCTAAGCTCATATTTACGGACCCCCCTTTAGATATTTAGGAAAATATTTTGCAAGTTCTTAAGGAATAAAAATGATTGTGTAAATAATATATTTTGTAGAAAATAATTAATTACAAAATACCAAATTAAACTAACTTAATTAACCAAGAAAAAGCAGATTTTCTACATTTAGAAAATCCGAAATTACTAGCTAATTAAATAGGATTTTCTGCCCTTTTAAATAATAGGAAAATATAATTTTTGCTTAATAAAAATATCTGAAATATATATAAATAATCCGGCTTTTCAAATAAAATAAATGGATAATAAATCTTATCGAAAATCTGAAAATAATAATTAGGTTTTGAAAAACTTTTAGCGCCAAAATTCAAATATCATTTTGGCTCCAAAACGCAAATAGTAAAATAAATTACTAAAATACCCTTTTAGAAAATAATTATTAATTAATTAATTGGAAAATACGTTTCAAAAATACGGGGTATTACATTGAGCTAGCTTTTGGGGTGGTTCTCCTATTGTCCTCTATCAAAAATGTTATAGGATTGTCCATTGCAAGGTGTGGGACTTGAGTCCCACATCTGTCATATGGGGGGCTGATGTGGGGTTTATATAGGATAATGGGCTCTCCTCCCCTTGAGCTAGCTTTTGGGGTGGCTCTCCTATTGTCCTATACCAATGGTATTAGAGCGGTGTTCCTGGACATTCCGTTGCCGGATACAGCCACCCTCCGATTATTAAAAAAAATGACAGACTTTGAGGAGTCAATTAAAAGGGTCGTGGAGGCAGCGGTAGCCCAAGCTATGGAGGCTTTCAGAAAGAGTCTTGAAGAGGATTTCAACGGCTTGGGTACGAGGCTGGAGAGGGTAGGCAAATCGGGATTTGATCTCTTGAGGTGCCTATCACTAGCATCGTTTCTAGTGTGTCAGAGAACGCCACCACTCGAGGGGTTATAATAGCCCAGAAATCATTGGTAGAGAACTGCTCCATCCCACTAGAGGCTAAGAAGAAGAGTAAGGAAGACCTAGAGGACAACGTCACTCGACTTGAGGGCAGGAAAGAGTTCAGGACCATGGAAACCAGAAGACAAGTAAGTCAAAACCCATCGTTTGTCAACCTCGAGGGAAAGCAAAGCCAAGATGGTGGCTCTAAAAACTTTAATGGCGAGTTGGGTTGCGGAGTTGTAGGAGTTGCAAGAAAATTTAAATATAGTGGAAGGCTTGGTGATTATGGATCAGGATTTACTAGTGGAAGTCAAAGTGGATTCGCCGACGAATCTAGTGGAAGTGTTGGTGGGTCTGCATATGGAACTGACAGTGCTAATTATTTTTATGGTAGAGCATTGATTTTTTAAAAGTAGGTTCTCTAGTGGGTTAGGTGGAAGAGCGACCACTTTTGAAAGTGGGTTTACAAGAGGTTTTGGTGGGCAGGGAAGCGTGCTGACAACCTCCTCAATGGTGAAGGAGTTTTCGGGAAGAGAGATCATGTCAATGTCGCTGGCAAGTTTGGTGGTTGGATGGAAGGATTTTTTCCAAAAAGGCGGTGCAAATGGTAGTGGGTCCGACGGTAGTCTAGGATTCATTGCTGGAAAAGCTGAGTAGGGTAGTAAGACCACCACTAGCGATGGCCGAAGCAGAGAAGAAGGTGTCTTCGTGAGGAGAAGATCTAGTGCATGTGGGTTAGGTGGTGGCCCGAGTTGTGGGTGTGGGCTGCGTGAATAAAGGACCGCATGTGATCTAGGCTGTTGGGTCGCCGGGAGAAAAAGGCGGATTTGGGGACGAAGCTCATGAAGTTGGGATGGATTTTTGTAATGTGCAACGAGCTGAAATTGATGTGTTTGTTGAAGGTGGGATAAGAGGAATTTTTGAGAAGGGTGGTGCTAATTGCAGCGGGTTCGGTGGTGATCCCATATCTATGGTTGGAATAGGTGAACTGAGTTGTGGTGGTCGGCACATATGGGAGGAACCCGACACATAGGGTGGTGATTTCTCAAATGGTTTACCACTGGTGGCGGGTGTTTGGCCAAAGCTGGAGAAAGAGTAAGGTTTCAAGGGGAATGGTTTGATTGGTTACTTGGTGGGTTCTTGAAGTGTGTAAAAGAAACATTTTTTGGCAGAAGGTTGACTGGAATTTTCTTTGGCTTGTGGAGGAAGCCAACAATTTGGAAAAGTGCAAGGGTATTGTAGTAATACACCTTGAAGATATCGCAAGAGCATTCAACCAAGAGTCACGTGATTCAAACAAAACACATGACCAGCACACCAAATATAGTGGGGTCTAGAGGTTAAAGGGGCTTGCTCATTTAAAATTGTTTTTGTGTGTTAAGAAAGAAAGGCAAATAAATGGGCTTAATGACTTTAGGCCTAGTCTTCTTTCTCCAATTCTCACTTCCCAATTCACCACTCCACTTTACATGCAGCCCGCTCTTTCCACTCTCAAAAATCATTCTCCACCTTCATCAAAAACTTTGAGAGATCATTGCTTTGCCGAGAATCAAGTGTTGATTATTATCTTTCTTGAGGACAAGGTGGAAGTTTAGGGGCCCAGTAATGTAATAGACCAACATTAGAAAGGGCAATTTGGGAATGAAGTCTAATACTTTTAGGTTAGTAGTCCTTGACTCCTTGGCCTTAGTATAAATAGGGGATAGCATATGCACTAGGATATTATGTGGGAATTGTAAGGAAATATGTTGAGAGTAGTAACCTCAAGTTACTAGGAGAGTGATAACCTAACGTTATCAAGAGAGTGATAGCCTTAAGTTATTAATCTATCCTTTTGTATCCAAATTCTGCCATTATTAATTTGAATTCCAAGCTTTCATATTATTATCCATATAATATACAAGTTTGAATTTCGGTTCATAACATATCTAATAATGGACTCATGTTGACCTGGAGTGCTACATATAGTATCAAGCCAGGATCCATTTCGGTGTCCTGTTGTGCCTTCGGGTTGCAGGATGCTTAAAGGAGGGGAGAAGGTACCTATGACGCTTCCACATTGGAAGTTGAGGAGAACAAAATTAACCTTATATGGTGGTTGATACCTCAACCTAGTAGAGGCTTTTTGGGTAGAACTTCTTGTTTTGTACCAAAGCAAATCCTTGTGGGTTAGACCTAGAGAGGACAATATCTACTAGTAGACTCATGTTGACCTGGGATGTTACACTGCCCTCTCTATAAATATGTGCAATCTTAATCATCCAATAGGCATCTTTAAGCTTGTTATGGCAATAATTTATCTCGTGCACACATTCATCCCTTCCTTTTTCCTCCCTTTGTACAATCTGCACATGCACACGCTAGATTATCAAGCTGAATTTCTGGTTGCTTTATTTGTAACCTAAATGCTGGTTGTTGGCTTTAACTATGCAAAATTAACTTTAAAGGACATTATTGTGTGAACTTATTCATCTGTCATAATTATTACTCTATCAACTTTTCATCTAAGTGTTACACTTTGAATAACACATAACTTGAGGCAATTTAAATGACTTTAATGATATAAGGTGTTAAATAATTGTAGAATGAGATAGTGAGCTAATATAATATTGAAAAGTAAGGCAAGTGATAAAAATGTAGTAATGGGTTTGAGTGAAGACCATAAGATGACAGAGAAATATTATTAAACTGTAGGATTTTGCCAAAAATGGAAATGTAACACTTTTTTAAAAAAACAATTACATTTGGTATGTGTAATACTTACAGAGGGTTAGTAACTAAATACAAAATTTTAATTAGAAATTAATTCTAATTTATTAGTTATTTATCAATTAGTTTATATTAAAATATAATTTACAAGTATAAAAAGTTATTTATAAACCATTTAGTGTTGTTGATTTATAATCTTACAATAATTAATATGGATATTAAACAATTGTTATAAAGGTAATATGTTATTTAACTAAGGCATAAAGCTAAAATCCAACGAAAAAGTTACCCAAAAGCCATTGCCAAACACCAGTTATTATAAGTGTTGAGTTATACTTAGTTGACATACTCTTTTTAAATCTTCGGGGAAAAAATCCAAGTTTTTTTTTATAAAAATTATCTATAACTTGAGTTTTTTTTTATTTATTTGCATCACATTCATATTTATTAATTTTATACTCCCTACATTTTTATGAAGTGCATCAGTTTGATCGGCACTAAATTTTAGGAAGTTGTGTTAAATGAGATTAAATATTGTGTAAGTGAGGTTTGTTGGGGAATAAATTACTCCCTCCGTGTTTAGTAAGTGCATTAGTTTGACATGCATATAATTTTAGGAAATTGAGTTGAGTTGAAAAAAAAATTGTGTAAGGTATGTTGGGGAAGTACAAATATTTCAAAAGAATAATGGAGTTTTAATTTATAAAATATATTTTAAAAAAACATAAGGGATGTGAGAGAAAAGAAATAATATAAAAGTAATAGTTGGGACCATGTGATGAGAGACATATAATAAAAACAAAAGAAAAAAATTACAATAATAAAATGATCGCCAAGAGGAAAGTAATGCATTTAAGAAAAAACCGAAAGGATTACCTTATTTTTTCCTTTTATTAGTTTTCTCTCCAACAAACCTGAATATTTATCATTTCTCTTTCTTACATGATTTCTACTTAAATAATTAAAAATATTAGTATCAATCACATATTATTTCTTTTATGGTCCCTATTGTACTATCATCAATCAATAACATAATAGTAAAACAGACATCAAGAATGACACGTGTCACTTCCTGGTGCTGTTTTTTCCCTCTAAAATCTTTATTTATTTATTTTTTTCGGTTTTTACTTCTTATTTCATAAAATATACTTTATATAAAATTATCAAAACATTAATTAAATTGTGATTCACTTTCCTACAAAAAAAAAAAATATTTGTGAATCACATATTTTCCATATCTTTTATTGTATAAATTATTATTTTATATCTATATTATTTCATCTATAACGTAATATTAAACTATGAACTAGGAAGAAACAGACTCTATAAATGACTTGTGTCACTTCCTGAAACTGTTTTTTTATCTTTTTTTTTTCAAGATGACATCTACTGCTTATTGTTTTCACGATGACATCTACTGCTTATTGTAAATTATACTAAAAATATTGACCAAAACAATTACTTACCTACACAAAATTTATATTTGGTGATTCAAATTTCTATAAAATATTATTCTAATGTCTATTGCTTTGCATATATAAGGAGTATATACATTATTCCCTAACCCTTATGTAGTATATTATTCCTTTAAATCTTTAATGTATTATATTTGTAATAATTTTGTAACAAAAATTAAAAAAAATGATGCGTTTTTGAAATAATTGATATTCCCATTGCTTTTTTTTTTTTTTTTCATTCATGTATTCTCTATTTAGAAATTTTTAATGTTTTTCTTATTGGGAATCGGCTTACTAATTACATATTTTTTTTGACAACCAATCTTATTTTATTTTTTTAATTTTTAGTTACTTATGTTTCAAAAGCACGACAAATTATATATGTTGTTCACTATCCTAATTTGTATTAAATACAACAGTTATTTCACCAAATACCCCTGAGTACTTTGATAATTCACCATATACCCATGAAACTTTTCAAATACACTATATACCCTCGAGTTTAACAACAATGTCACCAAATGCCCGAATGACTAAAAGACGTCAATTTCGTTAGTCACTAAGGCTTAACTATGCCACGTTGCAATCTAATTGGTTTTCTTTTAATCTTCTCTTTTAATTATTAAATTAATTATTTAAAAAAAAAACCAGCCACCATTTTCACCTACCACTCCTGCCAACCCCCACCACCGTCGGCATCGAGACCCACCTCCCCCGCGCCAGCGGCTTCCGCCGCCCCTCCGCCCTCCCCCTACCATCGACAATCCTCCCCTTCCGCCTAAACCACCACATAACCACTCGAAACCCACTCCCCTTAAAACCCGAAACCTTTAAAAAAACCCCACCACCACCACCACTGGAAAACCCCGATCGGCCCTCCCCCACCCTCAAAAACCTTAGCGGCCAGGGTTTTCGAGGGTGTAGGAGAGCCAATCGGGATTTTTCAAGTGTGGTGGTGGGGTTTTTTTTAGGGATTTTGGGTTTCTCGAGGTGGTTGGGTTTAAGGGTTAGAGAAAGGGAGGGTGTGGATCTAGGATTTCGGGGAGGGGAATTAGTAGTGGTGGGCAGCTAGAAATGGCGGCGGCGTCGGAAGCGGGGGTAGGAGCTTAGGTGGTCGGGGGATGTTCTGACGTCGAAATTAGGAGAGGGGGCTGGGTTCTTGCTCTATAATGTGTAAGTTTGGGGGAAAGTGGGGGTCTTGGGTGTAGGTGGGGCTAACAGGGTGGTGGTCACGGGCAAAGGGGAGGTCTGGCGCCGTCAAGATGAGGTGGTCCGGGCGCCGGCGACGGGACGGGGACTAGCTGGGGTGGAGCAGTGGTGGCTAGGGTGTGGGTTTTTTTTTTTTTTTTTTTGTAAAGTATTTTTAAAGATTTTTTGATAATTAATTAAGTAATTAAAAGGGAGCCACTAAAAAGATGCCATTGGGCATACTTAACCCTTAAGGCATATGGTGAATTATCGAAGTAATCAAGGGTATATGGTGCATTTAGAAAGTTTCATGGGTATCTGGTGAATTATCAAAGTACTCAGGGGTATTTGGTGAAATAATCGTAAATACAACTATAGTAATTATTTATGTTACAAAACAATTTTATCTTTTTGATACATCTAGCCTTATATCTAATGATCTGAAGAAATAAATCAGTATTCCTACCCATAGTTTTTAATATACAAGGTTAAAATACTTAATTATTTAGTTAATAAAATGGAAAATGATACTAATTGATCATTAAAATTTTAAACTTCTTTGTATAATTCACTCTTTCATTTTTCATTTCATTATATACATAAAAAAAATAAAAATAAAATAAAAAAATACTTTGGTTATATATGTTGTCCACATGCAGTATACAAAATATATTTTTTTTGTTTATTTAAAAATATAATATTGAATTATACATAATAATTAAATTACCGTGCATGGCACGGGACCTAATCTAGTTATTAAATAAATTAATCATCCACTTGTCCAACTTTATAATACGAAGTACTTGAGTAAATAGTCTCTTAAAACTATGAATAAATGCAAATGCAAGTGGTGTAGTAAAAAAATAATAATAAAAAAATATAACAAGACAAATGGAGCAATCAATATATAGTTTTTTTTTTTATACTTTCTGTATTTCAATGTAAATTTTGTATAGAACTACAATAAAGATAGACTGTTTTGTGAACAACTACCCATTTTTTTTAAATTTATTTAGAACTATTCGTAAGTTTGCAAACGTTTATCTAGCACTACCCTACCCATTAACGTTTTCCATCCAATTTTGGCATTAGTGGGGGTCACTTCTTTGCTTTCTCACCCAATGTACCTCTTACCAATTGACACTTAAAGATCTTTAACTGAAATTATGTAACATTTGCCAATGCGTAGTTTCAATCCTGCTTCCTCGGTTGTTTTTTAGTCAACATTCAGTATTCACAAACTCTACTAAGATCTTTTTTTTTTTTTTTAGAAATTCCCTTTTTTTCTTTTCTTTTTTTTACGGGAAATTTCCTTTAATTACCTTAAGTTAGACCCTATTCACTTCACCTTAAAAAAATAATATTCAATAAAATTAATTTCAGTTTAGTAAAAATAAGTTCAGTTCAGTAAAATTAATTTCAGTTCACCAGTTCAGTAAAATTAATTTCAGTTCAGTAAAAATAATTTAAGATCAGCAAAAATAATTTCAATTCAGTAAATATAATTTCAGTTCAACAAAAATAAGGTGAAGTAAACAAAGCCTTACTTTAACTGAGTAAAAATTGAGCAATTGACCTCAATCGTCCTTCCAAACAAGGAGTGTATGAACAAGACTGACTCAGTCCTGTTTTTTTTTTTTCAAGCAAACTTTCCTACATTTGTAAAAGGGAATATATGCTCAAGTAATCAACCATTACATTTCACTAAGTACAAACGCAAATCTACCATCATATCATTCATATGCTGCATTTACAATTTGTGCAAAAGAAAGTTAGAAATACAACAAAAATTAAAAATTGAATAAACAAAATAAATATTATTTAAATAAAGCTGTGCAAAAGGTACAGTAGTTGTTTCAATGTTTGATTCTTTGTCCGCCATAATCTCCCACCAGGTGCTTTGCCAAGATAACCTAACCTTGGAGTTTACGTAGTAAGGACGTCAGGGAGCGTGTTGGAAGGAACACCAAGTATTTTGCCTCCGAGATCAGGGAAAGTATCTTGATTGGGCAAGGATTCGACTTTACCATCATCATCCACCAGCAATGGATACTTAAGAAGGTGGCCCTGCAACAATGTGAAACTTTCTTTTGTAAATCTCTTCCAGTTATCTTCAGCAATCTCATTTACTTTTCTCACACATTCTACACTTTCCGGTTCATCAAAACACTCATTTAGCATCCCAAGATGCTCAGCCCACAACGATGATCTATAACCGTACACCTGCAAAACATTAGCTTAAATGATTTAGTAGGCTATTATAAGGAAACACACTGAATAACGGAGCTGATCTAAAAGTATGGGTTGCAGTCATTGCAGATGTTAGAATGCCAGACGTGTAAACCAAAAAGAATACAATCCAACTGTACCACAACATAATTGATTCGTTTATTTTTCCACTGTTGTAAACTTGTAATCTATTTAGAAATTCCAATCCTTACAACAGAAGCTAAAACCAATATCTAAACATTTAGTAGAGTAAAACAGTATCTTTAGGTTTAATAATAAATAAATAAATAAATAATTCATGTTAAAGCTATAACATTTCATACATAAGCCTCGCATGCAATCACTAGTATATTAGAACACAGGTAAATATTCAAAAATGCTGAGAAACAGATGGCCAGGTGAATGGAACAGTCAGGACAGTTAGGAGAGAGGGAGAGCAAAAGCCCAAGCTCAAAAGATCAACAAAAATAGCTTTTACGGGAAAAGAAAGCACAGTAAGGATATGCAAGCAAACCTGGCCTTTAGGGTGCCTTTTCTTGTTAGCCCAAGTATGATGGGGTTGATAAGCACCCATAGCAATTTCTGTGTCTTTAGTACCGGCTAAGGATCGTTGGTTGATGTTAGCAGATCCCATTAAAACATACTCATCATCAACAATCATTCCCTTTGCATGTACATAGATCATAAATCTGCGGTACTTGTATGAATCTGAAATCTGACAGAATCATGTTGTTAGGGAACACATAATCAGCTTCATTATGCCTACCATCAGCATTTGGCAGTTAAGAAAACAATGCCAATTTTATGCCATAAGAAACAAAGCATATGCTCCATAGAGCAGCAACAGCCTTGCAAGTTGCAACTAGATAACAGATCCCAAAGACATACCACATTAACTAGAAATCAAGCTTAACATCGGCGTGTTGGTCAAAACATGGTGAAACTCCATGAATCAGAAACAACCCTTAGATAACTATTCTATACATGTACCTATAGAGTTTTAAAATTTGAACCTCTTATTTCATATAAAACCTATGAGGAGTTAGTGAGTTGAGAATCAAGATATTTGAAATGTAACCATTTCCTGTTAAACTCAACTGTAGTCCTCAAGTTTAAGTTCCAATATAAGGACAAGGAAACAAGATAGAAAAGAACACCGACCTTGTCACTTGATTGCTCTGCTTCCTTCAGAGACTCCTCAGGAACTTCTTCCCGATTACCAAGGCAATAGAAATTTAGATAATCTTGAAGATGCAAATCTGTAAGCTGCATTGTTTTCAGTTCACGAGCAACAACTTCATACATCATTTGCATCGTCTGACTCTGTGAGGAAAACACAAATCTTAACATAAATGCACTACAACAGTCCTAAAATTTCATTTTTCCTAGAAAGAAATCAAGAAAATGAATTTATTACATCAAATAAAAAGAGAATTTCACATGAAGGAATGGAGCCAAAAAGACAAAATTTATTAGATCTCGATTAAAAAAAGGATACATGATCATGGACAGTGAGGTCTTATATTTAAAAAAATTCAAAAATATTACTATATTCCAGGGAAATGGTTACAGCATGCATTTAAGATCAAAAGGCTTTGTAAAATCGTAATTCCTCCTAACCTGCCAATAAAGAATTTCTTGCACAGCAGCAGACTTTGGATCACCTTCTGGCCACATTGGTATGATAATATACACCGCAAATCTTTCCTTGGCTCTAATTTTACTGACGATTTTTAAAGCCAACTCCATAGGGATCATATTATCAGCACCTAATTATGACAAGATGCAGAGGAACATCAGCAACCTTCTAAGGGTCATAGCTTAAAAAAACATAAACTTCAACAACCCATCAGCTATTTCATTAACTCCAACGTCTTACAGTAATATGAAAGTTGTCTAATGGGAACAAAAGGCAATGGAAGCAAGTGACCATTTAGGCCATGTTTAATTCACCTTATTTTTACTTATTTCATATCATATTTGAAAAAATAAGTTCAAATTAGAAAAAATAAGTTCAGATCATATCAGATCAGAAAAAATAAGTTCAAATAAGATACGATCAAGAAAAATAAATTTTGACAAACTTTATCATATTATGTGTAGCTTTTTATTGCTAAACATCTTTAATTATGTAATTAAAAATATTACAATAATAATAAAATATACATTAATACGAATCTAACATGAACCAACTTGATACATTCTTTCTTTATAGATTATCAAACACATAAGATAAAAGTTTGGTCAATCAAACAATCAGACCACATCAGATAACATCAGTTAAACAAAAATAAGGTGAACTAAACCAGCCCTTAGTAGCTATTTCTATCCTGAAAGTACCTAAATTCTTTAAGAAAGATAAAAAATTCACTAAACTCTTACAAAAAAAGCTTGCCCACCCCTGCAATTGTTAGACTAATAAATATGGCACATGTAAATAACACCACAGAATAACAAGAGTGTCTGCCTGACCTGCATTTTTGTAAGAAGGCCATCCATAAGATGATCCGATAAAATACTGATTTTCAATATATATAAAGCGCTGTGCAGATCTGATTGCCTGGATATATGCTGTTTGTATGCTTTTATCAATCACCAAATTTTTGGCACACTCAAGATTCTGCAAAACATGATAAAAGGACTTTTTAAATTTAATACAAAATAATTGTTTTTAATAATTGGAAAATCTGGCAACAGTACTTGCAAGATTTGCAACCGACTTTCCATCAGATCGTTAAACATGATATAACTTTATTTAAATACTTGCTTCTTTTTCTTTAGGCAGACTGACTGCCTTGAAATTTGAGACTTTGACAGTTAGAATCAAGATTTGTACCACAGTATATTATGACAGTCTTGGCATATAGCTTAAGATCCTGGTCAGAAATAGATCGAGAGAGAATATAAAGATGTTAACCTGAGACTTGGCTTGAGAGACCGTTTTAGGGAATCCCCTCAGTGATCCCGAGTCAATCGAACGGAATATCTGTAAATAAACCCAAACAAGCTAACAATTCGTTCACAAAGTAACAGCAGACAGGAATACTATAACGTATAAGGACAGGGAAATAACGTATAAAGGAGTCGACAGTATTACGAAAGTTACAAATATTACCTGAATGCCCTTCCTTTGAAACCCATAGTTCAGGATCTTCTTTCGGGACTTCAGTGAGCTCATCATCTTTGGATGAGCGCTTAGGGCTAAGTATCCAAGAGATACGATCTAACTTGATTAAAGAATCATCGTGCCAACGAGACATCTTCTTCCGAAATCCAAACTCTCTAAACTTTGTAGCCTTTTTCCATCTCTGCTCAAAATTTATTAGGACATCATACGCAGCAGGACCGTCAATTCTGCAATGCAAGTCATGCCATGGCTGCCTTGGAGCTCTTGTTCCAGCCTATGAAATCCATAACTGGAAAAATCAACAACTAACTAAACAATGGCTGTTCAAATGTTTTCATATCATACAGAGAACTGGTGAGATTAATATTTACTTATTTAGTTTCTCATTCTCTTCAATTATTTTCTCTATATGATAAAGAAAGTTAAAATCCACAAACTAATTTTCAGATAATAAAGCAGGTAGGAAAATAGAAGATCACCTAATGATAAGTCCTACTTTGTACACATTTTAGGTGCATATTTAACCTCATCAATATATAATACTAAAACAGGCATCAAAAATGACACATGTCACTTCATATCGCTGTTTTTTTCCTCCAAAATCAATACTTTTTTTTTTCTTTTTTCCCTATTTTTTAGTCAATGTCACTTACTATAATCTATACACAAAATATTCATCAAATCATATAAATGAATTTGACTTCCAACTGATTCAAATAGCTTCGTTGACTTTCAATTAATTCAATTGACAGGAGAACTACTACTACTACTAGCAAGAGAACTACTATTACTACTACTGCTGCTCCTACTAATACTTTATTAGAAACTTTATCATCATTTGTATCAATTTAAGTTAGGATTCAGAAAGAAGTTAGAGAGAGAATCTTGAAGATGTCCATTGCTCTTCAGGACTCCCACTTTCTACCATTAAATCAAGTATCAAATTTTCTTTTCTTTTTTTCTCCCTTCTTTATATTGCTTTATTTAATCTAGAGATTGATTGAGTCCTAGCCATGATTGATGCTTGATTTATTCTTTTAAATCTGTATTAAATGTCTATGTATTCATGCTTAATTGATTATGTGTATGCCAATACTAGATTAAGGATGATTAGTATTGCCATTATTCCATCGTCTTGATCACAAGAGGAGTGGACAAATTTAAATATCTTATTAAAAGACGGGAATTTCTCCATGTGAGTAGGAAGAATGGATTGTTAAGTTAGGATGTCGGGCTTAATGTCTTTGAATTACATGATTCCATGAAAATAGGTTTAAGTGTATTTTAAGGAAGCCACAACTACTCATAATAGGGCCCTGTGTTCTTCACCTTATTTCCACTTATTTCGAAAAAATAAGTTCAGATAAGGGTTAATAAGTTCAAATAAGTTCAGACAACTTCAGGAAAAATAAGTTCAGATAAGTTGTGATAAGGGTTAATCAGGGTTACCCAAGTTCAATTTATAACTAAAATAAGTTTTAATAAGGGCTAATAAGTTTAGATAAGTTCAAATAAGATCTGATAAGTTCTAATAAGTAAAAATCAAGCGAATAGAACGCACCCTAGATCTAGGGTATCAATAAGACGTACCTCTCCTTGTGACCATATAATCAATTGGTTGGAGTAGGAATTTGTCTTGCACGGGAGTCTAGGATACTTAATTCTAGATATTTTTATTATTTGATTTTTTTTTTTGAAGTTTGATACAGTATTAATTTAACCTTCTTTTTATTGATTAAACTTATTATATTTTATAGCATCCAATATTGATACTACTTCTCACACGACTTAACCAACTACATAGTTAAGAGGATGGGTTAGATTTCTAGATTTTAAGGGTGTACGACCACATATCACTGATATAAGTATAAATGTCGAATTGATAATAGAGATCAAAGGACCAAACAAACATGAACATGCAGAAAAGAGTAATGGTAAAAATCTAACAAAGTAGCTAGAGTACTAGATTTCTAGGATGAAATTCTACAAAGAGAAAAGTAACACCAGGATGTATCCCAACAAAAAGCAAAATGGGATCATATACTCACAGGAAATGTGGGGTTGTGAAAATCATCTTTGAAAACTGTGTCAAGATCACGGAAAAGTCTGTGCTCAGGTGTGTCATAGCGCCCATCACACAGATCTATACCTCCTATGAAAGCGGTAACCTTTCTGTTGTTACCAGATGCCTGTGTATCTACAAGAACACATTTCTGATGATGCGTAAACAAAGTTCCAACAACCTGCAGAGATATCACAAATACCAATAAATCACATATACCAATAAAAGTACTGGCAACCGTGGCGGATGAGAACATGGACAGGCCCTGAAGCAGCCTAGAATGTGTTAAACAGCTATTTATCAAACTACCACACAATAATATCAACTTGGCAGCTAAGGATGTAAAGTCACCAGAAATATAACTTAACATAAATACAGTTAATACACTCTCACAGCAAACTCATAAGAGAGCCCACATCTAACCCGTCTAGCTACATAATGAAACCACTGTTATAATTAAAGTACTCAAGGGAACAGATAAAATACAACCTCCTCACATTTTCCTCAAGTTGTCATCATAAAGAAGAATATAGGATCCACATAAATTTACAAACTTTGGGGCAGGATTTTCCAGGCTAAAAAGAACATATCGTAGGAATTAGCATTATTAGTCAAACTAGAGATTTGAGCTTGCATAGTCAAATTCTCAGCTTGGAGAAAATGTAGTATCGGTTGCAAATGAAAAATTGATCTACAAAACCAGCACAGAAGTTGGAGCAGTTGCAATTATTGCTCAAGAAACATACCACAAAGGCCTGAAATTTCTATACAGGTAAAAGATACTATGATGCTTGGATCAATCATTGAAACCAAGACCACAGATGTAACAGAAAATAAACATCCTCCCATTGTTTTAAGCGTATGTTCTTATTCGGGCCAAGAACCTCTAAGACAAAGTATGATTCTTAACCACCCTCCTGCTCAAGAATGCTGAGAGAGTAAAGAAAATATATATATATATATATATATATATATATATATATATATATATATATATATATATATATATATATATATATATATATATATATACAGAAAATTAAGGAAGACAAAATCTTAAGGTAGTAAAGCCAAGGATGATATCACAACATCATGAAGTAAAAAAAAAAAAGATAATTAAAGGCCTATGCCAGGGGCCTTCCTTACACTTTCTTTCCATAAAAAGTAAGGAATAAATAAAGAATAAAAAAAGATGAAGTCAAAAAGATCAAATAAGTCAAAAACTAATCACATCGGAATAAGCACATGTGGTAAATGCCTCAGCCTCACAAATCAAAGAGTACCTGTTGCTTGAAGTAGCCAAGTTTACTGCTGCCATAACGAGGTGATAAAACGCAATTAACTGAAGAATGCTTGAAAAACTTCCGTGTTTCCTCATCGTGTGTTTGCATAACCCCTTCCTACAGCCAACAACACATACCAGAAAACAGAATGGATATCAAAACATTGTTTTGCAATATCCATAATCTTTGAACCAGCAACCAGCACATAAAAAAAACCAGTGCTAAAAAGCTTTTATTATCCATCCATTTATTTGACCTAACACTTTGACAAAATGAAGCTTAGGTAAAAATAAGAGCAGTGGAAGGAGCATCATTCAATTACAATCAAACAACTAGCACCAACATTGATTCACTAAAATATTCTGAATTGCAAAACTGATCACTCCACAACAAGTTTAAAAATAAAAAAATAAAAAAAAAAGACCAGAATCTTCCATATGATTACATATCAATTGAGTATGAAAGGATCCTTTAATAAACATTATGTTCTTTAATTTTTTAATTAAGTAATGTAATCAAAAAAGGAAAACATTAGAATAATATTTAATCCATTTCATTAGTTGAACAAGTGAAATCAATGTATAGTTAAGACAATTCCATGATTTAAAGTATATCAACTAACTAATTCCAAACTTAACTAGAACATGACAGGTTTCTTTTAAAATTGTGCTCTTTGACTTTGAAAGAGAAAGGAACCAAAGGAGAACAATAGAATATAATTTAAATCATTCCATTATATATAAAAAGTGAAATCTTTGTTTTGTTAAGAACTTCAGACAATTCCAAGATTAAAATTAAACTAATTAATATGGATAATCAGCCGCATTATCAAACACCCCACATCACCAGCACAACCAAGACAAACTCTTCTTCTATCCAAAAAATCCACCCACATCATCTCACCAACACTCATAGTTATATCAATCCTACAAATTAGTCATCTTAGTAGTACCAGATACCAATCTAGTCAATTCCTCAAACTTTTTCCAAGAAAACCGACATACAAGCTGCAATCTAGTTACAACTTGTAATTATTAAAACCGGGACATTATTATTTAATCTCCTTACTGCAACAATTTTCTCCTCCTAGGCTCCCAACAATCCCAGATTCACCCCATTTCATCACTTCTCAACAAACAAACTTGATCTGAAAACTCACTTTATTAAAGTTCATCATCCATTGACATACATTAAAAAAAAAAAAACTACAAATTTTTACATAGGCATAAAAAAAAGAATGGAAAGAAAGGGAGAGGACCCACATCAAAGTTAAACAAAGTTAACCACTCAACTGGATCTACAAACCTTTTTTCCCATTTTTAACCAATCCCAGCTCCTTCAATCACAAAAATCCGTAATCTAGGTACACCCGTGTATATAGCAAGACACCAACCCAACCTCCTCCCAAGTAAATCCTCAACATCCCACTCACATTTACAAACCCATTACAAATTAAACACTGTAATACCATTCACATAATAAAAATGCAAAATCAAACACCATAATATCATCAAAGACAAAAAAAAAAAAAAAAAAAAAAAAAAAAAAAAAAAAAAAGGAAAATACCGTTTTGATGAAATACTTGTTATGAGAAGTCTTATCATCCCAAACAAGCAACAAAACCCTAACACCTTCTTCAGACTTATACTTCAACAAATCCCCAAGAGTAAGATCACCTCCTCTTGGCAATGGCTTAGTGGGTTCTCTCACTAACTTAACTTTATGAAATACAGACCAACCAACAATATAAATCATATGATGTGCTTCAGAAATAGCATAACATATATCTTCCCAACAAGTATTCTGATTATAAATTTCACCACCATCTAACTTAATTTCCGGCAAATAATCAGGTTTCCCATGAGAATCCTGATACAATTTCACTAAACTCCCCTTTCTCAACGGAAAATAAGTCGATTTCACCCCATTCAAAGTAACATTAAGATCTGGAATCCTCTCACAAGGAGTATATTTCAGATCGATTCGAATTGCCGATTCCGGCTTCGGCGGTTTCCCAGTCGAAGGAGAGTAAATTGGCTGCCACCCTTTAATATGTTCCCCAGATAAAAGCCGAGAAGCAGGAAGAGAGAAAATCCCAATAACCTGAGCCCCGAAAACGTCATCGTCTTTAACCTGGAACTCGATATTAGTTATTGGATGCGCAATAGGTATGATGAATTGTTCGTTCCATTCAGGATCCTGCGAGTTTTTGAGAACTCGGGTACGCGCAATCGTGGCTTGAGGGACTACAACGGCGACGTAAGGGTCGCTAGTGATGATGTGAGGCCGATGTCGATGTTGATTCTTTGAATTCTTTGGAGGGAGGTGGTCGTCTCGGGGGGTGGAAGAGCAAGTGTTGCAGGCGGTGAAGCAGAGACGGAGGCGTTCGGAGGTGATGTCCATGTTGGGTAAGTCCCGAGCTTCGTGGATTGTGAGGTCGAGATCTCCGTGGAGATACACCATTTTTTCTGAATCTTCCGCCATTGTTGAGAGCTTGGAGGAGAGAGAGTGTGAAAGTGAGGAAGTTGGTGGGCGGTTGGCGTAGAGGAGAGGAGAGAGAAAGGAAAGGAAATGAGAGAATTTGGTGACAAAAACAAAATAGGGAAACAGAAAGTGTGAGGGGGAGAGTTGACAGAGATTGTTTTGAAATACTTTGAAGATGGCGGAAACTATCAATATTGGCTCTTTCCGTAATTCACAATTTTTATCACTATAATTTATTTAACGTTGGATTCTTGAAAATTACTTGCTCTTTGTTTTATTAATGCACCCCATTTTCTATTTGCATAGAGCGTGTTGGACATTAATTTTTAAAGTAACTTTTAATGGTTCAACCATTAAATTATTATTTAGATAATACGGAGTATTTAATTTATAAGATCAAGTTTGAATTTAATTTCTCTAAACTGGTCTACACAAACAGAAATTTGTGGCTGGCTACACAATGTAGTCAACTATATTAGGGTTACCTTGGTTCTGTTCAATTCATCTTATTTTTACTTATTTCAGGTGTAATAAGTTCAGTTAGGTTTAGATAAATTCAGTTCAAGTTTAATAAGTTCTGATAAGCTTTATCCAAGTACAAATTACAACTAAAATAAGTTTTAATAAGTTTAGATAAGTTCATGTAAGTTCAAATCAATGAAAATCAGGTGAATAGAACGCACACAAAACGCAAAACGTGAATATTACAAATGGATGTATGATGTGGTCAGCCACACACAAAACGCTCTATCTAGTCTAATGTGAATTCTTCTGATCTGGTATAATTTGTTTTTTTTTTTTTTTTAACTCCGCATTTGGTATAATTTGATCTAATTTTTTAATAAAAACATATCAACTAAAATGTTATTGGATTTATATAAATATATTTAATAACAAAATTAAAGACATTTAGTGAAAATTAATTTGATTTTTTTTAACTCCACATTTGGTATAATTAATCTTATATTAAGATAAAAACATATCAACTAAAATGTTATTAGATTTATATAAATATATTTAATAAAAAAAATTAAAGACAATTAGTGAAAATTACACACAAAATTTTTTTTATAAGAAAAAATAAATAAATAATTGATTTCATTATAGTGGGTTGCCTATGGAAAAAAAGTTTTGTTTCACTTTATTTTTACTTATTTAAACTTACAAGCATGTATTATTAAAACTTATTTTAATTAAACTTTTACTTTTGGTGTTTAGAACCACAAAGATGAGTGTTGAAAATTGTTCTCAAAATCATCTGAAACAGGGAGGGGAGCCCTAACCAGTTGAACTATCCCTCACTCAAAACTTAAACTTTAGTTGCCTTAATTAACAATTAGCAAAACTTATTTGAACTTTATTTTCCACGCTTACCTTCTTTAATATTATTACTGAGTAACTTTTTCTCTGAGTTTAATGACCCATAAATAGTAAATATAGAAGAACTCCTAAAAGATTATTATGTACACTTTGCTAAAAGAGGAAGTTTAATTTTTGTTGATATAATGGTGTCTCAAGTTGCTTTTGTCTTCACCAAAAAAAAAGTTCCTTTTGTAGCTTTAATTAAAAGATTGTCTTTATTCTTAAAGGGTTTATTTCATGTTAATGTCGACAATATATTTTAATTATGGCAAAAGCTAATAAGCGCCCCAGGGCGTTAGATAAGAGAATTAAAAGTGGAAATATTAGAGTAAAATTAACATTAATTACACCGAACGACGCGTGATTTTGTCATGCATTCCTAACTTATTACCATTTCAACCAATATAATTATTCCTTATCTAACGTCCTGGGGCGCTCATTAGCAAGATCCTTTAATTATAATCCACTCCCTAAACAAATCAATTTACTCCAACTTGAATAACTACAAACAATAAGTGAATGTCTAAAAGTGGTGCAAATCATTCAATTGACAAAGAATGAAGTATATATTCATTTAAATCATCACTAAAGAAATGGAACCCATGTTGTATTAATTGTCGTACCTAATCTTCTTTATACAAGTAGAAGAAGATAAAATAATGACTCTTGTTGCCATTAAATAGGCCAACAAATCAATACCAGTCACCAACCGTCTGATTTGGCAAGTAAAATCAGAGGATCTTAATCAACCACGTTCATTTGTCCTTGTCTTGGGCCTTGTATTAGACTACTATTAGCGGCACCATGTCCCTCTGTTTTTTTTTTTTTTTTTTTTTCAACTAAAATTCATCATCTTATCAATAAAACATCATCATCAAAATTTGTATCTCCAACAAGACCAACATATATAATCAACATCATCATCTCCATTATTTAACATAAAATTTTAAAATTAAACATCATCATTTCCATTTATATCAAAACATTTGGTCCACGATATATTATATACGAGTATAATTCCAATTTCCACATATGATCGCTATTAGTATGATTATAGTTGGATATCCTTTACTTTAGCTGAGCAAAACTATCCGAAAAATCGATCCGTAACCGTTTTGAAAAGGGTACTCGATCCGATAATCATAACGGTTCGGGTACCCGTTCCGATAATTTGTTATCGGGTATGATTATTGGGTATCATTTTAAAATTAACGATTATCCGATCCGATTCGATAAGCATTTTTTTGCTTTTTTCCCTACTTAAATTGTTTTTTTTAAAATCTAA
Organism: Chenopodium album; assembly: GCF_948465745.1. Classification (NCBI taxonomy): domain Eukaryota; kingdom Viridiplantae; phylum Streptophyta; class Magnoliopsida; order Caryophyllales; family Amaranthaceae; genus Chenopodium; species Chenopodium album. The sequence continues at coordinate 49,045,706 of NC_137843.1, forward strand.
ATTCTTACTTTACATCATAATTACTTTATAATATCAATGATTAGTAATATTATTAATAATTTGGTCAAAATCATATGATATTGTTGTTAATTAGTGATAAATTATATCATAATAACTACATAATTAAGTTTAATTATCATTAATTATTGGATATCTTATTGGGAACTCGATAACTGATCCGAAAATACGGGTACCCGAACTTATCGGTTCGGGTTATGGATATCACTTTTAGGAATTTTGGCTATCGGATACCCGAACCGTCAGTACTAACGGTACGGGTACCCGTCCCATGTTCACCCCTAGTCACTTGTGTTATTGTGTATGTACAAAGTCTTAGGCAAGTCAGTTGAAAACTTGAAATGATTTATTTTAATGTGTAAGTGGGTAAAGGCAGAGGTGTCAAAATCACACCTGACCCTATCCAATTCGAAAAATATCCAATTCAGATTTTGACTCGTATGGACACAATAATTAGCATGACTCAAATTTAAAATTTGACTTACTCTGACCCGACTTCACCTCACCGAGTCATCGAACCTGATCTAAATACCCAAAATTGACACCCCATGAAGTTGAAAATATAATACTCCCTCTATTTTCATTTAAGTGTTTCAATTTGACTAACACACTAGTCAATGCACAATTTTGACTAATGATATCTTTAATTACCCATAAGTAAAAAAAAAATTAAAAAAAAATTAAATTAAATAAAATTAAAATTAAATAAAAACTGATACTTGTAAAATATGCTTTGTGATGATTCTAACTAGTACTATTATTTTATCTTATATAAAGCACAAATATTAGTCAAAGCGGTGCATATAAATAGTACTAAAGTCAAAATGGGGCACTTAAATAAAAATGAAGGGAGTATCTCAGTAAAGGGTGGATAGAGGAATATTTTCTCACACATGGAGTATGAATATATTAGGATCACAAGAAAATAGAAAAATAAATAGTAGTAAGTGGAGTTAGTGAGCTTAAGAGAGAATAATAAAATATATCGTACTTTCTCCGTCTCACAATATATGAGACATTGAACATTTTTTCACTATTCATGAATTAGGTTTGATCATAATTTTTTTATAAACATAATAAAAATATATTTTATCACAAAATATGTTAGATAGGTTTAATATAAAGTTTCATGATATACATTTAAAATAATTTTCATTAATATTTAATTATACTAGGTTGGGTGTTGTATATTATATGCATATGCAATGTTAAATTACTCTACATAAATTATATGGGAATATACAATATCCAACCTAGTAATTACTCTACATAAATTATATGGGAATAACTATATATGAAACTAAAAAAGAGAAACAGTTACAGCCGACTCGCATAATACATTAACCATTAGGCAATTAGAGAAAATATTAGCTTGTATTGGCAACTTTTTTCCAAAAACGTGGATTTGGTTATGCAATAGAAAAAGCTTTATGCAGCCTCAATTGTAGCCTTTAAACCCTTGATAATTCTCTTGACTTCCTTCTTGCTTTTTTTTTGCCCTTTTTCAATGCAGTGAGTTTGGTTTCTTTCCTTCCTAGTACATCTACTTCGGCACAATCATCAGATTCATTTCATTGGTCTTAATGTCATTTAAACACAATTATGTATAAGTCGTTAATTTTGACCTGTCGTTAATTTTGACCTTCACAAAGAAACAACTTTTTGCTTGTCCAGTTGATAAACTTGTCAAGCCATTGAACTATAGCTCCCATTAAATATCAAACATTTTAAATTTTATTATTTCATTTTCCATTTAATTTAATTAATTGAGTAGAAAGATCTTTCAAATTCATCCATCTAATGGAGTCGTCTTATTAATTTCGATCATGAGAGGTGAACTTTAAATTTACCCATAATATATTTACTTATAATTCCAATAAATAATATAAAAGTACATAAATGTAAAGAGAGAGAAAGCTCAACACTCATTACATCTATACACGTGTAAGGACATAAATAAAAAAAATTATATATGGAGGTAAGAATGTAAACAAACATTTTGAAGGGTATGTAGGTCCATGCACTATTTATAAGCACGATCTTCTACTTTTTATAAAGGAGGGATAAAATAAAGTCAAACTAGTACATTGACATATTTGCAATATTTAACTGTGTCATATATTATGGAATAGAGGAAGTATATGAATATGTCCATTTAAGGAAGTAACGCATTTAATTAAAAAAAGTTGTTGAATAAAGAAGGTGATGCACTAATCCAGGCTAATATGGATTATCATATCTTGTCATACTAAGTACGGAGTACTTGTACAATTTAGGTCATACTAGATTACTAGTTGTTGTGTCTATACAAATTATAAGGAAAATTTTCCAATTACAGTTATTTAAAGTTTGTATTTTGTAAATTGTAGCTATTTAAAAAAAAAATTGTCAATTACAGCTCAAAAGTTCTTATAAATTGTAAATTACAACCCAATTTAACTTTTTCATCGGTTTGCGTGTCGAAAAATATTTGGTTAAGGTTTTTGGGGTCATTTTAGGCCTTAAAGAACTGAATTGAACTCGGAATTAGCAAAAAATAACGTAAGTACCTCGTTTTGCGTAGCAAAAATGTATTGATTTGTGGGCAACTATTTTTTGCTGTAAAAACGAGGCACTTACATTAATTTTTTGCCAATTTCGAACCCAATTTGGAACTTTAAAAATTAAAATGGCCACTAAAACCTTAACTAAATATTTTTCGACACTTAAACCGATGAAAAATTTGAATTAGGTTGCAATTTACAATTTATAACAACTTTTGGGCTGCAATTTGCAATTTTTTAAAAAATGGCTACAATTTGCAAAACACTAACTTTAAATTGCTGTAATTTGCAAATTTTCCAAATTATAATCATGTAATGTCTTTACCTTTGGTTGCTTAACTCGATTTGGTTAAATCCAACTGAAATTAGACACGTGCACAATATTCACCATATTAACATTGATATGTATCGACATATATAAGTACTAGTTTAGGTCCCGTGTCATGCACGGTAATCTTCATGATTTATCATTAGTTTAACAGTATACTCAATATTTAAGTCATCAAAGTTACCGTTAAAAGTGTGTTTGTAATTTTTACATAGAAATGATTGAAGATATACATACTATTTTGTTTAAATATAAATATAATAGTATTGTACAATTAAACTTGAATGAAATAAGTTTTATGGTTATTAAGAGACTTTTTTGTTTGTAAATATTTCGCATTGGTCTCTTTTGCCAATATTTTTTTTAAAGAAATAATGAAATATAATATTTGAAATATGATCGTGAATAATTTAGCCTAAGTCTATAATAGAGAGTAGAGAAGAATGTTGGAAAAGAAATTAAAATACTCTTGTTATGGTTGATTTGCTACATAAATCTGAATTCTTGCTATAATTATTTTGCTACCATGAAGGCTAATTACATTTTAGTAAATTTTTTTAACCTCATTTGAATTTTTTTAACCCAAAATAAGCTTTAAAAAAAAAAAATCACTAAGGACACACTAGAAACCGACACGTGTCATTGTTGGTGTGTCTTTTAGTATATAGTTATTGATATCTTTTTTGCATCGCTTTTATTTTTAGTTTTTATTTTTTCTTTTTTTTTTTAAACTAAAAACAATAAGCACAACTCAGAAAGACTGAAACAAAATCCTACGCTGTAAAGCCTTCCTTGCCAAACAGTAAGCAGGTTCCACCCAAGCACGAGGCACTTAATAATACTGCAGGCAGAAAAATCCGAACATTCACGGCTAAGGAGAGACACCAGGGTGGCACAATTTGTATAACTTAAACACATTGTATTTATAACTTAAACACATTGTATTTTATTATTATAACTTAAACACATTGTATGTTTATTATTTATTCTCTTCTTTGCTAGGTCCTGTAAGTTGAAAATGTAGTCAGATGATGCAATTTGGCAAAGAGAAAATTAATAAAAATTGTTCTATTAACCTACCTGCAGTGCTTGTAATGTTATAGTTGTTGGTTCTTGTTGGGTTTGTTGTGATGAAAGGGGGTATTCTTGACTGAAAGAATAACAGTCTGCTCCCCATCTTAGTCAGAGTAAAATGCCCTTTGAACAGGTTGTGGTGTTGGGGCAGGAACATGATTTTGGGGGTTAAAACCACCCTGCATCAGCAAAGATTGGTTAACACTCCCTCCGTTTTTAAATACTTGCTCCACTTTCCTTTTTCGGCCGTTTTTAAATACTTGCTCCATTTCCTTATTTGAAAAGTTTTTACAATATTTAATTCATTTCTCTCACCTAGTGGACCCAACATAAATCATATTTTATTAATTTCATATTCTCTCTCCTCCAATTCTCTCCACTACTTTTGCTTTTTACAATTTTTTATTCTTCCACCTACCCCACTACCTCCATATTTATTACTTTCTCCAATTTCTCCTAAAACTCCGCGCATGGAGAAATTGAGTAAATATTTAAAAACGGAGGGAGTACATGAAATTAAAAATCTTCTGAATTAATGAAAACAACTCTAAATATATTTGTTCTTACTGTTGCTACTCTCTAAAACCCGTTTGGGTAATTGTAGATCCCCACCCCCTCATATGCATGGGTAGTTGAGCTTCATTAGTTGCTAAAGTTGCCATTGTTTGTCCTGTTGCTTCTGTCTTCTGCAGCAACATTTTTGTAGCCCCTTACATTATGACCTTGGACACCACACAGTTTGCAGGTGATGACAACTCCTTTCCTCCTGAGCTTCCCTGCTGCAGTAACTTCTGCTGCCTGCATTCTTCTTTTTGCTTATGGCCTGTGATTAATTTTCTTCATCTTAGGTGCCAACATAAGGTCATTACTAAATGGCCATTCCTGAGGCCATTTAAAGGCTCTAATAAGTTCTAATATGCCTTCAAGTAAGTGGATTTTGTGGATGGTCTGACTTGTTCCACACTGCAACTACAACATGTTTGCAGGGGATGCCACTTATTTGCCAAGCTCTGTAGCTACAGGTTCTCTAAGAAAGGTTGACAACAAATTTTTCTTGAGTAGCACCTTATCTGACCCTATAACAAAACCCACCATCCCAGTATGCATTTCAACCCCTATCCCAAACCTTGCATCTTTTCGACTTTTGTTGGATCCTAGGGCACAAAATCATGTCTTTGTTGGCAATATGATCCCTTTTTTTATGTAGATCTCCATTACACCTTCCCTTATGTCTTCCAACATGGTGATAATGGGTTTATGCCTTGAATTTAGAATGTATGCTTTAAACACCTCACTCATGTTGTCAACACTATCACAACATGAAAGAGAGGTGTAAAATGCCCTGCACCATTTATTGTAGTTTTTATTCATGAGATCCTCAGCTACATGTGCTGAAATAGTTCTCATCATCTCAATGTTTGCATGGAATTCATTCTCAGTTGTACTTTTGACAATCTTCCAAAACTGCTTTCTGAATTCCAAACCCCCACCAAATACCGATCTAAAATTACAGTAAATATGTCTTGCACAAACCCTTGTCTCAACTTCAGGGAATATGTTAGCACTTCTGTTGGTCTGACATGAAGGTGTATCTTGCCCCACCAGAAGTACCTAATCAAAACCTAAAAGCTCTAAGAACCAAGTCTAGGTATCTATGCTCTCTACCTCCACTACTGACCATACTATTGGGAACATCTGGTTGTTCCCATCCCTCCCTATAGCCACTAAAAGTTGACCACCAAAAGGCCACTTGAGAAAGCATCCATCCAATGAAATTAACCTTCTGCAGCCATCAAGGAACCCCTTCTTAAGATCTTCAAAACATAAGTAAATCCTTGCAAACACATTGACATTCATCTTTAGTTTAACTGTGTTTACCTTGTTACTGCTCAGAATTTCACCTGCATATCTAGGAAGTAGACCAAATTGTTCTTCATACTCACCAATAATGAGTTTCTTGTTTCATCCTAGTGCTGGATTGGTAACTCAAGAGGACCACGAGAATATACTTGCGGGCAATCAGGCTTTGGGTATTCCAGATATTATCAATGGAACAATAACTTTTGGGACTGGAGGAAATACCACAATTCCTGTTGTAGAGGATGAAACTCATAAACTTGATGATATGGGTGAAGCGGTGAAGGAACATGAAAACCCATCACTTGTGGGAAATACTAGAGGGAATACATCTACTCAGAGGCATCTTGACATGAATGGACAAGCTCTAATGTGGTCTAGTTTCTTTCACAGGTCTCCATTGACTAGCAAGGGGGTAGCACTGCAGTTTGTTGCTCCGATTGTGAAAGAGGGGAAAGTGGTTTCTCAAATGCAGAAAGCTTAAATTGATGCTATGAGTAAGAAATGGATGTCCTCTATCATCATGTATGTTGTTGATGATACTCCTACACTTACTGTTGTTAAGAGGTATGTGTCTTCAATCTGGAATCAGGTTTCAACGCCTAATATTTTCCTTCATGATGATGGGTATTTTTTTGGTGCATTTTCATTCTATTCAGGATAGAGATTTGATTTTAGCTAGGGGGGCCTTATACTTTTCTTAATAAGCCTATAATAATTAAACCATGGTCTGCTATTTTCAATTTCTATGAGGAGATTTTGAAGGTTATTCCACTCTGGATTAAACTTCCTAGTCTTCCACTTAATTGTTGGAGTGTTGATTCTTTAAGTAATATAGCAAGTATACTTGGTGTTCCTCTATTTGCGGATGATTGCACTACTAGGTAGCACAATGTATCTTTTGCTCGTATTCTTGTGGAAATGGATGTTACTAAGACTCTTCCAAACCATGTTTGGATTGAGGATGAATTAGGGGTGGAGTTTAAGAAGGCTGTTGTGTATGATTGGAAGCCCTCTTATTGCGCTAAGTGCTCTATGCCTGGCATGATTGCTCGATCCTTGGTTAGCCTGTCCAGAAACCTGCTATTAAACAAACCACCAAGCAAATTTGGGTGCCTAAGAAGTAGAAACAAGGTCAGGAATCTGTTTTTGTCCAGGTAGCCACTCCAGAGCATTAGACTCTTGATATTACTCAATCTGGAGTGGATCTTGGTTAGAGGGTTGCTAATAAAAATTCAAAAAAAATAGGGGTGTACCTTTAAGCACTTCTAATACTTTTGATCAATTGCAAGAACAGAATCCACAGCAACTAGACATGGGAAATGATTTGACTCGGGATGATATTTTGGAGGGTATGATTGACCAGGATGTTCCTCGGGATTCCCTCGACCGGCCGACCCTTGATGATAAGTTTATGTACTTGGAATATTAGGGGGCTAGATGATCCCTCTAAAATTAGTGAGGTAAAGAAGCTGGTTAGTACTAATAATATCAAGGTTTTGGCTCTACTTGAAACTAGAGTTAAACCTAAAAATAAAGAGAAAGTTATGAAGAAGTTAAGCAGACATTGGAGCTAGGAAACTAATTATTCCTTTTACGATAGAGGAAGGATATGGTTAGGATGGCATTCAAGCAGTATTGATGTTAATGTCCTTTTTGTTTCTGAGCAGGTTATCCATTGTGAAATTGTTGATAATGTGCATAATAATACTTTCCTTTTCTATGTTGTCTATGGATTGCATACAATTGATACTAGGAAAAACTTTGGGCTGATTTGAGGAATATTCAAGGCATGGTGGGTGCTATTCCTTGGCTGATTGCAGGTGAATTTAACTCCCCTGATGCATATCTATAATAGGATTAATGGTGTTGCTGTCTCTTTGGCTGAAATTAAGGATTTTGCTGAGTGTATTGCTAATTGTAACCTTTCTGAATTGAAAAATGCTGGTCATTTCTTCTCTTAGCACAAGGGGGTGTGATGACTAGCACTGTTAGTAGAATTGATTGGCTTCAAGAACATCCATGACAAAATTGACAGTGCTAAAATAGCTCTTGCTAGTATTCAGAACCAAATGCAGGTTGATATTCATGATTCTGAGCTTTGGTAGTTGGAGCATCAATGTGTTGGAGATCTTAAAAAGTGGCTAAAAGTTGAAGAAACTGCTCTGAGACAGAAGTCTAGGATCCAAAGGATTCATATGGGTGAATCAAATCACAAATCCTTCTATTCTTTTGTCAAGGAGAGGCACGGGGTAAACTGAATTTCTCTTTTGTATAATGATCAAAATGAGAAGCTTTTTTTCATGATGATAATCAGCAAGAAATTCTGCAGTTCTATAGGGGTCTTCTTGGTTCCTGTGCTTTCCATCTTCTTATGGTGGATCTTCCTATTATGAGAAATGGTTCTAGATTGTCTGTTAATCATAGAACTCTTCTATGTCAACGTATTACAGATATTGAAATTGAAGCAGCTCTGAAAGGGATTGATGATAGTAAAGCTCTAGGTTTAGATGGTCTAATGCTGTTTTCTTCAAGCATACTTGGCCTATTCTTAAGGCTGATATTTGCAGAGCAGTAAAGGAGTTCTTTGAGATGAAGCATTTACTGAAGCAGGTCAATATTACTTCAATGACCTTGGTCCCTAAAGTCCCTAAACCCTCTAAAGTTAAAGACTTTAGGCTCAATGCATGTTGTACAGTTATGTACAAAATCATTTCCAAAATTCTGACAGCAAGAATGCAACAAGTGATCCACACAGTGGTTAGTGAATGTCAAGCTGGCTTTATCCCGAGAAGACATATTTCAGATAACATTCTCTTAGCCACAGAGCTTATTAAAGGGTACACTAGAAAGCATATATCACCTAGATGTATGATAAAAGTAGACCTTAAAAAGGCATATGATTCTGTTGAATGGCGTTTCTTGAGAAGTGTTATGCAAGAATTGGGTTTCCCTGAGCTATTCGTAGAATGGATTTTTGCTTGCTTGGGCTCTGTTTCTTATAGTATTCTCATTAATGGGAAGCCTAGCCCTCCTTTTTTGGCAAAAAAAGGGTTGAGGCAAGGTGATCCCTTATCTTCTTACCTTTTTGCTATTGGTATGGAGTACCTCTCAAGAAGCATGGCTCATCTGAAGAGCAATTCTGATTTCAATTTTCACCCCAAGTGTGAAAAGCTTGGTATCACTCATTTCATGTTTGCAGACGACCTCCTAATGTTTTGTAGAGCTGATTGCTTGTCTTGTGAGTTGCTTTTACTTGCTTTTAAGAAGTTTTCTTGCTCTTCTGGTTTAGAGGCCAATTTAGATAAAAGTAATGTTTACATTGAAGGTGTTGATCTGACTACTCAACTACAAATTATTGATGGCCTTAAGATTCCTAGGGTTTCTTTCCTTTTAGGTATCTTGGGGTCCCTCTTGCCACCAAGAAGCTTTCCTATGCTGACTGTAAGCCCCTTATTGACAAGGTTCTTTCTAGAGCCAAATCCTGGACCTCTAGATTCTTATCTTATGCTGGAAGACTCCAACTGGTCAAGATGATTTTGCTAAGTCTTCAATCTTATTAGTGTCAAATCTTTATTATCCCCAAAAAGGCTATTAAAGAAATCCAAAGATATTGCAGACTCTTTCTATGGACTGGTAGCACTGATGCATCAAAGAAAGCCTTAGTCTCCTAGCATCACCTTTGCTTGCCAAAGGTGGCAGGGGGCTGGAATGTGAAAGACATGGAGTTATGGAATAAAGCTTCTGTGTGTAAGCTCTTATGGGCTATTTCTTGCAAAAAAGATAAGCTCGGGGTAAGGTGGGTTGATGCTTATTATGTCAGAGGACGGAATTTGAGTGAGGTGAATTGTCAGGCTATGTCTTGGGCTTTGAGGAAAATTTTTGATTGTATGAACATGATTACCAGTGTTAGTGGCTGGGAAAATTTTATCAAAGGGGCTTCCTTTTCTATTAAGAGTATGTATAAGTTTCTTCATGGCATTCATGGCAAAGTCAGGTGGAGTAGAGTGATTTGCAATAATCAGGATTCTCCTCAAAACTTATTTATTACTTGGCTGGCCATTTGAAACAGATTACCTTCCCTAGACAGACTTTCTTCCTTGGGTATCACTTCTGATACACTGTGCAAATTGTGTGGTTCTTGTGTTGAATCTATTGATCATTTGTTTTTCAAGTGCAATTTTTCTGCTCAGATTTGGTCTGTTGTGTTGCAGAAGCTGCATTTTCAGATAGGTCCTGGTTCCTTTACTTCAGAGCTGCAATGGGCTTGCTAAACACAAGCTCTTTCTGATTTATTTTGCTGAGAGTTTGTATGCTATTTGGATGCAAAGGAATGAAGTTGTGTTTAATCAACATCATATGACTACTGATTCTCTAATAAGGGATATTTCCTTTAGTGTGGCTTGCAGGTGTAATGAAAGGCAGCTTGAGATTCTCATTGTAAAGTGATTTTCTTGGTTCCTTTTTTTGGTGCCTTGGCTACTAGCTTTTTCTAGTTTTGGTGTAATGGTTTGTTCCCTTGGTGATTAATAAAAGTTCTCATTTTAATTGCCAAAAAAAAAAAAAAATGAGTTTCCGTCCAAGTTTTCTTGTTGCTCTATATGCTAAGTACCTGCTAACTTTCGATCCTTTTTCAAGCTATACAATCTCAATGATGTCGTGCACCTTCATGTATGGGTTAACTTTGAATTTGGTTTGGAAATTCCTAGCAACCCATGAAGCTGAAATTTTCTTGCTGCTTGGTGCCCTACCACAAGTATGCTCACCAGCATGAGTTGTAACCATGAAATTCTTTTTCCCCTTCTCCCAAGAAGCTCATATCTTTTAAGAACAGTCTTTGTCTTTACTCTTGCAATGCCCATCAACCCTATTTTTGTCATTCCTACTGAAATGTATGTCTCTACTAGTCTCAATACAGTAGTTTGTCACAACCTTCTTAAATGTAATTGAATTCTCAAATGACTTACCAACAAAAAACTTGCTACTGCTCCCTTCACATCCTCTTTTCCTAACATTCATTCTCTTGATCTCAGGTTGTACTAGATAGCCACAGTTATCCTCATCAGATGACTCACAAGGGTTGTCTGTCCCATTAAGTCCATCATAATCACTTGCATATCCTGATGGATGTTTTCCCTTTGCTTCTACTAGCCTTCTCAACATCACTAATTCATCCTCATAGGACTTCTCCTTCTCTTTCTCCTCACTGAACCTTGTTCTAGCATTCACAATCTCTGCATCATCTTCATCTGACTCCTCAGTGTCATAATCTATAAATGGATTACTACACCTAGGCACACCACTATTTAGAAGTTCAACAAAGGAGCCATGTCCACCTAGTTCAGTCCCTATGTCTGTTGGTACATGTGCAAGTTCATGTTCTATATAGATGTCAATAACCCTAAACTCCAGTAACAGTTAAAGAAAGGGATCACAAGACCTATAATCAAGCCCCAAATATCTTATACTAGATTGAAAATCCTTTCTGGGGTCCATGAAATGCACTTTTACTATGTCTGTATACCCTAAGCTGTCAACTACTTGTTTCACATAGCTAGAGTCATCTTTTGGTATATCATCAAATGTATTAACCCTCCCCCCATTGTATGTCATTTCACCTCCATCTTCAACCCATTTCCCACCACGATGAACTATTATGCAAGGTTTCAAATGCATCATATCTGCTATACAAACATGAGAATATTGTTCAAAATTGATTTTCCAAAGCTGTCATTTGAGTATATATATATATATATATATATATATATATATATATATATATATATATATATATATATATATATATATATATATATATATATATATATATATATATGTATGTATGTATACAACAATCAGAACTAAATAAAGCTGTAAAGATTGACACAAGTTCATAGATATTTAATAATTCCATTCATATTCATAAATTAATTCCATTACATCAATTCAAAAGGTAGGCTCAACTAAAGCTTACAATCACCACATCCTAACACTGTCATGGCATAGTGATAAGTAAACATCATAAAACTTGTCACACAAAAACCTACTCCATCCACAAAAACCTAAATATGCAATGACAATAGAACACGTAAACAGAGTTCATTTTTACATCATGGAAACAAAAAAAAAAAAAAAAAAAGAAGAAGATCAACTTAAGCTTAAACCAGCAGCATCCCCCCAAAAAAGCCTAAACATGCTGCACCTAGACACCCCCACCCCCTACGCCTACTCCTCCTTGAACAGGAGTAGGAAACCGTCAAAGTAGACGGTTATGTCCTTGTTAAGCCACGCATGGAGGTCGCGGCCATCATTAAACAGCACATCCTGCAGGATCCACTCCTGTATTGCAGCCCTTGGGCTATGGAAAGGGTAGGTGAAGTTCAGGTGACGGAGGCGCCACCAGACCCGCCATTTCTTGCAGGTCTTTTCCACACTAGCCTGGTCCTCCCAAAGCAGTTTCTTGAAAATGTGGGTGACCAACACATCATGCTGGCTTAACAGAGGGTGTACATCAGCAAGGGCGTCCATACCTAAAGGCCAACATTTTCTAAGCAAGTCAGTAAGATCTACTTACACTACGACTCTCTTGAACAAACTACCAATAAACCCTCACTTTCTCCATTTTTTAACAACAAATACAACACAACAATCAAGATTAAAAGCTTGTTTAATCTAAGCCAAACACTTTGGCAACAAAATAAAGAAAAAAAACCATATTTTACTCATGCGAAAAAGACAAACCAATACTTTTATGTAGAACACAACAACAAAGCAACACAAAATTCATGAGCATAGAGACAAAGAAAGAGGATATACCTTCTCCTGAATTATGTCTAGCTATTTTCCTGTCTCTTTCTTCGTCTAGATCAGTGGCTGCCCAACTCATGAGCATTCAATTGCAACTTTGTTCTTTTGGAGTTTTTTTAATGGAGAGAATCTATGAAGGTCACCCCCCCCCCCCCCCCGGAAATGGGAAAGTAAAGGTTGTCTGAATGAGGAGGGAGAAATAAGGGGTATTCTAGGAAACTTTGCAACAAAAGCTTCGTGAAGAAGGATTTCCCGCCACAAGTTGCTAAGCATTGAGAGAAGAGAAAGCATCTAATCTCATTTACCAATGCAGCCTCATCATTACTCTGTACTTCGAATTTAAAAAACAAAAAAGTAATAAAAAAAATAAAAAATGCCTTAAACCGGTTATTACAGGTAATACAAGCCACTTGACCGGAATATTCCCTCTAGCAAGTACTCTCCAAAAGTTCAGTACCCAAATTGCCACTTTTGAAAGTTGAGTCTCCTATTTGCAACAAACATCGAAGTTTAATACCCATTCATATACTTCACTCCAATTTATAGGTCTTATTATTTTTTTTGACATTGATTAGGTCTTGAGAATTCTATTAAAGGTTTAAAAGCTTAACAATTCACTCAAGCAAAAAACCTGAATAATTTTTGGTTTTCAATTATAAAAATAACCACTACATAAAAAATGTCATTTAACTCCTCATCAGCAGGTAAACTATGCTGTGAGTGATGCAGTTGAAAATAACAAAATTGATAAATTGTTTATACTTTATAGTAACAGTTTGTTCTATATAGTACATTAGTACTATTTTACAAGATCAAATTATCAATATTCACGTACAAAAACCATTATTAGCATGAGCAACGAAACAAGTAAGCTAGTGATTACATCTACCCAGAACAGAAGGATCCTCAACAAAACTCAAATGTTCTAAACAAAACCCAACCTCTTGGGTCGGTCCATTAGTAGTAACAAAGCGTGTTTAATTTACATTCAAATCATGCACATTGCATATCATGGGCAGAGTCCTTTTTCAAGAGTTCAACGCTTGCTTTTGTCATCCTTGTCGCTCATTTGCGGAGTATACTGACTGGTTGATGAAGGTGAATAACCAGGAGCACTAGGAGAATATCCTGCACTTGGACTGCATGAAGAAATAAATAGCAAGTCAGAAACACCAGAATCCAAATAGACTGCAAAAGCCAGATCACCAGCAATGATATTTTTTTACCGTCATCCTCACCTGTACTGAGGAGAACTGGGGCTATAATCAGGGCTTGGACCTGAACCATATGGGCTGCAAGCAAAAGACAGTGTCAAAATATAAATTAATAAAAAAAAAAAATCTATAAAAAATAAAAACCATGTATCCATCAAATATGCAACACCTAATGCAGTGAAATCAATCTAAGGGGAAGGGCACTATAAACCTCTGTGAGAAACTTCTGAAGGAATATTAAAAGTTAGTCAATAATTATAGGGGAGTTGACATAGAGAAAAGCATGTTGAACATAAATAAGAGTATTCAATTAGTTTATAATATATATTCTGAGAGAGAACAAGCCTCTTGAATGCTTGCTATATCTTTCCCATTTCTGTAATTCGATTAATACACTAAAATCATAAACTATGCAAACTCATTAGCAAAAAAGTTACTGGGAATTGATCATAAAATTATATTTTAAGGCTAATGTTACAAACAGTACCTGCTTGGACTATAGCTTGGGCTTGAAGGGGAGTAAGAGGGCGACGTCGGCGAGTAAGATGGTGATGTAGGACTGAAATAAAAAGTGAAAGGCACAATAATAAGAACAAGCTGTAATAAGATATTTGCAGGTTCATAGACTCGTGTACTTTCTCATAATGAACAACTGGCACAATTTAAGAGCAAAAAAAAAACACACTGATGCATAAACCAAAAGGTATACCTGTAATTTGGGGAGGTAGGGCTGTAGGGACTGGATGGTGATATTCTTGGGCTGCTTGGAGAGTATGCAAGTGATGGACTGTATTTGGCTGAAGGGTTATAGCTTGGAGATGTAGGACTATAACTTGGTGAAGTAGGACTATAACTTGGGGATGTAGGGCTATATCCTGGAGATGTAGGGCTGTATGCAGGAGATGTAGGGCTGTATGATGGAGATGTGGGGCTGTATGATGGAGATGTGGGGCTGTAAGATGGAGATGTGGGGCTGTATGATGGAGAGGTGGGGCTGTACGACGGAGAGGTGGGGCTGTACGACGGAGAGGTGGGGCTGTAGGCAGGAGACGTGGGGCTGTAGGCAGGAGACGTGGGGCTGTAGGCTGGAGACGTGGGGCTATAGCTTGGAGAGGTGGGGCTGTAGCTTGGAGAGGTGGGGCTGTAGCTTGGAGATGTGGGGCTGTAGCTTGGTGAGGTGGGAGAGTAAGATGGGCTTGTGGGTGAATATGCTGGACTTGTTGGACTATAGCCAGGAGACCCAGGACTGTAAGTTGGGGAAGTTGGGCTATATCCAGGAGAGGTTGGACTATATCCTGGAGAAGTTGGGCTATATCCAGGAGAAGTAGGGCTATAACCAGGCGAATTTGGTGAGAGATAAGCAGGAGATGAAGCAGGAGAGAAGGCCATGCCACCAACAAATGGAGAAAATGAAGCATCATTGATGGGCGAATGTCGGATATTTGGGCTAAGCAAGTAGCTTGGAGACATCATACTCTCATGATAAGGTGTTCCAGAAATGGGTGACCGAGCAGGTGTCATCCCAAATTCCAAGCCTTCCACATAACTTGGAAGATGTACTTCAATAGCATGCTGCAACATTTCCTCATTAAGATATAATGAACAGCCACCAGTTCCAATTGGTGCTAGCTGTCCCAACATGATGTTTTCTGTTACACCCCTCAAATAATCTGATTCAGCATATACAGCAGCATCAAGAAGGATATCCACTGTTTCTTCAAATGAACATCTCATCAAAGGCCCAGTATCATTCCGATTGATACCATGACGAGTAATAGCCATCAAATGTCCACGATATGTCATTGTATCACACAAAATGGCCAAATGGCGATAATTCACATAAGATCCATCGAAAGAAATGACAACCCGCAACTCATCTAGCAAGGCCTTACGAACAGCCTCAATTCCAAGAACTTCCATAACTTCAATCAAATGATTACTCGTCGTCCTTGTAGAATCAACTTCTTCATGACACATAACAGCAAGAAGATTGACACCTTCAGTATCCAACATCCACTCGGTCTCAGCCTTAAAACCTTTCTCCTCGTCAAATTTATTTACTTTACTCTGTTTGATGAATACCTTGTTGATATCTGGGATTCCCTTTAGTGCCATCTCAGTCAACATACTACCAGCAACCTTCTTAAGGAATACATCATCCTCTGCAGAATCATCCTCCATGTCACCCTTCTGACCTTCATCATTCACAATACGTATACGAAGGATCAACTTCTCAGCATTGTCATCAGTAAAGATACACGTCATGTCATCACTGAATTCCAAGTTGATTTTTTCCGCAATATCAGCCATGCTCAACTTTTTATCCACCATCATTTCACGGTTCAATTCTATACGAAGCAACCAAGGAGAAATTTTATCAGGGGAAACCTCTTCATCCGGCATTTCATAGTATGACCTGACAAAGTCTACATCCTCTTCAATGATAGTGCTCATAGGATCTGGATCGTACCACACTTCAGTGGCATGAGTCACACTTCGCAGGCATGTGTATTCTAAGATACATTGCACATTTTTCGCCCTCTCCTTTGTCTTGCTAATTTCAGGATTTAAGAAGACTGATAGAGAAGGAGTTTTAATTTTCTTTGCCACGTTGATGATTTCCCTCAGCCTTGGAACACCAAGAGTGACATTCTTAGCACTAACACCAGCAAAGTGAAAAGTGTTAAGGGTCATCTGAGTGGCAGGCTCACCAATTGATTGGGCAGCAACACAGCCAATCATTTCCCCAGGAGCTACCAATGACTGCAAAAACCGCGACTCTATTTCACCAATAACCCAATCAAATGCTTCGCGGTTAAGCTTGAACTCCCTCAAGACACGTTTGCTGGCAAGAGTACTACGAAGCAAGATATTGAAGAAGAGTGTGGCATTCTTCTGAGCCTCTTTACTCAAAAAGTCATCACCAAGAACAACTTTCAACCTCTCCTGAAGCTTATCTACTGCTTCCACAATTTCCATTGGGTGCATATCAGACTTTTGCCGCATGTCAACCTTGAATGTCTTTTGAGCATTCCATAACAGCCTCTTAAGATTCACAGGTAATGGCCAAGAATTATCTCCTGTGGTAGCAATATCAGTTGCAAGTTGACATCTATCTACTTCAAGTTTTTGGACCTCCGCATCAAACACATTACGGAACTCACGAATGGTTTTTAGATCATCCACATGCTCTTTCAACATATAATCTGGCTCCCAGTTATCAGCATCAAACTCATATCTGTATGTCGCCTCAAATTCTGACTTCTTCATTTTCAGGGAATCCAACTTCTGGGATTCTATCCAAACAGCATCCATGCCATCTTCACCATAAAGAAACTGTATAACATCTCCAAGAGAATTCCTCACAGTACCATCATACTTGACCATGATATCCTCCATAGCCTTAACTAGCCTTCTCTGTATGTAGCCAGTCTCAGAAGTTTTAACAGCAGTATCAATTAGACCTTCTCTACCACCCATAGCATGGAAAAAGAACTCCTGGGGAGTTAATCCTCTCAAGTATGAATTTTCCACAAACCCACGACTTTCTGGCCCATAATCATCCTTGGTGAAATGAGGTAGCGTACGACCAACAAATCCAAAAGGTATCCGTTTGCCTTCAACATTTTGCTGTCCCACACAGGCAGTCATCTGAGATATGTTAATAAAACTTCCTTTTGACCCAGCAGTAACCATAGCCTTTAGGTTGTTTGTCTCAGATAGACTCCTCTGAGCACTACTTCCAGCATCATCACGAGCTTTATTCAAAACCTGAATATGGGCATCACTCAGTAAATACTAGACACATAAGAGAATCCAAAAATAAAAATTAAAATATAAAGATTTTAATGACCTGATTAACTCTGTTTTCAAATGACTCCATCATCGTGCGTCCAGGTTCAGGCTCCAACTGTTTTTCCTGAGCAGATCTAATCAGGTTTTTCACTTCGTTTTTAGCTTGTGATATGGTTACATTGATGGTCTCCATGGTTGATGCATCAGCAATTGTATCTCCTATACCAATACTAAAACCATTCTGCAATAGCCAGTAATTAACAAGCCACTGGGTATGCCCCAAAAATTTACGAGCAGCATCTGGCCCAACTTCTTCCCTGTTGTAGAGGAAATTTTCAAATGAGAATTACATATAATCGTCTCCATACTAGAATCTTATCAGAACAATGATAGCTCCACCATAAGCAGAAATGCAAAGCAGAAAAGTTATATGCAAACAGATGTAACAAACTACTCTATACAATACATGCACCAGCAACTCAATAGATCAAAATTTGACTTGGAAGCCAGCATAACCAACTCAGACAAATAAAAAAGTGTGCTACTTGTGATCCTAATAGACTAGACAGCTAAACTTGATGTATCAGGTAAACATTTCATGAATTCAAGCAGTATGATAAAAGAAATAAAAAAATAAAAGGGGTAAGGAAAGATAAACAGATAACAGGTTGCATAGTTTGTTAGCTATCCAAGTTCAAAAGTGAACTCTATCAAAACATTGACAAGCCTTAGAAAAAGTCTATCCAGATGGAAAAAAAAGAGGAGGAATATACCAGATAACATGAATCAAACTCCCACTGGATGACCCAAGGGTCTTCTTACAGAGTGTTCCAGATAATAGTTCTCCTTTCTCTATAAGGACACGAGTATCCCCTGGAGTAAGAAACCCTGTTTCGGTCTCTTGGTGCCATGCAGAAAATCTAACGAGATTTATCTGCTTTGGTATGATGAGATTGAAAACTTGCTTTCCAGTCCATATAGGCCTGGGCTTCAAAATAGCTGGCTGAGGAACTTTCCCATCAAAATCCTCCCACCACATAAGAATATTCATAAAAACATCCTGTCACCCAACGTACACAATAAGGATAAGTTAATGAACTGAAGTACTATGCAGCTATGAAACACAAAGAAATACATATCATTGAATCAGTCACCTTTTCTATGAAGGTATCCCTCTTCGTGACTTTACGGCAACCCAATAGAGTATCCTGCACAATTCCCATAACAGGCCTGTTGGCTTGTGGGGAGACGATACATTTTGGAACCATCATAAGCTCAAGAACTTCTGCTCGAGTCTCAAAAGACTGAGGAACATGCATGTTCATTTCATCACCATCAAAATCAGCATTGTAAGGTGACGTAACAGACAAGTTCAATCTAAATGTAGAATAGGGCATGATCTTTATTCGGTGACCCATAATGGACATTTTATGGAGACTGGGCTGTCGATTGAAAAGTACAAAGTCCCCATCATTCAAATGTCGTTCAACCTGTATATAACCATAAACAAACGTCAGCAAACCCTTAGTCAAACAAAGCAGAAGTGATAACATTTCATTTTCTGTGAGTAGAACAATGACCTTGTACCCCAGCTCCAAATGATGATCACTACTCTTCTTCAAATAACGGAGATCAAGCCTCTGACCATCATCCCTGATAATGTACTTGGCTCCAGTCTTACCAGGAGGAGGATGTGGACCATAGTCAACAAGCTCTTTCAGCCTACATAACAAAAGCAGATTAGAACAAAGTCTGGTAAACTTTCAACAGATGAAACAGGAGAAAAAATACACCTTTCAAGATTATAAGGAGTCACAGTTTCCGGATATGTGAGATTTAACGCTATACTCCATGGAACACCCAATTCGTCAATGTTTATATTTGGATCAGGAGTAATGACAGTACGAGCAGAGAAGTCCACTCGTTTTCCCATCAAATTGCCTCTTATACGACCTTCTTTGGCTTTCAGCCTTGTACATATTGATTTGATTGGTCTACCTGATCGTTGCGTAGCCTGGACACCAAAATGGAATATCAGTTAATTCTAGACTTGAAAACAGATCTAAAATGATTTTAATTTGAACAAAGATGTGGAAAAAAAAAACGCCTACTCTTGGCTGTCCAGGCAGCTCATTGTCAAAGTACGTAGCAATATGAAACTGCAGCAACTGTGCAAATTCAGAGATGATATGTGCAGGCGCACCATTCCTCTCTTGTCTTCTCAGATTATCGTTATGACGAATGATCATAGCTAATTGATGGGTCAAATCATCCTACAAGTAATTGCAAATTAAAATCCATTATGGAACTATATAGCCAACACAGGGAGAATACCCGTACACGTCTTGCCAAATCTTATTATTTTACCATGCAGAAAATGAAAACAAAAGCAGACACTTGCCTCACTCCTAGAAGAGGTATCCATCATCACAGATGGTCTCACAGGAGGTGGAGGAATAGGAAGAACTTGAAGAATCATCCAGTCAGGGCGAGCATATCTGGGACTGAAACCCATCAATTGACAGTCTTCATCACTTATTCTCTTAAGAACACTAAGCACCTGAACATTTTAAAATGATAAGAACTGCTTTTAATAATATTACAAAAAAGACAAAGCTAGAAAGATAATTGCAAAAATGACACCAACCTTTTCAGCAGTAAGCTGCTGCTTTCTCTCAGCAGGCTCAGGAAGCTGTTCCTGCTCATCACTTTTCTTCTTAGTATTCTTGTACTCAGCAATAATTTTCATACCTTCAATAGTGAAGGTTGGCTGTTGCGCACCGCAGCCACCACGACTCTTCTTGGCAGGCTCTTCATCATCCTGATCTTGTACATCCATTGAATCACCTCCTTCACATTTCCTTTTGTTTTTACAGGCCTCCAATATTTTCTTCAACCGGTTTTTGGGATTTCTAATTTTCAATGCTTGCTTAAATTTGTGGTCTTCCTGCAATAATGAAGAAAGCAGCAACAAACCCATCAGTGGCAATTCAAACTTGAACTTGTAGGAAAATTGATAGCAACACGATGGTTGATGAAACATGTGTATACTAACCTCCTAGAGGCAAATAACTTCTTTAAAAAAGAATGCACAACACTAACTCATATAAGGTTTATTGAGATACTTAATTTCAAGTCACTGTTGCTTCTTTATGAGGCAAACACTGCCTATCAAGCCGTGAGGAGGATCCTGTTTTTTGTCAGTGCCTCTTTGTTCAGAGGCTCAAAGATTCAATTCTTAATAGTCATAAATCCTGTCCTACTGATTGGCAGAAAGCAGTGAGGTGCTTAGACACCTCCTAAAAGTCTCAGCCTAAAACATAGAGGTGGCAATTGAATCCTTTTACTCGTATGACTTAAAGGTAAGAACCTATGAGACAGGTATGAAATGCCAACTCTACTCAAGGGAAAACTAATTTCCTTCTTTAAGGGCAACTTATAATGTCTCGCAGTCTTAAAAAAGGCTTATTCCTTTGAATTACCCTAAACTAAAATAACAAATTTGATTTTAGTCTAAGTTAATGCTTCATAGAGCTATATCGGGCATATCTTTGTAAAATCATAATAACACAAGGTATAATTGAAGTTATATTGACTCTAAATAACCTATATGCATCCGTTCTCTATCCTCCTACAGTGAAATTTGATCTGTTATTCCAAGCCTTAAGACAAAATTCAGCACTAACAATCACAATCACTAAGAAGCAAATTTTCCGTTTACATTTACAACAAAAGCAATCAAAATGTTCGAATTACTTCAGATAAGCTACTAATTTCAAATCAAGGATTGTTTCACATATAATGACATAAAGCACATAACTACATCAGCTCAATTGACATCTACAATCATACATTGCCAGGGAAATAACCAATGCAAGCATGTAATGTCTGGCAATCTTAAAAAAACTGCTTAGTCTTTTAGATTAGCCTAAATTAATATAAGAAATTTGATTTTTGTCTAAGTTAAAGCATCATAGAATCATAAAGCTATATATAAAATACAACAACCATGATTAAATCATATGTAATTAATGCAGCCTTGTAAAATCTTAGAACACAAGGTATAATTGAAGTTAAACTGACACTAAATAACCTATATGCATTCATTCTCTTTCCTCCTATAGTGATATTTGATCTATTATTTCAATCTCGACGAAGTTCACCACTAACAATTAGTCAATGCTTCAAACACGGTCACTAAGAAGCAAATTATCCACCTTATAACTACGGCAAAAGTAATCAAAATGTTTGAATTACATCAGATAAGCTACTAATTTCGAAGCAAGAATTGTTTCACATATTATGACATAAAGTACATTACTACATCAGCTCAATTGACATCTAAAATTTTACATTGCCGGGGAAATTGCCAACGGGAGAGCAAATCAAATAAATAGTTCACCTCATCGGCAAGAATCTTGGAGCAATTGTAGCAAACACAACGCATAATACTAAGTACAGTCTTCAAAAACCCGATATGAAACATCGGCTTAGCAAGCTCAAGATGTCCAAAATGACCAGGACATTCCGCCATGTTAGCTGTACATGTATCACACTTCAACTTCCGATCAATCGTCCCGAGCCTCATATCACTCAAACCCCCCGGTTTCGGCTTCCCTCTCTCCGTCGTCTCACTAAACTCCACTTGCACAACCGACATTTGCCGCTGCACATAACAAAACCCAATCAATCAAACAAACAAACACACAATTTCACAAATCCGATCAATCAAAACAAAAACTAGGGTTTCCAAAATGGAAACTAAAGCAGGAAGATTACAATTTCATCGGGACTCAGAATTCCGAACTGAATCAAATGAACTTTCGTAACCTCTGCTGGTGAATACGGAAATCTAGTATCCATCTTTGCAGGTAGTCAATTAATCAATAAAATTTCCCTCAAAACAAAATTAGGGTTTCGAAATTGATGAACTTATAATCAAATTTTTTTTTCCAAATTGAAATTGAAGATGTTCTGCAGTGTTGTGAGTTAGTTCGAAGACTTTTGTCCTTTTTTTTTTTTTGGATTAAGGAGGGAGAAATGGAGAATTTGTGGATCTCTCCGTAACCAATTCTCTCTCTGCGGCGGAAGAGAAGAGTGAGAAAATAGGGAGATTTGGAGACCCCAAGGGGTTTATTTATAGACGAAGAGCCGGAATTTTCGGGTTATGAATTGACGAAAGTGCCCTGGTGAAGATAGGTTGAGAAAAGGGTTGTTTGGTTTTATGACAAGATTGTCCTTGTGTTAGACCGACTTTCTTGGTTTTTTGCCATAAGTTTTTAGGCCCGTTATTGTTACGAGTTTGAGTTGGTTAGTCCAATATTTAAGGTTTGAGTCCAGATTAATTAAGCTCTAATATTTACTTCCACCATTTATTTTTTTTTTTTTTTTTTTTTTTTTTTTGTAACTCAATATAGCTCAGACATTTTATTAAATCAAGTCAAGTTATGCCAATGTGGGGAAAAGGCTAGTATAAGGATATTCATTACAATTGCTTGTATCTCTTCTAGCCACTAAATGAAGTACAGAATTAAAAAATCCAACTAATATGAGAAAATGTACAAAAATCAAAAGTCTAAGGCTCTGTTCTCATTGACTGAACTGAGATAAATTGAACTGAACTGAACTTATTAGAGCTAAACTGAACTTATTAGAGCTGAGTTGAACTGAACTGAAATGAATATTTTATAAGAGAAGGAAATTAGGAGCTGAACTGAACTTATTAGAGCTGAACTGAAATGAATATTTTATAAGAGAAGAAAATTAGGAGCTGAACTGAACTGAACTTATTAGAGCTGAACTGAACTGAACTGAACTTATTAGAGCTGAACTGAAAATAATCGTATGAGAACGGGCCCTAAGTATTTCTTATAATGTCTCCTAAAATGAGATAAGTTAAAGAAGCCTTGTTGCTAGTGCACTTGACCCCATGATCACATTAACTACATAACACTCACCTTGTAACATTCCATACTCCAAACATAGTCCTAGACCCTTGTATGCCCATCCATCAACTCACTTATGATTTGTTTGGATAGCAAAGTGGAAGAGAAAGGGAAGGGAGGGATGAAGAAGGAAGGGGGAAGGAGAAGGAGAAGGTAAGGTTACAATTTTCCTCTAAAAAGGTAAGGTTACAATTTTCCTCCAAATCTTTCCAACATTTGAAGGATTTGGTTTATGAAAGAGGGAGGGAAAATAAATTCTTCCATTTCTCTTCCACCCCCTTCTATCAAAAGTTATCCAAAGATGGGAAAATGAATCCCTTCTTTTCTCTTCTCTTCCTTTCCCTCCAATTCTCTCAATCCAAACAATGTGTTACACACATCTCCATGTCATAGTCTCACGCCCTTGTATGCTCATCCATCAACTCAGATATATCTTCATGTCATTCACGCTCCACTACAGTGCTAGGGTATATAATCTTATCAATCGACACAATCTAGGGATCCCTCAAAAGTCAAAACCTTTATGTCCCTCCCATCACCCACCCTCCATGCCAAGCCATTCCACTACAAGAAAAAGGTTAAATTCCGACGGAACGGTTCCGACGAAACGGTTCCGACGGACACTAAAATCCGTCGGAAAATACGAAATTTCCGACGGATTTAATTTCCGTAGAAAATTTCCGACAAATTTGGAATTTCCGTCGGAAATTTTCGACGAAATTTAAATTCCGTCAGAAAATACTTAATTTCCGACGGATTTTTATTCCGTAGGAAATTTTCGTCGGAAAGTAATTAGTTTCCGACGGAATTTAATTCCGTCGAAAAATTTCCAATGGAATAGTGGGTTTTCGACGGAATTTAGATTAAAAAAATTAAAAAAAAAAATTCAAACCCTAATTAAATATCAGCCGCCCCTTCCTTACCCCTTAATTTTTCTCTCCTCTCTTTCTCTCTCCTCCCCTCATTCTTCCTGTTCTCCTTCTCCCTCCTCCTCTCTTCTTCTCCGCCCATTCTCCTTCATCCTTTCTTTCGGTTTTTCCTTCTCCTCCTCTCACTTCTCCCTTCTTCTTCTGCCCCTTCTTCTTCTTCGCCCCTTCTTCTTCTCCCTTTCCCCTTTCTTTTTCGTTTCTTCTTCTCACAGAACATTAAAATCGAATTCATGTCAAATTCGGGGTTTTAATTTTTTGAACAAAGTATGGTTTTTCATGTCAAATTTGACCATAAAAACTCTAGAACTAGAGTTTTCATGGTCGAATTTGACCTTTAAAAACCCAAATTCAAGCCAATTTCGGAGTTTTGTTGGTGAAATTCAAGGTATGTTCGTTTTTCCTTACTTATTTTTGGTTTTTAAGATTTTTTTATTTTATTTTATGGTGATGTGGTTGAATTGCGGTGGCGATGGTGGATGGTTTGTGTCGGGAAACTGCGGTGGTGGTGGGTGGTTCGTGTTCGAATAATTGTGGTGTAGATCTAGGTCTGGGTTTGGGTTTGGGTGTTTTAGGTGGGTGGATCTGGGTATGGGTTTGGTGGGGTTTTGGTTAGTGTTCGGTCAGGGTTTAGCCGTTTGGGTTAGGTAAGACTGGTTTAGGGATCGATGATGGCGACAGTTGGTGGCACTGGGTTTGTGGTGGTTGCTTAGGTGGGTTTAGGGTTTGGGTGGGGAGAATGGCGGTCTGATGGTTTGGGCTTGGGGTTAGGATTAGTTAGGGGCTGGTGGCGTGGTGGTGGTCTGAGGTAGGTGGTAGTGGCAGTGGTCTGATGTTGGGGTTAGGCTTAGTTAGTGGTTGTTGGTGGTGATACGCCGTGTCGGTGGTGGCGTGACATATTTTTTTTTAATTTCATTAAAGCATTTTCCAACGGAATTGCATCCGTCGGAACTTTCCGACGGATTATTCCGGTGCAGGAAAACCTCTTCCGACGAAAGAATTCCGTCGGAAGATGACGATTTTCCTACAAAAGCTTTTCCGACAACCAGTTCTGACGGAATTTCCGTCGGAAACGGGTTTTTCGACGGATTTCGGAGTGTTTCCGACGGAATTTTTCTGTCGAAAATGAGTTGTTTTCTAGTAGTGTTCCTTAATAGAGATTTTGCACCCCCACAAACTTCTCCAATGGAAACTTGGGGCATGCCCCCTATTTGCCTCCAAAATACCCCGACCTTTTAAAGTAACGAGCCTTCAAAATAATAGGGATTAGAGTACCATTATTCTTGAGAAGTCGCCATGACTGTTTTGCTAAGAGAGCATTATAAAAGCACTTCAAATCTCGGAAACCCAGACCACTGCACTCTTTGCCTTCGAAAGGCATAATTTTTCACAACATTGTCAATTGAGCTTTTCGTACATCCTTCTTGGAACCCCACCAAAATCTCTATAGTGTAGAATATGAATTTCATCAACTAATCCTTCTAAGATTTTAAAAACTCCTCATATAGGTGGGAATTACTTGTGCCACCGATTGATACGGTATCCTTTCCCAGTCTTGAGAGCAATTTTTCATTCCACCCATTCAACTTCTTCCAAAATCTCTGCTTTAGGTAAGCAAACACAACTTTCTTTGACTTTTCGATTATCGTCAGCAAACCCAAAGATTTCTCATGTCTATTTACCTCACGCACCCTAAAGTTTCAAGTATCTCTGTCTTTGACTAACGGGTACACATTTGCTAAAATTTACCTTTGTCTTATCAAGATTAATTTCTAGTCGAATGCCCCATTCATAAGTCCTGATGATATCAACAACCGTTGAACATTCCTGCAAAGTAGTTTCAACAAATAATATGCTATCATCAACAAAGAATAAATGTGATACTCTAAGCTAGGGGCACCATTACATATTTGTTTTGGTCCCACTCACTTTTTTTTTTCTCCAAAGTAGCACGTGATAATAGAGAAGAGACACTAGCAAGACAATCCATGATATGACTCATCCACCACCCCGCAAAATCGAGTTTCCGCATCACTTAGCCTTTTGTAGAAAAAATCATTTAACACTTTTTATAAGCTTTAATCGTATCCAAGTGCTATCTTTCCCCTCTCTATTTTCTCTTCATGGCATGAAATTTTTTAAAAGCAATGTTGTCTATATTAAGTTGATTCAAAACAAAAACACTTTAATAACTAATAAAATATCGCATGAAAATGGCTCAGCTTATTAGCCATAGTTTTCAATACAATTCTTTGTAAAAAGTTTTTTTTTAAAAAAAATAGTTTAGTAAAAATCAGTAACTTGAAGAAGAAATACAATAGAGACTCGGTAAAAATAATTACACTTCAATAAAAATAATTTAAGATTAGTAAAAATAATTTTATTTCAACAAGAATAATTTCAATTCAGTTTAGTATGGAGTATAAATAAAAAATGAATTAAGGGTCTGTTCTCATTTATTGAACTGAGCTGAAATAAACTGAATTGAGCTGAACTGAATTGTTTATGAGAGAAAGAAATTAGGAACTGAATTGAACTGAGCTGAGCTGAAATAAACTGAACTGAACTGAAATTAAGCTGAAAAGAACGGGTCCTTATTCGATATTTTATTAATCAATATTATATATTAGGAAAATTTGTAAATTGCAGCAATTTAAAATTAGTATTTTGCAAATTGCAACGATCTAAAAAAAATACAAATTGCAGCCCAAAAGTTCTTATAAATTGTTAATTGCAGCCTGATTAAACTTTTTCATCGGTATACGTGTAGAAAAATATTCGATTAAGGTTTAGGGGCCAATCTATTCCTTAAGGATCCAAATTGAGCTCAGAATTAGTAAAAAAAAACGTAAGTGCCTCGTTTTGCGTGACAAAAATGTATCGATTTGTGGGCAACTATTTTTTGCTGTAAAAATGAGGCACTTATGCTATTTTTTTCTAATTCTGAGCTCAATTCGGACCCTTAACAACTAAAATGACCCCTAAAACCTTAACCGAATATTTTTCAACACGTAAATCGATGAAAAAGTTTAATCGGGCTGCAATCTACATACTATACTAAAACAGGGTACACTAGCTCCATGTCTGCCACGTATCCCAGTTTTAGGTTTTTTATTTATTTATTTTTTATTTATTTTATTTTTTTGGTAAAATGTATAATTGTCAAAGATCCTATTATTAAAGATACTCCGAAATAATATCTTGACTTTCTTAATATTATTTCTCAATTAATATTATTCATGGATTTTCAGCATATATTTAGTCCATATCATTTGACTTTAGATTGCTTAATTAAAGGAGAGTATATTTTGTTATTTTGTACTCCGTATATTATATTTTAGGTTTCTTTATTAACACACGTACCGCTATATTAGAGCAGGTTATTCCTTCAACCTAATTTTTTTTCCTCCTCACATTATTCCTATGGCTACTAACACCATTCCTAATGATGTTGAAGCTAATCGTGCTCTGTTGTCAACCTCACTAATATTATCAAACTCAATTCAACCATATTTATCTTGAAAAATTCAACTTGAGACTATACTTGTGGGATATGACCTTTTCAAGTTTCTTCATGGATCTCACCCTAGCCTCCTCCATCCATATATTTTATATTTAAGTCAAGTTTATATACGGATTAGTAAAAGATATATTTGATTATATTATAAATGTAGATTATCACTCAAATATACTAATGTGTATAAATTATATATCTTATTTTAAAAAATATATTACGGAGTACTACCTCCACTTTGTTAAGTATTACATTTAAATGATCTCCAATTCACAATTTTGACCATTAATTTTTTTTTTATATAATTGTGCATTAATTTAAATTATACAAAGTTGATATATTGAAAAGTTATAACAATTTTAATCTAATAAGATCAAACTTGATAATAATGTGCTTTCTAGCTTATATTTAAACAATTAGACATGTTGTGAATCGTAAATAGCTTATAAATATGTAGATCGTGTTTTCTTTACAAAAATAAATGTAAATGGTGATACAATTATAATGAATTTACTAATTTTCTACCATATGATTTTAGGTATATCATACTTAATTTTAAAGAAAAATTATACATGCTATATATAATTCATTTGCTATAATATTTTGCTACAGAACTCCTAAACGCAAAATCTCTGAATTATTATAATAAGTTTTTAAACTTTTGCTAAATTTATAAACAAACCATTTATTCGACAACTAAAGTCACAACACACTCATGCATAACGTCTACAAATTGTAAAAAATTTGATTGATATATAATTTTCTATAAACTATAATTCTCATTTTTAAATACAGAGTTCGACACTAATTTTTACTCCATTCTTTCTATTATAACTAACACGTTAGACTTTTTTTCACTATCTCTAATATTAACATTGATTGTAGTTTATCTATTTAACTTTTTTTTTTAATAAATGTAATAAATTCATATTTTATCATTTTAAGTTGTTAAATAGATATTGATGTAAGGTTTTATAATTAAGCAAGAATATAATTTTTATTGATATTTAATTACATAAAAACTAAGCCAAACTATTGCATCGACATGTATTTGATTGTGTTAGTTATTCATCAATGTGGGCAGCCACCATAGGGTTACTCAGTTACAATGGCGGATGTAGAATATTTAAGGTGGAGGGGCACTAAATAAAAAAATAAATGTATAAAGACTTGAACCCAAGACTTTTAACACA
Source organism: Chenopodium album (assembly GCF_948465745.1). NCBI lineage: Eukaryota > Viridiplantae > Streptophyta > Magnoliopsida > Caryophyllales > Amaranthaceae > Chenopodium > Chenopodium album. Next base: position 49,074,920 of record NC_137843.1, read on the forward strand.
AATTCAATGCATTACCACTATGACAAAGCTACTTTGATGTTATTTATTGCGTTAGAAGTGTATATAACCTATTAATTTACACCTTTAACTTAATAAAATTAAAAAAAAAATGGCGGGGCCAGTGCCACCTAAGCTCCTTAATAGCTCCGCCACTGCTCAGTTAGTGTTATAGGGGTCACTCAATTAGTGATATAGGGCTTACTTTTTTTTTTGAGGAAAATATAGGGCTTACTTATTAGTAAGTGTTATAATGGTTACACTGTAAGTGTTTTAGAGGATACTTTATTTGTTAATTATTTAAGAGTTACTCAATAAGTATAATAAGCGCTACTCTAATATGTTAGTAAAATAGGGGTTTACTTGTCGGTGTTATAGACGTTACTATTTCTTTTTACAAGCGGCCACACGATGTGCCAATCGCATAGAAAATGCGTTGTATATTTTGTATATGTCGTCACGAGTGATATGTAAGAGTAATATGCATTTTTTTTTACTTCTCTTATATCTGTGTACATATAATTTTTTTTTCTCTATTATATAATTGTATGTGCAATAAAAATATCAAATGATTACATATAATAATAATATAATAATAATAATAATAATAATAACAACAACAACAACAACAACAATAATAATAATAATAATAATAATTAAAAAAAAAGACAATTAATCAAACAATTAAGGGCAAGCCTACGCATCCTTCTAAGGTCATATATAGCTAAAGGTTACAATTTTTGAAAAAAAAAATTATACTAAACAGTGGCTTTTCAGATTTTTAGACGTGCAAATTTTTGGATGTGGAAGATGCAATATGTGTGTGGTGATGAGGTTGATTCATCATGTGATAAAATTTAGTAGGTGATGGGACAAGATAATTTTATATTTTTTTTATTCTCCACGAGGGAAAGAAAAATATGAGAACTAATATTTACATACATAATAAAACTACAATAACTTTTTGGTGCAATAGGCCACACCATGTGGCAGAGGTTACCCGAGTTATTTTGTTAGAGGTTACTCGAGTTATTCAGTCAGGGGTTACTCGAGTTACTCGGTCAGGGGTAACTTGAGGGGTTCGAACAGGGGTTACTCGAGGGGTTCACTTACTTAAGGGGTTACTCGGTCAGGGGTTACTTGGTCATGAGTTACTCGAGTTACTCGGTCAGGGGTTACTTAAGTTACTAGGTCAAGATTATTTAAGGAGTTCGGTTAGGGGTTACATACTCGAGTAATTTGGTTAAGGGTTATTTAAGGAGTTAGGGGTAACTTGAGGGGTTACTCAGTTAAGGATTACTTGAGGGGTTCGGTCATGGATTACTCGAGGGGTTACTCGCTCAGGGGTTACTTGAGGAGTTACTCGCTCAGGGGTTACTTGGGGAGTTACTCGGTCAAGGGTTACTTGATCGAGGAGTTACTCGGTCAGGAGTAACTCGAGTAACCCCTAACCGACAACTCGAGTAACCCCGACAACTCGAGTTACTCACCCTTGACCGAGTAACTCGAGTAACCTTGCTGCATACAAAAAATTGTGATAAACATATCAAATGTCTATACAAAGATGTGACTATATTCATGCTATATGTAAATATAAAAATTCCTTTTTTTAGAAGTTACATGTTTAATTTCAAGTGTTTTAGAGGTCATAGAGAAAAAAGATATGACATTATTTGTGATATACGAAATATAATATTAATACAATGATCATGTTCTTTTATAATAGAAATTCCAAGCATATTTTGAGTTCACAAAGTTTCATATCTGGTTGCATTGGCTACACTATGTGGCCGAGATTACTTAGTCAGGGGTTACTCGATCGATCAGGGGTTACTTGGTCAAGAGTTATTCGATCGGTCAAGGGTCACTCGGCCCAGTTTGGGGTTACTCAGTAAAGGGTTACTCGTGTTTTGGCATGTGTTAGCCGTGCCAGTCACACAAAAAAAACGTTGTATATATTGAGTTAGTGGACATAGTTTAATAATTTTTAAAATGAGATGGCCAGTGACTCAAATAGAAATGAGAAAAAAAATGACTTAATGTAGGGATTGTTTATCAGTAGTTTATTGATTGAGTTGAATTATATTTAAAAACTTTACATTCAATTTAAGAATAAAAAAGTTGTCTTTAAAGGAGATATCATTATTTTAAGAGGTTAAAAATGCATGATTAAGACATCTATGTAACTAAATTCATTATTACTCATTAAATCGTTTTATCTTAAAATTTTGTGAAATGAATATAACTAATAAGATTTGTAAACGACTGCAATTTGCAAATTATTAACTTTTTTTTTGGTGCAAAGGAGGGTAAAAACCCGTACAAACAAACAACGAAAACTAAGAAATTAAACGTGGCAAAGCCACTCCTATGATATCCTCATTGAGAAGAGCACAAATCTCTGATGGTGCAACATCAAAGAAGGCCACTTTCTCACTTTGGATAACCCCTATATTAGCTAGCTTATCCGCAACTTTATTCCCCTCCCTATAACAATGAACTACATTAACTGACCAACTAGAACAATTTAACAGGACACGACATTTATTTAGAATATGGACACACTCTCCACCTTGGATGGCTGGATTCTTCAATGCTTCTATACAGGCTTGATTGTCCATCTGAAGTTCAAGTTTGCTGATCCTTTTCCTCATAGCTAATTCCAGTCCTAGTTCAGCAGCAAGTAACTATGCTTTGTATGCAGAGCAAACACCAAAGCTAGCTGTGAAACCCCCTAAGACTGCACCACTGTCATCTCTCAAAATGCCACCACCCCCTGCTAGCCCAGGAGTGCCCTTTGAAGCACAATCAGTGTTCAACACTGTCCAGCCAGCATTAGGAGCTTTCCATCTGACCAATATCTCCTTCCTAGTTTGCTGCACACCAGAACTCACAGAGATAATGCGTTTGGGATCATGAAAAGCATTCCAAACATCCTCTACTTGGCCTAGAATGAACTCCCCCTGTATGATGTGGTATATCCGTTCCTCTGCCAAATACCAAGGAGTTTCTCCACCTCCATTGCCACCATAGAGTAATTGCAAAGCACGAAGACCATTTATCATCAAAAATTATATCACTAGCATCCAGATTACGAATCAGCCATTGTTCAAGATTTCCAGCCCAGAAGGAAGGGTGATTTGCTGAACTTCCCACACTTCTCCATATAGCAGCAGCAGCAGGGCAGTCTCTCAGAGTATGCAACAAAGTTTCATCTAAGTTCCCATCACATCTGGTACATCTTGGATCATCAGTGAGACCACACCTAAGTCTATTAGCGTTGCAAAGAACACGATTGTGAAGAGTTAACCAAAGAAATACCCTTACTCTTTGCTGAGCTTTCGCAGTCCATGCTAGCTCCCATTTATGGTGCTTTGGAATCATATCCTCGTCTTTCAACAAAACCATGGCTTGCTTGATTGAGAACTTCCCCGAACTTGAGCCTTTCCAGAAGAGAACATCTTCAACATCTAGATTATCAGCAATTTTGTGCGAAGCTATTAATTTCAGGACCTCAGAAGGTAATAGATGAGCGAATTCATCCCACACCCACCCTGTGTTTTTATCCCATAGCTCACTGACAGTAGCTCCTTCAATTAAGCTTGGGATAGGTAAGATTGCCAATTCCCTTAAAGGGGAGTCAGTAACCCAGCAATGATCCCAAAATAATGTGCGACAACCATTCCCAATAGCCACCATAGACCCTTTCTTGATCAAATTGGCATTGTCAACTATCCCACGCCACACATTGGACATACTAGAGGTTGGTGTGAACATATCAATGTCACACCGACCTTTACAGTATTTTGCACGAATTACTCGGGACCATAGAGCAGTTGGCTCCGCAAGTACTCTCCAACCAAGCTTTGTGAGAAAGGCTGAATTAGATTGCCTTGCAGACCTGATTCCCAAGCCACCCTTACATCTTGGCAATTGAACAGTATCCCAGGATATAAGGTGAATTTTTTCTTTGTCTTCGTTGCCTCCCCATAAAAATCTACGAGCTTTTTTATCAATCGTGTCACAAATTGATCTCGGGATTTTTGCAGTTTGCATCGAATAATTTGCAAGAGTTGTGACTGTAGAATTTGTCAGTGTAATTCTTCCAGCCATAGACAGATATTTTGCCTTCCATCCTGAGAGCCTTCTATCTATTTTCTCGCATAAATGAGCAAATGTCTCCTTGGACACTCTAGAAGTAAAGGTTGGCATGCCAAGGTACGTGCCAAGATCTTCAGTAGCCTCCATTCCCAGAGCTTCACTAATTGCTTCAATATTCTCGTGTGTTACATTCTTGGAATAATACACACGAGATTTTTGAAGACTGACCTTCTCACCCGAGGCTGCACAAAATCGATCAAGGCAGTCACGAATAACCACTGCCTGCTCAATTGAAGCCTCCGCAAATAACATTATGTCATCCGCAAAGAATAAATTGGATAGGTTGGGACCTCCTCTGCTTGCAAAAATTGGTTTCCACCTATCACAAAGAACTGCCTCTTCAATGGTTTGATTTAATCTCTCCATACAAAGCACGAATAGATAGGGTGAGAGCGGATCTCCTTGACGTATGCCCCTTGTAGGGTTAAAGGCCTCGGTTTTTTCTCCATTCCAAAGCACTCTCATAGATGGAGAGGTCACACACTCCATAATAACTTCAATCATGAGCCGAGGAAAATTCATTTCAATCAGAGTATCTTGAATGAAACTCCACTTGAGCCTATCATAGGCTTTTTCAAAGTCTATTTTCAAAGCCATGTAACCTTTCCCACCTTGCTTTCTCTTCATGGTATGAATTACTTCCTGCACTATCACGATGTTGTCTGTAATTTGCCTTCCAGGGACAAAACTTGTTTGGGAACAAGAGATAACCTTAGGGAGCAGACTTTTGATTCGATTAACTATAGCCTTTGTAATGATCTTGTATGTGACATTACAAAGGCCTATAGGCCGAAATTGAGAGGGAAGCTCGGGGTTGTCTGACTTAGGAATTAAGACTAAGAAAGTGTCATTTGCAGACTCAGGAAGACCTTTACCTTCAAGGACAGAGAACACCATTGAGTAGACATTCGGGGCTACTAAATCCCAATTTTTCTGATAGAATAAAGCTTGGAATCCATCCGGACCCGGCGCTTTAAGGGAACCCATGTTCTGTATCACATAATCAATGTCACATTTAGAATAAGGTCTGCTCAATTTGTCTAAATCCGAGCTTGAAAACGGTGAGCACATTCCTGTAGGGATGTTGTAATCCCCCTGTATTCCATCATCAGTGAATAGATTCTGGAAATAATTCACAATTAGGTTCTTCACCTTTTCCTTATCATGTATCCATTGATTGTTTTCATCCTTAATTGCGACAATCTTGTTTCTCCATCTTCTCACCACAGTGCTTAAATGAAAGAAGGTGGTGTTGCGGTCCCCGTCAGCTAACCAATCTACGCGAGCTTTTTGATACCACAGCAACTCCTCCTGCTGAAGCACTTGATCAAGGTCACGTCTTAGTTTCGCTTCCATTTTAATCAAGCTGGAGTTATTTTGTCGAGACAGAGAAGTCTGGATGCCTTTGATACGTGCCATGAGAGATCGTTTTTCTCTAAAAATGTTATGAAAAACATTTTTATTCCACTCTTGGAGGTCTTCAGCGAAAGATTTGAGCTGAGGCACTAAAGGATCATTGGGGCTCCACTTTTCTTTGATAAATTCTTCGAACTTCTCATGAGTCAGCCATGCTGCTTGAAAGCGAAAAGGCTTGCTAATATCCGAGAGAGGGGCGAAACCATTGGGAGATATGAACAGAGGGGTGTGGTCTGATTGCAGCGCTGGCAAATGTTTTACTTTTGCCAGATCAAACCGTAAACCCCATTCTGAGTTACACAAGGCCCTGTCAAGCCTTGCACTTCGATATGTATCATATGAATTTCCCCGAGCCCAAGTGTGAGAAGGACCCGAGAATTCTAGTTCAAGGAGTTGGGTGTCATCAATCCACGCATTAAATCTTTCACTCCTTCTGGTAGTTTCAGGGCAGCTTGAATTTCTTTCCCAAGAGTATCTGGTCTCGTTAAAATCACCAGCAAGTAGCCATGGCTGGTTGTTACTATCAGCAAATTGCCTTAACTCAGACCATAATTCACTCCTCTTTGAAGGGTCAGGACTAGCGTAAATAGCAGTGAAATACCACGGAATTTCACCTACTCTAGTGATCATCATTGTGATATACTGGTTATGTTTGGTAATTGGATCCACCTTCACCAACTCCGGCTTCCAATAAATCCAAATGCCTCCGCTATAGCCTTGAGCATCAACTCTCGTGTGGCCATTGTAATTGAGAATAGTAGCTAGTCTTTGAGCATGATCGCCTCCCATATGTGTCTCAACAAGGGCAAGGACACATGGTTTATTCACTCTAACAACTTCTTTCAATACAATGATGAATTCACGACTTCCAGTACCTTGTGTGTTCCATATCATACAAGTGATAGGGAAAGAGGTAGTGTTAAGGTTGTGATTATTCATAGACATAATTGAGTTGGGGAAACTGGCATTATGTGCATCAAAAAGCTGCTGCAACATTAGCTTAATGTCAATTGGCAACTTGAGTGTCACCAACAACTCTGGCATCATCTGAGTCGTCACAGACCATGAATGAATCTCCACCTCCAGTTGGTGAGTCAGGGGATCTGCAATTACCAAATATGGGTCCTCCATCGAGTCTGTCGCAGGAATGATCTTGTCTGGTGGAATCTGTAGGATTATTGGAGAGGGGTGTAGCAGAGACATGGCTTACAGAGAGAGTGTTTTGTGAATCAGTCAGAGGTTCTTCGGGGCTAGCTTGGGTTGGCTTAGGGGTGGCTACTGTGTTTGCTTGGATAGGAATCATAGGGGTGGGAGTTTTAATTGCTTCAATATGAGGTAGGGTAGAATCTTTTGAGGAAAGATTAGTTATATCTTTTAGGATAGATTTATTTTGAATATTCTGTTTTTTTGTATCTTTTTTTTTTGTTGGAGCAATCTTTTGGCCATGATTATCGGAATTAGATCCCAAATTGAAAGGGATATTATTCTCCAAATTTCCCTTAACAATCTTTTCTTGCGAAGATTTTGCCAAATCAACTGTTTCAAAAATACTCGGACTTGAATTATTAGCATCCAAAATTCCATCAAGATCAACTATTTCCTTATTCTGTTCCTGATTAATCTCCCCTAATGCTACAAATCTTGAGCCCTGTTGACTTGCCTTATGACTCTCCATGGGCTTAGCTGGGCCTGGGTTTAACTTGACGGGCTGCTGGGGTTGCTTGAACCCGTCCTGCTGCTTCTCCAGCCTCGAATTCCGCTTCCTTGGTGGTGGTTTTTTCACCATCATCCAGGAACCAAAATCTTCTTCTTCAATTCTTGGAGCAAGTGGGACATTAGCAGGATTGACATCCATCTCAGCTTCCCCAATTAATTCTTTGTCACAGTCAGCAGGGCACTTATCAGATTGGTGTCCAATTTTGCCACACTTGAAACTTATCATTCTCAGCCCTTCATACTGCACTCTCCATACCTTTCCTTTGAGCCAGAATTTAGAAAGAAGTGGTTTAGAGAGATCCAACTCTGTACTTAGTCTTGTGAATTGACCTCTTTGAGCCATAGCAGTGTTGTTGTCAATCCTAACAACCTTTCCAATCTTATTACCAACCTTGAGAAGGAATTCTTTGTCAAAGTATTCCACAGAGAGGTTGGGAATACGCACCCACGCAGTTAAAAACCTCAAAGGCGCATCATCAGGAATGAAGTTTGGAACCCATTTTCTAATAGTGAGATAGTTATCATCAAGCATCCAAGGCCCTTGTGTTAAAACATGATTATAATCATCTACACTAGAAAATCTGGCTATAAAATAATCATGCCCAATATCAGTTAGGATCAATCCACCTTTGAGTTCCCATTTTTTCTTCAACCTCTTCATCAAAGCCATATAGCCAATCTTGCTATTAAACATTTTGATGATGAGGGTGTGTTTCCAGGGCTTTCTAATTCTCATTTTCTCCTCCTTAGTGAGCAGAATGACAGGGCACCGAGGGTCGTCTACAACCCCCTCAGGTGCTTCATCATCATCAGAATAATCATCCTCATCATCATTAAGAGCATCAGATTGATGTAGAGAGTTTCCCTGCATCAGGTCTTGTCTCACCATATCCCTAAAAGACATTGAATTAGGCTGCTGAAATTGATTGGTTGGGTGAACATGCTGCTGTGGTTGTGGTGACTCTTTATTGAAAATGAGATGGGTGATTTTGCGTTTGTATTTTTTAATGGAGCGAGCAAATTGATCGTTTTCCTCTTGGGAGGAACCTTGGTTGAGAGCTTTTTCCATAGAGCTATTATATACCCAAGGTTAGTGTATATTGCAAATTATTAACTTTAAATAGATGCAATTTGCAAATTTTCCTATATATTAAAATTAAAAAAAAAAAAAAAAAAAAAAAAATTGGTGCAAAAAAAGCAAAACCCAAACTACACACAAATTCTAGAAGTACGTAATCCGCTGCTGAATTATCAAATGTTCACAGCCTTCAACAGACGACTTTTCAAAATGAAGCAACGATTTATAAATAAACAACACCCAATTTCCATGCCTTCCACCATCTTCCTCCGTCAATGGCGACGATATACAGCTGCAAAGAGTGCTCGACTAATCTAAACCTTTTCACAAACCATCTCTTTCCTCCCGATTTCTACTTCGAATCCGGAAACAAAAACTCCCTCTCTTTCTCATGGATCGATTCTGAAAAATTCACTTTTGAAAAAGAGGACAAAATCAAGCCTTTCTTTGAAACCCTAAATTACTGGGGAATTCATAGAAATAGAACCAAAATTAAGTGCAAAAATTGTGCTAAACTTTTGGGTTATGTTTATGATGATGGACCTCCTGTGATTGATACTCCTGGTCAATTTCATTTTGGGCCAAGTCAAGCTATTCCCAGAAATCCCAGGTTTCGATTCAAGTCCAAGGCTCTCCTTCTTGCTTCTGATTCTTAATACCAAGTAATCTGTTTTTTTATTTTTTATTTTTTTATACTCGTGTGATTTATGGTTGTAAATATATATGGGTAAAGACTAAAGAGATTGTGTTGTTAATCATTATTGATGTTTGAGATTCAGTTGTTGATGTTTTTTTTTTTTTTTTTTTTTTTTTTTTTTTTTTTTTTTTTGTAACAGTTGTATTTCCGTTCAGAATTTGTTGTCATTGTCACGTTACTAATTCAAATTACGATATTGATATGGGAATTATTTCCGTTCAGTGTTTGGTGTTTTAGTTTGGGAATAAGTTTTTGTTTCTTTTGGAATTGAATTCATAAACCATTATACTATATCAGCTTTTTTTATTGAATGAAAATTTTGAGAAGCAAACAGATGGTTTGATCACTTGAGAAAAAATGTAGTTATTCATTTTAAAAAATTAGTCATAAGAAAAAGATGAGCTTTTGTTGGGTTTAAACCACAGTACTTGAGCACGGATTGGATTGACTTTGAAATAAGCTTCGATAGGTAAAATCATATCTTCATATCTGAAGATGTTGCAAGGAGATTTGTATGCGTTGCAATCTGAGCAAACGTTCTGCAAAGTTGAGTAATTACGAGTAGTAGCTAATACTAATCGAATACAACTACAGAAATGATTCCTTGTTGGGGGGTTGAGCTCTGTGACAAATTAAAAGTATATCAAGATCTTTCCTGCTATCTTCCACTTATGGAAGAAATGAATTGTGGCGAATGGAGAAACGTAATTAGGAATTTAATTTTAGACTTTAGTAGAGACGTAGAGTTAATTGATTTTTTAGAATGGGTTCTATTAATCTATATTGGATATTGTAGGAATTGAGACACTTGCAGAGTTTGTTTTCGAAAGATAGCTAGCTTGAAGTCTGAGTTGTTTGTATGATAGCTTGTCAGCATTTTTATTTTTTATTTTTTATTTTTTATTTTTTTAATATGATGCAAAATCACAGAATTATTAGGAAACACATTGCCAACAATCGCCAAAGCAATTTGACAGGACATAAAGGTCATAAACCTTTTTTGGATGGAAGGAAATCGAGGGAAAAGAAAGGAAGGGAATTGGAGGGGTAGATAATCTTTCATTTGGATGATAAATGAGGAGGGAGAGAAATGGAGAGATTAAAATGTAAGAAATTGATCTCTCCAACAATTGAGAGATTTGAAAAGAAAATTCATCCTTCTTCCCTCCCCTCCCCGTCCCCTCCCTCCCCTTCTTTTCCTTTTCAATCATTTATCCAAACACACTGTAAGAGAGGATTAGAGGACGAAGAGCAAAGGAAAACACACGTTGAGTTGATGACAGAATCAATCATAACTCGATATCTTTAACAATTGAATGCTGTGTAATTGGTTCTATTTTTCAACACAGTGTTCTGTACATAGTCCTACATTGTCCATTCATTCTTTCCAGAAAGGCGAGCTAACTGTTTACAGAAGAATAAACCGACATGTTAACTTGTAAAATAGCTTTGCCTAGCCAGGTAGATTAACATAATAACATACATTTCCCCTTAAATCTGAGCAATTTTTCAGACAGTACTTCATTGAATAACCTCTTTGGTCCTGCTTTTACCTCTTCTCAATCGAGTAGAACTTGAAATCATTTTGCGAGTTCTTGTTCTTTGTCGTAATGCCTTCTATATTCATCAATGATTTTGCTGCTACTGCTGCCAATGTTAATGAAAAGTTTGGATGAGTGTGTTAGATTACTTATCTCTTACGGAGTTGAAGGACTGCAGAATATGAGTTAAAACTGATTCAAATTTCTGAAGTCATAGAAATAAAACAAGTATGTTATCTGTGTGTTTGAATAAAGATAGTCTAGAAGTTTTATTATCTGAAAGCAAAAGAGTGGTTATTCATTTAATACTTTGAGCAAATATTTGCAGGCTTAAAAAACAACTTTACTACGGGTTTACAATAACCAAGTTTTGTAAAAGTTTATAAATCGTGTGTATACTAAGGTTTTTGCAAACGTTTTAATTAAATTATAATATGTACTTTGTATTTTATACTGCAAATGAGTAGTATTTGTAGTTACGGTTGTACGAAATATATCTTCAACAAAATTTCACTCATTCACATGTACTCCCTCCGTCCTTTTATTTTTGCCCATTGCTTTTTTTTGGGTCAAATTTTGAAAACTTTGACCATAAAGTACTGTTAATCTATTAAAGATAATATAGTCATAAGTGATCTTGTTAGATTCGTCTCATTGTATTTTTTTTATTAATATCATTTTTTTTTATATAATTTTTAGATGTATGAAAATAAAGTTATAAATGTTTTAAAACGCGTCTTGAAGACCATGCACAATCAAATGGGGAAAAAATAGGGACAGAGGAAGTGTATGAACTTAATAGTTCATTCTACTTATCAAAAACCTACTTCAATGGCACAATGCATAATAGTTCATTCTAATTATCACAAACCAATTTCAATGCATTTATTTAAATTTAGATACACCCGAGTCTAAATCTAGATACACCCAAATATATATTGTAACACCCCCAAATCTCCCTCTACGGAAATACTAGTATAATACATATAATTATACCGTAGAGATAGACTTAGGCGTATTACCGCCGCGTGATTACGCAAGGCTACTCAAACTCACTAAATAAACCAATACTTTGCAGCGGAAACTTCAAAACTCTTCTTTATTTAATAATAGACCAAAAATAGTAACCATTGTCATGAGTACTCAAAATAAACACAAGACCAACATTTCCTAATCTAGGTGAAACCATTCCCGGGACTCCATATGCTCAATTATTGACTCCACCTGAAATTAGTCAACACTGCTTACCATTAAGGTAAATAGGGCGAACCAAAACAAAATAAGAAATACGGATTAGCAAAATATGCTAAGTACGATAAGTGCAAGATAATTAAACTCAATTTATTAGCAAACATGCTTTTGAAATCAATTCCATCCTTTCCAATAATTTAACCAATAATTCCAATTCAAAATTCCAAAACCAATTTCAATAATCAATATCAATGGTCAATTTAATAAACCAATTCCTTTTTAAAAGCAATTCCTTTTAATCCAATTCCTTTAAAACAAATTCTTCACCCAAGTGTGCACACCCCCCAAGCTAGTCTCCTTATATTACAAGGCTATTCTTGAGGAAAGACCCGATCATATAAAGTCCAAGGCCTTATCAATAAATCAAATCCGCATAATGGGATTACTAACATGCTTATAAAGCATTAATAATAATAATTCAATAAATCCTCTTTAAATCCAATAATTCCAACCTTTAATAATAATAATTCAAACTCCCTTTTTATTTAAATCCACATGCTTTCAAAATCAAACCCTTTAAACATGAATAATAATTTTAATCATTTAAAGCATGATATAAAATCAATACTCCAATTTATTTATCAAAACCAATTTATTTAAACATACTTTTATTTCATAAATCATAATTCAATTCAATCTAACTCAACCATCATAAAATCATTCAAACATGCTTATTCAAACCAATCACTTTCAATGTATCTAGCCACTTAACGTACCTTGATCCTCGCTTATCAAAACACACAAACGGAACCTCAAGAATCTTGATCGAACACACCCTACAAATAAATATAACCTTAATAAATATAAGGTTAACAAATAATCACAACAATTAAATTAAAAACCCCCAACTATATGTACATGAACCTTTTAAATTAATTTTCATAAACATCATTAAAAATCAGATTTTATATAATTAAAACTACTCATAATAATTTTTATAAATCCCCCATAATAATAAAAATAATAATTAAATAAGAGAAGAGAAAAAGAAAAGATAAGAAACCAAGGAAAAGAGAAGAATTGGATTCGCGTTGGAAAGAATAGGCAGAACTTGCAAAGGCTGTAACTCCTTCGATATAACTCCGAATTGGGTGATTCTTGAGCCTAACCTCAAGGATTTTTTGGGATGAACAATCTTCTGTGAAACGTCAATACCCCAAAAACTGACCAGAAGTGCCCGAAAATTGGCTTCAAAGATAAACGGGATGATTTGTGTAAAAAGAAGAGAAGAAAGAAGAGAATTGGTGTGAAGAATGTGAGAGGTATAGAGGGGTATTTATAGGTTAGCTCATGCAAGAATTATAGCAAGAGAATGTAAGAAGAATTATGGCAAGTAGGGTTTAAGGGATTACTTGGAGAAGTGAGTAAAAGAAGTAAGGAAAGTTTGGATATTAAGGTGATTGTGTATAATTGAATATGGAATGTATGTGTGTCATGAAAAATAATAAGGAAATTGGAATTACTTGGGGAATAATTAAGAAGAATGAATGGCAAGAAAATATGATGATTAGATATTAAAAAGATGGAGAAATAGAATTAAGGAAAATAAGAGATTTTGGGAGATAATTTAAAATACAATTTTACCAAAATAAATTCCCCTAAAATAATTCAAAAGGGCTGAAAATATCGAGCTTACCATAGCTCAAATTTTTGGACTCCTATATATATATATTTAGGAAGATTATTTTTAAGGAATAAAATAATTGTATAAATAATATAAAAAAATAATTAAATATTTAATTAATTAAATACCAATTATTTACCAATAAATAATCAAGAAAAATCAGATTTTCCATACATGGAAAATCCGAAAATCCTAGCTAATTATTGGAAAATTTCGGCCATAATAAAATAATTAATAAAATATTATTTTGCTTTAATTAAAATATCCGACATATGTAAATAATCCGGTTTTTAAAATAAGATAAATGGATAGTAAATCTTATCCAAAATAATGATTAGTTTTCAAAATACTTTTGGCACCAAAATTCAAATATCATTTTGGCTCCAAATAATAAATTTACTAAAATACCCTTTTTATAAAATAATTCCTAATTAATTAATTAGAAAATACGAATGAAAATACGGGGTATTACATATATAGTACGAAGTACTCCTTATACAAGTAGAAATTTTTATACTAGTATAAATAAAGTAGAAAAAAAAATACAAAGATAGAAATCAAGGTAATATTATCATCTTATCTACCATTCAAACCTTGGAGTTGAATTAATGGTAGATAAAATGATAATACTACCTTGAGTCCTTGATTACTTTAAATTCCAAAATTAAAAAGTAAAAAAAAAAAAAAAAGTCACGTGATTAATACGTGAATAAGAAGTTAATCTATAACTCTTATAAAAGTCCATGGTTCATTTACTGTAGCACAAAATGAGCTGCCAAATTACTGTTCCTTAGGAATAGGGAAATGACGCATTTACTCTCAGCCCCTTTTGCTGAATTGCCCAAATTGCCAGGGTTATTTTGGTCTTTTTGTATGAATACTCTTCTGCGCCTCTTTCCCATTCCCTTTCTTTTTCCTTCCTTTCCCTGATTTTACTCACTTCCATTCATTTTTTTCACCTGTTTTTCATCTTTTCCCTTGACTGAAGTGCGCACTCTGAGCCCTCCATTGAAGCGCCTTCTTAGCTCTCTGTCCTCCTTTGAAGCAGCTTTTATGATGAATTTGAATCGTTTAAAGTATTCAAATTCGACTTGATTTTGTGGGATTTTTGAGAATTGGGGTAATTGATTTTTCAATAGACTTGGTAGCAACTTTAGGGTTTAGTTTTGCCACAATTGGTAATTGCTTTTCTCTTTTCTCTTTCTTGAAATTCTCCCACAAATTGTTTGATGAAAAGATGGATCTGAGCCTCGTCCATTGAAGTGTAGCCCTGAGTCCTCGATTGAAGCGGCTTTTGATATATTTATCTTCCTTTTAAACAGCTTATGTGCTGAAGATGTTTTCTTTTGTGATCATCGAATATCAATTTCACAATCTAGGGACTCCCGAAGAAAATCAAAAACTCCATTCGGTGCTGCAAGAGAGGGAGATTCGGGGTATGGGGTTCATCAATTCGTCTCACGCCACCGTCAACATGTCCATCGCTGACGATGATGCCACTGTCCAGGTTCTGCTCTTCTTCTTGATTGTTTTCTCATATTTATCAATTTGCTTTTGGATAATTCATAATTGAGTGTTTTCAGAAACCCTAAAGTTCAACCAGCTAGATACATATTTTCATGAGAAATGCGACAAACTGTTAGAAATTGGAAAATTACCAAACATTTTAGCACAAACAATTCTGGAAATCTTAGACAATGAGGTTAATTGCTACTTTTGATGGTCTTGATGTCTATTTTTGGTAGAATAATTAATTTGTGGTTCTAGAGTGTAGTCTTGTTAAAATGAGATCATTATCTGTTTATTAATATTGTTGAATAACTCATGTGAAATCTATATGTACTGAAGAATTAGATATTTCTTGGAATTAGATTTTGGGATTAGTCCTTTAGATTATTATGGTACAAATTATCAACTTTACTTATGATTCCCACTGGTGTCTTCATATCTATGTCTATAAGGTCTCCATTTATGCTTGGAGGGAGGACGTGGGACCAAGCTATCACGTTCCTTGAAGTAGTACGTTCAGAAACTGGTTATGGTAATCACCGTAATATATCTATGGTACTTCTTTTCTGCTTACTGTATTGCAGCGTCTTGTAATTTATTTCAGTATTACATATTCACATGATGTAAGGTGGAGACTCCTTTTGCTTTGTTATGTTTTCCACTCATTTTGCTTGTTAGGAAAATAAATAATCCTGCTAGATTTAAGCCATGACCTTATATTAACACCCAAGTCTGCCTTTATAACATTACCTATTCATGCCATATTAAAGACTGATGATGTGAATAAAGACAAGGAAGTAGGCTAAGCTACACTGATGTTTTTATTGTTTATTTTTATTTTTTATGCAGCAGAACATGGAGCAATATTATGGAGCTGAATGTCCCAAAGAAGAAAAGGTGAAATGTAGAGAAAATGAGAAATGGTTGCTCTAGAGGCACGCTACATTTGTGTGTATGAAACTCCAACCGTAATTAGCAATACTAAGAAGATATTGATGCCTACAAATGAGCACAAGGGTGATGTTGTTGGATTTGTGCACTATTGTTTTATAATGGAGGAGGAGCTTCCAGTTCTCTATGTATATGAGTTGCAACTTGAGCCACACATACAAGGTAAAGGACTCCGAAAGCTATTGATGCAACCTCTAAAGCTTATTGCTCATAAGGTGGTTTATTTACTTTCAAGTTCCATCTTTTATGTCTGATTGGTAATTAATACAATTATAATATTATAAGAATAACGAATATAGAGTAAGTCATCTACATCTACACTCTTTAAAATTGAAGAGAATGACAGGACATTAATAGGAAGGGAAAGAGAAAGCGAGTACGAAGAGAGAAAATAAAAATAGAAAGAAATGAGTGAGAGCAAGTGATTTACTCTATATTCATAAGGAAATCGCTTTTTTTTCTCTCTTTGTACTCGCTTTCTCTTTCCCTTTAACACTGTCTAGTCATTTTCTCTTCCATTTTACGTCGCGTTGAGTTTTTCTCCATTGAAGCGTGTTCTGATACTGATTAGGGTTTTAGTCTTCTTTGTTGTTTTCCTCGCAACTTCCTTCCTTATCTCTGTTTTTGCCTTCCCTCTAATGTCAGCGATGACGGTTCTTCCGATGAATCCTATAGTTTGTCTTCCTCTTTTTTTGTTTAGGATTTTATTTCTATCAGTGGTTAGATGAACCAATTTTCTACTTGTGCAGATTTTTGCTATTTGTTTTCTTTGATTTTTTTTCCTCCAATTTTTGTACCATCTATGTGAATTATAATTGCTCTACTCTGTTGAATTTCAGGGCGAAAAAGGAGGAGATCGAGAAGAAGATGGAGGCACGTTAGCAAGTTAGGCCTCTTTTTTAATTATTTTTGTTGCCTCTTTTTTTGTTTAATCGTGAATCTGATGGAATTTTAAAATTTAACTTTTTGGTGTTTGATCTTAACTTTCGGCACACACTTTCTCGCTCTATAGTTTGCATCAACTTTTTAAAGTTATTTCATGATTGATAATTGATGTTCATTTCTATTTTTGATTTGTTTTGTTTTTCGATTGATCATGAAGAACCCAGGGAAATTAAAGAGGTTTAGTGAGTAGATTAACAAAGAGAATGGGTCAGTTCCAGAACTTTGGAGAGTACTGTGAAGATGCTTATGTTTTGAATTTGATTTATTAGAGGGATTTTTTAAAAAAAATATTTAGAATTTTGGTGGTTTAAGTCAATAATGCACTAATATGGTTTACACTGACATTTATTAATATGATCCATACCATTAGTGTGTTTAATTGAAAATAAGCTCATTTTGTTTGGTGGATGACATAATTTTGTAAAGACATCTCATACAGAAGAGTAAGCAAGGGTGCTTGCAATTTGTTATTTTGAAACCTATGTTGTAGGTTGTGAGACCTGAAAAGGTAGAAAAAGATAAACACACTGAGTCATAGTATCCCGAAGGGAAGTTGAACAAATAATACTTACTCTTTTAGAAGATACAATAGCTTAAAAACTCACGTAGCTAGATTTTGGCTTACTTTTGCTCTCTTTTTTTTTTTTTTTTTTTTTTTTTTTTTTTTTTTTTTTGCTTCTTCAATGTTATAATATGATTTTTGGTTTATTTTGTTTTGTCCTGTTTTTACGAGAAAAAAAAGTCAGGGTAATTTTTTTTGTTTTGTCCTGTTTTTACGAAAAAAACAGTCAGGGTAATTTTTTTTTGTTTTGCTTGACCCAGCATAGAACCGATGGGGTGAACAAACTATACTAGAGGATGAAAGGAGTAAAGGGTGGGTTAGGGGCCTTGGTCTCTCCAATATTAATGGCTTTAGGAGGAGCATAAAATGAACCATCTATCTATTTTAT
Source organism: Chenopodium album (assembly GCF_948465745.1). NCBI lineage: Eukaryota > Viridiplantae > Streptophyta > Magnoliopsida > Caryophyllales > Amaranthaceae > Chenopodium > Chenopodium album. The sequence goes on from NC_137843.1 coordinate 49,092,756, forward strand.
AGATTGTAGACAATAAATATACCATCCAATTTAATGTTCAATGATGAAAGTTTGGGTAGTTTGAGCATAATTTGGAATGAGACAATGTTGTTAAGGAGCTATTAGGAAGAATTAAGAAAAGATAGCAAAAGAAGTAGAGGAAAAAATTGAAGGGAGAGTTTTTTAGTGGCTTGAGACCATATAGAAGTTATATATAGTGATTTATATTGAATTATACGCTTTCACGCTAACATTCTACAGTCTAATTTCTATGCCTTAATATATTTTCATTTAGGAGTATAATATGTGAGTTGCTCGTTGTTATTGTAATGAGGTGTGACAATTGAATTGTTATGTTTGGTTTTGATGGTGGGAATATATGTCAGGTGTTAAAAAGGAAAAAGGTTTTCCAACACTTTCCTTAGTTTATACTTCAATTTTTTGGTTGAGATTGCGACTTTTAATTGGGTTTTCAAGTGGAATGTTAAGGTTTGATTAATTTTTAATGTGATTTGCAGCTTTTAATTGGATTTTTGTAGACGTGAGTTTTGAGAAGAAATGTGTTTAATCTCAAATTGCCTTTGTGTAGTCTATGACAAGTCTTTTTTTTAGGTTCTGTGCAATTGCCTTTGTGTAGTATTATTGCTCTGTTATAAATACTAATAAAAACTTTGTCTTTTAATTTGAGCATCGGGTTGGTGGGATGATATTTGAGAATGTGTACTCTGCTTGATAATTTTTTAAAGTTTGTTCTTTCCTTTGCTTTTTCCCCTTCTGTTTTTTTTTCCTAAGTTTGTGTCTTTATTTCATTTCCTTTCTCATTTCATTATATAACTAAATTTGTTGATTTATACTTCTTTAATATAACTAAAGTGCATTAGTATGATTTAAACCTTCTATTGCAACTGTTTCATTACAAACAAAGTCTTAATATTCAAATAAACAACATAAGTATCCCTCAAAAAATGAGAAGATATATCACCCTTATGCTCCCATAGTAATTACATTTTTTTTTTTTAAAAAGAACTTAGATAAAAAACACCTTAAAAGGTAATTCGCAACTTCACATAGTAGAAATCTGAACTTGAAGCTAGCTACTGATTTTCTATTGTCTCTAAAGAAAATGTTTATGGTTAATTTGTTGACAGAGTATCGCCTAACCAATCGGTAATGTATGTTTTTAATTTATTGCCAATTTGAGATAGAATTATATCCAACTTAAGCGGATATGATAGACCTAAATCCTTTCATGTGTTAGGTTGTAAAGTTTCATACTTTCATGTGACAATTATACATTTGAAAAAGTGAAGACGTCTATGCTGGAATAATATTTTAGAATGTAAATAGAAGAGGGAAATTGAGAGAGATAGGGAAGGTGGAGTGAGTAGGACTGGGCTTATTAATATTTCCAAAATCGTAAAAGAAAGTTAGGAGAGACGAGTAAGGAGCTAGAAAATCTAAAGGAGAGGAAGAGGATGAAGAAGTGGAGAGAGAGAGAGAGAGACAAAATTTAAAAGTGAAGATAAATGAGAGAGAGAGAGAGAGAGAGAGAGAGAGAGAGAGAGAGAGAGGTGGGTTGGGGCAAGTAGGGCTAGGTTTACTAAGGTAGGGGAAATATAAAATCATAAAAGAGAGGGGAGCGAGTGAGAGAGGGATAAGGAGCAAGAGAAAGGGAAAATGGAGAGACTAAAGGAATAAAAGGAGAATAAGGAACACAGAGCAATGACAGGTGACTTGGTGAAGGCTAAGACGATATAGAAAGATCGAGGGTACAAGGAAGAGAAGAGGCTGGTGTTAGTTTATTGTAATGTATAAAATTTTATGTGGAATTTAAGGTAAAATTATACTACGTATGAAATTTTGTAAGGAGAAGAATATTTAGCTATTGTTATTGATGGATTGATGTTGAATTAAGGATTTAAATTATGTGATTTAATGCTGAAAGATGTTATTTTTAAATTTTGAAAGTAAGATTTAGCAATGTTTAATTATGATTTTGATGTGATGAAATAATTTAGGTTATAGAGTAGTTCTTTTGCTGATTTAAATGATAATTGAGAAGAATAATTTGTTGAATGTTTGTCTGATTTGTCATAGTGTTAGTTCGCAATTGGAACAATGTATTTTTCAAATTATGGGAGTTAATGTAGGAGCTATTATATACATCAAGAGGGAATTCAGCCTTGAAACACAACCAACTTGGAGGGACTTTTAGTGGAGTGCTTGATGGCTTTAAGCTTTAGTGTTTGGCTGATTTTTTAGTTATTAACAAGATTCAAGTAGGGACTATTCTAATCAATCATTTTTAGTATTTGGGCTGCCTCTTCAATTTATTCAAATTAATTTTATATATGTTAATATTGAATTAGTGTCTCATTTTTGGAATAACAAAATACAAAATGTTAATACTACATAGGAGTAGGTGGATTTAGTAAATAGTAATTCAAAACAAAATTTCTTCATTTGAATATTTACACTAAGTAAGGCAGTCTAAGTATTGTGTATGTATTTTTAGGTCCTATACGAATTAAAATATTTTTAGATTATACTATGTACATAAAAATAACATATATCTCAGAAAATGATGGAATTATGACATTATGCTTGCATCTATAATCCTTATAATTCGGATTTGTGCTGCCAAATTCATTTTTATTTGCTGTGTTTTGATGTTCATTTTAAAGCACTTGGAGGTCTATTTTGAGGCTAAAATTATGTTGATTAGGAAAACTTTCTTAGCTTTGTCTTTCTTCTGCAATAGTAAGTGATCACCCACAAGCTTATCACTGTGAAAGATGTCACTAAATCAATACTTTGTGTGATTAGTCTTTAGATTCTTTAAGGGAAATGGTAGTAATAAGAAGTATTTTAAGAATGATTTATTACTCTCAGCACTAATTTTGTTAATTCCAATGTGGGTACATGTGGCTTCAAACAATATCCGAGGATTTTGAGCTTTGTAATTTGATTAAGGATAGTTAAAGTTCACGGGGCATTACAAATAAATAACCTGTTTTGAATATGGGTTTTTCCTTTTTATAATTAGGTGGGGGATTGGAAGGATGAGTTTGGCTTCATGTTAACTGACATTTTGAAGCAAAATAAAGTAAATAATTTAGGCATGAGATTTGATCCCGGGGTAAGGACAACTGATTTTGATAGGTTTATAGCCGAGTATGAGAATGTTCATACTTCTTATTGTTGGTCTGTTTTGATTAAATTCAGGGCAAATTAGGAGGAGATCGAGAAGGAGGCTCTTTACCGAGTTCAAGCTTAAATAATTCTGAAAAGTCGAAAAAGTTCAGGCTCTTCACTCTTTTTTGTGGGGGTGTGCTGCAGAACATCAACCTCATTTATGATTTGTGTTAAATCTTGTAGTTTATAGCTTAAGTAGCAATTACATTTGATTGGACTTGTGCAATTTTTCATGATTTCCCCCCTTTCCCTTCTGTATTGTTATGGGAAATTCATTAACATACTTAGTAATTGAAATTGAAGTAGCATTTATTATTATGAAAGGATTGTAGAATTAATACTTTTATTATATATGCAATTCAATATGCAAAGATATATAATTCTAACTACCTACCCTACAGGTTATTTCTAAAATTTATATTACAACATGGCAACACTTTAAGACAATATTGATAGTCCAATAGTATAGACTCTCTTTTATACGCAAATTACCAAGAATTACATTTAAAAAAAAATTACCTACAACTTAGACCACCTCATACTATATTCATTATGATTTGAGTGAGGGTAGGTATTTACGTTAAACTGGTCTAAGCAGCTTTCATTTTACCAATTATCTTGTTTGCCCTACCTAATTTGCCAATCCTCCAATCGCCCTGATCACACTACCCAATTTGCCAATCCTCTAACCGCCATCATCGCACCACCCAGTTTGTCAATCACCCAATCGCCCCTTCAAACCAGTATGATTTTTTATCTTTTCATTGATTTTAATTTATTAATTTTGATACTTAGACCTTATTCAATTTATTTATTGTTGTAATTAATTATGATGATGAATTATTTATTAAATGTTTGTTTAATACTCCGTACACTTTTCCTCATGTACGAGTGAAGTAGGTTTGAGAAATAAGTTTTGGTTTTGAAGGATTTTTTTCCTCTTCTTATAAGATCCGAGATTTCCATTAAAGTAGTGTTTGTCAATCCTCCAATCACCTTGATCGTACCACCCAGTTTGTGAGCCCTCCAATCGGCCTGATCGCAACACCAGTTTGCAATCCTTCAATCGCCCTAATCACAACACTCAATTTACCAATCCTCCAATTGCCCCCCTCACATTAGTATAATTTCCTACTTTTCATTGATTTTAATTTATATTTTGATACTTAAGTCATATTCAATTTATTTATTATTGCAATTAATTATGATATTATATTGTTTATTAATTTTCCTACTAATATTAATTATGATATTAGTAGTTTCCTCACGTACGATTGAAACAGGTTTGATAAGTGAGTTTTGGTTTTGATCACACCAGTTGTCAATCCTCTAATTGCCTTGATCGCACCAGTTGTCTATCCTCTAATCGTCTTGATTGCACCACTTAGTTTGCCAATCCTCTACCGCCATGACCGTAACACCCAGTTTGCCAATCCTTAAATCGCCCCGATTGCACCACCCAGTTTGACAATCCTTCAATCGCTTTGATCGCACCACCCAGTTTGTCAATCCTCCAATCACCCTAATTGCACCATCCATTTTGCCAATGATCTCAACAACCAGTTTACTAATCCTCCAATCACCTTAAGCGTACCACATAGTTTGCCAATCCTCACATCCCCTTTATCGCACCACCCAGTTTTCCAATCCTCTAAACGCTCTGATCGTAACACCCAGTTTTCCAATCCTCTAAACGCTCTGATCGTAACACCCAGTTTGTCAATCTTCCAATCACCCTAATCGCAACACCCAATTTAAATTTACGAGGTGAATGTATTTATATTGTTACAAAAGAATATAACTCTTTTGATATTTGACTTCTACAGCTGAAAGGTTTCATATACTTGAATCCTCAATATATATATTTCATATGGCAATTCAGAATTATTATCAACCATTAACGCTTAGATGAATAAGTCATAAAATCTTTTCACCCAATTAAATTTGTAAGCCTCAACATAGCTTAACCTGCTATATAAATAAACAGTCTATAACATTCAACATTAATCAGTCTATAACATTCAACATTAATCAATCAGTTTTAGTCATAGTCACCATTAATAGTATTCTTATTTACTATTTCATTGACAATTTACTAAGTAAGGTAGGTATTGTATTAAGTGAATGTTGACTTAAAGTGTAACTGCTACACGGAAATTGAAACTCCAATAAATTTGTTGCATAATAAGAAATTGAATTCATTCAACTCAGTCAACACACCTCAATATAACATGTTTTCAAACCGGACTATTTGTTCAAAATATATAGACAATAAAATCTCTGTCTACATAACTATAATCTATAATCATACAAGTTACTAAATCAAATTGTTTAGAGAAATTGGATATATATACACATTGAATACCACTCACATTATCAAGAATTACATGTTTGATGATTTTTCAAAATTGTTTTACACTTATAAATATACATAACTTTATTATAAGTTTGTGTTAAAAAAAAACTTTATTATAAGTAAACTGATAAAATAATGATTAACATAAAACATAATCTAATTAAATGATAATAACCTCTCAAAGATCGCCAAATTGGGGGACCGCGCGCTATTATTTATAATGATGCAAATTTGTTAACAAACACATTTTGTATGCATATAACTTTTCTATTTGAGTTAAAAGTATCATTTCAACATTTGATGCCCCAAATGATTTATTTTCATCCGTTTAAAGCAAATTTCTTAAATTCGATTCTAATTCATAATAACTATTTTTATTCGTTTAAAGCAAAGTTCTTGACACCAAAACGTTTAACAACTTATTAAATTTCGAATAAACAATTTCACAATGACTTCTACCGCTTTTGAGATCGTGTGTAATTTTTTGAAATTATTCTGCTAATCAACACACATATATTACATAATTAATTAGAATAACAATCTATTCCATCAAATTTCATCTTTGTTCAATTTAACGGTAGCATATATACCTGACCCTGTTACCAAGACAACATTAGAAATAAGCTATAAGCTATACATACATCAACGACTAATTAAACTTTAATCACCGATTACAGATCACCAAATTGGGGACCTGCGCGGACCAACAACTAGTAACCATATAAGTATTCCAACCTAAGCCAATCGAAGGAAACTATCATTCCTTTTTGCATTTTTTCTCTCTCCTCCGGTCTCCCATCAGTCTCAGTCAATCGTACTATTCACATCTCCGCCGCAGCGCCGCCGCGATGCCGCCGGCGCAACCTCGCAATCGCGCCTCCTCCGCCACAGCTCCCTCCTCTTCTTCATCCTCCGTCAAGGTAAATTTCTCTCTCCTCCGAACAATTTTCTCTCGCTTCAATTTCATCATGATCTAGAAATCATCGAATTATTGTTATACAAAATTCTCAATTTCCGATTTTAGGTTAATTTGGTGAAAATTTCTTTGTTTGAATTATTGGATTATGTTGTATATTTCCAGGCGCCATTAAATTCGGACTCGTTTTTGAATGAATTGACGGCAATGTATGAAAGAAATACTGAGAAGGGTTCTGTTTGGGTTACTCTTAAGCGCTGTATGTACCATTTTTCTTCCTAAGTTATAAAATTCGGTGTAATTTGTGTTGATTTTAATGGTGCATTGTTTGATTATAGCATCTATGAAGTCGAAGGTGCAGAGGAATAAGATGAATACTGCCGGAGAAGCCATTGATTACCGATGCCTAATTCGCGCTACCGATGGCAAGAAAACAATATCCACCACAGTAAGTTCCTGTTGTTATTGTGTTATTGAATTTGAACTTGAATTTTGAATGAACTGTTTGTTGTTGGACTAATGGGACATTTGGTGTTGATGAAATTAGTGTGTTGATGGTAATTTCAGAACCATTGTAGAATTAGGGAGCTAGGTATTTTGGAACATGTAAGGATTTTCGTGGGGACGACACTTAGGTTAGGCCGTTAGGCTAAGCTGTGTGTTGGTGGTGGAATTTCAAAAATATGCTGGAGTTAAATGGCTAAGCGACATGGATTTGATTGTGGTCTACAAAAGTGTTTCCAATTTTAGTATAAGAATTAGGAAAACTTTTTGCAGGTTGATTTTTTTATTGCATTCAAGTGATACTAGCTGTCAGCAGTTCGTGATCACTGTGATCACCCGTTTCTTCAAGCTAATATAATGTGCTTTTGCCTAGACAACAACACCTTAGAAAACTGATGGCTTCCAAAGGAATTCTTTTGCTGGTAATATTCTCCAAATAACATGTAGCTCTAGTGATTCTTTACTTATTGCTTTGACCTCATTTTAATCTGGTGCCATATATGCTCTGATGACAATAAGTTGTCAAAGTTGCTAATGTTATTTGTAACTCTCAGAAATTTGATAATTTAGCTATCTACTTCCTATTGTTGCCCTCAGGTTACTTAACCAATCATCAATAACAGTCACTGTTTATTCACGGATGTTGTTTGGAAAGGAAATAAGTGCCTTTTGTTTTTTATAGAGAAGTGCAATTTGCAGTTTGAGAGTTTTCAAAGTTCTCCTTCATTTTTCGGATGGTGAAGAAATAATATTTTGTTTGATAAATTGATAGCTTTCTAAGGAGGATAGAACGAGAAAATCATGGTCCAACATGGCCCATCAAATTTTAAATTTTGTTATGTTTGCTTTGTTGAGAGGAAGAGTGTAGATCATTCCACAATTGAGTCTTGATGAATGGCTTCATCCATGTTTTATTTGCTTATTGTCTTTAATTAATGATCTGATGGTTGATACCTTTGGTTGATTTGATGTTTTTGAAGGATTTAATTTTGATAATGTGTTCTGTTTTCCAAAAAGTTTTTATATGTAAAGTATCAATACCCCTGTACCATTTTTAAAGACAAATTACTAGTAACCAGTGATGCCTTTTCTTTTCACTCTGGCTGATGTTCATGGTTGCTATTTGCCTATATCAGTTTAGCTGCCTTTTACAATACCCTATACCCCATATCCTGCTAAAGAAACCACTTTTTTCGTTTTTCTTGATTCCTTATTGAATGTTTTGTGCAAGGTAGCATTGAGCTATTCACTTAGCTTGACCTTTTTCCTTGACTAAATATCTGTAAGTTATACTTGGAGTAAAGCTTTAACATGTCATTTTGTGCTGAAGTGTTAGATTAACAATGTGTTATCGGTAACTTTACATGATCAGTTTAACATTACTCTTTTTAAAACTTATATTACAATTTTACTAATATATAATGTAATACAAAAACATTCTCCTCGTCATTCCTCATTATGTTTTTTTTCTTTATTTGTATACTACATACTTTTGGTGCCAATAATTAATAGTAAGGTCAAACAATACTTTCAACAAAATCATAAAGGCATGTTTAGCACGGATGCATGACTTCCTGAATATGTCACGCGTGTGCTGTATGACACAGCAGGAACAAAGCCGATGGGTTGTTGTAAAACTTGTAATAGAATAACCTAAGGGGCAATATGGGCAGTCTGACCTAGACCCTGACACAAAGCCAACTAGTTAAGACACATGTAAATATCCTGTCTACTATTTTGTGTGTTGTATACTTTTATTAGATCGTAGAGGATGTTGCCTTCTAGGACATTTGAATTAGTGAGAATATTTTCACCTATTTAAATCACATTTTGAAACCTTTTCAGTGCTTTAGAAGATAGTGCTTCTGTTATGGAGGTTTACATTCTTTGTACATTTAAGAAGTTCTCCAATAGATATCCCATTCAGTATTCTATCTTATCAAAAGTTTTTTCATCTTTATACTGGGGTCTAAATTGACATAAACCTGATTAAGCAGCTTTTTGAAATGAAGTATTTGATTTCAACTGAGCTTATTTTTATGATGGGCCAGTTGGAGAGGCTTAGAAGATTCCTTTATGAGGCGAGGAAGTCTTGCCTGTGCTTCAACGTCTCTCTGAAAACCTGGATGGGTTAAGCTAGAGTTGTATGGCAGAAGGTGTACTCCTTAGCCTCCTAGGGAAGCAGTTCCCTAAAGAAGTTGCCTGGTTATTATGGAGACAATTATCAATTTATGATGGCTAGACATATATTTGTGGCTTTATCGCATAAGACATGTAGGTATAAAAATGTAAGAGCTATTTCATTCACAATTTAGGTTGGTTACATTGCCAAGAGTTTCTGTTTAGTAGTGTCAAGTGCGGGAATCTTTCATTGTGATTCAATTTTGTCTGCAAATATGTGTGGCTATAGGATTTTGTGCCCTTTGTTCTCATAAACCTTCAGACTCACCAATTCGCTAATACTAAAGAGGTTTTGGCCTTTATGTGCTATTCACAACCCCCACAAGCTCACTGATGATACTTGTAGAGCATACTGCATGTTGTAGTGAGAAATCAGTGTTTGGTGAGGTATCAGACATGACTGTTGTGATTGAGCCTGTCTTCATGGAGCTTATTTGGTTCAATTTCTTGTTGATTGTTGTTGATCACCGATGATGTACGTCTCCTGGATATTTGTGCTACTTTTTCCTCAACTGTTGCATGAGGATTTATGATTCTGAATATCCAGGAGTAAATGATATATTTTCTTTGTAGATTTAAAGGATAAGGCGTATGGTGTAACACTGAAATATTGCTGGTTTCAAGGTGCACTAATATTACTGCTTCATGATCCCTAGTCCCCTTCAATTGATTATATTTGCTACATTTCTGTACTTTGATATTTCGCTAATTTTGTTATGGATCCTGTATCTCTTGCTTAGTTCTATTGGATTATTGCCCTTTTTGGTCTTATTGGTTTCTTTTAACAATCAAAATCTTGTAGTCCTTGTAGTGTTTACACTTTGGTATGTGGGTTTGCAGTCATTTGTGCTGTATTTATGCATCAGACTTAGTTGCTAGATGCCTGCACTACATGAAATGTAAATGAAACACGTGTGCCTTTGTTGTGGTGATTGGATATTTGGATATATTATGGAATATTCCCTGCCGGCATGCACTGTTTTTTCATTCTGAGCATCTGTTATATACCTCTTTCATCTTAAGGAATTGAAGTAAACAATTAGCATTGTTTGTTAAGCAGAACTTAAATTAGATGAAGATGGGTACAGGGGAATGCCAAAAACTAGGAATTCATTCAAATGGCCCTTGTTCTGCTATATTGCTGTAACATGATGGTAACCTATGTGACTATGTGTGTTGTGCAATTCTTCTGAATTCATCTGTGGCTTTATAAAGCATGACTTACGGCATTGTACTCTTGTGCTGGCCTCGTTGGTGTTGCTTTTGCATCAAGACTAGTTAATTATCAACAACTCTCCATATTATAGGCAAGTCCTTGCCTGGTTTTTTTATTTTTTATTTTTTATTTTGTAATACCAGACCCTGCCCTCTTCTTCCCACCCCACCCCAATCAAGGAAAAGTATAACCAGACAAATGAAAGAAAGACTACAAACAGTTGAAAAGAAAAAGGAATAGATAGAAAATGAAAGAAGGGGGTATTGTCTATCATCAAACCTTACTGGATCGCTTTTAGTTAATATTGGGTGTCTCGACAGTATGTTTTTTAGTTTTCTCAGCTGCGATCAATGGGGTGTTAGCAGAGATCTGCTCATCAGAATTGAAAACATAGTGAATTTATAGAAGTTCAATTTTTTGTTACTGCCTATAATTTCGTTATTTTTATATTGAGCACAAGTTGTTCTTATATGAGATCTGCAATTGTACAATTGAATATGAAAGATTGAAAGGGTACTTTTCCTAATTTTTGAACATTGTTGGTGATTATCACTTTGATTTTTCTTTCAGGTGGGTCCCAAGGAACACCAGCGCTTTCAAGCTTCATATGCTACCATCTTGAAAGCTCATATGACTTCTCTAAAGAAACGGGAAAGGAAGGACAAACGAAAGGCTGCTGATTCAGATAAGAAAGCAGGAAGCTCAAAGAAGGTGGCTTCTTCTAAGTGATTTTTTCGCTCTTTTGGACATGACTGGGTTTTTCTTCCCCTAATATACAGCTCGGAATTTTTTGAGAATGAGAGGGTCTGTTTTCAGAAATTTGCTCCACCCCTTGAATTTATGTATACCTTAATTTGGTGAGCCTACGTGAGATTGATTTAAATGACATGGGGTAAAAGTCCAAAATCTTTTTGATTCATATTACAGGGTTGCAATCTAGGTTTAAATTATGGTTTAAATGGTGATAGCAAAGTAGGTCGGCCAAATTTCATGTGATAAATCACTATGTTGCTGTATCTTTATGTTTCTTACAATTCATTGCTTCAAAGATCCTGCTCGAAATTTGAAGCTGTAGCAGGCCCTTCCACATCCCTCACTACTATGTAGTCTCTTCTTGAAAAATATCATGTTGACCATCTTCCTTAGCAAGTGTCGCAAATCTTGAGCTAATATCATCTCCACCTTCCTAAGTACCATGATTGACTGTTGCACTAGCATCATAATGTTGCTTGGACATTTCATGTGTCATACCACTTGTTGCATATTTCCAGATTTTGAAGTTCTCATCCTAATAGGTTTTTTTAACGGGTATCCATGAGCCAAAATTATTGTGTTCTTCAAGTCTAAGACTTTAGGTGGCAAAGGATTTTCAACCTTATTCAGGCGATCATTAGTTTGATCTATATTCATTTTTCTCACTGACATGATTTGATGCACATTGATCCTTTACATGCTTTAACTTACCACAGTTATATCATATCATTTTAATTACATCATATTGAATTCTCCATATTTTGCCATTCAACCAAAACCTTGACAATAGAGAATTAGATAAGTCAATCTCCACACTCAGCCTAGTAAATTGCCCTCTCTCTGCATGAGCATTTGACTTTTCTTCCCTAAGGGTGAACTTTCCTAATATTTGGCTTTTCACCCCAATTTTCTTTAAAAAATCTTTATCAAAATACTCAATTGACAGCTTGAGAACTCTTAGATTATTTTTAGTTAAAGCTTCCTTTGAGATGATATTAGCTAGGCTTCCATTTCCTAATCCTAAGATGGATATCATTAATCAGTGAGAGACCGTGAGTTCACACATAGTTGTAACTTCTAAGCATCCAAGTTAAACCTTGCCTATGAAATATTTGTATCCAATATCAGTTAAAGCCAATTCGAGCTTCTTTCAATTGCCATTTCCTTTTTATTTTCATCAATCCCATATATCCCACAAGCTACCCCAAAATACCTCTAGTAAGACTAGGTTAATCACCTTGATAAACTTATAGGGTTTAAATTATAATTTCAATAAAAAAAAGCGACGAGCATTTTTGTAAATCCCCATCCTTCTTCTTGCGATCCCCATCAAAATCGACCACTATCTCCTTCATATTCTTGAAAACCACCACCGGATCTGACCACCTTCTTCTTCCTTCATTTTCTTCCTCCTTTGATCCACAATTGGAAATCAACCACCATCTCCATTTTCTTCCTACAATCCTACCCACCTTCATTCCTCCGGCTTTGCTGTTGAATTAAACATAAATCTTACAAAAATGGAGAAAATTCAAGGCATGGTTAACCCTAAAGGATAAATGATCTTTCCTTCCCTTGTTGATTTCTCAATAGAATACGAGATTTCCCCTACTTGTGAGCTTTCGATCTCCTTTAACGATTAAGCGTGAAGCTACATAATTCATGCCAAGTGTACTAACAATATATCAACTGATCTTAATTGTTTTTGCACAAATATCAAAGCAATTTAATCACCAATTGCCACACATGTTTATAAAAGATTCTAGGTGATGAAATTATATATTACTCTATACTTCTGGTAATTTTTTCTTGCAATAACGGTCAAAGAGTATTATTTACGAGACATAAAATATTCTTTAGTTGCAAGTAAAATTAACGAAAACCTTAGCTGATATAGAGTTGAGTGTTTGTGTAACAAGACCAACTCAACCAAAAAATTAATCTGATAGTTGAAGCCTAGTAATATGTTTTATTCTCTCTATCAGTTTTGTAAAGACTCTGTAATTGCATTGGATAATTTCTTCAAGTCGGGCAAACAATACAAAATAATACTTGTACAGTACTGCAGTAAAGGATAATGGGAAACAGACAGAGAGTACTGTACCATTTAACGTCAATTTCTCGAAATATAGAATTTGATTAATTGAATGCAAAAAATTCAGTTCCTTCGTTGAATAAAATTTAAAGCTCTATCTCTCTTCCCCAAACTTCACTCTTCTTCTCCCTGCAAACTCTTAAGTCACCTCAGATCTTCCATCTTCTTCTTCATGCAATCAACTTAGGGTTTCTGCAAATCCATAAACCTCCAAGCTTTCAACAATGGCGAAACCGAAATACGGTCGTCCTCTACTTCGGAAATCGTCAACGCCATCGTCAACGCTCATATTCGCATTGCTTCTTTTGTTCTCCGTCCTCGTTCTTATCCTTCTTGCCCTTGGAATTGTCTCCATTCCCAGCATTAATCCTTCCGCTTCTCATCAAGTTAATGATCTCAATTCCATCGTTCATAATGCTGTTCACAGGTTTTGATTTCATCAATGTTTGAATTTTGAATTGAAATTCCAATTGTTATTGCTAATTCAATGTGATCGAATTTTTCAAGGGCAGCTGAATTATACTCTTTGAAAAACACTCGAAATGTATTTAGATTTTGCGACTGATTATCCAACAACTAATTGTAGACTTGTTGTTTTGAAGTTGATGATCGAGGAGATAAATTTGGAAATTTTTGGATTTTGGATTTTACTTTGATTTTTGTTTAATTGATTTATGTTGTTGGCAGGGCTGATCATGTGAGCAAAGAAAGAGATCAGCAATGGGTTGAATTACTATCTTGGGAGCCTAGAGCTTTTGTTTATCATAATTTCTTGGTATGTGTTCAAAATTATTTACTTCATTTCCAGTTAAAGTTGACTTTTTTTTTTTTCGTTTTCTTTAGAATTGAGCAAAAGTTATGATGGTTAATACATACAAGTATATGTTATTGATTTGTAATGTTTTTGTTATTGTAATATAAATATATCCTGCGATTTGCATTTCTTACATGAGCTATGATTGAATTATATCAATGTCCGTTTGCTGGTTACTTAGGGGTTTTGAATGTGTGGAAAATTTGTTTTGTAAGCTGGATCGATGGAGTTTCTATCATGGAGAATTGATGTGGAGAATTGTATAAGTTTTGCATCCAAGGTTGTTCCTTGTGTTGGTTTTCGTCGGAGCTTAATTTAAAATTATGGATTAACTACTGGTTGAGACATAATGCACCTTGTTTCACTACATTAATTATATTGCATCATTGGAAGGAACATTTGGTGCTTTGTCAAGTTGCATTAATGGAAGGAATTGAATGCATACTGAACTTTCTGATTTTCACAGTTTAATAGATCGAATTCTTTGATTATTAAAAAGAAATTGAAAGCTTAATCAAAACTTTGGTCCTTGGCAGTCTAAGGAAGAATGTGAGTACCTTATCAAACTTGCCTCACCTCGCATGGAAAAGTCACAAGTTGTTGATGAGCAAACCGGCAAGAGTAAAGACAGCAGGCACAAATTTCTATATTCTCTCTCCATTCTCCAGTCTCTGTTATCCCTAGTTCTCTTCTTTCCTCTCTCATTTAAAAACTTGCCGCCAATTTATGATGCCTATCTCAGAGTGTTTTCCTTTTTTATGTTGCTGTCTACTTATCTTATCAGATTTTTGATTTTCTTCTCTTATAGGGTGCGTACTAGTTCAGGAACATTCCTTGCTAGAGGTCGGGATAAGATCATCAGGACCATAGAGCAGAGAATTGCAGATTTCACTTTTCTTCCAGTAGGTATGAAACTTAGAAATTTTGGTGTAATTGTTTGATAAGAACCATAGTTAATATGCTAATCCCCTGCGACCATGAACCAAAAAACAATAAATTATAAGGAAAGTGGTACATTTTTCATTTTTGGTCTAAATAAATAAATTAGGTAGTGTGAATTGTCTACCCGTACCCAACCTCGTATTGGCTAATTAAGTAACTCTTCTAAGGCTCCCTTTTGAAGCTTATATTACACTTCCTGTGTTTCACTAAAATTTCAACACTGCTTTGGCTCATGCACTATTCAAATACTTTTCTTTGACTTACTTTTATGATTTAGAATTAAGGAAATAGTAATGGGGGATCGTTTTAGATTCACCTCGATTTATGAATTTGTGACACTACTTTGACTTATGCCTATTCACATACTTTACTTTACCTAACATTTACAATTTATGGTTAAAGAACACATACTCATGTGGGTTCTTTTTAGAATTGCCTCAATTTTTGCATTTGAAAGCGTGAAATGTGAGTGTTGCAATTTTATTGAAACAGAGAAAGTATTTTAGTTTAATTTCCTTATCCGTTTCGGGACCGGGGGATTGGAATTTGAATTGTTAAGTTTCTATCTTGTTTAAAATGGGAGGGGAAGGAATAAGAAGGAAAAGAAAGGAAGGCGAGAGAAGGGAAAGAGCGACCTTCTGTTTCCTTCCAAAGCTCTCCAACAAGGGAGGGATGTAGTTTATTAAAAGGGAAAAGAAAATGGATCACTCCATTCCTTTCCCTTCCCGTGCCCTATATTTTATTAGAATAAGGGATAATGTATCCCTCATCATCAGAATTCAAAATCCTTATTTTTGTAAGAATCTACTTGTTGAAACTTGAAAGTAAGCTGGGACCTATGGCATGAAAGTAACAGTTCTCATAGGTTGACTAACAGTTGAAGATATTAAGCTTAGTTGCTTTCTTTTTGAAGCATCCTGGACAGGATAGATATCTTCTAGTGATGAGCAACCTTTGGCCTTTGATTTTACTGATTACTCTAAATCTTCTTAGCCACCTTGGTTCCCTTATTTATGGATTGAGGGAACTTTAGTAAGCTTGCCAAGAACCTGTTGACCCTACTGTATATTGCAATTGCATGTACTTTTTTTGAGACTCATGTCATTACTGTTGATGTATTAAATGAGTCTAGACTAGTCCAAGTGCAACAGCTTCAACTTTAGATCTTTTACTTTTTGATTCATGAAGGCTATGCCCTAATATCCTTCGTGGCTTCTAGGTTTGGTGTAATCCATGTAATAGTCCATACCATATCACAGAATTGTGCTTGATTGTTCTGTGTTCGTTCTGTACATAAGTTTACCAATCCTCCACTTTTGTTCCTTTTGCATATGTGAGGAAGACATTTCCCACTTTTGTCTACCATATCCTTCCCTATCTACCATTATTTTTTCTAAATGGTATTGAAAATCTACTATTTGTGTCAATCGAGAGCCAACTATTACAGTATTATGTGTCTTGATTAGTTATCCTAGTCAATGATATATGTTAAATGAATGCCAATTTTTCAACTGAACATGCGCAAATGAAGCATGCATGGTTTTGGCCTGTAAAAGAATGGGTTGCTTTTTGAGAATATATCTGCTGATCTAGGGAATACATAATAGCAAAAGCTTTCTAAATCTACTGTTATGATATTTTTTTTAATTTTTTTTTACAATACCCCATAAGCTCTTTATTTGACTTTGCTAGCTGCAAACTATGATGAATTACATTGTAGTTAGATTTTTGAATATGAATTTTCTTATTGTATTTGCTTTTTTAGTAAGTTATATAGCTTCTTTTTCATCATTTTGCGAGGCATCAAATGATTTAGGATGATGGATGTTAAGCTAGTTTATACTCAATGAACATAAAACAATGATATTTTTCAGGATAGCAAACTTCCTAGAGACCTAAAGTATTTCCTTATGGCTTGTCCCAGTGGTGGATCTTGGGCCAAAAGGTTGGGGGGGTCAAGGTTTGATCCCTTAACCTTTTGTTCAAAAATAACAATACTTAACCACTTTGCCACAACATTTTACATGCAATAATAGACATCAAATTACTTATAATGAACAACTCCAAAATAATTAGGGGGGCCGGGCCCTTGCGAGCCCAAACAAAGGTCTGCCCCTGGCTTGTACACTGGCCAATACTTTAATTTTATGAACCATGTCATTTTTTGAGTGGGTGGAGCAGTGGAGGAAGGGATGTGTTAGATACTTAGATGTGACAAATTTGTGCAAACTTCTCTGATCACCAATCAATGATTAAGAACTCTACTTTCAGTTTAACAAATCTTATGCTGTCTAGAGCCAAAGCCAAAGAAAGTAGACAGCGTAATATAGTCCTAATACAATGAGAAATGGATTCTTAGCAAGCGATTCAAAGGTTAAAGTTATATAACTCCATTCACATACTCTCCACACAATGTCTTTTGGAGACCGCACCTTGAGAAAAATAGGATGTTGGACTAGTCAGTACTGATGCGGGAGCAATCGTTCAATATGGGTTTTCTTGAAGATTCTTGGAATATTCAATTGTGAGTTATTTGTAAAGAATTTTTGCGATTTTCTTGCAAATCTTGAAGATTCATGGAGTTTTTTTTTTTTTTTTTAAAACCTACACTATTCTTTAGTTATTATTAATTACTAGGATTTTTGCCTATGGGTATTACCTTTCACTTGGGTTTTCCTATTTTTAGGCTTTAAGGGTTTTAGTTATTAAGGTATTTATTTGTTTAATTTAGTTATGTTAGGATAGAATTATTAGTTGGTTACAAAAATGACTAGGAGATAAATTAGGATTCATATTCCATCTTTTCTTAGGATTATGATTATTAGTTTTCTATCTTATCTTTATATGGTTTTTCACCCGATAATTATGGGTGCATACCAAATTATCTATATAGTTTTTGGCGTGTGCTTTGTTTTGGGAATGAATCCTTTGAGCATTGCTTGTTTGATTGTTAATATAAAAACATTGCAATCATCTTCTAGTAGCGACTAGGAAGAGAATCCAATATGTGAGTAGGGGAAAATGAAGAGTGGGGGGAGTCATTAGCTGGTCGCGAACTTACTTACTCACAAGTTGCAAAGTGAGTGACTAAGAAACTATTTTTTACCTCGTATTTGGCAACTCTTTGCTTTTACGACCAGAAGGGAGGGGTTAGTTTTGTGCAAACTTGCTCGCTCACAAACTCAGAAACTTGTACAGTTCTTTCTCCTTGACATCTTATGCTAACTGGAACAGGAGCTAACTAGCCTAAGTTAATACATTCCAATTTTATGAAGAATAAATTCTAAGCAAGTAATTCAAATGCATACAAATTAAACTTCTTTCATATGACATTCTATATAGAATTTCTTCCTATAACATCTTTTGGAGACCTGCCTTTTTAAAGAAAAAGAAGCTGGGCTAGTTGATAGCCATGTATTGGTTATTGTAGCAGTAGCCTGTATTGTCTCCATAAGTGATCCTGAATGATTCTATAAAAAAAAATGTTGTGTTGTAGTCAAGAACCTTGTCCATCACAGCTGGACTATATTTGAGGCTCAATGGCTCATAAGCATTCAAGAGGACCACTGTTAGTCAAAATTCTAATGGGATTTTCTCTTGAAAAGGCCATACTAGCCCAATGAGTACCAAATCAAGAGTTCGGAAAAGGGAGTGGATGGCTGCTTAGCACATAGCTAAAAACTTTTTTGATTTATGGAGCCACAATTTCTATGTCAGGGCTTTTGTGCTTTGATACATATTAGTTTTCCGTTGTTTCTTACTTATCTTGAATGTAACATATAGAGATGTGATATTGATATTGTCATTGGTCAAAGTCATGTTCCCTTAGTGATAAATTTGGTATGATATATAGGGGTCAAACTATGAGCCTATGACACTCTGAAAGAAATACTTTGTACTTGAGAATATTCTGGCAATGCCTAGATGATCCACACATTTTGTTCAACTTTATACATTTAGCTTCTGACTGTCACTTGCAATCTTGACTAGTAACCTTTAATGTCTGATGGTGTTATCCACAGATCACGGTGAAGGTCTTCAAGTTCTTCACTACGAAGTGGGACAAAGGTACGAGCCTCACTTTGACTACTTTTTGGAAGACTACAGCACTGCCAATGGAGGTCAACGAATAGCCACTGTTCTCATGTATCTGTAAGTTCTTCCTCTCGATTTTTTTTGTTTTCATTCTCCTTTTTGTGTTCATGTCTCATCTCGACATCTCTCACAATTTATGTAAAATAATGTCGTTATCAGTCTCTTTGATATTAATGTTTAACTTGTGAATTAAATTCTGCTACTCTTTATAGCTCTGATGTTGAAGAAGGGGGTGAGACAGTATTTCCCTCTGCAAAAGGAAACATCAGTGCTGTACCTTATTGGAACGAGTTATCTAAATGTGGTAAAGAAGGTCTTTCGGTCAAACCAAATAGGGGTGATGCTTTGCTGTTTTGGAGCATGAAGCCTGATGCCTCTCTGGATCCCTTAAGTTTGCATGGTTGGTTATTTTTTTGCTACACAAAACCCCTCTCTGCATACTCCTCTTGCAGCTCTACCATATTATCTGCTTTGTCCATCTTTGTTTCAGGTGGTTGCCCTGTAATTAAAGGGAATAAGTGGTCAGCTACAAAATGGATTCGTGTCAATGCATACCACTCTTGAATCTTCAACTGATCTGTTAAAAGGTAATACCCTTTGTTTTACCACCACTTTAATTCTATCCTGATCTCTCTCTCTCTCGCATGCATGCACCCATGTTCAGCTATGTGATTATTTTTAGGTCGTTTTCAATGACACTTTTGATGCAAAGTAAATAATATGAACATGGACACAAGTTGTGAATTAGTCTGCTGGGTTTTCCTTTTATAGTTGCCCTGAAATGAAAGGCAATGCTTTGTTTCATATTTCTGGTGTCCAAGTGAATACTTTCCTTCATGCAATTCCTGCTGTTTTTTTTT
This sequence comes from Chenopodium album, assembly GCF_948465745.1. Lineage (NCBI taxonomy): Eukaryota > Viridiplantae > Streptophyta > Magnoliopsida > Caryophyllales > Amaranthaceae > Chenopodium > Chenopodium album. The sequence continues at coordinate 49,112,662 of NC_137843.1, forward strand.
TTTTTTTTTTTTTTTATTTATTTATTTATTTATTTATTATTTTTTTTAACATTCAATAACAGCCACAGCCCACAGGTTACTTCCCTCGTTTAAATCTAAATAAATGAATACATTGCCTTCTTTGCCTTTTCCATTTATCAGTTAATCTAAGCCTGTTTTGTCCCTAACAACCATGTACTTAAAGGTTCACTATTCATGCCTGTCGCAGGTCACATTCGATGTCGATTAACTAGTTGCTGTATTATGTGTATCAATTACCCAATAGATTGTTAACTATTGCTGAATCACGAGGCGCCAACCTGGCCATATCAAAGGAAGCTTACAATTTTGATGTTTGAATTGATTTTACACTGTATTTTTCTGTTATTAATTTTTATTCACAGAATAAGTCTTAAAAAATATTGTATAACTATGTAATGTAGAGGATCTGATACGCATGTAAAAATTCATAAACATGCTGTTATTAACTTATTACGGTCACTTACTTTTGAGCTGCAAATATCGAAATAGAAACGAAACTCCCGACTTCACAAGTTCAAAGTCATTTTTTGGAGGAAAAATTGTTAAGAACTACTCGCTTTACAGGTTAATTTGCGAACAACTACTCGCTAAAAAGTTTTATAAAAAAAACTATCCCTTAAATTTATAAAGTTTGGGTAGCACTACCTTTTTCATTTTTCGGCAACTAAATCTGGCGAATGAGGCTCATTTGTTATTTTTCTTCCAAAAAATCTTTTTCACCCTCGTATATATTAACCAGCTTCCTTTTCGTTGCAAAAATTTAACCCACAAAACCAATCTTTGTGAAAATCAAATCGTTTTTCCTTCTTTAATTGGCGATTTTCTCAAAAATTTGGTTTTTTTGATTGAATTTTTGCAAAGAAGAGGAAGGTTGATTAATATACACAAGGATGATAATATTTTTTTTGGAGGAAAAATAACAAATGGGCCCCATTTGTCTGATTTAGTTGCAGGAAAATGAAAAAGGTAGTGCTAAATAAAACTTTTTAGCGAGTAGTTGTTCACAAATTGACCGATTAAGCGAGTACTTTTTAACAGTTTTTCCTTTTTCTTGGAGATATATGTATAATTACAAAGGGTTTGTTTGCTTTATATGTTTTCAATTTTTTTTCCAATAAACCCTCTCTGTTTCTTCCTTTTCATGAGAGAATTTTCTCCATGCCTAGGATTTTTCTCATTTTGTGGGAGTTTTCAGATGATTTATGTCAATTAAAATGTCTATCCCATTTGAATGATTTGTCAATATGGTGTTGAAAAATAAAGAAATTACTAGAATAATGTTCACCTAAAAATATTTCTCAATTTAGTGTCCATGTAGGTTCGGAAATTACGAACCTAGGTTATAGTTAAAAAATCATTGAAGAGAACTTTTTTCTAATAAAATCCTAAAAAATATGTATACCGTCAAATATTTTTTATTTTTTTATTTTTTTTGACGTGAAGAGGGTTTTTTCTATTAGTTACTCAAACCTTAATCAAAGAGATCAGAGATTACACTAGGTAGGATTTCTTCAAGCCAAACTTTCATTTATGCATATAAGATATATCTTTATCAAATCAAACATCAAATTTTTTATCATAAATAATGCTTACGATATCTTAATTTTATTTAGCATTGAGCCTCATCGTTAATATTTTTGTATTTTATTAATAGTAAAAATGGATATAAGTGCTAAGTGGTTTATTTGATCACTTATTGTGTTGATTTAAGCCCGGTTTTGCAATCTTTTCCCCTCTTTCTAACCCGTTTTGTATATAAATATTGTGTCTCGGCCTTGCCCCCTCTTTGTATGTGTTTGTCCATGATTTGCAAGTGTTATGACTCACTTTGACAAGCAATCAAAGCTCGGAATTGAGTTCTAAGGCAAGAAAATAGAGAAAGGAGAGCCCACTCCTGGTGGAGCGGGCGTGCACCTCTCCAGGAGCGGGTGCTCCATCGAAATCACAACATTCTGCCCCAAATCCAAACCTGTGAGGAGCGGGCGTGTACCCTAGCGGGAGCGGGCGCTCCTAGCTGCTCCGATACATTCTACCTCAAGGTGAAGCAGGGAGGAGCAGGCGTAGTGCACCCTACATGGAGTGGGCGCTCGTCCCCTTGAAGATTGAATCTGACCTTATCTGAAGAACAGGGGAGCGGGCGCTCCTCCCCGAAGTTTTGAAATCTGACTTCCCTTCTAAATCTTGGAGGAGCTGGCGCTCCTAGCTGAGGAGCGAGCGCTCCTCGCTGGAAATCTGTCTTCTTTTGACGGATTAATCTATGTAATTCGGGGAGTATAAATACGACTCCTTTAGTTCATTTGAGAGATAGACAATAGTAGTATAGTTTTTAGCATTGCCTCTTAGTTTGAAACAATCCAATTTGATAATTTAGCTTAGTTTTCCTCAAATTAATCATTGTAATAGTTAGTTTCAAGGATTATTCTCAAGATTCAACACTTTGTACTTAACATTTGAAGCTTCAATTAGTAACTTTCTTCTACTTTTCTCTACTGAATTTCTGATTTTATTTTGTCACTGCATGTTTGTAAAATCCCTTTAGTTCTTGATAACTTGTTGTTGGATGTTAGTTTTATCACTATTTAATCACTTTTCCCCAATTATTGGAATAGTTAGAACCCTAACTTTTGTTTGCATGTCACTTGAAATGAGTTGTGAGTAGTCCTCTTTGCTAGGGGTTGGGTGAAGCTCAACCTAAGGGTTAGTTAAGTAAACTTGGGAGAAGCATTGATGTTTGATTTGTGATTAAATTGATTGTATGAGATTGCTTGTTAATTTTTCATGATAGGATTAACTACCCTTGATTTAGGAGCTTGATAGCATGATATGCTTAGTTTGACTTGGAAATGTGAATTGAGTATGTCATTACTTATTGCAATTTGATTATGTATCTTCTATTGCTAAACTAATGAGGGATCTAAGTTTAGTAGTGTGAGTTGTTTCCTAATTGCATGAGGTTGATCTTATATATAGTCTTTGCTATCTCTTGTCTATTTTACTCCCAATTTGCCTAATTGCTATGGTTGAGTGGGTCTCATTCCAGTGTCTTTAATCACTTGAATTAGAACTATAGTTTATTTGTCTACTTGATGAACCTCAAATCACAAAAGACTTAGCATTAGCTTAAGTGTTAAGATCCTTAGCAATCATATCCCGTTCTTTGTGGACCGAACTCTTCTTATTATTTTGCTTGGTTTGTGGGATGTTTGTTTATAAATGTGTTTGATTGAGTGTGGAATGTACGACTGTACGCCCATCAATAAGCACTATGGAGTATGAATATGATGTAGTAATATAAATTTTTAAAAATTTCCTAGCATTTTTTTTCTTTGATAGCAAGTAACCAAGAATCTTATTAAGCTAAGATAGAAATATCTAGCAAAATAGCAGAGCTAGTAACCAAGAATTTTATTAAGCTAAACTAGAAATATCTAGCAAAATAGCAGAGTTAATACAAGAAGGATAGTCTTCCACCCAAACTCTCAAATCCTCATAGTTTCTACTATTTTGAGCAAGTTTGTGGGCAGCCACATTTCCACATCTGCTGGCTTGCGAGTAATAATAAAGGAGTACAAAGCAACTAGCTTAAGGATGTCCTTAACAATGATATGACCAAAGCTAGACAATTCATGCTTCTCCTGCTTCAAATAAGTGAATTGATTGTTGCACTCCGTTTGTAGCATATTTGTTATGGATATAAATTGTCAAAGAAATATGTAACACGAAACATCAATGTTTGGAACAATGGTGAATTAAAACCCTGAGAGAATAGTATTGAGACTCCAATGATTTTTTTATTTAGACTTTAAATACGAAGCGATAAAAACTAGGTTTAGAGTTTTCCAATCCTACGTGAACACTAATTTGAGAAATATTTTAAAGTGAACACTATTTTAGTAATTTCTTTATTTTTTAAGCACCAATTTAGCTAATCGTTCATCCCACTTATCTCTTATTTTATTTAAGTCAATTTAATTGCTTAAAACTATGTGTCTTTTAAAGTGTAACATTTATTAAAACACGGAGGGAGTAATGTATGTGTTTGTGTGTGTGTTTTATTTATTTATTTATTTATTAGGGTATGTAAATATCTCATCCAATTACACCCATTTTGCTAACATAGTTCCATTCATTTAACTATGGAGGACAAGTGGGAGAAAACAAAAAAAAACTGAAATGTAGTATTTCTTTTGCGCCTTTCAAAAGGAAGAAAAAAAATAGTTTGCAATATTTAGAAAGTCGTAACAAATTATAAAATTCAATCCGAAGTCATTCCTTTGATGGCAAGTTTGGTTTGGTGATGCAAAATTGACCAACCAACTATCCCATGCCTCCCTTACTTTGGTAATAATTACGTAAAACGTTAAGTAGTTGACATTATATTTTGCATTATGGAAATAAATCAAATCGAATTGACAAAGAGATTGACCTTAAGAACCACCTATAAAAAAGGTTCACTTTGGAATAAACTTATCTACCCACTAAGGCCACTATATAAATTACCCATGTAATTGATGTGCTAATAAATATAATTAACAAATTGTAAAATAAAAGCTAAAATTATTTCAAAAAAAAATATTATAGATAAGATAAAACGAATAAATGCATATGTGTTTGTCAAAAAAGAATAAATGCATATGTGCTATTGGCGCACTTGCATTCATTATACAACCCAATTCGATCATTAACAATTACTTTAGCTGCTTCATATTAGATGACACATTTTATTTAAACACGTTTATCAATGTAAACTTTTTAATGCAAATATCTTTGATTAAATATTAGCAAATTATAAAAATTTAATATTTAAAAAATAGATATTGGGACGAATCTAACAAAACCTCGATCACATAATTACTTTTTCTTAATACAAAGACCTTGTTTGGTTGCACCAATTTCATGTAGTCACTCAAATTTCCTAGGAATTACACTAAATGTGGGTTGTTTGGTTAACCAAAATTTTGCACAATGGGGGAAATTGAAATTCCTAAGAATTTCTATTTCCCACACAGTGTGGGAATTAATTTACCAACCTCCCCTTAGGTAATTCAAACTTTCTAGGAATTGTAATTTCCTTAATGCCAACCAAACAAAGTAGAGCGATTTCCTAGGAATTAGATAATTCCCATGAATTATAACTTAACTTGGGAAGTTAATTCCCGTTGCAACCTGTAGGCGTCGTTTGAAGTGCGCCTACGTTAAGCATGTGTGAATATGCTTGGCACTCATAGGAAGTGGGAATTGATGTATACGATTAGGGACAAATAAAGTAGGGAGTGTCAACAAGTTTTTAAGGAACTTGTAAACCCTTCACGGATCATAAAAGGCAACCATGATAAAAGGGACAACGAAAGGTAATAACGATTAACCCATGAAGGTTACACCCCATTCATAATCCATGAGATTACTAACTCTATATGGTTCGGAACCACGAAAGGAGGATCGGAGATGGTGGTACAAAGTGAGTCATGGAGTTACATTCGCCCGTATTGGCCTCTACTCGATTCTTATAGTGAAAAGTGATTCCTGCGATCTCAAAGGCATACAAACAAAGATTCAATTCGCTCCAAACTATGATTAGGCTAAATTGGTTGAATATTAATGCAACACATAATTCTAATTATTGGTGATCACTTTATTTAATAACAAGATTAAAGGAACATAAATCGGTTGTCCAAATTATCTTATTAGGCGTGATTTTCAATTACATATTCCCTTTAACATGCAATAAACATTAATATTGGAAGCAATTCAATAATAATCCAACAATTAATATACGACAAACATAATAACAATTGTTAGAAAAATAATAGAAATAAAAGGAACATGATTCCTTACTTTGATTTTGTTTGCTTGCAACTACAAAATAATAAACGCGTTAGTAATTTCAAGGAAATTAATAAAATAATAATTAAAATTAAATTAAATTGAGTTGATTTGGGGCCAAACCCTCAAACAGTTCTACCTTTCACGCCTTGGTTTAAGAACAGAACCTCGGGTAAAATACGGACTCCTTGGAGTGCTTGGGGGAAGTATTGTGGAAGAATAAGGTAGACTAGTGTTTAGGCTAGAGCATAGAAGAGAGAATAGAAAATTATTTGATGCCCCGAACTGCAGAAATGAAGCTCGTATTTATAGAGGAAATGAGTAGAGGGAACACACGGAACCCTAAAAAGATAAAACCCTAGTTTTGAGGCGCCGCGACACGACAGTGGCTGCCGTGACACGGTATAGGTTACCGTGTTGCGGGGCACTATTTTACCCTAAAATGATAAAGCCCGTGCAGTGTTTACGCGGAGAAATCACGGAAAAATTCGTGTCACAGCATGTGTATCGTGACACGGCAAAGGATGCCGTGACACGACAACTTCCACCGTGGCGCGGCACGTGGCGCCGTGTCACAGTGTACTTTTTTTTTTTTTTGAAATGCGTCCAAATTCATTTCTAACCTAATTAAGCTCAGTATTTTTAAGTGCCTTTCATAATTTTAGGCTATTTAGGTCTATTATTCATTAATCGGGCTCAATTAATAAATAATACGAAATGAATTAAAAGGATTCGGGCCAAAATACAAATTGGACTATGCTTTGACTAAACATTAGGACTGATCCGTTGACTACTATGTGAGCTGAGTTTAATTGAACAAAGATTTCAAGCACTCCCGGGATTAAATACTCAACCCGACCAATAATGGCGGTGAAAAGTTGTTCATCATTGGGTTTGGTTTCGGGGAGACATTTTTAGGTGTCTACACAACCAAAGGAGTCCAAAATCACAAAACAAAGTCAAAGTAAGTTATGTAAATAGTCCAATAAGTCAAATTATGTCATCTAATTTAGAGCGGAGGAAGTATTTACTTATATAAATATGCTATTAACACGTTTGTAGATGCCATGTGGCCAATGGGGTTAGTTCTACTACATAATAAACATTCGTTGTCTACTCACTATGCTTGACAAAACCTATGAATTAATTAGAATTTTGCCAACGAACAGTTGAATATTTCTTATTGAAAAAAAAAACAAAAAAAACTTGAATCGGTGGAATATTTGTAGTACACAATCAAAATTCTAGCAAGTATTTAATAAGGTTTGACATTTTGTATTTGTGCGCGTTTGTATATGAACCAATTCAATATTCTCATGCGTTCTAGCAATTCCAAGTACTTTCTGTTGATTTCATGTATAACTGTTGTTAAACCATTTTAATATGAAAACTTGATTATGTGATCTTAACTATGTGCAAATTAATATCAAAGAGCCAAAAGGTGTAGTACTCGTATTAGCTAATTATAACCAAGTGCATTAAAATTAAGTCAATTTCATGAATAGTGATAAACTATTAATATGAAGTAGATCATATCATCAGCACATGCATGCATGCAAATTGGACAAATGAAAGTCAAGTTTATCTCTATGAAATGACAACCATCAATCACAAAAGTAATTTAATCATTACACGGTAGTTTGAATAGGATTACCACGTAGCTCACAAAGTAAACAAGTTTTAAATCCCATTATATAGAAGATTGATTTTTCATACTCATGTGCTATTCTTGGTTGATTCTGTTGGTAGATCTCAATGACTGAAATCTAGAAATATATTTTATACTCTGTCAAATTTGCTTCAATGAGTACTTCTGGATATATGCTCCGTAATACTTAGAGATATTAGCTAATTTTCATAAATTTATAATGCTTAGAGATATTAACAATTTAGAAAAATGTGTATTTTGCCAAACTTGTTGTGAGAAACAAATTGCTATTAGCTGCAAATGATTCGGGTCAAATTAGATTAACTTCAGCTCGTATCTAGATTTAGGCCAGTGTGGTTCAAGTTCGCTCAGGTCAATTCAAGATGGGTTGTAATGTTGTATACTTGTATATCCATGTATATTGTATACCAAGCCATCATAACCCTTGCATGTTTGACCCTTAGCTTGAACTCAATTATTTTTGTTTACATGATTATTATCCATGATGTAAGCTTGTACTGTAATACATGCAACAAAATTTTTTTTTTTTTAAAAAAAAAGAAAAAAGATCAACTAATTGAAAAAACACACAAAATTAACGTGATTCATTAACACGTCCACTATATCAATGTATGAGAGGATGTTTGTTGATCAAGCGGAAAATTAACGTATGAGATTTCCATGCTAGATCACTTTGACACGTAAATTAAGCTAGTTTAAGGAGCAACGTATGAAATTCCCATGCTAGGTCACTTATAGTGAAAGATTGATTCAAAGCCATATTCCAAACAATTTTATGAGTTAGTTAATTGCTAATTATGATCTTAATTAAACTTTAATTTCTTATGCGAATTGATGAGGAGAGTAATTAGGGGTATAATTGTCCGATACCACCTTCTAGACTCTTCTCTTGCTCCTTTGCAAAGTGTATATATATTCTATTACAGTTAGTTTAAGCACATAATTTACGGTTGTATATCTTATCTTTAATTGGTTGTAAGTAGGGTCAACTTGTTAGTTTACCAACCTTCGAAAGATTGAATTATTTTAAGTTGGAAATATCTCAACATGCTAATTATAAAAAAATGATAATATGGAGGCTAGCTTTAAAACCAAAAGTATAACATTCATGCATGCAGACTATCAAACGTGATCTTTTGTTGTTCGACTCTAGGAATTTTTATGATCTTGTCGGATCCACTAGGGAATCTTAAGATCAATTCCATCTTTGTTCAATGGATTAAGCAATCGAATGGGTATATTTATATGCTAATAGCACTGTAATGTCTATTTTTTTTTTTTTTAAAAAAAAAAACAACTAAGAGAGAGAGTCTAATTCATAAGTCTAGGAAGATTTCATCCCAAAATTATATGGCAATAGAAGGAGTAGTCCCTTAACCTTATAAAGAGCTTAACTTTATTTTCTTTTTTCAATGTGAAACACTTTCATATTTTGTTTAAAAGCCTACTTTAACACTATATGTGTGCCATATGTAAAATGTTTCTATAGAGAAAAAAAATAAAATAAATAAATAAATAAAATGGCGAGGCTAACACACCTCACAAAGTAGTAGTCTGAATTCCTACATTAATAGATTATCCTTTCAAGGTCCATTTCAATCAAGACCTTAATAGTAGAAAGGAAGAGTGCATGCATACCCCCTCAAAGCCCCTATTGAAATAAGTCCCATTTTGATACTTTATGGCATTGTTAGAGTTGTGTCTAAGCAAGTTCCTCAAAACAAATTAAAATTTATATATTACGTTGTATTATCAACTAGATTTGTAATTTACAAATTCTTATAATTATAATAGAGAAGCTATTACGTCGGTCCGAATTGACGAAATGTTTCGTCAGTCCAGCGGATTTTTGATATCTTATATTGGCTGGATGATATCATGACGGGATAAATATTATATAACTAATAGAGAATATCATCCAGCCATGATATCATGTAGCCAATAGAGGATATCATTCAGCCAATAAAAGATATCATAGACATAATCATAAATGATATCATATAGCCAAAAGAGGATATCATCCAGCCATGATATCATATAGCCAATAGAGGATATCATCCAGCTAGTAGAGGATATCATCCAACCAATAGAGAATATCATCCAGTCAATAAAAGATATCAAAGATACAATCATAAATGATATCATATAGCCATAGAGGATATCATCCATCCAATAGAGAATATCTTCCAGCTAGTAGATGATATGTATGTATAAATGATTGGAGGATATAAATTATTTGATGGAGGATATGTATAACTTGTTTGAGGATATGTATAATTTATTTGATGATATGTATAATAATGACGGAACCTCCATTGAAGAGCTTGTACTAAAGGTCATGGGTATAACAAACTTGCTCATTTTTCAACCAAAATACATGCATTTGTAATCAAAATGCTCACAATTCAACATACAATCATATGGGACAAACAATTTCAACAATTATACTTCACGTAAGAAAGCCCCAATTCGATTTTTTGGGCATTTTTCGAAAAATTCGAGAATTAAACTTTCTCTCTCTTTCGCCATGAATGATCTCGCTTCTCCCCTTCGCCATTGATATCATCATCGTCACCTACAGGGAGAGAAGGAGATTCACCATTGCTATCACCGTTGTCTTTATCGTCATTGTCATCTCCTACGCCGCACGAACTATTTGGTCAGGGTTGACTGACCCAATAGTTTGTGATTATAATTTAAGTATTTATAATTTTTGTAAGTGAATAATAATTTGTAATTCCTTTGTTTTTTAATACTCCCTCCGTCCCTTATTGATAGTCCCTTATAGGCAATTTTTACGGGAATTAATAAACATAATATAAAAATAGTAAAAGTACATTAGAAAGGTAAATTTATATTGGGTATGCAAAAAAGTAGAGAGAGAAAGTAATAGAAGTACATTGAAAAGAAAAATTTATATGAAAAAGTTAAATTTGCACAAATATTGTTGCAAATTGGAGGGAATTTTGATAAAAAATTAATATTAATGGTACTTGAAAAAAGCAAATAAGACTATCATTTTGGGACTTAAAATTAGCAATAAGGGACTATCAATAAGGGATGGAGAGAGTAGTTGCACAACACATTTTTTCACGGTATTTAAAAAAAGTGGGGTTCACATGTTATAATACACTTTGAAATGGGGTGTGAGGTTATTAAGAGTATAATTTAGTGGGCCATTTGCTTTAAATAAGAGAAATAATACAAGTTTTCCCCAAATAACTTTCCAATTACAATGTGTTGCAAGTATTGTGACATTTTCATTTTAGAGAAGTGTTGAACTATTAAAAAACGGAGGAAGTATTAGATAGGTTACATATACTAAAAAAAAAAAATCGGATGTACTATAAGTATTGTACATTCGTCGTAAAATTGGCTTAAAATTATCAAAAGTTACACATAAAATGAATAAAAGTTATCTCAATATAGATATATATACATAAGTTACCCCACTACAAATAAAAGTTAGATATGCTTTATTAATAATATTATCAAATCTCAGTGATTGAAAGTAATTACATTACCCTTATAAATCTTATCTTGTTGTCTATTTACATTATAATCGTATGAGGTTTAAAGTTACCCTAATTAATACTAAAAGTTACCCTAAATTGATTAAAAGTTACCATGATGTATGTTGTTTAATATATATTAATATTATTGTAAAGCGGATATACACAAAAGTTTTTGGATACTCTCTCCATGTTTTAATAAGTGTTACACTTACTAAATGCAGTCGTGTTTTAATAAGTGTTACAATTTCTTTTTTGGCAAAAAACTACACTTAAATATAACATCTCTCTCCTCTCATAGTCCCCACCCAAACCCACTACTACTTTTTTATTATTTCTTTCCTCTCACATCCATTACTTTTCAATAAACTATTAACCCCAATATCTTTCTTTTACAATTTTTAATTACTCAAACTACCCCTCTTACCTCTTATCTTATTTACGGATTTTTCACCAAATGGCCCTGAGTTATTTTTTTTATTCGCCATATACCCATGAAATTTTTTAAATTCACCATATGCCCCCTAGTTTACAAAAAATGTTGCAAAATACCCAAATGATTAATGGGCGTTAACTCCATTAGACATTTAGGCTTAATTTGCCACGTGACAGCCTATGATTGGCTGCAATTTATATTATTTTAATTTTAAAATAAATATTTAATTAATTATCAAAAAATAAAACAAATAAAAACCCCACCAACCACCAGCCCAGCCTCGGCCGTCACCCTATTCTTGCTGGTGCGAATTCCGCTTGAACACCTGTGCCGACACCACCGCCAATCCGACACCCCATTAGCCAGAACCCTTGAACCACCCATTCCCCAAACCTAAAATCGCGCCCTCCTCTCTCCTTCGAAAACCCCTCCCTTCCCCACTGTCGGCGCCCAAACTCCCATCCCCACACCGGCGAACCCAAGCCGCCACTTTCCCTGCCACCTCCATCCCTTGAACCACCTCAACCCCCCCCCCCCCCCCAAAAAAAACCCAAGATGGAAACCCTAGATTTTGATTTTTAGGGTTTTGATTTTGGGGTTCAAGGGTTTCGGGCTGCTGATTTTTTACTAAAATAGGCGGCGGTGACGTCGGGGAGGGGACTTGGGCTGCCAGCGAATGGGTTTTGGGGTGGTTTCCTAATGTTTGCCTAAGGTGGAAAATCGGAGAAGGGTTTTATGGTTGAAGAGGAGGGACTGGGTATGGTGGTTTTGGGCGGGCTCTGGCGCATGTCTAAGGGGATGGGCGGCGCCGGTGCAGTGAGGAGGGGGTCTAGGTGCCGGCGGTGGGAAAGCTGGCTGGGTGACGGTTGTGGGAGGTGGTTAGGCTAAGGTGGCTCGCTGGTGGCAGGTGGTGTTTTATTTATTTAAAGGGATTTTTTTTTAATAGTTAATTAATTAATTTAAACAATAACCAATAACATGCTGCCACATGGCATAATTAACCCTAATGACAAACGAAATTAACTGTCATTAGTCATTAGGGGCATGTCATGACATTTTTATAAAACTCAAGTGTATATAGTGAATTTGGAAAAGTTTATAGGTATATGGTGAATAAAAAAAATAATTCAAGGACATTTGGTGAAAAATCTGTTTTATTTAAGTCAATTATATTGCCTAAAAATTTATGCCAATCAAAATATATTTACTAATACACGGAGGGAGTACGTTTTTCAAAGAAGTTTTAGTATTATCAATTTGTTAAGTTTTTAGTTAAAATGAAAACCTATCCAGCACAATAATGTTCCCTACTTCCACAATGGACCAACTTGAACAAAAAAAGTCAAATTAATTAATTTTGTAAACTTTGCCCAATAAAACCTAAAAACTATGTGGATAATAATCTTGATGAGAGATATGCCCCATATGCGCCTACAATTTAAAATTGTTGATGAAATTGTTTGTCAACTACGTAGATTCCAGACAAATGAGTATTAGAAATTGAGCTATTTATGGTTTAGACAAATGAGCATTAGAAATTGAGCTTTTTATGATTCTAGACAATGCAAATGAGTATTAGAAATTGAGCTTTTTATTTTACTGAATATATCTTATAAATGATTCAAAATATAAAGACCTTAAAACTAAACTACATATATATGATTCTTATCTAAACTTAATTAATTATTCTTTACGTAACATTTTTTTAAGTTTTTAGATAGCCACAAGGGCGGGTGATGAGAATCAATCCCAAGATCTATTGGAATCGGAAGGGGAGCTCTAACCACTTGAGCTATCCCTCACTCTCACTTACGTAACATTATTGACTCTTAGTCCCTCATTTTACTTTATATTACACTAGCTATTTTTTTTTTTTCATATTATAGATGTATCTAAAATTAATCAAATTGCATTTGTAGGAAATACAAATTTTTTTATATATATAATTAAGTTGGAAAGAAACTTAATAAGGTCTTAGGGCCTATTCGGTTCATCTTATTTTCACTTATTTCATGTGTAATAAGTAGGGATGACAATTATAAATGGATATCCGAAAACCAGATCCACACGATATAAATAAATGGACCAAAATCCACAATAAATGGATGAAGGGCGAGTGGCGAATGAAGTGGGTGACGGATCGAGTCGGATTCGGGTGGGGCTCCATTCCATCCGTCATCCATTTATCACCCGATATATATATATATATGTATATAATTATTGATAATTTTGATGTATTAGTAGTTGAAAAATATGTAATCATCACCCATAAAATACTATATTAGTATCAATAATTTTGATCTATACATAAAATATGAAATTATATCATCACTCGTTAAGCATCCGATCCACCTACTTTACCCGCGGATGACGGATGGATCGAATGTAGGTGATGGGTTTTGCGGGTGGCAGATGGATCGGGTGGAGTAAGCGGGTGAAGCTCTATTCGACCCAAATCTGATCTGTTGTCATTCTTAATAATAAATTCAGATAAGTGCATTTTAGGAAAAATAAGTTTTTAATAAGGGTTATCAAAATACAAAATACAAATTACAACTAAAATAAGTTTTGATATGGTCTAATAAGTTCAGATAATTTCAAATAAGATAAGATAAGATAAGTTAAAATAAGTGACAGTCAGATCAATAAAACACAATTTAGTGAAAAGTTTAATTTGCTAGGCTAGTTTGTTCATTATCCTTGGCCATCACTTTGTCCATCATACCACAGATCATGAGTCAGTGCGTGCATCCAGCACAATCATCCAAATAAATATGAAGAGGAATTTTTTTTTTTTTAAAATAAAATAATTATAACAGATTGAAATAGAGGAATATACTATATCACTACAAATTTACATCCACAGAGTAATATTTCACTCCCTTGTACTCCGTATTTTATTATCTTTCAAGGATTTGGAGTGTATCTAGTCGCATAGTCGCTATATGCATTTGTTGTATATAGGAGGGTAAAAGTGGAAAAGTGTATTCAGAATGGTACTTTTTATGGTTTTAGTGGTACATTTTTTGTACTATTATACATGTATATTGTACCATTTATGTCTTAGTAGTACTATTATATCTCACAATAGTATAATATTTTGATGTACCATTTACATACTTCTTTGTACTATTAGTATAATATTTATACCACTACAACATTTAATGATACTATTTACCTATTAAATGGTACTTTATATTCCCACTACAACTTCAACTTTATTACTACTTTGCCATCCTATATGCAATGTTTGCATATAAGAGCTATGCGCTATACCTTAACCCAAGGGTTTTACCGATGAGAAGAATGTAAGAAAATACAAGTACAATAAATAAATACATTCGGATGTAACATGGATATCTCAAAATAGTTGTTCCTGTTCAGATCCGATCCGATTGCCCGTATCCGAGATCCGTGAAGACCCTATCGTCTGGCTAAGCACTTACACAGGAAGAGAGGATTAGCTAACCCCGGGGTGAATCCGGGGATAACCATTCCGATGATAAAATTAGAAAGTGTTTGAGAGAAAAGAGAAGACGATATAAAGAGAGAGAAATAGAGAGAGAGAGAGAGAGAGAGAGAGAGAGTAATAAATGCTACCTTTTAATTTGGATAATCCTACATATTTATAATGACTTCAACTGCTAGGTGGTTGCATGCCATGCAAACCACTATATGCCAAGTGTCGATTAATCAACGTCATGTGCTCAGTTTTAAGAGGTGCCGATATTCATGTCGTTATGTGACATCGCCGATATGGTTTTTATCATAATAAATCCAAACCCGTTTAGACGGTAAAAGAGTAGTTATTGGCACTGTACTAGATATCGTTATCTTCCCATATGTAGGGTATATTTCAAGCATCCCACACTTGAGCCCCACTGTGATCATACACTTAAGCATGGTGGCGTCCTAAGGGAAGGAAGCTAGAGCAAAAGAGTCGCCAACAAGTTTTAGGAACTTGTAAACCGTTCATAGGGTGAAGGTTACACCCCTTAACGATCCAGGAGATCGTTAACTCCAATAGGTCTGGAACCATGACTGGAAGTTCGGGGATGAAGGTACAAATCCAACCTAAAAGAGATTGAACTTGCCCTAAAAATAGGCCTCTACTTTATTCTTCTCGTATTCATGTGCGCCCTTTCTGACTAACATGCAATCAATAGGTTAACCCTAAACCTGTTTAATCTATGTTGGTTGAATATTAATGCACAAGGAACTATTATTGGCGATCACTTGAATTATAATCATATTAGCCTAAACAAGATTATTAATTATCTTATTAAGCGTGATTACAAGTACAAATTCCCTTTAATCCTGCAAGAGAGGGCGTGATCAAGCAATAACAATGACAATATATATCAAGCAACAATAATAATAACGATAATCATAACAATCACCATAATCATAATCATAATCATAATCATAATAATAATCATATCAACACTAAAGCATAATAATAGCAAAATCCTAGGCATGATACTAACAAGATTAATAACAAATCCTAGCATGTCACTAAACAATGAAGATCAAAGCTTTAGCTCTAACATGATACTAGAAAGCAATAATAACATCCTAACATGATGCTAGGAATTAATAAATAATAAACATGCTTTCTACAAGAATAGAGCAATAAGACTACATACTTTGATGTCTCATGCCTCTTTCTAATAACAAAATACACGCGTTAGTAAACATCAATAAAATAATAAATCAAAGTGTTAAATTAAATAAAAAGAAAGAGTTAAAAAGTTTAGACTGGATTTGGGACCAAACCCTCAAAATTTATCAACCTTTCACGTCTAGGGCGAAGGCAACCTCGAACTTGGCTAGGTGTGTCTAGTGCTAATGTATGAGGAATTGTGTTTGTAAAAGGCTAGGCTAG
Organism: Chenopodium album; assembly: GCF_948465745.1. Lineage (NCBI taxonomy): Eukaryota > Viridiplantae > Streptophyta > Magnoliopsida > Caryophyllales > Amaranthaceae > Chenopodium > Chenopodium album. Next base: position 49,129,008 of record NC_137843.1, read on the forward strand.
AAAGAGGGAGAGAGAGAATAAGCTTTAGCTTAGAGACAGAGAAGAATTAGAGAATTCTGGTTATTGAAAAACGGAGGTATAGTGACCCTATTTTTAAGAAAATAGTCCGGAATCGATAGAAACGAATCAGAGTTCGAAAAGGAATAAAACACCTCTCTGTCGCCAGGCGACGAAATCGTCGCTAGGCGCTGCACTGCAGTGCCAGGCGACGAACTTGTCGTTTGGCGTTGCAGGAGGTTTTCAACGCGGAATCCACTTCTTGATAAATTCGAGACGTAAAATCCGTGTTAGGGGTAAAATCGTATTTTCATATAAAACACTTCTTTTATTCCAAATAAAACTCATAAAACATAATTATCAATCCTAATCCTATTAGGATTTAAAAGAACCTTCTAGAAGATTCTAGAAGACTATAAGCAATCCTAATTGCTTTAGGAATGATAATTAATAATAGGCCCTCCTCTAGATCATTGGGCCGCATATAAGAACCAAACCGGGCCCAATTTAGTATTTTGGCCATAACTTCCTCATTATTCATCAGAATTGGGCCTATAATATATCGTTGGAAAGCTCTTCTCGAGCCCCATCCAACTACACAGTTATTGGACCCTTTTTTAGGACCAAACTAAACTGGATTGACTATTTTCATAAAATAAAGCAGGTTTTCGAAAACAGAAAGAAAGGTTTTTATACAACATTAGACTTTCCACACTTTCACTTCATTTGATTATGATTCGACGCAAAAGGTATTCATCACTGGGTTTGGTTTTGGGGAGACACAAATGGGTGTCTACACCATACAACTAGCCCCCCAAGTGAGGACGTTAGAGTAGCTAATGTTCTCTACTTTTGTGAAAAGTCTGCGATTGTTTGATGTATTGGACGAGCAAGTTTGAGTTATACGTTTCTTGCACTTTGTCTAGCGCTTTTGTTTTTGATTTAGGATGTGCACACCTGGGTTTGTTGAAGTGTCATTATGAGATCTTAGAATTGTTGTTCTAAGGTATATTTAATGAAATGAGCGAAAAACTCCGTTTTCCCCCCAAAGTGACCTTGTTTGCCGATTATAAACAAGGTCTATTTATGACAGAAGTGGGAGCAAAAAATTCCGTTTTCCCCCCAAGTGACCTTGTTTGCCGATTGCAAACAAGGTCTACTTATGACACAAGAGGGAGTGAAAAACTCCATTTTCCCTTCAAGGTGACCTTATTTGCCGATTGCAAACTAGGTCTACTTATGACAGAAGTGGGAGCGAAAAACTCCGTTTTCCCCCCAAAGTGACCTTGTTTGCCAATTGCAAACAAGGTCTACTTATGACAGAAGTGGGAGCGAAAAACTCCGTTTTCCCCCCAAAGTGACCTTGTTTGCCGATTGCAAACAAGGTCTACTTATGACACAAGAGGGAGTGAAAAACTCCATTTTCCCCCCAAAGTGACCTTATTTGCCGATTGCAAACAAGGTCTATTTAAAGTAAAAAGAATGCATATATTTATTTTATGTTGTTTGCCGGTTGCAAACTGGAATGTCAATCGTTTAAATAAGTGAGCGGGAAACCTAAAAAGCACTTTAACACGTGTCATCAATCTAACGCTCAAATTTTGAAATCGCAAAATTACCCCTGCCGTTGGATTAATGACGGGGTGGTCATATCAAACGTCACTTTATAACCCCCTTAAATCCTGGTTAATTTTTACTTTGCTTTTTGTAGACACCTAATTGTGTCTCCCCAAAACCAAACCCAGTGATGAGTACCTTTCACGTTATTTGATTATCGAATGAAGTGAAAGTGTGAAAAGTCTTGTGATATGGTTGTTTTAGTAAAAATAACTTTTCTTTCTATTTTCGAAAATGTACTTTATTTATGAAAATATCCAGTAAAATTTAGTTTGGTCCATAATAAGGGTCCAATAATGGTGTAGTTGGATTGGACTCGAAAAGAGCTTTCCAACGACATATTATAAGCCCAATTCCAATGAATAATGAAGAAGTTATGGCCAAAATATTAATTAGGCCTGAAATGGTTTTATGGCCCAATGGTCTAGTGGAAGGCCCATTAATTAATATTTCTAAAATTATTAGGATTGATTTTAATCTTCTAGAATAATCTAGAAGGTTGTTTAGAGTTCTAATGAGATGAGGAATAATAATTATATCTTTTATGAAAATTAAGAATTCCATTTGGATTAAAACAAGTGTTTTTCAAAAGATTAAATATGATTTTTAAAGATAAGTACGGACATTGTTAGTCGAATTTAATTAGATTAAGGATTCCGTACAAGTTTTTGAGAAAACGTGTGAATCAGCGCGGAACGACAAAGCTGACGCTGAACGACAAGCCTGTCGCACAGCGACAGGTCTGTCTCATCGTGCTGGACTCTGTCATTCTGTGATAGAGGAGGTTTTACTCCTAATGGGATTCGGTCTTTTTGTGATCGTTTTCGGGCTATTTTCTCTATAAATAGGGTCGTATTTCCCCGTTTTAAATTATCAACAAGTTCAATCATCAACAATCATCATCAATCTTCTTTCTCTTCTCTCTCAAGCTAGAAGCTTTTCTTTCTCCCTCTTTCTAAGCCTTCCCTTTACAAATAAAAATACCGCATTCACGAGACTTAGACACTCCTAGCCAAGCTCGAAGTTGCCTTCGCCCTAGACGTGAAAGGTTAATAATTTCTGAGGGTTTGGTCCTAAATCCCTATTTCAATTATTTAAATTAATTGTTTGATTTAATATTTCATTGAAGTTACTAACGTGTGTATTGTTTTGATAGAAAGAGATACGAGGCAACAAAGTAAGTTGTTTTATTACTATATTTCTTTAGAAAGCATGTTTATATTATATTAATTCCTAGTATCATGTTAGGATGTTATTTATTGCTTTCTAGTATCATGTTTAGGTTGCTTCCTATTTCTTCTACCATGTTAGTATCATGTTAGGGATAAAGACTTGATCTTTATTGCTTAGTGACATGCTAGGATTTTTTATTAATCTTGTTAGTATCATGCCTAGGATCTTGCTATTATTATTATGCTTTGATGAGATTGGAGATTGGATTATTATTATGATGATGAATTGTTTTTGTTATTGTTGCTTGATATATTATTGTCATTGCTTGATCACGCCCTCTCTTGCAGGTTAAAGGGAATTTGTATTTGTAATGACGCTTAATAAGACAATTAATAATCTTATTTAGGCTAATGTGATTATAATTTAAGTGATCGCCAATAATAGTTTTGTTTGTGCATTAATATTCAACCAACATAGATTAAACAGGTTTATGATTAATATATTGATTGTATGTTAGTCAGAAGGCGCACATGAATATGAGAAGAATAAAGTAGAGGCCTATTTTTAGGGCAAGTTCAATCTCTTTTAGGTTGGATTTGTACCTTCATAGGATTTTTACACATAGGAAATTCGGGAAATATCTTTCACAACTAGGATTGAAATAACGCTGTGAAAAACTGGAAAATTCAAAGAACAGAAAGCTGCTGAGGCATGTAGGAACTGGCGCTGAGAAAACAGAGCCTGTCGCAGTGCGATGGCTCTATCGCTGTGCGACAGCAATGTCGCGTGGCGACAGAGTCATCGTCTCGCGACAGACTCTGTTGTCTCGCGCTAAGTTCTTCCAATACCGAGCCAGAAATCTACCTTCTTGTTTCGACCAGTTCTAGTACTGTTTGCTCGATTCTACTTCCTTATTGAGTTTTTCTCAATTTTCTGAACCCATATGTGTTCTACATATGGCCATAACCCTCTGGGAATTCATGTTCCATCTACCCAATCGAACGCTCATGGCAACGAAGGGTACATTCGAGTTTGTGAATTCACCAAACCGTGGAAGCAAGTTTAACTTGCGGGGTCCCATCCACACGCGCCAACCCTTCCAAAGGTAAGGCTTCCGCGTGGTGCATCCGGGCTCATAACCATGGACCCTCTTTGACTAACCCTTATCCTTGAACTTTAGAGAATTAGAGCCATGGTTAGGTTACAAAATCATTGCATCATATTGTGCTTACTTGACCACTTGTGCATCTATTGATTGTGCATGTTTACTCTAACCGTTTGTTTGACTTGTGTTTAAGTCTAAATAAACTAATTAATGACTAAAGGACTTTGCTTAATTAATTAACCGATTAGTATGAGTTTTTAAAGTCTAAATAACCGATTAGTATGAGTTTTTAATGACTAAAGGACTTAGTACGTCTATAGGATTTTCTCTCTAAGATAGAACACTGGAAACAGACCCAGACTGTCGTTTCAACAATGATGCCGAAGTTTGTCCTGTGGCGCGACACGCTATTGTCCGACGCGACAGCAATGTCGCGCTGCGGCAAGGCTAGCGTATCGCGACAGTCCCATCATTTGTGCGACGGTCCAGTTTTCTGCCTGAGTCTTCACGCCGGGTCAAATTAATCAGTTTATTAATGACAAAGACCGTATTTAGTCCTTAATTGAGTCTAAGCATATAGCCCTATGGTTTTACATAAGTTCTCAATATTGAGCCAGTTAGCGTTCGATATCATTTACGCAGTTTTGCTGACAGGCCTGTTATTAACCAGTACGGTTCAAACGTTGGTAATATTCGAGTCAACACTTGTACAATGCCTAGGGTTAAGCAAAAAAGTTATCAGCCTCAGGCTGCTGCCGATAGAGCTGAGCCTAGAAGGAGACTCGGGCAGGCGCAGGTAGTGAGTTCTGACAGCTCTAAGTCTGAGAAAGGCTCTAAATCCCCCGTGCGTTAATCTGCCGTCAGGTCTGTGCTGAACGATGATGACGAAGGGGATGAAGAGGTTAATCAGGAGGAGAACGCCGATCCTGAAGAGAGGGACGAAATTATTAACCTCATGGCATAGGTTACCCATGAGGAAAGCCTTGATGAAGAGTATAACTCTGAGACGGATGATGCCGATTATCGCCATCCCCTCAACATTCCTGCCAGCAGCAAGGTTGCCGAAGCCAAAGTTAGTGATAGTTGGCTGTCACTGGTAGAGGAGAAAGATTACTGCCGGCATGCCAAAAGGTTTTACAGATTGCCGGATGGGTATGAGCTTCCTCCTTCATCTTCTACCGTCCTTGACTGTCTGGATGGTCATGTTGCTATCTATGCCAAGCATTTTGATTTCGGCATTCTTCTTCATCCCTTCATCGCCAAAATTCTAAGGGGTTGGAATGTCTGCCTTGCTCAACTTACTCCTCCTACAATCCGAGCTGTTGTCGCTTTGGTATGGGTTATGCTATATAAAAATTTTCCACTAACCCTGAATTTATTTCGAATACTGCTATCCCTTAAGCGTGATAGGAAATCCAAGGGATGGTGGTCACTGTATACGGTATCACACAAATATACCGTCAACCCAAAGCTCACAAGCTGCAAGGGTTGGCAAGACAAGTTCTTTTTTATGCGCGTCCCTGATGACTTCCCTATCAGGAGAACATTCTTTTGACCCCACCCCTGCTTTGGACATATTGCCGATAGGGAGCTTGGTGAGAAAGAACGTAAAGCTTTTGATTATTTTAATACTGAGAAAATTGATATAAGGGGTGGCAAAACGCAAGTTGTTCCTAAAGTTTGGCTATCGAATGTGAAGTATATTCTCGGCAATGCTCCATTATTATATGTCGGTCAATGCTGGATTGACAACTATGGTACTTGCCTCATATTTTATTTTAACTTGCCTTCATATATTACAACTATGTCTCAGACTTATCGTCATTCCTTAACATGCATATATACATACTTTATTTACTTATCATTTTTTTTATTACTATTATTACTGCTGTATATCATCATTTATTTTTATTATTATTATTTTTTACTCATGGACATGTTATCGCCAAATACATGTGTTGATAAACTAGATAACAGGGCCTTGGGACTTCCCTCTGACGGCAAGAGAGTTATCAGACGTTGTCCACAGTCACCCAAACCCAATTACGACACCTTGGTGACATTTTGTAGCTGGCCCCTACTCGCAATCCAAAAAGAAGAGCTGAAGATATGGCGGATGAGAATGTTAGAAGGAACAGGTGGCTGGTATCTCTTGCTAATCAACGGGGTGGTGGGACAGCCGCCTTTAGCTCTAGAAGGGAAGATGAGCAGCCATCAAAACGGCCCAAACCGAGTACAGAGCAGCAAAAACCTCCATCTCCCCCCCAATATAATGAGCCTTTAAAAGACGACTCTAATGTCGTGACAACAAAGAAAGTTGTCCCAGCTGGCGCTAAAGTGGAGGACATCACCGAATCCCCACCTCAAACTCAGGTCGCAGCCGAGATCCCTCCTGAGCCTCAGAATGTTGGTCCAGTTAGTTTTGATGTTAGCATTCCTAGTATTACTTATCAGGCTAACCAATGGATAGAGCGGCCAGAAGGGAAAATTCTAGATGAGGTTGTTAGGAGGGTTGCTGCCCCAGAGGGTCGTTCTCAAGATCGGTGGTAGCCTGAGATGGACGTGCTTCGAGGTGGAAACCTGGGGTATCGGCTTTTGCGAAATTTGGCCACCCCTGTTGACAGACCCACTGGCCTTATCGGCCCTGTTGCTGCATAGCACATGCACGACCTTATGAAGGTACTTGCTTAAACTTCGCTTTACAACCTACGATTTATCAGTTTCAGTTTTAAGGGTTTTTTTTTTAACTTATTTATTTTCTTTTAGTGAGAAGGTCGTTGCTTCTGGGACTGAGCTTATTGAAATGTACCGGTATTACCAAGAACAACATCATCTGGCTTCTACAAACCGGGAATCTATTCAATCGGATCTGAAGAATGCCGAACAGGCCCTTAACGACATCAAGGTAACAAAGGCTAAGGATGATGAGGAGTTAAAGGCTTTGAAGGACAAGGCCAACAAATTTAAGAGCCACGAATAAGAAGTTAAGCTCCTCAAAACTCAGTTGTCTGAAAAGATTAAGGTTGCTGACCGACTTCCTGTGCTGCAAAAAGAGCTCTCCGGTGCCAAAAACACAATCGACACTTTGGAAACTAAGGTTTAGGAGATGGAGGCCGATAAGCCTGATGTTCGTCAGAGAGCTGTCAACCGGTACCTGAATTTTTCTGCGTTCATTGAGAGGTTGCAGGATCGATTTGATGGCGGCTGGACTACTGCTCAGAGATGCCTGGCTCATGCTGCCAGCTGGACCAAATCTGACTGGGCTAAGGTCGAGGCCGCTTTTATCAATAAAGCTCATGCAAAAATTTCCGACTTTGAGCAACATCAATTTACGGATGAAGACATCCTCAACACTGTGCCAGCCGAGACTGACATCGCTGTGGACCCCAGCATTCTGAATTCTCTAGTGCCGGAAGAGGAGAGAACTCCGGTAGCTTGAAGGGGCGGGCAATCATCACCGACATCCTCATGTGGCTCCTATGTGATAGGGCCTTATCTGCTTTAATTTATAACCTAGACTTTCTGTTTTTGCAAGACTTATGATTTTTTGACAATGCTGTTTTATCGGCATATGCCCTTTTTTGTGGTGATGCCTGTCGATTATCAGTTTTAACATTCTCTTTTCTACAAAAACTATCTTATTTCCTTGCTACCTTGAGTGTCCATTTGCAAGCTTACTTTATGCACACATATCTTTTTAACAAAGCGTTGTTCTTACTAATAAGCTGCTACGAAAATTTCACACATCGAAACAAACATTATAAACAAAATTATTCTGTAGCGGTCTCTTTAATTTGCAGATATGCGACCTTTTGAAAATAACTTATCGTCCATTTTCTGTCTTTGCACAACTACGATATTAACTTAATCTTTGTCAATTTTTTATTTGATGTTATCCAATTTGAGTAGTGGGTATACTACTTCCTGCCCCCGCAGTGTATATATCTGCTTTGCTAGTATGTACACTATCAATCTTTGTTTGTATTTACATATTTTTAAAACAATGTGATGCATTATTGTTGTTGTTTCAGAGAATAACATTGGTCACTCACTCCGCCGTATATTTACGGTAAGCCAAGTACCCTTCTCGGCGATCATTGTCATGGCTACGCCTCAAATCGGCATATACCAGTACATGATTTTGCTGTTATTATATTTAAAACCAGCAATCTCATGAGTTAATGAATACAACTAATCAGGTTGTAAGAGCATTAACTTCTTGGAAACGGTTTTAAGCTGTCCATCCCATTTAATGATGGATTGTTAAATAGAGGATGCCCAATCAACTTATATACCAGAAGTCGTACCTTGTATTTTTTATCAGTTCTATCCGACCAAGATAATTCAAGAGTGTTACATGTTACATCATACTAAACATAATACTTTTTCAAGACTACTGAGTTCCATACATTTTTCAATGGTTTTCCGTCCATTGTTTCTAAGTAGTAGGACCCTTACATAGCCATTTCTTTGATTCGGTATGGACCCTCCCAGTTTGCCGATAACTTTCCATCAACATTCCCCTTTCCTGTTGCTGCTGTTCTTTGGAGGACTAAATCTCTTGTATTCAGCGGGCGATGGCTCACTCTCTTGTTATATGCTCTGGAAATCCTGTCTTTGTAGGCTGCCGATTTGATTGCAGCCTTTTCTCGGAGTTCCGGTAGGAAATCAAGTTGCTGCCTTAGGAGTAAATCATTTTGCTCTTCAGAGTAATGTTAAATCCTGAATGTCAGCAGCCTAACCTTAGCTGGTATCACAGCTTCTGTTTCAAATACCAGTTTGAAAGGGGATTCACCTCTTGCTTCTCTGTTTGTTGTTCTGCTTGCCCACGGTATCTCTGGCACGAGATTTGCCCATAACCCTTTTGCATCTTCAATTTTGTTTTTGATTGCCGTTATTATCTGCTTATTTGCTGCTTCTGCATGGCCATTTGATTGCGGATGACATACCGCGGCATATGCAAATTTAACCTTGTATAGGGCTAAAAGGTCTTTTACTAGCTTACAATCAAACTGAGATCCATGATCGAAAACCATTGCCATTGGCAATCCAAATCTTGTGAAGATATTTTTCCAAATAAACTTCTTCACTTCCGACGCCGATATCTTAACAACTGGTTCTGCCTCTAACCATTTTGTGAAATAATTAATTCCCACCAAAAGGAATTTCCTTCTACCTGTAGTTGACGGAAACGACCCTACAATATTCATCCCCCATTGTGCAAACGGAATTGGATTAAGTATCGGCATCAAGTCATTCGGAGGGAGATTGATAGCTGGGGCGAACTTTTGACATTTTTCGCACCTTTTAACATATTGGATAGCATCTTCATTCTTTGTTGGCTAGTAATATCCTCGTCTCATTGCTTCTCGGGATAGAGCACGGGCTCCAAGATGATTTCCACAAGTGCCTTCATGAATTTCTTCAATGAGTCTTGCGGTTTCATAATCTGTTATACATCTCTGCAAAGGGAGCGAGAATCCTCTTTTGTATAGCCGCCCTTGATGTATAATGAACCATACACTATCTTTCCTCAGTTTTCTTGCCTCTCCTTTATCAAGAGGCAGAACCCCATAAAGGATATACCCCAAGATCTTATCATACCATTGACTGCCGTTATCCATACATAGAACCTGCTCCGAGGTTTCATCTATACTCCTTTGCTTCAAGATTTCCACCATTACTGTTCTTTCTAGATCATTGAAACTTGAGCTTTCCAACTTTGCCAAGGCATCAGCTTGCACATTCTACGCTCTTGGGACCAATTGCACCTTGAAATGTTATAGTTGTGTCGTTAGCTGATTGATTTTTTCAAGATACTTTATCATTGCCGGTTCTCGCGCTTCGTAATCTCCACTGAGCTGGTTTGATACCAACTAGGAGTCAGTTTTCAGTATCATACGCCTAGCTTCTGCCGCTATGGATAATTGAATTCCAGCTATGGCCGCTTCATACTCCACTTCGTTGTTGGTAGCCTTAAATTTGAATTTTAAAGCATACTCAAAGACAGTTCCATCTGACGCTGTTATCACTATACCGGCCCCTGACCTAGTTGATGTTGCCGATCCATCTACTGATACTTGCCAAGTCCTAACAGCTCCTCTTCATCATTGTAGGATGTCTCCATAATAAAATTCGATAAGGCTTGCGCCTTAATCGACACCCTTGGCTTATAATGCAACTCATATTTCGACAATTCAACTGCCCATTTTAGCAGTCGACCTGATGTATCCATTTTCTGCAATGACCTCTCCAGTGGATGGTTGGTTAGTATCTCTATCGGATGAGCATCAAAGTAAGGGCGCAACTTTCTTGCCGCCATCACTACAGCAAGTGTTAGTTTCTCTATCACTGGATATCTGCGTTCAGCTGCGTTTAACACATGACTGGCAAAATACATCGGCATCTGCTGCTTCTTCCTTTCTATCAGTAACGCTGCAGCCACTGTTTTCAGTGAAGCTGATATGTACAACTGTAATTGCTCACCCCGTTCTGGCCTAGCAACTGTTGGAAGTTTTCTCAAGTGCTCTCTTACCACTTCTAAAGCTTCACTTTGGTCTTTTCCCCACTGAAAAGTTTTGTTCTGCCGCAGGACTACAAAGAATGGGAGTGTTGTGTCAGCTTTTGCTTATGAACCGAGTCAACCCTGTCATTCTGCCTGTAAGCCTCTGTATATCACGAATTGTTTTTGGTTGCTTCATTTCGAGGATTGCATTCACTTGTCAGGATTTGCATCAATACCTCGCTCACTCACCATAAACCCCAAGAACTTTCCTGATCGGACCCCGAGTACACACTTCTCCGGGTTTAGCTTCATCTGGTACTGCCGTAAAGTATTAAAGGTCTCTTTTAGGTCAGCTATGTGATCTTCCTTCACCTTGCTCTTCACAATAGTATCATCCACATACACTTCTACATTTTGCCCTTTCTGCTTCTCGAAGATTTTATCAACCAACTTTTGGTAAGTCACCCTTGCGTTCTTCAACCCAAACGGCATGGCTTTGTAGCAGTAAACTCCGGCATCCGTTATGAACGTCGTTTTTGCTCTGTCTGATCCATGAAGACTGACCTAATGATATCCCGAAAATGCTTCTAAAAAGTTGAGCATCGCATGGCCTGATGTGGAGTCTACCAGCCTATCTATTCGGGGCAAAGGATAACAATCCTTGGGGCAGGTCGCCTTATTCAAATCTGTGAAATCCACACACATTTGCCATTTTCCAGTCGGCTTTCTCACCATTACAACATTAGCCAACCATTCAGGGTATGTGCATGGCTCTATGAAGCCTGCCGCTAGGAGTTTGTTAATCTCGGCCTGTATTGCCTCAATTTTTTCTGTTGAGAAGTTCCTCTTCTTTTGTCTCATTGGCCTGAATTTTCTATCAACATTTAGCTTGTGCACCATCACATCGGGGTGTATCCCAGGCATTTCATCTGCCGAGAAAGCAAACACATCCGCATTTTCCAGCAGCAAACTGATCAGATTACAACTCATTTCCGAATCCATGTCGGCACCTACTCTCACTGTCCTGCTAGGATCACCAAGACAAAGTTCCACTTGCACCGTTTCACCTCCTGGTTCAAGCCTTGGTACTGTTACCGGCCTCGTATCAAAGTTTTCCATTCACAAATCTCGAACCGATGGTTCTCTGTCCCTTTTCGGGCTATTCACGATTGGGCTTTCTCGCACTGGATTCTTCAAAGTGGTCACGTAGTAGGATTTTGCCATTACCTGCCCCCCTACACCTTATCTACTCTCCCCAAATTTGAGACATATGCAATGGTGAGATGATAAGTTGACACCACTGCCTGCACATCATGTATTATCGGCCTTTCAAGGATTGCATTGTATGTTGACGGTACATCCACCACCAGGAATTCTGCCATCACATCCCTTGCAGCTGTGATATGTCCATTTTATATAGTGTTTTGCCCCCATCCCTTGGTCATAATTAGTAGTGTTTTTGGCTCTTTTACTAATATATGTTTTCTAGTGTTTTCGTAGTTTTGGTTGAGTTTTATAGGGAATTGCACTCTTGGAGCATTTTCCCGGGATTTTATGAAGCGACTACGAGCATTGGAGGAGCACGACCATCTTTCGTAGCCCAAGATTGGTTAGAGTCATCGAATCGGTGATTAAGGGCTCGACTTATGAGAAGATGAGGCATTGGACCGAATGATTAAAACCCCAAGGAGGATATTTGGTTTGGGCAGAGTTACAAGCCTAAACAAGGAGTCCAAGTAGCCCGAAGTGTCATCGCCCGGTCGGGCGCGAGAAGAGAACCTCACGAAGAAAAAAAGGCGGGCCTAATCGGGCGCGTGTTTCTGAGGAGAAGTTTAAGCGTCGTTTAAGTTGTTTTAATTTAGGATTTTCGAGCTTAGTTTTATATACGCTTTTGTTAAGCGATTTTAGTATTCTTTTCTCCCTTCCCTTACTCTCTCTCTCTCTTTCTCTCTCTAACTTTTTTCTCTCACTCCTCTTAAACTCTAGTATTATTTTCTTTCTCTACAACTCTTTGTTTAATTCCATCTCTTGTTTCCTTCAACTTTGGTAACGATTTCTTCTACTTTAATCTCATTTATTTTACTTTATTTCTTTCATCATGTTTCCTTTAATTGCTTTGTTTAGTTTATGTTCAATTATGTCTGAGTAGTTTTCTTTCTAGGGTTTATGGGGATCCATAAATAATATGAAGGGGTAATTTATTATTGTTAATTGTCAATGCTTGATTAATTTCCTATTGATTGATTTAATGCTATGCGGTTAGATTTGGCCAGATTTAATTCGTATGAGTTTAGCAATATTGATTCGAGATTCGAGAGATGAGAATTGATGTTTAGGCTTAGTTTCAATAGGCAGACTAATTTATAAATGGTTAGGTCGAGATTCGAGAGATGAGATTTAATACCGGTAAATTAACTCTGTGATTGTAATACGTAGCGAAAGCCCTTTATGATCTGATTAATTGATGCATTGATGATTGATTATTATGTTTTACCCTGGAATATTATTTATTGGTGAACCTATGCCCTAGGTCTTTTATTCATTGATTTTCCTCCTACTTTTATTCCTTCCCACTTATACTCTTAGTAGTTTAGTTCCATTTTATAATAACAAATTGGTTACTTGATAATCTAGATTATATAGATTTATTAGGAATAAATTAACTCGTTTCCCTGTGGTTCGACTCTTCTTCCCTATCTACATAGTTAGTGGATTTAGGTATTATTTTTGATTGGGTGATTACGACTTTAGCCTGTCAAAATTTGGCGCCGTTGCCGGGGAGACGGTCTTATTTTTATTTCTGATTGTTTTTATAGTCTAGATTATTTTCTTCCGTCCCAGAGAACGTAAGTTCTTTGGGACAGTTCTCATATTTGTCGTCTAGTTCTTTGTGTATGCCCAGGTGTTCTAGATCAGGTTATATCCCATTCGATCCTGAGATCAAATGCTCTTTTCATAGACAAAAGAATCTTTACAGGCAAATCCTAGCGGGTTTTGGGGATAACAATAATCACCGAAACCCTCCAACTGATTCCAGTGACTCAAAAGATCCTTTAGATTCAGAATCAGAGATGACGGCACCTAAGAAGCTTAGTGATTATTCGCAGCCGACGCTTACAGATTTTCCACATCTTACCCCCACTCCGGCTCTTGATGGGGTGCAATTCGAGAATAAACCCCAATTTATCACGATGATAGAAAGGAAGCAATTCAGTGGAGCTAAGGGTGAAGACCCAAATCTTCATATTGCAGACTACTGTCAATATTGCAATACCATCAGGCAAGCTGGAGTCACACAGGACCAAATCAGGGAGATTCTCTTTCCTTTTTCTTTATGTGGAAATGCCAAATTATGGTATTATGGATTAAATAGAACTGCACTTGGTATAACTAACTGGGAGACTTTTGTTTTAAATTTCTATAATAAATATTATCCTGCAGAGAGGACAGCTTTGCTAAGAAGCGCAATTCAAAACTTTGCCCAAGAGCCAGATGAGACTTTGTATGAGGCTTGGGAAAGATTCAAGGATCTGCAGAGGGAGTGTCCCCACCATAATTTAGCACAATGGCAGTTAATCCAAGCCTTTTATAATGGGATTGGAAATTCATCTAGAACAATATTGGATTCTGCAGCTAGTGGGAGGTTTATGAACCTTAATGTTGATGATGCAGGTCAAGTTATCGAAGATATGGCAATCCACAATTCCCAATATGGGAATCCTAGAGGCTTTGCTAACAAAGGGAAACATAGTGTCGACTCTTTATCCTTTTTACAAGCTCAATTAACCTCTATCTGTAAAAAATTAGATAATCTTAGTACTGCAAATATAGCTAATGTTTCTGCAATTAAAAATAATGCTAATGAGGCTTTCTGTGAAAACTGTGGAATTGTAGGTCATTGGGAGCAAGATTGCAGGAGTTCCGTGGAGCAAGTCAATGCCTTTCAAGCTTATAGGCAGAATGACCCATACTCCAACACCTATAATCCTGGGTTTCGGAATCATCCATATCTTTCTTACCGGAGCACCAATGTTCAAAATCTGCCACCTCCACAACAATCACAGGCGCCACAACAACCCCAGCAAAAATATTACCACCTCAATAGCCCTATAGGGCTAAAGAGTAGTACTAATATTTCTGATAATACATTGCAGGGTACAACTCCAGGGAAGATAGCAGCTCCAGATAAGAGCAGTAATGCTCCAAAGCCAACTATCAAACTACCATTCCCCAATCGACATTTGAAAACTAAAGTGAATAAGCAGTTTGGTAAGTTCCTGGAGATGGTGAAAGATTTACAGGTAACAGTTCCTTTCACAGAATTAATTACACAAATTCCTGCATATGCAAAATTTATGAAAGAAATATTGACTAGGAAAAGGTATATTAGTGAGGTAGAGACTGTCGCTTTAACTGCAGAATGTAGTGTCGTACTACAAAATAAATCTCCACCTAAACTAAAAGACCCCGGTAGTTTTTCTTTTCCTTGTCATATTGGCAATTTGAAGATTGATAATGCATTATGTGATCTGGGTGCTAGTGTTAGTATCATGCCATTGTCTGTGTGTTCAAAGCTAAATATGGGTAAATTAAAATCTACTAATATTACTCTGCAAATGGCCGACCGTTCTTTTAAATACCCCCTAGGTATTTTAGAGGATGTTCCCGTTAGAGTAGGTAAATTTTTTATACCTGTTGACTTTGTTGTTCTTGATATGGCTGAGGATTTGCAAACTCCAATCATTTTGGGTAGACCATTCCTTAATACTGCGGGAGCAATTATAGATGTATAAGGTGGCAAATTAACACTATCAATAGGGGACGACAATACTGTTTTTAATTTAAATAATGCCCCTAAAGCCCCATGATTAAGGAGAAGTGTTTAAGCATTGATGTGGTTGAAAACAATTATTCTAATGAGCCCCAAGTTCTTGTTAAAGATCCCTTGGTGGCGGTATCTTGTGTTGCATCTTCTACAGGTAAAACTAAGACATGGACGGAAGAAGTGGATGCAATAGAACGAGCTCTATATTGTGAAGGGCTTGGTTTTGATGATGAGGACGAGGAGCAAGGTGATCAGGTTGCGATAATTGAGCCCTTAATGAGAGTCCCACCTGATCGAGTAGTAGTGGCTCAGTCGAGTGGGGAACCAAGGCAATTTGAGCCTAAGGAAGTGCCCCTTGCAATTAATGATAAAGAACCTCCAGTACAAGCTACGGAAGATCCGCCCGATCGGGCGCGAAAAGAAGAAAGATTGTGGCCTTAATTTCACCCGATCGGGCGGGAGAAGAGGTTCGTATACGACAAATTTCGCCCGACCGGGCGCGTGAAAGAACTTTATTGAGGACACAAAATCGCCCGACCGGGCGCGCCCTCCCCCCATTCCCGCTTTATTTTTCTTTTTCCTTTTCTTTCCTTTTTCTTTTTATCTTTTGCCTCTTTGCCTTGTCTCTTTCTTAAAACCAGATGACGTTTAGCCATGCTAGGCTAATTCCTGAGCCAATGAGGACATTGTCTAATTCTGGCTTGGGGGAGATTTCGGATTGAGGTATGGTTTCGTTCTTTTATTGCTTTCTAGTATAGTTTTATTGCTTTCCTATATGAAAAATACAAAAAAATTGAAAAAAAAATTGAAAAAAATCCAAAAATACGTTCCAATGAATTGTGAATCATGCTTCCCTGTGCCCCATACTTGAAAATTTTGTTTTGATTCTTGGTATATGACGATGAATATTGTGGATTTGTTGATCATGATTTGAAGTTTGATTGCTTGGATGCTTTAACATGCGTCAATTTTGTCCAACTGCTTGTGAATATAGTGCTTGACTAGTTGATTTGGTTAGGAATGTGTGATAGTTCCTGGTATGTCAATGAATTTGAGTATTGACTTGTGACTATGAGTAATGTTTATATGATTCACTATTATGCACAATGTGGAGGATGAAGGCATTCATTCTTTTAGGTAGCCTTCAGACGATATTAGATACATTTGTTCCCTTCTTGCTACCCATGTTGTTGCTTGTGCCCTTTTTTTGTTTATTTAGCCACATTACGAGCCTATTTAGCCCCATTGGTTACTAGTCCGAAGCTTGGCTTGGGGGAGCTATTAGTTGGTGAGGTGAGGGAGTTGTGGTATGCATATTATTAGCACAATGTGGGAATAAAAGAAGAGTGAATAATCTTTTGATTTTGTGATTGGAAAAAATTGTTGGTAGTTTGTGTTTCAAAGTTGAAAATTCCAATGTGAGATGAAAAAAAAACAAAAGAAAAAAATATTTCAATGTTCAAGTGTTCTATGTGAGGGTTACTCAAAAAAGAAAAGAAAAAAAAAAGGAATTAAAAAAATCAAGTCAAAGTATCGAAGAATGAGTTCAAAGTTTGTTTATTCACTCTAGTTCTATATTATCATATCTTTATGAGTGAAATTTGTAAGTGTTGGGATTGTTTGATATGTTTGGAGTTATATTTGGTGAACTTTTTTTTGGAGTTGAGTATGTTGGAGATGATTAGTCATTATTTATTTTTGACCTTGGGTTTTATTAGGTTTTTGCTCCCTTAAGCATAGCTTTTCTCTTACATTTCCCAAATATTTTCTACCCTTTACCCTAACCTTACATTACAAGCTTTAAAGACCTTCCGACCTTGTGCATAGAGTTGTGTGGATGTGAAAGTGTTGCCTATCAATGCAAGGAATGATTTGACATATTCCGAGTCGACTACTAGGTTGAGTGCTTGTCTTTTTAAACACACGAGAGTGTGAGTTGGGAGGGCATTGTTCACATAAAGGGGTTGGGATGGAGAGCGATCGAGTACATCTTTTACTCGCCACATAAATGAGAGTCGAGTGTGTGAGCACTAGTCTTGAATTCTATATGCTCTTGTGGTTAGCTCTACTTGACAATTGATTAAGGAGGACGAGTGATTAGATGGATGAGATTGGTTGATGTTGAAGCATGTTTATTAGATTTTCTTGGATTGTTTGGTCTTGATTTTGACTATTTGGGGTGAGGCATGTATTTATTTATTCATTGATGAGATCTTTGCTTAGGGACAAGCAAAGGTTTGGCTTGGGGGAGTTTGATATGTCCATTTTATATAGTGTTTTGCCCCCGTCCCTTGGTCATAATTAGTAGTGTTTTTGGCTCTTTAGGGCCACTTTTATTACTAATATGTGTTTTCTAGTGTTTTCGTAGTTTTGGTTGAGTTTTATAGGGAATTGCACTCTTGGAGCATTTTCCCGGGATTTTATGAAGCGACTACGAGCATTGGAGGAGCACGACCATCTTTCGTAGCCCAAGATCGGTTAGAGTCATCGAACCGGTGATTAAGGGCTCGACTTATGAGAAGATGAGGCATTGGACCGAATGATTAAAGCCCCAAGGAGGATATTTGGTTTGGGCCGAGTTACAAGCCTAAACAAAGAGTCCAAGTAGCCCGAAGTGTCATCGCTCGGTGCAAGGGTCTCCGCCCGAAGGCGCGCCCGATCGGGCGCGAGAAGAGAAGCTCACGAAGAAAAAAAGGCGGGCCCGATCGGGCGATGCCTCGCCCGATCGGGCACGTGTTTCTGAGGAGAAGTTTAAGCGTCGTTTAAGTTGTTTTAATTTAGGATTTTCGAGCTTAGTTTTATATACGCTTTTGTTAAGCGAGTTTAGTATTCTTTTCTCCCTTCCCTTACTCTCTCTCTCTTTCTCTCTCTAACTTTTTTCTCTCTCTCCTCTTAAACTCTAGTATTATTTTCTTTCTCTACAACTCTTTGTTTAATTTCATCTCTTGTTTCCTTCAACTTTGGTAACGATTTCTTCTACTTTAATCTCATTTATTTTACTATATTTCTTTCATCATGTTTCCTTTAATTGCTTTGTTTAGTTTATGTTCAATTATGTATGAGTAGTTTTCTTTCTAGGGTTTATGGGGATCCATAAATAATATGAAGGGGTAATTTATTATTGTTAATTGTCAATGCTTGATTAATTTCCTATTGATTGATTTAATGTTATGCGGTTAGATTTGGCCAGATTTAATTCGTATGAGTTTAGCAATATTGATTCGAGATTCGAGAGATGAGAATTGATGTTTAGGCTTAGTTTCAATAGGCAGACTAATTTATAAATGGTTAGGTCGAGATTCGAGAGATGACATTTAATATCGGTAAATTAACTCTGTGATTGTAATACGTAGCGAAAGCCCTTTATGATCTGATTAATTGATGCATTGATGATTGATTATTATGTTTTACCCTGGAATATTATTTATTGGTGAACCTATGCCCTAGGTCTTTTATTCATTGATTTTCCTCCTACTTTTATTCCTTCCCATTTATACTCTTAGTAGTTTAGTTCCATTTTATAATAACAAATTGGTTACTTGATAATCTAGATTATATAGATTTATTAGGAATAAATTAACTCGTTTCCCAGTGGTTCGACTCCTCTTCCCTATCTGCATAGTTAGTGGATTTAGGTATTATTTTTGATTGGGTGATTATGACTTTAGCCTGTCAAGCTGCGCCATCACCGAATCTAACCGGCAAAACTATACTGCCTTCCTGCCTCATAGTTGAGCCATTAAACCCGATCAGTGGATAGGACACTTGCGTCAGATACTACCTTCCTATCATCATTTCGTTGAATGCCTGCATAAACAGGACATTGGCCGAACTCCCTCCGTCCACCAAGACTCGTTTGATGTCGGCCCCGTTAATTGTTGTTATCAACACTAAGGGATCATCATGTGGAAAGACAATTCCCCTAGCATCCTCTCTTGTAAACATCACATCAGGTATATCTGCCGATCGGGGGTAGCTATCGGCATCTAACGCATTCACTATATGGCGGTGCTCCGACAAATGCTTTCGTGCTCCACTTATTGTTCCTCCGTGAATTGGCCCACCGGTTATCACATCAATTTTCTTCCCTATTGACAATGGTGGCTGCCCACCATCTCCTTGCCGGCTTATTTGTACCTTCTGCCTTTCAGGCCTTGCCTCTAGCTGTTGACGTTCCAACTGCCGATACAGTGGTGGTTGATTTCCCCCCGTATGCAGGCGGTATTGAGTCAAATGATCCTTCCTTATCAGCTCTTCAATGTTGTCTTTCAATTGCGTGCATTCTTCAGTATAATGCCCGACATCTCGATGGAATATGCAATACTTCTTGGCATCTCTTCCTTTGGCCTTCATGGGCATGGGTCTCACCCATCCCTCCCTGTTCTGGTTGACTGAATATATGGTGGCTCTAGGCGTATTCAGCGGAGTATATGTGTTGTATCACATCGGCGCTTAGCACCCCTGACCTCCTGCCGATTTCCTCCTCCCCTCATTGGGTCCGGATTTTTCGGCCTTCCACTTCCTGAGGCTGCTCCCTCAAACGAATACTTCACTCTGTCTGTTGGGGCAACCCGGCTACTTGTTTTCATTAGCTCTTCGCTTTTTATGTAGTCGTGAGCCTTGTTAAAAGCTGCTGCTAGTGTTGACAAGTTTTTTCTTGTTAAGTACCGCTTAAACTCAAAGTCTTTAGGCCATTCATTAATTCCATAACGGCTATTTCCTGCTGTAACTTTGGAATTGTATTTGCTTCATTATTGAACCTTCTGATGTAGTCCCTTATAGACTCATCTGTTTTCTGCCCTACGGCCATTAACTCCCCATAAGTTCTCTGCCGAACGCTATTACAGATATATTGCCCCACAAACATCTCCATTAGCTTCTCAAAGCTATCCACTGTACCACTTCCCAGGTTGTTAAACCAATCTGCTGCTGCTCCGGATAGGGTGGTCGGAAAGACCTTGCACCAAACCGCATCCAAATTGGTATACAAAGTCATGTGCCCCTCATAGGACGTTATGAACCTGCTTGGATCACCTCTTCCATCATATCTTCATGTCGGCATTTTAACCTTTTCCATTGGCTAGTCCAATATTTCCTGTGTAAACGGCGATGCCCTTAACTGAACAGTTGTTTGGATCACCCCTTACCCCACATTCTGCGAGCTTCTCTGCCGTTGATTTCTAGTGTTAACGGCACGATTAGAGGATTGTGCCTCTATCTCTTGGGAGGTTGTATGCGTCCTTGGCGGCGACACTTCTCTACGCGGGTGCCTCGGCGAGCTCACCGCTTGGTTAAGTTGACTATCAAGATTTACAATGGGTACCCCTCCTGCTGCCGTGGTAGTTCCAGCCTCGGCTTCCTTCCTCTTCTTGCTCAGAGCTGACCTCACCTTGGCCGCTATCTCCAAATCCTCCGGGGTAAACTCGGCCATGGGATCTGCCACTGCATCAATATGCCGCTCTGGGGTTATCGGCATATTAAACTGATTTCCTTCTAGAGTGTGGGTTTCATCCTCTATCTCCACCTCTGGTTGCGTTCCAGTCCTAGGGTTGATTATCCTACTTGCTCCATTGTTACTTCCGGGTGTTTCTTTGTTACCAGCCATGATTTCTCTGCGTAAGGTCCTTAGGCGATAAAAGTAATCACTACCCCCTCCTTCTAGCGCCAAATTATTCCTATTCAGATCCGATCCGATTGCCCGTATCCTAGATCCGTGAAGACCCTATCGTCTGGCTAAGCACCTACATAAGAAGAGAGGATTAGCTAACCCCGGGGGTGAATCCGGGGATAACCACTCTGTTGATAAAGTTAGAAAGTGTTTGAGAGAAAAGAGAAGACGATATGAAGAGAGAAAAATGGAGAGAGAGAGAGAGAGAGTAATAAAAGCTACCTTTTAATTTGGAGAATCTTACCTATTTATAATGACTTCAATTGCTAGGTGGCTGGATGCCATGCAAACCACTTTATGCCAAGTATCGATTAACCAACGCCACATGCTCAGTTTTAAGAGGTGCCGATATCCATGCCGTTATGTGATGTCGCTGATATGGGTTTTATCATTATAAATCCAAACCCGTTTAGACTGCAAAAGAGTAGTTATCGGCACTGTACCAGATATCGATATCTTCCCATACAATAGTTACCTCAAAATTGTTCAAATAGCTGATGAATTTGGATCGGATCGGATAAACTTCTACACATTTCAGTGGGGTATTGGGGATAAAATCTTAGTGATAATGATTTTAAGCAAGTAGTGTAAGTAACTACAAGAAGTCAAGAAGCAAAAGATAGAAGTTTCAAGATGCAAGATCTTTCCCAACAAATCAAAATCCTTAATTCTACGTCATTGGTCTAATACTACTAAACTTTACTTCCAATAACGACTAATTAAGCTTACTTTTAATGAATGGAGTTGTTAATTTGTTATCAAAGAAACTAATTTAGCAAATTTAATTAAGTAATTAGATCATATGATGTAGACTAACCAACAAGACTACATTAGTTAATCGTGATTACAACCATCACAATTTTCTGGAAATTGTTCTCCGGATTACTACAAATCACTATGGCTTGCTTTTTCCCTTAGGTTTAAGGCATAGCACAGATAAACGTTGAATTTTATGGACATTGTTTGATTGAATTCTGAATTATAAGACAAACAAATTTGAAAAGAAGACATCGTAATTCATACTACTACCTCCGTTTCATGTTTTTTGCAACTTTGGAATATTTTATATCTCACAAATAATGGCCAAAGTTGCAAAAAACATGAAACGGAGGTAGTATAAAGTTAGCAAGTTTAGCCCCAAGTCTTAAGATTTGGATGTGACGTCATTTTTGGTGGTTCCCATTGAAAATGATGTCCTAAAACTCACTAAGATTTGTCCAAATTTATCAATTTAGCCCTAAAACTGAAATATATGGCATATTATTATTTTTTTTTATCTCTTTATATTTTTATATAATAACAACATTAATGAACAAAGTTTGGGGTGAGTCTCAATCTCAAGTCTTAAGTTGAATCTTGGAATTTCAAGACTCAACTTGAGACTTGCTTGGAGATTTAAGAAGAAAAATAGGGTAAGTCTTACACATAAGTTTTAAGACTCAAGATGATGATATCACTTCAAGTCTTAAGATTTGGGGCTAAACTTGCTCTACTTTATAGTATGAATTAAGATGTCTTCTTTTCAAATTTGTTTGTCTAATAAAATTGGTCATCTTATTTAAAATTTTCGAAATTTCCACATTTGACGTCTATTAGTCTATATCCACAAAATGTCAAAATGAGGTTAAAAAGGTCATTTTCTTCAACTAAATTTAATTTTTCATATAGGTTTTATGTGGAGTATTTATTTATTTAATCAATAAATTGATTTAATATGTCTATGATGATCTTATAACTTAAGGCATACACTTGATATCCTTGATGATAATGTAACTTCGGTTTATGATAACAAAAAATTAAACACATGCATGTTTATTTTGTAGATTTGAACCCGCAAAGTCTCATTTAAAATGTAGTCTTATATGTCCTTTGACAACCACAATTTTTTATAATAGACGACTGAAATTATTTATTTTTATTTATTTATTTTTAATTAGTAATTTTAGTGAAAAAAATTATTTTTTACATTTTAAAATATATTTTTATCTCCAGAAATTATTTTTTAATATTTTTGAAATTCTGAATAAAAAAAATAAATATATAATAATAAAAAAATAATCTTTAATTAACATCTATTTTAAAAAATTATGGTAGTCATAAGTCATAAGATTACATTAGGATTTCCATCATTATCTACGTAGTATTTTATCTTTTATCAAGACATTAACTTCTATTTTGTGTACATATTTAAACATTTAATCATTTTCTTATTGAGTATAACTTTAAAATTTTTATTTCATATACTTCATTTTTTTTAATTAGCATGACGAACATTTTTTTTAAATGAAGCATTGACCATATATTCGTACTACATAAATACTCTATACAAAGTATGTAAAAGTAACATACTCCCTCCGTCCCTTAATTACATTCCTACTTTCTTATTGGGTGTTTTAAAATTACATTCCTACTTTCCCTTTTAAGTAAGTGAATTTTTACCAAATCTCCCCAAATTATCCCTAAATAGTTATGATGTGACATTACTTTTATTATTTTTTCTGTTTTGCAATTAATGGTTGCACATAAACCATAATTTTCTCACTCATAACATTCTGATGTGCAACACTATAATTGAATATGGTTGGTCCTTTTATTTTTCATAAACAAATGTGATTGGTCCTTTTTCTTTTTAAAGGATTGGTGACACGTAATTCATTTAATATCATTTCATCTTTGTTTTATTCAAAGACAACAATAAATGTCTTGTAATTCCCATTGTACTTTCTAATCATGGGTTTTAAGGTTACTCCAAGTTCCTTAATTCACGTGTAAATTTAGAAATAGGAATGTAATTAAGGGACGGAGGGAGTAAAATTTTTATGCCCCCCCCCCCAAAAAAAAAAAAGTTTGTTATTTTTTTGCTTTCCTAATCTCAACATATAATTTCAAAAGTTAAATTTTCAATTATATTTACTAATACTAGTTATTCTAGTTTTTTTAAGATCAATGATCCATTTATAAGGAATAAATGATAATTTACATCTCATAAACTTGGCTCTCTCCTCTCTCTAGGGTTTTTATTTTTCTTGGCCGTTTAGGTCGAAAATAGTTTAATTTATTCGGAAATTAGACTATTTTCGACCCTTTTTCTTTGTTAATTCGCTTATTTGTTATTTGATTTATTTTGCTTTATTTTTTTCTCTCTGTTTGTGGGCGTCTATCCCATTTTTTTTGGGTTTTTCCCAATCTGGGATTTTGATTCTCGTCTATGGGTGAGAATTTTGTTTTTAGGGTTTTAATAATAATTGAAAAGGTGATTTGGATTCATATGGGTTCAGGGTTCGTCATCAACTCTACGATCAAAACATCAACGCAGACTGCCAAGTTCTCTACTTGGAAAGATACAAAGACATCGAAAATCACTACTTGCATCAAGTTTGAAGCGGTGGAGTGTGAGCTATGCTTGATATGCAATATAGTTATGATTTGATTGTAAAAGTTATGTTATTTACTCTAGATATGTAGTTTACAAATCTTTATTATTATTGTAAATGTTGTATGGCTATTTATTAATGATAATATTCTTCTTCCTGTAAAAAAAAAAAGAAAAAAAATAGTTATTCTAGTTTTAACCAATTTAAATGTGCTCTATGAGTCTATTCTAGAATTGTCTTCTTTCCACTCTCCCTTGTAAAATTTTATTTTTCTTGCCTCATTTGTATAGTTGAATTTCTTTGAAAACTACACTGTTTTCAACCCCCTTTGAAAATTACAGTGTTAGTTTTCGACCCTTTAACCTTACTTTATAGGTTTGTTTTCTCCTTTCAATTGTTTTTTTTAGGGTGTGTTTTATTCACCCAATTTTTACTGAACTTATCTAATCTTATCTGAACTTATCTAAACTTAGATTAGAACTTATTTTAGTTATAAATTGAACTAGGGTCGTAGCTCTGACTAACCCTTATCACAACTTATCTGAACTTATTTTTCCTGAACTTATTTTATCTGAATTTATTAACCCTTATCTAAACTTAGGGGTTGTTTGGTTGGGGTAATAATCAAAGGGAAAGGGAATGAATAGGCCCTATTCCCTTTGTTGTTGTTTGTTTGTCACTTTTTCTCATTCCCTTTACCCATTTTTATTTTTGAGTTTACCGAATTTTATTCCACACTTATTCCCCACCCCCCTAGCCTTTTCCATTTCCTTTCCATGGACATCACCTTCAATCTTAGAAAACCAGAACCACCGGCAACAACCACTAAAGGCCACCGGCAACAACCATTAACTGATTAGCCTCCTTCGACCACTCCCTCCTTCAAACACACTTTCCCGACCACCACTACCGCTCCCTACACGCGCACGTTTCCGCTGACCACCATGAATCGCTGCCCCTCCTCTCTCCCCGAAAAGCCCTCCCCTTCCCTTGAAAACATTCACCACCCACAAAAAACCGTCAATAAACTCCTTCCCTGGCGGTTTTTCGCGGGTTTCTAGGGTTGGTGGTGAATGTTTTCAGGGGAGGGGGAGGGCTTTTCGGGGAGAGAGGATGGGCGGTTAAGGGTAGGGGATGTGCGGCGAGGGACGACGAGTGAGGCTGGGTGGTGGGGTTGCTGAAAAAGGTTTCTAAGTGAAGGATATTAATGGTTCTGTGGTGGTGGTGGTATGGTGGTTCGATTGGTGGTTTGTTTCTTTCTGTTTTTTGTAAAACAAACAACATTGTATATGGAATGGTTTTTCATTCCATTCTCTTTATTTCCCTTTGTTCATTCTATTCCGTTTATCCTGTGCAAACCAAACGACCCCTTATTTTTCCCAAAATAAGTGAAAATAAGGTTAACATAGCTTAGTCTCCATCTATTCTATTAACTAATAGTAAAATAAAACGTTGCTGACATCCTTCCTTTTCCAAATTATACACAAGTCACTCTCACATGAATTTTTTCTATATATATATATAGTATTGTGAGGCACGATGAAATGTCTCACAACTACTCTCTCCCGTCTCATAATATAGTTCTTTTTCTATTTTGGAGATCCAAAATTTCATGTTTCTATTTTTGGATAGTATGTAAAAATCATTATACCCTCAAAATTACCCTTAAATTTTGCACATGCTTTGTACTTTTTTACATTTTCTCTCTCTAACTTCTGTCTATAATTGTATTTTTCACGTTTATTAATGTACTTCATCCACTTTTTTTCCTAATTCTTAAATACCGTGAAAATACACAAACAAGAACTATATTACGGGACTTAGGAAATATTAAAAAAATAAAAAGGTACAATAAAGAAAGAGAAAGGAGAAGAGAGACGGGAAGAGTGAAAAAGATTATGTGGACCCCACTAATACTTTTCAGACATATGTTCACGTGCAAAACAGACAAAAATTTATAGGGATCACTACCACTTAATCTATATTTTGTTCCACTGAAATTTCAGTTGAATTTTTTTTTTAAAACCACTAATAATACTATATTTTATACCACTGAGAATGTATTTTGTTCCACTAAAGCTCCAGTGATACAATTAAGCATCTCAATAAAACATCTCTAAAATGACGTCTGAAATGCCTACATTGTCCTTGCGAGACAACCCTCCGTCTGAAAGCCCTCATATATATATGTATATATAATAGAAATTACTTACCATGTATACAAACAAATTTACGGAGTAAATAACTTTATTTCTCCATATTGTAAACAAATTTCACAATGCGTTTGTTTAAAATCGTGTATCGCACTGGAACTAAACTAGTGTTAGAATATTCTACACATTTTGTGGATTATTAATTCTCTTATAAAAGATACAATGTGAGGTTTTTTGGGTTTTTTTCCTTCGTCTTTTCAGGTCGTCAATTATTGGGATGATGATCTTAATAAATCATCAAAATGGCTTAGGTCTTTGTATTAATTTTCAATCCAAATAATTATAGCACAAAATCAGATTTTGAGGCCTTCAATTTACTTGGAATGATGTAAAATGACATTGAAGAACATTGTTCGCGGCAATTATATAGAATGAAGCAGGTGAGCTATTGAAGTTGGAGTTGGGTTCAAGCATACATTGAATATCATGTTAATTCTCTTAATTCTTGATTTTCAAATCATAATCAGTATATGACTCCATAAGACTTATGAATAGGGAAAGCAATATTAAATGAGTTTCTGCTAACCCACTCTACCCGAATTTAAAATAAGGACGAAAACCCGAGTTAAATGCATGAGAATTAAGAAGCAGACGACAAATTAAATGAAGTGGAGGATGGATCGGATCGAATGTAGATGAAACTTAACATTACCCGCTAACCATTCACCTACCCGTTTAACATGTACTACCTCTGATTTTTATTATTTGCAACTTTAAAATATTTTATAGGAAAAATAGACTTTAATAATCCCAACTATTGCCGATTTACTTCTAATAATCCTTGCTAAGGTTTATTTTTCAATAATCCTACCTATGCCCTCACATTGCCTCCAACAGTCCCAAAAACCACCTGCTGAAAGGGTATTTTTTTTTTTTTTTTTTTTTTTTTTTTTTGCTTTTAAAATGTCACACGTCAACACATGATTAGTCTAATATTAAAAAAAAATAATTTAAAAACAAAAACAATCCCAGCAGCCCTCCACCGTGAAATCAACCCACAGCCCACAGACAAATCAATCGACAACCCACCAGATACCGGCCGGCCACCTCTCTAACATCCTGAAAATGGCCGGCTAGCCTTCCCAACCCCTAAACACACACAGCCGACCCACCCCCACCCCCTTCGATTAACACACCCCCATCCCCATCCCCTTCGCCAGAAACTCGAAACAAAGAAAAAAATAAACCTTTAGCGCCGCTCCTCCAGCCCTCCCACACCCTCGAAATCGCCTAGGGGGCCGATTTTGATGGTTGGGGAAGGGAGGAGGGTCGTTTTCAACGGTGGGGGAGGTTGTTTCGAGGGATGGTGTGTGGTTTGACGATAGGAATTGGCTGGCTAGGCTGGTTTTCTGGGCTTAGGAGGGGTCGGCCGACCGTTTTCGGGGGTTAGGGGGTTGGCCTTGGCGTTTGCGGTGGCATAAGGGGAGGGGGGGTGGCTGTTAGGGTTTTCAGTTTTATTTATTTATTTATTCTTTATAGACCAATCACGTGTTGACACGTTTATTGGTTACATGTTACAACAAGTCATTGACTTGGTGTTGACCGGTTGGGACTGTTAGAGGCAAAGTGGGGGCATAGTTAGGATTATTAAAAAATAAAAATAAAAAAAAAATAAAAAAAAAACCTTAGTTGGGATTATTAAAGTGTATTTTTCCTATTTTATCTCTCACAATAATATACCAAAATTGCAAATAATAAAAATCGGAGGTAGTATTAAAATATTTTATCTAAGAATTTTAATAATAAAAAAATATGAAATGTGCAAGAAAATTACTTTATATTATTATTGTTTCCATTTTTATTAATAAAATAAAAAAATATTGTATAAATAACCGAAAATTAGAGTTTATGTGAGTTTTTTTTACTTTAAATACTCATCCATTAGTTATCCACTCCACCCGTTTCATCCGCGGATGATGGACAAACGGATATGGATGATGGATGAAGCGGGTGACAGAATGATGTGGATGGAGCGATTAAAATAATGAATGGATGTGGGTGAAGCTCCATCCAATCCGAATCCGATCCATTGCCATCACTACTTATGAATTTATGATTAATAATCTTTCCGTTAGAAATATAAACATTTGCTATCATATATTTCCCGCATACATTGGGAAATATTATTTATTTATTTACTTTTTTTTTTTTTTTTTTTTGCAACATTAGATATGGAAAATTGGCTTTAAATAATACCAACTTTTTTTTAAAGGGGGCGTTAACTTTCTCTCTTCTCTCTCCTCTCCATGGTTACTCGATTTTGATGGTTTTTCTTCCTTGAGATCGTTAGCAATGGCGAAAAAGAAGAAACAAACTACTCATTTTCCCCAAAAATACTCTAAATTCGAATCATATAGCTCCAATTGATAAAAATTCTGGAAAATTTGAGGAATTCTGGAACTCTTTTCAATCCTTCTTCAATTAATGATGTTGATGAACTGGTTACGCCAGTTTCTGGAACAGTGCATCCATTTGTTGGATTAATACCCCGGAGTGACGCTGAGGCCATTGCTGCAACCCATGGCCTCAATTTTGGCTCAATTTCGAAGGATTCCAATCGAACAGTAACTAGGGTTTCATCAGTTACTGTTCCATTGGATCCTGAGCTTGATACTGCTACTTTGCCAGTCCCGAGTGCTGCTATGCTGAATGCTGGTCTTCCTAACCGATTAGAGAATGTGGTAGCTGCTTCTTCTAAGTGGGATGCCATATTTCGAGGGAAACTTGCTGCAAAAGGATCCTCCCTATCCTATGTAGCTCTAATCCTTAAGGAAGGTAAGCCTGTTACTAAATTAGACTCTGCTGATTTGCTGGAGGGTAATAAGAAGTGGTGTAATGCTGTGATTTTTTATGTTGTTGGATTCTACTCTACAATTACTGCTGTTCATAGGTATATAGCTCAGAATTGGACTGATTTTGCTAAGCCAGATATATTCTAGCATGATGATGGTTATTTTATCATCAATCTTCATTCTGCTGATGATAACTTGAATACTCTTTTGTGTTCTGGACCCCACATGTTTTATGGAAAACCTGCAATTGTTAAGCCCTGGAGTGAGAAATTTGATTTTCACTCTGAGGTTCTTAGAACAGTTCCTCTTTGGGTGAAGTTTCCTAACTTACCCTTGAATTGTTGGGGTGTTGATACCCTAAGTAAAATTGGTAGTTTATTAGGAGTCCTTATCTGTGCAGATGAGTGCACTTCCAGACAACTTAGGGTATCTTTTGCTAGGATTCTTATTGAGGTGGATGTGACTAAGGCATTGCCTAATTCTGTCTGGATTGAAAGCCCTGCTGGTGATACTGTTGAGTTAAAGGTTCAGTATGAATGGAAACCCCCATTTTGTAAGAAGTGTGATAAGGTTGGCCATGATTGCTCTTCCCTGTTGGCCATGATTGCTCTGCCCCTAAGGCTCCTCAGGCCAAGCAGACTGGTCATCCAAAGGGAGAGGCTGCTCATAAATAAAAGCAAGTCTGGGTTCCAAAGGTCCAGACTGTTGTTCCTCAAGGAACTGATGTTCTATCAGAATCTGTTAAACCTGCTGACCCTCATATCACTACCCCTGCTCAAGAACATTTGGTTAATTTTAATGATGGGTGGAGACTGGTGGGAAAAAAGAACAAACCTCAGGATACTAGACAAACTCAACAGGTTGTGACTAGGGTGAATGCCTATAATGCTTTATTGGCTGATGAGGTGGCTGCTATTCCTAGCGGGGGTGATGGTAATCCCCCTTTAGTGCCATGATTATCACATCCTGGAACATTGGGGGTCTTAATGACCCCAATAAAGTGACTTCTGTCAAGCAGTTACTTAGAGATCAGGCTATTGATGTTATTGCTACTTTGGAAACTAAAGTGAAACTGCATAATCAACTCTCAATGCAGAAAAAGTTTGGAAGATGTTGGAGATAATGTTATAACTATACCTACTCCCCTAAAGGAAGAATTTAGGTTGGGTGGAAATGTGATATTGTTAATTTAGATGTTTATGCTGTTTATGAGCAATTCATTCATACTATAATTACCTCTAAGGATCTGAAACATCAGATTGCTTGCACTTTTGTTTATGGTCTTCATTCTATTCAGTATAGAATATTCAAGGTCTTGGGCAGATTCTACTTCCTTGACTCTGCTTAGGTGATTTCAATACTATTCTCCTTTCTCATGACAGGATTAATGGTAATGCAGTTACTGACTATGAAGTTAAGGATTTTCAGAATTTTATTCAAGACTTGGAACTTGTTGAAATTAAGAGTAAGGGTTGCTTTTACTCTTGGAATAATAAAGGTCATGGCTCTGATAAAATTGCTTCTAGAATTGATAGAGGTTTGGTCAATGAAACTTGGATGCTGTCCTTTGGGCATGTAGAACCTTAGTATCTTCCTCCAGATCTGTCAGATCATTCTCCTGTTCTTATTGATGTTGGTCCTGCTACTTTTGGTAAGGATAGGCCTTTTAGATTTATGAACTACTTAGCTTCTCATGCTGATTTTAGTGATACTGTGCAGATTCATTGGGATGTTCTGTTACTGGTAAACTTATGGTTTCAGTGTGGAATAAGTTGAAATCTGTTAAAGTTGGGTTGAAGAATTTATCTGCAAAACACTTTTCTAAAGTTCCTGAGTTTCTTGATGATGCCAGGAAGTCTTTACATGATATTCAGTCTCAACTTGCTACTGATTACACTAATCTTAGCTTGTATGCTCAGGAGTCTGAGTCTGTTGAGAAAGTGAAATATTGGATAAACACTTAGGAGAGTATTTTGAAGAAAAAATTAAGGGTTGACTGGATTAAGTTAGGGGACACTAATTCCCACTATTTCTTCTATATCTTAAAGCAAAGACAAAGTAGTAATAAGATTGACTCCATTTATACTGATGATGATATTCTTCTGAAGGATCCTGAGTTGATTTAGAATGAAATTTTAGATTTCTATTAGAAGCTTTTGGGGTCTGCTGCTACTTCTCTTCCTGCTGCTGATATTAGTACTCTTAGTGCTGGGAAACAACTGGATGCTGATGCTTGTTCTTTTCTTACCAAACCTGTCACTTTTGTTGAAATTGATCAAGCTTTGGCTTGTATTGATGATGATAAGGCTCCTGGTATTGATGGTTTTAATGTTGTCTTTTTCAAGGCTGCTTGGAGTCATATTAAGGGTGATGTGTATAGGGCTATTCTGGATTTCTTTGATCATGGTATTGTTGCCAAGCAATGGAACTGTACCACTATTACTCTTGTGCCTAAGGTGCAAAATCCTTCCTATGTCAAAGAATATAGGCCCATTGCCTGATGTACAATGGTTTACAAGCTCATTTCAAAAATTATCACTGCTAGAATGGCTTAGATTATTGATTCCGTTATCAGTAATGCTCAAGCTAGGTTCATCCCAAGTATGCACATTGGTGATAATATTCTCCTAACCACAGAGCTTATCAAAGGTTATTCTCATAAGTCCATAACTCCTAGGTGCATGCTGAAAATTGATTTGAGGAAAGCTTATGACTCCGTTGAATGGGGCTTTCTGAGATCTGTTCTTGGAGAATTAGGTTTCCCTAACTTATTTATCACTTGGATTATGGAGTGTGTTACTTCTGTTTCTTACTCAGTGACGATAAATGGGTATCCTTTTGTTCCCTTTTCTGGTAAGAAGGGTTTGAGACAGGGTAATCCTATGTCTCCCTTTCTTTTTGCTATCTGTATGTATGGAGTACCTCTCTAGATGCTTGATTGAAATGACTGTTAACCCCAATTTTAATTTTCACCCTAGATGTGAAAAATTGGGGATTACTCACATGATATTTGCTGATGACTTAGTTCTCTTTTCAAGAACTGATACTTGTTCTGTTCAGCTTCTTCTTCAGGCTTTTCAGAAATTTTCTTTGGCTTCTGGCCTCTCAGCTAATCTGGAACAGAGTGATGTTTATTTTGGGGGCATCTCTGAAAGTGAACAAGCTTCTCTTTAGAGTATTTTGGGTGTTAATATTGGCACTTTACCTTTAAGATATCTTGGTGTGCCTCTTTCGGCTAAAAAGCTTACTATTTCTCAGTGTAGGCCTTTGGTTGAGAGGGTTACAGCTAGGATTGACACTTGGACAGCTAAACACTTGTCTTATGCAGGTAGGCTTCAGCTTGTAAAGAGTGTTCTGTTTGGAATTCAAGCCTATTGGGCTTAAATTTTCATATTGCCTAAGAAGATTCTTAGAGAGATTGAGTCTAAATTCAAGTGTTTCTTATGGACTGGAAAAGTTCATCCTTCTAAGAAAGCTTTGGTGGCTTGGAAGTTTATGTCTTAACCTAAAACCTGTGGTGGCTGGAATATCACTTCTTTGGAAGATTGGAATAAGGCTGCTATCACAAAGATCCTTTATGACATTGCTCACAAATCTGATAATTTGTGGGTAAAATGGGTTCACATTCACTATTTTGCTAGGAAAGATTTCTAGTCTGCTGCTATCCTAAAGAGAGCTTCCTGGGTTCTTAAAAAGATTATGTCTTGTAGGGATATAATCAATGATATTGGGGGATGGTCTGCTGTTATTTTCAGAGGCAAAATGAGCATTAAAAAGCTCTATAATCTGATCAGACCTCAAGGTCCTAGAGTTCCTTGGAAAAGAATCATCTGCAATAACCAAGCTTCTCCTAAAAGGCTCTATTGATTGTGATCCTATTTGCTTTCTGTGTGCAAATGCTAATGAAACTGTGAATCATTTATTCTTTGAGTGTCCCTATTCTAAGTGTATCTAGTCTTCTGTGCTGCTGCTTCTGGGTTTTTCTAGACCTATTTTGTTATTTGTTGCTGAACAACAGTGGGTTGCCAAGTGTTGCAGGAAGTCAACTGTCAAAAACAGGTTGATTTTTATGTTGTTTGCTGAAGCTGTGTACAATATTTGGATGCATAGGAATGCTATGATGTTTACTGGTGATTGAAAAACTCCTGAGGCTGTTCTTTGAGATATTGTTTTTTTAGTTGCATAGAGATGTAATGCTAGTGATAAGAATTTTCTTTTTATGTAATTCTGCTTCTTTTTGTTTTGTATGGTCCTTGTTCCTTGAAACCCTTCCTAGAAGGTGGTCAGGGTTCTTGAGTCCAACTTGTCTGTTCCTTTCTCTTTCAAGAACCCTTCCTAGAAGGTGGCTTGCCTGAGTTTGGAACTTTGGGTGGTTGGAAGTGGCCTGTTATAGGTCTTGTGGTGTTTTGGTGTTGTTTTGTTGTTTATAGCTTTGCCTTTGTAAGTTGTAACTCTTTCTCATTTTGGTAATAAAATTTCTATTTACCAAAAAAAAAAAAAAATACCAACTTTAAACAGTGTGTGTAAATTAATACGAACTCAATTATTTGCTATTAGTGGTACCACCTTTATTCTATATGTGCAAAATAGTACGCTAAAAAAGTATTTCGAGGAATATTCCGTCTATATTTATTAATTTTCTGTTTTCCTTTCAAACTACATATTATGTTAATAATTTCCTTTAACATCCAAATTGATAACGCCCTACCCTAGTCTTTTTTTTATTTAAATTGTTAATATGTATTTAATTTTTTTTTTTTCAAAATACATATAGTAATTTCTACTACCACACAATAGTAAAAATGGTATTTAAATTTTAAATGTATTATTATTTTGATATTATTAGTTTTAAAAATTGTTTAAATAAATTAAAAAATTCCCCTCTTTATTTTGGTTGGTGAATTTGGGGAAATTTTGGATTTTTGAACTAATTAGATCAACATAATAATGCATTTAAATACCCTATTTACTATTGCATGATATTAGAAATTACTACATGTATTTTTTTTTTATTAAAAAATATTTAAATTTATATTGGAAAAAAAACAAAGGGGTGGGTAGGGCATTATTAATTTGGATTGTAAATAAAAATTGTTAACATAATATTTATTTTGAAAATAAATAGAAAATTAATAAAAATAACATAAAGTAATAATAAATACAGACAAAATATTCCTCGAAATACTTTTTCATTAACCAGAGTACTATTTTGCACATATAGTGTAAAAGGTGGTACCGCTAATAACAAATAGTTGAGTTCTTATTATTTTGCATACACTGTTGATAGTTGGTATTATTTTAAGCCAATTTTCCCATTAGATATTGCACAATTTTAGGAGAAATAATATAAGATGGTGACCAAAAAATGAGTTTTATAATATAAAGTATATATTGTTAGTGGGGATATATTTAATTGTTAATAGGAGAGGGAGATAATAAAAAAGTACTCTGTAGTGTAAGTGGGTAGAAGAGAGAAATATTAAATAGTAGTGGGTGCTTAGCAAATAAGAAAGTGTTGCAATTATTATGAAACGGATATAAAAGGAAAACGTTGTGATTATTACAAAACGGAGGAAGTGTTGGACATGAATCAAAGTTTTGAATTTTATGTACTGTGTGAGTAATGCACTTATCGTGAAGCAGATTCATCCAATACTTTGTGCTAAAAAATATTTTGAAGAAAACCTTGTAAGATTTATAACATTTTTGGATCTCTAAAATAGATTTATATGATATTTGTAAGAAAAACTTCTAAGACCCAAAAAATAAAAATAAAAATAAAAACCTTCTAAGACTTCAATATTGTATGTGTATCAATCTATCTTTGAGATAGGGTTTTCATGACAAATATTCAAGAAATTAAAACACTCAAACAAATTAAGGAAACTTATCCTCCTTATTATTTGGAATATTTGAAAAAGGCGAAATGCTATTATATTCTACAATCAGACCTTTAATATCTGTAGGATTTAGGATTTTCTACCAAGCGCAATTTGCATTTTAGTAGTGGCAACAAAGATTGAAATCTCATCTCATAGACACCTTTTCCTCCAAGGGAACTCCCATTCTAAGATCCCATAATCATTCTCCTCATAATTACTTACGTACACCTCGCTCCCCCCAACCCCTCCTCCCTAACAACTTCTTCAAACTCAACGATTATGGTTTGATTCGCAATAACTCAGTAGCACAAGGAATCATCATCATATCAATGATAGCCAGCAATTGGCCCTCATCAAGGCTTATACATTCAATCTCAGTACACAAAAGTGTTCATAGCAGAAGTTACAATTCTTTATAAAGGAATCCAACTAGCTTTCCAATGTGGCATTTAGAATATTCAAATTGAAATAATAATTTTTTAGTCATCAACTCAAGAAAAGATGTTTGGGCAGTGTCTTAGTAAATCGAGCAAATTATCAAAGGCACTCGTTCTTACCCTACTAAGTTTCTTAAATGGAGTATCCGGCCAAGACATCTATCGAGACAAATTATGCAGCAGATCAACTTGATCGCTAGGCCGTCATTTAGTATATGATAATATGGATTTTGGTGTTTGTAATAGCTCTAGCTTATTTATTATTCTTTCTTGTGATACATTAAAAACGCCCCTCGTAAGACGCATTATCGGTAATTTTAAATAATTAAAGCTGGTAAGCTAATTGAATTATTATGAAACCTAGTGATCTAGTCAACTTAAATTAACCATTAGCTTAAACTTGTATCAAAATCAATTTTTGTTTTAAGGATGAAGACCGCAAATCCTCCCTCTCGGTCAACCATAGATCACCAATTATGTTTGCTTAATCTGTGTGCTGGATTAGTGGATTTAAATTTGATATTGCCTTTTTTCCTTCACAAACTTTAGAGTAGATATTTGTTGTCGGTTTGCCGCAAAAATCCAAAATAGCATGACTATAGTTTAATTTAGAGTAGTATGGTATCTCATCATTCTTATGTACGTCATACTTCCTCCGTTTTTATTTGGTTGCAACACACCCTTTTAACACGTATTTTAAGAAAGATATTAGACTAGGTAAACGGATAAATTAATTTACAAAATTTTACAACCTGTGAGAAGAAAGGGATAAGTTGCTACGGTTTAAATTTTATATTTTAATTCATTCGTTTACCTAGTTTAATCACCTTCTCGAAAAGCGTGATAAAAGATGTGTTACAAGTATTAAAAAAAACAGAGGAAGTATATAATACGGAGTAATAATTTAATTTCTAATTAGCACAAAAGTGAAAAAACCGGATTATTGACTAATAATCTGACACATGTTGCAACAAGATTTTATACAATAATTTTTTTTTTTTTTTTTTATTTTTTTTTTTGACAAAGGATACAATAAATTTTTTTGGATGCGAAAGGGTATCAATACAAATTACAAATAAAAATGGAAGATAAGAACATGCAACCTTTTATACATAAATTTTTGACAAATTAAGGATAAATTAAAGAGCTAATAGTATATTAGTATGGCCTCCTTATTATTCATCAATAGGTAGAATAATATTAATACAAAGCTTACGATTATAAGACAGAAAATAATCTTCCTAAAAGACATAATCATAAATCCTAGAGATTTATTCACTAAATAATATCCTCAATTCTCCTAATAATATTAACCTCAAGATTAGAAAATACAAAAATTCTCCAAAAAGATGGATGTATTTTAATTTATTGTAGGACGGGTTAAAGTTATCATTAAAATATTTATAGTTATCATTTATTCTGCTTTTCTAATAACAAACTTTATCTTACAAAAACTTAGTATAATGTAGTAGATTAATCATAGTAGCCTTTACAGTATGTAATCGTAAATCTATAAGAAATTACACATTAAAATAAAATTTAAACCAATCACAAATTAAAAGTTATTCTTTGACCGTGAAGGATAGCTCAACTGGTTAGAGCTTCCCTCTCAATTTCAAGAGATCATGGGATCATATCTCACCTCCGTCCTTGTGGCTCTCTAAAAACAGACACACACACACACAAAAAGTTATTCTTTAAAGTGTTAAAGTTACCATAAAAATAGTTAAAATTACCCTTAAACTGACTATCTGACAATAAAATTGATGTACAACCATTTTACACAAGACTTAACCTAGAAAATATATCACATTATAGCCCTATAGGCCTTTTAGAAATATTTGTAGAAACATTTTAAAAATACTTATTTGTGTGAGGATCACAAATCATCTGTACTACGTATACGAGTATTTGACTTAGATATTTTGAACAATATTATTGGTATAATTAGAAAGATATTATTTGAAGTATATACTAGAAGCCACTATAAATTTAATACGTACCCATCACTTAGCCATTGATATTTTGAGGGTATATATGTGTAAGGACCTCAGATTATTTGCACTTTTTGACTTTAATTAGATATATTGGAACAAAGAAAAATTAATTATTAAAATATACTTGTAAGTTGTAACAAACTACACATCTGTAAGTCTCATCACTTAGCTTAGCCATCGAGTATAATGAGGATGCGCTCCTGAATATATACGTATTAATTTAACATAATTTCATAATCATTCAACTATCCAAAGTCATGAACATAATATTACCCGTATATATGCATGGGGATGGAGTGGCAACTACCACAAATGATTAATGATTTTTAAAAAAGCAAATAAAAGCAGTTTTACTTTCTACTTTTCCATATGATGATTCACTTCAAGTATCATACCTATCATGCTTAGAGGTGTCAATTTGAGTACGTCACTATATTGAATTCAGTTAAGTATAGTCAGATCGGATCAAATCTGGGTTAGAATCATGTTAATCATTGTCCCCATACAAGTCAGATCCGAATCGGGTCATTTACAGGTTGCCAGATTAGTTTAGTCGAGTCGATATTTAACGTCTTTAATCATTGCTTATTAGTAAACGAATAAAGGGTGCAGTAACCCTTTGAAATTTAATCGTTGATCTGTACACCCGGGCAAAAACGACACTGTCCAAAAAATAAAACGCAGGCAACAAACAAATTAAAAAAACGCAGAAAGAACATAGTGGTTTGGAACAAAGAACATTCTGCTAAAAAAGAACATGTAGATGTAAAGCAAAGAATGCGAGTTTTTTTAGGTATATTCAGTAAATTTCGGAAAGGAATCAACCAAATCCCACATTAATTGATACAATCTTTTCAAGAAAAATTAAGATTCCAAAATAATTTTTTCATTTTATAATTTTTTTCTTTTTAAAAATATTTCAAGATTTTATTTTCAAAATTCAAAATTTAAATTCAAAAATTCATTTCATATTTAAAATTTCAGTTACCAATATTTAATTTGATTTTCTTTAATTTAAAAAATCTCTACCAAAATCAATCATATTCTTTCAGCAATTTTTTTTAATGTAATTATTATAATATTCACTATAATAATAATGGTCATGTGTAATTCTTGTGATATTTTTTTTTTTATATATTTTTATAATGTTCTTTATTAGAAATTTTTTTTTTTTTTGGTTGCTTCTTTATTAGAAAATATGATGAACTTTATTTTGTATGTAAAGTACTACGGAGTATTAATTATTAACACAATTTTTCTTCCATATGTCCACTATTAATATTATGATTTTTATTAGACCTTTTGATAAAATATTTTAAATGTCCATGTTCTCTAACTGTAATTGTAATGAACATTTGTTGTCATGTAATATTCATTGCTTATTGTGAAAATGTTTATTAAATTTTTGTTTGGACCATCCTTGTTAAATTTTAATATTTAAATTTAAGTATTGCTTATTACATAATATAATCATGTTATTTATAAATGTTATGGATGTTCTTTGGATCTGAAAATCAATCATCAATAAATGATGTCCTAAAAGAATATCTCCATCAACCATCATGATCCTGAAAAAAAATAATGTACACAATTATTTAATGTTATTAACATATAAAAATATAAATTTAAAAAATAATATTCAAGATGAATAGTTTAATAATTAAAAATGATGTAAAAACTCATTTTAAAATAATATGTGCTATATCACTCAATAGCCAAAAGAACATAAGAGTTAAAACAAACCAACATGAAAATAGAAGAACATATTATTCAAGTAAAAAGAACATAGTTCATATTATTGAAACACAAAGAACATTATACCTTAAAGAACATAATTTTGTAATGTAAAGAACATATAGTTTAGACTCAAAGAATATATTAATCGGACTTAAAGAACATATTCCATTACAATTAACAAATTGAATGCATGATAAAGGAACATTCATCATAATCAGAAGAACATCATCTTCAACCTTTGAAAATAATACAAAAACATTTAAAAAAAAACAATTTCCTTTGATTACGAAATCTACAAATTATGAAATTTAATAATTTAAAAGAACATTATCACTAGCATCAACATCGTAATTATAATTATAAATTTTAATACGAAAAAACCTAAAAAAAATAAATTACCTTCACATTTGATTATGAAATCCTCAAATTCATCTTCATTATTAACCGAATCTTCATTCTCATACGTATTATCAACAAATCTGTAATGTAATCATGTCGAATTTCTTACACCCCGCCATTAATTTTCTATTCTAAAAGTTTTCTCTCTCTAGAAATTCTCTCTGTATTTCGAAATTGTAATTATATATCTCCAAAAATATCAAATCTATTTTTGAAAACTATTAATATAGGGAATAACTAACCAATCCCTTAAATTAAGGAGGAATCATTTTAAAGAAAAAAAAAGCTGAATTGAAAAATGCCTTTATTTTTTACAGGATGTACCGTGAGCATGGTACACCCTGGTGTACTATGCAAATTTCATTGAAATTTAGGTTACTAATACATAACTCATAAATATTTTCTAAATTATAAATTATTTAGAAATAACTTCGTATAATAAAATTATGGAATAATTGGTGTAATTAGAATATAATTCAACTTAACCATGTCTACTTTTGGCTCTTCATTCATATACTCATAAGGGTTGCTTCTATTTGTAATTTTCCCCTTTGTATTAAGTTTAAAATAGGTTTAATATAAATGATATTACATGCCTTAGTAATCAACCTTAATATAATTAGACAACTAATTTGTAATCCGAGTGTTGCACCGATTGCTACTCTAATTATTTCTTGAGATTAAATGTATTTGATATTAATGTTTTTTTTTCTTTATTAATTAAACCATGTAATTTGCAATTATATACATCATTTTCATGTTTATAACTTGGTTGATAATTGTCTTAGATGGTTAAATAATAACCATTCTTCTTATATGAGATTGAGTAGGTGACATTGGTATAATGATTAAGGTTAAGCTAGTGCTGATGTGACATAAAGAGAAGTTGAGTAAGTGACGTGGTATAATGAAAAGAAGTCTACGTGACACATAGACGATTTTAGAAACGCCTTTTAATAGATTATTTTAGATAATTAATGTCATCAACTAAAGTAAAAAACAATCACCCAAACTATGGAGTAACTTGTATCATGTTAACTCTTTTGAATTTTCCAAGATTTCAACAATAAAATGATACTTAGCCAATGCAATTCATGAATTCAACCTTTAATTTGGTCAAGTAGAATATAAGTTGTCTCATTTCAACAACTAAAGTCATTCACTTTTATAAACATCTTTTGAGGTGGGATTTAACAATGTTTAACAACCAAGGAAACATTTAGCTGGTGTAAATCAACCTACAACCATGGATGATAGATGATTTAGCTTCAATTGATATAAAACAATGCAAAGCAAATTTAAATTAAAATAAATAATTTCATACAAAATAAGCGAACTAAACAGAGCCTAATTTCAAATGATAATCTAAGTTTAACAACAAACTTTTATTTTGTCCGAATAAATTATGAGCAACAAAAGCTACCAATGAAGGTGGGAGATTCAAACATATAACCTAATA
Source organism: Chenopodium album (assembly GCF_948465745.1). Classification (NCBI taxonomy): domain Eukaryota; kingdom Viridiplantae; phylum Streptophyta; class Magnoliopsida; order Caryophyllales; family Amaranthaceae; genus Chenopodium; species Chenopodium album. Next base: position 49,170,188 of record NC_137843.1, read on the forward strand.
TATACATGCTCTCAGTTTGAACTACTAACTCAAAACCTCATTAGGGATCGTTTGGTTTGCTAAATGGAATAGATCTATATATGAAATCTTATTAGAGTGGTATGGATTCTAAATCTTTAACTAGTATGATGTTATTTGGTTTATTTGATGGAATTGTCTCAACATTCATTAATGGAATAGATAGTGAAATAAGTATGAGATTCTAGATGAGGTAAATGTAAAATCAGAGTCCTCTTAGTATGAGATTTTTGCCTAAAAATTCTAACTAGACAATAAAATAAATGAAATAGATTATACTCTCTCCGTGTTTAAATTAATAAAAAGTTTTGAATTATACGGAGTTTTAGGAAAGGTTAGTTGAATTTATTAAAACAATAGGTAGGTTGGTATAAATTGAGGGGAGAGAAGAGAGCAAGGGGTTTTGTGGGGACCATTAGTTAGTAGAATTTTACTAAAACTAGAGAGAATATTATTAAAAAAAAAATAGAAAAAAGTTACTTAAAATAACGTTTTATATATTTAAATACGGTCAGAAAAAAAAAAAAAAAAATTATTTAAACACGAGATGCATTTCAACTGATTTCAAAAGTTCTAACCAAACAATCCCTGAGAGCATTGGGTCAATTTAGTATAGGTGCTTGTAACGTAGCCAACTATCTAAGTAGTTACCATATCCCAAGTCCCGACACATATATACTGGATCGGTGATCCAAAATAGGTGCTATGACATCCAATCCAACAATCTATATATATTTCAGCTAACCCAAATAAGACATCAGTTATTCATTTATACAATAATACAAGTATATATTTTATTTATTTATTTATAATATAATAATTCATCCCAAATCCCTATTTCTTTGAACGTTTCTCTTTCTATTTCTTTTCTCGTGTCAATGAAAGCGATACCCTCATTAATTCCCAGGCTATTAGATTTCAATTTTGAGAGAGGCTATAAATTCGAGTTGGTGGACGTAGGTTTCCCTTAGCTACTAAGATTTCTGATTTTTCCTCTTCATTTCTTCTTTATAAATCCCTAAATTTAATTATTATTATAAACCCTTATTGATCGATTAGTTTTTAGTAAATAACTGTTTCTCGGGAATCTTTAAAATGGAATTTTACTCATACCCATCTCAACAAATGGCTTCATCTTCCTCAATTTTATGTAATTTGGGCGAAAAAATTCGTGGAACCCTAAGTTTTGCTGTTTCTGTGACTCTTGGAAGTCTTTTCTCTGCCTTCTTCACATTCTGTTTTGCTTTAGGTTTGATTTTTCTCTCAATTTTGCCATTTTTTGTTTGATTTTATTGTTGTTTTGTTCATAATTTGATGTGGGTTTTGCGTTAATTTTCCTTTTGTTGTTAATTTGATTGTTGGGTATTTCATTTTTATCTGTATTTGATATTTTAATTGATCTGGTATTTATGCCTTTGTTTGGGGTTCTGGGAAATCCAGATATTTTTGTTCCATAATTATTTTTAAAATGAACAACGGAGTTATTTATTTTATGGGGTGATTTCATTAGATTTGACTTGATTTATTGTGTATTTTTGTCTGATCACTTTCAATTATGGTATTAGATGAAGGAAGTAGTCAAATTACGCGTTTTATTTTTTTTCCTTTTTATTTTTGTATTGGATTTGGCAGGAGGATTATAGTAAAGTAGTTAAATTTCTTGTTTTGAGAAGAAGAATAAAGGGAATTATGTGATTTATGTAATGGTTTATGATGCAGTTGGAACACTTTTGGGAGCCATGACTGGTGCTTTAATAGGCCAAGAGACAGAGAGTGGATTTGTAAGAGGAGCTGCCATTGGAGCTATCTCTGGTGCTGTTTTCTCAATCGAGGTTTTCGAATCGTCGGTTGTTCTTTGGCGATCGGATGAATCCGGCATTGGCTGCCTTCTTTACTTGGTATGAGAGGTTTTTTTTGCTGCTTAATTGATTTGATTTCTGGTACTTTTTTGAATTTTAATGCATTATTATGTAGTTAGCCTTATAATAACTAGCAGCAAAACAACAATAATTATTTTGTATTATGAGATCAAAACAAGAACATTGTGCAATGGACTGCACGGTTTTGCATTCTTGTGCATATTTGGGTTTAAAAATGTTAGGTTAGTGGTTTGGAGCAGAGTAATAGTGATAGATTCAATCAGTTTTTTGGTTGGTGTTGGTTAATTTACTTTTTGTCACTTAAAGTGTGTGATAACTTTTCATGTGAAGCTTTTAACCACTAGTAGGTGGGCTGTGTAATTGCTATTCTAACATGGGTTTCATTAAAATGGCCGAATTTGAGTTTTGGACTTGTTTCCTTATCTACACTTATAGCAAAGTGTTACAATGTTTCTTACAAACACCCTTGTTTAATGTTATGTATTTATGCCTTGTATGAATAATTTTTTATGGACTTTACAGATTGATGTCATCGCGAGTCTTTTGAGTGGAAGGCTTGTTCGTGAACGAATTGGTCCTGCGATGCTGAGTGCAGTTCAGAGTCAGGTAATTTTGCGGTTGTTTTGTGCTTGCAAGTTGTATAATACTGTGTATCCTTTTACAACGATGGTTTACTGATTTTGATGAAATCTAATTGTATTCATTTGCTATGTGCATTAGATGGGTGCTACAGAAACAAACTTTGAAGAAGTCACAAATATCTTTGACACGGGCTGCGTGAAGGGTTTACCAGGGGATTTAGTAGAGAAGATACCTAAGATCAATATTACAAACAAGAATAATAAAGATGCTTCAGGAGAAAGAGTTTCCTGTTCCGTTTGTCTTCAGGTATGGGCTTGTAATCTTTCTGATTGTACTTTGATTAGATTCTTGGCTTCAATTGTGAAACAACGTTTACAAATTTCCTTTTAAATGTACTCAGGATTTCCAAATTGGCGAAACAGCTCGCAGTTTGCCCGATTGTCATCACTTGTTTCACCTTCCTTGCATCGATAAGTGGTTGATGAGGCATGCTTCCTGCCCCTTGTGCCGAAGAGATCTGTAATGTATTCACCCGTGTCCAAATTTTGACCCCTGTTAACTTATACACCGTATGATAATTAGTAGGTCTTTTTTTTTTCCTTTCTAATCTTTACATGTTGAGGTAGTGTTTTTTGTTCATTATTATTCTAAAACACCCTCAAATAGATTAGTTATTATAGCTTGTGCCTCCTTTGTTTATGGCGTTGTATTTGCATTAATGATCTTGTATAAAGCTCGAGAGTTGATCATGCTCTTTTTTTTTTCCCTTATACTGACCCAACCACTGCCCTTGTGGTATTTCATTATTATTACTCATACTATTTTTTTTTTAAGTTTATTATTCATATTGACTTGCACATGCTAAAATTTAACTCTGGCCCTATTGATTGCATAATTGTTAAAAAAAAATATACTCCCTCCGCTTTTAAATACTTGTTCCACTTTTCTTTTGTAACCGTTTTAAATACTCGCTCCATTTTCTTATTTGGAAAGCTTTTATAATATTTAATTCATTTATCTTACCTAGTGGGATCTAATTTTATTACTTTTAGATTTTCTCTTCTTTAATTTACTTTCCATTAACCCAACTACCTCTATATTTTATTACTTTCTCCAATTTCTTATAAAACTCCGCACATGGAGAAATAGAGCAAGTGTTTAAAAACGGAGGGAGTACAACTTATGTGTCGACATGAATTGCAATATCAAATAACTAGGTACTCTCTCCGTCTCTTAATACAAATCCTCTTTCTCTTTATTATGTGAGTAATTAATTCTAAAAGAGGTTTTGTGTTAAGGGACGGAGGGAGTAATATTTTTATTCATCTAGTATCTAAACTATATACTAAAGTAATTACCAAGTAAGACACTTGGCACAATTATATGAAAAAATTTATCTTCAAAATAATATTTTTTTTTTAAATGAATTTGTATGAAAAAAATTGAAATTACTTTAAAATATAAAAAAATATTTATGTAACTTACAAGAAATTTAAGGATATACCTTCAATAATTTATTTATTTATATATATATATGACGGGATCTTACCATTATGAGTTTGTGCATTTGCCCAGGCCTTAAACTAGTAAATACATATGATCGTTAAACAAATATATCCAAAACTCTGTTAGGAAGGCTAAATAATACTTTATCCGTTTCTTTTTAGTTGACACATTTTTTAAGTCACGTTTGTCAATGCACATATTATATCGTTAATATCTTTATTTATTGAAAAGCTAAAATTATAAAAAAAAATGATATTTTAAAAATATATATCGTGACGAATCTAACAAGACCCCACGTGACTATATTTTTTATTACGTATATATCACAAAACATGGTCAAAGGAAAATGTGTGAATAGTTCTAAAGTCAAAACGTGCCAACTAAAAAAAACGGAGATAGTAGTCAAGTATAATGACCTGGTATTTTTCCCTCAATACGAGAAGTATCTTATTGTGTTTTTATTACTTCCTCTGTACTTTTTTATTTGACTTGTTTTTTTTATCATGCTTGTCAATGCAAAACTTGGAAATTTTACGAAGAACTACCATATAAATGACGAGTTTTGAGAACACCTACCATTTAAAACTTTTTTTTTAAAAAAAACTACCACAGAAACATAAAAAGTTTGAGTACCTCTACCTTATCAAGTTTTTCGGCTATCTGTGGCCCTACTCTCTTCATTTCAATCGATTCAGGGCGAAAGAAGAAGCAAAATTGATTGGCGAACTCAATTGATGATAATGTATATCTAATTTGCCTTGTAATTGACACGATTTCTGAATTGAATCTTCAAATTAGGGTTAATGATTAAAATATAAAAAAAAATTAAAATTGGGGGTTTTTGAAATAGGGGGATTTGAGGCAATTGTTCGGTATTATTCAATCTAGGGTTCATTACTCATTATTTGATATGTATTTACAACAATTAATTGACTTCAACCATGAAGAGATTAGGTTTTAATTTTTTTTAACATAAGCAAAAAGGAGGCAACGAAGATTAGCAGTTATATATAAAGGGAAGAGAATTAATTTTAGGAGGGAAATACTAATTGGTGAGCCCTAGGAGATTCTAGCCGAAAAACTTGATAAGGTAGTGCTACTAAAACTTTTTATGTTTTTGTGGTAGTTTTTTCAAAAAAGAAAGTTTTAAATGGTAGTTGTTCAAACTCGTCATTTAAATGGTAGTTATTCGCAAAATTTCCACAAAACTTTAACGATCAATAACTTCAATTTTCCACAAGTAAAAATTATAAAAGTTATATATTATGATAACATTTATTGAGACGAATTCAAAAAGATCCTACATAAATATGATTTTCCTTATATATTATTTATAAAAGACAGTCAAAGGATGGGTGGTGAATAGTGTGAAAATCAAAGCGGGTCATGTAAAAAAGAACGGAGGAAGTATATATTAAAAATTAATGAATATTAATGTGCACATAGTTGTTAAATTGTTTTACTTTACATGTTTTTTTGGTGCTCCAACAACTTCATCTTTTGGGTTAATTCGGATTTAGAGTTCACTTCTTGATGATTAGGCTTCACTCTTCTTTCAATTGTATTAATTGACTCTTGCTATGAGAAAGTTAGTAGTAAATTTAGGAATATTCAGGGTTAATCGAAAAGTTGGATTATTTTGGAAGACTTCTTGTTAAATTTTCCTTAATTAAAACGTTACATGTACTGTATTTAAATAAGAGACCATACTTTTATGATATTCTGTAAACGTCACCTCACATTTTAAAGTACTCTCTCCGTCCCATAATATAGCTCTTATTTGTGTTTTTTCCCGGTATTTAAGAAATATGAGAAAAAAGTGGATGAAGTGCATTAATAAAAAGAGTAAATACAAATGAATAGTGATGATGTTTGGGAAAAGTTGGAGGGAAGGGACTGGAGTTACAAAAGTTGGAGGGAGGGTAGTGAAACCTTGTCTGCAGGTAATACTTTAGGTGGGAACTTGCTAATACTGGTTTCCCCTATTATTCCCTTTAATTTTTTTTTTTTTTTTTTTTTTTTTTTTTTTTTTTTTTTTTGAAAATCTGAATAGTAGAGTCGTCTTCTTCGCTAACACCTTCTTTCTCTCTCTTCAACGCACTCACTCTTCCAAGCACCTAGGAATCACGAAAATGGTGGCAGCTTCAATTTCAACCTATTTTACTTGTTCTTCAACTGCTTCTCAGAAAACTAAAACCTCCCCATTTCCATTACTCCCCCAAAGGTATCTTTAATTTCACCTTATTTAATTTTATTGCATTTTTAAAATTTTTAATGTAGTTTCTAATTCATTGATTTACAATTGCAGAAGCTCAAGTAAATCGATTGTTTCTGTACTATCCAATTACTCCAGTGATTATTCATCTATTTCTGGTAATTTGATTTCTTACTATCTACAAATTTATCTTTTCAAATTGTTTTCTGAATTTGAATTGTTTGAGGATAATTTTGATTTGTTACTGAAACTTATAATTAGACTTATTAGCTGTGAAATTTTTGTAAATGCTTCTTCTGATTTTTTTTTTTTTTTTTTTTTTTTTTTTTTTTTTTTTGTGAATAGCGGCAGGGTCTGTGAGTAGAAAAGATGGCAATGGAGAACAATATAAATGGAAGCCAGTTATTTTTGGAGTTCTAACGGCTATTTTGTAACTGCTAAAAACATTGAACAAAGAACAACATTAGTACTTTCTGATTTAAATGTTAGAAATTTAATTTTCCTATTTTCTTTTTTCGTTTGGTAATCTGTTGTTGTAGGTTGATTTTGTGATGAGTACCCTCCCTCCAACTTCTCAAGAGTCAGTACCTTCCCTCAAGACTTTTCCCAAACATTAGTATTCTCTATTTGTGTTTACTCTTAATAAAAGTGAAAAATACAATTATAGACAAAAGTTAGAGAGATAAAGTGAAAAAAAAGTATAAGACATGTGCAAAATTAAAGGATAATTTAGAAAGTATAATACATAAATAAAGTTAAAAAAGTGAAGGTATAATAGTCTTTTACATACTATCCAAAAATAGAAATAGGAAAAACATTTTGGATCTTTAAAATAGGAAAACAAGAACTATATTATGGGACAGAGGGAGTAGTAACAATAATTTGTGGTTGATTTTAACATCTTGTCATTATAGGGAAAATACTGATAGTCAATTCCTAGAGCTGTCAGTTTCTAACCCAAACTGTTAGACCCGATTGTATCGACCGATCTGAAAAGGAATTGAACCGTTAAAAACCTGTTTTTTGGAAACCGAAAACCAACCTGACCTAATTTTTTCTAACTCAAAACTGAACTAAACTGTTACAACTCGAAACTAAAAACAACCCGAACCAATTACGTCTGAACCCGATAGTAACTTGACCCATTCTAAACCAAAAACCGTTTAAACCTGACAAAAATCCGATAAACCTGAACCAATCCAACCCGTAACACGTTGATCGAACCATTTATAACATGTAACCCGTTATGACCGAACCGTTTCCAACCCGTGACCCGTTAAGACCGAAACATTGACGACACGTAACCCGTTGAGACCGACCCGTTTACGACTCGTAACTCATAATGGTTGAGTCGTTTACAACCCGTGACCTAATATGTTTATGATCTGCTCACTTTCAACCCACTACTCGATAAGCCCAACTTATTTATGACTTAATTTGATTATAACATGACCCGTTTCTACCCATTATCTGACTAACTCAACTTGATAATGATCTGACTTGATTTTAACCCTATTTGGACTGAAACCTGCTTTAAATTGGGTAAACCCGTTTTCAAATCGACCAAGTTCAATCCAAACCGATTATGTCCTGAACCGATAATGACTGCACCCTCGATTTCACCCGATCTGTTTTGAACCGAAATCTATTTTCAAACCGACTCAGTTAAACCCAAATTGATCATAACCCGAACCGATTACAACCCGACCCGATTAGAACCCAAACTATTTTTAATTGAAATCCACTTTAAACTGGCTAAACCCGTTTTCAAACTGACTCGATTCAACCCAAACTGATTATTATGACCCGAACCAACTACAACCCGACCCGATTAAGACGCGACCTAAATAGAAACCGCAATAAAAAAAAACCAAACCGAATTGACTCGACGATTTTCAAAACCAACCAAAACGACCCGCTAATCATTTTAACCCGTTATAACCCAAAAATGATAAACTCAACCCAAACCCAAACTGTTTACCCGAATTAACACCCCTATCAATTCCTATATATGGAATGCGGAGTATATGATAATATAAAAACTACATATTTCTCTTTGCTAAATTAGCCAAAATTCTTTCAGAAGTGTCGTTTTGTAGAACTTAGGCTCTGAGTGACGGGACAAATTAGTAGTTCACCATTGATTGGAATAAGACAAGACTAAGAAGTTGATGTTAGTTGACACAATTAGACTTGGCAAATGGGTCGTTCGGAATGGGTATGGATCGGGTCAATTTCGAGTTGGGTTATTTCAGATCAGTTAACATTCTGGTCGGGTATGGGTTGGGTCATTTTGGGTGTGATTTGGGTTGAGTTCAATTCTAGGCAATTTTGGGTTGGGTCATTTCCGGTTAAACCATTTTCGGAACAAATATGTTTTGATCATATACGAGTCGGGTCAAAATCAGGCTAGGTAATGTTTAGATTGTTCCATTTGTGGATCAAGCTTAAATCAATAATTTTATATTTTGTTATTGTTATAAGCTATCAAATCGGTTTATGAGCTTAGTTACAGTTAAAGATGAACAATTTGAGTTATTTGTGGTACCAGACATTTTTTGTTCAATTATAAAGTAATTTTGGTTCAGGACATTTCGGACATCGGGTCTGTTCGGGTATCAGGTTTGTTCGGATCGAACACTTCATGTCAGGTCAATTCGGGTGTCAGGTCAGGATCCGGTCAACTCCATTTTTTGGTCGGGTACGGGTCGGGTTGATTTCGAATTTGGGGTCATTTCGAGTCGATGTTTTTGGGGAAATTTCAGGTCATGGGTCGGGTCATTCGTGTTTGGGTCAGGATTTCCAGGTCTACATAGAACACAAACCTTCTCTCCTTAATGAGATTATCATACTTCCTCCGTTCTTTTTTTATTGCACCATAAGGGATTTCACGCTTACCAATGCATTACTTTAGCTATTAATATCTTCAATTATACTTTTGTAAAAATTATAAAAATTTGATATTTGAAAAGTAGAGTTCGATACGAATCTAACTTGATCCCACATGACTATATTTTTCCTAACGTATAAATCACAAATGATGGTAAAAGAAGATTAAGTGAATAGTGTAAAAATCCAAATGGTGCAATAAAATAAAAACGGAGGAAATATTATATTTCGTACTACATTAAACCTGTCAACAGGTTGGATTCGGGTTAGATTTCGAATTGTGTTAAAAAAAATCTCCCAAATAGTGTTAACGATGTAATATCGTTTCAAAAGATGATAAATGGGTCAAATCAGATTGAGTTTGGATCGTTTGGGCCGAGTTCTAGTTCTCTTAGAGTAACTTCGTTGTCAAGTTTAGTTTAGTTTACTTCGGGCTGGGTTGAATTTTTGGGTCGGGTCATGAATTGACAGCTCTATAATACATACATTGCTTTATTTTCCACCTAATTATCCTAGTCATGGTTTAGGTGATGCCCTAGTGGGCTGTACAACTTATTTGAGATAGAGTTATTAGCTTACTGAGGCCTATTAGAAATTTGACTCTTTTGTAAAAGCTAATTTGGTATTTAGTAAACAACTTACTGAAAGATTTGTTATGCCCAAAAAGCTTATTTTGAAAAACCTCATAGTAAGAGTTTTTTGAACATTTAACTTGTTGGTTATTACATAATTACATACACTGAAACAATTAACAATTAATTTACATCCATCCTCATACATTTATACAACTAGCTATATACAAGTAATACAACCAACCTATCAAACCAATTATACAACTAGTTATATCAGTCAACTACCAAACTAATTACCCAAACATGGCCATATAAAGAATATGGAAAAGTACACTTTAGTAATTTCAATTTTAGCCAATTTACTTTGAATAATCCCAACTATCAATTATTTTACAATAATCTCAACTTTTATCTCCGTTTTCTTTCTTCAATCCCAAATCGGTTAACAAAAGTCAACAACGTATTATTATAGGTTGTTTGATACGTGTCAGCGTGTGAGTAGTTCAATTTTTTTTTTAAAAAAGAAAAAAATATGGCAGCCACCCTTTTCCAACCCCAACTGCCACCCCCACCTCCTACCGCAACCCCAAATTACCCCCTTCTCCATCCACAAAATCGGAAACAAGCCCCCTCCCTAATCCCACCCTCAAATCTGGCCATTACCTTAAACATTGCTCGTGAAACCGCCCCTACCCCCCAAAACGGGTTTGGAGGGTGGGGGTGGTTTCTAAGGGCATGGCCGCAAGGGTTAAGGGTTATGGCCGATTTCGGGGTAAGGCTGGGAAGGGGAGTCGCTTCCAGTTTAGGTGGGTCGAGAAGGGGTGGTTTGGGCCTTTGGGTAGTGCGGCAAGGGGGTGGGGTGGTGATTGGGGATGGAGAAGGTGGATGTTGGGGTTGGTTTTGGAGGTGGAGGAGGGACGACTGGTTTCCGATGGGGCTGTGGATGTGGCTGAGAAGGGGGAGTGAACTACGGTGGTCGGAGGTCGGAATAGGGGTGGCAGGATGATTTTTGTTTTGAACTTGTGTTTTTTTGGAACAATTAAAGTGAGACACGTGGCATATTAAGAATTTTTTTTAAAAAAAATCCTTTTCAGTAGGTAACCGATTTTTGGGATCGAAGAAAGAAAACGGTGGTGAAAGTGGGGATTATTCAAAATAAATCGGTCAAAATTAAGATTATTAAAGTGTATTTTTTCAAGAATATAACGATTTCAAATGATTTTCAATATGTAGTGTTCGAACTCAAAACCAACAATAATTAAGTTAGAGATATTAGTATTTTATCCATCTTTTATATGTTTTGATATTCAACTTAAATACTACCTCCGTTTCATATTATTTGCAATGGTTAGATATTTTTCCTCTTTATTTTATATCAAATCGTTGCAAATAATATAAAACGGGGGTAGTATATGTAACTTTGATTTAGTGGTAGTTTCTCTATTGTTTACTTATTTTTATTATGTATATCATATTTTGGAAATCCAGTGATACATTATGTAATCACTTATGTGATGACATGTCAAATTCACATAATGATGATGTATCTGGGCCTACAGATGTATCATGTATGTTAGCATAACAATTAATGTACATGTAGTGCCTTGAGTTTTGATAACGGTAAAACTATGAACTTAACTTGTGCTCCATATTTAGTGGTGCGTGTTAAACTTGAGAATACTTGAGTTTATTAGCTTGATTTGAATTTAATTATTTCCTAATTTTAATTTTTTTTGGTGAAATGTCCTCAAGATAAAAATATATATTTTTTTAAGCAAATCTTGGACATGAGGATAATTGTAAATCATTCTCTTTCATGGCAAAGCAAGTGAACAATTTTCCATGTACTATTGGTTGTATCTTTTGAATAGTTGAACAAATATTATTCGTATTTATTAGCCTATGCAGTTGACCTTGTGAGCACATGTTCCAAAATACGATCTTGCAAATAAACATCATCTTATATGCATGCACATAAGATGAGAGTTTATGAGTGTTTAATAAGATAGAATAACAGATTAGAGACTTATCCTTTCACCCTTGGTGAGGAAAGATTGAAAGGATTGGTGTCCTTCGAACAAGTGAATTATTCCGATAGAGGGTTCGGAATCAATTATGGAATTAATTATTCAGTGAAAAGTTGAGTGATCAGAAAGTCAGACTAGAGGTCATCTCCAATAATCTCACAACTTTCCTTCAACTGAACCCAAACGGGTCACACCCAAGCGTGCAACCAAACTAAGACGACGAATTTAGCCGAAGGTCTTAATACGTCAAACAAGAGGATACATACTCCGACGTCGGATTTCGAGCTTAGAGCGTTGAAGTTGAACGTCGAACATCGAGTTAAATTCTAGGAATTTACGAGACGTACAAATAAGTCAAACTTCAAAATTACAGTCAAAGTACATAGCCCTAGCCTCGCAAATGGCCTAGCCATGTAAGGGCTAGGCTAGCACTAGCAACCACAAGCAAGCACTAGCTAGGCTTGCTGGACGAGTGCACGCTAGGCGCCAGCACTGTCCGCAAGCCACGCATGGGTGTGCTGGCCGAGTGCGGGCATCACTAGCACGAGCTAGCAAGGCCAGCAGCTAGCGTAATGTGCTGGGCCTCGCTAGCAAGTGCTGCGACCAGCAGCAGCGGCCCGCAAGCGCGCGAGGCTTGCTTCACTGCGATGGGCTTTGGCTGGCAGGCCCATTCGAGAGCACAAGGCTACCAGCAAGGCAAGCCGCTTGTTGGTCGCTTCCCATAGGGCCCGATTTTTTCTTGGGGAGCAAGGAGGGCCTTGTGGTCCTGACCTAGCCCCCCCCCCCCCCCCCCATGTTTGTGCCACTTGTTGTTTGATTATTTGTTGTTTGCATTTTAATTTATTCTAGAATTAAATTAAACGCATTTATTTCTCAACTTTGCAAAGTCCCGCATTGATTGGAAATGAAAGGGATGGAGATGCTTCTCCTATAAATAGCCAAGGCCTCCCTTGGGAATTGTTGTAAAAGTTAAACTCTATAAAAGGCATCTCTATTGAGAAAACCTTCAAAAGAGATCTTCTTGTTTAGTGGTGTTAATATTGCCCTAGCCGGTAATATTAGCCAAGTTTGGGCGCGTGGGTGAACCACGTTGGAGGGGTCGCGATTGAGGCTCTTTCTCCGTCCGTGACTTCATGTTCGTGCGAAGGGCATGGAAAACACTTATCAAGGGTATGATCATCTTTTCCTCTTTCTCTTCTTTGTTATTAATTAAGTGTTTGTTATTTAAATAATTGTATGCATGTTTAGTTGCTTTAATTTATGCACGGATCTTTGGGCGGGTTTCCTTTCCGCGCGGTGTTAGACACCGCGAAACCCAACAACGATCTGAGCCGCATGCATTTAGTTATTGTGACTATTAAGTAAATAAGGTGATTTAAATGGAATTAAATTTTTGGTTTTGCTTCCTAATTAGATTTGAAGCTCGTTTTTAATTAGATTAAAATCGTATTTATGCTATTTTTGGCCAAAGAACACTGATTTTGACCTGAAATTAGTGAATTTTGTGTGGAATTGATGTTCTTAATCATTCTTTATTCACAAAGTATTTAAAAATGACCTTACAGAAGCCAAAATCCACCCAAAAAGTGGTTTTTCGAGGGGTTTTTTGTTTTTAATGAATTTTTTTTAAATCTTTAAACCTTGATTAATTATGGCATGTAATTGTTGGATTATGTGTTTGATTATACCAATAATCTTCTGCAGCTTTAACCCTTATTAAGCATGTTTATGAAGTCATAATTGGTGCTTAATTTGGCGAGTTATGAATTTCACATAAATTCTCAATTTTATATTTTTGCAAATTAATTTCTTTGATTGTGAATGTTTATGCTGAATATGTATTTTTGAAGCCCCTAAAATGTTAAAGATTCAATCTTTAATTTATTTGGTTGGATCTTAACTTGCTAAAATCCATAATGAACTAATTTTTGCTTTTAATCATTTTCAGTTGATTAAGATCTTAAATGTTCATACTTGTTCTCGAAATATTATTGTTCTTCGGAAGATTTCAATATTCATATGTGCATAATTGTTGGATAAATTTTTGCATTGGATGATTATTTATTTTTCCAACATTTTGTCAAATCTCATTGTTAATTTATGTTAGTTAAATTAATTGTGAGAATAGCCCTTAATTTTTGTAGCATCAAGTTGAGCCAAAAATAATTTAATTAAAAGAATGGTTCTTGAATTAATTTTGGTTTGTGGACTAAAATTGATTTTTTTTTAACACACTAAAATTGAATTTAATTAAGTTGGACTTGTTTTATTTTCAATGTTGCTCAATATTAATTCCGAAGCATGAGCATTAAAATCGAAGCATGAAGCTTCGAAGCACCAACTCGGCTAGCTGGACTGCTCGAACAGCCCGCATGTGGCTGTTGTAGTTGGTGCTTGCGAGTCCGTGATTGTGTGTGTGCGAGTGTGTGTGACGGTGTGCGTGTGGTGCATGGAGAGCAACTGCCAAGCGCCAGCCCACATCAAGGCTGCGGCTAGTACATGCATGCGTGCAAGCACGCTGCTAGCGTCAGCGTAATGCAAGTGCTGCGACGCTGCCAGTGACTAGCAGGTGGCTTTGCTGCGACGCTTCCAGTGACTAGCAAGTGGCTTGCACGCTGCTGTGCTTGTGCGACCAGCACCCTCGCACGGCTACGAGCCTTGGGTGCCTAGCAAGCCTAGCCTCAAGGCTAGGATGCTGTGCACTCGGCCGTTGAGGGGCTATTATTTTGCAATTTTTTGGCGATTTTTGTTTTAGTTAAAGCAAGGCTAGGCCTCGATTTTTCCCGGCACTTGCAAAATAATTTGGCAAAATTATGGGTTAACCTGCTTAATTTATTTTAATTGGATTAATTGTAATTAAGTTGGATGTGGAATTTAGTGGGAGCTTCATTAATCGTTTGAGCTATTATTATTGCATTAATTCACATAATCGGATAACAACTTTGACTAGTTTTAATTAGGCGCGTTAATTAGATTAACCACCTAAGTTAGTTACTAGTTTGCACATGTTTTGCATTGTTGCTTGATTTATTTTGTAAAATGCCTGGGCCATTCACTTTAGAAGTGAATGGATGAATGGAATAGATATTCAAATGCAGGTTCCACAAAATGGCAACTAGTGGGGCCTGACTAGGATAGTAAATACGGACCGCGTTTCGTTTTGTATTTTTGTAAATCTAAATACCGACTACGTGCCGTTGAGTATTTTTGTACCTTAATATTTAGATTAGTCCTAGTCTAATTATTAGTAGTTGCATAATTGGTGGTGATGTCTCGAAGACAACGTTTCTAAGAAGACAAAGCCAAGAAGATGCAATAAAGGCCCTTGAAGATTTGTAGATTCAAGTTTCAAGGGGTCATGCTAGTTGCCAAATGCATCTTTATTTATGCTTATGCTTATATATAATTGCGATGTTATATGCATGTTTAGGATTTTGAATGTTGAATGATTAATTTAGTTCACTTAAATCAACCAACGTAAAAACCCTAGGTCCTTATAAAATTGAGTTAAAATTTGCCATTCCAAAATAACACTTACCGAACTAATGAGAATAGTGATGGGGTATGCCAAAGCAAGGCATCCCTACTTTCCTAGGAACATAAGGTATACTAGGCACAAAAGTTGATTTTGGTTAAACTCAATGATATCGGTATGGAGTCCTAAGATGTCGTGGCAATGGAGATAAACGTCATGGAAGCATTAGATGCGACGTTTTATCGAACCAAGAATAGCTTAGAGCTATTAGAAATTGGATTTCTTACCTTAAAATATTAAATGATAAAACAAGCCAAAGCATGCTTAATCCCTTTTTGATTTTTGGGGTCTTGGAATCGTTTTATTCTCGCCTAAAGGGACAAATTTTAATGTGTGAATAAAACGCTTAATAAGATTGAAAATTTTCATTTATGCTTTAACTTTCAAACTTATTGGTATTATGAATAGTTTTTCAATTGTAGAATTATGTCTGCAACTAATACCGATAACAACTACATGTATCCAGAACTCCCAGAGAAGTTGGCAATTTGTCTAAATTTGGTAAACTTCAACGAATGGAAAGAGGAACTCTGGAAAACTTTATGGAATTGTTCAATGGAGTATATTCTAGATACTCCCATACCAAGCTTTTTCTCTAAGGGATTCATGAGTGATGAAACTCATGAAGCTTGGTCTTTGGATTGTGACAAGGTCACAAAATTGATGTGGAATTCCCTTTCGGAGGATTGGAAGAAAAAATTCACCTCATATCTTCCGGACATGCTTCTTAATAGTCTTAAGGAGCTTGTCACAATGTCTTCTAAGACTAGGGACTTGAGTGTTCATAACTAGATTAGGTCATTTACGAACATAAAAATCAAGTCCCCAGAGGAAGGTTGTCTAGCCAAGGAAAGATACCAAGTATGTACTAATGTCTACAATGCTAGACTTAAGCCCGATATACCCCTCCAACCTCATATGCTTAGAATGACAAGGCTCTTCAAGCATATGGGGTTTCTTGGTATGCCGTTGGAGGACAAAAGAGCGACTAACATGCTACTAAGCTCACTTCACTTAGGCTTTAATGCATTTAGAATGCACTTAACGGCCAAAAAGGAGAAATTCTCATTAATTGAGGTTGTTCAAGAGCTTCATAGGGCCGACCCTTGTGGGGCTACCAGGATTGCCTTAAGAGCGAAGAAGGAGTTCAAGAACAACGTGAAGATGCGAGGCTTCTATTGTAGTGAGCAAGGCCACTACAAGAGGGAATGCAATGTCTTCCGAGAAGATAAGGAAAAGGGGAATGCACCTTCCACCTTAGGTATCTTCATCATAACCTAACACTTGGGTATAAGAAACTCATAGGTATTGGATACCATATATGACTCACTTTATGCTCCTATTTCAGGAACCAAGTGAGAGGGCTTCACAAGTGGATGTGCATCTATAACTGGACAAAGAAGTTGGTATTTTCACCATGTTTGTAGGCTCATTGTTTGTCTTGTAATAGAACTAATACCTGTTTTATTATGTTTTGTTGACCATGGAACATATTTGGATCTTTGGCGTAGGACACCGGGTAATTTGATCATGATAATATAATAATGGGTTGTTTTGAAAGTCTTGCTTATATGTTTTGTAGCAATTAAATGTATTTCACTAGACAAGCAGGTTTATAATGTTAATGATACCACCAAAAAGGCTAAGACTGTGGTGTCGAATCAAACCTACTTGTGGCATTGTCGTCTTGGCCACATTAATATCAAACGCATCAAGAAACTTCTTTATGAAGGGATTATTGATTCATTCGACTTAGAGTTGTTTAAAAACTACGAAGTATGCTTACTTGGCAAGATGATAAAGCATCCATTCTCCAAGTTGGGAGAAAGGGCAAGTGACTTATTGGGCCTCATACACACTGATATGTGGACCAGTGAGCACAACCGCAAGAAATGGTTATCACTATTTTATCACATTCACGAACGACTATTTTAGATATGGCTATATCTACTTCACGTCGCACAAATCTGAATCCTTTGAGAAATTCAAAGAATTTCAGAGTAAAGTGGAAAATCAGCTTGGCAAGAAAATCAAAGCCCTTCGATCGAATCGAGTTGGAAAGTATTTGAGCTACGAATTCGACGATCATCTGAAAGAACATGGTATTCTCTCAGAATTGATACCTCCCAGAACTCAAACATGGAACGGAGTTTCCAAGAGGAGAAATTTAACACTTTTAGACATGGTTCGATCAATGATGGGTCTTAGAGATCTTCCTATCTCCTTTTGGGACATGCACTTTTAACCGCGACACTTACACTGAACCGTGCTCCGTTAAAAGTTGTCAAAAAGACTTCATATGAATTATGGACGAAGAAACCTCCACGTTTGTCTTTTCTTAAGATTTGGGGTTGAAAAGCACATGTCAAAAGACTCATGTTCGACAACCTTGCACCAAAATCTGACAAATGTTTCTTTGTGGGATATTCAAAAGAAACAAAGGGGTACGTATTAGTTCTTCAACCAATTTGAGAACAAAGTATTTGTTGCTCGAGATCAATGGTGTCTTTTTGGAAAAGGAGCATCTTCCCAAAATGATAAGTGAGAGGAAAATCGAACTTGATGAAGTTGGAGAAGATGAGCAACAAAGTCAAACTAATAAAACTGACAATCAAAGTGCTTTAGAACCAGCTGTTGACAATGGTCATAGTCAAACCGACAATATTCAAAGTTAAAATGACAATGCAAATGCTCAATCTATTACCCTGCATAGGTCGCAAAGGCCAAGATCTCAATCAGACAGAAACCTCGGTGTTGTCTTCACCAAGAATCAAGACATCCTAGTTATGGATGGAGATGAGCCAACGACTTAAAAACAAGCTATGACGAGCCCCAACTCTACAAAATGGTAAGAAGCTATGAAATTCGAGATGAACTCCATGTTTGAAAATCAAGTATGGGGCTTGGTTGATTTGCCCGAAGGTTACACACCTATCGGTTGCAAATGGATTTTCAAGTTGAAAACCAAAAAAGATGGAAATGTATATGTATACAAAGCTAGAACGGTGGCAAAATATTACATGCAAATTCACGGCGTTGATTATGATGAAACCTTTTCACCATTTTTAATGCTTAAGTCCGTCTGGATTATCCTAGCAATTGCCGCATATTACGATTATGAAATATGAAAAATGGACGTCAAAACCGCCTTCCTCAATGGTACTTTGGAAGAAATTGTGTACATGACACAACCCAAAGGTTTTGTAGATCCGACCAATGCTAGGAAGGTATGCAGGCTTAAGAAGTCCATTTATGGACTAAAGTAGGCAAGGAAAATTTGGAATCTGCGATTTTATGAAGCCATTAGTGAGTTTTGTTTTATCAAGAATCCAGATAAGTCTTGTGTTTACAAGAAGGTCAGTGGGAGTGACATCGCATTCCTTGTCTTATATGTCGATGACATTGCTCATTGGAAACAATTCTAATGTTGGAGTATATAAAGGCTTGGCTTGGAAAGTGTTTTTCAATGAAGGACTTGGGAGAGGCACAGTACATAATGGGCATCAAGATCTATAGAGTTATATCTAAGAGGATGATTGGATTGAGCCAAAGTACTTATATTGATAAGGTATTAGCACGATTCAGTTTGGTGGAAGCCAAGAGAGGCTACCTACCCATGTCTCATGGTGTAACTCTCAGCAAGAAACAGTTTCCGAAGACACCTAATGAGCGAGAGAGAATGGATCAAATTACATATGCTTCGCTTATTGGATCATGATATGTACAAGGCCGGATGTATCGTATTCCTTGAGAGCTACGAGCCGATACCAATTAGACTCAGGAAAGGCGCATTGGACTACGGTCAAGAACATCCTAAATTACCTAAAAAGGAATAAGGGGAAATTTTTGGTCTATGGTGGGAGTAAGGATTTGGTTGTTGAAGGTTACACCGACGCAAGCTTCCAGACTGACAGAGACGACTTGAAGTCGGAATCAGGATACATCTTCTGTCTTAATGGAGGAGAGTTTATTTAGAAGAATTCTAAGCAAAGCACAAATGCTGATTATACAACTGAAGCTGAATATATACTTGGTAGCTTCTGAAGCAGCTAAAGAGGTAGTTTGGATTTGTAAGTTTATTGGTGAACTTGGTGTTGTACCCTCAATAAAGGGACCGATATACTTTTATTGTGATAATAGTCGAGCAATTGGTCAGGCCAGAGAGCTAAGAGAACATCAGAAAGTCAAACATGACATGAGGGGCTTTCACATGATAAGAGAAAGGAAGTACGAGGGTGAAATCAGAATTTGTAGGATTGGAACAAACGATTATGTAGCCAATCCACTCACTAAACCTTTGCCTCAAATGAAACACAACAAGCATGTTGAGGCAATGGGAATTAGGCATGTCGGAGGCTGGCTTTAAATTCCCTGTTTGTGTGTTTTAGTTAAGTTTTGAGATCTTAATGTAAAACACTAAGTTGAACCATTCATTTATGTTGCAATTTAAATTTTTTGCAAATTATTATTATTCCAATTCTATTTAATTGTGGTTTAAAATTAAATAATGAGTCCATTCAATTTGAGAATATTCAAAATAGGGTATCAAGACAATGTCTTGGATAAGGAAACACCTATTAAGTAAACATTGAATATCATATTGAAAGCATCCCTAATCAAGGTCATTTGAAAGTTGGATGACTAATGACCGCGCAAGATTAGTGTGTAGTATGATTTATAGCACCGTTTCTTGAGCTACAAGGACAAGAAAGTCATTAATCATTTGCACATGTATTAGTTTGGAACTATACTGGATCGATCTATGAGAATACTTAGAGATCTAACAATCGTCATAAGTATATTACTCATTATGGCTATCGAGACTACTTTCCTCAACCATGAGGATTGTAAGTTCTCTTGTTTGAGAACTAGTCTGTTTTGATGTTGTCAAACGTCTACCATACAAGGGGATTATAAAGGCAACACTTGGGCGGCTAGGGACTCGTAGTAAGGGAAGCTAACAATGCAAGACCAGGAATGTCCCCCTACTAACAATAGGGAATATGTTTTTGTTGTTTACAAGGCCTCTCGAAGAGAGAGACTGTGAAAATGCATAGCCATGCTTAGATGGATTTTAGAAATCATCAATTTATTGACAGTCAAACTCGGAAATCGAGAAACACTTCTAGAATTAATAAGGATGACGAAGAATCTTACCTTATAGTTCATGAAGAGGCATTAATTGACATAGGAAATAGGCTATACACAATCAGCACACTTGTCCGGAAGAACAAGTGGGAGATTGAAAGGATTGATGTCCTTCGAACAAGTGTATTATTCCGATAGAGGGTTCGGAATCAATTATGGAGCTAATTATTAAGTGAAGTTAAGTGATCGGAAAGTCGGGCTAGAGGCCATCCCCGATCAGTGAGATTAATTATTATATTAATCTCACAGCTTTCCTTCAACTGAACCCAACGGGTCACACCCAAGCGTGCAACCAAACTAAGATGACGAATGAAGCCGAAAGTCTTAATACGTAAACAAAAGGATACGTACTCCGACGTCGGATTCCGAGATTAGAGCGTTGAAGCCGAACATCGAACGTCGTGAGTTAAATTTTAGGCTACCATTGAGGCCAAGAACAAACTTAGCAATTTTTTGTTCCTCCTCATCCTTACAATCACATGCTATATATAACCACTTGAGTTCCTTGATATAATTATCAATTGTCATGTACCCTTGTTGCAAAGAGTTTAGCCTCAAAAACAAGTCTTGTTTATGCGATCGTGGCACAAATTTCTTCTTCATATTTTGCTTTAATTCAGTGCAAGTTGCAAATTGTGCTTTCCTATCTTGTTCTCGTTGGTTTTGAAAGGATTAAAACCAAAGAGATGTATATAGGTCAGTTTGAGGATAGCATAGTGAAACCTCTTAGTATCATTTAGGTTCTTATATCTAAAGAGACGGTCGTTCCCGATCAAGATAAGTGTAGGGAATATTTCAAGCATCCCACACTTGAGCCCCACTGTGATCATACACTTAAGCATGGTGGCGTCCAAAGGGAAGGAAGCTAGAGCAAAAGAGTCGCCAACAAGTTTTAGGAACTTGTAAACCGTTCACAAGGTGAAGGTTACACCCCTTCACGATCCATGAGATCGCTAACTCTATAGTGGTCATGAACCATGAATGGATATTCGGGGATGAAGGTACAAATCCAACCTAAAAGAGATTGAACTTGCCCTAAAAATAGGCATCTACTTTATTCTTCTCATATTCATGTGCGCTTTCTGACTAACATACAATCAATATATTAATCCTAAACCTGTTTAATTATGTTGGTTGAATATTAATGCACAAACACATCTATTATTGGCGATCACTTAAATTAAAATCATATTAGCCTAAATAAAATTATTAATTATCTTATTAAGCGTGATTTCAAGTACAAATTCCCTTTAAACTTGCAAGAGAGGGCGTGATCAAGCAATAACAACAATATCAAGCAACATAATAATTATTGACACAACAATCATCATCATCAAAATAATCTCAATCTCATAAAAGCATAATATTAGCAAGATCCCAGGCATGATACTAACAAGATTAATAACAAATCCTAGCATGTCACTAAGAAATAAAGATCAAAGCTTTAACCCTAACATGATAGAAGAAAATAAGAAGCAACCTAAACATGATACTAGAAAGCAATAAATAACATCCTAACATGATACTAGGAATTAAAATAATATAAACATGCTTTCTAAAGATATATAAAAATAAAGCTACTTACTTTGTTGCCTTGTATCTCTTTCTATCAAAACAATACACACGTTAGTAATTTCAATGAAATATTAAATCAAACAATTAATTTAAATAATTAAAATAGGGATTTCGGACCAAACCCTCGGAAATTATTAACCTTTCATGTCTGGGCGAAGACAACTTCAAGCTTGGCTATGTGTGTCTAAGTCTCGTGATGGACGAATGTTGTTTTGAAAAGGGAAGGCTTAGAAAGAGGGGGAAAGAATAAGCTTCTAGCTTTGAGAGAGAATAGAATAGAAAGATGATTGTTGATGATTGTTGGTGATTAAAACGGAGGAAATCGACCCTATTTATAGAGAAAAACAACCGTAAACGATTAGAAAAGAGTTAGAATTCGAATTGGATTAAAATTCCTTTTGACGCGGCAAGATAAAAAGTATCGCGACGCGATAGGATTATCGCGGAGCGATAAAAACAGTTTTTTACAGATTTGGTTTTTATCATTACTTTTGATCTAGACGTCCAAATAAGGCATATATTATGTTGTTGGAAAGATCTTGAAGTATACTTTTCAACCCAATTAAAATCAGATTAAAATATTTTGTAGAATAAAAGATATGGTAGAAATAGTGGAAGGGTGTCAATTTTGGATATAGTTTCGTATTTCTTTCATATCTTTTCCATTATAGCTCGGAATTAATAATATAATATATCATTGGAAAGATAATTTCAAGATCTATCCAAAAATGTAAGATTTAGATAAAAATTATGAGGCAAGAAAATAATATCTGAACATATTTCATTTCGCACAGAACAAGGACTCTCAAAAAGAGAAGTTTTATTCAATTTCAAACTCTTTGATCTTATCTTTTCAAAAAAGGATAATTAAGATCTTTTAAAAACTTATAGAAGCTTCTAATTAATCCTAATTGGTTTAAGGATGGTATTAAACCTTTGGACCCTCCACATGATCATTGGGCCGTAGGTAAAATCCGGTTTGAGCCCAGTTTAGTATTTTGGCCATAACTTCCTCATTATTCATCGGAATTGGGCTTATAATATATTGTTGGAAATCTATTTTCAAGCACTATCCAACTACACCATTATTTGACCCATATCATGGACCAAACTAAACTGGACTGGACGTTTTTCATAAACAGGGTACGAAAAGAAAGATTTTCGAAAACAGAAAGAAGTATTTTTTATTAAAAACAAAGGAATTCACGAGACTCTTTCACATTTCGCTTTGTTCGATATTCATGACGTGAAAGATATTCATCACTGGATTTGGTTTTTGGGGAGACACAATCAGGTGTCTACAATAAGTTTCTAGGTCTCCATCACCTTCAAAATTGGGCAAATCAGCAAGTTTGATCTCTTCAACTGTGTGATTGCGTGTGTGTGGAGTTGAGTCACGGTTATGTAGTTTTTGCTAGAGTGTCGCATTAACTTCTTCCGACTTATCCAATTGAGCATTAATTTTCTTGAGCTCATCCAACAATGCCGCAAATTCAGCTTGATTCACCATGTTTAAGTGAATAAGAAAACACATAAAATCAGTCCAGAAATTGATCGAAAGTTTGAGGACAAAAACCCAATAGAAACATCTTGAAAATGTCTGAAATTTTGTATGATGCTATCCTTATATGTCTACAATACTCAACCAAAAAATTAGCCAGAACTTCCAAGCCAAGTGGTTTCAGATTTTTTTTTTCAACGCTGCAAGATTAGTTCAATTTTTGACCAGTTGCAAAAAACGAATCCAATTTAATATCTACTGTCCTAAAAAATTCTCAAATTTTTCAGGTGAAAACTGATCAAAAATTTAACAAATTTGGAAAAAATAATCACCTCAAAAGCTTTAGAAACAAAGGAGAACAAAGTCAAACAATCTGACCTACAAAACTGATTTTTATTAGGCCCGATGTCAACAAAATTTTGCACGAAACTTCAAGAAGTGCACCGTTTCCCTCACCTAATAGCAGTAGAACCAGCCACACCAATTTGATGCGTATTTTTATGGGCTCTTCAAGAATTTCGGGGATATTAAGCTATTTAATCTAACCAAGACTTAATAACAACTACATTGGTAGCTTTCTCAGCAAATATCATATGAAATTCTCTTGCTCAAAAACAATTCATACGGATTGATCAATTATAATTCAAAACTTCTATACCTTCATTAATGAAAATAAAGACTATTTATAACATCTCATGCCGTTAGGATAACTAAAAGAGAAAATAAAATATATAAGATATAAATACTAAATACTAATCCTAAATAACAAAATATATCTTCTAATAATATTAGAAAATAATATCTTATCAATCTACTACTTCTACTCAAACTCTAATTCAATTAATCATGCGTAAATTTAGGATTGGCGCCACTCAGCCTCATGATAAATAGATGAATGCTTCCTGATAGAAAATATATCTTCTAATAATATTAGAAAATAATTAAATGATGATATTGATGCCTTGGATACGCTTCAGAGATTGCTTCCTGATAGCATTGATGTTCGGACTTTGCTGTTGAAACGTGGTGTATATATTTATTGATGTGATCTTTCCCTGCTGTGATGATGGACCCGAAACTTTGATGCATGGTCTCTTTCTCTGACAGGAGGCCCGTATATCGGGTACGCTTCCCCACTACACTTGGAAGTTTCTACCACTGTTTCGAGCTCTTTTCTTTGTTGGCTCAGTTTCCTAATGTCAATATTTAAAGAGAAAGCTTGGTGGATTTGTTCTGGTGCATCCTTTGGGGTGTCTGGCTCAAAAGAAACGTCTTTCTGTTTGAGAAGAGAATTTTTGCTGTGGAAGATGTATTTTTGAAGGCCTTTTTAAAGGCTTTTAGGTTTGGTGGGTGAGTATGCAAAGGCTTTGGAGGTATCAGGTCCTTGTGTTAAGAATGTGATGAAGGTATTCCATGTATGGTCCCCTCCAAGAATAAGATCTACAAATTAAAATTTACCCTAATGTCGCGGTCTTCACTGACAATTCGGTGGGTCTTGGTGCTGTTATGAAGGACTGGGTGGGACACATGATGGTTGCAACTTTCTGTCTAAAATCTAGTATTTTTGATATTGTTGTTGCGGAGGCTTTGCCTGCGAGACATGCCTTATTAATTGGGCTTGAAGCTGGGTTACTGTACGTGATCTTAGAGGTGGAATGCCTCAACCTCTTTCAGAAGTCAAATAAGGGAATCCGTTACAACTCGGTGCTGGGAACTATTGTGGGTGATATTCTTCATATGACTAATCTTTGCTCTTCTATTTCTTTTAATCATATTGGGAGAAAGGGGAATATAGTGTAGGTGTCATTCAAAGCGCACCTACGTTAAGCATGTGGTGAATATGCTTGGTACTCACAGGAAGTGGGAATTGACATATACGATTAAGGACAACGATAAGGGACAAAGCAAAGTAGGGATCCGCTAACAAGTTTTTAAGGAACTTGTAAACCGTTCACGGGTCATTTAAGGTAACCACGATAAAGGGACAACGAAATGCAACCACCATTGACCCGTGAAAATTACACCCCATTCATAATCCATGAGATTACTAACTCCATATAGTTCGGAACCACGAAAGGAGGATTGGGGATGATGGTACGAAGTGAGTCATGGAGTCACATTCACCCGTATTGGCCTCTACTCGATTCTTATTATGAAAAGTGATTCCTGCGATCTCAAAGGCATATATACAAAGATTCAATTTGCTCAAAACTATTATTAGGCTAAATTAGTTGAATATTAATGCAACACATGATTTTAAAATATTGTTATCACTTCAATCAAGCAACAAATTAAAAAAGGAACCTAAAACAGTCGTCCAAATTATCTTATTAGGCGTTATATTCAATTACATATTCCCTTTAAACATGAAATATGGTGATAAAAAATAAACAATAAAATAAACATCAACATTGGAAGCAGTTTAGCAATAATAACTTTAGTCAAATCAAATTATAATAATAACCCTAATCATGATACTAGCAATATAAAATAAAAGTAAGTAATAAAGTAAATAAATTACTCACGTTCCACGCTTCTTTAAATTGCCACATCATTAATAAAACATTAGTAACTTCAAAGAATAATAAATCAAATTGAAATTAAATTAAATTAAAGTAGAGTTGATTTGGTCCAAACACTCAATTGGTTCTACCTTTCACGCCTTGGTTTAAGTATGGAACTTCTGGTGTTGTATGGACTCCTCGGAGTGCATAGGGAAGCAATGGTGTAATTAGGAGAATAGGTTTAAGGCTTATAATGATAGAGAAGGAAGAGAATGTGTGTTGGTGCAAAAGAGAGAAAGAGAGAATTATTTGGTGTATAAGAGAGAAAGAGAGAATTGTTTGGTGCCCCGAAACTGGTGAAATAAGCCTTGTATTTATAGAAAAAATTCAAGGGGTGAGGTATTGTAGATACCTGATTGTGTCTCCCCAAAAAACCAAATCCAGTAATGAGTACTTTTCACGTCATTTGATTATCGAACGAGGTGAAATGTGACAGAGTCTCGTAATTCCCTTGTTTTAATAAAAATATTTCTTTATGTTTTCGAAAATATTTCTTTTCGTATCTTATTTATGAAAAACATCCAATCCATTTTTATTTGGTCTATGATATGGGTCCAATAATAGTATAGTTGGATGGGGCTCGAAAAGAGCTTTCCAACGATATATTATAAGCCCAATTCCGATGAATAATAAGGAGGTTATGGCCTAAATATTAAATTGGATATTAAATGAGTTTTATGGGCGACCCAATGATCAAGTGGAGGGTCCATTAATTATTATTCCTAAAGTCATTAGGAATTACTTTAATTTTCTAGATTAATCTAGAAGGTTATTTTAAGTTCTAAAGAGATTAGGATTAATAATTATATTTTTATATATGTTAGAAAAGATAAAGAATTTTAGTTGAAATAAAACAAGTGTTCTACAAAAGGTTTAAATCCGATTTTTAATGATAAAGTACAGACTCTAATTATCCAAATATATTGGAAAAAGGACTCCGTACGACAAATATTATCCCGCAGCACCATCGCGCCGCGATAGGAGCAGTTTTACTTCGATTGGAATTTGATCTTCTCTGATCGTTTTCGGATGTTTTTCTCTATAAATAGGGTCGTATTTCCCCGCTTTCAATCATCAACAATCATCTTTCTATTCTCTCTCTCTAAAAGCTAGAAGCTTGTTCTTTCTCCCTCTTTCTAAGCCTTGCCTTCTCAAAATACAACATTTGTCCATCACGAGACTTAGACACACCTAACCAAGCTTGAAGTTGCCTTCGCCCTAGAAGTGAAAGGTTGATAATTTCTGAGGGTTTGGTCCCAAATATTATTTCAACTCTTTGGTTAGATTTACTGTTTTAATATTTTTCCTTGAAGTTACTAATGTGTGTATTGTTTTGATAGAAAAAGATATGAGGAAACAATGTAAGTAGTTTTATTGCTCTATATCTTTAGAAATCATGCTTAGATTATTTTAATTCCTATTATCATGTTAGGATGTCTTTATGATTCCTAGTATCATGTTTAGGGTATCAACTAATATTTCTAATATCATGTATGTTTCTAGTATCATGCTTAGGTTGCTTCCTATTTTCTTCTATCATGTTAGTATCATATTAGGGTTAAAGCTTTAATCTTTATTGTTTAGTGACATGCTAGGATTTGTTATTAATCATGTTAGTATCATGCCTAGGATCTTGCTAATATTATTATGCTTTGAGATTGAATATTGTTATGATGATGATGATGATTTGTTGTATCAATATTATATGCTGCTTGATATATTATTGTTATTGCTTGATCACGCCCTCTCTTGCAGGTTAAAGGGAATTTGTACTTGAAATCATGCTTAATAAGATAATTAATAATTTTATTTAGGCTAATATGATTTTAATTCAAGTGATCGCCAATAATAGATTTGTTTGTGCATTAATATTAAACAAACATAGATTAAACAGGTTTAGGATTAATATATTGATTGTATGTTAGTCAGAAAGCGCACATGAATATGAAAAGAATAAAGTAGAGGCCTATTTTTAGGGCATGTTCAATCTTTTTTAGGTTGGATTTGTACCTTCATCCCCGAATATCCAGTCATGGTTCATGACCACTATAGAGTTAGAAATCTCATGGATCGTGAAGGGGTGTAACCTTCACCCTGTGAACGGTTTACAAGTTCCTAAAACTTGTTGGCGATTATTTTACTCTAACTTCCTTCCCTTTGGACGCCACCATGCTTAATTGTATGATCACAATGGGGCTCAAGTGTGGGATGCTTGAAATATTCCCTACAGGTATGAAACCCTAGAATTGATGCACTACGAAGAAATTAAACCTAGAAATTGCTGTGTCACGGTGCAAATTGCCGGGAAACGGCAATGTCGTCGTGTCACGGTATATTTACCGTGGCGTAGTAATTTCTAATTTTACACGTTTTTAAAATTGTGATAACTTTTGATACGTAACTCTGACTAAATTATATAATATATCGTTGGAAATCTTATCAAGTCTACTTTCCTAACCAATTAAAATCAGGTCAAAATATTATTTAGATTTTATGATATAGCCGTTTTAGTGAAAGGGTGTCAGTTTTGGGCAGAGTTGTATCGTTTTGCTCATATCTTCTTCGTTTTAAATCGGAATTGGGCTTATGATATACAGTTAGAAAGCTTATTTCAAGGACTATCCAACCAACTAATATTTAGATCAAAATTATAAGGCCACAAAATCAGTTTATCTCGGTTTGTGATCTAGACACGAAAATTGGAAAATAAGTTATGGTTTGGGGAATTAGGCTAAGATATATTATATGCCTCATTCCGAGTTACGGATTAAAACTTATCATAGTTTTAAAAACGCGTAAAAACTAGAATTTACCGCTCCACGACAAAATTGTAGTGCCGTGGCAAATTATGACGTGTCATGGCACTCTATACCGTGACACGACAATTTTCTTGGGTTTTATTTTTGCGGAACTTCAATTCTAGGGTTCCGTAACTCACCCCTCATATTTTCTTTAAAAATATGAGGCTGATTTCCTCAGTTTCGGGGCATCAAGTCCTTCTCTCTCTCTCTCTCTCTACACACAAAATCACTCTTTTTTCTCCCTCTTATACTCTAGTTTAAACACTAGCCTCCTTATTCACTCACAATAATTCCCCTAAGCACTCCAAGGAGTCCATACTTAACCCGAAGTTCCGTACTTTAAATAAGGTGTGAAAGGTAGAACTGTTTGAGGGTTTGGCCCCAAATCAACGCTAGTTTAATTTAATTTAATTTCCATTGATTATTTATTATTTTCCTTGAAGTTACTAACAATTTATTCATGATGTAGCAATTTAAAGAAGCGCGGAACGTGAGAAATTTACTCAATTACTCTTATTTTTATTCTTATTTCTAGTATCATGATTAGGGTTATCTTCATTTGATTTGACTAACGTTATTATGTTTAAATTGCTTCCAATATTGATGTTATTCTATTGTTTATTGTTGATCACAATATTGCATGTTTAAAGGGAATATGTAAATGAATATAACGACTAATAAGATAAGTTGGACGACCGGTTTAGGTTCATCCTTTCGTGGTTCCGAACCATATGGAGTTAGTAATCTCATGAATTATGATTGGGGTGTAACCTTCACGGGTCAATCGTTGTTGCCTTTCGTTGTCCCTTAATCGTGGTTGCCTTTAATGATACATGAACAGTTTACAAGTTCCTTAAAACTTGTTGGCGGCTCCCTACTTACCTTGTCCTGAATCGTATAATGTCAATTCCCACTTCCTATGAGTGTCAAGAATATTCATAAAATGTTTACGTAGGCGCGCTTCGAACGACGCCTACAATTTGACAAATCCACTGGGGAGGATTCTTGGTTATTTACCGATTTGAGTAATAAGTATTTAATTGTGATGAGTGGATGAGACTTGAATAATTCTTGAATTGTATTCCTGCGATTTAATTGGCATTGTCACATATACATATGATTTTAGCTTTTCTATTTTTCCACAATAGTACAGGTTCTACGTATGTGGCTAGCCTAGGGGATTTAAGCTCTATTAACCCAAAACGCTCATCACTATAAGGGTTCATTCAAGTTTTAAAATCCACCCAAACCATAGAGTCGAGTTCTATTTCATCACGAACTTGTGGAGTCGCCAGTTGGCATACACCCTCAGGGGAGGCTACCTTGCTAATGCGTCCAAACTCTTAACCATGTTACCTTTTGACACCCAAATAAGCTTGACCATAGTGGAACACAGAACTCGACTCTAGGTTGCGAATTTCATTGCATCGTGCGTGACAATGTGTTTATGTGTGCATTTTTTTGTGAATTTTTTTTTCTCATTTTTATCTAATCCTTTTTTTTTTATTATAGTCGAGTCATAGTCTTTCTTTTTTTTTTTTTAATGTCAACCCGGATTTTTATTCTCGTATCTTGCACAAGAGTCAACTTGTTTTGGTCATAGCCGGAGTTCTAGAAAGAGTTACGTGTCGTGCCACTTATGGATCTGTAACCCCAAGTTTTATCTTTAATTTGGTGTTGATTTTGTCCCAATCAGAGTCACAAATGCAAAGGTATAACCGAAATACTACATCCTATCTAGTTTAGGTGTCTTTTTGCGTCCAACCTTCTTTTTCTTTTTTTTTTTTTTTTTTTTTTTTTTTTTTTTTTGTTCCGTATCTTTCGTGTCTAGTCTTAGGCAATCTTCTACTTCTCTTAGTACTTTAATCCTTATCAACTCATATAACATAGGATTGTAGATTTTTATTTTTATTTATTTATACCCGTGAGTCCTAACTCTTCTAGAATTTCAGTCCTCTTCCTTGTTTCTTGTGATTATTGTGCTAACCTTAAAATATGTTTTTGGTTGTGTTTGATCTTATTTATGACTAAAAATTTCCAATGGACCGTTTTCAACTAGTAAAAAGCATAAACATTAAAATTGGACAAAAATAATTAAGTTAGTTTGTCTTTTTATTCTTCCGTGCTACTTTGGTCCATGCATCAATTGTCTTGGTACTTTTTACATGTCTAGTCATACGATCATATCACAAGTCTTATAATATGACTTCATCATTCACGAGTCAAGTTGAGTTCACACACTTTATTTTAAACTTGAGTCGGCACCATGACGTTTATGATCGTATACTAAGTTCATGCATGTGTCCTTTTCCGTCATAAAAATGAGTGGAGTTTCTCATCTGTTTTCAAGTGTCTATTTATTCCCCTTTCTTTCCTATTTTGGAATGTTGAGTCAAACCATTAAGTGAATTTGTTTTATATCGCAACACTTGGTTAAAAAGCAGGGGTCGATTAGTACGGCTCGAGACATCCAAGGAAACCTCCATCCTCTTTACAAGGTCCATCACCGTCACATCTAGCCCACTTTCACTTCACTCCAATGGCTAGCATGGAAGATATTGAGCAACTCAACAAGTCAATCGAGACACTCATCACAATGATACAAGGCCTTGACACTAATGTCACTACCCTAGAACAAAACAATGACACTTTTGTTATAGTTGACAAGCTGAAAGAAGAAGTGCAAAATCTCTGAAGGTTTCACCTTCGTGGCACAACCTTTCACTGCATTTGCTGTAAAGAACAAGCGTGGCGATAACAACAACACTTGGAAAAACAAGAAAAACGACATTCCTTCTTCTTCGTCTTCCAAGCCTAACAACGCCACCAACAATATAGGCTAGTGCGACCTCAATGAAGTACCAGCTCCAAACACTTCTCTCTCAAGGAGAAAGAGAATTTACGCACCAAGTGTTGGCAGCTCCCTACTTACGTTGTCCCTAATTGTATAATGTCAATTCCCACTTCCTATGAGTGTCAAGCATATTCACAACATGCTTACGTAGGCGCGCTTCGAACGACGCCTATTGGTTGGTTTATGTGTATTGGATTGAATATGGATTTAAGAACTCTAAAGATTAATATACTCAACCTGACCAATAATGGCGGTGAATGGTTTCTCATCATTGGGTTTGGTTTTGGGGAGACATTTTTAGGTGTCTACGTATAGTAACGCACAAACTAGCTTATTTAAGTAGAGATTACAATGAATTAAGGGTGTGGATCGAGGAGGTTCCCCCTAGCTTAGCTCTTGATGTACCTTAATCTCTTTTATCATAATAAAGTTGTTTCTTTGGGTAAAAAAAAAATACAAATTAGAAATGATACCACGCATCTACGCTTAATGTTCCTTTTTTTTAAAAGGGCCACACCAAATGTTCCCTCCTTCGTGCAAATGCCTCAAAATTAAGACATTTTCATAAAAAGAAAAAATTAATAAAATAAAAAGATAAATTAAAATTATGTATACCATTTAATATATATGTATAACTAGGTTAAACTCCGTACATGCAAGGATATTAAATAATTATAATGACAATATAATTATCTAAAAGAATATAAATAAAGTGAACTGATTCACCTAGTATTAAAATGCATGAAATATATTATAATGATAAAACATATGAGATAAAATAGTTAAATACTTGTATGTAATAGTTATAATATGCTGGTTGATAATTTAAGAAGTTTTGTACTCCGTATAAAGTAAAAGTTATAATTTAGATACAAACTTTATTTTTATATAACAATGGTTTTTTTTATTAAAGAAAGTAATTTTGGAGGGAAATTCTTAATAGTGTTTAGCCAAGTGTCCTCTTAAAATCGCATTTAATATTATGTAATAGATTTTGTTTGGTCACACCATCCATTCATCAAATAATATCATGTATTTGCAAAATGCATTATATACTTTATCCATTGTTTTGCACCATTTAAACCTTTTCACTATTCACACATTCATATTTGACTCTCATTTATGTCTAATACATTAATATTATATACATAGTCATGTGGAGTCTTATTAAATTTTTCTTGATTTAAGCTTTTTATTCCTTTTTCCATAAAAAAAATAAAAAATAAAAAAATAAAATAAAATAAACCTGAATGTATGTTCCTATCTATTATCTGACATACATAAACAATTGATGACAAAAAATCAAGTAAAAGGTTTCCAACTATGTTCCAACTGTTTGGGGTTATACTCCCTCTGGCCCATAATATAATTTCTATTTTCCTATTTTGGAGATCCAAAATGTTGTTCTTGTTTCTATTTTTGATAGTATGTAAAGACCATTATACCCCTCACATTTTTTAACTTTATTCATCGTACTTCCTAAATTATCCTTGAATTTTGCACATGTCTCCTACTTTTTTTTCCACTTTCTCTCTCTTACTATTGTTTACAATTGTTCATTTCACTTTTATTAATGTACTTCATTCACTTTCTCCTCATATTTCTTAACTACCGTGAAAAAATACAAACAAGAGAAATACTAGCAAGCAAACTGCAAAAGTTAAGGAAGGAAGAATGCTTTTAACTGGCCACGTTAATGCAAATCATGCCAGCATTTTAACATGATTACATACAATGTTAGAGATATAAGATATCGAAAAATACATGTGTGATATATTTTCCATTAATATCATTAAGAAAATAATATATCTAGAATATTTATGTAAAGATATTATTTAGAGAATATCTTTAGAATTTTTGGTTATGCTAGTAAAACTTTTAGGAAGATTGTTTCCTATCTTATAAGCTTAGGTTTTGTATAAATACTCAACCTATTGATAAATAATAAACAATCAATACAAAGCGATACTATTATCTCATTCCCTAAACATGAATTATTTAGTATGAGAAAAGTGATATAAAATTATTATTAATTTATCAATATCAACAACTATATGTGTCAATAATGTCCAATAAAATATATACGTAGTTTCATGAAACTTGTTAAATTATAAATAATTATAATATAATTTATTTAATTTTGATTTAATTTGAACCCACTTGTATAAAATGCTAGATTAGCCATTAGACATGTATGTGATCTTTAGAAACAAAGTAAGACACATATGTTCAAACACAACAGATTGATATTTTTTTCCTGACAAATAACTAAATAAATAGGCTAGAAATTCTAATGCAAGAGAAATCCAATTAATAAGAATTTAGCAGATTTCAGAATGGTAATATGCTGAATGACCATACATTTCAAAAACATTTATCAAAACTAGGAGACAGTTTAGAGCTAAAGCAAAAGACCATAAGCTGCTTAAATGGTGGGAGAAGATAGGAGAAATTAAAAGTTTACCTTAACTTCAGGGTAAATGAGTGACTACCAGATACCATTCTACAGTAGCTATTTTTATTTAAAACTTAAAGATAAATTTATTTTATAAACTTAGCATACTTCTTTTGATTAGCCGTTAGTTTTGTATGTGATCTTGCTCGAGTTGTTAACCTTCTACTATTAAGGAACATTAACGTTGTATGGCTTGAGAATTGGGATAACTATTGAGCCACTCATGGAGCATAGTGTCCACATTCTTATAACAAACTCATCCTATTTGATAACGGTTATTTTTAATTTGTTTCCTATATATATGATACTAAGTGACAGCAAACGAAAAAAGCTCTCCTCTTCTCTCCTCCTCTTTTCTAGGATTTCTCCAAATTTTTAGTCGTTTAGGCCAAAAATAACCTAATTTCTTTGGAAATTAGACTATTTCCTGTTGGGTTTCGATGAGTCCAACTCACCGCGGAACAAAACCCGACCCAAGACCCGCTCACAATTAATATAACTAAAACGACATAAATAACAAGAAAGAGAGAAAAGACAATCTTACCCTTGCCGCGTGCTTCGCTCTCACTCGAAGCTCTTACTTCAAAGCCAAGTCCTACAAGTCCAGAGACCTCCTACAGTATCCACCCGTAACTCGACCGCGACCGGTCTCTTACTTGGAGTTTAGCCAAGTCGGACCAAAACACTACTCGAGTATTATATGAACTTAAGGTTTTCTCTCAAGTGGAGATGCCTTATTAAGTTCCTACTCAAGCGACTTCCTCCAAATCCCAAGGTGGGTATTTATAGAGAATGTCATAAGAGAATTCCACTCTCCCATCAATGTGGGAGAGTTGGTAAAATCAATTTTCCCTTTTTATTTTTAAATCAAAAATAAAAGAAAATAGCAAACAACTAATTAATCAACAAGTGGCAATCACACAAGGAGAGGTTAGGTGGGGACCACAAGGGGAGGGGACCATGCCTTCCTCCCCAAGCTTCCCCAAAACCGGCTGCTCTCACAAGCTTCCACGTGGCGCCTAGCCTTGGGCACCAAGGCGCGCCCACCTGGCGGCCTTGTGCTAGGCTGGGCCTGCCCGTATTGTGATGCGGGGAGGGCTGCTGGCCAAGGCATGCGTGCCTGGTGCTAGCACGCTAGCATATTGCTAGTTGCTAGCTTGGCGTGCTAGTAGTGCTAGCCTCGCACCAAGCCCGCACATGCGCAACAAGCCACGCACGCACATGCGGGCTGCTACTGCCTTGTGCGCGACTGGTGCATGCTAGCCATGTGCACTTGGCACCATTGCCTAGGTGATATGCACATGCTAGCACCAATTGCCCCTAGCACTCGGTTTGCTCGAGGTATTCCAATGCTAGGGGTATTTTGGTACTTGTCGATTAATTAGTTTGATTTTACCGTCTCGTCTTTTATTAATTCGACTCGACTTGTGACGCTCGCTTTCGACGCTCCTAGCTCAATTTTTGACGTCTAAGTATTTAATACTCGAGCGACTCATTAATTCCTTCCTAATTAATTCGTCGTGTTGAATCGTTAGTTTCTTGGGTGTGACCTGAAGGGTTCAGTCAAGATTAAGCTGTAATATTAATTATGGATTAATATTACTGATCGGAAGCGGCCTCCAACTAGGCATTCCGATCACTTGACCTCACTGAATAATTAGCTTTCTATTAATTCCGAACCCTCTATTGGAATAATACACTTGTTTGAAGGACACCATTCCTATCATTTCTGACCCTTTTTCCTTAATATTCTTTAGTTTTGCAATTTAGTTTTCAATAAATCTACACAAGTAGTGTAGATATTCATTCGTCTCCCTATGGTGGAGTGTGTCTCTAAGGTGGAGTCTTGAGTTTTTGTTAGTTTATTTGTTTGTTTTTATTTAAATTTTTTCTGTGTGTTAGGGTTTATGAAAAAGGTACTTATCTTCTATGCTATTGTCAATTTGTTGGTAAAGAGTTGTGCGGAGTCGCAACGGTTGTCAAATCTTCAAAGCGTTCAAGTGAATCAGATGAAAATCATCCTTAAGGCTACAACAAATCGTTAGACCGTCTCTCCGAAAAGACTGTATATTCCAGCGATGTGTGCGAGAGATGTACCACAAAGCAAGATCTATTTAACGATCGTAGCTTTGATGAAGGAAACCCTTATTTGATTCAATTTTATGTATTTGTTGATTTAGATTTCACTTTTAGATGTCGTATGGCTTTTGATTAATGAATTGATTTGTTTCCAAAAAAAAAAAAAAAGTGACAGCAAACGAGATTCAATAAGTGAATTTCACAAAAAAAAAAAAAAAAAGAAAAAAATAGTATTTGCAGAATGCTCTCTTTAAAAGCAAAACTATAATTATTACGGAGCATTGGTGTAATTAGGTTCGAGGGGTCTTTTGCTGTACACAATTGATCCGACGGGTTGTCGTATCTTGAGAGAGGAGTGCATTATTACAATCTACCAGTGCAATAGGGAGTTTTCTCTTTAAGGATAACGCATTGCTTGCTACAACCTAGGCTATTTTAAACTCATTCTTTTACTATTATTTTACCTTTGTACTATTTGCTTGTTATTTTATGTGTTGTGCTTTTTACTATTAATAAGTACTACTAGTGCCCCATATTTGAATTTATTATTTTTGATATTATATTCTAACTATCTTAGAAAGAAAAAGGCTTATTTCAATTTTAGTCAACATGTCAGCCATGGATATGATTAAGTCCTTGTCTAGCAAGCCTGATAAGTTTAATGGTGAAAACTTTTTTGTTGGCAATAACAAATGAAATTTTGGCTTACGGAATTAGGCTTAATATTTGTTATTCTTGATCCTAATGACTAAAGAAAAACCAGCTAGCTCTTCTAAAGATGTAGCCCAAGAAGTAGCTGTCAAAACTCCTATATAAGTGACAATGATATTCTATGTCATGGTTGTATTTTGAGTGCTTTATCTGATATTGTGTATAAAATATTTTGTCACACTAAAACTGCTTTGGAATTATGAGAAGCACTTCAAATGAAATATGGTTCGGTCGAAAAGGGTCTTTAGCGTTATACTTGTGAAAAAATGATTGAGTTTCAAATGGTTGATCAAAAATCAATTTTTGACCAAATTCATGAGTTTGAAAGTATTATTTATGATATGAAATTAAAAGGAGTTGTTTTCATGATATTATGCTTGTTACTTTTATGATTGCAAAATTACCTCCTTTATGTTCTGAGTTTGCTAGGAGTCTAAAAATATACCGGAAAATTTTCCTTTTGATGATTTGCTTGTTTGCTTACGTATTGAGGAAAAACATCGTTTTTCTCAAAAGAATTTGCAAAAATCTGAATTTTAGGCTACTGCTAATGTTGTTGAGAACTCCAACAAGCGTAAGTCTAAACCTTTTAAGAAAAATGATTTTAAGAAAAACAAGTTTGGTAAAAATAATTTTAAAAATAAAAACAATGCTCATGATAACAACAAGGCAAATGGTAAAAGTCATGGGAATGAGTTATTTTGTTATGTTTGTGGGAGAACCAATCATTTTGCCAAGAATTATTACCAACGTTGTAAGCAAGCTAAAGATAATAATGCATCAAGTTCTGCCCCAAAGCTATCTCATAAGCCCCAAGATAATGTTGATACTATGAGTAGTACAAGCTCTGATCTCCCATCTGACAGGTATCATGTCACTAGCCCCGAGTTAAATTATATTTTTGATTTAAATGATTAGTGGATAGACTTTGGGGCTAACGTACATGTGTGTGCTGCCAAAATTTAGTTTCTTCATACCAGTATTCCAACACACGTACTGTGAGTATGGAAAATGAGAGTTTGGCTCGTGTTATTAGACAAGGCCAAGTAGTATTAAATTTATCGTCCGGTAATAGTCTAGTATTAGATGGAGTCTTTCATGTTTCTGATATTAAAAAAAATCTCATTAGTGTTTCTTTATTAGTGCAGCAAGGTTATAAAGTTGTATTTGAGTCTAATCGAGTTGTAATTTCTAGACATGGTGTTTTTGTTGGTAAAGGCTACACCTGTGATAGTTTATTTATGCTTAATCTTATGTCTTCTTCTGTGAATAATATTTCTATTAATGCTACTTCATCTATTTCCAATGTTGAATGTTATGATACTTGGCATGCAACGCTTGGACATGTAAATTTAAATTCTACTAAAAGAATGATGGTGCTTGATCTTATTCCTAAGTCCTCTGTTGATATCATAACATGAAGAAAGATGGTCGGAGATTGTCGCTGGTGGACGTACCTTGTCAGAAGCAGCTGGAGATCGTCGCCGGTGCACGTAGTCTGGAGCTTCAGTGAGGATGACGACTATTGGGTTTTTTAAGGTTTGAGAGGAGAGAGAGTGATGGGTAATGAAGTGGAGAATGTGAATGGAAAAGTCGGGGGGGTGGGAAACCAGTGTGGAACATATTTGTAAACTCAAAAATGAAAATGAGTTAAGGGAATGATAGAAAGTGACAAACAAACAACAAAAAAGGGAATTAGGCCTGTTCATTCCTTTTTCCTTTGATTATTACCCCAACCAAATGCCCCCTAATTATATAAAGAGACCTACAATTTGCATAATGTTATGAAATATAATTATGTATGTCCATTAAGCATACCATTGTAACCCCCTTATCATTATTGCTTCCCCTAAGTAACCCCTTGTAACACCCTTTACCTTATTGGTTACCTTTGTAACTTATGCATTGTTATTGTGACTCTTCATTACCTTTGGAGAGTTACTATATTCAATTGTATATATAACAGGCATTGCCTAATGAAAAATATAATGAAGATTACTTTCTATATCTTTCTTCTATTATTCTTTTCATCTATTTTATAACACGTTATGAAATAAAAATCCAACTATTTCCCCATTTTAATATGATTTACTACTTAATGTGTATTTTGATTTATAAAGGAATTTATTTGTGAAAAATTTGCCAAAAATAACACCACTTTTCAGCGATCTTCCGAGAATAAAACGACCTTTGAGTTATTCCAAAATAGAACGACTTTTGATACACATCTGCCAAAAATAGAACAAAAATCTTGTAAACTATTTTACAGGTTACATTTGACACATGTCACATGTGTGATTGGTTAAAATATTTTTTTTTATTTTAACATTTATTTTTAAAAAATAATTATTTTAAAATAAATTAAATTAAATTAAAAAACTTTTAAAAAAATCTAAATTTAAAAAATAAAAAATAAAAAAAAAAAAAAAAATGAAAAAAGGGAAAACCCCTATCCCTTAACGGCAGCAACCTCACAACCACCTGCCAAGGCTGCCACCACCGCTGGCGACCAGAGCTCCTTACCCGGCGGTACCAGCCCGACCACCCAGCCCCTCCCCTTCCCCTGAACTACCTTCCTCCACCCTAAAACCCTTCCCATCCCCTCGAAAACCCCCCTCCCCTCACCGGCTGTCGGCTAAACCCCCTCCCCTGTGCCGTCAAACCCATTTCGCCCCTCCACCGGTCGTCTCCACCTCTTCCCCCCTTTGAACCACCATCCAAAAACCCTAAAACCCCAAAATCGATCAAGTGCTTTTAGGGGTTTTTGACTTTCTGTGGTGGGTTAAGGGGGGAAGGGGGGGAAGGGGGTGCAGACGACCGGCGAAATGGCTAAGCCGACACGGGGAAGGGGTTTCAGGCGCCGGCGGTGGTGGCAGCCCTGGCAGGTGGCGGTGGTGGGAGGGATTTTTCTTTTTTCTGTTTTTTTCCAATTTTAAGTTTTTTTTTCTTTTTTGAAATTTTAAGGGTTTTTTTAAAAAAAAATTGTTAAAAAAATTAACCAATGATAGTGTGACACGTGTCACAGTTAACCTTTTGAATAGGTTACCAACCGGTCATGTTCTATTTTTGGCAGATGTATATATCAAAGGTCATTCTTTTTTGAAATAATCCAAAGGTCGTTTTATTCTCGGAAGATCGCTGAAAGGTGGTGTTCTTTCTGGAAAATTTTCCTTTATTTATTGGATAAAATATCCATGTGCTTGTGGTTAACTTATTTGATATGAAAGGTATAAGTAGATTTGATGATTTAACATTTATTTGGAACCCTCTTAATATTAGTGAAGGATATAATTGTGATATTATTGTTGCATTGGAATACAAGATGATTGATTAAAATTAGAATATTTAGTTAAATTATTTAAATCATGTACTATATTTGGATTTATTAGTATGAGTGCATAATCATCATTAATAATTTATTAAAGCATATGTGTGATATAAATTGTTCATATAAATAACTATTGTTTTTGCTATGGAGTGTGTATGTTTTGTTACAAATTTAACCATAGGAGCCTCCCTTTAATTAAATCAAGTGATTATACCATATATATACCTCTTTTGGTAGAAGAATGTTTCATTGTTTACTAGTCAAAGTATGTAGTGAAGTGCCAAATAATACTATAGGAATATAATGTTGAATAGAGTCATAATTATGTATGTAAAACTCATATATATAAACCTGAAGTTCCTCTAAATAACAAAGGAGAAATTATGTAATTTCTGATGGAGTAGTAGAAGAAAGAAATGACTAAGAATATGATCTTGTAGACAATATGCTCTATTTTCATAAAATGAATTGCTATGATCTTGTAGACATAATATTAATGAAATAGTTTTAAGAAAGTTTATTTTGGATAACTGATATGTTATCTATTGTTGAATGAACAAAATAGTGAAGTACGGGTAAAAAGAATGTTGATAATTACAACCAACTATAAATACTCATTCCTAGAAGTTAATGTGATATCATTTTATGGAAAGAATAACAAGCATAGTTGCATGATATTTCTTATTTACAATTCATGTGAAAGTCATGAGCAATTCAAATGTGATTAAAGGTTATCTAATTGAGAAAGAAAGGTTTGCTTTATGATTTTTACAAACCGACTATGAGAGCCTATGATAGTCTATTAACTTAACTTGATTAATCTATTTGTCATATCCATGCTTATAAGAGATTCCAATTCAATGATTGATGTAATTGGGCACGAGGAACTAGCTAGATTAAGAGATCTATAAGAATTATTATATTTAAGCATATATTATTTGAATATGCTTTATTATGATTAAGTATTATATTATGTGCATTTAAACACTTTGCTTGATACATATAAGATTGCCAAAATAAAGAGTCCAAGGCTTGCATTTTAAAAAGGTTGTTAAATTTTCA
Organism: Chenopodium album; assembly: GCF_948465745.1. Lineage (NCBI taxonomy): Eukaryota > Viridiplantae > Streptophyta > Magnoliopsida > Caryophyllales > Amaranthaceae > Chenopodium > Chenopodium album. Next base: position 49,211,490 of record NC_137843.1, read on the forward strand.
TTCCCCATATGTAAGCTTTAGGGGGAGATTACCTTATTTTATGTAATTCTTGCACATGACCAATATTATTTTATATTAATGGTCTGTTTTGTATACACTAGCTTAAATGTCAAAGATCGGAATAAAATTATTAAATATTTACTAGATCGTGACACCATCTTGAAGATGGATATGAACAAATATCATTGTCTATATTGATAAGGCATTATTGTTAAGAATTGTTATATCAAGTAATAATTGGTATATGCCAAGATTATATACAGGATGCTCTTGAAGAGTAAAATATGTTTGATCAATAAATTTGACATGTATCAATATTGTAATTAATATTTTAGAATAAGTTCTCATCAAATAAAGTATAATTAGTCAATTGTATGTCTTGCTGAAAAACGAATGTTGACATTCTTATATCACATCATATACATGGCTATACATGAGCAATTTGTATAAAGTGATCACTGATGTTGTTAGAATAATGAGAAGTTAGACTTGTAAAATTCATTGGATTTGATAAGCTAGGCCATTTGGATTTAAAGTGCCCATTATGAAAATTTAAACTTTGATTTGATATACAGAAATAATGTGCTGATTTTATTTCACGTCACATGTATAAATGAATTGAAAGGCAAGACATAACATAGGAATTACATAGTATTTGAATCATTTTTATTAGTTGAATTTGAAATTTCTCAAGGGATAAATATTGAAATGAACAACTTTGTATGCAAACAAGTAATATGTGACCAGAAATTCACCACGATAGCTTATATGTAGCCAAGAATTAGATGACTTAAACATCACCATAAATAGTGGTACATGTTGCATACAAGTAATTGATCTCCATAGATATTGATCTCCAGAAGAGAATACAATTGCGAAATATTTATCAAAATTACATTTGAAAATTATATTATTCCCTAGAAGAGATAAAAATTGTTAATTATGGTTTTTTAAATAATGAAATTTGTTGCACATGAAATTATATTCTAAGTTGGTCAAGAATTTGACATATCTATATTTTAAATATTTTACCAACTTAGGAGGAGAAAAATATAATATAAGTTGGCAAATTTTGAAATTATTACTTGATCCCCATAATTGGTAATTTGAAAAGTTTATATGCCAGCTTTATTATTTATATATGTTATCATGATACGTTGTGCGTAACTCTATGATCTGATTTGTAATTGGTTATAACCCATCTAGAGGCATAGAAGATACATATTGGTCACTGTGAAATTATATATATACATTGAGATAAATCTTGCCAATATTTACTTGAATCTTTACACTTGAAGTGTAGATTATAAGATCGGTTCCAATATAAAAATGTGATGCTTGGCAAGAAAGTGCAATTGATACTTTTAAAAAGCATAATTATTGATAAATTAATATTGTATAGAATACTCCAAAAGTGAAGAAAAATATCTGAATTATAATGAGATGGCCTAATATATGAGCAAAGTATGATGGTGGAAGATGCATTTAGATATCACTATTCATTAGCATGCAAATGTTACATGCATAGCTTTTTTTTAATGATACCGGTATACGATGGAACCAATAGATGCATATGCGACAAGTTATATTATGGACGGGTGAAGAGGGGATCTGAATTATACGTCCATGTTGATGTCGACATATATAATTATGAGAATGAGCTCATGGACCTGAAGTCCAATAATATATGGATTTTAAAATCCACATTGTACAATGTTCTGCATTTTTGAGTCTTACATACATATGCATGTATAGGAATTAGATAAATGCATCATTTGTCATTTGCATATTTATCATTATATAATTTTTCTTTATTTATATATTTCCACATTTCATATGTCATTTAGAGATTATTTATTATTGTTTCTTAATTATGAATTTTGATATATAAATGAATATGCACATCAGTCATAATAAGAATAATTTGCAAGCTTTATAAAAGTTTATAAAAGGAGATTCAAACTCCATTGGGCTAATGATGTTCTAATAGCATGTTATGAACTATACATATGAGATTAAGAAGAGTTCTTGAAAAAATTATACATATTATATTTATATGTCTATCTTTCAAATTTTATTTTTAAATATTGATGAGATATTATTTAAAAAAAAAGAAAAAAAAATAAAAGAGAGAGAGAGAGAGAGAGAGAAAAATCTAAAAGAATATTTATTTTTTCTACCAAATAGATGACATCTCAACCTGAAGTTTGAACATGACTAAGTTTGCGTGAAAAGTCCTATTATTTGAATTTGCAAAAGCAATTTCATATTTCAATATAAAATGTATACATAATTGCAATGACACACTTATGCGTATGAATGATTACATTCTGGTCCCGAAGAACCAATGGCGATGCAATCAGATACTTCATATTATCGACTCCGATTTCACAATAATATCGATATGATTTAAGAATGTTTCATAAAAAATTCATGAATATCAATTATTGATGAATTTTAACTATAAATGACCTCATAAAGAAGGTACTATGTACAAATCAAATGTATATACATAGATAAGGATTGTAACCTATCTTTTATATGAGGAAATGTGTTTTCCAAAAACGAGGTTATTATAAAGATATATGTATTTGGCATTTTGAGAAAAACATTGGTACTTAAGAAAGAGATTTATAAATCATTACATTCTATGTGTATTATTCTCATAAGTCAGAAGACAAGAAGATATTTTAACGATTCAAGTGAAGATTTGAAGACTCAAGTTAAATTTTGGAAAATCAGTTATCAATGAAGGTTTTGCTGCTACACAGAACAAGTTGATTGGGTTAGTCTTCAACTTATTGCATTGGAGATCTAAAGTGATGTTAAAATTAGGAGGAGAAAATACGCGCTACACTTTTTTTTCCTTAACCATGGTTTTGTCCCACTGGGTTTTCCTGGTAAGGTTTTTAATGAGGTAGTATTTCAAGCGTATAATGAAGAATGATGTACTCTTTTCCTTCACTAGGTTTTTATCCCATAGGGTTTTTCTTAGTAAGGTTTTAACGAGGCACAATCTTCAATAATGGACATCCAAGGGGGAGTGTTATGAAATATAATTATTTATGTCCATTAAGCATACCATTGTAACCCCCTTATCATTATTGCTGCTCTAAGTAACCCCTTGTAACACCCTTTACCTTATAGTCCTTATTGCTTACCTTTGTAACTTATGCATTATTATTGTGACTCTTCATTACCTTTGGAGAGTTACTATATTCAATTGTATATATAATAGGCATTGCCTAATGAAAATATAACGAAGATTACTTTCTATATCTTTCTTCTATTATTCTTTTCATCTATTTTATAACACATAATACATCTTCTAATAGTAACTTAATACGTTTCATAAAAGTAAGTCACTTGAGTTATTAACAATGGCATCAACTATTACCAATTTTGGGAGTTTTTTTAGAGGACTATTGGAAAGCACTCTATAAAATACCAGGGTTTTTTTTTTTAACACGATAAGATCAACAGGACCCCAACCGAAAGCTCCTATCACAGGAAGCCTGGCTGACAATGCCCAAAAGGGATAGGGGGATGAGATTTGTGCCTGATGAGAAACGGACCTTTGCACCTCAAGGATGCGATGTGACCTCTAGGCCAAAAGATCATTCTCATAAATAAAATACCAGCTTTTAAGAAATACAGTGACATACTTAATTAATAAAACAGTGTATACAATTTTCATCACCCATATATAAGAATTCCTTCTCCAGTCCCTCACTAATTCATAATGATCAATGATAGGCCTATTGCAACAATTGGATAACCGAGGCTCAAATATGATTCTGCGCGATTGCCTAGCTATTCTTCGTGATGAATATTTTTTAGAGCTAAAAAACGAGTCATATCGTGCTCGTGTTTGAATATAAACAATTTAATTAGATGTATCCTACACCCTTGAAACAAACCCGCTTTATAGGAGTCTAATTCAAGCGATGTCATGTAATTTTTGTCAGCTCTAATTCACCAAATTCACTGTGCATAATTATTAATAGATCTTAGTAAAATCTTGATGAAAGGTTTAGGTCATGACATAATTGAAATTGATGCTTGTTCTTCGAAGCTATGCACATCAAGAAAGATAAAAAAAATATTTTAGCCCCCACCATCATTTTACAGCTAAAAACTCACGCCACCCAAAACTCAAAAAGAAAACCTTGGTCCCAAAAATGAGCCAAACCTACAGCACAAACATACGGAATTACCGAGTATCCACTTAACTTTCAATATTCCTATTATTATCATAAGAGTAAACGTTAGACTCACGATTACATATCCCAGGGTTCTTGACCTGCACAAGTAACCTAGGTTGATCCACCTACAGATTTTTCGAGTACGCTATTAACAGTAATGCAGTCCATAAAAATAACAAAATACACGTAACAATTCTCCTCCTATTATTATTCCATCGCCATTTTTTATCTTCTCTATACATACAATGATCTGCCTTTCATGCACAAGAACAAATGTCAAGCGCATATAACAAGAAATACAAGCATTTACAGAGTTTCAAGACCATGGGATCAAGATTAGTAGAGGAGTGTCCCAAAGAATGAATCTTTCTTATCACCTTTCAGAGCTGCCTCGACCAGATTCTTTCTTTTTCATTCTGCTCGCGAAATAATTTAACACGCTATCTCAAAGTTAAATGTTACATTTTACATTAAAGAATTTAAAATTAAAAAAGATCAGAACCTTCCATTTTATCTTTCTAAATAGTGTATCACCTGATGAGAAGTCTGGAAAAAGGGTTTGGGGCATTAGATACAACAGAGATAATAACATGAAAAAAAGAGGAAACCTTTCATCAGCTGTTACCGACTTCCATGGGCATGGCACAAGGGGCTAGAGTTTTTGCAGGGAGGCTGATACCACCGCCTCTGAGGGACAATGTGGGACCCCTTACTGAGCTAGCTCTGGATATTAGATTTGAATCGAAGAAGACAATAATCACAGTGATGTCATCGTGGAAATGCCGACGTACCCCACGGTCTATCTTTTTCAAATCGGAGTATCTCATCTCTCTTTTCTTAGCTGCTTCTTGCAATGCAGTTTTTACCAATCTTTTAGCACTTCCCTACATTAACAAGATATAAATGTCTTACACTCCCCCCTTTAAGAAACAGTAGCAAATACTCCAACATAATAAGCACCCACATAACCACATTATGATCAGTATAAATACAAAAATATAAAAGCTACAATAACATATTGTACCAAACATAACACATAGTACCAAACATAACACATTCAGACTTTTTGTAACGTTCATTTAACCTTCATGTTTTCAAAGCAAATCCTTAAGATAAAAATGTTACGGAGCATTCCTTTGAACAATAGGTTCTCAAAAGATAACACGTCATATAAAATATCCACCAAATACAAACTACTTAACTAGTTGCCAAAAAGAAATGATAACCAGTTTCTTTTCTCCTCATCTTCCCTTTCCCTCCCCTGACCCATGCACCGCTGCCCAACCCAGAGTTCCACAGCCCTCTCAACTACCATTAGCACCACACACCGCCTCCATTTTCTTGTTAGTGAGCAGCACAGAGGCTTCCGCATCAATTTGTGCGGGGGTTTGGTTGGGAATACAGCACGGTAGAAGAAGGAATAAGGTGGAGTTGGTGGCAAAGCAGATAAGAGGAAAATTCCTAACGGAAGTTCAGGGTAATCTGAATTTGACAGTGGTTGTAAAAGTAGTGGAGAGTAAAATAATGCCATTTTTGAAAAAGAGTGAGTGAAAGTGCAGGAAAAAAAATAAATAAATAAATAAATAAAAAATTGAAGACAGGAGCAAGAATGAGGTGTCTCAGTGTGTCTCAGTGTGTTGGGGGGGGGAGGGGGGGGGGGGGGGGGGAGGGGAGGCGAGGAGAGGCAGGTGTTTTGGCCTTGTGGGTATCGAGGGTTGAGATGGGGATTGGTTGATAGTTTTTCTAGGGAGGTGGGGAAGGTGGTCGCTGGTTATGTATGAAAAAATGTAAAAGATATGTTTTAATTACCTTTCTGTTACAAGTTGACAATATTTTGACAAAAAAATTCACAAATCACTAATAATTGTTGGGTCAGCTAAAAAAAAAAAGAACCCGCAGTACAGAATTCTGTAAAATACAAGGTCTCGACCAGACCACCATATAGAATTTCCCTGAAATAAATACTATGTACCAATATAAAGTTCCACAGAACTGTAAGAGGTAATGTATTAAAAAAAAAAAAAACTGTTGTTAGGTTCAAAATATTTAATGGTATTGTTTATGTAGTCTAATATATGCCCCTTTGATGGTTGATATAAAGATTAACTAAAAGTCTTCTAATTGAATGAATATACCTTAATATTGATGACAAAAGTAATGTATAGCTTATAAATAAGACTAACGTAGCATAATCTTCCACTAATAAGTGTTCAATAACATTAATCCAAGGTCTATAAGTCAACCATATAGAAATGCAGGGAATAAATCAAATGCATTGGCACTATCCCAGAACCCAACACTGCATAATCGATGCCAGGCATAAGATTAATTATGTACAGGCCTCCATGCAAAGCCCACTGAGCATCAAATAATGAAACGCATATACCAACAAAGCAATCAGAAAATGTCCCTCTTACATTGTGTGGATTGTTCTGGACAATATCAACTGCTTCTTGATTGCTAAGGTGCTCCCAGAGACCATCGGATGCAAATATGACAAACTGGTCGTCTGGCTGAAGCTCATGCACAGAAATCGCTGGATCAGAACTCAGAATCGGCTTTTTGAAAGGTTCACGCAGGCGAAATTTAGAATATAAGGGCTCCCTATTGTACTCTGATTTTTTAAGATATACATCACCAATAGACCTAGAAATCTGCAGGACAAGATCGTTATGAGATTTTGGACAAGTCAAACATTCACATGAGAAGTAACATAAACAATATATTCACCAAGCTGAATAATAACTCCAGACCAGGAGAAAGGAATGTGAGGCAAAATGAATAAAACCTCTGAATAAATTTGAAATTGATTTAAAAAAAATAAAAAATAAAAAAATAATAAAAAAAATAGCCTAGATGTTTACATGGATACAGAAGTCTGATTCATTCAAGAGGCGGACGCCCAAAACACAAGCTTATAGAGTGAGGACTTACAAAATTTACCATGCGATTACACTAAAAGAAAATAGAGTCGAATTACCTTTTTCTAGTATATTTCTAAAGCAACAAAGCTCAAACATACAAGAAGAAAAGCGACGAGAAAAAAGTCAAGAAGAATGCACAAACCTTTAAGCCTCACCGCAAAAGTATCAGAAAATAAAATCATTAAGGGGTCGTTTGGTTGAATCATTTGGAATGGGTTGGAATGGAGTTAGAATCCATTCTATCTAGCTTTTTGTTTGGTTAAGGTTTTTAGTAATGGAATCTCATTCCCAATGGGTTCTAACTCCCCTTCATACCCATGGAATGCCATACCAACCCCTCCCCCTAAGATTCACATTGCATTCTTTAATGAAAGATAAAATCTATTCCAACTATTAAACCAAACAACTTTGGACTTGTATGGGTTTTAAAATCCATACCTCTATAGTATGAGATTCCATACCAATACATTCCAACTTGATGAACCAAACACCCCCTAACATAATATGGTGCCCGAACTTCTCATTTTACTTCCAAGTATCAACATCGGATATTTAGCACTTCTATGGTAAAGAGCATTTGGACTTGAAGTTTTCATAAATGAAATGAAAATTGATTATCCTAATACACACATAGAATTTATAAAAAACATCACCAACACATTATGATAATCCTACTCGTTTAAGTAACCAGTGTTGGATACTTAGTACTCTAGAGGCAGCAATCGTGCCGTGCCGTGCTAGAAGGTGGGTCGTGCCGTGCCGGGCCACCAAATGGCCCACCCTAGCCCATAGTGCCGAAGCAGCCCTTAATTTTTTTTTTTCTTGATATATTGTTAAAATCAATTTATTAATTAATATTTATGTTATTTTGACTATCAAATTATTATTCTTATTATTATTATAGTTTTTTATTATTATTTATGTTATTTTTATTATTATAACTTATTTTATTTTATTTTTTATTGTTATGATTTTATTAATCGTGCTGACAGGCCGTGCCGTGGGCCAAAGATTCGTGCCGTGCTCACGCCAAAATTTTCAATTTGTGTTCATGGCATAGCACGCGGCCCACTGTTCGGTCTTCATGACGTGCCACGCCGCTTGCGAACTCATGTCGTGCTGGGCCACTTTCGTGTCGTGCCCGTGCCGCCTGCGAGCTAGCCACGTACTTGGGGAAATATGCCGATCAACCTTACAATACAGCCTAAGGGAAGCGTATGGTATGAATATAAGACATGGAGTGCAAAGGAAACAAATAAGGAGAAGGAAAGAAATCATTTAACTGTTACCTTTTCATTTGTTTGGTTTAAACTTGGAAAGGAATTACTTAAACCTAACTCTCTTTATTTTTGTTTGATGAGGGTAAGGATAATTGTTACCTTAGCTTTAAGAGAGGTACCAAATGGGTGGAAACAATTACCCTTAGTAATGGTAATTGTTACCCAATCCTTCTAACCAAACACTTGGTATTGGTAATGGTAATGGTAATGGTTAAGTTAAATCCGTTTCCAACTATAGAAAATATTCTTACCAAACATGCTCCAAGTGAATATGAATCTAGAGCTTCCCTAGATGAGGGTAATAAGAGATGAAATAACAAACTCATAAAAAGTCAAAAGAGAATAAGGGTTTTTGTTTTTGCCTAAAGAATATTAGAGTATTCATAAATTAATCAAAAGAGAATAACGCTTTGTTTGGATAGCAAATGAGGAAAGAAGGGAAGGGGAGGGAAAGAGGAGGAAGGGAAGAAAAAAGAAAGGGAAAGGGAGGTAAGCTCCATTTTCCCTCCAAATCCCTCCAATTTTGGAGGGATAATGCTTATTAAAGAAAGATGGAAAATGGATCCCTCCCTCTCCTTTTCCTTCCTTCCTTCAACCCTTTACCTAAACAAGAGAGTTTGTTCCCCTCCCTTTCTCTTCCCTTCTTTTCCTTTCAATTCCTCCAATCCAAACAAAGTGTAAGGGTTTTAGTTTTTGCCTAAAAAATATTAGGGAATTCATCAATTAGTCTTCCCAATCCACCAAAATATACTAGTGTTCCATGCAAAAACCTAAACTTTGTCCATACCAAGTTAACAGATTGCCACATGCCACAAAACACAGAGAACAAACACTGTCACAGAAATGTTCAGATCTGAATTATAAGAGGTGAAAGCGTAGACCAGTTTATTGAGCAAAAAATTAAATAAAAAGAAATTCTAAGAGGTAGCCTTGTATTTTTGACTTTTTTTTCATTGATAGCCAATTTTTTTTCCAATCATAAATGGTAACCCTAAACTTATAAATTTCTCAAACGTGACATTAATGATGATTTATTGGTTTAAGTTCCATTAATCTTCATTTTACTTAATAATGTTTATCAAGCTTTTCTCCTCTTTCTTCTAGTTTCTCCTTCATCTACTTAATTCAATCCTCAAACATCACCCTCACGACCACCTTACTCCCACTACTCCCTCTGGCACTTTACCACAATGAAAACTAAGTTCATGTTCTTAATACAGCTTTAGATTTCGTTTAGATTGGGGTTAAGGAGGGTATAAGGTGTAGAAATTGATGAATTTAATGCCTTGAAGGATGGAAGATGAACGAGTCAATCAGCAATTTTTGTAGTAGTTGTTGCAGCAGATGCTGGTGGTAAAAAAAGGGGCTGGTAGTGGTTTTGTGAGAAGTGACGGCGATAGTGACAAACTGATAATAGCAGGTATATCCATTGCGAATTTTGTTCTCGCTTTCCCTACCTTTTTGGAGTTCGGGAAAGGAGCGGGGGCAGAAACAAGCGACCGGGCTCGTGAAATCCAATGAGAAGAGGCTCATAACATAATCCTTCCTCGACTTATTGAGACAGAACAAACTCCCAGCTTAGTTCTTTCAACAAACTCCCTAAGCTTTTCTCCCCCATTGGCTTAGATTTTCGTCTCGGCAAAAAACCTAACAATGGTAAATTCACTATGTTGGCGGTTGCCCCAGAATCTAACAACCGTCCTATGACGTATGGTGCCTATTGCTCATCAAGCTTCTCACTCGTCAGAAGTATGCCGATACAAATCCACCATAATGAACAAATCTGTTTCTTTAATTTAATTTACAATTTATTCATTATCAGTACATGGAATTTCTGGTAATTGTTTGAAGTATGATTTCTAACATTGAATTTAATCCTATCTCCATTGATTTATATAAATTCCTTCGCATTTGATTCCAACTATCCTGATTAGTCTATGAAATTTCTTGAATTGTGGAAGAGTTAAAAGGAAGATTAGAGGTGAAAATGGTGGGCCTAGTGATGGGCCTAGAAAGAGAAGATAGTAGACAAAAGAATGGCATGTTTCAATGGAGGAGAAAGAAAGTAATAATTTGTCAACTATGAAAAAGTTAAACCTTGAGAAAAGATAAGAAGGTAGGAGTGACTAGTGAGCGAGAATTAACCATAGTTAGCTTCGGTTAAATATAACAAAATTATAACCAATAAATCATCATTAATGCTAACTTTGAGAAATTTTATAAGATTGGTAATTGAAAAACAAAATGGTTGCCAACAAAAAAGTCAAAAAGTATCAAGGCTACCAATGAGAATTTCCATTTAATAAATTAAAATACAACTTTCATTAGAATGGCAAGTAGATAGTTTGAGAGTGTTTGCTACATGTAAGAGTGGTATCTACCAACTACCAATGGACGATACATATATTCTATTACCATTATGTTCCTCCACCTTTTCTCAATTTCTTATCTCTATCTTCTTTTAGAACTTTTTGTAGCCTCTTTCTTTTTTCTGCCTAATGATCTATTAGATTATGAATGCAAAGACAAACTTTCTTATTTTAGCTACAATATACAAGCAGGGAAAGGTAATGGCCCAAGTATTTGTTTGTGGATAAATGATCCTTACATAGCCCCCCTTTCTTAACTCCTTTTGGACCTATCAATTTTGTTTTAAGGTCCCACGTAGAGAAAGGTAATAATCAAAATATATAAATTATGAATGCAAGATCAATCTTTCTATTTTGTTAATCAATATACGGAAGTCATATTGCTTTGAAGGTTGAGTAAATAGAAAGGTTTGTCAAACACAGATTCCTCTTTCACCTTATTTAAGTTTACACTTATGAACTACTTCTCCATTCACCCATACCCCCCCTCCCCCCCAAAAAAGATAAAACTACTTCCTTCAAACACTTCTATTTTTTGCACTATTCACAATTTTACTTTAAAAAGCTTTGGTGATCAAAATACAAGAAAAACATGGTCACATGAGATCTTGATACATTTATCTTTAATATACAGTTTCAAAACATCAACTTTGTATAATTTTTATTTTTTGATAATCAAATATATTAACAGCTGAAATTAAGCATTGGTATGCCTAAAAAGTAAATGTGTTTGACCTAAATTAAAGAAGAGGAAGTATTTAGTTAGCTAGTCACAATTTATTAATGGACAAACTATTTTGGTAGTTGTTAAAAATTGCATTAAAGGACTAACAAAACCTACTTTAAGGCACTAAATGACACTTATAACAGATTGATGCATCAGAAACTAACTTCCAAAGAGTGGCATGGCGTGATAACTGATGAAATAGACAAGCTTTTTTTAACAAAGCAACAATAGTTTTTATTAAACCTACAGCCAACTAGCTTACTTCCTCAATTTCATTTTATTTGACACATTTCTCAAGGCATGTTTGCCGATACATGATTTCAAACACAACTCCAATTTCATAAACAAAAAAGTGAAAAACCATAAAAGTTAGAATATTTAAAAACAATGAGACAAATCTAACAAGACCCCTTTTTCTTGACTATAAATCACAAAAGGATGTCAAAGCAACTAATGCAAAAATTGCACAAAGCCAAAATGTGTTGGCTACTATAAATGGAAGAGGTGTAAGCCAATTTTGTTCAGCCTTATTCCTATAGTATATCACTTTCATAACCCACATCCCATAAATATTAATTACATCCAACAACCTTATCTCTCTATTTTCCAATGCTATTCCACGACTCATAACCCACGTCCCATAAATGTTAACATCCACCAACTTTCTCTCTCTCTCTCTCTAATTAAATATATTTAAAAAAAAAAATCACCTATTTATTTTTGCCAATCTCTTCCATTAATTAGTTACAAACTCTTTAAACACCTACAATTCTTGAAGGTGTTTTGTTGAGCATTTTGGATTTAAAATTTGGTCTGAAAACTTAGGGTTTACTTTGAATTTGGGGCTAAGGCGAAGGAGAATGAGACAAGTAAGGTTATGGCTAAAGGTGCTGCTAAAGTGGCTGTTGATAATGGAAAGGCTAAGGCAAGCTAGTAAAGGAGACCCAGTAATGAGTGACGATTAAGAAACTCTTTATTTATTTATGTAATTTTTAAACCATTATTTGTTGGTTTTTTTTTTTTTTTACAATCACTTTTATTGTATTATCATTTGGGTCGTAAAAGATGATGATCATGAACAAATTGATTTGATGAACTTCGTAGATGAAGATGAGCATTTAAATTATAATTAATGTTGTGCTGTTTTCTTTTTAAATGTTCTCCAAGTTGTGGTCCATCATTAAATGCAAAAGTAGAATCTCAATATTTTAATATTTTCTCTCTATAATATTCCATTTTCCTCTATTTCTCCCAGCGTTGGGGAGACAAAAGGAACACAGGAAGTAGAAATAAGATTTTCTATTTAATTATTTAAAGTTTGATCTATGACAATTCTCCCTCTCCAAACTAGATCTAAACACTACGAGAGATATGGGGGCATACACTTGACACTTGACACTTGACATGTAAGCTTCAATTGGGTTGGTCCATAGCTTGACCCAAACTAAAAATATGAGATGATAACTACACTAGCAAAAGCAAAAGAAAGGTCATTCCAAAATTGAGTTGGTCATTGAATTAAGCTAGTCTGGTTAAGGAGCTAAAGAAAAGGAGATGAGGGCATACACTTAACAATTGACATGTGAGCTTCAAACATGCACATTTCTCTTCATACTCAACGAAATTGAGCACATGAACATTCATCCTTGAGTTTACATAACAAAAGCTTAAATACTTCCTTTGTTCCTAAATAATTAACAAGTTTGATTTTTTTCACATTCATATACTAACTTTGACCATCGTTTTTTGGTAACATATACTCCCTCCGTCCTTTATTGATAGTCCCTTTTGGCCAAATTTTAGTCCCAAAATGTTCACCCTATTTGTTTTTCCCAACAACAATTATTGTTAATTTTGTACTAAAATTCCCTTCAATTTGCAATAATATTTGTACAAATTTAAATTTCCCACGTAAATGTTGCTTTTTCATGAACTTTTATTACTCTCTCTTTATTTTTTTGCATACCCAATGTAAATTTACCCTTTCAATGTACTTCACTACTTATTTATTTTTATTAATTCCCGTGAAAATTGCCCATAAGGGATGAAGGGAGTAAAAAACAAATATTATCATAAAATATATTGTCAAATATTCCCTCAAAAAATATCGTTAAATAGATTTTAGTAATTTAATATAAAGTTTTTTTTAAAAAAATTTACTAATATTTAACCATATATATAAGGTCAAACTAGTGCATTGGCATGTAGAGGAACATAAGGAGTAACAAATGAAATTTAATTACAGCTTTAAACGTATAAATATAACATATAAATATGTTCCAACATTTAGTTTTCCAACCCAATTGAGATTGTAAAAGCATCAAATAAAGGTGGAACTAACTCATAATCAATGCCAATACACAAGCACTATGAAACATCTACCATTCACATCATACATCGTATATTATCTTCATCCACAAGAATCACTAATACACTAAGACAAAGTATTACCAATAGTAATTCTGACAAATTAAAGGAACGTGCGATCAAAATCACAATCAATTACTAATTTACATCCAACGCAAACCCAAAAATATCCTTCATATACTAAAAATCGATTGAAATTCAGTATTCCAATGCATTAAACTTTTCACATCCATCAATCTATAAATCCCACTACATATCTCCATCAACACCACTTCAAGCTACTCTGTCATTTACTTTAAGGAGTATATCCAGAATAACAACCAAAAAAAGATACCAGAGGGTATTATCTACGCAAAACACGAACTAGACAAACAAATTTAGAAACAAACCCAAGTCCTATAACACAAATACAGCCCTCCTTGGCCTCTAATTCTATAATCTACCTAAGCCATATAACACGGCTTCAAACTTCCTTTGAGCCTCTTCTTCAATGTCCTACCTTAGTCTAGAGATGAGCAGCAAGAAATTATCTTCATGTTAAATCCTCACACATTTTCTCAATTACATCATCCAAAATCATATAAAAGTATGTAATTCCAAATAGGTAGGTTGCTGATGCAAGGGAACATGAATGATGTTCAAAAAATTAGCCAAATTACTTGTTAAAATCATACTTACCTCCGTTTCTTTTTAGTTGACACATATTCCTTTTTAGGAAAAGTTCATTTTTAATTGACACGTTTCCTTTTTGGGTAGGTTTTATACATTGCTTTTTTAGTGTACCCTACTTGTTTTATCATTCTCTCTCATTCTCTCCCATATCCTTAATATGTGTGTCTAAATTGAACGTGTCAACTAAGGGCCTATTGAGCTGAACGGATTGGAGCTAAGGTGAAGTGAAAAGAGCTAAAATGAATTGTTTATGAGAAAAGGAAATTAGGAACTGAACTCAACTAAACTGATGGGGCTGAACTGATGAAGAGAACAAACCCTAGATAGAAACCACTGAAGTATCATATGTGCTTCCTATTAAAACAAGAGCCTTAGCTATTTCCAAATTTACTTAGCAACTAGCAGATACTAACTAAGCAAATAGCTATCAAGTAATATGAAGCATACATGAAACTGAAAAAAAAAATAGTAATATTTAAACGCCTTCAAAGAAGAAAAAGCGCAAGAGCTTACTTGTATTAAGCCTTTTACCCGCCACACATTGTGCTTCAGCACTACAATATTTGAGTCGTCTGGATGCATGGAGTGCATCTCTTGTCTCACAGATTCAATGCTAACATTGTGCTCTGCAGACAACTGGATGGCAAGAACCTCACCAGTCGCCCTGACAGCCCTTCCAAGCACAGCACGAGAGTCCCCAAGGTTGGCAATGTAAAGAATGCCATTGCAAACCACACCAACCAGACAGCAAGACCCGACTGCTGCAATCTGGGGCTTCATGGGCCACTGTTTGGCAACAAGGTTAAAAAATCCTTCCTCAGTTGCTTGGAAAGCTTTCCGTATCACATCAACTGACATTGACTGTTGCTCAGCAGCAAATCCTGCAAATCAGTAGCAGCTAAATTATAAAAAGATAACATGTAATTCACAAACCTAAACACTCATATCACAAGAAAAACAGTTATGTTAATATCGTGTGAACTATGAAAGCAAAGCTAACATCTGAAATGTAATCCAATTCTCTATGATCCATCCTCCTATCCTACCCACTACTAGCATTTCTCCTACTTCACCTTCATTCAAATTATAATTTCATAACAGAACAACATCTAAAACACTCCCCTATACCCATACATGTAAAATCAAATCCATAACAATACCATTACAGTTACAACTTACAAGTGACTTAACTTACTTTTGAGGTGATGAAAGAGATTATCATTGATATAACGTGATGTCTCAGGCCCACCATGGCCATCATAGACCCCGACAAATGTTCCAAAAGGGCCTGTATCAAGCAAACTTAAACAACCTGACTCTATCTGACTTTGATCCTCGAGCAAATTATTCGCCTGAACAACAGCCATAGAGAAGTCACCATTTATATGCTTCCCAGTATCCTTATACCAAAGAAGCCCCTCTTGCCGTCCTGCTGCATCTGAACCCGAGTGAGAATAACGGTCTGAAGACGGCCGCCAACAGGCCTTCAGGAATGATATCAACCTCGATAACATCCCTCATTTCACCTAGGTCAACCTTTAATTCCGCAACATCCAAATTGGATGCAAGTAACACAATTTACCAGAAGTTCACCAATCTCCAATTTAATTCACTGTACACAGAAGAAGCCATAACTTCAGCACCATCAACCAAACATCAACAGCAAAAAAATGCATACTTCCACAAAGTACTGAGAATTTGACATGACAGAAGTAAACCATCCACCTTCCTAAAAAAATCACTACAGAGTAATAACAATCATACTACTAATGAAAAGAGCCCTACCCTAAGATAATTATTAACTCCCATCTTAGAAAATAAAATTAAAAATTCATGCTAAAGTAATCACACCCAAATATCAAAATTGAAGTCATAATCAATCAAATATCAACCAACCAAACACCAAAACACCCGGTTGACATCACAAAACAAAAATTAAAAATTGAAGTTGATTAAACATAAATAAGAAAAAAGAAAGGCAACCCAACATTTTAATTTATCTTGCAAACAAATATAATTAAATAAGTTAAATAAATAATAAATTAAAAAAAAGAGGCCGATTGACTTACAGTTTGACTAGGGTGAAAGTTGAGAATCTGATCAATTGAGAAAATCTTAACAGCAAAGATCTAAAACAAAGCAAATTCGAATAACAATATAGGTTAATTGAAAAAGATTAGATCTACAGATCCAATAAAAAAATTCAATCTTGCATACCAAAAATGGGATTTTTGGGTTAACTTTATTTGTATCTTCTGTAAGACTTTGGTTTCTCTGTTCTTCAAGTAGATGAAGGGAAAAGGGGATGACGAAGTAGATAACTGGGAACAGAAGAAAGGGTAAAAGAAAAGGGCAGTTTTTTCTTTTTCTTTTTTTTTTTTTTTTTTTGGGTTGTAATCTTCTCTTTCGATGTTTCTCTCTCAATCAGTGTGTGATTAAACCAACTGAGAGGCTATTGGAGATTTTCTCTCTCCTCCAAAGCAGACAAACCCTATAAACATATCGATGGCTGAAAGCCAGCAATGCATACGGACGACTTTGGGCTCCACATAAGCCTTAAAACCTAAATTGAGAAAAATGGGGATAGAGATTCCAAGTTGTATACTTGTCATATATGCAAGGGATGAGTATGGTAAATTTGAAATCTATATGTAAAAATTAGTGAATAATAACAAAAAAAAATACTAAGGTCTCGCTGATAAGCATTTAAAACGTTAGATAAGTACTTAATATATTATTTAGATTAGTATTAAGTTCGGAATACATGATAAAATCACGCAATTGGACTGTAATTGGCAACACACTATTAATAAGAGTAATCTTATACTTCATCCGTTTAATATTATTGCAACAATTGGAGTTTTGCACTATTCAACACTTTTATTTGACCATATAATATGATTTATACATTAAGTAAAATATAGTCATGTGGAATCATGTTAGATTCGTATTATAAATACTTTCACAACATGAACTTTTTATAATTTTTACTCCTATACAATTATAAATATTTAACATTTAAAATGTGCTTTGAAATGCGTAATTTCATCCTTGTTGCAATATTATTAAAACAGATGAACTATTATTTATAAGTTAGGGATATTTCCACTTTTAATTCTATTATTAAATGCCCCGAGAGCGCTCGTTAGCTCTTGCCAAAATATAATATAGATGGAATAAAACATATTTAAGAGAACATTAACCATTTTATTTTGCACGAGATCAATTTTTTTTACAAGAGAAAAAAATTTCATAAATAAAATATAGACAAACGACACTAACATATGATTCCTAAGAAATTAAGAATTCCAACACAAGTACGTAACACCTTAAAACTAAATACATCGTAGATTCGATTAATAATCGCCTTAATAAAAAAAAATAATAATAATAAAAAAAAAAAACTTCATCTGAAACAATACAATATGTGTGTTAGCTCTGATTCGGCTTGAAACCACTTATGTGTAGTCGTTTGTGTGAAAATACTCATGCGGTTCTCTTGATTCTTAGGGAGATTATGAAACTCTAATTCTTCAATTCTCGCCATACAAATATAGAATGAAAATAAACTCAAGAAAAAACTCATTATTTCAAGGATGTGATCTATTTATTAAAAGCAATTAAAAGGTTTTTTGGGCCTACCACTAGTAAGAACACCAATGGAAGCCCCTTATAAAGATTCACAACTGAGACTAAGAGGAAAAGATATGGTAACAATGGAGAGAAAAGGAAGAAGAGAGAAGGAAAACCTTTTTAAAAAAAAAAACAGAAAAAACCTAGCAATTGAGGCTATGAAAGCCCTACCAAGGAGAAACCCTAGAGGGAACCGGAAAAAAAAACCTTCCCAAGAAGAAATCCTAGAGGGAACCGAGATCATTACTTGTGTTTATTTAATTAAGAGTTTTCCTATCTGTAGAACCCAATGATGAGTACCTTTCACGTTTTGATTGACGAGTTCGGTAAAGAATTGAAGAGTCATGCAAAGTTTCCTTAAACCAATAAGACCATATTTCTAACCTTACCAAAGTGTTTTCAATTCAAATCATTCATTTCATATCCTTCAGTCCCAAAAACATTCATTTTGTGTCTTTAAAATCATTCATTTCGTGCCCAATTTATGAAAACGTCAAATCTCATTATTTTGGTCTGTTTTCTCAGCCCAATTTTTGTTTTATTGGATGGGGCTCGAAATAATTGTTAGTACCTACACCCCCTTGTAGGTACTAACACCTACACCCCCCTTCCCCAGGTAACTACTATTAGAGTATCAGGTTGAAAAAAAAAATCCACCTTATCTCTCTCCTCATATAAATGTTAAAAAAAAAAATTACTACTATAATTTCTCTCTTAAAATTTTACCCACTTTTCTCACCTTTTTAGTCCATTTTCTCTCTCCTAAACTACCGAAATTTCCCAACTTTCTCTTGAAAAAAAAAATCAAAATTATCTTTGATCTCAACTAAAACAAAGGATGAATACACAACATCGAAGGAAGTTTCTTCAAAAGAAAGGTCGAAAATCAAATTGTAAGTTATTTTTGTTTATTTTTGGAAGGAAAAAAGTACAAACCCCAACTTTTTGCCTTGTTTTTCAATTATTTTCCTTAGATATATTAAACTTCAGTAATAGTTATTGATTTTTCATAATTTTTTATTTATCATAAAATTGATTTTTTTATAATTATAGTAGAATAATGTTTGGTATATTTGTTGAATCGATCTGGGGTGTGTTATTTGATAACAAAATGGTTGGACATAAAAAAAATGAAAATAAAGTGTAATTGTCCTAATTTTTTGAATAATTTAACATATTTCGTAGGATTATAGAAATGTAAATTTAGTACGTAGTGAAAATTCTTTTCGACGAATGTTCATCTTCAATTTAATGAATGTTCATTTTCATTTTGATAAATGTTCAATTTAATGAATGTTCATTTTCATTTAGATAAATGTTAATTTATATCCCTTCAAAAAAAATGTTCATTTATATATTAGTATACGGTCATTTAATATTAATACACGATCATTGGAGTTCTAACAAATGTATTTTTTGCCATTTTTTTCATAAATTTCTATAGATATAATATGGGATTTCAATAAGAATTTTTGATTTCTAATAGTTTATTATCATGAAAGTGATTCTTATAATAATATTTGAATTATGTTATAAGAACTTTCATTAATTATAACATGAGTCAATTAAAACTGATGTTTAGTGAATTTTGACTAGTAAATTTAATCTATTATAAATGTTCATTTTAGATGAACTTTATGTTTTCATTTGTAAATGATAAAATTCATATCTTTATAACTAAATTATAGACAAATTATCAACTTGATTTATGGAATTGAATCATTGATTCTTAATTAATATTATTTATTTTGTTAATAACAACTGTTATTTGGCGAATTTTGGCTATGAAATTTAATCTATCGTAAATGTTCATATTTTATCTTTATGGTCGTTTTCATTTGAATATGTGTTCAATTACATTTGATACATATTCATTATCTCTGAATTATATGTTCATTCTCATATTGAAATATGTTCGTTTTCAATCTAATTCAATGTATATTCCAATATCTAAACATAATCATTTAATTTAATACTAGTTCATTCAATTCTCACATTAAACTATATTCGTTTGAATTTTAATTCTTGTTTGTTATCATATTGAAAAAGCTCAGTTAAATTTCAAAATTTGTTCATGCATTCTCGTGTTGAAAGATGTTCATTTGACTTTTGAATAGTTATTCATTATCATATTAAAAGATGTTCATTTAGATTTTAATACTTGTTCATTTGTATATTGAACTATGTTCATTTCTAACAATGTGTTCAAATTTGTATTTATAAATGTTTTATTTGATTATTCAGTTTTTTTTAATAGTGTGTTTTAATTCTAAATAACATTTTCTTTAAAAATTGATCTTTTATAGGATAATGAAATAACAAAAGTGAAAGATGGTGATGTATATTTAGAAAAAATATATGTATCAAGAAAATTATACAAACATCATAATAGTAGAAGGGGTACAAGCATATAACTAGGAGGATGATTATATATGTTACTTATATCAAATGTATTAAAAGGCGATGTTTATTTGTAAGTTACATGTATGATATGTACATTTTTTAAGTTTAAGAATTTCACATTTATTGTTTTTTTATAGTTATTATTTTTATTTTTTAAAATTTAAGCATATGTACATTTGAAAAGTTAGAAATATTTCCTTGTATGCTTAAGAAACAATGAGCATATGTTAAAAATGATGTTATAATGTAATTGAATTACTCTTATTCTATATTGAAAGATATTTTTTTTTTCAAACAAAGTCTATTAACTCAACTAATTAATAAGACAAATTAATAAAAATTGTTTAAAAACAAAATTGTAATAATTTGAATATAGCAGGTCGTATTGTAAAGATTGAACACTTAATGGTACAAAATTGATTACATATATAAAAATGAACATTTTATATGTGATGCGAAACGGAAAAAATATAGGATGACGTCATTAGGAAGGATAGGGGGTGTAGGTAGTGCTAGGGGTGTAGGCAAAAATTTGTAGGCTCGAAAAGAGTTTTCCAACCATATTTTATAAGCCTATGAGATATGGCCAAAATACTACAAGGAGCCCAAACTGAGCCTAGGTCCACCTTTAGTACGACCCAGTGATTATACAAAATCTAAATATTTTATTTGGGCCTATATGATCATATTCCTAATCCTGAATTAGTTAGGAACCTCTAAAATCCTCTAGAAGGTTCTAATTTATCCTCCCTGAAAAGATAAAGATCAAAGAAATTCGAGATTGAATAAAGCTTCTCATTAGATAATCCTTATTCTATTCGAATACAAAGACGTTCTGATATATTTCGCATAGAAAACCCATCAGAAACCCAACTCCGTACGAACTTTGCTATCTTTATGAACCAGCGCATTACGACAAGTCCATCCCGCCACGACAGCCTTGTCGCATCGCGACAGAGGCCAATGCGCTGCAATAAATCTGTCTCGGCGCGACAGGTGAGTTATATCGCGCCCAAAACTTCTGCTCTTATTTAGATCTTTCCAACTGTCATTTTTCCTTATAAATAGAGGTCGTTTTCTTCGTTTTGAGATCATTTACAATCACCTTGAATTAGCCACAATTAGTCATAATCATCATCCCAATTCCCAAGAATTCTTTAGAATTCCTAAATCAATGCTCTTAACCTAAACACACCCTAAACAAACACAATACTTCCTTGCGTGATTCGAAGACTCCAAACCATACTCGACGTTGTCTTCAACCTCGACGTGAAAGGTTGATATTTCAGAGGGTGGTTCCAAATCCATATTTCAATTCTTATATAATAATTTACTTTATTAATTTAACTTTCTTGAAATTTACTAATATGTGTATTGTTTTAATAGAAAGAAGGTTGAGGCATGAGTAATTTAATTACCCTTTCTAATTATTACTCTTGATTTTTAGAAATCATGTTTAGGATAACGCTTTGATTTTGTTATTAGTACCATGCTAGGAGTTGTTATTAATCTGTTTAGTATTATGCCTAGGATCTTACTACTAATGATGTTTTTGATGATGACTGTGATATTGATCATAAGTTGCTTGATTATTCATGATTCGTTGCTATTGCTTGATCACGCCCCTTTTTGCAGGTTTAAAGATAATTTGTAATTGAAATCACGCCTAATAAGATAATTAATAATTGGATTTATCTTAATATGGTTTTAATTCAAGTGATCACCAATATTAGATTTAAGTATGCATTAATAATCAACCAACGTACATTAAACATGTTTAGATTCGTTTTATGTACATTAATTGGAAAGCGCACATGAATATCAATAAGAATCAAGTAGATGCCTATTTAGGGCTGGTTTGATCTATATAGTTGAATTCGTACTATCATCCCCGAACATCCAGTCATGGTTTCAGACAACTATGGAATTAGCAATCTCTGTGATTGTGAATGGGGTGTAACCTTCACAATTGTGAACGGTTTACAAGGTTCTAAAACTTGTTGGCGACTTTTATTTCTCTAGCTTCTTTTCCTTGGAGCGCCGCCATGTTTAAAAACATGACCCACATGTAGGGCGAGACGTTAAAATTCCCTACACTATCATGTTTATGTATCTCTTATTACATTTTTTGAGGTTTTGTACTCTATTTTGATGAAAATCATGTAATGTTGATAAATGTTGTGTTTCCTTTATTGCTTAGGAGATCGATAATTAATTGCAAATTAATTTTAAGAAATTATATTGGGACTAGCTAATTTAAATAATTAATTTTTGGAAAACTTGTGTAAGAATTGAAACAATAACTTTAATTGGGAAAGTCAAAATCATGCATTATGGTGACATGTGTTTATTTTAATATTTGGAATATTCTTTTTTTTTTTCGGTGTTTAGAGAGCCACAAAGGATAGTGATGAGAATCGATCTTAAAATCTCTTGGAATTATGAGGATAGCTCTAACCACTTGAAGTATCCCTTACCCTCAAATTTTTAAATATTCTAAGTAGTGAAAAATTGGGTAAATTTCATATTATCTTTTGCAAACACATAATTATGCATATTGCAAATTTTTTATTTTTATTATTTATTTATTATTTTTTTTATCACGTTTAGCTTTTGAGGGCATTTTCAAAGTCCATAATTTGGACACCAACTTCATAGTTTTTACTTCCCCCCCCCCCACACTTATACTCCATATTAGATATTATGTAAAGTATTGTAAAAACGACAGTCAGGTTGTTTAGCTCAATTTTAGATGGGGTCCATTCTAGTCGTGTCATTTCAAATTTTGAATTGGGTCAATTTTATTTAAATGATTGGACCAACTTATTAGGAAGTTAAGGAAACTTAAGAGCCCGATAAGTTGGCCTCAAAGGAAAAGTTAAGGGGGAGTAGGATTTAGTAATGACAGTTTTGTAATTATGATTTTTTGTTTTTAAAGGGGAGTATAAATACTTTATAACCTCAAGATTTTTCCACTCAAGATTTATTATTGTCAAATTTCACACAAAAACCCAAAAAATTCTGTCTTTATTTTCTCTCTCCTTTTCCCCTTATTTTTCTTTTCTTTTTCTCTCTTCTCCCACGCCACTCTCTCTCTTCTCCCCCTCACTCACGCCGACAGCCACCGGTGACCACCGTCGGCCACTTTCTCTCTTCCCTCCTTTTTCGGTTCGGTATTATATATATATATATATATATATATATATATATATATATATATATATATATATATATATATATATATATATATATATATATATATATATATATATATATATATATATATATATATATATATATATATATATATATATATATATATATATAAACTCTTTCTCTTCCTAATTTAATTCTAGTGTTCTATTGTTTCTAAAGCATGATTTTAATTATGTTTTGGTATTGATTTTGGGTATATGATGTTAAATTATTCATTTAAATTTTAGATTTTTATTTAATCAAGAACCTTAAGTTATGAATCCTAGAATTTGGGGATTTTATGTAATTGGTTAGGGTTTGATGCTAGGTTGTTGTTATTGATTAATTCATGGTTTAAACATGTTTTTAATGAGTTTATAGCCCTCAATTTAATTATACACACTACTTTTTAATTTTTGAGTTAGGCTTTAATTACCCATAAAAAGGAAAAAGGTTTTAATGATTTAAATATGATTTCCTAGTCTAAAAGTGATGTTTTATATAAAATAAGTATACTGAAATTTTATTTAAGTCATAAAAATTGAGTCTTTTTGAAAGGATTTAAAGTACCCACTTAAAGAAAAGGTTTTATGGCTTTTATGTCATTAAATTGAGTTGATTAATAAGGTTTAAAAAGTATTATAGTTGCTAGAAATATGTGAGAATAGTGAATTAGTTATAGTTATGTATTTTTATTTGTCGGAAGCTTCGAGCTTGGTGATTTCTAGCAAGTGTAGCAAATTTTAGGCAATATTCAAGGTACGTATGTGCACAAGAATATTTGTGTATGCATAGTATCATGTTAGGATTGTGAATTAATATGATTTAAGTGATGAATTAGTACGTAGCATGTTTGATTGATTATATGCTTGGAATTGATGTTGGATGAACATGAATTATTATGTAAGCATATGAATATGTTATTTGAAGCATGATGCAAGTTGAATATGTATGAATCATGGAAGTACTACCTCCAATTTTTTTAGTTGCAACTTTGGGGTATTATTTGTGAGATATAAAATATTACAGAGTTGCAACTAAAAAAAATCAGAGGTAGTATATTTTAGAGTAGTGATAGACCACTACTAGGTATGGCCTCGTTGGGCCCATACCGAGGGCAAAAATGTAATTTCGTGTATTACTTACCATGATTGTAAAAAAGTAGTCTCTCTCCGCTTAATAACTGTATACAAATCAAGAATAACAATATACAAACCAATAATAACAGTATACAAATTAATAATAACTGAGCACCGACCCCTCTTTCTCTCTCATTCAATCTATATTCTCTTTTCTGTTCTCTCTCTAGAATCTTCCAGGTTTCTCGATCTTCTACTCTGCCTGTAAAAAATTGAAGAAAAAAAAATTTAAACTTTATACTGAATTTGTGCTATGAACTTTGTTGCTTGCTTTGCTTTTATGCTAAATTTTTTGAGTTGGGTTCCTTTCTTTTTGGTTAATTTTTGTGGGAGTTTGCTGAATTCTGCTGATTTTACTCCAATAGTTGATTTTCAGCCGATAATGAAAGCTATCCATGGAGGTTTAGAAAAGGTTTAAGGGAGGAAGAAGATGAAGAGGAAAGGGAAAAAAAGGGAAATGAAAAAAAAGGCAAAAATAATAATTTTATATTGCGGTATGGACAGCTATATCCCATACCTGATAGTGGGCTATAGTTACTCGTATATTTTATTTTCAAGTATCAAGAAGGTATGAAATTTATAAGCAAGGATTATGTATGTGTAAAAGAGCTATAATTAGAATTATTGAGCATGAATCATGAGTTTAATTCTCACCCATTTATTATTGGTGTTGAGTCAAGAAGTTAGTTTATTTATTTACTCGCTCAAGTAAGTTGAGATTGAGTCAAGGAAGTTTATTAGTGCATTATATGTGCCAAGGTAGTAATCGTGCAATTTTGTGAACAAAACTAGGCAAGGAACCTTAATTAAAATAAATAGTATGTGCTCACCAATTAATTCAAGAGTGAATTGGAAGCATGTGTTGATTATTATTATGTTTGTTCTTGATTGATTGGTTGGACTCATCCCAAGTTAAATTGGTAAATCACGTAAAGTGTAAGAGGATACACACCAAAACCTTGGAACGTATACACCTTGAGTATGAATACATGGGGGGAGTTATGTGACTTTATATCTGAGCACAGCTTCTACAGGGGTACAGGACGCTGTACTTTCTTTTATTATTAATACGATGGAATTCCGTCACCAAGTGTGACATAGTAGGTTCCAATTGGAGTAGCTCCCCGATTGGAAGCTCCATTTTTTTTATGGGCTATTTTTAAGGAAGGAAACCCGTTCGATGCGTAATCTAAAGCTATTATTTAATAATTAATGTTGCTAGTTGAGTCAAAGGTAAGTTGACTTGTGATTGTATGGCGAGCATGTTTTAATTATTTTATTAATGATAGGATATTCATGTTAGTGTGGTGCATATGTACTCAGTTTTTATTGATTCATACTTTTGTGTTTGTGTTTGGCTTTTTCTTTGGTTGGCCCTACTATGACCCATTTATATGGTGAGTAGAGGGTTTGAAATAAAGGGAAAGTGACAGGTACTTGAAACATGAAGAGCATGATAGGAATGCGTGCGGAGAGTTACTTGTTATGCTTCCTAGTTTTATATTATGAATTATTGGTTTATTGATTATGGACTAACATTACTATATTTATTTTTAAGTTGGTTTTAAAAGGGCCATGTTTGGATTGGTTCCAACTTGTGAACTATTAAATTTTACTTTTGTTTTGAGGATGTGAACTCAAGTTTTATTTTAAAAAGTTGGTTTTTATTTTAGACTTTCGCTATGTGAATTTGAAAAATAGCATTAGCTGTTATCACGGTGGCGGTAATATTTTGGATATTTTCTAAAAAGGGTTTTTATTTAGAGTAGAAAGTGTATTTTAAAATAGGGAAATTACCAGGAAGTTATAGGTGAGTTTCACAATTTACTTTTTGGCTTCAATGATATTCAATATTATTTATGTATGTGGGTACTCACAACCGCTTGGATGATTTCTCGAATTAGTATATGTGAATACCGATTAATCTTTGTCTCGTTTATCCTCTTTGTTTTCCAATTGTTGTTCACATGGGTTTTTTTTAGTTTTTAAATTCATGCCCTTTCAACTTGAATATATAACTATCATGCACTTTCATCTCAATTCCAACTTCAAACTATATAATCATATCACTCAAACTTATTCATATCAATAGGGTAGCTAATGCACGCGCCCCATAACTAGCTATTTTCAAGGAGTTTTTTTAGGTGTTGGCAATAATATAAGAAAAATTATTAAACAATTATTTTTAAGGTATAAATGTCCGTACACTATTTTTTAAAGTATTTTTAAAAAAGCAATTAACATAAATGAGAGAAAATAAGTAAATAAATATTTTAGAGGAATAATTGTCTAAATATTATTCATCGTAAGAGTTTAATCATTAGATCATACAACAAAAAGCTTTGAGGCAATTACTATCGTATTAATATGGGCATATATGTATACAAACACTTTAAGGATATAATTGTTCTCACACTATTTATAAGTGTTTTCTCATGCATACTTTTTAAAAGGTAGGGATTTAATGGTTCCCCAATAATGAACCAATTACTTCAACATTTGAAGATCGGTCCTCTTTGCTAGCCTAAGTTACAAAAAAAGAAAAAAAAAATTGAAAAAGCATTTCCTGATATGAACTAGCATAAGATCGGAGGGATTTGGAGCAAAATTCTTCCAAGCTTACAAGCCAATTACAAAAAAGGACACATACATCTCAACCCAAATCTTTTTTCTAATTAACATATCTGTTCTCATAATGCATGCCCCACTTTACCCTATCATAAGTTTTTGCCATATCCAATTGTAATGCCAATGCTCACTCTCTCATCAAAGATTACTTCATGTGGTGAATTGAAACACCTCAAAAGCAACAAGAATATTATTTGTGATTAATCGACTTGGTGTAAAAGCACTCTGATAAAGTGAAGTAATTTTGGAGAGACAAACTTTTAGACGATTAACGAGCACTTTGGTAATCAACTTGTAAATCACATTACAATGAAAATTAGATAGAGCTCTTTGCAATGAAAATTAGGCTTTACGGTTAGATAAAGCCTCCTTGAAGCATCTCACTGCCGTTCATTCCGACCATTGCCCTCCTTTTATCTCACATAATGGTTTTGCACCATTGCAGTCTCTTCATTGCCCTTTTAGGTTCCAAGCTACCTGACTTTCTCATGAAAATTTTCATGAATTTGTTGCTAAGAAGTGGGATAATTCGAGTCCCCTTATGGCTGCTCTTGGTAAACTCTCTTTGGACCTTTAGCTTTGGAATAGGAATGTATTTGGGAATATTTTCCAACAAAAACGTTCCTTACTTGCGTGTATTGGAGGCATCCAAAAATCCCTTGCTTTGAAATCGGATAGAGGACTCCTTAAACTTGAAGCTCATTTGAGAAAAGAGCTTGATGAGATGCTTGATAGAGAAGAGACTTTGTGGTATCAAAAATCCCGCATAGATTGGCTCAAAGATGGTGATCGCAACACGACCTTTTTCCATCTAAGAACCATTGTCAAGAGATAGAAAAATAAAATTGTGACAATCAAAAATAATGATGGAATTTGGCTTCAAGACAAGTGCGTATTCAAGAGCATATTGTTGATTATTTCACCAAGCTTTTTACCGAGGAAGGTGAACCAACAAGGTTCGACATACCCCAGGATGTTTTTGTAGAGCTGCTGCCCCATGATTGGAATAACCTCACAAAGGCTTATTCCAAATTCGAGATTGATGAAGTGGTTAAAGAAATGGGAGCGCTTAAAGCACCTGGACTTGACAGATTTCAAGCTTTATTCTATAAGAAGAATTGGGATATTGTGGCTGCTAGTGTGTATAAATCCATCCTTTCGATTCTTGAAGGCAAGGGAATTCCGGACAGATTTAATGACACTTTTATTGATTTACTTCCGAAGGTAGATAATCCTAAATTAGCCTCGCAATTTAGGCCGATTGGATTGTGCAATGTGGTCTATAAAATTGTCACTAAAGTATCATAAACCGCTTAAAACCGGTTCTTCCAAATTTAATTTAAAACACCCAAGCGTGTTTTGTGCCGGGTAGACAAATAACTGACAATATTGTCATCATGCAAGAAGTTCTACACACAATGAGGAGAAAACAAGGGGCGAGAGGTTATATGGCCATTAAAATCGATTTTGAGAAGGCGTATGATCGACTTTGATGGTCCTTCATTCGTGACACCCTTGTGCAAATGAATATTCCGATAATGATGTTGGATTTAATCATGGAGTGTGTTTTGAATGCATCTCTTCAAGTCTTATGGAATGGTGAACCATCTCGAGTTTTCAAACCTAGTAGGGAATTCGTCAAGGGGATCTACTCTCTCCATACCTATTTGTAATGTGTATGGAATGTTTCTATCAAGTCATCGAAGCTTCCATCATCAATGGACATTGGAAACCTATAAGAGCTACTCGTGATGGCCCAGCTCTATCCAACTTATTCTTTGCCGATGATATAGTGCTTTTTGTGGAAGCTCTTGTTGATCAAGCTCATCTCACCCATACTTGTCAACATCGGTTTTGTGAAGCGTCTGGCTAGAAGGTTAGCTTGCCTAAATCTCAAGTTTTCTTTTCGAACAATGTGTCAGACTTGGTTCAAAGGGATATTAGCTCGGCTTTGGGCATGGAAGCTACGTCGAATTTCAAAATGTATCTTGGGATGCCTACTCTCACTAGTAGAGTTGCTAAAGATAGCCATCTTTGTGAAAAAATTGATCGCCATCTCTCGGGTTTGAAATCAAAGTATTTGTCTTTAGCCGGTCGAATAACTCTTGCAAAGTCCACTCTCAATACTATGTCTTTGTATTCAATGTAAACGGCTAAAATTCCCCGTAAGATTTGCAAAGAGATTGATAAAAAAAAATAAGATGCTTCATTTGGGGTGGAAATGATGAGAAGAAGCGAATCCATTTGCTAGCATGGGAAACTTTGTAGAGACCAAAAAAGCTTGGTGGAGTAGGAATTTACTCGGCCAAACAAGCTAATGCTTCCTTTCTCACTAAATTGGGTTGGCGTGTGTTGACTGAGCCGAATTCCCTTTGGTCTCGAGTGCTTCGTTCCAAATATTGCAAGAGTAGGCGCGATGTTGATATGTTTGTTCCAAAGCAAGGTGTGTCCAATGTTTGGTGTGGAATAACCGACAATGCTAAGCTTCTAAATGCTGGTGTGCGTTTAGTGATTGGTAATGGCTCAAGAAATCTGTTTTGGGATCATAAATGGGTGATCGATAAGCCTCTAAGTGATCTTGTCACTCAACCTCTACCTGATGAGTTGGTAGGGCCGGGGCTACTGTAGAGGAAATGTACGAGGACGGAAAAGGTTGGAGGTGGAACATTTTTGCTCCGTACCTCTCTCAAGACCCTCTTAAGCTGATACAACATCATGTGGTGCGTGCAGACCCGGGGTTAGGTGATTTACTCTATTGGCAGGATGGTAGCAAAGGCAAGTTCACCATAAAATATGTTCTTAGCATTATGAGGCATGAAATGGATGTACTTGATGAGGAGTGCTGGGAACGAATTTGGGAAGCGCCTGTGCAACAACGCATTAAAGTGTTTCTTTGGTTGGCCTGTCACGACAGGTTCCTTAGAAACTTAAACCGGTTTAAGCGTCGCATCTCAGATGACCCTCATTGTTATATTTGTGGTCATGAAGAAGAGAGTACTATCCATATTTTGAGAGATTTCCCTACTGCTAAACAGGTATGGCGCATGGTTTTAACTCCAAATTTGTTCCAGAATTTCTTCCAAGCTCCTTTGAAAGAATGGCTAACGTTCAATTTCAAGGATACGGGGAAATCTGATGATCAAGGTTGTCCTACCTTTTTGGTATTGTGGCATGGTGGGTGTGGCGTTGGAGGAACTGCTATGTTTTTAATCGTAGTGATGAAATTCCTATTGATATTGGCACATTCTTACGCATAAGAGTAGATGAGGCTTTTCGAAGCCTTAACCATCATGAAGACTTTGCTCCTACTCCAAAAATTGAATGCTACATATCTTGGCAGCTCCCTCTTTATGGTTGGTATACTCTTAACTGTGATGGTGCTGCAAAGGGGAATCCAGGACTTTTAGGTGGTGGTGCTCTTATCCGTGACCATACAGGGCATTTCATTTCAGGATTTTCAGCTAATTTTGGGTGTTGCACAACATTTAGAGCTAAAATTTTGGCTCTAACTCGTGGGTTAGAGCTAGCTAAAAACCTCCGGGTTAAGCAATTGGAAGTTTAATTGGATAATCTTGCTTGTGTTCAAATTATGCTAAAGGGTTGCTCAAACACAAATGAAAGTATCCATGAGATAAATTGTTAGTTGAGATGAACACTACAAGAGGGGGGTGAATTGTATGCGAGTTCCCAGTGACAACTTTTACGGAATATAAAACAGAATGTAAAGGAACTTGCAAAGCACACAGTATTTTACGAGGAAACTTTCCAAGGCCCAACTGGAAGTAAAACCTCGACCCTCTACGGGATTTCCAAAACCAAACCAATCCACTATAATAGGGAAAACTCACAAGTTACAACCTATTATACTCAGACCTTTACTCACAAGTTCCAGACTGAACTTGCTACACAATAGAACCCTATTCTACCCAATCCAAGTCCCTGACTTAGATTCACTCGTACTTCCTAAGTACTCTCACTCAGCTTCAACCTAGAAGCTTACACAACTGTATGCAATGATATAATTCACACACACACACCCAAGAAACCCAACCAATACAAATAATTTGACTCTACTATATGAAAGGTAAGATACACATGAAATCCGAAACTAATATGACAAATAATGAACTTGGCAAACTTACACTAATATGAACTCTTCGAATTATTCACGCATAAACTCACAGAAAATATGAAATGTGATTGCTACAATTTATACAAGACTAGCTCGTATAGAAAGTAGGGTTTTTAAAAGGTAAATATGTTATTTTTCCAAAATCACAAAAACACGATTTCATGTAAATTATTTTAGAAGAAAATCTTTTTGGAAAACTTATCAAAGAATAAAAAATTAACAAAACTAAATTGCTTCGTTAATTATTGTATTCCAGGATACTTGGGCTTCACGCAGTCCAGGACTAAGTTCCTGCTATCACCTAACTTCCAATTCTCAACTGAAACTTCGCAGACCAATTAAGTTCTTGTGAACTTGTTGTCTTCAACGCAGGCCAAGTTAAGCTTCTCAACTTGTTATCTTCAAGTTCCTGTTAGGGAACTCAGTTAGTTCCTGGTTGGAACTCTTCTTCTATCTTCTTTAACTTTCCTTGAAATCTCTTTGAGTCTTCATAGTTAGGCTACTCTTTCACTTCCAAAGTCTACTTCACCTATTCTAATTACAACACTTAGAGAATTCTTATTAATTGAAGTTTGCTAGTTTATATTCATCATCATCAAAACTCTAAAGCTTCAACATAAATCAATGCCTTCGTATGCTGAATGATGATAGTTGGGAGACTAAGGTTGCTCATATTTACCGGGAAGGAAATTGCACGGCGGATTGGTTGGCCAACCGCGGAGTCACTCATGACACCGATATTGACATTCTTAGTTTTATTCCGGATGGTCTTTCTAGTATTTTAGAGGAGGATATTAGGGGAGTGGCTTTCCCACGCCTAATACTTTCTTAGTTTTTGTTTCTTTTTTCTTTTTAGTGTTCTGTGTTGCTTGGTTTTATTTTCTTTTGGCTGTTACCTCATTTGAATAAAAAATAAATACATTTCATAAACTAATCGAGCGAAATTAATGTTGTCATTTTATCCGGAGCCTTCTTTCTCGGAATCAGCACAATAAAAGTTTTATTAATTTCTCTAGGGATCACAACACCTCGTAAAATTCCAAGTACAAGCTCAATGCTTGCAGGGTCAACTATATGCCAATAAGTCTGAAAAAGTATTGGGCATATACCATCAAGCTTATAGGCCAATTACAGAAAAGGACATACATATACATCTTAATCGAAAGCTTTATTCTCTCATGAACAAATGCCCCCATTTGTCAATCATACTATACTTTGAATACTTTCATCCCCAAAAATAAGTTAGCAAAAAGTCCAAACCATCTATACTAATCTATTAAAAAGTGTTCCTAAAAACGTCTATGTGCCATGTAAACACCCTCATTACGCCACATTGCTCACTCAATTTCTTGTTACGCCACGCTGCTCTGCTTTCTATTATCTATTTCTCATTGCATGTACGTCATTCACTAACAATAAAAAAAATTTCCACAAGATTTGAACATGCAATTTAATATCTATCCTAGAACTGAGTGTCTTAAATTACCACCAAACAATGTAATATTTTATGTTATCTTTTGAATATAAAACTAATGTGAGGTTCGGACGATGTCCCGGGTTGTTACTTTGAACACTTATAATTTAATAGATAGTTCATTCTTTATTATTTATTTGAATAGATAGGTTCATTCTTTATTATTTATAATAGTTTTACATTAAACTTTTGAATAAATTATTTATGGAACAACTATTTGACTAATTATATAAACATGTCCTTCGTATATAATTTATAATATAATAAAAATAAGGTTTTTTTTTTTCACTTTTACCACCAAAAAAATAAGAAATTGTTTTTTACCACCAAAAGTTATTAAAAATTTATTATACCACCAAAAAAAAATTTAAAATTGTTTTGTACCACCTGTTGTCAAAAAAACTGTTAAACCTAACGAAATTTTTTAAATTCTTCGATTTTCGTGCTAAAAAATGCTCTTTAAAGGGTTTCGGGGGGCTTTTTGGCCTACGGGGTCCAATTTGAGCTCAGAATTGATAAAAAATGATCGTAAATAGCTCGTTTTTTCTACTAAAAAATACCCCGATTTGCGTAAAACACGCTAAATGAGGCATTTTCAATAACTTTTTGTCAAAGCTGACCTCAAATTGGATCCATATGATAAAATGCCCTCTTAAAACTATTAAAGAACATGTTTTGCGCAAGAGATTCGAAGAATTTTTTTTTTAAAACCATTAGATTTAACGGTTTTTTTGACGGTAGGTGGTAAAAAACAATTTTTAGAATTTTTTTGGTGGTAAAATAAAAGTTTTAGAAGTTTTGGTAGTAAAAAACAATTTCTTGTTTTTTTAGTGGTAAAAGTAAAGAAATCCTAAAAATAAAGACATGTTATTATCAAAATAATTAAATAGCTAGAATTTGTTTGTAACAATACTTAATTTTTCTTATATGCATTACCTCATCGATGAGCATTATTAGCAAATAATTGAATCGATTTTTTAAAAAATCGCAGTTATTAATGTTTAGATCTCCAATATATATATATATATATATATATATATATATATATATATATATATATATATATATATATATATATATATATATATATATATATATATATATATATATATATATATATATATATATGAGTCGAGTATAAAATCATGATTAATCAATAGACGAGATGGTAAGATTTTTAATGCACATTTTTGTTGTTGTGAGTTCAAATCTCATGATAGACATTTTTCATTAGAATATGATCATAGTTGAAAGATGACATGAGGAATGGTGAGGACTTATGTGGCACATAAAGGTTTTTTAATATATAAAAATAAGTATAGAGTATAGATATTAATGTGTAGCGAATGACAAAATGTATATCAAATTTAATTACATAAAAAATAGAGTCATAAATAATTTAAATATATATTAATGACTAACCCCATGTAATGACTCGGGGCAACACCCGATCCCATCAAATACTAATTTATACCCCATAACACAATGGGAAAACGTGCGAATATCGATCAAATTTTCTAATTATCTTCTATAATCAATTACTAATATAAAATTTAATGAGCATTTCAATCACTTGCAAAATATCAATCGAATTTAAAATCATTTGTAAATCAACAATAGCAATATATCAAGCTCATTTATGACTTTAACAACCGGGGAAGCAATCAGTATTATTTATTTTTTTACAAAATCTTTTAGTTATTGGTTGACAACAGTCACCCAACTCGAATGAACCTTACTTCCAACCTCTTAATTAATCTGCCACTACTATATATCTTACTCTTCAGCATTTTCTCTCTTTCTCCCTCATTTTTTTCTCTCTCACGCATCTTCCAACATCTTTCGCTCTCATCCTCTCTCCTCATTCATATCCATTAATTCTCAACATCAAATATTAAATTAGCGGATGTGCTTAACATCAAGGATATATGCATGTGCATATCTATGAAATTCTTTTTTTTTTTTAATGCAATCATATATTATTGTATGTATTCTAGCCTATTGACAAATGGTAATATTAACGAAATTTCAATCTCTGTATTTTAATAAGTCCCAATTTTTGGGCACAAAGTTTACAAGGAATTAGAAAATCATTAATTTATATTATTATTCAAATGAGGTAGGGGCTTGAAGAATTAAAAAAAATAATCGCAATAGTTGGTATAAGACTAGTGGAGAGAAGAAAGAATCTAAAATATATAAAAAAAAATACTAGTTTGGGTCCCGTGCAATACACATTATCACTAAACTTTTTAAAGAATTATAAAAATCTGATCTTACAATTGAATCACTTCTTTGTAATCAAAATGTAATTTATTTAAGGAAATCAAATCACCTGGGCAAATTTAATTAGTCACATAGCACATTTTTTTTTTTTTTTGGTGAACATGAGGGGCAAGCCTCGGAAAAGAAAAACGAACTAGTAAACTAAAAAAGAGAAAAAAAAATAAGCAAAGCAGACAGAAAACTAAAACACCAAACAATAGCTACTCAACTTTGAAGACCACACTAGCGACCAAGATCAGGCACCCTTCGTGGCCTCATTACTCCCCCCCGTAAGTCCTCCAATAAAACGTTTCGAAGGTCTTCTGGGAACGCCTCAAGGAAGACTATCCTTTGAGCAAATTTAACTATTAAATTAGCCAACCAATCAGCTACTTAGTTTGCTTCTTGAAAGCAATGCTCAATGGATATATCCCAATCACGCTGTGTAATCAAGGATTTGCACTTGCGAATTAAATGAATATAGGGAAAGTTAGTGGGGATTGGATCCACCAACATATGAACAATAATCTCTGAATCATTCGTGTAATACCCCTAATTTTTAAACCAATTTAATTATTATTAATCATAATTATTAAGCTTAAGTATGTCTTATTTCGGATCTTATAAACCCGTTTATAAAAATGGATGAATAATTTTCCCATATGCTTATAAAATATTTTCTTAAGATATTCGGATTATTAAATTATTATTTTTCCTATAAGTATATTACAACTTTCAAGTGGATTTTTAATAAGAAAATTGTATATAATTTCCTAAACTCTAGTTATAAAATTATTATTTTTAGTATGAGCCTTATTTCAAGAACATAATTTTAAGTGAGTAAGCCATTTATTCTAAGCCATATGAGTACTTACAAGCCCAATTGATATTTACAATCCAACTCATACTTTTAGCCAAAAAAAAGGAAAAAGAAAATAAAATTTCATCCCCAATCACCATAAACTACGTTCATCTTCTCTACTCCTCCATGAAAGCTACTTCAAGTTAAATTTCCCTACTAAAACCTCCCCCAACTATAATTTCTGACTACATTCATCCTCACCCTCCACATGTAACTCATCTACCCTATCACCATCATCAAACTTGCTCCCAACCATTAGATTTCACCTCCAAAAATAACCAATCGCAATTCAAAGTTTCACCACCAAAACAACCAATTGCAATTCAAAGTTTTAATTTTTAATCTTATTTTAATCCCTAATTTTCCCTATAAATTAGGGGTGAGCACGGATCGGATATCCGATCCGAAACTGGTTTTCGGTTCGGATATCCATATCCGAAAATTCTTATATTTGATATCCGTTCTGATCCGAAAATTTTAGGATACCCGACATCCGGATATCCGAAAATTTCGGATCGGATAGCTCGGATATACAATATCCGACCCTTTTAATAATATTGTATTTTCTCTAATAATATTGTATAAATAATAATTTAATGGCAAAATTTACTTTTTTTAAAATGCAAATTGATATACTCGTATATGCTTAATTGAACTGTAACAATTGTTTCAAAAAAAAAAATTTAAATTGTAACAATTCTCTTAAAATAAATTAATTAATTGCAACTCCGTGAACAAGAAGAAAATCAAATATAGACTAGAAATATAAAAAATTTAACAAATAATTTTCACAAATTACAAAACAAATAAATTTTACAAAAACAAAAGAAATTTTAGATTAACCTGCAAACTAATTGTCACAAAATAAACAAATAAATTTTAATCATCTGAGAAGTCATCGTTGGTGTTGTGAGTTGTAAGCTCGAGTATGCGATGACCCTCGGTTGTGGTTGTTGTAATTGAAGTCGTCGTTGTTGATGACGGTGGCCAGAGGAGGGTGGTGCGTGGGCCGAGGGGTGCGTGGTTCCAGTGGAGGAGAGATCTAAAAGGAATAGATAGAGAGGATGAAAGAGGTGAGAGAGTGGGGCATTGTAGTTCACTGATATAGGGGTTGTATTTTGAGGAGAAAGAAAGATAATGGAGAGAGGAAAGAGAGAGAGGGGCGGTGGGGTTTAGGTGTAGAATTTTAAGGGATTGATTTAGGAATTTCCTAGTTTGGGTATTTGGGCCTTTTTAGGGTTTGTTGATTTGTGTATTTTTTCGGATATCAGATCGATATCCGACTTTTTTTTTTCGGATATCGGATATCTGAAATCCAAAATTCCGATATCCGATATCTGAAATTTTTGGATCGGATGTCCGATCCGAAAATGTTTTCAGATCGGTTATCCTAAATTTTCGGATCAGATTTTCGGATTATCAGATAGTTTTGCTTAGCCCTACTATAAATAGAGCAAGGATTTTGAACAATTTCCTCACAATTCATTTGCAAATTACATACAAAATTTCAGCAAATTAAAATACCCCAAAACCCTTTTTTCCCCCTTTCTCTCTCCTCCGCGCCACCACCAATCGCACCACCACCACCTGGCTAGCGCACCACAACCGTCGACTGCTGCCCAGCCAGCCACACCACCCCACCCAAATTCACCCTTCGTACTTCCTGTAAAAAACAAAAAAAAATGTGTTAAGTTTGTTCTTTTAATTTACTTGATACAAAACCCACCAAAAATACTTAAAAGTAAGTGGGCTTTCTTTTTCTACTTGTACACTTCTATTTTGGACTACTTGTTTTGAAATAATTTTTTTTTTTTGAAATACTTGTTTTGAAATAATTATGATTAGCTTAACTTTATATTATTTTTTAGTTTAAATTACAACTATTAATTATATGCTACTACATATGCACTACGACTACTTCTTACTTATATCTTATATTATTATTATTATTATTAATGGATTACTAAACATTAGTTTATTAAAGTAAGCATTAATTTTATAAAAAGGATGTTCATGCACAACTAGATTAGAGTTTGTATTCTATATCTTTGGGTTTATTGTTGAAGAGTTATTGAATAACAGTTATTGGTTATTGTAGGGGGAG
Organism: Chenopodium album; assembly: GCF_948465745.1. Lineage (NCBI taxonomy): Eukaryota > Viridiplantae > Streptophyta > Magnoliopsida > Caryophyllales > Amaranthaceae > Chenopodium > Chenopodium album. The sequence continues at coordinate 49,249,869 of NC_137843.1, forward strand.
TTTCAAGTTCGTAATTAGGAATTCCGTAGTTGTGTGTAAAGATCAAGGTACGTATTCGTGGCTAGATCTTTAACTATGTGATTTTATATACAAATATGTTTTATGTTTTGAATGATGAACTATGTTTGAACGTTGAACAATGATTTATAAATGTTTATAATATAAATTCTATAAGCATGTTTCAATAAAAACGATTGTTTGATCTTAAATACTTAAATGCTTTATGAGCTTGTTTGTAAACTTACTTTGTTTACCAAATTGTTTAAAAGGGGAAATGTTATCATTTTTAATCATCCCATACATGGGAATTGGAAGATTGATTTATCAAAGATGTTTATTGGATTTTTCTTGACTCCCACTATGTGGAGATAAATGATAAGACTATGAGCTTTGTATGATCTAGTCTTTCCTTGAGTGTAGACTATGTAAATGAGTTACTAGCATGAAGGGTGTGCACATTAAGGTTAGGAAAATTGTTATTGAAATGGTTAATTATTCTACCTTTATTGAAAAATAATTTAGAGAATTATAATTTTGGAATGTTTCCAAAATATGAAATTTTGCCTATGGAAACTTCGAATAACCATGTTTTATGAGAATTACATATTTCAAAAGAATGTTTAATCAACTAAACTAATTTATGTGTTTAGCACTTATATGTACTTAGTGTTTTGCTAACGCTTATTTCTCTTTTGTTTTGGTTTAGCCCTACTTATCATTTATGATGAGTAGATAGGTGATGACGATGACTCAACGTGAGCTAAATGTTGCATTGAGGACGAAGGGCAAAATCACTTAGTCTAGGTTCATTGTTTTGAATTAGTACCATTTAGATTTATGTTTCAAAAACTATTGCTATTTTCAATTAATTAATGAAAGCTAAGATGTATTTCTTCCGTTGCAAGTCTCTGTTTTTAAAAGACTTACGTTATCACGTGACGGTAATGCTCCTAAGTTACTCTCTTAACCATGTTTTGTAATCATTATTATTGGAGAGTAATTTGGGGGTGTTACAATTCATGACTTGGACCTTGTGATGCCCACTATTCCAAGCCACACATAACCTCGCATCACATTTAGTAACTCTGCTTTGGAGAACAAGCATATCCCACAGTTCATAGTAAACAATTCATGAAGATTTGCTATGTGACCACTAATAACACCTCCCGCACCTGCTAGCCTAGGATTACCTTTGGCCGCACCATCTGTGTTAAGTCCTGTCCATCCCTCTCTCGGGTATTTCGACCAATCTAATACTTAGGGCTTGTTTAATTCACTTTATTTTTGCTTTTCTGGTCTGATTTAGTATGATCTAATCATGTTATGATGTGGTCTCATTTGACTTGATTGTCTGATTTGACTAAACTATGACTTTTTGTGTACGATAATTTATATAAAAAAATAAATATCAAGTGGGGTCTTGTTATATTAGTAATAATGTTTATTTTATTAATATGTAATTTTCATAATTTTTTCATTACAACAGTAAAGATACTTAGCGATAAAAATCGCACATAAACTGATAAAGTTTCAGATTTTTTTGATTTTTTTTTTTTTATTTGATCTAATTTTTTTTTTTAATATGAAATTATTGTTCTGAAATAAATAAAAACAAGGTGAACTAAACAGGGCCAAAATGACCCCCAAAATCTTAATAGAGTAAGTTTTTACACGAAAATTGATGATTTTTTTTTGTTTTTTATATATGCAACTTTACGTTTTTTTATGTAAAGATAAGGGCATTTTCAAAGTCCATTATTTGGACACCAACTTCATATATAGTTTTTACTCCCCCCCCCCCCCAACACTCATACTCCATATTAGAGATTATGTAAAGCATTGTTAAAACGACACTTAGGTTGTTTAACTCAATATTAGATGGGTCCATTCTAGTCGTGTCATTTCAAATAAGATTTTTTTCGAGTTGATTTGGGGTTTTAATCAGAAGAGGTTCGATCATATTTAATTTAATTGTCAGTGTGTTTATTTAAGTAATTAAAGCAATCATTGTTAAAAACATTTATTGTAATTAAAGCCCTTGAGCGCGGACCAGACCAAGGTAGCTAGTTTGGTTTGCGGGATGAGAAATTAATTTTTCCAGTCTTTTGTCTGATCCGATCCTAAAGCCTTTTAAAATTATGGATCGATTTTTTGCTTAAAATTATGCATAAACTTTTTACATATGATTAAGATTATATTATTCTTAATAAGTTAAATAAACTTTAATTTTTATGAGGTTTTGTATGAGACATACAGAAAAGACATTAAAAACTATTAATAATATTATTGAATTTTTTCAAAAATTATCCTAAAATTAGTTTTGTATGAGTTTTGGACTAAGTATTTTGGCCTGGTCCTAGGTTATAAACCATTCCAGACCCAATTTTTAAAGTCAAATTTTCGGTCTTTGGTCCGGTTAAGTCTGATCTGGTCTTAGACCGTTGTACAACTGTAATACCTCGCATTTTTACAATATTTTAAAGAAAAATTATATATATATTTTTTAATAAATTGAAATGATACTCCATCCGTCTCATAATTTAATGTCTCTTTTCCTTTTTGGGTAAACCAAAATACAATACCTCTTTCTGTTTAAAGGTTGTACTTTTTGACATTATTACCTTCTTTTTGATGAGTTTTCATTTTTTTTTTGTACTTTTAACATCAATTTCTACTTTTAACATCAATTTCCAACACTTTCTCTCTCTATCTCTTCAATTACTCTCAACTACCTTTTCTTTCTTTCTATTTCTCTCTAACCCCACATGCACATATGTAATTCTAATCATTAGTTTTAAGAAATTTACAACTTTCTTAGTTCCCGTGTAAAAACCCAAAGAGACATTGTATTATGAGATGGAGGGAGTACAATTTATATTTAATGAAATTAATTATCTAATTAAAAAATAAGTGTGTATAAATTAGTATGAGCAATTAATTGAGGCAATTAAATATATTGAATTGGATTGAATTGGTTTTATACATTGGACTAGTTGGTGGAAAAGTAGAAGAGTTTTAAAAGTCCAAGTAATGACTAGTTTATAAATAAAGGATTTTCTTTTTAAAAAAGGATATGTATACACATAACAACTCAAAGATTTTCCCATTCAAGTTTATGTGTCAGACTTCACAAAAACCCCTAACTTATTTTCCATATTTTTCTTTATCTTTTTTCTAATCTCTTTTTCTCTTTCTCTTCCACGCCTCCTTCTCTCCCTTCATGTCGGACCATCGCCAACCACTGTCGGTGACCATTAACAGCCGTCGGCGCCACTGGCGGTTATCTTCTCTCCTCTTTGCGGTTCGGTAAAAAAAAAATTCTTCTTTCTCTTTTACTTTTTAAAGCTTGGTTATTTAACTCCAAAGCATGATTTTAATTATTATTTGATATTGTTTTTGAATTATTATTGTAGGAATTTATTGTAGGAATTTTCAAATTTGAATTAAAAACCCCTAAATTACAAACCCTAGAATTTGGGAATTAATTATTTTGATTAGGGTTTGATCTTAGTTTATTGTGGTTGATAAATTGATGATTAGAACATGTCTTTAATGAGTCTAAATCCCTCAATTAATGCTGAAAATTAATTATACACACTACTCTTTAATTTTTATATTAGAGTTTGATTATCCATAAAAGGGAAAATGTTTTCAATGTATAAATATAATGTTCTGGTTTATTGGTGGTGCTTATATATTAATAAGTATGTTAGATTTTTTTTTAAATCACCAAAATTGACTTTTCTTGAAGGAGTTTTGAGTACCCACTTAATGAAAAGTATTTAAGGTTTTTAAACCATTAAATTGGGTTGATTAGTAAGGTTTGAAATCAGGGGCGGAGCTAGGATTTTTGAGCTACTAGAGCTGATGATTGAATCAATATATAAATATAGGTTATTATTATAATGGGTTTTTTTTTTCTAATTCGTAGTTCATGATTTTTTATATAAAAAAACGTCAATAATAGATTACATGTTAAAATTATTGGCAATCTATTATTCTACGTATAAAGCTGGTGTAAATTCCACTTGTTGAATATCACCCACTCTAAAAATTTAAAGTTTTTTTATTTCATGATTATACCTATCATATCATATTATATAAAAAAATAGTGATCTATAGACAAATTAGTATTGAACAATTAGTCTTCATAAGTGAAATTTTAATTTTTGTAAAATAAAGCCAGTAATTTGTATAAAAAAAATTTACACGATTGAATACAAATACTCCCTCCGCCCACTATTATCTACAACATAAACTATATTTGCGTGCTCTCTATTATGTGCAACAAATGTTTTTCTTTCCATTTATAGTAAATTTTAAAGACCAAAATGACCAACTTACCCTTACTTTATTTTTACTACTTTGATTAATTTTTTATAATCACAATTACTTACCTCCTAATGAATCCAATTATTGTAATCCTTCCCACCAAAATTTAACCATTCATCCCTTTCATAAAAAATCACTCATCTCTGCAACCACCTCATTCAATGTAGTGCATTGAATTCCTCTCGATTATGTTGCCCAGTTTGCTTCAAATCTGGAGAATTGTCCAGAATTTCAACTCTAAACCAAGTTCTTTGGTTTTTTTTTCCTTTTCTCCCTCCTCTTGCAATTTTCTTCAGCCTTTCACTTTCTTTGTCAAACCCTAACCCTAAGTTCATTTTCTTCTTCTCTTCCAGAAAGTATGAATTTTGCGAATATTTCAAGCATCCCACACTTGAGCTCCACTGTGATCATACACTTAAGTATCACTACTACAAAAAACACATATTCTCAAAGCTTTCCTTTCGACATTTAGGGAGAGCCGTCAGATCAAATTAGAACTGTCCGCGTTTCAACGACGCTTTTTATTGTCGAAATAATATCTCGTCAGTTTTCTGTGTCGAAAAATAGAAAATTGCACATGACATCTATAATATCCCTCAAGCGAGCAATTTTTTGAGAATTAAAAATATCACCCCACCTTTGTTTACTCGATGTTGCATCTTTCAACCTTAAACCCCTAAAATGGTGAAAATGGTTCATCTTCTATTCTCAGCAAGAAATTAATCTTTCTATCTCATTTTGTGACTGATTGAATTTTTTTTTTCGCTCAAAGATTCAATTCCTTCTCGTATTTAATTTTCTTTCTTCTTAATTTTTGAATTTTTAAGGTTTCTCTTAGATCTAGTTGTTTAAGTGCATGATCTATGCTTAATTTGAATGTCTTGGATGTATAATCTCTATTCCTTTCGGTCTATATTCCTCTAATGTTCGTTCTTTTATGTTTTGCATGATTTATTTCCCCTAAAAATTGAAAGTTGTCTCCATTCGAATAATGAGCATTTGTGGTTTACTTTTGAGTCTAGGTTAATTTATGGTTAAAAGAAATAGCATAGCCAGATTTTTTGTGTGAATTTAAAAGAATTTTTCATTCAATCAATTGAATTAGAAATTGAGAAGTAAATTTCTAAAGAGAAATTGTGAAGCAGTAAGAAATGAAGCAAAAACAACCAAACCGGAATACTTAGACAATAACCATTACTTGATATTAAAATGATAGCTTCATGTTCCTTTTGAATGTATTTTATTGGTGGTTTGATTGATTTTTTTTGTTAATTTTTTAATTAGTTCTAATTTAATTCAATTCATCTTTTGTTGTTGCTCTTACCTAGCAAATGTTACCCGTAATTTTGTTAATTTTGATCAGATTTTTCAACTTAATAACTAATTCCTGCTCTAAATCTATTCATCAAGTATATTGTTAAAACTGTTAGTAATTCTTTAGGTTTGCTTTCTTCATTCTTATTTTTTCCCTCAATTTTTAATTTTTGTTTCTACACAGAATTTTGGGGTTTCTTTTCTAAGACATTTTTCATTCGCTCAGGTATCTTCTTTCTTAAATAAGTGAATTTTATTTTGAATTTTTATTCCAAATGAAATTACTAATATTAAATTATATAATCAGTTATAATTGTCCTCTCTTTGTTTTATAATAAGCAGATTTCGTGATGGAAATATTAGATAATATTAGGTGCTTGATTATACAAGTTTATAAAAAGTCCTGAAAGCAAAAAATTATGAGTGCTTAAGTACTTGTAGTTTATTGTTCAGAGTACTTGCTTGTAGTGATGGAAATATCAGAGATTATTAGGTGCTTGAGTACTTGTTTAATATTCAGAGTGCTAAACACCCATTTTAGTACATAATGTTTCTATAGGGTGCAATAATGGATTATATATACTTTGATTACATAGCAATTTACTACTACATACATTTTGGTATTTAGTATATCTTCCTGCCGACATTTTATCTCTTGGCCTTTTTATAGTGTATGTTTTTGCTAGTAAACTTGTGCCTCTGAAATCTATTAGGTAGTCTGTTTTTTTTTTTTTTTTTTGGCATATTGATTTGGATTTCCCTCTTCATGTGATATGTGACTCTAGGAGTTTGCATTGGATTTGAGAAAAGCGAAGCTAAAATTTAATGTTTATGGTGTAAAGTTAGACATGTTGACAAGCCCACTTGCTTGGAGAATGGGTAAATCTCATTGCATACTCTTTTGTTAAGAACTAAGTTGAAGACTATTTATTATCAACTTCAAAGAATTACTCCATGAACACAATCAATTATTTAGTGGATTTAAATTTTTTTGTTCGCGAGTTGATATTTATTTTAGCTAGTAATTGGAAATTCTAATTGGGTCTTAATCCCTAGCTCTTTGCAATATGACACACCTTTGTGTAATCGAAGAGATCTTTCATGTTTGTCAGAGATAATTAGGGAGAGTTAATTTTGAATTGTTTGATTTCAATTTATTTCTCTATCGCGCGTCTTAATCAAGGAATTAATTTAAACTAGTTCCATTTTTCAGGATGTATTAGGGATTGTGAATCCTGTGATTAAGAGGGTTTGAAGAAGTTTTTTCTCCACTTACTGCTTTTGTGCTAATTTGGTGCCTACAACCTACCTAATCCCTACTACTCTTGTCTTGCTGACATAGCAGCCACATTGGCAGCCTCATGGCAGGTGACTAGGAAAAAAGTTGGGTGTTGCAGGTACGTATGTGTTGTTGCTTCTGTTATTAATTATTACTTATCTGAACTGATTCATAGCATTTTAGTATTCCCAGGCAGGGCAAAAAAATATAGAGAGTGAAAAGGGTAGCATATAGCATTTGTTTGTTGTAAAAATGCTCCTAGCTGCCTGATGTCTAGAGCCAATTTAATGCTTGGTTCATGTTTTGGTTTGTAAGTGCATGTTTTGGTACATATTATCCCTGTTTCATGCTTGTTGCTAGTTTGAGTGTTTTATTTATGCTGCTGCCTGGCCTCATCTCTCCATCTCGATCTTTCTCGGGTATTTTATGTAGCTCTGGTTTTTCATGCTGATTTAGACTATATGTTCCTTGGGACTTCAATTTTTCTCAAAAGAAAAATTACCAGGTTGTTGGAGGAGTCCTACTGCTATCCTTAAACTGAGATGTCATAAATTTTTGAGCCAATCGAGTCATATTAAATACTGGCAAATGATGTCTTAGCTTGTCTTCTAAGTATGGATGCCTTGATACTTTTGGTAAATTTTTTAGTCTGTAATTGGTTTTGAAAGTTGATTGTGATTTTGGTTAGATTAGGTGGAAAATAGTTTTCAGAGAATGTATTCTCTATGGCACCCTGGTGTTACTAATTTTGGTCTATCATTGTATTTAGATTATTTTGGTGATGTCTTAATGAAAATGCTAAACTGTTGTGCAGGGTCAAAAGATTATGTGGATATCCATGTATGAATAAAATATGAAAGGGCTGACATCTAACAGTGCGTTACAAGAACGGAAGAAAGATATTTTTTTAGCTATGTAAAGATTTTCTATCAATGTCTCAAAAATTGTTCCACTACAAGTGTACAACTAGTCACGAATGAAGTACAAGTTGGAATTATATTTGTTGTAATAGAAAACTCATTAATATGAGATATTGTACATATGCTATAATATATTTACATGAAATAAAAAAAATTTGGCATAATTTTGTTGTACATGTATTTTTTTTGGTAGTATACTAGAAATAATCAACGCTGAATGAAATCTTTTATTTTGGTATTCTAGATATTTTTTTAAAGAATATTGACAAGAAAAAGCGTCCCTAAATTAGGAAATAAGGACAGGAAAAAGCGTCGCCAAATTGTTAGATGACAAATGTATGAAAATCTGGACATAAAAAAGCGTCACTAATTTTAAGCTTCTTGATTAGAAAAAGCGGCGGCAAAGTTAAGAAAGTGTGCCAACTATTGCAAATTGCGACGCTTCATATAAAAATTTGGACAAAATAAAGAGTTGAGATTTTCGACGCTTTTTGATGTCTAGTAAAATTCTTGACTCACTTATTCTCGACGCTTTTTATAAGCGTCGAGAGAGATTATTGCGACGCTTTTCCGTGTCGAAAAAAAAGGCTTAAAAGCGTCTAAAAAACACGTTTTTTGTAGTAGTGTATGGTGGCGTCCAAAGGGAAGGAAGCTAGAGCAAAAGAGTCGCCAACAAGTTTTAGGAACTTGTAAACCGTTCACGGGGTGAAGGTTACACCCCTTCACGATCCATGAGATCGCTAACTCCATAGTGGTCTGGAACCATAACTGGATATTTGGGGATGAAGGTACAAATCCAACCTAAAAGAGATTGAACCTACCCTAAAAATAGGCCTCTACTTTGTTCTTCTCATATTCATGTGCGCTTTTTGACTAACATACAATCAATATATTAATTCTAAAACCTGTTTAGTCTATATTGGTTGAATATTAATGCACAAACAAATCTATTATTGGCGATCACTTGAATTAAAATCATATTAGCCTAAATAAAATTATTAATTATCTTATTAAGCGTGATTTCAAGTACAAATTCCCTTTAAACCTGCAAGAGAGGGCGTGATCAAGCAATAACATTAATATATCAAGCAACATAATAACAACAATCATCAATATAATAACAATCTCAATAAAGCATAATAATATTAGCAAGATCCTAGGCATGATACTAACAAGATTAATAACAAATCCTAGCATGTCACTAAACAATAAAGATCAAAGCTTTATTCCTAACATGATACTAACATGATAGAAGAAATAGGAAGCAACCTAATCATGATACTAGAAAGCAATAAATAACATCCTAACATGACAATAGGAATTAAAATAATCTAAACATGCTTTCTACAAAATATAACAATAAAATTACTCATTTTGTTGCCTCGTATCTCTTTATATCAAAACAATACACACGTTAGTAACTTCAAGGAAAATATTAAATCAAACAATTAATTTAAATAATTGAAATAGAGATTTAGGACCAAACCCTCAAAAATTATTAACCTTTCACGTCTAGGGTGAAGGCAAATTTGAACTTGGCTATGTGTGTCTAAGTCTCGTGATGGACGAATGTTGTTTTGAAAAGGGAAGGCTTAGAAAGAGGGAGAAAGAATTAGAGCTAGAAAGAGAATAGAATTAGATGATTGTTGATGATTGAAAACGGGGAAATAACACCCCTATTTATAGAGAAAACATCCGGAACGCTTAGAAAAGAGTCAAAACTTGACTCGAAGTAAAACAACCTCTATCGCGACGCGACAGAGCTATCGCATCACAGACCCTATCGCGACGCGATAGGCTCCTCGCAGCGCGATGGCGCAATCAGGATAAAAATCCTGTACGGAGTCCTTTTCCCAATATAATTAGGTAACTAGACTCCGTAATTATCTTAATCAGTTTTATCTTTTCAAAACACTTGTTTTATTTCAAATTGAATTCTTTATCTTTTCTAAATAATATAAAAATATAATTATTAATCCTAATTCCATTAGAATTTAAACTAACCTTCTGGATTATTCTAGAAGATTAAATCCTAATAAATTTAGGAATGATAATTAATGGGCCCTCCACTTGATCATTAGGCCACATAAAATCATTTAAGCCCAATTTAGCATTTTGGCCATAACTTCCTCATTATTCATCGAAATTGGGCTTATAATATATCGTTGGAAAGCTCTTTTCAAGACCTATCCAACTACACTATTATTGGACTCATATCACGGACCAAACTAAATTGGACTGGACATTTCCATAAATAAGGTACGAAAAGAAATGTTTTCAAAAACAGAAAGAAATATTTTTATTAAAAACAGACGCATCACGAGACTCTTTCACATTTCACCTCATTCGATAATCAATGACGTAAAAGATATTCATCACTGGGTTTGGTTTTGGGGAGACACAATCAGGTGTCTACAAGTTCCAAAAATGATCTAAATGACAATCTTTTTTTTTTTTTTTTTGAGTCCTTTGACGCAGAGAGCACTGAAGAGTGAGCCTCCTTCAACACGCTACAAAGCGTAACATGGAACTGGAATTCTAAAACCAATTCGTCATGCTTCCGCTTCTTTTTCAAGGTACAAGTCCGGTGGAGGGGTGAAAATAGCTGAGTACATTTCGAGTGATGACGAAGAGAATAAGGGTTTTGGGGCAGATCTAGTGAAGGAAGAGGCTTTTCAACCTAGTGTGGGGCCTGATCTATTGACAGACGGTATTATTAAGGATGTCGGTGCGGTTGTTGTCAAGGAGGAGCCCTCTAGCGTGGTAGTTGTCAACAACCCTATTATTGAGGCTGAAAGGAATGGCGTCCTTCGAATAAGAGTGTATTATTCCGATAGAGGGTTCAAAATTAGTTAAGAAAGCTAATTATTCAGTGAGGTTTAGTGATCAGAATGCATAGTTGGAGGCCTCTTCCGATCAATAATATTAATGTATAATTAATATTACAGCTTCCTTTTGACTGAACCCGTCGGGCACACCTAATCGTGTAGCCGAACAAAGGCGACGAATTAATACGTCGATAGAAATTTTACGAACTAAGACATCGGATTCTAAGCTTAGAGCGTTGAAGCTGAGCGTCAAGCGTCGAAGCCGAGCGTCAAGCATCGAATCGATTTTAGGAATTGATGAGATAAGAAATTAGTCAAACAACAAGTCAACGCTAAGTCGTAGCCATGCGAGAACTAGGCTAGGCACGGCCATTAGCCGCAAGTAGGGTGAACGTAGCAGGGGATCCTGTAAAAATCTCAAGACCCAGAACAGGAACCTGTTGCAACAGGTTCCTGAAAATAGGAACCGAAACCGTAAACTATTCAACAGGTTCCTAAAAATTGGGAACCAGAACCAGAACCTACATGTTTCGATTCCGGAACAGGGTACCTTGTCTTTCAAAGTAAGCTTAGTAGTTACTTGATTGTCTAGAATATTTAATACAAAATTACAAATACTTATATTAATACCATTAATTAAACCTTTAAAAGTAAGATAAAAAATGAATAAGAGGAGGGAGAGAGGTAGGTGACGACTTTTATACAATTTTGATATAGGGCTTTGATACTTGGGCTTAAATGATAGGTTCCACCTTCATGTACCCTATAGGAAACCTATACTAACAGGGTACCCTACAGGTTTCGGGTCCAAAATTTTATTACCCGGAACCAGAACCTGTTGCAACAGGATACCATTTTTATTACCCGGAACCGGAACCTGATCTACAGGTTCCAATTGAAACCTGTGGTTCCAAGTAGGTTTCGGTTCCACGTTAGGGCACCTTGAATTTTTGCTCACCCCTAGCCACAAAGGCATGGCTGTGCCGTAAGCCCATCATGCATAAGCGTGCTAGACATGCTAACTGAGCATGTTTGCGGGCTGGTGCACCCAGCTGCTTACACGCTAGGCACCCGCAAGTTGCTGCTAGCACCAAGCTCGGTGCGCAGCATAGTAGCGCCCAGCGCAACAAGTAGCCTGCATATGCACGCGGCTTGCTGTTACGGGCTGGTGTAGCGAGGTCCAGCGAGGCAGGCCAAGCTTAGGGACCAGGCGCCAGTGTGGCTGCCTTGGTGCCCAAGGCGGGCTGTCAGCTGGTCGCGTGTGGTTGGCTCCGATTTTGCAAGAGAGTATTGTTTGGGGAGCAAGGGAGGTGTTGTCCTCACCTAACCTCTTTCTCTTCTCTTGCCACTTTTTGTTTGCTAATTGATTTGTAATTTAATTTAATTTAGAATTAAAATTTACTCATTTTTCTCATTTCAACAACTCTCCCACATGGAAAGTTGATGGAAACTTTTGGGACCATTTCCCTATAAATATCCACCTTGGGTAATGGGATTTCTCACTTGAGTTGAACTCAAAAGGTATCTCCCAAAAGAATGAGAAAGTTTTAAGTTTGTAATACTCTTGTTTTATTTGGTCTAGCCTTAACTAAGCTACAAGGTAGGGGCCTGTTTGGGCGCGAGGGTGTGAGACGGAGGAGGGCTTGCACTTGCGATTCTAAAGATTTTCCGTGTTCGTGCTCGTGGATCGAGTGAAGCACGCGTCAAGGGTGAGCTAGACTTATCCTTACTTTCTCTCTCTTTCCTTTATGTGTTTATGCTTTCATTAATTTCATGTCATGTTGTTTAGTTTTAATTATTTTACATGCGATCCTTTTGCGGGTTTTGTTTCCGCGCAGTGTTGGAAACCGAAAAATTCAACAAAGGCTGCTGGGGAGGTAGATCTGGTGGATAAAGGAGGTCCTCTGGTGACCGTTCCAATGGTGGAGGCCTCTGACTCCCTTAAGGTGCTGAATCGGTCTTTCCCCGAGTCCTTTAAGACTGATCACCAGGTTGGACCCTATAGTGCGAAAAACGCATTAGTGGCACCTCTGATGACATGAGCGACTAGGATCCAGCTTATCTTGCCTACCTAAGGGACAAATACTCTGAGCACTTCCCTCCCACGAACTAATCTTGCCGCGTAACTAATACTAAACCCTACTTCTTTATCTTTGTTTTAATTTTTAATTAGTTCACGTGACTAATTTATGCTCATTGTCCAACTACTATGTGATGTTTGTTCAATGACATGATCATGATGATTTTTTCTGAATTGCATGTACAATGTGTTTTTATGAGTCCCTCTATGTGAGTGATTCTTGGTGTGCATGTTGTTGTTGATGGTAATAGTGATTAACAAACTTGTCCTTGGATGTGAATGTTGTTTATGCTAGTGGATTGTTGTGGATGGTGTATATGTGCCTGTATTTACCTTACTTTGCCTGCTAGTAACTCATTTGAGTTATTGGCTAGGGGAATGCAAGATTGTTGAATGATGAGCTATGTGATGTAGCCCACAGATTCCCATGTTTTTGCCTAGTAGTGGTTGCAACTTAGTTCATGTGCATATTGTGTATGAGTCCCTCAAAAAGGGTTATATATATGCAAAAATTCCAAATGATGAAGGAGCTCTTTTTGACTTGGATGTGTAGGTTTGTTTTGCTCCAACAAGTTTGCTCCGTTGTTTTTATCTTGTTGTTGAGATAACCTTCTATAACATTCATTTAAAATTAAAGTAACCCCCCTGATGGAATTCTACTTTTAACTTCTAATTCATAATCATTCATTACAAAAGTAAATGATTCATTAGCAGAGTCCTTGTGCCTAATCATTCATTACATAACTGCCCAAAAATGTGCTAGATTATCTACCAAAATACACATAACCAAACCTTAATAAGCATTAACAAAATAAAAAGCTTAGAGCTTGTTTGGCATTATTTTTTGTTTTTAGTTTTCTGTTTTTTTTAAAACAAAAAACCAAAAACAGGAAACAAAAAAAAGGAGTTTCTACTTTTTGTTGTCAGTTTTCAAAATTATCATGACTTTAAAAAGTTTAACTAATTTTTGATTCATTATATAACATATATCATATTATTTTGAAAAACAAAAAACCAAAAAACAGAAAACCATAGCAATGCCAAACGATCCCTTACTTAAGACAAAAACATGTTGTGAATCCTTCTTTGGTTATCTGTGGCAATCATAATGGCATTTACTAATGTAGAAACTTGATTGTATCTCCCCAAAAATCAAACTCAGTTATGAGTACCTTTCACGTCTTCGATTAATGAGATCGGTAAAGAGTTAAAAAGTATCGTGAAGTTCCCTTAAGCCTTATCCATACCCCTAACATTACTTAAAATGTTTTAATCCAAAATCATTTATTTTGTGTCTTTAAACCCAAAATCATTCATTTCGTATCCCTCAAAATCATTCATTTCGTGTCCAATCCATAAAAACGTCCAAACTAGATTATTTTGGTCCATAAACTCAGTCCAATTATTGCTTATTTTGATGGGGCTTTGTAGGGAATATTTCAAGCATTCCACACTTGAGCCCCACTGTGATCATACACTTAAGCATGGTGGCGTCCAAAGGGAAGGAAGCTAGAGTAAAAGAGTCGCCAACAAGTTTTAGGAACTTGTAAACCGTTCAAAGGGTGAAGGTTACACCCCTTAACGATCCAGGAGATCGTTAACTTCAATAGGTCTGGAACCATGACTGGAAGTTCGGGGTTGAAGGTACAATCCAACCTAAAAGAGATTGAACCTGCCCTAAATAGGCCTATACTTTATTCTTCTCGTATTCATGTGCGCTTTCTGACTAACATACAACCAGTAAATTAACCCTAAACTTGTTTATCTATGTTGGTTGAATTTAATGCACAAACAAATTATTATTGGCGATCACTTGAATTATAATCATATTAGCCTAAACAAGATTATTAATTATCTTATTAAGCGTGATTACAAGTACAAATTCCCTTTAAACCTGAAAGAGAGGCTTGACCAAGCAATAACAATAGCAATATCAAGCAACATAATAACAATCATCATCATAATAATATTCTCAATAAAACATAATATTAATAGCAAGATCCTAGGCATGATACTAACAAGATTAATAACAAACCCTAGCATGTCACTAAACATTAAAGATCAAAGCTTTATTCCTAGCATGATACTAACATGATATTAGAAAGAAAAAATAGGAAGCATTATAAACATACATGATACTAGAAATATTAGTTAACCCTAAACATGATACTAGGAAGAAATAAAACATCCTTACATGATACCAGGAATTAACAAAATAATCTAAGCATGATTTTTATATCAATAAAGCCATTAAAGTACTTACTTCGATGCCTCGTACCTCTTTCTAATAACAAAATACACGCGTTAGTAACTTCAAGAAAAATAATAAAATCAAACAATTAAATTAAATAATTGAAATAGGAATTTGGGACCAAACCCTCAGAAATTATAAACCTTTCACGTCTAAGGCGAAGGCAACTTCGAACTAGGCTAGGTGTGTCTAGAGCTCGTGAATGTGGAATTTTGTGAGAGGGGAGGCTTAGAAAAAGAATAGAGAGAGAAGGAAAGCTTCTAGCTTTTTAGAGAGAGAATAAAGAGATGATTGATTGTGAATAATTGATGATTATTGATGAATAAAAATGGAGGAGATATGACCCCTATTTATAGGAAAAATAGCACGGAATCAAATCAAGTCCTATTCGGAATAAAACTAGCATCTGTAGCCAGGCGACTGACATCAGCGCCAGGGGACAAGCTTAGCGCCAGGCGACAGATGTTAGCGCCAGGCGACAGACTTTGTCGTTTGGCGCTAATTAAAAGAAAAAACGCGCTTTTGTACGGAATCCTCTTCTTAATATGATTAAGCAGCAAATTCCGCATTTAGCAGATTAAAATCATATTTGTGCCAAATCACATATTTTATTTAAAATAAAACTCTTTAAAATATAATTATCAATCTTAATCTCATTAGAATTAAAAAGGAACCTTCTAAATATTCTAGAAGATTAAAATCAATCCTAATAACCTTAGGAATAATAATTAATAAGCCCTCCTCTAGATCATTGGGCCGCATATAAAAATCATTTCGAGCCCAATTTAATATAATCCATAACTTCCTCATTATTCATTGGAATTGGGCTAATAATATATCATTAGAAAGCTCTTTTCGAGCCCAATCCAACTACATTATTATTGAACCTTTATCATGGACCAAACCAAATTGGACTGTCTATTTTTCATAAATAGAGTAAGAGAAGAAATATTTTTGAAAACAGAAAAGAGAAATATTTTAATAAAAACATCCTCATCACTAGACTTTTCACACCTTCACTTCGTTCGATAATCAAATGACGTGAAAGTTATTCATCACTGGGTTTGGTTTTGGGGAGACACATTTGAGTGTCTACAGGCTTGAAAAGATCTTTTCAACAATATATTATAAGCCCAACTTTGACTTAAAACGAATAAGTTATGGCCAAAATACTAAACCAAGCCCAAAACTTGTTGGATACTTGTAAACCGAGTCATTCTGAGTTTTTTGCCTCATATTTTTTTTATCCAATTCTTAGATGGTTGGATATCCCTTGAAATTATCATTCCAATAGTATATCATAATCCCAATTTCGATTAGAAATGAAAAAGATATGATTAAAATACTAAACTTTATCCAAAACTAACACAGTTCTACTATTTTAATTATATCTTAAATTCTACAAAAGATATTGAGTTGATTTTAATTGGGTTGGAAATTAGACTTCCAGAGCATTCCAATGACATATTATTTATCTTATTCCGAATTCTGGATCAAAAGTTATGATAAAAACAAAAATCAAAAAACTGAAGGACCGTCGCACAGCGACAACACCAATGCGGCGCGATGGACCCTGGCGCGCCGCAATACTTCTGTCCCCCCGCGATAAAAGTAATTCTATTCTGTTTTAAATTATGATCTTTTCTAATTGTTCAGACTATCTTTTTTCTTTATAAATAGAGACCCCCGTTTCAGATAATGGACAATAGCCATCAACAATCATTAAGAATTAGCCTTGAAAATCCCATCATCATAACCCGAAATTCTCAATTCCAATGTACTTAGCCTTAGCCTAACACATCCTTGATATTCTCCCAAATCGGTCACAATACCTCATTCACGAGATTCAAATACTCTAAGCCATCTTCGACGTTGCCTTCCACCTCGACATGAAAGGTTGATAATTCTGAGGGTTTGGTTCCAAATCTATATTTCAACTCATAGTAGATTTATTTACTTTATTGATTTAACATTTGTGAAGTTTACTGATGTGTGTATTGTTTTAATAGCAAGAAAGTCGAGACATCGGGTAATTCCACTATCTTTATTCTTTGATTTTAGAGTAGAAATCATGTTTTAATTCCTAGTATCATGGTTAGGATGTTTTTATGATTTCTAGAATCGTAATTAGGACGTTGATTTTGATTTCTATCATGTTTAGGATAACGCTTTGATTTGATTATTAGTGACATGCTAGGGTTTGTTATTAATCTGTTTAGTATCATGCCTAGGATCTTACTATTAACGATGTTTTGATGATGTTCTTATGATGATGATTGTTATATTGATCATATGTTGCTTGATTATTCATGATTTATTGTTATTGTTCGATCATGCCCCTTTTGTAGGTTTTAAGGGAATTTATACTTAAAATTACGCCTAATAAGATAATTAATAATCTAAAATAGGCTAATATCATTTTAATCCAAATGATCACCAGTAATTGATTTGATTATGCATTAATAATCAACCAACATAGATTAAACAGGTTTAAGATTAATTTGATCTATATACGTTGATCGAAAAGCGCATATGAATATCATAAGAATTAAGTAGGGGTCATGTTTTAAGCATGGCGGTGCTCCAAGGAAAAGAAGCTAGAGAAAAAGAGTCGCCAATAAGTTTTAGGAAACTTGTAAACCGTTCAAGGGTGTGAAGATTACACCCTATTCACAATCACAGAGATTGCTAACTCCATAGTGATCCGGAACCATGACTGGATGTTCGGAGATGATGGTACGAAGTTGATCTAAGAGAAGTCAAACCCCCCTAAATAGGCTTCTACTTAATTCTTATGATATTCATGCACGCTTTTCGATCAACATACATACATCAAATTAACCCTAAACTTGTATAATCTACATTAGGTGATTATTAATGCATAATCAAATCTATCATTGGTGATCACTTGAATTAAAATCATATTAGCCTAAATTAAATTATTAATTGTCTTATTAGGCATGATTTCAAGTACAAATTCCCTTTAAACCTGCAAAAAGGGGTGTGATCAAGCAATAGCAATAAATCATGAATAATCAAGCAACATATGGTCAATATAACAATCATCATCATAAGAACATCATCAAAACATCGTTAGTAGCAAGATGCTAGGCATGATATTGAGAAGATTAATAACAAGTCCTAGCATGTCACTAATAACAAAATCAAAGCATTATCCTAAACATGATACTAGAAATCATAATAACATCCTAAGCATGATACTAGGAATTAACATAATATTGTAAACATGATTTCTACTCCAAAATCAAAGAATAATAATAAGGGTGCTTGGATTTCTCGCTTTGATGCCTCAACCTTCTTGCTATTAAAACAATACACATTACACACGTTAGTAAACTTCAAGAAAGTTAAATCAATAAAGTGAATAAATCAAATATGAATTGAAATGTTGATTTGGGACCAAACCCTCAGAGCTATCAACCTTTCCCGCCGAGATCAAAGATAACTTCCAATATGCTTGGAGTTTACGAATCTCGCAAAGGAGGTATCGTGACTGATTTTGGAGAATATCAAGGATGTCTTTAGGCTAAGACTAAGAGCATAGATATTTGATAAAGATGATGGTTGTAGCTAGATGGTTGTAGCTAATTCTGGCTTATGATGGATGGTTCTAGCTGATTTGAAAATAGGGAAAACGACCTCTATTTATAAGGAAAAAAGAGAGTGCGAACGATAAAAAAAGATCAAAATTTGGAACGGAATAAAACACCTTTTGACGCGCCGTGATGGCTTCCGTCGCGCCACGACACTACTGATGTGGCGCGTCAGTTCTAGTGTTATATGATGGTCTTAAATTTTTTTTATAGTTGCCCACCCGGTTCACAGGAGCTTAGCTCCGACTAATTATAGATTCGACTCTGGTAGCAAACCTGGCTTATGGTGGGTGAGATCTCCCAACAAGAGATTCTGCATACGTTGAGGCTCGAACCTGAGATCTTTCTTAAGCAACATCAAGTTGCTTACCACTTGAGCCAACTCTTGTTGGTATGTATGATGGTCTTAAAGGATATTCAAGTTCAAACAAAGTTTGATTTCTAATGGAATTATGATTGTGAAATATATTCGAACGTCTTTGAATTTGAACGGGATAAGGATTATCATATGAGAATGAAGTTTTATTCAGTTTTGAACTCTTTCGATCTTTATCTTTTTGGGAAGGATAGATTAGAATCTTCTAGAGGATTCTAGAATTTCCTAACTGATTTAGGATTAGGAATATGATCATTTGCACCCTCATATAGTCAGTAGGTCGTAGGTAAGGTGAACCTAGGCTCGATTTTGTATTTTGGCCATAACTTATTTGTTTTTAGTCGGATTTGGGCTTATAATATATCATTGGAGATCTCTTTTAAAGTCTCGTCCAACTAAGAAATAATTGGACTAAGATTATGGACCAAAATAATTTGGTTTTGACGTTTTTTATGAATTGGATACGAAATAAATTATTTTAGGCTTAAGGACACGAAATGAATGATTTTTGGTTCAAACATTTTAGGTAAGGTTAGGAATATGGTTAAGGTTTAAGGAAAATTCACGTGACTCTTCAACTCTCTATCGAACTCGTTAATCAAAACGTGAAAGCTACTCATCACTGGGTTTGGTTTATAGGGAGACACAGTCAGGTGTCTACAGTTGGGATATGGTGAATATACCCTAAAAGCCTAGCCACTTCAGTTTAGCAACTTTGTGATTTGATGTGAGTGCTGGTTGGTTGGTGCTTGTATGTGTTCTTAATCTGCCTTTTTTTTCAAGTTATGAAGGAATCCATGTGACACTTTCAAAGCAATTGCATAACTCATTTTTGTTGTCCTTTTTTACAATGGTAATGATTGCAACCACTCATCAGAATAATATACTCTTTTAGCTTAGGACCAATTTTCCCAAATATCTTGCTCCTGACATCAATCACATTCCCTTGTGACATCTATTCCTTTATGTTCTGTCATAACCTGAATGTTGTGCTTTTGTGAATACCATATTTGACTACCAAGTGAGACAAAAACCCTCTTTGTAATTCCCCAACATACATGTTGACTAGAATATCATCCACAATTTGGCGTTTTTGATTCACATTCAATTGATTTCTGCTTGTCACATGTGGTACTGCCTCTTCCTTTACTTCACTATTGTTTGACTGATTTTCCTCATCTATGATTTCATCATCACTATTGTACTATTTTGGTTGTTCCATTGATAGCTGTTCAATTCCATAAAATTCTTTATCGAAGAAATCTTCCATTTTTATTGTGGACTATGTTTTTTTTTTCAGATTTGAAGGAAGGTAATGAGGTTTTTTTTGCTGCTGTTGTTTATTAAAATAGTGATGAAGCGGAACCTAATGCCGCCCTTAGTTTAGGACTAATTACGGATTAGGCAAGTAGCTTTTGACTTATGGATGTAATTAATGGGTTACTTTTGAACAAACATTGCCGTGTATTTAATGCCCATGGTAACTAGCTATGTAATGAATGTGAACAATCAATGCTCAATGCCTTTTATAAGAGGCACAAATGGTTGAGAATATTCCTTGGAGGAAAAAAGTTGAAGTGAAATGAAAAAAATTTCAAAGTTTAGGTGAAATCCTAAAAATTCAAATGTTTGCCCAAATAATTAAGAGGGAAAAGCACATTCCCTTTTTTTTGATTTGATTTCCAGCAAACAAAAGGAGGGGGGGACCATGCCATTCCCTCCTTTTCCCACTTAATTAAACTCACTCACTTTTAATTACACTCCATTAAAAGTTTTGCCTAGATGTCCGCGAAAAGTAGATTTGTTGCAAATAATTGTGGGCGGAGGGAGTAGAAGATTGGAGAAATTTTTTATAAAAAAAACTCACTTATAGATGAGCCAGAGAGGTTAGTAGAAATTTTGAGAAAAAAAGAGGAAAGAATAACTTGAAAGATCTAATAATGTTGAAGAATTAAAGAGATAAAGAGTCACATTTGGATAATTTTTTAAATGTACTCACAAACAAAAAACAATAAACAAAAAAAAATTAAAAAAAAACATATACGGAGTACTAAACAAGATCGAACATCGGACCGTGAAAAAAAATTCTGAACCCACTAACCACTAAGCTAATAAAATTTTAGCAACCATAAAATGAGTACTTTAATATATATCCTAAAACACTACATGGCCCAATTAATAAAATTATGGGCCATGGGATAGGGCTACAGGGGTTGAGCCCCTACCCGCCCCTTTG
This sequence comes from Chenopodium album, assembly GCF_948465745.1. Lineage (NCBI taxonomy): Eukaryota > Viridiplantae > Streptophyta > Magnoliopsida > Caryophyllales > Amaranthaceae > Chenopodium > Chenopodium album. The sequence continues at coordinate 49,271,099 of NC_137843.1, forward strand.
TGAAAATTTATGTTAGTAGTGAATTAATTTTAATTATGTATTTTTAATTGTAGGAAGTTTTGAGTTGGGCGGCTTCTAGTGAGTGTGGCCGAAATAAGGCGATATTCTAGGTACGTATGTGTAAAACTAATTGTGTATGTGTAGTATCATGCTAGGAGTTTAAAGTATGTATTAAATGATGAATTAGTGGCGTGTTTGGTTGATAAATGCTTGGAATTATTGTTGGTTAATTATGAAATTATATGCAAGCATGTGAACATGTTGTTTAAGACATGATACAAGTTGATTTACGTATGAATCATGATGGTATGTTTTATTTTCAAGTATCAAGGAAACATGAATTTATTAATGATAGGGGATCTAAGCATGTCGTCAATTTCTTAAAACCACATCAATAAGATTTATAAACTCAACTAATCCTAGACAAAGTTTAGGGTAAGTCGAGGTCGAACCACGAGGAATGGGGGGGTGCTTGTTATAGTCTAACATTAAGCTAAATCAAAAATTAAGAAATGGTTTGGAGTAAACGATTCAACAACTAATCAAATATAGAAATTCAATATCACAAGCACTAGGGACTAAGGATGGCAATGGGTCGGGTCTGGGTTGGGTCCACCTAGACCCAAATCCGAAATTTTGGTGGTGGACCTAAATCCGACCAAGACCCACTGGGTCCTAAAAAATCAGACCCAGATCCAGATCCATCGGGTCTAGCTGGTCTCGGATCTAAAACAAGTCCAAAATGGGTCTAACTATAATTTTTATTAATTTTTTATAATCTTTTATATATATTATAAATTTATAACTATACTAATACTTGAAAATAATTAAAGATGCATTAAAAAAACTTGTTCATAATTTTGACACACAAATAATTTGTTCATTAAAAAGTAAAGACAATGCATGAAAAAAAAATCTTAAAAACTAAATTTCTTAGCTGTACCCAATTTCTCTAAAGTCTATCATTTCATCCTCTAACTACGTAGTATATTATTAAAGTATATCTGATTAAGTGGTTTTTTTTTAATAATATTATATCTGATATATATTATTATTTATAAAAAAAAATTAAAAAAAAAACGGGTCCATTAAACTTAGACCCAGACCAGACCCAGATCCATCGAGTTTAAAATTTAAGGACCTAGACCCTAAAATATGGATCGGGTCCAACCGGGTCTGGGGCGGGTCTAGGACCCATTGCCATCCCTATTAGGGATTTAGGATCCACATACACTTACAATAGAAATGCTAATTGGAGGGGAGATTGATTAATCAAACATTGCAAGGGAATACAGCAATTGCAATCAAGAGAACTCAATATGCTATTCCCTAGGCGTCAAACTAGGGTTCTCTATGAATGACTAGCTAGAAACATCACAAATCAAGTTCAGTCGATAAATGCAATCTCCAAATCGATGGTTCGTGTCATTAGAGAATCTCTAATAGAGATCACAATGCAATCTAGCTTGAAAATTATGGTTAGCTACTCCTTAACAAATCAAACACATGCATAATTATCAACCAATTTAATCATAACATCTAATCAATCAAAATCCACCAATTAGCTATGATATATCATTCATGCATGCTTCACCATATCCCTAGCAAGTAATCTACTTACTACACATGGTGGAAATGAAGAACAAAGCTAGACTAATCATCAAAATCATCATAATCATCATTGCAAACAAACTATTAAGAATCAAATCAATCGATAAACTTGAAAATCCAAAAACAAATGTAAAATATTGAATTAAGAAGATGAAGATTCTTACAAACTTTGATCAAATCAAATAAAATGTGCTTGCATTCAAAGAAGAAGGAAATCAAATGTAGAAATTATCAAATTTTCAAGTTTCTCTCTCTAAAATCTAAGAGTTTTTTTTTCTCTAAAATCTATGAACTAGAATTGCCAAAAATAAAACTTCTCTCTCTAAAAATAGAAGGAAATTCTATATATAGTAAAACTAACTAAGGAAAAATAAGTTGGTCATCCAAAAGAGACCCGTACAGGCGCGCCCTCACTCTAGAATGCGCGACCGCAAAGAGAAGGGTACGGAACAGGGAACCAAGGTGCGCGTCGCGCCCGCACTAGTCTTCTGCGCGCCCGCGCCCCTGGAGCAGGGGACTTCCTCCAAGAATCTATCAATGCAAGTGGTGCGCTCCTCTTGTTCGTCCTTGGGTATGGCAGTCCCAAAATGAGTTGACGGTGGGTTTGACATCACATGTTTATGTAAGTGCAACATGAGAGCTTAAGCACCAAACCAAGTCCTGGAACAAGCCATCCCTTGCTTTGTGAGCCATAAGGGAGCATCTTCTATCCCAAGGAATCACCATATGAAAGGCCTTGGACTCCATCTCTTTCCTAAAAATAAAGAAAAACAACTAAATAAAAGGGAAAAAGCGATAAAAACTACGAAAATACAAGAAAAAGGGAAAAACAACAAGGAAAGGACCAACTAGAGAATAAAAGACTAAAACTAAGGAAAAAGGCATAAAAAAGCTATAACAACGATTAAAATCATTCTAAAATAATGCTATTTGAGTGCCATAAATGACACTCATCAATTAAGTAAGACTTATATATATTTAAAGGAGCTAAAATTATATTTATTGAGCATGATTCATGATTCTATTCTCATCCATATATTGTTAGATTTGAGTCAAGAAAGTTAGTTTATTTATTTATGTACTCACTCACATAAATTGAGATTGAGTCAAACAAGTTTATTAGTGCATTTTATGCACCAAGGTAGTAATAGTGCATTTTTTAGCACAAGGAAGACTAATTAATTGGAGTATGCATTGATGTTTATTGTGTTGTATTCTATCCTGATTGATTGGAGTCATCACATGTTAAATCACGTAAAGTTTAAGAGGATACGCATCAAAACTCTTGAAACATATATACCTAAAGTATGAACTTCTGGGGTTTTATTTTATCCATGACTTCTAACAGGGGTACAGGACGCTGTACTTTCTTTTATTGTTATTTATGCGCTGGAATTCCATCATAAGGTTGATATGTGTGTTTTATATGCTATTTTATCCCCTGTCCCACTGTCATTTTTATGCATATTTAAGCTCTTTGGGGCTATTTTTAGTACTAATGTGTGGTTTCGAGGGTTTTGTAAAGTTGGCATTTATTTTTTAGGAATTTCTTGATTGTTGGTGATTTCTATGGTTTTCCGGCCACTAAGAGATATTGGAGGTTATGATCATATTCATGATCGTCTTTCGTAGCCCAAGACCGAGGATTTCGGTGACTAAGGGCTTGGTTCGTGGAATTGATCCAAGTAATGGACCAAGGAAGAAGAAATTGGGCCATAAGCAGTTGAAGCCCAAAGAAAAAAAAAAAAGGAGAAACTCGGCCAAGAAAAAGACCAGGCCTGATCGGGTGGCCTATGGCCCGATCAGCATAGCAGTGAGAAGAAAAAGGCGGGCGAGCGCGAGATTTTTATGGTGTGTTTAGGACTTGTTTAAGTCAATTTGGGGGTTTAGTATTTAAACTCTTTTGTAAGCTTTATTAGCTAAGTATTTAGATTGCAATTTTCATTCTTAAGTTTTTAGAGAGATTTTAGTGAGAGATTATTGTTGAACTCAAGTTTTCCCCTTTTAGTGCAATTTCATATTTCCTTCATTCGGTATTATTTCTCATCTCTTTTATTGCTTTAGTTATCGTTTTGATTTTAATTGCTTCGTTTATTTCTGCTTTGATTTCAATCATGTTTTCTTTATATGCTTTGATTAGTTTAGATTTAAATATGTGTGAGTAGTTTAATTCTAAGGTTCTTAAGGGGATCCATAATTAATATGAAGGGATGAATTGTTTTGGTTGATTATTGATATTGAATGATAATTTCTTATGGAATTGTTTTAACTCTTTACAATTGGATTATGAATTGAGTAGAGGATGTTATTTGATTTTAAAAGTATAGCAATATCGAATTGATGAATTGAGCAGATGTTAATTTGATATTAAAGGTTATTTTCAATAGGAACTTAGATCTAGTAAATTGCGAGAGCCTGTTAGATCTATATATGTTGATTAAAAAATTGCGAGAGCTTGTTAATCATATTATTTCTGCAATATTAATTGTTAATTATTATGTTTTATCTCAGAGTATTAATTATTGGTGAACCTGTGACCCTAGACTTTTTATTATTGGTTATTCCCTTAGATTAATTCATACAAACCTTATTTGTTTCTTGATAATTTAGATTATAATAATTAATTAGGAATAGAAGAACGTTGTTTTCCTGTGGATTTGACCCTACTTCCATATCTAATTTAATTAGTGGTTATATATAGGAATTACTTTTGATTAGGTGATACGACTTTAGCCTGTCAAATGTGACACTAGTTGGTACTAGCTTGGTTAGCTCCCAAGTGACGGGTCCCTTATTAAGGGATAGATAAGACAAGGAAATTCGTTCGATGCGTTATCCAAAATTATTTAATAATAATTAATATTGTTAGTTATGAGGTAAAGGTAATTTGACTTGTGATTATATGGCGAGCATGTGTTAATTATTATGTGCTAGTTTTATATGCATATGTACTCAGCTTTTGCTGATTCGTAATTTGTTGTTTGTGTTTGACTTTTCTTTAGATTGGCCCTACTATGACCCATTTTAATGGCGGGTAGTGAGATTGAAATAAAGAGAAAGCGACAGGTACTTGAAGCTTGAAAAACGTGATGGGACAGGTGTTGAGAGTTACTTGTTATGCTTTTATAGACTTTAATTCTAGTTTTTGATGATTTATTATTAGACTAGCGTTGTTGGATGATTTGTGTTTTGAGAATTGGTTTTACGGACCATATTAGTTCTAACTTGTGAAAGGTTTTATTTTACTTTGGTTTTGATGTTTAAACTCAAGTAATTTATTTTCAAATGTTTTATTTTTGTTTTAAGACTTCTGTTGTGTGACTTTAAAAAGCCTTAGTTGGTATCATGGTGACGGTAATATTTTGTTTATTTCCTAAATTATGTTTTAATTAGGGTAAAAAGGGTATTTCCAAATGGAGAAATTTTCAAGAGTATTACAACAACCCTAATTTTAGTATAGTAATAATTTAAGGTTGATTGTCATCGAGAAATCCTCCCTCCCCACCCCCAAAAAAAAAAAAAAACAAAAACCAAATGTAGTCTCAAGGTTTATTTTATTTACTAGTACTTCATTTTCACTTATGTTATCTTATCTAAGGTTACCTAAGTTTATAAGACGTGCTCATCACTAACTTTGAGTAGCTGTTGAAAATTTATTATTAGCTTTTAGCGAAAAAATATCAATTTATGTTAATAACTAGTCAAAAACTACTTACCAAACATTCATATTTTAATTATTTAATCTCAAATAAAGCTTGTCTGTAGCTAACAACACTTCGTATAGCTAACCGCTACTAACATAGCCAACAGCTACCTTCACAGCTATTAGAGATGACAATTCAATTCGAGTTTGATTTGAATCCGAAGAAATAAATCCGATTCGAATCCTTTTAAAAATAGTCTGAATCCAACTTCGAATCTAAATAGAAGGCAGATCGGATTTGGACCTTGCACAAAGTCTGGTGGAGTTTGATTCGAGTCCGACCTGAGTCATAGGTTATAATTTATATATATTATGTTAGATTTTATATCCTAGTTTTTTTTCGAATTTTTTACGCACTAATATGACGTAAAAAAATATTACTAGAGACAATACAAGCAATTATAAATATATCACACAATTCTAAAAAAAAAATGAGTACTTGAACAATTTGGTTGTTCGAATAAACAGATTGAATTCGAACCTCTAAGATGTGAGTTGGATTCGAACTTGAGTCCATGATCTGAATATTAAATAGATCAGATACGAACTTAGCCCCATCCGACCCGTATCTAATCTGTTGCCATTCCTAACAGCTATATTTTGCCGAACATGCCCATAATATTATTTTAGTTGTATTATTTATCAGAAATTTTTTTTTTTTTTTGTGAACTTATTTTATTTGAATTTAACTAAACTTTTATTTTAACGGAAAATTTAACTAAAGTAATTTTAAATATTAGATCTTAAATACGTGAAAATAAGGTGAATAGAGTAAGGCTCTATACACATCATCTTATTTTTGTTGAATTGAAATTATTTTTTACTGAACTAAAATTACTTTTGCTAAACTTAAATTATTTTACTAAATTGAAATTAAGTTTACTTGATTGTATATTTTTACTGAAGTGAAATTACTTTTATCGATTTTATATTACATTTTTCTGTTTAAAGATATTGCTTTTTACTGAAATGAAATTATATTTATTGAACTGAACTTATTTTTACCGAACTGAAATTATTTTTATTGAACATTACTACTACTCTCTCCGTGTTTAAATAAATGAAACGCGTTAATTTCTTGCACTATTTATCTAATTCATTTTGACTAATGTTTGTGATTTATATATAAAAATAAATATACTTTTATAGGTAGTTGTTGGAATTGTCCCAATAAATAGTTTATTAATAATTTAACTAGTTTTTGGCCCGTGCGATGCCCCGGGTCATATATATATAATAAAATAAAGTGAAATGGATTGGTGGTTTCATTAAAAAAAACATTTGTTAATTTTTGCAAATATTGTTGAACATCAAAATTTATTTAATAATATGCTATAACCAAATGTTTTATGGAATACTTCCTCCATTTCTATTTACTTGACCCATGGCCTTAGACACAATATTTAAGGGGAGGAGAGAGAAATTGTAATTTTGTGGCCCTTGTTGCACATGATTTACCTTATTACTTCCAAAAGTTGCCCCCATGTGTACTTTTTTAGCGTAATTTGATAAAATAGAAACAAATGAAGTATATTACTCCCTCCGTCCCTTATTGATAGTTCCTTATGACCAATTTTAAGTCCCAAAATGATAGTTTCATTTGCTTTTTTCAAGTACAATTATTATTAATATTTTACCAAAATTCCCTCCAATTTGCAACAATATTTGTGTCAATTTAACTTTCCCATGTAAATTTTGCTTTACCATGTACTTTTATTCCTTTCTCTTTACTTTTTGCATACCTAATGTAAATTTACCTTTTCAATGTTTTTTTTACTCCGGAGTACTTCTTATTTATGTTTATTAATTCCCGTGAAAATTGCCCATAAGGGACGGAGGATTTTTTTTTTTTTTTTTTTTTTTGTTTTTTTGTTAAACGGATTTTTATTCTTTAGTTGTCATAAAAAAATTCCTTAAGTAAACATATATTGTGATTAAAAGATAAAACCAAAATTTTCTTATACTTATTTGGGTTACATATTTTAAATGAGTAACTGAAAGAAATAAAATTAATTGTATTGTTCTTAAAATATACACATATAAGACAATTAAAATTTTAGAATTTCTGAATATGAATAACTCATTTTAAAATAACTTTATTACCATAAGATGTGTTAATATTAATGCAAACAAATTAGATATTTTTGAGAGGAAACATTAATGATCAATAATAACATGACATGGCGCCACATGGCGAAATTAGCGACACATAACAAGATTTCAATTCTTGCCATTGAGTTTTATTAATACACTTGTTTTTGGCCGGGCGATGCCCCTGGTCGTTATATGTATATATTATAAATGAGGTTTTATAATTAAAAAAATATTTAATAAACTAATATAGATTTAATTTGTTACATTTTTTGTAAATAAAGGAGTAGTCTAGTACAAATAGTATAAAAATATTTAAGTAAGATCAAAAAGATAATCTCACAAACAATGGAACAATATCGGTGCATCGTGATGCAAATCACTAACTTAAAAACGAATTTTCGACGCAATCAAGGTGTTTAACTGTATTCGCTGGCACGAACCTTAAGGTTAACACTTACACCACTTCCTCACAAAGACATTATTGGGTTGAAGGTTTGAATCAAGTAATTTTTGCCCAATAGAGAATGTGTTTAGACTATTGTTCTTGATGTAATTTTTAAGTGTAAAAGTCAGAAAAAAGACTTCTTTTATTTATAAAGAAACATGAAAAAAACATAGAAGAAGAATCTCAAGCATCAAGGGAGGTGAATAATCACCTTAAACATCCTCTTAAGGGCTTGTTCTGATTGACTGAATTGAGCTAAGCTGAACTGAACTTAACTTAATTTAACCTAACTTATTGGAACTAAACTGAATATTTTATAAGAGAAGGAAATTAAGATAAGAACTGAACTGAACTGAACTGAACTTATTGGAGCTGAACTGAAAATAAGCTGAAGAGAACAGACCCTAAATAGGGGGGTATGAGAATTACTTATCAAGAGAATAATGGTGGTGATTAATCACCTTAAACATCCTCTTAAATTGGGAGTTAATTATAATAATTACTCAAGAAATGACATGGCACCACATCATTTGCCTAGTCATGATGACACGTGGTGGGCTCATATCTTCCCATTGTGTTTTAGTGTGTGTGTGTGTGTGTGTGTGTGTGTGTGTATGTATATATATATATATATATATATATATATATATATATATATATATATATATATATATATATATATATATATATATATATATATATATATATATACACTAGTATTGTGCTCAGTGCGATGCCCGGGTTGTTTATTGAATTTTAAGATAAATTTTTAATCTATATGTCAAATTTTAAAATATATCATTATACAAAATTAGTTAGGAATTGATGTGCTTTTGTGACGATTTGCTATCTAGTAGGCATGTAATGACTAATGATAATGTTAGTAGAAATGTTCGATTTAATACATTAAAAAAATAAAAAATTAGCAAAAAATAAATTAAAATAAAATAAATGTTCAAAGCCTATTGGATCGACCCGAATTCAAAACTTTGGGCAAGGGTTGAACATTTCTTGACTTGTAATATGAAGTGACCCAATCCGAGATGACTTATGAATCGACCCTAATTGACAGGTCTGCATAATAACAAAATTCTATTAGATTGTGAAGTACATTATTTTAACCGATTAGTATATATTATAAATAGATGTTTTACGCTTTGAGATACTTCCTTCGCTCCAAAAATTTTATGACATAAAAAATAAATTTATATGATAGTGTAGGGAATATTTCAAGCCATTAACCCCACGCTTGAACCCCACTGTGATCATACACTTAAGCATGGTGGCGTCCAAAGCGAAGGAAGCTAGAGCAAAAGAGTCGCCAACAAGTTTTAGGAACTTGTAAACCGTTCACAAGGTGAAGATTACACCCCTTAACGATCCATGAGATCGTCAACTCCAAAAGGTCTTGAACCAAATAGGGTTCGGGGATGAAGGTACATATCCAACCTAAAAGAGATTGAACCTGCCCTAAATAGGTCTCTACTTTATTCTTCTCGTATTCATGTGCGCTTTCTGACTAACACGCAATCATCAGATTAACCCTAAACCTGTTTATCTATGTTGGTTAAATTTAATGCACAAACAAAACCATTATTGGTGACCACTTGAATTATAATCATATTAGCCTAAACAAGATTATTAATTATCTTATTAAGCGTGATTACAAGTACAAATTCCCTTTAAACATGCATAAAAGGCGTGATCAAGCAATAACAATAAATAAGCATCAAGCAACATAATAATCATAAATCATAACAATTATAATCATGTTAATAATAAAGCTATAATAGCAAGATCCTAGGCATGATACTAACAAGATTAATAACAAACCCTAGCATGTCACTAAGCAATAAAGATCAAAGCTTTAGCCCTAACATGATATTGATATGATATTAGAAAGCATAGAAAGCACCCTAAACATGATACTAGAAAGCAATAAAGACATCCTAACATGATACTAGGAATTAAACAAATTTAAACATGCTTTCCACAAGAATAGAGCAATAAGATTACATACTTTGATGCCTCGTACCTCTTTCTAATAACAAAATACACGTGTTAGTAACTTCAAGGAAAATAATAAAATCAAAGAATTAAATTAAATAAATTGAAATAAAGAGATTTGGGACCAAACCCTCAGAAATTATAACCTTTCACGTTTAGGGCGAAGGCAACTTCGAATTTGGCTAGGTGTGTCTAGTGCTAATGAATGTGGAATTTGTTTGTGAAAAAGGTTGGTTTAGAAAGAGAGAGAGAATCAAGAAATTCTTGATGAGAGTTGATTGTAGATTGTAGATGATTAAAAACGGAGGTTTAGGACCCTATTTATAAGAAAACAGTCCGGAAATAGGTAAAATTTGATAAGGAATAAAACTCCACGCTATCGTTGCAAAACCGACCTTGTCGCCAGGCGACAGGGTCTGTCGCGTGGCGACAGGCCTTTCGTCTGGCGACAGCCTGGACTTCTATGCGCTTTCAACACGGAGTCCACATATGGATCAAAATCGATCTGTAAAGTGCGTATGAAACTGAAATCGTATTTTTCATAAAATAATATTTTATTCCAAATAAAACTTTATCAAAATATAATTATTAATTCTAATTCTATTAGGATTAAAGTGAACCTTCTAAAGAACTCTAGAAGACTATAATCAATTCTAATAACTTTAGGAATAATAATTAACATTGGGCCCTCCCCTAGACCATTGGGCTGCATGTAAAGATCAAACCGGGCCCAATTTAGTATTTTGGCCATAATTTCCTCATTATTCATCGAAATTGGGCTTATAATATATCGTTGGAAAGCTCTTTGCAAGCCCCATCCAACTACACTATTATTGGACCCTTGTCGTGGACCAAACTAACTGGATTGGCTGTTTTCATAAAATAGAGTTGTTTTCGAAAACAGAAAGAAAGAATTTTAATAAAAAACCAACCGCAACACTTGACCTTTCACACTTTCACCTTATTCGATAATCATTCGACGCAAAAGGTATTCATCACTGGGTTTGGTTTTGGGGAGACACATTTGGGTGTCTACAGATAGTTTTTGAGAATTATAATCTAATAATTTTTTTGAATAAAATTATAATTCAATTTGTACATTTGAAATATTAATATTTTATCGAAAATAAAACTCTAAAGTAACAATTTTATCCTAAAATTTTATCCAAATTTGATTAAAAATAGAATTCTAAACTATTTTTTTTTTATTTTATAAAGTCTATTTAAATCAATCCAACGTGGCGCGACACTTGGCAAAATGTTGGAATACCAAGTGACGCTGCCTCGTGACCTGGCTAAAACTTTAGCTTTTTATATTAGTTATATGATATGATTGATTGATATTCAATTATTATAATTTTTACTTATTTATGATTAAAATTATTATCAATTAAAAGTATTAAATTGATAATTTAATATAGGTGCACAAGAAAATTATTTTCTCAAGGTGAAGTGCACAACTCCGAGCATCAACTGGGCCCAAATTGTTTGAGTTCCCTTTATACCTGCAGAAAATCTTGCGTGGACCTGGTCCACAATAATATTATTGTGGACCTAAGGTTTATACATACGTAACTGGCATTAAATTCAACATAGTGACTCTTAATTTAAGTATAGTAACCTTACTTTTTAACATAGTAAACTTTTTAAAAACTTGTGTGACCTTTAATGTTATTATGAATTTAAAGTACGAGATTATGTTAGATAGTGACCTAATTATAACATAGTGATTATTATTATTCATATTGACCATTATATTAAAAATTTCATTAAAAAATAACCTCTTATAGCTTTTTATTCTAAAAAAAAAAAAAAAAAAAAACCCTCTTATAGCTTTTATAATGTCACAATAATTAACTTTTATTTCAACATAATAACCTTTATTTTGATGTAGTAACCTTTTTTTTTTTATTGACATATTGTTTCTAATGTTGGTGGTCCACAATAAATTAGTGTGAACCAGGTCTATTTAAGGATTTGTATTATACCTGCTATGCACTCCGTATTTGTAATTACTCGTAAATCTGGAGTCAGATTAGATTAGCAACACAAACATATTTGTTCACCTCCTTTCCTCATCTAGCATCTCCCTCTGACTCTCCCATCTTCTTTCCTCTAATTCAATCAAATTCCCCAACCCCTAATTTCTCTCTCCTTAATTCCCAATTCTACTACTTCTTCAATCAATCTAATGATTCCCTCTTTTCTTCTTCCCCAATTTAAACCCTAATTCCTTTTCCACTCTCTCTCCTCCCCCAATTCACCATTCTTGGGAGGAGAGAAGCTTTCAACAATGGCGGAAATCTCACCCTCTTTGCCTCCTCCAACCTTCGACGACTTCACATGGTACGGCAACATCCAGTACCTTCTCAATATCTCCGCAATCGGAGCTCTTTCATGTCTGTGCATCTTCCTTCTTGTTAAGCTTCGCAGCGATCACCGCCGTATTCCCGGCCCTTTCTCTCTCCTGTCGAAGCTCCTCGCTGTTTGGCACGCCACTGCGCGCGAGATCGCGCTCCATTGCGGCGCTGATGCGTCGCAATTCCTCGTGATCGAAGGCGGTACCTTTGCCACCCTCTCTGCTACTTCTGTTGTTGGTTTGTTTGCGGTTTTGCTCAATATCTATGCAGGGAATGCGGCGATGGATGATGTTTTCTCGAAAACGACGATTACCCATATTGCGAAAGGTTCGTTTCCTTTGTGGGTTCATTTTGTTTTCATGGTTTGTATTGTCTATTTGGTGCATAGAGGTGCATTTAAGGTTGAGGAATGGTTGAAATTCACTAGGTTTAGAGATAGTTATGGAAATCCTAGTGACCCTAGTGCGATTTCGAGTGCGATTTTTACTATTATGGTGCAGGGTGTGCCTAAGAGTTTGGCTACTAATAAGACTCCCTTTGAGGAGTATTTTCAGTCTAAGTATCCTGGGAAGGTTTATAGGGTGATTGTTCCTATGGATTTGTCGAATTTGGATGATTTGGTGGAGGATTTGGTTAGGGTTAGGGATGATATTTCTAAGTTGGTGGCAAAGATGGATGCTCGTTTCGTTTATGGTGAGGACGAAGAGGAGGGTGAGTATATGGGATATTATGAGGGAGGGGATGGTATTTGGGGGAAGGTGAAGGGGGTGTGGGAGGAGGTGTGTGATAGATTGGGTTGGACCGATGAGAAGAGGTTGAGGAGGTTGCAGGAGTTGAGAGCTGATCTCGAGACTCAGGTGGCTGCGTATAAGGAAGGCGCAGGACCAGGAGCAGGGGTTGCTTTTGTGGTTTTCAAGGATGTGTATACTGCAAACAAGGCTGTTCAGGATTTTGGGACGGAGAAGCGAATGAGGATTGGGAGGTTCTTTTCGTTAACCGAGTTGCAGCTGCAAAGGAGTCAGTGGAGAGTGGAACGAGCGCCTTTGGCAACTGATATATATTGGCGTCATTTAGGTTCAACAAAAGTATCACTGAAATTGCGGAGGGTTATTGTGAATACCCTTTTATTATTGATGCTCTTGTTCTTCAGCTCCCCTCTTGCTGTGATATCTGCTTTACAGAGGGCAGGAAGGATAATCAATGCAGAAGCCATGGATAATGCTGAATCATGGTTATCTTGGCTGCAAAGCTCAAGTTGGATCGCAGCAATATTTCTTCAGTTCTTGCCTAATGTGCTTGTGTTTGTGAGCATGTATATACTAATCCCTGCAGCTTTGTCCTATCTCTCCAAGTTTGAAAAGCACCTTACTGTTTCAGGGGAACAAAGGGCAGCACTGATCAAAATGGTTTGCTTCTTTTTGGTAAACCTAATAGTTTTAAGGGGTTTGGTTGAGTCTTCTCTTGAGAGCACAATCCTGAGCATGGGGCGATGTTACTTGGATGGGGAAGATTGCAAGAGGATTGAGCAGTATATGAGTGCTTCCTTTTTGGCTAAATCATGCCTTTCGTCGCTTGCATTTCTGATTACTTGCACTTTCCTGGGTATATCTGTTGATTTACTTACGCCAATTCCATGGATAAAGAGGAATCTGCAGAAGTTTCGTAAGAATGACATGCTTCAACTAGTACCTGAACACACTGAAGACTATCCACTAGAATCTGATGTAATTGATACCCTTCGCAGACCTTTGATCCCCGAAGAAGAATTTGAGCCTGCAGTTAGAAATGGTGGAAGGTTGAATGTGATTGATTTACAGGGACATGATCTCTCTGTCTATCCAGTTAGTGGAGCTTCACCCATGCCTAAGCAAACCTTCGATTTTGCTCTGTATTATGCTTTTAACCTCACCATTTTTGCCCTTACAATGATCTACTCCTCATTTGCTCCCCTTGTGGTTCCAGTTGGTGCTATTTACTTTGGTTACAGGTACATGGTCGATAAGTACAACTTCTTATTTGTGTACCGAGTTCGGGGTTTTCCTGCTGGTAACGATGGAAAACTGATGGATACAGTATTATCAATCATGCGCTTCTGTGTGGATCTTTATCTGATCTCTATGCTCATCTTCTTTTCAATCCATGGGGACTTGATGAAGCTACAAGCAATATTCACTCTAGGTGTGTTGGTGATGTATAAACTGTTACCATCAGTAAGTGATGGCTTTCAGCCTGCCATCTTACAAGATGTGCAGATTGTTGATCGTGTTTTGGAAGGACCGATTGATTATGAGGTGTTCTCACAACCTAGGTTTGATTGGGATACAATTTATAGTTGATACGAGGTTTCTACACTTGCAGATTGAATTCCTCTTGTTCATAATGTATAAATCTGTCATGGATTTGCAAGTGAGTACACGGTTACTACTTTTTTGGTTCATGTACATAATTCTTATTGCTTATTCAGATATATTCTTTTTACTTCAGTGATTCAGTCGTGCATACATTTCTTTGTTTTCTGTATTTGCTTTCGGTCATTTGCCCCCTTTAGAATTTCACATGCACAAAAAAAAGGTTCTAGGAATTCTCCCGAGTCATTGGATTGAAAGAAAGATAGAAAAACACCCCATATTGTTTAACTCTGCCCATAAGGCAGTAAGCTAGTAAGGGTCTGTTCTGATTGACTGAATTGAACTGAACTGAACTTATTGGAGCTGAATTGAACTGAACTGAAAATAAGCTGAAGAGAACAGGCCCTAACTAGATCGGCTAATTACTAGAGAGAATCTCGGTCTTTTCACTAATTCCGAAATGCATTGGATCTGTTTTGGGTGATCTATTCAATTATACGGGGATTGTAAAGCCACCCATGTGAGATATATGAAGAAACTGGCTGTCAGATGATTTTTTTTCTGTAATCTAAGGTGGCTGAGACATTAAAACTGCAAATTTGTTCATGAGATTCATGTGTAGAACGAGTTATAAACCATATACTTATTTCTAAGTGTAAAAAAGATGAAAAGGAAAATGAATAGAAGAGAAAAGAAATAAGAAGTTTCCTACTATAAATGAGGATTTGGTCAATGCTTCTCCCTAAATCCACTCTCAACCAAGCAAAACATTCTACTCCTGTTGCTTTAAGAGACCACTATGGCCCAACCCCTACTAATTCCATACTTATAAAGCATAATTATCTCTCTAAAATGTGGCTAATTTTAAACTTTTGACTCCTGTTTATATATGCCACATGAATGTCTAGTGAATAAAGGAGTTAAGTGGCATATAAAGTCATCACCACGACGTTTTCGAGCTTTTTGAGGTGTGTTAAATTTTCAGAGGAGATCAAAGAGAATGAGAGGTAAAGTTACGAAGAACAGTCTAAGGGATTCAATTGAGTCAGAGCAGTCTAATGGTGGAAGCAAGAACCGACCTGTTTGTCCGAAGCCACGTCGCCCTGTTACCGCCATCCCTGAAGTTCTCAAGCCTCCTAGATGCACCAAGAACAGGTTTATACCTATAATTCTCCATGTTTCGTTTGTTTATATACATAAGATGTCCTGTTCACGTCAAAATAAGATTTCGCATCCAATTTTAGATTAAGTTTTTATGAGGATTTCTCGCATATGATTTAAAATATGGATTCATAAAATAAGATTTCATTTTGTGATCACGAAGTATATTAATAGTGATTCGAAAATTTGACATAGTATGATGAACGTAAGTTTCTGTTTGCTTTAAAGATTACTTAGCAAATGATTTCGAACCTAAGCTTTCTAAAAATACTAATCCTATACAAATAATCTTAAAAGAGTAATTAAAGTTTAGTTTTTTTATTTTTATTTTTATTTTTTTTGTGTGTTCTACCCGGTTCAACCTTAGGGGGTGATTAGAATTTAGAATTCTTAATACTAGTAGATAAATTAAAGAAGTTAAAAGATAAATAAACTATTTTTATTTATCGGAAGATATTGTAGATAAATTTCAAGTTTCAAAAGTTATATATTTACAACTATACCATAATTACCTACTATAACACTTTTGAAGATCTTACAACTCACATGAATTCTCAAGTCCAAATATGATTGTGCTTTCATAATTGTTAATCTTTTCTCACCCCAAAAAAAGGGTAAAAGTTTCTTATAGTTCTTATGTTGCATTATAGGCAAACAAATCAGCTAAATAGTGATGGAAGGAACACAATTTTGAGCTTGCTAGACGAAAAGGTTAGCGATTAATGAATAGTATCAAGTAATTAACATTCTAAATCATACCATATCATATCATGTTTAATTACATTTTTGCAGAGGTTAAATGAAGGATATGCATCTACTTGTGGTGGTTGTTCTCCATCCTATTCCGGATCTCCACCAGGAAGAACGGGTAATCCGATTATCCATGATGTACAGTTCATCCATCAAATGGAGCTTTTCTCTCCTTTGTATAATGCTCTCTGAAAAAAAAGTCGGATTCAACTCTCTAGCCTCACCAAATCGGACGGCATTTATACCATGATTTTGTTAGACTAAATAATATAGATAGTCACACACAAAAGTGGTGCGTTTAGATGTGATTTGATCTCACATTTTAAGTATTACACTCTAAAGTTAATACTCGGCTAGGTAAAATGGTAAATAATTAGTAGAACAAGAAACTATTGAATTCTTGTAATTTTACGATGAAGCTAATTTTTTATGTATGTATATACAAAGTATATAATAAAGTTAATAAACCTTTTTTTAGATTATGCATGTGTTTTTTATTTGTATAGAACAGGAAATATATAGTAATTTATGCAATGTTTTGCAAATTCCAATTTATAACATAGCACAACCAAAACTGAGGATCATGTCGATCAAGAATTAATCTGCAGTAAACATTGAACAACAAATTGGACAAAATTTATGATGGGAGTAAAACAGTCAACTTTAAAGGCAACCAAATATGAAGTAACTTTTTATTTTTTTTTTATTTTTTACCGTAACTAAAATAAAAGACGGTTTCTGAAAAAAAAAAAAAAAAAAAAAAAACATAGACAACTTCGAACAAGGGAAGATAACCCAGGTGTTACAGTAATAAGCCCTGCTTGACCTGTGCATTGAGCGTAACCATAGCTCTTTCAAACAAACTCCTTCGTCGTAAATAGGGATGTCAATGGGGCGGGGTGGGACGGATGTTGACCTTTCCATCCCCATTTCCACCTAAAATTTTCATCCCCCAACCTCGCGGTGGGTCCAAAATTCATCCCCATTCCCGCCTCGGTGGGTACAATTTCAAAACCATCCCCGTTCCACCCCTCACTTGGATATCCATCCCCACTAAATCTCCACCTAAGACCCGTCTAATCCCCACCTTTTTTAATATTACATACTTTTTTAGTTATAATTATACACAATCCAACATAATTAATATAGATTCCAAAATAAAAAAAGTATTATTAATATTACACACTTTTTTAGTTATAGTATTAGTATACTACAAACTATTATGTCAACTCAATATTTTATACGAGTAGAAATAATATAAAGATGTCGTAATTAATTTCTACTTGATCATTAACACAAACTAACAAGATAGAATTTTTATAAATTTCATAAACTAAAGTGGTATTCTATTAGGATTGGGAAACACCATAATACGAATTATGTTATAAGAGTACTATAAATATCTAATACGAAGTAGGCTTTGTTAATTACATATAAAACCATTCAAGAAATTAAACACAATTTATACATCAAGCCTTTTATACTTTAGTCATCACTAGCCTTTTCTTCAACGTAAACACCTTTGAGGTACGTGTATGTCCCCAGATCACAACTTTTGTGAAAATAGTTAAGAACATTCTCAATCATATAATTTGTATAATACTTAGATGAAAGTTTCTTATGATCATCGATCAATAAATAAGAGTTTTTTATTTTAATTTTATTTTTGATATTTGAGGAATATCAAATAAGACGGACAAATTTTGTTTTATACCAAAAAAAAATTATAATCACCAAAAATAGAGCTAGAAAATATGTGTATAAACATGGTAAATTGTGGTGAATGTCTTGATTAGCATTGTCAAGTTGTAGAAGTGTATGAAGTATGAACTCATCTCTATAAAAACCTTATTAGCAACCCTATTTCATTAAAAAAAAAAAAAAAAAAAAAAAATTCAGTTAGGGTTCCTCATGCATGTACAATACCTAAAAATTTGTGACAGTTAAATCTAACTAAAAAATCGCACGATAACTAAATCCAGCTTAAATAGTAGTTAGCAATTAAATTAAAAATACTCTAAGATCTTAAGATAAAATTTCAATTTTCGTCCTAAGTTGTGTAGCTATATGCCTATATACGAAGTATAGGATTATTTGGCTGCATACCTCGTACACTTTTTAGTTTTTCCTTTTTTTTTTTTTTTTTTTTCCTCTGTAGTTGATACTATTGTAAATAACTAAAATCATTTTATAGCAAAGTCGTAAGGTAAAGCCCTTACATGTTTAAATTTCATGCTTGAATAGAAGCTCTATCGTTAAAGAGAAAACATATTTACAATTAGACTATTTTTTATTTATTTATTTATTTTTTTAATAAATTACGGAATTTAGCCCTAGAGGCTAAGATTTTAAAAGTAAAATCTCACAATTTTGATTTTTTCTTCGTTGGTAAATAAATTTGAATCCTTTTATATTCATTTTATTTTCTTTCTTTTCTTTACTATTTATACGTATTACATAATTGGTGAGGGTTGAAAAAATTATATACAAAATTTGTCAGTAACTTTTTTTAAATTTTTTTTTTGGTGTATCAGAATTAATATTTTGTAATGGAGCTTCGAAAGAATACGACCATCTTTTTCATATTTCTTTTAATGGTGCTTGGAAATGCCAATGCAAGAACACTTTGGTACGTTAATTTGTTTATTTTCATGATAATAATAATTGTTAAGCTTAATTGTCACTGCAAAATTGTTTTCATATATAATCAATTTGTCTAAATATATTGTGTCAAAAAAAAAAAAAAAAAAAAGTCTAAATATGTTGGGTCAAAAAAAAAAAATGTCTAAATATCTGTTTCTTTTTCTTAATTGTCACTGCAAAATTGTTTATATATATATATATATATATATATATATATATATATATCTAAATAATCGATTTGTCAATATATCTGTTTCTTTTTACTTTCATTAAAAAAAAAAAAAAAAAAAACACTCAATGTTAAACATTTTATGAAAACAATAAATATTTTATTATTTATTAATTAAAAAAGTGATATGTCATTTGAAACCCGTATGGAAAAATGGAAAAATATATACTCATATAATTTTATTTGTGCGATTTTGTTTTATTTGGACCTCGTGGCAAGCCTGAATATCTATATTGAAAAAAAAAATTGTCTACATAATTTTACCTATATTATTCTTCCTCTTCAATTAGCAACTTTTACCTATGTTACACTTCTTTCTTATTATTTAAAATGCAGTGATATGCCGAAGAAAATCAATGATAATGGAGGAACAAAAGACGTTGCCAAACCCGTTACATTAAGGATCAATGAACAATATGTACGTCATAATATCTATATTTTTTCTTTTTTTCGTCTTTGGTTAAAACTACTTTAGGGCTCGTTTGGCATTGTTGTGGTTTTCTGTTTTTTGGTTTTTTGTTTTTAAAAACCATATGATAAATGTCCTATAATAAATCAAAAATTAGTCAAATTTATTAAAATCATAATAATTTTGAAAACTGACAACAGAAAAAAGGAAACGCCTTTTTTTTGTTTTTTGTTTTTGGTTTTATGTTTTCAAAAAACAGAAATATATGTCATTTGAAACCCGTATGGAAAAATGGAAAAATATATACTCATATAATTTTATTTGTGCGATCTTGTTTTATTTGGACCTCGTTGCAAGCCTGAATATCTATATTGAAAAAAAAAATTGTCTACATAATTTTACCTATATTATTCTACCTCTTCAATTAGCAACTTTTACCTATGTTACACTTCTTTCTTATTATTTAAAATGCAGTGATATGCCGAAGAAAATCAATGATAATGGAGGAACAAAAGACGTTGCCAAACCCGTTACATTAAGGATCAATGAACAATATGTACGTCATAATATCTATATCTTTTCTTTTTTTCGTCTTTGGTTAAAACTACTTTAATTTTCAGGTTTTTACTATTTTTCACGCCAAAAAAAAATAAAAAATAAAGATAAAAATGAGACAAATAACATAGCAATAGTTAATTTCAAATATAAACCTTTGATATATATTATAAGGCTCCATTCACTTCACTTTATTTTTGCTGAACTAAAATTAATTTTATTGAACTAAAATTATTTTTGTTTAACTTAATTAAATTATTTTTACTGATCCGAATTTATTTCTGCTGAACTAAAATTACTTTTATTGATTTTCTACTATATATATATATATATATATATATATATATATATATATATATATATATATATATATATATTTCTTTTATAGTTATTGAATTTTATTGAATTGAAATTATTTTTATTGAATTGAACTTATTTTTACTAAACTGAAATTATATTTTGATTGTCGATGATCTTTACATGTAAAAATATAATATATCAGTTACCTTACTTTAAAAAATAAGTATTAAATAATTTATTACATTAATCTATATTCTAATTTAATATTGTTATTGATTTAGGTTGTTATGGATAACGGAGTTGTAGAAGTAACTCTAACAATTCCGGAAGGCCACGTGGCTGGAATTCAGTACGGTGGAATGAAAAATGTATTGGATTCTAGTCGCAAAGTAAGCAGTAGAGGGTGAGTTCAATTTTTCGCAAATAATTTTCAATAATATTGAAATTTCATAATTTTCATAATTTTTAATTATATTGGAATTTGATATACATTTCAGGTATTGAGATATTTTTTGGACAATGAAAGATACCAACGGAGAAGATTGGTATACTTTACTATGCTAATAATTTATTGATTTATCATTAACACAATAATAAATATTTTTTTTTTCCATTTATGCAAAATCACAATTTTGAAATAATATATTTTTGAAATGAAATATTACCGATTGTTGAGTATGCAGCGGAATGAAATTAATGATGTAGAGATTGAATAGTATAAATAAAGAGAAATAAAGTCAAGATAAATAGTAGAAAGAAAATGGACCTAAGATACCGACCAGAACTTGAAAAATAATCTATTATAGGAATATAAGATAATATAAGAACCCTTGAAAGGTTGAGTGGTACAAGCATAGTCGTAAAGGAGTATTACAAAATAAGAATAATGGAATAGATAAGGTAGATAATTTACAAGGAGGGTAGATAGAGAGGAAGACTGGTGTATAGATATGACTTCTTGTGTGTATGCCTTGGTTGAATGCCGGTGACCAATATTTATGGTTGAATATGGAGCTAGGAAGAAATGTCCGAAAAATTCCAAAGCTTTCTTCATAATACATGTAGTTATAATATTCTAGAATGCTCACAAGCCATATTTCTAATTGCTTCCAATATCAAGAATTCTTTAGAATATTTAAGTAGATAATTTTAGAGAAAACATAAACAAGTACTAACCTTGTTTGATTTTTCGAAGATTTTTAGAAAATGCAAAAATACTCCACCAAATAATTTTTAGTACACAAAATTTCATATACTCGTATTTAGAGGTGGTTTTGAGAATGTAGGAGCATAGGCAAAAAAAAAAAAAAGAAAAAAAAAAAAAAACACTTAGGAGCTCTTTCATACAAGCATTTATATTGATATGTTATTCCCTCCATTCCATGATTTTTTAATTTTGAATATTAATTTTTCTATATATTCATCATTGATAAAATAATTATAGAAAAAATTATTTTGAGTAACCAACCCAAAAATATTTTACATATTATTATTCAAATTTCATTCATATACAATTGAAAAATGTAAAAAAAAAGTTGATGATTAAATAGGTTAGAAAGTCAAAACAATGCATGTATTATACAACGAAGGTATGGAGTAGTGTATATGATGTGCTTAGCTATAACAAAAGAATTACAAATCAAATTCTCATAATTATTTGATGATGCAGGTTACATATGGAAAATTTCAAAGTAATAACGCAAGATGACGATAAAGTAGAACTTTCGTTTTCAACACAATGGAATGGAGGTCAAAATTCAATTCCAATCAATATAGACAAGAGGTATACGGATTAATGCTTAAATAAAAAAATAAATAAATAAATAAATAAAAAAAAACCAGAAAAAAGAAAATTGTTTGTTTTTGGTTTCGTAATTTTGAACTTCAAACTTATCAAATGTGTAACTGATAACTAAGAACTACTCTATGTGGTTTCCAAAAATCGACAAAGGATTAGCAATACTAATTATGTGTAATGCTCGGATATTGTAGATTTGTAATGCTTCGAGGGTCATCCGGCTTATACAATTATGTCGTCTTAGATCATGATCAAAGTTTTCCCGCTACAAAACTTTCTCAAATAAGAGTAGCCTACAAACTTCCAAACAAGTAAGAAGATTAAATTAATTTTATTTTCTTAATCACTAGTTTGAACAAGTAATTTGTTGCATTCTCCCTAATCACAATTTTATTTTTTTTGGTTATAGGTTCAATTACATGGTTATTTCAGACGACATACAAAAATTCATGCCAATGGAACAAGATTACAAGAATGGTCAACCTCTTGCTTACAGAGAAGCCATTATGTGGACAAATAGTTCTGATCCAACGTCAAAAACTGCGGTACATATATATTGTTGTTGGTATATACAATATACAATTTTTTATATGATTTTGAGAATTATGGTTAATTAATTTCTTATCTAATTAATCAGGTTGAGGACAAATATCAGTACTCACAAGACATGAAAGATCAACAAGTACATGGATGGATATCCTCTGGCGAATTTCCGGTTGGATTTTGGCTCATCAAAGCGAGTACTGAGTTTTATTCAGCTGGTCCTTTCAAGCAGGAGCTCACTTCTCATATGGGTCCAGTTAGCCTTATTGTATGTACACACAACTTTGTACATAATTACGAAATATACAAAGTTTAATATCATTAACTTGTTGGGTTATTAACCATTGTTGATTGTTTTCAGGACTTTTTCAGCGGACATTATGCTGGCCAAAATTTCCTACTATCAGTTCAGGATGGAGAACGTTGGCAAAAGGTTATCGGCCCTTATTTTGTTTACTTGAACAAAGCATCTACCTTGAATGATCCTTATGCACAACTTTGGAGCGATGCAAAACAACAGGTAATATAAAAAGTTCCTAAAACTTTATAATTCACGTTTATTAGTAATTTATGGAAAAATTTCCTAACAAATTTTATGCATCAGTTGCAAAAAGAAATTGAGAAATGGCCCTATGAATTTCCATCATCCGATATTTATGCAAAAGCTAATCAACGAGGATCTGTTGGAGGTCAATTGCTCATTCGTGATAGGTATGTAATGTTTTTGTTGTCACTTTCTTCTAAAATCATACTCCGTACTTAGTATAGGCTAACTTATCATCATTTATGGTTGTAGATATTTGAGTAATGAATTGATACCAGCAAGTTCTGCTTGGGTGGGATTAGCCGAGCCTGGTAAAGAGGGTTCATGGCAAACGGAAACAAAGGTAAGAAAAATCGAAACACCATTTTTCTTTACTGTGTAATGTGTGTATTACTCTGATCTTTTTTTCATTTAATGAACTTCTTTTGGATGATGATATAACAGGGCTATCAGTTTTGGACTAAGGCAGATAATGATGGAAATTTTATTATTAAAGGAGTTCATGAAGGGGAATACAGTCTCTTTGCATGGGTTCCTGGTTTCTTAGGAGAATATAAACATAATTCAAACATTTTAGTTCATCCAGGTTCGATTTCTTCCTACACTAAGTCTGTATTTGTAATACTATTGTATGATCAAAACTTAAGCTCGAGTTTAATAAGTTCATAACAAACCTACAACAGAACGTTTATTATTGATTTGTTATGTTAATGTATAGGCGAACAAATCAATATGAACGAGGTTGTGTATGAGCCACCACGAAATGGACCAACACTTTGGGAAATAGGGATACCTGATCGTACAGCAGCAGAGTTTTTTGTGCCTGACCCAAGTCCTGAATACATAAATCCTGCTCTCCTCAGCAATGAGAAGAATAAGTATATATAACATCTTCTACTAATATTACATATACTATCATGCTAGATACTTTTAAAATAGTTGTACTAATTTTAAAGTGAAATTTAAACAATAACAGGTACAGACAATATGGTTTATGGGACAGATACACCGATCTATACCCTGACAATGATCTGGTTTACACGGTTGGTGTTAGCAATTATACAAAACATTGGTTCTTTGCTCATGTACCAAGGTAATAATCTTGTACTTTTGCACGTTATTAATGTTTAATTAAGAATTTACGGGTGTGGCAATCTTGATTCATATATTACAATGCAGGCGAACAGAAATTAAGGATTTACAACCAGCAACATGGCAGATTCAATTCCCACTTAACAATGTAAACCCTTATGGAAGTTATACGTTAAGAATATCATTAGCATCAGCAAGTGCTGCTCAACTTCGAGTAAGTGTGATTAGTTTGACAGTCCTCAGACTTAAACAAGTAAAAGGAATGAATGATATTTTCTATGGAATGTTGTGTTTGATGTTGTGATCATTTGAATTTGCAGGTTCGATTAAATGTTAATCCTACATCCAGACCACACTTTACAACACGCAAGATTGGACTTGATAACGCGATTGCAAGGCATGGAATTCACGGCTTGTATTGGCAGTTCAGCTTTGATGCATCAGGCACATTGCTTCAGAATGGAATGAACACACTATACCTCACCCAATCGATTGCTAGTAGTCCTTTCTGTGGTGTTATGTATGATTATTTACGTTTAGAGGGTCCTAGTTCTTAGTTTAAGTACGAGGTTTAGTGTATAAATAACGTTGATTTATTTTCACAGAGCCATCATTTTTTGAACTCCTTTGTATAGTATAATGATAAATATATTTATTATACACACAATTAATTTACACAATATCATTTTAACAGAGAAATAATGAAGTTCTTCCGTTGTCATGTACGTTCACAATAAAGCTGAATCTAGAAAACTATTTCTAGGAAACATATACGATTTTTCAAAAATTAGGACATAAAAACTTGTAAACTTGAAAGCCAGAAATAGTACGTGATAAAAGCCACTATGAATTGATATTATTAAAACTATCAATTTTAGGGCTAAAGGATGTATTTATATTTGGGGATAAGTTGTTCACCAATGTTATCATATTACATCTTCCTAGTAAAAGTGCCGCAACTAATTTGGGAGATGAAGCTGTGTGTAGAAATTGCAATGTCCTACATCTAACTATGAAGAACCACTTAAAGTTCTTGCAACAACTTCCTAGGAGACGCCGAGGGTCCTTCTAATCGTATGTAGTCATACATAACTCCGCGGAACATTTCCTTGTTCCTGGACTGAGTCAGAAAAATTGTATTGTCTCCAGTCTTAAGAGAGTCAGTCTTTATGCCTATGCTATATAACCGATAGATTCCATGTATCCCATGCCTTGCAATCGCGTTATCCCTGCCTATAAGCAGTGTTGTAAAAACAGGACGGGACTTCACGTCTGGGTTGTTGACTCTAACCTGAAAAAACCAACAATATTTATGTTACACTTTGTGGTAAAACATGTACACATCAAAAGTTTGTTGATTATATGAACCATGTTTCTCACCTGTAATTCGGATTGAGTTGCACCTGCAAGCGCGATGTGTAGTGTATAGTTACCGCTAGGCACAACTTCCTTTAAGGGGAATACAATCTGCCATGTAGTTGGCTCATACATTTGTCCTACCCTCCTACAATACGAACTTTCACCTCAGTAGAGCTGACAAATAGAAAAGAAAAACATGTAGTCTTAGAGGTTATAGCAAGATGTATGAATCATGAAATACCTGAGTACATGAGCATAAAACCAGTGTTTTTTATAGTCACTGACACCAACAGTGTAAACGAGATCTTGCTTCGGGTAAAGATCAGTGTATCGATCCCACAGACCATATTGTCTGTACCTGTTAATATAACAAAACTGACTGTCAATATAGCAATCCTTAGTTGTACAAAGAAATGAAAAAAGGAGTGTGGAAAAACCAACTTGTTTTCGTTATCGTGTAAAAACAATGGGTTGGTGAGGTCTGGTCTAGGGTCAGGGACAAAGAATTCTGCTGCAGAACGGTCAGGGATTCCGATTTCCCACAGTGTCTGTCCGCTCCGTGGAGGTGTAAAAACTTGATCAGCCAAGTTAACCTGTTTCTCTGAAAAATAAGCAGCCAGAGAGTAACATAACATGAGAAATCGACATTTTGATTTGTCAGTTAGAGTGAGCATTTCAGGTCATCAGAGTCAATACCTGGAGCAACAGTGACAACTGATGCAGATTTATAGTCCCCTATGAATCCTGGAACCCATGCATATAGATTATAAGTGCCAGGATGAACATTTTTTATCAAGAACTTTCCATCGCGATCAGTCTGAATCCAGAACTGATAACCCTGCAGCAGTAACAGAAAATTAGTTCTCTGTTTCACATTATGTGGTTTTACCTTAAAGCAGTCATACACTATTGTTATATCTTTCTTACTTTCATTTCATATTGCCACGAGCCTGCGTCACCAGGTAGTGCCAAACCAACCCACCCAACATTTGCTGGTGTAGCTTTTGCTCTATGATACATAAAACGAATAAAATTATCACCTTAAGAACATATATAAACTTTGCTGAATTTCAAGTTTAGGGGTTATTATGTGAAAAGATTTAAGGAAATACCCATCATTGACGAGCAATCTTCCTGCGACAGATCCACGTTGATTAGCCT
The DNA here is from genome assembly GCF_948465745.1 of Chenopodium album. Classification (NCBI taxonomy): domain Eukaryota; kingdom Viridiplantae; phylum Streptophyta; class Magnoliopsida; order Caryophyllales; family Amaranthaceae; genus Chenopodium; species Chenopodium album. Next base: position 49,298,211 of record NC_137843.1, read on the forward strand.
TAGGAAAATCTAATGACATTGGGAACTCATAAGGCCAACTCTCAGTTTCTTTGAGCATCTGAAACAATCAAAAGTTGCAGGGGCATATGACATATGAAACTGATTAATTAATTAAGTTCACTTCCATAACCATATGCTAATTTTTAAATACCTGATCTTTAGCATGTTGCCATAGCATATTAGGATCTCCTTTCCCAGGTAGGGAATTTAAGTGCACAAAGTACGGTCCAAATACCTTTTTCCATGGCTCTCCGTCCTTGAATCTCATTATCAGATCGGGACCAGCATAATGAGTACTATGAAACATCTGTCAAACATGATAGTAACAGTTCATATTTTGCTTTCACAAAAAGCAGTGAAAAAATATAATAGGTTATGGTTGAAAATTCTAGCTTGAGTACGTACAGCAAGCATGGTCGGACCAACATGAGATGTAAGGTCTTGTTTAAGAGGACCTCCCATTCGGAATTCATCAGTTGGTGTGATCATCCACATTCCAATTCCATGATCAGTGCTAATCCACCCATGTACCTTGTTATCTTTGTCATCACAAGCATATTGGTACTTATCGTCAACCTAATCCAAATTGAAGTAAAAAACAAAGTAATTAGGAAGAACAATCGCGTTTTCCTTCCAACCAAACAGTTCATTCCTAAGAGCAACCTCATAAGCTAAGACTTATTATACTAAGAACGAAGATTATTTCTAGCTTAAACAAGCTTGAGTATACCTGTCCTTTGATCTTAGGATTGGTTGGTCTCGTCAAGAGAACAGCTTCTTTATAGGCTAAAGGTTGTCCGGTCTCACGATCTTGTAGCATTGGCCTTAACCTTTGTAGCTTATCCGAAACAGCCATGTAACGGAACCTAATAAAAACGTTGATGTCACCTCAAGAAAAACATAAAAATTTAACTTTTTTTTTTTTTTTTTTTCAAGGTAGAGAAGATTATATATATACTTGTCAGGTTGAAGCTTGTAAACAGTCCTGATCTGATCCACGTTCAATGATGGCGATCCCTTTTGACGCTCAAAAATGGCATAAGCATAGAACCCTGAGCTACCTTGAAGCATCACATACCTACATAATCAACAATCGAATTAATTTGAATTAACCTCAACTATCATGAAATTGCCTCGATTTTACTCTTGTTCATATATCGTAGATCTGTTCATATACAATACCTAATATCTGCTTGAAGTGGAAGTGATTTAGTCTGCGGACAGAAAAATGAAATTTCTGCCTTATCCGGAGTTTGGCTTATGATTTTGAAACTCGCTCCTACGACACTGCAAATCAAAGTAACTTGTTAGATTATTACATAAGTGCATTAAATTGATAGAAGTAAATTTAATAACATACTTGAATCAGTACAAGCTTGCAATCTTTTCAAGCGAATTTTAATCAATTGAAACTAACTTTTGAACAAACATAAATAAGTTTACTACTCAAATTATCAAGTAACCCATATAAGTTTGTGTATGTTAAATGTTTAGATTGAACTTGCAAATTGTTCTTCATGTGAAATAATTTGACCGATTTTTCATCATTTAATTGTATGTACTCCGTAACAAGATTTTACAAGAGTTAAGTTGGATAAATGACCAAATTACTTTAAACATGCGCCATTTATGCTTAAATGATAGCTGAAATTACCTTATTTCATCTGAGTCATCATTGTCTGGGTTACTGGCTGATGCTATATCCCAGTACCTGTACAGATTAACCATGAATTAGAAAAATATTACATGACGTCACGCGCAATCCAAAAGACTAGGCATGTTAGCTAATTTCTACGAAAAAGTTGTATCAAAATATAAGCACTTATGAAATATTATGCAACATTATATTTCATTTTATGGTATTTACACAACTTATTAAAGTTGAATTTTCCAGTACAATGTCTAATAAAATCAGCTTAAAATCATTAAATTGGTAAGAATGGGTGGTAAATAAATAACTCAATTGATTATGTTAAACGAAGTAGTATGTACCCTCTATCAGATATCCTGTTAGTGACATCAAGTATATTGTCTAGGCCATTAAATCGGATCCCAATAACGTATCCCTCCGGAACAGAAAAGGTGACTTGAACTATGCCATTGTCCAACACAACCTACAATAAAATTGCAGTTAAATCATAATCTTAATTTACATGTAATTAATACCATTGATGTCTAGTCCAATATTTTTTTTTTTTTGGACAAACAAATTTAAAATGTTAATGCAAGAATTGCAGTGGATTTGAATTAGCTAATCTGTTTTTTTTCAAAAAAAAAAATAAAATTGAGCTTATTTTGAAACTAATGATATGCAATTATGCATACAAGCAATACAATTTTACTCAAAATACCTTACAAAAAGAATACTTGTATTTGGTTTCCAAAAAAAAAAAAAAAAAAAAAGAGAGAGAATACTTGTATTTAGTGTAGTTCAAAATTATTGAGTTCATTACTTGGGCCAAGCCCATCGGCTTCACGGCCTCAAAGCTTGGTCTAGTCCATCTAAAATGCAGTTTGCCTTGTGGGTCTTATATATCTATAAATATTACTAAAATAACAACCGTTGACGTCATTACTGTTTACATGTCATTTTCTCATTTAATTTTTTCCCACCAAAATGCAAGGATGATGTCATATTATTATTTTTTTCCCTTTTTGAGCTACCTTATTTAACATTATTTTGAAAATTAAATTCAAATTGAATTTTAAATTTTAGATTTTCTATGCATATTACGCTATTTTATTATTTACAAGTAGTTGTTAAAAATAGTTGATAATATAGTTTAATTGATTTTTGTAAATTGTATTTTCATATTTAATTAGAAAGTACTACACAGAAAGTAGTTGTTTTCTCTCAACACGCGCTAAAGAGTCTATAATTCATTTCTTATTTTAAAACTGTGCATCGCACGGGGCTAACCTAGTACTTTACTCTTTTAATACCGTAGTATTATTACGATTTTTTTTCTTTTTTTTTTTAAAAAAAAGTGCATCACTTTTCTACATCGGTTTAATAAAATGAGGGTGTGAGAAATAGTCGTACCTGATTGCCTGTTGCATTGACCCGTACACCAGTGGCTTGCCCTGGATTTGGGTTGGGTACGGGTGCCTCTACTTTCGATTTTCCCTCTCCACTGCAATTTACTTTATTTTTTAATTAATTTATAGATACGGAATAACATGTATGAATGATATAAGTTTATTCTATGATCTTGCATGCGTTGAGAATAATTAAATTTTTAGGCTATAAATTGCATGTTTAGAATAATTAAATTTATAGATACGGAATAACACATGTGAATGATATAATGTTTATGAATAACACATGTGAATGATATAATGTTTATGAATACGTGTTTTGATTGCCTCGTTGATTTCTTTTCGATCAATTAAATTTATGCATAATTAGTTGCTGATCAATGATCAAAATCTCTTCATTTAGCTAGCTAGGTGATGAAACTCTTCCTAAGTCAGGCCTTACTGGGTGTTTTTGGTCAAATTTAAGTCTCGATACCTTGAAGATGAGAAAAGAAAGGTAATTTAGAAATTCTGTTCCAAAAATGTTCCCTGTGTGATTTAATTCCATGACCATGATAAATCTTTTTATCTCTAATAAATCCAATAACGAACTAAGGCAAACTTAATAATCTTTTTATATATTTATATTATTTTTTATATATACATATAAAATACACCGTATATGCCTATCATTCCGTAATTACACGCATAAAATCTTGCAAACTTAACAACTCATGTCTAACTCTCTATTTGAAAAATATAACAAACCTATACACAAATTATTAAAATAAATTCTCGAATTATTAGGATGCATGAAGATTAAACATAATTAGTAGAGCACAAATTTGAAGAACTTACTGCATTCTCCCCCTACAATCTCCTGCAAATAATAATTGAACAAAAATTGTTGACCAAAGTAGAGTCTTCCATTTCGTGACCTTGTCAATCTTCATTTTTGTATTTTTCAGCCTGTTTTTTTTTTTTTTCATTAAAACAAGAACTTTAATGTTGAATTATATACTAAGAAGCCAAGAACAACATTGCAATCACATTTGATTTTTTTTAGTTAGCCAAAGATGGAAATAAATTCGATTTTATTCATATTTATATGATCATAAACTGGATTTAAATCAGGTAGATAGTCAAATCTTTGCTGAAAAAGAAATGTTTTATTCTCCAAATTATCGTCCAAATCTACCCTACAAACATAGGATTTCTCTGAAAAAGATACCATGCAAAATTTGCATACATTTTCCTTAAACAGAAATAACTTCTATAAAGTGTCATACCAATCAAAAAGACTTGCGTGGACCTGGTCCACAATAATATTATTGTGGACCCGAGATTTATACACACGTAACTGACAATATATTGAACATAGTAACCCTTATATTTAACATAGTAACCTTATTTTTAAGGTAGTAACCTTTATTAAAACTTGTATAACATTTAATATTATAGTGAACTTGAATACGACGTTATGACCCTAATTTTAACATAGTGACCTTTATTATTCATATTGACCAGTATATAAAATATTTCATCAAAAAATTAACCTCTTATAGCCTATATATTACCAAAATGACTTTTTTTTAACATACTGACCTTATTTTTATTATAGTGACCTTTTTTTTTATTTATAAAACAACCATAGTTTCTATAATATTAATGGTCCACAATAAATTAGTGTGAACCAGGTTCATTTAAGAATTTGTACATACCAATAATTGTAATACAAAGTAATAAATTTTCTACATGACTTTGATGTATGCATTCATACCTTTTATCATAGTGTCGTGTCTTTTTTTTTTTTTTTAACATATGCACTTGTATTCTTTTGTTAAACAAGTATCAAACACATGTGTGCTCATGTACTATTTTATTCTTATGATGAAGGTAAATTCTTTAAAAACTATATGCCGATGTAAAAAGTAGACTCATTAGTCAAAACAAATTGACCTACTCATAACGATCCAAATATGACAAATTGATCTATTTTCCTATTTAAATCCTAACTCATGTTTCATATTATGTGCGACAAAAGCCATAACATGGACTCCTACACATTGTTTGTGAGTGTTAAATGTAGAGAGAAAGATAGAAATGCTTATGATGGGGATAGAGGTAAGAAAAATAAAAAATGACAACTTAAAAAGTAAAGAAAACATTTGTTGCACATAATGTGTATATCTATTTTTGGTAAATGATGCACATAATATAATATGGAGGTAGTATGATAGAACATAAATTTTTACAAAATTACATACCAAGAATGTGATTTCAACTTTGATATGTTACTATTACTCCGTATTATTTTTTTGATCGGTTATTTGCGCACTCATTTAAAATTAATGTATCGTATTGAAATTCCCAACCCAAGGGCATCATATCAATCTAGTTCAGGTTAGGTTGTTATGCAAGGAAAACTTGCCCTCCATTTTTGGGTTCTATACAATACTTAAGTAATAAAAAATACATTAAATATTTACATCATAAAATTATACTTATGTGAATAACAAAAATTATACTGTGATATTGAATCTTTTATACTAACATTCAATCCATTTTGCTACCAAATGTTAAAAAGAAGAAAAAAAAATGTAACTAGAGGCTATAAATCAATAATAGTCAACCCTGTCAACGAAAGTTTTATAATATTTAAATACAGTTTTTTTATATGGTCTATTAATTCAGACATATTTTATTGTTCAAACCTCAAACCTTATTAATCATTTTACTATATATGATGAATATTGTAGAAGAAATGTCAATTGATCAAATCATAATCTCTATGAGTCATACAAATACATGGAATTATCAACAAGGATGATGAAGCAATGTTTATACTTTCATAATTATATTTTCAAACTCAAGCATTTTGCATAAGGACCATAATATACATTATGACATTAACATAAGAAAAATGTTGTTTTGATCTTTTCACATGAATAATTCAGAATGAGGCATTCTAAATCTTCATGTTTTATAGCTCAAACATATACTAACTTCGAAGTAAAATTGGAGTATTAATTTTAAAATGAGAATCATATATATATATGAATGCAAATTAAAGCATCAAATAGTACATCTATTAATTTTTTTTAATAAAAACAATATAAAAAAGATAAATGATCTTACCTGAAATCTCAATGCATATATCAAATTGGTTGATACAACTTCTCTAAAGACTTTTTTTGTTCGTGTGAATTATGAATTACTGTGTTTTCATAGCTTAAATAGAGAGATTAAGGGTAGAAAAACAGCATATTAATTTATTGGTGTAAATTGCTTAATTACTATTAATCACCCTTTTTATTGTAAAAATATTTCCTTTCATTTGATGGATAATTAAGTTTCCTTAATTTAACCGAAGACTAAGTCAAATGTTTTCAAGGAAGGTCTTTAATTTTCTTGTCTTTGTGGCAGGCAATTAATTTTACTATAGTAACTCGAATTAATTTACATTCCTCTTAAGAAAATTACATTCCTTATAAAAAGCTCTAAATTATTTTATTGCAAAAATAATTATTCTATAAGATAATGCTTCCAAAATTAGGTTCTAGGTACACTATATTTTCTTTTACAATCATATTGAAAATAGTATGGTAGAGGGGGGTGTATCATGTGCCGGAAATACATTACATATAAATAAAAGAATATTGGGACAAATTTAATGTTCTTTTATTTATATGTAACTAGATTAGGCTCGTGCCATGCATGATTATTTCACTAAATTTAATCAATAAAAGAAAAAAAATGTATTAAAAATAGTATAGATAAAATACATTTATAACATATTTATTATCTTCTTATTTTGCATATATAATGAAATGAAACATGAAATATAACAAAAGAGTCAGGCCTGTTCACATTTACTGAACTGAGCTGAATTGAACTGAACTGAAGTGATTGGAGCTGAACTGAACTAAACCGATTGGAGCTGAACTGAACTGAAGTGAACTGAGCTGAAATGAATATTTTATGAGATAAGGACATTAAGAGCTGAACTGAATTGAACTAAACTGAGCTGAACTGATTGGAGCTTAATTGAACTGAACTAAATTGAAATTAAGCTGAAGTGAACAAACCCTCAATTACATAAATGAGTATATTAATTAAGGGTCTGCTCACTTCAGCTTAATTTCAGTTCAGTTTAGTTCAATTTAGCTCCAATTAGTTCAGCTCAGTTCAGTTCAGCTCCTAATTTCCTTCTCTCATAAAATATTCATTTCAGCTCTATTCAGTTCAGTTCATTTCAGCTCCAATCAGTTCAAATCTGTTCAGTTCAGCTCATTTCAGTAAATGTGAATAGACCCTAAAACTGCATCTACATGTTAGACCATATGAGTGTTTTAAAAATTCAATGATAAATTAGTATAAAATTGTCTTTTTATTAATCAAATAAGTAATTAAAATTGTGTATTACACTTAATTGGCAGAAATGGTAACCCGTTTTGATATTTAGTCAATTTTTTCCCTAAATTATATACTATATGAAAGTATTAGAGATACAAATACAAAAATTTAATCAAATTATCTTACATGATTACATGTATAGATTAAGTGTTTATAATGTTATGCTATGTTGCTAAAATCAAAATTCTTATTTAATAACAATTTGTGTAGTACAAATCTATTATTTAATAAATTTATCATTTTAAATTATATTAATCAATTGAATAAAAAAATTATGATGTATTAAACATTTTTCATGCAGAGTAATATTTATGAAAAACAGAGTAATAACAAAAAAGAATATATTTACTATAAAAGATACGTATAAAATATTTAAAATAAATTATGATAGTTATATTAGTGGAAAGCTAAACGTCGTCCTCGAATATCTAACTAACGCCCGCAAAATAAACTAAAATTACAATTTTACCCTTTTTTAATAAAAAAAAAAATTAACCCCTCAATTTACCCCCCTCTTCATACTACCCACCACTACCACCTCTTCATACTAACCACCACCACCACCTCCTCCTCCTCCTCCTCTTTTAACCACCAACTCCTTACCTCCGGTTTCACGATCTACACAGCCGCGGTAATGACGAGTAAGGACAAAGGGAAGTCGATCGCCGGCGGAGAAAATGTTTGTTTTTTTTATTTTCAGAATTCACGGCAAACGCCTAGATTTTTTGCACGTCCTAGGCTCAAACGCCTAGTTCGTGCGAACAACCGTGTGGTTGTATGAAAAATCTGGGCGTTTGAGGTGAAACGCGTAGTTTTTTAGAATACCCTAGACTGAAACGCCTAGTTTTTTCGAATAACCTTGGATGTTTCGAAAAAACTAGGCGTTTCAGTCTAGGGTATTCGAAAAATCTAGGCGTTTCTTGGGTTTTGAATTTTTTAAAAAAAATTATCGCGACGTACCGATTCCGTACGGTTCGATGAGCCTTTGGCGAGCGTCTAAGGTTGTGTTTCTGGTATTTCGTCGTTATCCATAAGATCTAACGAATTTGATTTTGCAAAATTTAAAAATTTGTTTGATTTTGAAACTCACAGTGGTTGAGGTGGTTGTTCGATGAGCATTAGTGGCCGTTGACCACTAGAGATAACGGTAAAAAAATTTGTGTACAGTAAAAGTGTGAAATTGAGGTAAAATTAATTATTTTTATAATCGTTATTATTTTTATAATCGTTATTATAAGGATAAATACGTCATTTTATTTTATTTTGCGGGCGTTAGTTAGATATTCAAGAGCGATATTTAACAACCCCCTTATATTATACCAAACTTCTCAAAGAAAATTTTAGCAAAAAAGGGAAGGTTTTTTTTTTTTTTTTTTTTTTTTTTTTTTTTTTTTTTGAGAGAAAAAACTACTCCAGGAAGTGACACATGTCATTTTTGGTGTCTGTTTTAGTATTATGTTATTGATGTACTGTTTTTATGAAGCCTCGTTTATATGTAATGTTCTTTATTTTATATGTAATGTTCATTTCACCCATTCATTTTCTCTCTCTTCGATACTCTCTCTCTCTCTCCTCTCCCTCAAACTTCTTCTTCCATTTTATTTTTTGATTTTTATAGCTTTTATGTGTTTAATTCATCACTCACAAATACATTTTTACTAGATTTTACACTCCAAAATCCGAATTTCACAACCAAATTTTTGGTTTTTTCATGATTTGAGAATTTTGGGTATTTTTTATTTTGGCTAAAAAACTTGCAATTGAGTGTTCTACTTGCTTGATTTCCATTATTAGTTCACTTTATAAGGGTGTTCTACTCATTTGATGTATGACTTCTCTTACTTTATTCATCTTTTTTCTACTTCATGAGTATGAAACCCTAGGTTGTGCTTCAATAGTGAACTCTCTTTGCTAGTTATTTTTACCTATATTTTGTGTTTTGTGATAATGGTTGTTGTTCATATAAAGCTTTATTATCATGAAATTACTTGATTGTTTGACTTTTTGGCACTACCATTGTTGTTCATCATCTTATTCCATGGGTTTGGGTAGTAACATTTTTCATTATTTATATGTAATGTTCTTTTTCATAAAGATAATGTTCTTTTTTATTTATATGTAATGTTCATTTGTTTATAAGTTATGTGTTTTTTTTTTTTTTTTTTTGAAGAAAATAAGTTATGTTCTTTTATTATAAGTAATGTTCTTTATTTTATATGTAACGTTCTTTTTGATGTACTTTATGTTTGTTTATAATGTATAATAAATTATTATAACTACAATTTTTTTTTATAAGTAATGTTCTTTTATTTATAGGCAATGTTCTTTTATTTATATGTAATGTTCTTCTACTTACAGGTAATATTCTTTTATTCATAGGGTGATATTCTTCCGGGTGTACGAAACAATTAATGCAATCATATCCTTTACATTAAATAAAAATAAAATAAAGCCCTCTAGGTGTCTTTTTTATTTTTTTAATTTTTAATTTTTTTTGTTTAGAGAGCCACAAGGACAAGTGATGAGAATCGATCTCAATATCTCTTAAAATCGGGAGGAGAGCTCTAATCATTTGAGCTATTTCTCACTCTCAGCCCTCTAGTTAATACTGTTGTAGTAATAATTAAGGAAAATAGTATGTATAAACATAAAAATGTTATCGACTAAAAATCTATTACGTAATTTACGTTTTCTTTAACGTGTAATTTTATGTGATGTGTATAAATTTTATTAGGCTAAAATGAAACTAAATTACAAATATTAATAATGTACGAGTAGTTTTTTAATACTACGAATATATTTGTTGAGTTACTTTGCATGATTAATACTACGTATTACTTCTTTTGTCACTAATTTATTAGTATCATACATTTACACTTTATACTTTACAAAATAGTGGAATTTAGGTACTAATAGTAGAATAATAGTAGAGTTTAATTGGTGGAAAGGGAAGGAAGAAATAAGATAGTGAGCTTTTTGTTGATTAAAATTGAATATGGAATTAGATAAAGGTAGAATAAAACTTATATCTAGGGAATAGATTTTTAGAAAAAATGAGTCTTTAATTGAAGGTGTAACATTTTGATTTTTGTATGCTTGACCCATGCTACTAGAGAATTTTGGTTTTAATTGACAAGGAGATGTGTAAAAACCTAATAACCATTGATAGTCAATCTTTACATGTACTATAATTTTTATTTCCTCAATTGTTGTTATAAGTATCTTTTAATTTATTTGATGGATTACATGCTTACATCTTGTCATGGTGAGAGTGAGGGATGGTTCAAATGGTTAGACTTTCCCTCTTGATTTCAGAAGATCTTGGAATCGATTCTCACCCCGCCCTTGTGGCTCTCTAAAAAAATAAATAAAAAAAATAAAAAGAAAAAATCTATAGTCATGGTGGCATTTTGTTAATTGCAATTATATTAATTGGAGCTATTTATTTCGATTGTTCAATTCACAAAATTAACTTAAGTGTTAAGCTAATTAAGTTTTTTCATTAAGTCACTGGAAAATCTTTCAATAAGACTATGTTTAGTGCACCTGATCTGATTTATAAATGTAATAACTAGTAGCGATTGGATAGGACAATTAACAACTATGTTAACAAAATTTGTAAAATTATTCTTATTTGAAGAAATGGAATACACGAAAATATGGTTCACCAAATCAAGCATGATCGAGCTTAAGAAACCCTAAACTGAAGACATGGTTTTTTGTAATGTGTTGCCAACATCAACGACGAACCGATATCTAACATCACCCATAGAAAGACGATCCATGGCCGTGTTTATGTAGTCCATTGGAATCACTTCAATATCTGCTTTAATGTTATGTTTTGCTGCAAAATCCAACATTTCTTGTGTTTCTTTCATCCCTCCAATTCCACTCCCAGCTATCATCTTCCTTCCTGTTAATTTGGAGTTGACCATATTAGTTAGTTGTATTTTATGTAGGAGAACTAATTTTCTTGCATTGCATTGTTGCTTAACCATTTTTCTTTTTTTTTTTTTTTTTTTTTTGTGAAGGAAAGGGCAAAGCCCCAACAAGCAAACAAGAAAATAAAGAAACGAAATTTTTTTTTAAAAAAACAATACATTCTATTTTAGTTAACACTACAAAAGTACGGAGTTATTAAAATCTACTTGTATAAAAATAGAGTTACAATATATCATTTTTTTTTAGAGGAAATACAATATATATCAGCCTTAAGAAATACAAATAAGCAAGTTGTCCATTAGTCAAAATACGGAAGTAGTCCCTCGTTCTAGGGTTGGTAGTCCTTGCTCTAGGGTTGGTAGTATTTGCTCGTAGTTTCCTTTTGGTTTGTGCAATTCCTATTAATTTTCATTGATTTTTGTGATTATGGAGTCTGATTTAATCAAGGAGTGGGAGAAATTTAGCCTTACGGAAGACGAAGTTGCGATTGTAGGAAAAGAGGTTAATGGTGAACTGGAAGAGACTTCTATTGATCGGCTTCACCTCACCCTTGTGGGAAAGCTTTGGACTGTGAAACCTTTCAATGTAGAAGCCATGAAACGTACCCTAACAAATGTGTAGAGATTGAATGACAATATAGCGACTTGAGCGGTGGAAACAAACCTTTTCGTTTTTCAATTTTTTGAAGAAGCAGACAAAGAACGAATTATGGAGGGGAGTCCATGGTTTTTCGATGGCAAACTTTTGCTACTTAAAGAAATTCTTGGAGGAGAACAGCGCTCGGAGATCGAATTTACAAATTCTCCCATGTGGGTTCGTTTATTTGATGTACCTTTTAACAAACGAAATTTGGTAATGATGTATGAAATTGGGGAAGCCATGGGAGGATTTTTGGAGTTTGACGAGTCCGACCCTTTGGGGTGGGGTGAATTTATGCGTATCAGAGTCATGATTGACATCAATAAACCCCTGCGACGTGGGATTTTCTTGGCGATGGGAGCGACGAGCTCGAAGTGGGTTGATATCAAATACGAAAGACTGGGTGATTTTTGCTTCTTCTGTGGGAAGCTTTACCACACGGACAAGGAGTGCTTGGGGAAGGTGTCGAATGGAGAAGGTGAGGAGGTGGTCATATACAAATATGGGGCTTGGATGAGAGCGTCCCCTCTGAAATCTTCTCAAAAATCCTTTGCGGTCCGTGAGAAAGAAAGATTGTGGAGTGATAAGCTGAGTTCAATTAGAAGTGGATGGGTATCTGATCACTCAGCAGGGCGTTCGGTCAACCTTGGTCCAGTAGGTGCAGCAAGAAAACTTCATTTTAATTCCCCCAAAAATAACGTCAGCAGTATATTGCCAAAGGGAAGGGAAGCTAAATTGACTCTTACTTTTGATCCTCAAAGTAAGAAGCAGGTACTTAGGCCTGTAGGCATTAAAGAGTTGGGTAAAGTCAAGGATAAAAGTGAAGTTTTGGGAGTGGGAAATAATTTTGATGAAGATATGGAGATTCTTGAGGAGAACAGGGGAAGTATGGATGGTATGCTTAATAGACAGAGTACTCCAAGCTTTGGGGAAGGCGTTTTAGGGGTGGCTGAAGGGGATGCTTACCAAGGCTTTGGGAAAAATGTTCAGTTGGGGGATGGGGACACTACTCAAGAAGGTAATAATGAGATTGTGGCTAGTGCTGCTAAACAATGTCACTCTAGAGGGGCAGAGGAGGGAGCAAGTAGGCGATTGAAGGGGAATTATAAAGTTTGGAAGAGGCAGGACCGCATGGCAGAGGGGTATGGCAGTGGGTCAGGGAGCATTAATGAGGTAAACGACAGCAAGGAGAAAGGAGGAAAAAGGAAAAGGGGGGTGAATTTGATAGAGCAGGATGAAGCAATGAAGGATGGTGGGGGTGATCGCGAAAAAAGGGAAAGCTGAGACAACATTTATCACTGGAGATAGTAAAAATCAAGTAGTGGGTGTTGGTTCAAACCAACCTTGCGAAAAGCAATGAATACCTTGTGTTGGAACTGTCGAGAGGTTGGCAACCCTCGAGCAGTTGGAGCATTACGTAAGTGGTGCTCTTCTAGTCTCTTGCCCCTAATCTTGTATTTTTATCGGAAACTATGATTAATAAAACTGCTTCTGAAGCTTTAAAATATAGATTTGGATTTGATTGTGCCTTTGGTGTAAGTAGTAATGGAAAAGCTGGTGGTCTTTGTCTCTATTGAAATAGTAATGCTATTTCTTTTGATCTTATTTCTTACTCTGATCATCATATTTGTGGTAAAGTGATGGAAGGGGAAGTTGTTTGGAATTTTGTGGGTATTTATGGGTGGCCGGGGTCTTCGGATAAACATAAAACTTGGCTCATGATTCGTGCTTTATGTGAAAATCTTGCTGGCCCAGTTTTGTTTGGAGGAGATTTTAACGAAATTTTGTGTATGAGTGAGGAGGGTGGGTCTGATGCTGAACGTCATGAGATTGATGGCTTTCGAGAGGTCCTTGATGATTGTGCATTGCGTGACTTGGGTTTTGAAGGCCAGTGGTATACTTGGGAGAGGGGATTATCGGCCTCAACTATTGTCCGGGAACGTCTTGATAGATTTTGTGCAAATTTCGAGTGGTTTTCTATGTTCCCTGATGCCTATGTTGAGCATCTTGTGAGATTCAAGTCTGACCATACTCCCATAATGGTTAAACAAAGAAGAACAAGACGAAAGTGAAAAAAAGGGAAAAAATCTCCCAAGTTTGAAACAGCGTGGTTGCTTGATGCCACTTGTGAGAAAGCTATTTATGAAGTATGGAGAAATTCGGATGGCTTGCTTATGGTGGATCGTATGGGTCAGCTCCTAGGAACCTTGAAAAAATGGAGCGGGGACAAGTTCTCTAATTTTACAAAGCAGATTGATGATATTGAAGAAGAATTGAGGGCTTTCCAAGGTCGAGTATCACTGACCATAATATTCGCAGGTGTTCTGAGTTAGAGAAAAAGCTTGAGGATATCTACGATAAACAAGAGGCATATTGGTATTTGCATTCAAGAGCTACAGAAATAAAGGATGGAGATAGAAATACTAAGTATTTCCATCATAAAGCTTCTCGGAGAAAGAGGAAGAATAGAATTTAAGGGCTTCTTGATGACGAAGGAGTATGGTGTACTGATGAGGATAAATTCGAAGGAATAGTTCAAGGTTTTTATAAGGACCTTTTTTCTTTGATTTCTGATCCGAATTCAAGGTGTGATGAGGTGCTCGAGGCCATTACTTCGAAAATCACGAATGAAGACAATGAGAAGCTGCTCCGACCTTTCTCTAAGGATGAGATTTATGCTGCTATTTGTGAAATGCATCCTTGTAAGGCTCCGGGACCGGATGGGATTCATGCCATATTTTATCAGAAATTTTGGCATATCATCGGAGAAGATGTCTCAAACTATGTGTGCAATATCCTCCATGGAGCGATCTCCCCGGCGACTGTTAACCGTACCAACATTGCCCTCATTCCGAAGGTAGATTCCCCTCGCTCTATGTCTGAATTTCGCCCCATTGCTCTTTGTAATGTGTTGTACAAAATAGCGTCAAAAGTTATGATCATGCGACTAAAAGGTATTCTACCGGGTGTTATCTCAGAAAATCAGAGTGCTTTTGTTCCAGGAAGACTTATTACTTATAGCCCTGGAACTTTTTCACTCCATGAAGAAGAGAAGTACTGGTCGTAAGGGTACCATTGCTCTTAAACTCGATATGAGCAAGGAATATGACAGGGTAGAGTGGTACTTCCTAGAGAAACTTCTCAAGAGGATGGGTTTTGCAGAGAGTTGGGTTCACATTGTGTTGAGTTGTGTTTTGACCGTTTCATACTCCTTTATCATCAATGGGGTAGAATGTGGCGATGTCAAGCCTGGTAGGGGTCTAAGACAAGGAGATCCGCTCTCTCCGTATCTTTTTATTATGATAGCTGATGCTTTTTCCTGCCTTCTTTCGAAGGCTGTTGCAGCTAGGGAGATCCATGGGGCTAAAGCCAGTCGAATGGCTCTATTATCTCTCATCTCTTCTTTGCAGATGACAATTTGCTTTTTGCTAGAGCCAACCGTGAGGAATGCTCAAGGATAGTTGAAGTTCTCAACAGTTATGAAGCAGCTTCCGGGCAAAAAATTAATTATGAAAAATCGGAGGTCTCTTTCAGCAAAGGCGTGAGTTTGTCTATGCAAAAGGAGTTAGCAGAGTTTCTGAATATGAAGCAGGTTGACTATCACGGTAAATATCTCGGCATCCCAACCATTGTCGGAAGGTCGAAAAAATCTATTTTTGCAGCTTTAAAAGAGAGAATATGGAAGAAATTGCAGGGATGGAAAGAAAAGCTTTTGTCTCGTGTGGGTAAGGAAACTTTGATAAAGTTTGTGATCCAAGCTATCCCAACGTAAATTATGGGTGTCTATAAAATCCCGCAAGGGATTATCAACGATATTCATTCCATGACTGCCAGATTTTGATGGGGACATTCAGATAATCGTCGAAAAGTACACTGGATTAATTGGGACTCCCTTTGTTCTCCAAAATTTTTGGGAGGGCTTGGTTTTCGAGAAATGGGGGTTTTTAATGATGCAATGCTTGGTAAGCAGATGTGGAGAATCATTTCACAACCGAACTCCCTTCTTGGTCGTGATCTTGGTAAGAAGAACTTCCTGAATGGAGACATTTTTAATGCATTTCTGAGCCCGATCAGTAGCTATTCTTAGCGAATCTTGTGGGGCTCTATCCCCCTTGTACAAGAAGGATTAATTTGGCGAATTGGTAATGTCTGTAAAGCCAAAATTTGGGGCGAACCTTGGGTTGCAGATGAGTTAGGCAGCAAGATTTTATCCCATGTAAATGATGTAGTCACCTATGTTCGTGGTTTAATTGACTTTGACAGGATGGACCGGAATACGGACCTGATTGCTACTATTTTTGAGGAACGTGATGTCAATTGCATCCTCTCTATCCCTCTTAGTGTCCGGTTTCCAGAAGACCAGCTAACCTGGGCCTTCACTAATGACGGACACTACTCGGTCAGAACTGCCTATATGATAGGCAAGAGGTGCAATCTTGATCTTTTTCACAAAGCCTAGATCAATTTATGGAAGCTCGAGACCACCCCAAGGTGCGTCACTTGCTTTGGAGAGTTTGCACGAACTCGCTTCCTGTGCGTGCTTTGTTAAAATATATGCATTTGACCGATGACGATACATGTCCCTGGTGCAATAATGAAGTAGAGACGATGCATCATGCTCTATTTGATTGTGTGACTGTCAAAGACCTATGGGTGGAGGCAAAATGCGAGAAGTTAATTGGGGATGGATCTTTCTCCGATTTCAAGGAGCTGTTTGAGCTCTGGTGTGAACAGGATGTGAAAATGCAACAAAGGGGGGCTGCATTGCTTTGGCTTATATGGGCAAGAAGGAATGACAAAATCTTTAATGGGAAGGAGACTCCCCATAACATTGTCATTTCGAGGATGCAACATTTGGTCTTAGACTATGATCAGTATACTGCTCAAATTTATGGCACAAAAGTCACTACGAAGAAGAAAAGCCCTTCTGTTTGGACTGCCCCCCCGATGGCTACACCAAGATCAATTGTGACGCCTCTTTGAGTGTAGAAGAATGGGTTGGTGTTGGGGCTGTAGCGCGTAATCATATGGGTGAAGTGTTATTCGCCGGTATTAAGAGAACTAAATGCAGGTGGTCTCCTGCGATTGTTGAGTGCAAAGCTATTCTGTTCGCTGCTCGCCTTGCCTGTCAGCATGGACTCAAAGACATCATTCTAGAGTCTGATTGCTTGAGTATTATTAATCGCCTATCGAAAGCTGCTATCCACCTCTCTGATTTGGATTCTTTGCTCGAGGACGTGTTTGAAGTTTGCTCTGACTTTCATTCTGTTAAATGGTCACATGTTTTGCGAAACAGAAACTCTGTAGCGCACCATTTAGCTAAATTGGTGCCTTTTGGTGATGAACAAATTTGGTTTAATCATTGTCCTAGCGATGTATCTCCGTATGTTTTAATGGACAATTTGTCCACTAATTAATAACGGTTCCATTTCCTTTGCTTAAAAAAAAAAAAATACAAATAAGCATTTTTTCATATTCTTTTTCTTTAAGAAAAAAACAAGACAAACTTTTAAATAAATCGAATGTACAATAAATATTGTACATCTGTTTTAAAGTTACCCCTAA
The DNA here is from genome assembly GCF_948465745.1 of Chenopodium album. Taxonomy (NCBI): domain Eukaryota; kingdom Viridiplantae; phylum Streptophyta; class Magnoliopsida; order Caryophyllales; family Amaranthaceae; genus Chenopodium; species Chenopodium album. Next base: position 49,315,791 of record NC_137843.1, read on the forward strand.
AATGAGAAAAAGTGACCCTAATATGAATAAAAGTTACGGAGTATTATGTTTATTGATAAAAGTTACCCAAAAAATTGTAAAAGTGACCCTGGATGTACAGTAAATTACTGTACACCTGATGTATACAAAAGTTATTTAAAAAACAAAAGCATTTTATATATTCTTAAATTGATATTAATAACTTGAAAATAAGTGACAAAATCACGTGTTGATTGGTGAAATTAATTTTTTATTCACTTTTATTATGACTTTATATTACATACGGAATACCCCAGAAAAAATTACTCTGTAATTAATTATGTACGGAGTAATAAGTTTCAATTAATAAACTTTTTTAATAAAAAAAATCTAATCAGTAGATATTCGTTGTAATTACTTTTTTTTTTTTTACGGGAAATAAAATATAATCTTGTGACATTACTATGCGTAATATAATATACTCCGTATTAAAGAAATTTTGATCATTAATTGAGTCATGTAAAGTAAATGGTCTTCACCCAAAAAAAAAAAATGTAAAGTAAATGGAGCTTTTATAGTACTCATGTCTTTAATTTTGTCTATAATTGCTCTAAATAACGGAAGACAATATATACTATATACTTTCTCTTTTTTTTTTTTTTTTTTTTTTTGACACCTTTCTATTATCACGCTTGCTAATATATTTTTTAAACGATTAATATCTCTAATTATTAATATTGTAAAATTATATAAAGTGGATATTAATAAAATATACATTGAAACGATTCAAACAAGATCCCACATGAATATGTTTTATCTTATCTATAAACCACAAAAGCGAGTCAAAGCGTATTGTGTGAATAGTGTAAAACTCAAATAGTGTAAAAAAAAAAAAAAAAAAAAAAAAAAAAAGGAGGAAGTAGATAATAAAGTGGACTTGTTTCAAAAAATAAAAAATAAAAAATAAAAAAGATAATAAAGTGGACCTAATGGACTATGCATTTTTATTAATGGAAAAATAATGTATTATTATTTTATTATTATTATTATTATTTTTTTTTTAGGAATCCAATTTTTATCAAATGCATTTTTATTAATTGAATTATTTTTATCAATGCATTTTTATCAAAGAAACAATACTAGTTACTCACCTCTAATTGGTAAATTACTTAAAAATTAAATAACGTGAAATATTGATTGGTAGGAATCTAACTTTTTTAACAACACTATTTTATATGACTAATATCTGGGGAGTTATATATATATATATATATATATATATATATATATATATATATATATATCTAACTTTCTTCATACCAAAAAAAAAAAATAATTAAATCTAACTTTCTTAATACATTTATATATAGTTACCACGTGAGCATAATAAATAGTAATTTTTTAATGTACGTTTAGAGAGCCATAAAAGGGAGGATGATGAGAATCCTATATCGATCCAAGGATCTCCTGAAATTGAGAGAGAAATTCTAACGACTTGAGTATTGAAAAGTGAGCACATAATGGCATTGTAGAACAGGATATGGAGATGGACATTAGGGGTACAATTATAAGTATAATAATATGATAATATAACAATGGGGGAACTGTTGACCGGGAAAGAAATCTAATAAAGTCAAGTTATTTGGCCATTCAAAGAACGTTTCTTGAGACAAGTTTCAAAATCCTTGGTATTTCAGAAAAAAAAAAAAAATTCTTTGTATGGCTGAGTGGCTGATTAGACTTTGTGAACGCTTGTAAAAAATAAAAGTAACTCCTATAACATTCACAAAGTAACTCTATTATACTAATAAATTAACCCCTTACTATACTTATTGATGAATATATAACCGCCTATAAATAACAAAGTAACCTCTAAATTCCTAATGCCCTATATTACTATGTAAGTCCTACAAGTCTACAAGCATAACAAAGTAACTCTTATAACACTAAACGATAAATAACTCCATAATTCGTAGCAATTATAATGCGTATGTAGTTGAATAAAGTAATGTATGATTACCTCCAAGCAAAGTGAAGATGGGCACTTGGAGAGGCATTTGGGGTACACCAACCACAATAAGCTTTCCATGAGACTTAAGTAAGTGAAGTAGGGTCTCGATTGAATGATCAGCGGACACGGTGTCGATGATCCCGTCCAAAGTGCTCATTGCTGCCTACATTATTGCCACACTATTTTTACTAGTGACTTATGACATCGTCATTTTCTTTATTAGTCCACCATATAATGTAATCTTCGTCTTTTTTTGTTATACTAACTTTTAATAATAACTTCATTACATAATGGTGCTTTTTAAATAAAAACTAAATTTAGAGCATTTTTTTTTTCAACCTAGACAAAAATATAATATAATTATAGTAGTACCTCACATATCTATCTTCATAAGATAAAATTTCTCCTTAACATGTGAATGGTGTCAAATGTGTGAATCATGGATCTAACTCAATTATTTGACATGCATATTAAATAATACGACAAAGAACATATATGTTGCAAGATAAGATGATAACAAAACAGATTATGGGTTTAAAAAACAAAAGTATGATTTTATGATTATTTGTCCTTTATAAGGGTATGACCCGTAGTATATTTTATTAAACCATACTATTCTATATACAGAGTACCTTTTAATTAGTAAATCTATTTACATCCAATCCTAGTCTTCTACTACTCAAATTAAGTTAGACTATTAGCGGACTTTTAAAAAATCGATAGCAAGAGATTACTCCAAGAGAAAATTTTACAATTACTTGTATAATTAAATAATATGCATTATAATCTATTAAATAAGCTCTATGCAAATTATTTTACTTCCTCCTTTTTCTAGTTGTTTCATTATCACTTTTAACACACTATTTACTAAATTCACACTAGTCAATGTTTTGTTTCTCATAATGAAAATCATATACTATCTCCGTTAACTTTTAGTTGCAACTTTGGATTATTATTTGTAAGATATAAAATATTTCAAAGTTGCAACTAAAAGTTAACGGAGGTAGTATATGTTCTTGCAAAACCTTGTTAAATTCACATGTGTGGATAGATATACTTTAGCAATGTACTTATATTTAAAAGTCAAAATTATATGCTGACAAAAGTGTCAAGTCAAAATAAAACAACTAAAATAGTAAATAATTACAGTACCTGTAATTGATCTTGATCATGACTATTCAAAAAAAGGTCAGCACCAAAACGTTCCAAAGCTTCCTTACACTTGCTAGAAGAAGTACTAATAACAGTAACCTTTAACCCAAATGCTTTTGCAAATTTCACAGCCATATGACCAAGCCCTCCAAGTCCCACAACCCCTACATGCTTTCCTCTTGCATCAAGCTCGAAATACCTCAACACGCTATACACCGTGATTCCGGCACAAAGTAGTGGTGCACTCATGTCGAGGGGAAGATCATCGGGGATTCGAACAATGTAATGTTGGTCCGCCACCATTTCATTGGAGTAGCCACCATAAGTTGTGGTTCCATCATAGTATTTGCCAGAGTAAGTGAGGATCATTTTAGGGCAGTAATTTTCAAGGTTTTTTGCGCATGACTCGCACGTGCGACATGAGCCAATCATGCATCCTACCCCAACTTTGTCTCCGACTTTAAATTTTGTGACGTTGGTGCCAATTTCAGTCACCACTCCCACAATCTCGTGCCTTATTGAATTTTAAATGATCAAAGGTTAAATGGTTAGAGCTTTTTTTGTAAAACGTAAAATAATCTAGGAGAAAAATGTTGGCTACGCGACTAGATATAATCTAAACCAAGTACATAGTGCTCATATCAATCTCGTGCCTTATTGAATTTTAAACGATCAAAGGTAAAAATGTTTGTTTTATATTATTATTTTAACTTACATGTATTGACTTATTTTAAACAAAAGTTAAAGACAAAGTAAGATTTATGTCAAAATCTATTAAATCAGTCAAATTAAAATAAGGTTTTTTCAAGGAAAATAAATTCACATAAAATAATTTAAAACAAAATAAAGCCTTGCATGCATCAAGAGATTATGTTTATAATGTTTGGCTAATTAATTGGACCATACATGATAGAAGCTAAGACAATGTTGCGTAAACATACTCAAAACTAAACGTTTAAATTAATTCATCAAATGGACACTGTCTAAATTTAGGTTGTTAAACATGGTTAATAAAAGCAATAAATAACATAAATAGTATATTGACAATTACCCGGGAACAAGTGGGTATGAAGAAATGCCCCAATGATTCTTGAGAAAATGAAGGTCTGTATGGCATATTCCACAGTACATCACCTTAAATCTCACATCCTCTTCTCCTGTCATCCTACATTCATTTTTAAAATTTTAAATTATACCAAGTATTCCATTTGTAGAGAGAAAACTTTGACTATGATTATTTATCGATAATTTTTTCTGTGTAATTTTAAATTAGTTACTATAATTTTTCTTGATGTGTAACTTTAAATTAGTTATATTTTCAAGTAATATTACTCTAGGTTTTTATTTTTTTATTTTTTTATTTTTTTTATTGCTCCATTATAAATTATAAAAAATGAAAGATGTACATATACGAATGTTTTATAGTGCACACATTAGCTAGGGCCTAGGGGGGTTATGTATGTACCTTCTAGAGAAGTAGAAGGGAGATAAAATTCCGGACTCGTCTCTAGCTGCCCATCCGCAAGTCTTTACTGGATGTACGGCGGCCTCTTGTTCTTCTACATATTCAAAGTTTGCCATTGTTGAATGAAAGGTGAACGAATGCAAGCGTACGGGCTAAGAAGGATACTTTTCTATTTTTGTAACAAATAAATTGACGCTAGAGAGTGAGAGCTAGTACTTCTAATACATACCACTCTAACTATATAGATAGATATGTTTCCCAAAAAAAAAAAAAAAAAAAAAAAAAAAAAAAAAAAAAAAAAAAAAAATCTATATAGATATATATAGTCTAGGATTAAAAATTAGATTATGCACAAATCATGTATGTGCGTGATATGCTCTTAGACAATATCTTATGTTATGTCTTTTTGAAAAGGTTATTGGTATTTACATAAACTCCACTCTTAGTTGTCCCACCGACCTTCTCCTGTAGTTGTGTGATTTGAGCCTAACTTGATTGTCCCTTTGAACAATATCTTGTCATTTGAGATTTAACTATTCAACTTTAAATTGAAATCCATCCCAAATTACACAAAGTTATGAATGCTCTATTTTGACTTTTTTTTTAAAAAAAATATATTTTTTTTGGTGTTTCACCCGCTTTATCCTTTGGACTAATTTGGATTCGAGGATCAGTTTTGGATGGTTAGGTTTCAGTCCTCTCCCAATTAATGTTGCGCGGGATCAAACATTCAATCCTCCCTAACAAGTGACCAAGCATAGCCTCAATCACCAGTACACCAACTGTCAATTGGTCTTTTTTTCAAATTTATAAAAGTAAATATTACTCCTACAAAGTAGATGTAAGATGTTTATAGGTCTATACATCATATTTTCCAAATATTATAATTTTTTTTTAACATATATATAATAATATACATTAAAGATCAAAGTTTAATTAACATTGTAAAACAGTCAACAAATTGCAATTGATTTGAGACAGATATAGATGTATTAAAAACAAATTTAATTTTCTTTTAAAAAAAAAATAAAAAAATAAAAAAATAAAAATTTAGGTTAGAAAACATGATAATTCATAGGCGTTGACCTTTGAGATCCATTATCTGTGGAGGATGCTAGCCATTGTTATTGATTAGGTGGATGTTTGTGGGTTATTTCCTTTGTCTTTTTTGTTCTACTTCCTATAAATGCAATCATTGATCCAACTAACTAGAACATTCCATTTGGCTGGTTCATATCTTGTGCCTCGTGGCATGAGTAATAAGGGATAATATATATATATACACAAATATTTAATAACATCCGGTTTACACTAATTAGTGTAAATCAGGCTGAAACACTCACCGCCAAACCACCACTCCCTTATTAGCTTCTCCCAAGAATCCGGCGTCCCCCTCCGATTTCGACCTTGCTGACCACCCCAATTCCAGCACTTCTGACCTCCTCCCATCCCCCGATTTGTCGAGTTTGAAGTCCGGGATTACAACAACTCCGAATGCCTCGACCCCAATTACATATACAGTATACCTTATTGTGGGTATCTATCATTTCACCTCATCTACTTTGATGGTGGCAAACATGGCAGCGGCGGAGGTGGTGATGACTATGGCGGCAGAGGTGACGATGACGACAACTATGAAGGGAAAAATATGAGGACTTGCAGTTGGTAACGGAGAGGGAGAAGGGGGTTGAGGTTTTGATGGAGGAGAGAGAATTTGAAGGTTTGTTAATGGTGGAAATGTTTAGTTTTGAGGAGAGATAAAGATACGGGATGAAAGTAGAGCCATTGGGTTAACTTTTGCATTTTGTGTTTATTTTTTTTATTTTGATACTCTGTTTTGGTGAAAAAAAAGGGTCACTTTTGTGAAAAAAAGGGTCACTTTTGTGAAAAATAAGGGTCACTTTTGTAAAAAAAGGGGTAACTTTTGTGAAAATATGGATCACTTTTATAATAAAAAGGGTCACTTTTGTAAAGAAAAAGGGTCACTTTTATAAAGAAAAAGGGTAACTTTTAGCAAAAATGTTCGATGTACAATAAAATTATTGTAAACCGGGGGCATGTAAAAGGAGTTGATATATATATATATATGGTGTTACCAGATTGAATATTTTATAGTTGTCATCTTTAAAATGAATACCATTATACTAATTTTATGAGAGTGAAGGATATTTCAAATGGTTGGAGCTTCCTTCTCGATTTCAGAAGATCATGTGATCGATTCACACTCCCGCCCTAATGGCTCTCAGAAAAAAATAAAAAAATAAAACTAATTTTATACAATTAATGATCATATTATAACTGTCTTATTTTAATTTTTACGACATTAATTTGCTTATATTATCTTATTAATTGTTTATTTTTTCGCTTCCGCTACAAATTTGCAGGCTGTAGCTAGGCCAAAATTTGGAAAAAGACATGTTATGACTTATGACACATTTTATTTAGCTCTATGCTTCTAGTACATCTTTTTACTAGCTAGTTAATAAACTATATATACAAATTCTAGACTATGTAAATGCCTTTTCCATCAAAATACCCCTACCACGTAAAATAGACAAATACATAACTAAACAAATCATACAATTTGCTTACAATGTTGAACATGATCAGTGAGTAATTGACCATATTCAATCTATAGACCTTGTGAAATCATACATCAAGTTGTTCGAGGGGGACCTTCAAAACGAATATAATCATACATGACTCCGAAGAAAGGCGATTCATGTTTAGCTTGCGTCAGATATATGGTATTGTTCCCAGCACGTAGCCATTCGCTTGGAACATCAACATTTAATAGTCTGTACAACCCATGGATACCATGTCTAGCAATCGCGTTATCTGTGCCCATTACCATGGTTGTAAAGTGGGGAATGCTCAGCTCTGGATTATTGAATCGTACCTATGAAAACCATAAAAGCGGTGTTAATATGGCAAGACCAACTTGTGTTAGCATATACAGAAAAGTAAAAGGCGGTGGTTGTTTCCTACTTGCAATTCTGCTCTAGTGGTTGAAGCCAAAGCAATTCGTAGAGTATAGTTTGAGGATGGGATCACATCTTGAAGCGCGAATATAATCTGCCATGTAGTAGGTTTAAATGTATTATTTCCTGTTCTCCTGCAATTTGTAGACGTACATGTTAAATTTCTATCCACAACAACCAAAATCAACATGTTCAAAGTGATCAGGCTGAACGATTTACCTAGTGACCTGGGCAAAAAACCAGTCTCTATGATAATCACTTTCCCCAATGGTGTATATGAGATCGTTATCAGGATACAGCTCAGCATATCTTTCCCAAAGACCATATTGCCTGAATCTGTCGAATCAGAAATATTCTTTATAAGTGAATGAGCTTTTGAGAGATTGATAGAGGTAACTAGGATAAATGAGAAGCAACTGAAGAGCTTACTTGTTATGATCACTATCGGTGTAAAGTTTGTTTACAAATAAGCTATTTGGCTGAGGAACATAAAACTCCAATGCAGTGCGGTCTGGAAAGCCTATTTGCCAAAATGTCGGTCCATTTCTCAGTGGCTCGTACACAAGATCACCTAATTGGATTACGGAACCTGGTGTTGAGAAAAAGAAATCTCAATTATTATCTACTCATCCAAATTTTGGACAGAATTTGATCCAAATTGTTAAAGCACCAAATAAGCTAGTTGACATCTACAGGATCAAAAGTCGTAGTAAAAAACCTGGAACAATTCTGATGTCTTCAATATATATGTAATCTCCAATGAAACCAGGAACCCATGCAAACAAGTTGTAAACACCTTCACGAATGCCCTTGATTATAAAACCTCCATTACGATCTGCTCGAGTCCAAAACTGATAACCCTGATACAAATAATTCAAAATTATTCCTATTTCAATTTTCTACATTGCTGATTCATAAAAGTTAAGCAATTGGTAATTCCTTGTCCAAATTTCTACCTTTGTTTCGGTTTGCCAAGATCCTGCTTCACCGGGTGCAGCAAGTCCAATCCAAGCATAACTCCCAGCCATCATTGTCCTCATTTTATACCTGGAATAAGGAATGATATTACAATAATCATATGAAATTAATGTAAAAATATTTGTGATGACAATTGAAACAAAAGAAAGAGCTACATGGCACAAACCTTTCATGGATAAACAACCGACCAAATACAAAACCGCGCTCAACAGACTTAGGGAAGTCTTTGGATAATGGGAATTCGTAAGGCCAGCTTCTAGTTTCTTGTGTCATCTGCTTCAAAAACAAGTCATAGGCAGTAATATAAAACTAAACACCAAAAACAGAGATTTATACAGTATTTACCTGGTGCTTTGCATCATCCCAGAGTTCATGGAAATCTCTATCTAAAGAAACTGAATTTAGATGAATATAATAAGGCCCAAACACCTTTTTCCATGGTTCCCCTTCTTGGAACGACATGGTCACATCATAACCAGCATAGTGTGCACTGTGAAACATCTGTTACAGAGAAATTTAATATCTTATAGATGTAACTCAAAGTTTATACAGGGTACGAATTTTCCATTATGATTTTGAATTACTGATAAAGGATACTCACAGCTAATGAAGTTGGACCGACATGGGATGTGAGATCTTGCTTGACAGGTCCTGCAGAACGAAACTCATTGCTCGGAGTAATAATCCAGAACCCGACTTGTGGATCAAATGATATCCAACCATGCACCTTATTGTCCTTATCCTCACATGAGTACTGGTACTTATCATCCACCTGATGTTCATTTGCCAAACATGACATTTAAAGGTTTCACAATTGAGCGCAATAATTTATAAAATCTGGAAAACAGAGAAGCTACAAAAGCTATATTGGTAATTTCCTTCGAATACCTCGCCTCTCAAATCTGGATTAGTGGGATTGGTCAAAAGCACAGCCTCCTTAAAGGCAAGGGGCAGGCCGGATTCGCGATCCTCTGGCATAGGCATGATCCTTTGCCTATCATCAGATATAGCCATATAATGAAACCTGTAAAACACATTCCAAAGTACTAAAATTCATCATACTCGCCATCATTGAAAATAACCCTGTCAGATTAAGTAATTCCAATGAGTCAAGCTACATATCTACTTTGTAGCTGTTTATGCTTTTTTAATACAAAATGCAGTGAAATTCAGTACAAGTGATATTGTATTAATACCTTGATTGATCAAGCTTATACACAGTCCTGATTTGGAAGATATTTGCTGCAGGCATTCCTTCTTCGCGGTCCAAAATTGCATATGCATAGAACCCGGAGGATCCTCGAAGCACTATATACCTGATAATAAATTTGCACACAAATATCATGTATCACTTTATTGAATTCCAAAGAAAAAGTGTACTGGTTGTTTGTTAGATCATATCTATACCTTCTGTCTACATTAGCAGGTATTCTCCAAACTTCTGATTTGTTCCATGTAGTTGAATCCCATTCATATGTAAATGAAACTTCAACTTGATCCTCATTTTCTACTATCACATTTAATTTCGATCCGAGTAACCTGAATTAAACATTGTTTAAATAAGAATATTTCCTTAAAATTTTGCTAAATGAAGAGAAAATATTACAGTTAAGTAGTTGACAATTTACCAGTCAGTGCCAGAGTAACCTTTTGTATCCCAAACTACATCCCAATACCTATATATGAAAACATTAGCATTAACATTAACATTAGGGTAGCATCGCGTTTATATAAAAATGTTACATTTAACATATGAAATAATGTAATTACAAAGCAGATAAATTGATTTATAAATTTGTTTCAAAATAATAATTAAAAAAAAAAAAAAAAATTTGATTTATAGATCAAATTACGCTATGAAGTATGAACATGTATGACTATCAACTCTGGCAGAGTAATAAAGCGTTGTTTTGTAATTGAGAGCAATACAAGTGGTGCATACCCTCTATTTGATTCGTGGTTACGATTTTCAAGCACATTGTGCACTCCACCGTAGCTAACTCCTATCAAATAGCCTTCAGGATTCGCAATTGTGAGTTGCAAAATTCCATTGTCGATCACCACCTGAAACAAATGATTAAGCTGATAAACATCGACTCGTATGGTGTAAATACGTTCGTGAACAATCTTGGTCAAATTGACCTTATAAAGTTAGGAAGTGCAGCAAAGTTCATATCTAGGGAAAGAGGATGGAAAATGGATAAATAGACATTAATACAAATCTAATAAGATTACATTACCCTACCAACTTGAAACCCACCCCAACACCAATCTAAAAAACCCACAACAATAAAAAAAAAAATAATAATAATAATAAAAAAGTGAAATTGAAGTATTCATAATTGAATTTAATCTTTAAAACCTCAATTGTAGCAATGGTGATTGTGATGAATCAATTAGAGAAGGAAAGAGGAGAGCGGTGGCGAGGTGGTAGGAAGGTGGCGACGCCTTTGCGGGGTGGAGGCGACTAGAGGCGGTGGTGTGATTGGTGGTGGCACCATGAAAGTGAGTGTGAAGTGTGGTCACTGTGGTGTACAAGGTGGGCTGAAGCCTGAACGGTAAAAGAGGAAGATATGTTTTGTGTTTGGAATTTCCTTTGTGTTTTAAAATAAAGTTAGGCTATACTTCTAAACTAAATTAGGTGCTATCCGGGACTGACCGAACACAACCTGATTTACGCAGGGATACCAAGCTCACTTCAACTTGTGAAAACTAACCTAATTCGTTAAACCCATCTAGGGATGCTTATGATGTGAGTCGAGTTCAAGTTTTGGGGTATCTCGACTCGACTCGTTAACAACGAGTCAAACTTAATCGAGTTTTGACCAAGTCAAGATTTAAGAAATATACATATGATGATATGAGTACATAAATGTTATATATTTATTAACTATTATTGTAAAATAAAGGTTTTTGAATCAAGATATTTTTATTTTTATAAAAAATAATGTACAAAGGATTCCAAGTTTTTCACGAGTTTTCGAGTCGAGAATTGAACTACTCGACTCATTAACATTTCGAGTCAATCTCGAGCTTGAGTCGAGCTCATTAGAGTCGAGTTTTGACCAAGTCAAACTCGAGTAGCCCACGAGTTGTCTCATCTCATAAGCACCCCTAAACTCACCCGACATAGCCCAACCAATCTATGAACAAAAGAGTCACTCCCGGTGATTGTATTAGTATTATCTTATTATTTATGTTATTGATTATTAGATCTTACATCCATTTTGAAATATCAAAATTAGATATTTGACCCTAATTCACCTGGCTTGTCTGCCCGTCTGACCCACTTGCTCACCTAGCCCGCTACCTGCCTAATCCGTGACCCAGCTTACAATATATGTTCATTCGACCTAGCCTGTGACTTAGTCCACCCCAACCCAATCTGGGCCGGTCTTGTTTAACCCAACACAAAAGCCAGCCCGTATGGTGGCCACCTCTACTGCTTGGCGTCTGTAGACCAAACTAACAAGTAAAATGTTTAAAATAAAAAAGTGTAACAACAAAAATAATGGGAAGAGACGGAAGACTTGCCTCTTTGTCCTTGACGATTAAGGAGACTCCAGGAGATATATGGTCATCATTTACGTGTTTTCCACTGCACATCCAACACAATTGAAACAAAATAAAGTCACTCGACTACTCCTAAATCCTAATAAATTCAACGCACAAATTCAATAAAAAGGTGAAACGGTGGTAGAAAAGAGAGAAGCATGGTTAAAAACAATTAATTTCTACTCATTGTGAATTTTAAGGACCAATAATATTCAATATATATGTTGACAGAATGTTTCCAAATTAAAAATAATTGAGGCATTCCGATTTTTTTGACTTTTCTAATCTTTATACCTAGTTTTCTCATTATAGGGTTGTATACTTGTGTATTTCGTAATGAAACAATGTTACAGATTTGGATTTTTACATACAAACACATCAATTCACACCCACTCCTTTTGTTTTAGCATAACAGCAACATTTTTGCTAATACACATGTATATACATGACTTTAACTATTGTATTAATATTTGTAATTTTATACTCCTTTCGTTCCTCATTGATAATCACTTATAGCCAATTTTAAATCCCAAAATGATAGTTTCATTTGCTTTTCTCAAGTACCATTGATATTAATTTTTTTTTACCAAAATTCTCTCCAATTTACAACAATATATAAGCAAATTTAACTTTCTCATGTAAATTTTGATTTTTTCGTATTTTTTTTTACTTTATCTCTACTTTTTTGCATACCTAATGTAAATTTATCTTTCCAATGTAATTTTTACTACTTTTTATTTATGTATATTAATTCCCGTAAAAATTTTCCATAAGAGACTATCAATAAGGGACGGAGGGAGTATTATTAAGAAGTGAAGTATAAAAGGTTAATATAATAAAAATATACTTGAAAATTAATCTAAATGTATTTTACATGCATGTCAATAATGTTTTTTTTTAGTATATTAGTAAAAAGTATAGTTAAAGTAAATTTATAAATAGTACAAAAGTCAAATTATTGAAATTTTTTTTTTTTGGTGATAATAAGTTTGCTTTTAATTTTGAGGGATGTTTGTCTTAATATTTTTACACTTTTTAACTACTCCGTGTAGACTTGTGGTTATTAGTCTTATTACAGATTCGAAATAATTATTACGAAGTACTAGATACATTTTTCCTAAATAGTACGAAGTATGGAGTAAAGTTTTTTTTTCTATGCTGAAGATGGAGTACAATATAAGTTTGAGAATTTATGACAAATCAATGTTAATTAGTTAATTAATTGAGAGTGAGGGATAATTCAAGTAGTTAGAGCTTTTCTCCCGATTCCAGAATATCATGGGATCGATTCTCGTCCCTGTCCTTATGACTCTCTAATATATATATATATATATATATATATATATATATATATATATATATATATATATATATATATATATATATATATATATATATAATTAAACCTTAATCCTTCATTATTTTTAATTTTCTTGCCTTAGAGCTACTAGCGATCTTGCATATATCATTTTCCAACAAAAGGTCTCACACTTTTAACTACCTCGTGTACTTTGAAGCTGTTATCATCACAGAGTTCACAATAAATTGGTAAACTAAAGTAAAAGGGAGGGATTAGACCGATTAGTTATCAACTCTTATATCTCCTTTCTACTTTTGACTTTTACGGCATTGCATATATTATACTCCCTTCGTTTCAATATGATAGTCGTATATGAAATTAATTACATAAAATAAGAAAATAAGAATATTTGAAATCTAACATTAAACTCAAAAACAATTCATAAATAGTTTTGCCTTATTTAAATTATTTTGATTTTTTTAGGAAACCGTCAAACATAATTGCATAATTCAAGGGAATAATTTCTTTACTTAGAGTCATATCATCAATTCACAATCAGTTAATTAAACCAATCAAAATTTAATATGTATAAAATAGGAAATAAAAAATAAGTTTAAAGTAGAATACATTCAATATGGGTAGATCTTTTTAAAACGCCAAAAATAGTATATGGGACTAACAAATTGAAACGGATGGAGTTTTTTTTTTTTATTTGACGGGTCATATATTAATTGTTTGTTTATTAGGCCCCATTCACTCCACCTTATTTTTGCTAAACTGAAATTATTTTTGCTGAAATGAAATTATTTTTACTTAATTTCTATTATATTTTTTCTTTAATTTTACTGATTTTTACCGAACTTAAATTATTTTTATTGAACTGTAATTATATTTGCTGAACTGTATTTATATTTAGTGAACTGAAATTAATTTTACTAAATATTATTTTTTTTAAGGCAAAGTGAATTGGGCCTTACTAATATGCTTTAAATATTACTCCCTCCGTCCCTTAATTAAATTCCTACTTCTATCATTTATTTTTCACATAATAGAGAGAAGTAGGAATCTAATTAAGGGACGGAGGGGGTATAATTATTGGTAAAATAATTTTACACTAGAAGTACAGTATTGAAGTAGAATAGGGAATTTGGTCATATTCATTAGATTCCTCAATGAAATCATCAGACTTCTTAACCAATAAAAGCAATTCATAAATAAAGTATAAAAATATTAATTGTATATGGTTACAATTAATGATAATTGAATTGAGTTTGAATATATCAATTGTAATTGGTTAGAATTAATGATAAAAAAGAGTACGCAAAAGGATTTATTTGGGTTAATTTCATCCCATTACCACAAATTTGTAACCAAATCATCAATTTTTTTCAAGAATTTCAACTTCAACAATTTATATTCTCTTGAATACGGAGTAGTGTTTTTGAGTTGGATAGGAACTTTGAAGTTGGTGTTTTTCATTTGAAATCTATTGGAAAGGAATCGAACTCTCTCATTTTAATTACTTCGTATATGATTACAAAAACATAAAAATTATGATTAAGACATCAATTATAGATAAAGGTGGAGGGAATAGGTTTCTCAATTTCTATAATCAAAGCACCGTAGGAAATGGAAATTACTAAGTACAAGTATATTTTTAAGTGAGGAAAAAAAAATACTTTTCTATAGTTTCGCTTTTCACTTTTAGCTCCAAAAGTTTGACCATAAAGCTCTCTCATTTTTAGTCAACTTATTGCAATTAAAATTGAATGAAGAAAGTATATACCATAATAGTTTTTTTAATTAACTATACTAGGTTAGGTCCCGTACCATGCACAGTTATTTTAATTACTATCTTTTGTACTCCGTAAAAGATTATTTATTTCCTTATTAATCCGTACTTAATTGCGTATAACATAAAAAAGGTAAATATTATTGCTTGTTTATTTGCCTGACAAAAAAACTTCTCTTTTAAATAAATTCCTTAAATAAAATTTTCAAATTTTAAAAAATACTAAAGACACACCAGAAAATGACACGTGTCATTGATGGTGTGTCTTTTAGTATATAAAAAAATTGTAAAAGCCGGCTAGGGCAGACACCTTATAAACCTTAGTGACTTCGCCACTATCATAAGGTTAATCATATATAAGAGAAAAATAACAATAACCTAACCAAAACTAGCCTAACGGGTTTTGACATATACAGAATAATCTAAGATAATATTAAAAAAGAATATATTAGAAGGCGATAGCCGCCTAAACACACGTATAGCCTATATAATACGGTAAGAATACGTAAATAGTAGTGTTAAATATTAATGGAATAATAATGCGTATAACTTGGCTATGAACGCAAAGTCACCGGCTTTATAGTAAGTGGGATGACTTCAACTATAAGCACAAAACAATTCCCTTCTTAGTTCTCACCCACCACATACTATAAACAAGCTATATATTGGCATATTATTATATATTTATATCTGTTTTCTTCTATTTATAACGAACTTCTTTCGGTATAAAAGCAAACCAATTTCACTGTGTGACAAACAGCCCATAAAATGTTAAACAAAAGAATTCAAGTTCCCTTTAAAAGTGACAACAAATTTTATTTGACTCTAAATGAATTAATTAATTGAAAAGGACATAATTAGCTATTTTGTCCTTCTTTTTAAGCGCACTCTATAACTAAAGTAACCCTTTCTCTAATCCCCAATTTCTCGCGCCCACAAATTAGAGGGATGACATATTATCTAATGATCTAATCCAAGTTTAGATATTACGGAAAAAAAAAAAAAAAAAAAAAAAAAAACTAATTTTATTGGATGTTCAAAGTATTAAGTTTTTTACACCAACAAAAAGTGTATTTGAGGGATACATCTAATTAGACTTCTCTACATATTATTATTAAATAGTACTATTTTCTCAACGACAACGGACGAGAACCACAAGACAAAATTATTGTTAGGTGTTCTATACTTCTATATACGGAGTGATATCAATAAAATACCCAATGCAACAAACTTACCACTTTGTATTTCTTCCCTTGTGGCCTTGTTTAGCTAATGCCAAAACAAAAATAACAATAATAAATAACCAAAGTGCACCCACACAATATTTATATGTGTGTATATTTTCCTTGTTGAGATTGTAAAAAATTTATCACGTGTAGGAAAATCACTAAGAAAATTAGTTTTTGTATTTTCCACAATTTAATTTGAATTCTAGGAGATTAAAAAAAATGAAAACAGAGGTTGGAAAACTTTTTCTAAGGGTAAGAAAATAACTTTCTATTACTCGTATAAATTAAATATGAAACGCTGTATTTTTCTCTTTTTCCACCCTTGCCTTCCTTTTTCTTTTCTAACAATTCTAGGAATGAGCTACACAAAGTTGAATAAGTTTGGAATTGGATTCCAAATATACTTTTCATTGATGATAAAATTATGTTCAAAATTGTTTCATTCCTTTGGATCCAAATAACCTAATGTTACACTTAAGTGGAAAAAATAATGCAAAGTTTTGCCATGAAGTTTGGCATAATTAATGGTGGAGGCTAAAAAGCCCATTAAATTCTTCTTCTTTCATTGGAGTTGTTGAACTGCTTATGGTCAAGCTAGGAAAAAACTGTACAAACCAATTTCACCTTTTCATGTTTTTAATGAGAATCCAGGGAAGTGTTCCATAGTGTTTTGTCAAAGTTACAACTACTAAAATTGTTAGCAGAGCATTTAATCCAACAATAATCAATAATTGTTGTATAAGCGTACCCAATAATTAATAAATCTACTAGACTCTAATTAATCTAAATTCGACCTTGGTCATAACTCAATTATGTGGAAACTTCTCATAACAACAAGTATTGTTGCATTCCAAACTCTTGAGATATACTTTACCAACTAATCTAAACACTTGACACGTTGGTAAAAATAATGTGATATACTTCGTACATTTCTATAGTATGTGCTTCTAAGTTTCTAAATCCAGGGTAACTAATCATTTTGACTATTTGCAACTTGCTAATTTAGTATACTTCGTATATGTTTATTTTTATGGAAACTTGATTGTAAATATTTGTGATGCATAAGTGAAATTATTGAGGTTTAAAACACCAACTTTTGCATAATTTTGTTTTTAAGTCTCTATTCCAATCATTCTAAATTACAGAGTACTAGCTCTCTTTATCATACTACTCCGTTAATGGTTATCTGCAACTTTAGAATATTTTATCTCTCACAAATAATACCCAAAAACTGCAGATAACCATTAACGAAGGTATTAGTTCGTTTTGTTTTAAAGTCTCTATTTCCTTTAGTTTTTAAAACTTTCTTCATCTTATTTGTTCTTATTGATTAAAAAATTACTTTTTAGCTTTTTTTGATGAAAATCACGATGGTAAGATAAAAATTACTTTGACATTTAAACATGTACTAAAGTCATATTCAAACAAAGTGAGAATTTAATTAAAAAAAAAATCGATATATTGATCTTGTAATGATGGGCATCACTAATCATTCTATCATTATAAACAAGTTGTTAGAATACCAGCTTCATTAAGATCTGCATTATACCGATTTATTGGTACAAAATGATTTACTTGCTAGCTACTTGGGTAAGACTGGCGCATATCACGGAAGTTACACTTGGTTCATTTGTAAGTGCTAAATTATATGCGTGACTTTGTTGCCATGTCATAAATTTAGTATGGAGTACTATGTTACCTCGTCTAGATCTAGTTGTCACGATTTTAGATTAATTAAATTACCGTCATAATATGAGACTTGACAGATGTTTATTATTGATGTGACATATTACATATGCTATATCCATCCTTCACTTTTTTAGATTGAGTTATTTCTTTTACGTTGATCGGACACGGCTAATATCGCAAAATGTCTGTATCGACACGACACGGACATGGACACGAGACACGTGTCCGACCCTTCATTGTACACTCGGACATTTTCATTAGAGTGGAGAGGTAAAAAGAGAAAAAACAAGAAAGAAAAACATATCTTATTCGAAAACCACCATATATATAGAGAAGATGGAGAGAAAAAGATTGTCATATATTAGGAAAATTTACCAAGCAAAGAATTTTTTAAAAAAAATAAGGGTAGACATAAAGAAAAATTTAAAGCTTTTGTAATATATAATTTATTTATATAAATTTAATTGATATATTGATGTATCCCCGTACATGTGTCCAAATATCGGACAGATTCCCGTGTCCTAAAATTTTGGAACTTGTCGAATCGGACACTTGGACATGTGTCCGTGTCCGACACCCGTTCCCGAGTCCATGTAACATACTATTTCTTGGTATGGTGAATTGTTTTGGTAAGTTTGAGTTGGCTATAGATCTATAGTGCATTGTAGTATTCTATCCCAAAATCAAATGACACTAATAACAATAAAATAAAATAAAAAATAGACCATTGACTTTTATATCATTTTAAATTGAATTAACTCTCTTTCGGTTAATCCATGACTCACTCGCTTTTTATTTTTATTTTATTTATTTTTATTTAAAGATGTACAAGCTTCAAAGAACAAAAATAATTTTGATTAACTTAGTTCAAATTAAATTTAATCAGTACAAATCAATAACATTGTAAAATAGATATAATAGTGCATAAAAAGAAAAAAAATAATCAATAAAAACGATTTTAGGTCTGTGAAAATAATATTGTATTATTTTAGCACAAATAATTTAATTTCATTAAAATAATTTAAGTTTAACAAAATTAATTTAATTTCGTTTATCAAAAAAAATAATTTAATTTCTATACATACTACTTGAAAAGAACAAGGAAGGCATACAAGATATATGCAATAAACTCCCTTTTTAAATTGGTTATGACAAGGTTACATATAAAGAATTATAAAAGAAAATTCTAAATTTATATCAAATAATAAATACATGACTCGCTAAATGTTATAAATGTTAAATTTATATTAAATATATTTATTTTTAACTCCTTGTGATCATGTTGCATATTCATTTCATTTTAAAAAAGCTAAACATAAAATCCCTTAAGGGAGCAGAATTTTTACAGTTAGCATTTGTTTGGATATGAGGTATATTATTATTGCTTTAAGACTGCCAATGATCCCAATTAAAACCCCATCAAACATGCAAAGCAAGATTCTTTTTCGTTTGGGGAGAAAAAAAAAAAAAAAAGTTGATATATCCGGGATCTTGTGAGAGAAAAGGTAACATATATACGAAATTAGAAAAGTACTTATTTCTAATTATACATGTATTCATACGGAGTAATTTAAAGGCTGATACTTATAATAAATACTTTTTCTCATTTTAACACGGAGTATATTTTTTCTTTGATGCAATTCTCTGTTTAATTGTTACAATTCACTTTTATGACTATAGAGATTAAGGGCATGTTCACATTTTACTGAAATGAGCTGATTGAAGCTGAATTGAGCCGAGCTGAGCTGAAATGAATATTTTATGAGAGAAGGAAATTAGGAGCTGAACTGAGCTAAACTGATTGGAGCTAAACTGAACTGAAATTAAGCTGAAGTGAACAGACCCTAAGTTTTATTCAACCTGATTCGCATTTATTTTCTAAAACTTCATATTTATTTTGTTTGAAATGCGGAGTATAAATTATTGTGCGCGGCTGTGTTTATGTGAGCTTATTAGAATAAATATCTTTTACAATCATCAAAAATTATTATTTTTTTATCAAAACTACTACTTTACATACTGTTCTAAATTTATCTTCGCAAAGGCAAAGTAAATTAAAAGGAAACACACAACAAGCCACAATTGTTACCATTCTTAATATAAAACGTGTTACTATGCTAGTGGACATTATTATAGTCAATATTTTTTTTTTTGGAACAAAATTGAAAGTCAATATTTAAGTACTCGTACATGGTAACATTGTCATCTATCAATAATACTAATATAATCTCATGTAGTCATGTAATAATATGTGTGTACAGATTATTAACACACAATTTAAGTCAAACATCAAGTCAATCTGTCAATCTAAGCTACATTATAAATTGAAAAAGTATTAACATATTTGGCAAAGGTAATACCTATCAACCTAGAGGTTTAGAATTCAATCCTTATTAGGGACGCTTTAAGGGTGTAGTTTTCTTATCGTTTCTCCTCAGCTAATTTTGAAATTATCTGACTCGTAAATACTAGATAAAAAATATAAAAAAAAAAAAAAAAAAAAAAAAAAACCTTGAAAGTTAAGGAATCCGCATCTTTAAAAAAGAAGGAAAAAAAAACAGTAGAAGTTCTCTCATTTTTGTCCGACCCCTCTATGTTGGTTAGTGTTTGGGGGACATATAAATTGGATATATCTCTATACCACGGAGTACAAGAAAAATGGGATAAAATCTCCTAAAAATAATCACCAAATATCACTTCATTTTATTTTTCTTTAGCTCTATACACTTTTATGAGTTTTGTTTTTAATATAGAAAATATGAATGTATAAAACAATAAGAATATGATAAAAGTGAGAAAGATACAAAGGAAAAGTATATGAAGTATAAAGTAAGAAAAAGTATGTGAATAAAAAAAAACTACAGTGTAAAAGAGGTAATATGGTGATAAAATGGTGTTTGGCCAAAAATATTACAAAGTAAATAGAAGTGGTAGAATAAAGTTATAAACACCTCAAACCAAATAATACGTAGTTAAGCCCTGTTCACTTCACCTTAAAAAAATAATATTAAGTAAAAATAAGTTCAGTTAAGTAAAAATAATTTCAGTTTAATAAAAATAATTTAAGATTATCAGTAAAATTCAGTTTTCTTAAAGAAAAATTATAATAGAAAATCAGTAAAAATAATTTCAGGTTCAGCAAAAATAATTTCAGTTCAGTAAAATTAATTTAAGTTCAGTAAAAATGATTTTGTTTCAGTAAAAATAATTTCAGTTTAGTAAAAATAAGATAAGTGAATAGAGCCTTAGTTAAAAAAAAAATAAAAAAAAAAAAAATTCAAATACTCAATATTTTAGGAAGGAGGGTGTATTATCCATTAATCTATAGAGTATTATACGTCTGTATATATAAACCAAATATCATGTATACTCCAAAAAAAAACAATTTATATAAATATCTTTCTTTTGTAAATAATAAAGAAAATATATATAAAAAGAAGATCAAAAACAAACAAGATCAAAAAAAAAAAAAAAAAAAAAAAGATCAAAAACAAACAAGAAGAATAAAAAAGCGAGGGAAATAAAAATGTACAATATTGTAGTATGGTACTACGTATTAATCTTGTGAAATTAAAGACATGAGGCCTTTGAATTCTAAAATTCTAATATCCAATATAAACCTCTCTCAACCTTTACTTTCTTCTTTTTGTCTCTTTCTCTCTCTTCTCCCCGTGAACTTTTTTACATTCATTCTTCATCATTATTATTAAAAAAATATAACCCAAATAAAATAACAATGTAGTTAAAAAAAAAAAAAAACATAAAACATCTCATATACTTTATAGTTTAATTTAGTAGAAAGACAATAATTACAAAGCTTAATCACACAAGCAATTATTAGAATTTGGTAAATTTATTTGATTAATGTGTGACAGAGATAGTTAAGAAAAAAAAAGGATAAGAACTTAACTGGGTTCTTCTGGCATAACAATTAGAGACCAAGAACAACTCCATTGCCATTATTGTAATAATTAAAGCTAAACTCAAATAATTCATCTTCTTTCTTCTCTTAATTTAACTTTGTAAGTTCCTGCATGTAATATATAATCTATTTGTTAATCAATTTTCTCAAGAGAAAAGTCCTAGACTCCTAGCTCATGTATGTCGGTTTTGGAAATAATTACCTGAATAATACCGTTCACGTAGGCTCGGGATATCAGAATCTAATCCCGATATATAAATGTTGTATGTAGGGAAAATTGTTGATGAAAATGGCAATGTTTTATTCGTTTGGTTTAGAGGGTTACCTAATTTTTGTTAAAAAGGGTGATTAAATATAAATGTGGGAAAAAACAGAGAGACGAAAATGTTGGAAATAGAGAGAAAGAAAGAAACAGGGGATGTTAATATGTTGGAAATAGAGAGAAAGAAAGAAACAGGGGATGTTAATTAGAGGATGAGTTAATAATTAAGTATTTATAAGTTCAAAAAAAAAAAAAAAAAAAAAAATGAATGTTTTGAGAAGGTGGTAGTGGGAATGTGAGAATCATTCACTAAGTTTAATTTCTATATTGGACTTTTCGACCTTATTATTATACAAGTATTTTTTACTTTTTTGTTAATTTATTTAATTTATTATTTTTAATTATTGGGTTTGTTAAGGTTGACTGATGTTTTTTTTTGTTGGTATAAAATAATTTGGTGTTTAATACTTTGCGTCATAGTATAAGTAACCGAAATACCAACTTGTATTATTGATGAGTTACTTTAGTCTTTAATACGGTGACTACTTTTCATTTGAAGAGTAAAATCGAGGGTATGCTATCGAAGGTATGCTGTAGCTCACTCTGTTATTAGGACTCTTTTTTCCTAATTTAGGAGAAGGCCATAAGAGTATTCTTTAAAGTAATATCCTTATCACACCTTTTGATACAGCTTTTTTTTTTTTTTTTTCTATTTCAAAGGGCTCTCTGTGTTTTTTTAAGTGCATCGTTTTGACCAATACATAGCTCTATCAAATCCATCAAGAGTAAAATAATTGTAAGTGGAAGGAATTTATTGTAACGCTGATCAAGTTAGGAAAAATTGCCACCATTAATCCCAACTTTGCCTCGTCCGCCAATAATAATTCCTACTTTCGATTATTTAATATCACTCCCAACGTTGTACCCTATTAATTTCTATTGCACCCAACCGGTCATCTAACTTGGTGTAGCAGGTTACCTAGACACGTGTTCACACGTGATAGGTCCAAACAAAATAAAAAAAATAACAAAATTACAAAAAAATAACAAAAAAAAAAAAAAAAAAAACTAAAACCAAAATTCCAGCCACCCTCTCCCCACCCCCTAACCCACCGGAACCCTAACCCCAGCCCCAAACTCGCCGAAAACCGGCCGACCAACCCCCCTAAACCATCGAAAATAACCGGCCGTTTTCGCCTCCTTTATCCTCGCAGCACCACGGCAACCAATGCGCACCAGCCACGCACCACCACACAAACTAGCCACCGCATCTAACTTCCCCAGTTCCCCCACCGTTTTCGCCTCCTTTACCGCCATTTTTGCCCCTTTCCTACCGAATTCCGCCTACCCATCCTTTTCCCCGTCGAATTTCACCCCCTTTCTATTCCCCGATTTCCTTTCCCCGGTGTTGGTGAGCGAGAGGAGATACGATGGGGCTATGGTTGTGGTCTGGGCAGTGTTCGGTGCTCCGGGAGAAGGTGTTGGCTGGCCGTGGGTGGGTGCGGGCTGTCGCTGTCGTTGGCTGGTTTTGGTTTTGGTTTTTTTTTTTTTAAATCTTTAAATTTATTTATTTTTAATTTTTTTTTTAATTTTAACCTATCATGATGTGACACGTGTGCAACTAATCACAAGTCAGCAAAATTTACCTCTTCAACCGGTTCCAAGTCATTAAGGTGCAATAGAAATTAATCCCATACTAAGTTGGGAGTGATAGTGAATAATCGAAAGTAGGGATTATTATTGGCGGACGAGGCAAAATTGGGATTAATGGGGGCAATTTTTCCATCAAGTTAAGCCCAACTCAGCCTAATTTTGGGCAGGCTATGAGTTGAAATTTTCGGCTTGAAGTCAGGTTGCGCTCAGCTCATCTTATTTTTTCGTAATCTTTCCGTGGGCTTTGAGCATGAATTTCTATGAAAATTTCATCATACATCTGTGTGTACCATGCACGTACACCTGGTCAAAATAATACAAGGGTTATGAAAACGCGGAAAGAACATTGTATACAATTATAAAGTACACGAGCAAAAAAATTCAAAACGATACTCTCAACCTTGATTTATGAAATTAATTTATTATTTACATTCCATATTTTTTTTGGTAAACAAGACTTCACTTTTGTTGTTAAGAGAGAGAAATTGAGTTTAAATAGAGAGAGAAAAACCAAGGTAAATTTTGAATTTCAAAGTGATTCAATGATGTTACAAAGTTGATTTTATCATTTCAATAAATCTTTTAATTGAAAGATGTAATTGATGAATTTGTTGTTGAGAAAAAAAAAAAGGTATTTTTCAATTAATATACCTATTTTTCTGTTTTGTGTTATTTTCTAAAGTTGAAAATGATGCTCTTTATATTATGATGAATGTTCTTTTGTCATTTTTTGGAGTCATATTTATTTTTTTATTGGAATGAAATATGTTTTTGAGTCTGATCAATATGTTTTTTGAGTTTAATGTTCTTTACATTACAAACAATGTTCTTAAAGGTATATAAATTAAACATGTTAGGGTGTTAATAATATAAATCATGTTCTTTTTACTTGAATAATATGTTCTTACATAAATGAAATTCTTAATTATATATTTGGGTGAGAATAATTTTTGATAGAGAAATTCTTAAAATTTGAATTTTTGAAATGATTTGACATTAAATGTATGGTAAAACCAATTAGTAATTATCTTTTTACCCTTTTCAAAAAATTATTTCCCAGAATTTACTGTGTTTTTTATACTCACTTCGTGTTTTAATAAGTGTTACAGTTTGACCGGCACATAGATTTATGCAATTTAATTGACTTAAATAAAATAAAAGGTAAGTGGGGTAGTTGGAGTATTAAAAAATTATAAAAGAAAGATAGTGAGGTTAATAATTTATTACTCCCTCCTTCCCTTAATTAGATTCCTAATTCTCTCTATTATGTGAGCAATAAATGTCAGAAGTAGGAATCTGATTAAGGGATGGAGGGAGTAAAAAACAATGAATGTGAGAGGAAAGATAATATATATAAAAAAAAGGTAGTAGTGGGTTTAGGTGGGGACCATAAGAAGAGAGAGATATAATATTTAAATGTAGTTTTTTGCCAAAAAAAGAAGTGTAACACTTATGTAAACACGGCCCGATTTGGTAAGTGTAACACTTATTAAAACACGGAACGAGTACAGAATTAAAAAGATAGTTTAATTTTGGTTTATTAAAAGCGAGTTAAAGAAATAAATGTTAATGAGGCTTTTGTTTACGACAAGAAGAAGTAATTTATTTCAATAGATACAAAAATTAATGGGAGAGAGTGGTGAAATATTTTAATTGATAAATTGCCGCCATTAATCCCAACTTTGCTACATCCGCCAATATTAATCCGAACTTCAGTTTATTCACTATCATTCCCAACTTTGCACCCTATTAATTTTTATCACCCCAAACTAACTTGCAACTGGTTAATCAGGTTAACATTTGTGACTTAAATTTTTTTTTTGCACACGTGTCACCACGTGATTGGTCAATTTTACAAAAAAAAAAAAATTTAAAAAACCAAAATTAAAAAAAAAAAACAACCACCATTAATGGAAGCCACCCTAAACTACAACCACCATTAAAGACAGCCGGAATCGGGGAGGGGAGGGGAAGGGAGGGTCGGAATTTGACGGAGAATGAAGCAGGGTGGTCGAAATTGAACGGGGAAGGGAGGGAAGGGCGGAATCCGCGCGTGAAAGGGAATAAAAGGGGCGAAAACAGTGGGTGAAGGGTTGAGGGATGTTGGAATTGGAAGGGGATGAGAGGGATCTGGTCAAAATTCGACAAGGAAGGTTAATGAGGACAAAAACTGACGGTGAAGGCGGCGAAAACAGAGGGGGAAGGGAGATCGAGGGTGGTCGTTGATGGAGTTGGATGGGGATGAGGTGTTGGCAGAACAGAGGGGGAAAGGAGATAGAGAGTGGTGCAGCACCAGCAGCAGTGACCGCAGCAACCGCCGCTGTACTGCCACCACCAAAGGCGGCAGCAGTAGCAGTCTCCGCAGCTACCGCAACAACCGATGGCAGCAACAGCAAGCATCAGCAGCACTGCGTGGCTGCAGCAACCGTCACCACCGGAGACAGTAGCAGGAGTGGGCGATTGCCGGAAATGGACAGGGGAGGGGAAGGGAACTGGGCTGAAGGAGGCAGGGGTTGCCGCTTGCTGGAGGTGGCAGGGGTTGCCGCTTGCTGGAGGTGGCAGGGGCTGCCACCTGCTGGGGTAGGGGGTAAGGGTTTCATTTTTTTTATTTGAAAGATTTAATTATTTTTTTTTTAAAAAAAAATTCGGACCTATCACGTGTTGAAACATGTCTGGCAACCTCCTAGCTACATCAAGTTGGATGACCGGTTGGGGGTGATAAAAATTAATAGGGTGCAAAGTTGGGAGTGATAGTGAATAAAATGAAGTTGGGATTAATGGTGGCAATTTTTCCTATTTTAATTGATTGTTTGCGAATATAATATCTTAACTTTTAGTATAACTGTAGAAGGAATTGAAATGTAATACTACCTCCGTTCCTAAAAGTTCGACTTACTATTCATTTGGTCAAAATAATATAACTTTGGCCACATATTATGATTTATACAATAAAAACAAATTAGTATGAGGGAGGATCTTATTAGGTTCCCCTTATTATAAAATTTTCAAATATCAACTTTTATTAATTTTTATTTATACATAGCCGAAAATATTTGTGGTCAAATATGATCGTTGGAGACCGCGCAAATGTAAAGTGAGTCGAACTTTTAGGAACGGAGGGAGTATAATATTTGAAAGTTTATTATAAGAAGTGTGATTATTTAACCACCTAAGCTAATTATCAAACATGTTACATATACCATTAAATTAAATGTATATAATTGCAATTCACAAGGTCCAAATTGAAAAAAATAAAATAAAATAATAACCCAAAACCAAAATATCAAATTGTTGAGTTAGCCTGCTGTTGTGGCGAGTTTGTTAGAGCTCCGCTGATGTGGCGAAGTTTGTTAGAGTTAGAAACTGATATTTTTTAGAAGCTTCTTGATTATTACATTGATTATAAATACTTGTAATAACTCTCAGCTGCAAATTATGATCTCATAATAATTTTTTCCAAAATTTCTTCCCAAATTTTCTCTTTTCGTTAATGTTGTTCATAATATCAGAGCATAAAATTATGGATTTTTGATTAATTTTCAACCGATTTTAACTCACTTTCTTCTTTGAATCTATCAATTTCTATCTTCCGATCTTAATTCTTCATCTCTTTTCTTCTAAATCTCTATTGTTCTTCTTCGTTTCTGACCTAATTTATGCAATTCTTCTTAATTCTCTTGGTTACTGCAATCGCGGCAAATTTTGATAACTATCAGACCTCAATTATCCTTACTATCTCAGTAATGGTGATCATCCTGGTATGCAGCTTGGAAATCATATTTTGACTGGTTTGAATTTTCTAATTGGAGCAGGACTGTTAAGATGGCATTGATTGCCATAAATAAGTTCTAATTTGTTGATGGAACTTTTCCTATGCCTTCTGCAAGTAATGTTGTCGCTGCTGACAGTAATTTTGTTAGAATTCTTGGCAAAGCACCTGCTGGACATGCTGCTAGTCCTGCTTCTGGTGATCAGAATGTTGATCCCGTTCTTGCATCCGCTATTTACAATCAAGTTATTAAGATGATGTAGATGAATCATGCTCGTGCACCAGAAAACAATTCATTAGATGCTTCAGTGAATTTTGCTAGTACATTCTCTGCTTTTCACTCAAATTTATC
This sequence comes from Chenopodium album, assembly GCF_948465745.1. Lineage (NCBI taxonomy): Eukaryota > Viridiplantae > Streptophyta > Magnoliopsida > Caryophyllales > Amaranthaceae > Chenopodium > Chenopodium album. The sequence goes on from NC_137843.1 coordinate 49,343,859, forward strand.
AATTCAACATCTTGATCATTCTAGTTGGATAGTGGATAGTGGTACTTCTGATTGCATGGCTTCTAATTTGGCATTATTTACCTCACTTAAACAACTAAAAAATTCAATCAAAACGTCTTTACCTGATAGAACTATTAAATTGGTCAAACACACTGGTTTAGTCCATCTTACTGATTCTGTTATTCTCCAAAGTGTGTTTTATATTCCAGATTTTAAACACAATCTTTTGTTTGTTGTCAAACTTCTTCATGACAGTAATCTTGTTGTTATTTTTGAACAAGATTCATGTCAATTTCAAGATTGCATCTAAAAGAGTTGCTACTAAGGGTACAAGACAGTCATGTTTATACACTTTTTCAAGTTCAGCTAAGTTTGTCAATAGATTTTCTTCTATTTTAGCCATTGACTCTTTGAATAATGTTTCTGGTTGTTTCAATAACATAATTACAACTTTTGTTGAACCTAATATTGATTTGTTTCATGCCAGGCTAGGTCATATTTCCTTACGTCATTTAAGGCATTTATCAGTTCCATCTATAGGTAAACTCAGTGACACTTGTGATTTTAGTTGTGAATCTTGTGTGCTTGGTAAACATCATAAAATGCCATTTCATTCTTCTTCTTCTTATGCTTTGGCTAGTTTTGATTTGGTGCATATTGATTTGTAGGGCAAGTATAGCAGACCTTCTCTATCTGGTGCTTCTTATTTTTTGACAATTTTGGATGATCATACTAGAGTGACCTAGACTCATTTGTTGTCATCAAAAACTCAAGTGTATTTTGTCATAGCTGCTTTCTTAAAGTATGTGAATACTCAGTTTAATCTTAAAGTGAAGGTGATAAGAAGTAACAATGGGACTGAGATTATTCAAGAAGCTTGTTCAACATTATTTGCTAATTCTGGTATTGTTCATCAGAAAAGTATTCCAGGAAATCCACAACAGAATGGTAGGGTGGAAAGAAAGCATAGACACCTTTTAGAGACTGCTAGAACTCTAAGGATTCATGTTGGTGTATGTTATAAATTTTGGGGTAATTGTTTGTTAACTGCAACCTATTTGATCAACATGATTCCTAGTTCTATTTTCCATTGGAAAACTCCTTTTGAGGTATTGATGGGAAGGAAACCATATTACAGCAATTTGAAGATTTTTGGTTGCTTGTGCTATCTTACTTTGAAGACAGGTGATAAGTTTTCTTCTAGATCATCTAGGCATGTTTTTGTTGGATATCTTTTTGGACAAAAAGGATATAAGCTTTATGATCTTTCCTCTCATAAAGTAATTCTCAGTAGGGATGTTTACTTTGTTAAGCATTCCTTTCCATTCAAAGATACTTCACTTTCTAATCAGAATTGTCTTGTTCCTTATCCTGTTCCATCTTTGGTTAATCCAGCCTTAGATGTTTCTATTCCAGCTTTTCCTTTTCATGATTCTACTTCATCTTCATCTAATTCTTCAATTCTTTTTCAACATTCATCACCTATTTCAGTCTCTTCTCCTACTCATTCCCTTACTCATGAATCAGCTGATAAAGATTCAAATTCTGTTCCTCCATCTTTCAATATACAATCTAAAGCTCAAGATATTGCTTCTATGATTAGAACTTCACTTAGACCTGTTCAGTTACCAGCTAAGTACAAATATTTTGTCATGGCTAAACCAGCTCTTAGAACTATTTCTGATTCAGAATCAGTTTCTTCTGCTTTTAATGTTTATTCTAAACCTTCTCTTGCAAATATGTCTAGTACAAATTTGCATATAGTTTTTCCTTGGTACTTTCTGCATATGAACCATCCACTTATAATCAAGCTAAACAACATCCTCCTGAGTGGATTGAAGCAATGGAAAAGGAACTTGTGGCTCTTGAAAGGAATGTAACTTGGGTCTTAACTACTTTACCTCCTGATAAAAAGGCCATTGGTTGTAAATGGGTTTATAAAACCAAGTTCAAACCAAACGGTGAAGTGGAAAGATGTAAAGGAAGGGTGGTGGCAAGAGGTGACAAAAAAGTGTCTAGTAAGGACTATAAACATACTTTTAGTCCAGTTGCTAAGCTCACTACTGTTACAGTTATTCTGGCTCTTGTAGCAGTGAACAAATGGGATATTCAGTAAATGGACATAAACAATGCTTTCCTACATGGCTTTCTAGAAGAAGAAGAAGTGTATATGACACCACCACCTGGGTACAATGAGGCTAAACCTAGGCTGCAAGCTAAAAAGGTCCATTTATGGACAGAAACAAGCTTCAAGGTGTTAGAATCAAGAGTTGAGCTAATTTATGGTTTGTTAGGGTTTTACTCAATCCAAATAGGATTACTTTATGTTCACATTGGATAAAAATGGCTTTTTCACAGTTCTTGTGGCTTATGTTGATGATTTGTTAGTTACAAGTAATGATCCTAGTGTTATTTAAGACCTAAATTCAACCTTGCATTCTGCCTTTACAATCAAACACTTGGGTTGTCTAAATTATTTCTTGGGAATTGAGGTTTCAAGGTCCGAATCTGGTATTTTGTTGAACCAGAGAAAATATATTTTGGAACTTTCACAAGATCAGAATATGATGAATTGCAAACCAGCTCTTTTTCCTTTACCAAAAGGGTTAAAGCTGAGCAATTTTGAAGGTGGTTTGTTAGATGATCATGAGATTTATAGGAGTTTGATTGGTAAATTGTTGTATCTCAATATGACTAGGCCAAACATTTCTTATGTGGTGCAGTAGCTGAGCTAGTTTTTGTCTGCACCTTGAGCTACACATTTTTCTACAGCCCTGCATGTACTTAGATACCTAAAGGGTACAACCAATTTGAGGCTGTTATATTATGCTAAATCTACTCTTCAGTTATTTGCATATAGTGATGCTGATTGGGGAGCTTGTGATGATTGTAGCAGGTCCTTGACAGGCTTTTGTGTTTTCCTTGGTAATTCATTAGTTTCATGGAAAACTAAAAAGCATAAGGTAGTCTCTAAGAGCTCAACTGAGGCAGAGTACAGAAGCATGAGCCACACCACTGACGAGATTATTTGGTTGGAAAGGTTGTTGGCTGAGTTACATGTTGACATTCCAACTCTTATCACTCTTCTTTGTGATAATGTTTCAGCTCAGCACTGTATATGGGGGGTGTTTGGCAATTGACTTTTTGCCTAGCTTTTGGCTTTTGGCCTTTTAGTTTGGTCAAACAGCCAAAAAATATGTTTGGTAGTTGGCTTTTTTGTTGGCTTTTAAGCTAGCTCTTCCGCCAAAAGCCAAAAGCTAATAAGAGTAGCTTTTTCTATTGGCTTTTGGCTTGTTGGCCCAATTTATCACTAATAAATAACTAACAACCATTAATAATTTTACCACACACTTTTGTAAACAGCTAGGTTAAACAATAACTTAAAAAGCCAACCCATACAACTAATATTTCCAGCTAGTCAAACAAGCCAAGCAAGCAAACCAACAGCCAACCGTCGATTGCCAAACAACCCCATGGACTACTTTAGTTTTGGAAATTATTGACTAGTCAACAACATCTTTGTACAAAAACTTTTAATAGAAGGATAATTAAGAGAGTGTCAAATAAGTTGAAGGTCATATTTAATACACGATAACAATGATTCTTTTTCCTCTCTTTTAGACAAGAATAGTGTTGAAGAGTGGTCATAAATTTCCAAGGATTAAGTATTTATTGGTAATTTTAGTTATTTGTACCTACCCTGAAAATGCCAGTTTGCCAAATATTGTTTGACGTTGGTTAATTTTCTAATTCATTCATTCCACCTTATATAATTAGTTGGTCACCAAGGTCTGAGGTTGTTCAATTCAACCTAATTTAAAGATATAATAATACTTTAGTTAACTTACAGTAATTGGTAAGCCAATTATGTTACCAATTTGGATTAGATAAATTGTTTGACTCAGTTCGTTATATTTAAATTAAAATAAATAAAATTACCAACAAAACGACATGGAAACTTTTTCTTCATTCAATAGGGAGTTATAACAATAACTCACAAGAACAGCACATTATAGAGTTATGAAACAAAGAAACTCTAACCAATTAATGTAGAAAATTAAAATACTAGCGTCTTCAAGTGAAAATTAAACGTATTTCTATCGTTTAACAAGAAATCTAAACTAACAATTGCATTTGTCATAAATCAGTACTTTTTAGATGGAATCATAAAGAGATATTGATAGTTTATTTGATACTCAATCTGTTTTTTTTTTTCATTATCGCATTTGTAATATAAATAGATTTCATTATAATCAATCACAACAATTTTATAACAAAATTATTAGTCATGAGAAATCTTGTTTAATTCATCATTTTTTTCTAATTTCAAATATCAAATTTATATAGTACTTGTATGTTTTTTTAACATATTTTAGAGAAAAAATTGTCAGGAACTACTCGCTGAATTTAACAAACCAATTTGTGAACAACTATTCGCAAAAAAATTTTTATCAAAAAAACTACCCCTAATTTTAAAAAGTTTGGGTAACACTACCTTTTTCATTTTCCGACAACTAATTCCAGCGAGTGGGACCCATTTATTATTATTTTTTTTCCAAAAAAAACATCCTCACCCTCATATATATTAACTAACCATCCTCTTCTTTGCAAAAAATCAATCCAAAAAACCAATTCTTTATGAAAATCACCAATCAAATAAGGAAAAACAATTAGGTTTTCACAAAGATTTGGTTTTTTGGATTGAGTTTTTGCAAAGAAAATGAGGGTTGGTTAATATATACGAGGGAGAGAAGTTTTTTAGAGGAAAACTAACATATGGATTCTCTCGTTCGAAATTAGTTGCTGGAAAATTTAAGGGTATTTTTTTTTATAAACTTTTTAGCGAGTAATTGTTTACAAATAGACCTATTAAGCGAGTAGTTCATAACAATTTTTCCTATTTTACAAGTGAATGTGTGGGATAAAACGATACAAAGAGTGAAACTGGACAATAAAAAAGAATAATGGAGGGAATACATGTCTTCTAAGAGTCTCGAGTCTTTTGACTTAATATTCAGTTAATGGCGTTTATACTGCGTTTATACTCTCTTATTTTTTGTTCTTTTTGAAAAGTAAGATAAAGGAAAATTAGGAACGTCTTCTCGCAAGTCTGTAACCTAATTAATCGAAAAGTAAAAAATAAGAAAATTTGCTATCCATGAAGGGGTCAATATCTTGATGTGTCGGGGTAGAATAGCCTAGAGAGGCAACATAATCTGCTGCTCGATTTCCTTCACGATATATATCCTGAGAATCAAAAGCTGAGAAAGACTCTAGAATGTTTTTAATGTCATGCATGAGTAGATGCAATTTCCAGGAACAACTAAATTTTCCCTGTAAAATATTAATAACAGTTAGATTATCTTCTTCAATGAAAATATGGGAGATGTTATGGTTTCTTGCTAAAAGAAGACCATTACGAAGAGTAATAGCTTCAGCCAAAAAAGCCGGGTAAGAGCCCAAATTATAAGTGCGGCTAGCTACGTGGTTACCTAGGTGGTCACGAAGGACCACACCAGCCGTAGCTGAGTTATTTAAAGTAGAGCCATCAAAGTTTAGTTTACAAAATCCTAGAGGGGGAGGAGACCAAGAAATAAAAGAAGGGGTAGGAGGGGAAGCAGAGGAGGGAACGGGAGGACCAGTAGGATGTAGATTATCCAAGAGAGAACGGGCTTGCCATTCTTAAAAATGGGTAAAAGCACGACAAAAAATGGTATCAACGGTAGGGGTAGAACGCTTAAAGATAAGGGAATTTCAACATTTCCAAATGCTCCAGAAAATAATGGCTATCTTAGGAATAGCCCTGGGAGAAGAAGCATTAAGAGAGCAAAAAAGGGCATGGACTGACGAAAAAGAGACAAGGGAGTCAACCCAATTATGTACAGCCATAGAAGACTAAACATCCCTAACAAAAGAGCACGAAAGAAAAAGATGGTCTTGAGATTCGGAAAATGAATTACATAGGGCATAAGTGGAAGAGACATCAATATTCCGAGAAACCAAAGTTTGTCTAGTAGGAAGACTGTTTAGGAGAATTTGCCATAAAAATATCATAATTTTGGGAGGGATATCTAAATTCCAAATCCAATGAAATTTCCATTTAAGGGGTAAGATAGAAGGAGAATGAGCTAACCAAGTTGCAGATTTAACCGAGAATTGACCATCCTTAGAAAGTCCCCAACAAGGTTCATCTGGAACAGGGGAGGAAGGAAGCAGAATACCTCAAATGAGGTGAACAAGATCATGTGGGAGACAAGATTGTAAGAGGAAAACATTCCATGAATTGTCGTCAGTGATAAACATATCAACGGTAATATCAATATTGGAAATAGTATTCGAGTCCAAATCCAATAAAGCTATAATGTTAGTGTCAGCACACCAAATGTCTACCCAGAATAGGATAGAAGAACCATTGCCAATCTTCCAACAGAGTCCTCTAATCAAGAGTGGTCGTGTTTGTAGAATTTTCTCCAAATCCAAGAGTCTTTAGACTGAGAACGGTAAGTTAAAAAATGAGATTGTTTAAGATATTTAGCCGTAACTGATTAAACCCACAAGTTAGTAGGATCAGTAAGAATTTTCCATCCTAAATTAGCCAAGAAAGCAGAATTAATAGCAACAGATTTACGCAGGTCTAAACCCCCTTGACTTTTAGGTTGACAAATAGCGTCCCAAGCAACCATTGGCATACCAAACTTAGACGGAGATTGCTTCCAAAAGAAATCACGGGTTAGTTTTGTCTAGAGAAGAGGTAACAGAAGAAGGTAAATGAGCTGTAGTCATGGCATAGGAGGGGATATCCTTAAGATGACTTTGAATTAAAACCACCTTTCCAGCTTTAGAAACCAAATTTGAGGCCTATGAATTCATTTTCTGAGCAGCTTTTGCAATAAGATGCTGAAAATTATCTTTAATATAATGAGAAGAGTTAAAAAAAATCCCCTAAATATCGACCAAGGAAGGATTTAGGGATCATATTAAAGAAACCTACCAAAGAGGATTTAGTATTATTAGATACATATTTAGAAAAAAACCATAGAAGACTTATTAAAGTTAATAAGTTGACCAGATAACATGGAAAACTCATCCAAAGTATTCCGAAGAGTAGACACGGCTGTAAAAGTGGCTTTACAGAAAAGAAGACTATCTCCGCAAAGAGTAAACAAGGTATATTAGGGGTTGCTGGTGCAATTTTAACCCCGAGGCCTAAAGATTTGTTTTGACTAAGAAGTACTAATTTTTTTGTCAGTACTTCCATACAAATAACAAAGAGGGCCGGGGAAAGAGAATCTCCTTGTCGTAACCCCCTAGAAGGTGTTATGAGAGCAGTAGTGACATTGTTGACAGCAGGAGAATAAGACACAGTGGTGACACAAGCTTTAATCCAATTAATCCAAGTAGCATTAAACTCGAAGGCGGAAAGAGTAGCCCATAAAAAATCCCATTCAATGCGATCATAGGCCTTTTCCATATCTAGTTTCAGAGCCAACCAACCTTTCTTACTTTTGGACTTATTGAACAAGTTTAGAATTTCATGGACCAACAAAATATTATCCTGAATAGCATGATCTGGGGCAAAAGAATTTTGGTGAGGACCTATAACCTTCTTTAAATAAGGCTTCAATCTATTAACCAATAATTTGGAGATTGCTTTATAAAGAGTAGTACATAGACTAATGGGTCTATATTGACTAGCCTTCGAGGGCAAGTGGACTTTAGGAATTAACGTGATAATAGTATGATTTAATTCCTTAAGAAGAATACCATTGTAAAAGAAACCTTTAATAGCTTTACAAATATCTTGACCAATTATGTTCCAATAAAATTGAAAAAATTTTGGTCCATAACCATCTGACCCAGGAGTTTTATAACGGGACATGTTAAAAAAAGCAAATCGTATCTCATCATTTGTAAAAACCATTGCGAGGTGCAGATTATCATCTAGAGAGATGACCGGGTTAATCCAAGGTAAAGAAATGGTTCGATCATGTGTAAAAGCAGATTTAAATCTATTAGAGAATTCAGTAAAAAAGAGGTTTGTAATATCGGATGGATTATCAGCCCATTGATTATCATCATTTTGAAGACGGAAAATTTGCTTTCTACTAGAGCGGAACTTAACCGATTCATTAAAAAATCTAGTTACGGTCACCTTTGGTCAACCATAATTTGCGTGCATATTTACCCCAAAATTTTTGACCAAATAAAAGAAGCTTTCACGTTGACGAATAAGCCGAATAAGGTGTTGACGTATATGAGCATTATCTGGAAAAGGTAGTAATTGAGATTCTACAGAAATCAATTTTGATTGATTCAAACTTAGTTTAGCTTGGACATTACCATATTTAGAATGGGGCCAATGCTTTAAGTCTGTTTTAGTACGCTTCAATTTTTGTAAAATGCAAATGAAACGAGAGCCAGTATGTCGGGTCTTCCAATTTTTAACAATAATATTCTGAGCTTCTACATCCGAAGTCCAGATATTCTGAAATCGAAAAGAAGAAAGTCTAGGCGTCATATTATTATTAGTGACCAAAACAATAGGGGAATGATCTGAAATAGAAAAGTGTTCATATAAGAGGGAAGCATCCGGATATAAAGAAGACCATTGAGAACTAACAAAGGAATGATCTAATATTTCATAAATAAAGTGGGATTGAAAAGGACGCTTCCACGAAAAAGAATTTCCCATAGCAGGGATGTCTATAGCTTGCGCAAATTGAGCAAAGCGTTGAAGTCTAAAACCTCTAGCAGGGGATGGGGGTTTTCCACCTTGCTTATCATTAAGTAAATATAAGTCATTAAAATCCCCAATAATGCACCAAGGTAGGGGAGAACTTGAAACAAGGTCATAGAGCACCGACCAGAACATCGCTTTCTGAGAGGTTTGAACAGGGGCATATATAGTAAATAGCATAAAAACAAAATCAAGTGCTAAATCATGAATAAGTAAGGATGCAATCCTATGCTGCAAATGTACGACAGTGACAGAGATATCAGGAGAGTTATAACAAACCCACATTCCACCACAATGTCCTTCCGGATTGATGATATGAACAGATTCATAACCTAAGGTTTTACTCAATCTATGACTATTGGAAGGGGAGCTCATAGTTGCAATTGCAATAAAAATGTTTGGATTGTTTTTTTTCTTTAGGAAAATCATCTCACTAATAGCCTGTGAACGCTTAGCCCCTCTAACATTCCAACTAATAATCTTCATAAAGAAGTATAAGAGAAGTAAAAAACAAGCAACACACAACGAGAATGTAGGAACAAAGACCTATAACTCTGTAAACAAAATAACAAAAAATCCCAGGTTTCATGGAAACCAATGTCATAAGTTGTTTATACTCTCTTATAGCTTCCAATGTACGTGTGATTGCCAAATTCCAACTTATAAGAGTGTCTTCTTTAAGAGAATAACTAGCTTTTTGGCTCGTTCAATGCACGGTTGTTATTTGGATTAATTATTTTCATATATAGATATGTTTTTATACGAAGTATTGTTTCATTTCTATAACTTAAAAGAAAAAAAGAGTGAGAGTACAGTAGAAGTGGGAAAGAAGATGAAGGAGTTTAGTTAAATATATATACATGAAGATTGTGGGATATGAAATGACATATTAGTTTAAATTATATTTAAAGTCTATGAGATGAAAAGACAATATTTATTATAATTCATATGTTCATGTAATGCGTACTAATAAATTGAACTTTATTTTATTATGATGGAAATAAAACACTTCATTTTGTTTCTTGAAGTTGCAAGTCGTAAAATGCATAAAGATTTAAACATAAATATTATTAAGGGTGATATGTGCATATGGGATAATAAGTGACTTGTGATGCCATGTGTCATATAAAAAATTTATAGTTTGTATTTTTAAATACTAAGTATAGATATAAATGTTTACATAACATTTGGACCATCTAGTCCATCTTTCACGTTTATTAAGTGTTGGAGTTAAGTCTTAAGTCCAATTCATTGATCATTGTTAACGCTACAAGTTTATTTTGCATCAAAAGAATAGTGGTCCTTATTCCCGTTGATTGATCCGCAACCATAGAGGTGTCATTCCAATAACCGGATGGAATTTGGGTTGATCCATAACGGGTTGAGTCTATTCGGGTCGTATATATTTGGTTCAAAATTACCCTGTTAACGAAACCTCGTGTCGGATCGGGTCACTTTCGAGTCGGGTCAAATTCAGGTCAGGATCTATCGGGTCTAGATCAGCCGGTTTGGATCGGGTCAATTCAAATCGATTCATAATTGATTCGGATATATTCGGATCAGATTCAAAATGGGTTTGACCGGGTTAATTTCAGCTCGGTTAAGTTTGGTTCGGTGTGCTTTCAGTTCAGTTGATTTCGATAATGTTAAGTTCGATTTGAATACCAAGTTTGATCAATATTCGGTCAATTCAGATTTAGATAATTTTTGTGTTTGGCTGAATTTTGTTTGGGGTTGACCAAATTTAATATTCAAATAAGTACATTTGTAAAACTAGAGTAATTATTGAGGGTTTTTTTTTTTTTTTTTTTATTTTTTATAATCTTGTTATTAGGTCGATATCAATTCATTATTTATGTGTCATGTTTTCATATCGTGTCATTATTATATGTTCAAGTAAAAAGAAGGGTTAAAATTATGGTTAGTTTGAAATCATGTCAAGTCAAAATCAGGTCGAATTAAAATTGGGTCGGTTAATACCAGTTCGGAAAAAAAACATATCGGATTGAATCGGGTATTTTTTGGGTCAATTTCGGTTCGGATTGAGTTTAGGTCGGTTCAAATCGGTTTGGTTTGAGTTTAAGTCGGATCAAATCGATTTCGGGTTGAGTTCAAGTTGGGTTAAATCGGTGCCGGATTAAGTTCAAATCGGGTCAAATTCGAATTCAAGTTGAATTCAGTTCAGTTACAGATCAAGTTGGATCTTTAATTCTTGGATTATATCGGATCGATTAGTTCAAAACGGATGTTTTTTTTCGTGTCGGTTTGATTTTGACATCTCTACACAATCGTGTGTATTGTGTGGGAGAAATTCATCTTCAAATCAAAGATACTTTAGGTTTCCAATTTATCGAGGCACAACTTTACCATTAATATCTTTAATTTGATATTACTAGAATTATATATTAAAAAAATAATTTATAAAATTAGATATTATGACTAATCCAACTTACATGATCATATTTACAAATTTTATATTAGTAAAAAAATTTAAGTCAAATAATGTAACATATAAGTAGTGCAAAATCTCATGTCTAGCATTTAAAAAAACGAAGGGAGTATTAACATTATGTTACGACAACATTAATCAAGTAATAGGCTTGTTTTAATTTTTATTGCGAAAAAGAACAATAGCATTAAGGAATATTCATACGACATCTACAATAATAATAATAAAATTTTGTAAACCACATATCTAGAGAAAATAACATAATTTTTACAATCACAACCTTAACTATTTTGTATTTTTGACATAGCTCACAGGCCATCACTTCAAACTTGACACGAGCAGTGATTGACCTTCGCAAATTGATGTTGTGATCAAAGATTTGATGACAAACCCTAATCTCATATGAATTTAAATTACCTTATCAATTCATATTAGAACCCTACAAAAATTATTATCCATAATTGAGAATCATAATCCCAAAAAATTAGGAAAACCCCATAAAATTAGGAAAAACTTTCACAAATGGAGAAAACAAAGCAAAGCCAAACAAACAAAAGGCAAAACAAAGCAAAAACTTAATTAAATTAAAGAAAACCCTAGAGGAGAGAGCAAGGAGAGAAAGAAGAAAGGGGCAGATAGGTAACTGTAGACATCTGATTGTTTCTCCCCAAAAACCAAACCTAGTGATGAGTACCTTTCGTATCATTGAATATCGAACAAGGTGAAATATGAAGAGTCTCGTGAATTCCCCTGTTTTCTAAAATGTTTTAATAAAAATAATTCATTTTGTATTTCGAAAAACATCCATTTTGTATCCTATTTATAAAAAACATCCAATCTAGTTAATTTTTGTCCATAATCTGGGTCTAATAATTGTGTAGTTGGATGGGTCTTGAAATGACCTTTCCAACGATATATTACAAGCCCAATTTCGAGTTATAACGAGGAAGTTATGGTCAAAATACTAAAATGGGCCCAAATCGAGCTTTATATGCGGACCCAATGATCATGTGGAGGGTCCATTAATATTAATTATATTTCTAAAATTATTAGGATTAATTAGAAGCTCTTATAAGTTTCTTAAAGATCTTAGTTATCCTTTTTGAAAAGATAAGATTAAAGAGTTTGAAATTGAATAAAACTTCTCTTTTTGAAAGTCCTAATTCTATTTGAATTAAAAGACGTTTAAAGATAGTCAGATATTATTTTTTTGCCTCTTAATTTTCTTCCAAGTCTTAGATGGTTGGATATCCCTTGAAATTTTCTTTCCAATGATATATTAGAATATTAATTCCGAGCTATAACGAAAAAGATATGAAAGAAATACCAAACTCTATCCAAAACTGATATCCTTTCACTATTTCGGCCATATATTTTATTCTACAAAAGATTTTAATCTTCTTTTAATTGGGTTGGAAATTAGACTTTAAGAGCTTTCCATTGACATATTATTTGCCTTATTTCAATATTTGGATAAAAAGTTATGATAAAAACAAAATCCACAAAAAACTGTTTTATTGCACCGCGATAGAGCCATCACGACGCGATAAATCTACTGCCGCGATAAAAAGAATTTTAATCTGATTCGAATTCTGACTCTTTTTAATCGTTTTCGGCCGTTTTTCTCTATAAATAGGAACGATTTTCTCCGTTTTAATTCACCAACAATCACCCATAATCATCATCTATCCTTTATTTCTCTCTCTAAGCTAAATCTTATTATTCTTTCTTTCTCTCTCTAAGCTAAATCTTATTATTCTTTCTTTCTCTCTGACTTTCTAAGCCTAGCCTTCTCAAAATACACCATTTCTCATTCACGAGTCTCGAATACACCTAGCTAATCTCGAAATTGCCTTAGACCTCGACGTGAAGGGTGATAGTTCTGAGGGTTTGGTCCCAGATATAATTTCAATCAATATTATTTTTGTTTAATATTGTTTTCATTGAAGTTACTAACGTGTGTATTGTTTTGATAGAAAGAGGTACGAGGCTTCAAAGTAAGTAATTTAATTACTTAATTATTATTTTGATATAGAAATCATGTTTAGAATATTATTTTTATTCCTAGTAATATGTTGGGATGCTTTTATTTATGGTATCATATTAGGGATAAAGTTTTGACTTTTATTGCTTATTATATCATGTTAGGGATAAAGTTTTGATTTTAATTGCTTAGTGACATGCTAGTGTTTGTTATTAATCATGTTAGTATCATATCTATGATCTTGCTAATATTATGTTCTGATGAGATTATTATGATGATGATGATTGTAATTGTGTCAAATTATAGATATAATTTAACGTAATTTGTTAATTTACGAATTGTTTAACGTAATTTGTTAATTTACGAATTGTTTCACGTAATTTGTTAATTTGAGAATTAGTCTATATTATTTATTAATTTACGAATATTTTCACATTATTTGTTAATTTACGAATAATTTATATAATTTGTTATTATTAGTATGTTGCTTGATATTATTATTGTTATTGATTGATCACACTCTCTCTTGCATGTTTAAAGGAAATTTATACTTGAAATCATGCTTAATAAGATAATTAATAATTTTATTTAGGCTAATATGATTTTAATTCAAGTGATCACTAATAATAGATTTATTTGTGTATTAATAATCAACTAACATATATTTAACAGGTTTAGGATTAATATATTGATTGTATGTTAATTGGAAAGCGCACATGAATATGAGAAGAATAAATTATAGGCCTATTTTTAGGGCGGGTTCAATTTCTTTTAGGTTGGATTCGTACATTCATCCTCGAATATCCAATTATTGTTCAGGACCACTATGGAGTTAGCGATCTCTGCGATCGTGAAGGGTGTAACCTTCACCTCATGAACGATTTACAAGTTCCTAAAACTTGTTGGCGACTCTTTTACTCTAGCTTCTTTCCCTTTGGACGCCACCATGTTTAAGTACATGATTACAGGGGGGGTTCAAAGTTGGGTGCTGGAAATATTCCCTACATTAACTAATCAAGATTTTTACAAACCAATAAAATCAATTTTCATGGCTTTAATGTCATTTTATCTTCACATGATATTTATTGAAATTAAATTAGTTTTGCAAAATATGGATTATTTCTACTAATGTTTATTATTTACGTAATGTTATTCAAAAGATCCTGATATTTTATTGTTTAACTATATTTTATTGTTTAACTAATGTTTTTCTTTGGTTTTCGTTGTTATAAAAATAAAATTAGTTATTTTTTCTGAAATTAAATTATTTTTATTGATAAAAACTATTTTTTATGAACACCACTATTTTTCTACTGGACTTGATTTATTATTATGAACTTAACTCGTTAAAGTTATTGATTTTCACTTATTAAAATATATTTTGCTGAGCTTAATTAATTATACAAATCTTAACTTGTTTTTAATGAGCTTTATTATTGATTTTTGGTGAATTAAAATTATTTTTATTGAATATAATTTTATTAACATGAAAACAACGTGTGCTTAGGCCTTGTTTACTTAACTTTATTTTTGCTGAATCAAAATTATTTTTTTACAAAATTGAAATTAATTTTTGTTGAATTGAAATTAATTTTACTGAATTGAAATTATTTTTAGTGATTCTCTATTATATATTTTTTTTAAAGTTACTGATTTAAACATAATTAAATTAATTTTACTAAAGAGTTATATAATAAACGAGCTTTATTATGCTTCTCCCATCCAGATACATGTAGTCTAACGCCTGACATGCACTATAACTTGGCATGGTGTGGCTAGAGGTGTCAAAACTTAACCGACCTGAAAAAAACTATCCGTTTTGAACTATAACCGATTCGATTTGATCCGAGAAATTCAAGACCAAAACCCGATCTGTAACCGAACTAAACTCAACCCGAATCCGAACTTGACCCGATCTGAAGTTAACCCGGCACAGATTTGATCCGACCTAAATTCAACCTGAATCCGATTTGACCCGACCTGAACTCAAACCGAACCGATTTGATCCGACCTGAGCTCAACCTGATCCGAAATTGCCCCGACAAATAACCGGTCTAATCCAATCTGTTTTGACCCGAACTGATATTAGCCCGACTCGATTTTAACTCGATTTGATTTTTACCAGATCGGAATTTAACCCGACCATAATTAATTATTGACCTTTTTATTCACGTTCTTATACTGCTGTACTATATTTACTAATTATTAATAAGTTAACGTTTTTTACTTCAAAGAAATAATTTGGAGTAACAAGTTTACTTCATGTATATACAATTATATAAAATTTCTTTCCAAGCTTTATATTCGTCTCATCTAAAATTTGTTACAAATAATTTGTAATACTTGAACATTAAAACCTCTTCTTTTAACTCGATAAAAAATATGATACATGAATGACTTGATATCGACCCAATAATAAGGTAAAAACTCAATAATAACTCTAGTTTAAAAATAACCTTATTTGGATATGAATTGGGTCAACTCGATTAAAATCCAACCAAACACAGAAAGGAATTGAATTGAAATTGACCAATTAATGAATTAACGGATCAACCTTATCTTAATCAAACCGAACTTGACTGAACTGAAATCATCCGAACCGAAATCAACCCGACTCAAATTCATCCGACCCGAAATTAACTCGATTAAACCCGTTTTGAACCCGATCCGAATGTATTCAAACAAAATATGAACCAATCTGGAGTTGACCCGACCCAAACTCGATAGACCATGACCCGAATTTAATCCGATCCGAATTTGACCCGATCCGAATTAAAAGAATAATTTTGACCCGAACATATCCGACCCGACCCGACCTGCATCCGATTATCCAAATTGACACCTCTAGATGTGGCATGGTCTTTTAGTTTTATGTTAGGTAGTCATGCTTTGGTCTAGCCCAACCCGGCCTAGTACCATTCATCAATCTACTGAATGAGTTATCTTGCTCTAGCTTCTCTTCAGTTTCTTTGGTAAGTTTGGTTGAAAAAATTGATGCAATTATGTTCATATATTTTCAACGGTGATTATGTTTCTTTGTGGTAGTAGAATCTGTTTGGTTTGTCTTTTCTATGGATCTTTTTGCATGGTAGCTGTTGGCGGATCATTTGACGGATTCGAATGAACCAAATTTACATGGTTCTTGAATCTTGATCGATTTGATCATGTGAAAATCACCTAATCATTCTTGAATTAGTCTTCATCAAACTTGAATATCTTGGATCCGTTGTTTTGATGGAAAATACTTTTCATCGTTTGTTTAGTAAAGCGAAAACATGAAAGTATGCCACATTTTTCCTCCTAACTCCTAACTGTTATTTCATCTCTCCTATGATCCTATCAGCATCCAGCCACTTTCTTTCGTTCACTCCCAAATTACCCTTCTTCTATAATTTTTATTGTGAGGGAACGAATTGTGTTTTCTTTGTATTTTCCATGGGGATCGTTTTCTAAAAATATATATTTTCTTTCAAACAGAACAATTTCCCGCTCATCGATTCATTTTAATTGCAACAGGAAGAGGGTGCACGATATGTTTCATTAGAAGATGAGAGATATAGAGTGTAATAAAAGAAAAAAAAAAAAATCTATGTGATAAGAGAGAGAGATCTAGAGAGATCATTGGCCAAACAATGGCCAAACAAGTAATATTGCAATTAATTTATATTACAATTTTTGAGAAAGGAATACGTTACAATTTAAAAGAATAGAGGAAGAACGTACTCGACTAATCATAAGGTTGTGAGATATAACTCTTACCATGTATAGACCCACGTACTACTTAATATTAAAGATACTCCCTCCGTGTTTTAATAAGAGCATCTACAATACTAAGCTTGTAGCTTACCTTGCCAAATCATAATTTCAAGCAACAATGAATTTAGGCTACAAGTTGCACCAACAGTAAGCTACACTGCTTTGTAGCTTGTATAAGCCTTTTATTTTTGTTTCTAACATAATATATATATATATATTTTTTTTTTGTGTTCTAAACATAATTTAATTTATAATAGTAAATTATTATATAATTTGTTTTGAAGAAATATTTATATATATTTTTCACAAATTAGATAGGAAAACAATACAATATTAATTTAATACAAGGTTTTAACCTAATGCATATAAATCCTGTAATTAACAAATAAATAAATAAATAAATAAATAAATAAACACCCTAATGTATACGTAGTATATATTTTTTTTAACAAATACGTTTAACTACTACGTATTTAACTTCCCTTTATTTTAATATAATTTATTTATTTTATAAAAATATATGGTAGTTGAACTAAACATATATACAATATAGGAAGTATATATGTATAATATTAATATTCAAATCAATGTATGATATATATGAATCTTGCTATGAAGATATCATGTTAAAAAAAAAAATGGATAGGAATAGGATAAAATATAAAGTGTTGGGAACATGGAGTATAGATCGATGTCATCGATCTACTACATATATCACTGAAGTTTTTATTTTTTTAATTTTAAGCCAATATCCCATAATTAAATTAATTTTTCATAGAAATTTTTTTTCAAACTACACTGCTTGTTTGAGCAGAGTCGGCTCGAAAGCAGCCTGCTTTCTTTCTTCCCCAATGGTAGAGCTATAAATATGTAATTCTTAAATATTGCAATCAAGTTCCTAAAACTAACCATTGGAGATGCTTTAAGGGCCTGTTCATATTTACTGAACTGAGCTGAATTGAATTGATTGGAGCTGAACTGAACTGGACTGAATTGAACTGAGCTGAAATGAATATCTTATGAGAGAGGGAAATTAGAAGATGAACTGAACTGAACTGAACTGATTGAAGCTGAACTGAACTGAATCGAACTGATTGGAGCTGAACTGAACTGAACTGAACTGAAATTAAGTAAATGTGAACAGGCCCTAAGTAGTACACTTACCAAATCCGGCCGTATTTTAATAAGTGTTATACTTCCTTTTTTGGCAAAAAAATATATTTAAATATTACTCCCTCCGTTTTAATTTGTTAGTCCCATATACTATTTTGGGCGTTTCAAAAAGATCTACCCATATTGAATATATTCCACTTTTAACTTAGTTTTTATTTCCTATTTTATACATATTAAATTGTGATTGGTTAGATTAATTGATTGTGAATTAATGACATGACTCTAAATAAATAAATTACTCCCTTGATTTATACAATTATGGCTAATGCTTTCCTAAAAAAAATCAAAAAAATTAAATAATACAAAAGTATCTATGAATTATTTTTTTACTTTAATGCTAGATTCCAAATATTCTCCTTTTCTTATTTTATGTAATTGATTCCATATAGGACTATCATATTGAAATTGAGGGAGTATATATCTCACCTCTCATGGTCACCACTATTTTTTTTTATTATGTAATTCTGTCTTTCCTCTCTTATTCATTACTTTTCTATAAATTATTAACTCCACTATCTTTCTTTTACAATTTTTTAATAATTCTGCTACCCCACTTACTTCTTATTTTATTTAAATCAATTAAATTGCCTAAAATATGTGTCGGTCAAACTGTAACACTTATTAAAACACGGAGGAAGTATGTAATTAAATATACTGAACCACTCCTCGAGTTTGTTTGGCCGGGTTCATACCCGTGCTGTACGAACACCATACAACATAGGGTATTCTGGTCATGTTTTGTGAAATTTTAAACTAAAATGGTATAGTTTGTATACCATAAGAAACATATATAGTACCATTAGAGTCTTAATTGTAATATCAGATAACGCACTAGTATCATAGAAATTTACCTATTTCATATAACTTTATTTATACTGCTACAAAAATATCATAACATATTCATACCATCATAATAAGGTATTATAATACTATTTTACTATCTACTGATACTACAAAGTATTTATTAATTTAATAATATGTCATCTTTACTATCCCATAAAAAGTTCATATTATTTACAAAATTGTCATATGTATTGGTTCATACCACACTGTGACACGGGTACATACCAATACGTAGTGCTACTCCTCCAAAAACCGCCGTAGTTGGAAAGGTTCGTACTTTCTTTGTTTTGAAATGAGATTTAAAAAGGGTACAACTCACGTGAACTTTCTAATAGTTCATTAGATTGTATGCCCCACATGTGAACCTTCGGCACGCCCCATGAAAAATTGCCAAAAAAAACCAACAAAAGATAGTGTATTCTATTCAATGAATTGCCATCAATCGTCATTGTTTTTTGGTGTTTTAATAAGTGTCATGAATGGAATCAGTTAAGGTGCACGGTAACCGGTTTTGGGCTCCAGTTACCGTGCACCTTAATCGATTCCATGGTAACCGGAGCCCAAATCGATTACCGTGCATAGTAACCGATTTACCACCACCTTCCCGCCAAAGAGGGAAGGTGGTGGGTCGCCGGTCAGGGTGGTGGTGGTGTTAGTCGTCAATTAAGATGGTGGTGTCAAGGTGTTAGTGATTGGTGGCAAGAGCGAAGATAACAGTGAAGTACTAAGGGCATAGTTGTCAATTCACACTAAATATTAGCGATTTTGATCATTTTAGATTGTGGTATTTAACACCCTTTTTACTCCACTATAAGTGTCAAAATTAGCAAGACCAATCATTGGCAATCTAATAAAGCCACTCAAATGAGACAGATTCTAAAAAGTCACAAGTGTACAGAATTTGTTTTGGGCTATATTGAGGTGATAACATGTGAAGGTAGGTAAAGAGACTGGAGATGACTACTAAATGTTGTAAATCGGGTTGATTAAGAATCATTCGAGATAGTCTCTGGTCGACCAAATGCACATTTGTGTTCAAATCGGTCATAAACCCGATTTTATAGATGGATGTGTTGAAAGTTGACTTTATAGGTCAAACCTAATATAACATTAGTCCAATATGTCAATTGCGTGCATTACATATACTAGCTTCTTACTTATATACTCCGTATATATAGATGGTCATAAATACTCGACCATTTCCATTAGTTATGCTTATATCATCACTTATTACCAATAAGTAAAGTTTATGATTGAATAGGTGTGCTAAATTAGTTACCCAATTAATTATTTTTTGAAAAAGTTTAATTAGTGTCCAATCTTTCCAATTTATTATTTGGTTAAAGTTTTAAACTATAAAAAATCAGACACTAAGAGGGTATCAACTCTACCCTTAAGTTACTTAATTGTGTTCCTTTAGAGCAATCGAAGCAGTAGGTAGCTCTTGACCTTACAAAGTGTTTAGATCTTTTTCTTTTTCAACAATACGAGACACTCACATGTCTTATTTAGGAAGACATGCTTCAACAATTAGATTTCATTTGCATTGAAATCTCTCAATTCCAATAAATTAGACAAAAAGGAAGTAATTAATAATAACAGTTTAGGTAGAATGAAGTGTTTTAAGAAAGAAAAGGATTTCAAAAATATGAGTAAAATTATGCAATTAGTTTTACAATGGAAAGAATCACACAGACTAAATCTTTACTCTCACGAATTTTTTAATCTACTATTTGCGAGCCAGACACTTAGGAGCAAAGGAGAGGGTAAGGGAACCCCTACTCCCATCACCCTCATTTGGTAGGATTTAAAGGTCAAACTTTTAAGATTTGAGGTAAGAAACATACCAAGTTCATTAACAATTTGTTGGTAAGTAGAATGATGTAGGTAGAGTGGGCACAAACAGTGTAAAAAATTATTATTGACTGGTAAAGCTGTCAAAAACTAACCCGACCTGAACCGGCAATGAATTGAACCTGACTTGCACCCGAATGATGAGGTGACACTAGTGACCTATAATCCGACCTGACCCCGACCGGATGTTAACTGGCAACCGATTTGATCCAATACTTTATGACTTGAACCCAAACCTGCACCCGACCTGATATTAATCGTTAACCGATTTAATCCGACCCTACCACAATCTAAACCCGAACTAGTACCCAACCCAATTAGAACCTGAAAACAGTTATAACCCAACACAACCTGTTATTGAGCCGAGTCATGGAAGGTTTAATAAAATTTTATATACCTTTTAATTGGTTCAGCTTATATATTGGACAATTTTGTAAACCTTCAATCCTTAATAACATATTGGTACAATTTGTCCACTTAATTATATACCTTTTGTTCTCTATTACTTCGTATATAGGTTTAATAAAATCTTGATAATGCCTGATCAAATTATGAAAGACGTAATTATATAGTTTCAACTTAACCATATCGATATTTATACGAATTGAACTTGAACCAAAATCAAGAATGATCCAACTTTAAGATTCCGACCAAATAATTATCTGACTCAACCCTAACCTGAACCCGAACGTACCATGTATTAACCCGCCCAAACCCGTCTCAACACAACCCAAACCTGAAATTAAACCGGATCTGAATTTGACTCAAATCGAACCCGACCTACACTCGGAAAGGTGAACGACCCGGAATAACCTGAACCAAAATTGACTAGACCTGAACTTGAACCTGTTCTGAGGCTAGATTGACCCGACATAACCTGATTTTGATTTGACCCGAGACCTGATTTGATCTGATCCGAACCCGACTTGAATACCCAAATTGACAACTCTAATGACTAGTCATGTACCTTTAATGGAAAAAGAGAAAGAATAACTATTGTTTTTAAATGGTCAAATAGAATGGTATAGGGGTTATGATTTTTAATGAACAAGTGTAATAAACTAACTCCTTTTACTTAGGCCATGAAATTGCTCGTCAGGTCAAGGTCTCGACCTGAAATATACTAGCCTCATCTAATCTAAAATTTGACTAAGTTTGAACACAAGACCTCATTGAATGAAGACCAACTTATTACCATCTAAGCTAGAAATTAGTCACATTCCATCTTTGCACATAGATATATAAATATATATTAGAAATAAAAGCAAAAATTATTCAAAATTATTTATTATTGTCATTGCATATTATCATGAACTGATATTAAAAAAAATATTTCAGTTCTTTCATAATAATAATATTAATAAAATACTCAAAGTAACACTTGGAGCAACGCCCTGGCCGAATACTAGTTAATAACTAGATTAACCCCGTGCGATGCACGATTTTAAAATAAAAATTGAATTATAGACTTTTAACACGTACTGAAAGAAAATAACTTCCTGATTTTTCCTAACTAATTTCTAATTAAATATGAATATACAATTCCCAAAAGTGCATAATTTTCATATTTAATTAAGAAATTTCAATTAAATTATATTATTAACTATTGTTAACAACTCGTTAATAACTAAATAGCATAATATGTGTAGAAAACCCAAAATTTAAAATTTAAAATTTAAAAATTCAAATGGAATATATTTTCAAACCTATGTTAAATAGGGTAGCTTAAAAAGGAAAAAAAAAACATGACATTGTAGACACCCAAATGTGTCTCCCCAAAACCAAACCCAGTGATAAATACCTTTCACGTCATAATCGAACAGAGTGAAAGTGTGAAAAGTCTAGTGATGAGGATGTTTTTATTAAAATATTTCTCTTTCTGTTTTTAAAAATATTTCTTCTCTAACTCTATTTATGAAAAATAGTCAGTCCAGTTTGGTTTGGTCCATGGTAAGGGTCCAATAATATTGTAGTTGGATTGGGCTCGAAAAGAGCTTTCCAATGATATATTATAAGCCCAATTCCGATGAATAATGAGGAAGTTATGGCTTAAACCAAATTGGGCTCGAAATGATTTTTAAATGCAGCCCAATGATCTAGAGGAGGGCCTATTAATTATTATTCCTAAGGTTATTAGGATTGATTTTAAACTTCTAGAATATCTAGAAGGTTCCTTTTAATTCTAATGGAATTAGGATTAATAATTATATTTTAAAGAGTTTTATTTGGAATAAAATAAGTGTTTTATGATAAACTTGATTTTAATTTGATAAACACGGAATTTGCTGCTTAATCATATCAAGAAGAGGATTCCGTACAAAAGCGCGTTTTATCTTTTAATTAGCGCCAAACGACAAAGCCTGTCGCCTGGCGCTAACATCTGTCGCCTGGCGCTGGTCTTGTCTCCTGGCGCTGATGTCTGTCGCCTGGCGACAAATTCCAATTTTATTCCGTATAGAACTTGAAGTAGTTTCTATCGTTTCCGGACTGTTTTCTTATAAATAGGGGTCGTATCTCCTCCGTTTACAATCATCAATAATTAATAATTCACAACAATCATCTCTCTCTTTCTCTCTCTAAAAAAGCTAGAAGCTTTCCTTCTCTCTCTATTCTTTTTCTAAACCTTCCCTTTTACAAAATTCCACATACATTAGCTCTACACACACCTAGCCAAGTTCGAGGTTGCCTTCGCCTTAGACGTGAAAGGTTGATAATTTCTGAGGGTTTGGTCCCAAATCCTATTTCAGTTATTTAATTTAATTGTTTGATTTATTATTTTTCCTTGAAGTTACTAACGTGTGCATTTTGTTATTAGAAAGAGGTACGAGGCATCAAAGTAAGTAATTTAATTGCTTTATTGCTTCTTTGATATAGAAATCATGCTTAGAGTATTTTGTTGATTCCTAGTATCATGTTAGGATGTCTTTATGATTCCTAGTATCATGTTTAGGGTTAACTAATATTTCTAATATTATGTATGTTTATGATGCTTCCTATTTCTTTCTAATATCATGTTAGTATCATGTTAGGGCTAAAGATTTGATTTTTAATGTTTAATGACATGCTAGGGTTTGTTATTAATCTTATTAGTATCATGCCTAGGATCTTGCTAATATTATTATTGCTTTGAGATTGAGAATATTATTATTATTATGATGATTGTTTTTATGTTGCTTGATACATATTTTTATTGTTATTGCTTGATCACACCTTTTATGCATGTTTAAAGGGAATTTGTACTTGTAATCACACTTAATAAGATAATTAATAATCTTGTTTAGGCTAATATGGTTATAATTCAAGTGATCGCCAATAATAGTTTTGTTTGTGCATTAATATTCAACCAACATAGATTAAACAGGTTTAGGGTTAACCTATTGATTGCATGTTAGTCAGAAAGTGCACATGAATACGAGAAAAATAAAGTAGAGGCCTATTTAGGGCAGATTCAATCTCTTTTAGGTTGGATTTGTACCTTCATCCCCGAACTTCCAGTCATGGTTCCAGACCTATTGGAGTTAACGATCTCCTGGATCGTTAAGGGGTGTAACCTTCACCCTGTGAACGGTTTACAAGTTCCTAAAACTTGTTGGCGACTCTTTTACTCTAGCTTCCTTCCCTTTGGACGCCACCATGCTTAAGTGTATGATAACAGTGGGGCTCAAGTGTGGGATGCTTGAAGTATTCCCTACAGTTTTTTGGCGACTCTGCTGGGGAGGATTTCTATTTTAATTCCTAAAATTTATTTTGGCGATGATTTTGAATGAGTGGATGAGACTTGAAAAGTTCTAAGTATTTCATGTGCGTAATTTTGATTTACATTGTGGCATATGCATAAAAAGGTCCGCATTGGAAAGTCCATCCGTAATGCGTCAAAAACATAGGATTTTTACACGTAGGAAATTAGGGAAATATCTTTCACAACTAAAGTCAAAATAACGCTACGAAAAAAACTGGAAAATTCAAGAACAGAAAGCTGCCGAGGCATGTAGGAATTAGTGCTGAGAAAACAGCGTCAGCGCCAAACGATGGCGCTGTCGCCTGGCGACAGTGCCAGCATCTGGCAACAGACGCTATTTTCTTGCGCCGAATTCTAGTACTGTTTGCTCGGTTTTACTTCTTGATTGAGTTTTCCCTTTTTTTTCTGAAACCCATATGTGTTTGGGGATTCACGCTCCATCTACCCAATCGAACGCTCTTGGCAACGAAGGGTACATCCGAGTTTGTTGAATTCACCAAACCATGGAAGCGAGTTTAACTCGCGGGGTCCCATCCACTCGCGCCAACCCTTCCAAAGGTAAGGCTTCTGCGCGGTGCATCCGGACTCATAACCATGGACCCTTTTTGACTAACCCATATCCTGAACTTTAGAGAACTAGAGCCATGGTTAGGTTGCAAACTCATTGCATCATATCGTGACTATATGACTACTTGTGCATTATTTGTTGTGCATATCTTATATGTGTTTTCCCCTAACTGTTTGTTTGACTTGTGAATGAGTTAAATAAATTATTTAATGACTAAAGGACTTTGCTAATTTAATTAATTAATTAATAAATGATTAAAGTCTAATTAAATTGATCAAACTTGATTTAGTACGGCTTTTAGGCTTGTCCCTTTAGAGTAAAATACTGGAAACAGTCTTAGATCGATGTTCCAGTAATAGCTCAGAGATCTGGAATGTGGCGCCATGCGCTAGTGATTAGCGTCAGGCGACAATATTGTCATTTGGCGCTGACCTTTAGCGTCTGGTGACAATTCTGTCGTTTGACGACAGCCCGTATTTTGCTCGAGTCTTCGCGACGAGTCTGACTAATCAATTTGCTAAAACGGTTTAATCGGTTTATTAATGACAGTAATCACGTTCAGTCCTTAATTGAGTCTAGGCACATAGTCTCATGGTCTCACACAAGAGTCAAAGTATGTCACTCACATTCACCAATAAAGCACACACATAATATGTCACATTTTGACCATGTCTAGAGAATCTTGTATGCACGTATTTTCCGTCATTTTTTTAGGGGGGTAAGTCGGATATTAATCCTCCAATTAAACCATACTTGTTTGAACCCTTACTTGATCCTCAAAAAATACACCCTATTTTTGCTTTTTTGACCCTATTTTTGCTTTTTTGTGTTTAAAAAACCAATAAAGTCAAAGTCAATTTGAGTCAAGTCATTAAAAATAATAAATGGTTTAATTTACAGCGCTTGGTCAAGAAAGAAAGGGCGGTTAATCAAAGACAATACATTTGTTCAAATACTCCTTTTTGACAAACCCATCAGTCTAAAAAGAAAAGCCAAGAAGATAATGGCATCTCAAGAAGAAGTTAATGAACTCAAGAAGGACGTGGCCAACCTAACTGAATTGATGAAGAATATAGCTCTTCAAGTCAATGACCCTGTGAGGCAACAACGAATGGAGCTCATGCAAGAAAGCTTGAGCAAAATATCCAATGACTATAGATTCCAGGGCATTAGCTCACAAGGGGTCTCAGTGGACAAGGAACTTCTTCCGCAGAAGTTCAATACCAATGACACCCCTAGGTTCAAGGCAATAGATAATCCTTACTTCCACTTAAGAGCGTTCGAGACAATAATGAACAATAAGGGGATAGATAAGAAAATTTTTCATACACTGTTTTCTTTATCACTCGAAACCGTTTGTCAACAATGGTTCTTTTCCCTTGACAAAGAGAAAACCTCTACTTGAGATGCCATTGTAAATGCTTTTATTGATAGGTACAAGTGTAATATTTAAGTTGAAACTGATCATAGGGAACTTGAGATACTTAAACAAAAAGAGAATGAAGGTTTTACTTTTTTCTTTAATAAGTGGAGGGAAACCTCTACTAAGATGATTGAAGTACTTACTGAAAAGGAATCTGTGAGATTGTTCATAAAGAATCTCCAGGAAAAATATTCTAAACATCTCAAGTATCAAAGCAACTTGAATACTTTCAAGGCCGTCTATGACATTGGAATTAATATTGAAGACGACCTTGCAAAACAAAAAGCTGCTAACACTAACTCCAACAGTGGTTGGAATGGAAAAGAACGACAATCCTTCTTCATCCAAAACCACCCACTCAAATAATGTTAGCACCTTTAATCTGAATGAAGTCCTCGCCATGAATAATCAAGGACAAAAGAAACCATTTAGGAGAAACTTTACTCCTATTGGTATGAGTTATGACACCGCATTTGACCGTCTTCATGCAAAAGGTCTTGTAACTCCTATTGGACCATTTGGGGATCCACCAGTCGAAAAGAGAACGGCTAATTGGAACCCCAATGCACACTGCAAGTACCATCAAGGTAGGGGCCATCTTACTGAGAATTGCTTGAAGCTAAAGAAAGCTATCCAGGACAACAATAAACTCCCAGTGCCTCCTGCAAGAAAGAAGGCAAGCATCAACAGTGCGCCACTTTCTGACTTCTTGGCTATTTATGATGAGGAAAGTTGTATTGATCCCTCATCTTTAATCAAACCAGTCGAAGAAACTCATGCCCTTGAAGAAGAAGAAGAAGAAGAAGAAGAAGTATTCTTCGACGCCATGAGTGAATTGTCCCCAATGCAACGACCGCCCATTAAAGAAGATATGTTGCTCCTCGTATATTCAGTAGAGAGAATGATAGGCATGTGTAGAAGAGTTCTTGAACGCACATAACAAGAACAAAATAAACATGTCAATAAAGAAGTAACACCTATAAAGACTACTATGAAGAAACCATTCTCTCTTCAAATAGTCGAAACACCCAAAAGGAGCCATAAGTCCTACACTACAATTGGGACCACCTATGCCAATATGTTCAAAATGCTCTCCGAGAGTGGCAAGATTAAACCTCTCGAATCGAGACCATTTGAATCACTAAAGAGGACAGATAGGTTCTACTGTCCATATCATCAATCAGGAGGACATACAATAAAACACTGTTTTAAATTTAAGGATTTAATTTAGAAACTAATTGATGATAAAAAGATAGTCCAAATTCCACAAGAGAAAGATGCTACTATTAATGGAGTTTGGGACAGTGACGATGAGGATGTCTACCTTAAGGATATGGAAGAGACCCCATTCTCCACAATATATCCAGTGGACGACTTTTGGGATGAAGAAGATTCGCCCATAGATGTCCTTACAAGATCCGGGAGAATGCAACCTCCCATTACTGTGCAACAACCTATTCCTACCACTCAGCAAGTTCCTACACCCATCATAGAAGACAACGATGTTGTCAAGCAATTAAAGAAGACTAAAGTTGATATGAACGTATGGAAACTCTTAACAACATCCCATCAACATAGATTGGCAGTGATGAATGCTTTGGACAAAATAGGAATAGATTCTGAAACCACTCCTAAGGGGTTGGCTAACTTTCTCACGAGTGATCTTCCTAGTCCCATCAATTTGATCACCTTTTCTAACAAGGACCTACCTCCAGAGGGTGATAAACATAACAAAGCATTAAGCCTCACAGTAATCTACAAGAGGATGAATGTCCCAATGACTCTTGTAGATAATGGATCAGCAATTAACGTCTGTCCACTCCGAACTGCGAGAATGTTAAGTATAAAAGATGAAGATTTGTCTCCATCTACACAGGGAATAAGAGCCTATGACAATACCCGCCGCCAAGCTCTTGGGACTATCACCATGAATATAACGACAGGAGTCATAGAACATGCTACTACTTTTCAAGTGGTAGACATTAAAGCATCTTTCAACCTATTGTTGGGACACCCTTGGCTTCACGACCTAAAGGCAGTCCCTTCATCAGCAAGTGAAGGCTATAGTTGGAGGAATCCCTGTCACAATTGATGCTTCACCAATGAGAATCAAGGCTATCGAGAATCCCATCATAAATGTGGAGCACGATGAAGATGACGAAGACTTGTGGGGCTTTAACGAAGAGGTCTCCTTAATTGAGGAGGATGAAAGGACCCCTCTTTACTACGACCTCCACTATAACATGACGGTAAATGCTATCCTCAAGAAACAGGGACACTTTCCTAGAATGACCCTCGAAAAGAAGAAAGGGATAGCAAAGCAAATGGGACTACCTGGCCTCCCTAAATTGGACACTTTTGGACTTGGTTTTGAACCGACTCCGGAAGATCTTAAGCGAGCCCGGGAAAAAGCAAATGCGCGTAGGAACGCTCGTACCCAAAAGAAAGCAATCCCAATGGATCATTATCCTCTTACCCTAAATAGACAATTCATAAAAGATGGAGAGGATTATCCATGCTATGAATTTCCTGAACCCTTTGTCAAGAATGGGATAATACAACCTGGGTTTGAAATATTTTTGGACTGTAACTTTCTAGATGATTTCCCAACTCCTATCCATAAGGAGAAAGCACCCCCATGCTTTGACTTCAATGTCATGGGATTTCTCTTTGGGTATGAAAAGAATGAGCCAACTTATATTGAGGACAATTCTTTGCTTATTCAAACGATACTACAGAGTGATAACTTTGATCCTTCCAAACTTATCACTCCAGCAGAGGGTCTAGTTCAAGGATGGCGAAAGACCGTGAAGGTGACTACTCCAAGTGGAAGAAAGATCTCCATAACAACAGGACAAGGACCAATGTTCGAAGAATCGTCTGAGTCAGAGTCCGAGTCAGAGTCTTCCCCTATCGAGTCTTTTAAGTCCTTAGTTATAGCACCTTCTCCTAATTCTTCTATCTTATCACCTTCTCCTAGAATAGTTAGTAATCAAGTCCCAGCAGACATAACTTTATTTGATGTAATGGTTTTTGAATTCAATAACACGTCCTCTTTTGCTTACTCCTCGTGTCGTTCTTTAACCTAAGATGATGAGCATTGCTTAACTAACAATGAAAGTGACAAAGAAATAATTAAAGCAATGGAAACACTTGAAAACAAAACACCGGTAATTGAAGATACTGAAACGGTTGATATCTCAAAAGATCCAACCATTAAAAGAGAAGTGAAAATCGGACTAACACTTAATAAAGATGAAAGAACCGATTTTATTAATCTATTAAAAGAATTTATCGATGTATTCGCTTGGTCATATGAAGATATGCCAGGCATTAATAGAGAAATAGCTCAACACACAATTCCACTAATTCCAAGAATGAAACCTGTAAAACAAAAGTTACGTCGAATGAAACCCGACGTAGCCCTTAAAATAAAAGAAGAAGTACAAAAACAGATAACAGTAGGTTTTATCAAGGTATCCAAATACCCCGAATGGGTCGCAAATGTAGTCCCAGTTCCGAAGAAGGATGGAAGGGTACGAATGTGTGTCGACTATCGAGATCTAAATAAGGCAAGTCCAAAGGACGACTTCCCTTTACCACACATCGATATTTTAGTAGATAATACAGCAAACCACGCACTTCTCTCATTTATGGATGGATACGCAGGGTATAATCAGATTCTCATGGCAGAAGAAGACATAGAGAAAACAACATTCATAACACCTTGGGGCACTTACTGTTACACGGTGATGCCATCAGGGTTGAAAAACGCGGGTGCCACTTACCAATGAGCAACAACTGCTTTACTCCATGATATGATGCACAAGGAAGTCGAAGTCTATGTAGATGACATGATTGTGAAATCAAAGGATCTCCCAGGGCATTTGGTAGCCCTAAGAAAATTCTTTGAAAGATTAAGAAAATACAACATGAGGTTGAACCCATCCAAGTGTGCTTTTGGAGTCACCTCAGGAAAACTCTTGGGATATGTTATTAGCTCTAGAGGAATAGAGATAGACCCAACCAAGATCAAAGCAATAATGTCAATGCCACCGCCCAAAACCGAAAAGAAAATTCAGGGATTCATTGGCCGGTTGCAATACATAAGTAGGTTCATATCTAAATTGACAACAATATGTGAACCAATATTCAAGACGCTTAAAAAGAATGTACCAGTAATATGGGACGATGAGTGTCAAAAAGCCTTTGAGAAGATCAAAGCCTATCTCGTTAATCCTCCCGTATTAGCACCAGCACTCCCAGGAATCCCTCTTAGGTTGTTCTTAACAGTCACCAAAGAGACAATGGGGGCTATGCTCGCACAAGAAGTAGAAGGAAAGGAGAACGCCATCTAATATCTAAGTAAAAAGATGCTCGAGTATGAAATACGCTATACACCAGTTGAGAAATTGTGCCTCGCATTAGTGTGGGCCTTAATCAAGTTAAAACATTACATGCTCATTCATACGGTCTTTGTAGTATCTCGAATGGATCCACTCAAGTATCTTTTCGAGAATCTACACTAAATGGGCGAATATCAAGATGGATAGTCAACTTATCCCAATTCGATGTAAGATTCATGCCCCAAAAGGCTATTAAAGGATCCGTGGTTTCAGATTTCTTAGCAGATTTCCCAATAGAAGATTCTACGCCTATACACGAGAATGATTTTCCAGGCGAAGACTTGATGGTCACAGAAGATGATACTTGGACTCTCTACTTCGATGGAGCCTCAAACCAAAAGGGATGTGGTGTAGAAGTACTATTGGTGTCACCTAAAGAAGAACATGTTCCAATCTCCATAAAGCTAGATTTCGACGTTACCAACAACGCTGCAGAATATGAAGCATGCGTGGTAGGCCTCGAAACAGCATTAGCATTGGGAGTAAAGAGACTTCGAATTTTCGGGGACTTTTCGTTGATCATCAATCAAATTTCCAAGAGATGGAAAGTAAGGAGTGAAAGCTTGGCCCCTTACCAAACCTACCTAGAAACTCTCACAAATCAACTGGAAAAGGTAGAATACACATATCTACCTAGAGAGGAAAATCAATTTGCTGATGCCTTGGCAAGACTAGCCTCAATGGTTGGGATTCCTTGGTATATAAGTAATAGAGGATGATGAAGTAACCCAAGAAGAAGAAGAAGAGGAAGAACCTTGGTATACAGACATCCTCAACTATGTCATAAAGGGAGAATATCCACCCCATGCTGACAAAAGAGAAAAACGAGCTTTAAGACTTTTGGCTTCCTAATATGTGCTCATCAACGACGAGTTACACAAAAGGGTACCTAAAGGTCGAACTCTTCTATGTGTAGGCAAAAAGGAAGCCCAAAGGACTATGAGAATAGCCCACAAAGGAGTATGTGGAACACACATAATGGCAAAATGCTAGTCGAAAAGATAATGCGCGAAGGGTATTATTGGACTACCATGAATAGGGACTATCATCAATATGTCAAAAGATGCCCTAAATGCCAAATATATGCTAACTTGCAACATGTTCCTTTGTCTCTCCTCTACACCTAACATCACCATGGCCATTCTCAACATGGGGAATAGATATCATTGGAAGAATTATTCCTCCAGGAACAGGAGGCCATGAATACATATTAGTAGCAATGGATTACTTCACTACATGGGTTGAAGCAAAATCATATGCAAAACTCACTACAAACCATGTAGTATTCTTTATCGAAAGAAACATTATTTGTCGATATGGAGTCCCACATGAAATGATAAGTGACAATGGAACTCACTTTCAAGTAGAATGTGAAGAATTGTTACTAAAGTATGGCATTCAACACCATCATTCTTCTCCATACAGACCTTAGGCAAATGGTGCAGTTGAGGCAGCTAATAAAAATTTAAAGACGATCATCGAGAAGATGACAGAAAATTACAAAGATTGGCATGACAAACTCCACTTCGCTCTTTGGGGTTATCGCACGTCAATTCGCACGTCAACAAGAAATACGCCATTTTCTTTGGTCTATGGAATAAACGCCGTACAACATGTAGAACTAGAAATACCTTCCTTACGCATTGCGTTGGAAAGTAAACTCGATGAAGTTGAATGGACTAGAGTAAGATATGAGGAGCTAATTCTACTCGATGAAAAATGACTAGAAGCTCTATATCATACGCAATGTTATCAAACTCGTATGGCTAGACACTTCAACAACAAAGTCAAGACAAGAAACATCAAAGTAAGAGATTTGGTGTTAAAAGCATTAAGGAAAAATGTGTTGGATCTAAGAGGCAAATTTAGGCCCAATTGGTCTGGACCATATATTGTCAAAACCATCCTATCAGGAGGTGCTGCAAAACTAACTGATATGGATGGCAATGACTTCTCAAACATGACAAATCTTGACCAACTTAAGAAGTACGACCCATAATTACTTGAGTAGGATAACTCAAGAGAGCTACATTTGGCCTGATTCCTTAGGAAAGGATACGTAGGCAACCCTTATAGGGTGCAGCCACTTTAATTTTTACAAATCTCGCATCCCAGCGTCGACAAATCAACTCAGAGCAATTGGCGCGAATTTTTTCAAACGCATCCCAGAAAAGTTGTCGCCTGACGACAGACGTTAGCAGCAGCATCTGGCGACAAGGACAGCGTTTGGCGACGAACATCAGCGTCTGGCGACAGACCTAAATTGCGATGCTAATTTTTCCGCATTAAACTGGGCAAGTTTCGGTGTATTTCGGAAAGTTTTCGACTTCTGTACTCGAATATTTTTTAGAAAAATAATTAAGTGTTTTCATTGCTTTAATGGAAATTATAATGTAAATGTTGATTTAATTTAGAAAGCTAAAAATTACATTAGTAAAATAAAGTACAATTACATTATTGATGAAATTTAAACGAAAGCTTAAAAAATAAATTAACTTAAAAATTAAAATTGTCTAATAAATTGAAAGTAAAACAATGCTCTAATCTTTCTTCTCTTTCATTGCTCTCTTCCAATTTTTGTCAGCTTCTTCTTCTTCACCCATTACTTTTGCTAGCAAGCATCCTTTAGAGGATCTGCATTCAATTTTGGTGTCAATAGTTTCTCCTTTAGCCATTACACCATGTTTCTTTTCTACCCACACTTTCTTTACAGAGTC
Organism: Chenopodium album; assembly: GCF_948465745.1. NCBI lineage: Eukaryota > Viridiplantae > Streptophyta > Magnoliopsida > Caryophyllales > Amaranthaceae > Chenopodium > Chenopodium album. The sequence continues at coordinate 49,377,508 of NC_137843.1, forward strand.
AGCTTTTCTTTTCTCCTTACTCTTAGTAGTATGTTTCTTCTTATGCATAACAGGAGTTTTGAATTCAACCTTTTCACCAAGGCGTTCCTTAACAGGAGCTTTCTTGTCTCCAAGACGATTCTTCACATTGGTCTTACTTTGAACTTTGTTCTGGTCCTTTTTAGATCTACCAAGTATCCATTACTTCACATCTTTAGACAAAGAAGGAGGAACCTTTTGGGTAACAACTTCCCATAAAGGCCTAGCACTCCAATAATTATCAAACCTCTCCATGTCTTGTGAAACAAGAAATTCATAAGGGCGACGAAGATCACCAGAAGGAATAGTTTGAACAAGGCAATATTGTCTTTTTATCCTGCAGGGGTAATAAAAGGTCAACTTTGATAAGCTAGGAAGACGGCAAAAGGGTTGCTTGTTGACACCAACCATCTTCTCAATTTTCCACCAAGGAATGACCCACTTGATCGCAAAATCACAAGAGACAAATATTTTGCTCCACTCCCGGCGGCCCATCTTTATGGAAAAGCGTTTCTTTCGCCTTACAAAGAAATTTGGCGTATACTTGTCAATGTTATCAGGAGGACTAATTAATTCTAGACTCTCCATTAGCCACATCTGCAAAAATTCAATGCAAATAATTAGTATTACTGTACAAAAATATATTTTTTTGATTTCTGTAATTAAAAATATTGTTTTTCTACCTGTAATAAAATTGGAGAACCTCGAAGAGGTGCTTTTGGATTTTTCTTTAATTCATCTAAACTAAGGATAGTTTCCCCAACGATTAAAGGCATTGGATTCCTCCTTGATTCAATTTGTTCCATGAAAGATACTAAAATTGCTTGTCCCTCATGAATATTACCACTAGTGAGGAGATATTGGCTAAACATGAAAAAGAGGAAAGCTCTCCTCCTATAAACATGAAAAGACTCGGAATATGGTCTATCGAAATAATGGCGTGCAAATTCTTTCAGATTAACTACATTTCCTTCTACAATAATTGTTAGATCCCTGTCTTTAAGATTAAAGAAACGCTCAAAGTCTTTATAATAATATTCACTCACATTAGGAATTACCGCAAGATCTAAAGAGGGGAAGCCTAGAATGGCACCAAATTCTTCCGGTAAAGGACTAATTTCATCATACCCTATTCTAAAGCAATGGGTATCTGGATCCCAATATTCTAAGGCGGTATGAATAAAATCTATATCTATGTCTACCCCCTTAATACCATAAATACCTCCCAAGTGAAAAAAGTCAAGCGCTTTTCTCTCCTTAATAGTCAAAGACCGGCACCACTCACGAGTAAAATCACTAAAACTCTTAGACATGATTGCTTGATGAGTGTTAAAAATATAACTATTTTTAATCTATTTGAAATATACAAAGATCGGCAGATTTGGGGCTATTTATGCACAAAACTAGTACAATTCGAATCCCGGAAGGATTCGGAGAAAAAGAGATTAGCGCCAGGCGACAGGTGCAGCGTCTGGCGACAAGTCCTGTCGCCTGGCGACAAAGGTCAGCGCCTGGCGACAGAAAGCCGACACGACGCCAGCTTGACACGCTATGCAAACCGTGTTTTTTCCGACTATGACTTGATTTTGTACATTGACTTTATGGTTTTTTGACCTCTTGTCTCAAAGCCTTATTCAACATTATCTCAAACACTCTTTTCGAATAAATTGAGCTTAATTAACTTTAGGCTTATTTTAGTCAAAGTTATTTTATATTTCATTTTTTCTTTTGGGGGAGAAAGTCGAATACCCTCCATTGATAATAAAAATGACGGAAATTTTTGCGCAAAATTGTCAACATTAGTCACAATTTTTCACACTCACATGCACATAAAATGGAAAAATGACAAAAAATGCAGAATAGATAAAAGTTTGTATATACAACACGTCTAACATAGAGTCATATAATACAAACTAGCAAAGTCCTACAAAGTCAAATAAAAGTAAATACAGGTACAACTACGGTGCCGGAGGACGCAAATGAGGAGGAACTCCCAAAGCATCAAAGAACAATGTAGATTGTGGGGTATGCTCCTCACTAGCTCCAGGCTGACCCTGATGCTGAATCGCTAACGGTTGAGGCTGCTGTGGTTGCTGCGACGACGAGCCAACCTCGTACGTCCCACCACCCTCTATAGGAGCTGATTTCACGCCTCCTTGGCCTATCGGCCTAACAGGTGCACCCTCAGACGAAGAGCCAGAACCCTCCGATCTCTCGATAGGAGCCGTCTCCGACCGGCCACCCTCGCCCCTGGAAGAGGTACGACGATGTCTCGAGCCAGACCCGGATCTCTCTCTACTAGCCTCGGGTCTCGTCCGAGTATGTGGCGGAGGAATAGGCTACCCCTGCAAAAATAAATCAAGTAAGATGCAAAAATAAACAAATAAAACATGTGATAAGAATAAAAGAAATACCTCTGTAGTAATGTCGTCACGACGACAAGAGGCTTGGTCCCTCAATCTCACCAGCTGGTAGCGAAAAACGTCCATACCTCTCGCCATCCTCGTTACCACCTCGCGAGTAAACTATCAAGAGACAAAGTCAGTAAAAATCAAAGATATATAAGTACACAATGAACAAATGACTCACCCAAGTCTAATGCCGAGGTATAGACTACTTGATGAAACGATGTTCTGAAGGAGCTAGTGGAATCATCTCCTCGACCGGACCATACGCCCCCTAATAGGTAATGGATACCAGTGGAGGAACGAACTCTGCACGTGTATCCTGGCAAAACAAATCCAAATTATTAGTATCTACTTGGGGGCTATCTAAAGGACAAACACAGGAAACGAGGAATACCTTTCCTCCCTCTGGCAAAACAGGTGGTGGAGCCAGAAACAGCAACGGCAAAATGAAGAAGAAAGGGATTTTATTCGAAAAACCCGACATCAGCGCCAGACGACGAGCTCGTCGCCAGGCGCTGACCTTCGTCGCCTGGCGACAGAGCTGAATCCTGGCGACAGATAGTAACAGCGTGCGCTGGTGCGGCGACAGGATGGGTGGCCCCCATAAAAGATTATGCGGACCTTATACAGCAATTTCAGGTTCCTTGGTACGCCAGTTAGCCTCTATAAGCAACTTGACATGACTAAGTAATCGGCTCGATTACGATCACAGTAAGAGATCGACCTGATAAAAGATCGTCTCACTTAGCTTAAAGCGCCTAAACATTGGCTCATCGCAAGCACCGACGTAATGGTTCACAAGCAGCAAAATGCGCCGTCGTACTGGCACCGCGGTAATTTCAGCAAATATCACAGCAGCAAAGTTCAAGCGAGCTTTGAGGATCAACAAGTGTTGGTCTTCGGTAATTTTCTTCGGAATATTATCACAACAACTGAGGATGGCTTCAAGCGGAGTTATCTTCAACGGCGTTCCCTAGGATGTGGAAGGTTGTCAGACAACTAAGGATGGCTTCAAGCAGAGTTATCTTCGACGGCGTTCCCTAGGATGAGGAAGGTTGTCAGAAAACAGGAGGTGACTTCAAGCGAAGTTATCTTCGATCGTGTTCCCTAGGATGTGGAAGATGGTCATAAAACAGCAGAAATTGAAGGCAGCTGCAAGCAGAGAAATCTTTAGGCGATATCCACTAGCTTGAGGAAGATCGTCAAACAAAAATCGGTTACTCCAAAGACGTGTGCTCGACGGTGCAAGATACGCGTTTCTAACTATTTTATCTGTTTAACTAATGCTATTTTGCAGGTATCGGCGTTACAAGAATGATTTAGGATCGTAGAACGTTCTGAATCATTCTCCGTCCCTATCGCTACTTTGACTTTTGTTTTTTAAACTTGCGTTTCTCAAAACTCAATCAAAGTGGGGGCTTCTGTAGACACCTTAATGTGTCTCCCAAAAAACAAACATAGTGATGAATACCTTTCACGTCATTTGGTTATCGAACGGAGTGAAAGTGTGAAAAGTCAAGTGATGAGGATGTTTTTATTAAAATATTTCTCTTTCTGTTTACAAAAATATTTCTTTTCTTACTCTATTCATGAAAAATAGTCAGTCCAATTTGGTTTGGTCCATGGTAAGGGTCCAATAATAGTGTAGTTATATTGGGCTCGAAAAGAGCTTTTCAATGATATATTATAAGCCTAATTCCGATGAATAATGAGGAAGTTATGGCTTAAACCAAATTGGGCTCGAAATGATTTTTAAATGCGGCCCAATGATCTAGAGGAGGGCCTATTAATTATTATTCCTAAGGTTATTAGGATTGATTTTAATCTTCTAAAATATCTAGAAGGTTCCTTTTAATTCTAATGGAATTAGGATTAATAATTATATTTTAAAGAGTTTTATTTGGAATAAAATAAGTGTTTTATGATAAACTTGATTTTAATTTGATAAACACGGAATTTGCTGCTTAATCATATCAAGAAGAGGATTCCGTACAAAAGCAAGTTTTATCTTTTAATTAGCGCCAAACGACAAAGCCTGTCGCCTGGCGCTAACATCTGTCGCCTGGCGCTGGTCTTGTCGCATAGCGCTGATGTCTGTCGCCTGGCGACATATTCCAGTTTTATTCCGTATAGAACTTGAAGTATTTTCTATCGTTTTCGAACTGTTTTCTTATAAATAGGGGTCATATCTCCTCCATTTACAATCATCAAAAATCAACAATTCACAATAATCATCTCTCTCTTTCTCTCTCTAAAAAAGCTAGAACCTTTCCTTCTATCTATATTCTTTTTCTAAACTTTCCCTTATACAAAATTCCACATGCATTAACTCTACACACACCTAGCCAAGTTCGAGGTTGCCTTCGCCTTAGACGTGAAAGGTTAGTGCTGTCAAATTTCAAACCGAAACCGTTTAACTGCCCGAAACAAACCGATCCAGATGAGAACCGAACCGATTAAAAACCGTTTTTTTGAAACCGAAAACCGAACCGAACCGTATGTGAATGAACCTAAAACCGAACCGATCCGAATTAAGTTACACCGAATAAGAACCGAACCCGTTAATGAACCGAACCAGTTCTAAACCGAACTGAAATCAAACCGAACAGAAAAAAAACCGAACTGTTTCTAACCCGAAACCGCTTTCAACCCGAAACCGTTTGAACCGGGATAAAAACCGTTTACACCGAACCGTTTACAATCCGCGACTCGTTTGCACCGAACTGTATATAAACCAAATCGTATATAAACCGAACCGCTTGCAAACCGAATCGTTTATGAACCGGACCGCTTATAAATGAATCGACTACAAACTGCTTAATATAAAGAGAATATTAAATCAAGTTAAAAGGTGTTTTAAATGAAATTTAATTATGCACAAATGTTTGCTACCAATAGAGCATTATTATTTTTCCCAAATTTTTTTAATGTAATTAGATGGATTAAGCAAAATAATCTTACTATTGTAATACAAAGAACCATTAAGAATTTGAAAATTTATCATAGTACAAAAATTCTTCCTGCCAAATATTAGTTTAAAATATATCATAGTATAAAATATCTTCCTGCTAATTTATTATCATAGTATAAAATATCTTCCTACCACTAAAAATCCTCTTGCCATAATGAATTTATTTTTTTGAGCCTATGCTAGAGCAGCAAAACTGTAAATTTAGAAGTAATTTGATTTAATCAGAATATTAAAAAATAATTTTTGAATCATATAATAAAAATACTTTGAAGTTCACATCAAAATATATGGTTCTTATTACAATTACAACAAAACTCAAACCAATTCAACTCTGACTTTTCATTAAAGTACAACAAAATTCTGATCTTTTTTATATGTACAATCTCAAGTTAATTGCTCCATATTTAACTGAAGAAACTAAACCATAGTCAGAAGTAAAAAGAGTAGCATCGCCTAGGCTTGAGGCTAAACACAGCAGCAGTGTAGAACATCAAAAATGCAGCAGCAACAGCAACACTTCCTCTGTTTTCAGACTATAATGGATATAAGACAAAGACAAAAAGCAACTCCCAATTATATTTTCAGCTAAATCACTGACTGTAACATTACACAAAAAGTAAACACAACTCATAATGCAATTAAACCAACGAATTTTTGGCAAATTTTCATTTTATAATCAACTAAACTCAAAAAGAAAATCAATTGTAGCAGAATTCAGGAGGCAAGAAGAAAAAAGCTATTAAAAAAAAATACAACACTCCTATGCCATATGTGAGCAGATTATACTCAACAACATAATTACAACAAAAAGATTAAAGGACGTCAATACCTTCCGAATTAGATGCAAAACTTTCATCTATCACCTCTTTACCAATTTCAAGGACGTCTTCTTCAATATCACAATCATAACCACGTAACCAATTTTGTGTGGTAACCAACGCCTCAACATTCTTAGGCAAAAGCGCACTCCTATACTTGTTTAAAATACGACCACTTATGCTAAAAGAAGACTTAGAGGCTACTGATGTTATAGGAATGGCCAAAACATCCCTAGCCATAACAGCTAATGTTGGGTACACACTAATTTGAGATTCCCATTGAGAACATCATATTTCTGCCCTTCATAAGATGGTTGACGAGGAGTAGACAAATAATTATCAATCTCCATCGATGGCCGATTTAATGGGCCATCATCATCATCATCAATATCCTAGAAAAGTTCAAACAAAATGCTTTTATTAAATAATAAAATTAAAACATACAATTATTATTTTTGTAAACCATAGTAAACAGAAATTAATTACCTTGAATATGTCATCATCTAAGTCACTATTTGATTTATCGATCACAATTGGGATGGAGGGGGGAACAATCGTACTTGAGTTAAAACCGGAAGACATAGAAGAATAAAAGTTATACAACTCCAAAAGAGCATCTTTAATCACCTTTGCCTTTTCAACACATGCCTCCTCAACATAAAGCACTTTCAGCATCTTTGTCACTCAATAAGCTTATAGCGAGGATCAAGAACAATAGCAATTGAAAGGATCAAACTATAGTCATCCCAATAGCCCTCAAACTTTTCAAGCATAACTTTTGCCATGGGTGCAAGTTTAGGGCCTATATGGGCTTTAGTTATTGTGTGCTCAATTTTCAAAACACTAGCAAAATAAAAATTTGCAGTAGGATATTCTGAACCAGAAAATAACACAGTGATTTCATAAAATGGCTTTAGGAAATTACATATTTTTACAAGGGTATCCCATTCATCATCCAAAAGTTTGAATTCATAACCCATAAACTTATCGATAACCACTTTCAAGGCTTCCTTTGCTTCTAAAGCTTTTCGGAGCATCGTATAGGTGGCATTCCAACGAGTCACAACATCAAGACGTAACTTACCATTAAACACACAGTTAACCTCAGAAAGAGCATGCTCAAATTGAGTAAGTCTAGAGTCTGAAGAATCAATATATTTACAAACTTCACGCAATTTTTGAACACTACTATCAACTTCTTTCAAACCTCTTTGAACAATAATGTTCAAGACATGAGCTGAACATCGAATATGAAAAAATTTATCATTACAAGGAAGAGGAGAAGTCAACATTAAATCTTTCTTCAAAAGATTAACCATAACATCCAGGGATCGAGCATTATCAACAGTAATTGCAAAAGCTTTACCCTGAAGGTTCCACTCCCCAATAAGTTTAAACACAAAATTTTCTATTTCAACACCAGTATGAGGAGGACCACAATATCTAAAATTCAGAATTTTAGACCTTAGACACCAATTTTTATCAACATAATGTGCAGTTAAAGTGAGATAACCTCGATTAGTGCATGCTGTCCACAAGTCACAAGTGAAGCTAACTCTACCTTCAATTCCAGAAAAATTTTGCAACAACAAGGACTTAAACTTATCATGCTCAGCAATACAATATTTCAAAATAGTGTTTCTACACACATGCTTCACATTAGGATTCAGATTCGTAAAAACTTCCCTAAGGCCATGATGCTCCACAATACTTAAAGGACAGGAATGCAAAATTATAGCTCTAGCAAGCAATTGTAAATGACGAGTTTGATTAAACGAAGGCTGAACACCACTTTCTTTATTTGCAGGATGTTGTGGATTTTTACTCATGCATGCCTTAGTATGAGTTTTACAAGTGGAAGTACCAGCCTTACATGGTGCTTTATATTCATTACCGCAAACATTGCATCGCGCATATCTTATCAGAGCAAGACCAACCATCTTATCAAAAAAGGTGTAGTGCCTCCAAACATCTGATGTTCGTCCACGCTTACTACCACTAGTGGTAGTGACTTGCTGTTGAGAAGAATCTTGATTCTGAACAGAGTCTTGAGAATCTATAGTTTCTTCATCATAATTTTCATACCCTAGCTCCATTGCTGAAAAAATAGAAACAAAACAACACATTTCAGCCTTATAACAAATATTTTTCACTGTCAATCCCAGGTCAATAATCTTTCTATGAACGCTAATTAAACTCATATAATCAAATTTCAGTAGCAACCCATTAATTTTTAACTACCAGAAAATTAAATAAGATGAACACTAATTAAACTGACATTAAACTCTTTTTTTAACTCATATAATCAAATTTCAGTAGCAACCCATTAATTTTTAACTACTAGAAAATTAAATAAGATGAACACTAATTAAACTGACATTAAACTCTTTTTTTAACTCATATAATCAAATTTCAGTAGCAACCCATCTTGCTTTAGAGTGTTCATAAAAAAAATGAAAACAGAAATGATAATAAATACATAAATTCTCAATCTGTATAATTGTACAATTGGCTATAATAGTCATATTAAATTAAAATTTCATATAAAATATGTTCTGTATTAGAAAAACTTATTCTAACCAATTCATACATAGGTCATTTAATTTGTAACAAGATTTGTTCATTATTGTATAAACAAAACCTTATTGCTAACAACATCTGCCTCAAATCAAAATACAGTAAACACTTAAAAAATTTGAACTTCTTTTTTTTGTAAAAAAAATATATCGAGGCAAAACCATGATTTATAAGATATACCTAGATTGATTGTGAATATGTGACCCTCTAATGTTGGGTTGGTCTTGGACTAGAGAGAGTTGGGTGAACATTATTCCATAGTTTGGTAATTTAAGGCCACATCTAGCCACGATAATCGGCATCCTTTGTCACTGGATAAATCATTATTATGGGCATCTCATGTTTAGATGGTTAATGACTAAATGGTAAATTCATCCACACTTCTTAATAGCTGCCATACTTAATTAGGTAGGCCATTTGATTATTATGGGGCTGTTCAAATTCTACAACTTTAGAGCTGATTAAATCAAATTCTACATCCTAGCTCAGATTCTACAACATCCTAGTAAATCAGTGGCAAGAAGTACAAGAAAGAGAGAGTTCATACCTGAATTTGGAGAGTAAAATTCAGGACGCAGCTCAGGGAGATTCTAGGCAGCAACAACACCGATGAGAGAGAGGGAGATCTGCAAAGTTCAGTATTCTGGACAGCTTCAAAGTTTGGTATTCTGGGCAGCTTCAAAGTTCGTCATTCTGGGCAGCTTCAAACAATTGCAAGATTTGAGATGAGAGGGAGGGAGAACTGAGAATGAATGAGGGAGAGAGAGGGAGAGGGAGATCTGAGAATGAGATGAGAGAGAGAAATAATGAGGCGCCGTGAGAATAGAGAATGAAAGTGGTAAAGTGAGAGTGAGAGTTAAAGGGTTTCAAAAGGTATTTCATGTAAATCTAACCATTGATTTTTTAATCTATGGTTAAGAGTGGTGATCCGTGTGTGTTGTGGGAGAAAGAATCTAACCATTGATTTTTTAATCTATGGTTGAGAGTGGTGATCCGTGTATGTTTGTGTGTTGTATATTCATCTACAAAAATATTATTCCCTCAATTCCTAATTATTTTTTTGCCCCATTTGATCGGGATAAGTCTCCAAGACACGTATTAAAACATCTATATCTTTATTTTCATACACCGATACACGTAAAAATTGTAAAAACGTTATATTAATAAAATGTATAAATAGACAAATTTAAAAAGATCACTCATGAGTCTATAACTTTGTACTAATACATACGAATATTTAACTATGAGATGGTTAGATGCTATGTGTTAATGTGTACACATGATCGATTGAACTAATCAATATTACCTTGTTTATTAGTCATTAATGTTTTCTTTCATTATACAAATCAAACTACTTTGTAATATCTTCATAAATTGAAGAAAATATATAATGATGAACGAGTCATAATTATCAATCTTGTTGACTAATCAAGTATCGAATTACCAAATTGCAAATTTCCATTTCACAAGAACTCATCAAATCATGACTATGATACTAGTATTTAAATGATTAAATAAGAAGCATATAATAACCTAGTTGTAAAACAATAATACATTAATACACTAACTTTTATAATCTACTTCGTAATAAACTAGTAAGATCAGTATGACTAAACTTGAAACATAACATAATATGTATTTATAAAATCAATGAGAATTTGTTTATAATATGATGCCTAAATATGAAATGATTCTCGACTTTACATAAAACTTGTTAACGCAAAAGGTTAGCAAGTACTATCAAATTTCAAACCAAAACCATTTATCTGCCCGAATCCAAACGACTCGATAAACAATCGATTTTTTAAAACCAAAAACCGACCCGAACCGTAATTTAGTAACTCGAAATGGAACCGATCTAAATAACGTTAAACCGTAGAAGAACCGAACCAATTATAAACTGAACCGAAAAAGAACCAAACCAGTTTTAAATTGAACCGAAAAAGAACCGAACCAGTTATAAACTGAACCAAAAAAGAACTGTACTGTTTCTAACCCGAAACCGTTTCCAACCCGAAACTGTTTGAACTGGGATAAAAACCGTTTACACCGCACCGTTAACAAACCGCAACCTGTCTGCACCGAACCGTTTACTACCCGAACTGTTTACAACCCGAACCGAATTAAAACCGCTCAAGCATAAACCGAAACCGAATCGAACCGATAACTATTTAAACCGAACCGAAACCGACCCGTGAGACACTTAAACCGATTTCAAACCGACCGGATTTAATACCGAACTGATTTCAAACCGAACCGAACCCGAACTGTCAAACCGTTTTGACAGTGCTATGAAAGGTTGATAATTTCTGAGGGTTTGGTCCCAAAATCCTATTTCAATTATTTAATTAATTGTTTGATTTATTATTTTTCCTTGAAGTTACTAACGTGTGTATTTTGTTATTAGAAAGAGGTACGAGGCATCGAAGTAAGTAATTTAATTGCTTTATTGCTCTTTTGATATAGAAATCATGCTTAGAGTATTTTGTTGATTCCTAGTATCATCTTAGGATGTCTTTATGATTCCTAGTATCATGTTTAGGGTTAACTAATATTTCTAATATTATGTATGTTTATGATGCTTCCTATTTCTTTCTAATATCATGTTAGTATCATGTTAGGGCTAAAGATTTGATTTTTAATGTTTAGTGACATGCTAGAGTTTGTTATTAGTCTTGTTAGTATCATGTCTAGGATCTTGCTAATATTATTATTGCTTTGAGATTGAGAATATTATTATTATGATGATGATTGTTTTTATGTTGCTTGATACATATTTTTATTGTTATTGCTCGATCACGCCTTTTTATGCATGTTTATAGGGAATTTGTACTTGTAATCACGCTTAATAAGATAATTAATAATCTTGTTTAGGCTAATATGATTATAATTCAAGTGATCGGCAATAATAGTTTTGTTTGTGCATTAATATTCAACCAACATAGATTAAACAGGTTTGGGGTTAACCTATTGATTGCATGTTAGTCAGAAAGCGCACATGAATACGAGAAGAATAAAGTAGAGGCCTATTTAGGGCAGGTTCAATCTCTTTTAGGTTGGATTTGTACCTTCATCCCCGAACTTCCAGTCATGGTTCCAGACCTATTGGAGTTAACGATCTCCTAGATCGTTAAGGGGTGTAACCTTCACCTTGTGAACGGTTTACAAGTTCCTAAAACTTGTTGGCGACTCTTTTACTCTAGCTTCCTTCCCTTTGGACGCCACCATGCTTAAGTGTATGATAACAGTGGGGCTCAAGTGTGGGATGTTTGAAATATTCCCTACATACATCATCCTTGCATTTTAGAGGGAAAAAACTAAATAAAAAAGTGACACGTATGCAATGATGACATCAACAGTTGTTATTTTAGTATATACAAATAGATATTATAACGCGGTATGTGATCCAACTACACTCAATTTGTACATAACCCAAAATTGACTTCTTTGTAAGGAACTACGGAGAGTATGAAGAGAGAGACTTGCAAGGGAGTTAGGGATATGGGCTGATGAAGGAGTAGCTCGCTCGCTTGGGCTATGCATATAGGGTTGGGCTTTAATGTAAGATTCGTGGTTTGTTTGCAGCAACCAGTACCATTTTATATTACGTGATGATCCTTAATTATTTATGGCTAGACTCTAGTGTAGCCAACTATACCTACACCCAAACGCAACATTTCACTCCCTAACCCTTACCCCACTCACTACCCCACACTCCCCAAATAAAACCGCCAGTAACTTCCCATTACCCTAAAAACACACACACACACACACACACACACACACATATATATATATATATATAAGGTTTGAAATAATTATTTACTCCCTCATATCTCTCTCCCTTTTCTCTCTCATCCTCTTTCTCCATTTTCTCTCTCATCTTCTTTCTCCATTTTCACTACAAAACTGCAGAAATTTGTAAGTAAAATCGAACAAAATGTCCAACATTAGAGACGAAATTGCGCAATCGCAACATATTTCAACAAATACTAAGCAAAAATCTAAAGAGTAAGTATGTTTGCATGTTTAGATTAATTGCAAAAAATTTCAACAAAACCCTAATTTTTTGGTTTTTTTTCTGGGATGATGATTCAAGAAAACAATTGAAAAATCTGGAGTTGAAGAAGCATCAAAGTAAGTATTACTGATAATTTTCAAAGTATAAGCATAATTTTATTTAAATTTGCTCATATTTAAACAAGTTACTGTTTCAATTAGAATTTAAGAATGAAAGACACTAATTCTGAGACGATAATAAAAAATTTTGCACAAATGTAACCATAATTTTGATTATAATGAACAAAAAAAATATATATATAGAATATACAAAAAACGACAAGTGGAAAACATATAATGTCTAGAACTGTGAAGTATAATGAACAATTACAAAACACTATATGTTCAAATTCATATTATGTTATATGTGTGCATATATGTGTATACATATGATCAAATTTGTAGTGCAAACTTCAAGTTATATACCCCATATATATGTATGTGTATTACAACAATCTGATTTGAATATTTCTAGAGTGTAGCATGTACTTTATGATTGTTTATATACATTTACTGATATGTTCATTGTTACAATTATATTGTTCATTTCTAAATACAATATTGTACATTTATGAATTAAACAAAAAAAACGACAAGTGGTATACTTTCTAGATCTGTGAAGTATAATGAACATTTACAAAACACTTTATGTTCAAATTCATATTATGTTATATGTGTGCATATATGTGTATACATATGTTCATTGTCACAATTATATTGTTCATTTCTAAATACTATTTTGTACATTTGTCAAATGTAGAAAGATCATGTCAATTTTTATAATTCACAATATCAATTTACATTGTAGTTATGTACCATTTAAAGTGATACACTTGATGCAATTTGAGAATGGAAATCCTTATCCTATAATTCATGAGAGAAGAGAATGTTTTTAAATAGACAACAAATTGGATAGAAATGAAGTTATAAAAAAGTGGGAACCATATTTATTAGAAGACAACCTACATCCCAAGTAAGTTGATGTACTTACAAATACTCATATATGTAATATTTAATGTACAATCATTTAGTTTAATACATAATTGAAATTATTGAAATAATTTTTAAAATTTTAGTGAACCAAAAAAGTTGAAAGTGAAATTTATAATATCAAGATCAAGGCCAGAGACAAATCTATCAATGAGGTATAAATACTTCATAAAAATTCGATAATTTATTTTTATACTGTTTCATAATCATTCTTTTATATATTGACATTTAAAAATTTTCAGTGAACAAGAGAAGGAAATTTCAAAAGTTGAGGATACATCAATAAATCCAGGGTATATTACTTTAAATTAAATGTTCTATTTCAATATATTTAATGTTCATTTTCATATTACTTGATAAACATTTGCAATTAACTAATTCTCAGGAAAAAATTAATTGAAGATGTCCCACCAGAGATTGAGCCTGCAGCAGAGGATGTACCTCCACTTGAGTATGTAGCTCCACCAGAGGATGTAGCTCCACCAAAGGATCTACCTCCAGCAGAGAATCAGCCTACGGTAGGGGATGTACCTGCAATTGAAGAAACACATTCATACATAATTAGAAAGTATGAACATATATAAGTAATTAAATGTTTCTGCTCCCCTTTTACATTGTTAATGATCATATATTATCAACATATATTGACAGGAAAAAGAAAGTGTCAACTCAGCAAATACTCAAAAAACTGAACAAAAGGAGGAAAACAAAACATGTTGTGCCTGAGCAAACAAAGTCTATTGCTGCTGTTAAAAAGACCCCTACTGCTGAAAAGGCCCCTACTACAAGTGCTGCTGATGTTGAAAAGTCCACTGCTGTTAAAGCAGAAAAGTCCCCTGCTGCTGTTAAAGCAGCAAAGGCCCCTGCAAGTTCTGCTGTTGAAGCAAAAAAGTCCCCTACTGCTGTTAAAGCAGCAAAGGCCCCCACAATTTCTGCTGTTAAAGAAGAAAAGAACCCTACTACAAGTTCTGCTATTGCACCAGAAGAAGCTCCTGCTGCAAGTTCTACTGTTGCACCAGAAAAGAAAATTGCACAAAAAGAAAGCCACATAGGTAATGTACATATTTGTTAAATTAAATGTTCAATTCCATTTATCAATTACAATGTTCATTAACCATTTTGAAAATGATCAAAATTTATAGGTGTTCAAAAAACAACAATTATTGAAGATATTGTGATTGAGAATGAAACAGAGGATGAATTAGAAAGAGAAAGACAAGAACAATTAAACGTGACCGGGAGATGGCAAGATTATTGAGAGGTTTAAAACCTGATGAAGAGACAAGTTTGTCTCAAAAGAGTGAAGAATCAACACAAAATTCAAAGCAACCAAGGAGGAAAATGGTTGCAAGGAGAAATCGGAAAAAAAAAAAAAAAAAAAAAAAAAAAAGATGATGAACAATCACCAGCAACAAGAATAAGAAGTAAATCACAAGGTAACATAAAATGTATATTTTTGAATATAACAATGATCATATTACATGTAATGTTACATCTATATTAATCTAAAATAATTATATAAATAATGGTTATTTACAGATGTTAAGTTGCCTAATATATCAGCTATAGCAACAGCTGCTGTAGCAACTGCTGAAAAACAACCAGTAACGGGAACACCCAAAAAACCAGGGCATCCTCGTGCTGTAAATACAGTTGCTGAGAAACCTGCTAAAAGAACACCAAGAAAATCAGGGAGTCCAAGTGCTGCAGTTGCTAAGAAAACTACAAAAACAACAACAACAAAAATCAAATGCCCCTGCTGCAAGTTCTGCTCCTGCAGAAGAGAAAATTGAACAAAAAGGAGGCCAAAAAGGTAATGTACATATTTAAAACAATAAATGTTCAAATACAAATTAGCAATTATACTTACTTGAAAATGTTCATTTCTCATATTGTAATTGTTCAAATTTGTAGGTGGTCAGAAGAGGTCAGCTGCATAAGCCAAAGGCCCTGTGAAGAAAAGAAAAGTCATTGATCAAGTACCTTATGATGAACCATCAGAAGAGGAAGATGATACTGATAGTAGAGAATACAGTGAGGATCCTATTTTTATTGCTGAAAAGAAGGAGATAAGGAAAGTGAGGATATGGATGAGTTAGACGAAAAGAAACCAAAATTGAAAAAACCAAAGGCTGAAGAAAAAAGAATGGTGGTGTATGAGAAGGAACCAATAAAAAAGGTTGTGAATAGAAAAGAAAGGAAGAAAACTGAAGTTGCACTGGTTAAAAAATAACAAGATGATGAAGAAAGGAATGAAGAGGAAGAAAAAACCACTACAAGAGGAGGTCATGTCAAATTCATGCATTGGGTTAAGAAGATGAGTAAAACACAAAAAGATATGGTACATGAAATAGGACTGGGGCCATTGTTGGACATAGGACTACCTCAGCTTGACAAACAATTCAGCCATTGGGTTTTAGATAGCTTTGAAGTGAGTAGTTTGAGATTTGAGTTACCGAAAGGTGAAGCAATTGAGATTGAGGTGGAAGATGTTAGGATTGTTTATGGTTTGCCGATGGGAGATATTCCCATTGTTGAAGCCAAATCTGACAGAGCTAGTGAGGAATTTGGTTTATTCATGAAAAAGTGGAGACAAAAATGGCAAGGCAAAACACCTCCTGTAAATCAAATTATTGCTCAATATACAAGTGATAAATTCAAAAACCAAAGGCCAGCAGAGGAAGATTTTATCACTAACTTTCTGGTTATTGCTATGAATTCTTTGATGAAGTGTATTTCAAACAACCAATGCCATTTCAAGTTTCTGTTTTCAATGATAGACAAAGAAAAGATAAAAAAACTTAAATTGGTGTCAGTATGTTTTTAACTCTCTTATCAGCTGTCATGTTACATGGAGAAAGAATGGGAGCAAAGGATTTTACAATGGACCACTGCAATTTCTGATGGTAAGTTTACTAAGAACAATGCTAAATTATTACATGTTCATTTGCATAACAAAGAATGTTCATTAACCAAATATTAAATAACTATTTTGTCAAATTTTTTAAATCTTTTGTGTCAAATGTTCATTTTTGTTATATTAATTGTTCATTTATAGTAATGGCTTTGTTGCAGTTGTTCTACTTTGACAGAGTTCAATGATTGAACAAAAAACAACCAAGAACAATTCCAATCATTTCTTGTTGGACAAGGGATATGACACTTAAAAGGATAAAAACAGAAAATGAGTTGAGTTATGGATATGGAAAAATCCTTGCAAGAATAGAAGAAAAGCCTGAAGACAATCCTAAGGTACATAAATGTTCATTCATAAAATGAAATGTTCAATATTAAAAAATAAAATGTCTTATTCGATTTTTTATATGTTCTATAAATGACAGGTCTTTATGAACAAAATTTGTGTCATTGGTTAATGAAGTTGGTGCGTCTTTGGCAAAACTTTCTGCTAAATTGGTTAAGGCAAAAGAAATCTTCCCAGAAAATCAATTAGTGAAGAAGGTAGATGAAGTGTTAGGAAAGATGGCACAAGAACAATCAATTCTCAGCCAAGATGAAGAAATATATGTGTCAGAGGATTTTTTGAATGCCATTGCACAAATTGAGAGGGACCTTATAGAGGCAAGCGAGGCAGAAAAAAGGAATGAAGGAAAGGAGAAGGAATATAATATAAAGAAAGCATTCAGTTTGGGCTGCAACTTAACTCCCCTAACTCCAACACATGGTAAATATGTTACTTAAAATCTCAGTACCTAAATATTACAATAAAAACTTTTATTAAGTTTGAATTTATTTGTACACAGAAGCACAAATTGATCTTGCAGCCACGACTTCAACAACAACTGATGCAAATATTTCTTCTATGCCTGAAGAAAGTAAGTAATAATTATCAATAACATATATATATGTACATTTATGAAAAGTATAATGTTCATTTATAAAATAATAAGTTCATGTATTCTAAATGTTCATAATAAGTTCATATATTCTAAATGTTCATTTATAAAATAAGTTCATATATTCTAAATGTTCATAAAATGTACGTTTCAGAATAATACATGTTCATTTACGCTAATAAGTTCATGTATATTAAATCATCAGAAAAAGTTGGAGGTTCAACTTCTGAAGCACCTCAAGATGGAGGAATTTCAAAAAAAGGTAAAATGTTCACTTATATAGTATCAAATGTACATATTCATCTTTAATAATACTAAGTTAATGTATGTTTTAATGCTAATTAATACTAAAAGCAATAGACAAAGGTGGGGGTTCAAAATCAGCAACATCAGAAGAAAATGTTGAAGGAATTTCGAAGAATGGTACAATGTTCACTTATAAAACATAAATGATAATATTCATAAATACAATGTTCATTTCTAATTATAACAATTTTTTTTTTGCGGCATCTGGTTCAAAAAATGATGCAAAAACTGATGATCCCAAAACACCAATTGAAATGGAAATTGAAAGCAGGGAAACTACTGATGATTTTTCTAAAATCTTAGAATCCCCAGCATGTCCAAGTATTGAAGATGTCTTTGATGACTCAAACAAGAAAGGAGGAAGCAAGGGGTAAACCTTGAAGGTCTGTCTTATTAAAAATTATGTAATTTTTAATGGACATGTAGTATAAAATCAGAAGTGTAATTATTTTGGACAATTATGGTTATGTAATTAGTAATGGACATGTAGTATAAAATCAGAAGTGTGTATTTTGGTTAAGTTAGAATGAACATTTTAAACTATTTACTTTATGTATATTAATTTAAGTGTGTTAGTAATATTTTAAGTGTTCATGATTTATGATATTGTTTTAAAAGAGAATAATTTTAATTTTAATTTTAATTTTAATTTCTCTTCATTACTAACCATGATTAATATTTCAGAGAACACCAGGAGAAATATTTATATGCTTCAAATGTCAAGGAAAGGTAAATGATCATTACATATATACATGTTCTTTATAATTAAACTAAATAATCATTTATAATAAATGTTATATTCAGTGAGACAAAGAAGGATTCAAAAAAAGTTGAAGCAGAGAAGATTCAAATTGCCAAACACACAACAAAGGAAAGGTAAATGTTCATTTTATGTATATAAATGAATAATGTTCATTATCATTAAAGTAAATGATCATTTATAATTCACAATTTATTTAGTGACAGAGAAAAGACTTTGGAAAGCAAAAACTCAAACAAAGCTGAGAAAGATAAAATTGAGATTGCAAAGGAAAAAGAGAAAAGGTATAATTTTTAATTTACAAATATTTGTTCATTATATAAAAGTTCATATTTATATTAATAAATGTTCAAATTAACTCTAAACTATGACCCATGAATACAAAAGACCACAGAGAGAAACCCAAACTATTCCTCTTGCTTTCCGATCTCCGTACATGGTCAAGTACAAGGATTTGTTCAAAGATGAAGAAACAATGAACAAACTTGTAACTGACTTTGCTTTTAGTGCAAAAGATCAAAGGTAAACATCATTTACTTCTGAAAATTATAACATTATGTTTGTTGTAAAGTCATATAATTTTAAAAATGAAAATTTTGCAGTGAACTACTATATTACGATGGATTGAATTTGGTCAACAGGGGAGAGATGAAAACTCTTGAAGGAGATACACTAGTACTTAATTGTGTGATTGATTCATGGGCCACAATACTGAATCAAAAAAGGTCAAAGAACAAGATGTACTTCTCAACATTTCCACATGTAAGTTTTTATTTTAATGAAACATGTGTACATTGTTATATTAAGTGTATTGTTTAATACATATTAAAATGATCATTTTCATTATAAAATATGATCAATATTGAATATTAAAATGATCATTTGCATCATTTACAGCAAATTATGTGTGCAAATACAATTTGTCCTGAAGGATCAACAATGGAGCTTAGACTTGAATACTTCAGAGAAAGAATAAAAAATGAGTTGATGTTATACAAAATTAAAAGCGTTGTTGGATATCAACGGGTATTAATAAACAATATGGATTAATAATATGTTCATTTACGATAATGAGAACATATAATAATATTGTTAATTATGTACAAATTTTTTTTCCAGTGGCCATATCTGCACGTTTCTATCTTCTATGCATTGATCATGTCAATGAGACAATGCATATCATTGACAGCAGAAAACTGCCACAGCATCAAACAATTGCCACAAAGTATCAAAACCAACCACAATTGGTGGTAAGTAAAATTAATACTATTTTTAATTTAAAATAATACATTTATGAGAATATATTTTAATATTTATTTATATATGTTGCAATTAAAAGGATATGAAGATGCAAAATCTATTGAGAAATATAAAGTGGTTTTGCAGATAATGAAGTGGAGGAGCAACGAAGATCACACAAATTGCGAAGTATACATTATGAAACATATGGAAACTTTCACTTCTGATCCAAATGAAGAATGAGTTTGTGACTTAAAAGCAAACAATGTAAGTAAATTTCAATAAACAAAAAAATTACTTCATGATCACTTTGTAAGACATAATGATCATTTGTATAACAATTAATGTTCATATTTATAAAATTTATTTTCCTAAAACAGGTAGACCAAATCAGAAAGCTCCGAGTACAATACACTGCTCAACTAATGCTGAATAAAGGAAACAGGCAGTCTCAAAGTAATAGAAGAGCAGCAAGAAGATTTGCAACAGCTTAATAAAATATGTTCACGTATAGAGAAATATATGATCATACATGTTTGATGATTTTTATAGACATAATTTTTTTTTTTAGTAAAGATTGTTCACATATAAACAAAATTTATTAAGTTTTTAATATTGACAGATATTCAAGTTTTACATAATTATTCCAACATTATACATTAAAATTGCGAGTTTTGTATAAACTACTACGTTTATCAAATGGTCACTTTTGAAACCTAATAAAAATTTTAAAACTAATGACTATTTACGAAAGTAAATGATCACTTTCAAATACTAAATAATCATTTATAGAAAAGATAAGAATAGTTTTAAACAAAAAGGTTCACATTACATTCTTAATCAAATAAAAACAACTTGGAGCAACTTGAATCTCTTTAAAGTTGAGACAATTAAAAATGTTGATAGTTATAAACCAAAACATAATTGTATACTAATTTACTCTCCTATTTCCCATTTGTAGCCAATCTCTTAGCCACACTTGTATCGAAAAAAGCTAATAACCTATCATATTTAGTTGAAATATGTGGAGAACCGCCTTGAGTACTTCTTGGAACAATAGGAGCATCATGAACATTTCTTGAAACACTAGGAGCAACTTGAACATTCCGAGAACCGCCTTGAGTAATTCTTGGAACATTAGGAGCATCATGAACATTTCTTGAAACACTAGGAGCAGCTTGAACATTCCTTGGAACACTAGGAGCAACTTGAACATTTCTTGGAACATTTGAAGGATTTTGAACAATTCTAGAAATTTTAGGAGGAGCTTGAGCATTGGTTTGAGCATGCACAACTGTGGGAAATTGTACATTTCTTGGTTTCTTTGGTGAAAATTGAGCATTTGTTGGAACAGTAACAACACCTTGAGCAATATCAATATTTTTACCCTAATGATCAAATTCAAAACACTTAATGATCAAATTCAAGATACTTAATGAACCTATATGAAAATAAAAGGTAGATGAATAATATTTGACCTTCACAATACAGGATATGTTTGGATCAATACTAACGTTTGATTGCATAGATCTTTCTCCATATTCCTATAATAAAATAAATAAAATCAAAATTACTTAAAATTACTGAAATGTACAACTACAAATAAATAAATAATCATTTACATAATACATGTTCAAAGTCATTTGAAACACTATCATCTGATTCTTTAGAAGAAGAAGGGATAGCTTCTACAATAGCCGATTTTTTATTACCAGCCTTGAAAATAAAATAAAAAATAAAAATGTTTTAAATATTACTAAAATTAAATAAAAACCAAAATAAATATAAAAGAAAATAAATTAATATTTACCTGACCATGTGGATTTTTAATCGCAATCAACTCATTGGGATCAGTAAAAGAATTAGCATAGGAGATAGGACACCCATTCTCATCAAATTCCTAAGGTTAAACAAAAATGTTCAATTCTTGGACATAAATAATCAACCACAAAAAGATTAATGTCCATTATTACCTGAACAACTGCTTGACCTTTAGATCTTTTATAAGGAGTGTATACTGACTTTTTCTTCATCCACTGACCCCTGGCTTTGTTATAAGCCTTCTCTAAATTACTCTTAGGCCTATAATTCCTCTCACCAGTAGGCCTTGATTTTGGCAGATTCTGAACTTCATGATCAACAATTTCAATACCTTCAACCGGTTCACTAAAATCTATAACACCTATAACACTCTCAATCTTTTCTTTTAAAAGGTTTAAAAAACATTCAACCTCTGCTCTAGAATTCAAAGAGTGTTGACAACTTGTTACCAACTTAACAACTTTCCTTAGTGTTTGTGTCCTCCAAACACTTGTGGATACTACATTAGACTTCAATGTAGGTTCATCAAGACCATGACTACACATGGCAGCCTTAGTCCACCTCTTACATATATACTCATATGGAATCTTATGAACACAGTTCATGTGATAAATCTGAAGAGCATGAGAACAAAGCAAACCCATCTCACTAAACAACATGCATGTACAACATATTGCATGTGTTTCTTTATTCAAAACAACCTCATGCTTGATTATGTCTTTCCCAAGTCTCCACAAATGATAACAGTATTCAGGAAAATTCAAACCAGCATCCTTATAATCAAAAGCAGTACCCTTAATGAACTCTCTTCCTTAAAAAGCACATAACCTTGAATTGTATGCAATGATCTAGCATGAACAAGTATCCCAATGTATGCAAAGGCCAAATGACGATTACCTATGATTGTATTATAATCTCTCCCTTTTTCCTTGCTTCTCCACTCTTGAACCACATCAAGGAACACTTGATAGAAATCACATAGACCTTGTGTCTTGTTAAGCCTTTGAGAAACTGATTTGTTAGTTGTCTCACTACGTTGAGATGAAAGCACACCTCCCGACCAATGTTGCTTAGAAAAAGCTGGACACCGCATCTCTTTAATCTTATACAAATCACTTAACCAATCAACCTTTGCACAGTCATATTTCATCAACATTCTGTATATTAGACATGATCATTAAGAATATCAATAATGATCATTATGAATAAACATGTATAAATCACTAAATGTTCATATTCTGTAAACAAGTATAAAAATTCAAGAATAACAGATGTACCTTTTCCAATAATGCTCAAATTCAGCTGGAGTTTCACAGGACTTCAGCAAATAACCAAATAAATCAGTGAAACCATCCAAAGCTCTCAATGCCCCAATGTGTTTCTTGGAATTTTGTTCAATATGCCACACACATAATCTATGATGAACACTTGCGGGGAAAATATTTCTTATACCAGCTGCAATTGCTTGAGCTTGATCAGTTATTATTGTAATAGGACATTTCCTTCCCATAGAAGTTAAAAAAGTATCAAATAACCACTCAAATGATTCTGTTCTTTCATTAAGTACAAATCCCATGCCAAACATCACATTATTTGCATGATGATTCATACCAACAAATGGAGCACAAATCATAACATATTTGTTGGTCCTATAAGTAGTATCAAAGACTAACAAATCACCAAAGTAATCATAATCTCTCATCATCCTTCCATCTCTCCAAAAAAAACTAACCAATGCACCATTTTCATCTTGTTCAAAGTCATAATAGAAATCTGCTTCATCAATTTGTCTTTTTGCAAAAAATTTGATTAATTGATTGTTGTCCCCTCCCTCAAGTTTAGCTCTCTTTTTAGCCGAAATAGCATTATAAGCATCAAGAGCTGTAAAACAAAGGTTAGGAGACCCTCCAACCTCCTTCTTCAAAGCTCTCAAAGAATCAGAAACTTTAACTCTACCCAATCTAAGTGTAGAAATGAAATTAATGTGTTCCTTGGAAATATCCATTTGAGACCTTATTAAATGTCTCTTGTCAACATGAATCATTTCATGATTATGGACCATCTCATGTCTTGTACATGTATATACACCTAAACGATCAATATTAAACTGAATAAAAGCTAAGCAACCAGTCCTTATGTCAAGTCTCTCATATGATCTTTTATTCCTACACTTATCATCTTTAAAACCCTCATAGTACAAACAAATCTTTTCATAGAGAATGAATCATCTCTTCGCCTCTTACTTTTTCCAATTCTAATTCCAAAGCCCTTTGTAAAAGCATATTCATTAAATAATTCATAAGCCACATCTTCAGAAGGAAATTGCTTCCCAAAAAATTCAGAACTAGTTGCTTCTTGACAAATAATAGCATCCATTTTTTTCCACTACAATAATAAAAAATGTAACAAATGAACACATACAATAGCAATAATATTCAATTACATTAATGAATTTTATAAATAACAGTACAATAACCACATGTAAAATGTTAATGATTATTTATCATTACATAAAAGAACATCTATTTTGAACAAATAATAATCATTAAACTGATAATAAAACATATAAATGAACATTTATAATTACATAATTATGAATTACGTTACTACACATATGTAAACGCAAATGAACATATAATATGACATACATGAGCATTATATCAAATGGAATTATTTTTATACGACGCAAAACACTGATGAAATTAGTTGAATAAAACTATAGATATTCATATAAATGCACAAAATTGGAAAAAAAAACATCAATCAAATAATAACATTACAATAAAATAAAATAAAATCACAACAATGCAACCAAAACTATGAATCAAAAAATATACAACAAATAACAATTGATATACAACAACAATGCAACCAAAACTATGAATCAAAAAATATTATCAATAACAATTAGCAAAACAGAACATTATAAAAATTATAATTCATACAATTAGCAATAACAATTAGCAAAATAATGAAATCAAAAATTATAATCGAACAATTACACGCGGAAAACAGAGCATAATCAAAATTCATTGATTGAGTGACAAATTACTCACATTGATTCATAAACGAGTGGAGTAAACCAACTCTAGGAGGAAAAATAGAATCACAATCACGATCGAAAGCAATTGAGCTAGAATCACAGTCACGATCAAACGCAAATGAGCTAAAAATCTCCATGAAAGCAGAGAGAGAAAATTGGGGGAAAGTTGAAAAAATGCAAGAGAGAGAAAATGAAATCGGTAAAATAAGAGAGAAAATAAAAAAGGAAATTAGGTTAGGAAAATCATTATATAATTGCTTGAATAAAAAGTTAACAAAAATTAAAAAAATAAAATAAAATTACAAAAATGGCGGGGGATGAAAAACGACGTAGTAAGATAGGGGGTGTAAGGAAAGTTACCTAAACTAGAGTCTGGGCAAAAATTTGTAGGTGATCCTTTAATTGTAGGCTGTAGTTTAAGGGGAGTTGTTGTTACCTACACCCCTTCCCATTTAGTTTCCCACATTTTTTCTCTCCTCTTATAAATTGGTTTTCTTCATAATTTTACCAACATTTAAAATTTATCTCTCTTTAGACCATCTCCAATAGTGAGACTCAAGTGAGTATGTTTAAGAGAGAGAGTATTTTTTACAACGTATACCAATATGTTGGTATCTAAACTTAGCAACTCCAAAAGAAAGTTGTTAAGTTTAGGTACTCAACTTTGAGTTTCATTTGACAAAAAATGTGGGCTCATTGTCAATATTCTAATATATTTTGTAATTTATTAAAGTTTTACTTTTATTTATTTATTATTATTTTTTTAATCTTACAATATTTGATATTAAAAAAGAAATGGATTTGGTGGGCCATAAATTGAAAGTGACATTTGTAGATTTTATAGAGTCTCACCATTGGAAAATTAGACTTCACATGAGTTGCTAAATTGAGAAGTGGGTATTGTATCACCATTGGAGGTAAAAAACAACTCATTTTGTATTTCAATACTCAAACTTGAGTCTCATTATTGGAGATGGTCTATAATTATATCTCTCTCCTCATAATTTTATCACTATCTCTATCCTCATAATTTTACCACTTTTTCTCTCCTAAATTACCAAAACTTTTAAAAATTTCTTGAAAAATAAATCAAAATGCTTTTAGATCTCTACTTGTAAAAGAAGAAATCAATAAAGAAAATTTCTAAAAAAGAACAACCAACAATCAAATTGTAAGTTGATGATTTTGTTTATTTTTCGAAAAATAAAATCAAACCTTAACTTTTTATTTGCCTTATTCTTCAATAATATGAAATTTCAATAGTAGTAGTTCATGTTTTCTTATAATTTTACTTGATAATAATGGTTTCTTAAGATTATAGTAGAATGACGTTCTATATACTCTATTTAAAGTTGTTTTAACGTGTGATGTGTGTTATTAGCTTATAAAATTACTGGACAAAAAAATTAAAAATAGGGTTCAATTACCCTAATTTAATGAATAATTTGATTTATTTCATGGAATTATAAAAATATAAATTTAGTTCGTAATGGTCTTTTTTTTTTTTTTTTTAATTTATGGATGTTCATTTTTATTTTGGTAAATGTTCATCTATACATTAGTATATGGTCATTTACATATTAATAAATAACCATTAGATTCTTCACAGATCTAATAAGAATTTCAATTAGAGTTTGGGATTTCTCATAGTTTTTAATGGAATTGATTCTTATTATAATAATTGAATTATAATTGCAAAAAAAGTAATATCAAATTATATATTTATAATAACTAAAATTAAACACTAATTATCAATTTGATTTATGAAATTAAACCATCAATTATTATTTAATATTACTTATTTTGTCACTTTAAAATGTCATATGACAAATTTTCGCTACACTAGTAGAAAAATATAAAAGAGTACCGTTCAAAACCCCCCTATAGCACCGGTTTTGAATCGATGTTCATTTGAGGGATGCCAAAAATCTGAAAAAATCGCACCAGTTCAAAACTGATGCCAAATATTTGGTTAACCGGTGCCGAAAAAACCTTTACCGCGTTTTTTTTTGGTATTAACCGGTGCCCTTAATGACCAAAAAAAATTAAATTTTATTTTATTTTTATTTTTATTTTTATTTTTTTGCATTTTTTCACTTAAATTGACATATAAACACAAACATATATATAAACTTACATATTTTCATAAAAAAAAAGGTTGGAATATTATAATTTTCGTCCAAAAAAAAAGGTTACACACAAAAGAGTAACATATGCAGTTGCACAGTAGCAGAACAGGTGAATAGAAGCAGCAGAACAGGTGCACAGAAGCAGCAAGTAGTAGAACAACAGCATTATCACCCTCCATTCCTTCCATCCTCCATTATCACCCTCCATTTCTTCTTTTGTGACAAATTAACAATTTGAACAAGAACCTACACAAATCAGAGTAAACAAAACATAAATCAGATAAACAAAGCAAACCATTATTTGGAATAAACATTTTACAAAATTGGCAAATGATTTAATGTATTTATTGCCATTTCATAGAATATTCTTCAATCATAGGAAAAGTACATATCAACACTACTAAATTTTAAATTCTCGTTTTTTTTTACCAATAATAATACGAGTATCAAACAAATGATAAACCTCAGTATCTTAAGTATGGTTAATTTAGTTTAAGGAAACACAAGACTAAACTAATTCAATAAAAAATTGATGAAAAATTCAACATATATTCAATTTACATAAATTAGCATTGCAAAATAAGCCCTAAAACAATACCCAGAACAAGGTTATAATCAACAACTCAAAATTAATTCAATAGAAGAGGAGAAAAAAAAATAATAATAATAATATCTTTAGAAGCAGTAGCAAAGCTTCTGGTCCATGATAAAAGAACAAGAAGAAGTTAAGAATGGCGGCAAGTGTAGAAACTTAGAATACAGAGACACAAAAACATTCCTAGTTATAGTAGTAGCAGCTGCAGCCTTGCTTGGGAAGCTGCAACAGCAGCCTCAGCAAGGCAGCAGCAGCTGCAACCTTTCGAGGCCAGCTGCAGCAGCAGCCTCAGCAGGGCAGCAGTTGCTGCAACCTTGCCAGGCCAACTGCAGCAGCAGCCTCAGCAGGGCAGCAGTAGTGGAACCCTTACCAGACCACCTGCAGTAACCTCGTCAAGGCAGAGCAGCAGTAGCAATAGCACTAGCAGAGCAGATAGTGAAGCAGCAAAGGTAGAACAGTCGGCAGCAGGAGGGAAGCAGCATGGCTGCATATTCAAGTCATTCAATAAAGCCAAAACACAGCACATAAAATCAAATCCAAAACTAATATAGGAACTAAAGCAGAGGAAACAAAGAGCAACTCTAAAAATTCACATTTAATAGACCGGACCTCAATTAACGCAACACTACAATTTGAACCCAAAATAAAGTAGAAGCAAGTGAGCCATTAAATAGCACCTGAAGCACTCCAAAATAGCACCTGAAGCAACCTCATTAAATAGCACCTGAAGCACTCCAAAATAGCACCTGAAGCAACCTCATTAAATAGCACCTGAAGCAACCTCAATAACTTGCAGCTTAAAGCACTCCAAAATCTTCATTAAATAGCACCTGAAAGCATCGAACAATAACAAAACATAGCAGAAGTGGTAAAATTTGCTAAGCACTCATTAAAGAACTCAAAAGTTGTACTCATGCTTCAAAAATACAGTACTTCAAACATAGCAGAATTGTCCATTAGGGAATCAATTTGTTCTGGCTTTTCAACCAAAAAAGGCAGAGGAGGCCTTAATTTAGTTATCACAATGCGCTATAATAAACTGTCCAAATGTGGTATTTATTAACAATTTCAAGTTTATAAATCTGAAGCCAATTCCAAAGATGCTTGTGACTATCTCCAATTTATTATATGCAAAAATAAAAAAGCAATCAACCAAATACCTATGACATACCTGTGGATTGATTGGCACCGCTATAATTAGAAACTACAACAACCTTCACGAGGCCCTTCACAACAGCATCACCAAGACCGTCAATGTACCCTGGAATGTAATCCTTACAATGAAGTAAGACTGCTTGAACACAAAATGTGGAGGGTAAAAATTTCAGCTCAGAAATTGAATTGAACTAGATAGAGATATTATTAATGAGCAACCTTCATTTCCCCATATTCCAGGCCTGAATCATCACAAGACAGTAATTAACTGCACAAAGAGAATAACATAGATATTTTCCATTTTCTGTAAGATCATGCTTACCAGTGTAGTTGATACAGCTCCACAGAGGAGAGTTCTAGGCGACTGAGAGAATCCATTTAGGCTTTGACAACACTTTCGCATCCTAATCTCCATGGCAATGCAACAAACTTAGTTACAACTGCAACATCCGTCTTCGGATCCTTCTTTTTCCGCTCCTTGATAAATCTATCAAAGAATTTACTCCGAAAAGGAAAAAAAAATGAATTTTCATGAAATATCAAGATAACAGACCAGAATAAAAAACTCTACACTTCAGACTTCAGAAGAGCTCTACTCTAAAAACTCATCCTAATACACTGAACCTCAATTAACACACCAAGAACAAAGAGCAACCAATTATCACACCAATCAATCCACCAACTCTATATAATTCAAATTAATTTCACCCAGTCTAAGAATTTAGAGTACCCACAAAAAAAAAAAAAAAAAAAAAAAAAAAAAAAAAAAAAAAAAAAAAACAAACAAACAATCAATAAACAAGCTCATAATCCAATATCCACCACAGTCAAATTTCAATATCCAAATTAGAAATCAAAACCCTAAATAACTTGAATTAGGGAATTGAAAACGATTCTCAAATAAAATCATCGATTCTAGAAGTAATTCGACAAAAATATAATGCAAAGCTAAATAAATTAGAAAACCTAACCTCAAATTTCTGATTTTTTGCTCGAAATTGATTTGTATTTGTTGTTGTTGAAGAAGCAAGAAGATCCAATTGATTCGAAATAAAACGCACCCACAAACCCTAACCTCCATTATTGTTGATTCAACAAATAAACAATGGCGGCGATGATGGTTGTATTTGGTTCGAATCGAAGCCGTTCTTCGAAGGGGAACGAGAACGAGGACGCGGTGGTTGTATTTGTTTAGAGCAATTATTCGCGGTGGTCGTTGGAGGACGTGGCTGTGGTGGAAGGGATGGGTTTTGGTACAGGTGGCGGCAGTGGTGGAGGAAGGTGGTGGATTCAAGAGAAGGGTAAAATGAAGAGGAGGGAACCAGAAAGAGAAAGAAAAAGCTCGAAAATTTCAGATGGAGCTCGACGAAAATGAAAACAGAAGCGGGAAAGAGAAGGAAAAGGGGGGAAAGAGAAAGAAAAGGGGAAAAGAAGGGCTCTTATAAAATAAAGAGAAATAGAGAATATAAGAGAGAGATATATATATGGGAAATTTGTCTAGAACTACCCGCAAGATAGGGTGATTTGTTAATAACTACCTTTTTTTTTTAATTGTTTACAATTACCCGCAAGATGGAAAACGTTTGGGTAGTACTACCCAATAACGTTTTCCGTCCAATTTACACGTTAATGGGGCCCACCATTAACTTTTCCCACCCAATTTACTCCCCCCAACTACCTTTTCTTTCTCCTCTAATTTTCCTCCATTATCACTCCACTCTCTTCTTTTACTCTCTTCAATTGACCTTCAACCTTTCTGACCTAAGCAGCGAATATTCACCATCATCTTCGTCCTTTTTTCAGAAATTTGCAGCCCTACCATCCCTGTCTTTGCTTCATCTTATCCCAGGGTTTTTTGTAGTCCACGAAGTCTCTAGTTTAGGTGGAATGCCACAATTGCACTTGTTTGGATGAAATTGCATAGCTGAATGGTATGAAGAATTGGACATCCTACAAATTAAAATGTCAATTTAGTTATTAAAATGCTTCAAAATTCTATCTCTAAGCTAGCATTACTGATTCACATTACTCAATTTACCCCCCAAACCCTAGAAATCAAAAACCCCCCAAATATTATTGAACACATAAACCCTAAATTAAAACAGTAATTTAAACCCTAATTCTTGTAATTCCAACCAATTAAAACTTGTAAACAAATGCGAAAATCAATGAATTAGAAGGAAACTGTGAGAGATTACATGCAGTTGTCTTCAATTGCTTGAATTCTTCAATCGGATTTTTGACTGTTATTAGAGGGAAAGGAATTAAAGAGGAGAGAGGAGAGAGAAAAGGTAGTTGGGGGGAGTAAATTGGGTGGGAAAGGTTAATGGTGGGCCCCGTTAACGTGAAAATTGGACGGAAAACGTTAATGGGTAGTGCTACCCAAACGTTTTCCATCTTGCGGGTAGTTGTAAACAATTAAAAAAAAATGGGTAGTTGTTAACAAAACACTCTATCTTACGGGTAGTTCTAGACAAATTTTCCTATATATATAGATGATAATTGCATTATCTATATTCATTCACTAGTATAGCACCCGTGTGATGCACGGCTTACAAATCTTGATACTCATATTCATTTCATAAAATTTTAAAATAAAATGATTTAATGAGTTTTAATAAATTTACTTATAATATGTCTTAATCATATGTTTTTAACCCTAAAAAAATTAAAAAAAATCCTCAAAATAATGATATACGAAGTACTACTTGAAAATAACCTTTTTTTTTAATTCTTAATTTTTATGGATAGATTTGAAAAATAATTCAACGAACTCAATGAATTAACAATCAATGTCCATATTAAGTCATATTATTTCCCTCATTTCTACTTGAGCCATTGGCCACCTCATTTTTTTAATGGTTTAGGGGATTTTTCTCTATGGATGGTCACATCGTTTGCCTGGGGTTACTCGAGTTACTCAGTCAGAGGTTACTCAAGTTACTCTTGATCGAGTAACTCCTCAAGTAACCCATGACCGAGTAACTCGTAAACCCTGACCGAACCCCTTGAGTAACCCCTGACTGAATAACCCCTCAAGTAATCCATTACCATGTAACCCCTGACCGAAACCCCTCAAGCAACCCATGACCGAGTAACCCTTGTCCGAACCCCTAAAGTAAACCCTTATAGAATAACTCGAGTAACCCATGACTGAGTAACCCCTGATCGAGTAACACCTTGAGTAACCTTTGACCAAGTAACCTTTTAAGTAACCCATGACCGAGTAACTAACCCCTAACCGAACCCCACAAGTAACCCCTTAGTGAACCCCTCAAGTAGCCCCTGATTGAGTAACTCAAGTAACCTCTGATCGAGTAACTTGAGTAACCCCTGCCACACGATGTGGCGAGCCAAACCACATATAAACATTTGCCTTTTAAATGGCTATCTCCGTCCTCTAACTCAATATATTTTTGGAAAAGTTTGCCATTATAATAACAACATGATCATTGTATATTGTACTTCGTATATCACAAATAATCTCGTATCTTTTTTCTCCTCTATGGCCTCTTAATATAAAGCTTTTAAAAATAGAATTTTTGATCCCATCACTTACTACCCTAATTTTATTACATGATGAAATCACCTCATCATCACCACAAATCTATCGCACCTTCTACAACCAAAAATTTACCCGACTAACAATCTACAAAGCCACTAACTTAAAGCTTAGTAAAAAATATAATTTTTTTTTTCTAAAATTTTAACCTCGCAATGATGTTTAAGCTTGTCAATTGTTTGATTATCTGTCTTTTTTTAATTTTACGTAATCATTTAATGTTTTTAATGCATATATATAATACTAAGTAAAAAAATTAAATATACAAGCATATAAATGAAGAAAAAAATGCATATCATTCTTACATATCACCGGTGACGACATATACAAAATTTAAAACATATTTTTTGTGCGGCTAGTCACACCGTGTGATCTCTTGTAAAAAAAAACGGAGTAACCCCTATAACACTAACAAACTGTCACACCGTGTGACCGCTTGTAAAAAAAAAACGGAGTAACCCCACTAACAAACTAACTCCTATTATATTGACAGAGTAACTTCTAAGGCCCTGTTCACTTCACCTTATATTTGCTGAAATGAAAATATTTTTACTAAACTAAAACTATTTTTGCTGAACTTAAATTGTTTTTACTGAACTGAAATTAATTTTTATTGAATGGAAATTATTTTTGCTGTTTTTATAATTATTATTATTATTGTTTCTCTATTATATTTCTTCTTTAAAGTTATTGATTTTAGTGAATTAAAATTAAATATACTAAATTGAACTTATTATACTAAACTATATTATTTTTACCGAATATTATATCTTTAAGGTGAAGTGAACAGGGTCTTATTATACTTATTTGTGCAAAAATTAAGTATAATAAGACCGTATAATAAGACCCTGTTATACTTATTTTTGCACAAATAAGTATAATAAAACCTTGTTATACTTATTTTTGCACAAATAAGTATAATTATACTTATTTAGTAACCCTTAAATAACAAAGTACCACATTAACAAAGTAACAACTATAACACTAAGTGGGTAACCCCTATAACACTAACCGAGTAACCCTGTGATAGTTGGTTATACACATATAAAATAAGTACCAAAATCTATATTAAAAATGAGAATTATAGTTTTTTTTATAGGGTGGTACACTTATGTGCCTCATATTATTATTTTTTTTATATGCATTTATTTATGTCTATTATGTAAATTTATATTCGATAGATAATAAAATCATTCTTATGCACACTCAGTATTCATAATAGATACGTATACCTAGTATCAAGTATAATATTATCCCTATATTATTCATTCCATGAACTAACTGTCTAACTAACAATACCCACATCTTAAAAATGTAGATTGTAGATATTATGCATGAGTGTATTGTAATATTAGTTGTCAAATAAATGGTTTGATTACAGGTGTAGCATAAATTTAAAATCCTATTATAATATTAAGAGATTTCGGGTTTAGGAATTTTGCAACAAAATATTGTAGCCAAAATTGAATCAGCAACTTTAGTGTGTTGCTCACCACACGGTGTGACAAACTGAGCTAACACACGAGTAACCCTTGATGTGACCAGGTAACCTCTGACCGACCGAGTAACCCTTGATATGACCAGGTAATCTCTGACCGACCGAGTAACCCCAGATCAAGTAACCCCTAACCAAGTAAACCCTGAGTCCCTGGCCGACCGAGTAACCCCCAACCAAGTAACCCCTGACTAACCGAGTAACCCCTGACCGATTGAGTAACCCCTTATTGATCTGACCATTCATAAAAAGAAATGTGGCTAGTTACACGGTGTGGCCACCCACATATAAAAGTTTGTGAAATTGAACCACATGTAATTTTTTTAATAAAATAGGTATGATATACCTAAAATCATTAGAAAATTAGTAATATATCAACATTTTTTTTGACAGAATTATATCAACAGTACACAATTGGCTCACAATGTATATATTTTAAAAACATAATTAACAATAGACTACTATTACAAAACATTTATCAAAATCAATTCGTAGTATATCAAATAATCAATCAAAATTCATAATTTTGTGATCGATTTTTAATTAGTGGTATATCATTTTTATATACAGTGTTCTGATAGTAGTTTTAGTCAATTATTTTTTTGATTGATTTTTTAGTGTAATATCATTTTTCTTAATGTTACATGTTTTTAGACTAAGATTCGCGAAAAGTAATCATATCACCTTCAATAAATGAGTATATACAATGTTTATAAGTGCATAAATATGTAAAATGATCAAATTCAAGTAAATAAAAAAAAATATGAAAATGCACTTGTCATAATTTTTTATTTTGACCACGTGTTATATAAATGCACTTAAGATTATGTATGTAGGATACAGAATTATTTACTATAATTAAAGTATAGAATATAATTCAACATCTTTTACAAAATTAATCTGCTACTTAATACTACCCTTGTTTTCCTGATTTCTATCCATTTACAATTCCTAAGGTTAAAGTGAAGGTAGTACGAAGTATATTATTTACTATAATTAAAGTATAAAAATATAATTCAACATCTTTTACAAAATTAATTTGTTCCTTAATACTACCCTAGCTTTCCCGAGTTCTATCCATTTCTAAGGTTAAAGTGCAGGTAGTATATTACGTAGTATATTTATAAAATTATTTATACAAATTAGGCCCCGTTCTTTAGAGCTGCTCTGCTCTGCTCTACTCAGATCAAATCTGCTCTGCTCTATTCTGCTCAAAAGAAATCTGCTCTGCTCTGCTCTACCCTGCTCTGCTCTATTTTTGTTGTAGTGTTTAGAAATATATATGCCAATTCACTATATAAATTGGGATGCATCTATATAAAGCAAAAAAAATATTTTACAAATATAAATTATTTACTAATATAATGCATCCATATAAAGAAAAATGAATATTTTACAAATATAAAATATTTACTAATATAATGCATTCATCTAAAGCAAAAATAACTTACATTAAAAAAAAAAAAAAAAAAAAAAAAAAAAAAAAAAAAAAAACTAAAACAGGGACACGTGGCAGTCATGGAGCTAGTGTACCCTGTTTTAGTATAGTATATAGATTTCATTAGGTAATCTATATATATACATGATGTGAACAATGTAACCTATATGGACAATAAAAAGTTCATTCAAAAGGGGGTTACAATATGAACTAATGACATATGGGGATTACAAAGGATGTTACAAAGATACTTAAAATAGTCATAAAAGAGAGAGTTATAAGATATAATGACCAACCACAATAAACATACTTTATAAAAATCCCCCGTGGATGGGCATTATCTAAAATAGATTTAATGCGCATATATGCTGCCTCGTTAAAAACCTTTCCAGGGAAAACCATGTGGGAAAAAACCATGGATAAGGGAAAAAGAGCGCGCAATTACTCCCCCAAATTATTATATCACTGAAGATCTTTGAGACGACGCAATCCAATACGATAAAATAACTTTTTAAATGTTGCGGTTGGAAGAGCCTTAGTGAATAAGTCTGCTGAATTCTTACTTGAACGAATCTGTAATACATTTATATCTCCATTCTTCTAAAGATCAAAAATTGGGGTAAGATGTGCTTTGTTTAGTCATCTTTGATGTATCCTTCCTTAAGTTGAGCCATACAAGCCATATTATCCTCATATAGAGTTGTTGGTGCCTTTTTCCCAGATGATAAACCACAAACTTCTTTTATATGTTGAATTATCGACCTTAACCATACACATTTACGACTAGCCTCGTGAATTGCTAAAATTTCAAAATGATTGGAAGAGTAGCTGCAATGGTTTGTTTCATGGAACGCTAAGAAATGGTAGTACCACCATATGTGAACACATATCCAGTTTGTGTCGAGCATTATGAGGATCAGATAAATAACCTGCATCTGCAAAACCAATCAAATTTTCTTTGAACAACTTTGGGAAAAATAAACTCATATCCTTCGTACCTAAAATGATAACGAAGTATATGTTCAATCCCATTCCAATGCCTTCGGGGTGGACATGAACTAAACCTTGCTAATAAATTAACTGAAAAATGATATGTCGGGTCGTGTATGACTTGCAAGGTACATTAGTACTCCAATTGCACTTTGGTATGGCACTTTAGGACCAAGAATTTCTTCATCATTTTCCCGAGGTTGGAACGGATCTTTCTCTACATCAAGTGATCTTACAACCATAGGGCTGCTCAATGGATGTGTTGTATCCATAGAAAATCTTTTAAGAACCTATTCTATGTATGTTGATTGATGCACAAGGATTCCGTTCTCTAGGTGCTCTAGTTGTAACCCTAAGCAAAATTTTGTCTTTCCAAGATCTTTCATTTCGAACTCTTTCTTTATATAATTGACAGTCACCGAAATCTCTTCAAGAGTTCCAATGATATTCAAATCATCAACATACACTGCAATTATAACAAATCCTGATACAAATTTCTTTATAAAAATACATGGGCTAATAGAATCATTCTTATAACCTTCTTTTAACAAATACTCGCTTAGACGGTTATACCACACACGCCCAGATTGTTTCAATCCATAAAGAGATTTGTTCAATTTAATACAGAAATGTTATCGAGAACTAGATTCTGCTGCTTCTGGCAGCTTGAATCCTTCTGGGAGCTTCATGTAAATGTCATAATCTAGTGGGCCATATAAATAAGTTGTGACTACATCCATAAAACGTAAGTCAAGTCCTTCTCTTATTGCCAAACTAATCAGAAATCTACAAGTAGTTGCATCCACCACAGGAGAGTATGTCTCCTCATAATCAATACCAGGTCTTTATGAGAATCCTTGTGCATAATCGTGCCTTATATCTTACAACTTCACCCTTTTCATTTCTCTTTCGCACAAAGACCCATTTATATCCCACTGGCTTTACAACTTCAAGTGTA
This sequence comes from Chenopodium album, assembly GCF_948465745.1. Classification (NCBI taxonomy): domain Eukaryota; kingdom Viridiplantae; phylum Streptophyta; class Magnoliopsida; order Caryophyllales; family Amaranthaceae; genus Chenopodium; species Chenopodium album. The sequence continues at coordinate 49,414,694 of NC_137843.1, forward strand.
CGGACTACAGGTCCGAATACTTCTCTTTTTCTAAGAGATTTTAATTCTGCTTCAATTGCTTATTTCCATTTTAGCCAATAATTTCTTTGTCTACATTCTTCAAAGGATTTTGGTTCATGATCCTCATTATTATCCATAACATATAATGTTACATTGCATGCAAAAAGATCATTGACGTCGATTTGATTTCGGTTCCATGTAATTCCAGACATGATATAATTTGTTGAAATTTCTTCATTATCAGGTACCTGAATTTCTTCCTATATCATGTCTAAATTCTCTTCTGGAGATCCTTCGGAATTGTTTCTTCAATTTGACCATCATCAATCAATGCTCCTTTTCTTTTCCGAGGATTCTTATCCTTGGAACTTATTGGTCTTCCACGTTTCTGACGTGGTTTTGACTCATCAGCAAATTTATTTTGTCCTCCCGGGACATCTATTTTAAATGGAGCATTTACAACTAGAATATGTGACTTAGTCACTCTTTGGGTCAGTAAACAAGTCTGGCAATTGATTTGCTAAACTTTGTAAATGAATTATCTTTTGAACTTCCAGTTCACATTGTTTAGTTCGAAAATCAAGATAGGATAATGATAATTCATTCCATTTAATTTCCTTTTCTAGCTCTCTCTTTTCTCCCCCTAATGTTGCGAAAAGTGACTCGTTAAAATGATAATCTGCAAAACGTGCCGTAAATAAATCCCCTGTTGTAGGCTCAAGATATTTAATTATTGACGGGGATTCAAACCCAACATATATTCCCTACCTCCTTTGAGGACCCATCTTAGAGCGTTGTGGTGGAGCTATTGGAACATAAACCGCACATCCAAAAATTCTTAGATGGGAAATATTTGGTTCTTAACCATAACCAATTGTGATGGGGAGTAGGGATGTCAGTGGGGTGGGTCAAGTAGGAGACCCGCCCCATCCCCGTCCCACTAGGGCGGGGATGGGTCTCGGTTTGGCAGGTGGTGGGTCGAGGATGGGGATAAAAATCATATGCGCCATGGGTGATGGAGCGAGGGTGGATTTTAGGTTATACCCGCCCCATCCCCACTTCATACCCGCCTTGCCCCATCCACCCTACTTCGTACCTGTTCCATCCTATAGACACCCAAATGTGTCTCCCCAAAACCAAACCCAGTGATGAATACCTTTCACGTCATTTGATTGTCGAATGAGGTGAAAGTGTGAAAAGTCTAGTGATGTGGATGTTTTTATTAAAATATCTCTTCTTTCTGTTTTTGAAATTATTTCTTTTCTTACCCTATTTTATGAAAACGTGCAGTCCAGTTTAGTTTGGTCCATGATAAGGGTCCAATAATGGTTTAGTTGAATGGGGCTCGAGAAGACCTTTCCAACGATATATTATAAGCCCAATTCCGATGAATAATGAGGAAATTATGGCCAAAATACTAAACCGGGCCCAAACCGGATTTTACCTACGACCCAATGATCATGTGGAGGGTCCAAAGGTTTAATCCCATTCCTAAAATAATTAGGATTTAATTAGAAGCTTCTATGGTTTTCTAAAAGATCTTAATTATCCTTTTTGAAAAGATAAGATCATAGAATTTGAAATTGAATAAAACTTTCCTTTTTAAAAACTTTCCTTTTTTAAGTCCTAATTCTATTCGAATTTAAAGATGTTTAAAGAAAGTCAGATATTATTTTTGTGCCTCATAATATTTATCCAAATCTTATATGGTTGGATATATCTTGAAATTATCTTTCCGATGATATATTATAATATTAATTCTAAGCTATAACGAAAAAGATATGAAAGGAATCCGAAACTCTATCCAAAACTGACACCGTCCCACTATTTCGGCCATATCTTTTTATATATAAAATATTTTAATCTGATTCTAATAAGGTTGAAAAGTAGACTTCAAGATCTTTCTAACGACATATTATATGACTTATTTGGACTTTCGGATCAAAAGTTATGATAAAAACAAAACTCGCAAAAATCGCTGACCAGCGAGTTAAACAGGTTTAGGGTTAACCTATTGATTAAACATGGGCAACGGGCCGTGCCGTGCCGCCGCAGGCCGTGCCGTGCCGCCGCGGGCCGTGCCGCGGTGGGGGCGTGCCGTGCCGGCGCCGCGGCAGGCCGTGCCGTGCCGTGCCTAATTTTGGCACACCCCAGCCCACGGCACGACACGACCCACGTGCCTGGCGGGCCGCGGGCCAAACCGTGCCTTTTTTTTTAAATAATAAATGTAAATAAAAAACGATATATATATATATATATATATATATATTAGTAAAACTTAATTTTATATAAATAATGTGATTAATTTATGTTTATGTTAATGTTAATATATTTTGTTTTGAACAACTTTATTTTAATTAAGGTTATATAAATTATTTATCTAATTATGTTTAAGTTTAAATAAACAAATAAAAACAATTTTATTAATTTAGCAAAAAACAACAATGCATATAATAAAAAAAAAATTACGAGTGCGATAATTCGAAAACACAAAAAATTGAAGAATAACTTAGTTTATTATATGCCGGTAGTCGGTACGATAAATCGATAATACAAATAATTAATGATAATTAAAAATCGTACAATATTTGGTGAATAACTTCATTTATTATACGGAATACGAAGTTCGATAATACAAAAATTGTACAATAGTGTATAATGTAAATATGTAATAATGTAATTATTATTCTTCATCTTCATCTTCGTCTTCTTGTGGTTCAAGGTCATCGGCCAATTGAGTTGATTGAGAAGTATGAGAACTAAAAGAAGTCGACGTTCCTTCATCGTCGTCGTTTTGTGTATAAGTACGATCTTGAGAACGAGTTTTGGCATCCAACCAATCCTTGAAGCAAACACACATTTCAAGTGTTTCGGGTTTTAGTCTTGTTCTTCTATCGTCTAAAACCCGTCCCGACGCACTAAAAGCTCTTTCGGAGGCAACGGAGGAGACTTGGATAGCAAAAATATCACGAGCCATTGCCGACAAAATTGGATGTTTCATGGTTTGTGATTTCCACCAATCAAGGATGTCAAGGCCAAACTTCTCTTCATCGTCCATGCCTTTCATGAAGTCGTAACTTAGGTACATTTGCAACTCCGAAACATCGCTTTGTGTTCTCCTAGTTGATGTTGATTCCGTACCTGAAAACTTGGACATCATGTTAGCAGCTTGTGCAAATAAACCTTTGGCCCGTTTACTTACGTTTTTGGATGTTTGAGAAGGGGCAAATCGAGACACGGTTCCATATTTAGTTTCATAAACTCTATATAAAGAGAAAAACTCATTAGTCACCTTATTTTTAAAAGTTTCAACATCATCTTCCAAATTCATGTTACTATAATAAATATCAATTAATAAAAAAGTGCCATCATATTTTTGCCTAGGATCTAAAATAGAAGCAAAAATATAAATCATAGGAATATCAGTGTAATATTTACGCCATTTTTCCTCCATAGATGGAAGATATCCATGATATTCATATTGTGATCGATGTTCGGCAAAAAGTTGTGCAAGTAAACATGCATTGCTAAGAAAAGAATGGGAACAAGGATTATATACAGAAGAAAAACAATGTGTCATACTATATAGTAATTGTAAAAACTGCATATATTTTTCACAATTAGCCCAATCATCTTCTAGTAAAGCACATTATGGAAATTTCATATTATAAAAAAGTGTTAAATCAACCTTGTACTCCATTGCCCGACTCAACATTCATAGGTGGAGTTCCACCTAGTTGGACAATCCGATGCTATTTTTATAGTCTTTCTCCTTTGTTTCCTGCAAAAACCTTTCCATTCTTGATATCTCAAGTTAGAGCTATTAATAGACATAATAGCATTCCTTATTTTGTGATAAAATGGACCAATTGCTTGTGTTCCATCCTTCACACACAAGTTAAGAACATGATAAATGCATCTAATATGAAGTGCTTCTCCATCTAATACTAAATCGGTCAATTGGGGTTTAACCAAATTCGCACTATATGTCATAGAAGTTGCATTATCGAAAGTCATAGACATAATTTTATCCCTAAGACTATATGCATTAATGGCTTCCATTAAATGATGAGAAATGTTAAGGCCGGTATGAGGGTATTCAAGCATTTTAAAATGAATTATGCGTTTTTGTAACAACCAATCATTATCCAACCAATGACAAGTAACACATAAATAGTGAAGTCCGTATCCACTATCCCATGCATCGGCAGTTAAATAAACTCTACTAGGAAGATTAGCCAATTCATTTACTAATTTCAATTTATACTCTTGATAATTCTTCATGGCAGCAGATCGAACGGTTTTTCGGGAGATTTTTTTTGTGTTTGGGTTGTAGTGCTCGGTTAATGTAGTTGTTAACGGCATCATTTTTGGCGAAAAGAAAAGGTTGTTCGGCATGTACAATCATTCTCCCAAGTTCATCCCTATCTCTCTCATAACTATAAATGAAGCCTTGTGGATGGAAATGAGAAATTTTGGGTTGGGTTGGATCATTAGATGGTCCACCACATCTTTTTGAATGTCTACTAAGGTGTCCCGTCCCTCCCTTGGTATCGCCCGAGAAAATTTTACTATAAGTCCGACACCGGGCTTTGGTTCCATTTTTACTCAATTGATAATGTGCCCAAACTTCACTCTTTCGGTTGGTTTGAGCAAATTCCTCTTCGGTGCACCACTCTAATATGTTAGGATTTTGGGTGTTAGGCATTTGGGTGGATTGTTCACTCGACTCGGAGGCTTGTGTTTGGCTACCTTGGTTACTAGGAATAGAAAATTCATGTTGTGATCCGTATAAATGAGGTGAGAAATGGGTTTGTTGAAATCCCGAACTAGGCATAGTCCAAGGAGCCATATCATTTTTTTGTTCGTGCCCTCCCGTGGTTTGGGGATGAAAGAAAGGGGTGGAAGTGTTTGGAAAGGGCATGTTAGGGGAGTGAAAGGGCATGTTAGGGGAGGGAAAGGTGTTAGGGGGGGGGGCATTGAAGTGTTTAGGTTTGGTGATTCCCTACGTTTTGACTTGGCTTTTCTAGAGGAGGAGGAAGTGTTCGGGTTTGATGCCATGATATTTAATAATAATAACAACAACAATAATAATACAAATAACAAATTAACAATAACAATAATAATAACAATTGACAACAATAATAATAACGATAGCAATAAGAATTAGTAAGTAGTTTTTATATAAATTAAGTTTTCAAAAATAATTATAATAATAGTAGCTTACTTAGGTCAATGAGATCCCAGGTAGGAAAGGTTAGGAACGACGTTGTCCAGAGCCCAAGTCCCGCCTTAGACAGATTTCACTAACAATCTAAATTATCCACAATAAAAATAGAAAGTAGTTTTTATATAATTAAGTTGTTCCAACTTCTAAGAAAACAATAACAACAATAATAACAACAACAACAACAATAATAATAACAATAACAATAACAATAATAATAATAATAATAATAATAATAATAATAAATAATAATAATAATAATAATAAAAAATTAAAATAAAGTTGAGTTAGATCTTACAATGACGCTTCAATTGCTTTCCCAAATTTATAATTTCCCGATCCCAAATTTATAATTTCCCGAGTGTAAATATAAGAATTTTTTTTTTTTATAATTTTGGTAGTAGACTAATAAAAGTAAAAATGTAAAATTTATAAGAGAGTAGGAATTTTTTTTCTTTGCACAAAAGAGAAAAAGAGTAAGATTGTAGGAATTAGAGAATAAGAAAATTAGAGAATAAGAGAGAAGAGATGAGTTGATGAATTGTGAAAATTTTGGAGGAAGAAATGAGGTATTTATAGGGATTTTGGGTGGGAAAAATGGCCGTTTTATAGCCGTTTTAGAGCCATTTTATAGCTGTTAGAAAACGTCTACTTCCCACGGCTAGGCACGGGCCGGCCGCCGTGCCGTGCCGGCGTGCCGGGTACCGTGCCGCCCGCCGTGCCCGTGCCGTGCCCGTGCCATTTTCCGAACTTTGTGTTCATGGCACGACCCACAGCCCACTGGTGGGCCGCCGTGCCGTGCCGTGCGGGCGTCGTTCCGGGCCCGTGCCGCCCGCGTGCCGGCACGGCCCGTGCCCACCTTTACTATTGATTGTATGTTAGTCAGAAAGCTCATATGAATACGAGTAGAATAAAGTAGAGGCCTATTATTAGGGCAGGTTCAATCTCTTTTAGGTTGGATTTGTACCTTCATCCCCGAACACCAGTCATGGTTCCAGAGCTATTGGAGTTGACGATCTCATGGATCGTTAAGGGGTGTAACCTTCACCCTGTGAACGGTTTACAAGTTCCTAAAACTTGTTGGCGACTCTTTTTCTCTAGCTTCCTTCCCTTTGGACGCCACCATGCTTAAATGTATGATCACAGTGGGGCTCAAGTGTGGGATGGCTTGAAATATTCCCTACACATCCCCACTTCATACCCACCCCGCCGAACTTCATACCCTTCCCATACCCATATCCATATATATTATTACATATAAATATCTACTTTTTTTTGTTACTATTTTAAATATAAATTAAGTAAAATAATATAGTAAAAGTATAATACTTTGTAATAGACTTAAATTATAAACAAAAAAAAATGTGTTTTAATTTAACAATGATTTTTTTTAATCATTATGATGTTATATAGTGGCATTTGAAAGGTAGGGATTAAGCGGGTCTTAGGTGAGGATTAGGTGGGTGTGGATATCCAAGTGGGGGGTGGGCGCGGGGATGGTTTTGGGATTGTACCCGCCGGGGCGGGGATGGGGATGAATTTTGGACCCGTCGCGGGGATTGGGGTGGGATGGGGATAGGGATGAGAATGTTATGCGGGGATGGGGATGGGAAAGCCAACATCCATCCCGCCCCATTGACATCCCTAATGGGGAGAACTTGTGATAATTTGTTGGCCTGATGCGAATTAATGCTGTTGCATGTAATATAACATGTCCCCAAGCAGAAATTAGGAGATTGGATTTCATAAGCAATGGTCTAGCAATTAACTAAAGACGTTTAATTAATGACTCTGCTAAACTGTTTTGTGTATGAACATGCGCTACAGGATGTTCATCATTTATCCCAATGGACATGCAATAATCATTGAAAGTTTGAGATGTAAATTCACCTGCATTATCAAGCCGAATAGTCTTAATAGAAGTATCTGGAAAATGTGCCTATAACTTAATTAATTGGGCAAGTAATCTTGCAAATGCCAGGTTACGAGTTGATAACAAGGACACATGTGACCATCTAGTCGATGCATCAATTAAAACCATAAAATATCTCTATGGTCCACATGGAGAATGTATGGGCCCACAAATATCTCCTTGTATGCATTCCAGAAAACTAATTAATTCAAAATTAATTTTAGTCGTTGATGGGCGAATTAAGTAGCTGGAAGACATGGAAATAAGGGTATCATTTCCAGAATTTTGCCAAACCTACGCTTCTTGAAGGTGAAGTTTACAAATAGAACGATTCCTTCCGTCGTGTATCCCCGATTCTGAGCAAGCAGCTCATGAAAAATTATTATGAAGAATCTGCTGGCTATTCAAAGAATGTCCACATGAATTCGTAATTATTTTTCACATCATTATTGAATCGGGATGGCCTAACCGGTCATGCCAAATAACAAAATTATCAGTGCACTTCTGGTTTGCTATAGCATGAGTTTCAATAGTATTGATTTTTGTGTACTACAAACCATTGGAGAATGTAGGGAGTTTCTCCAAAACATGTTTTGTGCCTTGAGTTGTATTCGTAATTTGAAGGAATTCATTATTTTCCTCATTGATTGTCTCAGTATGATAACCATTGTTGTGATGAAAAGTTTAAGATACAACAGCCTGTACCTTGCTTGGTACAGACAAAAAGCGCGGAAAGAACATATAGCTATTTTTGTAAAGAATATACCACTGTTTTTTAAAGAACATTTAATAGTTTTGTAAAGAACATCCAATTTTATGTTTTTTGTATATCTAAAGAACATCTGTAATATTAATAAAGAACATAAAAATATTATTTAATGAACATTATTTTTATATATCTACCATAATTTTAAGACAAAATTCAATGAACATTTCACAATAAGCAATGAATATTATATCACAAATAAAAGTTCATTACACTGGCAATCAAAGAACATGGACATATGTTCTTTTCACGTTTTTTTGGTGCAAATATGTTCTTTTTACTTTAGGTATATGTTCTTTACATTATTATAGTATGTTCTTTTCCCTACAGTTTTATGTTCTTTACATTTGTATAATATGTTATTTTTACGAAATGGTGGTACAATGCAAGGTAGCCACACCTGTAGGAACCACACACTGTTGTTGTGAATATCCTTAAAACTTAATAAATTTCTTTAAGACAATAGAGAGTATAATGCATCAATTATTTTAATTTCAGTTCCCCAAGGCAACTTTATAGTGGCTCTTCCGGAGCCTTCAATGATATTTGTACTACCCGATATGGTACTCACATTAATCCTTTTCATCATCAAATGAGAGAAATATTTTTTATTTTTAAGTATTGTATGAGTAGTTGCACTGTCAGCAAGACATAATTTTTCACCATTCATAGCAAATTGAACTTGAGTAATATCCATGTTCTTCATAAAATAAAATATATGTCAAAATATTAAGCATAAAAAAATAAAAATAATAAATCAATAAAAAAAAACCCAAATAGTTTATAAATTCATAAAACATATAAAGTCTTTATTACAACCATAGAAATTAACATAAGTAAAATACTAGATAAAGTCTAATACTTAAAGGTGACACAAAATAATATAAATTTAATTATTCCCTTCCGGGACAGTGAAGAAATCAGCAACTTCTAAATGAGGTGTATTGCCAAAATCAAAATTATTCCCTTCTGGGGAAGTAAGAAAATCAGCAACTTCAAAATGATTTGCATTGCCAAAATCAAAATCACCTTCACCATTTTTAAGAACAAGGTTTGCCTCAACATTATTTCCTTTCTTCAATGATTCTTGGTAAAGTTCAACAAGATGCTTTGGAGTTCTACAAACTCGAGACCTATGGCCTTTTCCCTCCACAACGGTAACATATATTGGTCTCACTTTTCTCTTTATCATCCCTACATTCCCACTTCTGGTGGGAATGTGAATTTGTGAAATGGCCTTCACGACCTCTACCTATCCACATCTAGACCCCGGCCGCACCATTGGCCACGACCGGACCTCTACCTCGACCACTACTGCTGGAATGGTCTTTGTTTTTAGTTTCTTTCCCGTTATGGGTTGTCACATTCGCTTCAGGGAATGGAGTAGAGCCAATAGGACGTGATTCATGATTTTTCATTAACAGCTCGTTATTTTGCTCAGCCACAGGAAGATAAGATATTAATTCAAAATATTTTAGAAAACCTTTTTCTCTATGTTGTGTCTGCAGGACAATATTACTAGCATGAAAAGTGGAGTATGTCTTTTCAAGCATTTTTACATCAGTAATATTTTCTCCGCATAATTTCAATTGAGAAGTTATTTGAAACAAAGTTGAGTTATATTCACTAACAGATTTAAAATCTTGCAATCTCAAATTCAGCCTTTCCTTTACATTACTCCAAAGGATTTGTGGGTCTTTCACAATTAAATATTCATTTTTAAGCCCTTCATGGAGGTGATAGCGAAGGAATATCATGACATTTGCCTTACCTTGAGGTGTTGCTTTATTACCCTTCTTAATGGTTTCACCAAGCTCTTTAGCATCTAGGTGTATTCAGCATCTAACACCCATGATAAATAATTCTTTCCAGTGATATCAAGGGCCACGAATTCAAGTTTGGCAAGATTTGACATTTTCTCTATATAAAATAATATTCAAAATTAGATCTCATAAAATATCAAACATATACATATCAAAACATAATGGTTGATAATAAAAGTGTAATGACAAGGTAAATACATAACTAAAATTAAGCAGTAACCAAATTATGCATAATATAAAGGCTTGCTAACCTTCAGATCCTATATTAATATGTATGATAATCATATATACTTAACCAAACAAGCAAACTAGCGAAACACTTATCAAGAGTATTGCACGGATCATTATAAAATGTTGCACTAAAATAAAGTCATAATAATATATTAAATCAGTAGCAACCATAATAAAATATAGTAGTGTGTACATGATTATAGAGTGTACGTGATTGTCCATAACATTGAAATGATTATAGCAAACATATACATGCGGCATAACAATGCAGTATACATATAGAAAACATATAGTAACCCCTATATTGTCATGATTATAGCAAACATATACATGCGGCATAAAAATGCAGTATACATAACAATGCGGCATAACAATGTAGTATACATGCGGCAAAACAAAGTCATGATTATAGCTAACATATATATGCGGCATAATTCATTAAAAATTGTATGAATCTATATATATATATATATATATATATATATATATATATATATATATATATATATTTATATATATATATATAAACAAACTTACATAGATGATTTTGTGCCTTTGTTATATTATTGTAATATGGTTTCCTTCGATTTTCGATGGCTAAAGCAATGGTGCTGATAACGTGTTATAAAATAAGGAGAAATAGAGAATATAATAGAGAGAGATATATATGATAATTGTGTTGTCTATATTCATCCATTTCATTAGGCCATCTATATATATACACATGATGTAAACAATGTAACCTATATGGACAATAAAGAGTCCATTCATGAGGGGGTTACAATGTGAACTAATGACATATGGGGGTTACAAAGGATGTTACAAAGATACTTAAGATATTCATAAAAGAGAGAGTTACAAGCTATAATGACCATCCATAATAAACATACTTAATAACAAGGGCGGTTTTTTTTTTAATTCGCATCCATTTGGACCGGTGCCATTTCAGTAATTTCGCATCGGTTTGGTTTGAACTAGTGTGATTTCTATTATTCTAAATCCCGCATTATTTTTTTCCCACCGGTTTTTAAGAATCGGTGCGAAATCCTCGATGCGCAAATGTTTTTCTACTAGTGCTAGTATCTATCATAAATGTTCATTTTAGATGGAAAAAAATATCATTTAAAATGGAATTCATATTCATTTATGATCATTTTCATATTAATATATGTTCATTTAAATTTGATACATGTTCATTCTCTTTACATTACATGTTCGTTCTCATATGAAAAAATGTTCATTTGTATAATACAATATTTATTTTTATATCTAAGCATATTCATTAGTTTTATACTTTTACATTCTCATATTAAAGATATTTGTTTCAATTTTTAATACTTGTTTGTTATTATATGTTAAAAATGCTCAATCTAATTTTTATATTTGTTCATTCTCGTATTGAATATGTTCATTTGACTTTTGGTGTATGTTTATTTTTATGCTGAAAGATGTTCATTTAGATATTAATATTTGTTCATCATCATATTAAACTATGTTCATTTTCTAGCAATGTGTTCAAATTTGTTTTTGTGAATGATTCAATTGTCATATTTTTTTTAACGGAAGTGATTTAAATGTTCATTTAGAATATAATACGTGTTCATTTAGATTTTATACATTTTCATTCTCATACATATAGTGAAAGATTTTTATATCTTTATAGTATGTTCATTTCCGAATTCATAATTGTTATTCATGCATAAATGTTCAATTTTGAATCCTTATATTTCACATACTTTTGTTTGGAATGCGTTGCTATTATTATTTTATTTTTTTTAAAAAAATTTGATCAATCTCTTATTTTACAGGATAATCAAGTAAGGATGTTAAAGGCGACAGGTATGTGAGGTATGTGATTAGAGCTGAGGTGCAACAACGAGGATATATATATATATATATATATATATATATATATATATATATATATATATATATATATATATATATATATATATATATATATATATATATATATATATATATATATATATAATACACACACACACTTTATTATACCATATGTAACAAATAATGTTCATTTTGCAAGACACATATGTACATTTGGTTCACTTTCATATTTATGGAACAATTACATGTAATAGTATAGCTATATAGAAATGCGTCGTTATTGTAATTAAATTAAATTTATTTTATATTAGAAATTATTATTTGTTAACGTCTTATTTAAATAAATAGAATTCTAAGACGTATGTATTTGCATACATCTTACTATGAAACTTACACACATAGCTCTTGAAATGAACATTTGATGAAACAAAAATGAAAATATGTTGAAACAAGAATGAACAAAAATGAACATTGGATGATGCAATACTTCTTATAATAAAAAATGATTTGAACGCAGTAATCCTTATAAATAAATTTGCTCTCGTTATTACTTATAGAAAATTCTTAAAATTCAATTCAAAATATATATGAATTTGAACAAAAAATTCCTTATTATAAAAATGAACATCTTATGATACATAAATGAACATTTTAATAAAAGTTTGCAGAAAATTCGTAAATATAAACGAACGGGGGCAGAGCACGCGCAGAGGTTGAGGGAGTGCAAGCAGTGTTCCCTTTCGTGGGGTGTAGGTGAAAATTTGTCGTTTAAGAGAGGATGTCCATTATAAAAGATTTGTCTCATCCTCATACCAAGCCCCCTAATTCAACTCTTAGTCCAACTATATTTTTTTTTATTTTTATTTAAAAGAAAATTTAAACTTTTCATTTTTATTTTTGTCAAATTAGTTTTGAGTTTTTGACAAAGTTTCATACGGTCACAAAGTTAGGGCCTACTTTCTCTCACATATTATCTAATATTATATCATATCCATAATATATAAAGTTGGTCTCGCAGTCAAGGGACGAGACAACGACACTTGACATTTCAGTTTTTCGCCAAGTGTCACACCACGTATGCGATAAATAGGTATTATTGTGACACATGATATTAGGTAAGTGAAGTTCGGATAATTTTTCAAGATAAAATTGTTGTATAGAGTTTTATAATCGATATACATCTATTATTTCATATATATACAAAATGAATCCTAACTTTTAACAAATATCTATAACTCATCGGTTCTATTTCCATCATAAATTTCATTTTATGTTCTTTAAAACCAGATCCATATAAAATATATATAATTTATTTTAAAAAATGATAGAGAATTAATGAAAATACGTTTTAATCAGAAAAAATAATTATAGTTTTGGTAAAATACTTTCAGTTCAATAAAAATAATTTCAGTTCAATAAAATATAATTTCAGTTCAGTATGTCTAACTATCCCGCATTATTAAAAAGGATTATATGACCGTACTTAACATTAAATCCAAATTCTTTATCTTAAATTTTATCAACCATGCATCTGGGCATCGCCCAAGTTCAATAAAAGTAATTGAAGTTTGGTAAAAACAATTTCAAGTCAACGATAAAATATATATATCTATTTACAAACAAAACTATAAAAAGTATACTATTATTATATAAATATACAATATGATACCTTATGTCTAAATATTTTGCATTATCAAAAGAGATTATATGATCGTATTTAACATTCAAGCCAAAAAAAATTCAAATTTTTTTATCAACAATCCGGGCATAGATACAACGAATATGTAAAATAACAAATTTTATCACATAGATACAAAAAATGTTTGTTTTAAAAGATACAAATAAATTATGCATTGTACGGGTTTCATCTAGTTAAATATAAAATGAGAAGATATTGGGTGGGACTTGCAGGCTTGCCCCACCAATGGTTGTGTGATACAATCCCAAAATAATTACAAAATAATCACTACCTCAACTTAACCCAAAACTCCCATCGTAACTCAACTATGCCGCCCACCTATACTTCACAATTTAATATGACTTATATGTTGTACTAGTTTTGTGCCTGTGCAATGCCCAATTTTTTTTTATTTTTTTTTATTGAATTTTAAGATAAATTTTTAATCTATATGTCATATATTAAAATGTATCATTGATACTAAATTATTTTGAGATAACTATCAATTAGGTTATTTTATTTTATTTTACTTAAAGTTATCAAGTAGGGTTATTTTTATAAATTTGAGTAGTATATATGGAATTTTCTTAACATTCATCTTTTTTCTAGATTATTACAAACATTATTTTTCTTATATAAGCGCAGCTAAAGGGGTAGGGGAGTGAAAAATTGGTGTCCAACTCTGAGCTACGCAATTGTCCATTACAGTTTAATAATTTTAGGAATATTATTCTTATTAAGGATTTCAATCTATACTATATACTAAAGTAATCACCATAATTATTCCAAAAGTACACGTGTTACATCTAATGAATATTAGTACTCTCTCTATATCTTTTTCTTGGTTACATTTTGATTTTTGACACTATTCATAAGATGAGAAATCTCTCTAATTTATGCTCAATATATAAGACATAACTAGTTTTTGGGCCCGGGCGATGCCCCGGATTATTACATGGAACCGATCAGTAATATATGTTGTAACTTATGATTCAATTTTCTTCTAATTAAATTTGTTGTTCATAATGTCATATGTTATATATTAATATTTTGTATTCAAAAGATCACATAAAAAATCACATAGCTTGGTGGTAAGACAATTAGTTCTAGAATTAGAGGTTTTGAGTTCAAAGCTTGTGGTGAACTATTTTTTTTTATTATTATAAGTGCATGACATGTAATGAAAACAAATGGAAAGGAGAGCCACGTGGCGTTATGAGTAGTTGCATGGGTGACGTGGCGTAATGAGGAGAATTTACGTGACACATGGACGTTGTTAGAAATGCTTTTTTTTTTTTATTTTTTTATTATAAGTGCATGGCATGTGATGTAAACAAATGGAAAGGAGAGCCACATGGCGTTATGAGTAGTTGCATGGGTGACGTGGCGTAATGAGGAGAGTTTACGTGACACGTGGACGTTGTTAGAAACGCCTTTTAATATATTAGTATAGATGTAGTCATGTGAGATATAGTTTGATTCCTTTTAACGAGTACTTTATTAATATACAATCGCTAGCTGTAATTTTTACAAGTATGCAAAAAAGATTAGTGGTCAAATAAATGCATTAGAAAATGTAAGAAATCAAAACATAACCAACAAAAAATATGCGGAGGAAGTGCTTTTTTTTTTTTTTTTTTTTTTTTACAAAAAAAATTACCTAATATACCTAAATCATGAAGGGAACTAGTTGAGTGTATATATGGATTGAATAGATTGCCATACTGGTAAATAAGAAATAAAATAGGGTGTGATGTCAAATAATAATCTAATATATATATATATATATATATATATATATATATATATATATATATATATATATATATATATATATATATATATATATATATATATATATATATATATATATAAACATAGTAGGCATTTTTCAAGAGCATTCGGCGCGCCACATACGCAAAGGTATTATTTTAACCAATTAAAAAATATATTTGTATTTTATTTTAGAATTAAAAAATTTACTTGCCACATAAGCAAAAGTGACGAATGAGATTTAAAATTTTTGCCACGTAGATAAAAACGACGAATACTGATTTATTAAGATTTAAATTATTTTGAAACTAAAAATAATCTTTTTTTTAATGATGATCTTTTGATATTAGGATTTAAAGTTAAAAAAAACAATAATTATACATGTATTATATACAAACACTTTTAAATAAATATTTGAAAAAGGAAAAAATATTTTAAATTTTTTTTTTTTAAGAAAACGTTCAATCAAAAACCAATTTTTTTAATACAAACATCTTAAAAGAAAAATTAAAAAATTAATAATTAACCAATATTCTTCAAAAAAAAAAAAAAAAATAACATTCAATTGTTTTTGAAGATAACATTAATGTTCAACTTTAAAAAAAAATTTGAAAAAATTGATTTGTATTTTATTTTAGTATTAAAAAATTCACTCGCCACATAAGCAAAAGTGACGAATGAGATTTAAATTTTTTTCCACGTAGGTAAAAACGACAAATACCGATTTATTAAGATTTAAATTATTTTGAATCTAAAAATAATCTTTTTAAACAAATCAAAAAGTTTTTTTTTAATCGTATATACGATATTGATAATCATTTTTTTACGGGGGTCATATGGTTTATATTGTGATTAGATGTTGCTAAATCTTAATCCAAATTAAAACACTCCATATAGTCGTAATTCCTATAGTGCTTATTTTAACAAAATTTTCATATCCTTCTCTCCTATTCTCCTAGATGTGTATACATTTGATTTAGAATTTTAATAGTTTAATGATTATAGTTAATGGTTAACATCTTAGTTTTAAAATAAAATTATATTATATTTAGATTAGGTAAATAACAAAAAACATACATCTTAGAAAATAATGAATAACAATCAACCATTTTTTTTTTGTTTACCATAAGAAAGCTTTGATACACTTAAATTTTAGATTTTTAATTATCCTAATGTGGAGTAATCTATCTATTGTAAATATTTAAAATAGGGATATTTTAAGGTACCAAGAAAGATAAATTATGAGTTTCAAGATTATTATATGAATAACTCCTACAAAATGGTATATTAATAAGGTTTTAACCATATGTTTTGAATGATATATCAACAATAATATCTTTTATAAAAATATATTAGCATTAACATATAAAATAATATAGCAAATTTTGAGTGATCTATCAGCATTAATTTATAAGATATATTTTGAGTGATATATTAACATTAAGTTATTATAAGATAACTATTCTTGAAAAAAAAGTATAAGAGAGTATTATTATAATTAATTATTACAAATAATAATTATAAAATATTCAATGTTAATTTGATTATTAATAAGACCCGTGCATCGCACGGGCTTCTACCTAGTAATAATAATAATAATCTAATCATATAACTAATATATAAAGCTAAACTTTTAGCCAGGTCACGAGACATCGACATTTGGCGTCTCAACTTTTCGACTAGTGTCGCGCCACGTTGGACCGAATTCTATTTGGATATTGTTAGTTTAGACTTTAGAGTTTTATTTTCGATAAAATACGAATATTTAAGGTGTACAAATTAAATTATAATTTTATTCAAAAAAATTTATTAGATTATAATCCAAAAAATTATCATATAAATTTATTTTTTATATCATAATTTTTTTTGGAGCGAGGAAAGTAGTTCAAAGCGTAAAACATCCATTTATAATATATACTAATCGTTTAAAATTATATACTTCACAATCTACTAGAATTTTATTACTATGTAGACCTGTCAATTAGGGTCGGGTCATGAATCATCTCGAATTAGGTCACTTTAGGTTACGAGTCAAGAAATGTTCACCCTTGCCTAAAGTTTTGGGTTCGGGTCAACCCAACGAGCTTTGAACATTTATTTTATTTAATTTATTTTTTGCTAATTTTTTTTATTTTTTTAATGTATTAAATCGAACATTTCCACCAACATTATTATTAGTCATTACTTGCCTACTAGATAGCAAATCGTCAAAAAAGCACATCAATTCCTAACTAAATTTGTATCAATGATATATTTTAAAATTTGACTTATAGATTAAAAATTTATCTTAAAATTCAATAAGAAACCCGGGCATCGCACGGGGCACAAAACTAGTATATATAAATAAAGTAGGAATTTTTGGAGAGCATTCGGAGTGCCACATAAGCAATATAATTATTTTAACCAATAAGAAATTAGATTTGTATTTTAATTTTGAATTAAAAAATTATAATGCCACGTAGATTAAAATCCACGAATTAGATTATTTTAATGGAAAGATATAGAGTAAAAACATAGGAAAAGATAAATTAATTAAATCAATATATAAGAAATAAAAAAAATATAGGAAAAGATATGGAAAAATTGAAAAGAATAATCCCACCTTTTGGCACATCTTCTCAAAATAATCCCACCTTTGCGTATTATAGAAATAATCCCACCTTTGTACCCCATATTCTCAAAATTATCATTTTTCATTTATTGATCGGTTAATTGAATTGGTAACCTGTTTTAAAAGGTAATTTGACACGTGTCACCTTTTAATTAGGTTTTATAAATAATTTTGTAAAAAATTAAAGAATAAAAAAAAAAGCTAACCTTCTTCTTCTTATTTCTCTTGTCAGAGCTCCTTCTCCCTCGCATGAGCGCCCGCCGCTGATTAGTCAGACCCAGCTGTCTTCCGGAACCACCAAACCCAGCCGGCCAGCCGCCCTTCTTGATTCCCTCCAACCAATTCACTACCACATCGTTTCTCCGGTCATATTCTTGACACACCCACCTCGAAGAGCTCGTTCTCGACATTAATGCTCTCATGGAGTCATGGGTCCCATCCCACCCAGCTTTTTCGAGTTGATCGCTTTAAGAAGATTGGAAATTCAGGGGAATCAACTCACTGGCGAGTTCCCTGAGTTGAGTCGACTCAGTTCCCTTAACTCCCAGCGAGTTTCTTTACTCGCCCGAGTCTCCAACAACCATTGTTATTAAAATCTCGATTTAAATCTTAGAATCTTACGATTTTACGATGCACGTATGTCATACGATTCGATTTATGATTCTACCCGATTTTATATATTTTTCTTTACTAGCGAAATCCTTATAAGTTTATAACATGTTTATATTAGTTTTTTAAATATATATTGTCAAGTATTGATTGCTTAATGGGTAAATAACTACTCGTATTATCTATCAATAATTAGGTTTCAAACTCATAATTTCAATATATTTAATTAAATTTAGATTTGACCACTTAATTATGAATGTCGGTAGAATCTTACGATTCTACGATTCGATGTTATGATTTGATTCTGATAGCCCCTTTCGATTGAAAGTAGAATCCCGAATTTAATAACTTTGCCAACAGCTATCTCCGTTGTCAAATTTCGCCGTTGAAATGCTCAGAAAATAGAGCAACGATCCATGGAAAAACAACAAATATGAAACCTCAAAGCTTGACCTTGGAGCTTGACTGAAATGAAATCAATGGTAATGGGTGGGAACGAGGTTTCCGATTCAAACGTCATAGCTTGCTGTTCAGGAGAGTTGTAGGATTTGGGTGGGCGTGGTTCAGGTGGCAGGGCGAGGTTGGGGTTGCATCTTAGGTGGTCAGCTGGTGGTGATGGTGGGAAGTTGGTCAATTCAGTGGTGATGGGTGGTCATGGTGGTTAAATAAAGGGCGTGAGGTGGAAAAAGAAATTAAAAAAAAAAAAATTAACCTGTAAAACAGGTTGAAGGTAAAAAGGTTTGTTTTGAGAATATGAGGTGTTAAGGTGGGATTATTTCTAGAATACGCAAAGGTGGGATTGTTTTGAGAAGATGTGTAAAAGGTGGGATATTCTTTTCAATTTTTCCAAAAACTAGGGTGGCCTACGCGCGCGATACGAGCGAAAGAGTTAGCTCTTGTAGAGAAGTTGTATTGGCGTGTATTTACACCTTTGGTTTGGGTGGTAGACCTGCTAGTTTTAATACATACTATTTGGTTTATGTGCCTATGCGGTGACTTTGTAGAAGTATAAAAAAGCCACTAAAATCTTTTATGACAATTATCTTTTGAAACCCTCAAAAGTTTGACACTGTTATTTTCAAATAATTATTAAATAATATTTTATTGATTTGCATCCCATCATATCTTAAACTTTTGTTAGTGTAGAACTCTTAATTGATTTGCATGATTCAATAATGCCTAACATATTTTTCTTCAAATAATTTTTTTTTGAGCTTTGGTCATACGGAGTAATAATATGTGAAATGTTTGTTTTAGCTAAAAACTTAATAATCTAAGTTCTTAATTGTTCTAAGACCATCTAATATCTATATCTATGTCTAATACTAAATCAATAACCACTTAGTTATATTTTTCCTCGTAAATTCTCTCCATAATTAATACTCCGTACCAGTCTAGTTTTTTTTTTTCATCGATTTTCCTTGATTTTAGGATTTTTATGTTCTTTACACCTCTTTGATAACATTTTCTTAAATATCACTATTTAATATGAATCTCATTTAAGAACCATAATGTTATTTATGTGTCATCAAACAATGTACAATTCACAAGCTAATAAATCTTAACTGTAGTGTTGCAGTTAAAGGACGACAAAATTGTAAATAAGAAGAGCAACCACAGAGGAATAAAAATAAACAGTCTCTTGGTAATAAACAGTCTCTTCGTAAATACAATTTTTTTTTTATTTTTAAATAATAATAATAACATATGAAATATAATTTTTATATTAAAAAAAGGCATTACAAGTTTTTTGTTAAAAAAAAAAAATTTGAATTAATTAATGATATGTTTAATGAAAAAATACATTAAATATATTAATGAGGGAAAAAAAAGTAAATACACATTTTTGTACATATTTTTGAGGGTATAGTTGGTAGCACACTATTCCTAAGAGTTTTTTTCTACTTTTTATGAGGTAGGGATAAATCTCCAAAATAATATTTATTAATTAAACTAAATTATGAAAATATCCTACTATCCAAAAATTATCTCCACCTAACTTATTTGATGGTGGTTCAAATCATGAAAATATTCAATATATTAAACAATCTCATTTGTTAAAAATAAAAAAAAAACAAAAAAAATCTCATTTGTTTAAAAAATTTTCTTTGCCGAAGGATAGACACTCAACTATGCTCTCCGTATCTTCAAAAGTGAAAAATTTCAGCCAAGTTGACAATCCAATACTGCAAATTAAATTATCTTAATGGAAAAAAAAAATTAAAGTAAAAATATAGAAAAAGATAAATTTATGTAAGAAATAATTTTTTTTTATTAATTATAATTAAATTAAAATTTGTGATACCTGTCATTATAAATTGACGCATCATACAACACCAGCAAAATTTCGTATTAATACAAAACTAAATCAAACAAATTTTGTGTTAGTAACTTAATTTATGTCTGTTTTAGGTGGCTAGGTAATTATTAGCTTAATTTTAAAAATCCATGTTTAAATTTATATTTCTAATTTTTACTTACATTGTGTTTATTTGGGATACTTAACAATTATATGTTTATATTTTGTTTTTACATGCAGATCAAATTTAATCAGGGAATTAAATTCGAGCAAAAATGATTTGAAAATCAAAGTACAAGTTTCTCGCCTGTTTAACGTACCAAACTTCTGCAAACAAGATAGCTTAATAAGTTTGGATATGGTGTTGGACGAGGAGGTTTTTTTTTTTTTTCAATAAATTGTTTACCTCTATTTTTTTTAAAACCTCTTTAGTTTTAATCACGTAATTTTTGAACAAAAACAAGATTTATAATAAATTAACTTAATTTCTTATTTTTAATTACAGGTGATTACATTCATGCTTCAATCAAAGCCAACTTTGTTCAACCCTTTTCGTCCGAAATTGATTGAAGGAAAATTTTATTCTATTAGATACTTTTCAATCATTCCAAATAAGAACCAATATCGCGTTGTCAGTGACAATAAAATAATGACTCAATTTTTTCAAAATACTAATATATTTATTTATTTTATACAAATATAAAGATTTATTTTATATCAATTTTATTTTTGCTAATATTTTCAGTGTTCTATTTTTCCACTTTTATATTAGACATAGTAGGTATGGTTGTGAACAAAGTTGGTGATTGATGAGTCTATTATATATATATTTTTATTCCCCATCCCAAGGTCATATTTGTGCTTATTTGAGCTTAGCGGAGCTATTTTTATTACTAATACATGTTTTCTAGTTTTTTTTTTTGTAGAGTTGGTAATATTTAGTAGGAATTTACATATTTATGATAATTCTCGAGCTTATTGAGCCAATATAAAGTATTAGAGACGGACCGTATTTTATGACCGAGTATTTGAACCTCAAGACCGTGCTAAATAAATTTAGTTCGGTGAGTAAGGGCTTGATACGTGGGGAGATTCAAGATTTCAAGTTACTAACACACAATTGGTCTTACATGCATTTTTATGCACCTAGGATAGGTGCAACATTGGCCCAACAAAGAAGCTCAGTTGCAAAACTCGCCCAAACGAAAGCATGACCCACTTTCCTAATGCGGCCCACTTCCCAACCGCCATATTTTGGCTTTCAATTTATTTATTTTTTTGAAAAAAAAACCATTTTACTTCTCTCTCATTAATTTTTCAAAAATTTCCGCAATTAATTTCTCTAATTTTCTCTCTCCAAACTTCATTCTCTCTCCTCTACATGATTTTACTTCACTAAAAACTGAAAAATCAACAATGGATATACATGAAGAGATGCAAAATTAACATGATTATCCCAAGAAAAGGTAAATTTTCACTGATTTTTGTACGAATTTATTATGTGAATTTTTATCTGAATTTTTCAAAACTCTGTTCTTTGAAAATTTTCTATTAATTAGTGAAATTTTCTGTTCATATTCTTTATGCATTTACTAAGAAAAAAAATTAATATGTTCATATTTTGAATGATTATGTTCACTTTTTGAAATGCATGTGTTCATATATTTTATGTCTATGTTCACTTTCTGAAAAACGACAAATACCGATTTATTAAGATTTAAATTATTTTGAATCTAAAAATAATCTTTTTAAACAAATCAAAAAGTTTTTTTTTAATCGTATATACGATATTGATAATCATTTTTTTACGGGGGTCATATGGTTTATATTGTGATTAGATGTTGCTAAATCTTAATCCAAATTAAAACACTCCATATAGTCGTAATTCCTATAGTGCTTATTTTAACAAAATTTTCATATCCTTCTCTCCTATTCTCCTAGATGTGTATACATTTGATTTAGAATTTTAATAGTTTAATGATTATAGTTAATGGTTAACATCTTAGTTTTAAAATAAAATTATATTATATTTAGATTAGGTAAATAACAAAAAACATACATCTTAGAAAATAATGAATAACAATCAACCATTTTTTTTTTGTTTACCATAAGAAAGCTTTGATACACTTAAATTTTAGATTTTTAATTATCCTAATGTGGAGTAATCTATCTATTGTAAATATTTAAAATAGGGATATTTTAAGGTACCAAGAAAGATAAATTATGAGTTTCAAGATTATTATATGAATAACTCCTACAAAATGGTATATTAATAAGGTTTTAACCATATGTTTTGAATGATATATCAACAATAATATCTTTTATAAAAATATATTAGCATTAACATATAAAATAATATAGCAAATTTTGAGTGATCTATCAGCATTAATTTATAAGATATATTTTGAGTGATATATTAACATTAAGTTATTATAAGATAACTATTCTTGAAAAAAAAGTATAAGAGAGTATTATTATAATTAATTATTACAAATAATAATTATAAAATATTCAATGTTAATTTGATTATTAATAAGACCCGTGCATCGCACGGGCTTCTACCTAGTAATAATAATAATAATCTAATCATATAACTAATATATAAAGCTAAACTTTTAGCCAGGTCACGAGACATCGACATTTGGCGTCTCAACTTTTCGACTAGTGTCGCGCCACGTTGGACCGAATTCTATTTGGATATTGTTAGTTTAGACTTTAGAGTTTTATTTTCGATAAAATACGAATATTTAAGGTGTACAAATTAAATTATAATTTTATTCAAAAAAATTTATTAGATTATAATCCAAAAAATTATCATATAAATTTATTTTTTATATCATAATTTTTTTTGGAGCGAGGAAAGTAGTTCAAAGCGTAAAACATCCATTTATAATATATACTAATCGTTTAAAATTATATACTTCACAATCTACTAGAATTTTATTACTATGTAGACCTGTCAATTAGGGTCGGGTCATGAATCATCTCGAATTAGGTCACTTTAGGTTACGAGTCAAGAAATGTTCACCCTTGCCTAAAGTTTTGGGTTCGGGTCAACCCAACGAGCTTTGAACATTTATTTTATTTAATTTATTTTTTGCTAATTTTTTTTATTTTTTTAATGTATTAAATCGAACATTTCCACCAACATTATTATTAGTCATTACTTGTCTACTAGATAGCAAATCGTCAAAAAAGCACATCAATTCCTAACTAAATTTGTATCAATGATATATTTTAAAATTTGACTTATAGATTAAAAATTTATCTTAAAATTCAATAAGAAACCCGGGCATCGCACGGGGCACAAAACTAGTATATGTAAATAAAGTAGGAATTTTTGGAGAGCATTCGGAGTGCCACATAAGCAATATAATTATTTTAACCAATAAGAAATTAGATTTGTATTTTAATTTTGAATTAAAAAATTATAATGCCACGTAGATTAAAATCCACGAATTAGATTATTTTAATGGAAAGATATAGAGTAAAAACATAGGAAAAGATAAATTAATTAAATCAATATATAAGAAATAAAAAAAATATAGGAAAAGATATGGAAAAATTGAAAAGAATAATCCCACCTTTTGGCACATCTTCTCAAAATAATCCCACCTTTGCGTATTATAGAAATAATCCCACCTTTGTACCCCATATTCTCAAAATTATCATTTTTCATTTATTGATCGGTTAATTGAATTGGTAACCTGTTTTAAAAGGTAATTTGACACGTGTCACCTTTTAATTAGGTTTTATAAATAATTTTGTAAAAAATTAAAGAATAAAAAAAAAAGCTAACCTTCTTCTTCTTATTTCTCTTGTCAGAGCTCCTTCTCCCTCGCATGAGCGCCCGCCGCTGATTAGTCAGACCCAGCTGTCTTCCGGAACCACCAAACCCAGCCGGCCAGCCGCCCTTCTTGATTCCCTCCAACCAATTCACTACCACATCGTTTCTCCGGTCATATTCTTGACACACCCACCTCGAAGAGCTCGTTCTCGACATTAATGCTCTCATGGAGTCATGGGTCCCATCCCACCCAGCTTTTTCGAGTTGATCGCTTTAAGAAGATTGGAAATTCAGGGGAATCAACTCACTGGCGAGTTCCCTGAGTTGAGTCGACTCAGTTCCCTTAACTCCCAGCGAGTTTCTTTACTCGCCCGAGTCTCCAACAACCATTGTTATTAAAATCTCGATTTAAATCTTAGAATCTTACGATTTTACGATGCACGTATGTCATACGATTCGATTTATGATTCTACCCGATTTTATATATTTTTCTTTACTAGCGAAATCCTTATAAGTTTATAACATGTTTATATTAGTTTTTTAAATATATATTGTCAAGTATTGATTGCTTAATGGGTAAATAACTACTCGTATTATCTATCAATAATTAGGTTTCAAACTCATAATTTCAATATATTTAATTAAATTTAGATTTGACCACTTAATTATGAATGTCGGTAGAATCTTACGATTCTACGATTCGATGTTATGATTTGATTCTGATAGCCCCTTTCGATTGAAAGTAGAATCCCGAATTTAATAACTTTGCCAACAGCTATCTCCGTTGTCAAATTTCGCCGTTGAAATGCTCAGAAAATAGAGCAACGATCCATGGAAAAACAACAAATATGAAACCTCAAAGCTTGACCTTGGAGCTTGACTGAAATGAAATCAATGGTAATGGGTGGGAACGAGGTTTCCGATTCAAACGTCATAGCTTGCTGTTCAGGAGAGTTGTAGGATTTGGGTGGGCGTGGTTCAGGTGGCAGGGCGAGGTTGGGGTTGCATCTTAGGTGGTCAGCTGGTGGTGATGGTGGGAAGTTGGTCAATTCAGTGGTGATGGGTGGTCATGGTGGTTAAATAAAGGGCGTGAGGTGGAAAAAGAAATTAAAAAAAAAAAAATTAACCTGTAAAACAGGTTGAAGGTAAAAAGGTTTGTTTTGAGAATATGAGGTGTTAAGGTGGGATTATTTCTAGAATACGCAAAGGTGGGATTGTTTTGAGAAGATGTGTAAAAGGTGGGATATTCTTTTCAATTTTTCCAAAAACTAGGGTGGCCTACGCGCGCGATACGAGCGAAAGAGTTAGCTCTTGTAGAGAAGTTGTATTGGCGTGTATTTACACCTTTGGTTTGGGTGGTAGACCTGCTAGTTTTAATACATACTATTTGGTTTATGTGCCTATGCGGTGACTTTGTAGAAGTATAAAAAAGCCACTAAAATCTTTTATGACAATTATCTTTTGAAACCCTCAAAAGTTTGACACTGTTATTTTCAAATAATTATTAAATAATATTTTATTGATTTGCATCCCATCATATCTTAAACTTTTGTTAGTGTAGAACTCTTAATTGATTTGCATGATTCAATAATGCATAACATATTTTTCTTCAAATAATTTTTTTTTGAGCTTTGGTCATACGGAGTAATAATATGTGAAATGTTTGTTTTAGCTAAAAACTTAATAATCTAAGTTCTTAATTGTTCTACGACCATCTAATATCTATATCTATGTCTAATACTAAATCAATAACCACTTAGTTATATTTTTCCTCGTAAATTCTCTCCATAATTAATACTCCGTACCAGTCTAGTTTTTTTTTTTCATCGATTTTCCTTGATTTTAGGATTTTTATGTTCTTTACACCTCTTTGATAACATTTTCTTAAATATCACTATTTAATATGAATCTCATTTAAGAACCATAATGTTATTTATGTGTCATCAAACAATGTACAATTCACAAGCTAATAAATCTTAACTGTAGTGTTGCAGTTAAAGGACGACAAAATTGTAAATAAGAAGAGCAACCACAGAGGAATAAAAATAAACAGTCTCTTGGTAATAAACAGTCTCTTCGTAAATACAATTTTTTTTTTTTTTTTAAATAATAATAATAACATATGAAATATAATTTTTATATTAAAAAAAGGCATTACAAGTTTTTTGTTAAAAAAAAAAAATTTGAATTAATTAATGATATGTTTAATGAAAAAATACATTAAATATATTAATGAGGGAAAAAAAAGTAAATACACATTTTTGTACATATTTTTGAGGGTATAGTTGGTAGCACACTATTCCTAAGAGTTTTTTTCTACTTTTTATGAGGTAGGGATAAATCTCCAAAATAATATTTATTAATTAAACTAAATTATGAAAATATCCTACTATCCAAAAATTATCTCCACCTAACTTATTTGATGGTGGTTCAAATCATGAAAATATTCAATATATTAAACAATCTCATTTGTTAAAAATAAAAAAAAAACAAAAAAAATCTCATTTGTTTAAAAAATTTTCTTTGCCGAAGGATAGACACTCAACTATGCTCTCCGTATCTTCAAAAGTGAAAAATTTCAGCCAAGTTGACAATCCAATACTGCAAATTAAATTATCTTAATGGAAAAAAAAATTAAAGTAAAAATATAGAAAAAGATAAATTTATGTAAGAAATAATTTTTTTTTATTAATTATAATTAAATTAAAATTTGTGATACCTGTCATTATAAATTGACGCATCATACAACACCAGCAAAATTTCGTATTAATACAAAACTAAATCAAACAAATTTTGTGTTAGTAACTTAATTTATGTCTGTTTTAGGCCATCAATGGCTAGGTAATTATTAGCTTAATTTTAAAAATCCATGTTTAAATTTATATTTCTAATTTTTACTTACATTGTGTTTATTTGGGATACTTAACAATTATATGTTTATATTTTGTTTTTACATGCAGATCAAATTTAATCAGGGAATTAAATTCGAGCAAAAATGATTTGAAAATCAAAGTACAAGTTTCTCGCCTGTTTAACGTACCAAACTTCTGCAAACAAGATAGCTTAATAAGTTTGGATATGGTGTTGGACGAGGAGGTTTTTTTTTTTTTTTTTCAATAAATTGTTTACCTCTATTTTTTTTAAAACCTCTTTAGTTTTAATCACGTAATTTTTGAACAAAAACAAGATTTATAATAAATTAACTTAATTTCTTATTTTTAATTACAGGTGATTACATTCATGCTTCAATCAAAGCCAACTTTGTTCAACCCTTTTCGTCCGAAATTGATTGAAGGAAAATTTTATTCTATTAGATACTTTTCAATCATTCCAAATAAGAACCAATATCGCGTTGTCAGTGACAATAAAATAATGACTCAATTTTTTCAAAATACTAATATATTTATTTATTTTATACAAATATAAAGATTTATTTTATATCAATTTTATTTTTGCTAATATTTTCAGTGTTCTATTTTTCCACTTTTATATTAGACATAGTAGGTATGGTTGTGAACAAAGTTGGTGATTGATGAGTCTATTATATATATATTTTTATTCCCCATCCCAAGGTCATATTTGTGCTTATTTGAGCTTAGCGGAGCTATTTTTATTACTAATACATGTTTTCTAGTTTTTTTTTTGTAGAGTTGGTAATATTTAGTAGGAATTTACATATTTATGATAACTCTCGAGCTTATTGAGCCAATACAAAGTATTAGAGACGGACCGTATTTTATGACCGAGTATTTGAACCTCAAGACCGTGCTAAATAAATTTAGTTCGGTGAGTAAGGGCTTGATACGTGGGGAGATTCAAGATTTCAAGTTACTAACACACAATTGGTCTTACATGCATTTTTATGCACCTAGGATAGGTGCAACATTGGCCCAACAAAGAAGCTCAGTTGCAAAACTCGCCCAAACGAAAGCATGACCCACTTCCCTAATGCGGCCCACTTCCCAACCGCCATATTTTGGCTTTCAATTTATTTATTTTTTTGAAAAAAAAACCATTTTAATTCTCTCTCATTAATTTTTCAAAAATTTCCGCAATTAATTTCTCTAATTTTCTCTCTCCAAACTTCATTCTCTCTCCTCTACATGGTTTTACTTCACTAAAAACTGAAAAATCAACAATGGATATACATGAAGAGATGCAAAATTAACATGATTATCCCAAGAAAAGGTAAATTTTCACTGATTTTTGTACGAATTTATTATGTGAATTTTTATCTGAATTTTTCAAAACTCTGTTCTTTGAAAATTTTCTATTAATTAGTGAAATTTTCTGTTCATATTCTTTATGCATTTACTAAGAAAAAAAATTAATATGTTCATATTTTGAATGATTATGTTCACTTTTTGAAATGCATGTGTTCATATATTTTATGTCTATGTTCACTTTCTGAAAAACGACAAATACCGATTTATTAAGATTTAAATTATTTTGAATCTAAAAATAATCTTTTTAAACAAATCAAAAAGTTTTTTTTTTAATCGTATATACGATATTGATAATCATTTTTTTACGGGGGTCATATGGTTTATATTGTGATTAGATGTTGCTAAATCTTAATCCAAATTAAAACACTCCATATAGTCGTAATTCCTATAGTGCTTATTTTAACAAAATTTTCATATCCTTCTCTCCTATTCTCCTAGATGTGTATACATTTGATTTAGAATTTTAATAGTTTAATGATTATAGTTAATGGTTAACATCTTAGTTTTAAAATAAAATTATATTATATTTAGATTAGGTAAATAACAAAAAACATACATCTTAGAAAATAATGAATAACAATCAACCATTTTTTTTTTGTTTACCATAAGAAAGCTTTGATACACTTAAATTTTAGATTTTTAATTATCCTAATGTGGAGTAATCTATCTATTGTAAATATTTAAAATAGGGATATTTTAAGGTACCAAGAAAGATAAATTATGAGTTTCAAGATTATTATATGAATAACTCCTACAAAATGGTATATTAATAAGGTTTTAACCATATGTTTTGAATGATATATCAACAATAATATCTTTTATAAAAATATATTAGCATTAACATATAAAATAATATAGCAAATTTTGAGTGATCTATCAGCATTAATTTATAAGATATATTTTGAGTGATATATTAACATTAAGTTATTATAAGATAACTATTCTTGAAAAAAAAAGTATAAGAGAGTATTATTATAATTAATTATTACAAATAATAATTATAAAATATTCAATGTTAATTTGATTATTAATAAGACCCGTGCATCGCACGGGCTTCTACCTAGTAATAATAATAATAATCTAATCATATAACTAATATATAAAGCTAAACTTTTAGCCAGGTCACGAGACATCGACATTTGGCGTCTCAACTTTTCGACTAGTGTCGCGCCACGTTGGACCGAATTCTATTTGGATATTGTTAGTTTAGACTTTAGAGTTTTATTTTCGATAAAATACGAATATTTAAGGTGTACAAATTAAATTATAATTTTATTCAAAAAAATTTATTAGATTATAATCCAAAAAATTATCATATAAATTTATTTTTTATATCATAATTTTTTTTGGAGCGAGGAAAGTAGTTCAAAGCGTAAAACATCCATTTATAATATATACTAATCGTTTAAAATTATATACTTCACAATCTACTAGAATTTTATTACTATGTAGACCTGTCAATTAGGGTCGGGTCATGAATCATCTCGAATTAGGTCACTTTAGGTTACGAGTCAAGAAATGTTCACCCTTGCCTAAAGTTTTGGGTTCGGGTCAACCCAACGAGCTTTGAACATTTATTTTATTTAATTTATTTTTTGCTAATTTTTTTTATTTTTTTAATGTATTAAATCGAACATTTCCACCAACATTATTATTAGTCATTACTTGCCTACTAGATAGCAAATCGTCAAAAAAGCACATCAATTCCTAACTAAATTTGTATCAATGATATATTTTAAAATTTGACTTATAGATTAAAAATTTATCTTAAAATTCAATAAGAAACCCGGGCATCGCACGGGGCACAAAACTAGTATATATAAATAAAGTAGGAATTTTTGGAGAGCATTCGGAGTGTCACATAAGCAATATAATTATTTTGACCAATAAGAAATTAGATTTGTATTTTAATTTTGAATTAAAAAATTATAATGCCACGTAGATTAAAATCCACGAATTAGATTATTTTAATGGAAAGATATAGAGTAAAAACATAGGAAAAGATAAATTAATTAAATCAATATATAAGAAATAAAAAAAATATAGGAAAATATATGGAAAAATTGAAAAGAATAATCCCACCTTTTGGCACATCTTCTCAAAATAATCCCACCTTTGCGTATTATAGAAATAATCCCACCTTTGTACCCCATATTCTCAAAATTATCATTTTTCATTTATTGATCGGTTAATTGAATTGGTAACCTGTTTTAAAAGGTAATTTGACACGTGTCACCTTTTAATTAGGTTTTATAAATAATTTTGTAAAAAATTAAAGAATAAAAAAAAAGCTAACCTTCTTCTTCTTATTTCTCTTGTCAGAGCTCCTTCTCCCTCGCATGAGCGCCCGCCGCTGATTAGTCAGACCCAGCTGTCTTCCGGAACCACCAAACCCAGCCGGCCAGCCGCCCTTCTTGATTCCCTCCAACCAATTCACTACCACATCGTTTCTCCGGTCATATTCTTGACACACCCACCTCGAAGAGCTCGTTCTCGACATTAATGCTCTCATGGAGTCATGGGTCCCATCCCACCCAGCTTTTTCGAGTTGATCGCTTTAAGAAGATTGGAAATTCAGGGGAATCAACTCACTGGCGAGTTCCCTGAGTTGAGTCGACTCAGTTCCCTTAACTCCCAGCGAGTTTCTTTACTCGCCCGAGTCTCCAACAACCATTGTTATTAAAATCTCGATTTAAATCTTAGAATCTTACGATTTTACGATGCACGTATGTCATACGATTCGATTTATGATTCTACCCGATTTTATATATTTTTCTTTACTAGCGAAATCCTTATAAGTTTATAACATGTTTATATTAGTTTTTTAAATATATATTGTCAAGTATTGATTGCTTAATGGGTAAATAACTACTCGTATTATCTATCAATAATTAGGTTTCAAACTCATAATTTCAATATATTTAATTAAATTTAGATTTGACCACTTAATTATGAATGTCGGTAGAATCTTACGATTCTACGATTCGATGTTATGATTTGATTCTGATAGCCCCTTTCGATTGAAAGTAGAATCCCGAATTTAATAACTTTGCCAACAGCTATCTCCGTTGTCAAATTTCGCCGTTGAAATGCTCAGAAAATAGAGCAACGATCCATGGAAAAACAACAAATATGAAACCTCAAAGCTTGACCTTGGAGCTTGACTGAAATGAAATCAATGGTAATGGGTGGGAACGAGGTTTCCGATTCAAACGTCATAGCTTGCTGTTCAGGAGAGTTGTAGGATTTGGGTGGGCGTGGTTCAGGTGGCAGGGCGAGGTTGGGGTTGCATCTTAGGTGGTCAGCTGGTGGTGATGGTGGGAAGTTGGTCAATTCAGTGGTGATGGGTGGTCATGGTGGTTAAATAAAGGGCGTGAGGTGGAAAAAGAAATTAAAAAAAAAAAAATTAACCTGTAAAACAGGTTGAAGGTAAAAAGGTTTGTTTTGAGAATATGAGGTGTTAAGGTGGGATTATTTCTAGAATACGCAAAGGTGGGATTGTTTTGAGAAGATGTGTAAAAGGTGGGATATTCTTTTCAATTTTTCCAAAAACTAGGGTGGCCTACGCGCGCGATACGAGCGAAAGAGTTAGCTCTTGTAGAGAAGTTGTATTGGCGTGTATTTACACCTTTGGTTTGGGTGGTAGACCTGCTAGTTTTAATACATACTATTTGGTTTATGTGCCTATGCGGTGACTTTGTAGAAGTATAAAAAAGCCACTAAAATCTTTTATGACAATTATCTTTTGAAACCCTCAAAAGTTTGACACTGTTATTTTCAAATAATTATTAAATAATATTTTATTGATTTGCATCCCATCATATCTTAAACTTTTGTTAGTGTAGAACTCTTAATTGATTTGCATGATTCAATAATGCCTAACATATTTTTCTTCAAATAATTTTTTTTTGAGCTTTGGTCATACGGAGTAATAATATGTGAAATGTTTGTTTTAGCTAAAAACTTAATAATCTAAGTTCTTAATTGTTCTACGACCATCTAATATCTATATCTATGTCTAATACTAAATCAATAACCACTTAGTTATATTTTTCCTCGTAAATTCTCTCCATAATTAATACTCCGTACCAGTCTAGTTTTTTTTTTTCATCGATTTTCCTTGATTTTAGGATTTTTATGTTCTTTACACCTCTTTGATAACATTTTCTTAAATATCACTATTTAATATGAATCTCATTTAAGAACCATAATGTTATTTATGTGTCATCAAACAATGTACAATTCACAAGCTAATAAATCTTAACTGTAGTGTTGCAGTTAAAGGACGACAAAATTGTAAATAAGAAGAGCAACCACAGAGGAATAAAAATAAACAGTCTCTTGGTAATAAACAGTCTCTTCGTAAATACAATTTTTTTTTATTTTTAAATAATAATAATAACATATGAAATATAATTTTTATATTAAAAAAAGGCATTACAAGTTTTTTGTTAAAAAAAAAAATTTGAATTAATTAATGATATGTTTAATGAAAAAATACATTAAATATATTAATGAGGGAAAAAAAAGTAAATACACATTTTTGTACATATTTTTGAGGGTATAGTTGGTAGCACACTATTCCTAAGAGTTTTTTTCTACTTTTTATGAGGTAGGGATAAATCTCCAAAATAATATTTATTAATTAAACTAAATTATGAAAATATCCTACTATCCAAAAATTATCTCCACCTAACTTATTTGATGGTGGTTCAAATCATGAAAATATTCAATATATTAAACAATCTCATTTGTTAAAAATAAAAAAAAAACAAAAAAAATCTCATTTGTTTAAAAAATTTTCTTTGCCGAAGGATAGACACTCAACTATGCTCTCCGTATCTTCAAAAGTGAAAAATTTCAGCCAAGTTGACAATCCAATACTGCAAATTAAATTATCTTAATGGAAAAAAAAATTAAAGTAAAAATATAGAAAAAGATAAATTTATGTAAGAAATAATTTTTTTTTATTAATTATAATTAAATTAAAATTTGTGATACCTGTCATTATAAATTGACGCATCATACAACACCAGCAAAATTTCGTATTAATACAAAACTAAATCAAACAAATTTTGTGTTAGTAACTTAATTTATGTCTGTTTTAGGTGGCTAGGTAATTATTAGCTTAATTTTAAAAATCCATGTTTAAATTTATATTTCTAATTTTTACTTACATTGTGTTTATTTGGGATACTTAACAATTATATGTTTATATTTTGTTTTTACATGCAGATCAAATTTAATCAGGGAATTAAATTCGAGCAAAAATGATTTGAAAATCAAAGTACAAGTTTCTCGCCTGTTTAACGTACCAAACTTCTGCAAACAAGATAGCTTAATAAGTTTGGATATGGTGTTGGACGAGGAGGTTTTTTTTTTTTTTCAATAAATTGTTTACCTCTATTTTTTTTAAAACCTCTTTAGTTTTAATCACGTAATTTTTGAACAAAAACAAGATTTATAATAAATTAACTTAATTTCTTATTTTTAATTACAGGTGATTACATTCATGCTTCAATCAAAGCCAACTTTGTTCAACCCTTTTCGTCCGAAATTGATTGAAGGAAAATTTTATTCTATTAGATACTTTTCAATCATTCCAAATAAGAACCAATATCGCGTTTTCAGTGACAATAAAATAATGACTCAATTTTTTCAAAATACTAATATATTTATTTATTTTATACAAATATAAAGATTTATTTTATATCAATTTTATTTTTGCTAATATTTTCAGTGTTCTATTTTTCCACTTTTATATTAGACATAGTAGGTATGGTTGTGAACAAAGTTGGTGATTGATGAGTCTATTATATATATATTTTTATTCCCCATCCCAAGGTCATATTTGTGCTTATTTGAGCTTAGCGGAGCTATTTTTATTACTAATACATGTTTTCTAGTTTTTTTTTTGTAGAGTTGGTAATATTTAGTAGGAATTTACATATTTATGATAATTCTCGAGCTTATTGAGCCAATACAAAGTATTAGAGACGGACCGTATTTTATGACCGAGTATTTGAACCTCAAGACCGTGCTAAATAAATTTAGTTCGGTGAGTAAGGGCTTGATACGTGGGGAGATTCAAGATTTCAAGTTACTAACACACAATTGGTCTTACATGCATTTTTATGCACCTAGGATAGGTGCAACATTGGCCCAACAAAGAAGCTCAGTTGCAAAACTCGCCCAAACGAAAGCATGACCCACTTTCCTAATGCGGCCCACTTCCCAACCGCCATATTTTGGCTTTCAATTTATTTATTTTTTTGAAAAAAAAACCATTTTACTTCTCTCTCATTAATTTTTCAAAAATTTCCGCAATTAATTTCTCTAATTTTCTCTCTCCAAACTTCATTCTCTCTCCTCTACATGATTTTACTTCACTAAAAACTGAAAAATCAACAATGGATATACATGAAGAGATGCAAAATTAACATGATTATCCCAAGAAAAGGTAAATTTTCACTGATTTTTGTACGAATTTATTATGTGAATTTTTATCTGAATTTTTCAAAACTCTGTTCTTTGAAAATTTTCTATTAATTAGTGAAATTTTCTGTTCATATTCTTTATGCATTTACTAAGAAAAAAAATTAATATGTTCATATTTTGAATGATTATGTTCACTTTTTGAAATGCATGTGTTCATATATTTTATGTCTATGTTCACTTTCTGAAAAGCATGCCTATGTTCATATATCTATTCTGAAATGCATATGTTCATATATTTTATGCCTATGTTCACTATTTGAAAAGCTTATGTTCACTTTTAGAGAACCTGAGCATATGTTCATATTTTGCTTGATTATGTTCACTTTTGGAAATGCATATGTTCACTTTCTTAAATGCTCATGTTCATATTTTGAATGCTTATGTAAACTTCCTAAAATGCTTTGTAAACTTTCCAAAATGTATATGTGTAGGCGTCGTTCAAAGTGCGCCTACATAAGCATGTTGTGAATATTCTTGGCACTCATAGGAAGTGGGAATTGACATAATACGATTAGGGACAAGGAAAGTTGGGAGCCGCCAACAAGTTTTTAAGAAAATTGTAAACCGTCCACGGATCATAAAAGGCAACCACGATTAAGGGACAACGATAGACAACAACGATTGACCCGTGAAGGTTACACCCCATTCATAATTCATGAGATTACTAACTCCATATGGTTCGGAACCACAAAAGGAGGATCGGGGGTGATGGTACGAAGTGAGTCATGGAGTCACATTCGCCCCTATTGGCCTCTACTCGATTCTTATTGTTAAAAGTATTTCTGCGATCTCAAAGGCATGCAAACAAAGATTCAATTTGCTCCAAATTATTATTAGGCTAAATTGGTTGAATATTAATGCAGTATATAATTCTAAAATATTGTGATCACTTGATTTAATAACAAGATTAAAAAGGAACCTAAACCGGTCGTCCAAATTATCTTATTAAGCGTGATTTTCAATTACATATTCCCTTTAAACATGCAATATGGTGATCAATAAATATAATAGAATAAACATTAATATTGGAAGCAATTTAACAATAAATTGTTAGTCAAATCAAATATAAATTAAGCTAATCATGATACTAGCAATATAAAAATAAAATAAGTAATTAAAATAATTAATTACTCACATTTCGCGCGTTCCTTAAAATTGCTACATTATGAATAAATTGTTAGTAACTTCAATAAAATATAAATCAAATGAAAATTAAATTAAATTAAAAGTAGAGTTGATTTGATCCAAACCCTCAGTTAATTCTACCTTTCACGCCTTGGTTTAAGGACGAAATCTCAGGTTAAGTATGGACTCCTTGGAGTGCTTAGGGAAGGAATAATGTAAATAGGAATATAAATTTAAGGCTTAGAGTATTAGAGAGAAGAGAAAGATTTTTTGGTGTAGAAGAGAGGAAGAGAGAATGATTTGGTACCCTAAACTATAGAAAAGAGGAGGGTATTTATAAAGAAAATAAGCTGAGGGAACACACGGAACCCTAAAAACATAAAACCCTAGTTTTGGGGCGCTGTGACATGGCAAAGTGTGCCGCGACACCGCAAAGTCTGACGTGACACTGCAAAATATGTCGCGACGCGGAAAAATAACTGCCCTATAAAGATAAAACGGGTGTAGGTTTTACGCGGAGAAAACACGGAAATATTTCGTGACACGGCACATGTACCGTGACACGGCAGAAAATGCCATGACGCGGCAAAGTCCACCGTGGCGTGGCACGTGGCGCTGTGTCATGGTGTACTTCTTTTTTTGTGACACAGCACATGTACCGTGACACGGCAGAAAATGCTGTGACGCGACAAAGTCCACCGTGGCGCGGCACGTGACGCCTTGTCACATCGTACTTTTTTATTCGAAATGCGTGAGGAAAGGAGTAAAAAACAAGAAAAAAGAACCGTGACATGGTGTATAGCACCGTGTCACGGCAATAAGCACCGTGCCACGTCACCCTTTGCCGCGTCGCGACATTTATCTGCTGCGCGGTAATTCCAGGTTTTTACGCATTTTTAAAACTACGATAAATTTTGATCCGTAACTCGGAATAAGGCATATAATATATTATTGGAAATCTTATCAAGTCTACTTTCCAACCCAATTAGAATCAGGTAAAAATCATTTGTAGATTTTAAGATATGGCTGTTTAGTGAAAGGGTATCGGTTTTGGGTCGAGTTTAGTATTTTGCTCATATCTTCTTCGTTTTAAATCGGAATTGGGCTTATGATATATTGTTGGAAATATTATTTCAAGGCCTATACAACCAAATAATAATTGGATCAAAATTATAGGGTCACAAAATCAGTTTCTCTCGGTTTTGTGATGTGGATACAAAAAGTGAAAAGTAAGTTATGGTTTAGGGAAATGAGCTATGAATTGGATTGGTTTATGAAATGTATTGAATGGAAACATGGATTTAGCACTCCAAATGTTAAATACTCAACCCGACCAATAATGGCGGTGAAAGGTTGTTCATCATCGGGTTTGGTTTTGGGGAGACATTTTTAGGTGTCTACAGAAGCCCCCACTTTGACTGAGTTTGTAGAAACGTCAGTTTTGAAAACGATAGTCAAAGTAGTCGATAGGGACGGAGAATGATTTAAGACGTTCTACGATCCTAAATCACTCTGTATACACCGATACCTGCAGAAAAACGTTAGTTCCACAGATAAAAGAGTAAAGGGATAGAATGCTTATCTGACACCAGTGTTCGGTGGCAAATATGTTCGATAGTATCTGACACCAGTGTATTGGTGACAAATGAGTTTGGTAGCTTTCTATGCTTGAAGAAATCCACCGGATGATATTTGCTGTGATACTTTCCATGCTTGAGGAAGTCAACAGATGAATTTGGCAGTTTTCTATGCTTGAAGAAATCCACCAGATGATACTTTCCATGCTTGAGGAAAGTCGATAGATGATATAATTGCTGACTTCTTCGCCTTGAGAAGTGGCAACGACCGACAATTTTCCATGCTTGAGGAAAAAATTGTGTAATCATGATATTGCAAGTCTCTGTGTATCGAGAACCTTGCGCCGTGAATCGTCTTCGCTTGGGAGATGATCACTAAAATGATGATGGTTTGCTTGTCCCCGAACGTGGGCTGTAGTTGGTTCTCTTGTCCCCGAACGTGGGCTGTAAATGGTTCGGTTGTCCCCGAACGTGGGCTGTAGATGGTTCGCTTGTCCCCGAACATGGGCTATAAATGGTTCGCTTGTCCTCGAACGTGAGCTATAGATGGTCCAATTGTCCCCAGACGTGGGCTGTAGTTGGTCCGCTAGTCCCCGGACGTGGGCTGTAGTTGGTTCGCTTGTCCCTGAACGTGGGCTGTAGATGGTTCACTTATCCCCGAACGTGGGCTGTAATTGAGACCTGCAAAATAAAATTTGCCAAGGGACTCGTATAGACTATGATTGACTTGACTAACTGACTTGACCAAGCTTGACTTGACATGACATGACATGTTTATAACTTGTGGTTGTGTGTGTGCAAACACAAGCAACCAAAAATACAAAAGCAAAAATTTTCCGTCATTTTTGTCCTGAGTGGAGGGTACCGACTTTCTCCAGAAAGAGAAAGACGTGAAAAATGAAGTTTTGTTTTTGAACTTCCCTCGATTGAAAAAAAAAATTGAAAATTTTTTGAACTTCTCCAAAAGAAAAAGATGAAAAAGGGAAGAAGTTTTGAACTTCCTCAAGACGAAATGAATCGTATGGATTGAATTGCTTGTCTTGAAAATAATGTATGCATGATGCATGTTCTTAGGGCAAGAGGCTAAGGACAATTACATCATGTGACACGATAGATGAATGAACTTAGGTCATGGAGCTAAGCATCATATATTGTGTAAAGAAACGATCTTGAATGTCACTTAGGTCTAGAAGCTAAGCACGTATATAGATGAAGTGATTATTGCATAATGAACGTTGCTTAGGTCAAGGAGCTAAGCACGATATCCTTTGTATGATTACAAATCATTGATATATAAATGTTGCTCAGCACATTATGCGATGCGTAAAACAATGAATATTGCTCAGGTCAGGAAGCTAAGCAAGTATATAATGTTTCTTCTAATGAATGTTGTCTTGAAAGATGATGAAGCATGCGCGGTAGGGAAACAAGATTTCATGATAAAGGGTTCCTAAGGAAAGATGATATGGCTATGTATGTGTGAAAGAAGTGTGTGAAAGTGATACTAAGGTGAGGCTGCAAAGGCTATGGTGAGGGAAATAGATGTGAGAAGTCGAGATGGTGACTCTTTAGGCTAGGTAGGCTAAATGATGTGGGTTCAAGCCCCCAAGACTAGTTCTAGATGGATAGGGTCATGGGGATAAGCATTGGAAATTCTTTGACTCGATCATGCATATGAATGTGGCCGCACCTCAATGTGAGGTTGCCTACGTATCCGTTAGGAATCAGGCCGTACGTAGCTCTAATCGAACTTTGCACAAGTGTATGTATACCTCAAAGAAGTCTTTCAAGGGTTGTAATGTGGTTAAGCTAATAGGTGAAGAAGAAAGGGTAAAAAGGCTCAAGACCCAAGAGAAGCCCCCAAGATATGCAATTGTGTATTGGACTTTGCAAGTTTTATTTTCAGCATTTTTTTTTAATTTTTTTGTTTTGGATTTCTTTTCTCTCTTTTTTTTTTTCATTCTTTTGAATCAATGTAGACAATCTCGGATCATGCGGTCCATCACTCACTTAGCATACATGTTTCTCAGCCACGGTACCATGCACTCAATGAGAGACGCAATTCGAGACGTGTTCGTATCCAAGATATTGGAACACTGCCTTTAGACATTGTTTTTTATTTACTTATTCTTTTTTTATTATTATTATTTGAACTTGCTTTCTGAATGTTACACAAATTGCACACCTTCCCATCCCAGGGTTAGGTGAATGTGGGTTGAAGAAATGAAGGCCAAACGTTAGATGAGGCTAAAAATGGTTTGTGTTAAGAAATGGAGTGTATGTTTGAATGGTTAGTGGAAAAAACGGGTTGCAAAGGTGCCTCAAATCATTGGTGTACCTTGTGTTCGGTTCTGAAATTGATTTTTTTTTTTTTTTTTTTTTTTTTTTTTTTTTTTTTTTTTGTAAAAATGATCGAGATGTAAAGAATACTCAATTTATTGATGAAAATAGTGAATAAGCTAACAAAATTATCAAATCACAGAAAGGGAAATCTATGCTAGACTTGAACTGGGGAAAGGGAAACTAATAAAGAGAAGAAATCATGAAATCTCGCGTGAAGGGCTCTCCGTGCGCCTTGTCTTCATTGCTGCTTGTCACTTCTTACCACCTAGAGGGACGGGAAGTTTGTTGGCATCTACTAAGTCTTGAATGACGTCCTTCAAGTTCCAGCATTGTTCGGTAGAGTGACCCCTTCCTTGATGGTACTTGCAATGGGCATTGGGATTCCATTTGGCACTCCTTTCTTCAGGTTTTGGCTCTGAAAATGGCCCAATAGGTGCGATCAAGCCTTGACCGTAGAGGCGATCAAAGGCCGCATCATAAGTCATTCCTAAAGGAGTGTAAGTTCTCCTTTTCTTAGGCAATGAAGCATCAAGAGCTAACACTTCATTGAGATCAACTTGGCTTATATTGTTAGTAGTATTTTCGTGCTTAGAAGACGAAGAAGAAGGAAGGTCGTTCTTCTTGTTTTTCCAAGTGTTATTATTGTTACTACCAGCAGTCTTCATTAGCTCATCCTCGATATTGATGTCGATGTTGTATACAGCTTCTAAAGTGTTTAGTGGAAGAAATTTGAGATGTTCCCTGTACTTGTGAGTCAGATTTTGGATGAAGAGGCGAACCATCACTCTTTCTTTGGGAGGATCTACCAAGAGTGAAGCCGTTTCCCTCCACCTATTCAGATAAGCGGTGAAGCCTTCATTCTCTTTCTGTTTGAGAATGGAGATTTCACGTTCAGATGTTTTGGTTTGAATGTTACACTTGTAACGATTCATAAAACTATCGGTGACATCTTGCCAAGTCGTAGTACGCTTGGCATCTAGGGAATAAAACCATTGTTGGCAAGCATGCTCTAAGCAGAGAGGGAACATCGTAGGGAAGAGTGTTACGTCCAATCCCTTAAGAGCCATGGTTGCAGAGAACGCCTTCAAATGGAATATTGGATTGTCAGTAGGCTTGAACTTTGGAATATCAGCAGTGAAGAACTTTTCAGGGAGCCTGTCTTTCACATCCAAAGGAGTGGGAGGCTGTTCCACATAGGTGAAATCCTCAGAAATCTTACTCATCTGTTCCTTCAATTTGTCAAGGGTAGAAACAGTGACCTTGTTTTGTTCCATGGTAGTGACCCTAGTGGTAAGGGTTTTCATCATGGCAGACAGTGCTTTGATGGATTTGTTGATCTTCTCAATATTTTCCTTAGTGGCCATTGGAACAAATTGAAAGTAGTTTGAAGGTGAACGCCTCTTAGATCTAAGAGATTGTTGCGGTGATGACTCGAACCGTATTAATCTACCCTTGCTCCTTGACCAAGTACTGAAATAAAACAATTCACTTAATTGTTTGACTCATTGCTCAATATAGGAAAGGAAGGGAAAAAAATGGACATTTGAAAACATGTGAGAAAAAAAAACTCCACTCGTTTTTTTTTTATTATGAAGAAAAAAAAGGGTGCACGAACCTAGTATACGATCATAAACGACATGGTGCATGACTCGAGTGTGTGGACTATACTTGACTCGTGAGTGTTTAAGTGATATTATAAGACTCATGGTATGATCGTATGGCTAGACACGTGAACAGTAACCAAAATGACTGACTCGAGGACCAAATTAGCACGGAAGACTAAAAAAAAGCTGACTGGACTTAAACCCTGACTGCTGTGACACAGTGCTGACTGTCGTGACACGATGTTGACTGCCATGACACGATGTTGACTGCCGTGTCACCGTGCTGACTGTCGTGACACGGTGTTGACTGCCGTGACGCGGCGTTACTGCCGTGGCGCGGTAATCAGCTGCAGGTTATATTTTGTGTATTTTTTCTAGTTTTTGTCAGTTTTAGAGTTTGCGCTAATTACTAAGTGAGTACGGTCCATTAGCATTCGTTATTTATAAAATAAACCACCATAGACAAAGAAAACTCGTTAAGGTTAAGATCAAAACGATCACACATAGGGCACGTAGGCACAATGAAACAAAGAAGAGTTCGCAACCTAAGGTCAAGTTCTATGTTCCACTATGGTCAAGTTTATTTGGTGTCAAAAGGGTACCATGGTTAAGAGTTTGGACGCGTTAGCAAGGCAGCCTCCCTTGAGGGTGTATGCCAACGGGCGGCTCCGCGAGTTCGTGATGAAATCGAACTCGACTCCATGGTTTGGGTGGATTTAATAACTCGGATGAACCCTTATTGCCATGAGCGTTTTTGGGTTGATAGAGCTTAAATCCCCCGGGGCTAAGACGTATGTGGAACACACACGTGTTTTCAGAAAAATTGAAGGAAGCTGATTGTGAGAAGAGAAATAAAGCCACTGGAAGGATTTCAGG
The DNA here is from genome assembly GCF_948465745.1 of Chenopodium album. Taxonomy (NCBI): domain Eukaryota; kingdom Viridiplantae; phylum Streptophyta; class Magnoliopsida; order Caryophyllales; family Amaranthaceae; genus Chenopodium; species Chenopodium album. Next base: position 49,457,507 of record NC_137843.1, read on the forward strand.
ACTGCTGCAACACGGCAGAATCTACCGTGTCACTGTGCTGGACACCGCATCACGGTGCCTTGTGCCGTGACACAACAAGATCTGCCGTGGCGCGGAAGTTAGAAAATCTGACTGGTTCCCCTATTTTCATCGTTCACGATCAGGTTATCTAATTTTTCCTAGTGGACAGACCTGAAATACGACTTTAAAACGTCTATGCATATGCAAAAATGCCAATTTAATCACAGGAACATTTTCAAGAATCTTTCAAGTCTCATCCACTCATCTTAATTAAATACCGATCACTCAAATTGATAAATAACCAAGAATCCTCCCCAGTGGAGTCGCAAAATTGTAGGCGTCGTTCGAAGTGCGCCTACGTAAGCATGTTGTGAATATTTTTGGCACTCATAGGAAGTGGGAATTGACATAATACAATTAGGGACAAGGAAAGTAGGGAGCCGCCAACAAGTTTTTAAGGAACTTGTAAACCGTTCACGGATCATTATAAGGTATCCACGATAAAACCCTAGTTTTGGGGCGCCGTGACACGACAAAGGGTGTCGCGACACAGCAAAGTCTGACGTGACACGGCAAAATATGTCGCGACGCGGCAAAATAACTGCCCTAGAAAGATAAAACGCGTGTAGGTTTTACGCGGAGAAAACACGGAAACATTTCATGACACGGCACATGTATCGTGACACGGCAGAAAATGCCGTGACACGGAAAATTCAACCGTGGCGCGGCACGTGGAGTCGTGTCACGGTGTACTTTTTTTTTTGACACGGCACATGTATCGTGACACGGCAGAAAATGCCGTGACGCGGCAAAGTCCACCGTGGCGCGGCACATGGCGCCGTGTCACAGCGTACTTTTTTATTCGAAATGCGTGAGGAAAGGAGGAAAAAAAACGAAAACGCACCGTGAAACGGTGTAGAGTACCTTGTCATGGCAATAAGCACCGTGCCACGTTACCCTTTGCCGCGTCGCGACATTTAAGCTGTTGCGCGGTAATTCCAGGTTTTTACCCGTTTTTAAAACTACGATAACTTTTGATCCACAAATTGGAATAAGACATATAGTATATCATTGGAAATATTATCAAGTCTAATTTCCAACCCAATTGGAATCAGGTCAAAATCATTTGTAGATTTTAAGATATGGCCGTTTTAGTGAAAGGGTGTCGGTTTTGGGCCGAGTTTAGTATTTTGCTCATATCTTCTTCATTTTAAATCTGAATTGGGCTTATGATATATTGTTGGAAAGCTTATTTCAAGGCCTATACAAAAACATAATATTTGGATTAAAATTATAGGGTCAAAAAATCAGTTACTCTCAGTTTTGTGATGTTGATACAAAAAGCGGAAAGTAAGTTATGGTTTAGGGAAATGAGCTATGAATTGGATTGTTTATGAAATGCATTGAATGGAAACATGGATTAAGCACTCCAAATGTTAAATACTCAACCCGACAAATAATGGCGGTGAAAGGTTGTTCATCATGGGGTTTGGTTTTGGGGAGACATTTTTAGGTGTCTACAATATGTTCACTTTCTGAAATCTATATGTTCATATTTTTTATGTATATGTTCACCTTCTAAAATGCTTATATTCATATGCATTCAAAAAATGAACCAATGCATATGTTCATATTTTGAATGCGTAGGTTCATTTTCTAAAATGCATGTATTCATATTTTTAATGCATGTTCATATTTTAATGCATGTTCATATTTTAAATCTAAATTCATATACATATCAAATTGATCGAAGCTATCAAAATTAGGGGTGAGCAGAAATTCCGGGTACCCGGTATTGGAATTGAAACCGGCGGGTACGGAATCCGAATTGGACCTGGTGGTTCAAATTCTAGGTAATAAATTAAGGAACCGGTTACAACCGGTTCCAATTCTAATTCTCAATTTTTTGAACCCGGAACCGGTTGGGTACCCGGTTACCTAATATTTATTAAACTAAATGTATTTAAAGAACAAACATATGTTAGAATGTATTTAGTTATTAACATTAAAAAATATTATATTAATACTAAACATAAATAAAATAGCTTTATGTATATGTAAATATAATTATTAAACGCTAAAAATGAAAATGGATCAAAATATTGTATTAAAATTTAACAATTGTGTACATTAGTGGGTACCCAGAATAAAAACTAATTCCATGTTGTAAGAAACAAATTCCATGTTGTACACTAATCTGTATTGACGATCTCTTCAGGAATAACAACTAAATCCATGTTGTAAGAAACAAATTCAATAAAAAAAGTGAAATAAAAGTAAAAATAAGAAAAATAATTAAAAAAAACTAGAGGAGAGAGAAAATGAAGAACAAATTAAATGAGAAAAACAGAGGAGAAGAAAATTATATTGAAGAATTTGATGATAATTTGGATCAAAATTAGTATAAGAAAGAAAACAGAAGAGAGAGAATTTGGAAAAAGGAAACAAAAATTTTTAAAAAGGAAACAAAGAGCTGTGTTGATTGATTTGAGTTTGGGCTGTGTTTAATGCAAAATATCCTACATTTAAGGGTGTTGCACCTATTCTACATGTATGAGGATGCATGTAAGAATATGCCACTAACACAGACCAATTAAGGAAGAAGAATTGGGCCAAAGTTAGAGGTTCAATCACGTCCACGCTCAAGAGTCAGGCCTGAGTTTACTTCAAGCAATCGTCCTGATCGGATGAAGAATACGAAGTATATTATAGTAGGACCCGCCTTATTTTGTGGGCCTTACTGTAGCTATTTAACTTAATGTCGGTTTTTGACTTTTATAGCCTTATTCCAATGATTAGATTAGATGGGATGAACTTAGCTGGGGAGGTTAGATTAGAATACTTGATTTGGTTTAATTCAGTAGCTCAGAATATTAATGATAGTTGACTTGGTTTCTTTTGTTTTGTGTTGCTTCCGTTTTCCATGAGATTTCATTATTTTTGTTTATTTATCTATCTATAAATGTAACTAAAGTAATAACTGCTGACATCATCCCCTATTTAAATTGTACAGATGTCAAGTTGTGGTAAAAAAATTTCCCGCTATATGCGTCGTTCAAAGTGCGCCTACGTTAAGCATGTGTGAATATGCTTGGCACTCATAGGAAGTGGGAATTGACGTATACGATTAGGGACAAATAAACTAGGGAGCCGCTAACAAGTTTTTAAGGAATTTGTAAACTGTTCACGGATCATAAAAGACAACCACGATAAAGGGACAACGAAAGGCAACAACGATTGACCCGTGAAGGTTACACCCCAGTCATAATCCATGAGATTACTAACTCCATATGGTTCGGAACCACGAAAGGAGGATCGGGGATGATGGTACGAAGTGAGTCATGGAGTCACATTCGCCCGTATTAGCCTCTACTCGATTCTTATAGTGAAAAGTGATTCTTGCGATCTCAAAGCCATACAAACAAAGATTTAATTTGCTCCAAACAATTATTATGCTAAATTGGTTGAATATTAATGCAACATATAATTCTAAATATTCGTGATCACTTGATTAAACAACAAGATTAAAAAAGAACCTAAACCGGTTGTCTAAATAATCTTATTAGTCGTGATTTTCAATTACATATTCCCTTTAAACATGCAACGTAGTGATCAATAAATATAGTAAAATCAACATTAATATTGGAAGCAATTCAACAACAATCCAACAATTAATATATGACAAACGTAATAAAAATTGTTAGAAAAATAATAGAAATAAAAGGAACATGATTCCTTACTTTGTTTTGTTTACTTGCAACTACAAAATAATAAATGCGTTAATAACTTCAAGGAAATTAATAAAACAATAATTGAAATTAAATTAAATTAAAGTTGATTTAGGGCCAAACCCTCAAACAGTTCTACCTTTCACGCCTTGGTTTAAGGATGGAACCTCGGGTCAAGTATGGACTCCTTGGAGTGCTTAGGAGAAGTATGGTGGAAGAATAGGGTGGCTAGGGTTTAGGCTAAAAAGGGAGAAGATAATGATTTTTGGTGTAAGGAGAGAGAATGATTTTTGGTACCCCAAAATTGAGGAAATAAAGTTTGTATTTATAGAGGAGACGAGAAGGGGGAAGCACGGAACCCTAGAAGAGATAAGAGCTGCAGAAAAAAATCCTAATTGGGCACCGTGACACGGTACGAGGCACTGTGTCACAGCATTGTCCACCGCGGCGCGGCACAGAGCGCCGCGTCGCGGTGCACAATTCGGCCCAAAAAACATCCAAATTCATAAAGTGCGTAAAGAAAACACGGAGAAGACACGTGAAAGCACCGTGTCACGGTATGTGTACTGTGACACGACACTAGTCCACCGTGGCATGGTATAGCACACCGTGTCGCGATGTACAGTTTGCCTAAAAATGCGTCCAGGTTCATAAGCACGTGAGAAAAAAAGCGGAATAGACACGGGAAAACACCGTGTCACGGTATTTGTACCGCGACACGGTGTAGAATACCGTGCCACGGTACCAGGCACCGTGACATGTCAGCAATTGCCGCGACGCGGCAATTTAGTTGTTGCGCGGTAATTCAAGTTTTTTTACACGCTTTTAAAACTATGATAACTTTTGATCCGTAACTCGGAATAAGGCATATAATATATCATTGGAAATATTATCAAGTCTACTTTCCAACCAATTAGAATCAGGTCAAAATCGTTTGTAGATTTTATGATATGGCCATTTTAGTGAAAGGGTGTCGGTTTTGGGTCGAGTTTAGTACTTTGCTCATATCTTCTTCGTTTTAAATCGGAATTGGGCTTATGATATACCGTTGGAAATTTTATTGAAAGCCTATCCAACCAAATAATAATTGGATCAAAATTATAAGGCCACAAAATCCATTTCTCTCGGTTTTGTGATGTGGACACGAAAAAGGAAAGTAAGTTATGGTTTAGGGAAATAAGCTAGGAATTAGATTGGTTTATGAAATGTATTGGGAATGAATAAGGATTTAAGCACTCCAAAGGTTAAATACTCAACCCGACCAATAATGGTGGTGAAAGGTTGTTCATCATCGGGTTTGGTTTCGGGGAGATATTTTTAGGTGTCTACACCCGCCTAAATCAATTGCTGACATCATATTCTTATTTTTATTTTTACTTATTTTTTGAAACCTTCTTATTTTTTACCTTAAATTATTAAATTTTATATACGGAGTATATTTTTTAAGGCAATTATTATATTATATTATTAAATTATATATATGGAGTATATTATTAAATTATATATACATAGTATATTTTTTAAGACAATTATTATATTATGTTACTTTCTATTTATTTTTTTTACATTATTATAGATTTATAAAAAAACTATATGACTTCCAAATGTAATTAGGGATGTCAGCGGGGCGGGTCAAGTAGGAGACCCGCTCCATCCCCGCCCCAGTAGGGCGGGGATGAGTCTCGGTTTGACGGATGGTGGGGCGGGGATGGGGATGAAAACCATACTTGCCATGGGTGATGGGGCAGGGGTGGATTTTAGGTTGTACCCGCCCTATCCCCACCTCATACACACAACTATATATATTTTAAAACAAAATTATATATTTTATACTATTTTATAAAATATTTATGTAAAATAAAATATTAATTATAATACTTTGTAATACACTTATATTATAAACAAAAAAAAAAGTGTAATATTAAGAATATTTTTTTTAATGTAATCTATATTAATTTTGTAGGATTGTGTACTTGAAAGGTGGAGATTAGGTGGGTCTTGGATGGGGATTCGGCGGGTCTTTGGCGGGGATTAGGTGGGGGTGGATATCCAGTGGGGGGTGGGGCGGGGATGGTTTTGGAATTGTACCCGCCAGGGCGGGGATGGGGATGAGGATGAAAATGTTAGGTGATGATGGGGATGGGAATACCAACATCCGCCCCGCCCCGTCCCATTGACATCCCTAAATGTAGTTACTCTCGGTTTAAGAGTACTATTGTATAATTTGGTTAAATTTTTAATATATTCAAAATTATTTAGATATAAATACCATTGCAATTAATGATTATGTTTCTATATTTTTTTTTGCTCATATGAGGTACATATATAAAATATATTTATTTCAAAGAAATTTTTTATGTTGTGCATTGCACGGTGCTAATTTAGTTTATAACTATAGATCACCGTGTATGGCATGGGATCTAACCTAGTAATTTATTATTGCTTTACTCTAATTTTATTATTTATTTTCAATACGAGTTTATTTTATTCTTGTTATTATTATTATGTTTTCTTTAATTGCTTTGATTAGTTTAGTTTAAATTATGCATGAGTAGTTTTATAGGGTTGTGGGGATCTATGAATAATATAAAGGGATGATTTATTATTGTTGATTGTTAATGTTTTGAATTGATTTCTTATTGATTGATATAATGCTATGCAATTAGATTAGCGTTGGTTTAATTGTATGAGTTATGCAATATTGATTCGAGATTCGATAGATGAGAATTGATGTTTAGGCTTAGTTTCAATAGGCAGGTTAATTTATAAAGGGTTAAGTTAAGATTCGAGAGTTGCAATTTAATACCGATAGATTAATTTGTGATTATAATACGAAGCGAAAACCCTTTATAATCTGGTTAATTTATGCATTGATAATTGATTGTTGTCTTTCATCCCAGAATATTATTTATTGGTGAACCTATACTCTAGGCTTTTATTTTATTGATATTCTCTTGGTTTTATTTGCCTATTTTAATTGGTTCCCTTAGATTAATTCACATAAATTCATACTTGTTGCTTGATAATTTAGATTATCATAATTTATTAGAAATAAAAGAACATTGTTTTCGTGTGGATTTGACCCTACTTCCCTATCTATTTTAGTTAGTTGATTTAGGAATTACTTTTGATTAGGTGATACGACTTTAGTCTGTCAATGATTCTATCGAAATAGAAGATACTTGGTATGCATGTTTTTGATTACTTTTTAATAATTCTTCTTACATATATTTATTTTGTGTTTTATTTTTGAATTAAATAATTCAAACTCTACCTAAATAAAAGTAACGAATTAAATTGCTATCTTTAAAATTTTAATGCCACTAGATTAAAATCCACGAATTAAATTATTTTAATGGAAAAAAATGAAATGAAAGTATAGAAAAAGTTAAATTTATTAAATCAATACTATGAGAAATCCAAATAAAAATATAGGAAAAGATAAATCTCCAAAAAGATATTTAATTGGGTTCAAATTATGAAAATATCGTACTTTCCAAAAATTTATCTCTATGAAAATTATCTCCACGTAACTATACTTGGTGGAGAAATTGGGTGAGTTCAAATATTAATATTTTTTTAATTTATGATGTGGTAAAGAAATATATGGTGGGTTCAAACATAATTTATAGTTTTTAGGTGCATTTCTTATCCATGAAATGTGAATATGTGATGCATGCTATGCTACTATTTAATCAATTCAAGTGTCAACAACATATGAAATCGCATTTTTAATTAAGTTAAAAACATAAAAGTTATACATTTCCGATAAAAATGTTATCTCAATATTAATAATAAAAAATATAAACTTACAAAATAAAAATCACGTTTAATAAAAAAATATCAAATTTATGATCATGAAAAAACAAGTTCATTTAGTTTATTTCTTCAATTTATGTAAAGAAATTAAAAAAAAAAGTAATAATATTATAGAGAACCATAGATCAAAACCGTGCATCACACAGGCTTACATATAATAATAATAATAATAATAATAATAATAATAATAATAATAATAATAATAATAATAATAATTGGTCGGTGTCTTTCCTCCAAATATTGGTTGTCCTCTGCATGGTGTTAAGTTGTTGGGTGGTCCTGTCAGTGCAGATTCCTTTTTCTATGGTATGCTTGATTCGCAGAGAGTGTCGAAGACCATTGTGCTAATAGATGCTGTTACTAGCTTGATGATCCCTAATTTGAGTTGTTACTACTTCGTGCGTGTACTGGAGTTTCAAAACTCTACTTTGCTATGCACACTTGTCCCCCTCGTCTTTTTGAAACGACCCAGATTTATTTTGATGTGGCCCTTCGGGCATCTTTGGAGCGCATTGATACTGCTTTGGGGCTTTGTTTTGGGGATTGGCAATAACGTCTTGCCACCTTGCCTTTTTCTTATGGTGGACTGGGTGTTTACTCAGCAGGTGATGTTCGGCACTATGTTTTTCTTGCGTCGCGTTTGCAGTCTACTGGTCTTCAGGCTACGTTTCTTCACAATTCTGGTATTGTTGAACTGGGATCAGCCTTAGATGATGCTCTTAGTCTTTTTCATAGGACCGTGGAGACCGACCTTATGTGTAACCCCAGTGTGATCGCTGCCCCCAAACTCATGAAGATATTGGCAGATATATATTTCACGAAGGTTACTGCTTCTGCAACATCCACTTTCTCCTTAACTCCGCGTTAGGTTATCTTATGGAATTCCCAGCAGAGGAATCACTCTTCTACCTGGTTGCGGATGGTCCCAATATCGGGGTTGGGTCAGACTATGAATGGTAAGGCTTACCGTTCAGTTCTTTTTTACAGATTGGGTGTTCCATTGTTCTCGATTTCGGCACCGTGTTCCGCTTGTTCAAGGGTTTTCGACGGGGATATATTTGGTGATCATGCCGTGTCCTGTGCTGGGATGGTGGGTATTAAACATCGGCATAATATTGTTCACGACACCCTTGTTGATATTTGTTTTTGGTCCGGGATTTCTGCGAGAAAGGAGGTTAACGGTTGGTTGACTGGAGGCAACGATGGGGCTCTTGGACCTACAGATGTGTTGCTTTATTCTTGGGATAGAGACCTTGATGTGTGTGTTGGCTTGACAGGGTCTTCTCCTTTTACATAATTAGGGTTGTCTGACTTTGTTGCCGGTCGTGTTCTGTCTGTTGCTGCTAAGAGGAAACGGGACAAGTATGGGGCATGTTGCAGGGCTATTGGTTATGGTTTTCTTCCCTTCTCCTTTTCTTCATTGGGGTAATTAGAAAAGGATGCTATTGCAGTGCTGAAACTGGTTCAGGCATTCGTAAAGACTCAGGATATAGGTGCTCGTGCAGCTGCTCACATCTTCAGCAGGATCGGATTCGCTATAGCTAGAGTAGTGGGGGTCCAGATTGTATCTCGATTCCCCACAAATTTCTTGTAAATCGTTTCACTTTGTAGATTTTTGATAATAATAATAATAATAATAATAATAATAATAATAATAATAATAATAATAATAATAATAATAATAATAATAACAGATTAGATTAGTTTAAGGATGTGTGTAGTTATAATAATAGTAATAAAAAAAAGGTTTCAAAAAAAAAATAATAAAAATATAACAAAGTAAGGGAAAAAAGTAGTACAATGTAGTTAGTGAAATATTTGTGGTAGATGAAAACTACAACTGTTCTTAAGGGCTTGTTTGACAAAAAAAAAAAAAAAAAACCAAAAACAGGAAACAAGGAAAAGGTGTTTTTACTTTTCCGTTGTCACTTTTCAAAATTATCACGAGTTTAATAGACTAGGCTAATTTTTTTTATTCATTATATTTCATATATCATATGATTTTAAAAAACAAAAAACCACAGTAGTGTCAAATGAACCCAGCTTCCTAATTTTCATTTGGGGATTGAAGAATTTTTGTTATCACCTTTCCATATTAATATTAGATTCTCAATTGCATAATTGTTCATAAATCAATTTTTGAAAAACAAAGAGAATTTTTTAGAGGGATATTAAAATTTTAGACAGAGAATGAAATTTAATTTTTCGAAAGAAAATGATGACTCATGATGAATTTCGTCATTATTTTGATGGTAGATTTTCAGTTATCACAAGAATGATGTTTTTGATAATGATGGTGAAGTTGATGGTATAGTAACCAAATGATGATATTATGAAATATATATATATATATATATATATATATATATATATATATATATATATATATATATATATATATATATATATATATATATATATATATATATATATATATATATATATATATATATATATATATATATATATATATATATATCATAATTTCGGTGTTGTTGATGATGATACTCTCGTAGATTATTATATGTTTTAAGCTACATAATGCCCGAGCCATAATGCTCGATTTTAAAAATTGATAAGGGCTAGTAATTGAAATATGGAAGTCTCCATACAAATGTAAGTCAATAGTCATCCATTAATAAATAATGAATTTCATAGATAAATTATTATTTTTTGCAAAAAAAATAAAAAAAATAAAAAATAAGTAGAGTTTAGGAGGGAAAATCCTTACCAAAAAAAAAAAACTATGCTTAGATTGGGACTTTGTGTGTTTTTAGGAGAAAGTGTTATCAAATATGAAAAAAAAGCCAAATAAATTTACTCAAGATAAAATAACAACAATAGAGTAGTAGACACACTTATCCAAGTAAAAACAGTAAAAGAATTTAAAAAAAAAGGTTTGACCTATAAAAAATTTAATTTCTATTTAGGCGGGAAATTTTTTATGAGAGAGTAACATGTGTACAATTTGAGGATAGTGATGATGTCAGCGGGCGGTTACTATTTTAGTATTAGTTATAAATAAATAGGTCATCGTTAATGATTTCGTTATTGAAAGAAATGTAATTACCATTTATTTTTGCATGTTTTTTTTTTCTCTTTTAATTTGTGTTATTTTTAGAGGTTGAAGATGATGTCCTTTGGATAACAGACATTGTTATTTTTTTTTTGACAATTAGACGATTAGTTCTTTTGATCCATATTCATTTTTTAATTGGAATAAATATATTTTTAGAGTTTGATCAATATATTCTTTGGGTCTGAACTATGTGTTTTGTACATTACAAATTATATTTTTAATAACGTATGTATATTAAAATGTTTTTTGTGTTTTAATATTAAAAATTACATATATTTTTTAATTGAATTATATGCTCTTCTATGTTTATGTTACTTTGTCTTAATTTAACTTTTGTTTTCTTGTGGGTATTTATTTATATTCTTATTGTGTTATTTTATATTTTTCTTTATGCTATCCAAAATTCTTGTTTCTTTTTATTAAGCTATTTTGGGATTTATGATCTTTGAATTTATGATCTTTGAATTTATCTCTTATGTTCTTTTGACATGATCCTTAATTTTTAATATTTTCTTTAGTGCTATAATTTTTTTATATATTAATTATCATCTAATTGTGTATACTTTTCTATGAAATCAGGATCATGTAAATAAGGTTGATGAGGATATTCTTTTAGGATTAAGGGAAATTTTTAATATTATAAAAGAACATGATAATATTATCCAAAAACAAAATTTAAAGAACTTTTCACAATAGGAAAAATACATTTTAATAATCCCAACTATTAGCAATTTACTTTTAATAATCCCAACTAAGGTTTATTTTTTAATAATCCCAACTATTGGGTGAGTTTGCCTGTAGTAGTCCCAACCGGTCAACAAGTGGTCAGCAACCTCTTATTACAAATTACCAAGACACGTGTTGACATGCGATTGGTTGAAAAACACAAAAAAAACTTTACAAAAATTGAAAAAAATTAAAAAAAAAAAAACAAACACCTTCTCCACGCCAGCCACCCAACTGCCACCATGCCCAGCTTAACCTCCTCTGCCCTCGGTGCCAGCCGGTGCCCAGACCCCTCCTCCCTTTGTCGCCGGCGCCGGCCATACCCCTTCCCTAACAACCGTTACCCTCCACTGTAGATAACCCCTCCCCTCCTCTCGAAAACCCATTTACAACTCCTCCCCGATCACCGGAACACCAAGTTACTCCCTCTCCCAGTCCCCACCATCGATTTCCGACAACCCCTCCCTTACCCTAACCTAGAAAAACCTACCCACACCACCGATTTTTGACGTGAATTATGAATAAAAGTGACGATTTCAGCAACGAGGTTGGGGGGCTGATTTTCGATGTGGGGGTAAGGGAAGGAGGTCGAAAATCAGTGGTGGGCTACTCTGTTGATAGCTGCGGGCCTTGCGGAGGTCCAATGGTCGCTTCAATTATGGCAGTAGGGGTGTAAATCGGTGATGGCTGAATGTCGGTGTGCGACAGCTAGGAGCTATTGTCGTTGCCGTTAGCTAATCGTGGGGCTGTAAATGGCGATTTTGGTGGTGGATGAAAATTGAGCGGATGCTGCTATATTAGTAGGTGGGACGAGGCATAGTAGCAGCGGTGAGGTGGTGCTTGCGAAGGCTGGTGTATGTAGTGGTGGCTTGGTGGGTAAAGATTGGAGTTTGTGTTGATGCGGTATTGAAAGAAGGTAGGAGTGGATGATTTGATTTTTTTTTTTATGTTTTTTATTTTTAATTTTAGACCATTCACGTGTTAACATGTGGCAATTAAAAACAAAAATAACTTTAAAAACACTTTCAGCAGGTCACCGGTCATTAGGACCATTGGAGGCATACTGACCCCGTAATTGGGATTATTAAAAAATAAACCTTAGTTGGGATTATTAGAAGTAAATTGACTATAATTAGGATTATTAAAGTGTATTTTTCCTCAAAAATTCTTGTGTAGACCTGGTCCACAATAAAGTTATTGTGGACCTTTTAGTCTCACGTGCGAAACAAACCAATCTGCGAAACACAAAGCTCACTGGAATCTCTTCTTTCCCCGCCCAAAATACTAACTTCTTTCCCAAGCTTTATTTCGACGCCATTAACAAATTTCCAGAGCTCGAATTTTTTTCTTTATCAAATTTCCCAGAGCTCGAATTTTCCCAAATCAATTCTAGGGTTTATAATTCATCCCTAATCAATCAATTTCTGCAAAATTCATGGAAAATTATTCTATACAATCAATTGAATTGGATCTAAATCAAAATATACAGGACACTATAGAAAACTTTGATATTAATGTCATCAGTTTCGATCTGAACGAAATTGTTGAAGATGGAGAACAAACTATTATTGAAGCTGAGAATGAGAATGAAGTTCATGAGGAAAATCAACCTCTAATGCAAGCTCAAGGTATTATACGATTATGTTATTTGATTTTAGAATTTGATAATGTGAATTAAGCAATTATGCAATTGCAATTGTTTGTTTGGAAAATTAAATTAGGCATTAATTCGTATTATTAAAACTAGTTGTGCGTAATTTATGTGGAATGAAAATTAAATAGGTTTACAGTATTTATAGACATGCAATACCACTTTTAAGTAACATAGTTTCCTTTAATGATAGTATAGTGATCTATTTTTGTTAAAGCCATTCTAATATCTCCAATTTGACTTGTATAAATGATTATCATGGATGGTGCAAATAAATAACAGGTGCAAATAATAATGATGAGATTAGTGGTTGGTTAGTAGGAGAAACTCGAGCAACACTTGCGGAATTACATGAATTGTATTGTCAACATGCTGCAGTTGGTTTTAGTGTTAGAAAAGCAAAACAAACAAGAAAAATCGGAACTAAAGATATCATCACCAAAAAGTTCTTTGTATGCTCTGCAGCTGGACTAAGAAATTCCGGTAAAAAGAAGGAAAAAATCCCAAAAGAACTCTCGACAGAGGAAAGTTCCTCAGTTAAAAAAAAAAAAGACAAAGTAGGAGAGTTCCAATAACAAGGACGAACTGTAATGCTTTGATAATAGTCAAATTAAATGAGGAGGGGCAATTTGAGATAGTTCAGCATGTGTTGGTGCACAATCATCCACTCATTATTCCACAATGGAACCATTTCCACCGTTCAGAGTGTGCAATGACTGGAATTAAAGGGAAAGCGATTGAGGCCATGCAAGAATCTGGACTAAGACCTATGGAATCCTTTAATTACATGTCAAATGAAGCTGGAGGAGAAGATGCCATTGGTCATACAGTGAAAGACCACATGAATTATTGTTATAAACTGAAAATAAAGGCCATTGAAGGAGGAGATTCTCAAGTAGTTTGTGACAAATTACAAGAAGCTTATTTGAGGACCCTAACTTCTTTTTCAGAGTAAGGTTGGATGCAGATGGAAGGGTTTGTAACTTGTTTTGGAGGGATTTCATGATGCTTGAAGATTACAAAATATATGGGGATGTCACTGTATTTGACACCACATATAGGACGAATCGTTACAACCTCATTTGCGCACCCTTTGTAGGAATAAACAACCACTAGAAGAACACTATGTTTGCTTGTTCTTTTATTGGTGATGAGACCACATATTCATTTGTGTGGCTATTTGAGACCTTCAAAAAGGCAATGGGTGGTAAATGTCCTGTCTCACTGTTTACAGACAAAAATGCAGCCATGGCAGCAGCAATACCAAAGGTAATTTCTAATTTTGAAGGAACTTTTTGAATACCACTACATCAAAATATGTTTGTACTGAAACTATATTTAGTTACCTCTATTTTAAATGCAGTAACCATTTTTGAAACTATAGTAACTGTATAAAAATGTGCAGGTATTTCCAAATACTAGACATAGATTATGTCTATGGCACTTTATTCAAAATGCTGTAACAAGATTTGGAGTTTTGAAGAGTGATGACACATTCAAAGCTGCTTTCATGAAATGCTTGAGTGGTTGTATTACCGAAGCTCAGTTTGAAGTATGTTGGGATTCAATGATGACAAAGTACAAACTGAAAAACAATAGTTGGTTCAAAAGGTTATACTCACTAAAGCACAAGTGGTCAACAACTCTAAGTAAGGACTTTTTCTCCGCGGGAATCTTTTCGTCTCAAAGAAGTGAGAGCATAAATCACACAGTGGGATTCAAAGCAAACAAGAAGACAAGTTTGACAGAATTCTACAACATATTTCAGAAGACAGTGAAGACTTGGAGAAGGAATGAGGATTTTTATGAGTTCAATAGCATAAAATCAATTCCTGCTTCCAGTTATCCAATGTCTGCCTTACTTAAACATGCTGTTGAGGTTTATACACATACATTATTCAGGGACTTTGAAGAAGAATTCAACCTAGACATTGGATCTCAAACTAAACTGATATTGATTAATGGAGGCAAAATGGTTTACCAAGTGTACCTTGAAGGCAAAGATGGCACAACTCAAACAGTAATTTATGATCCAGTAAACCAAACAATTCAATGTCCATGCAAGAATTTTGAAGAGTCGGGTTGGTTATGCTTCCATAGCCTTAGAATCTTGCACATGCATTATGTTGAAAAAATTCCGGAGCAATACATATCTTCCAGGTGGACTATATTGGCTAAGGTTGAAGTTTGGAAAAGTATGGAGGTAGAGCAAAGGATGAAGGGGACATTAAACAACTTCACACCCTGGCGGCTACACATGGTGAGAAAGTATTATAGCCTAATCCTTAAGAGCCACAAGTTTGAACAAGCAAGGAAAGTCTTAGAAGAAAGCTTTGCAAAAGACTCAAGTGCAATAGATGAGATTATTTCTGCTATGAAGTCAATTAACAACCATTCTGAGAACACTACAGGTGTAGAAGAGAATTCAGAAGCAACTTCATCTAGTGTGGTTCAAGTATTGGACCCAGCTCGTGCAAAAACTAAAGGAGGCCAATCAAATAAAAGGATTCCAGGAAGCTATGACTACATGAAAAAGGGGAAGAGGAGGAAGCATAGAGAATTTGGTGCCAAAACACCAAATATTAATAATAAGTATATGCTCTGATAGTCTGAAGACATCAAATTTTATCTTAAGAACACCATATTTTATCATAGTAACCTGTATTGTTACATGGTTACCTTTTATTTGTAATTTCATTCTTGGAAACTTTATATCTTTTAAATACTGATATAGCGTCTTTTATGATTGACATAGTGTCTTTTGTTATGATATAGTGTCTTTTAATTTGATCTTAATTTTACTTAATCCTTTTCAAACAAACAATGAATAAAGCGGATGAGTACTGTAATACCTTATACACAAAGCCTCCTTCTCTAAACTTGTTGTTAATTGGTAGTTTGTTGTACTACACGGAAGGCTCCTTTTAGTCGTTAAACGAAGGCTCCTTTTAGTTGTTAAAGCTATGTTGTTTCAATGTTTCCTATGATCAACAGATAAGAAATCAAGAAAATGAAATGCTCAAATCTTATAACTAACTACTGATTATTATAATATAGTGTCTTTTATGATTGACATAGTAACCTTTAATTTTGAGATATATATTTCTTAGAATAGTAACCTTTTTTTAGAATATAGTGATCTTTATTTTTAAATAGTAATCTTTATTTAATACCCTTGTATTGTCAGTTTATTACCATTAATTAACATAGTCCATAATTTTGACATAGTTACCTTTATATTTAGCATAGTAACCTTATTAATAAAATAGTGACTTTATTTTAACATATAGTGATGTACGATAATTACCATTAATTTAAAACATAGTCCTTAATTTTGACACTATAAAATATTAAAAACGAAGTGACCTTTTTTCACCAAACAAAGACCTTATAAATAATATAGTGACTTTATTTTAACATATAGTGACCTATGATAACAGAAAAATTTAATAATTGAATTAAACAAACAATATACCATTTTCATAAAATATTGGCAAAAGCTTGTTTACACAACTGAATATTTTTCCAATCTTCATTCAATAACCTACACAAAAGTTGAATGAATACTAATTAGCTATACAATCTTCAAAGTACTTTGCTTAGCATCAGAAAATTATGATCACAACTAAGTCAAAAAATCAGTTACACAATGTTCTGACATCTTAAGCCTTTCCTTTCTTCTTCTTGTCTATAGTCGGCTTCTTATTCTTCCTCTATTCAATCTCTTTCTTCCTTCTTTCTTCAACCTCTTTTGAAAGACGCTGCCTATTAGGTTTGAATTCAGCCACCTTACCAATTACATTTGATCTAGCTTCATTCATATCAGACAACACCAAAGATGCAGCAATTTGAATCCGGAGAATCTTCTTATTTGAAGCCTAAAAAAGTAAATTATCAATATAAGATATTGTGATATTAATTAAAAGAAATAAAACAAATAATTTAAAAGGGATAGAATCATAACTATTTTTAAAATTTCACATTTAAACACATCAGCTCCATTGAATAAAAGCATGCTCATTATAGTATAAACACCAGAATCTGAATTATCTTTGCTAGATCTCCAATTCAAAGTAGGAAACTCCAAAGTGTAGTCAACCACAGGTCCAGATTGAGTAAGCCTTTGATCAAAGAAGGTACTGATCATATCACACTAGCAAAAAAGCATATAATCATATCACAATCGCATTAAATGATTAACACCCAGCTTCATCCAACAATCAATAATTAATGACCCATTACAGCCCATAATCAGTCATAACTCATAACCTTGAAAACAGAGGCAAAACTCCATAGTAGACAAGAATATAAGACCTTGACTAATGCTGTACAAATTGCAGACTTTAGAATTTTAATTTCCTATTTAATAAGCTATCATAGTAATAGAGAATATGCATATATAATATACATACCAACACAAACAATGGCATTGAAATCCGAAGCATAAAAATTTCAAACTAGTTTGACATTTGTCCAAATCCTAATTCCTAAAACTCACAATCAAAACCTATTAGACAAGAAAATAGTGAGAATATGGAAGAGTGAGAAAGTAATACCAAGAGACTAGACAAATTTTTCAAGAAGATACGATTATCCTCATCATAATTCAGTTTATCAATAAACTGAATTTTTCCTTCAGTCAAATTCACCACAAATAAGCAATAGTGATTGCCCTAAAGACAAGGTAAAAATATCTGCAACAATGATACCACCATTAGTCAGAATAAAAAAAGACACATATAGATTCCATTTTTGATATTATAGTGACCTCTTTTAAATATATACTTATGCAATTTTCAATAGGCACTCTCATTTAAAAAAAAGTATCTATAAAATAAAAATAAGGGAACTATATTTTTCAAAGCATAAAAAAACAAAAAGTATTACTAGCTCCACTTCTGACAAACCAAAATTATTGCAAGCTATATTCATTCACTCCTCCAATTCTTGATAAACATTGTCCACTAGTTGTGAATTGTCATCACTGCCGGCAGCTTCTACTGTTGTAACCTTCATAATATTTACACAAATAAAAAAATAAGTGAAAAGTATAAACATGTATAAACATTGAAATAATTAAACAACTCACACTAATTGAAGAACCAAAGTACAATTTCCGAGGTCCATCCTTAAGACATTTCTGATTTTCATTGAGAAGCAATGTCCAGCAATCCAAAATACTACTGCTCATGATTTCTGAAGGCTTTCCTAATGTGTAGAAGTCTTGCCTTTGAATCAAATGCTTTTCATGAAAAAATACCAACAGTTCACTGAGTCAAAGAGTATAAAATAAGAATTAAAAAGGTGTTTCATAAATAAATAAATAAGAGAAAATCAATGTAATCAAATAAAAGATTACTTACTTAGGAGCCAAACAAGAATCATTGATAATGCAATAGTCAACAATCTCTAGGACTAATGGATCCAATAGCTTCATTTCCTTGTTATTTGACTTCAAAAAGTGTGAAATGAGTATAAGCTTTTCATCAGATTTCCAATCAAAAGAAATCAAACACCTGCACCCTCCATTTGCAAGAATATTTTCAAAGCCAATCACAGGCAAAGTGCCTCTAATTGCCTCCCTCCCTTCATTTGTTTTGTTGTGGTCAAATGTAGAAACTTGATCCAACACCTCGGGCATTTTTATCACCCAAATAGCAAGTTCGGAGATCTCATCAATCACAGATTGAACTTGAGGATCCAAAAAATACTGATCATCCTGGGACACATTAATACCAGGAGCGTTGTTGGTCTCATTGCGGCGTGAAAGAAGAATATGTTTTATCTTGTCATTGTAAAAACAAGAAATCACATTCATATCTCTTTTCATGAACAAAAATTGTTCATGAACGGGCTGCAAAGAGATTAAAAAAATCATGTATAAATATTTAAATCATATCCAATAATTTTTAAAAAAAGAATAAAATTCAGCTACTCCTTGCATCAATAGCAGCCGAATGGATCTCTTGATCTGACATCGAACCTGGTGGGAGAATGAACTGTATTGTACCAGGTACATCATTACCCCCCCAGACATTATCAACATTCCCCATACTTCCCCCTGTAGTACCCACATGACCATCTTGAAACTTCAGTTTACCACTAACAGGATACACATCAGAGAGTAAAATTCCACACCCAAAACTTTTGGACAATTTTTCCTTCTTAATTCTGTCCCTAATCAACTCATCATTCCAATTTTGAATTAAGGGTAAAGAAGTACTTAATTCAACATTCCTAAATTTCAACCTATGGAAGTAAATAATCTCCAACATCAAAATACAACCACAACAGTTCTGAATTTCTCCTTTTTTGTAACTTTTAACATCTCCAGCAATATAATATTCATTATGGCCTATGAATGAGAACAATGTAAGCTAAAATTTCCATGGTGGATTGTCGATCTTTGGCTTCCCGTTTTGTTTATTGTAGTATCAAGCATGTGTATCTTTAGTAAAGACTTTACAGAGGCATATTAGTTTTAGATAAATGATAATAATTTAGCACATTCTGCTAAAATCCCCAAAACTCCAACTCTCTAAAATCCAATACCAAAAATCAATCGATCAGTACAATTTCATCCTCATATATAGTTCAACAGATTATAGTATACTAACAATTCCACAGAATCAAAGGAATCAACACACAAAACAAAAAATAGAATCATTACATATTAAATATTAAACGCTAGTAACATCATTAAGCACAAATCATCATCAATTTAATTTTCAATCAAAATTCAACGAGAAAACAAACAGCTAAACAATCATTTGAACAATAAAAACAAAATTCAATCAAACATTTATTGTGTTTTATGTGTTCAATCAAACAATAAACATAGAAAACAATCGAACATCGAAAAAACCCTAGATCTTCAAATAATCTTCAAGACGAAAAAAGATTCAAACAAAAATTCATACAAATAGTTTCAATTAAAGAAAAACAACAATTAATCAGCTCAAAATTGCACAAATCATCATCGAGAACAACACATTATCAATAAAATTCAATGAGAAAACAAAAAACAATCAAAATTGAACGAAATAACAATCGAACATCAAGAAAGATTACTAGAAGGTGGTTCATCGACTTTTGTAGCCGAAGAACGAAGGACACGTCTTCGTTGAAATGTACCACCTCCTCGGGTTCTCGCCATTGAAGAATTCAAGCTGAAGAGAGAGAAAATGCAAGAAAGGAAGGTTAGAAGAGAGAGAAAGTGTGAGCTTCTTGCGAAAAAAAAGGAAAGAAATAGGTTCTTGAATTAATTTGTAACTTTGTAAGTAGCTTGGGTAAGTAGAAACTGAGTAAATTGGCACGTGAGAATTTTTGGTCCACAATAAAGTTATTGTGGACCCGGTTTATTTGAGAATTTATAATTTTTCCTTCACAATAAGCAATGAACATAATGTGACAATAAAAATATATTACAATTACAATTAAAGAAAATGTACCTGTAATATAGTTTATTAAAAGATTAATAAAGATCATTATATGATAATGGACAAATGAAAAGAACATAGAGTTAATAATTAACTATACGTGATAAAGTATTAAAACATATTCTTAGGCTTCAATCATTAGCTTAAACTTTTGGCTAACTTGGTCCTTTAACATGATATCGGAGTTAGCGTGACACAAAGGTCACGGGTTCGAATCTCATCCACCTTTTGGTTAACCTTCTCTCATGTGGAATATTAAGCGTAGGGTATGAGGAGGGTCCATGCTACATCCACACATCAAGCCTTACGGGCTCTCGTGTGAGGGGACATGATAGAGTATAAAAATATATTCCTAGGTTTTAATGATGCTTAACCTTTAATACACATTAGCATCATTAAGATGAATATTAAAGCTAAATAAAAAGGTAAAAAAATGAGGAATTTTTTAAAAAAATTTTATAAAATGAGAATGAAATAAAATATTGTGGTAACTAAAATCTTTTAAAATAATTTTTTTTTGAAATTTTAAAATTTGAAAATAAAATCTTGAAAAATCATTAGGAGAAAATAATTTTAGAGAGATTTATTGAAGGCTGAATGTTTTGTAAAAAAATTTACCATATCAACTGTGGGGTAAAAAGATATAGTAATTAGCATTTGCTTATGTTTAAAAAATGCTAAGAATTTGTTACGTTCGGTACATTCAATGACATGTTTTACATTTTAATAATATGTTCTTTTTGTTTTCTTTTCTTAAAATTTAAAGTATTTTATGTTTAGGGGTGTCGCTTTGAAACAAGTGTAACATGCATAAGATACACTGCACCCGAGCGTAGGAACCACTAATAGTGTGATAGACTAATATGGTATGAGTTGAAAAAGGAATATTATTGGTTTACAAAAATAAGAAACTGAAAATAGTAAGGTCTTTAGATAAACTGTTTCTTCTTTTTCCCCTTACTTAAGGCTTCTTTTGTTATGAAATAATATTTTTATTCGTTATATGTTATGTGAAGAGATTAGATGAATATTTATTTTTCGTTTTCTGTTATGTTTAAAGTTGAAAAACAATTTCTCTAAAGATTGAAAATAAGTCTCCTGATGTGGAAACAGAGATATAAAGATTCAAAATAAGTTTCCTAATATGGGAGCAGAGATTTTCCTTTTGTAAGGTAGACCATCCCATACTCTAGGGGCAGAGCTATACTGATGCACATTGATGCACCTACATCACTAGCCCTTCCAAAAAAAAATTTAAAGTTCAATTTTAAAAATAATTCAATCAAATTAAAAAGACTGGTTATTATAAATACCCGGTCTCTTAGATGCTAGCAATATCATTCCCGCCGCTTTCTTCTTTACTCCTTTTGTTTTCTTTTTTAATTAAAAGAGACGGGTTATTTAATTAAAATTGTTATACTAATAACCGGTCTCTTGGATGCTAAGTACGTAATATCACTCCTTTTTTCTTGTTGCTTTCTTTTTTAATTAAAATGGTTATACTAACAGCCGGTCTATTAGGTCATTTTACTATTTGTTTGTTACATGTTATTTGTTCTACTTTTAGCTTGTGTAGGGAATATTTCAAGCATCCCACACTTGAGCCCCACTGTGATCATACACTTAAGCATGGTGGCGTCCAAAAGGAAGGAAGCTAGAGCAAAAGAGTTGCCAACAAGTTTTAGGAACTTGTAAACCATTTACAATCACAGAGATTGCTAACTCCATAGTGGTCCTGTACCATAACTGGATATTCGGGGATGAAGGTACAAATCCAACCTAAAAGAGATTGAACCTACCCTAAATAGGCATCTACTTTGTTCTTCTCATATTCATGTGCACTTTTCAATTAACATACAAATAATATATTAATCCTAAACCTGTTTAACCTATGTTGGTTGATTATTAATGCACAAATAAATCTATTTTTGGCGATCACTTGAACTAAAATCACATTAGCATAATTCAAATTATTAATTATCTTATTAAGCGTGATTTCAAGTGCAAATTCCCTTTAAACTTGCAAGAGAGGGTGTGATCAAGCAATAACAATGATATATCAAGCAACATAATAATATTGATACAACAATCATCATTATCATAATAATCTCATTAAAGCATAATATCATTATCAAGATCCTAGGCATGATACTAACTAGATTAATAATAAATCCTAGCATGTCACTAAACAATAAAAATCAAAGCTTTAATCCTAACATGACACTAGAAAGCAATAAAGACATCTAACATGATACTAGGAATTAATTAAACAATCTAAACATGATTCCTTAAGAAATAGAGCAATTAAATTACCCACTTTGATTCCTCGTACCTCTTTCTATCAAAACAATACACGCGTTAGTAACTTCAATAAAAATATTAGATCAAACAATAAAAACAATAATTATTGAAATTAGATTAAGGACCAAACCCTCAGAACTATCAACCTTTCACGTCGAGGTCTAAGGTAACTTCAAGCTTGGCTAAGTGTATTCGAGTCTCGTGAATGAGGAATGGTGTATTTTGTAAAGGCTAGGTTTAGAAAAAGAGAGAGAAATAATAAACTTTTATCTTAGAGAGAGAGAAAGAATATATGATTGTTGATGATATTTTAAAATGGGAAAAATTGACCCTATTTATAGAGAAAAATCAACTGTATACGATAGAAAAAGTGTCAGAATCAGACTCGGAGTAAAACAGGCTCCATCGTGATGCGACAGGACTGTCGCGATGTGATAGCTCCATCGCATGGAGATAAGCCCATCACGGCACGATGAACTGATCGCGGGAAAGTAGGTAGTTTGGCTACTACCTTAATCAAATTAGAAATTTATATACCTAAACTTACACCAAACTAGTTAGTAGCAAGTAAAGGGTCGATCCACGAAGACTAAGTGTCAATGATTTTAGTCGATTAAACAACTAGGTCGGAAATGAAGTTTGGAAATAAGATTAAGGAACACAAGTAAGACAAATAAAATCAAGCGATAAATACACTAGGGATAGGGGAATCGAGGGATATTGATGAATTCAACTAACCAAATGTGCACAAATTATCAAGGGCTTAATTAGGAGAAATCAACACATTTAATTCAATTCCGCACAATCAAACATGCTAATTAACTCGACTAGATCAATTCACTCCCGTGCAATTTAACAAGCCTAAACATGGATGAAATTAAACCCTCAATTAACTCACTCCCGCACAATTAATTAAGAGCACGATAAAAATCATAGGGGCAATTAGCTAGAAAGTCCCTAAGTAATAAAGTCATCATCCATGTTCTCAAATCAAGCCTCAATCACAATTCAAACACAATTAATCGATTAAAAACATCAACATCCCCTTCATCCATATCCCTAGAGAAAAATCTAAGCAAACATATTGAAGAAAAACATGGAAAACGAGTTAAAACAAGAATTAAAGCAAGAATCAAACTAGTAAACTAATTAACTACTCAAATCAACAAATAATTAAGCAAAAACAAGAATTAATGAAATCAATAATGGTGAGAGAATGTTAGAAAAGCTCATTGAAAAATTGAGAATAGAATCCACTAATTTGCTTCTTCAAAATCTCAAATCTCCATTGAAATCCAAGCTTTCTCTCTCTCTAAAACTACTCCTAAACAAGAGAGAGAAAATCCTAATCTAACCTTAAGAGAGAGAGAATAAGAGAGAGGCTAAAACTAATCTAATCTAATTTTTTGTAATTAAAGTTCCCCCAAAAGAAGATTAACCCCCTGAAAAAAAACCATTTTATCTCAAAATAGTCAAACCACCCAAAAGGAATATTAAAGTACATACACCTATTGGGACTTCCTATGAAAATATGTTCAAAATGCTCTTCGAGAATGGAAAGATCAAACCTCTCAAGCCAAGACCATTTGAATCATTGAAAAGGACAAACAAGTTCTACTGTCCATACCATCAATCTGGAGGACATACCATAGAACACTGTTTCAAATTCAAAGACCTAGTCCAAGGATTGATTGATAGTAAAAAGTTGGTTCAAATACAGCCAGAAAAGGATGTTAGCATCAATGGAGTCTGGGAAAGCGGGGATGAGGATGTCTACCTCAAAGACGTAGAAGAAACCTCACTCTCCACAATCTATCCGGTTGATGAAATCTGGGATGAAGAAGATTCCCCTATAGATGTCCTCACAAGATCAGAAAGAATGCAACCTCCCATCACGAATCAACTTATTGCTACCACTTAATAAGTCCCAATTCCAATTATAGAAAATAACGATGTTGTCAAACAATTGACAAAGATTAAGGTTGAGATGAATGTATGGAAACTCCTAGCCATATCCCACGAGCATAGGCTTGTAGTAATGAATGCCTTGGCTAAAGTAAGGATAGATTCGGAAACCTCACCGGAAGGTTTGGCTAATTTCCTTACTAGTGATCTGCCCTGTCCCATCAACTTGATCACATTTTCCGACAAGGATCTATTTCCTGAAGGAGATAAGCACAATAAAGCCTTAAACCTTACGGTTGTTTGCAAAAGGATGAACGATCCAATGACCCTCTTAGATAATGGGTCGGCAATTAATGTTTGCCCACTCCGAACTGCGAAAATGTTAGAGATAAAAGATGAGGATTTATCTCCATCAACACAAGGCATAAGAGCTTACGATAACACTCGTTGTCAAGCTCTTGGGACCATCACCATGAACGTCACGACAGGAGCCATTGAGCATGCTACTACTTTTCAAGAAGTAGATATTAAGGCCTTGTTCAATCTGTTGTTAGGACACCCTTGGCTTCATGACCTTAAGGCCGTCCCTTCATCCCTCCACCAACAGGTCAAGGCTATAGTTGGAGGAATTCCTGTCACCATCGACGTTTCCCCTATGAGAATCAAAGCAATTGATAAGAAAATCATAAATGTGGAGCACGATGAAAACGATGAAGACTTATAGGGCTTCAATGCTGAAGAGGTCTCTTTAATCGAGGAAGATGAAAAGACCCCTCTTCGATACGACCTCCATTCAAACATAATAGTCAACACTATTCTCAGAAGGCAAGGACATTTTCCTGGAATGACTCTAGGAAAGAAGAAAGGAATAGCGAAGCAAATGGGACTGCCTGGCCTCCCTAAGTTAGATACTTTTGGACTTGGTTTTGAACCGACTCCGGAAGACTATAAGCGAGCCCAGGAAAAGTACAATGCACGAAGAAATGCTCGCACCCAGAAAAAAGCTATCCCAATGGATCATTATCCCCTCACTCTAAATGGACAATTCATAAAAGAGGGTGAAGATTACCCATGCTATGAATTCCCCGAACCTTTCATCAAAGATGGGATAAGACAACCGGGGTTCGAAATATTTTTGAACTATAATTTCTTAGATGAGATCCCAACTCCCATCTATAAGGAGCAAGCACCTCCATGCTTCGACTTCAATGTCATGGGTCTCCTCTTTGGGTACTAGAAAAATGAGCCTAAGCGTGTCGACGACAATTCCACGCTTATCCAAACGGTATTACAAAGTGAAAACTTTGACCCTTCAAAGCTCATTAGTCCGGCGAAAGGATTAGTTCAAGGATGGCGAAAAACTGTGAAGGTGACTACACCGAGTGGAAGAAGAATCTCCATCACCACAGGACAAAGACCCATGTTCGATGAGTCTGAGTCGTCTGAGTCCGAGTCTGAATTCAAGTCTTATGTGGTAAAGTCTTTTGGATCTTCTGTAGTTGTGTCTCCTCCTATCCCTCCTAGTTTAGAACCTACTCCTAGGATAGTCAGTAGTCAAGTCCCAACAGACGTATCACTTTTTAATGTAATGGTTTCAGAATTTAATAATATGTTTCCTTCTGCTTACTTCTGGTGTCATTCTCACACCTAAGATGATGAGCATTGCTTTGCTAACAATGAAAACGATAAAGAAATAATTAAAGCAGTGGAAACACTTGAAAATAAAACACCAATAATTGAAGACACTGAAACAGTTAATATCTCAAAGGATCCAACTATTAAAAAAGAAGTTAAAATTGGTTTAACCCTTAATCAAGAGGAAAGAACCGATTTAATAAATCTACTAAAAGAATTTATCGATGTTTTCGCTTGGTCATATGAAGATATGCCAGAAATAAATAGAGAAATTTCTCAACACACTATACCACTTATTCCAAGAATGAAACCTGTAAAACAAAAGTTACGTCGAATGAAACCCGACGTAACTCTTAAGATAAAAGAAGAAGTTCAAAAACAAATAACTGTAGGTTTCATCAAGGTATCCAAATACCCCAAATGGGTTGCAACTGTGGTACCAGTTCCTAAGAAGGATGGTAGGGTATGAATGTGTGTCGACTACAGAGATCTGAATAAGGCAAGTCCAAAGGACGACTTCCCTTTACTACACATCGATATTCTAGTAGATAATACAGCAAATCACGCGCTTCTCTCATTTATGGATGGGTACGTGGGGTATAACCAAATTCTCATGGCTGAAGAAGACATGGAAAAGACTACCTTTATAACACCTTGGGGCACTTACTATTACATGGTGATGCCATTTGGGTTGAAAAACGCGGGTGCCACTTACCAAAGAGCAACAACTACTTTACTCCATGACATGATGCATAAAGAGGTTGAAGTATATGTGGACGATATGATTGTAAAATCAAAGGACCGTCCAAGACACCAAATAGCCTTACGGAAATTCTTTGAAAGACTAAGAAAATATAACATGAGACTAAACCCAGCCAAGTGTGCATTTGGAGTCACCTTAGAAAAACTCCTAGGCTATGTCATTAGCTCTAGAGGAATAGAGATAGATCCAACCAAAATCAAAGCAATCATGTCAATGCCACCGCCCAAAACCAAGAAACAGATTCGAGGATTTATTGGCCGGTTGCAATACATAAGTAGGTTCATATCTAAGCTCACAACGATATGTGAACCAATATTCAAGAAGCTCAAAAAGAATGTACCAACAATATGGGATGATGAGTGTCAAAAAGCCTTTGATAAGATCAAAGCCTATCTCGCTAATCCTCCTGTATTAGCACCTGCGCTTCCAGGAATTCCTCTTTGGTTATACCTAACGGTTACTAAAGAAACAATAGGGGCTATGCTTGCATAAGAGGTAGAAAGTAAAGAAAACGCCATCTACTACTTATGTAGAAAGATGCTCGAGTATGAAGTACGCTAAACACCGCTTGAAAAATTGTGCCCCGCATTAGTGTGGGCTACAACCAAGCTAAGACACTACATGCTAGTCCATACGGTGTATGTAGTATCTTGAATGGATCCTTTTAAGTAACTCTTTGAGAAATCTACACTCAATGGGAGAATAACTAGATGGATAGTGAACTTAGCCCAATTCGATGTAAGATTTATGCCTCAAAACGCAATCAAAGGATCAGTGGTTTCAGACTTCTTAGCGGATTTCCCAATTGAAGATTCGACACCAATGCATGAGAACGACTTTTCGGACAAAGACTTGATGGTCATGAAAGATGATACTTGGACTTTATACTTCAATGAAGCTTCAAACCAGAAAGGATGTGATGTAGGAGTCCTACTAGTATCACCTAAGGAAGAACACGTCCCAATCTCAATAAAGTTAGATTTCGACGTTACCAACAATGCTGCGGAATACGAAGCATGTGTGGTAGGCCTTGAAACTGCTTTGGCATTGGCAGTAAAGAAGCTTTGAATATTTGGAGACTCTTCCCTCATCATCAATCAAATCTCCGAGAGATGGAAAGTAAGGAGTGAAAGCTTGGCTCCTTACCAAACATACTTAGAAACCCTTATAGACTAACTCGAGAAGGTAGAATACACATATCTACCAAGAGAAGAAAATCAATTTGCTGATACCTTGGCAAGACTAGCCTCGATGGTTAGAATTCCTAAGGAAATTGAGAAAATGCCTTTGATAATAGAAAAAAGACATAAACCAGCTTACATCCAAGCTATAGAAGATGATGAAATAGTTCGAGTAGAAGAAGAGGAAGAGGAACCTTGGTACATCGACATCCTTAATTATGTCACAAAAGGGAAATATCCACTTCATGCTGATAAGAGAGAAAAATGAGCTTTAAGACTTTTGGCTTCCCAATACGTGCTCATAAACGATAAGCTACACAAAAGGGTACCCAAAGGTAGAGCTCTCCCATGTGTAGGAAAAAAGGAAGCTCAAAGGGCGATGAGAATAATCCACGAAGGAGCATTTGGAACTCATATGAACGGCAAAATGCTGGTCCGAAAGATAATGCGCCAAGGGTATTATTGGACTACCATGAATAAGGAATGCCACTAATATGTGAAAAGGTGTCGTAAATGCCAAGTATACGCTAAATTACAATATGTTCCTCCATCTCTACTTTACACTTATACATCACCATGGCCATTCTCAACACGGGGAATAGATATCATTGGGAAAATAAGCCCTCTTGGGACAGGAGGCCATGAATACATCCTTGTTGCAATTGATTACTTCACAAAATGGGTTGAAGCAACATCATATGCGAAACTCACCACAAAGCATGTAGCACTCTTTATCGAAAGAAATATCATATGTCGATATGGAGTCCTACATGAAATGTAAGTGACAATGAAACTCACTTTCAAGGGGAATGTGAGGAATTGCTGCAAAAGTATGGCATCTAACATCATCACTCTTCTCCATATAGGCCTCAAGAAAATATTGCAGTAGAAGCGGCCAATAAAAATTTAAAGCCTATCATCGAAAACATGACAGAAAACTACAAGGATTGGCCTGACAAACTCCATTTCGCTCTTTGGGGTTATCGCACGTCAATTCGCTCATCCACAGGAAATACGCCATTCTCCTTAGTTTATGGAATGGATGCCGTACAACCTGTAGAATTGGAAATACCTTCCTTACGCATTGCAATGGAAAGTAAGCTTGATGAAGTCGAATGGACAAGAGCGAGATATGAGGAGCTAATTCTACTCGATGAAAAGCGATTAGAAGCTCTACATCATACTCAATGCTATCAAACACGCATGGCTAGACACTTTAATAAGAAGGTCAAGACAAGAAGCATCAAAGTGGGAGACTTGGTGTTAAAAGCATTAAGGAAAAATGTTCTAGACCCAAGAGGCAAATTTAGGCCTAATTGGTCCGGACCATACATCGTCAAAACCATTATATCAGGAGGTGCAGCAAAACTAACTGACATGGATGGTAACGAGTTCTCAAATATGACGAATCTTGACCAACTTAAACTTTACCCATGATTGCTTGAGATTATACTCAAAAGAGCTACGTTCGACTTGATTCTTTAGTAAAGGATACGTAGGCAACCCTTTACGGGGTGCGGCCACTTTAAATTTTACAAATGTCGCATTTTTACATCAGCACGTCGAACTAGAATCAGCATCTCATAAAAATTCAAGTCAACGCGCCGCGACAGAATTATCGCGCCGCGACAGGAACATCGCGCTGCGATGGATCTGAATTTCTAGCGTCGAAAAGTCTTCGTCGGTCTGGGCAAGTTTTTTCAGTGAATTTCGGAAAATTTCAACTTCCGTACTCGAATTATTATTTTCGAAATTATTTCAAGTTGTGTTCCATTGCTTAAAGAAAATAAAAGAATTCAGTATAAAGAGTTTATGTAATTTTTAAAAGCTAAAAATTGCATTAATAAATAAAGTAAAAATTACATTATTGATGGAATTAAAGAAAGCTTAAATAAATTGTAAACAAAGTAATGCTCTAATCGGTCTTCTCTTTTCTAGCTTTTTTCCAATTCTTGTCCACTTCATCTTCATCATCCATCTCTTTCACCAATAGGGATCCATTAGATGATCTACAAACAACTTTAGTAGAGATACTCTCCCCCTTAGCTAGTACACCAATCTTTTTCTCAACCCACACTTTTTTCTTTATAGGGTTAGCTTTTCTTTTCTCTTTGTCTCTAGAATTACTCTTCTTTATAGGCATTATAGGAGTCTTGAAATCAGCTCTTGAACCCATACGATCTTTAGGAGGAATTTTCTTATCCCCTAGGCGGTCTTTAATACTCGTATTGTCCTTATTTGTGTTTCGGACTTTGTACTTATCCTTTTGAGATCTACCGAGTAGCCACTGCTTCACATCTCTAGACAAAGGAGGACGAACTTTTTGGGAAACAACTTCCCATAAAGGTCTAGCACACCAATAGTCATCAAATCTTTCCACATCATGTGAAACTAGAAATTCATAAGGGCGACAAAGATCTCCTAAAGGAATGGTTTGAGCAAGACCATATTGTCTTTTTACCCTAAAAGGGTAATAAAAAGTCAACTTCGGTTTTCTTGGAAGACGGAAAAAGGGTTGAGCATTGACACCAACCATCTTCTCAATTCTCCACCAAGGAACGATCCATTTAATGGGAAAGTCGCAAGTTTCAAAGATTCTACTCCACTCCCGACGGCCCATCTTGATGGAGAAACGCTTGTTCCTTCTTACAAAACAATGAGGAGTGTATTTTTCAATATTGCCAATAGGGATAATCAGCTCTAGCCTTTCCATTAGCCAAATCTGCAAAAAATCAATGCAATAAATTATTAGTACTATACAAAGTTATATATATAAATATATATATTTTTTTCTGTAATTAAAAGTATTGGTTTTCTATCTGTAATAAAATTGGAGAACATCGGAGAGGTGCTTTTAGATCTTTTTTTTAGCTCATCTAAGCTAAGCATTGTTTATCCAACGATTAGTGGCATGGGATTCCTCCCAGCATCCACTTGTTCCATGACACAAGCTAAAATAGCTTGGCCCTTATGCATACTACTATTAGTGAGCAAATATTGGCTAAATATACAAAAAGGAAGGCTCTTCTCTTGTAAACATAAAAAGACTCCGACTTTGGCCTATTCAAATAAAAAGATGCAAACTTTTTAAGATTAACTTCGATGCCATCAACTATGACTTTCAAATCATTTCCCTTGAGGTTAAAAAACCGCTCAAAATCTTTGTAGTTATACTCATTCAACTTAGGAACTACCGCAAGATCTAGAGAAGGAAAACCAAGAATGGCACCAAATTCTTCCGACAAAGGGGAAATCTCATCATCTCCTAGTCTAAAGTTTTGGGTATCTGGATCCCAATATTCTAAGGCGATATGGATAAAATCTATGTCAAGATCTTCCCCCCCTGATACCATATAAACCTCCCAAATAGAAAAAGTTAAGTTCTTTCCTCTCTTTAGCAGTCAGAGAACGACACCACTCACGGGTTGTATCACAAAAGTTCCTAGCCATAACTACTTGTTTGGGAATTAAAAAGCTAAAATTGCTATTGATTCGTACTGTGCTGGAATCGACATATTTGGGAGCTATTTATAAACGGATATCGTCGCAAACTGAATTCCAATCAAATTCGAAAAACTCATAATTATCGCCCCGCGACAAGCTCATCGCGCTGCGAATGAATTATCACGCCGCGACAACCTAGATTCTCTGCGATAAAGGAACGCGCTATGCTGATCGCATTATTTTTTGACTTTAACTCGAATTTGTACTTTGGCCTTACGATTTCTTAACCCCTCAAGCCTTATTCAATCTTATATTTTGCATCCTTTTTTTAAAAAAAAAAAAACACTTATCCCATATTGATTACTTTGAGTTTATTTTAAGCTCATTTTAGTCAAACTCCATTTTATTTTTTCGTTTTTTCTTTTTTGGGGGGAGAAAGTCGGATACCCTCTAAAGATAATAAAAATGACGGAAATTTTTGCGCAAAGATTTGTCACAATTTGTTCACACACTCACATGCACATAAAATTAAAAAAAAATGCAAGGGACAAAACGTACATAGTAATACTAGTATGTATATACATTGCATCTAACCAAAGCATAGGATTCAATAATACATATAAAAAGCAAAGTCCTACATAATAAAAAACAAATACAGGCACAAAGTTATGGCGCCGAAGGACGAATGCCAAAGGCATCATAAAACTGCAAAGCACGCGGAGTCACTTCCTGACTAGCGTCAGCCTCTCTAGTCGTAAGAATTGAAAGAGTAGGGCCAGCCCATCTTGGCTCACCCTACTGAGGCTCCTACCGCTGTGGCTGCTGCGATGACCAGCCAACCTCGTACGTCCCACTAGCCGTGAAAGGATCAAGTATCGGCGTACCTGACCAGGTGGTCTCATCAACACACCCTCAAAAGAAGACCCCGAATCATCTAAAACAACGGTGTGATCCAACCCCTGGGTTCCAACCGAGGTACGACGGTGCCTCGATCCGGATATCTCCTTCTTACCTTCTGGCCTCGAACGAGTACGAGTCGGAGGAACAGGCTGAAATGAAATAGTAAGCCAATTTAAATAAAAGAAACAAAATAGACAAACACAATAAAAGACAAGACACATATCTCTGTCACACCACCATCACGACGGCATGATGCCTGATGGCTCAACCTCATCAGTTGATAACGAAAGGCGTCCGTAGCTCTCGCCATCCTCGTCATTACCTCGCGAGTAAAATACAAAAATAAAGGATTAGAAACAATCAAGATATACATACAAATAAATTAAGAGATAAACCCACCTAGGTCTGACGTTGGGGGATCAATCTCTCAACTAAACACCACTCCTCAGGGCCGGAGGTATCATCTCCTCGACCGGCCCATAAGACCCTTGATAGGTGATGGATGTGGTCGGAGGTACAAACTCCGCAGCCGCTGCCGCAGCCTACAAAAATAAACTCCAACAATTAAAAATCGTCGAGGGCTACCAAAAGACAAATCAAAAGATGCAAAACACACCTCCGCCTCGTCCAATATGCAAGGTGGTGGAGCCAACCGCGGCAAAAGTCTCTCAGCACTAATACTGGTTTGGATGGCTAAACCACTGCCACTCCACACCGGCTGGCCACGAATCCATGTGAGTCCTAAGACTCGCCTGGTCCATCATATGCGATGGAGGGCGAGTCAAAACGATGAAAAACTCCGAGGAGTGTTGAATCGCAACTCTCTCGCTCAAATACACCACAGCGTCGTACGTCCCCTGGAAATAACGCCGCTGAGCTGTATATTGGGCAGCCCGCACAGGAACGTCCAATCCGACCCATGGACAAAAAAGGGGCTTAGGAACCTGTAAAAAGGGACATCCATAAGCCAGAGACCTACAAAGAAGAATAAACAAAAATAATGATAATGATTCGTACCGCAAGAAGCGACTCTCGCACGAGTCCGATAGAAAACACTCTAGGATAACGTCCTCCCCAACTAGCAGCAATGGGATCCCTCGAGGCAAAGACTTGGCCGAAGCTAAGGTCGGAAAATACTCGTAGAACCAAACTTGTAATAACAGGGAAAGATCAACAAAAGGCTAGCATACATGGAACCTCCAACTCTATCAAACAAAATAAAAGTATACCTCTACGATCCTCTAAAAACTGGAAAGCGTGACCTCCTCATCATAGCTCCGGTGACGACAAGCGAGTCACAATCCAAGCAGGAAGTCAGCATAGGCCAAGCTGGCCCAAGCAAAAGTCCCGACCAGCCGAAGGTCGCGAAGAGCAGGGAGGTAGTAGAACAACGTTCGGCTACCCTTGTCAGGGGAGAAAGTCCCTGACAAAAGAATCAGAACAAAAATGCGCACCCGCTGCTCTAGGGTGGTCGCATCATCTCGGAAGGCCTCCATTAGCAGAGACCGATGGATGGACCGACCACTCATCAGTACTGACGTAGACTTAGCACGAGCTCGGTCAACGATAGGACCCAATAGCTCGTACACCTCTGGTGAAGAAAGAGTGAGGTCCCTGCCGAGAGGAACTGTAATTGACCGGAACTCCAATCCGGTAATAACATAGAAGTCGAGGGGAGTGATAGTCATCTCGCCCCAACGAAAGTGGAACGTGTTGGTGGTGTCCCAAAAGAACTCCACCATAGCTCGAAATAGGAAACGTCTCGACTGCAAAGAGTAAAGCGCCTGCGTAGTCCGGAATAGAAAAGTAAAGCCGCATGACTCCTAAACTGTGGACAGCTCCTCATTGTTGCGAAAGTAGGTATCGTACAGGTACCCAATGTCACTGTTGCCTAAGCCATAGCAACAAACTCGATTGTCGGCGATGCCACACCGTACGCGCTCCGAAATGTGAATAGTGGGTGCGAAATACGGAGTACGCTTATCCCACTCAGGGAACACACCAAGACTGGTAGATGTACCCTCGCCTATGTCGATAGGCTTGTCCTTTCGGTGAGCCCCACGAGAGCGTGAGCCAGAACCACGACTTCGAGTCATACTAATTATGTTCCAAGCATGAAAATAGTAAATCAAAGGGTTCTATAGTGACTAAGGTTTGCCTAGCCGCATGATACTATGTTCGATAAAACAAAGTACATAGTACTAAAACAGAGCATGTTTTTAGTTCAAGCAAGAACAACATTTCTGAGCAATCAAACAATTTCTTACAATCTTATACCAAGTATTGTGACAAATTAAGTACAAAGAGCAAGCAAAAACATGAAGAACAAGCCACATTTTGTTCACGAACTCAAGGTGTTCAACAATGGCAAATTGTTCGTTTCTTCACCAAATTAAGTCAAACAATGTCAAAACATTCCCAAGGTGATATAAAATCATATAAAAACAATTTCATGGCAACAAATTTAACAAGGAAAGCAAATTAAGCAAAATGAGTTTTGATTTTTTTTCGAAAACTCGCGAACAAACATGTGTAAAATTCGTCGAAAAAAGGATGAGTTTGAGAAAAACTTACATAGATAGGCAAATTGGAGATCGAGGCTTCGATTTGTAACAAATTTGAGCGAATTCAGTTGAGAAACGAGTGAGAACGGACGATTCGAACTTTCCGAGCAAACTCTCGAACGAAATGAGCAGCAGCGAGAAAATGAGGAAGAAAGGGGTTTTATTGTGAAATCGCGATTCTGTCACGCCGGAATAAAGTTATCGCGTCGCGATAGCATTGTCGCGTTGCGACAGGACCTGCGCGTTGCGATGACACGTGGTAAAACACGTTGGCTTCCTTTCTTCAACAATCCACTTCTTGAGCCCCATAAGCAGCTTATGTGGACTTTTAACATCATTGTGGGTGCCTTGGTACGCCAGTTAGCCCCTATAAGCAAATTGACATGATTAGTAGTCGGCCTGATTACGATCGTAGTAAGTGATCGGCTTGACAACGATCATACCACTTTACTTTAGTGCCTAAGTATTGGCTCGTCACAAGCAATGAGGTATTGGTTCACAAGCAAGCACAAGCACCAAGGTACCGGCTCATTCCATCTACAAATGCGCCAAGGAACTGGCACGGCAAAATCATAACAAAATCACAGCAAAGCATCAACACAGCAAGCATTCAAGCGAAGCATTAGCAAATTGAGGATCACAAGGCAACGAGGTCTTCGATGATTTTCACTAAGGTGTAAAGTTGTCAATTAAATGATCAAGTCAAGGTATAGACGAGATTTTGGGAGACAACTACAAGCAGCAGTCTTCGACGATGTCCCAAAGTAAGGAGGAGATTGTCTATAGCGGCAAGGCACTGCCGTGGCGAGGTACTGCCACAACAACTGAAGATGGCTACAAGCAACAATCTTCGACGATGCTCCCTAGATTGTGGAGGATTATCACAATAAAAACTGTAGATGGCTACAAGCAGCGGTCTTCGATGATGTTCCCTAGCTTGTGTAGGTCATCACAACAACAAAATCGGTCACTTTAGAGACGTGTACTCGGGTGCAAGATACGCGTTTCTAAATCTTTTATTTGTTTAAATAATGCTAGTTTGCAGGTATCAGTGTTACAAGAATGATTTAAGATCGTAGAACGTTCTGTATCATTCTCCATCCCTATCGCTACTTTGACTTTTGTTTTCGAAATTTACATTTCTCCAAACTCAGTCAAAGTGAGGGCTTCTGTAGACACCTAATTGTGTCTCCCCAAAAACCAAACCCAGTGATGCATATCTTTCACGTCATTAATTATCGAATGAAGTGAAATGTGGAAGAGTCTCGTGATTTCTCTGTTTTTAATAAAAATAGTTCTTTCTTTTTTCGAAAATCCTTCTTTTTGTACCTTATTTATGGAAAACGTCCAATCCAATTTATTTTGGTCTATAATACATGTCCAATAACTGTGTAGTTGGATGGGTTTCAAAAAGATTTTTCCAACGATATATTATAGGCCCAATTCCGATGAATAATGAGGAAGTTATGGCCAAAATACTAAATTGGATCTTAAATGAGTTTTATGGGCGACCTAATGATCAAGTGGAGGGTCCATTAATTATTATTCGTAAAGTCATTAGGAATTACTTTAATAATCTGGAATAATATAGAAGGTTATTTTAAGTTCTAAAGAGATTAGGATTAATAATTATATTTTTACTTGATTTAGACAAGATAAAGGATTTTTAGTTGGAATAAAACAAGTGTTTTAAAAAAGATTTAATCTGATTTTAATAAAAAAAATACGGACACTAATCACCTAATTATATTAGGAAAAGGACACCGTACATTAATATTTATCATGCAGCACCATCGCGCTGCAACAGGTCCATCGCGTCGCGATAGGCCTATCGCATCGCGTCGCGATGGGAGCTCTTTTACTCCGATTGAAATTCGATCTTTTCTAATCGTTTCCGAATGATTTTTCTCTATAAATAGGGTTATATTTCCCCGTTTTCAAATCATCAACAATCATCTTTCTATTCCTTTTCTCTCAAAACTAGAAGCTTATTCTTTCTCTCTCTTTCTATGCCTTGCCTTTCCAAAAACACCATACGTCCATCACAAGACTTAGACATACCTATCCAAGCTCGAAGTTTCCTTCTCCCTAGATGTGAAAGGTTGATAATTTCTGAGGGTTTAGTCCCAAATCCCTATTTCAATTATTTAAATTAATTGTTTGATTTAATATTTTCGTTGAAGTTACTAACGTGTGTAGTGTTTTAATAGAAAGAGATACGAGGCAAAAAAGTAAGTAGTTTTATTGTCATATATCTTTAGAAAGAATGCTTAGATTTTATTAATTTCTAGCATCATGTTAGGATGTTATTTATTGCTTTCTAGTATCATGTTTAGGTGGCTCCCGATTTTCTTCTATCATGTTAGTATCATGTTAGGGTTAAAGCTTTGATCTTTAATGTTTAGTGACATGCTAGGATTTATTATTAATCTTGTTAGTATCATGCCTAGGATCTTGCTAACATTATTATGCTTTGATGAGATTGATATTGTGATGATGACGATTGTTGTATCAATATTATTATGTTGCTTGATATTATTGTTATTGCTTTATCACGCCCTCTTTTGCAAGTTTAAAGGGAATTTGTACTTGAAATCACGCTTAATAAGATAATTAATAATTTTGTTTAGGCTAATATGATTTTAATTCAAGTGATCGCCAATAATAGATTTATTTGTGCATTAATATTAAACCAATATAGATTAAACAGGTTTAGTACTAATATATTGATTGTATGTTAGTCAGAAAGCGCACATGAATATGAGAAGAATAAAGTAGAGGCCTATTTCTAGAGCAGGTTCAATCTCTTTCAGGTTGGATTTTTACCTTCATCCCCGAATATCCAGTCATGGTTCAGGACCACTACAGAGTTAGCGATCTCATGGATCGTAAAAGGGTGTAACCTTCACCCTGTGAACGGTTTACAAGTTCCTAAAACTTGTTGGCAACTCTTTTTCTCTATCTTCCTTCCCTTTGGACACCACCATGCTTAAGTGTATGATAACAGTGGGGATCAAGTGTGGGATGCTTGAAATATTCCCTACACCTCGAAAAGGGGTATTTACATAACAAGCCAAATAAAATAAAAGAGAATTAAAACTAATTAAATTAAATAAATAAGAAAACTAAAAAAAGAAAATAAAAAGGAAAATAAAACCAAAACCCCTAAAAATCCCATCAGACCCCATTCTTCTTTTTTTCGATTTGCTTGCCTGCACTAATCATCACCCTCGACAATAATCAATCATTCATCATCACCGTGCATTGCAATCATTAGCATTATCATCACTAAGGATCAATAAATCATGTCCGTTAGATTAGTTGAAGCAATCACGACCGTCGAAATTCATTAAACCGTATAAATTCACGTGCAAAAATGGAGCGGCCGCAACTAGGCATCTCCCAGCCATCTACAGGAAGTTTGCAAGGTACCTGTCTGTGCCCGCGGCAGAAGTAGCTGCACTCGCGGTGGTCTTTGTTGTTGCAACCGCTGCTTTGGTGCTGATTTGTGGTGATTTACGGGTTGCATTGCTTTGGGGATTACTACTGGCGGTGATGCGGGATAGATAGGAGGTCATAGGTGGTGATTGGAGGTGAGGGTGTTATGGTGGCTGGGAGCAGCATTGGTTCTGTGTGGGCGGTTGGGAGGGTCTGATTGGAGGTTCGAATTGGTGGCGAGTACAGCTTTGGGAAGTGGTGGTTGTTAGTCTGGTTGGAGATGCGGTTTGCTGCATGGGTTT
Source organism: Chenopodium album (assembly GCF_948465745.1). Classification (NCBI taxonomy): domain Eukaryota; kingdom Viridiplantae; phylum Streptophyta; class Magnoliopsida; order Caryophyllales; family Amaranthaceae; genus Chenopodium; species Chenopodium album. The sequence continues at coordinate 49,496,382 of NC_137843.1, forward strand.
TGTGGTGGTTAACGCCGCTGTTATTATTGTTGTTGTTGTGGAAAGTGGGATGGTGATGGCGGAGGTTTGGTGAATGGTGGGGTGTTGTTTTTGTGAGGTGAGGGAGCAGGAGAGTGAGAGGTTAATGATGGAGGTTGAATTATGGTGTAGGGTAAGGAATGCTATGGTGATGGCTTAGTTTGGGCAACAAAGGGGTAGCAGCTTGCTTTGTGACACATTTGACTCTAACCCGGAGCACCAAACACGACCTACAACAAAAACACTAGGGTATTATCAAGAGATAAAATAAAATAAAATAAAGATAAAATAAAGTAAAATAAAATACTAAAACTAAAAATAATAAAATCAAATGAATTAAATAAAATATAGAAAACAAACTAGAAACTAAAAGAATATAAAAGAAGGAGAAAAGCGAGAAGATTATTATTAACTAGAACCAAGACTTAAAACATTATAGAATAGGATACATAAATAGAATACGAAATCAAACTAATAAAATCACTAAAAATTACCAAAACACTCAAATAAGAGACAAAAGACGAGAATAAGAAAATAATAGAAATAAAGGATGAAATGAGCTAAATTATTGGAAAATAAGCCAGAAAATTACCCTAAAAATGCCCCTAAAAGTGACATAAATGACACTTATCAAATTTTCCCCAAGCTAAACTATTGCTCGTCCTCGAGCAAATTAACACAAAACATGAGAGAAAGGGTGTGAATTATTCATGCAAAGCTAAGACACTAAGGAGATAAGAATGTACACTAACTCACTTTCATAGGAATCACGGTTGTTTTTAGCTACAACAAGCCCTTTAAACCCCAAAGTCACCTATGAGGACGAGTGAGGTCTCGTGAAGGTTTCCTAAGAGTTTAAACCACAACTCTTGACAAAAACCAAGGCAAGGCAATAAAAAGACAAGAAAAAGAAACATAAAAAGAAAAAGAAAATCACGAGTTCATATTTGGACAAGTGATAGGAACAAGCATCAATGAATGCAAACCTTTCTAAATAGCCAAATGTACGCACGTTCCAAGATGTCAATGGTTGATTGAAACATAAAATATGCTAAGCATAAAGAACTAATGAGGACTCAATTCCATGGGGGGGGGGGAGAAAGAAATCAATCAAACAAACCAACACATGTCCAACAAGTCACAAACCATTAGAGGTAGAGCAAAGAAATATATAACCGGATTATAGGTGGGTGTAAATACCCGCAAATGACCCAATTTAACCTTTCAAAGCCAATTTCCTCCAAAGCTATGCCTCATATGCCATATGCTAGGAAAGAAGAGTCAAACTTCCTTGATTCTTGATCCAATGCCAATGCACTAAAGTATATCAAGTCATGTACCTAGAAAAGGGCACATAAACATTTCTATGAGAGAAAATCTATATTAAAAAGAAAAGAAAATGAAAGTAATAAAACACGGGTTACTTTCCCATAAAAGCTTGCTTAAGGTCCAAGCATGACTGCTCTAATAAAATAATATTGCAACGAACGCAAGAGCTTGTCAAATGCACTACTACACATTTCATAAGATAAACGGTAGGCAAATGATGGGAGGAGAACGTGCAACAAGATAATCACGCAAGTGAGGAGGTAGATGCCAAAAGAAAGAAGAATAATCAAAAGAATAATCAAGAAAATATGAAGAAGAAGAAGAAGAAGAAGAAGAAGAAGAATAAGAAGAAGAATAAAAAGGCAACTCCTCAAAATATTTTTGGGTGGCATAATCACCCATTTCCTCAATAATTGGAGGACGAGAAGGGAGAAACTCATCAAAGAAGAGAGGGTCCTCAATAGGCTCTATGACAAAAGAAGGGAGGAATATAGGAAAGTAGGAGATATGGTTAAATTTCCTTGAAAAAGGGACTTGAGAAGAAGATATAGGAGCAATGGTCTCACAAATGGTCTTGTCCTCACCACCATTCCTCAAATCACCAATATGAGCATGGAAATCAATCATAGAGTCCTTAAAAGAAGAGCACTCATGATCTCCATCTCCCTCAAACATCCAACCTCCAAGAGAAAAAACCTCTTCCTCTCTATCACAACGATGCACAACAACTCCCTCAACATCCTCGAAGACTAGAGTCTCTAAACCATGCATGAAAGGATGAAGGTTTATCTCAAATGCATCCCTTTCCCATGAAGCATTGCCAATGAACTCTCTCAAAAGGCTATAATGTTTTGTTACACCTTCAGTGAACATACTAGTCATAACTTCAAATGAGTCCAAAGACTCATGGATAGAAGGGTCACAAACATGCAACGTAAACTCATTAAGATGGGGAAGGGGGTTGGAATCCTAAAACTCGACATTTTCTTCATTCTCAACTCTTCCACCATCACTCAAGGGACTCTCAATCTCTCTTTGAAGCTCAAACTCACCATCATCCTCCTCATGAATTCCCTCAACCAATATTGAAGATGGCTCACTCACATTCTCACCAAGAGTAGCCCTCAAAGGGAGTAAATAAGGTCAAGGATGACACTTAAGCTCAAAAGGGGAATGAAAAGGATCAAAATCCTCTCATCACAAGAAATCTCCCCTCACCTTTGGACCCTTGACCCATATCATCTTCAAAAACACTCTTACACTCCAAATGAGGTGCCTCACATCCATTTACAATCCTAGCACTCATCACTTAGGCAAGTCTCTCTTCTTTTAATTTTTTTTTCTTCTTGAAGCTCTTGGACTTGTTGGGTGAGATTTTGTATTTGGGTATCAATGTCACTAGGTTGAGGTTCATGGTCAAAATCAAATTGCATATTGTAGGGAATATTTCAAGCATCCCACACTTGAGCCCCACTGTGATCATACACTTAAGCATGGTGGCGTCCAAAGGGAAGGAAGCTAGAGTAAAAGAGTCGCCAACAAGTTTTAGGAACTTGTAAACCGTTCACAGGGTGAAGGTTACACCACTTAACGATCCAGGAGATCGTTAACTCCAATAGGTGTGGAACCATGACTGGAAATTCGGGGATGAAGGTACAAATCCAACCTAAAAGAGATTGAACCTGCCCTAAATAGGCCTCTACTTTATTCTTCTCGTATTCATCTGCGCTTTCTGACTAACATACAATCAACAAATTAACCCTAAACATGTTTAATCTATGTTGGTTGAATATTAATGCACAAACAAAGCTATTATTGGCGATCACTTGAATTTATAACCATATTAACCTAAACAAGATTATTAATTATCTTATTAAGCGTGATTACAAGTACAAATTCTCTTTAAACCTGCAAGAGAGGGCGTGATCAAGCAATAAAAACAATAATAATATATATCAAGCAACATAATAATCACAATCAATCATAATAATCATAATCTCAATCTCAATAAAGCTTAATAATATTATTAGCAAGATCCTAGACATGATACTAACAAAATTAATAACAAACTCTAGCATGTCACTAAACATTAAATATCAAAGCTTTAGCCCTAGCATGATACTAACATGATATTAGGAAAGAAATAGGAAGCATCATAAACATACATGATATTAGAAATTAGTTAATCCCAAACATGACACTAGGAAGCAATAAAATATCCTAACATGATACTAGGAATTAAAATAATTAAAGCATGATTTCTATATCAAAATAACAATTAAAGCAATTACTTACTTCGATGCCTCGTATCTCTTTCTAATAACAAAATACACACGTTAGTAACTTCAAGAAAAATAATAAATCAAACAATTAAATTAAATAATTGAAATAGGATTTGGGATCAAACCCTCAGAAATTATCAACCTTTCACATCTAGGGCGAAGGCAACTTCGAACTTGGCTATGTGTGTCTAGAACTAATGTATGTGGAATTTTGTAGGAGGAAAGGTTTAGAAAAAGAATAGAGAGAGAAAATTAGAATTAGATCGTTGTGAATGATTGTTGATGATTGATGATGAAAAACGGAGGAGATACGACCCCTATTTATCAGAAAACAGTCCGGAAACAAATCAAGTCCTATTCGGAATAAAACTGGCATCTGTCGCCAGGCGACAGACATCAGCGCCAGGTGACATGATTAGCGCCAGGCGACAGATGTTAGCGCCAGGCGATAGACTCTGTCGTTTGGCACTAATTAAAAGATAAAACGCGCTTTTGTATGAAATCCTCTTCTTAATATGATTAAGCAGCTAATTCCGTGTTTAGCAGATTAAAATCATATTTGTGCCAAATCACATATTTTATTCAAAATAAAACTCTTTAAAATATAATTATCACTCCTAATATCATTAGAATTAAAAAGAACCTTCTAAATATTCTAGAAGATCAAAATCAATCCTAATAACTTTAGGAATAATAATTAATAGGCCCTCCTCTAGATCATTGGGCCACATATAAAATTCATTTCGAACCCAATTTAATTTAATCCATAACTTCTTCATTATTCATCGGAATTGGGCTTATAATATATCATTGGAAAGCTCTTTTCGAGCCCAACCCTACTACACTATTATTGGACCCTTATCATGGACCAACCCAAATTGGATTGGCTATTTTCATAAATAGAGTAAGAGAAGAAATGTTTTCAAAAACAGAAAGAGAGATATTTTATTAAAAACATCCACATCACTAGACTTTTCACACTTTCACCTCGTTCGATAATCAAATGACGTGAAAGATATTCATCACTGGGTTTAGTTTTGGGGAGACACATTTGGGTGTCTACATATATCATTAAAATTAGCACAAACCTCATCACAATGAGCATAAGAGGGGAAGGGGTCAACATGCATATTTGGATCATCACAAGGCATATTAGAAGCATCAAGAGAATTCATGAAAAAATTAAAAGAATCTTGACATTGAGAATCAAAACAAGAAACATGACATTCTCTATCATAAGAACCTCTAGCAAGCCATGTGAAGAAATTCCAAACATCATGCACAGACAAATGACGGAATCTACCATTATACATGTTCTTAACCATTCCCCTAGTATACTCATTCATGCCCCAATAAGCTATACTACAAGCATCACTAAGAGAACACCTAAGGGAACTAAGGAAACCATCTAATCTATCAAAGTAAGCGTAGAAAGGTTCATCATCAAATTGAGGAAAACATAAGCATGCCATTTTTGTACAAAAAAAAACAAAGAAAAGCAAATAGAAATCAAACTATATACAAGAACCTAGCTAATCTAATCAACACAAACTAATGATCGCCTTAGTCCCTGACAACGACGCCAAAATTTGATCGCGGGAAGTAGGTCATTGGGCTACTACCCTAATCAAATTAGAAATTTATATACCTAAACTTACACCAAACTAGTTAGTAGCAAGTAAAGGGTCGATCCACGAAGACTAAGTGTCAATGATTTAAGTCGATTAAACAACTAGGTCGGAAATGAAGTTTGGAAAGAAGATTAAGGAAGACAAGTAAGACAAATAAAATCAAGCGATAAATACTAGGGATAGAGGAATCGAGGCATATTGATGAATTCAACTAACCAAATGTGCACAAATTATCAAGGGCTTAATTAGGAGAAATCAACACATTTAATTCACTTCCGCACAATCAAACATGCTAATTAACTCGACTAGATCAATTCACTCCCGTGCAATTTAACTAGCCTAAACATGGATGAAATTAAACCCTCAATTAACTCACTCCCGCACAATTAATTAAGAGCACGATAGATATCATAGGGGCAATTAGCTAGAAAGTCCCTAAGCAATAAAGTCATCATCCATGTTCTCAAATCAAGCCTTAATCACAATTCAAACACAATCAATCAATTAAAAACATCAACATCCCCTTCATCCATATCCCTAGAGCAAAATCTAAGCAAACATAATGAACAAAAACATGGAAAACAAGCTAAAACAAGAATTAAAGCAATAATCAAACTAGTAAACTAATTAACTACTCAAATCAACAAACAATTAAGCAAAAATAAGAATTAATGAAAGCAATAATGGTGAGAGAAAGTTAGAAAAGCTCATTGAAAAATTGATAAAAAAAACCACTAATTTGCTTCTTCAAAATCTCAAATCTCCATTGAAATCCAAGTTTTCTCTCTCTAAAACTACTCCTAAACTAGAGAAAGAAATATCCTAATCTAACCCTAAGCGAGAGAGAATAAGAGAGAGGCTAAAACTAATCTAATCTAATTTTTTGTAATTAAAGTTCCCCCAAAAGAAGATTAACCCCCAAAAGGGGTATTTATATTGCAAGCCAAATAAAATAAAAGAGAATTAAAACTAATTAAATTAAATAAATAACAAAACTAAAAAAAGAAAATAAAAAGGAAAATAAAACCAAAACCCCCAAAACTCCCATCAGTCCCCATTCTTCTTTTTTTCGATTTTCTTGGCTGCACTAATCATCACTCTCAACAATAATCAATCATCATCACCATGCATCGCAACCATCAGCATTATCATCACCAAGCATCAGTAAATAATGGCCGTTAGATTAATTGAAGCAATCTCGACCGTCAAAATTCATTAAACCATACAAATTCACACGCGAAAATGGAGCGGCCACAACTAGGCATCTCCCAGCCATCTACAGGAAGTTTGCAAGGTGCCTGTCTGCGCCCGCGGCAGAAGTGGTCGCGCCCGCGGTGGTCTTTGTTGCTGCAGCCGCCGCTTTGGTGCTGATTTGTGGTGATTTACGGGCTGCATTGCTTTGGGGATTGCTGCTGGCGGTGATGCGGGGTAGATAGGAGGTCGCGGGTGGTGATTGGAGGTGAGGGTGCTGCGGTGGCTGGGAGCAACGTTGCTACTGTGTGCGGCGGCTGGAAGGGTCTGGTTGGAGGTTCGAATTGGTGGCGAGTACAGCTTTGGGCAGCGGTGGTTGTGAGTCTGGTTGGAGATGCGGCTTGCTGCATGGGTTTTGTGGTGGTTGACGCCGCTGTTATATTATTGTTGTTGTTGTTGAAGAGAGTGGGATGGTGATGGCAAAGGTTTAGTGAATGGTGGGGTGTTGTTTTGTGAGCTGAGGGAGCAGGGGAGTGAGAGGTTGATGATGGAGGTTGAGTTGTGGTGTAGGGTAAGGAATGGTGTGGTGATAACTTAGTTTGGGCATCAAAAGGGGTAGCAGCTTGCTTTGTGACACATTTGACTCAAACCCGGAACACCAAACACGACGTACAACAAAAACACGAGGGTATTATCAAGAGATAAAATAAAATAAAGTAAAATAAAATACTAAAACTAAAAGAAATAATAAAATCAAATGAATTAAATAAAATAAAGAAAACAAACTAGAAACTAAAAGAAAATAAAAGAAGGAGAAAAGCAAGAAGATTATTATTAACTAGAACCAAGACTTAAAACATTAAAGAATAGGAAACATAAATAGAATACGATATTAAATTAATAAAATCACTAAAAATTACCAAAATACTCAAATAAGAGATAAAAGATGAGAATAAGAAAATAATAGAAATAAAGGATAAAATAAGCTAAATTACTAGAAAATAAACCAGAAAACGACTCTAAAAACACCCCTAAAAGTGACATAAATGTCACTTATCATGAACCTATCGCGGCGCGATGATTGCTGCATGATAAGATTCCTATACGGAGTCCTTCTCCTAATCAAATTAGGTTACTTGGAGTCCGTACTTATCTTTAATCAGTCCGGATTTAATCTTGTAAAGCACTATTTTATTTCAAATAAAATCCTTTATTTTTTCAAAATCAAATATAATTATAATTAATAATCCTAATCCCATTAGAACTAAAAATAACCTTCTAGAAGATTTTAGAAAACTAGAATAAATCCTAATAACTTTTAAGAATACAATTAAAATTAATGGACCCTCCACATGATCATTGGGTCGCCCATGAAACTCATTTAGGACCCAATTTAGCATTTTGGCCATAACTTCCTCCTTATAACTCGGAACTTAGCTTATAATATATCGTTGGAAAGGTATTTTCAAACCCCATCCAACTACACAATTACTGGACCCATATCATGGACCAAACTAAACTGGATTGGACGTTTTTTCATAATTAGGATACGAAAGAATGACTTTCGGAAACATAAATGAATTATTTTTATTAAAACAATTTAGAAAACAGAAGTATTCACGAGATTACTCAATATTTACCTTGTTCGATATCAATGACGTGAAAGATACTCATCAACGGGTTTGGGTTTTGGGGAGACACAATCAGGTGTCTACAGCTGGTAACATAGATTTTTTAAGTACTATTTGTTTTTTTGCCTTTTTTTTCTGATAGAAAGATAGTAAGTACTATTTGGTTGTAGTATGAATTGTGTCCTATTTTAGTATTGAAATAAATTTGGTTGTAATATAATTTTTTTTATATAATTTGGGATTGAAATCAATTATGAACTAAATGTCTATACCTTTTTTTTTAATTATTTTCTCATGTTATCGATAATTGATGGTGACTCACCATCTCGAAAATCTTGAATCCGCAAGTGCCCCTCGCACATTTTTTTTCTTTCCTTTACCGATGCTTCATTTTCCATTGCTATTGTTGTTAAATGACTAATTTTCAACTAAAAATTTAAATCGATTGTTATTAGAATCTATATGAACTATTTTATATTAGTATCAAAGCCTTTTGGAATTAAAGTGTGTATGTAGGGTGAGTCTTTAGACAGTTTAGACCTCCTTATAGTGAACGCTAAACAATTCATCATGTAAAAAATGGGTGGATGAGATTTTATACTATCACCCTGACTTGGATACCATACAAATATATATTTTTGAATTACAATATAAGTTAAAAAAATATATATAAATATAAATACAAAAATTAACCGAAGAAGGACACGTAGTATAGAGATGAAGCTAATGAAATTGTTTCATAAAGAGAAAATGTAAAATGCCATTACATATAGCTTTAGGAGGGATATACAATCTTTAACCCATGACATATATACGTAAAAATAATGATTAAAGTTGAAGAAACTCGTAAAAATTATGAGCAAGAATCTTTTGTTTGTTATCTACTGTTATTTATGGCAAAAAGGGATAAACCTCATTGGTGCACTTATTTTGAAGTGAGGGACCATTAAAAATAGAGTAATATACACTACTGAGTACTAAATTTTGTAATTTGTGTCAGAAAAGGTACTCAACTTTCATTTATATCCGGCAAGGTACTTAAGGGAGAGTACTAAACTTTCCCACCTACGACAACCGGTTAACAATCATAAAAGTAGGAAAAATCTAAAATTCTGACATTCAATTTTTTCTAATTGATGGAAAAAAGCACATCAAGATTAACGGCTCAATATCATTTCCACACATCAACGTTCGATCATCAAGCTCATCAAGATCAACGGCTCAATATCATCAAATCCGTACGTACGCACCAAATGGGTCTTCAATTTACAAACGAATAATCCGAATGTAATTGATACAAATGAAAGGTCAGTACCATAATTGATACAAATTGCAAAGTTTAGTGCCTAAAAGTGTATATTACTCATTAAAAATATATCATCTTCTTACATTACACCAATTAGACAAAATTGGCCATAATCTTCTATTCTTCTGTACTTCTTTCGATTACTTTTATTGCATACAAATTTTGGAGTTGATCTCCTGTACTACTTGCATACGAGTAAGTATTACCACTATCAGGTATGGGTCCTTCTACCCAATACCACAATATTAAATTATATTTTTTTCTTTTCCTTTTTTTTTATTTTTTCCTTTCCTCTTCATCTTCTTCCTCCCTTAAAACCTTTCCCCACCTCCATGGATAGCTCTCATTGCCGGCCAAACCTCCGCCCACCACACCTTCACCTCCGACAGCAAGAAACCCACCACCAGCTACTACCTTGGTCGAAATCCCAAAACACGCAACTATCTCCATTAAAAATCACCGGAAACCATCCAAAAAACATAACCCAAAACGAGAGACACAAACTTATGGCTCTAGCCATTAAAAACGGTGAGTTCTATGCTGGAAATCGTTTGAGTTCGGTTGAAATTGACGACGGTAAATGTTTGTCGGTGCTCAGTTATTATTAATTTTTATACTGTTATTATTGGTTTGTATATTGTTATTCTTGATTTGTATACTGTTATTAGAAGAGAAAGACTACACTTTTACAACATGGGTAAGTGATATGTCTAATTTATGTAGTATTTTACCCCCGTCCCTTGGTCATTATTAGTAGTGTTTTTGGCTCTTTAGAGCCACTTTTATTACTAATATGTGTTTTCGTAGTTTTGGTTGAGTTTTGTAGGGAATTGCACCTTTGGAGTACTTTCCCGGGATTTTATGGAGCAACTACGAGCATTGGAGGACCACGGCCATCTTTCGTAGCCCAAGATCGGTTAGAGTAATCAAACCGGTGAATAAGGGCTCGACTTGTGTGAAGACGAGGCATTTGGACCGAATGATTAAAGCCCCAAAGAGGATATTTGGTTTGGGCCAAGTTACTAGCCTAAACGAGGAGTCCAAGCGGCCCAAGGATGGTCTGCCCGGTGGTCCGCCCGATGGTCCGCCCGATGGTCCGCCCGGTGGTCCGCCCGATGGTCCGCCCGATGGTTCGCCCGATCAAAAAGGCGCGCCCGGTCGGACGGTGTGGCGCCCGGTCGGGCGGTGTGGCGCCCGGTCGGGCGCGTGTCTCTGATAGATCTTTTAAGCATCGTTTAGTTTGTTTTAGTTTAGGATTCTTGCTTATTATAAATATGTTTTTGTTAAGCAAGTTTGGGAATTCTTTTTTCCCTTCCCCTACTCTCTCTTTTCTCTCTCTAACTTTTCTCTTTCTCTCTTCTCTTAAACTCTTAGTATTATTTTCTCTCTCTACAACTCTCGTTCCCTTTTAACTTTGGTAACGATTTCTTCTCTTTTAATCTCAGTTATTTATTTTATTTCTTTACTCTATCATGACTATTTTTATTGCTTCGTTTAGTTTAGATTTAATTATGTCTGAGTAGTTTAATTTTAGGGTTTATGGGGATCCATAATTAATATGAAGGGATAATTTGTTATTATTGATTATTGATGTTGCATGGTAATTTCTTATTGAATTGTTTTAATTCTTTGCAATTAGATTATGAATCGAGCAGATGTAATTTGATTGTGAATGTTTAGCAATATTGAATTGATGAATCGAGCAGATGTTAATTTGATATTAAAGGCTATTTTCAAGAGGAACTTAGATCTAGTAAATTGCGAGAGCCTGTTAGATCTATGTTGATTAATAAATTGCGAGAGCCTGTTAATCATGTTATTTGTGCAATGTTAACTGTTGATTGTTATGTTTTATCCCGGAATATTAATTATTGGTGAACCTATGACCCTAGGCCTTCTTATTATCGACTTTCTCCCTAAACTTAATCTTTGTAGTATAATTTCACATTACAAACAACAAATTGGTTACTTTAATAATTTAGATTATATTAATTAATTAGGAGTAGAAAGACCAGTTTCCCTGTGGATTCGACCCTACTTCCCTATCTACTTTAGTTAGAGGATTTAGGTAATACTTTTGATTAGGTGATACGACTTTAGCCTGTCAAAATTGGCGCCGTTGCCGGGGAAACGGTTATATTTTTATTTCTAATTGTTTTTGTAGTCTAGATTATTATCCTTCGTCCCGGAGAACATAAGTTCTTTGGGACAGTTCTCATATCTGTTGTCTAGTTCTATGTTTATGCCCAGGTGTTCCAGATCAGGCTACATTCCATTCGATCCTGAGATCGAGCGCTCTTTCCATAGGCAAAAGAATTTATACAAGCAAATACTGGCGAGTTCTGGTGGTGAAATTCCTAGAGACCCTTCATCTAATTCTAGTGATCCAGATACTTCTTCAGAATCAGAATTAGAGATGGGAGAAAATCCACCTAAAAAGCTCAGCGACTATTCTCAGCCATTTTTGGCGCATTTTCCCCACCTTTCTCCTACGCCAGATCTCGAGGGAGTTCAATTTGAGATCAAGCCCCAGTTCATCACAATGATAGAAAGGAAGCAATTTAGTGGAGCTAAGGGTGAAGACCCAAATCTACACATTGCCGACTACTGTCAATATTGTAACACTATAAGGCAAGCTGGGGTCACGCAAGACCAAATAAGGGAGATTCTCTTTCCTTTTTCTTTATGTGGAAAAGATAAATTATGGTTTAATGGTTTGAATAGAACTGCACTTGGTATTACCAAATGGGAGACTCTTGCTTTAAACTTTTATAATAAATATTACCCTGCAGAGAAAACAGCTCTATTAAGAAGCGCAATTCAAAATTTCGCCCAAGAGCCAGATGAGTCACTATATGAGGCTTGGGATAGATTCAAAGACTTGCAGAGAGAGTGCCCTCATCATAACTTAGCACAGTGGCAGTTGATACAAGCTTTCTACAATGGGATCGGAAATTCTTCTAGAGCAATTTTGGATTCTGCAGCTAATGGGAGGTTTATGAACCTCAATGTCGATGGTGCAGGTCAGGTTATTGAAGATATGGTGATCCATAATTCCCAATATGGGAATCCTAGAGGTTTTGCAACCAAGGGAAAACACCACGTCGATTCTGTATCCTTTTTGCAATCTCAATTAACCTCTATTTGTCAGAAATTGGATAACCTTACTACTGCTAATTTTAAAATAGCTAATGTTTCTACAATTGATAATAATGCTAATGATGCTTTCTGTGAAAATTGTGGAATTGTAGGTCATTGGGAACATGAGTGTAGGAGTTCCATGGAGCAGGTTAACGCTTTTCAGTCCATCAAGCAAAATAACCCATACTCCAACACCTATAATCCCGGGTATCGGAACCATCCTTATCTTTCCTACAAGAGTACTAATGTGCAAAATCCCACACCTCCACCTCCACAACAACCACAACAACCAGCACCACCACCTCAGCAGAAATATTACCATCCCAATGTTGGCCAGTAAAACCAACCACAAACTCCTCCACCACCTTCTGACCCAGCTTTATCAGAAATTAGAGCGATGTTAACTAGTATGCAAAAGCATATGGAGAGTAGAGACTCACAAATTGACTCGATTGTAGCCCACAATAAAGTCATAGATACTCAAATTGCACAATTAGCCGCTGCTCTCCAGGTTCGCCCGCAGGGAACCCTACCATCGCAACCGGTACAACCCACAGATCAGGCGTTTGCAATTACCCTCAGGAGTGGTTCACACTATGATGGGCCTCCTATGCCCAAAGATGATGAACCTGTTTTAACAGAAATTGCTAATCCTGATTCCTTCATACCAAGGGATATTAATCCTAGCCCTGCAGGGCTAAAGGGTAGTAATAATATTTCTGATGTTACATTGCAGGGTAAAACTTCAGGGAAGGTTGTAACTCAAGACAGGAGTAATGATGTGCAACAACCAATTATCAAACTACCATTCCCAAATCGATATTTGAAAACCAAGGTGGATAAGCAGTTTGGTAAGTTCCTTGACATGGTGAAGGATTTGCAGGTAATAGTTCCCTTTACAGAATTAATCACGCAAATACCTGCATATGCAAAATTCATGAAAGAAATATTGACTAGGAAAAGGTCTATTTGTGAGGTAGAGACTGTCGTTTTTACTACTGAATGCAGTGCCGTACTACAAAATAAATCTCCACCCAAACTAAAAGATCCCGGTAGTTTTTCTATCCCTTGTCATATTGGCAATTTAATGATTGATAATGCTTTGTGTGATTTGGGCTCTAGTGTTAGTGTCATGCCATTATCTGTGTGTTTAAAGCTAAAAATGGGTAAATTAAAGTCTACTAATATTACTCTGCAAATGGCTGATCGTTCTTCTAAATACCCCATAGGCATTCTAGAAGACGTCCCTGTTAGAGTAGGTAAATTTTATATACTTGTGGATTTTGTTGTTCTTGATATGGCTGAGGATTTGCATACCCCAATTATCTTGGGTAGACCCTTCCTTAATACTGCTGGAGCAATTATAGATGTAAAATGTGGTAAATTGACACTATCAATAGGGGATGATAAAATTGTTTTTAATTTGAATAATACCCCTAAAAGCCCCATGCTAGAGGAGAAGTGTTATAAAATTGATGTGGTTGGTAATTGTTCTAATAAGCCCCAAGCTTTTGTTAAAGATCCCTCGGAGGCGGTATCGTGTGTTGCATCTTCTACAGGTACAACTAACCGATGGAAAGAGGAAGTGGACGCAATAGAGAAAGCCTTATACTGTGAAGGTCTTGGTTTTGAAGATGAGAAGGTGGAAATAAGTACACAAGTTGCGGAAATTGAGCCTATAGTGAGAGTTCCACCGGATCGTGTTGTAATAGCTCAACAAAGTGATAAATCGAGGCAACCAATGGTCAAAAAGGGTTCTCAATCGAACAAGAGCAAAGAACCACCAGTTCAAGCCAATGAGGATCCACCCAATACGGTGAATTGGCGCCTTACAGGGCGTGTTAGGAAGCCGAGTCGTGGTTTAAAAATCGCTCAACCGGGTGAAGAACCACCCGACTAGGCGATAGGCCAAGGGGCTTAACTTTCCAACATGTGGTAAGAGGGTCGTGCGGGACCTAAATAAACCAGCGCTTTGCGGGAGGCAACCCGTATTTTTTCTTGTTTTTTTAGTCTTCTTTCTATTTCTTGTGAGAGGAGAGAAGAGAGAGTTTAATGAGTTTATTGAGTTGTACAGGTAAGAAGGAAAAGAGTTAGTCAAATTTGGAAAAAAGAGAAGGAGTCTCTCGTACCAAACATTGCCTCGGGCCCGACCGGGCGAAGGACTGCCCGACCGGGCGCGATAGCAAGGGTGAAAAATTGACAATTTTTGCCCGACCGGGCGAAGGACCGCCCGACCGGGCGCGAGAGTTGACGAGTACGGACATTTCGACCGCCCGACCGGGCGCGAGAACAAAGAGAATTTAGAGGGTTTATACCGCCCTACCGGGCGGTGAGGCGCCCTACCGGGCGGTGAGGCGCCCTACTGGGCGGAGTGGCGCCCGACCGGGCGCGAGAGCGGATCGGCAAAACTGCTCAACTTCGACAGGCCATAACTTTTGTGTTTCTTATCGGATTTAGGCGTGTGACCTATAGTTGGAAAGCCCTTCAAGTCTACTTTCCAATGCAATTAGAATCACTGAATTATCATTTATATATCAAATGTTATGATCATAATAGTGCACCTGACTCAATTTTTATCTTTTTTTTCCACTAACACTTTGTTTCTTTCTTGCCCATTTTTGTTCCAAAGAGATGCATTGCAATCCTGAGGCTTTGGTGACATTGATCTGGTGATGATGAAGAGTAGTCACCTTGACTACTTGCTTCCCCTTAAGACAATGAGGACATTGTCTGATTTAGCTTGAGGGGAGGTTCTCATGTTCATATGGTATATCTTTCACCTTTCACTCTCTCCCTTTTTATTTTTATTGGTATGCCTAGTATAGTTTTACTGCTTTCTTATATGAAAAATACAAAAAATTGAAAATTCAAAAATTCAAAAATACGTTCCAATGAATTATAAATCATGCTTCCCTGTGCCCCATACTTGAGAAAATTTGTTTTGATTCTTGGTTATTGATGATAAGCATTGTGGATTTGTTGGTCATGATTTGAAGTTTAATTGCTTGGATGCCTAAACATGCGTCAATTTTGTCCAACTACTTGTGAATATAGTGCTTGACTAGTTGATTTGGTTAGGAATGTGTGTTTAGTTCCTGGTATGTCAATGAATTTGAGTATTGGTTTGCAACTATGAGTAGTATTTCATGACTCACCTATTATGCACATGAGGAGGACGAAGGCGTTCATTCTTTTAGGTAGCCTTCAGACGATATTAGATACATTTGTTCCCTTCTTGCTGCCCATGTTGTTGCTTGTGCCCTTTTATTGTTTATTTAGCCACATTACAAGCCTTTTTAGCCCCATTGGTTACTAGTCCCAAGCTTGGCTTGGGGGAGCTATAGTTAGTGAGGTGAGGGAGTTGTAGTGTGCACATTATTTGCACAATGTGGAGGTATAAGAGGAGTAATTTGTTCTTTGATTTTTGTGATTGGAAAAAAATAAGAATTTGTGTTTCAAAGTTGAAATTTCCAATGTGGAATAAAAAGAAAAAAAAGCAAAAGAAAAAAATTGTTATATGTTCAAATTATCTATATGAAAGTTGCCCAAGAAAAATTCAAAGAAAAAAAAGTATCAAGTTTGAAAAAAGAATGAGTTCAAAGTTTGTTTGTTCACTCAAGTTCTACATTGTCATATTTTTATGAGTGAAATTGTAAGTGTTGGGATTGTTTACATTATTTGGAGTTATATTTGGTGGATTTGTGTTGGAGTTAGTTTTGTTGGAGATGTGTATGATCATTATATTTGGTCATGGGTTTATTAGGATATGACTCCCTTTTTGCAAAGCTTTTCTCTCACATATTCCCAAATTTATCCTACCCTTTCACCCTAGCCTTACATTACAAGCTTTAAAGACCTTCCGACCTTGTGCATAGAGTTGTGTAGATGTGAAAGTGTTGTTTATCAATGCAAATTATGAATTGACATATTCCGAGTCGACTATTAGGTTGAGTGCTTATCTTTTTTAAACACATGAGTGTGTGAGTTTGGAAGGGCATTGTTCACATAAAAGGGTGGTTGGAGAGCGATCGAGTACATCTTTTACTCGCCACATAAATGAGAGTTGAGTGTGTGAGCACTAGTCTTGAATTCTATATGCTCATGTGGTTTGCTCTATTTGACAATTGTTGGGGAGGGAGAGTGATTGGATGAATGAGATTGATTGATATTGAAGCATGCTCATTAGATTTGCTTTGAATTGTCTGTGCTTGATTTGATTATTGGGTTGAGGCATGTTTTATATGTTCATTGATGAGCTCTTTGCTTAGGGACAAGCAAAGGTTTGGCTTGGGGGAGTTTGATATGTCTAATTTATGTAGTATTTTACCCCCGTCCCTTGGTCATTATTAGTAGTGTTTTTGGCTCTTTAGAGCCACTTTTATTACTAATATGTGTTTTCTAGTGTTTTCGTAGTTTTGGTTCAGTTTTGTAGGGAATTGCACCTTTGGAGTACTTTCCCGGGATTTTATGGAGCAACTACGAGCATTGGAGGACCACGGCCATCTTTCGTAGCCCAAGATCGGTTAGAGTAATCAAACCGGTGAATAAGGGCTCGACTTGTGTGAAGACGAGGCATTTGGACCGAATGATTAAAGCCCCAAAGAGGATATTTGGTTTGGACCAAGTTACTAGCCTAAACGAGGAGTCCAAGCGGCCCAAGGATGGTCTGCCCGGTGGTCCGCCCGATGGTCCGCCCGGTGGTCCGCCCGATGGTTCGCCCGATCAAAAAGGCGCGCCCGGTCGGGCGGTGTGGCGCCCGGTCGGGCGCGTGTCTCTGATAGATCTTTTAAGCATCGTTTAGTTTGTTTTAGTTTAGGATTCTTGCTTATTATAAATATGTTTTTGTTAAGCAAGTTTGGGAATTCTTTTTTCCCTTCCCATACTCTCTCTTTTCTCTCTCTAACTTTTCTCTTTCTCTCTTCTCTTAAACTCTTAGTATTATTTTCTCTCTCTACAACTCTCGTTCCCTTTTAACTTTGGTAACGATTTCTTCTCTTTTAATCTCAGTTATTTATTTTATTTCTTTGCTCTATCATGACTACTTTTATTGCTTCGTTTAGTTTAGATTTAATTATGTCTGAGTAGTTTAATTCTAGGGTTTATGGGGATCCATAATTAATATGAAGGGATAATTTGTTATTATTGATTATTGATGTTGCATGGTAATTTCTTATTGAATTGTTTTAATTCTTTGCAATTAGATTATGAATCGAGCAGATGTAATTTGATTGTGAATGTTTAGCAATATTGAATTGATGAATCGAGCAGATGTTAATTTGATATTAAAGGCTATTTTCAAGAGGAACTTAGATCTAGTAAATTGCGAGAGCCTGTTAGATCTATGTTGATTAATAAATTGCGAGAGCCTGTTAATCATGTTATTTGTGCAATGTTAACTGTTGATTGTTATGTTTTATCCCGGAATATTAATTATTGGTGAACCTATGACCCTAGGCCTTCTTATTATCGACTTTCTCCCTAAACTTAATCTTTGTAGTATAATTTCACATTACAAACAACAAATTGGTTACTTTAATAATTTAGATTATATTAATTAATTAGGAGTAGAAAGACCAGTTTCCCTGTGGATTCGACCCTACTTCCCTATCTACTTTAGTTAGAGGATTTAGGTAATACTTTTGATTAGGTGATACGACTTTAGCCTGTCAAAATTGGCGCCGTTGCCGGGGAAACGGTTATATTTTTATTTCTAATTGTTTTTGTAGTCTAGATTATTATCCTTCGTCCCGGAGAACATAAGTTCTTTGGGACAGTTCTCATATCTGTTGTCTAGTTCTTTGTTTATGCCCAGGTGTTCCAGATCAGGCTACATTCCATTCGATCCTGAGAGCGAGCGCTCTTTTCATAGGCAAAAGAATTTATACAAGCAAATACTGGCGAGTTCTGGTGGTGAAATTCCTAGAGACCCTTCATCTGATTCTAGTGATCCAGATACTTCTTCAGAATCAGAATTAGAGATGGGAGAAAATCCACCTAAAAAGCTCAGCGACTATTCTCATCCATCTTTGGCGCATTTTCCCCACCTTTCTCCTACGCCAGATCTCGAGGGAGTTCAATTTGAGATCAAGCCCCAGTTCATCACAATGATAGAAAGGAAGCAATTTAGTGGAGCTAAGGGTGAAGACCCAAATCTACACATTGCCGACTACTGTCAATATTGTAACACTATAAGGCAAGCTGGGGTCACGCAAGACCAAATAAGGGAGATTCTATTTCCTTTTTCTTTATGTGGAAAAGCTAAATTATGGTTTAATGGTTTGAATAGAACTGCACTTGGTATTACCAAATGGGAGACTCTTGCTTTAAACTTTTATAATAAATATTATCCTGCAGAGAAAACAGCTCTATTAAGAAGCGCAATTCAAAATTTCGCCCAAGAGCCAGATGAGTCACTATATGAGGCTTGGAAGAGATTTAAAGACTTGCAGAGAGAGTGCCCTCATCATAACTTAGCACAGTGGCAGTTGATACAAGCTTTCTACAATGGGATCGGAAATTCTTCTAGAGTAATTTTTGATTCTGCAGCTAATGGGAGGTTTATGAACCTCAATGTCGATGATGCAGGTCAGGTTATTGAAGATATGTCGATCCATAATTCCCAATATGGGAATCCTAGAGGTTTTGCAACCAAGGGAAAACACCACGTCGATTCTGTATCCTTTTTGCAATCTCAATTAACCTCTATTTGTCAGAAATTGGATAACCTTACTACTGCTAATTTTAAAATAGCTAATGTTTCTACAATTGATAATAATGCTAATGATGCTTTCTGTGAAAATTGTGGAATTGTAGGTCATTGGGAACATGAGTGTAGGAGTTCCATGGAGCAGGTTAACGCTTTTCAGTCCATCAAGCAAAATAACCCATACTCCAACACCTATAATCCCGGGTATCGGAACCATCCTTATCTTTCCTACAAGAGTACTAATGTGCAAAATCCCACACCTCCACTTCCACAACAACCACAACAACCACAACAACCAGCACCACCACCTCAGCAGAAATATTACCATCCCAATGTTGGCCAGAAAAACCAACCACAAACTCCTCCACCACCTTCTGACCCAGCTTTATCAGAAATTAGAGCGATGTTAACTAGTATGCAAAAGCATATGGAGAGTAGAGACTCACAAATTGACTCGATTGTAGCCCACAATAAAGTCATAGATACTCAAATTGCACAATTAGCCGCTGCTCTCCAGGTTCGCCCGCAGGGAACCCTACCATCGCAACCGGTACAACCCACAGATCAGGCGTTTGCAATTACCCTCAGGAGTGGTTAACACTATGATGGGCCTCCTATGCCCAAAGATGATGAACCTGTTTTAACAGAAATTGCTAATACTGATTCCTTTATACCAAGGGATATTAATCCTAGCCCTGCAGGGCTAAAGGGTAGTACTAATATTTCTGATGTTACATTGCAGGGTAAAACTTCAGGGAAGGTTGTAACTCAAGACAGGAGTAATGATGTGCAACAACCAATTATCAAACTACCATTCCCAAATCGATATTTGAAAACCAAGGTGGATAAGCAGTTTGGTAAGTTCCTTGACATGGTGAAGGATTTGCAGGTAACAGTTCCCTTTACAGAATTAATCACGCAAATACCTGCATATGCAAAATTCATGAAAGAAATATTGACTAGGAAAAGGTCTATTTGTGAGGTAGAGACTGTTGCTTTTACTGCTGAATGCAGTGCCGTACTACAAAATAAATCTCCACCCAAACTAAAAGATCCCGGTAGTTTTTCTATCCCTTGTCATATTGGCAATTTAATGATTGATAATGCTTTGTGTGATTTGGGCGCTAGTGTTAGTGTCATGCCATTATCTGTGTGTTTAAAGCTAAAAATGGGTAAATTAAAGTCTACTAATATTACTCTGCAAATGGCTGATCGTTCTTCTAAATAACCCATAGGCATTCTAGAAGACGTCCCTGTTAGAGTAGGTAAATTTTATATACCTGTGGATTTTGTTGTTCTTGATATGGCTGAGGATTTGCATACCCCAATTATCTTGGGTAGACCCTTCCTTAATACTGCTGGAGCAATTATAGATGTAAAATGTGGTAAATTGATACTATCAGTAGGGGATGATAAAATTGTTTTTAATTTGAATAATACCCCTAAAAGCCCCATGCTAGAGGAGAAGTGTTATAAAATTGATGTGGTTGGTAATTGTTTTAATAAGCCCCAAGCTTTTGTTAAAGATCCCTTGGAGGCGGTATCGTGTGTTGCATCTTCTACAGGTACAACTAACCGATGGAAAGAGGAAGTGGACGCAATAGAGAAAGCCTTATACTGTGAAGGTCTTGGTTTTGAAGATGAGAAGGTGGAAATAAGTACACAAGTTGCGGAAATTGAGCCTATAGTGAGAGTTCCACCGGATCGTGTTGTAATAGCTCAACAAAGTGATAAATCGAGGCAACCAATGGTCAAAAAGGGTTCTCAATCGAACAAGAGCAAAGAACCACCAGTTCAAGCCAATGAGGATCCACCCAATAGGGTGAATTGGCGCCTTACAGGGCGTGTTAGGAAGCCGAGTCGTGGTTTAAAAATCGCTCAACCGGGTGAAGAACCACCCGACCAGGCGATAGGCCAAGGGGCTTAACTTTCCGACATGTGGTAAGAGGGTCGTGCGGGACCTAAATAAACCAGCGCTTTGCGGGAGGCAACCCGTATTTTTTCTTGTTTTTTTAGTCTTCTTTCTATTTCTTGTGAGAGGAGAGAAGAGAGAGTTTAATGAGTTTATTGAGTTGTACAGGTAAGAAGGAAAAGAGTTAGTCAAATTTGGAAAAAAGAGAAGGAGTCTCTCGTACCAAACATTGCCTCGGGCCCGACCGGGCGAAGGACTGCCCGACCGGGCGCGATAGCAAGGGTGAAAAATTGACAATTTTTGCCCGACCGGGCGAAGGACCGCCCGACCGGGCGCGAGAGTTGACGAGTACGGACATTTCGACCGCCCGACCGGGCGCGAGAACAAAGAGAATTTAGAGGGTTTATACCGCCCTACCGGGCGGTGAGGCGCCCTACCGGGCGGAGTGGCGCCCGACCGGGCGCGAGAGCGGATCGACAAAACTGCTCAACTTTGACAGGCCATAACTTTTGTGTTTCTTATCGGATTTAGGCGTGTGACCTATAGTTGGAAAGCTCTTCAAGTCTACTTTCCAATGCAATTGAAATCACTGAATTATCATTTATATATCAAACGTTATGATCATAATAGTGCACCTGACTCAATTTTTATCTTTTTTTTCCACTAACACTTTGTTTCTTTCTTGCCCATTTTTGTTCCAAATAGATGCATTGCAATCCTGAGGCTTTGGTGACATTGATCTGGTGATGATGAAGAGTAGTCACCTTGACTACTTGCTTCCCCTTAAGACAATGAGGACATTGTCTGATTTAGCTTGGGGGGAGGTTCTCGTGTTCATATGGTATATCTTTCACCTTTCACTCTCTCCCTTTTTATTTTTATTGGTATGCCTAGTATAGTTTTACTGCTTTCTTATATGAAAAATACAAAAAATTGAAAATTCAAAAATTCAAAAATACGTTCCAATGAATTATAAATCATGCTTCCCTGTGCCCCATACTTGAGAAAATTTGTTTTGATTCTTGGTTATTGATGATAAGCATTGTGGATTTGTTGGTCATGATTTGAAGTTTAATTGCTTGGATGCCTAAACATGCGTCAATTTTGTCCAACTACTTGTGAATATAGTGCTTGACTAGTTGATTTGGTTAGGAATGTGTGTTTAGTTCCTGGTATGTCAATGAATTTGAGTATTGGTTTGCAACTATGAGTAGTATTTCATGACTCACCTATTATGCACATGAGGAGGACGAAGGCGTTCATTCTTTTAGGTAGCCTTCAGACGATATTAGATACATTTGTTCCCTTCTTGCTGCCCATGTTGTTGCTTGTGCCCTTTTATTGTTTATTTAGCCACATTACAAGCCTTTTTAGCCCCATTGGTTACTAGTCCCAAGCTTGGCTTGGGGGAGCTATAGTTAGTGAGGTGAGGGAGTTGTAGTGTGCACATTATTTGCACAATGTGGAGGTATAAGAGGAGTAATTTGTTCTTTGATTTTTGTGATTGGAAAAAAATAAGAATTTGTGTTTCAAAGTTGAAATTTCCAATGTGGAATAAAAAGAAAAAAAAGCAAAAGAAAAAAATTGTTATATGTTCAAATTATCTATATGAAAGTTGCCCAAGAAAAATTCAAAGAAAAAAAAGTATCAAGTTTGAAAAAAGAATGAGTTCAAAGTTTGTTTGTTCACTCAAGTTCTACATTGTCATATTTTTATGAGTGAAATTGTAAGTGTTGGGATTGTTTACATTATTTGGAGTTATATTTGGTGGATTTGTGTTGGAGTTAGTTTTGTTGGAGATGTGTATGATCATTATATTTGGTCATGGGTTTATTAGGATATGACTCCCTTTTTGCAAAGCTTTTCTCTCACATATTCCCAAATTTATCCTACCCTTTCACCCTAGCCTTACATTACAAGCTTTAAAGACCTTCCGACCTTGTGCATAGAGTTGTGTAGATGTGAAAGTGTTGTTTATCAATGCAAATTATGAATTGACATATTCCGAGTCGACTATTAGGTTGAGTGCTTATCTTTTTTAAACACATGAGTGTGTGAGTTTGGAAGGGCATTGTTCACATAAAAGGGTGGTTGGAGAGCGATCGAGTACATCTTTTACTCGCCACATAAATGAGAGTTGAGTGTGTGAGCACTAGTCTTGAATTCTATATGCTCATGTGGTTTGCTCTATTTGACAATTGTTGGGGAGGGAGAGTGATTGGATGAATGAGATTGATTGATATTGAAGCATGCTCATTAGATTTGCTTTGAATCGTCTGTGCTTGATTTGATTATTGGGTTGAGGCATGTTTTATATGTTCATTGATGAGCTCTTTGCTTAGGGACAAGCAAAGGTTTGGCTTGGGGGAGTTTGATATGTCTAATTTATGTAGTATTTTACCCCCGTCCCTTGGTCATTATTAGTAGTGTTTTTGGCTCTTTAGAGCCACTTTTATTACTAATATGTGTTTTCTAGTGTTTTCGTAGTTTTGGTTCAGTTTTGTAGGGAATTGCACCTTTGGAGTACTTTCCCGGGATTTTATGGAGCAACTACGAGCATTGGAGGAGCACGGCCATCTTTCGTAGCCCAAGATCGGTTAGAGTAATCAAACCGGTGAATAAGGGCTCGACTTGTGTGAAGACGAGGCATTTGGACCGAATGATTAAAGCCCCAAAGAGGATATTTGGTTTGGGCCAAGTTACTAACCTAAACGAGGAGTCCAAGCGGCCCAAGGATGGTCTGCCCGGTGGTCCGCCCGATGGTCCGCCCGATGGTTCGCCCGATTAAAAAGGCGCGCCCGGTCGGGCGGTGTGACGCCCGGTCGGGCGCGTGTCTCTGATAGATCTTTTAAGCATCGTTTAGTTTGTTTTAGTTTAGGATTCTTGCTTATTATAAATATGTTTTTGTTAAGCAAGTTTGGGAATTCTTTTTTCCCTTCCCTTACTCTCTGTTTTCTCTCTCTAACTTTTCTCTTTCTCTCTTCTCTTAAACTCTTAGTATTATTTTCTCTCTCTACAACTCTCGTTCCCTTTTAACTTTGGTAACGATTTCTTCTCTTTTAATCTCAGTTATTTATTTTATTTCTTTACTCTATCATGACTACTTTTATTGCTTCGTTTAGTTTAGATTTAATTATGTCTGAGTAGTTTAATTCTAGGGTTTATGGGGATCCATAATTAATATGAAGGGATAATTTGTTATTATTGATTATTGATGTTGCATGGTAATTTCTTATTGAATTGTTTTAATTCTTTGCAATTAGATTATGAATCGAGCAGATGTAATTTGATTGTGAATGTTTAGCAATATTGAATTGATGAATCGAGCAGATGTTAATTTGATATTAAAGGCTATTTTCAATAGGAACTTAGATCTAGTAAATTGCGAGAGCTTGTTAGATCTATGTTGATTAATAAATTGCGAGAGCCTGTTAATCATGTTATTTGTGCAATGTTAACTGTTGATTGTTATGTTTTATCCCGGAATATTAATTATTGGTGAACCTATGACCCTAGGCCTTCTTATTATCGACTTTCTCCCTAAACTTAATCTTTGTAGTATAATTTCACATTACAAACAACAAATTGGTTACTTTAATAATTTAGATTATATTAATTAATTAGGAGTAGAAAGACCAGTTTCCCTGTGGATTCGATCCTACTTCCCTATCTACTTTAGTTAGAGGATTTAGGTAATACTTTTAATTAGGTGATACGACTTTAGCCTGTCAGTAAGTAGTGCGGGCAATTACATTTTTGCCCCCGATATGGCCCAAACGAGCCCATACCTGATAGTGGTCTATCACTACTCCTTGCATACTCTCACTCACTCTCTCTCTCTCTCTCTCTTGTGTAGCCCGGGCGTTACACCACATTGCTACTTTAATTATATCTTGTGATTATATGTATTTGATATTTATAATGTATTTTTTTTTTATTAGATCTTGTGATTATCAATTATGTCATTTATAATCATGTTCATAATATAGTTGATAATTGGCTTAGATGCTTAAATAAGCATCCTTTCTTATAAGAGATTGGGTGTTCGAATCCTGTTATCATCATCTTTTTATATGAAGCAGTATTGGGTGATGTGGCATAATGTTTCGGTTGAGGCAAAATAATAAGAGATGAAGTAGGTGATGTGGCGTGGTTTACATGGCACAAAGACGTTTTTAGTAACGCTTTTTAATATATTAGTATACATAGATATAGATTTTAAAGCAATGATGACTTAATTACTACTACGATTTTACGAAATCTTACGGTTATTGTTTCAATAAAGGGTAGTATGTTTATTGATAAAATTTGTACCTTTGATTATTTGTGCCTTGTTTGGGCAACTCGAATAAGGAAGAAAAGAGTGTAGTACACAAACAAGGCTTATGAGTTTCCGTTCCAAAATTATATGGCAACAGGAGGAGTAGCCATTAGCCTTATAAAGTATTTCTCTGTTTTCTTTTATCAATGTGGGACTCTTACATGTGTTATTTGGTGAGCGAGATATATTTCAACAATTTTCTAAGATTTTAACGACGTTATATAAGTTAATCAAGTTAAATTTGGAGACTCCTTACTTGCTTTTTACCTTTCCATTGATTTATTCGAAACTCTCAAATCTATACCTTAATTGTCAGACACAATCAAATGTGTCAATCCACATTGACCGTTAGAGTACATTCATACAAGTAGAGAACACATATAAGTAGGCTGATTAAGCATACATATTTATAATAACACACATTGCCATAAACAATCAAATGTGTATGTCATCAATCCATGTAGGATATTTGACCCTTAGAGAGTACATTCGTACAAGTGGAGAACATATATAAATAGATCAATTAACCATACATATCTTTAATAACTAACATTGCCATACTCAATCAGATGTGTCAATTCATGTAGGATGATATTTAAGAATACATTCATACAAGTGGAAAACACATATAAGTAGGCCGATTGACCATCATACGTATCTTTAATAACACATTGCACATAATAAAACATGTGTCTTTTTAAAACCCATTCAGTAACTTTGGCCATGACTATAAATTTATCAAGGATGCAACACAATTGCTGACCTTAAACCCAATATAGGAAGAATACTATAGTCACTAAAACCAGCAATAGTGAATATATTCTCCCATTCTTGTTTAGTTCGTTCTTGTCCTTCAGTAACGGACATCATCTCCATATCAAATAATAATTGAGCATCATCAAAGCCTTTGTAATTGTCGGTTTGAGGATCCAAAACTATATCAATTATAATCACTTTACCTCGTTTTTTGTTGGGAATTGCCTCTTTGCATTGTTGCAATATCTTTATGCAATCAGTATCACTCCAATCATGCAATATCCACTGCAGATTTTGTAGTAAAATGCACTTTTATTACTCATAATTTTTTTGTTTCAAAGTTATTGATACGTTTTGACTTTTAACATTATTAATAACAAATTTAATTTTAACTAGATTATAATTCATAAATAGAAAAAAAAAAAACATAATCATGTGGAATCTTTTTAGGTTCATCATAATTAGAGATCAACTATTCACCATCAAATTTAAGCATTACTAACGCTATTTGGTAACATGTTAGCTAATGTACAAATTTGTTTTACAAAAAAATAAAGAAAAAAAAAAAACAAACAACCAAACTGTTGTGGTCCATCTATTTATAAGGTCAAGTTGCATAATGATTTATCAATCACACAGATTCACAATTTATATACGTACATTTATACATCCACAAGTGCCCAATGGTCATGTTTTTTCATCAAACAAGAAGAAATGCCCTTACGGCCCTTATCTCTTGACTCCACACAAAGGTGTTACAAAGTGACATTCCATTTGTCTCACTCTAATTCGAACACTTTTTAATGTACAGAGTTTAAAGTTATGTGGTTGTATTTTGAGTCATTAGTTTTTATTATGATTTAAAAATACATGTAATTGGAATTGGATTATATGACTAGTTTTATGAAAAATTAGGTGTGAAATTAAAGGTAAATATTAAGCTTGAAAATGGTTTTAAGAACATTGATACTCCACTCCAAATAACATAAGTTGTTATTAAAAAATAAAAAAAAATATATATTCGTTATTAGAGTCGACTTTAATTTATTTTTATAAATAGACTGTACATGATAATTTATACTTATATATTTGGAGAATTATAATGGTCTGATTATTATAACATATCATGGTGTCAATAGATATATATGGTTCAAATATTATAAACATTGTACGTGATGTATTCATAATGTTTGGACTATCTATAAGTTATCATTACTAAATTATAAAATTATAAGTTATATAAATTATGAACGGAACTTTCCTATGTTAGAATGACTATGTAAACAAATCAATATCTATTAAATATTACTAAAATAGAGTATGCCATGCTGACATCACTACTACTCATGTGTCGCTCATTTGATATATTTCTTTCCCGCCTAAATGCAATGTTTTTTTTTTTTTTTTTTTTTTTTTTTTTTTTTTTTTTTTTTTGTAGAGCTATCATATTTAACATTTTTGAAATTTAAACATTAAAAGCTTCTACATTACAACTAAAACCTACTTCCTCTGTCCTTTATTTACATTCCTATTTGTAAAATTACACGGGAATTAAGGAACTTGAAATAAAACAAAGAACAATAAAACAAAGTACAATGGGAATTACAAGACATTAATTGATGTCTTTGAGTAAAACAAAGATACAATAATATTTAATGCTACACATGTCATCAATCTTTTGAAAAGAAAAAGAACCAATAACATTTTTTGGTGGAAAAAAAGGACCAATCACCAATAACATTTTTTGGTGGAAAAAAAGGACCAATCATATTCATCTAAATTCATGCACATGGATTCTAAAAATAAGAGTGAGAATTAGAAAATAAGAGTGAGAAAATAGAGAAATCATTAATTACAAAACAGAAAAATAGGGATAATTTGGGATATTTGGTAAAAATTTACTTACTAAAAAAGGAAAGTAGGAATGTAATTTTGAAATACCCAAAAAGAAAAGCAGGAATGTAAAAATGGGACGGAGGGAGTATCAATTAATTGTAGAAAACTGAAACAATTTTAAATACCACACTAATAAATGACCTCTTATATAGAGTTATGTATTAGACGACGTTAAATAAAACCTATGTCATAATTTTGATGGAAAACTAAAATTTTAAAATTACAAATATTTTTTGTACATAATTCTTATTTATATTCATGTATAGCCATTTATTTTTGAAAAAAAATACAAATTACAAATAGGTTTTATAAATGTCGTGCTCTAATCTAGTCTATAATTACTAATACTAAAGTAATTACCGCTGACATCATCACTGTCATGTGTCAGCTTCTTATTTAAAAAAGTCCCTCCAAAACTTTAATTGCCATCATCTTTTTTTTTTTTCTTCTCCATTTCAAGATAAAGCAAATGTTTGAAAAAGCTAAATTAATTATACATTTTCCTAAAAATTTTTATTACTTTTATTTACTAACTACAAATTTTCCTATGGAGGTGAAAAAAAATAATAATAATACGAGTAATAAAATTGATGGTTGTTCTCATTCGTTTTCCTTCTGTCCTATATAAAACTTTTTTCTACATATTATTAGTGATGATGTGAGTTTGATTTTTCTACCCTTTATTAATTCTTTAAAATTTTTATAATGAAATAAAACAACTAAGCTAATATAATGCTAACATTTCATATATTTTATTTTAATTATGAAATTAACTATAATTTTTTTTTTTGACGGGAAAATTAACTAAAATACTTAACATTGTTTGCTTAAACTCAATTAATCTAACAAGAGAGATCATTATTTATTATGTTTTTCTTAAATTATTTATAATTTACTCATGGGTAAAAGATTTATTTCTAAAACCGTGCATCGCACGGAACTTATTTAGTATAATAATAAAACAGACACCAGAAATGACACACGTCACTTCCTGATTCTGTTTTTTCCCTTTAAAATTCCCCCTTTTTATTTTCTCATTTTATTTTCCCTTTTTTAAGTCTATGCCACATACTACAATTTATATATGAAATATTCACAAAATCTTTATTATAATTGTAGTAATTTTGATTCACATACTTTCCATATATGTAATAAAATATTTTTCATATTTGTCACTTTATATCTTCTAATAAATACCTCTGTATGATATATCTTTAAATAGAAAAATTAGTTACTCCCTTCGTGTTTTAATAAGTGTTACAGTTTGACTTTTTCACTATTCTGAGTTTAACTTGATGATTTTACTAATATATTAAAAAGAATTGTCATTGCATAAGAAATTGTTGGATTCGTTATAATATACTTTCATATTATAAATTTTCCTATGATTTTATTAACATATAATTAGATAAATTAATGTTCAAAGTCTTGTCTCAACACGCATGTTTGGTCAAACTGTAACACTTATTAAAATACAAAGGGAGTACATAATATTAAAATAGACATTAAAAATAATACATGTCACTTATTGGTATTGCATTTTCCTTTCAAAGTCATTTTCTCTCTCTCTTTTTTTTTTTTTTAGTCAAATCTTCTTAGAATAATATTTAACATATTAGTATAATAGTATAACATTCCTATTTGAGCACCACAGTTTTATCATGCAATTATAATAATATAAAAAAATTCATGTCATTCGTATTATATAAAATATGTAAAAATTATCATCATAAAATTATTTTAAACCATATACTGCTAAAATAATTTTCTACGTTAAATCATCAAATTAAATACATTTAAATTCTATACGTAAAAATGACAATTTTGTGAAAATTTTCTATTATCACCTTAAAGTAATAATATACTTCATATCAAATATGATTAAAATAAATAAATATTATTTTTAACAAAATTTATTACATGCTAGATCCCATAGTGAAATACATACACTTAAAAGAACGTTGTAAAAGATGCATTGAAACTTTGCTATGTAAATATTTAATGTTTTAATGTTAATTTATTTAATGATGTAATGTTGTACTTTTTTTATATGCAGTATAAACAATATTGAATCAATTAAAGTTTTAAAATTAAACTAATGTATCAATCAAGATAATTTAATAATTTATATAACACTTTATTAATAAAATTCAAGAAAATATATTTATTCTATCATGGTTTGTCTTACGAAATTGAGTACAAATGGACAAACTTTATTATAACCCTTTTATTGTTGTGTAGTGTTTATAATAATTATGTTGATTTTGTACTCAAATTTTTATGTATAGTTTTACATTAATAATGCTTGATGTATATTTTTATAAAAAAGGTCGATATATATTACGATATATTTTTATTATTGTTTATGATTAAGATAACAATAAATTAAGTTTTAGTAATAACCGTGCATGACACGGATTCTAAGCTAGTTGTTCATATATGTGTTGATAATATAGGTAGACCTTTATATAATAAAAGTAGAGGAAAATGACGGCTTGTTACCTTAAGTAGGATGACATCAGCACGAGGAATAGCCTCAAACATATCACCAGAAACAAAGTTGACGTTGCTACCATCCTTTTGTGACACTCCAACCACTTGTGGTAAATCAAGTACACTGCACTTCAACCATGGGAAGGCCTCAGAAATGGCCTTAGCTGTGGCCCCGTTACCGCCACCGACATCGATCAATGACTCCGTTCCCTCAAGTAAGCCCTTAAAAAAATTATTGGTGACCAACAAGCTTGTAACAAAACGAGAATCACTTTCCATGGCTTGGTTAAAGAAATCATTAAATTCCGCATCTTGGCCAGCTAATTCCCAAACATTCTTCCCATGAGCAATGTGGAAAGGATATTCACCCTCGCCTTTGAACCAACTACTTATATGATGAGATGGTTTTGTAAGCCGTGGATCAAGCATTCCAAGGGCAAAGGGAGCTTGCGAAAGAGGGTGATCTTTCAACAGAAGTTGGGAGCTTAATGTAAGAGCAAATCCTTCTTCGCCGTTGGCTAAAGTTTTCATACAGAAGAATTTGGAGGATACAAGAAGGCGCATCAAGCGCGAAAGAGAAGTAAATTTGTTAGGGAGGATAGTAAGTGAATTGGCAAGCTCTTTAAGAGTAATTGGTTTGGCATGTTTATGAATGGTGTCTGGAATGCCTAGTTGAATTGCACATTTTAAGGCCATGGATTTATGAAAGTAGAAAACATGACTCCATATATGAGCTTGTGCCTCTAGTAGTTGCTCTTTTGCTTCTTCTTTGGGGTAGATTGCTGAATCCATTTGCTTTGAATTTTTTTTTTTTTTTTTTTTTTCTCTTTCTAGAATGATTGATATGTTGGTAGCCAGTGTAGATACCAATAACTTTATAATGACTTTGAATATAACTTTATCTATAACTATTACTACAGTAATGACTGTTTACACTATCTACTGTCAGCTTCTTTTAAAAATTTTACCGCTAAAACTATTAGTGACATTATTTCCCCCCCCCCTCCCCTTTTGTTCTAGATAAATCAACTATTTGGAAAGCTTTTATGACTAAATTACACTACAATCAATTACATATTATTAAGTCAGACACTAATTAAGAATAACACGTGTTATTTCATGGTGCTGTAATTTCCCTCTAAGTAACAATTTTCAATAAAATAAAAATATTTGTACATGGTTTCCTAAAATATCAACTTACGCATTTTAACTATTACATACAAGTATTAAAATATTTTTGTTTTCTCATATTTTATGCATTTTTAATACCTAGTGAATCAATTCATTATTTATTATATACATACTTATATTGTTATTATAATTGTTCAACATATGTGCATTGCACGAGATTTAATCTAGTATCCTACTAAAAACAAAAGGTGGTTGCTCTTTCATTTTCCTTTTTTTTTTCCCTCCTACACAATTTTTTAGCCTTTAAAAACAATAATCTTCATCTTCTACATTTTATTATTAATTGTATGAGTATGGATTTCCCGTTCTATATTAATTTAACAATTCTTTTATAATGAAACAAAAACCACTAAACTAATGCTAACATTTTATACAATTTATTTAATTAGGAAGTGAATTAGAATGTTTAATTCATGTCTTTCAATTCATTTTAGCTCAATTTATCTAATGAGAGGGATCACATTTTGTGATACATAGTATATGTTTTGCTTAGATTTAATTTACACACATGCATACAGGAAAAAAAAAAATTATTTTCAAGATTGTGCATTGTATGGGACTAGTAGGACTCCCTATTTATTTATTTATTTATTTATTTATTTTTTTAAGTGTTATAATTTTCAAATGTGGCCGTTTTTTACCCTTTGTTTTACTCTTTTTTTTTTCCCTATTTTTTTTTACCCTTTTTTAATTAACCTTTTTTTTTTCCCTCCCTCACTCTTTTATGTGTTATTTTTAGTGTTACAAGTGGATATGATGGAGAAGAAGCATTGGAAGCACAAGGAAAGAGCTAAATGTCATGAGGGAATGCCAAAAGAGCAGTTAGAGGTAGTTTAGTTGTATTTTATTAAGTTGTTTAGTTTGGTTGTTGTTGTTGGGGTACTAATTTTATGCTTTGTAATGGATTAAAGCCACAACTTTGGCTATAGTGTGTACTACTTTGACCACTTATGTCTATTAAATGAAATGCAATGCAATTATTATCATTAGTTATGCAATATTTGTGCAGATTAGCAACAATTAGATACTAATACAAAAGGAACATACAAATTAAATTTCATGAAGCATATATAAAAGTGAACCTCCCATAAAAGTTGAACCTCCCATTCTTTGTCACTTTTTCCCACCAGCTTATTCTCGATTATGATTGGCTTGTACAAATCTTTGCAAATTGCAATACATGAGATCCTCTTTTATGGTGGGCTTCCAGTACTCGATTGTGATTAGGTCGTACAAATCTTTGTATTATATTATATGTGATCCTCTATAAATCTATTATGGGCATCCAGTACGAAAAATTCTCCTCCATGAATTTAAACATGTCACCTTCGTCAGTGACAGTAATATCTCCATCATGAATCACACACAATAAACAAATAAAAATAAATTAAAAATAAATAAATAAATTGTTGAACCAAGCTGTAATACCATTGTTAGGAATAATTAGTATTTTCCCTCTTTGTGTAATAAAAAATGGAAATAAAAAATAAGAATAATAAAAATAAATAAGGAAAAATCAATTTTAATAATCTCAATTATATGCGATTTATCTAGAATAATCCCAACTTTCACTATAAGAAAACACATTTATTGCAACGACTTTTTACAATGACAAAATTTAGGCCATTGCAAAATAGTGAAAATTACATAATACAACAGGGTGCACCATGGTAAAATTGATCCTTTTAATTAAAAAAAAATTAAAAAAAAAAAAAAAATCAATCTATTCCTTAATTCATGGGGTTTATCTAAATCAGTTACATTTTTTTTAACTTTCAAAATTAAAAGTTTTACGTTCTTCAATTATTTCAAAATATTATAGAGTGAGAAATTAAGAGAGAGAAAGTAACGACGATTGAAATTGATCAGAGAATTTACAGGTTAATTTTTATTATATTAATGGCATATCAATTAGAATTTCGACATGATTTTGATGCTAGATTTGTTGATTATGCAAACGATAATGATGATGATGATAATAATAATGTAGGTGAATTGGAGGATATCGTAAACAAAAACGAAGGTATGTAAATTTCTGTTTAATGATTCAATTATTTATTAATTTTTGGAAATATAAATTATATTTGGTAAATGATAATATATTGTAAATGTTTGTTTGTTATTTTGTTGTTTATTATAGTTTTAATTATAATTATGTGTTTTTTTTTTATTGATAAAGCTGTAGGTTGAAGATGAGTTCTTTTTATAGTCGGTTATGTTCTTTTTTTTTTTCATTTATTAAGGCACTGAAATAAATATTGATTCTATTGAATAATATTTTTATTGATTAAGCATATATGTTATTTTGATTAAAATGAATATTATATCTTATTAAAAAGTATATGGCAGAATATATGTTATGCCATATTTTATTATTCATTATTTTCTTTTTCAGATAACTAAATGTTCTTTTTTGAATTT
This sequence comes from Chenopodium album, assembly GCF_948465745.1. Taxonomy (NCBI): domain Eukaryota; kingdom Viridiplantae; phylum Streptophyta; class Magnoliopsida; order Caryophyllales; family Amaranthaceae; genus Chenopodium; species Chenopodium album. Next base: position 49,530,607 of record NC_137843.1, read on the forward strand.
TGCATTGTGTGAGTCAGTATGTTCTTTTTTGTATTCATTATGCTCATTATAATAATGCTAATTGTTCGTATAATTATATAAAGTACATTGTGCCTAGTCAGAATGTACATATATAGTTTTTCTACTGATTATATTATATTATAAGTTACTTTAGGGTTTACTGAGGCTAAGGAATTAGAACTATTCGACAAAAAAGTCAAGTCTGATAAAGAGGCATGCGAGTTATACAATAACTATGCATTTAAACATGATTTTGGTACACGAAAGGGGAAGTTGAGTTATAGAGATGACAAGATTACTATTCGACAACGATTTTGTGTGTGTTCTTATGCTGGTTTTAAGAAATGCAAGAAGCCTGGTGATAGACCTATCAGAAGAGAAACTTTTGTACCAGATGCAAAGCATCTATTCAATTTGATGTTGATAAAGAATCTTATTTATTTATTGTGACCAATCACATCATGGAGCATAATCACAGCAGGGTCCCCGTATCAAAGTGACATTTGATTAGGTCTCATAGGAAGGTAAGATCATATCTCTACGCACTAGTTCCTTCTTAAATACTAAATATACTTTATTAAGATAGTAAATGTTCTGTATAATACCATGTGTTCTTTTTACCATTAAAGATGTTCATTATGTTATGACAGCATGTTTTCTAAGAAAATGTTTCATGAGATTTTTTTTTCCGACTGTTTATAGGTCACTGAGGAACATATTGGTCTGCTTAGTAGTTCAACTGAGAATGGTATACTTGTTGCTGGTGTTGTTCGAGTTTTAAGGAATCAAGATGGCGGTGAGAAAATGTTGGGGTTTCTTTGTACCGATGCTTATGGTGCTTTATCTTCAGAGAAGAGAAAGAAGTTTGATGGGTGTGATACTAAGCAGTTGCTTAACTATTTTAAAGAACGCAATCACATGAGTACGACTTTTATTATGATTTTGATGTTGATGAGAAAGGTAACTTGCAGTCTTTCTTCTTTCGAGATAATAGGATGAAGGTAGATTATGATGCTTTTGGGGATTTATTGGTTCATGATACAACATATCGTACAAACAAGTATGCCATGATTTGTGGTCCATTTGTTGGCATGAACCATCATAATAAAAATGTTATGTTTGGAATTGGATTTTTGATTAATGAGAAGTGGGAATCGTTTGTGTGGTTGTTTACTACGTTTTTGAAATCCATGGGAAACAAACATCTTATTACCATAATGACTGATCAGGCTCAAGCTATGGCCAAGGCAATTAGGATCGTATTTCCTAATTCTCGCTATCGATTATGTACTTGGCATATCAAAGAGAATTCAAAGAAAAATATCAAAGGTTTAAGAGCGAAAGAAGGGTTTAATGACTTGTTTGATATAGTTCTGAAATACACAGATACGATTCAGGAGTTTGACAACCATTGGTCTAGGTAACATTCTTTTTTTTTTTTTTTTTTGTATCATTTTTTTATGTTAGTTAGTTATTTATTTGAGTTACGAATGTTCTTTTATCTTATTTGTTTACACTTATCACTATGGTATGTTCTTTTTAAGTTAAACAATGTTCATTTAGTTTTAATCATTTGTTCTTCTTATATCAATAATTGTTATTTTTTTCAAGCATGCTTAAAAAATATGATTGCAAGAATAACAAATGGATCAACAATTTGTATAATATCAAAGTGATGTGGTGTCTAGCATACTCTAAGGACTATTTTAGTGGTGGTATTTTATCTTCTCAGAGAAGCGAAACTACGAACAAGTCGGTGTCTCGTAGACTTCATGTCACTCATGGTCTTTGTGATATCTATAATTCCTTTATTGAAGTTGTGGATGAGTGGAGGAGTAAGGAAGGCAGCAATGACTACGATATCATGACTGGCAACCGTCATTTAGTGTGGGCTGATGTTGGTTTGTTGGAGCATGCCCGGAAAATTTATACCATCCAAACTTATCTACAATTTGAGGATAATTTCGTGAGTGGTGTTCCTTGCACAGCAAAGGTAATAGCAGCCATGCAGCCTCCACTTTATGAGTATCATGTTGGGCATCCAAAAAAGGATTTGCTCATACATACTATTACTTTTGATGAATCTTTGGTGACAGTAGATTGTACATGCAAACATTTTGGTGAGGTAGGGCTACTATGTAAGCACTCGTTGCGTGTACTTCACCTCAACAACATCACCTACATTCCAAGGAAATATATTATGAAAAGATGGACAAAGGCAGCCATGTCTACTAGGGTTGATGACAATGTTGTAGCCAAATTGGGTGCTACTCCTTGTAGTGTTTGAAGATTGCATCTTATCAGGACTTTCACAAGGCTTGTTGATCAAGTACAAAATGATTTGAGTGCGCGTACTGCAATTGAGGAAGCTATTGATGATTGCACCAAGAAAATTGATTTACTATTTAGGAAAGATGAAAATGAAACACAAAATTGTACCAACATTGATTGCCAACCTAATACACAAGATAACGGTGACATAAATCTGTTAGAACCATAAGATAATGTAGAAGATTATGTAGAAGATGAAGACAGGTTTAATGAAGAGAGGGAGAGGGTTGATAAAGTTGAAGTTAAAGATCCTATTAAGAGAAGAAAGAAGGGTCAAAGAAACACTAGACCTAAGAGTACACAAGAGAAGATATTTAACAAGCTAAAAGGTCAAAAGATCAAATCATGGAAAAGAAAAACTGCTAAAGGGGTTTTAAAGTTGAAACAAAAGGCTCAGAATACGATTCAGGTATTTATTAGTTCATGTTCTTCAGTTTCGACCCATATGTTCTTTGTCATAGTACACTATGTACTTTTATCAAAACCATATTCATATGACTATTTTTTGTTTGATTTTTGTATGTCTTGATTTATAGGACTTTATAGCCGTACCAGAAGGAAATATATTGGCACACTCTAATGAGTTTGGAGGATCTTTGGAGTATTTTGAGCCTGATGAGTATTTTGGAGTGAATGTGATGTTTTCCACGTCTTGATTCTTTAATTTGTTTTAATTTTTAATTGCATTACAAGGATGTTATTCCTTATAACTTTTTGATTTTGGAATACTTCGATATTGAATTTCACACGTTTTACACCTTGAAGCGTTGTTGATTCAAATTTAATGCATAATTTTTTTATCAAGAAATCAAATTATTGTTCAAATGCATTGGAAGGATAATTAATTTTAATACAAAGAATATAAAGTATAAAATAAAAGAACATATTTCATATATAAAAGTACATATGAGTAATAACATGATTTCAACCAAAAACAACGTGTTTCATAAAATAATTCATATGTTCTACATCAATTATACTTCAACTTATTGAATTATCTTTCACACTTTAAAATTCCAAGAAAGAGTCACCAACTTCCATTGTCAAAAAGTTAAAGAAAAAAACAAACATACCTCATTAGATATATCAAAATCCTAATTGAAATAACTAAGGATAAAATGTGCTTCTTTGCAAGATGATTGAAACCACCCATTGTTCCAAAGAATGTTTTAAGCCTTTTCATTTAAGAATCTCTTGGCGCGAACACGAACATCTACATCCAATTGGTTGAGGTTGCTGGTGATAAGCTCAAAAGTGTATCGCATCCTCAACTTTTTCAATGCATCAAACTCTAATAAAAATTAAATTCTTAGATAAATTAAAATTTATTTAACACAAACAAAAAGTCCTAAAAAAACATCTAGTAACTTTTTAAAGAACATAACCTACATAAAGGTAATCTAGACCACACTCGCTCCCATGATTTCTTTCCATTATAAGTTTTCATGTGACGCATGGTATATATGCCACAATCAACTTTATTATTCACTGTTTGCCATGGCATTGTAAACAACATCACAGTGTACGATGACATTTTTTCATGAAGTTTAATATTTTTCCGTTCAAGGTAAATTGTAAATGCCTTCAACTGTGAAAAAAGGAAAAAAAAAACAATAATTGTTATTTAAGATTACTGAAACTGCGTTAGAAATATATATTAAGCAAAATTTTCGATATATCTTACTATTTGTTCAGAAAGTCCTTATATTTTTCCGCCATGTCCATACCATCTGGAATTGGACTACTATCAATAATCTCGCTTGATCTTGATCTAGAGTTGACGACCAAAACATAATAAGGATCAAACACGTACACAGGAAAGAAGAACTGAACCATTAAAGAACATAAGTCATGGTTTGATATTTTAAAACAACTATATACAAATATATATAAAAGAACATGCTTTCTAAATGAAAAGAACATGTTATTTAATGAAACATATGATATAGAGGTAAGCTTACTCATCATCCAAATGTTTTTTATATGCATATTCCATAATAGCATTTTGAAAGTCATCTGATTGTTCTAGTAGATGTGAGTATTTGGCCAAATACGGTGACTTGAAACCATGTGCCAACTTTCTCACCCTTTTCGAAACTTTTGGTGATTGCCTAATTGAAAAAAAAAACACACACCAACTAATGATAAAGTATATAAACTTTAAAATAAAGAATACACACTTAATAAAAAAGAACATGTACCGATAATGATCACCATTTTCCCCTATTTTTCCATAATTCTTCTCATATTTATCTTTTCCTTTTTCTCCCACTTCCTTTTTTCTTTTTTCTGATTTATTTTCCTCACGATCATCGGTCTTTTTTCCTTGGACACTAAAAGCACGCAAATACAATGTAATGTAATTAACAGCAACAAAAATATTAACTGTTACAAGGAGTAAAGAACATTAAATACAGAAAGCACAATAAAAAAAATACATCAAGCACACTATATAGAACATTAAATATAATATAAAGAACAACAATCTTGAAATAAAAAACATATACCATGCTATACACGAACATCATTGCTACAAAAAAGGAACATAAGTTTTTTTTTCTTTCCATAAGCGGAACATAAAATTAATATTAGTACATTATATAACAACTACAAAAACAGAAATAATGTTAAACTAACATATTAAACAATAAGTATGTGAAACAATTAGTTACCCGGTCTTGTCAATATCACTCATTAGATCGCTAGACACCTTTTCCACATCATCAAGTTCTATATGTAAATCAAATGAGGGTTCATCCACTTAACCAGTTTGTGGCGTCTTCCATATGCCCTCAATTTCTTGATTCTTTCCATTCACATCTTGGGGCTGTACACCGTCATTCATCACCACATTCTTGACGACATTGTCAATTATGCTCCCAAACCAATCTGAAGCAAAGAAGTCAGTGTCCTGACTCAGTATTGAAGCTCCTTCCACACGTTGATTTTGTGTGGGTTGTTGTAATTCAGAAGGTATTTTTGCCCCGGCACACTTAGACCACATGGCTGTAACATTGTAGATAGTGGTCTCCTTAACCAATGGAGTTGTATGGAACCTCTCACCTACTCTCAACATATTGGATAGGTTGATAAAATCATTGGCTATCCCCTCTGTTACCTCTCGGAGCATTTGATTATATTCCTAAAATGTAAACAAGCATTCATGACATTATGAAAGATCAAGGTCATTCAGAACTTATAAAAAGAACAAAGATTTAAATTAAAAAGAACATATACTTGAAGATTTGATGGAACATTATGATGTTTTGGTTGTTGATATTGATCTTACTTCCGTTGCTATTTATCTTCTAGTTGTTGTTGTTGTTGTTGTTGTGCTCGTTCTTCCTCTTCTCCAGGTTGAAGTTGTGCTTGTTCCTCCTCTTCTCCAGATTGTTGTTATTGCTCTTCAAGCAAAACACCACCCTCGATGGCTTGAACTCCAGTAAGATCTTGTGGTATTAGGATGTCCACAACATCTGGTCTTGAAATTCTATCCAACACTTTGCCAAGACCAAAGTCAGGCCCTAATTCCTCAACAATGCGTTTCTTGATGACATCTTGACTCCACTCTTTCAATAATGGGAATTCTCTAGGCATATACGAAGTTTGCTTTTGGAGTTGATCGAAGTAACATATCTACATCTCATTTTTAACATTAAATACAAAATCAACAACAAAAATAAATTGCACAAACAATGTGTGTGCTACACCAAAAAATGTTTAAGCTAGATGAAAAAACATGTCATGCATTACCATAAGAAATGGCAATGGCCCAGCAAAGTATGTATTCAGTTTTTCCCTCCACTTAATTGCCCACTCTATCAAACTCTCTATAATAAGAACACCAATCATATTCAGGAATCTTCTTGGTGTCAACTGTTGTGCTAAAAAATCTATTATTAAAGAACATCATGAATACAAACAAAATGAATAAACCATATAATTACAAATAACATACTATATCAATGAAAAGAACATACTATATAAACAAAAAGAACATACTATTTCAGTGAAAAGAACATACTAAATGAAAAGAAGATACTACATAAACCAAATATTCTAAATTAAACAATGCAATTATTACAAATATAACCCTTTAAATGAAAAACATCAAATTAAATATTGTCGTTTATCTAGATTTTTCACCTTAGATAGAGTTGTGTGCTTGTCACAGACTTAATGCATGGATTGACAACTAAAACAAGGAAGCTCCTTCACCATCCATCGTCAAGTGGAGTCTTTTCCAAGCATAGTTTTACTACCAAATCCATCAAAGTAGGCACTTGACCTCCATGATAACTCTTGAATTGCCTCACTAGTTCATCATACTCATTTTCACCAGGCTTAGATTCTACAATCTTTATTCCTCCAAATGGTACGCCATATACCAAATGGACATCAATTGCCTCAATACTTAAAACCTGATTTCTACCACAAACCATGCACATTTCATTAATCTCCAATTTAATTATCAACTAACATAGTAGCAAACTCAGGTGAATTCCTTGGTAGATCAAGGTGTAAAAATCCACCAAACCCCATGTTCTTTGTTGCTTGCAGCTTATGCACTTGATTTTCTAAAGCAACCACCAAGTTCATTAAGGGTTGAATTGTATGCCTAGGTTTCACAACACATCTACCAGGAAGAATAACCATGTCCTCCTCATCCTTTTCATCATCCTTATCTAATTTTGCTTTCTTTTTTCTCTGATTAGGTTTCACCTTTAAAACCTCCTTCGGTATAACTACCAATGGTGATGGCGTTATAGATTGGGAAGTTGATTATGCAACACCTACCTTGGGTTTCTCAACAACCGCAAAGCAAGGCTCTCCAGTTGGTGCCCTCCTCTTTTTTAGCACCACTTTGTTTTCTTTTGGAGCAAAAACTAAAAATTTCATTTCCCTCTCTCCAATTAGAAATCTGATGCTTGTCGCAACAACTTTAAATATTGTCGCAAAATTATAATTTGATACTTGTTAGGAAAAGTTGGTTTTATTAATCCCAATTTAATTAGGCCATTTACTTTAAATAATCATAACTTTTAATTATTCTACAATATATAATCTCAACTTTGGGGGGGGGCATTTTCTTCTAATTGGTCAAATGACCAGTGACCTGTTAAAAAAGTTATTATTTTTTTAAAAATGCCACGTGTCAAAAAAAATTGCTAAAAAAATGTAAAAAAATGAAACAAAAAAATCAAAATTAAAAATGAAAAAACCAGCCCCCACCCCCTTCTTGTGACCCCAACCAACCCCCACACCCTCCCCCTCTGACCCCACCGGCCAACCACACCCCAAGCTAAGAAATCGGCCAGCCGCCCACTACAATAAAATACAATTTCATAGAGAATATTTTAACATTTCGTATCGATTGTAATTGCTACCAAAAAAAATCCTAAAGATGGTTATTCAATACAATATCCACCATTATCACAGCCTTTAGTGGTGTTTTTCACTTTCGCTAGGGTTGTCCTCATTAATCGATACGAAAAACTACATTCAATTATGGTGATTATTGTAAAAATAAGATTCTAGCATAGTTGTCGACTACGAATGACCACAGACGACTATCTTCTACTACAGTGATTTTTTTTTTAATTTTTTAAATTTTTTTTATAATTTTTAAATAGAATCTTTTTTAAAAAATCAAATGTTAAATATTTCATCTTCAACCTGAATGTTTTTTAGAATAATGTTTTTAGTATCTTCAACCTTCATCAATATATGTTTAACCCATATATCCTTCATTATTAACTCAACAATCATCTTGAACCTTACCTTTAACATTTATTCTTAACCCAAACTCATCAATAATTGCTATATATAACATCGAAATTAATAAAATAACCTCTAATGTTAAGTAAAAAATCTATACTCGAAATTAATTGATATAAATTTGTCATTAACATGCTTATGCTTTAATTTATATTGATCAAAGATTTATTTATAAATTTAGTGATTACAATCAATTTTTAATTAACTTTATAAATATTTTCGATCTTTAAATTAATTTTGTATTATGTTTTAATTTATGATTTTTTTTGGGGGGGGGGGAAATTCTCTCTATTAACACCATATTTTTTTTAATTTTCTCAGTGGTAAACAATGAAAATTCTTATTATTTGTGGTAAACTCTAATTTGTTATACTAATCCAATTGTGACATTAATGATGATTATTTGCAGTTATGAGTCTAACTCTAGTTAAAATCTTTAACCATGATTAGTTTTTTTATTTTTAAACAATATTATTATTTTTAAAATAATGTTTTTTTCTTAAAAAAAGACACTAACCAGCTCAAATCCTGTGGCAGCTCCTTCCCTCTTCCCTACAGGTGCCAGCCCGTACTGGCTGGCCATCCTCCAAACCGTGCGTCAGCAGCCCAGAGGCGGCCTCACTCTCTCCTTCCCCCACCTCCATTCTCAAGTCTAAACTCCTCCTATGCTTATTTACAATCAGTTGAACAAGAATCAAACACCTCCCTCACCTTGATTCACATCAAGCTCGTGAAAACTCTTGAAGTAATTGAATCGGCCGAAAGTTGAACACGAAGAAATTGATAAGGTTTTAGCAATTCATGTAGAAATCTTGTTAGGGAGTTGAATTGATCCAAAGTATTTCATGTTAAAAACCCTAATTTTGTCGATTGAACCTTTACAATTAGGTTATGGCGACCTCGAATTTCTGTAACAATGGCAAACAGTTAAATCTAGAAACTTCGTGGGGCTGACTTACGGGTGAGTTGCATCGGATTTGGGTGTTTTCTGGCAGTAGATTTGAGGAGAGATATGGGTGGGGCGTCGGGTGGGGTGCCGGGGTGAGGACAAGGGTTGCCGGCGGATTTGGGTGTTTTCGATTTGGGATGTTGGCCGTTGGGTGGGGAGTCGGGGTGAGGACTTGGTTTCTGACAGGGCCGGGATAGAGGAACTTGGTGTCGCCAACAGAGTGGTGGAGGCCAGGTACCGCCAAAGTGGAGGGGTTGGGCTGGTGGCTGGGTGGGGAGGAGTTAGGGTTTTTATTTTTCCAAAATAATTTTAAGATAATTTAATTATTAAACAATTAAATAATTAACCAAAAATCTGTAACTATAATTAAAATTTTAATAAACATTAATCAATAATGTTATAAATGACTTAATCCAATACTATAGTGTTACCAATGATAATTAGAGTTTTCATTGTTTACCACTGAGAAAATTAAAAAAAAATATGGTGTCACCAAAGATTTTTTTTTTTTTTTTTTTTTTTTGTTACATGTGTTAAATAAATTATCCGCCATTATTGAGTCTTTAATTTAAACTCTCAAATCTAATATGAACTTATTTACCGTGAAGCAGTCCTTTGCCTAGGGTTTCTTCGTTCTTTGACTATGGTGTTCGTTTGTGTTCTTATTCATTTTTCCATCCTTTCTATTATGATTTCGTCTTAGTTTTAATCAATTAAATCCACTTTCAATCAATTGCACATTCTCTTGAACATGGAATCGAAAGTCTTTGAAGAATTCGAAAATTTGTGCTTAACAGAGGAGGAGAACAGGGTTATTGGGGATGACACCGCGGCTGAGGTTGATGATGGCATGAAAACTCATATTTCCTTGACTCTGGTGGGAAATTTGTTAACTGGTAAGCCATTTAAAATAGAAGCCATGAAACACACACTACTGAACGTATGGAAGGTTAGGGATAATGTGACGATACGAATGGTGGAAACCAATCTATTTGTGTTTCAATTTTTCAGTGAGGATGTTAAGGTTAGGGTTATGGAGGCTTGTCCTTTGTTCTTCGATAAGAAATTGCTGCTCTTAACGTAGATTTCAGGGGACGAACAACCTTCGGAAGTTCAATTTGTGAAGACTCCCTTCTAGACCAGAATCAGAGATGTACCTTTCAACAAGAGGAATGCTGATTTCGTTTATGACATTGGTGAACATCTTGGTGGATTTATGGAATTAGACGATTCAGACCCCCTTGGTTGGGATGAATTTCTAAGGGTCAAAATCCTTGTTGATATTACCAAACCTCTACAGTGGGGAATTAACATTGCAGCTGGCAAGCAGAACACGAAGTGGTATGGTGTTCAATAAAAACGCCTTGCGGGCTTTTGTTATTATTATGGGAGAATAGACCATACAAATGTTGAATGACAATTTGTGGAAGGGAATGTGATAGAAAAGGGAGTTGTGTATGAATATGGACAAGGGTTGACAAGGGAAAAACTAGGTCGTTGACTAATTCTCCCTAAGCCAAACAATATTTTTAATCACTTCACAAGTATAGAGGTAAGTCAAGGGTCGAACCACTAGGAATGGTTATGTTCAAGTGCTTTCAATTAACGCCTAAGCTGAATCGAAGTCGAAGGGTGAAAGTATAGTAACCAAGAATAAACAACTAACAAAACAAAGAATCAAACAAATAAAACACTAGGGAATGGGGATGAACAAGTAATCATGACAATTGTAACAACTTGGGAAGAACATGCTAATCAGTGGTTGTGAATACTATTGATAAGAGCTATCAATTGGAATTAAAGAGCTATCTCCTAATCGTTAAGCTAGAGGTCTCTACGAATAACAAACTAGGAGAATCACAATTCAAACCAATCGATAATTGTAATTCCTAAATCAATGGTTTGTATCATTATTAGAAATCACAATGCAATCTAGCATAATTCTCAAGGCCTAATCAAACTACACACATGCAAACTTTCATTAATCACTTTAATCTTAACAATCAATCAACACAATTCCCAAATTAATCAAAAATCAATCAATCATACAAGTTTCACCTAATCCTTAGACAAACAACTACTCAAGAATCATCATCTAATCAACAGACAACTAAGAAATCAAGAATTAACAAAATATGAAGAACAACTACACTAATCAAGATCAATCATCAAAATCAAATTAAACAAACATGAATTTAAACAAAGCAATAAGATGAGATAGAGTTAGAAATGCTCCTTGATAATAGAGAATATCGTTAATACAATTGTCATCCTTGTATCATCAATCTCTCAAATCACCATTGAAATCTCTAACTTTCTCTCTCTAAATCTACTCCTAAACTAACCCTAAAACTAGAGATTGAAACTCTCAACTAAGATAAAAAATAGAATCTAAAATTGCCTAGAGAATTGCTTAAAGAAGAAATAAGAAGAAGGGTTATTTATATACAAAGGAAGTAAGGCAAAAATCCCGGAATAGACAAAGCTGGGCGCGCCCTTGCTTGAGCCTGCGCGCCTGCAATAAACGGAGTACGGAAACAGATCCCAGAGGTGCGCACTCGCGCAATTTTAGGCTGTCGTGGTGCGCTGGATATCGCCGTGTCCTGGTGGTTGATGTCGTGTCACGGTGTTCTTCGTCGTGTCACGGTGTTCCCCGCCGTGTCGCGGTGTCCCTCGCTGTGTCGCGGCGGTTTATTCCTGCGCGCCCTCGCTGCTTGAGCACGGGACTTCCTTTGGTGTGAGCTTCATGTAGATTGTGCGCCCTTCATGATCAACATTTGGTATGGCAGATTCAAATGGAGTCGACGGTGGGCTCAACACCACGACCTCATAAGAGCGCGGCTTGAGAGCGTAAGAGCTAGAACTTGTAGCATGCCAGTTTTTTACATCTTGAGCTTTCCCAATGCTATAAGATTGCTCCAAAAGCATCTTCCAACTTAATAAGCTACCGATATCAAGACCCGAGCCTTTTACAAGCCCTAAAACCACAAAAAGAGTAGAAATAAAGAGAAAACACTAGAAAAACCATAAAAACACAAAATAAGAGAGAAAAGGGAAACTAAGGAGAAAATGCATTAAACTAAGTATTTATTAAGAAAGAAAGCTATGAAAAGAAGGTAAAAACAACCTAAATACTCATTAAATGAGTTCCATAAATGGTACTCATCAAATACCCCCAATCTTAACTTTTGCTCGTCCTCGAGTAAAACAAAAAACGAGCAAAGGTAAATGATGAGCTTATTGAAACAATCAAAAGAAGAATAGGGGAGACGAGAATATACACTAACTCACTTTCGTAGGAATCACGGTTCGTTTTAGCTACAACAAGCCTTTAAAACCCCAAAGTCGCCAATGAGGACGAGTGAGGTCTCGTAAGGGTTTCCTAAGAGGTTAACCCACAACTCTCTCAAACCAAACAAACAAGGAAAATCATGAAAAAGAAACCAAAAGAAAAGAAAAGGAAACAAATGTTCTTGAATGGACTTTTGCAAATGAACAAGCAGAAATGAAATCAATTCTTTTTAAGCAAATAAGGGAGTGCACGTTTCAAGATATCCAAGGTTGATTGGAACATAAAATATGCTAAGTATAGCGAACTAATAAGACACAATTCACCTTCATCCCAAACAATCTTACTGCATTCTCCCTACTAGTTTCAAATCCACCTCTAGTGAGCATCTCAATGGTTCCTCGAAGGAACCGGAAAAGAAGAGCTTTTAGGGCTACTCGACATCTTGATTATGTAAAACGCTCCATAGGCTTGACTAACATCTCCCTCCACCGACTTGTGACTCAACCAAAAAGGTCAAAAGGTTTTGAAATGGGTTATAATGTACGGGCGAAAAGGGTGAAGGTAGGCTAAAATTTAAAATTTGGTGGTATACCTTAATTGTGAAGCAAAGGGTGATCAATCCTCCACAACATAATCAAGCAATCACCAAACAAAAACACCAACACCCCCAAGCTTATTCAAAGCCAAAAATCACAAACATGTATACAAAAAGCATAAGAACTCTACCCTCCAAGCTTAAATGGAGCATTGTCCTCAATACTCTAAACAGGGAGAAATATACTTACATCAAAATATTTATGAACTTTTTCATTTTTCTCATTTTTATCAGTTTTTCCAAAGCATTTGAATGTGCTTTGATTTTTCTCATTTTTTTTTCATTTTTCTATTTTTCACTTTATTGCATTGTCCTCGCCTCTTTTAACTATGGACGGCTTTTTCATCTTGGCATTTGCCATTATTCACAAAATATTCTCAATATAAACTTGCTTTCAACATGAGAATCAAATAACCAAACTTATACACCATAATCTCCAACAATAATGATCAATTGCTTCACAAAAACCAAGAATGGAAACAAGAAAGAAACAAAAGGCTCAAAAGCTAAAGATATGGCTTGAAAAGAAGGTATATGGCTCAAATGGTTGGCAAGGAGGCAAATGTAAACCCAAAATCAAAGAGATAAAATCTATCCTAGAAAAAGAAAAATTACCACCCCAAAAAGATGCCTTTGTCCTTCCCAAATGGTTCGGTCGCAATCTCGGGTGATAGAAGTCAAATTCTAGATAACGTAAACGACAGTCAAGGATTCATGTGCGCTCAATCAAGAAATGTAGAAGGCTAGAAAAGTGAAACCTCACATGGTTGTAGCATAAATTCACTTTTGGATTCAAATCCACCATAAGAAGCAACACCATCTTACCACAAACAAGTAAACTAGAGCTTTAAGATCCCAAAAGTTCTAAACACACTACCTTAGCATACTCTATTCTAGAATCAATTGAGCATACTCTCAAACTGTGCACACCATTATCATTTAAGAAGAAAAGCATTCAACTATATAAGTCCAAAAGTATTGTGTCCAAAGCAAGAACAAAACAAAACACATTGCAAATTTGCCTAGATAGAAACAAAAATCTTTTTAGAGTTTTTCAAAATAAAGAACATGGAAACGCATTCAATCGAGCATGGCATATATAAATCAACATCCCACCAAACATGATAGAATACCCTTCCCCAAGCTTGAATGAGACAATACACTCAAATGATAGATCATAGAATCCATGGGAGGGGTAAACAAAGAGATCAATCCAACAAACCAACACATGTCCAACAAGTCACCAACCATTAGAGGAAGAGCAACGAAAGATATTACCGGATTTAGGTGGGTGTAACTACCCACAAATGATCCAATTAAACCTTTCAAAACCACTTTCCTCTAGAATTGAATCTGGCTTTCCATATGCTAGCAAATGTGGAGTCATACTTCCATCTTGATTCAAACCAATACACCAAATTATATCAAGTCATGTACCTAGTAAAAGGTACACAAACATTTCCATGAGAGAAAATCTATTAATAGACTAAAAAGAAAAGAAAATTAAAGCAATAAAACATGAGTTACTTCCGGAGAAAGGCTTGCTTAAGGTCTAAGCTTGACCGTTCTAGTAAATAATATTGTAACGAATGCAAGGGCTTGTCAAATTCACTACTACACATTTCATAAGAAAGTAAGTATGCACATGACAAAATGAAGGCGTGCAACAAGCTTAGTGCACACTTATGAGGAGAGATATGCCAAGAGAAAGAAGAAGAATCAAAGGAAAATTCAACAAAATAAGAAAAGGAAGAAGAAGAAAAAGAAAAAGGAAAAAAAAAATACACTTTATTAATCCCAACTTTGCTCAATTTACTTTGAATAATCCCAACTATCGATTATTCCGCAATAATCCCAACTTTAACCTTCGTTTTCTTCTAACAGTCCCAAAGTGGTTACCTGTTAAATAGGTTTTTTTTTCAGTAATTAAGATGCCACGTGTTAGACTTTGATTGGTAAAAAAAAAACAAGAAAAAAAAAGTAACAGCCATCCCTCTTTCCCAACTTCGGCCACCGGAAAATTATCACCCCTCTCCTTCTCCTTAGCCCCACCGAGAACCACCCCTTCCCTCATCCACCACCATAACCGCCCCCAACAGCCACCCTCTCAGCCCCAACCTACTACTGCACATAACACAACACAACCCGTTGCCGCCGTACAGCACAACCCCTCACCAAAATCGCTGCTACATATCCACAATATAACCTGCTGCCGCCTCCCAGCTCAATCCCCACTGAAAACGACCCTCCCCCCTAGCCCCACCACCGAAACCGGCTAAAACCCCAAATCGTTGCCCTTAAAACCATCCCCACCCCCCCCCCCCCAAAACCGCTGTCATTCCAAAATTGAATAATCATTAATGGGTAGTTTTGTGGGGTGGGGGTGGTTTCGAAGGCAAGGGTTTAGGTTTTGGCCGGTTTTGAGGGTGAGGCTAGCGAAGGGCGGTCGTTTCCTGTTGGGTGGTCGGGGAAGGGAGTGGGTTTTGGCAGTGCGGCTGATGCGACAGTCGATAGAAGGTGGAGGTTGAAGGCTGAGAAGGTGGCTAACTTATTTTTTTTCTTTTTTTTATAATTTCTTTTGGTTATTTTTAAATTATTTTTGACCATTTATATGGTTACACGTGTCCAGCAACCTACAATAAAAGGTTGTTGACTTGTGTTGACCGGTTTGGGATTGTTAGAAGAAAATCGAGATGAAAGTTGGGATTATTGCAAAATATTCGATAGTTGGGATTAATAAAAGTAAATTGGACAAAGTTGGGATTAATAAAGTGTATTTTTCCAAAGTAAAATAAGGCAAACTTTACTAAAGATATTTTTGAGTGGCAAAATCACCCTTTTCCTCAATGATAGACGAATGAGAGACATGTAAATCATCATAGAAGAGGGGGTCCCTAATAGGCTCATTAATAAAGGAAGGGAGGGATATAGGAGTGTAAGGAATATGGTTAAATTTCCTTGAAAAAGGGATATGAGAAGAGGGAATAGGGGTAATGGTCTCACAAATGAACTCTTCCTCACCACCATGCCTCAAATCACCAATAAGAGCATGGAAATCAATCATAGAATCCTTAAAAGAAGAACACTCATAATCTCCATCTCGCTCAAACATCCAACTTACAAGAGGAACTACATAATCCCCTCCATCACAACAATGAACAACAACTCCCTTAACATCTTTAAAACCTAAAGTCTCAAAACCATGAATTAATGGATGCAAATTCATTTCAAACTCATCTCTCTCCCATGAAGAATCCTCAATGAACTCATTCAAAAGGCTATGAGTTTCATTTGACTCTCAAAGAACACATTGGACATAACCTCAAACGATTCCAATTATTCATGGATAGAAGAATCACAATCATACACTTGAGACTAATCAAGATAGGAAAGAAGGTTAGGATTTTCAAAATCAACACTCTCTTCACTCTCAACTCGTTCACCATCACTCAAATGCTCACTAATGGGATCCTCACACTCTCTTGGTTCCTCAAAATCATCATTATCATCCTCAACACATACATTGGATTTGGAATTTTCACAAACAAGCATCAATCTGACAATTGGCTTTCTACCTCTCCACCTCTCCTTTCCTCCTCAAGACGCTCCTCACTCTCTTTCATTATCTCCAATTAACTTCTCATAGAATTAAGAATCGTCTCCTTTAATTACTAGGCTCAATCTCATTATAAAACTCAAGGCGCCTAATTTGAGATTCTTAAATAGCAATAAGAGATTCAAAAAGGGTAGAAGGTTGAGGTTCAACAAAAGAAGAAGAAGTACAACCAAAATTAGAAGAAACAACATTAAAATCATGAGCATATTAATCACATTGGGGAGTGGGGGCACAATCGAGCACATGAGATTCGTAATTGGGGGAACAAAGCACATCACAAGAAGGCATGGTAAATAATGAAGCTTATTGAAACACACCATTAGCATAAACTTGAGCATGTACCTCATCATCATGAGGAAAAGGGGAAATATAGTTGAAAACATTCGTTCTAGGTTCAATCATGGGATCATATGACAATTCATGGGAATTCATGCTAAAAGTAGAAGAATCAAAACATTACACATCAATATTAGAAACATGATTACCCCTATTATAGACATCCCAAGCAAACTATAAGGAGGGGGTTCCCATCGTAAGGGGTCCTCTCTTTAAATGCCCATGGCCCTTTAAAAGCCTAGGACTTTACACTTGTTAGGGTGCAGTAGGATTTGAATTCCTGACTGTTTGGGGGACCTTGAATTAGAATTGATTATATCATTACGCTTTTTTGTAAGAAACAAGTAGGGAGTCGCCAATGAGTTTTAGGAAAAACTCATAAACCTCGTTATGCCTTTCTTCCATGTGGAGTTCATGGAATAATTAGCACGAATCATAAGTTTACCCATGCCCAAATTGGTCTATAAACCAGAAATGAGTTCGGGAGCGAGGGTACTAAAATAACGTTCCCTTTAGAGGGGAATCGTTATCCTAGCCCTAGTGCGGCCTCTACTAGCTCTTCCTTTTTTACAATTTCATCACCAAATAATATATGCAACGCGATACCTAAAACTATGTTAGTTGATTTTATTTACACGTACCAATTCACGTAGGAATTACATCGTAATGTCGTTATTCTTTATTTAATCAAATTCGTGAAAAGGACAAGAAAATAAACAATCTTCACCTTGGCTTAAGTGATCAACCAACAATTATTTAATTCAATTCTAATCTTTATTTAACGCAAGATACTATGTAGAATTGATTAATTAATTATTTTAAAGGTGATCAAACAACACTAATTAATTAATTAAGGTTCTTTTAAACAAGAAAATAAATGTGATTTAACTAGTGCTCGGGAATTTACCACTTCTCTTTGCTAGATCTCCGTTTGAAATACTTATGGACTCCTTCTTGTTGGGGAACCTCCACCATAGTAATAAAATATCAAAAGGGGTGAGTGTTTAGGACAAGAGGGGCTAGGTTGCACAAGTTCACAAGTATTTTGCCAGAGTTTTTTTAGGTTATTTTCTGTCTCTTTAAGCCTCGGTTTAAGCTCTTATTTATAGGGAATGATTAGGTTTAGGGTTACGAGCATTCTGCCGCAGCAGGTGTCGCGCGCAACAGGATGAGTTGCGCGCGGCATCCCAGCGCAAGTGATTAGGTTACGCTGCTATGGGCAGCGCAACTAATTGTCTTGCGCGCGGCTTTATGGTAAGATTCGATTTTATATTTTCCGTATAATTCTGAATCTTCCGCAGCGCAGTTGCGCTGGGTGTCGCGCGCAACTGAATTAGCTGCGCGCGGCAGCCCAGCGCGACTGTTTGAGATGCGCGCGGCTTTTTCTGCGGCAGCACTAAAATTTAACCTAGGCGCTCCTAAATCCGTCATTATTGGGTTTTAAGCACGGGCTTAAGCCTAATTATGATTGGGTTTAGTTAATTGGACCTTTGTTTTGGCTTTTATCTTTAATTTGGGCTAGTCTTTTGTGTTTTGTGGCTTAACCAGTTCTCCATAAGTATTCTTCACTTTGATCCAACACGAAGATGGTTTTATTTATTGTCATTGCACTTCCTGTCGGGACAGGAGGCCAAAAGTAGATGTCTACACAAACCAAACATAAAAATCCCAAGAATCATCAATTGACAATGCTCTAAATTCACCGTTATACATGCTTTCAACTTCATCCCTAGTTTGCTCATTCAAACCAAAATAACAATTCTCGCAAGCCTCCCAAAGATTACAACAATTATAATCAATAAATCCCTCAAATCTATTGAATTATTCACAAAAAGGCTCATTGTCATATTGAGGAAATGAGAGACATGCCATTTTTTTTTTCAAAACAAGCAAAAATAAAATAAAATAAAATAAAAGTATATACAAAGAGCTAGACTGAAGCAATAAAAAACACACAAACATAGACACCGTTCCCTGGAAATGACGCCATTTTGACAAGGGAAAAACTAGGTCGTCGTTGACTAATCCTCCCTAAGCCAAACAATATTTGTAATCACTTAACGAACCTAAATACAAGTATAGAGGTAAGTCAAGGGTCGAACCACTAGGAACAGTTATGTACAAGTGCTTTCAATTGTGTGCCTAAGCTAGGTCGAAGTCAAGGGTGAAGAGGTAACACTAACAACTACCTAAACAAAGAATCAAACAAATAAAACACTAGGGAATGGGTATCAACAAGTAATCATGACAATTGTAACAACTTGGGAAGAACATGCCAATCAATGGTTGTGAAAACTAATGATAAGAGCGATCAATTGGAATCAAAGAGCTATCTCCTAATCGTTAAGCTAGTGTTCTTTACGAATAACAAACTAGGAGAATCACAATCCAAAACAATCAATAATTGCAATTCCTAAATCAATGGTCCGTATCATTATAGATCACAATGCAATATAGCATAATTCTCAAGGCCTAATCAAACTACACACATGCAAACTTTCATTAATCACTTTAATCTCAACAAACAAAATGGCATGTCTCTCATTTCCTCAATTTTACAATGAGCATTTTTGTGAATATTTCAATAGACTTGAGGGATTCCTTGATTACAATTGTTGTAATCTTTGGGAGGCTGATAAAATTTGTTATTTTGGTTTGAATGAGCAAACTAGGGATGAAGTTGAAAGCATGTATAATGGTGAATTTAGAGCATTGTCAAGTGATGATGCTTGGGATTTTTATGTTTGGCTTGCTTGGGATGTCTATAGTAGGGGTAATCATGTTTTTAATATTGATATACAATGTCTTGATTCTTCTTATGTTAGCATGAATTCCCATGAATTGTCACATGATCCCACAAGTGAACCTAGAACAAATGATTTCGACTCTATTTCCCCTTTTGTTCATGATGATGATGTACATGCTCAAGTTGATGCTAATGTTGTGTTTCAATTTTCTTCATTATTTACCATGCCTTCTTGTGATGTGGTTCATTCCCTTAATAACAAATCTCATGTACTTGATTGTCCTCTACGTACTCCCCAATGTGATGAATACGCTCATGATTTTAATGTTGGTTCTTCCAATCTTGGTTGTACTCCTTCTTCTTTTGTTGAACCTCAATCTTCTACACCTTTTGAAACTCTTGTTGATAATTTTGAATCTCAAATTAGGCGCATTGAGCTTGATAATGATCTTGGGCCAAGTAAGGAGTTGATTCTTAAATCTATGAGAAGTCAATTAGAGGTAATGAAAAAGAATGAGGAGTGTCTTGAGGAAGGAATGAGAAGGAAAGAGGAGCTAGAAAGCCAATTGTCATCTTTAATGCTTGTTTGTGAAAGTTTTTATTTTAATATGTGTGTAGAGGATGATAATGAGGATTTTGAGCAACTAAGAGTGTGTGAGGATCCTATTAGTGAGCATATGAGTGAAGGAAAGAGAGTTGAGAGTGATGATGATGAGGATGATTTTGTGAATCTATACCCCCCTTCCTTTATTGATTGTGATGAGTCTCAAGTGCATGATTGTGATTCTTCTATCCATGAGTATTTGGACTCGTTTGAGGTTATGTCCAATAAGTTCTTTGAGAGCCAAATGAAAACCCATAGCCTTTTTAATGAGTTCATTGAGGATGCTTCATAGGAGAGAGATGAGTTTGAAATGAATTTGCATCCATTCATGCATGGTTTTGAGACTTTGGGCTTTAAGGATGTTGAGGGAGTTGTTGTTCATTGTTGTGATGAAGGGGATTATGTAGTTCCTCTTGGAAGTTGGATGTTTGAGGAATATGAAGATCATGAGTGTTCTTCTTTTGAGGATTCTATGATTGATTTTCATGCTCTTATTGGTGATTTAAGGCATGGTGGTGAAAAATAGTTCATTTGTGAGACCATAGCCCCTATTCCCTCTTCTCATGTCCCTTTTTCAAGGAAATTTAACCATATCCCTTACATTCCTATGTCCCTCCCTTCTTTTGTCAAATAGCCTATTGGGGACCCTCCTTCTATTTGTGATATTCAAGCTCCCCACTCATCTATTATTGAGGAAAAGGGTGATTTTGCCACCCAAAAACATTTTGAGGAGAGTTCGCCTTATTTTTCTTTTTCTTTTTCTTCTTCCTATTCTTATTTTGTTGAATTTTCCTTTGATTCTTCTTCCTTTTCTTGGCATCTCTCTCCTCATAGGTGTGCACTAAGCTTGTTGCACATCCTCTTCCTGTCGTTTGCCTACCTTCTATCTTATGAAATGTGTAGTAGTGCATTTGACAAGCTCTTGCATTCGTTGCAATATTATTTACTAGAGCTGTCAAGTTTGGACCTTAAGCATGCCTTTCTCAGTAAGTAACCCGTGTTTTATTGCTTTCATTTTCTTTTCTTTTTAGAATAGATTTTCTCTCATGAAAATGTTTGTGTGTCTTTTGCTAGGTACATGACTTGATATACTTTGGTGCATTAGTTTGGATCAAGAATCAAGGAAGTTTGACTCCTCTTTCTTAACATGTGGCATACAAGGCATTGCTTTGGAGGAAATTAGCTTTGAAAGGTTGAATTGGGTCATTTGCGGGTATTTACACCCACCTAAATCTGGTAATATCTTTCCTTGCTCTTTCTCTAATGGTTGATAACTTGTTGGACATGTGTTGGTTTGTTGGATTGATCTCTTTGTTTTGCCCTCTCGTGGATTTTTTGATTTATGATTTGAGTATGTTGTCTCATTCAAGCTTGGGGGAGGGTATTCTATCATGTTTGGTAGGATGTTGATTCATATATGCCATGCACATTTGTATATGCAATTCCATGTTCTTTTATTTTGAAAATTTCTAAAAAGATTTTTGTTTCTACCAAGGCAAATTTGCAATGTGTTTTGTTTTGTTCTTGCTTTGGACATAATACTTTTGGACTTGTATAGTTGAATGCTTTTCTTCTTAAATGGTAACGGTGTGCACGGTTTGAGAGTATGTTTGGTTGATTCTAGGATAGAGTATGCTAAGGTAGTGTCTTTGTAACTTTTGGGAACTTGAAGCCGAATTCTAATTGTTTGTGGTAAGAAGGTGTTGCTCCCTTTGGTGAATTTGAAACAAATAGTGAGTTATTGCTACAACCGTGTGAGGTTTCATTCTTTTCTAGCCTTCTACATATTTTGCATGAGCGGCACATGGATCCTTGACTATTGCATGCTTTATCTAGAACTTGACTCTTATCTCCCGGGATCGCGACCGAACCATTTAGGAAGGACAAAGGCATCTCTTCGGGGTGGTGATTTTTCCTTTTCTAGGATAGTTTTCATTTTCTTTATTTTGGGTTTTCATTCTCCTACTTGCTAACCTTTTGAGCCATAAACCTTCTTTTCAAGCCATATCTTTAGATTTTGAGCCTTTTGTTTCATTCTTGTTCCCATTCTTGGTTTTTATGAAGCAATTGTTCATTATTGTTGGAGTTTATGGTGGATAAGTTTGAATATTGGTTCTTATAATGTAAGCAAGTTTGTCTTGTGTATATTTTGTGAATAAAGGTAAATGCCTAGTTGAAAAAGCCGTCCATAGTTAAAAGACACAAGGATGATAAGATAAAGTGAAAAATAGAAAAATGAAAAAATGAGAAAAAGCAAAGAAAATTTAAATGCTTTGGCAAAAGAAAAAAAATGAGAAAAATGAAAATTTTCAAAAATATTTTGATGCAAGTATATTCTCCCTATTTTTAGCATTAAGGACAATGCTCCATTTAAGCTTGGGGGAAAGCGTTCTTACGCTTTTTGTATATATGTTTGTGATTTTGGCTTTGAATAAGCTTGGGGGTGTTGGTGTTTTTGTTTGGTGATTGCTTGATTATGGTGTTAAGGATTGATCACCCTTTGCTTCAAAATTTAGGTATACCACCAAATTTAAAATTTTCGCCTACTTTCACCCTTTTCTCCCTTACATTACAACCCTTTTCAAGACCTTTTGACCTTTTTGGCTGAGTCACAAGTCGGTGGAGGGAGATGTGAGTCAAGCCTATGGAGCGGTGTGCATAGTCAAGATGCATGTCAAGTAGCCTTGAAAATCTCTTCTTTTCCGGTTCCTTCGAGGAATCATTGAGGTGCTCACTAAAGGTGGATTTGAAACTAGTTGAGAGAACGTGGTAAGATTGTTTGGGATGAATGTGAATTGTGTCTTATTAGTTCTCTATACTTAGCATATTTTATGTTTTAATTAACAATGGATATCTTGAAACGTGCACTCCCTTATTTATTTAAAAAGAATTACATTCATTTGTGCTTGTTCATTTGCAAAAGTCCATTCATGAACATTTCTTTTCTTTTCTTTTCTTTTGATTTCTTTTTCATGCTTTGCCTTGTTTGTTTGCTTTGAAAGAGTTGTGGGTTAACCTCTTAGGAAACCCTCACGAGACCTTACTCGTACTCATTGGTGACTTTGGGGTTTTAAGGGCTTGTTGTAGCTAAAAACAACCGTGATTCCTACGAAAGTAAGTTAGTGTATATTCTTGTCTCCTCTCTTTTTCTTTTGTTTGTTTCAATAAGCTCACCATTTTTCCCTTACTTGTTTTGGTTTTGCTCGAGGACAAGAAAAAGTTAAGCTTAGGGGCATTTGATGAGTGCCATTTAAGTTGTTTTTACCCTCTTTTCATAGCATTATTTCTTAATAAATGCTTAGTTTTATGCATTTTCTCTTTATTTCCCTTTTCTCTTAAAGCAATTAATTTGCAATTTGTGAAAAAATTAGCCAACTACTTGAGCACTAATTATAACTTAATAATCATCCTCAAAATAGGATTATATATGCAGTAGATTAATTATAATAAACAATTAATATGCCATTAAAAAAACAGGGTTTAAAAATTTAAAATTTTTCGATAATAAAAAAAGCCTCGAAAATTGTGTTTCCGAGAAGAATTTGGCTTCTAAACATCCCTAAAAGTATCAAAAGTGTTCCTAAATCATGTTTCCACCAAAAATTCATCAGTCTTTGATCGAAAACTGGGTTTTGGAGCCAAACTTCAATTTAAAATCGAGATTAAATAAACAAAATGAGTTTCTAATCTAATTAGCAAGCATAACAAGAATTTTAAGCCATTTTAATCACCTTGAAAAATAGTTGAGCAAGGCTCCGATATCGCGGAATCAAAACCCGACCCCAAGACCTGCACATAAATAAATGCTGAAACTTTGACATTTGCTACCAGATAAACACCTCGCTACATATTTGCTACCGGTTTAATTTTTTTTTTACTTTGCTACCACCTAAATCAGAATTTGTTAAATTTCACTAACCGATGCCTTACTTCGTTACTATTTCCGTTAATGGGGCCCAACCACTGTTCAGCCACCTTCAAGCCACCCCTCCATCCCTAGCCACCTTCCCTGCCAACCACCCTCCTACTGCCAACGGCCGGCGCCAACCCCCCTCCCTTTTCTCCTCCTTCCCTGTCCCCCACCTATGCAGCCAACCCCCTTCCCTTTTCCCCTCCTTACAACCACCCTCCTTCTAGCCACCCTCACTTCCAACCACAACAACACCTTCTCCATCTTCATTCATCAGCACACAACCGCACCTAATATCCAAGCAATCGCCACGACCATCACAGCCCACCTCAAGCCACCGCGAGCAGCAACCGCCATCACCATCAATTTATCACATCACACAACACCACCATAGCCGTCAATTTCTCAACTAATCAAAAACCTAGCCCATTGAAAACCACCAATTTCGAAGGGTAAGAATTTGGTCGGCCGGCCAAGCGGAGTAAGAAAGGGGACGTGGTGGGGTTGCCGGAAGACGAAGACTTGAGAGGGGTATTTCGGTGATTTGTGAGTTGTTCGTTATTGTTGTTGTTTGATTTGGGAGTGAATTTAGCAATAGGGGGCGGCGGAGGAACTAGAAGAGGTGGAGGAGTTACCTGAAGTTGGTGTTTGGCAACGGCGGACCTCCGTGTAATTGCCATTGTTGGTCACAGGAGAAAAACCCCAACGGTCGTCGGCAGGGGGGAGGGGGAGGGGTAGCTTAGTGGCTGTTTCTTTTTTTATTTTTTATTATTTTTTTTAAATAAACTTAACAGATTCCTTTAAGTTGTAGCGAAGTTTAACAAACTCTGATCTAGGTAGTAGCAAAGTAAAAAAAAATTAAAAATAAAAAAAAAATATTAACCAGTAGCAAATCTGAAGCGAGGTGTTTTCCTTGGTAACAAATGTCAAAATTTCCTATTAATTAATTACATAATTAATTACACAATTAATAAAGATAGAGAAAGACGATTTTACTCTCGTAGGGTGCTTCGGTCCTTAAAGAGCTCGTACTTGAAAAGCTACTCGAGTTTCGCTAATGCGAGAACCTTCTACGAAGTCCACCCACAAGCACGACCCATACGGCCCTTACTCTGGAGCTTAGTTGGGGCTAGACCAAAAAGAACTTAGAGTATTACGAGTGAAAGTGTTCACACTTTTGGTGATCTATTCAAGCTCACAACTCAAAGTGGATTTTCTCAAATCACAAAGCTTGGTATTTATAGAGAAAATCTCATGAACAATCCTCTCTCCCATCAATGTGGGAGAGTTGGTAAAATCCCTTTTTCTATTTTAATTTAAATAAAAAATCAAAAATAAAAAGAAAAAGGCAATGCAATCAAGAATCAACAAGTGGCATAGCAAGAGAGAAGGAGTAGGTAAGGACCACCAAGGGGAAGGGACCATTTCCTTCCTCCCCAAGCATACTCACAAACCGCCTCACCCAAATGCTTAGTCTTATCCACGCAGGCAAGCTGGTGCACCTAGCCTTGGGCGTCAAGGCTGCCTCGCTGGCAGCCAGGCCCCTTGGCGCGCACCTGCTACCTCGGCCCAGTACGTTCCGCATGCTTGCGGGCTGCTGGGCGCAAGATGCTGCATGTACCGCTAGAAGCAGCTAACAAGGCCTAGCATGCTGTTGTCCTACTATCGCTACTAGCTTGCTAGCGTGCTAACGATGCTGGCGTGCTAGCATGCGATGCCTAGCACGAGCCAGCGCAGCTAGCAGCCTGGGTTTGGTGCGGCGCCCATGCTAACAACCATGATAGCAGCCATACCCCTAGCACTCAATTTTCTCGGGGCATTCTGATGCTAGGAGTAATTACTACTTGCTGATTACTTGATTTTACCGTCGCGTCGTTTCACAAATCCGACTAGACTTGAGACGCTCGGTTTCGATGCTCCTAGCTCGATATCCGATGTCTTTGCTCATAATACTTTGATGATTCATTAATTCTTTTCGGATTAATTCGTCGTCACGGATCAGTTACTTGATTGGCTGTGACCCGTAGGGTTTAGTTAAGATTAAGTTGTAATATTAATTATACATTAATATTACTAATCGGAAGTGGCCTCTAGCTAGGCATTCTGATCACTTGACCTCACTAAATAAATTAGCTTTCTAATAATTCCAAACCCTCTATCAGAATAATACACTTATTTGAAGGACACCATTCCTATTAGAGAGCTCTTTGGGGGTCATGTGGCCTGACTTCCCTCATTCAAGTTGCACTGGCTGTTCATTCTTGGCAATATAGCCAACAGATTGTTTGTGGTTTAGTAGAGTTCTACCGGGACACCACTAAAACCTTTCACTTTTCATGGGGTGAGATTACTGTCACCCCTCTTGAATATTCTGTCGTCACCGGACTAGAGTTCCGGTCGACCGCACTTCCAGGCAGTGAGAACAACTTTCTCACTTCTCTTGAGGCCGCAGAGCTTCTATGCCCCATTGTTTATCGAGCTCGTGTTGAGTCTGGGACGATATGTACTAGCATGAAGTCTATCCGCAGGTAGCTATTGGTGAAGGCTTTTCGTGATGATGCAACCACCCCAAAGCAGCGGGTGCGCATCTTTGTTCTGATTCTCCAGTCGGGGACCTTTTCTCCTTACAGGGGAAGCTGTTTGCTGCTACATACTATCTCACTACTTTCTGCGACCTTCAGTTGGCCGAACTTACGATTGGGTTAGCTTGGCCTATGCTGACTTTCTCCTTGGGCTGCGACTAGCTTGTCGTCAACGGACATGTGAGGCGGAGATCACTCTCTAGGTTCTGGAAGATTGTAGAGGTATATACTCTTGCTTAGTGAATTTCAGCCTCTTTACATCGATTTTTATGGAATCTTAGACCTTTTATTCTATCACAAGTCTAGTTCTACGAGTATTTCCCTTCTTTGGCGTCAGCGAGGCCTCAGCCTAGAGGGCTCCCTATTGCCACCAGCTAGGGAGGCCGCTATGCTAGCTTAGCGACCACTGCTTTGATCAGGGATGCGATTCTTGAGGGAAAGACTTCTCCTTTATCTCATGTTTACTTGATTTTATCATGAATCTTAAATTGTCTTTTCTTTTTCCATTATTGTAGCGCCCTGAGGTCTATTATCGTCCATGGCCTGGATTGACTATTTTGGCCTGGCTTCTTGTTATATTGCCGTGAGACGTTTCTTTTGGGGTACCTACGATGCTCTATGGTACCTAGGCAATCGCGAGAGAAGGTAGCCATCCAGCACTCTTCGGATGTCCATGTCGTTCCTGCTTATCCCCCTGAGCTGATGATAAGTCAGGGACGGCTCCGGGTGCATGGTGCTACTAGAGCGATAAGGGAGGATTGGCGGATCTACAGCCATCCCGATCGTTCTTACGAGGAGGATCTACTCCCTCGACTAGCTCCACCACCCTATTGTGAGGAAGAGGTACGTTATCTTTTATCTATTTGATTCTTCACGTAGCCCCCAATATTGTTCAATTTGGATTGTATTTCTCACCGGAGCCGGAGGAGATCACAGAGTTTGTTCCTCCGCGTACGCCCATTACCTACCAGGGAAATTATGGCCCTGTAGAGGAGATGATTCCACTAGCCCCCGAGGAGTGGCGATTGATATCGAGGTCCATTCCTCATCGCTAAACCTAGGTGAGTGTTCTTTTTCTTGGTTAGCATATGTATGCATTTTGCTTTTTTTTGACTTTTGTCAGTTTTGCAGCTCTCTCGCGAGGTGGTGAGTCGGATGGCAGAGTCGATGGATGCCTTCCAGTACCAGCTTGTGAGGTTGAGTCGTCGTGTGTTGTGCCAACATGCAGACGAAGCTACTCTAGTATGTCTTATACTGATTTTGCTTATTTTTATTATTTACTTTTGCATACTGACTTGTATCGTTTGTCTTTAGCTTATTCTTCAGCCACGTACTCGCTCGAGGCCACACGGCTCGCGGGAGAGAGCTTGATCGAGGCGTCGACACACCTCGACAGAGGTTCCAGATCGTCAGGAGTCACCGAGCCCTACTATAGTCATATAGGATGGTGGCTCTTCATCTGGTAGGGTAGTGAGGCCACCAAGGTCAGGGTAGTCCAGTGATAGCTCCCTTTAAGACTCCGGGTTTTCATAGGACTGGTGGGATTTATGAGGTTGGCTCATCGTCACGGCAGCCATAGCAGTAGGAGCAGCAGGGTGAGGTCCTGTGGGCTGGTCCGACTCTTTAGATTCCATTGTATGGCGGTGCTGACGCTGGTCAAAGGTTGACCCCGCGGACTTTGCAGTTCTTTGACACATTCGTGGTTCCTCTAGAGTTACGTCCTCCTGCACTGTAGTTGTACCTGTATTTGTTTTATTTGACTATGTAGGACTTTGCTTTTATTCTATTGTGGATTTTATCGACTTTACTATTCAGTAG
Organism: Chenopodium album; assembly: GCF_948465745.1. Taxonomy (NCBI): domain Eukaryota; kingdom Viridiplantae; phylum Streptophyta; class Magnoliopsida; order Caryophyllales; family Amaranthaceae; genus Chenopodium; species Chenopodium album. Next base: position 49,559,164 of record NC_137843.1, read on the forward strand.
ACCGATGTATATACACTAGACTTTATTATATATATTTTAGTCTTTGGATTTTATTTTTACATTTTATTTATGTGCATATGAGAGTGTTAAATTTGTGACAAATTTTGCACAAAAATTTTGTTATTTTTATTATCATTAGAGGGTATCTGACTTTCTCCTTCAAAAGAAAAAATGAAAAAATAAAATGAGGTCGGCAAAAATAAGTTTTTTTTTAAAAAAGAAAATTGGAAAAGAAATTCCCAAATCAAAATAGGATAAGTGTTTAAGATTGTAAGGGAGAACAAAAAAGGTAAGATTGGATAAGGATTGAAAAAATCAAAGTACAAAATCTGAGTCAAAATCAAATCAACGTGTACAGCAGGACGCATTTTATCATCGCCGGTGCAGGGATCCATCGCAAGGCAATACGCTTATCACGTCGTGATGGTCTCGGAAAATCCGAGTTCGAGTAGAACTTGATTTCTGTGTCGTTTTCCCTTATAAAAAGCTCCCAAATACCCTGTTTTCAGCGCAATTCAAGCTATTAGCTTTCTAAATCCCCTATTCTCAATCAAATAGTCATGGCTAGGAATTTTTGTGACACAGCACGTGAGTGGTTTCGATCTTTAACCTCTAAGGAGAGAAAAAAGCTTGACTTTTTTCACATGGGGGGTTTATTTGGCATCAAAGGGGTAGATCTTGATATTGAGTTTATTCATATTCCCCCTAGAATACTGGGATTAAAATACTCATTTCTTTAGGCTAGGTAATGATGAGATTAACCCTTTGCTTGAAAAATTTGGTGTCATTCTTGGTTTTCCCTCTCTAGACCTTGCGGTGATTCCCACAATGTGTGAATATTACTACAAAGATTTTGAGCGATAGTTTAACCTTAGGGAAAATGATTTAAAGACTATAATTGATGGGAGCAAGGTTGATCTAAGAAAAATTGTGTCCTTTTATTTTAATAGACCAAAATCGAAATCTTTCCATGTTTACAAGAGAAGAGCCTTCCTCTTTTGCATGTTTAGCCAATACTTACTTACTAGTGGTAGTATGCATGTGGATCAAGCTATTTTAGCATCTGCCATGGAGCAAATTGATGCAGGAAGAAATCCAATGCCATTAATTGTTAGAGAAATAATGCTAAGGTTAGGACGTGTTCCTCTTTAGGTGACACTAATAAAAATCCTACACCACATCCTTTTGGGTTTGACACTCCGTCGAAGTATAATGTCCAAGTGCCGTCTTCCGTACCCATTAAGTCTTCGTCCGGAAAGTCATTCTCTTATATTGGTGTCGAATATTCGATTGGAAATTCAACTAGGAAATCAGAAACCACAAATCCTTTGATGGCTTTTTGAGGGATGAATCTTACATCAAATTAAGCTAAGTTCACTATCCATCTAGATATTCGTCCATTGAGCATGGATTTCTCAAAGAGATACTTAAGAGGATCCATTCGGAATACCACATAGACTGTGTGAACGAGCACATAGTGCCTTAATTTAGTTGTGGCCCACACGAGTGCGAGGCACAACTTTTCGAGTGGTGTGTAGCGCACTTCATACTCAAGCATTTTCTTACTTAAATAGTAGATGGCGTTTTCCTTGCCTTCTACTTTTTGTGCGAGCATAGCTCCCATTGTTTCCTTAGGGAGTGTAAGATATAGGCGAAGAGGAATACCTGGAAGTGCTGCTGCTAATACAGGAGGATTAGCAAGAAAGGCTTTGATTTGATCAAAAGCTTTTTGGCACTTGTCGTCCCATACTACTGGCACATTCTTTTTAAGTTTCTTGAATATTGGTTCGCTTATCGTGGTGAGCTTGCATATGAACCTACTTATGTATAGCAACCGGCCAATGAATCCTTGAATTTGTTTCTCGGTCTTGGGCGGGGGCATTGACATGATTGTCTTGATTTTGGTAGGATCTGTCTCCATTCCTCTAGAGCTAATGACATAGCCCAAGAGTTTTCCAAAAGTGACTCTAAATGCACACTTAGTTGGGTTTAGCCTCATGTTGTACTTTTTCAACCTTTTGAAGAATTTTCTCAAGGCTACTTGATGTCCAGGGCTATCTTTAGATTTCACAATCAAATCAGACACATGTACTTCAACTTCCTTATGCATCATGTCATGAAGTAAGGCAGTTGTTGCTCTTTGGTAAGTGGCACCTGCGTTTTTCAACCCAAATGGCATCATCGTGTAACAATAAGTGTCTCATGGTGCTATGAATGTTTGTTTTCTCCATGTCTTCTTCTGCCATAAGAATTTGATTATAACCCGTGTACCCATCCATGAACGAGAGAAGTGCATGATTAGCTATATTATCTACTAAGATGTCGATGTGGGGTAAAGGGAAGTCGTCGTTTAAACTTGCCTTATTGAGATCTCTGTAGTCGACATTTTTAGTCTACCGTCTTTCTTAGAAACTGTTACTACGTTGGCGACCCATTCTAGATACTTGGTTACCTTGATAAAACCTGCGGTTATTTGTTTTTTAACTTCTTCTTTTATTTTAAGAGCTACGTCGGTTTTCATTCGACTTAACTTTTGTTTTACAAGTTTCATTTCTGGGATCAGTGGTATAGTGCGTTGAGCGATTTCTCTATTTATTCCTGGCATATCTTTATATGAAAAAGCGAAAACATCGATGAATTCTTTAAGTAAATTTATTAAGCCAATTATTTCTTCTTGATTAAGAGTTAAGCTAATTTTAACTTTTCTTTTTATAGTTGGATCCTTTGAGATGTTAACATTTTCAGTTTCTTTAATTATCGGTGTTTTATTCTCTAGTGCTTCCATTGCTTTAATTATTTCTTTGTTATTTTCATTGTTAGTAAAGCAATGCTCATCATCTTGGGTAAGGGAGTGACACAAGAAGTAAGCGGAAGAAGATATGTTATTGAATTCTGAAATCATTACATCAAAAAGAAAAACATCCGTTGTGTCTTGACTACTAACTATTCTAGAAGTAGGTGCTAAACTAGGAGGGATAGAGGAGGGTGCGACTGTGAGTGACTTAGAGGACTCAATAATAGAAGACTCTGGCTCAGACTCAGACTCTGACTCGGATGTCTCAGACTCATCAAACTAAAGGAATGGTGTCATCAAATAAGTGTATTATTCCGATAAAGGGTTTGGTTGCAATTACGGAGTTAATTATTCAGTGAAATCAAGTGATCGGAAATTCGGGCTAAAGGCCATCTCCGATTAGTGAGATTAATATAATTAATCTCACAACTTTACCTAACTGAACCATTCGGGTCACACCCAAGCGTGCAACCAAACTAAGGCGATAAATTAAGCCAAAGGCCTTAATACGTCAAACAAGAGAATTCGTATTCTGCCATTGGATTCCGAGCTTAGAGCAGATAAGTCGAACGTCGAGTTAAATTCTAGGAATTAACGATTTTGACGGAGGGAAAAATTAGGTCGTTGACTAATCCTCCCTAAGACAAACAAAATTTATAAACACTTAACAAACCTAAATACAAGTATAGAGGTAAGTCAAGGGTCGAACCCAAAGGAACGGTTATGTTCAAGCGCTCTCAATTGTGCGCCTAAGCTAGGTCGAAGCTGAAAGGTAAAGAAGGAAACACTATTAAAATACCAAACAAAGAAGCGAACAAATAAAACACTAGGGAATGGGGATCAACAAGTAATCATGACAGTAGCAAAAACTTGGGAAAAACATGCCAATCAATGGTTGTGAAGACTAATGATAAGAGCTATCAATTGGAATCAAAGAGCCATACAAACTAGGAGAATCACAATCCAAATCAATCGACAATTGCAATTCCTAAATCAATGGGTCGTATCATTAGAAATCACAATGGAATCTAGCATAATTCTCAAGGCCTAATCAAATTACACACATGTAAACTTTCATTAATCACTTAAATCTCAATAATCAATCAACATAATTCCTAAATTAATCACAATCAATCAATCATACAAGTTTCACCCAATCCCTAGCCAAACAACTACCCAAATATCATCATCTAATCAACAAGCAACTAAAGAAATCAAGAATCAACAAAATATGAAGAACAATTACACTAATCAAGAATCAAAGATCAAATCAAATCAAACAAACATGAAATTAAACCAAGAAATAAAATGAGATAGAGTTAGAAATGCTCATTGATAATAGAGAACATCTTCAACATAATTGTCAACCTTGTATCATCTATCACTCAAATCACCATTGAAATCTCTCACTTTCTCTCTCTAATCTACTCCTAAACTAACCATAAAACTAGAGAGAGAAACTCTCAACTAAGTTGAAATTATGATGAAAATAATGTCTCAAAACTCATGCAAAAATCGGGTTAAAAATAGGTATTTATATGAGGCGCGAAAACGAAACCGATCGAAACCAAAACCATGGAGGAATGCCCGCGAGGGCAGGGGTGCGCACCCGTGTGGGCAGGGGTGCGCGCCCGCGTAGGGGGCATGAGCGCCCACGCAGCTAGGTAGCGCGCCCACGCTCTTCTGGGTTTCTTCGACTTATTCGCTGTTTCGTGTGTTCGCAAATGTGTCTTCGTGTGTGCACGCAATATGTTCATGATAGATACTAATCATGGAAGATTCAAATGGACTTGACAGTGGGTTCGACATCACATCTTCATGAGAGCGCGGCATGAGAGCGTAAGATCTAGAACTTGGAACATCCACTTCCTTGCATCTTGAGCTTTGACAATGCTATAAGTTTGCTCCAAATGCATTTTCCAACATAGTAGGCCACCAATATCAAGACCCGAACCTCGTAAAATACCTACAACCACGTAAAGTGACCAAGTAAAGGAGAAAACACTAGAAAAACCATAAAAACACAAAATAAGAGAGAAAAGGTAAAATAAAGAGAAAATGCATAGATTTAAGCATTTATTAAGAAAGAAAGCTATGAAAAGGAGGTAAAAATAACCTAAATATTCATCAAATGAGTGCCATAAATAACACTCATCAGATGCATGAATAAGTCAATTTATAAACAATAAAGTGCAAGTGCGTTGCCATAGCCTCGTGTCGGCCTAGCCATACGGGTGCTAAGTTAGCACGCACTACAGTAAGTGCCAAGCAGCACGCAAGGGCTTGCAGGATTGCGAGAGCAGCAGCAGTGAGCTGCTAGCATGGCGCACCAAGCAGCCCGCATGAAAGAAAGCTCGTAGCAGGGTGCTAACAAGGCACGCCAGCAAGCCCGCAGCAAGTTGTGGCTTGCATGGCATGTTGGCCAGCCCTCTAAGGCAGCCAAGCACCACAATAGCCCAGCAGCGCGCGTAGGCCTGCGATGCGTGCTGGTTGGCCCATGACGAGTGGCAAGCGCTTGCGGCCTAGCTGTGGGCTTTGCGATTTTAGTTAGAGGCCCCAATCGAGTCGACATGGCCTTGACCGGGCTATTCCTTGGTGCTCAAGAATGTTGACCGGTCATAGGGAGGTGGGTTAGGTAGCTTGGGGAACAAGGAGGCCATATGGTCCTCCTTTGTGGTCCTCACTTAACCACTCCCATGTGATTGCCACTTATTGATTGACTATTTGTTCTAGCTATTTAATTTATTTTAGAATTAAATCAAATACTAGCTTTTCTCAACTTTGCAAAAGTCTCACCTTGATTAGAAATCAAAGGGGGTAGAGATGCTACTCTTATAAATACTCAAGGCCTCCCTTGGGAATATTTTGCAAGAGAAAGAGCTCTATAAAAGGCATCTCATATTGAAAAAACCTTATAAGGAGATCCTCTTGTTTAGTAGTGTTGATATTACCCTAGCCGGTAATATCGACCAAGTATTGGGCGCGCGGATGGACTTCGTTGGAGGGGTCACGCTTGGCACCCTTTGCCATTCTTTAATCCGTGTTTGTTCAAGTAAGAGCTCATGTGAGAGTGAAGCACGCGTCAAAGGTATAATTGGTTTCTCTCTTAGTTAATTAATTATGTGATTAGTAATTAATATGCATGTTAGTTATAATAATTTGTGTGCAGATTTGGGAGGATTTTGTTCCACGTGGTGACGGACATCACGAAATCCAACAGCGGTAATTAATTAATGTGATTTAAATGGATTTAAATTTCTGGTTTTGCTTGCTAATTAGATTGAAAGCTCGTTTTAATTAGTTTTAATCTCGTATTTATGCTAATTTTAGCTCAAGAACCCAGATTTCTACCTAATACTAGTGAATTTTGGGTGGAATCAATGTTCTAAATCCGTTTTGACCCTCTTTGATGGCTGTCCAGAAGCCAAAATCCACCCAAAAAATGGTTTTTCGAGGGGTTTTTCATTTTTGATGATAAATTTTAAATCTTTAAACCTTGATTAATTCCGGCATGTTAATGTTAGATTATGTGTATAGTTACATCATTAATATACTGCAATTATAAGCCCTTTTAAGCATGATTATAAAGTTATAATTGGTGCTTAATTTGGTTGGGTCATTATTCACATTAACTTGAAATTTCACATTTTTGCAAATTAATTGCTTCAAGTGTGAATGTTTATGGTGGTTTTGTAATTTTGAAGTCCCTAAAGTGTTAAAGATCCAATCTTTAATTGTTTATTTGGTTGGATCTTGACTTTCTAGATTCCATGTTGAACTAATTTTGAATTAAGCATTTCTAAGTTGTTTAAAGTCGTTAAAGGTTTAAACTTGTGATTGAAATTTGATTACTCTTCATATTAGAAGATGTAATTTATTAATGTTTACACAAGTTAGTGTTGGAATTTTTCATTGGTTGAATGTGTTTATTTTTCCAACCTCTTTTAATTTTGTCAAATCTTATTATTAATTTATGTTTGGTCAAATGAATTGTGAGAATAGCCCTTCAATTTTGTAGCATCAAGTTGAACCAAAAATTATTTAAAGAATGGATCTTGAATTAATTTTGGTTTGTGCACTAAAATTGAATTTAATTAAGTTGGACTTGTTTTATTTTCAATGTTGCTCATTATTAGTTCTAAAATCAATTTAGAACTAATTGTTTGGGTCACACAAAAATCGAGAAATAAACCCAAAAGCACAAGAACGCAAATTGAGGCATAAACCCCAAGCAAAACCCTCGGCCCCAGCTGGTCTGCTTGCGCAGCCCGCATGTGGCTGCCAAGGCTGCGGGGTTGGTGCATCAGTGAACTGCTGTTGATGCGAGTGTGTGCGTGAGTTTGGTGCATGCTTGGTGCGGAATTGATGCGGAGGGCTAGCAAGCCAAGTGCGCGTCCCCTGCACCGTGCAGCCAGCAGCGAATGCTGCTAGAATGCCCTCGGGAGCACCTAGCATGTGCTGCTTTGCTGAGGTGCGGGCACATGCACCATACTGCGTAGCCCGAGCTGCTACGCAGCTGCTACGGTAGCAGTGGCACGCGCTAAGCCAGCCTTGGTGCGCAGGCCACATGCGTGCGGTTGACTATGCGTGCTATGTTTGGTGCCTAGCCAAATTGGGCTCGTGGCTAGGCACTTGGCATTGTTTAATATTTGCTTTTTGCCGTCTTAAATAATTGTTTGATTAATTGTTTATTTTAATTAAAACAAGACTAGGCCTTGGTTTTTCCCAGCACTTGCAAATTTATTTGGCATCATTTAGGTTTACCAGCTTAATTAATTGGATTAATTAAGTTGGATGCGGAATTTAGTGGGAGCTTCATTATTTACTTGAGCTATTTTATTGCGATTAATCACATAATCAGTTAACTAACAACTTTGACTAGTTTTAATTAGGCGCGTTAATTGGATCAATCACCTAAGTTAGTAACTAGTTTGCGCGTGTTATTGCATTATTACTTGTTTTTCGTTGTAAAATGCATGGGTCATTCACATATAGTGAATGAATGAATTGAATGTATATTCTATTACAGGTTTTATGAAAATGGCAACTAGTGGGGCCCAATTAGGATAGTAACACTACCACAAAATACACTTTATAGAACGCCTAAAATAGGCTATATAAACGCCTTAGAGGCGTACTTCAACTAGTGTGGCTTATAAGGTTTATAAGACGCCTCCTAGATACGTCTTGTATTGATACAAATATAGAACGCCTATGAAAGGTAACTGCTTTATCTTTGTGTATATAACAATATTAAATATAGGAAAAGAGAACAGTGATCATTGATGAGCGTTTTTATTTTCATAGAATAGGAAACACTTACCTTACTTAAATGATCTATTTTCTTATAAAACGTAACGCCTATGATAGATTGTTGTTCTATTTTACATATAATTTTATTATTAAAATATTATGAATATACTTCACAAAAGGATCTCCTATGATAGATCACAGTTGATATATGTTGTTTTTTTAAAAAAAAAAAAATTTACCTGCACAAATAATTAAATCGCACCATTATATGATGCATTACTAGTTGCACTGATTATATATATATACCATATTTGTAGATGCTAGATATTGCTTATTTGGATGCATTACTACATGCAATGCATTACAATAGCCTGTTCATCAACTTTAATTTGGCCATGTTGCGTTATAAGATTTTTCACCAAACAAGGGCACAACTTTTTCTAAAACTGATATATATATATATTCATTGATTCAAAATAAATCACTACAAAATTAAGTCAATATAGCATCACCAAAATTTTGTTGCTATTCACCAAAAAATCGTTGCCAGCTCTATTTAGCAACGGGTTGGAGAAAAAAATTTGTTGTTGCTAAAAGGCTTGTTGCCATGGGATTTTGGCTACCAGTTGCAAAGCATTTTTGTTGCAATATTGCATCCATTTAAATATAGTTTCCATGATAGTTGTTGTTTTTGGTGCATTCGTTGCCAACTTTGGCAACAGATTACCATTGGTTGTTGCTAAAATTAGCAACAAATTATTAATGTTAGTTCCTAAGATAGCAACAAATTATTAATGTTGGTTCCTAAAAATAGCAACAAATTATTAAAGTTGGTTCATAAAATTAGCAACAAATCATAAATATTGGTTGCTATCAACAATACAAGACAAAAACCCAATCCTTATTAGCAATTCTGTTCAATCCGATCCCGGCCTTTACCAACCTGAAACCTCACTCGGGTCAACACAGCTTGACTTTGCATGTAAGGCTCTTTAAATCACCAGTCTCAAGAATCGCAGTTGGTAGGAGTCGAACTTGTGACCTTAAAGTCACATGGTGAATCTCTTACCAACTATATCAAGTACTATTTGTTTACTTCTATGCATATAATTTATAATAAGTGAATGAAATATTAGAGACGAAGTTGAAAAATTTGTCTCTAAATTAGGGACGAAATCAAAAATCCGTCTCTATTTGATGTCATTATAGCAACAAATAATAAGAAGAGTGTCTTCAAATAATTTTATACATAATAGCAAAAAGTGGCCTACATATAAACTTACAACATGTAACACAATTTGTTTCCAATGGCAACAAATAAAAAAATACGTTATCATCTAGCAACAATAGTTTAGACGACTTGTTTCTAATGGCAACAATTTAAAAATTCATTGTCTTTGTTTGTTTCTAAATCAATACAAATAAAATATTTGTTGCCATATTTTGTTACCATATGGCAACAAGAGAAAAATATGATGTCATCTAGTAACAACTAGTAAGACAATTTATTTTAAATAGCAACAAATCAAAAACATGTAGCCATTAATTATTAAAAAAACTAAACCATAAAATGTCGCTTTTAATTAGGCAATGAAAAAAATTATATTCGTTGCTATTTAGCAACGTTTTAAAAATCTGTTGCCAGTATACAAGAAAATTTCATTCCAGTATACAAGAAAATTTCTTAATTAGGAAAAAAAAACCTGGTACAATTTTTTATTTTATATTCAAATTATATAACTAATTTACCAATCGTCCAACCATCTACAACTCACATTGATCATCATCGTCATCTTTGATTGCTTGATGTTTTGTAATAAATGTAATCCACATGTCCCAAACCTCGTGAATCATTTTTTGAGAATATGTGGCAGGAGCTTTATCAAAATACTAACTAAGTTAGTAAAAAAATAAATAATAACATAAACTAATTTAGTAAAAAAAAATAAATAACAAAATAAACTAAGTTAGTAAAAGATAAATAATAACATAAACTAATTTAGTAAAAAAAAAATAACAAAATAAACTAAGTTATTAAAAAAATCCACAACACTGATTATATATGGCCTGATGCATAGTCTTCCAAAAAACAAGGTCTGATGCATGGACGTAGTACCCTTTATCACTTAAAATACTTCATGAAAAAAAATGCGAAAATCAACAAAACAGTAAGTTTAAATTTCCACGTTATGAATAATCACGTAAACAAAGAAATCTATCACAAGAATTTCCTCAAACTCCATATAAGGACCATGGATGGATTATACCACCATACACAATAATTTTAAGAAGAATAGTACCTTGTCTGGCACATATAACTTTCTGGATTGTATTGTCTCTAGCATATAACGGCAAACATAATATCCACAATTGACGTTCAAACCTTGACGAGGGCACTATTACATCAATAAATCCAAATTATATAATAAAAATTATAATCTATGAATACCAAACATAAGTATGCGAGCAAAAAAAATAAAATAATGCAAAGGTCAAATACCTCTATATTTTTTCATTTAACAAGCGAATTCTTATTCCACTATATTTCTGATCGAAACTCTAAGTTGAATCTCAAAATTGCCCTATTTATATTCATAAGTAGGACTCATTTAGATATTAACTATGGAAAAGTATTAAAACTAAAGAAACTAGTAAGATTAATATATTATAAATAAATTGTTGAATCATATACTTATTGATAATATCTCGAGCAAATTGGTAAGGCAGAAATTCTGCCCAGCTGGATCTAGCCAATGCACCAATCCAACCCATTGACAAATCACCGCTAACATCTAATGCAAACTACACATAAAGTTAGTGTTGTTATCATGGGACCTAAGATTCATGCTATCAAACATCTTGAAAAATGAGTACATCAATTAAACAAGTAGCTTACTTGTCAGTATATGGAGCAAAGAATATTTGATTTCGATTTTGTGCATTATTGCATGCAAATACCCTAACCAAATAGTCACATCGATCATCTTTGTTTTCTTGCGTTGGAGTTTGCGGTGTTATGAAATTAAAATCACAAAATCCATAAACTCCTGAAATACCTTGTGCATGGACCATCTCACTTAGATGCCTTGTGTATTTAGAAACAAAATTTAAAACAATTAATTAACAAAATTGGTAAAAAGGGGTTCAGAAATTAAAATTACTACCATACTTACATCATAAAAGTTGAGATGTGACTTGCTCCAATCATTCTTTGATAGCACCAATCTCACTTATCTTCATATTCAATGCAAACATCCTGCTCATTATAAAGTACACTATTCGATATTCTAACTAATAGGTATGGTTTTTTTACCATTGTTCATTTCAACAGCTAGCTTCCTACAAACTCGCATCAAAGTAGTAGTCAACTTTAGTTTTTCCTCAAGAGCGATAGGACCAAGTACACGCTTGGTGGATGATGAATATGATGAAGGCATTTGAGTAGAAAGTGTATTGAACTCTTTTACAGATTGTTTATCAACCTTAGGTATAATACAATAACAAAACCTACTTAATATCATCCTTGTAATATATATATATATATATATATGGGGAGTGGATCACGTGAAAACAAGTCTTTGGCTGAAAACTGAAAACATACGATCTAGACCATTGATTTTAATCCAACGGATTATATTACATCTGCGTGTATTTAAACCTGAGGTGGGTTTTGTTTTCTAATTTATGAGCGTACATTATCTCTCTCCTCTCTCACGTTCTCCATTTCCTTCACTCTCTCCTTCCCAATTCAAAATCAACGTTGAACGTCATCAAATTATAGAGGAATTTGGTTCAATCTTCATCAATTTCGTCATTAGCTTCAAAAAAGTGAGTTATTTGTTTATGAATTTTGTTTAATTTGGTATTTTGTTTTTGGAAATATCAAATTGATTTTCCGATTTGATTTTTTTTTGGTTTTTTTTTTTTAATTTTAGTTTCGTAGGAGTATTTCTGAGTTGCATTTGTGTGATTTTGCTTGATTTTAGTAGATTAGGTATTTTGTGTTATTTTTGCTCGATTTTTTTGTTACGAATTCAATTATGAGTTACATGTAGCAGTACACTTTATTTGAGCTTTTTCCTGCTTATTCGTGTTTCATATAGTGTAATTACGCGAAAATTCGACTTAATTTCTTCGTATGAAATCCTTTGATCTACATTTGTGTATTTTTTTTCTTGATTTGAGTAAATTAGGTTTGATGTATGATTTTAGCTCGACTTTGCATCTTTGATTCTAAAACCTGGATAGTTGCTGGGTTTTTCATTTCTGATTTGTGTATTTTTTGAGTTCTTCGTCTCTGATTGTTTAATTTTTTTTAATTTTGCTCGTTTATTTATTTATTTTTTTGAAAATTATCGATGTGATTTGTATTTTTGAGTTCCGACTTCAATACATTTTCATAGTAGTAGATTTGATCGATATTCTGTTTAATTCTGCTTGATTTTAGTTAATTAGGTTTTTATTTGTAATTGTTCTGCTCTTATTTTAGTTTCATTTGCCTTGTTGATTTGATGGGAAGAGCTGATTCGTGTTAAATATACACTGCATCTAACAATTCCATGACAATTTTGTACGGCTTTTATCTATTCTACTGTATCTTTCATAATGATGGTCAGTACTTAGAGGTAGCATTGACTACTAAGAAAATGTATAAATGTGGTATGTCTTTCCAGGACAATGTATTTGTCTATGTGCTTGCATCTATAAAGTACCGGTCGGCATGCCTTATATGATAGCAAATGTTTCGGTTTTAATTAAGCCTCTACGTTTTTGGCATGTTGAAAGCCTATTAGCTCCATTGGTCGAGCACCGTGTAATCACGGGATGTACATAGACTTTTTTTAATACCCTTTATTTTTATATTTAGTGACTTCTGATCTCTTTAATGTACTTAATTAATCCATATAGGCTGGACTCCTACTATAAGGCCTAGCAACATGTATAACTATTAGTCCTTATATACTAGCAAAATCATGTAAAGGTTGTCAAAATCATGTATAACTATTAGTCCTTATTTATTATCATCTATAAAGCTTTATTGTTCTTGCGTGTTGGAAACCTATTAGCTTAATTGGTTGAGCAATGTATACTTGTTTTTCATATAGTTACCTTATTTTTAAATATAGTGACCTATGTGCAACCTTCATCAAAATTGATATTGTTACCTTGCTTCTATATATAGTAACTTTTGTGTAAATGAGCTTATTTTTGTATATAGTGACCTCTAAGTAAAGGGTGTCAAAATGATATAGTTACTCGGAGTTTATATACAGTTACCCTATTTTTGTATATAATAACTTTAGCATCATGGAAATGTTGTAAAATTTGTTTCCGTCACCTTATTTTTGTATTTAGCAATCTTTATGTAACTGTTGTCAGAGTTGATGTAGTTACCTTATTTTTATATATAGTGAACTTTATTTTTGTATATAGTAACCTTTATGTAAATGGTGTCAAAAACTCAAAGTCGATATAGTTTTCTTATTTCTGTACATAGTGACCTTTATGTATATGTTGTCAAAATTGATATAATTATCTCATTTTTGTATATAATAACCTTTGTGTAAATATCATCAAAGTTGATATAGTTACTTTATTTTTATATATAGTGACTCTATGTAAATGTTGTCAATTTAGATAAAGTTTCCTTATTTTCGTATGTAGTGACCTTAAAAAAAATGTAGTGACTTTTAAAACGGTTGAATTGATTATATATAAGGTTGGAAAGATCTTATGGCTTTTAAACCGTCTGATCTTTTGTGTTAATAATGAATGGTTGAGATTTGTTGTTTTCAGCTCAAGCCTTGTTTTCAGCGGAACCACCCCGTATATATATATATATATATATATATATATATATATATATATATATATATATATATATATATATATATATATATAAACATATTTCAGCTAAATATATATAAACATATTTCAGCTAAAAAACTATATAATACCTTCTTTATGGTAAAAACTAAGTGTGTTGGCCATAACAAAAAATAATTCTTTCCTTCACTAGCTGATCTGATTTTTCCCTCAGGAAATGGCAAAGGTGCAGTTGCATAAATATCTTACTTAATACAAACTCAATAGCAATTACTCGCTACGGGTTTGAAGTGATGCTTAACTACTTCTGATACCTTTCTTATATAAACTTGTCCAATGGCAACTATTTGTACCCCATTGGCTTGCTCTATTGCCAGTGAAAAATCATTGTTACCCTAGATGCATAAACGCATTAGTATCCATTATGCACTTAATTAGTTTATTTATAGATACTGACGAATTGCTATAAGAAAACTTAAGAATGTTATGTAGATAGACTACAATTACATCCAAAATAAGTCAAAAGACTTGCATTGCATTCAAAACAACAATAACCCAGAGTCATTGTCAAATTGTTGTTAAAACTAAGTTATATAGTTTTTTTAGACAAATGGCCTAATTTTGTACATAATCCATGTATAAAATGTACTTACCTCGAGGAAATCTTTATTTGTAGTACTGTTCAGGTTGAGATTCAAGGTTTGGATTGAATGATTTTTTAGACACGGACTCTTTCTCAATATCACGCTCGGGATCTAATAATGCTACATGGTATAACTCGGTTCATACCTCATGTTGTTGAGGATGAGGATTTGAAGTAAGTTGGAAATGAAAACCTTGAACTCCTTGAGTGGCCATACTCGCATTTTGGCCACCCTCGTCACCTGACACATCCAAATGTGTTACCTCTAAACCATGATTGTTAAATAATTCACCAAATGAACCACCATAAAATTCTTGGTTGCCATCAAATCCCCCTTCTATATGGGCACTTGAACTACCGAGCTCAAAGGACATTAGTAAAGTTTGAGTATTGGTCACATTTGCCAGTTTTGCTTTGACTTCTTTGAGCTCAGATTGCAAATGGTTAGGGGGTGTTGGTTGTTGTATCCAAAGTATTCCTTGTTCGTAACACCTCCTCCAACACCCCTAACACAACCACCATGCTCTGGTGTCTTTAACGCTCTGGTTGTTGTATCCAAAGTATTCCTTGTTTGTAACACCTCCTCCAACACCCCTAACACAACCACCATGCTCTGGTGTCTTTAACGCTTTTGCCAATATATAATTTCGGCTGTAGCATCAATTTTTCCTTGGTTATGTTGAGCCTCCAATGCTTATTGAAATTTAAAGTAAACAATAAAAAAGGGTTTTGTTAGCATGATTTTCTATTTGTATTAGTTCAAACTTAAATATAGATACAAATTCTTACAATTGCTTGAGCTATTTCCAAATTTGCAGGATTGTCAAATTTCAGAATTCCTTTTTCTTCTCTAGAATGAGATCTGATCCAAACCAAATGGCGAGGGACATCAGCAACTTGGACTCCTTGATCTTGTAGTTCTTGTGCCTAAAAAATCAGTATTTACAACAAATTACTATTTTATTTATATTCGTTGTTATAATTAACATACATCATTCCAGACTTACAATCTCATCCTCATAATAAGAGTACCCCTTATATTCATTAGATCAACACCTGATGCACCGGCAACATCAGTGTCGTGGCATTAACTATAATACCTAATGTCACGGTTTCCTATATGTAATGCCACAGTTTCCTATATCTAATGCCACGATTCCCTATACCCTAATGCCAATAATAATAATAATAATTATAATACAATTACAATCAGATTTTTTACAAAAAAATAAAAATAAAAAAAATAAATAAAATAAAATAAAAATCAGAATTTATTAATATAAATTAAAAGTTTGTATATTGTTATCTAAAAAAATTACAAAATGAAATTATCACTAGTTAAACTATATAAAAAACAATTAAAAAGTTAAAACTAAATTATTTTATCCCCCAAACCATATTTTTAGCAATTGTTTGGACCGCTTTATCATTTCTTTCTCCCGCTTCTCCAATTTCTCAAGTTTAACAATGCAGGAAGCACCTTCTTCAGCTTCAGTATCCACCTATTTTACTAGTACTTGATGCTGCTGGAGCTCTTTGTAACTCAGTGTTCAAAGTTTCCTTAATCGAGTCCAACTCCTGTCATAGCAATTGTTGATGTGCTCAAGCAATTGTTTCATCCTAAATATAGGTCAGTTCGTTTTTTATCGTCAAAAACTAATTAGCTCATGAATAATAATTGCAAACTATCAAATAAAAAATCAATGTAGTCAATTCCCTACAACCTACATATATCAAATAAAACCCAAAAACCTTATAAAAACACAATCCAATTTCAAGAATTCTGAATCAAAAAAGAAGATAAACATCCATCATTCCTCTTTTCTCATATATAATTCAAGCAGCAAAAAAGTTAAGTAAAAAATACTCGGAGGATGTAGTGGCTACAACAAAAACTAAAGTCGAGATAAAAAAACCTTTCATGTGTCTCAGATAGTCTGATAAAGGCATAATTCCAATATAACCACACAGTCCAATACAATTTCTATAACTTTTTCTTCTTATGCAGTCAGTTTTAAGGGAGAAAGAATAAACCTCTGAGATTCAATAATGGGATGGTGGGCTGCAATTAGCTCACGGAACAATTCAATGATCTCTTTAGCCAATATCATATTCTCTTCTCTTACTATGCGCTCTACTCGGTGAAATACATAATCAAACTTTAAAGGATGTTTTGTCTGCTTATAAATAATATATATGGGTAAATCTAATAATATTCTTGTAAGCTACAATATAAATCACGAATGCAAAATAGAAATAACACATTTTGAGAGGTAAAAGAGGAATAGCACTTTAGATAAGCTTTTGAATTGAGGACTTGTGGCTTTTTAAAGGTTAGATATTAGAGATAATTAATCATGAAGTCTTGAGTAGCAAGTCTTGTGATAATTACTGTTTAGTTGAACCCAAAAATAGAAATTCTTAAGCCAAAGCTCTACCGGTAATTACTTCTTTAATGTTGCAATTCTCAAAATTTCAGATTTATCGTAAAATGCAAACCTCACTCCTTACTCTACAAGGTTCCCTCATTCTGCAGATTCATGCCTAGCAATGAGCTTACACACTGTTGAATGCTCACAAGCGTTGAATCAAAGTACATACCAACAAAACTTGAGCTCATAATGCAAATTAAATAAATAGGTAAGCCCAAAGGTGTCTCCTTCTACGGATTTGTAGTTGGTTTTCGTATGAACTTGGTTTGACTCTCACAATTGTACACACATAGTAAATTTTACTCTGAGACTTGTACACCCATGGTAAATTATACTATGAGAATTATTAGATTTGTTGTATAAGTTATAATGAGGGCTACTCATGTTCAGTACACAACTATAATGAGAATTATATCAGGCATTAAGTGAGGGATCATTTTCTAAGAAGTAATTCCAACTAGGCTCCATGAATAACAAATCTCAATACATAGACACTCAAATATCGTCACGACCTTTGGTTTACTTAGGTGAGAAATACATAGCTTTTGTTTTGATTACAACAATGATAAACTTGAGAATTACATCAAACATTATCAATTCACCTCCTCAAAACACCAAATTTGAGTCCTATCTATTCCATATTATAGACATATACTACTAACATTTGAATCCTTTTAAGTTCACCCCTATTTTCCGGTTCCAACCCCAACATTCCCCTGTTACCATTAAATTACTCGAATGCGACGATGCAAAGCTATCATTCAAATCAATAGACTGTGTAATTTCGGATTCAATAAGTCCATGGGTAAACATTGTTCATTAATTGAAATTTCAGCCATAAATACTCTACATTACATAACAAAAGGAATTACTATACATCTTTCTATCCTCCACTAATACATAGTATTTAACATTATTGACCCGAATTCAATAGCCTTAATGCCCTTATTCCAATTGCAGAAAAAGACAGGCAATGATGAAATAGAAGTGCAGCAACAACTTAACGACAAAAAAATAAAAATAAATAAATAAATAAATAAATAAATAAATAAAAACTATCTTACCAATTAATTATTACTTTGATTTTACACTCAAATTTTCCTGTAAAAGATGTAATAATCACATTATCGCCTTCATATATCAAAAATGCACATCATTAAGCAATTATCAATTAAACAAATTTCTAAATTCAAAATTATTCACTCCAGCTAACCCCAAAACAACAACAATCACCGTTACTAAATTCAAAACTCAAAAACAAGAAAATTGATGATAGATGAGTTACCAGAAGGTGTAGCAACAACTAATTCAAGAACAAAACCCCGAACACAACCGCCATAAGAGCTTTGCAAGACTAGCAAAATATCTTCTGATTTTTTAGTATCTTTTCCTACACTGCAAACATACAATCTTCAATTAAATATTAACAATTGTAATTAAAAAAAAAAATCCAGTAGCTGTAATTTGCTTTACAATGCACAAAACAGTTCCTTTAACACCAGTTCACAGAGAAATTAATCAAAAACGGCACAAAATGGGTAGATAGTTAATTTAAATCGGGTGAAATAAAGTTAATAAAGTCTCTCTTGATGAAATGAAAGCAAATTTGACACCGAAGACTATAATCGAAATACAACAAAGAATAAAACAACCTAAATTTCAATCACTCCTAAATCAAATTGGGGCTTTGAGGGTTAGGGTTTTTGCCGCTTCAAAGGGAAAAAGAAGAGAGAGAATGGCGGAGTATGATAGATGAAGTGAAAATGAATGGTGTGGTTTAGCTAGAATTAAAATTGACAAAATGTCGAGCTTGCGGCGCCGCTGAGTGGATGAAGGTAGAGGAGAGAGAAAGGGTGGAGTAAAGGAGAGAGAAAAGATGTATAGATCGAGAACGAATGAAGCCGTCTTACATTTAAATGGTATAGATATAGATAGTGGGCGTGTCATTCAAAAAACAAAAAGGATAGTAGGCGTTGTATTAGACTGACCTATTACCACGGCTAATTCTTAGCCATTGCATTAGACCCTAATCTTAAGCACCTATTATGTTAGACCATGCTGATGCCACGGTAACTTATATAGCCATTGCATTAGCCTACTTTCAGGCGTTGCATTTGATAAAAAATGTTGTAGTGTTAATCTAAACTTAAATGCTCTCCACCTCTTTGAATCTTGCTTAAACACATATCCTCTACGATCTTCACGTACTGTGAAAGCCTTCTGCATAAGTCAATATAAACACGTAATGAATTTCATTATTAAGAACTATATAACAAAAAGTGAACAACTATCAGACATGGTTAAAAGAGAGCTAAGTGAGGAAACTATCAGATTACTAATGATTTAGATTCTTCCAGTACAAAGGAGGATTCTAAAATTGGTTAGAGTGGATCAGGAAATGAAGTTGATTCAATATAGGGTACTTTAACTTTAATGTATGGATTTTGTTTTGTGTTAATCTAATTCAATAAAAGATTATGCTGATCTAATTCAATAAAAGATTGTGTTAATCTGCACACTCTATGCTGTAATTAACTCCATTGCCATAATTCAGACACACTATCAAATTTGTACAAAGCATCCAAGACATTAACAAACCTCTCAGCTATCTTACGTAGTAAAATTGATGTCAGCACATTCAAATACACAGGAAAACATATAGAGCTTCTAGGGTGCTGAAAATCAGAACTCTATGCATTGTTCTTGTAGTTGGCCTGACATGGTTGCAGCTACTACTGCCCTGCCGAGACTACTGCAGCAGCTAGGATGGCAAGGTGCAGCTACTGCTGTCCTGCCAAGACTAGTACAATAAAATAGCACAATAATTAAATGTGAAAATTAATGCATGTGATGCTTATATTAACATAAGCTAGCCAACATACTTTCTTACTGTAATAAAACTATAAACTTCATCAATGACTTCTTTTGGAAGTTTTCCCCAATGACTATAATTGATACTTACTCGTTGGCAAGCAACTACGCCAATGTAAGTAGCAAAGGTAGCTTTATGATCCCCACAAGGCAATTTCCTATGATTCCATTGTAAAGGGATTTTGGTGTCATTTTGTATCACTTTTCCGACTACCGTACAAATTGTACGACCCCTGCAATTCTCACGTTCAGCAGTGTCATGAGAGGAACTTATTTGCTTTCTTTTTTTTTGCCATCAACCTGTGAAAAGTAGAAAATTTTATTAGGTTTAAGCACAATTAATTAATAAAGATAATTAAAGAAAGAGAAACGTACACATAATAGGACTACCTGTCAACATTAGCATAGTAACTTTACTTAGTTACAAGAAACTTTAATTTCTGAGAAAACTTTTTATGAGAAGAATGAAAACTTTATTAATATAAAATAACTATTAAGTACACACTTGAAAAAATCCAGCTACTGCACTAATATAAGAACCTAAACTGTGTCATTGCCATACCCAAAATATTACTCCCTCCATTTTTTTAAATGCATTACTTTGATATTTGCACTATTCACATACTATACTTGACTTAATTTTTTCAGCTCTATAAAATATATAAATGTTATTGTATAATATATCATTAGATTCGTCATAATATCTAATTTCATAATATCTATACTTATATACTAAAGTAATTCCCGTAGTTATCCCCTAAGTACATATGTCATCATCATATAAAAAATTTTCCCGCCAAAATATTTTGTTCCCTTTTTTTTTTAATATATAAGTTTGTTACTATATCTAAAGGAGAAGTTTTTGCCTTATATTAAGGGAGTGATATACTGATATCCAACAATAATAATTTAAATACAATTAAAAAATATAGTGGCATTGAATAAAATGTTAGGTAAAATTATAAAATACTCCGTACTATTCAGGACATCATCATTTTTATTTTATTTTATTTATTTTTATTTTATTTTTTATTTTATTTATTTTTTGGTTATCAACCAGAATAACATGAATAGTGAGTACTTTTTTTATTAAGAAAAGAGTAACTTTCATATTACGAATACTAAAATCTAAAGTCAAAGTCGTTTTCATATATATATATATATAGAGTTGCAATGAAAAAAACTAAAGTCAAAGTCGTTTTCACAAAGAGAAGGTTATTTGACAATAACTGATATTTACTATGTATTTTTTTTTACTTGGTCCATTTCTCCATGTCAGAGTTTAGAAGGAATATTACAAAGAAATAAAATATGATAGAATTGGGGTTAATTAAAAAAATAAAATAAAATCTAAAAAAAAAAAAAACAAAAGTGAATATAAGTGGAGAGGAAAGAGTATATAAAAATATTAAAATATAATATGAAAGGCCCAATATCGTTCTTACGGGGTAAAATTGGATTCATTTAACACCCTTGTTCTTTATCCCATGCACAACGATACACATAAAATAAGGCTTTCTTTTAAGATGTAGGTTTTAAACTGTGTTGTTGTTACATGAATCGGGATTGGATGGATCCTGGAACTAGCTTCACATGTACAACAAGGCAGCCATCATGTAACCCTTGGATGGATCCAGTCCTTTTATTTGGACTCTTTCCCGAAAGCCATCATGTAACCCTTGTGACTTGTCATGGTGAGTCATCCGGTTCCACTTGATTTTGGGGTGCGACTGAGGTAATGCATTTGGGCAAAAGCCTCAAAGCTAGGCTCTACCTCGAGCATCTCGCAGGCGGCAACAAAGGCCAAGATGTTGACCCAAGAGTTTGGGGCAAGTTGCTAGATACCCAGTTGGTATCCATCAGAATCCTTTCCACAACCGGGTGAAGAGAGAAACGAATACCAGCTTGAATGGCCGCCTCATAGCAGCCAAATCAAAGCATTCGTCCCCCTTCTGTCCAAACTACAGTATTTTCAGCATTCGGGAGGTTGAGAAGGATGCCATGGCCCATGACATGTTTAGAAAGAAATTCCCCCATTTTATTTTTCATGGTGTTCCGCCTACCGTTAGGAACATGCTGATGGTAGGCACTACTAAAATTCGGTGATTTTAAGACTGTTTTTTTGCGACTCTCATAAAAACGGTCGCAATTAGTATTAATTACGACCGTTTCACAGCCTGTCGTAATTTTAATTAATTGTGACCGTTTTTTATAATATTGCGGCCGTTATAACGGTCGTTAAAATTATATAATTTATTTTTTTTTAAAAGTAATTATGACCTGTATGACTGTCGTAGAACCGGTCGTAAAAGTTTTTAAAACAAATTAAAACAAAATCGCAATTTCATTTGCAAAGAAGGGGAATGGGAAATAAGAAACAGAGAAGAAGGGGGAAGAGGGAGAACAGCGAAAGAAGCGGTCGCTGCTCCGCCGTTGTTCCCACCGACGACCTGACTCTGGCGGCGACGCTACACACAAGTATGCCATTTTATTTTTTTTTGTTTTTGATTTTATTAGCTTCGTTACTTTGTGCGAAAACCCTAACTTTGGGTCGCAAATCAACCCCCCACGCAGACCACCGTCGCCGGATTCCCCTCCTGGCCGTCCCTCATTTGTTTTCCGACGTTGGTACTCAGGTAATTTGATGGTATTTTTTTTTGAATTTTTGTTAATTTGGGCGAAAACCCTAAATTTGGGTCACAAATCAACCCTTCGCAAGCCTACTGTCGCCGGTTTCCTCCCTCTATCTTAGCCTCCTCCGTTTTCCGTCGAGTGTACTCAGGTAAGTCATGCAATTTGGGTTTTTTTTTTATTTTTTTTTAATTTTTTTAATTTTTTAGTTTAGTTAATTTGGGCGAAAACCCTAAATTTGGGTCACAAATCAACCTCTTCGCAGGCCTACCGTCGCCGATTTCCTCTTCTATCCTAGCCTCCTCCGTTTTTCGTCGACTGTACTCAGATAACTGGCTAGAATTTATTTATTTATTTATTTATTTATTTTTTTTTTTTTTTTTTTGAAATTTAGTTAATTTCTGCCAAAACTCTAAATTTAGTTAATTTCGACTATACTACTGTTTTTTTAATGTGAGGATCATATTATTAATAATGTTGATCAGAAATTTGTCTAAAAAAAATAAAATAAAATGATGTTGATTAGAAATTTCTGCCATTGTTACTTGATGTCATGTACGGCTCTTATTTAAGGATGGTGCATACTATTACACCCTACACTCTATTTGGTGCTGGACCACCTTATTAAAACTTACTTACATAAGCAAATTTTACACAACTTCCTGTTTTTATTTTGTACTACTGTTTTGTTTTGTTTTTTTTATTTTTTTTTCAGATCACAAAAAATTTAGTTTTCAATGCCCCGATTTTTTTTTGGGAGAATCATCAGAATATGACTTGAGAATTTAAATTAATTAATAAATAAATCTCATTATGTTGCTTTTTTTTTTTTAGTTATCCCGTTTTGACTATCGACCATATTCATTTCAATTCATTTAGATCAATCATCGTTTGTCATTTATGTATGTAAAAAGCGAAATTAAATTATATTAGATCTCGTAATCTTGTTAGATTTGATTTGATAAAAAATTATAAAATTCATTATTTTGAGAGTTTATGCACACTATCACACTGCCAACATGCGAAGCCAACAATGGAATAATAACTTCAAAAAATGGTGGAATTACAAGTATATTGGCCATTTAAAATAGTTTTCTGCATTTTCACATGTAAAATGTATGTAGTGGGTAACAAATTTAAGTATATTTGGATAGCTAGGAAGTCTAGGATCAAGTCTAGTTTGATTTGTTACTATAGGTAATTTGGTGGTTATTTATGATTTTCATGCATGCTTATTACAATTATAGAATAGATTCTAGTAACTTGTTAGTTTTGATAAGTTATTTGGGTGACTTAACCCAGGTAATTTGGTTGTTTTTTTTTAAATATATTTTATTTAAATTCGTTATTGTGGCCGAAACTGTTAATTGTGGGTAGCAAATTAACCTCCTTTGCAGCACCATCTTTGGCGGATTCCTCTTGTGCCCGTCACTCCTCCATTTTCCGTCGCCGCCACCAGGTAAGCCGTGTGTACTTATTTTTTTTTTTTAATTCTATAGTTTTTCTAAATACCCTAACTAAAAGTGTAACACCGCCGTATACCAGGACCACCACCGTTTAATATGCTAAATATGAGTTGTTTGATTGATAAAATCTTAGAATATAGCAAAAACAAAGGAAATGGATAAGTTAGAAGGTCATTTAAGCCATTTTATCCTAGTTATGCCCCTATAGTCTTATAAACGCATGAAAATATCTATGATTAAGCAATTTAAACCTATAAACATGTTTCATATTCTAAATATGTGTTGTTTGAATGATAAACTCTTAGAATATAGCAAAAACAAAGGAAATGGATAAGTTAGAAGGTCATTTAGGCCATTTTAGCCTAGTTATGCCCCTATAGCCTTGTAAATGGATGAAAATGTCTATGATTAAGCAATTTAAACCTATAAACATGTTTAATATGCTAAATATGAGTTTTTTGATTGATAAAATCTTAGAATATAGCAAAAACAAACAAAATGGGTAAGTTAGAAGGTCATTTAAGCCATTTTGGCCTAGTTATGACCCTATAGCCTTGTAAATGGATGAAAATGTCTATGATTAAGCAATTTGATCCTATAAACATGTTTCATATGCTAAATATGTGTTGTTTTATTGATAAAATCTTAGAATATAGCAAAAACAAAGGAAATGAATAAGTTAGAAGGTCATTTAAGCCATTTTAGCCTATTTATGACCCTACAGCCTTGCAAATGCATGAAAATGTCTATGATTAAGCAATTTGAACCTATAAACATTTTTCATATGCTAAATATGAGTTTTTTGATTGATAAACTCTTAGAATATATCAAAAACAAACAAAATGGGTAAGTTAGAAGGCCATTTAAGCCATTTAAGCCTAGTTATGACCCTATAGCCTTGTATATTCATGAAAATATCTATAATTAAGCCATTTGAACCTATAAACATGTTTAATATGCTAAATATGAGTTGTATGATTGATAAAATCTTAGAATATAGCAAAAACAAAGGAAATGGATAAGTTAGAAGGTCATTTAAGCCATTTTAGCCTAGTTATGACCCTATAGCCTTGTAAATGCATGAAAATGTCTATGATTAAGCAATTTAAACCTATAAACATGTTTAATATGCTAAATATGAGTTGTTTGATTGATAAAATCTTAGAATATAGAAAAAAACAAACAAAATGGATTAGTTAGAAGGTCATTTAAGCCATTTTAGCCTAGTTATGACCCTATAACCTTGTATATGCATGAAAATGTCTATGATTAAGCCATTTGAACCTATAAACATGTTTGATATGCTAAATATGAGTTGTTTTATTGATAAAATCTTAGAATATAGCAAAAACAAAGAAAATGGGTAAGTTAGAAGGTCATTTAAGCCATTTTAGCCTAGTTATGACCCTATAGCCTTGCATATGCATGAAAATGTCTATTATTAACCCATTTGAACTTATAAACATGTTTAATATGCTAAATATGAGTTGTTTGATTACAGGATGCCTACTAAAAGAAGCTTGACGAGTCATCCACTTAAGGGTCCCAACCGGACTCTAACCAGCTATACTGGGAGGTCGTTGATGGTAGGAAAAAGGATGTAGTGAAGGGCCTAGGTGGAAGGCTAGTTTGTTTTATAGCCCCTCTTCTGAGAAAGGCTCGTAATCGTACAATCCTTCTATAGCTTCACAGTTGGAGGAACGTGTGCAAGCCGAGGTTGCCGAGCGAATAGAGAAGGCAAAAGTGCAGATGCAGGCGCAGATGGAGGCACAGTTTGCTACGCAATTGCAGGAGGCATTGAAGAAGGAGCGGGAGGAGGCGGCAATTGAGAGTAAGCAAATGATGGAGACGATATTGCAGAACTTGTTCTCTAACTGTTCAAGTGGTCCTTCATTTCAGCTTCGTAGGGAAGATGACCCTGACATGAGTGGTGGTGGGGTTGGTCACCAAACTCTAGTGTCGTAGTTTATTTGTTCATATAGCTCTTAGATTAGTATTGTTCATATAGGCCTTAGATTTTTTTTGGGGGGGATATAAGCCTTAGCTTTTTTTGGGGGGATATAGGCCTTAACTTGGTATTATATTGTTCATATTGGCCTTGTCTATTTTTGAAAGAACATAGGCCATTACTTACTATAATTCATATAGGCCTAACTTAGTTTTTAAATTTAGCTTATAAAACTATTACTAACTAATTACTATTATTATTTACTTGAACATTGTTATTATAAGTATTGTTGTTGGACTTATTAATATGAATTATTCATTTTATTTTTATTTTTATTTATTATTTTTCAAATTCAGTAATATGATAACAGGTTATAGGTTCAGGCTAGGATGACATCGTAAATGCAAACGGTAATATTATGAAAATTGCATCCATTTACTCGAGATTTGCGACCGTTCTATTTTAATTTTTGCGACTGTCTTGTTGGTCGCAATCATATCCAATTTACGACCATCCTTTCATGTCGCAATTTCACAGCAAATTGCGACTGTCAACACATGTCGCAGATATCCCAAAATTGCGACCGTCTGCTGCTGTCGCAATTTCTAAAAATTTGTGACCGTTCATTGCCTGTCGCAATTTGCAGCCTTTTGCGACCGTTAGATACCTATCGCAATTGATTAATTTTTACGACCGTCTTAGGCGGTCATAATTTCAAAAATTTGCGACCGCTTCGTCAGTCGCAAATAACAAATTACGTCTACTAATAACACGGTCGTTGAAATTAAAGAAAACGGTCGCAATCTGATTTGCGACCGCCAAGTGGTCGTAAAATCTTTTTGGGAAATTCTCAATAGTAGCCTCATGTTTTTGCTTTTTCTCAATGGTAGCCAACTTTTTTTTTCGATTCTCAATGGTAGCACTCAACTTTTTAAAAGTTGCAATTGTAACCTTATTAACTAAAAAAGGTTAAATAACTGTTAAATGTAACTATAGTTAAAGCATTTAACCATGTTTCTTAAAATAAAAAACAAAAATAAAAAAAATAAAAAAAAAAAAACATTTAACCATGTTTAATATTTTCCTCTCTCCTTTCCTACATGGCTGTCACGATCTTTTCCCCTAAATACCCACCATCTTAGCCACACTTTCCCCTTCCTTCTCACTGTATCTCCTTTGAGGAGATGGCCATGGCAGCCACATGCCACACCCAGACAATTCTCTTCCTCCAAACCCCTTTCTACCACAGGAAACTCACCAACAGACCCATTTCCATCCTTCAACTTCGAGATTTGCAACCCCATTTCCAAGGTTAGCTATACACCGCCGCTACCCCGCCACAAAATCTCCGGCAACTTTGAGATCAACGAACCCGTTTCTCGCTCACTCCTTCCCTTCATGGCTGCCAGCCTGCCACCCATCATTTCCCCAATTATGAGCCTCGACGGCTCGACCCCCTTCCCCCTTCACCCACCACAAGTTGCGCCCTCAATTAGTTGGAAATCTTAATACTAATTTCGAAATTGAAAAAGGATTGTGAATTCAAATTTGGACGAGGAAGAGAAAATTGTTGTTCAATTTCTCGAATTTAAGACTATCTCCCAAGTTTTTGATCAATTTTTGGGAAATGGGAGGGACGGTTCAGGTTTTGGGGAAGGGAGGAAGGGATGGGTGGGGTCTCGGGGTGGTGGTTGTTGTGGTGTTGAAACAGAATTTCCGGTGAGGGTTGGCCAGGCGCTAGCGGGCTAGGTTTGGCCAGTCACCGGCATACGGTAGTGGAGGGGGAGACGGTGGTGTGAGGAGGAGTGGGTTTTTTATTATTATTATTATTATATATTTTTTTAAAATGTTAACCTTGGTTTATAATAAAGTTAGTTTTAACAGAAATTTAACGGAAAAACATGATTAAGGTTACGGTTGCAACTTTTAAATAGTTGGAGGCTATCATTGAGAATCAAAAAAAAAAGTTGGCTACCATTGAGAAAAAGCAAAAACATGAGGCTACCATTGAGAATTTCCCAATCTTTTTTTTTGCGACCAATAAAATAACGACCGGTGTGTTGCGACGGGTGACGGTCGCAATTACTCTTTACGACCATTTTCCTTAAATTTTACGATCATTTGTGGCGGTCGCAATTCACTGGTTTTTTTAGTAGTGAGGCGGCATATTCCATTCGACGAGTGGCCGAAGGCTCGACCCAAACCTCGCCCCTGTCAACTTACAGAGATTCCCTCACTATTTCTAGCCAAGAGCGCACTTCCTCAGAATTTATGGAAGCTCTATTAGAGGTAGACGACTTAGACTCGCCTTCAGAACTGTCGGACTTTGAGTCCCAAAGGGGGGCATGATGAGAGGAGCCGGGGGCATCTTCCCTCAATTCTCTTTTTGATGTTTGATAAAAAAGGCCAGAAACATCCTATTCCAACTCTTCCCCTAACTCTTCCAAAATTGAAAAACTAGTGGTACTTAGAGTACCAGGCGAATAGTAAAAAATCACGCTTACGGGCGCGCTAAAGGAGCCGTTCGAATTCTGTTTCCTGGCGGTCCTTGTTCTGGCTATAGTGTTCAGCACAGACACAGAGATGGTCGGATTTGGGGAACATCTCAAAGGGGAATCCAAGAAGGAGCAGTCGGCACTCCTAAATCTAGATTCAGCCGTCCTCAGTGATCGGTTGATCGCTAACCTAAGCCATGCCGTGCGCGTTTGGGAAACCATTTTCAAAAAAAAAAAAAAAAAACAAAAAGAGAAAGAGAGAAGAAAACAGGTGGTTACTGAAGGATTTATGTCTTCGTCGTGTGCAATTACTAGATATATAAATGGATCAAATTATTGAGATAATTAAGTTCGGACATTTGGGTCGTCGTTTTATCATAGCTAGAGGTACTAACGATCTTTGGGCTAGTAAAATAGCCCAAAGCCCAATTGGACGGATCCTATAAGGTCACACAAAGGGTCTAGATCGGGCACGAGAGGACAAGGCCCATGATGGGCCTCATCCTCTAGTATGGCCGGCCTCATAGAATGGATTGAAGGGTTTTGGGCTTCCTAACCCTAGTCTAATTATAATATGATTATAAATAGACTAGGTGCCTAGGGTTTGCTAAGATGTATGCAATTATCTGATCAGTGTGATCAAACCCTAATTAGAAAACACGAGACTAACCCCTCTTATACTCCTCTCTATCTCACGGCTCTCTCCTCCTCCCTTGGCGCCAGTGTGGTGGTTCGTGGTGGTGGTAGATCGTGGTGGTCGGTTAGTCCATTAAAGGTGGTGATCGCGGTTTTCCTCAATCACTCGACCAATTTAGTATTGGTGGACGACTCGTTCGAAGCTCATGGACTAAGTAGAGGAGCAATGCTTGGGGCTCTATTCTCTCCCTGATTTGTCAATCAAATTGCTACGTGGAATTCACGCTTCAAAGGTATGATTATGTGTCTTGTGTGTTATGCATGTGTTCTTGGGATTAGGTACTTTTATGAATATGATTCATGATTTTCCGCTGCGTAGTACCTATAAACTCCTACAGTGGTATCAGTTAGCCTCTTGCATGAACGCGCTTGATCATATTAATACGATTAATTTGAAGTCCATGTTAAGTTTATGATCAATTAAGAGGGAGAAATTA
This sequence comes from Chenopodium album, assembly GCF_948465745.1. NCBI lineage: Eukaryota > Viridiplantae > Streptophyta > Magnoliopsida > Caryophyllales > Amaranthaceae > Chenopodium > Chenopodium album. The sequence goes on from NC_137843.1 coordinate 49,588,656, forward strand.
ATTTAATTATGGTTCAATTGTTATATTTAATGTGATTAAACTTTTAGAATTAATTAAATGAGATTTAATTATGCTCAAAATAGCCATGAAGAGGACCGTATTAAGCCCTAGATCATTCGAAATTTTCGAACCCTAGAACCCTAATTATTGAATTTTCGAAAATTCATAGCCCTAAAATATGATTTTGTGCTTGATTTTTGATTTAATTCGAATTTTTTTATGTTTCATAATTTTAATCGGATTGATTTATGCATAAAAATGTTTTATGTATGATCATTGATTCAATTTTAAGAGTTAGAATTAAATTGGGATTAATTTTATGATGAACCCTAATTTTAATATTGAATGATGATTTAATTTTAATTTTTGGACTGATTTGATTTAATTTTATAAAAGTTATTTTAATTAAATTAAAAACCAAAAAAAAAATAAATAGTTTTAAGGCCGGCAGCCGCGGCTGGGTGGCGCAGCCACGGCGGCTGCCGACCTAGTGGCAGTCCAAGAGGGAGGGGAAGGGAGGGCGGCGGTCCAAGGAGGCTGGGGCAGCAGCTGTGCAAGCGTTGCACGCCACTGCCGTGGCTGCCACTGCTACTGGCTGCTGCTGCCTTGCGGCAGTGGCTGCTGCAAAGCAGCCATCCACCGTGGCTAGCTCCGGCTAGCCAACCACGGTGGCCAGCAACCGTACAATACGGCTTTTTAAAAAAAAAAAATTTAATTTTGAAAATTATTTCAAGATAAATATGATTTATTTTGGATAAGATAAAATATTTTGAAAATATGATCTCTTATTTTAAAAGATAAAATCGATCTTTTATTTTGGATAAAATATTTTATTTTAGGATAAAATCAAATGTTCAAAAGTTGTTATATTTGATATCATCCATATTTAAAATTGTTAAATTAGTAATTATCCATGATTAAAGTGGTTAATTTTGGATAAGATTGATTAAGATATTCTGAGCATATTCCAAACGGATAATAATTGATTTAAATAATATGATTATCCTATAATTAGATTAGGGATAATTGATTTTAAAATTATTTGATTGGCTAATAATTAGGATAGAATCTCCTAAAGTTGTTAGGATAATCATGGAAGATTAAATATGATTTATCTTTCTAGATTAAAATAAGATTTGATTCTATCTCATGCCTAAATTAAAATATATGATATTTTATGATTGGTCATGATTAATATATGATATTATCTATATATGATTTTAAGTATATGGTATTTTAGGAAATGCATTGCCTTAATTATAAACCATTCGATGTTGTAGTTTAGACAAGCATGTTGAGTGATTTATTATATGGCACTTTTATAATATATGATATTATGTTGCTATATATAGATTAGTATGGCCCATAGATTCTAAAATACGATCTGCGCATCGTGATGTATTTTTGTAATCTAAATACGGTTTACGTACCGTTAAGTATTTTTGTAACTTTTATTTAAAGTAAATAGATTAGTTATTTAAATAGTGTTAGTCCAAAGAAGCCCATGAAGTGAAGGCCTAAAGGAGCAAGGTGGATGGAGATCCACGATGATTCAAGTGGGAGATTTTCATTTCTAGTTTTCTTAGGACTAAGGGGCCATACTATGTCATTTTTTATTGCATTAGTAGATTATGCATGTTAGATTTTATTTATGTTGATTGATGATGCGCTAGAGTTCACTAAATAATCACAACATAAATGAATCTAGGTCCTAGCAATATTGAGACTGCTTTTCCAATTAGATACCCAACAATCCTTCGATCGTGAGTGATGGGTCGGCCTCAGCAGAGTGTAACTTGTTATCTTGGGTAATTTGGGGTAGATCACGTTCTATATATTTAATTGGTTATGCTCAACAAGGTTACCTAAAGCGTTTAGAACCTTGAAGCAAAGGGTAATAATTAAGCATGTGATGGTTAATTATTCAACCAAGAGTTACAAGAGTTGTAATCAGTAAAGAGTTTACTCACCTTGAAAATGTAATGCTTGATGGTAGGGCCTCAGTTCGGTCAACTATTACACAAATAAAGGATCTCGGAATCACTTAAAATTCAACTGGGATCATTTAATTATTGAATAAAGTGCTTTAAAGTTACCTAATTGATTCGTATATGGTACTTTAATGTTAATTTAAACATAATTATTAAACTTTGCCTTATTTTGACTTAGATGGGTAGCCGAAATCACAATGACAACGATATTTACAATCTTCGACCATTCCTTGAGAAGGATAGATTGACAGGAGAAAGCATTTCCACTTGGGAAAGAATGCTAAGACTCATTATGAAAACTGAAGGTAGAGAGGATGTCATTGACACCCCATTGCCAGGACCTCTGCCAGAAAATGCTACTACGGTAGAAGTCAAGAGGCACAAGGAAGCTCATGATAGAGCTGTGCCTATCACTTGCTTGGTGATTGCTACCATGGAACCTAGTCTTCAAAAGCGTTTTGAGGATCAGGATGCGTACACAATCATGCAAGAACTCAAAGCTTTGTTTAAGAAACAAGCTAGAGTCAAAAGGTACGAGCTCCATCGTGAGATTCTGGATTGTAGGATGGAGAAGGGTGCCACAGTTCATGATCATGTTTTCAAAATGATCGGCCTTATTCAAAGTATGGAGAAACTGGGGCACCTATATAGTGATGAGATGGCAACAGACATCATTCTCCACTCACTTCCAGAAAGTTTTAACCAGTTTATCATGAATTTTAACATGAATGCGACTGCAAATACTATGAATCAATTGCACGCAATGCTGGTTAGTGCTGAAAAGAAAATCCCTAAGGAACCTAAGAAGGATGTTCTTATGATTCAAAAGGGAAAGGGGTTCAAGAAAAGGAGGCAAAAAGCTAGTGCCAAGAGCAAGGGCAAGCAAGTTGCTAAGGCTCCTGAAAAGCCTAAGGCAAGTCCAAAACCCAAGGCTGCAAGTGAAAGTGAATGCTTTTACTGCAAGAAGAAGGGGCATTAGAAACGCAATTTCCAGAAATACCTAGACTTCCTCAAGAAGAATGGAGCATCTACCTCAGGTATTATGTTATAAACATTTTAACTTTCACTTAGGTATGTGATACCAAGTTGCAGTGCATGACATTATGAATGTTGCGCAGGAACTGCAACCAAGTGAGGCTAGCATGGATATGGAGCTTGAAGGTGCACTAGAAGTGTTCAAGTGGCCAGAGATAGCTTCATAGTTTTAATTTCTGAATTTTATGATGATGTTAGAACAATTTCCAGTTTTTGATGAGACAATTTTTCAGTGTTACTTTGAATATTGATTCGTTTTTTACTTGGCTTGGACAAGTGTTGATCCATGACCAAGGTAATAAATTGTTTTTATTTTGCTAGATATGAGTTATTTTGCTTTATGACATTGATAAAAGTAGATCACAAAAGCAATTTTAGATGATTAAAGTAAACTTGCTTATAACAAAGTAAGATTAGGTCACATAAACCATTTGCACATCCAAAGTTATGGATGAACTCTTATTCTTATATGATTATGAATCACTTGAGAATTAGAAGTCATGCTTGATATGGTAAGATGACCAAGTTTCCTTTTAGTTGAAAGGGTAAAAGAGCTAATGACCTTTTGGAACTCATACATATGATGTGTGTGGACCATAAGTTCAAGAATTAGCAAAGAGATTTAACTATTTCATTGCTTTTACTAACGATTTAAGTAAATATATCGATAATTACTTAATGAAGTAAAGCATGGAATCATTGAAAAGTTCAACAATTCCAAAATGAAATGTAAAATCAGTTTGAGATGAACAATTTAACACCACAATATGATTGTTGTGATAAATATTTAACAGAAACTCAATGATCATCTAAAAGGGAATTGTTGAATTAGTTCACAATCCAGAAACATTACAATTAAAATGTATGTTAAAAGGAAGGAATCAAACTTTGCTTGCCATGGTTTGATCTTAGTTTAGCTTTAATGATTTACAAATATCGTTTTCAGGACATGCATTACACAACAATTGCGAATATACTAAACAGAAAACTTAACCAAAGCAGTAGAAAAGATGTCATAAATGTTATGATTTAGAAATGTTCCAAAAGTTATCTTTTCAAAACAGGATTAAGGTTTATGAAGTCGATGTAAACTGTTTACAAAGATGACATAATGCACCCTAAATCAGACAATAGTTCTTCATGGGTTTTCTCATGGAAACTAAGAGGTATTATTCCTACAATCGCTAGAAACAAAGTGTTTGTTGCTCGCGATAATGTCTTTATAGAAGGAAATCTCTTCCTACAAAGCCAAGTGGGAGTAAATATCTCGATCATATTCGAGACGAGCAACAAATGGATGTGGATAACACCACATCAGAGATGAAGGCATATGAAATCAGGTAATTTGATAAACCGTATGTCAAAGCAAGCTAATTCCACTAGCGAGGCTTCTATCGTCCCACTTGAATGAAAGGCTTCAAAGAGTTGAAGAGAATAATTCTATTGTTTCTCATACCTATTGTAGGTTACTTGGGATCAAAACAAATAGTTTGTTGAAATTCTGAGAAAAGGTGGATTCTAAAATTTTCCTATTGGAATGGTTAGAACCCATGCCCTACAAGCAAGCTTTGGATAAGTGCCAACTCAAGAAATGGCTTAAAGCCAAGAAATCCAGTATGGACTCCATGTCTGTAAAGATGTATTAGTCCATGATAGTCTTACAAATAGGGTCAAACCTATTAGATGTGTAAGCCTATTCGGATTCTTCTAGTGATTGCTGATTTCAATTACGAAGTTTAGCAATGGAGATCAAAATCAACTTCTTGAAATGTTCTTGATGGAGGATATGTATATGATACAACCTAAGAATTTTGAAATCCAGAAATCCTAGAAAGTTTTGCAAACTTTAGAAATTCATTTAATGGATTGAAGTAAGCATAAGGGAGTTGAAACATTCGTTTCGATTAGGCAATCAAACAGTTTGATTTCCTCAAAGAACGAAAAAGGAATCTTGTAGAGACAAGAAGTTTAGTGGGAGCAATTGGTCTTCTTGGTCATGTATGTAGATGACATACAGTTCATATGAAATGACATATCAATGCTTGAGTAAGTTAAGTAGTGGTTAGAGAGTTGTTTCTATATGAAAGACTAAGAGATGTTGAGTACATATTGGGAATCAAGATCCACAAAATGAATCTTGAAGAATGATTGGAATGAATCGAGAGACTTATGTTGATAAGGTTCTTGACAAGTTCATGAAGCAAGACTCTAAGAAAGGATATCTTCCCATGTTTCATGGTAGTACGCTCAGTAACACTCAGTGCTTTCAAAAGCTAATAGAGTTGAGTTGTATGGATAATGTACCTTATGCTTTTGCAAAAGGGTCCATTATATGTACCATGATATGTACAAAGCAAAATGTTACATATGACTTGTGCATGTGTAGCAATTTTTCAAAGTGAATTCAGAATAAGCATACTAAAAGTTGCAAAGAGAAAATCCTTAAGTACTTGAGAAGGACTAAAGGAATTTTTCTAGCTAATGGTGTTAAAAGTGAATAAGTTGTCAAAAGGTTATACGGATGCAAGTTTCCAAACAGGCAAGATGACTTTAGATGGTGATCTAAATGCATGTTTATGTCTGTATGAAGAAGGACAGTAAGCTTGAAAGAGTTCAAAGCAGAATACTGTTGCATACTCATTGTCAGAATATGTGTATTTAGCTACAGTAAGAGTAGTTAAGGAGGAAGTTTGGATCAAATTGTCCTGTGACTAAAAGGACACCTTTGTCAAAACAAATGAGTCAGAGTCACATCACAAATCCAAACAAATAGATATGAGATATCACCTCATTTATGAGATCAATGACAAGCAAAATGTTGTGATCTGCAAAGTTTTATTATGAGTGAGAAATCACTAAACCCCTTCCATAGACTAAGATATAAGGGTCATATTAAAGACTTGGATTGAAGCAAATTATGTAATTCAAGTTGTATATGTTTTGAGAAAGCATATTACATAAGGAATGCATATATTTGCAGAATTATGTTTAAAATAGAAATTTCATTTCTCTTATTTAATTATGGTTTTGGAAATTAAATAAAATGTCCAAAATAATTATGGATTGATGGGCTCATCAGGTTAATTTATTTAAATAACCTAGTGAATGAAACCCCACAGGAGAACAAAATTCATATATTATTTAAGTTCCTAGTTCGAAATCATTAAAGTGGACATAAATGATTTCAATAAATGGACTAGCATGTAAGATTGATTGGATAGCGCAGTTTCATGGGCTATAGGGGCATAGTGATGCTCAGTCAATCACTTGGATATGCATGAATGATGCATGATCGAATTATTGACCTACTTTGAATTTCAAGTGTAGAGCTTCCAAATATATTAGTGGATTCCTTTTACATGAGTGGAACATTGATTTCATTCAATGGATGTTGTGACTGTGGTACACTCAAACGTCTGCTTGTAACTGGAGATTATAAAGTGTGTATCCCAGTTATTTCAAAAGTTGAGTGGGAGCCTTGTTGCCACAAGATTGGATTGAGTCTACCTATTAAATTAGGAAATGTGTCATGGTCGCTTGAAGAGGGAGAATTCAGAAAATACGTGGCCGCGTTCAAATGCATTACTCAATAATCATTTGGTTTTGTAATTCTAACTCACATTTCAAGAAACGATTTGTAGATTAATATGATCTCGACATGTGATGCAGTCATATTATCAAATCAACACATATTGACTTAAGGAATTTGAATATTGCACGCTTGTCTCATACAAGTGGGAGATTGAAGGATTTATGTCTTCGTCGTGTGCAATTACTAGATATATAAATGGATCAAATTATGGAGATAATTAAGTTCGGACATTTGGGTCGTCGTTTTATCATAGCTAGAGGTACTAACGATATTTGGGCTAGTAAAATAGCCCAAAGCCCAATTGGACGGATCCTATAAGGTCACACAAAGGGTCTAGATCGGGCACGAGAGGACAAGGCCCATGATGGGCCTCATCCTCTAGTATGGCCGGCCACATAGAGTGGATTGAAGGGTTTTGGGCTTCCTAACCCTAGTCTAATTACAATATGATTATAAATAGACTAGGTGCCTAGGGTTTGCTAAGATGTATGCAATTATCTGATCAGTGTGATCAAACCCTAATTAGAAAACACGAGACTAACCCCTCTTATACTCCTTTCTATCTCACGACTCTCTCCTCCTCCCTTGGCGCCAGTGTGGTGGTTCGTGGTGGTGGTAGATCGTGGTGGTCGGTTAGTCCATTAAAGGTGGTGATCGCGGTTTTCCTCAATCACTCGACCAATCTAGTATTGGTGGACGGCTTGTTCGAAGCTCGTGGACTAAGTAGAGGAGCAACGCTTGGGGCTCTATTCTCTCCCTGATTTGTCAATCAAATTGCTACGTGGAATTCACGCTTCAAAGGTATGATTATGTGTCTTGTGTGTTATGCATGTGTTCTTGGGATTAGGTACTTTTATGAATATGATTCATGATTTTCCGCTGTGTAGTACCTATAAACTCCTACAGTTACCTTACAGATGCAGGTACGGAAGATGCTTGAAAGTTCGAACAGGGTGTAGGTGGTTAACAGATTCTTCTCAGAAAAAGACAAATTCTCTTGAAGTCAAAGATTCTCTCTCTCAAGATTCTTTCGTAAACGTGTGAAATGAGAGGGGGTCAACCTCTACTTATAGAGGGGTGAAAATTTTAGGGTAAAAACCCTAAATTTTACTCCAGATAAACGGTAAAATCATGCACCAAAGCATGTGTGACACTTGTCACAGGTGCCACGTGGCACACCACGTCACCCCTGTGAGGGGCAAATGTTTTGGATATTTTTACCATACCACGTGGACCTCTCAAAGTGTGACACGTGTCACCTTAGGAAGGTCTCCAAATGGACTAACCCGGGTACGACACGTGGCAGACGGATACCCCATAAGGAATTGGCAGCCTTCAAGGCCCAATTTCTGAGGTCGCCGCAAAACGGCGCAGCCCATGTCCTTATGTCACCAAACCCTAGGACAAGGGCACAAACTTCTAGGACCCAGTAAATAGGGAGATTCCCCCATTATTGGGCCAACGTTCAATCATTACATCATTTAATACTCTCAAAAATAGAGAGACACCTGATCTCGGAATCCGAGAAGATCTCCTTTTACTCCGAATCTCGACTAACTTGATCGTCGGATGCTGAACTTCGACCAACCGGGGCTTTCGTCGTTTTGTAGTTACGGACAATCCGGAATCCAGTCTTGGTGTTGTAACTCTCCCGATGGATACAAAAAACCTAGAAAAAGAATGTACTCCATGCGGCTTTTAATTATGTGTCCGTTTGAGTTTTTACACGAAAATTAAGAAAATATGATACATTCCTTGAATCCCATGATTACAAATACAATTGTGCATGTGGATTGAAGAGAGATATAGAGAGAGATGGAGAAAGAGGTAAAATGATTGGGAATTATTGAAGAGAGATAAAAACAAAAAATGTGGTAGGGACTTAGTACCAAAAGGCATCATTAATAGAAAAAAAAATGAACGCCAACTCAACAAAAAAAAAAAAGAAAATGAGTATTTAACCTTATTGGTCGGGTTGAGTATTTAACCTTTGGAGTGCTTAATCCATATTTTCATTCAATACATTTCATGAACCAATCCAATTCCTAGTTCATTTCCGTAAACCATAACTTACTTTTCACTTTTCGTGTCCACATCACAAAATCGAGAGAAAATGATTTTGTGGACCTATAATTTTGATCCAATTATTATTTGGTTAGATAGGCCATGAAATAATATTTCCAACAATATATCATAAGCCCAATTCCGATTTAAAACGAATAAGATATGAGCAAAGTACTAAACTCGGCCCAAAACTGACACCCTTTCACTAAAACTGCCATATCATAAAATACACAAATGATTTTGACCTGATTCTAATTGGGTTGGAAAGTATACTTGATAAGATTTCCAATGATATATTATATGCCTTATTTCAAGGTACGATCAAAAGTTATCGTAGTTTTAAAAACGCGTAAAAAACTGAAATTACCGCACAGCAGCTAAAATGCCGCGACGCGGCAAAAACTTACGTGGCACGGTGCATATTGCCTTAACACAGTACTCTACACTGTGTCACGGTGCTTTTTTCGTGTATTTTTCGCGTTTCCTCACGCGTTTATGAACTTGGACGCATTTCGGAAAAAAAAGTATATCGTGACACGGTGCCACGTGCCGCGCCACGGAGGACTTTTCCGCGTCACAACATTTTCTGCCGTGTCATGGTACATGTGCCTTGTCACGGGATTTTCCTGTGTTTTCTCTGCGTAAAACCTGCTAATCGGGCTAGGATAGGTCGTTGGTCTACTAACCCTAATCAAATTCGAAATTTATAATCCTAAACTACCCTAATACGACTATAGGAGTAAGTAAAGGGTCGAACCCAAAAGGACTAAGTGTATCAATCTATGCTAATTAGACTACTAGGAAAGCTTGTGAGATAGAAAGAGGTTAAACTAAACACAACAAAGAGCGAATAACTAAAACTAGGGAAAGTGGAATCCAATTACATCAATGCATTCAACAATATCAAACAATTAGATGAAAATTACCTTGATTAGGAACAATCAACACATTTAACTCACTCTCGTGCAATTAAGCATGTTAATTATCCTACTAAACTAATTCACTCTCGTGCAACTAGCCTAGCAAAGGTATGGAGGAATTTAGGGCTCTCAAACAACTCACTTTCGCACAATTTATTGAAAACACAATTAAAAACATAGAATCAATTAGCTAGAAAGATTCTAATCCATTTAAGCATCATCCATACACAATAATCAAGAAACAATTTCATACTAATCACAATCAATCATTAAATTAATTAACATAACCTTCATCCATTTCCCTAGAACAAAACCTAAACTAACATGATGAACAAAAACAAGGAAAACAAGGTAAAATAATAATAAAAGCAAGAATCAAATAACTAAACTAATTAATCTACTCAAAACAACAAATAAATAAGCAAAAACAATAATAAATGAAAGCAATAAAGGTGAGAGAAAGTTAGGAAGACTCATTGAATAAATGAGAAGAAAAATCCACCAAAAATGCTTCTTCAACCTCTCAAAAACTCCATGAAAAATCCAAGCTTTCTCTCTCTAAACTAATCTAACCCTAAGAGAGAGAAAATAAAAAAGCTAAACTACTCTAATCTAATCTAGGGTGGAATTAAAAATGTTAAGTGAAAGTTATTCCCAAGTTAAGAGGAAATAACCCCAAAGGGGTATTTATAATACAAGGCTAAGAAAATAAAAGAAAAGAGAAATAATAAAAAAGAAAATAAAATAAAGTAAACAAAAGAAAAAGGAAAAGAAAAAGAAAAGGAAATAAAAATAAAATTAAAAGAAAATGAAACCCAAAATCCCCCAAATTCCCTCAACAACCCACGATCTCCCCTTCTCTTTCATTTGGCTGCTCTGTACTTCCATCATCACCATCACGCATCATCAATTATCATAATCACCACCGTCAATCCTCATCGTCATCAATCAAGCATCAATCAAGGCCGTTCAATTTTCATTAAAACTCGCGTGAGAAGCTCGTGTTTGAACCCACAATTGCGTGCCCGCACAGACATCGCACAGAGGTCTCGCAAATGCTACTGTATCATTCTGTTCTTTGGAGTCTAATTGTGTGCGCCTTCTGACAGGGCTGTGCGCCCGCGGTGGTCTGGGTTGCTGCAATTTCGAATTCGGGCCAATTGATTGCGGTTTGGTGATGCGGGGAGGAGTTGGGAGAAATCGTGGCTGCTGTAATTGGGGTTGTTGGTGAGTGTTTGACGGTGGCTGGGACTCGAATTGGGAGTTGGCGGTGGTGATTGCTGGTGGTTGCTGTTATTGTTGTGGCTGGTGGTGTGAGAATTGCGTGGTGGTTGATTGTGAGCTGAGGGAGCAGGGGAGGTGATGTTGGTGAACAGTGGTGGCTGTGATTGGTGGAGTTGCGTGGTGGTTTGGAATTGCGGGGTATTGGTGTATTGGAGGTGAGTGGTGGCTTTGAGTGGTGGAGTTGCGTGAGTGAAGCAGGGCTGATGGAGCAGGGGAGAAGCTGCTGGTGGATTTGTGGGTGAGTTGTTGTTGGTGAATGCAGGGTAGATTGCTGGTGGATTTGTGGTGTTGGGCTGCAGCTGTTGGGTGGCTGGTGTAGTGGCTGCTGTGGTGTTGCGGGGTGAAGCAGGGGAGTGAGTGGTGGCGCTGTGGCTGCGTGGTGGTTAATTGGAGGTGGTAAGGGAGTTGCGTGGGTGCTGATGATGGGAATGTTGGGGTAGGGGAGTTGGTGTTGCTGTGTGTTGTGTGTGTGTGTTGCAGAGTTGGGAGCAAGGGATTGAGGCTGGTGATGTGGTGTAGGATTAGTGAGGTGTGGTGAAGTTTAAGCTGGCAGCAACAGGGCAGCAATTTGCTTGGGAGCTTGTGCCTCGAACCTTGGACCTCGGACCTTGAACCCGATTGACCACGGACCCGAAAACACCTACAACCAAAAACAACACGATGGGAAAATTGGAAAATAAAATAAAATAAATAAAATAAGATAAATAAGGTAAAATAAAATAAAATAAAATGCTAAAACTAAAGAAATAATAAAATAAAATAAAATAAAATAAAATAAAACAAAATAAAATAAAACAAACTAGAAACTAAAATAAAATAAATAAAACGAGAGAAGCGGGAAGTTATTAACTAAAACTACAAAAATAAACTAAAAACTAATAAAAAGGGCAAAAATACACAAAATTAAGATAAAAGACGAGAATAAGAAAATAAAAGAAATAAAGGACAAATAGGGTTAAATTATTGGAAAATAAGCCGAGAAACGACTCGATAAATACCCTAAAAGTGACATAAAAGTCACTTATCAAACTCCCCCAAGCTTACCTTTTGCTCGTCCTCGAGCAAATTAACATGAAACACGGGAGAAGGAGAATGATTTATTCAAGCAAAGCTAGAACACTAAAGGAGACAAGAATGTACACTAACTCACTTTCGTAGGAATCACGGTCACTTTTAGCAACTAATGACAAGCCCTTTAAACACCCTAGATCGCCCTAGAGGACGAGTGTGCTCTCGTGAAGGTGTCCTAAGAGTTTAACCCACAACTCTAAATAAAAACCAAGGCACAGCAATAAAAAAAAGAAAAGAAAAAGAAACATAAAAAGAGAAAGCAAAACCCAAGTTCATATTTGGATAAGAGATAGGAACAAGCACCGATGGATGCAAACCTTTCTAAATACACAAATGTATGCACGTTCCAAGATGTCAATGGTTGATTGAAACATAACATATGCTAAGCATAGAGAACTAATGAGGACTCAATCCACCCTAGCCTCAACCAATCGGGCCGCGTTCTCTCCACTAGCTTCAAATCAACCCTTAAGCTAGCTTCTCATGATTCCACGAAGGAACCGGAAAAAGATAAAGAAATGAAAAACTTTGAGAAGGTAATCCCGACATCTCAACTATGAATACTCTCTCCATAGGTTGGAAGTCTATCTCCCTCCACCGTTCTTTGACCTAACCCCACTAAAGTCTAAGGGTCTTTTATTGGGTGTAACGTAAGGCTAAGGGTTAAGGCGGGGTAAAAATTTGAAAATTTTGGTGATATTTCCTAAGTGAAGCAAAAGAGTGGCCTACTCTCAAAAACAAACTCAAGAAGTCACAAAATATCAAACAAAAATACCAATAATGCCATCTCCCCCAAGCTTACTCAACACTAACACACAATATATACAAAAAAATGAAGGAACGCTCCCCCCCAAGCTTGAACGAAGCATTGTCCCCAATGCTTAAACAAGGGAAGAAAACGAAACCAAACTAAAATGTATTAGTTTTTTTTTTTTTTTTTTTTTTTTTGTGTCCTTGCCTTTTTCTAACGATGGACGGCTTTTTCTTGAAACTTCATTTGATTTTCTTAAATTGCATCTTTCTTCTCAAACTTTTTTGCATATTCTTTTCAAGCTCAACTTTCAAGACCTTACTTCAACCAATTCACAAAGTTTTCTTGCTCATGATCAACACACAAAAAAAAACTCAAACCTCACATGCCAATGCTTCACTAACTAAGAGGGTTGGTAAACATAGGCCATTAGGTTTGTAACGCGGTTTAAACAAGAGCGGGAAACATTACGCTTAAATTGGTTAATAAGTAGGTTGATGCAAAATAGAAAATCAAATTTGTAACAAAATAAAAAGAAGATAAAGAAAAATGAGAAAATGTGCCCTTTTCCTCCCTTAGAGTGGCTCGGTCACGATCTTGGGAGCTAGAGGTCAAAACAAGGATTAAGACATGCATAGTCAAGGATCCTAAATTGCCGCTCAACAAGGTGATGAAGGCTAGAACAAATGAAGCTCACAAGGGATTATAACCAAACAAATTCCAACCAAGGGTTTCAAATCCACTATAGAGAGCAACTCCATCTTACCACATTCCCGTGAACTAAGGCTTCATGGACCCCTAAAAGTTCTTAAACCGGCTACCTTAGCATATAGTATCCTAGAGTCAACCAATGACACTCTCAAACCGTGCACACATTTACCACTTAGGAAGAAAAACATTCAAGAATGCAATTCCCAAACCACAATGTCCAAAATAAGAACAAACAAAACACATTTTGCCAAAATTACCTTGAAAGTAAACAAAAATCGTTTTGGACTTTTCAAAATATAAGAAAAGACATGGAAATGCATATACTCAAGTGCATGGCATAAATAAATCAACATCCCACCAAAGCATGATAGAATACCCTCCCCCAAGCTTGAATGAGACAATATACTCAAACATAAACCAAATAATCCATGGGAGGGGAAAAGAAAGAAATCAACCCAACAAACCAACACGTGTCCAACGAGTCACCAACCATTAGAAAAAGAGCTTAGAAAGATATTACCGGATATTGGTGGGTGTAAATACCCGCAAATGAACCAATTTAACCTTTCAAAGCCGATTTCCTTTTGAATTGAATCTCAATTTCCATATGCTAGCAAAAATAGGCATCAAACTTCCTTAATTCTTGATCCAAACCAATGCATAAGTGTATATCAAGTCATGTACCTAGCAAAAGGCACACAAATATTTCCATGAGAGAAAATCTAATCTAAAAAGAAAGGAAAATGAAAGCAATAAAAACCTCGGGTTACTTCCCGAGAAAAGCTTGTTTAACGTCCAAGCGAGACCGCTCTAGTAAATAATATTGCAATGAACGCAAGAGCTTATCAAATGTACTACTACACATTTCGTATGATAACAAGTAGGCAAATGAAGGGAGGAGAACGTGCAACAAGATTATTGCACGTAAGTGAGGAGGAAGATGCCAAAAGAAGGAAGAAAAATCAAAAGAAAAAACAAGAAAATAAGAAGAGAAAGAAGAAGAAGAATAAGAAAAAGAATAAAAAGGCAAAACCTCCTCTAAATCTTTTTGGGTGGCACAATCACCCATTTCCTCAATAATCGGAGGATGAGAAGGAAGAGTCTTATCAAAGAAGAGAGGGTCCTCAATAGGCTCTTTGACAAAAGGGGGGAGGAACATAGGATAGTAGGGGATGTGGTCAAATTTCCTTAAGAAAGGAACATGAGGAAGGGGAGGAGAAACAAAGGTCTCACAAAGCCTCACATCACCAATGAGGGCATGAAAATCAATCATAGAAACCTCAAAAGAACACTCATGACTCACATCTCCCTCAAACAAAAACTCTCCAATAGAAACAACCTCATCCTCCTCTCTATCACAACGATGAACAACAACTCCCTCAAGATCCTCAAAGCCTAGAGTCTCTAACCCATGCATGAAAGGATAAAGGTTTCTCTCAAACTTATCCCTTTCCCATGAAGCATTGCCAATGAAGTCTCTCAAAAGGCTATAATGCTTTGTTACACCTTCAACAAACATACTAGCTATATCCTCAAAAGAATCCAAAGATTCATGGATAGAAGGGTCACAAACATGCAAAGTAGACTCATCAAGATGGGGAAGGGGGTTGGAATCCTCAAAATCGACATTTTCTTCATTCTCAACTCTTCCACCATCACTCAAGGGACTCTCAATCTCTCTTGATCGCTCAAACTCATCATCATCATCCTCATGAACTCCCTCATTCAAAATGGAAGATGGCTTAGTCACATCCTCACCATGGGAAGCTCTCAAAGGGGGTAAATAAGGGGAAGGATGGCACTCAAGCTCGAATGGGGAATGAAAAGGATCAAAATCCTCTCATCACAAGAAAATCTCTCCTCACCTTTACACCCATGGCCCACATCATCCTCAAAAACACTCTCACACTCCAAATGAGGTGCCTCACATCCATTTACATCAACCATAGCACTCATCACTTGGGCAAGCCTCACTTCTCTCAGTTTTTGTTCCTCTTGAAACTCTTGGAGTTGTTGGGTGAGATATTGCATTTGAGAAAGAATTCGGGGAGTAATGTTATCGGGTTGAGGTTCATGATCAAAATCAAATTGCATATTATCAAAATTAGCACAAAACTCATCACAATGAGCATAAGAGGGGAGGGGGTCAACATGCATACATGGATCATCACAAGGCACATTAGAAGTATCAAGAGAATTCATGCAAAAATTAAAAGAATCTTGACATTGAGAATCTAAACAAGAAACATTACATTTTCTATCATAAGAATCTCTAGCAAGCCAAGTGAAGAAATTCCAAGCATCATGCATAGACAAATGACGGAATATACCATTGTGCATATTCTCAACCATACCCCTAGTATACTCATTCCTGCCCCAATAAGCTATACCACAAGCATCACTAAGAGAACACCCACGGTAACTAAGGAAACCATCTAATCTATCAAAGTACGCGTAAAAGGGTTCATCATCAAATTGAGGAAAAGATAAGCATGCCATTTTTATACAAAGAACAAAGAAAAGCAAACAAAAATCAAATAATATACAAGAATCTAGCTCATCTAATCAACACAAACTAATGAACGCCTTAGTCCCCGGCAACGGCGCCAAAATTTGATCGGGCTAGGATAGGTCGTTGGTCTACTAACCCTAATCAAATTAGAAATTTATAATCCTAAACTACCCTAATACGAGTATAGGGGTAAGTAAAGGGTCGAACCCAAAAGGACTAAGTGTATCAATCTATGCTAATTAGACTACTAGGAAAGCTTGTGAGATAGAAAGAGGTTAAACTAAACACAACAAAGAGCGAATAACTAAAACTAGGGAAAGTGGAATCCAATTACATCAATGCATTCAACAATATCAAACAATTAGATGAAAATTACCTTGATTAGGAACAATCAACACATTTAACTCACTCTCGCGCAATTAAGCATGTTAATTATCCTACTAAACTAATTCACTCTCGTGCAACTAGCCTAGCAAAGGTATGGAGGAATTTAGGGCTCTCAAACAACTCACTTTCGCACAATTTATTGAAAACACAATTAAAAACATAGAATCAATTAGCTAGAAAGATTCTAATCCATTTAAGCATCATCCATACACAATAATCAAGAAACAATTTCATACTAATCACAATCAATCATTAAATTAATTAACATAACCTTCATCCATTTCCCTAGAACAAAACCTAGACTAACATGATGAACAAAAACAAGGTAAAATAATAATAAAAGCAAGAATCAAATAACTAAACTAATTAATCTACTCAAAACAACAAATAAATAAGCAAAAACAATAATAAATGAAAGCAATAAAGGTGAGAGAAAGTTAGGAAGACTCATTGAATAAATGAGAAGAAAAATCCACCAAAAATGCTTCTTCAACCTCTCAAAAACTCCATGAAAAATCCAAGCTTTCTCTCTCTAAACTAATCTAACCCTAAGAGAGAGAAAATAAAGGAGTTAAACTACTCTAATCTAATCTAGGGTGGAATTAAAAATGTTAAGTGAAAGTTATTCCCAAGTTAAGAGGAAATAACCCCAAAGGGGTATTTATAATACAAGGCTAAGAAAATAAAAGAAAAGAGAAATAATAAAAAAGAAAATAAAATAAAGTAAACAAAAGAAAAAGGAAAAGAAAAAGAAAAGGAAATAAAAATAAAATTAAAAGAAAATGAAACCCAAAATCCCCCAAATTCCCTCAGCAACCCACGATCTCCCCTTCTCTTTCATTTGGCTGCTCTGTACTTCCATCATCACCATCACACATCATCAATTATCATAATCACCACCGTCAATCCTCATCGTCATCAATCAAGCATCAATCAAGGCCGTTCAATTTTCATTAAAACTCGCGTGAGAAGCTCGTGATTGAACCCACAATTGCGTGCCCGCACAGACATCGCACATAGGTCTCGCAAATGCTACTGTATCATTCTGTTCTTTGGAGTCCAATTGTGTGCGCCTTCTGACAGGGTTGTGCGCCCGCGGTGGTCTGGGTTGCTGCAATTTCGAATTCGGGCCAATTGATTGCGGTTTGGTGATGCGGGGAGGAGTTGGGAGAAATCGTGGCTGCTGTAATTGGGGTTGTTGGTGAGTGTTTGACGGTGGCTGGGACTCGAATTGGGAGTTGGCGGTGGTGATTGCTGGTGGTTGCTGTTATTGTTGTGGCTGGTGGTGTGAGAATTGCGTGGTGGTTGATTGTGAGCTGAGGGAGCAGGGGAGGTGATGTTGGTGAACAGTGGTGGCTGTGATTGGTGGAGTTGCGTGGTGGTTTGGAATTGCGGGGTATTGGTGTATTGGAGGTGAGTGGTGGCTTTGAGTGGTGGAGTTGCGTGAGTGAAGCAGGGCTGATGGAGCAGGGAAGAAGCTGCTGGTGGATTTGTGGGTGAGTTGTTGGTGAATGCAGGGTAGATTGCTGGTGGATTTGTGGTGTTGTGCTGCAGCTGTTGGGTGGCTGGTGTAGTGGCTGCTGTGGTGTTGCGGGGTGAAGCAGGGGAGTGAGTGGTGGCGCTGTGGCTGCGTGGTGGTTAATTGGAGGTGGTAAGGGAGTTGCGTGGGTGCTGATGATGGGAATGTTGGGGTAGGGGAGTTGGTGTTGCTGTGAGTTGTGTGTGTGTGTTGCTGAGTTGGGAGCAAGGGATTGAGGCTGGTGATGTGGTGTAGGATTAGTGAGGTGTGGTGAAGTTTAAGCTGGCAGCAACAGGGCAGCAATTTGCTTGGGAGCTTGTGCCTCGAACCTTGGACCTCGGACCTTGAACCCGATTGACCACGGACCCGAAAACACCTACAACCAAAAACAACACGATGGGAAAATTGGAAAATAAAATAAAATAAATAAAATAAGATAAATAAGGTAAAATAAAATAAAATAAAATGCTAAAACTAAAGAAATAATAAAATAAAATAAAATAAAATAAAATAAAACAAAATAAAATAAAACAAACTAGAAACTAAAATAAAATAAATAAAACGAGAGAAGCGGGAAGTTATTAACTAAAACTACAAAAATAAACTAAAAACTAATAAAAAGGGCAAAAATACACAAAATTAAGATAAAAGAAGAGAATAAGAAAATAAAAGAAATAAAGGACAAATAGGGTTAAATTATTGGAAAATAAGCCGAGAAACGACTCGATAAATACCCTAAAAGGGACATAAAAGTCACTTATCAAACTCCCCCAAGCTTACCTTTTGCTCGTCCTCGAGCAAATTAACATGAAACACGGGAGAAGGAGAATGATTTATTCAAGCAAAGCTAGAACACTAGAGGAGACAAGAATGTACACTAACTCACTTTCGTAGGAATCACGGTCACTTTTAGCAACTAATGACAAGCCCTTTAAACCCCTAGATCGCCCTAGAGGACGAGTGTGCTCTCGTGAAGGTGTCCTAAGAGTTTAACCCACAACTCTAAATAAAAACCAAGGCACGGCAATAAAAAAAAGAAAAGAAAAAGAAACATAAAAAGAGAAAGCAAAACACAAGTTCATATTTGGATAAGAGATAGGAACAAGCACCGATGGATGCAAACCTTTCTAAATACACAAATGTATGCACGTTCCAAGATGTCAATGGTTGATTGAAACATAACATATGCTAAGCATAGAGAACTAATGAGGACTCAATCCACCCTAGCCCCAACCAATCGAGCCGCGTTCTCTCCACTAGCTTCAAATCAACCCTTAAGCTAGCTTCTCATGATTCCACGAAGGAACCGGAAAAAGATAAAGAAATGAAAAACTTTGAGAAGGTAATCCTGACATCTCAACTATGCATACTCTCTCCATAGGTTTGAAGTCTATCTCCCTCCACCGTTTTTTGACCTAACCCCACTAAAGTCTAAGGGTCTTTTATTGGGTGTAACGTAAGGCTAAGGGTTAAGGCGGGGTAAAAATTTGAAAATTTTGGTGATATTTCCTAAGTGAAGCAAAAGAGTGGCCTACTCTCAAAAACAAACTCAAGAAGTCACAAAATATCAAACAAAAATACCAATAATGCCATCTCCCCCAAGCTTACTCAACACTAACACACAATATATACAAAAAAATGAAGGAACGCTCCCCCCCAAGCTTGAACGAAGCATTGTCCCCAATGCTTAAACAAGGGAAGAAAACGAAACCAAACTAAAATGTATTAGTTTTTTTTTTTTTTTTTTTTTTTTTTTTTTTTTTTGTGTCCTTGCCTTTTTCTAACGATGGACGGCTTTTTCTTGAAACTTCATTTGATTTTCTTGAATTGCATCTTTCTTCTCAAACTTTTTTGCATATTCTTTTCAAGCTCAACTTTCAAGACCTTACTTCAACCAATTCACAAAGTTTTCTTGCTCATGATCAACACACAAAAAAAAACTCAAACCTCACATGCCAATGCTTCACTAACTAAGAGGGTTGGTAAACATAGGCCATTAGGTTTGTAACGCGGTTTAAACAAGAGCGGGAAACATTAGGCTTAAATTGGTTAATAAGTAGGTTGATGCAAAATAGAAAATCAAATTTGTAACAAAATAAAAAGAAGATAAAGAAAAATGAGAAAATGTGCCCTTTTTCTCCCCTAGAGTGGCTCGGTCATGATCTTGGGAGCTAGAGGTCAAAACAAGGATTAAGACATGCATAGTCAAGGATCCTAAATTGCCGCTCAACAAGGTGATGAAGGCTAGAACAAATGAAGCTCACAAGGGATTATAACCAAACAAATTCCAACCAAGGGTTTCAAATCCACTATAGAGAGCAACTCCATCTTACCACATTCCCGTGAACTAAGGCTTCATGGACCCCTAAAAGTTCTTAAACCGGCTACCTTAGCATATAGTATCCTATAGTCAACCAATGACACTCTCAAACCGTGCACACATTTACCACTTAGGAAGAAAAACATTCATGAAAGCAATTCCCAAAACACAATGTCTAAAATAAGAACAAACAAAACACATTTTGCCAAAATTACCTTGAAAGTAAACAAAAATCTTTTTGGACTTTTCAAAATATAAGAAAAGACATGGAAATGCATATACTCAAGTGCATGGCATAAATAAATCAACATCCCACCAAAGCATGATAGAATACCCTCCCCCAAGCTTGAATGAGACAATATACTCAAACATAAACCAAATAATCCATGGGAGGGGAAAAGAAAGAAATCAACCCAACAAACCAACACGTGTCCAACGAGTCACCAACCATTAGAAAAAGAGCTAAGAAAGATATTACCGGATATTAGTGGGTGTAAATACCCGCAAATGAACCAATTTAACCTTTCAAAGCCCATTTCCTTTTGAATTGAATCTCAATTTCCATATGCTAGCAAAAATAGGCATCAAACTTCCTTAATTCTTGATCCAAACCAATGCATAAGTGTATATCAAGTCATGTACCTAGAAAAAGGCACACAAACATTTCCATGAGAGAAAATCTAATCTAAAAAGAAAGGAAAATGAAAGCAATAAAAACCTCGGGTTACTTCCCGAGAAAGGCTTGTTTAACGTCCAAGCGAGACCGCTCTAGTAAATAATATTGCAACGAACGCAAGAGCTTATCAAATGCACTACTACACATTTCGTATGATAACAAGTAGGCAAATGAAGGGAGGAGAACGTGCAACAAGATTATTGCACGTAAGTGAGGAGGAAGATGCCAAAAGAAGGAAGAAAAATCAAAAGAAAAAACAAGAAAATAAGAAGAGAAAGAAGAAGAAGAATAAGAAAAAGAATAAAAAGGCAAAACCTCCTCAAAATCTTTTTGGGTGGCACAATCACCCATTTCCTCAATAATCGGAGGATGAGAAGGAAGAGTCTCATCAAAGAAGAGAGGGTCCTCAATAGGCTCTTTGACAAAAGGGGGGAGAAACATAGGATAGTAGGGGATGTGGTCAAATTTCCTTGAGAAAGGAACATGAGGAAGGGGAGGAGAAACAATGGTCTCACAAAGCCTCACATCACCAATGAGGGCATGAAAATCAATCATAGAATCCTCAAAAGAACACTCATGACTCACATCTCCCTCAAACAAAAACTCTCCAATAGAAACAACCTCATCCTCCTCTCTATCACAACGATGAACAACAACTCCCTCAAGATCCTCAAAGCCTAGAGTCTCTAACCCATGCATGAAAGGATAAAGGTTTCTCTCAAACTTATCCCTTTCCCATGAAGCATTGCCAATGAACTCTCTCAAAAGGCTATAATGCTTTGTTACACCTTCAACAAACATACTAGCCATATCCTCAAAAGAATCCAAAGATTCATGGATAGAAGGGTCACTCACATCCTCACCATGGGAAGCTCTCAAAGGTGGTAAATAAGGGGAAGGATGGCACTTAAGCTCGAATGGGGAATGAAAAGGATCAAAATCCTCTCATCACAAGAAAATCTCTCCTCACCTTTACACCCATGGCCCACATCATCCTCAAAAACACTCTCACACTCCAAATGAGGTGCCTCACATCCATTTACATCAACCATAGCACTCATCACTTGGGCAAGCCTCACTTCTCTCAATTTTTGTTCCTCTTGAAGCTCTTGGATTTGTTGGGTGAGATATTGCATTTGAGAAAGAATTTGGGGAGTAATGTTATGGGGTTGAGGTTCATGATCAAAATCAAATTGCATATTATCAAAATTAGCACAAACCTCATCACAATGAGCATAAGAGGGGAGGGGGTCAACATGCATACATGGATCATCACAAGGCACATTAGAAGTATCTCTAGCAAGCCAAGTGAAGAAATTCCAAGCATCATGCATAGACAAATGACGGAATATATCATTGTGCATATTCTCAACCATACCCCTAGTATACTCATTCATGCCCCAATAAGCTATACCACAAGCATCACTAAGAGAACACCCATGGTAACTAAGGAAACCATCTAATCTATCAAAGTACGCGTAAAAGGGTTCATCATCAAATTGAGGAAAAGATAAGCATGCCATTTTTATACAAAGAACAAAGAAAACAAACAAAAATCAAATAATATACAAGAATCTAGCTCATCTAATCAACACAAACTAATGAACGCCTTAGTCCCCGGCAACGACGCCAAAATTTGATCGGGCTAGGATAGGTCGTTGGTCTACTAACCCTAATCAAATTAGAAATTTATAATCCTAAACTACCCTAATACGAGTATAGGGGTAAGTAAAGGGTCGAACCCAAAAGGACTAAGTGTATCAATCTATGCTAATTAGACTACTAGGAAAGCTTGTGAGATAGAAAGAGGTTAAACTAAACACAACAAAGAGCGAATAACTAAAACTAGGGAAAGTGGAATCCAATTACATCAATGCATTCAACAATATCAAACAATTAGATGAAAATTACCTTGATTAGGAACAATCAACACATTTAACTCACTCTCGCGCAATTAAGCATGTTAATTATCCTACTAAACTAATTCACTCTCGTGCAACTAGCCTAGCAAAGGTATGGAGGAATTTAGGGCTCTCAAACAACTCACTTTCGCACAATTGATTGAAAACACAATTAAAAACATAGAATCAATTAGCTAGAAAGATTCTAATCCATTTAAGCATCATCCATACACAATAATCAAGAAACAATTTCATACTAATCACAATCAATCATTAAATTAATTAACATAACCTTCATCCATTTCCCTAGAACAAAACCTAAACTAACATGATGAACAAAAACAAGGAAAACAAGGTAAAATAATAATAAAAGCAAGAATCAAATAACTAAACTAATTAATCTACTCAAAACAACAAATAAATAAGCAAAAACAATAATAAATGAAAGCAATAAAGGTGAGAGAAAGTTAGGAAGACTCATTGAATAAATGAGAAGAAAAATCCACCAAAAATGCTTCTTCAACCTCTCAAAAACTCCATGAAAAATCCAAGCTTTCTCTCTCTAAACTAATCTAACCCTAAGAGAGAGAAAATAAAAGAGTTAAACTACTCTAATCTAATCTAGGGTGGAATTAAAAATGTTAAGTGAAAGTTATTCCCAAGTTAAGAGGAAATAACCCCAAAGGGGTATTTATAATACAAGGCTAAGAAAATAAAAGAAAAGAGAAATAATAAAAAAGAAAATAAAATAAAGTAAACAAAATAAAAAGGAAAAGAAAAAGAAAAGGAAATAAAAATAAAATTAAAAGAAAATGAAACCCAAAATCCCCCAAATTCCCTCAGCAACCCACGATCTCCCCTTCTCTTTCATTTGGCTGCTCTGTACTTCCATCATCACCATCACGCATCATCAATTATCATAATCACCACCGTCAATCCTCATCGTCATCAATCAAGCATCAATCAAGGCCGTTCAATTTTCATTAAAACTCGCGTGAGAAGCTCGTGATTGAACCCACAATTGCGTGCCTGCACAGACATCGCACAGAGGTCTCGCAAATGCTACTGTATCATTCTGTTCTTTGGAGTCCAATTGTGTGCGCCTTCTGACAGGGCTGTGCGCCCGCGGTGGTCTGGGTTGCTGCAATTTCGAATTCGGGCCAATTGATTGCGGTTTGGTGATGCGGGGAGGAGTTGGGAGAAATCGTGGCTGCTGTAATTGGGGTTGTTGGTGAGTGTTTGACGGTGGCTGGGACTCGAATTGGGAGTTGGCGGTGGTGATTGCTGGTGGTTGCTGTTATTGTTGTGGCTGGTGGTGTGAGAATTGAGTGGTGGTTGATTGTGAGCTGAGGGAGCAGGGGAGGTGATGTTGGTGAACAGTGGTGGCTGTGATTGGTGGAGTTGCGTGGTGGTTTGGAATTGCGGGGTATTGGTGTATTGGAGGTGAGTGGTGGCTTTGAGTGGTGGAGTTGCGTGAGTGAAGCAGGGCTGATGGAGTAGGGGAGAAGCTGCTGGTGGATTTGTGGGTGAGTTGTTGTTGGTGAATGCAGGGTAGATTGCTGGTGGATTTGTGGTGTTGGGCTGCAGCTGTTGGGTGGCTGGGTTAGTGGCTGCGGTGGTGTTGCGGGGTGAAGCAGGGGAGTGAGTGGTGGCGCTGTGGCTGCGTGGTGGTTAATTGGAGGTGGTAAGGGAGTTGCGTGGGTGCTGATGATGGGAATGTTGGGGTAGGGGAGTTGGTGTTGCTGTGAGTTGTGTATGTGTGTTGCTGAGTTGGGAGCAAGGGATTGAGGCTGGTGATGTGGTGTAGGATTAGTGAGGTGTGGTGAAGTTTAAGCTGGCAGCAACAGGGCAGCAATTTGCTTGGGAGCTTGTGCCTCGAACCTTGGACCTCGGACCTTGAACCCGATCGACCACGGACCCGAAAACACCTACAACCAAAAACAACACGATGGGAAAATTGGAAAATAAAATAAAATAAATAAAATAAGATAAATAAAGTAAAATAAAATAAAATAAAATAAAATGCTAAAACTAAAGAAATAATAAAATAAAATAAAATAAAATAAAAGAAAATAAAATAAAACAAACTAGAAACTAAAATAAAATAAATAAAACGAGAGAAGCGGGAAGTTATTAACTAAAACTACAAAAATAAACTAAAAACTAATAAAAAGAGCAAAAATACACAAAATTAAGATAAAAGACGAGAAACGACTCGATAAATACCCTAAAAGTGACATAAAAGTCACTTATGACCTGCACGCGTTTTATCATTTTAGGGCAGCTATTGCACCGCGACACGGTATTATGTACTGTGTCACGGCACGTTTTTCCGTGTCGCGGCAACCCCTGCCGTGTCACGGCAACCTCCGCCGTGTCACGATGCCCCAAATTAGGGTTTTTATCTTTTCTAGGGTTCTGTCTGATCCTCTACTCATTTCCTCTATAAATACCCCCCTTCTTTCTGCTGTTCGGGGCACCAAAAATCATTCTTTCTCTCCTTACACCAAAACTCATTCTCTTCTCCCTCTTTAGCCTAAACACTAGCCACCATATTCTTTCATAATACTTCTCCTAAGCACTCCAAGGAGTTCATACTTAACCCAAGGTTATGTCCTTAAACCAAGGCGTGAAAGGTACAAATAACTGAGGGTTTGGACCAAATCAACTCTACATTTATTTAATTCAATTTCCATTTGATTAATATTTTTATTGAAGTCACTAAAAATTTATTCATGATGTAACAATTTTAAGGAACGCGTGTAACGTGAGTATTTAATTAATTTAATTACTTATTTTATTTTTATATTGCTAGTATCATGATTAGGTTAATTTATATTTTATTTGACTAACGTTATTATGGTTGAATTGCTTCCAATATTCATGTTTATTCTGTTATATTATTGATCACGATATTATATGTTAAAGGGAATATGTAATCGAAAATCACGCTTAATAAGATAATTTGAACGACCGGCTTAGGTTCCTTTTTAATCTTGTTGTTTAATTGAAGTGATCACAATATTTTAGAATTATATGTTGCATTAATATTCAACCAATTTAGCATAATAATAGTTTGGAGCGAATTGAATATTTTGTTTGCATGCCTTTGAGATCGCAGGAATCACTTTTCACTATAAGAATCGAGTAGAGGCCAATACGACGAATGTGACTTATTGACTCACTTCGTACCATCATCTCCGATCCTCCTTTCGTGGTTCCGAACCATATGGAGTTAGTAATCTCATGGATTATGAATGGGGTGTAACCTTCACGGGTCAATCGTTGTTGCCTATCGTTGTCCCTTTATTCGTGGTTTACAAGTTACTTAAAAACTTGTTGGCGGCTCCCTACTTTATTTGTCCCTAATCGTATACGTTAATTCCCACTTCCTGTGAGTGCCAAGCATATTTACACATGCTTAATGTAGGCGCATTTCAAACGACGCTTACAATTTGGCGACTCCACTAGGGAAGATTCTTGGTTATTTATCGATTTGAGTGATCGGTATTTAATTAAGATGAGTGGATGAGACTTGAAAGATTCTTGAAAATATTCCTGTGATTAAATTGGTATTTTTGCATATGCTTAGACGTTTTAACGTCGTATTTCAAGTCTGTCCCGTAGGAAAAATTGGATAACCAGGTCGTAAACGAAGAAAATAGGGGTACCAGTCAGATTTCCTGACTGTCGCGCCACGGCAGAGCTTGCCGTGTCACGACACAGGGCACCGTGACGCGGTGTCCGGCACCATGACATGGTAGATTCTGTCGTGTCACGGCAGTCTTGAAATCCTTCCAGTGGCCTTATTTCTTTTATCACAATCAGCTTCCTTCGATTTTTCTGATAAAAATGTGTGTGTTCTACATACGTCTTAGCCCCGAGGGATTTAAGCTCTATCAACCCAAAAATGCTCATGGCAATAAGGGTTCATCCGAATTATTAAATCCACCCAAACCATGGAGTCGAGTTCGATTTCCTCACGAACTCGCGGAGCCGCCCGTTGGCATACACCCTCAAGGGAGGCTGCCTTGCTAACGCGTCCAAACTCTTAACCATGGTACCCTTTTGACACCAAATAAACTTGACCATAGTGGAACATAGAACTTGACCTTAGGTTGCGAACTCTCCTTTGCATCATTGTGCCTACGTGCCCTATGTGTGATGGCTTTGATCTTAACCTTAACGAGTTTTCTTTATCTATGGTGGTTTATTTTATGACTAGCTAATGCCAATGGACCGTACTCACTTAGTAATTAGCGCAAACACTAAAATAAAAAAAAATCTGAAAAAAACACAAAAACACATCACCGTGCCACGGCAAAAATGTCGTGTCACGACAATCAGTGCCGCGTCACGGCAATTAGTGACGTGTCACGGCAGGTTGTACCGCGACACGGTACAATTCGCCGTGTCACAGTGCCTAGGGAATAAGTCAAGTCAACTTTTTTTAGTCTTCCGTGCTAATTTGGTCCTCTCGTCAGTCATTTTGGTTACTGTTCACATGTCTAGCCATACGATCATACCACGAGTCTTATAATATCACTAACACACTCACGAGTCAAGTATAGTCCACACACTTTCTTTATGTTCCGACTCGAGTCGTGCAGAATGTCGTTTATGATCGTATACTAGGTTCATGGACCCTTTTTTTTTCTTTTCGTCATAATAAAAAAAAATGAGTGGAGTTTTTTCTAACCTGTTTTCAAATGTCTATTTTTCCCTTCCTTTCCTATCTTGAGCAACGAGTCAAACGATTAAGTGATTTGTTTTATTTCACAGTACTTGGTCAAGGAGCAGGGGTAGATTAATACAGTTCGAGTCATTACCACAACAATCTCTTAAATCTAAGAGGCGTTCAAAGAGAACTTCGCCATCTCCACATTACTTATCACCTTTAAACTACTTTCAGTTCGTTCCAATGGCCACTAAGGAAGATATTGAGAAAATCAACAAATCCATCGAGACATTGTCTGCCATGATGAAAACCCTTACCTCTAGGGTTACTACCATGGAACAAAACAAGGTCACTGTTTCTACCCTTGACAAATTGAAGGAATAGATGAGTAAGATTTCTGAGGATTTCACTTATGTGGAATAGCCTCCCACTCCTTTAGATGTGAAAGACAGGCTCCTTGACAAGTTCTCCACTACTGATATTCCAAAGTTCAAGCCTACTGACAATCCAATATTCCATTTGAAGGCGTTCTCTGCAACCATGGATCTTAAGGGATTGGACGTAACACTCTTCCCTATGGTGTTCCCTTTCTCCTTAGAGCATGCTTGCCAACAATGGTTTTATTCCCTAGATGCCAAGCGTACTGCCACTCGGCAAGATGTCACCGACAGTTTCAGGAATCGTTACAAGTGTAACATTCAAACCAAAACTTCTGAATGTGAACTCTCCATTCTCAAACAGAAAGAGAATGAAGACTTCACCGCTTATCTGAACAGGTGGAGGGAAACGGCTTCACTTTTGGTAGATCCTCCCAAAGAAAGAGAGATGGTTCGCCTCTTCATCCAAAATCCGACTCACAAGTATAGGGAACATCTCAAATTTCTTTCACTAAATAATTTCAAAACTGTATATGACATTGGCATCAATATCGAGGACAAGCTAATAAAGACTGCTGGTAGTAACAATAATAACACTTGAGAAAACAAGAAGAACGACCTTCCTTCTTCTTCGTCTTCTAAGCACGAAAATACTACCAACAATATAAGCCAAGTTGATCTCAATGAAGTGTTAGCTCTTGATGCTCCATTGCCCAAGAAAAAGAGAACTTAAACACCTTTAGGAATGACTTATGATGCGGCCTTTGATCGCCTCTATAGTCAAGGCTTGATCCCACCTATTAGGCCATCTCCAGAGCCAAAACCTGAAGAAAGGAGCGCCAAATGAAATCCCAATGCCCATTGCAAGTACCATCAAGGAAGGGGTCACTCTACTGAACAATGCTGGAATTTGAAGGACGCCATTCAAGACTTAGTAGTTGCCAACAAACTTCCCGTCCCTCCAGGTGGTAAGAAGTGACAAGCAGCAATGAAGACAAGGCGTACGGCGAGCCCTTCGCGCGAGATTTCATGATTTCTTCTTTTTATTAGTTTCTCTTTCCCCAATTCAAGTCTAGCATAGATTTCCTTTTCTGTAATCTGATAATTTTGTTATTTTATTCACCATTTTCATCAACAAATTGAGTATTCTTTACATCTCAATCATTTTCAAAAAAAAAAAAAGAAAAAAAAAAACCAATTTCCGAACCGAACACAAGGTACAACAATGATTTGAGGCACCATTGAAACCCGTTTTTTCCACTAACCATTCAAACATACACTCCATTTCTTGACACTGTAGGGAATATTTCAAGCCATTAACCCCAAGCTTGAACCCCACTGTGATCATACACTTAAGCATGGTGGCGTACAAAGGGAAGGAAGCTAGAGCAAAAGAGTCGCCAACAAGTTTTAGGAACTTGTAAACCGTTCACAGGGTGAAGGTTACACCCCTTAACGATCCAGGAGATCGTCAACTCCAAAAGGTCTTGAACAAAATAGGGTTCGAGGATGAAGGTACAAATCCAACCTAAAAGAAATTGAACCTGCCCTAAAAAGGCCTCTACTTTATTCTACTCGTATTTATGTGCGCTTTCTGACTAACATGCAATCAATAGGTTAACCCTAAATCTGTTTATCTATGTTGGTTGAATATAATGCACAAGTAAAACAATTATTGGCGATCACTTGAATTATAATCATATTAACCCTAAACAAGATTATTAATTATCTTATTAAGCGTGATTACAAGTACAAATTCCCTTTAAACCTACAAGAGAGGGCGTGATCAAGCAATAACAATAAATAAGCATCAAACAACAATCATCATAATTATAATCATAATAACAATCATAATTAAAATAATCATGTTAAAGCATAATATTATTAGCAAGATCCTAGGCATGATACTAACAAGATTAATAACAAACCCTAGCATGTCACTAAACAATAAAAATCAAAGCTTTAGCCCTAACATGATACTAACATGATATTGATATGATATTAGAAAGCATAGGAAGCACCCTAAACATGATACTAGAAAGCAATAAAGACATCCTAACATGATACTAGGAATAAATAAATAATAAACATGCTTTCTATAAGAATAGAGCAATAAGATTACATACTTTGATGCCTCGTACCTCTTTCTAATGACAAAATACACTCGTTAGTAACTTCAAGGAAAATAATAAACAAAACAATCAAATTAAATAATTGAAATTGAGATTTGGGACCAAACCCTCAGAAATTATAACCTTTCACGTCTAGGGCGAAGACAACTTCGAACTCGGCTAGGTGTGTCTAGACCTCGTGTATGCGGAATTGTATTTGTGAAAAGCTAGAGAGATGAGAGCTTTGAGAAAATTTAGAGAATAGATTGATTGTTGATGATGATTGACGGTTGTTGTAGATGAATGAAAATGGAGGTTTAGGACCCTATTTATAAGAAAACAGTCCGGAAATAGTTAGAATTTGATAAGGAATAAAACTCCACACTGTCGCCGCAAAACCAACCTTGTCGCTTGGCGACAAGCTCTGTCGCGTAGCGACAGGCCTGTCGTTTGGCGACAGCCTGGATTCCTACGCGCTTTCAAACACGGAGTCCACTTATCAATCAAAATTGACTTGTAAAGTCCGTATGAAAACTGAAATCGTATTTTTCATAAAATAATATTTTATTCCAAGTAAAACTTATCAAACTATAATTATTAATTCTAATTTTATTAAGACTTAAAAGAACCTTCTAGAGAATTCTAGAAGACTATAATTAATTCTAATATCTTTAGGAATAATAATTAACATTGGGCCCTCCACTAGATCATCAAGCCGCATGTAAAGATCAAACCGGGCCCAGTTTAGTATTTTGGCCATAACTTCCTCAGTATTCATCGGAATTGGGCTTATAATATATAGTTGGAAAGCTCTTTGCGAGCCCCATCCAACTACACTATTATTAGACCCTTGTCGTGGACCAAACTAAACTGGATTGGCTGTTTTTATAAAATAGAGTTGTTTTTCGAAAACATAAAGAAAGAATTTTTAATAAAAAACCAACCGCAACACCCGACCTTTCACACTTTCACTTCGTTCGATAATCAAATGACATGAAAGGTATTCATCACTGGGTTTGATTTTGGGGAGACACATTTGGGTGTCTACAGACACATCCACTTTTAGCCTCGTCTAACGTTTGGCCTTCATTTTTTCAACCCACATTCACCTAACCTTGGGATGGGAAGGTGTGCAATTTGTGTAACATTCAAAAAGAAAGTTCAAATAAAAAAAAGAATAAGTAAATAAAAAAGAATGTCTAAAGGCAAGTGTTCCAATGTCTTGGACACGAACGCGTCTCGAATTGCGTCTTTCATTGAGTGCTTGGTACCGTGCCTGAGAAGCATGAATGCTAAGTGAGTGATGGACCGCATGATCCGAGATTGCCTACATTGTTTCAAAAGAATAAAAAAAAGAGAGAGAAAAGAAATCCAAAAAAAAAAATGCTGAAAATAAAACTTGCAAAGTCCAATACACAATTGCATATCTTGGGGGCTTCTTTTGGGTCTTGAGCCTTTTTACCCTTTCTTCTTCACCTATTAGCTTAACCACATTACAACCCATGAAAGACCTCTTTGAGGTGTACATACACTTGTGCAAAGTTCGGTTAGATCTACGTTCGGCCTGATTCCTAACGGATCGTAGGCAACCTCACATTGAGGTGCGGCCACATTCATATACATGATCGAGTCGAAGAAAATTCATTGCTTATCCCTATGACCCTATCCATCTAGAGCTAGACTTGGGGGCTTGAACCCACATCATTTAGCCTACCTAGCCTAAAGGGTCACCATTTCGACTCTTCTCACATCTCTTTCCATCACCATAGCTATTGCAGCTTCATCTTAGTATCACTTTCACACATTTCTTTCACACATACATAGCCATATCATCTTTCCCTTAGGAACCCTTTATCATGAAATCTTGTTTCCCTACCGCGCATGCTTCATCATCATTCAAGACAACATTCATTAGAATAAATATTATATGTACTTGCTTAGCTACCTTACCTGAGCAATGTTCAATGTTTTACGCATCGCATAATGTGCTGAGCAACATTTATATATCAATGATTTGTAATCATACAAAGCATATCGTGCTTAGCTCCTTAACCTAAGCAACGTTCATTATGTAACACTCACTTCATCTATATACGTGCTTAGCTTCCAAACCTAAGTGATGTTCAAGATCATTTCTTTACACCATATATGATGCTTAGCTCCATGACCTAAGTTCATTCATCCATCGTGTCACATGATATAATTGTCCTTAGCCTCCTGGCCTAAGAACATGCATCATGCATACATTATTTTCAAGATAAGCAATTCAATCCATACAATTTCATTTCGTCTTGCTCAACGAGGAAGTTCAAAACTTCTTTCCCTTTTTCATGTATTTTCTTTTGAGGAAGTTCAAAAACTTTTTCAAAATTTTTTCATCAAGGGAAAGTCAAAAATAAAACTTTTTTTTCACGTCTTTCTTTTTCGAAAGAAAGTCGGTACCCTCCACTCATGACAAAAATGATGGAAATTTTTTGATTTTGCATCTTCGTTTGCTTGTTTGCACACACACTCAAATCATACACATACACACACACTCACAAGTCATACACATGTCATGTCATGTCAAGTCAACTTTGGTCAAGTTAGTTGGTCAAGTCAATCACAGTCTATATGGGTCCTTTGGCAAATTTTATTTTGCAGGTCTCACCTATAGCCCACGTTTGGGGATAAGCGAACCATCTACAACCCATGTTCGGGGACAAGCGAACCATTTACAGCCCCCGTCTTGTCCCATCTACAGCCCATGTTCGGGGACAAGCGAACCATCTACAACCCACGTTCGGGGACAAGAGAACCAACTACAGCCCACGTTCGGGGACAATCAAACCAACTACAACCCATGTTCGGGGACAATCAAACCATCATCATTTTAGTAATCATTTCCTAAGCAATGACGATTCACGGTGCAAGGTTCTCGATACATAGAGATTTGCAATCTCATCATCAGGCAAGTTTTTCCTCAAGCATGGAAAATTGTCAGTCGTTGCCACCTCTCAAGGCGAAGAAGTCGGCGATTATATCACAACAATCTTCATCCGGTGGATTTCTTCAAGCATAGAAAGTTACCAAACTCATTTTCCACCGATACACTAATGTCAGATAATGTCGAACATATTTGCCACCGATAAAATGGTGTCAGATAAGCATTCTATCCCTTTACTCTTTTATCTGTGGAACTAACATTTTTCTGCAGGCATCGGCGTATAAAGAGTGATTTAGGATCACAGAACGTCTTAAATCATTATCTATCCCTATCGACTACTTTGACTATCGTTTTCGAAACTGACGTTTATACAAACCTAATCAAAGTGGGGGCTTCTGTAGACACCTAAAAATGTCTCCCCAAAACCAAACTCGATGATGAACAACTTTTCACCGCCATTATTGGTCGGGTTGAGTATTTAACCTTTGGAGTGCTTAATCCATATTTCCATTCAATACATTTCATAAACCAATCCAATTCCTAGCTCATTTCCCTAAACCATAACTTACTTTTCACTTTTCGTGTCCACATCACAAAATCGAGAGAAACTGATTTTGTGGCCCTATAATTTTGATCCAATTATTATTTAGTTGGATAGGCCTTGAAATAAGATTTCCAAAAATATATCATAAGCCCAATTCCGATTTAAAACGAAGAAGATATGAGCAAAGTACTAAACTCGGCCCAAAACCGACACCCTTTCACTAAAACGGCCATATCATAAAATATAAAAATTATTTTGACATAATTCTAATTGGGTTGGAAAGCAGAATTGATAATAT
Source organism: Chenopodium album (assembly GCF_948465745.1). Classification (NCBI taxonomy): domain Eukaryota; kingdom Viridiplantae; phylum Streptophyta; class Magnoliopsida; order Caryophyllales; family Amaranthaceae; genus Chenopodium; species Chenopodium album. Next base: position 49,622,324 of record NC_137843.1, read on the forward strand.
TTCCAATGATATATTATATGCCTTATTCCGATTTACAGATCAAAAGTTATCGTAGTTTTAAAAACGCGTAAAAAACTGAAATTACCACGCATCAGCTGTAGGCGTCGTTCGAAGTGCGCCTATGTTAAAAGCATGTTGTGAATATGCTTGGCACTCATAGGAAGTGGGAATTGACATATACGATTAGGGCCAAAAAGTTTTTAAGGAACTTGTAAACCATTCACGGATCATTTAAGGCAACCATGAATAAGGGACAATGATAGGCAACAACGATTGACCCGTGAAGGTTACACCCCATTCATAATGCATGAGATTACTAACTCCATATGGTTCGGAACCACGAAAGGAGGATCGGAGATGATGGTACAAAGTGAGTCATGGAGTCACATTCGCCCGTATTGGCCTCTACTCGATTCTTATAGTGAAAAGTGATTCCTGCGATCTCAAAGGCATACAAAAAAAATATTTAATTTGCTCCAAACTATTATCAAGCTAAATTGGTTGAATATTAATGCAACATATAATTCTAAAATATTTGTGATCACTTGATTAAACAACAAGATTAAAAAGGAACCTAAACCGGTTGTCCAAATTATCTTATTAGACGTGATTTTCAATTACATATTCCCTTTAAACATGCAATGTGGTGATCATAATAATAATAGAACAAACATTAATATTGGAAGCAACTTAACAATAATAGCGTGAGTCAAATCAAATATAAATAAACCTAATCATGATACTAGCAATACTAAAATAAAATAATTAATTAAATTAATTAATTACTCACATTCTGCGCGTTCCTTTAAATTGCTACATCATGAATAAATTGTTAGTAACTTCAAAAAAAATATAAATCAAATGAAAATTAAATTAAATAAATGTAGATTTGATTTAGTCCAAACCCTCAGTTATTTTGTATCTTTCACACCTTGGTTTAAGGACGGAACCTCGAGTTAAGTATGGACTCCTTGGAGTGCTTAAGGGAAGAATGGTTTAATTAGGAATATAGGTTTAAGGCTTAGAGAGAGAGAGAGAGAGAGAGAGAGAGAGAGAAGAGAATTATTTTTGGTGTAAAAGAGAGGAAGGGAGAATGATTTGGTGCCCCGAACTGTAGAAAGGAGGGGGGTATTTATAGGGAAAATGAGTAGAGGGAACACACGGAACCCTAAAAAGATAAAAACCCTAAAAAAAGTTGCCGCGACACGGCAGAAAATCCCATGACACGGGGGAATATTGTGTGACGCGGGAAATAATTAGGCTACGGGAGATAAAACGCGTGAAGGGTTTACGCGGAAAGGACACGGAGTTGCCCCATGTCACGGTATGTGTACCGTGACGCGGCAAAGTCCACCGTGGTACGGTACAGTTTACCGTGTCACGGTGAAAAAATCACGTGGGGAATGACATGGAAAAGCACCGTGTCACGGTGTGTGTACCGCGACACGGTACAGACTGCCGTGACACGGTACCAAACCCCGTGCCACATCACTATCCCCCGCGATGCGGTGGTTTTGTTGCTTGCGCGCAGATTTCAGTTTTGTACGCGTTTTTAAAATTGCGATAACTTTTTATCCGTAACTCGGAATAAGGCATATAATATATCATTGGAAAGCTTATCAAGTCTTATTTCCAAACCAATTAAAATCAGGTCAAAATAATTTGTATATTTTCAGATATGGCCGTTTTAGTAGAAGGGTGTCGGTTTTGGGCCGAGTTTAGTGTTTGGCTCATATCTTCTTCGTTTTAAATCGGAATTGGGCTTATGATATATGGTTGGAAAGATTATTTTAAGTCCTATCCAACCAAATAATAATAGGATTAAAATTATAAGACCAAAAAATCAGTTTCTCTCGGTTTTGCGATGTGGACACGAAAAGTGGAAAACAAGTTATGGTTTAGGGAAATGAGCTAGGAAATTGGTTTATGAAACGTATTGGATAGAACATGGATTTAAGCACTCCAAATATTAAATACTCAACCCTACCAATAATGGCGGTGAAAGGTGTTCATCATCGGGTTTGGTTTTGGGGAGACATTTTTAGGTGTCTACAGTAACTAAAATGCCACGATGTGGCAAAAACTGACGTGGCACGATGCATATTGCCGTGACACGGTACTCTACACCGTGTCACGGTGCTTTTTATTTTTTCGTGTATTTTTCTCGTTTCCTCACACGTTTATGAACCTAGACACATTTCGGAAAAAATGTACACCGTGACGCGGTGCCACGTGGCACGCCACGGTGGACTTTTCCGCGTCACGGAATTTTCTGTCGTGTCACGGTACATGTGCCGTGTCACGGGATTTTCCCGTGTTTTTTCCGCGTAAAACCTACACGCGTTTTATCATTTTAGGGCAGCTATTGCACCGCGACGCGGTATTAGGTACCCTGTCACGGCACGTTTTGCCGTGTTGCGGCAACCTCTGCCGTGTCATGGTGCCCAAAATTAGGGTTTTTATCTTTTCTAGGGTTCCGTATGATCCTCTACTCATTTCCTTTATAAATACCCCCTTTCTTTCTACAGTTTGGGGCACCAAAAATTATTCTCTCTCTCTTTACACCAAAAATCATTCTCTTTTCCCTCTTTAGCCTAAACACTATCCACCCTATTCTTTCATAATTCTTCTCCTAAGCACTCCAAGGAGTTCATACTTAACCCGAGGTTATGTCCTTAAACCAAGGCGTAAAAGGTACAAATAACTAAGGGTTTTGGACCAAATCAACTTTACATTTATTTAATTTAATTTCCATTTGATTAATATTTTTATTGAAGTCACTAACAATTTATTCATGATGTAACAATTTTAAGGAACGCCCGTAATGTTAGTAATTAATTAATTGAATTACTTATTTTACTTTTATATTGCTAGTATCATGATTAGATTAATTTATATTTGATTTGACTAACGTTATTATGGTTGAATTGCTTCCAATATTAATGTTTATTCTTTTATATTATTGATCACCATATTGCATGTTAAAGGGAATATGTAATCAAAAATCACGCCTAATAAGATAATTTGGACGACCGGCTTAGGTTCCTTTTTAATCTTGTTGTTTAATTGAAGTAATCACGATATTTTAGAATTATATGTTGCATTAATATTCAACCAATTTAGAATAATAATAGTTTGGAGCGAATTGAATATTTTGTTTGCATGCCTTTGAGATCGTAGGAATCACTTTTCACTATAAGAATCGAGTAGAGGCCAATACGGGCGAATTTGACTCCATGACTCTCTTCGTACCATCATCCCCGATCCTCCTTTCGTGGTTCTGAACCATATGGAGTTAGTAATCTCATGAATTATGAATAGGGTGTAACCTTCATGGGTCAATCGTTGTTGCCTATCGTTGTCCCTTTATTCGTGGTTGCCTTTTATAAGTGTCAAGCATATTTACACATGCTTAACGTAGGCGCACTTCAAACGACGCCTACAATACTATTATATACTTCCTTAGTTCCTTGGTTCTTTTTACTTGACTTGTTTCTTTTATTATCAACGCAAGACTTTAAGTATAAAAAATAATTTTATTAATTCTCCATAAGTAAAAATTATAAAATTTATATATTATGATAGTACTAATTGAGACAAATTTTAAAAAGATCCCACATGAGTACGTTTTTCCTTATATTTTGTTCATAAAAGACAATCAAATAAGAGGTGGTAAATAGTGTAAAAGTCAAAGATGGTCAAGTAAAAAATAACGAAGAAAGTATATTATATGCATATACAAATACAAATGTTTTCTAAGTCAATAATTATCCTTATTATTAATGACAATAATAAGTATCCATTGTTACTTTTGATCTTGTGTTAGTACAACAATTGTACCAAAATTTGATGTAAAAACTAGTGTTAGACCCGGACGATGTATCAATATTTGATGTAAAAACGTGGCAAGGAATTTATCTCTTTGTCCAAAAAATCTATAAAACTAGGTAAATCAACTAAATTGAACTTAATATTGTAATTAGCGAATGGAGATTAGGGTTTTTGCTGTATTTTACGATGTTGATTTTTGGGAACGAAAATTGATTGTTGCATGCGTTTATGTTGAATTACTTGTTGGTAATTGGATTCAAGAATTGAATATTTGTTTAATGTTGAGTTTTGGGAAAGTATTTGTTTATTGTTGATTTTTGAATTAAAAATTTGTGTGTATTGAAAAGTTTCCTCATTTTTTGCTTTATTCTTGGTCTGTGTGGTTTTGTTTGGTTGGAATTGTAGTAAAAATTAGTTTTATAAGTATTGAACTTGATGATTGGGTAATTTAAGTTGCTGTTTTGTATTAGGTTGTTGTGTGGTGTCTAATTCGTTTTAATCTACATTTAATTCAGGTTTAATTATAAATACCCAGCTTATAAGGGAAATTGGAGGGAAAAGGGGAAAAATATAAGAGGGAGGGTGATTTTTTAAGTCACGTGATATGCACATGGAGAGTCAACGTTGGAGAAAAAAAGTCAAACGCCGGATCCGGCGTCAAGATCCCTCTAAACAACAAAACAAACTTATAAGGTATTTTTAGACCACTTTGAACATATAAGGTCCTTCCAAACAAAATAGTGAACATATAAGTCCCTTCCAGATAAATTTTCCTCTTCATAATAATTAGCTTTGTGCCTCACCAACATCATCATAATCAACATTCTCATTGTTTGTTTGTTTAATTTACAGCTTTACGATCGAGAGGAATAGAAGAATAAACATCATCAGTGGTATCAAAAGACTATTTTGATGTAGGAGTATACCTTGAACATACACTTTTATGCTAAAAGAATACTACATTTCTGCCTTTTATTTTCCTGATTGTTGAGTATGAAATCATAACCTTTATCCCTATAGCAACAAAATATACACATGTATTCGAATCAGCTTTAATCTTTGTCAAATTGGCACATATAAATGCATGAATGTCTTATACAAAGCAAAACATTAAATAGATTTTTTGTAAAATTCTTCCCCGTGGGGTTGGGGGGTCGCGTTCAGAAAATGTATGGGCTTTGATGAAAGAGCGAGAAGAGAAGGCAATTCGCCTTGAGCAAATATCATTGAACCCTTGCAGAGTTTCATCACCAACAATATGTCAAAGGCCTTCTTTTTCATTACCAACAATATATCAAAAGCCTTCTTGATCAAGGACTTTTACTAACCCTTGCATACATGTCTTATGTTCCCTAATGGAATTACTTAGTGAACTACCAAAGTCACTAGCCTGATAGTTCGCGAAATAATTTCATTAGGGAACATAATAGTATGAAACACTTGTATTCACAAACCTCACTTTGTCGGAACTATTAACACAAATGCACTTACCAGTTGCACAAATTAAAGCGACTTATCACTCTTAGAAACAAATAACTTGTTTTCAATCAGGCCTAAAATCAAATCCAAAGGGCAATCACCCCAAAACCTTAACAGAGCAAGTTTTGGCATGAAAATTGATGTTTTATTTAAAAATATGAAAGTTACTATTAATCGGTACGGTGGTGAAATATAAAGTTTGGTGTTTTTCTAGGCGGTTAAATAAAATAAACGAAACAAACGAGTTGTTAAATTATAATAGGGTGTTTTGAGGGTGGTAAAATAAAATTTTTCCTTTTACTTATTACCAAAGAAAAGTTTTAATTTAAAAAAAAAATAAGTGGAAAACTAAATGTCGTCCTCATTTTACATACTAACGCCCACATTTTAATTTGAACAAACCATTTTAACCTCTTTTTTTTTAACACTGAACGAAGAGACTTTAAATTATAGGCCTAAAAGGCCATAAATAGTTGAATAAAAGGCCATAAACAATTGAGTTAACATCACAAATGGGCCCTCAACCATTAAATTTTTCATCGTTTAAATACTAATTGGCCTAAGCCACAAATTCTTAGCTACATACTAGTGCAGCTAAACTAGCTGCACCAACCATATGTATGAACATGCAGTGCTTCAAAATGAACATACGTTTTTTTTCCCTTTCTTTATATCTTAACTTTCACTTCTTCTTTCTTAATTACATATATGTTAATTTTCTCTCTCCTCTGTTATAATCTCATCTCAAAATTTTCTCTTTCCTCTTTTTTGTTTTTACTTTTCTTAAAAGTTAATTAAATTTCTTTCTTACCTCACTTTCAATCATTAAACTTCTTTGTTCTTCTACTTTGAGCAATTTCCAATTTGTCACCATTGTAGCAATCTCTAGCGTCATCATCATCGTCGCGGTTTGAATCAGTAGGTAATTTTGAGGGTTTATATATATATATATATATATATATATATATATATATATATATATATATATATATATATATATATATATATATATATATATATACACACACACACACACATGTGAATGTTATAAAATTAATGAAATCTATCTATTTTGCACTTGTAATTTCTAATTTATCATGTTATAGACCGATAATTATTGTTATTATGATGAATTAAGATTAAATTTAAGGTAGATATTCAAATTTTAAGAGTTAAAATAATTACAACGAACTTGTGTTTAATTTCTGTAAAAAACAATGAACATGTACTACTTTAAAATTGAACATTTAGTATAAAATGAACATTTAGTAAACTAAAAATGAACATTTAGTAAATAAAAATGAACTTATTTTAACGATTTATTTTATATATCTTTATTTTTCATTAATCATTGTATACAATAAAATTGAACCTATGTATATGAAAATCATGTTCATTTTAATATACTAAATGTTCATAATTTCTTTTGACGTGTTCATAATTTTACGTGCTCATTTTTATATTTTATGTTCAATTTATTTAATGTGTTCATACATTTTTATGAAACGTTTATTTTATTAGGTATGGTAAGCTATTCTATGATTATATGATAAATGCTCATTTTTAACATGCTAAATGTTCATTTTTTTTTTTTACGTTTTCACTATTTTTTATTTTAATATAATGCCCATATTTATATTACGTGTTCATTTTTTTATTACGAAATATTTATTTTTTTATGTGTCTATAATATTTTTTACTAAATGTTCATTTTTAAGGTTGTGGTTCAATGTACAATTATTTGATTACAGGATAATGTTATTCATTTTTAATATACTAAGTGATCATTTTTTTTATAAACATTTTCACTTTTTAGTACTAATGATTCATTTATGTACGTGTTCATTTTTTATTATTGAATGTTCATTTTATTTATGTGTTCATATTTTTTTTACTAAATATTCAAATTATAGGACGTGTTGCAGCTTTTTAGCCGCACTACGGTGCAGCTAAGACCTATTGGGCCTAAGCTGCACCCTTTTGCAACTACAATAGATGCAACACCAGCCCATTGAAGAAGCCTAATTGCAAATGCACCCAATCGCAAACGTGACCCAAACAAAAATGCAGCCCACCCACACAAAATTTTACACAAAAACCTTCACCCTTTCCAGCTGTCATAATTTTTTTTTAAATAATTTTTTTAAAAAAATCGTTTAATCATTTCATAATTTAATTTTTGAATTTAATTTCTTCTCCATGTGATTTTCTCTCTCTAACAATTAAACAAAGTTCATTCTCTCTCCTCTAAATAATTTAAATACCTTATGTTCATAAAATGTTTTGAAATTTTACAGAAAAACCGTCAGTTCTCAACCACCATATTTTTTAAAAATACAATTTTTTGTAAAAATAAAAATACCGTTTAGCCTATAATAGGTTTTTTTTTTCCTTTGGATGGAGACGAGGGGCAAGCCACAATTTAGCCTATATTAGTGCATGTTTATTATTTGGATACCACATGTTCATAGAATGTTTTGAAATGTTCACAATATAAATATTTGTTGTTCATATGATAAATATTCTTAAGTATTACGAAGTAATGTTTATAAAATATGTTCATATTTTGAATGTTTATGTTTACTTTGTGAAATGCATATGTTCATACTTTTTTTTTTTATGCATATATGATATGTGTCACTTTCTGAAATGCATATGTTCACTTTCATGGACCCAATGCATATGTTCTCATTTTGAATGCTTATGTTTTCTTTCTTAAATGCATACGTTCATATATTTTTGTATACACGTGTTCACTTTCAAGGAACCAATGTATATGTTCATATTTTTAAAGCGTATGTTAATTTTCAAAAATGCATATATTTACATTTGTAATGCATATGTTCAAATTTTTAACTTATAATATTTATGTTTTAATTTTCTTTTTTATGTACTAAATGTTCATTTTATAGCGTACTAAATGATCATTTTTATTGTACTAAATGTTCATTTTGTGCCAAATGTTCACTTTTAGATTACATCGTGTTCATTTTTTTTTTCCAAAAATTATACACAAATATTAGCAACTTAATTAAAAAAAAATCAAAAATCTTAATAACAAACAAATTTAAGATGCAACAATTCAATAATTCATCACAAATTCATCGATCATAATTTCTGCAATATCGATTACAAATTAAACCTAATATTCACATAATCAAATGACATTCATCATAGATTCAACAATTGAATTAATATTCAAATAATCAAATTCATCCAAAATAAATCTCAAATTCATTAAAATAATTGATATCCATCATAGCAAATTCATAGGAACTAACTTGCATTGATCTCTTCGGGAATATAACAATCAAATTCATCATTTCAATTTCACGAAATCAATGGAAGATAAAAACAGAAAAAACTGAGGAGAAAAAACTCAGTGATGAATATCTTTCACGTCATTGATTATCGAACAAGGTGAAATGTGAAAGAGTCTCGTGATGCACTTGTTTTTAATAAAAATACTTCTTTTTGTTTTCGAAAATGTCTCTTTTCGTACCTTATTTTTGAAAAATTCCCAGTCCCATTTAGTTTGGTCCATGATATGGGTTTGATAATAGTGAAGTTAGATGGGGCTCGAAAAGAGCTTTCCAACGATATATTATAAACCCAATTCCGATGAATAATGAGGAAGTTATGGCCAAAACACTAAACCGGACCCAAAATGAATTTTATATAAGGCCCAATGATCAAGTGGAGGACCCATTAATGATTATTCCTAAAATACTTTAATCTTCTAGAGTAATCTAGCAGTTTCTTTTAAGTTCTAGTGGAATTAGGATTAATAATTATACTTTTATTTTATTTAGAAAGGATGATGAATTTCATTTGGAACAAAACAAGTGTTTTAATGATGAAACTTATTTTAATTATGATAATTACGGAGTGTAATTACCTAATTATACTGGGAAAAAGGACTCCGTACAGCTTTTTTGTCATATCTATCGCATCGCGATAGCTCTGTCGCATTGCAATAGGAGTAGTTTTACTCCGAGTCAATTTCAAACTCTTTTCTATCGTTCCAGATGTTTTTCTCTATAAATAGGGTCGTATTTCCCCGTTTTCAATTCACCAACAATCACCAACAATCACCTAATTCTCTTCTCTCTTTAAGCTAAAACTTATTCTTTCTTTTTCTCTCCTGATTTCTAAGCCTAGCCTTTTCAAACACAATATCATATTCACGAGAATTAGACGCACATAACCAAGCTCGAAGTTGCCTTCACCCTAGACGTGAAAGGTTGATAATTTCTGAGGGTTTGGTCCCAAATCACTATTTCAATTATTTAAATTTATTGTTTGATTTAATATTTCATTGAAGTTACTAACGTGTGTATTGTTTTGATAGAAAGAGATACAAGGCAACAAAGTGAGTAATTTCATTGTTATATATCTTTAGCAAGCTTACTTAGATTATATTAATTCATAGTATCATGTTAGGATGTTTTTATTGCTTTCTAGTATCATGTTTAGATTGCTTCCTATTTCTTCTATCATGTTAGTATTATGTTAGGGTTAAAGCTTTGATCTTTAATGTTTAGTGACATGCTAAGATTTTTTATTAATCTTGTTAATATCATGCCTAGGATCTTGCTAATATTATTATGCTTTGATTGATATTATGATGATGATGATTTGTTACTCAATATTATTATTGTTATTTCTTGGTCACACCCTCTCTTGCAGGTTTAAAGGGAATTTGTACTTGAAATCACGCTTAATAAGATAATTAATAATTTTATTTAGGCTAATGTGATTTTAATTCAAGTGATCGCCAATAATAGTTTTATTTGTGCATTAATAATCAACCAACATAGATTAAACAGGTTTAGGATTAACCTACGGATTGTATGTTAGTCGGAAAATGCACATGAATATGAGAAGAATAAAGTAGAGGCCTCTTTAGGGCAGATTCAATCTCTTTTAGGTTTAATTTGTACCTTCATCCCCGAATATCTAGTCATGGTTCCGGACATCTATGGAGTTAGTGATCTTATGGATCGTGAGGGGGTGTAACCTTCACCCTGTAAACGATTTACATCAAGTTCCTAAAACTTGTTAGCGACTCTTTTGCTCTAGCATCCTTCCCTTTGGACGCCACCATACTTAAGTGTATGATCACAGTGGGGCTCAAGTGTAGGATGCTTGAAATATTCCCTACAGTTTTTGGCGACTTCACTGGGGAAGTTTCTATTTTAATTCCTGATATTTATTTTGGCAGTAATTTAGAATGAGTGGATGAGACTCGAAAAGTTCTAAGTATTCATGTGCGTAATTTTTATTAACATTATTGGCATAAGCATAAAAAGGTCCGCATTGGATAGACCATCCTTAATACGTCAAAACATAGGCTTTTTACACGTAGGAAATTTGGGAAATATCTTTCACAACTAGAATCGAAAAAACGCTGCGAAAACTTGAATATTCTAAGAACACAGAAAGCTGCTGAGGCATGTAGGAACTAGCGCTGAGAAAACAGTGCCCATCGCAGTGCGGTGGCTCTGTCGCGATAGGATAGCAATATCGCAACGTGACAGGGCTATCGTCTCGCGATGGTCCCTGTTGTCTCGCGCCATGTTCTTCCAATACCGAGCCAGAATCTGCCTTCTTGCTTTGACCGATTCTAGTACTTTTTGCTCGATTTTACTTCCTGATTGTGTTTTTCCCTCTTTTCTAAACCCATATGTGTTCTACATATGGCCATAACCCTCTGGGAATTAACGCTCCATCTACCCAATCGAACGCTCATTGAACGAAGGGTACATCCGAGTTTGTGAATTCACCAAACCATGGAAACAATTTTAACTTGTGAGGTCCCATCCATACGCGCCAAGCCTTCCAAAGGTAAGGCTTCCGCGCGATGCATTCGGACTCATAACCATGGACCCTCTTCGGACTAACCTATTCCTTGAACTTTAGAGAACTAGAGCCATGGTTAGGTCGCAAACTCATTGCATCATGTTGTGTTTAGTTGACTATTTGTGAGTTTTTGCTTGTGCATAATCTATGTGTGTTTAACCGTTTGTTTGACTTGTGTATAATTCTACATAAACTAATTAATGACTAAAGGACTTTGCTTAATTAATATAGGTAATTAAAGTCTAATAAATGGACTAAACCTGACTTAGTGTGACTACAGGTTTGTCCTTTTACGGTAGAACGCTGGAAACAGGCCCAGACTGACGTTTCAGTAATGACGCGAAGGTTTGACCTGTGGCGTGACACGCAAGTGTCCAGCGCGATGCGATAGAAATATCGCATCGTGATGGCTCTAGCGCGCTGCGATGGTCCCATTGCCTCTGCGATGGTCCAGTTTTTTGCTTGAGTTCTCACGCTGAGTCTAATTAACCAATTTATTAATAGCTAAAGCCATATTTAGTCCTTAATTGAGTCTAGGAACATAGTCCCATGGTCTTACACAAGTGTCAAAATATGCCACTTTCACTCACTTTTTAAGCACCCACTTTATATGTGTCACCATGACCATGTCTTAGGTCCACGCATAAGTTGTTTTTTCCGTCATTTGAGTTAGGGGTCCATTCTATTCCTAAAACATCTCTCCATCTATATAATATTTCCACTCTCCACATGATTTCACCATACATGTCATTCCCCTCATTCTTCCATGATCTCTTCCCATCCATTGCATGTTGAATTGAGTTTGAGTCAAAATAATTAATAATAAACATCCATAACTTCCCTTTCCACAGCACTTGGTCAAGGAGAGAAGGGCGGTTAATCAAGGGCAACACCTTCATTCAAGTATTACTATTTGATAAACTAATTTGACAAAATAGGAAAGCTAAGAAAATGGCGTCCCAAGAAGAAGTTAATAAATTGAGACAAAACATGACTAACTTGACCGAGATGTTCAAAACTCTCGCACTTCAGGTCAATGATCCTTGCAAACAACAACAGCTCGAGCGAATGGAAGAAAGCTTGAGAAAAATCTCCAATGATTACAAGTTTCAGGGGATTAGCTCACAAAGGGGTTTCGGTGGACAAGGAAATTCACTTCTTCCGCAGAAATTCAATGCCAATGATATCCCTAAATTCAAACCAACTGGTAACCCTTATTTTCATTTAAGAGCTTTTGAAACTATAATGAATATTAAGGGAATTGATTGGAAAGATTTCCACTCGTTGTTTTCACTATCTCTAGAAACCGTTTGTCAATAATGGTTCTTCTCCCTTGACAAAGAGAAAATCTCTTCTTGGGACTCTATAACAAACGCTTTCATTGATAGATACAAGTGTAAGATTCAAGTTGAAGTTGACCATAGGGAACTTGAGATGCTAAAGCAAAAGGAAAACGAAGGATTCACCTTCTTTTTCAACAAATGGAGAGAAACTTCCTCTAGGATGGTAGAGGTTCCTACCGAAAAGGAGTCCGTAAGAATGTTCATCAAGAACCTCCAAGAAAAGTATTCAAAGCATTTGAAATACCCACACAACTTGAATACTTTCAAGGCCGTCTATAACATAGGCATTGACATTGAAGATGACCTTGCAAAATAGAAAGCTACTAACAATAATAAAAACAGTGGCTGGAAAGGAAAGAAGAACGGAAATCCTTCTTGTTCCGAACACACCTACTCTAGTAACAATGTTAGTACCTTTGACCTTAATGAAGTCTTAGCCATGGATAAACAAGGACCTAAAAGCAACTAAGAAAAGAGTTCACCCCTATTGGGATGAGCTATGATACTGCTTTCGATCGACTCCATGCCAAGGGACTCATTACTCATACTAGACCTATTCAAGATCCTACACCTGAAAAGAGGTTGCCTAGTTGAAACCCAAATGCACACTGCAAGTACCATCAAGGTAGGGGTCATACTACCGAGAGCTGTTGGAAGCTAAAAGAGGCCATTCAATTTTTGATTGATAATAACAAGCTTCCTATACCTCCAGCTGGCAAGAAGACCGAGTGATGATAAAGCACAAGACACAAGGTGGGCTTCAACGACAAAATTTCGTGACTCTTCTTCTTTTTTTTATTCTTTCTTTCCTAATAAGTCTATCATAGACACCTTTTATTTTTCCTTAGATTTATTTTGTAGGTTTTTCTTTTTTTCCTTTTAATAAAATGAGCATTTATTTCCTTGCATATGATCATTGCATTGCATTAAAAAAAAAGCGCTAGACTAAGCACAAGGTATACAGATGATTTGAGGCACCCTTTTTAGCCATATCATATCACCTTTACCCCTTTCGAATATACAATTCTTTCTTGATAAAACACTTTAAGCCTCGTCTAACGATAAACCTTTCTTTCTTCAACATACATTTACCTAACCTTGGGATGGGATGGTGTGCAATTTATGCAATTTTCAAAGATTAAAAGCTTGAGTGATTTTATAAAAAGTTTAAAAAAAATATAAAAGTGCGCAAAAGGGCAAGTGTTCCAATGTCTTTGATATGAACAAATCTTTGATAAGAACACTTCTCAGATTGCGTCTCTTATCGAGTGCTCGATACTGTGCCTGAGAAACATGAATGCCAAGTGAGTGATAGACCGCATGATCGGGATTGCCCACACTTGTCAAAATAAAAAAAAATGATGAAGCAAAAAACAAGAGAGCAAAAATAAACAAAAAAGAGTTCAAAAGTGAAAATACCTCAAGCATACAAATACAAAGATTCAAAAGCAAGGTTACACACCTTGGGGGCTTATCTAGGGTCTTGAGCCTTTATCCCCTTCTTCTTCAAACTTTAGCCTAACCACGTTACAACCCTTGAAAGACCTCTTTGAGGTATACACATACTCGTGCAAGGTTCGGCTAGAGTTACGTTCGGCCTAATTCCTAACGGATACGTAGGCAACCTCACATTGAGGTGCGGCCGTAATAATCATGCATTCATTCATTCACATACATATTCACGCACAATCATATTAAGGGATCTCCAATGCTCATCCCTATCCAGTTAGAGCTAGACTTGGGGGCTTGATCCCTACATCATTAACTTACCTAGCCTAAGAGACCACTATTTGACTCTTTTCAAAATATTTTTTCCACACCCTTAACCTTTGCAGCATCACTTTAGTGTCACTTTCACACACATCACGGATACATGACCAAATAATCCATCCTTTAGGAACCCTTTGTCATGAAATCTTAACACAACGATGAAGCATGCCTTGTCATATCAAGATCACTCGTTATCATAATCATCATTACATCACAAAGTATGAAGTACTTAGCCTCCACGCCTAAGTTACCCAAATACTTTCATCATTGACTCATCAATTGAGATAGCCTAGGATGCTATAATCCTTGCACCGTGAGATAAACATCGACGCATACATTTGACTACGCTCATTCAACATGCACCGCAAATATTCAAACACTCTACTTATTTCTTTTCACGTCTTTATTTTTCGGGAGAAAGTCGATACCCTCCACAAAAGTGACGGAAAATTTTTGCTTTTTCTGCATTTTCGAGTTGTACGAGCACAATACAATGCACACATGAGTCATGTACATTAAGTCTTGTCATGTCATATCACATCGAGTGTAGTCTTGCACCTTGAGTCATAATTGAGTCGTATGTGTCAAAACACATTAAGTCGAGTTCACACAATGAGTTGAATAGCACCAAGCCTTTGGTCAACCCTAAGAAAAACATGAGCAAAGTCCTATAGTCCAAAATATAGATGCAGGTACGCTAAGTCCAAAGCTGAACGAGCAGAAAAAGCTCTAACTTAGGTTCAAGCGCTTTGCAATGTAAACTTCACGGCACAATGCACCCAACACAGCACAATGCACTTTGGCGCAGCACGAAACTTCCTGACGCAGCACGATACACTCTGACACGGCGCGATGGCTCTGATTTGCCCGCGTCAGTCTTCGATGGTCTCCAATTTGGATTGGTCGGCCCGTGATTAATCCATTTGAGTCTCTTGATGAGCATTCGATCTTTTTAAACAATTGATAGATATTTGATTGGTAATCGGCTCGATTATAGTCTTGATTGATCGGCCTGATGACGATCATACTTTGCTTACATATTGAATGAACACTTTTGATTAGTAGTCAGCTCGATTACAACTTGATTGATGATCGCCCTGATGACGATCAAATGAAGCAGATTTGAAAGTTGATTAAGAACATTTGAGTAGTGATTGATTATAATAATAAAAAAAAAAATCCTAGGATGGAAGATTTCTACAAACCAATTTGATGACTTTAAGAATCTTAGGTATGGTTCTTAAAATGATTTTTCCAAAGATTGAAAGGTCAATTACTTCTAGGAGTAAGGATAAGAAAATTTGAAGACTCAACATGAAAAAGCCTTCGACAGGAGGCTCTAAGATTAAAGGGGCTCTCACTTTGATTTGAGAAGGACGGTTCGAGATGAAGCGGTCTTCGATAGCTTTCGCTAAGATTGAGGAGGTTATCATTTGATTTGAGAAGATAGCACAAGATGCGCGATCTTCAATAGCTTTCGCTAAGATTGTAGGGGTTGTCACCTAGATTTGAGAAGATGACACGCAATGGGCGAGCTTCGATGACTTTCGCTAATATTGTGGGGGTTGTCACCTAGATTTGAGAAGATAGCATGAGATGGGCGATCTTCGATGGCTTCCTCTAAGATGGTGGGGTTTGTCACCTGGATTTGAGAAGATAGCAAGAGATGGGCGATCTTCGACGACATTCTCTAAGATTGTGGAGGTTGTCACCCAGATTTGAGAAGAGCGGTTCGTGATGAGGCGGTCTTCGACGACATTCGCTATGATTTTGAAGGTTGTCACCATGATTCAAGAAAATAGCTCGTGATGTAGCAGCAGATCTTCGACAATGTTCCCTAAGATGTGGAAAATTGTCACAACAACAAAACTGAGGATCGTTACAAGCAGAATGGTCTTCGACAACGTTCCCTATGATGTGAAAGGTTGTCACAAACAACTGAAGATGACTACAAGCATAGTCACCTTCGACAACGAAAGGTTGTCATAAAAACGGAAGATGGCTACAAGCAGAGTTATCTTCGACGATGTTCCCTAGCTTGCGTAAGATGGTCACAAAATAGCAAAAGATCACTACAAGCGGAGCAATCTTCTATGGTGTTCCCTAGCTTGCGGAGGACTATCACATCAAAAAAATTGAAGACAGCTACAAGTGGAGCGGTCTTCGGTGATATTCCCTAGCTTAAGGAAGGTCGTCACAACTACAAAATGCAACAAATAAAATTGGTTACCCCGGAGACGTGTACTCGACATTGAAAAATACGCGTTCCTTAACTCTTTTATCTATTTAACTAACGCTACTTTGCAGGTATCGGCGTTTCAAGAATGATTTAGGATTGCAGAACGTTCTGAATCATTTTTCCGTCCCTATCGCTACTTTGACTTCTGTTTTCGAAACTTATGTTTCTCCAAACTTTGTCAAAGTGGGGGCTTCTGTAGACACCTGATTGTGTCTCCCCAAAAACCAAACCCAGTGATGAATATCTTTCATGTCATTGATTATCGAACAAAGTGAAATGCGAAAGAGTCTCGTGATGCACTTGTTTTTAATAAAAATACTTCTTTTTGTTTTCGAAAATGTCTCTTTTCGTACCTTATTTATAAAAAATGTCCAGTCCCATTTAGTTTGGTCCATGATATGGGTTTGATAATAGTGTAGTTATATGGGGATCGAAAAGAACTTTCCAACGATATATTATAAACCCAATTTCGATGAATAATGAGGAAGTTATGGCCAAAATACTTTAATCTTCTAGAGTAATCTAGAAGTTTCTTTTAAGTTCTAGTGGAATTAGGATTAATAATTATACTTTTATTTTATTTAGAAAGGATGATGAATTTCATTTGGAACAAAACAAGTGTTTTAATGATGAAACTTATTTTAATTATGATAATTACGGAGTGTAATTACCTAATTATACTGGGAAAAAGGACTCCGTACAGCTTTTTTGTCATATCAACGCCATCGCGCTGCGAGGAGTCTATTGCATCGCGATAGCTCTGTCGCATTGCAATAGGAGTAGTTTTACTCCGAGTCAATTTCAAACTCTTTTCTATCGTTCCGGATGTTTTTCTCTATAAATAGGGTCGTATTTCCCCGTTTTCAATTCACCAACAATCACCTAATTCTCTTCTCTCTTTAAGCTAAAACTTATTATTTCTTTTTCTCTCTTGATTTCTAAGCCTAGTCTTTTCAAACATTCACAACATGATCACCCACCTGAGTCCAATAGGTTTTAAAAAAGGCCGATGTAATACCATCAGGTCCAAGAGACTTATCATCATCTATACTAAACAGCGCCTGTCGTATATCATCAGTCGAAAAGGGAGCTAGCGGGGACTAACGATGTCTGTAAGACAAAGTAGGAAGGTGAAGGACTCCCAAAGGAACTGAGAAATGGAAGGACGATTTGATAGCCTACTAGACAATGACTTGTAAAAATCCAGAAGCAAAGAATGAATGCCCCCCGTATCTGAAACCCAGAAACCGTCATTGTCCTTAAGACCAAGAATAGTGTTCTTCCGACGACGAGACTGAACTGTAAAAAAAAAGCAATCGAGTATGCTCATCACCAATCGCATCGATCCCATTTTAGTTTTGCTCGTTGTCTCCAAAAAAGAAACACCGCCTTAGCTTTTCCATCCTAAAAGTGTTAAACATACAACGACTACTCCGAGACTCAAGATTAAAATAAGCATTAGTGAAATCTACAATCAAAGCTTTCTAATCAATGTCCCACCCCTTTTTATGAGAAACACACCAAGCTAGGAGACGATGACGAAGAACACATAGTCTTTTTGAAGGAAAACCTACGAGATCTAGAGATATGTTCTACAAAAATACTTTGAACCATAGTAGCAACATCCACGAAGTGTGGGCACCAGTTTTCAATTCTATAAGGTCGTTTACATCTACCAGAAGGCAAACTGTCACATAAAGTAATAGCCGCATGATTAGAAAACAAAATGGGCTGGTGATGAACTGAGGTAGCCGGCCAATCCTGCGGCCAATGGGAAGTAGCATATGTTTTATCAAATCTCTCAAAAGTGGGGTCCATAACTGATCTCCCATTAGTCCAAGTGAAAGATGGTCCCGAAAATGGAATATTAAGTAACCCATTATCCAATTTCCATTGTATAAAATAATTACGGCCAGGAATATCCGGATTACCTCCGACCTTATCTGATAAACATTCAACCTGTTAAAATCGCCTATTAACACAACATTTGGATAAGTAGCCAAAATATCATAAACTTCCGACCACACAGTCATACGGCCAGAAACTTGAGGAGCTCCATATAGAAAGAGGGCATGTTTTATTACCAAATTTTCCACAACTCGGCATAATATTACATGCAGAGAAACCAAAATAGGATCCACCACAACTAGGGTAAATCAGGACACACAAATCCCACCACTAAGACCTACCGACTCAATACCCACAAAGCCTGAACATGACAAGGAAGACAACTTATGCATGACAGAATTTACAGACACCATAGTTTCAGCTAAAAACACAATATCAACACCCTAAGAGTGGATTTAGGACGCAATGTAAGGAACTTTAGGGGAGTCCGCTCACCTAAACCCCTACAGTTCGAAGCCATAATCTTCATCTGTCACCTGGTGGCCTTGAATGGACGGCCATCGAGCCCTCAGAAAAAGAACCAGTTTGAGAAGCAATACCAATCCCTTTATGTTTCTTAAAAGGAAGACATAAGAGACTACCATTAGCAGCAATCTCCGATCCTTTTTCTTCAAAACATACCCTTAAATACTTAGCAGAACCTGAAGCTGATCTTTTCTTAGGACAAACTAATGTCACCCTCTATAATGGTGAAGGTTTTCGTGGTTCCTTCTTCAATGAAACTGACGAAGAAATAGAGACATTTGTCCATTTAAAAGGGTAGAATCTCTTATTTAACTTCAAGGGCCAAGGAGATTTAGTAGAACAGGTAGTATTATTGGTGTGTAATGGTTGATGGGAGTCAAGCCTATATTGGATTTTTATTGGAGTGAGTAAGGGTTTTTTATGGGTTGACCGATTGGGTTGAGATGGCGTTTGGCACGATTCTTTTGGAGCAAAGTTAATGTATGTAGTTGTTTCGGATTGTAATTTCTTCTTTTTTAATGGTGCGGGAGATAGAGTAGCAAACTCACGGGGTCTTTCATGGGGTTGAATGTTCTGGGATAATGGTGGGTCGAAGTTTTTGAAGAAGATTTTTAGATTCACGGTGGTTGTTCTATATTTTTCAGTTCTCTTTAGGCCAATATTCATATTTGAGAGGTTCTAGGCCAACTAAAAATTAGTCTTACACCACCCATTCTTATCAACTGATAATGGAGCAGAGCTGAAATGATGCAAAGTGCAAGTTTTCTGCTTATGGCAAACTCTATTGCAGTTAGAGCACAAAATAAACATGTTCTCATATTCTAAATTAATCCATTTAAACTCAGAGTGTCCAAAGTCCAAGTAAAAGCCGGTTAATAATGATTCCAAAACATGCATATGGAGTTTAACTCTAATTAGGCATCTTATTGATCCTAGGATAGGTTCATCGATACACATAATGTTTCTATCCAGATTGAGCATTGTTTTAACGACATTAATCTCACATAAGTTTAGAGGTACCTCGTCGAGGTGAACCCAAATAGCAGCCTCGTCAAATTTAATCTCTTTAATTGACTTACCTTGAGTCCAAGTAGTAAAGATAAGGAGAGCTGCTTGGTATGCTGCTGAGCCCTATTATAACATAGCATTCCTATCACGAACGTCCTCACAAAGAAATAGAAAAATATTATCAAACTTTTGGACTGAAATTTCCCCAATTTAATCCACTGGTTTGAAACCTAGTTTTGGATCCAGGTCTCTGAAAAATTCCTATACTCTATGAAATTGCCTAGTACAAGGTGATGAAGGAAACATGGATTATAGCTTAAGGATTAGCGACTCTGGCTCCTTGCTCGTATGTACGAAAAATTGATTTACAGTCATTGCAATTAAAAGGGAAAAATTAGGGGAATTAAGTAAGATCACTGAAAAGAACTTGAAAATTGAAGTACAAGAAGTTTTAGTGGACTATACTCAGTAACTAGGTTTTATAAGAAGAAATTGAGGTAGGTGGAGCTATGGAAGACGGTGGTAGAAGGTTGGAGTGACGGTGATCATCTAAAAAATGGCAAAAAAAAAAGTTGTATATCAAATAAAAACTCACACTAATTGATGTTGTCATTATATCAAAATAAATCCAAAGCATTTTAACCAAAATACAAACAGTTTCACTAGAACAAATTAAAGTAATCCATAGAGCTGTCAAACACCGACCCGAACTAGTGAATCTGAACCGTTTCGAACTGTTCCGAAAAGGAACCAAATCTCTAAGAACCTATTATTTTAAAATTGTAAATCGACTCGATCCGATTTCTTTAAACCTGAAACTGAACCGGGATCCGTTTTTTTTAGAACCGTTAATGAATCGTACCCAATATCAAACCGAACTAATACAACCCAAAATCGAGAATAACCCGAACCGATACTTCCGAACTCGATAGCAACCCGACCTATTGTAAACTGAAACCATTTAAACCCGAAAAAAACCCGATAAACCCAAATCGTTTACAACCTGTTACTAGTTACGATCGAACTGTTTATAACCCGTAATAAGTTGTGACCGAACGATTTACAACCTGTAACCGGTTATAAGAGAACTGTTTATAACCCGTAAATCCGTCACCCGTTATGACTGTAAAGTTTTTTTTTTCTATTTTGTGGGTATATTTTATCGATAGTAAAAAAAAAGGGTTTAATTTGAATTACGGAGTATTTATATTGAAAAGGTTTGGAATTTTGATGTCATTGAAACTCTTATACTGAAATATTATTGTCCTTTTAAGTAATGGCTTATGGAACACTACATTGTATTAAAAAAAAATCTAAATTAAAAGCTAACTCTAGATTTGTTATTATTATTTGATCTTGAAAATCATTATACAAAAAAGGGACATAAAGCTAAACAACTAATTAATACTTTGTATGATCTTCTGGAATAACTCATTAAATACTTCATAACTAACTAAAGAATGTTGAGGATATATTAGAAGATATACACTAACCAATGTTGATCCTCAAAATTAGTATTAGACTAACTAATTATATGATCAACATATTTCCAATTCTGATTGGAAAATGAAGCCTAGATATTTAAATATTCATTCAAGTTACAGGTAAAAGACATTCACCTAGGTTCTAGTGAATGAATATTCATCATTCAATAGAAACACAATGCTTGAATATTAGTATAGGAAAGTCTGATAGACATTAATACAATTTCTAATGAATAGAGAAAAAGAAATGAAAAGACACGGTGCTTATATATTACGGAGTAGTGATTCGCCTACAGCAACAACATTAACACCATATTTCTATGAGATAAAATTGAGAGAGAGAGAGTATTTGCCTGACGGCAAAAGGTGAGGAATGATATATGAGGATTTTAGGGTTTGAATTTGGCTTGGGCCAATTTTGATTAGGTTTTAGTGATTTTGGGGTGATGAATGAGAGGCATTGGATTAAAGATAGGTTTAATCAACGGTTGTGAGAGTATTTTGTTGAGGGGTTTGGATTCTGATCCGTGTTTTTATTGTGAGGCCAATGAAAAGTATAACTTAATAGTTAACAGTCATATTTCATTTACAAACTACTTGTAATAAAGAAATTATAACTAAGTGTAGGCGTTGTTCGAAGTGCGCCTACGTCGAGCATGCATGTGTGAATATGCTTGGCACTCTTAGGAAGTGAGAATTGACATATATGATTAGGGACAAGGAAAGTCGGGAGCCGCCAACAAGTTTTTAAAGAACTTGTAAACCGTTCACGGATCATAAAAGGCAACCACGATAAGGGACAACAATAGGACACAATGATTGACTCGTGAAGGTTACACCCCATTCATAATCCATGAGATTAGTAACTCCATATGGTTCGGAACCACGAAAGGAGGATCGGGGATGATGGTACAAAGTGAGTCACATTCGCCCGTATTGGCCTCTAATAGATTCTTATAGTGAAAAGTGATTCCTGTGATCTCAAAGGCACACAAACAAAAATTCAATTCGCTCTAAACTATTATTATGCTAAATTGGTTGAATAATAATGCAATATATAATTCTAAAATATTGTGATCACTTCAATTAACAACAAGATTTAAAAGGAACTTAAACCGGTCGTCCAAATTATCTTATTAGGCGTGATTGTCAATTACATATTCCTTTTAAACATGCAATATGGTGATCAATAAATATAGAATAAACATTAATATTGGAAGCAATTTAACAATAATATCATTAGTCAAATCAAATAATAATAAACCTAATCATGATACTAGCAATATTAAAATAAAATAAGTAATTAAATTAATTAATTACTCACATTTCGAGCGCTCCTTTAAATTGCTAAATCATGAATAACTTGTTAGTAACTTCAATAAAAATATAAATCAAATTGTAATTAAATTAAATTTAAAGTAGAGTTGATTTAGTCCAAACCCTCAGTTAATTATACCTTTTACGCCTTTGTTAAAGGATGGAACCTCGGGTCAAGTATGGACTCCTTGGAATGCTTAGGGGAAGAATTACGGAAGAATAATAACGCTACTATTTAGGCTAAAGAGGGAGAAGAAAATATTTTTGGTGTAAGGAGATAGAAAATGAATTTTGGTGCCCCCGAACTGCAAAAATGAGGGGGGGTATTTATAAAGGAAATGAACAGGGGAATGCACGGAACCCTAGAAGAGATAAGAGCCGCGGAAAAACCCTAATTGGGAACCGCGACACGGTGTGTGTACCGTGACACGGAACCAGGTACCGTGACACAGTACTGCCGACCGTGGCACGGTACAGTACATTGTGTTGCGGTGTATAGTTTGTCCAAAAATGTGTCCAAATTCATTTAACGCGTGAGAAAAAATGCGAAAAAGATACGTGAAAGCACCGTGACATGGTGAAGAATACCATGACACAGTACAATGCATCGTGCCACGTAGGCATACACCGTGACGCGGCATTTTAGCTGTTGCGCAGTAATTCCAGTTTTTTACTCGTTTTTAAAACTAAGATAAATTTTGATCCATAACTTGAAATAAGGCATACAATATATCTTTGGAAAGATTATCAAGTCTACTTTCCAACCCAATTAGAATCAGGTCAAAATCTTTTGTATATTTTAAGATATATCCGTTTTAGTGAAAAGGTGTCGATTTTGGGCCGAGTTTAGTGTTTCGCTCATACCTTCTTCGTTTTAAATCAAAATTGGGCTTATATATATCGTTGGAAAGATTTTTGAATGGCCTATCCAACCAAATAATAATTAGACCAAAATTATAGGGCTACAAAATCAGTTTCTCTCGGTTTTGTGATGTGGACACGAAAACTGGAAAGTAAGTTATGGTTTAGCAAAATGGGCTAGGAATTGGGTTGGTTTATGAGATGTATTGGGATTTAATATAGATTTGAGCACTTCAATATTAAATACTCAACCCGAAAATTTGGTATCAGAGCCAAAGGTTATAAATTGATATGAAAAGAAGAACAAAGATCTATTTTTGATGATTTTTTGTGAGTTTTTGAGTGCAAGAAAAATAAAGATATGATCTTGGATCAAGATCTAAGAGAACAAGCTAAAATAATCAATACCAAGTAAGATTATCTAGCAAAATAACTTGATTTACTAGTCACAAAGTCTAGAGAAACAAGGGTTTCAATCTATTCAATCACAAAATTTGATAAAGATTGAGATTTTACCACAAAGGAGAGATCACAAAGAATTCAAGGAAGAGAAAAACTCTCATAATTTCAATAATCAAAACAAGTCTATCTTTTTACATCATAAAGTAACTGCTTTTATAGGGAGGCACTAGTACATGAAATAAAACCCTAAACCTCATTAAATCTATACCATACAAAATGAAAGGCTAGGATTAATTACAAGATAATAACTGAAATAAATACTACCTAAGTCACATCCCACATACGAGGAAAATCATCTAAATAATTCAAATCGAGTTCAGATATTTTCCGATCTTGATCAAGTGAACAATAGTCAATATGGCCCAAAAGTAGTGTCCATGCTCTCGCATCAGCGGCGACACCGACGGGTAGTCATGGTGGCTTTGCTGCTTGCGGTTTTCCGAAAAAAAAATTATTTTTTTTTTAATTATTTTGCTTTTATCCTTAATCTAATTATTAATTATGGATTTTGTGTGATTATCATGATGTTTGATTATATATATATATATATATATATATATATATATATATATATATATATATATATATATATATATATATAAATTTTCAGATTTGATTTTTAATTAAAAAGCCCCAAATTTGAAAACTCTAGGCTTCTAAATTATTGTATATTAAAGGAATTTGATTTAGGGTGGTTTAAATCTTTGATTTGGGGGTTTTAAAACATATTTACAGCAAGTTTTGATGATTTTATAAAGCCGAAAATTTTGGTTAGTAAGCCATAATTAAGTTTCTTGAAGGAATTTTTGACTACCCATTAATTGGGATTAAAGTAAAAGGTTTTAAATTTAAATTTCAGCTTGTTTTAAATAAATTATGTGTGATTTAAGGAGGGTATATATTGCAAGAAATTTGTGTGTAATAGATTTTAATGCCTCTTTATAATTTTTGGATTGTAGGAGACTTCCAAGTGAGTGATTTCATATAGTCACGGCGATTTTAAGATCGTATTCAAGGTACGTTCGCGTACTTGGTATATATTTGATGATGTAGGAACATGCTAGGCTTTGAATAATTGATTCCAAATATTATCATGATAGATTTTGAGTGGAATTTATTATTTGGTTTATGTTGGTGAATGAATTATGGAGCATGGATTATTTGTAATGGATTAGTGAATGAAAATAATTAATTTGGCATGTTGTATATGAACCACACTTTTAATATTGGCATGATAGAGAGCATGTTTAATTAAACTAAATGTTTAATTTGGTTGGGAATATTGAAAAAGAATTTTATTATGGTTCATATAATCTTTATTGATGCTATAAGCATGAGAAAGAGCTATTTAAGTGTCTATGTACACTCGGATTAAATTATATATTGGTGCCTTAGTACACTTAAGGTGTTTCTAACACTGAGGGATAGGAATTTTGGTGCATTATGCGTTTAAGGTGTCTTTGACAGCGAGTTAGATTAAAAAGGGTTCAACATTAAATATTATGTGGTCACTAATTATTCAACAATTAAATTGGTATGTTTAGTTGTTTGAATAATTATATGTTTGATTGTGTTGTGGTTTGAGAGACATCACCAAGTCTAATAATATGTAAATAACGTAAAGTGAAAGAGATTACGCACCAAAACTGTTGGAACGTATATACCTTGAGTATGAACATATGGGGGGGGTTATGGGGTTTTATATTTAACCATAACTTCTATTGGGGGTACAGGACGCTGTATATTCCTTTTTATTATTATGCGCAGGAATTCCGCCACTTACAAGTGGTTCTTTTATGCTGGCACGGTTAGCTCCCGTGTTAGTACCCCTTTATTGGGGCAGGTTAAGGGGGAAACCCATTCGATGCATAATCAATGCTAAATGAATAAATTAGTTATTTATTTGAGGGTCATGTTGTATGTTGTATGCTTGTAAACAGGTGCAACAAGGTAAGTTGTGTGATGATAGGTGAAAGCATGTTAGTGTGTTTTATTTACGCTTATGTACTCAGCATTGCTGATTTTGTGTTTGTATGTTTGTTTGGCCTTGTCTTTACTCTGGCACTACGATGACCCATTTCTAATGGAGAGTATTGGGGACAAGTAGAGAGAAGCTTTTCAGGTGACGAAGCATATTCATGATGGGCATGAGTGAAGAGCGAATCATGCTTTTTCCATAATTTTATGATGTGGTTTATTGCTTTGATTATTTTATTATACTATGCTTGTGAGACTAACACAAAGGTTTTAAGTTGGTTTGGTTTGATAAGGGCCTACAATGGTTCCAAGTTGTAGGTTGACTTCGTTTTACTTTGGTTTGACTTTACTTTCGTTTAGTTGACGTTCAAAGTTGAATTGTTTTGAATGTTTTTAAAGGTTTTAAGTTGGTTTGGTTTGATAAGGGCCTACAATGATACCGTCACGTGGCATAATATACCGTGTCGCGGTGTTGTGGTTTTGCCTTTAAATTCGAAAATCACGGCTTCTTCCTCATTTCATTTTCATTTCTTCGCTGCTCGAGTTTTTCGCCCCTACTGCTGCAATTTTTCGAGCTTGCTCCCTTGATTCTTCATCAAATGCACTCAAATTTCTTGCGAACTTCCTAATTTTCGAATTTCTACAAGGATCCATGTAATTTACTTGTCTTTTGTCTCGAATATACCGTGTCACGTATGTAAACCCTTGAAAAATCAAATTGGGAGTTTTTTTTATTTTGAGCTTTTATGTTGAAATTCTTGCCATGATTTTGCTTGTTTACGTATGTATGTTGGTTTGTGAGCAATTTGAGACCAAATTTGCATGATTTGGTGAAGAAATGAGCAAATCACCATTGTTGGTACTACTTTGTGCATGAATGGTGTTCATGTTGTTCTTGTTGTGTTTTGTCACTTGAAATGATGATATAATCGTTGTAGATCTAGTAAAACCTGCTATGATGTGCAGATCTGTTGTTCTCGTGTAATTTCAAAACATGCTCTGTTTTCCATATATACCACATTGTCATGGAGAACATAGTATCATGTGGCTAGGAACACTGTAGTATTAGTTTGTCATGGAGAAACTAAATACTAGAAACATGCTACATTCCTAAGCATACGTTTTGGACGTTTTTCGTGAGCGTGTCTTAAGACGTTCCGTAGTGGTGCTTTACGTAAAAGCTCCTATAGACAGGTTTGTTATTTTACTGAATAGAATTTAAAAATGTCACATTCTTTTCTTTCATTTTGGCGTCCACAGCAAAAAGGATGGCGTTATCATACAACATAAAATTGTATGGTGTAGGTGTTACGTAAAATTTCACCCTCTTCCCAGCAACATGATCCACCTATTGTAACTAAAACGGTAGTGTTTCTGTCTTTCTGTAGGCGTTAGCTAAAACAAGTCGACTGGCGCACCGAACCAATCGAGAACAGACACTTCTCGATTGGAAGCAAATACAGTAGTTAGTGAGCTTACTGGCTTACAGGACAGTTAGGGTGTCCGTCCACCCCCTGTATAAAGAGCGACGTGCGATGTCGCATCTATTTAGGCACGTGCCCCCAGTCTTGAGACACGTGTTTTCATCTTGTGGACAAAACTGCTGAGAAAGTTGCCGATTTTCTTCTCTCTTACTGGATTTGGATATATGCCTCCAGCCCTAAGACATGTATTTCTATCTTGTGGACACCGAATACTGCGTTTTGACAAGCGAGTGTCAAGAACTTTATTCACGTGTTAGGCTACGAATACCGAAACACTTCTCCTTTGATCATCTTTTTAACTTGTTAAAATCAGACTAAAGTTTCAATGACATATCAAGGGACTTTAGATCAACGATGCCATAATTGAGAGGATATCATCCTCTTTACTCTTTTTAAACCGATATCTTTTCATGACATGACATCACCCAAGACGGCCTTTACTTGTAAAAGTAGTCTACATTTGTAAAGGATCGTAAACATCTCCCCGAGGGGGTTTTGGGGGGAAACGTGTCAAGTTATACAGATGATTCTTTGGACTAGGTTTGTTATCACACATGAGATCCTTCTACATGTCACCTCCTCAAACTTGTGATAATGTTTATACATTGTAAGTGTTGTACCTCAAAAAAAAAAAAAAAAAAAAAAAAAAAAAAAAAAAAGAAAAGAACCCCTTTTTCTAGTCTCTTCTTAAGAAATATAGTTTGGTAGTTGAAATTCTGGTATTACATCTTTGGGCTCAAGTCCTTTGCGTCGAAGCATGAAGGCATTCTTAAATGGACTATGTTATATGCCTTCTAGTAAGAAATGGATAGAAAGTTCTGCTGAAAACATATATTTGTATCCTGTGATGAGAAAGTTCTGAATGCCTACAATAACCTTAATGATATAGTGAAATTTTAAAAGTGAGATCCATTATATTTTGTTTACATTATAAAATGTCTTGACACATATTATTCCTTCCTTTCTAAGTACATTTAGGATAGGTTTAGATTGTTGTAACATCATTATTTGAAGCTCTATATGTATCATCTTGTCTTGATAAGAAGTCAATCCGCATTCCCTTCATAAGAAGTCTTCTCAATGATTATATGGAACAGAAACTTACGAGGATTTCTTAAAATAGTCAGATACTTGCTTTGTTTTTGAGTTCTGACTTCGTATCCTGTATTTGCATCATTCAAGGACTTAATCATTTTTATTATTTATTTGAAGGAAATTGAATAAGATCTCCATTTATTAAATAGAGATTCAACACTCTTTACAATGTTACATGCCGAGCGTATAACCAGCTTATCAGAGAAGATTAAAAAGCAAAGATTGAATGTGTCTGCATCAGATTCTCAATTTTCTGAAACATAAAAGCTGGTGGAAGACCCTAAAGTACAAAGGGCTATGGATAAAATACTAAAGCTCTATGATGATTTGAGAGATGTATCTCATATATTTCTGTCAACGTGGGAGGAGCATCGTACATATCTTGAAATTGATGGCAATAATCAAAAGGATGGAAATAATCAAGAGGATGTAGATAATCGTTCAAATTTTGAACTTAATGCTATAAATCTAGATGATGAAAGGGAAGAATCTGAAAAAGAAGAGGAATAGGAAAATTCTGAAAAAGAGAAAAAGGAAGAGGATGAAAACAAAGACGGCAAGGAGAAAGAGAAGAATGAAAAGGAACAAGAGAAAAATGAAGAGAAAGAAGCTAAAGTTATAGCCAAGCAGTTAATGTTGATCATAGTAGTGTAGTAAGCTCAGTTATTAAGAGTATCCTAAAAGATAGTATTGTTCAAGAAAATCAGCCAACACTTACAAAGAAAGGAACAGAAAAAACAATTGAAGGTAAGATGTTAACAAAATAAAGTAAATATTGTATAAATGTAAATTCAAATCAATTAAAAGTAGATAGTGTATGATTTCATTGATAATAATTCTGCTGTTTTATTTCAGGTGATGGTGATAAACAACCTGTTGCACAACTGAACATTGTGCTTAAGGACATCCATGAAGAGATAGCTTCAAAGATAAACATCAATATAGATTGTGGAGAAAAAGATGTTCAAATCGATTTCGTTTCAAAAAAAATGAAAAGCAACAAATCAAGAATGAATGAAATGCCAGAGTTGTATCAAGTAGTGGCTGATTACTAATTTGTGAAGCAGAGTGCATTCAAATAGTAAGTTATGAATTTTTTTTAATTTTAAAAATATTCTATCTACTTTACTTAATATTTAGTTTACTTTAAATAATATTGTATTTACTTTACAAACATTCTAGACCATATATATGGGAAGAAATAATATGGTCAAGTATATACATGTTGTATGCATAATACAGGCCAAACATTGAAAAAAAAAAGCTTCATAATGTTTTAGGCATGAAAATTTAATGAAGATAAATTATAGCATAAATCTCAGGCATCTTGGTTGTTAGCCCTTGCTGCATCAGCATAACAACATCGAGTCAATTTTCCCATATCCCACCTTCAGCATGAGAATCTCTAGAGACATTGGGTTTATGCTGATATTCATGAGACCATACCAACTAATGAATGTCAATGAACAAGTTCAGCCTATTCAGCTGACCAAATTCTGCCACATCTCTATCAATTGCCAACTCAAAGTTTGTTTCCTTATGCCTCACAGTGAGTCATCTACTATTATTGTGTTTAGGACAAGTTAAAGTCAAATCAAATAACTTAGTCTATATACAAGCACAACACCATATGTTTCTTGTTTCGGAGATCTAGCCACTTTTTTAAATAACCTTACACATTAAACTATCAAAGAATAAGATGTATATGAGAAAAAAAAATTCACTTAGAACACTCTCGGGCTCTCGGCTATTTAGCCACATAGGCAATATCTAATTAACTAAGCATCATTAGATGAAATTTTTTTAACTTTAAAAATATTCTATCTACTTTACTTAATATTTAGTTTACTTTAAATAATATTGTATTTACTTTACAAACATTAAAATGTGTGTAGTGAAGAGATTGTGAAATATAAAGCTCCTCTCATGATAGATTGGGATGACACAGTATCCTTAGCTCCAACTATCCCACCTCAAATGATAAAGTCCAATATACTTCAATGTTGGTTATTTCTTTTGAATGATAATTCACGATCAAAAGAAGATCCATCATGTTTTTTCTTTGGCATTGACCACAATGTAAGCATTAAATTAAATGTTTATCATTAAATTGAATGTTTAACTAAATACATAATTAAATGTATATGATCTAAATAAGTACTTTTTTTATATCCTCATTAATATGCAAAGACCTCTAGAGCTGTCTCTCATGTCAAAAGATCCTTCACAGCCAACTCCAAATGAAAAACAAAAAGAATCTCCTTCAACACACGCATCAGAATTGAATCAGGCATGGTATGATTAGATGTGCCTCTGTGATGCAAAGGAGAAAATTATGACAACTCAGTTGGTATGTTTAATTATTTATGTCAATTAAACTACATTATAAGGCATTATAATTTTGAATTTGTAGACTAATAAGTCAAATTTTAATCGCAGATCTTTGTTCCAATCTGTCTGAGTGACCACTATAGTTTGGTAGTGGTTAACCTGTTGAAACAGACCATTCAATACTTGGATAACAGGGAGTATGATGACAGGTAAAAGCCTTTTTACAAAATTCTTGCATCTCTTGTGGTAAGATTTTTTAATTCATCAAAAGTAAATTATTATTAATATAAAGTAAATGACATTACTATTAAAGTAAATAAATTTGTATTAAAAGTATACATTATAATGCCTGTAAAAAAATAAGATAAAATATAAAGTAAAAGATGTTCTCATTAAAGTAAATCATATGTTATTAAAAGTAAACCATACTATAAATTTGTTTTACTTATATATTGCTTAACAAATGGTATAGGTGGAGGAAATGTCAAACTTTCTGAAGAGAATTAATCATGAAAAAGCTGATGAAATACTAGAAATATGAGTTTGATGAAATTAACTTCAAGTGGAAGACACCAAGATATACTCTTGATTGTGGTGTTTGTGCAATAATCCATATTCTGTGTTTTTCTGGAGACACTTTTGATTTTGACCTTGATTTAGCAAATAGGAGAAAGGTGTATCGTGCATAAATCTGTGCTGCACTTGCTTTGGCAGAGATAAACACTGAAAGAAAACATCTTGTGGAAAAAGTTTCAAGGTTCAGAGTAGTTAGGAAACTTGAGAAGGAGAAAGGGGTGGAAGATATGATATGTGTTTCTGATTTCATGAAAACACACAAAGAAGTAATGGAAAACATAAGCTTCAAAATGTCACCAACTGATTAACTACTTAGTAATCAATGATGATGAAAACTTTCCAAACAAGAGGTATGTTTTATACTTGCAAAAAAATAAATAAATACTCCTGTTGCATTATATATTAGATTGTTTGGCTTAAGTTTAACTTTATATTTAATTTAACATTACAGCGAAGTAGTAGGTTGGTTTATAGATTTAATTGAAATAGTGAGAAAGGATTGTAACACTTTGCTCAATGAATGGAAAGTTTCAACTAATCTGATCACTGCTTGGGCAAACCACCTCAATAACAATGAAATGCAAACAGACAGGTCTGAAAATGACTTAGTCAAATTCTTCTTTAGATTAGACTTCATGATAAGTGTAGGGAATATTTCAAGCATCCCACACTTGAGCCCCACTGTTATCATACACTTAACTATAGTGGCGTCCAAAGGGAAAGAAGGTATAGCAAAAGAGTCGCCAAAAAGTTTTAGGAACTTGTAAACCGTTCACAAGGAGAAGGTTACACCCCTTCACGATCCATGAGATCGCTAACTCCATAGTGGTTTGGAACTATGACTAGATATTCGGGGATAAAGGTACAAATTCAACCTAAAAGAGATTGAACCTGCCCTAAAAATAGGCCTCTACTTTATTCTTCTCATATTCATGTGCGCTTTCTGACTAACATACAATCAATATATTAACCCTAAATATGTTTAATCTATGTTGGTTGAATATTAATGCACAAACAAATCTATTATTGGCGATCACTTGAACTAAAATCACATTAGCCTAAATAAAATTATTAATTATCTTAGTAAACATGATTACAAGTACAAATTCCCTTTATTCCTACAAAAGAAAGCATAATCAAGCAATAACAATAATATCAAGCAACATAATAATAATAATATTGAAACAACAAATCATCATCATAATAACAATCTCAACAAAGCATAATAATATTAGCAAGATCCTAGGCAGGATACTAACAAGATTAATAACAAATCCTAGCATGTCACTAAGCAATAAAGATCAAAGCTTTAGCCCTAACATGATACTAACAAGATAGAAGAAATAGAAAACAACCTAAACATGATACTAGAAAGCAATAAAAGCATCCTAACATGATACTAGGAATTAAAATAATATAAACATGATTTCTAAAGATATAGAGCAATAAAACAACTTACTTTGTTTCCTCGTATCTCTTTCTATCAAAACAGTACATACTTTAGTAACTTCAAGGAAAATATTAAATTAAACAATAAATTGAAATAATTGAAATAGGGATTTGGGACCAAACCCTCAGAAATTATCAACCCTTCACGTCTAGGGCGAAGGAACTTCGAGCTTGGCTAGGTGTGTCTAGAACTCGTGAATGCGGTATTGTGTTTGTTAAAAGGTTCGGCTAGAAAGAGGGAGAAAGAATAAGATTTGGCTTAAGAGAGAGAAGAGAATAGAATTAGATGATTGTTGATGATTGTAAACGATAGAAAACGGGGAAATACGACCCTATTTATAAAAAAATAACTCGGAAACGATCAGAAAAAGACCGAGTCCAATCTGGAATAAAACAACTTTTGTCACGGAGCGACAAGGTCCAGCGTGGCGCGACAGCTTTGTCGTTTCGCGATGGTTCACGCGTTTTCTAAAATCTGTATAGAGTCCTTAATCTAATTAGACTAATTAACGTCCGTACTAATCTTTTAAAATCAAATTTAATTCTTTTAAAAACACTTGTTTTATTCCAAATAAAATTCTTTATTTTCTAAAAATATAATTACTAATCCTAATTCCACTAGATTTCAAAATAACCTTCTAGATTATTCTAGAAATTAAAGTCAATCCTAATGACTTTAGGAATAATAATTAATGGGCCCTCCTCTAGATCATTGGGCCGTATATAAACTTCTTTCGGGCCCAACTTAGTATTTTGGCAATAACTTCCTCATTATTCATCGAAATTGGGCTTATAATATATCGTTGAAAAGCTCTTTTCGAGCCCAATCCAACTGCACTATTATTGGACCCTATCATGGACCAAACCAAATTGGACTGGACATTTTCATAAATGAGTTCATTTTCGAAAACAAAAAGAAGTATTTTTATTAAAATTACCACATCACAAGACTTTTCACATTTTCAATTTGTTCGATAATCAATGACATGAAAGATATTCATCACTGGGTTTGGTTTTTGGGGAGACACAATTAGGTGTCTACAGAAGCCCCCACTTTGACTGAGTTTGGAGAAATGCATGTTTCGAAAACAAAAGTCAAAGTAGCGATAGGGACGGAGAATGATTTAAAACGTTCTGCGATCCTAAATCATTCTTGTAATGCCGATACCTGCAAACTAGCGTTAGTTGAATAGATAAAAGTGTTAAGAAACGTGTATCTTGCACCGTCGAGTACACGCCTCTGGGGTAACCGATTTTGTTGTTTGACGACCTCCACAAGCTAGGGGATATCGCCTGAAGACTGCTTCGCTTGTAGCTGCCTTCAATTTTCGCTGTGACAATCCTCCACAGCTTAGGGAACACCATCGAAGATTGCTCCGCTTGTAGCAATTTTCTGCCGTTTTGTGACCATCTTCCACATCTTAGGGAACGCGATCGCAGATAACTCTGCTTGTAGCCATCTCTCGATTTTTGACAATTCTCCATATCCTAAGGAACATCATCGAAGATAGATTCGCTTGTAGCCATCTTCAGTTGTTTGTGACAACTCTCCACATCCTAGGGAACGTCGTCGAAGATCATTCTGCTTGTAACGATCTTCAGTTTTGTTGTGACAATCTTCCACATCCTAGGGAACATCGTCTATCTTTGCTGCTACATCACGAGCTATTTTCTTGAATCATGGTGACAACCTTCAAAATCATAGAGAATATCGTCGAAGGCCGCCTCATCACGAACCGTTCTTCTCAAATCTGGGTGACAACTTCCACAATCTTAGCGAAAGCTATCGAAGATTTCCCATCTTGTGCCATCTTCTCAAATTAACTGATAACCTCCTTAATCATAGCGAAAGCTATCGAAGACCGCCCATCTTGTGCCATCTTCTCAAATCAAATGACAACCTCCACAATCTTAGAGAAAGCCATCGAAGATCGCTCATCTCGTGACATCTTCTCAAATCAAATGATAACCTCCTCAATCATAGCGAAAGCTATCGAAAACCGCTTATCTCGTGCCATCTTCTCAAATCAAATGACAACCTCCACAATCTTATTGAAAGCCATCGAAGATTGCCCATCTCGTGCCATCTTCTCAAATCCAAGCGAGAGACCCTTTAATCTTAGAGCCCCCCCGTCGAAGACTTCTTCATCTTGAGTCTTCAAATTTTCTTGTCCTTACTCCTATAAGTAATTGGCCTTTCCATCTTTGGAAAATTCATTTTAAGAACCATATCTAAGATTCTTACAGTCTTCAAATTGGTTTGTAGAAATCTTCCATCTTAGGATTCCTTTATTATAATCAATCAATACTCAAATGTTTCAAATCTTGTTCAATCAATTTTTCAATCGATAATTTGATCGTCATCAGGCTGATCGATAATCGAATGTAATCGGGCCAATTACTAATCAAATATCTATCAATTGCTCAAATGCTTATCAAAAGGCTCAAATGGATTAGTCACGGATTAACCAATCCAAGTCGTGTGAGACCATCAAAGACTAACGCGGGCGAATCAGAGCCATCGCGCAGCGACAGGTTTATCGCGCAGCGACAGGTCTGTCGCTATACGTCATAGTGTATCGCGCTGCGTCAGGCTGCATCGCGCTGTGCCAGGGTGCATCGTCGTGCTTGAATCCAAGTCGGAGCTTTTTCTGCTCGTTCAGCTTTGGACTTAGTGTACCTGCATCTATATTTTAGACTATAGGACTTTGCTTATGTTTATTAATTATCTTAGGGTTAACCTAAGGCTTGGCGTTATTCAACCCATTGTGTGAACTCGACTTAATGTGTTTTGACACATACGACTCAACATGACTCAAAGTGCAAGACTCTACTCGACACGACATGACTTAATGTTCACGACTCGTGTGTGCATTGTATTGTGATGTGCTTGACTCAAAATGCAGAAAAGCAAAAAAATTTCGTCATTTTTGTGGAGGGTATCGACTTTCTCTCAAAAAAGACAGACACGAAAAGGAAGAAGTAAAGTGTTTGATTTTTTGCGGTGCATGTTGAATGAGTCTAGTCAAATGTATGCATTAACTTTGTCTCTCATGGTGCAAGGATTATAGCATCCTAGACTATCTCAATTGTTGATGAAAGTATTTAGGTAACTTAGGCGCGGAGGCTAAGTACCTTATACTTTGTGATGCAATATGATAGTGATTTATCTTGATATGAAAAGGCATGCTTCAATGTTGTATTAAGATTTCATGACAAAGGTTCCTAAAGGAAGGTTTATTTGGACATGTATCTGTGATGTGTGTGAAAGTGACACTACGTCTAAGCTGCAAAAGCTAAGTGTGTGGAAATATTTTGAAAAGAGTCAAATGATGATGACTCTTAGGCTAGGTAGGCTAATGATGTAAGGATCAAGCCCCCAAGTCTAGCTCTATGTGGATAGGGATGAACATTGGAGATCCCTTGATATGATCATGCATGAATGTAAATATGAATGTGAATGCTTTTTTATTACGGTCGCACCTCGATGTGAGGTTGCCTATGTATCCGTTAGGAATCAGGCCGAACGTAGCTCTAGTCGAACCTCGCACAAGTGTGTGTATACCTCAAAGAGGTCTTTGAAGGGTTGTAACGTGGTTAGGCTAAAGGTTGAAGAAAAAGGGGATAAAGGCTCAAGACCCAAAGTAAGCCCCCAAGATTTGCAACCTTGCATTTGAATATTTGTATTTGCATGCTTGAGACTTTTAAACTCTTTTGTTTATATTTTTGCTCTCTTTTTTTGCTTCATCATCATCTTTTTTATTTTGATAAGTGTTGGAAATCCCGATCATGCGGTCTATCACTCACTTGGCATTCATGTTTCTCAGGCACGGTACCGAGCACTCGATAAGAGACGCAATCTGATACGTGTTCTTATCAAAGATATATTAATATCAAAGACATTGGAAAACTTGCCCTTTTGCACACTTTTATTGCTATTTTAGTCTTTTGAATTTTTTGTAAAATCACTCAAGCTTTTCTTTGTAAATTGTATAAGTTGCATACCATCCCATCCTAAGGTTGGGTAGATGTAGGTTGAAAAAATGAAGGTCTATCGTTAGACGAGGCTCAAAGTGGTTTCTCAATAAAGGATTTATATTTGAAAGGTAAAGATGATATGATATGGCTACAAGGGGTGCCTCAAATCATTAGTATACCTTGTGCCTAGTGCAACATGGACTTTTTTTTTTTTTATGAATGCAATGCAATGATCATATGCAAGGAAATAAAAGCTCATTTTATTTAAAAGGGTGAAGGGTTAAAATCAAACTCTAAGAAATAAATCTAAGGAGGATGAAGGGTGCCTATGCTAGACTTATTGGGGAAGGGTTTGAAAAAAGAAGAAGAAAGCATGAAATCTTGGCGAGAAGCTTGCCTTGTGCATTTGTTTCATCATTACCCCTTTTTTTTTTTTTTTTGGTCAATCACATGACTCAAACTCAATTTAACATGCATGGATGGGAAAAGAGTGTAGTGAGGTGAATGATGTATGAAGGAAGCGTGTAAGATGAAGGAATGTGAATGTAGAAAGTGTTTAAGAAGGAAAGTGTGAGATATGTATGGAAAGGTGATGTAGATAGAGAGATATGGAAAAATTAGGAATATAGTGGACCCACAACTCAAATGACGAAAAGAACGACTCATGCATGAACCTAAGACATGGTCATGGTGACATATACACAAAGTGTGTGCTAAGACTAGTGAGTGTAGGTGATATGTTCAAGACTCGTGTCATGACCATGGGACTAGACTATGTAACTAGACTCAAACAAAGACTAAGTTAAGACCTCACGTATGTGCACCAAATTGGACAGATTGTAGTATTTTAGTCATAACTTTTTATCTGTGACTCTGAATTGAACGAAACCAATTCCAAATGAAAGAAAAAACTCGGGGATACAGATCCACAGGTTGTACGACTCGTAACTCTTCCTAGAACTCCGGCTATGACCAAAACAAGTTGATACTTGTGCAGTATACGGGAATAAAAATCCGGGTTGACTCAAAGGAATTATGACTCAATTTTAGACATATTTATTGGTTCAAATTTGGTGCACATACGTTAGTTTAATCACATATAAGTATGCACAAGCAAGAGATGCACAAGTAGTCAAGTAAGCACAATATGATGCAATGAGTTTGCAACCTAACCATGGCTCTAGTTCTCTAAAGTTCAAGGATAAGGGTTAGTCAAAGAGGTTCCATGGTTATGAGTCCGGATGCATCGCACGGAACCTTACCTTTGGAAGGGTTGACGCGCATGGATGGGACCCCGCAAGTTAAACTTGCTTCCATGGTTTAGTGAATTCACAAACTCGGATGTACCATCGTTGCAATGAGTGTTTGATTGGGTAGATGGAGCATGAATTCCCAGAGGGTTATAGCCATGTGTAGAACACATATGGGTTCAGAAAAGTGAGAAAAACTCAATTAGGAAGTAAAATCGAGCAAACAGTACTAGAACTGGTCAAAGCAAGAAGGTAGATTTCTGGCTCGGTATTGGAAAAACATAGCGTGAGACAACAGGGATCGTCGCGAAACGATGACCCAGTCGCCACGCAACATTGTTGTCGCACTGCGACAGGCACTGTTTTCTCAGCGCAAGTTCCTACATGCCTCAGCAGCTTTCTGTTCTTAGAATTTTTCAGTTTTTCGTAGAGTTATTTCAATTCTAGTTGTGAAAGATATTTCCAAAATTTCCTACGTGTAAAAATCCTATGTTTTTGACGCATTACGAATGGTCTATCCAATGCAGACCTTTTTTATGCTTATGTCATTCAAAATTACGCACATGAATACTTAGAACTTTTCGAGTCTCATCCAATCATTCTAAATTATTGCCAAAATAAATTTCAGGAATTAGAATAGAAATCCTCCCCAGTGGAGTCGCCAAAAAGTTGTAGGGAATATTTCAAGCATCCCACACTTGAACCCCACTGTGATCATACACTTAAGTATGGTGACGTCTAAAGGGAAGGAAGCTAGAGCAAAAGAGTCCCCAACAAGTTTTGGGAACTTGTAAACCGTTCACAGGGAGAAGGTTACACCCCTTCACAATCCATGAGATCGCTAACTCCATAGTGGTCTGGAACCATAATTGGATATTCGGGGATGAAGGTAAAAATCCAACCTAAAAGAGATTGAACCTGCCCTAAAAATAGGCCTCTACTTTATTCTTCTCATATTCATGTGCGCTTTCTGACTAACATACAATCAATATATTAACCTTAAACCTGTTTAATCTATGTTGGTTGAATATTAATGCACAAACAAATCTATTATTGGCAATCACTTAAATTAAAATCACATTAGCCTAAATAAAATTATTAATTATCTTAGTAAACATGATTACAAGTACAAATTCCCTTTAATCCTGCAAAAGAAGGCATGATCAAGAAATAACAATAATATCAAGCAACATAATAATAATATTGAAACAACAAATCATCATCATAATAACAATCTCAACAAAGCATAATAATATTAGCAAGATCCTAGGCATGATACTAACAAGATTAATAACAAATCCTAGCATGTCACTAAGCAATAAAGATCAAATATTTAGCCCTAACATGATACTAACATGATAGAAGAAATAGAAAACAACCTAAACATGATATTACAAAGCAATAAAAACATCCTAAGATGATACTAGGAATTAAAATAATATAAACATGCTTTTTAAAGATATAGAGCAATAAAACAACTTACTTTGTTGCCTCGCATCTCTTTTTATCAAAACAATACACACATTAGTAACTTCAAGGAAAATATTAAATCAAACAATTAATTGAAATAATTGAAATAGGGATTTGGGACCAAACCCTCAGAAATTATCAACCCTTCACGTCAAGGGCAAAGGCAACTTCGAGCTTGGCTAGGTGTGTCTAGAACTCGTGAATGCGGTATTGTGTTTGTAAAAAGGCTAGGCTAGAAAGAGGGATAAAGAATAAGCTTTGGCTTAAGAGAGAGAATATAATAGAATTAGATGATTGTTGATGATTATAAACGATTGAAAACGGGGAAATACGACCCTATTTATAAAAAAATAACCTGGAAACGATCAGAAAGAGACTGAATCCAATCTGGAATAAAACTACTTCTGTCGCGGCACGACAGCTTTGTCGTTTCGCGATGGTTCACGCATTTTCTAAAATCCATACATAGTCCTTAATCTAATTAGACTAATTAACGTCCGTACTTATCTTTTAAAATCAAATTTAATTCTTTTAAAAACACTTGTTTTATTCCAAATAAAATTCTTAATTGTCTAAAAATATAATTACTAATCCTAATTCCACTTGAACTCAAAATAAGCTTCTAGATTATTCTAGAAGATTAAAGTCAATCTTAATGACTTTAGGAATAATAATTAATGGACCCTCCACTAGATCATTGGCCCGTATGTAAAACTTGTTTCGAGCCCAACTTAGTATTTCAGCCATAACTTCCTCATTATTCATCGGAATTGGGCTTATAATATATCGTTAGAAAGCTCTTTTCAAGCCCAATCCAACTACACTATTATTGGACCCTGTCATGGACCAAACTAAATTGGACTGGACATTTTCATAAATAGAGTTCATTTTCTAAAACAGAAAGAAGTATTTTTATTAAAATTACCGTATCACAAGACCTTTCACATTTTCAC
Organism: Chenopodium album; assembly: GCF_948465745.1. Taxonomy (NCBI): domain Eukaryota; kingdom Viridiplantae; phylum Streptophyta; class Magnoliopsida; order Caryophyllales; family Amaranthaceae; genus Chenopodium; species Chenopodium album. Next base: position 49,662,916 of record NC_137843.1, read on the forward strand.
TTCATTCGATAATCAATGACGTAAAAGATATTCATCACTGGGTTTGGTTTTTGGGGAGACACAATTAGGTGTCTACAGTAAGTTATTTACATTTACTTTAATAATATAAATATTGCATTAAATAAATATTTGCAATAATCTTTGGAATTTTTTTGCAGGATGCTTTAACTATGTGTTTGAATGCTCATTGGAAAAATGGAGTAACAAGTTTGCAAAAACTATGGATTGATTGGAACAACTCACAATCATTGGACTTGGATGCAGCTTAATGTGTAAGACATAGAATAAATATTTAAAGTAGAAAAATATATGTTTAAAGTAATAAAAAAACAGGTTTAAAGTAAATATGTGTTTAAAAAAATTATGTGAAGGTATTTGTACCTCTGAAGAAGGAAGATCATTACTTTCTTGTTGTCATAAACTTCAAAGATGAAACAATTGATCATTTGGACAGCACTTTATACGAGAACAATGAAGAATATGAGCCTGTACAGAGTTTTATCTTAGAAACGGTAAAGCATCAATAAATTAAGAAAGTGTCTTTAAATTCATTTTTTAATGTATCATATTACATTAATATTCATTCCATTGCAGATCTTACAAATGCAGAAGTTGTTTAAAAAAAGAAAGTATCCAAAGGCAAATGATATATTGCCCTACAAGCTAAGAATAATTGAACTTCCATTCCAAAAAGAAAGAGAAGAAAAATACTCAGGAAGCTATCTAATGCTGCACATGAAGGTGTTAATGGAATAGGATTGGGAACGATAAAAGAGGTAAGTTAACATACTTATCTCTGAAATAATTAAATTCCTTAAGTTAAATGGATTACTTAGAGCATAATTCATTGAAACTAAATTAAAGTTTTTTTTTTGTAGGAATTTCAAAGATTGACACACCATCATATAAAGACAGTACTTGACCTACTTCTCAATGACAACAATCAAATGCAAGAGAAATTGTTGACAAATGTTGAAGATTGGGAAGAGAAGAAAGCAAAAACAGCATCTGATGTGTAAATGTTTTTAACAGATTTGAATGTATCATAGGCATTAGAGTACTTTTAAATTGTATAGTATTAATCTAAAAATTTAGTTTGAAGGTTTAAGTAGTATGTTTGTATGAAGAATACATATTATTTCTCTGAGTTGAAGTAGTAAAATTATTCTGTGTGAAAAATGGTGCTTGATATAAAAGTAGAAGAAATCAATCAAAAGGTAAATGAAAATAGTGGCAAAGTAACAAGAACTATGTTAAAGGTAAAACAATAGAGGGGGGTTGAGGTGGTTGTGTAGGTGGTTGTGAGATATAAATAGATATTATATGTTTGAGTTGAATTATTATAATTATTCTGTGTGAAAAGTGGTGCTAGCACTACGTGAAAAAAGAAGAATGGCACCGCCTTAAGGCCACCGGTTATTCAAAACCGGTGGGGAAAATATGGGGAAAAATAGGCGGGTTTTTAGGAGAGGCTTTTGCCGCCGGTTCAGTTCAAACCGGTGGGAAAAACCATTATTCCCACCGGTTTGAACCGAACCGGTGGCATTTCCTTTTTTTTAAAAAAAAAACCACTTATATACTCCTAAACCCTACCTCAAAACACTCGGCCTCCCTCCTCCTTTCTCTCTCCTGATCTCCTCTCCTCTCCCTCCTTCTCTCTCCTCTCCCTCTCTAGATCTCCTGCTCCCTCATCTCACCACCACCAAGCACCAGGTCTCCATCCTCGTCTCCCCTCTCTCTACTCTTTTGTCCCCTTCTCTTTCGTTTCCACGAACACCACCGAAGACCACCACCGAAGACGACCACGAAGACCACCACCAAGTCCAACACCCAAGACCACCATGAAGACCACGAACAACACTGACTTTAATCGAGGTGGGTTTAATTTTTTTGGGGTTTGATTTTGGGTTTAATTAATCGATTTTTCTGGGTTCATGCATGTGTTTTTTGGGGTTTTTTTTGGGTTTGATTTCGGATTTTAATTCGATTTTTCAGGGTTTCATTAATTGATTTAAATCGATTTTCAGATTTCAATTTGATTTTTTTGGGTTAATTTTCAGTTAAAATAATCGATTATTTTGGGTTAATGCATGCGTTTTTGGGGTTTTTTTTTATTTTTTTATTTTCGTGATTTCTGGGTTTACTTTCTGAATTTATGTTTGGGGATTTCTGGGTTTTTTTATTACGAGTATTATATTCTGGGTTGATTTAAATTTTCGTGATTTTCTGGGTTTAATTTTCGTGATTTTTGGGTTTTTTTATTATTATTTCCTGGGTTGATTTTATTTTTTGTCATTTTTGGGGTTTATTTTTCGTGATTTATGGGTTTTTTTTTATTTTGAATTCATGAATCATGGAGGTTTTTTAGTTTATAGTGAGTTTTATTAATTTCGGAGTTTTAATTGATGCAGGTGAAGAATCAAGGTGTTGATTTTGGAATTTTGATTTCGATGTTGTAATTTTTTTTTCTTCGATGTTGTAATTTTTTTTTTATTTTGATGTTGTAATTTATTTTATTTTTTTGTATTGTAAAATAACAATTTAATGATGAATTTATTTATGATTATATTTCATTTTCAAGCTCGATTGATTTTGATGGTGTTTTGCTTATATTTAATCCTCTTTAATTCTCTGATTATATGTCAAGTGAAAAAAGCAAATTAGAAAAAAAATACATGAAATGGCACCGGTTAACCGGTGCCAATTGACTTTAATACAAAAAAAATGGGAATAGTTATGGCACCGATTAACCGGTGCCAAAAATCAATTATAGCACCGGTTAACCGGTGCCAATATTAGATATTGCCACCGGTTTTGAACTGGTGGCATTTGTTGGATGAATTGGCACCCCCCAAATTGTCAACGGTTCAAAATCGATGCCTTAGGGGGGTTTTGAACCGGTGCCAAATTGAGTTTTTCTACTAGTGTAGATATAAAAGTAAAAAAAATCAATCAAAAGGTAAATGAAATTAGTATTAATGTAATAAGAACTATGTTAAAGATAAAAGAAAAAAGTTTAGGAAATGAAATCTTTCTGAAATATGGTGTTTGATTTAAAGTAAAGACTAATACAATTAAAGTAATAGAAAATGGACCAAAAGTAAATGAATTATCATTAAAGTGAAAGGTACAAATTTAAAAGAAAAAATTTTTTTAGAAATATTTCCCGTTAACATAAGGTTTCATAAGTGATTTTATTAAGAATACGGCCCCAAAAAATGAGCTCAACCCCCCCTCCCTCACCCTCTCCAAAAGAACTATGAGTCATTTATTACTACAGGTCACAATATCAGATACTATTAGAATTATCCAATATTATCACACCTATCCTAGTGCGTTCTTTTCGTCCGTGATTAAAAAATTAACGTAATTAATGATAATTTTCTCGAAAAAGGTATAGAGAGTTGTAGAAAAATAGAAATATATTGCAGAATTTGGTGCAACCAATTTGTCACATTAAGCTACTTGGTACATGCTTGTCTGGAATGAGTTGTGGACTTGTGGATACTTAACATATCAATCAAGTATGCTTTGTGACAAACACTCATGGTGATGAGTTGATGGCCCATATTTTGTCTATTTCCCTAGTGGACAAAAAATCCACTATTCTTATATTTTGAATCATGGACTTATTCAATATTTTGTACATTAAAATTCTAACTTCCGGGTGAAAATGACCTATTTGTTTATCTCCTTTGATTTTTCAAATTTTAGTTTCATTAGTAACATTAATTTTATGGGATAACCTTGCATTGTTGAATGTTTGGTAGGTGACTAGGTTTTAAATTGGGAAAATGATGGTAATGTTAATGGTTTTGAATACAATGTCGGCAAGAAAAGAATAGTGATATTTGTAAAGGGAATGAGGATGAGTACTACAACATAGTGTCTAGGTAAGATGAAATGTTTTATGATTGATCTCATACTCTCAAAGTTAGAAGGTTCAATCCTTACCATTTGACCATGCTTTACTTAGTAGCTATCAATATAGAGTTGTACGAGTACTTATACATTGATAAGCACTAGAGTGAATTCGTGGTGATTCACGAGAAATATTAATGTTTTGAGGTAAACAAACTCATCTCAAACATGGTAAATGTGATTCCATGCTATTTTTAGAAATATGTCAATTATTTTGGAACGGAAAATGGAAATCGTGCCAAGTATTCTAGGACAAAAGGAGTAATATAGAATATTATCTTCAATTTTGTAAATAAGGACATTACATAAATCACACAATTCATATGATATGAAATATCATAAAGTAAATGAAATATTTCATAAAGTTAATGGATAATAGCTAAAAGTAAATAAACTGAACTTTAATTATGTAGTACAATTACTTAGAGTAAATGTAAAAATATTACAATAATAAAAATTAAACTTCAGTATATCTTGATCTTGATCTTCCAAAACTTCTTTAAATTTCCAAGTATTATAATAACTGCACAAAAATAAACATCAGAAAATCATTGACAAATTAAAGTAAATAAATTATAATGTAAAGTAAATTAATTTCAACTTAAAGTAAATGAGAAAAGTACAAAGGTAAAATACCAAAAAAAAAAAAAAAAAAAAAAAAAAAAAAAAAAAAAGTACCAAGTATAATAATACCTGCATAAAAATAAAAAGTAAATCAAGTTAAATGTTAAAGTAAATAAATAACATATTAAAGTAAATGGAACACATTTAAAAGTAAAATACCTGAAGAACTACTTGTTTGGACAATTTCTACTGTCATGTTAAACACCAGATTGCCCACAAGCTCTACAGGTTCTGCCCTTTTTGGATTTTTCTTCAGAAGTTATTTCTTTTGCACTCTTCAATCGCTTTGAACTTTTGGCAGAACCTTTATTAAGACACTGATTTGGAGGCAAGATGTTTACATCTACTTCATTTGACCCAACCAAAACCTAAATATCAGCATCTTTCACCTCTTTTGAACTAGTTGCATTTTCAGGATTATTATTTGTCAGGCTCCTCAAATGAAGATAATGTCCTAATAAGCTCTGATAAATCATCCTCAGATTGGTCAAATAAACTCACACAACTGAAAATCTTAGACCACACATCATTCACCAATTGCTTCTTTTTATCATACTTAGAAGCATCATCCTGAACAACATTTATGGCCGAAGCTTTCTTCAGAACGTCTTTTCTCCAACAATTCAAGATATAAAAATCAGGAATTTCACGTAGAGACTTGCCTTTCATAATAAAAAGAATGTGTCTACATAAGATGCCTTGACTCTCAAACATTTTACAGGTACAAATTAACTCATATGTGGCCAAGTTAAAATTTACATCAAAATTTTTTCTTTTCTCATGATCAACAATTACAGAAAAATCCACACCATCTCCATACAAGGGAACTACAACTTTCAACACCACATGAGAAACAGGCTGCCTGGCATTCTTCTTGAAAATCATAAAAGATGGCACCAGTATAAACAACAGCAGCGTGCTTTTCCAAGTGTAAATGAGTAAGCAATTGAGGCTCAGATTAATTAAGCCTGTTCAACTCATATGTTCATGCCTTTAAGCATCAAGAGTAGTTTCATAACGGACAAAGAATTCAATACTGGTCACATGGGGGTTTGTAAAATTACAAAAGAAACTGTTTTCACCTTCATACCTAAAAGTAGAACGCAGTAACCCACCCATAAATAAGTCCCTGAAATATGCAGGGATCCAAAGATGTTTAATCTTGAACATGTATGCAAACCACTCATTATTGACAAGGTCAAATTCCTCCATAACACTGTTCCAGCCATCATCAAATACATGGGGATCAATTTCTCTATCCTAAACTACTGCACTTAGCTTTTTCAAGAACTCAGTTTCATTACAAAATTGAGTTCCAACCTTTTTAGGTACCTTCTTCATTATGTGTCACATACATAACCTGTGTTTAGTCTTGGTAAAAACCTTTTATATGGCAATACCTATTGCAGGGTCTTGATCAGTTATTATTATACAAGAGGGTTCTCTTCCCATACACTTCAAAAAAGTTTGAAATAGCCACACAAAAGATTCTACATCTTCTTTAGATAATAAAGCAGCACAAAATATAACACATCTCTTATGATTATCAACTCCAGTAAAAGGACAAAAAAACCAATGAATATTTATTTATATCATAAGTAGAATCAAAAGATAGAGAGTCCCCAAACAATTGATAATCTCTACTACCAATAGCATCAGCCCGAAAAACACGTGTCAAGTGCCTACTTTCATCAACACATTAATTAAAATAATAACCCCCTTTACTAGTTTTCACTTTTTGTTCAAGGTTTTGAACAAACATTGCACCATCAGCATTGGAGATATAAACTTTTAAGTCCCTAGAAAAATTTTTGAAATCATTTTTACTGCCCCTGACATTTTGAAACCCACCACAAAGTTCTTTCATGATCCTATAAGACATAATAACCCCGATATTTAACTTTGAGTTGTCAAAAATAAACTTCTTATGAGCAAAATTTAAACCAACTTCATATTTAGTAACCTGCCTAGTAATAGGTGTAGAAAAGGGGTGAGAATGAGGCTCATAAAAAGCATAAACCATGTACTGGCCACCATTACAAAACCTAAATTTAATCTTAGCAGGACATCCAACTCTCTTCATAGTCTTTTTCCTTAAACATGCACCTTCAACTTATTTACCAGCTTTCTTGTTATTTGTCACATACCCTTCTTTGCTACATAATAAATATTTAATTATAGTAACTCCTTTATCATTAGAATCATCCTTTTTCTTTTGTACTTTAGTAGTACTAAAACGGACTATAAATCCACTCATTGGCATATTTGTAATAAAAGACAGTATCGTGTTCAAGAGTACCAAATTTCATTCCAACAAAGAGTTTGTTTTCCAAAGAACAACCTGGCATATACTCTTTATCACCTCCAAAATTATAATATATCCTAGGAAGCACATGCTGAGTAGGTGTTTTAAAAATTCTTACATTCATATCTTCATTAGTGACAGCAGCAGAACAATGCTCTACGCTTTCAGTCATCTTCTTGAAAAGTAAATGAATCAAAGAAAAAAGTAAATAAACAATAACATAAAGTAAACCAATTTTAAAAAGTATACTAATAAAAACTATTAGAGGTATACTAAAAAGTAAATGACTCAAAGCAAAAGTTTTAAAAAAAAAAAAACTAAAAAACATGAAGTTATAAAGATTAAGCAAAATTAATAATGAAAAGTAAATGACTCAATGTAAAAAGTAAATTTATTAAAACCACAACAATTTCTACTACTTGATTAAGACCAGCCAGCCATATAGCAACTATATTCATAACAACTACCATGAATTGGGTAAGTAAGTGTAAAACCCTAAATCGGAAATAAATAAAAAAAAACATAAATCGTAAAAATAAAGCCCTAAATCAAACACTAAATCACATAGATTAAACCAGAGAACAATTAGTAAATAAAAATTGATAAATATTACAATAAAAAACTATAAATCGTGAAAATCGTAATGAGATAAATGGTGAAATCAAAATAAACAACATAAATAAAAATATAATCAGGAACACAAGAAAATTTCCTCAATGAATAAAAAAATTTGAAGAATACAAAGTAATTGTCAAAATCGAAGAATTTGGCAAATCAATGAGCGCAAGTGACAAATCAAGCTCGCAAAAAATAGCCTTTGAGAGAATTCGAACGTAGAGAGAGAAAATGCAGAAGAAGAGAGAGAAAGAAAATGAAGCGGCGCCTGAAAAGAAGGGAGGTCATTCAATGGATGAAATTACAAAAATACCTTTAATGAAAATGAAAAAGGTGGGTGAAGCATAAGCCGTTGGATTGAGAGTGATCAACGGTCACAATGAGTTCCTAGTTCCTATTATAGGACTTGGTTTTCACATGATCCTGATTATATATATATATATAGACACACACACACACACACACACACACACACACACACACACACATATATATATATATAGTACAATAATTGATAGGGTTTGCTTGAAAATAAACCCTAAAATCTAGATAGTTCTGGAATGATGCAAGGGTATAATAGACATCCACAAATATATTTCATAACAATTTTTTATTTTTTTTAAGATGAAAAAACAAAAATTAAAAAGAATTGTTATATGGTTTTTTGCTTTATCTTTTATTTTATTTTTGTTTGAAAGAAAGTTTATATTTTTTTAAAGAATAAAAAAGAAGCGTTATTTAAGAGAAGACTCCAAAAAAAAAAATTATCTTTTCCTAAATGTAATTGATTACTTCAAAAAAAAAAAAAATCTTTTCCCAATTTAGTTGTTTCAATTAAAGTGATAAAAAAAACATTATTTTTTAAAGAAATCGTTTTTTTTTTTGTTTTTTTTTTTTTTTTTTTTTTTTGAAGAATAAGAAGAAGTGTTATTTAAGGGAAGAAATAAAAGAAGAGTTATTTACGGGAATAACTTATCTTTTACTAAATTTAGTTGATTTACTTATAAAAAATCTTTTCCTTAAAAATATATCTTTTCTAGAATTTAAATATTTCAATTAAAGTAATACAAAGAAATAAATTTTTTAAATTTAATTACATTTATTCAGTTTTGCTTTCAAAAAAAAATTACATTTATTCAATTTAATTTTTTTTGAAGGAATTATTCTTTTTTTTTTCAGGAAAAAACGTATTAAATTTAGGAAAAAAAATTTAGGAAAAAAAAAGGTAGCTCGGACTTGTATTAAATTTAGGAAAAAAGGATTTTTTTTTTTTTAATTTTTTTGAAAACAACGTATTTTGTTTTTGTTTTTTTTTTTCAATTTTTTATCTCACATTTTTTTTTTCAAATATATGTTGTTTCTTTTTTGCCAATTTTAAATTTATTTTAAATTTATTTTAAATCTCTTGTTTCAGTTAGGTAGTTTTTCACTTTAAAAAAAATTAGTTGGGTAGTTATTTTATATTATTTTCTTATTTATAATTTTTACCATCTCAAAAATTCAATTTGCATATTCACTTAAAAATGGAAACAATTTACATAATTGGTAAAAAAAAAAAATTGCACTATATATACTTATCGGTCTCAACCTTCTCATTGAATTGATCCCAACTATATGGATGAGTTTTCAATGGCTACAATATAATTGTAGCCATTGTATTAAATCTAATCAGCACCATTCATTTATGTTGACTAATGTAAATTGTTGATATAGATTACTTTTTATTTGCAAAAAAAAAAAAAAAGGCTGTCAGTTTCATCTTTTGCATACGCTTAGAGGCTTTGGCTTTGCTTGTCATTCTTATCCGAGTTATTCTAGCCAATCTATCCCAAATCAATGAAGGCTATGATCTTTCAATTCCCCAAGTTTATTCTAAATCAATAAATTTTTGGAACACTAACTTCATCTTCTACCACCTATTATAGACAACATTTTTCTTCCCGAAATTTGTATACAAGTTAATAAGACATGAATATGCAGAACGCTTTTTGTTGGAATTCCTATTATTCTTCATTTTTTTTCAAAGAATGAACTCGAACAATGAAGATGGTGGTGAAAAGCCAAAGAAAAAGAAAGGAAAAAGAAAAAAAAAAAAAAACCCTACTTGACAAACAAGAGAAATTGACATAAAATGCCCCATAATTGTAATTTTTTTGGTCAAAAAATTAATTTTCAACGGTTTATATAATTGTCAAGTTAATCTGTAGATCCTTCGATAAATGAAAGCTAATCTGTAGTGTTTTATTTTGGGACCAACTAGTAGTCGTTTGGAACAGCTTAATTTTTACTACTACAAAATTGGCCAAAGAAACCATATCAAAATGGCCAAAGAGACTACCTTAGGGGTGGTCTCTAGCTCATAGGTCTATTTGGCCTAAGAGACCATTTCATCAAAAGTGGTCTCTTGTTTTAAAAGAAGAGACCACTTATTTAGAATAGATGGTCTCTGAGACCACCTATTTGATATAGGTGATTTCAATTTTTAAAAACCTAAGACCATCTATTTAAAATAGGTGGTCTCAATTTTTAGAAACCTGAGACCGTCTGGTCTCATTCTTTCCTTTTTTTTAAAAAAAAAAATATTCGTATTTTAATATATATAATTAATATCAATTAAAAAAAATACTCATACAATTTCTTTACAACGAAATACAAGTAGTTTATACTTGAAGAAATTTATACAAAACCAATACTAAAAACATACTCACAAGTATTACAATCTATATTCTTACAAAAAATGAAACCCACCTAAACCTACACCACTCAACTCACCTAATCCTACACTACGCCATTGCCACCTCCGCAAGCCATCTTAGAATCATCTTATTTGGTGGGAGAATAGAGATCATAAGTGTAGGGAATATTTCAAGCATCCCACACTTGAGCCCCACTGTAATCATACACTAAGCATGGTGGCGTCCAAAGGGAAGGAAGCTAGAGCAAAAGAGTCGCCAACAAGTTTTAAGAACTTGTAAACCGTTCACAAGGCCAGGTGAAGGTTACACCCCTCCACGATCCAAGAGATCGCTAACTCCATAATGATCATGAACCATGACTGGATATCCGGGGATAAAGGTACAAATCCAACCTAAAAGAGATTGAACCTACCCTAAAAATAGGCCTCTACTTTATTCTTCTCATACTCATGCGCGCTTTCTGACTAACATACAATCAATATATTAACCCTAAACCTGTTTAATCTATTTCAGTTGATAGTAATGCATAAACAAATTTATTATTGGCGATCACTGAAATTAAAATCATATTAACCTAAATAAAACTATTATTATCTTATTAAGCGTGATTTCAAATACAAATTCCCTTTAAACCCGCAAGAGAGGGCGTGATCAAGCAATAACAATAATATCAAGCAACATAATAATACAACAAATCATCATCATAATAATATTCTTATCAATGTATAATAATATTAGCATGATCCTAAACATGATACTAACGTGATAAAAGAAAATAGAAAGCAACCTAAACATGATATTATGAATTAATAGAATTTAAGTATGCTCTCTACAAGAAGGAAGTAAGCTAATAACTTACTTTGATGTTTGTACCTTTTTCTATTAAAAGAATACACACGTTAGTAATTTCAATAAAATATTAAATCAAACAATAAAAATAATATTAATTGAAATTAGATTTGAGACCAAACCCTCAGAAATTATGAGTCTTTCACGTCTAGAGTGAAGGCAACTTCGAGCTTGGCTATGTATGTGTAAGTCTCGTGATGGACATATGGTGTTTTGAAAAGGCAAGGTTTAGAAAATTAATAGAGAAAGAATAAGCTTTAGCTTAAAGAGAGAAGAGAATAGATGATTGTTGACAATCAAGCTTGTTGATGATTGAAAAAAGGGTAATATGACCTTTATTTATAGGAAAAAATAGGGTCGAAGGGATAAAAAAAAAATCCGAATTCGAATCGGAATAAAACTCGATTGACAACAGTTTTTGTGGCTTTTGTTTTTATCATAACTTTTGATCCAGAAATCAAAATAAGACAAATAATATGTTATTGGAAAGATCTTGAAGTCTACTTTCCAACACAATTATAATTAGATTAAAATCTTTTATAATAAAATATATGGCCGAAATAGTAGGACGGTGTCAGTTTTGAATAGAGTTTGTATTTCTTTCATATCTTTTTCGTTATAACTCGAAATTAATATTATAATATATCATTGGAAATATAATTTCAAGATCTATCCAATCATATAAGATTTGAATAAAAATTATGAGGCTCGAAATTAATATTTGAACATATTTCATTTCGCACAAAACAAGGATTATCAAAAAGAGTTGTTTTATTAAATTTTAAACTCTTTGATCTTATCTTTTCAAAAAGGATAATTAAAATCTTTTAAAAACTAATAAAAGCTTCTAATTAATCCTAATTATTTCTAATTATTTTAGGAATAGGATTAAACCTTTGGACCCTCCACATGATCATTGGGTCGTAGGTAAAATCCAATTTAGACCCAGCTTAGTATTTTGGCCATAACTTCCTCATTATTCATCGGAATTGGACTTATAATATATTGTTGGAAAACACTTTTTAACCCTCATCCAACTACACAATTATTAGACCCATACCATGGAATAAACTAAGCTAGATTTGACGTTTTTCATAAATTAGGTACGAAAAGAAAGATTTTCGAAAACATAAGGAAATATTTTTTTTTTATTAAAAACAGAGGAATCACGAGACTCTGTCAAATTTTGTTTTGTTCGATAATCAATTATATGAAAGATATTCTATCACTGGATTTGGTTTTTGGGGAGACACAATTAGGTGTCTACAATAAGCACTTGCGCTCTACCAAATTCCGTGAGTTTGAATAGCACAACTTTGCTTCAGAGTCTGCAAGAAAAAGATAAACCACAAAATGACATAATCCCCATATCATATGATTCTTGGAGAGTGATTTTGAAAAGCTGTACACAATTAGCTTAAAGCCATCCACATGAAACTTTTACAAAGCTTTAACCCTCCTACAAGTCCTACCCTAAGGAAATTTCCAAAACACGGAGAATTCACACAATTAGGCAATCATTTAATCTAAGGAATGTGAATTGCATAATCAACGAAGTCTCAATTTGATAATTTCATTTCAAATTCAACTAAAATTAATAGATCAAAAGAAATCAATCCCTAATTTCGAATTCATCACAACACCCTAAATTACATTCCTAACCTGAGTTTGATTTTCTCTATAAACACACCACCTAAAGCAATCGAAACATGCAAATTAAAACCCAATCAAAAAATAAAAACCCACAATTTCCCAGCACAAATTAAAATTCATAAATTCAAAAACAATAAACTGTAGTTATTAAACCTTATTAAAAACAAGTAATTCTTCATAGTGATAACAAGGCTGACTACAACAGACTCCTTGCTTCAATTTTCGGGAGAAAATGCGAAGGTTACTGCTTGCTCTAAGAACTTCTACTACCCCTAGTCCCCTAGCACCGGTTACTGGAAGGGCGGCATAACGATGAAGACAATGGGGAAAGCAAGATGGCCGGCGACAAGGTGAGAAAGAAGTAAGAGCAGCGATGGTGGAAGCTGGAAGGGGTGGCGGTGGAGTGAGAAAGGGGATAGATAGAGGGATAGGGGGAACGAGATGAGAGAGAAAGGGAGATTCTGATAATTTGATGGGGTGGCGCGGTGGGCTTATAACTTAGGGTTTAGGTTTTTTTAATTAAAAAAATAGAGACTATTTATTTAACAGAAATGGTCTCTTTTTTTTTTATTTAAATAAAGATAAACCATTTATTTGAGAGAAGTGGTCATTGCTTTTAATTTAATTAAATATGTAAAAAAAAAATGACCATTTATTTTAAAGAAATGGTCTCTCCTTATTATTATTAAATAAATAAATAATAAAAAAAAAGACCATTTATTTATGAAAAGTGATCTCTCTTTCACTTTCATCTCCCTAAGATTGTACCTAAGAGACCATTTATTTGAAATATTGGGTCTCTTGAAACAAGGAGACCATTTATTTAATTAATGGGTCTCTTATTTAAGGTCTCTTTGAGCATTTTTGTAGTAGTGTTTGTTTTTTGTTTTGTAATATGAACATTCAACTATATATTTTCTCATATCCCTAAATTAATTTAAGAATAGGGGTTTCTCAATCTAAACAACGATCGTTATGTAATAAGTAATGTTTTGGCCAAGCAACTATTTTCAGCATTTAAAATTGGTCAATCTTTTATTCTAATAAGAACCGAGATTAATCTAATGAGACAATGGTAGCAAAGTTGCAATAAATCTAGTCAAGAGTGCTAAAAACGGATGTGATGATCCAAAATAACTTTATGCTTCTCTATTTTGTAAAAATAAATAAATAAATAAATAAAATTATTGAACCAGGCCACTTTGTTTTTCGTATGCCCAAATAAATATAACTTAGGTATACACAAATTGGGGTACATTTTATACACCGCGATGTTTTAATCAAGTCTTATCTTAGTCAATCTTTCAGAATAACAACAAAAAAAAAAAAAAAAAAAAAAAAAAAAAAAAAAAAACTTTTGGGTACGCCCAAAATTAAATTGAGGATACCTAAAAGCAAAATTTAGTATGTATGCTCTATAGGGGTTGAGAGTTTTTTTTCTACGCTGCAAGAGTAATCCTTTGTCAAGAAAAATAGGACTAATCGAATTTGCTATGATTCTTGCATATATGAATTTCGATAATAATCCTGTAATTAAACGCGAATTGATATTTAGCGTTTTATTTTGGGACAAACTAGTAGTTGTTTGGGACTGCCTATTTGTGCTCATTATTGTTGCATACTACGTACATTCAATTATATGTTTTAACCATGTCTTATATTTGTCAATTGTCCTGATTGTCTAATAAAATTTGATTTTGGGTACACCCAAAAATAAATTGGGAATGCCTAAAGGCGAAATTTATGAACATACTAGGGATTGTGAGTTTTGTTTTAAGCAAGATTAATCTGTTGCAAAACATAGGACTAATAGACAAAATTGCTAAGATTCTTGCGTATAGGAATTTCAATAATTGTCATTCTTGCGTATTTTGGGACTAACTAGTAGTCGCTTGGGACCGCCTAGTTGTGTTCTTTGTTATGTACTATATACATTCACGTACATTCAAGTATATGTTTTCTTGATACCTAAATAAATTTATGATAAGGGATTTCTTAATCTAAATAAGAATCATTATGTATTAGGTAATGTTTTGACCGAGCAACTATTTTCAGCATTTAAAATCGATCTTTCTATTTTAAAAAGAGTTGTAATAAGTTAATAAGACCATGGTTAGATAGAGTAGAACAAAATCTAGTCAAGAGTAATAAAATCAGATGTGATTATTTGAAATAATCTTAAACTTCTGTATTTTCTTTTTTTTTTAAAAAAAAAAAAAGAAAAAAGAGAGAGAGAGAGAGAGAGAGAGAGAGAGAGAGAATAGAACCACTCTGTTTTAGGTACGCCCAAATTTTAATTAGGTAATCCCAAAATGAGAAACCTTTTATACATCGCGATCTATGTCTTGGTCAATTCTTATCTTTGTCAATCGTTCTAATTAACTAAAAAAAACCAAATTTTGGATATGCCCAAAATTAAACTTTGAGTATGCCTAAGCTTACATTACTGGGTATATATATCTAAAAGCGAAATTTATGTATTTATTCTCTATAGAGTTTTTTTTTTCTATACAAGAGTAATCCTTCATTGTGAATAATAAGACTAATAATTGAAATTCCTAGAATTCCTTCATGTATGAATTTTGATAATTATCCTTCGATTAAAGGCTGACTAATCTTTAACGTTTCATTTTGCGACTAACTAGCGTAGTAAACGTTTGTGATCACCTAATTGTGTTAATTATTGTTACGTATGTACTACTTACATTCAAGTGTATGTTTCGCGTATCCTTGAATTATGATAATTGTCCTTCGATTAAATGCAAACGTATCTTTAGTGTTTTATTTTGGGACTAACTAGTAGTCGTTTGGGATCGTCTAGTTGTTTAGGGTAAAAATACCCTAGACACGTGCATCAATAGTATAGTGACACGTGTTCCATAGGCCATAGCTCAAATAGCCAATCAAGACATGACACGTGTCACATGCTTAGATCACAAGGGTAAAAAGGGGCTCAGGCCCAATTTTCGAGAAAGCCGTAAAAACGAAACATACAATCTACTTAGGTTTAAATAACCTAAAAGGCATGCACTCCCTTACACCATAAATATTGATAGGGCACATTCAATACACAATTATTACATTCACCCGAAAAATGATGAAATTACTCTGATATCTTACCATTCAGTTATTACATCTTTCATTTTGGTACTAACTTAATCTTCAGAGGCGAAAATCCGGCACACTGGAGCTTTCATTGTTTTGCGGGTGCGGCGCATTTGGTGGGCTTTATTCAGTGTAGGACATCCTGAAAATCTCAAAACAATAGTTGTGTTCTTTGTTACGTACTGCATACAAACAAGTGTATGTTTTTGCGTATCCCTAAATTAATTTAAGATAAGGGAGTTTCTTAATCTAAACAAGGATCATTATGTAATAGGTAATGCTTTGGCCGAACAACTATTTTCAGCATATAAAATCCGAACCTTCTATTTTAATAAGAATCAGGATTAAATTAATGAGACCACCTTGGTTAGATAGAGTGACAGAGAATCTAGTCAATCACTACCCATTAAAAAGAAGATACTTGGTCAAACATGAAAGGAATAGTGATATGAGACTTGAGTCAATGAAAATCATTATTCATGACTAAAAGTGAATGTGATTATCCGAAACAACCTTATACTTTTGTATTTTGTAACCAAAAAAAAAAAAAAAAAAAAATTAAAGTACTTTGTTTTAGGTACATCCAAATGTAACTTAGGTATACCCAAATTGAAAAACATTTATACACTTTAGACTCTGGAGTATTTGGTTGGAAAAGAAAATAAACAAAATCTTATTCAAATACTTATTACTAGTTACTACTTAGTACTTATCAATACTATTATTTTAAAACAGGAAAAAAGAAATCTAGAGTGCCACATCATCCTTTTATTTTTTTTTGTTTTTTTTTTTTGCTTCTCCTTTTTTATTTTAAATAATTTTTTTTTCAATTTGGCTTTCAAATTTTAGTGTAGCGTCTTTTCAAAAAAAAAAAATTATCCAAGTGAAATGTTACAATTATTTTTTTCCCTTTTTGGCTGCTATTTATTTTCCTCTGTTATTTTCATTTTTTTTTTTGCTTCTCCTTTTTTATTTTAAATAATTTTTTTGTTTAATTTGGCTTTCAAATTTCAGTGTAGCGTCTTTTCAAAAAAAATTATCCAAGTGAAACGTTACAATTATTTTTTCCCTTTTTGCCGCTATTTATTTTCCTCTATTATTTTCATTTGTTTCTTAAATGCGGAATACTCAGTTTATCATTCCCATCTCCTTTAAGCCTAAACTCCCTAATCATTTTCGCATTTGCTCTACATATTATAACGTTATAAATTTCTCTCTCATTTTTTCCTTTTTTTTTCTTAAATTTTTACATTTTTGTAATGTTTTCTGGGAATGATACTGTATTTTTTTTTTATTTGAAGTAGTGGGTTTTTTTATTATTTATTTATTTTAGGAACAGTTATATTGCATAGATTGTGAGGAGGTTTTCAATCACTAGAGACCAAATATTGAGTTTTTCTTTAAAAATTTGGGTTATCATGATATGGTTCGTCAAATTTCTAGCAATATTTCTACCAATTTCAATTTTTTGTTTCAGATCTGAATCCGGGTTGTAGTTTGACTTCACTTATATAATTTGTGACAAAATCATCGCTTCACAATCTTGCTAGCCATGCCGTCTTTTCTTTAACTTATTCTTCTTTTGGGTCAAGGCTTTGTCGGTAATGCAAAAACCAGTTGTTCTTGACTCGAACCACACGTAAGTGTTAAATTTGTAATAGTTTTCACTAACTAGATGTTTTTAATTTGAAGTCTACAAATTTTTTTGGTCGTTTTTCAAATTTTTAATTGGGTCTTTTGAAGTGTTTAAGGTATTAAATTGGGTTAGATTCTTACTTATAGGATTTTAAGGTGAAAGTTATTGTCTTTTTCCCCCTTCTTTTTCACAATTCAATTTCTCTTCCCCGTTGAAAAATTAGTTCTTTTTCACAAAATGTTCTCATAAATCGATTGATTCTGCATTTGTTCAATCTTCTTTCATTCTCCTCTACATGATCGCTCTGATTTTTTAAAGGTTAGTTGTTATTTTCCTTCCCCTTAATTTCTCAAATTGAACTCTGAAATTGGTGTCGACGGCGAATCGAATTTTCAATTTCTATGTAATTATCCATATTAATTTTGTCATTTTTCAGTTGATGGTTCTTTTTCTAGTGTTTGATACTTTGTAAATTTTATACATTGGAACTAATTATTTCTTTTAATCTTCAATCAAACCTCATGCATGTGTTGATGTACTATTTTCAGATTGTCGATTATATTAATAAAGTTAGTAAGACTATAAATTCACAACCATTTTTTTTACGTAAGGGTAATTTTATGATCTCACAAATATTAGTATTTTCGAGATTTTATTATTCTTTAATTTTGAGTTTTTTATTTGTTTGGTGATGGATTATGAATCTTATTATTTTTTTTATAAATAGGTGTTCTTCAGATATATAATACATTTGGGTGATATTGAATTCTGCTTTATAGTTTGATATAATTTTTTTTTTAAATATTGAAGGTTAATAGAAAATGTAGTATTTATTTAATGTTGTTGGCAATTGAATTTCCACGGTATAAATATTACGAGTAATTGATTTTGATACTTTTGCTATAATAATAATTCAGGTGGATTATTTGTTTTCATTATTTTGATATACTTTAGGTCCTACAATTCATATCTCTCAAAGGATAAAATTTCAGTATTCTGATTCATCCTGTCAATACTTTCTATACCAATTAAGAAGTTAACTAATAATGCCATATTTTGTGTGTTTCATATTTGAGTAATACGAGCAAGTTGATTGGGCTTTAGATTTTTTTTAATTAAAAAAATTACAATACAATAAACATCCGTGCATCGCACGGATTTAAAATTAGTTATAATTTATTTTGGGCAAATATAATACAAGTAGTCAAGTAGGATATCAAAAGATTCTATTGTATTCCTTAAAAAAGGATTTCATGGATTTTTTTTTCTTTTCTTTTTTTTTTTTTTTTGAGTTTTTCTTCAAGATTCATGTAACTATCCTAGTACTTATACTTATTAGTTATTATACATATTACACATAGTTAATAATAATCAAATACAGGTAACTATCCTACTACTTGTTTAATAAAAAAAAACTATGCTAGTAATTTTAATTTTGAAAACAAAAATAAACATACGTATGATGTTTATTTTTTTTTATTTTTTTATTTTTTAAAAGAATCACAAAAGTATGGCACTTTAGTTAGGAAATGATATTCCTCAAAAAAAAAAAAAAAAGTTCAGAAATGATAAATGACTATGAAATATTTTATTTGGCTTCAAAAATGAAAATATTTTATTTTATCTTCTTCAATTCCATCATTCACGATTATAATTTATGTTTATTTATTTACTTATTTTTTTTAAATAAAAGCTAATTAATAATCTTTAAGAGCTTTAAAATTTTTCAATGGTGGATTAGACACAAATGGTATCGTTTCTATAGAACAACAAATCACTAGTTATAATACTCCCTCTACCCCTATTTATAGTTCTCATTTGGATTGTGAACGTTTGTCAAAGCAACACTTTGACCATAAATATCGTCAGTTGCTTATTAGTAAAAAATATAACAATTGAATATTAATAATCTACTCGTCGAGACGAATTAAATAAGACCCAACATGACTATATAATGTCTTATATATTAAGAGTAAATTAGAAAATTCTCTCACATTATGAATAGTGTCAAATTTTCAAATGGGAACTATAACAAGAGGCGGAGGGAGTACATAATTATACTTTCGATGCAGTAAATTTGATAAAAATTCATAACTTTATCATAACTTATCCTTCAATTTGCCAATGCCTTGTGATATTTGATAATTAGCAAATAATTTCCAACGTCCAACAATAAATTCTAATACATGTATTAGATTATAGATAATTTGGAAATGATTTATATGTATCAGGTTATTTATAAATGATATGACCAACAATGGCAATTGTATATGTTAGTTCGTTTGCCGCTGTTTAAACATGAAATCAACAATGGTTGCCTTGATTGGAGTAAGGAAAATCTGAAAATATATATATAAATATATATATATATATAAATATATATATATATATATATATATATATATATATATATATATATATATATATATATATATATATATATATATATATATTATTTTGGTTTTTTTTATGGTCAACTTAAATCAACGGTTCTAATTTACCTAGTGATAACTAATGGTGTAGATTTTTTTTTATAATGGTTACAATAAAGAAGAGTAAATTTAGGAGAAAATAAGTTAATTATGTATTTTGTCATAACTTCCCTAAATAACACCCCTCTCTATTTTTTAAGAAAAAAAATTAAATGAAAATGATTTTGATCTAGGATATATATATATATAAAAAAAAAAAAATTAAATACAAATATTTTTAATATAGTATATATCAAAAAAAAAAAAGAAGTCCTCTCCAAAATGACGTTAATCAAGGAAACAATAGTGCCAACCTATTAAGATATATTTAGGGAGTCATATTATATATTTAGGAGGATATATTTTGATAGGATATCTTTTCTAGTTTCCTTATCTCTAGTTTTCCATGATTATCAAGGAAAAAAAAACCATGATTATAAAGTTTTTAGCTATTTTAAAATTATTACTCCGTAATTAGGAAAGTGCGTAAGATTGCCGAATTTCAAGCAAAATTTACTTAAGGAATCATTTAGACATTATTATAACGTATTTATCTATATTTATAGTTATGAATATATTTTGATATTATTCCCTTTTAATTCATTTTCAACATAAAATCATACTTGAGCTTCAACATTCTACAATGGCTGATGATTACTACTATTTCATATGACTAATCTACATTAAACTAAAAATCATTCCAATTCTAACAATTAATCCTGAAAGATATAATCCGTAATTTTTCAATCAATTTTTTTATACAGATAGTTAAATTGATACAAACTCTGAAATAAAAAAAAATTAAAGCATAAATGTGATGATTAAACATTATTCTTATTGATTAATTTGGTAATTTTAGTATGTGTTTTGGATGAATAATGAAGATTGGAGGTCGAAGATGAAGTGCCCCATTAAAATAAATAAAAAATTTAGGTGCGCCATTGAAGTTGGATGAAGCTATCAAAATGGGGATGAAGTTATACAAATGAATTTTGTCAATCGTTTATTTTGGACGATTTTCATCAATTTTATAAATTTGAATGATTATTTATAAATTATAATATTATAACTTGAAAAAAAAATTACCCTCTAAAAGTAATGAACCAAACAACCCTTTGCTGATTGGGCGTTGACTAGTCGCTGACTTGTCATGACTAAAACGATGTGTAACTTTGATTTTTTTAAATTTTTTTAAAAAAAGTTATTCGAAGGCTAAGATTAAGCAGTAAAAAATATCAATGATTCAGATTTAGTCTCTTATTGTAGTTGGCCATAGCCGTCCGCAGTTGACGACTACGCTAGAACCATCCTTTGCTCATATAATTTCAAGCAAAAAATTGTTTGTTTGCTCATTTGATAAATGAATAAAGAATAAAAGAATTGTTGATGAATAAAGAATAAAAGAATTGTTGCGAGCAAAGAATTTTTTGCTCATTTTATAAATGGTGGTTAGATCTTTGTTAGTCTTTGAATGGTGTAAAAATGGTGGTTATATTTGAATCGAAATTGGATCTTTTGTGGTGACTTTTTATTATGATGACTATTGTGGAGGTTATATTATGGTGACTTTTGTGGTGGTTATATTATGGTGACTTTTATACCTAGCGTTTATTTGAAATATTTTCTCATTTTAAAAATGAGCAACAAGCTATTTTCTCATTTGACAAATGAGTAAAGAAATATTTGCTCATTTGTAAGTGAGGAAATAATTGATTGCTCATTTCACAAATGAGCAAAGAAAGCTTGTTGATTTAATGAATGATTAAAGAAATGTTTGCTCATTTGACAAATGAGCAACTAACTACTTGCTCATTCGCAAAAAAAAATGATTGCTCATTTCCCAAATTAAATGATTAAAGAAATGTTTGCTTATTTTACAAATGAGTAACTAATTATTTGCTTATTTCCTTCAAAAAAAAAATAAAATTATTTTCTTATTTGACAAATGAGCAAACAAATGGTTGCTCATTTGTGAAAGAAATGTTGTTGATTAAACAAATGAGCAACTAACTATTTGCTCATTTGACAAATGAGCAACTAAGTTTTTGCTCATTTATTAAATTAGCAACTAAGTATTCGTTCATTTGACAAATGAGCAACTAACTATTTGCTAAATAAGAAAAAATTGATTGCTCATTTCCCAAATGATCAAAGAAATATTTGCTTATTTTATAAGTGAGTAACTAATTATTTGCTAATTTGACAAATGAGCAAACTAAGTTTTTGCTCATTTTTTACCAAACGGGTAACACCTAAGGGGATATTACTTTATATAACATAGCCTTGTAATCATAATATTCGTAAGACATAGTAAGATTATTTGTTATAATTTTGTAGCTAACCTTTGTTATCTAAAGAAAGAAATAAAGGCAATAGGCTAAGAACAATACTAGATGAAAAAAGCACTTAGAATTGATAGTTTGGTATGTGTCAGTTTAGTGAAATTTTTAAGTTACGTTATATGTACTAATAATTAAGTGTTCCATAGGATTAATGCATTTAGAGTTGATGAATTTCTGTTCGTTTGGAGTTGATGAGTTCTTTACGCTTTCAGTACTTGCTTTTGTGTTTTCTTTCTGTTAGATCTTCAAATTCACTATGTTTTGCTCATTTAAATTTTGTTTGCTCATTTTGATTATGTTTGCTCATCATGCAATACGAAAATCCTAAATTGAGAACACTCAACTAAAAAAAATCTAGCAAAAATTAGAATGTTACATTTGAATAACAACCAAATTTATGAGCTATCAAATTCGTAAATTTTATGAATACTAAAATAAAAAATTAGAACATCAAATTCGTAAATTTTGACGAAAATTGGGACAAATTACAATCAAATTAAGAGAAATTCAAACAAGATGATTTAATTTATCAAAATTCAAACAAGTTGTTTTGAATTTATCAAAATTCGATGAAGATGATTTGAAATTATCAAAATTACAAAAATCAGAACAAGAAGTTTTGGAATTCAATTGAAATTATCAAAATTAAAATCAAATTAAGAGAAATTCGAATAAGAGAAATCTAAAAATTACTACTTGAAACTATGTAGCAGTGAAGAAGAGGAGAGAGAAATCGTTGATCTTCAATTTTAGTCTCCATTTTAATCCCACCTTCAAGCTTTGAGCAGAGAGAAAGAGGAGTATACAAATTATACGTAATTTGGGTTTTGGGGGCTGATGTGTTTGATTTAAAAATTATATTATTGCCATTAATAGTTAAACAATCTCAGCTGTTGGATTTAATACAATCTAATGACTGAGATTTGTCCTCACATAAAGGATGAGTTCTCACATAAAGGGTGTTTTCATGACAGATATATATATAACATAAAAGACTTGTTATCTATATAACATGTCTCTTTGGTCCAAGAAGCCACTTATCATTGATAATAGGTCTCCAATTTCGTATCCTTGCATGGTACAAAACTAGAGAGACCGGTTATTTAAGATAACAGGTCTATGCGATATTCTTTTATTAATTATTTTTAATATTAAAAATAATTTGAGATCGGTGGTGTAGATAACAGGTCTCTAGCGCATTTTATTTTTATTATTTTAAATTAAAATTTCACAGAAACCTGTTTTGTTTGTTAACTGGTCTTTCTAAATTCCCTCTTAAACTGCCAAAACCCTACGGAGTAATTCTCAGCTCTAACTCTCCGCATCCCCTCTTCCTCTTCACTTTCTCTCTATTTTCATTTGCTCCCTCCTCCAAATTTTTCCTTTTCTTTGTTCTCAATTTTCTTCATCTCAGATAAACTAACTCTCACAATCTTAAAAATGGAAAGTACATAGTAATTATCATCATATCTACTCCTCTCACAGTCTAAAAAATCAAAGGAGTGGTTTTGATTGCAGAAGTTTCCTCTTAGTTCTCCTTTGAAGCGGTTGTAAGCTTATTCACTTATCCTTTGAAGCGATTTTTGGGTTTCATCATCTCCATTTTAGCATTCAAAGGTAAAAGTTTCAATTTTGGGTTTAAAATCCCAGTATATTTGTTTAGATCTTAGATATTTTATCTATGCTCACAAAATTTAAAGATCTGTAATTTTTTGCTAAGTTTTTATTTTTTTTTATTTTCGTTTAAAGTTTTTCGAATATCATTTTCATGAAATTTTGAAGAAGATCTGTTCATTTAATTTTTTTATTTGTTTTTGGTTTTCGATTTTGGTGTTTTTTTAAACAAAAAAGATTTAGATCTATTTTTTCATTTTCATGTTTTTAGATTGTACTCCGCATAATTTTCGTTTTCTTCGATTTTATTTTGGCGTTTTTATTTCAATATTTGTTTTTTCCTTTGAATTTTCATATAAATATATGAGTGTTGAGTCTATATTTAATTACATCTTTTACCTTCAATTTTATTTCTTATCATTTTATGTCCATTTCAAAAAAAATTAAGTTCTCCTTTTAATTTTCTATTCTGATTTTTTGTTTTAGATCCAACTTTCGAATTAGTTTTGTTTCGTTTTTTCGGTTTCTTTTTTTACTATTTTATCTGGATTGTAAATTTTGGTATAATTTCTAACTGTAAAAACTGGATAATTTCTGATTTTTATTTTTGGTTAATTATTTCTATTTTTTCTATTGAATTTCATTATTTATCTCTATATTGTTAGTTTTATGAACTTGATTTGTTTTAAAATTTTCGTATAACTTCTATTTAGAGTTAATCTTTATTTTTTTTTTGCATGTGTTCAGTGTAAATCTAAACTTATTATTGTTACTTTCATTATAGGTTCTCTATGAGCTAAAATTTAATGGAGTTGGTGATATGAAGTAGGCGAGGATGATAACGGATGATGATGATGATGATGATAGATTATATGATTACAGATTGTAGTACCTAATACTATAAATTATCTAATACTCGTATGTAAATGTTACTTGTTTATATATTTTACTGTATATTTTTAATGAAATCAATTGAAATTGTATACTACGTATTTGTTTTTGTAAATTAATTATTTTTTTTTAATAAAATGTACCAAGAGATCATCTATCTAACAAAATTGGTCTCTCTTGAACCCACAAAAGAGATTGCTTTTCTAAGTTCACAGGTCTTAACTTTTAGAATAAAGAAACTGCTTCTCTGACAAAAATGGTCTCTTATACTTCTATAATTTTAATATTTCAAGCCCCCACAGAGACTGTTTTTCTTAGATAACCGGTCTCAAATTTTGAAACTTTAGACCGCCTCTATAGAAGTGGTCTCTTAGCCAAAGACACCGCTTAGCTAGAGGCCGCCTCTAAGGCAGTCTATTTGGCTAATTTAAACGGGTCTGTTTGGCTAATTTTGTAGTAGTGATATATATATATATAATTCTCTGTGAGGCGATCTTCGATTTCTTCGCTCTTCGATTCTTCGCTTTAGTTCATCAATTTCTCGTTTTTTTTTTTTTTTTTTTTTTTTTTTTTTGGGTAAGGTAAGGTATGTAAATTTCGATTTATTATTATGTTGAATTTTCTTGATTCATTTTTAGTTTGCTCGATTTGGTTTCTATTAATTCGAGTTTAAATTTAGGGTTTTTTGCTATTTTTTGTTTGATTAATTTGTGTTCATTTCTTGATCAAATTAAGTAGTTGGAAATTTGGGGTTCTTTTTGCTAATTTTGTTTGATTGATTTGTGAATTTTGATTGTTGCATGTGATTTAATTTTAATTGCGTTTTTTTTACTCGATTAGCCATTTTTCTTTTTCTGGCCTGATTTTATTTTCTGCGAAATTTGGGGGGTTTTTTTTTGGTATTTTTGTTTTGTGTCTTACTAAATATGGCTCAAGGAGTTGGTCTGGGGGAGTGTTTGGCGATGGTGGAGAGGTCAACATCAACTATTCAACTTAGTAGGGCCAAAAACTTGTGAATCTTGTCTACTTGGAGGATGCTAATCTATATTAGATTCTTGTATGTGGAGTTCCCCTAATGCTTGGTAGTATGGTAGATTGGTCCTGGTTAGACATTTATAGTTTGTTTGTAGGTCATAAATTAAGACATGGTGAATTCTTAATGTCTTGTGTGATTATATAGTGTAAAAGTTATACCATGAATGATCCCCTTTTGTATAAAGTTTTGGAAAATTCTTCTGAGATGATCTACAATGTGCACAAATGTGGAAAGAGGTTAGCTTTTAGATTTTAGACTTTTCTACAAAGTGCAGAAATGCCAGAAAATACTAATTTCTATTACTTCCCTCCCTCCCTCCTTCATATACATTCACGGGGCGTTTGGTAGGAGGGATGTGATTGAGTGAGATAAGAAGGTAGGATAAGAAGGTGGATTAATAGATGGGATAAGGATAAAAATAGTGTATTCTATTGTTTGATATGGGTTAGGATTAGATTGGAATAACAAATAAAAATACAAAATTACCCTTATGATCCTTTCTTCACTCTCTTCTTTTTATTTCATTAAGGGTAGAAATGTCTTTTACCCATTAAATATAATCCACATCCCTTATACCATCCCCCCCTTAGTTATTAATTTAGAGATTTAACTCCTTTTTTTATCTCTCCTAACCCCCCTCATAATCCCTATCCCTCTAAACAAACAAAGGACATGTTAAATCCCCCCTCTTTTATCTTATCCCCCTTAATTTATCCCTCTATACAAACACCCTCTCACAGTTATACATCAGGCATATATATATTTTTTTAATTTACTTTTGATTTTCTTTTGTTTACTTTAGAGTAATTATTTATTACTTTCAATGTTAAATATACAAGCCTATTAGCTCAACAAGTAGAGCATTGTGTAATTGCACAAAAGATGTGGGTTCAAATCCTAGTAAGTTCATATAAGCTTATTAAATTGTTCTTCTTTTACTGTTCCCTGCCTTGTTGTAATATATTTTTATAGGACCTTCCTGTAATATTAACAGATAATAGAAGTGAATTATTTATTTACTTTTGTATTATTATGATTTACTTTTGAGATATTTTTATCTACTTTTGATTTCTTTTGAGCTATTTCATTTTCTTTTGAGCTATTTTGATTTACTTTATAGATATATTGATTTACTTTTGTGTTTATTGTATTTACTTTTAAGATATAATATGTATGTACTTTTATGATTTTTTTTATTACTTTTGAGTTATTTACTTTTACAATTTTTTATTTACTTTAAAGTTATTTTTGTTTACTTTGATTTTTTAATATACACTAACCTACTAACTCAATAGGCAAAGCATTGTGTAAATGTGTAATGGAAAAAATTTGTGGGTTCGATTCCCACGTAGGTTTATTTATTAGATATAAGATTATTTTTTATTTACTCTACTTTTGACATGTTGTAATTTAATTTTAGAATATTTCGATTTACTTTTAAGTATTTTGTATCTACTTTTGAGATATATTAGAGGATGACTTCAAAGTATGATTTGAGAGGGCATGTGTAACAAGTTTCTCTTTCTCTCCCATTCTTATTATGAAATTTTGCATTAAAGTATTTGGGAAGAGTCAACCCTTCCTGCATACTGCTACTTCACAACCTGTTTTTAAATTTTGATTTTTTAAGCTAATTAAATTCACTTTATTGTTATTTTGATTTACTTTTGAGAAAATTTAAGTTACTTTAGTGTGTATTATATATTTTTAGAGATAACCTATGTAGGATTCAAACCTATACCTCTATGTATCTACATAGTTCTCTACCACTTAAGTTAATAGATTTACTTTAAAGTCTTTTTTATTTACTTTAGATTCTTTTTTATTTACTTTAGAGATCACTATTCACTATGTAGGATTATGATCGTACTATGAAATATGACAATTGCTAGTAGTTAGGACAAAAGGTTTAATGAAAACCTATAATTCAAATTCACAACAGATGACTCGACCGCCATACATTGACAACCCATTCTTCCAAGAAGCACCATTCTCATTCTTGCAGCCTAGGATTCTACTATGACAACAACCAACTTTGCATTCAATTTTGGCACCATAATAGCCATAATATTCCCCCATTCATCACTGGTTGCAGCACCCAAGCCAATCCCCTACCTACGAAAATCGCTGCATCTAATTTGAAACCAACTCTAGTAGCTACAGGTGGTACCCAAGAGCTCACAGCTAGGGCTGTTCATAACAGGATACTGGCTTTTCGGGTACCCGAAGATGCGGGTAGTTGAAAAGGCGGCCCATGACCCGACCCGCGAAAACCAGGTACCCGGTTAGCGGGTACCCGGGATAGCCGGGTACCCGAATTTTATAGCTTTTCATTTTAATTAAATAAAACCTTAATTCAAATTATAGTCAAATTCACTATGAAAATGAGTATTTAAACGCTAATCATAACATTTGAAACTTAGAATTCAACTATTCAATTAACCATCTCACAAAAATATCAATAATATTGGTAATTAATCAAAACCACGTAATTTCCCACAAAAATATAAAATAAAAAAAACCAAACTAGAAATTTGGGATTAAATTGGCAGTACGAAAACTTGTATTGCTTCGAATTGGGCATCATCAAACTCAACATTGGCTTCGAATTTGGGATCCACAAGTCCACAATCCCAAATAAGGAAGATTATTGATTTTCTAATGGTGGAGATCTGGAACAATAAGAGGGACGAAAACTTAAGAAGCATCAGGAAGATATTTAAGTTTGCAAAAGTTTATTCCTAACCATACTTCTAATGTTAAAATTGCTCTAATAAGAAGCACATAGCCTTTGAAGGAGAGAGAGAAACATGGGTGGCAATGTGGCATGAGAAAGTGATGAGGAGATTGATTGAAGAGGGAGGAGGAGAGGGATTGAATATGGAGGATGGGAAGTGGAAGAGGCGTGATTATGTACCTAGGGAGGTAAGACCATAAGACTACAAGCTGGAAGGGCCAAAATGTGTTTTTTTTTTTAAAAAAATTACTAATAACGGGTCAGCGGGTAACTGACGTTTTCTCACATCCAGCCCATGACTCGACCTGCCAACTTTCGGGTCGGGTACCCGACCCGTAATTTCAGAAAAAATTATAAAAATACCTGACTAAATTGTTCCGGGTTAGCGGGTCATCGAGTCGAGTCAAACTAGGTCGGGTATTTTTGAACACCCCTACTCACAGCAGCTGCCTATTAGAAAACCTCCCTAGCTGTCCCAAAATACCTAGCAAATGTAGTTACAATAATCCCCAATCATGCAAACAATCACTATAGAGGGTGGAAATTTGAAGAGTCCTTGCAACCTTTCCGTTTTCAGCATTTACCAGATCAATTGCATCGCTTTTTAGCACTACTTTTCTCCATCCACATTAGCAAAAAATGAGGAGGCTCAGCCATCGCTGCTCCCCACTTTTTAAGGCCTCACCTGACTCTTGCTCGCAGAACCTGTCCTTATCTCTTTTTAGAGACATAAGTTTTTGTTGGGCAAATGGATCTGGCAGTTCTTTCTGGAACCTATCATAGGTAATATGTTAGTGTATGCATAGTCTTAGTAACTTCATTGTGTTTTTATTTTGATCTATTATGATTTACTTTTGAGATATTTTGATTTATTTTTAGAGAAAAACCTATGTAGGAATCGAACCTACACCTTCTATGCATTTGCATAGTGCTTTACCATTTAAGCTAATAGGTTTTAGCAAATAAGGCACACAATTAATGAATTACTCAACAATGGCCACATTTCACTTAGAATAAAGGAGAAACCAATTACCACAACAATTTCATGGTATATTGTGCAATTAAATAATTAAAAAAGTGCTTGCAACCTTCTTGTATTCAACAATTACCATAACAATTTCATCGCATTCCTACACTAATTTTTGCGATCCACATTTGGAAGCCACTGTGAGCAAAAAACTTGGAGAAACAGTGTAGACACCTGATTATGTCTCCCCAAAAACCAAACCCAGCGATGAATATATTTCACGTCATTTGATTATCGAACAAGGTGAAATGTGAAAAGTCTTGTGGTGCGGTTGTTTTAATAATAATACTTCTTTCTGTTTTCGAAAATATTTCTTTTCTTGCTCTATTTTATGGAAAATGTCCAATCTAGTTTAGTTTGGTCCATGATGAGGGTCCAATGATAGTGTAGTTGGATTGGGCTCGAAAAGAGCTTTCCTACGATATATTATAAGCCCAATTTCGATGAATAATGAGGAAGTTATGGCCAAAATACTAAATTGGGCCTGAAATGTTTTTATATGGCCCAATGATCAAGTGGAGGGCTCATTAATTAATATTCCTAAAGTTGTTAGGATTGATTTTGATTTTCTAGAATAATCTAGAAGGTTATCTTAAATTCTAGTGGAATTAGGATTAATAATGATATCTTTTAGAAAAATAAAGAATTTTATTTGGAATAAAACAAGTGTTTTGAAAGATTAAATCTGATTTTAAAAGATAAGTACGGACGTTAATTAGTCTAATTTAATTAGATTAAGGACTCTGTACGGCTTTGAGTTAGCGCGTGAACCATCACGAAACGACAGAGCCATCGCGTCGTGATGGAGCTGTCGCGCCACGATGGACCCTGTCGCGTTGCGATGGGAGAAGTTTTACTCCGAATCGAATTCGATCGATCATTTTCTGATCGTTTCGGGACTTTTTTCCTTATAAATAGGGTCGTATTTCCTTGTTTTCATTCATCAACAATCTAATTCTATTCTCTCTCTTGAGCAATAGCTTGTTCTTTCTCCTTCTTTCTAGCCTAGCCTTTTTTCAAATACAATATACCGCATTCACGAGTCTTAGACACACCTAGCCAAGTTCGAAGTTGCCTTCGCCCTAAACGTGAAGGGTTGATAATTTATGAGGGTTTGGTCCCAAATCCCTATTTCAATTATTTAAATTAATTATTTGATTTAATATTTTCCTTGAAGTTACTAACGTGTGTATTGTTTTGATAGAAAGAGATACGAGGCATCGAAGTAAGTAATTTAATTACTTAATTATTCTTTTGATATAGAAATAATGCTTAGAATATTATATTAATTCCTAGTATCATGTTAGGATGCTTTTATTACTTTCTAGTATCATGTTTAGGTTGCTTCCTATTTTTTCTATCATGTTAGTATCATATTAGGGTTAAAGATTTGATCTTTAATGTTTAGTGACATGCTAGGATTTGTTATTAATCTTGTTAGTATCATGCCTAGGATCTTGCTAATATCATTATGCTTTGATGAGATTATTATGATGATGATTCGTTGTATTATTATCATCATGTTGCTTGATATTATTGTTATTGCTTGATCACGCCCTCTCTTGTAGGTTTAAAGGGAATTTGTACTTGTAATCACGCTTAATAAGATAATTAATAATTTATTTAGGCTAATGTGGTTTTAATTCAAGTGATCACCAATAATATATTTGTTTGTGCATTAATATTCAACTAACATAGATTAAACAAGTTTAGGGTTAATATGTTGATTGTATGTTAGTCAAAAAGCGCACATGAATATGAGAAGAATAAATTAGAGGCCTATTTAGGGCAGGTTCAATCTCTTTTAGCTTGGATTTGTACCTTCATCCCCAAATATCCAGTCATGGTTCCAGACCACTGTGGATTTAGCGATCTCATGGATCGTGAAGGGGTGTAACCTTCACCCTGTGAACGGTTTACAAGTTCCTAAAACTTATTGGCGACTCTTTTGCTCTAGCTTCCTTCCCTTTGGACGCCACCATGCTTAAGTGTATGATCACAGTGAGACTCAAGTGTGGGATGTTTGAAATAATTCCCTACAAGCAGCCATCGCTGCTCCCCAATTTTCTTGACCTCACCTGACACTTGGTAGCAGAACCTGCCCATTCTCATCCCTTGCAACAAATCCCAACCCATGCACACTCCCTTAATAAATGTGACCATTGAAAATCACTTTAACCCAGCGAAGAGTGGAAGGAGACCAACCCGAATTGCTGGTTGTATCATGGGAAGGTGGGGATCAGTGTTGATTTTATCAATGAAAACAGCAACACCAATATTGATTTTATAGAAGTCAAGGAGGTTCCAAGTCTTACAAGAACTAGCAGCTCAGCTTAACTCAGGTGCAACAACCTAACCCTATTGATCACATCCTCAACTTTCACACCAAAATCCTTTAGCACCAATTAACACAAACTTAGAGATTTTATATTTAGCATTTGATTAAGCTTTTACTTTTGAATTCAATCAATTTACTTTTATAAAATTTGTATCTACTTTAAGAGGATAAGATAGATTATCAAATAATAGAATGCAACTAGAGTTTAAAGTATATTATACACGAGGCAGTAAAATCACCCCATTCCAGCGCAAAAATTATGGCACGTTTAGTACAAAATTTATGGACATTTAATTCAAAAATTATGCACATTCGTTTTTACTTGCGCAAATTGCACATTCATCACAAAAATTATGCACATTTAGTACAAAATTTATGCACATTTAAATAAAAAATATGCTTATTCGTTTTTCCTTTCATTTTCCTCATCACCGAAACAATCTCTTTCTCTCTCCTCGATTAAAACTTATTTCTAACTTCTAATTCTAGAGATAATAAGAAAGTAAATGTAGTTATGAGCAAATTGCAAACCCGGTAATAATGATTGGATTTCTAAGGTTCTCCCTCAATCTAAGAACTCCTCTCTTTGTGTTCCCCCGAAGGAACTTCAAGCACAATCCATACTTGTACATTAGGAACTATCTTCAATAATGATCTAATTTGTACTCAACAATCTTCATGCTTTATGGCTTGTTCATTCACATCTCAATGCACATATTAGTTAGATAATCATCATTTGTTATCAATCATCAAAACCTTACAACAATTTCCCCCTTTTTGATGATGACAAACAAATGATGCTTATCACAATTTAAACAGTAGAAGATATACATATATTCTCCCTTAATCAAGCAAATCATGCAAATTAGGAGCTATTGAACAATTCATGCATGCACAGTAAGGAACTACGTACTCATAAAAAGATAATAACATGTTTGAAGTACATTATATGGACGTACACCAATATGACTTAACTTGAATACATTATTTACAAAGTATCACTCATGAGTAAGCAAAATTCACTTATGATTAAGCATATCCAACATCACATAGGAATAAGCATCACACACAAATTCTTCCCCCTTTTTTCATCATCAAAAAGGTATTCTTGCACACATTTATTAATTCAAATCAATCATTTATGCATGCATACATACAAAAGGGAAAATGTCACACATACCACCATAAAAAAGGTTAAACACTTGGTATTCCTAACATCTTTAGATACTCAATTTTCAAACTAGCTAGGATGCTACTACACAAATTTCCAATTCACAGTCCAAAAACCCAACTTCAAAACCAGTGAAGGAACTTGATAGATAAGATACAAAATCAAGCAAAAATCAATTTTGAGAGTTTGTTAGAGAAAAGGATAATGAATATTAGGCTCAAAAGGTATGAAAGAAGCATATGGAAATATTTCAAGTAGAACGAACTTGAGACAGATGTTGTACTCTTAGTTTAGAAAGTTTGAGATATAAGGTTCTTAACAATCATAAGAGTTTAATTATTTCCTTCATCTCACATTCTTGAATGTTCAATGAAACACAAAACACATTACCTTGGTATGTACTAATCAAGTTCCCTTCAATTCAACCACCAACCTTCCTTAAGGAACATGCTTATAAGTGAAACTTGATTTTAAATTTATAATCAAGTTCTTCCAATATCTTCTTCTGTTCCTTTGCTTTCTCAAACTTCATGAATAAAATTCTTCATCATCTAGGAAATTATAAAGAATCAATCACCCTTCTTTTTCATTTTTTTTAAGGGTGGCAGTTAAATTTTTTCTCCATTCCCACACAATAATGAAGATAGAACTTACTCATTTACTCTTGTGTTCCGGCACCAATTCAAATAAATGAACCATTATTTTAATTAGTTCATCCTTATTTCTCCTTAGTTCCTTTTCATTTTGGAACTTATTCTAGAAATTCCACAAGCCAATTCTTCCTCCAAAAATCAAATGATAAATCATAAATACTTCGCTTCTTCCACAACTTTCCCCTCAACATGTATTCATCCAACAATGAGAAAAGGTGATTGATTTGAAACCTCTTAAGCCCAAATAAATTATAGCGCAGTCTGCTTATTAATAATCTAAAATACATAAATAATCCGCGTCTAGATCCCAATTAATAGCAAGTTGAATGAGTTTAATGCACCAATTAGTTTATGTGCACCATAGTGCACATAGAAATAGATAGGGGGGTCAAAAACTAACCCAATCCAAAAGGTTTACTAGAAACCAAACTGTTTTTAAACTGGTTGGATCCAAAAAAAATTAATCCAAATCCGATCTGGAATCAACTCGAAGTTATCTCGAAATCGATTTTACCTGATAATTTACGATCCAAACCCAACTTGGTTTCGACTCATTGTTTATCTAAAACCAATAAAACCTGATAATTCAAGACCTAGATTAACTCGAAACGAAATTTATCTGAAATCATTTATACTCGAGAATACCTCATTTAACCCGACCCTTATTCAACTTGATCCAAAACTACCTACGACCCCATTAAACTCGACCCAAAACTTATTAGTTAATTAGTTATCGACTTATTGATTATAGTGGAGACCAAAGGGGGATTTTAAATAACAAGTGTAATTAATGAGGGTTATATTTAATTGTTAGTAGAAGAGAGAAATTCTAAAACACTTAATTGTTAAATAAGGTTGATATATATGAGTGAAATAAAGATAATTTATATACTTGTATAGAAATATAGCATGAGTTTAAAATTACATGACTGATTCAAATTAAGATCTAATCAAAACTGAATTGATTTGAACTGAGACCTAATTGAATCCGAAATTACCTGATCCAAAGTCTATTAAATCCATTTTTAACCAAATAAACCCTTTTAAATCCGACTTCGAACTCACTTGAACTCGATATGACTTGACCCGAATTTGACTTGACCCGAATTCGATTTGTACCTGACCATACCTGGACCCACCTTTGACTTGAATATAATTAAGTTTGACCTGACTTGATTTGGTTTGTTAGGATAAGATGACCTGTCATTACCTGATCCAAACACCCCGACCCATTGTGGATCAACCCAAACTCCATCTGGGTACCTGATTTGACACCTTTAGAAATAGGTGCCTACGTCTATACTTTTGAACTTTTAGTAAAAAAAAAAATTGAACATTTTACAAAAAATGAACATTTAGTAAAAAAATATTTACACGTTACAAAAACTGAATATAAACATGCAATTTTTATGTTCATATTTTATAAAGAAATGTTCATATTGTATACAATAAATTTCAGTTTATATTACAAAATTATTGAATTATTACAAGTCAGACAATTTTCTTTCAAAATTTGTCTGACTCGTAATAATTCTAAATTTGCGATTGTTCAGATTTTTTTACTAAAGGTTCAAAAATTTGTTATTGTTCATATTTTTTTACTAAATGTTCAAAAATATAGGTGTGGTGTATTGCGATTGTTCACATTTTTTTTAATTAAATGTTCAAAATTTGCGTTGTTTAGATTTTTTTACTAAATGTTCAAAATTTTGCGATTGTTTATATTTTTTTACTAAATATTCAAAAGTATAGGCGTGATGCATTGAGATTGTTTAGATTTTTTAAATAAATGTTCAAAATTTGCGATGTTTAGATGTTTTTACTAGATGTTCAAAATTTGCAATTGTTCAAATTTTTTTACTAAATGTTCAAAATATAGGCGTGGTACACCTATTTCTAGGTGCACCATGCTGCATCTTAAAATTTGCGTTTAATGCACGACGCATGGCTAATTGGCTAGGTTAAGATAGCATCTTGTCGTCTAGATTCCAGTTTAATGCACGTGAGCCCAAGATCTCCGTGAAGTATCTTGACAATGATGTGTCTATAAGAGAATTTTTTAGATCTAAACAATCCCAACATCTAAACTAAGTTGTGATACCATGTCAGAGAATATAAACTCCTTAATTATAGTAATTTTCATTTGATAAATATTTATTAGCTTACAATAAGAAACTTAATCATATTAGATTACTATAATACATGTAAAGATATCATAAAATTAATCTTATACAAAATATATTATATACCTAGGAGGAGAATATTCTATGAATATTCCCTAATAATTTCTTTAGATTAGTAGTGTTCTACCAAGATAATTTTAATTTATTACTTACAAATACGTGTTTTCTATTTTTTTTAAATCTTATTTTATCTTATTTATTATTATTATTATTATTATTATTATTATTATTATTATTATATAATTTCTTCTTTTTAATAGTTGCAACACACACTGTTTCACGGTATATAAGAAAAGTGTGATCACATTATTTAATATACTTTGAACTGAGGTGAGAGATTGCTAGAAGTATAATTTAGTGAGCCATGTAATTTAAATAAGGGAAATATACAACTCTTTTACAAAATAACTTTCTAATTATTGTGTGTTGCAAGTATTGTTACATTTACATTTTAGGAAACTATTACAAGAATTAAAAAACAGATGAAGTATATTATTATTATTTTGAATGAATTGGAATTCTATAGGGATTCCAGAGTTTATTAGACCATTATGAGGAGAATAGGAGGTTGGAGTCTATTCCGATCAAGATTTTTTGACGCATTGAATAAGGAAAGCAAAACCTAGTGAGGAGAGTGAATAATGGAAGCATTTGGATTTGTAATGATTGAGGCCTAACAAAAGAGGCCCAAGGAGAAGTCAGAAGCACAAATAAAAGGCCCAAAGTGATGCCTTAGAAGAGCTCAGGTCTATATTGTTTTTGCTTTGTTACAAGTATTTTAGACAAGAAAATATGTCAATTCCGGTAAAAGTATTCATTTTATAGTTTATAACCATCAAAGTTTATTTTTGCAAATTACAACAAAAAAATTCAACAAACATTTTAATTACAATCAAAATCCTATTTTTGACCATTTTAAAATGTAGGATTTTTGTATTATACATCCTCTATTTTTATAATTTATAACACACATTTTTTCACGACATTTAAGAAATGTGGGTCTCATTTCACATGATTTAATACACTTAAAATAGGAGTGAAAGATTGTTAAGAATATAATTTAGCACGTCATGAGAATAAAATAAGTGTAATAGTACAACTTTCAACCAAAAAAAACTTTCCAATAATAGCATGCTGCAAGTGAACCTGTCAATTCAGGTAAATGGGATTTTGGGGTCATTTGGATTGTTTGCTTCAAACGATTTGGATTGTTTGGGTCATTACAAAATAAGTTGAGTGGGTCAAATCCAGTCGATTTTAGGTCATATAGGTTGAGTTAGGTCAAGTTTGGATTCTTTTTCAGTATCTTAGGTTTGCAATCGGGTCGGGTTGGATCTGTTACCAGGTCGGGTTAGGAATTGACAAGTCTAGTTGCAAGTATTGAATAAGAGACCCCCTTTTCCCCTCTTTTCCTACCCAGTTTCCCCATAGCCCCCTTACAGTAATAACTAATAAGGGTACAACTTATCACTACATTTAGTATTTCTTCAGTTTTCCATCAAATGCAACACTTCTCATTATTTAAACGTTTGCTAGTGCGTTTATTTCAATCATTAATATCATTTATTACTTATATTTAAAGGTCATAAAATTTTAATCATAATAAAGTATAAATCGAGATTAATCTAACAAGATTACATATAACTATATTTTTCTTTTAGTATAACTCATCAAATCCAGTCAAAGTGAATTATATAAATAGTGTAAAAGTCAAAATGTTGCATATAAAAGAAAAACCGACGGAAGTATGTATTTTATAAGTAGTTCCTTCTAACATTTTTTTTATAAGCTAATTTTTCACAAAATCTGAAAATGTATTAGATAGTTTTTCACAAAAAATCCTAACTTAAAACATATTATAAAAATTAATGTTGAATGTATGCTCCTCTGAGTATTACAAGTCAAGTGTCTGGTGAAAAATATATGTTCATAGTCAGCCATTGTTGTTGGAATATAGAGGATAAAAGTCATATTTCTTGATTGATTTATGGCTTTTTAATAGTATGAATAATCTACTTCACAAGTAGGTTGTGGCCTACCACGGTTGCCCATCAGGTGCGTTGTGGAGTATACTTTTTCCATGTCTAGATTCATTCTCTTCGCATTCTTGTTCTTTTTATTGGGATTCCTTTGTAATCCCCACTTACCTCTTTTTTTAATGGGATGTTTAGAGTAACTCCAATATTTGTAGGTTGGGACTTGCTTGTAATTTAGAAAATATCCTACCTATTAGCCTGACAATTGGATCTAAAAAATTAAATTACTTGGCCAAGCTAATTTGCTTGACAAAAACTTGCCAAAAAAAATTGTTGATACATTAATAAAATTAAATGTTAATTAACAAATTAAGCCTTAATTAAATCACAAGCTAATAGCTTACCATTGGAGTACAAATTAGCTACAAAAGATATTAGCTTAAAATTTTATGTGGCATAACAAACTAATTTGTTGATTAGCTTACATTTGAGTTGCTTTTATGAGTTGGTTAATTTTCTTAATTGCTGATTAATCTCTTTGTCTTTCATCTTCTTCATCCTTTCATATTACCTTGTGAATCATATATATATTTCTTGGTGGAGTAAATCAATGATCATAAGACATAAACATTATACATATCTAAAAAGAGCTAAACACATTCTTCTTTTGGCATAAGTTTATTTATATGGCTCCACCTCTCACCCAAAAGTGCTTTTGAGTGAGAGTGGTGTGTAGTATTAGAGAACGTACCGGCGATACAATGTGCATCCCCGAGTGGCGCCGAAATTCATTTTCAAAGTCAGTGATGAAATGTCACGCCACACCATCTTCCTTTAATCAAACAAACACATTATTCATTATAATTTTGTAGCCTTTGAAACACTTTGAAACACTTATTTTTTCAACAATTGTTACATAGTAAACTTCCCAGTTTCTTGTACGTCAATGGATGATGGTAGAGTTTGGGGTCCAATATGTAATTACCTCATACAATCAGAAACATTTAAATGCTTTGAGATGATGTTGACTTCGATTATCATTCGATATTTTTTTACCTAAATGCTTAAATGGCTTGCTTACATCAGCTACATGCCTACATGTATTTTTATCTCTATAATCTCAACGAGACAACGATATTAATGGTTTGAAGACTTTGATTCATAGTCCTATGACAATGAAGATATTTCACTTTACCCTTGTAGTTAAATTGATAAAAAGAGACTTCCATTTTCAGCCACTTTTGAGAGATATATAAAACGGGAATGTCCCATTTTCTCATAGTGAAAAACAAAATTAGTTTCTCACATGACATTTTCGTAAATAAACCAACAACTTTATTCAATTGTGGAGCCCACAATAATGTAAAAGTTATTGATTTATTCACGTAAATACCCCCATGAGAAACAAATTTCGTTACTCAATATGAGAAACATGGAATTTCCCATAGAAAACAGGGCAATTGATATGCTCAAGAGGGAGCCCTAGTTAATCTCCGAGTTTAACATACCAAGTTAATCTCCTCTCACAACTTTATGTATTTGTTTTCGTGCCACTTTACTATTTCACTTTTATTATTTAAAAAATAAAAGTAAAACAATAAATTGTGAGAGGAGAGATTAACTTGAATTCTCCCTATGCTCAATATACACTTTTGACATTCATTACTATGAAGTTTTTACAATAGTAGTTGGTTTCCATCTACTTTGCTAGTGTAGCAACATTCTGAAACTAATCTTGCTAGCTTCATGCACTACTTTCGTCTGTTGTAGAGAAAAATTTGTTCATGGCGATGTTATAAACTTTAATTACACTTCTTGATCCATATATGCTTAACTTCTTCATAAAATTATAGTCTGCTGCATTGTTTTGAAATACTGTTTCAGTTTCAGCAATAGAGTTTAAAAAACTAACATTTTATCATAAGGTAAGAGTGTAAAACACAATCTTACCCCAATACTGTTGTTTCTCCTATAGCCCAATTTCCGTGCCTTTCAGGATGGCTTAATCGAAGATGGATTAGCTCCTGTGGATCACCTCTGGTGGTTAAACCATTCGGCATCAAGGAATTGCTGCTGACCTCAGTCGCGTTTCCCATACTATAAAGCTAAGAAAAATATTAAGTTGATTAGCTTTAGACGAGCCAATAATCTGTCTCATATAAGTCTGTACAAATTATAATGGAAACAGATCAAGTAACTTGTATAGATCAGGTTTTCTTTTGATTGTCATAGGGTCTCATACCTTCTTACACAAGTCGGTGTTTTCTTGACGAATAAGGTTTACCTTTTCGCATAGCTCCATATTTTCCTGCTGAATGATATTCCCCTGTAAAAAGGAAATTGGATTAGAACCAACACAGTAAGATTTGCTGTCATCTTTTCTGCTGAGAATATAAAAGGAAAGTATTAATCTTGTAAAAGACCTTGTGGTTAAGCTCTCGAATCTCATTTGTAAGGATCTGTTCCTGCATTTGTAGGATGCATTGCACTGTTCAGTAAATTAGGACAACCAATTTTCATATCGAAACTGAAGTTAACTAGCTAATTAGACTCTCAGGTAACGAGTTTCTTGCCTTTTTCATACGAACCCCTCGAAGACTCATTTCTAGTTGCTCCTCTAGGGATTGCAGCTCCTCTATGTTTAGACCAGAGAGCTTTTGTCCCATAAGTTGCCTGCCTTATCAGAATGGAAATGAAGTCCCTAAGTTAGGGTATATGAACTCTTTGTTTTAGCTACTCTTATATATATTATTAATCAAACTAATACACCAAATCATCATTACTTGAATGTTTCTATTAAGTTTTCTATAAATCCTCTAAATAGTCTGCTAGAAAATCAAGATCTGACTTCAAGACTTAAGGTCAGATAGCAAGAAATAAAATAGGGAAAGGAATGATCAAACAAACAACCTTATTCGTGCAATTGCAAGTAGTAGTTACCAATTAGTATTCCGTATTAATCATAACCAATAAGTTTGAGAAAAATCTAGTAATGGGAGAAAGCATACCGGTAGCTTTCGTGCAGATCCTGCAACTGCTGCCTTGTGATTTCAGCCTCCTGTCGCCAAAACTAGCATGTAAACTGTTATAATTAACACATTGTACTGCATCGCGTGCTATTAATAACATGATCATAATGAACAGTTATTAGCTTGGTAACATATGGCAGATGATAAAAGCTAAGTTTATGTAAATTCATCTTTAAGCATCTGAAAGAGATACTTGATCATCTTCACCCTTTTCGGCTACTTCTAGTATAAAGGTCTCTTTTATTTCATAAATGATCTGAGAACATTTCTGTACTGATTGGGTATTGTATTGCCAGATTATAACAGTTGCGAGGCTAATGTAATGCATGATTCTTGTTTTAGACTCACAAATGTTATCTCAAACGCTCAAGAAACATTTTTGGAACAACTATTTCTCAAGTATTTTGCAGTCTTTTGATGTGGAAAAATCTGCTTAATATATGTGAAGCACTGCTGTTACAATTTATATTTCTGTATTACTTAGAAGCACTAGTAAGTACAAACGAACTACATTATAATGGAATTATTGTTGACCATAATCTTAAATCTTTCATGATTTGATTTCTTTTGGTAACATAATTCCATTAAAATATAGTTCGTTCATACTTACAGGCACAAAATCCTGGATCCGCCACTGATAGGCACAATGCTATGTACAATTGTACACATACACGATATACATTCATACTTATATGTGCACCTCTATACATACAAATATTTATGCATCGAGTGCTCAACCACATTGCATGGATCAAAAATCAAAAAGAATTGGTGTTCTAAAATATAAAGCCAAAATTGTTTACAACCTACGAAGTATATAAACTTATTTTCCATTCCCTAGCTAGCACATAAACCGTGCTTATGTTTGGGGTTGGGCTACATTTTTCAAGTATTATTGTAGTCTTGTTTGTGGTTTTCGACTTTCCACTTCAATGTTATAAACCTAATACTCCCTCTCCCGATCCTTTTTGTTCTTCTCATGCCACTTTGACATCTTTTGTTTCACAAAAGAAATCCATTCACAAGCGGAGAACAAAAAGGATCGGATGGAGTAAGTTTTATCCTTGGTTTTGTATCCTTTGCTAGTTTGCTAGCATATTGGGAGGGGTGAATTATACTACGTATAATACATCTACTTCATTTAAGGAAAGTTATGTTTAGTAGTAATATGCAGAGTATATGCAATAATGCACCTATTTAAATCTTAAATAGAAAAAGATTTACAATAACAATAAGAATAACGTGACAAACAAAGATCTTACCTTTAGTTCAGATTCTGAGTTCATATGGTGTTGCTCTTGCTTTGCTTTGTTATATCTCTCAATAACTGATTTCATGCTGCCAAGATATGTATTAGATTGACACAATTAGACCATGTTTGAGTACTGCTAGATAAGGGTGCACAAAATCATTGGGTAACTAGTCCTCATCCGAATTAAAGCGATGATATCTGACTTTTACAATTGCATGTCCAAATCAGCCACCCCTCTACCGGCTAATAATCCGAGTCTTATCGGAAAAACAATCTTTAATTTAGATTTTGTTTGTTTTGTATCAAGGTGCATTGGTCCCATCTATTTACAATTATTGATTAATGTATCCGGGTACACAATAATTTGAACAAGTTAAAACAAATTAATTTGAACCTTAAAAGAAAAGAAAATAAAATAAAAACCAATAGTTTGTTTGGATAAAAAAAGGAGAAGAGAAAACAATAAGTCCTGTGTAAGGTGGATGTATGCTAATTTTATTGTAAAATGATCGGGTTAAGAGTAACTTTAGCTATTTATTTTAAGGTGTAATATCTTATAGATTCATGGGGGATACTATAAAAATTAATATAATTAGTCTAATACATTATAAGATTTTTGTAAGATTAAATTTATTATTACAAAAATAATAATTTTGTACTATAGAAGGTAACTTTAAATACTTTGAATATAACTTTAACCCATCTTACAATAAATTAATAAACATGCACCCGTCTTTATGAAGAATTTGGGGAGATAAGGAAAGGGGAGGGAAGGGAAAGGGAAAGGAAGAGGAGGGAAAAATAATGAGTTTTCTTTACAAATCTCACTTAGAGAAATAAATTTCTTATTATTTAATCGATCTCTCTGTTTCTCCACCCTGCAATTCCCTTCCTTTTTCATTTGTTTTCCAAA
This sequence comes from Chenopodium album, assembly GCF_948465745.1. Taxonomy (NCBI): domain Eukaryota; kingdom Viridiplantae; phylum Streptophyta; class Magnoliopsida; order Caryophyllales; family Amaranthaceae; genus Chenopodium; species Chenopodium album. The sequence goes on from NC_137843.1 coordinate 49,705,953, forward strand.
TGAATAATACTCCACCGCTCCATTTTCATTTCCTTCCTTTCCCTCCATATCCATAAATCCAAACACACTATAAAAGCTACATTGAACATGTAATTTAATACAAGAAACATGTCTGATATAAAATTTCCAAACTCAAAGAATATGTAGTTCAAATCTAAAATATATGTTTCATTGTTTTATTCAAAAAGAAAAAGAACAAGGGTTAAACTGCGAAGAATATAAATTAAATGAACATATGATTCAAAGGAATCGAAGCCCAAAACATATTGTTCAAAATCAAAGAACATATGTTATTATTTTGACTAGTTGCAAAATGAGCAGTGTACTCTGGTGCACCAACTAATTTACAATCCAATTAAGATGAAAAAGATGGTTGATTGTATAGTTGAAATATATTTCAATGGGGAATTAGCTTTTTCATTTGAAGTGAAGTATACCCGTGAAATGCATCCTCATATAGTGAGGTACTGAGGTTATGATATTTTTAACTTAACTGTGTGTTTGAGAATGAGAATATCAGGATAACTATTGAAGAAAAGTTAAAGTATGGATATATGAAGGATAGAAAAATTATACAAATTTCTCCTTACTGGTTTTTACTTGTTTGATTGTTTAATAAGCAACACAATTGAACATTACAAATTTTCATCTAGCTTTCAATTGTTTGTTTATTTTATTGAGGAAAACTCAAGCACATAAATAAGAGTTCAAAATTTTGAGTTTTAGATTTCACTATTTCCACACTTATTTTTTTTGTTGGTTTTGGAAGGAAAACTGAGGAAAAAAAAATTGTCCAGCTTTAGTTAGAAATATTTTCCACGTATTTTCACATATCACAAATTTTTATATATGGCTAGCCACACCGTGTGGTCAGGGTTACTCGAGTTACTCGGTCAGGGATTACTCGATTAGGGATTACTTGAGGGTTCGATCAGGGGTTTATTTGAGGGGTTACTCGATCAGGGGTTACTCGAAGAGTTACTCGGCTAGGGATTACTCGGTTAGGAGTAACTCGAGTAACCCCTGACCGAGTAATTGAGTAACCCCTGCCACACGGTGTGACCAACCACACTAAAAAATCTCTCTCCAGAGATTAACTTTTCCTTTATTTTCTTTTACAACATACAAACAAGATAAATACAGGAATTTTTTATGTATATTTATACGTAGTTTTTCTTATTAATGTTAAGTTGCTCAACACATTGCAAGGATAAGAGCCTTGTCGATGATATTTTAGACGTCTAATGGAGCACCATAAATCTAAATATGGCCTCGGCTAGGGGTGCTAATCGGGCGAGCCGAGCCCGAACTATGGTCAGCTCGGCTCGTGATCGTTTAAATTTGTTCGAACTCGAACCGAGTTCAAACCTTTAAGAGTCGAGCTTTGACCGAGCCGAGCTTTGACTAAGCGTTGACCGAGCCGAACTCGAACTGTTCACGAACAAACTTGTTTTATTCTTATCCCTAGTTTACTTGTCTTCTTTATTGTTTATTATTAATTTTTTTATTTTACAACAAGTTTATTTTTTTAATAATGAAAACACTAACTTATTATTGTGTAATATCTATTGATAAATATATTTATATTTATATACATGATTTCTTTATATGAAAAAAATAATTGAGCTTGTTCACGAACTTTCGAGCCGAACTTGGCATAACTCAGCTTGGCTCGTTAAGGTCTCGAGCCGAGCTCAAACCCGAGTCGAGCCACCACGAATCGAGCTTTGACCGAGCTTTGACCGAATCGAGCTCGAATAGTTCACGAATAGCTCAGTCTCATTATCACCCCTAGCCTCGGCCTTCCCAACTCGGCTAGCTCTATTGCACCTTTTTTTTTTTTTTTTTTTAAATTTTTTTTTTAAAAAATACCTTTTTAACTTAAGGTGTGTCTAAATTAACTTTATCAAAGAGGCAAAGGTTAAAGGTTGATAATGACTACATTATGCATACATGTACCCAAGCGCTAAATGCATTAGGTTATTGCTTTTATGTAGAAACTAGTTATCAGCCCGTGTAATGCCCTGATCACTATATATTTGTAAATTTGATCAAAATTAAATTTAGAAGGTTAGTGTTTAACAGTATTTTAGGTGAATCTATATTCATACTTTGTAAAAATTATGAGATAACTCTTATACATAGTGTGGATAATTATAACCTCTAAAATGTTTATTTACTTAATCGCCCCAATTAATGTTGATTAGCTCTTTTTTAAAATTCTTAAGAATAATGCGCGGACATTTATACCCCTAAAAATATTTGCTTACATATTTTCCCTCATTGTTGCTACTAACAAATAAAGTTGTGATGTAAGGCCACCCGAAAGTGTTTATCGAATATTGCTACTTATGGATTGCGTGTGAACCAACCTAGTAAAAATAATTAATAAATTTAAGAATAATAGGTGCTAGTTTTTTATTTGAGTTTACATGATAAAATAATAACTTTTGTAAATATTACTTTGTATAATTGCTTGACTGGTATTGCATCTAAAGAATTACTCCCTCTGTTTTAAAATACTTGTTCCATTTCTCATGGGTACGTATGCCGATTTTTTGATCAATTATATCTTTATTTATTAATATGTATAAATTCTAATAATTGAAATTAAGTAATCTATTCATTGAGACAATTCCAACAAGTACCCAAAATAAGACTATTTTTTCTTATGTATAATCACAAACATTAGTCAAACTAGGTTAAATAAACTGTGCAAAAAGTAGATTTGGAGCAAGTATTTAAAAATGGAGGGAGTAGCATCCAAGGAATCAACAGACATTAGTGCGTAAATCTCTTGCAAATTAAAGTCTAGATTATAGTGCAATTACTTATGAGTTACATTATTATATGGGAAAATTAAATGCAAAGGTTACACACATTAAGAGTTTTAGGGTGATGAGTGATGACACATAAGGTGGCGACATATATAGCGCTCATGTAGTGCCAAATCATATCGAACGAAATGGCGATAGCATGTTTTCCCTTTGAATTTAAATAATATTATATATTAGATAAAGGATTTTTTGTAAAAAACTACCTATTATAATCCATTTTTTGCGAGAAACTACCACGAAAACGAAATGTTGTAATTAACTACCTTATAAAACACAAATTGTTGTAATTGACTACCACCCATCGGAAATTCAAGTTTGACTTTATTTTTCCGGCGTTGACCAAGTCACATGCGGCTCACGTGACCCTTAATGACAAACTTTCCCCCCTTTTCCCCAAATTCTCCCTCCCGTTCCTTCGGAAACACCTCATTTCATCCCCAAATCCCTAATTCAATTCGAAGCTCCATTGTTCTTCATAATTTCCTCTTCAAATTGGGTAATTAAACCAGAATTCATTGCGAGGGTGATAACGTGGACGCGTGATAATCCCGGACGGAAGGAAGTTTGAAGCTTGTATCAAAGGGGTTGCAAATACTTTCGTTGGGTGAATGAAGGAATAATTGACTGGCAACTGGATATTACTAATCAACTCATTTCAGAAAAGCATATTCTTAAGGGTGAGGTTGCTGTATTGAGGAATAGAGTATGCTGCCTTGAAGGTGAGAAGAAGAGGATAATGGATGAAGCAGAGTACATGAAACTGAAGTTGAAGAAGAAGAACAGTAGGTTTTCGAAGGAACAGGAGGGAGAATTTGGGGAAAAAAGGGGGAAATTTTGTCCTTAAAGGGTCACGTGAGCCGCACGTGACTAGGTCAACGCCGGGAAAATAAAGTCAAACTTGACTTTTCGATTGGTGGTAGTCAATTACAACAATTTGTGTTTTATAAGGTAGTTAATTACAACATTTCGTTTTCGTGGTAGTTTCTCGCAAAAAATGGATTTTAAAAGGTAGTTTTTTACAAAAAATCCTTAGATAAATAATTATGTAATTCATTTGAAGATGTAAGTAAGAGAAGTGTTAAACCTTGGAATCAAAGGTATTAGGTTGCTTTTATTTTCATGAGATTATGGTCTTGTTAGCAATATCATACTAGTAGTAGAATTGGTCAAATATTAACTAAAGCAAGGTGTGATGAAGTGGTGTTCATTATAGTGTTTATATGGTAGTTTAAACTTAGTGGTAGAGGTAATGTTTTGAAAAAAGCTTAATGTATAAACATTTTGGTATAGAAGTTTCTTTTGAAGGGAAAATATGGTTAAATTTTTGTTCTTTTACTATCCTTAACTTGTTTTGCAGATGCTAGTAGCTAAGAAGAAATATTATTTTTATAATAATCTAATAGCTATCAAGTTGCTACAATAACATATAATATACTACGCATATAATAACTAATTTTATCAAACAGAGTTTATGTTGTTATTTAAATCATCCATATCTTACAATTGCCTTTCACTAAGAAGTATCATAAATCCATCAAGCTTGAATATCACTATATTGAAGTGTTAGCAATGGTCATACATATAAATATATATATTTCGATACAACCTTTGTATAAAGTTAGTGGTCATACTAATAGTTATATATGTGTTAATAATGAGACAAGCAATCAATCCATAAAAGATTAATTAGTCTATATAACAAAATTATCAGCTTAGTTTATGTCATTTTGCCTTGTTTAAAGCTTTGATAAGCAGACGACCTTACTCCAAAGTTACAAACTGTTAGTATAGTTGTGGGGTAAACTTTGAAATAATATTACTTGAGGATGACGATATACTGTACAATTCGTTTATCTAAACACAAGACAGGGGATGTTACAACCCTATACTATATTAGTGTAAATAGGGTTTCAATGTATTAAATTTTGTTGAGATTATATGGAATACTTCATATTTATGTTGGCGATTTAAAAATTGACCTCTACATCAATTCAAAATTTATTAGAGTTGTAAAGTTAAATTTATCCGGTTTCTATATCTAAATCTTGGCCTAAAATGGGATTTGTATTGGGTGGTCTCAAGCATGTCAAATAAACCAACAACTAAAATCTTGTCAATTTCTTTCTGACAAAAGTTGGAACTGTCTACCTTAAATAATCATTTATATAGTATCTAAATTGCAGAAACTAGATTATTAACCAACAAATTAATTACATAATGTAAAGTTAAATAGGCAAATTAAGTAGAATCAAACCTCGAGCTGGAGTACTCATAAAGCTTTGAAGTGCTGGAAAATATGATAACTCCAACTTCAGCATCACAAAGAATAGCAAGCTCTTTAGATTTCTTCAATAAACCCTTTCTCCTCTTTGAGAAAGTCACCTGCCTACTCGTTGAGTTATCAATTCTTTCGATCACGATCTTCCCCCTTCCCATTGTCGATCCTTCCTTAAATCTATCCTTCGTCTGTTAACAAAGAAAACACAAACAAATCAAAGGGTAAACAATCAAGAGATTGAGCTCAATGATGAACAAAGCATCAAATCATACATAATTAGTCCCATTATTCCTAGGACTTACCCTAATTTAGTACTTTTTCTATGATTCTGACCAGGAGAAAATATTTGTGCCCTAAAAGAATTAATTATAATGAAGATAAATAATTGTGGAGGGATTAATAAGTTTAATTTCAGCAGCTTGCTTTATAAGCAAATAGAGGCTGGAAAAACTATACAATATATTGTACAACCAAATAGGAGGTCCATATATAATTAACAAGTTGTTTATATTTAATTAAACTTTGCCGTACAACATAATTACATAATTTATAAGAATTTGTACTTAATATAATATAATAATTTTTAGGGTGGTCCAAAATTATAATTTCCGTTTAAGGTATAGAAGTTAAGGTACTTGAAGGCATGAGGGTGTAAATTAATTCAGTCTTTCTATGCATAGAAAATAAAATAGCGCCGTCAGGCGTATTCTTCACTGACACCTGGGATTGTAACAAAATTAGTTTAAAAAAATATTGTAACTTTTTTTTATAAAAATATGTTAAATTAAGAAATAACTAAAGTTAGATTGGATCCAAATATCTTCCTAAATTTAAATCAATCTGACCACGATTCAAACTATTAAAACTTGTAACTATTGACTCCATTGGTGTTTATAGATTTATTATTGATTTTCTAGCCCACCTCGTTAGTCGCATAAGTATCTGGGGATGACAATGTAATTAAAATTAGATATCTTCAAATAGTTTGCCAGTACGAATTATATGGAAATTAATTTTAACACAACAAAATAAAATTGATTTTGGCACACTACTTGTGAGAACACGATCTTTTGTGCTCTTCTCACAATAAATTGTGCTGAAATCAGTTTACTAGTAATATATTTAGGGTATGCTATGTTCAAATGACTTGATTTTTACTTATATGAACTTATTTTATCCTACCTGAATATATTAGAACTTAGCTAAATTATTTGAACTTATTTGAGGTGACCCTTATTAGAACTTATTTTACCAAAATTTATCTATCTTAACTTATTATACTTGAAGTAATTGAGAATAAGAGAAACCGTAAAAAAAAAAATACTTGGAACACTTGAGAATGCATGTAGTTTTAGAATTTTAGGAAAAGTAATTGCAGATAATACATGGAATGAATAAACTAAGACCCTATTTAGTTCACCTTATTTTTGCTTATCTGAACTTATCTAATATGATCTGGACTAATATGTCTTATATGTTTGTCTGATTTGACCAAACTTTGACCTTAAGTGTACGATAATCTGTAAGGAAAAAACGTATCAAGTGGGATCTTGGTTAGATTCGTAATAATGTGTTTTTCTTAATATGTAATTTTCATAATTTTTTTCATTACGAAATTAAATTAAAGATATTTAGCAATAAAAAATTGCACATAAAACAATGATTTGATCCGAACTTATTTTTTGTGATCTGATGTGATCTTATTTTTTGTGATCTGATCTGAACTTAATTTTTCTGAAATAAGTAAAAATAAATTGAACTAAACAAGGCCTAATTAAGGTTCAAGTGAAGTTAATAGGATAACCGAAGGAAATAACAATACAAAGTTAGTACAAGTGGAATTAGTACGAGAGAAAAACAATTATGTAATAGTGGTTCTTTGCTAAATTAGATTAGTGTATTCGAAAATGGACTAAATTAAAATTGGTAAATGTTGCAAATACTCAAAAATAAAGGATGCAGTACTGATAAACTTAAACTATAAAAATCGATAAATTTAAAACACACACCGGGAATACAACAATTTTGTATGAAGACAATTTTTTTTTAAGAAAAATGGCAAAAAAGTGTTTTTTGAATTGTGAAAAATTCAAACTTTGTAGCTTAAGAAAATGGGGAGTGAGGGTCATTCAATATTATAACGAATATAAAAGGAAAACTAAACTTATACGAACTTAAGAGTTTCAAATCATTTGATCTGATAAAAGTAAGATTAATATAACCTACTAGATTTATATGTTAGTTGTCCATTGACTTCTTTTTCACAATTTATAACCAATGCAAAACATTTGGGACTGCTTGGTGTGTTGGTAATCAAAGAGATGTAACACGTAAGGAGTCACAACCTCAAGAAGATCGAAAGAGAGAAAGAAGTTAGGGTTTACGCTAACAAAATGTAGGGCTTTTAAGAGGTGTTTATACTCAACCTAACTCAAATTCATGCAATTAGGTGAAGATGGGTTAAGGTTTGGTTGGATAATAAGACATAAATTATAAGGATAAAATCGTATCTACCATTATATTTCTATACAATAAATAAATGTATTGTTTTAAGATCCTAGTGCTTATTGAAATAAGAATTGTAATAGTGCAAAAGTAAAAGTAGCAACATTAATATTTTATTTATTTATTATTATTTTTTTTTAAAACAAAGTAGTTTATATTGACACATACTCCCTGCCCCTCAAACCCAAGAAAGAGCAAAAGGAACGTGTTTAGACTCTATAGTAACTTAAACTAGTCAAATCCAATATCATACGTTTTCTTTTTCACTATGTTACCATATAGGAAATTTATTGAAGATGTTGAATATTCTTCTAATTTAATTTGTTCTCGTTCTCTTTATTATGTAATTCTAGTAATTTGTCTCCCTATTAGTAGGTAAGAAGAGCCGCATTCTCGTCCACTAATTCTTGCATCGGATTCTTTCAAGGCATGATGAACAATTTTATCACAACAGCCACCATCTTTTATGAATAAACAATTACAAAGTGGTACTATGATATACTTAGTGGTCGGATCCAATTCCTATGTTGATGTTACATGGTATAGATTCTGATATTCAAATGCAAAGTAACATAGTTGGTTACAATATATTTTGGGCAGTTTTAGCTAAGAAACTTATGATCAAATTATGTCCATATTATCGGTACTTTGCTACTGACGTACTATAAAGGAATTCTCATATAGTTATCCATCCTATTTGTAGTTATTGCCCTCGTTGCCCTAGCCATCTCTTGCAACCTTTTTCAACCATACCTATTATCGGTCCCTTTGTAACTACCACTGCACCATCTCCACTCCTCCCTCAATCCCAATCGTGTCATGCTTTTCTTTTATGTCCATCCTCACAATTTCTTTAATCTATTTAGTTTATCAAGATACATTTAGTAAGCTAACAACAACTTATCACATAAAATTCCGTGCAAGATTTGTAAGACAACTAAATTAGGACGGTAAGAGTTCTTTGTATCCAATTGAGTTTTTCTCTCCCTCCAAATTCCACCTTATATAGTCATTATAGCAATGCACAACTTTGAGCAACTGGCATACATGTGCATGTGTAAGCGAGTGCTTAAAATTCCATCAAGCAACAATAACTAAAACTTTTAAGGCATATACAACCCTTAATAGTTATTTATTGAGTTAAATTTACAATAGCAGACATTTTAGCCACAACCACATGAGGAAATGGTGACTTAACAATTTGTACCTCGGTGAAAACCCAAAAAGAGAAAACTCAACCTGAAAATGTTCCCTCTTTTTTTGTACCTAAAATTCTTTTAACCAAATTTATAATCTTAATCATACCACTCTAGCACTTTATTAATGCTAATGCATACTTATGGTTGGGAGGTTGTTTTAGACACTAATCATAAAGACTACGATCGATGTACTTTAACCTTGCGCCCACGTGAATGTTAGTTCCTAGACCAATGAGATTCGTGGATTTGTGTAATCTTATAGAATCTGACTAATTATTTAATTAAGTACACAAATTAAAGGATTAAGGATTCCAACTAAGCAGATGACTAACCTAGCCAGGTGTCAATCATCAACAAATGATATGGACTCAAAGTTCAAAAAAAAGGTACCCTTTCAAAAATAGTTTATCTTTCCAACAATAGAAATGTCTGCTGCGTGAGTTCATTACCCAAATTGAATATTTGGGTTTTCCTGAAATTTTGAGAAAATCTCAACAGTAACAATAAAATACTATTCCTAATTACTTGGGGCACATGAAGTTTATGATGCACTCTATAGAAGTGCGAAAGCATGCACATGGTTACGCAGATTTTGGAAAAATATAACATATAGTTTTTGAGTATATGAAATATATATAATTCAATCTTTATTTTTGTCCACCTGACGATTGGCGTATGTCTATTACCCTAGAAATATGCATGGTATGGAGATATTTAATATTAAATTATGACACAGTAACATGCAAACACGAACAAATTAATGAGGAAAACTAATGTACACTTGATTGATGAACTTGCTCTTTCCCCAGCTAATAACACAAATTCAATAGAAGTTGTAAACAAAAATCATGATGTAACTAAAAAAAATAAAACAAGAATTAATTTGGTTTCACGAAAATTTCAAAATGAGTGAAAAACTAACAATTCATGGGAGTGATAAACTCATAGTCTAATTTTTCTATTATAAGATGATAATAGGATTACAAGAGGATTTTGCTAAGTTAAAATTAGAGTTTTTATGAAATCCCTCACTTTTGATAGTGGTTGTCTTTCTCTCTCAAAGATGTTTTCACTACTCTTGTTGTTGATGTTAAACCCTTATAAAGTTTCTATATTTATAGATTGTCAAAAGAGGTCATATATTCTTCCATATAACCCCAAAAAAAGTCCCTCTGGAAGAAATACAACTAGCCATATTCAACGAACCATGAAAATAGGATAAGTTCTGGAATTACTTTGTATTAATGTATTATTCATGATTGGATTCATTCTTGAACAATTAAGTTAATGTAAGTTGTTGTCATTTATGAATATTCATATTCGTAAATACCAAGATCTTAGTTAAAGAAAGAAAAGAATAAAGTTGAAGCCTTTGCACTTAGGACATCTTATTCTCTCTTAGATATACATGGCTTATTTGGATGAAAAGATTGATGCTATGCATTGAAAATCTAGTGGGCCTCATCCAGTGGAGGATCCAAGAATTCTAAGAAGGGGTAGTATAGAATAATAAGGAAAAAAAAAATTAGAAAAATGTTCTGTATTATATACTAGTACTATCGTTTAATAATTAACCTTTGAATTTAAAAATTCATTTTGGTAGATAAATTTTAATAACTTAAATGAGAGTCATTCAAAAGTATAAAAAAAATTATGTACAAATACAAGTAAAAGTAATTTGTTTCAATAATTAAAAAAAAAAAAATAGAACCTAAGAGACCTGTTTTATATATAACAAGACTTTTTTCTTTTAGCATAAAAAGAAGGTTCAATAAAAAAAAAAAAATTATAACCTAAGAGACTTGTTTTATATATAACATGTCTCTTTTCTTTTAACATGGAAAGCACTCAAAGCGGCGAGTTTTTTGACATTTGTTATAGTAGCCTCAAAGAGACCGATTATTTAAGATAACAAGTCTTTTTGAACTTTTTTTTTTTTTTTTCAAGTTTAGCATGTGCTACCCCTTGTGCCTTCGTGGCTCTGCCTCTAGCCTCATCAGTCATCACCTCATTCTATGTTTGTTAATGCTATGTCATGCACCACATGACGAGCGCTCTACCCTTAAGGGCTTAAACTACCTCGATTTCTTAGTAGTTGCATCATTTTGACTAATCATATTTGTTAAAAATACTCTACTTTCACCATTCCATTGACATATTTAATTCTCACTTTCAGTTGATATTGATAGAGTATAAAACATATTCTTGGACCTCAACCATCATCTTAAGCTTTTGGTTGAGTTGGTCCTCTAACATGATATTAGAGCAAGACAAAGCAATGCTAATATAAGAACCACCCGAATATCAGCCGGTTTGACGATCGAACTAAAAGTTTCATCACAATCAATCCCTTCCCTCTGCGTTTTACCATCATCAACAAGATATGCCTTATGCCTCTCAAAAGAGCCATCGAAATTAGTCTTATGTTGAAAAATCAACAAAGGTTGAATAATATTGACATTAGACGATCTCGGAATCAAATCCCAAGTTCCATTAGCAATTAGAGCATCATATTCTTCCTGCATAACAAGTTTCCAATCATGGTCACGTAAGGCATGGACCGGGTTCTTTGGAATAGGCGATATGGAGGTAGAAATGTTGTGTGCTTGGTCATGGTACTTTTGATTTGGCTTGACAATCCCGTGTTTGCTACGTGTTTCCATGGGATGTGAGTGTGGTTAGGAGGTATTAGGGTTCGGAGAGTGATGTGCAGTAGAAGAGAAGGGTTGCTCGTCTTGATCATACGCAGTGTCATCTGCACCATTGCCCGCTTGTAGCCCGGCGGGGATAGTAGGAGGTGGCACAATGCCATGCTGCTAGGCAATGGGGGAAGATAAACACACAGGAGGAGAGGAGCGAGAGGGAGACTGCTTTAGTATAGGGCTGGGCAGTTTACCCCGGACTAGGCTGTAGTGGTGGGTGAAATATCGCAACCTGGATGCGAAGTGTACTGCTCCATATGCTGTGTTGTTGTGCCTTGCAAGGCATGCTGCTCTATGGGGTTGGCTGCGCGCACTACCCCCCCGCACCAACACTTGCTGGGTTTGTGGTGTGTGACGTAGGGGCACATTGCTCCGGAGAGTGAGCTAGATGATGATGCACTAAGAGGCTGTCAAGGAGACTCGATTCACTACCCCAAAAATCACAAGTATGAGGTTTGGGAGTGTGAATATTTGAAAATGAAAATACCGACTCATCAAAGCATACATGTCTAGCTATAATAATCTTTCAACTCGACATATTATAGCATTTATACTCTACTCTCTATGATTGGATGGATATCCGAGAAAAACCCAAGGACTACTTAGATCTTGAAGTTTGTGAATTTTGGAGGAAGGGAAAAGAGGGTAACATAGACAATCGAACACCCTAAGATCAAAGTAATCGGGATTCTTTTGATAGAGTATTTGAGTCGAGGAATTATAGCTTAGAATATTTGTAGGTAAGATATAATGAAGTTATGTTGCCATTTCTAGAACATGATACCAAAAAGAAGGCGGCATGGATGCATGAAAAAGAAGATTACGAACGATATTATTGATCGTCTTTTTTTTTCTCTCGGCATTGCCATTTTGAGGAGAGGAGTAGGGATAAGAAAATCAAAAATTCATGCCATGTTGTTGACATAATTTTTTAAATGGACAATTGGCAAATTCATGGCCATTGTCACATTGAAACGCTTTTACTCCTCTCTCAAATTGGCCTGGGTACAAATATATGTTCCAACTCGAATATACAAATTATAGACTTGAGACTTAGATGAGATCGGAAAGGTCCATAAAAAATTCGTGTAATTGTCAAGAAACAAAACATAGTATTTGTGACCAAGAGAACTAAGTATAGGATATATCCACAAGTCACTGTGAACTATATCAAACGACATAGTAGTGTGAGTCATTGAATCGTAAAATGGCAATTTCATTAATTTTCCCAAAGGACAAGAATGACAAACATATTTTGATGCCTTATTACAATTTATAAGTTTGCTACTACACAAAGAACTAAGAATTGCATTTTGCGGATGACCTAGATGAGAATGCCATACACTAGGAGAAACAAAAGTTGATGAAATGGAAGTTGAAACGTCTACTACACAAAGAACTAAGAAATTGCATTTCCCGGGTGACCTACACAAGGAGAAAAAATTGCAAAAGTTGACGGAATGGAAGTTGAAATGACTTAACGATCTGTGAAGAAAGGATAAAGATCGTCACTGCTATTACATCTCACTATTTTGCTCCCCATCTACAAGTCTTTCACAGAAAACCCAAAAGGATCAAACTCATTAGAAACATTATAGTTAATAGTGAATTTCTTAATAGAAATGAGATTTTTGACTAATTTTGGGACCTGTAGAACATTCATGAGTGGAAGTGTGTTGTGGTTTAAGGATTTGTAACCATAACCTTTAATTGAAACTTTGCTACCATCACCAACAATAATCGTATTATTTTTTATTTTTGCATAAATGAGAATAAGACGACAAGTTACCTTGAGCTATGTGTCATGTGGGATGTATCACCGGTATCCACGTAGTAGTTTAGATCGACCAAGAACATAGTATGCATAGCTTGCTCAATGTTGGTAGGCACATAACCTGAAGCAAAAAAAGAAGGACCCGAAACATTATATCCTGAGAAGGACGATGAGGACCAAGAAGCCCTTGCTGCATTGAGGCTTGGATCGGCCTTGGACCCCAAGAAGCTGGGCCTGGGCCCTGAGCACTATTTACACATTTCCCTTTGACTATGTTTTGTAATTTATATGTAATGAAAAATATAGTCATGTAGGATCTTATTAGATTTGTCACGATATAAATTTTCAAAATATCAACTTTTTATAATTTTTATCTATCGTTAGGTTGAGATATTAACGATTGAATTTGTGCAAAACGTGACTAAAGAAACGTGTCAACTAAAAAGAAACGGAGGAAGTATTATTTAAGAAAATTATTTTAAAAAATTCAATGTATTAAAAGTATACATTACGATTAGCTTAAAACAAGCAAAATAATTAAATTCATTATTAATGTTGATAATTAAACATGGTCAAAATTAGTACACTACTTTGAAATGTATTTTGAGCTTCTAAGTATAGCTGAGCAGGGTAGGGAAGAGAAGAGTAGAGCAGATTTCAGAAGAACAGAGAAGATTTTAGAAGAGCAGAGAAGAGCAGGCAAAGTAGGGCTGAGTAGAGTAGATTTCAGCATTTAATTATTATTATTATTATTATTATTATTGTTATTATTATTATTATTATTATTATTATAGATTTTTTTAATCATTTAATAACTTTAGAAAATGTGTTAAATAATATTAAATATTAGTTATTTTCATTAAATATTATTTATTATTATCAATTATTATATATTAATTATTATTATTATTATAAAATATTAATTATTATTATCTATAAATATTAGTTATTATTAATAAATATGAATAGTTTTTATTTTTATTAAATAGTTACTATTATTATTATTATTTTTAAATAGAGCAGGGTAGAGCAGAGTAGATTTCAGCAGAGCCGGACAGAGTAGGGTAGAGCAGAGCAAAGCAAAAGAACAAGGCCTTAGTACTACTCTTTTATTCTGTAATTTGTGTGGGGTATATAGTCACTTAGGGTATGAGCTATCTTCAAATTCATAAGATGTAACTTAATATGAGAAAATCAATTTTTTTATTAACTTAATATGATTTTCTTTTAGTAAAAATGAAAATATATATAATTAATTAAATCCACCACTTTAACAATTTTTTTGGATTGAAGAAAATGGAGGGAAAGGAAGGGAAGGAAAATGGAAGGATGAATTATCTTTCATTTGGTTAATGAATAAGGGAAGAAACTTACACTATGTTTGGATAACAATACGGAAGGGAAAGGGAGGTGAAGGAAAAAAAGGGAAGGGAAAGGGAGGTGACGGGAGGGAGAAGGTCTTCAACAATGAAGAGATTTGGTTTATTAAAAGGGGAAGGAAAATGGATCCTTCTAATTCCTTCTCCTTCCCTCCTTGCTTTAGGTATCCATTTAAATAACGATGCATCCTTTCTTTTCTCTTCTCTTTCTTTTCCTTAATTTCACTCTATCCAAAGATAGTATATAAGAGAATTAGAGGGGGAGAGAAATAAAGGGATTAAATTGAAGAAATAATTGATCTTTACAACAATGCAAAGGTTTGGAAAGAAAACTCATTATTCTTCTCTTCCCTTCCATTCCCCTCCCTCCGATCCCCTTCTTTTCCTTCCCCTTTCATTATCCAAACACACTGTAAGAGAGTGTTATAGAGAAAAAGAGAAATGAGAAAAAACTCCTCCTAATTTAACCCACTTAAACTCATCAATTTTCCCCATCAAAACTCAACCTAATTCCTAAACCACCAATCTTATCTATTAAGGAAATATAACTTTAACCCCTCACACAACCAGAAAAGGCTAGTTGAAACGACCCAAAATTGTTGGTGAAACTTGGGAAAACAGTGGTAAAGCCTTCACACTACAACTGGTCGTTGGTATCTCATTGTCTACATTCATGTGGTGGGTAGATAGCACCGACGATCATTATCCATCTGAAATTACCAATGACCCAACCATCACCAAATTGACTCCCCACAAATAATGACCAAAAGTTATCGGATATTTTTTACGGCCATAGAAAACTGTAAAAAATTTAGTGAGGAAGGATGGCTTAGAAAAAAAGGTAAAAAAATAAAAAGATCCCTTTAAGCTTCACCCCACACCCTACTTATCCTCCACCATAACTCCCTTGTTAACCTTCACCACCACATCAACCCTCAAGGAATATACCCCAAACTCTCTTCCGTAAATACCTAACCTCGCACAAATATGCCACAAATCCACTTCGCACATCCACGGCCAGCTTACCATCCCCTTTCCTAATCCACCTCATATAGCCCACGAAAAAAATATATCACAAAAATGCTCGCAATTTAATTAAACAAGTTTAAACTAACTCATAACAATCATTAAAAACAACAGATGTAGAAAAAAATATCATAAGCATAAAAATATAAAAATGATATCGGGTCTACACTTCAACAAAATACAAGTATACAAAAGTTAAATGGATTTAAACAAAAAATGGTATATAAAATAAAGACAATAACTGACGGATTAACTACAAATGTATATATATATATATATATATATATATATATATATATATATATATATATATATATATATATATATATATACATCTCAAACTTTGCTTCTCTTGTCGCAATTCTATTACACCCACACTGCCACCACCTCAAGCGCTTCCCAAGAAAGCTCCCAATTCATGGTGATATACCTCAAAAGCTATTTCAATAATGGAATGTGCTTTAATGGGAAATTGGAAGAGAGAAAAATAGGAAAGATCTATATGTTTAATTTGTATGCGTTAATAATCATCCTTGCTATTAGTGAAGAGGGACAATAGAAAGTGAGAGAACGATAGGTGAAAGAAAGTGAGAGGAATTAGAGAACGAGAGATGAAAGGAGAAAGAATGGGTAGGCGGTAAGACTTCTTATTCCCTCCATTCCCTTATATATATATATGTGTGTATGCGTCCCCCCTCCTACTCTGTGGCTCTGTCGTACAACTTAAAAATCACTTCTTCCTCTAGCTTAGCTCCATATACCTTATCCTTCTTGTGTTCTTATGGGCATCCAACTTAATAGTTTTTTGAAGTGATTAATTATGTTATATCCTTTTTCATTAACTATTAAATAAGTCGAATGTCTAATTCATTAAATCTCTCATCATCGACTGTTTCGACGATCCTAGGAAGAGATAACAAGATAAGATTTATGTGCTACATCAAAGCAAATCATTGCAAGATAAGCGTGATAAGGACAATATTTATACATGCGATCATATTAAATTGTGGCGTTCTACTAAGGAACAAAGGAGGGTTGGGAATTAGCTCAAATTCCTTCTCAAACAACATAGCCCACACTAAACTCTATTAGAAAATTCATTCATCATATACAACCTAGCTATCAATGTTATTGCTTTCATACAAAACTAATAGGAACTAACAGATAGAGTTATCTTCAATATCACATATCCGGCAAGCTATGGGAAGAGCTTGGGAGACCTTCTCAAAGTCTGTTGGTTAAGATTTTGGGTATGAGTCCAACCACTTCTTTTTATAACAAAACTGGACCACCTTTACACCTCTTAGGCACATTATAGATGGGCATTTATCCTAATTTGACATCTCAAAAACTATTAGCTAATTCACTCATAACCTGCAATGTAACCCGCCTTTTCCTTATCCCTCCTTCCTCCTATGCATATTTAAAAAAACTAGATTCATAAATTGGCGCACCACGTCAGATTTGACATGACAAGTCAACCAAGTGTTGCGCCACGTCAATTTATGATGTGACACGACTATTATTTCGTATCATAGCAATCCAATTTTGTGTCTAGTCGGTGCATTTTTGGTCTTTTATGCTATTTTGTTCCTGTGTTTTTCTTATTTTCATACCACCTTTTTATGTCAATCCATACAATCATATTACTAGTGTAAAAAACTCACTTAATCACAAAGGAAACGAGTCGTTATACACAGTTTGTCATTAAGTCACGCACTATATTGTCTATGATCATATACTAATTTAAGACCATTAATATGCAGTTTTCTGTCATCAAAGATGTGAGTGGGGAGGTACTCTTCCATATTTTTTCAAAATTTTATTCACAGCTTTTCCTCTCAAGTCGAGTATTGAGTCAAACCCTTAAACGAGCTCATTTAGTTTCACATCACTTGGACATGGTATATATAAATTAAAGGAAGGTTAGTTCAAGAGGATTCAACTCCACAACACCTTCTTGATCCAAGAGGAACAATTTTCAGACTCATGTTCAACTAGCTTTAGAAGAACTTTTATCATTTCCATCATCTTCACTACCTTCTCAGAAAATGGCAACTGAGAAAGACTTTGATAAACTCCATTAGTTCGTCAATGCATGGACTTGCAGCTATGTTACAAGGTCTAACTAGTCGATTGACAATTGTGTAACAAAATACATTTCATGAATTAATACAAAAGGTGGAAGAGAAATTAAGCAAGCTTACTAAAGATCATAATTACCATGAGCAACCAATGGATATCTCAACCATCAAAAAACAACTTCGTGAAAAGCTCTTTTCGACCAACATCCTCAAGTTCAAATATATTGACACTTCAATCTTCTACTAGAAGAAATATTTCGTTACCATGGAGATTAATTAAGGGAGTAGAGACTTCACTACACTTTGTAGTTTTTCTTCTCTCCTTCAAACATATATGCCAACAATGGTTCATCTCACTTGGTAGCAAGAGCACTAAAAATTAAAATAGGATGAAATCACGTATCACTTTGTTATGAGGTTTAAGTGCAATATACAGGTCAAGACATTATGGGTTAAGCAAGAAATCCTTAAGAAAAAGGATAACAAAGGGTTCACCGTGTACTTGAATAGGTGAAAGCAAATTTCTGCATAAATGGTTTAATCCCCTGACGAGAAAGAGATGGTACGTTACGTCTCTTTATCACAAATCTCCTACCCAAGTACATATAAGCCATATTTAAACAAGGTTTCCGAGACTAAGCACATTTGATTTGGCATACACTATGGGATTGAGATCAATGGAGATCTCATGAAAAATGCTAGCAACAACAACAATAGTTGCAGTAGGAAGAATAATAGGAGTGCCACCCCGTCTACTTCTCCTTCCAATTAAAGCACCAAATTAATTGGTAACATATTTCATTTAAATCTTGGCTCTAGGACACCAACAAACTTCTTTCCCTCCCCACGCGGAAAGAAGTCATTCTTCGGGTAGCCAAGAAGAAGCTTGAGGCGAGTTTCAAATGCAAGATTTCATGCTTTTTTTCTTCTTTTTGTTCTAACCTTTTCCTCCTAATAAGTCTAGGCTAGGATAGGTTTCCTTTTCTCTTGTATACTATGTGTCTTTCATATTAGTACTTTTGATCCCTTCATCAATAACATGAGCATTTATTTGTTTTGCATACGATCATTTCATTTCAATTCACCAAAAAAAAAAAAACCTAACCATGCACAAGGTTAGAAAGCTGTTGTTGAGGGTTTCATAAAAAAAAGAGAAAGCTTTTGTCAATTTAAATAAAAGTGTTGTGTTGAATATTAAATTTTAGTATAATCTAGCCAAGTCTTACTGGGATATATGTCGAACTGCTCTTCATAAAAACCCTAGGGATCCTAATGTGAGAGAAGAGGAATTAAATGCCAGAAAATAGCTAGTTCAAGCTCAAGACAGCTATAATTCTTGATATAGAAATATAAGGTTGATTAGATCATGGCTGGAGACTAGAATACTAAAATCTCTCATAGATCTCTTAGGAAGAGACGAGACAGATGCAGAACAATATCTACTATGTTCAGAACATGCAAGGAGAGATTACCGAGACTGATGTGCCAAAAGCTTTTATTGAATATAACAATGTTCTTCAAGGATCTTCTGATCCTAATAGAATATATGTTAATGAGCATGTTGTTCAAAAAGGTCCTGTGATTTTAGAAGAAATATAGGATTTTATCTCTCAATCTTTTAGGAAAGAGGAAGTGAAAGCGGTCATGTTTTCCATAAATTAAAATAAAGCTTCAGGACCTGATGGCTGTGAGAGTAATTTTTCCTTTTAAAAAAAGCCAAGATATTATTGGTGAGGAGTTTAGGGATGTTGTGCTGAATTTTCTGCAAACTGGGAAGTTCTTAAAAGAGATAAACACAACCTCTATCACTCTGATTCCCAAGACTAAATGTCATGTACATGTGACTAAGTTTGGACTCGTTTCATGCAACAATGTGGTCTATAAATGCATCACTGAGGTGTTTTATGAAAGATTAAAGCATGCCCTACGTGATATCCTACTGATAATCAAGGTGATTTTGTGCATAGTAGACATATTATCTATAACATAATGGTGTGCCAAATCTAGTAAGACAATACACTAGAAGCTCTGCTCATCCTGGTTGTTTTATCAAGATGGATCTCAAAAAGGCATATGACACTATAGAGTGGGATTTCGTAGAAGATATAATGAAAGCTTTGAACTTTCCAACTCATTTCATAAACCTTATCATGATATGTGTTAGATCTCAAGATTTTCTTTTATGATTAATGGCACTATGCATGGGTTCTTTGGCTCTAAGAGAGGCTTGACAAGGAGATCCTCTTTTTCCTTTGTTGTTTGTACTCTATATTGAATAACTATCAAGGATACTGAAGATAGTAAGTATAAATTTTGAGTTCTAGTATCATCCTAGATACAAAGCTGTTTGTCTAATCCATCTATACTTTGTAGATGATTTAATTCTCTGTTGGAAAGGTGAGATTAAACAAGTAAAACTTATGAGATGAAGGGTTTTGAGGCTTTTTAAAAATAAACTGGTTTGAAGGCTAGTGTAAAAAAGACTGCTGTGTTCCGTGTTGGAACTAGAAATGATATGCTTGAGCAGATTCTATACATGACAAGTTTCAGCAGGGGCAAGCTTCCTTTTAGATATCTTGGTGCATGTTCCTACATGTTCAAAGAGGCTTACTATAATTGATTGTGAGCATCTAATTTACAAATGTGTGCTAGGATCTCCATACATTTATCTTTTTTAGCTAGCGTTACCCTTGTAAATTTTCTGCTAAGTATCCAGGTATACTAGGCACAAATTATGGTCTTGTTAAAAGCTATTTTTACTCAGATTAATGCAATATGTAGGAATTTCTTATGACATGGTAGTCTACAGACTACAACCCAGGTTATGTAGCATGGGATAAGATTTGTAAACTAAATTCGGAAGGTGGACTTGTTATAAAGTATCCTGAAACGTGGAACACTACAACATTGGGTATAAATGTTTAGGCAATAGCTGAGAATAAAGAAAATCTTTGGGTCAGATGGATTAATGTTGTTTACTTAAAGAATAAAAACTGATATGATTACTAGCCTTAAGCTGAGACTAGTTGGTATTGGAAGAAGATATGTGATGTGAAAGAAAAAATGAAGTTAATGTATAGTCATACTAATTTTGGGCAAGGAAACTACATGATCGGCAAGATTTATGCTTTTCTTCGACTTGAGAATAACATATATTCCTTGGAAAAATTTGTATGGGAATGATGGGTATCCCCAAGCATCAATTAATATTTGGCTGGCAATGCAAGAAAGACTAATGACAAGCGATAGAATGTTGAGCTTTAGTGCTGACATTAGCCCAAATTGCTTGCTATGTGAAGATTATAGTGAAAGTCATGAACATTTGATCTTAGCAAAAAGATATTTGAGCAAATTGATTGTAGTTTTATCATATGTGCCAAATTTTCTACTTTTAGTGCAGCTTGCAGAAGAGCTAGAGAAGTTGCTACATGTTTTCAAAAGGTCTTGATCAAAGCTTGTGTTTTGGCTGTGACCTATCAAATTTAGAGAGCTAGGAATATAGCTCTTTGGGACGTAAAATTTCTTTGTATAGATACTATTATAAAGCATATAAAGATAGATATTAGAAATAGATTTCTAGGTCTTAGTTCTAAGAAGGTAAAATGTAATGATAGGAAATCACTTGAGGAGCTAATTGTATAGTCCTACTCCTTAGGGTTTACTTGGCAGCTGCTGCCTCTTGTCTTGCTCCCTTTCTTGGTACTTCGGTGTAATGGTGTGGTTTAGCAGTAAAATTCACACTTACTTACTAAAAAAATAAATAAATATCAAGCACAAGGTATACCAATGACATTAGACAACCTTTGTATCCCATCATAATTAGTTACTTAACCCTTCATAAAACATATCCCTTTTCTTGGAAACCATTTGAGCCTCACTAACGTTTGACTTTCATATTTTCAACTCACATCGGCCAAACCTCGATATGGGATGATGTGAAACTCATTTAACATTATATACAAGATAAAAGTGCAAAAAGCTTACGTGAAAAAAAAAACAATTTGCATTAGAAAAGAGTTCAACAAAGCAAAATCGAAAACAAAGGTAAAAAGTGAGGAAACCTCAAGCTTTCTAATTCAATATTCAAATGCACAATTTCACTTCTTAGGGCCTCTTCTTGGATCTTGAGCTTTTTATCCTTTTTTCTTCAATTTTTAACCTAACCGTATTACAACCCTCAAAAGACCTATTAAAGGTGTACACATTGTAGGGAATTTTTCAAACTCAAACTTTGAACCCCACCGTGATTCATGCTTTTAGGCATGACGGAATCTAAAGGGAAAGAAGCTAAAGATAGAAGAGTCACCAACAAGTTTTAGATACTTGTAAACCGTTCACGGGTGTGAATGTTACACCCCATTCACAATCACAGAGCTCAGTAACTCCATAGTGGTCCAAAACCATGAGTGGATGTTCGAGGATGATGGTACGAATCTAAATCGGCCTCTACTTAATTCTTATGATATTCAGGTGTGCTTTTTGATCAACATACATACATCAATTTAATCTTAAGCATATTGAATCTACGTTGAATGATTATTAATGCACAATTAAATCTATTATTGGTGATCACTCTAATTAAAATCATATTAGCCTAAATCAAATTATTAATTATCTTATTAGGCGTGATTTCAAATACAAACTCCCTTTAAACCTGCAAAAACTGGCGTGATCAAACAATAACAATAAATCATGAATAATCAAGCAAGATATAATCGACACAACAATTATCATTATATAAAAAATCATCAAAACATCGTTAGTAAGATCCTAGGCATGATACTAATCGGATTAATAACAAATCCTAGCATGTCACTAACAATAAAAATCAAAGCTTTAACCTAAATATGATACTATCAATCAAAATCAACATCCTAATCATGATCAATACTAGAAATCATAATAACATCCTAACATGATACTAGGAATTAAAATAATATTCTAAACATGGTTTCTAATCCAAAATCAAAGAATAAAGATAGGAGATCTATTCACCTTGATGCCTCGGCTTTCTTGCTATTAAAACAATACGCACGTTAGTAAACTTCAAGAAAAATATATAAAGTAAATAAATCTAATATGAATTAAAATATAGATTTGGGACCAAACCCTGAGATCTACCGACCTTTCACATCGAGGTCAAAGGCAACGTTGAGGAGGGCAAGGAGTATTCAAATCTTGTGAATGAGGTATTGTGACTATTTGGGGAGAGTATCAAGGATGTGTTTAGGAAGGGTTTAGGATAGGCTAGAACATTTTTTTTTTTTTTGAAAAAAGGCTAGGCTAGAACATGAAAATCAAGAGAGATCGAGAATATTAGAGAGGGTATTGATGATGATGGTTGGTATAAAAAGGGGGTGATACGACCTTTATTTATGGTAAAAAAGAGGGTCAAAGGATTAGAAAAGAGTCTGAATTTAAATCGGACTAAAACAAGTCTCATCACGATGCGATAAGAGTATCACGGTGCGACACGGTCCATCGCGGTGCGATGGTTCTATCGCTCTGCAATGGTTTTCTAAAGATTAGAATTTGTACGTAGTTTGATTCCTAATCGGATTGGTTGATCAAATATTCGTACGTATTCTATTTTGACCAGGATTAAGATCATAAAAAAAGATGTTTTATTAAATATCAATTTCTCTAATCCTTATGCTTTGAGAAAGGATAATTAGAACCTTCTAGAGGATTCTCGAAGTTCCTAATGAATCATAATTGGTTTAGGATTGGGATTAAGGTATTTAGACCCTTTACATGATCATTCGGTTGTAGGTAATGTTAGTTGAGACGAACAATATAAGAGGGAAGGGGGTGAATTTTATGTGAGTTCCTAGTGACTACTTTTGCGGAATTAAAACAGAATATAAAAGGAACTTAGCAGAGCACAAAAGATTTTACGAGGGAACCTTCCAAGGCCCAACTTGAAGTAAAACCTAGACCCTCAAAGGGATTTCAAACACCGAATCAATCCACTATAACAGGCCAAAGCAATTCTAGTTATTACAACCTATTATAATCCAGACCTTTCTCACAAGTTCCTAACTGAACCTGCTACTCGATAGGACTCTATCCTAATCAATATAAGTCCCTAACTTAGATTCACTCAGCACTCCCAGAATGCTCAGACACTCAGCTTCAACCTTGAAGCCTACAATCTGTATGCAATATGCTTATATGCTTAACACTTACCTAAACCAAAATAATACAAACTCTTTAACTTCTAATATGTGACTGGAAAGCTGCACATGGAATCTAAAACTAATATGACAAATTTTAGACTTGGCAAACTTACACTTTAGAGCTCTCTTCAGATTCTTCATGCATAAACTCACAAAGTTGTGCAAATTATGAATTCTACTTTATATACAAGTAGTACTCGTATGTAAAGTAGGGTTTTCAAAAGATAGAAATTTTAAAACCACCATTTTCATAATAACACGTTTTATGTAAATATTTTGAGAAGAAAATCTTTTTACAAAACTTATCAAACAAATAATTTATGAAAAGAATATCATTTTGTAAAACCGGATTTCATAAAATAAAATCTTTCAAAATCTTTTTATGAATTAAAACTTATCTTTTATAAACTTTCCACTTTTAAAGCTTTAAAGCTTGCCAAGCTTTGTCACGCTTTTAATAAATTCCATTCATAAACTTTCCTAACATATTTACAACAATCCTTAGAAAAATAAACTAAACAAAACATTATATTCTCTAGCTTGATTTTCTCATCAATCGTTGTAAGTTAAGAATATTTGGCCTTCACGCAGACCAGGATTAAGTTCATGTCGTCCATTATTCTCCAGCTCCTTATTTGAACTTCGCAGGCCTAGTTCTTATAGAACTTGTTGTATTCAATGCAGACCAAGTCAATCTTCTCAACTTGCTGTCAAGCTCTTGTTAGATAAGGAACTTAGTTAGTTCCATGGAGGAACTCTTCTCTACTTTCTTTAACTTTCTTTAGATTCTCCTTGAGTCTTCATAGTTAGGTTACTCTTCCACTTCCAAAGTCAACTTCACCTGTTCTAATTGAACCCTTAGAGAATTCATTAGTTGAAGTTTGCTTTTATTCATCATCATCAAAACTCTTAAGCTTCAACAATCTCCCCCTTTTTGATGATGACATACTTAGATAAATTTTAGCAGGAAAGTCAAATAGAATAGAGGGACATATTTTTGTATTTTTTAACAAGAAAATAAAATACACACAACTAAAGCAAAAAAAAAAAAAAACTTTAATATAAAGCAAGAAGACAAACAAAAACAGAACAAAATAGAGCTTAACTAACCTATACACAATATTAAAGAAATTTATGATACTTTATCAACTAGAACCCAAAACAACATCCACTTTCAATTTTGCTTCTTCTTTTCCCCCATTTAGCATTATAAAAAAGTCCTGCAATATTTGTTATTAGACATCTAACTACAACCCCATAAGCAATTCATCGAGAGTGGGAAACTGAAGGCAGCGATGGCTAGCTCCTTTTAGCTAGTCCCTTCACACAAATCCTGCACATACTTTCATAACACACAAAGTACACATGTATAGGCAAAGTTCCAAAATAGCGTATTAAACCAAAAGATCATCCTATTTAAGCAATTACAGGCTAAAGTTTTCCAAAACACTTAAAACTAAATTAAAATTGTTCATGACATAAACATAAATGTAAAAGAGGCTAAGATTAGGCTAGGCTAAGGTCAGTTGCAAGGTGTAAGCTGGATTAGTCTAGAAGGAGTTCAAGAATCTTCTCATTGTCCTCCTTTAGCACTTCAATGTTGGCCTCCATCTTTTCTTCCAAGCTCTTGATAACCTTTTGGAACTCTAAATTCTGACTTTTAAGACTCTTCTCAAGACCCTGTACACTCTTTTCCAAATTTTGAACTCTCCTTGTTGAATCTTTCAGCCACCTCTTAGCAAGCTCAACACGTTTAATAAGCTCAGCCACTTGCCCTTCTAGAACCTTGTCATCAACAACCAACACTAGAGGTTTCTCCCTGCTGGTCTAAGGAAAGGAAGTCTATGTAAGCCTCCTATTCTTCTTCATAGGCTCACCAGATCTTGCTCCCTCTATCTTCTTCCCATTGGCTGTAGATTTCTTTTCATTTTCTTGCTTGTAGACGTTCAATTTTGGCCTCCTATCCCGACAGGAAGTGCTATGACGATAAATAAAACTATCTTTGTGTTGGATCAACGTGAGGAATGCTTATAGACAACTGATTAAGCCACAAGAATGCAAAATAACTAACCAAACCCAAAACAAAATGAATTAAAGATCATAATTAGGCTTAAGCTCGAGGTTAAAACCTAATTATGATGAATTTAGAGGCGCCTAGGTTAAAAATCAATGCTGCCGCAGAGAAATTCGCACGCATCTCAATGAGTCGCGCTGGTCTAGCGCGCGCGACTCACAAGGTTGTGCGTGACACCCAGTGCAACCTCTAGTGATGCACTTGCGGAAGATTCAGAATTTCATAAAAATATAAAATCGAATCTTACCATAATACTGCGCGCAAGACATTCAGTTGCGCTGCTCATAGCAATGCATCTAAGTCACTTGCGCTAGGCTGTCACACGCAAACCATTCAGATGTGCACGACACCTGTTGTGGCAGAATACGCGAAACCCTAAATGAATCCATTCCCTATAAATAGAGGCTTCATATGAGGCTGAAACAGACAGAAATTAACCTAAAATTCTAGCAGAAACTTTGTGAACTTGTGTACTCTTAACCCTCTTGTCCTAAACACTCACCCCCCTCAATACTTGTTACTACGGTGGAGGTTCCCGAACAAGAAGGAGTCCATAAGTGTTCTAAACGAAGATCTAGCAAGGAGAAGTGGTAAATTCCCGAGCACTTAGATCAATCACCTTTATTTTATTGTTAAATAACCTTTAATTAATTAGTTAGTGTTGCTTGATCACTTTAAACGGACTTTTAATAAGTAAAGAATAGAATTGAATAATTAATTATTGATTGATCACCCAAGTCAAGGCGAATCTTGTTTATTTTTCGTTCTTTTCACGAATATTGATTAAATAAGAATAACGACCTTTGCTATGTAATTCCTACGTGATTGATGCTTGTAAATAAAATCAACTAACTTAGTTTTAGGTATCACGTTGCATGTATTGTTTGGTGATGAAATTGTGAAAAAGAAAGAGCTAGTAGAGACTATATTAGGGCTAAGATAGCGATTCCCCCTTAAAGGGAACGTTATTTTAGTACCCTCGCTCCCGAACTCATTTCTGGTACACGCAGACCAATTTGGGCATGGGTAAACTTATGATTCGTGATAAATATCCCTTGAACTCTACTTGGGAGAAAAGCATGAACGAGGTTTATGAGTTTTCCTAAAACTCATATGCAACTCCTACTTGTTTCTTACAAAAAAGCGTAATAATAGAATCAATTCTTATTAAGGTCCTCCAAACAGTCAGGAATTCAAATTCTAATACACCCTAACAAGTGTAAAGTCCTAGGCTTTTAAAGGGCCATGGGCATTTAAGGAGAAGGATCCCCTACGATGGGCACACCTTCCTTACAGTGGCGACTCCACTGGGGAATTAGAGGTTACAAGATTAATTTTTAGTTATGGTACAAGGTTTCCAACACTAGGTTGCCTATGGGTTGTAACTGGAATTAACTTGGATAATCTCTAATTAGAGAGCGAGACTTGAACGCATAATATCTTCCTTTTTCACAAAAGGAAAAATCAAACAAGCAACATTGCATCATACATAAATCATAGCACACTATAACCTTTGGGGATTGGCTCATTGACTAGGGGTTGCCAACACTAGGCTTCTATCCCGAATTAATAACAATCATCCTACCCATATCACCAACAAAATGTTGGGAGGGCTATGTCATGAGTCAACAAATTGAGTGATTTATTTATGCATCGTTCCTTAAGATATGGTACCTTTGGACACCCAAGCTTTTGACCTTAGAAAGGCATTATGTGAATCTCGACTTATGGTATGCTTATGTGATTATATGACTATATGCGACGTGTTTAGGATAGCTTTTTTTTAATTTAGTTAGGTTCCCAATTGCGAAGTTGTCCCTTCGTAATCTTTAGTCACATTCGAAGGGTATCATAAAAAAAAATCGTTTAAAAAAAATTGTTAACAAAAAAAAAGAAGGCACGAGCAGGTGGCGTGCGCAACTCACTCAATTGCGCGACCACAACCAGCGCAAGAGGCAGGGATGCGCACGCCTTTCGTGCATAACCTGGTTACTTGCGCGCACCTACTGTTACGAGGTCCTTTTGATTTCTAAAAAAAACAATTGACTCGTACAAACAATATCATTATTAATGAATTGTTTAAAGGCGAAACTCCAAGAAGAGATTGTTTGCTTGAGAGAGGATAGGGCCCAAGAGGTCGAGGATAGAAGAATTAAGAAACTAGAAAAAGCTAAAAAGAAAAACGCCGAAGATTTGGCTTTGCAACAAAAGATGGGTGAACTATCCATAAAAGAGAAGTTATTAGAGAAGCTTGTTCTTCGTTCCACAATGGGGAACAAGTACTTTGACATAGAAAAGTTTTCTCCTCCTACAGGACTTACTTTACCAGAAAAGTTCGTATACGGACTTGCCAATATTAAGGTGACCAATAATCCAAAAAATCATTTAATGAGTTTTACTGGCACCATGGCTTTAAAGGGAGTTGATCCTAAGCTTTATGCTTTGACTTTCCCTTTATCTCTGGACCTAGCCGCGAGAGAGTGGTACTATGGGCTAGATGCTAAGTTCAAGACATCATGGGAAGATGTAGTTTCGGCTTTCATCACCCAATATGAGAGTAACGTAGAGTTCAAATCAACTTTGCGAAACTTGAAATGCTTAAGCAAGGCGACGACGAGGGTTTCCTTGTTTTCTATGGTAAATGGCGAGAAAAGGCGGCCCACCTTGCCCAAAGGCCACCTGAACTCGAGTTAGTACAAAATTTCATTGACAATTGTCATGAAAAGTACAATAAACATCTACGCTACCTTGGTTTAGACACTTTTTAAAAGGTCTATTTTGTGGCTAGTAGGACTGAAGATGATCTTGCTAAAGAAAAGGCAAATGAGCTTCATCATCATCAACCTAAGAACAACTACAAAAAGGGGAATGATAACACTTCATCCTCTATTGATGTATTTGCGACTTCCACGCAATATAATGGCACAATGCAATATCATAATAATGACCCTCGGAAAAGATGGACAAGAGAAAGAAGGTTTACACAATTTTCTGTGAGCTATAAAGAGTTGCTAGAAAAATTAAACGAAAAAGGATTGCTCGCATTAACAGGGCCAACGCCACCCACTTCTCCAGAAAAAAGAAACTCTCAATGGGATGGCAATGCCTATTGTGCTTATCATAGAGGTTTTAGGCATGATACTAAACGTTGCTTTTTCCTAAAGCATAAAATTCAAGATCTAGTAGACGATGGGAGAATTCCTACGCCTAAACCCAACAACAATGTATCCCCATTGGGGACATTTCACATTAATGATGAGGACCATATGGGAAGCGATACGTTCAATCCTTTGAATTATAGCACTCCCATAGGGAAGCCTCTAACCACAACACTCATAGGGGCAACTAATGAAGTGTGTGGGTTATGGGATGACGACTTCCAAGACTACTATGTCTCTAAGTATGCCGCTGTCCCACCTTGTCTACAAAACGAAACAAGTGGAGCGCTTGATTGGGATCATTTCTTGGGGAAATAACAAGATTTATCAAATCTCTCCTTGGATGAACAATGACATCAAGCACAACTCATGGAAAATCTTGAAACGGAGGCACATTCGAAGCCTCTAGAAGAAAGTTGGTTCATGAGTCCTACAACTAACCCAAACGAGATAGATCATCTAACTCGTTCTGGGCGAGTTTATCAAACACATCCAAATTGATCTTTGACCACTCAAAATCAAGTTCAAAATCTAGTACCACCTCCGCCTGAGGTGGAAGATCCATTGGTCAAACAACTTCGCCAATCTTAGGCGAATGTTAGCATTTGAGAACTCCTAAGTACTTCTAAAGAACACAGGAATTCTCTCATTAATGCTCTAACAGCTTTGTCCATAAGTACGGACACAACTCCACAAAGTCTCGTTAGCTTGCTTACTAGCAAAAAATCCGACAAATCAATCACCTTTACTAGTGATGATTCGCCCTCAAAAGACACAAACCCACAACAATGCATTATACCTAACTGTGCGGTGCAAGGGATACAACATCCCTCTTACTTTAGTTGACAATGGGTCTGCCGTAAATGTATGCCCATTACGAACTGCGAAATACTTAGGCCTTAACCCAGAAAAAGACTTTTAATCAACAACACAAAGCATTAGGGCCTATGACAATTCAAGGAGATCGGTGTGTGGAACTGTCAAGCTACCAATTACCACAGGCCCAATACAAAAGATGGTTGAATTCCATGTTTTGGAAATTAAACCTACATTTAACCTTCTTCTTAGACGTCCTTGGATACATGAGCTTGGAGCAATACCATCCTCGCTCCATCAAATGATTAGGTTGAACTATCAAGGTCTTCCTATGACTATACATGCTTCTCATCTTAAAATAGCAATAAACGATCAATCACTTCTTGAAATAAACCACGATAATGATGAAGAGGACATGTGGGGATTTGCGGCAATTTGCACACTAGAAATGGAGGAAATCCTTGATGAACCATTCAAGCTTGATCCATATTCCACCCTAATAATAAACAACATCTTGTTTAAGAGTAGTTACTCTCCTGGGATGCCTTTAGGAATAGGAATAAAGAAATCTCTATTACTTCCTACCCCAAAGTAAAGCTTTTATTTTGGATTGGGATATAAGCCAACCAAAGAAGAACTCGAGTCTCACGATGCTAAGATCAAAGCACGTAGAGACAATAATAATAAAGGGATGATCTCTTTACTCCCATCCTACAATCAAACCCTCAACGGTCAATTTGTTAGGGAGGGAGAAGATTACCCATGCTATGACTTTCCAGAACCATTAGTTATTAAAGGTATCAAGAAGCATGGATTCGAAATATTCCACGATTGCTACCTCTTGAATGACAATTTCGGAATCGTTCAATCAAAACACCCAACTCTAGGGTGCTATGATAGGCAAGAATCAAAACCATGTTGCTACAATGACTAATCAAAATGCCATCCAAGATGAAGCTTTTGACCCAACCTCGTTGATCACCCCTTTCAGTGAAACTTTCGAGCATGGATGGAGGAAGACTGTCAAGTGGATTAACCATAAAGGTGACAAGCTAGAGATCACCACAGGCGAAGGGGAGATGTTTGAAGATTCTGATGATGAGTCTAGTTTAGATTTTAAGGAAGCTAAAAATTTCGGCCTTTTGGCCATTACTAAGTCTTTATTTTCTAGTTTTAAGGATGAGGATCCCAAAAAGGATTCTCATCTTGATGTACTTTCTTTTGATTTCAATAATATGAGATCTATTTCCGAGTATATGCCTTCTCTTGAATCTTTTGAATGCTATAATAATCAATCTAATGAAGGTGATAAAATTAACAAACTGGTTGAATTAATGAATGAACGAGAACAAAAGAATCCTGTAATTGAAGAAACTGAAATAATTAATATAGGAACAAATGAGAACAAAAAGGAAGTCAAAATTGGCTTAATCTTAAATCCGGAAGAGCGATCGATCCTCATATCAACGCTCGAATAATTTGAAGACGTGTTTGCTTGGTCATACAAGGACATGCCTGGAATAGATAAGGAAATTGCGGAACATACCATTCCCTTGAACCCTACCTCTAAACCAGTAAAACAAAAACTTCGACGAATGAAAACTGATGTCGCTTTGAAAATAAAAGAAGAAGTACACAAGAAATTAGACGCAGGTTTTATTCGCGTATGTAATTACCTAGAATGGGTAGCGAAAATCATCCCAGTCCCTAAAAAGGATGAATGAGTTCGCATGTATGTCGACTTTAAGGACCTCAACAAGGCTAGCCCTAAAGACGATTTTCCTCTACCTCATATCGATATATTGGTAGATAACACGGCTAAACATGCGATGTTATCCTTTATAGATAGATACGTAGGTTACAACCAAATCCTAATGGCAAAAAAAGACGAAGAAAATACATGCTTTATTACTCATTGGGGTACATATTGCTATACCGTCATGCCATTTGGTCTAAAAAAGGCGGGAGCTACGTACCAAAGAATGGCTATGACTCTCTTGCATGATATGATGCATAAAGAAATAGAAGTGTATGTGGATGACATGATTATGAAGTTGGTGTAGGGAAAATGTAGGTCGTTTTCTAATCTCCTCTAGAGCCAAACAAATTTATAATCACTTAACAAACCTAATACGAGTATAAGGTAAGTCAAGGGTTGAACCAAAAGGAATGAGTAGGAGAATGTTATAGCCTAGGGTCAAGTTACCTCGAAGATTGTAAGATGAATTGGATTGTAACTAAGGTATCAAATAGCTAAACAAATCTAAGAAATTCAATAAGCTAAACACTAGGGATATAGGTTCCACATGCAAGCTCAATGATTATGCTAATCGATGGATGACTCGATTGATTTAAACATTGCAAAGGACAAACAATAGTTGCAACTAATATAATCCAAAAGCTATTTCCTATAATCCAAGCTAGGGTTCACTAAGAATGGCTAACAAGGAATATCACAATGAAATTCAATCAATTAAAGCAATTCTCAAATCAAGGGTTCATGTCATTGAAATTTGCTATGCAATCTAGATTAATCTTATAGGTTGATCACTCCTAGTTTAATTAATCACATGCACAACTATGTCAACCAATTTAATTTCAACAATTCAATCAACCAAGAATCATCAACTAGCAATAATCATCAATCAAGCATGCTTCCCCTTCTCCCTAGCTACTAATGTACTCACTAATCATGGTGGAATTGAAAAACAAAGCAAATTGAATCACAAACATCATCATTTCAAGCTTAATCAAAGAGAAAATCAGACATTCAACAAATTCTCAACCAAAGATCAAAAATCAAATCAAACAGTCAAGAATTAAAGGAAATAGCACGCAAAAGTAAATTCAAAAGAAGAAATTCTCACAAACTTTCATTGATTGAAGATGAAATCCAAGCTCAAAGATGAAATCAAAGATGAAATTGAAGTATAAAACAAGTAATCTCAAGTTTCTCTCTGTACTTTCTCTTTCTCCTAATTCTGGAAATAAACCTCAAGTACATATAAAATCGTCCACCCCTGAAAAGGAAAAGTCAAGGCTATTTATAACAAATCGAGCGAAGGGAGGCGGAGCAGCCCGTGCGTATGCACCAGCCCACTGTGCGCACGCACAGCAGGGTCTGCGCGCACGAACAGAGGGGCCTGCGTGCACGCACCCCTGCTGTGGTGCTCGTGGTGCTTAGCTTCCCTTGCTCACTCGTAGATTCTTGCGCTCTTGTGCATCCTCATCGTTGGTGAACTCGAGGTGATGCCCGCGAGGAGGGAAACCATTTATTCTTCAAATATTTGCGCACTTCGGACCTAAAATCAATGAGAAAACATCTGTAAGAGAGTGGCAAACAAGATTTCAAAACTTCACTTGCAAGAATTAAAGTAAAAGTAAGAGAGAAAGCAAAAATAATAGAAATTAAACTAAAATAGCTAATTAAGAACAAAAATCATGAAAAACTCATAAAAGTGAACGAAAAACCATAATGAGCTATAAAGACGGAAAATAAGAGAAAACTGGAAAGATTATAAGAAAATAAAACGAGAAAATATAGAAAAAGGAATCGAAAACTACTCTATTGAGCGCCATAAATGACTTTCATCAAATGCCCCCAAGCTAGACTTTTGCTTGTCCTCGAGAAAAACAAAATCAAACCCAAGGAAAGATGATGACATTATTTCAGCAAAGCAAGAAACAAGAAAACAAGAGAATATGAGAATGTACACTAACTCACTTTCGTAGGGATCATGGTCAATTTTAGCAACAAAAGACAAGCCATTTAAACCTCTAGATCGCTCTAGAGGACGAGTAATGCTCTCGTAAGGGTTTCCTAAGAGAATAATCCATAACTCTCAAGTAAAATGAGGCAAAGCACAAAAAGAGAAAAGAGAAAGTTAAAACCAAAAAGGAAGAAAAATGCTCTTACAATGGACTTTTGCAAGTAGATAAAACACAAGTAGATACCAAGCTTCCTAAACAAACAATGCTAAGCACGTTCCGAGATATCTAAGGTTGATTAAAACATAGGACATGCTAAGTATAGAGAACTTTCAAGACACAATTCACTTTCATCTCAAAACATTTTTAGCACATTCTCCCAATTAGCTTCAAATCTACTTTTAGCGAGCATCTCAATGGTTCCTCAAAGGAACTGGAAAAAGAAAGAGATTTGAGGCTACTCGACGTCTCAACTATTGCACACTGCTATATAAGCTTGACCTATATCTCCCTCCACCGACTTGTGACTCAACCACAAAGTTCAAAAGGTCTTGGAAAGGGTTGTAATGTAGGGCGAAAAGGGTGAAGGTAGGCTAAAATTTGAAATTTGGTGGTATACCTAAATTGTGAAGCAAAGATTGGCCAAATATCAACACCAAAACCAAGTAATCACCAAACAAAAACACAACACCCCAAGCTTATTCAAAGCTAAGAATCACTAACACATGTATAAAAAGCGTAAGAACGCCTCCCCTCAAGCTTGAACAAAGCATTGTCCTCAATGCATAAGATAGGGAGAAAGATACTCACATCAAAATATTTTTTGAATGTTTCATTTTTCACTTTTTTCAATTTTTTCCAAAGCTTATGAATGTGCTTTGCTTTTTCTCATTTTTTCATTTTCATTTCACTTTATTGTCCTCGCCTCATTTAACTATGGACGACTTTTTCAACTTTTTCATTTGCTTTTTATTGTCCCCGGCAACGGCGCCATTTTGGCATAGGGAAAATAATGGGACACTGTAGGGAATATTTCAAGCATTAACCCCAAGCTTGAACCCCACTGTGATCATACACTTAAGCATGGTGGCGTCTGAAGGAAAGGAAGCTAGAGCAAAAGAGTCGCCCACAAGTTTTAGGAATTTGTAAACCGTTCACGAGGTGAAGGTTACACCCCTTAACGATCCGTGAGATCGTCAACTGCAAAAGGTCTTGAACCAAATAGGGTTTGGGGATGAAGGTACAAATCCAAACTAAAAGAGATTGAACCTGCCCTAATAAAATAGGCCTCTACTTCATTCTTCTCGTATTCATGTGCGCTTTCTGACTAACATGCAATCAATAGGTTAACCCTAAACTTGTTTATCTATGTTGGTTGAATTTAATGCACAAGCAAACCTATTATTGGCGATCACTTGAATTAAAATCATATTAGCCCTAAACAAGATTATTAATTATCTTATTAAGCGTGATTACAAGTACAAATTCCCTATAAACCTGCAAGAGAGGGCGTGATCAAGCAATAACGATGAATATATAACGTCAAGCAACATAATAATTATCATCATAATCATAAAAATAATCATGTTAATAATAAAGCTTAGATATAATAGCAAGACCCTAGGCATGATACTAACAAGATTAATAACAAAACCTAGCATGTCACTAAGCATTAAAGATCAAAGCTTTAGCCCTAACATGATACTAACATGATATTGATATGATATTAGAAAGCATAGGAAGCACCCTAAACATGATACTAGAAAGCAATAATAACATCCTAACATGATGCTAGGAATTAATAAATAACAAACATGCTTTCTATAAGAATAGAGCAATAAGATTACATACTTTGATGCCTCGTATCTCTTTCTAATAACAAAATACACGCGTTAGTAACTTCAAGGGAAATATAAAATCAAACAATCAAATTAAATAATAGAAATAGAGATTAGGGACCAAACCCTCAGAAATTATAACCTTTCACGTCTAGGGCGAAGGCAACTTCGAACTTGGCTAGGTATTTCTAGATCTCGTGTATGCGAAATCGTGTTTGCCAAAAGCTAGAGAGATGATGATTGTAGATGAGAATTCCTTGATTGTTGATGAATAAAAACAGAGGTTCAGGACCCTATTTATAAGAAAACAGTCCGGAAATAGGTAGAATTTTGATAAGGAATAAAACTCCACGTTGTCGCCGCAAAACCAAACTTGTCGCTTGGCGACAAGCTCTGTCGCGTGGCGACAAGGCTTGTCGCGTAGCGACAGGCCTGTCGTTTGGCGACAGCCTGGATTCCTACGCGCTTTCAAACACGGAGTCCACTTATCAATCAAAATTGACTTGTAAAGTCCGTATGAAAACTGAAATCGTATTTTTCAATAAAATAATATTTTATTCCAAGTAAAACTTATCAAAATATAATAATTAATTCTAATTATATTAGGACTTAAGAGAACCTTCTAGAGAATTCTAGAAGATTATAATTAATTCTAATAACTTTAGGAATAATAATTAATATTGGGCCCTCCCCTAGATCATCGGGCCGCATGTAAAGATCAACCAGGCCCAGTTTAGTATTTTGGCCATAACTTCCTCATTATTCATCGAAATTGGGCTTATAATATATCGTTGGAAAGCTCTTTGCAAGCCCCATCCAACTACACTATTATTGGACCCTTGTCGTGGACCAAACTAAACGGGATTAGCTGTTTTCATAAAATAGAGTTGTTTTTCAAAAATTGAAAGAAAGAATTTTTAATAAAAACCAACCGCAACACCTGACCTTTCACACTTTCACTTTATTCGATTATCATTTGACGGAAAAGGTATTCATCACTGGGTTTGGTTTTGGGGAGACACAAATGGGTGTCTACAGACACATAAAAGCTTTACGCAAATTCTTCACTCGCATAAAAGAATATAAAATGCAATTGAATTCACCAAAATGCACCTAATTACAGCTAGAGAACACGCTCGCCTAAAAAACAACCGTCCGTCCTTTGGAGCACAGGGAGTCCCTGATAAAGGGCCCGAAAACGGCAACGAACCATACCTGCCCGGACAGCCTTAGGGACCTCGACGAATAAACTCCAAGGACGGAGATCAATTTACAAAACACAACCACATAAGAGAATCATTCATAAAATATGCGTACATATGAACATGTGTCTTGTCAAAATACTCACCGACGCACGATTCGCCGAAAGAATCCTCTAATGAAAGTCGCTGGCTGAATTCGCTCGTTTCATCCTAGTCATGACCAGACGATAGCCGATAGGAAAATGAGCCTCCTTAAGTATCCTAAGGGCTAGAAAAGGCAGGTACGAGTACCCCCAAGCCTAAAGAAAAAGAATACGATTAATCGAAAGTAAAAATGATGATTAAAAAAATACAAAAGATTAACATATGCACCTCAAGGATACAACCATGCCACGAAATGGAGATCCGAGGCACCTTAGCAGCTGCCGCGAAATCCATCACCCGGGTCGCCTTGCCCATAGCTATAAGCATACGGGCATACGACACCTCCGTCCAACTCAAGTTACCCACTTGCCTCGAATCACTAAGGCAAATGAGTAACCCGATAGTGAAACGTTCTCCCCGATAACTCAGAATAGTGACGGAAAGAACATGGGCAATGTATATCCGAGCCAGTTGCTTAAGTGCACACTGCCGATTAACCTCATAAGCCGACAGCTCGTCGGCAAGAACCGAGTACGGACAAGACTACGCGTACACATGAAGGGCCGACATAAGATGGTCCCCTACAAGGTCACGTAGCCTCTCGTTTGACCCCTTCACGGCCTCCATAACCACAGGCCCACCTCCGAAAGGAAAACCTGTGATCATATAAAAGTCAAAAGGCGTAAATGTCATATCTCCCTATGGGAAATGAAAAGTGTTGGTGGAATCCCACCAAAACTCCAACAACCCACGAAGGAAAGCTGACGATGCAGGCTGACTCGATAGATACCGAAGAGCCGCCAGCTGGGGGCTGATCTAGAAAGCTCTATCACCTCCTTTACCACGTGGGGTAAACTCTTGAAGTGGCCTCTCAAGTCACCCGAGCCGTACAAACGCATGCTAGGCTCGCTCTAAAAAGATATATACGAAAAAAATATGGTTATGGCTTTTCAAAAAGAGAGAAACGATGATATAAAACGAAACGGAGATGCAAAAGAACTCACTATGCCGCGCTAACTCCGAAACAGAACGTGATGGTCTGGGTCCCACTTAAGGACTTGAGGGTCCTAGTTGGGAGGAGCCTCCCAGACCACATCCTCTTGGCGACATCGATCAGCTCTGACGCGTCGCTCCTGAACCTCCTCACGAGGACGTGTCACCCTCTTTTG
Source organism: Chenopodium album (assembly GCF_948465745.1). Classification (NCBI taxonomy): domain Eukaryota; kingdom Viridiplantae; phylum Streptophyta; class Magnoliopsida; order Caryophyllales; family Amaranthaceae; genus Chenopodium; species Chenopodium album. Next base: position 49,744,025 of record NC_137843.1, read on the forward strand.
AGGGCGAACTGCCTCGTCAGGTCCGGGTCCTCCTAAGTCCTCCTCGGCGTCGACGAATGGAGGGGAATCCATGCTATAATGGATAAAATTCCTTATTAGTTTGTTTTTTCATAAAAAGACTAGTATACGTTTCTAGACTCATTTTGGCAGCATAACGGCTGCCGAAAGGGAATAACACGAAAATTGAATGATACCACGCTTGGGAGCTACAATAACTGTAGTTAAACTCAATAAATGGGGGATTTTAACACCCACGAAAGCCATCCTATACCAGTTTCAACTAAAGTATTCTAGGGATTACATTTTTAAATCTCAAAGAATAAACTATCTTTAAACGAATAATAATAACATAAGCATAATTATCGTCTGCCAAACAATCTTGAGGTTCGAACATGGAAAAACAAGCTAAACTATATACTTCGCGCCATTTTTCGGATTCAAAATTTTTGAAACATCATTCATGCAAGTAATTGTAGTTCTAAAACTACAATTGACTTCATAATCAACAAGTATAACCAAAATGAGCAAGCACAACAACAAATTCGAGCCAAAATTCGAAGAAATATGACAAGAACGAACTTAAACAAATAAATGCTCATAAAAGGTTTCATACTCAACCATTTTCCGTGAAATTTGTTGCAAAACACTCCTTAAACATAGAATAACAACACGAAACAAACAATTTCAAGAATTATGGAGCAAATAAAAAACCCCCAAATTCAAAAATTGGGGTTTTGCGGTTCAAAAATTCCCCAATTCAGCCAAAAAATGGAACAAAACTAGTAAAAACTTACATTGGATTGTGGAAATATGAATAGGGGACGAGATCTACTTCCTTTAGCTTCAAAAAACAAAGAAATCTGAGCTTTTTAGAGAGAGAAAAAAACGAAAATGGCGAAGGAAGGAGAGAGAGAGCGAAATGAAAAATCGCGCTCAGCGATTTTCTTTTTGCTGATTTAAATGTCGCGCGCAAATCAATCTATTATGCGTGACATCCCAACGCAACTCAGAACGATGCGCGCGCCTGGCCAACGCGACCCACTAAGTTGCGCACGGATACTAGTCACTAAAAGACATGTACTTTGATTTTGATCCGTTTGATTTATTTCTAAAGGTTTTTTCTCGTTTTTAGACGTAATGGCGCGTGAAATCATCGAAACCTTTTAATTTGCTTTGCATCTTGTAGTTTATTTTCTTCTTTTATAGTTTTTTGCATCATCTTGCACGACACCATGCTTTGTGCCTGCCCTAAGCGTACGTTTTGGACATTTTTCGTGAGCGTGTCTTAAGACGTTCCATAATGGTGCTTTACGTAAAAGCTCCGATAGACAGGTTTGTCATTTTACTGTAATGACTTTAGAAATGTCACGTTCTTTTCTTTCTTTTTGGCGCCCACAGCAAAAAGAATGGCGTTATCATACAACATAAAATTGTATGGCGTAGGTGTTGCATAAAATTTCACCTCTTCCTAGTAACGTGATATACCTCTCGTAACTAAAACGGTAGAATTTCTGTCTATCTGTAGGCGTTAGCAAAAACGATTCGACTGGCGCGCCGAACCAATTGAGAACAAACACTTCTCGATTGGAAGCAAATACAATAGTCAGTGAGATTACTGGCTTACCGGACAGTTAGGGTGTCCATCCACCCCATGTATAAAGAGCGATGTGCTATGTCCCATCTATTTACGTACGTGCCCCCAGTCCTGAGACACGTCTTTTCATCCTGTGGATAAACTGCTGAGAGAGTTGCCGATTTTCTTTTCTCTTACTAGATTTTGATATATGCCTCCAGTCCTGAGATATGTATTTCTATTTTGTGGACACCAAATACTGAGTTTTGACAAGCGAGTGTCAAGAACTTTATTCACGTGTTAGGCTACAAATGCCGAAACACCTCTCCTTTTATCATCTTTTTAACTTGTTAAAATCAGATAAAGTTTCAATGACGTATCGAGGGACTTTAGATCAACGATGCCATAGTTGAGAGGATATCATCCTCTTTAATCTTTATAAACCGATATCTTCTCATGATATAACATCAACATGACAGCCCTTACTTGTAAAAGCGTTCTACATTTGCAAAGGATCAATCTAGATTCTTTAGCGCGTTAAGACTAGAAAATACTTTTCCTAGCCTTAATAACTACTTGTCTCAAACACTTAGCAAATCAAGGACCGTTTCGACATCCTTAACATTACTAAAAGATTCTTTATTCTCAAGGAACTTCGCAGAATGAGTCACGGATTTATTTCCTTGGCTACTTTGATCATCGTCTATTCTAGACTCGATCAAAGTGGGGGCTAACTGTAGACATCTACTTTTGGCCTCCTATCTCGATAGGAAGTGCTATGACGAAAAATAAAACAATCTTTGTGTTGGATCAACGTGAGGAATGCTTATGGACAACTGATTAAGCCACAAGAATGAAAAATAACTAACCAAACCCAAAATAAAAATAATTAAGGTCCAAGTAAACTAAGCCCGATCATAATTAGGCTTAAGCCCGACGTTAAAACCTAATTATAGCGGATTTAGAGGAGCTTAGGTTAAAAATCAATGCTACCGCAGAGAAATCCACGCGCATCTCAATGAGTTGCGCTGGTCTGGCACGCGTAACTCACAAGGTTGCACGTGACACACAGCGCAACCTCTAGTGATGCGCTTGCGGAAGATTCAGAATTTCATAAAAATATAAAATCGAATCTTACCATAATACCGTGTGTAAGACATTCAATTGCGCTGCTCATAGTAGCGCATCTAAATCACTTGCGCTAGGCTGTCACGCGCAACCCATTCAGATAAGCACGACATCTGCTGCAGTAGAATACGCGAAACCCTAAATGCATCCATTCCTTATAAATAAAAGCTTAATACGAGGCTAAAACAGACAGAAATTAACCTAAAACTCTGGCAGATACTTTGTGAACTTGTGTACTCTTAACCCTCTTGTCCTAAACACTCACCCCCCTCAATACTTGTTACTATGGTGGAGAATTCCGAACAATAAAGAGTCCATAAAGTAACTAAATGAAGATCTAGCAAGGAGAAGTGGTAAATTCCCAAGCACTTAGATCAATCGCCTTTATTGTCTTGTTTAAATAACCTTTAATTAATTAATTACTGTTTCTTGATCACTTTAAACGGACTTTTAATTAATTAAATCCACATAGCATCTTGTGTTAAATAAAGAATAGAATTGAATAATTAATTGTTGATTGATCACCTAAGTCAAGGCGAATCTTGTTTATTTTTCGTTCTTTTCACGAATATTGATTAAATAAGAATAACGACCTTTGCAATGTAATTCCTACGTGATTGATGCTTGTAAATAAAATCAACTAACTTAGTTTTAGGTATCACATTGCATGTATTGTTTGGTGATGAAATTGTGAAAAAGGAAGAGCTAGTACAGGCCATACTAGGGCTACGATAACGATTCCCCCATAAAGGGAACGTTATTATAGTACCCTCGCTCCCGAACACATTTCTGGTACACGTTGAGCAATTTGGGCATGGCTAAACTTACGATTCGTGCTAAATATCCCTTGAACTCTACTTGGAGAAAGACATGAATGAGGTTTATGAGTTTTCTTAAAACTCATTGGTGACTCCTACTTGTTTCTTACAAAAAAACGTTATGATAGAATTAATTCTAATTCAAGGTCCTGCAAACAGTTAGGAATTCAAATCCTGATACACCCTAACAAATGTAAAGTCCTAGGATTTTAAAGGGCCATGGGCATTTAAGGAGAAGGATCCTTTACGATGGGCACACTCTCCTTACACAACTAAGATATCAGTCCCATTTGATTTTAAAAACAAAGTTTTATCAATTTTACCACGTTTAAAACCATTGTTCAACAGGAACTTGAACAATCTTTCATACGATGCTCTAGGAGCTTGCAGGGCTTTGTCAAGCTTGTAAACATGGGTTGGGAACTATGGAATTTCAAATCCAAGAGGTTTTTCCACATAGATGTCTTCCTCAAGAAATCCATTTATAAATGCACATTTAACGTCCATTTGGTACAACTTAAATCCCCTATAAGCAGCAAAAGCTATAAGTAAACAAATGGCTTCTAACCTTACTACCGGAGCAAATGTCTCATCATAGTCGGTTCCTTCCTGTTGATTGAACCCTTTAACAACTATCCTAGCTTTGTTTCTAACAATAATACCATGTTCATCTAGTTTGTTTCTGAACACCCATTTGAGACCTATAGTCTTTTGATGACTGGTTCTAGGTTCTAAATGCTAAACTTTGTTTCTTTCAAACTGGTTCAATTTTTCTTGCATAATAATAATAATCAAGTTTGCATTACTCAAAGCTTCAACATGGTTCTTAGGTTCCATGGAGGATAAGAATGCACAGAAGTTCCTAAGCTAAGCTCTAGTATGAGTTCCTTTAGCAATATCGCTTATGATTGCTTCCATTATATGTGAACTTTGATGCTTCTAAGATTTAGGTCGAAAATCTTTGATGGGATACAACCTCTCTTATGTAGCATTGTTGACTTGCACATCAGTTGGAACTTCTCCTTGAGCTTCATTCGGAATTTCTTCAGGAACTTGCTCTTATTCTTGATTTTGGAGTGGAGTTCCTTGTGCTTCTCCTACTGCTTGCTCTCCATTTGCTTCATAATTCGTTTCCCCTTCCTGTACAGAGTGCTGCTTTTGCAATAATGTTGATTCCTCATCTAGATCATACTTTCGTACAAGTCTAATTTCAAAATCATCATCACCATCCTGTACATCAATTAATTGTTCAGTTTCATAAAATATAAAATGTACAGACTCTTCAACACACATTGTTCTTTTATTGTAAACTCTATAGACTTTACTATTTGAGGCATATCCTAAGAATAAAGCCTCATCACTTCGCTCATCAAACTTTCCCAAGTTTCTTTTACCATTATTATGAACAAAACATCTACAACAAAAAGATCTAAAGTAAGAAATATTAGGCTTTCTCCTTTTGATAAGTTCATATGGTATCTTGTTGGTGATGGCTCTAATAGTAACTCTATTTAATATATAGCAAGTTGTATTCACTACTTCTGCCTAGAAGTTCCTAGGCAAACCACTGGAGATTAACATTGTTCTAGGCATATCCTCAAGGCTTCTATTCTTGCGTTTCGATTGTAAGGAGGGTGTTCCCATCGTAGAGGATCCTTCTCCTTAAATGCCCATAGCCCTTTAAAATCCTAGGACTTAACACTTGTTAGGGTGTATTAGGATTTGAATTCCTGACTGTTTGGGGGACCTTAAATTAGGACCGATTCTATCATTATGATTTTTTTTGTAAGAAACAAGTAGGAGTCGCTAATGAGTTTTAGGAAAACTCATAAACCTCGTTCATGCCTTTCTCCCAAGTAGAGTTCAACGGATATTTAGCACGAATCGTAAGTTTACCAATGCCCAAATTGGTCTACGTGTACCAGAAATGAGTTCGGGAGCGAGGGTACTAAAATAAAGTTCCCTTTAGGGGGGAATCGATATCCTAGCCCTAGTACGACCTCTACTAGATCTTCCTTTTTCACAATTTTATTACCAAACAATATATCCAACATGGCTCCTAAAAACTAAGTTAGTTGATTTTATTTACAAGCATTAATCATGTAGGAATTACATTGCAAAAGTCTTTATTCTTTGTTTCATCGAATTCGTGAAAAGAACAAGAAATAAACAATGTTCGCCTTGACTTAGGTGATAAAACAATTATTAATTATTTAAATTCTATTCTTGATTAAAACAAGAATACTATGTGAATTAAATTAATTAAAAGTTTGTTAAAAGTGATCAAACAACACTATTTATTCAATTAAAGTTATTTAAACAATAAAAGAAAAGTGATTTATCTAAGTGCTCAGGAAACTAACCGTTCTTCTTTATGTTAAATCTCCGTTTAATGCGTTTATGGACGTTATTTCTTCTTCATACCTCCAAGGACTTCAATGGATTCAATTAGGGTTGGAAAGTATTTGGGAAGAGAGAAGAAAAGTAGTATGATAGTAAGAGAACTTGAGAGATTAAGGTTTTGAGAATGCTAGGGTTAGAATTCTGGTTTTTCGGTGCCCTTTAGGTTTGAACGACGACCCTTATTTATATGCGTAGGAATCTAGGTTTAGGTTTATAGAGCCGCGCCGTCGGGTGGAGCGTGCAACTCTCTAAGTCGCGCTGGTATGCCCATCGCAACTATTTGACTTGCGCTCGGCTTATGCGCGCAACTCTGACAGTTGCGCGTGGTGCGGTTTGCCTTATACGATAACGCGTTTTTAAAACTTCCATAACTTTTGATTGCGAAGTCGGATTAAGGCGTGTGGGATATCATTGGAAAGATCTAAATGTATAATTTTCAATGCTGTTGGAATTAGGTTAAATCTTTTATGGATCAAAAGATATTGCCGTTGGAGTGCTGGGGTGTCGGTTTTAGGGCCCGGTTTAGTGTTTTGATCATAAATTCTTCGTTTTAGCTCGGAATTGGGCTTGTAATTTACCATTGGAAAGCTCTTTAAAAGGGATATCCATTTGTATAGGCCATGCACTGAATTCTAATGGTTAGTTTATCAGTTTGGTTCGGTTTTCAACAATGTAAGATCCATTGGATCGAATCATTGCATTTGCCGCATTTAGGTCCGTTATTAATCAAGTTTAAACATGTATGAGCACGTTTTATGCCAAATTAGTAGTCGGACAAGGCTGTAAGATAGCTTGGTCTCAATTATGGATTTTAACTTACTTCATAATGCATTTCGTAGTTCATAAACATTTCAACTTTTATCTAGCATGAAGAATGGCTTTTTGTAACATCATCACACTTCCTTTTGGGACAAGAGGCCAAAAGTAGGTGTCTACAATTATCCCCCATTTTGATCGAGTCTACAATTAATGAGGATCAAAGTAGTCAAGGAAATAAATCCGAGACTCATTCTGCGAAGTTCTTTAACAATAGAGAATCTTTCAGAAATGTTAAGGAGGTTGAAACGATCCTTGATTCGCTAAGTGTTTGAGACAAGTAGTTATTAAGGCTGGAAAAAGCATTTTCTAGTCTTAACAAGGTAAAGAATCTAAATTGATCCTTTGCAAATGTGGAACGCTTTTACAGGTAAAGGTGATCCTGGGTGATGTCAAGTCATGAGAAGAAATCAGTAAAAAAAGATTAAAGGGGATGATATCCTCTCAATTATGGCATCGTTGGTCTAAAGTCCCTCGATATGTTATTGAAACTTTAGCCTGATTTTATTAAGTTAAAAAGATGATAAAGGGGAGGTCTTTCGGCATTCGTAGCCTAACACGTGAATAAAGTCCTTGACACTCGCTTGTCAAAACGCAGTATTCAGTGTCCACAAGATAGAGATACATGTCTCAAGACTGGAGGCATATATCCAAATCCAGTGAGAGAGAAGAAAATCGGCATCTCTCTTAGCAGTATTGTCTATAAGATGAAAACACGTGTCTTAGGACTGGGGGCACGTGCCTAAATAGATGCGACATCGCACATCGCTCTTTATACAGGGGGTGGACGGACACCCTAACTGTCTGGTAAGCCAGTAAGTTCACTAACTACCGTATTTGCTTCTTTATACAGGGGGTGGACGGACACCCTAACTTTCCGGTAAGCCAGTAAGCTCACTAACTACCGTATTTGCTTCCAATCGAGAAGTGTCTGTTCTCGAATGGTCCGGCGCGTCAGTCGACTCGTGTTAGCTAACGCCTAAAGAAAGAAAGTAAGAAAAGAAATTCTACCGTTTTAGTTACGAGAGGTAGATCACGTTGGCTGGGAAGAGCTGAAATTTTACGCAACACCTACGCTATACATTTTTACGCTGTATGATAACGCCTTACAATTTTACGCTGTATGATAACGCCATCCTTTTTGCTGTAGACGCCAAAAAGAAAGAAAAGAATGTGACATTTCTAAAGTCAGTACAATAAAATGACAAACCTGTCTATGGGAGCTTTTACGTAAAGCACCACTACGGAACGTCTTAAGACACGCTCATGAAACACGTCCAAAACATATGCTTAGGGTAGGCACAAAGCACGGTGTGCAAGCAAGATTATGCAAAAAGCTAACAAAGAATAAAAGAAACTACTGATGCAAAGAAATTAAAAGATTTCGATAATTCGCGCGTTATTACATCTAACAACGTACAAAACCACTGGAAAAAAAGTTCAAAACGGGTTGAAATTTGGGTACCGGTCTTTTAAGCGACCAGTATCCGCTCGCAACTTAGTAGGACGCTCTGGCCAGGCGCGCGCAAGAAACTATGTTGCGCTGAGGTGCCACGCGCAACTTGATGAGTTGCGCGCAACATTTTAATTAGTAAAAAGAGTTGGAGAAGCGCGATTTGCAGCTCACTCTCTTCTTCTCCTCTTTCTCCAATTTTGATCTCTTTTCATTTTTGGTTGTCGTTTGAAGCTAAGGAAAGTAAATCTTGCTCCTTTTATTTTACCAGTCTTTGAACTTGGTCAATAAAATGGAGAAAGCCGAATGAAGAATCCTAACTAGAGTTGGGGTTTTTTATTCGACTTGTTTTCATGAATTTGTTTGTTTTCTTGTGACATGTTTAGTATATTGAAACAAATTTCATGTGAAGTGGTAAAGCATTGATCCTGTATGAGCATGTACAAGCATATTTGTGTTTTTCTTTTGTTCATTTTAATTTTGAATTTGTTTTTGAACTTTATTTCTCTTTTTTTCTCACATAAACAATTTGTGTTTAGAACAACAATTATGCATTAAAATTATAAATGAAATTTTGAACTTTGATAATAGCATGAAAGTTTTCTTGCGACTCATGTTTTTTTTTTTTCATGCATAAGTTGCAAAATTGGTTTTAAAAATGATAAAATTAACCGATAGTTATTATTAGTCACTTATAAAACTGTGATATCAAGATTTGCACCAAACTAGTTAGTTTAGGAAATTCTTGAAGACATCATTGAACTGGTGTAGCTTAGTTATATTTTGGGCTTGTAAGCCCCCATTTTATATTTTCGAATGTTGTAGCCCCAAGTGATGGGTGACTTCGATGAATTGCTTAATAATTAGACCCTTTCGTGTTACTTGAAATGGGTCTGGAAATCCTGTGTTTTATCTGATCGTTACAACAACTAGGATCTTTGAAACGTTTAAACAAGTGTGTTAAAAAATCATTTTCGACCATTCATAGTTTTAACAAATGAAATTTGCTAATTCTAGTAATATTGGTCGTTCGTCGGAACAAGTAATAGGGAAAATGAAATGTTGTTCAATTTTTTCCTCTATTCTCGCTACTTTCGAATTCTTTCTTTTGATTTCAAATTTTTCTACTGATTTGAAGCTCGAGAAAGTAGATGTTATCCTCCTTGTGTGAAAAAATGGAGAAAAATGAAGAGCTCTTATTTAGAATTTAAGAGTCTCTTGTTCTAACTCATGAAATTGTTTGTCTTATGTTGATGAAGTGTTTTGATACAATTTTCATGATGAATGACTGAGTACTAAACTTTTGTATGAGCAAGTATGTTGTATGCATTTGAATTATATTTTGAAACTCATGATTTTGATTCTTTTGCTCTATACTAGTCATACTCTCTAACCTTTAGAGTAAATTGAAGTATCGAAACAACAATTATGCTCTAAGATTAGTTTTCGAAGTTGAACTTGAAAATGGCTCGAATATGTTTTATGTTTGTAGTTTTTTTCTATGGCCAAGTTTAGTTGCGAACTTAGTTTTCAAAGGAACAAAAATGATTATTAAATCATTGTGATGCATTTGAAAATTGTAAGGCCCGAGATCTACGTAAACCATTCGTAGTTTAGGCGATTCTCGAAAGTAGCTCGAATGACATGAATATCTCATTTTGTTTTTTGTGGATATTGAAACCCCCATATGTCGGGTTATGTGCATTCTTGCTATTTCACAAGTCTTGGAGCCCCCAATTTGAGGTAGTTCTAATGGCTTGGTATTGTTTAGGTCATTTCATATAATCATGACACTGAGATGGACCTATGTATATATCCTATTTTTGTTTGGAGATATTTAGGGCAATGACATGGCTTTTGCATGTGAGTTAAAGTCATGTTCAAGAAAGCAAGTTAGTTCTTCGCTTGTTTACAAACCAAAACAATTGTATTTAAGGTTAATAATCTTACCTAACGTCTCAACGTTTGTAAAGATCATTGCGGGTGATTTTATTCTCAAAGTTGATTTAAAACATCAAATATTTCATTGTTCTTATCAATCTTTGATTTTGGTCTTTTAGGTGGTTCGTTTACCATCCCCAAGCCAATATTCGCAGGTTGACTAGGCGAGAATAAGTTCGAGTCAAGAAGAAGTCGAATCTTAGTTCGTTTCTGTTGGAAATATTTATGTATATACATGTATTATCCAAACGGTTATTGAAAATCTAAAAATTTATTTATTTGAGAAATTGAAAAAAAAATTCAGAAAGGAAATTTTGAAGACTGTTATTTCGGACTAGAATTCAAAATTTTGAGGGGGTCCATTAAATTTTATGAAAGTTTGTTTTGAAAATAAAATGAAGCAACTCTTCTAGTAGGCAAAATACATAATCATATTATTTTCAAAACTAGACCCAAAATGGAAAGAAAAGTCTAGCTCGTAATTTGGAACTTATTTCAACAAAGATATGAAAATGTGTGCAAACTTTCGTATATCTAATTTTGTTTATGTTTTTATGTTTGTCATCATTGTCATATTTTGCTAATTGAAAATGAAGTTCTTTCAATTAAATAAACACCGTAGTTTGAAAATGAATGTTTATCAAACTTAAGTTTGGCGGAGTGTTAGAATATTTTATAAAATTGTTCTAATCACTTTCCAAAATATGGTCTTATTTCAAAATGAAAGTTGAGGTGAGACCTATATTTTTGTAGCCCCCAAGTGTATCCTTAGGTGACTCTTGCAATTCATGTAAAAACATGCTAGGGGATATTTCTCATGTTTATTTGAAACCCCAAGATTTGTATTTTTAATATGTGGAACATTGAATATGTTTATTTATCATGAATTGTTTGATCAAGTTACATAATTAATTATCTTGGTCAAATAATAGGAAGTGGTATTCTTCCCTTTGTCATTTAAAGTTATTAAGATGATTTGTAATAAGCTTTGCATGACATTGATTTCGTAGCATAAAAAGCATGTTCAAATATGTAAATAGAGGGAAGTGGGGATGTCCAGGCTTTTTTAGCCCCTAGTTTGAAAAAATTATACTAACTTTCAACTATTTTTCAAGTATTTTAGTTGCCAAATGGGAGGGATCATCCCGACTTACCCCCCAAAAAAGAAATAAACAAAAAAGACGGATTTGCATAAAAGGGAAGAGGAATCTAACTTTCCCGTAGAAGAATAAAGAAAGAGAATTAGACATTTTTTCGAAAGCAAGGATTTATTGACTTAATAGTTGAATCATTGTGATGACTTAGCAGTGAGGTATACGCGTAATAGCGATAACGATAATTTTTTCATGTAGCGATCATGTTTAATCAATGTTCCTCGCTTAGAGAGGATGAAGAAATTCCACGCAGGTGGACATATTAGTTTCTCATGATAAGTGAGAAGACCAAGGCTCAAGAGTTGTAAAAGACATCTAAAGTTGACGTCGAGACTGTCAATATATCAAATCAATTTACTGTATTAACTCGTTTTCTTTCTAGGAAATGTATATAGAACTTGAATCACCTTGGTAATAAATATCCCTATTATGAAAAGAAAATAAGATGATTATTTTTTAAAGTGATAGTCATCTCATTAATATTGGAAAAAGATATGGAAAACATCGAATTTAGTTTGATTCGATTGCTTTACTAAAATGGTGTCATCAAGCCAATGGCTATCGAATCATCCAAATCATTTGATTTTTTTATATGATTTTGTAATCATAGCTCAACACTTCATGCATTTTATATATGGGCATGACTACTCAATAGTAGGTCCATATGAGCAAAGGCCTAAGGTTGGCCATATTTTCATGGAATGATGATTTTGGTACATGGTTAGGGTCTACCTCAAGGAGGAACTTTCCAAGGTTGTAACGTGGCTAGGCTTGGGGTTATGAAGAATGGACAGGCTCAAGTATACTCCCAAAATCCCATACTTTTGGTGCTTCTCAAATTAAAACCTTTCTGCTTTGTGTGGCAAATCCTATATTAGGTGCCTTTTCCTTGCGCTCTCTTTTTTTTTTCTTTTTTTTATTTTTTGACAAGTTTTTTTGGGTTTAGAATGATTTTTCTTTATTTTGCTTTGGGTCTTTGGATTTAGACTAACTTTGTGTCCCCCTCTTATGTTTCGTTCCCCCAATTTCCTATTTGTATCTCTTTGCACCATTCCCATCCCAAGGTATGGAATAATGTAGGTTGAATAACTAAGGCTCAACTGACGAGGCTCAAAAGGGCTGCCAAAAAGATGGATTTTCTCTAAGGTTAAGAACATGGGATTATCTTTGTGGAGTTTCAAGTTGCCTCCTGTGTTGGTGAAATCAACCTATCCTTTCTTTGTGGGCCAAAGATGGGCCTCTTTTCATTCGATAAATCTAGTAAGCTAAAACTCATCAAGATTCTTAAAGTGTTGAGTATGTATGCCTTTTTGATATTGCCTTGATCCGAATGTAAAATCCAAGAAATAATTAAATCATTTTCTCGATTTTATCATTCATTATCTTCTCTCTCTTTTTTTTTTGAGAATAATAATTTTTCTTGTATCATTTTTTTTAAAAGAACGTTTTTTCTTTTTTTCTTTCGATCTATTTCTCTTTTTTTTTTTTCGTGTGAGGCAATCATCCCAAGTAAGGTTCTCGGGATTTTCTTTTTAAACCATAGAAAAGGTAAATAAATTATACTCTTAAATCAAGGTTGATCAATTACAACTAAAAATGATGAACACGAAAATAGCTACGTTTCAGAATAAACATATTGATGACGTCCTATTAAGGGATGTGAACTTCTAATGACGAACCTCATAATAAGTAATGTCATTAGTTATATTATAAAGTATGTAAACGAATCATCATAATAAAAAATATTAACGCGCGCAATTTTCCGTCTTGCGCTAAGGTGGAAAGTGCAACTTCAAGAGTAGCATCTGCCATATGTTTTTTTTTTTTTTTTTTTTTTTTTTTTTTTTTTTTTTTTTGCGAAAACGCAAAATAAACGATAAAAACATGTTTTTGGATTTTTTTTTCGAAAAAAGGAGATCAAAATAAAAGTAATTAAGTTAGACAATGTTGTTAGTCAAAGAGATATTTAGCACCTACTTAACGATTAACCTTGAAGCGGTAATATCGTTTTCTCCGTATGACATTGCTCGTAATGAGTCAAAGTCAACGTTGAACAGTGGGCGAGCGCAAGACACAGAGTTGCATGGAGGGGCCGCGCGCAACTTCTGAACTTGCGCTTGGAGGGCGCGCGCAACTTAAACAGTTGCGCGTGCCACCTGGTACGTTCAACAATTTTTTTTTTTTTTTTCAGATGGGAGTGCAGATTTTTTTTTTATTTTTATATTAATCGAAGCACAATGTTTTTACAATTTTTTTTAATATCTCTAGGTAATAAGTTGGAATTAATTAGATTAGACACGAAGCATATAATAAGCACATATTCATGTAGTCACATAAGCACATAAAAGGGACCGTCAAAGCATATAATGCTATTCTATGGTCAAGGCTTGGGTGTCCAAAGGTACCATATATTAAGGGACGATGCACGAATCAATCACTCAACGAGTTGACCCATGACATAGCCCTCCCAACATTTTGTAGGCGATATGGGTGGGATGATTGTTATTGATTTCGGGATAGAAGCCTCGTGTTGGCAACCCCTAATCAATGAGCCAATCCCCAATGGTTAAAGTGTGCTATGATTATGCATGATGCAATGCTGCTTGTTTGGCTTTTACTTTTGTGAAAAAGGAAGATATTATGCGTTCAAGTCTTGCTCTCTAACTAGAGATTATCCAATTTAGTTCTCGTTACAACCCATAGGTAACCTAGTGTTGGAAACCTTGAACCATAACTAAGAACTAATCTTGTAACCTCTAAGTCCCCAGTCGAGTCGCCACTGTAAGGAGGGTGTTCCCATTGTAGGGGATCCTTCTTCTTAAATGCCCATGGCCCTTTAAAATCCTACGACCTTACACTTGTTAGGGTGTATTAGGATTTGAATTCTTGACTGTTTGGGGAACCTTGAATTAGAACTGATTCTATCATTACGCTTTTCTGTAAGAAACAAGTAGGAGTCGCCAATGAGTTTAAGGAAAACTCATAAACCTCGTTCATGCCTTTCTCCCAAGTAGAGTTCAACGGATATTTAGCACGAATCTTAAGTTAACCCATGCCCAAATTGGTCTACGTGTACTAGAAATGAGTTCGGGAGCGAGAGGTACTAAAATAACGTTCCCTTTAGGGGGGGAATCGCTATCCTAGCCCTGGTACGGCCTCTACTAACTCTTCCTTTTTCACAATTTCATTACCAAATAATATATGCAACGTGGCTCCTAAAAACTAAGTTAGTTGATTTTATTTACAAGCATTGATCACGTAGGAATTACATTGCAAAAGTCGTTATTCTTTGTTTAATCAAATTCGTGAAAAGAACAAGAAATAAATAACGTTCGCCTTGACTTAGGTGATAAAACAATCAATTAATTATTCAAATTCTAGTCTTGATTGACACAACAATACTATGTGAATTAAATTAACTTAAAGTTTGTTAAAAGTGATCAAACAACACTATTTATTCAATTAAAGTTATTTAAAAAATAAAAGAAAAGTGATTTATCTAAGTGCTCAGGAAACTAACTATTCTTCTTTTATGTTAAATCTCCGTCTAATGCGTTTATGGACTTTCTTTCTTTTTCGTACCTCCAAGGACTTCAATGGATTCAATTAGGGTTGGAAAGTATTTGGGAAGAGAGAAGAAAAGTAGTATGATAGTAAGAGAACTTGACAGATTAGGGTTTTGAGAATGCTAGGGTTAGAATTCTGATTTTTCGGTGCCCTTTAGGTTTGAACGAAGACCCCTATTTATAGGCGTAGGAATCTAGGTTTAGGTTTTTAGAGCCACGTCGTCGGGTGGAGCGCGCAACTCTCTGAGTCGCGCTGGTATGCCCATCACAACTCTTTGACTTGCGCTCGGCTTGTGCGCGCAACTCTGACAGTTGCACGCGGTGCGGTTTGCCTTATACGAAAACGCATTTTTAAAACTTCCATAACTTTTGATTGCAAAGTCGGATTAAGGCGTGTGAGATATCATTGGAAATCTCTGAATGTCTACTTTCCAATGCTGTTGGAATTAGGTTAAATATGTTATGGATCAAAAGATATGGCCGTTGGATTGCAAGGGTGTCGGTTTTAGGGCCCGGTTTAGTGTTTTGATCATAACTTCTTTGTTTTAGCTCGAAATTGGGCTTATAATATACCGTTGGAAAGCTATTTGAAAGGGCTATCCATCTGTATAGGCCATACACTGAATTATGATGGTCGGTTTATCTGTTTGGATCGGTTTTCAACAATGTATGATCCATTGGATCGAATCATTCCATTTGCTGCATTTAGGTCCGCTATTAATCAAGTTTAAACATGTATGAGCACGTTTTAGGCCTAATTATTAATCGGACAAGTCTCTAAGATATATTGGTCTCAAATATAGATTTTAACTTACTTCATAATGCATTTCGTAGTCCATAAACACTTCAACATTGATCTAGCATGAAGAACGGGTTTTTGTAACATCATCGCACTTTCTTTCAGGACAAGAGGCCAAAAGTAGGTGTCTAAACAAATAATTCATTTTGCAGTGGAATCCTAGGTGCAGAGAAGATGTGATCCATTACATATTCTTTGCAGAATTCATCAAACTTATAGGTTTCAAATTCTGTTCCATGATTTAATCTGAGATGTACTAACTGATTACTTGTTCTTCTCTGTTTTTTCTTCACAAATGCAAAAAACTCATCAAAAGTTTCATCTTTGCTCACAAGAAAGAAAACCCATGTAAACCTTGAGAAATCATCAACTATAACTATAATATACCTCTTATCTCTTCTTCTTTGGATTCTCATTTGACCAAAGAGATCCAAATGAATGAGTTCCAAAGGCCTTTTGGTGCTGACCACATTTTTAGATTTAAAAGAAACACGAGTCTATTTTCCTCTAACACAGGCATGAAAAACTTTATCGTTTAGGAACTTTATAAAAGGAAGACCTTCCACAAGTTCCTTAGATCTAAGTTTATCAAGGAAAGAAAAACTAGCATGATCAAATCTCTTATGCCATAGCAGAGGATCATCTTTAATGACACTAAGACATGTCAAACTACTATTTGGAACCTCTTTAAGATCCACAATATAAGTGTTCCCTTTTTGAGTTCCTTCTAGTATAGTGTTCCTAGTGTCATTGTTGATGATTCTACATAAATTGGAAGTAAAGCTAACAGAGTTACCTTTGTCACAGAATTGAGAAACACTTAATAAGTCGTGTTTCAAACCCTCAATGGCAATAGAATGGGAACTTGACCTTCTTACTTTTTCAATGGCAATAATATCACATTTCATGTGATCCCCAAGGGTAACAGTCCCACCATAGTAAGCATTTAGTGAGAGAAATCTTGATTTATCTCCAATCATATGCTTAGAACAACCACTATCGAGATATCGTGTGTTGTTCCCCTTCACTAGAACCTGCAGAAAAATCAAATGTTAGTGTCAAGAACTCAAGTATCCTTGGGTTCCTGTGTAACAAATGTAGAATCAGATTTTCTAACCCATATTTGTCTAACATGATTTTCATTCTTAAGAGTGCTATTTTCTTTGTTAGGACTTTTGTTTTGCTTATGTCCAATCTTACCACAGAAGTAACAGATAATACTACTAGGACATTCTTAAGAGTGCTACTTGTTTTCCTTCTAGAACTTCTTCCTGTATCTTAGGCCTTCAGTTCTTTGGGTTTGAGCATTAGCAAATCTTTCGGGTACAAGGCACTCTAAGGGTTGCTTGTCCTTCCTAGCTCTTTCAAGTTCCCCCTCAAGTTTTTCTTTATCCACTTTAAACTCTTCTAAATGAGATTTTAATTTTTCAAAATTTGCATATTGATTAAGAAGAGGAACTTCAGAGTTAGGAGTAGAACCACTAAGTTTCAACAACGAAAGTTCCACATTCATAAGTATGTTATCATGTTTTAATTGTTCAACAGTTTCTTTTAACTTCACATTATCATCAAACAAATCAAAGAATCTCTGTTGAAAATCAAGTTTCATATTATATACCCATTCATTGTGTTCTTTGTAAGTTTTAAGTGCCTCGTCAGTTGTGCTTTGTGATTTTTTAACATAAAGATCCATTAAATCACCTTGAACTTCCAAAACAACATCAATTAATTTTTCCATATAAATATGTCTTAATTTATTAGAAGTAAAACATACCTCAGCCTCTAGTTCCTTTAATTTGGTTTTTTCATTAGTTTTGGCCAGCAGACATAAGTGTGCTTATTCTTCTGAGGGTTCTTCCTCTTTTTCTTCTTCTTCTTTTTCTTCTTCTTCTTCTTCTTCTTCTTCTTCTGAATCCGAGTCTCCCCAGGTAGCTATCATAGCCTTCCTTACATTTTCCTTTGAGAAGGATGACTTGTATGCATTGGACTCCTTAGCTTGGTCCTTGCCTTTGAACTTTGATCTATCATTTTCCTTTAGAGGACGGTCTCTAATAAAGTAATCTTTTGAACCACACTTAAAACAAGTAGTCTCTTAGGAACTTGAAAATCTATTGTTCCTATCGAATTTCCTATTACCAAACATATTTTTGAATCTTCTCACCAGCATGGGCATCTCATCCTCATCAACTTCAGATTTATGTAAGTCTTGAGCCTTTAGAGCAAGACTCTTATTCTTGGAACATTCAGCATTGGTACCTAAGTGAAATTCATGAGTCATCAATGATCCAGCCAACTGCTCCATGTTGAACTTCGTGAATCCTTGGTTTCTTGTAATGTAGTCACCTTGGATCTCCAACGTTCATCTTGAGGAAGACTCCTTAACACCTTTCTAGCCTGTTCACCTATAAGAATATGTCTACCAAGGGAACCTAGTTCATTAATTATATCATTGTATCTAGTTAACATATCTTCTATGGTGTCCTTAGGAAGCATTTCAAATCTTTCATATTTAGACATCAATAAACCAATTTTAAAACATTTTACCTCATTTGTACCTTGTAGGGACTATTTCAATAATCCTACACTTGAGCCCCACTGTGATCATACACTTAAGTGTGGTGGCGTCCAAAGGGAAGGAAGCTAGACCTAAAGAGTTGCCAACAAGTTTTAGAAACTTGTAAACCGTTCACAGGGTGAAGGTTACACCCCTTCACGATCCATGAGATCGCTAACTCCATAGTGGTCTGGAACCATGACTGGATATTCGGGGATGAAAATACAAATCCAACCTAAAATAGATTGAACCTGCCCTAAAAATAGGCTTCTACTTTATTCTTTTCATATTCATGTGCGCTTTCTGACTAACATACAATCAATAGGTTAACCCTAAACCTGTTTAGTCTATGATTCAATATTAATGCACAAACAAAACTATTATTGGCGATCACTTGAATTAAAATCATATTTAGCCTAAACAAGATTATTAATTATCTTATTAAGCACGATTACAAGTACAAATTCCCTTTAATCCTGCAAGAGAAGGCGTGATCAAGCAATAACAATAATAATATATCAAGCAACAATAATAACAACAATCATCATCATAATAACCTCAATCTCATCAAAGCATAATAATAATAGCAAGATCCTAGGCATGATACTAACATGATTAATAACAAACCCTAGCATGTCAATAAACAATAAAGATCAAAGCTTTATCCCTAACATGATACTAACATGATAGAAGAAATAGTAAGCAACCTAAACATGATACTAGAAAGCAATAAAAGCATCATAACATGATATTAGGAATTATATAATCATGATTTCTATATCAAAAGAATAATTAAGTAATTAAATTACTTACTTTGATTCCTTGTATCTCTTTCTATCAAAACAATACACACGTTAGTAACTGCAAGGAAAATATTAAATCAAACAATTAATTTAAATAATTGAAATAAGGATTTGGGACCAAACCCTCAGAAACTATCAACCTTTCACGTCTACGGCCAAGGCAACTTCGAGCTTTGCTAGGTGTGTCTAGAACTCGTGAATGCGGCATTGTATTTGTAAAAGGCTAGGCTCAGAAAAGGAAGAAAGAAAAGCTAGGGAAGAAAATAGAATATTGTTCATGATTGTTGAATTGTTGATCCATAAAAACGGGAAATACGACCCTATTTATAAGAAAAATAATCCAGAAAGGATCAGAAAAAGACCGAATCCTATTAGGAATAAAACTGCCTCTGTTGCAGAACGACAGAGGTCCAGTGTGAAGCGACACATAGGCTCGTAGTTCAGCACCAGCTTTATCGTTCCGCGCTGATTCACGTGTTTTCTAAAAACATGTACAGAATCCTTTATGTAATTAAATTCGATTAACAACGTCCATACTTATCTTTGAAAATCAGATTTAATTTCTTTTGAAACACTTGTTTTAATCCAAATAGAATTCTTTATTTTCATAAAAGATATAATTATTAATCCTAATCCTATTAGAACTCAAAACAACCTCCTAGATTCTTCTAGAAGATTAAAATCAATCCTAATAACTTTAGGAATTTTAACTAATGGGCCCTCCACTAGATCATTGGCCCATAAAACCATTTCAGACCCAATTTAGTATTTTTGGCCATAACTTCTTCATTATTCATCGGAATTAGGCTTATAATATATCGTTGGAAAGCTCTTTTCGAGCCCAACCAAACTATACTATTATTGGACCCTTATCATGGACCAAACTAAATTGAAATGGACATTTTCAATAAATAGAGTTCATTTTGAAAAAACAGAAAGAAGAGTTTATTTTTATTAAAACAAGCGCATCACAAGACTTTTCACACTTTCACCTCGTTCGATAATCAAATGACGTGAAAGGTACTCATCACTGGGTTTGGTTTTGGGGAGACACAGTTAGGTGTCTATAGAAGCCCCCACTTTGACTAAGTTTGGAGAAACGTAAGTTTCGAAAACAAAAGTCACAGTAGCGATATGGACGGAGAATGGTTCAGAACGTTCTGCAATCCTAAATCATTCTTGTAACGACGATACCTGCAAACTAGCGTTAGTTAAACAGATCAAAGAGTTAGAAACGCGTATCTTGCACCGTCGAGCACACGTCTCTGGGGTAACCGTTTATGTTTGATGACCCTCCGCAAGCTAGGGGACATCGCCTGAAGACCACTCCGCTTGTAGCCGCCTTCAATTTGCACAAGCTAGGGAACACCATCAAAGATTGCTCTTCTTGTAGCACTCTTTTGCCGCTTTGTGACCATCTTCCGCAAGCTAGGGAACACGATCAAAGATAACTCTGCTTGTAGTCATCCTCAGATTTTTGACAATTTCTCACATCTTAGGAAAAACTGTCGAAGACAGCTCTGCTTGTATCCATCTTCAGGCTTTTTGACGATTTTCCACATCTTAGGGATCATCATCAAAGATCGCTCTGCTTGTAGCAATCCCCTATTCGACGTGATAACTTTCCTTGGATAGCTATCGAAGATCACTGCTTGTTGATCCTCAGTTTGCCGGTGCTTTGTTGTAATGCTTGCTGTGCTGTTTCTTTGGGGGTGATGACAATCCTCTCTTCTTTAGAAATAGTTGCCAACACAACTCTTGAATGATGTACGACAATCCGATTTAAGGAAAGTTGTCAATGCCACGTAACAATCCATCCTAGGAAATGTTGCCACGATGAAGCGACAATCCGTATCTCGGAAATTTTTCAAAAATCCAATCTTGAGAAAAGTTGCCAATGCTTCGTAACAATCTGTCATAAGAACCTTGCTACGATTGACAATCCACGACTTGGAATATAACTCTTGAAAGCAATCCACCTTGGAAATTTGCCAATATTATGCGACAATCCTTTTGGGAAAATATTGCCACAACAAACAATCCACGTCTTGGAACATTTGCAAAAAAAAGAGTCGATTGACAATCCCCTTTGGGAAAATTTTACACTACTGAAATGAATGACAATCCGCGTTGGGGAACCTTTGCCGAAATGTTAAGATGAATAGAGACCTACGACAATCCTTTGGGAAATTTTGCCATAGGGAACTTGGTGCATGACAATCAATCTCGGAAATATTGCCAAGGATTTGATGACAATCCGAAATTTTTGGAAAAATTTTCCAAATGAAGGAGGAGCACGACAATCCATGCTTGGAAACATTGCCAGTTTGAGATGACAATCCAATCTTGGAAAAAATTATCGAAGATTTGATGAATGTATGACAATCCGAACTCGAAAAAACTTGTCAAATAGAGGAGGAGCACGGTGATCCACACTTGGAAACTTTGCCAGTTTTGAGATGACAATCGAGTCTTGGAAAATTGTCGCATAGGTGATGTGCTTGCTTTTTGACCAATGCTTTGGTGCTTGTAATGATCCAATGTTTAGGCGCTTAAGCTAAGTGAGATGATCGTCGTCAGGCTTATCACTGATTGCGATTGTAATCGAGCTAACTACAAATAATGTCAATTTTCTTATATGGGCTAACTGGCGTACCAAGGAATCCAATCAATTAATATGACCGTGATTGGCAATCAAATATGATTGCAATCAAGCTAATTCTAGTTGATTTGCTAAGTTGTTTGCGTCCTTTTGCTTCAAATATTTTGTAAAGATCACCTGTCCATCTCGGACTTAGTGTACTTGCATTTGCACTATAGGACTTTTGCTTGTGTTTTTAGGGTTGGCCCAAGTTTTGGTGTACTTGACTCATTGTGATTGCTTTGACTCAATGTGTTTGACACGTGTGTATAGACTCAACTTGATATGATATGATACGACATGAATTAACATACATGACTCGCGCGCGTGTGCATTGTAATGTGATTATGCGACTCGAAAATGCAAAAAAAAAGCAAAAATTAAAATTTTCCGTCATTTTTTGTGGAGGGTACCGACTTTCTCCCGGAAAAGAAAGACGCGAAAAAGAATCAGAGTGCTTTGAGTGTTTGATGGTGCATGTTGAATGAGCTTAATCAATGTATGCGTTGATGTTGTATCTCATACTACAAGGATTAGTTCATCCTAGGCCATCCTAGTTAATGACATGATGATGAAAGTATTTAGGTAACTTAGGCGCGGAGGCTAAGTACTTCATACTTTGTGATGCAATGATGATCATAATGATGAGTGATCTTTATATGACAAGGCATGCTTCAACGTTGTGTTAAGATTTCATGACAAAGGGTTCCTAAAGGAAGTATCATTTATCTATGTATGTATGATGTGTGTGAGAGTGACACTAAGGTTATGCCGTAAAAGCTAAGGGTATGGAAAAGTATTTTGAAAAGAGTCAAATAGGTGAATCTTAGGCTAGGTAAGCTAATGATGTAAGGATCAAGCCCCCAAGTCTATCTCTAAATGGATAGGGATGAGTATTGGTGATCCTTTGATATGATCATGCATGAATGTGAATGCATTTTTATTACGGTTGCACCTCAATGTGAGGTTGCCTACGTATCCGTTAGGAATTAGGCCGAACGTAGCTCTAGCCGAACCTCTCACAAGTGTGTGTATACCTCAAAGAGGTCTTTGAAGGGTTGTAACGTGGTTAGGCTAAAGGTTGAAGAAGAAGGAGATAAAGGCTTAAGACCCTAGATAAGCCCCCAAGGTGTGCAACCTTGCTTTTGAAATCTTTATATTTTTATGCTTGAGGTTTCCTCGCTTCATAACTCTCTTTCTTTTGTTTATTTTTTGCTCTCTCTTTTTTGCTTTATCATTTTTTTTATTTTGATTAGTGTGGGCAATCCCAATCATGCGGTCTATCACTCACTTGGCATTCATGTTTCTCAGGCACGGTACCGAGCACTCGATAAGAGACGCAATCTGAGACGTGTTCATATCAAAGACATGTTTATGTAAAAGACATTGGAACACTTGCCCTTTTGTACACTTTTATTATTTTTATTTGCTCTTTTTGCTATTTTAATCTTTTGAAATTACTCAAGCTTTTGAAATTGCACAAGTTGCACACCATCCCATCCCAAGGTTAGGTAGATGTAGGTTGAAAAAAGAAAGGTCAATCGTTAGACGAGGCTCAAAGTGGTTTCTCAAGAAAGGGATTATATATTTTTTAAAAGGTAAAGATGATATGATATGGCTACAAGAGGTGCCTCAAATCATTAGTATACCTTGTGCTTAGTCCGGCATGAATTTTTTTTTTTTTATGATGCAATGCAATGATGCAATGCAATGAAAGAAATGCTCATTTTAATAAGAGGGAAAAAGAAAAAATCTATAAAATAAATCTAAGGAAAACAAAAGGTGCTTATGCTAGACTTTATTGGGGAAATGAGGAAAAAATAGAAAAAAGGAGGTCACAAAATCTTGTCGTTGAAGCCCGCCTTGTGTCTTTTGCTTTATCATCACTCGGTCTTCTTGATAGCTAGAGGCGATGGGATCTTCTTTGCTTCTACGAGATCTTGAATGAGATTTTGAAATCTGTAACATTCATCTGTGGTATGACCATTTCCTTGATGGTACTTGCAATAAGAGTTGGGATTCCATCTCGAAGATCGCTTTTCCGGAGTTGGATCTTTAGTAGGGCCAATATGTTTTATTAATCCTTGATCATGGAGATGATCGAAAGCAACATCATAGGTCATTCCAATGGGTGTGGATTCCATTTTGGGTTTCTTTCCATGGCTAAGACGTCGTTAAGGTCAAAGGTACTCACATTGTTACTAGAGTAGGTGTTTTCGGGAGAAGAAGGATTGTCGTTCTTCTTTCCTTTCCAGCCACTGCTGTTACTATTATTAGTAAATTTCTGTTTTGCAAGGTCATCTTCAATGTCAATGCCTATGTCATAGATACCCTTGAAAGTATTCAAGTTGTGTTGATGTTTCAAGTGCTTTGAATACTTTTCTTGGAGGTTCTTAATGAACATCCTTACAGACTCCTTTTCAGTAAGAACCTCTTCCAAATTAGCGGAAGTCTCCCTCCACTTGTTGAAGAAAAAGGTAAGTCCTTCGTTTTCTTTTTGCTTTAGCATCTCGAGTTGTCTATGGTCCGTGTTGACTTAGATGTTGCATTTGTATCTATCTATGAAAGCATTTATTGTGGCATCCCAAGAAGAGGTCTCCTTCTTTTCAAGGGAAAAGAACCATTGTTAACAAACAGTTTCTAAAGATAGTGAAAACAACAAGTGGAAAGCCTTCCTATCAATTCCCTTAATATTTATTATAGTTTCGAAAGCTCTCAAATGGAAGTAAGGGTTATCTATTGGCTTGAATTTAGGGATGTCATTGGCATTGAACTTCTGTGGAAGAAGTTCCTTGTCCACTGAGACCCCTTGTGAGCTAACCCCTGAAACTTGTGCTCATTAGAGAGTTTGCTCAAGCTTTCCTCCATTTGCTCCATTCGTTGTTGTTTTGCAGGGTCGTTGACTTGAAGAGTGAGGGTCTTTATCATCTCAGTCAGACTAGCAAGGTTTTGCCTAAGCTCATCAACTTCTTGTTGGGTTGCCATTAGTGTGAACTTTTTTTTGTGTCTGATGGGCTCATCAAAGAGTAGAATTTGAACGAAGGTGTTGTCCTTGATTAGTCATCCTTATCTTCTTGACAAAGTATTTGTAATTATTTGACTCAAACTCTGTTCATCATGCATGGATGGGAAAAGAGTGTATTGAGGTGAATGATGTATGAAAGAGCATGTAAGATGAAGGAATGTGAATGTAGAAAGTATTTGAGAAGGAAAGTGTGAAATATGTATGGAAAGGTGATGTAGATGGAAAGATATGGAAAAATTAGGAATAGAGTAGACCCCCAACTCAAATGACGGAAAGAGCGACTCGTGCATGAACCTAAGACATGGTCATGGTGTGAAAAGAGGTATATACAAAGTGTGTGAATACATATGAGTGTAAGTAATATGTTCAAGACTCATGTCATGACCATGTGACTAGACTATGTGACTAGACTCAAATAAATGCTAAGTTAAGACTTGTGTAAGACCATAGGGCTATGTGCTTTGACTGAATTAAAGACTAAACATGACTTCTACCATTAATAAACTGATTAATTAAACTCAGCGTGAGGACTCAGGTAAGAAACTGGACCATCACATAAACGATGGAACTGTCGCGATGCACCAGCCTTGTCTTGGCGCGACATTGCTGTCGCGTCGCGCCACAGGCCAAACTTCGGCGTCATTACTGAAACGTTAGTCTGGGTCTGTTTCCAGTGTTCTACCTTAGAGGGAAAATCCTATAGACGTACTAAGTCAGGTTCAATCAATTTATTTAGACTTTAATTACTAATATTAATTGTTAATTAATTATCCAAAGTCCTTTATTCATTAATTAGTTTATTTAAACTCAAACACAAGTCAAACAAACGGTTAGTGTAAATATGCACAAACAAGAGATGCACAAGTAGTCAAGTAGTCAAGTAAGCACAATATGATGTAATGAGTTTACAACCTAACCATGGCTCTAGTTCTCTAAAGTTCAAGGAAAAAGGGTTAGTCAAAGAGGGTCCATGGTTATGAGTCAGGATGCACCACGTGGAAGCCTTATCTTTGGAAGGGTTGGCGCGTGTGGATGGGACCCCGCAAGTTAAACTTGCTTCCACGGTTTGGTGAATTTACAAACTCAGATGTACCCTTCGTTGCCATGAGCGTTCGATTGTGTAGATGGAGCGAGAATCCCTAGAGGGTTATAGCCATATGTAGAACACATATGGGTTCAGAAAAGTGAGAAAAACTCAATCAGGAAGTAGAATCGAGCAAACAGTACTAGAACTAGTCGAAACAAGACGGTAGATTTCTTGCTCGGTATTGGAAGAACATGGCGCGAGACAACAGAGTCTGTCGCGAGACAATAACTCTGCCACCACACGACATTGTTGTCGAATAGAGACAGAGCCATCGCACTACGATGGACTCTGTTTTCTCATCGCCAATTCCTACATGCCTCAGCAGCTTTCTGTTCTTAGAATTTTCCAGTTTTTCGCAGCGTTATGTCGGTTCTAGTTGTGAAAGATATTTCTCAAATTTCCTACGTGTAAAAATCCTATGTTTTTTACGCATTACGGATAGTCTATCCAATGCGGACCTTTTTATGCTTATGCGTATAATGTCAATCAAAATTACGCACATGAATACTTAGAACTTTTCGAGTCTCATCCACTCAATCTAAATCATTGCTAAAATAAATTTTAGGAATTAAAATAGAAATCCTCCCCAGCACTTGAGCCCCACTGTGATCATACACTTAAGTATGTTGGCGTCCAAAATGAAGGAAGCTAGAGCAAAAGAGTCGCCAACAAGTTTTAGGAACTTGTGAACCGTTCACAGGGTGAAGGTTACGCCCCTTCGCGATCCATGAGATTGCTAACTCATCATCATCAAAATAATAATCTCAAAGCATAATATTAGAAAGATCCTAGGCATGATACTAACATGATTAATAACAAACCCTATCATGTCACTAAACAATAAAGATTAAAGCTTTATCCTTAACATTAAACTAACATGGTAGAAGAAATAGGAAGCAAACTAAACATGATACTAGAAAGCAATAAAAGCATCCTAACATGATACTAGGAATTAATATAATCATGATTTCTACAACAAAAGAATAATTAAGCAATTAAATTACTTACTTTGATGCCTCGTATCTCTTTCAATCAAAACAATACACACGTTAGTAACTTCAAGGAAAATATTAAATCAAACAATTAATTTAAATAATTGAAATAGGGATTTGGAACCAAACCTTAAGAAATTATCAAACTTTCACATCTATGGTAAAGGCAACTTCGAGCTTGGCTAGGTGTGTTTAGAACTTGTGAATGCGGTATTGTATTTGCGAAAGGCTAGGCTTAGAAAAGGAAGAAAGAAAAGCTAGAGAAGATAATAGAATATCGTTGATGATTGTTGAATTGTTGATCCATAAAAACGGGAAAATACTACCCTATTTATAGAAGAAATAGTCCGAAAACGATCAGAAAAATACCGAATCCTATTAGGAATAAAACTGCCTTTATCGCAGAACGACAGAGGTCCAGTGTGACGCGACAGACTTGTCGCTGTGCGACAAGCTTGTCGTTCAGCACCAGCTTTGTCGTTCCGCGCTGATTCACGCGTTTTCTAAAAACCTGTACAGAATCCTTTATCTAATTAAATTCGGTTAACAACGTCCATACTTATCTTTGAAAATCAGATTTAATCTCTTTTGAAACACTTGTTTTAATCCAAATAGAATTCTTTATTTTCGTAAAAGATATAATTATTAATCTTAATCCTATTAGAACTCAAAACAATCTTCTAGATTCTTTTAGAAGATTAAAATCAATCCTAATAACTTTAGGAATTTTAACTAATGGGCCCTCCACTAGATCATTGGGCCATAAAACCATTTCAGACCCAATTTAGTATTTTTAGCCATAACTTCCGCATTATTCATCGGAATTAGGCTTATAATATATCGTTGGAAAGCTCTTTTAGAGCCCAACCCAACTATACTATTATTGGACCCTTATCATGGACCAAACTAAATTGGACTGGACATTTTCAATAAATAGCGTTCATTTTGAAAAAACAGAAAGAAGAGTTATTTTTATTAAAACAACCGCATCACAAGACTTTTCACACTTTCACCTCGTTAGATAATCAAATGACGTGAAAGGTACTCATCACTAGGTTTGGTTTTGGGGAGACACAATTAGGTGTCTACATACCTTCATGACTTACTCCATGTAGATCTCATATTTGCTTAGCAGACTTACATCCCGTGATTCTGTTGTGCTTATAGGGTCTAAGTCCACAGTGCATTAGTTTAATAGCTAAAGCATTCAATTTATATTTTTAAAATTCCTCCTTTTCTAAATTAGATAAAAGTTTAGGAATTACTTTGTTTTTTTCATTAGCTTTGGTTACCTCAAAATCACCAGACTTATAAAGATGCAAACTTGGTAATTTTCAGCTT
This sequence comes from Chenopodium album, assembly GCF_948465745.1. Lineage (NCBI taxonomy): Eukaryota > Viridiplantae > Streptophyta > Magnoliopsida > Caryophyllales > Amaranthaceae > Chenopodium > Chenopodium album. Next base: position 49,772,119 of record NC_137843.1, read on the forward strand.
TAATTATGATCTCCATCCCGTTCTTCCAGTAGGTATAAAAATTACCATTAAACATAGATGGACGTTGGGTGGAGTACCCTTCTTCAAGATTCTCTCAATAATTCATTTCTCCTCAGGAATTTACTCGGTAAAGTTATTTGCTTAAACATGAGAACCTTGCTCTAATACCAATTGTTATTTGAGATGAACTCTACAAGAGGGGGGGTGTATTGTATGTGAGTTCCTAGTAGGTAATTTTACAGAATTAAAACAGAATATAAAAGGAACTTAGCAGAGCACACAAGATTTTATGAGAAAACCTTCTAGGGTCCAACTGGAAGTAAAACCTAGACCCTCTAATGGATTTTAAACACCGAATCAATCCACTATAATAGGTGATGAGTGGCATTTATGTCACGATTAAGGTTCATTTTGATGGTCATTTTCCCACATTTGCGGTTTGTTTGCATCCTTTTCTTTGCACTTAGTTCCCTTTCCCTTTATGCATCTTCTTTCCTAGATTTTGCCCCTTTTTCCTACTCTTTACTTTGATTTCCATGCTTATGCTTTGTAGGAACCCTCGGGGTTTTCAAGAGGAGGAAGCTAAGCTCAAGAAAAGCTGAAGGAAGCAAGATTCAGAAGAGGTTCGGCCGAACCAGGGTGTGGCCGAACCTGCTCAGTGGTCCGGCCGAACGTCGAGGTAGAGTCAAGAAGCAATTTGGCAATTTTGCAGGAGTGGTCGAACCTCAGAAGTTCGACCAGACCAGGATCAGGGAGGTTCGACCGAACCTACCCATGGTTCGGCCGAACCTACCCTGTAGTCCGGCCGAACCTTCCTAGTGTTTGGTCGGACCACTCCTCTATTTCAGCTGGCTCTGTACGGACTATATAAGTCCCATTTTAGAACGTTTTGATGTAATTAGATAAACTTAGTTTTAATTTTCTGCACAATTTTTAGCTTAATCTAGAGAGAGAAACACTATTAGTCTTCATTTGGTAGAGAGAGAAAGTGTGGATTTCTTCATTGATGAACTTGGATTTTGAAGAAGAAGCTTGTTTAATCTTTTGTAGATCTTCAACTTCAATTAATGAGAAATCTCTTACTCTTTCTCTTTACTTTTGCATTTAATTTTGCTTGTTTACTTTGATTTTCCTTCTTTGCTTATTAATCATGTTGATGCTTATTGATTTGATGATTGATATTGTTCTCAACGTGATTTGTGAGTAGTCTCTTAGCCAAGGGTGTGGGGATGGTGTAGTTGCTAATTGTTCATGCTTTAAATATTGAGATTAAGTTAATTGTGATTAAAATCTTTGCATGCTTGATATTCTTTGATCTTCTTGCAAGTGCACATTATTAGTTGATTAAAGGTGAATCTTTGCTAACAAGGAATGGAAGTTGACTTAGTTAAGGTTCATTTATATCGATTGTTCTTTGATTGCACCTCCCAATATATGGTTCTAGTGTGGAAACATAGAGGCTATGTTAGGAGAAACCGATTAACCCCGGAAGGCGGTTAGATTGAACCTTATATCGATATTCATGCATGTTTAGTTCACTATTGATTTTCTTTTATGTTATTGCATGATCAAGCGGCATCTACATCTACCCATCTTCCTTGGTGTTTAGTTATATTGATTTTAACTCGTTTTATCTTTAGTTTAATCTCTTAGTCATTCCTATGCTTTGTCCTGAGATAGCTTAAAGTCTAGTGATGAATGCGGTGTTTATGTGCTTCTCCCTGTGGTTCGACCCCTCTTCTTGCCATATACTTGTATTAGGATAAGTCGAGTGTTATAAATTGTATTTGATTTAGGTGTAGTTGTCTAACGACGCAATTATTCCGTTATCAAATTGGCGCCGTTGCTATTTCATTGCTTGTTTGAGACTATCTCATCTTTTATTTGTTAGTGTTTGCTACTTTTGTTACTTGTCAGTGCTTAGGTTCTTCTTAGCTTTATTGAATGAACAGAGGACGAACCCGCTCAAGATCTTTGATTCCCATCGATCCAAAGCTAGAGAGGTCTTTGTCCCTACTTCGAAGAGAAGCAAGAGCAAGGAGTACAAATTCTCACACCCCGACGAGAGAATTAAGAGAATTAGAAGATACTCCACCGTCTTCACCCTTAAGTGAAGAATTAGATAGCCCTAACTCATCATCGAGTCCGGAAATCAACCTTTTCTCAACCTATAAGTTCGAGAGTGAAGAAGGTCCTAAAATGGGAGAGAATACGCCTTTGAGTCGTCTTAGGGCTCCTGAAGCCTTTAGAGCACAAAGTGGGATCATAACTCCTACTACTCAAGCCAAGAATTTTGAGATCAAGCCTAATTTGATTGCTTTGATTGAGAGCAAAAAATTCTCGGGTGGAAAGTTTGAGAGTCCTCATGAGCACTTAAAGAGTTTGAGAAATATTGTGACACAATAAAGGCCAATTGAGTGACTCAAGAATATATTCCCCTCAAGATGTTTCCATTTTCACTAATTGGGAGAGGTCTAGAATGTCTAGAGAAGGAGGTGCCCCCCTAATTCTCTCACAACATGGGACCAAGTGACTACGGCTTTCTTGAGGAGGTTTTATAACCATAGGAAGACCTCCGAGGCTCGGTCTTTGATTCAAGATTTTCGGCAAAAGAGTGGTGAGTCTCTAAGTGCGGCATGGGAACGATACAAAGAGCTTCAACGTCAATGCCCGCACCATGGGATACCCAAGTATCAACTCATTCACACTTTCTATGGAGGTCTCACACCTCAAGGAAGAACAAGCCTAGACGCCGCGGTCGGCGGTCCAATCATGAACAAAGGAGAGGATGAAGTGGAGTGTATTATAGAGGAGGCCGCAAAGCGCTATGATGACTGGTATGAAGGAGAAAGGGATGCTACTTCTAGTAAGGGTGTTTATGCATTGGAGCAAGCCAACGCAATCAACAACCTCTGTACCCAAATCTCCAAAATGACCAAGAAAATGGATGAATTGATGAAAGAAAGGTCCAATCCTCATAGTAATACCTCCCCTTCAACCAAGGGAGGCAATGGTATGGATACTTCCTCCTCCTCTTCTTACAATACAATGCCACAAGGATGCATGTTTTGTTCTAATTGTGAAACCTATGATCATGATACCTCCCATTGTGTATATGCTTGTGAAGTTCAACCCCTTTCGTATGAACATGATGATAATATGGAAAATGTCAATGCTATGAATTTTGCTCCTAGAATGGGGAATGTAGGGAACTTGAGGCCAAACTCCAATCAAATGGGGAATTGGAATCAAGGTGGAAACCGTGGTTGGAACCAAAGTGGTGGTGGTTATGATAACCAATACCATGGTGGGGGAGGCCCTTCCAATTTCAATGGAAGAGGCTACTCTAACCAAAGGGGGTATGGTAATCAAAACCAACAACCTAATTCCCGATACCATGACCATCAAAATCAAAATTTTGGTGATCAAGGTAATATGGGAAATAATCAACAAAGCAATGTTCCTAACCAAGGCACCGGAGGCAATATGGTTCAATATGTTTCCAACTATGCCCAAACTAATAGGCCTCCGGGTTTCCATCAACCCCAAATTCCTCCACCTCAACAACCTATTCAACTTGAAGTCACTCCAAATGATCCCGTGATGGCTAAATTAGATGCTCTATTGAAAATGCGTGAGGAGGATCAAAAGAAACATGAAGAGGCCCAAAAACGCACCAATGCTCACATGAAAATGCTTGAGACCCATATTGCTCAACTTGCATCTAATTCATCCCCTTCTTCTTCTTCTTCTTCTTCTTCTTCTTCTTCTTCATCTTCTTCTTCTTTTCACATTCCAAGTCAAGGAGTCAACCTAAAACCTTTGTATGCCGTGACAACTAGGAGTGGTATGGTAGTAGGGAGTGACCCTTTAGTTGAGGAAGAACCCCAAGAAGAGGTGGAGTTAGAGAATGAGGGTGAAAAAACCAATGAGCCATTGAGTGTTGAAAAGGAAAAAGATGTTGAAAAGCTACCCTTTCCACAACGATTTGTGAGAGCTAAACTTGATGCCCAATTTGGAAAGTTTTTGGAAGTCATTAAGAATTTGCATATTTCCGTCCCTTTTGTTGATGCTATGAAACAAATGCCCCACTATTCCAAATTCTTGAAAGATCTTTTGAGTGGGAGAAGGGAGTGTGAGACGGTGAGTTTGATCGCCAATTGTAGTGCAATTCTTTCCAATAAACTTCCTACCAAATTGAAAGATCCGGGTAACTTTTCCATCCCTTGTTCTATCAATGGCATTGAATTTGATAAAGCCTTGTGTGATTTAGGAGCAAGTGTGAGTCTTATGCCCTATTCCGTCTACCAAAAGCTTAGTGTAGGAACCCTCTCCCCCACTAACATTACTCTCCAACTAGCGGACCATTCCATTAAGTTTCCCATGGGCAAGGTTGAGGACATTCCCCTTAGGGTATAAAAATTCACATTCCCCGTGGATTTCTATGTGCTAGAGATGGATGAAGATGAGAGGATTCCTTTAATTTTGGGTAGACCATTTCTAGCTACTTCTAGAGCTATCATCGATGTGAAGGAGGGTAAGATATCCTTGAAAATTAACAATGATTCCATTGAGTTTGATTTGAATAATGTCATGCAACAACCCTCATCAAGTGGTGAATGCTTTAGAGTAGATGTTCTTGATACCGTGCTTAATGAATTTTCTCACTCCCACTAGCATGCTACTAATGATCCTCTTGAAAGAATGTTGTTGAATGAATCAAAGATAGGTACTCACAAAGAAGACATACAATTCTATGAGTATTTGCTTGAGGAAAGCAAGAAGGAGTGCAAGGATGCGAGCATGGAAGAGGAGGCTCCTTACATTCATGACCTCTTTCAAGTTGAAGAAAGAGAAGAGAGCCCCAATGGTAAGGGAGCACCAAAGGTAGACTTGAAACCTCTACCTTTAGGCTTGAGGTATGCATTTCTTGGTCCCGATGAGTCTTTCCCCGTGATTGTCAGTTCTAACCTGACGGAGGAGCAGACCTCCCTCTTGATCAATGTTTTGAGAAAACACAAGAAAGCTTTGGGTTATACCATTTATGATATCAAAGGTATAAGTCCATCTTTATGCATGCACAAAATTGATCTAGAGGGAGATGCCAAACCCGTTAGACAAAGGCAAAGAAAGCTTAACCCTTCCATGTAAGAGGTTGTGCAGAAGGAAGTGGCTAAGCTTCTTGATGCGGGAATTATTAACCCAATTGCTCATAGTGATTGGGTATCTCCCGTGCAAGTTGTGCCTAAGAAATAGGGCATGACGGTAGTGAAAAATGATCATGATCAACTAGCGCCCACTAGGCTTGTTACAGGTTGGCGCATGTGTATTGACTATCGCCAACTTAACACAAGTACATGCAAAGATCATTTTCCACTACCGTTCATTGATCAAATGTTGGAATGGCTTACAAAGCATTCCTTCTATTGTTTCCTCGATGGTTACTCGGGATTTTTCCAAATCCCGATTGACCCCAAGGATCAAGAGAAGACGACTTTCACATGCCCCTACGGTACTTATGCGTATCGTAGGATGCCTTTCGGGCTTTGTAATGCCCCCGCAACATTCCAACGTTGCATGATGTCCATTTTAAGTGATATGATTGAGGATGAGATAGAGGTCTTCATGGATGACTTCTCCGTTGGAGGAGCCACCTATGAAGATTGTCTATCTAATTTATCTCGTTTCTTAGAAAGATGTGAGAGGGATAACCTCGTGTTGAATTGGGAAAAGTGCCACTTTATGGTGGAAAGTGGGATTGTTCTTGGGCACAAAATTTCCCATGCCAGCATTGAGGTAGATAGAGCCAAGGTAGAGGTCATTGAAAAACTTCCTCCCCTCACCAACGTGAGGGAAGTGAGATCCTTTCTTGGCCATGCCGGGTTCTATCGGCGCTTTATAAAAGATTTTTCAATGATTTATAGGCCTCTCACATCCCTATTGCAACAAGATAAGGAGTTTGTGTGTGATGATGCTTGTCAAGAGTCTTTTTGTAGGTTGAAAGAAGCCCTTTACACTGCTTCTATTGTCCAAGGCCCGGATTGGTCTCTTCCATTTGACCTCATGTGCGATGCAAGCGACAAGGCCATTGGATCGGTTCTTGGACAACGAAAGGATGGGAAACTCCATGACATACATTATTTGTCAAAAACTCTCAATGATGCCCAACGAAACTACACAACTACCGAGAAGGAGTTCCTAGCGGTTATTCACTCATTTGAGAAGTTTAGAACCTACCTCATTGGTTCTTGGACAATTGTGTATACCGACCACTCGGCTCTCAAATATTTGATAGGAAAGAAGGAAGCTAAACCGAGGTTGTTGAGATGGGTTTTAGTCCTCCAAGACTTCGATTATGAGATGAGAGACAAGAAGGGTGCCCAGAATGTGGTGGCGGATCACCTTTTAAGGTTGGGCGATGCAAGGTATGAAGATGATGGTTTGCCAATAGAGGACGCTCTAAGGGATGATGTGCTATATGTCCTTGAAGTGAAGTCGGAGCCATGGTATGCGGATATTGTGAATTACTTGGCTTGTAGTGCCGTACCTCCGAATTTCACTTCACAACAACGTCGAAAACTCAAGCATGAGGCCAAGAGATACATTTGGGATGATCCCATTTTATTGAAGAGAGGGGTCGATGGTTTGTTGAGGAGATGCGTCCCCAACGATGAGGTTCAAAGTGTTCTCCATATGTGCCACTCTTCTCCTTGTGGTGGGCATATGAGTGCTCAAAAGACCGCCTCAAATGTTCTACAATCTATGCTCTTTTGGCCTTCTTTATTCAAGGATGCTTGGATTTTTGTTAAGACTTGTGATAGATGTTAAAGGATGGGGAATATTTCTAGGAGGTATGAAATGCCGCAAAACCCCATCCTTGAGCTTGAAGTTTTTGATGTGTGGGCTATAGATTTCATGGACCCTTTTATTTATTCACATGGGAACAAGTATATTTTGGTTGCCGTTGACTATGTCTCAAAGTGGGCGGAGGCCGTGTCTTCCCCTACGAATGATTCTAAGGTAGTGGTTAATCTTTTCAAGAAAGTAATTTTCCCGAGATTTGGTATTCCAAGAGCCATATTAGTGATGGGGGGTCACATTTCAAGCACCACGCCTTCGTTTGACTTCTTGATAAATATGGAGTGTCTCATAAGCGGGGGCTTGCTTACCACCCTCAAATGAGTGGTCAAGCGGAGATCACCAATAGAGAGCTCAAGGTGATCTTGGAGAAGACGGTTGCTTGAACAAGAAAGGATTGGTCGTCTAAACTCATCGACTCTCTAAGGGCATATAGGACCGCCTTCAAAACTCCAATAGGGACCACTCCCTATAAGCTTATCTATAGGAAAAATTGTCACTTGCCCGTAGAGATGGAGCATCGAACGCATTGGGCAATCAAGCAAATCAACTTTGATCTCCATAGTGCGGGTGTGCAAAGGCTTCTAGAGCTACATGAGTTAGAGGAGTTGAGGATGAATGCCTACGATAGCGCAAGCATGTTTAAGGCGCGGACTAAGGCTTGACACGATGCTTAAATTGTCAAGAAGGAATTTGTTAAAGGCCAAAAAGTCCTCCTATTCAATTCCCGCTTGAAGCTTTTCCCGGGCAAGCTTAGGTCAAGGTGGAGTGGGCCGTACATTATCACGGAGGTGTTTCCATATGGTGCTTATGAGATTTCCCAAGACGGGCATACTCCATTCAAAGTGAACGGTCACCGGCTCAAGCCCTACTACGAAGGATTCCCAAGTGATGAACCAATTTCTGTGACTTTTCTTGATATGCATCATCAATTTGACCATCCTTGATCGATTCAAGAAACGTCGAGCTAACGAAGTAAACCAAAAGCTCTTCCGGGAGGCAACACGAGTCTCTAACCCTTTTCTCTTTCTTCCTTTCTTGATGCTTTGTTATTTTCCTATCTACAATGTTGGATTGTTGGATTTTTTAATTTTGATTGTGTTGGAATTTTTGGTATGCTTTGCCTTAGCATGATGGTATGGTGTTTAGTGTGTTTTGAAGAGGGGTGTTTGTGCATATTGTGTTGCAAAATGAGCATTTTTTGAAAAAGCTAGGTGGTTCGACCGAACTCCCTGAAGGTTCGGTCGAACTTTTTGAAAGGTTTACCCGAACCTTCTTGAGTTCGGTCGCACCTTCTCTGTAACCTAAATTTGAAAACTTTCTGCCGGAATTGAAGAAATTAAGAATCTAGAGTAGGTTCGACCGAACCTTGGGGGGGTTCAACCGAACTTTAGTTCGCCCAAACATTGTTGTGTTCGGTCGCACCTGCTCTGGAATTAAAAGCTGGAAAGTTTCTGCCAATTTTGTGAATTTCGAGTTAGAGAGCAGGTTCGACCAAACCTTGAGCAAGTTCGGCCGAACCATTTCAAGAGTTCGACCGAACTTACCCAAGGTTCGGCCGAACCTTTGTCTAATTTTTTTTTTTTTTAAAAAAAAGGGGCTGCTCTTCTTTTCGACCTTCATTTCATTCGACCCTCTCTCTCTCTCTCTATTCTCCTCCTTCTCACTCTAAACTCCATTGCAATCCCCTCCTACAACCTCAAACCTCCATCAAAATCACTCCAATCTTCTCTTTTTCTCACTTATTTTCCATCCTCTACTCCATTTCTACAATCTCCACCCAAAAATTCCTCACAAAAATCCCATATTTCATTTTTCCCCAATTTCTAGGGTTTGAGTGCTTTGGTGTTTTTGGGTTTCTACTTACTTACAATCAATTGTGGTATGGTTTTCCTACCTTTTGCAAGTTTATTTCTTCAATTTCTCATAGTTTTACCATATTTTGCATGTTTTAATATGAATTGTGGTATTCTTGAAATTGTTAGTAATAACTTGCTTGATTCTTGTGGTTCTTTGGGTTTACATGTTGCAATTGATTGGTAATTGATAGTAGAACATGTTGTTATCAAGATTATGCATGTATACCTTGGTTTTATTTGATCTCAATGTCTTTTCTTAAAAATGTTGATTTCATGCTAGGGTGTTCATGCTACTATTTGATGATTGAGAAATTCATGAATTGGATGTTGTTGGAGATTGATTCTTGTTGTTTTTGGTATGATTTTGACGGTTTGGTGAATGATTATCACGTAATTAGGAGACATCATGCTAAAATTCACCTAAACTTTGTTAGGACTTATATATGAATGTCATAGGGTTTCTTGCCCATGCCTTGGTTTAAATGTGTCCATTTATGTCTTGAATTGTATTGTTGTCATCCTCTAAATCTATTCCACAACTCAAGGAAACTACTTTCACGCATACACTTTTACCGTGGCTAGCTTCTTATGTCATCTCTTATAAAATTGTCCTAATAATAGCTCTTGGTAATTTTGTAGAATCATGGTTTTCGGCAAGAGCAAGTAAAAGAGGAAGAGAGTGGGGGAATCTTCATCAACGAGTTTCTCGCCTCCTCCCAGCATAATTGCTCCGAATGAGCACTTTTGGGACGTCTACAAAGCCCTCATCAATCGTCCCATCCGTTCAACAAGGTTCTTTTGTCCTACAACGTTGCAAAAGCTCGGTAATTGGATGAGGTTGTCCGGTTAGCACAAAATTATGGATGGGGTGAATTCATCTACCTTCACGCTCACACCTATGAGCGAGTAACTTTGGAATTCCTTGCCTCTCTCCGCAAGGAAGTCATAGAGCCGGAGTTTAACGATGAGGAACCTCAGCTTGCGATACATTTTCGCATGTTCAATGAGGATCACTCCCTCACCGAGAGTGATCTAAACGAGATCTTCCATTGGCATGCGACCGGGCTAGACCATCCTTGCAAGATGACTTCCACTCATCGCATCCCCTACAACGAGCAAGAATGGTGGAGGAGCATATCCACCAGGGATAGTTTCCGAACTAACACATCTAAGGTCAACAACATCATCCACATAGCCATGAGATACTTTGCTCGGCTTCTCCAATATGCCGTGTTCTTCAAAGCAAACCTCGGCTCAATGGTTAAGGATGAGGTAGCTTATCTATTTTTGGCCGACACCCTCAGCGCCTCAAGTTCCAATGCTCCTCCACCTTCATCCAAAGGCTTTTGGATACTCGGGACAACCGTCTTGGTGACGACATTTTTATGGGGGGCATGATCACTATCATTGCCCTTTCCTTGAAGAATGGAGTTTACAAGGAACAAATAGAAATGCTCCCATTTGTGCACCAAACCCGAGAGGAAGTCACCGACGAGTTTCCTCCCTATTCTCTCTCCCTTAGTGCTCTCCGTCACAACCGCTTCATCAACTACTCCATAAGCAAGCGCAAATGGTGTATGCTTCCGGACCCATCCCTCATTACGGTGGACCACTCCTCTCCTCTCAAATGGAAGATCCCCCGGCAGCACATCCCCGATGAATTAAGAAGAACACGAGCCCGAGGTGCAGTTCCTCATCTTCCGCCGGTCCACCGCCAGGAGCAAACCGTTCCCCCTTTATCAGGGGAGGTGAGGCATCTTCTTCTTCCTCCTTTCCTCCTTTTGATATGAATGCCCTCCGTAGTACCCTCGAGGATATCCGCCGGGATAACCAAGCTTCCATTGAACAATGGGGGTACTACGGGAGGATGAATTATGATAACCTTGTACAAGCGGGCATCCAAGCGCCCTATGTTAACTACCCCTACCATCCTCCTCAAGAGGGTCCAGTTCCACATTGGGACCCCTATGACCCCAGCAACCCTACCCCCAATGTCTACCCCTATTGGGAAAGTCCCATCGAACCTTCTCAACGTATTGGCACCCCACCTTACGATCCTTATCGCCCGGGTGGGTGTGATCCGGCTTATGATCCGGCTCGCACATCCACCCTAAACCCTTTTGATGGGGGTTGGGGTGACTAGGGGTGGCCTTATGAGCATTTCAACCAACCCTTCCACCCATTTATGGACACTCTTGGGTTTGATTTTGAGAACCCTCCTCGTCTTAGAGGGCAAGGAGAAAGGAACTCATGATGAGGGTTCCCTTCCTCCCCCCGGAACTTCTAACTTTTAACTTTTGCTCGGGACGTGCAAAAGATTAGTGTGGGGGAGGATGTTCCTTTTTGGGTTGGTTGAAGTGTACATAGGAGGGTAGTGTGGTAGGGTAGTGGCTTGTACATGAGGAGGACTATTGAGGATTGTGGCCTTGTTGTAGTAGATGATGTTGTGATGTGATGATGATGATGATGTGATGGTGATGTTTTGATGATGTTTTAATGATGATTTTTGCTGATTTTTGATGATTTTTTATGATAAATGAGCTTTGTGTAGGCGAAGATACTCCCAAGGAAAAATCCAAAATTCCCGACAATCCAAATTCCCTTAATCTAAACTTTGTAGATAACTTTTTATTTATTTTTCTTTTTATCTATAACTCTAGTCTTTTTCTTTGGTTTCTAATTTTTTTCTTGTTTTGTCATAGTTTCTTTTGTTTTGGCTCACCTTTCTTGAAGCTTGAAAGCGGAAACGAAGGAATTTAAGGAGCAACACAAGCTCCCTTGGTGAGATTGTATGAATTATCTTGTCTTCCATTTCAAGCGGCATTTGGTGAGACCTTTCCTCTCTTTTATTTGCTCTTTGTTTGAGTGTTTAGTCTAGGTTTAGCTTAGGAAGAATTTGAATGGTTCGAGGATGTTTGCTTTTGGTTCTATGGAACCTGGGATCACTGATGTTGTTATCGAACGATCACTTGTATGACGATTGGGATTTAATTGGATTATATGCCTCGTGTGTTAACCTTTTTGATTTCTTCCTCTTTCTTTTGTTTTGTTTTTCCCTTTTTGTGTTACAAACATGACTCTGACAAGTTAACATGATTTTTGATGTGGAATGTGCTCATTCATTTAGTTGTGTACGCCTTTTATGATGTCGCATCTTTGAATGCTTATCTTCCTAATTGATGAGGGTTTACACGGTTTGAGAATGCTCAGGGTTGAGTTAAACACATTGTAAGCTAAGGTAGCCCGGTTTAGAACTTTTGAGGACATTTGAACCCCTAGGTCACGGGAAAGTGGTAAGATGGAGTTGCTCTCTATAGTGGATAGGATTCCCTCTAGTTAGTATTTGCTTATTTCTTATCCCATGTGAGCGTCATTTGTTCTAGCCTTCATCATTCTTGTGAGCGGCATTTTGGATCCTTATCTATGCATGTCTTAATCTTTGTGTTGGTATCTAGCTCCCGAGATCGTGACCAAACAACTCTAGAGGAGGAAGAGGGCATTTCTTCTCATTTCTCTTTGTTTTCTTTATGTTTTGTTACAAATTTGGTTTTTATTTTTTCATCCACCTACTTGCTAACCAATTTGAGCCTTATTTCCCTTTCTTGACTTAGCCATATTAAAACCCTATCGGCCTATGTTCTACCGACCCTTGTAGTTAGTGAAGCATTGGCTTGTAAGGTTCGAGTTTGAGAGTGTTGATCTTGAGCAAGAAAGTTGTGTAATCAGTTCAAGTAAGGTTATGAAAGTTGGTTAAGAATATGCAAAAGGTTTGTGAAGAAGGTTGCAACACATGAAAACCAAGTGAAGTTAAAAAATAAAAAAAAAAAAAAAAAGAGTTAAAAAAGGAAAAAAAACAAAAAAGAGAAAAAAAGTGATGAAAAAAAAATGAAATGAAAAGGAAAAAAAATGATGAAAACAAAAGATGAAAGAAATGAAAAGGGATGAAGTAATGTTGTGAGGTTTGTATTGAAGGTTGTAATTTGAGGTTATGTTCAATTCTTAGGTTGTTATTGAGAGATGGCCACTCTTTTGCTTCACTTAGGATTTGCCACCAAAATTTTCAAATTGATTCCCAACCTTAACCCCTAGCCATGACATTACAACCCTATTTAAGACCCTTAAACTTGGAGGAGCTCGGTCAAAGACCGGTGGAGGGAGATAGATTTCAACCTATGGAGAGAGTATGCATAGTTGAGATGTCGGGATGACCTTATGATTCCACATAAAAATATCTTTTTCCGGTTCCCTCGAGGAATCATGAGGAGCTAGCTAGGGGATGACTTGAAACTAGTGGAGAGAACGTGGACCGTCTTGGTTGGGGCTAGGGCGGAAAGTGAAGTCATTAGTTCTCTATGCTTAGCTTAGGTTTGTCTCTTTCAACCCCGAGCATCTTATAACGTGTTTTCCCTCATTGAATTGAGAAAGGTGAGTATTCTTTGGTGCATGTCTTTTCGTTCGAGTTCAAATAGAGCATTTTCTACATAAGTGCTTAATTAGTTTTCCTTAACCCTTGTCATCTTATGTTTGTTGTGACTTTCTCTTTGTTTTGGCATTCCTTGCTCGAGGACTAGCAAGAGGCAAGTGTGGGGGAATTTGATGAGTGGCATTTATGTCACGATTAAGGTTCATTTTGATGGTCATTTTCCCACATTTGCGGCTTTTTTGCATCCTTTTCTTTGCACTTAGTTCCCTTTCCCTTTATGCATCTTCTTTCCTAGATTTTTCCCCTTTTTCTTACTCTTTACTTTGATTTCCATGCTTATGCTTTGTTGGAACCCTCGGAGTTTTCAAGAGGAGGAAGCTAAGCTCAAGAAAAGCTGAAGGAAGCAAGATTCAGAAGAGGTTCGGCCGAACCTCCTGAAGGTGTGGCCGAACCAGGGTGTGGTCGAACCTGCTTACTGGTCCGGCTGAACGTCGAGATAGTCAAGAAGCAATTTGGCAATTTTTCAGGAGTGGTCGAACCTCAGAAGTTCGACCAGACCAGGATCAGGGAGGTTCGACCGAACCTACCCATGGTTTGGCCGAACCTACCCTGTAGTCCGGCCGAACCTTCCCAGTGTTCGGTCGGACCACTCCTCTATTTCAGCTGGCTCTGCACGGACTATATAAGTCCCATTTTAGAACGTTTTGATGTAATTAGATAAACTTAGTTTTAATTTTCTACACAATTTTTAGCTTAATCTAGAGAGAGAAACACTATTAGTCTTCATTTGGTAGAGAGAGAAAGTGTGGATTTCTTCATTGATGAACTTGGATTTTGAAGAAGAAGCTTGTTTAATCTTTTGTAGATCTTCAACTTCAATTAATGAGAAATCTCTTACTCTTTCTCTTCACTTTTGCATTTAATTTTGCTTGTTTACTTTGATTTTCCTTCTTTGCTTATTAATCATGTTGATGCTTATTGATTTGATGATTGATATTGTTCTCAACGTGATTTGTGAGTAGTCTCTTAGCCAAGGGTGTGGGGATGGTGTAGTTGCTAATTGTTCATGCTTTAAATATTGAGATTAAGTTAATTGTGATTAAAATCTTTGCATGCTTGATATTCTTTGATCTTCTTGCAAGTGCACATTATTAGTTGATTAAAGGTGAATCTTTGCTAACAAGGAATGGAAGTTGACTTAGTTAAGGTTCATTTATATCGATTGTTCTTTGATTGCACCTCCCAATATATGGTTCTAGTGTGGAAACATAGAGGCTATGTTAGGAGAAACCGATTAACCCCGGAAGGCGGTTAGATTGAACCTTATATCGATATTCATGCATGTTTAGTTCACTATTGATTTTCTTTTATGTTATTGCATGATCAAGCGGCATCTACATCTACCCATCTTCCTTGGTGTTTAGTTATATTGATTTTAACTCGTTTTATCTTTAGTTTAATCTCTTAGTCATTCCTATCCTTTGTCCCGAGATAGCTTAAAGTCTAGTGATGAATGCGGTGTTTATGTGCTTCTCCCTGTGGTTCGACCCCTCTTCTTGCCATATACTTGTATTAGGATAAGTCGAGTGTTATAAATTGTATTTCATTTAGGTGTAGTTGTCTAACGACGCAATTATTCCTTTATCAATAGGCCAAAATAATCATATCTAAAACCTCTTCTAATCTAGACCTTTCTCACAAGTTCCTAACTGAACCTCCTACTCGATAGGACCCTATCCTACTCAATCTAAGTCCCTGACTTAGATTCACTCGGCAAGCCCAAAATGCTCACACACTATGATTCAACCTTGAAGCCTATATTTTGTATGCAATATTCTTAACACTCACCTAAACCAAAATAATAAAAACTCTTTGACTTCTAATATGTGACTGTAAAGCTACATATGTATAGGCGTCATATAAAGCGAGCCTACGTAAGAATGTTGTAAATATGCTTTGCACTCATAGAAAATGAGAATTGACATTATACGATTAGGGAAAAGGAAAGTAGGGAGCCGCCAACAAGTTTTTAAGGAACTTGTAAACCGTTCACGGATCATTATAAGGCATCCACGATAAGGGGCAATGATAAAAAAAAAACAATGATTGTCCTGTGAAGGTTACACCCCATTCATAATTCATGAGATTACTAACTCCATATTATTCGGAACCACAAAAGGAGGATCGGAGATGATGGTAAGAAGATTTTGGCCTCTACTTGATTCTTATAGCGAAAAGTATTCCTTCCGATCTCAATGGCATGCAAAAAAATTCAATTTGCACTAAATTAATGTTAGGCTAAACTGGTTAAATATTAATGCAACACATAATCCTAAAATATTGTGATCACTTGATTAGGCAACAAGCTTAAAAAGGAACCTAAACCGGTCGTCCAAATTATCTTATTAGTCGTGCTTTTCAATTACATATTCCCTTTAAACATGCAACATGGTGATCAACAATAAACAATAGAATGAAAATAAATATTAGAAGCAATTCAAGAATAAAGTCAACAATTAATATATGACAAATATAGTAAAATTCGTTAGAAAAATAATACGAACAAAAAGAACATGATTCCTTACTTGGATTTTATTTGCTTACAACTATAAAATAATAAATCTGTTAGTAACTTCAAGGAAAATAATAAACAATAATGGAAATTAAATTAAATTAAACTAGAGTTGATTTGGGGCAAAACCCTAAAACCATTCTACCTTTTAAGTGTAGAAGTACGGGTAAAGTACGGACTCCAGGGAGTGCTTAAGGGAAGTATTGTGAGAGAAGAGGGTAGGCAAGTGTTTAGGATAGGGCATAAGAGAGAAAGAGAATGATTTTTGGTACCTTAAAACTAAGGAAATCAGCCTCGTATTTATAGAAGAAATAAGTAGGGTGAAGCACGAAACCCTAGAAATGAAAAGGCGCCGCGGAGAAACCCTAAGCAAACTCCATGACACGGTGCCCTGTGCCGTGGCACGACAGAAAATGCCATCATGTAGTATGTCTGTCGTGACACGCTATTCAGCTTTTCCTTTAAATCGTCCAGATTCATTTAATTCTTAATAATTAAGTACGTGGTATTTAGGTGCCATTTCAGAACTTTAGGCTTATTTAGACTTAGGGTTATATTATTTATTAATTGGGCTAAATTAATAAATAACACGAAATGAATTAAAAAGGATTTGGGCTAAAAAGTGAGTTGGACTATGCTTTGACTAAACATTAGGATTGATCTGTTAACTGCTTTATAAGCTGTGTTTCACTGAACATGGATTTGAAGCACTTCTGATATTAAATACTCGACACGCCCAATAATGGCGGTGAAAGGTTGTTCATCATCGGGTTTGGTTTTCGGGGGGCATTTTTAGGTGTCTACAGAATCCTCCACTTTGACTAAGTTTGTAGAAACGTCAGTTTCGAAAAACGAGAATCAAAGTATTTGACAGAGACGGAGAATGATTTAAGACGTTCTGCAATCCTAAATCACTCTATATACGCCAATACCTGTAGAAAAAGCATTAGTTCCACAGATCAAAGAATGAAGAGATAGAGTGCGTAACTGACACCAATGCATCGGTGGAAAATATGTTTTGGTAGTTTTCCACGCCTCGAAAAATCTACCAGATGATAATTTTACACGCCTCGGGAATGATGTTAGATGATATTTTTCCACGCCTTGGGAAGATTGATGTGAGTTAGTTTCCACGCCTCGGGAACAAAATCGTTGACTTATATGCCTCGAGATGTATACAACGACCGACCATTTTCCACGCCTCGGGAAAAGCTTGTCTGATAATGAGATAGTTTCCTCACCTCGGGAACTCTATCGTGAGTTCTTACGCCTTGAGTAACTCACAAGTAAAATTACATGCAACTAGAATAACACTAAATGTCCACGCCTTGAGACATAATCGCTGGATGCTTGATGAATGGTTGTTGATGATTGTTTGATTGTACCCGAACAGTGATTGCAGTATGTTTTGTTGACGATTAGATCTTCAAGCCGAGTATATTCGACCGTATTAAGTGCTTGAAATAATTGAAATATGACTTTGATACTTGCTGTTTTCGATGAGGAAATAACTGCCAAAATGTTGTAGAAAGCTGTTCAAACCGGTCAAAGTATGCCAGGAATATTTGCTGAAAGATTCTTGAACAATTAAGGACACACACGTCTGCCACATCACGCTGCAAGATGCCGTGACACGGTAGATTACGTCGTTACGCGGCATTGCGTGTCGTCAGCGGTGTGCTTGTCGTGTCACGACATTTTTTCTTTTGTTTAAAATTTGAACCACACGTGATTTATTTTCATTTCATTGTCGTTGTTCGAGTCTTCCGCCTTCGCTGCTGCTGTCTTCGAGCCGTTCTTACTCAAATATTCACCAATTTTACTCAAATATTTTGCAAAACTTCTCATTTTCACATTTCTACACAAATCCATGTGAGTTTATTCGACTTTTGCTTTGAATTTTGCTGCAAATATGTTACTTTCGTTTAAAACCCTTGAAAAATCGAATTTGGGGGTTTTCGATTTTGAGCTTTTGTGTTAAAATTTTTGCCATGATTTTTTCGTATATGCATCTGTGTTGATTTGCGAGCAGTTTGAGACCTGCTTGATTTGGTGAAGAAATGAAAAAATCACCATTTTTGGGTACTACTTGTACGTGAATGGTATTCTACAAGTTATTCTCGTTGTTTGGCTATTGAAATGATAATGTGATTGTTATAGATCTTGTAAAATATGGTTTGATGTTAAGATCTTTTGTTTTTGTGAAATTTTGAAACATGCTCTGTTTTGTAAATGTATTACATTTTCATGGACAACATAGTATCATGCCGCTAGGAGAACTGTAGTATTAGTTTGTTATAGAGAAACTAAGTACTAGAAATGACTTTATTATTTTTATAATTTTTTAGCCTTGAGGTAAAAATTTTGCGTATAACAGGAAATGCAACTTTAGGTAGCCCCTAAGCTGTTTTGAGTAAATGACTAAATAACTCAGGGGATGATGCTAAGTATTTAGATTTCATCTTTTTGAATAAAATAGTATGCTTAGATGACGAGACCCGAGACTGAGATGTTTCTGCTCGTGGCCAGCGTCAGGCATTGTAAGAGGATACTCTCTCAGTACTTGAGGAGGAGGACGAGACTTTGCAGCTTGATTCCTGACCTTCTACGACCAGTAGTAGGTGGACTCCACCGGCGTGGACACCAGTCTAGGCAATTTCTAATCAACGATTTCAGGATTTTACAGTCCCCGAGGCTGCGATTCGATTGTCGTTCGAGCCTTGTTAGACTACATCTAGGATATTACCAACACCATTCACTTTTCTTAGGGGGAGATGACAATGACCCCACTTGACTTCAGTATTATTAGCGGCCTGCGCTATCTTGCTCGACGCGTTCAGCAGATACCTGACCTCACTTGGGGTTTGAATGATGTGACGGATATGTTAGGCCCTGTCGTTCACTATATTAGGACTTAGCCGGTACCTCGGAGTGGTTCCCGGAGTGGCGGACAGAGCTCGCATTTGTTCTTGCTCATGGCTTCGACATTGCAAAGATGACACCTAAGCAGCGAGTGCGGATTTTTATCTTAATCTTCATCTCTATGACTCTTTCTCCTAATAAGAGTTCCTACGTACTTCTCTGTTACTTGTCGTCTCTGGCCAAGATCGCTGAGATTGGCTCCTTTAGCTGGGCCAGTCTGGGATATGCTGATTTACTTTCGTCACTGTGTCTAGCCCCTCCACGGTGTCGGGGAGTGACTCGCGACTTTCCTATTGGTGCCAGCTAGCGCGAGCGGGGCGAGCCTCGTGTGGAGTTAGTTCCAAGTCTTCAAGGGTTTATGCATCGGAGTGCCTCTACTGTTGGCATAAGGATCGACTTTACAGTGTATTATCCTAGTAATGATGCTGCTTCTTGGCTTTCACCATATTCTTTCATCCTTTTTAGATTCCGGTCAAGATCCAGTACTGACCTTGGCTTAACCTTGTAGATTTTCTTGAGGCTTTGGATCTCTCAACGCACCATGCCGTAATCTTTGGTACATCACGTCCTGTTTGGTACTTAGGGGAACAAGTGGTCCGTCAGCACAACGTGAACCGTTTTGTGGTGCCACTACCTCCACCTGCGTCGATGTTGCACACGCCTTCGCCAGAGGCGCTTGTGAGCAGAGCAGATCGCCTTCAGATTTCCTAGAGAGAACTCGTGCGTATGGATGTTGATTACTCTCACGATTGCTTTCTTACTTGGCCCCACCACCACGTCTTCCTTAGGTTTGACTTTCGAAAATGTTTTTGTTGTAATCCTATTTAAACTGTCGAATAACTTGATTATTCGATCATGTTTTAGGTGACTGCTCGTCATAGGGGAGACTTGAGATCCCATCCCAGTCGGTCTGTTACCCGGGGCCGATCGGTATGGTCGAGGAGCATATCGCCGACGCACTAGAGGGTTATCGATAGGCGCAAGAGTTTGTTCTTGAGGAGTAAGATCCGGTAAGCTTTCAGATGCTGCTTTCACTCTTCTTACTATAGCTTGTTCTGAATTAATGTTTTTGCTTTCAGGTCACGCATTCGGATGTGATGGGCATGATAAAGCTTATTAATGCTATAAAATTTGCATCATCAAGCTGCGATGCGGTGTGAGTTGTTGGAGTAGTCTCGACGACGTTTGTCAGGTATGTTTGCCTTTTAAAAGCGACGGGGGTCTTGCTCGCGTTCGAGGCATGGAGGCTTGGGCGAGGGATAGCCTAGTCACCGCAGACAATCACCTAAGATTTGGCAGCATTCTCAGGCCTAGTGGATGTAGCCTCAACCTTCTCAGCCGTTTTAGCCTTCACATCCTAAGCTTAGGCCAGTCATTTCTCTTGCGGAGCTAGGTCTACATCATCCATTTTAGCAACGTTTGGTTTATCAAATTCCCCTCCGATTAGCATTTCTATCATGAATGTGTGTGGATCCTAAATCCCTAATGCTTGTGATATTGAATTTCTATATTCTTTAGTTGTTTGAGACCTAGTTATACTTCCTACTTCTCCTTACTCTTCGAAATAGCTTGACCTTAGGCTACAACAATCTTCCCCCCATTCCACGTGGTTCGGCCCTCGACTTGCCCTATAGTTTGTCTAGGATTGGTTGAGTGTTTATAAATTTTGTTGATAAGGTTTTAAGCATTGACGACGTGTTTAGATCTGAAAGGAATAGTGTCCTTCGAACAAGTATATTATTCTGATAGAGGGTTCGGAATTATTAGAAAGCTAATTATTCAGTGAGGTCAAGTGATCGGAATGCCTGGGTGGAGGCCGCTTCCGATCAGTAATATTAATGTATAATTAATATTACAGCTTAATCTTGACTGAACCCTTCGGGTCACACACAAGCAACTCACGAACCGATGCCATGAATTAATTAGGAAGGAATTAATGAGTCGCTTGAGTATTGTGAACAAAGACATCGGATTCCGAACTTAGAGCGTTGGAACTGAATCTTAAAAGTCGAGCAAAAATTTAGGAATTGACGAGATGGGAAATTCCTTCAAGTAATAAGTAAAAACCCTAGCCGCGCAAAAGGCTAGGGAAACACACCAAATAGATGTGGCGGCACGACAACTGGCAGCGTGCCACGTTAGCAGCCACCAAGTGGCAACGCACCACGTGGCAGTGTGCCACGTTGGCAATGCCATGTGGCACCAGGCCGCGGACCCGGGTGGCGGGTTATGGACGTGGGCCAAAAGGTGGCGGCCCAACCAAACCAACTTGGGGCTCAAGGTTGGGTGCCACATGGTTAGATCACAAAGCATGTGAGTTGCCTTGGGGAGCAAGTGAGGAAGTGGTCCTCACCTAACCATGTGACACTTGTTACTTTGTTATTCCTTGGTTTATTTAACTAAGGATTGAATTCAACATTCTTTCTATGTGGGATCTTTTTGTTAAAAAGTCCCACATTGAAAGATGAGTGGAATTCATAAAGAAGTACTCCTTATAAATAGCCAAGGCATACCTTGGGATTGTTTACTTGAGTAAGGTGTTGAAAAAGGCATCTCCATGGAGAAAACCTTTGAACATATATAATTATTCGGGTTTAGGCCGGCTTAGCTAAACCCTAAGCATTGGACCATTTTCGAGGATCGAGTTGCGGGTGGACTTCCATTGGAGGTTCTCGTGCGAGCGAGAGTTAGAGCTTTCGAAGTAAGAGCTCTTTTAGTGAGCGAAGCACGCGCCAAAGGTATTAATCTCTTTCTTAATCTTGTTGTTTAAGTTAATTATGCTTTATGATTATATTTATTGTGAGTGTGGTCTTGGTTCGGGTTTTCTTCCGCGGTGAGTCTGACTCATCGAAACCCAACAGCGGTATCGGAGCCTTGCTCATTTATTTTTATAATCATACTTTTCAAGGTGTTTTTTATGGCTTAATTTTTCTAGTTTTAAGTTGCTAATTAGATTAGTAGGTCGGACTTATTAATTTTAAGCTCGTATTAAAGCTGTCTTCAGCCCAGAACCTAGATTTTTGCCCAAAAATAGTGAATTTTGGGTGGAAAGGTATTCTGGAAATGGTTGTACCTTTTTAGGACTGTGTTTTTAGCCAAAAAACGACTAAAAATGCCGTTTTTGAGGGATTTATTGTTTTGACGAAAAATTTTAAGTCTTTCTAACCTTGAATCTTAATGGCATATTTATGGTGGTTATGTATTTGGTTCTTTCCTTAATGTTTCTGCATTTTAAACCTCTTTAAGCATAGTTACTTTGTAGTAATTGGTGCTTGAAAGATTTGTTTATATTTTCACATAATTGCAAATTCATTGCATTAAGTGTGAAAAATTTATTATTTGAGGCTTCTAAGTACTAAAAATCCAATCTTTAATTGTTTTAAGTGGTTGGAACTTTGAGTTGCTAAATTCCATGAATTTTTTGTTGAACTTTTGATTTAATCATGTATTAAGTTGATTGGAATCATAAAGTTTGAATCTTGTGATAGAAATTTGATTTATCTTCATGTGGAAGATATAATTTTTCAAGGATTCACAAGTTAAAGTTGGAATCTTTATTTGAATATTTGTGTTCATAATTCCAACCCTCCTTTATTTTGTCAAAATCTCATGATTAATTTAAATTAATTAAATTAATAATGAGTTATTACCTTTGTTCATTTTGTTGCACCATGTTAAACCAATTTTATTAAAGAATGGTTCTTGGAAATAATTTTGGTGGTAAAAGGGGAGCGCGTCGAATCGCTGAAAGCTGTTCGCCTTTTGAATAAAACAAAGTGTGCACCTTGATGAATTTTTATTTAAGTTGGACTTGTAATAATTTTTCATTTTTGGCTCATTTTATTAATTCTAAAATTAATTTGGAATTAATTATTTAGTCACGCAAAATTTGGGTTAAAAACCCGGGGATATTGCATGGAAATCGAGGGCAAAGCATCCTTTGACGAGCCGGGCTGCATAGCAGCCCGCATGTGGCTGCCAAGGAGCTGCCTTGAGGAGGTGCAGCCCTGTGCGTGGCTCGGCTATTGTGTTGCTGGGCATGCTATATATGTATGTATGCATGTTGGTGCTTGATAGGGGTTAGTGTACGTGGACATTGATTGCGAAGCAATGTGGTACAATGAGCACTCCAAGTCTTGGTGCTAGGCCTCGGTTTTGAGCGACATTGGCAAAATTTAATTTTGACAAAATTTTGGGTTAACCGACTTAATTAATTGGATTAATTAAGATGGATGCGGAATTTAGTGGGAGTTTCAATTTTCATTGCGCTAAATTAAATAATCGGTTAAACAACTTTGACTAGTTTTAATTAGGCATGTTAATTGGATTAACGACCTAAATTAGTTACTAGTTTATGCGTGTTTTATACATTGTTACTTGTTTATCATTGTAAAATGCATGGGCCATTCACAAATAGTGAATGGATGAATGGAATATATATTCTCTCACAAGTTTTATGAAATGGCAACTAGTGGGGCCCGATTAGGATAGAAAATACGGACTGCGATCCGTGATGTATTTTTGTAAATCTAAATAGGTCTGCGAACCGTTGAGTATTTTTGTACCTTAATATTTAGATTAGTCCTAATCGTAGATAATAGTATTTGCATAATTATGGTCATGTCTTGAAGACGGAGTTTCTTAGAAGACGAAGCCATGAAGTTGCAAAAGCCGTCCCTTGAAGACTTGAAGACTCAAGGGGTCATGCTAGCTACCAAATGCATCTTTATTTATGTTTTCGATATATATATTTATGATTATATATGTGTGATTTATATGTTAGATGCATGTTTAGGATTTCGAGTGTTGGGATGATTAATTAAGTTCACTTAAATCAACCAACATAGAAACCCTAAGTCCCTAAAATATTGAGTAAAACTTGCCATTCCAAAACAACACTTATCGACCTATTGAGAATAGTGATGGGCTATGCCAAAGAGAGGCATAACTATTATTCCCTAGGATACGTAAGGTATGATGATGGGTTTGCCAAAGCAAGACATCGCATACATGTTGGTTTTGGTTATACTCAACGATATGAGTGATGGAGTCCTAACATGTCGGGCAAAGTGGATAAGTTGTTGAGAGAGCATTAGATGCGACAATTTATCCAACCAAGAGTGGCTTGGAGCCATTAGCAAAGAGTTTCTTACCTTAGAAGATTGAGTGTTAAGACAAGCCAAAGCATGCTTAACCACACATTGTTTCTTTGGATCTTGGAATCGCCTTATTCTCGCCAAATGGGGACAAATTTAATGCGTGGATAAGACGTTTAATAAGATTGAAATTTTGCATGAATGCTTTTAAATTTCAAACTTATTATGTTATTTTCTTGATAAATGGTTATACTTTGCACTTATATTTGTAGAATTCCAAATCAAACTATATTATTTTCCATGATTGGTAAAGGAAATTTTTGAGAATAGTTCTCAAAGAAAGGAAAGGCATTTCTAAAATGCAATTCTCATAAATGACTTTTATAAGTCCGAAAGGACGGTTGGACATCATGTATTCAAAATACTAGGTAGTTTTGATAAACATGAAGTATTGAGTTGGAAACTCAAAATTGTCAATACTTGACAACCAACATATCTTTTCGCTTTATACGCTGGTGAGTACAACTCATTGATGTATTAATTCAAGTATGAATTAAAGGAAAAGATGGAACTTTGTTATATGGCGCATTAAATGCTTAATTATGCCTAACAAAGTATAAAAGTCAAAGACTCTTAAAGAAATGATTCTGAAAGATTATGAGATAAAGTATGATAAGAATTATAGGACACGAGGAACAAAGAAAAGGAATAAGATTCCATTTCTGCTAAAGAGTTCATGTTATTTTAATTAACATAGCAAGTTATTATCTTCATACGTATCAGATACTGCTTAAGTATTACACTTTGAAAGTGACCTCAATCTATTGAAGATAAGGTAAGTTATTGACTTACAAGCTTAGAATGAAGCATGAAGAGCTACATCAGTTGTAAGGTCGTATGCTTTGTTTAAAGACCTTTTAAGCTAAGGCTGGATCAAATAAATAGTTATTGTGTTCCATAATCAGCAAACAATCCATTAACACACGAAAAGACTCACATTCAAAGTAAAGAGCAATAGTTGCGAATTTATTTGAATGGCATGGTTGTCTAAACCATGAGTCAAGAATGCTTGATTATAAACAAACATTTCCCTATCATGAAAACTCAAGTCCAAATCATAGACATGATTTGTGTTCCGGAAATCTTTAGCAATAACAAGAACGTACTAAAGGCTATATAGACTCTTGACAGTTGATCGATTCGGAATCGTTCTAAGACAAGCATGTCTTGAGCCAAGCGTGACCATCACAAAGTTATGAAATTGAAATTTTCATAAATAACTCCTCAAAGAACATAGTGTGTCTTTACGGAGACCTCGATACCTTTTAAAAATGACTCGAACAATGATGGATCACATCCCTTCCTATAAAGTTCTTAAAGATTTGCACAAATGACTAATGTTACACTAAACAAAATTTCGGAGCTAAGAAAGGACACGATATTCAACTATGAATAGAGTTAACTTCTAAACTTCTTTTCAAGTATATGTCTAAAACTCTTAGCCTCGGTGGGAGCTCACTAGCTCAGTGGGAGCTCACTAGCTCAGTGGGAGCTAAGTGACTCAGTGGGAGCTCACCGGCTTAGCAATAGCTAGGTGGTTCAGTTGGAGTTTAATGGCTCATTAAAGGCAAAGATAGCTCAAGTGGGAGCTAACCGTTTGTTTCACAACGAACTTTTACCCAAAGACAATATACATGTCTCTTTGTAAGCATTCAAGTGAGACTACAAGCATTACCTCCACAACCTAAATGAAAACAAAATATTTGTTGCTCTAAGTGGTGGCTTTCTAGAAAGTAACACATTTCCAAAACGACAAGTGGGAGGAAAATGAACTCGATGACTATCGAGCTTAGCAACAAACTAGAACTGAGAATCTCGGAAGACTCAAAAGGGCTTCATGAGAATGATTGATCAAGAATACTCGAAAGGACTTTACAAGTGCCTTAAAAGAGAATTCATTACTCACAAAACTACTGATAAGTTGGAGTAAGATCAACATAATCAAAGGGCTTTGGAAGCGCCTTGAAACTCAGTGTTTGATGCAATAACCCCGTATAGGTATAGAATTCACCAAAGTTTTGGATTGAATCCTATAAATTTTCTATTAAGTTTGAAATAAACCTAAGACTTACAAGCATACTATTTACTATTAGATAGTAAGGGAATAATGCCTTGTGAGATAGCTACGACAAATCCAAATTCCAAATAATGGTTAGAGGCCATAAGATCTGAAATAGACTCCATGTTTGAAAATCATGTTTAAAACTTGATTAATTTGCATGAGGGGTGAAAGACCCATCGATCGCAAATAAGTTTTCAAGGAGAAAACTAACAAATATGGAAATGTATATGCATACGTAGCTAGATTGGTTGAAAAGGATATAATTAAATTCACGGAATTGATTTTAATAAAAACCTATTCACCAATCGGAATGCTCAAGTCTTTTCGTGGTTATTCTAGCAAAATTGCACATATGAAATATGGCAAAATAGATACTAAAACTACCTTTCTAAAATAGGATTTTGGAAGTGACCATGAAAATAGTCTAAGGGTTTTGAAAATCTAAATAATGCTAGATTTGAAAGCAAGCTCAAGAAATCCATTATGGGATTGAAGGAAGCATTGTATAAAGGAATTGGAACGTGTTTTCTCATAATGTTAATAAAAGGATTGGCTTATGAAGAAACATAGAAATTCTTATGAATAAGAAGTTTAGTGGGAGCAAGAGTCGATCTTGTAAGGTCCAACAAGAAGTTTACGAACTCTCTTGTAAATTAACTATCAAATGCCAAATGCTTAGATTTGAAAGTATTTTTGACAATGGACCAAGAAAAGGACGATACTTAGTAAATATTGGGTATTAAGATCTATTGTATAGACTTAATAAAATGTTTGAACGTGTAAAGGAATTTACCGTGTTAAACATGAATTGAAGGACTTTGAAAGACTTTCGACCCATATGCATAAAACTAAGTAAATGTTTGAACTAACTATGAGCTAGGCTAAATACTAAGTCAAACAAGAAAGACTTTAGTAGAGACTTTGAACCATATCACATAGCAAACAGTTTAGCAAGACTCAGTGAAACTGGATGAGCTAAAATGTAACATGGGTGGAAAAAAGATTGAGAATCATTCTATAATTAAATCCATCATGTATGCTATGATATGGAATCGTCACACGACTTACTTGCTTAGAGAATGTGAAGTATGTATATAGTATCAATCAACCTGAATCTGTGTAATAGATCATTAGATTATGACCAAGAACATCCAATGTACTTGGATAAGTAACAGAATGAGTTCTTGACTTGTGGAAACAAATAAAATTTGAGAATTGATGTTGCAAGCACAAACCTTAACAAGGAAGCCGTTTATAAGCACGAGCTAACAATAAGTCGTTGCTTGAGAATGGTAACATGGACATGCATCCATGTGTAATGTGCGGGAATTTAAGGTAACTTTCCATGATCACAAGTGATTAGGGTATCCCAAATCATTGTGAGCCATTTGGATTAAAACCCAAGCAAAACATCATTAGGAAGTCTACTAAAATATATGTTGCTAATATTGCTGCCTAAAGGCAATAATAAAGAAGATGTTCTATGGAAAGTTTGTTGTTGAACGTTAATGATTGTAGGTTGTCAAGTTAAAGATCTCAATCATGAAAATGAGTGGGAGCCATCACTTGGATAATAAATCCAAAATCACATATAATCCATGACACTCTCAAAATTTATCATCTTATTATGAAAATGATCAGTAATGAAGATGCTAAGATTAGCAAAGTAATTATAACTAAACTTATGCAATAAGTGAACGACAACATTCATAATTGCACGAAAGAAATCAAGTATATTAAATATGGGTGTGATTTCTATAAATGTTTTATAAAGAGTGTTACTCTTAAAACATTTAGAAATACCATTTATCATAAGATGAACCACTCAGGTTTTGGACTAATTTAAAATTTCATGCAATTTTATCACTCCGTTTGCTATTTAATTATGGTTGAGGATTAAATAATGAGTCCATTCAATTATGAGAATATTAAAAATAGGGTATCAAGACCAGTCTTGATAAGGAAACACCTATTAAGTGAACATTGAATATTATAATCGAGAATTATCCCTAATCGAGGTCATTTAAACGATGGACGATTAATGACCACTTGAGATTTGTGTGTAGTTTGATTTATAGCACCGCTTCTTATGCTACAAGGACATGATTGTCATAAATCATTTGCACAAGTATTGGTTTAGAACCATACTTGATCGACCTATGACAATACTTTAAGAGATTTAAAAATCGTCAAAAGTATACTTCTCATTATGGCTATCGGAACCTATTTCCTCGACTATTAGTATTGTGAGTTCTCTTGTTTGAGTACTAGTCCGCTTTGATGTTGTCAAATGCTGCCGTAAAAGGGGATTATAACGGAAATACTCGGGCGGCTAGGTCCTCTCAGTAAGAGAAGCTACATTACAAGACTGGGAATGTTCCCCTACTAAAATAGGGAAGATGTCTTTGTTGTTTACAAGGCCTCTCGAAAAGCGAGACTGTAAAATGCATGGTCATGCTCGGATGGATTTTAGAAATCATCTGTTTATTGACAGTCGGACTCGGGATCGAGAAACACTTCTGGACATAATAAGGATGACGAATAAATCTTACCTTATAGTTCATAAAGAGACATTAAGTGACATAGGAAAAAGGCTATACACTAAAAGCGCACTTGTCTGGAAGCACAAGTGAGAGATTGAAAGGAATGGTGTCCTTCGAACAAGTGTATTATTCCGATAGAGGGTTCAGAATTATTAGAAAGCTAATTATTCAGTGAGGTTAAGTGATCGGAATGCCTGGGTAGAGGCTGCTTCCGATCAGTAATATTAATGTATAATTAATATTACAGCTTAATATTGACTGAACCCTTCGGGTCACACCCAAGAAACTAACGGACCAATGCGATGAATTAATTCAGAAGGAATTAATGAGTCGCCCGAGTATTGTGAACAAAGACATCGGATTCCGAGCTTAGAGCGTCAAAACCGAATCTTAAAAGTCGAGCAAAAATTTAGGAATTGGCGAGACGGGAAAATGCTTCAACTAACAAGTAAAAACCCTAGCCGCGCGAAAGGCTAGGGAAGCGCGCCAAATGGAAGTGTGCCACATGGCAGTGCCATGCGGCAGCCACCAAGGTGGCAGCGTGCCACATGGCGGCGCGCCAAGGTGGTGACGTGCCACGTTGGCAATGCCATGTGGCAGCGGGCCGCGGACCCGGGTGGCGGGTCATGGACGCGGGCCAAAAGGTGGCGGCCCAACCGAACCAAACTTGGGGCTCAAGGTTGGGTGCCACATGGTTAGATCACAATGCATGTGAGTTGCCTTAGGGAGCAAGTGAGGAAGTGTTTCTCACCTAACCATGTTACACTTGTTACTTTGTTATTTTTGGTTTATTTAACTAAGCATTGAATTCAACATTCTTTCTATATGGGATCTTTTTGTGAAAAAGTCCCACATTGAAAGATGAGTGGAATTCATAAGGAAGTACTCCTTATAAATAGCCAAGGCATACCTTGGGATTGTTTACTTGAGTAAGGTGTTGAAAAAGGCATCTCTGTTGAGAAAACCTTTGAACACATATAATTACTCGGGTTTAGGTCGGGCTTAGCTAACCCCTAAGCATTGGACCATTTTCGGGGGTCGAGTTGCGGGTGGACTTCCGTTGGAGGTTCTCGTGCAAGCGAGACTTAGAGCTTTCGAAGTAAGAGCTCTTTTAGTGAGTGAAGCATGAGCCAAAGGTATTAATCTCTTTCTTAATCTTGTTGTTTAAGTTAATTACGCTTTATGATTATATTTATTGTGAGTGTGGTCTTGGCTCGGGTTTTCTTCTACGGTGAGTCGGACTCATCGAAACCCAATAAGATCCTCTATCACATTCTCCAGCTCCTTGTTGGAAATTCGTAGGAAAAGTTCTCATAGAACTTGTTGTCTTAAACGCAGACCAAGTAAATCTTCTCAACTTGGTTTCAAGCTCCCGTTAGATAGAGAACTTAGTTAGTTCCATTGAGGAATTCTTCTTTAACTTTCTTTAACTATCCTTAGGATCTCCTTGAGTATTCATAGTCAGGTTACTCTTCCACTTCCAAAGTAAACTTCTCATGTTCTAGTTAAACACTTAGAGAATTCATTAATTGAATTTTTCTTTTATTCATTATCATCAAAACTCTTAAGCTTCAAC
Organism: Chenopodium album; assembly: GCF_948465745.1. Lineage (NCBI taxonomy): Eukaryota > Viridiplantae > Streptophyta > Magnoliopsida > Caryophyllales > Amaranthaceae > Chenopodium > Chenopodium album. Next base: position 49,802,090 of record NC_137843.1, read on the forward strand.
AAGGTAAGATGAACCTATGTCCGGTTTGGGCTCAATTTAGAATTTTGGCAATAATTTATTCGTTTTAAATTATATTTGGGCTTATAATATATCGTTGGAAAGTTCTTTTCAAGCCCCATTCAACTAAATAATTATTGGACCAGGTTTACGGACCAAAATAATCCGGTTTGGATATTTTTTATGAGTTGGACAATAAATGAATGATTTTAAGGACACGAAATGAATAATTTTGTGTTTAAATGCTTGAAATGAATGATTTTGGATTAAAAACATTTTAGGTAAGTTTAAGGACATGGTCAAAGATTAAGGGTAGTTCACGAGACTCTTCAACTCTTCACCTAACTCTATAATCAAAGACGTGAAAGGTACTCATCAATAGGCTTGGTTTTAGGGGAGACACAATCAGGTGTCTACACACATATATGTGCGAAGTTCGACTGGATTTATAATAGATGTGTAGGAAACCTCACATCGCAGTGCGACCATATTCATATTCAAGCATGATCATGTTAATGATTTCCAATACTAATCTCTATCCATCTTGAGCTATATATACTTAGGGGTTGAACCCACATTAGTTAGCCTACCCAACCTAAGAATAACCATCTTTTAAATCTTCTCAAGTCATTTTATTTCATAACCATAGCTATTGTAGCCTGCGCTAAGTGCCAGAACACTTTTACATACGTCATATTTCACAAATACATACATATATAGCCATGTAATAGTTCCCTTAGGAACTTTATCATGAAGTCTTAGTTTAAATTTAAGCTTCATTAACTTTCAAGTATTTTATCAACATAAGTTATAACCTTTTCGATGCATCAAAGGACATGTATACTTGACCTCCTGTCCTAAGTCAGACACAAAAAAAAATCGGGTATTTTACGATAGTTTAAGAACAACAATCTAACAGTTAGCTTACGACGACTTTAAATAGTGGCATCTAATAACGGTTTTACATCATAATTTTTTTTTATTGTGATGGTTTTTAGTCGTTGTAGCTAATTTAGTTTTTTTTTTAAAATTATTTTTGTCATCTATGTTTCTAGAAAAAATTTCAGATATTCCTACGACAGTTTATTGGTTAAAAATCATCACAAATTTGCGACGACCTATAAACCGTCATAAAATTATGATGGCTTATGAAAAAAGTCGTAACTTATAAATTTTATGACAGTTTTATTGGTCATCGTAGAAACACTTTCATAATTTGAACGGTTTTTACTAGTAACAAACATAATCACCATTTTCATTCAAGACAAATTGTGGTCATCATTCAGCCTTTACACAATTAGCAATACGTCAGCATGATTTAACTCACTCGGAGTTAATCATTCTCGACTTATTTCTCTTCCATCTCTCATTTCTTTTATTACTTCATTTTGGTGAAGTCTCAATAATTTTTCCTATTTTTTTTATCACTAGTCGTTGGAGCACGCGCGATGCACATGCTCCCCCGACGGCAAGATAAGTGAACTTCGTGGTTGTGTTCGGTTATTGTGATATTCGTGATTGTTTTCGGTTATTGTGATATTCGTGCTTGTGTTCGAGTTTTTTAATAGCAATGATACACATAAATTTGTAAGTATTAACAAGCTAGGAGTGGTGATAAAGTTTCTATGGGGATAAATCTATGGAAAAACAATTGTTATAAGTGAATTTATCTAAAATTTATTATAATTTTATTTTATTTTTTTTAAAAAAAATTATACTAATGTTTTATATATTATTTTATTCTATACTATAGTTAAGGTTGAACATTTTATTCTTTATGTCCTACAAATTAGTTAACATTTTTCTACTTGTCTTTCTATATACATTTTATTCTAAAGGTGCTACAAATTAGCTAACATTTCCTCTCGACATTGCCTTCTCTATCTATATCTTGTTCTCCCTCCGATCCCTTCTCTATCTCACTCCTAGCCCTTTTCTTTATTTCCCAAAATTCTCCTTCTCCTTGCTCTTTTTTTGTGGATTCATAGTTGTAAGCTCTCTCTCTCTTGGAAATACTACAAATTTTACAAATTCAAGTTTCGCAAATTTGAGAATATCTAAGTTAAAAAAAATTATCCTTGCAAAATACTTTGATGGTTTTACAAATTTTAGTCAACACCAGCTTTTTAATGTCAAATCCTCTTCTCCATATGTAGAACAATTGTACAATATTAGACTTTTCAAAATTTAGAAAGTTTTCTTTATATATTCCACAATTACATTGAAGATGATTTCTTGTATATCTTCTTGTTATAAGGATGGTTTCCTCCGTCTTTGTCTAGAATCTCCCCTTTTAATATTTTTCTAACCTCTGTATGTAAATATTGTTGATCTTACAGCAACCACAGTTTAATTATCAATAGAAATTGTAATAACACTAATTCATTTAACAATATGCAAAACAATAACTATCAAAATGTTGGGCATGTATTCTAATAATGCAAGAGTACATATATGCGCCAAGTATAGACAAATTGTTGGAAACTAAGAATCTCATGATATATTGATATCTGTACATACAATGATACAAGTAATGTAATGAACAAAATTGTGTGAAAAAAAAATTTAAAAAAAAAAAAAAAAAAAATAAGAGTACCTAGGAGATGAAAACTCAAAGAAATCAAAAGGACAAAAAAAATTACCAGTAAACCAATGAAACAGAGAGTTCTAAGTTTGTGAGCAGAAAGTGATGAAAACTTGAACTCGTACATGTGATTCAGAGCTGAGTAGCATGGTTGTGAACTTTGAATGGGGCTCATCTTTGGCTCTTTGATGATTGTTTCCTCTCAACTCCATTTGTGTTCAGGTAAATCTTTGATGTACCTCTGTCATTCTCTCTTTGATTATAAATGACACATCAAAGCAATCTAGAGGAGTCAATCCTAAACCCAAACTTAAAATCTTCTTATTATTATCCTGTGACTCCTATCACCATCCTCATCCCTCTATTTTCATTCACAGGTTCTGGATTATCCACACAACCAACAAATTACCATTATAGTGAAGCAGGCAAAGATCAAAATTGAATATAAAATTGAATTATACCTTTCCAGTGAGAAATTCTTCGAAAAAAGCTAAAACCCAGAAGAATATGATAAAGAACAAGTTTGTTCTGCAAGAAAATTGAGGAAATTCGAAGACATTGTAGTAAAAGAAGTAAGAATAAGAGGAAAATGAAGATAAAAAGTGTAGAATATAAATGAAAAATTACAGTTTGTTAATTGTTATTATTAAAAGATAATGAAGCTTTAGCTACATGTGTTTCTCTTTTACAAGCTTGACTTGAAAGGTTAGGCATATATTATTATAAATCAAATTCCGCCAAAGAGATAATGCTTTGGGGAAACAGACTCATACAAACAAGTTGCGAAACATTAAATGTATCCCACCGAGCTACAAGATGGGCTACCGAGTTGCCTACCCTTCTCACATGTGACGAAATAATAACATCAAACATACTTGACATACTCCTACTATTATCATAAATTAGGTAAATTGGAGAGTAGCCTATGAAGCTGTTATCAATCTACTGAAATACCTTAGCAATCCAGATGTTCAAGATGCCCAACTTATGTGCAATTTTCATTTTAAAACGCACCGCTTCAGTTGCCTCCACCTCTGATTACGCAGCCACCCTTCGAACAATAGCCCACAGCAGCTGCCCAAGTTCATCCCGAGCAACCGCACCAAGACCTACATATTGAGCCGTGATGTGTGCATCACCAAGACCTACGTACAATAAATCCAAATATTCCTATTAAAACTGCAGAAATCCATAACCATTACTTTTTTGGCTTTCCTTTCAATAAAATGAATCATTCTAAAAAATTTTAAAAAAATTGCTTTGCACATTCTTAGCCATAAGGCCCATAAACAACTCAAAAGAGGAATTTACAGCTGCAAATCATGAAAGAGTATATTTATGATGAGTAGAGAACCGGGTGACATCGATTTTTAACATAGTATAGGCCATAGTTAAAATCTTAACTAATTAGAGAATTGGATACATCTGACATACTTCCAAAATTAGCTACCGTTTTCTGTATATTTTTTACTATAATCCCTGAAGTATGAAGTTTTGGGTTACTATCTTTCCCAGTTTGTCAAGTTCCTAAACTAAATGGATGAAATAGCAAACATGGAAAATTCTCTATATAAAGACAATTCTTACCTGATGCTGTTCTGAGCTGATTCTTTACTCTGATTCAGTGTTGAGACATAATATATGAGTACCATAAATAGATCACGCTGAAGCTCCATCAGTTGCGTTCTGGAAGACACTCTGCTACCAAAATAGTTCAACTATAGCAGGGTACGTGCTCTCCCAGTTATCAAGGGTGTAAATAAAGATTATATGCAACACATCAGGCATGCCTGTAAAGCTATAAGTCTCAAGAATAAAATGATGAAATTATACCGTCATGACGTCATCAATAAACCCTTCCCCTGTCTCTGGAAAATCTATGAAGATGTCTGACTTCTAGACAAGAACTTGTTCTAACATGCTCAGACAAATCAATAAAGAATAAACACCATAATTTTAGACATGAAATAGCATTTGTAGGCCGGGCATTGAAGTGTGATTTTAAAAAAAAATCTTAAACCACTTTAGTAAACAAAATAATAGTTTACGAAGAAACTGATACAGTGTTTCAGACAGTCAGAATACAAGTAGATGTCTCATTGGTACACAAAAATATTATAAAGATGAATTGTTTATAACAATAACAGAAATTTTAAAAATATGCTATGCTAAATTCCTCCTACATATTTCTTATTAAGCTGAACAATTACAATCGCGAGTCTCTTTATTAGAGATGGCACAACATATATAATATACCAGCTAAATGATTAAAGTAAAAGCAGACCTTATTGCATTACATGAAGAATATGTCTATAACTACGAGACAATTTTCTGTTAGAATTTTGGGGATAATGTTCTGCACAACACCAAAACCCAATTTCTTAAGTTCATTGTAACAAGATAAACCCAATAAATGTATAAAACCTCTGTCCTTATCAAGCTTCTACACGACTAACACGAGCAAGTAACATAATGAGACTGGCCACTTGTGTACGCAGACAACACAACACAAATCAAACATTGTGTGAAGACTACTCGCAAATCAACATTAGTAAGCTTTGTAGGATGGATTGCCAATCTTCGAAATCTCTTGCGTCAAGAAACCATTGCATCAATCAAGTAAGCAGTGAAGTCCAACTAAAAAGTAATTTTCTACCAAAGCACACATATAACACTTTGGATACATTCTAGAGGAGCTACAGATCAAAAGGTTGCTTGACATAAATCCATAAATTCAAAATTGTTAGCATAACAATGCAATCACGAAAGATATCAAGGCTCTATACCCAATAAATTTGCAAAAATTTCGTGAAATATGTTAGAAATAAGAAAGCAAAAATAGTAGGGAACACGTTGAATATGAACTGATGCTTTCTAATTCATTCAATAATCGAAAGTTAGGCCATATAAATAACCTTTACAAGATAAACCAAATAACTAAAATAAAGCAACTAACTAGGAAGTGGGTACTCCATGATATAATCCAACTACTTAGTTAGCAAATCCACTAACATCCACTAACAATAGGTAACACATGACTAACGTACTTAATTTGACTAATTCTAATTAACAAATTTAAACTAAGATATTTATCCTAAAACTAAGAAAGCTAATTAACCACAAACTTGAAGTACTAATTTCAACACACCCCCTTGCTTCAAAGTTTGTGATAATCATGAAGCACGTCTCTTCAATGTTGTGATGCCCTTCTCATCACCTACACAATTCGTTGTTGATGCACATTATCACCAACCATCAATGTTTACTTGTTGATGCACCTCTCACCAACACACTCTTCAAATTTTGGAGTACTTCCCTCCATGGTGCACTTCTCACCCGCAACTCTAAAATAGGTTCTCTTCCACGGCCACTTGTACCATGGTCTCTTGCTCTTCATTTTTGGACTTACAATTTCTTGCCATGTGCCCAAATTTTTGACAATTAAAACACTTAGGTTTCCCCTTATGCCAACAATCTTTTTCCTCGTGACCCATTTTGTGGCAAATGTTGTATTGGAGGGACTTGCCTTTCCCCTTTTGATAAGGAGACCTTGCTAGAAATGCTTTTTCATTCTTGTTTTCACCATCTTCATTTCTCATGGACCACCTTTGATCCACCGCATGTAGTGAATTGATCAACTCCGAAACTGTCAACTTTGAAAAATCTTTAGTATCTTCAATTGAAGAGAGTTTAGTTTCATACCTTTCCGGAAGACTAACAAGGAGTTTGTCCACTACTCTTTGATTGTCAAATTCTCCACCAAGTAATTTGATTTGATTTGCGATGGACATTAGCCGACTCCCGTATTCCTTGACACCTTCACTACCTTTCATCTCCATCATTTCAAACTCTCTTTTTAGGTTCAAAATTTGCATGAGTTTGGTTTGATGGTTTCCTTCATACTCCTCCTTAATTTTTTCCCATGCTTCTTTAGGAGTATCACAACCCATAATAGTTGTGAAGATTTCATCCGACACCGCCGAATGTAGACACGAAAGTGCCTTTGCAATTTTTGCCATATCCTCATCATATTTTTTGGTTTGGGCTACGGTTGGATTTTGTGAAAGAGGAATTGGATACACATCACTCTCAATTGCTTCCCATAAACTCATGGCTTTCAAATATGATTTAATTTTTATAGCCCATGTACTATAATTATCCCCTTTGAATGTGGGAATAGAAAGTGAAAAATTGTTTGGGTTAGACATTAGAACTCTCACGATTTTTTAACCTCACAAGACCTAAGGATCAAATGGCTCTTGATACCAATTTGTTGGAAATAAGAAAGAAAAAATAGTAGGGAACACGTTGAATATGAACTGATGCTTTCTAATTCATTCAATAATCGAAAGTTAGGCCATATAAATAACCTTTACAAGATAAACCAAATAACTAAAATAAAGCAACTAACTAGGAAGTGGGTACTCCATGATATACTCCAACTACTTAGTTAGCAAATCCACTAACATCCACTAACAATAGGTAACACATGACTAACGTACTTAATTTGACTAATTCTAATTAACAAATTTAAACTAAGATATTTATCCTAAAACTAAGAAAGCTAATTAACCACAAACTTGAAGTACTAATTTCAACAAAATAGGGTATGAATGGGCACCTATTCATCAACTCTAGAAAGCCTAACTCAGTCAAAAATCCTTTCCCCAGTTGAAAATATCACAAACACCACTGAACTAAAGATACACAGAAAACCAGGAATAACAAATACCAATCTCCAGCTTTCTGGGATAGAGATATCATAATCAGCACCTTTAGCTGCTTCAAGAAGCTGGCGTGTAAGCTCAACACCAACAATACCAGCTAGTGTACCTGCTATGTTAGAAACTCCCATAACAATTCCAGCATATCTTGGAGCTATATCCATGTGATTCACGGCAAACCCAGCTCTTCCAAGAGCCAAGAAGCCGAGTGCCACAGAAGAACAGAACACAGCCCCGCCAGCAGTTCTAAACATGGGCAGTGCCATCAGTGCCAGAGAAGCCACGATAAATCCTAGGGTATTCAAGAACTTCCTAGTCTTAGTTATAGACATAAGCTTCCTGGTGATAAGATGATCAGCCACCACCCCGCCAATATTTGAGAATAAAAACATGTTGAGGTACGGCATCATTTTAGAAGAACCCGTATCTTGGAGACTAAGCTGTAGGCCTTGCTCAAAATATGTTGGTAGCCAATTCATAAGTATTTAAGGGGTCAAATAAAACAATAGACCAGTTGTCATAGTAATCAAATTAAATAGGAAGCCATCAAAGCAAATACAAAGTACGGAGTAATAATTAAGGTAGAAACATTTAATTAGTATCTTGACAAGAGGGAGTTGATTATAAAGTTTGTCTTATCACCCCTCATCCCTCGAGAGGGAGGGGGAACGTAAGCAACATCAGAAAATCAAGAAGGGGTCAATAAACCACAAATGTGACTAAGCTATTACCCCTATTAAAAAGCTAGAATCTTAGTGTACATAAAACTACTCCTGTAAAACTCCAGGAAGTTTCTTAATTATACAAAATACATCAAATATATGCATATTCAAGTATCAAATCTCAGTCATTTGACCAATATACTATGTTCAGTAACTTAACAAACATCATTAAGCACTTGTTTAGCGATTGTTAGCTCGAATCTCTATTATTTTTCCATATCTCAGTATATAGAGCAGAAAAAATCAAAGAATAAATTCAAAATAACAAATACAAATTAAATGAAATCTTTAATTTAGACAGATCTCCGCAAAATAGAACATCTAAACCCTAAAACCCAAAAAAAAAGACACAAAAAACAAAAACAAAAACCAAAAAAAAAAAAAAAAAAAAAAAAAAAAAAAAAAAAAAAACAAAAATTAAAGAAAACACACAAACCTGAGCAGCTTTGTAAGCATTCAAAGTATCTTCAGCAGCAGTTTTCTCCTCTTTTTTCCTTTCTCAAGTCAAAATCAAAAGGGCGAAATCACCACTCCTTCATCAAGAATAGTTCGATTTTTCAATCGAAATTCAGAAAATTAATTAAGAAGAATTACCTTTTTTTTTTAATCGAAATCCAGATTATTAATTAAGAAGAATCACCCAAAAAAACATTTCAATCGAAATTCAGATTATGAATTAAGAAGAATTACCCAAAAAAAAAACATAGCACAAAAAGGATTCATCAACCCCATTAAAAACGAAACGATTTTGCTCAAATACACCCACAAAGATTCAACCCAAAAAATTCGAAAACATATCGAAATCAATAGGAACAAACATGCAAAAAAACCACGACAATCGAACAAGTAAAGCCCAAAAATTTGAAACTAAATCGAGAAAGAGAAACGAGATCGAACCTGATGAATATGACGATCTGAAAAGTGTCTTCCACAACCTTGAACTCGAAGAATTCGAAGCACCATCATCGGTGGTCTTGAGTTGCGTTTTCTCTCTCTAGGTTTCTCTCTCCTTTTTTTCACCTAAGAAATGCTCTGACCTTTCCTTCTGAGATGAAAACAGAGAGGGAAGTCGGTGAGAAGCAAGGGCAATTACAGCTGTGATACATAATGCAATTGGCTAAGAAAGGGCAATTTCGGCAGTCCCTTAAAATTAAGGGCAACTATGTAATAACACCAAAAAATACTATTCATAAGGAATAGTAGCAACTTTTGCATTTTTATAATGGTTATGGATTCATGTTTTTTTTGGGAAGTTAAAAATTTCCTATTTTTCCTTCTAGGAAAATTCAAATATATTTTCCACCTTTCATTTACAGGTCTTTCTTTTGCGGGGGATAAATTGTACCCTCCACTTATAACAAATAATGAAACAAAAATTTTTGTTTTTTGCATTTTTAAGTTTTTTTTTCTTTTCCTGCCCAAGGACAACACATTGCACACAATCACATTCATGAGTCATACACAAGTAAGTTCAAGTCAAGTCCAGTCTCGCCGAGTCAAGTCAATCAACTCTTGAGTCAATCAAAGTTCATATGAGTCCCTTGGCAAACTTTGTTTTTGTAGGTCTTAGCTAGGTGCAACATTCATTGCTTAGTAGTCAAAACACCTGACTTGAAGGCACGATCATCAAAATCGTCACCACCATCAACATTTCCTTGTCTTTGGAGGTAATCGAATATATCTATTGCTTCAATACGGAGCCAATCAAGAAATACATCGCTTTTGTTCAAAAATAATAATTGAGCAATGCATCGCTTCTATTTTGAGACAATCTATCAATATTATCACTTTGTTTGGATAAAATCGACACTACTAAAATTCGGTCAAATTGCGACCGTTTTTCTACGACCGTCATTAAAACGGTCGCAAAATATGAAATTTGCGACCGTTTTAAACGCGGTCGCTGATTTGCGACCGTTTTAAACGCGGTCGCTAATTTGCGACCGTTCTGCGACCGACATTTAACTACAAAACCGTCGCAATAGTGTTTTAACTTTTTAAAAAAATAAAATAAGCGTGTAAAATAATTCAAAATATAAATAACGCAAAAGTCAATAATTGCGACCGATTATGTGCCGGTCGCAAATTTGCGACCGCTAAAAGCGGTCGTAACAAAACTTTTTTTTTTTTAATAAAATAAGGGTATAAAAGGGTGGTCAACTAACTTAACCCTAATTCTCTCTTCTCACGCCGCTTCTCTCTTTTCTCTCTCCTCTTTCTCTTCTCTCTGTTCTCACGCTGTACTATCTCTTCTCATCTTTCCTTTCTCTCTCTTCTCTTTCCTTCTCTTCTGCTCCTCCTCTTTGAACACTGCTAGCCCGTCTATCCTCCTCACCCTAAATTTCTTCTTTGCTTGTGTTGTTCACCGAGCAACAAACGAATTTTGCGTTATTCATCATGCTACAAATAATTTATGGTGTTAATGGTCAAATTCGACCATAAAAATTCCAGATCTGGAGTTTTCATGGTCAAATTTGACCATATAAACCCAAAGAGGAAGAAATATTGTAAAAGGTATGTTGTTTTTTCTTGAAAATTTGTTTGTTTTTATTTATTTTCAATTTTTGTGGGTTTAATTCGTTTTTTGTTCGATTTTTTGGTCGAATTCGGTGTAATTTATGCCCATTTAATTTTCTTTGCGATTTAATTTATGTGGGTTTTATTTCATTCGATTTTATTTATGTGGTTTTGATACTTGTTCGAATTTGAATGTGGGTATAATATTTGTCCGATATTATTTATGTGGGTTTAATTTTTTGTTTGTTTTTGGTTTTTTTCAATTTATGTGGGTTTTAATTCTTTTTTTGTTCGATTTCTTGGCCGAATTTCTTGGATTTGATTTTTGGTCGATTTTTGTTCTTTATTCTGGGTTTGGTGCTTTTTCGTTAATTTTGGTTTTATTTTTGTTAAACGTATGTTGTTTTTTTTTTTTTTTTGAAATGCAAACGTATGTTGATATTTTAGGTCGAATTGTTCTTCATTGTTATCGGTTTGATTTTTGTTAATTTTCATTTTGAATTTGTGTATGATTTTTGGTAATTTTTTTGATTTTTGGTTTGATATTTGCGGTTTTTTGCCTGTAAATTTGATTTTTAATCTGCTGGGTTTCATTTCATTAATAGATTTTTGTGGATCTGCTTGTAATTTAGATTTTGTGGTTTGTTTTGCTTGAATTTGATTTATTTTTATTTTTTGTTTACATTGCTTTCTGGATTTTGGTTTCGTTTGTTTCAGATTTTTTTTTTTATTTTTTTTGCAAATTTTAGCGACCGCTTTAAGCCGTCGCAAATGAACATTTTTGCGACCGTTACTATACCAGTCGCAAATATTATAAATTACGACCGTCAATGTAACGGTCGTTGAAAATAACGGAAACGGTCGCAAATAAATTGCGACCGTCAACCAGTCGCAATTTTGACTTTTTGCGACCGTTTTTGCTATTTTTACGACCGTTAGAGACGGTCGCAATTTAGCCGAATTTTAGTAGTGCGAGCAACACTTCGCTTTTGTTCAAAGACAATCGAGCAACATCATCACTTCAATTCAGAGACAATCAAGCAACACATCGTTTTTAATATAAGACAATCGAGCATTGCACCGCGTCTCGTTAAAGGCAATTTATTGAAGACATTTATCAACATTTTGTTATATCCAGAAGCAATCGGGTACACATCGTGATTGACTTCCCAAGGTATGGGGGTTTGTCTCACAGCATCTTGTAATATTGCGGTTTACGACAATATAGGTTACCAAAGATAAGGTAACTCTAGGAATATCTTGTACTCTATATATTGGTTTTCCTTGATTAATGAGAATTCAGACGATTTTCACAAAGTTTAGCATGGTATTGGAACTTAAAGCTAAAAATTCTCAAATTTTTTCATTTCTGCTTCTCACCGTGAACAATGGGGGGAAGCAGTGAAACACTGCCACCACAACCCAAAATCGAAATTAATTCTCCCTTCAACCTTGGACCACAAGATCGGCCAGGTGATGATTTCATAACCTCTCAACAATTAAAACTCAACAATTTCAATGACTAGGCTCACGCTATTCGTATCGCCCTTTCTTCTCATCGCAAGTTTTGTTTCTTGGATGGCAGTATCCCAAACTATGTCCCTCCTTGTACGAAAGATGATTAGGTTACCATTCATTATATGCTTGTTTCTTGGTTAATGAATACCATCGATCTAGAGGTAAAATAGATCCTTTCTCATTATGATAATGCTAAAAGGTTATGAGATGATTTACGTGAACGATTTTGCCTTATGAATGCCTTGTGCTAGGCTAGGCTGCTGCCCCCATGCCAGCCATGTTGCGGGTGGGCTGCAGCCTTGGCCCGACATCGAGCAGGCTTGCGCGCCAACCCCGCGAGCTTGCTTGCTGCTTGCTGCTGGGCGTAGCGCACTGTGCCGCAACACACACACGCTAGCCTGCGCGCCAGCACGCACACACGCATAGCTAGCTTGCCCTGCGCACCAGCACGCACACACGCACAGCTAGCTGGCCTGCGCGCCAGTACTCACACACGCATAACAAGCCATGCATGCTATGCGGGCTGCTGTACACTTGTGTGCGGCTGGTGCTACAAGCCTAACTATCCACGCTTCAGCTCCCATGCGCACCTAGCACCCTTGGCTTGGTGCAGTGCGCATGCTAGCCACACTTGCCCCTAGCATTCGGTTTGCTCGGGGCATTCGATGCTAGGGGTATTATAGTAATTGTTGATTAATTATTGATTTTAATGTCTCGTCTTTTATCAATTCGACTCGACTTGCGACGCTTGGTCTCGATGCTCCTAGCTCGATTTCCGACATCTAAATTCATATTACTCAAGCGACTCATTCATTCCTTCCGAATTAATTCGTCGTGTCAGATCGTTAGTTGCTTGGGTGTGACCCGAAGGGTTCAGTCAAGATTAAGTTGTAATATTAATTATACATTAATATTACTGATCGGAAGCGGTCTCCACCTAGGCATTTCAATCACTTGAACTTACTGAATAATTAGCTTTCTAATAGCTCCGAACCCTCTGTCGGAATAACGCACTTGTTCGAAGGACACCATTCCTTTCAATCTCCCACTTGTCCTTCCGGACAAGTGTGCTTTTAGTGTACAGCCTTTTTCCTATGTCACTTAATGTCTCTTCATGAACTATAAGGTAAGATTATTCATCATTCTTATTACGTCCAGAAGTGTTTCTCGAAATCCAAGTTTGACTTTCAATAAACAGATGACTTCTAAAATCCATCCGAGCACGGCCATGCATTTTCACAGTCTCGCTCTTCGAGAGGCCTTGTAAACAACAAAGACATGTTCCCTATTGTTAGTAGGGGGACATTCCTAGTCTTGTAATGTTAGTTTCTCTTACTAAGAGGACCTAGCTGCCCGAGTGTTGTCGTTATAATCTCCATGTACGGCAGACGTTTGACTAACGTCAAAACGGACTAGTACTCAAACAAGAGAACTCACAATACTCGTGGTCGAGGAAAGAGGTTCCGATAGCCATAATGAGAAATATACTTATGACGATTTATAAATCTCTTAAAGTATTCTCATAGGTCGATCCAGTATGGTTTTAAACCAATACCTGTGCAAATGATTTATCATAATCATATCCTAGTAGCACAAGAAACGGTGCTATAAATCAAACTACACACTAATTTCAAGCGGTCATTAATCGTCCATCATTTAAATGACCTCAATTAGGGATAATTTTCGATTATAATATTCAATGTTCACTTAATAGGTGTTTCTTTATCCAAGACTGGTCTTGATACCCTATTTTGAATATTTTCATAATCGAATGGACTCAATATTTAATTCTAAACCACAATTAAATAGAAACGGAGTGATAAAATTGCATGAAATTAAATTACTCCAAAACCTGAATGGTTCATCTTAGTATCTTACATTAAAATGTTCAAAAATTAATTAAAATACTAAATAGGGAAATCAAAGCCAATCTCTAACGTGCTTGATTCCCATTGCCTCAACGTGCTTGTTGTGCTTCACTTGAGGCTGAGGTTTAGTAAGTGGATCGGCTACATTGTCATCCGTTCCAACTTTACAAATTCTGATTTCACCCTCTGATTTCCATTCCCTTATCATGTGAAATCGTCGCTTGACATGTTTGACATTCTGATGTTCCCTTGCCTCTCTAGCCTGAGCAATAGCTCCATTGTTGTCACAATAGAGGGCTATTGGACCCTTGATGGAGGGTACAACATCAAGTTCACCAACGAACTTACGAATCCAAACTGCCTCCTTAGTCGCTTCAGCAGCTGCCAAGTATTCGGTTTCAGTTGTAGAATTTGCAGTTGTGCTCTGCTTCGCACTCTTCCAAATAAACATTCCTCTATTTAGATAGAACACATATCCAAACTGTGATTTTAAATCGTCTCTGTCTGTTTGGAAGCTTGCGTCGGTATAATCTTCAACAACTAATTCTACTGAGCCACCATATACCAGGAATTTATCCTTGTTCCTTTTCAGATACTTTAGGATATTCTTGGCCACATTCCAATGCACCTCTCCTGGGTCTGATTGGTATCGGCTCGTAGCACTCAAGGAATACGATACATCTGGCCTAGTATATATCACGGCATACATGATCGATCCAATTAGCGAAGCATATGGAATCTGATTCATCCTTTCTCGCTTATTAGGTGTCTTTGGACACTACTTCTTTCTTAGGGTTATGCCATGTAATATGGGTAGGTGACCTCTTTTGGCCTCCTGCATACTAAATTGTGCTAGTACCTTATCGATGTAAGTACTTTGGCTCAATCCAATCATCCTCTTAGATTTCTCCCTATAGATCTTGATGCCCAATATGTACTAAGCCTCTCCTAAGTGTTTCATTGAAAAACATTTTCCAAGCCAGGCCTTTACAAACTCTAACATCGGAATGCTATTTCCAATGAGCAATATGTCATCGACATATAAGACTAGGAAGGCGATGTCACTCCCACTGACCTTCTTGTAAACACAAGATTCATTAAGATTCTTAATAAAACTAAACTTACTAATGGCTTCATCGAATCGCTGATTCCAACTTCTGCTAGCTTGCTTTAGCCCATAAATGGACTTTTTAAGCTTACACACTTCCCAGCATTGTTTTCGTCGATAAAACCTTCAGGCTGTGTCATGTACACAGTTTCTTCTAAAATTCCATTGAGGAAGGCGGTTCTGACGTCCATCTGTAATATGCAGCAATCGCTAGGATGATCCGAACGGATTTAAGCATTGCGACTGGAGAAAAGGTTTCATCGTAATCAATACCATGAATTTTCCTATAACCTTTTGCTACCACTCTAGCTTTGTAAATGAATACATTTCCATCTTTGTCGGTTTTCAATTTTAAAATCCACTTACATCTGATAGGTGTGTAACCTTCGGGTAAGTCAACCAAGTTCCAGAATTGATTATCAAACATAGAATCCATTTCAGATCTCATGGCCTCTTGCCATTTAGCAGAGTCGGTGCTCGCCATCGCTTGCTTGTAGGTTTCCGGTTCGTCTCCATCCACTACTAGGATGTCCTAATTCTCGGTTAATACAACACCAAGATACCCATCAGGTTGAGACCTCGGCCTCTACGACCTACGTAGGGTAACGTACTGAGCATTTGCATTGTCGGTTAGACTTTGCACATTTTGACCAGCGTCAACAGATATATGCTATTTGAGCACTTTGACTATCAATTTGATTTTTGTTGCTCGTCCTCTCGAACTTTATCGAGTTCAATTTTCCTCCCACTTGTCATTTTGGAAAGGTGTTCCTTCTCCGAAAAGACACCATCGCGAGTAACAAACACTTTGTTCTTGGATTTATTGTAGAAGCAATACCCTTTGCTTTCTTTTGGGTAGCCCATAAAAAAAACCTTGTCAGATTTGGGGTGAAGTTTGTCAGAAATTAATTTCTTGACATATACTGCGCATCCTCACATCTTGAGAAAAGACAACCTTGGAGGTTTCTTCGTCCATAGCTCGTATGGAGTCTTTTCTACAGCTTTTGATGGAGCACGGTTCAATGTTAGTGTCGCGATTAGAAGTGCGTGTCCCCAAAAAGAGATAGGAAGATTACTAAGACCCATTGTTGATCGTACCATGTCCAACAAGGTTCGACTTCTCCTTTCGGATACTCCGTTCCATTGTGGAGTTCCTGGAGGTGTCAATTCTGAAAGTATACCATTTTCTTTCAGATGGTCATCGAATTCTTGGCTCAAGTATTCACCACCTCGATCCAATTAAAAGGCTTTGATTTTCTTGCTAAGCTGATTTTCAACTTCACTCTGAAATTCTTTGAACTTTTCAAACGATTCAGATTTGTGCGACATAAGGTAGACATATCCATATCTACTATAGTCGTCTGTGAAGGTGATAAAATATTGATGGCTGTTTCTTGTGGTTGTGCTCATTGATCCACATACATTGGTGTGTATTAGGCCCAACAAGTCACCTGCCTTTTCTCCTAACTTGGAGAATGGCTGCTTTATCATCTTCCCTAATAAACATCCTTCGCAATTCTCAAACGATCGTAAATCGAATGAGTCAAGATCACCTTCCGGTACAAGTTTCTTGATGCGTTTGATGTTAATGTGGCCAAGACGACAATGCCACAAGTACTTCTCATTTGACTCGATGGTCTTAGCTTTCTTGGTGGTATTATTAACATTATAAACTTGTTTCTCTAACGAAAGCACACATTTTTAGATAAATGTGTCAAGCCATAAACATATAACCAAGACCTTTGAAACAATAGTCTTGTGATCAAAATGACGTCCAATGTCGGAAGTTCAATGTATGGCTGATAACAAAAAAACTTAAACAAGTTCTATGTCAAGACAAACTATGTGATTACAGGCCTTCCGAAAATATTGTCTTCTTCTTCTGCTTGTATATCCACATCCACTTCATAAGCCCTTTTCACTTGGTTCCTGAAATAGGAGCATATAGTGAGTCATTAATGATATCTAATACCTTACCAGATGCTTGTATTCAAGTGTAAGTTTATAAAGAAGATACTTGAGGTAGAGATTTCTCTTCCCTTTGCCTCATCTTCCAGGTATATAATGCATTCTCTCTTGTAGTGGCCCCGCGGACTACAGTAGAATCATCGCATCTTTGCCTTGTTCTTGAACTCCTTCTTCTTTGCCCTAGAGCAAGCTTGAGCCTATCACTTCCGCAAGAGTCGGCCCATTGAAGCTCATGGACAACCTCCATCAAAGAGAGTTTGTTCCGATTGGCAATTAGCCGCACCTTCAATGCGCATAGCCCGAGTGGAGAAAACTCAATAGCATGTGAGCCGCTTTCTCTTCCTCCACCGGCTTGCCAATGAGCGCCAAGTGAGTGAATAGCCTTGTCATTCGGAGCACGTGGGCTTGATGTGGCATTCCGGGTTTTAGTCTAGTATTGTAGACTTGTGCCCATACCTCTTTCCTCTCCTTGGCAAGGCACCCTTCTTGCGGTGGCTTGATCTTCATGTTGGAGAGTGACCTAGTCACTTCCTCCACGAGACTATCATAGTTGCCTTTGATGCTCTTGGTGACCCTCAAATTGACTATATCCTCTAGAGCTTTGAGGAGCATATTCGGAAAATAGTTGGAGAACTTCCACTTCTATTGTTCCGGGATGGAGTTTTCCATAAGTCATGAGACTCAAATCCAATCCAAACTCCATTCCTCATGAGCCTTAACGCTCATAACCCCTTTTTAGTAAAAACTCGGTATGGGTATGTCGAGAATGTTCTTTAGGTAGCAATTTTGGTAGGTCTTTCAGAGTTCTTCTTCCCACTCCTTAAAGTTCACCATGTTCAAGGAAAATGGTAACTTTTCGGAAAGTTTCGAGCACATTAGGTTGTTGTCGTTGTTAGTTGAAGACATGATTCTACAATTGAAAGAATTTGAAATGAAAAACCATTCATAATATTTAAATAAGATTGAAATCATGCATATATATCAAACTTATTTAAACGTCTTATTCACGCGTTAAATTGTCCCCATTTGGTGAGAATAAGTCGATTCCAAGATCCAAAGAATCAATTAGTAGTTAAGCATGCTTTGGCTTGTCTTAACACTCAATATTCTAAGGTAAGCAACTCTTTGTTAATGGCTTCAAGCCACTCTTGGCTAGATAAATCGTCGAATCTAATGCTCTCTCAACAATTTATCCACTTTTCCACGACATGTTAGGACTCCTTGAGTCTCATTGAGTATAACCAAAACCAACATGCATACCCGGTATGCCTTACGTATCCTAGGAGTAGTAGTGATGCCTCGCTTTGGCGTAGCCCATCACTACTCTCAATAGGTCGGTAAGTGTTGTTTTGGAATGGCAAATTTTTACTCAATATTTTAGGGACATAGGGTTTCTATCTTGGTTGATTTAAGTGAACTTAATTAATCATCGCAACATTCGAAATCCTAAACATGCATCTAACATATTATTCACATATATAATCATAAATATGTATAAAAAAACATAAGTAAATGACGCATTTGGTAATTAGCATGACTCCTTGAGTCTTCAAGTCTTCAAGGGTCTTCTTTTGCAACTTCATGGCTTCGTCTTCCAAGAACCTTTGTGTTTAAGACATGACTAAAATAATGCAAATACTAGTATCTACGATTAGGACTAATCTAAATATTAAGGTAAAAAAATACTCAACGGTTCGCAGACCGTATTTAGATTTATAAAAATACATGACGGAACGCAGTCCGTATTTTCTATCCTAATCGGGCCCACTAGTTGCCATTTTATAAAACCTGTGAGAGAATATACATTTCATTCATCCATTCACTATATGTGAATGGCCCATGCATTTTACAACAATAATCAAGTAACAATGCACAAACACTCGTAAACTAGTAACTAATTTAGGTGGTTAATCCAATTAACGCGCCTAATTAAAACTAGTCAAAGTTGTTTAACCGATTATGTAATTAAGCGCAATTAAAATTGAAGCTCCCACTAAATTCGCATCCATCTTAATTAATCCAATAAATTAAGCCGGTAAACCATAAATTTTGCAAGTGCCGCTTAAAACCGAGGCCTAGCCTCCAAAATTTTAATTAAAATTAATAAACATAATTAAAATAAATAAAATGGCTTAAAACACAAAATATAGCCCAACGCTTTCGTGTGTCTAGCACCAAGCAACAAGGCTTGGTTTGCTAGGCACCAAGCCTCAGCAAGGGGGAGTGCGAGGTTGCCAGTGCTGGCACTAGCCTTGCTGCTGTGCTGGGCTTGTGCTGCCTAGCAGTCACGCCCGCACAGCCCTCGCTCACTATCTTCCCTGATGCACCAAGCAGCGCACACACATACTCACGTTTGCCCAGCCGCACATCGCACAGCCACACACACATGCACAGCAGCACGCATGGCGCGTACAGCATGTAAGCTGCTGCTGCTGTGCCATGCTACTGCTGCTTTGCTGGCCGTGGCGCGCCATGCTGCTGGTCAGCAAGTACCAGCCACGGATGCACACACCAAGCAACGACCACCCTTTGGCAACCACATGTGGGCTGCTGTGCAGCCCGGCTAGCCAAGGGTGGTTCTTGCCTTGGTTTGCGTGCTAAAATTTCGGAATTAATTCCGAATTTTGCGTGACTTATTTAATTAATTCTAAATTAATTTTAGAATTATAACAATTATAACAATTCTAACTTAATAAATTCATTCAAGTGCACAAAACCAAAATTATTTCCAAGAACTATTCTTTAATAAAATTGGTTCAACTTAATGCAATAAAATGAGTAGGGCTATTCTCAACATTAATTTAACCAACATAAATTAATTATTAGATTTGACAAAATTAAAGAGAGAGTTGGAGTTATGAACAAAAAATTCAAATAAAGATTCCAACTTTAACTTGTGAATCCTTGAAAATTATATCTTCCAATATGAAGATAAATTAAAACTCTATCACAAGATTAAAACTTTACGATTCCAATTAACTTAATAAATGATTAAATCAAAAAGTTCAACAAAAAATTCATGGAATTTAGTAACTCAAAGTTCCAACCACTTAAAACAATTAAAGATTGGATCTTTAGTACTTAAAAGCCTCCAATAATAAATTTTTCACACTTAATGCAATGGATTTGCAATTATGTGAAAATTTAACCAATCTTTCAAGCACTAATTACTACAAAGTAACCATGCTTAGAAAGGTCTAAAAATGCAGAAAGATTAAGGAAAGAACCAAACACATAATCACCATAAATATGCCATTAAGATTCAAGGTTAAAAGATTTAAAATTTTTTGCCAAAAACGAAAAACCCTCGAAAAAAGGCATTTCTGGTCGGATTTTGGCTTTTTTCACAGTTCTAAAAGGTTTGAAAACTTTCCAAAATGTTGTTTCCACCCAAAATACACTATTTTTGGGTGAAAATCTAGGTTCGGGGCCAAAAAATCTCATAAAACGGGATTAAAATCAATCAAACCCAGCTACTTATCTAATTAAAAACATAAAAGCAGAAAAATAAAGCCATAAAAACACCTTGAAAATTTTTAGTTATAAAAATAAATGAGCAAGACTCCGATACCGCTGTTGGGTTTCGATAAGTCTAACTCACCGCAGAAATAAAACCCGAGCTCAAGGAAAAACTCACAATTAATACAACCAAAAGATATAAATAACAAGATTAGAGAAAAGACTAAATTACCCTTGATGCGTGCTTCGCTTGACCAACAGAGCACTTACTTGAGAAAGCTAAGCCTCACAAGCACAACGACCTCCAACGATATCCACCCACAACTCGACCCCGACAAGTCTCTTACTTGGAGGTTAACCAAGTCAGACCAAAACATTACTCGAGTAATTAATGAGCTCTTACTCAAGTGACTTTCTCCAAATCCCAAGGTGGGTATTTATACAGAATGTCATCAGAGAATTCCACTCTCCAATCAACGTAGGAGAGTTGGTAAAATCAATTTTCCCTTTTTATTTTTAAATCAAAAATAAAAGAAAATAGCAAACAACTAATTAATCAACAAGTGGCAATTACACAAGGAGAGGTTAGGTGAGGACAACAAGGGGGGGACCAAATCCTTGCTCCCCAACGATCCCCAAAATCGGCACTCTCACAAGCTACAACGCGGAACCCCATCCTTGGGCACCAAGGAACGCCCAGTTGGCGGCCTTGTGCTAGGCTGGGTTGCTGCCCCCGTGCCAGCCATTTTGCGGGTGGGCTGCTGCCTTGGCCCATCAGCGAGCACGCTTGCTTGCTAGCCCAGCAAGCTTGCTTGCTACTTGCTGCTAGGCGTGGCGCGTTGTGCTGCAGCACACACACGTTACACACGTTGGCCTGCACGCCAGCACACACACGCACAGCAAGCCACCCATGCTATGCAAGCTGCTGTGCACTTGTGTGCGGCTGGTGCTGCTAGCCTAGCTAGCCACGCACCCGCTCCCATGCGCACCCAACACCCTTGGCTTGGTGCGGTGCGCATGCTAGCCACACTTGCCCCAAGCATTCAGTTTGCTCGGGGCATTCAATGCTAGGGGTATTATAGTAAATTGTTGATTAATTATTGAATTTACCGTCTCGTCTTTTATTAATTCGACTCGACTTGCGACGCTTGGTCTCAACGCTCCTAGCTCGATTTCCGATATCTAAATTCATATTACTCGAGCGACTCATTTATTCCTTCCAAATTAATTCGTCATGTCGGATCGTTAGTTGCTTGGGTATGACCCGAAGGGTTCAATCAAGATTAAGCTGTAATATTAATTATACATTTATATTACTGATCGGAAGCGGTCTCCACCTAAGGATTCCGATTACTTGAACTTACTGAATAATTAGCCTTCTAATGGCTCCGAACCCTCTATCGGAATAATACACTTGTTCGAAGGACACCATTCCTTTCAAAAAGGCTCTAGGGAGTCAATGGGTGTACAAGACAAATTTTTTGTCGAATGGTGATGTTGAACGTCTCAAGTCTCATTTAGTTGTTTTTGGGAATTATCAGCAAGAAGGTATCAATTACAGTAAAACATTTTCTTCAGTTGCGAAGATGACCACAGTTCGAGCATTTCTTGCAATTGCGGCTTGTAAAAATTAGGAATTTCATCGGATGGATATCCACAATATCTTTCTACACGGTTATCTTGAGGAGGAAGTATGAATGAAATTTCCCTCTGGGTTTGAAAGTTCGAATCCGAATTTGGTGTGTTGTCTTAGAAAGTCGTTGTATAGTTTGAAACAAGCTCTGCGTTGTTAATTGCAGAGTTAGTCACAGCTCTGAAAGGGTACGCTTTTTACAATCTTACTCTAATTATTCTCTTTTCACATATACTAAAGGCAATATTCAGATTAATGTCTTAGTGTATGTTGATGATCTTATTCCGCTGCACTTATTGGTTTCAAAGCTTATCTCAATTACTGTTTCAAAATGAAGGATCTCGGTCCTTTGTAGTATTTTTTTAGGTATAGAGAATGCCCGTAGTTCGACGGACTTGTTTTTATGCCAAAGAAAATATACTCTGGATATTATTTTCGATGCCGGTTTGTTAGGGACAAAGCCAAGTGGCTTTCCTATTGAGCAAAATCATAAATAAGGCCTTGCTACAGGTGACATTCTAGCGGATCTCGAGGCCTATCGGCCGCTTGTAGGACGGTTGATTTATGTTGGGGTCACACAATCAACCTTGGCCTACTCTATTCATCTCTTTTCACAGCTTATGCAAGAGTCGCGCATTGAACATTGGGAGGCGACTCTGCAAGTGGTTCGGTACTTGAAAGGAATCCCAGGTCAAGGAATTTTGTTTCGTGTACATTAGTTGAAAAAATGCTAATAGCAACTGGCAAAAAGTGGCTTTTAGCAACTAGCACGTGGGGCTGCTATTGCGGGGCTGCTAATAAGAATATTATTTGCAACTGGCACTTGTTCCTTGCTAATAGTCATTATTCGCAACTGGCGTAGTGTTAGGCTAGTTGCTAATAGTATTTATTTGCAGCTGGCGTAGTACTAGGCCATCTGCTAATAGAGGTTATTTGCAGCTGGCATAGTACTAGGCCAGCTGCTAATAGTCTTTTTTTTAAAAAAAACTATTAGCAGTTGACCTAGTACTATGCCAGTTGCAAATAGTCTTTTCTTTAAATAAATAAAAAATTGCAATTTTTCCAACATGAAATACAAACTATATTAAATACAATTTTAACAAAATTTATGTTAATTATAAAGTATACATTAATAAAAATTAAAAAATAAATTACAAGGCTTTTAATAGGCTTAGATACTCCACCAAAAAATAACTAATAGTTACACTAAGTTGAATGTTAAAAATTTACACAAGCAACAAAGCTGAAATAAATAAACTGAAATAAATAAACTCAAGAGTAGTTGACATCAAGAGCACTCGGGTGTAGAGGTGCACATTATGACAAGATCAATATCATCAAGCTCAACATTGGCCATCTGAAGAGCATTCCTTGCTGGTTCGATGGCCAAGCCCACCAAGGTATCCTCACCTACAATATAGCAACAAAAACCTAAAAATTGGACAGGCATACAAACTAATAATTCAAGAAATAAATCGTAGGCAGACAACCAGAATCCCTATCTCTCTCAGCTAGTACAACTCCTAATGAAATTAATTGAGGGCAAGTGTCTCCTTGAAGTAAAGAGGGAAACAATCAATTTAAAAATAGCAGGACAAGTTACAATATAATAACAACAATCTAATTATAATCATTTAATTATAGTGTCTGGGACTCTGGTTATAGATACTTATATTAAATTGAGAGCCTAAATATAGGGAGTCATGATTGAGGGTCTAATGTAAGAATTATAGATAATTGTATCATGAAGTCATGATATAAAATGATGAAAAACCGTACCTAAGATCATAAGGCATTATTTGCTTAATAATTCGGACTATTAGTATGGGTCCATGTGTCAATCGAATAAGCATAATGAATGGAGCAACTCACTGGATGCTAACTACTAGGGAAAAGAGACCAATATATTATTTTTTTGGATTAAAATTATGATGCTAGCATTATGCTAAGCAGATGAATAAATCTTCCACCAGGAAACAGCTGCTTCCATATGAGACAAAGAATAAGCAAAACAAATCCCAACTCAAACATAAGATTACCTTGACTTGCAACCTCAAGAATTTCACATAATCCACGATTTCATCAAGCATATATAGCTGCTCTTTCTATCTGCAAAAAAAAATGTAATGATGCAAGGATTACAACCTGACATAAATGAACTCTTTTCAACAGTAAAAATGCAACTATATAGGTAGGACATTGAATTAGTAATGCTTGCAGGCATGGTATTTTGCAATGAAATGCAATATAGTGTAATATGCTTCCATTCAAAATGAAGTGTAATATAGTGTAATTGCACCTAAACCCTTCTGTATTGTGATAATGTCCATGAAGCCACATAAAATAACCTTTAGGACTCAAAAGTGGTGTCATAGTAACAGAACTTGATTCCAATATATAACACAAGATGCTTATCACACGAGGAGTGTATTGTATCAAAGATTTGTAATCCCAAGATTATGTTACAGGTTTAATCAAATCAACCACACTATCTGCCATGTCTAAAATAAAAGCTAAGGCATACTTTGTCTGCATATGACAAGGGGGAGACATCTTAGCACCAAACAATCCGTGTTATTCTGAGGGGGAATAAAAAAAGCAAACTGACCTTGTTGACACTTGGAACAAGATCTTGCAATGCCCTGATTCTTTCAGCAATTCGCTCTCTACGCAACTGTTCAGAAAGAAATTGAGAGTATGTCAGGCATAATTTTCATTTAAAGTGGTTCAAACATACAACACTTGATAACATCCCTGAATGATTTCTCTTATCCAAGACATAATTTGAGCCGGAAGCAAGATGAGCATTATATTCACAAAGCCTGTATATAACTAATTCGCTAGAAACATAAACCGACATATGAAAGTCTAAGCAGATTCACATGAAATTCAAAAACTCAACCTCTTCTCTCCTATTGATGATGGAAGGAAGAGTTGCATTTAGACTCTCAAGTACATCAAAAACTATACCAATGAGATAAATTTGACAGATAGTCATGCTTATAACCAATACTTCTTTTCTAACACCAATAAGTTTACAAGAAGATCAAGGGTCTTGATGACCTAGCACAACTTAGTTAGACATACATAATAACAAGTCCTAACTACAAGAAAAATTAATTAATTAGCATATTACTAAACAAATGGGCATACAGAATATTTTAAAATCCAATACTTTGACATGTTCTTCTTTTGTAGAGAGCATATATCATGTCTACTCAATGTCGCATGGGGTTTGCTATATAAAACTCAATTCAAGAAACAAAATTTGGAGGCAGAAATGACTAAAGGATGAAGCCAAGTAACAAGGAAAAGAATGCATACTATGTACAAGACCTTTGGCTGCAGCTCTTGCTTTTTCAAGATTAATGTGTGTTTGATGTTGGAGGCGCAAGTCATTAGCTGTTGATGCTGTAACCGATGACTGGGCTGTCGACAATTGCCACCTGCATCCAAACCATGACATTGACTATGATCATCTCTATATCATTGCCCTTTGCAATATTCTCTCCATGAAAAACATTGATAAGACCCAACTTCTGTGGCAACGCAGGACAGTGTAAGATACTACTCATTTGATTTATATCATACTACACCTTCAAGATAGAATTTGAAGCCGTATTATACTATAAACATACTATAAAATTGCTTCAATTTCCCTACATATTAAAGTAAAAATAAAAGTAAATGGTTTCACAATTATAGTAATCAGTGGCTAATATTTCCAAAGAAAAGAACTTTATCTAATTAACCTATCCCCCGAATTAGTGGCTAATATTTCCAAAGATAAAAATTAATTTGGGGGTTTGATAAACCCTAGTCCTCAATTTGTTGTCTGCAGCAATATCTTAATAATAACTTACAAATCAGTCACCTAAAATAAATAAAAAAATAAAAATAAAAATAAAGAAAATAAAATTAAAGCAATCCCTATATTGTGAAAATGATAGTCGATGAGGATTTGACAGGAAAAAAAACACACAATCTACCTGAGAAGCTGATTCAATGGAGAACAAAAGGCTTAGAAGCCGTTTCAAGGGAGAATTAAGCTTACGGCTTTAATGGATAATTAAGAGTGCGGCTTCAATAGAGAATTCAAAGTACGACCTCAATAGAGAGGAGAGGATTCAGAGTGATAGAAGATGTGCGAAATTGGAGAGCGAAGGTGTGCGAAATTGGAGGAGAGCGAAGCTGTGAGGAAATGGAGGAGAGCGAAAGTGGAGGAGAGTGAGGCTGTGCGAAAATGGAGGAAAGAGAAAATAGAGGGGCGTGAGGATCTGCGAAATGGAGGAGTGAGAAAATGGAGGGAATCAGGCGAGTTAAACCCTTTAATTTCTTTCTTAAAAAAAAACTTTTAATTTCTTTAGTAGCGGGCACTTTAGGGTCAGTTACAATTATTATGGTCAATTATTATTTGACCTAGTATTTGTAGTTGTCATTAAACGGGCCAGCTGCTAATGAAAATACCAATTTTAAATTACTTGTTATTAGCAACAGGCATTTCTACGCCAGTTGCAAGTGGCATAATATTTGCAACTGGCATTAAATAGGCCAGTTGCAATTAGTGTTTTAGTAACTAACGTATTCAACGTCAGTTGCTAATAGGGTGCTGCTAATAACATTTTTTCCATTAGTGGTAGACAGTGAGTTAACTCTGCATGGTTAGTGTGATCCTAATTAGGCGGCTTGTCCCTTAACTCGTCGTTCATTGACAGGTTGGCTTGTGTTTCTAGGTCAGTGCCCCATCTCTTGGAAGACAAAGAAACAACACAATGTATCAAAGTCTTCGGCGGAGGCCAAATATAAGTTTATGGCCTTAATCACTTGTGAGTTAAAATGGCTCAAAGCATTGTTGTTGAGTTTGGGTGTTAATCATCCGAAGGCGACTAAGTTATTTTGTGATAGTGAGTCAGCTTTGCACATTGCAAAGAACCCTGTTTTCTTGGTGAGGCACATTGAGGTTGATTATCACCTTGTTCGGGATGCTATAAATGAAGGCTTAATTTCCCCATTGTATGTTTCTACTTCTTCTCAATTAGCTGATATCTTCACAAAGGCTCTTAGGAAGTCACAATTTGATTACCTTCTGTCCAACTTGGGCATCTTCGACTCTCGTGCTCCAACTTGATGGGGGTATTGCGGATATATTTTTGAGATATTAGAATATATTTGATAGAGTTTGTTTACGGTAAATATGTATATCTTTGTGATTGTTTCCTAATTTCTATGTTACCAAAGATAAGGTAACTTTAGGATTAGCTTGTACTCTATACATTGGTTTTCCTACAGGCATAGTGAACTACTATTCATCATTTAGTAATGTCTTACGGGGACATCGCTAGCAAATTGTAAGTCATTATTGCAAGCTTCTCGATGCATAGAGGTTTGAAATTCTTCAGTACCTTGCAACGTCCTGCGGGTGTACGGGTGTTGTGAATTGTCAAATAATCTACCAAGTGATGTCCTACTAGTGTAGTGAATCGTCAATGTTACGAGCTTTTCGAGGCGTAGAAGGAAAATGTGAGCTTCATTTCCTTTCAAATCTCTCCAAATGCTTATTAAAGAGAGAAGGAAAATTGATCCCTCCCTCTTCTTCCCCTTCTTTACACCAACCCTTAGTCAAGCAAGAGAATTTTTTCATCACCCTTACTCTTTTCTTCTTTTTCTTCTATTTTCTTCTATCCAAACAAAGTATAACATGAAGTCGTTTTGTAGATGATGCACATTGCACAATACTTATTATGCAAATCCTTTCACCATCTAATTTGCATATATTGAGATGCATTTTTTAGATGAATATTTTCAGCATACTTTTTTCTTGTTTGCATTAGTTTGCATGCTTATTACTTGACATAAATTGAAGTTTGTTTAGCTAGTTTAATACATTAGTCTCTTAGATTCGACCCTTACTTTCCCAACTACATAGTTAGGCAGCCTAACTAGATTAGTTTTGATAGGTATGCAACACGATTATTCGAATACATTATTTGCAATACAGTACTCAATATTTTATAGTATATCAATTATAAACACTAACTTCATTCAGAAGTTACAACCATTTTTTTTTAATCATTCAACTAGAATGCACATGATTAGTCTTCTTCAATGATTTCCAGAATTATGAATTACTACCTATAGGTCACTTTGTGACTAATAAATAACTACAAAAAAAAAATAAAAAATAAAAAATAAAACATAAGAAAATATTCTAATCTCATTCTTCCTTAAAAGAATCACATCATTCACAAGTCAATGATGTATTGATTGTTAGATCAGCAAAAAAGACAAAGACATAGAGCTGTCAAAAACCGACCCGAACTGGTGAATTCGAACTATTTCGAAAGGAACCGAACAGCTAAGAACCTGTTATTTTAAAACCGTAAAACGACCTGACCCGATTTTTTAAAACCTGAAACTGAACCGATTCGAATGTTTGAGAACCGTTAATGAACCGTACCCGTCATCAAACCGAACTGATGCAACTCGAAACCGAGAACAACTCAAACCGAGTACTTCTGAACCCGATAACAATCTGACCCACTATAAACTGAAACCGTTTAAATCCTACAAAAAATCGATAAACCCAAATCGTTTACAACCTGTAAGTGGTTAGGGCCGAATCATTTATAACCCGTAATAAGTTATGACTGAACCGTTTACAACCCGTAACCGTTTATAACCGAACCATTTATAATTCGTAAGCCCGTAACCCGTTATGACCGTAGAGTTTTTTTTTTT
This sequence comes from Chenopodium album, assembly GCF_948465745.1. NCBI lineage: Eukaryota > Viridiplantae > Streptophyta > Magnoliopsida > Caryophyllales > Amaranthaceae > Chenopodium > Chenopodium album. The sequence continues at coordinate 49,830,926 of NC_137843.1, forward strand.
CCTTTTTTTGGGTATATTTTATTAATAGTAAAACAAAAGGGTATAATTTGAATTACGAAGTATTTATATTGAAAAGGTTTGGAATTTTGATGTCATTGAAAATCTGATGCTAAAATATTATCGTCCTCTTACGAGTAATGGCTTATGGAACTCTATATTGTATTAAACAAAATCTAAATCAAAAGCTAACTCTAGATTTGCTATTATTATTTGATCGTGAAAATCATTATACAAAAAAGAGACATAAAGCTAAACAACTAATTAATACTCCAAATGATCTACTAGAATAACTAATTAAAGAATGTTGAGGATATACTAAAAGATATACATTAACGGAACCCGTTTAAAATTGGCAAAACCAGTTGTCAATCCGACTGAGTTCAACTCGAACCGATTATGACCTGAACCGATTACAACCCGATATGTTTTGACTCAAAACCCGTTTTAAACTGACAAACTCGGTTTTTAAACCGACCGAATTTAACCCGAACTGATTATGACCCTATCCAATTATAACCCGACCCGATTAAAATCCGACCCGAAAAGAAACTGTAATAAAATTAAAGCAAACCGAACCGACCCGAAATTATTTAAAACCGACCCAAACTGATCTGATAATAATTGCAACCCATTAAAAACCGACCCGTTACAAACCGAAAATTGATAAACCGAACCGCAAACCCGATTGACACCCCTACAAAGACACCATATTGTTTATCAACTGTAGTCAGTAGAAGTCAGATTGATCTTATCACTAAGGAAGATAATCCTAAGCTTAGCATTTTAATATTCCCTTAATACTATTTATTAAACTTATTAATTAAAGGACTGCATGTGAATGCACCATTATAATCTAGCTTAGCAGTTGACTTGCATTATTATTGCTTCCTTGAAGCTGTTAATCCGATTATAATGGCTAATTTTCTGCTACAAATAAGATTTTTTTTTTTCACTCTTATCATAGTCTTACTTTGTCTTATTTGTTTTAACTAAGTATATTCTTGTAGACTTTTAGCATATAATCCTACTTTTTAGCATATAATTCTATCTAATGATTAATACTACATAATTTATACTTCTACAACTATCGGTATGTTCATGTTCTTCCACAATTTTAATTCTTTATTATGTTTATTAGTCTAGACCGTTGCAAGTGGCTGTTTCTTTCCTAAGCTCTCGATCGTGTACTAGATCAAAATACTGTAAACTCGCGTTTACTTTGTATCTATACACTCTTCCGATCTTTGCTGATTCAATTTCCTTCGAATTCCCTCGTTTTGAGCCCAATTCTAACGTACTCTACCATGGAGATGCAGTCAATTCAGTGGGTGCAATTGAATTCAACAAAATTAATTATCTTTACCGTGTTGGCCTAATTACTTATGCCGACAAGGTGCATCTTTCGGATAGAAGTTCAGGCATGATGTCGGACTTCTCAACCCATTTCTCCTTTTTCATTGACACAAACAATGTGTCTTTTGCATATTATGGTCATGGCCTCACATTTTTCATTGCTCCTGTTGGTAAAATAACTGTTGAAATCAATAACAAACAAAAGATTAGAACTTTTCTCGATTGAAGATCTCAATCTCACAGTCGCGCCGCGGAACAATAATCCACTGCCTTAGAAGCAAATACGCCACCACCGGTACAAGTTTTCTAATGACGCACGCCCCCCAAGTTTAACGCAACTCTCTCCGTTATCCGTGCACCCGAACCCGAAGAGTGGAATTGCTCAAGAAATGTTCAGATCTCAAAGGGTAGGTTTTGTGTTTGAGGTTTTTTAAAGTGAATGATGAAGATAAGAAAGGCAATGCTCGTATTTATATGTGTCCCGAAATTAGGAGACAAATAAACCAAACCGACCTAAGGAAAAAGGCAGGCCCGATCGGGCAAGAGATGAAATTTCCCAGACCTAGTGTCGCGCCCGGTCGGGCGATCAGGAAATCTCACCCCGGGCGAGCAATCGGGCAAGAGTCCCCCGATCGGGCTCGTCAAAACTTGACTCCGCCGCCCGGTCGGGCGCGAGAGCCCTCTTTTTCCTTAGCCAATTCCGCCCGGTCGGGCGAACCATCGCCCGATCAGGCGCGAGATTCCTCCGATTACATTACCATTTCCAACAATCCCCCACTAATGCAAACGGATCATTGACATGAAATCTGAACAGTAAATGAAAGTCTTAGTAATTAAATGCTAGTGTTCAAAGGTTTGAACTAACACATTAGTGCACAAGGTTTTCAACACTTCCCTAGTGAGTATCCTAAGATTTGAACTCCTAGGAGCGAGGAAGGGACCTTTTGTACACATACCTTGACTTTAGAGTTTAAGCAACTCCGCCAATCTTGGCCAACACTTGGGCTCTCATGAGTACTTCAGGAAAGCTATACTCCAGTCTTCCCTTGAAGGAGGCCACACCTCGTACTCACGTAGGTGTTCAATCTATGTGTTATATACACACATTCCCAGCAAATTCAAAGGTCTTTCCCAGCAGGCTTAAACACATTCAAGCACCTTGCCAACCAGAGAATTACATGCAATAGAATTAGAACATTAAGGACAAAAGTTCAACCCTCAAATTTCGGTGTCATTATCAATCCTGTTTTAAGAGCCACTGAGCTAAAGATCTTAACTCACTTAAGAACCTTCATCAATCCCTGCTCAGAAAATAACTAGACAAATGATATTAAGAGACAGGCTCATCCTAACAGAATCTAACTAGTAAAATTAACCACTCTTAAAGAGTAATAGATTCAAACACATGATACATAACTAACAAATCCACATGATTCACGATAATGAAACAAATAAACCAAAACAGGTTTCAAATTTATTAAAACCAAAGTATCATGTCACATAGCTTATAGCTACAACTTCAAGTCATTACAACATAGGTCCTAGACCCATACCAGTTGATGACTCCACCACCAGTCTACGATTTAATCCCTTAGTAAAGGGATCTGCCAGGTTCTTCTCCGTTTGAACATAGTCCAACGAAATAACCCCATTCACAATAAACTGCCTCACAGACTCGTGTCTGACTCTTATGTGCCTTTTCTTACCATTGTAAACGCTGTTCTTAACAACACATATAGCAACTTGTGAATCACAACGCATTGACACAGGTGGTGTCGGCATCCCCCACAAGGGAATATCAATTAGCAAATTTCTCAACCAATCTGCCTCTTGAGTAGCAAGATCCAATGCAATGAACTCAACTTCCATTGTCGATCGAGCTATACACGTCTGCTTTCCAGACTTCCATGATATTGCACCCCCACTAAGGGTAAAAACATAGCCACTGGTAGAACTTGTTTCATCGCTATTCGTTACCCAATTTGCATCACAATACCCTTCAAGAACCAAAGGATGACCAACAAAATTTAATCCCCAAGTCATGGTTCCACACAGATATCTAAGCACACGCCTCAAAGCAACCCAATGTTGCTCACTAGGACAATGAGTGTAGCGACTAAGTCTACTTACTGCGAAAGCAATATCAGGGCGAGTGCAATTCATTAAAAACATCAGACTACCAAGCACCTTAGCATATTTAGTTTGAGACACACTATCTCCCACATTTTTCACCAAAGTTCCAGAAGGATCAAAGGGAGTCCTCAATAGAGGCAAATCAAAACAATTAAAGTTCTTCAGAATTTTCTCCACATAATGAGACTGAGACAGAAAATAACCTTTCTTGGTCTTAGTAACTTTAAAACCAAGGGTCACATCTGCCTCCCCCAAGTCCTTCATCTCGAACTTTGAACTCAAATATTTCTTAGTTTCATTTATGACATACATATTTGTGCCAAACAAGAGCATGTCGTCAACATATAGGCATAAAATCACACATTGGGCACCAAACAGTTTTGAGTACACACATGCATCACTACTATTGACGACAAAACCAAAACTAAGAACAGTTTTATGAAATTTTTCATACCATTGCTTCGGAGCTTGTTTCAAACCATACAAGGATTTCTTTAGTCTGCATACCTTATTCTCCATGCCAAGAACTACAAAACCCTGAGGTTTCTCCATGTAGATCTCCTCCTCCAAATCGCCATTCAGAAAGGCTGTCTTAACATCCATCTGATGCACAATTAATTTGTAAGATGAAGCTAAGGAAAATAAAACACAAATAGTTGCAATTTTAGTCACAGGAGAATAAGTATAAAAATAATCAAGGCCAAATTTTTGAGTGAACCCTCTTATCACCAATTTAGCTTTGAACCTTTCCACGGTGCCGTCGGTTCTCATTTTCCTCTTGAAAATCCACTTGCACCCAATAGCTCTACTCCCTTTTGGCAAGTCCACGAGCTCCTAGGTCCCGTTAGACATGATTGAATCAAGCTCACTGTTCAGGGCTTCCTTCTAGAAGGTTGCATCTATTGAGCTTATAGCTTCTTCGAACGTTTTCGGATCTTCATCCACAACCTGTAGACACAGCATGATCTCATCTAGATCATCCTCGAATTCACCAAGATTTCCACACTCTGCTATAAAGGCTGTTAGGAAATCTGGCCCAAAGCTTGTCTCCACTCTCTACCTTTTACTCCTCCTAGGTTGAATCTCACTTTCAATCCTAGAGGAAGCATCTTCTGGCTCTGTAAATGAAGAAACTGAAGAAACATCGTTAGTAACTAAGGTTTTCTTCAACGGAAATACCTGTTCAAAGAACTCTGCATCACGAGATTCACTTATAGAGCGATCGTTAAGACTCATAAACCTGTATGCGGCACTATTCTCAGCATAACCAATGAACACTGTATCATAGGTCCGAGAACCTATCGTTGAGCGCTTGAACGATGGATAACCCACCTTTGCTGGACATCCCCACACTTTCATGTGATTCAAGTTTGGAGCATAACCTTTCCATATCTCATATGGCGTCTTGTCTAACTTCTTGTGAGTCACTCTGTTCTGTACATAATTTGCTGATAAAACCGCTTCACCCCACAGATTGTCTAGCAACCCGAAACTCAAGAGCATTGCATTCATCATCTCCTTCAAAGTCCTATTTTTCCTTTCTGCCATACCATTTTGCTGGGGAGTATACGGGGCAGATACTTCATGAATGATTCACTCACTTTCACATAGATCTTTGAGGAAATCAGAGCCATACTCTCTACCACTATCTGAGTGGACTCTCTTTATTTTCCGATCCAACTGATTTTCTACTTCTGCCTTATACACAAGAAACTTGGACTCGGCTTCATCCTTTGTTCTCAAAAGATACACTCTGCCATATCTCGAACAATCATCAACGAAAGTGATGTAGTAGCATTTCCCGCCTCTACTTTCCAAGTTCTTAAAGTTTGCTAAATCTGAGTGAATTAGCTCAAGTGGTGTGGTCTCTCTCTTTGTGACAGTTTTGTAAGGTTTCTTCACAAATTTAGACTCCGCACACACTTCACATTTTTCAAGTCCATCTAATGACATGTTTGGGAGCAAATTTAAACTCTTCATTTGTTTCAATTTCGTTGCACCAACATGATCCAATCTACTATGCCATAATTCGAAGGACTCAACAATATAAGCAGAAGTAGAAATCTTATTCATTGAAGAAACAGTTACAATCTCAAGGACAAATAGGCCCCCACTAAGGTAACCTTTTCCAACATACTCCCCGTGACGGGTTAACACAAGTTTATTAGCATCAAAAACTAACTTAACTCCTACTTTGTTCAACAAAGCACCAGAAATCAAATTTCTACGAAGAGAAGGAACATACAACACATTGTGAAGAGCCAATGTCTTCCCTGAAGTCAGCATCAGAACCACTTTGCCCTTCCTAAGTACCTCAGAGCTGCTTGAATTTCCCATGTAGCACTAGTATAAAAAACAAATTGGGAAGCGGTTCAAACCCCCCAATGGCAAGCGGTTTTGAACCGCTCCCTAATGGGGGGCTTGCCAATGACCATTTAAATGGCAAGCGGTTCAGAACCGCTTGCCTTTTGATGAGAATGGCAAGCGGTTTGGCGCCAAAACCGCTTGCCATTACACATGACATACTCTTATGTCAATTGTAATGGCAAGCGGTTTTGGCACCAAACCGCTTGCCATTCTCTTCAAATGGGAAGCGGTTCTGAACCTAAACCGCTTGCCATTCTTTTTTTTTTTTTCCAAAATTATTATTAATTTGTAATAATATAATTAGTGACCTGTTTTAATATAAATAGTCATGTCTTAATTATAATAGGGACCTGTCACAATAATATTAATATTATTAATAATAGTAATAATAATATTATTATTATTAATAATATTAATATTAATATTATTAATAATAATACAATAATATAACATGAAATAAAAATTACATATATATATATCATATCAAAAGTAACATCATTGTAATATTGAATTAACAATAATATGTAAGTACAACAAAATGTGTAAAGATATATAACACCATCAATAGCTACGTACTAATCATAATTAATGTTAATATAAAAAAAAAACATATACTAACTAAAATAATGTTCATCATACTAATAACTAAACTCAAGCTCACTAATTAATTTGGTGTGTGTGCACCCACTCCGACAATACTAATAGATGCCATCAAATGTCACGAAATAAGCCCACATGTCGCGAATTTCATCGATTTCTTTGCTTGTTAACGGGCCTTCCCTTTGAATCGCGCAAACCTTTAGGAAAAAAAAAACAAACATTATATATATAACACTTGACTATTATAAAAAAAATTAAAATAATTAGCTAGCTAGGACTAATTGATGCCATTTACAAATCACATCAAAAGAGAATTATGCCATTTACAAATCACATCAAAAGAGCATTACGCATTTTACCCATTGATGCCCCACATAAGTCCTATATGACTTATACTTTTCCCATTTTCTACATTTCATATCATATGCACTAATTCTCTATCAAAACAAGTCAATATTACCTAATCTTAGGTGTCTAAGGCTTGAAATCACATCAAAAGAACATTTTACTAAGTTTTAGGACGCAATTTATACAAGATGCCCCAAAAAAGGCCTATATGACTTATACTTTGTCCATTTTCTACATTTTTTATCAAATGCACTAATTCTTTATCATAACATGTCAATATTACCTAGGATTTGGTGTCTAAGACTTGAAATCACATCAAAAGAACATTTTACTAAGTTTTAGGACACATTTTATCCATGGATGCCCCAAATAAGGCCTATATGACTTCTACTTTGCCCATTTTCTACATTTTTTATCAAATGCACTAACTGTTTATCATAACACGTCAATATTACCTAGTACTTGGTGTCTAAGACTTGAAATCACATCAAAAAAACATTTTACTAAGTTTTAGGGCCTATTTTATCCAAGGATGCCCCAAATAAGGCCTATTGTACTTCTACTTTGCCCATTTTCTACTATTCTAGTCAAATGCACTAATTCTTTCTCATAACATGTCAATATTACCTAGTCTTAGGTGTCTCAGATTTGAAATCACATCAAAAGAACATTTTACTAAGTTTTAGGACGCATTTTATACAAGATGCCCCAAATAAGGCCTATATGACTTCTACTTTGCCCATTTTCTACATTTTTTATCAAATGCACTAATTCTTTATCATAAAATGTCAATATTACCTAGTTTTTGGTGTCTAAGACTTGAAATCACATCAAAAGAACATTTTCCTAAGTTTTAGGACACATTTTATACATGGATGCCCCAAATAAGGCCTATATGACTTCCACTTTGCCCATTTTCTACATTTCTTATAAAATGAATTAATTCTTTCTCATAACATGTCAATATTACCTAGTCTTAGGAGTTTAAGGCTTGGAATCCCACAAAATGCATTTTACTAAGTTTTAGGACGGATTTCATCCAAAATGGCCCAAATAAGGCATATGTGACTACTACTTTGCCCAATTTCTAATTTTTTATCAAATGGACTATTTCTTTCTCATAACATGTCACTATTACCTAGTCTTAGGTGTATAAGGTTTGAAATCACATCAAAATAACAATTTACTAAGTTTTAGGACGCAATTTACCCAAAATGGCCCAAATATGACATGTATGACTTCATTACCAAATTCACTATCAATTATGCAACAAGTTCAAAAAATTTTACCACAATGGCCAAATTCACTTTCATTTACGCACCAAGTTCATAAAATACTACCATATTCCCCGGGCTGCTACCAACGCTGCTGCCATATGGCTGCTGCTGCTAGCCGTGGCTGCTGCAGCTAGCCGTGGCTGCTGCAGCTAGCCGTGGCTGCTGCTGCGGCCTGGGCACCTGCCTAGGCTGCTGCAGCTGCCTGGGCACCTGCCTAGGCTGCTGCAGCTGCCTGGGCTGCTGCCGTGGCTGCTGCAGCTGCCTGGGCACCTGCCTGGGCTGCTGCTGCTGCTTCCAAGGCTACTGCCGTGGCTGCTGCAGCGGCCTGGGCACCTGCCTGGGCTGCTGCAGCTGCCTGGGCTGCTGCCATGGCTGCTGCAGCTGCCTGGGCACCTGCCTGGGCTGCTGCTGCTGCTGCCGTGGCTGCTGTAGCTGCCTGGTTTGCTGCCATGGCTGCAGCAGCTGCCTGGGCTGCTGCTGCTGCTGCCGTGGCTGCTGCAGCTGCCATGGAAGCAATTATTGATCTGGAGAATAAAAAAAAAACCCATACCCCCTCAACGTGTTGAGCTTCCGTGCAACAATTGACTATGGCAAACATAAACCTCATCACGTATAGGGCACAATCAACTCTGTTGTCTTGTTGCGCACACTTACATGACACAAAGGTAATCTAGTCATGCATAGCCATAATCGAAGCCAAGTTTACTAAACAAAGCAGTGTTCAAACCATTACCTTTGCATATTTCCACGTTGGACCCGCAACAGAACGACAATTTAGCTTCTTCATAACACTTTAGGAAAATAAGTTCAAAGTAAGAAACATAAATACTCAATAACTTAGGTGAGGGTATTCAACAACAGGAATCAATATTTACCCATTCAGTAGGTTCTGTACTAGCAACTTCCGTGGTGGCCAAGTACTAGCCGAATCAAAGTAGTAGATTGTGTTATTAGCAACACATACCACCATAAGGCTCCAATGAGAACTGCATATATATTTTCACCAAATAACAATCCATCAGTGTTAGACGTCAACATATATACTTAACAAAGAACTAAATTATGACATATTTAAACGTACTCCTCAAAGCATGGGGCTAATATGAACTTGTCTCCCGCATGCGTTGATTCTTTCAAACTTCGCGCAAGGTAATCTACCATCTCACGAGGGTTATGTAAGCATCTGGTTTCGGAGGTCTGCTCGGGGCATAACCACCCAACTGCAGCCTAAGAATTGGGTTTACTAAGAATGAGCACCTGTAGTGACCTTCATAAGAGTAATGTGGGAAAATTATTAGTATTTGCATTGTTTTCATTCAGAAATATCAAGAAAACAATATCATTAGGAATGGTAGCATTGCATTACCTCATGAATGTTTGAATAATGGAAATGTTAAGCTCTGAACCGGTGAGAAATTCCTTCACATCGACTCTTGAAATAAATGCGATCGCATCCTCATCATAGTGGAACAATGCCTTAGGTAAAAACACTTGAATTTGTTTGTCCATGGGTAACTCACTAACACGGTTGTGAAGAAAATAACAAGCTTTTGAGAGCGACTTAAGGACATCGGCTTCTACGAGTGGATTCGAAGGAGCTCTCGAACTCTTATTCGACAAGTGTTCACCCTTTGACCCTTGTCCTTGTTCCATGATCTTTGGAGGTTGGACATCCTTGGATTTTGGCTTCTCCACCTTCTTCCTTTTAGCGGGCTGATTTTCCTTTGTAACCTAGTAACATAAAAACACATGGTCATATTAGAAGTTATTGTTTATGTAGACATGTTTTAATTAAAAACAAGTAGTGTATACTTACCACTCCTAACAACCTCACCCGATCACGTGGCCATTGCACAAAGCTACCTTTCGCATCAATCAGGTTAAAGAAATCATATTCCTCTCTAGGCACCGGTAGTGGTAAGTCCTCAAACCCGACTGCTATAGAATTGATCCCGACCGAGATATAGTGGGTACTAGTATTAGACTTGAAATGGACCTTGTCAAACGGTTGTGCGCTACCATACCCCACCAAAGGCAACTCTCCATCCTTATTTTCCCCGGGGTGAAGAAGCTCACAAGGCGTCTCTTCCTACACAGTTGATAAGGACATTAGTTGTGAACTAACCGACGAAAGTTTAATAGAAGCACATATGATTAGCTACTGAAGTTTACCTCGCTCTCAACAACTAGATCGTCCACGACGTGGTCTGGGTGAGTACTACATGAGTCCACCGGGGTAATTGAGGGTAACGGCAAGTTTGGCAAGTTCATGTGCTTCAAAATGGCATTGAATTGACTTTGCATTTGTTCTTGCATCTCCGCGCGTATCTCCGCCTTAAGTGATTCCTTTTCCTTGTCATCCAAATGATATGGTGAATTAACACTTGATCTACTTCTTCCCGATCTAGTGTATTCTGAACCCATCACCTTTTCCCACCCTAGTTGTTTCCCTCCTGAACCAATAACTCGCCCAGGGTGGTATGGTTTTCCCAAAGCCAAGGTAAAAGGATCATTCTCGATGCTTGGAGTGAGCTTGCCTTCAATTACTTCCGATGTATGATCAAGCTGTAACAAAACAAGAAGTTACAAATTCCAAGTAAGAAGTAGTTTATATGAAAATATTTAATAATAAGGGTGTAATAATAGCAAAAGTAGCTTAGGTTGCTTACAAGTGCATCTGCTACTGCTTTTGTATCCGGATGCATGACATACTTGCCTGTGTTCTTGTCAATCCCATGCATAGCACACCACCAGTCAATTGCACGACATACCAAAGTGGAGACCGTGGAAGAAAGCGGTTTATCAGATTTTGAAAATTTGTCTATGGGGTATAGACCCTCTTTGATCCACTTTGGTCTAGATTCCGCAAATGTCTTACAACCCATATGATGGCTATACAATTTCTTCTGAGCATTGGTTCTAGCTTTTTCACTTTTTTCCTACATATCAAGAAATGTTAGCATCCATATTTGTAGTAAACCAAAATCACATCAAACAACTGCCCAAACTGATATATATATATATATATATATATATATATATATATATAAGTGCAGCCGCGGTAACTGATTTCGCCACAAACTTGTTCCAGTCATCCGGAAGTATTTGTGGATATAGCTCCCACGGTTTGATATCAGGTTTCTCCTCTCCTTCAGTAGCTTGTTTATTTTTCTTCGGTCTTTTCCTTTTTTTCTTATGGATCCATCTAGTTCTCAAGTAACTTTTGAAATTCTTGAATCTCTCTTGTACAAAAGCTTCAAATGATTTTCTCTTGGCTGGCTCATCAGGAATGTTAAACACACTCTGTAAGAATGACAACTATCAACGTTAATAGTTTTTTATAAAAAAAAAAACAAAAAAAAGGAGAAGCAGGCCCAGCAGCCCAGGCAACTACCCAGGCAGCAGCAGCAGCCCAGGCAACTGCCAAGGCAGCAGCAGCAGCCCAGGCAGCAGCAGCAGCCCAGGCAACTGCCAAGGCAGCAGCAGCAGCCCTGGTAGCAGCCAGGCAGCAGCAGCAGCCCTGGCAGCAGCAGCAGCCCAGGTAACTGCCAAGGCAGCAGCAGCAGCCAGGCAGCAGCAGCAGCCCTGGCAGGCCCAGGCAGCTGCAGCAGGCCCAGGCAACTGCCCAGGCAGCTGCAGCAGGCCCAGGCAACTGCCCAGGTAGCTGCAGAAGCCAAGGCAGCTTTTAGGCAGAAGCAACAGGCCATGGAAATTGCCGAGGGGTATTGCGGGTTTTGCCTCTTTCATGTACTACATGATTTGTAAGCCAAAATAAAACAGCAAATTCAAAACACTTACCATTGTATCGTCCCAAGCCGTTTGAAGCAACCCGGGTGGTACCTCGGCCCAATCAAGTGTAATGGGTATTTTACGAGTTAGTATGCCAACGTGTTGGGAATATTTGTCGCGCCATTGGCCAGCAGGTTGACCGAACTCGTCATACTCAAGAACCATGGGTACCCCGGGTTTCTTAAAAGCTTTTGTTGCACCCCTAGCTTTTCTCTTCACCGGTTCCTTTACCCGCCCTCCACCACCGGTGGTTTTCACTTGACTTTGCATGTGACTTTGTCCTTGTGAATCACATACAAACTCGGATACAACATTATCATTAATAGGGGGGCACATTCAGCTGATATCTCATACTCCACAAGCCTACGTTGCAACTCGTCATGAGCTTGGTCTTCCTCTTCACCTAAATCTGTCTCCTTATTAACATCATACTCCGGGTCATCAGAGTGAGAACTTTTACGGTCTTCATCATCCACATCCTCATCCAAATGAAGGTTCTCATCACTACCCATGATGTATACACACCTACGATCACAAGCAAAGCAAATTGTTAGTCATAACTAAAAGTAATCAAAGGTGCTTCACCAAAATATCAAACACTTACCCAACTTCTTTGTTTTCACAACAAATTCACATGTTATCCTCTTTACAATTCATATTTAGTGTATATTACATGTATATAAGTTGAAAATGCTTAAAAGTCGTTGATTTTATGCAAAAACAAGGCGCTAAGAGCGAAAGATATTTGTTATATATAACATGTTCTAACTTTCCCAACTTCTTTCTTATCATTCCACCTTTACATCTAATCTTTCTAACTATATATATTTGGTGTACATAACATGTTTATAAGTAGAAAATGCTTAAAAGTCATTGATTTCATGCAAAAACAAGGTTTTAGGAGCGATATAAGCTCAAAATGACATAAATGAGGTTCTAATTTTCCCAACATCTTTATTTTCATGAATTTATAGTTCACATCTAATCAAGCTAGAGATTTTTATAATCATGCATCAATAAAAGTACCTCATTCGAGTATTCCCTCGTTGTGGTCTGATCGAATATAAGTAGTGTCATTGTCTACATCATTTGCTACATCAACTCTAGGAGCAGTGAAAGGGGGTGAATCATCAAATGCATCATATTCTTCCTCGTCTTCAACATCTCCAACCCCTAAAATTCTTCTTTTCCAGCAAGGACAATGGACCATTTAGGATCGGCTGGGTCAGTTACATAGAACACTTGCTTAGCTTGAGATGCAAGGATGAATGGTTCCAAACTATCCCGCAAGTGGCCAAGGTCTACAAGAGTGAAGTCGTCATGTCTGACGTTGTGCCTGTTATTATCGACCCATTTACACTTGAATAGACCTACCTTGAACTCACGGTAATCTAGTTCCCATATTTCTTGAATTCGTCCATAGTAGGATAATAGTGCCTCAACTGGTGATGTATCCTTTGCACTTGCAAATTCTGTTGATGAAGCCACAAGAGTGACACCACTGTTTTGAGTCGATGAGGATTTCTGATCCCGACGCTCAGTCCAAAATGTGTATCCATTTATGTCATATCCCTCAAATGAATGAACATCTTCCTTTGGACCATAAGCTAGCCATTTTATTGTACTAGAGACACCCTCATCCAATTCCAATTGATGCATCACACGATCATGGAACCACTTCACAAACATCTTATTATGCAACTGCATTAGTGCCCTTTCCCCTTTAGATGGAAATTCGACACGCAAACTATCCATATGCTCTTCTAAATAAGGGTGAACCTCAACAACATGATGAAGCACAAATAGGTGAGCTTGCAAGAACTGATCTCGAGTAGGTGAGATCCGTTTCGACCCGATTGTGCCATGACCATCAAGTCTCCCTTCATGTCGGGAAGTGGGAAGCCCAATAGGTTCGGCAACGGCAACATACTCTGCCACGAAATTACCAATCTCCTCAGCCACTATTCCTTGTACCATACTACCTTTCGGATGGGTTGGATTTCTGACTTTATCTTGCAATGTACCCATGTGTCTTTCAAAAGGATAGCACCACCTCATAAAGACTGGACCGCACAACTTAATCTCACGAACCAAATGAAGAATCAAATGCACCATTATGTCAAAAAGTGACGGTGGAAAATACATCTCAAATTTGCACATAGTTACAACAACATTCGCCTGGAGAGCATCAAGTGTAAAGGGATCAAGCACTTTGCTGCATATAGTATTGAAAAACGAACAAAGGCTTGTAATAACTTCTCTCACGTGCTTCGGTAAAATACCACGAATTGCAATCGGTAGGAATACTTGCATCATCATGTGACAATCATGGGATTTCATACTTGTCAACTTCAATTCTCCATTTAAGGACACAAATCTTTTCATGTTTGACGAGAACCCAGATGGAACTTTAATGTCATACAAACAAGCACAAAACTTTCGTTTTTCTTCCTTTGACAATGTGTAGCAAGCTGGAGGTAAATAAACCTTTTTATTCTTGCCTTTTCCATCAACTTTCTTCTTTGAGCTACCCGTGGCCTTGTCCTTGCGCTTCCCCTTACGTTTTTGTCCACCATCTTCGCTTCCCTTTTCCTTTACCATTGTCATCACTACCTTTGTGTTAACCCACAATTCCGGACGAACCCCCCAAGCTTGCAAATCTAATCGCGCACTCTTTCCATCCTTTGTTTTTCCAGAAATGTTCATAATTGTCCCAACAATTGCATCACAAACATTCTTCTCTATATGCATCACATCGAGACAATGTCTAACATCGTGTTCTTTCCAGTACTCAAGCTTCCAAAAGATTGATTCCTTTTTAAAAAGAGCATGTGGGTCTATTGGTTTCGTTGTTTTACCAAAAACACATGGTATACCCTTCACTCTAGCATAAACCTCTTTTCCACTCAATGCCCTAGGTGCAACCCCCTCTTCCACTTTCCCATTGAAGGCCTTTTTCTGCCTACGATATGGGTGATCGCGCCTAAGCAATCTTCGGGTCCTCACGTACACATCTTTGCCCCAGTTGTGAAGGTACACGCTTGGTGTGTCATCGATACATATGGGACATGCTTTCTTCCCTTTGTTCTTGTACCCGGACAAGTTGCCATATGTGGGAAAATCATTGATGGTCCACATAAGGGCAGCACGCAATATGAACATCTCGTTCTTATGGGCATCAAAAACGGAAACTCCTTCATCCCACATCTTTCTCAAATCATCAACAAGGGGCTCAAGGTAAACATCTATGTCGTTTCCAGGTTGCCTTGGCCCCGTTATCAAAAGTGAAAGCATTATGTACTTCCGTTTCATGCACAACCACGGAGGCAAGTTGTAGATCACTAAAAGTACCGGCCATGTGCTATGTTTGGTACTAAGAGTGCCAAATGGATTCATACCGTCCGTGCACAACCCAAGCCTTAAATTTCTAACTTAATCACCAAATTCCCTAAACTTCATATCCATGTTCTTCCATTGTGGAGAATCAGCCGGATGCTTCAACAAACCATTTTTCTTTCTCCCCTCTGCATGCCATCTCAAGTTCTTAGCATCTTTTGGTATTGAAAATAGACGCTTTAACCTTGGAATAATGGGAAGATACCACAACACCTTGGCAGGAGGTCCATTCATACCAACATTGCAGCTTGTTTGCTTGTAGCGCGACTCACCGCAACGTGGACACTCCTCCAATTCTTCATATTCATTTCGATACAGAACACAATCATTAGGACATGCATGTATCTTCTTATATTCCAAACCAAATGGACACATGAGTTTCTTTGCATAATAGTAGGAACTAGGAAGTTCATTCCCATCAGGCAACATGTCACATGACGCAGTCAACAAAGAAGTAAAACTACTGTCGCTCCAGTTATGCTTCGACTTAATATTAAAAAGTGTTAGCACGGCTGAGAGTTTTGTGTATTTTTTGGACCCAGGATACAAAGGCTTTTTGGCAGCCTCTGATAATGAGTCAAATACATCAGATCGGTCACCAAATTCACCTTCAACATCACGCATCATCTCATCCAAGTGATCATAACCAACATCTTCGATCTCATCCCCATCCTCATCCCCATCTCCATCATCATCACTCCCATATTCCTCTTCCACACGAATCTCGGCACTTTTACAATGCGTCTCATTCCCAACAACATTCTCTCTATACGATCCCTTTTCACCGTGCCAAACCCACACATGATATTGAGGCCTAAACCCATGACATTGTACATGAGCCATGATGGTATCAACACTATCGACCCTTGTGACATTATTACAATTGATACAAGGACAATAAAGGTAATTTTCACCCGTACTGAGCTGATACTCTGAAGCACTCTTGCAAAACTCTTGAAGCCCATTAAAGAATTCGAATGTATCACGTCTACCATACATCCAACCGCGATCCATTGTCGTTTTAAATTGCCTTTAAATATACCGACACATTTCAAATAATGTATAAATGTAACATGAATTATGTTAATCAAAGTACATATATCATATAATTCATCCATATCGCGTAAAAATGAATGCTCCCAAAAGGTCCTTATCACTCCAACCTAACCCATCCTTGAACGTCTAATCTCACTAGTGAAGGTATGTCAACTTTTCAATTTTAAGGAAAATCCGGCAGCATTTCCCCCCAGTTCTCCAAGTACACAATGTAGGTAATTACTTACCTACATATGCACCCAGAGAACATGGTGAGAAAATGATAAGCCGAGATTTCCTTAAAATCGAAAAAGAGACATACATTCACTACCGAACTGAGATTAAACGTCCAAGAACAGTCCCAACCGGGGACTATTCAAGACTTTCTCCTAATGAGAAAGACTCGAACGGGTATCTAGGCAAATGATGATGCAAGCATTCAATAATTTGCTTTTATATGACATTCAACTAACAATACACAAGTTCATTCATTCATATATTGCTAATTAAATTACCTAAAATCAAACTAAGGTTAACATTCCATTCATTCATTCATAGCAATCCATTCAAACATTATAATTTACTAACCAAATTTAACAAACTAACATGTTAACTAATAACTATTCTCTTTAAAAAATTAACTTTAAAGCTACTCATATTCAAACAACATATATATATATAACATTTAAACAATTAAAGTAACAATTAACATTATGGAATAAACAAACAATTAATAAAACAATTAAGATAAATGTGTTCACTAAATTTGAAACCTAATGTTAAAGTTTGGAATAAACAAACAATTAATACATATTTAAGTAAAGTTTAGCAAGAGCTCACCCTAATTTTAGAGTGTGAAAGAGAAGGATTGATATTGTGGGGTGAGAGTTAGACTTGTGGTGGCTTTGAAAGAAGTAGTAGCTTCAATTAGGGCAGGGAGAGAGAGAGGTGTGGTGGTGGGGCGAAAAATCAGAACACACACCACCAGCCACCCATAAATTGGCAGCCGCACCCCCACGAAAACAGCAGCATGTAGCCACGAACACCACCAGCGACCTTGAGCAACAAATCCCCACGAACGCTGCAAATTTTCGCACAGGAGCAGCTACAAACAAACCCACGAAAATTAAAAAAAAAAAAAAAGAGAAAAGGGAGTGAAAGGAGTGATGGTGGCGGCGGCGGCGGTGGTGGAGTATGCTTGAGAGTGGAGTTGGAAGCAAGGAGTGAGAAAGAGAGGGGATGTGAATTAGAGAGTACTGTATGTTCGAATTTTTGGGGAAAATTCAACTAAGTGCCGCTGACGACTGCTGAGTTTCAATTCCCGCAATTTTTTTTTTTGAATTGGCAAGCGGTTCGGGGTTGAACCGCTTACCATTATACCAAATGGCAAGCGGTTCAACCCCGAACCGCTTGCCAATACATGTAATGGGAAGCGGTTCGCGCCAAAACCGCTTGCCATTCTAAAAAAAGAGTTTTTTTTTTTTAAAATAGGGTCTTTCGAAGCGGATTTGAAAAACCGCTTGCCAATTGGGGCTTCCCATTTAGTTTTTTCTACTAGTGTAGATTTGTTCACCTTGCTTTGCCTCTTCCATACTGACAAACAGATCCTTGTTAGCACAGAAGTGTCTAGATGCACTAGTGTCCACAATCCATTCAGAGTTGTTCTCAACCAAGTTGACTTCAGAGACAACTGCAGCGATGACATCTTCATCCTCATTCTCAACCAGATGAGCCTGAACTTTGTTCCCTCCACTCGTCTTCAGATTTTTCTTCTTCTTGTTCTTGCACTGTGAAGCAAAGTGCCCCACTTCACTACATGACCAACACTTGACAGTGTTCTTCTTCTCAATCTTGCCCTTAGCTTGGAGACTTCCCTTCTTCTCAAAATTCCCCTTCTTGGCACGATTGTCACCTGATTTCCTGTCAGAGTCAGCATTAAATTCAACAAGGTTAGCTTTAACTGCTAACACATTATTTGGCTTAGAGAAAACATCCTTAAGCCTATTGGCTTCCTCAATCTTCATGTGGCTCACAAGTTCTTCTAGGGTTAAATCCCTCTTTTTATGCTTGAGGTGATTTCGATAATCAGACCAGGAATCTGGTAATTTCTCAATTAAAACATTAGCCTGAAGGATTTCACACATCTTCATACCTTGAGCAAGAATCTCAGCAACATAATTTTCATACACATGGACTTGGTCCATGATAGGCTTTGAATCAACCAATTTGAAGTTCAACCAATTTCCAGTCACATACTTCTTTTTCCTGGCATCATCAGCACCATATTTCTTTTCTAAAGACTCCCACATCTCCTTAGCAGATTTCATATTGATATACAAATCAAATATGTTATTTTTCATGTGGTTCAAAAGATGACCCTTAACAAACTTATTATCACGATCAAATTTCTTGATTTCAGATTCATTAACAATAACAGTAGTGGTCCTCTGGCTAGGGTCGGATTCTTTATTCCCAGGAACAGGAGTACTAGGAATTTCAATCATAGCATTGGTTTGTTCAATAGGTTTTGGGGCATCCTTAAACAAAACATAATCAACCTCTACTTGTTCAAAAGCAATCAACACCCTTTGTGACCATCTCTTATAATTAATTCCATCAAGAGACTCAACCTTAGACAGATCTAGGTATAAACGAGTTTAAGAATTGCTAGTCATGATATCAACAGAACAAATAAAATATTTCTCTTCTAAATTGTCGGTAAAATAACTATTGCAATCAATAACAAACAAAAGATTAGAACTTTCCTGGATTGAAGATCTCAAACTCACAGTCGCGCCGCGGAACAATAATCCACTGCCTTAGAAGCGAAATACGCCACCACCGGTACAAGTTTCCTAGTGACGCACGCCCCCCAAGTTTAACGCAACTCTCTCCGTAATCCGTGCACCCGAACCCAAATAGTGGAATTGCTCAAGAACTATTCAGATCTCAAAGGGTAGATTTTGTGTTTGAGGTTTTTTAAAGTGAATGATGAAGATAGGATAGGCAATGCTCATATTTATATGTGTCCCGAAATTAGGAGACAAATAAACCAAACCGACCTAAGGAAAAAGGCGGGCCCGATCGGGCAACCAGCCGCCCGATCGGGAGCGAGATGAAATTTCCCAGACCTGGTGTCGCGCTCGGTCAGGCCACACCCGCCCGGTCGGGCGATTTGGAAATCTCACCCCGGGCGAGCAATCGGGCAAGAGTCGCCCGATCGGGCTCGTCAAAACTCGACTCCGCCGCCCGGTCGGGCGAACCACCGCCAAGTCGGGCGCGAGAGCCCTCTTTTTCCTTAGCCAATTCCGCCCGGTCGGGCAAACCATCGCCCGATCGAGCGCGAGATTCCTCCGATTGCATTACCATTTCCAACAGCTCCTCCTGGTTTCGAGATACCACCCAATTCGGATGGTGGATTTCTCGGCCTCCTTAACACCACAACATCATTCCCCTCCAGTAACCAAATTGTCTTTGTTGAATTTGATTCGTTTTCAAATGCAGAAGGGGATCCTCCCTACGAACATGTTGGGATCAACAACGGTAATATAGCATCCGCCAAGTATACTCATTGGAATGCTAATGAACATAGTGGAGAAATTGTTAATGTTTGGGTGACTTATAATGCTACTACTAAGAATCTCACTATTCTTTGGTCATATGGAAATCTCTTAAGTGCTAGTGAGAATTCGAGTCTCTCTTTGCAAATTGATCTAATGACCGCCTTACCCGAGTGGGTTTCTATTGGTTTTTCTGCTGCCACTGGCCAATATGTGGAGCGACATAATCTTCAATCATGGGCATTTAGCTCAAACTTGGAGGAAAAAGTGAAGAGTGGTGGAAATAACAAGGCCAAGTTAATGGCTGGATTGATTACACCATTCGGGTTTATTTTGCTGGGGAGCTTAATTATGTTCTTTATGTACCAGAGAAAAATACACGTATGAGAACGAAACAGGCAAGGGCAGCCTCATTCCATGATGAATTTGAGAGAGGAGCCGGGCCTAGAATGTTCTCTTACTTAGAGCTTGTCTCAGCTACTTATAAATTTTCTAGTGATCGAAAGTTGGGAGAAGGAGGTTTTGGTAGTGTTTACAAAGGATATCTGGTAGACTTGGATATGCCAATTGCTGTGAAAAAGTTCTCCAAGGGGTCAAAACAGGGGAAAAAAGAGTATAGTACCGAGATTAAGATTATTAGCAGGCTAAGACATCGGAACTTAGTTCAACTTATTGGATGGTGCCATGATGAAGATGAGTTTTTGCTTGTATATGAATTCATGCCAAATGGTAGTCTTAACTCTCATCTATTTGGAAAAAAGGCTCCTTTGTCATGGTCATCGAGATACAAAATAGCTCTTGGGCTCGCTTCAGGGCTGGTTTACTTGTACTAGGAGTTGGAGCAATGTGTGTTGCACCGCGACATAAAGTCCAGCAACATAATGCTGGATTCCAATTTTAATGTTAAGCTAGGTGACTTTGGTCTTGCAAGAGTAATGGACCATGAACTTGTTGCACAAACAACAAGTTTAGCAGGAACTCTAGGATACATGGCCCCAGAGTATATGAATACAGGGAAGGCTAGTAAAGAATCGGATGTATATAGCTTTGGTGTTGTCGTACTTGAGATAGCCACCGGACACAAATCAAGGGATCTTGGGGACATTAGTATCGAAAAGGGATTAATTGAGTGGGTGTGGGATCTCTATGGCAAAGGTGACTTATTTTCTGCTGTGGATCAGAGACTAGGGACTGATTATGATGCTAAGCAGGCCGAGTGTTTGATAATGGCCGGTCTATGGTGTGCTCATCCTGATCATACTATGAGGCCGTCTGTAAGACAAGTCATTCAAGTTCTAAATTTTGAGACCACTCTGCCTAGCCTTCCACCCAAAATGCCCATTGCTATGTACCATGTGCCTGTACATTCAGCTAGTTCTAGTGTCCCTTCAATAACTTCTACGAGCATTGAAGTGGGTCGTTAGAGTTCATCTTCTATGCCTTGATCAGTTAGTTAGAAATGGTTATGTTTAATGTCAAATGTATGTACTTTTTCCACAAGACCTTTGTTTTTTCTTTTATTTTTTAATGGCAGGGAATCAAGTTAAAGGGCTCATCCTAAAAGATTACATCAAGGAACCAAAATGAGTCTGATGAGCATCTCGAACTCTCTGAGTGTGACAGAGAAACCAACTTCTTCTCCAACTTACTTTACTATTTTACTTGTAAGGCATTTGAATTTTGAATAATGGGTTTTCTAAAACATGTGTTTTGATCTCGTATGTTTTTGCTATGGCTATTAATGTATTGCAAGTACATTTGTGCTGGAAAAATTGATCCGTGTTAAGTTTTGCATTGTGTTGGTCAGACTAGATTGATTATCATATTATTTAAAAATTTCAATGTTCCTTCATATATTTTTCTTTCGTATACAGATTATTTAAGCTAACTCTATGTATGTTTTACATACAACTAATGTTTACTATATGTTTATTACTCGTATCAAGTACTTACTTGATCTATTGGTAAGGATTGTACTTTTTGACATTCAATCCCCACTAGAAATATTTTGTAGCAGAAATTCCCTTACCTTCTTCGATCCCTTCCCTACCCCCCCCCCCCCCCCACCTCTCCCCAATTAATCTAAAGGGGTCTTGCCTGCTAAGTCGACCTCAGTTGACCTGTGAGAAGTTCCGATTATAAGGATATATGTTCTATGTGACCAACGATATCACCTTCTGAATGGTACTTGTCATTACCCTTAATGTAGAACAATTACTGACAGAGAGTTTTTCCAATTCCGTGTACTTGGAAAGCATTCCAAAAGCTCTAAAGATGTATAAATCTTGACTGGCCACCATAATGGATTTAAATGATTAGCCAATTGATCAGATTTGGTTTCTAGCAATGTACTATGACCATCTAAGATAACTAATTGTAAAATATTGTTACTATAGCTAGTCCTAATTAATTGGCATCTTGATCGACAGATAATTCCTTCATCCACTGCCTCAACATTAATTGTTACTATCTTAGAACAGGGGAGCCAAATTCTTCCTCTCCACAACCTAAATTATAACTTCATGATTTAGTTCAATATTAACAATATTAAAAAAAACACAGACCAAAACACCCTATATTAAAAGTAGCCTTTATTATTCATATCGATAGGGTTATCACACCTCATGGTGCTTACACTTCTCACGGTCTCACCTATTGCGAGGTTCTGGTCAAAAACCTCGTTTGAGAACTTAAGGCAACCAATCTAGCTAGAATAGCCAACATGATGGTTTTGTTGAACACAATAACAAAATGCATGATGCTCCAAAAAAAAAGAAGAGTTTAAGGCATCATTATTCCAAGCAAGCCTAGCTTCGCCTCCTTCCTCTGTAACCGCCTTCTCTTTGACAAGTGAAGTATGTTGCAGCCACAGGCGAGCCAAGATTGTAAACTTCAGCAAATTTCCTAATGAAGAAATTCGGACGCCACCCTGGTGCACCGATTATTTGACTCCCTGAGTGACAAAATACAGCAAATACAAGTCGATGTATGCCCAACGACGGCCTTGGATTTTCGTATGCCACGATTTCTTGCCCTGTTTTACAGTAACATATATAGTATATCAAAGTTGATACATTAACGGTTACTAACTATATTAAGGGCTTGTTCTCTTTAACTTATTTTCAATTCATTTCAATTCAGCTCTAATAATTTAAGTTCAGTTTAGTTCTTATCTTAATTTTCTTCTCTCATAAAATATGTTGAATTATTTAGAGAATTGTAGACTATTTTCATGTTATTTAATTAATTTACTTAGGTTAAGGTGTTGTATTATTAATTAAATAAATAGGTAGTTAAAGCAAATGACTATAATTAACTGTTGTCTTTGGATTTATTCGTATGATTTGGCTATATAATGCTTTGTATCATTTGGCACAAATGGCCAAATAATACTAAGTGACGGTTGAAACCAAGTAATACCAAGTGACAGTTGTGGACTTGTGATACTAAATTATATTGCATCATTTGGCTTAAATGGAAGTTAAGATTCTTGAGAATGGTTGTCATTATCCACTCATACAAGACATCACAAAGTATCTGACATTTACCAAACGGTGCTAGCAGATTATTTGCTTTGCTATATATATGTTCTAGTAACATATGATGAAAAAGACAGTAACTTTATTTTTATTCTTTTGTATTGCATTCGTTTTTCTTGTATTATCATCATCATAAATTATTAAAAGTTTTGTTTACATTAGACCACAAATAAACTACACACTATTGTGGTTGTCTTCGTTGTATCTCCAAGTAAATTTTGTGATACCCGGTGTG
This sequence comes from Chenopodium album, assembly GCF_948465745.1. NCBI lineage: Eukaryota > Viridiplantae > Streptophyta > Magnoliopsida > Caryophyllales > Amaranthaceae > Chenopodium > Chenopodium album. The sequence continues at coordinate 49,854,558 of NC_137843.1, forward strand.
TTTAATTAGGGTCGAAATATTACTTTGGGAAAGTGATATCGTTCACGCCTCGAAGGTTTTAGATTGTTGTTAATTTCCTTCATCTTTGTGACCCTTGTTTTAGTGAAATCCTCAACAATCCAAAGTAATATTCTTACAAAGATGGCCACCATTAAGGAATTGACATCAAATTTCCAAAAATTGGATAAGTTCGAGGGCGTGGGTTTTCGAAGATGGCAAAAGAAAATGCACTTCCTATTGACATCTCTTGGTGTGGCCTATGTCCTCACTACCCCGAAGCCTTTAGAGGAAGAAAATGAGGCAATAGAAAACACTAGAAAGAGGAACAAATGGGAAAACGATGATTACATATGCCGAGGACACATTCTCAATGGTATGTCTGATGACTTGTTTGATGTCTATCAATTTTATGAGTCTGCTAAAATTCTTTGGGATGATTTAGAATCAAAATATATGGCCGAAGATGCTTCGAGTAAGAAATTTCTTGTTAGTAATTTTAATAATTATAAGATGGTTGATAGTAGGCCAATCATGGAACAATTTCATGAATTACAAAGAATTTTAGGAAGTTTTAAACAACATGACATTAGTATGGATGAGACTTTTGTTGTGTCTTCTATCATTGATAAATTACCACCTTCATGGAAAGACTTTAGAAACACTTTAAAGCATAAGAAGGATGAAATAAATGTTGATGAATTGGCTTCCCATATTCGGATTGAAGAGGGAATTCGATTTCATGATGGTCAAAAGGATGCAAATCCGACTTCTACCATTAATGTGGTGGAGGACTCAAAGTCAAATGACAAAAAGAGGGGTAAAGACTCAAACAAAGGCAAAGGTAAGAAGCCTAAGGTTGATGGTGATGCACCAAAGCCTCGTGCTTGTTGGGTGTGTGGAAAGCCCAGTCATTTCAAAAAAGATTGCACAATTTGGAAGAAAAAGATGAGCAAAAGGAAAGCTCAAGGTGGGAAAGGTGAGTCAAGCCAACCCCATGACAAGCAAGGTAATTCTTGTACACAAGTTTCATTTAATTCTTTAGTGAGTTATTTGTATGTGATTTCTGAAATTCTTTGTGTACAGGGTGATACATCATGGTACATCGATTCAGGAGCATCGAGACATGTTTGCAAGGATCGTTCTTTGTTCAAATCTTTCGTTGAAGTTACCACTGAGGAGATTCTTTACATGGGGAATGATTCAACCGCAAAGGTCTTAGGCAAGGGACAAGTAGAATTAATATTTAGCTCGGGCAAATCTCTAATTCTTAGGGATGTGTTGTATGCTCCCGAACTTAGGAGAAATCTTGTATCCGGTGCTACCTTGAATCGTTTAGGTTTTAAGATGGTATTTGAGTCGGACAAATTTATTTTATCTAAAGGTGGTATGTTTGTAGGACTTGGTTATTTGTATGATGGAATGTTTAAATTAAGTATTTGTAATAATGTTAGGGACAATGTGTATGTTGTAAATGATAATTCTTCTCTATGGCATGTTAGACTTGAACATGTTAATTATAAGAAACTTTACTTTATGTCTAAGCATGATTTAATTCCATTGTTTGATCCAAGGATAGAGAAGTGTAGAACATGCATGCTAACAAAAATTACAAGGAAACCATTTCCTAACAATGTAGAAAAGAATACTTCATTGCTTGAATTAGTGCATAGTGATTTATGTGATTTTCATAACACTCCTTCCTTAGGAAATAAAAAATATTTAGCAACTTTTATTGATGATTTTTCAAGATTTTGCTATGTTTACTTATTGTTTTCTAAGGATGAAGCCCTTGACAAATTTAAAATCTACAAGAATGAAGTAGAATTGCAAACAAATGAAAAGATTAAAAGGTTAAGAACTGATAAAGGTGGCGAATACTATAATCCAAGTTATTTTCAATCTATAGGATTAGTACATGAAACAACCGCGGCATATACACCACAACAAAATGGTGTAGCGGAAAGGAAGAATAGGACTTTAGAAGAAATGGTTAATTCCATGTTATCCTATTCGGGTTTGAGTGATGGATTTTGGGGAGAAGCAGTATTAATCGCTTGTTACATTTTAAACCGAGTTCCAATGAAAAGGAATGAGGTAACCCCATATGAGCTATGGTATAAAAGGAAACCAAATTTGAGTCATCTCAAAGTTTGGGGTTGTAGGGCAATAGTAAAAGTGCCAGAACCTAAACGTAAAAAATTAGGTGAAAGAGGAGTGGAATGCATTTTTATAGGATATGCGGAACATAGCAAATCCTATAGGTTCTATGTGATAGAACAAAATGACTATTGGTCGGTTCATACCACCATTGAGTCTAGAGATGCATTGTTTGATGAAAATAGATATTCATCAATTCCTAGACCAAAGGATGTAACTCCAAATAACGTTGCTCAAAATTTTGACCAAATTGAATTTGATCAAGTAATAGATGACCAAGATCATTTTGATGAGGCATCTACATCATCATCTCAACCTAGGAGAAATAAGAGGGCTAGGAAAGAAAAATCTTTTGGCCCGGACTTTCATGTGTACTTAGTTGAGGGATCAAGGAATTTTGTTACAACACAATTTCCATACATTTTTATTGTGGAAGATGATCCTTTGACCTATGATGAGGCTATGAGGTCTCGTGATGCTCCATTTTGGAAAGAAGCTATTCATGATGAGATGGAATCCATCATGGGAAATAATACTTAGGTGTTAGCTAATTTACCACCAAAATGTAAACCAATAGGGTGCAAATGGATCTTCAAAAAGAAATTGAGGATTGATGGAGCGGTTGAAAAGTTCAAAGCTCGATTAGTGGCACAAGGTTTTACGCAAAAGCCTGGTATCGATTATTTTGATACATATGCACCGGTTGCTAGAATTTCAACTATTAGATTGTTGATAGCACTTGCGGCTATCAATAATCTTGTGATCCATCAAATGGATGTCAAGACAGCATTCTTGAATGGAGATCTAGAAGAAGAGGTTTACATGCGACAACCGGAAGGGTTTGTTGTAGAAGGTCAAGAAGGAAAAGTTTGCAAGTTGATTAAATCTTTGTATGGGCTTAATCAAGCACCTAAGCAATGGCATCAAAAATTTGATGAGGTTGTGTTGTCTAATGGATTCAAGCTAAACAATTCAGACAAGTGTATGTATAGCAAATTTGATGACAACGGTCAAGGTGTCATAATTTGTCTATATGTAGATGACATGTTGATCTTTGGAACGGATTTGTCACAAGTTGAAATGACAAAATCCTTCCTTAGTTCACAGTTTTCCATGAAAGACATGGGAGAAGCAGATGTCATCTTGGGCATAAGAATAAAGAGAGAAAAAGGAAAGTTAATCTTATCACAATCTCATTACATTGAGAAAGTGCTTAAGAAATTCAATGTTAATGATGTTTCGACTTCTCTTTATTCAACACCTATGGATCCTAGCATAAAGTTGATACCTAATGAAGGTAATGCAGTTTCACAACAAGAATATGCAAGAGTAATAGGTTGTTTGATGTATGCCATGACAAGTACTAGACCGGATATTGCTTATGCAGTTGGTCAACTAAGTCGATATACTAGTAATCCTAGTATGCTACATTGGCAAGCAATTCGACGTTTGTTGAAGTACTTGAAGAAAACCATGGATTATGGTTTGTCTTATAGTGGATATCCCTCGGTCATAGAAGGATATTCGGATGCAAGTTGGATCTCTAATAAAGATCACTCCTCCACAAGTGGATGGGTTTTCCTATATGGTGGAGGTGCTATTTCATGGGCTTCTAAGAAACAAACTTGCATTGCGGACTCCACAATGGCATCGGAGTTCATTGCATTACATTCGGATGGTAAAGAAGCTGAATGGTTGAAGGATCTCATGTATGAGATACCTTTGTTGCCAAAACCAATATCACCAATAGTGATACATTGTGATAACAATGCAACTTTGGCTAAGGCATATAGCCAAGTGTATAATGGTAAGTCACGGCACATTGGTGTAAGGCATAGTTACATCCAAGGACTTATCAAAGATAGTGTGATCACTATTGACTATGTTCGAACGAGGTTTAATCTAGCCGATTGTTTCACAAAAGCATTGGCACGAGATGTTAATAAAAGGATGGCAATCAATTTGGGATTGGAGCCTTATAATAATCACGAATAAGGAAATCTTAACTTAACGCCCGATAAGACGTTGGGTCTTAAGTTCAATAAGATTAATTTCCTTATTTGATGATTGGGAACTTGATATTCATCCTAGGTAAGTTCCAGTTTTACTGTGATGAAAAGAGGTTGTTTATCTTAATAGATTTTTTGACATTGTGCTTTGTCACAGGAGCATGTTAATGAAAGATCTACCTATATAAGTACGAGGTTTGGCCGCTTCAAGAAGTTATTTGGGCATAGCTTTGATGTACTTATGAATAGATATGGACATATGGCTACAAAGTGTCAAGTATAAAATATATTCAAGTTATTTGATCTAGTGTGTGTAATATCTTCAAGTTTCTAATATGTATTGCTATTGGTTCAAACGTTTAACGATACCAATTGGATACCGATTCTTGAATTGTATATTATACTAAGTGGAAGTTCAAGTCTTTGTACACTTTCATTTATGCAAAAGATTGTTAATTATGATGATGATGTTTATGCAATGAGTCTAGATTAATTCTCTAAATGGGGGAGGATTGTTGAATTATTTAGAGAATTGTAGACTACTTTCATGTTATTTAATTAATTTACTTAGGTTAAGGTGTTGTATTATTAATTAAATAAATAGGTAGTTAAAGCAAATGACTATAATTAACTGTTGTCTTTGGATTTAATCGTATGATTTGGCTATATAATGCTTTGTATCATTTGGCACAAATGGCCAAATAATGCTAAGTGACGGTTGAAACCAAGTAATACCAAGTGACAGTTATGGACTTGTGATACTAAATTATATTGCATCATTTGGCTTAAATGGAAGTTAAGATTCTTGAGAATGGTTGTCATTATCCACTCATACAAGACATCACAAAGTATCTGACATTTACCAAACGGTGCTAGCAGATTATTTGCTTTGCTATATATATGTTCTAGTAACATATGATGAAAAAGACAGTAACTTTATTTTTATTCTTTTGTATTGCATTCGTTTTTCTTGTATTATCATCATCATAAATTATTAAAAGTTTTGTTTACATTAGACCACAAATAAACTACACACTATTGTGGTTGTCTTCGTTGTATCTCCAAGTAAATTTTGTGATACCCGGTGTGTTTAATTAGGGTCGAAATATTACTTTGGGAAAGTGATATCGTTCACGCCTCGAAGGTTTTAGATTGTTGTTAATTTCCTTCATCTTTGTGACCCTTGTTTTAGTGTAATCCTCAACAAAATATTCGGTTCAGATCAGTTTAGTTCTTATCTTAATTTCCTTCTCTCATAAAATAATCGGTTCAGGTCAGTTTAGTTCAGCTCCAATAAAGTCTATTCAGTTCATTTCAGCTCAATTCAGTTCATTTCAACTCAGTTCAGTCAATCAGAACATGCCCTAAATTACTCATCTACTCTTAAGTTTAAGCAAAAATTGGAAATTGAGACCTTTTTATTTGATGCATAATACACTTTTCGGTATAAAGAGAGCACATCAATAGCAACAGTGAAAATTCTACAGTAGATGTAGAATAGATATACCTGTTGAGACATCATCTTCTAATACTATCATAGATTCATAGACACATAAGGCTAAATTCAAAAAAAAAAAAAAAAAAAAAAAAAAAAAGGGTTTTTTATTCACACTTTACTTATTTACGGTTTAAATTATTTTTATTAATTCAAATAATATAAATAGTTTGAATAATATTAGACTCTATCTATTAATCATTATACTTCCTCTTTTAGTTGACAAGTTTCTTTTACCACCCCTGTCAAGTTATCAATATACCATATGTAATTATCAATAAATACAAATTATTAAAAAAAAAAATGATATTTTGAAAATATACATTAAAATCAATCAATATATCATCATCTCGCGTTCATGCTTATAATTTACTACCTCCGTTTCATAATTTTTTGCACTTTGGATATTATTTGTGAAATATAAAATATTGCAAAATTGCAAAAAATATAAAATGGAGGTAGTACTACTTATCAAAATAGTCAATAGTAATAAATTATTAATTATCAAAATAAAGTTTGTAAATAAAGTCAAAAGTCAAAATTAAAACTGAATAAATTAAGTGTAAACTTATTAAATTTAACTTGAACTGTACTTACTAGTAGGGAATAATATTTTCCTTTAGAATTCGACCTAGTCTTGAATAAGGTGAATGGGACATGACTAAATTTTTAAGTATTTCATGAAATTTCTTAAAGGAACATCTCTTTCAAAAAAACGGACCAACACACTTTAAAAAATAAAATAAAAAAATAAAAAATAAAACTAGCTAGTTGCATGCATGCGTTTCAAATATGTCCGATGAGAAGGTTTTGCGTAGAACGGACTCACGTGAGTCCAGTTTATAACCTTTAAGCACACCACCTCCATTTTCTCTCTCCTCCATTTTTACAATCTTTCATTCATCACCATTTTTTCACATTTTCTCTCTTCTCCTTATTCGGATCCTTACCTCATCAATTGAAGAAACCTCTTCTCTAATCGAAACCAGGACCCTCCAGGAGGCCCACCAATGAGAGGATGATGAAAACCTCAGTTATCGCCAGCAGGGGGTAATTGCCGAGGAGGGCTTTTGAACCCACGGCGAGTACAGCGAAGCTGCCGCCGCGGTAATTCTCAGGACTACGGTTGTGGTCCACTGGAGAACCATCGAAAAATCGAGAAGGCCAGCATTGTTGGTGACTTGGTGGTGCAAATTGTGGTCTCACCATTTTTATGGAGGAGAGAGAAAATATGAGTTGCAGAAAAAGAGGAAAGAGAAAGAGAGGAAGAAATGAGGGGTTTTAATACCTGACCATTATAATGTAATTTCTGATATATTTAACCTATTTTCTGATATTTATAACTATTTTCTGACAATTATAATATAGTATCTGATATTTATAATCTAATATCTAACTAGTATAATCTAATTTCTGACCATTATAATCTAATATTTGACTATTATTATCCTATTTCTTACCATTAAGATTTTTTTTCCTCAATTTTTTTTCTTCTGTTTGTATGACCGGACTCACGTGAGTTCGTTCTACACAAAACTTTTACATGTCGGATTTATTTGACACATTCAAAATCGGTATCAAATTGACTTACCCAAACTTATGCCTCCAGTAGCCGGTATGTTAGTTACTAACCTGAATATTAAAAAAAAAAAAAAAAAAAAAAAAAAAAAAAAAAAAAAAAAAAAAAAATTAACTACATTAGTATATTGCATTATATATCAGTGACCAAAAGAGCAAATTACAGTTAGGTGGTAGTGAAAAAAAAAAAAATACGGAGTATAAATATATGAAACCTAAAATGTAATGTGTAACAATGAAGTTTTATTAACGTTCCTTCCAAAAAAAAAACAAAAAAAAAAAGTTTTATTAATGTATGCCAAAGCTACAGTACTACCCTAAAAAACTTATAAACTATATTTCCTCCGGTTCTTTTTATTGCAATATATTAAGAGCATAATGCTCCTGTTGTTCTTCTCTGGCTAGGAAGTCACTTATATATATGGCCATCTTTCTTAATGGTTGGGGTGTTTTTTGATTGGAAACGGATTCAAATAAATTATTATCATTACCAAGTGTTTGATTAGAAGGTTTGGGTAACGATACTCAATTACCATTACTAAAGGATAATGGTTTCCACCCATTTGTTACCTCTCTAAAATCTAAGGTGACAATTACACTTAGGGATGTATAAACAAAAACCCGGACTGTAAACCGGACCGGTTTTGACCGAATCGAACAAGGACCATAAAATTCAGGTCTGTTGCCGGTCCGTGCAAACCGGTCCAATCCGGTGACCGGTGTACACCCCTAATTGCACTTACTCTCCTCAAACAAAAATAAAGGAAGATAGGTTTAAGTGATTATTTCTTTTCATGATTAAATCAAACAAATAGAAATGTAAGAGTTAAATAATTTCTTTCCTCCCATTTAGGTGTTTCCTTTCCGCTCCATTTTCATTAGTCATACCAAACGCCCCTTAAGATCATATGAAGTTTTAAAAAGCTCTTTGTTAATGTGTGATACATTGGGAGGAATTTTTTTGTATAGAAAAGTACTACAGTATTTGTTTATTAGAATTAGAGATAATTCATAAACAAAATTTTGAAAAATATTAGCGTTGAGATGAAAATTTATGCTAGTAATCATATACTTTACTGTAGAAAATATTTTTGTATTAAAAGAAGTTTTTTTTTTTTTTTTTGAAAGAATTTAAAGAAGTAATTAATGCAAGCATGTTGAGTAATGCATGATCTGTGCACCATGTGCATGATGCACCCGGTTAAATAAAAAAGGCGGAAAGAATATACAGTAGTTTGAAAAAAAACATTAAGGTTTTTGAAAAATAACATGCATTACAAAAGAACAGGAAGACATTACAAAAATAATATGATAAAAACTTTATTAAAATTTCATGAAAAATTACACATTAACGGAAAAATCTTTACCAAAGATAAAATTTCACCAAAAATAGTTTTATTTTCTCCAAAAATTCAACTTTCCATAATAATTTTAGTTTTCTCTCTCTAAAATTATTTTCAACTAAAAATAATTTAAGATTTCATTTTCAAATTAAATTTCAAAATTCAAAATAACTAGCACTGTCAAACGGTTTGACAGTTCGGGTTCGGTTCAGTTTGAAATCAGTTCGGTATTAAATCGGGTCGGTTTGAAATCGGTTTAAGTGTCTCGCAGGTCGGTTTCAGTTCGGTTTAAATAGTTATCAGTTCAATTCGGTTTCGGTTATTTCTTGAGCGGTTTTAATTCGGTTCGGCTTGTAAATAGTCCGGGTTGTAAACGGTTCAGTGTAGACGGGTTGTGGTTTGTTAATGGTTCGGTGTAAACGGTTTCTATCCCGGTTCAAACAGTTTTGGGTTGGAAACGGTTTTAGGTTAGAAACAGTTCGGTTTTTTTTCGGTTCAGTTTATAACTAGTTCGGTTCTTTTTCGGTTTAGTTTATAACTGGTTCGGTTCTTTTTCGGTTCAATTTATAACTAGTTTGGTTCTTTTTCGGTTCAGTTTATAACTAGTTTGATTCTTTTTCGGTTCAGTTTATAATAATGCTCGATCGGTAGTATACATGTGTGCATAATTAAATTTCATTTAAAACACATTTTAACTTGATTTTGATATTCTCTTTATAGTAAGCAGTTTGTAGCCGATTCGTTTATAAGCGATCCGGTTCATAAACGATTCGGTTTGCGGGCGGTACGGTTTATAAACGTTTCGGTTTATATACAATTTGGTGCAAATGGGTCGCGGGTTGTTAACGGTTCGGTGTAAACGGTTTTTATCTCGGTTTAAACGATTTCGGGTTGAAAGCGGTTTCGGGTTAGAAACAGTTCGGTTCTTTTCGGTTCGGTTTGATTTCAGTTCGGTTTAGAATTGGTTCGGTTCATTAACGGGTTCGGTTCTTATACGGTGTAACGTTATTCGGATCGGTTTGGTTTCGGGTTCATTCACATATGGTTCTGGTCGTTTTACGGTTTCAAAAAAACGGTTTTTAATCGGTTCGGTTCTCATTTGGGTCGGTTTGTTTCGGGCAGTTAAACGGTTTCGGTTTGAAATTTGACAGCACTAAAAATAACATATGTTAAAAGAACATAAGTTATAATGTAAAGAACATATCAAACATATATATATAGGTATGTTTTTTGTCAAACATAAGTATGCGCTTTGTCAAACATTAGTATGTTCTTTCTGCCTTTCGGGTGCACCCTGATGTACTATCCTATTTTCACATGTTGAGTATGAAATATCAATATTTTTGGGTTTATTGATCTATTTATTTTTGAGATTTTTCTTACATGATTTCATAATAATTTTTTTTAATTTGGCATGGCGCTTTTTTTTGTTTTTTTTGAAGGACTAGCATGGTGTTAAATAATTATTATTTGTATTATGTTCCCATTTATATTTATTTAGAAAGGAAGCCTTCCAATCAATATTGATAACCTCTTGCAAAAACTCTAGCTTCCTCTCTCTCCTAAACTCTAGCCTTCATTGTCTATTTTGAAGGGGCTTTCATCGGATTTCACTAGTAGATAGCCCCAATCTTTATTTTCTTTTAAACTTTTTGTTTCTTAGGTTACAATAATGTCTCTCTCGAAAGAAAGGGTTTATCTCCTTTGAGAGACAAGGTTTTTTCGATCTAGTTCAAAAGACAAGGTTTTTCGCACTCCTTCGAAAGACAAGGTTTTATTTGGTCTCCGGTTGTGCGGGGCTACGATTGATTATGACTTAGATTCGGGTTACGAAATCAGCACAAAAATTAACTTTCTCACAAAATTGGAAAGCGGCGACGGATCCACTCAAAAAGTTGTATAAGACAACAAATCGAGAATGTGCCGAATTATTATATTTATGTATTTGGATTCTTAGCCTTTCCCCGATTAATTCTTATTTGCTTTTGTTAAATTCGTTTTCATTATAATTAATTGTCAATTGTAGATGCCGTATGACTTTAATTATTGAAATTTAATGTCATTTAGGACTTGTTAAAAAAAAAAAAAAAAAAAAAAAAAAAAAAAAAAAAAAAAAAAAAAAAAAAAAAAAAATTGGAAAATATTCTTTGAAATTTGTTGAATTAAAAATCTCAAGAAAACGGGGTACAGGATACTACGTAACTTCACTTGATTGAGTGAGAGTGGGTGGATCGGATCGGAATTGCTTAACGCATGTTGGATTGGGAAGTTGATGGCATCAGGTACAAGTTCTTCGGTTTTTTTTTTTTTTTTTTAACTAACTTTTTTAGTTGCTTTTTCACTTTAAATTTCCCCTTTTTCAACTTTCATTTCAACTATTTGCATATCACTTTTTCCAAATCTATTACTCGCAGGATACATTGTTATCCTTTTAATTTGCCCAATTTATTTACAACTAGATGTAAGCCCGTACGGTTCTATTAAATCATTTTATTTAATTTAAAATTTTATAAATTTATGAAGATTATTCATTAAATATATGGATAAAATTCCTAATATCATAAGATAATTTTTTAATTTTAACCATAAAGTTATCTTTCGTTGTTTTATTTATTTTATGTGATGCTTGAATTTAAAATCCCAAACCTTATTCACTAATTTTGCTTATGTGACAATTTAAATTTTTAATTTAAAAAAGAAGACAAATCTTTTTTTTTTTTTTATCAAAATAAGTCTTTTGCCTATGCGTTTATTTAATATACTCGTTCTGTTTAAAGTATTAGTCTCATTTGTAATCGTTTAACTATTAAAAATTATGGAGAATTAGTCATATGAGATATAGTTTTATTCATCTCGATGAATACATTATTAAAATTAAACTTTTACAATATTTTTTAGGGAGAGATAAAAGATATTTGCGATCAAAAATTTGCATCCATATATGTAAAAAAGATAATTATTACTTTTTTTTTTTGAGAAGATAATTATTGGTTTTTAAAAATAATTTAAATTTTAATTATTCTCTATTCGTTGTTTTTACCTATGTGTCAAAATTCTTAAATCTTATTCATCACTTTTGCTTAGGTGGCGAGTAAATTTTTTAATTCTAAAATAAATTATTAATCTAATTTTTCATTGGACAAAATAATATATTTTCTTATGTGGCGCGCCAAATGCTCCCGAAAAATGTCTACTTTATTTATATATATATATATATATATATATATATATATATATATATATATATATATATATATATATATATATATATATATATATTAGGGTATGGATTAAAGGTGAATGAAATCAGTTTTTGTAATAGCCACTCCATGAATTTTGTTTCAGCAACATGCTTAGATTTTAGAACATAAATTCAAATCCCCCTTAAATACACAAGTATAATAAATTCGAACACTTCAAATTTTGTTGAAGAATTTGGTTAAATTATTTGTAAAAAAAATAAAAAAAAATAAAAAAATAAAAGTATCATTGAATTTAAAGAATTCTATTTCATTTATGCTTTAACCTTCAGCGGGGTTTCTTTTACTGGAAAGAAAGACTATCTTTTAGCAGTATAATTGGTCTCCTAAAAAAGTTAGAAACAGCTTTGAACTTTAATTTTGGAATTTAACTCGGTCAAAATAATTTATTACTCCGTATTTTTTATTGATGAAGTAAAGAACTTGGTTGAATTTGAGATCCACTCATTAATAAGGAGCTTTCAAAAGAATATTTTTTTAATTTAATGCACACGCGCACGATATATATATATATATATATATATATATATATATATATATATATATATATATATATATATATATATATATATATATATATATATATATATATATATATATATTTATTTATTGAGGAGTATGTTTTATAAAATAAATCATGTAGGAGTTGTTATATAAAATAAATCATGTAAGAGTCGTTATATAACACATATATTTATTGAGGGGTATGTTTTACATAAATATAATATGATTTCCTAACAAGACCTTCTTACATGTATTGGTTTTAAAAACATATGTTTCATTCAACAAATTAATTGATACAAGTTGTTAAAAAAATTTAATTCATACAGATTAAATATTTTTTTTATCTTTATTATATATTTCATTTCTATAAAGTTAGTATTTTTTTTTAACTAACCACAACTTTGGTCTAATGACCGTATGTAATAGCCCCAACTACAAAATAACTAAATTAATTTAATAAATTAGCTACACGATGAATTTAATGTGACAACGTTTCACTCCACAACTTCTTATACATGATTTGTGACTACATGTAGGTAAAATTGTCGTCTTTTAACGAAATATACTATATATGCATGTCCAAGTTTACATATATGGTGCTACCAAAATTAAGCATATAGAATAGTAAGTACTTCAACACTAGACAAGCCACCATAACACATACCTCTTGTTACGGTTCATGAAGTGGGTACATAGCATGCATTCACTTACCAATGCAAGTATTCTCTTTCGGATGGATTTCCGGGGCTTGGAGCATCAGGATCCACCATAACCTTCATATATTTTGATAAAATTCAATGAGATATGGTAGTAGATGACATAAACCTAAGGTATGTCGCATGTTATACCAACTACCAAGGTACAAAAAATAGCAATTATTTTTTTATATATAAATATATATGAATTGGGAGTTGAACTTACCAAAGTATAGAATGACATAGGATCATTACCCTGAATTTCAATCATTGGTGGATTGACAACTTGAGAAGGCCTAAATTCACTAGCATTTATGACTTCTCTATTGTCATAGACAACTCTGAGATCTACCGACCTTGTAAAGGGATCCAAAACATCCCCAATCACTTGTCCTACAACAAGTGAATCTCTTCCACTAGGCATAGAGTTGTATTACATATGTACGTTTATAGGCAATTTAACAAAATTTGAACCTACACTTTTTTTTTTCTCTCTCTCTCTTTTTTGGTTCACTTATGTTCTACAGTGAGTATGGTAATGAGTTCTATTTATAGGGTTTATAAAGATATCAAACTTATTCCCTCTGTTCCTAAATAAATGATATTTCAGTATATGTGAGAAAACGAACAAGTGAATATGTTACATATATCTCTATTATAAAAAGCCAAGTGGAGGAGGGGCTGATATCCACTATAAATATCCAATATGTTTTATATAACATAAAATGCTATAAATAATTATATAACAAATTAAAGTTTGGGCATAAGTTAATGATTAGTTACACAAATTTAGTGGAAAATACTCCCGTAATTATTCTCTCTTATTTCGGTGCACTAACCCTTTCTTACCCTAAAAAAATTTTAAAAATTAGTTTCACATAAAAAGTTGCGACATCATTTTCCTATTGAGCTAGGTATGTGATATATCTTGTGCATTAGCACATATGGATGCATCCTAGTATAGAAAGAAAAAAAATTAGGAAAAGAAAGTAGGAAAATCGTCATCGAAACAAAAAGAGATTGTAGATTTGTAACCTTTTTATTTCATACTTCTTTTTCTTCTATTTTTGGCGTAATATCTTTACCATCATACCCCATAACATTACATGCAGCTTTCCACAATAGATCTTTCTTCTATCTTACACTACTCAATCACCCTTATTTCTTAATTAACTAAAGTCTCGTGCAATGCACGAATTTTAATAAATTATAAAGCAAACTACTGCGTTAATTTAGCAATTATATACTAAAAAAGAATCGTATTTATAAACTAAATTAAAATTTAAAATTTAAAATTGAATATCTTTATTTCTTAATTAGCTAAAGACATCAAGGTTTATTTATTTATTTATTTATTTATTTATTTACTTCTTACAATGATGTATAGGTTGTTGATGCGTTACAATTCATTAATGTAAAGAAAATAAGTGACTGTTGATTATTTAGAACCAATGCTATGTACACTATCATGTCCCTATTTGGTCGACACAATTTGATATACACCACACATTGGTTTATGAAAACTTAATTAACTTTTATTCAATTTCTATACATAGAATCAAATTTGTAAATATGAGTGAATAGTAGGTTTTAATAATAATAATTTAGAAGTAAGGGGAGTATAATAATAATAATAATAATAATAATAATAATAACTTTGAATAATTTGTAAGTCCAAACAACCTTGGTACTTACTCTGCGGAACCATAGTCGAACACATTAGCGGATGTACTTGGCTCCCAAGGGGAGCACTTGCATCCCCATTTTGCAAATATTTAATGAAATTCATGGGTAAGATATAATCAGTAACTAGTGTGTGGCCCGAGCGATGCCCCGGGTTGCTAGTTTGTACTTGATTAATCTGCTAATCAAATTCGATTGTATAGATAGTAAGACTTGTTGGTTTTGAGTTTAAGTCTTGCTATAAATATTTTTTAGTTGTTGAACTAAATCATTACATAATTGAAACAAATAGTATAATAAGACACAAATTAACTTATCTAAGTTAACTATAATTTTGTTGGATAAAAAAATACAATTAATAAATGGCTAAGATGGTAAGACTCTTAACTTAAGACTTGTTGGTCTTGAGTTCAAATCTTGTTATAAGCATTTTTTAGATGCAAACCTAATACATGTGAAAGTGACATGTCATATTTATAATCACACGTGGCGCATATTGCTGACATGTCGAACTTGAAAAAGGTGACACGTGGAACATATTCTATTTTAGGAACACTTTTTAATATATAAGTATAGATTTTGTTCTAATAGTTTTTGCTCTCCCATTTTCATAATTTGATCTTCTAAAAGACAAAACCAAACAATAAAAATACATTCTTAATATTTAGGCCCTATTATTTTCAATTTTTATCTTATTTTTGCTGAGCTTAAATTATTCTTATTGAACTAAAAGTAACATGACCTTTGCAATTTTTACAAAAATCAACATTTTATAAATATTTTATCTATATTAAATTAATTACTCAATATATTATCTCTATTTTATAAATATTACAATGTTTAAACTTTTGACACTATTTACATCGCCTTTTGTAACCACAAATTGTGATTTATAAGTAAAGGAAAATGTAGTCATTTGTTTTTTTTTTTAATTTTAGATTCGTATTAACACAAAAGGAACGGAAGATGTATGTAGATGAAATGAAGAACTAACAAGTAAAAACATTTCACATTATTCCCTTTTTTTTTGCGTTATAAAGTTAAAAAATTTTGCACTCTCAGCCTATTTTGAAATTTCTAGATCCGCCACTGGTCGAACAGATGGCTTGCCTATGCTTCTTCCTAGCACAAGCAACGCAACCCTTAGAAGGCTCAAATATATAGACCACTTCAACAAATAGTGTAAAAGCCACCTTGTCTTCCTGACCATGCCTTTGGGGAGAGTTCCCAAAACTTACATGCAAACTAAGAGACAAATTATGTGACTCGAATTCGACGACAAAGACTACGATGCTTCAGATTCTGACTCAAATTGTGAGCGTTGACTGATCTTTCCCGGACAGGGACCACCACCCCTACCTAGAGTGACTCTATGCTCCACCTGTTTCTCAACACTACCATAAATTAGTGATGCGACAACACCAGACTCGAAACCAAATAACGTAGACCTTTGCAACACATACAATGTCTCTCATTTTACATCCACTACAAGAAAACAGTTAATTTCTGACAGACAGGTTCCTACGGACATGTAATTCCGTCGAAAAAATAAAAATTTCCAATGAATTTACATTCCATCGGATATTTCCGACAAATTCAAACAATCCATCAGAAATCCGACGGAAAATAAATCTGTCGGAATGTATACTGAATATTCCATCGTAAATAAAAATTTTTGGCGTATTTAATTTATGTCGGAAATTTCCGTCAGAATACACATTAAAAAAAACCTCTATAAACTACTCCAGAACCTTAATCATGTTCCGCCTCTTTCTCTCCCTATTCTTCTTTTTCCTCTTTCTCTCTCCTCGTGTTCTCCTTCTCGTTCTTTCTCCTCCTCTTCTCTTTCTCCTCCTTTTCTCCTTCTCATTCTCTCTCCTTCTCATCTTCTTCCTCTCTCTTTCTTCTCTATTCTCTTCTCGATCTTTTCTTAACTCTTTCTTCTCTCCTCTTCAACAACAACCACCACCAACATCAACTGCAACAACACCGCTGTAACAACAATCACCACCAACATCAACCACCACCAACATCAACCGCAACAACAACAACAACAACAACGCAACTATCTCAATATCAACAGCCACCGTCGCGAGCCACCCATTGTCAAGGTTTTTTATTTTATAGATCTTAATTTAATTTAGGTTAGATTGTAGATCTAGTTAATTTTTTATGTAATTGTAATGTTAGTTTATAAATTTTATTAGATAATTGTATATTTCTCATAATTGTTTTTGGTTGATTATCGTTTTATGTGTTTTTTTAATGAAAATCTGATTAAACATGTAGATCTAATTTTTGATTTTTTTTTTTTTTTTTGTGTTTTTTTCAATCTTAATGTTTGTTAATTTTTGTTTTATTTTTTGGTTTTATCGGTTAATTTTTGAGTTTTTTTTTGTTTATTTTTGGGTTTTTTGGGTGAACTTTCGTTTTTTGTTTTGGCTAATTTCTGGAATTTTGGTGCTGTGAGGTGGTGTCGGTGATGGTGTCTGGTGGTGGGGTAAGGGCTGATGTGAGTGTGGTGGTGGGTGGTTTGGTGGTCGGGGTCGGTGTGTAATGGGGTTTGGCTGGGTGGGTTGGTGGTTTTGAGGTCTGTGTATGGGCTGGTAATGTGTGGTGTGGGGTTGTGGTGGTGCCAAGTTTTTTTTTTTTTGGATTTTCCGACGAAAATTTCAAAAATTTTCGGCGAAAAACACTCCTTCAGAATGTTCTGACAGACTTTCCGAGCCCGAGAATCTTGTCTAGTGACTGAAAATCCGTCGATAATTCCATTAGAAAACTTGTTCCGACAAAAATTTCGTCAGAAAAGGTCGTTTTCCAACAAATACGTTTCCGATGACCATTTTTCAACGGAATTCCTTCGAAAACGCGTTTTCGACAGAATAATTATGTCGAAAATGGCCTGTTTTCTAGTAGTGACCCTTTAAAACTACCTTTGAATCCTGTATACATACAATCCTCCACCTTCACCTTTGAAATTGAACCTTATTATGTCAAGAATACTATGTGAAATCAGATTCCTTATGATTAGTGGAACATGCCTGACATTGTTTAACAAGAGAATTTACCATCATGTGTTCTAACTCTACAGGACCCTATACTAAATGTTTTGCACACATCATTGTCGGCCATAGCTATACCTCCATCAACCTGCTTGTAGTTAGTAAACCACTCCCTAAATGAACACATATGATAAAAGGCCCCCGAAGCTAGATTCCGCACATCAGAGTGATGCGCATGTTCATCAGTAATCAGGGCATAATCTTCTTCTAAATTAGTGTCTCCATCTACAATATCTATAGACTCAAAAATTTTCGATTGTCTTATCTTCTCGGGACATTCAGATTTCCAATGTCCCTTCTCCTTACAGTGCTTACAAATATCATTAAATTTAGGACCCCTAAAAGACGATTTCCTGGATTTTCTCCCCGAATTTCCTTGTCCAATACCTTCACTGACTGCTAATATGACATCCTGATCATCTTTAACTGTACCAAATGCCTTTTGACACAACTCTCTAGTATGAAAAGCATATCTAACCTCCTCTAAAGACAGTATCTCTTTACCAATAATACAAGAATGCACAAAATTCTCATATGACAATGGCAAAGACAATAATAGAATTAAGGTAACATCCTCATCCTCAACTCTAACATCAATTTTACGCAATTCTAACAAAATAGCATTCAATCGATCTCGGTGTTCTCTAAGGGATATACTTTCAAACATTCGCTGACCGACACTACTAGAAAATAGGCCATTTCCGATAGAAATATTCCGTCGGAAACACCCTGTTTTCCGTCGAAAATCGTGTTTCTGACAGAATTCCGTTAGAAAGGGGCGTTGTAACAGTGTTTGTAGGAAAATCGACCTTTTCCGACTGAATTTCCGTCGAAAACACTTTTCCAACGAATTTCATGCGAATAGACGTTGCTTCAATAACAACTTGTTGGTTAAAGACTTCGTCATGTACAGACTCTCCAACTTCAACTACACACCCGATGCAGTTTGCTCCTCCACGAACTTGGTGATAATATCGTCTGCTAGACACAGCATGATTGTCGAGCGCGCTTTCTCCTCCAAGACAACTATCTCAGCGGTATTCGAACCCGGTGACTTCTTCATCAATGGCGCCCATAACCCTTGTTGCCTCAACAGCGCCCGCATCTTGATCTACCACGGACTAAAACTATTCCTTCCATTAAATTTGTCGATTTTCACATCAAAGCAGCTATCTTTCTCACCAGAATTAAAACCCTAGGCTCTGAACCAAAGCTCTGATACCAATTTTTTTATGTAAGAAAGAATAAATATTTAATGTAAAATTAACAAAAAAATAGACACATATTTACATGGTTCACCAACAACGCGTTGGATAAGTCTACGAGCAGGAGAGAGTAATAGTTTTATTAATGCTTGGGGAAAAACAAATTCTGAATTGATTTAAGACTAATCACTTAAAATAGATTCTGAAGAGATTTGAGACGAATCACTGAAAACAAATTGATTGTCTCTCGGATTTGTAATGTTATCTCTCTCAAATTTTACAGATAAGAAATGCACAAACGACTATTAGATTTCTAAAAAATCACTCTATGACTCGATCACTATTATTATACATGGCTAAGAAATAACCTAGGGGTATTTATAATAACCCGTAAACTAAAAAGATAGACTTTATTTAAGGAAATAAAGTTCATGAACGAAATCTTAAAAATCAGCCAAAACTGCTGAGGCACGGATGTGGCTCCCTTGGGCACAAATGTCTTGGTCAAATGTCTGGTGAAGCACAGACGTGCCTTACCGAATACCTTTGAAGCCTCAATGAGGCACCGACGTGCTGTCTAGTCAATCTTCAATACTCCTTCGTCGAGGCACGTCCATGCCTCCCCAAGGCATGGATGTGTCTTCCCCCAATTCTTCATTCCTAGTTCACGACTCCTAGCTTAGCTCACGAGTCAAGGCTATAGATTCTAGGAATATTCCTTACAAACTTTTTATAACTTTTTCTTTAATAATTAGAGTTATTAATTGTTGAATTTGTGTGTTTTCAAACGTGATAAAAGAAGTGCGCCAACTAGATATAAAAAAATTTTAAAAATAAATAAATAAATAAATAAATGAAGAAAGTAAAATGAAAGGGATTGTTATTAAAAGGTATAAGCTTAAGAAACTCAATCAAGTTAGGATCAATCTCGAGTTTAAATTTTGCCAGACCACTTTTTTAATCACATTACCTAGACATCTTATACTCTTTTTGTCCAATAATATAGTGCTTATATATGTATATACTACCTCCGTCTTTTTTTAATTGACATATTTTAACTTTAGCACTATTCACACACTCCCTTTTGACCGTGTTTTGTGCTTTATACATAATGAAAAATATAATCATGTGCGATCTTGTTAGATTCGTCACGATAAATATTTTCAAAATATCAGTCTTTTATAATTTTTGCTTATCGGTGATTAAAGATATGAATGATAAAATTTTTATATTGGCAAACGTGACTAAAGAAACATGTCAACTAAAAAGAAATAGAGGAAGCATATATATGTCTTTGATGGTTAGACGCATTTTGAAGGTCAAAGCCGCATTTGTACTGTAAAAGACACATTTTGGAGAACATATATCCATGTGAGATATATGTAGTTAAAACTATTGGTTGTTAAAAACTTATCTTGAAGACCATGTAAATTATAATAAGCACGATATTATTAGAGGGAGAGTATATTCTTTTCTTCTTTAAGGAATCTTTTAAAGAATTCGTAAATCGAAGTGAAATGGGTGCAAGGTGCATAGTTAATTCAATACAAAGTAGAGTGATGAACCTTTTTTTTTTTTTTCATTTAAGTATCCAAATTATTATATTTTAAAAAAAAACTTCTTATATAATTGCAATATTTTAAAAGTTAAAATGATTGAAAATAACCGAATTAACAAGAGTGTATCCAACGGGGGTTCAAGGGGATCCGGAAATAAATAGGAATTATATAATTGCAATATTTTAAAAGTTAAAATGATTGAAAATAACCGAATTAACAGGAGCGTATCCAACGGGGGTTCAAAGGGATCCGGAAAAAAATAGGAATTATATATATATATAAAACAGATAAACTATATAAATAATATTTGAAACAAACATATACAATATTAGGCTTGTAGCTTAGTTGGATAGCTTAGAGTTGGTAGCAGGTCCCGAGTTCGAGTCACCAGGACATAATTTTTTTTAAAATTTTCTTTTTAATTTTCTCCTTTTTTCCACTATCTTTACACTCTATCTGTAACTTTCGTTCTCTTTCTTTTCTCAATTCTCAGACAAAACTAAAACCCTAACTTTCTTTTCTTTCTTTTCTCAATTCTTTGGTCGTCGCACCGACGACCCTGCTGGTTGCTGGACGACTAACGACCGATGACCTGCTGCGGTGCTGCCAGGTAACTTTCTCTCTCTCTCTTTTTTTTTTTTTTTTTCAATTTCTTAAATATTTTAATATGTTTTGTAATTTGTACTTGTATAAATTGTAGATTGTTAATATTTTTTTCTATTAAGTGTTAATCTATTTTTTTTCAATCTGTTTTTGAGTTTTTTGAGTTCTTCAACTTCTTAATTGTTAATATGTATGTTGAATGTTTTGTAACTTTTGTTGTATTGTTAACTGTTAACTGTTAAATGAATAAATGGGAAATAGATGTAGTATTGATTAGTTTTTTTTAATTATTGTAGAGTGTGTGACCATGAAAAGTTTGGACTCCAAACCTATTAGTGAAGACATAGAGGATGAAGAAGACATCGAGTCACCTAATGTCAATTTTGTAATTTTGTAATTTTATTGAAATTTGGACTTATTTTGTTGTGTACTTGTGTATTAGTATTTATTTTAACAATCTATTATATTTCATACTTGAATACCCGATTTATATCCGTGCATTCGGATATCGGATGTTTGATGAAGTTCCCCTACATACAATTCTTGGATCCGCCACTGCGAATCAATAATTCTATAATAATACTCCATAATAAATGTGCAAATGATTAACAAATGATAATACTAATCATCAAATGTAACGTTATGCACTGAAAAATAAACTTGAAAATAGAAGCAATAAATTAAAATGAAAGAAGCATTTCACTCATTAATATATATTGCTTATTTTTTATAATCCTATTTAAAATCTTTATATATTGCAATCGAAATAAAATACAATACTCTGTCTATATATACATATAAGGATAAATATAATTCTTTATTTTTTTTATTCGTCTAAATTTTTAATTTCTTGCTATATAAACTACTTTATATTAATATTTTATTATACCTATTTGAAAGATGTAATTGTGAGCTTTGTAAAATGTGAAACAAGACAATAAGTAAAATAAAAATAACCACTAAAAATGAAGCTAATCTTTAAAACATAACACTTGAATTTACCAAAAATCATAATATTCTAACAATTTTGTTTTATGTAGCTCTTAAAAAAGTTGTAATTGCCAACTTCACTTTTGCAAAAGGTTGTAGACTTGTAGGTGACAAATATTATAAGAGATATCATGTACAATATCTAACAACCGATTGGGTGCGTGTCACACTTAAAAAAGTATGCGGTCCATTAAAGAAATATGGAGTAATCTTTTGTTCATTTTATGTAGTTTACAAGCATACATAACGTGAAGTTCTGCACCACATAATACCAAAATAGCACCAACAAGACTTGGTTCACGTGGTAGGTCGTTTAAGGAAGGTGTCGGGTTCAAGTCTCATCATATGCAAAAACTCCTGTTAGAATATTCATCCATTATAAATTAGATGTGTAACCCAAATCAGATCCAAACGTAATTAAAGCTAAATTTCGATGAACCAAATAAGCATCCTAAAAAAAAAACACCAAAATAGCAATGTAATCACTAAAATGGCGTTTGGCTATTTTTTTGGACCAAATATCAACAAATTATAATATGTTGGACCAATTCCTTCACTAGGTTATTCTAGATGTTCTTTCTTTGATTGCGAAATAAGAACATTACAAGTACTCCACATAGTTTTAGAGCTTTTTTTTTTTTTTTTTTTTTTTTTAAAAAAAAAAAAAAATCTTATTGTAATATAAGTAATTTTTTAAGTGTGCCAAAATGGTTAAGATGAAAAAACAAAAAGGTTAATCAATTTGCATTTTACAATATACAGTATTTCTATTACCAAGCAAAGCTTGGTGTAATTGTGTGAAATTCACCTTGTAATTTTAAAATTACAATGCCAAATCCATCTAGATGCAGTACTTGAGGGTGAGAAACTCTTACTCTTCTCCTTCCCTGTCACATACAAGGTTCTAGCCTACAAACATGACCAAGGTCCTTATTAAATATTCTCTCTGTTTCTTTTAATGATAGTCTCATTTTAACTCTGTACAGTCTTTAAGATGATTCTTTGACCATTACTATTTTTTAATATATATTATCAAAAATTATAAAGGCTTTATGTTATCAAACTAGAGACGAATCTAACAATATATCACATGACTATATTTTTTATAAATTAATGTGAAACTTTGGTTAAATTTTAAAAAGTTTGACTATAAGAAGTCAAAATGGGACTACCAAAAAGAAACGGAGACATGCAATCCTGCCCTAATCTTGCCATTACTTCTACTTGGCATTGATGTTTGGTCCAATGACCATATGTTCAATATGATTCTACTTTTACCATCACTCTAAGGGCATGTTCAGTTCAGCTTAATTTTAGTTCAATTTAATTCAGTTCTAATCAGTTCAGTTCAGTTCAGCTCCTAAAGTCCTTCTCTCATAAAATATTCATTTCAGCTCTATTTAGTTTAGTTCAGTTCAGTTCAGCTTCAATCAGTTAAGTTCAGCTTCAATCAGTTCAGTTTAGTTCATTAAATGTGAACACGCCTTAAATCTCTAATGAGTAATGACACATTTCATAATAACATTGTTATATTAAAAGAGTTAATTATGTTCATAAATTTCAAAATGTAATAATATATATAATTTATTTTTCATATATTACAAAGGAGAAATTGTCAAAAATAATAAAAACTTTGAGCAATCCGTCAAAAACAAGTCAAACTTTTAATTATTTTTGAATAATACAAACTTTGAGGATTATCCGCTTTAAACAAGTTAAAACCGATTAGTTACCTCATGAATAGGTTATATAGAACACGTGATATTGTATTATTTTTTAAAACTATTAAACAACTTTATAAGATAAATAAAAAAAATTATCCGGCTAAATAAGTTGTAGGTAAAATAACTTGTTTAAATCGGATATCCCTCAAAGTTTGTATTATTTAGAAATAATTAAAAATTTGACTTTTTTTAGCGGACCGCTCAAAGTTTGTATTATTTTTGACAATTTCTCCTATTACAAATAATCTATAATAACATAATTGATCTCTAACTCTTTCGCTTGCTCATACATAAAACCCTATAACTATATGACATATGTAACCCAAAAATTTATTGCGGTTCTTATGCTATTTTTTCAACAAATATGCTAATTTCAAGGTATTTCTTATAACAGTTGAAGGACAAAATAAACTTATAATATTTAGGATACTCATATTTGATAATGAATTTTTAAATTTTCATCATACATACAGGTTTACCATGAGCATGGTACACTCGGTCAAACTAAAAAGATTACTAAAAAAATGTGAAAAGAACATTGTATAAAAAAAATTCAAAACAATTTGCTCCTTAATTTAAGGGATAGATACATTATTTATACTCCTTTATTTATGAAATTGATTTATTATATGTATATTTCATATTAATAGAATATTTTCAGCTAATATATATAATTCCATTTTTTTTATTAAGAGAGAGAATGATATTGAATTTATATAGATAGAGAAACCGTGGAAATTTTTGAATTTCGAAGTGATTCATTGTTATTATGGAGTTGATTTTAAATAGTATCTTAATGATTTATATAGATAGAGAAACCATGGTAATTTTTGAATTTCAAAGTGATTCATTGTTATTATGGAGTTGATTTTATCGTTACAAATAATATCTTAATGATGTAATTGTTTAATTCTTTGTTGAGAGAAAAGATATTATTTAATATTGTATATTATTTTTCCTATTTTTGTAGTATTTTCTGATGTTGAAGATGATATTTTTCGTATGATAATAAATATTCTTTTATCATTTCTTGGATCCATATTTTTTTTTTCTTATTGGAATGGAATATGTTCTTTGAGTGTAATCAATATTGTAGACACCTAAAAATGTCTCCCCAAAACCAAACCCGATGATGAACAACCTTTCACCGCCATTATTGGTCGGGTTGAATATTTAATATTTGGGGTGCATAAATCCATATTCAATCCCAATACATTTCATAAACCAACCCAATTCCTAGCACATTGTGCTAAACTATAACTTACTTTCCACTTTTCGTGTTAACATCACAAAACCGAGAAACTGACTTTGTGGCCCAATAATTTTGTTCCAATTATTATTTGGTTCCAATTCCAATTCAAAACGGAAAAGATATGAGCAAAACACTAAACTCGGCCCAAAGACGACACCCTTTCACTAAAACGGTCATATCTTAAAATCTACAAATGATTTTTACCTGATTCTAATTGGGTTAGAAAGTATACTTGATATGCTTTCCAACGAGATATTATATGCCTTATTCCAAGTTATGAATCAAAAGTTATCATAGTTTAAAAATGGGTAATAATTGGATTTAACGCGTCACGGCATTAATGCCGCACCACGGTGTTTTGTGACGTTATCACGGTACTTTGTACCATTTCACGGTATTTTTCACCATGATACGATATTTTTCTAGGGTTTTTTCTTCACGGTGCTCCACTTCTAGGGTTCCGTGCTTCACCCTACGTATTTTCTCTATAAATACGAACCAGATTTCTTTAGTTTCGGGGACCAAAAAATCATTCTCTCTTCCTCTCTTATACATCAAATCATTCTCTTTTTTCTCTTCTATGCTCTAGCCTAAATACTAGCCTCCCTATTCTTACATCATACATCCCTTACGCACTCCAAGGAGTCCATACAATACCCGAAGTTCTGTACTTATTAAACAAAGGCGTGAAAGGTAGAATTTACTGAGTGAGGGTTTGGACCAAATCAACTTTAATTTTTATTTAATTTAATAGTTTTAATTTGATTTATTATTTATTGCAGTTACTAACAATTTATTCATGATGTAGCAATTCAAGGAAATGCGAAAAAGTGAGTAATTAATCACTTCATTACTCTTATTTTTTTTTATATTGCTAGTATCATGATTAGGGTTATTATTATAATTTGATTTGACTAACGATATTATTGTTGAATTGCTTCCAATATTAATGTTGATCGTTGATTTTATTATGTTTTTTATCATCACCATATTGCATGTTTAAAGGGAATATGTAATTGAATATGACGCCTAATAGGATAATTTGGACAACCGGTTTAGGATCCTTTTTAATCTTGTTATTTAATCGAACTGAAAACAATATTTTAGGATTATGTATTGCATTAATATTCAACCAATTTAGCCTAATATTAGTTTGGAGCAAATTGAATCTTTGTTTGTATGCCTTTGAGATCGCTGGGAATACTTTTCATAATAAGAATCGAATAGAGGCCAATACGGGAGAATGTGACTCCATGGCTCACTTTGTACCATCATCCCCGATCCTCCTTTCGTGGTTATGAACCATATAGAATTAGTAATCTCATGGATTATGAATGGGGTGTAATCTTCACGGGTCAATCATTGTTGCCTATCGGTGTCCCTTATCGTGGTTGCCTTAAGTGATCCGTGAACGGTTTACATGTTCCTTAAAAAATTATTGGCGACTCTCTACTTTCCTTGTCCCTAATCGTATAAGGTCCATTCCCACTTCCTATGAGGGCCAAGCATATTCACACATTCTTAACGTAGGTGCACTTCGTATGACGCCTACAAATATGTTCTTTGTATACGAATTATATGTTCTTTACATTACAAAAAAATGTACTTTAATGTATGTAGATTATAAATATTCTTTGGGTTTCAATAATACAAATCATGTTCTTTAAACTTAGATAATATGTTTTTTATTTAAATATTCATTTTCTTTATCATTGTGTACTTTTAGTTTATCCCTTATGTTTTTAATAACGGTCTGATTAATTAAAAATTGAAATATAGTATTTTGAAAACTAAAATTTTAAATTTTGAAGGATTTTTTGTCAGAAACTACCTAATACAACCTAAAATTTGTGAGAAACTACCTAATAAAAAAAATGTTGTAAGAAACTACCTTATAAAAGGTAAAATATTGTAAGGTACTACCTTTGGCCGAATTTTCACCGTTAATCTAGTTTTAACGCGTTAACCTACCTCAAAACACCCCTGAACCACCACAGAGGTTGCTTTTCAAGGTGGTAAGGTTATTTTTGGGTGGTTAGAAGATATTCTGAGTTGGTGAGGGTGGTTTAATATCGTGATTCGGGATGTTGATTTTTGGGGTTAGAGGTGGTGGTTTTGGGATTGGAGGGTGGTTTCGGCTTGGTGAAGGCAATTTCAAGTAGATAGTGTTGGTTTTAGGGGTGTTTTGAGGTGGGTCAATGGTGGATTTCCGGCGAAGGTAGTATTTTATAACAATTAACATTTTGTTATACAACATTTTACCTTTTATTAGGTAGTTTTTTACAGCATTTTTTTTATTAGGTAGTTTCTCACAAAATCTGGGCTTTATTTAGTAGTTTTAATTTTGACAAAAAGTCCAATTTGAATTTTTAAATTTGAAAAGTAAACCTTGAATTATTTTTTGTAGAAAATAATCTTAGATAGGGGATTTTTGAAAAGCCAAATATTTTGAAATGATTTAACATTAATGTATGATATAAATTAATTAACAATTATCTATTACCTTTTTTTTAAAATCAGTTTCTCAGAAGTTACTTGGAATGTCAGTGGGGCGGGTCTCCGCTGGTCAAGTAGGAGACCCGCCCCATCTCTATCCCGGTGGATAGGGGGAATGCGGTTGGGTTTGGCGAGTGGTAGGGCCGGGATGGGGATAAAAACAATACATACCATGGGTGTGGGACGTGGGTGGATTTTAGATTATTCACGACCTATCTACACCTGCCCCACTTCGTACCCGCCCCATCACCACATCTACATATTTAAAATATAAACCTGTATACTTTAATACTATTTTATATTAAAAAACAATTACTTAAAATAAAGTACGTAGTAAATATAATACATTGTTTTATACTAATATTTTAAAAAATAAAATAAAAATAAAAAAAGTGCAACATTAACAGTGAATTTTTTTATTTTATTATTATTTTTTTCATATATGGGTTAATATAGGAATTGAAGTGGTAAGGGAGGAACAACTTAGCCGGGTCATGGCACAAGAGAACGGAAATGCATGCTTAGGGTGGGCTTATTTCGTGGATGATTTAAAGTACCTGGATGGTGGAGGACATTATTGTAAGGCAACTTCAGCCTTACAAGCGGAAGGCTTAGCTTGCTTAAAAGTAGGGGTGAAAGTTTAGTTTTTAGTTTGATTATTGCCTAAATCGAAACCGAACCATAATATTTCAGTTTTTGGATTTTGCAAACCACATTGCACCACTTTAGCTTTGAAACCGAACCAAACCAAACAACCTAAATTTCGGTTTTCTTAAAAAAAAACAAACCGCATCGAATTTTACTTGGTCAGTCTCGTGTTCGATTTGAGGCTCGTAGGAACACCTCCTACATTGGTTGATATTGGTCTAGGACATATAAAAAAAAAATACAAATCAATACAGCAACTCAGCAAAGAAGACAAAGCAATAACATATAGCAAAGGAGTAGTAGCAACAGTGTGCAACACAATATCATAATCGCAAATTCGCAAGAAAACATTCATGCAATTGATGGACAATTAAGCTTAGCAAATAGACAAAATTGCAATTGAATCGCAATTAAAAAGATTAATAGCATACCTTTGGACGGTGGAAGGTGGTCGGTCACCAGTGGAGTGAGGAACTGAGTGGAGCATGAGAGATTGAGAGTCAAAGAGTGAGAGGCTAAGAGGAGGAACTTAGATTAGTTTTTTTTTTTTTTTTTTTTTTTTTTTTTTTTTTTTTTTTTGCTTTATATACTTTGGCTAAAACTAGAGTTGGGCTAGGGTTTATTTTGGGTTTGGGCCGAAAATTGGTTCGGTTTCAGTTTTTCAATTCCTCAAACCGAAAGCGAACCATAATATTTCGGTTTCTGGATTTTGCAAATCGCACCGAACCACTTAAGGAAAAAAATCGAACCATATTTCTAATTCGGTTCGATTTTCAGTTTGATTTGGTTTTAAACAGAATTAGTTTCACCCTACTTAAAAGCAATGCAATGGGCAAAGGGGAGGAATTATCAGAAAATAAAAATCTATACAGACTCGAAGGCCTTAGTTTTATTGCTCCAAACACCGGTTAGAGGATACATCACTCTGCATTGTACGGTGTGGGAAATCTTGAAGATGTTTGAAGGAATGCACCATATGGAATGTGGGGAGAGAGCAAATTTCTAGGGCACACGAGCTAGCTAATAGTTGTACAATTAATTTTACTTGCTTAAATAGTTGATTTAGTTGAGTTTGCTATTGTATTTTTAGTTGTAATCTATGTTATGTAAGGAGGCGGAAATTGGGTGGGGGTTAGGTGGGGATAGATATTTAAGTGGGGGGTGGGGTGGAGATGAGTTGGAATTGTACCCGTCGGAGCGGGGACAAGAATGAATCTTGAAACCGCTGTGGGATGGGGATGAAAATTTTAGGTGAGGATGAGAAAGCCAACATATGTCCCGTCTTGCCCCATTGACATCCGTAGAAGTTACCATATTCTTTATATTTCAATGGTTTTTAATTTTATTTTTATTTTTTATTTTTATTATTATTTTTTTATTAAATGAGTGATGTTCTTTAAATTATAACCTATGTTCTTTCCGCTTTAGTTGGGTGTATTATGGGCATGGTACACTCGAGAATACGAATCGGTAATTAATGAATTTTGATGTTCAATTATGTTTGGAAAAAAAGTACAAGTACTTTTCTAATAAAAAAATTAATTTTAAAAATAAAAGTGTAAGTAATATATATATATATATATATATATATATATATATATATATATATATATATATATATATATAATATGATTCGGGGTATCGTTGGAGTTAAAAACTAGTTACCATTTCAAATTTTGAAATACTCCGTGTTACTTCTTCTTTTATAATTATATACAATTGGCATATCTACATCATAAAGAAAAGAACAACCTAAAGATATTTGAAGTATATTTAAGAGTAAATTTAATATTCCATGATTTGCAAGTTGTAATAATGGGGCAAAAAGTGTATAATGCCCTCCAAAATTTGGAACAACAGCAGTATTTTTGAGCAGGTGGGCCAATGGGAATAATGCATCTTCTTCTCACCACCCCCCTCGTCCTCCATCTTCCAATCCCGTACAGTCGCCCCACGTGAAATCCCTAACACCTTTTCTGCTTAGCTCAATTTGTAGGTTTTTTTTTTTTTCATTAAAGAAAGATTCACAAAAAGTCAAGCTATTCTTACTTAAATAATAAGTATATTTTCAGATAACAAGTACAGGAAAATTTACACTATATATAAATAAATTTGTTTTGGTATAGTAAGTAGAGAGACTTTACACAATTGAAAGTTATTATAAGTCAATCAAAATGCGGCATACATTAGCAAGTTAGGGCCTTAGGGAGTCCGAGAAAAGGATAAAGGAATTTCCCACACTAAAGTGTGTTAAGAAACATTTGATCCCACAAGATCATAATTGTGAGATGCAAATTGTTCCGCTAGATCAAGCCTTACTTCGTCTTTAAGAAAATTTCTATGAAGAGGTCTCTAAACTTGTTAACCTATTGTTGGAGCATAATACGGAGTATGGAACATGATTATTTTCCTATTTCACAGGGTGAGACGCAAAATTTGAAAGGGGGCTAAAAATTACTCGTCTTCATCCATTATTAACTAACATCTTGGACATTGATGTTAACATTAGTTTTGGTTTAAATCAACTTATGTATTTGGGAAATGCTATATTAAACTTGGCTTAAAATCAAATTAAGGTATATTATCTTAATTTATTTTATATAGTTCATATAATTTGTGACAAACGACCTTTTAATCACTTTTAGAGATTTAAATTTTTTTTTTTTTTGACAAGACGAACTAAAAAACAAAAAAACAAACAACAAACAACTAGAAAAAAATCAAAAGGACCAAAACAAAATTCGTCGCTGACGAGCCTGAGTTGCCAACCAATGTGCCGGTTTAATCCGCTGTCGAGGAACGTTCTGGATAGCACAGGAAGAAAACCAAGAAAGTTGGTCCTTGATGTCCTGAAGCAACCAAAAGCCAGAAATATCCCGATATCCTTTACCATGAAGAAGCAAGGCTAAGGTTGAGCAGTCCGTATAAATAATCAGATTCCTGTACTCACGACGTCTAGCCATTCTGAGAGCGAAAAGACAAGTTTGTAACTCTGACTGAAGAGCCGAGGAAGCCAAAAAAGCTCTAGATCCACCTCCTAAAACCCTGTCTGAACTGGAGGATCTGAAAATCCATCCTGCACCTGCAGCATAGTCATGAGAGTCAAAAGCTCCATCAAAAACCAAACAAATATCAGTCGACGTCCGAGAACTTCCTCGAAGGAAATGAAGCGCCGAAGCAGGAGATGAGACAAATCTAGATCTAGACCCAGATCTAGAAGAGTGGACCGAATCTTTATAAGAACATGCCTCAGAATGACGCGAAATCCAACCCTGCATGAGATGCAGAACAAAGGCTGGAGAGATGACAGCTTGGCGAAACATCCTGTGATTGCGAGCTAGCCAGATAGACCAAAGAAAGGAGAATAAAGTAACCAAAGTCTCCCACGACTTCGAATGACGTAAATCTGTCACTAGACCAGTAAACCAAGATGTAAATGAGATATCCATGTTGATTGCTAGGGAGGAAATATTAGGAGCCGACAACCAGAGATTATAAACAAAGGGACAATCACTACAAGAAAAAGGTGAATTAACAACTGATTTTTGCAACTACCATAATAATTAGTTGCAAAAATAATTTTAGCGACTAAATAAGATGAGTAGTCGCAAATTTTGCAACCGAATTTGCAGTAGTTGCTATGCGGTCGTTAATTAGCAACTGATTTTTGCAACTACAATAATAATCAGTTGCAAAAAATATTTTTGCGACAGAAAAAAAACGAGTAGTCGCAAAATTTGCAACCGAATTTATAATAGTTGCTATGCGGTTGCTAATCTGCGACGCTGTTATAATAATTTGCAACTAACACGGTAGTCGCTACTATTATTTTTAATATTTATTAAAAAGAAATAATAAAAAACCCTTAGTATTATAAAAAAAACCCTTAGTATAATTAAAAAACCCTTATTCCTCCAAAAAAAAAATAAAAAAACAAGTTATTGCCGCCAAAAAAACCAGAATTATCATAGTATTCACCGTCAAAACAAGAGTATCATACTCTTCCTCAAAAAAAGAAAAAAGAAAAAAAATCAGAACCTCAAAGCAAGCCAGCCATCCCCGTCGTCTTCCTCTGCTGCCGTTGCGCCATCACCACTTTACCCAGGTTAGTACACGTTCTTCTTCTTCCTACCTTCCATTCAATCTTTCTCTTACTGTATTATGTCAATTGCGAATTTTCGGTTTATCTTTGAGTTTTTTGTCCAATTTTTGATTTTATTTTTTTTTCTATTGCGAATTGATATTAATCTGATTATTGATTGAATTGCAAATTGGTTTTAATATGGTAATTTCACAGTTTCGAGAATAATTCTTGAAAGTTTGGTCGAATTAAGTAACTAGAATTAGGAATTAGTATTTCTCAATTATGTCTATGGGTTATTAGGTGTTATTCTTGATAATTATACAAAATAAGTTAGTAGAATTAGGAATTGCGAATTTTAGGGTTTATTGAGTTTTTTTGTTCAATTTTTTATTTTAATTTGGTTTCTATTGCAAATTGTGAATCCAGAAATATTGTTTTTTTTTTTTTTTTCGTACATACTGTCTTCACATTAGATTTACAATTAAGCTTAGAGATTCATCAGTGTTCTCACCTCTTTCTCAAAACTTCAAGGAAAACAACCCTTACTACTTTACTAGCATACTGTCTTTTTCTATGGGGTCATGAATCAAAATCTGTCACATTGTTATCAGCATTCCTAGTTGTTATCTTCCATACTTTAGTGGCTGGTATTGGTTGAAGCTTTACTGAAATGGAAGGAATGGGCATTTGGGAATCAATTTATTGCTCGGTCTTAGCATTTTTGCCGTTGCAGTCTTTGTATTTGTCTGTTCTTCAGTAGCTTCAGTGGTCTAATTCAGTTCAGCTCTCCTCCTCTCAATGGCTTGTGTACATTAGGAACAATGAAGATATTGGTTCACAGATGTAGCAGTTAGATACTATAGATAACATAGCACCTGCTACTTCAAATAAAAATCCAAATGTCTGCATAAATTAGTTTTAATACATATAATAACTTATGTTTCAGAATTTAGGCCTTTAAATAGGCTACAATTGGTTTTAGTATTGGTAAAGATTTAGGAGCTGGAACCTTGTACTTTTTCTGGAGTGTTCCTCTTGCCTCTTTTAAAGAGAATGCTTTCATGCCTTTTAATCTTACAATAGCATGGATGAGCCCTTTCCTTCACAGTCTCACCTCCATAATTTTCACTCTCTTAAGTTTCTGCGTGTCTTTTATCTACTAGATATTTTTAGATTATTTTTCTTATATTTTTCCTTAACACTAGATATCCTATTCTCATATATATGATGCTTCATATTTTGATGTATGTAGTTTCCGCTGTTCTGAAATTTTGTTCCCTGATTTGGTAAAATAAATTGATTTGTACCTATCATTGTTTTGTTCTGCTTGTTTCACTATAAGCATATGCGAATCGTGGATACATACACTGATGCATTAAGTTTCTTTTTTTTTTTGTTCCTATTAAGTTTCTTTTTTTGGTTTCTCTATTTTTTGGTTTCTCTATATTTATGTTTTCCCATCAAAGGAATATTGAGCACTTCTTTTTACATTGATTCAAAAATAAAGAAAAAGGATTGTGTATACACTTTATGACTTACCTGCTGCACCTTTTCTTGCTTATCTTTCTCTTGTTTTCTAAGTAATTGCCTAAATAACTAAGTAACGTATATAATAAGAATAAATTACATATATAAGAAGACTATATTACATATATGTGTATGATTAACAATGTCGTTTAGCAGTTAGGATCATGGAGAAATTGAATCGAAAATGGATGTATGAGAGATTAGAAGGTCGGCTACTAAAAAAAGAGTTCACAATTGGCGTGCGAGAGTTTATTGAGTTTGCTAAACAACACCGTGATTTTCAAGAATCTTCAAAGATCAGATGCCCTTGTTCAAAGTGTAAAAATGTTCCTTTTTTAGATGTTGAAAGTGTAAGAGAGCATTTGTATAAAAAAGGATTTCTTAATGACTACTATGAATGGGTTTGTCATGGAGAGGATTTTGATTCTTTAAAAGCATCAGATGAGTCGTCGGATCCGTATGTTGACATGATTATTGATGCATTTGGTCAAGTTGATGGTGATCCAATGCATGAAGATATTCAGAATGTTGAAGAAGAACCTAATCCT
Organism: Chenopodium album; assembly: GCF_948465745.1. NCBI lineage: Eukaryota > Viridiplantae > Streptophyta > Magnoliopsida > Caryophyllales > Amaranthaceae > Chenopodium > Chenopodium album. The sequence continues at coordinate 49,888,980 of NC_137843.1, forward strand.
CAAGTTAAGAAGTTTTTTGAGATGTTAGCGGCCGCACAAAAACCATTGTATGAAGGAAGTCGATTATCTGTTTTAGAGATGGCTTCAAGGATTACGAGCTTGAAGTGTGAATACAACTTGCCCCATAGATGTGTTGATAGTATTTCATCGCTCATTAGTGACGTAATTCCTGATGAGAATTCAATGTCCAAGACGTACTATGACACTAAAAAGGTGGTAAAGGGCCTTGAACTTCCTCATGAGAAGATACATGCATGCCCTAAAGGATGCATGTTATTTTGGAAGGATAAAGCTCACCTTGAAAAGTGTTCGAAATGCGGGGGGGCGGGGGGGGGGGGGGAGCGTTATAAGAAGACTTCTCGTGGAAAATGTGTGCCGGCCAAAGTGTTATTCTACTTCCCGATCGCGCCAAGGTTGCAAAGGCTCTATGCGACTAAAGACCTTGCACATGAAATGCAGTGGCATTCACAAAATCCTAGGGTAAGTGGAACACTCGCCCATCCAAGTGATAGTGAAGCATGGAAACATCTTGATAACACATACAAGGATTTTGCAAGTGAGCCCCGTAATGTTAGATTGGGTCTATGCACAGATGGTTTCTCAGCACATGGAAAATTTGGAAGGCAATATTCTTGTTGGCCAGTAATTGTTACCCCATATAACTTGCCTCCATGGTTATGTATGAAGAAGTCGTTTATGTTTTTATCCTTGCTCATTCCGGGTCCTAAAAACCCAAAAGGGAACTTGGATGTGTACATGCAACCCTTGATTGACGAACTGATATCTTTATGGGAAGTAGGTACAATGACATATGATGTATCCACAAAGCAAAATTTCAAGTTACGAGCTGCCCTTTTATGGACGGTTAGTGACTTTCCTGCGTTTGGGATGTTATCTGGTTGGACTACATCGGGAAAGATGGCTTGTCCATACTGCATGGACAAGCATAGATCTTTTTGGCTAGACAACGGCTCTAAAGTATCATGGTTTGATAGTCACCGTCAATTTCTCCCACCTACACATCCTTATAGAAAAAACCGCACTGCTTTTTTCAAAAAAAGAGCAGAAACTCGATTGCCTCCTCCAATATTGAAGGGCCATCAACTATGGGAGCAGGTTAAGGAGATTCCAAAGTCCATTGATCCAAAATCCGTTCGACAAAATCAAAAAAGGTTAAGACAGGGTGGCATAAGCAAAGCATCTTTTGGGAGCTTCCTTATTGGAAAGATTTGTTGATTCGACATAATTTAGATGTTATGCACATTGAAAAGAATTTTTTTGATCAACTCATCCACACAATAATGAATGTGAAAGATACCGCAGTTGATACAGATAAGGCTCGCCTAGATGTTCAGCGATATTGTAAGCGGAGTAGCTTAGAGCCTATTGAATCTGATGATGGGAGCTTGATCTTCCCAAAAGCACCATACACTCTTGATAAAGCACAACGTAGAGTGTTGTGTGAATGGATAAAAGATCTTAAGTTTCCAGATGGATATGCTTCTGATTTTGGTAGATGTGTGGATTTGCAAGCCTGTAAGATACATGGAATGAAAAGCCATGATTGTCATGTGTTCATGGAAAGGTTGTTGCCCGTTGCAATGAGAGAACTTCTTCCTGATAATGTTTGGAAAGCAGTCACTGAAATCAGCCAATTTTTTCGCGATCTATGCTCTTACACTATTAAAGTTGATGATGTGACTCGTTTAGAAAAAAACATTCCAGAAATCTTATGCAAGTTGGAGAAAATATTCCCGCCTGCATTTTTCAATTCAATGGAGCATTTACCCGTTCATTTGCCACATGAAGTAAAAGTGGGTGGTCCTGTGCAATACAGATGGATGTATCCATTTGAGAGGTAATATACATTTTCCTAATCCACTCCATTGTTTTCAAGTTTCTGCTATATGATTTATAATTTTACATGTGAATGAGTCAATTTAACTTATTTTGTAGATTTCTTAATCATCTGAAGAAGAAAATTGGTAATAAGGCACGAGTGGAAGGCTCGATTTGCAAGGCTTATCTTGCAGAAGAGATTTCTAACTTTTGTTCTTATTACTTTCAACCTCATGTTGATACGAAATCTAGAGATCTAGGACGCAATGTTGTTGATGATGATGATTTAGATTCAACTATACCAGAATTATTCCAATTTAGCAAAGGTCGTGGCAAAGGTGTCCAAACAAGGTTTTTAGATTCGAAAGAAGTCAAGCATGCACACCACTATGTTCTTTCCAATTGTGGGGTGTTAGGAGGATATGAAAGGTACAAATTTCTATAATTGGTAGTTATTTTATGCAATTTGCTAGATAATTAACGTTTTAAGGTTTATAGGAAGTTTGAAGAGTCGATGATGCAAAAATATCCTGGTATTGACCTACATGATATTTGGAGCAAGTTTTCACATGAATTTTCCAAATGGTTTCGGGATTTTGTAAGTTTTTACAATCAAGTTTCGATATATCATTCGCTAAATATGACTAAGGTTATATATTTTATTAATTAATGGCTTGAATTGAAATTAGGTTATCGAATCTAATGAGACTTATGAAGTGATTCGAGCACTTGCCATGGGTCCGTCTAGACAAGTCAAAACATGGAGGCAATTTGACATCAATGGCTTTAAGTTTCACACTTTTGATTATGGAAAGCACAAGGCAACTATGAATTATGGTGTGGGTGTAATAAGTGAGGAGGAAATTGATTACTTCGGCATTTTAGAAGAAGTCATTGAGTTGGTCTACTTGGGGACCGTAAATGTCTTCAAAACCGTTTTAAATGTAATTAGATGGATTCAGTGAATGGCATGAATATTCATGAGCAGTATAGATTAGTTGATGTAAACCACTCTAAGAAATACCCTGCATATGATCCTTTTGTTCTAGCACATCAGGTTTATCAAGTGTATTTTTCCTCTTATCCAAGCTTAAAGAAAGATAAGAGTCAATGGTGGGCTGTTTTTAAGACTAAAGCTAGGTCAAGTGTGGATGCCCCAATCGATGAGTCAATTTTCCAAGTAGACATTGCTGAGACCCCAACCCTTTGTTCGTCGGATGATGATGATGGTGTTATGTACGAGGATATGGATGAAATGGAGGAGGACGGCTCAGGTGGTGAAGAGGAAGAACAACATGAAGAAGATGAATGGGATGATACTGAATCTGAATCTGAAGAAGAGGTTGATGGAGAGTTAGGATATACTGACAGCGATGACGAGGATGATGATGATGATGATGTGGATGAAGAATAATTTCTAAGCTTGTAGTTTTCAATGTGTTTTCTTTGTTATGGGCTTATTTGTTTGATAGACAATGTGTTTATCTTATTTGTTTGATATGTGATAAATGTTTTAAAATTTGTTGATCATATTTGTGAGCTTACTTTTATAATTTTTTTTTTATTATGGGTTATTATGTATAAATTAATTATTGTGCTTTTGATCTTTCTAGTTCTTTGGAAATGAAATCCTTCATGAAAAATTCAAAATTTAGCCGGGGAGGTAATCAAGGCGGTGTCCGAGCCAATAATCAATCGGTTGATCAAGAAAATCCTGTGGTCACACGATCGACACCACCACCTTCTAATGAACAAGTACAAGTAAATTCTAATGCTGATGTTGCTGTTGAGAATGATGTGGCACCACAAAATTTGAATGGAGTGGAACAAGGAAAGATTGAGCTCTCACCAGATGGGCTATGGTCAGTTATATTTATCTATGTATTATATTTTTTTATCTTAGTAGCTTATTATCATTATTTATGCTTGTGCTTAATCTTTCTTGCATCAGGTTTGATGACCATACCGTTAGTGGAAATGTCACAAAATCTTGGAAGGCACACTACAACCACCCATACATGAATTTTACTGAGGTGCCACTTATGGTTAGGGATCGTTGGTTCACTGAGTTTAAGGTATGTTTAGAATTTAGTTGTCATCTTAGATATTTTTATAGTGTTAGTTATATTACACCCTCTGACAGCCTAACTCAGTAGCCAAAACCACCCCCATTCGTGCTGCGAAAGCCTCTGCAATAGCCACACGGACCTGAGCACTCACATGACGAACTATCACAGCCATAATGCTGCCATCAGAGTCGCTAATCACAGCCCCCAAGCTCACACCCCACTCTTCCAACACCGCTACATCAGCGTTGATGCGCACAGTGCCAGCAGCAAGGCACCTCCAACAGCCACAACCCACAGCAGCAGCACTTCTAACCCCACCAGAGACAACATTCGCGTATTCCAACAGCCATGCCAGGTTTGTTTTAAGAAATTTTAAGTACCAATCTGCAATGTACTAGCTACTCTCAAATATTGTAACATCAATGTAATAGTAATAAAAATAGAGTCTTGTTTAGAGGAAAGCTTGGAACTTGATTTAATTGAATGTTAACGGCTACAAAAAGGCACTACTATACTACTACTGAAATTCTACTTACTACAATACTTCTCTCAACATGCCTCTACTGTTTCATTACTATCACTATATATACCAAGCTCCTAATCCAAACAAACCAACCCTAGCATTAAAAAACTTTGTCCTGTTCTGCCACAAAGGAGGCCTTCACTGCAGCAGTCCTTTCACCACATTCTATAGTGGAGTATTAATTTGTTTTGTCCTGTTCTGGAGTACCCTGCTGCTGCTACTGATCTCGTGCCTTGATTTTGCGCCTTCTCTCATATACCCTTATGGGCTGTTGGGTAGGCTCGACCCAATCCATGACACAATCCAAATGTGTAACCTCTAAATTTTATGGTAGGGCACGCTCTTTCGAATTTCGTTGTAGGATCTTGCTGAAAATCTGTCTTTCTTGCTCCTATTTGCTGCATCATTGCTAGCTGTTTGAAAACTCTGGTGGTTGTGTTCTAGGGTTCGCTTGATTTTCTGAAATTGCTGTAGGGCAAGCGGGGGTTGCCTATACACTAGAAGTGTTTTGGATTTTCTGACTGTATAAGAAGTGTTCATTGTTTTGCTCTGAATGTAATATGGGTTGTTGCTGATTTAATCTGTTATGTGAGGAGAATGCTTCAATTTTATGTCTTGATTAGGTTACTTATTTATTTGCAGTGAATAAGAAGCATTACGTACTCTAGTTTTTCTAGCTATTTATGAGTGCAGTGTTGTGAATTTGACATAAAATTCTGAAGAATATTTTGCTTCTTGGTTGTAGTTCAGTTTGGAGTCATAGTGAATGATCTAGGATGGCTCATTCGTCTTCCTATTCTAAGTTTATGATAAATTGTGAAAACAGGTGAGAAAGAATAGATCGAGTAGTGGGTAACTCAACAAAATATGTTTTAGCCAAAGAGAAACCTTTTCCTAGTTACTTTCTTCTGGCTTTTGTTTCAAACTAATTGTCATGCAAGCAAACGCTTCAAATTTTCATTTTCATACTAATATTAATCTGCTATAGCTTCAGGGTTTCGTTAATTAGTTGCATTGGATAAGCTTTCCTGACACCAATGGAACCATCGTGAGCTAATATTTGCTGTAATTTCCTTGTTGCTCACATTAAAACCCCATGTTATACTGAAATTCACTTATAATACTGTTTATCAGAATTTTCTTATCACACAAGAGACCTAATGACTGCAGTGTAAATGTATGATCGTATTGCTAATATTTTTGCAAGACTAAAGAGTAGCTTTCATAGTTTTACATGTTAATTATGTGCAGCGTACATATACTTGGAGAACTGAGTTCGATGCTAAGGCTAGGAGAGAATTTGACAAAAAAGCTGGGGACCGACTTAGGGGCACATTGAACCAAGTTTACAAAATGCCTCTCCATAAGGAAGTTAGTTTCATGACTGACAATGTTCGAGCTGAATTCATAAATAAGCGTAAGCATCCTGATTTTCTGAAACGTTCTAACCAAGCAAGAGATAATCGGTTATCTGGCCAAACATTAGAGAAGTTTGACCCTGGCCATCGCCAAGGTAGCGTATCTACTCCTCAAGTGGTTAAAAAAATGGTAAGTGTATGATTTTAACAGCTAACTTGTGATTTTATATAAGATTGAAGCAAGTAGAAAATTTTTAGCCACTAAGAGATAACAATAACTAGTCTTTATTACAATTGCTCTGTAGTCTATGTCCCCAATTTTTTGTTGTATTTTTTTTGTGCTAACAACTTCTTCTAATACAAGGCAAAGAAAAAGGATGGAATTTTACCAACTGCTGCTGAAGTTTATGAGAGCACTCATTCTGTTTGTGTGGGCAATGATGAAGTTGAATTGATGGGTGACAAGTCTCAAAAAGTCATGGTATGAGTATACTTCTATATTTTGCTAAGATTACAAAAAAAAAAAAAAATGTGTGGTACTTAATGTTTGGAGATATTATAGATTGTTTATTTGTTTGTGTGATTGAGTTGGAGGATGAGAATGATTTGCCGGCATTAATCATATGATTAATGTGGTATGGCACAATGTGAATTGAGAAAGGTTTATTTTGAAGCCATACCCTATAGGAGGGGATTCTTCAATTTACAAAGGAGACTCTGCCGAAATTTTTACTAATAACTCCTTACATAAATTATTTTGCTATAAGTGTTACCTTTTTTATTAAAAAAAAACAACTATAATAAAAATACCCATGATCCTCTGTTCCCAATAGTTGTACCTTTGTAGTCTGGAACATCTATTAAGAGGTAACTCTGAGTGTACTTGTATTCATGTTCTTGCATCCTTGATGGGTAATACTCTATTAGCTGCTCTAAAGCAATTAAATTAAATTGTGTTTTAGAAGTCCAAACAAGGTTTTATCCCGGACGACGTCCCGAGTCATTGCTTGTATTTTTATTATAGTTGTTTTTTTTTAAATGTATTTAGTTTATTTAAGTTTTAACATTTGAGATCATAGTTACTAATACATATCTTAATGCAGGGAGAATATATGGAAAAACTTGAGGAATATAAGAACAAAGGAATTGAGATAAACCCCGACAAAGTCTACTTGGAGGTTGTAGGTAGGAAAAAGAAAGGAAAAGTCTACGGTTTAGGGAGTGCTTCACAAATGTATTACAAGAGTGATCCTACTTCTCAATCTACTGCATCATCTTCCACTCCTTCCATGATTTCTCAATTAAGTTCTCAAGTTGAAGAACTAAAGAAGATGGCGGAAGAAAACCATAACAAGGTAGAAGAAAGCCAAAAAATAGCGGCAGAGAGCTTAAAATGTGCTAAGGAATTCGTCGAAAATCATGAGATCGAAAAAGCTACATGGAAGAAGGAAAAATTAGCTATGCAAAAATCATTGCAGGAAATGGCATCACTTGTAAAACAAGTTTACCGTCCTTATAAGCCTCCTACGCCTGCAGTCACCCGCTCTCGTGATACAACTAAGTGATTTTTATTTTCTTGGTGGTAATTTTATGAACTGGTCTTTTACATTGTCATTAATTCTTGTTTGAAGTAGCTTTTTTTTATATGGGAGGTGACTTTTGGAACAATTAGTCTTATAAGTTAAATATTGTTTTTTAATACATTGATACAAAATTGATTAATATTTTGGATATTTGAATAAAATTAACATTTTGGTTATTTGAATTTATGCGTGGGTACCTTTTTTGCTTTGTGATTAATATTGGTTGTCGCTTAATTATGGTCTCAAATATTGATAGTTAGTCGCAAATATTTAGCGACTGCAAATTTGGTTTAGAGACTAATTGGTTAGTTGCAAAATCATTAGTCTCAGTAGTCGCTAATCTGTCACAAATAATTAGTTTTGTAGTCGCAAAAATTTGGTCTCGTATGTAGTTGCTAATCCGTCGCAAAAAACATTAGTCTCAATAGTCGCAAATCCGTCGCAATTAAACTAGTCTCCGTAGTCGCAAAAGTTTAGTCTCGTAGTCGCAAAATTTTAGTCTTATAGTCGCTAATCCGTCGCAAAAGTAGTGTTAAAACATTGGTCTAAGTAGTTGCTAATCCGTCGCAAATATTTTACGACGGATAATAATTTAGTTGCTAAAATTTGAAAGTTAGTCGCTAAATGGTAGTTGCAAAGGCGTTGCAAATCCGTCGCTAAATTTGCGACTGTCCAAATATTAGTCGCAAAAATGGATTTGCGACGAGGTCTTTGGCAACGAACCAAAGTAGTTGCAAATCCGTCGCAAATCCATTTTTGCGACGGATTTGCGACTGCTTTGGCCGTCGCTAATTACCCTTTTTCTTGTAGTGAATCTCGAAAAAGGTGACCTGTAGTCTCATAATCCTCATGACAAAAGAGACAGGTAGACGTGGCTGGGATGCCATGACGTTGCAAAATACTTCCAATAGGTAGAGCATCATAGATGAGCTTCCAGCCAAAACAAAGCAATTTAGGCAAAAGGGGTAAACCCCAGCACCGCTTCCACCACGAGGGATGAACTAATGAAGTACCACTAGAATAGTTGAGATGATCCAACATCATGGCATATGCTGATTTTGTAGAAAAAGTCCCATATTTAGAAAACTTCCAGTAAACGAAGTCATCCATAGGCTTGCTTGGCCGATCCAAAGCAAGAATACGACAAGCTGTTGCCGAGTCAAACAGCTGGTGGACCAAAGAAGAGTCCCACGCGTAAGAACGCGGATTAATGATAGAAGAAACATGAGACGGAAGAGGTGCCTCACAATTTTGACGAAAAAAAATCGGATCTCCAGGCATCCATGAATCACGAAGGATACTAACTTGAGATCCCGAACCAACCTTCCATGCGATACCCTGAGATAAGACTGACATCCCATGCAATAACCCTTTGCTACCCCACGAAGAACCCGGAGGCCTGCGAAACTGCGAGTAACGAGTAGACGAGTATTTAGCTAACAAAACCCTGGACAGAAGCAACTGTGGATGCTGATTAATCCGCCAACATTGGCGAGCCAGCAAAGCAGAATTAAAAGCTTCGAGTCGACGAATACCCAGACCTCCCATACCTTTAGGTATATGTAAAAGAGACTTTGAGCGCAAAGCCAGACCCTTAGAATGACAATCAGTCTTCCACCAGAAACGGGCCAAAAGATTATCCACCTTGGAACAAATCGAAGGAGGAACTTTAAAGACAGATAAAATGTGATTAAAAGAGGCTACCATGACTGAGTTGATGATGACCAATTTCGCTGCCGAAGAAAGACCAAGAGAAGCAAAAGTCGAAAGACGTTGAACAACTTTATCAACCAGAAAGCTAAAATCTGCAACCTTGCTTCGTCCAAACTCCACCGGAAGACCCAAATATGAACCCATAGTAGACTTACATTGCAGCTGAAGACTTTTGGCCAGAAAATCCTTATAGTCCGAAGGGATGTTAGGACTAAACTTGACAAAAGATTTCTGAATATTAATTGCCTGGCCTGACAAAGAACAAAACTCCGACAAAAGAGCAGTAAGATTTGTGCAGGCCTCAGGAGTAACTTGTAAGAATAACAGAGAATCATCAGCAAAGAATAAATTAGAGATCGGAGGAGCTCCACGAGAAATACAAATGCCTTTAATAAGGGATTCCCTCTCGGCTTTCCGAAGCATGGCCGAGAAGATCTCCATATAGAGAACAAACAGATAGGAAGACAATGGATCGCCTTGGCGTAGACCACACTTAGGCTGAAACGCTGGAAGAGGACTCCCATTGACCAAAACTTGATAAGAGACAGTAGAAACACATTGGCTAATAATATGAATCCAGTATGGAGGAAATCCATAAGCCTGAAGAAGCCGATAGAGAAAGGCCCACCTAACCCTGTCGTAAGCCTTATTCATATCCAGCTTAATCGCCGCATGGAAATTCTTCTTTGCCTTAGACCTATTCATGTAAGACGGAACTTCATGTGCAATTAATGCATTATCTGATAAAAGCCTCCCAGGAACAAAAGCATTCTGATAATCCGCCACCAAACTAGGCAGAACTTGTCGTAACCGACCAGTCAGGCACTTTGCGACGCACTTGTAGATGACATTACAAAGACCAATTGGCCGGAACTGGGAGATGAATTCCGGATTATCCACCTTTCGGAGCAGAGTTAAAAAGGTGCGATTCCAATCCTTCAACATATAACCACGAGCAAAAAAATGTTGAACCGCAGTCACCACTGAAGGCCCAACAGAAGACCACAGGGTTTTGAAAAAAGCAGAGGGGAATCCATCAGGACCAGGCGACTTGTTATCATCAATACTGAAGATAGCAAGACGAATTTCTTCTACAGAAAAAGGTGCCATAAGAAATTGTCGTTGAGAGGGAGAAAGACAAGGCAGTTGTAGACTTTCCCACCAATCAGAACTGAAACTTGAAGCATCAGGAGACGCGGAGTATAAACCCAAATAAAATTCCTGAATTATTTTGGCAATGGAATCAGAATCACGTTGCCAGCAATCAGCTGAATCCCGAAGACCAAGAATTTTATTTTTGCGCTTCCTTGATTGAACAGAGGAGAACAACAGACGAGAGTGCGAATCTCCCAAAGCATCCCATTTAACCTTAGCTCGTTGTTGCCAAAAGGAATAAGCTGTCTGTGCTTCAGCTATCCTTTCATTCTTAGTGGAAATGAATAAACATCGGTCCATTCTAGAACAAAGAGATTGAGCGGCTTGCTCAACATCACAGACCAACTGTTTCCAATTGATACCCCACATCTTTTTATGGGAAATACACCAAGAAAGAAGTCGATCCCGAGAAAGAGATAACTTCCGGGAGAGAACAAACATAGGAGATCTAGGGAGGAAAGAAGAGAAAATAGAAACAATGATGTCATGAACTGCCTGAGCAGAAAGACACCAATTTTCAACCTTATAAGGACGCTTAACAGAATCTACAGAAACTACATCAGAAAGGATGATAGCAGCATGATCAGAAAAAAGAATAGGTTGATGGACAAGCCTAGTATCTGGGTAATTAGAAAACCAAGTAGAAGATGCGTAAGCTCGATCAAGGTGCTCCAAAATAGGATCGGTATCTAGTCTATTATTTGTCCAAGTAAAATGTGGTCCAGAAAAAGGAACATCAAGTAGATCCAATCCTACGCGCCAATTCATAAAATTCAATTACCCTGGAATAGAAAAATTTCCTCCTATTTTATCTGAGCTATACTCTACTTGGTTAAAATCACCAATGATTACTACATTTGAAATTGACTCTAATAAATTTCTAATCAAGTACCAAATCTCCAAACGATTAGTAATATGAGGCGAGCCATACACAAACATGACAAACTTTATTTCATCACCATGCACCAATTTACAAAGATTTACATTCTGAGAACTATAAACAGGAGTGACACCCATAGGAGAAAACCAACAAACAAACATACCACCACTAAGGCCTACGGCATCAATGCCACAACAACCCAAAAAGGACAAAGATGCTAACCTACGAGCTATGTTATCTACAGAGGACATCGTCTCTAAAAGACAAACCATATCTAAACCTTGAGAGCGGACTAATGTACTAACATAAGGAATTTTAGGGGAGTCCGCTTGTCCTAAACCCCTACAATTCCAAAGAGCTATCTTCATCCCGAATTAGGTGACTTTTCCCGGGAAGTCACCAAACCGTCAGAGGAAACATGAGAAGAAGAATCAACTATAGCCTTGCGTTTTTTATACGGAGTGAAGCACGGAAGACAAGAAGATTCATGAGAATCTTGCTGCAAGTCAGATGGCCAAGGAGGAGCTGAAGGAGAGATCGCCCCCCCTGTCTCTTTCGAGGACCTCTCTGTTTGACCCATTCCCACATTTTTTCACCACTCTTGCGAAGCTTCAAGCTAGAATAAGTCCTTAATTTGCTCCCCATTTTGCGCAAAGGAGAACAGGAGTGAGGTGAATGAGCTTTGGGCGGAGAAGACACCGCAACTTCCAATGAGGGTGGCGAATAAGGAGGCGAGCACTCCATAGGGACAGCAGAATCCGACGACCCATTATCAAGATTAGGGCCCATCGAATCCGATTCACTTGGGGCATAAACTGCAGGCAAATGGTGCTGAGAGTCCGAAGCCGAAGGAAATTCAAATGCTCCGGAAGAGGAATCAGCGACATAGCCGGAAAATTCAGAACTGTCAACCGGAAAAGACGAGGACAAGGTTGGAGATGGCGACGCTGCTGCAGGCTCGCCGTTCCAGTTGCTCGGACCCGCCCCAAACGGGTCTTCGAAAGCTGGGCCAGACGACCCCATTGGTGGAGGAGAGAAAATCGGAATAGATGGAGCAGGGTCGGGTACGACTTGATCCGAATCCGGAATAAAATGATACCTCCGAAAATATGGGTCTTCATTGAAATTGGGCCAGCCCATATTCGAATTTAAATCAGTCCGATTCCACTCATGCCCATTGTGCACAGGTGAACTGATTTCAGAAGAAATGATACGAGAACTCAAGGCTCAATCTGAAATGCGGCCCACATGGTATTGTGATGGAGAAAGTGGGTCAGAGCCCATAGATGAAGAAAGAGATAAACCATGAAGATCAGAGTAATCCAAAAATCGCCTCCAATTATCACGTGAGTATGATAAAGATGGATTGCCATCTGTAGAACCTGATCTCCAATTAGCCCCGTGCTGCCAGCAAGATCTTTCATCAGACTCATGCGAGAAACGTGGAGGGCTTGCATGAACCTGGTCATGAGTCTCCAGCTGTTCACGGAGAAAGCGATTACCGCCTAAACATTGACGGCGAACTTCATGATCACGGTTGCGATAAACACCAGGAGCCGACGGTGGAGATAAACCTGGAAAAGAGTCATCCATTGCATGATCTTGTAAGGTAGAACCCGAGCGAGTATCATCCGAAGCTAACGGAAGTCCCAAACCTCCACTATCATAGTCCGAAGGATGAGAATCAGCCGAATTCTCCATCGGATCCTCTGGATCATAGTTATTAAAATAAAGAACTATGGTCCAATTCGAAGGATTTGGGCGAATTCCACGAACCGCATTAGAATATAAATTAGAATCAGTAGGACCATATAGCACACGAACACCGCTGTCGTGGAGCTGACGGAAGCGGGCTTCTAGATGATAGTTGATCGAGGACTGTCCCGACACACAAAATTCTTTCCCATGCCCGACAAAACCACACTTTTTGCAGAATCTAAATATACCCTCATATTTAAATCGCACCCACGTGACTTGATTATTAATAGTTGGAAAATAACAGCCAGGAATCAAGGGTAACGATAAGTCAACAAGAATTTTAACACGAGGATTCGGAATAGGAAATTGACCAAGAGTGTCATCCACCATAGATACTTCACCGACATGAGATAAAACAGTGGAAGCCACCGCCGGAGTTGAATAACGAACTGGAAGTCCGATCACTTGAACCCATAAATCCACGAGATGCAAATTAAGATTAAGAGGAACCGAGTGAGCCCGGAGTCTCTGAAGGACAAACATACCTCCACGAAAGTGCACCCAACCCCTAGAGTCAAGCTCTGCAGCGTCTTCCTGAGTACCACAACAGAAAATATAATCCTTACCATAAGGATAGACTCGAACCGGAGCTCTTAAGTGCCAAAACCTCGAGACAAGACGCTGAATCATAATAGAAGTCCAATCATCTCTATCGTCCCAACAACGTCCAATGACACAGCAATTCCAATCCAAGTCTATTTCATCTTCTAAGAGAGGTGGAGGAATGAAATCCTCCCCAATAATATGAGGATAGACGAAAGTTGTGGGAATATAATGAGGCATCTTAAAAAAAACTAACAAGTACGAGCTGTAGTAAAGACTAAAAAGTGAAGATTAAGAGTATAAAGCTTGAGAAATTTTGTCTTCGTGCGTTCTTTGCTCTTTTTTTTTTGAAGAAACACTAAACTTTGAACAGTAACTAGGACGAAGAAACCTAGGGAAGGAAATAAAGAAAAGTTAAAACTATGAGAAAGACTAAGAACAGTAAGATGAAATAAAGGAGAGGAGTTAGAAACGAAAATAGAACAGGATTAGCCAAGGTAAAAGACGGAATGTGTGAGGATATTCTCACTCTAAAACTTTCTCTCTCTAGAGAGCGTATACTTTTAGATTTAAATATTTTATCTTAATTTGAACTATATAAATGTTTGTTGCTAGGTTTCTAGCATTGGCGGCCCCAATTCTTTGACGCTCGCTCTCATGTATATTGCACGTGACTTTGAAAATTCCCAAACCTACTATTTGTCTATTTCTTCCAATTTTCTTATTTTACATTTCCATCCTTGTCTTTAATGCAGTACATTAACCACTTGGTGCATGAGCTAAGATTCGACATAACACAAATGAAAATAGGCTGCCATGAAAATAACCATATGTTAAACTCAAGGAAACCTGAGAAAACGGCTTGACCTTTGCATTGATACAAAACACACACACACACAGACACACACAGACACACACACACACACACACACACATATATATATATATATACACACACAATATATAATAGATAACCTAGCTTGCCTAAAACTCCTAACAAGATAAACTTAACATAAATACAATATTGACAAATATAACCAAACCAACTCTAATACTCCCTGTAGACACCCAAATGTGTCTCCCCAAAACCAAACCCAGTGATGAATATGTTTTGCGTCGAATGATAATCGAATGAGGTGAAAGTATGAAAGGTCTAGTGTTGTGGTTGGTTTTTATTAAAATTCTTTCTTTCTGTTTTCGAAAACAACTCTCTTTTATGAAAACAGCAAATCTAGTTTAATTTGGTCCATGACAAGGGTCAAATAATAGTGTAGTTGGATGGGGCTTGCAAAGAGCTTTCCAACGATATATTATAAGCCCAATTCCGATGAATAATGAGGAAGTTATGGCCAAAATACTAAACTAGGCCCGGTTTAATCTTTCCATGCGGCCCAATGATCTAGGGGAGGGCCCAATGTTAATTATTATTCCTAAAGTTATTAGAATGAATTATAGTCTTCTAGAATTCTCTAGAAGGTTCTCTTTAATCCTAATAAAAATTAGAATTAATAATTAGATTTTGATAAGTTTTATTTGGAATAAAATATTATTTTATGAAAAATACGATTTCAGTTTTCATACGGACTTTACAAATTGATTTTGATTGATAAGTGGACTCCTTGTTTGAAAGCGCGTAGGAATCCAGGCTGTCGCCAAACGACAGGCCTGTCGCCACGCAACAGTGCTTGTCGCCAAACGACAGGATTGTCGCCACGCGACAGAGCGTGTCGCCAAGCGACAAGGTCGGTTTTGCAGCGACAGCGTGGAGTTTTATTTCTTATCAAATTCTACCTATTTTCGGATTGTTTTCTTATAATTAGGGTCCTGAACCTCCGTTTTTAAGAATCGGCAATCAACAATCATCTACAATAATCTACAATCATCAATTCTCAATCATCTCTCTCTTTCTCTCTCTAAACTCTCTCTAGCTTTTCACAAACAAAATTCCGCATTCACGAGATCTAGAAACACCTAGCCAAGTTCGAAGTTGCCTTCGCCCTAGACGTGAAAGGTTATAATTTCTGAGGGTTTGGTCCCTAATCTCTATTTCAATTATTTGATTTGATTGTTTGATTTTATATTTTCCTTGAAGTTACTAATGCGTTTATTTTGTTATTAGAAAGAGGTACGAGGCATCAAAGTATGTAATCTTATTGCTCTATTCTTGCAGAAAGCATGTTTAAATTTGTTTAATTCCTAGTATCATGTTAGGATGTTATTATTGCTTTCTAGTATCATGTTTAGGGAAAAGGTTACAATATCAAATATGCTTATTATGATTCCTGCGATGCTTCCTATTCTCTTTTCTAATATCATGTTAGTATCATGTTAGGGCTAAAGCTTTGATCTTTAATGCTTAGTGAAATGCTAGGGTTTGTTATTAATCATGTTAGTATCATGCCTAGGATCTTGCTATTATTATGCTTTAGCGTTGACGTGATTATTTTAATTATGATTGATTATAATGATGATTATGATGATCATTATGTTGCTTGATGATTATTATTGTTATTGCTTGATCACGCCTTTTATGCATGTTTAAAGGGAATTGGTACCTGTAATCACGCTTAATAAGATAATTAATAATCGTGTTTAGGGCTAATATGATTATAATTCAAGTGATCTCCAATAATAGTTTATTTGTGCATTAAATTCAACCAACATAGATTAAACAGGTTAGGGTTAACCTATTGATTGCATGTTAGTCAGAAAGCGCACATGAATACGAGAAGAATAAAGTAGAGGCCTTATTAGGGCAGGTTCAGTCTCTTTTAGGTTGGATTTGTACCTTCATCCCCGAACTCTATTTGGTTCAAGATCTTTTGGAGTTGAAGATCTCATGGATCGTTAAGGGGTGTAATCTTTACCTTGTGAACGGTTTACAAGTTCCTAAAACTTGTTGGCGACTCTTTTGCTCTAGCTTCCTTCCCTTTGGACGCCACCATGCTTAAGTGTTTGATCACAGTGGGGTTCAAGCTTGGGGTTAATGGCCTGAAATATTCCCTACAATTTTTGGCGACTCCTCTGGGGAGGATTTCTATTTTAATTCCTGAAATTTATTTCGGCAATGATTTAGAATGAGTGGATGAGACTCGAAAAGTTTTAAGTATTTCATGTGCGTAATTTTGATTAGCATTATTGTCATATGCATAAAAAAAGTCCTCATTTGATAGACCATCCGAAATGAGTCAAAAACATAGGATTTTTACACGTAGGAAATTTGAGAAATATTTTCACAACTAGAATTGAAATAACGCTGCGAAATCTTGAAAATTCTAAGAACGTAGATACCTGCTGAGGCATGTAGGAACTAGCGTCTAGAAAACAGGGCTTGTCGCCTGTAAAGTGTTTCTGTCGCCTGGCGACAGTTCTGTCGCTTGGCGACAGGGGTATTTTTGCGGCGACAGTCCCTGTAGTCTGGCGCCAAGTTCTTCCAATACCGAGCCAGAACTCTGCCTTCTTGTTTTGACCATTTCTAGCACTGTTGGCTCGATTTTACTTCCTGATTGAGTTTTTCTCACTTTTCTGAAACCCATATGTGTTCTACATATGGACATAACCCTCTGGGGGTTCACGCTCCATCTACCCAATCGAACGCTCCTGGCAACGACGGGTACATCCGAGTTTGTGAATCCAACAAACCGTGGAAGCAAGTTTTTTAACTTGCGGGGTCCCATCCACTCGCGCCAACCCTTCCAAATGTAAGGCTTCCACGCTGTGCATCCGGACTCATAACCATGGACCTTCTTTGACTAACCCATATCCTAAACTTTAAAGAACTAGAGCCATGGTTAGGTTGCAAACTCATTGCATCATATTGTGACTATTTGAACTATTTGTGCATTCTTTGCTTGTGCATATCATATATGTGCTAACCGTTTGTTTGACTTGTGTTTAAGTCTAAATAAACCAATTAATGACTAAGAAGGAATTTGTCTAATTAATTAATTAATTAATTTGACTAATTAAAGACTAATAAAGTAATTAATCTGACTTAGTACGACTTTAGGCATGTCCCCTTAAAGTAAGCTTATTGGAAACAGTCCCAGATTAATGTTCCAGCAATGGTGCAGGAGTTTGGGCTGTTGCACTGCATTTTAATGTTTGTCGCCTGGCGACAAATTTGTCGTTTGGCAACAAGCTTCAAACTGTGGCGACAGTTCTGTTGTTTCAGCGACAGTCCAGATTCTTACTCGAGTCATCACGACGAGTCTAATTAAACAGTTTACTAATCAGTTCGATTATTTTATTAATATACAGTACCTTTGTTAAGTCCTTAATTGAGTCTAGTCACATAGTCTAGCCGCATGGTCCTACACAAGAGCCTTAACATGTCACATACACTCACTAGCGTTAGCACACACTTTACATATGTCACCATGACCATGTCTTAGGTTCATGCATGAGTCGGTTTTTTCCGTCATTTGAGTTAGGGGTACATTCTATTCCTAATAATTTTTTCATATCTCTCCATCCACATCATCTTTCCATTCTCTACATGCTTTCCCCATATCACAATATTCATTCTTCCTACCTTATTCCATCTATTGCATGTTGAATAGAGTTGAGTCAAATAATTAACAACGAATATCCCTTAATTTCCCTTTCCACAGTACTTGGTCAAAGAGAGAAGAGCACTTAACCAAGACAACACTTTTGATAAAGCATCACTTTTTTATAAAACAAAAGGGTTGTAGTAATGGCCGGCGAAAAAGAAATTTCCTTAAGTAATATTAGTGAAAGCTCGTCAAGCTTGGAAGAGGATGTTCAGGAACTACGAAATACCGTTGTCACGCTTCTGGGTGCAATAGAAGGACTAAGAGATTGGATAATGGTTATCGAACAACGTTCTCATTATCAACACCATAGGGGCCATGATCACACTACCGAAGGACGCTTCATCCTCAAAGATCGCGTTCAAGGCCTCATTGATTCAAGTCTCCTTCATGTTCCTCCGCGCAACAAGAAGGCCCGGATTAGTAACAATAACAACAATGGCTGCAAAGGAAAGAAGAATGACTATCCTTCTTCTTCCAAAAGCACCTACTCTAGCAACAATGTTGATACTTCCGACCTTAATGAAATCTTAGCCATGGATAATCGAGGATTTAGAAAGCAACTAAGAAAGGATTTCACCCCTATTGGAATTAGCTACGATGATGCTTTTGATCGACTCCATGCAAAGAAACTCATTACTCCTATTGGACCCATTCAAGATCCCCCACTTGAGAAGAGATTGCCTAGTTGGAAACCAAATGTACGCTGCAAGTACCACCAAGGTAGGGGTTATACTACCAAGAGCTGTTGGAAGCTAAAGGAAGCAATCCAATATTTGATTGACAATAACAAGCTTCCTATGCCTCCAGTCGGCAAGAAGACCGAGTGATGATAAGGCACAAGACAAGAGGCGAGCTTCAACGACAAGATTTCGTGACCTCTTTTTCTATTTCTTTTTTATTCCTTTCCCCAATAAGTCTAGCATAGGCACCGTTTTATTCTCCTTTGATTTATTTTGTAGGATCATTATTTCTTCCCCTTTTAAAATGAGCATTTGTTTCCTTTCATGTGATCATTACATCGCATTGCATTAAAAAAAAAGTCGAACTAAGCATAAGGTATACCAATGATTTGAGGCACCCCTTGTAGCCACATCATATCCCCTTTCACCCTTTAAAAAATATGCAATCCTTTTTCGATAAACCACTTTGAGCCTCGTCTAACGATAGACCTGTCATTTTTCAACCCACATCTACTTAACCTTGGGATGGGATGGTGTGCAACTTATGCAATTTTCAAAGAACGAAAGCTTGAGTGATTTTACGTAAAACTAAAAAATTCAAAAAGCAAAAATGATAAAAGTGTAGAAAAGGGAAAGTGTTCCAATGTCTTTGATATGAAAATGTCTTTGATATGAACACGTCTCAGATTGCGTTTCTTATCGAGTGCTCGGTACCGTGCTTGAGAAACATGAATGCCAAGTGAGTGATAGACCGCATGATCGGGATTTCCCACGCTTATAAAAAAAGAGATTTGAATTTGAAAAAATGATAAAGCAAAAAGAAAGAACTCAAAAATGAAAAACCTCAAGCATAAAAATACAAAGATTCAAAAGCAAAGTTGCACACCTTGGGGGCTTACCTAGGGTGTTGAGCCTTTATCCCTTTCTTCTTCAAACCTTTAGCCTAACCACATTACAACCCTTAAAAAACCTTTTTGAGGTATACACACTTGTGCGAGGTTCGGCTAGAGCTACGTTCGGCCTGATTCCTAACGGATACGTAGGCAACCTCACATTGAGGTGCAGCCGTAATAAAAATGCATTCATATTTACATTGATCATATCACGGGATTTCCAATGCTCATCCCTAACCATGTAGAGCTAGACTTGGGGGCTTGATCCTTACATTATTAGTCTACCCAGCCTAAGAGTCACCACCATTTGACTCTTTTCAATATATTTTTTCCACACACTTAGCCCTTGCGGCCTAACTTTAGTGTCACTTTCACACACTACACAGATACATAACCAAATATACTTCCCTTAGGAACCCTTTGTCATGAAATCTTAACACAACGCTGAAGCATGCCTTGTCATGTCAAAATCAAGATCACTCATCATTGCATCACAAAGTATGAAGTACTTAGCCTCCGCGCCTAAGTTACCTAAATACTTTCATCTTCAAGTCAACCAGGATAGTCTAAGATGTTACAATCCTTGTACTGTGAGAGACAATATTAACGGATTAAGCTCATTCAACATGCACCTTCAAAAACTTCACTTCGATTCCTTTTCGTGTCTTTCTTTTTCGGGAGAAAGTCGGTACCCTCCACAAAAAAATGACGGAAAATTTTTGCTTTTTTGCATTTTTTCGAGTCGCACAATCACATTATAATGCACACACGAGTCATGTACGTTGAGTCATGTCACCTCAAATTGAGTCTAACGCATGTGTCAAAACACATTAAGTCACATAAGAGTCACACATGTGTCAAAACACATTGAGTCAACCTCAAGCCAGTCAATCACCTTAGGTCAACCCTAAGAAAATCACCAGCAAAGTCTTTTGGCAATCTTTTAATTTTCACAGGATACAACCATTCAACAAAGCTCTTGTTCGCAGCCAACCGAACGATCGCAACAAACATTCAAGTATCAAAGCTCTTTTGCTCAGAGACGCATGGGCATATCATTCAAAACTCTTTTGCTCAGAGACGCGTGGGCATATCATTCAAAGCTCTTTTGCTCAGAGACGCGTGGGCATATAATTCAAAGCTTTTTTGTTCAGAGACGCATGGACATATCAAAAAGCTCCATTGTTCAGAGACAAGTGAACATCCCCCTAAAAGCTCCATTGTTCAGAGATGAGTGAACATTCCTCAAAAAGAAGCTCTTTTGTTCAAAAAACGAGTGAACATCAACGGCGACAAAGCCTGTCGCTTGGCAACAAGAATAAATAGCGGCGACAAGCAGTTCCGGTTAGCGCTCTAGCGGCGCCAGAGTACAGGGCTCCATTATATGGTTATGTGAACCTCGTGCAACAATTTTGGGTTCCTTGGTACGCCAGTTAGCCCCTATAAGCAACTTGACATGATTTAATGATCGGCTGGATCACGATTAAATCAAGTGATCGACCTGGTTAAAAGATCGTCTCACTTAGCTTAAAGCGCCTAAACATTGGCTCAAAGGCACTGACACAATGGTTCACAAGCAGCAGAAGCGCCGACGTACTGGCATAGTGGAAGCAAAGTTCAAGCGTACTTTAAAGGATCAACAGGCATTGGTCTTCGGTGATATTCTTCGGAATATTGTCGCAAAAACTGAAGATGGCTACAAGCAGAGTTGTCTTCGATCATGTTCCCTAGGATGTGGAAGATGGTCACAAAAAACTGAAGATGGCTACAGGCAGAGTTATCTTCGATCGTGTTCCCTAGGATGTGGAAGATGGTCACAAACAACTGAAGATGGCTACAAGCAGAGTTGTCTTCGATCGTGTTCCCTAGGATGTGGAAGATGGTCACAAAAAATTGAAGATGGCTACAAGCAGAGTTATCTTTGATCGTGTTCCCTAGGATGTGGAAGATGGTCACAAACAACTGAATTAAGATGGCTACAAGCAGAGTTGTCTTCGATCGTGTTCCCTAGGATGTGGAAGATGGTCACAAAAAACTGAAGATGGCTACAAGTAGAGTTATCTTCTATCGTGTTCCCTAGGATGTGGAAGATGGTCACAAAAAACTGAAGATGGCTACAAGCAGAGTTGTCTTCGATCGTGTTCCCTAGGATGCGGAAGATGGTCACAAGCAGCGGAGAATGACTACAAGCAGAGTCATCTTCGATAAGATAGGAGGCAGCTACAAGCAGAGCGGTCTTCAACAAATGCAACAAATCGGTTACCTTAAGAGACGTGTGCTCGATGGTGGAAGATACGTGTTTCTTAACTCTCTTATCTGTTTAACTAACGCTAGTTTGCAGGTATTGGTGTTACGAGTGTGATTTAGGATCGCAGAACGTTCTGAATCATTCTCCGTCCCTATCGCTACTTTGACTTTCGTTTTCGAAACTTGCGTTTCTCCAAACTCAGTTAAAGTGGGGGTTTCTGTAGACACCCAAATGTGTCTCCCTAAAACCAAACCCAGTGATGAATACGTTTTGCGTCGAATGATAATCAAATGAGGTGAAAGTGTGAAAGGTCTAGTGTTGCGGTTGGTTTTCATTAAAATTCTTTCTTTCTGTTTTCGAAAAACAACTTTATTTTATGAAAACAGCCAATCTAGTTTAGTTTGGTCCAAGACAAGGGTCCAATAATAGTGTAGTTGGATGGGGCTTGAAAAGAGCTTTCCAACGATAATATTATAAGCCCAATTTCGATGAATAATGAGGAAGTTATGGCCAAAATACTAAACTAGGCCCGGTTTAATCTTTACATGCTGCCCAATGATCTAGGGGAGGGCCCAATGTTAATTATTATTCCTAAAGTTATTAGAATTAATTATAGTCTTCTAGAATGCTCTAGAAGGTTCTCTTTAATCCTAATAAAAATTAGAATTAATAATTAGATTTTGATAAGTTTTATTTGGAATAAAATATTATTTTATGAAAAATACGATTTCAGTTTTCATACGGACTTTACAAATTGATTTTGATTGATAAGTGGACTCCGTGTTTGAAAACGCGTAAGAATCCAGGCTGTCGCCAAACGACAGGCCTGTCGCCACGCGACAGAGCTTGTCGCCAAACGACAGGATTGTCGCCACGCGACAGAGCTTCTCGCCAAGCGACAAGGTCGGTTTTGCAGCGACAGCATGGAGTTTTATTCCTTATCAAATTCTACCTATCGACAATCAACAATCATCTATAATAATCTAAAATCATCAATTCTCAATCATCTCTCTCTTTCTCTCTCTAAACTCTCTCTAGCTTTTCACAAACAAAATTCCACATTCACGAGATCTAGAAACACCTAGCCAAGTTCGAAGTTGCCTTCGCCCTAGACGTGAAAGGTTATAATTTCTGAGGGTTTGGTCCCTAATCTCTATTTCAATTATTTGATTTGATTGTTTGATTTTATATTTTCCTTGAAGTTACTAATGCGTGTATTTTGTTATTAGAAAGAGGTACGAGGCATCAAAGTATGTAATCTTATTGCTCTATTCTTGCAGAAAGCATGTTTAAATTTGTTTAATTCCTAGTATCATGTTAGGATGTTATTTTTGCTTTCTAGTATCATGTTTAGGGAAAAGGTTATAATATCAAATATGCTTATTATGATTCCTGCTATGCTTCCTATTCTCTTTTCTAATATCATGTTAGTATCATGTTAGGGCTAAAGCTTTGATCTTTAATGCTTAGTGAAATGCTAGGATTTTTTATTAATCATGTTAGTATCATGCCTAGGATCTTGCTATTATTATGCTTTAGCGTTGACGTGATTATTTTAATTATGATTGATTATAATGATGATTATGATGATCATTATGTTGCTTGATGATTATTATTGTTATTGCTTGATCACGCCTTTTATGCATGTTTAAAGGGAATTGGTACCTGTAATCACGCTTAATAAGATAATTAATAATCTTGTTTAGGGTTAATATGATTTTAATTCAAGTGATCGCCAATAGTAGTTTATTTGTGCATTAAATTCTACCAACATAGATTAAACAGGTTAGGGTTAACCTATTGATTGCATGTTAGTCAGAAAGCGCACATGAATACGAGAAGAATAAAGTAGAGGCCTTATTAGGGCAGGTTCAGTCTCTTTTAGGTTGGATTTGTACCTTCATCCCCGAACCCTATTTGGTTTAAGACCTTTTGGAGTTGACGATCTCATGGATCGTTAAGGGGTGTAATCTTCACCTTGTGAACAGTTTACAAGTTCCTAAAACTTGTTGGCGACTCTTTTGCTCTAGCTTCCTTCCATTTGGACGCCACCATGCTTAAGTGTATGATCACAATGGGGTTAAAGCTTGGGGTTAATGGCCTGAAATATTCCCTACACTCCCCCTCAAGTTGGAGCATGCAAATCGTGAATTCCTAACTTGCGTAGCTGAAAACCAAACTGCTAACTTCCAAGAGCCTTGGTGAGAATATCTGCCAACTGATGACCTGTCGAATCATATGACGTAGTAATATTACCGTTTAACAACTCATCACGAACAAAATGACAACCTACCTCAATATGCTTCGTACTTTCATGAAACACCAGATTCTTAGCTATATGCAAGGCCAAATGACTGTCACAAAACAACTGCATAGGCTTTGAATGATTGACACCAAGAACAAACAACAATTGCTTCAACCATTTCAAATCACGAGTAGTGAAAGCCATAGACCGGTATTCGACTTTTGCTGAGGATATGGATACAGTAGGCTGTTTTTTAGTCTTCCAAGAAACAGGGGACGACCTAAGAACACAAAATAACCTAACAAGAAATGCCGAGTCAACGGGCACGCCGCCCAATCACTGTCATAAAACGCCGTCAAGCGTAAATCCTTCATAGGTCGCAACAAAATAACTTGTCCCGGACTACCCTTAAGGTAGCGCAAGACACGAATGGCCGCATCCCAATGAGAAACCTGTGGAACACTCAAAAACTTTGCCAAAACATGCACTGAATAACTCAACTCTGGTCGAGTGACCGACAAATATACCAACCTTCCAACCAAACAACGATCCTGTTCCGGTTGAGCGAACGGCTCACCGGAAGCATGTGCAAGAAGATGATTATGCTCCATCGGAGTGTCAATTGGTTTACAACCCAACATTCATGCCTCAGTCAAAATATCTAGAGCACACTTTCATTGAGAAAGAATGATGCCCTCCGGACTCCAAGCAACCTCAATGCCAAAGAAATACTTAAAAAGACCCAAATCCTTCATATAGAAGCATTTGCACAAATAGGCTTTTAAACCAAACAATGGCATCATGAGAGGAGCTTGCAATAATCAAGTCATCGACATATACAAGAACATGCAAAGAAACACTGCCTTGTACATAGCTAAATAAAGAGTAATCAGTGTAAGAGTTTTTAAATCCAAAACCTTGCAGAGCACTAGACAACTTTGAAAACCACTGTCTCGGGGCTTGTTTCATGCCAAATAAAGATTTCCGCAACCTGCAAACTTTGCCAGGTGTCAAAGTTCCGTACCCTGGAGGAAACTGCATATATACTTCTTCATCCAAATCACTATGAAGAAATGCATTATGAACATCCATCTGATGTAACTCCCAATTCAAAGACACATCAACAACTAATAGAATATGTACCGTGCCCATTTTTACAACAGGAGCAAACGTCTCATTATAACCAACACCTTTAACCTGTCGGTTGCCATGAACAACCAAAGAAGCCTTGAGACGCTCCACCTTCGACTTATCAGTGAACTTGATTTTGTACACCCAACCACTACCAATCGCTCTTTTGCCGGGAGGAAGATCCTTAACGGTCCATGTTCCATTACGTTCTAGAGCATCAATCTCATCTTGCATAGCCTTACGCCAACCGACGTCTTTAACCGCCTCTTTGAATGAAGGCGGTTCCTTTCCCTTGGTGATCGTCTCCAAAAAAACACCTGTGTCTCATAGGAAAACGATTATATTCAACATGACAAGCTTTAGGATAAGGTTTACCTAAGGATTGTGATTGAGGAGGGTCGACAATTGATGTAGCGGGGGTCTATATTTTTAGTGATGATGATATGAGAAACATAATTCCGATACCACGAAGGAGGTTGTTTTTCACGATGACCACGACCCAAATTATCCGACGAACTCCCCCTCAAATATTCCGGGGAAATAAAAATATTTTCACCGTCTAATTCTTGCTCTAAAACAACTCCTGAGCTAAAATCATGATCACCGACCTCACCGGAGCTCACCGGAATTTTCTCCGGCGAGGTAGGCGATTGTTCCGGCGAGGCAGCCACCTGTGGTGACTGTGTAGGTGGCGGTACAGTGGCCTATCGCAACTGCAGCTAGGCAAGGGGTGGTGTGAGGCCTCGTTGCTGCTGGCCAGCGGGCGCTGGCATCCCAGCGGCCTGACTAGTAGCTCGAGCTGCGATGCCAGCCCCAGCCTGCTCGGGCAAATGGATGGGCAGTGTGCTCTACAACCCGATTGTGGCGTGGCTGCTATTGTCGCAGCCGGGTTATGGGGTGGGCTGTTTCGGGTGTCTCACCCCCCACATACGCCCTATTATTACAAAAATCAACATCTTCAATATCATCCTACAACGACGGAGTCGAAAAATACTTTTCCTACAACAACCTTCTATCATTGGGAAGAGATTCAAGGTATGGAAATTTATCCTCAAAAAATTGAACATCACGACTCACGAAAAACTCGTTACTATCCAATTTATAAAGATGCCACCCCTTCTTTCCATGAGGATACCCAACAAAAATGCATTTGCGACTCCGAGAATCAAACTTGTCCTTAACACGAGGACGATTAGCAGTATAAGCAAGACAACCAAAAACGCGCAAAGTATCCAATGACGGTGTTTGACCAAACAAACACTCATGAGGAGTTTTACCTTTCAAAACCGGAGTAGGAGTGCGATTAATAAGATGCAGCGCAGTCATAACACACTTACCCCAAAAATACTTGGGCAACTTTGCTTGAAACCAAAGAGCTCGAGCCACATTTAAAATGTGACGATGTTTACGTTCAACTCTACCATTCTGCGTTTGATGCACAATGCCCTTTTTCGCAAAGAAAGACCCCAAACTCTGAAACTCTTGACTATTATCACAACGAACCACCTTTACTTTCCGGCCAAATTGAGTCTTAGCCATAGCACAGAACTCACGAACCAACTGAGAATCCTGATATTTACAAACCATCAAAAACACCCAAGTAACACGTGAAAAATCATCAACAATGGTTAGGAAATAACGAGCATCACAACTTGAAACAATCTTATTCGGACCTCAAATATCACAATGAACTAAATAAAAATTTCCAGATGCTTTATTCATACTTAACGGAAAAGAGTTTCGAGGTTGCTTCGTCATAAAACAAATGTCACAATTGAAAGAACAAACAGAGTTACTACTATGAGAACTACGACTACTATAAACTCCCGGAAGAGAGCTCACAACTTGCATTGACGGATGCCCGAGACGTTTATGCCACAACAAACTTGCATCTGAAATAACTACTTTGTTCGCCTGCAGATTCCGAGCACGAACTGGACGAAAAATATAGACCCCATCATATTGTACCCCCGCTCTAATCAGGTTCCTCGATCAAACTGCGGTCCTGAATAATGCATAGCTTGTCAGTGAACATAATAAAATAACCTTGTTTTTCTAACAATTGAGACACAGATAACAAGTTGCATTTAAGAGCAGGAACATATATAACATTATCAAGAGTTAAATTATCAGACAAAATAACTCTTGCTTCCTTAGTAGCTGTCGTACTCTTCCCATTGGGTAACTAACAGGCAAGGAAATGTCATGTAAATCAATGAAAAGATCAATATTACCAGGCATATGATTGGAAGCTCCAGTGTCAATGAGCCACTCAATAGAATTATACGTACCAAGTTTTGTGCCATCTAACGAAGAACCAGACTTAGCACCCTTTACAACAGACATGATTTCCTTCCATTGGGCATCAGAAATCATAGGAACACTCCCATGATCAGAATCAGAAACTGACTCATTATTCCCACGAGAGCTACCAGCAGCACCAACAAACTCACCCTTGCCTTCACCAGACGATCGATCACCACGACCTCCACGACCCCCACTCGGAAAGCCATGAAGCTCAAAACAATGGTCCTTATCATGACCAAAATTCTTACAATAAGTACACTCCTTCCGTTCGGAAGTCTGATCATAAGCCATACTTGTTGCATTAAAACCAAGAAGAGGTCTCATGTGCCTCATACATAGATTGCTTATGCTCATCAGCAATAACCTTAGCATAAGCAACATTCATAGTAGGCAAAGGATCACTCATTAACAAAGTAGAGACAACAAAATCAAACTTCTAAACTGATGCAACAACTCATTCTCATGTAACCTAGCATATTTTTTCGCAGCGGAATAAGTACAAGCAGGCAATTTCACATAACTAGACAACAAATTCTGCAATTTATTCAATTCACCATAATAAATTGCAACAGAACGACCTCTTTGCTTACAATCATCAAGATCATGTTTAAGTTTAAAAATACAAGGACCGTTACCAAGAGAATAACGATCACGTAAATCATCCCAGAATGTTTTAGCATCATCAGGAATAATAATAGCAGAACGAATACTGGCATCAAGAGTATTATAAATCCAAGAAACAACAGTAGAATTAACAATACCCCACTGACGATAATGTGGATGCTTGACATCGGGCATGACAATGGAACCATCCACAAACCCGAGTTTGCTCTTGGACCGAAGATTATTGCGGATTAACCTCGACCACTCTTCATAGTTGTCGATGGTAAGCAAAATAGGACAAATCACCAATTGAGACCCTTCGCTCGGATGAAGGTAATAATTTGTGAACGGCTCGTACTTTGGAGGAGGAGGAGGAGTGTTATCATCGCCAGCCATCGCACCAAATCATGAGCAACAACACAACCAATAAAAAAACGCACCACACACACCACTCGGGCACAACAAACAGCAGCAACAACACACCGCCACACCAAAACAATACGCCACACACTGCCAGACCAACTCACAGCAGCACACAGCAACAACACGCAACACCACACACTACCACACCAACGCACAGCAGCACACAGCAACAACACGCAAGCACACACTACACACCATGCCTACCTTGCGCACCACGCACTCGCACAGCGCGCAGAACCAATGCACAACAACACCACGCACCACTAGCGCACAGCCACACCACACCAATCGTAGCACTCAATCACGAGCACCATCACAATACAGCATGCAACAATGGAGTGCGCGCCAAAACTTAAAATAAATTAGGGTTTGAATTCCCTAATTTCGAGAAAGAAAAACAAAATAAATAATTTGTGTATGTGGAAAAAAAAAATCGAAGCCTTAATCTCACAATCAAACAACAAATTGCGGAATTAAATCAAGAACAAACCAAGATCGATTAAACTCTCTAAAAATTAGAGAGGCTATGATACCATGTTAAACTCAAGGAAATCTTGGAGAAAACATCTTGACCTTTGCATTGATATTAAACACATATATATACACACACAATATAATAGGTAACCTAACTTGCCTAAACTCCTAATAAGATAAACTTAACATAAATACAATATTGACAAATATAACCAAACCAACTCTAATAGCATAGATCCCACTAACACAAGGTTCAAATAACAACGCAAATATGAACATGGTGAGAGAGAAAAGAGAGACATAAGGGATTATCTGATGCCATTGTTGACGATGACAATAAGGCGATAGGAAGAAGAATCCACGAGAGAGAGAGAAATAGAAAATTGAAAGCGATGAACATGAATTAAATCTAGGAAAAATGAAAACTAATGGTCCCACTTTTAGTGTGTCTTCTAGAAACAATCCCACCGTTGACCCCATCTTCCATAAACAATTGTGACTTTGGTAACCGGTTTTCTTAGGTTATAAGACACATATGTTGGATTTTAATAGGTTTATTATAATTTTTAATAACTAAAAAAACAAAACCCCCAGCCCAGCCCCGCCCCGCCATTAGCCTAGTCCTGTCACTGTACTGCCCTCCCCATCCCTGCCCTTGCTTTCACCGGCAACCCAACCTATCCGTCCAAGATGCCGGAACCCAACCCCTAAGGGTGGCCCTGGCAGGGCTGCAGTTCAGATGGTGTTATGGTGGTGAATTTTTGGCCCAAGGAGAGATTTTTTAAAAAAAAACACTAATGTGTTTAACAGGTTGTAGGTAAAAGGAATTGTTAATGGAAGATAGGGGTCAAAGGTGAAATTGTTTTTGGAATTTCAAAAGGTGGGATTGTTATGGAAGACATAATAAAGGTGGGATTATTAGTTTCCATATTTCCTTAAATCTATAGTTGATATTCGAGTAAATGGTGATTGAAGGCAAGTGATAGTGGTCATTTGAATGTACCTCAAAAAGATGAAGCAACGGAACCTGTCCTATCATTTCAATTGTTTTTTCATTCCCTAATTGCTTGAAAAACAAGGGTTTGACTTTAATTTATTTTAACTCTCTAATTTTTTCAAATGTTTTATCTTTCCTTGGTTGACTTATTAACAAGGGTTTGACATTATTAGATTCATAAATTTTAAATTTTATTAATTGTTATTTATACCATGATTGAATTCTTATTTAATTGGCAATTTGAAAGTTTGCAGGATCTTAAGAGAAACTTGTATCACAACGAATCTCTATCTAATTCTTTCTTCCCTCCTTTCTTTTTCTCGCCATGTCATATTTTTCTTTCTCTAATTGGTTTGTGAGATTGTGTTTTGCATATTAATAAGGTGGGATGCATCTATGAGCGTGAAAGAAAGAGAAGAAAAGGAGAAAAATATTGAAAAAAAATGCATGTTCAAATATAATTGAACATTGGATTGGGAAAATTTGGTCAATGTAAATAATCACTCAAGCTAATTCCTCACACTAAGGGTCTGTTCTATTCAAAATATTTTCATTTCAGTTCAGCTCCAATAAGTTCGGTTCAGTCCAGTTTAGTTCCGTTCATTTCACTTCAATTCAGTTTTTAATTTCTTCTCTCATAAAATATTCAGTTCAATTCAGTTCAGTTCAGTTCCAATAAGTTCAGTTTATTTCAGTTCACTTCAATTCAGTTCAGTTCAGTTAATCTTAACAGACCCTAAAAAGGCATAAAAATTCATTTATTGTCTTTTTTAAAGATATTATTTCTCACATAATGTCTAATTAAATTGGTCATTTTTTATAAGTATTTCATTAGTTTATTAGACTAAATAAATAAACTTTTGTCATCCATTTTACAAAGTGATCACTTTGAGTTAGTTATTTATCATCACGTCTTTGATGAAATTTAATTCATTCAAACAAAATAAAAGATACGAGTTGAATTAATCTTCATACCAATAAACGAATCGGAAAAATAAAAAAAAAGACTTTAGACTATCTTAGTGGGACAGAAAAGTTTGTTTCAGCCCCACGTCAGCAAAAGTTGAAGTCATAAACATTTACACGACATTACATGATAACTTACCCTGCTATAAGTGTTATCCCAATTAGACTTTTCTTGATTCTTTTGTGTTATATTTTTGTCAATTAGTCCATTTGTTCTATATAATTGCAACACTTATTTTAGTGATTCAAATCATTTCATGGTTTTGAAAGAACAAGTGAATAATATATAGAAAGGGAAATTTCATTGTGCAAATTCAGTTGAAGAAAAATTATAAATGACCATCCTTAAAACATCAAATTTTTATTTAATACTTAACTTGTTCAATGGAGTAGTTAATTTGAACGGTTAATCTAAAATTGGGTAAATTTGGTTTCATGTTAGTGAAATTGGAGTTTTATTTATTTTTTTTTTTTTTATGGTTGAATAATTTTTGCAAATTAATAAAGTTTTTCAGCTTTATCATCATCATCATCACCATCCTAATAACCAGTCAGTTGCATAATCACCATATAACCGATGATAGAAATTTGGGGCGGTGCTACGACAACAGTTGTGGCAGAGGTGGTTCATCAGCAATGCACGACGCAAAACAAGGGAGTTCGTCTTGATCGTTTGAAAAATCGTTGCGCGCAGTTCAATTATTAGGTTAATTGTTGATGAATATGTAGTGAATTGCTCATGTAATTGCTTTGTGAAGTTGTCAATTTGAGTGGTAGGCGAAATTAGGGTTCATACAAATGAAATTGGGGATTTTTTTTGAAGTTGAACGATTATGTCAAACTAATCATATTTGTTAGGTTTTACATGTTTAATCACGCTTAGTTAGTCATTTTAATTTGCTGTCAAAAATCGGGAAAAACAAGGAAAATGGGGAGGGGAATTTAAAAAGGGGCCCACAGTCAGAAGAATGACCGGACTTCGGTAAAGAGTGGTGATCTAACTTTGTTTAATTTCAGGGGTGCTAATTTAAAAAAAAAAAAAAAAAAAAACCAAATATGTGGTAAAATTAAATTTTGGCGTTTTGAGAGGTTGTTATTTATACACCGTGTGGCCAGCTGACATAGACCAAGTAACCTTAACCAACAAGCAACCCTTAACCGACCAAGTAACCCCTGATTGACTTAGTAACCCTTGACCGAGTTAGTAACCCCTAACCGAGTGAGTAACCCCTACCCGACTGAGTAACCCCTGACCGAGTGAGTACTCCCTATAGCATTAACAAAGTAACACCCGACCGACATAGTAACCCCAGATCAAGTGAGTAACCCCTATAGCACTAACAAATAACCTTCATCACGTTTATCTCCACGGGGGAGGCATCCACTGTTAGATCACCCCCATACGTATCCTAAATCCAAGCGTTAGGGTCATACTTGGAAATGTCTTGAGCGTCTGGGGGCACGTTTCTGCGATGGGGGAGCCTCAATGTAATACCTATATTTTTATACGTATTTTATTTTAAATAAGTATTTTGTGGGGTATTTAAATAATTTAAAATGAATTGTTTATGACATTTCAACTATTTATTTTAAATAAGTTTTGAAAATATTTTATAAAAGGAAAGTTTTACTTAATTAATTATTTTATTAAGTTGGGATTTAATTTAGGCAAGTTTTATTTTAGTAAAATTTTATTAGGAAAGGGATAAGGAAAGATTAAAAAGGGAAAGTCTAGGTAAGAAGGGTTTCTAGAGAAAGGGGGTACAAATATTCAATACTTGGGCAAATTAAATTTTGCCCAGAGTGGAGAATACCCAAAGTAAACTTTTTTTCCATTCTCCTTTATTTCTTTTTCTTTTTCTTTCTTTTTCCCCTTTCCCTTTTTCGGCACTCACCACCGCCGGCCACCACCACCAGCAGCCGTCGGCGCCACCAGCAGCTCGGCAGCAGCCGACTGTGGTGTCGTGGTTGTTGTCCGGCCACCCCCTTTTCGAAAAAAAAAATTATTTTCTTTTGTTTAATCCTAGATCTAATTATAAATTATGAGTTTTGTGATGGTTTTATGATGATTGATATTAAGTAAGATGTGAATTAATTTTCAGATTTTAAATTTAATTAATAAGCCCCAATTTTTGAAACCCTAGATTTATAAATAATTGATTATTGAAGGAATATGATTTAGGGTGATTTAAACCTTTAATTTAAAGTATAATTACAGCAAGTTTTCATTAATTAATATTGTTGGAATTTTTGTTAGTATGCTAAAAATTAAGTTTCTTTTAGGAATTTTGACTACCCATTAATTGGGATTAAAGTATGAAATTTTAAACTAATTTTCATCTTGTTTTAATTAAATTATGAGTGGTTTAATAAGAGTATATATTGCTGGAAATTTGTGTGGAGTAGATTTTAATGTCATAATATGATTTTGGTTTGTAGGAGACTTTTAAGTAAGCGATTTCTATTAGTTGTGGCGATTTTAAGATCGTATACGAGGTACGTTCGCGTACTTAGCATATTTTTGATGATGTAGTAACATGCTAGGCTTGACTATTTAATCCTAAGTAGCATCATGCTAGATTATGATTGGAAATTGTGAATTGGTTGATATTGGTGATTGAATTATGAAGCATGATTTATTTGTGATGGATTATTGAATGGAAGTAATTATTTTGGGCATGTTATATATGAAGCACACTTTTATTATTGGCACGATAGAGAGCATGTTTAATTAAACTACATGTTTAATTTGGTTTGGAATATTAAAAAGGAATTTTATTATGGTTCATATAATTTTTATTGATGCTATAAGCATGACAAAAGAGCTATGTAAGTGTCTATGTACATGAGGAATAAATTATATGTTGGTGCCTTACTTAAGGTGTTTCTAACACCGAGAGATAGGAATTGTGGCGCATTACGTGTTTAAGGTGTCTTTGACACAGAGGTAGATTTAAAAAGGGTTCAACAATAAATATTATGTGGTCACTAATTATTCAAGAATTAAATTGGAATATGTTTAATTGTTTGGATAATTATAATGTTTGATTTTGTTATGGTTTGAGAGTCATAATCAAGTTTAATAATATGTAAATAACGTAAAGTGAAAGAGATTATGCACCAAAACTCTTGGAACGTATATACCTTGAGTATGAACATATGGGGGGAGTTATGGGGTTTTATATTTAATCATAACTTCTAATGGGAGTACTCGATGCTGTATTTTCTCTTTATTATTATGCGCAGGAATTCCGCCACTTACGAGTGGTTATTTTATACTGGCACGGTTAGCTCCCGTGTTAGTACCCCTTTATTGGGGCAGGTTAGGGGGGGAAACCTATTCGATGCGTAATCAATTCTAACTAAATTATTTAGTTACTTAGCTGAGAAGTCTTGTTTTATGTTGTGTGCTTGTAAACAGGTGCAACGAGGTAAGTTGTGTGTTGATAGGTGAAAGCATGTTAGTGTGTTTAATTACGCTTATGTATAACGGTTCCAAGTTGTAGGTTGACTTTATTTTACTTTGGTTTGACTTTACTTTCGTTTGTTGACTTTTAAGTTGAGTTGTTTTGAATGTTTTTAAAGATAGTCTTCCGCTGTGTGTCTTTGATAGTTGCCTTAGCCGTTTTCACGGTGGCGGTAATGTCTTAGATTTTCCTATTTTGAGTTTTAAACAGAGCAAAATAGGCATTTTAAAAGAAAGGAATTTCTAGGGTGTTACACTCATCTTCTTACTTGGGTGTTTATACACAGCCTGTTGGATACAATAACTCACATGTTTAAGTACAAATGTTGTCTTGTTTACAAACTGCCTTGGAAAAAATAACCAAAAAAAACTTGTTTAATTTGTACCTCAAACTTAACACCAACAAGTTATGATCTCATAGTCTGCAACATGCTCGTATAGAAGATTCACTTGAAATTTGTCCCAAAGCAGCACTACACCACCAGACCTAGGGCTAGGGTATCCGAATTCTCACAATCGTATGGGCCAGGGAAAGAGTCACGGAGTTGGTATAGACTTCGGTAGTCTATCCAGGCCTCACAAACGAACACGATTCTCGGGGCATGTGCAGCAATCAGCAGTGAAAAATTAGCCATGAAGGATTCTCTTTTCATCCCCCGTTCTAAAAAGAAATTTTGGAACCATTTTCAAAGGGGTAAGCATCTGGTGGATAGCAAGTGTTGGAAGAGCTTAGGTGAAACTCATAGTACCGAGTTTGCTTAAATTGGGTGGCCTGCTGGAACACATCCACATAGATGTTGTGGGTTAGATTATTAGTTGCGGGTTGATGACAGGGGTGGGTTTAAGCTATTGATGTTGGGTTTCGAAAAGTCCAACTTTTCGTGGAACAAAACCCGACCCCAAGACCCGCTCACAATTAATATAACTAAAAGACATAAACAACAAGATAAAGTGAAAAGACCATCTTACCGTTATTGCGTGCTTCGCTCGTTCCAACGAGCTCTTACTTCGAAATCCGAGTCTAGCAAGGGCGTAAACCTCCAACGATAGTCCACCCCCAACAACGACCCGAACGGTCTCTAACTCGGAGTTTAGCCGAGTTCGGACAAAAACAACTACTCGAGTTTTATGTGAATTTAAAGGTTTTCTCACTATTATGGAGATGCCTTTTTGAGTTCCAACTTAAGTGGATTTCTCAAGTCCCAATACATGGGTATTTATAGAGAATTCCAAGAAAACATTCCACTCTCCCATCAATGTGGGAGAGTAGGTAAAAATCATTTTTCCATTTTATTTTTAATTCAAAACAAAAGAAAAATAGCAAAGCAATAACTAATCAACAAGTGGAAACAAGGAGGGAGAGATTAGGTGAGGACCTTCCTTCCTCCCCAATCCTCCCACAAACCGCCCCTCACACACTCTCTCATCCTCAATCACGCAGCACCATGTGGCGCCCAACCTTGGGCACCAAGGCGCGCCCAACTGGCGGCCTGGTGTGCGGCTAGGCTTGCCCGTGCGCATTGTGCGTGTGCGGGCTGCTGGCCGCAAGGCCTTCCAGCCTGCCCAGCAAGCCACGCCCTTTGAGCAGGCTGCTAGGTGAGACCGTGCGCTCTTGCGCGCCTCGCCGTTCTGGCCAATGCACCAGCCCGCACATGCGCATAGCAAGCCACACACATGGTGCAGGTTGCTGGTGCACCTTTGTGCAGCTGGTGCTGCTAGCAATGCTAGCTTGCTAGCATACCATGCCCCTAGCATTCGGTTTGCTCGGGGTATTTTGGTAATTTTGTTGATTAATTGATTTTTACCGTCTCGTCATATTATTAATTCGATTGGACTTGCAACGCTCAGTCTCGACCCTCCTAGCTCGATTTTCGACGTCAATGTTTATAATACTCGAGCGACTCATTAATTCCTTTCGGATTAATTTGTCTTGTCGGATTGTTAGTTTCTTGGGTGTGACCCGAAGGGTTTAGTCGGGATTAAGCTGCAGTATTAATTATACATTAATATTACTGATAGGAAGCGGCCTCCAACTAGGCATTTCGATCACTTGACCTCACTGAATAATTAGCTTTTTAATATTTACGAACCCTTTATCGGAATAATACACTTATTCAAAGGACACCATTCCTATCAATATCCCTCTTGTCCTTCTGGACAAGTACGCTTTTGCTCATCAAAATAATCTCATCAAAACATAATAATATTAGCAAGATCCTAGGCATGATACTAACAAGATTAATAACAAATCGTAGCATGTCACTAAACAAAAATCAAAGCTTTAGCCCTAACATGATACTTGCATGATAGAAGAAAATAGAAAGCAACCTTATCATGATACTAGAAACATACATGATATTAGAAATATTAGTTAATACCCTAAACATGATACTAGGAATCAAACCAATCTAAGCACGCTTCTTAAAGATACATAACAATAAAACTACTTACTTTGTTGCCTCGTATCTCCTTCTATCAAAACAATACACAATTTAGTAACTTCAATAAAAGTATTAAATCAAACAACTAATTTAAATAATTGAAATAGGGATTTGGGACCAAACCCTAAAAAATTATCAACCTTTCACGTCTAGGGCGAAGGCAACTTCGAGGTTTGCTAGGTGTGTCTAAGTCTCGTGATGGAGGAATGTTGTATTTGAAAAGGACAAGGCTTAGAAAGAGGGAGAAATAACAAGATTCTAGCTTTGAGAGAGAGAGAGAATAGAAAGATGGTTGTTGATGATTAAAAACGGGGAAATACGACCCTATTTATAGAGAAAAACATCCAGAAACGATCAGAAAAGATCGAATTCCAATCGAAATAAAACTGCCCCCATCGCGACACGACAAGGCTATCGCGACGCGATAGGCTTATCGCGGCGCGATGGACCTTTCACAGTGCGATGGTGCTGCGTGATAAAATTTGCTGTAAGGAGTCTTTTTTCTAATATAATTGGGTAATTGGAGTCCGTACTTTATCATTAAAATCACATTAAATTTCTTTAAAACACTTGTTTTATTTCAACTAAAACTCTTTATCTTTTCTAAAATTAAAATATAATTATTAATCCTAATCTCTTTAGAACTTAAAATAACCTTCTAGACTATTCTAGAAAATTGAAGTAACTCCTAATGACTTTAGGAATGATAATGAATGGACCCTCCACTTGATCATTGGGTCGCCCATGAAACTCATTTAAGGTTCAATTTAGTATTTGGGCCATAACTTCCTCATTTTTCATCGAAACTGGGCTTATAATATATCGTTGGAAAGCTCTCTTTGAGTCCTATCCAACTACACAATTATTGGACCCATATCATGGACCAAATTATATTGTATTGGACATTTTTCATAAAAAGAGTACAAAAAGAAAGATTTTCGAAAACAGAAAGAAGTATTTTTATTAAAACTAGGGAATCACGAGATTTTTTCACATTTCACTTCGTTCGATAATCAAATGACGTGAAAAGTACTCATCACTGGATTTGGTTTTTAGGGAGACACAATTTGGTGTCTGCAGAAGCCCCCACTTTGATGAGTTTGGAGACACGTAAGTTTCGAAAGCAAAAGTCAAAGTAGCGATAGGGACGGAGAATGATTCAGAATGTTAAGCGATTCTAAATCATTCTTATAGCGTCGATACATGTAAACTAGCCTTAGTTAAATAGATAAAAGAGTTAGAAATGCGTATCTTGTATCGTCGAGTACACGCCTCTGAAGTAACCAATTTTATTGCTGCATTTTGTAGTGACGACCTTCCATAAGCTAGGGAATATCGCTGAAGACCGGTGCTTGTAGCCATCTTCAGTTTTGCGGTGCCAATCTTCCACCAGCTAGGGAACATCATCGAAGATTGCTTCTTGTAGCTATTTTCAGTTGTTGTTGTGACAATCTTCCACAAGCTAGGGAACATGGTCGAAGATTGCTGCTTGTAGCTATCTTCATTTGTTGTGGTCGTACCTCGCCACGATAGTACCTCGCCGCTGAAGATAATCTCCTCCTTACTTTGGGATATTGTCGAAGACCGTTGCTTGTAGCTGTCTCCAAAATCTCGTCTATACCTTGACTTGATCATTTAGATTGACAACTTTTATACCTTAGTGAAAGTCATTGAAGATCCTGCTGCCTTGTGATCCTCAGTTTGCTGATGCTTTACTTTGTTGTAATTTTGTTATGCCAGTACCTCGGCGTATTTGTAGATGTAACGAGCCGTTACTTTTGCGCTTTCTCTTGCTCGTGAACCAATACCTCGGTGCTTGTGATGAGCCAATGCTTAGGCGCTTAAGTAAAGTGAGATGATCGTCGTCAGGCCGATCACTTATTGCGATTGTAATCGAGCCGACTACTAATCATGTCAATTCGCGTATAGGGGCTAACTAGTGTACCAAGAACCCATAATGTTGATTAAAGTCCACATAAGCTACTTATGGGACCCAGGAATTGCATCGCTGAAGAAAGGAGAGCCAATGCGTTTTGCAATGCACCATCGCGATGCGTCAGTCCTAACGCGGCGCGACAGCTCTGTCGCGGCGTGCGAGTTTTGTTGTGGCGTGAGAGAATCGAGATTCCTGGGTTAAAAACCCCTTCTTCTTCCTCATTTCGTCACTGCTCATTTTTTTGCTCAGTTTCGCTCGAAACTTCACTCCGCTTGTTCTTGGCCGTTTCTCAACCAAATTTTCTCAAATCTTTTGCAAATCGAAGCTCTCAATCTCTAGTTAGCCGATATATGTAAGTTTTACTCAAACTCACCTTATTTTTTATGAATTTCGTGCGTTTTTATTCACGAGTTTTTGAAAAATCCGAAAATGTTCTTGCTTATTTTGCTTTGTTTGTCAAATTTCTTGCCATGAAATTGTTTGTATATGCTAGAATATCACCATGGGAGTGTTTTGAGATTTGTTTGACTCAATTTAGTGAAGAAACGAACAATTTGCCATTGTTGAGCACCTTGAGTTCGTGAACAAAATGTGGTTTGTTCTTCATGTTTTTGCTTACTCTTTGTGCTTAATTTGTCACAATTCTTGCTATAATATTGTAAGAAATTGTTTGATTGCTCAGAATTGTTACTATTTCTTGAACCAAAAACATGCTCTGTTTTAGTATTACGTACTCTAGTTTTTATGAACATAGTATCATGCGGCTAGGTGAACCTTAGATACTATAGAACCCTTTAATTAACTATTTTTATGTTTAGAACATAATTAATACGGCTCGACATCGTGGTTCCGGCTCACGCTCTCGTGGGGTGCACGAGAAGACGAGCCTGTCGACGTAGGCGAAGGTACGTCCACCAGTCTTGGGCAGTTCTCTGTGTGGGACAGACGTACTCTGTACTTTGCGCCCACTTTTCAGATTTCATAGCGCGTTCGGCGTGGCATTATCGACGACCGAGTTCGTTGCTATGGCTCAAGCAACAACGTTATTGGGCATCTGTACGATACCTATTTTCG
This sequence comes from Chenopodium album, assembly GCF_948465745.1. Classification (NCBI taxonomy): domain Eukaryota; kingdom Viridiplantae; phylum Streptophyta; class Magnoliopsida; order Caryophyllales; family Amaranthaceae; genus Chenopodium; species Chenopodium album. The sequence continues at coordinate 49,928,844 of NC_137843.1, forward strand.
CAACAAGATGGAGCTTCTCACGCTTTAGAAGTCATGCGGCTTGACTCCTCTATTCCAGACTACGCAAGTGCTTTTCTCCTTGCAATCGAGCCATTTCCTAGTTTGAGCTTTGGTGGAGTTCTTTTGGGACATTACCAACACGTTCCATTTTCCTTGGGGTGAGATGACTATCACTCCCCTCAACTTTTCTGTTATAACCGGATTGGAATTCCGGTCGATTGTTGTTCCCCTCGGTAGGGACCTCACTCTTTCTTCACCAGAGGTGTATGAGATGCTAGGTCTTATCGTTATCCAGGCTCATACTAAGTCTAGGTCGGTACAGATAAGCGGCTAATCCATTCGCCGATCTCTGCTAGTGGAGGCCTTTCGAGATGTCGCGACCACCCTGGAGCAACGGGTGCGCATCTTTGTTTTGATTCTTTTGTCAGGGACTTTCTCCCCTAATAAGGGTAGCCGAGCGTTGCTCTATTACATCCCTGCTCTTCGCGACCTTAGACGGGTCGGGACTTTTGACTAGGCAAGCTTGGCCTATGCTGACTTCCTACTTGGATTGCAACTTGCTTGTCGTCATCAGAGCTACAATGAGGAGGTTACTCTTTCCAGTTTCTGGAGGATCATAGAGGTATACTCATATTTTTCTGAATAGAGTTGACTGATCCGTGCTAGGTTTTGCTGATCCTTCCCTGTTATTACAGGTTTAGTTCTACGAGTACTTTCCAACCTTATCTTCGGCTAGGTTTTTGCCTCGAGGGCTCCCCATTGCTGCTAGTTGGGGAGGCCGTTATCCTGGCGTGGTTGATACCGGACTCGTGTGAGAGTCACTTTTGGCGATACAGATCACTATCGTTATTTCTGTTTACCCTTCCTTATAGGACTCAGTCTTATAGATATCTCTTTTTAGAGGATCCTTAGCCTGTTTTCCTTCCATGGGTCATATTGGACGTTCTTGTGTAGGCTGTTCAGTATACAGCTTAACGACGCTGTGGTGTACTTGGGCCAGAGAGTTACGATTCAGCACTCCTCCGAGTTTTTCATCATTCTGATTCGTTCTCCATCGCATATGATGGACCAGGCGGGTCTTAGGACTCATATGGATTCGTCGCCAGCTGGCGTTGAGTGGTAGAGGTTCAGCCACCCGAACTAGTATTATGCTGAGAGACTTTTACCGCGGTTGGTTCCACCACCTTGCATATCGAAGGATGCGGAGGTGTGTTTTGCATATTTTGATTTATCCTTTGGTAGCCCTCAACAATGTTTAATTATTGGAATTTTATTTTCGCAGGCTGTAGTAGAGGCTGCGGAGTTTGTACCTCCGACCATGTCCATCACTTATTAGAGGTCTTATGGGCCGGTTGTGGAGATGATACCCTCGGCTCCTGAGGAATGGCGTCTAGTGGAGAGATCGATCCCTCAACGTCAGACCTTAATGGGTTTATCTCTTGTTCTCGTCTGTATGTATATTTTGATTGTTTCTAATCCTTTACTTTTGCAGTTTACTTGCGATGTGGTGACTAGGATGGCGAGAGCTATGGACGCCTTTCGTTATCGGCTGGTGAGGTTGAGCCATCAGGCATCATGCCGTCGGGATGGTAGTGTGATAGAAGTATGTCTCTCGTCTGGTATTATTTTTGTCTTTCTGGTTTCTTTTATTTGACTTGGCTTACTGTTTGATTTCAGCCTATTCGTCCGACTCGTACTCGTTCAAGGCTAGAGGGTAGGAGGGAGAGATCTAGATTGAGGCGCCGTCGTACCTCGATTGAGACCCAAGACGGGCGAGAAAGGTCGGATCACACTGTTGTCTTGGACAACTCAGGCTCTTCTTCCGAGGGTGTGGCGACGAGACCACCTGGTCATGATACGCCGATACTTGCTCCTTTCACGGCCGGTGGTACGTACGAGGTTGGTTCGTCGTCGCAGCAGCCACAGTGGCAGGAGCCTCAGCAGGGTGAGCCGGGATGGGTTGGCCCTACTCTTTCGATTCCTACAACTAGAGAGGCTGATGCTGGATAGGAAGTGACTCTGCAGACCTTGCAGTTTTACGATACTTTTGGCATTCGTCCTCCGGCGCCACAGTTGTACCTGTGCTTATTTATTTTTTAGCTATATAGGACTTTGCTTTTTTTTTTTATGTATATTATTGACTCTTATGCGATGTATATACATACTAGTATTTCTATGTAGTTTTTACCTTTGCATTTTATTTTTTATTTTATGTGTATGTGAGTGTGTGAAAAACTTGTGATAAATTTTTGAGCAAAAAATTTCCGTTATTATTTTTATTATTTTGGAGGGTATCCGACTTTATCCCCTAAAAAGAAAAAATGAAAAAAATAAAATGATGTTTCACTAAAATAAGCTTAATTAAACTTAAAATAATCAATATAGGAAAAGTGTTTGAAAAAAAATGCCAAAAATAAGATTGGATAAGGCTTGAGCGGTTAAGAAACCGTATATCCAAAGTACGAATCCGAGCCAAAGTAAAAAAAAAATGCAGTTAGTATAGCGCGTTTCTTTGTCGCAGAGGCCGCGACAGCCTTGTCGCAACGCGATAATCTTGAATTTTCCGAATTCGATTGGAATTCGATTTGCGTCGATTTATGTTTATAAATAGCCCCCAATTCTAGCACAATTCAAACCAAAAAAAATATTAGCTTTTTAATTCCTAATGAAGTTGTTATGGCTAGGAATTTTTGTGATACAACCTGTGAGTGGTGTCGTTCTCTGACTACCAAAGAGAGAAAAGAACTTGACTTTTTCCATTTAGAAGGTTTATATGGTATTAAGGGGATAGATCTTGACATAGATTTTATTCATACCGCCTTGGAATATTGGGATCTCGATACCCATTGCTTTAGACTAGGAGATTATGAGATTTCCCCTATGCCGGCAGAATTTGGTGCCATTCTTGGTTTCCCTTTTCTAGATCTTGCGGTAATTCCTAGGTTAAATGAATATTACTACAAATATTTTGGGCGGTTTCTTAACCTTAAGGGTAATGATTTTAAATTCATAGTTGATGGCACTAAAGTTGATCTTAATAAGTTTGTATCCTTTTATTTTAATAGACCAAAGTCGGAGTCTTTCCATGTTTACAAGAGAAGAGCCTTTTTGAATGTTTAGCTAATATCTGCTCACCAATGGTAGTATGCATAAAGGTCAAGCTATTTTAGCTTGTGTCATGGAACAAGTGGATGCCGGGAGGAATCCCATGCCATTAATCGTTGGAGAAACAATGCTTAGCTTAGATAAACTAAAAAAGAATCCAAGCACCTATTCGAGGTTCTCCAATTTTATTACAGGTAGAAAATCAATATTTTTAAGTACAAAAATCGAAAATATATAACTTTGTATAGTAATAATAATTTATTGCATTGAATTTTTGCGGATTTGGCTAATGGAAAGGCTAGGGCTAATTAGCCCTCCTGACAATATTGAAAAGTATACTACTAATTGTCTCGTAAGAAGGAAGAAGCACTTCTCCATAAAAATGGGGCGTCGGGAGTAGAGTAGAATCTTTGAAACTCGCGACTTTTCCATTAAGTGGATTGTTCCTTGGTGGAGAATTGAGAAGATGATCAGTGTCACTGCTCAACCCTTCTGTCGTATTCTAAGCTTATCAAAGATGACTTTTTATTGCCCTTTTAGGGTAAAGAGACAATATGATCTTACTCAAACCACTCCGTCAGGAGATCTTCGCCGCCCTTATGAATTTCCAGTTTCTCAGGATGTGAAAAGATTTGATGAGTATTGGTGCGCTAGGCCTTTATGGGAAGTTGTGTCCCACAAAGTTCCTCCTCCTTTGTCTAGAGATGTGAAGTAGTGGTTACTTGGTAGATCTCAAAAGGACAAGAACAATGTTCGGAACACGAACAAGGATAAAACAAGTATTAAAAACCATCTAGGGGACAAGAAAATTCCTCCTAAAGATCGCTTAGGTTCAAGAGTTTAATTCAAGACTCCTATGATGCCTAAAAAGTAAACTGTTGTTAAAGGAAAAGAAAAAAGAAAAGCTGACTCTACCGAAAAGAAAGTGTGGGTTGAGAAAAATATTGGTGTAATAGCCAAGGGAGAAACTATTTCTACTAAAATTGTAAGCAGATCATCTAGGGGGTCCCTATTGGTGAAGGAAATGGATGATGAAGATGACGCATACAATTATTGGAAAAGGGATAGAAAAGAGAAGACCGATTAGAGCATTGCTTTACTTAGATGATTTTTTATTTCAAGTTAATTTATTTTTTTAAGCTTTCTTTAATTCCATCAATAATATAATTTTTTTTTACTTTATTTATTAATGCAATTTTTAGCTTTAAAAATTAAATCAACTTTTATATTGTTTAAGTAATGGAAAACAACTTGAAATAATTTCGAACAAATAATTCGAGTACGGAAATTGAAATTTCCCGAAATTCACCAAAACTTGCCTAGATCGACAAAGATTTTTTGATGCCGGAAATCCAGATCCATCGTGGCGTGATGTTTCTGTTGTGGCGCGAGAGTTCTGTCGCGGCGTGAATGTCTTTATCGTGGCGCGATGGCTTGAATTCTTATACGATGCTAATTTTGGTTCAACATTCTGATGTAAACATGCGATATTTGTAAAATTTAAAGTGGCCGTGCCCCGTAAAGGGTTGCCTACGTATCCTTTTCTTAGGAATCAGGCCAAACTTAGCTCTTTTGAGTATAAAACTCAGGTAATCATGGGTAGAATTTCTTAAGTTGGTCAATATTTGTCATATTTGAGAACTCATTACCATCCATATCAGTTAGTTTTGCAGCACCTCCTAATAGAATGGTTTTGACGATGTATGGTCCAGACTAATTAGGTCTAAATTTGCCTCTTGGGTCTAGAAAATTTCTCAACACAAAGTCTCCTACTTTGATGTTTCTTGTCTTGAACTTCTTGTTAAAGTGTCTAGCCATGCGGGTTTGATAGCATTGAGTATGATGTAGAGCTTCTAGTCGCTTTTCGTCGAGTAGAATTAGCTCTTCATATCTTACTCTTGTCCATTCAACCTTATCGATTTTACTTTCTAATGCAATGCATAAAGATGGTATTTCTAATTCTACAAGTTGTACGGCATCCATTCCATATACTAAGGAGAATGGCGTATTTCCTGTGGATGAGCAAATTGACGTGCGATAACCCCAAAGAGCAAAATAGAGTTTGTCAGGCCAATCCTTGTAGTTTTCTGTCATCTTTTCGATGATAGTCTTTAAATTCTTATTGGTTGTTCTACTGCGTCGTTTGCTTGAGGCCTGTATGGAGAAGAGTGATAATGTTGAATGCCATATTTTTGAAGCAATTCTTCACATTCCGCTTGAAAGTGAGTTCCATTGTCACTTATCATTTCATGGGGGACTCCTTATCGGCATATGATGTTTCTTTAGATAAAGAATGCCACCTGCTCTTCGGTGAGTTTCGCATATGATGCTGCTTCAACCCATTTTGTGAAGTATTCAATTACAACAAGGATGTATTCATGGCCTCCTGTCCCAAGAGGGCTGGTTTTCCGAATGATATCTATTCCCCATGTTGAGAATGGCCATAGAGATGTATAGGTCTAAAGTAGTGACGGTGGAACATGTTGTAAGTTAGCGTATGTTTGACATTTTGGGCATTTCTTTAAGTATTGATGGCAATCCCTGTTTATGGTAGTCTAATAATACCCTTGGCGCATTATCTTTTTGACCAGCATTTTGCTGTTCATATGAGTTCCACATGCTCCTTCGTGGATTATTCTCATCACTCGTCAAGCTTCCATTTTACCTACACATAAAAGAGCTCTTCCTTTAGATACCCTTTTGTGTAGCTCATCATTTATGAGCACGAGTTGGGAAGCCAAAAGTCTTAGAGCGCGTTTTGCTCTCTTGTAAGCATGAAGTGGATATTCTCCTTTTGTGACATAGTTAAGGATGTCAGTGTACCAGGGTTCCTCTTCCACTTCTTCTTCTTCTTTAACAATTTAATCGTCTTCTATGGCTAGGATGTAAGTTGGCTTGTGCCTTTTTTCTATTGTTAAAGGCATTTGCTCAATTTCCTTAGGAATTCTAACCATTGAGGCTAGTCTTGCCAAGGCATCAGCAAATTGATTTTCCTCTCTTGGTAGATATGTATATTCTACCTTCTCGAGTTGGTCAGTAAGGGTTTCTAAGTATGTTTGGTAAAGGGCCAAACTTTCACTCCTTACTTTCCATCTTTTGGAGATCTAATTGATGATGAGGGAAGAGTCTCCGAATATGCGTAGCTTCTTTACTCCCAATGCCAAAGCAGTTTCAAGGCTTACCACACATCCTTCGTATTCAGCAGCATTGTTGGTAACGTTGGAATCTAATTTTATTGAGATTGGGATGTGTTCTTCTTTTGGTGATACTAATAGTACTCCTATGCCACATCCTTTCTGGTTTGAGGCTCTATCGAAGTATAATGTCCAAGTATCATCTTCCGTGACCATCAAGTCTTCGTCTGGAAAGTCGTTTTTGTGCATTGGTGTCTGTAGACACCCAAATGTGTCTCCCTAAAACCAAACCCAGTGATGAATACTTTTCATTTCATTTGATTATCGAATGAAATGAAAGTGTGAAAAGTCTAGTGATGTGGTTGTTTTTATTAAAATATCTCTCTTTCTGTTTTTGAAAATATTTCTTCTTATACTCTATTTATGAAAACATCCAATCCAATTTAGTTTGGTCCATGATAAGGGTCCAATAATAGAGTAGTTGGATGGGGCTTGAAAATACCTTTCCAACGATATATTATAAGCCCAATTCCGATGAATAATGAGGAAGTTATGGCCAAAATACTAAACCGAGCTCAAACCGGATTTTACCTACGGCCCAATGATCATGTGGAGGGTCCAAAGGTTTAATCCTATTCCTAAACTACTTAGGATTAATTAGAAGCTTCTATGAGTTTCTAAAAGATCTTAATTATCCTTTTTGAAAAGATAAAATCAAAGTGTTTGAAATTGAATAAAAACTTTCCTTTTTTAAGTCCTAATTCTATTCGAATTTAATGATGTTCAAAGACAGTCAGATATTATTTTCATCCCTCATAATCTTTATCCAAATATTATATGGTTGGATAGATCTTGAAATTATCTTTCTAATGATATATTATATTATTAATTCCGAGGTATAACGAAAAAGATATGAATGGAATACGAAACTCTATCCAAAACTGACACCGTCCCATTATTTCGGCCATATGTTTTTATCTACCAAAGATTTTAATCTTATTTTAATTGGGTTGGAAAGTAGACTTCAAGAGCTTTACAACGACATATTATATGACTTATTTGGACTTCTGGATCAAAATTTATGTTAAAAACAAAATTCGCAAAAATTGTTGACCGACGATTTTTATTTCGATTCGAATTCGGATTCTTTTCTTATTCTTCGACTCTCTTTTTTCCTATACATAGAGGTCATATATCCCTTTTTTTCAATAATCTACAATCAACAATCATCATCTCTCCCTTTCTCTCTCTAAATCTAGAAGCTTTCCTTCTCTCTCTATTCTTTTGCAAAACCTTCCCTCTTACAAAATTCCTCATACATTAGTTCTAGACACACCTAGCCAAGTTCGAAGTTTCCTTCGCCCTAGACGTGAAAGGTTATAATTTCATAGGGTTTGGTCCCAAATCTCTATTTCAATTATTTAATTTAATTGTTCTGATTATTATACTTTTCCTTGAAGTTACTAACGCGTGTATTTTGTTATTACAAAGATGCACGAGGCATCAAAGTATGTAGTCTTATTTCTCTATTCTTGTAGAAAGCATGTTTATTATTTATTAATTCCTAGCATCATGTTAGGATGTTATTATTGCTTTCTAGTATCATGTTTAGGGTGCTTCCTATGCTTTCTAATATCATATCAATATCATGTATCATGTTAGGGATAAAGCTTTGATTTTTATTGCTCAGTGACATGCTAGGGTTTGTTATTAATCATGTTAGTATCATGCCTAGGATCTTGCTATTATTATGATTTAACATGATTGTGATTATTATTATTATGTTACTTGATATATATTGTCATTGCTTGATCACGCCCTCTCTTGCAGGATTAAAGGGAATTTGTACTTGTAATCACGCTTAATAAGATAATTAATAATCTTGTTTAGGATAATATGATTATAATTCAAGTGATCGCCAATAATAGTTTTGTTTGTGCATTAATATTCAACCAACATAGATAAACATGTTTAGGGTTAACCTAATGGTTGCATGTTAGTCAGAAAGCGCACATGAATATGAGAAGAATAAAGTAGAGGCCTATTTATAGGGCGAGTTCTTTCTCTTTTAGATTGGATTCGTACCTTCATCCCCGAATACCAGTCATGGTTCCAAACCTATTGGAGTTGACGATCTCATGGATCGTTAAGGGGTGTAACCTTCACCCTGTGAACGGTTTACAAGTTCCTAAAACTTGTTGGCGACTCTTTTGCTCTAGCTTCCTTCCCTTTGGACACCACCATTCTTAAGTGTATGATCACAGTGGGGCTCAAGTTTGTGGTAATGCTTGAAATATTCCCTACAGTGTCGAATCTTCATTTGGGAAATCCTCTAAGAAGTCCGAAACCACTTATCCTTTGATTGCTTTTTGAGGCATGAATCTCACGTCAAATTGGGCTAAGTTGACTATCCATCTAGATATTCGCCCATTGAACGTAGATTTCTCAAAGAGGTATTTAAGAAGATCCATTCGGGATACTACGTACACTGTATGGACAAGCATGTAGTGTCTTAACTTGGTTGTGGCTTACACTAATGCGAGACACAAATTTTCAAGCAGTGTGTAGCGAATTTCATACTCGAGCATCCTTTTGCTTAAGTAGTAGTTGGCGTTTTCTTTATTTTCTACTTCTTGTGCTAGCATAGCTCCCATTGTTTCTTTGCTAACTATTAGGTATAACCGAAGAGGGATTCCCGGAAGCGTAGGTGCTAATATAGGAGGATTAGCGAGATAGGCTTTGATCTTATCAAAGGCTTTTTGACACTCGTCTTCCCATATCATTGGTACATTCTTTTTGAGATTCTTGAATATTGGTTCACATATCGTAGTGAGTTTAGATATGAACCTACTTATATATTGCAACCTACCAATAAATCCTCGAATTTGTTTCTCGATTTTTTGTGATGGCATTGACATGATTGCCTTGATCTTGGTTGGATCTATCTCTATTCCACTAGAGCTAATGACATAGCCTAAGAGTTTTTTTGAGGTGACTCCAAATGCACACTTGGCTGGGTTTAGCCTCATGTTATATTTTCTTAATCTCTCAAAGAATTTCCTTAAGGATATTTGGTGTCCTGAACGGTCTTTTGATTTTACAATCATATCGTCCACATATACTTCAACCTCTTTATGCATCATGTCATGGAGTAAAGCAGTCGCTGCTATTTGGTAAGTGGCACCCTTGTTTTTCAACCCGAATGGCATCACCGTGTAACAGTAAGTGCCCCATGGTGTTATGAAGGTAGTCTTTTACATGTCTTCCTCAGCCATGAGAATCTGCTTAAATCTTGCTTATTCATCCATAAATGAGAGAAGCTTGTGATTCGCTGTATTATCTACTAGAATGTCGATGTGTGGTAAAGGGAAGTCGTCCTTTGGACTTGACTTGTTTTGATCTCTATAGTCGACACACATTCTTACCCTACCAACCTTCTTAGGAATTGGTACCACATTTGCGACCCATTCGGGGTATTTGGATACCTTAATAAAACCTGCAGCTATTTGTTTTTGCACTTCTTCTTTTATCTTAAGAGTTACATCGGGTTTCATTGTCGTAACTTTTGTTTTACAGGTTTCATTCCCAGAATTAGTGGTATAGTGTGTTGAGCAATTTCTTTGTTTATTCCTGACATATCTTCATATGACCAAGCGAAAACATCGATGAATTCTTTCATTAGATTTATTAAATCGGTTCTTTCCTCTTGATTAAGGGTTAAACCAATTTTAACTTATCTTTTAATAGTTGGATCTTTTGATATATTAACTGTTTCGGTGTCTTCAATTATTGGTGTTTAATTTTCAAGTGTTTCCACTTCTTTAATTATTTCTTTGTCGTTTTCATTGTTAGTAAAGCAATGCTCATCATCTTGGGTGAGAGAATGACACGAGAAGTAAGCGGAAGAAGACATGTTATTAAATTCCGAAACCATTACATCGAAAAGAGATACGTCCATTGGGACTTGACTAATGACTATCCTAGGAGTAGGTTTTAAACAAGAAGAGATAAAAGGAGACACAACTATTGAAGATTTAGAAGACTCGAGTACATAAGACTTGAATTCAGACTCAGACTTAGACTTACACGACTCAGACTCATCGAACATTGGTCCTTGTCCTGTGGTGATGGAGATTCTTCTTCCACTTGGTGTAGTCACCTTCACAATCTTTTTCCATCCCTAAACTAATCCTTCCGTTGTAGAAATAAGCTTTGTTGGATCGCAGTCTTCACTTTGTAATATCGTTTGGATAAGCGTAGAATTGTCGTCGACACGCTTAGGCTCATTTTTCTCGTACCCAAAGAGGAGACTCATAACATTGAAATCAAAGCATGGAGGTACTTGCTCCTTGTAGATGGGAGTTGGGATCTCATCTAAGAAATTATAGGCCAAGAATATCTCGAACCCTGTTTGTCTTATACCATCTTTGACAAACGGTTCGAGAAATTCGGGGCATAGATAATCTTCACCCTCTTTTATGAATTGTCCATTTAGAGTGAGGGGGTAATGATCCATTGGTATATCTTTTTTCTGGGTACGAGCACTTCTCCGTGCGTTGAAATTTTCCCGGGCACGCTTATAGTCTTCCAGAGTCGGTTCAAAACTAAGTCCAAAAGTATTTAATTTAGGGAGGCCAGGCAGTCCCATTTGCTTCGCTATTCCTTTCTTTTTTCCTAGAGTCATTCCAGGAAAGTGTCCTTGTTTCCTAAGAATAGAATTGACTATCATGTTTGAATGGAGGTCGTAGCGAAGATGGGTCTTTTCATCTTCCTTAATAAAAGAGCTCTTTGGCATTAAAGTCCCATAAGTCTTCATCATTCTCATTGTGCTCTACATTTATGATTGGTTTATCAATTGCTTTGATTCTTAAGGGGAAGCGTCGATCATGACAGGAACTCCGCCAACTATACCCTTGACTTGTTGGCGGAGGGATAAAGGGATGGCCTTAAGGTCATGAAGCTAAGGGCGTCCCAACAATAGGTTGAAAGAAGCTTTAATATCTACTACTTGAAAAGTAGTAGCATGCTCAATGACTCTCGTCGTGACATTCATAGTGATAGTCCCAAGAGCTTGGCGACGAGTGTTATCGTAAGCTCTTCTGCCTTGTGTTGATGAGGATAAATCCTCATCTCTTATCCCTAACATCCTCGCGGTTCGGAGTGGGCAAACATTAATTGCCGACCCATTATCTACGAGGGTCATTGGAACGTTCATCCTTTTGCAAACTATTGTGAAGTTCAAGGCTTTATTATGATTATCACCTTTAAGAGGTAAATCCTTGTCAGAAAAGGTGATCAAGTTGATGGGTCTGGGAAGATCACAGGAAAAGAAGTTAGCCAAACCTTCAGGTGAGGTTTCTGAATCTATGCCTACTTTTGCCAATTCATCCATTACTGCGAGCTTATGCCTCGTGGGATGTGGATAGGAGTTTCCATATATACGTTCATCTCTACCTTAGTTTTTTTTAATTGTTTAACAATATCGTTGTCTTCTGTAATTGGAGTTGGGACCTGTTGAGTGGTAAGAATGGGTTGATTTGTGATGGGAGGTTGCATTCTCCCTGATCTTGTGAGGAAGTCGATAGAGGAATCTCCTTCATCCCAAATATCATCAACCGGATAAATCGTGGAGAGTGGAGTTTCCTCTATGTCTTTGGGGTAGACATCCTCATCATCGCTTTCCCAAACTCCATTGATGCTAACATCCTTTTCTGGCCGAATTTGAAACAACTTTTTACTGTCAATTAATCCTTGGACTAGATTCTTGAATTTGAAATAGTGTTCTATGGTATGTCCTCTAGATTGATCATATGGATAGTAGAGCCTATCTGTCCTTTTCAATGATTCAAATAGTATAAGCTCGAGAGGTTTGATCTTCCCGTCCTCGAAGAGCATTTTAAACATGTTTTCATACGAATTCCCAATAGGTGTATATGCCTTATTATTCGTTTTAGGTGGTTCGACTACTTTGAGAGGAAAAGGTTTTCTTTCAATAGTCTTAGTGGGCATCATCTTCTCAGCGATCCGTCTTTCCTCCATCTTCTTTGCTTCCTTGATAGAATAATGAAGTTGGGTCATTGCCTTAACTTAAAATGATATACTTGATATATATTTTTTAAACCAAAGTATAGTCAAATTTTTTATATAAAGAATGAGATAGTTTAATTAAAAAAAATTAAAAATAGGGATGTTGTAGGGAAAGTAACAGCACCAAAAAGTGATAAGTGTCATTCATGAGGTCTGTTTTAATATTATATTATTGAATTATTGATTTCAAAAATCTAACTTCAAAAGTAATACCATTTAGTGGAGCATACAATTATGACAGAAGAAAGAAAAAAGAAAAGAGAGAAGTGAACTAATACAGTGAATGGAGGCTAAGGGTGCGTTCTATTCACCTGATTTTTACTTATTTGAACTTATCTGATCTTAACTTAACTTATCTGAAGTTATTAGTCCTTATTAAAACTTATTTTAGTTATAAATTAAACTTGGGTAGGCTTGATTAATCCTTATCACAACTTATCTAAACTTATTTTTCCTGAACTTATCTTATCTGAACTTATTAACTCTTATCTGAACTTATTAACCCTGAAATAAGTGGATTTAAGGTGAATAGAACAGGGCGGAGCGGCTGCAAGACTCTAAAGAGGAGAATAAGAGAAAACCCTTCTTTTTCTCTTCAGTTCCCAGGTAATCAGTAAAGTACAAATTTTTAAATTGACGTGATTCGCACTAATTTGTTGTGGACCACCAACATTAGAGATAATATGATTATTTTTTTTTAATTTTAAAAAAAACAAAAAAAAAAAAAAGTCTCTATGAAATAAAGGTTATTATGTTGAAATAAAAGTTAATTAGTGTAACATTAAAAGGTATAAGAGGTTAATTTTTTTAATGAAATTTTAATATAATGGTCAAATGAATAATAAAGATCACTATGTTAAAATTAGGTCACTATTCAACATAACGTTTTACTTTAAGTTCACAATAACATTACAGGTCACACAATATTAAAGAAAATGTTACTATGTTAAAAATAAGGTGACTATGTTAAAATTAGGGGTCACTATGGTCTATATAATGTCAGTTACATGTATATAAAACTTAGGTCCATCATATTGCAGGTTCACGCATGATTTTCTAAAGTAAAAGACCTTATGTATAAAAATTAAAAAATAGATGTTAACGGGTTAGTGGGTACCCTATTCAACAATTACTTGGCCCATGACCCGTTAACGTGTTTTAAATCGGGCCAGGTTCCCGGCCCGTCAATTTAAGATTATTCTTAGCTACACACTAATGCAACTAAGATAGCTCCAACAACCACAAATATGAACATATAGTACATAAAAATGAACACATGTTTTTCTTCTCTTTCTTATATCTTAACTCTCTCTCTTCTTCTTTCTTAGCTCCATTAATTCTCTCTCTCTTTTGTTTTCTTCTCAATTCAAAATTTTCTGTCTCCTCTTTTTTTTTCCCCTTATAAGTTTACTCACTTCCCTTCAATCTTTAAATTTCTTTGTCCTACTTCGGATATTCTCCAACTCGTCGCTACTGTAGCATTCTCCATCGTCATCATCTTCGTCGCAATCATGAATCTTGCGCTATTTTTTTTTTATATAAATAAGTGAATTTTGTTAAATTGTTGATTTCTATCAATTTTGCATTTGTGATTCCAAATCTATCATGTTATAGATCGATAATTATTCTCTCTATAAAGGACCAAGATTAGATTTAAGGCGGATTTTTAAATTTTTAGCGTTAAAATAATTACAATCGAACTTGTGTATAATTTCTAAAAAAAAAATGAACATGAAGTACTTAAAAATTGAATAATTTTTTACAAAATAAACATTTAGTACATAAAAAATATAATGAACACATTTTAACATTTTATTTTAGCTTTATTTTTTATGAATTATTATATAACAATGAATTTGAATCTATATGAATATATGAAAATCATGTTCATTTTTAACATACTAAATGTTCATAATTTTTTTTGACGTGTTTATTTTTTTTACGTGATTTTTTTTTCTTATAATAAATGTTAGTTTATTTAAAGTGTTCATATATTTTTATGAAATGTTCATTTTAAGTTGTATGGTCTAGCTATTTTATGGTTGTATGATAAACATTCATTTCTTTTGTTGACGTGTTCATTTTTTATTGCTGAATTTTTTTTTTTTAACGCATTCATTTTGTTTTACTAAATGCTCATTTTTTAAGGTCGTGGTCTAGCAAATACGTGTATATGATTACGTGATAATCATGTTCATTTTTAATAAATGATCATTTTTTTTTATAACATGTTCACTTTATAGTATCAAATGTTGAATTTTTTTTTTTATGTGATCATTTTTTATTATCAATTGTTCATTTTTTTTCATGTTCAAATTTTTTAACTAAATATTCATTTTATAGAGCATGGTGTTGATTTGAGCGGATATATTGTCTGGGTTATTTGACTTGGACCGCGCGTTTTGAGCCTCCCCTTGTTGCAGCTAGAATAGCCGCATAAATATGCAACTAAGTTCTATTGAAAGTTTGAAACTACCTAACACTTTTGAAGCAAGTTATCGAGTCATCGAGTCAGGTATTTCATGTCGGGTATTTTTGAACACTCTTAACTAACATGATATTTAAAAGTACCAACATACACTTATTATTGTTGTTAATAATAAGAGTAATTATTGACTTAAAATACTTTTGCATTTGTAAATGCATATCATATGCCCATATACATTAGTACTTCCACCCTCATCGATCTCCATCTTTTACTTTATTTTATTATTTTTTTGTAAAATTTTTTTTCAATGATGCCTCTTGACATTAATACTCTACAAACTTTTTTTTTTCTCTCTCTCTTCATGAATTTTCAACCACTTTTTCTTTTTCTATGGCTCTCTTTATATCTCTCTTCAATCCGCACAATTGTACTTGCAATCATGGGATTCAAACCCAAATACATTATATACCATCATGTTATACTAAGTAAATTATTGTACATACCAATTACCAAGTATGTATTATGATTTCCTTCCAACAAGAGTTGACTCAAGTAATGGTAAGCAACTTGATGTCGCTTAAAGAGGTTTCAGGGTCAAGCCTCATCGTATGCAAAAACTCTTGTTGGTAGACTCACTCACCATAAGCCAGGTGTGCTATCCGAGTCGAATTCGGATGTAGTCGAAGCTAAGCTCTGGTAAACCGAATGGGCATCCTAAAACAAAAGTATTATGATTTCCTTATTTAAGAAGACCATCATATAGTTGTCCGGAAATGATCAATTGAAACCGTGCAATCGTTTCGTTAGTCCAACATTTTAGTTGGAGAGCCTGTAAATAATTGTTTTAAGAAACGTTCAGTTTTCATATGCTCCCGTTGCTATAATTATTACACAATCCTCTTCGAATAATTGTCCACATTATATTTCGATATGACATGTAAAACACTATACAGTATTATGATTTCTCAAATGCAATGTTAAATGATAGGGTTAATTTAGAGTGAATATGACATGAGTTCCTAAGAAAATAAAATTTTCAAAATGTAAAGGTTTAATTTAAAGGGTCGCGGAAACACATAAAAGCATTCAAAATTTTCTTGTGACATTGAAACTAATCTAACATAATTCTTCGCACACCCTTGGAACTAAACCAAAAAGCAATAATTATTGATGCATATAGCTAGTTCGTTCGCTACATTAAGGACCAAAAGTACGGTCTTTTAAAAGAGCTAATTAATAACCAAGTATCGCCAAGTCATCAACTTCGCAGATTTGATGCATAATGTATGCTACCTGTTCTTCCGTTCATTCATAGAGTGGAAAGGAAAGCATCTAACGTCTTCTACCTCTATAATTACTCTCTCTTTGACATGTGAAATACATGGCCGAAATCGGCATACGAAGTTCATAGCGTTGAGCAAATTCTCTGGTGAAGAAGTTTTGTCGCCATCCAGGATGACTGATTGTTTTGGTTTCATAATGACGAAATACCACAAATACAAATCTATGTATTCCCAATGAAGGTCTTGGGCTTTCGTAAGAAACGATTTCTTGCCCTGCATGAATATAGTATACCTTCAAGATGAATCATATACTTCCTCCGTTTCTTTTTAGTTGACACGTTTCTTTAGTCATATTTGTCAATGCATAACTTCAACCATTCATATCTTCAATTATCGATAAGCAAAAATTATGAAAATTTGAAATTTTGAAAATATATATCACAACAAATCTAACAAGATCACACATGACAATATTTTTCATTATGTATAAACCATAAAACACGGTCAAAGAGGAGTGTGTAAATATTGCTAAAGTCAAAACGTGTCAACTAAAAAAAAACGGAGGTAATATATAATATGAGGAAGAGGAACTAGCATAATGTGTAATGACAATATTTGCAAAAATCCATATATGTCTATGATCAATGTAACCACGTTACACCCTTGTGTTCACAAGATGGCGTGGTTTTAAAATCATAACTGAATTCAGAGTGGTATGAGATTAGAAATTGATTACTAATACTTTATTTTTTATTCAGTGGTTGTTAGAGTGATTTTTTTTTTTAATTGATAACTAGAGATTTGGTTCGAGTCCTACCCATTTTTTCCCATAAGATTTCTTACTATCTTCATACCCTAATTGGGAGTTAAATGTTTGGGTTTCACAAAAGAAATTGTCTTAAGTAAACACTGGGTATATATGGGTAACTAGGTTTTATCTATTTCAAAATCATATCTCATAACTAGCTAGAATCTACAAAAATAATACGGAGTGCTATCATTTTTTGTCAAATGGTTTAATCAGTTCAATACATGGCTTAAAATCTCGAAAGTGATCATGAGATCACAAAGGGGATAGTCGTGAAACTTTTTTTTTTTTTTTTTTTTTTTTTGGATATTGAAACAACCCAATGACCTAATTTGAGTGATTGGAGATCAGACCTTCACATTTATGGCAATACGGAGTAAATAAACAAGGTTTAAATAATCCAAAGGTGCCTCACATTAGGTGGAAAAAAAATCCTTCTTTTGCCAATTGATCGATCAAAAAAGCCAGAGATAATTAAAATATAGCATCTGATTAACCGGGTAATATAGACAAAGTATAAAATTATTTCCTAATTGATCTATTGTAGGTGTTGATTGATTATTTAACGCAGTTAATAAATACAAATTTTCATATGGGGTTGGCCTCACCGTATGGCTGGGGTTACTTATTCAGGGATTTATTATTTTGGGGTTACTTATTTAGGGGTTACTCAGTTATGGATTACTTATTCAGGGGTTATCCGACAGGTTAAGGGTTTCTTGGTCAACAATTACTCGGTTGGTCAGGGGTTACTCTCACACAAAAAATGCGCTAACCGACTAAGTAACCCTAGAATAAGTAACTCATGAGCGATTGAGTAACCCCGGTGAAAACATGCTAATCGAATGAGTAACCCCAGAATAAATAATTCTTTACCGAATAAATAACCCTAAAATCCTAAATAATTAACCCCTGAATAAGTAACCTCGCCCATATAATATTTGGTGTGGCTAGCCACAGAAAAAGCCTGCTTAATAAAATCTTCCTTAGGTGGTATGATTGTAGGTATATTAATAGGGGTGAGCATAACAGGGTACCCTGTAAAAATTTCAGGAACCGGAACCGGAACCTGTTGCAACAGGTTCCTCAAAATGGGAACCGGAACCGGAACCTGTTGAACAGGTTCCTAGAAATTGGGAACCGGAACCGGAACCTACAGGTTCCGGTTCCGATTCAGGATACCCTGTATTATAAGATACTCACTAACTTTTTGTAGATTTTTTAATAAAAAACCGGTTAGTCACTAATTTATAATGTTTACAGCTCGCAAATAAGACAAACTAATAGTAGTTATCTTACAAATTTAATATATATATTTTTATAATTTCAATTTTGATATATATTATTTAAAAATTGAGTACAAATTAGTGTATAATTAAAAATTAAGTGATATTTTTATCAGGTACAGGGTACCCTACAGGTTCTGGTTCCAAAAAATTGAGAACCTGATCCGGAACCTGTTACAACAGGTTCTCCAATTTGCTACCCGGAACCGGAACCTCTAGTACAGGTTCCGGTTCCGGAACCTGCGGTTCCTAACAGGTTCCGGTTCCGATTCAGGGTACCCTGATTTTTTGCTCACCCCTATATATTAAGGTAACGAGTACAGAACATCCAAACAAAATAAATAAATTAAAAAAAAAAAAAAAAAAAAAAAAAAAAAAAAAAAAAAAAACCCAAATAAGCACTAGTATTCATCCCTTGTTCGTAGGATTATAATTGATGTACAAATGGTCCATTGTGGATAGGGATGGCAACGGGTCGGACTCGGAGCGGATTATGCTAAATTCGACTCTGACTCGACAGGAAGTTGGAGGCTAAATTCGACTCCGACTCCGACTTCATTATCCGACCTCCGTCTCCGATCTGACCCGACTCCGAGTTTTTTTTTTGTTATTCAATATATTTTGAGAAATTGAGCTATTTGGGCCTTTACAACCCACATCCAAGGCCACCATGACCCATACAAAAATCCACTATCTATTGGAGTCGGATTCGGATAATCCATCAGAGTCGGACATTTGTCGGAGTCGGATTTTTTTCTCGGATTTTTTGTAGGATCCGACTTCGACCCTCCTCCGACTCGGAGTCGGATAATTTTAACGAAGTCGAACTCGGATTACTTTTTTCTTGGATTCGGAGCGGATTTTTTTTACCTCAAATCGGGGCTGAATAAGGTCAGATCCAGACTAGATTGCTATCCCTAGTTGTGGAGGACACAATTTACTTCATTGAAGTCATGAGAACCACCAAGAAAATATTGTTGATGGTTTGACAGAAAAAGAAAATTACTTGTCTACTTCCTCTATTTCTTTTGTTTATTTTATTGTCATATTTTTAATCTTGTACCGTTACACCCAATTAGTATACAACAAACTTTTAAATAAATCGGATATATTGTACATTCGTTATAAAGTTGCCCCTTAAATGAGCAAAAGTTACCCTAATATAAATAAAAATTACCCTGACATAAATAAAAGTTACGAATTATTTATGCTTTATTGATAAAAGTTACCCAAAAAATTTTAAAAGTGACCCTAAATCTATAAATATTACTAAAGTAATAACCGCTGATATCATTACTATCCACGTGTTAACCGCTCATAAAAAAATTTCCCTCCAAAACTAATAATGACATCATTAATTTTTTTAACATAAATAAAAGTTTGAAAGTGGTTAACTAATTATACATTATCCTAACAGAATTTATATTTAAATTGACTAGTTACATAATTTCCATTGGAGAAATTAAAGGAAGCTCGGACTAATCATTTTCTTATAAACATTATCTTTTCTCCTACTTCATATATTTTATACATAGAGATATAAATTGGGGTTTCAACTCTTTATTAATTTATCAATTTATTGGATATTGCTTAAATTATTTATACTACATACATATTATACACAAATGAGCCAAAAAAATTATTGTTAAAATTGTGCATTGCACGAGCCTAATCTAGTTTGATAAAAAGTGACTCCCGATGTATAGTCAATTACTGTACACTGGATATATACAAAAGTTATTCTTAGTATACATTGATTGGACTTTTATTATAATTTTTTTCACAATAGTTTTTTTTAAGAAAGAAGTGAAAGTTTTTTAGAATCAAATCTATTAACTAATACTAAAACAAAACATGCTGACATCATCCCTTTCCCAAATTGTATATATGTCACTCTAACATGAAATTTTTTTCCAGCCAATTTGATATGATGACATCATTAATTATTATTATTATTATTATTATTATTATTATTATTATTATTATTATAAACAAAAACCTACAAAGTCAATCGATTTACAAGATTTTAGTGGGGATCCGAGATACAATTTGAGCCCCCACTCCTCTAGTTATTATTATTATTATTATTATTATTTAACTTAAAAAAAAATTTTATTTAATAAACCTTTCATATACTTTACTCATTATCCCTACTGAATCTTTTTTTTGTAATGTTAATATTTCAATGTACAACTGTGTTCATTGTAAATTTTTTTTTTTTTTTTTTTGTATATTTTACAAATAATACACTATAGTAAAACTATGTAAATAATAAATTAATGAAATAGAAAACTTTCTTTCTCTGAATTATAAACAAGTCTCACAATTTGGTTGTTAAAAACCGTTCATCGGACGGGAACTAAACTAGTGAAGTAATATATAGTAATATATATTTCGAAACTAATTTTCCTTAATGATCGGAGCAAAAAAAAAAAAAAAAAAAAAAAAAAAACTAGTAAAGTATCTCGTAAATCCCCTACGGAGTATTTAGCAACAAAACCTAACAAAAGGATCGGAGCTAAGGTTTTTTTCTTTAAAAAAGGAACTAGATTAGGCTCGTGCGATGCACGATTTTTAACATTATTTTTACGATTTTTACAATATTTTTTAGCTTATTTGTGTGTAATATGTATGTAGCACAAACAATTTAAGCAAAATCTAATAAATTGATAAATTAATAAAGAGTGGAAACCCCAATCTTATAATCTGTATAAAATATACGGAGTAGGAGAAAAAGATAATGTTTATAAGAAAATGAAGTAGTCCGACCTTCCTTTAATTTCTCCAATGGATATTGCATAATTAGTCAATTTAAATACAAAATATGTTAGGAAAATGTATAATTAAATTACCATTTTCAATTTACCATTTTTAAATTTTAATTATGTTGAAAAAAAAAAAATAATGTCATTATTAGTTTTGGCGGGAAAATTATTTATAAGAAGTCGACATGTGAAAAGTAATGACATCAGCGGTAATTACTTTAGTTATATTTATAGAAGTTATGGTATAATTAGTAAAAAGTGGAATTTTTTTTTTTACTTTTTTAAAGGAAGAAAAAATAAAAAGTTATAACCATTTATTTATTTATTTTATTTTTTTCTATTTTTTTTTTTTTTTTTACGGGCATTACCATACCCTTTTTTTTTTCAAAAGAATAGGGGCATTACCAATTAGTATAGTTTAAATTGCGCAAGTGGAACTATATTGTTGCTTATTAAGGGAAATAAATGGAGAGAATCTTGTCTGCCAAGAAAGAAATAAATTTAAAAAATGATGATAATTAATAAGGGACACACATAAAGGCCTAAATGAAAAGTAGAAAGATGATTTTTTAAACTTAAAATTTTCATAGTTTGTTCCCCTAAGTCATGTTCATTTCATCTGAGGTAAAATTTTATTTAATGAACTAAGCCTTATGTTCAGTTTACCTTAAAAAAATATTCGGTAAAATAATTTTAATTTAATAAAAATAATTTTAAGTTAATAAAAATAATTTTGTTTAGTAAAATTCATTTTAATTCAGCAAAATTTAGTAATTTCAATGAAGAAATATACTTAGGAAGTTTAATAAAATATATAAAATTCAGCAAAAATAATTTAATTCAGTAAAAATAATTCAAGTTCAGCTAAAAAAAGGTGAAGTAAACAAACCTAAAATTATTTAAAACAAATTTAAATTTTTTTTAGGGAAATTTAATTTAATTTTTAATATAATTTATATATTAACAAATTTATTTTAATGAAATTTAATAATATTTGCAGAAATCAAATTATTTTCAATAAAATAAAATTATTTTTACAAATAATTTTTTTTTTTTACTGATTCTTCAACATGTTTTCTCTTTTAGGCCCCTAGTCTCTTCACCTTATTATAATAATATTAACTGAAAGTTATTTAAGTTATTAAAAATAATTTTAGTATAGTAATAATAAACTATGTTTAGTAAAAATAAGTTCAGTATAGTAATAATAAACTATGTTTAGTAAAAATAAGTTCAGTTTAGTGAAAATAATTTCAGTTAGTAAAAGTAATTTTTAATTAGTAAAAATTAGTAATTTTGAAGAATAAGTATAATAGAAATTTAGCAAAATTAAATAATAATTAGTAAATATAAAATCAATTTATAAAAAATTATTAAATTTATGTAAGAATAATTTGAGTTCAATTAATATTATTTCATCTTAGCAAAAAGAATGTGAAGGGAATAAGGTCTCACTAATCATACAAAATTTATTTCTAATGTACTTAACTTGTTTTACTGAATATAATTTGTATAAGATGAATAAAATATAATCTTGGTTATTGAATATAAATCAATTGAGAATTCAATCAAATTTAATGAATGGATTAAATAATATTATTATTATTATTATTATTATTATTATTATTATTATTATTATTATTTTGAAACAAAATATTATTTTATTATTATAATTATTATTATTATTATCTTCATTGTTATTATTATTATTATTATTATTATTTTATTATCATTAGACAAAATATATTGCTCATTTCAAGAAATTGGTGTATCTAGGAAAGAAAAGAAAAAAATTATGATGTCTTTGTGGATTGCCAATCAGTATTTTTTTTTCTATGTGTCATACATACACGATCTTCTATTGCTCTATGTTCTTGAAATTTTCAATTCTACAGACCGAAAAGTAAACAGCTTAGCACATACAATTGCATTCTTACAAATGTGCCCTATGAAACTTATGCATTTAGAAATTCTGCAAAAAATTAATCACTTACCATAACTGATGTTTCCGGTTGCCGGGATGTTAGTCACCAACCTGAATAACCATGAACCAACAACAATTGTAATCCCAACTTGCGGTATGGTGCATCAATAATGCACCATTGATGATAACCCAGAACGGTAATCCCGGATCGATGTAGAGCCTCCATGCATGCACAAACGTAAATAGCTAGACTAGTGGTCGGATCTCGGATTGAACACGAGGCTGCACCACTACTAGGATTACCGTTTTGGATACTCTCGGGTGCATGATAGACACTACGATAATCAATTCAAAAGAATTTTGTAATAACTTACCAATGCAAGTATTCTCTTTCGGTCGGATTACCAGGGCTTGGAGCATCAGGATCTACCATAACCTTTATAGTTTTGAGATAAGAAAATTGCAAATATTATGGACTGCGCCACATAAAATTGATCACATTTTATACTACGGAATATATGTATATAAATACCAAGTTAATGAAATAAAGATAGATATAATTTGGATGAAATTACCAGTGTATAGTAATAGTTTGCCATAGGATCGTTACCCTGAATTTCAATTCTTGGTGGATTGATAGTTTGAGAGGGTCTAAGCTCAGAAGCATTGATAACTTCTCTATTTTCGTAATTAACTCTAAGAGTTGCAAACCTAATAAAGGGATCTAAAACATCTCCGATTACTTCTCCAAGAACAAGTGAATCTGTTCCACTTCTAGGCATTGACATATACAAATAATGATGATGATGAAAAGGTTAAAGTAAAAGACCACACTAACTGTTTCTTACACTTTTTGAGTTCACCTATGCTACCGACGTGTGCACATTGATGTTTTAAAAATTATATATGCCTTTTTATAGGGTTTGTGTAAGCATCAAATTTATTCTCCGCGTTATTGAAATAATTGGCCACATTTAATGGTGTTACTATTACTTTTCTTCAAATCTAAACTTTTCTTTCCCTTCTGCTTTGACTTAATATTTTTTTTTTATTTATTTAAAATGTAGACATAATAACAATAAAATGGAGGAAGTAGAACAAATATCAAAATTTGCATACAATAAAATTAATCAAAAGAAGTATAGAAGAATAGAAGATGATGGGTTGATGGCCAATTATATCTAAATGGTGTAATGTAAAGAAGTGATATATTTAAGAATGGGGGATTATCTTTATCTTAATGGTCCCTCACTTCAAAATAAGTGCACCAATGAGGTTTATCCCTTAGCTTATTGCCAGAAATAACAGTGGATAACAATATAAAGATTCGTATTCATAATTTTAACGAGTTCTTTCCACTTTTTTCATCAAATACTCCGTATTTACGTATACATATGTGTCATGGGTTAAAGAGTGTATATCCCTCCTAAAGCTATGTGTAATTTCAGTTAACCATTTTCTCTTTCGTGGTAAAATTTCAACTAAAAAAAAAAAAAAGTTTCGCTTATACCAAGTAGTAAATTTGTTTTGCCTCAAAAAAAAAAAAAGAAAAAAAAAGTAGTAAATAAGTTACAGTAATTTAGTACATTCCTAAAAGAAAGTTACGTTTGTTATTTCATGTGTTTTCTTTTATAATGGTTACATTTCAATTATTTTCTAAATTAAAGAAATTGCTGTATTTATTTTAACACAATTCCCGCATGCATCCTCCGATTTTTTTATACTTGCAAAATTTTGACTTTTATACTATTTATTTGCTTTACTTTGACCACGATGATTTATAACTTAGAAAAAATATAGTCACTTGAGTTAGTGGGTTATGGTTAAATTTTGTCGATTTATACTATTTTAATATCAAATATTTATAAATATCAAATGTTTATAATTTTTACATATTGGTAATTAAATATATCAATATCAATACTATATATTAAAAAGCGTTCCTAAAAACGCATATGTTCCATGTGTGTCTTTTCTTACACTTTCATCATGCCACATCACCAACACTAGCATCACACCACATCACCAATCAACAATTTTTATTTTATGTCATCATAAACTAAAAACGCATACAAAGAGGTTTGAACACCAAACCCCAATCAATGAAAACATCATTTATGACCATTTTAACTAGAAATAGATCATGCTCTACTAATCCAGGCAAATATATAAATACATATTGGAATGTAGAATAAAAGCAAATAAAATTAAATTATTTACGGTTGTCGTTTAATTATAATTATTCACAATAATAAAAAAAAATCACCAAAGTCTCTCTACTTTATAAATAAAAAAAATATAAAAAAAAAAATCTCAAAGTAGCCTCCAGAGCAAAGCCCGGGTCACACACTAGTTAGTAATTAAAAAATTGCATTGGCAAGCATGTAAAGAGAAGCGTAGCAAGTATTACAAAAAATGTTTCACATGTAACTATCTTGGCCTCATTATCAAAATATTTGCATAGTATGAACCAATGCAAGTATTCCTATTTACAAAAATATTTACCAACACAAATACAAATATTCCTATTTTATTGTCTTAATACTTGATATGATTGACATCTAATTATTACTTTCTATTACTTCATTTCTCTGTGTTTTTTTTAATTGCCCCATAGTGACATGGCACACGATAGATACACATGATGATGTAAAACTTTAACCTAAAATATCTTTAATTATCAATAACTATAAATTATAACAATTTGATATTAATAATATATTCAATGAGATAATTCAAACAAGTACCTACAAGATTTAATGATAATTGGTCAAAGTAGAATTAATGAATAATGCCTATAGTCCTAAGGGACACTTAAAAATACGGAGAGAGTATCTTATTTTTCTTATTGATCGTGAAAAAACGCCAAACGTGACTTCCTTCAGGAAGTTATATCCCACAGCTGCAAACAAAGATAATGCTCTCTGTTTTTCGGAAAGCATTTATTTCTAATAATGGAAAACACAATACTAAGTTTTTCTTAATTTTTTATATTGTTAAAGTTAAAAAGGAAAATGATAAATTATATATTAAACCAATCCTAGAGCTCTAATTATCATCTAATTTAAGCTTTTGATGAATGCGATCTTTTTAAATTAACATGGAATTAGAGTGAGTATAACAACAATATTATTACGAATTTAAATCGCATCCAATCTTCAATTATTTTTTACAATAAGGCATGTTAGCACAAAGAATGAGATCCGAGAGCTCACTGAAAGGAATGATGTCTATATTTTTCCGATAAAGGGTTCAGAATTAATTACGAAGCTAATTATTCCGTAAAATCAAGTGATCGGCATGTCTAAATGGAGGTCGCTTCTAATCAGTAAGATTAATCTAATTAATCCCACAACTTACGTACTCTTGACTAAACCCGACGGGTCACACCCAAGCACGAAATGAATCGGAGCGACGGATTAAGCCGGAAGACGTAAATACGTCCATAAATATATTTTAGACTCAAACGTCGGATTTCGAGCTTTATAGTCGATTTGAGGAATCGACTAAACAGAAAATTCATCAAGTGACAAGGCATCCTTGGCTCAAAATCCCAGCATGCACAAGGCCTTGTCGCACCACGCATGTAGGGGCAAGGATGTACCACAAACCTAGGCCCATCCAAGGCATCAACGACCCTCACAAGGCCCAGTGCGCTATTGTCCTTGCTTGTGGGCTGGCTGGTGCAGTGGGCACCATCTCATGCTACCATGCCTCGCTAGCAAGTCCAATAGCTACAAACGTTGCTCACCAGGCCTTGTTAGCAAGGCTAACAGTAACAGGTAGTACCTGTTTTGGGTGTTTTTTGGTCCCTCGGGAGAGTTACGTCACCAAGACTGGTCCGGCACGATCTGTACCTGCAAAACACGGAGACTCCGGTTGGTAGGAGCTCCGCCGCCTCCGACGATCAAGTTAGTATTGGTCGTAAAAGATGAAAAGGTGCGGAAAAGTTAAAGATGAGATCTTCCCGGATTCCGAAATCAGGTGTTTTTCTCTGATGTGAGAGAATGTACAGTGGTTGTGGTAATTGAAGGTCTTCCCAAACTGGGGAAATCTCCCTATTTATAGGGTCATTGGAAAATGTGCCCTTCATTAGGTCAGGATGACCTAATGGGCTACGCTGTTTTGCGGCGTTCTTAGGAATTGGGCCCTAATTAAAGGCCGCCATTCTATTTGTTATCTGAGGTTGACACGTGTCATCTGAGGAGTAGTCCACGTTGGACCCACCCAAGATTGACACGTGTCCCTCTCTGATTGGTCCACGTGTCGAGGGTAGTTTTATTCTAAACAGTACCTAATAACCTGCTATGGGCTTCTGGTGCGAGCTTGCAGGCCCAAACTTGGGAGCGAAGCTGCCAGCAAGGGAGGCGTTGCTTCCCAAGGCAAGACAGTTGCTCAGCTGTCCTTGGGCTAAGCAAGCTTATTGCTCCTCTCACCTACTCGCTCTTGTGTGGAGACAAGTGGCGCTTGACTATTTGCTTGTGCTTTTTAATTTAATTTAGAATTAAATTAAATATCTAAGGTTTAGGGAATTAGATAAGTATCCTCCTCTATAAATACCCAAAGGCATTTGGAGATTTTTCAAGAGAAAATTGATTCTTAGATCTCCATCTAAACGTGAGAATCAAGAGTCTAAATTCTTGACTAGTGTCGTTAGACACATTCTAAGCTAACGTGTGTGACCAAGGTTGGACGTGTGGGTAGATTTCGTTGAAGGGGACACATTTGGGGCTCTCGGCTCGGGTTCAAGCACACTTCAAAGGTATATGTTTAACCTCGTATGTGTTTATGTACTAATTGTATGAATTATTGCATGGATCCAGGGCAAGTTTTGGTTTCCGCACATCGATTAAATCGACTTAAAACCCTACACTTCAAGCCTTAAGAGCTCTAATGCGAAGGGGTATTTTAATAATGAATTGAAATAGAGTCAAATCCATTCAAATGTTTGGTTTGATATTAATGTTATGGATCAGAACCTCGTATAATCCAACTTAACTTCATTCCAACCTCCTACAATCTCATTACTGCCCTCGCCTCTAAGATTCTAAATTTATTTCATCCTAGACACAACCTATCAAATTCAAATCCATTGCAATATTCGAAAGAGGCATATACAAGGTGTTATATTAGTTTACACAATTCCCCTTGTTGTATCACCTTCTAATTGGCCCTATATTTTAAAAAAAAAAATTAAAACCCAACCCACCCTTGAACGATTCCCATTCCCCTACCCCTGTACTGCCTTTGCCTAAACGGCGACCCCCTTCCTTGCCTTGGTCGTGCTCCGCCGAACCAAACTAGCTTGCCACCTCTAAATTAAATGACCACCCTCAACCCCCTTCCCTTCCAGAGTAGCCCCATCGGGCCTACCCCACACCCTTTCCTCGTCATACAACACCCCCCACCCTTTTCGGTTTGGGGTGGGGTAGGGTTTCGATGGGTTAGGGGTTGGGTGGGGTTTGGAAAGGTCTTAGGGTTGGCGTGGTTTCGAAGGGGTTTTGGGGTTGTGTAGGGTGGGGTTCTGGTTGGCGCAATGGGTTTAGAAGTGGAGGTGGAGTTTTGATCCGGTGAGAAGGGGTGGTGGTCAGTACTTAGGGACAAGGATTAGGATGGGGTTTAGTTAAGGGGGTTATGGGTTGAGTGGTGGGGCAATGGTTGTGAGTGTGGGAGTCAGTTTTTTTCAGGGATGTGGTGGGGTTATGTGGTGATGTGGTGGTAATGCTGAATGGTGCTGGTGATCATGGTGGTGAAGAGGGAGGAGATGATTATAGAAAAAAAAATTTAAAATGAAAAAAAATTAATCTTTTCTACAGGTAACCTATACAAAGGGTCGTTTAAAGAAAATAAGGGATAAAGGTGTGTCTGTTCCCATAATATGTAAAGGTTGACTAGTTTTGTGCAGGTCGTGGTAAGGTGGAATGTTTCTTTTTAAATTTTCCAGAAAAAAAAAAATTTAATCTATGCCAAATATGTATTGTGTGGTCTTTAAAAAAATATGTATTGTGTGGTCAAAGAGATAAGATAACAAATGGAATTTGCCAAATATTAAATATAGTGAATGTAATTTAGAACTAAACCAAATAAATAAATATATATAAGAATCGTAAGAACTAAGAAGTTAAGATTGTGAATTACTCTCTCCGTCCCTAAATTAGAAACCTATTTCTCTTTATTATGTGAGTAATAAATATTAGAATTTGACGTGGGAAAATTAGGTCGTTGGACTAATCCTCCTAAGCCAAACAAAATTTATAAACACTCAACAAACCTAAATACAGGTATAGAGGTAAGTTAAGGGTCGAACCCAAAGGAACGGTAATGTCTAAGAGCTTTCAATTATGTACCTAAGCTAGGTCGAAGACAAAGGGTAAAAGAGGACACTAACAACTACTAAGACAAAGAAATCAAACAAATTAAATGCTAGGGATTAGGATTCACTTATAATAGCAATGAACAATGCAAATTGGTTTAGGAAGTTGACTAAGTCAAGCAATGTGAGGGAAGATCAATTATGCAACCAAAAGAGCATATCAAG
The DNA here is from genome assembly GCF_948465745.1 of Chenopodium album. Taxonomy (NCBI): domain Eukaryota; kingdom Viridiplantae; phylum Streptophyta; class Magnoliopsida; order Caryophyllales; family Amaranthaceae; genus Chenopodium; species Chenopodium album. The sequence continues at coordinate 49,958,202 of NC_137843.1, forward strand.
CTATTCTCCTAGAGGTCTAACTAGCGTCAACTACGATAAACTCTAGCTAGGAAACATCACAAGACACCTCAATCGTGTAAATGCAAGCCACAAATCAATGGTCCGTATCAATGTGAACTTACAATGCAATCTAGTGTGAATAACTAGGGTGATCAAGCCTAAATCAAACACACACATGCACAAAATCAATTAACCAATTTAATCACATCATCAACTCCATCAAAATCCCCAATCTACATCAATCCATTACATAATACAAGCTTCACCAAATCCCTAACCAAACAACTACTCTAGCAACATCATCAATTAAACAAACAACTAAGAAATCAACAATCTACAATCAAAGAATCAACAATCAAAGAAGAACAATAACTCTAATCAAACATCAACGATCAAATCATCAAAATCTAATCAAAATCAAACAATCTAAACATGAATACTAAACAAAACAAGAAATGAGATAGAGGTTAGAAATGCTCATTGATAATAGAGTAGATCTCCAATACAATTGTCACCATTGGATCTTCAATCTCTCAATCACCATTGAAATTCTTCACTTTCTCTCTCTAAAATCTACTCCTAAAACTAACCCCTAGATCTAGAGAGAGAAGCTCTCAACTAAGCTAAGAATATGATCTAATTCTATTATGAAACTTCTCTCCACAAAAATAGAAGGAAATAACTATATATACAAAGGAGAAGGTCGGTTTTGACGCCCAAGAATAGACCCACGCAGGTGCGGGCGCTCGGAGGAGAGAGAGAAGTGCGCACGGGACACACCCAGAAAGGTGCGCCCGCACACACTCCATGTGCGGCCGCACACTCCCCGTGTGCGCCCGCACAAAACTGCAGCCTCCTTTCTTCTTCTTCGTCCTAGCTCATGTGGTGCACACATCCTAGATGATGGTGATGGAGGACAAGGTAGGCAGTAACTTTCTTGAAATTCTTGAAGGATATAGGCCATGGAAAGAGCATATGCAAGGCCTTGAAGCATGCTCCTTGGATCCCCCTTTGACTTGAAACTTCTTGCACAAGCTTTAGGCATGAAAACAATGAAAGATCATGGAGAGGAAGCTTGGGAATTCTTGGACAATCAATCATAACCTACAAACAAAGGATAAAAAGCAAGTAAAAGGGAAAAATAACAAGTAAACTAGAAAATGCACAAAATAGAGAAACTAACCATGAAAAGCATAAAATGAAGAAATTAAGAATAAAACTAAGGAAAACTAAAGAAAAGAGTAATAAAATGAAATGAAATTCATCCAAAAAGAGATCAAATGAGTGCCATAAATGTCACTCATCAGAATTAGGCTTCTAATAAAGAGACAGAGGGAGTACAAAGTATTACTCCCTCCGTTTCATAATGTTAGTCCCATATACTATTTTGGGTGTTTTAAAAAAATCTACCCATATTAAATATATTTTCATTTATAACTTGATTTTTTTGGAATTAATTAGTTGTGGATTGATGACATGACTCTAAGTAAGGAAATTTTAACCTTAAATTATGCAATTATGACTTGTGTTTTTCTAATAAAAAATCAGAAAGCTAAATAAGGTAAAGTAATTATGAATTATGTTGTACTTTAATATTAGATTCCAAATATATTTCTTTTCTTATTTTATGTTATTGATTCCATATGGGACTAACATTATGAAACGCAGGGAGTAACACTAATCTAGGAAGCCTGCAGGAGTAGTTAAACTCATAAAATTTGATTTTTTCATGTATTTCAAAAAACAAAAAATTTTACAGAGTATAACCACGGTTAGCAAAATAGTAGACTAATATATATACTTTTATACTTCCTCCGTTTTAAAATACTTGCTTCATTTCTCTATGCGCAGAGTTTTAGGAGAAATTGGATAAAGTAATAAAATATATATGGAGGTAGTGAGGTAAGTGAAAAAATAAAAAAATTTAAAAAGCAAAAGTTGTTGAGAGAATTGGAGAAGAGAGAATATGAAATTAATAAAATATGATTTATGTTGGGTCCACTAGTTGAGAGAAATGATTTAAATATTGTAACCAAATAAGGAAATGGAGCAAATATTTAAAAATGGCTGAAAAATGAAAAATGAAAAATGGAGTAAGTATTTATAAACGAAGGGAGTAGCTTATTTGCAACCAGCATATATTATACTCCTGTATTTTAATACTTGCTCTTTTTTTGTTAGGCACGTTTGCCGATTCAAATCTTTAATCTGTAATATCTTTAATTATCAATAAGTATATTTTTAATTATCAATAAGTATATCTTCTAACAATTGAAAATTAATAATCTATTCACTTAGAAAATTCCACCAAGTAATCACAGGACTATATTTTTTTCCTTATGTATAAATCACAAACACTAGTCAAACTAGGTCAACTGAACAACACTCCTCTCATTTTAAATACTTGCTCCACTTTCTATTTTCGGCCGTTTTTAAATATTTGATTCATTTCCTTATTTGGAAAACTTTTACAATATTTAATTCATTTCTCTCACCTAGTGGACCCAGCATAAATTATATTTTATTAATTTCATATTCCCTCTCCTCCAATTCTCTCTATTACTTTTGTTATTTACAATTTTTTATTCTTCCACCTACCCCACTACGGGCATGTTCACATTTACTGAACTGAGCTTAATTGAACTGAACTGATTGAAGCTGAATTAAATTGAACTGAACTGAACTGAATAGACCTGAAATAATTTTTTTATGAGAGAAGGAAATTAGGAGCTGAAGTGAACTGAACTGAACTGATTGGAGCTGAATTGAACTGAACTGATGAACTGAAATTAAGCTGAAGTGACAGGCACATACCTCCATATTTTATTATTTTTTTTAATTTTCTCCTAAAACTCCGCATATGTAGAAATGAAGCAAGTATTTAGAAACAAATTAAGTATAATGCAAAAATTACAAATAAATAAAGTAATAAAATACATAGATAGTACCAAGTAATAGCCATGAATATAAAGTGCATTAAATAAAGGACAATAGCTAGAAATAGCAAGGTCCATAAGTTTTTAAAACATCATGTTTGTAAGGCATGTGTCACACTATCAGCCCTAAGTAACATGGATCCAACTCACCATTGTTCTTTCCACTCTTACTCTCATTTCATCCTCTCGTTTAAATTAACTTAAATTCAACTCAAGATTCAATTATAACTGTCATGATGCATCAAATATTGATGATTGAACAATCCCACATTTTCAGCATCAGTACTTTCTCATCTACTTGAAACTTGGCTTCGAAAGAATATTATGAACCAATTCCCAAATCCATAAAATACTTTTACCAATATCATATTCTTTTATCATCAAGATTCAAGAAATAAAATTTAACGTAATAAAGAGATTTAGAAAACTAAAAAAAACCGAACAAATGAGAGATGAGAACATAGTAATAGTGTAGTTAAAATTCACAAACACATACATACATATAAAGATAAATCGAACAACATTCAACGTGACGTAATCTTACACAATTAATAAGAATATATTAAAAGTCGATGAGCCCTTAATACAATGAATTGGTCAAACAAATAGAAATTAGATGTAAATTCTTTGATTTAGTTTCTTCAGATAGATTTTAAACTCATTTACAACATAAATGAATATGTGTAATCTTTTGAATACAATTTTGTGTATTCAAAAGAACTTCTTTGCGGAGAATTGATTATCTTCATAGCAAAAGAATGATGCTCATGGTGCACAACTCATATGGTCCAAATTCTGTTAGGTAGAAATTAGAAAATAGAAAATTGTTTAGAGATAAAAATTTATCAAATTTATAAGCGGGCTCGTTTATATATAAGTGTTTGTGTTTTATTTATTAATTTATTTATTTAAAAAAGGGTTAAGAACGAAATCTTTCTTTGTCTTCCATGCTATAGAGTACGAAAAAGACATCTAATTCGAAAGTAGGAAGGCCAATGGAGAAATAATGGAATACTCTATAGTTTTTCAATACTTGTTAGTTGTTACTAGTTGTTTATGCATTAATTATTCACTCGCTCTGCTTCTTAAAGAGATTTACATTTGCCGCTTTAAGTGTTCTCTTTGAATAGTTACTAATATGTTTTAATCATTTTTTACATTAAAGTAAATTTTTTCTACACATTTCCCTTTATATATACCCACTTTCAATTCAACTATTCTCATTTATTAAAGTAATTACTTATTCGCTCTTAATGCAACTATTCCTATTTACATATATATTGATCTACTAGATTTAAGCTTGGGCGGTTACCTCAAGTGATTAGAGCTTCACTCCTGATTCCGGGAGATCTTGAGATCGATTCTCACCCCTGCCTTATTAAGAAAGTTGAATAAAAAGAAGTAAAAGTATATTGGAAAGATAAATTTACATGGGGTTTGTAAAAAAATAGAGAGTGAAAGTAATAAAAGTACATGAAAAACAAAATTTTATAGGGGATTGTTAAACGGCGCCCTTATTTTACCAGGTAACGCCCACATTTAAATGTGAATGGAAAAACATACCCTCGCATGTATTCCATGTTTTTCTTCTTTGGCCTCTAACTCAATCTAATAACACTCCTCTCAACAAACCACCACCATCGGACACATCACCGAAATTAAAATCGTTTTTTTTTTGGAGGGGGAAAACGCCTAATTTTTTCAAAACTCTAGAGGAGAAACGCCTAGAATTTTCAAAAGTCCCTAGGAGATTCGAAAATTCTAGGCGTTTCCACCCATAGAATTTTTCAGTTTTTTTGTGTTTTTTGTTTTTATTATACGTTTTGATCCAAAAATTTGATTATGACAAATAATATATCGTTGGAAAGCTCTAGAAGTCTACTTTCTAACCCAATTGGAATCAGATCAATATCATTTCTAGATCTTAAGATATGGCTAAAATACTATGTTTGGTCCAAAATCAATACCCTTGCACTATTTCGATCATATATTAAAGTCTAAAAATGATATTAACTTGTTTCCAAATAGGATGGAAAGTATACTTCTAGAGCTTTCCAAGGATATATTATTTTCCTTAATCCAAGTTTGGAATCAAAAGTTATGATAAAAATAAAAAATGCAAATAAACTGGAAAATTCTACGGGGTAAAACGCCTAGAATTTTCATATCTCCGAGGGTCTTTTGAAAATTATAGTTCTCCCCTACAGTTTTGAAAAAAATTAGGAGCTTTCCCCCTCCACAAAAAAAAAAAAAAAAAAAAAAAACGATTTTAATTCCGGCGATATGTCCGATGACCTTACTCTTGATTGGTGGTGGTTTGTTAGGAGGAGAAGATGTTAGATTCATTAAGAACATGGAATACATGCGAGGGTATATTTGTCTATTTATATTTAAATGTGGGCGTTACCTGGTAAAATAAGGGCGTTGTTTTGCTTCTCACATTTTATATGGGGATGCTAATTTTGCACAAATATTGTTGTAAATTAGTGGGTATTTTAATGCAAATGGGTCAACCATTTTGAGACTAAAATTAGGACAAAAGGGTCAAACTTTTGGGGACAGAGGGAGTATATATATATATATATACACTATTTTAGATTAATTAATGTCTTAATATTTCATACTATATGTGATATCTAATCATTGTTTTCCACTATCTTATCTATACTAATCTAATAAAAGGTGTTCTTAGAACATTTATGTGCTACGTAGACCCCCTTTATTACGCCATGTCACCTACTTAAGTTCTCATCATGCCTCATCACCACCCAATCACCTTAACCTTTATGCCACGTCACCTAATCAAACTACATACATAAATCCATATAAAAACATAAGGATAAGGAGGATGATTATTTAACCATCTAAGTCAATTATCACCACGTTATAAACATGAAAATAAATGAATATAATTGCGAATAATAAGGTCTAATTAAAAAAAAAAAGGAATAAAAGACACCATAAATAGTAAATACATATTCCGTATATGTTTTTTTTTTTAACGGGATATTAAATACTCCCTCCGTCCCTTAATTACATTCTTGCTTTTCTTTTTGGGTGTTTCAAAATTACATTCCTACTTTTCCCTTTTTAGTAAGTGAATTTTTACCAAATATCTCCAAATTATCCCTAAATAGTTATTATGTAGCATTGCTTTAATTATTTTTCTGTTTTGCAATTAATGGTTACACAGAAACCATAATTTTCTCACTCATAACATTCTGAATCCATGTGCAGCACTATAATTGAATATGATTGTCCTTTTATTTTTCATAAACGAATGTGATTGTTGCTTTTTTTTTTCAAAGGATTGATGACATGTGCTTCCTTGAATATCATTCTATCTTTATTTTATTCAAAGAAAACAATAAATGTCTTGTAATTCCCATTGTACTTTCTAATCATCGGTTTTAAGGTTTCTCCAAGTTCCTTAATTCCTATGTAAATTTAGAAATAGGAATGTAATTAAGGGACAGAGGGAGTACTACCTTCATTTCAGGTTAGTTGCAACTTTCATCTTGGCACAGTTTTTAAGACAAATTTCATAATAGCTGATTAATGAGTTAATTAAGGATAGGAGAGAGAATGCAAAGGTAATTAATAAATTGAATACCACCACAACACCACCACCACGTCACCACCAACAGCAGCCACCTCGCAACCGTCGCCCCACTTTAAAACCGCCTACCAGCACCCTGAAACCACCTCCTCTCAGCGCGAACCACCCAGAAATCATCCACACGCACCTCGAACAACCCTAAAACCACCCCTCTTAGCTCGAATAACCCCAAAATACCCCCTCTCAACCCAAATGACACTGAAACCACCTCCTCTTAACTCAAACCGCACCAAAACCAACCCTTCTCAACCGAACCACCCCAAAACCACCAACACTCACCATAAACCAACCCAAAACAACCACCCTCACTCAGCCCCAAAACCACCCACACTCACCCTAAAGCAACCCAAAACTACCCTTACTCTCCTTGAAACACATTGAAACCACCCCCAAACTGGCTAATTTACCCCTTAAACCATCATATCTAACCAATTTTTTTAAAACAAAAAAATAGAAAAGAGAGAAAGGAACACTGAAGGAGGAGGCGACAAAGTTGACTGTGTTGGTGTGGTCGATGCAGCTGCGATTTTGACTAGTGGTCTGGTAGATGCTGTGGTGATGTTGACGGTGGTGGTCTGGTAGATGCGGCGGCAATGACGACGGTGACGTTGAGAATGTGGTGTTCATAATTTTGTGGGAGTTATCTAGTTGAATGAATTTTTGAAGTTCAATTGTTTTAATTGAATTGCTATAAGTTAGATTAAGAGTTTAATGAAATCTGATTTAGGTAGTTAATTATTTTTATGAGTTTTTTAGTAAGGGTATTTTTGTACTTTTATTTTAAAAAACTTACTAAAAAAAGGAAAAAAAATGGAAAGTTGCAACTAATGTGTAGCATCGTGTTTTGGCAAAAGTTGCAACTAATATGTAATGGAGGTAGTACATATATAATCATAAAGCTATTAGCCTAACCCCACCTCCCTTAGTTAACATTTTATTGCTTCATTTTATTTATTCTAATTTTTTTATTTTGACAATTTTTTTTCCAAGCAAATTAGTTTTGCAAAACTAATTTGCTTAGCCAAACTAATTGCATTTTTTTAGCTTCAATGGTCAGCTAGTAACTAGAGATTATTTAATATTGCAAGCAATTCCCAAATTATAACCATTGGCGTTGCTCTAAATAATTTTACAATTTGAAAATTTTATACTTGTAATTTTTTTTTTTTTTTTTTTTTTTGTTGAGGAATTATACTTGTAATTTTTAATAACATTTGATTAAAGATGTTAATGATTTAAAATATTCATCAATAAATGTGTCAAAGAAAATGGGAACACAATTTTTTGTATGCGGCCTGCTGTACTGTGTAGCTGGGGTTACTCGAGTTACTCATTCAAGGGACACTCGAGTTACTCGATCAGGGGTTACTCGAATTGTCAAGGTTACTCGAGTTTCTCGGTCATGGGTTACTCGAGTTACTCGGTTAGAGGTTACTCGAGTTGCCGGGATTACTGAAGTTACTCGATCAGGGGTTACTTGAGTTACTCCTGATCGAGTAACCCCTCAAGTAACCCTGACCGAGTAACCCCTCCAGTAATCCATTACCAAACCCCTCGAGTAACCCCTGACCGAGTAACCCCTTTAGTAACCCCCGACTAAGTAACCCCTCAAGTAATCCCTAACTGAACCCTCAAGTAACCCCTGACCGAAGTACTCGAGTAACCTCTGACCAAAATCCATAAATAATTAACTACTAACCGAGTAACTCAAGTAATCCCTCACTGAGTAACTCGAGTAACCCATGAACGAGTAACCCCTCGAGTAACCCCTAACCGAGTAACTCGAGTAACCTTTGATCGAGTAACTCGAGTAACCCTCAAATAACCCTGGACCGAGTGAACCCCTCAAGTAACCCCTGTCTGAACCCCTCAAGTAACCCCTGACCGAGTAACCACTGACTTAATAACTTGTGTAACCTCTAAAAAAATAACTCGAATAACACCTGCCACATAGTATGGCCTGCTGCACCAAAAAGTTGCTAAGATAGGAATAAGTTAAAGGCACATACCATATTGCCTGCCGGTTGGCTAAAATTTGGCTATTTATTTTTAATATGGTAATTGATTTTTTTTTAATGCAAAAATATATAAATTGTACTACCTTCGATATTTTTTTTGTCCAACTCCTTTACTCCCTCTATTATAGGAATAATTGGCACACTCTAACTTACTTTCACTATTCATATATCAAGTTTTGCTATAGTTTATAACTAACATATATATTAAAAATTTGTGATATAGTATATAAATCGATCCTTAGATTAAGTTTTTGGTTGGATTATTTTTTTAATATGGTAACATGATATCAAGAGTCAGTGTGACACGAAGGTCACGGATTCAAATATCATCAACCCCTACTTTCAAATGAAATAGGCTCATGTTATATCTACAATTAAGCCCTAAGGGCTCTCATGTGAGGGAACATAATAGAGTATGTAAATCAAGCATTGGCTTCAACCATCCGCTTAAACTTTTGGTTGAGTTGGTCTTTTAACAAAGTGTTATTGATGCGATTCAAAGGCATCAATATCATCATTTTATTATTTTTATCGAGTCGTTTATTAATCATGAGGTTGAGTGGCGTCAATCCAAAAGCTACGCGTGATTAATCAAATTAGGGGTTGATTAGAGTAGAATTAGTAAGTGATAAGATTTTATTTTCTATTATTATTAGAAGATATATTTTACTATTTAGGATTAGTTATTTAGTATTTATATCTTATATATTTTATTTTATCTTTTAGTTATCCTAACGGCATGGAATGTTTGCCTATAAATAATCTTTATTTTCATTAATGAAGGCAAATAAGTTTTGAGTTATCAATGATCAATTCGTATGAATTGTTTTAGCAAGAGAATTGCATATGATAATGGCTGAGAAAGCTACCAATTTGGTTGTTATTTACTCTTGGTTATACTGAATAGTTTCATATCCCCGAATTTCTTGAAATTTTCAAAAGAACTCATAAAAATACGCATAAGTTATTATATACAATTTTGACAGATAGGTATTAAGGTTTCATAATATAAACTTTTTCATAGTAAATTTTATTAAGATATAGATAATTACTTACTTACATTTATTGTAAAATAGTGCATTGGCAAATGTTCTAAGTTTGACTGTATTAATAATTTAATGCAGCAAATGTAATATTATTCACGGATGGGGTCAAACAAATAAATCTTTGTGCATATATTTCTACATAGTACAAAAATTAAAATTATCATGTGATATCTTGTTATAATTAATTGTTATAATGTGTGGTACCCAAATTTCAATTTTGCTTAAAGTACATTATAAAAATTAATATTTAAACATGTGTGTTAAAAACCATGCAAAATACATGTATAACAAAAAGGAACATATGATGTACATCACTTTTGTCATTTGTTAGCTTATAAGATTAAACCCCATATGTTAAAAGACAATTTTTATATATTTAATTTAAATTAAAAATTTTCTATCTCCTTTGTTGGTTTTATGAATACTATATTATGAATACATATTATGATATATACAATTATAAAATATTATGAATACATATTTGTATTAAAATTTGAAAATTGTGCAAAAACATAAAAAATAAGACAACGAAAAAGAAACATATAGAGCAAAAAACTTTGAAAAAAACGAAAAAGAAACATATAGAGCAAAAAACTTTGAAAAATTGTAGAATATGGAAATCTTTTAATATTAAATTTTACAGGTGAAGATTTAAACTTCTTTGTATATATAAATGCAAGTTCAGTGGAATACTTCATCAAGACTTGACCAAATATTGAGCCTAAGGGCCTGTTCATATTTACTAAACTAAGCTGAACTGAACTGAACTGATTGGAGCTGAACTGAACTGAACTGAACTGATTGGAACTGAACTGAACTGAACTGAATTGAGCTGAAATAAATATTTTATGTGAGAGGGAAATTAAGAGCTGAACTGAACTGAATTGAACTGAACTGATTGGAACTGAACTGAACTGAACTGAACTGATTGGAGCTGAACTGAACTGAACTGAACTGAAATTAAGTAAATATGAACAGGCCCTAAATGGGTTTTGGTTGAAAAGTTTATGCCCACAACCGCTAATAGAGAAAACTTTTTAAGAAAGAGCATTTATTTTCATATAAGATTGGACTTTGGCTTAAAATTAGGTGAAATAAGAGGTTATTTTATGAAATGGTATCCATACACTATGATTCAATTTAGTTTATTAGATAGGTTTTTCACCTTTTTTAAACTTTACCAACAAACCTATAATTCTATACAATTTAAGCTAGATCAATTAATATAATGTACTACTCCAAGGTCCATTAGGGTGGACCATTTGACAATTAGAAAACAATAACATGCAAAGTTTAGATGGAATTAGATAGAACCTTCGTTTTCATTTCATATAATTTCAAGACTATAATTTATAATGTGCACAACTTGTTTTATAGGATCAATACCGACATTAGGATGGACCAATTCTTTCACAAGGTTGAAAAGTTTTTATGTTCTTTCTTTGATTGTAACATGCAAATTATTTTCTTTTTTCTTTTCTTCTTTTATTTCTGCAAAAAAACCATGACCACCAATACAATAGCTAACTTCAAAAGTATTTTGACGTAAGTGGAAAGTGTGTGGTCAATAGTGTCGAATCTCCCTTACTCCAATTGGGCAATTGGTGGTATCAATAATAGAAATTTATTTGTGCTCTATATGTGCCGACTATCTTCTTTTGGTAGTTGGAATTTTCATATTTTTTAAAACTCACTCCTTTTGTAGTTGGATACACTTTTTGTCTCTAGCCGACCTAAAGAGATAATTACTTTTCTTCTTTTATATTTACTTGCAAACTGCTTTAGTTCCATACTTCCATTGGTATTACATTCTTTAATGCATTTAATAGTGACTATTATAATATGTGTACTTTTAATACTTCATTCATTCTTACTTTCTCCCTTTCAAATTAGATGACACATTTTGATTTTGTGCACTATTCACATAACTTGTTTGACTTTGTTTAATGATTTTGTGCTGAGAAAAAGTATAGTTATGTGGGGTCTTGTTAGATTCGTTTCAATATCTATTTTTTAAATATCAAAATTTTAAAATTTTTGTTAATATGTAATATATGATATTTGTATTAGAAACTATGCATTGACAAACGTGCCTACAGAAATATGTATTATAATATAAATCGGAGAAAGTATAAAATAACCTAGGAGGAGTGTACAAGAATAATATTGCAACATAGGAGGAATCTACAAGCTAAGAATTTAGGTAGTGGAAAATGATAGAGAAAAGAACAATTACAAAGTTGTCCAAGGGATTGCATGATTTTTCTAATGTAACGAATATTAAAAAGTAATGAGTATTAAAATGTAACTACTTTTTTGCCCACGCGATTCCCCTTGGTCATTGTTTATATATAGAAAAAAATTATAATAAAATAAAGTGAAATATATTGGTTGTTTATTAAAAGAAATTTATCAATTGTTTACTTTTGCAAATAATCAAATATTATTGAACATCGAAATTCATAATTCCATATGCAATAACCTAGATTTAATACTTCGTCGTATTAGTTTATTTTATTTTTTAAAGGATTTTTATTCTTCAGTTGATAACAAAATATATATTAATGGTTAAAAGAAAAAAAAATTAAATTACTACGCATTTATGGGTTACCTATTTTACATATCTATAACCTATATGAATTATGAATGAGTAAAAGAAAAAAAATAATTTTATATTAAAATCAAATTATTTTTAAAATATACACATATAATAAGTTAACAATTAAAATTTTAGAATTTATGAACACAAATAACTCTTTTTAATTTAACTTTTTTTATCATAAAATATGTCATTGGAATGGTGGTTAAAATTTAATTTCAATGGTCATGATCAGTTTAAATATTAATACAGACAAATTATAATTTTTGGGGGGAAACATTGGTGATCGATATTAGTATGACATTATGCCACATCATTTGTCAACTGATGGTTGTCGAGATTACAATTCTTGCCATTGCATATTTCCAGGGGAGATGGGGGGCGGATTTGTTTTCCTAAAATGACTATGTTGCAATTTAGTGAAACTTCCAAAAGAGGTAAACGTTGAAAGATAAATACCCAAAGAGGTAAACATTAAAAGATAAATTTCAAAAGAGTTCAACGTTGAAAGATAAACACTCTAATAATCTAAATAGAGCTCACCCAATGTGTACTTCACTACTTGAATAGGTTAGGTCCCGTGCCATACACGACAATTTTTAATAACTATTTTATAATTAACAGTATATTTAATAATAGGAAAAATTGCAGAAAACCACCTTTTATAACACCTTTTTTGTAAAAAAACACCTTATAAAAATTTTCTTGTGAAAGCACACCTAAAATCATTTTTTTTTTTTTTTTTTTTTTGGCGAAGTAACACCTTAACTTGGTTTTCGATGTTTGACTTTGGTTTTCAGGCATTGACCCTCACGTGAGTTGTACGTGGTCCGGTCACTAGTACAAAACTAAGCTCAAGTAACACCCAGAAAGTGTTACATAAAGAAGTAAAAGTGTTATTATATACAGACAATATGTAACACTTTATTTGGTGATACTTTCGCCCATGTTCCCTAAGGTCTTATAATTATGTAACACTTTGGGTGACGTATGGTTATGTAACACTTTTTATATTATTAGTATCATTTTTAAAGTGTTACTTTTTATTCCTTATGTAACAATTACTTATCTTTAGTATCATTTTTCAATCATATAGTATCACTTTATCTAACATTATGTATCACTTTTTCGAACTACTGTAACACTTGGTTGATTATTATGTAACATTTCTCAATCACCTTTTGACATATAGTAGCACTTTATTCGACATTATGTATCACTATTGCAAACTGATATAACACCTTATTAATTAATAGGTAACATTTATTATAATTAGTATTATTATTATTTTAAAATATAAAAATAATATAAATATGTATAACAACTAAGAATGAGAAATTAATATATATGATAAACAACAATTTAGATAGAAATAATTTCATAATTCTTACAAAAAAACAAAATCCATAAAGACCTATTTTAATGTTTGGCCAAACAATATAATAATCCAAACACAAAGAAAATCAACTTTGATCTCTAGCTTAGAAAAAGTGAGGAAATAAGAAAAACTTCCAAATTTTAAGAAACAGTCAGCAATAGCAGTAAACAGCATCAATAACAGCGGATAGCAGCAACTAGCTAGCAGAACGGCAGCGGCAGTAACAGAAGCTACCAGAAGTAGTTTGTAGCACCAAACAACAGTAGCAGATAGCAATGGCAACAACCAGTTATAGCAGGTAGTAGTGGCAGCAACCAGTAATAGCAGATAGCAATGGCAGCAAACAGCAGAAGCAGGGGTCAGCAACAGACAACAGTAGCAGCTAAAAAAAAAACATTAGTGACAGTAAAACTCAGCAGCAAAATAGCAGTAGCAGCAAACTTTCTTGATTAATACGACCTTATGAACTTCTTATTTGTGAATATTTACTATGAACTGATACTTGATGGCTCCCATCCAGTAGGCCGTACCTATAGGTCAAACAAACTCCAGATAAGACACATATAAAACTATCATATTCATGGAATTATAAATCATCTTGTAATTAAGATAACTTTAGCACGTATTCGAAAAATCACAAACTAATGATTAACTATCTTTCAGCATGGAAACAAGCTTTGAATTAGAGCAGTACCAGGCTATATCATCATCACAATCTATATCAAAACCAGTTTTTGGCTACTGTCTATGCTAAATAACTAAGTTCTTCTGGGACTCAGATTCATACCTGTTTTCCTGTTCAGGATGTTCATAACAGGTCTTAACTGGTCGTGTTCAGTATATTTTATTCAAGTTGTATCACAAATGGTGTGCTCAGAAGACCAATAATTTAGCATGTCAGCTACAAATTTACTTTGCAAATGTGTTCCATAAAGTAAAAATTAACAAAAGCATAAATTGCACCTTATCAGAGTAACTACAAACAAATCACAATTCCCATATATACATGATCAATTCTTTTTTTCCACGCTGGTTTCAATTTAAGTTGAAAATTAAAAAATGATAGATAAAGATCAGACATGAGTAAAGAAATAGCACCTCACTGTAGATTCAAGTACCCGAGCACAAAAAGAGCACCAGACTGCACATAAAATAAAGTCTAGATTATAACTCTAAGTAGAAAGGGTATTGCAACAGTTAACTAAATGTAATTTGGGTCCTTATGAAAATAAGAATGACCCTCTGAATATTCAACAGCTCATGGGTATTCAACTACCACTATAACATCACCAAGAACGGGATTGTGATCCTTGCTACCCGCGAAGCTTGGAGTCAATGCTGTCAAAGAGACTCCACTATTTTGAGTTTCACACTTTTCATACACCTTACTTTCCAGTCATAATCTTCTGGATGTTCTCTAGATAATCGCGTCTTACATTCTTTCACTGTAGGTAGCACACATGTCCCTACAAATATATATAAGTATAGGAACCAAATTTGGTCCTTTTTTCCAACCTTGCAATAATTGAGATACCAACCGACTATAGAAAGGCCAGTCCAAGTGACGGTGAGAGTTGAAGGTCATGAATTCATAGACTCCAAGGCTCCTCTTTTGGAAGAATCAAATCCAATGTAATGACCAGCATTGAGTCAGACACAGGGTATTGTAGCTTAACTCAATTTCCTTACAAGATTATTAAAGAATACAAACTGCTTACGAATTGAAGACTAGCATAAGTTACCTTGTGAGTGAAAAACAAAAAATCGAAAGGAAACAAGAATTCACCCAGAAAACAACGGATATAGTGACAAAGCTCGAATGCTCGATAATGCCCTCATACAACATCCATGAACTAAAAAAAAGAAAAAAAAAATTTATCACTACATCAAACAAAAAGCCAAAAACACACACAAAATAAAATTCAGAATCAACAAACCAAAGTCGAAATACTGAATCAAGAACTTCCAAAAAAAAAAAAAAAAAAAATTAAGAAACAGCAAACCTATAGCGAATAATTATTCTCAATCCAATCAAAAAACAAATGCTATAATTCATACATTCTTGAAATTTCATGATTAAATAACGAAAAAATTAAAAATCCACCACAATAAAAAAAAAACCTGAAATTAAAAGCACAAATTCGATTGATATACGAGGAAATTCGATTGATATCTGATGAAATTGCCCATTATGATTGATATCTGATGAAATTGCATGAAGACGAATGATTTTCTGCTAAAATTTCGAATGAAATTGCGCAATACGATTGATTTAATGCTGAAACCTAAGAGATTATCGATGAATAGTTGCTATGGCCTGTTGCAAGCGAGGAGGAAATTAAACTTTGAGATATTAACTTCTTTTTTTTTTTTTTCTTAATTAAGCTGGTGGGTTTTTTAGCTTAACTTATTTCTTTTACCTTTGGCAGCTAATTGGCTTTTTTAATGAATTGATTTTCACCTTCTTTTTTTAATTGCAAGGTTTAATTATTTTCAAAAATTAAGGGCATATTCTCATTGACTGAAATGAGCTGAATTGAACTGAACTGAACTGAACTGAAATGAATATTTTATAAGAGAAGGAAATTAGGAGCTGAACTGAACTTAACATAACTGAACTGAACTTATTAGAACTGAATTGAATTGAACTGAAAATAATCGTATGAGAACAGACCCTAAAGTAACACCTATTAGTGTTGCCATAAAGTGTTACCTATTTTTAAAGTGTTACTATATAATGTTACCTGTGTTTAAAGTGTTACATTGAGTGTTACACTATCAAAATATGTTACCAAAGTGTTACTTATAAATCTAATAATTTTACATTTTAAAAAGTGTGCCCAAAACGTGTACATAAACTCAATTATGTACTAGTGGGTCAAAACCTCTCTTTCTTAATTTTTCCCCATTTTTCCTCCAATTGAACTTTCTCTCTCCTCTATTCTTCCAACCAAGCCTCAATCACTCTCAATTGAAGAAGAAAACTCCATTGTTGAGCTCAAATTGCTGCAATTAACCTAATTTCGAGGCTAGTAAGTTGTTTAATTAATGAAACTGCTTATTAATATTGTTAGGTTTTCAAAATTTCATAAATTAGGGTTTGTAATTGAAAATTTAGGTTACTATTGTGGAATTGATTTATGTCCACCAATGTTTTTATGATGAAATTAGCAGTAATTTCGAGGGGCCAATGTGTTTAGTATGCTTACCAATATGGTCTTTGATTCAATTTTTTTATTTTTTTTAATGTGCTTACAATATTGGGCTTCAATGGAGGAAGGGAGTGAGGAGGTGGGTGGGGTTTTTCGGTGGATGAGGGTGAATTAACCAGGCTGGAATTTATGAAAGTTTGAACAACTAATTTATGAAATTTTGAAAACCTGACAAATTAATAAGCAATTTCAATGATTAAACAACTTACTAGCCTCGAAATTAGGTTAATTGCAACAATTTATGCCCACCAATGTGTTTATGATGAAATTAGCAGTAATTTCAAGGGGCCAATGTGTTTAGTATGCCACCAATATGGTATGGTCTTTGATTAAATATTTTTTTTTATGTGCTTACAATATTGGGCTTCAATGGAGGAAGAGAGTGAGGAGGTGGGTGGGGTTTTTGGGTGGATGAGGGTGAATTAACCAGGCAGGAATTTTCATGGGAGTAGATTTATTGGGTAAGATGGTGTTGGTTAGGGTGGCAGTGAGGTGGTGGTGGCGGTGAGGTGGTGTTGGCGGGGGTGGCAGTAAGGTGGCGGTGAGATGGTGGTGGTGAGGGAAAGGGGAAAAATATAATGGAAGATGGTTTTATGAGATCACGTGACCCACACGTGCAAAGTTAACGCCGGAAAACCAAGTCAAACACCGAAAACCAGGTTAAGGTGTTATTTTGCAAAAAAAAAAATGGTTTTAGGTGTGCTTTCACAACAAAATTTTTATAAGGTGGTGTTTTTACAAAAATGAGTGTTATAATTTCCTTAATAATATCAACAATAAATAAGTCAAAGTTACTACTTCATATGAATTTATCATGAAAGAGTAAAGATGGCATTAGGCCAGGCCGACCCGAAACCCCACACGAAAAAAGTATGGCACGACACAAACACGAAAAAAGCATATGACACGGTATTATGCGTGTGGGCCGTGGACTTTATTTGGGAGAAGCACGATAAGGTATGGCATGATCGGGCGCAGGATGACAAAACATGCTAAAATCAATGCAATTTTTCTTAGGCACGCAAGCTCGACACGGCCCGGCACGATAGCACGTGGGCATGGGCCGTGAACGGGCCAACCTTTTGAAAACTTCAGCCTAACACGACACAAAACTTGTGGGTCGAGCCATGGGTCGGGCCGGCCTAACTAACCCCAAAGCACGTGGGCCGGGCACGAGGCACGACCCGCCACGACCTAGATCCATCTTTATTAAAGATATATATTGAAACTCATGGCAAGGATTCTAACCTTGCCATGTGTTGTCAATCTTGCCATGTGTTGCCACGTCACCTATTATTATTAATTACCAATGTTTCCTCATAAAAATTTATTATTTGTTAGCATTAATATTTGAACCCATAAGTTATAATATTATATTCATAAATTTTCGAAAAAATTTCTGTCGAAAATTTCTTTTAAAATAATAAAAAAAAACAAACCGCCTCAACTAACCCTAACCACCGCCACAATCCCCTACATCAGACCACCACCAGCACAAACAAACACCACCAGCACGAACGACCACCACTAGTCCCTAACCCTAAGCCCAGACCACTATCAATACGAACAACCAGGCCATTACCGAACCCAAACCTAGACCCACCTAACCAAACCCTGACCGAACCACCCCCAAATCCAGATCTACCCACCTAAAACACCTAAACCCTGACCGAATCCGCACTCAAACCCACCCACCTAATGACCCTCAACACGAAAGACTACCACCACCGAACCCAAACTCAAACGCACTTAACCCAAACTCTGACCGAACCTTCACCAAACCCAGATCTACCCACCTAAAACACCCAACCCTAACCGAACCCACACTCAAACCCACCCACCTAAAACCCTCAACACGAAAGACCACCACCACCACCACCACCGAACCCAAACTCAGATGCACCCACCTAACACACCCAAACCCTGACTGAACCGACACTCAAACCCACCCACCTAAAACCACCCAAAAATTAAATAAAAAAATCAAAAACAAAAATAAAAACATTAAAATGTACCTTAAAAATCAAAAAGCTTCGAAATTCATCTCGAACTTGGTTTAATAAGGCGAAATTCGACCATGAAAACCCTAGATCTAGCATTTTCATGGTCGAATTTGACCTTAAAAACCATTAATTTGTTTTAAAGCATCACCATAAACGACTTTAACCCATCATCAGAAAAGAGGAGAGGAGATAAGCATGAGAAAAAATCAGAGAAGAGGAGAAGAGAAGGGGCGTGAGAAGAGAAGGGGGAGGAGGAGAGGAAAGAGAAAGAGAAGATGAGAGGAAGAGAGGAGAGGAGAGAGAAGCTGAAGAGAGGCGGAGGAGAGAGAGAGAGAAATGTGAAATGAAAGGGGTAGGGGGGAGGGGCACTGTTTTAATTAGGGTTTTGGGTTTTGGGTTTTTTTTTTTTTTTTATAACTAAATTCCGTAGGAAAGGGGTTAAATTCCGTCGCAAACTTCCGACGGAATTAATTTCGGTTGGAAATTTTCGACATATTTTATATCTGTCGGAAAATATAACATTTTCGACGGATTTTCTGTCGGAAATGGTATATTTTCCGACGAATTAAAATTCCTAATTTGCGACGGATTTTCGACGAAAATAAAATCCATCGGAAATTTCGTACTTTCCGACGGATTTTTGTGTCTGTCGGAACGGTTCTATCGAAAATGGCTTGTTTTCTAATAGTGATATGACACATCTTATATGATAATAAAGTTGTATTAAAAAGAGTTATTTGTGTTCATAAATTATAAAATTATAATTGTGAACTCATAAGTAGGTATTTTAACAATAACATTTTTTTTTGAAGAAATCGTATGATTACAAATTTATTTTCGTTTCTTTTAGTTACTCAACCATAATGCATATAGGTGTTAATTAAAATATGTAACCCAATGATAGGCGGTCGCACACCTAACAAAAATAATAAAAGCCTAACTATCCTCCTAATATGTAGTAGAGTAAGTCAAGGTCGATCCTATAGAGAAGGTAGTATCAATATTGGGTTGCTATGAATTATAACTAGGTGAGTCAATCAAAATAGGGTTGAAAATATTATACTACTAAAGCAAGAAAATCAAATAATAAAAACATCTAGAATTAAGTATCACCACTAGCATAATCAATATAAGACAAATTCCTACCCCAACCAATTAATTATATGTTCACAAGGAAAAGGTACACCCTTTAAAATACCAAAGATCTCTTCCGATCCGAGTTGTCAATGGCTTTCCTAATTAACAATCAAACCTACTTCCGTGGAATCATGCAAATTAAAGACATTAAGTACGGCACCCTAACTTCCTAATAATCCGTTCTACCTACTTCCGTGGAGAATTTCATACCCTTAATTGATCTTTTAGAATTCGTCAAAACCCAACTCCCGTTGTGATCAAGACAATGGAATAATAACAATACCAATTATCCCTAATCTAGTATTGGAATAAACACAATCAATAAAGCATGAACAATATAACAATTAATTGAGAATTTAAAAGAATAAATCAAGTATTAATCATATTAGGGTTCAACTTAAATCTTGAAAATAAGACTAGAAATACATAATAAAATAATAGAGAATTAAGCAAAGAAGAAAATTATTAAAGAACAACTAACTAGCTTTTCTATATGGGGTTGCTGCTCCTAGTTATATATCATGCGGCTCCTCCAATACTATCCCTAATAACTAGTTATATATTAGCGGCAAATATAAGTTTATCTGCTAGATAAACGAATTTTCGTTAATCTGGTGGCATTTCTGTAAATATATTGAAAAAACGTGGTCATTTTTTCAATACTTTAGGTGAGCTGTCAATTACTGTTTGCAACTTTCATTTACTTTTTAGTGAGGAAATTATACATGTACCCCACAACTAGTACATGAAAAGACGCATATACCCCTCCAATGGTACTTGAAAAGACGATTATACACCACATAAATAAATTTTTTTTATCTGGAGAATTAACTGGGCACAGCTCATATATTAGCAAGAGCCAAAGGTAATATTGGAGTAGTTGAATACAATTAAAACTCCCGAAAATTCAGCCCATACAAGCCCAATTTCATGTACAAAGTACCAATCACGAGCAGACCAAAACCTGGTTACGGCGCACCTCTACTAGCCACAAGTGTGCTGTGGAGTAGGCTGCCACCTACTGGCCACAGGCGTGCTGTGGAGTAGGCTGCCACACTACTCACTGGCCACAGGCGTGCTGTGGAGTAGGCTGCCACACTACTCTTCTTCTTCTTTTTATAATGTGCTTCCGCGGGTAGGCTGTGGAGAAAGTCATATGCCACACTCGGTTGTGGAGTAGGTTGTCCTTATGTAGTTTCCTTCTCTTTGTCATATTAAAACATCTCCAATACATAGCTCAACTCACACAATGGCTTATTCCTACAAAACAAAGAAAATATCCCGAGGAGAGCAATATTGAAATATATAATAAAATGATGCTCAAATAAGCAATTGTAAGAAGAAAGCACGACCAATATCATATAAATATGGCATATAAAACGTGTATATTATCGTATTATCACCTAAAAATGCATAACAATTTTACAAGTTTTTTCTTTTTACCACAAAATTTATTTACTCGAAGAATTTATTATAACAGCTGATTAATAAAAAAAAATCCATTAAACAATTAAAACAAACTGATACAATATAACATTTAGATTATTGAATATTAATTCAATAATGAATTTTGATGTTCAATTATATTTACAAAATTTAAAAATTGATATTATTTTTATAAAACCACCAATATATTTCTTTTTATTTTGTTACAATTTTTAATATACAAAATGACCTGGGGCATCGCTTGGGCCAAAAACTAGTTAGATACTTTAATATATATATATATATATATATATATATATATATATATATATATATATATATATATATATATATATATTTCACCAACAAATTTATATCATTTCTTCTTGTAAACCAAATGAATATTTAAAAACTATGTATTTATCTAGCAAATAGATTTCTTTTTTACGCACTATTAATTCGTTACCTCTTGCATAGTATTTTTTTCTTAATAATCAACCGGCGTAAAATATTTTTTCCTTATCTTTCCTGGAAAGATTTTCATAAATAATTAGATCAAAAATCAAAAGTATGCCACAAATTATGTTAAGAATTTGAATATTTTTTTTTACTCAATAAAGTTATGGTATTAATATATATTGTGGAAGGATATATTAAATATTTTAAATGTGCTATTTATGCATAAGATTTAATTTGTTTCCTAAATAGATTTTTAAAAAAAAACAAAAAGACACACCAGAAAATGACACGTGCCAATGTTGGTGTGTCTTTTATTAGTATATTATTATTATTATTATTATGGATTGATTGATTATTGATTTGTCTCCGATTAACCAAACATTAGCAACTGACGAAAACTTGAATTAGTCAATTGCCACCTCACCAAATGTTTACGTGCTTTAATAAACTTACTATGGTAGAATTAAGGGGTAAGGTATTTGTTTTTTTTTTTTTTTATTTTTGAAACAAATCAATTCATTAATAAAAAGTCATATGTCATCTATAATTGAAATCTAAATTAACAAATACATAAAATTAAATCAAATTAGGGTTTCTTTCATCAAAGCTACGATCGTTGAAAAGATCTTGAACTGTGTTACATCTCTCGCACACATCACTGGAATATACAACCTTTTCGAAGAGACGGTCTAACAATTTGTTGTAGCCGTAAAGATGATTTTCATTTGATTCGCTTGAACACATTTGAAAATTTGACAACCGTTACGATCCCGAAGAAATCTTTACCAATGAACTGACAATAGGGCAAAAAATGATTACCTTTTTTATAAACTCTAACACGCAAACAAACATTAAACATAAACAAACAAATAAAGCAACAAACACAAACGACTCCACCATAGGGAGACGGACGAATATCTACACTACTTGTGTGGATTTATTGAAACCTAAATTGCAAAACTAAATAAAATTAAGGGAAAAGGGTCAAAAATAGTCTAATTTTCAAAGAAATTAGACTATTTTCGGCCTAAACGACCAAGATTTTAGAGAAATCCTAGAAGAGAGAGGAGAGAAGAGGAGAGGAGAGGCGAGAGATCCTCAAGCACTGACTATAACAAAAGGATTAGTAAGGTATTTGTTTGATTGATAGGAATTTATTTCTTATAGGCAATTGCCTTCTATTGACTTTAACTTTCACATTAAATTCTGTTATTGCCAAGGCAAAAAAAATCACTCCCAAATTATATACCTGCTACTCATAATTGTTGAGAATTGCATCTCACACTTATTAATTCAATCAAATACTGTATTCTATTTAATAATCTTTTATGCCGATAACAACTAAGGGCCTGTTCTCATTGACTGAACTGAGTTGAACTGAATTGAACTGAACTGAATATTTTATGAGAGAAGGAAATTAGGAACTGAACTGAATTGAACTAAAAATAAGTTGAAGAGAACAGACCCTAAATTGCTTGAGTCCCGCATATACCAAATCATGAGTACGATCATGATTTAAAATCTACCTTCATCTTATCATTTTTTTAGTCCTACTTAGGGCCTGTTCAGCTTTCAGTTCAGTTCAGCTTCAATCAGTTCAGTTTAGTTCAGTTCAGCTCTAATTAGTTCAGTTCAGTTTAGCTCCTGATTTCTATCTCTCATAAAATATTCATTTCAGCTCAATTCAGTTTAGTTCAACTCTAATCAGTTCCGTTCAGTTCAGTTCAGTTCAGTTCAACTCCAATCAGTTCAGTTCAGCTCAGTTCATTAAATGTGAACAGACCCTTATTGGATTCGTTTTTGTTTTTTTTTACTAGATTAGGTCCCGTGCCACCCACGGTAATTCGACTATATTTTAACAATAAAAGAAAAAAAATTGTATTAAAAATAACATAGATAAAATACAAGTATAACATATTTTATCTTCTATTTTGCATATATAATGAAATGAAAATGAAATAAAAAAAAATTGTATTAAAAATAACATAGATAAATACAAGTATAATATATTTTATCTTCTTATTTTGCATATATAATGAAATGAAAATGAAATATAACAAAAGATTCAATTAGACAAATGAGTACATTAAAACTACATGTTAGATGACCATATAAGTGTTTTAAAAATTTAATGATAAATTAGTATCAATTTTCTTTTTATTAATTAATAAGTTTTAAAAATTATGTATTACATACACCTAATGTGCAGGAATAATAACTCCAATTTAATGATATTTGGTCAATTTTTTTCAACAACAACAATCATAATACAGTGTAGTAAATTAATTGTGTAGTATGAATTTATGATTTAATATATTCATCATTTTAAATATTATTACTTTATTCAAAATATATTAATTATTTGAAGAAATAAAATATGATGTATTAGAGATAAGGGATATAGATGAATATCAATAACTATATACTAAAAGATACACCAACAATGACATGTGTCATTTTCTAGTACATCATTAGTTTTTTTTTTTTTTTTTTTTAGAAAATATTTTGGATTTAAATCTTATATAATACGAGTACATAAATAAAGAATAACAAATTTATACATATATAAAAGATTATAAAAGATTTGACGTATATTCCCATAACATATTGTCAACTATATAAACATAAGTAAAAAAATAAATTAGATTTTTTTATAGAATTCGTGTCAAATATTACAACAAGTATTCTAATTTTTTTTATTGCTTTTATTTAATTATATATTAGAAGATCCAAGAAAATAATTCAAATATCAAATATTAAAAAATTACTTAAAATAAAAGATTTGATGTATCCTTCCTCAAAAAAAATTAACAACTTTAAATTTAAGCAAAAAAAAAAAGTTTCTTAACATAATTTTTAATGTCCTACATTTTAAGAAATTCATTTGGTTAATAAATTATACCAATGCAATTTGTTAGTGAAATCAAATTTATACAAAAATATATGCATATTAACAAATGCGTATATTAAAATCATGTCTTGTCAATGGCCAATTATCACCTTTTATATGCACCCGAATGCACATATAGAGGTATGTGTAGCCAAAAGTAATTTTAAAGAAAATATATTGGATAACAGGCTCTTTCATAAATTTAGCACAATATTTTAGACAAATTTTAATTTTATTAACTAAATGTAGTGTTAATATGAAACAATTATTAAAAATTACCGTGCATGACACGGGACCTAACCTAGTTTAATATGATACATTGTCCTATTAATAAAAGATATGAGAAATAAAGTGATAGCTATAAAGGAAAATATATGTTATAAAAGATACGTATTTAAGATTTGGAATAATATTGTACTAAAATTCTAAAAGAAGATTCTAGTAAAAAAGGAAAGGGGTGTTTTTGGAGGGAAAAAACTACATCAGGATTTGACATGTGTCATTCCTGGTGTCTGTTTTAGTATTATGTTATTGATTTTTGATTGATTAGCAATAATCTGCTAAAGATGCAATTGTATGTTTGTCTACCTAAAAACTAAACCAGTTTTTAAGAAAGCCCAGCAGCTAAATTTTACGAGTCTGAATATAGAAGTATCCCACGTTACTATACAAGCACAGTGGTATTTAAAATTAAAAAAAAAAAAAGAAAAATCATTGATGTAATTTTCTTACTTCAAAAAAGTAAAAGTGAAATTGTTTCAATGGCAAATCATCAATCAATAACTATATACTAAAAGACACACCAACAATGACACGTGTTAATTTCTAGTGTGTCTTTAGTATTTTTTTTAATTAATTAGAAAATTTTATTTAAGGAATTTATTTAAAAGAGAAGTTTTTTTTTGTCAAGCAAATAAACAAGCAATAATATTTACCTTTATTTTGTTATTACACAATTAAGTACGGATTAATAAGGAAATAAATGATCTTTTTACAAAAGATGTAATTATGGTGGAATCTAGGTTATTCTACAAAGATATTGACTTTTTATTTTGTATGCCATAAATTAATTTATAGAAAGAAAATATGGAGTAATTAAAATAGTCGTGCATGGCACGGGATTTAATCTAATTAAA
The DNA here is from genome assembly GCF_948465745.1 of Chenopodium album. Lineage (NCBI taxonomy): Eukaryota > Viridiplantae > Streptophyta > Magnoliopsida > Caryophyllales > Amaranthaceae > Chenopodium > Chenopodium album. The sequence continues at coordinate 49,984,060 of NC_137843.1, forward strand.
TTTAATAGTAAAGCTAGAAAATCTGTAAGTATTATAACAACATAAAAATACCTTTACTAATTGTCAACTACAAAGTACAACCTAATCAAGGGCTTGATAAAGAAATAAAATCAATTAATAAACAAGCAACCTAATCAAGGGCTCGATAAAGAAATAAAATCAATTAATAAACAAGTTTGGAGGTAGCTAATACCTGTAAATTAATAAAGCTTTGATAATGGTGTCTCTCCCAATAAAATGTTAAATTAGTGATTGTATGAGGATTATATTGATGAGTATATGGCGGTGAATACTATAATTAGTGGTAGATTTTGACGAGAATACTTAGTAGCTGGAGTTGGAAAGATTTTAGTTGCGATATTTAGCTACTAATAATATAGGCAACAAAAGATTTCAAAATATTTGATTGACTTAATAAGTTTGACCTATTTAGATTTTCAAATATTACGACCAATGAGTTGATAATTTGCCTTAAAAGTGATTTTTTTTTGCTTTGACAAGCTTGGTAATTTAATTGCTACATATTTTACTTATTATAGTCAACCAAACAAACCCCCCGTTTTTATATTCCCAATATTTTTTTATTATTCGTTTTTTTTTCCAATCAAACAAGGCCTAAGTAGATTACACGAGAGGGAGTAGATCTGGTTGAGTTCTGCTTGTGCGATAGTAGTGATGTTATGTGGAGTCACTACTATTTTTTTTTATTTTGCTATAATATTGGTTGTATCCCTTTATTTTCCCCCTCCAAAGGGAACATGATACCTTTCTGGTTTATCAGTTGGTATTTGCCAGCTATGTGTTTTCGAATTATTTCTAATTAATGATTAAAGTTCCTTTTCTTCTAAAAAATAAAATAGATTTTTAATATATGTATGTAGATACAGATACTAGAAAAGCCCTTCAATCAATAGAAACAAAAATGCTCTCTATGAAAAACCCTAAGGAAAACCCCAATGGCAACCATGGTATCCCTTCCTCAACTGAGGAGCGAGATCAGTTTGATCGCTCGAATAAGAAACCAAAGAGTAAGATCAACCATGTGATCTTTGGTGCAAGGAGCTCTCAAGATGAAGAAATGGCTGATGCAACTGCAAGGGATAATGCTAAGTCCCCTGTATTACAGAGGGAACAAGTTCCGTTGGTTTTCTCCAATCAACAGGGAGTGCCTTCTTTCCGTGATATGATTAGATCAGGTCATGCAAACTCACCGCATCAAGAATTTGGTGAATTACTGGATGACGAGGATGAAGCAGATATTTCTGAGGATGAAGAGGATATTCCGGACGATATCTTAAATGATGATAGGTGCCCTGTCATTAAGCTTACCAAGGAAGAAAAGAAATGTCAGAGACAACCTTGGAAAACTTCACTGATAATCAAGATGTTTAGTGGGAAGTTAGGCTACATGGGATTAATGAGACGACTAAAGAAAAAATGGAATATCAAGGGTGAACTCGCACTGACAGACATTGGTTGTAACTATTTTATTGCTAGATTCACGAACAAGGCAGATTACAATTATGTACTCACCCAAGGTCCTTGGCTCCTTGATGATAACTACTTGACAATTAGGAAATGGGTGCCTAATTTTGTTCCAGATGATGCCCCAATTAAAGTTCTCACTGCTTGGGTTCGTATCCCAAACCTCCCTGTGGAATACTTTGATATCAGTTTTTTAAATAAAATTGGGGAAAAAATTGGAAAGGTTATTCGAGTAGATAAAACCACTGCTCAAGCTGAACGAGGCCAATTCACTAGGCTAAGTGTTGAGATTGATTTATCAAAGCCTTTATTGTCTAAATTTTGGCTAAAGGGTCGAATTTGGAGAGTGCAGTATGAGGGAATTAGAATAGTTTGCTTCAAGTGTGGCAAGCTTGGTCATGTGGCTGACGATTGTAATCTTGAACCAGAGAATGTTAGGCAATCTGCTATGGTGGTTCATGATAACCCTTTACATAATCAAGTTCCTAGACCAGAAGAGCAGGAGGATTTTGGATCATGGATGCTAGTGAAAAAACCTGGTAGACAGAGGACTGCTAAACAGGACAAGAATGCAGGGGCAGGGAAAACTGCCATTGGTGGTGCTAAGGTGGCAGGGAATATTCCAGTGGTGGCTAACAACTTCAGAGTGCATACAGGAAAGGATAAATCTGTCGTAATTCTAGGAGAAAATAATGGGAGTGGTTCAAGATTTAATATTCTGGAAAATCAAGAGAGTGATTTTGGGAATAATATGGTAGAGATAAACAAGGAATTGGAAGATAATATTTTCCAAGATAAAGATGGGATGGATTATAGCACGGTTAATTTGGGGGAAAAATCTCAGCAAGATAAAAATTCTGAGTTGTTTCCTTCTGTTTTTAATTTAAGTGATTTAAGTGCACACCATACAAAATCAAAAAAGATTCCCTTAAAATCTTATCAGGAAAAGAGGAAAATATTTCCTTCGAACCAAAGCACCCCACTTAAGGAAGTTTCTGCCAATATTTCTTCTCATGATTCTCATGTTTCCAAAACCGTAGCAACGTCCAAGCAAGGTAAAGAGAACTCGATTATTGACTTAGAAGCTAATACTGAAGCACCTCCCCAAGCTATTGAAGAAATCACACAAGCACTTGAGAAGCAAATTCATGATGCCAATGACTCTTCAAATGCCATCACTCATGTCTTATCCTCCCTACCCAATCACCTTGAATGTTCCCCCGAAGAAGACCCTATGTGTGGGGTTGCCAATGGAGCAACCTTACCTAACGATCATGAACCCCCTGGTGCACATAATGGAGGTTCATATGGACTCTTTGTTACCACCTGTCTCGATTCCTCCGGATCTGGTGGTGACAGTGAGTCCACCAATTGAAGTTCAGCGCCTGCTGAGATTGCTAAGCCATGCTTATTTGACTACCTTATCTTCAATCCTAGTTTCCATGGAAGATAGATTACCTAACTTAGCAACTGATACTCTGCCTATTACTTGTATGATATGGAACGTGCAAGGGGAAGGCAATTCGAATTTTACCTCTGCTTTGAAAGAGGTTGTAAGATTAAATCAACCCAATGTTCTAGCCTTAGTCGAGACACATATGGGAGGAGAACAAGCACTCAAAATAGCAGCTATTTTGGGTTATAATGGTCATGAAAGAGTGGATGCTATGGGATTTAGCGGTGGTATTTGGGTTTATTGGAAACCCGAATTTGTGACTGTTAACCCGATCATAAAACACAATCAGCATATTACCATGGAGATCACTCGTGTTGAAGCAGTTCCTTGGTATTTTTCTGCTATTTATGCAAGTCCAGACCCCTTGAAAAGGAAAGACTTGTGGGAGGAATTGAAAAATTTTGCAGCCACACATAATAAGCCTTGGTTATTGGCTGGTGACTTTAATGACACGAGATTTCCCTCTGAACGTAATAAGTCTTGTCATGAAACCAATCGTCGTTCTGCATTGTTTAATAATTGGGTTGAAGATATGGAACTTCTTGAGGTTGAATTTGCAGGAGCAGCACATACTTGGGCCCAGGGGAAGACTCTTGAAACTCGACAAAGTGCTCGTTTAGATCGAGCTCTATGTAATGATGAGTGGGCTATGCGTTTTGAACAAGCTTCGATGAAGCACCTCCCTGCTGTACAATCTGATCACTGTCCCATCTTTGTTTCACCAAATGGTTTTGCTCCCTTACAATCCATTCACAGACCCTTTCGCTTTCAAGCTACTTGGATGACTCATGAGAATTTCAAGGACTTTGTAGAACAAAATTAGGATGCACAAGGTGATTTAATGAACTCTCTGTCTAAATTGTCCTCTGATTTGCAAGTGTGGAATAGAGATGTTTTTGGTAACATTTTCAAGCAAAAAAGATTGCTCTTGGCTCGAATAGCAGGAATACAGAAGAAATTGACCGAAAAAATTGATAGAGGTCTTTTAAAATTGGAGGCAAGGTTAAGAAGAGAACTTGATGAAGTACTTGAAAGGGAGGAAATTCTTTGGTATCAAAAATCAAGGATTGAATGGCTCAAACATGGGGATCGTAACACAAGCTTCTTTCATCTAAGAACAATTGTGCGTCGATGGAAAAATAAAATTGTTGCCATCAAGGGAGAGAATGATCACTGGATTCAAGACAAAGAAGAAATCAAGAACCACATAGTGAATTATTTTTCGAATTTATTTACAGAGGAGGGTGAACCTGATTTTTTCGATGTTCCTCAAGATGTGTTCCCGGAGCTTTCCACGGCTGATTGGAGTGGTTTGGTTAGGCCATATTCAAAAGTGGAGGTTGAATCTATAATCAAGGAGATGGGGGCGTTGAAAGCACCGGGACCGGATGGCTTTCAAGCCTTATTCTATCAAAAGAATTGGGAAATTATTGCGGATACAGTGTATCGAACCATTATGCCTATCTTGGAGGAAAAGGGGCTGCCTGATCATCTCAATGACACTTTTATAGCTCTAATTCCTAAGCTTGAGAAACCAGAGCTTGCATCTCAATTCCGGCCTATTGGATTATGTAATGTTGCTTACAAAGTGATCACCAAGGTTATAGTCAATCGTCTCAAACCGGTTCTTCCCCACTTGATTTCTAATACTCAATCAAGCTTTGTACCGGGTAGACAAATCACGGACAATATTATCATAGTCCAAGAGGTTATTCATACCATGAGAAGAAAGCAAGGTGCGAAAGGTTATATGGCCATCAAGATTGATTTCGAAAAAGCTTATGATAGACTACGTTGGTCTTTCATTAGAGATACGATGGTGCAAATGAATCTTCCAATTTTTATGATTGAGCTTATAATGGAATGTGTGACTTCGGCTTCCTTGCAAGTTCTTTGGAATGGGGAACCATCTCAAAGTTTTAAGCCTAGTCGTGGAATTCGCCAAGGAGACCCCCTCTCCCCTTACTTGTTTGTTATGTGTATGGAACGTTTCTTTCAAGTCATTCAAGAGGCTATTGTTCAAAATAGATGGAAGCCTATTCGTGCAAGTAGGGATGGTCCTTCCTTATCTAACCTCTTTTTTGCTGATGATATTATATTATTTGCGGAAGCAAGTGTTGAGCAAGCCGAAGTGTTACATGATTGTCTTGATCGTTTTTGCAAGGCCTCGGGACAAAAAGTGAGTTTTGCTAAATCAAGAGTATATTTCTCGGCTAATGTGGGCAGTGAGGAGCAAACTCAAATTAGCAGTGCGTTGAATATGGAGGTTACTCAAGATTTTGGTATGTACCTTGGCATGCCAACGTTGACTAGTAGAGTGACTAAAGAGACCTTTAATCACTTGTGTGAAAAAATCGATCGTAGACTTGCGGGGTGGAAGACTAAGTATCTCTCTCTGGCTGGAAGGATCACTTTGGCTAAGTCTACCATTTCTACAATTGCTTTTTACTCTATGCAAACTGCAAAGATACCCCGAACTACATGTGAAGCAATCGACAAGAAAACTAGAAAGTTCATATGGGGAGGCCATGAGGAGAAAAGAGGGGTCCATCTGCTGTCTTGGGAGATGCTGCAACAACCAAAGAGTCAAGGAGGAGTTGGAGTATATTCAGCAAAGCAAGCAAATGCAGCGTTCCTCACGAAGCTCGGATGGAGAATGCTTACTGAGCCAAATGCTCTTTGGGCAAGGGTCTTGAGAGAAAAGTACTGCAAGGGGAGATGTGATGTAGACATGTTCGATCCTAAGGCTAGAAGTTCTAATGTTTGGAGTGGTATCTCTGAAAATGCAAATACTTTGGGGAAGGGAGTGCAGGTTGCTGTAGGAAATGGTGAGAGGACTCTCTTTTGGGATCATTTATGGTGCCCAGATGAACCTTTGAGTAACTTAGTTACACAGCCTTTACCCATGGAGTTAGCAGCTGCGACAATTGGTGAAATGTGGGAGGTTGATGTAGGTTGGAGGTGGGCTATTTTTGCTCCTTTTCTGCCTGAAAATGTGCTGAAGATTATTCAAAGCCATGAGCTTCGAATTGACCCAGCAGCTGAAGACCTTGTCTACTGGAAGGACAGTACTCATGGTAAATTTACTATCAAGTCAGTGCTTAATATTTTGTGCCATGATACTGATGTCATTGATGATGATTGTTGGAATACAATATGGAAAGCTCCAATTCAGCAAAGAATTCAGGAAAGAATTCGGCGTTATGTCCTTTAATTTGGCCAAATAGGCAATCATTGTTTGTTCTCTAGCCTCGTACTCCCCACTAAACTGGCTTGACACTACCTACAAGTCCGTTGACAACTTAATTCGCTTTGCGTCGGCAGCTATGCACAATTGTACTCCCGCCACGGCTGCCTCATACTCAGCCTCATTGTTAGAGGCTTTGAATTTGAATTTGATGGCGTATTCAAACACATCTCCCTGTGGGGAAACCATAATTATACCGGCCCCTGAACTTGTTGACGCTGTAGAGCCGTCAGAAACCTTCCATAACTCGACTTCTTCTTCTTCTTCAGTGTAGGAGGTTTCAACGATGAAATCGAACAAGGCTTGAGCTTTTATTGACACTCTCGGCTTATAAGTTATTACATACTCCGATAACTCTATCGCCCATTTAAACAAGCGCCCAGAGGTTTCCATCTTTTGTAGAGATTTTTCTAACGGCTGATTCGTTAGGATTTCAATAGTGTGTGCATCAAAGTAAGGCCATAACTTTCGTGCAGCTATAACCACCGCATACGCGATTTTCTCTACCAGGGGATACCGTCTTTCCGCAGCATTTAAGACATGGCTCACGAAATAAATGGGCATTTGGACCTTCTTCCGCTCTACTAACAATACGGCTGCTACCCTTTTTAGGGATGCCGAGATATACAATTGCAGGCTTTCTCCCTGTTCTGGCCTCGCTATTGTTGGTAAGGACCTTAAATGGTTCTTCACCACCTCTAGTTCTTTTTCTTGTTCCTTTCCCAAAACAAACGTCTTGTTTTTTTGTAATACCACAAAGAACGGCAAGGCCTTATCAGCTGAATTGCTGATAAACCTTGTCAGCGCTGCCATGCGACCGGTAAGTTTCTGTATGTCCTTTATTGATTTTGGCAGTGGTAGACTAAGGGTTTCAAAGGTTTCCCTTAGATCCGCGACGTGATCTGCGACCAGTCGGCTTTTTACAATCGAGTCATCGACATACACTTCTATGTTCCGGTACCGTAAATCCGTAAGGGTAGGTAAAGGTTTACAGTCCAATTCATCTCCTGCACAGTCAGCACAAATTAGCTAACCCGGGGGTTATCCGGGAATAACCGCTCTGATGCTAAAGTTAGCAATTTGATGAGAAGAATAAATGAGAAAGTAAGAAAATATTTCTAGAGAGAGAAAAAGATTGTACCTTATAATGAAAATATGCTTGGGTATTTATAGGAAGATAACCAAGCTGGTGCCACCTATCAGCATAGGTGGCAGACCGACCTTGTAGGCAGCAGGTGCCTACGTGGCCTTAAGCAGCTCACCACGTGGCCGAGAAAAGGGTCGACATGGGTGTTAGGCCGGCATGCTAATCAAGACATGATTAGCTGTGTACTGTAACTTAATGACTAATCCTTAACGGTGTCGGCACTATCTCGTACAAGTATAGTGATGCTACAATCAATTCAAGCCACTATTAAAGTGGCTGTGACAGAACACGAACAACTAGCCTCAATGAATTGTGATCCTCTAAGATAGTTTCACCCCACCTGAGATAGACCCACCTTACCCACCAGGGTTCTACAGAACAATCCTAGAAGATCAAGGGAATCACGATTTCATGAATTATCTTCTCATAGTGGCACATGCCACAAAGGTACAAAGACAGTAGAAATGGACCGATGTCTAGAAATTTTCAACTACTACAAATTTTTTAGGAGGATAAGATTTCCACCTTTGTTAGTTGTATGCATTTGACAAAATTTTCCCAAAATTATACTCTATGTTTTATTTTACTTGACCTAGATTGAAATTTGCATTATTTATAAACTCACTTTCGATTATATTTTGTTATTTATACGTAAGAGAAAACATAGTTATATGGGATCTTGATTAATTTAATTCGTCTCTATAAATTCTATCATAATATCTATGTTATAAGTTTTACTTATTAGGAATTAAAGATATTGAACCTTAGATTTATGCATTGGCAAATGTGTTATGAACTAGTAAATGAAACTAGTCATTAAAATAAATGGACGAAATAAACTAGAGAATCATACTTCCTCCGATTTCTGAACTTCTACTCATTTTTTATTTATTTAAGTTTTACTCATTTTAACCTTATTCTATTTAGGAAAAATTGCCAAAAAAATACAACCTTTGGATAATTTTGTAATAATACAACCTTTAGGGGGTGTTACTTTTAAATAAGACTAAATTGAATTTTCGGTGAATTTTGAGGTTAGGAAAGGGAAGGGGATGAGGTTTTGGTGGTGGAGATGGGGAAAAGGGGAATATCCCCTCCCCTTCTCCCACCTCAAACTCTACCGAAAATTCGATTTTGTCTTGTTTAAAAGTAACACCCCCTAAAGGTTATATTACTATAAAATAATCCAAAAGTTGTATTATTAAAAAAGAATTGGCCAAAAGTTGTATTATTTTTGACAATTTTTCCTTCCTTTTATGCATGACTATCTTTTACTCATTTTAATTTTATCATACTACAAATTCCAACACACGTGATATGTCAGGTATGGCTAGCGCTTATAGAAGAAATTTACCAATGACCTCTATGCTCTATGCCTGTTTGCATAATACTCCCTCCTTTTTTTTTATTTGCATCACTTTCCTTTTATGGGTGTTTTTTTTTATAAATGCATTACTTCTATATTTGGTAATTTTATACTATATTTTATAATTCCTTTCTCTTATTTTAAACCCCACTCAAATTATTTTATCATTTCTCTCTCTTCCATGGTCCCCCACTTAAATAACAAAAATATCTATCTTCTCTCACATACCTTCTCTTTCATGGTCACCATCTTACTTTTACTATAATAATTTATTCGCCTACTCACAATATTTTATTACTCTTCTAAAACTTTGTGCATTCTCAAGTAATGCAAATTAAAAAAATAAAAAAAACGGAGGGTGTATTTTATTAAAACTATTTTCATATAGACAATAAATATATTGGATGTTGTCTAGTTGTACAATGTTTATAGCTTTAGTTGAGTTATTTGATTTAGTGATTGAATGATAAAAAGATATTGAGTTCGATCTAGAAATATAAATGTATAATAAATTCTAAATAGGAATATTAAACAAATAGAAATTGAAAGGGTAAAAGATTGCTTTAAGTAGTGAATTAAACATAACATTTTAAATCAATTTAAGGAATTGAAGAGACAAATTTAAAGCTTTCGAAATCAAATGGTGGCGAAATGTAAAAAGAACATTTTGTAGGGATATAAATGTCTATACACTATTTATAAGAGTTTTGCCAAACTTTTTTATAAGGCATTGATTAGGGGTGAAAGTAATTCGGTTTAAAACCAAACCGAACCAAAAATCAAACTAAATAAGTAATACGGTTCGGTTTCTTTTTTAATATGGTGCGGTTTGGTTTTGAAAAATAAAAAAATATGATTTGCGGTTTGGTTTCGGTTTAAGTTTAGAAAAATCAAAAACCGAACTACAAACCAAAATTTAGGATTCCTAATTACCTAGAATCTAATCCCCTTCATATATAAGGAAAAAAAAAAAAAAAGAAAACCTAAACTCTTGCGCTATCATTAGGACTTGTTATTTGTTAATAGCCTAATGTATATCTTTTGTTTGCTTTACTTTTGGAAAACTAAAATAAACCAAGCCCAAAAACAGGTTTTGAAAATTATGCCCAAATTGTTTTTTACAAATCAAAGCCAAGAACACTAGGTCCAAAAATTGTTAAAAAAAAAAAAAAAAAAAAAGGAATTAAATGTGGTGTGGTTTGGTTAATTGGTTTGGACCGAATAATAATATGGTGCGATGCGGTTTGAAAAATCCCAAACCGAATTTATATGGTTTGATTTTGGTTTGGGCTTAAAACCACACTTTAAACCGAACTTCATCCCTAGCAGGGATTTAACTCACTTTGAAGAACTCAACAAAAGCGGATTGCATAGACTTTATTTTTAATTTTTTTAAAAGTGAGATGAAAGTAGAGCGGAATGTAAGGAAATCCCCCACTCCCAAGCATGTTTAGTTGTTGGGGCTCGAACTTGTGATCTCAAAATCACAAGGTGAGTTCCTCACCAACTCTACCAAGCATACATGGTTGGATTGCATAATAGACTTTGGTCCTGTTTAGCAAAAGTAGCGGTAGCAGGTAACTTTTAGCAGTTGAGTAGCGGGTAACTGTTAAAGTAGCGAGTAGCTGTCAATTAGTAGTAGTTAGATATTAGCTGTCAAAGTAATGGTTGATAGTGTTTGGCAAAAGTAGCGGTGACATGCAATACTAAAATTATCGAAATTCATATATATATATATATATATATATATATATATATATATATATATATATATATATATAAAGCTAAACTTTTAGCCAGGCCACGAGACAGCGACACTTGACGTCCCAACTTTTTGCCAAGTGTCGCGCCACATTGGCGATGTATAAAAATTATTTTGACACATATGATTTATTTGTTTAATAAAAAATTGGATAGATTTAGATAGACTTTGTATGATAAAAAAAGATAGTTTAAAAATTCTATTTTCAATAAAATTTGGATAGAATTTTAGGATAAAATTGTTAGTGTAGAATTTTATTTTCAATAAAATATTAATATATGTACAAATTAAATTATAATTTTATTCATAACACATATTAGATTATAACTCTCAATATTATCATATAAATTTATTTTTTATATCATAATTTTTTTTAGAGCGACGGAAGTAGTTCAAAACGTACAACATCCATTTATAATACATTTTTTTAAGGAATATGTAACCTTACTAATCTATTCTAAACGATTGAAATTAAATACTTCACAATCTAATATAATTTTATTCTATATGTAGATCTATCAATCAGGTCGGATCACAGAGTCAGGTCACTTCAGGTCCTAGGTCAAGAAATGTTCACCCTAGCCTAAAATTTCGGGTTCGGATCAATCTAATGGGCTTAGAATGTTTTTTTTAATTAATTTATTTTTGGCTCACTTTTTAGAAATTTCTAATATTTCAACCTTACTTTGCTATTTTTTTTTAATAATTTTTTTAATCGAACATTTTCACTATTATTATTATTATTATTATTAGTCATTACATACCTACTACATTATTTAAATCATCACAAAAAGCACATAAATTCCTATTTAATTTTGTATCAATTATATATTTTAACATTTGGCATATAAATAAAAGTTTATCTTAAAATTCAATAAACAACCCGGGCATCGCACGCGGCACAAAACTAATATACACACACACATTGTTAAAAAAGTAACAAAAAAATTATCAAACGCTATCCACTACTTCTAAACGCTACTATTTTTAACGTTTGAGAAAAGCTACCTAAACACCACCTCTACCGCTAATCACAACTCGAACCTCTACCTTACCAAACACTCACATTTTTTCCAGTAGAGTTTTAACTAGTCAAAACGCTAATCGGTATCTCAAATGCTACCACCAAAAAGGGTCAATATATTAAAGATTTAGAGTGATGTGGACAAAGGTTGGCAAAAGGACCTTAAATAGGTAGATTATATATGTAGTTGGCAAAAAGACCATTATGTAGATTATATTCTGTTAAATACGTCAAGCACAAAAACTCGTTTTGAGACAATATTATGTAAAACAGTCTATTAGTTGAATATAAAAGTAACAAAAGTTACATTAAAAAAGGAAAAAATTAAGTATATGAAAATAGTTACACTTCTCTAATAAGTTACATAATTTTGTAAAAAAGAATACTCAATTTTACCCAAAATTAGTTAGGATATCTCATACTCCGTGGCACTACATATAAGATTGTCTTCTACAATACCCTTTGTTTCGGAATAAACAATGTGATCTAAGAGGGTCCTTAGTCAAATGGGCCAAAGACGGTTATAGGGTTTCTTACACAGCAAAGCACGTTAATTTAACTGACCTTGGTGGGTTATTCGAGGAATGCCCCTCTAAAGCCTAAATCAGTCCTTTTAATACAATGGGAGAGTATTTAGTGCTATGCAAGAGTATAAATACTTGACGCTTAAGGCCCTATTTACTTAACCTTATTTTCATTGAATTGAAATTATTTTAGTGAATAGAAATTATTTGTACTGAAATGAAATTATTTTTATTGATTCCCTATTATATTTCTTCTTTAGAGTTAATGATTTTTACTGAACTAAAATTATGTTATTGAACTAAAATTATTTTTACTGAACTGAACTTATTTTTACAAACTGAATATTTTTTTTACTAAAATGAAATTATTTTTATTGAATATTATTTTTCTTAAGGTGACTAAACAGTGCATAATAATATATACCCGATTATGGTGAAATTTGGACTATTTATGTTCATAGGATAGTAAATAACATGGGGCTTAGATACGTGCTAAGCCCTGAGCGCGTGGGCTCCGTTGATGGACCTTGATATGCTTTTGGACTGAGTATGAATATAAGGAACATGACTTTAGAGCTATTGGACTTGGTGGCCCAATGGACATTAGAGGCCCAAAATGGGAATCCATTTTGATACCCTAACACCTTTTATTTTTTTAATTTTTTTTTAACCTCTTATACAAGCAAATTCATTAATAGGATGAATACAATAGTAGTATAAGCTATATAATCTATTTTCTTCATTTTTTTTACTTGACCTGTTTCATTTATCACACTTACAAATGCAAACTTTAACAATCAATAACTTACTTTAATTCCCTATATTTTTAAATTATAGAAATTATACATTATGATAGTACTTATTGAAGGAAATCTAACAAGATGCCACATGAATATGTTTTTACTTGTATATAATTCACAAAAGACGGTTAAAGAAGGGGTGGTGAATAGTGTAAAAGTCAAAGCGGGTCAAGTAAAAAAGAACGGAGGAAATATAAATTAGAGAACGAAAATAATAATGTTTTGGAATTCGCATAATACACCTAAAAATTGAATGAAATCAAACAAAAAAGCTACGCAATGAAATGAGAATAATGGTTATCCCTTGAGTGAAATTCAAATATTGTAAGTTAAAAAGTTAGAGAGAAAAAACCAAAGGAACTAACTAAAGGCTTGTTTGGCACCATTTTTTATTTTCACTTTTTAGTTTTTTTGAAAACAAAAAACCAAAAATAGGAAACAAGAAAAAGGTGTTTTCACTTTTTTGTTGTCAGTTTTCAAAAATATCATTTTCTTAATAAGTTTGACTAATTTTTTATTCATTATAGGACATATATCATATGATTTTGAAAAACAAAAAACCAAAAAACAGAAAACCACAGTGATTCCAAACGAACCCTAAAAAAATCTTTCTAAATTGACAGCTTATCTCTCTAGAAAACTAGAGCCTTATCCCCAACCGCTTCCACCGTCTTCCACCTTCATCAACTGCTTCATTCATCTTTAACACAATTTCAATCATCAATAAAGCAAAAAAGAAAAAAGAAAAAAAAAAGGAATACAAATGAAAAAGGGAAGGGGTTACAGAACGAAAACAGAGGAGTACTTAAAGTTCAATTTCAATCTTCTTAAAGTTCAATAGTTTGATACTTTTTTTGCTTGATAACCACTTTTTCCCTACAATTTCCTTGTTCTTTGCGGTAACCAATTTAATAGTAAATATTCCACTATTTTTGTTGCTCTCTTGTTTCAATTAAGATGACAGTAACTCAACCCTTTGCTCACTGTAGACACCCAAATGTGTCTCCCCAAAACCAAACCCAGTGATGAGTACCTTTCACGTCATTTGATTATTGAACGAGGTAAAAGTGTGGAAAGTCTAGTGATGAGGATGTTTTTATTAAAATATTCCTCTTTCTGTTTTCAAAAATATTTCTTTTCTCTTCCTGTTTTATGAAAACGTGCAATCCAATTTAGTTTGGTCCACGACAAGGGTCCAATAATAGTGTAGTTGGATGGGGCTTGCAAAGACCTTTCCAACGACATATTATAAGCCCAATTCCGATGAATAATGAGGAAGTTATGGGAGGGCCAAATGTTAATTATTATTCCTAAAGTTATTAGAATTAATTATAGTCTTCTAGAATTCTCTAGAAGGTTCTTTTGAGTCCTAATAAAATTAGAATTAATAATTATATTTTGATAAGTTTTATTTGGAATAAAATATTATTTTATGAAAAATACGATTTCAGTTTTCATACGGACTTTACAAATAAATTTTTATTGATAATTGGACTCCGTGTTTGAAAGCGCGTAGGAATCCAGGCTGTCGCCAAACGACAGGCCTGTTGCCACGCGACAGACCTTGTCGCCAAACGACAGGCCTGTCGCCACGCGACAGACCCTGTCGCCAAGCGACATGGTTGGTTTTGCGGCGACAGCGTGGAGTTTTATTCCTTATCAAATTCTACCTATGTTCGGACTGTTTTCTTATAAATAGGGTCCTGAACCTCCGTTTTCAATCATCAACAATAATCTACAATCATCAATCATATATTTCTCTATTCTTTTTCTAAACCTTCCCTCTTACCAAATTCCTCATTCACGAGATCTAGAAACACCTAGCCAAGTTCGAAGTTGCCTTCGCCCTAGCCGTGAAAGGTTATAATTTCTGAGGGTTTGGTCCCAAATCTCTATTTCAATTATTTAATTTAATTCTTTAATTTTATTACTTTTCCTTGAAGTTACTAACGTGTGTGTTTTGTTATTCGAAAGAGATACGAGGCATCCAAGTAAGTACTTTAATTGTTTAATTGATATAATGATATAGAAATCATGTTTAGGTTCCTATTTTGATTCCTAATATCATGTTTATGGAAAAGGTTATACTATCAAATATGCTTATTATGATTCCTGCGATGCCTTTTATTGTCTTTCCTAATAGCATGTTAGTATCATGTTAAGGCTAAAGCTTTGATCTTTATTGCTTAGTGACATGCTAGGATTTGTTATTAATCTTGTTAGTATCATGCCTAGAATCTTGCTATTATTATGCTTTAACATGATTATTTTGATTATGATTATTATTACTATGATTATAATTGTGATTAATGATTATTATGTTGCTTGATGCTTATTTGTTGTTATTGCTTGATCACGCCTTTTATGCATGTTTAAAGGGAATTTGTACCTGTAATCACGCTTAATAAGATAATTAATAATCTTGTTTAGGCTAATATGATTATAATTCAAGTGATCATCAATAATAGTTTTGTTTGTGCATTAAATTCAACCAACATAGATAAACAGGTTTAGGGTTAACTTATTGTTTGCATGTTAGTCAGAAAGCGCACAGGAATGCGGGAAGAATAAAGTAGAGGCCTTTTTAGGGCAGGTTCAATCTCTTTTAGGTTGGATTTGTACCTTCATCCCCGAACTTTCAGTCTTGGTTCCAGACCTTTTGGAGTTGACGATCTCATGGATCGTTTAGGGGTGTAACCTTCACCCTGTGAACGGTTTACAAGTTCCTAAAACTTGTTGGCGACTCTTTTTCTCTAGCTTCCTTCCCTTTGGACGCCATCATGCTTAAGTGTATGATCACAGTGGGGTTCAAGCTTGGGGATAATGCTTGAAATATTCCCTACACTCACACATGTCGAAGTCGCTCATCCTCAAGCCATAATCCCTATTTTCTCAATCATCTAGTACTGGGTAAGTTCATAGATTACAGGAATTTCTCAGAGACTCGAATCAAAAAAAGGGTTTCGAACCAGTGGATTAAATTTGGGAAAATTACAATTCAGAAGTTCGATAATATTTTCCTTTTTCTTTGTGAGGATGTTCGTGATAAAGATGCTATGCTACAACAAGGCTCGGTTGCGTACCAAGCGGCTCTCTTGATCTTTACACCTTGAACTCGGGGTAAGTCAATCAGAGATATGAAATTTGACGAGGCTGATATTTGGGTTCATCTCCATGAGGTACCTCAGAACTTATGCGAGAATAATGTCGTTAATTCAATGCTTGCTCTGGTTAGGAAAATTTTGTGTGTCGGTGAACCCCTTCCAGGATCAATTAGATGCTTGGTTAGAGTAAAACTCCACATTCATATTTTGGAACCGTTATTACCCGGAATTTACTTGGACCTTGGACAATCTGAGTTTAAATGGATTAATTTCAAATATGAGAATGTGTTTATTTTGTGCTCTAACTGTAATAGAATTGGCCATAAGCAGAATACTTTCCCTATGAATCATTATAGCTCTGCTCCTTTTTTTGTTGATAAGAACAGGTCGTTTAAGTTTGCTACTTTTCTTCCCCAGAATATCAAATATGAATATTGGCCTAAAGAGAACAGAGAAATTTAGAACTACCGCAGTGAATCTCATGAGCCTTTTCAAACACTTCGACCGACCCCAACCTCATAACTTTCAACCTAACAAAAGACTCCGTGAGTTTGCTACTCCATTTTTCTAACCTTGGAAAAAGAAGAAATCATAATCAGAAACAACCCACATTAACCTTATTCCAAATGAATTGTGCCAAACATCATCCCAACCCAATATCTCAGCCCTCAAAGAACCTTTACACGCTCCAGTAAACAACCGACATTGCCCTGACACCTATCCACCATCACCTTCCAATATTACTACCCATTCTGCTCAATCTCCTCGACCCTCATGGCTAAACCCTCGTAAATGGCCAAATTTCTCTGTCTCTTCGTTAGTTTCATTGCGAAAGGGGCCTAAAAGCACTTTACCATTAGAGAGGGTGAATTCAATTTGTCCTAAGAAGAGATCGCCCTCAGGTTCTACTGAGAATTTAGTGCTTTACTCTAAGGAGAATGGAGCGGAGGCTGCTGCTGCTAGGTGTTTCTCATGTCTCTCTGTTAAGAAACGTAAAGGAATTGGTACTTTTTTCCAACTTAGATGTCTCATTCTGGCTCTTTCTCTGAGGGCTTGGTGGCCGCCCATTTCAGGCCACCAGGTGATAGATGAAGCTTGTACTGTGGCTTGGAACTGTAGGGGTTTGGGTCAGGAGAACTCCCCTAAAGTTCCTTACATCGCGTCCTTATTCCTCTTATGCTGTTGATATTGTATTCTTAGCTGAAACCATGGTGTCTGTACATTCTGTAATGCATAAGTTATCTTCCCTGTCATGTTCAGATTTTGTGGGTGTTGGTTGTCATGTGTGTTTTGGTTGGCCCCAGTTATGGTTGAACCTCTTTTAGTTTCTCCACATCTAATATTGTGTTGAGTTGTGGAGAATTCGATAATAAAACATGTCCTTTTCTGTATGGAGCGCCTCAGGTTTTTGATCGTATGACCGTGTGGTCGAAAATATCTGATATTTTAGCTTCTTATTCGAATGTTGTGTTAGTTGGCGATTTTAACCATGTTGAATATTTATCGGATAAGGTCGGAGGTAATCTAGACATTCCTGGCCGTCATGATTTTATACACATGAAATTGGACAATGGGTTACTTGATATTTTGTTTTCTAGACCGTCTTTCACTTGGACTAATGGGAGAACAGTTATGGACCCCACTTTTGAGAGGTTAGATAAAGCATTAGCTACTTCCCATTGGCTTCAGGATTGGCCGGCTACCTCAGTTCATCACCTGCCCATTTTATTTTCTGATCATGCGGCTATTATTTTGTGTGACTCTTTGCCTTCTGGTAGTTATAAACGGCCCTACAGAATTGAAAACTGGTGCCTACACTTTTAGGATGTTGCTACTATGGTTCAGACTATTTTTGCTGAACATATCCCGGGGTCTCTTATGTTTTCATTATCAAAAGCGCTATGTGTTCTTCGTCATCGTCTGCTTGCTTGGTGTGTTTCTCATAAAAAGGCGTGGGGCATTGATTGGAAAGCTCTGGTTGCGGATGTTACTAATGCTTCTTTTAATCTTAATTCTCGGAGTAGCCGTTGTTTGTTTAGCACTTTTAGGAGGGAGAAGATTGAAGAGGCTTAGGCAGCCTTTCTTTTTTGGAGACAACGAGCAAAAGTGAAGTGGGATGCATTTGGTGATGAGCATACTCGGTTACTTTTTTCTGTAGTTTAGGCTCTACGTCGAAAGAACACTATTCATGGTCTTAAGGTTGACGACGGTTATTGGGTTTCAAATGCAGGGGACATTTGTTCCGTGGTTTTGGATTTTTACAAGTCACTCTATAGTAGGCATTTAGATCGGCCTTCAGTTTCTCACTTCCCTTGGGATTCCCTTCACCTCCCTTCTTTGTCTGATAGACATCGTCAGTCCTTACTAGCTCCCTTTTCGGCTGATGATATTAGGCAGGCGATGTTTAGTATTGCTGATGGTAAGTCTCCAGGTCCTGATGGTTTTTTTTCAGCCTTTTTCAAGACCTATTAGACTGAGGTGGGTGATCATGTTGTGAATGCTGTTCAATTCTTTTTTTCTCATGGCTATTTACTTAAGGACTAGAATCGGACGTTCTTAGTTTTTCTCCCTAAAGTAGATCACCCTAAACTTGTTTCTCAATTTAGACCAATAGGTCTCTGTAATGTCATTTATAAATGCATAGCTAAGTGTCTTGCTCGTCATCTGCGTTGGATTCTACCGGACATAGTTTCGAATTTTCCAAATGCCTTTGTCTCCGGTAGGTTGATGTTTGATAATTGCCTGATGGTGCATGAGATCCTTTCATTTATGAATGCTTCCAAAGCTAGGAAACATTTTTACGCAGCCTTGATGCTAGACATGAACAAAGCTTATGACAGAGTTGAGTAGGACTTTCTAAGTCGGGTACTTCAAGTTTTTGGGTTTCCTCCCTACAAGATTCATCTGATTATGAAGTGTGTTTCTACCGTCTCTTATTAGTATCTAGTTAATGATTCTCCTACAGAGGGTTTTCGTCCTCAGCGGGGTCCGAGTCAAGGTGATCCTCTATCTCCCTACCTGTTTGTTTTGTGCATGGAGGTTCTTTCAGCAATGCTTTGTAAGGCAGAATCTAAAGGCCATTTTCAGGGTATTAAAATAGCTAGGGGCTCCAGCCATTTCACATTTGTTCTTTGCCGATGACTCCTTACTTTTTTTTTAGGTCTCTGCTCCTGCGAATGAACAGGTGTTGAATGTGCTTTCGGCATTCTGTGTTGTTTCAAGTCAAATTCTTAATTTGTAGAAGTCGTTTGTCAAGTTAAGTTTTAATACTCCAGAGGATTATTGTGCTTATCTTTCTGGTTGTATGAAAATGCGGTCTGAATCTAGATTGGGTTCTTATTTAGGGCTTCCTATAGATTTGGGCCGTAGTAAATGCTCTGAGTTTGGGTTCCTCTTGGACAAGGTGGCCAAATGCTTGTAGGCCTTTACAGCTCTGCAGCTTTTGCCGACGGCGAAGCTTGTTATTATCAACTCAGTGCTCATTGCCTCCTTTAATCATATTTTGTCTGTTTTCAAAATTCCTGATTCTATATGTTCTAGAATGGATAATTTGTTAGCTAAGTTTTAGTGGAAGTCCTCTTCTTTTAATCGAGGAATAGCTCTTCGTCCTTCATCGTTGCTCCATCTTCCTAAGGGTTTAGGAGGATTGGGAATTCGCATTATTGCCCCTTTTAACTCCTCCCTATTAGCTAAGCAGATTTGGCGGCTTATTCAGTGCCCTCAGTTATTGGTTTTCCAGCTTCTGTTTGTGAAATATCCGGCTCTTTGTTCCATTGATTCGATCTTGGTTTCTCGTCCTTCTTGGAGTTATAGGGGTCTTATGTCGGGATATTTCGTGTTGTCGAAGGGTATGTTTTGGAAGATTGGTTCAAGTTCTCGTATTCGTATTTCGGAGGATTCCTGGGTTCTGGGGGGACCGGTTCATTTTAAGGATCTTCCGACTGAGTCGGTTCAACCGACTCTTGTGTCTTCTTTACTTGATCCATGTTCTTGTGCGTGGGATGCTTCTATTATTCATGGCCTGTTTGAATCTAGCTCTGCTGCTAGAATTCTTTCGTTAGATCAGCCAGTGCGGTTGATGGGTGATTTTGTTTACTGGAAGTTCACTAGGGTTGGTGTTTTTCAACAAAATCTGCTTATGCACTTCTTTGTGAGCATAGGGTCTTGTCTAGTAGTCAATCTTTAATTTCTCCAGCATGGTGGAAGAAGTTTTGGGCTTTACCAATTCTTCCAAGGTGGAAAATCTTTGGCTGGAAATTGTTGCATGACGCTCTTCCTTTAGCGACTATTCTCCATGCTTGAGGTCTCCCGATTGAGCCAGTTTGTGCTTTTTGTCATGTGGATGTGGAATCTGTGTCTCATACATTTAGAGATTGTCTTGTTATCTGCAGTCTTTGGCTGTTTGGAGCGTTGGGCATTCAATGGGATCTTATGCAGTTTCCTTAGTTTGGTATTTGGTTCTCGAGTATTATTTCTCATTTTTCGTCATTGAGAGACCGGAAGGGTATTGCTTCGTTATTTGCTCTTCTCTGGGCGATTTGGATTTATCGTAATCATCTGAGGTTTAGGAAAGTTGTTTGGTCGCCTAGGACTATTGTTGGTTTGGTGTCAGAGTGGTTTTTTCGTGCTATGCAAGCTCAAAATTGGAAGAGGTCTTCGAAATCATCTTTTTTGGTTCGTTTGGAGGATAAGCAGGATGTCCGGTGGCATTATCTGCGGGGATTACCTAATATCTCTCCAACGGTTTGTTTGATCATAGATGGGGCTTGGGATTGTTCTACTTATAGGGCTAGAGCAGGCTGGATAGTCCGTGAGCTACATTCTTCTGAGGTACTAGCTAGGAGGTGGATGTCAGGCTTTTATGGCAAGTTCAGCGTTGCGGTCTGAGCTTCAAGCTTGTGTTTGGGGTTGGAGTTTGCTATCCGTAGAGCCTTCTTGAAAATCTGGGTTTATACATATTGTGCTGCCCTCATTGCTCTTTTTCCTCCATCTGGGTTAATGGAAATTTCGATTTGGTGGCTCATTTAGAAGTTGCGGGCTTTGGTTCAATCCCTTTTGGTTTGCCAGGTTCAAAAGGTTCCTCGTTTGTGGGTTACTCCGGCTCACTGGTTAGCTGGTTGTGCCCGGCGTCGTTAGTTGTATTTATTTGTTCTAGCTTTTTGTTGATAGATGTTGTATTTCTTTGTTTTCCATTTATTTGATACCTCTTTTGTCAAAAAAAAAAAAAAAAGTTAGAGAGAAATAATGAAGAGTTGGGGAGCAGTAATTGAGTAAAAAGATACTAACGGCGATCCATAAGGAGTAACTGTGTGAATTCTTAAATTATGTGCAGTAGTCAGTACTCTCAGAGTCTCAGTAAATAGTGATATAATTTTAGGAAAATTAGTAAATTACCACTTAAATAGTAGACATATTTTGAAATCCCCACCCGTTAATTTTTTTTTTAATTTTTTATTTTACCACCCCTTAAATTAAAAACGCATTTATTTTTCTGCCTTTTTTTAAAATCCGGTGGCTTTTCCGTCAGTGGGCCCCACCTAACTGTATAAACCTCCCTCTTCATCATTTTGTGATTATATGTTCTCAAAATGTAATTTACAAAATGTAATCTACTATGAAAATATTTATTGTTGCCCAAAAATAATTAAAATTTACTATCATATGTACAATTTTTGTAGAATGGCCAGAGACCAATAATAAAGAATTTGACAATACGTAAGTATTTACAAATTACAATGTTTGAATATTGGATAGCTGAAACTAATTAAATTATCAGTTATTAATTTAAAATTACTTATTAGTGAATTAAATTGTTATTCGGTGAATTTCGACTAGTAAATTTAATCTATTGGAAATGTTCATTTTAAAAGAAATTCATGTTCATTTTTAGAATGATTAGATTAAAAATTTTTTGGACATAAAAAACTTGAATACAGAGTTTAAAAGTCCTAATTATCTGGATAATTTGACATTTTTTTGTAGGATTATAGAAATCTAAATTTATTTTATAGTGAAAATTCTTTTAAATGATTCTTCATTTTCAATTTGATGAATGTTCATTTTCATTTTGATGAATGTTCATTTATATATTAGTATACAACCATTCATATATCAATAAACGGTCATTGGAGTTGTAATAAATGTCGTTTCACCATTTTTTCATAAATTTCTATAGATGTAATAAGGAATTTCAATAAAAGTTTTTGATTTCTTATATTTTATCATAGAAGTAATTATTATAATGATATTTTAATTATGTTATAAGAACTTTCATTAATTATAAAATAATTCAATTTAAACTAATGTTCAATGTATTTTTACTAGTATATTTAATCCATTATAAATGTTCAATTTAGATGGATTTTATATTCATTTGTAAAGGATTAATATTCAAATTTTAATAACTAAATTATAGAAAAATTACAATTTGATTTAAGGAGTTGAATCATTAATTATTAATTAAATTTATTCATTTTGTTAATAAAAACTGTTATTTGGTTAATTTTTGCTATTAAATTTTATTTATCGTAAATGTTCGTTTTTTTATGGAACCATGATTAATTTCGATGAAATTAATGTTTATTTATGATCATTTTCATATGAATATAGTTCAATTAAATTTGATACATGTTCATTCTCATATTGAAAGATGTTCATTTCTAATCTAATATAACTAGCCTTTTGGCCCATTTGATGCACGGATTTTTACTTGGGTTAATTATTTTCATATATAGGTATGCTTTTCAAAGGTTAAAACTTTTGATATAATATACGGAGTAACTGTTTCATTGCTAAAACTTAAAAGAAATGTGAAAGAAGACGAAGGAATTTGGTTAGGTATACCATATATACATGAATATTGTGAGATATGAAATGATATATTAGCTTAAGTTATATTTTAAATCTAGGAGATGAAAAGACAATTTTAATTATAATTCCTATGTTTATGTAATGTGTACTAATTATGGTGGAAATGAAAAGCTTCATTTTCTTCCTTGAATTTGCAAGTTATAGAATGCATAAAAAAGACTTAAACAAAAATATTAAGGGAGGTGACATGTGGCATACGGGGTAATGAGTGACTTATGATGACATGTGTCATGCAAAAAATTTGTGGTTTGTGTTTTTAAATACTGAGTATAGATATAGATATTCATTCTCATATCTAAACATGTTTAGTTATTAGTTTAATACTTGGTATTCCCACATTAAAAGAAATTCCTTTGAATTTTAATACTTATTTGTTATCATATTGAAAAAAACTCGGTTAAATTAATATTTGTTCATGTATTCTCGTATTGAAAGAGGTTCATTTAATTTTTAATACTTGTTCATACTCATATTGAATTACGTTCATTCCAACAATTTGTTCAAATTTGTATTTATAAATGTTTATTTTATTGTCTAGTTTTATCTATAGTGTGTTTTGATTGTAACTTACATTTTCGATCTTTACAAAAATTGCTCTTTTACAAGATATTGAAATAAAAGTGAAAGACGATGATGTATACGTTAAGAAAAAAAATATTTATCAAGGAAAGCATATAGACATCATAAGAGTAGAAGGGGTACAACTGTACAAGTGTACATGAAAGAGGATGAATCCCATACCTTTTGTACCAAATGTATAAAATTAAAAGACCATGTTCATTTTGTAAAACACATATATGATATTGTACATTTTAGAAGTTTTAGATTTTCACTTTTGTTATTTTTTTATATAGTTATTATTGTTATTATTATTATTATTTACAATTAAGCATATGTACATTTGAAAAATAAAAAAATGTTTCTTTTTATGCTTAAGAAACAATAAGTACATATTAATTTAAAATAATATTACAATGTAATTGAATTATTTTTATTCTATATTGAAATATGTTTTTTCAAATAAAGTCTACTAACTCAACTAAATAATAAGGCAAATAATAAAAACTATCTAAAATTAAAAATTTAATAATTTTAATATAGCAAATCGTATTAATAAGATTGAATATTTAATAGTATAAAATTATACATTTACATATACAAAAATGAACATAAAAAAAATATAAGATAACGTATTTATGAAGGAATAGGGGTGCAGATAGTGTTACCCACACAAGAGTATGTGGAAAAAATTTGTAATATAAAATGGTGTTGCTCTAATATAGCAAAAGATTAGTTTGTCACCTTCACCGGGTTTTGTGTGTGGCCAGCTAACACACAAGTAAACCTCCGACCTAGTAACCCCCGACGAACTAGTAACCCTTGACCGACTAAGTAACCCCTGACCGGACCTAGTAACCCCTGACCAGACTTAGTAACCCTTGATCGACCAAGTAACCCCTAACCTAAACCTAGTAACCCCTAACCTAATTACCAATTCCATCGCTAAAGTAGCCACCAAACCATCAACTCCAACCACCACAACACAATAAAAAAAATTAAATAAACAAAATAAAATTCCCCCAAACTCCAAAACTCCATTCATAATTTCATTACCTACAAGTACCCACTGATCTGAACTTTTGGTGAATTTCATTCAACCGAAGTATTTCTCAATCCTCTGTGCTCTGCGAGCTTCAATCAGTATTAATTTAAAAATGGTGATTTCGCCTCATCCTTGCCACGTATTCCACTCCATCGACCTCTGCGTATTCAACTTCATCTTCTGCGTTGCCCCGGTGGAGAATTGACAGTGGAGAGCGGAGGAGGTGTGGCTTTTGACAGCCCGACGCTAAAATTGGGTGAAAGACATTGGAAGAAAGAGAAATAGAGAATTTTGGAGGTTGAGATTGGTAATGCGTGGGCTAACTGGAGAAGAAGAAAGAAGGAGAACGAAAGAGTGAAGAGAGAGAAGAAGAATTATAAAAATTGCAGTTAGCCACACGGTGTGGCCAGCCACACATAAAACTTTTTGCTAGAAAGGTCTAGGAGTTGCAAACTGCACCCACGAAAAATGGATCTCATATAAAAGCCCAACTCCACATGCATAGCCCATTCCCTACCACCCTTGCTAGTTGCTCTCTCCTTTGATAATACTCCTATGCTGGAATCAACGATAAGTCAGTGTTCTTCTGAGAGTCAACCCTCGCCATGAAAGAGGGAACATTCACCACCCGGCATCAAAATGTCAGATACAGATCATCAGATAACAACTTTATCAAACAAAAAACTATCACATTGCTCAAATGACAGACTATATTGGACATTCAATCAGGGACAGACTATTTTGTACAAGTGGTTGTCTTCCCCAATACCCCAATCTTGAACACTAAAGCTCAAGTTTGGAAGAGAATGAAGGGATCATCTAGGCAGAGCAGCACATATAGACATACTGCTCCGTGGTCAACTAATTACTAGTCATGCATTTTACTTTATGTAGCTTAGTTTACGTTTGGAAAAAAATTTCTATTGCAACAACGTTACATACTAGACATACTGACATACTACTATGTTACAGTGTAGATCATACAACTTATTAGAAACTTGTGAAATTAAGATCATACTTTTTGTTTGGGTCCAATTTATTTCAATTGGGTCAATCCATAAATGCTTAAATTACAAGCTTAAAGCAAGGGCAAATTATAATATGCACCATGGTACATCTAGTTCTATGTGAACCACCAATAAAAATATACTGTCTCTTCTCTTTCCTCCTCTATTTTCCTAATTTATGATTTCTTTCTCTTTTATTTTCTCTCTCCTCTATTTTTCTCTCTATTTTATTTTTCTCTCTCTTGAATTCATTCATCATCCTTTTAATTAAATTCCTTCATCACCATTGTTGATCACCATAGATTGAATTCCTTCATTATTATAGATTAAATTCAAATTTTGTTTTCTTTAACCTTCGATTTGAAACTTTGTTAATGGATGGAGTTTTTACAATGAAGTAGTGAAGCTAAAAATGGCGTCGTCGTCGAGGAGAAGGTGGTTAAGACGACGGAGATGATTATTTTCCGATGAGATTTCATTATCTAAATCACCATGGCTAGGTTTGAGTTTCAGAATATGTAGCGTTCATATTCTTTTGAATTTTTAGTGATAATTGTGTATTTTGTTATGAACAGTTCTGTATTTGATTATATTTTAGTATTTTGAACAATTTAAGTTAAAAATATGAACGTATAAAACGTTTCCTATAAATACATATATTTACCCACATGTATATTTGAAATTATGAACATCTTTATTATAATTTTGAACATGAGATGCATTACTTATGAACTTTTTTTTTTGTTTTAGATCTATGTATTTTTAATTTTATTAAAAAATTTGACATTCTCTACTTTATAATTTATATATCTGAACATTTGCCATTTTGAGCAGTGTCTTCAAGTACAGAAGTTTTTGAAGGGTGTTCAATGGTTTGTGGTTGGGGTTCAGAAGTTTTTGTAGGGGGCTCATAGGTTTTTGTAGGGTGTCTAGTGGTTTGTGGTTGGGGTTCAAAAGTTTTTGTAGGGGGTTCAGAGGTATTTGAAGGGTGTTCAGTGGTTTGTGGTTGGGGTTCAGAGGTTTTTGATGATTTGTGGTTGGGGTTCAGAAGTTTTTGTAGGGGGTTTAGTGGTTTGTGGTTAGGGTTTAGAAGTTTTTGTACGGAGTTCATTTTTAAACTCTCGGTAAGCGAGTAGTAGACTAGTCGCAGGAGGTTTTTGTAGGGTGTTCAGTGGTTTGTGGTTCGAGTTCAGAAGTTTTTGTAAGGGGTTCAGAAGTTTTTATAGGGTGTTTAATGGTTTGTGGTTGGGGTTTAGAAGTTTTTGTAGGGGTTCAGAGGTTGGGGTTTTTGTAGAGTGTTCAATGGTTTGTGGTTGGGTTCAGAAGTTTTTGTAGGGGGTTCAGAGGTTTTTGTAGGGGGTTCAGAGGTTTTTGTAGGATGTTTAGTGGTTTGTGGTTGTTCAAAAGTTTTTGTAGGGGGTTTAGAGGTTTTCGTAAGGTGTTTAGTGGTTTATGGTTGGGGTTTAGAAGTTTTTAACAATTAGTTTTTTCTTAGATTTATCATCTAATTTCTTCTTTTTTGGTGTTCTGACGTTCAACATTTGACTAATTGTACTATTCAAAATATTTAGGGTTCAATTTAGTATTCAATTCTAAAAATTAACAATTTAAGACCAAATTACGAATTTAAACAATAAATTACTTACACATCTTCATCATCTTCCGTAGGAGTAGATAATTTCGATTTTCTACAAAAAAGTAAATAAATAAATAAAAATAATTCAAAAAGACAATTATATAGTAGAACATAGTTTAAATTTTACAATTGTTGAATTAAATTCAAATTTAACATAAATGTAGGAAAATCAAAGAAGTTTAAGTGATGATCATTTTTTTTAAGGTGTTTTCGTGTGTTCTTTGTCTTTCGCCATGGTAGATTGCAATTTTTAGAGAGAGAAAAATGGTGAGAGAAGAGAGAAAATTTTTAAAATGAAATAAAAAATTGATATGACAGTTGGAGAGAGGATGAACTTTTATTCTTTTTAAAAAAAAAAAAAAAAAACTGAACTCCATGGGCTTCTTTTGTCTGGGCTTCCTCTGTTGGGTGCGAATTGGACCATAGGTGCACCATGGTGCACATAATACTAATTGCAAAGCAAGGTTCAACTCTCCAACTATTGTCAAGTCAGTTTAGGCCTAATCCACATAGCAAGCCCATTTGACCTCAAGACCCATTTATCTATTGAGGAAGGTATAAAAGCCTTCATTATTCTTTCTCTTCATTCACATTAAACCTCAAATAATTAATTCTTTTGCATTGCTTTCTCTCTCTAGAAAACACTGTACCGACTTCGGAATCGGAGGGGCCTTCTTCAGTACAACCCCCGAAGGCAGTTACGTGTGTTTGTTGTGCAGGGAACCCTCAATCTAGTCATCACTCAGATCGAGATCAGTCTACAACCCACAAAAAAGAACCAGTCCGAAGGTCCAATTGTTTATACCCGAAAAACATTTCAAAGAGAAACCCTTCTTCTCAAATCTGCCGATGATCTCACCAACCCACTACATATTATTATGAGTGTTTTAGAATCACATTGCACAATCTGACACTAAAATCTTCCAAATTTGAAATTTGTATCTTATGACCAAATTAAACAAGAAAAGCTTATGCTTAAATAAAAAAAAGTTTAAAAGTCTATAAACCCAATTTAATTTGCCAATAAATCAATGATGAATCACATTTCATCATAACTTTTGATGAATCGGAAAAATGAAGAAATAATTACCTCGCCACCACTCTGCCAAAGTTGCCTCATTCATGGGTTTTCATGCCGCTTACAATGGTAATCATCATGAAAGAACAGCCAACAATAAAAAAAAAAAAAAAAAAAGAAGGATTTCCACCAAAAAAAAAAAACAATAAAAAAAAGAATGATTGATCAAAACTAAGATACTAGATGAGAAACTGTAGTAAGGTGTGTAGTGTTGTTACCTGGGTTTGGTTCATCATCAACTCATCATAAGCAGATCATAACCCTAACATAAAAAGTTTTAAATTTAACATTGAAGAAAAATGTGCATAAGCAAACAACTGATTTGAAATACAACAACAAAAAGTCTGAAAGTTATTCCATCAAATAATCTAAAATTTACTAGATTATTTCTAAAGTAATTACTAGAATGAAATGCACTAATGCTTGAATTTGACAAAGAAAAAAAAAATTAAATTAAACGAAGCAATTAAATCACAATTAATAACTCGTATAAATAACACCTTCAGATTGATGACGTGGAACAAAGCGGCAAACACGTCATGGTCGTCATCTCAGTATTCAATTTCAACAGTAACCAAGTTTTCTGCAGGCTCATCAAACCGTGCCTTTTAGCTTCATTCAGAATTTTTACAGAAGTAGTATAGATACACTAGTAGAATATAGTATAGATTATTGTGAACTGTCTACTAATCAACGCCCTTAAATATACACGTTTCAAGCATGCTATGTCCCAAGTGTCATGTTACAACTCAACTTTTTCCTTAAAATTTTCATGTCATCAAATACATTTCTGATTTCTCTTTATTACTCGTATTATTCCCCCCCATAAAAAAATCACAATATCAGAATGATGAACTTCCACCGCTTTCATGATTCATGGGCGGAAAAACTCAACAAATTCACAGCCGAGCTCGCTAGCACCCCAACACCACGCCTCAACTCTACCTCAGACCATCAACACGTTCGACAACTCGTCGACGAGGTTGTCGCTCATTACGTCTTCTACTACCAAACTAAGATCGATGAGGCACGTACCGATGCCCTCCCTTTATTTGCCGCTCCATGGGCAACCACCCTGGAGCGGTCACTTTATTGGGTGGCGGGTTTTCGTCCCACCACCCTTTTCCACCTTGTTTATACTGAGTCTAGTATTAGGTTTGAGTCCCACGTAGCAGACATTCTACAGGGTCGCCGCACGGGGGACTTAGGGGAGCTCACTCCGGCCCAACTGGCTCGGGTCAGTGAGCTCCAGTGTTTGACCGTCAAAGAAGAGAACGAGATTGGGAATGAGCTAGGTGAGTGGCAGGAGGAGGTGGCCCGGTCCGAGCCCGAATGGTCTGGGCTTTGTGGAAACGGGCCTGACGGGCTGAACTGTTTGGTGGCTAGGCTTGGTTCCGTGGTGGCTAGAGCGGATGAATTGAGGATGAAGACGTTACGGCAGGTGGTGGAGCTTTTGACCCCACAACAAGCGGCCGAGTTTTTGATCGCGGCCGCTGAGCTGCAGTTGGGGATTAGGCGGTGGGGTGTGCATCAGGATCGGGTTCGTAGCGAAGAAAGGTGATAATGATACTCTTGGTGACACATCGAGTTGTGATGTTTTGCATGCATGTTTTCTTTTTGATCAATTTACCGTAAGATCCTAAAACTAGCTAGTAAATTTCAAACTAATGTGGTAATTTGATTTAGCCAGGAAATTTAAGTGAAATTTTCTGAAAATTGTGGGGGTTAATTGCATGCTTTGTTAGTGACTAGTACACAGTAGTCCAGTAAGCTGGCAATTATTATTATTATTATTATTATTATTATTATTATTATTATTTTTTCCAATTCTAATGAATTGATGATGTACTATTACTTGAATTTCGAAGTTTGATAATTTTGGATTAGTGTAATAATAGTCTTATATAATTTCCGTTGCAATTAAATTTAATAAAATGTGAGTGTGAGGCTAGGATATCGATTTTCACCCGTGCTTATTACTCTCTAAACCAAAAAAATAAAAATAAAAAAATGTAATAGACACAACATTTAATAACATTCTGAACAATATAATAGACACAGCTGCAAACTCAAGAGTACCCAAATGTTCCAAGCTATGTCGATACTCAATTCGCAGCTAATTTCCACAAATTCTCCGATTCTTCCCATACTCAAGACTACCAATTAATTAAGGAGTCCGGGATTCATCGAGTAAATGCGTATCATTATGAATCATAGAACAGATATGCATAACCTGCATACTAATGTCATTTTATTTGGTCAGTTATGTTCATATCTGGCTACCATGTTTCTTTTGTAGAATTTAATAAAGGCTCAAAAGTTTGCCCTTCATTTAATTAAAAAGCTAATTTGCTTTAAAAAAATACTTGCCAAAATAAAATAAAATAAAATAAAAATAAAAAGAAGCTACTAGTAATTGAGGTCATTTTAAAAGCAAGCTAATAGCTAGTTCAAATTAGCTATAATGACAATTAGTATAAAAGTTTATGTGGCATGGCGAACTAATTTGACAATTAGCTTGCCATTGGAGGTGCACTAAAAATACAAGATATTTGTAGACACCCAAATGTGTCTTCCCAAAACCAAACCCAGTGATGAATACCTTTCACGTCATTTGATTATTGAACGAAGTGAAAGTGTAAAAAGTCTAGTGATACGGTTGTTTTTATTAAAATATCTCTCTTTCTATTTTTGAAAATATTTCTTTTTATACTCTATTTATGAAAATAGCCAGCCCAATTTAGTTTGGTCCATGATAAGGGTCCAATAATAGTGTAGTTGGATCGGGCTGGAAAAGAGGTTTCCAACGATATATTATAAGTCCAATTCCGATGAATAATGAGGAAGTTGTGGTCAAAATACTAAATTGGGCTCGAAATGAATTTTATATGTGGCCCAATGATCTAGAGGAGGGTCTATTAATTATTATTCCAAAAGTTGTTAGGATTTATTTTAGTCTTTTAGAATATCTAGAAGGTTCTTTTAAATTCTAATAGAATTAGGATTGATAATTATTATTTTAAAGAGTGTTATTTGGAATAAAATAAGTGTTTTATGATAAATCTGATCTTAAAATTGTTTAACGCGAATTCTAATTACTTAATTATATTAGGAAAAGGATTCCGTACAAAGCGCGTTTTACCTTTTAATTGTCGCAAGACGATAGAACCAATTTTATTCCGATTCGAATTCTTACTCTTTCTATCGGTTTTCGGACTGTTTTCTTATAAATAGGGTCCTAGACCTCCGTTTTCAAATCACCCAGAATTCTCTAATTTTCTCTATTAAGCAATAGCTTATTCTTTCTCTCTCTATCTTTCTAAACTAGCTATTTCACAAACACCATACTGCATACATTAGTTCGAGACACACCTAACCAAGTTCAAAGTTGCCTTCGCCCTAGACGTGAAAGGTTGATAATTTCTGAGGGTTTGATCCCAAATCCCTATTTCAATTATTCAATTTAATTGTTTGATTTATTATTTTCCTTGAAGTTACTAACGCATGTATTTTGTTATTAGAAAGAGATACAAAGCATCCAAGTAAGTAATTTAATTGTTATTATTTTGATATAGAAATCATGCTTTAATTTGATTGTTTTGATTCCTAGTATCATGTTTAGGGTAATAATTACTATTTTTAATATCATGCATGTTTCTATTATGCTTCCTATTTCTTCTATCATGTTAGTATCATGTTAGGGATAAAGATTTGATCTTTTATGTTTAGTGATATATTAGGATTTGTTATTAATCTTGTAAGTATCATGCCTAGGATCTTGCTAATATTATGCTTTAATGAGATTATTAAGATGATGATTATTTTATGTTGCTTGATATTATTATTTTTATTGCTTGATCACGCCCTCTCTCGCAGGATTAAAGGGAATTTGTACTTGTAATCATGCTTAATAAGATAATTAATAATCTTGTTTAGGTTAATATGATTATAATTCAAGTGATCGCCAATAATAGATTTGCTTGTGCATTAAATTCAACCGACATAGATTAAACAAGTTTAGGGTTAATCTATTGAGTGTATGTTTGTCAGAAAGCGCACATGAATACGAGAAGAATGAAGTAGAGGCCTATTTTTAGGGCAGGTTCAATCTCTTTTAGGTTGGATTTGTACCTTCATCCCCGAATATCCAGTCATGGTTCCAGACCACTATGGAGTTAGCGATCTCATGGATCGTGAAGGGGTGTAACCTTCACCCTGTGAACGGTTTACAAGTTCATAAAACTTATTGGCGACTCTTTTACTCTAGCTTTCTTCCCTTTGGACACCACCATGCTTAAGTATATGATCAAAGTGAGGCTCAAGTGTGGGATACTTGAAATATTTCCTACAATATTTTAAAAAGATATGATCAAATCAAAAGATATACATAATAATATCAATACCCGATCAATCCTAAAATTAAGGAAACAACATCTCCTAAAAAATATCTCTAATTATCCTAACACTTCTCCTCAAGTTAGAGCATAGGGAATGAAGATGCCCAACTTGTAAAGTAAATTATCAAACTGAATTTGCCGAGAGCCTTAGTGAACACATTGGCTAGTTGTGCATGCGTAGGAACATAAGAGGGATCAATCAAACCATCCTTAATTTTTAGAATCACGAACGAAATGACAATTAAGTTCTATGTGTTTTGTTCGTTCATGGAAAACTAGATTCTTTGCAATATGAAGAGCAGATTGACTATCACAGAAGATTTTAATTGCCTTTGGATGATGCACACCCAAACTTAGTAAGAGACCTTTCAACCATTTCAGTTCACAAGTTATAGCAGCCATGGGGCGATATTCTGCTTTTGTTGAAGAACAAAAAACTGTATTTTGTTTCTTGGTTTTCCTTGAAATAGAGGAATGACCAAGAAAAACTAACCATCCCCTCAAAGATCTACGGGTTATAGGACACACGACCTAATCAGAATCACACCAACCCTATAGGGTTATATCCCTGAACGAGTGCCTTTCAAATATCGCACAACCCTTAAGGCTGCTTCCCAGTGCTCGGTTCTTGGTTCTTGCATAATTAAACTGAGATAAGACATGAAACGAGTAAGCCAAAACTAGTCGTGTGATTGCTAGTTAAATCAACATGCCCATAAGTCTTCGATAGGTTTCAAGATAAGAAAGTACTTCACCATTAGCTAAGCCAAGTTTGTGGTTTTGTTCAATTGGGAAGCCAACAGGTTTAGAACCCAACAAACCAGCTTTAGAGATGATATAAAGAGACCACTAGAAAATAGCTCATTTTTGACGGAAAAATTCAGTCGAAAACACCCTGAAATCCGACGGAAAACCCGTTTCCAACAGAATTTCTGTCACCCTGAAGCTTGTGGTTGTCGGAAAATTTTTTATAGGAAAAACGTCTTCTTCCGAAAGAAATACCGTCGGAAACACTTTTCCCACGGAATTCTTTCGTCGGAAGAGGTTTTTCGGCACCGGAAAAGTCCGTCAGAAAGTTCTGACGGACACAATTTTGTCGGAAATTATCGACGGAAATTCCGTCGGAAATTGCTTTAATGAAATTAAAAAAAAATATGTCGCACCACCACCAGCACCGCGTATCACCACCAACAACCCCTAACTAACCCTAACCCCAACATCAGACCACCACTACTCCACCACCGCCAGTACCACCCACATCAGACCACCACATAACCAGCGCCACTCGCCGCCACCACCACCGGGGAATATTTCAAACACCCAACTTTGAGCCCCACTTCATATACTTAAGCATGGTGGCGTCCAAAAGGGAACGAAGCTAGAGTAAAAGAGTTGCCAACAAGTTTATAGGAACTTGTAAACCGTTCACGAGGCAAAGGTTACACCCCTTCACGATCATAGAGATCGCTAACTCCATAGTGGTCTTGAACCATGACTGGATATTCGGGGATGATGGTACAAATCCAATCTAAAAGAGATTGAACCTACCCTAAATAGGCCTCTACTTTGTTCTTCTCATATTCATGTGCGCTTTTCTATTAACATAAAATCAATATATTAACCCTAAACCTGTTTAATCTATGTTGGTTGATTATTAATGCACAAATAAATCTATTATTGGCGATCACTTGAATTAAAATCATATTAGCCTAAACAAAATTATTAATTATCTTATTAAGCATGATTTAAAGTACAAATTCCCTTTAAACCTGCAAGAGAGGGCATGATCAAGCAACAACAATAATATATCAAGCAACATAATAATATTGAAACAACAAATCATCATCATCAAAATAATAATCTCAAAGCATAATATTAGCAAGATCCTAGGCATGATACTAACATGATTAATAACAAATCCTAACATTACTACAAGAAAAAGGGGAATTAGCGACGGCCAAAGTAGTCGCAAATCAGTCGCAAAAATGACTTTGCGACGGATTTGCAACTGCTTTGGTTAGTTGCCAAAGCTCCGTCGCAAATCCATTTTTGCGACTAATTTTTGAACAGTCGCAAATTTAGCGACGGATTTGCAACGACTTAGCAACTGCCATTTAGCGACTAACTTTCAAATTTTTGCAACTAAATCATCGTCCGTCGTAAAATATTTGCGACGAATTAGCGACTACGGAGACCAATGTTTTAAGACTACTTTTGCGACAAATTAACGACTACAAGACCAAACTTTTGCGACTACGGAGACTAATTTTTTTGCGACGAATTTGTGACTATTGAGACTAATTTTTTCGCGACGGATTAGCGACTACATACGAGACCAAACTTTTACGACTACAGAGACTAATTTTTTGCGATGGATTAGCGACTACTGAGACCAATTATTTTGCAACTAACCAATCAGTCTCTAAAACAAATATGCAGTCGCTAAATTTTTGCAACTAACTATCAATATTTGGAGACCATAATTCAAGCGACGACCAATATCAATAAAAAAAGGTACCCACGCATCAATTCAAATAACCATAATGTTAACTTTATTCAAATATCCAAAATATCATCAATTTTGTATCAATGTATTAAAAAACAATATTTTAAACCATATGACTAATTGTTTCAAAAATCACCTCCCACATAAATAAAACTAATTCAA
The DNA here is from genome assembly GCF_948465745.1 of Chenopodium album. Lineage (NCBI taxonomy): Eukaryota > Viridiplantae > Streptophyta > Magnoliopsida > Caryophyllales > Amaranthaceae > Chenopodium > Chenopodium album. The sequence continues at coordinate 50,019,234 of NC_137843.1, forward strand.
TAAGAACTAATGACGATATACAAATATGCCTAAAAAAATTAAGGATTAGTTGGTTTTCTTCCGCCATCTTTAATTCTTCAACTTGAGAGCTTAGATGAGAAATCATAAGAGTGTAGATGATGCAGTAGGGTGAGAAGTAGGATCGTACTTGTAGTACATTTGTGTAGCACTCCCTAAATTGCAAATTTTTCCTTTCTTTTTGCCCACCTATAACCTCCAAGTAGACTTTGTCGGGGCTTTATCTCAAAATCTTTATTCTTATATTCCTCAAGTTTTCCATATATTATCCCTATATTAAGATACATATTAGTAACTATGGTCTCAATTGTTAAAACTTAAAAGACTTAAAGCACTAAAAAAAAAATACCACACTTATAATAATATTAATGTAAACAATTATTAGTAAAAATTTCGGCGTAGTCTCCTTTGTGAATCGAACAATTCCCTCCAATAGGGTATGGAATCAAAATCTACTCCAATTCACATCATGCCATACCACGTTAATCATTTGATTAACGCCGGCAAATTATTCTCATCCTCCAACTCAATCACACAAACAAATAAACAAACTATAATATCTCAAAACATTAACAACCATAACTTTTTTTGTAATCTTAGCAAAATATACAAGTATAATCATACCATGACTTGATGAGTCTTTTCACCCATCAATTCAATTTCATCACTGCCCACATCGAAAAAAGGAGTGCTCTCATAAACTTCAGCAGCAGTTGGTAAAACTCCATCCCTTTTCTTTGCCTTCAATTAGAAGAAGATGCTAGCACTAAAAAAATGCAACATAACAACAATAAATGCTTTTTATAGCAATCAAAATGCTTTTAATAGCGGTATTTGCCTCTAAACCACGCACATAGTACACATATAAACAACCAGAATAGCGTCATGTCACATGACAATGTGACAGCAGTGGTAACAACAGTAGAGAGTGACAACAAATAGCAAACATTAGGCAGTAGGGGGAACTACCAGCAGGGGGCAGTAGAAGGAGGGAATAGCAGAAGGGAGGAGAAACAGAAGAGGGGGCAGTAGCAACTAATGTACAATGACAACAATAACAACATAACATAGCAAAAAGTAGTAGCACATTACGGATTTAGCTAGCAAAAATAAGGGAACTTTTAATCTAGTAGCTCAAAACATCACCTGAAACGTGGATTGTGACATTTTTCTGGCCAACTTACAAATTTTATTTAATGTATAGAATTTACCCTATATATTGATGCCTAACATTATGTGTTTACATTTGTAATAATTACAATGTACCCCCAGAGAGTAAACACAACAAATGGAGTCAAACTTTTTCATAAGAATTTTTTTTAGGTCTTAACTTATTTTTACTTAGTTTGTAGGGTCTATTTTTTTTTTACTAGCGGAATTAAAGAATTGGTATAAAAAAACTTAGACCCTTGGTTAAATAACTAAGGATCTTATAATTAACCAATCAAAATTATCAAAATATAAATAGAAAGTTAACCGATCAAGAAACTTAGACCCCTCAACTTTTTCATGCTCTCTAGAGGCACCAGCTTTTATAAAAGTTGCAAGAACCTAAAATGTTGCAGATAGTTTCAATTGGTTGAATTATATCTAAGTAATTCCATCTATATATCCATGTCCATCTATGTAACATAATCAGCTCTTTCAGCAAATTGTATGTCAAATAACAAAAGCAATGTCAAGCGTAAGGCACTAAGGATGTAAAACTTGAAATGTAATTGAGATAAGAAAAATAAAACACCTGAATATCTAAACTCCAACATTGATACTCAACACACTCTTAAAAACATTGGTAGCACAAGAAGCAAAGTCACAGACTAGTAAACATATCAAATATTAAAGTCCTGACTTTATCAAGGGGATAAAAATTAGAACCTTCTGTTGGAGATGATATTTGTAGGAATCATCTTAATACTTCTATGAGTCTATTGTTTCAGCTTCCATATGGTAGTACCAACCATATCCATAAATGGGAGAACTTCAAGAAATTCAAAAATCGACATGCATAGAATCAGTTTTGAGCAAATAAACAATACAGTTCAAAATACTTAATGGTTATTTGACAACAAAAAAATTCCAGGGGCTAATTTTTCTATTAAAATTTTAAAAACCAAGCATAAAAAGATTCTACCATTCGAGTACCTGTATTATCAACTTAACCACCAAAATTATCAGAACTAAATATTCAGAAACTGATCAAATCTATACATAGGTACGCTGTTCACAAAAGTAATCCAAAGAAGCTTCAATTAAGGACATATAATTGAACCCAATCATGACAAAACCAATTCAAACAACACAATCTCACTAATAAAAAGCATGAGTAAAAATCCCAATACATCAATCGCAAAATTCAACTTCAATTTTAATGAGAAACAAACCTTAAATTGAAGATCAATAAGCAAATTATTAGAGCCTGTCAAAAATAGCACGACCAATTTCAAAATCCCAGTTCATAAATTTCAAAGTAGCACCGCCTATTTCGAAATCCCACCAATCTATCTAGCTTTTAACTAATTAAAAGTATTAACTCCAAGAAACCAGAACTTCGATAAGATGGAAAAACTAATTAAAAAGATGATAGTATCGATTTAGATTGATAGTAAAGACACAAGCAATATAATTTATAATTCATTTACATTCAAATTTCCTATTTAGAAAATTAAAAGCAGAAGCAAAATTTAACAATGAAGCCAATTAAAAACATTGAAATCACAACCAAAAAGGAAGAGAATATCCAAAAGGCAAAATCATAAAAGCTTGAAAAACAAGAAATAAAAATAGAAAGCATAAATAAATTAGGGAGTACCTTACGAATTGAAGATGAATAAAACCATAATAACCCTAAGTTCCACTCAAAATTTTCAATTGAACCTGATTAGTATAAGTAGCAGTATGCAAAACCAACTATGATATAAAATTGCAATAATAATTAGTCAGCACACAAGTGAACATCCATGTGATTTTAATTCATACGAAGAATTAAGAATTAAAAAGTTTATAGTTTCTCCCTAAAATTAAAGGGTTCTGCAACCAAATTAACAACCAAACTTGAGTTAATTTGAACCCAAAATTAACCCTATTGAAAATTAAATTAATAGAAAACCCTAGATAATGAAAATGATAGTCGATGATTAAAAAGAAAATAAAGAAAAAAAATATATACTTGATTCAATCAATGGAGAACAAAAGGCTAAAAAGCCACTACGATGGAGAATTCAGAGTACGGCTTCAACGGAGAGGAGAGCAGAGGATTCATTGGACGAGCGACTTCAATCGAGTGCAGCACAAAACTGGGCTTCTCCATGCTCTCCTTTTTCGTTTTCGTTTCCGACAATGGAAGGCGGGTTCTTCTTCACCATAAAATTTGAGCTAAAATGGAGGAAAGCATGGAGAAGCCCAGTTGAGCGAAAATGGAGGAGAGCAAAGCTGAGAAAAAGGGGGTCAATAATTTGTTCAGTGCCAAAGAAGAAAAACATATAAAAAAAATCTTTTGCTTGTTTTGGTAGTAGCGGGCGGTTTAATGTTGTCAGTTACAAAGATTTTGGTCAATTTTTATTTGACCTATTATTTTTTTAAAAAATTATCATAAATAAGTGGTAGCGACTACAAGATTAGTCGCAATATTAGTTGCAAATTTTAAATTACAAAAATGGTAAATAAATTGAGAATCCCTGCAACTATTGTTTTAGTCGCAAAAATTATAAGAGCGTTGCAAATTTAGCGACCATATTTTTTTTATTTTTTTTTTTGAAGAAATTTTTAGCGACCATATAGCAACTACTACAAAAGTAGTTGCAGAGTTTGTGACTACCATCTCTTTTAGTTGCAAAAATATTATTTGTGACTGGATATTATGGTAGTCACAAATTGTAGTCGCAAATTAGCGATCGCATAGCAACTACTGCAAAATTAGTTGCAAAATTTACGACTACCCGTCTATTTCAGTCGCAAATTTTTTTTTTGCGACTGAATATTAGGGTAGTCGCAAATATTAGTTGCTAATTCCCCTTTTTTTTGTAGTGTATGTCACTAAACAATAAAAATCAAAACTTTATCCCTAACATGATACCAGAAAGCAATAAAGGTATCCTAACAACCTAAGCATAATTTCTAAAGAAATAGAGCAATTAAATTACTCACTTTGAAGCCTCGTACCTCTTTCTATCAAAACAAATCACACGTTAGTAACTTCAAGGAAAATATTAAATCAAACAATAATAATAATAATAATTGAAATTAAATTTGGGACCAAACCGTCAGAACTATCAACCTTTCACGTCGAAATCTAAGTCAAGTTAGAGCTTGGCTAGGTGAATTCGAGACTCGTGAATGAGGAATTGTGTATTTTGAAAAGGCTAGGCTTAGAAAGAGAGAGAAAAAATAATCTTTAGCTTAGAGAGAGAAAGAGAGAATATATGATTGTTGGTGATTTGAAAACGGGGGGAAAATACCCTATTTATATAGAAAAATCGATCGTAAACGATAGAAAAGAGTCAGAATTTGACTCGAATTAAATAGGGTTCCATCGCGACGCGAAAGAGTTATCACGGCGTGATAGCGGCTGTACGATAAGACGTGTACAGATTCCTTTTTCAAATTAAATTGGGTTAAGAGGAGTCCGTACTTATCTTTTATTAAATCAGATTTAATCTTTTAAAATACTTGTTTTATTCCCAATAAAATTCTTTATCTTTTCGAAAGCAAATATAATTATAATTAATAATCCTAATCCCCTTAGAATTTAAATTAACCTTCTAGAAGATTCTAGAAGACTAGAATAAATCCTAATGACTTTAGGAATACAATAATAGTTAATGGACCCTCCATATGATCATTGGGTCGCCCATAAAACTCATTTAGGACCCAGTTTAGTATTTTTGTCATAACTTCCTCGTTATAATTCGGAATTGGGATTATAATATATCGTTGGAAAGCTCTTTTCAATCCCTATCCAACTACACAATTATTTGACCCATATTATGGACCAAAATAAACCGGATTGGACGTTTTTCATAAATAGGATACTGTAGACACCAAATTGTGTCTCCCCAAAAACCAAACCCAGTGATGAGTACCCTTCACGTCATTGATATCAAGTAAGGGGAAATTTTAAAAAGTCTCGTGAATTCCCTTGTTTTCTAAATTTTTTTTAATAAAAATACTTTTTTCTGTTTTCGAAAATCTCCCTTTTCATACCTTATTTATGAAAATGTCCAATAAAATTTACTTTGGTCCATGATAAAGGTCCAATTATTGTGTAGTTGGATGGGGCTCGAAAAGAGCTTTCCAACGATATATTATAAGCCCAATTCTGATGAATAATGAGAAAGCTATGGCCTGGATATTAAATGAGTTTCATGGGTGACCCAATGATCAAGTGGAAGGTCCATTTAAATATCATTCCTAAAGTCATTAGGAATTATTTTAATTTTCTAGAATAATCTAGAAGGTTATTTTAACTTCTAAAGAGATTAGGATTAATAATTATATTTTTAGAAAAGGTAAAGAATTTAAGTTGGAAAAAAACAAGTGTTTTAAAGGATTTAATTTGATCTTGAATAATAAAATACAAACTCTAATTATCGAATTATATTCGATAAAGGATTCAGTACAGGTAAAAATTATCCAGCAGCACTATCGCCCCGCGATGGAGCCATCGCATCGCGATGGGTGTAGTTTTACTTCGATTTGAATTCTAACTCTTTTCTATCATTTTCGGTCATTTTTCTCTATAAATAGGGTATTTCCCCGTTTTCAATCACCAACAATCATCTATTCTTTTCTCTCTTTAAGGTAAAGCTTATTATTTCCCCCTCTTTCTAAGCCTTGCCTTTTCAAAACACCATTCGTCCATCATGAGACTTAGATACACCTAGCCAAGCTCGAAGTTACCTTCGCCTTGGACGTGAAAGGTTGATAATTTCTGAGGGTTTGGTCCCAAATCCCTATTTCAATTATTTAAATTAATCGTTTGATTTAATAATTTCGTTGAAGTTATTAATGTGTGTATTATTTTGATAGAAAGAGATACAAGGCAACAAAATGAGTAATTTCAATTGCTCTATTTCTTTAGGACTCATACTTAGATTATTTTAATTCCTAGTATCATGTTAGGATGTCTTTATGATTCATAGTACATGTTTAGCGTAATAACTAATATTTTTAATATCATGTATGTTTCTAGTATCATGCTTAGGTTGCTTTCTATTTCTTCTATCTTGTTAGTATCATGTTAGGGCTAAAGCTTTGATCTTTTGATTAGCGACATGTTAGGATTTTTTATTAATCATGTTAGTATCATGCCAGGATCTTGCTAATATTGTTATGCTTTGATGAGATTGTTATTGTGATGAGGATGATTTGTTGTATCAATATTATTATGTTGCTTGATATTATTGTTATTGCTTGATCACGCCATCTCTTGCAGGTTTAAAGGGAATTTGTACTTGAAATCACGCTTAATAAGATAATTAATAATTTTATTTAGGCTAATATGATTTTAATTCAAGTGATCGACAATAATATTTTGTTTGTGCATTAATATTCAACCAACATACATTAAACAAGTAGGATTAATATATTAATTGTATGTAAAGGTGGGCACGGGCCGTGCCGGCACGGCGACCCACCTGTGGGCCGTGGGCCGTGCCGTGACACAAATTCAAGATTTGGCACGGCATTGGGCACGGCGGGCGGCACGGTACCCGGCACGTGGGCCGGAACGCCGGCACGGCACGAGGCCTGCCAGGGCACGGCCCGGCACGGCATGGCACGGCATGTGCCAACTAGCCGTTGCAAGTAGTCGTTTTCCAACAGCTCTAAAACGGCAAGTTTTTAGCCATTTTTCCCACCCAAAATCCCTGTAAATACCCCATTTCTTCCTCCAAAATTTTCAGAATTCATCAACTCATCTTTTCTCTCTTATTCTCTAATTTTCTTATCCTCTAATTCCTACAATCTTACTCTCTTTCTCTTTTGTGCAAAGAAAAAAAAATTCCTACTCTCTATTATTAGTCTACTACTACTACTACCAAAAAAAAAAAAAAAGAAAAAAAAAACTTATATTTACACTCGGCTTATATTTACACTCGGAAAATTATAAATTCGGGAAATTATAAGTTCGGAAAATTATAAATTTGAGAAAGCAATTGAAGTGTCATTGTAAGATCTAACTCAACTTTATTGTTATTTGTTATTGTTATTGTTATTGTTATTATTATTACTATTATTATCATTACTATTATTACTATTACTACTATTATTATTATTATTGTTATTATTGTTGTTGTTGTTATTATTGTTATTATTGTTTTCTTGGAAGTTGGAACAACTTAATTACATAAAAACTATTTTCTATTTTTGTTGTGGATAATTTAGATTGTTAGTGAAATCTGTCTAAGACGGGACTTGGGCTCAGGACAACGTCGTTCCTAACCTCTCCTATCTGGGATCTCATTGACCTAAGTAATCTACTATTATTATAATTATTTTTGAAAACTTAATTTATATAAAAACTACTTACTAATTCTTATTGATATTGTTATTATTATTGTTGTTAATTGTTATTATTATTGTTGTTAATTGTTATTATTATTGTTATTGTTAATTTGTTGTTTGTATTATTATTGTTGTTGTTATTATTATTAAATATCATGGCATCAAACTCGAACACATCCTCCTCCTCTAGAAAAGCCAAGTCAAAACGTATGGAATTACCAAACCTAAACACTTCAATGCCCCCCCCCCTAACACTTTTCCCTCCCCTAACATGCCCTTTCCAAACACTTCCACCCCTTTCTTTCATCCCCAAACCACGGAAGGGCACGAACAAATGGATGATATGGCTCCTTGGACTATGCCCAGTTCGGGATTTCAACAAACCCAATTCTCACCTCATTTATTCGGATCACAACATGAATTTTCTATTCCTAGTAACCAAGGTAGCCAAACACAAGCCTCCGGGTCGAGTGAACAATCCACCCAAATGCCTAACACCCAAAATCCTAACATATTAGAGTGGTGTACCGAAGAGGAATTTGATCAAACCAACCGAAAGAGTGAAGTTTGGGCACATTATCAATTGAGTAAAAATGGAACCAAAGCCCGGTGTCGGACTTGTAGTAAAATTTTCTCGGTCGATACCAAGGGAGGGACGGAACACCTTAGTAGACATTCAAAAAGATGTGGTGGACCATCTAATGATCTAACCTAACCCAAAATTTCTCAATTCCATCCACAAGGCTTCATTTACAGTTATGAGAGAGATAGGGATGAACTTGGGAGAATGATTGTACATGCCGAACAACCTTTTCTTTTCGCCGAAAATGATGCCTTTAACAACTACATTAACCGAGCACTACAACCCAAACACAAAAAAATCTCCCGAAAAACCGTTCGATCTGCTGCCATGAAGAATTATCAAGAGTATAAATTGAAATTAGTAAATGAATTGGCTAATCTATCTAGTAGAGTTTCTTTAACCGCTGATGCATGGGATAGTGGATACGGACTTCACTATTTATGTGTTACTTGTCATTGGTTGGATAATGATTGGTTGTTACAAAAACGCATCATTCATTTTAAAATTCTTGAACACCCTCATACCGGTCTTAACATTTCTCATCATTTAATGGAAGCCATTGATGCATATAGTCTTGAGAATAAAATCATGTCTATGACTTTCGATAATGCAACTTCTATGACATATAGTGCGAATTTGGTTAAACCCCAATTGACCGATTTAGTATTAGATGGAGAAGCACTTCATATTAGATGCATTTGTCATGTTCTTAACTTGTGTGTGAATGATGGAACACAAGCAATTGGTCCATTTTATCACAAAATAAGGAACGCTATTATGTCTATTAATAGCTCTAACTTGAGATATCAAGAATGGAAAGGTTTTTGCAGGCAACAAAGGATAAAGACTATAAAAATAGCACCGGATTGTCCAAATAGGTGGAACTCCACCTATGAAATGTTGAGTCGGGCAATCGAGTACAAGGTTCATTTAACACTTTTTTATAATATGAAATTTCCACAATGTGCTTTACTAGAAGATGATTGGGCTAATTGTGAAAAATATATGCAATTTTTACAATTACTATATTGTATAACACATTGTTTTTCTTTTGTATATAATCCTTGTTCCCATTCTTTTCTAAGCAATGCATGTTTACTTATACAACTTTTTGCCGAACACCGATCACAACAAGATTATCATGGATATCTTCCAGCTATGGAGGAAAAATGGCGTAAATATTACACTAATATTCCTATGATTTATATTTTTGCTTATATTTTAGATCCTGGACAAAAATATGGTGGCACTTTTTTATTAATTGATATTTATTATAATAACATGAATTTTGAAGATGATGTTGAAACTTTTAAAAATAAGGTGACTAATGAGTTTTTCTCTTTATATAGAGTTTATGAAAGTAAATATAGAACCGTGTCTCGATTTGCCCCTTCTCAAACATCCAAAAACGTAAGTAAACGGGCCAAAGTTTTATTTGCACAAGCTGCTAACATGATGTCCAAGTTTTCAGGTACGGAATCATCATCAACTAGGAGAACACAAAGCGATGTTTCGGAGTTGCAAATGTACCTAAGTTATGACTTCATGAAAGGCATGGACGATGAATAGAAGTTTGGCCTCGACATCCTTGATTGGTGGAAATCACAAACCATGAAACATCAAATTTTGTCGGCAATGGCTCGTGATATTTTTGCTATCCAAGTCTCCTCCGTTGCCTCCGAAAGAGCTTTTAGTGCGTCGGGACGGGTTTTAGACGATACAAGAACAAGACTAAAACCCGAAACACTTGAAATGTGTGTTTTCTTCAAGTATTGGTTGGATGCCAAAACTCGTTCTCAAGATCGTACTTATGCACAAAACGACGACGATGAAGGAATGTCGACTTCTTTTAGTTCTCATACTTCTCAATCAACTCAATTGGCCAATGAACTTGAACCACAAGAAGCCGGCGACGAAGACGAAGACGGAGATGAACAATAACAATTACATTATTACATATTTACAGTATACACTATTGTACAATTTTTGTATTATCGAACTTCGTATTCCGTATAATAAATGAAGTTATTCACCAAATATTGTACGATTTTTAGTTATCATTAATTATTTGTATTATCGATTTATCGTACTGGCTACCGGTATATAATAAAATAAGTTATTCTTCAATTTTTTGTATTTTCGGATTATCGCACTCATAATTTTTTTTTTATTATATGCATTGTTGTTTTTTGCTAAATTAATAAGATTGTTTTTATTTGTTTATATAAACTTTAAAATAATTAGATAAATAATTTATATAACCTTAATTAAAATAAAGTTGTTCAAAACAAAATATATTAACATTAACATAAACATAAATTAATCACATTAGTTATATAAAATTAATTTGTACTAAAAAATATATATATCGTTTTTTATTTACATTTATTATTAAAAAAAAATAAAAAAATTAAGTGGCACGGTTTGGCCTGCGGCCCGCCAGGCACGTGGGTCGTGCCGTGCCGTGGGCTGGGGTGTGCCAAAATTAGGCACGGCACGGCACGGCCCGCCGCGGAGCCGACACGGCACGGCATTGCACGCCCCCTACCGCGGCATGGCCAGGCACGGCCCGCGGCGGCACGGCACGGCCCGTTTCCCATGTTTAATTGTATGTTAGTCAAAAAGCGCATATAAATATGAGAAGAATAAAGTAGAGGTCTATTTTTAGGGCAGGTTCAATCTCTTTTAGGTTGGATTTGTACCTTCATCCCCGAATATCCAGTCATGGTTCCGGATCACTATGGAGTTAGCGATCTCATGGATCGTAAAGGGGTGTAACCTTCACCCTTTGAACGGTTTACAAGTTCCTAAAACTTGTTGGAGACTCTTTTGCTCTAGCTTCCTTCCGTTTGGACGCTACCATGCTTAAGTGTATGATCATAGTAGGGCTTAAGTGTGGGATGCTTGAAATTATTCCCTACAGATACGAAATGAATTATTTTTTATAATAGAAATGAATTATTTTTATTAGAAAACAGAAGAATTCACGAGACTTTTCAACATTTCACCTCGTTCGATATTCAATGGCGTGAAAAGTACTCATCACTGGGTTGGTTTTTGGGGAGACACAATCAGGTATCTACAGAACCCTATACCAGTCCCACCTAACCCAAACCCTGACCGAACACTAACCAAAACCCCACCAAACCCATACCTAGATCCACCCACCTAAAACACCCAAACCCTAACCCCAACCCTGACCAAACCCTAACCAAACCCACCTCTCTCTCACCAAATCAACCAACCCCACCCTATCCCTTAACCCTGGCGGCACCTAAGACCACCACCACCCACAAAAATAACCAAAAGACCACCGCCACCCACAAAGCCTAACCTAGATCTACACCGCCACCGACAAGTCCACCGCCACCAACAAAACCCCGAAATTGGCTCGAATTTGGGTTTTAAAGGTCAAATTTGACCATCTAGAGTTTTCATGGTCAAATTTGACATGAAAAACCATTAATTTCTAGTAATCTACTTGAACACCACTAACCACACTGACTAGCGTCTTTAACACCACCAACCATACTCGTCGGCATCGTGAACACCACCAACCATACTCGTTAGCGACATGAACACCACCAACCAAGAACATAAGAGAGAAAGCGAAGAGGAAGGAGAAGAGGAGAGAGAGAAAGGAGATGAGGCATAACAGGCTGACAGGGAGAAGAGGAAGGAGAGGGAAAAAAGAGAAGAGGCGTTGTAGGCGTCGTTTGAAGTGCGCCTACGTTAAGAATGTATGAATATGCTTAGCACTCATAGGAAGTGGGAATTGACGTATACGATTAGGGACAAGGAAAGTAGGGAGCCGCCAACAAGTTTTTAAGGAACTTGTAAACCGTTCACGGATCATTTAAGGCAACCACGATAAGGGACAACGATAGGCAACAACGATTAACCCGTGAAGGTTACACCCCACTCATAATCCATGAGATTACTAACTCCACATGGTTCGGAACCACGAAAGGAGGATCGGGGATGATGGTACGAAGTGAGTCATGGAGTCACATTCACCCGTATTGGCCTCTACTCGATTCTTATTGTGAAAAGTATTCCTGCGATCTCAAAGGCATGCAAATAAAGATTCAATTCGCTCCAAACTATTATTATACTAAATTGGTTGAATATTAATGCAACATATAATTCTAAAATATTTGTGATCACTTGAATTAAATAACAACATTAAATGGAACCTAAACTGGTAGTCCAAATGATCTAATTAGGCGTGATTTTCAATTACATATTCCCTTTAAACATGCAATATGGTGATCATAAATATAATAGAATCAACATCAATATTGAAAGCAATTTAACAATAATAATGTTAGTCAAATCAAATTTTAATAAACCTAATCATGATACTAGCAACAAGAATTAAAATAAGAGTAATTAAGTGATTAATTACTCACTTTCCGCGTTTCCTTGAATTGCTACATAATGAATAAAATGTTAGTAACTTCAATAAAAATAAACCAAATTGAAATTATTAAATTAAGAGTAGAGTTGATTTGGTCCAAACCCTCAGTTAATTATACCTTTCACGCCTTGGTTTAAGGACGGAACCTCGGGTCAAGTATGGAATACTTGGAGTGCTTAAGGGATGTATGGTGGAAGGATAGGGAAGGCTCAAAATTAGGCTAGAGCATAGAAGAGAGAAGAGAGAATTATTTGATGTATAAGAGAGGGAGAGAGAATGATTTTTGGTGCTCGAAACTGAGGAAATCAGGTTCGTATTTATAGAAATTAAAGAGTAGGGTGAAGCACGGAACCTTAGAAATGAAGCGCCGTGAAGAAAAAACCCTACCGTGACACGGTACACAATGCCGTGACACGTCAGCAAACCCTGTGGCTCGGCATTTTCTGCCGTGACGCGGCAAATCCAGTTTTTACGCGTTTTTAAAACTATGATAACTTTTGATCCGTAAATTGGAATAAAGCATATAATATATCGTTGGAAATCTTATCAAGTATAATTTCCAACCCAATTAGAATCAGGTAAAAATATTTTGTAGATTTTAAGATATGGCCATTTTAGTGAAAGGGTATTGGTTTTGGGCCGAGTTTAGTGTTTCGCTCATATCTTCTTCGTTTTAATTCGGAATTGGGATTATTATATATCGTTGGAAAGCTTATTGAAAGGCCTATCCAATCAAATAATAATTAGATCAAAATTATAGGGCCACAAAATCAGTTTCTCTCAGTTTTGTGATGTGGCACTAAAAGTGGAAAGTAAGTTATGGTTTAGCAAAATGGGCTAAGAATTGAGTTGGTTTATAAAATGTATTGAATGAAATATGGATTAAGCACTCTAGATATTAAATAATCAACCCGACTAATAATGGTGGTGAAATATTGTTCATCATCGGGTTTGGTTTTGGGGAGACATTTTTAGGTGTCTACAGGTGCAACAGGGAGAAGGAGAAGTGGAGAGAGAAGGAGAAGGAGGAGAAATGGAGAGGAGGAAAGAGAATGGGAACGCATAGTTTAGGACTTTAGGGTTTTTTTAAAGAGTTTTTTTAATTATATTCCGACAGAATTTTCGTCGGAAATTTCCGACGGATTTAAATTTCGTCGAAAATGGTACAGAAAATTCAAAATTTCTGATGGATTTATTCCGTCGGAAATTTCCGATGGAATTGTTGAATTCGTCGGAAATATTTGACTGAATAAATATCCATCGGAAATTTTGAATTTTCCGACGGAATAATGTGTCTATCGGAACCAGTCCGTCGCTATTTGCCTGTTTTCTAGTAGTGAGAGTATACTTCCTTTGGAAAAGGAACAAACCTGAAGAACTATGACGACCTTGCCCAAAAAATATTTAAAGGGGCCAAGATCTTTCATATGAAAACAATCACTGAGATAAGCTTTGAAAACCCTTAAGCAGCGGAATCATTCCCAAAAATAATGAGATCATTAACATATACAAAAACATTTATTTGAATTTTGCCACTAGTTTATGTAATAACGAGTAATCTGAATAAGATTGTAAGAAACCATATGCTTTCAAAGCCGATACAAGTTTAGTAAACCAACATTGTGGTGCTTGTTTGAGGCCATATAGAGATTTGCGAAGACAACATACCTTATTAGGATTGAAAGACTCAAAAGCAGAAGGAAGTTTCATGTACACCTCCTCATCAAGATCTCCATGGAGAAAAACATTAAGAACATCCATCTGATGTAACTCCCAATTTTTAGAAGCTGCAATTGCAAGAAAAGCCCGAACAGTTACCATTTTAGCCACTGGAGCAAATGTTTCTATGTAGTCAATGCCTTCTTTTTTATGATTGCCAAGATTACTAATCTGAATTTTAGACGTTCAATACTCCCATCAGAGTGATATTTGAGTCTATACACCCATTGACTACCAATATCTCATTTTATGAGAGGAAGATCTTCCATTGTCCACTTGCCATTATCTTCCAATGCTTGAATTTCCTTTTTCATGGATTCTCGCCAACCTGCATCTTTCATGGCCTCCTTAAAATATTGAGGTTCTTTAGCAAATGTTAGAGCTGCGATAAATTTTCGATAATGCAAAGAAAAATTGTCAACACTTATGTAATGTGCTATTGGATAAGGAGTACTTACAGAATGCTTTGGAGACGATGTGTTAAGAGATGACGAGGACTATTTGTGAGAATTGTGTGAGTTACATAATTTCAAAGCTTGACTTACTTGTATTTTTTTCGCATGCCACGACCCATTTCTGTGCCTTGAGACTCATTAGAATGCTGATTAAAAGCTACTTGAAGTTTAGCATTTGCTGCGGGGTCTGCTGTATTGCTTGCGAATGTAGCCTATGGCTGTGAGCTCCGCACCCCCCTGTGTCCAGCAGGCATTTGCCATGGGGTGCTTGAGGAGGCCACTGAATGTTGTTGCCCAACAGGTTCTTCAGTTTTCACTACAAGAAAACAGGCCATTTTCGATGGAAAAATTCCGTTGGAAACACCCTGTTTTCCGTCGAAATCAGTTGTCGAAAAATTATTAGTAGGAAAAAATAAACCTTTTTCGACAGAATTTCCAACAGAATTCAGTCGTCGGAAGATAATTTCAGCACGAAAAAGTCCGTCGAGAAATTTCTGACGGATACAATTTAGCAGGAAATTTTCAACGGAAATTCCGTCGAAAAATGCTTGAAAAAAAAAACAAAAAAATGCCTCTCACCACCCCACACCACCACCAGCCGTCACCTCACACCACCATCCCACACCTTAGCCCCCAACCCAAACCACTAGCCTCCAACCCAGCCCTACCATCCTCACACCAGCCCCCCTAAACACATACCACCACCCACAACCCAACCACTAAAACCACCACTAGGACCCCACCACAGCCACCTTTGAAAAAAAAACCACACACAAATCAGATCCTTACCCACCTCACTAACCCAAACCACACCACCACTCACCCTAACCTAACTACCCTACCACCCACCTAACCGAACCAGACCCACCCCCCTAACCCTAAACGACTAGTTTCACCAATCTAGATCTACCACCCAAACCATAAAAACAACCCTAATCCTAACAAATTCAGCCGAACCACCCTTCTTAAGAAAACCATCCCACCACCCACCTAATGCCACCACCACCGGTTTGATAATTTTGAATTTCGAAGTTTGATAATTTTGAATTAGTGTAATTCAATTAAATATAATAAAATGTGAGAGTGAGTGATAGCTTAAGTGGTTAGAATTCCCCTTTCGGTTGCAGGTAATTAATCATGGGATCGATTCTCACCCCCTACTCTATTGCTCTCTAAACAACAAAAAATAAAAAAACTATAGTAGGTGTAGTAGGTACCATGAGGGCGTGGACAAAACCTTTAATAACATTCTGAACAATATAATAGACACAGCTGCAAGCTCAAGAGTACCCAAATGATAAAGTTATGTCGATGTTCAATTCGCAGCTAATTTCCACAAATTCTCCGATTCTTCCCATACTCAAGACTACCGTTTAATTAGGGGGCGTTTGGTTCAAACTATGGTATGGGTTTGGAATGAGGAATGAAACCTAGGTGGTATGGGGTTGGAACTTGATACTTGATTTCATGTGTTTGGTTTTAAACTAGGAATGATAGTTTTCCTTTTAATTTTAAACAGGTATGGGTATGAGCCATACCCACCTCCCCCCTTGGGTTTCAAAAACCCATACCTTGGGGGTTTGAGGTATGGGTTTGAAAAATGAAATTTCAAGAAACAAACACAAGGTATGGGTTTTGGTCATTCCAAACCCATACCTTATACCTAATATGCTTGAACCAAACACCCCCTTAAGGAGTCCTGGACATATGGAGTAAATGCGTACCACTATGGATCGTAGAACTGATGTGCATAACCTGCATACTAATTTCATTTTATTTGGTTGGTTAGTTATATTCATATGAATCATACCTGGCTACTTCTTTTTTTTGTTTTTTTTTTTTTTTTTTTTTGAAATAGAGTTGTTCATAAATAAAAGTCATATGACATGTACAAAGAGATTTAGATCTACCAAATACATAATAATTGAATCAAATAAAAACATTTCGTAAGCAAAGCTAAGATCGTTGTTGCAAATCATACATTCTTCATACTCTCTTTCATATCGCTGTGATTTACAGTCTTCTCTGGCTAGGGGGTCTATCGATCTGTTATAGCCGTACAGAAAATTTTCGCTTAATTCGTAATATTATAATCGAAATAATAACCTCTTTTTCGATCCCGCACAAAGTTTTACCCATAAAACAACTCTATAGCAATTCATGAAATTAAAAAGCGAATTCTCCCTCAAAAGAGAGAAGAAGACGCGATCCTTCGAAGGAGCTAAATCCTCCTAAAGAAGAAGAAAAACCATGTCTTTCGAGGGAGAAATGTTCCTCCCAAAAGAGGAAGAGTTATCTATCTATATACTATACTAAAACAGAGTACACTAGCTCCATGGCTGCCAAGTTTCCATCTTTTAGGTTTTTTTAATTTATTTTAATTTATTTTTTTATTTTAATTTTTATTTTTTTTGGTAAAATGTATAATTGTCAAAGATCCTCCGAGATAATGTCTTGACTTTCCTAATATTGTTTCTCAATTAATATTATTCATGGATTTTCAGCATATATTTAGTCCATATAATTGACTTTAGATTGCTTAATTCAAAGAGAAACTAAGCTTAATTGCATTCATTCAAATATGCCCTATATGGGGCTTCATCGTTTAGAAATTGGTTCAATTTATCACTTACCATAACTGATGCTTCCAGCCACCGGTATGTTAGTCACCAACCTGAATAATGATTAACCAAAAAGCAATTTTAATTTTTAATAATCCCCACTTTTAATCATCAATTACGTCTAATTTTATTTTATTTTTTTATATTATGTCCAATTTTAATCTTATATTGTATATCAAGTTAATGCGTTATAGATCAGATGAGTCAAGATGCTACCCTATATCGGTGTACACCCGTCATGCATGAACAAACATATATAAACTAGCGGCCTTTGCTTGTGAACATAAGGCCGCACCACTATCGTGATTACTGTCTAGGATACTGTGTATGATAGATACAACAATAATCAAAGCAAAAGAATTCCTAATAACTTACCAATGCAAGTATTCTCTTTCGGTCGGGTTGCCAGGACTTGGAGCATCGGGATCTACCATAACCTTCATATTTTTTAGATAAGAAAATTGCAAATATTATGGACTGCGCCACATAAAACGATCACATTTTGTAATTAACAGAGGTCGTATATAAACCAAAGTAAAGAAAGAAATAATAATTCGAAGGTAATTACCAATGTATAGTAATAAGTTGCCGTACGATCGTTACCCTGAATTTCAACTCTTGGTAGGTTGATAGTTTGAGAAGGTCTAAGCTCACAAGCATTGATAACTTCTCTACTTTCGTAAAAAACTCTAAGAGTTGCAAATTTAATAAAGGGATCTAAAACATCTCCAATTACTTCTCCTAGAACAAGTGAATCTGTTCCACTTCTAGGCATTGACATATACAAATAATGTTGATGATGATGAAAAGGTAAAAGTAAAATACCACACTAAGTGTTTCATACACTTTTTGAGTTCTCCTATGCTACCAACGTCTATAATTTGATGTTATTAAAATTGTATGCCTTTTTATAAGGTTTTTATAGGCATCAAATTTATTCTCCGCGATCTTGAATTAATAGGACTCAAATGATTGTATTAGAGAAAAATAGTACAATTATTGTTATTACTTTGCTTCAGTAGCTTGGTGACAAGAGAACATGAATTATTTGAGGACACAAATGTTCTAGAAAAGGAACTAAGGTAAGACTTTTTTAGGATACAAATGTTCCTCTAATAACAATAGGATATTTATTGTTCTCCAATAACATTAATCTCTAATAAATGTCCTATTGTTTTCTAATAAAATATACAAACTTTGATATCCTCTTCTACTAACTAAATTACTGTAGTTACAAGCAAAAGCGCTAAAAAATTCTTTGTTCTCTCTCTTCAAATCTAGCCACACTATAGTAAAACTAAACTTAAAGTATGTTGTCATCGATTTTATTGATGATAAGCCCCAAATTAAATTGTTCTTCAATTTACTGTTTTTAGCCAATAAAGATCCCCAACAATATGGTATTATAGCTAGTTTCTCTATGTAGGATTTAGTCGGTTCCCTAATTGTGAGATTTTTAGTATTGTTTGTTTGTTTGTTTGTTTTTCGCGTGTGCAGAGATACAAATTTGTAACATTCGTCTTGCAAAATTGTGGAATTGTGGATTTATTGGTTTAGGGGTGCAGATTTAGATTTTTAGCTCGTCTTGTAAATTTTGCCGATCTCGATGACCAATCAAGTTTTATCACTTTCGCGACTATACATCAATGGAGCTCCATCAAGAATGATGCAATGCCATCTAAAATTATTCAGGGGTAGTTCAGAAGTAATGCCATTATTGAGACTTATATCTCTTAAACGATGATTGTAAGTGTCAAATAGTTAATATTGTTTAAAGAAATCACCTCTCCCTATTCCAATCAAAAAATAAAAAAGTTACTGTAGTTACAATAATCCAGGAAAAGTAAAGTGGATCGGAAATGAAAACCATGTATCTGACTTTTTTTTTTTTTTTTTTTCCTTGTTTTTTGAAAGGAGAGAGTTAGAAGGTAACGGGTTAAAAAAAGAATAAAATTGTTGTACAAGAAATAAAGTAATAAAACTTAAAAAAAAATTGATGAAAACGAAAAGTGGTAATAGAAAATGAAAAGAGTACTTTAAAATATGTTTTATTTATATACAGCATAAACCATTTTCCTATATTTAATTTAGGAGAACATACACCATGATCTATTTAAATGTAAATCTCATAACTATAGATAGAGTATGCAAGAGTACAAATATCAAAATTTGCATACATTAAATAAATCAATAGAATTACAGAAGAATAGAAGATGATGGCCAATTATATGGTTATATCAATGTAGAAATGTGATACACTCCCTCCACCACTTATTTTTTGTCACATATTCAATATTTGGATCAAATTTTAAAAACTTAAATAAGAAATTTCCGTAAATCTAGAAGAGATAATATAGTCATCTTGTTGAATTTGTTTCATTATTGCTTATTTTATTAATATATATATATATATATATATATATATATATATATATATATATATATATATATATATATATATATATATAATTTTTGCACATACGTATGAAAATGAAGTTAACTATGTTTTAAGACACGTTTTGAAGACCGTAAAAACTTAAATTTGGCAAAAATATTGGCACAAATAGAGTATTTAAGAATGGGGGATTATTTTATCTTAATGGTCCCTCACTTCAAAATAAGTGCACCAATGAGGTTTACCCCTTATTGGCAGAAATAACAGTAGATAACAATAGAAAGATTCTTGTTCATAATTTTAACGAGTTTTTTCCACTTTAATCATTATTTTTACATATATGTCATGGGTTAAAGAACGTATATCCCTCCTAAAGCAACATATAATGGCATTTAACTTTTTCTCTTTTTTGAACAATTTCATTAGCTTCATTTATAAGTGCCCTTCAGTTTTTTTTTTTTTTTTTTTTTTTTTTTTTTGGTGAATATATTTTCTTTTATTGTTGCTTAAAAAAAAAAAAAAAGACAACGCATACATTTTCTTTTCTTTTATTTTTGAAGAAAAGCTACATTTAGTTTATAAAGTTACAATAATGCAAACAAAGATTCAAGCTATGTTTGGTTCAATGGAAAAAACAATACGGAGTACTTCGTAGTTTGAAGTTTTTTTCTTATTTGTGTATACAAGAAATGTTATAGTAAAAAAGGAAACTAATCTAAGCTTTTAGTTGATGTCATAATCTTAATTTGTTATTTGACTTCGGGTCACGAGATCATAAGTTCAAAACTCATCCACCAGTATTTTAAAAAAACGAAATGTTTAGAGTTGAGTATGAGAAGGCCCACGTGCCCTAAAAAATCTATGGTAGTCATCCTTAAAATGACTACCATTATACAAAATTTTTATTGGTTTATATTTTACTTATATTTTGTGTCAAAATTAATTATAAATGGTTTTTTTTTAAATATTTATTTTATCTTTTTATAATTAATTTATGAATTATAATTTAATTTCAGTAATAATAAAATCTGAATTTTTAAAACTAATTAGGAAAATTATAAAAAATAAAAAATTATTCCAAAATTAATAAATCAATTTAAAAATATATATGAATGCTTTATAATTAATTTAGACATAAAAAAATAAATCAAAATTAACTCATAAAAAATTAGTATAATGGTAGTCATTTTAAAGATTGACTACCACATAATCATCCTGCCACACTGCATACACACTTACCAGTGCACTAAATAATTAATATAATAAAAAGGTGAAAATGTTTATTTTAATAAATACTCTCTTCTTTTCTTTTTACTGTATTATTTAAGTTTTGACTTTTTACATTTACCAATGTACTTGTTTGACCATTAATATATGCATACTTTTTAAAATTAGCATGGTTGTATTTTTTTTTTTTTTTTTTTTTTTTTTTTTTTTTTGAGGAATAACGATTGTATATTAATAAATTACTAGTTGAGACAAATCCAACAAGACCCCACATTATTATATTAAGTCTTATATATTTTAAAATGTTCTCTCATCTTACGAATAATGTCAAGAATCCAAACATAACCAATATAACGGAATGGGAAAGTACTAACATATACTCCATATAACTTACTATATTAGAATATTAGTTTTATCAAAATCATTATAATGATATTTTTCTTTTTTCACCAACTTTAGTATTTTGGAAAAATTATGTTTCATCAAAAAAAAAAAATTACTAACATATACTTCCTTTGTTCTTCTATTATCTTCCCATTTACTATCCATAAAAAATGAAGTAGTAATTGAAAAGTTAGTCCCTAATTTTACTTTTTAGATAGGTTAGAGAAAGTTGTTAATAAACAGAGGTATTTTTATATATTAGTTTTTTGTGGATCATGTGGTAGGGTAAAGAGTGATAAGAGTTGGAATTTTCTTTGTATCATATAGGAATAAAAAAAAAAATAATATATATAAAAAAAAAAACATCTATTAACACTGAGAGTATGAAGATAAAAAATGATCGGAGTGAGTATAAATATATGTACTATATATTTCTCAACAAAAAGACTGTAATTTTCCAAAATTACAATTTTTTTTTTTCCTTCTGTACCTTTTTTTTACAGGTTTTTTCCTTCCCTACTTCAATATAATATAGCTGATATGCTCGTGATACATGCGTTGTAGATGTATATAAAGTTTAAATATATTCATATGATTTTGATCTTTGGTTTTAAGAAACCTCTATTTGGTGTGTTTAATTTTTATTTTTTAAAATATATTATGGAGTAGTGGAATGAAAGGAAAAAAATTAATAAATAAAATTTAAGGGGAAAAAATCAATTTGATTTAATTGTAAGGGAAGATGCATGTAGTTTATATTATCACTGTTCTAAAAAACATGTTTTCATGTTAATCTTCGAATATTCTATTTATTCGCTCGAAAAATATATAAGAAATCATCATTTTTATGTTTAATATCTTAAAATAATTATTTGCCAATCATTCAATTATTTAGGCTAATACATTTATGTTAAAGGTTGCTATTACTAATTTTTTTAGGGTAACACATTCATGTTATAAAAGCAATCATTCTTGATTTTTTTTTTTCAAAAAAATAGTATTTTTTATTTTCCAATTCAAAATATTATTTTCTTACCACTTTAGAAATCTCCTTTTTTTTTTTATTAAAATTAAACTATTTAATATTTGATTTTATTTCTTCAAATGTTTCTATTATACCTTAACAGAAATCTTTAATTAGAATTATTTGTATTATATTATCAAAATAAAAAATTACCATTATATTTTGGAAGCAATATTCTATTTTCAACTAATAATAGTATAATACCAACCTTTTTTACCCTAAAGTACTTTTGATTCATAGATTAATGTGTAGTATGAAAGAAAAAAGGTGGGTAAGTGGATAAGGTATATAGATGAAAATTTTTTTGAAGGGTGTAAGTTTTATGTAGACAAATTAAAAAGAGAGTAATCTAGTGTTTGTCCTGATGGGCGCACCGGGTTTTAATTTTTTGTAATTTATAGTCTAATAATGAAAATTTTTCATCATAACATGATAGTTAAGTGATTGCTTGATATTAAAAGTGAGAACGTATTATTTAAAATTTTGGAATAAATTAAAAATACGAAGTAGTTTATTATCTTGATATAATTTATGCATTGAATTAAGATACACTATTGCTTGTTACAAATTACACTTTATTACAATCATAAAGACGTTGAAGATATAACTGATTGTCTAACACTTTTACGAAATAAAGGGTACATTTGTAAGAAAATTTCCTTTATTTTGAAATGTTAATCTAATATATAATTGCAGAGTCGTTTTCACCACAACTCTCCAAATCCCCAATCCTCAAATCTCATGCATTTTTTTTTTTTTTTTTTTTTTTTTTAAGAGTAACTACCATTCCACTACATTATTTATTTGTTATTTAAACAAAAAAAAAAATGTATTTTTTCAAGGGATTGCAATAACTAATAGTAATAACAATTCATTTTTTCTTAAATACTACTAACATTTCACTTTGTGTTATTTTCTTTCGTGTATAATATGTGTCGTGTATTAGCATGGCTGCACGGATATACAATTCCTTTATTAACAATTCAGTATAGAACTCAAACTCCCCAACCCTTCAATTCAAACAACTTCCACTTCTCTAATCATCAAAATAAAAATATGTACAACACGCTTTTTGCGTAACTGACCTCATCGAATAGTTGCTTACAAAAGAACAAAGTAATCCCTCCTATAACACTGATGGAATAACCCCTATAACACTAAGTCACTAACCGAGTAACCCCTATAACATAGAACGAGTAACTCTACAACTTTGACTATAAATAGTTCAAAATAACAGGCCCTAGGTATTTGAAATATATTTTTTCTTATATTATATAATTAATATCTTTCTAATATAATATATATCTCGTGCATTTTGCACGGGTACACTCTAGTGTATAATAATTGATCTGATGTCACAATTTTCATTTAAATGAACAAATGTTCAATTCCTAGCAACAATAATTTTTATTATTTAAAAAGATTGATTGGCATGAATTTGAAGCCTTTGCCTATGACAAGGGCGTAGCACATAAAAATTTCTTAAGAAAACTTTATAAATATTAGTATACATGTGATTAAAATAAAAATTAAAGAGGGTAAAAAGGAAATATTAAGAATAATGAAGTATTAATCTAACAAAAATAACTCATGATTTTATCATATATTCGAAGAGTTATAAAGAGCATTATTTTGAATATTCTAAATAATACATATATGCAACCGGCACATATTATAGTAACCATAAATAAAAAGTAAAATGAAAAAAAGGACGAAAACAAAAAGTAAATAAGATTTTACTATACATCATGTTAGTTAGACGCGTGTCGCACTCTGAGCCCTAGGTTACATAAATCCAACTCACCATTTCCCTCTCCTCTCTTACTCTTTTCTCATCCTCACATTTAAATCAAATTGAATTCAACTCAAGATTCAATCAGCTTTCCTGATGCACTAAATATTGATGAATGAAAAATCTCACATTTCGAGCAAAAGAATTGGGAACTTTCTCATCTTTTTTAAATGCCGCGTTAAAGAATATTTTGAACTTATACCAAATCCATAAAATCCCTTTATCAATATCATACTCTTTTACCATATGACTCAAGAGATAGCATTCAATGTATAAAAGAATGAAGATATTTATAAAAAAAATAAAATAAAATAAAGAGAAACAAGAGCATTGTCACTACACAAGAATAAAAATAAATAAATTAATAAATTCGCTCCAAAATGTGTTTCAATTATTATTATTATTTTTTGTTTTTTTTTTTTCATTTTTTTTATGGATTTTTTGACTTTTACCTCAAAAAAAATACGAAATTGTTTTTTACTATAAAAAATTTTAAAAGTTTTATTTTACCACCAAAAAAATTTCTAAAAATTATTTTTTACCACCTACCGTCAAGAAAACCGTTAAATTTAACGGTTAAAAAAATTGTTCGATTTTCGTGCGCAAAACATGTTATTCATAGGTTTAGGGGGGCATTTTGGCAGGTGGTAAAAAATAATTTTTAATTTTTTTTTATGGTAAAATAAAACTTTTAAAATTTTTGGTAGTAAAAAACAATTTTGTGATTTTTTTTGTGGTAAAAGTCAAAAAATCCTTTTTTTTATTTTTGCTCATTTTATTTTATTTTTGTTAAATTTTCTGTATTTAATCTTGTTAACATTTCAATACTTTTTGTAAATATAATGCAATAAGTATTTTTAACTAATCAATCAAAGAAATTATAATTTACAAGTGATGCGGACATTTTTCCTATATAACTTCAATAAATAAAAAAGCATAAAAATTATAAAAAGTATATAAAATATTTTATGCTCAATGACTTTAATATTTGTATGTTCTATAACTTTAGTTCTCCATAAACAAAAATTATAAAGTTATACATTATGATATATAGTATTTATGTGACGAATTAAATAAGATCTCATATGAATATGTTTTTCCTTACAGACAATTTACAAAAGGCAAAATTGGCCTCAATAACACCAACTATAGTTTGGGTGCAGAGAATAATACAATATTAATGCGGTGCACTCTATATCACAAACTATAATTAAGTTTGCTATAGAGAATGTCATAAAAGATATCGGAGATCAAAATTTCTACCGAAAAAGCATATTTTTTTAATTTCATATTTTTAACAAATCAGTTATTGGTCCGGGTGATGCCCCATATCAATTTAATGTGCAATGTGCCACCTAAAAAATATTACCTTCGATGTAAGAGATGAGAATAATTTAAACTTATTACCTTCATAGTATAAATGAGAAACGTAAATCATAAGCACTTACTCTTAAGAGTAATTGAAAAAAAAAATATTACGAATGAGAATTATAAATTATAGGCACATCCTAAAAACCCAAGCCAATACAAAAGATTGAGATAAAAACTACCAAAATAGAAAAATTGGCATAAAATTTCTTTTAATGGACATATGAGTTAGAGAAACAATAGAATAAAATTAATGACATGTAAATTGTATTCATTTTACATTCAAAATCAAATAATAAATGATGAAATATATATTACTCTGTAAATTTAACAACATGTAAATTGTATTACCATTTCAAAAATGATAACGCTTGCAGCTTAATCCTTCACATTATTTCTTGTGATCTCTTATTCACTAACAATTTTTTTTTTTTTATTTAAATTTTTTGACGTAAATTTCACATAAATTACAAAATATGTTAAAGAAGTCAATTCGAATTTCTTTCCTGAGGTTCCTAGCTCTCCTCTCTAAGTAATTATAGTGCACGTTGTCACGACTCATGTCCCACACCTAGTAAGGCAGCAAGCAACGTCACTTGGGCACTAGGCAACAATTTGGGCCAAGGGAGTTGCCCATGGGTGCCAGGAAGCACCTCTCCCCTATAGAGCTTTATATAGTACCCTGCTTAAAATCCTAGTGAACACCCAAGTGACAGTAACACAATAATGGGTCATTTGGGAGACCAAACGGAATCCAAATGAGCCCAAACTTGGTGGTCCACCGTTTTTGGACCCAATGAACACGATGGTGCAACCAGAATTTCGAAGAAAGGTCCGGAACGTTCCAGAACGTGCTACAAGGCTCGGGATGCGTCCGGAAGCTTCTAGAAGTTTCTAGGTTGTTCTTGTACATACTTGTAATATCTAGAGTATGGTGGAATACTCCGGAAACTTGTACATATGAGTAGGAACTCAGAAATGTATAGAAGACTCTAGAACTAAGCTTCTAGGACCCTCCATTTAAGGAGGTTAGAACGTTCTAGATTAGAACACTCTAGGCTTAGGGGAGCACTATAAATAGGATGCCTCCCCCTCATTTGTAGATGATACACACATTTTGCAAATTCTCTCAAGCAATACAAAGCATTCTTAAAGCAATCTTTCTAAGTTCTCTTGCTTGCTTACTTACTTAGCCATTTTCTAGCTTACTCACTTAACTTCAAGCATCGTGCTTAGCCTAGCTAAGATACTTTGGGGGATCCTTGACTAGAGTTGCAGGGGTGATTCTAGTAGGACGCGTGCTAAGAGACTTGGGGGAAATAGTCAGCACGTGACAACGTGCTAGGTATCATAAAGTAAAAAATATAGGGTTTTTTCAAGCTATGTCCCCCAAGTTTTTCGGTTTCTAAGCTGTACCCACGCATTTTCAAAGTTATAAACTGTGCCCTCCACCTCACGATATTTTATCAACAATACCCTTTGACAGTCATATCCGTTAACGAAAGTTAAGTTATTTTATCAACAATGGTGTCGTTGTGTTATTAATTTGACACGTGTCCCATTCTAATTGGTTTAACATTTTTAAAAAATTTAAAAAATCAGAAAATAAAATAATAACAAAAAAAGGTTATTGTTAACATCAAAGGTTATTGTTAATAAAAATTAGTGAGGTTGAGGGCACAGCTTAGACGTTTGAAAAGGCATGGACACAGCTTAGAAACCGAAGAAGTTTGGGGGCATAACTTAGAAAAACCCAAAAATATATTACTCTTTTCGATCTCATTTATAACATTTTCTGCACCAAACTAAGTAATATGTGATGTATAGTGCACCGGATTAAGGTTGTGGTATTTTTTACACCCAACCTATAGTTGGTGGCTTGGTGCTATTGAGGCCAATTTTGCCTTCACAAAATAGGGTCAAAGGAGGTGTGGTGAATAGTATATATTACAAGGATCTTAGAATAAATATCCGCTAATTGTAATGCTCCCTCCGTTAATTATTATGTGTAACTTTGAAATATTTTATATATTACAAATAATATTCAAATGTTGCATATAATAATTAATGGAGGTAGTATCAAAAAACAAAAAACTACATACTCACTAAAGATCAATAAAATAATTCTTCAAAAAATTAAATAATTCTTCAAAAAATAAAATAGAATAACATAAAATATTATATCTAATATTTTTGCCTAAAACCTTGTGGTGATCAACCTATATTATATAGTGATGGAGAAAATATCGTGTGCGTACTAACATTGATATTTTTGTCATAATGTAGGTATAAAATTCAAGTTAATTTATTTTATATAAAAGTATAAGTTGTTGTTTTTTGTAAATTATTATAAAGCTAATTAAAGGTTGGAATTCATTATAAAATATTTGTTAAAGACCGTAGCGGTGCATTAATTATATTGGTGGGATCAAAGCATTATAACTTTTCTACATAACCTATTTAAGCGGTTGTCAAGAAAAAAAATATAATAATAATAATAATAATAATAATAATAATAATAATAATTTTATTTAACCTTATAATGATATATTAGATACGTTCCATTAACGTTTAGAAAATAGTAATAACTAGCATAACCATTCGAGCCTTCTATTCATTTTATAAAATTTCTAGTCTATAATTTATAACACAATGTGCATGACTTCTTTCACGTGAAATATGTAGTTATGGGATCAATATCTTTAGGATGGGCCAATATTTACAAGGTTGAAAATTCTTCATGATGTTCTTTATTTCTTTGATTGTAACATGTAAATTATTTTCTTTTTTCTTTTTCCTTTTCTATTTCTTTTATTTCTTCAAAAAAATAAAAATAAAAAAACCATGACCACCAAATACAATAACTAAGTTCAAAAGTACTTTAACGTTATGTGGAATGTGTGGTCAATAGTGCTCGAATCTCTCTTACTCCAATTGGTGGTGTCAATAATAGAAATTTATTTGTGCTCTATCTAGGTCGACTATCTGCTTTTGGTGGTTGGAATATTTTTTATATAAAGCCTTTTGTAGTTGGATACACTTTCTGTCTCTAGCCGACCTAAAGAGAGAATTACTTCAATTTTCTTTTTTTCACTTAGCTTGCAATGCTTTAGTTTTTACATTAGTCAAAGCATATTGTCAATGAATATTTAAAATGTTTTTTTTAGTGAGTATTATAGCACATGTACTAGATAAATCATTCATCGATCCATTCTTATAATATTGCTATATAGAGGGGATGTACAAGATTTTACAAAGTGGGAAAAATAAGGAAAGGAAAAAGAACAACTACAAACATTTGCAAGTAGGGGTGCAAATAAACCAAGGACTCGGGTTTTGAGCTCAATTGAAGCTCTTGTTCATGTTTGTTTGTTTAATAAATGAGCCAATCTTGAACAAATTTCAAACCTCGTTTCATAAATGAGTTTGAACACAAACATATATATATATACTTGTTTAAATAATTAAGTTCATGAACAACTCGTTTATATATATTCATAAGTTGCTCACCTTATTTATGTTCACAAACTACTTGTTTATTTATGTTCAGGAACAAATCATTTATTTATGTTCATGATCTAGTTGTTTGATGTGATATCTCAAGGACGCAAAATGCTTGTATGTAAAAGCTTTGATTTTAAATGGATCATTTTTTATCACTTTTTTTTTTTTTTTTTTTAATATAAATTATTGACTGTTCTAATATTCACGATTGTTAATTTAAATCTAAAATTTTATAATTAATTCAGATTTAGTTACTATACTAAAATTTGATTTTCAAATGTTAGAAGTACAAATCTCATTTATTAGAGAAACTCTATTATAATTAAGCTCATTCATGCAAAACGCTCGTTTATCAACTCGTTAATAAATGAGCCGTTCACGAACACCATAGTGTACTAAATAAACCGAGTTTGAATAGATTTTTTAGCTTACTTAAAACCTCGAAATCGTGCTTGAACTTGCCTTGGCTAAATAAATTTAAATATGAACAAGGTATTACTTGGCTTGGCTCGACTCAGCTCATATACACCCCTGCTATGTACAAGTGATTGAATTGCATGCATTATTTAATGCAATAAAGTAATAAAAAGTAATTAAGCGTATACAAAATATTTCATTGTCAATAAAGATATTTATATTACTAAAATGACTATGTTACAATATTAGTAAAACTTTCAGAAGAAGTAATGTATCATTGTATTTATTATTAAAATAAAAGACTCGTATTATTAGCCAAACCCGAATGATTTAAGTCTAAATGGGTGATGACTTGAACCCTAATTGTAACCTAAACAAAATAACTCAAAGCTATCTCAATTTGGAATTCACTATACCAGGCCAACATTTAATAGTAGCTAAGATGTGTGTGTGTGGGTGGGTGGGGGTGGGGGGGGGGGGGGGGGGGGGGATAGAGCATAAGTAACTGTTAGCTAAGATGGTCTTCGTTCAATAAGGTAAGGAATTCAAACCTCTCTCGGCTCTAAGCGTTTATAGTTAATGTTGATATGGATTATTGAGTGCATGGTGACGTGACATGGTGCTGATGTAAAAAGAATACACGTAGCAAATATCCATTTCCAGGAATGATTTTTAATATATAAAAATAAGTTAATAAATTAACTAGTGTATCCCGATAAATCCCTGACATTGTTATTTTCCATGATTGTTTGTATATTACTACATATTGCATGACAATGTATAATTTAATAATTTATATCAAGATTTTGTATTTTATACTAACACAAAATCAAAGATAACAATGGTCTAAGTTGTAAATGGACAAGCGTGCCCGATAAAATTGTTACAATTAAAAAAAAAAAAAAGAGAGGGGTGTATAAAAAATTGGTACAAATTTTTACAGAATTAAATCATTTTGTAAATGAAAAGCAACACGACGCCCTTATTCTACCAGATAATGCCCGCATTTAAATATAAATGGATAAACATACCCTTATGTGTATTCCATGTTCTAACTCAATCTAACATTCTCTCCTCCCAACAAATCACCATTGACTGAGGGCAAGGTCATCATACACATTGCCGGAAATAAAGTTGTTTTTATTTTGGGTGGAGGCCAAACTCCTAATTTTTTTAGAACTCTAGGGGATAACTACCTAGAATTTTCAAAAGTCCCTAGGAGATTCGGAAAATTTTAGGCGTTTCCCTCCCCTAGAATTTTCCAATTTTTTTGCGTTTTTTGTTTTTACCATAACTTTTGATCCCAAACTCGAATTAAGACAAATAATATATCGTTGGAAAGCCATGGAATTCTACTTTCCCACCCAATTTAAATAAAGTCAATGTCATTTTTATATCTTAAAATAAAATATGGTCTAAATAGGTTAGAGTATTGATTTTGGTCCAAACTTAGTACTTTAGCTATATCGTAAGATATAGAAATGATATTTCCCTGATTTTAATTTGGTTAAAAAGTAAACTTTCAGAGCTTTTCAACGATATATTATTTGTCTTAATTCGAGTTCGGGATTAAAAGTTAAGATAAAGACAAAAAACGCAAAAAAAAAAAAAAAAAGGAAAATTCTACGGGAGGAAAACGCCTAGAATTTTTGAATCTCCGGACTTTTTAAAATAATATACATATCTCCGCTAGAGTTTTTTAAAAATTAGACGTTTGGCCTCCACCAAAAAAAAAAAAAAGACTATAATCCGGCGATGTGTCCGATGATCTTGCCCTCAGTCGGTGGTGATTTGTTGGAAGGAGAGAATGTTAGATTGAGTTAGAATATAGAATACACGCGAGATTATGTTTATCCATTTATATTTAAATATGGACGTTATCTAGTAAAATAAGGACATCGTCTAACAATCGCTTGTAATATTCAACATAAAGGTGTAAGATAATAAGCTATCTTGTAAGTGATATCACACATAAGTATGCTAAATTTAATTACTTTATGTCAATTCATTTATAAACTAATCTGGACACAATAATACAAACTATATAATCTAGAAATTAGATGACAAAACATATATATAATTGTTTTAGAACTAGAAGAAACCCCTACGATTCACAACTTTTTTTTATATGATTCGCAATTTTTTTAATATAATATTTTGTATGATTTAATGTAATATCTTAATCACTGTGATATTATATATATATATATAAATAAGAATACCTTATGTTCTAAATTATTTCTTCGCCTATGTTCTAAATATTTTTCTATGTTCTAAATTTAATTTTCAGCTTATGTTCAAAATTTTATCCTATGTCCTAGATTATTTTTATGTTCCAAATTTTTTTTCCTATGTTCTAAATTTTTTCAACTTATGTTCTAAATTTAATTTTCAATCAATATTCTAAATTTAATATTCAGCTTATGTTCTAAATATTTTCCTATGTTCTAAATTATTCTTGTGTTCTAAATTTTTTTTGCTTATGTTCTAATCCCACGTGGGTTTAATATTAAAAAAAAAAAATGTAAACAGGTTTCAATATTACAGAAATGCCATTATTTAATGATCATTTTAGATGGTTAGATCAAAACTACTAAACGGTTGAGATTTGTTCTTATACTATCTCCGATTTTTATTAATTGCAACTTTGGAATATTTTATATGTCACAAATAATACCCCAAAGTTGCAATTAAAAAAAATCGGAGGTAGTAAAAGCATAGAACGAGGAAAATCAAACAATGCAAGAATTTAGAGGTTGTTTATATAGAAGAATAGAACGAGGAAAATCAAACAATGCAAGAACAAGCAGCAAAGCATATACAATTCAAATTTATCAGTAAACAACTATGACTAAATCTGATTGAACAACCCCAATCCGAACTCGACATAAAATGAGGCAACAATCAAACGTGAATTTGACTCACTCTCATGGACAACAACCAAAGAAACCACATACTCTATCCTTAGCATCAGTTGTATCTTTCCATAACCACAACTATGACCAACAGACTAATATTTAAAAGCACACCTTATACACTTTCTTGGGAACGAGGGCTTGTATACACCATTTATCTTCAATTTTTTTTATTCTACTTGAATTGAGAAAAGCTACGGAAGAAAGTTGCCCCAAGAATTCATGCACATCACCCAAGAGATCCATCATTTTTATATTTAAGATTTCTTTAACATATTAGAAATTCAATACTCCACTACATACTAATTTTATAGAAGTTTCATCACTTTGTAGTACTGTTAACATCAATAAGTTCCTCCCAAAACAAGGTGGAGTCATAATATTACAAGAAAATCTCATATACTAATAGATGCTTTATTTAATTTGGTCATCTTTCTTTTCCAAACCTTAAAATGCAACACGCGGAGTTGGACACTACATGTAATTATTAGGCCAAGCCATAACAATTTATGAGTACAACGAAACGAATATCAACATATCACAAGACAAGGCTTCTAATGGGGCTCTTGGCATCAATGTTAAACATATACTCTATAGTCTACTAAATTAATTCTTCTTTCATTTATTGGTACTAGACAGTAAACACTAGACAAATACTGATTCAGAAAATAAATACAACCAGTCCTTGCTTTTTTAATTTACTCAAACATAATTTACTAGGATCACAAGCACAGAAAATTGTGTTACAAATAGGTGAAGAAGAACATCAAGAACAGAGTTTCGATCAAAAATACACATAAAAACCTGATTTACTAAAATCAAGCAAAATTGAATAAAATACAGTTCAAAACTACTCATATGAAAATGAAACTGAAGTCGAAACTCAAAAATCCAAATCAAATAGAAAATTTCCCGATAAAAAAACGACCAAATTAACAAAATTAGACAAAAATATTAAAAAAAAAATAAGAAAAGAAAACTCAAAAAATTACACAAATGCATCTCAAATTACTCTGACAAAGCTAAAATTTAAATCGAAAATCAAAATTCAGATTGTAAAATCAATTTGATTTCAAAAAATCATAGAAAATAAAAAATTTCAACATTAATAGAAAATCTAAATATAACATGACAGCTCAAATACAATGATATGAAGAAATTAATGTGATTACAAATATAAAGTCACTAATTCGGAGCTAAAATAAAGAAAATTCACTCAAATAAGACTAAACTGATAAAAAAAATAGCAAAATTATAAACGATTTACTCACTTGATAGATCGTAGACGATAATAACAACCAATTTTATGAAGAATCGAAGTAATTACAAGAATTACAACTGTGATTTGAAGAATTAGAATGTAATTTGAAGAATAATGGAGAAATTAGGAGAGAAAGAAAAGAGAGGAGAGAGAAAGTTACGCGTGCAAATGAAGGAGAATAACTATCGGCGCATAGGCGCTATCGATTAAGAAGCATATAGGATGGCAATTGTGTAATAAACTTGAAGTTTGTTGAATGATAGTGGCCCCTAATATAACGGTACAGTAAGATGAAAACGGGGAATGCAAAATTGAAGCGCGAAAATGAAAAAATTGACTATTCTACTTTTGCCAGTAAGTGAAGGGGGGGAAAAAAAAGAAAGAAAATGGGTATGGAAGGTGATGAAGAATGGCGACACCTACATTCCCAATATCATGAATACTAAGATTGAAATTGGCTCAATTTTATTGTGAGGTAGATTATCACGATGAGAAATCGGTTAACTAACATTTTGGGTGTTGATTTAGCGAATGCATTGGGGGAAGATGGCGGCCATGGATGCGCAAGGGAGTTGCGATTCGACTCTGAGAATGTAAGTATTGATCGTATTTAGCTTTGTTAATGTAATTGATTAATTCGACTCTAAGAAAATGAGTATTTGTATTGAGTAATTGATTAATGTAGACTCTATAATTAGATGTTGAAGAGGTTTTTTTTTTTGAGATGTTGAAGAGGTTAGGGTTAGCAGCATTACTCAATTTCAGTAGAACCTTTTTTTTTTTTTTTTTTTTTTTTTTTTTTTTTTGAGGGGAAATTTTAGTAGAACTTGATCATTTAAGGAGTAATTATATAAGTAGTTGTTATTGTTCAATTGAGTAATTATAAGATAAAAATGTTGATTTTTTAGCTGTAATTCGAATAAATGGGTATTGTATTTGAATTGATAATGTGGTGTATGTGTTGTAGTTGTTGGATACAGTATGAGTGAGGCAAATTGTTAGAGTGATGTTGGTTTGCTGGAAACAGGAAAAAGCAAAATTAAAAAAATAAAAAAAAAGTTGGGGGATTGTTGTATTTTGTCGTTTATAGTTATGGTGGCATTCAAAGTTGTTGTCTTTGCTATGTTGTGATATGTAATATCTGATGATATACTTTGTTTGGGTTGGTGTTGTTGAATATTGGTAATGATTTTTTGTCATAATGCTTCAACTATAATGGGTTGTGGTTGAATATGTGATGTAGGTGGATGTTGGTGAAGGGTTTGAAGATGGTGGGGATAATGATGTATATGGTTATGATGAGGGATTAGAGAGCGATGATGGGTTAACAAGAGGAGATGAGCAGGAGGATGAAGAGGGGGAAGGTGTTGAGTTTGAGGAAGAGGAAGTTGAGCGTGGTGTTGAAGTTGAAGGGGTTGATGCAGCAGGTTCCTCATTCATAACCCCAAAGAAGAAGACGGTAATGGTGAACACCGTGTTTGGTGTGGAACAGGAAGTACCACCCCAACTTTGGGCATGGTATTTGGGAGTTGGGATGAGTTGGATACCTATTTTTGGAGTTATGGTAGGCAAAGGGGTTTTGGTATAGTGAGGGCTGCTTCTGGGTGGGTGGATGTGAAGAAGGAATTGGCAAAGGGAAAGTGTTGTAAGCAGAGAAGGAATGCGAAGTGGACTTGTGACTGTTATGGTTACGCTTCAAGGAAGCGTAAACATGATCCACTGGAGGAAGGGTTGGTGCAAGATGATGAGATATATAGTTCAGAAACGGAAGACCAAAAAGTGCGTGTGTCCTGTGGAGTTGTATGCTAGTGTTAATGTGGATGGGAACTGGGTTGTTCGGAGGTTGAATTTGGAGCACAAAGGACACAATGTTACACCGGGAAAGTCAAAGGATGTATCGATGTACCGGAAGCACGAGTTAAAGGTGAAAAAAAATCACTTGGTGAACCAGATGCATACGACGAAGAAGTCTAAGGTGAAGGTATCCCAAATGTACAGTTGTTATGCTCGGGAGCGTAATGGAGTAGAGGAGATGACATTTACGCAATGAGACTTGGAGAATGCGGTGGCTCAGAAAACCAGACTTGAGCTTACTGAGGGTGATGCAAATGGCATGATAGAGTACTTCAACAAAATGAGTGCCGACAATCAAAATTTTTTCCATCTATGTCGGTTTGGGAAGGACGGGGCATTACAAGACGTTGTGTGGGTAGACGCGAGGAGTAGAGCTGCGTATGAGGAGTTTGGAGATGTTGTGTGTTTTGACAATACGTATTTGACAAACAAATTTCACCTTCCTTTTGCTGTGTTTATTAGTGTAAACCATCACGGACAGAGTATTTTGCTTGGGTGTGCATTGATATCTCGAGAGATGGCGGAGACCTATGAGTGGGTGTTGAGGACTTGGCTACATTGCATGGGGGGTAAAGCTCCTATATCAATCCTAACGGATTAAGATCCGGCGATTAGGAAAGCTGTAAACTTGACAATGCCCGAGAGTTGCCATAGGTGGTGTATATGGCACATACTTCAGAAGTTTGGGAGCTATGTGGGTAAGCATGAGGATTATGAAGTTGTAAAGGATGAGTTTGAAAGTATCATTTATGGTAGTTTAGATCCTGATGAATTTGTAGATCGTTGGGTGGACGCAATTGAGTACTACAAACTTTGAGATAACAGTTAGCTTGAAGGTACTGCACTTCCATTTCTTCTTTTATTTATTTGTGATTATTACTGATTTGTGTTAGAATGTGCAGAGTGGTGGTTGTTTGTGTGCAGGGGACTGGAAGTTGTTCCAATTCTGCTTTAGAGTAGGAGCAGGTGTAGTGGTACATTTCAGTACCACTAAATGTAATTTTTTGCCTGTTTTTCATATTTGTGGCACATTTCTAAAACACTGAATGTACCAGTGACAGGAGTCTAGGTATTTTTAAGTAGAACAACCATTAGTTGCAGTTATATGAAATTTAGGGTTGTATGAGGAAAGCAAAGATGTGGATCCCAACGTATTTGAAGCATTTATTCTAGGCCAGGATTAAAACGACCCAACGTTTGGAAAGTTTCAATCACTTCTTCAAAGGTTATGTTGACAAGCATAGAATGTTGTCTGAATTTGTGCTTCGATACTGCGATGTAATGCAGATAAGGGCGGAGTCAGAAAGAATTGCGGACTCCAAACACTACGTTATGTGAGGCATTTAGCGACCGATTTCCCAGTGGAGGAAGTGTTCCAAAAGTGTTACACAGATGCGAAATTCAAAGAAGTTAAGCTCCATGTAAGAAGATGTTGTACGTGCGTCGCCTAGATGATTATGAAGTTGGTGAGAATCAAGTAGAGTTTTTTTTATTGAGGACCGAGTGTGGATCAAGCCAAAACATGAAAAGAACAAATCTGTCACTAAGATTCGGAGATGCTACAGGGTGTGCTATGACAGTGATACACATGACTACATGTGAATGTAAACACTTTGAGTGTCATGGAATCATTTGTCGACATATGATCTTTGTGTATGACCATTGTGTTGTTTCCATTGTTCCTGAGAAGTATATTCTACGTCGTTGGAGGAAGGATATTCAAAGGAAACACACACTAGTGAAAGTAGCTTACCATGATCCACTTAAACCGATGAAGCCAGGCAATATCACAAATAGGGGATGTATGAACCAATTTGCTCAAAGGCTTCAACTTGTAAGGAGGGTGTTGCGGCTGTGGTGGAGTTGTTGCAATTGATGGACCTGAGAGTCGATGAAGTGTTGGCAATGGTTGCCAAATAACAGGAAGAGACAGCTAAAGATAATGAAAATGAAGGTGAGGATGATGGCATACATGGTGTTGTTCGGACGCCTTCTTCTGTGGCTTTGAACTAGGGGCCTGGTTCTTCATATACACCAGCCACACAATCATTTAGGATGCCAAATACAGTCCCTACACCAGTTAGTGCCTTTGTAGGGAGTTGAATTTGAGGATTTCGTAAATAGGAATGAATGTTATATTTATTGATTTTTTTCCTTATATAAATTAGATTAATTTTGTTATAACTATAAGATCATTATATATGTCATGATAATTACATTATCATGCATGATTATTATCATGAATATCATTTTTATTCAATTTTGATATTTATTGGATTTGTTTATTTAATTTGAACCAATATGACAAAGGTTAAATATGATGTTCTTTATAAAGTGCGCTTATGTTCGTTATTAATAATTATCAGTTATGAAATCAATGTTCATCTTAATTCAGTTTATAAGTTCATTTTAAAAAATATAGATGTTCTTTTATAATGTTTCAATCCGTATTATTTTTTAAAATGAAATAGAATATGCTCTTTGAATATGATCAATATGTTCTTTGGGTCTGAATTATATGTTCTTTACAATACAAACTATGGGTTTTAAAGTATAGAAAACAAAAAATAAAAAATAAAAAATAAAATAAAATAAAAACATAAAAAAATAAAATAAAATAAAATCTTTGGCTTTCAATAATACAAATAATAATATTTTTTACTTAAATTAATTATTTGTTTCTCAACACATTAATGTTCAATTCCGTTTGCTTTAATTCTTTTATTCTTTTGGAAAATTTTGTTTTTTTGTTTTATCTCATATGTTCTTTTGATTTACCCTTTATGCTTTTACAATTTTCATTTTGTTCCTTTTTGTTAATCTTGTATGTGTTTTATTTAGCACCGATGTTCTTTGAATTTATCCATTTTGTTCTTATATATAATTTAGAATCTTTGGGTATTCATGTTCTTTTTTTTTTAAACTATTTTGTTCTTTTTGTTTTATCTTGTATGTTCATATAAGCATTTGTTCCTTTTATTAATTTTGTATGTGTTTTAGCCCCATTGTTTCTTGAATTTATCACTGATGTTCTTTGAATTAGACTCTTATGTTCTTTGAGGTATTGAATGATGATACAAAATTTCTGTTTTCACATACAGATGCCTTTTTTAAAATAAGTTTTTAGTGTCATTTCTAATTACTATGATATTAATTTTAAGGTAAAATTGGCTAGAATAATGCAAACTATTGCTTGAGTGCGCACAATAACACGAACTTTAAATGGAGAAATAAACAACACAAACTGTGGGAGTTAGGTGCGATAAATGACATAAACTATTTCCGGTGCTGAAGATTCCACTAGATTCCGGCCACTTTTTTTTTTTAAAAAAATAAAATTAACCTCCCTCTCACATGAGTCACATGATTACTATCATCTTTGTAATTGGGATTTGTCCAAGCAATTTTTTACCTTGTTATAATGTAATATGTTACATTAGGTTACATATATAATCCATTATGCATATGAGTATATCATTTTTTTTAACAGTATAACACGTTAAGTAAAAATAATGTGAAAACAAATATTAACATTAATTACAAAGAATAAGACCACTGTTAGATCTTAAAGCACACAAATATCACTTGTTTTTTGCAAACAAAGATTCACATGTTTTCTTCATACATGTAGCCCCAAAAATTCCTAATTGAATTCCAGCTTACATCAATCATAATTCAACAAATCAAACAAAACCCCAAATTTACCCCTAAATCAATAAATATTAATTTTTAAAAAACCCCAAATTTACACCTAAAAATCAATAAAAATTAATCAAACAAATTCTCAATTTACAATCGGTCAAAATTAATCACAACAAACTCAAAATTTACCCATAATTCATTAATGAATCATACAAAACCCTAATATGTCTTTTTTCGTGTTTGTATCCTATAATTAATATTCTAAATCAAACAAATAAAATAAACTTACTAAGTAAAGGAAACAATGGTTGAGATTTTTGTCTTCAACCTTGGACTTAGGGTGTGTTTTATTTACTTGAACTTTATCTAAACTTACCTGAACCTATATGAACTTATTAGACTTTATGAAAAGTAATTTTAGTTGTATGAAATATAGGAAAATTTGAATTTTAACACCACAAAAAAATGGTTTTTAACACTACCAAAAAAAAAAAAAAAAAAAAAAAATTATTTAAACACCATTAAATTTTAAAAAAATTGGCTTTTACCACCACTTAACTGATTCATGTATGGAATCCGTTAATGGGGTCCATATTGCTTACGTGTCAGCATACTGTTGGACGAAAATAATTAAAAAATATAAAAACAAAAAAAACCCTAAACTAATCTAGCCACCCCCATCCCCACCGCTGGTTGGCTGGCGCCGGCCAATGCTCTACCCAACAACCTTCGTTTCCAGCCCTAGCAACCTCATACTCCGCCTCCTCCCTTTCCCCCTCCCCAAAATCGACTGAACCTCCCCAACGGCCACTCAAAACGGGCGACCGCTTTTTAGACCACCAAAAAAAGTGACCACCAACTAGGGCTTTAAGGGTCAAAAACGATCGGTTTATGGTTGAAATCGACCACTTAGGCCCTAAAACGGTCGTTTCTGAACCTTAGTTGCCGTTTATGGTGGTTGTTTCTAGGTGGTTTGAAAAACGGGTGACGGCCACTCATTTTTGGTGGCCATTGAGGTAGGGTCGAAAACGACTGGTTTTAGGGTCAGGAAAAAGGGGGGTGGAGATTGCGGTGACCAGGGAAGAGAAAGGGGGTGTAGAGTGGGGTAGGCGGCGACGCGGGCTGCCGACAGTGGCGGAGTGGGTGGCTGTTTAAGTTTTAGGGTTTTGTTTTTTTTTTTTAATATTTAATTTTTCTTTTTAGTTGTAAAAAAAACTAATAATATGGTGACATATGGCACAATGGACCCCACTTGACGGATTTTGGGACGGAAACTGGTAAGTGGTGGTAATATCCAATTTTGTGAATTTTTGTGGTGTTAAAATAAAAGTTTTTTTTTTTTTTTTTTTTTTTTTTTTTTGGTGTAGTGTTTAAAACCATTTATTTTTATTTTTTTTCTGGTGTTAAAATTCAAAATTTCCTAAAATATACTTCTTAAAAGGGAGTAAAGTTGGTAATTTATGACAAAACACAATTAAATTGATGTAATTAATGTTTATCTATCTTTAAAATTTTCTTTTATTGCTTCTTATACATAATCCTTAAAACTTTGCTTATTATTTTCCACTAGAAAATTTAAAAAGAATAATCCAACCTTTACCCCATTCTCCAATAATAATCCAACTTTTCGATTAATAACCATGAATAATTCTAAATTTACAACTCATTTTCTCATAATGAGCCTATTTGATTGGTTACCTGAAGTTCTGGTAACTTTTTTTTTTCTTAATTTCTTTTCTTCCTCTTCCTGGACACCATTGATGTAAATTCTAACAATTAACACTGTCTTCCCCTATCTTCAACTCCTTTCCAATCATTACCAATGGCTCATGGGCCCTACACCCGCACCTTCTTGAACTTTCCTACCACCATCTCACTTCCCCCATCAACCTTCTCCATTACCCTAACAAGCAGCCCGCCCCACTAATATGAGTCAGTTGGTTTTAAGTGAATGTATGTATATTTGGCATGAATGTACTATATATATTGTCATGATTATCAATGCAAGGCTTAATCCGTTTTCTTCACATCTTTCTCTATGTTAACATGGTATTACAACCTCTCTAATTTCTAGAGATTTTTTTTTTATCTTGGTTTGCTCATCATCTAAATTTGTTTTTTCGCAATTTGGTGAGATTAGGGCTTCAATTTTTCTGTTTTGTTTTAAAATCAATTTTCCTCAAATTGGTTTTGGTCGAAATTCGGGTTTACAATTACTAATTGCGCCCGTGGGATATGTCGAGCAGCCATCCCTCGGCTACTAATCAGCCCGCAAGGAACCCCGTGCTCACAGGATTGATCAGTAGCACTACAGGGCAGCCGCAGCAGCATAGCAAGCCAACCGTAGCATCATAGCAGCACAGTAGGCCAGCTTGTGGTTGGCCAGCCACAACACAGCCTTGCGTAGCAGCCAGGCACGGGTGCTGGTGCTATCCCCGGCCGGTCCAAGTCTTTGAATCGTCTTCTCGTGGTCTTGGTTTGATTCGTAATGCGAGTGCTAGCTCAGATAGTGTGGTTGAGCACGACATTGTTGATAAGGCTATTGACATTACGCCTTTGAATCTGAGGGGGAGTTCTTCTTTGTTGTCGGAGGCACTTGGTCGTGGTCATCGTGAGAAACGTCTGCCTTCGTGGCACCGTCATTATGTCGCCTATACTGTCATCACTAAAAATATAGACCCTACTCCATCAACTGTTTTTCCTCCTTAATCTCGTTCTTTAGGTAAACTTTTCCCTTTAGCTTGTCATGTTGAATATAATCATTTTTCAATGAGACACAAGTGTTTTTTGGCAACGATCGCTAAGGGAAAGGAACCGTATGTCTTCTTTTAAAGAGGTGGTTAAAGATGTCGATTGGCGTAAGGCAATGCAAGATAAAATTGACGCTCTAAAGCGTAATGGCACATCAACCGTTGAGGTTCTTCCTCCCGAAAAGAGGGCAATTGGTAGTGGTTGGGTGTACAAAATCAAGTACACCGACAAGCGCCCACGTGCCGGCACGATTCCGGCATGGCCTGGAACGGCACGGCACGGCACGGCTGCCCACTTGTGGGCCGTGGGCTGTGCCGTGAAGAAAAAAATTGAAATCCAGCACGGGTACGGCGGGCGGAACAGTCGTCGGCCCGTGGGTCGGCACGTCGGCACGTGGCATGGCCCATGCCCACCTTCATTTATTTAAACTTATCTAATTAAGTTTGTTTA
This sequence comes from Chenopodium album, assembly GCF_948465745.1. Classification (NCBI taxonomy): domain Eukaryota; kingdom Viridiplantae; phylum Streptophyta; class Magnoliopsida; order Caryophyllales; family Amaranthaceae; genus Chenopodium; species Chenopodium album. The sequence goes on from NC_137843.1 coordinate 50,061,534, forward strand.
TAAAATCTTATTTAATTAATATACAAATAAGTTTATTTATATAAACTTATTTAAATAAGTTTATTTATATAAACTTATTTAAATAAGTTTATATAAACAATTTATGTTTAAGTTTATATAAACTTAAACATAAATTATTTATATAAACTTAATTAAATTAAAGTTGTTCAAAAAAAAAATATATTAAAATTAACATAAACATAAATTAATAACATTATTTATATAAACTTAAGTTGTTCAAAAAAAATATATGTATGTATTGATTTTTTTTTATATACATATATATTTTAAAAAAAAATTACAAGTGGGCCCGCTGCCCGGCACAGCTCGGCCTGCCGGGCACGTGGGTCTTGCCGTGCCGTGGGCTGTGGTGTGCCAAAATTTAGCATGCCACGGCACGGCCAGCCGCGAAGTCGGCACGGCCCGCGACGGCCCGGCACGGCACGATGCCCATGTTTACTGACAAGTCGAAGGTGGAACGTTTCATGACGCGTTTGGTTGTTCATGGAAATCGACAGGGTTGCCGGTGTTGATTATAATGAGACGTTTGCTCCTGTTGTAAAGATGGGAACGGTACGTTTATTTCTTGCCGAGGCTATCTCTTTGAATTGGGAGTTATATCAGATGGATGTTCACAATTCATTTCTTCATGGTGATTTAGATGAAGAGGTGTATATGCAGTTTTCCTCTAGGGTACGATACTCCGACACTTGGAAAAGTTTGCAGGTTGCGGAACTCTTGATACGACTTGAAACAAGCCTCGAGACAGTGGTTTTCGAAGTTGTCTATTGCTCTGTGAGGTTTTGGGTTTAAAAACTCATATGCTGATTACTCTCAGTTTAGCTATGTACAGGGCAGGGTCTGTTTACACGTTTGATTATTGCAGGCTCTTCTCATGATGCTATTGTTTGGTTTAAAGCTTATTGTGCAAATGCTTTTATATGAAGGATTTGGGCGTGCTTAAGTAATTCTTAGGCATTGAGGTTGCACGTATTCCGGAGGGTATCTTTCTTTCTCAATGAAAGTACGCTTCGGATATCTTGACTGAGGCAAGTATGTTGGGTTGCAAACCCATTGACACATCGATGGAGCAGAACCATCGTATTGCACATGCTTTCGGTGAGCCGTTTGATAAACCGGAACAACATCGTCAGTTGGTTGGACGATTGGTTTTTTTGTCGGTCACTCGACCAGAGTTGAATTATACAGTGCATGTTGGCACAGTTTTTGAGTGAACTACAAGTTTTCTCATTGGGATGCGACCATTCGTCTCTTGCGTTACCTTAAGGGTAGTACGGGACAAGGCATCTTGTTGCAACCTATGAAGGATTTACGTTTGATGGCGTTTTGTGACAGTGATTGGGCGATGTGTCCTTTGACTCGGCATTCCTTGTCAGGTTATTTTGTGTTATTAGGTCATTTCCCTATTTCTTGGAATACTAAGAAATAACTTACCTGTAGACACCTGATTGTGTTTCCCCAAAAATCAAACCCAGTGATGATTACTTTTCACGTCATTGATTATCAAGTAAGGTGAAATGTTGAAGACTCTCGAGAAGTTCCCCTTTTTTCTAAAATGTTTTAATTAAAAATAATTCATTTCATATTTCAAAAATCATTCATTTCGTGTCCTATTTATGAAAAACATTCAAACCAGTTTATTTTGGTCCATAATCTGGGTCCAATAATTATGTAGTTGGATGGGTTTTGAAAAGAGCTTTCCAATAATATATTATTTGCCCAAATCTGAGTTATAACGAGGAAGTTATGTCCAAAATACTAAATTGGGACCAAACCGAGCTTTCTATCCGAATCAATGATCATGTGGAGGGTCCATTAATCTTAATTATATTCCTGAACCAATTAGGATTAATTAGAATCTTATTTAAGTTTCTAAAAGATCTTGATTATTCTTTTTGAAAAGAAAATATTAACGAGTTTGAAATGGAATAAAACTTCTCTTTTAAAAGTCCCAATTCTATTCGAATTGAAAGACGTTCAAAGACAGTAAGATATTACTTTTGTGCCTTATAATTTCTTCCGAATCTTAGATGGTTGGATAGCCCTTGAAATTATCTTTTCAATGATATATTATAATATTAATTCCGAGCTATAACGAAAAAAATATGAATGGGAAACCAACCTCTATCTAAAACTAACACCATCCCATTATTTCGTCCATATCTTTTATTCTACAAAATATTTTAATATGATTCTAACTGAGTTGGAAATTAGACTTCAAGAGTTTTCTAACGACATATTATTTGACTTATTTCAACTTTCGGATCAAAAGTTATGATAAAAACAAAATCCGCGATGGATCCAAAGCGACACAATAAATCTATCGTCGCGCGATAAAAGGAGTTTATTCCAATTTGAATTCTTACTCTTTTCTGATCATTCTCGGTCATTTTTCTCTATAAATAGGGACGATTTTTTACGTTTTTACACACCAACAATCATCATCAATCTTCTTTCTAAGCTAAAGTTTATTCTTTCTCTCTCTCTCTCTCTCTCTCTCTCTCTCTTGATTTTCAAAACCATTTTCTAAACCTTTTTCATAAACACACACTAGTCCTTCACGAGACTTGAATACACCTAGTCAAGTTGAAGTTGCCTAAAATCTCGACGTTAAAGAAAAAGGTACAAGGCTTCAAAGTAAGTAATTTAATTACTCTTTTGATATAGAAATCATGCTTATATTGTTCTATTAATTCCTAGTATCATGTAAGGATGCTTTTATTGCTTCTTAGTATCATGTTAGGGCTAAAACTTTAATTTATATTATTTAGTAACATGCTAAAATTTGTTATTAATCATGTTCTTATCATGCCTAGGATCTTAGTAATATTATGCTTTGAGAATATTATGATGATGATTTGTTGTGTCAATTTATATACATTTTAACTTTATTTGTTAATTAATGAATAATTTTATGTTATTTATTAATTTATAAATATTTTCACGTTATTTGTTAATTAATGAATAGTTTTACATTATTTGTTAATTTACGAATATTTTAATATTTTTAGTTAATTTACGAATTATTCATATATATAATTTATGTTGCTTGATATTATTGTTATTTCTTTATCACGCCTTTTTTTGTAGGTTTAAAGGAAATTAGTACTTGACATCACGCTTAATAAGGTAATTAATAATTTAATTTAGACTAATATGATTTTAATTCAAGTGATCGCTTATAATAGATTTATTGTGCATTAATAATCAACCAACATAGATTAAATATGATTAGGATTAATATAATAATTGTATGTTGATTAGAAAGCGCACATGAATATGAGAAGAAAAAAAGTAGAGGCATATTTAAGGGGGTTAAATCTCTTTTAGGTTGGATTCATATCATCATCCCCGAATATCTAGTCATGGTTCAGGACCACTATGGAGTTAGCGATCTCTAGGATCGTGAATGGGGTGTAACCTTCACACCTTGTGGATAGTTTATAAGTTCTTAAAACTTTGCATTTTGTCTTTACTCATGCGCACCCCGAGAAAACTTCCCAGGAGGTCATCCATCCCAAGACTACTTCCAGCCAAGCACGCTTAACTATGGAGTATCTTAGCATATGAGCTCCCTAAAAGGAAGATGCATCTTGTTGATATGATTAGTATATCAAACTCCTTTAAGGAAATCATGAGGGGTATTAAATGACAAAATGCGTACCCCGAGAAAACATCCTAGGAGGTCACCCATCCCAAGACTACTCCCACCCAAGCATGCTTAACTATAGAGTATCTTAGCATATGAGCTCCATGAAAGGAAAACGTAACTTGTTGATATAAGCAGTATATAAAACTCCTTTAAAGCAATCATGAGGGATATTACATAATTAGTAGTCCATAAGTATTCTTCACGTTGATCTAACACAAAGATGGTTTTATTTATTGTCATAGCACTTTCGGACGGGACAGGAGGCCAAAAGTAAATGTTTATAGTTAGCCCCCACTTTGATTGAGGCTAGAATACATAAGGATCAAAGTAGCCAAGGAAATAAATCCGAGACTCATTCTCTGAAGTTCCCTCAGAATAGGGAATCTTTCAGTGGTGTTAAGGATGTCGAAACTATCTTTGATTCGCTAAGTGTTCGAGACAAGTAGTTGTTAAGGCTAGAAAAAGTAATTTCTAGTCCTAATGTGTTAAAGAATCTAGATTGATCCTTTGCAAGTGTAGAACACTTTTACAAGTAAAGGCTGTCCTAAGTGATGTCATGTCATGAGAAGATATCGGTTTAAAAACGAGTAAAGAGGATGATATCCTCTCAATATGGCATCGTTGATCTAAAGTCCCTCGATATGTCATTGAAACTTTAGTCCATGATTTTAACAAAGTAAAAGATGATAAAAAGAGCGGTGTTTCGGCGTTCGGAGCCTAACACGTAAATAGAGGTTTTGACACTCGCTTGCCAAAACGAAGTATTCGAGGTGCACAAGATAAAAATACATGTCTTAGGACTGGAGGCACATATCCAAATCTAGTGAGAGAGGAGAAAATCGGCAATTCTCTCAGCAGTTTTGTCCAATAGATGAAAACACTCGTCTCAGGACTGGGGGCACATGTCTAAATAGGTGCAACTTCATCACGTTGCTCTTTATACAGGGGGTGGACGGACACCCTAACTGTTCGGTAATCCAGGAAGCTCACTAACTACAGTGTTTGCTTCCAATCGAGAATGTGTCTTGTAGACACCAAATTATGTCTCCCCAAAACCAAACCAATGATGAGTACTTTTCACGTCATTTGATTATCGAACGAGCTGAAATGTGAAAGAGTCTCATGATTCCTTACTGGGATTAGGATTATTAATTATATTTTTATTTTGAAAAGATAAAGGATTTTATTTAGAATAAAATAAGTGTTTTTAAATGATTAAATCTGATTTTTAAAGATAAGTACGGACTCTTATTAATCCCAATCATATTGGAAAACGGACTTCGTACAGAAATTTATCATGCAGCACCATTGTGCTGCGACAAGCCTATCACTGAATAAAAAAGCCGTCGCATCGCGACAGATCAGTTTTACTTCAATTGAAATTCTGACTCTTTTCTATCGTTTACGGTTGTTTCTCTCTATGAAAAGGGTAGATATTTCCCCATTTTCAATTATCAACAATAATCATCTATTCTCTTTCACTCTCTAAGCTAAAAGCTTGATTTTTTAGCCTAGCCTTTTCAAAACACCATACGTCCTTCACGAGACTTAGACACATTTGGCCAAGCTCGAAGTTGCCTTAGACCTCGACGTGAAAGGTTGATAGTTCAAAGGGTTTTGGTCCCAAATCCTTATTTCAATTCTTTGATTAGATTTATTGTTTGATTTAATATTTTTCTTGAAGTTACTAATGTATGTATTGTTTTGATAGAGAGAGATACGCGACATCAAAGTAAATAATTAGATTACTTCTTAATTATTCTTTTAATATAGGAATCATGCTTAGATTGTCTTTTTTTGCTTTCTTGTATCGTGTTAGGATGTCTTTTATTTCTTTCTAGTATCATGTTAGGGATAAGGCTTTGATCTTTAATGCTTAGTGACATGCTAGGATTTGTTATTAATCTTGTTAGTATCATGCCTAGGATCTTGCTATTATTATGTTTTGATGAAATTGAGATTATTATTTTGATGATGATGATTTATGGAGTTAATATTATCAATAATTATGTTGCTTGATATTATTGTTATTGCTTGATCACGCCCTCTCTTGCAGCTTTAAAGGGAATTTATACTTGAAATCACGCTGAGTAAGATAATTATTAATTTTATTTAGGCTACTATGATTTTAATTCAAGTGATCACCAATAATAGATTTGTTTATGCATTAATATAAACCAACATAAATTAAACATGTTTAGGTTTAATATATTGGTTGTATGCTTACTCGAAAGCGCACATGAATAGGAGAAGAACAAAGTAGAGGCCTATTTAGGGCAGGTTCAATCTCTTTTAGGTTCTATTTGTACCTTCATCCCTGTAGACACATGATTGTGTCTCCCCAAAAACCAAACCCAGTGATGAATATTGTTCACGTCATTGATTATCAAACGAGGTGAAATGTGAAAGAGTCTCGTGATGCACTCGTTTTTAATAAAAATAATTCTTTCGGTTTTAAAAATATTTATTTTCGTACCCTGGTTATGAAAATTTCTAGTCCAGTTTAGTTTGGTCCATGATATTGGTCCAATAATAGTGTAGTTGGATGGGGCACGAAAAGAGCTTTCCGATGACATGTTATAAACCCAATTCGATTGAATAATGAGGAAGTTATGGCCAAAATACTAAACTGGGCCCAAAATGGATTTTATATACGGCCCAATGATCAGGTGGTGGGCCCATTAATTATCATTTCTAAAGTCATTAGGAATTACTTTAATTTCATAGAATAATCTATAGGGTTATTTTAAGTTCTAAAGGAATTAGGATTAATAGTTATACTTTTATTTTATTTAGAAAAGATAATGAATTTAAGTTGGAATAAAACAAGTGTTTTAATGATTAAACTGATTTTAATTAATGATAAATACGGAGTCTAATTACCTAATTATATTGGGAAAAGGACTCGTACAACATTTTAATCATATCAATGCCATCACCCTGCGAGGAGGCTATCGCGTCGCGATAAGCTTATCGCACCGCGATAGAGCCATCGCGTCGCGATAGCACTGCCGTATCGTGATAGGAGTAGTTTTACTCTGAGTCAATTTCAAACTCTTTTCTATTGTTTCCGGATGTTTTTCTCTATAAAGAAGGTCGTATTTCCCCGTTTTCAATCATCAATAATCACCATCTGTCTCTCTTTAAACTAAATCTTATTCTTTCTTTCTCTTTCTTGATTTCTAAGCCTTCCCTTTTCAAAACACAATAATGCATTCACGAGTATTAGATGCACATAACCAAGCTCGAAGTTTCCTTCGCCCTAGAAGTGAAAGGTTGATAATTTTTCTGAGGGTTTGATCCCAAATCCCTATTTCAGTTAATTAAATTAATTGTTTTATTTAATATTTTCCTTGAAGTTACTAACGTGTGTATTGTTTTGATAGAAAGAGATACGAGGCAACAAAGTGAGTAATTTCTTTGCTGAATTTCTTTAGAAAGCATGTTTATATTATTTTAATTCCTAGTATCATTAGGATGTGATTACTACTTTCTAGTATCATGTTTAGGTTGCTTCCTATTTCCTCTATCATGTTAGTATCATGTTAGGGATAAAGCTTTGATTTTTATTGCTTAGTGACATGCTAGGATTTGTTATTAATCATGTTAGTATCATGCCTAGGATTTTGCTAACATTATATACTTTGATGAGATTGTTATCATGATGATGATGATTTGTTGTGTCATTATTATTTTGTTGCTTGATATTATTGTTATTGCTTAATCACGCCCTCTCTTGTAGGATTAAAGGGAATTTGTACTTGAAATCACGCTTAATAAGATAATTAATAATTTTATTTAGGCTAATATGATTTTAATTTAAGTGATCGCCAATAATAGATTTGTTTGTGCATAAATATTTAACCAACATAGATTAAATAGGTTTAGGATTAATATATTGATTGTATGTTAGTCAGAAAGCGCACATGAATATGAGAAGAATAAAGTAGAGGTCTATTTAGGGCAGGTTCAATCTCTTTTAGGTTAGATTTGTACCTTCATCCCCGAATATCCAGTCATGGTTCAGGACCACTATGGAGTTAGCGATCTCATGGATCGTGAAGGGGTGTAACCTTCACCCTGTGAACGATTTACAAGTTCCTAAAACTTGTTAGCGACTCTTTTGTTCTAGCTTCCTTCCCTTTAGACGCCACCATGCTTAAGTGTATGAACACACTGGGGCTCAAGTGTGGGGTGCTTGAAATATTCCCTTCAATCCTCGAATATTCAGTCATGGTTCAGGACCACTATGAAGTTAGCAATCTCTGTGATCGTCAATGATTTACTAGTTCCTAAAACTTATTGGCGACCCTTTTGCTCTATCTTCCTTCCCTTTGGACGCCACCATACTTAAGTGTATGTTCACAGTGGGGCTCAAGTGTGGGATGTTTGAAATATTCCCTACAACAATATTCAATGTTTCACTTAATAGGTGTTTCTTTATTCAACACATGGTCTTGATACCCTATTTTGAATATTCTCAAAATCGAATGGACTTAATATTTAATCCTAAACCACAATTAAATAGAAACGGAGTGATAAAATTGCATGAAATTAAATTACTCTAAAATCTAAATGGTTCATCATAGTGTTTTACATTAAAATATTTCAAAATTAAATAAAACACCTAACAAGGAAATCAAAGCCAATCACCAACGTGCCTGATGTAGACACCCAAATGTGTCTCCCCAAAACCAAACCCAGTGATGAATACCTTTCACGTACTTTGATTATCGAACGAGGTGAAAGTGTGAAAAGTCTTGTGATGTGGATGTTTTTATTAAAATATTTCTCTTTCTATTTTCGAAAACATTTCTTTTTACACTCTATTTATGAAAATAGCCAATCCAATTTAGTTTGGTCTATGATAAGGGTCCAATAATAGTGTAGTTGGGTCGGGCTCGAAAGGAGCTTTCCAACGTTATATTATAAGCCTAATTCCGACGAATAATGAGGAAGTTATGGCTTAAACTAAATTTGGCCCGAAATGAATTTTATATGCGGCCCAATGATCTAGAGGAGGGCCTATTAATTATTATTCCTAAAGTTATTAGAATTGATTTTAATCTTCTAGAATATTTGGAAGATTCTTTTTTATTCTAATAGTATTAGGATTAATAATTATATTTTAAAGAGTTTATTTGGAAAAAAATAAGTGTTTTATGATAAACCTAATTTTAATTTGATAAACACGTTTGCTGCTTAATCATATTAAGAAGAGGATTCCGCGTACAAACGCGTTTTATCTTTTAATTAGCGCCAAACGACAGAGTCTGTCGCCTGGCGCTAATGTTTGTCGCCTGGCGCTAATTCTGTCGCCTGGCGGCAGATGCCAGTTTTATTCCGAATAGGACTTTATTTGTTTCCAGACTATTTTTCTATAAATAGGGGTCGTATCTCCCCGTTTTCACCAACAATTCACAATCAACAATTAACAATCATCAAAAATTCACAACTATCTAATTATATTTTCTCTCTAAAGCTAGAAGCTTATGCTTTTTCTTCTTTTTCTAAACCTTCCCTCTTACAAAATTCCACATTCACGAATTCTAGACACACCTAGCCAAGTTCGAAGTTGCCTTCGCCCTAGATGTGAAAGGTTGCTAATTTCTGAGGATTTGGTCTCAAAATCCTATTTTAATTATTTAATTTAATTGTTTGTTTATTATTTTCCTTGAGTTACTAACACGTGTATTTTGTTATTAGAAAGAGATACGAGGCATCGAAGTAAGTAATTGCTTTAATTGTTATTTTGATATAGAAAGCATGTTTTGATTATTTTGATTCCTAGTGTCATGTTAGGATGCTTTTATTGATTTCTAATATCATGCATGTTTCTATGATGCTTCCTATTCTTTCTATCATGTTAGTATCATGTTAGGGATGAAGATTTGATCATTATTGTTTACTGACATGCTAGGATTTGTTATTAATCTTGTTAGTATCATGCCTAGGATCTTGCTAATATTATTATGCTTTATTGAGATTATTATGATGACGATTGTTATTATTATGTTGCTTGACATTATTATTATTTGTTATTGCTTGATCACGCCTCTCTTGCAGGTTTAAAGGGTATTTGTATTTGTAATCACGCTTAATAAGATAATTAATAATCTTGTTTAGGCTAATATGATTATAATTCAAGTGATCGCCAATAATAGGTTTGTTTGTGCATTAATATTCAACCAACATAGATAAACAGGTTTAGGGTTAATTTATTGATTGTATGCTAGAAAGGAAGCGCACATGAATACGAGAAGAATAAAGTAGAGGCCTATTTAGGGCAAATTTAATCTCTTTTAGGTTGGATTTGTACCTTCATCCCCGAATATCCAGTCATGGTTCCAGACCTATTGGAGTTAACGATCTCATGGATTGTTAAGGTGTGTAACCTTCACCTTGTGAACGGTTTATAAGTTCCTAAAACTTGTTGGCGACTCTGTTACTCTAGCTTCCTTCTCTTTGGACGCCACCATGCTTAAGTGTATGATCACTATGGGGCTCAAGTGTGGGATGCTTGAAATATTCCCTACACCTGATTCCTATTGCCCCAACGTGTTTGTTGTGTTTCACTTGAGGCAAAGGTTTAGTAAGTGGATTGGCTACATTGTCGTCCGTTCCAACTTTACAAATTCTTATTTCACCCTCTAACTTCCATTCCCTTATCATGTGAAATTGCCGCTTGACATGTTTGTCCTTCTGATGTTCCCTTGGCTCTCTGGCCTGAGTAATAACTCCACTATTTTCACAATAGAGGGATATTGGACCCTTGATGGAGGGTACAACATCAAGTTTACTAACAAACTTACGAATCCAAACTGCCTCCTTAACTGCTTCAGCAGCTACAAGTATTCGGCTTCAGTTGTAGAATCTGCAGTTGTGCTTTGCTTAGCACTCTTCCAACTAAACGCTCCTCCATTTAGACAGAATACGTATCCTGACTATGATTTGAAATCATCTTTGTCTGTTTGGAAGCTTGCGTCGGTGTAACCTTCAACAACTAATTCATCTGAGCCACCATATACCAGGAATTTATCCTTGTTTCTTTTCAGGTACTTTTGAATATTCTTGGTCGCAGTCCAATGCGCCTCTCCTAGGTCTGATTGGTATCGGCTCGTAGCACTCAAGGCATACAATATATCTAGCCTAGTACATATCATGGCATACATGATTGATCCAATAAGCGAAGCATATGGAATTTGATTCATCCTTTCTCGCTCATCAGGTGTCTTTGGACACTACTTCTTTCTTAGGGTTATGCCATGTGACATGAGTAGGTGACCCCTCTTGGACTCCTCCACGTTGAATCGTGCTAGTACCTTATCAATGTAAGTAATTTGGCTCAATCCAATCATCCTTGTAGATATATCCTTGTAGATCTTAATGCCCAATATGTACTATGCCTCTCCAAAGTCTTTCATTGAAAAACATTTTCCAAGCCAGACCTTTACAGACTCTAGCGTCGGAATGCTATTTCCAATGATCAATATGACATCGACATATAAGACTAGGAAGGCGATGTCACTCCCACTGATCTTCTCATAAACACAAGACTCATCTGGATTCTTAATAAAACCAAACTTACTGATGGTTTCATCGAATCACAGATTCCAACTTCTTCTTGCTTGCTTTAACCCATAAATGGACTTTTTAAGCTTGCATACCTTCCAAGCATTGTTTTGGTCGACAAACCTTTAGGCTGTGTCATATACACATTTTCTTCCAAAATTCCATTGAGGAAGGCTTTTTTGATGTCCATCTTCCATATTTCATAATTGTAATACGATGTAATCGCTAGGATGATTCGAACGGACTTAAGCATTGAGACAGGAGAAAAGGTTTCATCATAATCAACACCGTGAATTTGTCTGTAACATTTTGCTACCAGTCTAGCTTTGCAGATGAATACAATTCCGTCTTTGTCGGTTTTCAATTTGAAAATCCATTTACATTCGATAGGTGTGTAACCTTCGGGTAAATCAACCAAGTCCCATACTTGATTTTCAAACATGGAGTCCATTTTAGATCACATGGATTCTTGCCATTTAGCAGAGTCGGAGCTCGCCATAGCTTGCTTGTAGGTTGCGGTTTGTCTCCATCCACTACTAGGATGTGCTGATTCTCGGTTAATACGACACTAGGATATCTATCAGGTTGAGACTTTGGTCTTTATGACTTATGTAGGGTAATGGACTGAGCATTTGCATTGTTGGTTTGACTTTGCACAGTTTCACCAACGTCAACAGATGCTATTTGAGCACTTTGATTGTCAATGTGATTTTGTTCCTCGTCCTCTCGAACTTCATAGAGTTCGATTTTCCTCCCACTTGTCATTTTGGAAAGGTGTTCCTTCTCTAAAAAGACATCATTGCGAGTAACAAACACTTTGTTCTCAGATTTGTTGTAGAAGTAATACCCCTTGGTTTTTTTTGGGTAACCCACAAAGAAACACTTATCAGATTTAGGGTGAAGTTTGTTAGCGATTAATCTTTTGACATATGCTTCGCAACCCCAAATCTTGAGAAAAGACAAACTAGGAGGTTTCTTCGTCCATAATTCATATGGAGTCTTTTTTACAGCTTTTGACGGAGCACGGTTTAGTGTTAGTGTCGCGGTTAGAAGTGTGTGTTCCCAAAAAGAGATAGGAAGATCACTAAGACCCATTGTTAATCGTACCATGTTTAGCAAGGTTCGATTTTTCCTTTCGGATACTCCGTTCTATTGTGGAGTTCCTAGAGGTGTAAATTCTAAAATTATACCATGTTCTTTCAGATGGTCATCGAATTCATGGCTCAAGTATTCACCATCTCGATCTGATTGAAGAGCTTTGATTTTCTTGCCAAGATGATTTTCATCTTCACTCTGAAATTCTTTGAATTTCTCAAACGATTGAGATTTGTTCGACATAAGGTAAACATATCCATGTCTACTATAGTCGTCCGTGAAGGTGGTAAAATATCGATGATCGTTCCTTGTGGTTGTGCTCATTGGACCACATACATCGGTGTGTATTAGGCCTAATAAGACCTGCCCTTTCTCCTAACTTGGAGAATGGCTTTCTTATCATCTTGCCTAATAGACATCCTTTGGAATTTTCAAACGATTGTAAATCGCATGAGTCAAGAATACCTTCTTGTAGAAGTCTTTTGATGTGTTTGATGTTAATGTGGCCAAGACGACAATGCCATAAGTATGTTTCATTTGACCCATTGGTCTTAGATTTCTTTGGTGGTATCATTAACATTATAAACTTGTTTGTCTAAATAAAGCACATTTGGATGAACGTGTCATTTCATAAAACATATAAACAAGACTTAAAAACAGTCACAGTTATAGTGTTGTGATCTAACAAGCCGGCGTTTGACGCCAAAAGATCAAAATATGTTCAATAATAAAACTAAAATAAGTTCTATGTTAAGACAAACAACGCAATTACAAGATTAATGGATAGATTGTCTTCTTCTTCCGCTTGTAAATCCACAACCACTTGTGAAGCTTCTTCTCACTTAGTTCCTGGAATAAGAGCATATGATGAGTCATTTATGGTATCTAATACCTTTATGAATTGCTTATATTCAAGTGATGGTTTTATAAAGAAGATACATGAGGTGAGAGCTACTTTTCCTTTCGCCTCATCTTCTAAGTACTCGCTGCATTGCCTTTTGTAGTGGCCTCGCCTACTACAATAGAAGCACCACATCTTTACCTTGTCTTTGAACTCCTTTTTCTTAGGCCTTAGAGAGAAACCTAGTACCGTTGCAAGAATTGGCTCTACGAAGCTCTTGAATAACCTCCATCAATGAGAGTTTATCTTGATTGGCTGTCAAATGCATTTTCAATGCAACATAGCCCGAGTGGAGTGAGCATAGTAGCATGTGAGCCGCTTGTTCATCCTCTAATGGCTTCCCAATGAGTTGCAAGTGCTTGAAAAGCCTTATCATTCGAAGCACATGAGGCTAAAGAGGCATTCTGGGTCTAAGCCTAGCAATATAAACCTTGTTCCACACTTCGAGCCTTTCTTTAGTAAGGACCTTCCTCCGGGATCTTGATCTTCATGTTCATGAACAACTTGGTTAAGTTATGAACATTTAAGTCCCTTGTCTCGGAAGACATAGTGACAAGCTCCTTAAGACTATTAAGAAGCATGTCTGGAAGGTATGAGGTGAATCTCCACTTCCAATCCTCTGGAAGGAAATTCCTCATTAAAAGTGTGACCTTGTCACAATCCAAGGACCAAGTCTCATAAGTCTCATCACTCATTATTCCCTTGGCAAAGAAGCTTGGAATGGGAGTGTCAAGAATGTACTCCATGGAACAATTCCGAAGAGTTTTTCGGAGTTCTTCTTCCCATTCCTTGAAATTGGTCAAAATTATACAAAATGTCAATGCCTTCGGGATTTCCGGGCACATGTAGTTGCTGTTGGTATTAGTTGAAGATATGGTTCTATAATTGAAAGAATTTGAAATGAAAAACCATTTATAATACTAAATAAGATTGAATTCATGCATATATATTTCAAACTTATTTAAAGTCTTATTCACACATTAAAATTATCCCTATTTGGTAAGAATAAGGCGATTCCAAGATCCAAAGAATCAATGAGTGATTAAGCATGCTTTGTCATGTCTTAAAACTTATTACTCTAAGTTAAGCAATTCTTTGCTAATGACTCCAAGCCACTCTTGGTTTCATAAATCGTCGCATCTAGTGCTCTCGTGACAATTTATCTCTTTTGCCACGACATGTTAGGACTCCATCACTCATATCGTTGAGTCTAACAAAACCAACATGTATATGATGTCTTTCTTTAGAAAACCCATCAACATATCTTACGTTCCTAGGAAAGTAGTGATGCCTCGCTTTGGCATAGCCCATCACTATTCTCATTAGTTCGGTACGGGGGAATCACTATTCTACCCTAGTGCGACCTTTACCAGTTGTTCCTTTTTCACCATTTCATCACCAAACAATATTTGCAACGTGATACCTAAAAACTAAGTTAGTTGATTTTATTTACAAGCATTAAATCACGTTGGAATTACATTGCAAAGTTGTTATTCTTTATTTAATTCAAATTCGTGAAAAGGAAGAATAAACAAGATTCGCCTTGGCTTAGGTGATAAAACAACAATTAATTATTCCAATTCTAATCTTTGATTAACGCAAGAATACTATGTGAAATTAATTAAAAGTTTATTTAAAGTGATCAAACAACACTAATTAATTAATTTAAAGTTATTTAAATAATAAAAAGAAAGGAGATTTATCTAAGTGCTCGGGAAACTAACCACTTTTCTTTGCTAGATCTTCGTTTAGAACACTGATGGACTCCTTCTTGATCGGGAACCTCCATCGTAAGGACTAGTAATAAGAGGGGTGAGTGTTTAGGACAAAAGGGTTGATAGCACACCAGTTCACAAAGTTTCTGCCAATGTTTCGGGTTAATTTCTGTGTGTTTAAGCTTCGTATTAAGCCCCTATTTATAGGGAATGAGTGCGTTCAGGGTTTTGAACATTCTGCTGCAGCAGGTGGCGCGCGCATCTTGAAGGGTTGCGCGCGCCTGCTGCACACAAGTTATTGAGATGCGCTGCTAGGGGCAGCGTAACTAATTTTCATGCGCGCGGTATTATGGTAAGAGTCGATTCAGTATTTTCACAAAAATTCTAAATCTTTAATGAGCGCATCACTGGAGACTGCGCTGGGTGTCACGCACAACCTTGTTAGTTGTGCGCGCCATACCAGCGCAACGCATTAAGATGCGCTCGAATTTTCCTGCAGCAGCTTCAGTTTTTAACCTATGTGCCCCTAATTCTGTCAAAATTAAGTTTTAACTACGGGTTTAAGCCTAATTAATGATCGAGCTTAATTAATTGGACTTTAGTTCATTTTGTTTTGTGTCAGGCTAGATGTTTTGTATTCTTGTGACTTAATCAGTAGTCCATAAGTATTCTTCACGTTGATCCAACACAAAGATGGTTTTATTGATCGTCATAGCACTTTCATTCGGGACAGGAAGCCAAAAGTAGATATCTACGCTGCTAAGAGCGCAAGTGTGTTCGTACCATATCGCATTTTCCATCATTGATGTCGATAAAAAAATTAATGCAATTTCTCCTCCTCCGTATCCAATTCATATTTTGCTGCCACATTACAAGAATAATTTCCAAATTCATAACCATGTGGAGGCGTGAGTCACACGAGATTGTCAATTGATTATAATAATCTTCGACAGTCATGTTATTCAATGGTAGCAATTTGTTATTACAACCCTGTACTGTTGTATAGGAGGACCACTTGCTTCACAATACCGCTTTTGTAACACTCAGTTCTTTTAGAACTGGAAGTGTTAGCGGAAATACGCCTGAATGGAAGGCTGCTTAACTTCAATTGGCAAAGTCAAGCTTTACCTAGGTCTAAAAGTTAAATTTTTGCCATTCAAACATCAAATTAAGTTGTTTTAACCTAAGCGAAAACTAAGTGATGAAATAGAAATAAACAAACGAACAAAAAATTAGACAAATCAATTACATTCAAAAGCCAAGGGCATAACAACCCTTATTGGTCAAAGAGAAATTAAACTAAACTAAATTCAATGCGCTTAAACAAACAACTAACAATAAAGGCATACAAGCCCAAAGGTTGGTTTCTAAACTCTCAATTCCCAACCAATCATTTCATAGATCAAATAACAAATAGAACCTACAAATTACAACAACGTTCTACAATAGTGGGGTGCAACTAGCAGTTCTCCCTCAAATCAGAAATAGAAGATTTTTGACTTAAATTAATAGAAAGAAACCACAATCACAAACAACTTGCAAACTCAAATGAAGTCACTTAAAACCATCAAAACATAAAAACTATGAAATATTTCACAACAAATTTAAAATGAGAAATTGATATTAAATCACTTAATTTCAATCATAATTTATATAAACGTTAAAATAAATAATAACTTCATAGTTTCAATATTCTAAACTCAAAACATTTAATATAGCAGAATTGGCATGGAGGGAACGCTAGTGGCCTCACAATCCACCTCTTAAGGTTTGTCAAGACGAACCCCCGGTCATCTCGTAGAGACCGTGTCTAAGATTGGCCAAACTCCCGGCTATGTGTAGGTGCTAATCGGCCTCACATTACCCCCGTACGACAACAATTAACCCAGGTTGAGCTACCTAAGACACGCAATTAAGGTAGTTAGCATGTTCATTAACCATCGGAAAACAACTCGTCCTCTGTAGAGAATATTTCAAATTTCAACTTTGAGCCCCACTATGATCATGGATTTAAGCATGGTGGCATCCAAAGGGAAAAAAGCTAGAGTAAAAGAGTCGCCAACAAGTTTTAGGAACTTTTAAACCATCCACGAGTGTAAAGGTTACACCTAATTCACGATCACATAGATCGTTAACTCCATAGTGGTCTGGAGCCATGACTGATTATTCGGAGATAATGGTACGAATTAAACCTAAAAGAGATAAAACCCGCCCTAAATAGGAGTCTACTTTATTCTTATCATATTCATATGCGCTTTCCGATCAACATAAAATCAATAAATTAATCATAAGTATATTTAATTTATGTTGGTTAATTATATAATGCACAAATAAATCTATTATTGGTGATCACTTGAATTAAAATCATATTAACCTAAATCAAATTATTAATTATCTTATTAGGCGTGATTTCAAGTACAAATTCCCTTTGAACCTACAGGAAAGAGCATGATCAAGCAATAACAATAAATCATGAACAATCAAGAATTGTATAACTATTGACACAACAATCATCATCATCATAAAACAATATCCTCAAAGCATAATATTAGCAAGTTCCTGGGCATGATACACTAGTAGAAAATTACAATAAGGCACCTAGCAATGCCCACCGGTTTTTAAAAACCGGTCGGGAAAAATGGTCGGGATTTTGAGGAAACAAAATTGGTGCCGGTTCAAACCGAACCGGTGGGAAAAATAATAATCCCACCAGTTTGAACTGGTGCCATGTTTAAAAAAAAAACACCCATTTTACGCCCTTTCCTTTATAAACCATAACCCTAGCTCTCTCCACTCTCCCCTCTCCTCTTTCTCTTTCCTCCTCTCTCATCTCACTTCTCTCTGCTCACTCGACTCAATTCTCTCTTCTCTCTCCCCTCTCTTTCCTGCTCTCTCGTCGATCTCCTTCTCTTCGTTCTCGTCGATCTCCTTCTCTGTCGTCGCCCTCCTCTTTTTCCCCTCAAAGCCCACCACCACCACTGCCACTAATCATCGTTGCCACCAAGACCGACATCATCAACAACAACACCACCAAGCTAATTTTCGCACTTTCTCTCTCCTCCTGATGAAGCTAAAGGTTTTCAGGTCAAATTTGACCATGAAAACTCTAGATCTACAGTTCTCATGGTCGAATTTGGCCACGTAAACCCAATTTCAAGGTTTTGTGTGGTCGAATGAAGGTATGTGTCTTTTTTAAAATTTTTTTTTTCATTTTTTCTGTTTTTGTTAATTTTTGGGTTGTGATTTACGGAGGCGGTGGTTTTATGTGGTTGGTGGGGTGGTTTGCTTTGGTTATATTGTTTTAGGTGGGTGGTGGGGTTGTTTTAGGTGGGTGATTCGGTGATTTTAGGTGGGTGGTGAGGTGGTTCGGTCGTTTTAGGTGGGTGGTGGGGTGGTTTTAGGTTAGTGGTGGATGGTTTTAAGTGGGTGGTGGGGTGGTTCGGTGGTTTTAGGTGGGTGGTGGGGTGGTTTTAGGTAGGTGGTAGGGTGGTGGGTTGTTGGTCGGCTAATTTAATTTTGCAGATTTAATTTTTTTTTTTTTGGGTTCTATGTTCTAAGTTTTGAGGATTATATATCAAGATTCATTTTGTTTTAATCTTGATTATATTTTCAGGATTATATTACTTGATTTTCTACTTGATTAATTTATTGTGGGTTTTATTGTAGGTGCATGTTTTTCTACTAGTGTCAATGGGTAATGCAGATTCAAGAACGATTCAAAGAACGATTTTTTTTTCTTTTAAATTGTAAATCAACAATTTATTGATGAATATATATGTGATTTATGTATATTATTTATTTAAGTCTCTCCTAATTGTTAAGTGAAAAAAATGAAAAAAAAAATTAATTTTTTTATTTCATAAATGGCACAGGTTAACCGGTGCCAAAATTAAAGAATTGCCACCGGTTTTGAACCAGTGGCATTTTTTTATTTATTTTTGGCATCCCTCAAATGCCCACCGGTTCAAAAGGTGCCATAGGGGGGGTTTTGAATTGGTGCCAAGATACATTTTTCTACTAGTGATACTAAATAGATTAATAACAAATCCTATTGTAGACGCCTGATTGTGTCTCCCCAAAAACCAAACCCAGTGTTTAGTATCTTTCATGTCATTGAATATCGAACAAGGTGAAATGTTGAAGAGTCTCGTGAATCTTTCTGTTTTCTAAAATGTTTTAATAAAATTAATTTATTTCTGTTTTTGAAAATCATTCATTTCACATCTTATTTATGAAAAACTTCCAATCAAGTTTAGCTTGGTCCATAATATGGGTCCAATAACTGTGAGTTGGATGGAGTTTGAAAAGAGCTTTCCAACGATAAATTATAAGCCCAATTCCGAGTTATAATGATGAAGTTATGGCCAAAATACTAAACTGGATCTTAAATGGATTTTATGGGCGGCCCAATGATCATGTTGAGGGTCCATTAATTTTAATTGTATTCCTAAAGTCATTAGGATTTATCTTAATCTTTTAGAATCTTCTAGAAGTTTATTTTAAGTTTTAAAGGGATTAGGATTGGTAATTATAATTATGATTGATTTTGAAAAGATAAAGAATTCTATTTGGAATAAAATAAGTGTTTTAAAAAATATTAAATCCGGTTTGATAAAAAATAAGTACAGACTCTAAGTAACCGAATTCCATTGGAAGAAGGACTCCGTACGGAATTTCTATCATATAGCTTCCCCGCGATAGGCCTGTCGCCATGCGATAGAGCCATCGCGTCGCGATGTCCCTGTCGCGTCGCGATGGAGCCGGTTTTAATCCGAGTCAAATTTTGACTTTTTTCTATCGTTTACGGTCGATTTTTCTCTATAAGTACGATCGATTTCCCTCGTTTTTAGCAATGAACAATTGTCTATTCTCTCTTCTCTTTCTAAGCTAAAGCTTATTCTTTCTCTCTTTATTCTTTTTCTAAGCCTAGCCTTTTCAAAATACACCATACGTCCATCATGAGACTTAGACACACATAGCCAAGCTCGAAGTTGCCTTTGACCTCGACGTGAAAGGTTGATAGTTCTGAGGGTTTGGTCCCAAATCTAATTTGAATTGATATTATTATTATTGTAGTTTAATACTTACATTGAAGTTACTAACGTGTTTTTTTTTTTTTTTTTTTTTTTTTTGATAGAAAGAGATACCAGGCTTTAAATGGGTAATTCAATTACTCTATTATTTTAGAAATCATGCTTAGGTTATTTTAATTTCTAGTATCATGTTAGGATGTCGTTATTGCTTTCTAGTATCATGTTAGGATTAAAACTTTGATTTTTATTGCTTAGTGACATGCTATAATTTGTTATTAATCTTGTTAGTATCATGCCTAGGATCTTGCTATTATTATGCTTTGATGAGGTTATGATGATGATGATGATTAGTTGTGTCAATATTATAATGTTTTTTCATATTATTATTGTTATTGCTTGATCACGCACTCTCTTGTAGGCTTAAAAGGAATTTTTACTTGAAAACACGCTTAATAAGATAATTAATAATTTTATGTAGGCTAATATGATTTTAATTCAAGTGATCACCAATAATAGATTTATTTGTGCATTAATAATCAACTAACATAGATTAAAAAGGTTTCGGATTAATATATTGATTTTAGGTTGATCGAAAAGCGCACATGGATATGAGAAAAACAAAGTAGCGGCTGATAGGAATGATGTCCTTCGAACAAGTGTATTATTCCGATATAGGGTTAAGAAATATTAGAAAGCTAATTATTCAGTGAGGTCAAGTGATCGGAATGCGTAGTTGGAGGCCGCTTCCGATCAGTTTTATTAATGTATAATTAATATTACAGCTTAATCTTGACTGAACCCTTCGGGTCACACCAAAACAACTAACAATCTGACACGACGAATTAATCTGGAAGGAATTAATGAGTCGCTCGAGTATTATGAACATTGACGTCGGAAATCGAGCTAGGAGCGTCGTAAGTTGAGTCGAATTAATAATACGACCAGACGGTGAAAATCAATTAATCAATAAATTACCAAAATACCCCTAACATCGAAATGCCTCGAGCAAATCGAACGCTAGGGGCATGGTGTGCTGGCAAGCTAGCATAGCTAGCAGCACTAGCCACACCGAGGCGCACCAGCAGCCCACACCATATGCGTGGCTAGCTACGCGCTTGTGCGGGCACTGGCTAGCAGGGTGTGGTGCTCAAGAGCCCGCACAAAAGGCGTGGATTGCTGGGCAGGCTGGCAGGCCTTGCGGCTAATAGCCCGCACACGCACAACGCGCATAATATTAGGCCCAGCCGAGCACCAGGCCGCCCGCTATGCGCGCCTTAGTGCCCAAGGTTGGGCGCGATGTGGCGTTGCATGATAGGGTCCAGGTGAGGGACTAGTGAGGTGGTTTTGGGGAAGCTTGGGGATCAAGGCTTTGGTTCCCCCTTGTGGTTTTCACCTAGTCTCTTCCTTCTTGTTGCCACTTGTTGATTAATTATTGCTTTGCTATTTTTCTGTTGTTTTTGAATTAAAAATGAAATGAAAAATGATTTTTACCAACTCTCCTACATTGATGGGAGAGTGGAATGTTTTCTTGGAATTCTCTATAAATACCCAACTATTTTGAGTTGGAACTCAAAAAGGCTTCTCTATAATAGTGACAAAACCTTTAAGTTCACATAAAACTTGAGTAGTTGTTTTCAGTCCAAACTCGGCTAAACTCCGAGTTAGAGACCGTTCGGGTCGTTGTTGCGGGTGGACTATCGTTGGAGGTCTACGTGGTTGCGAGACTCGGCTTTCGAAGTAAGAGCTTGTTGGAATGAGCGAAGCACGCATTAAGAGTAAGATGGTCTTTTCACTTTATCTTGTTATTTATGTCTTTAAGTTATATTAATTGTGAGCGGGTCTTGGGGTCGGATTTTGTTCCGCGGAAAGTCGGACTTACCCAAAACCAACAGTGGTATCGGAGCTAGGTTCATATATTTTTGTAACTAATATTTTCAAGGTGTTCAAAATTGATTTAATTTCTGGTTGTTGTTGATAATTAGATTTGTAGCTCGATTTTATTAAATTAATCTCGTTTTATTTAGAATTTTGGCTCTAGAACACATATTTTTGCCCAATACTAGTGAATTTTGGGTGGAATTAATATTCTAAAAACATTCTGATTCTTTCAGGGTTGCGAAAAAGCCAAATTATGCCCAGAAATGCCAATTTTGAGGGATTTTTCGTTTTGACGAAATGTTTTAAATCTTTTAAACCTTGAATCTTAATGGCATATTAATTGTGATTATGCCTTTAGTTCTTTCCATAATGCTTCTACATTTTTAGACCACTTTTGAGCATGATTACATTGTAGTAATTGGTGCTTAATGGTTGGCTCAAATTTTCACATAATTGCAAATAGATTGCTTTAAGTGTGAAAAGTTTGTGTTTTGAGGCTCTTAATTACTAAAGATCCAATCTTTATTTATTTTAAGTGATTGGAACTTTGTGTGTACTAAATTCCATATATGTTTATTGAACTTTCTTGATTTAATTATTTATTAAGTTGATTGGAATCATAAAGTTTCAAACTTGTGATTGAATATTAATTAATCTTCATACTGGAAGATGTAAATTTTCAATGATTCACAAGTTAAATTTGGACTCTTTCATTGAATATTCATGTTCATTATTCCAACTCCCTTTTAATTTTGTCAAAATCTTATGATTAATTTATTTTGGTTAAATTAATAGTGAGAGTAGCCCTTCATTTTGTTGCACCAAGTTAAACCAAAATTTTATTTAAAGATTGGTTCTTGGATCAATTTTGGTTATGCACATGAATGAATTTTATTTAATTAGATTTATTTTAATTTTCATTTTGCTCAAAATATTTATTCTAAAATTAATTTAGAATTGATAATAATTGTCACACAAAATCGGGAAATTTTTCCCGAGGCACGAGCACACAAATCGAGGCCTAAGAGCCCCAAGTATGCTCTAAGCCAGCCCCCACATGGGGCTGCCGAGGCTGTTGGGCTCCTTGTATGTGTGTGCGTTTTTGGTGCGCATACGCAGCAAGTGCGTGCTGTGCATGCGATGTGTGTGCAAGAGAGTGGTTGTGTGTGACGCCTTGGTGTGGTGCGAAGGGAGGCAAGCAAGTGCGTGCTGCCTCGCACCTTGCAACCCGTAGCATTGGCGCGTGCCACTTGCTTGCGGTCGGCTTTGTAATTTTGCGTTTTTGCCGTTTTAATTATTTAATTTAATTTAATTAATATTTGGAGGCTAGGCCTCAGGCTTTGAGCGGCATTTGCAAATTTATAATTTGGCAAAATATTGGGTTTACCGGTTTAATTAATCGGATTAATTAAGTTGGACATGGAATTTAGTGGGAGCTTCATTTTTAATTGCGCTTAATCACATAATCAATGAATAACTTTGACTAGTTGTAATTAGACGCGTTAATCGGATTAACCACCTAAGTTAGTTACTAGTTTACCCTTGTTAATGCATTGTTACTTGTTTTTCGTTGCAAAATCCATAGGCCATTCACATATAGTGAATGGATAAATGGATTGTATTTTCTCTCACAGGTTTTATAAAAATGGCAACTAGTAGGGCCCGATAAGGATAGAAAATACAGACTGCGTTCCTTCATGTATTTTTGTAAATCTAAATACGGTCTACGAACCGTTGCGTATTTTTGTACCTGTAGGCGTTGTTCGAAGTGCGCCTACGTATGCATGTGGTAAATATGCTTGACACTCATATGATGTGGGAATTGGCGTATATGATTAGAGACAAGGAAAGCAGGGAGCCGCCAACAAGTTTTTAAGAAACTTGTAAACCGCTCACGGATCATAAAAGACAACCACGAATAAAGGGACAACGAAAGCCAACAACGATTAACCCGTGAAGGTTACACCCCATTCATAATCCATGAGATTAGTAACTTCACATGGTTCGAAATCACGAAAGGAGGATCGGGGATGATGGTACGAAGTGAGTCATGGAGTCACATTCGCTCGTATTGGCCTCTACTCGATTCTTATATTTTAAAGTATTTCCTGCGATCTCAAAGGCATGGAAACAAAGATTCAATTCGCTGAAAACTATTATTATGCTAAATTGGTTGAATATTAATACAACATATAATTCTAAAATATTCGTGATCACTTATTAAACAACAAGATTAAAAAGGATCCTAAACCGGCTGTCTAAATTATCTTATTAGGCGTGATATTCAATTACATATTCCCTTTAACATGCAATATGGTGCTCATAATAACAATATAATAAAATCAACATTAATATTGGAAGCAATTTAACCATAATATCGGTAGTCAAATCAAATAATAATAAACCTAATCATGATACTAACAACATTAAAATAAAATAAGTAATTAAATTAATTAACTCACATTTCACGCGCTCCTTTATATTGCTACAACATAAATAAATTGTTAGTAATTTCAATAAAAATATAAATCAAATTGAACTAAATTAAATAAAAAGTAGAGTTGATTTGGTCCAAACCCTCAATTAATTATACCTTTCACGCCTTGGTTTAAGGACAGAACCTCGGGTCAAGTATGGACTCCTTGGAGTGCTTAGAGGAAGTATTATGGAAGAATAAGGAGGCTAGTGTTTAGGCTAAAGAGGGAGAAAAAAATGATTTTTGTGTAGGGATAAAGAGAATTATTTTTGGTGCCCCGAACAACAGAAAGGAGGGGGTATTTATAGAGGAAATGAACAGAGGGATGCACGGAACCCTGGAAGAGATAAGAGCCGCGGAGAAAAACTAATTGGGCACCATGAAACGATGTGTGTACCGTGACAGGATACTGGGCAACGTGACATGGTACTGGGAAACGTGACATGGTACTGTCCACCGTGGAACGGTGAAGCACACCATGTCGCGGTGTACAAATCGTCTAAAAATGCGTCCTGGTTCATAAGCGCGTGAGATAAAACATGGAGAAGACACGTGAAAGCACCGTGTCACGGTATGTGTACCGCAACATGGTGAAGAATACTGTGTCACAGTACAAGGCAACGTGACACGTCAGCTTATGCTGCGACGCGGTGTTTTAGCTGTTGCGCGATAATTCCTGTTTTTTATGCGTTTTTAAAACTATGATAACTTTTGATCCGTACATCGGAATATAATATATTGTTAGAAATCTTATCAAGTCTACTTTACAACTCAATTAGAATTAGGTAAAAAATCATTTTTAGATTTAGGATATGGTCGTTTTAATGAATGGGTGTTGGTTTTGGGTCGAGTTTAGTACTTTGCTCATATCTTCTTCGTTTTAAATTAGAATTTGACTTATGATATATCGTTGGAATTCTTATTGAAAGGCCTATTCAAAAAAAATAATAATTAGAACAAAATTATAGGGCCACAAAATCAGCTCAACTCGGTTTTGTGACGGTTTTGTGATATGGACACGAAAAGGGGAAAATAAGTAATGGTTTGGGGAAATGGGCTAAGAAATGAGTTGGTTTATAAGATGTA
Organism: Chenopodium album; assembly: GCF_948465745.1. Lineage (NCBI taxonomy): Eukaryota > Viridiplantae > Streptophyta > Magnoliopsida > Caryophyllales > Amaranthaceae > Chenopodium > Chenopodium album. The sequence continues at coordinate 50,086,963 of NC_137843.1, forward strand.
TTGAATAGAAATATGGATTAAAGTACTCCAAAGATTAAATACTCGAGCCGACCAATAATGGCGGTGAAAGGTTGTTCATCATCGGGTTTAGTTTTGGGGAGACATTTTTAGGTGTCTACAGTACCTTAATATTTAGATTAGTCCTAATCGTAGATACTAGTAGTTGCATTATTTTGGTTATGTCTTGAAGACGGAGTATCTTGGAAGACGAAGCCATGAAGTTGCAAATTAAGACCCTTGAAGACCTGAACACTCAAGGGGTCATGCTATTTGCCGAATGCATCATTTACTTATGTTTTCGATATACATTTATGCTTATATATATGAATGATATGTTAGATGCATGTTTAGGATTTTGAATGTTGTGATGATTAATTAAGTTCACTTAAATCAACCAACATAGAAACCCTAAATCCCTAAAATATTGAGTAAAACTTGTCATTCCAAAACGACACTTACCGAACTATTGAGAATAGTTATGGGCTACGCCAAAGCGAGGCGTTACTACTTTCCTAGGAACGTAAGGTATGTTGATGGGCTTTCCAAATTAAGACATCATAATACAAGTTGGTTTTGGTTATACTCAACGATATGAGTGATGGAGTCCTAACATGTTGTGGCAAAGGGGATAAATTGTTGAGAGAGCATTAGATGCGACGATTTATCTAACCAAGAGTGGCTTGGAGCCATTACCAAAGAGTTTCTTACCTTAGAGTAATAAGTGTTAAGACAAGCCAAAGCCTGCTTTACTACTCGTTGATTCTTTGGATCTTGGAATCAATTATTCTCACCAAATAGGGAAAATTTTAATGTATGGATAAGACGTTTAAATAAGTTTGATATATATGCATGAATTCAATCTTATTTAAGTATTATGAATGGTTTTTCATTTCAAATTCTTTCAATTGTAGAACAAAGTCTTCAAATAATACCGACAACAACTACATGTGCCCAAAACTCCCGGAGAATTGGCATTTTGTCTCATTTAAAATCCTTGGATTGTAACAATGTCACACTTTTGACGAGGAATTCCCTTTCGGAGGATTGGAAGCGGAGATTCACCTCATACCTTCCAGACATGCTTCTTAACAGCTTACGGACCTTGTCACTATGTCTTCTAAGGTAAGGGACATGAAGATCAAGATCCCGGAAGAAGGTTGCCCTGCTAAGGAAAGTCTCGAAGTGTGGAATAATGTCTACAATGCTAGGCTAAGACCTAGAATGCCTCTTCAACCTCATGTGCTTCGAATGAAAAGGCTATAATAGCACTTGGAGCTCATTAGGAAGCTAGTAGAGGATAAACAAGTGGCTCACATGCTACTAAGCTCACTCCACTCAGGCTATGTTTTGTTGAAAATGCATTTGACGGTCAATCGAGATAAACTCTCATTGATGGAGGTTGTTCATGAGCTTCGCAGAGCTGATTCTTGTAAGGGTACCAGGTTCTTTCTAAGGCCAAAGAAGGAGTTCAAAGACAAGGCAAAGATGCAATGCTTCGATTGTATTAGGCGAGGCCACTATAAAAGGGAATGCAATGAGTACCATAGAAGTTGAGGCGAAAGGAAAAGTAGCTCTCTCCTCAGGTATTTTCTTTATAAACCATCACTTGAATATGAGCAATTCATAAAGGTATTAGATGCCGTAAATGAGTCACTATATGCTCATATTTTAGGAACTAAGTGAGAAGAATCTTAACAAGTGGATGTACAGTTACAAGCGGAAGAAGAAGATAATCTATCCATTAAACTTGTAATTGCATAGTTCGTCTTAAAATAGAACTTGTTTCAGTTTTATTGTTGAACATATTTTGATCTTTTAGCGTCGGACGTCAGGTTGTAAGATCACAACACTATAACTGTGATTATTTTAAGTCTTGTTTATATGTTTTATGGCATGACACGTTTAACCAAATGTGCTTTATTTAGACAAACAAGTTTATAATGTTAATGATAACACCAAAGAAGACTAAGACCATTGAGTCAAATAAGACACACTTATGGCATTGTCGTCTTGACCACATTAAAACATCAAACTCATCAAGAAACTTCTACAAGAAGGTCTTCTTGACTCATTCGATTTACAATCGTTTGAAAATTGCGAAGGATGTTTATTAGGCAAGATGATAAAGCAACCATTCTTCAAGTTGGGAGAAAGGGCAAGTGACTTATTGGGCCTAATACACACTGATGTATATGGACCAATGAGCACAAACACAAGGAACGACCATCGATATTTTATCACCTTCATAGACGACAATAATAGATATGGATATGTCTACCTTATGTCACACAAATCTGAATCGTTTGAGAGATTCAAAGAATTTAAGAGTGAAGTTGAAAATCAGCTTGGCAAGAAAATGAAAGCCCTTTGATCAGATTGAGGTGGTGAATACTTGAGCCAAGAATTCGATGACCATCTGAAAGAACATGGTATACTTTCATAATTGACACCTCCAAGAACTCCACAATGGAATGGAGTATCCGAAAGGAAAAATAGAACCTTGTTAGACATGGTACGATCAAAAATGGGTCTTAGTGATCTTCCTATCTCTTTCTAGGGACACGCACTTCTAACCGCAGCACTAACGCTGAACCGTTCTCCATCAAAAGTTGTAAAAAAGACTATACGAATTATGGATAAACAAACCTCCCAGGTTGTCTTTTCTCAAGATCTGGGGTTCTGAAGCATATGTCAAGAAATTAATTTCTGACAAACTTCACCCCAAATCTGACAAGGTATTTTTTGTGGGCTACCCAAAAGAAACCAAAGGGTATTACTTCTACAAATCATCTAAGAACAAAGTGTTTGTTGCTCATAATGGTGTCTTTTTGAAGAAGGAACACCTTTCCAAAATGACAAGTGTGAGGAAAATCGAACTCGATGAAGTTCGATAGGATGAGCAACAAAATCAAATTGACAATTAAAGTGCATAAACAGCATCTGTTGACGTTGGTCAAAATGTGCAAAGTCAAACCGACAATGCATATGCATAGTCCTTTACCCTACGTAGGTCGTAGAGGTCAAGGTCTCAACCTGATAGGTATCTTGGTGTCGTATTATCCGAGAATCAGGACATCCTAGTAGTGGATGGAGACGAACCGACAACCTATAAGCAAAGGATGGCGAGCTCCGACTTTGCTAAATGGAAAGAAGCCATGAGATCTGAAATGGATTCCATGTTTGAAAATCAAGTATGGGACTTGGTTGACTTACTCGAAGGTTACACACCTATCGAATGCAAGTGGATTTTCAAATTGAAAATCGACAAAGATAGAAATGTATTCATTTACAAAGTTAGACTGGTAGCAAAAGGTTACAGGTAAATTCACTGTGTTGATTATGATGAAACCTTTTCTCCTGTCGCAATGCTGAAGTCCGTTCAGATCATCCTAGCGATAGCTGCACATTACAATTATGAAATATGGCAGATGTGACGTCAAAACTGCCTTCCTCAATGGAATTTTTGAAGAAACTGCGTATATGACACAACCTGAAGGTTTTGTCGACCAAACCAATGCTGGGAAGGTATGAAAGCTTAAAAAATCCATTTATGGGCTAAAGCAAGCTAGCAGAAGTTGGAATCTGCGATTCGATGAAGCCATCAGTAAGTTTGGTTTTATCAAGAATCCAGATGAGTCTTGTGTTTACAAGAAGGTCAGTGGAAGTGACATCGCCTTCCTAGTCTTATACGTTGATGACATATTTCTCATTGGAAATAGAATTGTGATGCTAGAGTCTGTAAAGGCTTGGCCTGGAAAATGTTTTTCAATGAAAGACTTGGGAGAGGCTCAATTTATATTGGGCATCAAGATCTACAGGGATAGATCAAAGAGGATGATTGGATTGAGCTAAAATACTTACATTGATAAGGTACTGACACGATTGAACATGGAGGAGGCCAAGAGAGGTCACCTACCCATGTTACATGGCATAAACCTAAGCAAGAAGCAGTGTCCAAAGCCACCTGATGAGCGAGAAAGGATGAATCAGATTCCATATGCTTCGCTTATTAGATCTATTATGTATGCCATGATATGTACTAGGCCAGATGTATCGTATGCCTTGAGTGCTACGAGGTTGATATCAATCAGACCCAGGAGAGGCGCATTGGACTGCGTCCAAGAATATCCTAAACTACCTGAAAAGGAACTGTAATACCCCGTATTTTCATACGTATTTTATTTAAAATAAGTATTTTGTGGAGTATTTAAATAAATTGAAATTTTTTATTTATGGCATTTTAATTATTTATTTTAAATAAGTTTGGAAATATTTAATAAAAGGAAAGTTTACTTAATTAACTATTTTATTAAAGTTGGGGTTTAATATAGAAAAGTTTTATTTTAGTAAATGTTTATTAGGAAAGGGATTAGGAAAGAGTAAAAAGGGAAAGTTTAGGTAAGAAGGGTTTCTAGAGAAGAGGGTATAAATATTCAACACTTGGGCAAATTAAACTTTGCCCAGAGTGGAGAAAACCTAAGGTAAACTTTCTCTCCCTTCTCCTTTATTTTTATTTTCTTTTTCTTTCTTTTTTCCCTTCCCCTTTTCGGCTTGCACCACCGTCGGCCACCACCACCACTGGTGGGCCGCCGGCCACAGTAGCACCAGTCGGCAGCGGCGGCGACCGGCAGTGGCGCCGGCCTGCTGTCCGGCTGCTTCTTCTCCCCTTCGAAAAAAAGAAAATAAATAAATCTTTGTTTTTAAATCTTGTTTAAACCTTAGATCTAATTATAAATTATGGGTTTTGTGATTGATATTATGATTTTTGATTATAAGTAGTATGTAATTTAATTTTTAGATTTTAATTCTAATTAAAAAACCCCAATTTTGAAACCCTAGATTCATAAATTATTAATTATTGAAGGATAATGATTTAGGGTGGTTTAAACCTTTGATTTAAGTGTTTTAAGCCTAATTAAAACAAGTTTTCATTAATATATAATGCTGGAATTTTTGGTAGCACATTAAAAATCAAGTTTCTTTCAGGAATTTTAATTGCCCATTAATTGGAATTAAAGTATGAAGTTTTAAATATAATTTCAGCTTATTTAAATTAAATTATGAGTTGTTTAATAATAGTATATATTGTTGGAAATTTGTGTAGAAAGGATTTTAATACTCTTTTATTATTTTAAATTGTAGGAGACTTCGAAGTGAGTGATTTCTATTAGTCGTGGCGATATTAAGATCGTATTCGAGGTACGTTCGCGTACTTGGCATTTTTTTGATGATGTAGTAGCATGCTAGATGTGATTAATTGAATACAAGTAGTATCATGCTAGATTTGGAATGGAAATTGTGATTTGGTTGTTATTGGTGATTGAATTATGAAGCATGATTTATTTGTGATGGATTAGTGGTTGGAAAATAATAGTTTGGAATGTTGAATATGAACCACACTTTTATTTATGGCATGATAGAAAGCATGTGTAATTAAACTAAATGTTTAATTTGGACTGGAATATATAAAGAGAATTCTATTATTGTTCATATAAATTTTATTGATGCTATAAGCATGAGAAAAGAGCTATTTAAGTGTCTTTGTACACGAGGAATAAATTATATTTTTGGTGCCTTAGTGCACTTAAGGTGTTTTTAACACCGAGGGATAGGATTTTTGGCGCATTAAGCATCTAAGGTGTCTTTGACACCGAGGTAGATTTAAAAAGAATTAAACATTGAATATTATATGGTCACTAATTATTCAAGAATTAAATTAAAGTGTTTAATTGTTTGAATAATCATGATGTTTGATGTTGTTATGATTTGGGAGTCATCACCAAGTTTAATAAATTGTAAAGAACGTAAAGTGAAAGAGATTATGCACCAACACTCTTGGAACGTATATACCTTGAGTATGAACATATGGGGGGGGGGGAGTTATAGGGTTTTATATTTAACCATAACTTCTACTGGAGTAAAGGGCGCTGTACATTCCTGTTTTTTATTATGCACAGGAATTTCGCCACTTACGAGTGGTTCTTTTATACTGGCACGGTTAGCTCTCGTGTTAGTACCCCTTTATTAGGGCAGGTTAGGGGGGAAACCCGTTTGATGCGTAATCAAAACTAAATAAATTAATTAGTTACTTGGTTGAGAAGTTTTGTTGAATGTTGTATGCTTGATAAACACGTGCAACAAGGTAAGTTATGTGTTGATAGGTCATTGCATGTTAGTGTATTTAATTATGCTTATGTACTCAGCTTTGCTGATTGTGTGTTTGTGTGTTTGTTGGCCTTGTCTTTACCTTGGCCCTATGATGACCCATTTTTTATGGAGAGTAGTGGAAACAAGTAGAGAGAAGCTTTTCTGGTGATGAAGCATATTCATGATGGGCATGAGTGAAGAGCGAATCGGGCTAGTTTCCATAAGTTTATGATGTGTTATTGTTTTATTTATATTATGATATTTCTATTGCGAGACTAACATGAAGGTTTTAAATTGGATTGGTTTGTTAAGGGCCTACAATGGTTCCAAGTTGTAGGTTTGACTTTGTTTTACTTTGGTTTGACTTTACTTTCGTGAGTTGACTTTTTAAAGTTGAGTCGTTTTAAAATATTTTAAAGGAGAGTCTTCCGCTGTGTCTCTTTGATAGTTGCCTTAGCCGTTTTCACGGTGACAGTAATATCTTAGATTTTCCTATTTAAAGTTTTAAACAGGGCAAAACAGGTATTTTAAAAGAAAGGAATTTCTAGGAAAACAGGAACATTGAATATTACAATAGAAAATTATCCCTAATCGAGGTCATTTCAATGATGGACGATTAATGACCACTTGAGATTAGTGTGTAGTTTGATTTATAGCACCGTTTCTTGTGCTACAAGGACATGATTGTCATAAATCATTTGCACGGGTATTGGTTTAGAACCATACCGGATCGACCTATGAGAATGCTTTAAGAGATTTAAAAATCGTCATAAGTACACCTCTCATTATTGCTATCGGAATCTCTTTCCTCGACCATGAGTATTGTGAGTTCTCTTGTTTGAGTACTTGTCCGCTTTGATGTTCGTCAAACGTCTGCCGTACATGGGGATTATAACGGCAACACTCGGGCGGCTAGGTCCTCTTAGTAAGAGAAGTTGGCAGTACAAGACTGGGAATGTCCCCCTACTAACCATAGGGAACATGTGTTCGTTGTTTACAAGGCCTCTCGAAGAGCGAGACTATAAAAATGCATGGCCGTGCTCAAATGGACTTTAAGACATCATCTCCTTATTGAAAGTCGAACTTGAATTTAGAGAAACACTTCTGGACGTAATAAAGATGACCAATAATCTTACCTTATAGTTCATGAAGAGACATTAAGTGACATAGGAAATAGGTTATACACAAAATGCGCACTTGTCCGGAAGGACAAGTGAGAGATTGATAGGAATGATGCCTTTCGAACAAGTGTATTATTCCGATAAAGGATTCGAAAATATTAGAAAGCTAATTATTCATTGAGGTCAAGTGATCGGAATGCCTAGTTGGAGGCCGTTTCAGATCAGTAATATTAATGTATAATTAATATTACAGCTTAATCTTGACTCAACCGTTTAGGTCACACCCAAGCAACTAATGATCCGACACGCGAATTAATCCAAAAGGAATTAATGAATCGCTCGAGTATTATGAACATTGACGTTGGAAATCGAGCTAGGAGCGTCGAGACCGAGCATCGCAAGTCGAGTTGAATTAATAATACGATGAGACGGTAAAAATCAATTTATCAACAAATTACCAAAATACCCCTGGCATCGGAATGCCCCGAGCAAACAGAATGTTAGGGACATAATGAGCTAACAAGCTAGCATAGCTAGCAACAGCAGTCGAACAGTGGCGCACCAGCAACCCGCACCATGTGCGTAGCTTGCTACGCGCATGTGCGGGGTGGTGCACTGGCCAGTAGGGCGTGGCGCGCAAGAGCCCGCACAGCCGCACCCAGCAGCCTGCACAAAGGGCGTGGCTTGTTGGGCAGGCTGGCAGCCTTGCGGCCAGTAGCTCGCACACGCACAACTCGCACAATGGCAAGCCCAACCGAGCACGAGGCCGCCAAATGTGCGCGCCTTGTTGCCCAAGGCTGGGCGCCGTGTGGCGCCGCGTGATTAGGTCCAGGTGACGGACTAGTGAGGCGGATTTAGGGAATCTTGGGAATCAAGGCTTTGGTCCCCCCCGTTGTGGTCCTCACTTACCCTCTCCCTACTTGTTGCCACTTCTTGATTAATTATTACTTTGTTATTTTTCATTTGTTTTTGAATTAAAAATGAAATGAAAAATGATTTTAACCAACTCTACCACATTGATGGGAGAGTGGAATGTTTTCTTGGAATTCTCTATAAACACCCATATATTGGGACTTGAGAATTCCCCTTGAGTTGGAACTCAAAAAGGCATCTCCATAATAGTGAGAAAACCTTTAAGTTAACATAAAACTAGAGTAGTTTTTTTTAGTCTGAACTCGACTAAACTTCGAGTTAGAGACTGTAGGGATTATTTCAAGCATCCCACACTTGAGCTCGACTGTGATCATACACATAAGCATGGTGGCGTCCAAAGAGAAGGAAGCTAGAGTAAGAGAGTCGCCAACAAGTTTTAGGAACTTGTAAACCGTTCACATGGTGAAGGTTACACCCCTTCACGATCTATGAGATCGCTTACTCTATAGTGGTCTGGAACCATGACTGGATATTCGGGGATGAAGGTATAAATCCAACCCAAAAGAGATTGAACCTGCCTTAAAAATAGGCCTCCACTTTATTCTTTTCATATTCATGTGCGCTTACAATCAATATATTAACCCTAACCATGTTTAATCTATGTTGGTTGAATATAATGCACAAACAAAACTTTATTAGAGATCACTTGAATTATGTTATTAAGCGTGATTAAAAGTACAAATTCCCTTTAAACCTGCAAGAGAGGGCGTGATCAAGCAATAACAATAAATATCAAGCAATATAACAACAATCATCATCATCATAATATTCAATCTCATCAAAGCATAATAATAATAGCAAGATCCTAGGCATGATACTAACATGATTAATAACAAATCCTAACATGTCACTAAACATTAAAGATCAAAGCTTTATCCCTAACATGATACTAACATGATATAAGAAATAAGAAGCAACCTAAGCATGATACTAGAAAGCAATAAAGACATCCTAACATGATACTAGGAATTAATATAATATAAAGAACATGCTTTCTATATCAAAAGAATAATTATGAAGTAATCTAATTACTTACTTCGATGCCTCGTATGTCTTTCTATCAAAACAATGCACACGTTAGTAACTTCAAGGAAAATATTAAAACAAACAATTAATTTAAATAATTGAAATAGGGATTTGGGACCAAACCCTCATAAATTATCAACCTTTCACGTTTAGGGCAAAGGCTATTAGCTTGAGAGAGAGAAGAGAATAGAAGATTGTTGATGATTGTGAATGAATAAAAACGAGGAAATACGACTCTATTTATAGAGAAAATAGCCCGGAAATGATAAGAAAGATCGAATCCTATTAGGAATAAAACTGCTCTTGTCGCAGAACGACAGAGTTTAGCGCGACGCGACATCCCTGTCGCATTACGACTGGCTTGTCGTTGCGCGCCAGCCTTGTCATTCTGCGCTGATTCACGCGTTTTCTAAAAACCTGTACGTTATCCTTAATCTAATTAAATTTGATTAATAACGTCCGTACTTATCTTTTGAAATTAGATTTAATCACTTTAAAAACACTTGTTTAAATCCAAATAGAATTCTTTATTTTCTTAAAAGATATAATTATTAATCCTAATCTCATTAGAACTGAAAACAACCTTCTAGATTATTCTACAAGATTAAAATCAATCCTAATAACTTTAGGAATATTAATTAATGGGCCCTCCATTAGATCATTGGGCCATAAAACTATTTCAGGCCCAATTTAATATTTTTGCCATAACTTCCTCTTTATTCATCGGAATTAGGTTTATAATATATCGTTGGAAAGCTCTTTTCGAGCCAAATCCAACTACACTATTATTGGACCCTTATCATGGAGCAAACTAATTGGACCAGACATTTTCAATAAAATAGAGTACATTTTGAAAACAGAAAAAAGATATTTTAAAACAACTGCATCACAAGACTTTTCACACTTTCACTTCGTTCGATAAGCAAATGACGCGAAAGGTACTCATCACTGGGTTTGGTTTTGGGGAGACACAATTAGGTGTCTAGAGAAGCCCCCACTTTGACTGAGTTTGGAGAAATGCATGCTTCGAAAACAAAAGTCAAAGTATCGATAGGGACGGAGAATGACTCAGAACGTTCTGTGATCCTAAATCATTCTTGTAACGCCGATACCTGCAAACTAGCGTTAGTTAAACAGATAAAAGAGTTAAGAAACACTTATCTTTCATCCTCGAGCACACGTCTCTGAGGGTAACCGATTTTGTTATTGCTTATTGTTGTGACGAACTCAACAAGCTAGGGGACGTCGCCTGAAGACCGCTCTGCTTGTAGCTGCCGTCAATTTCCGCTGTGACAGTCTTCCACAAGCTAGGGAACACCATCGAAGATTTCTCCGCTTGTAAAAATCTTCTGCCGTTTTGTGACCATCTTCCACATCTTAGGGAACACGATCGAAGATATATCTTCTTGTAGTCATCCTCAGATTTTTGACAATTTCTCACATCTTAGGAAAACCTGTCGAAGATAGCTCTACGTGTAGCCATCTTCAGCCTTTTTGACGATTTTCCACATCTTAGGGATTATCGTCGAAGATCACTCTGCTTGTAGCAATCCCCTATTCGGCATGATAACTTTCCTTGGAAAGTCATCGAAGATCACTGCTGGTTGATCCTCCATTTGCTGGTGCTTTGTTGTAATGCTTGCCGTGCTATTGCTTGTATTTACGTTTGCTTTATGAACCAATATCTTGGTGCTTGTGATGAGCCAATGCTTAGGCGCTTAAATTTAAGTGAGACAATAATCATCAAGTCGATCACTTACCGTGATTGTAATCGAGCCGACTACTAATCATGTCAATTTGCTTATAAGGGCTAACTGGAGTACCAAGGAACCCAAAATTGCTGCATGAGGTCCGCATAATCAATATGGGGGCCAAAAATTGTGTCACCGAGGAAAGGGAACCAGCGCACGCTTTACGCACTGGCGCAGCACGACAGGCTTGTCGCAGCGCGACATGCTTGTTGTTTTACGCTAGAGTCGGGTTTTCCGGATTTAAACCCCTTCTCCTTCATTTTGCTGTTCGTGCTTCATTTTCTTGCTCGTTTCGGTTAAAAACTCCGCTCTTGCTCGTTCTCCTTCGTTTCTCAACGAAATTCACTCAAATTTTTTGCAAATCAAAGCTCTTGATCTCTAGTTTGCCGATCTATGTAAGTTTTGCTCAAACTCACTTTATTTTGTGCGAATTTTATGCTTGTTTCTCACGGTTTTTCCGAAAAATCGAGACTTACATTGCTTAATTCGCTTTGTTTGTCAAATTTTATGTCATGAATTTGCTTACTTATGTTTGTATATCACCTTAGGAGTGTTTTGAGACATGTTTGGCTCAATTTGACGAAGAAATGAGCGATTATCCATTGTTGAACTCCTTCAGTTCGTGAGAACAATGTGACTTGTTCTTCGTGTTTTTCAAGCTATTCATGCTTAATTTGTCACAATATTTGTCCTAGTATTGCAAGAAATTGTTTAATTGCTTGAAAATGCTATTTTTGTTCGAATCAAAGTCATGCTCTGTTTTAGTATTACATATTTTGTTTTTTGACTAGGCTAACCTTAGATACTATAGAACCTTTGATTTACTGTTTGCTTGCATAATTAGCATGACTCGACGACGCGGTTCTGGCTCACGCTCTCGTGGAGCTCACCGAGAGAACGAGCCTGTCGACGCCGGCGAGGGTACTTCCACCAGTTTAGGGGAGTTCCCTGAGTGGGATGGGCGTACCCTGTACTTTGCGCCCCTGTTTCACATCTCAGAGCGAGTCTGCCTCGGGATGACCGACGAGCAAGTTCGTTGCCATGGCTCGGGCAACGACATGATCGGGCAGCTGTACGAGTCTTACTTTTGCAATAATGAGGAGTTGCGTAGGCTGTGGGAGTCTTGTGGTCTGACTCTACTATTGTAGGCCACGCAGGATCTCTTTTCTTTGTCCTCAAGTCATTTTCTAATTCGAGCCTTCGTGGAGTTCTTTTGGGACACCACCAACACTTTCCACTTTTCCTAGGGTGAGATGACTATCACTCCTGTCGACTTCACTCACATAACCGGACTCGAGTTTCGGACTCATGCAGTTCCTTTTGGCAGCGATATCACCGTTTTCTCTCCCAAGGTAGAGGAGCTACTCGGTCCTATCGCTGTTTGAGCTCGCGGCGAGGCTCGACCATTACAGATTAGTAGCCGATGTATTCGTGGGACTATGCTTGTAGAGGCTTTCCGAGATGATGTGACCACCCCGGAGCAGCGGGTACACGTCTTTGTATTGATTCTTTTGTCAGAAACTTTCTCCCCTAACAAGGGTAGCCAAGTGCTACTTTACTACCTGCCTGCTCTTCGTGACCTTCGTATGGTCGGGACATATGATTGGGCCAGCTTGGCGTATGCTCACTTCCTTCTTGGATTGCGACTCGCTTGTCGCCATCGCAAGTTTGAGGAGGAGGTCACTCTTTCTAGTTTATGGAGGATCGTAGAGGTATACCTTGCTTCTCCTTACTAAAGCTTACATTAGATATGTATTAGCACTTGCTGATGCTCCTCTTGTCATTTATAGGTCTAGTTCTACGAGTACTTCCCGTCTCTTTCACTAGCGAGGCCCTCGCCTCGTGGGCTCCCTATTATTGCTACTTGGGGAGGTCGTTACAATGACCAGACTCCTACTACCTATGTTCGAGAGTTGATTCTCTCGGTATACCCTACTTAACATTTTCGTTCTTTTTGCTGCTTAGTAGGAACCTGTCTCATGGGTGTTCATTTTGTAGGGGCCTGAGTTCCAATTTCGGCCTTGGGCCGATTTCGACCTTCCTGCACGGGCTGTCCAGTATATAGTTTAGCGTCACTATTTATAGGGACGTATGACGTTGTGGTGTATCTGGGCGAGAGAGCTGCGATTCAGCACTCTTCCGAGTCTTTTGTGGTTCTTGCTCGTCCCCCACGGCATATGTTGGACCAGACGGACATGAGAGTCCATTTCGGTGGATCGCCAGCTGGTACGGATTGGCAGCGTCATATCCATTCGAGCCGTAGTTATGGAGAGAGTCACATGCCGCGTTTGGCTCCACCTCCTTGTATATCAGAGGAGGCGCAAGTACATTTCGTGTTTTAGATTTATTCTCTTGATAGCCCCCTAGCAGATTTTAATCGCCTAGATTTTATTTTGACAAGCTACAGCAGCGGCTAGGGAGTTTGTGCCTCCACCGGTGCCTATCACCTATCAGAGATTTTTTGGCCCGGTCGAGGAGATGATTCCTCTGGCACCTGAGCCCTGGCGCTTGATAGAGGAGTCGATACCTTGCCATCAGACCTGGGTAAGTCTTTCATCATTATTTTGTTTGCATAGATGTTCCTTGATTGATTCTAACTTTATTGCTTGACCGTTCTCCCGCGAGGTGATAACGAGGATGGCGAGAGGCATGGACGCCTTTCGTTATTAGTTTGTGAGATTGAGTCACCGAGCTAGGTGTCGTCATGGTGATGATGGCATGGAGGTATTTCTTTTGACCTTATTACTTACTCTATTTACTTATTCTTTTCATGCTTGATTTGATTTGTTTTTCTATTTCAGCCTATTCCTCCGACACGTACTCGTACGAGACCCAAGGATCGAAGGGAGAGATCCGGAGCTGGCTCGAGGCGCTACGTACTTCGGCAGGGAGCCAAGGTGGTCGAGCGGAATCGGACCACACTGTAGTAGTGGAGGATTCCATCTTTTCGTCTGAGGGTGCTTCGAAGAGGACGACTGGCCAAGGAGGCGCGACATCGGCTCCTTTAGCTAGTGGTGGGACGTATGAGGTTGGCTCATCGTCGCAGCAGCCTCAGCAATTGGGAGTGCAGCACCAGGGTGAGGCAGGATGGACTGGCCCCACTGTTTCGATCCCAAACACTAGTGATCCCAACGCTGGTGAGGGGTTGACTCCTCGGACTGTAAAATTCTTTGACATGTTTGGAGTTCCTCCACATTTGTATCCTCCGTCATCATAGTCGTACTGGTATATATTTTTATTTTGACTTTGTAGGACTCTGCTTATTTTAACTCCGTACTTATGTTAAACATATTATATATATATATATATATATATATATCAATCAATCAATCAATCAATCAAAGCCTTAATCCCAAAAGTGGGGTCGGCTAACATGAACCAAATTTGATTATTCCGTGTAGTCATCAACATAAATCTTTCTCCTCCATCCCTTACGATCCAAAACTTCATCCTCACGTAAATCCATGCACTTCATATCCTTCCTCACTCCTTCCAACCAAGTCATCTTTGGTCTCCCTCTTCCTCGTTTAATCCCTCCATGGTCCCACTCTTCCACTCTTCGCACCGGTGCACCCTCGGGTCTCCGTCTTACATGTCCAAACCAACGCAGACGATTTTCCCTTAATTTATCTACAATGCCCGCCACACCTACTTTCTTGCGAATAACCTCATTTCTGATTCTATCTCTTAAAGTGTTTCCACACATCCACCTTAACATGCGCATTTCCGTAACCTCCATCTTTTTAATATGCTCTTTCTTAGAAGCCCAACATTCTGTACCATAGAGCAACACTGGTCTTATGGCAGTCCTGTAGAATTTTCCCTTCAACTTTAAGGGAATGCTGCGGTCGCATAGCACTCCCGTGGCCGCTCTCCATTTAAGCCACCCTGACTTAATCCTGTGGGTCACGTCTTGATCAATGTCACCATTCTTCTGGATGATCGACCCTAGGTACTTAAAACATTCACTCATGGTCAAATCCTTTCCATCCAAACTCACCACTTCATTGCTTGTCCCCCTCTGAGTGCCAAAACGACATACCAAATATTCAGTCTTACTTCGACTTAGCTTAAACCCTCTAGATTCCAACCTTTGCCTCCATTGCTCCAACTTGACATTAACCCCATCCTTAGTCTCATCCACCAAAACGATATCATCTGCGAACAGCATACACCATGGAACCTCATCTTGAATTGGTCTAGTTAATTCGTCTAGAACCGTTGCAAAAAGAAAAGGGCTTAATGCAGACCCTTGATGCAATCCGATTGTAATAGGGAAATCTTTTGTCAACCCTCCGCATGTCCTCACATTTGTTGACACATCCCGATACATATCCTTAACTAGGTCTACATACCTTCGTGGGATACCTTTCTTCAACATTGCCCACCAAAGTATCTCTCTTGGCACCTTGTCATATGCCTTCTCTAAATCAATAAAGACCATATGAAGATCTTTCTTCTTTACCCTATAAAACTCCATCATTTGTCTTATCAAATGGATTGCCTCCATAGTAGATCTCCCAGGCATAAAACCAAATTGGTTATCTGAAATGCTTGTGCATGCCCTCAACCTTTGTTCAATCACCCTTTCCCACAACTTCATAGTATGGCTCATAAGCTTAATTCCTCGATAGTTAGAACAATCTTGAGCGTCTCCTTTGTTTTTATAAACCGGGACCAAGGTGCTCTTCCTCCAATCTTGTGGGATCCTTGTAGCCGTCCATATCTTGTTGAAAAGGTTTGTTAACCAATCAATACCAATCTTACCCAAACACCTCCACACCTCTATCGGTACCCCATCAGGGCCAACCGCCTTCTTAGGTTTCATCTTCCTCAGTGCAATCTCCACCTCTACTCTCCTAATCCTTCGCACATACTCCATGTTGATTTCTTCATCACTCATAGAGGTATCTCCTATCACAACTCCATTACTTCCATTAAATAATTCATCGAAGTACCCCTTCCACCTGTCCTTGATGCCCTCCTCTTGCACTAGGACCATTTGGTTCTTATCTTTGACACACTTCACCATGCCAATATCCTTCCTTGCCTCTTGTCTTCTCTTTGCCATCTTATAAATGATCCTTTCTCCCTCCTTGGAATCAAGCTTTTCATATATATATATATATATATATATATATATATATATATATATATATATATCCTATGATTATTATGTCTATTTTATCTTTTGCATTTTTCATTTTTCATTTATGTGCATATGAGTGTGTGAAAAAATGTGATTAATTTTTTGCGCAAAAATTTTCAAAAATTTCCGTCATTTTTATTATTAATGGAGGGTATCCGACTTTCTCCCCTAAAAAGAAAAAAAATTTAAAATAAAAATGGATTTGACTAAAATAAAGCTTAAATTTAATTAAACTCAAAATAATCAAATATAGGATAAGTGTTTGGAATAGATTTGCCAAAAATAATGTTTGGATAAGGCTTTGAAAAGAATCAAAACCGTATAGTCAAAGTACGAATCTGAGACAAAGTCGGATAACATATGGTCAGCGAATCGCGTAATTCTGAGGTGGAAAAAAATTAAATTGTCGCGGCGCGCGACAATTTTGTTGCGGCGCGCTGGGTTTACTTTTCTGAACCCTTTCGGGATTCGGTTTCCATTAGCTCTTGTTTATAAATAGCCCCCAAATCCATCGATTTTGGAATAATTCGAACTGAAAAAATAATCCCCTTTTTAATTTTTCATCATGTCTAAGAGTTTTAGCGATTTTACTCGCGAATGGTGTCGGTCTTTGACTGCTAAAAAGAGGAAAGAGCTTGACTTTTTCCACTTGGGGGGTTTGCTTGGTATTAAGGGGATAGATCTTGACGTAGACTTTATTCATACTGCCTTAGAGTTTACCGGAAGAATTTGGTGCCATCCTTGGCTTCCCTTCTTTAAATCTTGCGGTAATTCCTAAGGTGAGCGAATATTATTATAAAGATTTTGAGCGTTTCCTTAACCTTAGGGATATGGACTTAAAAGATATTATGCATGGGAATGTGGTTAATTTGAAAGAATTTGCACACTTTTATTTTGATAGACCACGCTTAGAGTTTTTTCATGTTTATAAGAGAAGGGCTTTCCTCTCCTGCATGTTTAGCCAGTATCTCCTCATTAGTGGTAATATTTGTGAGGATCAAGCAATATTAGTGTCTGTCATGGAGCAAGTTGAATCAGGAAGAAATCCAATGCTATTAATTGTTGGAGAAACAATGCTTAGTTTAGATGAGCTAAAAAGAGATCTAAAAGCACCTCTTCGAGGTTCTCTAATTTTATTATAGGTAGAAAATTAATATTTTAATTGCAGAAATCAAAAATATAATTTTGTATAGTAATACTAAGTATTTGCATTGAATTTTTGCAAGCATGGCTAATGGAGAGACTTGAATTAATCAGTCCTCCTGACAATATTGAAAAATATACACCAAATTGCTTTGTAAGAAGGAAGAAACGCTTCTCCATAATGTAATACCTCGTATTTTTATACGTATTTTAATTAAAATAAGTATTTTGAGAAGTATTTAATTAAATTGAAATGTTTTATTTAAAGTATTTTAATTATTTATTTTAATAAGTTTGGAAATATTTATACAAGGAAAGTTTATTTAATTAATTAATTTAATTAAGTTGGGGTTTAATTTAAGGAAAGTTTTATTTTAGTAAAGTTTTATTAGGGATGGGATTAGGAAAATTAAAAGAGGAAAGTTTAGGGAGAAGGGTCTTAGAGAAGGGGTATAAATATCCCACATATGAGGAAAATCAAACTTTGCCCAGAGTGGAGAAAACCCAAGGTAAACTTATCTCTCCTTTCTCCTTATTTTTCTTTCTTTTTCTTTCTCTTTTTCCCTTCCCCTCTTTTCTTTTTTGGCTCCCCCTTCACCACCACTGACCGACCAGCAGCAGCGGTGGCCGCCAGCAGCTAGCTGCGCTAGCCGCCGACATCAGGCAGCCACCGGCGCTGGCAGCAGCCAGGTGGCTGTCTGCTGCCATGGTTTTCGAAAAAAAAAAAACTTTATTTTTAAAAAAAGAAAAAAAAACCAATTTATTTCTAAATCTAATTGTTAATTATGAGTTTTGGGATTTGATTTTTGATGTTTGATTATAAGTAATATGTTAATTAATTTTCAGATTATGTTTTTAACTAAAAAGCCCCAATTTTTGAAACCCTAGGTTCTTGATTTGTAAATTATTGAAGGGTTATAATGTATAATGGTTTAGACCTTTGATTAAAGTGTTTTAAGGCTTAATTACATCAAGTTTTAATTAAAATATAGTGCTGGAATTTTAAGTAGAGCATTTAAAATGAAGTTTCTTTAAGGAATTTTAATTACCCATTAATTGGGATTAAAGCATGATGTTTTAAATATATTTCCAGCTTATTTTAATTAAATTATGAGGGGTTTTATAATAGTATATATTGCTGAAATTTTGTGTAGAGAGGATTTTAATACTCTTCAATGATTTTAAATTGAAGTGAGCAATTTTTATTAGTCGTGGCAATTTTAAGATCGTATACAAGGTACGTTCGCGTACTTAGCATAATTATATTGATGTAGTAGCATGTTAAATGTGTTTGGTTGATTACAATTAGTATCATGCTAGGTTTGGATTAGAAATGATGATTTGGATGTTATTGGTGATTGGATTATGAAGCATGATTTATTTGTGATGGATTATTGGATGGAAAATAATAGTTTGGAATATTATTTATGAACCACATATTTATTTATGGCATGTTAGAGAGCATGTTTAATTAAACTGAATGTTTAATTTGGTTTGGAATATTGAAAAGGAATTTTATTATGGTTCATATAATTTTTATTGATGCTATAAGAATGAGGAAAGAGCTATATAAGTGTCTATGTACACGAGGAATAAATTGTATGTTGGTGCCTTAGTGCACTTAAGGTGTTTTAACACCGAGGGATAGGATTTGTGGCACTTTATGTGTTTAAGGTGTCATTGGCACCGAGGTAGAATTAAAAAGGGTCCAACATTAAACATTATGTGGTCACTAATTATTCAAGAATTAAATTGGTATATTTGATTGTTTGAATAATTATTGTTGATTGAATGAGTATGGTTCGAGAGTCATCACTAAGTTTAATGATCTGTAAATAACGTAAAGTGAAAGAGATTATGCACCAAAACTCTTGCAACGTATACACCTTGAGTATGAACATATGGGGGGAGTTATGTGACTTTATATTTGATCATAACTTCTACTGGAGTACAGGACGCTGTACATTCCTATTATTATTATTATGTGCAGGAATTCCGCCACTTACGAGTGGTTATTGATGCTGGCACGGTTAGCTCCCGTGTCAGTAACCTCAATTTATTTGGGGGAGGTTGAGTGGGAAACCCGTTCGATGCGTAATCAACGCTAAATAAATTATGTAGTGTCTAGTGAGAAATTTTATTGAGTGTTGTATCCTTGAAAAACAGGTGCAACGAGGTAAGTTGTGTGTTGATAGGAAATCGTATGTTAGTGTGTTAAACGCTTATGTACTCAGCTTTGCTGATTGTGTGTTTTGTGTGTTTGTTGGCCTTGTCTTTATCTTGGCCCTATGATGACCCATTTTTAATGGAGAGTAGTGGAAACGAGTAGAGATAAGCCTTACAGGTGATGAATCATATTCATGAATGGGCATGAGTGAAGAGCGAATCATGCTAGTTTCTATAAGTATATGATGTGTTTATTGCGTTAATTATTTATGATATTAATATGCATGACTAACGAAAAGGTTTTGAATTTGGTTTGGTTTTAATAAGGGCCTATAATGGTTTCAAGTTGTAGGTTGATTTTATTTTACTTCGTTTGACTTTGGTTTGACTTTAATTTCGTTGTTTGACTTTCAATGTTGACTTGGTTTCAAATGTTTTGAAATTAGTCTTCCGTTGTGTGTCTTTGATAGTTGCCTTAGGAGTTTTCACAGTGGCGATAATGTCTTAGATATTCCTATTTAAAGTTTTAAACAAGGCAAAACAGGTATTTTAAAAGAAAAGGAATTTCTAGGGTGTTACACATAAAGATGGGCCGCCGGGAGTGGAGTAGAATCTTTGAAACTTGTGACTTTGCTATCAAGTGGGTTGTTCCTTGGTGGAAGATTGAGAAGATGGTTGGTGTCAATAGCCAAGCTTTTTGTCGTGTTCCTAGCTTATCCAAGTTGACCTTTTATTACCCTTCTAGAGTGAAGAGACAATATGGACTTGCTCAAACCATTCCCTCCGGAGATCTTCGTCGCCCTTATGAATTCCCTGTTTCACAAGACATAAAGCGGTTTGATGACTATTGGTGTGCTAGACCTTTTGTGGGAAGTTGTTACCCAAAAGGTTCCTCCGTCTTTATCTAGGGATGTGAAGCAATCGTTAATTGGTAGATCTCAAAAGGATAAGAACAAAGCCCGAAAGATGAGCAAGACCAATGTGAAAGACTTCCTAGGAGATAAGAAGATTCCTCCTAAGGAACTCTTAGGTGAAAGAGTTGAATTCAAGACCCCTATTATGCCTAAGAAGAAAAGTACTACCAAGGGCAAGGAGAAAAGAAAGACTGACTCTGCAGAAAAGAAAATATGGGTTGAGAAGAAGCATGGTGTGATGGCTATTGGAGAAACTATCAATTCTAAGATTGTGTGCAGGTCTCCTAAGGGATCCCTTTTGGTGAAAGAGATGGATGATGAAGAAGAGGCGGAGAAGAATTGGAAAAGGGCTAGAAAAGAGAAGACAGATTAGAGCATTGCTTTTACTATCAATTTTATTAGCTAATTTTATTTTTAAGTCAATTTTATTTTTTTAGCCTTTATTTTTAATTCCATCAATAATGTAATTTATTTTTATTAATGCAATTTTCAGCTTTTTAAATTAAATTGACTTTTTACATTGAATTATTTATTAAAGCAATGAAAACGACTTGAATAAATTTCGAAAATTGTTCGAGTACGAAAGTTGAAAATTCTCGAAATACACCAAAATTTGCCCAGATCGACGAAAAAAATACTGGCGCTGGAATTTTGAATTTATCGCAGCGCGATGATCCTGTCGCGGTGCGCTGGATCCTGTCGTTGTGCGACAGATGTTGTTATGCAGCATTGGTCTTGAATTTTACGCGTCGTTTGTTCTGTGTTGACGTACTGATGCGGGGATGTAAGATTTGTAAAAATTAAAGTGCCCGCACCCTATAAAGGGTTGCCTACGTACCTTTTCTTAAGGAATCAGGCTAAATGTAGCTCTCTTGAGTATGTTACTCAAGTTATCATGGATAGAACTTCTTAAGTTGGTCAAGGTTTATCATATTTGAGAATTCATTACCATCCGTATCAGTTAGTTTTGCGGCACCTCCTGATAGGATAGTTTTGACAATGTATGGTCCAGACCAATTAGGCCTAAATTTACCTCTTGGGTCTAAAACATTTTTCCTTAATGCTTTTAACACTAAGTCACCCACTTTAATGTTTCTTATCTTGACCTCTTTGTTAAAGTGTCTAGCCATGCGAATTTGATAGCATTGAGTATGATGTAGAGCTTCTAGTCGTTTTTCATCAAGTAGAATTAGCTCTTCATATCTTGCTCTAGCCCATTCGACTTCATCGAGTTTACTTTCCTACACAATACGTAGGGAAGGTATTTCTAGTTCTACAGGTTGTACGGCATCCATCCCATAGACTAAAGAGAATGGCGTATTTCCTGTGGATAAGCGAATTGACGTGCGATAACCCCAAAGAGCGAAATGGAGTTTGTCAGGCCAATCCTTGTAATTTTCTGTCATTTTCTCGATGATAGTCTTTAAGTTCTTATTGGATGCTTCTACTGCACCGTTTTCTTGAGGCCTATATGGGGAAGAATAATGGTGTTGAATACCATACTTTTGAAGCAATTCTTCACATTCCGCTTGAAAGTGAGTTCCATTGTCACTTATCATTTCATGTGTGACTCCATATCGACATATTATGTTTCTTTCGATAAAAAGTGCTACATGTTTTGCAGTGAGTTTTTCATATAATGCTGCTTCAACCCATTTTGAGAAGTATTCAATTGCCACTAAGATGTATTCATGACCTCCTGTCCTAGGAGGGGTGATTTTTCCAATGATATCTATACCCCATGTTGAGAATGGCCATGGTGATGTATAAGTGTTAAGGAGTGATGGAGGAACATGTTGCAAGATAGCATATATTTGGCATTTAGGGCACCTCTTTACATATTGATGGCAATCCCTATTCATGGTAGTCCAATAGTATCCTTGGCGCATTACTTTTTGGGCTAGCATTTTGCCATTCATATGAGTTCCACATACTCTTTCATGGATTATTCTCATCGCTCTTTGAGCTTCCTTTTTGCCTACACATTGGAGAGCTCTACCTTTAGGTACCCTTTTAATTATGAAGCTCATCGTTTATGAGTACATATTGGGAAGCCAAAAGCCTTAGTGCTTGCTTTGCTCTCTTGTTGGCGTGAGGTGGGTATTCTCCTTTGGTGACATAGTTGAGGATGTCAGTATACCAAGGTTCTTCCTCTTCTTCTTTTTCTTGAACTACCTTGTCATCTTCTATAACTTGGATGTAAGCTCGTTTATGCCTTTTTCTACTGTTAGAGGCATTTGCTCAATTTCCTTAGGAATTCTAACCATTGAGGCTAGTCTTGCCAAGGCATCGGCAAATTGATTTTCCTCTCTTGGTAGATATGTGTATTCCACCTTTTCGAGTTGATCAGTAAGAGTTTCCAAGTATGTTTGATAAGGGGCTAAGCTTTCACTCCTTACTTTCCATCTTTTGGAAATCTGATTGATGATTAAAGAGGAGTCTCCGAATATTCAAAGTTTCTTAACTTCTAATGCCAAAGCAGTTTCGAGGCCTACCACACATGCTTCATATTCCGCAGCATTATTGGTAACGTCGAAGTCTAGCTTTATAGAGATTGGGATGTGTTCCTATTTAGGTGATACTAATAATACTCCTACGCCACAACCCTTTTGGTTTGAAGCTCCATCGAAGTATAATGTCTAAGTGTCATCTTTTGTAAGCATCAAGTCTTTGTCTGGAAAATTATTTTCATACATTGGTGTCGAATCTTATATTGGGAAATCTGCTAAGATGTCCGAGACCACTGATCCTTTGATAGCCTTTTGAGGCATAAACCTTACATCAAATTGGGCTAAGTTGACTATCCACCTTGATATTCGCCCGTTAAGTGTAGATTTCTTGAAGAGATAGTTAGTGGGTCCATTTGAGATACTACATAGACTGTATGAACGAGCATGTAGTGTCTTAACTTGGTTATGGTCCACACTAGTGCGAGGCACAATTTCTCTAGTGGTGTGTATCGTACTTCATACTCGAGCATCTTTTTACTTAAGTAGTAGATGGCATTCTCTTTTCCTTCTACTTCTTGCGCAAGCATAGCTCGCATTGTTTCTTTAATGATTGTTAGGTATAATTAAAGAGGAATTCCCGGCAACGCTGGCAATAATACAGGTGGATTAGCGAGATAGGCTTTGGTCTTTTCAAAGGCTTTTTGGCACTCGTCGTCCCATAGTACTGGTACGTTCTTTTTGAGTTTCTTAAATAATTGTTCGCATATCGTGGTTAGCTTGGATATGAACCAACTTATGTATTGCAACCGGCCAATGAATCCTCGAATTTTGCTTCTCAGTCTTGGGCGGCTGCATTGACATGATTGCTTTGATCTTAGTTAGGTCTATCTCTATTCCTCTAGAGCTAATGACATAGCCCAAGAGTTTCCCTGAGGTGACTCCAACAGCACACATAGATGGGTTTAGCGTCATATTGTATTTCCTTAATCATTCGAATAATTTCTTTAAGGCTACTGGATTTCCTAGACGACCTTTTTATTTTACAATCATATCATCCACATAGACTTTTACCTCTTTGTGCATCATGGCATGGAGTAAGGCAGTCGCTGCTCTTTGGTAAATGGCACCCGCCTTTTTCAATTCGAATGGCATTACCGTGTAACAGTAAGTGCCCCATAGTGTTATGAATGTAGTCTTTTCCATGTCTTCTTCTGCCATGAGAATCTGGTTGTATCATGCGTATCCATCCATAAATGAGAGAAGCGCGTATTCGCTGTATTATCTACCAAAATATCGATGTCTGGTAAAGGGAAGTCGTCCTTTGGACTTGCCTTATTTAGATCTCTGTAGTCGACACACAGTCTTACCCTTCTGTCTTTCTTGGGGACTGGTACCACATTTGGGACCCATTCGGGGTATTTGGATACCCCTGTGAAACCTGCTGTTATTTGTTTTTGAACTTCTTCTTTTATTTTTAGAGCTACGTCGGGTTTCATTCGACGGAACTTTTATTTTACATGTTTCATTCCTGGGATTAGTGGTAATGTGTGTTGAGCTATTTCTCTATTTATTCTCGGCATGTCTTCGTATGACCAAGCAAACACATCTATAAATTCTTTTAATGGATTTGTTAAATCGGTTCTTTCTTCTTTATTAAGAGTTAGACCAATTTTAACTTCTCTTTTAATGGTTGGATCTTTTGAGATATCGACCCTTTCAATATCCTCAATTACCGGTGTTTTATTCTCAAGTGTTTCCATTGCCTTAATTATTTCTTTGTCATTTTCATTGTTAGCTAAGCAATGCTCGTCATCTTGAGTAATGAATGACATGAGGAGTAAGCGGAAGAAGACATATTATTAAATTAGAAAATCATTACATCAAATAAAGAGATGTCCGTTGGGACTTGACTACTAAATATCCTAGGGGTAGAATTTGAAGTAGAAGGGAGAGAAGGAGGTACTATTACATAAGGTTTAGAAGACTCGACTAAAAAAAACTTGAATTCAGACTCAGACTGTGACTCAAACTCAGATGACTCAGACTCGGTGAACATTGGTCCTTGTCCTGTTGTTATGGAGATCTTTCTTTTACTTAGTGTAGTTACTTTCAAAGTCTTTCTCCATCCTTGAACTAATCCCTCTTCCAAAGTAATGATCTTTGTAGGATCAAAATCTTCGCTTTGCAAGACTGTTTGAATAAGCGCCGAATTGTCATCAATACGCTTAGGCTCGTTTTTCTCGTAGCCAAAGAGTAATCCCATGACATTAAAGTCGAAGCATGGAGGTGATTTCTCCTTATGGATGGGAGTTGGGACATCATCCAAGAAGTTGCAATCCAAGAAGATCTCGAACCCGGGTTGTCTTATCCCATCTTTGACAAAGGGTTCAGGAAATTCGTAACAAGGGTAGTCCTCACCCTCTCTTATGAATTGACCATTTAGCATGAGAGGATATGGGTCCATTGGGATTGCTTTCTTTTGAGTACGAGCATTCCTCCGTGCATTAATCTTTTCTCGGGCTTTCTTATAGTCTTTCGGAGTTGGTTCAAAACGAAGTCCAAAAGTATCTATTTTAGGAAGGCCAGGCGATCCTATTTGTGTTGCTACTCCTTTCTTCTTTCCTAGAGTCATTCCAGGAAAGTGTCCTTGTTTTCGAAGTATACCATTGACTATCATATTCGAATGGAGGTCGTAGTGTAGAGGGGTCTTTTCTTCTTCGACGATAAAAGAGACCTCTTCTGCGTTAAAGCCCCATAAGTCTTCATCGTTTTCATCGTGCTCCATATTTATAATAGGCTTATCAATTGCCTTAATTCTCATTGGAGAAGCATCAATAGTGACAGGAATTCCTCCAACTCTGGCCTTCACTTGTTGATGAAAGGATGAAGGGACGGCCTTAAAGTCATAAAGCCAAGGGCGCCCTAATAACAAGTTAAAAGAAGCTTTGATATCTACCACTTGGAAAGTAGTAGCATGTTCAATACACCTGTCGTGACATTCGTAGTGATCGTCCTAAGAGCATGGCGACAAGTGTTGTCATAAGCCCTTATTCCATGTGTAGATGGAGACAAATCTTTATCTTTTATCCCTAACATCCTCACAGTTCGTAGTGGGCAAACATTGATTGCTGACCCATTATCTACAATAGTCATTGGGACATTCATTCTCTTGGAGATTACTGTGAGGTTTAAGGCCTTATTATGCTTATCACCCTCTAGAGGTAGATCCTTGTCAGAAAAGGTGATTAGGTTAATGGAAGTTGGAAGATCACTCGTGAGAAAATTAGCTAACCCCTCAAGAGTGGTTTCAGAATCTATTCCTTCTTTAGCAAAGGCATCCATTACTGCGACTCTATGCTCACGGGATATGGCTAGTAATTTCCATACGCTCATCTCGACCTTAGTCTTCTTGAGTTGTTTTACAACATCATTGTCCTCTATGATGGGTATGGGAATTTGTGGGGTAGTAGGAATAGGTTGTGTTGTAATGGGAGGTTGCATTCTCCCTGATCTTGTGAGGACATCTATGGGCGAGTCTTCTTCATCCCAAATATCATCTACTGGTTAGATTGTGGAAAGTGGAGTTCCTTCCAAATCTTTGATGTAGACATCCTCATTATTGCTTTCCCAAATTCCATTGATACTAGCATCTTTTTCTGGAGTTATTTGGACTAAATTCTTGTTATCAATTAGTCCTTGTACTAGATCCTTTAACTTGAAGCAATGTTCAATGGTGTGTCCCCTAGATTGATGGTATGGACAATAGAATCTGTTTGTCCTTTTTAGCGATTCAAAAGGTCTTGGCTTGAGAGGTTTAATCTTCCCATTCTCGAAGAGCTTTTGAAACATGTTTGCATAAGAGGTCCTAATTGGAGTATAAGGTTTATTGTTCCTTTTGGGTTTTTCAACTACGTGGAGAGGAAATGGTTTTCTCTCACTAGTCTTAGCAATTGTCATCTTTTCCATATCGTTCTCATTTTCAAATCTTTTTAAACGGTCGAGGAGGTCGCGACATATATCAATTGCCTCTCTCAGCGTGTTTAGGAGGTGCCATACCTCTTCCTTACTGACCGACGACTCACCTATAGTATTCTTCTTGGCATTGAAAAAGATTTCCTCTTCTTTTTCGATGGCAAGAGTCTCTTCAACCAGTTTAATGAGCGTTGTTGGATCGACATGATCTTACTCATCAGAAATAGCCAATGAGTCTAAAAGTGGAGCATTATTGATAATTGGCTTCTTGCTTGCAGGAGGCAATGGAAGCTTGTTATTATTAATGAGATCTTGAATAGCTTCCTTTAGCTTCCAGCAATTTTCAGTACGATGACCCCTGCCTTTATGGTACTTGCAGTGTGCATTGGGGTTCCAACAAGCCGTCCTCTTTTCGATTGGTGGATCCCCAAATGGTCCAATGGGAGTTATAAGACCTTTTGCATGTAGGCAATCAAATGCGATGTCATAACTCATGCCAATAGGTGTGAAGTTTCTCCTAAATGGCTTCTTTTGTCCTTGGTTGTTCATTGCCAGGACCTCATAAAGATTAAAGGTGCGAACATTATTCGAGTGGGTAGTTTTGGAAGAAGAAGGATTGTCGCTCTTCTTTCCTTTCCAGTCACTGTTGGAGTTGTTAGAAGCTTTTTGCTTTGCAAGGTCGTCTTCAATATTGATTCCTACGTCATAGACGGCCTTGAAAGTATTTAAATTGCTTGGATATTTGAGATGCTTAGAGTACTTTTCCTGGAGATTCTTAATGAACATCCTTACAGATTCTTTCTCGGTGGGCACCTCAACCATTTTAGAGGAAGTTTCCTTCCACTTATTAAAGAAAGAAGTAAAGCCTTCATTCTCTTTTTGTTTCAACATCTCAAGCTCTCTATAGTCAGTCTCGACTTGGATGTTACATTTGTATCTATCTATGAAAGCGTTTATTATGCCATCCCAAGAAGAGTTTTTCTCCTTTTCAAGGGAAAAGAACCATTGTTGGCAAACGGTGTATAGAGATACTAAGAACA
Organism: Chenopodium album; assembly: GCF_948465745.1. Taxonomy (NCBI): domain Eukaryota; kingdom Viridiplantae; phylum Streptophyta; class Magnoliopsida; order Caryophyllales; family Amaranthaceae; genus Chenopodium; species Chenopodium album. The sequence continues at coordinate 50,114,775 of NC_137843.1, forward strand.
AAGTGTGGAAAACCTTATTGTCAATCCCCTTGATATTCATGATAGTTTCAAAGGCCCTTAAGTGAAAGTAGGGGTTGTCAGTTGGTTTGAACTTAGGGATGTCATTGGCATTGAACTTCTGCGAAAGAAGTTCCTTGTCCACTAAGACTCCTTGGGAGCTAATCCCTTGGAACTTATAGTCATTGGAAAGCTTGCTCAAGCTTTCCTCCATTCGCTCCATTTGTTGTTGTTTCGTAGGGTCGTTGACTTGAAGAACAAGGGTCTTCATCATCTCGGTCAAATTAACAAGGTTTTGCCTAAGCTAATCAACTTCTTGTTGGGTTGCCATTAGTATGAACTTTTTTTAGTGTCTGATGGGCTTATCGAAAAGTAGAACTTGAACAAAGGTGTTGTCCTTGATTAATCGTCCTTCTCTTCTTGACCAAGTACTGTAAATTAAAACATATTTGTTTTAATAATTAACTCAAATTGACTTTAACTTTATTGGTTTTAAAGGCGAAAATAGGGTGCATATTTTTGGGAATCAGGTACAGGGTTCAAACAACATGGTTATGTTTGGAGGATTAATATCCGACTTAACCCCCTAAAAAAATGACGGAAAACACGTGCACATTAGACTCTCTAGACATGGTCAAGGTGTAACATATATAAAGTGTGTGCTTTAGCAGTGAGTGAAAGTTGCATGATTTAACTCTTGTGTAAGACCATGAGACTATGTGCTTAGACTCAATTAAGGACTCAATACGGTTTATACCATTAATAAATTGATTAAATAAACTCCGCGTGAGGACTCAGGCTAAAAACTGGACCATCGCTAAAACGATGGAACTGTCGCGATGCGCCAGCCCTGTCGCGGCACGACATTGTTGTCACGTCGCGCCGGACACTAGCGTGTCGCGCCACAGGCCAAACTTCGGCGTTATTGCTGAATCGTCAGTCTGGGTCTGTTTCTAGTGTTCTATCTTAGAGGGAAAATCCTATAGACGTACTAAGTCAGGTTCGATCAATTTACTTAGAATTTAAAAACTCATATTAATTGGTTAATTAATTAAGCAAAGTCCTTTAGTCATTAATCAGTTTATTTAAACTCAAATACAAGTCAAACAAACGGTTAGTGTAAATATGCGCAAACAAAAGATGCACAAGAAGTAAGGTAAGCACAATATGATGCAATGAGTTTTCAACCTAACCATGGCTCTAGTTCTCTAAAGTTAAAGGATAAGGGTTAGTCCAAGAGGGTAAAATCGAGCAAACAGTACTAGAACTGGTCAAAGCAAGAAGGTAGATTTTTGGCTTGGTACTGGAAGAACGTAGCGCGAGACAACAGAGTCTGTCGCGAGACAATGACTCTGTCACCACGCGACATTGCTGTCGCACAGCGACGGGCTCTGTTTTCTCAGCGCCAGTTCCTACATGCTTTAGCAGCTTTCTGTTCTTAGAATTTTCCAGTTTTTCGCAGTGTTATTTCGATCCTAGTTGTTAAAGATATTTCCCAAATTTCCTACGTGTAAAAATCCTATGTTTTTTACGCATTACGGATGGTCTATCCAATGCGGACCTTTATATGCATATGCCAATAATGTCAATCAAAATTACGCACATGAATACTTAGAACTTTTCGAGTCTCATCCACTAATTCTAAATCATTGCAAAAATAAATTTTAGGAATTAAAATAGAAATCCTCCCCAGTGGAGTAGCCAAAAAACTGTAGGGAATATTTCAAGAATCTCACACTTGAGCCCCACTGTGATCATACACTTAAGCATGGTGGCATCCAAAAGGAAGGAAGCTAGAGTAAAAGAGTCACCAACAAGTTTTAGGAACTTGTAAACCGTTCACAGGGTGAAGGTTACACCCCTTCACGATCCATGAGATCGCTAACTCAATAGTGATTTGGAACCATGAGTGGATATTCAGGGATGAAGGTACAAATCCAACGTAAAAGAGATTGAACCTGCCCTAAAATTAGGCCTCTACTTTATTCTTCTCATATTCATGTGCGCTTTCTAACTAACATACAATCAATATATTAACCCTAAACCTGTTTAATCTATGTTGGTTTAGTATTAATGCACAAACAAAACTATTATTAGCGATCACTTGAATTTTAATCATATTAGCCTAAACAAGATTATTAATTATCTTATTAAGCGTGATTACAAGTACACATTCCCTTTAAACCTGCAAGAAAGGGCGTGATCAAGCAATAACAATAAATATCAAGCAACATAACAACAATCATCATTATCATAATATTAAATCTCATCAAAGCATAATAATAATAGCAAGATCCTAGGCATGATACTAACATGATTAACAACAAATCCTAGCATGTCACTAAACATTAAAGTTTAAAGATTTATCCCTAACATGATACTAACATGATATAAGAAATAAGAAGAAACCTAAGCATGATACTAGAAAGCAATAAAGACATCCTAACATGATACTAGGAATTTATATAATATAAAGAGCATGCTTTCTATATCAAAAGAAGAATTAAGAAGTAATCTAATTACTTACTTCAAGGAAAATATTAAATCAAACAATTAATTTAAATAATTGAAATAAGGATTTGGGACCAAACCCTCAGAAATTATCAACCTTTCACGTCTAAGGCGAAAGAAACTTCGAACTTGGCTAGGTGTGTCTATGACACGTGAATGCGGTATTTTATTTGAAAAGGGAAGGCTTAGAAAGAGGGAGAAAGAAAAGCTATTAGCTTGAGAGAGAGAAGAGAATAGAAGATTGTTGATGATTGTGAATGAATAAAAATGGGGAAATACAACCCTATTTATAGAGAAAATAGCTAGAAAACTATCAGAAAAAGACTAAATCCTATTAGGAACAAAACTGCCCCTGTCGTAAAACGACAGGGTCCAGCGCGACACGATAGCCCTGTCGCTGTGTGACAAGCTTGTCGTTGCGCGCTAGCCTTGTGGTTCTGCGCTGATTCACACGTTTTCTATAAACTTGTACAGAATCCTTAATCTAGTTATATTTGATTAATAACGTCCGTACTTATCTTTAAAAATCAGATTTAATCTCTTTAAAAACACTTGTTTTAATCCAAATAGAATTCTTTATTCTCATAAGATATATTATTAATCCTAATCTCATTAGAACTCAAACAACCTTCTAGATTATTCTAGAAGATTAAAATCAATCCTAATAACTTTAGGAATATTAATTAATGGGCCCTCCATGAGATCATTGGGCCATTAAAACCATTTCAAGCCCAATTTAATGTTTTGGCCATAACTTCCTCTTTATTCATCGGAATTGGGTTTATGATATATCGTTGGAAAGCTCTTTTCGAGCCCAATCTAACTACACGATTATTGGACCCTTATCATGGACTAAAATAAATTGGATTGGACATTTTTCAATAAAATAGAGTACATTTTGAAAACAGAAAAAAGATATTTTAAAACAACCGCATTACAAGACTTTTCACACTTTCACATCGTTCGATAAGAAAATGACACGAAAGGTACTCATCACTGGGTTTGGATTTGGGGAGACACAATTAGGTGTAAACAGAGACCGTTCGGGTCATTGTTACGGGTGGACTATCGTTGGAGGTCTACGCGCTTGCGAGACTCGCCTTTCGAAGTTAGAGCTCGTTGGAACGAGCGAAGCACGCATCAAGGGTAAGATGGTCTTTTCACTTTATCTTGTTATTTATGTCTTTTATTTATATTAAATGTGAGCGGGTCGGACTTTCTGAAACCCAACAGAGGCCTATTTAGGGCAGATTCAATCTCTTTTAGGTTGGATTTGTACCTTCATCCCCGAATATCTAGTCATGGTTCAGGACCATGACGAAATTAGCAATCTCTGTGATCGTGAAGGGGTGTAACTTTCACCCTGTAAACGGTTTACAAGTTTCTAAAACTTGTTGGCGACTCTTTTGCTCTAACTTCCTTCCCTTTGGACGCCACCATGTTTAAGTGCATGATCACAGTAGGGCTCAAAGTTGGGTGACTTGCAATATTCTCTAGACCTAGCTTATCACTAAACAATAAAAATTAAAGCTTTATCGTTAACATGATATAAGAAATCATAAGGACATCCTAACATGATACTAGGAATTAAAATAATATTCTAAGCATGATTTCTATTGGAATAGAGCAATTGAATTACTCACTTTGATGGTCCGTACCTCTTTCTATCAGAATAATACACACGTTAGTATACTTCAACAAAGATATTAAATCAAATAAATAAATCAATTAATAATTGAAATATAGATTAAGGACCAAACCTTTAGAATTATCAACCTTTCACGTCGAGGTCTAAGATAACTACGAGTTTAGTTAAAAGTATTTGAATCTCATGAATGAGGTATGGTGTTTGATTGGGAGAAATATCAAAAGGATGTGTGTTTAGGCTAAAACTAGATCAAGGCTAGGCAATGAAATTTTGAGAGAGAGAGAGAGAATAAGCTTTAGCTAAGAGAGGGATAAAGATGATGATTGTTGGTGTCTGAAAACGGAGGAAATCGTCCCCTAATTATGGCAGAAAACGACCGAAAAGATCACAAAAGAGCCAGAATCTGACTCGGAGTAAAACGCGTTTCATTGTATGGCGATGGATTCATCGCGTCGCGTTGGCTTCATCACAGTGCGGTATAAAACAGTTTTTTGTGGTATTTTTTTATCATATCTTTTGATCAAGAAATTGGAATAAGATAAATAATATGTCGTTGGAAATATCTTGAACTCTTCAATCTAACCCAATTTGAATCAGATTAAATTATTTTGTATAATAAAAGATACGTCCGAAATAAAGGAAAGGTGTCAGTTTTGGAAGAGTTTGGTATTTCATTCATATTTTTTTCGTCATAGCTCAAACTTAGGATTATAATATATCGTTGTAAAGATAATTTCAAGAGCTATCCAATAATTTAATATTTGGACAAAAATTATGAGGCACAAAAATCATATCTGAACTTCTTTCAATTCGAATAAGACTAGGATTTTCAAAAAGAGGAGTTTTATTCAATTTCAAACTCTTAATTTTTATCTTTTGAAAAGGATATATTTGAACCCTCTATAGATTTCTAGAAGTTCCTAATGAATAATAATTTTTTTAGGAATGAGATTAAGGTTAATGGACCCTCCACATGATCATTGGGTCGTAGGTAAGGCTCGGTTTGGGCCCAGTTTAGTATTTTAGCCATAACGTATTCGTTATAACTCGGATTTAGGCTTATAATATATCGTTGAAAATATATTTTCAATACCTATCCAACTTCACAATTATTGGGTGCATATTATGGACCAAAATAAAGTGGTTTTGACGTTTTTAGAAAAAGGACACAAAATAAATGATTTTAAGGACACGAAATGAATTACTTTGGTTAAAAACATTTACAGAAAGGTTAGAAATGGTTGAGGCTGAAGGGAAACTTCACGAGACTCTTCAACTCTTCACCTAACTCGATAATCAAAAATGTGAAAGGGATTAATCACTAGGTTTGGTTTTTCGGGAGACATAATTAGGTATCTACAGAAGCCCCCACTTTGACTGAGTTTAGAGAAACATAAGTTTGGAAAACAAAAGTCAAAGTAGTCAACAAGGACGGACAATGACTCAGAACTTTTGCAATCTTAAATCATTCTTTTGACGCTGATACCTGCAAAGTTCCGTTCTTCATGCGAGATCAAAGTTGAAGTGTTTATGGACTACAAAATACATTATGAAGTGAGTTAAAACCCATATTTGAGACTATGCTATCTTAGAGCCTTGTCCAAATACTAATTAGGCCTAAAACGTGCACATACATGTTTAAACTTGATTAATAATGGACCTAAATGCGTCAGATGCAATGATTTGATCCAATGGATCTTACATTATTGAAAACCAAGCCAAAAAGATAAACTAATCATCAAATTTCTATGCAAAGCCTATACAGATGGATAGCCCTTTCAAAGAGATTTCCAACGGTATATTATAAGCAAAATTCCGAGTTAAAACAAAGAAGTTATGATCAAAATACTAAACTGAGACCTAAAACTAACACCCTTGAACTCAAACGGCTATATCATTCGATCCATAACAGATTTTAACCTATTTCTAACAAAATTAGAAAGTAGACATTACGAGCTTTCCAATGATATCTTACATGCCTTAATCCAACTTTGCAATAAAAAGTTATGGAAGTTTTAAAAACACGTTTTTGTATAAGGCAAACCGCACCAAGCGCAACTCTGTGAGTTGTGCGTGCTAGGCGCGCGCAAGTCGTTGAGATGCGTGTGGCACCCAGCGGGACTCCAAGAGTTGTGCGCACCACCTGAAGCCGCGGCTCTAAAACCCTAAACCTAGGTTCCTACGCCTATAAATAGGGGTCTTCGTTCAACCCTAAATAGAACGGAAAAATCAGAATTCTAAACCCTAGCATTCTTAAAACCTTAATACCTCAAGTTCTTTTACTAACATAATACTTTTCTCCTTTATTCCTAAATACTCTTCAACCCTAATTCATCCATTGAAGCCCTTGGAGGTACAAAGAAGAAAGAAAGTCCATAAACGCATTAGACGTAGATTTAACATAAAACAAGAATGGTTAGTTTCCTGAGCACATAGATAAATCACTTTTCTTTCATTGTTTGAATAACTTTAATTGATTAATTAGTGTTGTTTGACCACTTTAAATAAAATTTTAATTAATTTAATTCACATAGCATTCTTGTGTTAATCAAGACTAGAATTTGAATAATTAATTGATTGTTTTATCACCTAAGTCAAGGCGAATATTATTTATTTATTGTTCTTTTCACGAATTTGAATTAACTAAGAATAACGACATTCGTTGCAATGTAATATTTATGTGATTAATGCTTGTAAATAAAATCTACTAACTTAGTTTTAGGTATCACGTTGCATATATTGTTTGGTGATGAAATTGTGAAAAAGGAAGAGCTAGTAGAGGCCGCACTAGGGCTAGAATACTGATTCCCCCCTAAAGGCAACGTTATTTTAGTACCCTCGCTCCCGAACTCATTTCTGGTACAAGTAGACCAATTTAGGCATGGGTAAACATATTACTCATGCTAAATATCCCTTGAACTCTACTTGGGAGAAAGACATGAACGAGGTTTATGAGTTTTCCTAAAACTCATTGGCGACTCCTTACTAGTTTCTTACAAAAAAGCGTAATGATAGGATCAACTCTAATTCAAGGTCCCCTAAATAGTCAGGAATTCAAATTCTAATACACCCTCAATAGTGTAATGTCCTAGGCTTCTAAAGGGCCATGGGCATAAATGAGAAGGATCCTCTACGATGGGCACACCCTCCTTACAGTTATACAAATAAAAGAGTTAGAAACGCGTATCTTGCACCGTTGAGTATGCACCTCTTGGTGTTACATCAATTTTCTAAATCGAATTTTGCTTTGTTTGACAACCTCCACATTCTCAGGGAACACGGTCTATTTAAAATATGTCCACGCATCTCTGAACAAGAGCTAACTTGAGGAATGTTCACTCGTCTCTGAATAAGGGAGCTTTTGGATGAAATGTTAAATCGTCTCTGAACAAGGGAGCTTTTAAAGGGATTTTCCATGTGTCTCTTAACAAAAGAGCTTTTGGATGAAATGTTCACTCGTCTCTGACCAAGAGCTTGAAAATGACGTCCACGCGTCTCTGAACAAAAGAGATTTGAATAGGATGTCCACGCGTCTCTGAACAAAAGAGCTTTAATAGGTTGTCCACACGTCTCTTAACAAAAGAGCTTTGAATAGGACGGCCACGCGTCTTTGAACAAAAGATCTTTGTATAAAATTTCCACGTGTTTCTAAACAAAAGTGCTTGAAAGGAATGTCCACACAAAATCAAAGATTGTCATAGGACTTTGCTAGTGGTTTCCTTAGGGTTGACCCAAGACTTAGCGTACTTGACTCATTGTTATTGGTTTGACTTAAGGTTGACTCAATTTTTGGTGTATGTGACTCTTTGTGCGACTCGATGTGCGTGGCTCGTGTGAGTATTGTATTGTGATTGTGCTCGTGTGACTCAAAAATGCAGAAAAGAAAAATTTTCCGTCATTTTTGTGGAGGGTACCGACTTTTTCCCGAAAAAGAAATATGTGAAAATAAATGAAGGTAAAGTGTTGGTGAAAACAAAGTTTTAAACTTCCTCAAAAGGAAAGAAAAAGAATGAATCAAAAGATAGTGCATGTTGAATGAGCTTAATCAAGTGTTTGCGTTGATGTTGTATCTCATGGTGTAAGGATTGTAGCATCCTAGGCTATCTTAGTTGATTACTCAATGATGAAAGTATTTTGGTAACTTAGGCACGGAGGCTAAGTACTTCATACTTTGTGATGCAATGATGATTGATATAATAAGTGTAACTAAGATGACAAGGCATGCTTCAAGAATGTATCAAGATTTCATGACAATGGGTTCCTAAGTGTAGACACCTGATTGTGTCTCCCCAAAAATCAAACCCAGTGATGAGTAGTTTTCACGTCATTGATTATCGAACGAGGTGAAATGTGAAAGGGTCTCATGAATCCCCCTATTTTTATAACGCTTTCTGTTTTTGAAAATCTTTCTTTTCGTATCCTATTTATGAACAACGTCCAGTATAGTTTTTTTTGGTCAATGATATGAGTCCAATAATTGTGTAGTTGGATGGGGCTTGAAAAGAGTTTTCCAATGATATATTATAAGCCCAATTCCGAGTTATAACGAGGAAATTATGGCCAAAATACTAAATTAGGCCCAAACCGTATTTTATGTACGGCCTGCTGATCAATGGAGGGTTCGTTAATTAATTATTATTCCTAAAATCATTAGGAATTACTTTAATCTCTAGAATAATCTAGAAGGTTCTTTTAAGTTCTAAAGAGATTAGGATTAATAATTATATTTTTGTTCGATTTTGAAAAGACAAAGGATTTTATCTAGAATAAAACAAGTGTTTTAAAAGATTAAATCTTATTTTAATAAAAGATAAGTACGGACTCTAATTAACCCAATTATATTAGAAAACGGGCACCATACAGAAATTTATCATGCAGCACCGTCGCGCTGTAACAAGCCTATCGCGTCGCGACAGGCATATCAATGAACTACAAAGCTATCGCGTCACGACGAGCCCTATGGCATCCCGGCAGAACTAGTTTTACTCCGATTGAAATTCTAACTCTTTTCTAACATTTACGTTCGTTTTCTCTATAAATAGGGTCGACATTCCCCATTTTCAATCATCAACAATCATGAATCTATTCTCTTCTATATCGAAGCTAAAGCTTATTCTTTCTTTCTCTCCCTTTCTAAGCCTAGCCTTTTCAAAAACACCATACGTCCTTCACGAGACTTAGACACACCTAGCCAAGCTCGAAGTTGCCTTCGCCCTAGACGTGAAATGTTGATAATTTCTGAGGGTTAGGTCCCAAATCCCTATTTCAATTATTTAAATTAATTTTTTTATTTAATATTTTTATTGAAGTTACTAACGTGTGTATTGTTTTGTTAGAAAGAGATACGAGACAACAAAGTGAGTAATATCATTGTTCTACTTCTTTAGAAAGCATGCTTAGATCATGTTAGGATGTTATTTATTGCTTTCTAGTATCATGATTAGGCTGCTTCCTATTTCTTCTATCATGTTAGCGTCATGTTGGAGCTAAAGCTTTGATCTTTAATGCTTAGTAACATGTTAGGATTTTTTATTAATCTTGTTAGTATAATTCCTAGGATCTAGCTATTAATATTATGCTTTGATGAGATTGAGGTTATTATGATGATGATGATTTATTAAGTTATTATTGTTATTGCTTGATCACGCCCTCTCTTCCAAGTTTAAAGGGAATTTGTAATTGAAATCACGCTTATTAAGATAATTAATAATTATTTAGGCTAATATGATTTTAATTCAAGTGATCACTAATAATAGATTTATTTGTGCATTAACATTCAACCAACATAGATTATACAGGTTTAGGGTTAATATATTGATTGTATGTTGATCGGAAAGCGCACATGAATATGAGAAGAACAAAGTAGAGGCCTATTTAGGGCAGGTTCAGTCTCTTTTAGGTTGGATTTGTACCTTCATCCCCGAATATCCAGTCATGGTTCAGGACCACTATGGAGTTAGCGATCTCTAGGAACGTGAAGTGGTGTAACCTTCACCCTGTGAACAGTTTACAAGTTCCTAAAATTTGTTTGTGATTCAAGTGATTAATATGTTTTTAATTCAAATGATCACCAATAAAAGATTTATTTGTGCATTAATATTCAACCAACATAGATTAAACAGGTTTAGGGTTAATATATTGATTATATGTTGATCGAAAAGCGCACATGAATATGAGAAGAAAAAAGTAGAGGCCTATTTAGGGCAGGTTCAATCTCTTTTAGGTTGGTTTTGTACCTTCATCTCTGAATATCAAGTCATGGTTTAGGACCACTATGGAGTTAGCGATCTCTAGGAATGTGAAGGGGTGTAACCTTCACCCTGTGAACGGTTTACAAGTTCCTAAAATTTGTTGGCGACTTTTTTGCTTTAGCTTCCTTCCCTTTGGACGCCACCATGCTTATGTTCATGATCACAGTAAGGTTAAGATGTAGGATGCTTGAAATATTCCCTATAATTTTTGGCGACTCCGCTGGGGAGGATTTCTAATTGAATTCCTAAAATTTATTTTGGAAATAATTTAGAATGAGTGGATGAGACTTGAAACGTTACAAGTATTCATGTGCGTAATTTTGATTAACATTAATTGCATAAGCATAAAAAGGTCCGCATTGGAAAGACCATCCTTAGTGCGTAAAAAACATAGGATTTTTACACGTAGGAAATTTAGGAAATATCTTTCACAACTAGAATCGAAAAAAATACTGCAAAAAATCAAAAGATTTTCTGAACACAGAAAGCTGCCGAGGCATGTAGGAACTTTCGTGAGAAAACAGTGCCCATCGCAGTGGTCCTTGTTTTAGATTTAAAGTTTTAATTTCGTAATCTATGAAATTAAAATCTTCTCTACGCGATGGTCCCTGTTCTCTCGCGACAAGTTCTTCCGATACCGAGCTAGAAATCTACCTTCTTGCTTCGATCGATTCTAAAACTGTTTGGCCGATTCTACTTCATGATTGAGTTTTTCCTTCTTTTATAACCCCATATGTGTTCTACATATGGCCATAACCCTCTAGGAATTCACGCTCCCTCTATCCAATCGAACTCTCATTGCAACGAAAGGTACATCCGAGTTTGTGAATTCACCAAACCATGGAAGCAAGTTTAACTTGCGGAGTCCCATCCATACACGCCAACCCTTCCAAAGGTAAGGCTTCCGCGCGCTGCATCTATACTCATAACCATGGACCCTCTTTGACTACCACAATCCTCAAACTTTAGAGAACTAGAGTCATGGTTAGGTTGCAAATTCATTGCATATCATGTTGTGACTACTTGACTACTTGTGCATAACTTGTATGTGTTTACGCTAATCGTTTATTTGACTTGTGATTGAGTCCAAATAAACTAATGACTAAAGGACTTTGCTTAATTAATCAATTAATTAATATGAGTAATTAAATCCGAATATAAATTGACTAAACATGACTTAGCATGACTAAAGGCTTACCCCTTTTGAGTAGAACCCTGGAAACAGGTTCAAACTGACATCTCAATGTTGTCACGGAAGTTTGACTTGTGGCGCGACACGCCAGTGTCCATCGTGATGCGATAATGATATCGCGTTGGAATGGCTCTGTCGCGGCGCGATAATCCCATTATTTACGCGATGGTCCAGTTTTCGGCTTGGGTATTCACGACGAGTCTAATTGATTAATTAATTAATAAACCAAGTGTTAAGAATGCCACTTTCACTCACTATTTAAAAACACACACTTTGCACCATGACCATGTAAAGGAAGTCTTATGTGCGCGTTTTTTTTCCGTCATTTTTTTAGGGGGGTAAGTCGGATATTAATCTTCCCATCATAACCATGTTTTTTAAACCGTAAACTTGATTACCATGTTTGATTCCCAAAAATGTACCCCATGTTTTTGCTTTTTTGCCTTTTAAAACCAATAAAAGTCAAAGTCAATTTGAGTCAAGTCATTAAGTCAATGGTTTAATATTACAGCGCTTGGTCAAGAAGGGAAAGACGATTAATCAAGGACAACACCTTCGTTCAAGTTCTACTCTTCGACAAACCCATCAGACACAGGAAAAAGTTCGTATTAATGGCTTTCCAACAAGAGGTTGATGAGTCGAGATAAAACCTCAATAGTCTAACTGAAATGATGAAGAGTATTGCTCTTTTGTCAACGATCCTAGCAAGCAACAACAACTTGAGCATATGGAAGAAAGCCTCAGCAAAATTTCCAACGACTACAAGTTTCAGGGAATTAGTTCACAAGGGGTCTTAGTGGACAAAGAACTTCTTCCGCAGAAGTTCAATGCCAATGACATCCCTAAGTTCAAGCCAATCGACAACCCTTAATTTCACTTAAGAGCTTTCTAGACTATAATGAATATTAAGGCAATTGATAAGAAGGTCTTCCCTTCATTATTTTCACTATCTCTTGCAACCGTTTGTCGACAATGGTTTTTCTCCCTAGACAAGGAGAAGATATTTTCCCGGGACTCTATCACAATCACTTTAATTGATAGGTAAAAATGCAACATCCAAGTTGAAACTGACCATAGGGAGCTTGAGATGTTGAAATAAATAGAAAACGAAGGATTTACTTCCTTCTTCAACAAGTGGAGAGAAACTTCTGCTAAGATGGTAGAAGTTCCTACAGAAAAAAAATCTGTGAGGATGTTCATTAAGAACCTACAAGAAAAGTATTCAAAACATTTAAAATACCAAAGCAATTTGAAAACTTTCATGGACGTCTATGACATAGGTATCGATATTGAAGACGACCTTGCAAAACGAAAAGCGTCTAGTAACATCAACAGTGGCTAGAAAGGAAAGAAGAACGACAATCCTTTTTCTTCCAAAACCATCCACTCAAACAATGTTAGCACCTTTAACTTGAATGAGGTCCTGGATATGAACAATCAAGGACAAAAGAAGCCATTTAGGAAAAATTTCATACCTATTGGCATGAGTTATGACACAGCGTTCGATCACCTTCACGCTAAAGGACTCATAACTCCTATCGGACCATTTGGAGATCCACCAGTTGAAAGGAGGACGGCTAGTTGGAACCCCAATGCACATTGCAAATACCACCAAGGCAGGGGCCATCTCACTGAGAATTGCTGGAAGTAGAAAGAAGCCATTCAATATTTAATTGATAACAATAAACTTCCATTACCTCCTTCTAGTAAGAAGCCAAGTATTAATAGCGCTCCACTTTCAGGTGCGTTGGCAATTTCTGATGAGGAAGATCACGTTGACCCATCACATCTCATCAAACCGATTGAAGAAACTCATGCTAGCGAAGAGGAGGAGGAAACCTTTTTCGATGCCATGAGTGATTTCCCCCCAACTGAAGAGCTTGCCTCCAAAGAAGATGTATATATTCTCATAAACACAATGAGGGAGGTCGGAAATGACCCTACTTCGTGATTCCATTAAGGAAGCGAGGTTGATAGAAAATAGGCGTATCATTGAAAAGATCATGCCCACTAAAACTACTAAAAGAAAACCATTTTCTCTCAATGTAGTCGAACCACCCAAAAGGAATAACAAAGTATATACACCTATTGGGACCTCCTATGCAAACATGTTGAAAATGCTCTTCGAGAATGGAAAGATTAAACCTCTAGAGCCAAGACCATTTGAATAATTGAAAATTAAAGGATGGAAAAGTTCTATTGTCAATACCATCAATCTGGAAGACATACCATAGAACACTGTTTCAAATTCAAGGACCTAGTCCAAGGATCGATTGATAGTAGAAAACTTGTTCAAATTCAGCCAGAAAAAGATGTTAGAATCAATGGAGTTTGGGAAAACGATGATGAGGATGACGTGGAAGAAACCCCACTCTCCATGATTTATCCGGTCAATGACATTTGGGACAAAGAAGATTCCCCATAGATTTCCTTACAAGATCAAGAAGAATGCAACCTCCCATCACAAATTAACCTATTCCTACCACTCAACAAGTCCTAATACCAATTATAGATGACAACGATGTTGTCAAACAATTGAAAATGACTAAGGTTGAGATGAATGTATGGAAACTATTAGCCACGTCCCACAAGCATAGGCTCGCAATAATGGATGCTTTGACTAAAGTAGGAATAGATTTGGAAACTTTACCTGAAGGTTTAGCTAACTTCCTCACTAGTGATCTTCTTAGTCCCATCAACTTAATCACCTTTTCTGACAAGGACTTACCTCCTTAAGGTGAGAAGCACAATAAGGCCTTGAACCTCACAGTTATTTGCAAAAGTATGAACATTCTAATGACTCATGTAGGTAATGGGTCAGCATTTAATGTTTGTCCACTTCGAACTTCAAGAATGTTAGGAATAAAAGATGAGGATCTATCTCCATCAACGCACGGCATAAGAGCTTATGATAACACTCGTCGACAAACTCTTGGGACTATCACTATGAATGTCACGACAGGAGTCATTGAACATGCTACTACTTTTCAAGTGGTAGATATTAAAGCCTCGTTCAACCTATTGCTAGGATGCCCTTAGCTTCATGACCTTAAGGCCGTCCCTTCATCCCTCCACCAACAAGTGAAGGCTATAGTTGGAGGAATTCCTGTCACCATCGATGCTTCCCCTATGAGAATCAAAGTATTGATAAACCAATCATAAATGTGGAGCAAGATGGAAACAATGAAGACTTATGGGGCTTTAATACTGAAGAGGTCTCAGAGCCCTCTTCGGTACGACCTCCATTCAAACATGACAGTCAACGCTATTCTTAGGAGACAGGGACACTTTCCCGGAAAGACTCTAGGAAAGAAGAACGGAATAACAAAGCAAATGGAACTGCTTGGCATCCCTAAGTTAGATACTTTTGGACTTGGTTTTGAACCGACTCCGGATGACTTTAAGCGAGCTCGGGAAAAGTTAAACGCACGGAGGAATGCTCGTACCCAGAAAAGAGCTATCCTAATGGATCACTATCCCCTCACTCTAAATGGGCAATTCATAAAAGAGGGTGTAGATTATCCATGCCATGAATTCCCCGAACCTTTTATCAAAGATGGGATAAGACAAATAGGGTTCGAAATATTCTTGGACTGTAACTTCTTAGATGAGATCCCAACTCCCATCCACAAGGTGCAAGCACCTCCATGCTTTGACTTTAATGTTATGGGTCTCCTCTTTGGGTACGAGAAAAATGAGCCTAAGCGTGTTGACGACAACCTCGCGCTTATCCAAATAGTGTTGCAAAGTGAAAACTTTAACCTTTCAAAGCTCATTACTTTAGCGGAAGGATTAGTTTAACGATGGCGAAAGACTGTGAAGGTGACTACGCCAAGTGGAAGAAGAATTTCCATCACCACAGGACAAGGACCAATGTTTAATGACTCTGAGTTGTCTGAATCTGAGTCTAAGTCAAAGTCTGAATTCAAGTCTTCTATGGTTAAGTCTTCCAAATCTTCTGTAGTTGCATCTTCTTCTATCCCTCCTAGTTTAGAACCTACTCCTAGAATAGTTAGTAGTCAAGTCCCAACGTACATATCGCTTTTTGATGTAATGGTTTCGGAGTTTAATAACATGTCTTCATTCACTTACTCTTCATGTAATTCTCTCACCCAAGATGATGAGCATGCTTTTCTAACAACGAAAATGACAAAGAAATAATTAAAGCAATGGAAACAATTGAAAATAAAACACCAATAATTAAGGACACTGAAACAGTTAATATCTCAAAAGATCTTATTGTTAATAGAGAAGTTAAAATTGGTTTAACCCTTTATCAAGAGGAAAGAACCGATTTAATTAATCTACTAAAAGAATTTATCGACGTTTTCGCCTGGTCATATGAAGATATGCCAGGAATAAGTATAGAAATTGCTTAACACACTATACCATTAATTCTAGGAATGAAACCTGTAAAACAAAAGTTACGTCAAATGAAACCCGACGTAGCTCTTAAGATTAAAGAAGAAGTTCAAAAATAAATAACTACAGGTTTCATCAAGGTATCCAAATACCCCAAATGGGTCGCAAATTTGGTACCAGTTCTTAAGAATGATGGTAGGGTAAGAATGTGTGTCGACTATAGAGATCTGAATAAGGCAAGTCCAAAGGACGACTTCCTTTTACCACACATTGATATTTTAGTAGATAACCTAGCAAATCACGCGCTTCTCTCATTTATGGATGGATACACAGGGTATAACTAGATTCGCATGGCTGAAGAAGACATGGAAAAGACTACTTTTATAACACCTTGGGGAACTTACTATTACACGGTAATGCCATTCGGGTTGAAAAACGCGGGTGCCACTTACCAAAGAGCAGCAACTGCTTTACTCCATGACATGATGCATAAAGAGGTTGAAGTATATGAGGACGATATGATTGTAAAATTAAAGGACCGTCCGGGACACCAAATAGCCTTAAGGAAATTCTTCGAAAGACTAAGAAAATATAACATGAGGCTAAATCCAGCCAAGTGTGCATTCGGAGTTACCTCAGGAAACTTTTTAGGCTATGTCATTAGCTCTAGAAGATTAGAGATAAATCCAACCAAAATAAAATCAATCATGCCAATGCCGCCGCCTAAGACCAAGAAACAGATTCGAGAATTTGTTGGCCGGTTACAATACATAAGTAGGTTCATATCGAAACTCACCACGATATGTGAACCAATATTTAAGAAGCTCAAGAAGAACGTCCCAATAATATGGGACGACGAATGTCAAAAAGCCTTTGATAAAATCAAAGCCTATCTCGCTAATCCTCCTATATTAGCACCTGCACTTCTAGAAATTCCCCTTCGCCTATATCTAACGATTACTAAAGAAACAATGGGGGCTATGCTTGTGCAAGAAGTAGAAGGTAAAGAAAACGCCATCTACTACTTAAGTAAGAAGATGCTCGAGTATAAGGTACGCTACACACCACTTGAAAAGTTGTGCCTCGCACTTGTGTGGACCACAACCAAACTAAGACACTACATGCTTGTCCACACAGTATATGTAACATCACGAATGGATTTCCTTAAATACCTTTTTTAGAAATCTATACTCAACGGGAGGATATCAAGATGGATAGTCAACTTAGCCCAATTTGATGTAAGGGTTATGCCTCAAAAAGCAATTAAAGGATTAGTGGTTTCGGAAGTCTTAGCAGATTTCCCGATTGAAGACTCAACACCAATGCATGAAAATGACTTTCCAGATGAAGACCTAATGGTCATAGAAGATGATACTTGGACATTATACTTCGACGGGAGCCTCAAACCAAAAAGGATGTGGTGTGGGAGTCTTACTAGTATCTCCTAAAGAGAAACATGTCCCAATCTCAATAAAGCTAGATTTCGACGACATTACCAACAATGCCGCGGAATACGAAGCATGTGTGGTAGGCCTCGAAACTGCTTTGGCATTGGGAGTAAAGAAGGTTCGAATATTCGGAGATTCTTCTCTCATCATCAATCAAATCTCCAAGAGATGGAAAGTAAGGAGTGAAAGCTCGGACCCTTACCAAACACATTTAGAAACCCTTAATAATCAACTCAACAAGGTAGAATACACATATCTACCAAGAGAAGAAAATCAATTTTCTAATGCTTTGGCAAGACTAGCCACAATGATTAGAATTCCTCAGGAAAATGTGCAAATTCCTTTAACAATAGAAATGAGGCATAAACCGGCTTACATCCAAGCTATTGAAGATGATGTAGTAGTTTAAGAAGAAGAAGAAGAAGAAGAAGAGGAATCTGGGTACACTGATATCCTCAATTATGTCACCAAAGGGGAATATCCACCTCATGCTGACAAGAGAGCAGAGTGAGCTCTAAGACTTTTGGCAGCCCAATTCGTGCTCATAAACGATGAGCTACATAAAAAGAGTACCCATAGGTAGAGCTCTCCTATGCGTAAGAAAAAAGGAGGCACAAAGGGCAATGAGAATAATCCACGAAGGAGCATGTGAAACTCATATGAATGGCAAAATGATAGTTCAAAAGATAATGCGCCAAGGGTACTATTGGACTACCATGAATAGGGATTTCCATCAATATGTGAAAAGGTGTCCTAAATGCCAAATATATGGTAACTTACAACATGTTCCTCCATCTATACTCTACACTTATACATCTCCATGGCCATTCTCCACATGGGGAATAGATATCATTGGAAAAATATGCCCTCCTGGGACAGGAGGCCATGAATACATTCTTATTGCAATTGATTACTTCACAAAAGGGGTTGAGGCTACATCATACGCAAAACTCATTGCAAAACATGTAGCACTCTTCATTGAAAGAAACATAATATGTCGATACGGAGTCCCACATGAAATGATAAGTGATAATAGAACTCATTTTCAAACAAAATGTGAAGAATTACTTCAAAAATATGGCGTTCAATATCATCACTCTTGTCCATACAGACCTCAAGCAAATGGTGCGGTAGAAGTAGCCAATATGAACCTAAAGAGTATCATCGAGAAGATGACGGAAAATTACAAAGATTGGCCTAACAAACTCCATTTTGCTCTTTAGGGTTATCGCACGTCAATTCGTTCATCCATAGGAAATACGCCATTTTCCCTAGTCTACGGAATGGATGTCGTACAACCTGTAGAATTGGAAATACCTTCCTAACGCATTGCGTAAGAAAGTAAGCTCGATGAATTCGAATGGATAATAGCAAGATATGAGGAACTAATTCTACTCGTTGAAAAGCGACTAGAAGCTCTACATCACACTCAATGCTATCAAACCTGCATGGCTAGACACTTTAATAAGAAGGTCAAGACAAGAAACATCAAAGTAGGAAACTTGGTGTTAAAAGCATTAAGGAAAAATGTTCTGGACCCAAGAGGCAAATTTAGGCCTAATTGGTCCGGTCTATACATCATCAAAACTATCCTATCAGGAGGTGCCGCAAAACTAACTGACATGGATGGAAATGAGTTCTCAAATATGACGAATCTTGACTAGAAATTCTACCCATGATCACTTAAAGTATCTATAGGGAATATTTCAAGCATCCCACACTTGAGCCCCACTGTGATCATACACTTAAGCATGGTGGCGTCCAAAGAAAAGGAAGCTAGAGCAAAAGAGTTGCCAACAAGTTTTAGGAACTTGTAAACCGTTCACAGGGTGAAGGTTACACCCCTTCACGATCCATGAGATCGCTAACTCCATAGTGGTCTGGAACCATGACTGGATATTAGGGGATGAAGGTACAAATCCAACCTAAAAGAGATTGAACCTGCCCTAAAAAGGCCTTTACTTTATTCTTCTCATATTCATGTGCGCTTTCTGACTAACATACAACCAGTAAATTAACCCTAAACCTGTTTAATCTATGTTGGTTGAATTTAATGCACAAATAACTCTATTATTGGCGATCACTTGAATTATAATCACATTAGCCTAAACAAGATTATTAATTATCTTATTAAGCGTGATTACAAGTACAAATTCCCCTTAAAACCTACAAGAGAGGGCGTGATCAAGAAACAACAATAACAATATATATCAAGCAACACAATATAACAACAATCATCATAATCATAATCTCAATCTCAATAAAGCTTAATAATAATAGCAAGATCCTAGGCATGATACTAAAAAGATTAATAACAAATCCTAGCATGTCACTAAACATAAAAGATCAAAGCTTTATCCCTAGCATTATACTAACATGATAGAAAAAAGAATAGGATGCATCATAGAAACATGCATGATATTAGAAATTTTAATTATTATCCTAAACATGATACTAGGAAGCAATAAAACATCCTAAGATGATACTAGGAATAATTAAAGCATGATTTCTATATCAAAATAATAACAATTTAAACTACTTACTTCGATGCCTCATATCTCTTTCTAATTACAAAATACACGCGTTAGTAACTTCAATGAAAATATTAAATCAAACAATTAAATTAAATAATTGAAATAGAGATTTAGGACCAAACCCTCAAAAATTATAAACCTTTCACGTCTAGGGCGAAGGCACCTTCGAACTTAGCTAGGTTTGTCTAGAACTTGTGAATGTGGAATTTTTGAGAGGGAAGGTTTAGAAAAAGAATATAGAGAAGAAGCTTCTAGCTTAAAGAGAGAGAGAGAATTAGAATTAGATCGTTGTGAATGATTGTTGATGATTGTTAATGAATGAAAAAGGGGAGATACGACCCCTATTTATAGAAAAATAGTCCGAAAACGATAGAAAATACTTCAAGTTCTATACAGAATAAAACTGACATCAGCGCCTGGCGACAGGATTAGCGCCAGGCGACAGACATTAGCGCCTGGTGACAGATATTAACGCCAGGCGACAGACTCTGTCGTCTGGCGACAAACTCTGTCGTTTAAAACGACTTTGTACGGAATCCTTTTCCTAATATAATTAAGTAATTAGAATCCGCGTTAAACAGTTTTAAGATCAAATTTATCATAAAACACTTATTTTATTCCAAATAAAACTCTTTTAAAATATAATTATCAATCCTAATGCTATTAGAATTTAAAAGGATCTTCTAGATATTCTAGAAGATTAAAATCAATCCTAATAACCTTAGGAATAATAATTAATAGGCCCTCCTCTAGATCATTGGGCCGCATATAATATATTGGGCCCAATTTAGTATCTAGGCCATAACTTCCTCCTTATTCATCGGAATTGGGCTTATAATATATCGTTGGAAAGTTCTTTTCGAGTCCAACCCAACTACACTATTATTGGACCCTCATCATGGACCAAACTAAATTAGACTAGCTACTTTCATAAATAGAGTAAGAAAAGAAATGTTTTCAAAAACAGAAAGAGAGATATTTTAATAAAAACATCCACATTACTAGACCTTTCACACTTTCACTTTGTTTGATAATCAAATGACGTGAAAGATATTCATCACTGGGATTGGTTTTTGGGGAGACACATTTGGACGTTTAAAGTATCATACTCAAAAGTGCTACGTTTAGCCTGATTCTTTAAGATAGAATACGTAGGCAACCCACACTTTTTTCTCTGTAGATTCAGCTTTTCTTTTCTCTTTGCCTTTAGCAAAATTTTTCTTTTTAGGAATAATAGGAGTCTTGAATTCAACTCGTGAACCCAAACGATCTTTAGGAGGAATTTTCATATCCCCTAAGTGGTCTCTAACACTTGGTTTGTCTTTACTTGTGTTTCGGGCTTTATTCTTGTTCTTTTAAGGCCTACAAAGTAACCACTGCTTTACATCTCTAGACAAAGGAGGAGAAACTCTATGGGAAACAACTTCCCATAAAGGTCTTGCACACTGGTGGTCATTAAACCTTTCCACATCCTGCGAAATCGGAAATTCATTAGGGCGACGAAGATCTCCAGAAGGAACAGATTGAGTAAGGCCATATTGTCCTTTTACCCTTAAAAGGTCAACTTTGATAAGCTTGGAATACGACAAAAAGGTTGAGCATTGACACCAACCATCTTCTCAATTCTCCACTAAGGAACAACCCACTTCATGGAAAAGTCGAGAATTTCAAAAATTCTACTGCACTCTCGATGCCCCATTTTTATAGAGAAGCGCTTCTTTCTTCTCACAAGACAATTGAGAGTGTATTTTTCAATATTGTCAAGAGGGCTAATTAGCTCAAGCCTTTCCATTAGCCAAATCTGGAAAAATTCAATGCAATAAATTATTATAACTATACAAAATTATATATTTTCTGTAATGAAAAGTATTGATTTTCTACCTGTAATAAGATTAGGGAACCTTGAAGGGGTGATTTTGGATCCTTCCTTAACTCGTCTAAGCTAACCATTGTTTCCCCAACGATTAAGGGCATTGGATTTCTCCCGGCATCTACTTGTTCCATGACACAAGCTAAAATAGCTTGACCCTTACGCGTGCTACCATTGGTAAGCAAATATTGGCTAAACATGCAAAAAAGGAAGTCTCTTCTCTTCTAAACATGAAAAGACTCTGACTTTGGCCTATTAAAATAAAAAGATGCAAACTTTTTAAGATCAACTTCAGTGCCATCAACTATGACTTTCAAATCATTGCCTTTAAGGTTAAGAAACTGTTCAAAATCTTTGCAGTATTATTCACTCAACCTAGGAACTACCGCAAGATCATAGGAAGGAAAACCAAGAATGGCACCAAATTCTTCTGGCAAAAGGGGAAATTTCATCATCCCCTAGTCTAAAGCAATGGGTGTTTGAATCCCAGTATTCTAAGGCGGTATGAATGAAATCTATGTCAAGATCAACCCCCTTAATACCGTATAAACCTCCCTATATGGAAAATGTCAAGTTTCTTCCTATCTTTAGAGGTTAGAGAATGACCCTACTCACGTATTGAATCATAAAAATTCTTGGCCATGACTACTTGATTGGGAATTAAAGAACTAAAATTTCTATCTGCTCGAATTGTGTTGGAATCAGTATATTTGGGGGCTTTTTATAAATAGAAATCGACGCAAACTGAATTCCATTCGAATTTGGAAAATTCAAAATTGTCGCGCCGCTACAAAGCTGTTACGCTGCAATAAAATTGTCACGCCGCGATAAGCTATTACTTCAGGGATGGGAAAATGCGCTATGCAGACCGTGTTTTTCGATTTTGCCTCGGATTTACACTTCGGCTTTTACGCCTTTCAAAGCCTTATCCAACTCTATTTTTGGCAATTTTTCACAACATATTTATTTATTATGATTATTTTAAGTTTAAATTATTTCAAGCTTATTTTAGTCAAACCCCATTTTATTTTTTTCATTTTTCTTTTTAGGGGAGAAAGTCGAATACCCTCCAATGATAATAAAAATGACGGGATTTTTTGCGCAAATACTTATCACAAATTTTCACACACTCACGTGCACATAAAATGTAAAAATAAAATGCAAAGAATAAATGTACATAATGAAGCTAGTATATATATATATATATACACACACACACACACACATCACGTGTAGGAGTCAATAGATACACATAATTAAAGCAAAGTCCTACACATTAAAAAATAAACAAATACAGGCAAAAAGCTATGGCGCTGGAGGACGAATACCCAAGACATCATAAAATTGCAAAGTCCACGGAGTCACTCCCTGACCAACGCCAGCATCTCTAGTTGTAGGAACCGAGATAGTAGGGCCAACCCACCCAGTCTCACCCTACTGTGGCTTCTGCTGCTGCGACGACAAACCAACCTTGTACCTCCCACCAGCCAGGAAAGGAGCTAGTGTCGGAGTACCCTGACCAGGTGGTCTTAGTACCACACCCTCGGAAGAAGAGCTGGAATCATCTAAAACGACGGTATGATCCGATCCCTCTCTCCCATCCAAGGTCTCAATTGAGGTACGACGACGCCTCGTACCAGATCTCTCTCTCCTACGCTCTAGTCTCGAGCGAGTACGAGTCAGAGGAACAGGCTGAGATGAAACAAAATGCCAGGTCAAATACAAAGAAATAAAAGACGAATACAATGCAAGTCAAGATATATACCTATGGCGCATCACCATCATGACGACATGATGCACGGTGCCTCAACCTCACCAGCTGATAACGGAAGGTGTCCATAGTTGCCGCCATCCTCGTCATCACCTCGCGGGTAAACTGCAAAAGAAAAAGGTTAGAAGTAATCAAAATATACATACAGATAAAAACAGGAGATAACTTACCCAGGTCTGACGTTGAGGGATAGACCTTTCCACTAGACGCCACTCCTGAGGAGCCGAGGGTATCATCTCCTCGATTGGACCATAAGACCCCTAATAGGTGATGGACATAGTCGGAGGTACGAACTCCGCAGCTACCTCCTCCTGCGAAAATAAACTCCAAAAATTAAAAATCATTGGGGGCTACCAAAAGGCAAATAAAAAATGCAAAACATACCTCCTCCACCTCCTCCTCCAATCTGCAAGGTGGTGGGGCTAGTCGTGGCAAAAGCCTCTCACCATAAAATTGGCCTAGATAGCTAAATCTCTGCTACTCCACACCAATCTGCGTCGAATCCATGTGAGTCCTAATACTCGCCTGGTCCATCATATGCGCTGGAGGATGAGTTGAAACGACAAAAAACTCTAAGGAGTGCTGAATCGCAACTCTCCCGCCCAAATACACCACAGTATCGTATGTCCCTTAGAAATAGCGTCGTTGGGCTACATATTGGAGAGTTAGTGCAGAGACATTCAATCCGACCAATTGGCGGAAGCTAACCTTAGGACCCTGTGAAAGGGACATCCATTAGTCAAAATCCTATAAAAAGGAGCAAACAGAAATAATAATGACGATTCCTATCGCGAGAGGCGAATCTCTCACGAGTGTAGTAGTAACCACGCCAAGTGTTGGGTTTCGATGAGCCTAAATCACCCAGAAATAAAACCCGAGCCCAAGAACAAACTCACAATTAATATGACAAAATGCATAAGTAACAAGAATAGAGAAAAGACTAAACTACCCTTGTAGTGTGCTTCGCTTAACCAGATGGAGCTCTTACTTAAGAAAAGCCAAGCCTCACAAATGGCTAGGACCTCCAACGAAGTCCACCCACAACTCGACCCGACCGGTCTACTACTTGGAGGTTAGCCAAGTCCGACCAAAAAGACTATTCAAGTAATTAATGAGCTTATAGGTTTTCTCTCAAGTGGAGATGCCTAATTGAGCTCTTACTCAAGTGAACAACACCAAGGTATGCCTTGGCTATTTATAAGAAGTGCTTCCTTGTGAATTACTCTCATCTTTCAATGTGGGACTTTTTTACAAAAAAAATCCCACATGGAAAGAATGTTGAATTTAATTCCTAGTTAAATAAACCAAGGAATAACAAAGTAACAAGTGTCACATGGTTAGGTGAGGACCACTTCCTCACTTGCTCCCCAAGGCAACTCACATCCATTGTGAGCTAACCAAGAGGCACCCAACCTTGAGCCCCAAGTTAAATTTGGTTGGGCCGCCACCTTTCGGCCCGCGTCCATGACCCGTCACCCGTCACTCGGGTCCGCGACCCTTGCCACATGGCACTGCCAACGTGACCCACTGCCACGTGGCACGCTGCCACTTGGTGGCTGTCAACGTGGTACATTTCTATTTTGTGCGCTTCCCTAGCCTTTCGCACGGCTAGGGTTTTTACTTTTTAATTGAAGCATTCTCCCGTCTCGCCAATTCCTAATTTTTGGCTCGACTTTTAAGATTCGGTTCTGATGCTCTAAGCTCAGAATACGATGTCTTTGTTCACAATACTCGAGTGACTCATTAATTCCTCTAAGATTAATTCGTCGTGTCGGATCGTTAGTTGCTTGGGTTTGACCCGAAGGGTTCAGTCAAGATTAAGCTGTAATATTAATTATACATTGATATTACTGATCGGAAGCAGCCTCCACCTAGGCATTCCGATCACTTGAACTTACTGAATAAATAGCATTTTAATAGCTTCGAACCCTCTATCGAAATAATACAGTTGTTCAAAGGACACCATTCCTATCAATCTCCCACTTGTCCTTCCGGACAAGTGCTCTTTTAGTGTATAGCCTTTTTCCTATGTCACTTAATGTCTCTTCATGAAATATAAGGTAAGATTATTCGTCATCCTTATTACATCCAAAAGTGTTTCTCTAAATTCGAGTTTGACTGTCAATAAACAGATGATTTCCAAAATCCATCCGAGCATGGCCATGCATTTTCACAGTCTCACTCTTCGAGAGGCCTTGTAAACAACAAAGACATATTCCCTACTGTTAGTAGGGGGACATTCCCTGTCTTGTACTGTCAGCTTCTCTTACTAAGAGGACCTAGCCGTTCGAGTGTTGCCGTTATAATCTCTATGTACGGCAGACGTTTGACTAACATCAAAACGGACTAGTACTCAAACAAGAGAACTCACAATACTCATGGTCAGGAAAGAGGTTCTGATAGCCATAATGAGAAGTATACTCATGATGATTTTTAAATCTCTTAAAGTATTCTCATAGGTCGATCCATTATGGTTATAAACCAATACCTGTGCAAATGATTTATGACAATCATGTCCTTGTAGCACAAGAAACGGTGCTATAAATCAAAATACACACTAATCTCAAGTGGTCATTAATCGTCCATCATTTAAATGACCTCGATTAGGGATAATTTTTTATTATACTATTCAATGTTCACTTAATAGGTGTTTCTTTATCTAAGACTGGTCTTGATATCCTATTTTGAATATTCTCAAAATCGAATGGACTTAATATTTAATTCTAAACCTCAATTAAATAGTTTTGTGGAATAATTAGTAATAATTTTTATTCCACTATGAAACCTTTCAGCGTTTCATCTTATGATAAATGGTTTTTCAAATGTTTTAAGAGTAATGCTCTTTATTAAACATTTATAAAAATGACACCCATATTTAATATGCTTGATCTTTTTCATGCAATTGTGAATGTTGTCGTTCCCTTATTGCATAGGTTTAGTTATAATTACTTTGCAAATCCTAGCATCTTCATTATCGATCACTTTCATAATAAGATGATAAGATTTGAGAGTGTCATGGATTATATGTGATTTAGGATTTATTGTCCAATTGATGGCTCCCACTCATCTTCATGATCTGAGATCTTCAACTTAACAACCTACAATCATCAACGTTCAACAACGAACTTTCCATTTAACTTCTTACTTATTATTGCCTTTAAGGCAACCATATTCTCAACATATATTTTAGTAGACTTCCTGATGATGCTTTGCTTGGGTTTCACTCCAAATAGCTCACAATGATTAGGGATACCCTAATCACTTGTGATCGTTGAAATTTACCTTAAATTCCCGCACATTACACATGGATGCACGTCCATGTTACCATTCTCAAGCCACGACTCATTGTTAGCTCGTGCTTATAAATGACTTCCTTATTAAGGATCCGATCCTTGTTAAGGTTATTGCTTACAACATCAATTATCAAATTAGATTTGTTTCCATGCATCAAGAATCCATTCCTTTTAGTTATCCAAGTACTTAGGATGTTCTTGATCATAATCTAACGGTCTATGACTTAGATTTATTTTGATTTGTACTTTATTCTTCACCTGCTCCAAGCAAGTAAGTCGTGTGACGATTCCATATCGTAGCGTACATGATGGATTTAATTGTAGAATGATTCTCAACATTATTCCATCCATATTACATTTTAGCTCATCCAGTTTCACTGAGTCTTGCTAAACTGTTTGCTATGTGATATGGTTAAAAGTCTCTACTAGAGTCTTTCTTGTTTGACTTAGTATTTAGCCTAGCTTATACTTAATTCAAACATTTACATAGTTTTATACATATAGGTCAAAAGCCTTTCAAAGTCCTTCAATTCATGTTTAACACGGTAAATTCCTTTACTCGTTTAAACATTTTATTAAGTTTATACAATAGATCTTAATTCCCAATATGTACTAAGTATCGTCTTTTGCTTGTTCATATTGTCGAAAATACTTTCAAATCTAAGCATTTAGCATTTGATATTTAATTTACAACAGAGTTCGTAAACTTCTTGTTGGACCTTACAAGATTGACTCTTGCTCGCACTAAACTTCTTATCCATAAAAATTTCTACGTTTCTTCATAAGCTAATCCTTTTATTAACTTTATGAGAAAACACGTTCCAATTCCTTTATGCAATGCTACGTTCAATCCCATAATGGATTTCTTGAGCTTGCTTTCAAATCTAGCATTATTAAGATTTTCAAAACCCTTAGACTATTTTCATAGTCACTTCCAAAATCTTATTTTAGGAAGGCGGTTTTGGTATCTATTTTGCCATATTTCATATGAGAAATTTTGCTAGAATAATCACGAAAAGATTTGAGCATTCCGATTGGTGAATAGGTTTTTATTAAAATCAACTCCGTGAATTTAGTTATATCCTTTTCAACCAATCTAGCTATGTATGCATATACATTTCCACATTTCTCTTTGAAAACTTATTTGCAATCGATGGGTCTTTCACCCTTCATGCAAATTAATCAAGTTTTAAATATGATTTTCAAACATGGAGTCTATTTCGGATTTTATAGCCTCTAACCATTATTCGGAATTTGGATTTGTCGTAGCTATCTTACAAGGCATTATTCCCTTACTATCTAATAGTAAATAGTATGCTTGTAAGTCTAAGGTTTATTTCTAACTTAATAGAAAATTTATAGGATTCAACCCAAACCTTTGGTGAATTCTATACCTATATAGGGTAATTGCATCAAACACTAAGTGTCAAGGCGCTTTCAAAGCCCTTTCATTATGTAGATCTTACTCCAACTTTTCAGAAGTTTTATGAGTAATGAATTCTCTTTTAAGGCACTTGTAAAGTCCTTTTGAGTATTTTTGATCAATCATTCTCATGAAGCCCTTGTGAGTCTTGCGAGATTCTCAGTTCTAGTTTGTTGCTAAGCTCGATAGTCATCGAGTTCATTTTCCTCCCACTTGTTGTTTTGGAAATGTGTTACTTTCAAGAAAGACACCACTTAGAGAAACAAACATTATGTTCTCAATTAGGTTGTGGAGGTAATGCCCGTAGTCTCACTTGAATGCTTACAAAGAGACATGTATATCGTCTTTTGGTAAAAGTTTGTTGTGAAACAAAAAGTTAGCTCCCACTTAAGCTATCTTAGCCTTTAATGAGCCAATAAGCTCCAACTGAGCCACCTAGCTCTTGCTATGCCCGTAAGCTCCCACTGAGTCACTTAGCTCCCACTGAGCCAGTGAGCTCCCACTGAGGCTAAGAGTTTTAGACATATACTTAAAAAGACAATTAGTAGTTATTTCTATTCATAACTGAATATGGTGTCCTTTCTTAGCACCGTCATTTTGTTTAGTGTAACACTAGTCATTTACGCAAATCTTTAAGAGATTTATAGGAAGGGATGTGATCCATCATCGTTTGAGTCATTTTCAAATGGCATCGAGGTCTCCATGAAGACACACTATGTTCTTTGTGGAGTTATTTATGAAAATTTCAATTTCATCACTTTGAGATGGTCACGCTTGGCTCAAGCAAACATCGCTCGATCTAATCTAGATGTTTTGATATCTTGCCAACTCGATTCTATATTTCACTGAACATTTGATGAATATAGCCATATTCTTTCAAATTCTTCGTGAAACGTTGAAGTAATTGAATCCTCTTTAGCTTTCGGAGTCAATTGTCTATGTCAAAAACAATAGCTCTTTGCTTTGTCGGTTTTTAACAAGTAAGTCTTGCTTGTCTTAGAACAATTCCGAATCGATCAACTGTCAAGAGCCTATATAGCCTTAAGTACGTTCTTGTTAATGTGACATTGCTAAAGATGTTCGGAACTGTGATCATACACTTAAGCATGGTGGCGTCCAAAGTGAAGGAAGCTAGAGCAAAAGAGTCGCCAACAAGTTTTAGGAACTTGTAAACCGTTCACATGGTGAAGGTTACACCCCTTCACGATCCATGGGACAGCTAACTCCATAGTGGTCTGGAACCATGACTGGATATTCGTGGATGAAGGTACAAATCTAACCTAAAAGAGATTGAACCTGCCCTAAATATAGGCCACTACTTTATTCTTCTCATATCCATTTGCGCTTTCTGACTAACATACAATCAATGGGTTAACCCTAAACCTGTTTAATCTATCTTGGTTGAATATTAATGCATAAACAAAACTATTTTTGGCGATCACTTGAATTAAAATCACATTAGCCTAAACAAAATTATTAATTATACAAATTCCCTTTAATCCTGCAAGAGAGGGCGTGATCAAGCAATAACAATAATATCAAGCAACATAACAATATTAATTGACACAACAAATCATTATCACAATAACAATCTCAATAAAGCATAATATTCGCAAGATCCTAGGCATTATACTAACAAGATTAATAACAAATCCTAGCATGTCACTAAACAATAAAGATCAAAGCTTTAGCCCTAACATGATGCTAACACGATAAAAGAAATAGGAAGTAACCTAAGCATGATACTAGAAAGCAATAAAAGCATCCTAACATGATACTAGGAATTAATATAATCAAAGGAACATGATTTCTATATCAAACGAATAATTAAGAAGTAATCTAATTATTTACTTTGATTCCTCGTATCTCTTTCTATCAAAATAATACACACGTTAGTAACTTCATTGAAAGTATTACATCAAACAATTAATTTAAATAATTGAAATAGGGATTTGGGACCAATCTCAAAAATTATCAACCTTTCATGTCTAGGGCGAAGGCAACTTCCAGCTTGGCTAGGTGTTTCTAGAACTCGTGAATGCGGTATTGTGTTTGTGAAAAGGCTAGGCTTAGAAAGAAGGAGAAAGAATAACCTTTTGCTCAAGAGAGAAGGATAAAATTAGATGATTGTTGATGATCAAGCTTGTTGATAATAGTTGGTAATTTGAAAACGGGGAATAACGACCTTATTTATAAGAAAAAATAGTTCGAAAACGATCAGAAAAAGACCGAATCCAATCTGGAATAAAACTACTTCTGTCGCGGCGCGACAAGGTCCAGCACGACGCGACAGCTTTGTCGCTGCGCGAAACGTCCAGCGCGGCGCAACAGCTTTGTCGTTTCGCGATAGTTCACGCGTTTTCTAAAATTCGTACAGAGTCCTTAATCTAATTAAATTAGACTAATTAACGTCCGTACTTATCTTTTAAAATCAGATTTAATTCTTTATGAATCACTTGTTTTATTCCAAATAAAATTCTTTATTTTCTAAAATATGTAATTATTAATCCTAATTCCATTATAATTCAAAATGACCTTTTAGATTATTCTAGAAAATTAAAGTGAATCCTAAGACATTAGTAATAATACTTAATGGGCCCTCCACTAGATCATTGGGCCGCATATAAAACTTGTTTCGGGCGTAACTTAGTATTTTGGCCATAACTTCCTCATTATTCATCTGAATTGGGCTTATAATATATCGTTGGAAAGCTCATTTTGAGCCCAATCCAACTACACCATTATTGGACCCTTATTATGGACCAAACTAAATTGGACTGGATATTTTCATAAATAGAGTACATTTTTGAAAACAGAAAGAAGTATTTTTAGTAAAACAACTGCATCACGAGACTCTATCACATTTTCACTTCGTTCGATAATCAATCACATGAAAGATATTCATCACTGGGTTTGGTTTTTGGGGAGACACAATCAGGTGTCTATAGAAGCCCCCACTTTGACTGAGTTTGGAGAAACGCATGTTTCGAAAACGAAAGTTAAAGTAGCGATAGGGATGGAGAATGATTTAGAACGTTCTGTGATCCTCAATCATTCTCATAACGCCGATACCTGTGAACTAGTGTTAGTTAAACAGATAAAAAAAAGTTAAGAAACACGTATCTTGCACCGTCTAGTACACGTCTCAGGGGTAACTATTCTTGTTTGACGACCTCCACAAGCAAGGGGACATCGCCTGAAGACTGCTCTGCTTGTAGCTGCCTTCAATTTCCGCTGTGACAGTCCTCCACATCTTAGGGAACACCATCGAAGATTGCTCCGCTTGTAGCAATCTTCTGTCGTTTTGTGACCATCTTCCACATCCTAGGGAACACGATCGAAGAAAAATCCTTTTGTAGCCATCTCCCGATTTTTGACAATTCTTCACATCCTAGGGAACATTGTTGAAGATAGCTCCACTTGTAGCCATCTTCAGTTGTTTGTGACAACTCTCCACATCCTAGGGAACGTCGTCGAAGACTATTCTGCTTGTAACGATCTTCAGTTTTATTGTGACAATCTTCCACATCCTAGGGAACATCGTCTATCATTGCTACTACATTATGAGCTATTTTCTTGAATCATGGTGACAACCTTCACAATCAGAGCGAATATCGTCGAAGACCGCCTCATCACGAACCGTTCTTCTCAAATCTAGGTGACAACTTCCACAATCTTAACGAAAGCTATCGAAGATCGCCCATCTTGTGCTATCTTCTCAAATCTAGGTGATAACTTCCACAATCTTAGCGAAAGCTATCGAAGATCGCTCATCTCGTGCTATCTTCTCAAACCAAATGACAACCCCAACAATCTTAGTGAAAGCTATCGAAGATCGCTCATCTCGTGCTATCTTGTCAAACCAAATGACAACCCCCACAATCTTAGCGAAAGCCGTTGAAAATCGCCTATCTCGTGCCATCTTCTCAAATTAAGTGACAACTTCCTTAATCTTAGCGAAAGCCGTCGAAGATCGTCCATCTCGTGCCATCTTCTCGAATCAAATGATAACCTCCACAATCTTAGCGAAAGCCATCGAAGATCGCCCATCTCGTGCCATCTTCTCAAATCAAATGATAACCTCCACAATCTTAGCGAAAACCATTGAAGATCGCCCATGTCGTGCCATCTTCTCAAATCAAATGATAACCTCCTCAATCATAGCGAAAGCTATCGAAGACCGCTTCATCTTGAAACGTCTTTCTCAAATCCAAGCGAGAGACCCTTTAATCTTGGAGCCTCTTGTTGAAGGCTTCTTCATCTTAAGTCTTCAAATCTTCTTGTCCTTACTCTTAGGAGTAATTGACTTTTCTAGCTTTGGGAAATATTTTAAGAACCATATCTAAGATTCTTAAAGTCTTAAAATTGATTTGTAGAAATCTTCCATCCTTGAAATTCTTTGTGATTATAATCAAACAGTATTCAAATGTTCCAAATCTTGTTCAATCAATTTTTTCAATTGGTAATTTGATCGTCATCAGGCCGATCATCAATAAAATATAATCGAGTCGATTACTAATCAAATATCTATCAATTGCTCAAATTCTTATCAAAAGGCTCGAATGGATTAGTCACGAACCAACAAATCTAAGTCGTGAGACCATCAAAGACTGACGCGGGCGAATCAGAGCCATCACGCAGGGACAGGTTTATCGCGCAGCGACAAGTCTATCGCGTCGAGACAGGTTTGTCACGATACGTCATAGTGTATTGCGTTGGGTCAGGGTGCATCATGCTGCGTTGTGCTTGAATCCATGTCAGAGCTTTTTTTTCCTGCTCGTTCATTTGCGCTTAATCAAATTGCCTCTTAGTGTACCTGCAGCTATATTTTTGGACTATAGGACTTTGCTCATGTTTTTAATTATCTTAGGGTTGACCTAAGGCTTAGTGCTATTCAACTCATTGTGTGACTCGAGTTAATGTGTTTTGACACATACGACTCAACATGACTTAAAGTGAAAGACTCTACTCGACACGACATGACTCGTGTGTGCATTGTATTGTGATGTGCTTGACTCAAAATGCAAAAAAGCAAAAATTTTACGTCATTTTTGTGGAGGGTACCGACTTTCTCCCGAAAAAGAAAGACGTGAAAGGAAGAAGTGAAGGGTATTTGATGGTGCATGTCGAATGAGCTCGATCCAATGTATGCTTTAACGTTGTCTCTCATGGTGCAAGGATTATAACATCCTAGACTATCTCAATTGTTGACTCAATGATGAAAGTATTGAAAGGAATGGTGTCCTTCGAACAAGTGTACTATTCCGTTAGCGGGTTCAGAATTATTAGAAAGCTAATATATTCAGTAAGGTCAAGTGATCGGAATGCCTGGGTGGAGGCCGCTTCCGATCAGTAATATTAATGGATAATTAATGTTACAGCTTAATCTTGACTGAACCCTTCGGGTCACACCCAAGCATTCAACAAACCGAAACGACGAATTAATTCGGAAGGAATTAATGAGTCGACCGAGTAATATTTATTTAGACGTCGGAAATTCGAGCTTAGAGCGTCGAAACCGAGCGTCGGAAGTCGAGTCGAAAAATAGTGAAAGACGAGACGAGAAATAGTAATAAATCAACAAAAGACCAAAATACCCCTAGCATCGGAATGCCCAAGCAAACCGAGTGCTAAGGGCGTATAGCCTAGCATGGTGGCTAGCATGCGCACCAAGCCGAGCCTAGGCTGGCTGGTGCGTGCAAGCGCACTCATGCTAGCATCGCAAGGCTAGGCGCTGCCTAGTGCGTGCTAGCATGCTAGGCGCAGCCTTGTGCGCGCAATGGCTAGCAAGCCATGCCGCAACAAGCTGCTGGAGCTAGCACGCTAGACGCGCCAGCTCGCCACAGCTAGCAGCAGCATGGCTAGGCCATTGCTTGCTGCCTAGCAGCGCTGGCCAAGGCACAAGGCCAGCAGCAGCAGCCCGCACAAGCATGCTGGGCGTGCTGGCCAGCAGCGGCTGGCAGCCCGCATGCGAGTGCTGGGCTTGCTGGGCGTGGCTGCCACGGACAGCAGCACATGGCAGCCCACCTTGGGAAGGATGCTTGAGTAAGAGTTGGAAAAGGCATCACAATTAGTGAAAACCTTTGAACTCAATATAATTACTCGGGTTTTGTTGGTCGGGTCTTGCTAACCCCAAGACATTGGACCTAGTCGGTTTTGTTGGTGCGGGTGGACTTCGTTGGAGGTCTCCGTGCGAGCGGGACTTGAAGCTTTCAAGTAAGAGCTCATTTGGAGCGAAGCACGCGTCAAAGGTAATTAGCTTATCTTAATCTTGTGATTAATTTAATTATGTTTATGGTTTTATTTATTGCGAGTGCGGTCTTGGTTTTGGGTTTGTTTCCGCGGTGAGTCGGACTCACCAAAACCCAACAAGTATTTAGGTAACTTAGGCACGGAAGCTAAGTACTTCTTACTTTGTGATGCAATGATGATTATGATGATGAGTGATTTTGATGTGACAAGGCATGCTCCAACGTTGTGTTTGAGATTTCATGACGAAGGGTTCCTAAGAGAAGGATTATTTGGTCATGTATCTGTGATGTGTGTGAAAGTGACACTAAATTTCGGCCGCAAAGGCTAAGTGTATGGAAAAATATTTTGAAAAGAGTCAAATAATGGTGACTCTTAGGCTAGGTAGGCTAATGATGTAGGGATCAAACCCCTAAGTCTAGCTCTAAATGGATAGGGATGAGCATTGGAGATCCCTTGATATGATCATGTGTGAATGTGAATGTAAATGCATTTTTATTACGGTCGCACATCAATGTGAGGTTGCCTACTTATCCGTTAGGAATTAGGCTGAACGTAGCTCGAGCCGAACCTCGCACAAGTGTGTGTATACCTCAAAGAGGTCTTTTGAAGGGTTGTAATGGGGTTAGGCTAAAGGTTGAAGAAGAAGGGGATAAAGGCTCAAGACCCTAGATAAACCCCCAAGGTGTGCAACCTTGCATTTGAATCTTTATATTTGTAAGCTTGAGGTTTCTCACTTTTGAACTCTCTTTCTTTTGTTTATTTTTTTGCTCTCTTTCTTTTTGCTTTTGCATTGTTTGATAAGTG
The DNA here is from genome assembly GCF_948465745.1 of Chenopodium album. Lineage (NCBI taxonomy): Eukaryota > Viridiplantae > Streptophyta > Magnoliopsida > Caryophyllales > Amaranthaceae > Chenopodium > Chenopodium album. The sequence goes on from NC_137843.1 coordinate 50,150,131, forward strand.
TGGGCAATCCCGATCATGCGATCTATCACTCACTTGGCATTCATGTTTCTCAGGCACAGTACCGAACACTCGATAAGAGACGCAATCTGAGACATGTTCATATCAAAGACATGTTTATGTCAAAGCCATTGGAACACTTGCCCTTTTGTACACTTTTATTGCTATTTTAGTCTTTTGAATTTTTTGTAAAATCACTCAAGCTTTTATCTATAAATTGTATAAGTTGCCCACCATCCCATCCCACGGTTGGGTAGATCTAGGTTGAAAAAATGAAGGACTATCGTTAGACGAGGCTCAAAGTGGTTTCTCAAGAAAGTATACCTTGTGCTTAGTCAAGTGGTTTTTTTTTTATTTTTTATTTTATTTAACGCAATGCAATGCAATGATCATATGCAAGGAAAAGAAATGCCCATTTTATTTAAAAAGTGAAGGGTAAAAATCAAACTCTAAGAAATCTAAGGAGGATGAAGGGTGCCTATGCTAGACTTATTGGGGAAGGATTTGAAAAAAGAAGAAGAAAGCATGAAATCTTGGTGAGAAGCTTGCCTTGTGTGTTTAGTTCATCAGTAGCCCCTTTTTTTGGTTTGTCAATCACATGACTCAAACTCGCACTACTACATTTTTTATCAAATGCGACGGCTGAAGTAGAGCTAATGCAACAGCCAGATGCAATACCGTGGCAATAGTCAAATCTAATGCAACGGATACATACTAGCTTTGGCAATAGCATCCTCTAATACAACGGATACACCATAATGTAACTAGGCGTTGCATTAGGGTTAAGAGCCATTGGGTTAGGGTGGTCTAATGCAACGACCAGCCAAAATATGAAAATTTTATACAGGCGCGTTAATTTCCCTCTTATATTTTCCCCTAAATTTTATAACCCTTTATTTTTTTTTGAAACCCTAAATAATTCAACCTTGTGTTTGAATGTCCTCATTCCTCTACCCTCTTATTCTTTTTCCTTGCAGTTACAATGCAACCATAAATCTGGTTTAAATCCTCTGAAACGACTTAACCCCCAATAGTCGAGAAAAGAGAAATTCACCGAGAAAACAGATCGAAGATCGGGCATCGAAAACTACATCAAGGGAATTCTTGAAGATGATATCATGGTTGTTACAATTTTTGGGGAAGTTATATGAAGAACCCGGGCTTGAAAAACGAATCAGGCTTTGGATTTGGTTCTGGGTTTGCGTTCGAGTGCAAATCTCAAGCCTAGATTTGAGATTATGACCAAAGATTTCCAAAAGGTTGAGAGTTTTCTCGAGTCTAGCCATGGAGGATTTGAGTTTAAAAGCTTCTAGAATAGCTTCATTAGCAACAAGAACATTAAAAAATTAGGGTTCTTCTTGTTCTTTGAATTGTCTGGATTTTGAAGATTATTCTTATTTTTTCGTTATCTCTCTCACCCCCAATAATAAAGCGTACTCTAATCTCCATTGAAGAAATTTCTAAGTTCCTCTTCAATTGAAATGGCTCCTAGTTAAGATGTTCATTCAACCTTTCATAATTATAATTTTTTTATTTATTTTGTTTAAACTGCATGTCGTGATGTTGTTTCTTACCTGGTATTTCCCTCTGCTGCTACCCTGCTATTTCATCCCTTCTTGTCTTTGTGTTATTATTGCTGCTGACTACTTGCTATCGCACTATTGTGTGCTTGTTGTACTTGTTCGAAATGTTGAGAGATGATGATGTTCATAAAGTAAATCGAATTACTCGTATTAATCAAGTGAATATTGTTTCTTATTATGTGACTAATTAATTGAATCTTAAGTTACAATGTGATTAAAATCAGGAATAATGTCTAATGATAAGTGTAATTATGATTAAAGAACATCAAAAATAGTGTAATGTGTGTAGTGAAGATTAATGTAGGAGTTTATGATGAGGAGAAGGTGAAGAAGGCATTTAAGTTTCCTGTGAAACATGGGAAGGAATTAGACTAGGAGGATGATGATGTGAGGAGGTTGAATTTGTTGAATACATTGCCTTTGGTTTTGTCGTATTCTGATTGGTGGAAGCACGAGCTTTCGAGTTTGGAGGCTGAGAAGTATAGGGTTGGGGTTATACATGAGTTTTTGAGCTTGATATTGGAGAAGAAGGATTCTATTCATCATATAGTTGAGTTTAAGGAGGAGTTTAGTCTTACTAAGCATACTTATTAGATGCTTAAGAAGCAGCCTAGGACGTTTTTTTTAGCTGGTACTGAGACGAATTGGGTTGTTTTCTTGAAGGATGGGTATGATGAGAATGAGAATTTGGTTCAGAAAGATCCTCAGGTTGTTTTTAATGAGAGGTTATATATGTTTGCTCAAATACAGCATCCTGATGAATTGTGTCACGACAGTATCAGTGAATGATGGTCACGAAAATATGCTTGATGTAGCAAGAAAGATGGGGTAATTAGATGCTTTTAGATAATTTTGGTTGGTAATATCCTTGTGTTATGCATTTGTATACTTCATGATCATTACTACTGTCTTAGAAAGGTCTGATGAAAATTTAGTTACAAACATTGATCTTTGGCCTGTAATTTTTTGACATAAAATAGATTTAATGTTGTTAGTCTAAGTGTTAGTATCTCTGTATTGTTTCAACTCAATCCTCAAAGATGGGTTCTTTAATCTCTAATTTTCTGCTTGTTTCTAAACTTGCTGTCTAATATAATTTTTTTGAACTGTCCAATATGTGTATGCAATTGCTTTGTATAACATATTAACATTGTGTAAGGAACACTTGATTTTAGATGATCTTTATATTTGACAGCTCAATAGATCGAGTTAGTATTTAGACAGAATTTTCCATCTATCACTAGTTTCTTTAGGTCATATTTCAGATGAATTATTATGTGTATCATAAATCATTGGTCTATAAGATCATCTTCAATTAACTGATTACAGTTCTCGTCTTCAACCTCGACTGCTGGTTTGCTTGCCTTTTCGACTTGTTCCTGCTTCTCTGCCCAACACTCGTACTGCTCCTGCCAGTGCTAGATGACATCAATCCACTCTGACTACTCTTTTTCATAGACTTAAATGCAAGTGAATTTTACTCTATTACATGGGTTTAGATTAGAAGAGATGCAAATAAGGTTGCACATGCTCATGCTCATGTGCCTCCTTGGGAGTTGGGTAGTAATATTTAGTTTGCTAATTTTCCTGTTTCTATTAGCTCTGTACTGTTGAATGATTTGCTTTCTTTAAGTAATGATATTTGAGCTGCCCCTTTACGGTTTTAATAAAAAAAATAAAAAAAGTTGATTTTGATGTATAGAGATTTACATTGATTAATTTGGAGTTGGTTCAATGGTATCGGAGTATTGAACCATAGGAGTTGATTTTAAGGTAGCTGTCCTCTCCAAATGTCTAGAAGGAAGCTGGTTGAACGATCTGTACTACCATTGTTCATTAGTTAGCTAAAGATACTGTCAACTGTATTGCTGGTTACTTTTGTAGGAAAAATACATGTCCAAATTTAGCTATAAAACTCTATCGTTGTAGTTAATAAGTTTTGCCTAAGCCAGACCTATGATGGACAAACTGGTCACTTTTAACGCATAACTATATTTCTAGTGCATCAGTGCTTTACTTGGTACATCTATTTTATTTCCAGCTTTAAACTAAGAACTGATGCTTATAAGCATCTGTTGTGTGTATTCTTCTAGTTTATACTCGGTACAAAGCATTACTCTTCAAAGTTCAAACATTTTTTTTGAGTAATCTATACCGTGGATTATTTTAGTGTATGTATTTCATTGCAGGCTGAGTAACAGTATCATAGTTTTCTGTTTGATGTTTACCAGCACTGCTCCAACCCTGGTGGAGTGACAAGGCCGATACTTTTGGTGACTGCTTATGTAGATAAGATTCTTCTCAAGAAGCCAATTCACGTTGATGCGGAAAACTAGTAAAGTTATCAGAAATATTTCTTTAGTGATGTTCTTCCTCTGTCCCCTTTTGTTTGCCTTTTATAGGTTTTGTTATTTTAGTTATGGGTGGATGGACTTGATGAGATAGAAAATTGTTGAGATCATCTGTAAATCAAGGCAAACAAAACGGGATTGGGGGAGGGGGGAGTTGAGGGGAGTAGCATATAGTAAGATTCGATGCACTGATCTTTTATGTTAGCAGGTTTGTCTTCTCCTTCTAATGATATTATGTGTACCTCTTCTCCTTCTAGGACGGGCTCGACGGGAAAGGCCATCATAAATGATCTTTTACGACGGGTTTACGACGGGGATTTCCCATCGTTAATGAACTCAATTCTAGTATTGTGTTTCAATTTCAGGGGAAAAAAACAAACATCATGTTCCTTTCTTTTTTTTTTTTTGTTAGTGCTCAATTCTTCTATAATCTCATTTTGATTTATTTGTCTGTTTTGTTTATCAGGAGATTTCGATCAATTGGATATGTGTAAACAGTGCTAGAGGTGGATACTGAAGCTGAAGAAGATACTTCCTGAATTGTTCTGAATTACTTTACTTGAGAAATTGGAGAAGCATGAGAAAAAAATGATAATGCGGTCACAAAATTGCTGAAAATATTATTTGGGGGACAAAATGATTTAGTTTTAACTTTTATTTGTTTTTTCTTAGTTTAACTAGTGATAATTTAATTTTGTAATTTTCCTTATAGATAACAATGTACAAACAATGTACAAACTTTTAATTTATATTAATAAAATTCTTTTTTTTTTTTTTGTCTGAAAATTCTGATTTTAACCTGTGTGACAATAAGTTTAGAGAATCATTGCGTTAGGGTATATGGACCATGGCATTAGGTATAGGTAACATACCTAATGCCACGACAATAATGTTGTTATTGCATCAGGTATTGATCTAACGCAACGGATCATTGATGTCGTGGCATTAGGTGCCATATGCCGTTGCATTAGACCTACTGCAACGCCAGCAGATGCCACGGTACATGGCTATTGCATTAGGTCTAATGCCACAGATTTTGACACCTAATGCAATGAATTTGGGGGTTGTAATAGGTCAAAAATGTAGTAGTGTCGATTCAACATGCATAGATGGAGAAAGACCATGGAAGACTGAGGGGAATGATACGTATGGAGAAATCATGTAGAGAGTGGAAAGATGATGTAAATGGAGAGATGTGGAAAAATTAGGAATAGAGTGGACCTCCAACTCAAATGACGGAAAGGACAACTCATGCATGAACCTAAGACATGGTCATGGTAAGAAAGGAGTACGTACAAAGTGTGTGAATACTTGTGAGTGTAAGTGATATGTTCAAGACTCGTGGCATGACCATGTGACTAGACTATGTGACTAGACTCAAACAAAGACTAAGTTAAGACTTCACGTATGTGCACTAAACTAGACAGGTTGTAGTATTTTAGTCATAACTTTTGATCTGTGACTCCGAACTGGACGAAACCAACGCCAAATGAAAGGTAAAACTCGGGGCTATAGATCCATAGCTTATACGACACGTAATTCTTTCTAGAACTTAGGGAATAAAAATCCGGGTTGACTCAAAGGAACTATGACTCGATTTTAGACATATTTATTAGTGCAAATTAATTAATCAATTAATTAAGAAAAGTCCTTTAGTCCTTGGTTAGTTTGTTTAAGCATATTCATAATCACAAGTCAAACCAAACAATTAGTTTAATCACATGTAAGTATGCACAAGCAAGTAATGCACAAGTAACCAAGTAAGCACAATATGATGCAATGAGTTTGCAACCTAACCATGGCTCTAGTTCTCTAAAGTTCAAGGATAAGGGTTAGTCAAGGAAGGTCTATGGTTATGAGTCCGGATGCATCGCGCGAAAGCCTTACCTTTGGAAGGGTTGGCGCGTAAGGATGGGACCCCGCAAGATAAACTTGCTTCCATGGTTTGGTGAATTCACAAACTCAGATGTACCCGTCATTGCAATGAGCGTTCGATTGGGTAGATGGAGTGCGAATTCCTAGAGGGTTATAGCCATATGTAGAACACATATGGGTTCAGAAAAGTTAGAAAACTCAATCAGGAAGTAAAATCGAGCAAACAGTACTAGAACTGGTCAAAGCAAGAAGGTAGATTTCTGGCTCGGTATTGGAAGAACTTAGCGCGAGACAACAGGGACCACAACACGATGACCCTGTCGCCACGCGACATTGCCGTCGCACAGCGACAATGCCATCGCACTGCGACGGACACTATTTTCTAAGCGCCAGTTCCTACATGTCTCAGTAGCTTTCTATTCTTAGAATTTTTCAGTTTTTCGTAGCGTTATTTCGATTCTAGTTGTGAAAGATATTTCTCAAATTTCCTACGTGTAAAAAATCCTATGTTTTTGACGCATTACGGATGGTCTATCCAATGCGGACCTTTTTTATGCTTATGCCAATAATGTCAATCAAAATTACGCACATAAATACTTAGAACGTTTCGAGTCTCATCCACTTATTCTAAATCATTGCCAAAATAAATTTTAGGAATTAAAATAGAAATCCTCCCCAATGAAGTCGTTAAAAAAAATGTAGGTAATCTTTCAAGCATCCCACACTTGAGCCCCACTGTGATCATATACTTAAGTATGGTGACGTCCAAAGGGAAGGAACCTAGAGCAAAAGAGTCGCCAACAAGTTTTAGGAACTTGTAAACCGTTCACAAGGTGAAGGTTACACCCCTTCACGATCTATGAGATCACTAACTCCATAGTGGTCTGGAACCATGACTGGATATTCGGGGATGAAGGTACAAATCCAACCTTAAAGAGATTGAACCTGCCCTAAATATAGGCCTCTACTTTATTCTTCTCATATTCATGTGCACTTTCTGACTAACATACAATCAATAGGTTAACCCTAAACCTGTTTAATCTATGTTGGTTGAATATTAATGCACAAACAAAACAATTATTGGCGATCACTTGAATTAAAATCACATTAGCCTAAACAAAATTGTTAATTATCTTATTAAGTGTGATTACAAATACAAATTCTCTTTAATCCTACAAGAGAGGGTGTGATCAAGCAATAACAATAATATCAAGCAACATAACAATATTAATTGACACAACAAATCATCATCACAATAACAATCTCAATAAAGCATAATATTAGCAAGATCCTAGGCATGATACTAACAAGATTAATAACAAATCCTAGCATGTCACTAAACAATAAAGATCAAAGCTTTAGCCTAAAATGATGCTAACACGATAAAAGAAATAGGAAGTAACCTAAGCATGATACTAGAAAGCAATAAAAGCATCCTAACATGATACTAGAAATCAATATAATAAAAGGAACATGATTTCTATATAAAAAAGAATAATTAAGAAGTAATCTAATTACTTACTTTGATGACTCGTATCTCTTTCTATCAAAACAATACACACGTTAGTAACTTCAATGAAAATATTAAATCAAATAACTTTTTAAATAATTGATATAGGGATTTGGGACCAATCCCTTAAAAATTATCTACCTTTCACGTCTAGGGCAAAAGCAACTTTGAGCTTGGCTAGGTGTGTCTAAAACTCGTGAATGCGCTATTGTGTTTGTGAAAAGGCTAGGCTTAGAAAAAGGGAGAAAGAATAACCTTTTGCTCAAGAGAGAAGAATAGTATTAGACGACTGTTGATGATCTATCTTGTTGATGATCAATCTTGTTGATGATTGTTGGTAATTTGAAAACGGGGAATAAAGACCCTATTTATAAGAAAAAATAGTCCGGAAACGATCAGAAAAAAGACCGAATCCAATCTGGAATAAAACTACTTCTGTCGCGGCCCGACAAGTTCCCGCGCGGCACGACAGCTTTGTCGTTGCGCGACAACGTCTAGCGCGACGCGACAGCTTTGTCGTTTCGCGATGGTTCATGCGTTTTCTAATATCCGTACAGAGTCCTTAATCTAATTAAATTAGACTAATTAACGTCCGTACTTATATTTTAAAATCAGATTTAATTCTCTTTAAAACACTTGTTTTATTCCAAATAAAGTTCTTTATGTTCTAAAAAATATAATTATTAATCCTAATTCCATTAGAATTCAAAATAACCTTCTAGATTATTCTAGAAAATTAAATTCAATCTTAATGACTTTAGGAATAATAATTAATGGGTCCTCCACTAGATAATTGGACCGCATATAAAACTTGTTTCGAGCCCAACTTAGTAATTTGGCCATAACTTCCTCATTATTCATCGGAATTGGGCTTATAATATATCGTTGGAAAGCTCTTTTCGAGCCCAACCCAACTACACCATTATTGGACCCTTATTATGGAATAAACTAAATTGGACTGCACATTTCATAAATAGAGTACATTTTAGAAAATAGAAAGAAGTATTTTTATTAAAACAACCGCATCACGAGACTCTATCACATTTTCACTTCGTTCGATGATCAATGACGTGAAAGGTATTTATCAGTGGGTTTGGTTTTTAGGGAGATACAATCAGGTGTCTACACCTATGATTTGAACTTTGTGAGTTATTCATGTTAGAGAAATGTTTGTTTATAATCAAGCATTCTTGACTCATGGTTTAGACAACCATGCCATTCAAATAAACTCATAACTATTGCTCTTTACTTTGAATGTGAGTCTTTCCGTGTGTAAACGGATTATTTGTTGATTATGGAACATAATAATAAGCATTATTTATTCCAGCCTTAGTCTTTAAAAGGTCTTTAAACAAAGCATACGACCTTACAACTGATGTAGCTCTTCTTAATTCATTCTAAGCTTGTAAGTCAATAACGTAACTTAACTTCAATAGTTTGAGGTCACTTTCAAAGTGGAACACTCAAGTAGTATCTGATACTTGTGAAGACAATAAGATTCTAAGTTAACTTTAATAACATGAACTCTTTAGTAGAAATGGAATCTTATTCCTTTTATTTGTTCCTTGTTTCCTATATTTCTTATCATACTTCATCTCATAATCTTTAAGAACCATTTCTTTAAGTGTATTTGACTTTTATACTTTGTTAGGCATAATTAAGCATCTAGTGCGCCGTATAACAAAGTTCCATCTTTTTCTTTAATTTGTACTAGAACTAATACATCAATGAGTTGTACTCACTAGTATATAAAGAGAAAAGATATGTTGGTTGTCAAGCATTGACAATTTGAGTTTTCAACTCAATACTTCATGTTTATCAAAACTATCTACTATTTTGAATACATTATGTCCAACCGTTCTTTCGGACTTATAAAAGTCATTTATGAAAATTATATTTTAGAAATGTCTTTCCTTTCTTTGAGAACTATTATCAATGATTTCCTTTACCAATCATGAAAACAATATAGTTTGATTTGGAATTCTACAAATATAAGTGCAAAGTATAACCATTTATCAAGAAAATAACATAATAAGTTTGAAATTTAAGAACATTCATGCAAACTTTCAATCTTATTAAGCGTCTTATCCACGCATTAAATTTGTCCCCATTTGGCGAGAATAAGGCGATTTCAAGATTCAAAGAATCAATGAGTAGCTAAGCATGCTTTGGCTTGTCTTAACACTCAATATTCTAAGGTAAGAAACTCTTTGCTAATGGCTCCAAGCCATTCTTGGTTAGATAAATTGTCGCATCTAATGCTCTCTCAACAACTTATCCACTTTGCCACGACATGTTAGGACTCCATCACTCATATCGTTGAGTATAACCAAAACCAACCTGTATGCGATGTCTTGCTTTGGCAAACCCATCAACATACCTTACGTATCCTAGGGGAAAATAGTGATGCCTCGCTTTGGCGTAGCCCATCACTACTCTGAATAGGTCGATAAGTGTTGTTTTGGAATGACAAGTTTTACTCAATATTTTAGGGACCTAGGGTTTCTATGTTGGTTGATTTAACTTAAATTAATCATCACAACAATCGAAATCCTAGACATGCATCTAACATATTTTTCATATATATAGGCATAAATATATATCGAAAACATGAGTAAATGATGCATTTGGCAACTAGCATGACCCCTTAAGTATTCAAGTCTTCAAGGGTCTTGAATTGCAACTTCATGGCTTCGTCTTCCAAGAACCTCTGTATTCAAGACATAACCAAAACAATGCAAGTACTAGTATCTACGATTAGGACTAATCCAAATATTAAGGTATAAAAATACTCAACGGTTCGCGTACCGTATTTAGATTTACAAAAATACATGACGGAACGCAATCCGTATTTTCTATCCTAATCGGGCCCCACTAGTTGCCATTTTTATAAAACCTGTGGGAGAATATACATTCCATTCATCCATTCACTATATGTGAATGGCCCATGCATTTTACAACGATAAACAAGTGACAATGCACAAACACGCGTAAACTAGTAACTAATTTAGGTTGTTAATCAAATTAACGCGCCTAATTAAAACTAGTCAAAGTTGTTTAATCGATTATGTAAATTAGCGCAATTAAAATTGAAGCTCCTACTAAATTATGCATCCATCTTAATTAATCCAATTAAATAAGCCGATAAACCCAAATTTTGCCAAAATAAATTTTGCAAATGCCGCTCGAAAACTGAGGCCTAGCCACAAAAATTTTAATTAAAATTAATTATCATAATTAAAATAAATAAAACGACCAAAATCGCAAAATTAGCATAGCCTTAAAACCCGGGGCTAAAGTGCCAAGTGTGGGGTTGTGCGCATCGTGCCATAAGCACGCAACACACCCCACATGCACTCCCCGCAACAGCACTAAGCGCTGCACGCACACACTGCCCGCACTAAGGCAGCAACATGCCTGCACAGCCGCACAGCCCCAGCACGCTACTGCCTGGCTGGTGCTGCTGTGCTGCTACTGCTGCGCACCAAACCACGCTTCTTGTGTGTGGCGCGCACCAACCCTTGGCAGCCACATGTGGATTACTTAGCAGCTCGGCTGGCCGAGGGTGGTGTGGCCTTGGTTTGAGTGCCACACTATCGGGATTTAATTCCGATATTTGTGTGACTTTATTAATTAATTCTAAATTAATTTTAGAATTAATTTAATGAGAAAAATGAAAATTATAACAAGTCCAACTTAAAGAAATTCATCCAAGTGCACAAAACCAAAATTATTCCCAAGAAATATTCTTTAATAAAATTGGTTTAACTTGATGCAATAAATAAATAACGTTATTCTCACTATTAATTTAATTAATTTAAATTAATCATGAGGTTTGACCAAAATTAAGGGAGGTTGGAATTATGAACATAAAAATTCAAATAAAGATTCCAACTTTAACTTGTGAATCCTTGAAAAATTATATCTTTCAATATGAAGATAAATGAAATTTCTATCACGAGATTGAAACTTTATGATTCCAATCAACTTAACACATGATTAAATCAAAAGTTCAACAAAAATTCATGGAATTTAGTAACTCAAATTTCCAACCACTTAAACAATTAAAGATTGGATCTTTAGTACTTAAAAGCCTCAAAGAATAAATTTTTCATACTTAATGCAATGGATTTGCAATTATGTAAAAATTTATCCAATCTTTCAAGCACTAATTACTACAAAGTAACCACCCATAAAAAGGTCAAAAGTTGCATAAACATTAAGGAAAGAACCAATTACATAATCACCATAAATATGCCATTAAGATTCAAGGTTAAAAGATTTACAATTTTTCGTCAAAAACGAAAAACCCTCGAAAAAAGGCATTTCTGGTCAGATTTTGGCCTTTTTTACAGCCCTTAAAAGATTAAAACGTTTCCAGAACGCTGTTTCCACCCAAAATTCAGTATTTTTGGGCGAAAATCAGGTTTCGGGGCCAAAAATCAGTTTAAAACGGGTTTAAAATTAATAAAACCGAGCTACTAATCTAATTAGTAACATAAATCAGAAAAATAAAATCATAAAAACACCTTGAAAATTATTTGTTATAAAAATAAATGAGCAAGACTCTGATACCGCTGTTGGGTTTCGATGAGTCTGGCTCACCGCGGAAATAAAACCCGAGCCCAAGAACAAACTCACAATTAATATAACAAAAATTCATAAATACATAGAGAAAAGGCTAAATTACCCTTGTAGCGTGCTTCGCTCAACCGGATGGAGCTCTTACTTAAGAAAAGCCGAGCCTCACAAATGGCAAGAACCTCTAACGAAGTCCACCCACAACTCGACCCGACCGGTCTACCAGTTGGAGGTTAGCCAAGTCCGACCAAAAAGACTACCCTACTAATTAATGAGCCTATAGGTTTTCTCTCAAGTGGAGATGCCTAATTGAGCTCTTACTCAAGTGAACAATCCCAAGGTATGGCTTGGCTATTTATAAGGAGTGCTTCCTTGTGAATTACTCTCATCTTTTAATGTGGGACTTTTTCACAAAAAGATCCCACATGGAAAGAATGTTGAATTCAATTCCTAGTTAAATAAACCAAGGAATAACTAAGTAACAAGTGTCACATAGTTAAGTGAGGACCACTTTCTCACTTGCTCCCCAAGGCAACTCACATCCATTGTGAGTTAACCATGTGACACCCAACCATGAGCCCCAAGTTGGATTTGGTTGGGCCACAACCTTTCGGCCCGCGTCCATGACCCGTAACCCGGGTCCGTGGCCCTTGCCACATGGCGCCGCCAACGTGGCGCGTTGCCACTTGGTGACTGCCAATGTGGATGCCACATGGCACTGCCACATGGCGTGTTGCCACGCTTCCCTAGCATTTCGTGTGGCTATGGTTTTTACTTGTTACTTGAAGCATTCTCCCGTCTCGCCAATTCCTAAATTTTGGCTCGACTTATAAGATTCGGTTCTGATGCTCTAAGCTCGGAATCTGATGTCTTTGTTCACAGTACTTAAGTGACTCATTAATTCCTCTCTGATTAATTAGTCGTGTCGGATCGTTAGTTTCTTAGGTGTGAGCCGAAGGGTTCAGTCAAGATTATGCTGTAGTATTAATTATACATTAATATTACCGATCGAAAGTGGCCTCCACCTAGGCATTCCGATCACTTGAACTTACTGAATAAATAGCTTTTTAATAGCTCCGAACCCTCTATCGAAATAATACACTTGTTCGAAGGACACCATTCCTATCACCAAGATAGCGGCCTCCCCAACTGGCGGCAATGGGGAGCCCTCGAGGCAAAGATCTGGCTGGTGCCAAGGATAAAAGGTACTCGTAGAACCAAATCTGTGATAACAAAGTAGGTCTAAAGATCAGTAAAAGCTAACGCGCACGAGACATCAAACTCTAAGGCACAAAACAGAGTATACATGTATGATCCTCTAGAAGCTAGAAAGAGTGACCTTCTCCTCAAAGTTCCGGTGACGAAAAGCAGGTCGCAACCCAAGTAGGAAGTCAGCATAGGTCAAGCTGGCCCAATCGAAAGTCTCGACCAATCGAAGGTCGAGGAGGGTAGGAAGGTAGTAGAGTAGCACTCGACTACCCTTGTTAGGGGTGAAAGTCCCTGACAAAAGGATCAAAACAAATATGCGCACTCGCTGCTCCGGGGTGGTCGCATTATCCCCAAATGCCTCTGTTAGTAGGGACCGACGAATGGATCGACGACTCTACGGTAGCGACCCAACCTCAGCACGAGCCCAAACAACGATAGGGACCAGCAACTCATAAACCTCCGGTGAGGAAAGAGTCAGGTCTTGCCTAGTGGAACACTAGTCAACCAGAAATCCAATCCGGTAATGACAGAGAAGTCGAGGGGATTGATAGTCATCTCACCCCTAGGAAAGTGGAAAGTGTTGGTGGTGTCCCAAAAGAACTCCACCAGAACCCAGACCAAGTAACGGCTCGATTGCAAAGAAAAGAGCGCTAATGTGGTCTGTAAAAGAGGAGTCAAGCCGCATGACTCCCAAAGCGAGGACAACTCCACACTGTCGCGAAAGTAAAACTCGTACAGCTGCCCGATATCGCTGTTGCCTGAGCCATGGCAATAAACTTTGTCATCCACAATGGCGCACGGTATGCGCTCCGAAATGTGGACTATGGGCGCGAAATACAAAGTGCGCTCATCCCACTCAGGGAACTCACCAACACTGGTGGGAGTCCCCATGCCTACGTCGATAGGCTCGTCCTCTCGGTGAGCCCCACGGGAACGTGAGCCAGAACCACGACGTCGAGCCATACTAATTATGTTCAACACATAAGAATGGTAAAAATTAAGAGGTTCTATAGTATCTAGAGGTTGCCCAGCCGCATGATACTATGTTCGTCAAAAATAGAGTAGTAGTACTAAAACAGAGCATGATTTGAATTCAAGCAATAACAAGATTTTCGAGCAATCAAAAAGTTTCTTGCAATACTTTGACAATTATTGTGACAAATTAAGCACAAAAATCAAGAAAAAATATGTGGAACAAGCCGCATTTTGCTTACGAACTCAAGGTGTTCAACAATGGCAAATTGTTCGTTTCTTTACCAAATCAAGCCAAAAAAGTTTCAAAATACTCCTAAGGCAATATACTAACATATACAAGCAAATTCATGACAAGAAATTCAACAAACATGGAGAATTAAGCAAGAACATTTTCGGCTTTTTTCGAAAATTCGTAAACAAAACACGAGAGATTCTTCCAAACTAGGAGGAGTTCGGGAAAAACTTACGTAGATCGGCAAACTAGAGACGAAGAGCTTTGATTTGCAAAATATTTGACCGAATTTGGTTGAGAAACAACCAAGAACGAGTGATTCGATGTTTTCGCCGATTTTCGAACAGAAATGAAGAGTAAACGGCGAAATGAGGAAGAAAGGCTTAAATCCGGAAAAACACGACTCTGTCGCGACATGATAGAATTATCGTGCCGCAATAGCGTTGTCGTATTGCGACAAATGCAACGCGCCGATATAATGCATGACAGCACGCGTTGATCCTCCTTTCTTCAGCGATGCAATTCTTAGGTCTAATAAACAGCCTATGTGGACCTTCTACAGCCTTTCGGGTTCCTTGGTGCGCCATTTAGCCCCTATAAACAGTTGACATGATTAGCAATCAGCTCGATTACAATCACAATTGGTGATCAGCTCGATTACAATCACAATTGGTGATCGGCTCGACGACGATCATCTCACTTGACTTAAGCGCTTAAGCATTGGTTCATCACAAGCACCAAGGTATTGGTTCATGTAGACACCTAAAAATGTCTTCCTGAAACTAAACCCGATGATGAACAACCTTTCACCGCCATTATTGATCAGGTTGAGTATTTAATCTTGGAGTGCTTAAATCCATTTCAATCCCAATACATTTCATAAACCATCCCAATTCCTAGCTCATTTTGCTAAACCAAAACTTACTTTCCACTTTTCATATGCACATCAAAAATACCGAGCTAAACTGATTTTATGGCCCTATAATTTTGATCCAATTATTATTTGGTTGGATAGTCCTTGAAATAAGCTATCCAACGATATGTCATAAGCCCATTTTCGATTTAAAATGAAGAAGATATGAGCAAAATACTAAACTCGGCCCAAAACCGATACCTTTCACTAAAACAGCCATATCTTATAATATAAAAAGATTTTGACCTGATTATGATTGGGTTGGAAAGTAGACTTGATAAGGTTTCCAATGATATATTATATGCCTAATTCTGAGTTACGGATCAAAAGTTATCATAGTTTTAAAAACGCATAAAAAAATTGGAATTACTGTGCAACAGCTAAAATTTCGCGCCACGGTGCATGCCAACATGGCATAGTGCCTTGTACCATGACACGGTACTCTTCACCGTGTCACGGTGCTTTTGCGTGTATTCTCCGCTTTTTTTTTCTCACACGCTTATGAATCTAGACGTATTTTTAGGCAAATTATACACTGTGCCACGATGGACAATACCATGTCACGGTGCCAAATACGGTGTCATGGTGCCCAATTAGGGTTTTTCTAGCAACTCTTATCTCTTCTAGGGTTCCGTGTATTCCCCTGTTCGTTTCCTCTATAAATATAAACCTAATTTCTGCAGTTTGGGGGCACAAAAAATCATTCTCTTTCTCCCTACACCAAAAATCATTCTCTTCTCTCTCTTTAGCCTAATACTAGCCTTCCCTATTTTCTCATAATACTTCCCTTAAACACTCCAAGGAGTCCATGCTTGAGCCGAGGCTCCGACCTTAAACCAAGGCGTGAAAGGTAGAATTAACTGAGGGTTTAGACCAAATTAACTCTACTATTTAATTTAATTTCAATTTGATTTATATTTTTATTGAAGTTACTAACAATTTATTAATAATGTAGAAATTTAAACAAGCGCGCGAAATGTGAGTAATTCATTAATTTAATTACTTATTTTATTTTAATATTGCCAGTATCATAATTTGGGTTATTATTATAATTTGATTTGACTAACGATATTATTGTTAAATTACTTCCAGTATTATTGTTTATTCTATTATATTTTTATGATCACCATGTTGCATATTAAAGGGAATATTTAATTGAAAATCACGCCTAATAAGATAATTTGGACAACCGGTTTGGTTTCATTTTTTATCTTGTTGTTTAATCAAGTGATCTCTAATATTTTAGAATTATATGTTGCATTAATATTCAACCAATTTAGCATAATAATAGTTTGGAGCAAATTGAATCTTTGTTTGTATGCCTTTGAGATCGCAGGAAACACTTTTCACTATAAGAATCGAGTAGAGGCCAATACGGGCGAATGTGACTTTATGACTCACTTCGTACCATCATCCCCGATCTTCCTTTTGTGGTTCCGAACCATATGAAGTTAGTATTGTCATGGATTATGAATGGGGTGTAACCTTCACAGGTCAATCGTTGTTGCCTTTCATTGTCCTTTTATCGTGATTGACTTTTATGATCCGTGAACGGTTTACATGTTCCTTAAAAACTTGTTGGCGGCTCCCTAATCGTTGTCCCTAATCGTATATGTCAATTTCCACTTCCTAGGAGTGCCAAACATATTCACACATGCTTAACGTAGGTGCACTTCGAGCGACGCCTACAGTTCACAAGCAAGCACAAGCGCCAAAGTACTAGCTTGTCATATCTACAAAAGCGTCGAGGTACTGGCACAGCAAGATTTACACAAAAGCATTAGCACAACACGCAATCAAGCATCAGCAAACTAAGGATCCCAAGGCAACGAGGTCTTTGACGACTTTCACTAGGGTGTAAAATTGTCAATCAAATGATCGAGTCATGGCACAGACGAGATTTTGGAGATAGCTACAAGCATTCGTCTTCGACGATGCCCCAAACCACAAAGGAGATTGTCTACAGCGGCGAAGCAATGCCGTGGCGAAGCACGGCCACAACGATAAAATAAAGCGGCGAGGCACTGCCGTGGGGAGGTACAGCCAAAACACTAAAGATGACGAGATACGATCACCTTTAACGATGTTCTCGAGGTAATGTGGAGGATTGTCGCATCAAGTGAAGATAGCGAGGCATTGTTACCTTCAGATGGCGTTCACGAGGCACTATGAACGTCGTCACAACAAAATGCGGCGACAAAATCGGTTACTTGGGAGACATGTACTCGACGGTGCAAGATACGCGTTTCTAACTCTTTTATCTGTTAACTAAAGCTAATTCACAGGTATTGGCATCACAAGAATAATTTAGGATCGCATAACGTTCGGAATCATTCTCTATCCCTATCGCTACTTTGACTTTTGTTTTTGAAACTTATGTTTCTCCAAACTCAGTCAAAGTAGGAGCTTCTATAGACATTTGATTGTGTCTCCCCAAAAACCAAACCCAGTGAGGAATACTTTTCACGTCATTGATTATCGAACTAGGTGAAATGTGAAGGGTTCTCGTGAATCCCCCTATTTTTATAATGCTTTCTGTTTTCGAAAATCTTTCTTTTCGTAACCTATTTATGAAAAACGTCAAGTATAGTTTAGTTTGTTCCATGATATGGGTCAAATAATTGTGTAGTTGGATGGAGCTTGAAAAAATCTTTCCAACGATATATTATAAGCCCAATTCTGAGTCATAACGAGGAAGTTATGGCCCAAATACTAAACTAGGCCCAAACCGGATTTTAAGTACGGCCCAATGATCAAGTGGAGGGTCCGTTAATTAATTATTATTCCTAGTCATTAGGAATTACTTTAATCTCTAGAATAATATAGAAGGTTTTTTTAAGTTCTAAGGAGAATAGGATTAATAATTTTATTTTTATTTGATTTTAAAAAGATAAACGATTTTATTTGGAATAAAACAAATGTTTTACAAGATTAAATCTGATTTTAATTAAAGATAAGTATGGACTCTAATTAACCCGATTATATTGGAAAACAGATTTCGTACGGAAATTTATCAAGCAGCAGCATCGTGCTGCAACAAGCCCATCGCTGAACGACAGAGTTGTCGCGTCGCGACAAGCCATGTCGCATCGCGATAGAACTAGTTTAACTCCGATTGAAATTCTAACTCTTTTCTATTGTTTATGGTCGTTTTCCCTATAAATAAGGTCGATATTTCCCATTTTTAGTCATCAACAATCATTAATAGATTCTCTTCTCTCTCGAATCTAAAGCTTATTCTTTTTTTCTCTCCCTTTCTAAGCCTAGCCTTTTCAAAAACACCATACGTCCTTCACGAGACTTAGACACACCTAGCAAAGATCGAAGTTGTGTTCGCCCTAGACGTTAAAGGTTGATAATTTCTGAGAAGTTGGTCCCAAATCCCTATTTCAATTATTTAAATTAATTGTTTGATTTAATATTTTTATTGAAGTTAGTAACGTGTGTATTGTTTTGATAGAAATAGATACGGGCAACAAAGTAAGTAATTTTATTGCTCTATTTCTTTAGAAAGCATGTTTAGATTATTTTGATTCCTAATATCATGTTAGGATGTTATTTATTGCTTTCTAATATCATGATTAAGTTGCTTCCTAATTCTTCTATAATGTTAGCGTCATGTTAGAGCTAAAGCTTTGATCTTTAATGCTACGTGACATGCTAGGATTTGTTATTAATCTTGTTACTATTATGTCTAGGATCTTGTTATTAATATTATGCTTTGATGAAATTGAGGTTATTATGATGATGATGATTTATTATGTTATTATTGTTATTGCTTGATAACGTCCTCTATTGCAGGTTTAAAGGGAATTTGTGCTTGATAAGATAATTAATAATTTATTTAGGCTAATATAATTTTAATTCAAGTGATCACAAATAATGGATTTATTTGTGTAATAATATTCAACCAACATAGATTAAACAGGTTTAGGGTTAATATATTAATTGTATGTTGATCGAAAATCGCACAGAAATATGAGAAGAACAAAGTAGAGGCCTATTTAGGACATGTTCAATCTCTATTAGGATGGATTTGTACCTTCATCCCTGAATATCCAGTCATGGTTCAAGACTACTATAGAGTTGACGATCTCTATGATCATGAAGGGGTGTAACCTTCACCCTGTGAATGGTTTACAAGTTCCTAAAACTTTTTGGCGACTCTTTTGGTCTAACTCCCTTTCCTTTGGACGTCACCATGCTTAATCGCATGATCACAGTGGGGTTCAAGTGTAGATTGCTTGAAATATTCCCTACACTAAGGGAAGGATTATCTGGTTATGTATTTGTGACGTGTGTGAATGTGACACTAAAGTTAGGCTGCAAAGGCTAAGGGAGTGGAAAACTATATTAAGACGAGCCAAATGATGGTGACTCTTATCCTGGGTAGGCTAATGAAGTAGGGATCAAGCCTTCAAGTCTAGCTCATTTTGATAGGGATGAACACTGTAGATCCCTTGATATGATCGTGATGTGAGTATGTGAACAATATGAGTGAATACAATTTTATTACGGCCGCACCCCAATGTGAGCACTAGTGGAAAAAGCGCTATCCATAACAGGCAGCGGGAGTTACGTATGTGACCGTTACGGATAGCAAAGTTATTTGTAACAGGCAGTTGAAATGCCCATTACGAATAACTACTTATTTGTAATGGACAGTTAAAACGCCCGTTACAAATGACTACTTATTTGTAATGCCCGTTACGAATAACTACTTATTTGTAACGACCAGTTAAAACTCCTGTTAAAATAAGTAGTTATTTGTAACGGACACTTTTGGTGCTTGTTACAAATAATGTCTTAATAAGGAAAAATATTAAGGGTATTTGTAACAAGCACCTAGGTGCTAGCTAGCTATAAATACCCCTATTCTTTTTTCATTCACCAATCATATTATCAATTACAATTAACATATACCAAACATTGGTTTCCTGCCATAAATTTTAGTAAATAATGAATCACAGTAGCATCTAAAAGCAGCAGTATCAGTAGCAACCAAGAGCAGCATTATTATCAGTAGCAAAATAGCACCAACCAAAAGCTGGAAGCAGCAACCAAGAGGACCAACAGCAGCAGCAGCAGCAGCAGCAGCAACCAAGAGGACCAACATCAGCATTTAAGAGCAGCATCAGACATTATAAAAGTTGAAGTACTTCTTTCATTTTCTATTTTCCTGCATGTTAGTTCAAGACACAGATCTTGATATATAAAATGTCATTACTAAAGAACTCATGAGACAAACACCCAAATAGAAATCAAGAGACGTATATAAAGCAATTAACACAACTAGAATAATCACTATATAAGTCCAGCATAATTCACATGCACAAACTGAAATTTCAATCACTCTACATTCCTAAAAATTAATATTTAATTCAAAAAATAAATCATTTCAAAAATCTCATATCATAGAACCACTCCCTCCTACTAAATAAGTGACTCCTAACATTCACTAACATGGCTATCTTTTTTAAAAGTAATTGTACCACATAAAATAAAATTATCCAATGATCCTTATTATATCATGCATCGAATGAAAATGACACAAGAAATTAATATCAACACAAATAAGCCAACATAGCAAAATTAAAAAGCATACTAGCCAGTCCACCACTCACCTGATCAGCTCCACCACGAAGAACAATGGAGGCTGTAAGAAGGACATCCACTGAAAATATTTAACCTCTCATGTCCAACTTGCTTCTCCTCAAATATCTCACATGTTCCAAGAACCTTTTCAATGTCCAAGATAATGGCACCAATCAAGATAATCACACCTCCTCAATTATATTGTTAACTGATATTTAATCAGTTCCATCAGTTGCAGCAGCAATATGGTTGTAGATCTTCCTCAACAACACGGCTAGCACATATATCTCTATCTGCAAAGTACTACATATAAGGAGAATTCAACATGGCTGTGAGCTAATATTAAAATCAAACTGTGAAGCATTCAATTACAATATCACTCAAAATGTATGCATACCAACTAAGACAAAGACAAAATATGAAGTGCTAGATATAGAAAATGGAAACAACAAAGTAGTAAGATTCAACCTCAACTAGGCAAATTCAGCCTCAACTAATGAATGAATCAGGAAAATATAATTTTACAAAAAGAATTAACATATGCATATATTTAGCAAATATATATGGTAATCAAACCCATTAACCAAAAAAATTTAATAAAATACTTCATACAGTAGTTTAAAGTTGATAAGATTCACAATATACTCCCCTGCTTCACACTAATTGCAACACTAACACTTGAGCACATAGTTTGAAGAAACTTGCGTGAGTAATAGATTTTGTTACTATAATTAAGTAAAAGTTGTTATTGTGGGGCAATTATATCATATAAATTAGTGGAGGGGTAATATTATATGATATGAGAGAGGGTGGCTTCTTAAAATAATTTTACAGAACTTCCTATAAATTAGTGGAGCATACAAGGGGAGAACAGTTTTCGAGTCATGGGGGAGTATTTATGCTATCAACATTCATACTCAATCTAACTCACAGGTATTACTATGTTGATACACAAAATGAATCAGCAAATTTGCAATTACATCAAGCAAGATGATGTACCTTGACAAGATTCAGGGAGCATAGGTATGTCAACCCAATCATATGACTTAACATGTAAGGTGCCATATACAAGCTTGTTTAACGGTCATTTGCATCCTTCTCAAGACCCAAATTTGCAGGGTTTAAGTCATCTAAAAGACCATTCAATTAAAGTTAGCACCACCAAATAATGACTGATCAACATAACATTCAAACAGAAACA
This sequence comes from Chenopodium album, assembly GCF_948465745.1. Taxonomy (NCBI): domain Eukaryota; kingdom Viridiplantae; phylum Streptophyta; class Magnoliopsida; order Caryophyllales; family Amaranthaceae; genus Chenopodium; species Chenopodium album. The sequence goes on from NC_137843.1 coordinate 50,172,153, forward strand.
ATCTAAATTTAACTCCTTTATGTACACCAGTCCACTGTGTCTACTGTTCAAGGGAGTATAAGTCCACAATTCAGACAACATTTAAAATAGGTATGAAATATAGTCCACTACACTCTAGAAAGAATATGAAGTAGGATGAAAGCTAAACCAATATTTAAAATGATTAATATAACACCCCCTCCCCCCTCTTAATCAATACTTATTTCTTTCCATTAAGTTCCTTTTACTGTTTTTACTTCCATCTTCACCCAGCAGAAAAAAGAAAACAAGTAGCATCACAACTTTAGGCAACTAACCTTTCTGATTGGCATAAAAAAAATATACGCAAATACTAAATAAGTTGATTTCACCATAAAAATCCAGAATTGAATCATAATGAACTCCAAAACTTTAAAAAAGTGTACATTACTTAAAGATCACATAAATAAGAAACTATTTAATCAATTTAAAGGCATATCTTAAGAAAAAAAACAACAAATATTGGTAGATGATTTTTATGGGTAAGAAGATAAAGATGCATGTAAATTAGATAGTTACAGAGTCAACAAGCTTACAGAGACAAATACAGTTAAGGTTCCAAGGTGGATTATTTGAACTATTGAGCATAGATATTCAAAAGAATTCAACTTTGATGATTCGTTGCAGACTTTAGTTTATATAACCCTTTAATTTCACACTAAAATTAACCAACTTAAAACATTAAGATTGATTATACAATTTCATAATAATTGAACAAAGAGCTAAATGAAACACTAAACAAACAGAGACCCAGAAGATTACCATGCCTTCATTATTGAAAAATTGAAAACCACGAAAGATTAAACCATAAAAACATGCAGTGACTATATGAACAAAAACTAACAGCCCAGATTAGCGTTTAGTAGTAATTAAAGAAAATAAAACCAAATTAATATGAAGTTAACAATTTGCAAAAGCAATTAAAAAACAAACAAATACAGGTGAATTTCATACTGAAAATTAGATTCATTTGAAGAAAAAGATAAGAGACTTAATATTACTTAAGAATCACTACCTTAATGCAAAAACCCTAAGTTCGGCCATTGTTTTCACTCTCCAACACAGCACCTACAACAATAAACAACAATCAATTTATAATACAACAGATTTATAGGCGAAAAATAAAGAAAAATTAATCATTTCATCTATTACGATTGTGCCTTTCAGTCCGAGCACAGCAAAAACTGTAGCAATACAATGCAATTATAAATACTAGGTTACTGAACTCTAATTTTTTTTCCCCTCAAATTTTAATATTCACAGCAGTTATAATCCCAACAATATGGTTTCAATTAAGAACAATTATTGCTAAAAATTAAAATTCAAGAGTATGCAAATGAAATTGATGGAAAATCAGAAAATTACCTGCAGAAAAGGTAGGGAGGCAAAAAAGTCGATAATGAAAGTAGATTTGAAGTATTTTATCGCGATGATCCACGGATCCTTAACGAATTCTCGCTTTCCAAAAGGTACATTCAAATCTTTCTCTTGAAAACTTCGTGGAGTTTGGCATAGAAGACCCTAGAACCTCCGCTGCTTCATCTTCTTCTTCAGAAACGTACATTGGAGAGCGGCGATTTAGCTTCAAAACTTAGGGGTTAGCTGAACAAGGGATAATTAAGCGGTGAAATTGGGGTGAAAATGAAGGGAGGTTCAACAATGGCGGGAGGAGAGAGAAGATGGAGGTAAGGACAGTGAAGTGAGACCAAATTCACCATTGTAGGAAGCAGATCTATGAGGAGGAAGAGAGAGAGAGAGAGGGGGTGTGACTTACGGCTGCAAGGAGGTGAAAAGGAACTTAGGGTTTTTTTAACATCTATAGGAGTAACTTATTTGTATCGGGTAAATGGTGCCTGTTATAAACACCAAATTATTTGTATCGGGCAACTGGTGCCCGTTACAAATAATATACTTCCTCCGTGTTTTTTTAAGTGACACACTTTTCTTAAACGGCCGTTTTTTTTTTAAGTGACACACTTTCTCTTTTAGAAATTCCTTACATTTTAATAATATATCTTCATCCCACTATCTCTTAGTTTATCATTTCTCATTCCTTTTATGGTCCCCACTTCCTCTCACATTCTTTTACTTTATCATTTCTCACTCCTTCAACCTACCCCACTAACATCTTATTTTATTAAAGGCTAAAATCTCCTAAAACTACGTGTCGGTCAAAGTGTGTTACTTAAAAAAACACGGAGGGAGTACTTTTTTGTAACGGGCATTATTTTGCCCGTTATGAATATTATTTTCTGTACCACTATGCAGCTTTATTTTAACGGACCGTTATTTTTCCTGTTACAAATAGGTTTTTTGTAACTAGCAAATTAATGCCTGTTACAAATAGGGTGTTACAAATCAGATTTTTCCACTAGTGGAAGTTGCTTACGTATCCATTAGGAATCAGGCCGAACGTAGCTCTAACCGAACCTCGCACAAGTGTATGTATACCTCAAAAAGGTCTTTTTAAGGGTTGTAACTGAAAGGAATGTTGTCCTTCGAACAAGTGTATTATTCCGATAGAAGGTTCGGAATTATTAGAAAGCTAATTATTCAGTGAGGTCAAGTGATCGAAATGTCTGGGTAGAGGCCGCTTCTGATCAGTAACATTATGTATAATTAATATTACAGCTTAATCTTAACTGAACCCTTCGTGTCACACCCAAGCATCTAACGAACCAAAGCGACGAATTAATTCGGAACAAATTAATGAGTCGACCGAGTAATTAATATTTAGACGTCGGAAATTCGAGCTTAGAGCGTCGAAACCGAGCGTCAGAAGTCAAGTCGAAAATGATAAAAGACGAGACGAGAAAATTACTAATAAATCAACAAAATGACTAAAATACCTCTAGCATCGGAATGCCCGAGTGCTAGGGGCATATGGCCTAGCAAGAACACCAAGCCGAGCCTAGGCTAGCTGGTGCGTGCTAGCGCGCCTTGGCTAGCTAGGCTGGCCAGCAGCCCGCACATATGTGCGTGGCGTGCTAGCAGCCTCGGCCAGCAGCCCGCACAAATGTGCGAGGCATGCTAGCAGGCCACGGCCAGCAGCCCGCACATTGGTGCGTGGCTTGCTGGCAGTAAGCCTCGGCCAAGCAGCCCGCACATATGTGCGTGGCCTGCTGGGCCGTAGGGGTGACAACGGCTGGCAGCCTACCTTGGGTGCCTTGGTGCCCATGTGTGGGGCTGCCACGTGGCGCAAACTAATTTGGTGTTTGGTGTTGTGTTGGCTGGCTATGGGAGAGGGAGTGGGGAGCAAGTTTGGTCCCCCCTTCTCCAAATGGTCCTCACTTAACCTCTCTTGTGATCATGCCACTTGTTGATTTATTAGTAGATTGATTATTAATTTTATTTTTGATTTAAAATAAAATGGAAAAATCAAATCTCCCACATTGATGGGTGAGCTTTTCTCACTCTTGATTTTCCCTACAAATAGGTATTGGGAAAATTGCTTGAGTAAGTGTTGAAAAAGGCATCACCATTGTGAAAACTTTTGAACACAATTAATTACTCGGGTTTTAAGGTCGGGCTTAGCTAACTCCTAAGCATTGGACCATTTTCGGTACTCGGGTTGCGGGTGGACTTCGTTGGAGGTCCTCGTGTGAGCGGGGCTAAGAGCTTTCGAAGTAAGAGCTCAGTTAGTGAGCGAAGCATGCGACAAAGGTATTAATCTCTTTCTTAATCTTATTGTTTAAGTTAGTTATGCTTTATGGTTATAATTATTGTGAGTGTGATCTTGGCTCGGGTTTCCTTCAGCGGTGGGTCGGACTCAACGAAACCCAACGACGGTATCGGAGCCTTGATTATTTATTTTTATAATCATATTTTTCAAGGTGTTTTTATGGCTTAATTTTTCTTGTTTTAAGTTGCTAATTAGATTAGTAGCTCGGTTTTATTATTTTTAAGCCCGTATTATAGCTGATTTCAGCCCCGAACCCAGATTTTCGCCCAAAAATAGTGAACTTTGGGTGGAAAAGGCATTATGGATATGGTTTTACCCTTTTAGAACTGTGTTTTTAGCTAAAAAACGACCAAAAATGCCTTTTTTGAGGGATTTTTCGTTTTGACGAACAATTTTAAGTCTTTCTAACCTTGAATCTTTATGGCATATTTATGGTGGTTATGTATTTAGTTCTTTCCTTAATTTATATGCAATTTTAAACCTTTTTAAGCATGGTTACTTGGTAGTAATTGGTGCTTGAAAGTTTGTTTTTATTTTTCACATAATTGCAAATTCATTGCATTAAGTGTGAAAAATTTGTTCTTTGTTGCTTCCAAGTACTAAAGATTCAATCTTTAAGGATTGAAACTTTGAGTTACTAAATTCCATGAATTTTTTGGTTGAACTTTTGATTTAATCATGTATAAGTTGATTGGAATCATAAAGTTTGAATCTTGTGATAGAAATTTCATTTATCTTCATATTGGAAGATATAATTTTTCAAGGATTCACAAGTGTTAAAGTTGGAATCTTTATGTTGAACTTTGTGTTCATATTTCCAACTCCCTTTTATTTTGTCAAAATCTCATGATTAATTTAAATTAATTAAATTAACAGTGAGTGATTGCCCTTTATTTATTTTTTATTGCACTAAGTTAAACCAATTTTATTACAGAATGGTTCTTGGAAATAATTTTGGTTAAGTGCACCTTAATGAAGTTTAATTTAAGTTGGACTTGTATTAATTTTTCATATTTTCTCATCAAGTTAGTTCTAAAATTAATTTAGAATTAGTTTCATGTCACGTAAAAAATCGGGTTGAAACCCGAAGTTATGGCACGCAAGCCGAGGGAAGTGCCTCACTTGGCTAGCCAGGCTGCATAGCAGCCCATATGTGGCTGCCAAGTGGGCTGCTCGAGCTTGGTGCGGCTGTATTGCGTGGCTGCTGCTTATGCGGCACCATGGCCCACCATGGAAACCAAGGCAGCAGCATGGCGCGGCAGCAGCTAGCTGCTATGCGAGCGCACCATGCATGCAGCCTTGAGGCTGGCCGTGGCTAGCCATAGGCCGGTGCATGCATTGAGCTTGGTGTGTGCTTGTGTGATGCTTGGTGCTTGGTGCTTGGTGCGAAGGGGCAAGCAGCCTTAGTGCCTTTGCCTATCACTAGGTAACTTGTAGCAAACGCTACTAGGCTCGGCCAAGCTAGTGCTACGTGGGGTGGTGGAGGCATATGCACCAAGTCGTATAGTCCGGGGTTGCTAGACGACCTTGGCTTGCATATGGCACGTACTTAGTGCGTGAGCCACTTGAATGCGGTTGGCTTCATGTTTGCTTACTTTGCCGTTTTAATTATTTTATTAATTTAATTTGGTTTTAATTATTTTAATAAATGTTGGAGGCTAGGCCTCGGTTTTTTTAGCGGTATTTGCAAAATTTAATTTTGGCAAATATTTGGGTTTACCGACTTAATTAATTGGATTAATTAAGATGGATGCGGAATTTAGTGGGAGCTTCAATTATAAATTGCGCTAAATTACATAATCTATTAATTAACTTTGACTAGTTTTAATTAGGCATGTTAATTGGATTAACGACCTAAATTAGTTACTAGTTTACGTGCGTTTTATGCATTGTTACTTGTTTTATCGTTGTAAAATGCATGGGCCATTCACAAATAGTGAATGGATGAATGGAATGTATATTCTCTCACAGGTTTTGTAAAATGGCAACTAGTGGGGCCCGATTAGGATAGAAAATACGGACTGCGATCCGTGATGTATTTTTATAAATCTAAATATGGTCTGCGAACTGTTAAGTATTTTTGTACCTTAATATTTAGATTAGTCCTAATCTAGATACTAGTATTTGCATAATTATGGTTATGTCTTGAAGACGGAGGTTCTTAGAAGACGAAGCCATGAAGTTGCAAAAGTCGTCCCTTGAAGACTTGAAGACTCAAGGGGTCATGCTAGTTGCCAAATGCATTTTTATTTATGTTTTTGATATATATCTATCTATGAATATTTATATATGAATTATATGTTAGATGCATGTTTAGGATTTTGAATGTTGTGATGATAAATTAAGTTCACTTAAATCAACCAACATAGAAACCTTAGGTCCCTAAAATATTGAGTGAAATTGTCATTCCAAACCAACACTTATCGACCTGTTGAAAGTAGTGATGGGCTACGCCAAAGCGAGGCATCACTAATACTCCCTAGGATACGTAAGGCATACTGAGTATGCAAGTTGGTTTTGGTTATACCCAACGATATGAGTGATGGAGTCCTAACATGTCGTGGAAAAGTGGATAAGTTGTTGAGAGAGCATTAGATGCGACGATTTATCCAACCAAGAGTGGCTTGGAGCCATTAGCAAAGCGTTGCTTACCTTAGGAGATTGAGTGTTAAGATAAGCCAAAGCATGCTTAACTACTCTTTGTTTCTTTGGATCTTGGAATTGACTTATTCTCACCAAAACGGGGACAATTTTAATGTGTGAATAAGACGTTTAAATAAGTTTGATTAAAATGCATGATTTCAATCTTATTTAAGTATTATGAATGGTTTTTCATTGTAAATTCTTTCAACTGTAGAATCATGTCTACCACTATCAACAACAATCTAATGTGCCCGGAACTTCCCAAAAAGTTACCATTTTGCTTGAATTTGGTGAACTTTAAGGAATGGGAAGAAAAACTCTGAAAGACCCTTCGAAATTGCTACCTAGAGCATATTCTGGATACACCCATCTCGAGTTTCTACTCTAAAGGGGTTATGAGCGATGAGGCTCATGACGAGTGGAGTTATGATTGCAAGAGAGTCTCGCGACTCATGGAAAACTCCATTCTGGAACAATGGAAGGGGATATTCTTCAACTATTTTCCAGATATGATCCTCAAAGCTCTAGAGGATGTAGTCAATTTGAGGGTCACGAAGAGCGTAAGAGGCAACTATGATGGTCTTGTGGAGGAGGTGACTAGGTCACTTTCTAACATGAGGATCAAGCCACCGCAAGATGGGTGTCTCACCAAAGAGAGGCAAGAAGTATGGGCTAGGGTCTATAGTGCAAGACTTAGACCCGGGATGCCACTTCAAGCCCATGTGCTTAAGATGACAAGGTTATTCACCCACATGGAGCTAATTGGAAAACCGGTGGAGGATGAACAAGCGGCTCATATGCTTCTGAGCTCACTCCACTCGGGCTATGTAGCATTAAAGATGCGACTTATTGCCAACGGAACAAACTACCCTTAGAGGAAGTTATCCAAGAGCTTCAGAAAACCTATTCTTGCAAGGGGGCTATGTTTGCTCTAAGGCCTAAGAAGAAGGAGTTCAAGAACAAAGCTAAGATGCGCTGCTTCTATTGTATTATGCAAGGACACTACAAGAGAGAATGTAACATGTATCTGGAAGATGAGGCAAGAGGAAAATAGCCTCAATCTCAGGTTTCATATTTACACTTGAATATAAGCAATTTTTAAGGTATTAGATACCGGAAAATTGACTCACTATGTACTCCTATTTCAGGAACAAAGTGAGCGGTGCTTTTTAAGTGGATATGAGTACTCAAGTCGAAGATGTAGATAATTTGTCCAAAGAAAGCTTATAGTCTCATGTTTTGTCTAGAATTAAAACATGTTTAGTTTTATCAACTATACTTTGATCTTTTGGCGTTGGACGTCATTTTGACTTTAATCACAAGACTTATGTTTTATGTCTTGCTTATATTTATGGAATGACACGTTTATGTGTGTTTAGACAAACATGTTTATAATGATACCAAAGCTAAGAGTCAATCATACTTGTGGCACTGTTGTCTTGGCCACATTAACATCAAACGCATCAAGAAACTTCTACAAGAAGGTGTTCTTGACTCTTTCGATTTGCAATCGTTTGAGAATTGTGAAGGATGTTTATTAAGCGAGATGATTAAGCAGCCATTCTCCAAGTTGGGAGAAAGGGCAGGAGACTTATTAGGTCTAATACACATCGATGTATGTGGACCAATGAGCTCCGCCATAAGGAATGGACGTCGATATTTTATCGCCTTCACAGACGACTATAGTAGATATGGTTATGACTACCTCATGTCGCACAAATCTAAATTGTTTGAAAAGTTCAAAGAATTTTAGAGTGAAGTTGAGAATCAGCTTGGCAAGAAAATCAAAGCCCTTCGATCGAATCGAGGTGGTGAATACTTGAGCCAAGAATTCGATGACCATCTGAAAGATAAGGGTATACTTTCAGAATTGACACCTCCAGGAACTCCACAACGGAACGGAGTATCTGAGAGGAGAAATCGAACCTTGTTACACATAGTACGATCTACAATGGGTCTTAGTGATCTTCCTATCTCTTTCTGGGAACACGCACTTCTAACTGCGGCACTAACACTAAACCGCGCTCCATCAAAAGCTGTAGAAAAGACTCCATACGAGTTATGGACGAGGAAACCTCTTAGGTTGTCTTTTTTAAGGATATGGGGATGCAAAGCATATGTCAAGAAATTGATTTCTAACAAACTTCTTCCCAAATCTGACAAGGTTTACTTTGTGGGCTACCCAAAAGAAACCAAAGGGTATTACTTCTACAACAAATCGGAGAACAAAGTTTTTGTTGCTCGCGATGGTTTCTTTTTGGAGAAGGAGCACCTTTCCAAAATGACAAGTGGGAGGAAAATCGAACTCGATGAAGTTCGAGAGGATGAGAAACAAAATTAGATTGACAGTCAAAGTGCTCAAACAGCATCTGTTGACGCTGGTCAAACCGGTCAAAATGTGCAAAGTCAAACCGATAATGCAAATGCTTAGTCCGTTACCCTACGTAGGTCTCAGAGGCCGAGATCTCAACCTGATAGATATCTTGGTATAGTATTAACCGAGAATCAGGACATCTTGATTATGGATGGATGAACCGACAACCTACAAGCAAGCAATGGCAAGCACAGACTCTACTAAATGGCAAGAGGCCATGAGATCTGAAATGGATTCCATGTTTGAAAATCAAGTCTTGGACTTGGTTGACTTACCCGAAGGTTACACACCTATCGAATGTAAGTGGATTTTCAAGTGGAAAACCAACAAAGATGGAAATTTATTCATTTACAAAGCTAGATTGGTAGCAAGTTCATGGTATTGATTACGATGAAACCTTTTCTCCAGTCGCAATGCTTAAATCCGTTCAGATCCTCCTAGCGATTGCTGCATATTACACCTATGAGATATGGCAGATGGACGTCAAAACCGCCTTCCTCAATGATATTTTTGAAGAAACTGGTATATGACACATCCTGAAGGTTTTGTCTAATAAGTGCTACGAGCTGTTACCAATCAGACCCAGGAGAGGCCCATTGGACTGCGGTCAAGAATATCCTAAAGTACCCGAAAAGGAACAAGGATAAATTCCTGGTGTATGGTGGTTCAAAGGAATTAGTTGTTGAAGGTTATACCGACGCGAGCTTCCAGACAGACAGAGACGATTTCAAATCGCAATCTGGATATGTGTTCTCTCTAAATGGAGGAGCGTTTAGTTGGAAGAGTGCCAAGCAGAGCACAACTGCAGATTCTACAACTAAAGTCGAATACTTGGCAGCTGCTGAAGCAGCTAAGGAGGCTGTTTGGATTTGTAAGTTCGTTGGTGAACTTGATGTTGTACCCTCAATCAAAGGTCCAATAGCCCTCTATTGTGACAACAATGGAGCTATTGCTCAGGCTAGAGAGCCAAGGGAACATCAGAAGGTCAAACATGTCAAGCAGTGGTTTCACATAATTCGAGAATGGAAATCAGAAGGTGAAATATGAATTTGTAAAGATGGAACGGATGACAATGTAGCCGATCCACTTACTAAACCTTTGCCTCAAGTGAAGCACAACAAGCACGTTGAGGCAATGGGAATCAGGCACGTTGGAGACTGGCTTTAATTTCCCTATTTAGTGTTCTAGTTAATTTTTGAACATTTAATGTAAGACACTAAGAAAAACAATTCAAGTTTTGGAGTAATTTAAATTTCATGCAATATTTTGGAGTAGTTTAATTGTGGTTTAGGATTAAATAATGAGTCCATTCGGTTATGAGAATATTCAAAATAGGATATCAAGACCAGTCTTGGTAAGGAAACACTTATAAAGTGAACATTGAATATTATAATCGAGAATTATCCCTAATCAAGGTCATTTATACAATGGGCAGTTAATGACCACTTGAGATTAGTGTGTAGTTTGATTTATAACACCGTTTCTTGTGCTACAAGGACATGATTATAATAAATCATTTTGCACGGGTATTGGTTTAGAACCAGACTGGATCGACCTATGAGAATACTTTAAGAGATTAAAAATCGTCATAAGTATACTTCTCTTTGTAGCTATCGGAACCTGTTTCCTCGACCATGAGTATTGTGAGTTCTCTTGTTTGAGTACTATTCTGCTTTGATGTTGTTAAACGTCTGCCGTAAAAGGGGATTATAACGACAACACTCGGGCGGCTAGGTCTTCTCAGTAAGAGAAGCTACATTACAAGATTGGGAATGTCCACCTACTGAAATAGGGAAGATGTCTTTGTTGTTTACAAGGCCTCTCGAAGAGCGAGATTGTAAAATGTATGCCCGTGCTCGGATGGATTTTTGAAATCATCTGTTTATTGACAGTCGGACTCGGGATCGAGAAACACTTCTGGAAATAATAAGGATGACGAATAAATCTTACCTTATAGTTCATGAAGAGACATTAAGTGACATAGGAAAAAGGCTATACATTATAAGCACACTTGTCCGGAAGGACAAGTGGGAGATTGAAAGGAATGGTGTCCTTCGAACAAGTGTATTATTCCGATAGAGGATTCGGAATTATTAGAAAGCTAATTATTCAGTGAGGTCAAGTGATCGGAATGCCTAGGTGGAGGCCGCTTCCGATTAGTAACATTAATGTATAATTAATATTACAGCTTAATCTTAACTGAACCCTTCGGGTCACACCCAAGCAACTAACGAACTAAAGCGACGAATTGATTCAGAAGAAATTAATGAGTCGACCGAGTAATTAATATTTAGACGTCGAAAATTCGAGCTTGGAGCGTCAAAATCGAGTGTCAGAAGTCGAGTCGAAAATGATAAAAGACGAGACGAGAAAATTACTAAAAAATCAACAAAATGACTAAAATACCCCTAGCATCGGAATACCCGAGTGTTAGGGGCATATGGCCTAGCAAGGTCGCTAGCAAGCACACCAAGCCGAGCCTAGGCTGGCTAGTGTGTGCTAGCGCGCCTTGGCTAGCTAGGCTGGCCAGCAGCCCGCACATATGTGCGTGGCATGCTAGCAGGGCCTTGGCCAGCAGCTCGCAGAAATGTGCGTGGCGTGCTAGCAGCCTCGGCCAGCAACCCGCACAAATGTGCGTTGCTTCCTAGCAGCAAGCCTGGCCAGCAGCCCGCACAAATGTGCGAGGCATGTTAGCAGGCCACGGCCAGTAGCCCGAACATTGGTGCGTGGCTTGCTGGCAGCAGGCCTCGGCCAAGCAGCCCGCACATATGTGCTTGGCCTGCTAGGCCGTAGGGGTGGCAACGGCTGGCAGCCCACCTTGGGTGCCTTGGTGCCCAAGTGTGGGGGATGCCACGTGGCACGAACTAATTGGGTATTTGGTGTTGTGTTGGCCGGCTATGGGAGAGGGAGTGGGGAGCAAGTTTGGTCCTCCCTTCTCCTAATGGTCCTCACCTAACCTCTCTTGTCAGCATGCCACTTGTTGATTTATTAGTAGCTTGATTATTAATTTTATTTTTGATTTAAAATAAAATAAAAAAAATCAAATCTCCCACATTGATGGGTGAGCTTTTCTCACTCTTGATTTTCCCTATAAATACCCGAGTTGGGGTATTGGGAAAATTGCTTGAGTAAGTGTTGAAAAAGGCATCACATTGTGAAAACCTTTGAACACAATTAATTACTTGGGTTTTAAGGTCAGACTTAGCTAACTCCTAAACGTTGGACCATTTTCGGTGCTTGGGTTGCGGGTGGACTTCGTTGGAGGTCCTCGTGTGAGTAGAGTTAAGAGCTTTTGAAGTAAGAGATCAAATAGTGAGTGAAGCACGCGACAAAGGTATTGATCTCTTTCTTAATCTTGTTGTTTAAGTTAATTATGCTTTATGGTTATAATTATTGTGAGTGTGAGCTTGGCTCGGGTTTCCTTCCGCGGTGGGTCGGACTCACCGAAACCCAACAGTAATGGGGTTTGGCTAAAGGTTGAAGAAGAAAGGATTAAAGCTCAAGACCCAATATATGCCCCTAAGGTGTGCAACCTTGCACTTGAGTCTTGGTACTTGTATGCTTGAGGTTCCGCACTTTGAACTCTTTTTCTTTATTATTATTATTATTATTATTATTATTATTATTATTATTATTATTATTATTATTATTATTATTATTATTATATCTCAAAAACAAAAGTCATACAACCTACAATAAATTAGTGGGAAGCCGAGATGCAATCTGGGCCCCCACTCCTCTAGCTATAGCAAAGCCTACCCTAGTGAAGATATGAGCTGCAGCACGAGCCCTAATGTCTTGCGTCGTCGAGAACCTCTGAATCCGCTTCAGCAACGCAACAACTTCCTTCTCTAATTCCCCTAGCGAAGAAAAGGAGAAGGGAATGAAACCATAGCCAATCGCCTGACAACGAGCTTCATACTTAACCCGCTTCCGATGAGCCGCATCAGCCACAACCCGTCCAGGAAAAAGTCAGATAGCCCCGTCTGTGTCAAAGGAGAAGACTCAGTGCAGTCGATACATAGATCACGACCACGATCCCATGAATAAAGTAACACATTATTATTATTATTATTATTATTATTATTATTATTATTATTATTATTATTATTATTATTCTCTTGTTTTCGCATTTGCATTTTATTTGGATAAGTGTGGGCAATCTCAATCATACGGTCTATCACTCACTTGGCATTCATGTTTCTTAGGCACGGTACCAAGCACTCGATAAGGGACGCAATTTGAGACATGTTCATATCAACGACACTGGAACACTTGCCCTTTTGCACACTTTTACTTTTTTGAACTTTTAAAACTTTCTTTGGTAAAAATCACTCAAGCTTTTGTACTTGGTTTTGAAAACTGCATCAGTTGCACACCATCCCATCCCAAGGTTAGGTAAATGTGGGTTGAAAGAATAAAAGGTATATCGTTAGACAAGACTCAAAGTGGTTTATCAAGAAATAATTATGTAATGAATGAAAAGGGTAAAGGTGACATGATGTGGCTATAAGGGGTGCCTCAAATCATTGGTATAACTTATGCTAAGTTCGGCGTCGAATTTGTTATTTTTTTAATGCAATGCAATGATCATATGCAAAGAAATGAATGCTGATTTTATTAAAAATGGAAAGGATAAAACAAACTCATGAAGTAAATCTAAGAAAAGGGTGGGGAATGCCTATATTAGACTTGTTGAGGAAGAGAAATAAAAAAATAAGAAAAGGAATCATTAAATCTTATCAATGAAGCCCGCCTCCTGCTTTGTGCTTTATCATAACTCGGTCTTCTTTCCACCTTGAGGGAATTAAATCTTATTTGCATTGATGAGATCTTGAATGAGGTTTTGAAACCTGTGATATTCATTTGTGGAATGACCGTTGCCTCAATGGTACTTGCAATAGTAGTTGGGATTCCATTCGGGTGTTCTCCTTTCAGGAGGAGGATCTTGTATTGGTCCAATGGGAGTGATGAGTCCCTTGAAATGGAGTCGAACAAAGGCAATATTGTAGCTCATCCCAATAGGGGTGAACTTTCTTTCTGGTTCCTTGGTCTTCAAAGTATCTTCGTCAAGAGCCCAGATTTCATCATCATTGATGTAGTTGCTATTATGATGGGAAGAAGAGGGAGAAGGATTGTCGCTCTTTCTGCTTTTTCCATCATTATTATTAATCTTGGCCTTCTTGTTGCTCGGAGGAACATGAAAGCAATTTGAATCAATGCCATCTTTAAGGGTGAAGCACTTTTCGGTGGTGTGACCTTGGCCTCTATGATATCTGCAATAGGAGATTGGATCCCTACTGGGAAGCCGTTTCTTAGGTACTGGATAGAAAGCTTCACTATAATTCATTCTTATCGATGTGTATTCATTAATGGTCCATTTTACCCATGACTTAGGAGCATTAAGTTTTTCCTTAAATCCTTGACGAGAAGAAGAAGAAGGAGGGCAATCGTTCTTTTCATTCTTCCGATCTTGACGATAAAAGTGTTGTTCGATGACCGTCATCCGACTCGCTAGGCCTTCCACCACACGCAAGAGCATAGTAACGACATCTCGAAGTTTATGAACGTCTTCATTTAAACTTGAAGAGTTTTCCTTTGCAATATCTAAGAAAACTTCTTCATATTCCTCGATCATGGTCACTTCGTTAAGGGAATTTATATAGACTTCTTTTATCATGGGTTCACCAACAGGTGTAATGAGGAGAGAATGATCAAAGAATATTTGATCTTCTGTGATAACTAGAACCTCAGAAGTTTTGTCATCATTGATCAAGTCTTGGATAGCATCTTTGAGTTTCCAACAATCCTCAGTATCGTGACCTCTTCCTTGGTGGTACTTGAAGTGTTTCTTAGGATCCCACTTAGGTGGTCTGTCCTCCGGAACTGGGTCTTTGATGGGTCCTATAGGCATGACCAGTCCTTTGTGGTGTAGTTTATCAAAAGCTGGCTCGTAGCTCATACCAAGAGGAGTAAACACACTTTTCGACCTTTGGATTCATTGCTTGGAATTGTTTGTAGCATGTACTTCATTAATGGAAGAGGAAGAAGAAGGATATTCGTTCTTCTTTCCTTTTACATTATTATTGTTAGCAGCTTTCATTAGGTCGTCTTCGATTTCGATGCCTATATAGTATGCCGCTTTGAAAGTGCTTAGAGGTTGATATTTCAAGTGCTTTTGGTATTTGTCTTGAAAATTTTTTATGATCATCCTCGCGGATCCTTCTCACTTGGAACTTCAATCAACCTAGCGGAATTTTCCTTCCATCTATTGTAGAATGTTGTGAAACCTTTATTTTCTTTTCGTTTAAGAAGTTCGAGTTCTATATGACCGGTTTCTATTTGAATATTAGCTTTGTATCTACCAATGAAAGCATGTGTAATTGAATCCCAAGTAGCTATTTTCTCTGTGCCCATAGAGAAGAACCATTGTTGACATACTGATTTAAGAGAAAGTGATGGGAAAAGCGAGGGGAAAACCCTCTTGTCAATTCCCTTGATCTCCATGATTGTTTTAAAAGCATTTAAATGGAAGTAAGGATTGTCAATTGACATGAACTAAGGGATGCCATTGGCAGAGAACTTTTGCGGAAGAAGTTCTTTATCCACTAAGACCCCTTTTGAGCTAATCCCATGGTACTTGTAGTCATTAGACATTTGACTCAAGATTTCTTCTATGCGTATGATGGTGTCGACTGTCACTTTCTTGCTAGGGTCATTGACTTGAGTAGCAATCCCTTTAAACATCTCAGCAAGTCCATTCACAGTTTCTTGAAGTTTCTCAAATTCTTTTAGACTGGCCATCATTCTAAACTTTCTTCTTCGTCGAGATCTATCAAAAAGTAGTTTTTAAACGAAGGTGTTATCCTTAAAACTCCCTTCTTTCCTTAACCAAGCACTGTGGAAAGGTAAACCATGGACACTCATTGTTAATTATTTGACTCAAACTCGATTCAACATGCATAGATGGGAAAAGATCATAGTGTATGAGGGGAATGATATGTATGGATAAAGCTTGTAAGATGAAGGTACGTGAATGTGAAAAGTGTTGTATGAAGGAAAGTGTGAGGTGTGTAATGATGTAAAGGAAAAGAGTGTATTTGTGGAAAGATATGGAAAAATCCGGGAATAGAATGGACCCTCAACTCAAATAACAGAAAGGTGACTCATGCATGGACCTAAGACATGGTCATGGTGTGAAAAAAAAGACATGTACATGGTGTGTGCAAAGACTTGTGAGTGAAAATGATATGTTCAAGACTCGTGTCATGACCATGTGACTAGACATGTGATTAGACTCGAGAAAAACACTAAGTTAAGACCTCATGTATATACACTAAACTTGACAGGCTATAGTATTTCAGTCATCACTTTTGATCTGTGACTCCAAATAAGACGAAATAAATGCCAAATGAAAGATAAAGTCAGGGGCTACAAATCCATAGGTAGCACAACACGTAAGTCTTTCTAAAACTCCGCATATGACCAAAACAAGTTGATGTTTGTGCAAGATGCGGGAATTAAAATCCGGGTTGACTCAGAGTAAAAAAGGAAGAACTACTACTTGATTTTAAACACATTTATAAGTCCAAATTAATTAATTAATTAAAAAGGCAAAGTCTTTTTAGTCATTATTTATTTGGTTAAGACTTTAATTACAAAAGAAATTTAACACAAACGGTTAGTTTAATCACAAGTAAGTATGCACAAGTAAGAGATGCATAAGCAGTCAAGTAGTCACAACATGATGCAATGAGTTTGCAACCTAACCATGGCTCTAGTTTTCTAAAGTTCAAGGATTATGGTAGTCAAAGAGGGTCCGTGGTTATAGTACAAATGCATCGCGCGGAAGCCATACCTTTGGAAGAGTTGACGTGTATGGATGGACCCCGCAAGTTAGACTTGCATCCATGGTTAGGTGAATTCACAAAGTCGGATGTACCCGTCGTTGCACGGAACGTTTGATTGGGTAGATGAAGCATGAACTCCTAAGGGCTAAAGCCATATGTAGAAAACATATGGGTTTCAAAAAAGAAGGAAAAACTCAATCACGAAGTAGAATCGGCAAAATAGTACTAGAATCGGTCAAAGCAAAAAGTCAGATTTCTGGCTCGATGTTGAAAGAACTTGACGCGAGAAAACAGGGTCCATCGCACAGCGATGACCCCATCGCGTCATGATGGGACCATCGCATGGCGATGGAAACTGTCGTCTTGCTACAGTTCCTACACTTTGTGGCAGCTTTATTTGTTCTCAGAATTTCCCATTATGGATGGTCTTTCTAATGCGGACCTTTTTATGCTTATGCCATACTGTTAATCAAGATTACGCAAATGAATATTTAGAACGTTTCAAGTCTAATCCACTCATTCTAAATTAATTTCCAAAATAAATTTTAGGAACTAAAATAGAAATCCTCCCTAGTGGGGTCGCTAAAAACTGTAGGGAATATTTCAAACATCAACTTTTGAGCCCCATTGTGATCATGCATTTCAGCATGGTGGCGTCCAAATGGAAAAAAGCTAGTGCAAAAGAGTCGCCAACAAGTTTTAAGAACTTATAAACCGCCCATGAGTGTGAAAGTTACACCCCATTCACGATCAGAGAGATCGACAACTCCATAGTGGTCTGGAAACTTGATTGGATATTCAGGGATGAAGGTACGAGTCTAACCTAAAAGAGCTTGAACCCGCTGTAAAAAGGCCTCTACTTTATTCTTATCAGACTCATGTGCGCTTTCTGATTGTGTCTCCCCAATAACCAAACCCAGTGATGAATCTCTTTCACGTCATTGATTATCAAACGAGGTGAAATGTTGATTATCGCACGAGGTGAAATGTGAAAGAGTCTCGTGATGCATCTGTTTTTAATAAAAAATATTTCTTTCTGTTTTCGAAAATATTTCTTTTCACACCTTATTTATGGAAAATGTCCAGTCCAATTTAGTTTGGTCCACGATATGGGTCCAATAATAGTGTAGTTGGATAGGGCTTGAAAAGAGTTTTCCAATGATATATTATAAGCCCAATTCCGATGAATAATGAGGAAGTTATGGCCAAAATATTAAATTGGGCCCAAAATGATTTTAAATGGCCTAATGATCAACTGGAGGGCCCATTAGTTATCATTACTAAATTTATTAGGATCGACTTTAATTTTCTAGAGTAATCTAGAAGGTTAGTTTAAATGCTAATGGAATTAGGATTAATAATTATACTTTCATATTATTTTAGAAAAGATAAAGACTTTAATTTGAAATAAAACAAGTGTTTTGAAAAGATAAAGCTGATTTTAATTAAGATGATTATGGAGTCTAATTACCAAATTATATTGGGGAAAAGGACTATGTATAGGATATTTATCCTGATCGCGCCATCGCGCTGCGATAAGGTCTGTCACGTTGCGATAGCCCTATCGCATCGTGATAAGGGTTTTTTTAATTTGAGTCAAATTCTGACTCTTTTCTAAATGTCTCGGATGTTTTTTCTATAAATAGGGGCGTTATTTTCCCGTTTTTAATCATCAACAATCAATCTAATTCAATTCTCTCTCTCTTTAAGCTAGAAGCTTGTTCTTTCACCCTCTTTCTAAGCCTTCCCCTTTTCAAATACAATACCGCATTCATGAGTTTTAGACGCCCCTAACCAAGCTCGAAGTTGCCTTCGTCCTAGACATGAAAGGTTGATAATTTCTGAGGTTTTGGTCCCAAATCTCCATTTTAATTACTTAAATTAATTGTTTGATTTAATATTTTATTGAAGTTACTAACGTGTGTATTATTTTCATAGAAAGAGATAAGAAGTAACAAAGTAAGTTGTTTTATTGCTCTATATCTTTAGAAGCATGTTTAAATTATTTTAATTCCTATTATCATGTTAGGATATTATTTATTTTAATTTTTAGTATCATGCTTAGGTTACTTTCTATTTTCTTCTATCATGTAAGTATCATGTTAGGGGTAAAGCTTTGATCTTTATTGATTAGTAACATGCTAGGGTTTGTTATTAATCATGTTGGTATTATGCCTAGGATCTTGCTATTATTATGCTTTATTGATATTATTATTATGATGATTTTTGTTATTATGT
Source organism: Chenopodium album (assembly GCF_948465745.1). Lineage (NCBI taxonomy): Eukaryota > Viridiplantae > Streptophyta > Magnoliopsida > Caryophyllales > Amaranthaceae > Chenopodium > Chenopodium album. Next base: position 50,190,958 of record NC_137843.1, read on the forward strand.
TGCTTGATATACTATCGTTATTGCTTGATCACGCCCTCTCTTGTAGGTTTAAAGGGAATTTGTACTTGAAATCACGCTTAATAAGATAATTAATTTAGGGTAATGTGATTTTAATTCAAGTGATCGCCAATAATAGTTTTGTTTGTGCATTAATATTCAATTGACATAGATTAAACAGGTTTAAGGTTAATATATTGATTGTATGTTAGTCAGAAAGCGCACATGAGTATGAGAAGAATAAAGTAGAGGTCTATTTAGGGAAGGTTCAATCTCTTTTAGGTTGGATTTGCACCTTCATCCCCGAATATCCAGTCATGGTTCCAGACCACTATGGAGTTAGCGATCTCATGGATCGTGAAGGGGTGTAACCTTCACCATGTGAACGGTTTATAAGTTCCTAAAACTTGTTGGCGACTATTTTGCTCTAGCTTCCTTCCCTTTGGACGCCACCATAATTAAGTGTATGATCACCATGGGGCTCAAGTGTGGGATGCTTGAAATATTTCCTACAGTTTTTTGGCAACTCTACTGTGGATGATTTCTATTTTAATTCCTAAAGTTTATTTTTGCAATAATTTAGAATGAGTGGATGAGACTTGAAAAGTTCTAAGTATTCATGTGCGTAATTTTGATTGACATTATTTGCAAAAGCATAAAAAGGTTCGCATTGGATATACCATCCGTAATGCGTCAAAAACATAGGCTTTTACACATAGGAAATTTAGGAAATATCTTTCACAACTAGAATCGAAAAAACGCTACAAAAACTGGAAAATTTTAAGAACAAAGAAAGCTGCTGAGGCATGTAGAAACCGGCGCTGAGAAAACAGTGCCCATCACAGCGCGATGGCTCTGTCGCGGCGCGATTGCAATATCACGGCGCGACAGGGCTATTGTCTCGCAATGGTCCCTACTGTCTCGCGCTAGTTATTCCAATGCCGAGCTAGAAATCTGCGTTCTTGCTTTGACCGGTTCTAGTACTGTTTGCTCGGTTTAACTTCCTGATTGAGTTTTTCCCTCTTTTCTGAACCCATATGTGTTCTACATATGGCCATAAACCTCTGGGAATTCACGCTCCATCTACCCAATCGAACGCTTATTGCAACGAAGGGTACATCCGAGTTTGTGAATTCACCAAACCATGGAAACAAGTTTAACTTGTGGGGTCCCATCCATACGCGCCAACTCTTCCAAAGGTAAGGCTTCCGCGCGATGCATCTGGAGTCATAACCATGGACCCTCTTTGACTAACCCTTACCCTTGAACTTTAGAGAACTAGAGCCATGGTTAGGTTGCAAACTCATTGCATCATATTGTGCTTACTTGACTACTTGTGCATTCTTGCTTGCGCATAATCTATATGTGTTTACACTAACCGTTTGTTTGACTTGTGTATAAATCGAAATAAACTAATTAATGACTATATAGAACTTTGCTGAATTAATTAATATGGTTAATTAAAGCCTTATAAATTGACTAAATCTAACTTAGTACGACTATAGGCTTGTCCTTTTAAGGTAGAATACTGGAAACAGGCCCAGACCGACGTTTAGTAATGACGCGAAGGTTTGACCTGTGGCGCAACACGAAAGTGTCCATCGCGACACGATAACATCATCGCGCCGCGATGGCCCTAGCGTATCACGACAGTTCCGTTGCTTCGGCGATGGTTCAGTTTTCTGCCTGAGTCCTCACGCCAAGTTTAATTAATCAATTTATTAATAATTAAAGCGTTATTTAGTCCTTATTTATGTCTAGGCATATAGTCCCATGGTCTTACACAAGTGTCAAAGCATGCCACTTTCACTCACATTTTTAAGCATACACTTTGTATATATGTTCACCATGACCATGTCTAGAGTGTCTTGTGTGCGCATGTTTTCCGTCATTTTTTTAGGGGGATAAGTCGGATATTAATCCTCCTAACATAACCATGTTGTTTGAACCCATACATGATTCCCAAAATTATTCACCCTATTTTTTATTTTTCTTTTAAAACCCAATAAGTCAAAGTCAATTCGAGTCAAGTCATTAAGTCAAAATAGTTTAATATTTACAGCACTTGGTCAAGAAAGGAAGGGCGACTATTCAAAGACAACACTTTCGTCCAAGTCTTACTTTTAAAAAACTGTTTCGACAAAGAAGAAAGGCTAAGAAGAAAATGGCAACCCAGGAAGATGTCAATGAGCTAAGACAGAACATGGCTAATTTAACCGAGATGTTCAAAACTCTTGCTCTGCAAGTCAATGACCCTGCGAAACAATAATAGGTTGAGCGAATGGAAGAGAGCTTGAGTAAAATATTCAATGACTTCAAGTTCCAAGGGATTAGCTCACAAGGGGTCTCTGTGGACAAGGAACTTCTTCCGCATAAGTTCAATGCCAACGACATCCCTAAGTTCAAGCCAACTGATAACCCTTACTTTCTCTTAAGAGCTTTTGAGACAATAATGAACATTAAGGGGATTGATAAGAAATCTTTCCATTCGTTGTTCTCATTATCTTTAGAAACCCTTTGTCAACAATGGTTTTTCTCCCTCGATAAGGAGAAAATCTCCTCTTGGGATTCTCTAACAAACGCTTTCATTGATAGATACAAATGCAACATTCAAGTTGAAACTGACCATAGAGAACTTGAGATGTTGAGGCAAAAAGAGAACGAAGGATTCACTTCCTTTTTCAATAAGTGGAGGGAAACTTCCGCTAAAATGGTAGAGGTTCCTACTGAAAAGGAATATGTGAGGTTGTTTATCAAGAACCTCCAAGAAATGTACTCAAAGCATCTAAAATACCAAAGCAACTTGAGTACTTTCAAGGCCATCTATGACATAGGAATTAATATTGAAGACGACCTTGCGAAACAAAAAGCTGCTAGCAACTCTAACAGTGGCTAGAAAGGAAAGAAGAACGACAATGCTTCTTCTACCAAAACCACCCACTCAAATAATGTTAGCACTTTTAATTTAAACGAGGTCCTAGCCATGAACAATCAAGGACAAAAGAAGCCATTTAGGAGAAACTTCACACCTATTGGCATGAGTTATGACACAGCATTCGACCGTCTTCATGCTAAAGGTCTCATAACTCCTATTGGACCATTCAGAGATCCACCAGTCGAAAAAAGGATGGCTAGTTGGAACCCCAACGCAAATTACAAGTACCATCAAAGCAGGGGCCATTTCACTGAGAACTGTTGGAAGTTGAAAGAAGCTATTCAAGATTTAATTGATAGCAATAAACTCCCATTGCCTCTTGCAAGTAAGAATCCAAGTATCAATAGTGCTCCACTTTCAGACTCCTTGGCGATTTCTGATGAGGAAGGCCATGCTGCTACATCACTCCTCATTAAACCGATTGAAGAAACTCATGCTATCGAAGAGATCAGGAAACCTTTTTCGATGCCATGAGCAATTTTCCCGCAGGAGAACAACTGGCCACTAAAGTGGAGGCATGGCTTCTCATAAACCTCATGAGGGAAGCAATAGACATATGTCGTTAGGCCCTTGACTATACAAAGTTGGTACAGAGTAAGCGTGCCACTGAAAAAATGATGCCCACAAAGACTACTGAGAGAAAACCATTTACTCTCAAAGTAGTTGAAACACCCAAAAGGAGTAATAAGGTATATGCACCTATTGGGACTTCTTATGCGAACATGTTTCAAATGCTCTTTAAGAATGGGAAGATCAAACCTCTCGAGCCTAGACCATTTGAATCGTTGAAAAGGACAGATAGGTTTTATTGTCCGTACCATCAATCAGGAGGACATACCATAGAACACTATTTCAAATTCAAGGACTTAGTCCAAGGATTAATCGACAGTAAGAAATTGGTTCAAATTCAACCAGAAAAAGATTTTAGCATTAAGAGAGTGTGGGACAGTGATGATGAGGACGTCTACCTCAAAGATATAGAAGAAACTCCACTCTCTTCAATTTATCCGGTTGATGATGTTTAGGAGGAAGAGGATTCCCCTATCGATGTCCTCACAAGATCAGGGAGAATGCAACCTCTCATCACAACGCAACCTACCTTTTCCTTCTCTTCCTCTATTCTTGCCCTTCCTACCACTCAACAAGTTCCCATACCAATCATACAAGATAACGATGTTGTCAAACAACTAAAAAAGACTAAGGTCGAGATGAATGTATGGAAACTATTAGCTACATCCCACGAACATAGGCTCTCAGTAATGGATGCTTTAGCTAAATTAGGAATAGAATCAGAAACCACTCCTGAGGGGTTGGCTAACTTCCTTACAAGTGATCTTCCTAGCCCCATCAATCTAATCACCTTTTCTGACAAGGATTTACCTCCTGAAGGTGATAAACATAATAAAGCCTTGAACCTCACAGTAGTATGCAAACGAATGAACATTCCAATGACCCTTGTAGATAATGGATCGACAATTAATGTTTGCCCACTTAAAACTGCGAGGATGCTAGGAATAAGGGATGAAGACTTGTCTCCATCAACACAAGGCATAAGAGACTACGATAACACTCGTAGCCAAGCTCTAGGAACTATTACTATGAATGTCACGACGGGGGTTATTGAGCATTCTACCACTTTTCAAGTGGTAAATATTAAAGCCTCCTTCAACCTATTATTAGGAGTCCCTTGGCTTCACGACCTTAAGGCCGTCCCTTCATCCCTCCATTAACAAGTTAAGGCAATAGTTGGAGGACTTCCTGTCACAATCGACGCTTCTCCTATGAGGATCAAGGTAATTGATAAGCCTCTCATAAATGTAGAGCATGATGAGAATGATGAAGATTTATGGGGCTTCAATGCTGAAGAGATCTCTTTCATCGAGGAAGATGAGAAGACCTTTCTTCGCTACAACCTCCATTCGAACATGATAGTTAATGGCATTCTCAGAAAGCAAGGGCACTTTCCTGGAATGACTCTAGGAAAGAAGAAGGGAATAGAACCACAAATGGGATTGCCTGGCCTTCTTAAATTAGATACTTTTGGACTTGGTTTCGAACCAACTTCAAAGGACTATAAACAAGCCCGGGAAAAGATCAATGCGCGGAGAAATGCTCGTACCTAAAAAAAAGCAATCCCAATGGATCATTACCCTCTCACTCTAAATGGACAATTCATAAAAGAGGGTGAAGATTATCCATGCTATGAATTTCCTGAACCCTTTGTCAAAAATGGGGTAAGACAACCAGGATTCGAAATCTGTTTGGATTGCAACTTCCTAGATGAAATCCCAACTCCCATTCACAAGGAGAAAGCACCCCCATGCTTTCACTTCAATGTTATGGGACTACTCTTTGAATACGAGAAGAATGAGCCTAAGCGTATCGATAATGATTTTGCGTTTATCCAAACGGTCTTACAAAGTGAAAACTTTGATCCTACATAGCTCATTACCTCGGCAGAAGGATTAGTTCGAGGATAGCAAGAGACTGTGAAGGTGACTACACCAAGTGGAAGAAAGATCTCCATAACAACAAGAGAAGGACCAATGTTCGATGAGTCTGAGTCTGAGTCTAAATTCAAGTCTTCTGTAGTCAAGTCATCTAAACCTCCTATATTTGCATCTCCTTTTGTCCCTTCTAGTTCAAAATCTACTCCTAGGAGAGTTAGAAGTCAAGTCCCAACGGAGATTTCTTTATTTGATGTAATGGTTTCCGAGTTCATTAAAATGTCTTCACTTTCTTACTCCTCATGTCATTCTCTTACTCAAGATGACGAGAATTACTTAACTAACAATGAAAATGATAAAGAAATAATTAAATCAGTGGAAACGCTTGAAAATAAAACACCAGTAATTGAAGACACCGAAATGGTTGATATCTCAAAAGATCCCACTATTAAAAGAGAAGTTAAAATTGGTTTAACTCTTAATAAAGAAGAAAGAACCGATTTAAATAATCTACTAAAAGAATTCATTGATGTGTTTGCTTGGTCATACGAAGATATGCAAGGAATATATAGAGAAATAGCTCAACACACAATACCACTAATTCCAGGAATGAAACCTGTAAAACAACAGTTACATCGAATGAAACCCGACGTAGCTCTTAATATAAAAGAAGAAGTTCAAAAACAAATAACTGCGGGTTTTATCAGGGTATCTAAATACTCCAAATGGGTCGCAAATGTGGTATCAGTTCCCAAGAAAGATGGAAGGGTAAGAATGTGCTTCGACTACAAAGATTTAAGTAAGGCAAGTCCAAAGGACGACTTTCCCTTACCACACATCGACATCTTAGTAGATAACACAACAAATCACGCACTTCTCTCGTTCATGGATGGGTACGTAAGGTACAACCAGATTCTCATGGATGAATAAGACATGGAAAAGACTACATTCATAACACCTTAGGCACTAAATGTTACACGGTGATGCCATTCGGGTTGAAAAACGCGGGTGCCATATACCAAAGAGCAACGACTGCCTTACTCCATGACATGATGCACAAAGAGGTTGAAGTGTATGTGGATGCTATGATTGTAAAATCAAAGGACTTTCCTGGACATCAAATAGCTTTAAGAAAATTCTTTGAAAGGCTAAGGATATACAATATGAGGTTAAATCCAGTTAAGTGTGCTTTTGGAGTCACCCCAGGAAAACTCTTAGGCTATGTCATTAGCTCTAGAGAAATAAGAGATAGATCCAACCAAGAACAAAGCAATCATGTCAATGCCACCGCCTAAGACCGAGAAACAGATTCGAGGATTTATTGGCCAGTTACAATACATAAGTAGGTTCATATCTAAGCTAACCACAATATGTTAACCAATAATATGGGACGATGAGTGTCAAAAAGTCTTTGATAAGATCAAATCCTATCTCGCTAATCCTCCTGTATTAGCACCAGCGCTTCAAGGAATCCCTCTTCGATTGTACTTAACAGTTAATAAAGAAACAATGGGAGCCATACTTGCACAAGAAGTAGAAGGAAAAGAAAACGCCATCTACTACTTAAGTAAGAAGATGCTCGAGTATGAAGTACGCTACACACCACTTGAGAAATTGTGCCTCGTATTAGTGTGGGCCACAACCAAGCTAAGACACTACATGCTCGTCCATACGGTCTACGTAGTATCTCGAATAGACCCACTTAAGTACCTATTCGAGAAATCTACACTCAACGGGCAAATATCTAGATGGATAGTCAACTTAGCCCAATTCGATGTAAGGTTTATGCCTCAAAAGGCCATTAAAGGATTAGTGGTCTCAGAATTCTTAGCGAACTTTCTAATAGATTCAACACCATGAGAATGATTTTCCAGACAAAGATTTGATGGTTATAGAAGATGATACTTGGACATTATACTTCGACGAAGCCTCCAACCAAAAAGGATGTGGTGTAAGAGTACTATTAGTATCACCTAAAGAAGAATACGTCCCAATCTCATTAAAGTTAGATTTCGAAGTTACCAATAATACTGCTAAATATGAATTATGCGTGGTAGGCCTCGAAACAGCTTTGGCATTGGGAGTAAAGAAACTTTGAATGTTCAGGGATTCTTCCTTAATCATCAACCAGATTTCCAAAAGATGGAAAGTAAGGAGTGAAAGCTTAGCTCCTTATCAAACATATTTGGAAACTCTTACCGATCAACTCGAAAAGGTATAATACACATATCTACCAAGAGAAGAAAATCAATTTGCCGATGCCTTGGCAAGACTAGCCTCGATGGTTAGAATTCCTAAGGAAATCGAACAAATGCCTCTAACAATAGAAAAAAGGCATAATCCGGCTTACATCCAAGCCATACAAGATGATGAAGCAATTCAAGAAGAAGAAAAGAAGGAAGAACCTTGGTACACCGATATCCTCAACTATGTCACAAAAGGAGAATACCCACTACACACTGACAAAAGAGCAAAATGAGCTCTAAAACTTTTGGCTTCCTAATATGTACTTATAATTGACGAGCTACATAAAAGGGTACCTAAAGGAAGGGCTCTCCTATGTGTAGGCAAAAAGGAAGCTCAAAGGGTAATGCGGATAATCCATGAAGGAGCATGTGGAACTCACATGACTGACAAAATGCTATTCCAAAAGATAATGCACCAAGGATATTATTGGACTACCATGACTAGGGATTGGCATAAATATGTAAAAAGATGCCCTAAATGCTAAATACACGCTAACCTACAACACGTTCCTCCATCGCTCCTTTATACTTATACATCACCGTGGCCCTTCTCAACATGGGGAATAGATATTATTGGAAAAATAACCCCTCCTAGAACAGGAGGCCATGAATACATTCTCGTAGCAATTGATTACTTCACAAAATGGGTTGAAGCAGCGTCATATGCAAAACTCACCACAAAACATGTAACTCTCTTTATCGAAAGAAACATTATATGTCGATATTGAGTCCCACATAAATTGATAAGTGACAATCGAACTCACTTTCAAGTAGAATGTGAAGAATTGCTTCAAAAATATGGCATTCAACACCACCATCACTCTTCCCCATATAGGCCTCAAGCAAATGGCGCAGTAGAAGCGGCCAATAAAAACTTGAAAACTATCATCGGAAAAATGACAGAAATGGCCTGACAAACTCCATTTCGCTCTTTGGGGTTATCGCACGTCAATTTGTTCATCCACAGGAAATACGCCATTTTCCTTAGTCTATGGAATGGATGCCGTACAGCCTGTAGAACTGGAAATACCTTCCTTACGCATCGCATTGGAAAGTAAACTCGATGAAGTTGAATGAACTAGAGCGAGGTATGAAGAGCTAATTCTACTTGATGAAAAACGACTAGAAGCTCTACATTATACTCAATGCTATCAAACTCGCATGGCTAGACACTTTAACAAGAAGGTCAATACAAGAAACATCAAAGTAGGAGACTTGGTGTTAAAAGCATTAAGGAAAAATGTTCTAGACCCTAGAGGCAAATTTAGGCCTAATTGGTCTGGACCATACATCGTCAAAATTATCCTATCAGGAGGTGCTACAAAACTAACTGATATGGATGGTAATGAGTTCTCAAGCATGACGAATCTTGACCAACATAAGAAGTTCTACCCATGAAAACTTGAATAGTATACTAAAAAGAGCTACGTTTGGCCTGATTCCTAAGGAAAGGATACGTAGGCAACCCTTTACGAGGCACGACCACTTTAATTTTTACAAATCTCGCACACCAGCATCAATCCACATAATCAGAAAGAGTGACGCACGAAAATCAAGACCAGCGCGCCACAACAAGGTCTGTCGCACCGTGACAGTACTGTCGTGCCGCGATAGTTTCAGAATTCCAGCGCTAGTTTGTTTTCGTCGATCTGGGAAAATTTCGGTGCATTTCAGGAATTTTTGACTTTCGTACACGAACTATTTTTGAAATTTATTCAAGTCGTTTTCATTGTTTTAATAAAATAAATTTTTATTTTCAATATAAAAGAGTTAATTTAATTTGAAAAGCTGAAAAATTGCATTAATAATTAATAAAATAAAATTACATTATTGATGGAATTAAAAGAAAAGCTTAAAAATAAAATTGACTTGAAAATAAAATAAATGTCTAAGTGAAGCAATGCTTTAATCGGTCTTCTCTTTTCTAGCCCTCTTCCAATTTTTGTCTGCTTCCTCTTCATCATCCATCTCTTTCACCAATAGGGATCCCTTAAATGATCTACATACAATTTTTGTAGAGATAGTTTCTCCTTTAGCCATTACACCATGCTTCTTTTCAATCCACACTTTCTTCGTAGATTCAACCTTCCTTTTCTCTTTGCCTATTGCAACACTCTTTTTCTTAGACATAATAGGAGTCTTGAATTCAACTCTTGCACCTAGGCGATCTTTAGGAGGGATTTTCGTTCTTATCTCATAAGCGTTCTTTAACACTAGTTTTGTACATATTTCGGACTTTGTTCTTGTCCTTTTGAGATCTACCAAGTAGCCACTGCTTCACATCTCTAGACAAAGGAGGAGGAATTTTATGGTTAACAACTTCCCACAATGACCTAGCACATCAATAGTTGTCAAATTTTTCTACATCTTGTGAAACGGGAAATTCATAAGGACGACGAAGATCCCCGAAAGGAATGGTTTGAGCAAGGCCGTATTGTCTCCTTGCTCTACAAGGATAGTAGAAAGTTAACTTGGACAAGCTTAGAAGACAACAAGAGGGTTGAGTATTGACACCAATCATCTTCTCAATATTCCACCAAGGAACAACCCATTTAATGGAGAAGTCTCGAGTTTCAAAGACTCTACTCCACTCCCGACGGCCCATCTTTATGGAAAAACGTTTCTTTCTTCTTACAAAACAATTTGGTGTACACTTTTCAATGTTGTCAGGAGGGCTAATTAATTCAAGCCTTTCCATTAGCCCGCCAAATCTGCAAAAATTCAATGCAAATAATTAGTATTACTATACAAAACTAAATATTTTTAATTTCTGTAATTAAAAGTATTGATTTTCTACCTGTTATAAAATTGGAGAACCACGAAGAGGTGCTTTAGGGTCCTTCTTTAATTCATCCAAACGAAGCATAGTTTCTCCAACAATTAATGGCATTGGATTTTTCCCTGAGTCAACTTGAATTGCTTCATGACAGATACCAAAATTGCTTGACCCTCATGAATATTTCCACTAGTGAGGAGGTATTGGCTAAACATGCAAAAGAAGAAAGCCCTCCTCTTATAAACATGAAAAGACTCAGATCGTGGTCTATCAAAATAAAAATGTGCAAATTCTTTCAAATTGATCACATTCCCATGCACTAAATCCTTCAAGTCCCTATCCCTAAGGTTGAGGAAACGCTCAAAATCTTTATAATAATATTCGCTCACCTTAGGAATTATCGCAAGATCTAAAGAAGGAAAGCCAAGAATGGCATCAAATTCTTCCGATAAAGGGCAAATTTCATCATAACCTAGTCTAAAGCAATGGGTATTTGAATCCTAATATTCTAAGGCGGTATGAATAAAGTCTATATCAAGATCTACCCCCATAATACCATATAAACCCCCCAAGTGAAAAAAAGTCAAGCTCTTTCCTCTCCTTAGCAGTCAAAGACCGGCACCACTCACGAGTAAAATCACAAAAAGTCTTAGCTATGACTACTTGATTGAAAATTAATAAGCTAAGTATTTTTAATCTGCTCGAAGTACGATGAAATCGGCAGATTTTGGGGCTATTTATATGCAGGGATTGATGCAAACCAACTCCGGAATGGATTCGAGAAATTAAAATTATCGCGCCACGATAAGGCTATCACGCCGCGATAAGGCTATACCGATGCGATAGGCGTTTCGCGCCGCGATAGCATGCTCTCGCCTGTGTCAGTGTCACTCGGGGGGACAGGCTGAAACAGAAAAGTAAGCTAAGTTAAACACACAGAACAAAAAAAACTAAGGTAATCAGATGCAAGTAAAGAGACATACCTCTGCCACATCGCCGTCACGACGACATGACACCTGATGGATTAGCCTCACGAGCTGGTAACGGAAGGCGTCCATAGCTCTCACCATCCTCGTCATCACCTCGTGAGAAAACTACAAAAGAAAAAGAGGTTAAAAGCAGTCGAAAATGCATATAGTAAAGTATCATAGATAGCTTACCGAAGTCTGACGGCCAGGAATTGATCTCTTCACCAGACGCCACTCCTCGGGGGCTGAAGGAATCATCTCCTCTATAGGCCCAAAAGACCCCTAGTAGTTGATGGACATAGGCGGAGGTACAAACTCCGCAGCAGTCGCCTCCTACAAAATTAAACTCTAACGGTTAAGGTCGTCAACGGCTACCAAAAGAGAAACAAACCAAAGAAATAAAGCATACCTCTTCCTCCTTTAAAATACAAGGCGGTGGAGCCAATCGCAACAAGAGCTTCCTAGCATAGAACTGGGATAGATGGCTATGTCTCTACCAACCATCACCAGCCGCAGATCTCTCCATGTGAGTCCAAATAGCCTCCTGATCCATCATATGTGGTGGAGGATGTCGCGGAACTACGAAAAACTCCGTAGAATGCTGAATTGCGACTCTCTCACCCAAATACACCACGGCGTCGTACATCCCCTGGAAATAACGACGTTGAGCTGCATACGCGGCTGCTCGCACGGGAACGTCTAACTCAGCCCAAGGACGGAAAAGAGGCTCAGGATCCTGTGAAAAAGATATCCATGAGTCAGAATCCTGTTGAACAGGACAGAATTGAAGTAACAAGCGACAATGCATACCAAGAGATGTGCCTCTCGAACGAGTCTGGTACTGGTCAGGCCAGGATAACAGTCTCTCCAACTAACAGGAACGGGGAGCCCTCGTGGCGAAGGCCTGGCTGGCGACAAAGATAGAAGATACTCGTAGAACCACACCTGTAACAACTAGGAAGGGTCAGCGAAAGCTAACGTGCATCAAAAGAAAGGTTCTGAAAACAGAATATACCTCTATGATCCTCTAGAAGCTGGAAAGTGTTACCTCCTCCCTATAGTTGCGATGGCGACAAGCGAGTCGCAATCCCAGCAGGAAGTCAGCGTAGGCTAAGCTAGCCTAGTCAAAAGTCCCGACTGCTCGTAGGTCACGAAGAGCAGGCAGATAGTAGAGTAGGGCTCGGCTACCCTTGTCAGGAGAAAAGGACCCTAACAGCAGAATCAGAATAAAGATGCACACCCGCTACTTAGGGGTGGTCGCATCGTCTCGAAAAGACTCTACAAGCAGCACCTGGCGAATAGATCGGCCGCTCATCTGTACTGATCGCAACTCAGCACGGGCCCGAACTGCTAGCACCCAGTAGCTCGTCCACCTTTGGGGACGTAAGGGTAATATCCCTACCTAAGGGAACCACCGTCGACTGGAACTCTAATCCGGTGATCACAGACAAGTCGAGGGGAGTGACGGTCATCTCACCCCATGGAAAATGGAACGTGTTGGTGGTGTCCCAAAAGAACTCCACCAAACCATGTACGATAAAGCGGCTCAACCGTAGAGAGTAGAGGGCCCTAGTGGCCTGCAACAGAGGAGTCAAGCTGCATGACTCCCGCAACGCGCGCAGCTCCGCGTTGTTGATGAAATATGTATCGTACAGATGACCTATGGTATCGTTGCCCGAACCACGGCAACGAATCCGCTCATCGGTCACACTACAAGAAAAACATTTATTTGCAGCGGTTTAAAATGATTTATTTGCTGCGTTTTTAGAGGGGCAGCAAACGCTAGGGCAGCAAATCAATTGAATAATTTGCTGCGGTTAACAACTGCAGCAAATCAATTCATTGATTTGTAGCGGTTAATGCCATTAACCCCTGCTAATAAATATTTTTTTACAATTAAAATAGCTGGGTTTTTATTTATCAAACCTGTTGTCAATCTGATATTCAACTACTAGAAAAGAAAAAAAAAAAGACTGAAATCTTATTTGCACTTGTATAAAAAAATTATATTTCCATTAATAATAGCCTGTAAAAGTACACTTTCATCATAAAAATAAAAATTACAATTGGACAGCATTAGAAATTACAGAAGCTTAACATAATACAGCAGGAGCACAGCCACAACAGACAATATTACGAACTCTGAGATCTAATAACCAAAGAAGTATAGAGGGCAACAACAACAATGGTGTCAATTGGGCAGCAACGGCTAAGGCGTCAAGTAGGCAGCAACATAAATAGCGTTAAGTAGGCAGCAATAGCACGAGTAGCAATAGCAGCAGCAGCAGCAGAAACAACAACACGAGCAGCAGTAACTACAACGGCACAAGCAACAGCAGCAACACCTTTGAGATAGAAGACTGAAGCAACTACCTTTTATAGATGTTCAATTGCCCTTGAGTGAAGGATTCCACCTGTTACTAAAGGAAAACTTCTATGAGATCATCGTTTGACACTATCACTTCAAAATTTATATCTTTTATCCTACATATAATTAGCAAAATTCTAAATTAAAACAAAACCTTAAAGTTATCATATGCAACAAGTTTGAGCAGCACATTAGACTATTACATCAATGAGCTTTCCTTTACCCTCCCATCCCACAAGTCTAATGCTCTCAAATCCTCCTTATTTCACTCTCAAATACATTCTTTGTCCTCCATCTCTCCTCCCACTAACACAAATCCATTTTAGCTTATCTGCAACAAACCCAACCCAAATTAAAATAAAAGCATAAAAATCTAGGCAAAACAAATACTAAATCACCACCAAAATAAACCTATTTAATCACTACAGCAAAAATTTCCCAATTAGATAACACACACCCAAATCACTTTCAAATTAAAGAAAATCAATTCACTACAAAGAAGCATAAAATAATGTTATAATTTTATACCATGAAAAAAATGGGGTGACAACTGTAGTATCGCATATCTTCATCAATCCAGGCACAACAAAATTCCAGTAACAATTAGCTTCGTCAATTCATCTTACTTGAACTAGGAACCATAATAACAGAGGTAATAAGTGCTCTATGACCTTCCGATTTAGTTTCCAGAAAAAAATGAGATAAACAGCACAACAAAGTATCATATTATTATTTCTACAAGTGAACAATCAGCCTCCAAAAATGCCAAAGCAGGACACAATTAAATGGGTGCATGACAAAGAATTGACAAACAAGGAAAATTGCTAAATATTAAATGAAACATAATACGAGTACATATGAATGGCATAAATTCAAAAATCTATTTAAAAATTGGAAAAATCGATTATCTTTTCGAAACTTGAGCACACAAAAGCAGTCGTATTCATCAAGCTAAGTTAACCCATTAGAATTTAAAATCAAATTCTTCACAAACTCAAATCAACATTCACCTCCTCAATTATCACAAGCAGTAATACCCAAATCGCATTTCGGAAGGGAATTCCTCAAAAAATTACGACTCCCTATTTCTTTCTCAATTAAGGAAATAAAATATACAATTAATTACCTTAGCTTTGAGAGTGATAGTCGGCGAGTGAAGGTGGTGGTGAGCACATAGGTTAGTCGTTAGATCGGTGGAACGGTGAGACTTTTGGTTGAACCTAGACCCGAACGCCGACAAGGGTGAGTAGGTGATGAGTGGGTACTGGGGTGAGTGAGTGAGAAACTAGAAGTGTCGATGAGAGTGAGTGACAAAGTGGAATCTCTGGTGAGATTGGTGAGTAATCAGCCGGTGAGGTAAGTGAGAGAAGATGAAGGTGGAAGAGGGAGAAAGAGTGTAATGAATGAATTGGGCGGCTAAGGAATAGAGGGGCTAGGGTAAATGTAGGATAATTTATTTGCAGCGTTTTAATAGAAAAACCTCTGCTAATTAATAATATTCATAGTACCTATGTGTAAAACCTACTTTAATTTGCAGCGAAATGTATAAAATGCAGCAAATTAATAGCAGCAAATTATTTTTTTTTCTAGTAGTGTCATACCGCGCCGCACACGCTTCGAAATGTGGAACCTGGGCGCGAAGTACAGAGTCTTCCCATACCACTCAGGGAACTCCCCAAGGCTAGTGGAAGTCCCTTCGCATGTGTCGACAGGCTCGTCCTCCCGGTGAGCCCCGCGAGAACGAGAGCCAAAACCTCGACGATGAGTCATGCTAATTATGTTCAAGATCATAAAAATAGTAAATTGATGATTCTATAGTGTCTAAAGTTCGCCTAGCCGCATGATACTATGTTCGTAAAAAAACAGAGTACTAAAAAAGAGCATGTTCTTGATTCGACAATAACAAGCATTTTTGAGCAATCAAACAAATTCTTACAATATTTTGACAAATATTGTGACAAATTAAGTATGAAATACGCAAGCAAAAACATGAAGAACAAGCCACATTATGTTCATGAACTCAAGGTATTCAACAATGGCAATTTGCTCGTTTCTTCACCAAATTGAGCCAAACAAGTTTCAAAATACTCCCAAGGTAATATAAAAACATAAACAAGTGGTTTCATGGCAAGAAATTCGACAAACAAAGCAAAACAAGCAAAATTGATTTCAAAATTTTTGAAAATCCGCGAGCAAAAAACGCACAAATTTGCAAAAAATAGAGTGAGTTTGAGCAAAACTTACATAGATAGGAAACTAGAGATCACAAGCTTCGATTTGCAAAAAAAATTTTGCGAATTTCGTTGAGAAACAAAAGAGAACGAGCAAAATGAAATTTTTTCGAGTTCGTGCGAAAAATGAAGTGTAGCGCCGAAATGGAGAAGAAAAGGGGTTTTATTCTGAAAATCCGACTCCATCGTGACGCGATAAAGTTATGGAGCCACGATAAGGCTATCGTGACGTGATAAGTCTGGCGCGTCGTGATGGCACGTGGCAGCAAGCGATGGCCTTCTTTCCTCAGCGATGCAACTCTTAGGCCCCATATTGGTTTATGCGGGCTTTATTCAGCAAATTGGGTTCCTTGGTACGCTAGTTAGCCCCTATAAGCAAATTGACATGATTAGTAGTCGGCTCGATTACAACCGCAGTAAGTGATCGACCTGATGATGGTTGTCTCACTTAGCTTAAGCGCCTAATATTGGCTCATCATAAGCACCAAGATATTGGTTCATAGCAAAATCACAGCAAAGCAACATCACATCAGACATTCAAGTAAAGCATAGGCAAGCTAAGGATCGTTACAAGCAGGATGATCTTTGACAACGTTCCCTAAGATGTGGAGGGTTGTCACAAACAACTGATGATCGTTACAAGCAGAATGATCTTCGACGACGTTCCCTAAGATGTGGAAGGTTGTCACAGAAATTGAAGATGACTAAAAGCAGAGTCCACTTCGACAATGTTCCCTAGCTTGTGGAGAATTTTCAAGAAAATAGGAGATGACTACAAGCGGATTTATCTACGACTATGTTCCCTAGCTTGCGGAAGATGGTCACAAAACAGCAGAAGATCGCTACAAGCGGAGAAATCTTCGATGGTGTTCCCTAGCTTGCGGAGGACTGTCACAGCAAAAAAAGGTGAAGACAGCTACAAGCAGAGCGGTCTTTGATGATATTCCCCTGGCTTGAGGAAGATCGTCACAAAATGCAGCATTAAAAATCGATTACTCCAGAGACGTGTGCTCGACGGTGCAAGATACGCGTTTCTTAACTCTTTTATCTGTTTAACTAACGCTAGTTTGTAGGTATTGGTGTTACAAGAATGATTTAGGATCGCAGAACGTTCTATATCATTCTCCGTCTCGATCGCTACTTTAACTTTTGTTTTCGAAAATTACGTTTCTCCAAACTCAGTCAAAGTGGGGGCTTTTGTAGACACCTGATTGTGTCTCCCCAAAAACCAAACCCAGTGATGAATATCTTTCACGTCATTGATTATCGAACGAGGTGAAATGTGAAAAAGTCTCGTGATACATCTATTTTTAATAAAAAATATTTCTTTCTATTTTCCAAAATATTTCTTTTCACACCTTATTTATGGAAAATGTCCATTCCAATTTAGTTTGTTCATTAATATGGGTCCAATATTAGTGTAGTTGGATAAGGCTTGAAAAGAGCTTTCCAACGATATATTATAAGCCCAATTCCGATGAATAATGAGGAAGTTATGGCCAAAATATTAAATTGGACCCAAAATTATTTTAAATGGCCCAATGATAAAGTGGAGGGCCTATTAATTGTCATTCCAAATTTTATTAGGATCGACTTTAATTTTCTAGGGTAATCTAGAAGGTTACTTTAAATTCTAATGAATTAGGATTAATAATTATACTTTTATATTATTTTAGAAAAGATAAAGAATTTGATTTGAAATAAAACAAGTGTTTTGAAAAGATAAAGGTGATTTTAAGGATTTTTTAGATTTTAACACCACAAAAAAGTCATAAAATGGATTTTAACACCACAAAATTTCTACAAAAATGGCTTTTACCACCACTTAACTTGTTCATGGATGAAATTCGTTAGTAGGGTCTACAATGCTTATGTGTCATCATATTATTGGAAGAAAATAATAAAAAAAATGAAAAAAAAAAGTAAAAAAAAAAGTAAAACCCTAAACTAACCTAGCCACCCCATCCCCACCGCCGGTTGGGCGGCTCTGGCCATGGCCCCACTTAAACACCCTCGTATCCAACCACAATAAACCGAAATCTCCTCCCCCTTCCTCCCCTCACTAAAACTGGCAACCTAACCCCAATGGCCACATAAAATGGATGGCCGTTTTTCGAACCACCCAAAATCGCCAACCAAAACTGGGTTCTAAGGGTCGAAAACGACCAGTTTATGGTCGAGATCGACCACTTAGGCCCTAAACTGGTCGTTTTCGACCTGTAGTGGCTGTTTTAGGTGGTCAATTTTGGGTTGTTTGAAAAACGGCCACCCATTTTAAGCGGTCGTTTGGGAGATTTTGTCGGTTTTAGGGAGGGGGAAAAGGAGGGGATGTAATTGCGGCGGCTACGGCTGGAATATGGAGTGTTTGGGTGGGGTAACGGCCGGCGCCGCCGTGCCGGCGGTGGGGATGGGGTTAGCTGGGTTAGTTTAGGGTTTTGGTTTTTTATTTTTTTTTACTTTTTCTTTTTTTTTCTAAACTAATAATATCATGACACGTGGCACAATGAAACCCATTTAACGGATTTTTTGACGGCAACCGTTAAGTGTTGGTAAAATCAAATTTTTTAAAAAATTTGTGGCGTTAAAATAGAAGTTTTTTTTTTTTTGAAGTGTTAAAAACCATTTTTTTCGTTTTTTTGTGGTGTTAAAATCTAATAAATTCTGATTTTAATTAAGATAATTACGGAGTCTAATTACCTAATTATATTAGGAAAAGGACTCCGTACAAGATTTTTATCCTGATCGCGCCATCGCGCTGCGAGGAGCCTATCGCGTCGCGGGATAGGGTCTGTCACGTCGCGATAGCCTTATCGCATCGCGATAGCTCTATCACATCGCGGTAGAGGCTGTTTTACTTCGAGTCAAATTCTGACTCTTTTCTAAGGGTTCTGGATGTTTTCTATATAAATAGGGGCGTTATTTCCCCGTTTTCAATCATCAACAATCAATCTAATTCAATTCTTTCTCTCTTTAAGCTAGAAGCTTGTTCTTTCTCCCTCTTTCTAAGCCTTCCCATTTTCAAATACAATACAGCATTCACGAGTTTTAGACGCCCCTAACCAAGCTCGAAATTGCCTTCGTCCTAGACGTGAAAGGTTGAAAATTTTTGAGGGTTTGGTCCCAAATCTCCATTTCAATTATTTAAATCAATTATTGGATTTAATATTTTATTGAAGTGATTAAAGTGTGTATTATTTTTGTAGAAAGATATACGAAGCAACAAAGTAAGTTGTTTTATTGCTCTATATCTTTAAAAAGCATGTTTATATTATTTTAATTCCTTGTATCATGTTAGGATATTATTTATTTTAATTTCTAGTATCATGCTTAGGTTGCTTTCTATTTTCTTCTATCATGTTAGTATCATGTTAGGGGTAAAGCTTTGATCTTTATTGATTAGTAACATGCTAGGGTTTGTTATTAATCATGTTAGTATCATGCCTAGGATCTTGCTATTATTATGCTTTATTGATATTATTATTATGATGATTGTTGTTATTATGTTGCTTGATACATTATCGTTATTGCTTGATCACGCCCTCTCTTGCAGGTTTAAAGGGAATGTGTACTTGAAATCACGCTTAATAAGATAATTAATAATTTTATTTAGGCTAATGTGATTTTAATTCAAGTGATCGCCAATAATAGTTTTGTTCGTGCATTAATATTCAACCGACATAGATTAAACAGGTTTAAGGTTAATATATTGATTGTATGTTAGTCAAAAAGCGCACATGAGTATGAGAAGAATAAAGTAGAGGCCTATTTAGGGCAGGTTCAATCTCTTTTAGGTTGGATTTTTACCTTCTTCCCCGAATATCTAGTCATGGTTCTAGACCACTATGGAATTAGCGATCTCATGGATCGTGAAGGGGTGTAACCTTCACCCTGTGAACGGTTTACAAGTTCTTAAATTTTGTTGGCGACTCTTTTGCTCTAGCTTCCTTCCCTTTGGACGCCACCATACTTAAGTGTATAATCACAGTGGGGCTCAAGTGTGGGATGCTTGAAATATTCCCTACAATCATGAACAATCAAGCAAAGTATAATTATTGACACAAAAATCATCATCATCATCAAAACAATATCCTTAAAGCTTAATACTAGCTAGATCCTAGTCATGATACAAAATAGATTAATAACAAATCCTTACATGTCACTAAATAATAAAAATAAAAATTTTATTCTTAACATGATACTAGAAATCTTAATTACATCCTAACATGATACTAAGAATTAAAATAATATTATAAGCATTATTTCTAAAGGAATAGAGCAATTGAATTACTTACTTTGATGCCTCGTACCTCTTTTTATCAGAATAATACACACGTTAGTAAACTTCAAGAAAGATATTAAATCAAACAAATAAATCAAATAATAATTAAAATATAGATTTGGGACCAAACCCTCATAATTATCAACTTTTTACGTCGAGGTCTAAGGCAACTATAATTTTGGTTAGAAGTATTCGAATATCGTAAATGAGGTATGGTGTTTGATTGGGAGAAATTATCAACAGGTTTTTTCCAGTTTTTGTTTTTATCATATCTTTTGTTCTAGATATCGGAATAAGATAAATAATAAGTCATTGGAAAGCAATTGAAGTCTTATTTCTAACCCAATTAGAATCAGATTAAAATCTTTTGTAGAATAAAAGATACAATCGAAATAGTGGAAAGGTGTCAGTTTTGGATAGAGTTTGGTATTTCATTCATTTCTTTTACGTTATAGCTCAGAATTAGGATTATAATATATCATTGGAAATATAATTTCAAGGGCTATCCAACCATATAATATTTGGATAAAGATTAAAAGGCACGAAAATCATATATGAACTTCTTTCAATTCGAATAGGATTAGGATTTTCAAAAAGAGGAGTTTTATTCAATTTCAAACTCTTGATCTTTATCATTTGAAAATGATAGATTAGAACCTTCTAGAGACTTTTAGAAGTTCCTAATGAATCCTAATTGGTTTAGGAATGGGATTAAAGTTAATAGACCCTCCACATGATCATTGGGTCGTAGATAAGGCTCGATTTGAGCCTAGTTTAGTATTTTGGACATAACGTCTTCATTATAACTCGAATTTGAGCTTATAATATATTGTTGGAAATCACATTTAAAGCTCTATCTAATTACACAATTATTTGACCCAGATTATGGACGAACATAAACTGGTTTGGACGTTTTAAGAAAAAGGACACGAAATAAATGATTTTAAGGACACGAAATGAATTATTTTGATTAAAAACATTTAAAGAAAGGTTAGAAATGGTTAAGGCTAATGAGAAACTTCACAAGAGTCTTCAACTCTTCACCTAACTTGATAATTAAAGACGTGAAATGTACTTATAACAGGTTTGGTTTTTGGGGAGACACAATCAGGTGTCTACAACCTCACGCCCAAATATGGCCCCACACATAAATAAAAAATCACTTAAAATACTTAATATATTATATTTCACTCAGAAATCTGTAGAGAAGCCCCAAATGGTCTTACACTCAATTCAAACTGCATAAAAAAAATCATATTTCTTAAATTCAATTGAAATTCCATTTCAAAACACATGTCAAATTAATAAACCGCCAAAGGTATCGTCTGAGTTCGGAAATATAATTAATTATTAAAATCAACAATTAACTTCAATCACAACTCTTGTGCGAAGTAATGATACAATGTTATTCTTCTCTAAAGCATTACGACGTCGACAATAGAATTACAACTCACACATATTCAAACACACATCAAAATATTTTACTTTAGGGGTTTATAATACCCAAAAATTCACACATCATTTATTTAAAATATAATTTAAACCAACATATAATGCTTACAATAAAAATTCCATAAATTTATTTAATTAAACAAAAAATCAAATCTACCATTTGATTACATAACAAAACGAGATGGCAACATATAAATCCAAAAATCATCATAAAAACCCAACTGAACATACTTCAAATGCGAAATAAAAATTAGGGCACATATATATACTCAATAGGCATCATATAAAACGATTTCAGACTTAAAATTAAATAGAGAACATGCCTAAATAAAATCATAATTACTGCAACCCCTATACTAATATATAGGGGTGAAAGTAATATGGATAAAAATGAAAACCGATCCAAACCAAATCGAAATATCAATTAAGTTCGATTTTTTTTAAGTTCGGTGCGAATTGGATTGAAATTTTTGAAATTTCGGTTTTTCGGTTTGGATTCGGTTTTAATCTTTTCAAAACCTCAAACCGAAATATGTAGAGATATGTGTAGCTTGAATTAGTTATAAGTTGGGCACAAATTAATAGCCCAACACCAATTGTCCAGCATATATAACTAAAAAAAACCCCCTAAAGTCTAGAACCTTTTCAACCGCCACCCCACTCTCTCTTATCACCCTTTCTCTCTCTTTCCTCTCTCCTTCATTATTTCTCAGCCTCTTTTCATTTTTAGTTTCTTTTCTCTCTCCCTTCCTCCAATCTTTCATTATCTTTAAACACTACACCATAACAAACCACTTGATTCCACAGAAGAACAAAGGGGTACGACTTTTTTGTGTCTTTTTTTTTTGTAATTTTTTGTAATTTTTTTTTTTTTGTAATTTTGACGATTTTTTTTTTAAATTTTGGTAATTTTGAACATAGATTTGAAGCTCTTGATGATGAAAAGTTGTTTGCAAAGAAGAACAATATAGAAGGACGACGTTTGAATATATTTTTTTATGTAATTTGTATTTCATTATTAGTCTTAGATTATTTATTTATATTATTGGTTTAGGGTTTGTAAAAATTAATGTAATAAAATAAATTTTGTAATTGTCAATTATTGGATCTTAGTTAATCTATCATCAAAATGATGTAATTTGTTCATTTTTCTTTATAATTTCGCAAATCTAAAAAATTAAGGTAAAAAAATTTCGATTTCTTAATTGGATTCAATTTGCTTTTTTGAGATTTGATTTGGTTCGGTTTGGATTGGACTGAATTCTAATTTGGTTTCGGTTTGGGCCTTAATCCAAACCGAACACCGAACTTTCACCCCTACTAATATGCAACAGCACTAATCACACCAAATCACCTAAAAACCAACTTTAAACAAGAAACTAAGCTTTAGCCCATTTTAGTAAACACTCTAAAAACACAATAGGTCATGTTAATCATGCATTTAGGCTTAGAAATTTGGCAAGACACATCTTTAAAACTCTATAATCACACTCCTTTCACTATGGATGGCAGCAATTCCTATACTTAGTTATAAGCCATCAGAACAAATCAAATTTGCTTAGAATCATGCCAAATAAATTAGGTGATAGCCTAACATGATACTGATTTAAATTAAATAAGAAACCAAACCGTATAATAAGATTTAAGACCCATAATTCACACTAAAAACATGTTGCAAGTCACTCGCGGATTTCGATTTCTCATGCTAAAAATCAAGTCCAAAACATGTCCATAATTGAAGTTGAACACATGGAACTTATACCTAACTAACCGTAGCACTAGTGGAAAAAAGCTATTAGCAACTGGAGAAAAGTGGCTTTTAGCAACTGGCACATGGGGCTGCTATTGCAGGGGCTACTATGAGAATATTATTTGCTACTGTCGCATGTTCATTGCTAATAGTTATTCTTCGCAACTGGCTAGTAACTAGGCCCGCTGCTAATAGTACCTATTTGCAGCTGGCATATAGTTCGACCAACTGCTAATAGTACTTATTTACAGCTGACATATAGTTCGGCCAGCTGCTAATAGTCATTTTTTAAAATTAAAAAAAAAAAAAAAAAAATTTATCTGAATTTGTGTAGGAACTGCTACGTATATCATATACTTATAGAAGTTACTATTGTAACAAAATTTGTGTTAACTTTACTATATACATTAAATACAAATTTATAAAAATTACAAGGCTACCAATCTACACAAAAAAAAAAAGCGACATCTTCCACATTTATGGGAAGCAACGACTCAAATCATCTATATAAGCCATGGATTTTCCTGCTAAACATAAAAGTACAATAAACAACAATTGATTAGAAATTCTTCTAAACATAAGCTAAGTAAAATTGAACCAAAAAAGTTGAGTGCTCAAGTTCAAGTTTCTATGAGAGAAATACACACACTAAATTTTACAACAGCACAACAGCAATAAATACACCCACAACATAGTATTTATGTATTATCAAGAAGCATCCAAATATTATAATCCACTTCTATTTACGAGATTAATCAAATTGTACCAATTAGTTGTTAAAATTCAAAGAGTTTTTTACCACTACGAGTCCTATTATGTTGGTATTTTGGTGGACACACTAACTTAAATAGAGGTATTGATAACTCGTTCAAATATCTAAGAGCTATTCTAGGTATTTTTAAATGGCATTATCTGTCCTTCATGATCCCAATACTAAGAAGTCAAAACATAATTACTCCGGAAAATTGACTATGCCAAAATAGTAAACAATTTGTATCATCATGCTAAGATTGCCAATTCCAATAAAAATACCTTCCTGGAGAAATCATGCTATTTCTGCCCACTTACTGCCATATATCTTGTGATAGCAAGTAAGAAATGATTCTTCCTCCTCTGTCAAGGCATCTTTCTTTATCATAGGGTCAAGATGGTTGTACCACCTACATGAGAACAAAAGATGAGAGGCCGAGAGGGCAATAAAGAAAAACCAAAATTAAACAAAACTTTTGCCACCGATGTAGGCAATGCTCAACTGTAGGATATTCAAAGATAAAGTTATTAAAAAAATTATAAACAACTACAAGAACTTTGCTAGATACAATTATAGTATATATTAACCATGTAAAAGATTCACCTCACAAACTTTCCTTGATCAAGCATATAATCTTTTTATGATGAACAACTAAATTCAAACTGATTGCAATGCCATCAAGGCCTATCATATTTCAGCAAAGCAAAATGGTAAATTCAATAAATAGACTAAGTTTCTTACAATAGTCAAGGTTAAATCTTTAAACAACTGGAGTACTTAAGAACAAATGAAACTACTATGTATAAAGGTTTGCACTCACCTATTGCTTTCCCAATTCTTCGCTGTATTTCTTTACAGCAGCAACGAGAAGATTGTCCTGTTTTCAAGATCAGCAAAACATTATAAAAGTAAAAACATTGGTTTTATCTAGTCATCATACACCAGAACAATAGTCCAATACACATATACATCTGATCAAACACTAAACTAGTGTAAAGTTAAGGGCATGATTTTCAAAATATAGAGGATATAAAGAGCTACCACTCACCTCTTCCTCTGTCCACCCACCCTTCGATGAGTGTCTTGTCGGACCACTTATCCTTCTAATAAACATAAACAACATCAATGGATCAGCCTCTAATCATAATTGGAATAAATATCTCATTACTAAAGAACAAAAACACCCCCTCAAATAGACAAAGTATAAACATTGATAAATAATAATGTATAAACCCAAGTTACACCAAAACTCAACCCACACCCTACCCATACACACACAGCGCCACGAACATAGTTACTCACATAAACGGCATATATAGAATACAAGAAAAGGTTAGGTGAGTAAATCATCTAGAATATGAAAGTTTTATTCAAAATTAAGGAAAGTGACATAGCTACTTAAAATATTTCATGTACTCATATATATACCTGTAGGCGTCGTTCGAAGTGCGCCTACGTAAAAGCATGTTGTGAATATGCTTGGCACTCATAGGAAGTGGGAATTGACATATACGATTAGGGACACGATTAGGGACAAGGAAAGTAGGGAGCCGCCAACAAGTTTTTATGGAACTTGTAAACCGTTCACGGATCATTTAAGGCAACCACGAAAAGGGACAACGAAGGCAACAACGATTGACCCGTGAAGGTTACACCCCATTCATAATCCATGAGATTACTAACTCCATATGGTTCGGAACCACGAAAGGAGGATCGGGGATGATGGTACGAAGTGAGTCATGGAGTCATATTCGCCCGTATTGGCCTTTACTCGATTCTTATTGTGAAAAGTATTCCTGTGATCTCAAAGGCATGCAAATAAAATATTCAATTTGCTCCAAACTATTATTATGCTAAATTGGTTGAATATTAATGCACACATTATTCTAAAATATTGGTGATCACTTGATTAAACAACAAGATTAAAAAGGAACCTAAACCGGTCGTCCAAATTATCTTATTAGGCGTGATTTTCAATTACATATTACCTTTAACATGCAATATGGTGATCAATAACAATAGAATAAACATTAATATTGGAAGCAATTCAACAATAATAGCGTTAGTCAAATCAAATAATAATCCTCATCATGATATTAGCAATAAGAAATAATAATAAGAGTAATTAAGTGATTAATTACTCACTTTCCGCGTTTCCTTGAAATTGCTACATCATGAATAAACTGTTAGTAACTTCAATAAAAATATAAATCAAATTGAAATTAAATTAAATAAAAAGTAGAGTTGATTTGGTCCAAACCCTCAGTTAATTCTACCTTTCACGCCTTAGTTTAAGTATAGAACTTCGGGTATTGTATGGACTCCTTAGAGTGCTTAAGGGAAGAATAGTGTTTAAGAATATAGGTTTAAGGCTTAGAATATGAGAGAGAGGAGGGAATATTTTGGTGTAGGGAGAGAGGAAGAGAGAATTAATATTATAATATATCATTGGAATCGGATTAAAATATTTTGTAGAATAAAAGATATGGCCGAAATAGTGGGACGGTGTCAGTTTTGGATAGAGTTTCGTATTTCTTTTATATCTTTTTCGTTATAGCTCGGAATTAATATTATAATATATCATTGGAAAGATAATTTCAAGAGCTATCCAACCATTTAAGAATCAGATAAAAACAGTGACGAACGAAAAAAATATCTGTCAATCTTTGAACGTCTTTCAATTCGAATTAAATTACTAGAGGAGTTTTATTCTATTTAAACTCTTTAATCTTACCTTTTCAAAAAGGATAATTAAGATCTTTTAGAAGCTTATAGAAGCTTCCAATTAATCCTAATTGATTTAGAAATGGGATTAAAGCCTTTGGACCCTCCACATGATCATTGGGTCGTAGGTAAGGTGGGCTTAGGTTCGATTTAGACTCGGTTTAGTATTTTAGCCATAACTTATTCGTTATAACTCGGATTTGGGCTTATAATATATCGTTGGAAAGCTCTTTTAAAGCCCCATCCAAAAATTTAATCATTGGACCCAGATTATGGACCAAAATAAACTGTTCTAAACGTTTTTATAAAAAGGATACGAAATGAATGATTTTAATGGACACGAAATGAATTATTTGGGCTTAAAGGCACGAAAAGAGGAAAATAAGTTATGATTTGGGAAAATGGGCTATGAATTGAATTGGTTTATGAGATGTATTGAATGGATCATGGATTTAAGCACTCTAAAGATTACATACTCAACCCGACCAATAATGGCGGTAAAAGGTTGTTATCATTGGGTTTGGTTTTGGGGAGACATTTTTAGGTGTCTACAATACCATACTATATAAACACACTGCAAATTAACTCCCCATCTTAAATACTCCTTTAACCTATTAGAGATCAGCTAGTGTAGGTTCTGGTTAGCCTTAAGCAAATCATGGAAATACTCTTTCTAACAAAAATCAAGCATTTTAGCATCTTTAAAATACTGAATGTAAGATCCTTATCAGTCAAAATTAAAAATACTCAACAATAAACGTCTTACATCATCAATTGAGCCTAAAATTACATAATATCAATAAAGTTCAATAGAACTAGCAACTCAATTCACAATCTATCAAAGTCAACTTAACCAAATATTTCATATCAAAAACTAAATTATCATCAACACTAAATAAAAGAGAATACCATCAAATCAACTTCAACTATCAACAAATTTGAAGTACAAAACCATATTAATGAGAAAAAAACATATCTGAACAATAAATTAAAAAATTTGAATTTACGAAGGAAAAAAAAAAGTCTTAAATTGTCAAATTGAAAGAAAACCAAACAACCAAATTCTAGTAAAATAAAGCAAAAAATACCCTTAATTGTCAAATTGAGTCTGTCGAATTGAAGGTTCAATCTGACAACTTGGCTGATGCGTCTACCACCACCATCTATGAGCTCAAAAGCTGCTTCAATGGAGAATTCGGATACGGCTCGGTCGACTTCAATCAAGAGGATCCAGAAGACGACTTCAATCGAGTGTAGCATGAAATTAGGGTTCCTTCTTACTTCAATGAAGTGCCAAAAAAATTAGGGTTGAGTGAAGTTCAACGAGCATGGAGCCGAGGGTTGAGTGAAGTTCAGCGAGCATCAAGGCAAGGGTTGAGTGAATTCAGCGACCATAGAGGAGGGCTTAGTGAAGTTCAGCAAGATTTTTTATTTTTAACATGAGAGAGAAGGCGGTTTTGATGAGAGAGAATAAGGGTTTTGATGAGAGAGAAGGAGGGTGGGTCATAGTTATATTCATTCTCTTGTTTTAGCAGCTGGCCCTTTCAAGGCCAGTTACAAATAATTTGGTCAAATTTTGATTGACCTAGTTTTTGTAGCGGACATAAAAGGCCAGTTGCGAGTAAATAGTTTATTTTAAAATAATTTTTTATTAGCAGTGGGCATTGTTACGCTTGTTGCAAATGTTATAGTAATTGCAACTGGAATTAAATAGGCCAGTTGCTAATATAAATTTTTTCTTTTATACTCTAAGTATTAGCAGCGCTTATTATTACGCCAGTTGCTAATGACACAGTATTTGTAGCTGACATTATTTTAGCTAGTTACAATTAGTGTTTTAGTAGCTAACATATATAACGTTAGTTGCTAATAGCAATTTTTCCACTAGTGTAGTATGCCACCTGTTAGTAAATGAGACTTTTAGTGTTCAGAATTTAGTGAAGAAATTAGTGAATAAACTTGAATGTATTATAGTTATTAGGATTAGTTGAAATGCCAAAATTTGTGACTCTTTATTGCATCACAATAATGTAGAAGGCATCCCTCACCCCTATATAAAGTAGTCTCATACATATCTAAATAATATAAGCAATCTTCCTTCTTTCTTTTCCACATACACTTTCCAGCTTACTCTAACAATTGGTATAAGAGCCTTATGATCTTAAGGGCTTGAAAGAAAAAAGATTAAAAAAAAAAAAGAAGATAGGAAGAAGAAGAAAATGAGTAGTTGAAGTATGGCTTCAACGTCAACCTCTTCCACAAATTCTATGCCAGCACCTCCTACTTTCATAGGAGAAAATTATGATTATTGGTGCATAAAAATGAAGCTTTTTCTAAAAGCAAGTGCTTTTTGGGAGATATTGGAAATTGATTTTGTACGAAAACAAGGAGTGTAGTACACAGAAGAACAATTAAAGAACATAAGTGATGATGAGATGAAGGATGCTAGAGCCTTCACTCATATCATCAATTGTGTTTCTGACACAATCTTCCCTAAGATCATGAGAGCCTCATCAGCAAAAGAAGCTTGGATTCTTCTTGAGAGGAGTTCCATGGTGATGAAAAAAAATCAGAAATATTCGACTCAATACTTTAAGGAGTCGATATGATAATATGAAGATGAAGGAGAATGAGGATATAAAACGTTACACTTCTAGATTAATGGAAGTTATAAACCAAATGAACATCTATGGAGAAGAGATTTCAAATGCAAAAATAGTGCAAAAGATCTTAAGATCTTTGGACAGAAGGTTCAACACAATACCCACAATAATTGTTGAATCTAAGGACGTCACAAAACTCGGTGTAACGGAGTTGCTGGGTTCGTTGCTTGCCCATGAGAATAAATTTTCAAAGGATGACTTAATTAAATCCCCACCCTCAGTGATTGCTTTTCTATCAAAGTCTCATCAAAAATTTCAGTTCAACATAGGCAATATTAGGAAGAATCAGGGTACCCCACAATCTGACAAAAAAGACAAGGAGCATCCATAAACAAAAGGGAAATTCCCTTCATGTGGTATATGCAATAAGACAAATCATGTTGTAAAATATTGTTATAATAAGGGGAAACCAAAGTGCAGCCATTGCAAAAAACTAGGTCATTTGGAGAAGGATTGTTGGCACAAACAGAAGCAACAATCATCAAACACAGATGTTCGTGCTTCAAATGAATCAGAAGACTATTTGTTTTATGCACGTCAAGCGATGAGCCCCTGTAGCAGCAAGGAAGGATGATTGATTGATAGTGGAGGCACATCCCACATGACAAACAATTCAAGGTTATTTTGCAAACTTGACTCTTCTATTAAAGTTCCAGTTATTATGGGGAATGATGTTGTTGTACAGTCCACTAGAAAAGGCACAATTGGTGTTTAAACCAAGAAAGGTATGAAGTACATCAATGATCTCCTCCTTGTTCCAAATTTAAATGAGAGTTTGCTTAGTGTTGTCCAGATGGTCAACAATGGTTATTCACTTGTCTTTGAGAATAACCATTGCACTATCATTGACTCGAATAAGAAAGAGATTGTAAAAGGCCCGATGGAAAACAAAAGCTTTCTATTGAAGTGGGATTATCCAGTAGAGATTATGAATGCAGCAAACTCAAGCGACACGTGGTTATGGCATAGGAGGTATGGACACTTTAATATGTGTTCTCTCAATGAACTTCACAAGAAAAATTTAGTGAGAGATTTTCCTACAATTTGTGTATTTAATGGTCTTTGTGAGTCTTGTCAATTTGGCAAGAAACATAGGCTGCCTTTCCCGAAGAATAATGTCTAGAGAGCATCAAAAAAATTGCAGCTCGTTCACACTGATGTTTGTGGACCTCATTGAACCTTATCTCTTGGTGAAAACAAGTATTTCATCTTTTTATCGATGTATTCACCCGCATATTGTGGGTGTATTTCATAAGATAAAAATATGAAGTGTTTAGTGTTTTCAAAAATTTTAAAGCATTGGCGGAACCTCAAAGTGGCTATAAACTCCAAAAAAATAAGATTAGATCAACACAAGGAATATACTTCCTCTGTATTTTATATTTTTTGTGAAGATGGAGGTATTGAAGATCAGCTTACATTGGGTTATACACCTCAGCAAAATGGAGTTTCTGAACGGAAGAATAGCAGTAATGGAGATGGCTCACTGCATGTTAAGTGAGAAAAATCTGCAAAAAAAAAAAAAAAAAAAAAAAAAAAAAAAAAAACTTAGCAGAAGCATTTCGCACATCTATTTAGTTTTGAACAGGCTGCTCACAAAAGCGATGTAAGGAAAAACTCCAATTGAAGCATGGAGTGGAAGAAAGCCAACAACAAAACACTTGAGAGTATTTGGATCAGTTTGCTATGCTCATATTCCATCTCAAAAGAGAAGCAAACTAGATGCAAAAGCCGAAAGAGGATTCTACCTTGACTATGATTCACAAGCCAAAGGATATCGACTTTTCAATCTTAGCAATGAAAAGATTGTGATCAGTCAAGATGTTAAGTTAGATGAAGATGCAGGTTGGAATTGGGAAGAAGAGAAGGTTGAGAAGAATTTTTTTTTCAAGTCGGCAGTGAAGTACACAATAAACCTAGAGATGAGAATACTGAAGAAGCTCCTTCCACACCTATACAAGATGGAAATGGCACTGGTGAAGCTAGTGATGATGATAATGCCACGGGTTCTAGAGGTAAAAGTCTCTGTCAGATTTGTACGAGGAATGTCCAATCTTTGACCTAGACCCGGAGGAATGTGAAAGATGTTACCTTGGTATGGAAGAGCCCCACACATATGAGCAGGCTTTTGTAGACAAAAGGTGACAACAAGCAATGGAAAATGAAATCAATATGATCAAGAAAATCAGACTTGGGAGTTAGTTGATAGACCAAGTGATCGCAAAGTGATTAATCTCAAGTGGGTCTACAAAATCAAATTGAATCCTAATGGGATAATAAGCAAGTTCAAGGCTAGATTGGTTGTCAAAGGATACTCCCAACAAGCAGGAATTGATTATGGATATCAATTTGCTTGAGTGACTAGGCTTGACAAAGTTAAACTCTGATTGCTTTAGCAGCTCAAGAAAAATGGAAGATTTATCAACTTGATGTCAAGTCTGCCTTTCTCAATGGTGAACTCGAGGAGGAAATTTACATTGAGAAACCTCTCGGATTTGTTATTAAAGGGCAAGAAGAAAAAGTGTGCAAGCTGAAAAAGGCTCTATATTATGGGCTATAACAAGCGTCAAGTGCGTGTTATAGCAAGATTGACTCATATTTACTTGCACAGGGGTTCAACAAAAGTAAAAATGAGCACACACTCTATGTAAAAAATCAAGGAGAAAATGATTTGCTCATTGTTTCACTCTATGTTGATGATCTTCTTATGATGGGAAACAATTCAAAGATGATCCTCTCATTCAAGAAGGAGATGAAAAGGATGTTCAAAATGACAGACTTAGGCTTAATGAATTATTTCATAGGCATGGTAGTTCATTAAGTTGAAGATGAAATCTTCATCTCTCAAAGGAATATGACAATGATGTTCTTAAGATATTCCATATGCAAAACTGCAAGCCAGTCAGTACACCTCTTATAGTAACTGAGAAGCTGGCCAGAGATGATGGTCAAAGGAAAGCAGACACTAGGTAGTACAGGAGCTTAGTTGGAAGTCTACTTTACCTAATAGCAACAAGGGCAAATTTGATGTTCACAGAAAGTTTTTTTTCAAGGTTAATGAGTGAACCAAGTGATGTTCATATGGGTGCTGCAAAAAGAGTGCTCAGGTATATAAGAGGAACTTCAGATTTTGGTGTTATGTTTAACACAAATGCAAACTCCAAACTGTTTGCATATTCAGACAGTGATTGGGGTGATTCAAACGATGATATGAAAAGTACTCTAGGATATGCTTTTTCACTTGGATCTGGAGTGTTTTCTTGGATTTCGAAGAAGCAAGAAGTAGTAACTTAATCCACAGCTGAAGACGAGTACATTGCAGCATCGGAAACAGTTAATCAAGTTGTGTGGCTAAGGAAAATACTTGCTGACTCAAGACACAAACAAGAAGAAAGCTACTAAAGTTCTTGTAGACAACAAACCAACAATTGCTATTTTAAAAAATCCAGTTTGTTTCAGCAAGACAAAGCACATATTATAAGCCCGATTCCGATGAATAATAAGGAAGTTATGGCCAAAATACTAAATTGGGCCTGAAATGGTTTTATATGGCCCAATGATCTAGTGGAGGGCCCATTAATTAATATTCCTAAAGTTATTATGATTGATTTTAAACTTCTATAATTATCTGTAAGGTTATTTTGAGTTCTAATGGGATTAGGATTAATAATTATGTTTTTGAAAATAAAGAATTCTATTTGGATTAAAACAAGTGTTTTAAATAGATTAATACTGATTTTCAAAGATAAGTACGGACTTCAATTAATCGAATTTAATTAGATTAAGGATTCCGTACGGATTTTAGAAAACGTGTGAACCATCGCGAAACGACAGAACTAGCGAGCCACGACAAATCTGTCGCACAGCGACAAGGCTGTCGCGCCGCACTGGACCTTGTCGCACCGCGACAAAAGTAGTTTTATTCCAGGTTGGATTCGGTCCTTTTCAGATCATTTTCGGGCTATTTTTCTTAGAAATAGGGTCATATTTCCCCGTTTACAATCATCAACAATCATGTAATTCTATTCTATTCTCTTCTCTCTCAAAGCTAATAGCTTATTCTTTCTCCCTCTTTCTAAGCCTAGCCGTCAAATAAAAATACCACATTCACGAGTTCTAGACACACCTAGCCAAGTTCAAAGTTTCCTTCGCCCTAGACATGAAAGGTTGATAATTTCTGAGGGTTTAGTCCCAAATCCCTATTTCAATTATTTAAATTAATTGTTTGATTTAATATTTTCCTTGAAGTTACTAACGTGTGTATTGTTTTGATAGAAAGAGATACGAGGCAACAAAGTAAGTTGTTTTATTGCTCTATATCTATAGAAATCATGCTTAGATTATTTTAATTCCTAGTATCATGTTAGGATGTCTTTATGATTCCTAGTATCATGTTTAGGGTATTAACTAATATTTCTAATATCATGTATGTTTCTAGTATCATGTTTAGGTTGCTTCCTATTTCTTCTATCATGCTAGTATCATGTTAGAGATAAAGCTTTGATCTTTAATGTTTAGTGACATGCTAGGATTGGTTAATAATCATGTTAGTATCATGCCTAGGATCTTGCTAATATTATTATGCTTTGATGAGATTGAGAATTGTTTTGATGATGATTTGTTGTATCAATATTATGTTGCTTGATATATTATTATTGTTATTGCTTGATCACGCCCTCTCTTGTAAGTTTAAAGGGAATTTGTACTTGTAATCACGCTTAATAAGATAATTAATAATTTTATTTAGGCTAATATGATTTTAATTCAAGTGACCGTCAATAATAGTTTTGTTGTGCATTAATATTCAACCAACATAGATTAAACAGGTTTAGGATTAATATATTGATTGTATGTTAGTCAAAAAGCACACATGAATACGAGAAGAATAAAGTAGAGGCCTATTTTTAGGGCAGGTTCAATCTCTTTTAGGTTGGATTTGTACCTTCATCCCCGAATATCCAGTCATGGTTCCAGACCGCTATGGAGTTAGCGATCTCATGGATCGTGAAGGGGTGTAACCTTCACCCTGTGAACGGTTTACAAGTTCTTAAAACTTTTTGGCGACCCTTTTTCTCTAGCTTCCTTCCCTTTGGACGCCACCATACTTAAGTTTATGATCACAGCAGGGCTCAAGTGTGGGTTGCTTGAATTATTCCTTACAGTATGTAAATGAGACTTTTAGTATTCAACAGTTAGTGAAGAAATTAGTGAATAGACATGAATGTACTAGATTTATTAGGAGTATTTGAAATGCCAAAAGTTTTAACTCTTCATTGCATCACAATAATGTAGAAGGCATCCCTCACCCCTATATAAATTAGTCTTGTACCTATCAAAATAATATAAGCAATCTTCTTAATTTCTTTTCTACATACACTTTCCAACTTACTCTAACACCACCACACATTAATAATAAAGAATAAGCCTAAGAAACCAAGGTAAACATGCCTCAAAACCACAACAAAACTCATGATAGGTACGTAACATTTCAGTTGTACCTATGGTGCATTTTGAGCCTCAAAACCAAGTATACACTCATTTAAAACATTATTCAAAGATCATACAACATCAAGGATTATATATCAATCAAGTTTGGGAACAAAAACATGGATTAAAATCACTAATTCATACTCTACAACACACAAATTACAGCAGCCCCTAAGTGAACGAAAAATCAGAAAATAAACCTAATCCTAGCCATGTTTCTACTTTTCAATTCAACCCTACAACCCAATAGTTCTAACCCAAGGGATTAAAGCTAGTTATCTCTTGAAACATAACCAAATTATAGAGTAGAAAGAGGTGATGAAAGCCACGAATTCAGCCCCTAAACCCACGAACAAGCAGCCCCTTAAAAATCCCCAAAGTTCTTCAATTTTGACACTTCGAAAAAGGAGGAATTTGGGCACGAATTGGAGTAGATTTGAGAATCATATTGGGTTTTGATTTCCCCCTTGACTTTCCCTTGAAACCCACGAATAATAGAAGGGAAGAGGAAGAGATTTGCTGCGTTTTTTTGGTGAAGAAAAACTGATGAAAGCTTGCTATTTTATACGTAAAAAGGGAAGGAGAAGAGGAGAAGTTGAGCAGCCATAATTAGGGAGTGAATGAGTGGGTTACTTGGGTTAGAAAATTAGTCCATATTCCCCCCTTTGAGCAGCCGTGTGCATGAAGCAAAAATGGGCTAGAAGAAGATTCTTAAAAAGCCTCATGTAGACTAGGTTCAAAGCTCACCTTTTGGGCTTAAATAAGTATGGATGGTTAAGCGGAAGACGACATCTAATTAGGCCTTAATAGCAGCTCACTTACACGCCAAAAGCTAGGTTCAAAAGGCAACATAAAATATCGAACTTGAACAACAACCAATAGGCCCGAAACTAGACTATGGAAGAAGAGTAACAGAAGGTAGAGCTATCAGAAGTTTACCCGACCCAAAATATCAAGTTGAACCCGATTATTGACCGACCCGTCTGAACCCGGAAAAATGGTGACCCGAACCCGATTTGACCCAGCCTGAAACCAACCATAGACTTGAGTTAACATGCGTATTTAAGACTCGAACTCGAACATGAATCGACTAGAGATGACCCGACCCAAATATAACCCGTAAATTATTGACTTGAATTGAACTTGACCTGGACCGAAATTAACTCCAAACCGTCAAAACCAAAATTTAAGCCGACCTGAATTCAACCCAACTTGTACCTAACCCGACTCGAATTTAACCCAATTTGTTACTGACCCGACTCGAAATTTAACCCGATCTATTACAAACCCGACCTAAAATCAACAGGTTGTTGTTATTGACCCGACCTGAAATCAACTCAACTTATTATTTTATACATCTTTATTATTGTAGATATTGACTAGCTAAGTAAAGATATATGCTATATACTCCCTCTGTTTTTAAATACTTGCTCCATTTCTACTTTTTCCACTATTCATTTATCCTACTTTGGCTATTGTTTGTGATTTATACATAAGAAAAAATATAATCTTGTGGGTACTTATTGTAATCGTCACAATTAATAAATTATTAATTTTCAAAAATTAGAATGTTTACATATTGATAATTAAAGATATTATTGATTAAATATTAGCATCGGCATACGTGCCCAAGAGAAATAGAGCAAGTATTTAAAACCGGAGGGAGTATATCGTAATCTACTTGTAAAGTCATAACTACGTAAGGCTAAAACTACTCTATGTTAATTTGAAAGTACTTTGTGTTTACTTGAACCGAACTCGCAAATTGTTGACTTGAACCCAAGAATGGCCCGACTTAAAAATGACCCGACCTGAATACAACCTGTAAATTATTGACTTAAATCGAACCCGACTTCAACCCGAGAATGATCCGACCCGATTATAACTCGCATATTATTGACTTGAACCCGAGAATGATCCTAACCCGTTCTAACTCGTGAAAACCCAAATTAAACCCGACCTATAATTCACCCGACCCGAATGTAACTCGACCTGTTTTGGGTAAAAATTACACATGGCGCTCCCAGTGTTCGGGAGAAAAGACGGCTTTTAGGGCCCAAATCCCGAAAAAGTCGGATGCGGCATAGCCCATCAGGATTAAATCAGAGTGACCTAACCAAGGGCACATTTACCAATGACCCTAAAAATAGGGAGATGTCCCCTATTTTGGGGACACCTTCAATTATTACAATAACCTTACATTCTCTCACATCAGAGAAAACACTTGATCTCGAAATCCGAGAAGATCTTACCTTTACCTTTTTTGCACCTTTTCATCTCCTACGACCAATTCTGACTTGATCGTTGGAGGCGGAGCTCCTACCAACCGGAGTCTCCGTGTTTTGCAGGTACAAATTGTGTTGGACTAGTCTTGGTGATGTAACTCTCTCGAGGGACACAAAAACACCCAAAATATTTGGCGCCGTCTGTGGGGAGAGTACCTCTAAGATGGTTCAAGATTCTGTACCACCGCCTGAGCCCAACCGGCTTACGGTCAACGGAGAGGTCCATACGGACCATGATTCAGATAACGACTGTGAAAGCGAAACTTATGTGGCCCCTGATGGGTCACTCATTTATAAGCGCATCCGTTCCAGGAATAGGCCTGAATGAAGCAACAACGAAGCCGGTCCCAGCAAGTCTACGGGACCATCGCCTGGGAATACCCAGACGACCAGGGGCCAGGCTCCAGTCATCTGAGACGAACTCATGAAATTAATGATAAGTTTCAAGGGTGAAATCAAGGACCTGATCAACAAGAGGACAGCTGGCTCTAGCAAGGGTCAGTCTGCCAAGAAGACTCCTCAAGCTAAGATGAGAAAGTCAGTCAGAGAAAGGCAGCCTACTCCACATCTAAAAGAGAAGGCTACGCATGTCATTGACTGGTCAAAGATCCTTCTGCCTCAGACGAGCAAAAGGAAGGTCATTCGAGCTGTTCAGCCAGATAGTAGCAAGAAAACCTTCTCCGATGCTCGACACATCATCGAGCATAATAGGAGCCAGCAACTGTCTGAGTCAGCCTCTATATCGAGCTTTCCAGACAGCTTCAAAAATACATCCGCGAGGAATTCTCAATCCTTGCATGAGAGCCATACAGGCAGCAAGTCCGTCCATACTAACCCTCAAATGATTGGGTTAGTCTCGTATGTGCCTCAGATGCCATGCGGGCAATATGTCCCACCCTTCATGCAGCCGACCCTCTTCGGAGGTTAGGCGGCACATAATGTCTAGCCCCTAGGCTGGAAGCTCCGTCTCCTCAGACTTGGTGAACAAACCTCTGCGTTCACCAAGGAGATAACCAAGGCGACATAGCCGGCCAAGGTTAAGAATGTCTTGGTTGGTTCTTATGATGGTACCACCAACCTTGAGGACCACCTCATGGCCTACACTAACCTTATGCACATGCAGGGATTGGAAGACGCTATGTGGTGCCAATGCTTTCCGGCTACCTTGAAGGGTATAGCCTAACAATGGTTTGGCAACTTACCAGCCGGATGCATTGATAACTTCAGGAGGCTTGTCTTCCTGTTTTCTTCAAACTTCTCGATTGACATCCCTGCTAAGAAAACAAGTCTCGACTTGAGCACCATACGGCAGGGAGAGAGAGAAGGAATCCGCTCCTATGTCAGGTGGTTCAATCTAGTTAGAATCCAGATTCAAAGGCTGTTTGACGAGGTAGCCTACAAAGATTTCTTCAAGGGTCTGAAGGACGGGTCAACCTTTAAGTTTGACCTCGTCAAAAAGAGGGTCTTCACCCACCAGGAGGCGATGATGGAGGCAGAGAGCTATATTCAAGCCACCGACCTCTGTTCGTCCAACCATCAGTCAAACTCCAAAAAGTCTGACTAGCAAAAAGAGAGCTGGTCTGCTCAGACGGCTCGGAAACTAAAGAGAGCAAAAAGAGAAAAGAAGTCTGGGCGGTCGATGAATCCGATCAGCCGACCCAGAAGAAAAAGAAAGAATTCAACCGTACATCCTAAGGTACGAGTTTAATAAAGACTGTTACTCCATCCTCATGGAGATAAAGGACCAGCTGACCATTGAGAAGCCAAATCCAATGAAGAGTTCCGTCCAGTCACGGAACAAAAATGAATACTGCCACTTCCATGAGGAAGTCGGCCATGACACCAACGACTACTATAGCCTCAAGCGGACGTTGGATCGTCTGGCTGACAAGGGGGTGCTGAAGTCATACATCTTGAAGTCCAAGGCGACTGTAAAGACAAACCCTAGACAATTGTCCAAGACTATCTAGCCTGCTAGTAGCTCGGACACTAACAAAGAGGCGGTATACACTATAGCAAGCGAGTTCGGTGGAGGTGGCCCGACCATTTGAGGCACCAAAGACTATCTGAAAAAGATGATCAATTCTGTTGATGAGGGGCAGGTTTCAGCCGGAAGCACCTTCCCGGAGGTCGTTATTACTGAGCGCGATCGGGGCAAAGTCCGTCGGCCTTATGACGACCCAGTTGTCATTGAATGTAAGATCGCCAACCTACTGGGTGGTGGGATCCTTATAGACACGGGTAGCTCCTCTAACCTCATCAGCTACAAGAGTCTGTCGAAGCTGAAGTACAAGCTGGACAACCTGCGTGACGTCTCCCACCTTCTTGGTTGTTTTGGGGGAGTGGTCGTGCACCCAGTCGGACAAATTGACTTACCCATCCGGCTGGGGGAGAAGGGAAAATGGCAGCATATGATCGTTCCATTTTTGGTGGTTGAGGAGCTGACCGCCTACAATATTATTCTGGGCCGTCCCACCCTGAACGAGTGCAAGACCGTCATCATCCCAACCCTCATGTTGCTAAAATATGAAAGGGATGATGGCTCTGTTGGCTCCTTAAACGGGGGTCATAAGATGACAAGGGAGTGCTATCTCTCAGACGTCAAACCCACGGCTGCAACAGCCTGTCAGGGGAAGGAGCCAATAGACCTTGACGATGTCAAGGACTCTGATCCAGCCCTAACAGCAACCAGAAAGAAAAGAAAAGTTGATCAGTTGGTGGAGGTGAAGAAAGAGAAGAAATAGCAATCACTGACCGGGAATTCAAAGACATTTTGCCTTTGAAGTGGAAGAGATGCCAGGCATCAGCCTAGATCTTACTGTCCACAAACTCGTCGTTGATCCTAAAAAGAAGCCGATCTGGCAAAAGAAAAGAAATCACGGCAAGGAGAGAAGTCGGGCGGCAGCTACCAAAGTCAAAAAACTATTAGACGCTGGGTTCATTTGGCCATGTAACTTCCCTAATTGGGTTGCAAACGTTGTGCTTGTAAAGAAGCCTAATGGTACCAGGCGCATGTGTGTAGATTACACTTAAATGAACAAGGCATGTCCAAAGGACAGTTACCCGCTTCCAAAGATCGACAGCTTTGTCGACTCTACAGCCGGGCATGCCTTGATGAGTTTTATAGATGCCTACTTAGGTTTTCACCAAATACCCCTGTGGAAAAAAGATCAAGAGAAGACGGCATTCCTCACTAATCAGGGGTTATTCTGTTATACTGTGATGCCATTTGGCTTGAAGAATGCGCCTACTACTTTTCAAAAGATGATTAATATTGTCTTCATTAATTAGATTGGAAGGAATGTAGAGGATTACATTGATGACATGATAGTCAAATCCAAGCAACAGTCGGATCATCTTTCTGACCTCCGAGAAACCTTCATCACACTTAGGCGACACAAGGTCATGCTCAATCACAAGAAGTGTGTCTTTGGTGTTTAGTCTGGGAAGTTTCTCGGATTTTTAATTGATCAAAGGGGGTAAGAGGCCAACCTAGAGAAGATACAAGCGGTGATAGACATGAAGTCACCTCGTACTATAAGGGAAGCTAAAAAACTTACTAGTTGTCTGGCAGCTTTGGGGAGATTCCTCAGCCGGTCAGGTGACAAGTGCCTTTATTTCTTCAAGGCGATAAAAAAGAAGACAAGGTTTGAATGGGGGGATGATGCTAAGGCAGCCTTTCAGAAGTTAAAAGAACATTTACACTCTTTGCCAAGGCTTGTTAGCCCTCTTCCCAAAGAGACGCTTTACATGTACTTACCCGTCTCATATCATGCCCTCAGTGTTTTTCTCCATCCTGAGAGAGATAGCATTCAACTCCCGATCTATTTCATTAGCTATGTGCTCAAAAATGCTAAACTACGTTACCCCATGGTTGAAAAATTTGGCCTTGCTCTTTACATGGCTGTCAAGAAGTTAAAACCTTACTTCCTGGCACATAAGGTTGTTGTCTACAAAGACCAACCTCTCAAGCGGCCAATGAAAACCTTGGAGTCATCCGGTAGGATGCTCAAATGGGCTATTGAAATGCAAAGTCTTGAAATCACTTTTGAACCGAGAAAGGCAGTGAAGGGTCAGGCGTTTGTCAACTTCATTGTCGAAATGATAAGGTCGGTTGCACCGGACAATGCTGATCAGGTTTAGAAAGTGTATGTAAACGGGAGCTCTACCATGAACGATTGTAGTGTAGGCATAATCCGTCAGTCTCCCGAGGGGGACAAGTATGAGTATGGTCTACGGTTCAAGTTCCAAGCCTCAAACAATGAGGCAAAATATGAAGCCCTGCTAGCCGGTATCCGTATGTGTAAGGCGGCAGGGGTAACAAAAATTGACGCCTACTCTGATTCACAGTTGGACGTAAGCCAATACCATGGTTACTATGAAGCCACCAATCCGGCTATAATAAAATATCTTCAGGCAGTCAAAGTGCCCAGGTCTGAAAACAATCAGGCGGATGCACTGTCAAAATTGGTATCCTCCGCCTCCTGTGATACGCCTCGGTTAGTCTTCTAGGAATTCATGGAAAAACAAAGCATTATTTAAGAAGAGCCCATTGGAGAACTTGACCGAAGCTCTACCTGGATGGATGGCATCCGGGCATACTTACAAGACGACACGCTGCCTGACTCACCACAGGAAGCGGCTATCATGAAGAAACAAGCTGCAAACTTCGAGATGAGAAACGAAGAACTCTTCAAAGCAGGTTTCATAAAACCTCTGTTGAAGTGTGTTACCCCAGAAAAGGGGCAAGAAGTCCTCGAAGAATTGCACGCGGGATAGGCGGCAGATCCTTGGCTGTCAAGGCCAGACGGCAGGGTTATTTCTGGCCCACTCTTGTGTTAGACACCATGGAGATGGTAAAAAAATTTGACAAGTGTCAAAGGTTTGGCAAGCTCATCCATCAGCCGACCACTAACCTGACAGCAATCCATAGCCCAGTCCCGTTTGCTAAATGGGGAGTGGACATCTTGGGTCCGTATACACCTGCGCCAGGCAGAAATCGGTACATTCTGGTGGCTGTGGACTATTTCACCAAGTGGGTTGAGGCAGAGGCGGTAAAAAATATCAAGACTAAGGATGTCATCTCTTTCATTTGGAAGAACATCGTCACCCAGTTCGGGGTACCTATGTCTATGGTTTTTGACAATGGCCCTTAGTTTGAAATGCCTCAACTCAAAACTTGGTTGGGAGATCAAGGCAACCGGTAGGGCTAATGAGAAGGGAAAGTTAACTCCTAATTGGGAAGGCCCCTATCCGATTTATGAAGAAGTAAGAAACGGCACCTACCGCTTGGAAACCCCAGACAGTAGGCGGCTGCCTAGAACTTGGAATGTAGATAAATTAAAAAAGTACTACTTTTGAGAGTTGTAAATTTTTGTAAATAAAAAGCCTGTCAATGAAAAGTTGCTTTTTATTTTCAATTACTTGTTGCTTTATATACATCCGGAATGTTTTAAATACCGTCTGTACAATGTACAGACGGCGTAGTTTTAAGTACTAGACATAATAAACTAAGTACAAAAACTTAGTGGCTAAATAAATGTCTGGCAAAGACGTGAGGCTAATGGCCGGATAAAATTTAAATTTATAAATCCGTCAGCTCCAATATGAGAAAGGCGTCTGGCGACGCCTATCTGGGTGGAATCGTTGCAGAGGGCATCTCCCATTTGGGTGGCAAATTGCTCTACAAACATATGCACACGGCCGAAATTGAACGACCTAATTGGTCAACTCATAGTCGTTTGAGCTGGGTAATCTAAATAACGGCTAAGTCTGGGAGCACCGGATGTCTAAAGACATCAGCTGGTGGCCGGCTGAAGTTCTAACTTAGATTATTTTTCGAAATTATGCAAGTCCTCCCAACGTGGCAAACGGACATTGAGCGTAACAAGATTGCAAATACCCCAGGCGAGGGAGAAGAAGTTCAATACAACTATTTCACCGCCTAGGCTAACGTCTGCTCCCTTGAATGATTGGACGGTTGTGTACTTGGCTTGGGGCAATCACTACTGTGATTGATTGACTTAGGAACATCTCATACTCCTTAAAATATCAAAAATTCCCAAGTCAATCAATCAACAAAGCTTTGAAACCAACCACACAGCCCAGGGGCATGTATAGCTGGTTTGTCATTTGTCGCAAGATATTAAAGAGTTAGGCAAAATTTCAAGTAGAAACAACCGAAAAATGCATAAAATCGAAGCAGATTGAATCAAAATCGACTCAGTTAGTACTTTCATAAATAAAACTCGGCTATAATAGCTGGGAGGAATAATGTTGACCGGATAACCATCCGGGTAAAAACAAAATTAAATTGTTGATTCATAAAATTTAAACACACGGCACGTAGGCCAAAAATGCAGGCGGCTCAAAGCCGAATAGAAGACAATAAGATTAAGCTTGAGGCACGGCCGATCCCTCTCTTGTCTGCTCAGGCGGCGGTAGAGTAGAGTTCACCAGAGTTTCCTCGGGACCTTGCTTTTTCTCCACAGCCTGCCTCTTGAGCTGGCTCCTCATCGACCTCCCTGTTGGCCCATGCGTCGAATAACCTTAGATCCGGCTTGCCTTCGTCCTTGGCGTTTATAACTTCATCAGCATACTGATAAGCCAAGGCCCAGATACCGTACTCCTTCCCCGGGTGTAAGGCCTCCTAGGCTATCTTCATATGGTCTGTGCAGTCGGACTCGTTCTCTTCAACGACTTGCTCTTGCTCGACCTCCAGCGTTACCTTGAAATTCAGCTGGGCCTGGTCCATTTCATTCTTCAGGCGGTTGACGTCTGTGCGGAGATCAATGTTCTCCTTGTCAACTCCCTCAAGATCTTTGAGGTCCGCCTTGGCATTTTTTAGCTCAGCCTCGAAGTCAGAAGCCTTCTTCTTGGTGGTTTCCAGCTCAGCCGTCATGCGCCTGATGTTTTCCGCCTGCGTTAGTTTAAACGCTTTAGTCTCAAGATCATTTACTGTAGTTTGGTATTGAGCAACGTCTGCGGAGTCTCGCGCAACTTTATTGGCTCTTTTTACCTCGTTCTGCTTGTGGGTCCATGGCCTCTTCAACCCATCAACTCTCAACATAGCCTATGGACACAAATGGAGTGTTAAGGGCTCAAGCGGTAACATACTTAACGAAATTTGTTGGAAAAGTCATACCTTAGACAGGAGGGCCAAGATCCGTTCAAGGTTGAACGTCTCTATGCCAGGGATGGCATCCTTCTCCTTCTTGGGGATGGCCCCAAGCATAGACTTGGCGTATTGCTGCACATTCGGCCACTGAGGGAATCTGCATCATAACCAAGATTGGGTGAGTAAGTTGTGTAGGTGGCA
Source organism: Chenopodium album (assembly GCF_948465745.1). NCBI lineage: Eukaryota > Viridiplantae > Streptophyta > Magnoliopsida > Caryophyllales > Amaranthaceae > Chenopodium > Chenopodium album. The sequence continues at coordinate 50,235,635 of NC_137843.1, forward strand.
CCTATCTGCAGACGGTTTCCAGAAGAACCTTCAGAAGTCTGTTGTGAGTGAGATTTCACCTGCATGGGCTAGGGAAGCTCAAATGGTGATCTGAAAGGAGTAGCCATACCTTGCTCAATGATCTGCAGGTTGTCATCACCTATAGCCGCCGTAGAGCTGCGAGCCACCTTGGGCTGCTCGCCTGCTCTAGTCACCACCTCGGTGCCAAACTTGTTGCCTAGGTCTAAACTTAGGCCGAAGCCTTTCAGATTGATGCTCTTCCCCCCGATTTTGAGACGAGTCGTCCCAACCGGAGCTTCGGGAGCCGTCTGGGTTGAGGACACCTATTGAGACTTGGTGGAGCTATTAGCTTCCTCATCCGGCTTTCGCTTGATGATTTTTTGGAAGGATCGAGGAGCATCCTGAAACGTAATTGCACAATGAGTATACATCCGGCATAGAGCCGCCTCTAGCTGAAAATTAAAACAAAGTACCAAGGTAATTATAGCAAACGGTGTATACATCACCCTTGGCTTCTAGTTTAGCCCTTTGTTTCTTCGCCTTGTCTTTGCGAATTTGAGCTCCAGACCGTCTAGGGGTTTTATCTTATGAAACCATGTTCCTACTCGTTTTTGCAAAAAAAAAAACGTTTGTCAGTACATACAAAAGAATATAAATGAAACCAACAAAGAAGCAGACGGCATAATAATTGTCGGATGCATGATTAACGTACGTCTATCAAACATAGAACTAAGACCACATGTGTAATACCTCGTATTTTATTTAAAATAAGTATTTTGAGAAGTATTTAATTGAATTAAAATGTCTTATTTAAAGTATTTAGTTATTTATTTTAAGAAGTTTGGAAATATTTTATAAAAGGAAAGTTTATTTAATTAATTATTTTAATTAAGTTGGGGTTTAATTTAGGAAAGTTTATTTTAGTAAAGTTTTATTAGGGATGGGATTAGGAAAATTAAAAAGGGAAAGTTTAGGGAGAAGGGTCTTAGAGAAGGGGTATAAATATCCCACATATGAGGCAAATCAAAGTTTGCCCAGAGTGGAGAAAACCCAAGGTAAATTTCTCTCTCCTTTTTCCTTATTTTCTTTCTCCTTTTTTCCCCTTCCCCTTTTCTTTTTTTCGGCTGCCCACAACCACCACCACTGCCGACCACCAGCAGCAGGTGGCTGCCGCCGCCAGCAGCGTCAGCCGCCGGCAGTAGGCAGCCAGCGGCGCAAGCAGCCGGCGTGGTGGCTGTCGCTGCCTCCTTCCTCCCCTTTTTCGAATGTAAAAAAAAAAATTAATCTTTGTTTTAAAAACCAATTTAATCCTAGATCTAAATATTAATTATGGGTTTTGTGATTTGATTTTTGATGTTTGATTATAAGTATTATGTTAATTAATTTTCAGATTATGTTTTTAATTAAAAAGCCCCAATTTTTGAAACCCTAGGTTCTTGATTTATAAATTATTGAAGGATTATGATATATAATGGTGTAAACCTTTGATTAAAGTGTTTTAAGACTAAATTACAACAAGATTTAATTAAAATATAGTGTTGGAATTTTTGGTAAAGCATTAAAAATCAAGTTTCTTTAAGGAATTTTAATTACCCATTAATTGGGATTGAATTATGATGTTTTAAATATAATTTCAGCTTATTTTAAATAAATTATGAGGGGTTTTATAAGAGTATATATTGCTGGAAATTTGGGTAGAGTGGATTTTAATATTCTTCTATGATTTTAAATTGTAGGAGACTTTGAAGTGAGTGATTTCTATTAATTGTGGCGATATTAAGATCGTATTCAAGGTACGTTCGCGTACTTAGCATAATTATGTTGATGTAATAGCATGCTAAATGTGCTTGATTGATTACAAGTAGTATCATGCTAGATTTGGATTGGAAATTATGATTTGGATGTTATTGGTGATTGGATTATGAAGCATGATTTATTTGTGATGGATTATTGAATGGAAAATAATAGCTTGGAATATTATTTATGAACCACATATTTATTTATGGCATGATAGATAGCATGTTTAATTAAACTAAATGTTTAATTTGGTTTGGAATATTGAAAAGAAATTTTATTATGGTTCATATAATTTTTATTGATGCTATAAGCATGAGAAAAGGAGCTATATAAGTGTCTATGTACACGGGGAATAAATTGTATGTTGGTGCCTTAGTGCACTTAAGGTGTTTTTAACACCGAGGGATAGGATTTGTGGCGCTTTATGCGTTTAAGGTGTCATTGGCACCGAGGTAGAATTAAAAAGGGTTCAACATTAAATATTATGTGGTCACTAATTATTCAAGAATTAAATTGGTATATTTGATTGTTTGAATAATTATTGTTGATTGAATGATTATGGTTTGAGAGTCATCACCAAGTTTAATAATCGGTAAATAACGTAAAGTGTAAGAGATTGCGCACCAAAACTCTTGGAACGTATATACCTTGAGTATGAACATATGGGGGGAGTTATGTGACTTTATATTTGATCATAACTTCTACTGGAGTACAGGACGCTGTACATTCCTTTTATTATTATTATGCGCTGGAATTCCGCCACCTATGTGTGGTTTTTGATGCTGGCACGGTTAGCTCCCGTGTCAGTAACCTCAATTTATTTGGGGGAGGTTAGTGGGAAACCCATTCGATGCATAATCAACGCTAAATAAATTATTTAGTGTCTAGTGAGAACTTTTATTGAATGTTGTATGCTTGAAAAACAGGTGCAATAAGGTAATTCGTGTGTTGATAGGGAATTGTATGCTAGTGTGTTAATTACGCATATGTACTCAGCTTTGCTGATTGGGTGTTTTGTGTGTTGTTGGCCTTGTCTTTATCATGGCCCTATGATGACCCATTTTCAATGGAGAGTAGTGGAAATAGGTAGAGATAAGCTTTTCAGGTGATGAAGCATTTTCATGAATGGGCATGAGTGAAGAGCGAATCATGCTAGTTTCCATAAGTATATGATGTGTTTAGCGCTTTAATTATTTATGACAATATTATTATGCGTGACTAACACCCAGAGCCGGCACCCCCAGTCCTAGACTCAGCCGTACCAGGAGACCGGCTGACTACTGACCTAGGCTGTGCCGTGTGTGTTGATCATGAATCCATTTATTGAATGTAAATGCACAAACGGAAAAAGCAAGAATGAGCTGAAAGGGGTAGAGATGGTAGCTTACAATTTGACTCTAAAAAGGGGCAAGCGATGACCGGCTGTAGCAGGCGGGTTGGAAATGTTCAGCTTGTATATAACACAAGCGGATGATAACCGGCTAAGTAGACGGGCAAAAAAGAGGTTGTTTGTGAATAACACAGGCGGGTCTCAGACTCTCACTCTCTCTAAAAAGCTTGACTTTCTCTCTCTAGACTTTTTTGGAAACGTCCAAAATTAGGGGGGGTAAATTTAGGGGTATTCTCGTAATTTCCCCGGAATATGAATGGTTAAAATTCACAGTCAAATTCATTCAACCAGTGGCAGAGTGACATGTGTCACAGATGCCACGTCACATCTGTAAGGGGCAAATGTTTTGGGTAAAAATTACCCATGCCACGTGGTCCAGCCAGTAGACGACACGTGTCAGCCTAGGATAAGGCCAAAGTGGACCTATCCCTATTTGACACGTGGCGCTCCTAGAGTTCGGGAGAAAAGACAGCTTTCAGGGCCTAAATCCCGAGAAAGCTAGAATGCGGCGCAGCCCATAAGAATTAGGTCAGAGTGACTTAATCAACGACACACTTACCAATGACCCTATAAATAGGGAGATACTCCCCATTTTGGGGACACCTTCAATTATTAATTACAACAAACCTACATTCTCTCACATCAGAAAAACACCTGATCTCGGAATCCGAGAAGATCTCACATTTACCTTTTCCGCACCTTTTCATCTCCTACGACCAATACTAACTTGATCGTCGGAGGCGAAGCTCCTACCAACCAAGGTCTCCGTGTTTTGCAGGTACAGATCGCGCCAGAACAGTCTTGGTGACGTAACTCTCCCGAGGGACTAAAAAACACCCAAAACACAACTTCTTATGATCAAAACCCGACCGAAACCCGATAAGATGTATGACCCGACTCAAGCATGACCCAACCTGAACCCGACCTGCATAGGTTACGATATTAACTCGAATTAACTCGACTCAGGTTGACCCAACCCACACTTATCGACCCAAACCTGACGCGTTTACCCGAATCGACAGCTCTAACAGAAGGCTACTTAAAAAGTTTTAAAAACGATAATTTAAATATTATAATTGATATCTCAATAATAATATCAATAATAATTACAATAATAATATTTAAAACTATAATTAAATTATGATATAAAAATATAAGGAAAATTTGTTATTATTAATCCCAACTTTGGGTCATTGAATTTATTTAATCCCAAGTTTTGATTATTTTTTTAATAATCCCAACTTTAGGGGATATTTTCATTTAACAGGCCAAATGACCAGTGACCTGATTAAAAGGTTACCTCTTTTATTTATTTTTTCTTTAAACGCCACTTGTCACATTTTCATTAGTTAAAAAATGAAAACAAAAAAACATAAAATTTAAAAATGATACCCCTTCCCGGCCTTTACGCCTCTCCCATCCCCCCCGGAAACACCCCATCCCCTTCTCCCCGCCGGCTAACACACTACCCCGCCCTTTCTCGGCCCACGAAAAGCATCGACCAACACTCCAACACCCTCGAAACTTCTTGCCCTCCCCTCCCTTACCTGCGATTGATGTTGGGTAATTCGATGTTGTCGTTGAAGATAGTTTGAGTGGCGCTGCGCTGGAGCATGAGGGAGATAGGTGGTGCTTCGGTGGTGGACAAGGCTTGTGTTGCAAGGCTGTTGTTGTTGGGCGTGAGAGGAGAACGAGCTAGGTGGATCTAAGGTTGTTGCTAAATCTTTCAGGAGCAGGGGAAGGGAAGAGGTAAGGTGTTTTCCAGCAACCGGTGGGGAAAAGGGTAGGGGATGGGGTGTTTTCCAATGAGTCAAGTGGGGAAGGGGATTAGATGGGGTGTTTTTCGGTAAGTGGAGGGGGCTGGTGGTAGTTTTTTTCATTTTTTAGTTTTTTTTTGGACCAATCAGGTCTTGACACGTGTCACGTAACCTGTTATAATAGGTCATTGACTTTAGTTGACCGGTCATGACCTGATAATGCCCCCCAAAGTTGGGATTATTAAAAAATAATCGAAAGTTGGGATTAATGAAAGTAAATGGCCCAAAGTTGGGATTAATAATAACAAATTTTCCAAATATATATAAAGTTCATATTTTTTAGAAAAGCGGCATAAAAGAAATACGAAATGTGAAACCAATAATATTATATATCTATAATGACCTATATTATAAAAGGATATTATAATGAGTTTTATAAATATAAAATGAAAAAATAGTTTATAAACAATATTGATTTGATAAACGAGTTGACAGAATCACCCAATACAACTTAATTTATCGATATTAATACGATTGAACGTAAAACATCTTTAAAACCATAGAATCATTTTATGTCTATCAAAGGCACTTTAGTCAAGGAATCAGCCATGATGACCCGTATCGATCACGATAGGTTAAATATTAAAATTATATATAATTTAACTGTAACACTTATTGAATTGACGCTTGAAGTTAAGGAATCACCCTTTAAGGAAAATATTAATTCAGACAAGTGAAATATAGTTGAAATGATAAAAAAAAAATATATATAAAAAAAAAAACCGAATGTAAAACCTTTTAAATAATAACTTTCAATCATTTCCTCAAAATATTATAATTAAGGTTTCAAAACCTTGGGATGACACTTAAATCAAAATAACGATTTTTATAATTAAATCAACATTTCAATTTAGAAATTAGATTTAATAGATTGAAATGCACATAAAATAGTGGTTCAAAAATACATGGTGTAACAGCTTCTCTAGCAAAATAATCCCAAAACCGCTTGGCTTCGTCAAAGTACGGATTTAAAGCAGCAAGTTTCAGCTCAATAGCCCTCAATATCCAAGACACCAATATGGAATTCCCCGTGTCCCAATCATGCATCTTTTTCTTCTCAGACAGTAAGGAGATGGTGACTTCAACACACCTAAATTTTTGTCTACATTTCAATGACAAAGTGATTTCACTAGACTATGATATATAATTTTTTCACCCTTCAAGAATTACGTGAGTAATTAGATTACTGGGTTGATCGCTTGAGCCAAGGTAGAAAAGAGAAAAAAGATCAATCTTGCTCTCGTCACCCGTGTCGATTAGAAAGATTTTTTTTTTAGAGTTTAGATTGTAGAGGCTCCAATATCGGGTTAAGAATTGATTTTCCGTAGTCGTATTATTGTATTCACAAAGTTTATATATATATATACAACCTTAAACAAAATACTAGACCACTAACATTAACATTGACCCATTAGCTAAATACAATATTAGGGTTTAACAAAAGGGAATAGGTAACAAAACTATACATTCTATAATTGTGTTGATCGAATTTACATCAGAAAAGATGAAAGTGGGTATCTTATAAATATAATAGTCAACACGTAGCAATAAAGATGATCAATGGGTATTCTATTAATTTAACACTCCCTCCGTTCCATAATGATGTTGTTGTTTGGAATCTTTAACCTTTTTAAAAAAGAGAAAATCTTCTAAATTTCTCTTAATCTATAAGAACAAATATAGTTATGTGGGATCTAGTTTGATTCGTCTTAATGAGTAGATTATTAATATCTAACTTTTATAATTTTTACTAGTGTGATATTAAAAATATTTGCGGTCAAAGATAAGTAAAAAGTTGCATCGATTTACGAAACAAGAACACATTCTGAAACGAAGGGAGCAGTCAACACGTAGCAATAAATTTGATCAATGGAGGTTTCTTGAGAAGCCCCCATCTAATATCATTACATTTATGTGGTTCATTATTGTTCAACTATGAATAAAAAAAAAAAAAGAAAAAAAAAAAAAAAACAAACAAACAAACTTCTTACATACTTGTATAAGAATAAATCACCTATAAGTCTATAACCATGTTAGATATGATATTTTTTTTTTAAAAAAAAAAAAAAAAAAAAAAAAAAAAAAAAAAAAGAAGACGTAAGAAGAAAGCGCATAATTTGGCACTATTCGCAACCTCCCTCCTTATAAAGTAGGGGACCCCAAAGACTAGGTCTAATCTTGTACAAAAGTTAAAACTATTTGTCTAATAAATTTTACTTTCCTTGTTTGAAAACATTTATCACTAGAAGAGTAAACAATATCATGACTCCTACCATGACAATGGAAGCATGGTTAGCAGAATTGGTAAGACCTCTAATCTCTTCTAAATTTACTTCTCTGGATGTCAGTAATCAGTTACTTGCACTATTCGCATTGCTTGTTGTTTTATTTAGTATAATTTGATTAATAATGCAATAATATAACCAATTTGGATCAAGTGAACATATTTATTTTTCATTGCATTAATATATACTGTAATATGTATGAATTTATTTTTGTATCGTTCATATAATTTAAGTATTTACTAAACAATAATGATATATACAATACCATTTATATATAAATATTAAATTTATATTCTTTATTAAAACAACACAATGTAGAAATTTGAAAGTTTATATGAACTAACAAAATCACTTGCCAATCATTTTTAATACATATTTTTTCTTTTGTTCTTATTACTAACACTTAATAGCTGTTAATCTTTTCTTTGTAATTTCTTATATATAGGCCATAAAGTTATTTTTATCAATATTATCAGTTTCTTGTAGTATTAAACATTTAAACTTCTATGTAAGCAAACAACTGAAATACTCCAGAGTATATTGAGAAGTTATCCGAACATATGCATGCCAATCCAGCAGTTAAGTGAGAATTTTTAATTCTTTAAATATATTACTAGCTCAGATTTTAAGATGAATTTTATCAACTTGTAGATGTTAAAAAGAAAGAAAATTCTCCCTCTATATTTTATTACTTGCTCTGTTTACACTATTTATTTGACACATTTGGACTAATGTTTGTGATTTTTATACATAATAAGAAAAAAAAAAAAAAAGAATGAAAGAAAAAAAGTCTTGTGGGTACTTGTTGGAATTTTTACAATGAATAGATTATTAATTTTTAATTATTATAACTATTGAAAATTAAATATATTAGTGATCAAAACTTTGCATTGACATACGTGCTTAGGAGAAATGGAGCAAGTAATAAAATACGGAGAGAGTATTGCCCTTTGACCTTTGCAATCCGTAACTGCGAATTTAATTACATACTTCAATTTGTATTTTTTAAAAAAGAACTACCCTCCCCGTTTTTTAACATTCATCACTTTATACTCCCTCCGTTTTTTAGGTGCTCCACTTCTTAAAAACATCTGTTGTTTTTAGCTACACATTTTCAAATAAAGAAATCCCTCTCACATTATATATTAATTCTCTCTATTCATTGTGACCCTACTATCATTTTATAATATTTTTTCCTTTACATTATACCTCGTAGTTCGTTCTCCAGGCCATTAATATTTCGCTCTATTACTTTTCTAAAATTTTTATTTTGGGTTTTTCTGAGCTATGCTCCTGTGGTTGTTGAGTTTCTAAGCTATGCCCATGCTTTTTCAAAATTACAAGATGTACCCTCCAACTTAAAGTGTTTATTCAATCGTACCATTTGACATTAACCCAACGTTATTAGTTTGTACTAAATGTGAATTACCCCACTTTGGAGAGAAATTTCACGTCCAAATCGGGTTAGAGTAATATAAGGGGATTAATATTAAGCATTATTTCCATATTTTCTCATCTACTTTTTCTTCTTTCTACTAAAAATAACCATTGATATGTCAAGCTCTCGGTGTACTTCTTCCTGTTTTTCTCATGCGCTTCTTATTACTCCTTATTTTATTAAAATTATTAATATCAAGTTAACATCAGAGGGTACGATTGATTAACAACTGGATCGGAGCTTGAGGGCACAACTTGTAATTTTGAAAAAGCATGGACACACCTTGAAAACTCAACAACCTCAAAGGCATAGCTTAGAAAAACCTTTTTATTTTTAACCATACATACTTATATACTTTGTGTTATTTTACTAATTTGTTGTCTAAAACTCGATGCACGTCTTTATAAGGCACTGAAAAACATGGAAGGAGTATCTAATAACTTTATATTATCCATTCAAAAAAAATAAATATTATAATTTTTTTTTTTTATCTTCTCTAATAAGCCCCCCTCCCCCCTAATTAAAATATTTTATCATTACTCACTATTTCACAGTCTCCATTTATTAAAAAACTACTTTCTCCTGCATATTATCACTTTTCTAATTCACATTACACTTTTTGTCAAACTAACTTAATCATTCAGTCATCCCACTTGCGCAATATTATATTTGAGCGAATAAATTTTCCTAAAATTTCTCGTAAATACACGTGATACATTTAAAAAATTAGTTTATATTGTAAGTCAGTCATAATATACGGTATGATTGACGTTTGGACTATTGTTATTGGTTTATGTTATGCAAATTGTTATAATTAACATATTGATGGTACCAATTATTTGATGTAGGAAATGGAAATGGATCCAAATAATTCTAGTCTAATCAACAACCCTTATCAGCAAAGTGAAAAAATGGAACCAACTTTTGAAGAACATCTTTCTGCCACACTTGGTAACGATTTCCCTTATCCAATCCACAACACGAACTACACGGCTTCTCCTGAGGGAGATTTTGATGGTATTGATCAATATATATCGACCCCTGATATTAATGAAATCAACAACGATGATAATAACAACAATAATGACAATGATAATGATAACATTGTAAGCTCTGATGTTCTAAAGAGCGAACCATCCAAAAATAAAAAAGAGACGAAGAAGCAAACAGAGATTGCTAAATCAAAGAGGAAACGACAGCCAGGCCAAGTCCAAGATCACATTGTTGCCGAGAGGAAGCGGCGGGAACTACTCAGCCACATGATGATTTCACTCTCTGCCATGATTCCCGGCCTTAAGAAGGTGAACATTTTTTTACCATTCTGAGTGATAATGTTTGTTTGACTACTAGTATTATTAATCTGTTTACTATTATAATGATATACAGGTCGATAATAAAAATAATTACTTTTCCAAAAAGAATAACAAAAAAAGGCATGTTGTGGTAAAAATATAGACATAAAATAGAAGATTTGAATTTCCTATAAAAGGCACATTTGTTGAGAGACAACATTATAAACGAGTAAACCGAAAGAGCAAAAACATAAAAAAAAAAAAAAAGAGAGAGAGAAAAAAGAAATGGAAAACGGTGGAACAACAAACGTTAATGGTGTGAACAAAACATGGAGATTCAAAGGTAAAGAAGATGGTCACAACAACAATGGTGGGTGCACAGCGATAGCAAAAGCCGATAATACGAACACGAATACGAATGGTACGAAAAATACGAGTAGAGGTGTTACGGTTAGAGAAGCTAGGACTATGATTATGGAAAATTTAAACCCTATGGTCCGAAGTAATTGCCAAAAAATCTAAATTTAAAGCCGATAATGGCAGTAGTGATGATAATGTTTCTTCTTCTACTGTGGAAGACTATTGTGGCGGTAGCGATGACGGTGATGGGGGTAGAGATTCATTACCAGAAATTCATGTAAAGGTAATGGAGAAGACATTTCTGTTAAGAGTATGCTGTGAAAAACAGAAGGGGATTTTCGTCAAATTGTTCCTAGAGGCAGATAAGCATGGTTTGTCCATTACAAGTTTTAATGTTACACCATTAAATGACGTAGCCCTAAATATTACCATTGTTGCACTGGTGATTCACCTTCCGCATTATCTTTACTTATTACCTCCGTTAACTATCCATGTGCAATTTTTAATTTTTTTATATCTGGTAAATAATACCCACATAATAGTCAACGAGACAGTATTTCTTTCTTGAAATCTTATCAATCTACATCAATAAATTTTTTCTATGATCATTTTTGCAGATGGAAATGGGCTATAACAAGTATGTTAGAGATTTGGTCAGAACACTTCACAACGTCCTTCATTTGGCTAACTAGCTACCATCGTTTCAAATCCAACAAAAATGATTAGTTTTTTTTTTTTTTTTTTTTTTTTTTTTTTTTTTTTTTTTTTTATGTAGAATTTGTCTAAAAGGGACATATATGTTCAGTATTTTGTCTAACAGGGACATATATGTTTAAAGTGGTCTAAAAGGACCTTATAAGTTTATTTTGTTGTTTGGGGGACCTTGAGGTCGGAATCCGACAATAATTGACTTTTTTTTTCCGACGTTGACCTCTCACGTGACCTTAAAAAATGACCCCTCATTTCTTTTTTTCCCACGATTTCCCTCCAATTCCTCCTTCTCTCTTCTAATCCCTAAATGACACAAATCAAAATAAGGAAATTTGAGGGAAATCGTGGAAAAAAATAATAAAATGGGTCTTTTTTAAGGTCACATGAGAGTTCAATATCGGAGACAAAAGTCAATTATTACCGGATTCCAACCTCAAGGTCCCTCCAAACAACAAATTAAATTTATAACATCCTTTTAAACCACTTAAAACATATAAGGTCCTGTCAAACAAAATAGTGAATATATATATCCCTTCCAGACAAATTTTTTTAAATGGTTGAGCTTGTACTTGTTTTTCGATTTCATTCCAGTTTAAGCTTATATAGAGAATAGTTGTTTAATTATCATCCGACTTTTATTGAATAATAAGAAGTAGGAAAGTATATGCCCGCATGATACGGCTGCAAACGCTATTTTTTATATGAAACAATTCCATTTTTGTCATTTCAAAAAGGGCGCATATGCTAGAATCGTATTTTCCGAGTATAACGCATCTTGTCGTTTATATTAATCATGTTATTATTGTTATTCCAAAGTTCATTAGAGCCATTTATATAATATTGGAAAACCAGCAACTTGCATATGATATCTTTGAAATTTTTTCTATGGAGGCGGATGCACCATGCTTGGTGCATCCAATGTTCTTTAAAAAAAGGCGGAATGAACATTTAGCTATCCAATAAAGAACATATAGTTGTTTTGTAAAGAACATATAGCTATTTTATAAAGAACATCCAGTTTTATATGTTTTTTTGTAAATCTAAAGAACATTTGTAATTTTAGTAAAGAACATGATAATATTAAAGAACATTATTCATATAGTAAATGTACATTTGGTATAAATGATCATGTATGTATATGAAAAATGTACATTTTACTGTATTATAAAGTACATTGTATTATATTCTAATGAACATATATGTTATAATGTTGGTTACATGTTTTATATACATTGTATTATTTGCATCATATAAGTATATGAAAAAAGAACATTTTACTGTATTTTAATGTACATTGTATTATTTGGATCTACAACTTTTTCTAAATTTGTCTATTTGCTTGTTTTCTACTTCCAAAATATATTAATTGGTTGATCTTCTTCAAGAATTTCATTTTACTTCTCATTGCAACAACAAAATTATATCAAAATCGCAATTAATTTTCAATAAAATCAAATATTACAATTTTCAATCAAATTTATAAAAAAAAACACTCAAACTCAAAATAAACAAGTATGAATGTCAAATAAACAAGTATAAATGTCGAATTTGGTCTTACCTTTGGTTTTTATTTGTCATCTTGAACAATTTTAGGCTCAAAATTTCGAATTTCTTGAAATTTTGTTTGAGGTTTGAGGAATTTAAATTGGTTTGAAGTTTTGTTTGGAGAGAGAAAGTGAAATTTTGGTAAAAAAAAAAAATTAAAATGATTTGTAATTAATGTATGGTAAAAAATAATAATTATAGTAGTATTTATCTATTTCATTATACAAAATTTCATTTTAAAAAAAAAATATACAAAATTGTTGCATAAAAAACTGATGTACATTATAAATGAACACTATGTTCTTTTATGTATATGTCCATGTACATTATAAATGACTACTATGTTCTTTTATATGACCATGTTCATTAGTATATATCTTAATGTTCTTTCCGCGTTTTTGCATTTTGGAGCGGATGCACCATGTGGATCGTGCATCCGCCTCCACGAACCAACTATTCTGATATCTTTACCTTAACTCCTATATAAAAAGGAAAATTTCCGGCCACTTTTGAGTTCCAGAACCATTTGAGTAACTGTGGTGTCAATACTTCTTCCGTTTTTATATAATTAACACGTTTGACTTTTTTCACTATTTATATACTCCTCATCGTTCTTAAATAACAGACACGTCTAACTTTTTTCACTATTTATATATAACTTTGACCATTATTTGTAGTAGCGTATAATTTTTTTTCCTTTTTAATCATGAATGATATTGGAAAAGGTATTAATATAAAGTTTTATGATACCAATTATGTTTTTATATTTTTTATTGGTTTTTTTTTTCTTTTTTTTGAAGGGATTTTTTATTATTATTTAATCATACATATTTAAGGTCAAATTATTACATTGACATGTGTGCCAAATTTAATTGTGAATTATTTAGGAATTGTGGAGTTATTCCATTTTAGTACCCTAACATTTAAACTTTGTTTCCCTCTAGTGCCAAATAATTTGGTAATTCTGGTATAATGCCCTAAAATTATGCCCTAAAATTTATACTTTTCTTTACAATTAGCTAAGATATTTGTCGTCACTTCAAAATCCAAGCAACCCAACATAAACTTCCTTTGTAGGGTTGTGCAGAGCGTAGTTTAGACCGCTTCAAGCTGCAAAGTGGTTTGAAATTAAAATTGCGGTGCGGTTTTGAAAATGATCAAATCGTGGTTTGCGGTTTGGTGCAATTTCCAAAAATATTTAGACCAAAACCGAAATTTAATGTGATTTGCGGTTTTTATATTATATTATTATTAAAAAAAAAATAAAAAAACTTAAAATATATGAGCTAAACTTTGACTATTAGTTAATTAAAGGTTATAAAAAATAGTTTAATATTTGAATTATAAATTAATAATTACAAAATATAATAAAGTTTTGTTTTATAAAGGTATAATTATAATTTTTTAAAAATATGGTTAAACCGCACCACACCAAACCGCGTTTTGCGGTGTGGTTTTTTTTGAAGTGCGGTTTGGTGCGGTTTGAAAAAATTACACACCGCAATTTTGCGGTTTAAGATCAAAACAGCACCAAACCGCACCGCAAACATCCCTATTCATTTGTTTCTCTTTATGTACACATTTTGATTTTTCACTATTTACACACTTTCTTTTATTGTCATTTTTTAATTTATACATAAGAAAAATTATTGTCCTGTGAGAAGTTATTTTTCATCATCTTAAGGTTCTGTTCACTTTCCCTTATTTTTTCTGAACTGAAATTATTTTTGCTGAAATTAAATTATTTTTACTGAGATGACATTAATTTTACTGAATTGAAATTATTTTTGCTGAACTGAAATTATTTTATTGAATTTCTATTATATTTCTTCTTTAAAGTTACCAATTTTTACTGAATTGAAATTATTTTTGCTAAACTGAAATTAATTTTACTAAACTGAACTTATACTTATTGAACTGAACTTATTTTTACTGAATATTATTTTCTTTAAGGTAAAGTGAACATGGCCTAATACATCATTTTGAAAAGGAAAAATTGTCCATTATAATCCCACCTTTTAGGCGTCCGCTAAAAATAATCCCACCTTTGGGTTATTTTTAATTAATTTGACCTTTGTACTCAATTCATTTTAAATGGCCCATGTGACCTGTAACTGGTTGATTAGGTAATTTTTTTTTAATTAAGCCTATACTACACGTGTCACGGCGTTATTGGTAAAAAAAAACTTTTACTTTAATTCTTTTTAAAGAAATAATTATTACTAATTAGCATTAATTAACTTCTTTAAAACTAACTTTATTAAAAATTTAAAACCACCACCACCACCACCACCACCAACCCCAGCCACCTCTTCACCCCACCATCGGCCTAGACTGGCCGCCAGCCTTCGCTGCGCCCAGACCGCCGCAGCTCCTTCGCACCTATCGCCGCCCCTCCCCTAACCCATTTCGTCACCTCAAAACCACCTTAACCCTTACCGAAATAAGGCAGCGAAGAGGAGGGGGTCAAACTCGAGGTATGGGAAGGGTATGGCTGAAATCGGGCCGAGGGGAAGTGAAGAAGGCCGAAAAAGGGACAGGGGAAAGGGAGGGCTGGAAACGTTGCGGGGGAAGTGGGAGGTCGGGATTAATTAGGACGGGGAAGGGTTTCAAATTGAAGGTGATTGGTGGTACAAGTGGGAGGGGGATGGGTAATCGGTGCGAAGCGGCGCTTCGACAATGTGGGGTTGTCGGAGGTTGGGCTATTGGGAGTGGCCAGCCGTGATGGGTGGTTGTACTGGCAGGGGTGGTTTTTTCATTTTTTTTTATTTTTTGATCAATTAAGTAATAATATTTTTATTTTTCTTTTTAAATTTTTTTTATTATTTTAGACCAATCAGACGTCAACATGTGTCATGTAACCTGCTATAACAAGTTAAATGACCGGTTGGGACCATTTAAAGTAGATTGATGAGTACAAAGTTAGAATTATTTATAAATAACCTAAAGGTGAGATTATTTTTAGTGATCGCCCCAAAGGTGGGATTAATTTGGAAAATTTTTCATTTTAAAAAACAAATTTTTATAAATTTTTATCATCACCATCAATAATTATATAATTAAAGATATTAATGTTTAACATATACATCAGCAAGTAGCCAAGCATGACTAAAGAAAATAAAAATTGTTAAGGTTAAAAAAAATGAAACAAACAATATCCACAGACTTAATAATGCATGTGTAGACACCTATATTTGCCCTCTCCTTGTTTCGATGGGAAGTGTGGTGATGTATAAGACCCATTCTTTATGATAGATAAAAAATCCATATTATAGAAGTGTCTCTAGACTACGAAATATGTTATGAAGAAGTAATCTTTAATCCATATTTGAGACCAAATTATCTTATTATTAATTAGGCGTAGATCGTGCTCATACATGGTTAATCTCAATTAATAATGGACCCAAACGCGTCAATTGAAATGACTGGATCAAATGGATCTTACATTGTTGAGAAACGATCCAATCAAATAATTTAACCACCCAATTTTCGTGCAAAGCTTGTACATGTGGATAGTTCTTTTAAAGAGTTTTCCAACATATATTACAAACCCAATTCTGAGTTAAAGCAAAGATGATATCATTCAAATACTAAATTGGGCCCAACAAACAACAGTCTTGTAGTCAAACAGCCATATCTTTTAATCCCTAAAAGATTTTAACCTAATTCTAACAGTATTGAAAAGTATACATTCATAGCTTTCCAACGATATCTCATTTTCATTAATCCAACTTTGAAATAAAAAAGTTAAGGAAGTTTTAATAAATGTGTTTTCAAATAAGGCAAATCGTGCCGCGCACAACTTTCGATGTTACGAGCAATTGCTACACACAAATCCGAGAGTTGCGCTTGGCAACCCATTGTAGCTATAAGGTTTGCGCCACCCTCTGACATTGCGGCTCTAAAGTCCTAAACCTAGATTCCTACACATATAAATAGGGGTATTCGGTTAAACCCAAAATTTAGAAATAATAAAACCCTATACTACTAATATTTCAAACTCTCTTGCTATCATACTACATTTCCCCTCTCTTCCTGAATACTCTTCAATCCTCTCTATTCTTTTGAAATCCTTGGAGGTACGAAGAAGGAGGAAAGTCCAGGCCATAATCGCCTACAAGGGAAATCTAGCAAACAAAGAAGAACAGTTAGTTTCCTTATCACTTAGTTAAATCACTTTCTTTTCTTGTTTTAAATAATTTTAATTGGTTAATTTTATCACTTTTAATCAGATTAATTAATCTATTCATATACTATTTTTTTTTAATCAAGATTAGAATTTGAATTAAACTTTTGTTTTATCACTTAAGAGGTTAAGCTAATAATGTTATTATTTTGTTCTTTTCACGAATTTGGAATAAAAAAGAATAATGACATTTGTTGCAATGTAACCCTTTTATGATTCTTGCTTCAAAATAAAATCAACTAACTATAAGTTTTTAGGTATCATGTTACTATACATATATTATTTGGTGATGAAATTGTGAAAAAAAGGAAGAGGTAGTAGATGACGTATTAAGGCTAGGTCTTTTATTCTCAAATGAACGATTTCCTTGTACCCTTGCTCCCAAACTCATTTCTGGTTTAGTACGTCAATTTAGACATGGGTAAAGTTATGATTCATATTCAGTATCCCTTGAATTCTACTTGGGAGAAAGGTATGAACGAGATTTATAAGTTTTCCAAAAACTCATTGCGGCTTTGTATTAGTTTCTTATAGAAAAAGTGATTGCTTGACTCCTCTTAAATTCAAGGTCTTCCAAAAGGTCAAGAATTTAAACCCTACTATACCTTAACAAAGTGTTAAGTCTCATGCTTTTAAAGAGCCTAGGGCGTCGAAGAAAATAAATCCCTAACGACTGTCTACCAACCTCATAACATGATACACTAAAAATTCATCACTTTATAGACTATCTAATTAAATTCAAAGCAAATCTTGTAGACTTTGAACAAAGCCATCGATGTAGGAGTCCTCAAGCCCTTCCTGTGATAAAAGATTTCTCAATTTAGTGTGATTTTCTCTCACCTCTTTCCCTACTACACTTTCTGGCTCCATTACTTTCTCAATTGCTTCAAATACAGTCTGTTTGGTAAAACAATCATCATCTTCTCCTTTCTCTACTTCAACCCCTACTTTCAAGTCGAGGCTCATCATTCTTGCGTTGATAAATTGATCTACTGCCTGAGGTATCAAAATTAATTGACACTCACTCAACATGGCTTCGGATAGTGATCCCGCCCCACAATGTGTCACAAAACAACCTACGGAAGGATGGTGCAAGATCAGTTGTTGTTGCACCCAACCACCGTGAATTATTCCTCGTCCTTTGATTTTATCCATGCATCCTTCCGGCAAGGCTTCTTCAACTGTTTCACATCCACTAGGTGGTCGTAATACAGCTAAAAATGGCCTACCTATAAGTATATAAATAAATTATTATTAAATAGTATATTAAGTGAGTAGAACAAAAAAAACGAACACAATATATCATAACAGTTAAATCATTCCTACAGTAATCATTCAGTTAACTATCTATTTTAGGAAATGTGTCTTTGAAATAGCTACTCCATTTTTATCTTCCTACTTTCTGATTTGATATGCAATTTTTTTTTTTTTTTTTTTTTTTTTTAAAGAATTTTACCACCTTTTATTTCTAAAAACACCAAATTTATCACCAAACCACACAAAGACCCCTCCATGACATCATGGGGGTCTATGCGTATGTTATCTTATGATAAAATATCATAAATTAAAGGGATTATAAATTTCTTATAAAAAAATGGTTTGTATCAAAAAAAAAAAAAAAAATGGTTTGTATCAATTATATGTCACATCTATATGTACAGGATTGGTAGGCCGCCCGGCAAATAATTTTTTTTTCTTCTTACAATTAACTTAATTAATTAACAATTTGAGGCATTGTCTCGGACACAAATTAGTATACATATATATAGCATAATTAATATGTCGATGATGAATATTAAAACATAACATGTGACATACCAGTGAGTTCAAGTCCATAAACAAGCGCTTGAAGCTGTTCTTTATCAAGAACACATTCACTCCCAAGTGCACAATACACCACGCTACCATTACCAAAACCCTTGAGCCAACCATCGAAGTAGTCATCGAGCGTAGACATGGGTGGTTCAGGCATCACTGGTCCAACTAACAGAGAAGGTTTGCTCAACAGGCAGGGCCGTATCTAGCCCGGGGCAGCCGGGGCACCCGCCCAGGGCCCCCAAATCTGAAATCCAGATTCGTTAAAAAAAAAAAAAAAAAAAAAAAAAATCAAATTAATGGTGAGTGTTACGAAGTAATTGAGCAGCATTTCTTTTTAGTCAGTTAATCAAATTATTCCCTTAATAATCTCCTCACATTAATTTCTCCTAGAAAATAGCTATTTTATTTTGGGGAATTGCCAAATTATTTCCCATAATCTAAACAAATTTATCCGTATAATATTTAATTTTCATCCATGAAATCAATTATTTTTATCACCTTTATTTTTCTGATCTTTCATCTTCCCAAATTAAATCTAAAAATATGATTTCCCCATAAACGTTCTTCTTTGCAATTAATTTTCAATGGGATACAAATCTAAGTCTAAAATTATACTCTTTCAATTGTTCTTCACATATCAATTTCCTTAATCACTTTTTTCTATTTTTTTTTTATTATTTTTTCACCATTATTATGGAGTTTGGCTTCAACGTTCGAAGATGAAATCAGAAACAGTACGAATCTTCTATTATGTCATTGGTAAGTTCTTTAATTTAATTTTTTTTCCAGAAATTAAAAGTTACGGAGTATTAATTAATTTTTTTTTGACATCAGGAGTATTAATTAATTTTACTTTATGATTTATTCTGAAATATTAATTTTATACGATGTTATACGAATTATAGTTTTTATACGATGTCTTACCTTATACGGATTATACTTTTCTAGTTAATTCTCATTTTGTTTGAATTATGATATTTGATTAATGATTATGAATTGTCAAATTGTCAAATGATAAAGATAAATTTTTAATTATGATTTATGAATTATCAGTATCATAGTATATGGAATTTTCCATTGATAAATTTTTTATTATGAATTACCGAATTATCAGTATCACATTATGTCAAACTGTCAAATGATAAATGATATTTATAAATGTATTATTTTATTATACTGAATTTTTAATTTGTGCTATCAATATTTATGTTATTGACTATTGTAGGTGTTGCTCATTCAACCATATATGACAACTTTTGGACTTTCCGGCTTTACTACTAGCATTTTGCGAGATTCGGTGATATCATTCTTTAACTTTTATTGTACTAATGTTTTGTATAAGCGTTATTGTTCTACTAAAATATCTTAAATTATATAAATAAAGTATTGTTTTTTTTTTTTTTTTTTTTTTTTTTTTTTTTTTGCATACCCAATTTTTTCTCTTAGTAAATTAAATCGTCACCCAACTAGGGCCTCATTTTTTTTATCCGCCCCTAGGCCTCCAAAATCTCAGAAACGGGCGTGTCAACAGGTTCTCAAAAAAATCACAATAT
Organism: Chenopodium album; assembly: GCF_948465745.1. Classification (NCBI taxonomy): domain Eukaryota; kingdom Viridiplantae; phylum Streptophyta; class Magnoliopsida; order Caryophyllales; family Amaranthaceae; genus Chenopodium; species Chenopodium album. Next base: position 50,255,827 of record NC_137843.1, read on the forward strand.
GCCCCTTCAATCTCCCTACTAGTCTTGATCGCTATTAAATCACATTCTTCAAAACATATTCTTTTTCTTTCAACCAATGTCATCCCTCCTCCGAATACCATCTTACAAAAGTAGGCAAAGGTACGGGCTTCTTTGGCCCGCATCCTTATGGCAGGGCATGGAAAACTAGGAGGCGGACTCACTAGGTCCGCCTCCCTGATTTGATGGTTATCAGGAAGGTTTCGGGCTTGGAGGCTACAATAAGCCATATTTACCAAGTATGAGGTAGAATAATATATAGATTTGATAGAGTATTTTCGGGCCACACTAGGGACCCATTCAGTGAAGTCAAAAAAGATGTAATCAGGCTTGAGATGGGCAAGAAGGGAATCAATAATAGGTCGAGTCAGGTCCATGGCATCCATGAGGAAGGGCCGGGCTGAGGCGGGGACATCATTGGTTGTCTCCGCCTCAGCAGGCAGTCCATGGATTGATGGGACGGAGATGGAGATAAAGGTTATAAGGTTGGGATGGTGGTTGTGGCTGGCTAGTTTGGTTTGTGTTTTGGAAGGGAGAAAAAATGACACTTTGTGACCTCTTTCGGCTAGCTTGTTAGCTAAGTGTAGGAAACAAGTAAGGTGTCCGTAGGCAAACCAAGGGTACATTGCCATATGCATAGATTTCTCTTTTTTGTTGGTGTTTGAAGCCATTTTTGTTTGTTGATTTTGTTTAAGATTTAGGCAAAACGTAGTAGCTGAATTTGATGGTTTATGAAGATGATAATGTGTAACGTATTCATGCATGTATGTATATATTATTATAAAAAATTAATTGTATTTACATATTGCGTAAAATTTTAAATACTCTATTTTTGAAGCTTAATTACAAAAAAAAAAAAAAAAAAAAAAAAAAAAAAAAAAAAAAAAAAAAAAAAAAATCCCTATTCGTAACACTTGTAGCCTTGTTACCTTGTAGGTGCTGCATGCAAACGTAAACTTTTTGTTTTTAGATAGCGGAGAAACCGCGCGCCTACGCTGCACTATGCTGAATTTGATGAAACTCAGATCATACACGTAGTATTGGATTTATATGGAGTAGTTTTTTTCTGGTGAAGGTGTATTAGATTTATGTGCATTGGAATGAATTTCGATGCAGTAAACGTAGAGGGTATTGCAGGAAGTGATATACTACGTATACGAGTAAGTTTGATATGGAGTAAAGTAAACTCATAGTCGTACCCCTTCATATCAGTTTAAAATTTGCCCGGTATTCTAATTTCATAATTTATACTTCGTATTTTAAATTTTTAATAAGGCTAGGACAAAGTGAAATTGAAAGAGTTGGACAAAGGGAATAGCTGTAAATGATAAATGAAGGTTATTCCGCCATTTTCTTTTAAATTTATCATTTTAAATTATATATTTATTTAGATACAACTTTATTTGTTAAATCTATTTTTCACCAATGCAACTAATAGAGTGACAAAATCGATGCCGCTAATCGAGTTATTAAGAAAGTATAAATGCATAAGAAAATACACCCTAAAGTGGCCGATCACTTTATGAGGTGTATCATTGTAATATTTTTTTATTTTAAAGTGTTGTACTTACTAGCAAGCTGATCGCAAATAATATATCTCTCTTCTCATGATTAACAGTCAAATCCGATACTATTTTTTTTTTATTATTATTTCCTTCTCTGTCTTATTTTTTACTTTTTAATAAAATATTAACCTCATTACAAATTCTTAAATAGACCTAGTTCCCACTAATTTAATGTGGACCACAAATATTAGAGAGATACTATGACTGTTTTATTAATTAAAAAAAGTCACTATATTTAAATAAAGATTATTATGTTGTAATAAAAGTAATTGTGGCATTATATAAGACTATCGGTCAATATGAATAATAAAGGTTCTCATGTTAGAATTAGGGTCACTATGTTGAACATAACGTCGTATTTTAGATTCACAATAATATTTCACACAATTTTTAATAAAGGTTATTACATTAAAAATAAGGTTACTATGTTAAAATTAGGGTGTTCAATATAATGTCAGTTGTGTGCGCATAAACCTTAGGTCCACAATAACATTATTGTGCACCAAGTCCACAAGTTTTTTCCTAATCTCATAATAAATCTTTTTATATACTCCCTTTGTTTTGTAATAATTGCAACATTATGTAATTTTTTTTCAATAAAATTGCAACATTATGTATAACATTAAATTTTTTATTTATAAGGTAGGGACTATAGAGGAATATTTTGGATCTTTTAAAATTAGCTACTTTTACAAAATTATTTACCAAAATGACTATTTATAAATTCTAAGTCCAAAATTAACTAAATTATTAACATATTATTGACTTGGAAAGAAAATTTATTTTTATATTCTTCCGTGTGTTTAAGTTTAGTTAATTTATTTATTTTATTTATTTTTATTTTTTATTTTTTTGTTGTTGTTGTTGTTTAATTTGTTTTTGCCATGTTTTGATAGAATAGCCTTTTCTAATTATATTCTCACTCTAAAAATGAGCCAAAATACAATTAGATGTACACAAATTCTCCAAAAAGGGTGTACGTTAATTTTTAGTAAGACAGATTAAAGTTATCATAAATGTGTTTAAAAATACCCTTTACACTACAAAAGTTATTATTTTTCTAACAATGAATTTTACCTTATAAAAAAGTATTAGATTAATCATATTAGCCTTTATAGTATGTAATCATGAATCTGTAAAAAATGACACATTAAAATAAAATTCAAACCAATGACAATTTAAAAATTACCCTTTAATGGTTTAAATTACCATAAAATTAGTACAAGTTACCCTTAAACTGCCATGTTACAATAAAATTAACATACACAAGACTTATAGTTAGATGAAAGTTGTTCCAATAAACTTTTATTACCACAAAATTCAAATCTCTTGAAAATTTCTAGGAAAATTTACATAAAAATATATGCAATATTTTATTACCAACATCAATATTCTATTAAAAAAAAAAAGGTTCACTTCATCAGAGTTTCTAACCACTATATTATGCATCGTAGATTGTAAGCCATGTTGTCAATCTTCAAATTGCAGCCCCAAAGTAAGATCTTGCAACCATTTTAATTTGAGAAAGATTAGAAGAAGCAATTTATCAAATCAACAACTTTTTACAAGGTGTGTGCAATTATCATACATATAAATAATAAGGGAAATTCTCAACGGCGACCCTCAACTTCTGTAGCACTGAAATGGTGACCTCCTTTTTTTTTTTTTAATTTCATAAAATAACCCCAATTATGAATTTGTTTTCACTCATAACCTTATTTCACTAAATGGTTAATTTTAATTAACTATAGTTAGGTTTTTTTTTATAAAAAAGAAAAACTTACAAAAAAAAAAAAAGATAACAAAACCACCAAGGCACCAATAAACCACCCACACCACCACCTCCAAACTTGCCAACCACCGTCACCTCTCCCCCCTTCACTTCCGGTTCCAAAGCTTCCCCTCCGTCCGATAGCGACGCTGTCCCAGCCCCACGATGCTCCATTTCTCTCTCTCCTCTCGCTCTTCTCCTCCCATCACAACTTCCCTCTCTTTCTTCTCCGCCCTGATCGAACCCAAACCATCGTGGTTAAGGTTTCAACTGGGGTGCGACGGCTCGGGTTAGGGTTTTGAACCACCACCACCTTTATCGAAACCCTAAATAGATGGTTTGGGTTGTGGATTTGAGTTCAGTCTGGGCGGAGGTGAAAGAGAGTGAGGAGCGGCGTGCCGGCGAGTGACCTAGATCGTGGGTCGAAGGAGAGAGATAGGGTGAGTCTTGGGTCTGGTAGGGGTGTCGGGTTGGGGTGAGGGCCTAGTGGCGGCAAATGGGTAAGGCTGAGGTGGTGGCAGCGGCTAGGAGAGCGTGATGGTGAAGGTGGCTGGTGGTTGGTGAAGGTGGCTGGTGAAGGTGGTTTAATTTTTTTAATTTGGTTTTTTTTTTTCCAAATAAGATTCATTAATGTCATAAATAGGATAAATTTCTTAAAGAAGGTCATTTTGTATAATTGAAAAATAAGAGGGTTACCATTTCAGTGTTACAGAAGTTGAGGGTCGCCGTTGAGAATTTCCCTAATAAGATAATAATCACAAATATAATAAACATGAGAATGATTCAAAGAATATTTATGATTTGATTATCGTCGTATAATTTCGGTAACTTGGATAGAGCGATTCTAAAAATTAGGGTTCGATAAAATAATAATAATAATAATAATAATAATAAATAAATAAATAAATAAATAAATAAATAAAATTAAAAAAAAAAAACAAACCTACAACCATTCCATGATCCAAACTAAACAAACATAAATATAAAAGTGAATGGAATCATGGAAGATCGATTATATGCAAAGGTGTAATGGGAGTGATTGGAATGGTAATGATGTGAGGCTATAATAAAAATTTATGACTTAAAAATGAAAATCGAAAATATAAAAAAGGACATTTTGTGAAGAACTATCTTATACAAGTCTATTTTTGTGAAAAACTATCTTATTAAAAAAATGTTGTGAAAAACTACCTTTTAAACAATAAATGTTGTAAAAATCTACCTTATAAAATAATTAATGTTGTAAGCTACTTTATGTCGAATTATTGCATTGAATAAGAGGCGTTTAATGACCCATTTTCATTTTTTTTTTCCCCTCCTTTTTCCACCCAATTTCTCCATAGCCCCCTTTGTAACCCCTAATTCCCCTTTCTCTTTCATTGTTAAATTAAGCACATGGTAACAAATTACAACATTTAGTTTTTATAAGATAGTTTCTTATAACAATTTTTTTATAAGGTAGTTTTCAAAAAATTTGATATATATAAGGTACTTTTTCACAAAATATCCTATAAAAAACAAATCAGTTGACAATCTTGACATGGAAAAAAAAGGGAAAAAATTGGTTTTGATAATTCTAACTTTGAGCGATTTACTTAAAATAGTTCAAACTTTTGATTATTCTGGAATAATCTACTTTGGGGTGCGTTTTCTTCTACCACAAACTAATTACTTGAAATCTAGTAGGGCTAACTTTGAATATTGAAGATATCTCTCAATGTATAAGTGATATTCAAGTGATTCACGTTGAAGGTCATAGCTTATTTCTATATTTTTTTCAACGATAGATCATATGTCTAATTCTAATAAGAAACGAGAAATTTATTGTCGTTTTGGGAAGAACTAACGAACCTGGAATTTGTTGACAACATGGCATGTTGGTGTCAAAATGGGGCATGTATCTGCCTGGTCGAAAATTTTAGAATTTGAGCTTCTGCTATAGGGGTGAGCACGGATCGAATATCCGATCCAAAGCTAGATTTTGGATCGGATATCCATATCCGAAAATTGCTATGTTTGATATCCATATCCGATCCGAAAATTTTCGGATATTCGATATCCAGATATCCGAAAATTTCGGATCAGATACGGATATCCAATATCCGACCCATTTATTTATTTATTTATTTTGAGGAAAACATTATGGTGAATCCGACCCATTTAATAATATTATATTATATAAATAATAATTTTATGGTAATTTTTTGAAAAGTTGAATTAAATTAATTCTACATCAATTCTCTAAAAATAAATAATTCATTGCAACTGTTATAGGAAAAAAAAATCATTGCAACTACTTGAACAACCAGAACAACAAGAAAAAAATCAAATAGACTAGAAATTTTAAAAATACAACAAATAATTTTCACAAATTACAAAACAAAGAAATTATACACAAACCAATCACAAAACAATTTTTTTTACACAAGTCAAAATACAAAACAAAAAAATACATTGAAATGAAGTTGAGAAGAGGCGTCGTCGACGTTGTGGGTTGGAAGCTCGAGGTAGCAATGGCCCGAACGGTCGCGGCTGTTATTGCGGTTGTTGAAGATGGTTGAAGGAGACCGTGAGGATCGGACCGAAGGGGAGATGGAAAGCTGGTGGTGCGATGGGTTGCAAAGATCGAAGGAGGAGAAGAAGATGAAAGAGAAAAGATAGAGAGGGGTGGTGGGGTTGTAGTCGTTGCTGAGATGTGTGAGATCTAAGAGGATAATGAAAAAGAAGAGAGAGAGTGGCGGTGAGGATGAATTACAGAGAGAGAAGAGAGAGAGAAAGGGGTGGTGGGATTCAAGGGTTTTGATTAAGAGTTTGTTGGCTTGGGCATTTGGGCATTTGGGCCTTTGGGGGTATTTGGGCCTTTTTAGGGTTTGCTGGTTTGTCTATTTTTTCGGATATCGATATTCAATCCGATATTCGACTTTTTTTTTGGATATCAGATATCCGAAATCTAAAATTTTGATATCCGATATCCGATTCGATATTCGAAATTCCCGGATCGGATGTATTCGAAAATATTTTCGGATTGGTTATCCTAAATTTTCGGACCGGATTTTCGGATTATTAGATAGTTTTGCTCAACCCTAACTTCTGCCTGGGCCTCTTGGAAGGGTCAGGGACTTGTCAGATGGGGCATTTTAGTCTGAATTAAGTATGACTTATTTTAAATAACTTTGGCTATGTATAAGAAAAAATTTTAAAATATTGAAATTTGAAAAATTTATCATTAAGGGAATCTAATAAGATCAAACTTGGTAAATTGTATTGATTGTATAAATCATTAAATGTGGTCAAAGTTATTTTATTTTTACCACATAAATAGTAAGTGAGCCGAGCTTTCAGGAACGAAGGTAGTATATATTTTGAAAAACTATGAATTCGTATATCGTACATAGTCCCTCCGTCCCACATTATAGTTCTTGTTTTTCTATTTTGAAGACCCTGAATGTTGTTCCTATTTTTATTTTTTTTAAATAGTATATAAAGACCATTATACCCTCATTTTTTTTAACATTATTCATTAAACTTTGGAAATTACCCTTGAAATTCTACTTGCCTTGTACTTTTTTCGACTTTCTCTCTCCAAATTTTGTCTATAATAAATTTTACATCTTTTTAATGTACTTCATCTAGTTTCTCCTCTTATTTTTTAAATACCATGAAAAAATAAAAACATAAACTATAAATTGGGACGGATGGAGTACTAGCTAATGGTTTTTGCTTCTTGTAAGCCTTTATTAAAACATTAAAAATTCTCAATAGAAAAAATTTATTATGAAAATTTTTCCGTATACCCTTTACCTTTTAAAAAATGCACTGTGTACCCCTGAAAACTTTCAAATGCACTATGTACCCTCAAAGTTTGTAAAAAAAAATACATCAAATACCCTAACCATCTAACAAATACACATATCATTAACTTATTAAATAAAAATCATGCCTACACATTGACTCCCTTATGATTTTCCTACTCTCAACCTCATCCTATATTTGTATAGCATATGGACCAATCTTTAAAGTTTAGTAAATTCCAATGCCATAATTATAATTATCATGTATTTTGCTTGCAATTAAGGGGTCACGAGGCCTGCGAGGATCTATATTACTAAAATAAATAAAAAAGGCCACTAGACTAGTAACATCATTTCACTACATGTCTACATCTATAAAACCGTCCTTTTCTTCCTCCTTAATTAAATCATCAAACTAATCAAGTTTAACGAAGTTTAAAAGATGAAGAAAAATGCAATTCGTTTGGTAATATTAGTAGCCATCTTAATGGTTGTCACTAAACCTCAACCTGTTTTGGGTGTTCGCCAAATCCCTAACCCCGTCTCAACCATCCTACTCCAAGAGGTTGTTGATAGCAATGCTCTTACTTGCCCTGGTCTGTGGCAACCTTGCACACCATACATCAGCCCGTGTTGCAAACCATATATCTGTTAACCGCTGAGTCCGGTAACTTTCAAGTGTACCAAATGATCATTCGACTATCACTGTGTTCCGATGGCTCCATTGAGTTTAAATCCGTTCGTTATTAATATATGAACTTCCGATCAATCGATCATCCATGAAGTAATTATTTGTCCGTTGATCACGTTGGAGGACGTTGGAGGGAGGCTGTTACTTTTACTGCTAACATAGTCGATCTATGTTCAAGTAGTTATACTTTAAGTAGTATGTTGTCTGACTGTTACCATTTCACCAACTTTAGCATTAGTTACAACTATGTTTTTATTTTTTTTTTTTTTTTTTTGGGTTATAATCCATGTTGAACGTAGTTATCTAATGCTTTATCATCTATTTGAAATAACATAAAAAATTCTCGTTGAAAGCTTTGTTAGTTTCATTTTCCTATGTAAAGCCTTGTAAGTTGTTCTTTAAGTGGAATGAACAATCAGCTATTTTGGTTCTCTTCTAAACTTTAGTTAAATATTGTTGGCTTGCGTTTTCATGGTATTAGAATGACCGAAATGACAACTAAACCTTAACCTAACATTTCACAGCGTGCAAAAAATAACAACATGCAAATGAAGACACATATAACACGGCATTTGCGTGTTTTTTTTGGCTAATTTCAAGGTCAATTTGAATTCTTAAGGGACAAAATGAGTCAATAACCTTGATTGATGATAGAGTATAAAACATATTCGTGGGCCTTAACTATTAGCTTAAACTTTTAGTTGAATTAACCCTTTAACATAGTATTAGAGTCAAGTTACGGGTCTCTTCTAAATTGGGTATTTGATTGAGGACACTCACAAGTGAGAAGGAGTATTGAGACAAACCCATTGTAGCCCACTTGTGAGTATCCCACATTGGAGAAAGAGGAGATTTAGTTTCTGTAGGGAATATTTCGAGCATTACTCCAAACTTGAACCCCACTGTGATCATACATTTAAGCATGGTGGCGTTCAAAGGGAAGGAAGCTAGATCAAAAGAGTCGCCAACAAGTTTTAAGAACTTGTAAACAGTTCATAGGGTGAAGGTTACACCCCTTAACGATCCAGGAGATCGTTAACTCCAATAGGTCTGGAACCAAGACTAGAAGTTCGGGGATGAGGGTACGAAAACAATATCTGCCTGTCTTTGAACATCTTTAAATTCGAATAGAATTAGGTCTTAAAAAATGGAAAGTTTTAAAAACGGAAAGTTTTTATTCAATTTCAAACTCTTTGATTTTATCTTTTTCAAAAAGGATAATTAAGATATTTTAGAATCTTATAGAAGCTTCTAATTAATCCTAATTAATTTAGGAATAGGATTAAACCTTTGGACCCTCCACATGATCATTGGGCCGTAGGTAAAATCCGATTTGAGCCCAGTTTAGTATTTTGGTCATAATTTCCTCATTATTCATCGGAATTGGGCTTATAATATATCGTTGGAAAGGTCTTTTCAAGCCCCATCCAACTACACTATTGTTGGACCCATATCATGAAGCAAACTATACTAGAATGTACGTTTTTCACAAATAGGGTAAGAAAAGAAATATTTTCAAAAACAGAAAGAGAGATATTTTAATAAAAACATCCTCATCACTAGACTTTTCACACTTTCGCTTCGTTCGATAATCAAATGACGTGAAAGGTATTCATCACCGGGTTTGGTTTTGGGGAGACATATTTGGGTGTCTATAGTTTCACTTTATAAGGTAGAAGAATTACTCCTACTATTGCCAATTGGTTTTATTATGGAAGCTCCTTAGCCTTGTTTGTGGACTAAACTCTCTTCCTCCTTGTTCGGGTTGCCCAAGTCCATTTTATATTGTCTCGAAATTTAATATGGTATCGGAGCTGGGTGACACATAGGTCACGGGTTAGAATCACATTCACCCCTCCTTTCAAAGTGGAATATTAAGCGCAGGGTATGTGGAGGGCCTATGCTGCATCCACACTTCAAGCCTAATGGGCTCATGTGTGAGGGGTCGTGATAGAGTATAAAACATATTTTCGGGCCTCCAAATAAAGGCATTTGATTTTTAAAAGGGGTAGTATAGTCTTTCTCCTTAATTGATTAGCATATTTTACTAACTATTAACGGCGTTAGTCACAATTAAGAAAAATATAAACTACATGTGCACCAGTGGGAAGAAAAAAAAAAGTTAATAGTGTACCAATGAAAAAAGTCAATTCTGGAGTGGTATAAATAGGAGTTTCCCTAATTGTTATTTTATTAAAGTAAACGTATTTGAAAAATGAATCAAGTTGTATTAAATTCCACTATTTCAGAGTTTAGAATAGAAGTATAGTGATAATTTAAAATGTTAGATGTATATGTTGTCAAGATATTAAGAGTTTGGTTAGGGCTTATGATTTAATGTAATAATTACGGAGTAGTTTTGAAAATGTGAAGAGTATAGGTGAAGAACAAAGTGCTAAATAAGATTGGTGATCACAATTATTTAGAGAGATTGTTTTTTCTTTTTTTTTCTTTATAAGTTAAGGATGATTTTGTCGAAAAAGAAAAAGTTAAGGATGACGATGTAATACATCACTTTTATAATATGAAAGACTCGTCGAGTTCAATTGTAATTTTTTGAACACATGCAAATCTAAATTATTATTTGTAATTTCTATTTTAGATTATACTATTGATTTTAGTTTACTATACACGTTTAAGGACTCTGAATTCACAAGAAAAAAAAAATTTGGATCTTTCCCTAGTTCAAAATCTTGAATGTGCCACTGATAAAGATCACCACAATCTACGTTTGTCAGATCCAAATAAAGAAATTATAATGCATGTGCATATTAATTACGAGAAAATACAAGTTTATAACCTTGATAAACAATTATATGTAAATTATATCTAATTTTGGTTAACAATTGTTTTCTCTCTCCTCTTTCAACCTTTTGGTATTTTCTGATTTTCTTTCTTCTCCTTCAACCTTTTTTGTTTTCTCTCTCCTCGTTTAACCTTCAATTTCAATGGTGGAAAGTACATCTTTTAATTATATGACGTCAAACAAGTCAAAATAATGGAGGGAGAAAACTTATCTACCCTTTAAGGTTAACCATGCCTGTTTTGGGGTTTTTCTAGTCCCTCGGGAGAGTTACGTCACTAAGTCTGGAATCTTCTGTCAATACCTGTAAAATAACGGAGACTCCAGGTAGTAGGAGCTTTGCCTCCAACGATCAAGTTAGAATGTGTTTGGAGAAAGCTAAAAATTGCAGAAAGTTAAAAGTGAGATTTTCTCGGATTCCGAGTTTAGGTGTTTTCTCTGATGTGAGAGAATGTACGTGGAATGTAATAAATGAACGTGCCCCCAAAATGGGGGAAATCTCCCTATTTATAGGGTCATTGGAATACGTGCTCCTTAGGTCATTCTAACCTAATGGGTGCGCCGTTTTGCGGCTTTCTCGGGAAACGGGCCTTGAAGGCCGCAATTCCTCTTGTCATCTGAGGGTGACATGTGTCAACTAGTGAGTGGCCCATGTTGGACCTGTCCAGGGATGACACGTGTCCCTCTCTGATTGGGCCACGTATCTAGGGTATTTTTACCTTAAACAATTGCCCCTCACAAGGGTGATGTGGCAGGCCACGGGGCGCCTGTGACACACATCCCCCTGTAAGTGGTGAACAAATTTTTAACTGTTAACCTTCTGGGAGAATGACGAGAATGCCCCCTGTTTTAACCCTCCTATAAATAGCACTTTACCCCCCCCCCCCCCCATCCCCCCTCATCTTTGACCATTTCATAAGTCGAGAGAGAGAGAATTTTCTAGAGAGAGAGAGACTCTGTCACCGCCTGTAGCAGATTTCCTGAAAGTTTTCGTCTGCAGTTTCGTTGACACAGCCGGTCACCGCTAGAGACGTGTTTCAGAGTTTTACAAAGGTAACCATCTTTCCCTTTCTTAACTCTTTCAAGCTTTTACCGTTTGTACATATATAATTTTTCAAAAAATGGATTCACCATCAACACACACGGCACAGCCTAGGACAGTAGTCAGGCAGTCTCCTGGTACGGCTAAGTCTAGGACCAGGGGTGCCGACTCTGGATGTATGGACTTGCTTTGCTCATCCCCGAATCCCACCATCTCTGTGTCTGTGCAAGACACAATGGCGAGGGTTAAATAGACGGCTACAAATCCAAGAAGGAGAAGGGGCTCTTTGGAAGTTCCTGTTGATGACGTTACCCCAGTCGGGGAGTATGAAAGATTGGATGAGCAAGCAAAGTCTCCTCGGGTGCCCCCATGTAGACACCTGATTGTGTCTCCCCAAAAACCAACCAAGTGATGAATGTTTTTCACGTCATTGATATCGAGTAAGGTGAAATGTGAAAGAGTCTCGTGAATCTCTTTGTTTTTAATAAAAATACTTCTTTCTATTTTCGAAAATCTTTCTTTTCGTACCCTGTTTATGAAAAACGTCCAGTCTAGTTTAGTTTGGTTCATGATATGGGTAAAATAATGGTGTAGTTGGATAGGGCTTGAAAAGTGATTTCCAACAATATATTAGAAGCTCAATTCCGAGTTATAACAAGGAAGTTCTGGTTCGCAAATTTTAAGGTGGACCATTCTGGTCCGCATACGACGCCGTTTTAAACATTTTTAGCTCTTTACTTTTCCTTCCCCTGTACTTCTCACCGCTTCATTTATCATTCCACCTCCATCTTTGTTTCTCAAACTCCATTTGCCTCCTTCCTCAAGATAAATTGTCAAATATAAATCAAGTAATTGTTTTCTAAATCTCATTAATTTTTCCAGTCTATAATATTTCTCTTTCAGCAACTTTATTTAAAATCCAGAGTTGTTGTGAAATTTTCGGCGAATTGGGTATGGTTGAGCTTGAAATTGATGAGGCTCTACTAGATTTGCTTAGTAATTCTTATTGATTTGGAAGGATCTATTGATTTAATTTGTTGGAAATTTCGAAAACGAATTTTGCATTTGATTTGATAAAATTAAATTGAAATGATGAGAGGAATAGGAAAAGGACTAAGAAAGAATCAAATTAAAGGAGGGCATATCAAAGATGCATATAGAGGATTTCCCATTATATGTTGTTTGTTTCTCATCTTTGAGAAATAAAGATGATGGAGGTCCCTATCCTTTTTATCAATGATCGCACATGTGTCTTCCACTCTTCCTATCCTTTTTTTTTTTGGAATGGCAATGTGTCTTCCGATTATTGGCTCATTGCTTTATTTGTAGTGATAATGAACATGTGATTTAATAAATTGAAAAAAACAGCAACTTGAAAATATATTGATATAAAATTAATATATAGTTGTTGATGTATACGATAAACACAAAAGATCTTGATATTAAAGATTAAATTAAAAAAACAAACTAATAATTTTGTATAATTAAAATAATTTTAAACATGTATATTTTGAACACTATACATTTGCTAAATGAACATACAGAATTTTGATATGAACATCAAATTGATAATAAGTCATAATATATTTTAATTTTATATAATTAATATGAACACACTACATGATCTTGTTATGATCATCAAATTGTAAAAAAAAAAGTATTAATTATGTATAATTCAATGACTAATAATTTTGAGCAAGTGTTCATATTTAATCTCGATACAGTACGGTTCATATTTCATATGTTATAGTTGTACACATGTGATTTCAGCAAGTGGTGTTCTAAATTGAACACAGTGCATATAAAAATGAACATTAAATAATTATATATGAACATCAACATAAACCAAGTCAATACAAATCTTTATTTTGATTGTATCTCTTAAATTAATTTATTTTTCGGTCCATGATACAACAAAATTCACAATACTTCTAACTAATCAGTAATCATATACAGGAAAAAAACTAATATCAAATTTTTATAAAATATAATTAACAATGTTTGATTATAATATTTTTGAACATTCTTACTTTATTAAATGAAGTCACACTATTTCGATATGAACATCTATTAACTCTGATTTATGAGCATTTATTTTGTTTCTTATTTATGCATCTATTTTTTTAAAAAAAGATTTTAATTCTTAACATGTCAAGTTAGCTTAGATATCTGAACATGTTATATGTTTCTTATGAACATTTGAGTTAGACATTTGAACATTATTGTAATATATCTTAACATATACCATGTATATTAGGTTGTTTAACCATACTCGTTATTATTATATTTCAATGAATACAGATGCAACCATATTAGTGGAAACTAAAGAGTCCGAATTAATGAGGAAACAAGTTAGAAGTGACGGTAAAAATGATATATATATATATATATATATATATATATATATATATATATATATATATATATATATATATATATATATATATATATATATATAATGATTATGCATTTAGGTTTAGGTGCAATGCAAGGAATGAAGTGCCTGACGCTGCTTGTTCTTCTAAAAATTCATCTTTATTTTTTTGCTTTTGATTTATGCATTTTTAAAATTTTGTCAAAATTTGGAAATATGAACATATTAAGTTATATATTTGAACATTTTATTCTTTTCTTATGAACATTTAATTTAATTCAGATTTATGTAATATATATTAATCTTATAAGATATCTGAACATGTTATATTTTTCTTATGAACATTTGAGCTAAATATTTGAACATTATTCCTCTAGGCACTCCATATACAATGTGCACTCCATATCCACTCTTCCTTCTATAAGGAGGTCTTAATCTGCAACGTATCCGGCCATCCTCACTTATGTAATTTTGTTTTTAGTATTAAAAGTTGTAAAGGCTTAAATGTTAAAAGCTATGTAGTGGTATGTTTTAGTTTTTATTTCTTAGTTTGTAAACTCTGATATTATTAATATAATTTGCTCTTGTCAAAAAAAAAAAAAAAAAAAAAGAAGAAGATATTAACTGATTTGTTGTATGGCAAGTATAGAGTGCAACAGTTTTCTTTAAAATGTCTCAAAAGCCAACCACAAAATAGTGCATTACTTTGTGGGAGGTTGACATAAAGTAATGCCCCAAATCCTGTTTCTTACACTGCTTGCTTCTGTTGTGGGGTTAAGTTACTCACAAACTTCATAAACTTAACATGTCCCACTCTAACGCTTAGCCTGTCTTCTTCATCCTTTAAAACTTCATTATCATCACTCAAATTAACAAACATCATCTACATCAAACAACTCCTCATCATCATCTTTTCTCTTTCTTTTTTTTTTTCTCTCTAAGTCCACCTTTCTCGACTTTCTGAATAGCCTTTGGTTTCTTCTGTACTCCCTTAGGTGATTAGATGATTTTTTACCCTCCTTTACATACACCAAAACTTTGTATGTTCTGAACCCCCTTCTTTTTGTTTTGAACTCCCTTTTTTTGATTTCTGAACTTCTCGTGCTCTCTAGAACTCTTTCATCTAAACTTCTTGTGCTTCTTCAATTTGAACATTATGTGCTTCTTGGGAGCTTTTGCTTCTTGTCATTCTGCTACTTACAGGAATTTCCTTCAGCCTTTTTTGTTTGCAACATGATTTCTTCTTTTTCCATAACTGTTTTGAACATTTAAGTCAATTTTATTAAGCAAATGAATATTTTTATATAGGAAATGAACATATTATGAAAATAAAAATGAACAAAAATTATACAAAGATTTAACCTCTGAGATGGTTAGAAGACTTTACTAAAGGCTAAGCAGCATTCTGAGCAGTCTCTCCAAGTGTAGAAGTTGTTGCAGGTTGTTCAGTATTTTCTGATTGCAGTTCAGAAGATTTTGTAGGTGGTTCAATGGATTTTGTAAGGGATTCCTTATTTTTTTTATTGGGGTTCAGAAGCTTTTCAAGTGGGTTTAGTGTTTTCTGGTGGCTTATCAGAAAATTTTGGGGGCTTTTTAGTTGCTTCTGGTTTCTTCGCAGATGTTTCAGGTAGCTTTTCAGTTGTTTCTGGTTGCTTCTTAGAAGTTTCAAGGGGCTTTTCAGTTGCTTCTGATTGCTGTTCAGATGTCTTTAATGGTTGTTCATTGGTATTTGGTGGTAGATAAGATGTTTGTGGGGGTATTTCAGATGCATGCTTGGGTTGTTCAGTGGTTTGTGATGGCTGTTCAGTGGTTTGTGAAGGTTGATCAGATATTTGTGGGGGCTTGTTAGTAGTTAGACTGTTAATAAAAAAATAAACAAGATAATGAAAAACAATGAGCATCTAAACAAAATTTGACTTCATAAGCACAAAATATATGAACATAAAGCAAATTGAATATGAACATGAAACATAACATATACGAACATAAACATTGAAGTGGGGACTATTCAATGTTTTTTGGGGATGTTCACTGATTATTGTTTGTTGTTCAAAAGTTTCTTAAGGGTGTTCAATACTTGGTGTAAAAATTAAACATTAAACGACAAAATAAGCAAATAAACAACATCCAAATAATTAATTATTTTATAAACAAATTATTACTTCATAAAGCACATATATCTGGACATGAAGCACAACGTAAATGAACATCAAACATATATATACGAACAAAAATATACATGTTAATTATACTTTTTGAAATTTCTTTGTTTAATTCTTCCAAAAGTTTTTGATCAACAATTGGACTTTTCTTCTGTATATCATCTAATTTATTCTTTTTTGGTAATCTGACCTTGAACATTTGACTAATTGTACTATTTATAAAATTTAGGGTTTTAATTGAGTATTCGATTCTAAAAATTAACAATTTAAGAATAAATTAAAATTGCGATTTTGAACAATAAATTACTCACACATCTGATCTTCATCTTCTTCAGTAGGAGTAGATACTTTCGATTTTCTACAAAAAAAAAAAAAAAAATTAAAACAGCAATTATAGCATAATCGTAGCAAATTCAAAGAAGTTTAAGAATTGTTCACCTTTTCGAAGGAGTTTTTCCTTAGCTTGTGTTTTTCATCTTTAGTCATGGCAAAATATATAGTGTAGTTTTTAGAGTGAGAAAAATGGTGAGAGGAGAGAGAAATAAAATGGATTAAATGATGAAGGTTTTTAATTTAAGAGAGGAGAGAGAAATTTTTAAAATAATTAAAAAAAGAGAAATGGCAGTTGGAGAAAGGAGAACTGGTTTTTTTTTTTTTTTTTTTTTTTTTTTTTTTTATAAAAAATAAAATAAAAACTGATTCGTGAGTGGGCTGATTTCTGTTGGGCGCGCCTGTGGGCTTCTTCTGTTGGGTAGCGGATTGGGCCTGGTGCACCTAGTATTTCTAGGTGCACCATGGTGCATGTAATACTGATTGGTTCTGGTCAAAATACTAAACTGAGTCTAAACGAGTTTTATGTGCGGCCCAATGATCATGTGGAGGGTCCATTAATCTTAATTATATTTCTAAATTAATTAGGATTTATTAGAAACTTCTACAAGTTTCTAAAAGATCTTAATTATCCTTTTTGAAAGATAAAGATCAAAGAGTTTAAAATTGAATAAAACTTCTCTTTTGAGAGTTCTTGTTATGTGCGAAATATGTTCAGATATTATTTTCGTTCCTCATAATTTTTATCCAAATCATAGATGGTTGGATAGATCTTGAAATTATCTTTCCAATTATATATTATAATATTAATTCCGAGCTATAACGGAAAAGATATGAAAGAAATACGAAACTCTATCCAAAATTGATACTTTTTCACTATTTCTGCCATATCTTTTATTCTACAAAATATTTTAATCTGATTCTAATTGGATTGGAAATTAGACTTCAAGAGATTTCCAATGACATATTATATGCCTTATTTGAACTTCTGGATCAAAAGTTATGATAAAAACAAAATCTGTAAAAAAAACTGTTTTATCGCGCCGCAATACTTTTTATCTTGCTGCATCAAAAGGAATTTTTATCTGATTCGAATTATAACTCTTTACTAATCGTTTTTGGTCAATTTTATCTATAAATAGAGTTTATATTACCCCTTTTTCAATCATCAACAATCATCTTTCTATTCTTTCTTTCTCTCTTTAAGCTAGAAGCTTATTCTTTCTCCCTCTTTCTAAGCCTTGCCTTTTTAAAAGTACCGTTCGTCCATCACGAGACTTAGACACACATAGCCAAACTCAAAGTTTCCTTCTCCTTAGACGTGAAAGGTTGATAATTTCTGAGGGTTTGGTCCTAAATCCTTATTTCAATTATTTAAATTTATTGTTTGATTTATTATTTTCATTGAAGTTACTAATGTGTGTATTGTTTTGATAGAAAGAGATACGAGGTAACAAAGTGAGTAATTTCATTGCTCTATATCTTTAGAAAGCATGCTTATATTATTTTAATTCCTAGTATCATTTTTGGATGCTATTTATTGCTTTCTAGTATCATGTTTAGGTTGCTCCCTATTTCTTCTATCATGTTAGTATCATGTTAGGGTTAAAGATTTGATTTTTAATGTTTAGTGACATGCTAGGATTTGTTATTAATCATGTTAATATCATGTCTAGGATCTTGCTATTATTATTATGCTTAAATGAGAATATTATTATGACGATGATTGTTGTATTAATAATTTATATGTTGCTTGATATTATTGTTATTGCTTGATCACGCCCTCTCTTGCAGGTTTAAAGGGAATTTGTACTTGAAATCACGCTTAATAAGATAATTAATAATTTTATTTAGGCTAATGTGATTTTAGTTCAAGTGATCGCCAATAATAGATTTGTTTGTGCATTAATATTCAACCAACATATATTAAACAGGTTTAGGGTTAACATATTGGTTGTATGTCAATCAGAAAGCGCACATGAATATGAGAAGAATAAAGTAGAGGCCTATTTTTAAGGCAGGTTCAATCTCTTTCAGGTTGGATTTGTACCTTCATCCAGTCATGGTTCCAGCCCACTATGGAGTTAGCGATCTCATGGATCGTGAAGGGGTGTAACCTTCACCATGTGAACGGTATATAAGTTCCTAAAACTTGTTGGCAACTCTTTTGCTCTGGCTTCCTTCCCTTTGGACACCACCATGCTTAAGTGTATGATTACAGTGGGGCTCAAGTGTGGGATGCTTGAAATATTCTCTATAGTTTTTGGCGACTCCACTGGGGAGGATTTCTATTTTAATTCCTAAAATTTATTTTGGCAATAATTTAGAATGAGTGGATGAGACTCGAAAAGTTCTAAATATTCATGTGCGTAATTTTGATTGACATTATTGGCATAAGGATAAAATGGTCCGCATTGTATAGACCATCCGTAATGCGTCAAAACATAGGCTTTTTACACGTAGGAAATTTGGGAAATATCTTTCACAACTAGAATCGAAAAAACGCTGCGAAAACTGGAAAATTCAAAGAACACAGAGAGATGCTGAGGTATGTAGGAACTAGCACTGAAAACAGTGCCCATCTGTAGACACCTGATTATGTCTACCCAAAAACCAAACCTAGTGATGAATATCTTTCACGTCATTGATTATCGAACGAGGTGAAATGTGAAAGAGTCTCGTGATGCATCGTTTTTAATAAAATATACTTTTCCAAAATACTTCTCTTCATACCTTATTTATGGAAAATGTCTAGTCCAATCTGGTTTAGACCATAATATGGGTCTAATAATAGTGTAGTTGGATGGGGTTTGAAAAGAGCTTTCTAACGATATATATGAGGAAGTTATGGCCAAAATACTAAATTGGGCCAAAATTAATTTTATATGGCCCAATGATCAAGGGAGGGCCCATTAATAATTATTTCTAAAGTTATTAGGAATTACTTTTATGTAACACCCTAGAAATTCCTTTCCTTTAAAATACCTATTTTGCTCTTTCTAAAACTCAAAATAAAAAAATCTAAGACATTACCGCCACCGTGAAAACGGCTAAGGCAATCATCAAAGGCACACAGTGGAAGACTATATTTTAAAACATTCAAAACAACTTCAACTTTAATATTCAACCAAACGAAAGTAAAGCCAAACGAAAACAACCTACAACTTGGAACCATTGTAGGCCCTTATTAAAACCAAATAAGACTTGAAAACCTTTGCATTAGCCTCACAAGCATAATAATAATTTAATTAATAAAGCGGTAAATTACATCATAGTCTTATTGAAACTAAGCATGATTCGCTCTTCACTCATGCCCATCATGAATATGCTTTACCACCTGAAAACTCCTCTCTACTTGTCCCCATTACTCGCCATTAGAAATGGGTCGTCGTAGGGACAAAGTAAAGATAAGGCCAAATAAACATACAAACACACAATCAGCAAAGCAGAGTACATAAGCCTAAATAGAACACACTGACATGCTTTCGTCCTATCATCACACAACTTACCTTGTTGCACCTGTATTCAAGCATACAACATATAACATGATTCCATGACCCAATAACTAAATAATTTATCCAGCTTGATTACGCATCGAACGGGTTTCCCCTCTAACCTGCCCCAATAAAGGGGTACTAACACGGGAAATAACTGTGCCAGTATAAAAGAACCACTCGTAAGTGGTGGAATTTCTACGCATAATAAAAATGGAAAGTACAGCGTCCTGTACCCCTAGTAGAAGTTATGGTTAAATCTAAAACCCCATAATTCCCTCCATATATTCATACTCAAGGTATATACGTTCCAAGAGTTTTGGTGCGTAATCTCTTTCGCTAGCTTTACGTTATTTACATATTATTAGACTTGGTGATGACTTAACCATAACACACTCAATAATTATAATTATTCAAACAATTAAACATACCAATTTAATTCTTGAATAATTAGTGACCATATAATATTTAATGTTGAACCCTTTTTAATCTAACTCGGTGTCAAAGACACCTTAAACGCATAATGCGCCACAATTCCTATCCTTCGGTGTTGAAAACACACCTTAAGTGCACTAAAATATAATTTATCCCTCGTGTCCAAAGACACTTAAATAGCTCTTTTCTCATGCTTATAGCATCAATAAAAAATTATATAAACCATAATAAAATTCCTTTTCAATATTCCAAATCAAATTAAATATTTAGTTTAATTAAACATGCTCATTAACATGCCAATAATAAAATTGTGGTTCATATACAACATGTCAAATTAACTATTTCCAATCACCAATCCAAAAAATAATTTATTTCAACCAATCATGCTTAACAAATAATTCCAAAACCATTCTCAATTCAATCAATCCAATTCATATCACCAATCTCATTTCAATTCAACCATTCCAACAATTTCCTAGCATGACACTAACTTGGAATCACTTAAATAAATCCTAGAATGTTTCTACATGCTTAATAAATTTTCGAGTACACGTACGTACCTCAATTAAGCCCTTAAAGTGGCCAAATACACTACAACACTTCTCAAACCAAGTCTCCTACGTAAAGGGACAATAATACTATATTAATTACCCTTGTATAACACAATTTTCAACAACTTAAACTCACTTTAAACAACTTATAATAATCTGAAAATTATAGTAAAACCCTTAATTAATCTCTCTTTTAATGGGTAATTAAACCCTTTTATTAAAATTACAATTCTACTACTTTAAATAAAATTCCAGCAATAATACTTTGTTAAAAACTCCTTAAAACTCATCAAAATCATATCTTTATACTTAAATTATCCATAGAAACATTGAGTATATAAAAGCCCCAAATTAATTAATACGAGAACCCTAAAAATCAAGTCTTGAATAAATTAAAACCCTAACTTTTAATATTTTACAAAAATCCAAAATTAAACCTCTTTATAATCTGAAATTTATACTATTTAATCATTAAAACACAATTATAAAACATAATAATCATATTCTAATAATTAAAATCAAAACCCCAAAATATATACTACTTAAAAATAAATTAAAAACAAGAGGAGAGAGAGGGGACCACCGTGGGTTGCGACCGACAGTTGGACAGCGGCGGCGGCCGGTGGGACGTGGGCTCCAGGTGGCTGCAACATGGGATGAGGTGGCTGCAATTTGGGGGCATGCATGGAGGCATGCCATGCGTGAAGAAATTTCAGGCATGAAACCCCAAATTACAAGGAAAGAAAAAAAAATAAGAAAAGGAGAAAAGAAAAGAAAAAGAAAAAGAAAGAAAAAGAAAAATAAGGAAAAGAAAAGAAAGATTACTTACTCTTAGAATTCTGATTTTTGAGCCATTTTGTATGGGGAAAATTTGGGGTTTTGAGGGTTATTTATAGAGTTGAGAGTATAGGGTAGGTTTGGGCTTAGTAAATAAATGGGCTTGAGTTATGGAATATTTGACCCACAAGGGTTCAATTAAAGAGTTGGACTTATTTAAATGAAATGATTTATTCCAATAAGAGTATGTAGGACTAGTTTATATACGATATTTTAAATGAGCCCAAATAATTAATAAAAGTTTGACCCAAAATACATTTTACTTTTATAAAACTTTATAATTAAAATGCTTTAGCCCTTTAAAATACATTTTATAAATACTTAAATACTTTATAAAAATACATAAAAATACGTAGTATTACAGTCTACCCCCCTCAAAAGAAGTCTCTTCCCCGAAACTTAGGTACAAAAACTTTAAAAACTTGTTTAAAGCAGAATAAATACTTAAAATCTCTAAAAGTTTTCTCAATACTTTTAGTTGCTGTACTTTTTGTGACTCATACTTTCTATTTCTTTTACTCATTTTTACACAAACTTATGTGTAGAATAGTAAACTTTCTAACAACTTACACAACCTAGTGCATAAAATAACAACTTTACTAACAAACTTACACAAAATAATGTGTAAACTATCTGACTATCTAACAAACTCATACTACTATTAGTGTAAGATTCAACCTTGGTAATAGACTTACACATCTTGGTTGTAAAATAATTTAACTTAACAACAAAATCAGTGTAAAACTGATGAATAGCACTTTAAAATGCCAAATTAAGGAAAAAGCGCGTAATTTTACCGCACTCTACCCCCCTTAAAGAAAACAAGTTACGCCCCCGTAACTCCACTAAATTCAACTTTAGAATTGGGTTATTCTTTCTCATTCCATCCTTGGAAAAATCACAATATTTCTTTATATGTATTCTTTGTTGCGAATACCAATAATTTTAGGAATCCTTTATTCATCATACTAAAAATAATTAACTTTCATCTAAGCCATATTTTACCAATCCTTAGTAAAAGTATGAAGCACTTTGCTATTCAAAACTTGATTTTGTCTAGCTTTCTCAAGATCAAAATCGTTAAACTCAGTAGTTTCCTTTACAACATATACCTTTAGTCAATGTTCTTTCACAATGACTTATGAAAAATGTCTTATACCTTATTAAGGTCCAAAAATAAGGCTAAGTTATTCGCCACTTTACCAATTTTACGCAAACTCATATATTTCCATACACTTTGGGTCATCTTTTCTTTCTTACCAAAATTTATCCTTTGTTTCATGGGTTACACTTTCAATAACACTTGTCCCTTATTTCTTTGTTTAACTTGCACCACTTAAATCCATTCTTGGATACTTTTCACTTGCTTCTCTATAACTTTACTCGGTTATGTCCTTAAAATGGTCATCTCACTTATGTTCCATGACATAGTGAACTTTTAAGGTTCTTTCTATACCAACCTCTAAATGTTGCCATGCCAATGCTGGCTTGTATGGGGACTTTGTATTTGTTTTCACTCCAATGCTATCTTTACATCCTTTTTTTTAATTAAATTGAATACACATTCTTTCTACATGACCTCCAATGTCAAATATTCCTTTTGTTTGTCCATTTATTACTTGGTGGATGTTGTAATCATTCTCAATGTATTACCAAATTTCTCCTATATACCTTCTAGGATCTTGAAAGAAACTAGGAATCTTTATCTGACATGATATTCTTAGGAACTCCATGTAGTCTCACAACAAATTTGATGTAAGCCTTCGCAAGTTGCTCCATCCTCCAAGTCTCCTTCATCGGTTTTTAAACATCGTGGACTTAGACAATATATCCACCACAATCCAAATGAACAATACTCTAAACCATCTATACACCTTTATCAAATCCTTTTACAACTTGTTCTTTCCTGGGTGTATTTCACTTTCCTTCCATTATATTCCTTTCAATTAGTTACTCTTACAAAGTATATTCATCTTTATGAATATTAAAATCAATCATCTTCTAACGAATTCGATCTAAATTCACATTTTCTACTTGATTTTCCTTCATCTCCTCGAATATTGTCGGTCTCATACACTTGTTGCCCCAACATTTTCTTTACTTTTCTTTCCAACACTTTCGAAGAGGTTAATTTCCTTATTTCCCATTTACTTTGTTGTATATTACTAATGTATCAATCCATTACATTACCTCCCTTTCAACGATATTAAATGTCTTGTTTATAATCCTTTATCCACTCCAATCATTTCTTTGTTACATATTCAAATCCTTATGTGTGAGAGTCTATCTCAAACTTTAAACTTCATTCAAATAATCATGTTTCCATACAAAATATTTCACATTTATTACTCCCCAAGAACTTTCAATTATTCTCCGCCAGGGCATTCACTTGTCAATAATCCTTTCGAATCCATCAAAATCTTCTACATCATTGCACAACTTAAAAACCTCAAACAACAATTAATTTATCACATAGTACATAGTTCACCGCTTCTATCCTTACTACACCAACAATTTCCTCTTATCACAAGGTCTCCCAAACTGGTCCTTTCTTTAATCACAACTCATTCTCAGGAAAACCATGCGTGCATTTACTTCTCTCTCTATATTAATAACTTTATCACAAGTGTTCACATTGTCCTTTCTTTCCCACTCTTAGAATTTACCAAAATATCTTCAATAAAAACACTCTATTCCTTTGAGTCCATATAAAACATAGGTGCTTCGTTAACCTAAAAGGAAAAATAAAACTCAAACCGTCTAAATCTTGTCAGAAAATGTCAATTTCGAAATGTCCTCTTTCGAATATTCTTACTTAGTAGTTTCTATCCTCAAGTGTAACCTCAAAAGTATTTCGCCCTTATGTTTGATCAAACAAATCGTCACTCTAAATCAAAAGATAATTACTCTTCATTGTCATCTTGACCAATCCCCCATAGGCACTTTACAAACACTTTTATCATCCCTCTTATCAATTACATGCACCCCAAAGCGATGTCACCTTCTTAAACAACCCTTCAACTGTATCATCTAACCCCTTTAAACAATGAAACATTATTCCTTTCTTTCCACACAATGTTGTCCTTATAATACCTCCAAACTTCATTTAACCTCTATATTTCCTTGCTTACATTTCTCTTGATTACATTTCCCCTCCAATCAACTTATAATCTTTCCTCCAACATCCCTTGCATATATCTCTTGTGACTCATAATTGATCTCAACATCAATTATTTCACAAGCAATCCATACTCAAATTATATCAACATATATCAATCAAATCTATAAATCTTGTCATAAACTCCTCTCCTTTATGACATTTTCATGTCCATAATTCAATAATCTCAATACCTTTAAGTATATTATTTCTTCATAGTTCAAAAATCCTTAACTTTCAAGAGTTTGATGCAACATTCATGCTCCTTATGCCTTCCCAAAATATCCTTTTAAAGCTTCTTTAGCCATATTGTTAGCCTTTCTTCTACCTTCTTTCTTGTTTTGATCCCTTATCTTCATCCTTAGTCTCACTTTTCTTTCAGTGAATATATTAATTGATTACTCTTTATACAATTCCATCAAACTCCTAAAGACTTTATATCTTGACAATTACCATTAGAACTCATAGTTCACCATCCTTTAACTTGTTCCTTGGGCTTTTAAGCAATACCACTCCCTTGAGAACTTCTAGATCTTAACGACTTGGAGCACTACTCCAGAGCAAATAATCTATTCATTTCCACCTAAACTTCACTACATGTTCCTTCTATCTACATGAAAGTAAAACTTATTTCGAGTTTGCTATCTCAAATGTCTCTCAAATAAGATTGGAGTATTCATAACTTATTCGTTTTCATTGACATGGTAAAAATCAACTTCTTTCTTTACTTATCATAAAAAGTTTATTCACTCTCAAATTCTCAAGACACATTTTGCCTTTAAACAACTTGCATAGCTCTTTAACTCAACCCTCAAAAACTTTGGGAATTGATCTCCCTTTGGTATATAGGTGGTTTTCACTTCTTAACACTATCTTGTTACACCTTTTTCCCACTACGGGATTATTGGTGGTTATATCATCCTTGGCAATCTATCAAGCTTGCTTTACTACCTTGCTCAAATCATTTCCATTACTGGAATTGTTTCTTTTCACCATACTTTCTTAATGATAAAACTGGTTGCTACACAGGTTGGGTTGAAACACTTAGCTTCCTCTTATTCTAATCAACTAACACCAACCAATAAACTCAATCAAGAAACAATTATTATTTAATTCGAATTAAGGTTTGAGGTAGAACATTTTTGTCCTCATTCCCCATAATTCAAATGCATAAAATCATGATTGATAAACAACCATAATTCATATAATTAAACAAACAATCAAAAATAAAAAATAAAAAAATCCCCATAAAGTGCTACTCGAAAGGGAGAAAGCAATGAGTAGCACATGGAAAACAATAAGGTTGTTAAAAAACTCTAATTGAGTAGGTGAATGAACATAAGAATTATCCAAAATGGTAGGATACCTACATATAATAACCTTTTGTTGAAAACAATTATTTTCATAGCTCAAGGCTAAATAGTCAAACTCATACTCCAAGATAACATGTGAAAATATCTTCAAAGTTCAACAAGTTAAAAGTCCTCAATATTTCAATAGAATCATAAGTTCTCAAGACTCCAATAATATATTAAAATATATATGCTCAATTCTCCTTCCCAAAATAAATAACCTTAATCATAAGAAATGATAAGTCACTAAGTTTACAATGTCAAATAAAACTCCAATTGATTCAATTTGAGTATCCCTTAGCTCATATAATGACTTCCATCATTACTCCTCTCTATACAATTCCTATCATAATCTCTCATGGGCTGTTGCTCAATCTTGTCCTCAACACAACTTGTGCTCATAAATATAATACATAACTCAAACTAGATAACATCCCAAATGCTCTCACATACAAGCTCTTTAATCGTTAGTATCAATCTCTTAATTCTCATACCTTTGTGTCTCAATACACAAGTGCACAAAACCCAAGTACTCATTCTTAATAACTAGACAAGGTGTCACAACAACAACTATCCTAAAACACAATACTCACACCCATGTGATGATGTGCATCTTAATATTTCTTCCAAAATACATCTCAAATAAGAACAATAAAGCGAACAATCCTAACATAAGCAATTGAACTCCCAAAATCCTTAACATTCCTAAAAATTCTCATCATAGAAACTCACAAGGTATAGGTTCAGGGATCTTACTTGAAAACGGGCTTAACTACCAATAGTAAACCCTTCCCATAACAATATAATATAGTTCTTGCAGAAAATTAAGTTCGGTGTTCAATCATACAATTTTGATAGCTCACATATAATAATTCACATATTGCATGCTTTCCTCAATAAACATTTAGTTATACAACATGCTTGAACACCTCATACAAAAATATGCACATAGGAAATAAATTAAATTCTAGCCTATATGCCCTTTCTTCTCCTACCCAAGCTCACCACATGCTTAGAAAGCGATTAACACATAATTACATACCTTAATTTCTTCGCATTCATGCACACATTTTTCTTTTAAAAACGAACTTTAACTTTTGAAATATAAGTCCGAACTAAAAAAAATTCGAACTCCCTCAAAAATGAAAGGAAAATTCGGCCCTCTTATTAAAAAAAAAAATCAGACCAATTTAAATAAAATAAAAAAAAAACAAAATTCGATCCTCTTTTTTTTGAAATTCGTACACTAAAATAAACGAACTTAAAATAAAATAAGTACTCTTAAAATATTTTTGAAATCATTTAAATAAGCACTTGGCCAAGCTTTTAAAACATAGGTACCTTAAAAACACATTTTGGCTTTAGTGGTAATAAAAATCTCAACCAAAGCTCCAGATACCACTTTGTAACACCCTAGAAATTCATTTCCTTTAAAATACCTATTTTGTTCTTTCTAAAACTCAAAATAAAAAAATCTAAGACATTAACGCCACCGTGAAAATGGCTAAGGCAATTATCAAAGGCACACAACGGAAGACTATCTTTTAAAACATTCAAAACAAGTTCAACTTTAAAAGTCAACCAAACAAAAGTAAAGCCAAACGAAAACAACCTACAACTTGGAACCATTGTAGGCCCTTATTAAAGCCAAATAAGACTTGAAAACCTTTGCGTTAGTCTCACAAGCATAATAATAATATAATCAATAAAGTAGTAAATTACATCATAGTCTTATTGAAACTAAGCATGATTCGCTCTTCACTCATGCCCATCATGAATATGCGTCACCTCTTAAAAACTCCTCTCTACTTGTCCCCACTACTCGCCATTAGAAATGGGTCGTCGTAGGGCCAAAGTAAAGATAAGGCCAAACAAACATGCAAACACACAATCAACAAAGCTGAGTACATAAGCGTAAATAGAACACACTGACATGCTTTCGTCCTATCATCACACAACTTAACTTGTTGCACCTGTATTCAAGCATACAACATATAACATGACTCCATGACTAACTAACTAAATAATTTATTCATCTTGATTACGCATCGAACAGGTTTCCCCCATAACCTACCCCAATAAAGGGGTACTAACACGGGAGCTAACCGTGCTAGCATAAAAGAACCACTCGTAAATTGCGGAATTCCTGCGCATAATAAAAATGGAAAGTACAACGTCATGTACCCCCAGTAGAAGTTATGGTTAAATATAAAACCCCATAACTCCCCCCATATGTTCGTACTCAAGGTATATATTTTCCAAGAGTTTTGGTGCGTAATTTCTTTCGCTTTACGTTATTTACATATTATTAGACTTGGTGATGAATCTCAAACCATAATACAATCAATCAGTATAATTATTCAAACAATCAAACATACCAATTTAATTGTTGAATAATTAGTGACCACATAATATTTAATGTTGAACCTTTTTTAATCTACCTCGGTGTCAAAGACACCTTAAACGCATAATGCGCCACAATTCCTATCCTTCGGTGTTGAAAATACCTTAAGTGCACTAAGGCACCAAAAATATAATTTAGTCCTCATGTACAAAGACACTTAAATAGCTCCTTCCTCATGCTTATAGCATCAATAAAAAATTATATGAACCATAATAAAATTCCTTTTCAATATTCCAAACCAAATTAAACATTTAGTTTAAGTAAACATGCTCATTAACATGCCAATAATAAAAGTGTGGTTCATATACAACATGCCAAATTAACTATTTCCAATCACCAATCCAATAAATAATTTATTTCAACCAATCATGCTTCACAAATAATTCACCAAAACCATTCACTACTACAAAATGCTTGTATTCTCGACGCTTTACCTTCGACACTAGGGAAGACCGTCACAATTAAATTGAGAGCTCCGTATTTCGTCGACGCTTTTAAGCGTCCTTTGATTTTCTCGTCTATTTTCCGCGTCAAGAAACATAATCACATGCCCTGCACGTGATAATACGTTGCAGCTTAGGGTTATCACTTCTCAATCTTGCTATTTTCAACCACTGCCCCTCTCATCTTCTCTATTCTCTCTCTCGCTCTAGTCACTACTCAACTTCTTCCTATTATTTGCTTCAAAATTCAAGATCTACTTACAAAAATTAATGAATTTTTCTGTCTTCACAAGATCTGTACTTCTCAAGGCATTTCTAGCAGGTGCAATTTTTTTTCCACATCTCAATTTTTCATTCTAATTGTTGAAGTCGATCGACAATCCATTTTTGTTTGTCTTCTAATTTCTGTAGTTTACCCTTAACTTCACTCGTTTTGATTTGTCTTCTGGTATGATTCTTTAATTTCGTGTTTTAATTTTGCCATTTTTAAGGTTTTCTCTAATTTGTGTTTAACTAGGTTTCATCAATTTCATTTCAGTTTACAATGCCCAGAAATTAATACACTTTTATTATTCAAATTCAATTTTAAAGTCTAAGGTTTGGATAACCAATTTCTTTGTCAGAAATATCCTTGACAGCTTTTAGCATCCATTGCAGTTTTAGAGGTTGGGCTATAGAGATGGGTAATTAACTTTCCGTTTTTTTTATTTTTTATTTTTTTTTTTAATTTTATCTATTGTATATTATCAGGTTTAACTATTTGCAAATTATTGTAAATTTTGTGAATTATTGTTTTATTTAGTTTATCTTGTGCAAAATCTGCTATATCGATATCATATAGAGTAGTATTTATGGTGAATGGATGCTCTGCGATTGTATATTTCTGCTCTTGCAATTGTATGTTGAAAACACCTATGATTTTTATGACCAAGTGTATTAATACAATGATTGCTAGGAAGTTAGAACTATAAACAGGCCTAAATGTATAATATGTTGAGTTTTTCACTCCGGTCAAGCAAGCAACAGATGATTAAGATTTGGTAAGCAAATAGATGTCTCAAATTTGGTGTTGGTGTTGTTCTTAATTATTTGTGGTTATGGTAGATAGGATAAGGAGTAGGTGACTAGGTGGGTTGCGGGATATGATATCTTGTTGCTTTTATTATGAATTATTCATTCTTAGCTTTTAATATACGTTGCTATCAAATATTAATGATCTAGTTTCTTTGTTTATGTATGATCTTTATCTAAAATTCCCTTCTATTGGATCA
Organism: Chenopodium album; assembly: GCF_948465745.1. Lineage (NCBI taxonomy): Eukaryota > Viridiplantae > Streptophyta > Magnoliopsida > Caryophyllales > Amaranthaceae > Chenopodium > Chenopodium album. The sequence continues at coordinate 50,286,318 of NC_137843.1, forward strand.
GATTTGAGGCTAGTACACTAGCTATTAATGAAGCAATTGAATTAGGATCAGCTATATATATACTATCTATCATTCTATCTAGAATCGACATGCAAAAACTCCACGATTACAAGGTAGATTATTGTCTTACACCTGATATATTCCTGGCCTGTCGCTCATTGATTTCTAATATTCAGGCAGCTGTCAATTTTGAAAATTTAATCTCCAATATTGGTTATCATAATCCTAGTAGTAGTACTACTAATACAATTATTACTTATTTGTTATTGTGTGATTGTGTGTATGGTTGATTAGATGTGCATGATTTAATGTATATTAGTTTAGGATAAAGTAAGATTTGTCTTTTATCTTATTTCACAACATCTTTTAAACTTTTAATGCTCTTTTTTTTAATGGTCTGTAGCTTTTAATCTGTTATTAGATTAGATGTGCATGCTCTTATATTCGTGGTGTTGTAGGGATGATAAACTTAATGTTAGTGTTAATTTTTAATCTACTATTATAACTAGAGGTTGACACAGAAATTTAGTACCTTCTTGAATGCAGCTCTTGTCAGTCACATTCTTAGTTCTTAAGAAGGTAGGATATTAATCAATATGACTTATGACCTTCTGAGCATAGAGTATGGATTCCTTATATTCTTGCATAGAACTTCAATTCCTTTTTTTTTTCTATGGACCTCTATATCTGTAAGTCTGGAACATTTTGCCATGTTCCATGTAAAAAACTTTATGATTCATACATGCAGAATTGTAGATAATCATTGGTGTTATTATATGAATTTCACACGTTTTTAGTTCTACACTATTGCTTTGTAAGAAACAAGTGTATTTATGTAGGTTTGTTCGTGTCAACATATGGTATTAAGGGGCCTGCTAATTAATTTATATTCTGAGACACTAATTGTAAGTACTATATCAATCCATATTATTTCTCTCCATCTTCTTAAACTTCTAATGTGTTGGAGTTAATTCTTTTAATTAGTTAAAAGCTAGACTAAACTTTTCTTAGAAAATTAAGAAAAGCCTTAGCTGGTGGCTTATGCCACATGGAATTACCAGTAGTAACTGGGTTAAGTTGGTGAAATATTGGGATTCGGATTACGGGAAAGCAAGGACAATATTTAGCTTACTGTTTACTCTATTAAGCGTTAATTAATCTCCAACTAAAAATTTGAAAATATGAGTGCAGACTATGTTAGCATGCGGTAAAAAAGCACGAGCTTCTCAAAATCAGTTTCATAGATCTGGCTCTAAAAGTTTTGCAAACCAACAAGCTAATTATGTATGGAATACATATGTCATTTTATATTTACTTAGGATGTTAGTAAGAGCAAAGCCAGGTTATATGCGGTATATATTGTTGTACAAATCTTTAATGCTTGTTTTGCGTTATTATTTATAGGAAGATGAACATGGATAGAAAATGAGCTTGTTAGCGTTGTGGATTAAAACCCATAAGGGTAAAGACAGAAGCTTTCTTTCTAACACAGTCACTCAAGATTTTGTGGTATGGTTTTATGACAGATTTCTGGTATGATTTTGTGCAGATTTGTGGTGTGATTTTGTGTTATTTATGGTCTTACATTACTCCTAAATGTTGGTATAGGATGTTGTTAAAGCTAAGGTTGAAGAGCTGAGGATGATGCACCCCAAGATGTTTGAACAAGAGCACGAAGATGAAGCGTTTTAGCAAACTATGTATCGCGATTAGATTCCTGATCGTCCTGTGGGTTACGGACTAGGGGTTAAAAAGGGGGACATTTACAGGGTGCGTGGTGTGTTAAGAAAGGAAGGGTATGAAAAATTTCAAAGAAGGACTATTGTAATGGATGGTGTTAAAGAAGAAGTGACTGCTTTGCACAAAAAAAAACGACACACTATCTCAAGAAAATGAAAAGCTGAAAGAACAAGTCGGACACAATAATTTTCTTCTTAAAGCACTTATTGGACAGTTTTCTGAGGTTATAGGTGCAGGTCGTCAAGGGATTAGATCTCCAATTCTTCTAAACAAAACATCTGGATTCTTAGAACTGGCAAACCACTAGGTAATAAAGTCGCAATTCTCTTTATAACAAAGTACTAGTGATGTGTTGTGTTTAGATGCTAGAGTCCCTATTTATATTTGATGAATTATATCTTTGGTACGTATTGAATTTAGTATTTGCTTTATTAAGCTGATGAAAATAGACTGACCTAGAACAACATTTTGTGTGTTAATTCATTGGAAACTCCCTTGAATAGAACAAACCAGAAAAGGCTTTCTAATAATTACAGGTGATGTGTCCTGCTGACTAGTTTCTGAGTTAAAACCATCTTTATCAGTCGTGCTAGCCTTCTTTAAGTCTCCATCTTTTTCTTTATGAGCATATGATAAGGAAATAACTACTGCGCATCACATTACAAAAAAGTAGTCTAGCAATAAGTAGTCTTCGGGCATATCTTCACTATCAGCTTCTGCATTTTCTGAAAGTAGAGAAACTATAAGTTAGGAACAGAATGTCAAAGGCAGGAGCTTTGGCAGATCCCCTCGTGATTTGGTTGTGGAAGACGTTTGTTTAATAGCTGATGAGTTTGATTTTTTTTTCTTGTTTTCATGTTAAAAGAAATTGGAATGCAGTAGCCCATTTGCTAGCTAGGATTGAGTCTACAAATGGAGAGGAAATTGTGTATTTGAACTCTTTCCCGCAAGGGGTGTTGTCTGTTGCGGAGCTCGATCTTGTTGGATCGCTTATTTAATATAGTTATGTTTGTTGGGCCTTTAAAAAAAATTAGGAACAGAATTTGGAGGAATGGATTCACAATGGACTTGAGAATGATTTAGGCAATGATCTCCTTCAAGTTTTGCAATGAATTGTATATACAAAGCGAAACAAACTCTGATAATATTTGGTTGGAACTTGTAGTACTATACTTTTCAGCTAAAAGTAATATGCCTTGAAACTTGTAGTACTATACTAATAATAGTAGTGAAAGTGGGAAGAAAATAGTAGCACATGCTAAATTACTAGACTACTTATCAAAGATACTACTTATTTGTTCACAAGTGTCTTGTTGCTTGCAATATATGTTTCAATATCATTTATAACTCTCAATTGCTACAGTTTTACATGTGCGGTTTTAAAAATGGTTTTTTTTAGTTTCTCCTTCTCATACTTTAATTGATATAATTATGTATGTTGGAATGTGCTTGTGCCATTCTCCATTAACTAACTCCCTTCTTCTCCTGTTGTGTGTACTATTTCGGGTTTTGTCACTTTTAAGTTTTTGGTTGGGTTTACTAGATGATGAGAAACGGTGGTAGCTAAAATAGTAAACATGAAAGTTATCTCCTGATGAAGGGAGTATATGTCAAGTCTGTCTATGTGAATTCTTGAATCTTGAGCCTATATTGTGTAAAGTACTAATTTATACTTTGTATTTTTTTTTTGAAGATTGGAAAAGGCAATGTAGGTGCAACAAGAGAATAGGCCGGGAAACTTGAGCATCAAAACAAGTGACTATATCGTCTATAAGGCCATCATCTATCTATTTTGGTTTTTTGTCTTATATTAGTGATGTATTTATTTAGGGACTAGCTACTATAATATGCGACGTTTTTTTTATTATTAATTGTGTTGATGTTTTCTTTGATAAATTTGGTAATTAACTACGTACTCTTATTATTGTTGATTATTAATTTATTTTTTTTATCTAGTTATATAGATATTTGTTTATTTTAATTTTAAAGTTATTAATTTAATTTATGATAAGTTTAAATAACTATAATGTACGTATGATGGTAATAATTGAATAATATTGAAAAAGAGAAAAAAAAAGCTTAAGAAAAAAAAATTCTCCCTTTTTAATGTCTACATATATATTTTGCACATTTTCATATTTCAAGAGTTTCCCGCCATACCATAGGCTGACACGAATAAAAGCAAGACAACAAAAAGCATCGCTAAATTTGAGTATGTGGACATGTAAAAGCGTCGCTAAAAAAACTACACAAATTTGGGATTATGCGCAAAATAAGTATTTTCCGAAACTTCGTATATTAGTTTTTTCCCTCAAAATTCTAGACTCACGTATTCTCGAAGCTTTTTAGTAGCCTTGAGAAATATTTTTGCGACGCTTTTTAACGTCGAAAAAAGCCTCAAAAGTGTCCAAAAACACGCTTTTTGTAGTAGTGATTCTCAATTCAATCAATCCAATTCATATCACCAATCTCATTTCAATTCAACCATTCCAACCATTCCCTAGCATGAAACTAACTTGGAATCACCTAAATAAATCCTAGCATGTTTCTGCACGCTTAATAAATTTCCGAGGACGCGTACGTACCTCAATTAAGCCCTTAAAGTGGCCAAATACACTACAAAACTTCTCAAACCAAGTCTCCTACATAAAGGGACAATTATACTATATAAATTACCCTTGTGTACACAATTTCCAGCAACTTAAACTCACTTTAAATAACTTATAATAATTTAAAAATTATAGTAAAACCCTTAATTAATCTCCCTTTCAATGGGTAATTAAACCCGTTTATTAAAATCACAATTCTACTACTTTAAATAAAATTCCAGCAATAATACTATATTAAAAATTCCTTAAAACTTATCAAAATCATATCTTTATACTTAAATTATCCATAGAAACATTAAGTATATAAAAGCCCCAAATTAATTTATACAAGAACCCTAAAAATCAAGTCTTGAATAGATTAAAACCCTAACTTTTTATATTTTACAAAAATCCAAAATTAAACCTCTTTATAATCTGAAATTAATACTCTTTAATCATTAAAACACAATTATAAAACATAATAATCATATTCTAATAATTAAAATCAAAATTCTAAAATATATACTACTTAAAAATAAATTAAAAACAAGAGGAGAGAGAGGAGACCACCGTGGGTGGCGGCTGACGGTTGGGCGGCGACGGCGGCCTGCGTGACGTGGGCTCCAGGTGGCTGCAACGTGGGATGAGGTGGCTGCAATTTGGGGGCATGCATGGAGGCATGCCATGCGTGAAGAAATTTCACGCATGAAACCCCAAAAATACAAGGAAAGAAAAATAATAAGAAAAGCAGAAAAGAAAAGAAAAAGAAAATAAAAGAAAAAAAAGGAAAAGAAAAGAAAGATTACTTACTCTTAGAATTCTGATTTTTGAGCCTCTATGTGTTGGGAAAATTTGGGGTTTTGAGGGTTATTTATAGAGTTGAGAGTATAGGGTAGGTTTGGGCTTAGTAAATAAATGGGCTTGAGTTATGGAATATTTGACCTACAAGGGTTCAAATAAAGAGTTGGACTTATTTAAATGAAATGGGTTATTCCAGTAATAGTATTTAGGACTAGTTTACATACTATATTTTAAATCAGCCCAAATAATTAAGAAAGGTTTGACCCAAAATACATTTTACTTTTATAAAACTTTATAATTAAAGTTCTTTAGCCCTTTAAAAATACATTTTATAAATACTTAAATACTATATAAAAATACAAAAAAATACAGAGTATTACATTTAATCTTCTATAATAAACACAGAGTCTAATCGTCTAAATATATTAGGAAAAGGACTCCGTACGGCTGTTTTGTCGTAGCCGCACCATCGCGCTGCGAGGAATCTATCGCGACGCGATAGCTCTATCGCATCGTAATAGGGGCTTTTCTACTTTGATTCAAATTCGGACTATTTTCTAAGCATTCCGGATATTTTCTCTATAAATAAGGACGTTATTTTCCCATTTTCAATAATCAACAATCATCTAATTCTATTCTCTTTCTTTCTTAAAGCTAGAATCTTATTCTTTCTCCCTCTTTCTAAGCCTTCCCTTTTCAAAACAACATTCGTCCATCACGAGACTTAGACGCACCTAACCAAGCTCGAAGTTGCCTTCGCCCTAGACGTGAAAGGTTGATAATTTATGAGGGTTTGGTCCCAAATCCCTGTTTCAATTATTTAAATTAATTGTTTTATTTAATACTTTCATTGAAGTTACTAACGTGTGTATTGTTTTGATAGAAAGAGGTACGAGGCAACAAAGTAAGTTGCTATATCTTTATAAAGCATTCTTAGATTATTTTAATTCCTAGTATTATGTTAGGATGTCATTTATTGCTTTATAGTATCATGCTTAGGTTGCTTCCTATTTTCTTCTATCATGTTAGTGTCATGTTAGGGCTAAAGATTTGATCTTTATTGTTTAGTGACATGCTAGGATTTGTTATAATATTGTTAGTATCACGCCTCGGATCTTCCTACTATTATTATGCTTTGATGAGATTGAGTTTGTTATTATGATGACGATTGTTGTTATTATGTTGTTTGATATTATTGTTACTGCTTAATCACGCTTTCTCTTGCAGGATTAAAGGGAATTTGTACTTGAAATCACGCTTAATAAGATAATTAATAATTTTGTTTAGGCTAATATGATTTTAATTTAAGTGATCGCCAATAATAGGTTTGTTTGTGCATTAATATTCAACCAACATAGATTAAAAAGGTTTAGTATTAATATAATGATTGTATGTTAATCAGAAAGCGCACATGAATATGAGAAGAATGAAGTAGAGGCCTATTTAGGGCAAGTTCAATCTCTTTTAGGTTGGATTTGTACCTTCATTCCCAAATATCCAGTCATGGTTCAGGCCAACTATAGAGTTAGCGATCTCTAGGATTGTGAAGGGGTGTAACCTTCACCCTGTGAAGGGTTTACAAGTTCCTAAAACTTGTTAGCGACTCTTTTGCTCTAGATTCCTTCCCTTTGGATGCCACCATTCTTAAGTGTATGATCACAGTGGGGCTCAAGTGTAGGATGCTTGAAATATTCCCTACAGTTTTTTTGCGACTCCACTGGGGAGGATTTCAATTTTAATTCCTAAATTTAATTTTGGCAATAATTTAGAATGAGTGGAAGTGACTCGAAAAGTTCTAAGTATTCATGTGCGTAATTTTGATTGACATTATTGGCATAAGCATAAAAAGGTCCGCATTGGATAGACCATCCGTAATGCGTAAAAAAACATAGGCTTTTTTACACGTAGGAAATTTGGGAAATATCTTTCACAACTAGAATCGAAAAAATGCTACGAAAATTGGAAAATTCTAAGAATGCAGGGAGCTGTTGAGGCATGTAGGAATTGACACTGAGAAAACAGTACCCATTGCAGTGCGATGTCTTTGTCGCGATGCGATAGCAATATCGCGGAGCGATAGAGCTATCGTCGCGTGACGGTCCCTATTGTCTCACGCCAAGTTCTTCCAATATCGAGCCATAAACTGCGTTCTTGCTTTGACCGGTGCTAATACTATTTGCTTGATTTTACTTCCTAATTGAGTTTATCCATCTGTTCAGAACCCATATGTGTTCTACATATGGCTATAACCCTTTGGGAATTCACGCTCCATTTACCTAATCGAACGCTCTTGCAAAGAAGGGTACATCCGAGTTTGTGAATTAACCAAACCATGGAAACAAGTTTAACTTGTGAGGTCCCATCCATACGCGCCAACCCTTCCAAAAGTACGGCTTCCGCGCGATGCATCTGGACTCATAACCATGTACCCTCTTTGACTAACCCTTATCCTTGAACTTTAGAGAACTAAAGCCATGGTTAGTGTTCCAGGTGTGGATCCAAGGGTTTCGTTGGCACGAGCCGGGTCCCGTTGATGACTTGCGCAAGGCAACACACGTGAACTGCCCTCGAAGGTGGCTCAAGGAACCCCCCTCCGATGCTTAAGTTAGAATGTGTTGAGAGAGAAAAAGTGTACTTAGAGAAATGTAGAGAGTGTAGTAACTTATGTGTCTAACCTCTTTTCCATTGTACTTTATCCCTTATTTATAGGTGTACGATCTCCTTTGTGGAGAGTCTTACTTGGTCAGCCTGCGGGCTGACCCTGTTGGGCTGGTGAGCCCTTTTGATTATTCTTCCAGTGGTAAGTGCGCACCCCGCGGGCCAGTCTGGGAGCCTGGTGATAGCTCATCAAGAGCTATCCTATACAACTAGCCCCTTAAGAGGTGGTATGAGGTCACTCATGCCATCTCTTGTTTGCGCGGTGTAGCCTTTCTTAATGATTCTAACTGGAAGAAATAGCTCAGCAGGAGCTATCCCCAACAGCTAGCCCCTCAAGAGGTGGTATGAGGTCACTCATGCCGGCTATTCTGAGCGTGTAGCCTTATCGGCGGTTGCTCAACAGGTCGTCTGGATAAATTACCTCGTGTACCTCTAGCCCCTCAAGTCTTTAGATTAACTACGTGATTCTGAGACTTGAGAGGTCATGCTGTAAGTTGGTGGAGACGTGTTGTGCTTTTGCTTGTTGATAGTGGCTTTCTTCTGCCTGCGACGCTTTGTGTATCAAAAAGAATTTTATTTATTACTATTGATGCTAGAGGAATAATTTATCTCCTAGAAGGGACTTTAACTGTTTCGTCTGGAATTTTAGACATGACGAGCCTGCAAGGAGGAACTTCAATTACTCTCACTGAAGTATGAGAAATGACGAGCTTGCAGGGAGGAATTTCGATTACTCCCGCTGGAGTCTGAGAAATGACGAACGTGTAGGGAGGAATTTCGATTACTCCTGCTGAAGTCTGAAAAATGACGAGCTTGCAGGGAGGAATTTTGATTACTCTTGCTGAAGTCTGAGAAATGACGAGCTTGCAGAGAGGAATTTCGATTACTCCCCCTGAAGTCTGAGAAGTGACGAGCTTGCAAGGAGGAATTTTGATTACTCCCGCTGAACTTTTATTTCTATATATTATTTTTTTTATTATTGATTATAATTTTTTGGCGGGAACAGTGTTTTGCATGAGTGGGACACGGTCAGTCATCCGAGTGGTCAGTTTATTTAAACTGAAGTGACATGGCGATTTCGCTTAATTGCTTGACTCAACCGCCTATTTATTTTCCCATTTAATTCACTATCCCTCTTTCTTTCATTTTACCTTCTTCATTTTTGTATCTTCCTGTTTCTTTTCTCATATTTCTCGCCCTTCATGTTCTTCACAGACGCGCGTTGTTCCTCCATTATTGCTGTAAGTTCTCGTCTTTCTCAGTTTCTCTACTCCTTGCTTTTGTTCCACTTTTTTGTTTTGCTTATTTATTTTCTCTTACTTCTTCATTTTTCACTGAGGTTTCTTGCTTTTTTGGTTGCAGTTTGAAACCTTGCTCTTCGCTTGGCTCCTTGGTGTCGCCATTGTTTTTGTGCTTCGTTGCTTCTGTAACATTTTGTCATAAAGGTACTTTCTTTGTGCCTTTTCTTGTATGTATGTACCCAATTCATTTCTCTTTGAATTTTTTCTTCGCAAAATTGCGTCTTTTTGATCAATTTTGACTATCTTTGTCCAATTATTCTTCCCCTTCCGTTGTTGTACTTGTACTCGCAATTCCTTTCCCGCAATTCTTGTGTTGTCTTTTCTGCGTTTGTTCTTTTTTATGATTTGACTGATCCTTGATTTTTGGCACCCCATTTTCTTTGTCTTCTTGGGGGGCTGTTTTGTCTTTGTAGACTTTAGAATTTCCAATGCTACTAACAGTCAAAATATGAGTGAGCCTTCTGTAGCCACTGAGTCTGACTCTCCTTCTGAGTCATCTCAGTCAAGTGAGCGCTCTGCGCGCACTTCCTTTACTTCTCCTGCTTCTCCCCCCTTTCCTTTGCAAATGGTTATGCCTTTCGGTCGCGCTCCTGCTGAGAGCAGGGCGAGTACTGCTGTGACTCCTCCTGTTGCACCTGGATCTGGTAGTAGTCGCCTTGCTGAGGTCAGCGCTTTTCGTCCTTTTCGGTCTAGACCTCGTTCTTATTTCTTGACCCTTATTGCGAGCGGGTGCTTATTCAAGATGGGATTCCTTTATCCCATCTCACCCATTTAAGGATGCACGCGATGCGCCATAAGCTGTTAGCTCACCAAGTCAAGGCTAATCCTCCTAATGTTTGTCTTGTTAGTTCCATTCCCCATGTTCAGCCTTTAAACAGTTTTGCTTGGCTTGATGACATGGTTGATGTGAATCGGTTTGACCATTATGTAGTGCAGGGTGGCAGCGCTACAACTTCTTCACCATCTCCTTCTCCTGCTGCTGCGAATATGAGTGGGGTAGTTGAATATCCCGGTGAGCGTGCTTTTTACGACTGTCAGCCTATATATGTGGAGGAGCCTGTTGAGTAGGGTAAATCTGACTTCTTTCTTGACGAAAGGTGTCATGGCCCCAAAAATTGCGTGCTAGATTCCAACTGGCGTAAGGACGTAAGGAAGTTAGATCTTGTTGCTGTGGGGCAGAAGTTTTATGGGTTTGGCCAGAGATACGAGCTAGTTTTGCTAGCTAAGGGCTCTAAGCTATCTGCTTCTCCTGATGGTCATATTGCTGTCTTTGCTTCTCAGCTAGACTTGGGCTTGAGATTCCCCCTTGACCCTACTTTAGACAAGGTCTTTTAGTCCTTTAATCTTTAATTTGTATTGCTTTGCTACATCCTGCTTCGCTGCACACTTTGATATGTTTACTGTGGTTTCTACGACTTCGGAGGTATCCAAAATCGCTGCATCTATTCAAGTCTCTGATGAGCTTGAAAATGTCATCTTTTGGTTCTGAGTCTTGGTGATATTACGTGACTCCCAAAGAGGGCAGAGTCTTATCTTACCCTAAGCTTGGTCGCTTTAGGGACTGGACTGGCAAGTTCTTCTAAGTTGCAGTGCCTTCCTCTTTTGCTGTGCCACGCAATTTTCGGGAGATTTGTACTAATATGGCTGGGGTTACTGTTTCTTCCACTGAATCTGCTCGCAAAACAGATGCTTTTGACATGTTGCAAGGAGCGGGCACAGGTGATGCCAAGTTTCCCAAGTTCTAGCTGCCCAACTCCTTGTACATTATGGGCAATGCACAGCTTTCTGCTATGCGCTTGTGTTCTACCCATGAGCCTGGTAAGCCATTTCTTCCTTTTATTTTACTTTTTATTTTTAAGAGTTTTTCTACCTTTGCTTTTGCCTATGCTGCGTTCTTATCCCTTTTGTTCTTTCTCCTTTGCTGCCTGATTTTCAAGTTATGACAAACTGGATAGGCACATACTTTGGCTGAAAGACAACTGGAAGGACCCTTTCACTGCCACTCTTGATAATCCTCCAGAACTTTTTGAGACTTTGGAGGTCTATGCTAGCTCTTTAAAGGGTGAAGTTCGCTTGGCCCCAGCTGAACTGAGAGCTGTTTTTGGCACTGTGGCCGCTGCTGATCGTGCAGGGTCTAGTCGTGCTGAAGCTGAGCCTTCATCTTCTAATGTTGGGGGTCAAAGGGAGACTCGCCCTTCATCCAAGGAAGTTACCTCAGGGTTTGAGGCGTTAGTGGCGCAAGGTGCTTCTCTTGAGAAGCATCCTGCTGCGGCTTTCGGCCGGGTGGCACCTCAGACCTCTGTTGTAAACGAACCACTGAATCAAACTTTGATAACTCCAAAAATGATAATGCCGATGACTTTTCCGACAGCGTTCTTAAGTTTCCCACTGAGGAGGCTGAGGCTAACGATGTGGTGGGTGAGAAACCCATAACTTCTGCTGATTTATAACTGGAGCATACTTTTAGCACTTTTCACACTTTTTGACGTATGCTAAGGCATCTTGTGCCAGAGTTGGCCAGTATGCTCCCCTTCTAAGCACTTCAACTCCCAGGGCTTTTCCGCCGATATGGTTTGCATAGATACCTGAGTGTGCTTCTTACATAATTTTTTCCTACTCCCACTCTAGAATACACCTCAAAAGTGGCTTGGAGAAGCCCTTTTTGTTGAGCTCCCCGTTCATCACCATGTACCAATTAGCGTCCTTTTTGACTTTTTTGGCTTGTGCCTCGTCATCAGGCGGCGAGCCATGTACCTTATAGGTTAGTATGTCTGTGAACCATGCTCGCTGTTGCCTGGTGCAATTCACCTGCTTGCTTTCTGCAATGCTGCTCTCTTCCAAGACTTCCACCATGACTTTTCTTGTGAGGCTTTGCAGAGTGGAACTTGCTAACTTTAATAATGCGTCAGCTTCGGAATTTTCCGCTCTAGGGATAAAATCTATCTGAAAATGCATTAGCTGGGCCACTAGCTCTTTGACTTTGGTTGTGTACTTTAGCATTGTAGGCTCTTTAGCTTTATACTCCCCTTTTAGCTGGCTGGCTACCAGCTGAGAGTCAGTCTGCAGGTGCACTTTTTTGGCTCCTGCTACAATACTCAGCCTCAGGCTGCTAGAGTTGCTTCATACTCTACCTCGTTGTTCGATGCTTGAAATTGAACTTAATGGCATACTCGAATACATTGCCTTCTGGCGATGTTATTATTTTTCCTGCTCCGCTTCCTGTTTGAGCTGAAGATCCATCCATTGCCACCTTCCAAACTCAAACTTCATCCTCCTTCTCTTCGTACAAGGCCTATACTATGAAGTTTGCTAAGGCTTGAGCTTTGATAGCTGCCCTAGGCTTGACCTCGAACTCGTACTTAGAGAGCTCTATCACCCACTTCAGGTGTCTGCCTGAAGCTTTCATTTTCTACAGAGCTTTTTCTAGTGGGTGATTTGTAAGGATTTGAATTGTGTGTGCATCGAAATAGGGTTTTAGCTTTCTTGCTATTGTTACCACTGCGAAGGCCAGCTTTTCTACCAGCGGGTATCTTTGCTCAGCCTCTGTCAGCACATAGCTTACAAAGTACACCGGTTTCTGCTGTTTCTGCCTTTCGACTAGGAGAACCAATGGAATTGTCTGTATAAAGGCGGAGATGTACAACTGTAGTTTTTCACCGCTCCGGGCTGATCATGGTTGGGAGCTTGGTCCAATGCTCCTTGATCCCCTCGAAAGCTTGTTTTTCTGCTTCACCCCACTTGAATTCTCTGTTTTCTTTCAGCAACTAATAGAATGGTAGGGCTTTGTCAGCTGACTTGCTGATGAATCGAGTCAGCGTCGCCATTCTCCCTGTCAACCGCATGATATCTTTAGTGCATTTGGGCACTGGGAGGCTTAGGACTGCCTCCACTTTTTCTGGGTTGGCATTGATTCCCTTCTCACCGACCAGGAAACCTAGGAACTTCCAAAAACTCACCCCGAAAACGCATTTTTTGGGTTGAGCTTGATATTATACTTGTTCAGTATGGCAAATGTTTCCTCTAGATCCATGATATGCCCTGCTTGCGTGACGCTCTTAACAATTGAGTCGTCAACGTATACTTCAACATTTCGTCCCTTTTGGTGCATGAACACTCTATCCATTGTCTTTCGAAAAGTAGTTCCTGTGTTCTTCAGCCCGAAGGGAATAGCTATGTAATTGTACACTCCCCCTTCAACGATGAACGCGGTCTTCTGTCTGTCTGGCTTGTGCAGCTGATCTGGTGATACCCTAAGAAGGCATCCATGAAGCTTAGCAAGGTGTGGCCACTAGTTGAGTCTACCAGCTGATCGATCCGTGGCAGCGAGTAGTAGTCTTTTGGACATGCTTTGTTGGGATCTGTGAAATCCATGCACATCCTCCACTGGCTATTTTCTTTGTTTACCATGACCACGTTGGCTAACCACTCAGGGTAATCACAAGGCTCGATGAACCCAGCTTCTAGCAGCTTGTCCACCTCTTCCTGGATTACCTGATTTTTCTCCATGGAGAAGCTTCACTTTTTCTACCTAACTGGCTTGATGTCTTCTTTCACATTGAAATTGTGAACCATAACCGCTGGGTCAATTCCAGGCACCTCGTCTGCTGAAAATGCGAAAATATCCTTATTCACTCTTAGTAGCTTTATGAGGCGCACTCCCACTCCAAGGTCAATATCTTTCCAATTTTTACTGTCCTTGAGTTGTCGCCCTCTGTGAGCTCAACGGTTATATGCTCCCCGCTGGGCAGCGGCCTGGCTACATCTTCCTTCGCATGCTAAAAGTTTTCCATTGCTAACTTCTGCTTATCCTTTTCCTTGTGGTACTCTTCTCACTTCCTTTTTCTTGATTTCCTTTCAGCATGCTCACTAGACCTTAGCTCTAAGCCTGGCTGTTGCCTGGTCCTAGCTGGCTGCTTCAGGGATGTGATATAACATTGTTGGGCTGTCTTTTGACTTCCCTTGAGCTTTGCAGATCGCCCATCATTGGTTGTGTATGCCATGACAAGGTGATAGGTTGAGACTACCCCGCCTATTTTGTGAATGAGCGGTCTTCCCATGATCACGTTGTAGAGTGATGGAGAGTTTATCACTAAGAATTCAGCTCGAACATCACGTCGCCTTGACCTCTCTCCGACTCGGAATGACAACTCGATTATACCCTCAGGAATCAGTCCGGGCCCATTGAACCTGGTGACTTTATAGCTCACCCTTTTCAGGTCTTTTTGTGAAGCTTTAGCTCTTTGAACGCACTGATGTATATGATATTGGCTAAGCTGCCACTATCGATTAGTACTCTATCCACCTCCCAATTTGCAATTCTCATTGTCACTACCAGAGGGTCGTCATGAGGGTAGATTATGCCTTTTTGGTGATACTCGTTAAATGTAGCTCGAGGCTGCGGGGGAAGTGGGGGCCATCTGCGCTTTTCATTATAATTTATTTGGTGGATCATTGCTCGCAAGTTACCCCTTGCTCTATTCATAGTTCCAACATGTACTGGTCCACCATTGATTACATATACACTGCCTTCTGGCTTGCTGTCTCGATCTCTGCCCTCAGCTAGGCCTCTGTGACCTCCTCTGTGGTCATGGCCAGACCTGTCCTCTTCCCTTCTCCTGGAGGAGTCAGAATATAGCTTGATCTGGCTCAGGTTTCCTCTCCGGACTATGTCTTCAATGTTATCCTTCAAGTGTGTGCATTCATCGGTGGTATGTCCGTGGTCCCTATGGAAGTCACACCACTTGCTAGGATCACGGTTTCTATTCACCATCCTGGGTGGTCTCTGCCACTTATCATCAGCTTTGTTACACTGAAGATATGGGACCTCAAATGAGTAAGCGCAGTGTATTGATTAAACCTTCCAGGCCTGCCTCCCCGTTTCTGATCTGATCTTCTTACTCCTACTGCCCTGTCTACATCCCTGCGACCATGTTTGGCCTACTGGCTTGGTCCACCCCGGCTGTATTTTCTGCTCGGGTGGCTTCAGCCCGCTTTACTGGGTCACTTGGTGCTTTTCTGTTCATCATTGCCCTGTTAGTCTCATCTGTTTTTGTGAACTTATGTGCTTTTCCCAGCGCTTCGGCCAGCGTTTTGAGACTCTTTCACTCCATATACGCTCTAAATGGTGAGCCCGGTAACAAGCCGCTCTACATTGCCAGCAGTGCTACCTCCTGGCTCATATTTGGGATGGTTGTCGCTTCTTTGTTGAATCTGGTGATGAACTCTCTTAGGGGCTCATCTTTTCCTTGAACTAGTGACATCATCTCGGTGGTCATTTTTATACGATCCACCAGGGTGACAAAGTGCTCCATGAACATTCTCTTCAGCTGATTGTAGGAATAAACGAATCCTTTCGGGATAGCTCCGTACCACTCAATTGCCAACCCTTCTAAGTTTGATGGAAATGCCTTACACCAGACTGAGTCTGTCATAGTGTACAGCACCATGTGGTCCTCAAACGTTGAAACATGGTTCTTAGGTGTTGTGGTTCCATTGTACTTATAGCTGGGCATCTTTACTTTCTCCATCGGCTCTTCTAGAATCTCCCTGCAAAATGGGGAATCACCTGGATTCGTGCTCGCTTCTCCCGATCTAGGCTTAGTCCTCGCTCAAAGGCTGGTGACCTACTGCGAGCGACTCTAGTCTCCGGGCTGCCCTTATCTTGGGCTGCCTCCTCTACACTCCACTCTCGATTCAAGTTTCGAGCTTCTAGTTGCAGCACATTCTTCCTCAACTGGACCAACTCTTTCTTCTCCGGGGTGAGAGTTATAGGCGTCGCCTTCTTTGCGGCTGGCTCTGTAGCTGTAACTACTGGTGAGGAGCCTGTCCCTTTACCGAAATTGGTAAGGACTGTTGCCATGGCTGCCAACTGCTCTTTACTGCACTTAGAGAGGTTCTACAGATAGCTGGCATATTGACAGGCTGCGGTTTCTAGGTTACTGGTGTTGAAATGATGGGTTCATTGTTCGCGCCTGTCAGTGGCATTCCAAATTTAAAAGAAGAACAAGACCCTACCGGATCTACTGGCTGTAGTAGACGCCGATCCGGTTGGGTTAGACTTTTGGGATATATTGGATTTTTGTTTTTTAGTTGATCCTTTTGGATCGAGAGTTACTGACGTTGTTTTCAATGGTGTTTGGTTAGCTTCGATAGCCTTAGAGACTGGTGTTTGTACGGCTTCTTCTCCGGCCATGGCGGTTTATCAACTGGTCCCTTGCTCAGGTGGTGAACCTCAGGTTAGATGATCCTACCCCTCCTTCTAGCTCCAATTGTTCCAGGTGTGGATCCAAGGGTTTCGTTGGCACGAGCTGGGTCCCGTTGATGACCTGCGTAAGGCAACACACGTGAACTGCCGTTAGGGGTGGCTCGAGGAACCCCCCTTGATGATTAAGTTAGAATGTGTTTAGAGAGAGAAAGTGTACTTAGAAAGATGTAGAGAGTGTAGTAACCTATGTGTCTAACCTCTTTTCCGTTGTAATTTATCCCTTATTTATAGGTGTACGATCTTCTTTGTGGAGAGTCGTACTTAGTCAGCTTGTGGGCTGACCGTGTCGGGCTGGTGAGCCCTTTTGATTATTCTTCCAGCGATGAGTGCGCACCCCGTGGGCCAGTCTGGGAGCCTGGTGATAGCTCAGCAGGAGCTATCCTATACAGTTAGGTTGCAAACTCATTGCATCATATTATGCTTATTTGACTATTTGTGCATTTTTTGCTTGTGCATAATCTATGTGTGTTTACATTAACCGTTTGTTTGACTTGTGTATAAGTCTAAATAAATAATTAATGACTAAAGGACTTTGCTTAATTAATTAATTAATAAGGGTAATTAAAGTCTAATAAATTGGCTAAACCTGACTTAGTACGACTATAAGCTTGTCCTTTTAAGGTAGAACGCTGGAAATAGGCCCAGACTAACGTTCCAGTAATGACGCGAAGGTTTGACCTGTGGTGCGACACGCAAGTGTCCATCGCGACGCAATAACAATATCGCACCGCGATGGCTCTGGCGCGCTGCGACAGTCCCATTGCCTCTACGATAGTCTAGTTTTCTGACTGAATCCTCACGCTGAGTCTAATTAATCAATTTATTAATAGCTAAAGTTATATTTAGGCCTTAATTGAGTCAAGGCACATATTCCCATGGTCTTATACAAGTCTCAAAACATGCCACTTTCACTCACTTTTTAAGCACACACTTTGTATATGTGTCACCATGACCATGTCTTAGGTTCATGCATGAGTCACCCTTTCCGTCAATTTGAGTTGGGGTCCACTCTATTCCTAAATCCTTCCACATCTCTCCTTCTACATCATCTTTCCATTCTCCACATGCTTTCTCCATACATATCATTTCCTCCCATGCATGCATGTTGAATTAAGTTTGAGTCAAACAATTAACAAAAAGTATCCATGACTTCCCTTTCCATAGCATTTGGTCAAGGAGAGAAGGGCGCTTAATCAAAGAAAACACTTTCGTCCAAGTCATACTTTTTGATAAACCAATTCAAAAAAAAAGGAAAGCTAAGAAAATGGCGTCCCAAGAAGAAGTTAATGAACTAAGACAAAACATGACTAACTTGAACAAGATGTTCAAAACTCTCGCACTTCATGTCAATGATCCTAGCAAACAACAATAGCTTGAGCGAATGGAAGAAAGCTTGAGCAAAATCTCCAATGATTACAAGTTTCAGGGGATTAGCTCACAAGGGGTCTCGGTGGACAAGGAACTTCTTCCGTAGAAATTCAATGCCAATGACATCCCTAAATTCAAACCAACTAAAGACCCTTATTTTCATTTAAGAGCTTTCGAAACTATAATGAATATTAAGGGAATTGATAGGAAATCTTTCCACTCGTTTTCACTATCTCTAGAAACCGTTTGTCAACAATGGTTCTTCTCCCTTGACAAAGAGAAAATCTCTTCTTGGGACTCTATAACAAACGCTTTCATTGATAGATACAAGTGCAACATTCAAGTTGAAACTGACCATAAGGAACTTGAGATGCTAAAGCAAAAGGAAAACGAAGGATTCACTTCCTTTTTCAACAAATGGAGAGAAACTTGCTCTAAGATGGTAGAGGTTCCTACTAAAAAGGAGTTAGTAAGAATGTTCATCAAGAACCTCTAAGAGAAGTATTCAAAGCATTTGAAATACCAACACAACTTGAATACTTTCAAGGCCATCTATAACATAGGCATTGACA
Organism: Chenopodium album; assembly: GCF_948465745.1. Lineage (NCBI taxonomy): Eukaryota > Viridiplantae > Streptophyta > Magnoliopsida > Caryophyllales > Amaranthaceae > Chenopodium > Chenopodium album. The sequence goes on from NC_137843.1 coordinate 50,304,610, forward strand.
TTAAAGATGACCTTGCAAAACAAAAAGCTACTAACCATAGTAACAACGGTGGCTTGAAAGGAAAGAAGAACGACAATCCTTCTTCTTCCGAAAACACCTACTCTAGTAACAATGTTAGTACCTTTCTTAGCCATGGATAATCAAGGACCTAAAAAGCAACTAAGGAAAGAGTTCACCCTATTGGGATGAGCTATGATATTGCTATTGATCGACTCCATGCCAAGGGACTCATTACTCCTATTAGACCTATTCAAGATCCCACACTTGAAAAAAGGTTGCCTAGTTGGAACCCAAATGCACACTACAAGTACCATCAAGGTAGGGGTCATACTACTGAAAGCTGTTGGAAGCTAAAAGAGGCCATCCACTATTTGATTGATAATAACAAGCTTCCCATACCTCCAGCTGGCAAGAAGACCGAGTGATCCTAAGACACAAGGCAGGCTTCAACGACAAGATGTCATGACCTCTTTTTCTTTTTTTTATTCCTCCTTTCCCCAATAAGTCTAGCATAGGCACCTTTTATTTTTCCTTAGATTTGTTTTGTAGGTTTTTTCTTTTTTCCTTTTAATAAAATGAGCATTTATTTCTTTGCATATGATCATTGAATATATATATAAAAAAAAAAAAGAAAGAAAGAAAGAATATCCATGCCGAACTAAGCACAAGGTATACTAATGATTTGAGGAACCCCTTGTAGCCATATCATATCACCTTTAACCCTTTCGAATATACAATCCTTTCTTAATAAACCACTTTGAGCCTCATCTAATGATAGACCTTTCTTTCTTCAACCCACATCTACCTAACCTTGGGATGGGATGGTGTGAAAGTTATGCAATTTCAAAAGCTTGAGTAATTTCAAAATATTAAAATAGCAAAAAGCAATAACAATATAAAAGTGTGCAAAAGGGCAAATGTTCCAATGTTTTTGATATGAACATATCTTTGATAAGAACACGTCTCAGATTGCGTTTCTTATCGAGTACTCGGCACCATGCCTAAGAAACATGAATGTCCAGTGAGCGATAGACCGCATGATCGGGATTGCCAACCATGAAGGGGGTGTAACCTTCCCTTTGGACGCCACCATGTTTAAGTGTATGATCACAGTAGGGCTTAAGTGTGGGATGCTTAAAATATTCCCTACACCACCGCAGTGCGATGGCTCTATAGAGACGCAATAACAATATCGCGGCGCAATAGGGCTATCGTCTCGCGATGGTCCCTGTTGTCTCGCGCCAAGTTCTTCCAATATCGAGCCAGATGTCTGCCTTTTTGCTTTGACTGGTTCTAGCACTGTTTGGCCAATTTTACTTCCTGATTGAGTTTTTTCCTTCTTTACTAAAACCTATATGTGTTCTACATATGGCTATAACCCTCTGGGAATTCATGCTCCATCTACCCAATCGAATGCTCATTGCAACGAAGGGTACATCCGAGTTTGTGAATCCACCAAACCATGGAAACAATTTTAACTTGTGGGGTCCCATCCATACGCGCCAACCCTTCCACAGGTAAGGCTTCCGCGCAAAGTATCCGGACTCATAACCATGGACCCTCTTTTGACTACCCTTATCCTTGAACTTTAGAGAACTAGAGCCATGGTTAGGTTGCAAATTCATTGCATCATGTTGTGACTATTTGACTACTTGTGCATTATTTGCTTGTGCATATTTATATGTGATTAAACTAACCGTTTGGTTTGACTTGTGATTATAAATATTCTTAAATAAACTAACCAATGACTAAAGGACTTCTCTTAATTATTTGATTAATTAATTTGAGCTAATAAATATGTCCAAAATCGAATCATAGTTCCTTTGAGTCAACCCGGATTTTTATTCCCGTATACTGCACAAGCATCAACTTGTTTTTGTCATAACCGAAGTTCTAGAAAGAATTACGAGTGGTACAACCTATGGATCTGTAGCCCCGAGTTTTATATTTCATTTGGCGTTGGGTTCATCCAATTCAGAGTCACGGATCAAAGGTTATGACTAAAATACTACAGCCTATCTAGTTTAGTGCATATACATAAGGTCTTAACTTAGTCTTTGTTCGAGTCTAATCATATGTCTAGTTACATGGTCATGACACGAGTCTTGAACATGAAACTTTCACTCACTTTTTAAGCACACACTCTGTATATGTATTTCACCGTGACCATATCTTAGGTCCATGCATGAGTCGTCCTTTCCGTCATTCGAGTTGGGGGTTCATCCTATTCTGGAAATTTTTATAGCTTTCCACATTCTTTCACATCACTTTTTCATATATTACATATCTTACACTTTCCTTCTTAAACACTTTCCACATTCACATTCCTTCATATTACATGCTTTCTCCATACATATCATTCACCTTAGACACTATGATCTCTTCCCATCCATGCATGTTGAATCGAGTTCGAGTTATGTGATTGACAAGAAAAAAAAAATTGAGTAATGATGAGACAAAGCACGATGTAAGCTTCTCACCAATATTTCATGCTTTCTTCTTCTTTTTTTAAACCCTTCCCCGATAAGTCTAGCATAGGCACCCTTCATCAAATTTTTACATTTATTTCATGAGTTTGATTTTTTCACCCTTTTTGTTTTAATAAAGTGAGAATTTCTTTCCTTGCATATGATCCTTGCATTTCATCTCAAAAAAAAAAAAAAAAGAAAAGAAAAAAAAAATCCGCGCCGAACTAAGCGTAAGGTATACTAATGATTCGAGGCACCTTTTGTAGTCATATCATATCATCTTCACCCTTCAAATATATATTCCTTTCTTAATAAACTACTTTGAGCCTCGTCTAATGATAGACCTTTCTTTTTACAACCCACATCTACCTAACCTTGGGATGGGATAGTGTGCAACTTATGCAATTTCCAAATACAAAAGCTTGAGTGATTTTACCAAAAATTTAAAAACGAAAATAGCAAAAAATAATAGTGTGCAAAAGGGCAAGTGTTCCAATGTCTTTGATATGAATATATCTTTGATAAGAACACGTCTCAGATTGCGTCTCTTATCGAGTGCTCGGTACCATTCCTGAGAAACATGAATGCCAAGTGAGTGATAGACCGCATGATTGGGATTGCCCACACTTGTCAAAATAAAAAAAAAATGCAAAAGCAAAAAAAGAGAGAGCAAAATATAAACAAAAGAGAGTTCAAAAGTGAGAAACCTCAAGCATACAAATACAAAGATTCAAAAGTAAGGTTGCACACCTTGGGGGCTTATCTAGGGTCTTGAGCCTTTATCCCCTTCTTCTCTAACTTTAGCTTAACCACGTTACAACCCATAAAAAGACCTCTTTAAGGTATACACATACTTGTGCAAGGTTTGGCTAGAGCTATGTTCGGCTTGATTCCAAACGGATACGTAGGCAACCTCACATTAGGGTGCGGCCGTAATAAAAATGCATTCATACATTCACATTCATATTTACATTCACACATGATCATATCAAGGGATCTCCAATGCTCATCCCTATCAAGTTAGAGCTAGACTTGGGGGCTTGATCCCTACATCATTAGCCTACCCAGCCTAAGAGTTACCATTATTTGACTCTTATCAAAACATATTCCACAACATTAGCCTTTGCAGCCTAACTTTAGTGTCACTTTCACACACATCACAAATACATGACCAAATAAACCTTCCCTTAGGAACCTTTTGTCATGAAATCTTAACACAACGTTGAAGCACGCTTTGTCATATCAAGATCACTCATTATCATAATCATTATTGCATCACAAAGTATGAAGTACTTAGCCTCCGTGCCTAAGTCACCAAAATATTTTCATTATCGGGTCATCAATCAAGATAGTCTAGAATGCTACAATCCTTGCACCATGAGATATAACATCAGCGCATACATTTGGCTAAGATGATTCAACATGCACTCTCAAACACCTCACTTCGATTCTTTTTCGTGTCTTTCTTTTTCGGAAGAAAGTCGATACCCTCCACAAAAATGACGAATTTTTTTTGCTTTTTCCGCATTTTTGAGTCGCACGAGCACAATCACAATACAATGCACACACGAGTCATGTACATTAAGTCATGTCGTGTCACAACACATTGAGTCGAGTTAATTTAAACACATCGAGTCACAAGTACACTAAATCTTGAGTCAACCTCAAGTCAACTAAATCATAATGAGTCAAATACATCAAAACCTTGAGTCAACCTCAAGTCAATGCAATCACAATGAGTCAAGCACACCAAGCCTTAGGTCAACCCTAAGAAAAACACCAGCAGTCTTTTGGTAATGTTTGATTTTACAGGATACAGCAAATCATTGAAGCTCCTGTTCGCAGCCAACCGAACGATCTCAATAAACATTAAAAGCTCTTTTGTTCAGAGACGCGTGGACATTCCTATCAAAGCACTTTTGTTCAGAGAAGCATGGACATAACAATTAAGCTCTTTTGCTCAAAGACGCGTGGACATCCTATCAAAGCTCTTTGTTGAGAGATGCGTGGACATCTCCCTTAAGCTCCATTGTTTAGAGACAAGTGAACATCCCTCATCAAAAGCTCTTTATCTAGAGACGCGTGGACATGTCATCAAAAGCTCTTTGTTTAGAGACACGTGGACATATCATCAAAAGCTCTTTTGTTCAGAGATGCGTGGATATCTCAAAAAAGGCTCTTTTGTTCAGAGACGAGTGAACATCAACAGCGGCCAAGCATGGCCCTAACATCAACAGCGGCGAGGTACTACCATAGAAAAAATTGAAGATGGCTACAAGAAATTACCTTCAACGATGGCGTTCCCTAGCTTGTGGAGGTCGTCACAACAAATGCAGCAATAAAATCGGTTACTTTAGAGACGTGTACTTGACGATGCAAGATATGCGTTTCTAACTCTTTTATCTGTTTAACTAACGCTAGTTTGCAGGTATCGGCTTCACAAGAATGATTTAGGATCGCAGAACGTTCTAAATCATTCTTTGCCCTTATCGCTACTTTGACTTTTGTTTTCGAAACTTACGTTTCTCCAAACTCAATCAAAGTGGGGGCTTTTGTAGACACCTGATTATGTCTCCCCAAAAACCAAACCCATTGATGAATGCTTTTTACGTCATTGATGTCAAGTAAGGTGAAATGTGAAAGAGTCTCGTGAATCTCTCTATTTTTAATAAAAATACTTCTTTCTGTTTTCGAAAATCTTACATTTCGTACCCTATTTATGAAAAATGTCCAGTCCGGTTAACGTTGGTCCATGATATGGGTCCAATAGTGGGTAGTTGTATAGGGCTTGAAAATTTATTTCCAATGATATATTATTAGCCCAATTCCGAGTTATAACGAGGAAGTTATGGTCAAAATACTAAACTGGGTCTAAATGAGTTTTATGTGCGTCCCAATGATCATGTGGTGGGTCCATTAATCTTAATTATATTTCTAAAATAATTAGGATTTATTAGAAGCTTCTATAATTTTCTAAAAGATCTTAATTATTCTTTTTGAAAGATAAAGATCAAAGAGTTTGAAATTGAATAAAACTTCTCTTTTTGAGAGTCCTTATTCTGTGCGCAATGAAATATGTTCAGATATTATTTTCGTGCCTCATAATTTTTATCCAAATCTTAAATGGTTGGATAGATCTTGAAATTATCTTTCCAATTATGTATTATAATATTAATTCCGATCTATAACGGAAAAGATATTAAAGAAATACGAAACTCCATCCAAAACAGACACTCTTCTACTATTTCGGCCATTGCTTTTATTCTATAAAATATTTTAATCTAATTCTAATTAGGTTAGAAATTAGACTTCAATATCTTTCCAATGACATATTATATGCCTTATTTAGACTTCTGGATCAAAAGTTATGATAAAAACAAAATCCGTAAAAAAGTTATTTTTATCGCGATGCAGTAAGTTTATCGCGCTGCGATACTTTTTATCTTGCCGCGTCAAAATGAATTTTAATCCAATTTCAATTCTAACTCTTTTCTAATTATTTTTAGTCGTTTTTCTCTATCAATAGAGGTCATATCACCCCATTTTCAATCATCAACAATCATCTTTCTATTCTTTCTCTTCTTTAAGCTAGAAGCTTAATCTTTCTCCCTCTTTTTAAGCCTTGCCTTTTCAAAAGCACCATTCGTCCATCACCAGACTTAGACACACATACCCAAGCTCAAAGTTGCCTTTGCCCTAGACATCAAATGTTGATAATTTATGAGGGTTTGGTCCTAAATCCCTATTTCAATTATTTAAATTAATTGTTTGATTTAATATTTTCATTGAAGTTACTAACATGTGTATTGTTTTGATAGAAAGAGATACGAGGCAATAAAGTGAGTAATTTCATTGCTCTATATCTTTAGAAATCATGCTTATATTATTTTAATTCCTAGTATCATGTTAGGATGTTATTTATTGCTTTCTAGTATCATGTTAAGTTGCTCCCTATTTCTTCTATGATGTTAGCATTATGCCTAGGATCTTGCTATTATTATTATGCTTAAATGAGAATATTATTATGATGATGATTGGTGTATTAATAATTTATATGTTGCTTGATATTATTTTTATTGCTTGATCACGCCCTCTCTTGCAGGTTTAAAGGGAATTTGTACTTGAAATCACACTTAATAAGATAATTAATAACTTTTTTTAGGCTAATGTGATTTTAGTTCAAGTGATCGCCAATAATAGATTTGTTTGTGAATTAATATTCTACCAACATAGATTAAACAGGTTTAGGGTTAACATATTGGTTGTATGTTAGTCAGAAAGCGCACATGAATATGAGAAGAATAAAGTATAAGCCTATTTTTAGGGCAGGTTCAATTTCTTTTAGGTTAGATTTGTACCTTCATCCCCAAATATCCAATCATGGTTCTAGACCACTATGGAGTTAGAGACCTCATGGAACGTGAAGGGGTGTAACCTTCACCCTGTGAACGGTTTACAAGTTCCTAAACCTTGTTGGCGACTCTTTTATTCTAGCTTCCTTCCTTTTGGACGCCACCATGCTTAAGTGTATGATTACAGTGGGGCTCAATTGTGGGATGCTTGAAATATTCCCTATACCCCACCACTCCTTGTAATGGGATCTTAGATGAGACAGATGGCGAGGGGTCCGCCTCTGATCAAAGTCCTCAAAACGAGTTAGACGATGAAGAGGCCGCTGACAGATCAGGATTTGAGGCATCCAGCTCCCATCAAGAGGATGCCGGCTGCGAATACCAGAAGGCGGTCAAAGGGCTGTCCATAACTGACCCTACCGAAACACATATGTCCCCAAAGGACATTGCCACTTTGAAGATCAACTTCCAGGCTTTTAAGGACAAACACCCAATTGGGGAAAATTGGGACATAGAAGTGCCGCCTGAAGAGGCGACTGTGGCTTGGGATGATGATATTGACCACACCGATAACTATTTCAGCGGCTATGAGGCGGCATTTAAAGCCGGTCTTCGTTTCCCCCTTCACCGAGGAATCAAAGCAATATAAAGGGGATACGAGCTAGGCGTATGGAAACTTACACCCAATTCTTGGGTTAACATCTTAAGTTATATCGCCGCCTGCGAAATGCAGAATAAGACGCCTAGCTTTAAGGCGTTTGCTCATATGCATTATATGAGCCGCGCCCCAGGCGGTTAGGGAGCGTGGTGTACTCTGATCATTCTCCCAGAGAATATGATGACGCTTGACAAGGTGTAAAAATGGAGTAACTGGAGGGAAAAATTTTATTTGGTGTCTTCTCCAACTTTGCGTCAAAACCGATTCCTTTGCCGGTACAATAAGGACTCGGCTCTGTTGAGGAGAAACTGTGCACGCCCACACATTCCTTAAAAGGATTGGGCGAAATAAATGGAACTGGGTTTGTTTGTGACGACCGCAATTCCGCTTGATGATGGCACTGAGATAATCGTGCCCAAACACTGGGTGCCCCATTTGGAGTGGCTCATAGACGAGGCGTTTTTATCCGCCTGTGGTCTAAGTACCATGTTTGAGAGACGTATGTAACCCCTCCACTAGAAATTTTGTATGTTTGTTTTTTATTACATAATTCATCGTTTTCTAACCGGTTGGCTTCCCTTTTGCAGTAACCGCATTGGAAATGGTTGACGCTAACAAGACACCTGCCAAATCCACTGCTCATGTCCGAAAGGATCTGCTGGAGCAAAACAAGGCCCAGGCGGGGGCCAGAAATGATGTGGTAAGCCCTACCTGACCTCAAAACTTGTAAAATTTCATTTTCACCAAACTAACTCTTACCGGCTTTCCCATTTTAGAGTAGGAGCAAGGTTGTTCCCAGGACGATTTCCAAGATGCTCAAGCGCAATAGGCATGAGGATCTTAAAAAGACCCCCTCCAAGGTGGCTAAGAATCAATTAGCCCAGACGGCATCTTCGCTGCCGCCTGGTAAAAAAAACACCAACAATCGGGGGTAAAAGCCCGGCTGCCTTGAAAGCTCTCAGAGAGAGCGCTGAGATTGGCAGTAAAGAGTCGGATGTCTCTACGACGTCGAAGAGTGGCATGCCACCCGATGCTGCAACCGCTTCTACAGCGGCTGTGGGCGTAGGGGACCCTCAGTCAGGAGCCCAAGGTATGAACTGCTGCCTAGAACTCCCATGGCTACTTGACTATTTGATGCAAGTTAAATCCCAAACTTCTTAGTCGGGAGATTCGCAAGGCAGTCGGCACGATTTTGGTGCCGCCTATGCTGCTTCTTTACAACACCCTTCTTATGGTGAAGATACCTCTCAGAGATGGCAAGACATCAAGCAATATGCCAGGCGGATGTTGAGGACTCTCACCCGGTTAGATAAGGACCGGGTCCTAGGGTTGCAACAGGTCAACTTTAACCAGATCCTTGCCCTGCTGGCTGAGGTAACTTGAAACTCTTTCACTATGTTGTTCTGAAAGTAAATCATCTAACTTTTTTTTCACCATTTGTGTTTTACAGGAAATGCTGAGGGTAGACGGGCTCAAAACCTCGTTTAGGAAAAAGCAAGAGGAGGTAAGAGACGCTAAAAACCGGGAGACCGATGCCCTTAACTTTGTTGAATATCGATCCATTATGGGTACCGTTGAAACTAAAGTTATAAAGATACAATAGGAGGAGCTGATCAAAGAGCTCACGACTGTGGTGGAGACGACCAACAATAAAGTCAATAATCTTGAGCTTGAGCTCAAAAATGCAAAATCTGACCTCAAGGCTTTGGAGGCGACTGATACAGAAAACTCCAAGATAAGGGCGGACGTCAACCGGCTCCAAATTGAAATGGCCAATATGCAAACGGCACATAAGGCTAAGCTCAAGCAGGAACAAGAGCGGCTGGTGGAGGAGAATGAGAAGGATTGCGGAGAGTGCATGAAGATGGCCTGGAAACTCATTCATCCGAATGCCGACTAGGAGTACTTCAACTAGAGGTATCAATATGCCACTGAGGTATATGATGCCCAGCAGTTGAACCAGGGGGCGCTGCCTTCTTTCAAGGAATGGGCTAACATTGCCTCGAACGAGGAGGATGAGGAGGAGGGAGGAAGAGAAAAATGATCAGGCCCCAGTTGACCCTAACCAAGTTCAACCCGAGCAAACTACGGCTAACCTCCCGCCCGGCCAAGACCAGACGGTGCCTCCCACTCAGCAGTCCCAGCAGCCTTGATTTCTTAGCGGCAATTAGCCAAGTATTTCCTCTAGCCTGTGTGCCAAGTACTTTGAATGTATTTCTAACAATCTTTTTCTACCTTTTTGTGTCCAGTTGTGTATCCGATTGACTATATCTCTCAGCCTTTTGGTCGAGTTAATTTTATGAAGAATGCCGACTAAGTCGATTTTGTTTAATTTGTTTCAATTTTTGCATTTTGAATTTTTGCATATATGTTTGAATTTTTGCCTAACTTATTAATAGCATGCGGCAACTGAAAAACCAACTGTGCTTTGCCCCTGGGCGGTTGTGTGGTTGGTTTCGAATTTAGATTGATTGACTTGGGAACTTTTGATACTTTAAAGAGTATAAGTCGATCAATCACAGTAGTGATTGCCCCAAACCAAGTACATAGGAGTCCAATCGTACGGGTGGATAAGACGTTAACCTAGACGGTTTAAGTAGTTGTATTGAACTATTTTCCCACCGTTTGGGGTGTTTGCAATCCAACTATACACTCGATGTCCTTTTGTCCCATTGGGAGGACTTTTTGGAAGTGTATAATTTCAGAAGATAATCTAAGTTAGAACTTCACTCAGTCACCAGCTAATGTCTAGAGAGACAAGATTCTCCTAGACCTGGTTGTGTTCTTTTTAGATTACTTAGGTCAGACGGCTATGAGTTGGCTAATTAGGTCGTTCAATCTTGGTCGTCTGTATGAGTTTATAGAGCAATGTGCCACCCAAATGGGAGATACTCTCTGCGACGAATTCACCTAGATGGGCGTCGCCAGACGCCATACTCATGTTGGAGCAGACGGATTTATAAATTTGGACATCATCCGGTCATTGGCCACATGTTGTCTTTTTAAGACGATCGTTTAGCTACTAAGTTTTTAAACTTAGCTTATGTTTGACATAAGAGTAGGTTGTCATCACATTGCACAGGCGGCGCTTCAGACATAATACACATGTATATAAAGCAATAAATAACTAAATTGAAAATAAAAAGCAACTTTTCATTAATGGGCTTTTCATTTACAAAAATTTACAAATCTTAGAAGTAGTACTTTTTTAGGTTGTCTACATTCCAAGTTCTGGGCAACCGCCTGCCATCTGGAGTCTCCAAGCGGTAGGTGCTGCCTCTTACTTCTTCGTAGATCCAATAGGGGCCTTCCCAATTAGGAGTTAACTTCCGTTGCTCATAGGCCCTAGCGGTTGCCTCCATTTTGCATAGCACAAAGTCCCCAACTTTTAAGGGCCATTTGTGTTCTTTCTTGTTGTAGGCTCTAGTCATTCTGAGACGGTAAATCTCATGCACAAGGCGGCATTGCCCCTGCGCTCCGGGAATGTGTCCAATGATAGCCTCATGGCCTTCCAGTTTGCCTCTTCATCGTATATTATGAATCTAAAAGTCGGCTCGTATTGCTCGATTAGCAAGACGACTTCATTCAGCACCATATACCATGAGAAACAAGGTTTCAACGGTTGCCCCTTTTTCGGTTGTTCTGATGGCTCACAAGACATGAATTAAGTCTTTTGCCCATAAGCCGCTAGCTCTTTCAATTTTCTTTTTTATGCCGTCTGAGATGAGTTTGTTGAAGGCTTCAACTAGGCTGTTTGCTTGGGGTCGACCGATTGATGCAAAACAATTTGAGATCCCTTGATCTCCCAACCAATTCTTGAGCTGAGGCGTTCAAACTGAGGGCCATTGTAAAACACTATAGACATATGTACCCCAAACCGGGTGATGATATTCTTCCAAATAAAGGAGATGACATCCTTTGTCTTGATATTTTTGACCGCCTCTGCCTCCACCCACTTGGTGAAGTAATCCACAGCCACGAGGATATATCGCTTTCCACCTGGTGCGAGTGTGTATGGACCCAGAATGTCCATGCCCCACTTTGTAAACGGAACCGGGCTAGGATTGTCGTCAGGTTAGTGGCCGGACGATGGATTAGCTTGCCAAACCTTTGGCACTTGTCATATTTTTTCACCATCTCCATGGCATCTAACTCAAGAGTGGGCCAGAAATACCCTTGCCGCCTGGCCCTGATTGCAAGTGATCTGCCGCCTATATGGGAGGCGCAATATCCCGCATGCAATTCTTTGAGAACTTCTTGCCCCTTGTCTGGGGTAACACATTTCAACATAGGCTTTAAGAAACTTGTTTTGAAGAGTTCTCCATTTCTCATCTCGAAGTTTGCAGCAAGTTTTTACATGATGGTCGCTTCTTGAGCTGAGTCAGGCAGCGTACCGTCTAACAGGTATGCCCGGATGCCATACATCCAGGTAGAGCTTAGGTGAAGTTCTTCAAGTGTCCCGGCTTCAGTTTTGACCGCCTGAAGGTATTTGATCATAGCCGGATAGGTGGCCTTGTAGTCACCATGGTATTAGCTAACGACCAACAATGAATCAGAGTAGGCGACAATTTTTGTTGCCATTATCGCCTTACACATGCGGACGGCTAACAGGGCTTCGTACTCTGCCTCATTATTTGAGGCATGGAACTTGAACCGTAGTGTATATTCATACTTATCCACATATACTTTCCAAACTTGATCAGTATTCTCCGCTGCAACCGGCCTTGTCATTTCGATAATTAAGTCGGCAAACGCCTGACCATTCACTGCCTTTCTTGGTTCAAAAGTGATTTTAAGACTTTCCATTTCAATAGCCCATTTGAGCATTCTATAAGATGACTCCAGGGTTGTCATTGGGAGTTTAAGAGGTTGGTCTGTATAGACTACACCCGGATGTGCCAGGTAGTAAGGTTTCAACTTCTTGATAGGCATGTGAAGAGTAAGGCCAAATTTTTTAACCATGGGGTATCGTAGTTCAGCAATTCTGAGAACATGGTTAATGAAATAGACCGGGAGCTGGATGCCGTCTCTCTCATCAAGGAGAACAACAATGAGGGCATGATCTGAAATGGCTAAGTACATGTAAAGTGTCCCTTTGGGAAGAGGGCTAACAAGCCTTGGCAAAGAGTGTAGATGCACTACTAGAAATAGGCTAATTTCCAACGGATATCTTCCGAAAAACCCTTATTTTTGTCGTAAAATTTGAATGTTACAAAGGAACTTAAATTTGTCGGAGAAATCCGTCGAAAAAATGGATTTTCGACCGAATTTCCCTCGAAAACTTTCCAACGGAAATAATTTCGGTCGGAAACTAACTTTTCTGACGGAATATTCCATCGGAAGACTTAAGTTCCGACAGAAATTATTTCCGTCGGAAACTTTAATTAAAATAAAGGGGGGGGCTTTTAGAAACTCACGTTTCTGAAACAGAAAGAAGGGGGAAGAGAAAGAACAAAAGAAAGGGAGAAAGAGAGAGAAAGAGGAAGAGCGAGCTTGGAAAGGAAAACCACTGCCACCGATGCCTACCGTCGATGTGCCGCCACCTGCATTCTTCTTCTTGTCGTTTTCTCGGCCGCCGGTGGGTAAGTGTACTGAATTTTTTTTTTATATAAAAATTTTCGGTAAACCCTAACCACCACAAACTTATCAACAGCCAGCAGCGACCTCTCACCTCCACCACCTGCCGTTCACAGCCGTTCCCAAGATGCTGCTCGGTAATTTTTTTTTAATTATGTATTTTTTTTTTTGCTTAAACCCTAACCACCATACCTTTTTATACAGGTATCTCCTTTTCTCCGTTGTTGCTACGACCAGAACCACCACCACCTTCATCCTCCCGTCGTTCATCCTGCTAGTAAGTGTTGCCCTTTTTCCTTTTTTTTAAATTTTTTTTAATTTATTTTTTGAATAAAAATTGACATCATAAACCCTAAATTAGGTTTAATTATAATTATTGGTAGGATTTGTACATTTACTTGCTTTGAATCTCAATAAAAAGTGCAGATCTAGAGGTTAGTGACATTATAAACCCTAAAATTTTGACTTCTAGTTTATATTTGGCATGTTAGTGACTTAGATATATGTTAGTTTATTATTGTTTTTAATTTATGTTTAAATATGTTGAAATATTTGAAATGAATGTGTTGATTATGATATGTTAGTTTAGTTTAGTTTAGTTTATTATAATAATGTATGTTAGTTAAGTTTAGTTTAATTTAATGTAATGTATGTTAGTTTATTTAGTTAAATATATTTGTTTTATAAAATGTTTAATGTAATGAAATAATTGTTTGTATCAATTTAATTATGAACAATTATTGTTTATATATTTGTTTATATCAATTTAATTATGAGTATGATATATTTGTTTAATATAATGGATGTGTTATTACTTTATATATTTTTAAATGAGTCATTTGCATAAACATATGCCTAGATACCCGTTCAAGGCATACACATTAGGAGTATGTCTTGAATAGTCCCCGGTTAGGACTGTCCTTGTACGTTATTCTCACTTAGGTGGTGAATGTATGTCTTATTATTGATTCTAGGGAATATCTTGGCTTGTCATTTCTCTACAATGTTCTCTAGGTACATATGGCGGGTTATCTAATTGCCTATATCGTGTACTTGGAGAACTAAAGGGAAATGCTGCCGGATTTTCCATAGAATTGAAAACCTAACATACATTCACTAGTGAGATTAAACGTCTAAGGATGGGTTAGGTTGGAGTGATAAGGACCTTTGGACATCATTTTCAATCCCATTTGCATTTCCATAACACTTTGATGGATAATGAATATTCAATACGCTTTGTGACTAATGTGATTATACATATGCGTGAGTTGTGTAGAAGTTGTAATCATGAAACGAAGAGAACCTAGCTGGATGTATGAAAGGAAGGTTGGGCATTCTATTTATCCGGACTTTGTGAAAGGGGTAGATGAATTCCTTAAATACGTGGAAGATCATCCCGAGAGCAGCAACCCGAATGAAGTTAGGTGTCCATGTTTTAAATGTAAGAACAAACGGCTTTGGGATGCAAAAATGCTTAAAATTCATTTGTATTGCAAGGGTTTTACACCTAATTACTATAAGTGGATGTGTCATGAGGAAGGGTTTCCAGGAGTTCCTGAACGACAGTCAAATGAATATTGTGAAATGGTATTCGATGCTTTTGGTCATAATGAAGATAAAGGGCATTCCGAAGAGGTTGGGGGTTCCTTAGAGGAGGAGCCTAATGCACAAGCTAAGCATTTACTGGATTTGTTAAAGGCTTCCGAACAACAATTATACGAAGGGATTTTATTGTCTGTGTTAGAGATGGCTGCCAGAATTACTAGTCTTAAGTGTGAGTACAATTTTCCCCACAGATGTGTTGATGGGTTTGCTTCTTTGGTCAATTGTCAATGAAGTGATTCCTAACAACAACCATATGGCCGACACTATCTATGAGGTGAAGAAGATTGTGAAGGGGTTGGAGTTGCCTCATGAAAAGATTCATGCATGCCCTAAAGGATGTATGCTGTTTTGGAAAGATGATGCTCGGCTATCTACATGTAGGGTGTGTGGTAGTGACCGAAACAAGAAGACTTCTAAAGGTAGCTTAGTGCCTTTGAATGTTTTATTTTATTTCCCGATCACACCAAGGTTGCAAAGGCTCTATGCAACCAAGAAAATTTCAGAGGAAATGACATGGCATTCGAAAAATCCTCGAGTTCAAGGCACAATGGCGCACCCTAGTGATAGTGAAGCTTGGAAACACCTCAATAGTTTCTTTCCAAATTTTTCTAATGAGCCTCGTAATGTTCGACTTGGCTTGTGTACAGATGGTTTTGCTCCACATGGTATGTTTGGGGGACAATATTCTTGTTGGCTTGTCATTTTGACCCCTTATAATTTGCCTCCCTTAATGTGTATGAAAAGACAATGCATGTTCCTTTCGTTGCTCGTTCCTGGTCCTAAAAACCCTAAGGGCAACTTGGATGTGTATATGCAACCGTTGGTAGAAGATTTGAAACAATTATGGGAATTTGGCGCAAACACTTGTGACATTTCGAGGAAACAAAATTTCAATCTTCGAGCAGCCACCCTTTGGACCATTAGTGACTTCCGGCTTACGGTATGTTGTCTGCTTGGACCACAGCTGGTAAGAAGGCTTGTCCTTATTACATGGAGAAAAGCAAAGCATTTTGGCTTGAACACGGTGGCAAAGTTTCTTGGTTTGATTGCCATCGCCAATTCCTTCCAACAGATCACCCTTTTCAAAATAGTAAAACTGCATTTTGTAAAAACAAAGTCGAAAAAGGTTCACCACCACATATCATGTCAGGAGAGAAACTGTGGGAATGTGTGAGAGACCTTCTAAGGGCAATAAATGGGCCGGAGGCACTGAAACGCCTCAAAAAAATAGCCAAAAAAGGATGGTTCAAGCAAAGCTCGCTTTGGGAGCTTCCTTATTGGAAGCATCTGCTCATCCGTCACAACTTGGATGTCATGCACATTGAAAAGAATTTCTTTGATCAGTTAATTCACACTATAATGGATATGAAAGAGCATACATGTGACACACCATCGGCTTGAAATGACATTGCCAAATACTATAAACGGCCACAACTTCATCTTTAGGAGGACGATAGTGGAAAAGAGTTCATGTCAAAAGCCCCATTTGCTCTTGATAAGGCTTAGAGAAAAGTGTTGTGTGAGTGGGTTAAACAGTTGCGTTTTCCTGATGGATACGCCTCTAATTTGAGCAGATGCGTAGATTTGCAAGCATGTAAGCTTCACGGAATGAAAAGCCATGAATGTCACGTGTTCATGGAGAGGTTGTTGCCCACTGCTTTGAGGGAATTGCTCCCTGTCCATATTTGGAATGTAGTTACAGAGTCAGAAAATTCTTCTGCGATTTGTGTTGCTACACAATCACAGTTAGTGACATGAAGCAATTGGAGAAAAACATAGCTGAAATCCTTTGCAAGCTTGAGAAGGTTTTCCCTCCTGCATTCTTCAAATCCATGGAGCATTTACCTATTCATTTGCCATATGAGGGAAAGTTATGTGGTCCTGCTCAATATAATGGATGTATCCCTTCGAAAGGTAAATCAAAAACCCTTGCACATCCTCTTTCTTACAAACCATTCATTGTCATGACATTTTTACACATTTATTTATGTAAATATAATTGCAGGTTCCTTAATCACTTGAAATGAAAAATTGGGAAAAAGGCTGGAGTTGAAATTTCCATATGCAATGCTTATCTCACCGAAGAGATAGAAAACTTCTGCTCAAATTACTTTCAGGCGTCAGTTAACACAAAAACACGAAATCTCGGTCGAAATGTGAATGTCGACGTGGAATCCACATTGGACATCGCTGAATTACCAGAGTTGTTCTCGGTGG
The DNA here is from genome assembly GCF_948465745.1 of Chenopodium album. Taxonomy (NCBI): domain Eukaryota; kingdom Viridiplantae; phylum Streptophyta; class Magnoliopsida; order Caryophyllales; family Amaranthaceae; genus Chenopodium; species Chenopodium album. The sequence continues at coordinate 50,321,487 of NC_137843.1, forward strand.
ATAGCGGTCGTGTCTCAACTGAGGGTAAAACTCGGTATTTAGATGAAAAGGAACTCGAGTGTGCTCATTTGTTCGTGTTACGAAATAGCGTCATTCTTGGTGAATATGAAAGGTATTCGTGTTTAGGAATAAATTGAATTCAAAGTTATAAACAATTAAAATGGTTGAAATACTAAATTCTCTTGTGTCATTGACCTAATAGGAAGTTTGAGGACTACGTTCTTAGTACTCGACCTTATATGCGTAGAGAAGAAGTCATGGAGAAATGTGAAGCTGAATTCTCTGATTAGTTTCATCACAAGGTGATAGAAACGTTCTAGTTGTTCTTTAAATATGAATTATAGATCTTGCAATTCAGTTTATTTAATTCATGAATTGTGACGTTAATAGGTGGTTGAAGAGAAACCAAATTCGGATGTCCTACAAGCATTGTGCATCCGACCTTTCAAGCGTGTTCGAACTTGGATGCAAATTTTTGTTAGTTGATTTAATTTCCATACACATTCCCATGGCAAACACAAGTCTACGATGAATTATGGTGTGTGTGTGTCTAGTGAGGACGGTGGAGAGTACTTTGGCATTCTAGACGACATAATTGAGCTTGTTTACACTGGTTCGGAAAAAGAGTACAAGATTATTTTGTTTAAGTGTAGTTGAATGGATTGTGGTAGGGGTATGAACATACATGAACAATACAAGCTTGTTGAAATAAATCATACTAAGAAATACCCCAAGTATGATCCCTTTGTATTATCTTATCAAGTGACCCAAGTGTACTATGATCCTACCCTAGCCTAAAACGGGATCGAGTTCAATGGTGGGCTGTGTTTAAAACATAAGCAAGGTCAGTGGTTGATGCTCCGGTGGACCTAGAGTTTTTGCAAGCACCGTCCCCACAAATACATGCAACTCTTTGTCCACCGAATGACATTCCTGACTACAACCTAGTTGAGGATGACGATGAAGATGATGATGACTTAATTATCTCAAGCGATGAAGATGATGACTCTAGAGTCGACTCTAGTGATAGTGACAAGGATGATGACATCGATGTGTTTTTAGTTGATAGTAGTGATGATACCATTAGTGATAGTAGTGATGAAAGTAATAAATAGGAGAATTTGCTTGTTTTTGTAAAATCAATAGGAGAATTTGGTTGCTATTGTAAAATGAATAGATGAGTTTGTCGTACAATGTTTAATTTTGTTACATCGTATTATACTTCTAATTTTTGTAATTTTAATAATATCATGTCATGTTACTAACAATTATTTCAGGTGGTAATGGCGGAAGAGAAAAAAGGAGAAACGTCGAAGAAAAAAAAGGGGAAGGAGAAAGCTCGTGTTTTGATCTATGACGATGACAAGGAAATGGAGGAAGCGGAGGCCCAAGATTTGGGTGAAACTGAGGATCCCGCCTTAAGCCAAACTATGTAAAAGTGACATGATTTGAGAAAGAATGAGTTCATTAGTTAAGAAATGAAGAAAATAGGCAAACTAGAAGTCACTTAAGCCATTTTCGTATGTGTTTAGAGTTAAATGGTTCCTAAACTTAAGTAATTGGTCTAGTTATGTGTTTTCAAGTCATAGAAACCTTCAAATACTTAAAATATGAATTATTTGAGAAAGAATTAGTTCATTAGTTAATAAATGAAGAAAATAGGCAAATTAGAAGGCTTTTTTGCCTTACATGGCTCTATTTTGATGAAAATGATCCCTAAAACTTAGAAATTACCTTCTTTTATGTGATTACAAGTCATAGACACCTATAAATATTTAAAAGTGACATGATTTGAGAAAGAATGAGTTCATTAGTTAAGAAATGAAGAAAATTAGCAAACTAAAAGTCACTTAAGCCATTTTCGTATGGTTTGGAATAAAATGGTTCCTAAACTTAATTAATTGGTCTATTTATGTGTTTTCAAGTATTAGACACCTTCAAATGCTTAAAATATGAATGATTTGAGAAAGAATGAGTTCATTAGTTAATAAATGAAGAAAATAGGCAAATTAGAAGGCATTTTTGCCTTACTTGGCTCTATTTTGACGAAAATGATCCCTAAAACTTAGAAAAAAGCTTCTTTTATGTGATTACAAGTCATAGACACCCTAAACTACTTATAACTTATGTTGTTGGTAATTTTTTAAACAATATATGTTTGTATAATGTATATCTTGTAGGAGACCTACCAGAAGAAGGTTGAAGAAGCAACCACTCAAGGGATAAAGAAGAGTCAGAACGAGTTGTATTGAGAGACTGTGGGTGGTCGCAACAAGAAGGGTCGTGTAAGGGGACTTGGCCAAAGTGTGGAGTTGTACTATGGAAACCGGATAGGTCAAGTTTCCAGGTCTTCACAGTAGCACACATTGTCCGTTGTATCTCATATGCAGGATCAGATGGAGCATAGGGTGCAGGCTCTTCGCAGTGAAATCTGGAGTGAAATGGAAGTTGAGATGCAAACCCGAATTCAAGCTGAAGTGGCCGAAATAGAGAGAAGAAACTAGGAGAGGTGGGATGAGTTCATGAGTCGATTTGCCAACAACGACACATGTTCCACCATTCAGCCTCAGCATCGAGACCCCAGGGACGACACGGGCAGTGGAGGAGCAGGCCAGCGTACCCCGTCGATTATTTAGCCTAGCTTTGGTTTATGTACTATGAACATGTACTTCCTTTGAATTATGTAGCTTTTGATTATGTTCCCGCTTTTTTTGAAATGACTATATATTATGTAGCTTTTCATTATGTTCACTTCAGCATAGCTTTTGTGGAAATATATATATATATATATATAAATATTTTCGTAATTCGATGATTTTAATTTTAACAGGAATTAGGTGCAGGATAAGGTTTTGAATGATGCTATTTTTTAAAAAAAAAAACAATTTGAATACATTGAAATTAAAACTTATTTCCAACGGAAATTCTGCGGCTATATCTGTTGGAAATAATCTCTTTAGGACAAAATCTGTCGTAAATTTGCGACGGAATATTTATCCCACACAAGGCCTTATGTTTGCGACGGAAATATCCATTGAAAATATATGGTTTACGACCAAAATTTCCGTCGAAAAAGCAAATCAACGACGAAATTTATCCGTCGGAACATAGCGACAGATTTAGAATAAAAGTCAAATTTTTCTGCGACAGAACTAAATCTGTCGGAAAGTCCGTCGAAAAACAACTTTTCGATGGAATTTTCCTACCACCTGTTTTCCTAAGGACCTTAATGACGGAAATCCGTCGAAAAGATGATTTCCGATGAAATTTCAACCTCTACCGACGGATTTTTTTGGTCGAAAAATGGCCTTATTCTAGTAGTGATGTTCTTTCAATTTCTGAAAAGTCGCCTCAGCATCATTACCCCCCATTCAAACCTTGTCTACATCCTGATCACTTGGAAGAAATAGAGGCACTTATCACCTGACCGGCTGAGGAATCTCACCAATGTCGCTAGACAACCGCTGAGTTTCTGAACTTCCTTTAATGTGCGGGGTGACTTCATGTCAATTACCGCCTGTATCTTCTCTGGGTTGACCTCTATCACCCTTTGACCAATTAAAAATTCGAGAAACTTCCCAGACTCAACGCCAAATACACTTCTTGGGATTGAGCATGACCTTGTGCCGCCTGAAGGTGGTGAAGGTTTCTCGGAGGTCTGCAAGATGATCCGTCTGTTGCTTGGATTTGACTGTCATGTCATCGATGTACGCCTCTATATTCCTCCCAATTTGATTAGTGAAGACAGTAATAATCATTCGTTGGAAAGTAGCGGGAGCATTCTTCAAGCCAAACGGCGTCACAATATAACAGAATAACCCCTGATCAATGACGAATGTTGTCTTCTCTTGATCTTTTTTCCACACGAGAATCTGATGAAAGCCTGAGTAGGCGTCCACGAAGCTCATCAAGGCATGCCCGGCTGTAGAGTCGACCAGACTATCGATCTTTGGATGCGGGTAACTATCCTATGGACATGCCTTGTTCACGTTAGTGTAATCAACACACATGCGCCAGGTACCATTCGACTTCTTTACAAGCATAACGTTTGCAATCCAATCAGGGAAGTTACATGGCCGAATGAACCCAGCATCTAACAACTTTTTAACCTCGGCAGCTGCCACCTGACTTCTCTCCTTGCCGTGATTTCTTTTCTTTTGCCAAATGGGCTTCTTTTTTGAAACCATGGCGAGTTTGTGGACAGCGAGATTCGGGTTGATGTCTGGCATCTCTTCCACTTTAAAGGCAAAAATGTCTTTGAATTCCTTCAGTAAAAGGTGCAAGTCTTTACCTAACTTAGCAAAAGAAACTGTTCCCACCTTAATAGTTCTCTTTGGACGGCTTCGTCCATAGGAATATCAATGTGATCACTAGCCAATTGGGGACAGAGTTCATCTGACCGTTCCCCGGTCAGTGATTGTTATTGTTTTTTCTTCTTCATTGCCACCAGCTAATTAGGTTTTCTTTTCTTGGCGGCTGGTGGGGCTGAGTCGGGATCCTTGACATCGTTAAGGTCTATTGGCTCCTTTCCCTGTCCGGTTGTTGCAGCCGTGGGTTTAACGTGTGAGAGGTAACACTCCATAGTCGTTTTCTAAATCCCCGTTCAAAGAGCCAACAAAGTCATCATCCCTTTCATACTTGAGCAGCATGAGAGCTGGCATGATGACGGCCTTGCACTCGTTCAGAGTGGGACGGCCTAGAATAAGGTTATAGGCGGTCAGCTCTTTCACCACCAAAAATCAGACGACCATGTGGCCGCCCTTTCCCTTTTCTCCCAGCAAGATGGGTAGATCTACCTGCCTGACTGGGTGCACAATTCCCTTTCCAAAACCAAAAAGAGGGTGGGAGACGCTGCACATGCTGTCGGCTTTGTATTTCAGCCTGGACAAGCATTTGTAGCTAATGATGTCAGAGGAGCTACCACTATCTATCAAGATCCGGCCAACCAACTGATGAGCGACCTTGCACTCAATAACGACTAGGTCATCATGCGGCCGGCGGACTGAGCCGCGGTCCTTCTCAATGATGACGACCTCAGGTAATTTGCTGGTAGACGCTTAACCGTCATCAACATAGTTAACATCCATTTTTTCTCAAATGGTCCTTGGTGCCCCGGATGGTGGGGCCCCCTCAAGCAAAACCACCTGCTATGGTGTAGATCGGATCTTTGTTAGTATCCGAACTACTAGTAGGTTGGGCAGTGTTTTTGGACAATTGCCTAGGGTTTGTTAAGGTAACCTAAGACTTGAGGATGTAAGAATAACACCCCCTGATCAGCCAGACGGTCCAACAGCCTCTTGAGACTATAACAGTCGTTGATGTCATGGCCAATGCCCTCATGGAAATGGCAGTACTTGTTTTTGTTCCGATTTTTAGCGGAACCCTTTATAGCAGCTTCTCAATAGTCACCCAGTCTTTTATCTCCAAGAGGATGGAGTAGCACTCTTTATTAAACTCATACTTAGGGACGTACGGTTTAAATTCCTTCTTTTTATTTTAGGACGGCTGATCAGAGTCGTTAACCGCCCAGATCTCTTTTCTCTTTTGCTCTGTTCAGCTTTTGGAGCCGGCTGAGCAGACCGGCTCTCCTTTTGTTTGTCAGACTTCTTGGAGTCTGACTGATTGCTGGGCGAGCAGAGGTCGGTTGCTTATATAAAGCTTTCTGCCTCTATTAGTGCCTCTTGGAGGGTGAAAACCATCTTTCTGACGAGGTCAAACTTGAAGTTTGACCCGTCCTTTTTTAGACCTTTTAAAAAGTCTTTATAGGCAACTTCGTCAGACAGTCCTTGAATCTGGATTCTAACAAGATTGAACTGCCTGACGTAGGAGCGAAATCCTTCTCTCTCCCCCTACCGGATGGTGCTCAAGTCAAGACTTGTTTTCTTGGCAGGGATGTTTATCGAGAAGTTTGAAGCAAACAAGAAGGTAAGCCTCTTGAAGCTATCAATACATCCGGCTGGCAATTTTCCAAACCATTGTTGGGCTATGCCCTTCAATGTAGTCGGGAAACATCTGCACCATGTGGCATCATCTAACCTTTGTAGGTACATGAGGTTGGTGTAAGCCATGAGGTGATCTTTAAGGTTGGTGGTACCATCATAGGTACCCACCAAGATATTCTTAAACTTGGCCGGATGTGCCGCCTCGTTATCTCCCTGGTGAATGTAGAAGGTTGTTCACCGAGTTTGAGTAGTCGGAGCTGCCAGTCTAGGGGCTGGACATTGTATGCTGCCTAACCTCCAAAGAGGGTCGGCTGCATATAAGGTGGGACATATTTCCCTATGGCATCTAAGACACATACGGGGCTAACCCAATCATTTGAGGGCCTAAGTGGAAGGTCTTGTCGCCTGTATGACTCTCATGCAAGGATTGAGTATTCCTTGCCGAGGTGTTTTTGAAGCTGTCTGGGAAGCTCGACGTAGAAGCCAACTCAGAAAGCTCCTGATTTGTCTTCTGCTCGATGATGTGTCAAGCATCAGAGAATGATTTTTTTCTGTCATCCAGTTGAACTTGCCAGATCACCTTTCTTATGCCCGTCTGGGGTAGAAGAACTTTGGACCAGTCAATTGCAGGTGTGGCCTTCTCCTTCGGATGTGGAGTAGGTTGCCTGTCCTTAACTGGCTTTCTCCTCTCAACTTGAGAAGTCTTTTTGGCCAACTGACCCTTGCTAGAGCCAGCCGTCCTTTTTCTAATGAGGTCCTTGATCTCCCCCTTGAAACTAGTCATGAACTTCATAAGTTCATCCCTAGTGACGGGAGCAGTCCCTCTTGCAGACTGGGTTTCTCCAGCCGGTGGTCCAGTAGATTTACTTGGACCGGCTTCATTGTTACCCCGTTCCAGTTTATCTCTAGGACGGATGCGTTTAGAGATGAGTGACCCATTAGGGCCCACATGAGTTTCGACTTCAACGTCGTTGTCTGTGTCATGGTCTTAATAGACCTCCCCAGCGACTCGACACCGGTTGGATTCAAGTGGCGGTACAGACACTTGAACCATCTTAGAGGTATTCTCCCCACAGACGGCGCCAAATGTTTTGGGGTTTTTCTGGTCCCTCGGGAGAGTTACTTCACTAAGTCTGAAATCTTTAGTCTATACCTGCAAAATAACGGAGACTTCGAGTAGTAGGAGCTCCGCCTCCGACAATCAATTTAGAACGTGTTTGGAGAAAGGTAAAAAGTGCAAAAAAGTAAAAATGAGATCTTCTCGAATTTCGAAATCATGTATTTTCTATGATGTGAGAGAATGTAGGTGGGTATAATGAATGAACGTCCCCCCAAAATGGGGGAAATCTCCCTATTTATAGGGTCATTGGAATACGTGCTCCTTAGGTCATTCTGACCTAAAGGACGTAATTCCTCTTGTCGTCTGTGTTAAAGGTTAAGAGTTTTGATGATGATGAACATAAAGAGAAAACTTCAACTAATAAGAATTCTCTAAGTGTTGTAATTAGAACAGGTGAAGTTGACTTTGAAAGTGGAAGAGTAACCTCACTATGAAGACTCAAGGAGATTCCAAGGTAAGTTAAAGAAGATAGAAGATGAGTTCTCTTACAAGAACTAACTGAGTTCCCTAACAAGAACTCAGCAAGTTGAGAAGCTTAACTTGGTCTGCGTTGAAGATAGCAAGTTCCACAAGAACTTGGTCTGTAAGGTTCAAGCTAAGAGCTAAAGAACAAGTGACAGCTAGCAGGAACTTAGTCCTAGACTGCGTGAAACCCAAGTATCCTGGAATGCAATAATTGACGAGGCAATTTAGTTTTATTAAGTTTATATTTTTAATATTGCTGTAAATGTGATTGGTAGGTTTATATATTAAATCTATTAGAGAGGTGACAAAAAGCTTGCAAGCTTAAATTAGGAAAGTTTAAAAAAGATAAGTTTTATGAAAAGATTTACTAAAAATATTTTATTTCATAATATCCGGATTTCCTAAAAGATAATATTCTTTTCATAATTTATCTTTGATAAGTTTTCTATAAAGATTTTCTTTACAAAAGATTTACTCAAAAATGTGTTTAATGATTTCGGAAATTTAACTAAGCTATCTTTTGAAAACCCTACTTTCTGTACGAGTTAATCTTGTATAAATAGTAGAATTCACATTTCACATTTCTTTTGTGAGTTTATGCGTGAAGAATTTGAAGATTGCTTAATTGTGTAAGTTTGCTAAGTCTATACTTTGTCATATTAGTTTCGGATTTCATGTGTAGCTTTCCTTTTATATACTAGAGGTCAATTAGTTGTATTGGTTGGGTTCTTGGGTGAGTGAATTATATCTTTGCATAGAGTTTTGTAGAGTGGGAGTACTCAGGGAGTACGAGTGAATCTAAGTCAGGGACTTAGGTTGGGTAGATTAGGGTTCTACTGTGGAGCGAGTTCAGTTTGGAACTTGTGATAAAGGTCTGATAATAATAAGTTGTAACTCTATGTTTGCCCTATTATAGTGGATTAATTGGGCCCTAGAAGGTTTCCTCGTAAAATCCCCCATGCATTGCAAGTTCCTTTTATATTCTGTTTTATATTTCGCAAAAATTAGCTATTAGGAACTCACCTACAATTTAACCCCCCTTTTGTAGTGTTCGTCTCAACTAACAATTGGTATCAGATCACAGTAATCACGTGTAAGTAAGTAGCTTTGCTGAGTAAGTTCCTGAGGAGAGATGAATTACAAAGAGAAACTTGAAGAAGGGTATTCTACCCAATGTCCACCTTTGTTCAATGGTAAGTTTTACACCTACAGGAAGAACATGATGGAAATATTTATCAAGGCAGAAAATTACCAGGTTTGGCATGTATTTGAGTCTGGTGATTTTGTGGTAACCACAACCAATGAGAAAAATGAGGTGGTTCCTAAAATTGTATTTGATTTTGACAAAGAGGATTATCAGAAACTTGAATTGAATGCTTTAGCTATAAAATACTTGCACTGTGGACTTGGACCCTATGAGCATAACCTAATCATGGAATGCAAGTCTGCTAAGTAGATATGGGACCTACTTGAGGTTACTCATGAAGGTACTAATGAGGTAAAACGTTCCAAAATTGATTTATTGATGTTTAAATATGATAGATTTGAAATGCTATCCAAGGAAACCATAGAGGAAATGTTTACTAAATTTAATGACATAATTAATGATCTGAGTTTCCTTGGTAGACATATTCCTATTGATGAACAGGCAATAAAGATCTTAAGGAGCCTCCCACAAGATGAACGATGGAGAGCCAAGGTTATTGCAACGCAGGAATCTAAGGACTTTACAAAGTTCAATATGGAACAGCTAGCAGGATCATTGATGACTCATGAACTTCACTTAAGTTCCAATGTTGAAAGTTCCAAGAACAAGTGTCTTGCCCTGAAAGCACAAGACTCAGAGGAATCTGAAGTTATTAAGGAAGATGGTGATGCTGGTGAGAAGATTTAAGAGGATGATGAACAATAGGAAGTTTGATAGGAACAAGAAATTTACAAGTTCCAAAGACACTGCCTGTTTCAAGTGTGGCTCTAAAGATCATTTCATAAGAGACTGTCCACTTAAGGAGAATGATAAAGGGAAGCTCAAGGGAAAGGATCAAGCTAAGGAGTCCAAAGAGTATAATCCATACTTCACAAAGGAAAACGTGAAGAAGGCTATGATAGCTGCCTGGGGAAACTCAGAATCTGAAGAAGAAGAAGAAGAAGAAGAAGAAGAAGAAGAAGAAGAAGAAGAAGAAGAAGAAGAAGAAGAAGAAGAAGAAGAAGAAGAAGAAGAAGAAGAAGAAGAAGAACAAGAACAAGAACAAGAACAAGAACAAGAACAAGAAGACTAACCATCAGAAGAAACAGCACATATATGTCTTATGGCCAAACTTAAGGCATATGAAGATCAGGTATGGTATTCCTTTTATAATTTAAAACATTTCTCTATAGAAAACTTGATACATGCTGTGTTAGATATTCAGGAAGATTTAAAAGAATTGCATGTTGCGAAAGTTCAAAGTGACAAGGCACTTGACACTTACAAAGAACACAATGAATGGATGGACAATTTGAAATTTGATATTCAATATAGGTTCTTTAGTCTTTTTGATGATAATGTCACTCTGAAAGAAAATCTTAAATGACTAAAACATGACAACATTCTTTTAAATGTGAAACTGTCTTTGTTAAGAATAAGTGGAGCAACCCCTAACTCTGAAGTTCCTCTTCTTGATCAGTATCCAAATTTTAAAAAGTTAAAATCTAGTTTAAAATAATTAAAAGTGGAGAAAGAAAATCTTGATGGGGAACTTGAAAGAGTTAGGAAGGGTGAACAACCCATAGAGTACGATGTACCTGAATGGATTGCTAATGCCCAAGCTAAAAGAACTGAAGGTTTAGGATATATAAAGAAGTTCCAGAAAGAAAAAAAGTATGTTAACCTACCTAGTAGTATTGTCTGTTATTTTTGTGGAAAGACAGGACATAAGCATGTTAAGTGTCCTAGGAAAGAAAAGAGCACTTTGAAGAATGAAAATCATGTTAAACAAATATGGATTAGGAAATCTGATTCTACATATGTTACACAGAAACCCAAGGAAACCTGGGTTCCTAACACTAACATTTGATTCTTCATGCAGGTTCCAGTGAGGGGAAATAACACTTGGTACCTCGATAGTGGTTGTTCTAAGCACATGACTAAAGATAAATCTAGATTTCTCCTACTAGATGCCTACTATAGTGGAACTATGACCTTTGGAGATAATATGAAAGGTGATATAATTGCAATTGGAAAGGTAAGAAGGTCAAGTTCCCATGCTATTGATAATGTATTTTTAGTCAAGGGTCTCAAACACAACTTGTTAAGTATTTCACAATATTGTGACAAAGGTAACTCTGTTAGCTTTACTTCTAATAAGTGTAAAATCATCCACAATGACACTAGGAACATTATATTAGAAGGAACTTTGTAAAGGGAACACATATACTGTGGATCTCAACTAGGTTCCAAATAGCAGTTGACACGTCTTAGTGTTATTGAGGATGATCCTCTGTTGTGGCATAAAAGATTTGGTCATGCAAATTTTACATTACTTGATAAGCTTAGATCTAAGGAACTAGTGGAAGGACTTCCTTGTATTAAGTTCCTATATGATAAGGTATGTCATGCATGTGTTAGAGGTAAGCAGACTCGTGTTTCTTTTAAATCCAAGAAGATGGTAAGAAACAAAAGACCTTTGGAACTTATTCATATGGATCTCTGTGATCCAATGAGAATCCAAAGTAGAAGTGGTAAGAAATATATAATGGTTATAGTTAATGATTACTCAAGGTTTACTTGGGTATTCTTTCTTGTTAGCAAAGATGAAACGTTTAATGAGTTTGTTGCATTTGTGAAGATAGAACAAAGAAGAACAGGTAACCAGTTGGTGCATCTAAGGTCAGACCATGGAACATAATTTGAAAACTCTATGTTTGATGAATTCTGCACGAAACATGGAATGGATCACAACTTCTCTGCCCTAAGAACACCACAATAGAATGGCGTGGTAGAACGCAAGAACAGAAGCCTTGAGGACATGGTCAGGACAATGCTGATCTCAAGTGGTCTGCCTAGGAACTTTTGGGCAGAAGCAGTGAATATAGCCTGTTAAATTCTAAATAGAGTATATGTTAGAGCCATCACCAACAAGACTCCCTTTAAGCTCATCAAAGGGAGAAAGCCTAATATTTCTTACTTTAGATCTTTTGGTTATAGGTGTTATGTTCATAACAATGGTAAAAAAAACTTGGGAAAGTTTGATGAACGTAGTGATGAGGCAGTATTCTTAGGATATGCTTCAAACAGTAAAGGTTATAGAGTTTATAATAAAAGAACAATGTGTGTTGAAGAGTTTGTACATGTAACTTTTGATGAAACTGAACAGTTAAGTGATGTACAGGATGATGATGATGATGATGATGATGATTTTGAAATTGGACTTATATAAAATTATGATCCAAATGAAGAATCAGATTCATTGCAAGAGCAGCTCTCTCAAAAAGAAGGTGAGTTGAATAATGATGCAAATGAAGATGCACAAGGAACTCCAGCTCAAAATCAAGATCAAGAGCAAACGGAAGTTCCAGAAGAAGTTCAAGCTAAACCACAAGATGAAGTTCCAACAAAAGTACCAGTCAACAATAATCAAGAAAGATTGTATCCAATCAAGGACTTCACACCTAACTTGGAAGCATCAAAGCTCACATCCAGTTGATGCAATCATTAGCGATATCACCAAAGGAACTCAAACTAGATCTCAGCTTAAGAACTTCTATACATTCTATGCATTCCTATCCTCCAGGGAACCTAAGAACATGTTGAAGCTTTAACTGACACTGACTGAATTAATGCTATGCAAGCAGAGTTAAATGAGTTTGAAAGAAATGAAATTTGGCATCTAGAACCTAGGCTAGTTGGTTAAAAGATAATTGGACTAAAATGGGTGTTCATGAACAAACTAGATGAGCATGGTATTATTGTCAAGAACAAAGCAAGACTGGTGGTACAAGGTTTCAATCAACAAGAAGGAATTGACTATGAAGAAACATTTGCACCAGTAGCCAGGTTAGAGGTTATTCGCTTACTTATTGCTTTTGCTGCTTATATGGAATTAGGTTGTACCAGATGGACGTTAAATGTGCAATGGATTACTTAAAAAAGACATCTATGTAGAACAACCTCCTGGATTTGAAAATCCATAATTCCCAAACCATGTTTACAAGCTTGATAAAGCCCTTTATGGACTTAAGCAAGCTCCTAGAGCATGGTATGAAAGCTTATCTAAGTTCCTTTTGAAAAATGATTTTAAACGTGGCAAAATTGATAAAACCTTGTTTTTAAAATCAAATGGAACTGATATCCTAGTTGTACATATTTATGTTGATGATATATTATTTGTTGCGACTGACGAATCTTTATGTAAGTATTTTGCTAACCTTATGGAAGGAGAATTTGAAATGAGCGTGATGGGAGAATTAAATTTCTTTCTTGGTTTGCAAATAAAATAAACTGAGGAGGCATCATGATCCATGAACAAAGTTCATAAAGGAACTGGTTAAGAAATACAAGCTTGATAATGCAAAAACCAATAAAACTCCTATGGGCATTGCTACAAGATTGGATGAAGATCCATCTTAAACTTGCATAGACCAAACAATGTATCAAGGTATGATTGGTTCTCTACTTTACTTAACAGCTAGTAGACCTGACATATCTTTTAGTGCAGGTTTGTGCGCCAGGTTCAAAGCAAACCCAAAGGAATCTCACCAGAAAGCAGTAAAGAGAATCCTTCGTTACTTAAAAGGAAATGATGACTTAGGTCTCTTCTATCTTAGAAATACAAGTGACTCATTTAATTTAAATGGCTTTCCTGATGCTGACTATGTAGGTGATTTAGTTAATAGAAAAAGTACTTCAGGTATGACACAGTTTCTAGGACCATGTCCAGTTTTTTAGGGTTCCAAGAAGCAAAACATAGTTGCATTATCTACAGCTGAAGTTGAATATGTAGCTGTAGCAGCATGTTGTTCTCAAATGTTATGGATAAAGCAACAGGTTAAAGATCTTGGTATTTTATTTGAATGTGTTCGTATTTACTGTGACAATACTAGTGCTATATGTATTTCTAAAGATCCAGTTCAACATTCAAAGGTAAAGCACATCCATATTAGGCATCATTTCCTAAAAGACAATGTGGAGCAAGGGAATATTAATTTAGAATTTTGTCCAACTGAAAATCAAATTGCTGACATTCTAACCAAGCCCTTAAACAGAGAAAGGTTTGAGAAATTGAGATTAGAACTTGGGATGATCAAGCTTACTTGATTGCTTCTGAAGTTTCAAGATATGGCAAAATTAAAAATAATGTAAAAGAGCAAAAAGAGCATCTAGCACAATTATGGTGTGCTTAACATAGCTGAAGTGTCATTGTTGGTAAATTCCTAGAGGTTAGTTCTCGAACACTTAATTGCGTGTGTAATTAGTAATGTACCTTGCATATGTGTAAAAAGCCTATTCCAAATACGTGTTTTTTTTTTGTAATTAATTCTTTTCGGAAATTAAGTGAATTTGGAAAGAAAAAGAATTTCGGCAAAAATATCTTGTTTAAATTTCGAAAAATCAATTGAACTTGTTCAATTAATGACTGAATAGTAAAACCATTCAATTCCTTCACACCGCTTCAATTAATATAAAAGGCATCTTTACCCACCTTATCTCTTCACTGTTAAATCAAAATTACCCACTGTCTAAAATCTTCTAAGCTCTTCTAAACCCTTATTTTCAAAATCATGGCCATTATAACATCAATTAGCTCCTCAGAACACTCCCAAAATCATCACAAGTCTAAACCAGAAAAAGTCTCACCACTAACCATGGTGTCCTACAAAGAACCCAAGAAAACCCAAGCCGAAAGTGCTCCAACCTCATCCTCTACCAAGAAAAACCCTAAAGAGAAACCTTCAGTAGTTGAGGAAGTGGAATCCTCAAAAATTCTCAAAAAATTGAGAGAGTGGAAAGCAATCAAAGAAAAAAGAAAGTCGGTGGAGGAACACATCAAGGAGGTTAAGGACTTCGCAACAAGGATTGTTGAATCAAAAGGAGAAGATGATCTAATGGAGGAGGAGACTACTGATCAATCGAAACTTGAGTCACATGCTAGAAGTTCTGTAGTTGGTCATAGGCTTGATTTAAGTTGGTGTAGAAAAGCTAGGTTTTTGGAATTTTTGGATTTAATTAAGTTTCGAGGTTGGGAACACTTACTGTCGAAAGCTTCAAACAATTGCATGTACCCAATTGCCATGAATGAATTTTGCAAAAAATTTAAAGTAAAACAAGGGGTAATTCCGAGTGAAATTAATGAAATAAAAATTGAGTTTGATGTACAAACCCTAGGAACTATTTTGAAAGTTCTACTGAGGGTTATGAGACTTATGTAAAGGGAAATCAAATGTGAAGGTAGGAAACTTTCTGGGGGGTGTTATATAGTTGAATTTCTGGGAGGAAAAAGGGGGAAGAACATTATGAGTCATAATGATTTAAGTCCCATGAACAAAGTGTTGTTTAATTTGGTTAGAAATACTATACTGCCTCGAACTCAGAAAAAGGGTGAAGCTTGTTTAATGGATATGGCTGTAATTTTCTCCTTGTCTAAAAAGATTAAAGTGAATTTTCCTTCCTTGATGTATCAACATCTTGCCCACTGTGTCCCTAACAAGAATAAAGTAGGTTATGGGGCTGTTTTGTCAACTGTGTTTGAGTCACTTGGGATAGAACTCAAAGGAAAATATGGAGGGTTGAAGGAGAAGGCAGAAAGTGTGATAAATGAAGAGATCCTACTAGGAATAAGCCTGGAGGTGGTGAATGGGAAGATTCAGAATGTTGAGGAAAAGAAATCCACTGCTAGTGAAAAGAAGAAAAAAGGGGTTATCTCTGGGGAACCGTTGAGAAAGAGCAGAAGACTGTCAGCAAGCTTTTTCCCTCAAACAAGTATGGAGAAACCCTTGGAGTTAGATACTGATGATGGAGTACTTGAGGGCAGGTGGCTGAACTTTCTGACAAGAGCTTGCTGAGAAACAACTCAAAGAGGCTGCAGAGAAAATTCAGAAGTTGGACAAAACCATGCAGGCCGGGTCTTGAGAAGAGTCTAAAGGAACAGAAGTTGGAGTTCCAGAAGACAATTCAGAGCATGGAGGACAAACTGGAAGCCAGCATTGAGCATCAAAAGGAGAATAATAAGAAGATCCTAGAGTTCCTTCAGAGTTGATCCAGTTTACCTCTCACCAGCCTACCTTAGCTTCAGCCTATCCTAGCATAGCCTTATTTCATTTCCTACTGCTTTAGTCATGAACATTTTCAGTTTCTGTTTTGAAAACAAATTTGAAATATTTTTGCTTGTAATCTGTTAAACAGAAACAGGATAATCTATTGGTTTTTAATGAATGTTTGGAACTTAGCCTATGCATGTGTGTTTAGTATGTTATGAAAGAATATGCAAGATAGTGGAACTAACTAAAGGGAATTAAGCAGCGCTGCCTTCAATTTCCCACACTCGATGAATTGCTTGTGGGTCTGTGGCTAGATGTTTAATACCTTGAAGTACTGGAGTTTTTTATAATGCCGAAAAGGGGAAAAGAAGAAGCAAACTTGTAGGCTGAAGCAGTTGATAAAGTATCAGAAGTTTCTCTGATGCTTTGTATAAAGTAGTTTTAGCTTTAAGTTCCTGTTCTGTTCTACTTTATTCTATGTTTTGTTCTGTTTTATTTGTTTCAGTTATTTTTGTTTTTGATTTTCTGGCTTTTGATTTCTTTGTGTGTTTATTTTCTACCAACAAATAAATAAAAAATACAAAAATATGTCCTTCTATGTGATTTAACTTTGCTTAGAAGTTTGCTAAAGTTTGTCATCATCAAAAAGGGGGAAATTGTTGAAGCTTAAGAGTTTTGATGATGATGAACATAAAGAGAAAACTTCAACTAATAAAAATTCTCTAAATGCTGTAATTAGAACAGGTGAAGTAGACTTTGAAAGTGGAAGAGTAACCTAACTATGAAGAGTCAAGGAGATTTGAGGGAAAGTTATAGAAGATAGAAGATGAGTTCTCTTAAAAGAAGTAATTGAGTTCCCTAACAGGAACTTGAAGATACCAAGTTGAGAAGCTTAACTTGGTCTGCGTTGAAGACAGCAAGTTCCACAAGAGCTTGGTCTTCGAGGTTCCAGCTAAGAGCTGAAGAACAAGTGACAGCTAGAAGGAACTTAGTCTTGGACTGCGTGAAGCCCAAGTATCCTGGAATGCAATAATTGACGAGGCAATTTAGTTTTGTTAAGTTTATATTTTTAATATTGCTGTAAATGTGATTGGTAGGTTTATATATGAAATCTATTAGAGACGTGACAAAAAGCTTGGCAAGCTTTAATTAGGAAAGTTTAAAAAACATAAGTTTTATGAAAAGATTTACTAAAAAGATTTTATTTCATAATATCTGGATTTACAGATATTATTTTTTTCATAATTTATCTTTGATAAGTTTTCTATAAAGATTTTCTTCACAAAAAATTTACTCAAAACGTGTTTTATGATTTCGAAAATTTAACTAAGCTATCTTTGAAAATCCTAATTTCTATACGAGTTAATCTTGTATAAATAGTAGAATTCACATTTCACATTTCTTTGTGAGTTTATGCGTAAAGAATTTGAAGATTGCTTAATTGTGTAAGTTTGCCAAGTCTATACTTTGTCATATTAGTTTCGAATTTCATGTGTAGCTTTCCTTTCATATACTAGAGGTCAATTGGTTGTATTGGTTGGGTTCTTGGGTGAGTGAATTATATCTTTGCATACAGATTTGTAGTGTGAGAGTACTCAGGGAGTACGAGTGAATCTAAGTCAAGGACTTAGGTTGGGTAGAATAGGGTTCTAATGTGTAGCAAGTTCAGTCTGCAACTTGTGAGTAAAGGTCTGATTATAATAGGTTGTAACTCGTATTTTTGCCCTATTATAGTTGATTGATTTGGTGTTGGAAATCCCTTAGAGGGTCGAGGTTTTACTTCCACTTGGGCCCTGGAAGGTTTCCTCGTAAAATCCTGTGTGCATTACAAGTTCCTTTTATATTCTGTTTTATATTCCGCAAAAAGTAGCTATTAGGAACTCACCTACAATTCACCCCCCTCTTGTAGTGTTTGTCTCAACTAACAATCTGAGGATGACACGTGTCAGCTGATGAGTGGCCCATGTTGGACCTGTCCAGGGATGACCCGTGTCCCTCTCTGATTGGGCCACGTGTCTAGGGTATTTTTACCCTAAACAACGCCCGTTACTCTCACTTTGATATTTAGGTTTTCGTTTAATTCCAGCGGTAAAACCACCAAAAATGGTAGTGCGAAGTCGGTTTTAATGGAGGAAGGAAAGCTCAGCTACCCTTTGGGGTTAACCATGCCATTAATTTCTCCTTTTGTTGTTAGGGTTTTCATTTAATTTCGTCGGCATGGAGTTGAACGGACTTCAAAGAGAAGGTGAAAGTGAGCAGTGATTGAAAAGAGAAGATTAAGGTGGGTGGGAAGAAAAAATATGAACAAGAGGAAGAAGATGAACATGAAAAAGAAGAAGGTGGGAGGAAGAAGATGATGAATAGTAGCAAACAGAGAGTTAACAGTGTTAAATTTGAAAATCTGTCCAACTTGTCATAATGGCCCACAAACAGTAAAAATATATATTTTTTAATCAAAAAACACAATTTTCAATGCAACTTATTTACAAAAATGTCATTTGATAAACATAATTTGTTTATCTAAGTTATAAATTTGGGCTTGCTCATTAATTACCATATGCTACAAGTAATTAAGAAGTTTAACAACTCTTACCCCCATAATAATATACAGTACAATATATGAAACTCAACGTCTCAATAATTAAACACTATACGTCTGCCCAAATAAAATGATAAAGAAGAATCAAGTTGTGTCATGGGGCCCGATCGAATCCCACTGCCTATTGGATATCCTGAAAGAGCAAATTTTGCTAAATTAATACGGAGTAGATAATTCAATTCCATGCAGTGTTAGTAGCCATTATGATGGTTGTCACTAAACCTCAGCCTATCTTGGGTGTCCGCGAAATCCCTAACCAAAGATATTGTTGATGGTGTTAATCATCGTCCGACTCACATATTGTTGATGATGTTAATCATCCTCTTACTTGCCATGATGTGTGGAGAGCTTGCACGCCATACATCGGCCCGTGTTGTGACCCATATCACTGTGTTCCGATCACTCCCGTGACTTTCATGTGTGTACCAGATCCGTTTGTTACTAGTGTATGAACATCATTCTCATCCGACTATCACTGCTTTGTAGTGTGACTACCGATCTATGTTCAAGTAGATTGAGTGTTTAGTAATTCTCCTATGTTGTTTGAGTGTTTCCATTTCTTCAACTTTTGTGATTGTTGCAAAGAACTATGTTGTTTTGTTAGTTACAATCCATGTTGAACGTTGTTTTTTGTGTGTTGGAGAAATTAAAAAAAAAAAAACATAATTCTTTTCATACAAGCTATGTTTTTAATACTTGCCACACTTCAATTCTCATACTTCAATAAAATGCAACCATAACACATCTTCTAATTTTACTAGGGATTCTGGTCGCGTGATCCGCGCTATGGCTAGTTTTTTAAAAGAGCTTTTACAATTGTTCCGAATTAATTTGCATGATTTTATTATAATTATTTGTATATAGACGATAATTGTCCTCACACTATTAATAAGAGCTCTCTCATACTTTTTGAAAGGTAGGGATTAATTAAAAACTATTGAAAAATTGTTATTCAGAAAATATATATCCATTGGATCAAATCGATCAATATCTCATATATTGCCTCTAGCTTATTATAATTCGCTGCTTTTTACCGGTCTCTCAAAAATATGTTTAACTAATTATATCCATAACTAGGGATATATTCCAACGTGTGAATGCACGTCATATGGCAAGCTCTTTGAGAAAAATTATTATTACCGGTGATGACCTTTACACCCTAAGTCTTTTTGCATGGTACTTTATTATAATTAATTTTTTACATATAGGCGATAAATGTGTTGGATGCTATAAAGTTGTGGAATGTTTAAAACTTTATTAGAGCTAATTTGATTTAGTGAAGTAATGGTAAAATAATATATAACGAGTTTTAGAAATATCAATGTATGTCAATTAAATATTAAGTACGTATTGGGAAAAATTGAATAAAATAAAGAACATATCACAAAATTAATTTTTAGCCAAAATGTTGAAGGAATTGGACTATGAGACTATTAAGGGTGAGCTGTACATTTGAGCTTCTAGCTTCAAAGAGAAGGAAAGAAGGTAAATAATAAAATATAACTCCCTCCGTGTTTTAATAAATATTACACTAATTAAATTTCGTCATGTTTAAATAAGTATACACTTTCTTTTTAGGCAAAAAGCTACATTTAAATATTAAATAGTTGTCCTTTCATGTGGTCCATCCAAATGCACCACTACTTTTTTATTATTTCTTTCCTCTCACATTATCAATAAATTATTACCCCCTATCTTTCTTTTATAATTTTCTAATACTCTAACTATCACACTTACTTCTTATTTTATTTAAGTCAATTAAATTCCCTAAAATTATTAGTCAATCAAATTGTAACACTTATTAAATCAAGAAGGAAGTATTTTTGTCCATTGGCGGATCTAGGGTGGGGTCAAATGGGTTCATTGAACCCATCAATTATTTGAAAAAATTGTTATTATAAAAAGGGTTAAAGTTTATATATATGTTAAAAAATATCAATATTTGGCAGTGTAGCTTAGTGGTATTTTAAACCTTGCATCATATGTTACAGATGAAAGATGAGAACATTGCAAGCTTGTTGTTTTTGGCTGGAAAATCAGTTAGACAAGTTGTTAGCTAGTTTTGTTGTATTTGAGCTTAGCTATTGTAGACACCTACTTTTGACCTCCAGTCATGACAGGAAATGCGATATACAAAAGCCTGTTTGTAGACACCCATATGTGTCTCTCCAAAACCAAACCCAGTGATGAATCTCTTTCACGTCATTTGATTATCGAACAAAGTGAAAGTGTGAAAAGTCTAGTGATGTGGATGTTTTTTATTAAAATATCTCTCTTTCTATTTTTGAAAATATTTCTTTTCTTACTCTATTTATGAAAATAGTCAGTCTAATTTGATTTGGTCCATGGTAAGGGTCCAATAATAGTGTAGTTGGATTGGGCTCGAAAAGAGCTTCCCAACGGTATATTAAAAGCCCAATTCCGATGAATAATGAGGAAGTTATGGATTAAATTAAATTAGGCTCGAAATGATTTTATATGCGGCCCAATGATCTAGAGCAGGGCCTATTAATTATTATTCCTAAAGTTATTAGGATTGATTTTACTCTTCTAGAATATCTAGAAGGTTCCTTTTTAATTCTAATGGAATTAGGATTAATAATTATATTTTAAAGAGTTTTATTTGGAATAAAATAAGTGTTTTATGATAAATCTGATTTTAATTTGATAAACACGGAATTTACTGCTTAATCATATCAAGAAGAGAATTCCTTACAAAAGCGCGTTTTATCTTTTAAATTAGCGCCAAACGACAAAGCCTGTCACTTGGCGCTAACATCTGTCGCCTGGCGCTGGTCTTGTCGCCTGGCGCTGATGTCTGTCGCCAGGCGACAGATGCCAGTTTTATTCCGTAAAGAACTTGAAGTATTTTCTATCGTTTTCGGACTATTTTTCTATAAATAGGGGTCGTATCTTCCCCGTTTTTAATCATCAACAATCATCTAATTCTATTATATCTAAAAGCTAGAAGCTCTCTCTTTATTCTTTTTCTAAACCTTCCCTCTCTCAAAATTCCACATTCACAAGTTCTAGACACACCTAGCCAAGTTCGAAGTTGCCTTCGCCCTAGACGTGAAAGGTTTTATAATTTCTGAGGGTTTGGTCCCAAATCTCTATTTCAATTATTTAAATTAATTGTTTAATTTATTATTTTCCTTGAAGTTACTAACGTGTATATTTTGTTATTAGAAAGAGGTACGAGGCATCGAAGTAAGTACTTTAATTGTTTTATTGACCTTTTGATATAGAAATCATGCTTAAATTATTTTGTTAATTCCTAGTATCATGTTAGGATGTTATATTGCTTCCTAGTATCATGTTTAGGATTAACTAATATTTCTGATATTATTAGATGCTTCCTACTCTTTCTTCTATTATGTTAGTATCATGTTAGGAGTAAAGCTTTGATCTTTAATGTTTAGTGACATGCTAGGGTTTGTTATTAATCTTGTTATTATCATGCCTAGGATCTTGCTATTATTATTAAGCTTTGATTATGATGGTGATTATTTATTGTTTCTTGATATATATATATATATATATATATATATATATATATATATATATATATATATATATATATATATATATATATATATATATATATATATATATATATATATATATTGTTGTTATTGCTTGATCACGCCTTTTATGCATGTTTAAAGGGAATTTGTACTTGTAATCACGCTTAATAAGATAACTAATAGTCTTGTTTAGGTTAATATGGTTATAAATTCAAGTGATCGCCAATAATAGCTTTGTTTGAGCATTAATATTCAACAAATTAGGGTTAATTTGTTGATTGTATGTTAGTCAGAAAGCGCATATGAATACGAGAAGAATAAAGTAGAGGCCTATTTTTAGGGCAATTTCAATCTCTTTTAGGTTGGATTTGTACCTTCATCCCCGAACTTCCAGTCATGGTTCCAGACCTATTGGAGTTAACGATCTCCTGGATCGTTAAGGGGTGTAACGTTCACCCTGTGAACGGTTTACAAGTTCCTAAAACTTGTTGGCGACTCTTTTACTCTAGCTTCCTTCCCTTTGGACGCCACCATGCTTAAGTGTATGATCACAGTGGGGCTCAAGTGTGGGATGCTTGAAATATTCCCTGCACTGTTCTTCATGGTAGTTCAAATTTGAATGGTTTATGGACTCTGAAATGCATTATGAAATAAGTTAAAACTCGTATTTTAGACCAAATTATTCTAGAGCCTTATCCGATTACTAATTAGGCCTAAAACGTGCTCATGCATATTTAATGTTGATTAATAACGGACCCAAATGCGACAAATGCAATAATTGGATAAGATAGATATTACCTTGTTGAAAACTGAGCCAATCAGAACAATTAACCATATAATATGCGTTCAAGGCCTATGCACCTGGATATCCCTCAACCGAATAATATAAGCCTAATTCCGAGTTAAAATAACAAAGAAGATACTATTAAAATACTAAACTAGACCCGAAAATCGACACCCTTGCACTAAAAAGCCATTTCTTTTGATCCACAGCATATTGTAACCTAATTCCAACAGAATTGGAAAGTATACATTTAAATCTTTCTAATGATATCTTATTTTAATTAATCCAACTACGTAATCAAAAGTTATGGAAGTTTTTATATGGGAAATTGCGCCGTGCGTAAATTCCAATATTGCACGCGGAAATTCAAATTTGCGCGAGCCCCGTGATGCCGTGGATCTCAAAACCTAAAATTAGATTCCTACACCTATAAATAGGGGTCTTGGCTTAGATCTAAGGATAAGAGAAAAATCAGAATTAAAACCCTTGCATTTTGAAATTCTGGCCCTAATCTCTCAAGTTCTCTTAATATCATACTACTTTTATCCTCTTTCCCGAATACTCTTCAACCCTAATTTAATCCATTGAAATCCTTGGAGGTAAGAAGGAAGGAAGTCCATAAACACCAAGACGGAGATCCAACAAACAAAGGAGGACGGTTAATTTCCTGAGCACTTAGACAAATCACTTTTCTTTTCTTATTTTAAACAACTTTAATTGAACAATTACTCTTGTTTTGTCACATTAAACAAGATTAATTAATTTATTCACATAGTATTCTTGCGTTAATCAAAGACTAAAAAAATTAAATAATTAATTGTTGATTTATCACTTAAGTCAAGGCGAATATTGTTTATTTCTTTTTCGTTTCATAAATTTGAATTAAAAAGAATAACGACATTCGTTTTAATGTAGAATTTTTATGATTAATAATTGTAAATAAAACTAACTAACTTTTAGTTTTTAGGAGTCACGTTGCATATATTATTAAGTAATGAAATTGTGAAAAAGGAAGAGCTAGTAAAGGTCGCACTAGGACTAGGATTGCGATTCTCAAAGAGAACGCTTTTCTGATACCCACGCTCCCGAACTCATTATTTCTGGTTTAGTAGATTAATTTGGGCATGAGTAAATAAATGATTCGTACTAATTATCCCTTGAACACTACTTGGGAGAAAGGTATGAAACGAGGTTTATGAGTTTTTCTAAAACTCATTGGCGACTCTCTATTGGTTTCTTATAAAAAAAATAATAATAAAAATAAAAGTTATGACAGACTCATTTCTAATTCAGATCTCCCAAATAGTTAGGAATTTAAATCCTAACACATTTTAAAAGGTGTAAAGTCGTAGGCTTCTAAAGGGCTACGGGCATTGTAGGGAATTATTTCAAGCACCCAACTTTGAGCCACACTGTGATCATGCACTTAAGCACGATGGCGTCCAAAGGGAAAGAAGCTAGAGTAAAAGAGTCGCCAACAAGTTTTAGGAACTTGTAAACCGTTCACGAGGTGAAGGTTACACCGCTTCACGATCACAGAGATCGCTAACTCCATAGTGGTCCTGAACCATGACTGGATATTCGGGGATGAAGATACAAATCCAATATAAAAGAGATTGAACTTGCCCTAAATAGGCCTCTACTTTGTTCTTCTCATATTCATGTGTGATTTTCGATCAACTAACATACAATCAATAAATCTATTATTGGCGATCACTTAAATTAAAATCATATTAGCCTAAATCAAATTATTAATTATCTTATTAAACGTGATTTCAAGTACAAATTCCCTTTAAATCTGCAAGAATGGGCGTGATCAAGAAATAACAATAATATCAAGCAACATAATAATATCAACTCCACAAATCATCATCATAATAACAATCCCATGAAAGCATAATAATGTTAGCAAGATCCTAGGCATGATACTAACAAGATTGATAACAACTCCTAGCATGTCACTAAACAATAAAAATCAAAGCTTTAATCCTAACATGATACTAGAGAGCAATAAAAGCATCCTAACATGATACTAGGAATTATCATGATCCTAAGCATGATTTCTATATCAAAGGAATAGGAAGAATTAAATTACTTACTTTGATGCCTGGTACCTCTTTCTATCAAAACAAAACACACGTTAGTAACTTCAAGAAAAAAATATTAAACAATAAATCTAATCAAAGAATTGAAATAGAGATTTGGGACCAAACCCTCAGAATTATCAACCTTTCACATCGAGGTCTAAGACAACTTCGAGCTTGGTTAGGTGCTTCTAAGTCTCGTGAAGGACTTATGATGTGTTTTTATGAAAAGGTAGAGTAAAGGCTTAGAAAATCAAGAGAGAGAGAGAGAATAAGCTTTAGCTTAGAGAGAGAGAAGAGATGATGATTGTGGGTGAATTGAGAACAGGGAAAATCGTCCCTATTTATAGAGAAAAATCGACTGAAAATGATAAAAAAAAAAAAAGTCAAAATTCGACTCTGGGTAAAACTAGCTCCATCGCGGCGCGACAGGGTCATCACGACACGATGACGCTATCGCGCAGCGATGAGCCTATCACAGCGCGATGGACCTTATCGCGGCGCAATAGATATTGTACAATAAAATTCGTATGGAATCCGACTTGCAATCAAATTGGGTTAGCCGAAATCCATACTTATCTTTTATTAAATCATATTTAATCCTTTAAAAACACTTATTTTATTCCATGTAAAATTCTTTAGCTTTTGAAAATAAATAATAATTATTATTATTATCAATCCTAATCCCCTTAGAACTCAATATAACCTTCTAGATCATTCTAGAAGATTAAGATAAATCCTAATGACTTTAGGAATACAATTATAGTTAATGGACCCTACACATGATCATTGGATCCGCACATAAAACCCAATTTAGGCCTAGTTTAGTATTTTGGCCATAACTTTCTCGTTATAACTTGGAATTGGGCTTATAATATATTATTGGAAAGCTCTTTTCAGGCCTCATCTAACTACACAATTATTGGACCCATATCATAGACCAAACTAAACTGAATTGGAAGTTCTTCATAAATAGGACATGAAATGAATGATTTTTCAAAATAAGAAATGATTTATTTTTATTAAAACATTTTAAGAAAACAGGAGAATTCACGAGACTCTTCAACATTTCACCTCGTTCAATAATCAAAGACGTAAAAGGTACTCATCACTGGGTTTGGTTTTTGGGGAGACACAATTAGGTGTCAGAAGCCCCCATTTTGACTGAGTTTGGAGAAACATAAGTTTCAAAAACAAAAGTCAAAGTAGTTGATAGGGACGGAGAATGATTCAGAACGTTTTGCGATCCTAAATCATTCTTGAAATGTCGATACCTGCAAACTAGCGTTAGTTAAACAAATAAGGGAGTTAGAAATACGTATCTTGCACCGTCGAGCACACATCTCTGGA
This sequence comes from Chenopodium album, assembly GCF_948465745.1. Taxonomy (NCBI): domain Eukaryota; kingdom Viridiplantae; phylum Streptophyta; class Magnoliopsida; order Caryophyllales; family Amaranthaceae; genus Chenopodium; species Chenopodium album. The sequence goes on from NC_137843.1 coordinate 50,347,593, forward strand.
GTAACCAATCTTTGCTACATTTTGTTGTGAGAACCTCCACAGTACTTCGTGAACGTCATATAAAGGTAACAGTGCTTCGCTATCTTCATTTGTTGTGACAATCCTCTACATCCTAGGGAACATCATCGAAGGTGACCGTACCTCGTCATCTTCAGTTTTGTGGCTGTACCTCGCCACAGCAGTACCTCGCCGCTATAGAAAATCTGTTGTGTACCTCGGGACATCGTTGAAAACCGCTGTATGTCGCCATCTTCAAAATCTCGTCTTTACCTTGACTCGATCAATTGGTTGATAACCTCCATACCCTAGTCAAAGTCGTCGAAGACCTCGATACCTTACGACCCTCAGTTTGCTGATGCTTCGTTATGCTGAATGCATGCTCTCCCAATACTTCGGGGTAATTTTCTCTGCCAGTACCTCGGCGCATTTTTAGATGTAATGAGCAGGTACCTTGGCACTTGTGCTTACTTGTGAACCAATACTTGGTGCTTGTAATGAGCCAATGTTTAGGCGCTAAAGTCAAATGAGATGATCGTCATCAGGCCGATCACTAATCGCGATTGTACGTAATCGAGCCGACTACTTAATCATGTTAAATTCTTTAGGGGCTAAATGGCGTACCAAGGAACCCAAAATGCCGAACAAGGTCCCATATAAGCTGTTTATGGGGCCTTAGAAGTTCATCGCTGAATGAAGGAAAGTCAACGCGTGCCGCCACGTGCTATCGCGGCGCGTCAAGCGTATCGCGTTGCGACAACTTTATCGCGACGCGATAAAGTTGTGTTTTTCTGGATTTAAGTCCTTTCCTCTTCATTTCGTCGTGGTTGTTCGTGTTCGCTCCATTTTCGCTCGAATACTCAACTTGCTCGTTCTCTTTTGTTTCTCAACCAAATTCACTCAAACTTGTTGCAAATTAAAGCTCTTCATCCCTAGTTTACCGATCTATGTAAGTTTTGCTCCAACTTACCTTGTTTTGGAAGAATTTCATGCATGTTTATTTGCGGTTTTTCGGAAATTCGAACATGTTTATGCGAATTTACTCATGTTTTGTTGAATTTCTTACCATGAAATTGCTTGTATATGTTTGCATATCGCATTCTGAGTATTTTGAGACTTGCTTAGCTCGATTTGGTGAAGAAATGAGCATTTCACCATTGTTGAACACTCTAGGTTCGTGAGTACAATGTAGCCTATTCTACATGTTTTTGCTTTCTTTTTGTGCTCAATTTGTCACAATATTTGTCATACTATTGCAAGAAATTGTTTTGTTGCTCAAAATCTTGTTGTTGCTCGAATCAAAAATAAGCTCTATTTTAGTACTACGTACTCTGTTTTTTTACGAACATAGTATCATGCGGCTAAGCGAACTCTAGATACTATAGAACCTTTAATTTATTGTTCTCATGTGTTAAACACAATTAGTATGGCTCGACGTTGATGCTCTGGCTCACGTTCTCGCACTGCTCACCGAGAGGATGAGCCTGTCGACACTGGTGAGGGCACTTCCACCAGTCGCGGCGCAGGACTCCCCAAGTGGGATGGGCAGTCTTTTTATTTCCAGCCCGTCTTCCACATTTCTGAGCACGTTTGACGGGGAATGGTTGAGGACAGAATTCGTTGCCATGGCTCCGACAACAGCGACATCAAGCAGCTTTACGAGCTTTACTTTCGAGGGAACACGGAGCTAACCACGCTTTGGGAGTCATAGGCCTTGACTCCTCTTTTCCAGGCCGCAGTGGGCGTTCAGCCTTTGCACTTCAGCCGCTATATAGTTCGAAGGTTAGTGGACTTCTACTGGGACACCACTAACACTTTCCACTTTCCTTGGGGTGAGATGACCATCACCCCTCTCGACTTCTCTATTATTACCGGATTAGATTTCCGGTCGACTGCAGTTCCTATTGACAGGGACATCACCATCACTTCCCCGAAGGTTTGTGAGCTGCTGGGCCCTATTGTCTTGCGGGCATATACTGAGGTCGGGGCGATACGGACTAACCAGCGATCTATCCGCCAGTCCTTACTGGTGGAGGCCTTTCGTGACGATGCGACCACCCCGGAGCAGCGAGTGCGCATCTTCTTTCTGATTCTCTTGTCGGGGACCGTTTCTCCTGACAAGGGGAGTCAAGCGTTACTCTATTACCTTTCTGCCTTCCATGAACTCCGATTGGTTAGGACTTTTGATTGGGCCAGCTTGGCCTATGCTGACTTTCTGCTCGGACTGCGACTCGCCTGTCGCCAGCGAGACTTTAACGAGGAGGTCACCCTCTCCAGCTTCTGGAAGATCGTAGAGGTATATTCATTTGTATTCCGTATAATACAATGTCTTCGTTTATAAGCTTTTGTTGAACCTTAGGCTTTTCCCGCTATCACGAATCTGGTTCTACGAGTACTTCCCATCTTTGGCGCCAGCGAGTTCTCTGCCTAGAGGGCTCCCCATTGCTACCAGTTGGGGAGGCCGCTATCCTGGCTTCGTCATTACCACTCTTGTGAGAGAGGCACTCCTTACGGTAATGGCTATCTCCTGACCCTTTTTTGTAGATTTTTTACTTATGGTCCTTCCTGTTACAGGGTCTTGAGGTCCTCTACCGCCCGTGGGTAGGGTTGGACGGTTCCGCCCTGGCTTACCAATACACCGCCCAGAAGCGTTAATTCTTGGGGACATATGACGCGGTGGTATATCTTGGCAAGAGAGTTGCGATTCAGCACTCCCCGGATGTCTTCGTCGTTCCGGCCCGCCCTCCAGTGCATATCATGAGCTTGATGAGTATCCGGGCTCACATGGAATTGGAGCCGATCGGTGTGGATTGGCGGATATTTAGTCATCCAGGCTGATCCTTTGCTGATAAGGTTCTGCCACTGTTGGCCTCGCCGCCTTGCATTGAGGAGGAGGAGGTTTGTTTTCACATCTTTGATTTGTTTTCTTGGTAGCCCCCCACAATATTTAATCTTTTGGATTTTACTTTCACAGGCTGCAGCGGCGGCCATAGAATTTGTCCCCTCGCGTATGTCGATTACTTATCAGGGGACACACAGACTAATTGAGGAGATGGTACCTCCTGCCCCCGAGGAGTGGCGTTTGATTTCAAGGTCAATCTCTTGACGTTAGAACTGGGTGAGTTATCTTTTTATATTTGTCAACACATATATTTTGGTTATTTCTAACTTTATAACTTTTGCAGTTCTCGCGCGAGGTGATGACGAGGATGGCGGCAGCTATGGACACCTTTCGATACCAACAGGTGAGGCTGAGCCACCGAGCATCATGCCATTGAGGTGGTGATGTTGTACCGGTATGTCTCCCAACTTACATTATTTTAGTTTAGTTGTCACTTTGTATCTAACTTAGCTTATTGTCTTATTTCAGCCTGCTCCTCCAATATGTACTCGCTCGAGGCCAGAGGGCCCGAGGGAGAGAGCTGGGTCGAGGTGCTGTCGTACCTCGATCGAGATGCGGAACGGGCAAAAGGTGTCGGATCATACCGTGGTACTAGATGATTCTGAATCTTCTTCTGAGGGAGTGGCGGTGAGGCCACTTGGTCGGGGTAGTTTGACATTGGTTCTTTTCATGACTCCCGATTTTCCCAAGACTGGCGGGACGTATGAGGTGGGCTCGTCGTCGCGGTAGCCGAAGCAGTAGGGTGAGGCAGGATGGGCTAGTCCGTCTCTCTCGATTCCGACGACTGGCGTTGTCCATAATGGTCAGGCTTTAACTCCACAGACCCTATTCTTCAATGACACTTTCGGCATTCGCCCTCCGGCACCATAGTTCCTATATCTGTTATTTGTGCATTTTATGACTATGTAGGACTTTGGTTATTTTTACGGATTTTATTAACTCTTACGACTTAGTTAGACATGATGTATATATACACTATGCTTATTATGTACATTTTTATTCTTTTGCATTTTATTTTTACATTTTATTATGTGAGTGTGTGAAATTTGTGAAAAATTTGCGCAAAAATTTCTATCATTTTTGTTATCATATTGGAGGGTATCCGACTTTCTCCACAAAAAGAAAAAAATGAAAAAATAAATGGAGTTAACTAAAATAAGCTTAAAATAATTAAACTTAAAAATTTCTCTAAATCATAATAGGATAAATGTTTGAAAATTTGCATGTCAAAAAATAGAGTTGGATAAGGCTTTGAGAGGATAAGATTCCGTCAAAAAACCAAAGTACAAGTCCGAGTCAAAGTCATATAAACATGTTCAGCATAACGCGTTTCCCAACGCTGACGTCAAGGTCTATCGCGGCGTGACAGTGTTATCGCGGCACGATACACTTATCGTGGCGCAATAATCCTATCGCAGTGCGATGGCTTCGATTTTCCTGAATTCGAATAGAACTCAGCTTTCCGTCGATTTGTGTTATAAAAAGCCCCCAAATACACCGATTTTAGCATATTTCGAGGAAATGGTCATCTAGATTTAGATCCCAACCAAGTAATCATGACTAGGAATTTTTGTGACACGACTCGTGAGTGGTGCCAGTCTTTGACTGCTAAAGCGAGAAAAGAGTTTGACTTTTTTCACATGGGGGGTTTATTTGGTATCAAAGGGGTAGATCTTGACATTGATTTTATCCATGTTGCCTTAGACTATTGGGATTTCAATACTCATTACTTTAAATTTGGTAATGATGAGATTAGCCCTTTGCCGGAAGAATTTGGTGCAATTCTTGGTTTTCCTTCTTTAGATCTAGTGATAATTCCCACAGTTTGTGAATATTACTACAAAGACAATGACTTGAAAACCATAGTTGATGGTACCTAGGTTGATCTTAGAAAGTTTGCTTCTTTTTATCTTAAAAATTTACTATTCCGACGGACTTTTCTAGTGTCGGAAAATCTCATACGACGGAAAATTCCGTCGGAAAAGTGTTTCCAACGGAAAAGGTGGTTTTTCCTACCAAGCCGTTTTCGACAACCACTTCCGACGGAAATTCTGTTAGAAACCCCTTTTCCGACAAATTTCAGGGTGTTTCCGACGGAATTTTTCCGTCGGAAATGGGCTGTTTTCTAGTAGTGAAAGTCGGAGTCTTTTCATGTTTACAAGAGAAGAGCTTTCCTCTTTTGCGTGTTTAGCCAATTTTTACTTACTAGTGGTAGTATGCATGTGGGTCAAGCTATTTTAGCATCTGTCCTGGAACAAATAGATGCCGGGAGAAATTCGATGCCATTAATCATTGGTGAGACAATGCTTAGCTTAGATGAATTGAAGAAAGATCCCAAAGCTCCACTTCAAGGATCTCCAATTTTATTACGGGTAGAAAATTAATACTTTTAATTATAGAAATTAAAAATACAATTTTGTAGAGTAATAACAATTCTATTTTATTCATACAGGTTTGGCTAATGGAGAGACTTGAATTAATAAATCCTCCTGACAACATTGAAAAATACACTCCAAATTGTCTTGTGAGAAGGAAGAAACGTTTTTCTTTAAAGATGGGTTGCTCGGAGTGGAGTACAATCCTTAAAACTCGCGACTTTTACATCAAATGGGTCATCCCTTGGTGGAAAATTGAGAAGATGGTTGTAGCCAACACTCAACCTGCCTTCCGTATTCCAAGTTTGACCAAGTTGACCTTTTATTGTCATTACACAACTTTTTTTTATGTAGGTGGTAAAATCCAATAAGTTATCTTTTAGAGGTGATAAAAATAAAAATTTCCTTTTTTTTATATAGATTATTTTGGGATTTTAGTTAGATTGTTCTTTTGTGTATTAAAATTAGATTGCTATAAAGTGCCATACTACCATTGATATATAAATTTAGTTTGGAGTTCATCAACTAATTTGTCATTTACATAATTACAAAGTTTAATTTGATTGATTTACACAATTATATCAATTATTAGATAAGGAGTTAGATTTACATCACAATATATAATAATCCTATGAATTTTACTTAGCATAAATTGTGGAATTTCCATCAAGAAATAAATTAGAGTTTTTATGATTCCGAACCTACACTTTGGAATTTTTGGATACCGCACTGTTTTTGTCCTTAATTCTTTGGGCTTATTGAGACCCCCACCTGAACTGTGATTTTTCTATTGAGATTTGAGATCAGATTCCTTGTGCAATTAATTGCACATGAAAATTACTTGGACAATCATCTCTATTGACCCGGGCATGACAATACTACTTCGATTGTTCTATGTTACACTACTTTATAACTTCCTATAATTGCACGCTTGAGAAAATAGACAAGAATATCAAGTATTAATCACTTACACTATGTTAGTGACAAAAGCAAACTATGAGCTTCACATGTACCATACGAAATTGCAATTTACATTTTATTCCACCCATTCATGCTATAATTAAGTAAAACAAAAACACCATATGTTGAAACCCATTTTAGCCTATTTGTGAATATCCCACATTGAAAAAAAAGGAGAAATGATTCCAGTTTATAAGGTAGAGGAGTTTCTACTACTATTGCCAATTAGTTTCAGTATAAAGCCTCTTAGCCTTGTTTGTAAACAAAACACTCCTCCTCTTTGTTCGGGTTGTCCGGCCCATTTCATATTATTTCAAAATTTAACATGGTATCAGAGCCCAGGTTGCGGGTCTCTTCTAAACTGGGTATTTAATCGCTATTAGATAAGGATTTACTTCGACAGGATGTCCAGCCTCTAAGAGGATTATTGATCTGGCCTTTCCAATTAGCTCTAAATTTCAATGGACACTCACAAGTGAGGGGGGTATTGGGGGTATTGAAACCCATTGTATCTCACTTGTGAGTGTCCCACATGGGGGAAAGAGAAGAGATGGTTCCACTTTATAAGGTAGGAGAGTTACTCCTACTATTGCCAATTAGCTGGTTTTAGTATAAAATTTCCCGACCCTATAACGACTGAGTAACATTTACAACACTGATGAAGTAACCCTTGTAACATTGTCCAAGTAACCAAATAATACTTACAAAGTAACCCCCATAATGACTAGCCACACAGTGTTGTTAGCGTCACATAAAAGTTGGTGAATGGCACAAACTTTCATATGTGACTTGCCACATCAAATGGTCAGCCACGCACTTTTTTTTTTTGAAAGAATGTCGGGATTACTTAGTCAGGGATTACTCGGTTAGTCAGGAGTTTCTTACTCGTTTAGAGGTTACTCAGTTAGTCAGGGGTTACTTGATCAGATGTTACACGATTGGTTAGGGGTTACTCGATCAGGGGTTGCTTAGTTAGGGGTTACTCGATCAGGGGTTGCTTAGTTAGGGGTTACTCGGTTGGTCAAGGGTTACTTGTGGTAACTGACCACACGGTTTGGCAAGTGACACACAAAAGTTGTTATATAAACGGCAGTTAAAAATCTGTTTAAAAAAAAAATAAAAAAAAAATAAAAAAAAAAACGACAGTTAAAAATCTGGGTATAATCTATATGGAACAAAACAATCTACGTCCGTCGAAATAATGAAATTATAATGCATGTGCATATTAATAATCATATACCACAAGTAATTAAGAAGTTCAATAACTCTTACTCCCATAATAATATACAATATGAAACTCAAAATCTCAATAATTAAAAACTATACGTCTGCCCAAATAAAATGATAAAGAAGAATCAAGTTGTGTTACGGGACCCGATGGAATCTCACTGCCTTTTGGACCACCTGAAAGAGCAAATTTTGCTAAATTAGTACATAATTCCATGCAATTTGGTTTAATTTAAGATTAGTTGTACATTAGTTATATGATGTTTTCTGTATATTCCCTTTCTCCAATTAAGGGGTCACGACACCTACGTGGTTATATTATTTAAAAAACAAACCCTACTAGGCTTCGTATAATAGTTACTCTAATTACGTCTATAAAACCATCCTCAATTTCTTCCTTAATGATATCATCAAACATTCAAACAAATTAAAAAGATGAAGAATGCAGTTAGTTTAATAGTGTTAGTAGCCATTTTGATGGTTGTCACAAAAACCCAACCTATCTTGGGTGTCCGCCAAATCCCTGATCCCGTCTCAACCATCCTACTCAAAGATATCGTTGATGATGTTAATCATCCTCTTACTTGCCATGATGTGTGGAGAGCTTGCACACCATACATTGGCCCGTGTTGTGACCCATATCACTGTGTTCCGATCACTCCCGTGACTTTCATGTGTGTACCAAATCCGTTTGTTACTAGTGTATGAACTTCATTCTCCCCCGACTATCACAACTTCGTCGTGTGATAGTCGATCTATTTTCAAGTAGTTGTACTAAATGTACCTCTACTATGTTGCTTTAGTGTTTCCGATTCATTTCTTCAACTTTTGTGATTGTTGCAACGAACTATGTTGTTTTGTTTAGTTACATTCCATGTTGAACGTTGTTATGTGGTGTGTTGTGTATGTTGGAGAAGTTAATAAAACGTAGTTCTTTACATACTAGCTATGTTTTAAATACTTGCAACAATTCAATTCTCATACTTCAATCAAATGCAATCATAAAACATCTTTAATTTCACTAATTAAAAACTTTTGGAAAATTCTGATTCTTAAAATATATATCCATTGAATCAAATCTATCAATATCCCATTGCCTCCAGCTTATTATAATTAGCTGCTTTTTACCAGTCTCTCAAAAATATGCTTCACTAATTATATTCATAACTAGAAATTCCAACACGCAAACGCACGTCATATGGCTAGCTCTTTGAAAGAAATTATTATCAGCGGCCTTTATATCCTATGCTTGTTTACATGATATCTTCTTTCCAATAAGTACTTAAAATTTTTAGCCAAAATGTTGACATCACACGATTATTTTTTAGCCAAAATGTTGAAGGGATTGCACTATGAGACTATTAAGGCGGTGAGCTATGTATTTGAGCTTCTAGCTCTATAGAGAAGGAAAGAAGGTAGAAAGATGAGAAAATACTGCTCCCTTCGTGTTTTAATAAGTGTTACACTTGTTTAATCCCGCCGTGTTTTAATAAATGTTACACTTTAACCAGCACATAGCTTTAAATAATTTAATTGACTTAAATAAAAAAAAAGTAAATATATTTGTTAAAGTATTAAAAATATTGTAAAAGAAAGATGGTGGGGTTAATATAGTTTATTAAAAAGGCAAATTTGTCAAAAAAAAACCTTTCAGATGCACCATTTTGCGAAAAAAACCTTTTAAAAGCTTTTTTGTAAAAGAAAACCCAAAGTTAATTTTTTTTGTTTAAAACAACCTAGTCCTACTAATACACCTAATTAACCTTTAATCTCTTCTAATTAACCTCTAATTCACATTTTACTACTTAATAATTAAATTAATTTATAAATTAAAAAAAAAAAAAAAAAACCCCACCCCACCTGCCCACCACCAGCCATCCAGCCACCCTCCCTCTCCTTTTCCCCCCTCCCTTGACAGCAGCCCCCTCCCCCATTTGAGCCGCCGGCTTGAACCCATACCGCCGGCCCGGCGACCCACATCCCTTTCCCCCTTACCCCCTCCTTTCTTCTTCATCAATTTCCTCCAAAAATTCCTAGTTTCATCTTTCTCTCTCCTAGCTCAATCATGGTTATTAATGGCTTCTCCATCTCAATTTCCTTAAATTATCTCACAAAAACCCTAATTTATCAATTGAAGACTTTAATTTCACCTTGAAATTTCTCTCTCCTCCTTCCACGGGAAGAGGAGGGCCCTTGTGGAAGCTTTGCCCGCCCCGACTTCTTTCGCGAGAAACCTCTAATTGTGCAAACTCTGATTATTGTTCTCGACCATCTTTGAACACGATGTTGTATTTCGAGAATTCATGGTCGAGTTGATGTTTCTAGGTGTGGGTATTTTCGTGGTGGGCTGGCGATGGGAGTGAGGCGGTTTCTGGGTGATGGTTGACGACGGGAGTAGGCTAGCTGGTAGTAGGTTGTGGCTAGGGTGGTTTTCGTGGTTGGCTTGGAAGGAGGCTACGATTCTGGTGGCTTAGTCGGTGGTGGGGCTGCTGCTAGGGGAGGGGGAAAGGGAGTGGGTGGGTGGCTGGTGGTAGAGATGGTGGTTTGTGTTTTTTTTTTATTTAATTATAAACTAATTTTATAATTAAATAGTTAGAGAGTAATTAGAAGTAATTAGTGGTTAATCAGGTGAATTAGAGGTATCAGGTTGTATTCAACAAAAATTAGCCGTGTTTGGGTTTTCTTTTATAAAATAACTTTTAAAAGGTTTTTTTTCGCAAAACAGTGCATTTAAAAGGTTTTTTTTTACAAATTTGCCTATTAAAAATAATGAATATTAAAAAATAAATTAAAAAATTAAAATAAAAAAAAAAAAAAAAAAGGTAATAGTTGATCAGGTTCCTCATGCAATTAATTGCACATGCAAATTACTTGGACAATCATCTCTTTTGGTCTGGGCATGACAACACTACTTCGATTGTTCTATGTTACACTACTAAAAAAAATAAAAATAAAAATAAAAATAAAAAATAAAAAATTTATAACTTCCTATAATTGCAAGCTTGAGAAAGTAGACAAGAATATACTACGTATTAATCATTTATAGTGACAGAAACAAACTATGAACTTGCAATTTACATTTTATTCCGCCCATTCATGTTATAATTAATCAAAACAAAAACATCGTCTATTAAAACTACTTAGGTTTTAAAGAACCAAACTACCAGAAAAGTATACTTAGGGCCTGTTCTGATTTACTGAATTGAGTTGAACTGAAATGAATTGAACTGATTGGAGCTGAACTAAACTGATTGGAGCTGAACTGAATTGAACTAAACTAAAATGAGCTGAATAGAGCTTAAATGAATTGTGTATGAGAGAAGTAAATTAGGAACTGAACTGAACTAAAGTGAACTGATTGGAGCTGAACTGAACTGAACTATCGTGAGGGCAACTAGCTTAATATATACAAATTTCACAATCTTGGAATTACTAAATGCCACAATGAAAGTACTTATGTCCCGGTATTAAATGACCACTTTACCTTATCAATTTAATTTTTCCTTTCTTTGTCATCCTTCAACAAACCATGTTGCAGAATGGGAAGGAAGCTCATCTACCATACAACAAGGGAAATCGGGAAAACACAAACATTTACTGGTGTTAGTATTATGCTACCGTATCATGGTATGATTACGTATTACAGACCACTATACCATTGTATAGGTGTCTATTATAGGAAATCATACCATGGTACATTTTAGGGGTGCTCATAACCGGGTACCCGGGATTTCGAGTACCCGGAAGTGCGGGTAGTGATTTAGGCGGCCCATTACCCGACCCGGTAAAAGCGGGTACCCAATAAGCGGGTACCCGGTATTTAATATGTATGTTTTTTTAATTTTAAAAAAATAAATAAAAGCTGCTGTATACAGCTTTAAAAACCTGTTGTTTTATTTAAAAAAAATCCTTTCTTCATTAAAAACAAAAACAGATGTGTTTATTTTTTAAAAAGAAAAACCTACTGTTTTCATTATAAAAAAAACTGACGTGTTTATATACAAAAAAAACTGCTGTGATATTTAATAAAAAAAAATCTGCTGTAATAGTTTCCAATATGTACGTGTACTTCTGTTTTAGTACAAATACTCTCATAACTCAAACAAATTCAGATTCAAATAAAGTACAAAATGCAACCAAAATTCAAAGTTCAAAGTGTCCAGAGTGTACTAGAGCAGAGACTTTAGAGAGTTTACATCAAATTAAAAGAACAAAACAACCAAATAAATAACAACATCCAAACAATATCTCAATGCCACAAATCAAACTAAATGGGGGAGGGGATCATTTCAGTCACTTGTGACATTCAAGGCTTCCATTTGTTTGATTCGATTTTGCCCCCGTCAAGTCATCAGAAGACATTTTCTGATCAAAGAGAAAACAAGCAAACTCTCAATTAATCTCTCATTACTTAACCAGTTAACCCTAAAATTTAATTAGAAAAAATTAAATTAAATACAAACAAACCCAAAATCGAAGACAAACCTGACTGAGAGTGACAATGAGTCCATGATGGAGTGACAGTGGTCGTCTGGGAGTGAGGTGCGGTGGTTGCTTGGGAGTGAGGTGCGATGGTCGCCTGATCGAGAGTGAGGTTTAGTAGTACGTTTGAGATATTGAGGGTGAGCGAGAAGAGAGATGAGAGAGAAAAGAAAAGAGAAAAGAGAGGAGAGATATGATGCGTGCATCGGCTACTAAGCACCTAAGCCCATTAAGTGAGTAACATTAAGACCTTGTTTGGAAATTGGTTGTTGGCTGCTGGCTATTCAACTTGGCTTGTTTGACTAGCTGTTAGTATTGGTTGTTTGTAGTGGCAGTTTGACCATTTCTTGTATATAAATATGTTTGGTAAATCAGTTGTTATCTGTTGGCTACAACTATGCAAAATGACCTTAAAGGACATTATTATGTGTTCTTATTAATTTATTATTAGTATTATTATTAATTACTTAATACTAGTTACTACGAGTAATTTTTAATTATTAATTATAATTACAAAACACTAATTACTGATTATTAATTTTATATTACTAATTACTAATTGTTAATTACTAACTATTAATTATTAAGTAAAAATACTAACTATTAATTATTAATTACTTATTTTTTAATTACTGCTCGAAACTACTATTTATTAAGTACTAGGCACTATGTATTATTAATTACTGATTATTAATTATATATTACTAATTACTAATTATTGATTACTAAGTAGTAATTATTAAGTACTAATACTTAATAATTACTATTATAACTATTAATTATTAAGTACTAATAATAACTAATTATTAATTATTAACTACTAATTATTAATTATTAACTATTAATTATCACCTATTAATTACTAATTATTAAATATTAATTGCTAAATATTAATTATTAAGTATTAATTATTAACTCCTAATTATTAATTGTAATTAAATATTAATTAATAACTACTAATTAATAATTATTGACTATTAATTATTAAAAATTAATTGCTAATTACTAATCACTAATCACTAATTATTAATTATTAATTAATAATTATTAATTAGTAATTAATAATTATTAATTGTTAATTGTTAATTATTAATTGTTAATTATTAATTATTACTTATTAATTATTAAATAATATTAATTTTTAATTATTAATTATTAAATAATATTAATTATTAATTATTAATCTAGGATTAAAAAAAAAAGTAATTTGTTTAATGAAAAGCCAAAACCAAAAATCTAGTAAGACTAGTTTTTTGTTTTTGGTGGAAAAGCCATTTACCAAACATATATTTTGGCTGTTTGACCAAAAGAAAAAGCCAAAAGCCAATGAAAAAGCCAACCAAAAGTCAATTACCAAACAAGGCCTAAAGCGCCTTGAATACTTCCAATCTTCCAGCCAAGAAAAAAGGAAAAAAAATAAAAAAAATTCGGTTATTTAACGGGTACCCGTTACACTCAGAAGGCGACCCATTACCCGACCCGCAAATCTACTATTTTAGCGGGTCGGGTACCCAACCCGCAAAAAATGAAATTTTTTTTAAAAAACTCGTCGGGTATTTTGCGGGTCAACGGGTTCGGGTATTTTTTAACACCCCTAGTACATTTGCATATTACAATTGCTTATTATAGGCAGCCGACCACTTTTGAATTCGAAAAAAAAAAAAAAAAACAGTTCAATGAATACCAAACTCGTCTGCGTCGAGAGTATATTGTCCCCACTAAGTGTCTATGATATGTATGCGGACCACGTTGGCTCATTTAATTTAGGTGGACGAAAAGTTCAATGTTGGTGGTCGACCGTCATGATATGGGTGGTGCGACTAGCCAAGTAGTTGTGGTGGAGCTGGTGCTCAAGGTGGAGATGTGGTGGTGTGTGTGGTGAATTGGTGATGCCTTGAATGTTCAAGACTTGTAGATGGATAGTGGTGTGAGATCAAGTTATGGCAATTATGTCATTGTAAGTAACGCTGGAGGCATTATCGTCGATTAATATTGCAGTACGAGTAACTTCATGAGCCAATCTAATTTAAAAAAAAAAAAATTAAATTGAAAACAAACTAGTTTTGAATTAAAAAAAAAATTGAAAAATTATCCTAGCCATGTCAAGTTCACGACCACCACCTTGAAGTTTGGAGAATAGAATGCTTCTAACTTTATGGGTTATAAATTCGGAGGCATGGGTAACTTTTAAGGCTTGAAGATCTAGCGGTGGTGGTTTTCGGTGAGAGTCGTGGTGGTGTATGTAGGCGGTTTTCATTGAGAGTGGTTGGGGTATTGGTTGCTCTCGGTGTAAGTGTTGATGGTTTTGATGAAAGTGGTTGAGGTTTTGCTGGCATTCGGTAGGGGTGGTGATGGTTTTGCTGGTTTTTTAAGGGAGTAGTGAGTAAGTTGGTGGTTCGTCAATGGTGTTGGTGGGGTTTTTGGTGGTTTCGTAGGGAGTTTATAGGGTTTTGGCCTTTGCGTGATTTCAATGGCACTGGAACGGTGGGGAACATGGTGGTTTCGGTGGCACAAATGGTGCTGATGGAAGTGGGTTGGATATATATGTAGGGAGGTCGAGCTTTGAAAATTGGGAAAGTAAGAAGTTAAGGAGAAAAAAACATAAAGTTAATAAAATTAATGTGGGTAATTGTAGATACCTAAAAATGTCTCCCCAAAATTAAACCCGATGATGAGCAACTTTTCACCGCAGTATTTAGTCGGGTTGAGTATTTAATCTTTGGAGTGCTTAAAATCCTCACTTGATCCAATACATTTTCACAAATTTATCACCCCAAGTCAACATGAGCGCACTAGTAGATATTGTACTCTCTGGACCTAACCCACATGGATTTGCTTTGGTGCAGGACAAGAAGTCCTACCTGTCAACCACCAAGGATAGCTTCGTTGTCCTTAACTTTCGATGTGGGAGCGCCATAAGTACCTTATAAACAAATCTAGAGATTTATTTTAATGTTTTTCTAAACTTCATTTCTAGCCCAAACCACTATCAATCCATTTCCTTGAGCCCAATTGATAAAATCACAAAATCCTAAACTTAAAATCAGTCCGCAATGATAGAAACGGCATATAATTATCGAGTGTTTTGTCAAAATAAGAAATGTTTTAAGTAAAAAAGTATTTTTCAAAGCTGGTAGGAACGTGCCACAGCACGTGTACCATGTCTGTGGCACGATACAAGGTACCGCACCACGAGACAAGTGTTGTGACACGGAACCAATATTCTCCCAAATCCTTTTCTTAATGTGTTTTCTTCTTTTGAAATGATAAAATTTAGTACCGCGTCACGGTACGCTGAGTACCGTGACACAGTACTTGTGCCATGTCACGGCACCTTTTCTCTTCAGCGTCGCCTCATTCTAGGGTTCCGGACTGCATCCCTCACATTTGTTCAATAAATACGAAGCTCATTTCATGAGTTTTGGGGGGCAACAACCAGAATTCTCTCTTCTTCCCCACAATCATTATACTTTCATCATACTTCCCTTAAGCACTTCAAAGAGTCTGTAATTTACCCGAAATTCAATACTTAATTCTAGGCATGAAAGATAGAATTGTTTAAGGGTTTGGACCAAATCAACTCTACTTTCATTTAATTTAATTTAAATTAAGTTACTAACGTGTTTATTATTTTATAGTCGTAAACAAAAGCAATCAAGGTGAGAATCATGCTTTTCTTTATTCCTATTATGGTTCTAACAATTTTTATTAGTTCTTCATGTATTAAGTGTTGTGTATAATAGTTAAATTGCTTCCAATATTATTGTTTGTATTATTGATCACCTTTTGCATGTTTAAAGGGAATATGTAATTGAAAGTCACGCTTAACAAGATAATTTAGACGACCGGTTTAAGTTCCTTTTTAATCTTGTTGTTTAATCAAGTGATCACTAATATTTAAAATAATGTATGGTTTAATATTCAACTGATAGCTTGATCTTGTTTGGAGCAAATTGAATCTTTGTTTGTATGTCTTTTTGAAATCACATGAAATACTTTTCACTATAAGAATCGAGTAGAGGTCAATAAGGTTGAAGTTGACTTCTATGACTCACTTCGTACCATCATCCTCGATCCTCCTTCCTTTCGTGGTTCCAGACCATATGGAATCAGTAATCTTTGGATTATGAAAGGGGGTGTAACATTTACGGGTCAATCATTGTTGCCTTTCGCTGTCTGTAATCGTGAATGCCATAAATGATCTGTGAACGTTTACAAGTTCCTTAAAAACTTGTTGGCGGCTCCCTACTTTGTTTGTCCTTTATCGTATAATGTCAAATTCCACTTCCTATGATTGCCAAGCACATTCACACATGCTACAAAATGACGCCTACAGTAATTAAATAAATTCAAGATTTAATTGAGTAATAAAATAATAGTATTAGATTGGTTAAGTAAGGGTATATATGGTTAATACCATATATGTAGGAATTGAATAAAAAAATTCTAAGTCCCTAAATAAGGGTATATATGGTTAATTACCATATATATAGTAGGAATTGAATTAAAAAATCCAAAGTCCCCAAACTTTGGTCCAATAACCAGCATTAGTCTCTAAAATTTGGCCATGTCAATAATATAATATATAATGAGGTCCCCAAACTTTGCTGAGTTATTGCACTAGCCACCACAAATAATTACTCATTGGTGGTTGCGAGACCAAAATCAAACTTTTGAAAGTTGAGAGACAAAGTCAATTTTTTTCCAAAGTTTAGGAACCGTATTTGATCTTTACTCGTAATTTCATTATGACAAATAGCATTTCAGATCATAGATAGTATTTTGTCAAGTACTTCGTTTATAATGCTAAATTTGCGAGTAAAGACCGAATACAGTTCCTAAACTATCGTATTTCTGCACTTTTGATCCCTTAACTATTAGGTGTGCACTTTTAGTCACTCAACCACCCAAATTGGTGTTTCTAACCAAGGAACTAAGCTTAGTCAACAATAGTTTAGGGACCTTAATTTAATATGTATTATTTTATATTCCTAAAAATAGTTTAGTGACTTTGTTAGAATTAATTAATTAAGTTAAGGGGATAGTATAGGGTGAATTAGAAATTAATAATTGCTTTATTATTTTTACTTTTTATAAAGAGAGATATTATAACATCTTTTCTGACACTACTAGGAAACAGATGATTTCCAATGGAAAAAATACGTCGATAATTCTAAGTTTTTCATTCCATCGAAAATTGGTTGTCGGAAAAGTATTCAGTGGAAAAATGACATTTTTCACGGATAAAATTTCTTCCAGCATATAATTCCGTCTGATCAATGCTACTAAATTTATTTTATAAATTAAATTTTGATAAATTAATATGGTGATAGCTTTTTTTTTCAATGTTGTTTATTTGAGCATATCTTATAAAAATCATCTTTCTAATACACTACAAGAATGAAACTCATTTCTGACTGATTTATTCTGTTTTAAATACCGAAAAATATGTCAAAAAACATTTTCGATGGAATTCTATCGAAAAATGTGTGTCGAAAAGTTAATTATCCAAAAAATGGCATTTTCTGATGGAATTCCGTCGAAAATGAGTTTCCGATGAAATTTCTGTCAGAATAAAATCCATTAGATAAAATTTCTTCGGACGAAAATTTCGTCAAAAAATGCTAGAAAAAACGTGCACAAAAGTAAAGCATTGAGGTTTTAAAGTGTTGTAGTGGAAGGTTGGGAAAAAAACTGTTAAATTATTATAAAGATTTGCTTGTTATTTGGTTCTAATGTTATAAAGAGGTAAGTTTAATTTTCAATCACTTTATTTGTCAATTCACCCTACCCCTTTATTTAATTCCTTCACCCTATAATATCCCCTTTATTTAATTAATTCTGACAAAGTCCTAAACTATTTTTATGAAAGAAAATGAAAATAAAAAAAATAAATAAATAAATTACACATATTAATATAATTGTTACGTTGCAAGTGTGAGTTGTTGTCCCACATGGAAAAATTAAATAAAAGAACCACTAGTTTATAATCTAAGTGAGCTACTCCTTTTATTGTCATATGGTTTTGAAATGGAACCTCACTTGGGATGATGTGTGGGCTTCTCTCTCCTCCTTGTCTCTCCCCCGATTCCTAACTCTGGTATCAGAGCTGATGGTTCGGCTACGCCTCTCGCACCCGTTTCTTAGACGTTGTTGTGTTGGGTTGTGAGACCAAGACCTGTTTATTGGCGATCTCCTTAGAGGTTCTTGTCTACACCCAGTTTCCTCCATACAAGCTTCTCACTGGGAGTGCTCTAAGGGTTGAGGGAGAGATTGTTAAGTTGCAAGTGTAAGTGATTGTCCCACATGGAAAAATTAAATAAAAGAACCGCTAGTTTATAACCTAAGTGAGCTACTCCTTTTATTGTCATATATTTTTAGAATGGAACCTCACTTGGGCTTATGTGTATGCTTTTCTCTCCTCCTTGTCTCTCCCCCGATTCTTTGTATTATTTTCTCGTTCTTTCTCCATTATAGTGAAAAAACTCTCAATTCCCCCACCCGTGGATGTAGGTATAATTTGTTCTTAACTATTGCTAACTAGGCTTAGTTCCTAAACTATTTGGGCAGAAACACCGCTTTGGGTAGTTAAGGGACTAAATGTGCACACCAAAAATGTTCAAATACGATACTTTAAGGACCGTATTCCTTAATTTACTAACTACAAATGAAAACATAAAAAGTCATAAAATATGCCAAAAACATATTTTTAAAAAATTTTGACACATGGACAATGGATACAAATACAATACAACTATACAAGTCATCTATCTAATCTAGTCTAGAAATTACAACACGTAACGCAACTATCCAATATCCAAATTCTATGAATTGTCTTGTTAAAAATTAAAAAAAAATTAAAAATTAAAAAATCCTATGAAGTGTACAACATTAGTATAACAAAATTAATTACAAAATTAATTGAGATGCATAAGTTATTATTAACATCAAAATTTCCAAACACCATGATCTCTTCTTCTATCACCAGAGTCCACAATCTCTCCTCCCCTGCTACTGCAGTTCGTACTTCAAAGTTTCTTCCTCAATCCGATTCCAAAAACTCTATTTTTTTAAAACCAAATCTTCCTTCACATCAACCCATGTTGACTAATAAACGAAATTTCTCTGTAAATAATGATTCTTCATCAAATTCACAAAATGGGTCTCATGTTTCTCCTTCTTTTCAGGTAATTTTTTTCTAATATTTGAAATATTGAACTGGGTTTATTTTATTTCATTTTTTTAATTCACTTATTTTTAAATTGATTCTAACGATTTGGGAAAAATCTGTCATTTTGATGTGGGGTTTTCTTGTATTTATATGATAATATTTGAGAAACTGTTGGGCATGATTTTTAAGCTTTTACAGATTGATGTAACCTATGAAGATGATTTTTTTTTTTTTTTTTTTTTTTTTTAGAGTTGAATGGAAAAATTTCTAGGATTTAATTTAAATGTTATTAGTAAAGATTGATTTCAAGATTGTCATAGAAGGTCCATCAAATTAATCTCCTCTATTCACATGCAAAAAATCAAGATGATGGTATGTTCTTTAAAAATCTGTAATACTTGTACAAATATATGTTATTAAAATTAAAAATACTTCTTATGTATAATCAAATATATAATCATGATGATCGGATATTCAATCAGTTCGACTGGATTGATTAAATATATAAATGCCACTTGATTTGTGACTGTTGTGATTTGTGAGTTTTGTAAATCAAAGATATCAACCAGTAATTTCTCTTGTTAGTGGGGGGTTTTAGCTACTACTGTTAGTATTTTATAGTGTTGATGATTTTTATTAATCTTCATTTTTTTTCCTATGATTAATGAAATTTACAAACAAGATATAGATTAATAGTCGCTGAATAACACTTAAAATCATCTTAGTAGTCCTGATATTAATTTTTGCTTGGAAATATAACTTTGGTATATTGGGTGTTTGTATGTGTAAAGGGATCAGAATCATTTTTCAGAAATGTGCTGCAAAGTATGGAGACTGTCTATTTGAACAGGAATCCAACGGCAAAACGGGTCTTGGAGCTTGTTCATTCAGCTGGAAATGATCGGATTTGTTATGATCATTTTGCTTTTCGTACTTTTGGGGTATGCCATTTTCACCTCTTCAATTGTAGCAATAGGGAAAGGCTTGTTAATCTCAGAGATTAACCTGGGCTCCCTCTTATTCTTCATACTTGTAATTTATATGTTATAAAACTACTTAGTAACATGTAACATTGCATATTGGGTTGATAACATATGACTAGCAAAATGAGAATCCAAATTTGTGCAAGGACCTCATTTTGATACCAATCTTGCAGGTGGATGGTCATGGTATCGATTCAATGGCTAAGGTCTTTCTTGATT
Source organism: Chenopodium album (assembly GCF_948465745.1). NCBI lineage: Eukaryota > Viridiplantae > Streptophyta > Magnoliopsida > Caryophyllales > Amaranthaceae > Chenopodium > Chenopodium album. The sequence continues at coordinate 50,367,909 of NC_137843.1, forward strand.
TTGGGTACATCCAAAAGGATGAGCTGAGATTTCCTGGAAAGAAGTTGAAAGCTTATTGGTTCTCCCCTGCCACAGTTTCCTATGAGGGAGGCAGTGGTGTCAATGGACCTTTGCCTAGGGTGTTTATTTCCGAACTTCTTGTAGACCAGATGAGTTCTGAAGCTCAGGTACACTCTCCATTTGGTGTGTGTCTAGCACAATTTCAAGCTAAACTATAGCTTTGCTTGATGTGGGATAACTGTGAATTCTCACCATGGAAATTTAGCTCCGAAGTGTTATAAGCTATTAACAGAATGTGGTCAATACACTGATTTTTCTTTATCCGTGTTTTGGACACAATTGTAAGTGTGAGGCTCTTATTTAAAATGAAGAACATAATCTGTATGGTATATGAAAGAGTTTGTTTCTGTATAGAAGATAGAGTAGAAGTATCACAAGTATACCTTGTCCAGCAGTTATATATTTCCCTTAGCAGAAGATATCCTTGTTGAGACTTTTATTTTAACGTTTGCTATTTGCAATTACAGGAAATAATCAGAAAGTATACTGGGATTTCAGGAAGTGGAAGTAAATATGCAGCTCTTGCCAGTGCACACGGGTCATTGACCTGGGACAAACCCTTGCATTCCGAATTTCAACAATTAGCTAGGTAAAATGTCTTCTGACTTTCTGAGTCCATCTTCTTGATTGGAACTGAATTGATCTACAAGTGGAGTTTATCCTAAGACCATCCCTGCGTATCACTGCTGAGTGTCAAGTTTCCAACTGCTATATAACCCTTTTAGAAAATCCATATTGTCTTCAAGTAGTATGTGTCTGGAAGCACATTCTGTGACTTGTATTCTCTCTGAAATTCATGTGCTGTAATTTTAAAATTGCAGAGAAAGCGAATATGCTGCATGGACACTAGTTAATGGATATGCCTTGAATCATGTCACTATTTCCACTCACCAACTGAAGTCAAATTTGAATAACATCAATCGCTTGAATCAGTTCATTGAAGAGAATGGATTCAAGCTGAATTCTGAAGGAGGGACTTTAAAAGGTTTTTTTTTTTTTTCTTAATTTACTCAAAACTCCGGTACATTCACATGTTATACGAATTTTTATTTATACATCTCAAATCAGGTCCCTGCTTTACAAACCCCTTCCCCCCCCCCCCCCCCCATCTCCCCGTGTTAATAAAGAATGAGAATAAAATGCATTGTTTGGTTTGGAGCTTGTGATTGCATAGTATCAGCAATCTATTTGGTTTATCATAATTTATGTTAAGATTGTTGGTCATTTGGTCGAAATCTAACTTAGTAGAGCACTGGAGAAATTTTGAAGTGTCATTTATGTTCCTTTGTGCGTACTAGATATATTATAGCCTCAAATCGCAGCATATGCTGTACTCAAAGAGGCAGTATAAGTTAAAGGCTATCTCTATCAGAGAGGACATTCTCCATTTGTTGAATTTTGCAACTTTGTCCTGCAAAAGGTTGATTTCAGGTACTACACACAACACAGGGAGCTGATATTATTATACACCTATGTTCATGAATAGTGGGACATTCAAAGGAAGACAATCTAAGTTGAAGATGTAAACCTTTATGAAGCAAATATACAGTATTTAAGATGGTGTTCCCTAAATATGACCCCAACTCAAAATGTAGCTTATGTTTTATTAAGGGATTGATGTAGCAACAGTAACAAGGTGATGAACTTTGTCACTTTAGTGATGGGAGGGGATGGTGTCACTCTGACTGTTAGCAGTGTCCATTTTTCGTGTTTTAGTTAAGGTTAATTTTTTTTTTTTTTGAAAGCTGGTTTAGTTAAGGTTAATTGCAAAGATTCTTTTATGAATTTATTATATTTGATCACTACTTCAACAATGCAAATCTGAGAAATATCATTGTTCCTGCACCAGTTAGTCCTGATGGTTTCCTGCTGCAAAGTTCAACAGTAGCTGATTCAGTACCTTTCGAATTCTCCGATGGTACGAAAGAATCAGTTCCTTGTTCATACATAGAGTTTGCTGAAAGGCTTGTGCTTCCTCAGTACAAAAATTTACCTGATGAAGAGGTATTGACAGCCCCTCTTTTATGTTTCAAAACATATGGAGTTTATCCACTAATATAGTGTATATTCATAGTGATGCAGGATTGAATAGCTTTGCCTAACTTTTGAATGAATTATTGTAGGTCAAGGAGTTCCATCGACGTGATGGGTTTGAAGTTGGTAATGCTGATAAGATATTTGAGAGCACATCCGTGGAGCAACTGACTCGAAAGGCTGTTTAGAAATGTGACTTTGATAACATATACTTTCATACTTTGTATGTACATAGGGCCGATAGGGGGGGTGATATTTGAATAATGTCATGATATAAGGCATTTCTAATCCAATTACTAAAACCAAATAAGAGCTCTTTTGAACATTTTGAAACTTTCAATACTATCACGGGCGTTGAAAGCTCCAAACTCAGAATGGCAGTTATTACAAGACAGCAAATATATTAAGGAGCTTTACCATGAGTACTTTTGTGACTAATAATTATGATAAAGTATAGTTATGTACTTGTGTTGAGACTTATTAGAAATCTAAAATTGTCTCCATATATATTTTCACAATATCGAATTTTCATAATATTTACTTATTGGTAAATAAAATAAACGTATCAACTTAAAAAGAATGGAGAAAGTATAAAAAATCTACATTTTAAACTATGACCAATTGAGGTAAACCATAAGTATTGTCAAAATGCAAAGTATTAATTACTAATCAATCAAACTCAAATGCTAATTACTGATTTTATTGATATTTAATTATTAAATAATGATTAATAGCTACTACCTTCGTCCCTCTATGTTTGGTATTTTTATGCGATATATTAGGAAAATGAAGATAGTGAAAACTGTAAAGCAATTCAAATCTGGTATGTAGAACATCAGTAGAAATGAAAAAGATGGTGTTACCAAGGAGGGTGAACGAAGAGAAGAAAAAGGAAAGGACTGATAAGAAGTTGCTTGTCATTTTTTTTTTTTTTTTTGAGGCAAAGAAGTTGCTTGTCATATAAAGCCAAAGCGTTTCATTTAAATTAAAACTACACAACCTCAAAAAGTTATTTCTGCTTTTCTGTTGTAGTTTCAAAAAAACGGAAGTTTTTTTCACCGCAGTAGCTTGGAAACCATCAAAACCACAATATTCCCGAACAGACCCTAAATTAAACATTTCATCATATTAGAAACAAAGCACATCTATATTTCAGCAATGATAATAGTAAGCAAACTGGTTTAAAACCCCGGATCAACCCACAGAACAGGATTCTGAGGCTCTGAGCCCACAACACAAGTTTGACCTAATTCATTGATTCATTGTTTCTACATCAAAGCATGATCTATACAGCAATTTCAGGGATCTTTGAAGATGGAAAAGCATATAACAAAATGGAGATAATCGAGGCAACAATTGGAGAAACTTCATTTTTCATATTTTCAAGCTTGACTAACGTAACATTATGAGGTTTGACATGAAATTTCTGGCCCACAAAGCTTCACCTCTTCTTACATTTAACTCCTTTACAGAGCCTGACTGAAAGATATTAGTTTGCACAATTCATACATTGTCTTCTGTAGCCTCTTTTTCTGTTCTTTTTTTTTTTTTTTTTTTTTTTTTTTTGGTGATTTTTTTCCTCCCTATCCTGTTTCATCTTTGATCAAGGAGCAAAGAACCTTGATATCAGGATCACATACTTAATTAGCTGATGACTTCATGAAAACGATCAGAAGCTGGGGAGAAAAGAATGATGAACTGCTTGCAGAGCAAGAAGAGGACCGACTGAACTGAGGTTAGGATTTCCCACTTGGTTTAGGTGATGGATGGTATTGATGATGATGATATGGTGAAGCGTGTGAACCATGTGGGATTGAGAGGCTCCTTAGACCTGGTTGCTGCCCATTCCTTTGGTGGGGACCTATAGGTTGACCATTACGAGCATTTGGGCTGGCCCTGACTCGATCTGCTTGCATGGTTTGGAAATAGTAGGACGAACTAGCCATATCTTTCAGGTTAGGTAAAGGCTTCAGGGCATCTACAACTTCACTCATTAAAGGGCGGACTTTTGGATCCCGGCTAAGGCAATGAGCAGCCAACTGCACAGCCTTTTGAGCACCTTTAATGGAAAAGTGACCTTCAAGCCGAGGGTCTATCAGACGATAAAATCTTCTTCGGTCTCCAAGATGTGGCCTTGCCCATTCAACAAGGTTATGCTCCCCATTGGGTCGGTTTTTGTCCATAGATCTCCTGCCAGTAATCATTTCCAGCAGCACTACTCCAAAGCTGTAAACATCGCTTCTTGAAGTCAGATGGCCTAGGACAGGAATAATAAAAATTAGATTAGGACACAGCAGAACATGCTCAATATTGAATCCAATGCCATCAACTACTTCAAGAATAATCTTCTGTTGACTAATTAAATTCCAATTGCTGTACAATCATCCGCACATTCATGTCAAACAGCATACGGCAACTTGAATAAGAAAAAACCTCTTGATGAAAAAGTGCAGCTAAGAGTAGTAGAAATAACTAAGGGAAAAGGAGAGGGGGCATTAGCCATATATCTGAAAAGAAAATGGTGCATACAGTTTTCCCTCTTGGAAGACTAGGAAGGTGAGGAAAACCACCAGGGAAATAAACAATTCCTCCCCTCTCCCCGGGCAAGAGAATAAAGTAACAAATGGAAGGCCAAAAAAGAAGAGTATAATAATACAAACCAATATCCCAAATTCTAATAAAAGCACAAGCTGATGTAAACTGAATATCCTACTACATGAGACTATTAACTTTTATCAATTATGAAAAATGATGATGTTCCACTCACAGCAGCAGAAGTGCCATGGAAAATTCATATGAAACTAGAAGCACCATATTAAAAAAAAAAAAAATGTGCGGGTTTAGGAAAAACGGAAACCCTAAAAGAATTGGAAAGAAGATGGTTGACTGATGACCTAAAATTACTGGGGGGGGAAGGATATTCAAGCTTTCGAGAGGCTTGGTTCTCTCTTAACTACCAATTTAAAAGCCAACGAAAACAGATATCGATATTCAACATCCTTTCTCTCTCCCTAATCCTCTTCTTGAATTCTTTTCACAAACTAGCTATCTTTTCCTTAAAGCCACTATTAACTGACTTCATGCTACTTCCTAATGTGCCCCTCCTTAGATAAAGCTTAGCATTTACAGCAGATGAGAGCAAGAAGGTTTGAAAGAGATGCAAATCCAACATGAACCAGTGCAACAATAAATATTTCATAATTAGACAATACAAAAATAGCATAATGCCATAAGAATCTTCATGGATGACAAAGTAACACCCAGCATTCAAATATTTACCTGTCATCACATACTCAGGGGCTGCATAACCATATGTCCCCATCACGCGGGTAGACACATGAGTTTTACCTTCCTCAGGACCATCTTTTGCAAGTCCAAAATCCGACAGCTTTGCATTGTATTCCTGATGCAGTAAGTTGGTAGTAGTTAGAGAAACATAGAAGCTTCCATGTAATAAATGCAAAACTGTTGAGTGTGATAACGTACCGCATCTAATAAAATATTTGAGGTCTTGAAATCACGATAAATCACAGGCTTTTCAGCTTCTTCATGGAGAAAGGCAAGACCCTTAGCTGCACCAAGAGCAATTTTCATCCTAATGGACCATGGGAGAGGTAAAGATCCTGAAAAAATATCACAAAGTCAGCAACATTGAAAAGGAGTGACACTGTGGAGAGAAGACAGGCTCCACAAAGAGAGGTGAGAACAAGCAACGTGAATTTAAAGAAACAGTTTATTATGTTACGAAGGTCAACTATAGTTACAGGAATTAGAATAATATTTTACTCTGCAAATCAAAACTTGTATTCTAGGTTAATACAATTGACCATCAGTAAAATATTTTAAAACTCGATCTAAAACATAGTTTAAACTTCTAAAGATAAGACTCAAACTGCAATGGCATCATACAAACTAAGATTATAAATGAGGAAAATGATGCAATCTATGATAACTCCTTTTTATTACACTCCTCAAGTGTATTGAACGTATAAATAGTAACTGAAGAAGACATAAAAGGCCAATACTGTAAATGGCATTTCAACATGAGAATTATCCTCTTAGTCTTGCATAAATACCATGAGAATTATCCTTTGCATAATAAATAACATGGCCGTATCATTAATCATTGGCATTACATCATCCATATCAACACATGACCCTATTGCCTGTAAAAATATTTGCAATTTCCTTATGTCTCTAATAATGTCTTACTCCATTCCAGCCCAAGCCATTCTTCAAATTTAAAATTGGCACCACTTTCACCAACATCTCTAATTTTTTAATTTTTTTTCTTTTATTCTCTTGGTTTTAGGCATCATAACTTTGATAAAGCCTATAGGAACTTCTAAATAAGTTACTTTTAACAAATCTCAGCTAAGGAACTTCAGCTTCAAATTTCAACAACATAAATGATTACATGAATCACGTGTAAATTGAATCACACCAATAACTACATTTCTCAAGGAGATGAGAGGAAGCACATCCATTATCATTGTGATAGATGATCATCAATATCCTAAAACCTTTTAGAGGTAAATGACACCTAATTAGAAACCTTTATAGCCTAAGGAAATCATAGAAAAAAAAAAAAAAAAAATTATTTGTTGTACTCAGATAGATAATTTCTTGACACCGCAGAAAGACAGTGCTGTACATGCTTCAATGTACCAAGTATAGTTACAAGTATAGGAAATTTCAAAATACAATGAAGAAAACTGGAAGCCTGGAACAAAAGAACAAAGAGGGATCCAGCCACAATATTAACAAAAAACTGAATGAATTGCAACTGTAAGGTGCACTTGCAGCTATCAGATAGCCTTGGAATAAATTTAGCCAAATAGCAACACAAAGACCAACTCTTACTGAGGAATCTGACTCTGCACATTGCCAATTAGAAAGATATGTTCGAGTCAAGATTTCTCAAAGAATTGTGAGCATTTCATGTGCTTCTTCCATATTCAGGTCAATGGTATAGGTGCCTTGTGTTCATGACTCCTATCAAGGAAATGATTTTTGTCAAATTGAATTCCAGATGAGTTTCTTTCCCAATATATTTTATGCTGATTAGTAAGATTAACAATAGAGGCACCAAAGTGATGTCAAATAACAATAACATCAACATGAAGGGCAAGGCTTTGTGAGATCATCAAAGCAGATAACTTGAAATCAAAACCACACGGGATGAATCGAGTTTTGGCAACAGCAGATTACACCAGTACCGCCTAGAAGTGCTAAACAGAAGCTATTACTAGTATGCCTTCATAAATAAACAGAAGCTGAACTAAGTCAACTAACCTAACATAATCTTCCCAATATAGATAGAACACCACACACTACTATCTTCACTTGCTTTAGAGTACTAGTTCAAAAGGCCACATAAGATTCATTACCTAAAATAATTCTCCAACAAATGATACTCCAATATGTAGGATAACAGGAGATACCAATATAATGATTACAGATCTACACAACTCCCAAGAACAACAGATGCTATATACCCATCCACACATTTATCTCCCTCACTTTAGAGTACAAAAGTTAAAAACCGCATAAGATGTTTTTTCCTAAAATTTTATCCAACAAAAGATATTTCAATATTGGAAAACAGAAATTACTTCGCACTAAATAAGACGATGATAACCCAAAATTCCGACTAAAACTAATTCCATTCCTACGACCTTAATTAATGATCTAGTTAGATCATTGTAGTTCAAGGAAAACCAGAATACATCAGCAAGTAGACTGTTCTAGTGATGTTCCCCACTGAATGATTTCCTATATTCCAAACATATCCTTCTGTCTTATTTACATCCCATAATAATGCCCAATGATCCATAGAAGAAACCCAAAATGACCTTAAGACTTCCTGAAAGTCCCATAATGACTTCATTAATGTACAATATTGAAAATTATGACAACAAAGCTGAAAGAATCCCTGTTCCTAGATTTGAATATGATCGAGAAAATCAAAATGACTAATTAAACTATCCACAACTCTTCCTTGTGATTTTTGAAGAAGAAAGCACTCGTCTGGTTTCCCATAAGGAATAATAAGTATATTATTACAGGAATAAGACGGCATAACCAGCCTAGGACAGGTAGAATCCATATCTACTATAGACCCATGATCATAATTAGTGATTCCTTCCATGGAAATTCAAGATTTCCCATACAAAATCAATGTATTGAGACTGAGACTGCAAGGTTAATAATGACCCTGGCCAATGGAAAGAAAAGTGAGTTTAATTGCTTCTTATTTTGATCCCTTGTAACCATTTCAATCGTAGACAAGACATGACAGGACAATTGGACCCCCTCCCCCCCCCCCCCCCCCTCTCTCTCTTCTCTCCATACCCAAAAAAGAAAGATTTTAGATATCTAAAGCTTGAACCACGCGAATAACAATCAATAAAAGTTATTGCATGCCACAGCTTAGAATGATTAAAAAAATGTTAAAAATAGAAAATAATGATGATCTCAATTGGAGTCAAAAGTGTAAGCCTGTAATGTCAACTGGAAGCCTTTTACTTGCTTTGTAAAGTCTCATCCAGCATAGATCATATGATAATTCGAGCACTCAAAATACAACATCCAAACAAATCAATAGGGAAGCCTTTAACCTGTCACAAAAGAAACTATTACTACTTGAGTACCTGGAAATCAATTGACCTTTCCCGACACCATAACACACTGCATGATCTATTGCATATTACCTAATCAACCAAATAATCAACGGCTCAATTCATGTAAAGGGTCCAAGAAAGACGATATGTAACATGAAAAAAAGATGCATGACTTATGCACCTTGTATTATAGATAGTCTATGAAAAACAGTAACATACTGAGAAGAGTATGCAAACTGACACCACAACTCTGATTGTGAGCCATCAGGTCTTTGACTAGCCAGACAAATCAAGTATGACCCTTGAAGCCTTGAGAGGCCACCCAGAGAATCAGTGATTAAGGCCTAAACTTAAGAAACACCAGCAATCCAAAATTCATCTATTATTGCAGAAACTAGTCTCATTCCAGATGACTCTTCCCTTGTCAACATCAACTAGAAAGAGAGAACAGAATGACAAGAATGCAGGAAATTTTATAATAGGTTGGCTCTCATTGCCAGTCCAATATAAGCAAAAATTCTTAGTTTCTTTTGTATGGAAAAAGAGGAGATGTTGTAGACAGCACCATAGTTAGACTTGAATGGGTTAGTGTCATCTACACAGGGCACTCATTATTGACATGAGGCTTATTCCAAGCAAGCTAATTATGGTTGGGTACTCATTATTTACATAGACTATAATATCTGTAGGCAATGGAGCAAGGAGGCAGACAATTCCTCCAGCCCAAGAAGTGGTGAGCCTAACTATACTATAAGATCAACAACAAAAAGAAAAATCCATAACAAGAGTATATATTAAGTTCCCCAGATCCCCACTACTATAAGAGGCCGTTTGGTATGGGGTCTTCAAGAAAGGGTAAGGGAATGAACTAGCTTGATTCCCTTGTTGTTTGTTAGGTCATTTTTTTCATTCCCTTTCTCCTCTTGTTTCCCCCATTTCCCTCTACCATGATTCCCCACTCCCTTATGGTATTTTCATTCCCTTTCCTAAGCCACCCATACAACACCACACAATAGTACCCACCAGCAACAACCACCACAACTGTCCAACTACCACTGCTAAAGTCACCATCACCACCACCCCTACCTTCATAACCACCTCTAGCACCACCACCCATAGCAAATCACCAAAACCATTTATCGAATACCACCTTCACCATCTCATGACCACCCCTATCAACCACCCAAAACCAACCACAACTTCTTCAAAACCACGCTCCACCCGCACGACACCACCCCCACCCACCCGTAAAAATCCACCACCATGAAAACCCAACCCCCTTCCACCGAAAAACAACCATTCAAAAGCCTATAATGCTAGAAAATTTATAAAAAAAAAAAAAAGGCTAAAATGAGAAATTATCTTTTATTATCTTCAATTATAGCTTTCAAAGGTTAAATTTGACTATGAAAACACTAGATCTAGATTTTCATATTCAAATTTGACCATTAAAACCTTGAATTTGAGTTTCAATGATGGTGATGAAACAATAAGAAGAGGAGAGAGAAGGGGCTGCCATGGTGGCAAGGAGAAGAGGGGCTGCCATGGTGGCAAGGAGAAGGGGGGCAGCGACAGCGTTGGGGAGGGGGCAAGAAATGGCGGCAATGGTGGGGCAACGGCTGGGAAGGGCGACATCGATGTATGAACGTGTGGTATAGTGGTGATGCAATGGTGATAGAGAGAAACTTGATCACCAAATATTACCCAAACAACAATTTACATCAAAGGATTTTCCTTTCCATTCTCTGTCTTACCCTTTCTTGATTCCATTCCGTTTACCCCATGTGAACCATACGGCCCCTAAGTAATATACTCATCATCAAATACAGGATACTTAATAACAGAAAAGTACTGAAACATGTGCACTCAGAAACTTAAAAAGAATTTATTGGCAGTCAACAAGTGAAAATAAAAATGAGACAGTTCATGCCTCTAAAAATTTTTAAATTTCACTCATCCTATGTCTATGCATCTTTCAGAGTAATAACTGTCTAATTTGCATATCAATTCAAAAATATATAGATCAAGAAGAATGTGAGAAATTGCATAAAAGTAGTTACATACTTCGAAAAAGATGATTCTCCAAGCTTCCTCGGGGCATGAATTCATAGACTAGAAGCCTTTGATCATCTTCAATACAATAGCCAATTAGTTTGACCAAATTTTGATGAATAAGATCACCCAAATAATTCACTTCAGCCTGCCAAATATAAAGGCACATACAAATATAAGGGATAATACAGCTCAAGATACATGTAAAGATATAAGGCAGAAATAATATTTTACAAAAAATAGTCAGCAAAACAAACCAGCCATTCTTTGTGACCCTGAAGTCCATCATGATTGAGTGTCTTTACTGCAACAGTAAGACCTGTACCAGGTTTCACTGGAGCAGTGCCATTTTCTTCAATCCATCCCTTAAACACACACCCAAAACCACCTTCACCAAGTAGACTTTCAGGTCTGAAGTTTCTAGTTGCTAATTTTAAGTCGTTAAATGCGAATTTACGAAGTCGGGAGGAAACTTTGAGTTCTTCTTCTAGCTTGGATGTTGAAGTGCTGCTTTCAGCATTACTTGTTGTTGTTGATGAGACAACTGCAGTAACCGGTTGATCTCTGCTTGCATCGATTGTTGATTTGCTTTCAGCTGACACACATTCAATACAAAATCTTTAATTTTTATTCTCAATGGGAAGATGAAAACTTAATTAATTAGATATTTAGATGAGGAGGGTATACAAACTGTCAGAAGACCTCAGACATCGAATACTTAGTGGTAAAATCAGTACACTGATCATGCTGTATGTCTACTAAGACTAAACCAAGGCAGAGTCCTGAAGCATAAGCCCACCCACCATTGACATCATAATCATGAAGTATTCTATCAGAAATTCAGAACTATGCCAAGAAAGAGGTCCAGAACCATGAGCCCATAATGACGCTAAAAAATACATAAAAGAACATCCTCCTAGAAATGAGCTGCCAATCTTATATCTCAGAAAATTAGAATCACTCCATCCCAGAAACAAGATATCTAGTCACAAAATGTGCCAACTGATTAAGTGAGGAAGTTTGACAGCTCTTGGTCAGTTGGTCATGCCTACTAGGAAAATCCACATAATCATAGCAGGCTCAAAGATAGAGAACAGTACTCTGGAGTCAACAAAAGTTTAGTCCAGACAATTTCAAGAAAGGATTAAAAAAAAAAGTAAAAAAAAAAAAAAAAAAAAAAGAATATACAATTAATCATTTATTATGAGGTCTCTTACTTATTCTTTCACTTCCAAGCTTCTTCACTAAAATATATGGCACTCTCTATGTTCAATAAAATAATGGGAAACCTGTGTCAAGTCAGTGGACAGAGACTAAAAGTCTAATTCCACAGCCAGGAGACTACAAATTTGCTTTCTAATGTAATTAAAATTAATTCTCTTGCATTTAAAGACCATTTGCCTATAATGCTAAGATATTAAAATCTGTATTCATGCGTTTACAAAAAAATGACAGGCACCTGCAGTGGCCTTCTACAAAAAAAATGTGGATGTGAATAATTAGAACCCTTAAGTTATAGGATAAAAATCCTAACAAGGTTAAAAGCAATAAGGACAAAATAACAACCAGCCATGTACAAGAAAGAGATTGCCAAACAAGTTCAAAGTGCTCAGTGACTATTAATTGCAGCATTACATCATATAACTTGCTATTCTGCTAATGATGGAGAGGGTAAAAAACTTCTTGGCAACGTAACGCGAACAAGAATCACATTTTTCTCTATCATGTAGAAGATGGAGGCAAGTAATGTCCAGCAGCTGGAAGAGAGAATTTGAACGATGACCAACACGAGTACTTGCTATGTTTAAGGATCTCAATCAACAATTTGAAATCAGCTGACTTTACAATTCCACGTACAGGGGTCAAGACAGGATGCATATGCACAGCGCCACAGCCTCACCACGAATTTTGCAGTTCAATGTTTCTTGGGTATTGGATAGCAAATTCTCTGACCATATGAACTAACAAGCCATAGAAATACTACACCAAGTTTCTTGGAAGACAAGACACTTCAGAAAATAAACCTCCATTCACTATTCTTCAACAAATTTTTTAATATAATAAAAGACATTGAAATAATAAATTTCCTTTTTCATGAAAAAATCAACTTCATAAGACGCATACTCACAGAGTCACAGCCTTCACAAATTCACAATACAGATGAATCCTTTACTACTTAATGAATGGGTCAAGTCCCCTACTCATTGGATCTTGAAACAAATCAGAGATTTTAATCAGTTTCTTCCTACTAATCATCAATACTACGACGACCTTCGCAGAACATGCTACTTGCATCAATGGAAGTGCACTTTATAAACAAGGTACAATACTTTTTAAACAGATGCTACACGAGCTTTAGACACACGCCTATGATGTCAATGTGAGTTCCACAAGTTGATAGCACATAACAATTTCTACAAAAACATTGCTCATGGGTATAATCCACTAATTTCATAGGCAGAATTCAACTTTCAAGACTCTTAAGACACTATACACAATATACATGAGATAAATAAAGAAATAAAACTAATCGACAGCTTACACCCATAATATACTACATTTTAAAGCTTTCATAAGCAAGGTATCAACCCAAGCTCAACCTAGAAGCAAGCAACAATTGACTGAAAATAAACTCGAAAAAGCCCAAGGAATTAATTGACTATATTTCTAGACAAGATAGCCTTTCAAGCTAATTTCAAAATTGAACAAAGCTTAATGCTTGCCCTACCACTAAAAACACATATGAACCTGCAACAAATTAATGAACAACCTAGAAACATGATAAAAACAAAGCTATAGTGACAACTTAAATTACAAAATACTTCAAAAATAGGAACAAACAAACAAACAACATAAAGTATCATATAAATAAAAAATATATTTACAAATTTGGCAAAAATTGGGAAGTTACCATAGTTAGTACTTGTTCCACTGACAGAAGAATCAACTTTGGATCTTGAAGTAATGCAGCTTCCTATGAATCTGAGCTTAATCCAACAACCAGTATCTTCACCAGAATCATCTTCATCTTTCTTCTTTTTTCCCCCTTTTGATTTTTCGACATCCCAAGTTTCCACTTTAGCTACATCACTACCAAATCCCATGTCACCCTATGAATTACAAACCCTTAAATTTTCAAATTCATCAAAATCCCTAAAACCCCTTTTCCACCCAAAAGACTCAAATTACAAAATACCCAATAATTTTAGCCCCAAATAATTCTTACCCTACTGATTTATAACTCAAAAACCCAAAATCTGATGAAATAACACAACCCCACATGAAATTTTACCAGAAAAATTGGATTGAAGAGCTGAAAAAAGAAACAGAAATGATTCAGATCAGAAGATAAGCCCTTAAAATTGAAAAAAAAAATTGTGGGGTTTTTAGAGCTATACTCTTACTCTCACTTGAAAGGACAACACCCAGAAAAATGGCTGTACAGCAAATCTCAGAAATTGTGAGAGTTCATAGGAAAAAGGGGTGACTAATTCAAACAAAACCCCAGAAATAAATAATTAAAAATAAAAAAAATGCGCAAAGAAAGAAAAAAACATACTCTGAATTATCAGTTGTTTCTCTCTCTCATTTCTCTCTCTACCAATCCTTTTCTCTCTCTTCTTTTTTAATGGTATCGAAGACTACAAAAGCAAAATCAAGTTGCCCGAAGAATACGGGCAGCCGGAGGTTAGGCTGCCCGTTAGACATCTACCCGACTACCCGTACTACTGTGTCACTGTGTTCACAACAATCACATTGAGAGGGCTTTGCATTTTCGTGATTTTATACGCAATTCCACTTTTTTTTTAATTAATGAAGCAACTAAAATATTTACTACTTAAAGATTGTGAATAATGATGGCCATAATAATATTCTTAACATATTGTGAATGTTTCGGATTTTTTATAGCCAAATCATTTGTAAAATTATGATACTCATATAATACTTTACCTTTCTAAACGTCATAATTATGACATATTTTACTAATCCTTTCGTTCCTTATTATTTGTAATATTTGACTCAAAAAAGTTCTCACAAATAGTGGGTCGATGTAGACCCTGTCAAAAGCTGACCCGACCCGAAATACTGACCCGAATCCGATTATTAACCGACTCATCTGAACCCGAAAAAATGGTGACCCGAACCTGACCTGAAACCAACCCGAGACCTGAGTTGACCCGAGTATTTGAGACTCGAATCCAACATGAACCGACCTAGAGATGACCTGACCCAAATGTAACCCGTAAATTATTGACCTGAACCGAACCCGACCTGAAACAAAATTGACCCAAACCCGTTTTAACCAGTCAAAATCCGAATTTAACCAGACCTGAATTCAACCCGATCCGAATTTAACCCGACCTGTTACTAACCCGACTTGAAATTCAACCTGACCTATTACAAACCCGACCCGAAATCAACGCGATTTGTTATTGACTCGACCCAAATTCAACCCGACTTGTTATTGACCCGACCCGAATTTTACCCGACCTATTACTTACCCGACCCAAAATTCAACCCGATAATGACCCGACATGATTATAACCCGCAAATTATTGACTTGCCGACTTGAACCCGAGAATGACCCGACTTGGAAATGACTCGACCCGATTATAACCAACAAATTATTGAGTGCTGACTTGAACCCGAGAATGACCCGACTTGGAAATGACCCGACCTGATTATAACCCGCAACCCGAGAATGACCCGACTTGGAAATGACCCTACCTGATTATAACCCGCAAATTATTGACTTGAACCGAACCCGACATGAACCCGAGAATGACCCAACTTAGAAATGACCCGACTTGATTATAACCCGCAAATTATTGACTTGAACCGAACCCGAGAATAACCCGACCTGATTATAACCCCCAAATAATTGACTTGAACCGAACCCGACTCAAACCCGAGAACGACCCTAACTCGTAAAAACCCGAATTTAACTCGACCTATTATTCACCCGACCCAAATGTAACCCAACCTTTAATTAACCCGACCCAAACCCGATAAGATGTATGACCCGACGTGACCCGACTCAAGCATGACCCAACCCGAACCCGACCCGCATAGGTTACGACATTAACCCGTATTGACCCGACCCACACTAACCCGACTCGTTTACCCGAATAGACAGCTCTAGGTCAATCGTTGACAGGCTAAAGTCGTAGTCATTCAATCAAAAATAATACCTGAATCCACTAACTATGCAGATAGGGAAGAAGGGTCGAACCACAGGGAAACGAGTTAATTTATTCCTAATTAATCAATATAATCTAAATTATCAAGTAACCAATTTGTTATTATAAAAGGGAATTAAACTACTAAGAGTATAAGTGGGAAGGAATAAAAGTAGGAGGAAAATCAATGAAATAAAAGCCTAGGGCATAGGTTCACCAATAAATAATATTTCAGGGTAAAACATAACAATCAATCATCAATGCATCAATTAATCAGATCATAAAGGGCTTTCGCTACGTATTACAATCACAGAGTTACTTTACCGGTATTAAATCTCATCTCTCGAATCTCGACCTAACCATATATAAATTAGTCCGCCTATTGAAACTAAGCCTAAACATCAATTCTCATCTCTCGAATCTCGAATCAATATTGCTAAACTCATACGAATTAAATCTGGCCAAATCTAACCGCATAGCATTAAATCAATCATTAGGAAATTAATCAAGAATTGACAATTAACAATAATAAATTACCCCTTCATATTATTTATGGATCCCCACAACCCTAGAAAGAAAACTACTCACACATAATTAAATATAAACTAAACAAAGCAATTAAACAAGTCATGATGAAAGAGAGAGAATAAATAACTAAGATTAAAGGAGAAGAAATCGTTACCAAAGTTGAAGGAAACAAGAGATGGAATTAAACAAAGAGTTGTAAAGAGAGAAAATAATACTAGAGTTTTAGAGGAGAGAGAGAGAAAAGTTAGAGAGAGAAAGAGAGAGAGAGTCAGGGAAGGGAGAAAAGAATCCTAAACTCGCTTAACAAAAGCGTATATAAAACTAAGCTCGAAAACCCTAAATTAAAACAACTTAAACGACGCTTAAACTTTTCCTCAAAAACACGCGCCCGATCAGGCGAGGCACCGCCCGATCGAGCCCGCCTTTTTCTTCGCCCACTCGTTCTGGGCATCCGCTCGATCGGGCCCGGCTATATGCTGGACTTGGATTGGGCTTCATTCTTGGCCCAATTCGAATCTCCACTTCGGGTATTGAATACTCGGTGTCCAATGCAAGCAGTCGTGCCTTCCAATGCTCGTAGTTGTACTGCAATAATCCTGGGAAAAAGCTTCAAAGATGCAATTTCGTACAAAACTCAACCAAAACTACGAAAACACTAGAAAACACCAATTAGTAATAAAATTGGCTCTAAAGAGCCAAAAGCACTACTAATTATGACCAAGGGACGGGGGTAAAACACTATACAAAATAGACATATCAATCGTGCAAATAAAAGGAGACTAAGGGAGTATAATATTAGTTAGGGCCTATTTTGATTGATTGAACTAAGCTGAAATGAACTTATTGGAGCTGAATTGAACTGAACTGAATTGAACTAAACTAAACTAAACTAAATTGAATTGAACTAAACTGAATATTTTATGAGAGAAGGAAATTAAGATAAGAACTGAACTGAACTTATTGGAGCTGAATTGAACTGAACTGAACTGAAAATAAGCTGAAGAGAAAATGCCCTTAGTAGTATAATATACGCAGTATATAAGTCAATGAGGGAGGCTGTGGTGTCCCCCCAAATGTCCTTAACCCTTCCTCTTTCAAATATATATTGTAACTAGGTTAGATCATGTGTCATGTACGGAACTTTTTTAATATATTTTTTAATTATGCCCCGTTCACTTTACTTTATTTTTGCTAAACTGAAATTAATTTTATTGAACTAAAATTATTTTTACTGAACTGAAATTATTTTTACTGATTTTTAGTTATATTTCTTCTTTAAGATTACTGATTTTTACTAAACTGACTATATAAGTAAATTTACTTAAATATTATGATGAATTTATTATATTAAAAAAAAAAATTTTAAAAAAAAAAAAAAACTTATTTGTCAAATGAATATTTTTAAATTTGATTACTATATATAATATTATGCAAGGATACATTAAATCTTTTATTTATGTTAATAAGAATTTTTTTTTTATACTTTGATTTTTAGTTGGCAGGTTATGCATAAAAGGCATATCAAATATTTTATTTATGTATACAATTAATTTTATATATGGAATTTTTAAGAATAAAAAAATTTAAAAATAAAGAACACATCAGGAAATGACACATGTCATTGCTGGTGTGTCTTTTAGTATATAGTTATTGATTGATTGATTGATTATTGATAGTTTTTGGCTCGAGCGATTCCTCGGATCATTATAAAACTAAGGAAAGTTTATAAGAAACAACCTTTTATATAGAACTTTTTGTTATAAATTGTTTAGGACAAAACTTAGAGGGATGGTTTCTAAGAACTTTCTTTAAGTTTTAGGGGTATTAATAATCAATCCTGCAATAAAAAAAAAAGAAAAAAAAAGAAGAACAATAGAAATATAAAGAACTTGAGATAAATAATAAAATAAGGGTTAAGATGGCAATATTGAGTAAGGACCGCTTCCTTGATCAATAAAGACGAGAATATTATTTAGTTATTTGCAAAATAGTTTCGAGTATTAGAGTGAGAATGTGGCTATACATGTATTTCTTGTTATTTATACCTAAGGATTGCTAGGGTTTACATAGGTTTCTAGAATATATTCAAATGAAGAAGATACTCATAGCTTATTCTTCTTTCCTTTGTGTCTTCATGTATTTTTGGTATTGCTTCCTTACTGAGTTGCTGATTGATTCACTTTCCATACTTGTGTCAATCAAACCGCTTAGCTTGATTTCTCCTCCCTTGGCTTCGTATTTGGGTCTCTTAATGACAACTCTATTTTTGTGGGCTAATTAGAAATACGGGTTCAACAATTTCCCCTAATTTTTATGTTCAGTCCTGAAGAAGAAAATTACCAAAATTCTTTGTATTTCAAATTGGAAAATTTTGCAACGGTTAACAAAAATAAGAGTAGGGGAACGGTTTTAAGGCAAGTGCCTTGATAATCTCAACTGGCGGTTTACTTTTTAGATTTTTTATTGCTTGTGCAGGCTTCCGTCAAATCACTTTACTCTCTTCGCTGCAATTTTGAATTTCTCTCTCATGTAATTCTCTCTCTTCCTCTGTATTCTCTGTTTTAATTTTTTTTTTGCTTGTTGTTTTGCGATGGATGATATGGTGAAAGTGGTGTTTGTTGGTGCTAAGGAGGGTGTGAAGAAGCCTATCTTCACTGCCTAAAACGTGTTCCCTATCAAGGATGTTTATCCTTCGCACTTGACGATGAAGGATGATGTGAAGAGGATTGGTACTGCTCTATGCTTTCCTGATGGGGTTGTAGTCAAGATTCCATCTTCTAAGGAGAGGGCAGACAGGACTGCCTCTAGTTGGGTGTGCTTCTTTGAGTATTCCTTTGTAATTGGGCACACTTTTCCTTTTTTTTTCCCCTTGTTCGTCAATTTCTATCTAGGGTTTGGGTTTCACCTTGCCGATTGTTGCCCCAAACATGGAGAATTTTTCGGATTTTCGATTTTCTGAGTGATAAGTTGGGTATTTCATTGGATTTGAGGGACCTTTGCTATCCTTACACTATCAGGACAAATGGTA
The DNA here is from genome assembly GCF_948465745.1 of Chenopodium album. NCBI lineage: Eukaryota > Viridiplantae > Streptophyta > Magnoliopsida > Caryophyllales > Amaranthaceae > Chenopodium > Chenopodium album. Next base: position 50,387,414 of record NC_137843.1, read on the forward strand.
AGGGTCGGGGTAACTCTTCGATTGAAAGATGACGTTGATCCTTTGGTGACTGATTTGGAGAAGACTTTTGATAAGAAGAGGTATAACAAGTTTTCTTTGTGAGGGTTGATTCTTTGGGCAAAGACACTTCTTTTTTTATTGACACTATTGAGGCTGAAGGTATTTTATTTTTTAAAATTTTGTGTAGGTTTATTTTTGTTGATTTGGCCTTATTTGTGTTGTAATTGCAGTGAGCAAATTAAAGGAGCATCCGGAGTCACAATCCTTGATTGATCGTTTGTACGAATTAACTATTAAGGAGAGATCATTCACTAAGAAGTTGACGCAGCCTGAAGCAGTTGTCCATATTGAAGATCTTGAGGAAGAGGATTCTGACATGGAAATTGCCCCTGCCATGTCTCAAGGTATGTTTTATGTTTATTAATTCTTTGTTTTGGTTGGCATGTATGTTTTTGTGTAGTGTTGCTGCTATTAAATCTGTATAGGGTCGATTTGTGTATATCCTCCCTGTTCATGTGTTGAGTGCTTTATTATTTTCTGAATGCCCTATTGTGTTTGTTAAATGCTTTGATGTTTGCTTTGGTAGACACTACTAGGTCGTTAAGGTCATATGCTGCTCTTAATTCTTCCTCTATTCTAGAGCCCATTAAGCAAAAGGCTTCAAAGGCTAGGGAGGACATTTCTTAGAAAAGTCCTAGTGTGAAGAAAGCTCCGTTTCCTCCTCCTTCTCACGCGTTAGGGATCTAAAGGAAATTGGAGGTCCCTGTTGACCTTGAGGCTAAGAGTTTCTCTTATGACGCTCTTGCTCCTTATATGGACACATTGATGTTTCCCTCTTTCAAAGAACATCAATCCTCGTAGACATTTGCTAACATTTCTCTGGAGGCTGCTGTGACTTCCTTCCAAGAATGGTTATACTCACAAAATTTTTTCTTTAAAGGGTTTTATGTGATGCTTATTAACTTGGCTTTGCTGTGTTCGTAGTGCTTTCAATCTTGCTTAGGGGTGCTGGGAAAGGTTTTAGAGTTTAGCAAGGCCTTTGAGGCCATGAAGAAAGAAAGTGCGTGATTCCTTATCTGACAGGCTCAAAGCTACTTCTGGCACTTTGAAGGGGGAACGTGCTAAACACAAGGAGTGCTGTTCTGAGTTAGAGCAGATGCAGGGAGCTTTGAAAGCTGCTGCGAGTGAGTCTCTTGATATGGCTGGTTATTACCTTGGCAAGGCTCGGTAAGAGTTCATGGAGGAGTATCAGTAGGGCAAGCATGAGGCTTGGGACTACAATGTTGAAAAGGCTTATTTTGAGAAGTCCTTTCTTGAGAACGCTCTTGTTCCTGGTTTTTTTTCCTGAGTTATACTGATGAAGAAGTGAACTCTCTTGTGACTATTGCAGAAGCCGATGCTGCCCCTAATGAAGAGAAAGTCCCCGTTGACAAGAATGGGGAGAATTAGTTTGTAGTGCTGTTTCTTTAATCATTTTTGAACAATTTCTATTTTATTTTTAAGTATCCGTAATATTGTTGCCTTTGTGCAACTGGATGTTTTGTTTTTGTTGCCTTTTGTGCAACTAGATGCTTTGTGTTTTTGTTGCTTTGTGCAACTAAGTAATTTATTCTTTATGTTTACTACTCTGTCCGTCCATGTTGCTTGCAATGTATCCCAGTTGTATTACAGTCGGGGTGTAGTTCTTCTTACATGTCTTTGCTGTAGGGATTTAGTTGTTGTACTTTTCTGTACTGCTGCTATATTGTTGTGCTTGTACTGCTTATATGTCCTTGCAAAACAAGAAAAGGTCAGGGTGGCCGTGAGTTCCCCAACGGCCCTCTGATGCTTAAGTCAGTACTCATAATTCAAATAAGCAAAAGTGACTATGTTTTAGAGAAGAGAAAGTGCTCTTCTTATGTTGACCTTGTGTATATTATTGTAGATAAAATTGCTTCTAGGAAGTCTTTCTTTCTTAATGTGTTTTCTTCAAAGGATAGAAATAGTTGGAGAGAGGTCATACCTTTTATCGCGTTTTGGCTGTCTTTGTTAGGCCTTTTACGTACCTTAGAAATGATAAAGCTTTAGGTGTGTTGCATTATATTCCAGTTTCGTTGGACTTCCTTTCCTTCCATGTTCCTTAGTTTGTATGCCCCGTTGCCTACTACCTTTGTGATCTCATATGGCCCTTCCCAGTTTGGTGCTAGCTTTCCCGCATTTACTTCCCTGGTGTTTTCGTATATCTTTATAAGCACCCAATCTCCTATTTTATAGACTTGGACCTTCACATTTTTGTTGAAACTTCTTGTAACTTCTTTTTGATAAGCTGTCATTCTCATCTTGGCATCATCTCTGATTTCTTCAATAGTGTCTATGCTAGTTCTGATTGGTTTTTGTCTTCAGTCATCAGCCATACCTTGCAGTTGGGACTTCGACTTCAATAGGGATCACTGCTTCACAACCATATACTAGTGAGAAGGGGGTATGTATTGTAGTGCCTTTTGGTGTTGTCCAATCTGCCCACAATATAGATGGTAGCTCATTAACCCACTTCCCTTTGGCACCTTCTAACTTCTTCTTCATGTTTTTGATGAGGACTTTGTTGCTTAACTCTGCTTGTCAATTTGTTTGAGGGTACCTTGGTATGGATGTGATAAGCGATATGTTCCATTCTTTGCAAAATTTTATTGTCTTCCTGCTGAACTGGGATCCATTATCAGTAATGATTTATGAGGGTACACCGAACCTACATAGTATGTTTCTCTTGATAAATGAGATGACGTGTTTGTCTTTGATGTCTTTGTATGCATCGACCTCTATCCATTTTGAGAAATAATTCGTCATTGCCAAGAAGTATGCTTTTATACTATTTTATATCTTTAAAAACAAAATTATATACTTTTTATACTATTTTATACTCCCTCCGTCCCCGAAAGAATGACCCTTTTGGGTTGATTTCGCGGATATTAAGAAAGTTAAATAAAAAGAGGTAAAAGTATAGTGTAAAGATAAACTTACATGGGGTTTGTAAAAAAGTAGAGAGAGAAAGTATTAAAAGTACATGAAAAAACAAAATTTTATCTGGGGAAGCTAATTTTCCACAAATGTTGTAAATTGGTGGGTCTTTTAATGCAAATGGGTCGATCATTTTGGGACTAAAATTAGGCCAAAAGAGTCGAACTTTTGGGGACAGAGAGAGTAAAATAATTAAATGAAATAAAATATTAATTATAATACTTTGTACTACACTTATATTATAAACAAAAACATGTGTAATATTGAGAATGTTTTTTATTTTATTATAATCCGTATTAATTATGTAGGATTGTGTATTTGAGAGGCAGAGATTAGGTGGGTCTTGGGTCGGGATTAGGCTAGTCTTTGGCAAGGATTAGGTGAGGTGGATATCCAAGTGGGGGGTGAGGTGGGGATGGTTTTGGAGTTGTACCTGCCGAGGCGGGGACGAGGATGGGGATGGAAGGCCAACATCTGCCCCACCCCGCCCCGCCCCATTAACATCCCTAGATGCAGTTCTTCGAATGGTTGGTGAGTCAGTGGTGCATGTTTCCGACATGCCAGACACTTCCTAGTGAATTTTGTTGCGTCTTTCCTCATGCTGGGCTAGAAATATCCCATTATGAGTGCTCTGTTGGCTAAGTTCCTTCCTCCTAGTTTCCGCACTCCACGTTGTGTAAGGACTGTAGGACTTGTTGCACTTTTCGTTTTTCTAAATACCTTAGGTATGGGCCAGCTGCTGATTTTTTGAAGAGTACGTTGCTGATGAGGCAATACTTGGATGCTTTCATGGTGAATACGTGTGCAGCTACTTTCCGTTTTTATGTTACTTACTTAGTGAAGAACTCCTTGAAGGGCTTGGTCCAACTGTCTTCTTCGCCAGCAGAGTTTGCTTGGATTTTGTAGATGTTCATGGTTGACTCCTTCTCCATAGTTAGGGACATGATACATACCACTAGCATTGCTCCGAACTCATCAGGATTGATGTTGGATCCGAGGTTAGCTAGTTCGTCTTCCTCGGTATTTAAATTCCTAGGCACTTGTGCGATCTTGAATTCTTCGAACTCCTTTATAAGGTTTCTTACTACCTCCAGGTATGCAATCATCTTGGCGTCTTTTGTTGCATATTCACCATTAATTTGATTGACAATGAGCAAAGGTTCAGAGATTACCTCTAGGTTCTTTATTTTCATGTCCGTAACAACGCTCAACCTTGTGATCAATGCTTCGTATTCTGCCTCATTGTGATAGCTTTGAAATTGCACCTTACAGCTTGAGCAATCTTTTATCCTTAGGGGAAGTTAGCACTATTCCTATACTTACTCCTCGTATGTTAGCTACGCCATTTGTGTGAATCCTCCACTTTTTGGGCTCTTGCAGGGATAGTACTAAAAGTTAATGAAGATCTCTTTGCCTTAACTCAGTCTCTCCAAAACTGTTTGCTACTAGATTGATATTATGGAGTACAAATAATAGTTTTGATGATACCAGTTAAAATATTTCATTAATCAAATAACCACTTAATAATTTTTTTGTAATAGTATGAATTTGATGATCCAATTTAATTACAGAGTTACATGTAATGTTAGAATAATTTGAAAACTTTATGAAACCCCAATTTTGTTCATCTGGCTTATCTAAGTTTAATATACAACTAAAAAATTTAATATTTAGTACTTAATTCAATGCATTTTTGTTTTTGATTAAATTTAATGAATATTTAATAACCTGTAGTTAACGGTGAGTTAGTGACTAGTTAATTGGCCGGAATCTGGGTTAGAGTACCCAAAGAGTGAAAAAACAAATTTTGAGTACCTAAAGAGTAAAAAATGTAAGAATTGAGGGCCTAATTGTTTGGTTAACTCTATATAAGAGGGATCACAATTATGATGTTTTTGCTTAAAGTACTTATTACACAATTACACACATATGAGCAAAAATTTTATTGCTAAAACCGTGCATCACACGGGATTAACCTAGTACTATATATAAAGTAATCACCGAATAAAACACTTGGTATAATTTTGTGAAAATTTTTTCTCCAAAATGCTATACATTTTTTTAAATGAAAATTATGTTAAAAATAAAACTAAATTTCTTTGAATAATTTTTTTTTATTTTTAAACATATCTATAACACATAAAATTTTTTAGGGTTGATGTTAAATAAATTCAAATTGCAAAAAATAAAAAGTGTTACATAAGTTATCTAATTTCAAGTAACTCCATTTTAATTAACTATCATTAATAATAAATCTTATTATTATGAATCCATGCATAGCACGAGGCAAAAACTAGTGATCAACTTATCGTTTACACGATAAACCCCTTTTCAATGCTTATGCTACTCCCTCCGTGTTTTTTTAAGTGTTACACTTATCAAATCCGGCCGTGTTTTAATAAGTATTACATTTCTTTTTTTTGGCAAAAAGCTACATTAGAATATTATATCTCTCTCCTCTTATGGTTCCCACGCAAACCCACTACTACTTTTTTTTTATTACTATGTATATCTCTCCTCTCACATTCATTACTTTTCAATAAATTATTAACCCCACTATCTTTATTTTACAATTTTTTAATACTCCAACTACCCCACTTACCTCTTATTTTATTTAAGTCAATTAAATTGCCTAAAACTATGTGCCGCTTAAACTGTAATACTTAAAAAAATACGGAGGGAATAGTATAAGTGAACATTGTGTTCATTGAATATATGAGATTTAGGTAACTCATTATTGCATACATCAAAATGAGATTTATAAGGCAATGCAAATTTGCACATATTGGTAGGTATCTCACTATCTCCTACCACTTCTAACTCTCTTACATTGTCGTCTTAATGAGATTATATGTCATGAGGTGAACTCTTGGACAGTCTTGTAGGCCTAAATGCCAAAGTTTGTCCTAACTCAATCGTCAGGATAGATAAATCAACCATCATGGATCTGTGGATCTCCATTAAAGGCTCAAAGATTTTGTTTTAGGAAAAATTGTCCGGAATAATCCCACTTTTGGGGCGTTCGCCCAAAATAATCACACCTTTGGGTTATTTTTAAATAATTCGATCTTTTTAGCCAATCCGCTTCCAATGGTCCCAAGTGACCTGTAACCGGTTGAGTAGGTAATTTTTTTTTATTAAATTTAATTTACACATATTACCACGTAATTGGTCAAAAAATAAGTGTTAATTTAAATTTTGTTTTTAGATATGATTATTAATAATTAACATTAATTAACTATTTTTAATTTTTTACTCAAAAAAAAAAGAAAAGAAAAAACTGTAACCGAAACCTAGCCCCACAGCAACCCCAACCACCTAGCCACCCCAACCACCAGACGAGGCCCAGAGCAGTTAGCCCCACCGCGACAGACCCCAGACCCCCGTCATCGTTCTCTGACCCTCCCCTACCCACTTCCGTCGCCACTAATCCACCACAACCATTACCGAAATCAAGGCATGGGAAGAGGAGAAGGGCCGAAATCGAGGTGTGAGAAGGGGATTACGGCCGAAATTGGGGCGTGGGAAAGGGGAGGTAGCCAAAAAAGGGATCGGAGAAGGGGAAGGGGCCTAGGATCGGGACAGAGAAGGGTTTTCGAGGGTTGGAGGATGGTTCTTACTGGGCTTTTGTGGCGGTGGGAGGGAGGTTGGTGGTTTGGGATAGGGGGAGGGAGGGCGTCGACGCCACAGGAGAGCTTCTGGGCGGTCGGTGCTGCGGGACAGGAGAGTCCGACAGCTAGGCCGGCGGGAACGGGCGGTGGGGAGGTGGTTTTGGCTGGTGGGGGCTTTTTCAAAATAATTAATTATTTTTTTCTTAAAAAAAATTAAAATTTTATTAATTTTTTATTTATTTTTTTTATCAATCGCAGACCGACACGTGTCAGGTGACTTATTATAACAGGTTAGTTGACCGGTGGGAACCATTGGGAGCGGATTGACTATAAAGATCAGATTATTTAAAAATAACCCAAAGGTAGGATTATTTTGGGCGGATACCCCAAAGGTGGGATTATTCCCGACAATTTTTCCTTTGTTTTAAGTTTATTAAATCTAAGTCATTGCGTTCTTAAGCTAATCATAAATTCAGAGTTAAAACTAAATAAATAAACAAAAAGTAAGAAAAGGAAAAAAGAAAAAAAAAACAATTGATTATAAAACCATGAAATGTTTTGTATCATACTTCGATCCCTTCATTCTATAATAATTAACATACTTAACATTTTTTTTTATTATACATATGTTAACTCTGATTACGATTTTTAGCTAACGTATAATTAATATAAGAATTATCAAATAGATTTTTTTTTAAATAGATGCTAATATAAATTTTCATAATATCAACTTTTTGTAATATTATTAATGTTTAATTATACTCTTTCTGTTTCATAATAATTTGCAATAATTTGACTTTTGCCCTATTTATATGATTACTTTGACCATACTTTTTACCAATATATATGAAAGACATATGTTGCCATGCAAAATATTTTTGGATTAGTCTTTATATTAACCTTTTATACTTCTTAATACTACGTATTATATAATTATAAATATTAATTGTCTAAAGGTGTGTATTGACATGTATGTCAAAGTGTTGTAATTATTATGAAACGAATGGAGTATATATATATATATATATATATATATATATATATATATATATATATATATAGAGAGAGAGAGAGAGAGAGAGAGAGAGAGAGAGAGAGAGTTAAAATAATGCATTGACAAGTATGCTAATTATTATGAAATGAATGGATTACTTACTAATAATATTCCTTAACTAGAAGTATAGAAGTATATATTGATCAATTAATCAATTCTTGTTAGAAATTTAGAATTGCCCACTTTTGCACTAGTACGAGTACTAGTATTGTTGGAGGAAGGAAATAGGAGGACAAAGTTGGTCCACGAGATGTGGGAATAGCGAAAATGTAGGTAAAAAAAAAATAAAAAAAAAGGGGTTAATGTATCAAGCTTCGGTAGGCATTACGCCATGTTGGGCGTCATATTGTTCGCCCACTCCACCGGCGCTATGCATGCATTTGCAAACATTACAGTACATTCTCAATTATTATAAACTATAGTTTTTTTAACTTTAATTAATACTCGTGGTTATTATAATTAATTAATGATTACACTACCTCTATTATTAAAATAAAAATTACTGCGCGGAAGAATTAATAAGGATGGTTTTTGTTGAAAATGCCAATGTCCTTTTCTTGGTAATGCAGTCGAGGATAGCTTGCAATTTTGCAAATGACAACTCTTAACTTTTTTTTTTTTTTTTTTAATGCAAATTTTGTGTATTTTAATAGGAGTAGCCGTTTCAGTACAATTATGTATGTATATGTATGATGTGTTGCTTCACTATACACGATACTGATGAATACTAATGTCTATGTGCTCATTTTATCACGACTCATGTGATGTGATCCTTCCATTTTTGCTATGATTATTTTTTGTTTTTTAATATATACTCGGGCATGTCATATTTTGTATAGTAAGTATACAAATTAATAAGTTTCATGCACTATACAGGGCGTGTTCAGTGCTAGCGTTTAGTAGTTTTTAGTGGTTTGACTTGGTCAAGTTAAACCACTATTTAACAAAAAATGTGAGTGTTTGGCAAAGTAGTGATTAGGGTAGCTTTAAGTGGTGGAGATAGCTTTTATGAAAAGTTAGAAATATTAGTTTTTGAAAGTAAAGGTAGCTTTTGAGGTAGCTGTTGAAAATTTAATCTATAGTTTTAAATATAAAATATTGGTTTTTGTATGTAGTAACTAGTCAACCACTATTTTACCAAACACTCATACCTAAATTATCTATGTTCACAGCTACAGCTTGTTGACGGTTAATAGCTACCTTCACAGCTATATTTTGCCGAACACGTCCATAATCGGTTGTACCTTATAAAATATGCTTTTTTTTTTTTTGACAAGCTAAAATATGCTTATTTGACATAAATGAGCAAAACTTGTATAAAAGTTAGAGACATAAAAATTTAAATTTGTTCATTTTTATTTATATGAGTAAAAATAATGCTTGTATGGAAAATTTAAAAATTTATTTGGTTGATATTTGGAACTATTATTGTTGTTGTCTGTGTAATATAGTTATATAAGCTTACTTTATTCTATTTATGGTTCATTATTGGACTAGAAAGTAAACAAGAACAAGAGTTTGGACATATTTGCTCAATGTCTGCAAATGAGAAAAAAAATTGCTCTTCTTCAACAAATTAGCCAAAAAATAATAATTCAACCTTATATACTTAAGCATAATTTCAATAAAAAGAGAAAAAAAAATCCGAAATTTATAACTCAAATTGTTCATTTAACTAAATCTCAACATAACTTTTGTATACACCCGTTTTTCAGTAATTTACTGTACATCGGGTGCACTTTTGTCAAATTTAGTGTCACTTTTGTCAAATTTATCAATAAAGCATAAATAACTTTTATATATGTCGAGTAACTTTTGTGCGTTTTAGTGTAACTTTTGCGTATTTTATTGTCACTTTATAACGGATGTTCAGTAATTTACTGAACATCCGTTTTATTTAAAAGTTTGGAAAACTTTTGTATACACCCGGTTTTCAGTAATTTACTGTACATCGGTACACTTTTGTCAGATTTAGTGTTACTTTTGTCAAATTTAGTATCACTTTTGTCAAATTTATCAATGAAGCATAAATAACTCTTATATATGTCAAGGTAACTTTTGTGCATTTTAGTGTAACTTTTGCACATTTTACTGTCACTTATAACGGATGTTCAGTAATTTACTGAACATCCGTTTTATTTAAAAGTTTGTGAAGTTTATTAACCGCGAAAAAAGAGAAAAAGAATACAGGAGAAAGAAGTGCATATAAATAAATCAAATTGTTCATTTCAAGAAAAATGAGAAGAAAAAAAAAATTGTGCATATGGGCTGAAAATATATTTACTCATTTCTTAAAAGAAAGTACTAATTATGTGCACAAGGTAATCAGTAGTTAATGGTTGAGGTCGACCTCAGGCATTGTTGGTTCACCCTTTGGGATAATTTGAATTTGGGTTCAATATTAGTTAGTGTGGTTCCAAACCCCCTCCCAATTGTTATTGCGGAGAATCGAACACATACTTTATCTACCAAGTACAGTCTCAATTACCATTGAACTAACAACAAGTTGATGCATATATGAAGATCAAAATCTTTAGTTGATCTCTCCATTCTTTTTCACTGTGGACAAATTTACAAGACCTACAAGCCAGAGGAATTTTTTCTGAACAACCAAGTTATAATGTTGGATAAGGTCCTACTACAGTATAAAAGACTAACAGAGGCAAAGGAATATTCTCTTACACTTTGGGAATCTCTCAAAGTACTTTCTCAACTCCTACCTATAAAATTAAAAAAAAAAAAAAAAAAAAAAAAACGGACGTACCCTTCATTTGATAATTTTAATACCTTTTCCAGTTATAAAGAAGAATATCCAATTATACACTACAGCAAAAAAAATGCCCCCTTACTAACGTAATGTCCGTTTTTAGCAACTTCCAAAACATCGTTGTTCTAATAAGGGAGGGCGAAACTTAGTACTTAGAAAAATGAGTCTGATGTATTTAGAGAGTGAAATAAACTGCATCAATTTATCTAGTTGTTCTAACAAGAACGCCGTGAATTGCATCGTTGATACAATGTGCCAGTCTCTTGAAAATTTAGTGACAAAAAAGCGAGAAAGCAGCAGGAAGTACAGTGATTGCCGCACAAAGAATTTAGATTGTCTCAGAAAACTCACCATTCCAGTAACATCTGCAATTTAACGAAACAAATCAGGACTTGATATTTTACAAAGCATCTACATAAAGCAGCAAAATCTATACCAGAGGGATTAACAGATGCCATATCTCCATCATGCTGATGGTTGCCTGAGAAACAAACTCAAGACACTAATATAGTATCTACTTGAGGTAGAAACAGAAGCACCTCAAATATACGTCTTACATCGACATAAATAAAAAGCCGGTGATGTATAACTGGAGGGAAACACCCCCCTTGATTTCAAGTTCTTCATTAAAGAGATCATACAAATACAAAGAATGTGAGTGAGCAGACTCTGGCTTAAATGATTCCAGTAGCTATGCTAGAAGTTGAGTTGATCTTCAGTGCATTCTCAGGGATATACGTTACATCTGTTTGCAAAGAGCAAATTCGAATAAAATTTAGGATGTATCCAGCTAGAATAGCTTTTCTTATAATTGCACACACACAGACAAACATAAACTGAAAGGAGGGATCTGTTTTACATGATACTAATTGCTAATAAATTTTTTTCAGACAAATCCTAGTGTAATAAATTAGAAAACAATGCTTTTCAATCTTTGTAGAGGTCCATAACCTGGTATCAGGAAAAAAAAAAAAAAAAAAAAAAAGCTCCATAACCTTATATGAGTACTTTGTATAACCATATTAATAATAATTAAAAAAAAAAAAAAGCCCACAAACTGCAAGTTCTAATTGCGTATACAGATATCTTACACTCAAAACAAAGTAAAACAATTGTGTAAAATCAGATAAACGTGACATATAGATGCAGGTTGTCTTATATAACCAATCACCAAAAAAACTGTAACCTGAATTTTTTTTATGCATATACAGATAAATTACATTCAAAATTAAGTCACTAGTAAGTGCAAATCAGATAAACATGATAAATTGATAGCTTACCAGGAAAAAAAAGGGGGTAAAAACCTCCAAAACAAGGCTGGATCGACTAAATTGTCAATTTACCAAAGACGTGGTACTAACTGACAACCTCACCAACCCGAAGATGAAACAAGGTTACTAAAAAGATGATGCACATCAAACTCTGTTTCATGATGGATGGAGGGAATTTCCACCCATGTTAAAATTAGTCTCCATTTCCTTTCTACTCCTAATAACTAAGAAAAGAAGGGACTGTTAACAAGAAATTTTTAAAATGCCCAACAATTGGACCATGATAATCCATGAACAGAAAAAACAAGGAACCTACTTTCTGCAAATCTCCATAAACAAGCCATCAATGGATAAGGCAGAATACAAATAGTTCAATCATATAAGTATAACATTTGACTAGAATATTGTTCACTCTCTTACATAAAAACTTGGTTTTAAAAAGCGCGCCTCGCTCCCAAGCTCCGGGAAATGGGCTTTAGCTACTAGGTGAGGCTCAGTCACCTGCGGAAGGCGTGCGCCTCAAAGCGCCTTTGGTAAGGCGCACCTTTGCGCCTCAAGGAAAATAACTAAGATTTAAGTTATAAATTGAAGAATGATGGACATTTTTTCAAGTTCAGACTACCTTTTTTTTTTTCAAGTTCAGACAACCTTAGCTTTACATATATCATTATTTAATTTATTATGAATCTTTTTAATTTGTATTAAGTACAATCAAAGTAAACAATAATTTGAAATAAATATATAGATACATGCGCCTTGCATACAAAAGGCGAGCGCCTTCGCCTAGGCCGCAAGGACCATTTGCGCCTTGGTGCGCCTTTTAAAACTAAGCATACAAATCCCACTTCTACTCTGGAGCACTTTAACAATTGCACACCTGCTCCTTTAGAACGATACTAGGCTAAAATCCCTTGCAATGCACGGTTGTTAAATATTTTTGACAATAATATTACAAAATATAAGGTATATAAAATATATTCAGCATTATTTTATTTAGCTATATATAGTTTACTTAAAGATTTTGCAAAATAAATAAATAAATAAATAAATAAATAAATAAGAGATAAGTGAAAAAGGCAGGAAATTTTCACCAAAGTAATGACAAGTGTTATGGAAGGATTTGCTTTTAGTATAGGTTAATAGATTCATATTTTTTTAAATAGTAATTGTTCATTAATTTGAAACAATGAAAGCAAGCCATACTTGTATGGCTTGTTTGGATAAGATTTGAGGAAGGAAAGGGATAAAAGGTAGGGGGGAGGGGAGGGAGGATTCTCCTATTTGGATAACAAAGAAGACGAGGGAAGGGGGATACAGCAAAAGGATTGCAGGGTCTTCAAATTCTATTGATCATCTTCCTTGGCTCCCTTGATCTGATTCATACAATCCATTATCTCTTCTTTCCACTAGTCATATCTTTTCATTGGATGTTCTCTGCTTCTCTCTTACCTAACTCCAGCCAGGAATGCCTATGATCAACATCTTCCCAAACTGTATCTTGGCTAACTATGGAGGATCCTGCTCAGGGATGGATTCCAAAACCGAATTGAGCTACTAAGCTAGAGCGAGCCCCTCCCCCCGCCCCTATTGTCAACAGATGTGGTTCTTTGACAATTGACCTGCTCTAGTGCAGCTTCTTTTGATTGACTAACTTCTGGGCTAATCAACAATCTCTCTTATGCAACTAGGTTGTTCCCCAATTATCAGCCTATCCTATCGAGTCTGGAAAAGAAGCAGTGCTGATGCACTTTTTTTTATCAAATTAATTCATATTCTTCTTTAACTTGAAAACAAGCCTAAACACAAGGTTTTGGTCTAACATTGAGATGCTGCCTTAGGAAGAGAAATCCAGAACAAGCAAAAATTCCGAAAATGCAAACTTGTCCAATTTGAGATCCTAGCTACAAGCAAAAATAGACTTGCAGCCTGAATTCCCCCTGTTTGGATAGCTAAGAAGATGAGGGATGAGTTGTTCTGATCTTGGAAGAGAAGGGTAATAATATGAAAAATTGAGATTATGAGGGAACTTCGTCCTAGTTTGTCCCTAGTATAGGGTGAAGTCCTATCCAACATCAATCAGCAACTAAGTTGACTCAGTTCCATTGAATCACCATGTAACGATTTTACTACCAATAATCACAATAAGCTAAAGTATTTAAACATGAAAATCAGATTGAGGGAATGCAGGAGGCTTTTTGATTGATGAACAAGGAAGTTTCTTACAAACTGGCTTGAGGCTACCTATCTCCCAAGGTAACTTTAGATCACTACTATCACAATTCATTCACTACACAAAAGCTACCTAAGCCTTACCCTTTTTATATGTACACATCCTCACAGCAAAAGCTTTCAAAAAGATCCTTCCTACCCTTGCCAGCCTTTGTCTTCAATCATCTGAAATTGCAGCTCCACTATCTCTTCTTCCCACCGTGGCTGAGCATTTTGACTCGTTGCACACCATTGACCAGTTCGATATATCTAGAAAATGTCACTCTCTCCTGATCATGTGTATTTATTTGTTTTCACGGTCTATCATTGTAACCCTTGTAATGATAGTAATGGCTTTTCAATTGTTATTATGATCTACACAGATGAGAGAGGGAGAGGAGGAATAGAGAGAAAATTGGATCATCCAAAGTGGAGGTCTTGCTAATATGCTAGATGATGAGTCAGTCAAGGGTGAAGAAGAGAGTTTTTCAACAAGGGTAAAATTGTTGATTCCTTTTTATATAGTTTTGTGTCCCATTTTACTGCCAAACGCTTTCCTATTTTGGAGAGATTAGTTTATTCAAGAATGAAGGTAAAAATCCTCTCCAATTCCCTCCCCTCCATTCCCCTCTCCACTTTGCTCATTGAAAAATTCTTCCCTCCCTTTCCCTCCCAAGTCCCAATCCAAGTATCCAAACAAACTGTTAGTGTTATAAAACAGATTAAATAGCTTTCCAACTGTGTTGAAATTTCCAAACAGATGACAGTAGAGGAGCATTGTAAGAATAAGCCAACAAGTGAGCTTGACCTCTTCCCACAAAAATCAACCCTGAAGCAAAATTTAGTTTATTTATATGAGTAACTTTATCATGCTAAAGCAGAATTTTGCCTTACTTTTCACCACAAACTTCAGAATGAATAACAGCCAAGTTTTTTGGAATGACCTGGCCTTCAACAAAGGCATGGCCAAGTCCAGAGATATTCCAAAGCAATGAAAGTGTAAGTTCAATTCAAAACGGAAGGCCAAGGGAAAGCCAATAAGGCAAGAGAGTGACATTCAGGATAGCTGCAGCAGGATTCTAAAAGAAATAGAAGTAATTTCAAATTATCGACAAGCTCAAACTCCTATCCATGGGGAAAAAACACAGGAGTGATATCAGAAGAACAACAATCTCTTCTATGCTCCCATTGAATGGCCAATAATAACACAAAACAGCTTAGAAATTTGGAGAGACAAAATTGAACTTTATCAAAATTTGATAAGCATACAAGCATCAAGCTTATATTGCCCAGTTCAACTTAAGCTTAACTAGAGGTTTGGACATGTTGAGTTGAGCTTGCACAAGTGGATTGAAAAACCTTGATTTATATCTACATCAAATGAACTAAATGGAAATCAATCCGTCAAATATACATCTATTGTTAACCCTATAAGATCAATGCTTGGAAGAGCTGATTTATCAATTTGAATCACAAGATTTTTTGATAAACATTCCAATATGATTTTGCTACGTCAAAGATAAGTTTCTAAAAAAGTCAATTTTCCTATCTAGTCAACACCAGAAATGAGCCAAATGAATTTTATCCCACAAAGCAGAATTCCAACAAATGAGAGATATTGAAAACTGAACATAAGCAACATCCCTTGAACCAAACAAAACAACCAAACATTACTAAGGTTTACAAGCCTTCTTAGTTGAGATGATCAACAGATTATGTAGAACACCTAAAAATTTAAATTATGTCATAAGCTTCTCCCACCCTCTTCACCATGTTGGGGAAAATAGACATAAGAAAAACAAAAAAGAGATAATAAGTTGATCTATACTCTCTTTCAAAGATGACTATCATCACCCCCACCACCTTTAGAGATCTTTCAATCACAAGACCTCAAAACATAACTCAGTTTTGTCATTAGAAGGAATATTAAACAAGACAAAGACACACAACTAAACTTGGTAAAATAGAAAGGCATCTAAACTGTAGGAAACCGATAATAATGCTTGTTAATGCTGAATTCATTACTAGTTTACTATGGTCTTTTATCTTCAATAGATGTTTCTCAAAAACCTTGATTAGGGTGAGAACATTTTAACAAAATGTACTACAACAACAAAAACAAAGTCTTAGTCTCAAAAGGTCGGCTAACATGAATCATCATAAGGAACCGTTCGACAGAGAAGAAAGGACATAACAAAATAACCAGTTGAAAATGTTTGAAAAAAGGTTTTTAAAGTGAGAGAAATAAAGAGCATCCAAGTAAAATTTAAGAGAGTTTTAAAAGTGTACCAAGAATAAAATTTAAGAAAGTTTTAAGGAGTGGTAAAACGTGTGAGTAAAAAACATAATGATTGAAAAAATTTATCATAGGAAATCAATAAGGCATGGGTTCTTAGAAGAAAGTTGTAACTTACTAGGTAATAGCATATAACACTGACCTTTTAATCTGTCTAGCATGACTGTCGTGAGACTAAGCTAATCTATTCAAAATCATGAAATATATATATATATATATATATATATATATATATATATATATATATATATATATATATATATATATATATATATATATATATATATATATATAATCATTGATGTCATTATGTTGCTATTTTGTGGATTTCTATAGAGCATCCACACAAATATGGAAAGACGCAATGCTTTGAAAATGATCCTATTCCTTCATCCCTAAAAGAGATGCCACAACTTCCATGAGGACATGAGGAGCACCTTAACATTGCGAGGAAGACCAAGTGCTGAAACTCCATATTAAGAGACATTCCTTTAAACACCATTGATCACATAACTCTCCAAATACCCTTAATACTCCCTTTACTTTCTCATTTTCTACTTCTCAAAGCCGAAAAAAAAAAAAAAAAAAAAAAAAGAAGTGATATTCACATTTCCCAAAAGCCACCCATTCTCTTTAGATGTTCTTTTCTTTTAAATGAAAGCCTTAGTCTCAAATTGGGATCGGTTTACACAAATCGTCATAAAGAACTGTAAGATATAGAAAAGGGGACATAGCAAGGTAATCAATTGACAGAGTTTGAAAATAGGTGTGTAAAGTGAGAAAAAAAAATGAGCATCCAAGTAAAAGTCGAGTGAGTTTGAAGATAACCAAGAATAAAATTCAAGAAAGTCTTAAAGCAGTGGTAAAAACATACGAGTAAAAAACATAAAAGTTTGAGAAAAACTTTAGCAAAGGAAATTTTGCATATGGAATTTTCCATTTTTCAAGAATTTTGAGGAAACACCTAGCTCATAGAATCCCCCTCCCCAAACCCCTTTTTTTTATGCCTAACGAATGTAACTTTATAGAAATTCTTCTTGTTTGCAGAAATATATGAAACTATGTTACTCGAACTCTTCATTTAAACAAAAAAAAGTGCAAGAATTTCAACAAAAAAAAGTGCAAGAATGTAATGTGGGCATAGACACTAACATTGTGTTTGGATAGAGAAAGGGAAAGGAAGAGAAAGGGTAGAGTAAAATGATGAGTTTTCCTTCCCAATCTATCCATTATTGGAAAGATTAACTTCTTGCAATTTAATCCCTCTATTTCTCTCCCCTCCGATTCCCTTCTTTTCTCATTTGTTATCCAAATGAAAGATTATCCATCCCTACATTTCCCTTCCTTTCCTTTACCTCCATTTCCTTCAATCCAAACAAAGTGTAAAGCACATTATTTGGGGTCAAATCAAACAAACCTCGACAAATAGCACATTTTGCCTCTCATACACATTTGAGCACAAGGGGCTTAGTCACATGCATCTGAAAGCATAAAAGGTCCTAAAAAAACAGAAAATTCTAGATGGTGACCTCTAATTTTGCATATTCCAAATGGTGAATTTTTTTTTCCCTGAATTTTCATGGTGACCCTACAATTTTGATTAATATGTATCCATGACCTTACCTCGTAAAGTCTGATAAAAATCATTTCTTGAATCCTTCCTCTCCACCAACCCAAGTATCACTATCCATCACGCCAACACAACTTCAACAAACCTTGCAACCACAAAACCCGTCAATTCTTGATATTGATGTGTGTGATTGTATCATCAAGAGTCCACCATAGCAGAGGAAGAGGGTTGAAAGAAGAAGACGAAGTTGGTGGGGTGCAAGTATAGGAAGGATATCCTAAGGAGGTTCAAGGATGATAATAAAGAGAGATAGATAGTGAAGGGAGGTGGAGGTGATGCAGGAGGAGAGTAAAATAGATTTGAAGAGGGTAGAGGAAGGGGTTTTAATAGGGAAGGTGGGTTGGGTGACTGGCATGGCATAGATGAGGAAGGGGTGGTAATTCATGGACAATTGAGATGATTTCTTTTTTTTAAAAATAAAGAATTTAGCCATCTAAAAGTTTGCAGGTCACCATCTAGATTTTTCAAACAAAACAATTATTTAGCAGAATCTTTGATGGAATAAATTATTTAAGATCATGATTAATGTTAAACAAAAACACAAGGTCGCCATGGTATTGAAAGATAGATTTCAACCATTTGGAACTAGCAAAACTAAATTGGAGGTCTCCATTTTGGATTTTAAAAGTGTATATCAAGATGGATACAACAAGATCCTATTTAACTACTACCCCTGTTCTTTTATGTTCTCCTCACTTACTATAGATTAGCAATTTAAGAATTTGAAAAAGAATACGAGTGGGAGTAAGATAAAGTAAGAGAGAAAATGTTAAAAAGTGGGTTTGTATTAAAAAAAAAAAAGGCAAAGATAGAGTATGGAATGGTGTAATTATTGTGGATATTGAAGGAGTAACATGGTTACAGGGGTATGCTATAAATAGAATGAAGCAAAATCAGTTGAACATAAAAGAACGACCTAAAATGGAAAGTAAGTAAAAAAAGAACAAAGGAGGGAGTATATTTTTTTCCCTTTGTATAAATCATATTATCACCAAAAATGGTCAAATGAAATATATGTTACAATTGAAAAAGAGCTGTCAGTTGGTCCCATGGTGCTCATCCAAGTTAAAAATTAGCAATGCAAAACTTAAAACCTACACTCTTAATCCCCAGGAGCAAAAAATGCAGGCATTTGTGGGTTTGAAAGAGAGGGAGAGAGAGGCCCAGTCATATAAATGCAGCACCATAATTACAGGATCAAGTCTCTCTTGACAGTTCATGCAACATTGAGAAATTACACAAAGTTAAAGTTACAAAGAATTCCAAATGAACCAAAGATACAAGGTATGCAATATAAAGGGAGCACCACACAGCAGAAGCTTGCAATCTGGCAGAAATTATAGAGTGGCCAAGAAGATTTATAGTCACAGAGAGGACTTCAATTTTAATTATATAAATATAAAGATTACCTTTCTCCTTAACATAAATCTGCAAAGTGTCAAGTGTAATTATGCCATCAGTCAATGGAAGCAGCTCAAGCTTGATCTTGGCAGTGGATTGAGAAGGAACACATCTGATAAGACCACCATACACCAAGGTCAAAGCCAAACACTTACATTACAGCTTAATAAGGTAATCAAAATCAGGATAAAAACCATAAAAGCAGTTTAATATGTACCCTAACGGAACTCGACTATGCAACCATAAGTGAGTACAGCTCAGAGCAGTTGTTGGAATGACATCAGAAACTGGAACGCCTTGCTGATCAGAAGAGAGAGACTGTGCACCACTTTGTTTGTTATTCTCCGTAGAACGAGTTACTGTGCTTAATCTTTGAGTTGTAGAAATTCCCCTAAATGGGCTAGCTGGTGTTGATGGTGTAGAATTTAGTGACAGTACTGAAGGTGGAGGTGCAACGGATGCTGGAGCAAGTATAGTCAACATAAGATTTTCAGATGTAAGGTTTGATGCCTGAAGGGTCAACGCCTGAAATGTTTTAAATCATCAGCCAATGCAATTCTTACTCGAATATAACAAAGATAATTTATAGTTGGTGTCGACAAAAGACCTGAACCGGCAGCTGAGAGACTTTTCCAGTAAAATCAAGAGTCTGATTTGATATTTCAGATGCAACTGATATCATAAAGTCCCTTGAGATGCGTGGTCGCCAATCAGTGGGCTTCTTGAAAAATAGTCTTGATTCTATAGAAATTACACAAACTAACTAAAAGAACCATTAACAGAAGTAATCAAATTGGACAAGTTTAAGAGTTACAAGGATTACCAGAGTAGTTACAACGACATGATACCAGTATGGCATACTTGTGAGAAGTAGATGTATTCATTGTTTCTTCAACAGCTACGGGAGGTAGCCGCATACTTGTTGCTTTGCTTCCAGATTTTGAATGCAACTTAGTAAGTTTATCATCAGGTACCTTAGATTTCTTTAAAACTGAAATTGCTGGCTTGAGAATAAAAGAGTGTTCTTCACCTCTCCTGCAAAGAGATGGTTTTCCAAACATAAATTTGCTAACAATAAAATTGGCATAGCCATATCAAAAATATCTATTTTCAAGAAGGTAATATCTATTTTGGCAAAATTTTGGTGTTCCTTTTTATTGTAAAATCTTTTTTAAAACTGCACAACCTAATGCAAATGCATAATTTTTTTTTTAAAGAGTTGTTATTACTAAGCTACTGAAATTTTCAAAATCCAAGTGAAAAAAATGGTAAACCAACATAATCATTCACAACATTTTTATTATTATTATTATTATTATTATTATTATTATTATTCTTTTTAATAAAAATTCACATTAATTAAACAATAAGGCACAAAATTACAATATAACTTTTCTTTTTCCTTTGTTTAATGTTGGTACACAAAGTGTAGGGGGAATATTTGAAATCAAATAAGTTACTCAACTTAAAATTTTGGGCAGGGCCAGGTCGGATTTGACACACTTTTTTCAGGTTGGTTTGTTTCTAAATTTGGGATCCTAGTTTAAGACGAAAACTGTTATAGGGTTGATTTTGGATCTGATCAAAATTTGCCGGGGGTAACTTGTTGAAAGGAAGGAGAGAAAATATGAGCGTCTCAAAGTAAAGGCTGAGATGCTGTTAAAATATTTACATTAAAGGAGAAAAAAAAACCCTTACGTTCACAGCTAGATGCATGTCAGAATATATCATGTGTCAACCAGGGAAAAACAAAACACCTTTGTTTCCCTGGGTCTGCTACACAAATAGTCAGCTTATATAGAATAGACAGAGCACAAGGAGAGGGCATGTTCAAGCTATTTATAGCTTGAAAACAGCTAGTGCAGATACTCTAAACCAGCCCTTCCTGTGGCCCCTGCTTTGATGATAACGAAAAAGATTTACAAGTCAAACTTATGGGCCACAAAATTTATGCACCTCTGAAAATGATTACTGATTTGAAAGAGTGTAAAGATTTATTATTCTTTAGCTTTGAGAAGATCATTGACTTAATTAAAGAACTAAAGAAAGTTTCATTGTATCCTTATGTCCACCACATGCCTACAATGACTCACACACGTCAATTTCAATAATTAAACATCCCTAGATCCACTAATTATCCCCAAAACCCATCTAATAAATCTCCCTCATCTTTGTAACCCCTGTTTTTCCTCTCTATTTAACATTTTCCATCAATTCTACCATTCAACTAAAAAAAGAAAAAAAATTAAAAATATGAAGCTTCTTCAACTAATAAATATAATTAACCTCGTCCTGGCTCTTGTTAGGAAAGAGGGTGGTGTAGTATTTGATTAATGTGGAACAAGTCAATGAAAAATAGGAAAGAGAAAAAACATTAGAAAATGAACAACAAAGACACAAGGATTTATGTGGTTTGGTCAAATTAGACAGTTGGGGATTCAAGAGCTTTTTCACTACAATGGAGAAAAACAATGAGAATATACTAGGAGCCCTAATTTTAATGGCTCTCTAGGGTGTGATCTAATTGATCACAAGGACACAAGGATTTATGTGGTTTGGTCAAATTAGACAGTTGGGTATTCAAGAGCTTCTTCACTATAATGGAGAAAAACAACGAGAATATACAAGGAGCCCTAATTTTAATGGCTCTCAAGGGTGTAATCTAATTGATCACCTAAAGGGTCCTTTTATAACATAAGAAAACCCTAATAAAACCCTTAAGTACTCCCAAGTGTAACTCAAATAACCATAATAGATGAAATATGGTTTTAGTAAACATTCCATAAAACACGTCATGCTTAAATCAGAGTATCAGACTAAAAAACACCTCACTCGACAAGGAGCAAGTCCGTGCCCCTTCCAAAAGGCCAAGGCTCAAAAACTGAAGTTTCTGACCACGCGCCCCTCAGGTTGAGCACCAGCAAATTCCAGCTTTGTCAATTCTTCGTAAAACAGCCATAACTATCTAATAGGAATTAGGCATATGACCAGTCATTGGAATGCTCTTGAAACAAGCTATTACATTCAACATGAATCACCTCAAGATCACTTATAGATTTAGAGATACGTGCATTCAAAGTCAGCCCTACCAGATTTCAAGTCACAAATAACACCTCCATTCTTAAAGGTTCAACTCACTTTTACTAATTTTGACAACCCCATATTACTAACTTATCCCCTTTACCCTGCAATATTTCCCCCTTTCCACTTAATCTTTTACCTAGACCCACCCAATTTTAAACTCCATCTCTCATACTTTATTCAATTTTTTCGTACATTCACTCACTTTTTCCAAACAGTCAAAGACACAAGAGTCTACAATAATCGTGTCGAACTTTAGGAAACGTAGGGAATACATAAAATTATGCATGTCTTCTCACAAACTAGTGATGGTAGCAAGGTCCTTTATCAAATAAAAATAGCTACATCTGCCAAAATTTTAACCTAAACCAACATACTATTGACCATAACAAACAAACAAAAAAAAAGGGAGATCACGATAAAGAGAGGGTTACAATTGTAGGGAGGAAAGCCATGGTGACTTGGTGAAGGAGATGAGAGAAGAACCGGTGATCAGAGAGTACCTGAGTTGGAAATTGGGAGATGGAAGAGAGAGAGAGAGAGAGAGTAGGTGGTTACAGTGGCAAGACTGTGGGAGGGAGAAATAGGTAGTGCATTTAACTTGGGTTACTCGGACAAATTTTCAACAAATTTTCCAAAATCAAACAAACCTCTTGCCTATTTCCGGGCTAAGGTAACATATATGCACCTTCTAGTTACCCAGAGTGTATGTGTAGCCTCATTAAAGGCACTACAGCAAGAAAGGCCAGAAACAATAGTCCTTTGAATTTGAAATTCCAGCATAACGTTAATGCAGAGAGAAATAAGATAAGAAACCAAAATAATGTAAATCTAAACAACCACACCGGGATGTGAGTTGGGGCACATCACGATGGGTCCACTTCCAAGGCCCACTCACACAAGCAGGAGAGCAATTTTTTAAACGGGTAAAGTTGTCACATAAACCGGCTCCACAAGACAGAACAGCCACACAAGGTGCTTATTAAAGGATAGTGTTCTACCCATAGCCCTATACTACAACACTTGAATACATTTTTTATACATTTTTTTTAGGAAAAATTGGTAAAAATGATCCCAACTTTCACGTATTCTGTTTAAATAATCCCAAGTATGGATTTTTTTTTAAAAAATCCAAACTTTAGGGTGTATTCGCTTTCTTTGGTCCCTAACCGGTTACTAACCTGTTATAAAAGTTTTTGGGACACGTGGCATCACGTAATTAGTTAAATGTTTTTTTTTTTTAAAAGTTTAAGATAAAAATATTAAAGAAAATTGAAAAAAAAAATTATAAAATTATAAAAAAAAAAAAAAAAAAAAAAAAAAAAAAAAAAACTGTCCAGCACCTCCACCCGTGAACCACCTTCCCCACCACCACCATGGCGGCCAAATTCCTCTTCCCCACCCACGCGCCGGCCTCCCTTGCGTCGGTCAGCTCCCCTTTACACGCAAAACAGGGCATTAACATTTTTATTTTCCAATTCGGAGCTTATTTTGGATCCATAAAGAGCCCAAATGACCGCCAAAACCTTAACTGAACAATTTACATAGTTAAAAAAACGATATGAAAATTGTTATATTTCTCGACACAAAACAGGACATCTATGTTATTTATTTGCCAATTCTGAGCTTAAATTGATCTCATAAAACATAAAAATGACCATCAAAACCTTACTCGATCAATTTTCACGGTTAAAAAATAACGACGTGCTAATTGAGATATTTTTTGATGCATAAAACGAGCTACTTACGTTTTTATTTTTTTTGCCAATTCCAAGCTTAATTTGAACCCATAAAAAGGGTCAATGACCCCCAAAACTTTACCCGAACAATTATCGTCACGAAAATCGAGATACAATGTTATTTTTATTAATTAAAATAAATTATTAAAATTAACCAATCATATAGTGACACGTGTCATGATATAAATCCTAATGACTAACGAAGTTAACGGCCGTTAGTCATTAATGGCATTCGGTGAAATTTTTTTAACACTCGGTGGCATTTGGTGAATTTGTTAAAACATCATGGTATTTAGTGAATTTTTAAAAAACTCAGTGGTATTTGGTGAAATTGCCGTTTTTTTTTAACATTTCAACCAATCATGTGGTGACACGTGTCACCTAAACTTAAAAAAAATTATCTCTTTAATAGGTTACCGTACCAGGGACCATTTTGAGCGAATGATTCCAAAAGTTTGGATTATTTAAAAATAATCCAAAGTTGGAATTATTTAAAGCGAATACGAGAAAGTAAGGATTATTTTTACCAATTTTCCCTTTCTTTTATCTCAATACCCCACCCCGCAAATTAAGAGACACTGTGAATCTATTCCCTAAACAGCCAAAATTTAAAAAGCTTCAAAGGATAAGAACCTCAGGGCCAAATTTGGAAGACTATGATAATTTCCAGCTTCAATACATGCAATTGGAACAGACAAAGGTGGACCTGCTTCATTTGATGCCTCCTCCAAGATAATGGTTATAGCATCTATGTATACAACAATATCTGGAACATGTGCTGGACATATATTCTGCAAACAAAAGCAGAATTTTCAAACCACCTGTAATGACATTATGGGTGAACCCATTTATTATACACATAAAAACAAAAGCTTGACTGTTAAAATTGACAACTTACCTTTATCTGAACACAAAGCAAATCATCTGTATTGCAGTTTGCAGCAAATGAGTGGATATCAACTGGTTGAATGATTTCAAGCGGCTTTCTCCACCTTCTTCCTGGTATATATATGCCTTCCAATCCGCAACAAACAGAGAACCTTTCAGGCTCTAACGGAACTCCTCGGAAGGACAGCCGACCTTGGCATCCAGTTCTTGGACTCTTCAGGGATTTTTGAGACCCAAAACGATTCCAATCTTCTAAATCAACGTTTGGTTTCGCAGAAGCAGTAGAACCTGATGGTGATGCAGAAGGTGCAGTATTTTGTGGTAGAGATGACATAGAGTAGCTTCTAAAGTGATTAAATGAAAAAAGCTGTGAACCACTTGAAGCAGAAAAACTCGTTTTGTGGGACGAATTAAGCAAAGGTGGGGATAAAGGTCGATTTACAGGAAGCTGAGAGTTGTCCAAAGGAAGCAACCATTTTAACAATTCCCCACAGGTATTATGCTCTTCTTTAACTGGTAAATCACTGTCTAAAGTCGTAGGTATATCATTATGTTTCTCAAATTGAAGAATCTCTAGTGTAGGATCTCTCAAAGAATCAACACCAACATTCACTTGTAAAAGAACCTGCATCCTTCCAAACAAGAATGGGAATAAGAGAAAATAAGTGAGATAAGAATAAGAAAACAAAATGTCAATTTCAGATCAAACGAAGAATAAATTAAACTGTAGGCAACATAAAATCCATACAAACATAACAGAAAAGATGTAAGCACACAGAGGGAAGCATGAATAGGACGGTAATCATACCAAGACAAAAATTACCAGCACATATAGGAAACATTCAAGAAAATTCTGCCTCAAGCATAAGAATTATACAGACCAAAATAAGTCTATCTTTAGCAGCCTAAAAACACTACATAAAACTGTAAAGAAAAAGCACGACAACCGAAATAGAGGTAGAAAACTGCCTATATTTCAAGCAGCAATATTCAAGTTTAACATTTATCATAGAGCATCCTGCTGCAGCCTGAAATGTCCAGACAATTAGACTCATACAAACTCGATTGCAGGCAAAACAAAACTATAATATCGTCTAGTATCAAAAAGAAACATAGTTAAAGGATTGAAAATAGTATTATCACATGCAATAAAATTAAAAACAAAAAAATTATTACCAGAAATTTGCCCTTATATGAGAAGATTCTTTTAAAACCAAAAAACTTTCCATTTCCTCAATATTATTTACAGTCATATTATCAAAACTTTATCCATTTATACTAGAACAGCAATACTTCACCAACAAATTTACTAATTTTGTGCACACAACATCAGCCACAAACTCCACACTGTAGCCTCTATAATATCCAATAAATAGGAAATACAAATTACATAAAGGTATTGCAGCATTATTTCTGATAAATACTTTTTGAAATTAGGAATCATAATGACATGGAGATGCAATAAGATTTTTTGAAACATACCACTATATCTCCATTAGCAAGTGAACAGCACTTAATAGAATTTCTCGCCACACCACCAGAAGCCCGGGCATCAAACCTTCCACTATCAATTACTGCACTTATAGAGGTTCTTGAGCCAGCAGTTTTATTGTTATCCATACTATCAGTGTCATCTACTGTATCAGGTTCTTCTATTGTGCTTCTGTCTGACCATAGAAGCTCTCCTGCCTCAGCAATTCGCACAAAAAAATGGGATTCCTTAAATCTCTGTAGCAATGTTTGCACTTGTCTTCTATGATTCTCCATTCTAAGGTAAGACTCACTGGCGGATACATCTACTTGATGCCTATTAAAATTCTTTGCATCTACGTTATCATCAAGCTCCATTGGCTGAGTTCCAGAATGTGATTCTTGTTCTGCAACATTTCTATTTTGGACCTTGGGACCTTGTGCATAGCCATTTTTGTTCATCACAGCAGCAACTTTGAACGGGGTTATGATTTCAGTGTCCTGTTTGGATGCAGACAAGCATGCTAATATATGTACCTGTTCCCCTGCATTATCAGGTATGGGCTCACACTCAGCTTACAGAATGTGCAAACAATAAAAATGCACATTAGAATAGTACGAATCAAGATCACAAGAGGATGGTACCAGGGAAAACAAAAGAGCGGTCCAAAGAGTGAAATGATTGTATATCAGGAGCACCATCCCAATCATCAGGCAGTTTCTCTGCAGATCCGTACTAGGTATTAGAAACAACGTGGATTAAGAACAATTTACAATCTACAAACAGACCAGGAAAAGGAAGAGAGAGAAAGAGAGAGAGATGAGAGAGAGAGAGATAAAGCAACCAGATAGAACCCATCTGAATCGACTATTTGACTCGTTTAAAAAAATACATACACTATCCAGCCCATTAAGCATGGTAACAGCATGTCAAAATGTTGCAAAATCAACAAAATATAAAGCAAAAGCATAAGGGCGTATCAGAATTTGGCGAAGAAGACAAATGTACTCGTGGTGGATATGACCTTTAACATTAGTATAAAAAACTCAAAGAGATAGACTGACAAGAAATTGAAAGTCAAAATGTGGCTCTAGTTGTCAGTCAAATAAACGAAATGTAAAAACAAACCAAAACTTGGAAACAAATGAAATGTTCAGAACCTGCTATAAACTCCCATTACTCACCAAGTAGTGTACCTAAACTAGTTCTAATCTGTGTGAGCAACTGAGCACGTGACAGATAGAATGTTGTATTGAGCAACAAACAGATTCAAAAAGGCCTTTAACAGGCAATTGTTCAGCATTGCATTTCAACAAGCTAAATTACAGACCTCGTGTGACAATGGTCTATTTCCTATATGTAGTTGTCAATAAGTTTCCAACAATGGAAAGGTCTTTCCAAACCCTATTCAATGCTTTTCCAATGAAGAAGTTAACAGGGAAAAATGATCAATGATCTCGAAACAAAACTAACATAAATGTCACCTCTCCACACCCTACAGTAATGTTCTGTTCTCCTGTGACACAACTAGCTCTCGGCACAATAGGGGTTTCAATTCCCAAACTACATAACTTCTTTGTGACAACAAACTGTTGTTTCTAATTTACTCTTGTATACATACACTAGTGGTATACGCTATCTGTGCTGCATTAGGAATAGAGATAGGGAAACAAAATTCCCCAAAACATTTACCAAATGGTTATGAAACATATCAACATATTTGAAAAGTATGCAAATCAGATTTAATGTGACATCTTCACTACTAATAAACAGATTAATAATAGGCAGACATCAAGAAGAATCTATTGATTAAGGTAAATAATCCAAAGAATTGATTTCCTTAAGGTTATGGGAATTTGAACGAACGAGCAAAAAAATAAAAGAGCACGGTGCATACGAAACGAAAATTACAAACTATGATCATCGGTGGCAAATAAATCCAATGACACAAATCATCATCAAACTCAACAATTTAAACTGAAAATTAAAGGAAAGAGAAATCAACATACTATGAGGAATTGTGATCCAGCCTTCATCTTCCATAACATCAACATGCTTATCAGCAAGAGGAGCAAAATCCTTACTAGATGCAGAAGAAATCATATCAACATTATCAACAGTAAACGAATCACGATTGCTTGTACTAGAATGATCCACTGAATTCGACTTATTTTCCGCAATCAATCCTTCTAATGTCGTAACACTTTGTGACGGAGTTTTCTTCAGCCACGGCGATACCGGCGGGAGCTGATCAGTGGCGGCTGCTGGTGGTGCTGCGGCGGAGCTAGGGTTTTGTCCCCTCAGCAAAAAGTTCATTGTTCTACTTCCAGCACTGTTCTGCAATCAAATTCTATTCAAATCAAAATCAATATCAAATGAAATCATCGCCATTTTTGTTGACATTGAAGATGAATTTGGATTTTAAGCTTACCTCGATTGATCTTCGCTGAATTCTGAAGATTTTAGGGATTTAATTGCGATTAAATTGGGGAATTTGGTAAGCAATTGATTGAACTTTTTTGGTCAGTGTTTTGGTGTGAGCTTAGGGCTTGATTCGATTACATTGGATATTGATCGGAGGAGAGAGAAGGTGGAAGCCACGGTGCCGCGCCATCTATTTTGTGCCGTTGGATTCAATCAAACGGTTATTGGGCGTTGGATATGAATTAAGGAAATTTCATTTAGTAAAAATCAGTTTTAATCAGTAAAAATAATTTCAATTCAGTAAAAGTAAGTTCAGAAAAAATAATTTCAGTTCTGCAAAAATAATTTCAGTTTAAAAAAAAATAATTTCAGCAAAATTAACTAGGATTTTTTTTAAGTGGGATTTTTTTTATGTAAATTAAATTTTCCATATATAGCAAAATATTGTCATACAAATTTTTTTTATATTCTTGACATATATAATTTTTTTTTTCCATCACTTTTGTCTACACTATTATCATTAATTAGGGAATGAAGACGAAAAGCTATGTATAATTATATTGTACGAGGAATTTAATAGCATTGTACAAGCATTTTAATTATATGATACAAAGTACCATATATTTACCAAAAAATATTGTATTCACATACTCTAGCTGCAACTCCTTAAAGAAAAAACCGTTCAAAAAAATATACTCCGTATATGTTTAAAGAAAAAAAAAGATAAACATACAACGTCAAAAGAAATAAAATAAAATTATTTTATTCATATTATAACGAATAACGAAGGATCAAAGTTTTTATTAAAATAAACACTCATTTATTGAAGCATAAACATAAGGCATAATAATCTCCACTACATTAGTTTTTACTGCTTATTTCCAAGTCCACATCATTTATTTCATCATCAAATTGGGGAGTATTAAAGTCTCCAGGAAAATTTATACCCCTTGTCTTTAACCAAAGCAATTTCTGATGATTAGTAGCAAGTGCCATGAAAAATTCCCCATTGTGATCTTGAGTTAAGTACTCCAAAACATGGATATAAAAATCATCAGTGTAATCTTTCATTTGAGGAATCTCTTTAAGAGTTGCAGCAAGGAGATTGAACTTTTCTTGTACTGGATTGCTTTGTACCTTTGATGACTCAGCCTGAATAGTTGATTTCACAACCTCTAGACACTTATCAATGTCATTCATCCTCTTTTTATTAATTTTACTAGTTTCCCCCAAACTCTTACGCTTTCCTAGAATAGGTGATATTATAGACGGCTCCTTCTCATGATTTATATTGTTATCCTCGGGGTTAAGTTTAAATTTAAATGATCATCTTTCTCATCATCATTGTCTCCTGTGGGTTCTTGATCTTCATAATCAGAAAATAGTGATGCATTTTTTGCCAATGATGGGGAGATAGCCAATTTATTGGTTGCAAATGTGCCCTTGAAATAAGCATGCAACAAATCTTCATTAGCCAATGGCCTCTTCAAGAATTGTATGGGTCTTCCTTTATGTTTCTGTATAACAAAATAATTACATTAACTAAAATTACTACCATACATCATTAACATAATTTGAATAATAGATGACAAAAAACAAAGTTTAATACCTTAACAAACGCTGCCTATCTATCATCTTGTTTGATGAGAGGGCAGCCAGTCACTGCATCAAAAGCAATACCCATCCACGTCTTCAATTCATACCAAGCTATATATTTTCCTTTCAAATCTGCAAAATGATTTTGCAAGGGTTTCTCAGCAAAATTTTGTCCAGTTTGCGCATTCAAATTACGCACAAATTTTTCCCAATCTAACTTTGAGTTTCCATCTATTTTGTGTTGGAGAAGAATCTCCAAAAATTTTCTAGTATTGTCATTGGTGAATTTGGTTCTTGAACCCATGAAGTTTTGAAGGCTGGGAGCTCAACTTGGATGAACTAGAGCTATGAAAAAGAGGTTTTTATAGGCACTGTAGAGTACTATAAAGATACTTTGACATATAATTTATGATCTTTATTTTTCCAAAAAAAAAAAAATTATACAATATTGTGAAATCTTACACACACTATTCTAACCATATATATATATATATATGTACTCATTTATTTCATCATCCATATTAAGGAGCAAAATATTAACATTCCTGAATACAACTTTGTTATTTTTTGTAAATACTATTTTTCTGGTATATACTTTGTCATTCATGTAATTTTACCATATATGTATTTGTCGATGAAAACATTATATGCAAATTTTACAATATATATAACCAAGTTAAATATATATTCCCTAAAAAAAAAGTTAAATATATATGATATATACGAGATATTGGAAAAGATATGGGCAAATCAATCTCTTATCTCTTTCCTTTGCGTTCTTCGTATATATGGTAAAACAAATAATACCCTTGTATATATATGGTAAAACAAATATATATATATATACTACTTGGGTGGGACGAATTGGACAATCATAAAAATATACAATACTTTTTGTAATCATCTGCATATTGAAGGTTATATTTTTTTATTTATATGTATATTTTTTATATATATTTTATATATTATATATATATATATATATATATATATATATATATATATATATATATATATATATATTCTTATATATTTTTTGTTTAAATTTGAGATCTCACTTCTTGTTGTTGCTTTTATATTGTAGAATGGACAATGAGTTGCTTCAGAAATGCATACTGTTTTTGGTACTATATGAATTGTTGAGACTCCTCACCCCAATTCATCGCTTACCTTTAAGAATTGGGGGTGAAAGTGGATCAGCATATATAACAAGGTTGTTAACAGTTCATCCTGGTTTGTTTAAAGAGCAGCTAAGATTGGATAGAGATATGTTTGTGAGACTAGTCCAATTGATGATAGAAAAAAATTTATTATCGGACGGAAGGTTTGTAAAAGTGGCTGAACAAGTAGGAATTGGTCTATTTATTTTGGCAAGAGGGGCATCTCAACGCCAAGCTGCTGACACATTTAAGCACTCAATATCAACAATTAGCATATATTTCAGAAGGGTGTTGCGAGCATTGACAATATTGTCATGTGATTTAATACGTCCTTATCGAGATTTGGCTGAGACACCACCAGAGGTACAACAAAACTCATTATATTGGCCTTTTTTTTAAGGTTAGTATGTTATTTAATTTTTATATAAATGCATTTATAAAAGCATAGTTTAATAAAAAAAAAAAAAAAATTCGTGTGTTAGGATTGTGTTGGTGCTTTAGATGGAACTCATATTGATGCAGTTGTGTCCGATGTTGAGGGTCAACCATTTCGAGGACGTAAAGGAACTAAAACTTGGAATGTACTAGCCTCATGCTCTTTTAATAGGTTATTCACATTTGTCAATGTTAGATATCAAGGAAGTGCTCATGATATAACGGTGTGGAGAAATTGCTTAACTGATCCTAAATTTGAATTTCCACACCCTCCTCTAGGTATGTAGGTCATTCTTTAATATAATTTTCTTTTAGCAGGAAAATTTATTATAATAAATTTTTTATTTTCTTATCAGGAAAATATTATTTAGTGGATTCAGGTTACCCTAACACACTCGGTTATTTGAGTCCAATTAAAGACAAGCAAGTAAGGTATCATATGCCGGAATTACACAATGGTCCTCCACCTCAAGGAATGCTAGAACATTACAATTATCGTCATTCTTCATTGCGTACTACAATTGAAAGGTGCTTTGGCAACGTTAAGGGGCAATGGAAAATTTTGAAAAACATGCCTCAAATGTCTCAAACATATCAATTATCAATCATCATATCAACGTTTACTCTTCATAATTTTATCCGCCTGTACAAATTAGGGATACCAATTTCAGAAAGAGTTGCAAATGTTGAGCCTAGAGCGGAATACTCCATATTTGATGAAGGTAGGAAAGCTCAAATGGATACAGTACAAAATGAGATAGCAGAGGATATTTGGCAATCAGTTAGGGACATGGAGGAAGAAGATCATCATATGAATGTTGATTAATAAACTCAAATAGTCATATGCAATAAGAAGCAATCCTTGTAATAATTTATGATTATAATAAAGCTATGATTTTATTATTATTGTTAATAATAATAATAATAATAATAATATTATTATTATTATTATTATTATTATTATTATTATTAGATTATTAGCTCTATTGGTTTAGT
Organism: Chenopodium album; assembly: GCF_948465745.1. Taxonomy (NCBI): domain Eukaryota; kingdom Viridiplantae; phylum Streptophyta; class Magnoliopsida; order Caryophyllales; family Amaranthaceae; genus Chenopodium; species Chenopodium album. The sequence continues at coordinate 50,420,436 of NC_137843.1, forward strand.
ATATTTGGTGGTAAAATTAGGCAACGAAAGGCATTTTAATTACTAAAACCTATGGCCGGCCAGTAGGATAGAAAAGATGCCTTAGACTTTTAATACGTAATACCATATACAAGTATATGTAAATATATCATATATATCAAAATAGATTATATATGCCAACTATATAAATTACAAAAATAGATTATTTTACCTAATATATCTATATATTAAATCAGTAGATATATTATGTAAATCAGTAAAAATAAGTTCAGTTCCGTAAAAATAAGTTCAGATCAGTAAAAATAAGTCCAGTTCAGTAAAAATAAGTTCAGTTCAGTAAAAATAAGTTCAATAAAAATAAGTTCAGTAAAATTCAGTTTTAATCAGTAAAATTCAGTTTTAATCAGTAAAAATAATTTCATTTCAGTAAAAATAATTTCAGTTCAGCAAAATTAAGGTGAAGAGAACGGGGCCTAAGATGATACATTTTGATTATTCAAAAAAAAAAAAATTGTCACTATTACTCGCTTTAATCCCAACTTTGCTCCATCCGCCGATATTAATCCCAATTTCCGTTTATTTCATATCACTCCCAAATGATATGCAATTGGTTAATCAGGTTAACATTTGTGAATTAGATTTTTTTTGCACATGTGTCAATATTTAATTGGTTGAAAAAAAAACAAACAAAAGAAAAATGTAAAAAAAATTTAAATTTAAATTAAAATCCCTAAAACTAACCCAACCACCACACCACCACCACCGACAGCGTAGCGCAACCCAGCACCTGCCCACCTCCGACGCACACCCTCCCCACGTGCAGCCCATCACAGCCCAGCCACCACACGCACTCCCTTCCTAGCCCACCACTACCAAAAAAACAATCCCAACCCTAAACGACCATTTCCCCACCAAAAAACAACCCCCCTCCCAAAATCGACCACCAAAATTGGCCACAAATGGCCAAAATCGGCCGATGCTGGGGCTGAATGGTTGATTTCAACCCTTTATCGGCTGATTTCGGCCGTTAGTGGCCAATTTTGTGGCCGTTTTAGGGAAATGGGTTTCGTTTTGGACAGTTTAGGGATGTAGGAATTGGAGGTGGGTGGGTTCTGGTGGTCTAGGCTGGGGAGAGGGGATGGGTTGTGTTGTTGTTCGAGGTTGGAAAGAGCCGGAGAGAGGATAGGTGGTTGGGGAAGCGCCGGCACCGGGGTAGAGGAAGGAGGATTGGGCGGCTGCCGACGCTCCGAGGGGGGAAGGGGTTGGGGTGGTCGTGGTGGCAGCAAGCTGAGCATGGGTGGTTTTAGGGTTTTTTTTTTTAAAAAAAAAAAGTCAATTATACGCTGACACGTGTCTTGTAACCTGTTATATTAGGTTAAATGTCCGGTTGGGGGTGATAAAAAAATAGTAGGTGCAAAGTTGGGAGTGATAGGGAATAAACGGAAGTTAGGATTAATATCGGCGGATGGAACAAAGTTGGGATTAATGGTGGCAATTTTTCAAAAAAAAATAATGATATATTTTGACTTTCAATACGGATATTATTTATATATGTTTCTTTGATTAGCTTTTGTGATTTATAAATACTTAATAAGGTTAAACATACTCCTAGTTATGTGAGATCTTACTGGAATCTTTTCAATAAGTATTTTCAAAATATCAAATTTTTATAATTTTTACTTATTTATACTCGTAATTAGATATATTTACAGTTTAATTTATGTATTGACAAATGTGATAAAAAAAATGTATCATCTAAAAAAAAAGGTATCCTCTACGGAGTATTTTATTAAGAAGTATAGGATATTGCATTTCCTAAAAAAATAAGTAAAAAAAAGTATAGGGTATAGCATTCTTTGAGTGACCTTATATAAAATAGAAAAAGAAAATTTGATTCTAATAATCCAACCTTTGAGTGACCTTTTTTTTTATTAATCTGACCTTTTGATTATTCTACAATAATTCAAGCTTTGAGGGTGTAGACATCCAAATGTGTCTCCCCAAAACCAAACCCAGTGATGAATACCTTTCACGTCATTTGATTATCGAACGAAGTGAGTGTGGAAAGGTCCAGTGATGTGGTCGTTTTTATTAAAATATTTCTCTTTCTGTTTTCTAAAATATTTATTTTCTTACTCCTATTTACGAAAAATAGCCAGTCTAATTTAGCTTGGTCCATGATAAAGGTCCAATAATAGTGTAGTTGGATTGGGCCCGAAAAGAGCTTTCCAACGATATATTATAAGCCCAATTCCGATGACTTATGAGGAAGTTATGGATTAAATTAAAATAGGCCCAATGATTTTCAAAGTGGCCCAATGATCTAGAGGAGGGCCTATTAATTATTATTCCTAAAGTGATTAGGATTGATTTTAGTCTTTTAGGAATATCTAGAAGGTTTTATTTAGTTCTAATTAAATTAAGATTGATAATTATATTTTTTAAAAGAGGTTTTATTTAGAATAAAATATTAAATTTGATTTTGAAAACTGTTTGGACGCTTAGTTACCTGCAACCGGTGTTAAAGGTAATTACGCGTGGGAAAGCGCATTGATTTTTAAACCAGCGCGAGACGACAAAGTCGTCGCCAGGCGCTGACCTTCGTCACCTGGCGACGAGCTCGTCGTCTGGCGCTGACTCCTGTTGTTGGCGACAGGAGGTATTTTATTCCGAATTTGATTTTCTTCGATCCCGAGTTATTTTTTTTTTATAAATAAGGGTCGTATCTCCTCCATTTTCAGACATAATCAACAATCATTATTCACATCAATCATCTCTCTCTATTCTCTTTCTAAAAAAGCTAGAAGTTTCTTCTCTCTATTCTTTTTCTAAACCTTCCCTTTTACAAAATTCCACATACATTAGCTCTAGACACATCTAGCCAAGTTCGAAGTTGCCTTCGCCCTAGACGTGAAAGGTTGTAATTTCTGAGGGTTTGGTCCCTAATCCCTGTTTCAATTATTTAATTTAATTGCTTGTTTTATTATTTTCCTTGAAGTTAGTAACGCGTGTATTTTGTTATTAGAAAGAGATACGAGGCATCGAAGTAAGTACTTTAATTGTTCTTCTTTTGATATAGAAATCATGTTAGGATGTTATATTGCTTCCTAGTATCATGTTTAGGGATAACTAAAATTTCTAATATCATGTATTATTATGATGCTTCCTATTTCTTTCCTAATATCATGTTAGTATCATGCTAGGAATAAAGCTTTGATCTTTATTGTTTAGTGATATGCTAGGGTTTGTTATTAATCTTGTTAGTATCATGCCTAGGATCTTGCTATTATTATTATGCTTTAATGAGATTGAGATTATTATTATTAATATGATGATGATTGTTGTTATTATGTTGCTTGATATTATATTATTGTTATTGCTTGATCACGCTTTTTATGCATGTTTAAAGGGAATTTGTACTTGTAATCACGCTTAATAAGATAATGAATAATCTTGTTTAGACTAATATGATTATAATTCAAGTGATCGCCAATAATAGAGTTGTTTGTGCATTATATTCAACCAACATAGATTAAACAGGTTTAGGGTTAACCTATTGATTGTATGTTATTCAGAAAGCGCACATGAATACTAGAAGAATAAAGTAGAGGCCTATTTAGGGCAGGTTCAATCTCTTTTAGGTTGGATTTATACCTTCATCCCCGAACTTCCAGTCATGGTTCCAGACCTATTGGAGTTAACGATCTCCTGGATCGTTAAGGGGTGTAACCTTCACCCTGTGAACGGTTTACAAGTTCCTAAAACTTGTTGGCGACTCTTTTGCTCTACCTTCCTTCCCTTTGGACGCCACCATGCTTAAGTGTATGATCACAGTGGGGTTCAAGTGTGGGATGGCTTGAAATATTCCCTATAGTTTTTTGGCGACTCCACCAGGGAGGATTTCTATTTTAATTCCTAAAATTTATTTTGGCAATGATTTAGAATGAGTGGATGAGACTCGAAAAGTTCTAAGTATTTCATGTGCGCAATTTTGATTAACATTGTGGCATATGCATAAAAAGGTTCTCATTGAAAAGACCATTCGTAATGAGTAAAAAACATAGGATTTTTACACGTAGGAATCTAGGGAAATATCTTTCACAATTAAAATCGAAAATAATGCTACAAAAAAAATGAAAAATTCAATAACAGAAAGCTGTCGAGGCATGTAAGAATTAGCGCTGAGAAAACAACGTCGGTGCCTAATGACGGCGCTGTCGCCTGGCGACAAGCTTGTCGTATGGCGACAACTCTATTTTCTCGCGCCAAATTCTTCCACTACCAAGCCAGAAATCTACCTTCTTGTTTCGACTAGTTTTCTAGTACTGTTTGCTCGGTTTTACTTCCTTATTGAGTTTTTTCCTATTTTCTGAAACCCATATGTGTTCTACATATGGACATAACCCTCTGGGAATTCATGCTCCATCTACCCAATCGAACGCTCCTGGCAACGAAGGGTACATCTAAGATTGTTGAATTCACCTAACCATGGAAGCGAGTTTAACTCGCAGGGTCCCATCCACACGCGCCAACCCTTCCAAAGGTAAGGCTTTCGCGCGGTGCATCCGGACTCATAACCATGGACCCTCTTTGACTAACCCATATCCAGAACTTTAGAGAACTAGAGCCATGGTTAGGTTGCAAACTCATTGCATCATATCGTGACTATATGACTACTTGTGCATTATTTGTTGTGCATACTCTATGTGTTTTTCCTAACCGTTTGTTTGACTTGTGTATGAGGTAAATAAATAAAATAATGACTAAAGAACTTTTCTAATTTAATTAATTGATTAATTAATAAATGATTAAAGTCTAATAAATTGATCAAACTTGACTTAGTACGACTTTTAGGCTAATCCTTTTAGAGAAAAATACTGGAAACAGTCCCAAATCAATGTTCCAGATTGGCGCAAAGATTTGGACTGTGGCGCTACACGCTAGTTTCCGGCGCCAGGCGACGATCTCATTGTCTGGCGTTGGCTATCAGCGTCTGGCGACGGTACTGTCGTCTGACGATAGCCTGTAATTTTGCTCGAGTCTTCACGATGTGTCAGTTTAATCAATTGGCTAAAACGGTTTAATCGATTTATTAATGGCAATAATCATGTTCAGTCCTTAATTGAGTCTAGGCACATAGTCCCATGGTCTCACATAAGAGTCAAAGTATGTCACTAAAATTCACTATTAAAGCACACACCTAATATGTCACGTCTTGACCATGTCTAGAGAGTCTCGTATGAGTCGTCTTTTCCGTCATTTGAGTTGGGGGTCCACTTTATTCCTAAAATTCTTCTATCATACTTTCTCCATACCTATCATTCTCCCCTTTCTTTCATAATCCCTTCCCGTCCATCACATGTTGAATAGAGCTTAAGTCAAAAATGAAAAACTTACCCTTAACTTCCCTTTCCACAACACTTGGTCAAGGAGAGAAGGGCGATTAATTAAGGACAACACCTTTGTTCAAGTACTCCTTTTTGACAAACCAATTAGTCGGAAAAGAAAGGCTAAGAAAATAGGAAGAAGTTAATGAACTCAAGAAGGATGTGGCCAACCTAACTGAATTAATGAAGAGTATAGCTCTTTAAGTCAATGACCTTGCAAGGCAACAACAAATGGAGCTCATGCAAGAAAGCTTGAGCAAAATATCCAGTGACTATAGATTTCAGGGCATTAGCTCACAAGGAGTCTCAGTGGACAAGGAGCTTCTTCCGCAGAAGTTCAATGCCAGTGACATCCCTAAGTTTAAGCCAACTGACAATCCTTACTTTCACTTAAGGGCCTTTGAAACTATAATGAATATTAAGGGAATTGATAGGAAGATTTTTCATTCCTTGTTCTCACTATCTTTAGAAACCGTTTGTCAACAGTGGTTCTTTTCTCTTGAAAAAGAGAAAACCTCTTTTTGGGATTCCATAACAAACGCTTTCGTAGATAGATATAAGTGCAACATCCAAGACAAAACAAACCACAGACAACTTGAGATGTTAAAACAAAAGGAAAACGAAGGGTTCACTTCTTTCTTCAACAAATGGAGGGAAACTTCTGCTAATATGGTTAAGGTTCCTACCGAAAAAGAGTCTCTAAGGATGTTCATCAAGAACCTTCAAGAAAAATATGCAAAGCACTTAAAATACCAACACAACTTGAATACTTTCAAGGCTGTGTATAATATAGGCATTGACATTGAAGATGACCTTCTGAAAGATAATAGTGCGAGAGGAAAGAAGAACGACCATCCTTCTTCTTCCTCTCCCATTAACGAAGTACATGCTACGAACACCTCTAAACCACGAATCCAAAGGTCGAAAAGAGTGTTCACTCCGCTTGGTATGAGTTATGAAACAGCTTTCGAAAAGCTACACCACAAAGGACTAGTCATGCCCATAGGACCTATCAAAGACCCAGTTCTAGAAGCCAGGCCACCTAAGTGGAATCCTAATAAACACTGCAAATATCATCAAGGAAAGGGTCACGACACTGAGGAGTGTTGGAAACTCAAAGAATCTATTCAAGACTTGATCGATGACAATAGATTCTAGCCATCGCAGAAGATCAAACATCCTTCGATCCTTCACTCCTTATCACACCTGTAGGTGAGCCCATGATCAAGATAGCTTATATAACCTCTATTGATGAAGTGGCCATGATTGAGGAGGATGAAAGAATTTTCTTAGATAATACCGGGGAAAATTTTTCAAGTCTAAAAGAAGACGTTCGAAAACTGCAAGATGGCATTGCTATGCTCTTGAATGTGGTAGAAGGACTAGCAAATCGGATGATAGTTATCGAACAAAATTCCCACCAGGGATTTAATGAAGAACTCAATGCTCCTAAGCCACGGGCAAAACAGACCATTGAAGAATACACCCGAATAGGAATGACTTATGATGAAGCTATTGACTATCTTCATGATCAAGGTCTCATTCATCCCGTCGGCCCCAGTCAAGACTCACCACCTGAGAAACGATCTCCCAATTGGGATCCAAACTCTTATTGTAAATATCATAGAGGCCATGGTCACATCACCAAAAAGTGTTTTACCCTCAAGGATCGCATTCAAGAACTCATTGATTCAAATCACCTTAATGTTCCTCTTATCAACAGGAAGGCCAAGAATAGTAACAATAATAACAGTGGCTGGAAAGGAAAGAAGAACGACAATCCTTCTTCTTCCAAAACTACCCACTCAAACAACGTTAGCACGTTTAACTTGGATGAGGTCCTTGCCATGAACAAACGAGAGCAAAAGAGAACCTTTACACCTATTGGCATAAGTTATGACACAACATTCGATCGCCTTCATGCTAAAGGAATCATAACTCCCATTGGACCTATTCAAGATTTCGCACCTAAGAAGAGGTTACCTAGTTGGAATCTAGATGCACAATGCAAATACCATCAAGGTAGGGGTCATACTACTGAGAGTTGTTGGAAGCTAAAAGAAGTCATCCAATATCTAATTGACAATAACAAGCTTTCCATACCTCTAAACGACAAGAAGTCCGAGTGATGATAAAGCATAAGACACAAGGCAAGCCTCAGCGACAAGATTTCGTGACCTCTTTTTCTTTTTTTCATTTTTCCTTTCCCCAATAAGTCTAGCAATAGGCACCTTTTTCCTTAGATTTTTATTTTGTATGTTTCTTTTCTCCCTTTGATAAAATGAGCATTTATTTCCTTGCATATGATCATTGCATTGCATTGTCACAAAAAAAAAAAAACCATTTCGAACTAAGCACAAGGTATACCCATGATTAGAGGCACCTCTTGTAGCCATGTTATACCTTTCACCCTTCAAATATACAATCTTTTCTTGATAAACCACTTTGAGCCTCGTCTAACGATAGACCTTTCTTTCTTCAACCAACATCTACCTAACCTTGGGATAGGATGGTGTGTAACTTATGCAATTTTCAAAGAACAAAAGTTTGAGTGAATCAAAAGATTAAAATAGCAAAAACAATAAAAGTGTACAAAAGGGCAAGTGTTCCAATGTCTTCGATATGAATATATCTTTGATAAGAATACGTCTCAGATTGCGTCTCTTATCGAGTGGTTGGTACCGTGTATGAGAAACATGAATGCCAAGTGAGTGATAGACCACATGATCGGGATTGCCCACACTTATCCAAATAAAAAATGATAAAGCGAAAAAAAAGAGAGCAAAAATAAAGAAAAAGAAAAAGCTCAAAAGTGAGAAACGTCAAGCATAATATTACAAAGATTCAAAAGCAAGGTTGTACACCTTGGGGGCGTATCTAGGGTCTTGAGCCTTTATCCCCTTCTTCTTCAACCTTTAGCCTAACCACGTTACAACCCTTAAAAAACCTCTTTGAGGTATACACATACTTGTGCGAGGTTCGGCTAGAGCTACATTCGGCCTAATTCCTAACGGATACGTAGGCAACCTCACATCGAGGTGTGGCCGTAATAAAAATGCATTCATTCACATTCATATTTACATTCATACATGATCATATCAAGGGATCTCCAATGCTCATCCCTATCCATTTAGAAGCTAGACTTGGGGGCTTGATCCCTACATTATTAGCTTACCTAGCCTAAGTGTCACCATTATTTGACTCTTTTCAAAAAAATATATATTCCATACACTTAGCCTTTGCAGCCTAGCTTTAGTGTCACTATCACACACATCACAGATACATGACCAAGTATACTTCCCTTACGAACCCTTTGTCATGAAATCTTAACACAACGCTGAAGCATGCCTTGTCATATCAACATCAATCATCATTGCATCATTAAGTAAGAAGTACTTAGCCTCCGTGCCTAAGTTACCTAAATGCTTTCATTATCGAGTCAACTAGGATAGTCTAAGATGTTACAATCCTTGTACTATGAGAGACAACGTTAACGGATTAAGCTCATTCAACATTCACCATCAAACACTTCGATTCTTTTTTGCATCCTTTTCTTTCGGGAGAAAGTCGGTACCCTCCACAAAAATGACGGAAAATTTTTGCATTTTCGCATTTTGAGTCAAGCACATCACAATATAATGCACACACGAGTCATGAGTCACGCGTGTCAGTCATATTGAGTCAACCTCAAGTCAGTCAATCACCTTAGGTCAACCCTAAGAAAAACATCAAGCCTTAGGTCAATCCTAAAAGAAAAAAACACCAGTAAAGTCTTTTGGCAATCTTTTGATTTTTATAGGATACAACCATTCAGCAAAGCTCTTGTTCGCAGCCAACCGAACGATCGCAACAAACATTCAAGTATCAAAGCTCTTTGTTCAGAGACGCGTGGACATATCAAAAAGCTCCATTGTTTAGAGACGCGTGGACATATCAAAAAGCTCCATTGTTCAGAGATGCGTGGACATTCCTATCAAGCTCTTTTGCTCAGAGACGCGTGGGCATCCTATTTAAGCTCTTTTGTTCAGAGACGCGTGGACATATCAAAAAGCTCTTTTGTTCAGAGACACATGGACATTCCTATCAAGATCTTTTGTTCAGAGACACGTGGACATTCCTATCAAGCTCTTTTGCTCAGAGACGCGTGGGCATCCTATTTAAGCTCTTTTGTTTAGAGACGCGTGGACATTCCTATCAAGCTCTTTTGCTCAGAGACGCGTGGGCATCCTATTTAAGCTCTTTTGTTTAGAGACGCGTGGACATTCCTATCAAGCTCTTTTGCTCAGAGACGCGTGGGCATCCTATTTAAGCTCTTTTGTTCAGAGACGCGTGGACATATCAAAAAGCTCTTTTGCTCAGAGACGTGTGGGCATATCATTCGAAGCTCTTTGACGAGTGAACATCCTATCAAAGCTCCATTGTTCAGAGACGAGTGAACAATCCTCAAAAAGAAGCTCTTTTGTTCAGAGACGAGTGAACATCAACAGTGGCAAAGCACGACCACAACATCAAAATAGCAAGATGGTGTTCCCTAGCTTGTGGAAGGTTGTCATAACAACAAATACAGCAACAAATCGATTACCCTCATAGACGTGTGCTCGACGGTGCAAGATACGCGTTTCTTAACTCTTTAATCTGTTTAACTAACACTAGTTTGCAGTTATAAGCGTTACAAGAATGTTTAGGATCGCAGAACGTTCTGAATCGTTCTCCGTCCCTATCGTTACTTTGACTTTTGTTTTCGAAACATGTGTTTCTCTAAACTCAGTCAAAGTGGGGGCTTCTGTAGACATCCAAATGTGTCTCCCCAAAACCAAACCCAGTGATGAATACCTTTCACGTCATTTGATTATCGAACGAAGTGAGTGTGGAAAGGTCCAGTGATGTGGTCGTTTTTATTAAAATATTTCTCTTTCTGTTTTCTAAAATATTTATTTTCTTACTCCTATTTACGAAAAATAGCCAGTCTAATTTAGCTTGGTCCATGATAAAGGTCCAATAATAGTGTAGTTGGATTGGGCCCGAAAAGAGCTTTCCAACGATATATTATAAGCCCAATTCCGATGACTTATGAGGAAGTTATGGATTAAATTAAATTAGGCCCAATGATTTTCAAAGTGGCCCAATGATCTAGAGGAGGGCCTATTAATTATTATTCCTAAAGTGATTAGGATTGATTTTAGTCTTCTAGGAATATCTAGAAGGTTTTATTTAGTTCTAATTAAATTAGGATTGATAATTATATTTTTTAAAAGAGGTTTTATTTAGAATAAAATATTAAATTTGATTTTGAAAACTGTTTGGACGCTTAGTTACCTGCAACCGGTGTTAAAGGTAATTACGCGTGGGAAAGCGCATTGATTTTTAAACCAGCGCGAGACGACAAAGTCGTCGCCAGGCGCTGACCTTCGTCACCTGGCGACGAGCTCGTCGTCTGGCGCTGACTCCTGTTGTTGGCGACAGGAGGTATTTTATTCCGAATTTGATTTTCTTCGATCCCGAGTTATTTTTTTTTTATAAATAAGGGTCGTATCTCCTCCATTTTCAGACATAATCAACAATCATTATTCACATCAATCATCTCTCTCTATTCTCTTTCTAAAAAAGCTAGAAGTTTCTTCTCTCTATTCTTTTTCTAAACCTTCCCTTTTACAAAATTCCACATACATTAGCTCTAGACACATCTAGCCAAGTTCGAAGTTGCCTTCGCCCTAGACGTGAAAGGTTGTAATTTCTGAGGGTTTGGTCCCTAATCCCTGTTTCAATTATTTAATTTAATTGCTTGTTTTATTATTTTCCTTGAAGTTAGTAACGCGTGTATTTTGTTATTAGAAAGAGATACGAGGCATCGAAGTAAGTACTTTAATTGTTCTTCTTTTGATATAGAAATCATGTTAGGATGTTATATTGCTTCCTAGTATCATGTTTAGGGATAACTAAAATTTCTAATATCATGTATTATTATGATGCTTCCTATTTCTTTCCTAATATCATGTTAGTATCATGCTAGGAATAAAGCTTTGATCTTTATTGTTTAGTGATATGCTAGGGTTTGTTATTAATCTTGTTAGTATCATGCCTAGGATCTTGCTATTATTATTATGCTTTAATGAGATTGAGATTATTATTATTAATATGATGATGATTGTTGTTATTATGTTGCTTGATATTATATTATTGTTATTGCTTGATCACGCTTTTTATGCATGTTTAAAGGGAATTTGTACTTGTAATCACGCTTAATAAGATAATGAATAATCTTGTTTAGACTAATATGATTATAATTCAAGTGATCGCCAATAATAGAGTTGTTTGTGCATTATATTCAACCAACATAGATTAAACAGGTTTAGGGTTAACCTATTGATTGTATGTTATTCAGAAAGCGCACATGAATACTAGAAGAATAAAGTAGAGGCCTATTTAGGGCAGGTTCAATCTCTTTTAGGTTGGATTTATACCTTCATCCCCGAACTTCCAGTCATGGTTCCAGACCTATTGGAGTTAACGATCTCCTGGATCGTTAAGGGGTGTAACCTTCACCCTGTGAACGGTTTACAAGTTCCTAAAACTTGTTGGCGACTCTTTTGCTCTACCTTCCTTCCCTTTGGACGCCACCATACTTAAGTGTATGATCACAGTGGGGTTCAAGTGTGGGATGGCTTGAAATATTCCCTACAGAGGGGTGTTCTATTCTATTTAGGGCTGGCAAACAGATTAGATCGGGTCACTTTCATGTTTAGTTCATTTCGGTTTCGGGTCAGAAACCCTTAATCCTAACCTGATCCGTTTTGTTTTTCGGGTTGAAAAGTATGACCCGACTTGATCTGCTTAGTTTTCGGGTCAACCTAAAATGATCCATTTAAACTTTTTTTTTAATGATCTGAAAACTAGATTTATTAATTTTTTTTAATGATCTGTGTAACCCAATTTATTTTGTTGCTTTGGGTATAAAGTGGGTTAGCCCAAACCTATTAATTAGAATATGAAGTTGGGAATGTTTGTATATAATCATTGATTCAAGTATCAATGGAAAATAACAACACACAACTACTTTTCATGAAGCAGACGGAAAGTGGAGGTAAATTAATGGTGGTCAGTGTTTTTGTGGAGTATGGAGCAAACAATAAAGAGATGAAATGTAAAAATGAGATGGGATTTGTAATTTAGGACAGCCACAACATTTGAAGTTTGAGGAAGTGAAAACACTGGAAAAAAAAGAAAGGTTATATATACTTGGGATTACGTTGAGGGTTTATTTTGGGCTAAATGTTTTGGCAGGTTGGATTAGTTTTACATTTGATTTTGACCCATAAATTTTTTCGGGTTACATGGGTCATTTTCGGGTTGAAATTTTCAACATTAACCTAACCCATTTAATTATCAGGTTAGGTTCGTGTCGACCCATTTAAGTTTTTGGGTCAAAAACCTCAACCCAAACCCGGTATTTTTAGGTTGGGTTTTCGGGTCGAGTCAGCTTTTTTCAGTCCTAATTCTATTAGGTCAAGCAGGTCACTTAACCTACAATAATAAGTCTCCTACCATGTGCCACATTTTAATTTGTCCAAAAAATATTTTGATTTAAAAAAAAAATTAAATGAAAAAAAAAATCCCTTTTTTTCCTCTTTATTTCCCCTTTCTTCTTCATCTTCTTCCTCCCTTCCACACCTCCATCAATGGCTCCATTTCCGGCCAGACCTCCGCCCACCACACCTCCACCTCCGCCAGCAAGGAAACCTACCCTACCAGCCACCACCCTAGTCGAAACATAGAAACACGACACCCAACCACCTCAAACCTGAACCTCGAACCTAGAAAACCCCACCCACACGAAACCAGAACGAAAACCTATCCATCCTCCCCCAAAACCTTGCTCAAAACCATCGAAAACCCCTTCCCCACCGCCGATTTTTGGGTTTCTGGGTGTTTAGAGTAGTTTTCGTAGCAATCTTAAGGGTGTCGGGACGAATTTTGTCCAAAATCATCGAAAACCCGACCCTCTTCCCTCTTTCTCTCCGTTTCAATTTCCCTCCATTTGCAAGAAATCTTCGATATTCAAAACTCTAGAATCTACCCCCAATTTGATTAGGGTTTTGCAATATCAAGAATGGAACTTTCTCAAGAACTCAATGATTTAAGCAAAAAGTCAATCGATTATACTAGGGGATTTGGAATTTTGAGTTTAGATTTGTACTCGATGGGTTTTGATTTAAAATTCTCGATTTTTCTTTGAAATTTGGGTTTTTGTAGGGTGAGGCGTGGCTGGGGGGAGGGGTAGCTGGAACGGCTGAAAGAGAGGGGAAGGAGTGGCCGAAAAAGGGAGGTTAAGGCGAAGGGGGAGGGTGTGACCAGAAATGGGGGATGTCGGTAGGGGTGAACATGAGACGGGTACCCGTACCGTTAGTACTAACGGTTCGGGTACCCGATAAGGCGATAACCAAAATCCCTAAAAGTGATATCCATTACCCGAACCGATAAGTTCGGGTATCCGGATTTTCGGATCAGTTATCGAGTACCCAATAAGATATCCAATAATGATAATTAAACTTAATTATGTAGTTATTATGATATAATTTACCACTAATTAACAACACTATCATATGATTTTGACCAATTTATTAATAATATTACTAATAATTGATATTATAAAGTAATTATGAAGTAAAGTAAGAGTTTAGATTTTAAAAAAATAGATTTAAGTAGGGAAAAAAAAACAAAAAAGTGCTTATCGGAACAGATCAGGTAACCGTTAATATTAAAATGATACCCAATAATCATACCCGATAACAAATCATAAAGGAACGGGTACCCAAACCGTTATGGTTATCAGATCAGGTACCCTAATTTTCGGAACGATTGCGGATCGGTTTTTCGAGTTTTCGGTTTTTCGGGTAGTTTCGCTCAGCCCTAATTGTCGGAATCAATGGGGGAAGGGAAGGCTGATGTTCATTTTTTTTAAGCTAAAAAATTTGAAAATGAAAAAAAATAAAATAAAAATTACCTAAGGACCAAGTAGTAGGTCAGCTTAGCCTAATAGAATAGAACACCCTCCAAACCTTGGATTATTGTGTAATAATCGAAAGGTCGGACTAATAAAAAATAATTTTAAAAAAAAAGGCCGCTCAAAGGTTGGATTATTAGAATCAATTTTTTTTTACCTTGAAGCAGCTGAAGCAGAAATTAATCATTTTAAAAGTTTTTAGGCATAAAGTAGATTCAATCAGATTGAGTGGATTGGATAGCAAAAATCTATATCTAACTAGTGTTCCAAAATCAAATTATTAGACTAAGAGATTCATTTTATTAGTTTATACCAATTTTTAAACTCTCCTAACTAAATGTACTCATACATATTAATGCATTAATGTACGTACTTGTATCTCATTTACCATGAAAGACTATCTTTGTAATACCCCGTAATTTCATACGTATTTTCCTAATTAATTAATTATTTATTATTTCATAAAAGGGTATTTTAGTAAACTAACTTACTATTTGAATTTTGGAGCCAAAATGATATTTGAATTTTGGCGCCAAAAATATTTTGAAACCTAATTATTATTTTCAGATTTTGGATAAGATTTATCATCCATTTATATTATTTTTAAAACCAGATTATTTATATATTTCGGATATTTTAATTAAAGCAAAAACTATATTTTATTAATTAATTAAGAAGTCCGATAATTCCCAATTGTAGCTAAGAATTTCAGATTTTCTATGTATAGAAGATCTAATTTTCTTAGTTATTTTATTGGTGAATAATTGGTACTGATTTAATTAATTATTTTATACATTAAATATTATTTACACAATTATTTTTATTTCTTAAAATCTAGCAAATATCTTCCTTACTTTCACTAATGATGTCCGAAAATCTGAGCTATGGTAAGCTCAAGATTTTCGGCCTTCATGGTTAAATTTGGGGGAATTTATTTTGGTCAATTGTATTTTTAATTATCTCCTTAAAATATCTTATTTCCTTAATTCTATTTTTCCATCTCCTAAATACTTGATCATCTTATTTTCCTACCTTTTATTTACCTTGATTATTCCCCAAGTAATCTCCCTTACCATATTTTTTTCATGACAACACACCTTCCATATATTTATTATGCACAATCACCACCTTAATATCAAAAGTTTCCATATTTATTTATTCACTTCTCCAAGTATTTCCTTAACTCTTCTTGCTATAATTCTTCCTACATTTTCCTACCATAATTCATGCCCATGCTAGCCTATAAATACCCCTTTATTTCATGACCAAACACTCACACAAATTCTCTTATTTCTCTTCTTTTTCTTTTACTCTCCTCCTCCTTTTGGTGCGCCACCACCACCAAGCACCACCTCCACCCACGGCTGCCACCAGCAGCCGCCGCCAGCCACCATTGGCAGCCGCCCCTTGCTGCCACCTCTCCTCCTCTTTTCCTTTGGTTTTCTACCTTTTCTTCTTCTCTTATTTTATTTAATTAATTATTATTATTATGGGGATTTATAAAAATTATTATGACTAGTTTTTAATTAAATAAAATCAGAATTTTAATGATATTTATGAGAAAATAATTTAAAAGGTTCATGTGCATATAGTTGGAGTTTTTTTAATTTAATTGTTGTGATTATTTGTTAACCTTATATTAATTAAGGTTATATTTATTTGTAGGGTGTGTTCAATCAAGGTTCTTGAGGTTCTTTTTGTATGGTTTTGCTAAGCAAGGATCGAGGTACGTTTAGGTGGCTAGATACCTTTGAAAATGATTGGTTTGAATAACATGTTTATATGATTTTTATTAGTGATTGAATTAAATTGATTTGAATTATGATTTATGGAATAAAGTATGATTTTAATGTGTGTTTTAATAAATTGATCTTGAAATAATGATTTTATTGAGTTATGGTTTATGAAATAAAAGTATGTTTAAAGGATTGGTTTTAATAAATAAATTAAGGGTTGATTTTATATCATGTCTTGGTTAATTAAATTATAAATCATGTTTTAAGGTTTGATTTTTGAAAGCATGTGGAATTTAATAAAAAGGAGATTGAATTATATTGAAATTATTAAAAAGGATTTATTGAATTATTGAATAATTATTATTAAAGATTTTTAATCATGTTAGTAATCCCACTATGTAGATTTGGTTTGATAAGACTTTGGATTTTGTATGACCGAGTCTTTCCTCAAGAATAGCTTTGTAATATAAGGAGACTAGTTTGGGGGGTGTGCACACTTGGGTGAGGAATTGGATTTAAAGAGGAATTGGTTCTATTAATTATTATTGAATTACTAGAATGGTTGAAATATTGGAATTGATTTTGAATTATGGATTGGAATTATTGGTTTAATTATTGGAATTGATTTTCAAAAGCATGTTTGCTAATAAATTGAATTTAATTATCTTGCACTTATCGTACTTAGCATATTTTGCTAATTCGTATTTCCTATTTGTTTTGGTTTTCCCTCTTTATCTTAATGGTATGCAGTGTTGACTAATTTCAGGTGAAGTCAATATGTGAGCATATGGAGTCCCGGGAATGTCTTCACCTAGATTAGGAATATCAGTTCTTGTTTTTAATTATGAGTACTCAAGACAGTGGTTACTATTTATGGTTTTATTAATAAAAGAGTTTTGAAGTTTCCACTGCAAAGTATTGGTTTTATTTAGTAAATTTGGTAGCCTTGCGTAATTACGTGGCGGTAATACGCCTAAGTCTATCTCTACGATATAATTATACGTATTTTTCTGGTATTTCCGTAGAGGGAGATTTTGGGGTGTTACAATCTTGATAATGAAATTAAATTGGAAGTATGTTATTTTTATTTAGGTATTATTACACCCAAATTAAAGTTTCCGTTGACTTTTAATTTGTTGACTTCGACCATCTTAATGAAGATTGGATTAAAGCTTGATTTAATAAGTAACGGTTTGACTTGGAACCACTACTAAAAATTGGCCAAATTGCGACCGGCGTAAACGGTCGCAAAAAATAGTGAAAACGGTCGCAATGCATAATTGCGACCGTCAACGGTCGCAACATGGCGGTCGTTATTATCATGGTCGCAAAAAAAAATATTACGACTGTTTGGCGGTCGCAAATTTTTAACGGCCGTTTTACCTACTTTCAACGACCGTAAAAAAAACGGTCGCAAATATTAAAAATTGCGACCGTCTTATGAAACGGTCGCAAATATTGAATTTAGCGACCGCCATAAGCTGTCGCTAAAAGTATTAAAAAAAACAAAAAAAAAAAAAAGAAAAAGACCCACCCAGATTCACCCAAACCACGCACCACCACTACCCTTCTTAAACAACCACTACCCGCCTCCGCCACCCATTACCCACCATCACCTTCGCCCACCTTCAACCACCAATACCCACCACCACCTACCCACCTTTAACCCAGAAAAACAGAAAAAGGAAAAAAAAATCACCTACATAATTTTGAACAAAAAGCAAACAAAAATGAAATAAAACATCATCAAACAATCTATGAAATTCGAACACATAAAGAACAAATTCGAGCAAATAAAATGCACAAAAATTAAATAAAAAAAATCGCCCAAAAATGCACAAAAATTAAACCAAAAAACGAGCAAAAATTTAATAAAAAAATGGCCCAATAATTATACCCAAAAAAAAAAATTAAACCCACAACAATTAAACCCACAATTCGAACAAAAAATTTGACAAAAAAATCAAACAAAAAATCTATGAAATTCGAACAATTATAGAACAAATTCGAACAAAATTATGAAAAACTCGAAATAAAACCAAAATCAAAGGAATTCGAACAGAAAAGCAATTAAAAATCGATAACAAAATCAAACAAACATGGAAATTCGAACGGAAAACGAATTTCAACCAAAAAATTCGAAAATAAACAAAATTTTCAGAAAAATAAACATACCTTTAATAATATATCTTCCTCTTTAGGTTTATATGGTCAAATTCGACCAAGAAAACTCCAGATCTGGAATTTTTAAGGTCGAATTTGACCATGAAAAACCATAACTCGTTTGTTAAAGAAATCCAAACACCATAATTTGTTTGTCGACGAAAATACGTACACCAAAACTACAGCTCTGAAAAAAAATGAAGAAGAAAAAGAGAATGAAGATGGAGGGGCGTGAGAAGCGAACAAAAATGGAGAAGTTAGAAGAAGAAGAAAGGAAATAAAAGAAGTAAGGATAGAGAAGAAAGAGATGGAGGAGCGTGAGAAAGAGAAGTAAGAAGGAAAGAGCAGGAGAGAGAAAAGAAAGAGGAGGGGTGAGCGGCGTGAGGGAGTGTGAAGTAGATTAGGGTTTGTGAATAAGGTATGCTTTTATACCGTATTTTTTTAATTAAAAAAAGGGTCTTTTACGACCGGCTTTGCCGGTCGCAGATTATGATTTTTACGACCGTCTCTTTGACGGTCGCAGATTATGACGTTTACGACCGTCAGAGACGGTCGCAGATTTTGACATTTACGACCGTCTCTTTGACGGTCGCAGATTATGACATTTACGACCGTCTTTGACGGTCGCAAACGATTTATTTTAATTTGGAATTAATTTTATTTGTTCAAACATCCTAGCGACCGTCTAAAAGGCTAAAAACGGTCGTAAAACGGTCGCAAATTTGCGACCGTTGTCAAAGCAGTCGTAATATTGCGACCGCATAAAAAACGGTCGCAAAATATGAATTTTGTGACCGTTTTTCAGACGGTCGTAAAAAAACGGTCGCAATTTAGCCGAATTTTAGTAGTGAACCTACGGGCGATGGTATGTTTACAGATACCAACTTATGGATCCAATAGTAATGTAGACTCCATAGGCATAAAGGAGACAACCCAATATTGTTGAATCCCACACTGTTAAAAGAAGCATGGTCAAGCACATGATCATATTATTGATTCAAACCTGTTCAAATAAGGAAGCAATTGGTGGCAAAGAACAAGGAACCGTCGAACGGTTAAGGCTCAAAGGTCAGGGTAATGTTCTCTTAAGATTTGCCTATAAATAGCAGAAACTCACAAGGAGAAGAACATCATATCGACAAAACATCTAGCAAAAGCATTTCATTTCTTAAAGGCTTAGTAGCCAAGTAATAGGTAGTTTTAGTTAAAATGTTCTGAAATCTACTTGATCATTTACAATTGTATGAACATGGTGGTAATTTTCCCCTCTTAAAATACAATTCTAGCCTTGACTTTATCATTTATATAATGGAAGACATTAACATCTTTCATTTGCGTTCATCTGCATGCTCATTTCTTTGGTTGATTCAATTCTTGCTTAACTTCTTCAAATATTATGATTTAACTTATTTGTTATTGTTACATTAGTGAGATTATCAAAGTATAATCAGTAACAGTTGAAGCAGCCCCTTAATATCATAGAACAATATAGGGTATTTGACTTGTGGATAAAACACAAAATTTATCCCAACATTAGCTAGGGTATATTTAAAATTGATTACTCTATCTTTATTGGTAAACTAGCTCTTATGTATGTCATAACACCATTTTATTTACAGTGAACTACTAATTGTAATTCTAACAAAAAAAAAAGTTCAATTTTTTTTTTAAAAAAAAAAAAAATTACTCCATCTATTTCTGATCTTAAAGATTTAAATGTGCATTGGACCTTTCACCATTTACATTATTATATGTTTCAATTCAATGAAAATAAAAGATCCTTATTGTAAAGTTAATCTACTACGTATATTGATATATGTATCAATTCTTTATGAGGAGAACAATGATTTTGGTAAACAAGATGTTTAACTTCTATTTATGACGTCGAATGACAAGTGCATATTAACTTACAATTAATTTCTATCATCATTTCATTACCCGTTAAAAACAGATAATTTTTCTTTCTATTAATCCATGCGACTGTAGATAACTATTAAATACTCAGGGCCTGTTCTGATTGACTGAACTCAGCTGAACTGAACTGAACTGAACTGAATTGAACTGAATTGAACTGAACTGAACTGAACTAAACTGAGCTGAGTTGAACTTAACTGAGCTGAGCTGAGCTGAACTGAATTGACTTATTAATTAGTGATTTTTAACTACGGATTAGTGATCTTTGATTATTTATTATTATTATTATTAATATAATAATAATTATTATTATTAATATAATTAATTATTGATTATTATTATTATTATTTATTGATGATGATTATTATTATTATTATTATTATTATTATTATTATTTATTAATTACTGATTATTATTATTATTATTATTGTTGTTGTTGTTGTCGTCGTCGTTGTAATAAGAGCTTAAAAGAATGAAATTTGGCTTTATATCATTAGCAATATCATTAGACATAAATTAAGAGTTGAACTGAACTGAGCTGAGCTAAACTGAACTGAACTGAATTTCAACGGAAGAGAACAGGCCCTCACTCTCTCTTTTTTTTAACTTAAAAATTCCTTGAGGTAATAATTATTAACCATTGTAAGGTTCATAGACAACTATACTTTTGATCATCTTGTAGGCTTAGGAGCACTTGGAAGTCTAAGTAAATGTAAACCTAAGTTAACTACTTGAGAGTATTCAGTTTGACAACTATATAATCTAGGATTTAGTCCTTACTTATAGGGACTCATTCTATTAATTAGATGTAGACTGATTGATATATTGACAATTAAAATTAAAAGCAGAACATATGTATAACTAAACTAATTCACCAATATTCATTTATCCAAATCAATCACTTTTACAAATGACAAATGATTTAACAAACCAAAGAATTGCCCATCTCCTAATAAAAGTATAAAACAATCACTAATTAAGCTACCCCACCACCATTCACCAAGAACTAGGACGTTTAAGTTGAACCCAAACACCACGACTAGGAACCCCAGCATGAACCACAAACAACAAGTAATACCCTGGTGGTGCTACATTCACACTCTCCGCCACCCTCGCCGTAACCTTATATGCATACGTCGATAGCTGTTCTACTCTCTCCTCTCCTAACACCAACAACCTCTGGTTCATCCCAAACGAATGTGTCGTAAAAGGCGGTAGCACCATTGTCACCTTAACACTACTACTACTACCACTTCCATTTCCCTCTGCCTCTTCTCTTTTGTACATCCCCAACACGTACGTCACTGACACCATCTGACCGTACGTTACTACCATGCTCTCCGTTTCAACGGCCAAGATTGACGGTCGTAACACGGCGTATTGCTGGTCAAGGTACGGTGGTGAGAATGATTCTAGGCTCAACTCCGTCGGAAATCTTACACCAGGAGTAAAATTGTAATTTACATGCGGGTTTGACCCGCCAATGATGACCCTCCCATCAGATACAAGTACTGCAGAGGAGTGATACATGCGGGGTATTTTTGTCGGGTTTAAAACAACGAACCTCCGGGTCGGGTCGGGCTCATAGGTTCTGTACAAAACCGGGTTTAAAACCGGGTTATCCGCGTTTTCCCAACCGGCGGTCCCATTCCCTGCGCCGTTGATGATGAGTACGTCACCGGTGGGTAACATTATCATATCCGGCATGACACGTGGCATAGGGAGCTTCTCCATGATCCAGTGTGGGCTACTGTCAGTGATTACCATACGGCCGCAGGACTGTGCTGCTGCCACGTAGATACTCTTGTTATTGGCCAAGTCATAGGACTCCGGCCTTGCGCCGCCGCAGATCAAGATTTCGATGTCGGGTGTCGTTGAGTTTCCGGCGATGGGGAGGATGACGGAGGAGCCGGTGGAAGGGTAATTCCGTCTCGCCAACGAGGGCATAATCGGAAACTTTCTGATGACGTGTCCTGTGACGTAATCGAATTCGATTGACCTGTTGTTGGCGAAGATGAAGAGGTTGCCATTAGGGAGGAGGTGCAAGAAAGGGTAGAGGTTGTTCTCCTTGTTACGACCATCCCACGTGTCAAACAAGAATTGGAGGGGGAATCTCCCGCCAAGTTGACCCGGTGGTTTAGGGAAGAACTCGTAGTTGTGGGACCCACGGCCTCCTACGATGATTACGCGGCCGTCGGGTAGGAGGACATTCGAGGCGTACCATCTTCGGGAGGAGAGAGAGACTTCGAGCTCCTCCCAGTCGCACGGGACTACTACACCCGCGGGTCGTGCGCACGGGGTGAACGTGCGGATGATACGCTCACCCTGCGCGTACCCTCCGGTTTGGATTAATTTCCCAGTGGGGTCCACTGACCCGGAGGAGCACCACGTGTCGGAAACCACCGTGAGAGGGCGGAATGAATTCAAAGTGACGTCGTAGAGTATCGAATGCGCTGTGCAATCGTCTGAGACGCATTTTCCGGCGGGAAGAGAGAGATTAGACGGTCCAAAATCAGTACGATCGAATATCACAATCTGATCATTGTTTAAAAGTTGCATGTGCATTGCAGAAATTCCGACGCTTTTCTGAAGTAAACTCCACTGACCCAGAGGAATCCCGACGCCAGAGAAAGAATCCTCGTCGGAAAAAAAGACATCAGGAAGCGTCGGAAGAAGAGGGGAGGAGAAAGAAAGCGTAAAAAGGAGGAGAGAGAAAATCAAGAAAATGGTTTTCTTGATAATAAAACCCGCCATTGTTATTTGTTAAGAGAATGTTGTTAATCCTGTGAATTATTTCGATGTTATTTATAAAATGAGCAGAGGTTTATGATAAATTTGGAAAGGGGGTTTAATGGAATGAAACACGGGAAATGTTGTTAGATTAAAAATAAAAGGGTCGGATGATCCGTGAAATAATGTTAAAAATAAATCTAAGTCATCACTCTATTTTTTAGGGAGGACGAGATATTTGGTTAAGTTGGAAGAAAATTTTAAAATCACAGAGGTGGTGTAATTATGGCGCCTTATAATCCTTTATTAGGGCTGGCTACTTTATTATTCAGCCTAACTAATTACTGGATTTACTGTTACGGAGCTGTTTATGCCAATGTTACAGCTCCAAGTAATTAATGATTATTATTCTTTCTACAATTGTACTCTCTCAAGTTACTTGATTCGTTACTCTTTTAAGCTTTTAAGATATGCTTGTATGATGAGATTGATGAGCATGTATATTTTTTCGCATACTTTTTCTTTAATCTAGCAATGTTTCATGTGTTAATTGTTTTTTGTTATGCCGCAGTGAGGAATCTGATCAAGATATTTAGAAAGTCCTATGGTAAGACAACTAATTTGAGATCAATCTATGGAGCATTTTCTTAAGAATTAAGGGGCCTGTTCTCATTGACTGAAATGAGCTGAAGTCTGAACTGAACTAAACTAAACTAATTAGAGCTGAACTGAACTGAACTGAACTGAAATGAATATTTTATGAGAGAAAGAAATTAAGAGCTGAACTGAACTAAACTGAACTGAATTGAACTGAACTGAAGTGAACTGAATTTATTAAACCTAAACTGAACTGAAAATAATCTGATGAGAACAGGACCTAAGTATAAAATCAGTTTAAAACATATATTTGTATTTCAATCAAACAATCGTTTATACTCTGTAGTAGTTTAATGAGATAATGAAAATCTATTTCACGCATTATATCTCCAGTTATTAATAATCTGTATTAACTACGAATTTACCAATATTAAATTAAAATACAAGCACAAAAATAATATAAATGGATGCATATTAGTACTTATATCAATTTAGGAATGGGTATCTCTTTGGCCCTGTTCACTTCACCTTACAAAAATAATATTCAGTAAAAATAATTTCAGTTCAACAAAAATAAGTTCAATTTAGTAAAAATAAGTTCAGTTCAATAAAATTCAGTAATTTTAAAAAAGAAATATAACTGAAAATCAGTAAAAATAATTTCAGTTCAGCAAAAATAATCTAAGTTTAGTAAAATTAATTTCAATTCAGTAAAATAATTTAGTAATTCAGCAAAAATAATTTCAGTTCAACAAAAATAAGTTGAAGTGAACGGGGCCAAATGTGGCATCAAGACTCATTTAGAAATTCAATTAAATGAGAAATTCAATTTTTAGACTCATTCATGTTAATCATTTTCCTTAGAAAAAAATATATAAGGACTATAGATGAAATATTGATGCTCAACATTGAGGCCATGTTTACTTCACCTTACAAAAATAATATTCAGTAAAAATCATTTCAGTTTAGCAAAAGTAAGTTCAGTTCAGTAAAAATAAGTAACTTTAAAGAATAAATATAACTGAAAATCAGTAAAAATTATTTCAGTTCAGCAAAAGTAATTTAAATTCAATAAAATTAATTTAAGTTTAGTAAAAATAATTTAAGTTCAGCAAATATAATTTCAGTTCAGTAATTATAATTTTAGTTCAGCAAAAATAAGGTGAAGTGAACAGGATTGAAGTGGTTAAGAGATGAGTCCGAACAAAAGAATAAGAATAACTAAATAAGTAACATCTGTTCAGCAACATAAACCCCTTTTTTTGTTAACGAACTTCATAGTGTACGTTTTCGAAGTGATCCACCCTATAAGATAACTATCCGTTTCATAAGATGGACAGTAAAGATCGCATTTTTTTCACTTCGTTCAAATAAGAGTTATACCCGTAAGGAATTCTTCTGTTTTTCAGTATGATCTCTATCATCATCTCTATTCCCTTTATCAATTCTCTTATCCCACCTAGATCTATGAATTTGATAGTATTTGACTATATAAATGTTGGAACTACTATAACTTACTAACTACGGAGTATTTGAGACATTTGCCATATTGTTTGAGAATTAGCTGTTGTCTACTTTGTATTTAAGTATTATTGAATGTTAATGAATATGCATGTTTGGAAAAATTAGTTGTTGTCTATTGGTTGTAATCTTGTAAGTTGTAACTAGTAAATTGACTTTTAAGGCTACTAACTATGATTTTTGAAGTATTTATTAATTAGAAAATTATTACTCCATACTTTTTTTTTGAGGACAATTATTACTCCATACTTATTATTCATTAATTAATGAAGCAATTATTAATTATTAATACAGAGTAATTATTAATTACCCCAAATCAATTATTACTATAAGTATTAAATATTAATCATTGGAGTAATAACTAATTAGAATCATTGGAGTAATTATTGATTAATAATACTACTCCGTATTAATTATAAGAGTAATTTTTAATTATTAATGCTATTAATTATAGGAGTAATTATTAATTATTAATAATACTAATTCTAAAAGTAATTATTAATTGTTGGAGTGATTAGTAATTATTACTCTCTATGTAAATCCATAATATTATTCCTTAATTTAAAATTTCAAATAATCCTTTATTGTAATTTAGATAAAATGATGAGATAAGTGCTATCTTTTTGACACATAATATCTTTAGTTATTAATACTCCGAATTAATTAGGTTTTTGGCAATATTATTAATAAAAGCTCGATCAAAATAAAAGAAATTATTGACCATGAATATAAGGTTTATAAGGAAATTTTTTTTGGTTTTTAATAAGGGCGAGTGATGAGTATCGATCCTAAAAACACTTCAAACCGGAAGAGGAGCTCTAACCACTTGAGTTATCCCTCACTCTCAGGATTATATGGAATATTGATGGTACATTAAAGCGATTCCAAACAAAATTACATGAAAAAAACGAAGATATTAGCAATATTTGAAAATTAGTTACTTTACATTTAATATAACTTTGCTAGGTTGACTAAACATTTGTATTTTTTTTTTGTATGTGAGTGCGCGAGCGTGCATGCGTGCGCGTGTGAGAGAAAGATTAGTGAAAGTTAACAAACATATATGGTACATTTTTTGTTGTAAATTGATTGTAACTAAGTAAATTAATGACAAAATAGATCACTAAATATGTTTAATATAGTATATATAGATGATTTTAATAATTAAATTAATATTCATTAGATTAATTACCATATATCAGTTATTATTACTTTGATTATTATATAATTCTCCATATTTTATTACTTATTCCATTTTAGCTTTTGACTCTATTCACTCATTAACCATTATTTACTAATTACACGTAATGAAAATATACTCATATATTTTTTTGACGAGGAAAATATAGTTAGGTCTGTGAGATTTGTTTCAATATTACTTTGAAAATATCACGGTTGCTAAATACAACCCCTATTTACTTAACACACCCCCTTGAAATCCCCAAAATACCCTTCTCCCTATGTTGTTGTTTCAATTGCTCACTAATCCTCCCCTTAATTTTTACACGACTCTTTTGCTGCAAAAACTCAAACAATTGAAAACGATTCCATGGTTGCAAAGTTGGTGTTCTTTCGACGAAAAAGGGGCAATTAAAATCGAATTTTCGTCAATATCCCATTGTTGTTAAGGTATAATCTCACAATTATCATAATTTTTGTTCCTCTAAGTTTTTAATTAATATTAGGGTTTATTTATTGTGTTTTCTACAGTCGAATTTGATGCGATTATTGATTTCGTGGGTGTTATCTGTTTAATTGTGGTCGTTTTTTTGTTTTTTTTTTCAATTGAATTTCATGATTATTGTTATTTTTTGTACTATGTATATAATTGGGGTTAGATGCAAGTGTATAATTGGGGTTATTTTTTGTCAATCAAATTGATGATTATTGGTTTTGTTTAGTACTCTGTATTCAATCTTTGTTATTCAATTGATTAAAAAAAAATAATCTAATTGGGTCCTTTAAAAAAAACAAATTGGGTAAATTGTTGGTTAAGAGCAGTATTTCATATATTTTGTATAATTTAATATCATCTAATTTGAGTATCTTGTGTGAAATAGATTGAGTATTTCATATAGTTGGGCTAAAACAGATGGAGATATTTCATGTAGCTGGGATATAATAGATGACTAGGTTTCATATAAGTGGGTTGTAATAGAGGCATCTAATTCATGCCTTAGTAATGAAATTTAGGGTACTGTCTCATATGGCTTATCCGAAATTGCTATTTCAGTGATTGCTATTTGAATTGAAGATTTTGAATAGTATACTAGTTCTTGTGGAGTAGAGTAGTAGTAGTATTGACTAATGACCAAAAATTGGTGACTAATGACCCAAAATTAGTGACTTATGACCCAAAATTGTTGTTGTTTTGGTGACGATGCAGTCTGGTGTTGTGGTGTTGTCATGTTACTGCTGTGATATTTTTTTTTACTCAGAAAACGAAGTAATTATATTACAGGCTTAAAGCCTTTAAAACCAAATCATCCAAATCATGCAAAACCCAAACCATCTTGCTGGAAGGGAAAATAACAATATGCTTTGGGGAAAAGTGAAAATTAAAAGTCCAGATAAACTAAGCTAGAAATATTAAGGCAATAACCAAGATCAGAGAACATGAGAACAGAACATTGGTCCTGAAAGGACTGGATGATAACAACAGTTTTTTTTCTTCTGCTGTGATATAGTATGTAATTGATATCTTTCTCCATGGCCATTAGCCGACAGTGGGGTCCACTATATGCCATTAGTAGAGCCGACAATACTTGCCTCTCTTTCTCTCTTTTCTCTAATTTTTCACTTAAACTCACAAAATAAAATTATCATCTTTCTATTTTTGGAAACCTTAACCTTTCTTCTCTCCCTTTTCTTCTTCTAACCTTAACATAAGCATCTTGGACAACTACATTATTCCATGTTATAAGCTTGCTTAGTATATTGATGACCTCGTTTTGTCTAGTGTATGGTGCCTAATGCAAATTTATGATTCTTTTTAAGACCTCATTAATTAGATTTTACCGAAGTGATTTCAAGATTACTTGATAACTAAATACATACTCCCTAGAAGTGTATATTATGTTATTTGCATAGTACTCCATATAATAAAGTAAGTAGTATGTGACCCCTTTTATAATTTCTTTCTTGAAATGTAATAAGACAATGGAGTGGTAACTTGGAAGAGTTGGCATTGTTAAATAGTTACTCCGTAATTTTGTCATTATCTAATTTTTACTTGGATGTAGATGGTCGATGGAAAGAAAAATCGGCTACATAATAAGCAAATTACAATTTCTGCTCGAGCAAAACGTGCATTAGTGAGGGCATTTCAAGATCCATTACCTGATAACATTACTCAAGAGATTCCGGAGGAAGCCCAAGAGGAGCCTAAGGAAGTTGGAGGAAAACGGGCATGGAACAAAAGACCTCGCACTTTTGATTGGAAACTAACAATTCCAGCGCCGGGTGGTCCGATTTATCTCAGTCTGTGTTGAACTGTTGATGGTGTTCTCAGTTCTATAACTTATTGGGTTTTAGTGGTTCTTTATATAAGATGCACCTGTATGTATTCCATGTGGAGCGGAACGTTTGTGCCTGAGCTTTGAGTTAAACTCTGTTGCATGTACTTAATATGATGCTTTAGTAGCTCAATTATGATGCATCTATACTGTCATACAATTGGAATTTGTAAAATTATACAGAGTACTTTGTACTTAAATGTGATAATTCTTGAAATAGTCAGGGGCTGCGGATTTGGACTTGTTTAATTTTTCAATAATAATTGCTATCTTTTCCCTCATAAAAAAAATTATAATCACTTAGCACTTAAAATTTAAATTCCTAAATAGTGCAAAACATAATACTAAATGAAATCAATAGAATATAATTCCTTAAATTAATCTCTAATGTTGTAGTTGAAACACAAAACAAACTTTTTCAAACAAGCTAAGCTACTGTTTAACGTCCTCGAACGTTTGCAATTTTGTGCCACTGATTAATTCTTGATTGCAAAGGTATGTCCCATCCATTGACACTAGCATGATGATGGCGCCAATATGGATATATGGGTGGAAGCGGAGAATCCTCTTTCATCTCAATCTGTTCAATTAATAAAGTTAATTAGATGCAAAGTAACATTGAATTAAATTAAATATACTACCAACAGTACACATACCATTATAAAGTGCTCAGATGACTTTAAAAACCCAAGTGTTATAATCCGTTCTGGAGAGTTTTTTCCTTCATCTGCAACTAAGGGTAGAAAGGTTAAAGACTGGTCCACTGCCCAACTAACAACCACAACATTATATTTAGTGGCAATGACGAAACCCATATCAATCATACTCATCCAGTAAAATTTTGGTGTTGGTCCCACGTAATGTTGAACAGATTGCAAAGTCCTGTTACAATCACATTCCCCTAATACATCAAAATACAAGGTATATCTATATTCAATTTCAATAGCTAGTTCATGCCTCACGGTTGGCCATCGATGTTCATCCTCGTACATCCATCGAGCAATGGCTCTATACCTACAATTTCCATCTCCAATAACATTATGGATATACTGAACAAAAGGCAGAATGGGCAAAGGTAGATCATCAACAAATGGAGCAACATTCAAAGACAGACCTTGGAAACTATTTGAGGATTTAACACTTTTATTAGAAGAGACATGTGTAGGAGACTTTCCACGACCACAAGAAGAAGACCTACCACGTCCTGGAACAGAGGCAGATGAAGAAGATCGTCCACGACCACGACCTGTGACTGTCGTTTTAGAATATTTAGAGCACATTTGTTCAGTGTACTCCCAATTGCATGGGTCTCTTTTTGTAGAATTATTCTTTGTTGATGGACGACCTCTGTTATTTTCATTACACTCTGGCTCTCTCAAACTTGTGAATTCAGGATAAATCATTTTTTCTAATTCAGCTGCCAATTTTTTCTTCCTATCTTCAGGTTGATTCAAAATCGCCATAAAATATGAATGTAATACTTTATCAATATCATGTTGACACTCAAATTCAAATTTATTTGATGGCATATCTTGTGAAGAGGCATCATCTATATTAAGCAATTTCCAAAAAGGATGAATATCTGAAAGTTGAATACTCCTACCTTCACGTTCCATTGCCATCATCTCATGCGCGCACGGAAGACCATGTGTCTTTCTCAAATAACACCCACAAATACTATCATCCACACCAACAGATTCCATCCGTTTATACTCATTGTCAAGTAAGCGTAAAGCTTTATGAGTAATTTTGCCTCTTAAAAACATGAAGAGTCGTAATACAGTGACATGGGGATCTCTGTTTTGCGACCTTTGAAAAGTTGCCTTGATTTCGTGTGTTTGTGACTCTAAAAATGAGTGAATTTTAGGCCATATGGTATCCAAACTCCCAGTCGAGGTCTTCAACCAACATTTTAATGATGAATGCCCACTTTTCGCCCTAGATAGTAAGAGAAAAATTATTAATCTACTTATTTTCATAAATATATATATATATATATATATATATATATATATATATATATATATATATATATATATATATATATATATAGATTTCTTATAAAATTAATTAAGTACCTGTTACTTGTCCTGTTTCCAAAATGTAGAACATTCATGTATAAGATCGAACAAATCTGTTTCTATATGGAATAATCCATGATTTATTCACATATTTGAGGATAGCAGGCATTTTAGCAAAAGCGGTAGTCATTTCTTTGAACCTTTTCTCATACATAGCAATAGTGTTAGCTTCTACTACTCTTTGCCACCTTTTCACATAAGCATTCACAATAAGTCGATTTTTTGTCAACTTTCACACATAATTCTCCACATTTTTCTGAATATGCCTAGTACATAAAAGATGAAAAGAATTGGGAAATACAATGGCAATAGCATTCATAAGAGCCAATTCCCTATCAGTTACAATTGCACCTGGTAATTTATCTGGATCAAATAATTGTTTCACACAACTAAGAGCCCATTCATAACTCCCTCTTTGTTCATCTTTTAACCAAGCAAATCCAATAGCAAAATTTTTACCTGTGGGAACCATGCCAACTATTTCTAGAAAAGGCATTTTATATTTATTTGTCTTGTAGGTGCAATCAACTATCAAAACGTAGTGAAATAAACGCAGCATACTAATTACATTAGGATGTGCAAAAAATATATCCCTTACCACATCCGTGCCTACTTCTTCCCGATGCCACTGAAAATAACCATTATCAACAATTAGTTTCATAAGTTGTTGCATCACAGATCGACCTCCTAGTGACTCTGTTTTAAACTTTTGACGGGCATTGTATATGTGCTTCACTGTAACCAGAGTCTTTTTATTCACTGTTTTCAAAATATTCATAATTTGAAGTGGTTGTACATGAGCTTTGAAAGCTCTTGTACTAATGATGGGTCATCTTTACTCAACTTGCCGATAATTGCACGACCCTCATTATAGTCTGGAAGTTTATGATTGTGTATACCATGGCGGACAAACACACTCCATCCACCACCAACATGCTCTTTTGCTTGAAGTCTGAAAGGACACATCATTTTTTTTGTTCCTGTAAATTTTTCCACATCCACGGGAATTCCAGACTTGCTGAGCCTATATTTACCGGCTCTCTCACAAGTTAAGGTAGCTTTTGCCGTACCTAGTCCATGACCTTCTCCATATTGTGAACGAGCAATGATAATGACCATATTGTGCATTTTACCAACTTCTATGACCCAATCAAGCATGGCTTTTCTAGAAGGAAATATAGTTGTGGTTGTAAAATATTCACTATAGTCAATTGCATTCTCACATACTTTTTCAATGTATGCATCATCCTATCAAAGTTAAACAACATTAAAAAAAAAAAAATCATATAACATATCAAAATTATATTTTTCAAGCCTCGTAAAAAGCATATAACAATACTTTTTCAAGCCTTTTATTATTCATGTATGATAACAAAATTAAAGCATATCATTTCATTAAAAGCATATAACATGCCACAACAGATAATCATGCAACTTGTGTTAAAAGAGTACTCATATCAATTGTTCGTCCATAATCTTGATATTTTGTACTTGGAAAAAAAATATAAGAAATAGATAAACTTACATTAATTCCAAGATCTTCCAGATCAAAATTATCATCCATTGTAATCCCAATGAGTATTACATTTATTCAGATTCTTTATCAAGTTGAAAGAGGAGGAGAAAAGATAATTTATATATTTCTATTAGGGTTAAAAAATAAGGGGAAAAGGGTGAGGAGAAAAGATAACTTTTATATTTCTATTAGGGTTAAAAACTAAGGGAAAAAGGGTTACGTCAAGTAAACTTAGGTTGCGTTTAGCACACCCCGAAAATATTTATTATTTTTAAAATTACAAAAATTAAAGATAATAAGGATCAAAGTAAAAGGGTGATGGTAAATATGAAAAGTAAAAGTGGAACAACTATTTTAAAAAAGAACTTAAAAAATATTAATGATCATTGGAGTAATTATCACTATAATAATTGCAGTAATTATTGATAATTTTTTTTGTAATTATCTATTAATAATTGTTGGAGTAATTATTAAGTAATTCTGAAATAATTAATTGCACAATATTAATTATTGAAGTAATTATTAATTATTCATGTAATTATTAATTACAAAATATTAACTATATAAGTAATTATTACTCCCATTCGTCCCCGAAAGATCGACCCTTATGGGCCCAATTTTCATGGGTATTAAGAAAATTAAATAAGAAGTAGTTAAAGTACATTTGAAAGGTAATTTTACATGGGGTTGCAAAAAAGTAGAAAGAGAAAGTAATAAAAGTACATGAAAAAGCAAAATTTTCACGAGAAAGATAGTTCTATGTTGCAAATTAGAGGAAATTTTAACGCAGATGGAATGATCATTTTGGGACTTAAATTTTGGCCATAAGGGTCGAACTTTTGGGGATGAGGAGAGTAATTATTACTCACCCACTCTACTCTATGATGATACAATAGCAGTAAAGGGAGTGTGTATTATTTTAAAAAGTGAAGAGGTTATATTTTATACAAAAAAAAAATGGTTAAAATAATGAGATTTATTAAAGCTTTGGATATATGACTACTTTATGAGCAAGCCCTATTTTATCTCCTTAATAAACAAAATTTATTTATCAAAATAAATCAATTATTGTGGTATCCATTTTCTAGTCATCATGACATATTTGTAAATAAATCAACTATTGTAAGGATCATTTTTAACAAAAAAGTTGTTGATTTATTTACAATTTTGCTATTTGATAAACATATTTTGTTTATTAAAGAGATAAATTAGTATTTTCTCAGGTAAACATATTATGGTTTAATTACGTAAAGTAAAACGAATATATAAAAATACGAGAAACATGCACAACATTTTGAGGTAAAAATTGTCAACAATAATACGACCTTTCAACGGTCTTTCAAAAATAATATAACCTTTTAATTATTCTGGAATAAAACAACCTTTTATATGCATTTGCTAAAACCGGTTAGTCACTTGTTTGATAGGTTTAATTTACACGTTTCGCGCTATAATTAGTCCTTTTTTTTTTTAAAAAAAGTTGAATTTAATTTTTAAAAAAAAAAAAACACCCTTAACAGCCCCTTTCCCCGTCAAACCAAGTAAGTCATCGCAGTCAACTACCTCCACCACCACTGACCACTACATCCCCTACTAACAGCGAAACCCATAAGCATCACCACCATCGTCATCGAAAACTCCCATTGTATCTCGGAAGAAACCCAACCCGCCCTAACCCCCACCCCCCACAATACATATCCCCACCTTAGCCCCTAGCCGCCCGACCGAAACCACCACCGCATCCCTTCCACAGAGCCCGAAACCCCCTACTCCACTACAATATCACCACCCCACCTTAGCCCTCCAGAGCCTCAAAACTTCCACCCCATCTTTGACGAAGCCCCAAAACTTTAAACCCGCCCTCCACCATGGTTGAAATCTCTCAAAACAAGTCAAGGTCGGGGTAGCGGCGGGGGAGAGTGTTGGAAGTTCTTGAAGTAAAACCAAGAAAGTTACGGTGTTTATTCTTTTGACTGTTGGGATTTAATGGCTATTGGAATCCCTTAATTTTAGCTTCCTCTTATTGCTAATTTAATGGGCATTATTGCTGATTAATGTTGTTACTTAAAACTAGCCGTTACCCTTTTAATGTTGATTAAAGCTAGCTCTTATTGGGGATTAATGGGTGGATGTTACACCACTTGATTGATGACCATTTCCCCTTAATTGCTGGTTGTTTTTACTCCCTCCATTGCCTTATAAATCAACATTATTCACCTCCGAAAGATATGACAAAAAAAACCATCCATCTTTAAATTCTTACCTTCTCTTAAAATATATCCCTTCGGTTTTTGGGCAAGTATTCTGAATTCCAGTCGGATTTGTGAGTGCACACAAATTCCGGCGCCGTGCTTATCCTGGAGGGCGACCACTTGATGTCTACTGCACCGGGGTAGCGCGGAATCGTCTTTTAGCTCAGTGGTTTACCACGACGCGGCATTTGTCAATTGGTCTACACAACATTGAGATAAGTACTTTCGTTTAATTTGCTTATCTACTAACAATCTAAAAGACGATTGATATGATTTCTAAATATTTGAATTTTTGATATGTCAAATTTAGACAATGTTGTGATTTGATTGCATTCTGACCAATTTATTTTATTGAGTATACTGTTGTTGACTTGCTGTTGCTATCATGATTTATCAAGCAATCTTTATTACGGATTATAATAGTATTGCTTATAGGTTGTCTTCATGCTATATCTATGATTATTAATTTGCAGTGGTTGGTTGGCTGAATTTAAGAATTTAATTTTTTGCTAAAGTTTTGAGAATTGTGAATGTTGGCTTATTATTTAGGATAGTTTTCTTTTATGGAGCAATTTTTATGTTGCGTAGATATACTGTTAGACTGATGATGGAATAATTTCATATTATGATTGGGATAATGGGATTTTATCCTCTGAACTTTTTGCTGGGACTTTTCTTGAGTAATACCGTAATACCAAGCATATGTTATTTGTATTATTATTCATGAATTTTTATGAAGTATTGTATTATAGTACTGCAATGAAGGTTGTATTGTTGAGATGATTGTTATCATTATTATTTCACTTTGTTGGATGCTTTCCAATTAATTATTAAATTGATTTTATTTCTTAAATGGTTGAGTGATTGCTTTATGTTATGTACTTATGCATAAGATTGTACTTGGTACTTTACAATAATTTGAATAGATTTGTTTGGTACATGTTACTAATATTGTAATATGGGTTACTTTATTTTAATTGATCAATGATATTATGTTGTTGAATATATGGTGCAATATAACTAGTTGCAATCTTATATAATAACATGACGGAGTGTTATAATGTTTCCTAAATCTCATTGTTTTGTGGAGTTTTTGTTGATATTCTCTAATGCCTATGCTATATTTTTGAGATTTTAGGACTTGTTCGTTATTCGCGGATTTCTGGGAGCAGTCCCAAAGATGACCCCCGATCAAAGGTCATCCTTGGTCGGTTTGGGCTGAAATTTTAGGAGCATGTTTGGGACACATGAGGCTTATTTTTCAACGGTTGGATTCTCACTAGCTGCTCAAATTAGTAAGTTATGATGACATCTTGAGGCCCTTATTTACAACGAAGACGGTTGGACATCTCATAGAGGTCTCACACATGTTACTTGATTTAATTCAAGGGAGGTTCATTCTAAACCAAGTCTCATGATATTATGTTTATCATTTGGATTAATTCCTAGTAATCATCTTGACGAAATATGCTTTTGTGGTTGTTGACAAAGTATGTTGAATGTTGAATTTGTCAAGTAAATATTTGTTGAATGATTAATAGAAATTAAAGTTATAATGTCAATATTTTATGAATATGACATTTTATTGCATATAATCAGTTACCTTTAATTTGTTGGTTCTACATTTTATGGATTAACTTGTTATTCAGTAGGATGTTTTGAGCAATGTTTTTTAACATGTTTTTGAGGTGCATGTATGTACTCCGAGTACTACTTTTTAGCATGATTCATGTATGGTGTTGAGTATGGATCGGAGTTGAGGTATACTATGTCAATTGATTGAACCCATGATATGCAATACTCGTATTGAGAAGCTTTGTTCTCATTTGATTCATTACCTTATTTTCGGTATTTCATTAACATGAGTAAAATTTATAATTCTTAAACTTGTTGAGTTTTGTGAAGGGAAATTATATGATAATTTTTCTGTAAGGATAGTAAAGTATATTTTGGGAATTAGACTACAATTTTTTTCCAATTTTTATGATGGTTTAGTGTTACCGCCTATAACTCTTTATTGTGTTATAATTCTTTATGGATAAAGCATGGGTAATTTGTAAATGCCCTGAATTTCATATGTTGGAATGAGAATTAATATTTTGAAGTGTTGTTGAATTATTATCTTTAATTAATTCAATGTTTCAAAGATCTATTTTTAATCATGTTATTACACCCAAGTTCTATGACATAGTTGTGATTTTTTTTTTTTTTTTTTTTTTTTTGGATTTGGACCTTATCCTTTCATGTGGGGGTTCAGGTTTTTTATAAACTTATGTAATTTCTTTATAATTAATTTATGTTATTAAAGACCCCATATGAATTTTGGAGGGAGTTTCATTCATTGAGAATGTAGGTTTTAGGCGTACTGCTAAGGGCTTTGATCTGAATCGGACTTTGTTGTCCAATGTGGGGGAAATAATAAAGAATTAGTATTGGACTCAAAGTCTAGGCTCAGTTTTTGCTTGGTAATTGCATTTTAGTTCATGACTTTTTATGCGAGTCTTGGAGTAATTTTATCCTGAGCCTGATTGATCCTTTATATGGATAATTTGTCTTTGAGCATATATGTATGTTTGTTAGCACTATGTTTCAAGTGATTAGATATGCACAATGGAATGCCATATGTCTTTCTTTCTTCTTTGAACAAAGCCTGAAAATGCACATTAATGTTAGAGTTTTCTATTGTTTAATGCAAAGCCTGAAAGTGATTAATTGTGCTAAAGACGGGTTTTAATTTGATGGTGTTTGCCTTACAATTTGTTTTGGTGTCTCTATGTCTTTAGAGTATCTACTTTAAATCAGTGGAATATCATGAGTGATTGTTTCCATGGAAGAAGTCATTGAATATTAGTTAGATTATGTCTAACTATGTGCAGAATATTACAATCTTTTTCCTGGGATTGTGATGCTTAATATCTCTTTTATGGATTGTGTTGCTAATTCACCGAGTTCTCGTTAGAAGTCTTTAAGGCTAAAAATTTGATTTGGATGAGTCATTGCTATCAGATAAATTTTTTGAATTTATTGATTATATGGGAGCAATTGTGTCCATTTAGTATTGCTATGTTTCTTGGGAACTATTCTTAGTCTATTATTGCTTATTATGTAAGTAGATTAAGAAAGTATACTCTTAACTCGAGCAATGATCTTTAGATCGGTTTGAGGAGGTTGCATAGGTACTTGAAAAGTACACAAGATTAGAGTTTGCACTATTGCAAGTTTCAATTCCATGAGTGATTGGAGTTCGAAGATGAGTTCAAACTCAAGCGGTTATGTCAGCACCACTAAGTGGTGGAGCTATGTTTTGGAATTGTGCTAAGCAGCCTTGTTTTGCTATGTTTGTTTTGGAATAATCTAAATTTATTGCTTTTGAATTGACAGGTTATGAGGCAAGATGGTCAAGGGTATATGGCTCTTATGAGCACATGTGTTTGCAAATGTCCCATTGAAGGAGAATTCCTTGTGATTTGCAGGTCGTGGTTACTTTTGATTGAACCATGCCTATAATGGTTGATGTCAAAGATAAATTGTCGAATAGAGTGATATCACTAGACTAGAAAAAGTCTAAAAGGAATGTTACGGATCCGTTAACTAATAAAGGCCTGTGTATAAAACTAGTTTTGGTAACATCGGAAGGGATGGGACTAAAAGCCCAAAGTATGAATTACAAGTAATCAACTCCTACTCATCATGAGTTCAAAGGGGAACATTATGAAATAATTCGGAAGCACAAAATTTGATTTTGTCCATCCCTAGATGTTTGATGTGTGCTTGCTACAAATGGAAAGAGGATGAGCAAATGGCTCTTAATGAACCCATATCCATATTTTTGGTGGTGTGATGTAGCTCACACTTGATGGGATTCACCTACTTAGGTGTGGAAGTGTGGCCGCTTCCTATGAGTATTGGGTGGGCTAATACTCTAGAGCACCTATGAGCATCCAGGCTGGACGTATGGCCAGTATAATGCGTCACCTTTATTCGCGGAATTTCAGAATATTATACATGTTCAATTGTGTGGCTCAAAGTGACGGGTCCCTAACTCCCTATTAAGTTCAAGACGAAGGTCACTTGGTAGGTGAGGGATCATAGCTTGATGTCCACTATGTGTTAATTCAAGTCGCGAGACATTGACACTTATGCAATTGTTTTGTTTTGCCCAAAACCAATTTTCTCTCTTTCTTTCTTTTCACTTCTTCGAACGTGTGGGGGATTGTTGGAAGTTCTTGAAGTAAAACCAAGAAAGTTACGGTGTTTATTCTTTTGACTGTTGGGATTTAATGGCTATTGGAATCCCTTAATTTTAGCTTCCTCTTATTGCTAATTTAATGGGCATTATTGCTGATTAATGTTGTTACTTAAAACTAGCCGTTACCCTTTTAATGTTGATTAAAGCTAGCTCTTATTGGGGATTAATGGGTGGATGTTACACCACTTGATTGATGACCATTTCCCCTTAATTGCTGGTTGTTTTTACTCCCTCCATTGCCTTATAAATCAACATTATTCACCTCCGAAAGATATGACAAAAAAAACCATCCATATTTAACTTCTTACCTTCTCTTAAAATATATCCCTTCGGTTTTTGGGCAAGTATTCTGAATTCCAGTCGGGTTTGTGAGTGCACACAAATTCCGGCGTCGTGCTTATCCTGGAGGGCGACCGCTTGATGTCTACTGCACCGGGGTAGCGCGGAATCGTCTTTTAGCTCAGTGGTTTACCACGACGCGGCATTTGTCAATTGGTCTACACAACATTGAGATAAGTACTTTCGTTTAATTCGCTTATCTACTAACAGAGAGCAGGGTGGTGGTTGTTTGGAGAGAAGAAAGGGTCGGATTGGAGTCGGGGTAGAGGTGGGGGAATGCTGACCGCCGGTGGATGACCGAGGAAGGAGGTTGGGGAGGGGGAAGTAATGTGCTATTGAACGGGGATGGGGAAAGGATTCTGTTTTTATTTAAGTTTTTTTAGTTGATTCATTATTATTAATAGAAAACTTTTAAAATAATAATAATAAAAAATCTTAACCAATCACCACGCGACAAGTGTTCGAGTTAACCTACTAAACAAGTTGCTGGTTTTCTATCCTATTTATAGCAGATGCATGTCAAAGGTCGTTTTATTTCGAAATAATCAAAAGGTTGTTTTATTTTTGAAACATCGCTAAAATGTCGTATTATTCCTGACAATTTTTCCACATTTTGAGTATGCAATGTATTTTAATTTATGAGACAAATGGAGTTACGGTTAGTTATAAAGTGATAATTTATTATGAATTATTTTTATTCATTAATTATATTGATTATGAAATGTCAATATTACGGAGTAGTTATATAATAAGAAAATTGATTTTATTCATTCCAGCTATCAATTACTTTTGAAAAATCAAAACTGTGAAAGAAATTTGCCTTTTTTTGTACTAGATACCCGACAACCCAAATAATTGTTTTATCCTTTAATTTTGACCATCACATTGTACTTTGTCCGCCGCTCCTAGCACCATTAAGACCACTACCAACACCATTTTTGGTGGTGGCCTGGGGGTAGGGGAATTGAAGGATGGTTTTTCGAGTGGTGAAGGAGAGGAGGAAGTCGTTTTTAGTAGTGATAAGTGGAGGGAATGGTTTTTCGATGGTGGTGGGGGGGGGGGTGGTTTTGGTGGTGGGTGAAGGGGAAGGGAGGGTTTTTATACTTAGTACTAATTATTTTTGAAAAACAAAAGGCGAATTTCCCTTAATGTTAAGTTATGTTAAAATAACTAATAGTTGAGATTAATAAAAGGGAATTGATCAAGTTCGATAAATAAACTCAATTTCTTTAATATTATTAATTAAGGGCTTGTTTGACATCATTTTTGGTTTTTAGTTTTCTGTTTTTGGCATCAAGGGCACGATTGCAGCTGTGTCAAAATGTATTCTTAGTAAAATGTATTCTAATTTAGCTGCAGAATTGAAATAAGAGGGGATTGGTTGGTGAAGTTTAAAGACACTGACCACACTCTGTCTTAGTGTCTTGTACCGCTATAACTTAAATGCACCTACCATAAAACTTGCTCTATAAAGGGTTACATAACCTTAACATTGATGTAGCTATTTGCCTATGTATGGTATATTGGTATTTATGTCTCTAAATTAATTTGTTGCGTGCAATATTACTATGGGAGCTACATACACATTATGCATTTACATAAGTAATGCACTATGTTAATTGTGCACTCTGCATCAACACCGCCGGTTCCCCTTGTGCGGTGCATGTACATCTGCTAGCATCTGCAATATTCATATGCATCATGTGTGCTTATGATGGTGCCTCTATAAATGCCCGTTCGTGCGTAGTTTGTAGCAAACATTGTTTAGATATAGTCTTATCAAACATGACATGTGAATGTCTCATATTGATAAAAGAAAATTGAGAGTTAATCGTGTCTGAATAAGTGCATCAATTTAACTTATAGATTATTCATATATATCAAAACGTTGATTTGATTTTAGACTATTACTAGGTTAAATCCCGTGCAATAGATGCACGATTGTTAAATAATTTTAGTGGCAACAAAATTATAAAAATAATATAAAATATAAAGGTTCAACACACCAATTACTAAAGAGTATGAAGTATGTTTAAAAAATAACCACTGATGATAGTTATAAAAAGCTTATTACAAGTATATCAGAAAGTTTAGTTTAAAGTTTATGTAAAGAAAATATAATAATTTAAATACGAAGTACAATCCTTTGAAAGAATACGAATATCTTTTTTTTTTTTCTTTGTTTTTTTTGCAAATACTATTGGAGGGACATTTTTTAATGTAATGCTGCCAAGTGTCCCTCATAGTTTTGCCTTTAGTAATATGTAATAGATAGATATTATGTAAAATTTTGTTAAAATAGTCGTAAGGTATATGTCCATAATATCAACATTATATTTTATTTGCTCATATACAATGAAAGATATTAATGGTCAAAGTTGTGCCTTAACACATTGTGTCAATCAAGCCAATGCACTTATTCACATTCAAAGTAATGAGTTACTCGTCTCATTTCATTGTCATATCTCTTCACATGATGATGGGTGCGACCCAAACTTACTCAAGATGAAGATTAATGCGTACTAAATTATAGGATTGAAGTACTTTTGTCGTAACTAGTGAAGAACAACTTTGTATGACTGAGAGGAGATGAAACCTGCACACTCTTATCTCTTACGTAGTCTAGTGCTATCTAGAACTGCTTGAAGGTAGCTCAATAGCTCATCATTTTCTTACTTTAGATAGTATATCATCTCACCTTCTCCAAATTCCAAGTGTTGGTTAGTAACTAAGTATTAGCACTAAGTTCCTGCAAAATTTTAGTACTAATACTCCATTTCTTAGCAGCTACACTCCGGTACTACCCACAGAGCTCTATCTAAACAGTCTAAATTTAACTCCTTCCTGTCCTCAACAAGATTTAATTGGCGATTTCCCTGTTCACCTTAATTAGAATGAATAAATAGACAAAGCAAAAGTTGATAATAAGAGGTAAAATTATATATGTGGTATGCATACTGAAATCTCAATTCTTATCTTATACCAGTATAATTTTTGTACAATTCATCAGGATAAATCAGAAATATGGTAGTGTCTCTTAGGCTGCATTCCTGTAATGCAATGTCGATGGAGATTACAGAGAATTCGACTAAGATATATTACAATATTGCAGAGGCAAAATTTTGAGCACTAAGTTGTGTGCCAAAATGCAGGATGATCGCTCCTATCGTCTAGAAGAACCAAGCCCCATAGTTGCACTCCTTACAGCGACTTTAACTGCAGCTATAGCACCAAGCTGCCTCAATTCTGGGTTCAATGTTTGTTCATCTTGATTTATACAATCTTCCATATGAACCTCGACAAAGTATGCTACCTGAAGAGTGAAAACCGCAAAGATTGAGACAATGTACAATAAAGCCTTTAATCCCAACAGAGGAAGATAGAGGATTACAGCAAATTAACAATATGCCACTTCAACTAGCAAACGTGGTGTAGACTAGCTGCACAATGTAGCATACAAGTGAAAAAAACACAGAATTTTCATTCCTTCGATGTCATTTAAGCACAATATTGAGGTCCCATAACATTTTCTATTCCCAAGTTCAATTGGATGAGCAAGACTCCAAAAGCGGTCCTTGTACACAATGAGATGTAGTTATGGTGCAACATTTGAACCACAGTAACATAGAGTACTAGACAAACATTAGATAAACAGGTAACAGCCTTTTGCAAAGCACTGCTCCGTAAAACTGAAGGACAAGTCATGTATTATACACCAAGTGACAAGTCTGTAGGCCAAGAGGTCTTAAAACCAAAGTGGCCGGCATAATTGACGCACAGGTCAAGGGTGATAATATGCAAGAGAACACAGTAAAAGCTAGGTGTTCTGCAAGCAATTGAGAAGCTTGAAGGAACTGAAAACTGCTCTCCAAAAGCAGAATTAGCACTATTTTTTTCGTAGAGCGGAAATCCACATTCTATTATTCAAATAAGACTTGAATCTCCCACAAAGAAAAGTTTATATATCAACAAACACCTTGAAGTTGATGAATGAAAAAATAAATAAAAGAAGTTGAAGTCTCAGACAGCTACTAGGATATTCAACATATCATGAAGTGTCCATAGGCCACTTTCTATAACCTATGCGGCTATGCCAACCGAACAGAAAAACCCACAGCCATGTAAAACTAACTTCCCAAAGCAAGAACATGCTATATAGAGTGGGCTTAAAACTTCCCAACTTATTCTTCCAAAGACCATTACTATGATCTCAGGACCTTAAATTGAAGATGAATAATGGTTTTGCATTTGATAACATGGGAAGGGAAAGTTTCAAACATGAGATGCATCCAGATGCAACTGAAGTGAATGCAACAGTATATCGTGCATCTCATAAATTTTTTTTAAGAAAAAGGCATTGACTTGATTACCACACAAAAGAAAAATAAAATTAAAAAGCTTTAAAATTACCTTTCCAGAAGCATTTCGTACAGGTGATAAATGAAGTAGATTCCAGAATGAAGTTATGTCTTTTCTGAAAAGTAAACCAGCCAACAAGATTATCCTACTGTCTCAAGAAT
Source organism: Chenopodium album (assembly GCF_948465745.1). Taxonomy (NCBI): domain Eukaryota; kingdom Viridiplantae; phylum Streptophyta; class Magnoliopsida; order Caryophyllales; family Amaranthaceae; genus Chenopodium; species Chenopodium album. The sequence goes on from NC_137843.1 coordinate 50,463,936, forward strand.
CTAGAGAAGCTGTTTATCAAGAATTTAAATTGCTGTACTATACTAATTAAGGTACTAACCTATAATCTAGGATTCGGGCTGTGCATGGCTTGCCAGTCTGAATGCACTCATATATCTGCACAAAAAATTGGTACCGGTAATTCTACTCAGTTCCAACTTCAAGGATTGGGGGGGGGGGGGTCCTAAGAGGAAATACCTGCAACAAGGTGGATGGATCCGTATCAGAGCCACTTAAGAATCTATGCTTGCGGCCCAACACTTCATGTCTATCATAGCCTACAGGGCAACAATCAGATTATTCAAGTTCCTATTAATCAAAAAACATCTAAGTTCTTTCAAAAAAAAAAAAAAAAAAAAAAAAAACATCTGAGTCATTAATTGCTTAATTAGCAGGTAAGCAAGGTGATAATTGGGTGGACAGATGATCATATATAATTTGATATCATATTGGATGAGAATGTTACTTAGACAACTACTCCCCTGGCATTTCCATAAATAATCTTCACATATTCCACAAAAATATTCATGTTACTCAAAATAGAAAGCTCACCCACACAACCCATGTGATTTGAAACCCTCCACTAACTCTCTCTTATACTTCCTTCGTTCTTTTTTACATGCCCTGCTTGCCAACATATAATCCATCAAGATCTTTACGAGTAATTCTCAATGAGTAAAAATTATAAAAGTTAGATATTGTTGTAGTATTTATTGAGACGATTCCAACAAGATCCTACATAATTGTATTTTATTCTTACATATAAATCATAAAAGACGGTCAAAGACGAGGATGTGAATAGTTTGATAGTCAAACTAAGTCAAATAAAAAAGAAGGTAGGAAGTATTCTACTTCATGTGGGTCCTCTTACCCTCTATTATTCTTTTTAGAAATGTTTCTTATATTTATTCTTAATCCGCCACATCTACCAAAAAAACTACCCCATCCTTTATATTCTCTTCATCATTTTGTAATCCTGATCTGGTTTGACATAGATAAACATGAATTTTAGAAGCCTCCTGCTCTTTTAACTAAAATCTACGCTAATGCAGAATTTTCAGCCAGTTCCCTCTCATTTCAGTAGTTTGGATTTTCAAGGGAAGACCATTTGAACTCCCAACTAGCACCAACAAAAGAAAAGCATAAAGGGCAGATTAACCTTAACCTAGAGTCACAATATGCGATTCAAATGTGAGTCAGAGCAGGAAGAGACAACGTGACAGATTGTCATTATATTCAATCATAGACTACATATCAAAATATGGACATAATTAAAAAAAAAAAAAAAATTCCAAAGTTTTTAGAAAACTTGAGACTAATAGGGAACCATAACCCACCAGTTAGTTTCAAGAATGCTTCACTTGCATAAATAATGGGCATGCTCGGTAAAAGTGGATCAATTCTGAAAGCCAATGAAAAAGTTTAATCAGATATTCAAACCCTATTCAAAAAACTGATTCATAATGAGTGGCAACAAATAACAATCTTAACAACTCACAATACAAAGCTTTGTTTGATTCTACCAAGAGATGTTAGTAAGGCAGAGTTTAAAGTGCTCTGCCCCTCCACACAGCACCTCTTCTCAGAAATAGATTTGCCCCGTAATGCACTGTACTGAGTTAGCACAGACAAAATGTTGGTAATAGACGTAGTAGCTTTTTGCTTATCAAGCTCACTTGCTTCACAAAATTCCTCAACCTCTACTCCTGTCAAGCACAATATAACACCTTAGAAGTTAGAAGCCAATCAAGCCATATATGAACCAAATTTTATACAGCACAAAACGAATGTTTGATGCAGACAGAAATTTATTCAAAGTTGTTTCAGACAAATCGAAGATGAAAATCACAAAGAAAATAACAATGCTCAGCTCGCTAGCTCATAAGCTTAGGGACTACTCCGTAGTTTATAAAGGTCAAACAGTGGAGCAAACATTGTTCAATTTACCCACAACATCATGACTATCAAAGAGAAGCTTCCAAAAATGCAAAATTGAGATAAAGACGACAGAAATACTGTAAAGCAACTCAAAAAAGCTATACTAATTTCCACGTCCCAGTCTAAATCAGAATATTAAAATGCTTCAATGTACTGAGAATATGATATGCATTTAGTTAGCACAATGTAAAAAGATATACAAGCTGCCAAAACACCATAGTGACATACACATTCTAATGTCATATGCACACATTAAGAATTGACCAAACAAGCACAAGCTTTAAGCATTCCACAGTTGTAATCACTTAATGTGGTTAAAAATCTTACCAATGAATAAGCTCCTAATACAAGCAGACTTGAGCTGAATTAAATGATGCAATCAAACAAGCAAAACAAAGCAATAAGGAAATCTTTGCTGGAAATGTCTTACCTATATCCGAGTCAAAAAATGAATCAAATGCGGCGCTATGACTCAATTCAGACACAGAATCCGAGCACACCTCTCTCCTACAAGACCCGAGCAAAAATTCACGCGACTTAACCCCATCTTCACATAAGCAAAAATCACTCCTACTATGTCCACTCCCCGAACACAATGGCTTCCTCGAAATTGGGACTTGAACAGCAACAAAATGGATTACCCTTCCATTCTCCCCACTAATAACCGGACTCATAGAAAACAAAATCCAAAAGGGTGTCCCATTTTTATGATAATTCAACAAACTAACTTGAATTGCTCGTTCTTCACGAATCGCCTCTCGTATTTCCATCACTGTCCTCCTACTAGTCCCTTCTCCCTGAAACATTCTCCCATTTCTCCCAATCACCTCATCTCTAGAATATCCAAACATCTCTAAAAACCCCCGGCTTGCAAACACAATAGGGTTTCCAGAAATACAAGGATCAGTTATAGTAAAATTACAGGGCAATTCATCTAAAGCTTCATAAACCCAATTTGAGTAATGGGTATCAACAGATTGTTTAATTACTAGTTCCAATTGTGATTCCATAACCCTATCCCTTCTTTTCTTACAATGGTGCAACAATCCAATCCCATCAGGCAACTTAACCAAGCAATATCTTACCACCTAATTCTGTTACATAGTACAACAACAGCAATTTCAATGCATTAATACCAATCAATTAAATGGGGTCAGTTACATGAACCAACCATAAAATCTCTACTGGTTGTTTACCAAAAAAAAAAAATGTTAAATAGTTGTTCAATCAACAAAAAATAACTACTCCTAACATAAACAAACAAATACAAGTATATATTTAATCAACTGAAAAATTAAGAAGATTGACACAAATATTTTTAATTTATTATTATAAAACACAAAGATTGAAAGGGTATACCTTTTAAACTCCCTTTGTAAGGATTATGTTTGTTTATGGTGTGAAGTTTATAGTGAAAAATATGGACCCATGATTAGTGGAATTGAAAATATCTGATTAAATATGTGGATTTCAACAAGTAATACAAGTATTAGATACCCGTAAAATAAACAATTGCTTCCGGTTCAACAATATGGAAAGGAAAATTCAAAACTTTTTTTAATGATTGAGAGAGAGAAAAAGAGATGAAGACTTTCGTTTTCTTATGAAATTGAAGTAGAAATATTTATATCACATGTAAAAAATTAACGAAAAGAAATATATGGTGAAATATTTATTCAAAATCATTAAAGAAAAAAATAAAATTTTTATGTGATTCACCTGGAGGGGGAGAATTGTGGACCAAAGTTGAAGTTGGTGATGCTTGAATGTGGAAGTGTTCCTGGGACTCACATAGTGTTATGTTTATTTTGGTAACATTAATGGCATTTGGATTAGGCTGATGCAGATCTGAGTAAGCTATTTTCGATTATGTAACGAACAAATATCAATAATGAGCCAGCTAAGGATAAAGTAGAGAGAGAAATGTTAGTGATTTAATCCTTAATTAACTTAAAATATAACCTTAAAATTTATTGATTGTTCTCTTCGGCAATAGTTAGGTTCCATTCAGTATCACTGTCAATTTATTACTTTATCCGTTTCTGAATAATTTGATAACTCAAATATGGCACTAGTGCCAATGTATTAGTTTTACCTTAAATATATACCCCATTCGTATTTAACAGATCAATCTTTTTGGCCTAATTTTTGTCCTAAAATATTCATCTCATTTGCTTTAATATACACTCTAATTTTATAATAATATTTGTTCAAAATTAGATTCCCCATGTAAATTTTGCTTTTTTCATGTATTTTTATTACTTTCTCTCTATACTTTTTTTTACAAATCTCATGTAAATTTATCTTTTCAATGTATTTTTATGACTCCATAGTTTCCCTTTACAGTTAGGAAAATTTGATTCTAATATTCCAACTTTTGCCTGATCTTTTTTTATTAACCCAACCTTTCGATTAATCACCAATAATCCAAGTTTTGGGGGTATTCTATTTTATTAGGCCAAGATGACTGGTAACCTTTTCTTCCGGTACTATAATATATATATATATATATATATATATATATATATATATATATATATTCTTTTACAATTTTTAACACAAAAAAGGTTAATGATAAGCATTTAATATACTTCTTTTTTTATTATTAAGTTGGAAATTTATGAACTATTCACGAGTAAATCGGTGTAATAAATGTCTATTTATTATCAATTCTTTCCATTTTAGTTGCATATATCTTTTTCCAAAAAAAATAAAAATAAAAAAGCTCCCCTGCCAACCCTCTTTACCCCCAACGGAAGGCCGGCAACCACCCCTTCTTATTTTCTGGGTTTCAAGAGGTGAGGGGTTCACGGTGCCCGATTTCTCAATTTCAAGGTGGTTTACAGTGCCGAAATTCACAATTTCAAGAAGGTGGGAGTTTCTGGGTTAGGGATTCGGTTGGTGGTTTATCTGGGTCATGGGTTGGGGTATCGGGTTAATTAGGGTTTTCAGGTTGGGGATTCAAGAAGAGGGAGGGTGGTCGGAAAATCGATTTAATGGAGGGGAATGGGAGGGGAGGTAAAAAAAGGCTGGAGACGACCGGACGGGTTAGAAAATCGATCTACGTCTCATAGTTTTTGGGAGTTGTGGTGGTGAAGGCTGGCATTCTTGGTTGTGGTGCATGTGTTGGTAGTTATTGGTGGAGTTGTGTGGGTGAAGGTTAGTGATTTGAGGTGGTGGAGGTTAAGAGGTCTCCCGGGAAAGGGAAGGAAGGGGGAGGAGGGAAAGCCTTCCAACAATTGAAAGAGCACTTAATGAACACCTCGATGCTTGTTAGCCCCCTGTATGGGGAGACATTGTTTGTGTACTTGGCTATATTTGACTATACCTCTAGTGCGGTTGTTGTTGCTAAAAGAGAAGAAGGCCAAATTCCAGTATGTTTTGTCAGCCATGTCCTACGGGGGGCCAAGACGAGATACACTCTTATTGAAAAGGTGGTGTAAGCTTTAGTGATGGATAGCAAGAAGTTGTAGCTATATTTTCAAGCACACCCAATCAAAGTTCTCACCAGCCAGCCAATAAAGAAAGTGTTAGAGAGTAAAAATCAGTCCGCCTAGATGACAGATTGGTCAGACCATCTAGCTAATTTCGAAATTGAATTTGAGCCCTGCAAAGCCATAAAAGCATAAGACTTAGCCGATTTCATAGCAAAATGCTCCCACAAGCCAACCCCAAGGGACACCTTAACCCCCTAGACTCTCTATGTTGATGGGTCGTCTAGTAAGGCAGGGAGTGGGGTTAAACTAGTAATCACCTCCCTAGAGGGAATGAAGTTATGAATATGCTATCAATTTTTCTTTCCATGCATTAAACAATGAAGCTGAATACGAAGCTCTCATCTCTTGGGGCTAAATCTATGTTAATTCATGAAGATCAAGTCAGTTCAAGTATGCTTAGACTCCCAGCTCATTGTAGGGCAAATTACAAAAGAATTTTAGGCGAAGGAAGAAAATATGAAGGCCTACTTTGAGAAGGCTGACAAGTTAGCAAAGATGTTTGAAAACTTTGAGTTAAAGCATATCCCCTACTCGAAAAGCAGGTCGATGCTCTTGCTCGTCTGGCAAGCTCAGCCGAGGGAACAGCCCCTCGAAACATCATGTGGGAAGTCCTAGAAAAACCAAGTACTCATGAGCTTGTCATCATTGAAATCGATAGAGGGGACACTTGGATGGACCAAATTATTCTTTGCTTGAAGAGAGAATTGCCAACTGACACCCCCGACTATCAGACAATCAAGAAGTGGGCTGAGTGGTTCATACTACATGATGGGATCCTTTATAAGAAATCCTTCACTCACCCGTTGCTCAAATGTATCACCCCGAAGGAGGGAAATTATGTTCTTAGAGAAATTCATGAAGGGGCATACGACAGCCATCAGGGCGGATGAACCACCGTAGGAAAAGCGCTGAGGGCCGGGTTTATTGGCCAACCTTGAGGCACGATGCCATGAAACTTATAAAGAAATATGATATACGCCAGATGTTCTCTGACATCCCCCATCTCCTAGCCAAAACCCTCACGAGCATTCAATCAGTCTTACCCTTTGATTGGTGGGGCATGGATATCCTAGGGCCTTCCCCTGTGGCCTCGGGAAAAAGAAAGTTTCTTATAGTAGCTGTTGATTATTTTACTAAGTGGGTTGAGGCCAAGCCGGTGGCAACAATCACTGATAAGAAAATTTAGAAGTTCATATGGAGAAACATTATCACTCGCTTCAGGGTGCCTCGTATCTTGTTCTCAAACAATGGTTGTCAATTCAACAGCAAGCCAATCAAAGAATATTGTGGGCGATTCGGAATTCAAACAAGGTTCTCGCCTGTATGCTGACCCCAGACAAATGGGCAAGCTAAGGCAGCTAACAAAACTATCTTGAAGGGGCTAGAGACAATGCTTGAAGGTACGAAGGGCTCTTAGGTTGATTACCTACTCGGGATCTTGTGGTCCATTCTCACCACTACCAAGGAAGCTACAGGGCAAACTCCATTTTCCTTAATATATGGAAGCGATGTTGTGCTTCTGGTGGAAGTTGGGATCCTTTTCCCAGGGTCACTTTCTATGACTATGCCTAAAATGGTGAATTGAAGCCCTTGACCATAGACCTACTCCCAGAGATAAGAGGAGATGCTTTGCTTTGCTCCATAGAATAAGTAGAGGGTCACAACAGAGTCAAGGCTAAACCCCTAGCTGAGGGTGATTGGGTACTCAGAAAATGTGAAGCTGCTGGCAAACCCCCCGCATTTGGAAAACTGATCCCAAATTGGGAGGGGCCTTACAATATAAAAGAAGTCATTCACCTGGGGAATTTTCATAACCTACGAAGGTTTTGTGTTTGAAGAATGCCTTTCTCTTACAATGATGCCCTAGGGGCAACAAGAACCGATACGAGGAGATCAATTTTTTTAATAATGAATCATTGTAATACCTTTTGCTTTATGTTAATATAATGAAAAGCCCCCTCAGCTGTGATGTTAGCCCCCTAATTTTTGCATTCTTTATTATTTTGTTACTTGTAATTTATTTTTTACTTTTTTATATTGTTTATTAGCATAGCCAACATTCATTCAAAGCACTGGATTATCTTTGAAGGATTTTGGTAAGATTTTTTATTTGAAATTCGATAGACCATCCGATCCACCTAGGGATTTTTGTACCGAGGTTTATTTGGCCCTCACGGGGAGGGGTTTTGGAAAACCTCCAACTCCAACATGCCAAAGGCGCCATCATTCACCATTTCGTACCAAAGTTTTGGCAAAGATTTATAGGCCTCACCATCTTTGGGAGACATGAACCGAAAATGTTAGGAGGGACAAACTAGTTCTTTTAGCCTCCTTTTTGCATTCCGAATGTGGGAAGCTAAGCATCCCACTTAAGATGACCCAACACTTCCAATGTAGTGCTAGGGCATCCGAGACCTCGAGTGTAATACTCCGTATTTTTATTATATTTATATATTATAAATTATTTATTCTATTTATTTTATTCATTAAAATGATTCGTTTCATTTTAAAAAGAAATTTATTATTTAAATAAAAGGTAAGTGTGTATAAATTAAATGAATCATGAATTGAGGCAACAAAAGCATTTTTAATTGGGTCAATCTTATTTAAATGAGTGGACCAACTTATTAAGAATTTAAAGGCCCAATAAGTTGGCTCCAAGTGAAAAGTTGAGGGGGAGTAGGAATTAGTAATGACAATGTTGTATTATGAGTTTTTTTTTTTAAAAAAAGGGAGTATAAATACCTTAAAACCTCAAGATTTTTCCACTCAGGATTCATAATTGTCAGATTTTATAAAAGTTTCAAATGTTTTCTCTTTATTTTCTCTCTCCCTTTTCTCCTTATTTTCTGCTATTTTTCCTCTTCTTTTTCCTCTTTCCCATTCCATTCCCCTCTCTCTCTGTAGGGAATATTTCAAGTCACCCAACTTTGAGCCCCACTATGATCATGCACTTAAGTATGATGGCGTCCAAAGGGAAGGAAGCTAGAGTAAAAGAGTCGCCAACAAGTTTTAGAAACTTGTACACCGTTCACGAGGTGAAGGTTACACCCCTTCACGATCACAGAGATCGTTAACTCAATAGTGGTCCTGAACCATGACTGGATATTCGGAGATGAAGATACAAATCTAACCTAAAAGAGATTGAATTCGCCCTAAATAGACCTCTACTTTGTTCTTCTCATATTCATGTGCGCTTTTCGATCAACATACAATCAATATATTAATCCTAGCCTGTTTAATTTATGTTGGTTGATTATTAATGCACAAACAAATCTATTATTGATGAACACTTAAATTAAAATCATATTAGCCTAAAATCAAATTATTAATTATCTTAGTAAGCGTGATTTCAAGTACAAATTCCCATGAAACCTACAAAAAAGGGTGTGATCAAGCAATAACAATAATATCAAGCAACATTATAATTATTAATAAATTATATATAAACTATTCGCAAATTAACAAATAACATGAAACTATTCGTAAGATAATAAATAACGTGAGACAATTCATTAATTACAATAAGGTGAAATTATATATATAATTTGACACAACAATCATCATCATAATATTCTCCAAACATAATAATTTTAGCAAGATCCTGGCATGATACTAATATGATTAACAAATCCTAGCATGTCACTAAACAATAAAAATCAAAGATTTATCCCTAACACGATACTAGAAAGTAATAAAAGCATCCTAACATGATTATAGGAATTAGAATAATATTCTAAACATGATTTCTATATTAAAAGAATAGGAAGAATTAATCTAATTATTTACTTTGATGCCTCGTACCTCTTTCTATCAAAACAATACACACGTTAATAATTTCAATGAAAATATTAAATCAGACTATTAAAACAATATTAATGAAATTAGATTTAAGACCAAACCCTCAAAACTATCAACCTTTCACGTCGAGGTTTAAGGCAACTTCAAGCTTGACTAGGTGTGTCTAAGTCTTGTGAACGACGTATGGTGTATTTTTATAAAAAGGTGTAAAAAAAGGCTTAGAAAATCAAGAGAGAGAGAGAGAGAAATAATAGGCTTTAGCTTAGAGAGTGAAGAGATGATGATTATGGGTGAATTGAAAACGAGGAAAATCGTCCCTATATATAGAGAAAAACAATCGAAAAAGATCAGAAAAGAGTCAGAATTCGAATCGGAGTAAAACTGTTTCCATCGCCACACGACAGGGTCATCGCGACGCGACAGATGCTGTACAATAAAATTCATATGAAATCCATCTCCCAATCAAATTGGGTTAGCCGGTATCCGTACTATTTTTATTAAATCAGATTTAATCCTTTTAAAACACTTGTTTTATCCGAAGCAGAATTCTTTATCTTTTCAAAATCAATAATAATTATAATTATTAATTCTAATCCCTTGAGAATTCAAAATAAAATTCTAGATAATTATTCTAGAAGATTAAGATAAATCCGAATGACTTTAGGAATACAATTATAATTAATGGACCCTCCACATAATCATTGAGCCGTACATAAAACCCGTTTATGCCTAGTTTAATATTTTGGCCATAATTTCCTTGTTATAACTCAGAATTGGGCTTATAATATATCGTTGGAAATCTCTTTTCAAGCCCTATTCATCTACACAACTATTGGACCCATATCATGGACCAAACTAAACTAGATTGGACGTTTTTAATAAATAGGATACGAAATGAATGATTTTCGAAATAAGAAATGAATTATTGTTAAAACATTTTAGAAAAAAGAAGAATTCACGATATTCTTCAACATTTCACCTCGCTCAACATTCAATGACGTGAAAAATACTCATCACTAGGTTTTGTTTTTGGGGAGATCCTGGCTTGGAACAGTGCATAAGAGACCTCAAGGAACAGTGCAACCACTCGAGATCTCGGCTTGGAAGTGGGATCGCATCTCAATGGATTTTGTCACTAGTTTACCTAAGTTCAAGAATGGAAATGATACCATCTGGGTTGTAGTGGATATACTTACCAAATCAGCAGTGTTTATACCAATGAAGGAGACTTGGAAAATGAAATAACTTGCAAAGGCTTACATTAAGAACGTTGTGAGGCTACGTGGACTTGCTAAGGATGTCATTTCTGATAGGGATTCTAGGTTTCTCTCGAAATTCTGGAAGAGCGTCCAGGAGAACTTTGGTACGACATTGAAGATGAGTACAACATTTCACCCTGCAACGGATGCACAATCTGAAAAGACTATCCAAACCTTAGAGGATATGCTATGATCCTGTGTATTAGACTACCAAGTTGGATGGGAAGATAGTTTAGACTTGGTAGAATTCTCTTACAATAATAGTTACCATGTAAGCATTGGCATGGCACCATTTGAGGCTTTGTATGGAAGTAAGTGTAAAAGTCCACTATGTTGGAGTGTCATTAGTGAGAAAATAATTCTAGGTTCTCAATTGATAGAAGAAACAACAAAGCAAGTGAGAGAAATACAAGCTAAGATTCAAGTTGCCCAGGATTGACAAAAGAGTTGCGCGGATTTAAAGCGTAGAGAAGAGGAATTCCAAGTTGGTGATAAAGTTTTGCTTAAGGTTTCACCAATGAAGAGAGTTATGAGATTTGGGAAGAAAGGGAAGTTGAGTCCAAAGTACATTGGACCATATGAGATTTTGCAATGAATAGGAAAAGTTGCTTATAGGTTAGCATTACCTATGAACCTTAGCAAGGTGCACGATGTGTTTTATGTTTCTCAACTAAGAAGGTATATCCCGAACAAGTTGCATGTCCTACAACCTGAAACCATAGAACTAGACCAAAGCCTAACCTATAAGGAAATACCTGTAAAGATTTTGATAGTAAAGTGCATAGTACACGCAAGAAAGATGTCAAGATAGTAAAGGTTTTGTGGTCAAACCAAGAGACTGAGGAAGCGACTTAGGAAGCCAAAGATGAGATGAAAAAGAAGTACCCTGAATTGTTTGAGGTTAGTTGAGTTACGGGGACGTAACTTGTTTTCTTTAAGCGGGGTAGATTGCGGTAGAATTTCGCGCTTTTTACCTTATTTTCAAGCATTTTTGTGCATTTTTAGTATATTTTGCACAATTTTATGCAAGTTTAGAAAGAAACAGATAAAGGAAGCTTACAAAAAGTACAACAACTATAAGTATTAAGTAAATTTTTTATTAAGTGGGTTAAAAAGTATGATTTTAAATAAGTTTTGAATAAAGTTTTATGATTTTCGTGCTCAAGTTTCGAGGACAAAACTTCTTTTAAGGGGGGTAGACTATAATACTCCGTATTTATATATATATAAAATTATTTATTTTATTCATTAAAATGATTCGTTTCATTTTAAAAAGAAATTTATTATTTAAATAAAAGGTAAGTGTGTATAAATTAAATGAATCATGAATTGAGGCAACAAAAGCATTTTTAATTGGGTCAATCTTATTTAAAATAAGTGGACCAACTTATTGAGAATTTTAAGGCCCAATAAGTTGGCCCCAAGTGAAAAGTTGAGGGGGGAGTAGGAATTAATAATGACAATGTTGTAATTATGAGTTTTTGTTTTAAAAGGGGAGTATAAATACCTTAAAACTTTGAGATTTTTCCATTCAAAATTCATAATTGTCAGATTTCATAAAAATTTCAAAGTTTTTCTCTTTATTTTCTCTCTCCTTTTTCTCCTTATTTTTCTTCTCTTTTTCCTTTCCTTTATCCTCTTTCCCATGCCGCTCTCTCTCTATCTCTCTCTTCTTCTCCTCTCACGACGGCAGCAGCCACCGGTGCCACCACCACCACCACTGGTGGCAGCAGCAGCACCGGTGCACCACTGCCAGCCGTCCCTCTCCTCCTCCTCCTCTCCTTTTTTTGGTTTATTATTATAAAAAAAAACTCTTTCTCATCCTAAATTAATTCTATTGAATTAATTTAGCGAGAAAGAGTTTTTTAAGGCATGATTTTGATTATGTTTTGGTATTGATTTTGGGATTTTGATGTTGTTAAATTATTGATATAAATTTCATATTTTTATTCAATCAAGAACCCTAAATTATGAACCCTAAAAATTGGGGATTTTGTGTAATTAATTACGGATTGATGTTAGGTTGTTGTTGTTGATTAATTCATTGTCTAAACATATTTTTAATGAGTTTAAAGCCCTCAATTTAATGCTAGAATTAAATTATATACACTACTATTTAATTGTTGAGTTAGGGTTTGATCATAAAAGGGAAAAAAGTTTTAATGATTTAAATATGATTTCCTAGTCTAAAAGTGATGTTTTATATTAATTAAGTATGCTGGAATTTTATTTAAGTCATGAAAACTAAGTCTTTTTGAAAGGATTTGAAGTACCCACTTAAAGAAAAGGTTTTATGGCTTTTAAGTCATTAAAAGGGGTTGATTAATAAGGTTTAAAGAGTATTATAGTTGCTGGAAATTTGTGAGAATATTGGACTAATTATAGTTATGTATTTTTATTTGTAGGAAGGTTTGAGCTAAGTGATTTCTTGCGAGTGTGGCCGATTTTAGGCGATATCCAAGGTACGTATGTGCACAAGAATATTTGTGTATGCGTAGTATCATGTTAGGATTGTGAATTATGATTGAAGTGATGAATTAGTAGCATGTTTGGTTGATTATATGCTTGGAATTGATGTTGGTTGAACATGAATTATTATGCAAGCATGTGAATATGTTATTTGAAGTATGATACAAGTTGAATATATGTAAATCATGGAAGTATGTTTTATTTTCAAGTATCAAGGAAGCATGATATTAATAAGCAAGACTTATGTATGTTTAAAAGAACTATATTTAGAATTATTGAGCATGATTCATGAATTTAATTCTCACCCATTTATTATTGGAGTTGAGTCAAGGAATTAGTTTATTTATTTACTCGCTCAAGTAAGTTGAAATTGAGTCAAGGAAGTTATTAGTGAATTCTATGCACCAAGGTAGTAATCGTGCAATTTTGTGCACAAAACTAGGCAAGGAACCTTAATTAAAATAAATAGTATGTGCTCACTAATTAGTTCAAGAATGAACTGGAAGTATGTGTTGAATGTTATGTTTATTCTTCATTGATTGGTTGGAGTCATCACATGTTAAATTGGTGAATCACGTAAAGAGTAAGAAGATACGCACCAAAACTTTTAGAACGTATACACCTTGAGTATGAACACATGGGGGGAGTTATGTGACTTTATATTTGAGCATAGCTTCTACAGGGGCACAGGACGCTATACTTTCTTTTATTATTTATGCGCTGAAATCCCGTCACCAAGTGTGACATAGTAAGTGCCAAGTAGCTCCCTGATTGGAAGCTCCATTTGTAATGGGCTATTTTTAAGGAAAGAAACCCGTTCGATGCATAATCCGAAGCTATTATTTAATAACTAATATTGCTAGTTATGAGTCAAAGGTAAGTTGAGTTGTGATTGTATGGCAAGCATATTTTAATTACTTTATTGATGATCGGATGTTCATGTTAGTGTGGTGCATATGTACTCAGCTTTTGCTGATTCGTACTTTTGTGTTTGTGTTTGGCTTTCCTTTGGTTGGCCCTACTATGACCCATTTATATGGTAAGTAGAGGGTTGAAATAAAGGGGGAAGTGACAGGTACTTGAAGCATGAACACCATGGTGGGAATGAGTGCCAAAAGCTACTTGTTATGCTTTCCTAGTTTTATATTTTGGATAATTGATTATGGACTAACTTTGTTATGTTTATTTTAAGTTGGTGTTGTTTCAATGAATACTACAAGAAAGGGGGGTTGAATTGTAGTATGAGAGTTTAGCCAAACTTTTTGCGGAATTAAAACTAAGTAAGCTAAAGGAACAGAAAGATAAATTGAAGGAACTAAAAGATGCAAGAGAGATTTTTACGTTGAAAACTCCTTGGCCCTAACAAGGAGAAAAACCACGACCACTTGGGATTTTGGGAAAAGAATCTTCACTAGAATAGGGCAAATGGTCCTATTACAAACTAAAGACTCAAACTTCAAGTTCCTTAACGAACTTGAAACCCCGAGGAACAAGTCACCCAACTTGTTACTCTTCTCTTCTCTTTCTCTTTCTCACTTCTCTTTCTCTTCTCTTTCTCACTTCTCTTTCTCACATACAAAAATTCACTCAAACTTTCTCTTTCCCCAAATTACAACTCGAAAAATAAATAACTCTAGTATAAGAACATAAGAACACTCTATATCACTTATGTGGAATTGACACTTAACTCGAATCAAAGCTTGAAAACTTATATGAGTAAAGGTGAGTTTTTCCATCTGAAATCAACAGCTATTTATAGACCAAAATTTTCTTTAGGAAAAACTTCTTTGTGCAGCAAATCCACTACGCCACTACTCCAACCCACTTAAGAAGATCATGTTCCTAAAATTAAGGAAACATGAACTCCTCAATGTGCAGCACCATGACTTGAAGAAAATCATGGAGGAGTAGGCCGCAAGTTATTAGAAAACGTGGGAGATTTTATTTTCAGAAGATATTTTCAAAAATCAGAAATAAGATAAAATCCCTTTTAATTTGGAAAAAGATAAACGTTTAGAAAACAGTTTTCCTAAAAATTAGCGTGCACAATTTTATCTTTTAGACCAATTCCACACAGAACTTTCGAGTGCAACTTAATATCTCATACTTACATAAATACTATAATATAAAAATATATTTAGTCTTCATGTCCTCTGGTGAAGCTTCTACTCCGAGGCTTCTGTTCCTCAAGGGGAACTTCTCTTCTCTGGTGAAACTTCTGCTCTGAAGCTTCTGTTCCTTGAGGTGAACCTTCTCTTCTCAAGTATTCATTTCTGAAGCACCGATTCCTGAAAAGGAACTCTTCTTTATGGATAGCTCTGCTTCTGGCCTTCTTGTTCCTCATGGTATCTTTACAAGACACTTAATTCTCCTGGTCTTTGCAATTGAGTACACACTTAAACAATCAAGCACTTATTAGTTTGTAAGTAAGTGAGGTTGTGTCATCATCAAAATCATGAAGTCCAACAATATTCCCCCTTTTTGATGATGACAAACAAACCAAACTTACTTACAAGGAAACAGAGATAATCCAACTTATTCTTAAAGAAAAGAAAATGCAAAAACAAAGTACAATGCAAAAAGGGAACTAATGCTAAGGAAGTAAAAACTATACTTAAGAAAAAAAAACTGAAAAACTTGAAAAAAACTTGTATTTACATTATACCTGCTTGTAGAGAGTAGGCAGCTTGTGAAGATTTCGAACAGAGACCATAGAATGATTAAGTTTCCTTAATAGTTTGCATCTTTTCCCCCTTTTGGCATTATCAAAAACCAACATACAAGCATATAGTATACCATAACACAGCACCATCTAGTGGTTTAGTGTTAAGACAAGAAGCATGCATAGAGAGAAACATTCACAAAGCATATAGGCAGAATATACATAGATATTAATCATCCAAAACCGATTTAAAACATCGGCCAAATGTACCAAATTTGCAAGTTTACCAAAAGAAATTAAAAAGTGCCCAAAATATTACAGACCAAATTAAAAATTGTTTCCCAAAAACAGATAAAATACAAGGTTCATCAACATAAAGAGGCTGCAAGGAAAGATAGGTTAAGAAGCAATGCTCTGGTCATCATCAACAGCAAGATCCTCCAGCTTCTTGCTGATTTGAGACACTATGTCCTTGACAATGGACTGTCTCCCTTGTTTAGTGCTTGAGACCAGCTTCTTGACATCAGCATTCAGAGTGAGCACACTCTTCTTCAATTCCTCCATCTGCAACTTTGACTGCTCTTATTCCTTCAACACCTTAAGGAGCGTATCATTCAGCTCCTTCACATCTTCGCTTGGAACCTTTGGAGGGGAACTGAAAGCTGTAAAACCTGTTCCTTCAGATGCATACTTGCCCGAAATAGGAGAGCTTGTGACTTTCTGCAAATCCTCTTGCACCCCAGAGATATCAATGCAAATGGGTGCAGAGGTCTCCTTTTTCTTCATCAACCTCAAGCTCTTCCTTTTCTTCGTTCCCCCTGTTTCAGTGACCTCCTCAACTATCTTTTCCTCTTCCTCTTCCTGAATATCCTGCACTACTCCCTCAACTATCCCCGTAGCCCTCTCTTCTTCCTCCTCAGATGGTGCTCCTACTTCCTTTGGCCTTTTCTCCTTTTCCTCCAGCACAACTTCAAAACATCCATCCACAACCTTCATCTTATGGTTTTTAAGAAAATAGGCTGCATGTATTCGGTGTTTTGAGGGGCAGGGGTTCTTTATCAGCAAAGGAGATACCAAAACTTTCGAACACATAGGTAAGTAGGTTTCCTTATCCCACCTTCCATCCTTTTGGAACACAGTGGGAAAGGTGTTGGATCATGATGGAGGGAAAGTTGATTTGGATCTTTTTGGATAGGCAATAAATCAAGACGGAATCAAGCTTGTTGGCATTGTATCTCTTCTGAGAACGAGGGATTATATCATTGAAAACAAACTTTAGCAGGATTTTGTCAAGAGGGGTTTGGACATTGTGATTTATGTAGGTTTCCTCCGGGTCACCGCCTAAAAACTCCACTATTTCATCAATATTGGCATCAGGAAGAGGGTTTCTTATCACATTACTTTTAAAATATATATCATACCTAGTATTAGGAACATCAAACAACTCAGCCAAGTACATCGCATCAAACTCAATTTCTTTTGCATACACACAACAACGAATAATACCTTTAGAGTACTTGAAACTTTTGTAAAAATCCTTCATAGCATCAACATACAAACTCCGATTGAAGCATTCACTCAACAAATTCACCCAATTTTGAGACTCAAGCAATTCATAAAGCTTAACAGACTTACACCAAGGGAGATTCATAGCCAAACCCGTCACAAAGTGATCACCAATTTTCTCTTGCCTTTTCATGGCTGCTGGCTTGTCCCGGTAATTGACCCCAAGTTCCGGAGCACTTTCTTCTTCATCTTGCATGTCATCAGACTTCCTTTTGCTAGAAGACTGAGATTCGGTAGTCGATTCGACTTTTGGAGGCTCTTGAACTTCGATGGGAGTGATTTCCGGTGGAATTTCCATGGTAATGTCTGGGATAGGGTTTGTGTTTGAGTCGGCTTCAATTTGGGTTTTTGGAGAGGTAGACATTGGAGAGTAGTTTTGATCAGAGTGATGAGAGAGAAGGTAATTTTTGTGTGGTGTAAATTTTTGTGAGGCTGACATGTTTTATGGTGGAGGTAAGTTGGTGAAGTGAGGTGTCGTTTGGGAGGTGAGGTGAATTAAGTTGATTTGAAACTCATATTTATTGCTTAGGGAAACGCAAACCGTGTTTTAAGAGAGTAATGTGAGTGGGCTACTTTTGAACAAAAGATAATGATGAATATTTGATGCATTCATCCGAATTTTGTGTTTAGATAAAAAGAATTTGGAATTTTGAAAAATAGATAAACACAATAATTTTATCTCTTGAATTTAATCAGTTAAAAATCACTTGCAAATACAACTTGATACATAGAACAATTCAACAAGGCTCATGCAACCAATTTTGGACTTTCACATTCTATGTCTTTCAAATTTACATGCCCTTAGCAAATATTATTCCTGCTTACAACCTGTCTTAACTATGTAATTAAACATATAACACTTGTGCACAGTATACCATGATTAAGCACGTCAGTTTGAGTTTCATACCTGAGGGAACTTGATGCATTTTTCTTAGTATAACTTAATCATCCCAAGTTCCATTCTCATCTTCTCATGCCTTTTTCTATTCAAGGGTTTTGTTAAAATATCTGCAATTTGATTGTCAGTTCGGCATAAATTGAATTTAATCAAACCCTTTTCAACATTATCCTCAAGGAAATGATGCCTTATATGAATATGCTTGACTCTTGAATGATGGACTGGATCTTTAGATATGCAAATTGAACTAGTGTTATCACAATAGATAGTAATGCAATTAAATTTAATACCAAAGTCACGCAACTGTTGTTTGATCCAAAGGACTTGAGAGCAACAAGCAGCTGCTGCTACATACTCAGCCTCTGCAGTAGACAATGCAACAGTATTTTGTTTCTTGGAACCCTAAGAAACTAGACAATAGCCAAGGAACTGAACCATACCCGAGATGCTTTTTCTGTTGACTAAGTCACCTGCATAGTCAGCATCTGTGAATCCTCTAAGCATAAAGTCATCACTTCTAGGATAGAACAGACATAGGTCATCTGTTCCTTTAAGGTATCTCAAAATTCTCTTAACAGCCGTTAAATGTGATTCTTTAGGATTATACTGAAATCTAGCACACAATCCAACACTAAAAGAAATGTCAGGCCTACTGGCTGTTAGATATAGCAATGAACCAATCATACCTCTGTAAGTGGTTTGATGCACACTTGTTCCTTGTGGATCCTCATCAAGTCTTGTTGCTGTTCCTATAGGTGTGAGATTTGTCTTGGAATTTTCCATGTTGTACTTCTTCAGAAGTTCCTTGACATACTTCTGTTGATGAATCATAATTCCTTCTGCTGTTTGCTTTATTTGAAGTCCAAGGAAGAAGTTTAATTCACCCATCATGCTCATTTCAAATTCACCACCCATTAGCTCAGCAAAGTACTTGCACAAACCATTGTTAGTAGCACCAAATATAATATCATCTACGTAGATCTGTACAACTAACAAATTAGTTCCTCGAGATTTAAGAAAAAGAGTTTTATCTACTTTTCCTCTTTTGAAATCATTTTTCAGTAGGAACTTTGAAAGCCTTTCATACCAGGCTCTTGGAGCTTGTTTAAGCCCATAGAGAGCTTTATCAAGCTTAAAAACATGATTTGGAAATTTAGGATTTTCGAAACCAGGAGGTTGTTCAACACATACCTCCTTATTTAAGAAACCATTAAGAAAAGCACATTTCACATCCATTTGATAGAGTTTGAAACCCATAAAAGAGGCAAAAGCTACTAGGATTCTAATAGCTTCTAATCTAGCTACAGGAGCAAAGGTTTCATCGAAATCAATACCTTCCTGTTGGTTGTAGCCCTTCACAACCAATCTGGCCTTGTTCCTTACTATAGTGCCATGTTCATCAAGCTTGTTCCTGAACACCCATTTGAGCCCAATGACTTTCTTATCCTTAGGCTTTGGCTCAAGGTGCCAAACTTTGTTTCTCTCGAACTCATTTAGTTCCTCTTGCATGGCCACTATCCAATGAGCATCTCCCAAGGCTTCTTGATGATTTCGAGGCTCTAGGATGGACAGAAATGCATGGAACACGCAGAAGTTCCTCATCTGCGATCTTGTTTGAGTTCCTTTTCTTATGTCACTGATTATGAGATCAGTTGGATGGTAACTTTTATACTTGAATGTCCTAGGTTGAAATTCCCTAGAAGTAACTCCAATTTGAGGAGCTTCTTGATCTGTCCCTTCTGCTTCTTCTGCTAGTTCCTCATTCGCCTGTTCATCTGGTTGAGGAACTTCCTCATTCTCTTGATGATCCTCTTTTTGAGCAGGCTGCTTTTCTTTGGTTTGCTTCTGAGTCTCTTCTTCATCCCTGTCTCTTATCAATCCAATTTCAAAATCATTATCATCTTCTTGTTCCTGCACACTCACAAACTAGTTAACTTCATCAAAGATTATGTGAATGCTTTCCTCAACACACATTGAACTTTTATTGTAAACTCTATAAGCTTTGCTATCAGAGGCATATCCAAGAAATATGGCCTCTTTACTTCTTTCATCAAATTTCCCTAGGTTTTTCTTACCATTGTTATGTACAAAGCACTTACAACCAAAGGCTCTAAAATGAGATATGCTTGGCTTCCTTCCCTTGAATAGTTCATAGGGAGTCTTGTTGATGATACTTCTGATTGTTACAACTGTTAAGGATGTAACATGCTGTATTCACGGCTTCAGCCCAGAAGTTCCTTGGCAATCCACTTGCAATCAACATCGTTCTAGCCATTTCCTCAAGGGTTCGATTCTTCCTTTCTACAACTCCATTCTGTTGGGGAGTCCTTGGAGCTGAGAAGTTATGATTCATGCCATTTTCCCTGCAAAACTCATCGAATCTTGAGTTCTCAAATTCAGTTCCGTGATCTGATCTGAGATGAACCATGGAGTGACCACTGATTTTCTGTATTTTCTTGGCAAAAACAACAAACTCGTTAAAAGTTTCATCTTTACTAGCAAGAAAAATAACCCAAGTGAATCTGGAATAATCATCAACAATAACCAAAACATATTTCTTGCCACTCGTGCTTTGAATCCTCATGGGACCACACAAATCCATATGGATTAATTCCAAAGGCTTTGTAGTGCTTACCATTTTCTTCAATTTAAAATATGAACGAACATGCTTGCCTTTCACACATGCATCACAAACTTTGCTCTGTAGGAACTTGATTATAGGAAGTCCCATAACTAGGTTCCTTAACCTTAGCTTGTCCAGTAATAAAAAGCTAGCATGTCCAAAACGTTTATGCCATAGCAGGGGATCATCTTTAACAACACTTAGACATGTAAAATTGTTCCTTGGGATTAAGTTGAGGTCATCTGTATAAGTATTCCCTCTTCTTGTTCCTTCTAGAACAACCTTTCCTGACTTATTGTTGATGATGTTGCAAGAGTTAGAAGTAAAAATTACAGAGTTTCCTTTATCACAAAACTATGATATGCTGAGCAAATTGTGCATTAAGCCCTCGACCAGGAACACATTATCAATGGAATAAGATTTTGATATTTCAATTTTGCCTTTTCCAATGATCTCGCCCTTCTTATTATCCCCAAAGGTTACTGTTCCTCTAGGGTAGTCTTCTAGTGAGAGGAATTTTGATTTATCACCAGTCACATGCTTTGAACACCCGCTGTCGAGATACCACGAGTTGTTCCCCCTCACTAGGACCTGTAAGAAAACTAAGCATTAGGATCAGGAACCCAGGTTTCCTTGGGTTCCTTAGACGTGGATGCAATATCAGTTTTCTTGACCCACACTTGTTTTACATTTCTTTTATCAGCTTCTTCTCTTATTCTACATTGACCATAGAGATGTCCAGTCTTACCACAAAAAGTGCATACCTTCATGCTAGGTAGCTCAGCATATTTCTTTTGTTTACCTTTTCTCTTGGTCATGTAACCAAGGCCTTCAGTTCGTTTTCCCTGAGCTTCAGCTATCCACTTAGGTATGACCTTTGGGTCAATACTTCTATTCTTTCTAGCATTCAGTTCTGATTCAAGTTGATCCTTTTGACTTTTTAAAGTAGAGAGTTCATTTTTCAAATTTTCAAAATCAACATTGAATTTAAGTAATTGATCGCT
This sequence comes from Chenopodium album, assembly GCF_948465745.1. Lineage (NCBI taxonomy): Eukaryota > Viridiplantae > Streptophyta > Magnoliopsida > Caryophyllales > Amaranthaceae > Chenopodium > Chenopodium album. Next base: position 50,485,651 of record NC_137843.1, read on the forward strand.
TGAGGAACTGCTAGAACTGATATCATAATTCATGAGCTTATACTGAGTTAATTCAACATTCAGAAGAATACTTTCATTCTTGATTCTATCAGCTATCTCTGTTATGTGTTTATATTTAAAATCAAGCTCTCTTAATTTTCTTTGAGACTTTGCATAGGCTATTTCCAACCAAGCACCATGTTCTTTGCAAAACTTAAGAGCTCTTTCACATTTGTTCAGTTTCAGACAAGTATCTCTAAAGAATTCTTCTTCTTCTAGACATACTATTAGGACATCTTTAGAGAGAGTTTTAAGCTGTTTAGGATCAAGAAATACCTCTTTCTGGAGTTCCTCAAGGTAGGCCTTTTCATCATCTAATTTAGCCATCAGACAAAGATTAGTCGTCTCCTCTTCTGGTTGGTCATCCTCTTCTTCTTCACTGTCTGAGTCTCCACAGGCTGCTATCATGGCCTTCCTCATGTCTGACTTTTGGTAGTTTGCTTTGTTGAATTTTTCTCTTACTTATTCCTTAGCCTTTCCTTTTCCTTTATCATTTTCCCAGAGGGGACAGTCTCTGATAAAGTGATCTGGGGATCCACACTTGTGGCAGCTGTAGTCAGGTTTTAGATTTGAGGTCTTTTTCCCGAAGTTCCTTGAGGTGCGGCCTTTCTTGAACATCTTGAATCTTCGCACAATTAGGGCAGCCTCATCCTCGTCTACTTCTGAGTCTTCTTCCTCATCAGCCTTAAGAGCCAATCCCTTGTTCCTCATGGATTCGTTGTTGACTCCAAGGTGCAGCTCATGAGTCATGAGAGAACCTGCTAGTTGTTCAATGTTGAACTTGGTAAAGTCCTTAGTTTCCTGAAGGGTTGTCACCTTAGCTCTCCATTTCTCACTTGCGGAAGACTTCTAAGAATCTTCTTAACATGCTCATCTGTAGGAACCTGTCTACCAAGGGAAACAAACTCATTTACGATGTTAGTAAAACGGGTTAGCATCTCTTGGATGGTTTCCTTAGGTTGCATCTCAAATCTTTCATACTTTGACATAAGCAGATCGATTTTTGAGCGTTTAACCTCATTGGTTCCTTCATGAGTAATCTGCAGCAAATCCCAGATTTCCTTAGCATTCTTGCACCCCATAACATGATTGTGTTCGTGAGGTCTAAGTCCACAATGGAGCAATTTCACAGCCATAGCATTGATTTCCATTTTATCAAAATCCTCTTTCTCAAATTCAGACATAGGCTTAGGGATTACCTCATTTTGAGCGTTTTTTTTGGTGACTTCGAAATCACCAACCTCGATGACCCTCTAGACTTGGTAGTTCTCCACCTTGATAAAGATTTCCATGCGGTTCTTCCAGTAGGTATAGAACTTGTCGTTGAACATAGGAGGCCTCTGAGTTGAGTATCCTTCCTCGAGCTTTTCATGAGTATTCATTTTCTTCAAGACCTTTCTTCTTCAGGGTTTCCTGATTTTCCTAGAAGTTAGGCTCTGATACCAATTGTTGTTTCAATGAATACTACAAGAAGGGGGGGTTGAATTGTAGTATGAGAGTTTAGCCAAACTTTTTGCGGAATTAAAACTAAGTAAGCTAAAGGAACAGAAAGATAAACTGAAGGAACTAAAAGATGCAAGAGAGATTTTTACGTGGAAAACTCCTTGGCCCTAACAAGGAGAAAAACCACGACCACTTGGGATTTTGGGAAAAGAATCTTCACTAGAATAGGGAAAATGGTCCTATTACAAACTAAAGACTCAAACTTCAAGTTCCTTAACGAACTTGAAACCCCGAGGAACAAGTCACCCAACTTGTTACTCTTCTCTTCTCTTTCTCTTTCTCACTTCTCTTTCTCTTCTCTTTCTCACTTCTCTTTCTCACATACAAAAATTCACTCAAACTTTCTCTTTCCCCAAATTACAACTCGAAAAATAAATAACTCTAGTATAAGAACATAAGAACACTCTATATCACTTATGTGGAATTGACACTTAACTCGAATCAAAGCTTGAAAACTTATATGAGTAAAGGTGAGTTTTTCCATCTGAAATCAACAGCTATTTATAGACCAAAATTTTCTTTAGGAAAAACTTCTTTGTGCAGCAAATCCACTACGCCACTACTCCAACCCACTTAAGAAGATCATGTTCCTAAAATTAAGGAAACATGAACTCCTCAATGTGCAGCACCATGACTTGAAGAAAATCATGGAGGAGTAGGCCGCAAGTTATTAGAAAACGTGGGAGATTTTTAATTTAGAAGATATTTTCAAAAATCAGAAATAAGATAAAATCCCTTTTAATTTGGAAAAAGATAAACGTTTAGAAAACAGTTTTCCTAAAAATTAGCATGCACAATTTTATCTTTTGGACCAAATCCACACAGAATTTTCGAGTGCAACTTAATATCTCATACTTACATAAATCCTATAGTATAAAAATATATTTAGTCTTCATGTCCTCTGGTGAAGCTTCTACTCCAAGGCTTCTGTTCCTCAAGGGGAACTTCTCTTCTCTGGTGAAACTTCTGCTCTGAAGCTTCTGTTCCTTGAGGTGAACCTTCTCTTCTCAAGTATTCATTTCTGAAGCACCGATTCCTGCAAAGGAACTCTTCTTTATGGATAGCTCTACTTCTAGCCTTCTTGTTCCTCACGGTATCTTTACAAGACACTTAATTCTCCTGGTCTTTGCAACTGAGTACACACTTAAACAATCAAGCACTTATTAGTTTGTAAGTAAGTGAGGTTGTGTCATCATCAAAATCATTAAGTCCAACACACCCTATCATAAGCCTTGCTTATATCGAGCTTTAAGGCCATATACCCTTTTATTCCACTTTTCTTTTTTCCTCAAGTAGTGGAATAATTCATAAGCAACTAGGACATTGTCAGTTATAAGCCTACCAGGGACAAAGGCGCTTTGGGATTCACTAATCACATCAGGGAGAACAATCTTGAGTCTATTCGAGATTACTTTAGACACAATTTTATAGAGGACATTGCAAAGACTTATAGGTTTGTAATCCTTCGTAGACTTACATTGTTTTATCTTCGGGATGAGAACAATATTGGTGTGATTTATTTGTTCAATCGGAGCACCATCGTTCAGAATATTCAACACATATGCGGTCACATCATCACCAATAACGTTCCACAATTTCTTATAAAAGAGAGCAGGCATCCTATCCAGACCCGGGGCTTTTGTGGGGTGCATTTGTTTTAGCGCTTTGACAACCTCCTGCCTCGTGTATGGCTTTGCAAGTTCCTCATTCATCTCACTTGTGACATGGCAGTCCACAACATCAAGCACCTCTTGCATTTCATTATCCCCGTAGGTGGAAAAAAGATTCTTGAAATACTCCACAAAAATAGCCTCCACCTCCACCTCCGTTTTACTCCAATTCCCACCTTCATCCATGATACCCTTAATGGTATTCCTTTGTCTACACTGCTCGGCTTTTTTGTGGAAAAAGGTTGTGTTCTTATCTCCTTCCCTCAACCAGTCCTGCCTGCTACGTTGAGCCCAGTAAGTTTCCTCGCATTTTTCTAGCTCGTCAATTTCATTATCAATGGCTCGAATTGCCTCCAAGTTCTCTTCCGTGGGCTCTTTTAACATAGCTTGCTTCATCTTCTCCCTTCTCAAGCTTATCTCAAAATCAAAGTCTCTCGGGCGCTTGCTGCTCCACTGTTTCAGGTTGGCAGAACATCTTTCAATTTTCCCTCTTACATCAAACCCATCAAGTACATTCCAGGACTCGATAACTATGTTCCCACATTCATCGTCTCGAAGCCACTCCTTTTCAAACTTGAACCCCTTGTATCTTCTCTTTTTTTTCTTATTAATGATAAGCTGCTCTTGAATCGTGATTTTTAAGGGAATATGATCAGAGCGACGCTTCGAGAGATGCTCCACAATGGTACGGGGGAAGAGCTTGAGCCATTCATCAGTAGCAAAAAATCTATCCAATCTCTCCATTATATTATCATCAGCCACCCTATTGTTACTCCATGTAAATAATGGCCCTTCAAAATTTATATTCAGGAAGTTACATTTTGTAATAGCTTCACGAAAACCATCTATGTCACTTTGCCTGGTGGAATTACCTCCTTTTTTCATCATGGGCTAGGATATAATTAAAGTCTCCAAAGCAAAGCTAAGGGTGCACATTTGAAGTACCAAGTCTCTCTAACAGTTGCCAAGTCTCATGTTTCTTCCCATCATTCGGGTTACCATATATTCCAGTTAACCTCCATACAAACTGCTCATCATCACATACCTCAAAATCCATATGATTCAAAGAAGAAGACTTTAAAGTCAAGTCAATTGAATCATTCCAAAACATAGCCAAGCCACCACTACGATGTCTCCCTGAATCTTCACAGTCTACACCAACAAAATTTTGAAAATTCAACTTCCTTTTCACACCTTCCCATTCATGACCTATTAACTTTGTCTCGGAAAGAAAAACAAAGTGAGGATGTTTTTTTTGAAGGATACCCTTCAAAGCAGTGACTGCCCGGGGACTCTCCAATCCCCGACAGTTCGAGCTAAGGCCTATCATTGTTGTTTGCGGGGTTGGTTGCACCCAACACCCGCTACTTCCACGATTACTAAACCATTATCAACTTTAGCTTTTTTGTGCACTTCATCAATCTCCATCTCCTCACTAGCTAACATCTCTTTCCTTTTCCCATTCTTTACTTCCTGCTTACCCATTTCGCTATCCTCTACACTATGCTTTTTAAACTTCACACCCCTCTTCACCGATTTTTTTGTACCACCTGCTCCAACTACAAAAGTCAAAGGTGCTGAATTTTTGGCATACTCTCTGTTCTCATCCTTCTCTGCCTCATTTTCATCCCTTTCCTCCAGAATACTTCTGTCAGCATCCATCAAGGTCATAATCTCCAAACCTGCTATGTGGCAATTGGGAGTATTACTACGTTCCTATATCTCTATTATTGTTTGCTCTCCACTGATGAGTTGCCCTCCAGCTTCTTTGTTTTCAATCATAACAAAGAGGTCTTCCTTATTCGTCTTATCAGCAAAAGGTTTTTTGCTCACAAACAGGGTTTTCCTTATTGACTTAACCTCCTCCACCTCCTCTAATAGCTTCTGCCTCCCTTTCCTAGGAGTTTCTCTCAGGCGCAAGCTCCACCCTAGCCCCAACCCCTGATCTTCTTCAGACACATTGAGGCAATCTTTCTTGTCGTGGCCAATTAATCCACACATAAGGCAAAAAAAGGGAAGTCGTTCGTACTTAATTCCGACTTGGATCACCTTTCCCTCTTTCCCCTTCACGTTCAAGAATCGACGTAAAGGTTTCGTAATATCCAGGTTCAATTTCACTCTCCTATACTTCTCCAGCCCAGGTCATCGTTTTTTATTTCAATCAGTTCGCCCATGGAAGCAGTTAATGTCCTAACAACAGCATCAGACCTCCGATTGAAAGGAAGGTTTTCCAATCGAATCCAAAAGGGGGAATGGGTAAGGGTAACATCAGTTGGCTGTTCATCTCCCGTTATCTCCTCAATCAGCACTAAGTTGTTCTCAAAACACCACGATCTTCCTGTGAGGACCTTCTCTTTATCCTTCCAATGGAAAAATTAGAAGGCAAACAAATTCGTGCCAATTGCATTTATAATTACCCTCTTCGAAACATACCAGGCCTGAATCATAGTTTTCTTGAAAGCCTCAAGGTTGTAGGAACGATCGGACAATAATTTCCCTACATGCATCAACGATATTCGTTCATTGGACTCGTAGTCTTCAACATCACCTATGTCGACAATTTCATTCTCCGAATCATGGATACGAAGGTTCGCACAGTGTTTAGCAAGATCCTCAGCCATAATTGGCCGCAAGAAAACGCCTCTCTTTCAAGGTAGGGTTCGCCTCTCTCGCAAGGTAGTGGGATTTGATCTCATGACTTAGGCCAACCTTTGCCTGATTATTTGCCTCTTTGGATAATTGGTTAAATGTAGCCCATTGAGTTTCATATTGCACCTGTCTAGATGTTGTAATTATTACCTTTAATATGTTTGTCATTATTAATATCATTTAATTAGATTATTGTTGGTTACAAATGATTGTATTAATATTGGTTGATCACCTAATTAAAATTCGACCCCCATAATTTTTCGGGGTTAAAATCAAAAATAGATGTAATAATGTACAAGTGATGATCGTAGTATATCACTAGTATGAATTAAGATGTAGTTTATAGGTTCTCCCCACCTAAAGGAAAATGCAAAATGGTTTAATTCTGAATCACCTTATTGATCCAGTTGATCTGTATTTGTACTTACATGCCCAAAAGAGGTAGTTTAAGAAGTTTAAGGCACCTAAAACACATAACAACCAGTAAAACCTCTCAAGGTGGTAACGGTTCAAATTGCTCCCGGCTAACCAAGCATTATTCTCATCATGCCCTCTTCTAGTAGCCGCGTTAACAATGGAAACAATAACCGAGCTAAGGTAGTAACCAATGGCCAACGACGCCCAAGAGAGCGAGGTTGCAAGAGACCTCATGCTTGATGGAGCTTCAGTAAAAAAGAACTCTAGCATCCCGGCTAAGCAAAAGAGATCTGCTGATCCAAGCAACGCGTACTGAATAGCAATCCAAAAGAAAGTTAATGGCAATGGTTCAACCGAGTCAACCATTCCTTGATCGATTGCTACTTGTTTCCTTTTGACCTCAACTAGGGCAGCCACGGCCATGGCTGCAACCGAGAGGATTAGGCCAACACCAATCCTCTGGAGGTGAGAAATACCGGTCTCTCTTTTAGTAATGTTACGCGCAAAGGGGATGATAATGTGGTCATAGACAGGTGCAAGGGCCATGATGATGACTATTGGAAACACGGGGAGTGAGGCCGGGGGTACTTTCAAGGAGCCGAGGTTGGTGTCCATAGACGCAGCTTGTTCTACCGAGAAGGTAGACAGTTGGGCTAGACAACAGTTGAGAAGTATTGTACTTGCAAAGATTGGAAAGATTTTCAGGACTATTTTCACTTCCTCTACCTCTTTTATGGTGCATTTTAGTGATGGAGAAAAAGGGTTTGAGTTCACTGCATTGTTTAACTGTTTAAAGCTCTCTGTAAATGTTTCCAAAGGATCGGTTTCTATTATCTCTTGGCAATTCTTCATTAATTCCTCGCCTTCCTTAGACGTTTGTAGCGGATAGCTTTGTGGGCTCGCGGCCATGTTTGCTACTGCATTGCAGGTGTTTTTGCTTATGCAGCTGTTGAGTGTAGCAGCTACTAATACCTGCATTTAGAAAAATAAAGCAAAGTTAGTTACTCCTCCATCTTTTATATGGTAGATAAAACAATGATGTAAGGCCTAAACATCTTGATTTCAACAATGTCAATATCATAAGTTGATTAGTCTAATGCACCTTTTTAATATAAACTTATCTTCTTAGAGCAACTCTACTAATGGCAAACCAATTGTCAAGCTTTAAAGCAAATTATCTTTCTAGTTAGTTTGGATCCCAATAGTTAGCTATTAACTTACTGTTTAAATTATAATTTTAATCTTTATGACTATTTTACTTTTAGCAAGTCTTTTTTAAGCAAATTAGTTTGGCCAATCTAATTGCATATTCTAGCTAGCTAGTCAAGCTTGTAATTAAAGACTATTTAAAATTACAAGCAAGTCCCTAAATACAACTAACCATTGAAATTGCTCTTATGTATGTAGCTCTTTTTCGTGACAGTTGTAAAAGTCTTTATATATATATATATATTTTGTCTATGGAGTTGATTATGATCCTACATAAATTAGCCCATATGTCGCTAATTAGTGAGAAAGTTGTCAATTACCCTCACTAATTAACCAAAAAGAAACCAATTTGATTGGTTGCTAATTTAAACACTTTGGATGCACACTAAATTCACATGGTATGATTGTGCACCTACATTAATTCCAAGAAATATATATTTTGAGATAATTTTATATTGAAAGAAAATACATTATGATAATCTTGCATACCTTTGATATGGTAGTTAAAGGACTTCCAGAGGGGATCTTGTTACGATAAAATGGAGAGCCACCAAGGAAGACAGGAATAGATAACAATATAGACAAGGTGGAGATAAAGAAGCCCCATTTCCATCCCTTGTTGTCCTCCACCCACACCACGAAAGTTGTGGCGATGAGGCCACCAGCTGATAGGCAGAACACGAAGTAGTTGAAGAACGTAGATCTCTTTATCCTTCCTTGAGAAGTGCTCTCATCAAATTGCTCCGCGCCATGGGTTGGTAAGGACCCTTTAATCCCTCCAACACCTGCGGCCACTAGGTAGAGTCCTATGTAGAGCATTGCTGCTTCCGAGGTGTTAGGTTCTCGGCATGGTGTTGTTGTGGGGTCCTTTGGGTTACATTGCGGCGGTTGTAGGGAGGGTTTGTAAGCTTGCACGGTTAAGACAACTAATCCCTGTATTAAAAAAAGAAAAAAAGTCATAATCAAGATTAGTTACTTTCAAGGTAGATCGAATAATATGTTGTCTTATTATATTTATTATTTATAATAATTCCAACTCAACAATTTACGATTTGAGTAACCAATGGCATTGCAATTTCTATAACTTAATGTATAAATGTATATTATGTTTACGCATTTGACAATTACTGATAAGTGAAAGTGATTTAGGACCATATCTCTTGACAAAAAGAAACAAATTACAAAAATGCATGTATTTTTTTTTTCATACTTGGAACAAATTAATTTGTGAAAAATTGCTCATTGGTTGATATCAACCCTATAGATTAGGAAACTAGTGGGCCATATGGCCCAATTATCATGCATAATAAAAACGTAGACATTGATATTTACATAATTTTCGTAGAATACTATTTAATGTCAATTTCTTTGCGAAAACACAAAAAACTGTTGGGTCACTTCGTTCATGTGGGATTTTGTCTTTAATGTTAGAAGACTGGAGAAACTATACTTTAATGCGGTTTAGAATAATTTAGGCCAACTTTAGCAAAAGAAAAATAACAATGAAATATCATCCGATGATCATCCGACCAATCTATATATGGTGGTGAGACATACACATCAAGTTACTCCTCAATTATATAGAAAAAATCTCTTAAATCATAGTTACATTGATGAGTTCCATTAGAATTAGATCACACTAGAAGGTAACACAAATACACACAAGACACGATTATAATTCTTTAAATAGAGGCCCTAAACCTATGCCATGGCAATAATGCACAATTATTAAGGGCTCAACAAATATAGGTTATGATACAATGTTGAATGTCTTAAACAAGATGAACTGGATATGGGTTATTATGATAAATCTAACTTAACTATAAACCCATAGAAGATTCTGTCCCAAAACCAATAGTTGATAGGAAAGTAACTTTACAAGCTTATATGTATGATGATTTTTCCCTCTTCCCTGGTATGAAATAGTTTACATGTGCATGCTAAAGCGGTCTCAGAAGTACTTCAATAATAATAATAATAATAATAATAATCACGCTTAGATTTATATATATCATCTCTAAACTAACCTGCATTTTTCGAAATGTTGTGAATTGTAAGTCGTTATGGTAAGACTAATCTCACATTAGTCTTTGCAAAGAAAAATAAAGTATTTCGTGTATCCGTGGTCATCTTAAAACACAAAGCAGGTATATAAATAAAGCTTTACGTAAAAATTTTAATGCTCATTGCAAGCACCAATAATCCAAAAATTAAACATAAGGGCTTTATTCAATTTCATTCTTGTTCTTGGTGAAAAATTAAAAATACTAAACCAAGAGAAAAATTTAAAAATTGGTGCACATTTTCCATAGCATACTTTATTTACTTATATATCTTTTTTTGTGGATATCATCCATAGCAAAAAAATTAGTTGGTCAGCCAAATAACAAACAAAATAAAGTATAACCAATCCAAAACAGAAATTGTTTTATCAACAAAAACTACGATAACGGAAATGCATGGGTTTTAGCCATTTCTTATAAGTCACTCCAATGACCAGTTATAAATTATAATATTGGAGTTTTTGGTACACTACAAATTTTAATCGCTCATAAGTCAGAAGTCATTACGTGCATGTTGCGTGTGCATGGGAGAAGGGACCCTAAGTTCCCTTAAGCATTTCCACATATATTTAATTAAAGGAAAGATTAATGTACCAGTACCATTTCTATATGTGGACATTCTTCATTAAAAGGTCTCAACAATTAATTAATTAATCCATGGCGGTCTTAATTTTAAAGGGTTTCATCTTAAAACAATCTCTACCTTATTATGACTAGATAAATTGGTTATAATTGACATATGTCGAATATTTTGTGGTCTGTTTTACTAAATAATACTTTGTACTATTTTAAGCTGAATGGAACAAGTTTAAAGGATTTAGAGTGGTACAATAAAACTTTAATTATTTTAAGTACACCTAATGAAAGCAGGACAGGTGGCACTATTAATTGGTCAAACCGGAAAAAAAATATGTAAAAGACCAATTTGAGAAGGACTCCCCTTAAAGTTAGGGTCTCCTTGAGTTAGTCGATAATAAGGTCATTTTAAAGAAGACATATCATAATTAGGACAATTGGAGTCGATTTATCCTTAATAAAATCCATTTATTCATATCTGAAAAACAAAAAAATAAAAAAATTAAAAAAAAAATAATAATAATTCATTTCTCTTCCTAATTTAAAAAATTTAAGGCCAAGTTTGAAAATTGGCTCCTCTCGTACCATGTATATCTATCTATATTTAGTTAGTATATTTCATAGTATATATATATAATGACACAAACCGTCATACACAAATAAATAGCACCACATATCACATTTACTATTTAACATTTTTTTTTCTTTCTATATAATTATAAAACATTTATATAAAAATCATCAATAATTTTTTTAAGTTAATTCATTACATGTAATTAACATTATTTTTTTCACATTCTGATTAAATTAAATATAGATTATATAGCATTAAACAATTGAAGATTCTAGACATTTCATAACTTGCATTATTTAAGTAACAAAACTAGTGTGTCACCCGGGCGTTGTCCCGGGATGTTACTTTGAGTAATTTTTTTTAGTAATAAAGTGTTTAAAATATTAATAATTTGGAATGTAAAGTTGAATATTGAAGAGAATATAAAGAATAATATGTGTCTCTTTGTTTTTGAGTTTAGATGCAATTTTGTATTATGTGGAAGACTTGAGCATAAATTATTGGTAGTTAAGATGGTAAGACATGTGGTGTAATTCCATGAGGTTAGGAGTTCAAACCTCTTTATATGCGTTTTTAATTAACATTGCCTCTTTATTGGTTTTTAGGAACGCATTTTAATATATATGTATAGATGGAGTGTTTCATTTTCTTAAACACACCTCAAAAAATTCTATAAGAAATAATCCGTGCATCGAACGGGTCAAAACGCTAATTCTTTAATAATATACGGAGTAGTAGTTATACAATTGGTTTGAATTATTTGACCAGCTAATAATTTAAGCCTGTAACGTTGATTGATCATAAAAATTGTTTCCAATCAAATTCTAGCAATTAACAATCGAGACGCTGAAGTTTTTACAAGTGTAATTTAACATACCATTTTCTAAGAAAACAGTATTTCTTAATAATATCAATAATCAATTGATGATAATACACAATAATGTATTTTCTCCTTAAAAATAAAATAATTAGCAATGTATAAATAATTAAGCTTTTTAATCACTTAACTAAGAACTAACATAAACTTCATGTATTATTTTGAAGTGGTTGTGGTTTGACTTATCTATAGTGCATCCAACGTTATTCAAGTGGTCAACTCTTCCTTTGGTCAACGTAATTTCCTAGATTTTATTGTTAATTTTACTTTAAATAAATATAATATTTTGCCAGCTAGAAAAAGATAACAATATTAACAAGCCATATGAGTACAACTTACTTAAGAATTATTTTTATAAATTCAACCATATTTTATGCTCCACTTGCAAGTATATTTTTTTTTTTCTTTTTTTTTTTTTTTTTTTTTTTTTTTTTTTGGGTGAAGAGCAAGTATATTGTACTAATTGTAGTACCGGCCTAAATCTTGAGGCTAATACAAATTATTACATATGAATAAACTACATTTTGGTGGACTTTTGATCCCATTACTTAATTGGAAGTTTTCTTAAAATAATTATTCTATGCATAAAAATCGCTTATTCATCAAGATTAAGTATCCTAATAAACCTTATACTAATAATGCGCTAATTAAACATACATCTATTGTAACTTTATAAGTATACCTTCCGCTATTTATGTGTTTTAAACACACAAAAACTCTATCTGTTAATCAAACATTTTCGAATTAGTATTTGTTTTATGAGTTGTTAGTCCGTCGTTATAGGATTAAAACCGTAATTCACAAATTAAAGTATTCTATTACGCATAAAAAAGTAGTTTTTATTGAGACCCGTACCCCTTCCATAAACGACTTATTCTTATATTATACCAACAGATAAGAACATCTTCTAGCAACATGGACGAAAGTAATACTATAAAAATGCATATTTATCATTATCATCCAGACCAAAGAAAGAAAAGTTTATTTCAGTGTATCAATACTAAATAATGAAACATCTAAATGATATGTATTAAAAGCTTCAATGGTAAAGATTCTTGATTGCAGTAGTGAAAGAATCATATACTCTAATTAAGAAATCACACTTGTTACATATTCAATTCATGTCGATAGACAATTAACAATTGATTGCAAAATTACTTTAATTAATTATAACCCACTAGTTATGGGTTTATGGTATCAAAATGTCCTAAAATTATGGTATACAAGTATACGATAATCATAATGCATCCCTTATTAATGGAACAAATCAAATCAGAAGAAATCATGCATATGAGTATTTTTTTTTTTTGTCCTGAAGTTTTTAATTTTTTTTAATTTTTAATTTTAATGTATCTCATATTTTCCATTTGATTAATGGATACTTCGTATATATATGCTCCAATTCTTAATCCACTTTTCACAATCCCCAAATTTAAAGCTTTTCCAATTCAAAGTTTGACAACTACTTTATGCAAAATATATTGATAAATTTAATATAGCTAGTAAAAATTCTATAAATTTTTAAAAATATGTTTTCAATTTTAATGTGTTTAGATCCAAGAAGCTTGGGCATGTCCTATGGCATTTTCGGGTAATCAGAGAGGAGTATAGCATATAAATATAGTGGTGAATGATGAGTAACGCAGCTTTAGGTATATATAGTGGAGACATGATTCTTATGAGGTTATAACTAGAACTTTAGGGTTTAAAATTACATTTTCTAAATTGTTTTAAGTATTGTATTAATTTAGGATTGTATGACAAAATCACTCGTTCATTAATGATATAATAAATATTTCGATTTGCTTTCAAAAAAAATAAATATTTCGATTAACTTAAATTTTACTTTGAACTTGTTTAGGTAGATTATAGATCGAAGGCTTGTAAATATATCACTTTCTATTCTTGGAATGCTATCTTGAAAGTGAGAAGGTTTAAAAACTAGCTAATGTGAATAGTAAAGTGCACCATATAAGCAAAAACCACTACTCAGATCATTAATTGTTAAAACTTGTGGGCGCATTTAATTTATTAGCAAGAAACCACCGCTTTAGTATTTTAGCTTTAGACTCAACTTGCAAAAGTTTAATAGAAAACAAAATCATAAAGAGAGAATTATTATGAGGAAGAAAGAAAGAAAGAAAGAAAGAAAGAAAGAAAGAAAACAAAAACAAGAAGTTTATACCGGAGGATAATCAACTTGCAAAAGGCAAAAGCAAAGTAAAGGATGCTGCATGATACTAATAGGGTAAGCAATATTATTAGTATTAGCAATTAATAGTGTATGCAAGTCCAAATAACAACCAAAAAAAAAAAAAAAAATTGATACATTAATCTACACATTACGCATACACCAGACAATATTGCGCTCCTACATTTGTTTGTTGGTCTGCCCCAAGTTTGAAGTAATTAATGCGTATAATTTAATGGAAAATGTTACATACAGTTTTTAAAGACCGCAACATATATATCACGACATGTTGACTTTGTATTTTTATTTTTGGACAAAAGTTAATGAATGTCCTGAAAACGTAAAATAAGATAGTTAAAAGTAGAAAGTTAAACTAAAATGAATATTAATTACATTGATTGACGCGTGATTTTATCATTCATTCTCAAATAAATACCACTTTAGGTAATATTTTAAATATTTATCTAACGCCCCGGAGCGTTCATTAGCAAGATTTTTTTTTAAAACATTTGTTATGTTTATAAATATTACTCATATCTTATCTTATGTGTAAAAAAAATAAATACTCTATACGGAGTATATCTTAATAATTATAGTAGAATTTATTATATTTGTCTCCATACATTATACTAAATTATCGTATTTAATTTATTGATTTTCAAACTTATTGGTATTTTAATTAATAATTTCAAAATACACATATGAATAAAATGCTTACATGGTTACATGTACTCTATAACACGAGTATGAGTAGGGTCTATAATACTCCCTTCATTTTTAAATACTTGATTCATTTCTACATGCATGGAGTTTTAGGAGAAATTGAAGAAAATAATAAAATATAAAGGTAGTGGAATAGGTGAACAAAAAAAAAAAATTATAAAAGGTAAAAGTAATTGGGAGAATCGAAGGAGAGAAAATATGAAATTATTAAATGTGATTTATATTGAGTTCACTAATTATGAGAAATAAACTAAATATTATAAAAGTTTTTCAAATAAGAAAATAGAGCAAATATTTAAAACGGCCGCCAATAAAATATGAAGCAAATAATTAAAAAGGGAGGGACTATGAATTTAGGACTACATATAACAATACCCGAAAATAAAATAGTCCGTAGTTATTTATGCACCGTGGACATTGGGCAACATGTCTCTTGTATAGATAGTCCTATCCAGATCAGAGTCCCACGTTGTTAAGACCATGGGTTCAGTGCAGTTAGTTATACTGTACATTGGAATGCGTGGCGATTTATAACTCTCCAATACTGACTGCACTTATCATATCCGTCCAAAATTTTATCAACAGATTTTATGAGCCCTTTGATTTATTCAACAAAATTATTTAAATAAAAAAAATATAGAATTAAAATCCACCGATGGTCATAATTTTCTCTGTCCAAATTAATGTTTTCGAAATCATATTCAGCATCGTGTGTACGAAAGAGAATAAAATTGGATAATGTACTGTGCCAAACTTTTTATTTTTTATTTTTTTAAAGGCAAAAATTTGTGCATTTAAAAAATAATTTATAGAGTGGTTCTTTGAGAAATTATTAACACTAAATGTACTTTTTTTAAAGGGTTTACGCGGTTATACCTTAATCTAAATCAGATTTTTTTTTTTTTTTTTTTACTCCATATATTTAAGAGTATTAGAATTCAAATCATAAAATTTTTCAACGGTTATTAGTATTAGGAGAAAGGTAATTGACTTGGTTAATTAAATATTCATACTAAGCTTGATATCGACTCCTTAAGTTATGATCTATCTTAATTACTACTAGTCTAAAAAATGTTACATGTACATGTTACCTACTTTGACTTACCCATTAAAACTAATAAACCTTACCATGACAAGTAAAATATGAATTTGATAATAAAGAATAGAATAGCAACTAAACTTATTCACCCTTTCCTTTTCATATAAAAGCTAAATCATTCACTAATTAAGACAATATGAAATTCATATTATTACTACCAAACAAATTTAGGTTGTGTTTGTGAAAGGAATCACCCATCATTAAACGACAATATAGATGAAGTAAATTGACATTAGCAACATGGGTTTTTCCTTAGCTTTCGGGGCTTACTATTATTTTATATGTTCTTTGAAACCAATTTTTGTTAAAACTACTTTATCTAAACGTTTATTGTCCATACTAGCAACAAAGATTAGTTGTTTTCCTATTTTCTTTTCCTAACTTTAAAGTCTCTTTATAAAATTAATCAATTTAATATTTCTCTGTAGGAGGTTCATGACCAAATGAAGCAAATCGAGTTCTATTTTGCACAAATTGGGAAAATTAATTTTAAAATTATTTTCTTTTTTTTTTTTTGAAAATAACTAATTAATTGGTGACAAGTAAAAGAATGTATTAAATTATATTAACCTTTTATTTTATGTAATAAGTTATTAATGTCAACATCATTATAGTCACACAAATATATACGAAGTATAAAATTAAAATTAAAGAAATATTGTTGAAACAAAAATAATTGAATTATGTAGATTTGTTTTTATTATTGGCGTGTCAACTGACACCCCATGGCAATACATATGTCAAAACATTGATTACAATTAAACCTATCAGTACATGGCTTTAGAAAATGTAAAATTATTATTTCTAGGAAATTAAAAGTTAATCCTTAATGTGAAAGGAAACATTTGCTTCTTTTAGTTTAAAAAAAATACAAAAATTAAATTAAATTATAGTCCAAGAAGTCAATAATTAATGAAATTCAAGATAACAAAACCAAATAACTATTTGGCTCAACCATGCAAATATTCGATTAAGAGGCAATTCCTAAAGAAAAATCAAATGGTATATCGAATCAAATCATAGAAAAATACTCTAGAACTTTAAGTAAATAATATCAACAAAGGCAAGTTGACTAATAATTGTTGGAAAATATAATTTTTTTTTAAAAAAAAGACATATTAAATTAAAAGTAGAGGAAAATTTGAAAAAACTTACCAAAAATTCAATGAAAGCACTAGTAAGATAGACTTGATAAGTTGTGAAAAAGGCATCCGAAAGAAAACCACCCAACAAAGCAAGAAGAAAAGCGGTGCCCATGAAATTTGTGACCGTATTTGATGATTTTGATGGCGTAAAATGCATGTATTTTGATACATACAATACTAAATTGCTTGCATTTGCCAAGAATGCCATATTTTCCATCACTTCCACCACTGTTACATAATAATAATAATACACAAAATTATATATAGCGAATTATTAATTTTGAATATATACATTTTAAATGGAGATACCAATAGTTACAGATAGAGTATAAAACCAATCCTGAGACTGTTATTACCATTAGCTGAGGTTGGAGTGTCAGGATTGATTTTATATACTTTATTGATTATTACCTAAAACAAAAGATGCGGATATAAATCCGCCATGGCGGCCACGGCGAGCTGGCCGGCCCTTCCAATCGACGTAGCCATCCCATTTCTCACCACTGCCGCCGCCGCCTTGTTGTTTTTGTGCAAGTTGGTGATTTTCTACATCCTGCAAGAATAAATTCAATTGTTAGTTAGGGATTGATGAAAGATTTAACGAACAAGGTGTTAGAAAATAATTAAAGTGTTAGAAAACTAACCATTTTAATTTTTTTGGTTAGGAGGAAAAAGGGTGGAAATAGAAGAGGGGAAAGGAGCGCGTATGTATTTGTGTAGTGATAAAATGGTCAAGGGAGAGAGAAATTAAGGGGAAGGTGATTGGTAGAGAAGATGATGGATACGAGAGATTTATAAATAAAAAGGGGTTGGAGAGAAGGACTTGGGGAGAGGAAAGGGGGTGTTATGATGGGACACTTAAAATAAAAGAATCCAATAGGTACCCTCTCTGTCTATTTTTAGTTAACTCGGGTTAATTATTTCCTCTGTTTTAAAATAAATATTTGGAAATTTTACGAGGAACGTCCTTTTTAAGTGGTCGACTTTGTGAAAAAGGCCCTTTTACGAAAAATGTGGCACAAAATGTACTTTTATTTATTTTAGGTTGTGTGGAGGGTCTGTTGACCAAACTGCGGCGTTGACTTTTTTTTCCGGCCAAATAAAGTCACGTGCATTGCACGTGACTACTTAATGTACCTGTTTTTTTTCTTTTTTTTCCCTTTCTTCCCTCTAATTCCATCGATTTTCCCTTTTTCCCCAATTAAAAACCTAATTTTAGCCCAGGCAAGTCAGAAATCTTGAATTCTTGTCCTTCAAATCACAATTGAAGGACAATCAAAGGCTATAAACAACAAGCGAATCAGGTAAGGTGAGAACCCTTTATCGATTTCAGGTTTTGTTTCGCAATTTTGTAATTTATCATTGAATTTTGTAGATTATAGCTGCACATAATGATGAAGAGGTGTAATTGCGGTCTTCCAGTTTCCAAGAGAACATCGTGGACTCATGAAAAACCAGGAAGGAGGTTTTGGTCTTGCAAGCTCTTCAATTTTGAAACAGGGTAGAGTGGTTGTGATTATATATTTTGAGTGGATTGACAGTGACATGGTTGATTGGCAGAAGGATGTGATAAATGTGTTGTTGGCTGAGAAACAAAGGATGGTGACTGATCAAAATGTCCTTAAGGCTAGAGTTGATTGTTTAGAGCATGAGAAAAGAAGACTTAGTGAGCAGGTTCAGCAGATGCCAAGAAATGCAATTGCATACACTATGGGTGCTAGAGATGGTGTGATTAGTAATGATCAATTGTTTATTTTGCTACTGTTGTGTGCAATTGTGTTAGTTTTAATTAGTTAGTGTTTTTGTTGTAAAAGTACTTGGTTAAGGTTGTATTAGTTGGTTAGGTATTATCAATGTATTTGAAAGGTGTAATGAACCAATTTGGTTGATGAATTATCAATGAAATGAAATGAACAAATATTTGGAAATATTATGCTTTAATATTGATGTTTAATTCATTCCAAAAGCATTCAAAATTCAACACAAACTTTCAAAAGGCTATCAAACTTGTCCTTACACAAAATATCAAAAGGATATCAAACTTTGCCATACATAAACATCAAAAGTCACTAAAACATGAGTGACATACAAAACATGAAACTTAATTTAAGCTAACACCTAAGGCTGTGAGGTTGATCCCTTGAGTATGACACTAATAGATGTTATCTTCTGCTTCTTGGTCTTGGGGTTAGAAGGAAGAACCTTTTGCCTGCCTTTTGCTTGGCTCTTTTGCTTGCCTCTTGCCCGAGTTGCTAGAGATGGAGTAAGTGTAGGCTGGGAAGGCTGTGTTGATGTTTGAGACAAAGGTGGAGCTTGAGACAGAGGCTGTGACTGCTGTGAGCTTAAGATAGTGGCTGCTGGCACAACAGTAGAAGCTAGGGATGCTACTGCTGTTGATGCTTTTTGCTTCCTAGGCCTACCACCTTTGTTCACAAGTGGTGGTGGTTGTGCAGGCTTGAAACACTTCTTGGCATTATGGCCTTTACCACCACATCTGCCACATGTATTCTGTTTCCTGGCTCTCTTGACATTTTTCTCCTTCCCTTCTCCCTGTTCTTTCTTCCTTTTCTTCTTAGATGGTCTACCTGGCATGACTCTGTAAGGAGGGGGCAGAGGTTGAGGCAAAGCAAATTCACCCCTTTGCTTTTGTCATGGCATTGCATGAAATGGTGGAGCATATGTAGCAGCATAAGTGGCAATGTGATAAGCTGGGTACACAAATTCTTCATAATTTACGCTTTGTTTGGATAGCAAAGAAGGAAGGAAAAGAAGGGGAGGGAAAATGGAGGAAGGGAAGGGAAAAGAAAGGGAGGGGGAGGTGAGCTCCATTTTCCCTCCAAATCTCTCCAATTTTGGAGAGATTATGGTTATTATAGAGAAAGGGAAAATGGATCCCTCCCTCTCCTTCCCCTTCCTTCCCCCAATCTTTTATCCAAACAAGAGATTTTGTCCCCCTTCATTTCTCTTCTCTTCTTTTCCTTCCATTTCTTCCTATCCAAACAAAGTGTTAGTCTTCTTTTAGCTATGCAAGCTAGGGTATGCCAACATGGGATACCCATCAAAGTCCACCTGTAGCACCCACATGTCTTATTTTCAAGGTTAACAACAAAAGTCTCTTGTTCATCATCCACCTCAAATTCATGCAAATCTGCTTGAATTATTCTCATGTTCCAAATTTGTTTCTATCCTCTCTCTATCATCTTTACAACTGAAGGCATAATCAGACCTTCAAATTCCTTCAACCCTTCTCTCTTGGCACAACTTCTCTTTATGACATATCTTCTAATCCACTCCATTAGAGAGAGGATTGGCTTTGACCTTGCTTCCCTTAGGACATTGTTGAAACTTTCACAACAGTTATTAAGTAGCATTCTTGACTTTGCCCTAGGACTGAACCTATGTCTAGACCAGTGACAAACTGGTATCTCCAAAAGATGCTAAAAAGAATCTTCACTCAACTTCCTAATGTCTTGCATATGTTTGTCAAATTGATGCTATTTAGAATAAAAAATGCACATTACTACTTGTATAATGTCTACAAACTTAAACTAATTTAGGGGACAACATACTTACCTTAGTAGAGCTCCTTGCAGCCTTCCAAAAGCTCTCCTCGTATATTTGTCTAGGGAATTTGAGCTTGAAATTAGCCCAAATATGTCTGCAGCAAAATCTTGTTTCTGCATTTGGGATTACTGTTTAAAAGCATCTAATAGCCCCCGAAATGATACGAGTTTAGCAAGTTAGTATTTGGTTAAATTCAATACGGTCAGAACCAAAATGAAATGAGCAAGTTCTCTACCTTTTGTCTGTCACTCATAAAGGTGATAGAATCTTCAAGCTTATGCACCCAAGTCACTGATACAGCTACTGAACTGATGTCATTCACCAGCAACTCAAGAAACCAAGTCTAGGCTTTTGAGCTCTCTGTCTCCATAACAGCCCAAGCAACTGGGAAAATATTGTTGTTACCATCTTTGGCAACAACAGTTAGGAGAATCCCAGGCCATGGTCCTTTAAGGTGACAACCATCTATACCAAAAATGGGCCTACAACCAGCCAAGAATCCCTTTTTGCATGGTTGCAAGCAAATGTACATTCTCTGGAAAAGTGGTGGAGGGTTGTCTATGTTCTGTAGCTTCACAACTGCAGTGCTACCTGGATTGAACCTCTTGATTGCTTTAATATAATCCCAAACTCTCTTGTACTCCTCTGCTACATTCCCATGAATCATTTGCAATGCCTTCTATTTTTCATAATAACACTTAAAATACCCAACTTCTACACCTAATTCCCTTCTCACTCTCTTCATAAAAGCACTCATTTCGTATGTGGGGTCATCTCTCCAATCCTCCGAGTACCTCTCAGCCAACTACTCACTTGTAACTTGTGGATTTATATGCTGATGCCTACATCTATGTTCTAGCATAACACTTTTAATTTGAAAAGTTTCTTCATCTTTCAATTCCCTTCCATGTATCCTAAACAAACACTTCCTTCTTGTGGGACACTGGCATGCAAAGATTTTCCCAGAAACAAAATTACATGCACACCTTTTGGCACAGTAAACAGTTATCCTCTTACTCTTATTGTGAAGAAACGTGTAATTATATCCATTCTCTATTGCATGATGTCTTAATGCTTTTCTAAACAACTCATTTAAAACAAACTTCAACCCAGCAGTAAGGTTGATCTTTCTCTTGAAGTCAACATCAGGGTTAAAAATAGGATACCTAACTTCATCATCATTTAAACCAGCAAGACTGTCTAACTCATCCTGACTATCATTCAACTCATCATCATTTTCAACCTCAACTTCTTCCTCAATAACACCTGTATGAGTGTTTTGCTGCCTAGGTTGAGTACTCCCCAAAGATCTACTAACATCAGTAATGTCCTCATCAACATTAACTTCAAATAGGTCATCATCACTATCATCTTCAAAATCCAAATCACTCAATGCCACATCATCATTAGGGGTGGGTGTGTTTTTCAATTGAGGGGATGTAGTTTCATTGATGTTAAAGACAGGGTTGTGGGAATGGGTGGGCTTGTATTTTGAGATCTAGGGTTCCTGCATTCAACAGCATGTGCTCCCTCCTTTAATGCATTCTTTTTCTGTCCTATGTCATCACTTTGACCTGACTGTGACTCACCCCCAAAAGATACCCTATCCTTATCCAATGATGTGGCATCCAAGTCAGCAGATATGTAACTACCTAATGATGTGGACCCCCTGATTCTGTATTAGTATAGAATCCCACCCCTGGACCATATATATCTTTCCTGGGGTCTACATACATAGGAACCTCTATCAAATATAGATGATACCACCCATCTTTCTCAGGTGCACACAAGAACTCTGGGATATCACTATCATCTTTCAACCTCTCCCTCCCTGTGAATAAGCTGTGCTCATGCTTTCTAAACTATAACTCACCCATTCTTGTGTACCCTAATTCTTTATTAACCTAGTCCACGAATTCAAAGTAACACACTTCCTCAACATTAGGGTGCAAAGCCAGACTATAAAACTCACTATCGTCATACTCATAAGTTGTTTTCCCTTTTCTAGTCACAGAATTCCCACCATAATATAGTCTTATGTTTATTGGCTTCAACATTTTCAACACTTTAATTGGGCAATTAAACCTGAACAACCAATGACATAAAGTAGCAACTAAGAACAAATTCTAGGGTTTCGCTATTTATGAAAAAACACAACAAAAGCAAAGAAATTCAACACATAACCAACATCCAACCAATAAAACAAAACTCAAAAGACTAATTAACATATTTAATTAGGTAATTACCCCTAATTGTTTGTCTTTTTCCCAACATTGATTATTTTAATACGCAATTTGCAAAAAACTAAATTAAAAAATTGAGATTCACATACCTCAACCTAGTTATGCGCGTGAATGAGAAGATGTGGGACTTGCTTTTGCATTTTGACTTGCTTTTCCGTTGTTGCTTGTTCTTAACCATTTTTACAGACCAAGTGAGCAATTTTGAAAAAAAAAATGAGAACTTTTACTACTTTGAAAACGACAGATCATGGGGGAGAGTTAAATACTTACCAAGTTTATAGCTTGTGGGGTTAATCTCCTTCCAGAAAGAAATTCTCCATTAATTCCTTCAACAGTGCTTCGCCATTAATGGTGGGAAGCTGCTTGTCAAATCAACTGGGTTGAAGGAAAATAAGGGAGGGAAAATATAATTTTAAAGGAAAAGGGGAAAATCGAGGGAATTAGAGGGAAGAAAAGGGGAAACGGAAAAAAAAAGTAAAAAAAAAGGTACATTAATTAGTCACGTGTATTGCACGTGACTTTATTTGGCCGGAAAAAAAAGTCAACGCCGGAGTTCGGTCAACGGACCCTCCACACAACCCAAAATGGATAAAAGGACCTTTTGTGCCACCTTTTTTTTTTTTTTTTATAATAAAAGGGCTTTTCTCACAAGATCGACCATTTAAAAGGACTTTCCTTGCAAATTTTCCTAAATATTTTTATTAATTTATATATATATTTGCCAATTCAAAATTTTATAATTTTTTAAGTAATATAAAATATATTCCCTATGTCCCTATGCTTTTCCCCATTGTAAAAAATTGTGTCAAAGTTTAAAACTTATTACCATATGTCCCTATGGATAGCACGCTTGAGCAAAATTATCCGAAAAACCGAAAACTCGAATCGTAACTGAACCAAAAATTAGGGTATTCGTTCTGATAACCATAACGGTTCAGGTACCCAATCCAATAATTTGTTATCAGGTACGGTTATTAGGTATCATTTTAAAATTAACGGTTACCCTATCTAATCCGATAAGCGATTTTTTTTCCCTACTTAAATCTATGTATCCAAAATCTAAACTCTTACTTTACTTAATAATCACTTCATAACTTAAATGGTTAGTAATATTATAAGTAATTTGGTGAAGACCATTAGTGTTGAATTATATCATAATAACTACATTATAATGTCTAAATTTTCATTATTGCATAGCATATTGGGTACCCCATAACCGATCCAAAAATACCCGAACTTATCGGTTCGGTTAATGGATATCATATTTAGTGCTATTGGTTATCGTGAAAGGAATGGTGTCCTTCGAACAAGTGTATTACTCGGATACAGGGTTCGGAGCTATTAGAAAGCTAATTATTCAGTAAGTTCAAGTGATCGGAATGCCTAGGTGGAGGCCGCTTCCGATCAGTAATATTAATGTATAATTAATATTACAGATTAATCTTGACTGAACCCTTCGGATCACACCCAAGCAACTAACAATCCGACATGACGAATTAATTCGGAAAGAATTAATGAGTCGCTCGAGTAATATCAATTAGACGTCGGAAATCGAGCTAGGAGCGTTGAGACCGAGCGTCGCAAGTCAAGTCAAATTAATAAAAGACGGGACGGTAAAATCAATAATTAATCAACAATTTACTAAAATACCCCTAGCATCGGAATGCCCCGAGCAAACTGAATGCTAGGAGCAAGTGAGGCTAGCATGCACACCGCACCAAGCCAAGGGTGTTAGGTGCGCATGGCAGCTGGTGCGTGGCTAGCTAGGCTAGCAGCACTAGCCGCACACAAGTGCAAAGCAGCCCGCATAGCATGCGTGGCTTTCTGTGCGTGTGTGCGTGCTGGCGCGTAGGCCAGCATATGTGTGGTGCGCCACAGCGCGCCACGCCCAGCTGCAAGATGCAAGCAAGCTTGTTGGGCTGTCGCGCAAGCGTGCTCGCTGCTGGGCCAAGGCAGCAAGCCCACTTGCAACATGGCTGGCACGGGGTAGCAGCCCAGCCTAGCACAAGGCTGCCAGCTTGGCGTGCCTTGGTGCCTAAGGCTGGGGCGCCACGTGGCAGCTTGTGAGAGTGCCGGATTGGGATCCTTGGGGAGCAAGGATTTGGTCTCTTTCCCCTCATGGTCCTCACCTAACCTCTCCTTATGTAATTACCACTTGTTGATTAATTAGTTGTTTGCTATTTTATTTTTTATTTAAAAATAAAAAGGGAAAATTGATTTTACCAACTCTCACTTGAGTTTCCCTATAAATATCCCACTTGGGAATTGGGAAAACTCATTTGAGTAAGAGGTCAAAAAGGCATCTCCACTTGAGAGAAAACCTTTAAGCCCATTAATTACTCGAGTAGTGTTTTGGTCCGATTTGGCTAACCTCCAAGTAAGAGACCGGTCGGGGTCGTGTTGTGGGTGGATATCGTCAGAGGCCATTGCGCTTGTGAGGCTTAGCTTTCTCAAGTAAGAGCTCCGTTGGTCGAGCGAAGCACGCATCAAGGGTAATTTAGTCTTTTCTCTAATCTTGTTATTTATGTCTTTTGGTTATATTAATTGTGAGTTTTTCCTTGGGCTCGGGTTTTATATCCGTAGTGAGTTAGATTCAATGAAACCCAACAGCGGTATCGAAACCTTGCTCATTTATTTTTATAACTAAAAATTTTCTTATGGCGTTATTTTTCTGGTTTTATGTTACTAATTAGATTAGTAGATCGGTTTTATTATTTTTAATCCCGTTTTAATGAGATTTTTTGTCCCGAACCCAGATTTTCGCCCAAAATAGTGAATGTTGGGTGAGGAAAGTTTTTAAACATTTTAAGGCTGTGAAAAAGCCAATATCCGACTAGAAATGCCTTTTTTCAAGGGTTTTTTCGTTTTTGACGAAATTTTTTAAATCTTTTAACCTTGAATCTTAATGGCATATTTTATGGTGATTATGTATTTGGTTCTTTTCTTAATGTTTCTGCATTTTTGGACCTCTTTAAGCGTGGTTACTTGTAGTAATTAGTGCTTGAAAGATTGGTTAAATTTTCACATAATTGCAAATCCATTGCATTAAGCGTGAAAAATTTATTATTTGAGTCTTCTAAGTACTAAAGATCCAATCTTTAATTGTTTTAAGTGGTTGGAACTTTGAGTTACTAAATTCCATGAATATTTGTTGAACTTTTGATTTAATCATTTATTAAGTTGATTGGAATCATAAAGTTTCAATCTTGTGATAGAATTTTAATTTATCTTCATATTGGAAGATATAATATTCAAGGATTCACAAGTTAAAGTTGGAATCTTTATTTGAATATTTGTGTTCATAATTCCAACTCTCTCTTTAATTATGTCAAATCTCATAATTAATTTGTGTTGGTTAAATTAATGTTGAGAATAGCCCTATTCATTTTATTGCATCAAGTTGAACCAATTTTATTAAAGAATAGTTCTTGGAAATAATTTTGGTTTTGTGCACTTGAATGAATTTATTAAGTTAGACTTGTTATAATTTTTCATTTTTTCACTAAATTAATTCTAAAATTAATTTGGAATTAATTAAATAAATCACTCAAAAGTCGAAATTAATCCCGAAATTTTAGCACGCAAAACAAGGTAAAAACCACCCTTGGCTAGCCGGGCTGCACAGCAGCCCGCATGTGGCTGCTAAGGGGTGGCCGTTGCTTGGTGCGTGCATGCGTGGCTGATGCTTGTTGACCAGCAGCATGGCGCACCACAGCCAGCAAGGCAGCAGCAGCATGGCGCAACAATAGCTCGCATGCTGGGCGCGCCATGCGTGTTGCTGTGTGTGTGTGGTTGTGCGATGCATGTGCGGCAGGGCGAGCGTGAGCGTGTGTGTGCGCTGCTTGGTGCATTAGGGAGGTCAGTGCGCGAGGGCTGTGCGGGCGTGGCTACTAGGCAGCATAAGCCCAGCACAGCAGCAAGGCTAGTGCCACCACTAGCAGCCTCGCACCCCCCCCCTTGCCGAGGCTTGGTGCTTAGCAAACCAAGCCTTGTTGCTTGTTGCTTGGTGCTAGGCACACGAAATCGTTGGGCTATGTTTTGCGTTTTTAGCCATTTTATTTATTTTAATTATTTTAATTATGTTTATTAACTTTAATTAAAATTTTGGAGGCTAGGCCTCGGTTTTGAGCGGCACTTGCAAAATTTTATTTTGGCAAAATTTTGGGTTTACCGGCTTAATTAATTGGATTAATTAAGATAGATGCGGAATTTAGTGGGAGCTTCAATTATTAATTGCGCTTAATTACATAATCGATTAAACAAGTTTGACTAGTTTTAATTAGGCACGTTAATTGGATAACCACCTAAGTTAGTTACTAGTTTACGCGTGTTTGTACATTGTTACTTGATTATTGTTGTAAAATGCATAGGCCATTCACATATAGTGAATGGATTAATGGAATGTATATTCTCTCACAAGTTTTATAAAATGGCAACTAGTGGGGCCTGATTAGGATAGAAAATATGGAATGCGTTCCGTCATGTATTTTTATAAATCTAAATACGGTCTGCGAACCGTTGAGTATTTTTGTACCTTAATATTTAGATTAGTCCTATTCGTAGATACTAGTATTTACATTATTTTGGTCATGTCTTGAAGACGGAGGTTCTTGGAAGACGAAGCCATGAAGTTGCAAAAGAAGACCCTTGAATACTCAAGGGGTCATGCTAGTTGCCAAATGCATCATTTACTTATGTTTTCTATATATATTTATGATTATATATATGAATAATATGTTAGATGCATGTTTAGGATTTCGAATGTTGCAATAATTAATTAAGTTCACTTAAATCAACCAACATAGAAACCCTAGGTCCCTAAAATATTGAGTAAAAATTTGCCATTCCAAAACAACATTTACCGACCTATTGAGAGTAGTGATGGGCTACGCCAAAGCGAGGCATCACTATTTCTCCTAGGATACGTAAGGCATACCGGGTATGCATGTTGGTTTTGGTTATACACAACGATATGAGTGATGGAGTCCTAACATGTCATGGCAAAGTGGATAAATTGTTGAGAGAGCATTAGATGCGACGATTATTTAACCAAGAGTGGCTTGGAGCCATTAGCAAAGAGTTGCTTACCTTAGAATATTGAGTGTTAAGACAAGCCAAAGCATGCTTAACTACTCATTGATTATTTGGATCTAGGAATCGACTTATTCTCACCAACTGGGGACAATTTAATGTGTGAATAAGACGTTTAAATAAGTTTGATAAATATGCATGATTTCAATCTTATTTAAGTATTATGAATGGTTTTTCATTTCAAATTTTTTCAATTGTAGAATCATGTCTTCAACTAACAACGACAACAACCTAATGTGCCCGGAACTTCCCGAAAAGTTACCATTTTCCTTGAACTTGGTGAACTTTAAGGAGTGGGAAGAAGAACTTCGAAAGACCCTCTGAAATTGCTACCTAGAGCACATTCTCGACATACCCATCCCGAGTTTTTACTCAAAAGGGGTTATAAGAGATAAGGCTCATGAGGAATGGAGTTGGGATTGCAATAAAGTCTCACGACTTATGGCAAACTCCATCCCAGAACAATGGAAACGGAAGTTCTCCAACTATTTTCCGGACATGCTCCTCAAAGCTCTAGAGGATATAATCAATTTTTGGGTCACCAAGAGCATCAAAGGCAACTATGATGGTCTCGTGGAGGAACTGACTAGGTCACTCTCCAACATGAAGATCAAGCCGCCGCAAGAGGGGTGCCTTGCCAAGGAGAGGCAAGAGGTATGGGCACAAGTCTACAATGCTAGACTAAGATCCGGAATACCACTTCGAGCCCACGTGCTCCGAATGACAAGGTTATTCACTCACTTGGCGCTCATTGGCAAGCCGGTGGCGGATGAGCAAGCGACTCACATGCTATTAAGTTCTCTCCACTCGGGCTATGTCGCATTAAAGATGCGGTTAACTGCCAATTGGAACAAACTCTCTTTGATGGAGATTGTCCATGAGCTGCAATGGGCCGATTCTTGCGAAAGTGATAAGCTCAAGCTTGCTCTAAGGGCAAAGAAGAAGGAGTTCAAGAACAAGGCAAAGATGCGATGCTTCTACTGTAGTCGGCGGGGCCACTACAAGAGAGAATGCAGCATGTACCTGGAAGATGAGGCAAAGGGAAGAGAAATCTCTACCTCAGGTATCTTCTTTATAAACTTACACTTGAATGCAAGCAATTCATAAGGTATTAGATACCATTAATGACTCACTATATGCTCCTATTTAAGGAACCAAGTGAGAAGGGAATATCAAGTGGATGTGGATATGCAAGCGGAAGAAGAAGATAATCTTTCCAGAAGGCTTGTAATCACATAGTTTATCTTGACATAGAACTTGTTTAAGTTTTTGTTATCAACCATACATTGATCTTCTGACGTTGGACAACATTTTTGTTTTGATCACAAGACTATTGTTTCAAAAGTCTTGTTAATATGTTATCGGTTCGGTTAATGGATATCATATTTAGTGTTATTGGTTATCGTGAAAGGAATGGTATCCTTCGAACAAGTGTATTATTCAGATAGAGGGTTCGGAGCTATAAGAAAGCTAATTATTCAGTAAGTTCAAGTGATCGGAATGCCTAGGTGGAGGCCGCTTCCGATCAGTAATATTAATGTATAATTAATATTACAGCTTAATCTTGACTAAACCCTTCGGGTCACACCCAAGCAACTAACAATCCAACACGACGAATTAATTCGGAAAGAATTGATGAGATGCTCGAGTAATATCAATTAGACGTCGGAAATTGAGCTAGGAGCGTCGAGACCGAGTGTCGCAAGTCGAGTCAAATTAATAAAAGATGAGACTGTAAAATCAATAATTAATCAACAATTTACTAAAATACTCCTAGCGTCGGAATGCCCCGAGCAAACCGAATGCTAGGGGCAAGTGAGGCTAGCATGCGCACCGCACCAAGCCAAGGGTGCTAGGTGCGCATGGTAGCCGGTGCGTGGCTAGCTAGGCTAGCAGCACCAGCCGCACACAAGTGCAAAGCAGCCCGCATAGCATGCGTGGCAGCGTGTATGCGTGCTGGCGCGCAGGCCAGCTAGTTGTGCGTGTGTGCATGCTGGCGCGCATGCCAGCATATGTATGGTACGCCACAGCGCGCCACACCCAGCAGCAAGATGCAAGCAAGCTTGCTGGGCTGGCACGCAAGCGTGCTCGCTGCTGGGCCAAGGCAGCAGCCCACTCGCAACCTGGCTGGCACAGGGCAGTAGCCCAGCCTAGCACAAGGCCGCCAACTGGGCGTGCCTTAGTGCCCAAGGCTGGGGGGCCACGTGGAAACTTGTGAGAGTGCCGGTTTGGGGATCCTTGGGGAGCAAGGATTTAGTCTCCCTCCCCTTGGTGTCCTCACCTAACCTCTCCTTATGTAATTGCCACTTGTTGATGAATTAATTGTTTGCTATTTTCTTTTTTATTTAAAAATAAAAAGGAAAAATTGATTTTACCAACTCTTCCACATTGATGGGAGAGTGGATTTCTCACTTGAGTTTCCCTATAAATATCCCACTTGGACATTGGGAAAACTCACTTGAGTAAGAGCTCAAAAAGGCATCTCCACTTGAGAGAAAACCTTTTAGCTCATTAATTACTCTAGTAGTGTTTTGGTCCGACTTGGCTAATCTCCAAATAAGTGACCGGTCGGGGTTGTGTTGTGGGTGGATATTTTCGTAGGCCATTGCGCTTGTGAGGCTTAGCTTTCTCAAGTAAGAGCTCCGTTGGTCGAGCGAAGCACGCATCAAGGCTAATTTAGTCTTTCTCTAATCTTGTTATTTATGTCTTTTGGTTATATTAATTGTGAGTTTTTCCTTGGGCTCGGGTTTTATTTCCGCCGTGAGTTAGACTCATCGAAACCCAACATATCAGGTACCCAAACCGATAGTGTTAATGGTACGAGTACCCGACCCATGCGCACCCCTAATGGATAATGTTATGTGGGATAGTATATTTCAAAGATAACATTTCAGAGGAAGTAATTAATAAAAAGTTGATATTCCAAAGCTATATATTGAGACAATACTAATAAGTCATGACTAAGTTTAACCTTATATATCAAGGAATATGTTGGTCAAGTGGTGTAAGTGAAAGTGCAAAGTCAAAGTGAAGCATTTATTTTGAAACGGTGGGAGAGTTTTTCTTAAGGAAAATTCTATTTGGTAACAACGAAGTTTTGTATTTCTCTTTAATGAATTTCAAAAAAATCTATTATCTTTGATAACCTTGTGTTATTAATTACCCAAGATAATAACTAATTTAATTAAAATCATTAGCCATGGTTAGTTTTTTCAAATCATTTCTTTAACAATTAAATTAATTATTTTTTTAAAAAAGAACTAACCCCACCCATGCTTCCCCGGCCCAACCAGACTAAACTCACATCCCCCCTCCCCACCCCTCTGCCAGCGCCAACCACCCTCATCCCCCTACTGGTACCTATATGCCCTCCCTCAACAATAATGCCAAACAACAGCCATCCAGCCCTTTACAACAGAATTCCTAACATAAAATAATTCATCTTCATCACCATCAGCATGGCAACATCCTCATTATACTAATTCAACGCCATATTCTCGAAGTCATCCAACAACGGTGTTTTCATCTGTTCATCGTCTTCTTCAGTGGTGATGGAAGCGTCGGATTCTCAAGGCCATTGTCGCTTTTGAATTTCTTCGCCAATGAGACACTAGAGAGGGGAAGTTAGGGTTTCGGGGTAAGGGGAGGGGATTTCAAGGAAGTGGTGGTTGTTCAGGGGTAATGGGGAGGGGATTTTAGGGCTAAAGGAGGGGGTTTTGGGGAAGTGGTGGTAGTTTAGTGGAAAGGGGGAGGCGCAGCATAGGTGGAGGAGGTCGGCGCACCGACGAGGGAGGATGACGCTGAGCGTCGGCGTGGTTGGGAGAAAGGGAGAGGTGGCTGGCTAGTGGGGGTAAAAGGGGCGAATTTTGTTAGAAAGTTTATTTTCTAAAAGAAAATTTTGAGTTCTACTGCCACCAAAACACCTTGTTTTGACTTTTGCTACTTGCTACCTAAAATTTTATTTTATTTCGCTACCTCTAAAAGTTACAAAATATAGCTTTTGCTACCCCTTAACAAAATCCACTAGGGTTCCATTAAGTGAGGCCCATTATCTCATTAAATAATGGTTTAATTTATTAAAAAAGAAAAAACTCTAAAAATAAAATAAAAAATCCCAGCCATTGCCTCACTGTCAGCCACCCCTCCCCTCCTCGTGTCGGCTGTCAGCTTCCAAACAATGCCTCGGCGCCGGTAAACCCACCCCATCCTTTCCCCCACCCACACTAGCTGCCTTCCTCCCCCTCTTTCCTACTCTTCAATGTCGTATTACTGCTAAACAAGTTTTTCAATTTGATGCAAAATTGGTGCAACTGGGGTTGCTCGAGGTGCCGAATTGTTGAGGTTGATGCCGCTTTTGTTGGCGACGGGTTGTTGAAGTTTGTGGGGCGAAGAGGGAGTAGTGGTGCAGCTGGAATTGTTGTTGTCGTTGTTGCGGTTGCAGGGAGATTGGTGGTGGAGGTTGAATGTGTAGTAGTAGGGGAGATGTGGTGAAGGCTACGATTTTGTTGGCAGTGGTGTTGTTGCTGGTGTTTAAGTGAGAAGAGAGGGAGTAGAGAAACAGGGGATCCAAGTTAATAGGGTATCCAAGATGCGGCTGTGTGTAAAGTGATTGTTTACTTGTGGTTAATGTTGCATATAAGAGTGGGAAAGGGGAGGGAGGTGGGCAACGTGGGTAGGGGAAAGGTAGGGGTGGGGTCGCCGGTGCTGGGGGATCGTTTGGGAGCAGGTAGCCAGCATGGGATGGGGATGGTTGCTGACAGTGAGGGTGGCTAAGGAGGGAGGGGGTGGCTAGAAGGTGGCTGGACGGTGGTTAGGCGCCACTAACAGAAATAGTAACCAATTATGTTAAGTGGTGGCAAAACCTATATTTTTACTTTTAGGTAGTAGTAAAATAATATAAAAATTTAGATGGGTAGTAAAAGTCAAAGTAGTGTATTTTAGTGGCAGCAAAAGTCAAAATTTTCTTTCTAAAATTATTTTTCTAAACAAAATTTAATTATAATTAGACATTTAGTTAAACTATATCATTACTGTTATAGTTAACTTGATATAAATATTCATGATTACTAAACATAATAAGGTTTTTGCAATTCACCAAAGAGAAAACTTAAAAATAGAGTGTTATCAAAGAGAATTTTATTTATTAAAAACTAGATTAGGCTCGTGCAATGCACGATTTAAATATTATTTTACGATTTTAACAATATTATTTAGCTTATTTGTGTATAATATGTACGTAGTACAAATAATTTAATCAACATGTAATAAATTGAGAAATTAATAAAGAGTGAAAGCCCCAATTCATATAATCTGTATAAAATATACGGAGTAGGAGAAAAAAGATAATGTTTATAAGAAAATGAAATAGTCTGACCTTCCTTTAATTTTTCTAATCGAAATTGCATAATTAGTCAATTTAAATATAAAATCTGTTAGAGTATAATTAATTTATCATTTTCAAATTTTTACTTATGTTGAAAAAAAAATAATGATGTCATTATTAGTTTTGGCGGGAAATTTTTTTATAAGAGGTTGACATGTGAAAAGTAATGACATCAGCGATAATTACTTTAGTTATATTTATAGATACTTTCAAAATTTATTTAAGTAAAAATTATAAATGTGTAATATTACTATATCTTCCCATTTATTGTTCATATAAAATATAATTGTAGTAGTAAGTGGAATACAAGTCATTTTTTACTTATTAGATAAGAGAGTGAAAGTTGTTCAGAAACATTGATCTTATAATATAGTCTATGCGGACAATGTGGAGAAATAAGAAGTGATAAAAGTAAAAATTTTCTTTACCATAAAAGGAAAAAAAAGTAAAAGTAGGAAATTTTTTTAGAAGAATCAAAATGAAAAGTAGGAAGAGAAAAAAAAAAAAGAATGAAGGAAGGAAGTACATACAGAGTAATTTAAAAGTAGGCTTAAAAATGAATCAAACAATATCTCATATAATTATAGAATTATATGTTGTGATCAATATTTCAAACAAATACTTTTGTAATGATTTGTGGTCAATAGTCATGTTTTACTCACAAATATTACGGAGCATGTAAGAATGGGACAAACAAATAACAATGTATGAAATATTTATGGTTTATTCAAATCTGTTATCTGACACATGAAACATGTAATATAGTTTTAAGAACGCTTTTTTTTTGTTTTTTTTTTTTTTTTTTTTTTTTTGTATAAATTACGAAATAATAAATATAATTATTTATAATTTATATATTTCAAACAAATTCATACAATGTATGAGCTAAACACTTACTAATTATCGCGAGCCAACTAATCATACAAGCACTTATAAATTCATAATGTCCATTATTAGTGTGACTACTACCAAGTGCTATACCTTTAACCCAATATACTTTATCTTTTTGTTGTAAAAAGTAGCAAATGCATGTTTAAGATGCATAAGAGATAAAATTGAAAAAAGAACGGGTTATAGAGAAATTGAGGTAATTGCGTACATTATTGAGCATTTTTTATTGAGCATTTGACACGTAATTACATTTAAAACTTAAAAGGCATGTCAAATACATCTATATGCTTTAGCTAGGAATGTTTCTTATGCGGAAAGTCTCAATTATTTATCATATTTTATATTATATATTTATATTTACTTATTTCAAGTCTCATAAATAGAGGTGTTCATTATTCGGATTAAACTCGAAATCCAATTCAATCCACATTGAATTGTTTATTCGGATCATACGTACTCAAACTTTAAATCAAATCGAATCGGATTAGAACTTTTTAAAAATTTGAATTTCTAGATCGGGTTGAATTAACCTTATTTGTATCCAAAAAATCAAATAACTAAAATATGAAACCATGTACAAATAAAGATTAATATAATAATCACGTAAAACTATGTTTATTACATTAATATAATTATGTAAACCTATGTTTTCAATTAGTGCATTAATCATGTACAAGTGTACTACTATGTTTTCATGACATAGAATTTTTCTAATAATCGCATTTTATTTTTATATTCGCATTAGGTCCTTGTAACTCATTATAATTTAGATTTTGAAGTCGGATCCAAATAATGGATTTTAATTTGGATTGAATCAAATTGGGTTTGATGAGCAATTTGGATCGGATTGGATTTGAAAATTAAAAATTGATCTTTACTTCAGAACGAATTGAATTGGCCAAAATCCTAATCGAAAATCGAATGGACATCCCTACTCATAAGTTTAAGTTAGGTCAAATATGATAAATTCAGGAAAGTTCTGATAAGGATTATATTTCTCAAGGATAATTACAACTAAATTAAATTTTAATAATGTTTAATAAGTTAATAATTAGTTCACTTAATTAAGTTCAGATTAATAAAAATTAGATACATAGAACACACCCATACATTTTACAATGAGAAGATCAAAGGACCCTGATCAGATCATGATCCCCATAATTGTATGGTTTTCTTATTGCAACTAGACACCTGGGAGCATGGTGGATACATGTACTCCCTTCATTTTTTTTTTAAGTGTTACACTTTGATCGACATATATTTTAAGGTGAATTAATTGACTTAATATAAAAAAAAAAAAAAATAAGTGGACTAGTTCGGGTATTTAAAAGTTATAAGAAAATACAGTAGAGTTGATGAGTATACATTACAAAAGGTTGATATCAGATATGATTGAGACATTCTAATTTAACAAGTGTTCATAAGACTATATATATAAGCACATATAATGTTAGACAAAATGGTGTATGTAAATAGTGTAAAAGTCAAAATAGGGTACCTAATTAAACATTCGTTCTTTTATATTCTACTCATTTACCATAGATATATTTAAGAAATTGTTGAATTAAAGAATATGAGTGGGTGTAAGATAAAGTAAGAGAGAGAAAATAAAAATGTGGGTTAGTGAAAGATGAATAAAATAAGAAAGAGAGTGTAAAAAGGTATGGTAAAAAAGGGTATGTATGCTAAATAAAATGAAGCAGATTAAGTTGAACATAAAAGAACAACCTAAAATAAAAATTGAGTAGAACAAGAACGGAGGAGTATCTTATTTTATTATTTTTTTATTGATTAAAAAACCTTCACATTCTACCATAATAAGTAAATGGAAAAGTTTGTTCTAGTATGTCCCAAATGTTTTGAAACTAATTATACTTCCTCCATTTTTTAAATACTTAGCTTTCTATTTAGGAAAAATAGATGCATCATTTTTTTTTTCTCTCTCTTTTTTAGGTAAGCTTTTGCTTCCGAATTCTTCAACCGTACATTTTTCAATTGGTCTCCACTACCCTTTATAATCCCTAAAACTGTTTAATATCTCTCACCAAAAATTATTTAGGAGTCTATAAAATCTTCAGTGATGATGCATCTAAAAAAACGAGAAAGTAATACAAATATGCTCTTGAAATAATGTGAAAAGAATATTTCCTAATGAAGAAAGTTGGTGAAAACAAATCATCATATTAAACTCAATAAACACGTTACAAATTATTGTATCTAGAAACTACATGTTAATATACTTTTACTTTGTTCATTTATACAATCATACTAACCAGAATGGGAAAGATTAACTATGCAAGCAAATACCTTGAGACAGAAAAATCTCTGTTTTGGGGCTTAGATTCAAGGCCTAATTTAAGAAAATGAGTAGCTTGTAAGTAAGTCTAAGTAAAGTTTGTTATTTCCTCAACAAAAAAAAAAAAAAAAATTAAAATAAAGTTTGTTATGATAAAAAAATTCTCACTAATTTTACACGTTTGTCACATTTCTACTAAAAATCTTTCATGTAGGACCTTTTTTTTTTTTTTTTTTTTTTTTTTTTTAACCTCATGTTCACATTGTATATTTCCTCGTTCTCCTTCTAGAAATCTAGGAGTAGAATATATTCTACATGTGTGTCCATGTTTCTTTAGAACTGTGCATTTAACATGCATGTTGCGTTTGTATTTTAAATGCACATGAGGTAATAAGTTACATGTGTGATCCAGCGTAGCTCTAGTCATCAATAATAACTATATACTAAAAGACACACCAGCAATTACACGTGTCATTTTTTGGTGTCTAGTCAATAATTATATACTAAAAGACGCACCAGCAATGACACGTGTCATTTCCTGGTGTATCCTTAGCTTTTTTTTTTTTTTAAAATTAAATTCTATTAAAGAAACAAATCTTATAAAAAATAATTCCCTAATCTATTTTTTTTAAAAAACATAAATTTTCCTAATCTTATATTCCCTCCGTCCTTTTATTAGAGTCTCATTTCTAACATTTATTACTCACATAATAAAGAGAATTGGGACTCTAATAAAAAGACGAAGGGAGTACAATATAATTACTTTAAATAAAAAATATTTGATTCTTTAACTCAAATATTTATATTGCTATAAAAAAATTTCTTAACATAATTTTGATCAGTTTCTACGTCATTTTATATCTAACATTTCATAAACATTCATTTTGATCAAAATTTGTTAACAATATTTTTAGAATTTAATTTTTTTTGTTTATAAAAAATTAATTATAAGATAATTTAATTATGGTTATTGAAAATTATTATCGTGCATGACATGGGGACTAACCTAATAAAAACATACCACTAAAAAAGACACCAAGATTGACACGTGTCACTTCTTAGGATTGTTTTTTCCTCCAAAACTTTTTTTCTTTATTTTTTTAATTCACTTTCTAAAAAAAATTTACTTTTTATATAATTGTGATTCACTTCCTTAATAAAATATTCACTAAATCATATAATTGTAGTATTCACTTCCTAAAAAAATATTCACATATTTTCCATATCTTTTATTTTATAAAATATTATTTTATATTCTTTAACTTTTTGATTCGGAACTCAAATTTAAATATAAATTAAGATTCAAAATTTTTCAATTTCATTTAATCATATGAGGATTATTTTTTGGTAATTTCGAATTAACATTATAATTCGTTATAAAATTTTGTAAAAATCGTGCGTTGCACGGGACTTAGGCCCTGTTTAGTTTGCCTTATATTTGCTTATCTGAACTTATCTGATTTGATCTGGTATGATCTGATCTGGTATGATCTGATCTGATCTGAATGTCAGATTTGACCTAACTTTGACCTTAAATATATGATAATCTATACGGAAAAAATATATCAAGTGGGGTCTTGTTAAAATCTTAATAATGTGTATTTTATTGATATGTGATTTTTATAATTTTTTTCATTACGAAATTAAAGATATATAGCGATAAAAACTGCACATAAAACGATGATCTGATATGAACTTATTTTTTCTGATCTGATCTGAACTTATTTTTTCTGATCTGATATGATTTGAACTTATTTTTTCTAAAATAAATAAAAATAAGGTGAATTAAACAAGGCCTTAATCTAGTATGTTACAATATTAATTATGGATTGAAGCAACATAAGAAATGTGTTGCCAAAAAAACAAAAAAGAGCAAAGTCATTAGAAGATCGAGCGAAAACAATTGCCATAATTGAGTTGTATTTTATTTTCTAATCTTTCTTTCTCTCTCGCCCTTTCATATGTCTGTTCTATTTTATACATTTTCTTTTTCTTTTACATTTTATAGAATTTGTAATTATTTAATAGATGACATAGTGATGTAGTCATTTATGATGTAATCATATAAGCTCAACAAGCCCAAAAAAGTAAGGTAAAAATTTAAAAATTTGAATTTGGTGAGTGAAACATTGTTTCACGGCCGTATTAGACATACATCGTAGTGGCATGCCACAAGAGCTTTTCACATTTTACAAATATTATAATAAACCCGGTCTACATTAATACTAATGTGAACCGAGTATATATCACGTGATTTTTATCTATTTGTTTTGCGATTATTTTATCTTTCTCTCTCTTTCTTTTGATTTTCTCTCTCCTTCCCAGATTATTTTCTCTCGCTTTTTAATTTTTTTCTCTCTCCTCCTTCTCTGTACTACAATACTTCAAGGTCTTCAACTATGGTGAAGACAAAGTGTAAATTCACCAAAATCAACATTGGTGATCAAACTAGAGGTGGAATTTCATCAAATTGGAGTAAACAAAGAGGATTACGGTCATATTAAACTAAGTGAAAAGTGATTATATAAACTAAATGTGATTATAAGAAATAAAAAGTGATTTATCAAACTAAATGATTATAATAAAAAAAATGAGAAGTGATTATATCAAAACTTAATGTGATTTTAAGAAATAAAAAGTGATTATATCATATCAAATTGATTAGGTTGTATGTGAAGCATTGTTCACTATATCTAAGAAAAATAAGTTTAATGTAAAATTAAATAAGATAATACGAAATTTAGCGATAATTTACCCAAACAAAACGGATTATACTAAATCAAAACTGATTATACCGATACAAAACTGATTGTGCCAAATCAAAGTTGATTATAACAATTAAAAACTTATTATAACAAATCTCCGCTTGAGCTAATATTATATGTTGATTTTCCTCCTCAACCTCATCTGCTAGTACCCATCCTCTACGCTTGTATTCATCTTTTACAATTTCATCTTCTAGTTGAATTCAAAAATTGGATGGTTAAACAATAGTACAATAATAAAAAAAAATTTGGATAATTTGAATGAATTTCAACAATATATTGATATTTACCTTCGTAATTGCTTTTGATTGCATATAATTCGTTCAAATCGAAGTTGAATAATGATTGTAATTGTAGATCATCTTCATGCATATACTATTTTAGATCAATTTGATCTGGTTTTTGCAAAAATATTATTGAGAGGAGAGAGAATTCCCCAAAATTGTTTGAGATGAGGGAGAAATTTTCCCTAAATTTTAGAGGAGAGTGAAGAACAACGGTTGTGCATGATTTTGTACGACAATTATTTTTCTTTTTTGTTGGATTAATAGTCGCGTGATGGGTTTCGGTCTAAATTAATTTTATGTGGACCGGGTCCATGCAAGACAGATTGTTCAAATTTTGGCTCAAACTAAACTTGGACAAAAAAAATTATACATTTATACTTAGTATTATGCATGCTCTTTGAAACTCTTTATCCAAAACAAAACAGAGATAACTTAAGGCATGTTCTGTTCACCTTATTTTAACTTATTTCACTATAATAAGTTCAGACAAGTCAAATTTATGAAAAATAAGTTTTGATAAGGGTTACTCAAGTACAAATCACAACTAAAATAAGTTTTAATAAGGTGTAATAAGTTCAGATAAATTCTGATTAGTGAAAATAAAGTGAATAGAACATACTCTTATTAGACTTGGAATTTTTTCCATGGAGGCGGAAGCACGATGCTCCAATTTTTTTTTTTTTTTTTTTTATTTTATTTTATTTTTTTTAAGGCGGAATGAACATACAGTTGTTTCAGTACAGAACATATAGTTGTTTTGTAAAGAACATATTGCTATTTTATAAAAAAAATCACATATACTTGTTTTGTAAAGAACATATAGCTATTTTGTAAAAAATATCCAGTTTTATGCTCTAAAGAACATCTGTAATATTAATAAAGAGCATGATAATATAATGTAATAAACATTTTTTTTTTTTTTTTTTTTTTTTTTTTTTTTTTTGAAGCAAGTAATGAACATTATTTTTATTCAACCACCATAATCTAAAGACAAAATTCAAAGAACATTACAAAATAAACAATTAACCTTATGTCACAAATAAAAATACATTATACTGACAATCAAAGAACATGGAGATAAAGAACATTATTTAACAACATAATATTTTCTTTACAATTCTATAACATGTTCTTTTCACTTTAACTAAATGTTCTTTACATTTGTATACAAAGTTCTTTCCGCTTTTTTTTTTTTTTTTTATTTTTTATTTTTTTTTTTATTTTTTTTAAGGGATGTACCATGCGCATAGTACATCCGCCTCCATGAACCAATCTTTATTGTACAAACTTATCGGTTATCCATACTATTACCCTTTCTATTATGAAACTTCATTCAAATATATAAATAATCCAAATATTTCAGCTCATTCATAAACAACCTAGAGCCTCACATTCATTTACCAATCATTGAAAGATAAGGTAACGGCTTATAATTATATAATACTTACACTTGCAAAACATTCCAAAATTTGTGATTTAATTGGATTAATTTTGCCCTACACATATCTCATGTCAAATTTTGACCAGACAAATGGTTTTCAGGTAAGATTAGGCAAATAATAATCCAATTTTCCTA
The DNA here is from genome assembly GCF_948465745.1 of Chenopodium album. Taxonomy (NCBI): domain Eukaryota; kingdom Viridiplantae; phylum Streptophyta; class Magnoliopsida; order Caryophyllales; family Amaranthaceae; genus Chenopodium; species Chenopodium album. Next base: position 50,526,482 of record NC_137843.1, read on the forward strand.
ACTTTTGACTGAAACGTGCCATATTTTAAGAGCTTAGTGGACATGCTTAGCAGATATGTAGAACATTAGCAGACCAAAATGTGTTTCATATTATTGGTGTCATCTTTGTTAATTATATATGATTATGACCTTCACATTTATATAGATTTACCATTTACTTTTTTTCATGTAAAGATTACGTTAGTCATTATAAAAACATTTATATGAATCCCACTACTATAATGATAATATCATCATTGCACCAAATATATTTTATTATGATCAACAACGTCATTTCTATGCTTGTTTGTGGCCAATTGGCCATTATAACTGTTCCACAAAACCTGCCCAGCTTTGTCATGAGCCCATGACCTATGCGTTGTCGCCCTTGTCAGTATCTCTATTTTATTTCCGTGTACACCCAGAGATAGATTTATCTAAGATTTTTATCAATTAATTTATTTTCACTAATTTAAATTCACTCGTGAATACATATAACTAATTATTATATGTGGCTAGCTATACCGTGTGATCAACCGTTATAGGGTTACTATTAGTATTATAGGTAGGCCTGTACAAAACTATCCGATAAACCGAAAATCCGATCCGCAGCCGATCCGAATTTTTGGATATCCGATTCGAGTTTTCATTTCGGATCGGATATCCGATCCGAATTTTTGGATATCCGATTCGAGTTTTCATTTCGGATCGGATATCCGATCCGAGAAAGTGGATATCAGATGCGGATTTGGATATTGATTTTCAAAATTTCGGATATCCGATATCCGAAATATAAAGCCTAAGATATTGAAATATATATAAAATTTTTAAATTTTTCATATAAAATTGACCTTGTATTATTAACTTATTATAATATGCTTAATATATTTGATGATAATATTTATTGCTAAAGGACTACTATTGCACAACTTAACGATAAAAAACGGTAAAATTAGTGAGATTTAGAAAGTAATATAATCAATTTTACTTAATATTGCATAATGGATATCTGAAGCATCCGATCCAAAAATTTTGGATATCCGAATATTGGATATCCGAAATTTTCAAATCGGATTTGGATATCAATTTTTGATATCCGAGTATTCGGATATCCGATCCGAAATCACATTTCGGATCGGATGTCCGATTCGTTAATAGGCCTAATTATAGGGCTTCCTCAATTAGGGTATAGAGGTTAATTAATTAGTATTGTCGGAATTACTCTGTTTACATAAAAGGAGATTGATATAAGAATTACTCCTTTATTTACAAGTAGTCACACGATATGACCAATCATATAAAAAATACACTATTAGATAATATACCCATGAACAACTAAGAATTTCCTATAAATTATTAATAGATATACTTCGACAGGGAATTTTGTGTGTACAAATATTGTCCCACATTGAAGATGAAAAGGTGTGATTAAATTCACACATGTTAGTCACAGGAATTTATTTTAGAGTTAGTTAGAGTTTTTATTTTTTAAAAAAATTTATTTTATTTTTAATAAAAAATGATCTATAAATATTACGAAAGTAGAAACCGCTGACATCATATTGTCCACGTGGCAGCTTTATAAGAAAAAAATTCCCGCTTAAATAAAATATGATGTCATTATATTTTCTTTGGTTTCAAATTTCAAATTTAATTTCTCCTCCTCTCAATTTATCTATACTCTTTAATTTATTTATTGTTCTTCTATCACCAACTATTGGTATCTAATATATCTTTCCCTTATGCTTCATCGAATAAAATACTTTGATGTATACATTTTTTCTATTTTCCTTTATATATTTCAAGTTTAAAATCATTTTATTTGCTTAATTAAAATCATATAGGAAAAATCTAACTTTTTTTGTATATGCTTAAATTTTCATATTCTGTTTGTTCTTCTTCAAAATTAATTTTATAAAATTATCATTTACAACTAATAGTTATGTCTCAATAATTTTTCTAATACGTAAGAATACATAAAATATATACTCTATATTTCAAAGAAATTTGTGCATCGCACGGGACTAATCTAGTATATAAATAAAATAAAAAAAAGTCATGACATTTACAGAGAGATTGTTAGGTAATTGTGTTTGATTAATGCTTAACAAGTTAGTGAAAATAAGAACAAGAAAAGCAATAAAGAAAATAAATAAAGAACACAAGAATTTACTTGGTTTAGTCAAATTAGACCTACATCCACGAGTAGGGGATTCGAGAGCTTCTTCACTATAATGGAGAAAAAAAAAATGAGAGAATAATACAAGGAGTCCAAAATCTAATGGCTCAAAAGGTATGATCTATTTGATCAACTAAAGGGTCCTTTTATAATACAAAAAAATCCTAATAAAACCCTAAATTGTTCTCCAAGTACACTCAAATAGCCGTCATAGAAAAGATATAATTTTAATCATCCCTAAAACAATGAAGTTAAAACCGGAACCAAATTCTGAAATTTCGAACTAGGCATGGGCGTGCCTCTTTTAGGCACGGTAGGCACGGGCATGCTTGAACCCGTACTTCCTCAACATATTTCCAAAATCGTCACTTATTCGTAAAATGGTCATAACTTTCTCATTTTTTTTATTGAAATTGGGCATATAACCTATAGTTGGAAAGCTCTTGACACAAGTTATGACCTCCAACTTGAATCACCTCAAAATCACTTGTAGTTTGAGAGATATCTTCATTCAAAGTCAGCCCTACTAGATTTCGAGTCACAATTTAACAAAGATTTACCTAATAAGTATATGACAACTAAATCAAATACAAATATCCTTTTAGAAAAACTAGGATCTTTGTTGCAAATTGTACGTTCTTCGTACTCTCTTTGATATTATAGTCTTCTTCGACGAGGGGATTTATTGATATCTTGTAGCTGGAAGAAAATTTCGTCAAAAACATTTGATTGTAATACAATTATTAATCTTTTTTTCAATCCTGCACAAAATTTTACTCATGAAACATCTTGTACTATACTAAATTAAAAATAATTTGAACAAAACCCACCATAAGAACACTTACGACACTCAAACCCGCTATGGGGGCACTTATACAATCAAAGAATGTAGTTTTATTGAATTAAATAATAAAAACTTATATTAAATAAAAGGGAAAAAGGTCAGAGATAGTTTGGCTATATTTGAAAAACCCTAGACAGAAAAAACAGAGAAAAAATAGGGAATGAAGATACAGCGGCTAGAGTTTTCTCAATTCTTTTGGACGCAACAATGATTAATTTAAGTTTAATTTTTCTAATATTTATACTTTTGTATTGATAATTTTTATAAGTGGAAAGCTAAATATAGCCCTCGAATATCTAACTAATGCCCGCAAATTAAAATAAAATTACGTACTTACCCTTATATAAAAAAAAATTTACCCCTTAAACCCTCACGCCCTCTTCTCTCTCTTAAAATAAATTATCTCTCTCTCTAAACCACCACCACCGCTGCCTCCACCACCACCTCCTCTTTTATTCACCAACCACCACTCCTTTTACCTCCGGTTTCTGGATTTTCACAGTTGCGGTAATGACGAGGAAGGACAAGGGGAAGTCAATTGCCGGAGATAAAGTAAGGTTTTTTTTCCTGAAATCGAAGGCAACCGCCCTTTTTTTCCGAACAACATTGGCGCAAATGCCTAGTTCGTCCGAACAACTGGACAATTGTTCGAAAAATCTGGGCGTTTGAGGTGAAACGCCCATATTTTTCGAACAACTGTCCGCTTGTACGGACGAACTAGGCGTTTGAGCCTAGGTTATTCGAAAAAACCAGGCGGTTGCCATTGTTTTATTTTTTTTTAATTTTTAATTGAAATTTCGCTGTTGTTGTTTATTATTATTGTTTGTTTTTGTTTAAAAAAAAAATCACATCTTCGTTACTTTGTTTATAGTTTAGATTTGTACTAATTTGTTTTTGCAAAATTTCAAAAATTTGTTCTATTTTGAAAATCACGGTAGTTGGTGGTAGACCGATGAGCATTGGTGGCCGTTGACCACTAAAGAGAACGATTAAAATTCTTGTGTACGGTAAAAGTGTGAAATTGTAATACCCCGTATTTTTATGTACTTTTTATAAAGTATTTAAGTATTAATAAAATGTATTGTTAAGGGCTCAAGTATTTTAATTAAATATTTTAAAGGGTTAAAGTATTTTAAGTATAAGGTTTTATAAAAGTAAAATATATTTTGGATCAAACGTTTATTAATTATTGGGCAATGTAAATTATTCCTACATACTCTTATTGGAATAACCCATTCCAAAACCCATAACTTAAGCCCTATCCCATAACTTAAGCCCACATTTTTATAAGCCCAAATTTAACCCTACACTCCCTAATCTATAAATACACCATGAATCCCCAAAAATTTCCCACACAAAAAAGTTAGTCTTATTTTCTTTCTTCTTTATTTTATTAATTTGTGATTTTGATTTTATTGTTTGAAATTAATTTAATTAGTATCAAATTAAATTTTGATGATTAAACTTTATAATTTCAGATTTTATAAATGTCATAATTTTCAGATTTTGTAAATTTTATAACCTAGGGTTTTTAATTATTGAAAATCATGATTTTAGGGTTTTTATGAACAATTGATTTAGTGCTTTTATAGTAATGATGTTTTGAAATTTTGGTGATTATAACTAATGATTAGATTAACTTAATTCCAGATTATTTTGAACACGTAAATTCGTGTTTTAAATTTTAGATTTCCGTTCGTTAATATTAATCCCGTTTTAATCCCGATCAGGTTCTGAACTCATCCGATTTTGTTAAAAAAAAGTAGTGTTTTCCATGTGAAAACAACGTTTTAAGAAAGACTCACTACCTTTGGTAGTGAACACCACCCTCTCGTGGCCAAATTCAGCCTCTAAATATGATTTTCGGGCAGTTTTTTATTTTTAACGAAGTTTTTTTTTATGCTTCTAAACCTATAAAATAATTATGGTGAGTATTTTGTGATTGAAAAAGCTTTGAACTTTATATTCTAACTTTAAAAATAATTTTCAGATTTCATACCTTTTATTTTGAATCCTCTAATTGCATTGAATTGATATATATTTGGGTTTTTAACACACTAACTTGCTATATAATGACTATTTCAAGTAATTATGCTTATGGGGTTATTTTATATATTTAAAACAAATTTCCAGATTTATTTACCCACTTTAAAGTTGCTGTAATTTGATATAAAACACTATATTTTCATAAATCTAACATATAAACTTGAAGTTGGGATGTTATATTATTAACCTTGAGTTTGGGGACAATTTAAAGGCTTTATTTTGATGATTTAAGAGGTTTTAAAGTAGTTTAGTATTGCTGTAATTTTAATTGCTTTGGTATTGATTTATTTCTAATTGTTTGGTTTAGGAGAGGACTTTGTAGAAGGCGACTTCTAGTTTTAAAGTGGCCAATCGAATTGTTTACTCAAGGTACGTACAAGTTACGAAACCTTGTTTGTAGGTGCATGTTTAAGGACGGATCGAGAACTTAGTATCATGTATAGGATTGACTGGGTTAAATTGTTTGGTTATACATTGTGAATTTCAAATGATGTGCACTAGTTTATAATGCAAGTATTATGTGTGCTTTAATTATGCAAGGTGCGCTTAAAGGCAAAGGTATGTGATTGGTGTAAAGATCAAATTATTACTCATTCATGATTATGTAAACAGGATGAGTAAAGGAGAGATTCAAGTCTTGTAAGATGAGGTTAAGGTTTTGGGGTGCCTTATGCACTCAAGGTGTTTATACACCGAGGTAGTAATGGAATAATTAATAAATGTTGTTTATCACTAATAAATCAAGAATCTAAATTGAGAATTTGCCATGTTTGATTGAATTGTTTGGGATGTTTGTATTGAAATGTATATGAGTCATCACCAAGTCTAAACCTGTAAATCACGTAAAGTGTAAGATGGATGAGCAATAAAACTCTGGAATGGTGCACATCTGGAGTAATGACAATCAGGGGTTGGGGTACATGGGGTATTAGCCGTGTACTTTTATCGAGGCCGTCTGATCTACGAGTCCCCTCTTTCAAATATTATTTTTCTAAAACTAGGAGTTAGGTGAGATCTCATACTAACTACGGTCACGGAGTCGCGCCCGTGGTCATTGGATGTTTATTGATGTTTCCGAAAGGAGGTATGGGGTTTTTCTTTATTGATGTTCCAAATGGGAAATGGGTTGGACAACCTTGTCTATTGCTAAATCCAATGAACTAATTAAATGAGTCAGTCAGTATCCATTAGTGAGGTCTTAATAAATTTAATAACCGAGTCATGAATTGAGTCTATATTTAATGATGCTTGTGCTTGATTATTAGTAGCATGTTAGATATTTTCTTAATTTGATTTCGCAGCTTGTATGTACTCAGCTTTGCTGACTGCGTGCTTTTGTGTGTGTCTTTCTTTGGTCATGGCCTTTGCCTTTCAATGACCCTGTGATGATCCAATTTTTACACTTGTAATATTGGGGAGCAGAATAACCACAGGTTCTTACACATGCAGCATTCATCAGGGTTGTGGGATCTTGAGTAGAGAGTTGGTTGTTTGCATTTTATTTCTTTGGAAAGTTTGAATTTATTTTAATTCGATTTTATTTGACACTAATTCCTTTGGGTTTGAATTTATTTGAATACTGAATTTAATCACTTACTACTTTTATTGGGTTTTAAATAAGGGCCTTAATGGTTCCAACTTGTAATACTTATTTTGATTTAATTCCTTTGTTTTGAGGTTTATTTAAAACTGTTTTGGTTTTCCGCTGCTAATTTCTGAGATAGCGTTAACGTTTGAACACGTGGCGGTAGCACGCCAGTAATTCTCTTGAAATTGTTCAGGTTATATACGGTTTCTCACAGGTTTTTAAGAGAGAATTATTGGGGTGTTACAGAAATTGAGGTAAAATTAATTATTTTTATAATCATTATTATAAGGATAAGTATGTAATTTTATTTTATATTGCGGGCGTTAGTTAGATATTCGAGGGCGATATTTAACAACCCCTTTTATAATTATAGTAAAGTATCTGGTAAAGTAGGTTAAAACAAAATGCTATCAAATGATATCACTTATATCACTTACTCCCTCGTTTTGCTAATTGTTACTCACTTGTATTTTACTCAGTCTCCAATGCACTATTTTTATCATTAATTTTTTGATTATGCATTAGTATAAACTATAGAAAAATCATATATTGAAAGTTCATAACTTACAAATCTAATAAGACCTAAGATGAGCTTTTTCTTATGCATACACAATTATAACTTGAACTATCAAAGTGTATATGATTAATCTTGATTTATTAATTCACTTGCAATCAAATTTGAAGGAACCTTCAATGTATTTTTTGCTTACATACATGGAAAAGTAAAAATCATCAAAACTTAAAGTGGACTTCATCAGTATTAGAAATTGGGCTAATACTATATTTAAAGTCATTTAAATCCATTAATATGTAGGAGATAAAATTAAAGTGCGTCCATTGCCATTAACTAAGCTATAGAGTAATATAGTCAACCCATACATATCATTAACCGTTAATCGTAGCTTAAGTTCTGTCCACTTCACCTTAATTATGCTAAATAAAAATTATTTTTAATGAACAAAAATTATTTTTCTGAAATAAAATTATTTTTGCTAAACTGATATTAATTTTAGTGAATTGAAATTATTTTTGTTGAAATAAAATTATTTTTGCTAAACTGATATTAATTTTAGTGAATTGAAATTATTTTTGTTGAAATAAAATTATTTTTTTTATTGATTCTCTATAATATTTTTCTTTAAAATTACCGATTTTAATTAAACTAAAATTATTTTTTCTTAACCAATTTTTTTTTTTACTCAATCAATTTTTTTTTTTTTTTTTTTTTTTTTTTTTTTACTTAACTGAAATTATTTTTACTGGAATGAAATTATTACTAAATATTTTTTTACGGTAAAATGTATATATTGTGATAATTATCATTTCATGTCAAATAATTGAGGTATTCCTCTTCAAAATCTCCATTTTGATGGACTTGAACATTCTTAATTAAAATTAGGAAAAATTGGTTTTGAATAACTCCAACTTTGGATATTTTTTTTAAATCCTAGAAATTTTAATTATTCTGGAATTATCCCAACTTTAGGATGCATTTTTGTAATAGGTCAAGGTGACCGGATGAAAAAATTACCAAAAAAATAAAATCTTTGCCATATGTCGAATGCAGATTGGTAAAACTACAAATAAAAACAAACATAAAAATAAAAAAATGCAACTCAGCCACCAACCACCACAACCCCACCAGAAACCACCCCCCTTCCCCCAAAACCACCTGCAATCTTACCCCTTAACTTCAAAACCACCGCAACCCTACTCCTTTTTCCCCCAAAACCACCACACTTGAACCTAGGTTTTCGAGGAGTTTTGGGTGGCCTGGCTGGGGTTGGGTTCTAGGTGGCTTCGAGGTGGGGCTAAGGGTGGGAAGTTGGTTTCGGGGGGGGTGGGGGGTTGGGGGGAAGGAAGTGGTTTCAAGTGTTGTGTGGGGCTACGGAAGGGGGGTTGCCGACAGCGGGGTTGGGATGGGATGGTTTTAATTTTTTCTATTTTGTAATTATTCATGTTTATGTTGACATGTTTCCAGGTTATTTGATATAATAAGTTGTTGATTTTGACCGATTGAGCTCCGCTTAATTGAAAAAACTGCATCCTAAAATTGGGATTATATATTCAAGAATAATCGAAAGATGGCATTATAAAAGGAAAAAGGTCCAAAATTAGGATTATTAGAACCAATTTTTCCTTAATGTTATGGCACGTTTATGATCTATCTTAACTATCTAACAATTATTTGTGTTTGTCCCTTAATTTGTCCCATACCATGAATTTCTTCCCTCATCTAATTTGGTTTGTATTGCAATATCTATACCTATACTAATATTAAATAATCGGAACTTTTTATGCCACTTGTCATATTCTTAGTTGTCCATAACTTTTAAGTATTTTTTGCTTTTAAATAATTCTTTTAATGAGGGTTTCTAATAATATGTCTTTTTTTATTATTTTTTGGTTTTATAGTTTAATTTATAAATTATTTATTTATTTATTTATTTTTATGAAGGGTTGCATTAATTTTTTATTCTTTAAATTTTATTTTTATTAATTTTTTATTCTTTAAATTCCCATTTTCAATTCGTCAACTATATATTCAATTATGATGCATGTTACTTTCTTTAATATTACATCAAATTTTTTGAAATAGGTCGATATAATTTTTTATTTTAACTAAGGAAAAATTAGAAAATAACACCACAAAAAAACCCAAATTTTGATTATAACACCACAAAAAAAAACTTTTAATATAATAACACCACAAAAAGAATCCCAAAAATTGATTTCACCACCACTTAACGTTTTTTTTGGATGAAATTCGTTAATGGGGCCCAAGGAGACACGTGTCAAGTAACTAGAGATTTAAATAAATTAATAAAAAAAAAGAAAAAAAAACCAACCCCTAACAGAATTTGTGTTCACGGCACGGTCCACGGCCCACGAGTGGGCCGCCATGCCGGTGGCCGTGCCGCCCGTGTGCCGGCATGGCCCATGCCCACCTTTAGCTGTCGGCGCGGCTGGGGAAGGTGGTGCCGCCGATAATGGGGCTGGCTGGGTTTGGGTTAGGGTTTTTTCCTTTTTTTTTAATTAATTTTTTTTCTTAAAACCAATAGGCATTTGACACGTGTCTGTTATGACCCCATTAATGGATTCCATCCAAAAATCCGTTACGAGGTGGTGAAATCAAAATTTTGAGTTTTTTTTTTTTTTTTTTTTTTTTTTTTTTTTTGTGGTGTTATAATATTAGTTTTTATTTATTTATTATTTTTTTTTTTTATTGTGGTGTTATAATCAAAATTTGGGTTTTTTTTGTGGTATTATATTCTATTTTTTCTTTTAACTAATTATTAATTTGAAAAAAAAAAATCTTTAGGCATTAAGAACTTTACTCTTTAGGCATTAAGAACTTTACTCTTTAGGAATTACCCATTTTGTCGGCAAACTTTCAATTGTACTGCTGAAAATGAGCATGATGATGCAGCATAGCAAACTCTAATTTTCAACTTTATTTACTTTTGGTCTTAAGGAGGATCATTAATTAGTAGCTGATCTTATGAGTTAAGTATATTAAATAATTGAATGCCCTGATCAGAGCACCTATTTAAATAACCTATATATAAATCTTGACTGGATTAGACCAACACATGGAGGATAAGAGTAAAAGCGATCAAAATGTTTATCTTTTTTGTTTATACTTCTATTAGCCATTTAGCCACGTACAAACAAACGTATAAGGGAGCAACTCCCTACGTTTTCTAATTTTTCTAAGAAAAAAAAGTTAAACATAGGAGAAATAAAAAGAACGGATAGATGGAGCATCAGGTCCTATTCTTTTGAGCTTTTGGGCAAAGCAGATTAAAGTAGAGTAGATATTATTATTATTTTTTTTAAAATCATTATTATTATTATTATTTTTTTTAAAATCATTATTATTATTATTATTATTATTATTATATCTCAAAGACAAATAAAGTTATACAACTTATAGAAAATTAGTGGAAAGCCGAGATACAATCTAGGCCCCACTCCTTTAGGTATAGAAAAGCCTATCCTAGTAAAAATATGAGCAGCAGGCCGGGAGGACGAGCCCCAACGTCTCGAGTCGTCGAGAACGTCTGAACCCGCTTTAGCAGCGCAACAGTCTCCTTGCCTAATTCCCCAAGTGAAGAAAAGGAGAAGGGAAGAAATCCATATCCAATTGATTGACAACTAGATTCATACTTGACCCGCTTCCGATTAGCCGCATCAGCCACAACCCGTCCAGAAACAAAGTCAGATAGTCCAGACTGTGTCAAAGGAGAAGATCCTGTCAAATCAACACAAACATCACGACCACGATCCTAAAAATAAAGTAATACATCTGCAGGTCTAAGCGCCCCACCATTCCCTCTAGACAACCCAATGTCAACCTCCTTCCTCGCTGAAATCCCAAACGTATAGCAAACATCAACAAGGGTATCCCGAACAACGTTATGATGAAGTTTAATACCCACAATACCAGCACACGACACCGCGTGATCACCGAAAATATCCTTAGTAAAAACCCTTAAACAAGCAGAGTACGGCGTCGAGACATTGAACGATGGAACACCTAACCGGTAGCACATCACACATCAGTAAGTTTGTTCGTTCATCGTCTGACCTAACCTCAAAATAGGAACCGCCCAAAGCCAAGTAGAGGTGTGATCTCCCTGCTGCGATTTCTATAATGCTGATTAACGAGGAGATAAAGAAAAGGTGGATTCTGCAGAACCGGTAACCTTTGTGAAATATATATCTGCCAATTTCTTCATGAGTTTTAGGGTAGTGACCTCACTAAGATTACTCAAAATGTCAAACTCCACCATTCGATTAAAAGAACTCAACGCATCCTCAAAGGCTCAACCAAGACCAACGATGCCGGCATGCCGCATAAGCGTTGTCTGCAACCCAACAGATTGTAACCGAGAAGCAAGAAAAGCATAATGTCGAACATCACTTGCTGAATAAACACCAAGCCCTCCAAATTCAAAAGGTAAGGTGGCAAGCCGCCACTGCCAATTGCCAACCCAGGTCTAGAAGTAGTAACAATACGCTCTAAGTAAGATCGAAGAGCCCCGTCGAATGAGTGCTAAGCCGCCTCAAAAGTACCAGGAGGACAAGTACGCAAAGCAAAGTAGAGTTTAGAAACACCGGGACATGCCCTAAGCAACAACAGCTCGCATTGAGGATCATCGAGCTTAACAACCCTATCCATAAGCGCAATGGTCTTGGTCACCCTCTGCATGACCAGTTCACCACTAAAACCGGAATCAAAACTAGCTGGACCACCAAGCAACTTAACACCACGCGAAGGTCAAGCAATACTAGGCGGAAAGACACCCACAAGCCTGCTTCGAGGGTCTTTTGAAGGCTAGAAAACTTCAGTTTTTTCCACGTTGAGATGCAACCCAATCCCCAATAATAGTGCAGTCTTCCAAATACCATGCCTAAAGACATACCTCAAAAGCATCTCTGATTTTACATACCAAGGGTTGTAAAACCAAAGAAAAAAGTAGAGGACCAAGGGGATCACCCTGTTGCACCTCCTTAGACGACCATAAAGTGTTGTCCCCATACTACCATATGGCTGGATTAAAATAACAGAATTTGACCCATCGCGGAATGTCCCTGGATAACGATGACGAACTTCACGTAACATGACCGCACGATCAACTAGATTGAAGGTATTTTGAAAATCAACCAACAACATTGAAAGACCAACATTAGAACCACGATCCTCAATCAACTGATTCCCAACATTATTATTATTATTATTATTATTATTATTATTATTATTATTATTATTATTATTATTACTATTACTACTATTACTGCTACTGCTACTGCTACTGCTACTGCTACTGCTACTGCTACTGCTACTGCTACTGCTACTGCTATTACTATTACTATACCTCAAAAACAAAAGTCATATAACCTACAATAAATTAGTGGGAAGTTGAGATACAATCTGGGTCCCCACTCCTCTAGCTATAGCAAAGCCTACCCTAGTGAAAATATGAGCTGCAGCACGCACCCCAATGTCTTGCATTGTCGAGAACCTCTGAACCCGCTTCAGCAATGCAACAACCTCCTTCTCTGATTCCCCTAGCGAAGAAAAGGAGAAGGGAATGAAACTATATCCAATCGCCTGACAACGAGCTTCTTACTTAACCCCCTTCCGATGAGCCGTATCACTACAACTCGTCCAGGAAAAAAGTCGGATAGCCCTGTCTGTGTCAAAGGAGAAGACCATGTGAAGTCGACACATACATCACGACCACGGTCCCATGAATAAAGTAACACATCGGTAGGTCTGAGGGCCCCGTCATTCCATCCAGACAACCCTATGTCAACCTCCTTTCTAGGTGAATGTTGGGTTTTGATGAGTCCGACTCACCGCGGAAAATAAAACCCAAGCCAAGATCAAACTCACAATTAATATAATCAAAAGACATAATTAACAAGAATTAAGGAAAGACGAAAATACCTTTGAAGCGTGCTTCGCTCGTCAACCGAGCTCTTACTTGAGAAAGCTTAAGTCTCGCAACGGGCGAAAACCTCCTACGGTATCCACTCGCAACACGACCCCGACTAGGTCTATTGCTTGGAGGTTAGCCAAAACCGACCAAACAACTCGAGTAATTATGAGTTTAAAGGTTTTCTCAATGGAGATGCCTTTTCTAACTCTTACTCAAGTGAGTTTTCCCATACCCCAAGTTGGGTATTTATAGGGAAACTCATGATTGAAATCCGCTCTCCCATCAATGTGGGAGAGTTGGTAAAATCTATATTTTCCTATTATTTTTAAATAAAAAAAAACTTAATAGCCATCAACTAATTAATCAACAAGTGTCACACTTAGAGGAAGGGTTAGGTAAGGACCACAAGGGAAAGGGGGGACCAAACTTGATCCCCAAGCTCTCCCCATAACCGGCCACCTACACCCAAACACCCCCAATCACCCGCTGCCACGTGGCACCCACCCTTGGGAACCAAGGTAGCTTGGGTGTGTGCTGCTGCTACGGACCAGCTAGCTGTTGCTGCCCTTGGCCCAGCAAGCCACGCACGCTTGCGGGCTGCTGGCCAAGGTGCGTGATGTTGCTGCTAGCATGTTAGCACGTTGCTAGCCGCAGCTAGCTTGCTGCGCACCCAGCACGCATGTGCGCGTAGCACGCCATGCATCAATGCGGGCTGTTGCTTGCGTGCGTACGACTAGTGCTACCAGCTCGACCAGCTGCGCACCACAGCTAGCTAGCCATTCGCACCAAGCACCATTGCCTTGGTGCGGTACGCATGCTAGCACCATTGGCCCCTAACACTCGGTTTGCTCGGGGCATTCCGATGCTAGGGGTATTTTGGTAATCTTGTTGATTAATTATTAATTTTACCGTCTCTTCTTTAATTAATTCGACTTGACTTACGACGCTCGGTTTCGACGCTCCAAGCTCAATTTCCGACGTCTAAATATTAATTACTCGAGCGACTCATGAATTCCTTTCGAATTAATTCGTCGTGCCTGATCGTTTGTTGCTTGGGTGTGACCCGAAGGGTTCAGTGAAGATTAAGCTGCAATATTAATTACTCATTAATATTACTGATCGGAAGTGGCCTCCACCTAGGCATTCCGATCACTTGACCTCACTGAATAATTAGCTTTGTAATAATTCCGAACCCTTTTCCAGAATAATACACTTGTTCGAAGGACACTATTCCTGTCAATGAAATCCCAGATCTGTAGCAAATATCAAAAAGTGTATCTCGAACAACATTATGCCGATGTTTAATACCTACAATACCAGCACACGACACCGCGTGGTCGCCGAAAATATCCCCAATAAAAACCCGAGAACAAGCAAAGCACTACGTCGAGACAAAGAACAATGGAATACCCATCAGGTAGCACATTATTATTATTATTATTATTATTATTATTATTATTATTATTATTATTATTATTATTATATCTCAAAAACGGACAGAGTCATATACAACCTACAAAAAACATAGTGGGAAGACGAGATACAATCAGGGCCCCCACTTCTCTTGTTAAAGCAAATCCTATCCTAATGAAGATATGATCAGCAGCACGTGCCCCAATGTCTTGAGTCTTTGAGAACTTCTGGATACGCTTCAGCAATGCAACCACCTCCTTCTCTAATTCCCCAAGTGAAGAGAAAGAGAAAGGAAGGAAGCCATATTCAATTGCCCGACAACTGGTCGTACTTGACCCGCTTCCGATGAGATACATCAGCCATAACATGTCCAAGAATAAAGTCAAATAACTTAGACTGTGTTAAAAGCTAAGACCCCCTCAAGTCAACATAGACATCGCGACCACGATCCCAAGAATAAAGTAACACATCTGCACGATCCCAAGAATAAAGTAACTCATCTGCAGGTTTGAGGGCACTGTCGTTCCCACCAGACAACCCAATGTCAACTACTGATATTACTACTACTACTACTGCTACTGCTACAACTACTGATACTACTACTGCTACTACTACTACTGCTACTGCTGCTACTACTACTACTGCTGCTGCTGCTGCTACTACTACTGCTGCTGCTGCTACTGCTGCTATTACTACTACTACTACTACTACTACTACTACTACTACTATTGCTACTGCTGCTGCTGCTGCTGCTACTACTACTACTACTACTACTACTACTACTACTACTACTACTACTGCTGCTGCTGCTGCTGCTACTACTACTACTACTACTACTAATACTGCTTAATATTATTAGTATTATCATCATCATTATTATTATTATTATTATTATTATTATTATTAGGAAAAATATACTTTAATAATCCCAACTTTGTCCAATTTATTTTAAATAATCCTAACTATTGATTATTGTACAATAATCCCAACTTTTACCCGTGTTTTCTTTCTTCAACACCAATTATCGGTAATCTGAAGAAAAAGTTAATTTTTTTTAAAAAAATTTATTTGTCACTTGTTGCATGTCAATTGGTTTTTAAAAAATTAAATAAAATTGAAAACCCCAAAAAAAAAATATAAAAATTAAAAGAAAGGGAAAGAAAAAAGAACAAAATCACCGGCCACCAACCGTGGTGGCCATCTCCTTCCCCAACCGACCAACCCCAACTCGAAAGCACCCTCTTCGATCCAAAACCCACAATTCTGACCATCCTCCTTTCCTCCCATACCGAAACATCGATCCTCACCCCATTTTTATTTGCATTTGCATTTACCGGCATATGGAGGAGAGAGAAAGGAGGGTTTGAGTTTTTGGACGGTTTTGGGGTCGGGTTTTTGGTTATTGGGTGGTTACGGGTGGCGGTTTTGTGGCGGGGGTCTGTTTTGGTTATTGGGCTTCGACCGTTTAGCAGCAATCTTATTGTATTTTTCCTTATTATTATTATTAGATTTTTTTTACTCTTTTTATAACATTAGAAAATGTGTTAAATAATATAAAATATTAATTATTACCATTAAATATTAGTTAGTATTATCAATTAATATTATATATTAATTCTTATTATTATTATTTTAAAATATTAATTATCATTATTATTAAATATTAATTATTATTATGTATAAATATTAGTTATTATTAATAAATATTAATAATTTTTATTTTTATTAAATTATTATTAAATTATTATTATTATTATTGTTATTATTATTATTATTATTATTATTATTATTATTTTTATTTTTTTAGGCAGAGCAGGACAGAATAGAGCAGATCTTAGCAGAGCAAATTTCAGCAAAGCAGAGCAGATTTAAAGAACAGTGCCTGACTCTTGTATGACATAATATCATACATAGGATTAAAGTTTATTTTTTTTTAAATTTATTACTTCCTCCGCTTTTAAATACTTGTTCTACTTTTCTTTTCCGGCCGTTTTTAAGCACTTGTTCTATTTCCTTATTTGGAAATCTTTTACAATATTTAATGCATTTCTCTCAACTAGTGGGCCCAACATAAATCACAATTTATTAATTTCATATTCTCTCTCCTCCAATTCTCTCAACTATTGTTGTTTTTTACAATTTTTTTTATTATTCCACCAACCCCACTACCTTCATATTTCATTACTTTCTCCAATGTCTCCTAAAACTCCGCATATGAAGAAATGGAGCAAGAATTTAAAAAACGGAGGGAGTATGAGGAAAATCATGATTATAGGTTCACATGTACGAATATAAATTTCTCATTTTGAGTAGTGTTAATTTATAATTTTTTTTTTTAATAATTTGACTTTTACACTATTTGATTAGATTTGATGATTTGTACCGAAGGAAATACATAATTATATAAAATTTGATAAATTCGTCTCGATTTATTCTTTTATAATATCAAATTTTATAACTTTAACATAATAATAAATAAAGAAATTAATAATCAAAATAATGCATTGACAAATGTGAGATAAAAAATGATGTAACTTATATAGTTATATGACTTCAAAATCTGCTTGCATATGTAAATGCCTGGCCTATTGATAAAGAGAACACTATAATTGTTGAGTTTCGATGAGTCCGACTCACCGCGAAAATAAAACCCGAGCCCAAGGAATACTCACAATTAATACAACTAAAGACATAAATAACAAGATTAAGGAAAAGACTAAATTACCCTTGAAGCGTGCTTTGCTCGACCACCGGAGCTCTTAGTTTAGAAAAGCAAGTCTCACAAAGGGCGATGACCTCCGACGGTATCCACCCACAATGCGACTCGACCGGTCTACTACTTGGAGGTTAGCCAACTCCAACCAAAAAGACTACCCGAGTAATTAATGAGCTTATAGGTTTTCTCTCAAGTGGAGATGCCTAATTGATCTCTTACTCAAGTGAGTTTTCCCAATTCCAAAAGGGGGAAATTTATAGGGAAACCCAAGTGAGAAATCCACTCTCCCATCAATGTGGGAGAGTTGGTAAAATCAATTTTCTCCTTTTATTTTTAAATAAAAAACAAAAGAAAATAGCCAACAAATAATTAATCAACAAGTGGCACTCAAAGGAGGGAAGGTTAAGTAAGGACCACAAGGGGAAGGGACCATGCCTTCCTCCCTATGTTTCCCCTTTCCGGCTGCCCTCACAACACGCCATGTGGCACCCTAGCCTTGGGCACCAAGGCGCGCCCAGCTGGCGGCTTTGTGCCAGGCTAGGCTGCTGGCCCATGGGTGCTACGATGCTGCTGCTGCTCTTGGTCCAGCAAGCCACGCACGCTTGCAGGCTGCTGGCCAAGGTGTGCGAGTCTGGTTGGCTGGCATGCTAGCACGCTGCTAGCATGGCGCGCACCAAGCACGCACATGCGCGTAGAACGCCACGCATCAATGCGGGCTGCTGCTTGCGTGCGTGCGGCTGGTGCTGCTAGCTAGGCTAGCTGTGCGCCAGCAGCTAGCTAGCCATGTATACCTAGCACTATTGCCTTGGTGCGGTGCGCATGCTAGCACCATTGGCCCCTAGCACTTGGTTTGCCCGGGGCATTCCGATGCATTCCGATGCTAGGGGTATTTTGGTAATCTTGTTAATTAATTATCGATTTTACCGTCTCATATTTTATTAATTCGACTCGACTTGCGATGCTCGGTCTTGACGCTCCTAGCTTGATTTCCGACGTCTAAATATTTATTACTCGAGCGACTCATTAATTCCTTCCAAATTAATTCGTCGTGTCGGATCGTTTGTTGCTTGGGTGTGATCCAAAGGGTTCAGTTAAGATTAAGCTGTAATATTAATTATACATTAATATTACTGATCGGAAGCGGCCTCCACCTAGGCATTGCGATCACTTGACCTTATTGAATAATTGGCTTTCTAATAACTCCGAACCCTCTATCGCAATAATACACTTGTTCGGAGGACAACATTCCTTTCAATCTCCCACTTGTCCTTCCGGAGAAGTGTGCTTTTAGTGTATAGCCTTTTTCCTATGTCACTTAATGTCTCTTCATGAACTATAAGGTAAGATTATTCGTCATCCTTATTACGTCCAGAAGTGTTTCTCAAAATCCGAGTTTGACTGTTAATAAACTGATGATTTCTAAAATTCATCTGAGCACGGCCATGCATTTTCACAGTCTCGCTCTTCGAGAGGCCTTGTAAACAACAAAGACATGTTCCCTATTGTTAGTAGGGGGACATTCCCAGTCTTGTAATGTCAGCATCTCTTACTAAGAGGACCTAGCCGCC
This sequence comes from Chenopodium album, assembly GCF_948465745.1. Lineage (NCBI taxonomy): Eukaryota > Viridiplantae > Streptophyta > Magnoliopsida > Caryophyllales > Amaranthaceae > Chenopodium > Chenopodium album. The sequence continues at coordinate 50,545,264 of NC_137843.1, forward strand.
TGATTGTTGTCGTTATAATCCCCATGTACGGCAGACGTTTGACCAACATCAAAAGGAACTAGTACTCAAACAAGAGAACTCACAATACTCATGGTCGAGGAATGAGGTTCCAATAGCTATAATGAGAAATATACTTATGACGATTTTAAATCTCTTAAAGTATTCTCATAGGTCAATCCGGTATGGTTCTAAACCAATACTTGTGCAAATGATTTATAACAATCATGTCCTTGTAGCACAAGAAACGGTGCTATAAACCATACTACACACTAATCTCAAGTGGTCATTAATCGTCCATCATTTAAATGACCTCGATTAGGGATAATTTTCGATTAAAATATTCAATGTTCACTTAATAGGTGTTTCTTTATCCAAGACATTGTCTTGATACCCTATTTTGAATGGACTCAATATTTAATTCTATACCACAATTAAATAGCAACGAAGTGATAAAATTGCATGAAAATTTAAATTACTCCAAAACTGAATGGTTCATCATAGTGTTTTACATTAAAATTGTCCAAAAATTAATTAAAACACAAAACAAGGAAATCAAAGGCAGTCTCCAACGTGCCTGATTCCCATTGCCTCAACATGCTTGTTGTGCTTCACTTGAGGCAAAGGTTTAGCTACTGGATCGACTACATTGTCGTCCGTTCCAACTTTACAAATTCTGATGTCACCCTCTAACTTCCATTCTCTTATCATGTGAAATCGCCTCTGGACATGTTTGACCTTCTGATGTTCCCGTGGCTCTCTTCCCTGAGCAATAGCTTCATTGTTGTCACAATAGAGGTCTATTAGACCCTTGATGGAGGGTATAACATCAAGTTCACCAACGAACTTGCAAATCCAAACTGTCTCCTTAGCTGCCTCAGATGCAGCCAAGTATTCGGCTTTAATTGTAGAATCTACAGTTGTTCTTTTCTTAGCACTCTTCCAACTAAACGCTCCTTCATTTAGACATAATATGTACCCAGACTTTGACTTGAAGTTGTCTCTGTCTGTCTGGAAGCTTGCGTCGGTGTAACCTTCAACAACCAATTCATCTCTGCCACCATAGACCAAAAATTTATCCTTGTTCCTTTTCAGGTACTTGAGGATATTTTTGGCCGCAGAACAATGCGCCTCTCCTTGGTCTGATTGGTATCGGCTCGTAGCACTCAAGGCATACGATACATCTGGTCTAGTACATATCATGGTATACATGATCGATCCAATTAGGGAAGTATATGGGATCTCATTCATCCTTTCTCGCTCATCAGGTGTCTTTGGACACTGCTTGTTGCTCAAGGTTATGCCATGTCACATGGGTAAGCGATGTCACTCTCATTGACCTTCTTGTAAACACAAGACTCATATGGATTCTTGATAAAACCAAACTTACTGATGGCTTCATCGAATCGAAGATTCCAACTTCTGCTTGCTTGCTTTAGTCCATAAATAAACTTCTTAAGCTTGCATACCTTCCCAGCATTATTTTGGTCGACAAATCTTTCTGGCTGTGTCATATACATTGTTTCTTCCAAATTCCATAAAGGAAGGCGATTTTGACGTTTATCTGCCATATTTTGTAATCGTAATATGCAACAATCGCTAGGATAATCCGAACGGACTTAAGCATTGCAACTGGAAAAAAGGTTTCATCATACTCAACACCGTGAATTTGCCTGTAACCTTTCACTACCAGTTTAGCTTTGTAAACAAATACATTTCCATCTTTGTCGGTTTTCAACTTGAGAATCCACTTACATCCGATAGGTGTGTAACCCTCGGGTAAGTCAACCAAGTCCCAGACTTGATTTTCAAACATGGAGTCCATTTCGGATTTCATGGCCTCTTGCCATTTTGCAGAGTCAGGGCTCGTCATAGCTTGTTTGTAAGTCGCCGGCTCATCTCCATCCACCACTAGGATGTCCTGATCCTCGGTTAATACAACACCAAGATACCTATCAGGTTGAGACCTCGACCTCTGTGACCTATGTAGGGTAATGGATTGAGCATTTTCATTGTCGGTTGACTTTGCACATTTTGACTCTAACCAATATAAACAGTTGCTTCTGGAGCACTTTGATTGTCAATTTGTCCTTGTTGCTCGTCCTCTCAAACTTCGTTGAGTTCGATTTTCCTCCCATTTGTCATTTTTGAAAGGTGCTCCTTCTCCAAAAAGACATCATCGTGAGCAACAAGCACTTTGTTCTCGGATTTGTTGTAGAAGTAATACCCCTTGGTTTCTTTTGGATACCCTACAAAGAAACACTTGTCAGATTTTGGGTGAAGTTTATCAGAAATTAATTTCTTGACATATGCTTCGCAACCCCAAATCTTGAGAAAAGACAACTTAGGAGGTTTCTTCGTCCATAATTCATATGGAGTCTTTTCCACAGCTTTTGACGGAGCGCGGTTCAGTGTTAGTGCCACAGTTAAAAGTGCATGTCCCCAGAAATAGATTGGAAGATCACTAAGACCCATCGTCGATCGTACCATGTCTATCAAGGTTCAATTCCTTCTCTCGGATACTCCATTCCATTGAAGAGTTCCCGGAGGTGTCAGTTCTGAAAGTATGCCATGTTCTTTCAGATGGTCATCAAATTTATGGCTCAAATATTCACAACCTCTATCCGATTGAATGGCTTTGATTTTCTTGCCTAGTTGATTTTCAACTTCACTCTGAAATTCTTTGAATTTATCAAACGATTTAGATTTGTGTGACATGGAGGTAGACATATCCATATCTACTACAGTCGTCTATGAAGGTGATGAAGTATCGATAACCATTTCTTGCGGATGTACTCATTGGTCCGCATACATTGGTATGTATTAGGCCCAATAGGTCACCGACCCTTTCTCCCAACTTAGAGAATGGTTGCTTTATCATCTTGCCTAACAAACATCCTTCGCAATTCTCAAAAGATTCTAAATCGAATGAGTCAAGAATGCCTTCTTGTAGAAGTTTCTTGATGCTTTTGATGTTAATGTGGCCAAGACAACAGTGCCACAAGTAAGTCTGACAAGACTCTATAGTCTTAGCTTTCTTAGCGGGATTATTGATGTTATAAACTTCTTTGTCTAAAGATAGCACATAAAGACCATTTTCAGAATGTGCCGTACCATATAAAACATTATCGAGATAAAATGAACATGAATTGTCTTTTACTCGAAATTCAAAATCGTTGGCATCCAACGCCGAAATTGAAATGATGTTTTTGGTAACGCTAGGAACATAATAAACGTTTTTAAGTTCCAAAACTAGCACGGTGGGCAAATACAAACTGAGAGTTCCTACAGATATAGCCCCAATTCTGGCTCCATTGCCGACTGGAGTTCAACCTTTCCCTTCGCTAGCCTTCTCGTGTTCCTTAGTCCATGAGAATTGGAAGAAAGGTGTGAGCCACATCCGGTATCTAATACCCATGATGTTGAGCTAGTGAAGTTTAAGTCTATAACGAAAATACCTGATCCAAAAGCAACTGTTCCTTTCTTCTTATCTTCCTTGAACTTGAGGCAATCTCTCTTCCAATGTCCCTTCTTCTTGCAATGGAAGCATTTGGAATCAGATTTAGAAGATGCTACCTTCTTCTCCTTGTTGTCCTTAGTAGCTTTCGGCTTAGGCGGAAAGTTCTTCTTGCCTTTCCCCTTAAAGCCTTTCTTCTTCTTGCCTGTGCACTTGAACGACTTGCCCTTTTTGATCATGAGCATATCATGCTTCCCCTCATCCTTGAGCGTTTGCTCGACTTGCTTCAACATACCATGAAGCTCAGTGAGGGGTTTCTCCATGCTGTGCATATTATAGTTCATCTTGAACTGATCATAGCCTTTGTGAAGTGAATGGAGAATAATTTCAATAGCCATCTTGGTTGAATACCCCGCATCAAGCCTTTCCATGTTCTCAAACAATCCAATCATTTTGAGCACATGTGGGCTGATTGACTCTCCTTTATTGAGCTTACTCTCAAGGATCTGTCTGTGGGTTTTAAACCTTTCAGTTCGGGCCTGCTCTTGGAACATGTTCTGCAGCTCAAAAAATGATCTCAAAAGCTGTCTCCTTCTCAAAGAAAGTCTTTTGAAGGTCAGGAGACATTGTGGCTAACATGATGCACTTGACATCCCGATTGGCAGTTTGCCATCGATTCAGGGCAGCCTGAGTCACCTCCTCATTAGGAGTCTCGGGCATTTCCTTATCAAGGACGTACTCATTCTGTTCTTACATAAGAACAATGCGCAAATTTCTTTGCCAATCAAAAAAATTTGGCCCACTCAATTTCTCCTTGTCAAGAATTGAGCGTAATGAAAATTGGTTGTTTGAGTTGTTTGAAGACATGATTCTACAATTGAAAGAATTTTAAATGAAAACCATTCATAATTCTAAATAATATTGAATTTAATTCATGTAAATTTCAAACATATTTAAACGTCTTATTCACACATTTAAAAAAATTGTCCATTTTCGTGAAAATAAGGCGATTCCAAGATCCAAGGAATCAACAAGTAATTAGGCATGCTTTGGCTTGTACTAATACTTGTTACCCCAAGGTAAGCATCTCTTTACTAATGGCTCCAAGCCATTCTTGGTTAGATAATCGTTGCATCTAATGCTTGTAGACACTCAAATGTGTCTCCCCAAAACCAAATCCAGTGATGAATACCTTTTGCGTCGAATGATAATCGAACGAGGTGAAAGTGTGAAAGGTCAAGTGTTGCGGTTGGTTTTTATTTTAAAATTCTTTCTGTTTTCGAAAAACAACTCTATTTTATGAAAACAGCCAATTCAGTTTAGTGTGCTCCACGACAAGGGTCCAATAATAGTGTATTTGGATGGGGCTTGCAAAGAGCTTTCCAACGATATATTATAAACCCAATTCCGATGAATAATGAGGAAGTTATGGCCAAAATACTAAATTGGGCCTGGTTTGATCTTTACATGCGGTCCAATGATCTAGGGGAGGGCCCAATGTTAATTATTATTCCTAAAGTTATTAGAATTAATTATAGTCTTTTAGAATTCTCTATAAGGTTCTCTTTAATCCTAATAGAATTAGAATTAATAATTAGATTTTGATAAAGTTTTATTTGGAATAAAATATTATTTTATGAAAAATGCGATTTCAGTTTTCATACGGACTTTACAAATCAATTTTGATTCATATGTGGACCCCGTGTTTGAAAGCGCGTAGAAATCCAGGTTGTCGCCAGACGACAGGCCTGTCGCCACGCGACAAGCCTTATCGCCACGCGACAGACCCTGCCGCCAGGCGACAAGGTCGGTTTTGCAGCGACAGAGTGGAGTTTTATTCCTTATAATATTCTACCTATTTTCGGACTGTTTTCTTATAAATAGGGTCCTGAACCTCCGTTTTTATTCATCAACAATCATCAATTCTCAATCATCATATACAATCATCTCTCTCTAAATTCTCTTTAGCTTTTCACAAACAAAATTCCGCATTCACAAGATCTAGAGACACCTAGCCGAGTTCGAAGTTGCCTTCGCCCTAGACGTGAAAGGTTATAATATCTGAGGGTTTGGTCCCTAATCTCTATTTCAATTATTTGATTTGATTGTTTGATTTTATTATTTTCCTTGAAGTTACTGACCTGTGTATTTTGTTATTAGAAAGAGGCACGAGGCATCAAAGTATGTAATCTTATTGCTCTATTCTTGCAGAAAGCATGTTTAAATTTGTTAAATTCCTAGTATCATGTTAGGATGTCTTAATTGCTTTCTAGTATCATGTTTAGGGTGCCTTTTACTCTTTTCTAATAGCATGTTAGTATCATGTTAGGGCTAAAGCTTTAATCTTTATTGCTTAGTGACATGCTAGGGTTTGTTATTAATCTTGTTAGCATCATGCCTAGGATTTTTCTATTATATTTAAGCTTTATTATTAACATGATTATAATTGTTATGAATATTGTGATTATCATGTTGCTTGATGCTTATTTATTGTTATTGCTTGATCACGCCTTTTATGCATGTTTAAAGGGAATTTGTACTTGTAATAACGCTTAATAAGATAATTAATAATCTTGTTCAGAGTTAATATGATTATAATTCAAGTGATCGCCAATAATAGTTTTGCTTGTGCATTAAATTCAACCAACATAGATAAACAGGTTTAGGGTTAACCTATTGATTGCATGCTAGTCAGAAAGCGCACATGAATACGAGAAGAATAAATCTCTTTTAGGTTGGATTTGTACCCTCATCCCCGAACCCTATTTGGTTCAAGACCTTTTAAAGTTGACGATCTCCTGTGTTGTTAAGGGGTGTAATCTTCATCTTGTGAATGGTTTACAAGTTCCTAAAACTTGTTGGTGAATCTTTTGCTCTCTTTTCTTTCCCTTTGGACGCCACCATGCTTAAGTGTATGATCATAGTGGGGTTCAAGTTTGGGTTAATGGCTTGAAATATTCCCTACAGTTTTTGGCGACTTGACTGGGGAGGATTTCTATTTTAATTCCTGAAATTTATTTCGGCAATGATTTAGAATGAGTGGATGAGACTCAAAAAGTTCTCAGTATTTCATGTGCGTAATTTTGATTAGCATTATTGTCATATGCATAAAAAAGGTCCTCATTGGATAGACCATCCGAAATGAGTAAAAAAGTTAGGATTTTTACACGTAGGAAAATTGGGAAATATCTTTCACAACTAGAATTGAAATAACGCTGCGAAATCTGGAAAATTCTAACAACGTAGATACTTGCTGAGGCATGTAGGAACTAACGTCTAGAAAATAGGGCTTGTCGCCTGTAAAGTGTTTCTGTCGCCTGGCGACAATTCTGTCTCTTGGCGACAGGGGTACTTTTGCGGCGATAGTCCCTGTAGTCTGGCGCCAAGTTCTTCCAATACCGAGCCAGAACTCTGCCTTCTTGTTTTGACCATTTCTAGCACTGTTGGCTCGATTCTACTTATTGATTGAGTTTTTCTCACTTTTCAGAAACCCATATGTGTTCTACATATGGACATAACCCTCTGGGGTTTCACGCTCCATCTACCCAATCGAACGCTCCTGGCAACGATGGGTACATCCGAGTTTGTGAATCCACCAAACCGTGGAAGCGAGTTTAACTCGCGGGGTCCCATCCACTCGCGCCAACCCTTCCAAAGGTAAGGCTTCCGCGCGGTGCATCTGGACTCATCACCATGGACCCTCTTTGACTAACCCATATCCTGAACTTTAGAGAAGTAGACCCATGGTTAGGTTGCAAACTCATTGCATCATATCGTGACTATTTGAACTACTTGTGCATTCTTTGCTTGTGCATACCTTATATGTGCTAACCGTTTGTTTGACTTGTGTTTAAGTCTAAATAAACCAATTAATGACTAAAAGGACTTTGTATAATTAATGAATTAATTAATTAATTTGACTAATTAAAGACTAATAAAGTAATTAATCTGACTTAATACGACTTTAGGCATGTCCCCTTAAAGTAAGCTTACTGGAAACAGTCCCAGATTAATGTTCCAGCAATGGCGCAGGAGTTTGGGCTGTGGCGCTACAGTTTACTGACTATCGCTTGGCGACAGATTTGTCGTCTGGCGACAAGGTTTAAACTGTGGCGACAGTTCTGTTGTTCCGGCGACAGTCCAGATTCTTACTTGAGTCATCACGACGAGTCTAATTAACCAGTCTGCTAATCAGTTTAATCAATTTGTTAAGTCCTTAATTGAGTCTAGGCACCTAGTCCCATGGTCATACACAAGGGTCAAAGCATGTCACTTGCACTCACTTATAAAACACACACTTAACATAAATGTCACACCTTGACCATGTCTAGAGAGTCTTGAATGCGTGTTCTCCGTCATTTTTTTAATGGGGGTAAGTCGGATATTAATCCTCCAACTAAACCACTTGTTTGAACCCATTCCCAAAAATTTAGACCCTATCTATTTTTTTTAAACCATAAAATCAAAGTCAATTTGAGTCAAGTCATTAAAACAAATATGGTTTAATCTACTGCGCGTGGTTAAGAAAGGAAGGGCGTTTAATCAAGGATAACACTTTCGTTCAAGTCTCACTTTTTGATAAGCCAATCAGTCGAAGAAGGAAAGCTAAGAAGACAATGACAAGTCAGGAAGAAGTCAACGAACTCAGGGGACAGGTAGCTAACATGGCTGAAATGTTGAAGAGTCTGACTGTTCAAATCAATGATCCTGCAAGACAACAACAGATGGAGCTCATCCAGCAAAGTTTGAGCAGAATATCCAATGACTATAGATTGCAAGGCATTAGCTCACAAGGGGTCTCGATGGACAAGGATCTTCTTCCGCAGAAGTTCAATGCCAACGACATCTCGAAATTCAAAGCAATGGATAACCCTTATTTTCATTTAAGAGCTTTTGAAACTGTAATGAATATTAAGGGAATAGACAAAAAATCTTTTCATTCTGTATTTTCTCTATCTTTAGAAACTGTTTGTCAGCAATGGTACTTTTCTCTTGATAAAGAGAAAACCTCTAGTTGGGAGTCAATTGTAAACGCTTTCATTGATAGATATAAATGCAATATTCAAGTTGAAACTGACCATAGGGAACTTGAAATACTCAAGCAGAAAGAGAATGAAGGCTTTACTTCTTTCTTTAATAAAGAATCTGTGAGGATGTTTATCAAGAACCTCCAAGAAAAATATTCTAAGCATCTCAAATACCAAAATAACTTGCACACTTTCAAGGCCGTCTATGACATTGGTATCAATATTGAAGACGACCTAGCTAAACAGAAAGCTGCTAACATCAGTAACTCTAATGATGGCTGGAAAGGCAAGAAGAACGACAATCCTTCTTCTTCCAAAACCACCCACTCAAATAATGTTAGCACCTTTAACTTGAGTGAAGTCCTCGCCATGAATAATCAAGGACAAAAGAAACCACTTAGGAGGAACTTTACTCCTATTGGTATGAGTTATGACACCGCATTCGATCGCTTACATGCAAAAGGTTTTATAACTCCCATTGGACCATTTGGGGACCCACCTGTCGAGAAGAGAACGGCTAGCTGGAACCCCAATGCACATTGCAAATATCATCAGGGTAGGGGCCATCTCACAGAAAATTGTTGGAAGCTAAAGGAAGCGATCCAAGATTTAATTGATAACAACAAACTTCCATTGCCCCCTGCAAGCAAGAAGCCAAGTATCAATAATGCACCACTATCGGATTCCTTGGCTATTTCCGATGAGGAAAATCAGGTTGACCCCTCAAACCTCATCAAACCTGTCGAAGCTATTGAAGAAGAGGAGGAAATCTTCGAAGATGCCGAATATCATTTTCCTTGTGGACAAGAACCTGCGACAAAACAAGAAGTGTGTATCCTTATTCAGGTTGTGTTGGAAGCAAGAGAATTATTACGCGAGGCCATGAAGGTGTTAAAGGAACGAAACGAACTACTCAAAAGTAGACCTTCACCTAAAGAGAAGAAATCATTCTCCCTCCAAGTAATTGACACACCCAAAAGGAGCAATAGGCCATACACTCCAATTGGAACTTCTTATGCAAACATGTTCAAAATGCTCTCCGAGAATGGTAAAATTCAACCTCTCGAACCGAGACCGTTTGAATCACTAAAAAGGACAGATAGGTACTACTGTCCATATCATCAATCGAGAGGACATACTATAGAAAATTATTTCAAGTTCAAAGACTTGGTCCAAAGATTGATTGATAACAAGAAGCTAGTTCAAATCCCACAAGAACGAGATGCTACCATTAATGGGGTTTGGGATAGTGATGACGAGGATGTCTACCTTAAGGACGTCGAAGAAACTCCACTCTCGACAATATATCCAGTAGGTGACATTTGGAATGAAGAAGATTCACCTATAGATGTCCTCACCAGATCCGGGAGAATGCAACCTCCCATTACTACACAACCTATTCCCACTACTCAGCAAGTTCCCATACCAATCATAGAAGACAACGATGTTGTCAAACAATTAAAAAAGACTAAGGTCGAAATGAACGTATGGAAACTTCTAGCTACATCCCGAGAACATAGAATCGCAGTCATGGATGCCTTAGCTAAAGTAGGGATAGAATCGGACACTACTCCTGAGGGGTTGGCTAATTTCCTCACGAGTGATCTCCCAAGTCCTACTAATTTGATCACTTTTTCCGACAAAGATCTACCACCGGAAGGTGAAAAACACAACAAAGCTCTCAACCTCACAGTAATTTGTAAGAGAATGAACGTCCCTATGACTCTTGTAGATAATGGATCGGCAATTAACGTTTGCCCACTTAGAACTGCGAGGATGTTAGGGATAAAAGATGAAGATTTATCTCCATCAACACAAGGGATAAGAGCTTACGATAACTCACGTCGCCAAGCATTAGGCACAATTACCATGAACATAACGACGGGAGTAATTGAACATGCCACCACATTCCAAGTAGTGGATATTAAAGCCTCGTTCAACTTACTGTTGGGATGCCCTTAACTTCATGACCTCAAGGACATCCCTTCATCTCTTCACTAACAAGTGAAAGCCATAGTTAGAGGAGTACCAATTATAATCGATGCTTCACTCATGAGGATCAAAACAGTATAAAATCCACCAATCAATGTGGAGCACGATGAGAATGACGAAGATCTGTGGGGCTTTAATGAAGAGGTCTCCTTGATCGAGGAAAATGAAAGGACCCCTGTTCGCTATAACCTCCACTCCAACATGATAACCAATACTATCTTGAGAAAACAAGGACACCCCCTGGAATGACTCTAGGAAAGAAGAAAGGGATAGCAAAACAGATGGGACTACTTGGCCTCCCTAAATTAGATACTTTCGAACTTGGTTTTGAACCGACTCTCGAAGATCTAAAGCGAGCCCAGGAAAAATCAAAAGCACGTAGAAATGCTCGCGCACAAAAGAAAGCAATCCCAATGGATCAATACCCTCTTACCTTAAATGGACAATTCATGAGAGAGGGAGAAGATTATCCATGTTACGAATTTCCAGAACCCTTCGTTGTAAACGGCATAAGACAACCTGGGTTCGAAATATTTCTGGATTGTTGCTTTCTAGATGAGATTCCAACTCCTATACATAAAGAAAAAGCACCCCCATGCTTTGACTTTAATGTCATGGGACTTCTCTTTGGGCAAGAAAAGAATGAGCCAAGATATATAGAGGATAACTCTTCACTCGTTCAAACAGTCCTATAAAGCGAGAACTTTGATCCCTCCAAGCTCATCACTCCAGCAGAGGATTTAGTGCGAGGATGGCGTAAGACAATGAAAGTGACTACTGTAAACGGAAAGAAGATCTCAATAACTACAGGACAAGGGCCAATGTTCGAAGAATCGTCTGAGTCAGAATCTGAGTCAGAGTCTGAGTTAGAGTCTTCCCCTATCGAGTCCTCTAAGTCTCTAGTTGTAGCACCTCCCTCTAATTCTTCTACTTCATCATCTACTCCTAGGATAGTTAGTAATCAAGTCCCAACGGATATTTCTTTATTCGATGTAATGATTTTTGAGTTTAATAATATATCTTCTTCCCCTTATTCCTCGTGTTTCTCTTTAGCTCAATATGACGAGTATTGCTAACCTAACGATGAAAATGACAAAGAAATCATTAAAGCAATGGAAACACTTGAAAATAAGACACCAATAATTGAAGACACTGAAACGGTTGATATCTCAAAAGATCCAACCATCAAAAGAGAAGTTAAAATCGGACTCACGCTAAACAAAGATGAAAGAACCGATTTAATTAATCTACTTAAAGAATTCATCGATGTATTCGCATGGTCATATGAAGATATGCCAGGCATTAATAGAGAAATAGCTCAACACACTATACCACTAATCCCAAGAATGAAACCTATAAAATAAAAGTTGCGTCGAATGAAACCCGATGTAGCTCTTAAAATAAAAGAAGTACAAAAGCAAATAACTGCAAGTTTTATCAGGGTATCCAAATACCCCGAATGGGTTGCAAATGTAGTCCCAGTTCTAAAAAAGGATGGTAGGGTTTGAATGTGTGTCGACTATCGAGATCTAAATAAGGCAAGTCCAAAGGACGACTTCCCTTTACCGCACATCGATATTTTGGTAGACAATACAGCAAATCACGCACTTCTCTCATTTATGGATGGATACGCAGGGTACAACTAGATTCTCATGGCCGAGGAAGACATGGAGAAAACAACATTCATAACACCTTGGGGAACTTACTGTTACACGGTAATGCCATTTAGGTTGAAAAACGCGGGTGCCATTTACCAACGAGCAGCAACTGCCCTAGTCCATGACATGATGCACAAAGAAGTCGAAGTATATATGGACGACATGATTGTGAAATCTAAAGACCGTCCAGGACATCAAGTGGCCTTGAGAAAATTCTTCGAGAGGCTAAGAAAATACAACATGAGGTTGAACCCATCCAAGTGTGCTTTTGGAGTAACCTCAGGAAAACTCTTGGGATATGTTATAAGCTCTAGAGGAATAGAGATAGACCCAACCAAGATCAAAGCAATCATGTCAATGCCACCGCCCAAAACCGAGAAGCAAATTCGAGGATTTATTGGCCGGTTGCAATATATAAGTAGGTTCATATCTAAGCTAACAACAATATGTCAACCAATATTCAAGAAGCTTAAGAAAAATGTGCCAGTAATATGGGACAACGAGTGTCAAAAAGCCTTTGAAAAGATCAAAGCCTATCTCGCCAATCCTCCCGTATTAGCCCCAGCGCTTCCAGGAATTCCTCTAAGGCTGTACTTAACAGTCACCAAAGAAACAATGGGAGCTATGCTCGCACAAGAGGTAAAAGGGAAAGAAAATGCCATCTACTACCTAAGCAAAAAGATGCTCGAATATGAAGCGCGCTATACACCACTTGAGAAATTGTGCCTCGCATTGGTGTGGGCCACAACCAAATTAAGACATTACATGCTTGTTCACACAGTCTTTGTAGTGTCATGAATGGATCCTCTCAAATACTTATTCGAGAAATCCACGCTTAACGAACGCATCTCAAGGTGGATAGTCAACCTAGCCCAGTTTGACGTGAGATTCATGCCTCAAAAGGCTATTAAAGGATCTGTAGTCTTGGACTTCTTAGCAGACTTTCCAATAGAAGATTCGACACCAACACACGACAATGAATTTCCAAATGAAGACTTAATGGTCACGGAAGATGATACTTGGACTTTATACTTCGATGGAGCCTCGAACCAAAAGGGATGTGGTGTAGGAGTCCTATTAGTATCACCTAAAGAGGAGCATATTCCAATTTCAATAAAGTTAGATTTCGACGTTACCAACAACGCTGCAGAGTATGAAGCATGCGTGGTAGGCCTCGAAACAGCTTTAGCATTGGGTGTAAAGAAACTTCGGATATTCAGAGATTCTTCCTTGATCATTAACCAAATCTCCAAAAGATGGAAAGTAAGGAGCGAAAGCTTAGCCCCTTACCAAACCTATCTGGAAACTCTCACCGATCAACTGGAAAAGGTGGAATACACATATCTACCTAGGGAAGAAAACCAATTTGCCGATGCCTTGGCAAGACTAGCCTTAATGGTTAGGATTCCTAAGGAAATTGAGCAAATGCCTCTAACTATAGAGAAAAGACACAAACCAGCATACATTCAAGCTATAGAGGATGATGAAACAAACCAAGAAGAAGAAGAAGAACCATGGTATATTGACATACTCAATTATGTCATCAAAGGAGAATACCCTCCTTATGCTGACGAAAGAGCAAAACGAGCTTTAAGACTTTTGGCTTCCCAATACGTACTCATAAATGATGAGTTACACAAAAGGGTACCTAAAGGTCGAGCCCTATTATGTGTAGGCAAGAAGGACGCTCAAAGAACTATGAGAATAGTCCACGAAGGAGTATGTGGAACACATGTTAATGGCAAAATGCTAGTCCAAAAGATAATGCGAGAAGGATATTATTGGACTACCATGAATAGGGACTATCATCAATATGTAAAAATATGCCCTAAGTGCCAAATTTATGCAAACCTGCAACATATCCCTCCATCTCTTCTCTACACCTACACCTCACCATGGCCATTCTCAACATGGGGAATCGATATAATCGGAAAAATCACACCTCCTGGAACAGGAGGTCACGAGTACATCTTGGTAGCAATCAATTACTTCACAAAGTGGGTAGAAGCACAATCATATGCTAAACTCACTGCAAAACATGTAGCACTCTTTATCGAAAGGAACATAATTTGTCGATACGGAGTCCCACATGAGATGATAATTGACAATGGAACTCACTTTCAAGCCGAATGTGAAGAATTGTTACAAAAGTATGGTATTCAACATCACCATTCTTCCCCTTACAGACCTTAAGCAAATGGAGCAGTTGAAGCGGCTAATAAAAATTTAAAAACTATCATCGAGAAAATGACAGAAAATTACAAGGATTGGCCTGACAAACTCCATTTTGCACTTTAGGGTTATCGCACGTAAATTCGAACGTCAACAGGAAACACGCCATTCGCCCTAGTCTATGGAATTGATGCCGTACACCCTGTAGAACTAGAAATACCTTCTTTACGCATTGTGTTAGAAAGTAAACTCGATAAAGTTGAATGGACTAGAGCACGGTATGAAGAACTAATTCTACTTGATGAAAAACGACTAGAAGCTCTACATCATACTTAATGCTACCAAACTCGTATGGCTAGACACTACAACAAAAAGGTCAAGACAAGAAACATCAAGGTTGGAGACTTAGTACTAAAAGCACTAAGGAAAACTGTTCTGGATCCAAGAGGCAAATTCAGGCCCAATTGGTCTGGACCATTCATTGTCAAAACAATCTTGTCAGGAGGTGCAGCTCAATTAACTAACATGGATGGCAATAAATTCTCAAACATGACCAATCTTGACCAACATAAGAAGTACTACCCATAATTACTTGAGTAGGACACTCAAGAGAGCTACGTTTGGCCTGATTCCTTAAGAAAGGATACGTAGGCAACCGTTTAAAAGGGTGCGGCCACTTTAATTATCAAGCATTTCGCGTCCCATCATCGACAAAAGCATAGATTAAAAAAAAAAAAGAAAAAAAAAAATTGTCGCCAGACGACAAGCATGTCGCTAGGAGACAAAGTAAAAAGCCTGGCGACAGATTCGTATGAGCGACGCTAATTTTCTGCGGACATCTGGACAACCTTGGTGCATTCTGGAATTTTTTCGACTTCCGTACTTGAAGAAATTTTTCGGAAATAAATATATTAGGTAGTTTTCATTGCTTTAAATGAACAAATGTAAAGTTAAAAAGTTGAAATTGAATTAATAAGTAAAAGAATTACATCATTGATGGAATTTAAATAAAGCTTAAAAAAAATTAAAATTAACTTAAAATGTCTAATAAATCGAAGGAAAAGCAATACTCTAATCTTTCTTTTCTTTCTTCATCCTTTTCCAATTTTTGTCAGAGGCTTCTTCTTCATCCATCACATTTGCTAAGAGACATCCATTAGAGGCTCTACATTCGATTTTAGTATGGATAATCTCTCCCACAGCTAAAACTCCATGCTTCTTCTCTACCCAAACCTTCTTTTCTGTAGAGTCCACTTTTCTTTTCCTTTTGTCTTTTTTAGCATTCTTCTTTTTAGGCGTCACAAGAGTCTTAAACTCAACCCTTTCACCTAGGAGTTCCTTCGCAGGCATTTTCTTGTCACCAAGGCGAGTCTTCACATTAGTCTTCTCTATTTTGGTTCGGTCCTTTTGAGATCTACCGGTCAACCATTGCATCACATCATTGGACAAAGAAGGTGGAGCCTTTTGGGTAATCACTATCCATAAAGGCCTAGCACACCAGTACCCGTCAAATCGTTCAACTTCTTGTGAAATCGGGAATTCATAAGGGCGGCGAAGATCTCTCGTAGGAATGGTTTGCGTAATCCCATATTGCCTCTTTACTCTACAGGGATAATAAAAGGTCAATTTTGACAAACTAGGAAGACGGCAAAAGGGTTGGATATTACAACCATTCATCTTTTCAAGCTTCCACCAGGGAACGACCCATTTAATGGAGAAGTCACAACAGGCAAACACTTTGCCCCACTCACGACGACCCATCTTCAAGGAGAAACGCTTCTTTCATCGAACAAAGAAATTGGGGGTATATTTGTCAATATTATCAAGAGGACTAATCAATTCTAGTCTCTCCATGAGCCACATCTGTAAAAATCAATGCACGTAATCAATATTGCTATACAAAAATATATTTTTAATTTCTGTAATTAAGAATATTATTTTTCTACCTGTAATAAAATTGGAGAGCCTCGAATAGGTGCTTCTGGATTCCTTTTCAATTCATCAAGACTAAGCATAGTCTCTCCAACGATTAATGGCATTGGATTTCTCCCAGATTCGATTTGTTCTAGCATAAATATTATAATTGCTTGACCATCATTATTTTTACCACTAGTAAGAAAATATTGGCTAAGCATGCAAAAGAGGAAAGCTCTTCTCCTATAGACATGAAAAGGTTCAGAGCGAGGTCTATCAAAATAAAAACGTGAAAATTCTTTTAAATCAACATTATTACCATGCACTATGTTTTTTAGATCTTTACCCCTAAGGTCAAAGAAACGCTCATAATCTTTGTAATAATACTCACTCACCGTAGGCATTACCACAAGATTTAATGGAAGAAAGCCTAGAATGGCACCAAACTCTTCTGGTAAAGGGCAAATTTCATCATAGCCTAATCTAAAAAAATGAGTGTTAGGATCCCAATATTCTAAGGCGGTATGAATGAAGTCTACATCAAGATCTACCCCCTTTATGCCATAAATACCCCCCCATATGGAAAAAGTCAAGTTCTTTTCTCTCCTTCGCAGTTATAGAACGACACCACTCACGAGTGAAATCACAAAAACTCTTCTTAATTAAATCCATGATTAATTTTTTGAATTATACGGAAATCGGCAGATTTGGGGGCTATTTATAAACAATTTTTCAGCAGATTTTTGAAATCTGAAGGGATGTGGAAAACCAAGTCTGTCGCCAAATGATAAGTTTGTCGCCTGACGACAACGTCTGTCGCTTGGCGACAAAACTTGTCGTGTGGCGACAACGCGTCTGAGCCAGCGACACTTACGCGCTGTACAAACCCGGCGTTTTCCTAACTTGGATTCGACTTTGATTTTGCACATTACACCCCATTATTTAATACCCCACATACAAATCCACTCCATATTGTTTTTTTTCGATTAAATTGAGCTTAGGCATATTTTTAGTCGAAATCATTTTATTTTTCATTTTTTCTTTTGGTGGAGAAAGTCGGATACCCTCCATCGATAATAAAAATGACGGAAATTTTTGCGCAAAAATTAAGTCACAATTGCACACACTCACATGCACATAAAATGAAAAATAAAATGCAAAGATAAAATATGCTTAATATGAAAGGTTTGTATATACAATATGTCTAATATATAAGTCATATAATACAAAAGACAAAGTCCTATGAAGTCAAATAAATAAATGAGCACAGGTACAAACTATGGCGCCGGAGGCCGTAAATGATGAGGTATGCCCATCATATCAAAGAACGCTGTAGTCCGGGGAGTATGCCCCTCACCATCTCCTGATCCGTCAATCGGCGGAAACCTCAGCTCAGGGCCAGTCCACCCAGGCTCACCAATCGACAACGGCTGAGGTTGCAAGGGTTGCTGCGACGATTAGCCGACCTCGTACGTCCCACCACCCATCAAAGGAGCCGATGTCGCACCTCCTTGGCCCGTCGTTCCAGTAAAGACATCCTCAGGTGAAGAAGTCAAGCCCTCGGTCGGAGCAGCCTCAGACCGGCCACCTCGGCCGCTATCAGAAGTGCGGTGACGCCTTGAGCCAGATCTACTCGGCTCTCTCCTAGCCTCGGGTCTCGACCGAGTGCGGGGTGAAGGAATAGGCTCTCCCTGCAAAGGTAAATCAAGTAAGACACCAAGGAAAGAATATAATGAAAGGTGATAAGAGAGATACCTCCTCAACGCCGTTCCTCCGACAGGTAGCTCGATCCCGTAACCTCACGAGCTGGCTGCGAAAGGCGTCTATACACTTCGCCATAGCTGCCACCACCTCGCGAGAAAAGTGCCAAAGGAATAAAGTCAGTGATAATACAGAACAAGTACAAAAACAAGAAAATATATAAACTCACCCGAGTCTGGTGACGAGGAATGGAGCGCTCCACAAAACGCTGATCCTCGGGGGCTGGAAGAATCATCTCCTCAATCGGTCCGAACATGCCCTGGTAATAGATAGACATCCTCGGAGGGACGAACTCCCTAGGCCCAGCCTGATAAAATAAAACTCAAATGATCAGAATTCGCTTGGGGGCTACCAAAAGAAAAATAAAAAAGTAAAAGCATACCGCTGCCTCTTCAGGCAAAACAGGGGTCGGCGCTAGCAAAGGCAGCAAGTCATCCTCGTAACTCTGCTCCAAATGGACGTGAGACCGCCAGGGAGTGCCAGGAGACGACCGACTCGCAGAGTCACGCATCAACGCCTCATGAAACATGTGTTGAGGCGGGCAAGCGGGGACGACGAAAACATCTGAAGAGTGCTGAATAGCTACTCTCTTGCCAAGATACACTATAGCGTCATACGTCCCCTGAAAGTAACGACGCTCGGTAGTATATCGCATGGCCAGCGCAGGTATGGCTAAATCAGCCCACGGTCGGTATACCACGTCAGGCTCCTACAAAACAGCTATGTAAGATAAACGCGCTCAAAAGAGTAATATCAAAAAAATAAGTGTTCACAAGAACTTACTGAGAGGATCAGATCTCGAATACGTGCAGTCTCGACCTGGCCCGTACGACCTCCCCAACCAGCGCCAATGGGAAGCTCGCGAGGTGAAGGTCTCACCAGCGCAAGCGAGGGGAAGTACTCGTAGAACCAAATCTACATAGATAAGGATAAGTCAGCAGATGCTTGCACAAGTCTAGAGCTAATTTCAAAAGGATAGAAATATACCTCTACGACCCTCCAGAAACTGGAAAGTGCGACCTCTCCAGACAAGGCCATATGACGACAGGAACGTCGCAAGCCTAGAAGAAAGTCAACATAGGCCAAGCTGGCCCAATCATACGTCCCGACCAGGTGAAGGTCGCGAACAGCTCTCAGGTAGTAAAGGAGCACTCGACTACCCTTTTCTGGAGAAAAGGTCTATGACAGCAAAATAAGAACCAAGATGCGTGCCCTGCTGCTTGCGAGTGGTCGCATCATCCTCAAAAGCCGCCACCAAGGTGGAACGACGGATGCACCGGGAACTAAGCTGTCCCGGCTGAGCCTCGGCACGGGCCCGAACAACAATCGGACCCAATAACTCCGAAACCATCGGTGAGTAGACAGTAACATCACTGTCAAATGGCAGTGGAGAAGAATGAAACTCCAAACCTGTGATGAGGCTGAAGTCGGCAAGAGTGACCGTCATCTCACCCTAGGGAAAGTGAAAGGTGTTGGTGGTGTCCCAAAAGAACTCAACCAAAGCTCGAATGACGAGGTTACCCCTATCATAGGAGTACATGGCTTGAGTAGCCCAAAAGAGGGGAGTCAACCCACAGGACTCCCAGAGCTGTCGCAACACCTCGTCTCTGCTGAAATATACTTTATATAGCGTACCGATGACGTTGTTTCCAGAACCATGACTGCGAGTCCTCCCACTGATAAGCCCGCGTCGCACCTGCTCGGAGATATGGTGCTCGGGAAAAAAGAAAAGAGTGTGCTCATCCCACTCTGGAAGAGGTCCAAGTCTAGTAGAGGAGTCCTCACCCTTGCCGACAGGCTCGTCCTCCTGGCGTGTGTCCCTCGATTGAGAAACAGAGCCGCGTTACCTAACCATGCTATATTATGCAAATAATAAAGATTAAGGTTCTATGGTATCTAAGGTTCGCCTAGCCGCATGATACTATGTTCGCAAAAAATGGAGTACGTACTACAAAAACAGAGCACAATTTCTACATGAGCATAATTAGCATTTTCAAACAATTAAACAATTTCTTGCAATACTATGACAAATATTGCGACAAATTGTACAAGAAGAACAAGTAAAAACGCAAAGAACGGATCACATTGTTCTTCACGACCTCAAGAGGTCCAACAATGGTGAATCGCTCATTTCTTCACCAAATTGAGTCAAACAAGTCTCAAAACACTCCCAAGGCAATGTATATACATAATCAAGCAATTTCAAGGCATAAGATTCAGCAAAAGAAGCGAATTAAGCAAGAACATGTTCGAATTTTCGGGAAATTCGTGAACAAAGAACGCATAATTCAGCAAAAACCGAGTTGAGTTTGAATAAAAATTACATGGATCGGGAAAATAGATGAAATAAGCTTTGATTTGCAACAGGTTTGAGCGAATTCGGTTGAGAATTGAGCGAGAATGAGAAGATCGAATTTTTAAGCAAATACGAAAAACAGATTACCAGCAACGGAAAATGAAGAAGAAAGGGATGGTATTTAAAAAACCCGACCCTGTCGCAAAAAGACAAGTTTGTCGCCTGGCGACAAAGCCTGTCGCCTAGCGACAAGCAGAAATAGCGGCGACAAGCAGTTCCGGCTAACGTTGGAGCGGCGTCAGAGTACAGGGCTCCATAATATGGTTATGTGAACCTCGTGTAGCGGTTTGGGTTCCTTGGTACGCCAGTTAGCCCCTCTAAGCAACTTGACATGATTTAATGATCGGTTCGATCACGATTAAATCAAGTGATCGACCTAGTAAAAGATCGTCTCACTTAGCTTAAAGCGCCTAAACATTGTCTCATCTCAAAGGCACCAACATAATGGTTCATAAACAGCAAAGGCACCAACATAATGGTTCACAAACAAGCAGCAGAAGTGCCGACGTACTGGCATAGCGGAAGCAAAGTTCAAGCGAACTTTAAAGGATCAACAGGCATTGGTCTTCGGTGATATTCTTCGGAGTATTAACGCAACAACTGAAGATGGGTACAAGCAGAGTTGTCTTCGATCGTGTTCCCTAGGATGTGGAAGATGGTCACAAAAAACTGAAGATGGCTACAAGCAGAGTTATCTTCGATCGTGTTCCCTAGGATATGGAAGATGGTCACCAACAACTGAAGATGGTTACAGGCAGAGTTATCTTCGATCGTGTTCCCTAGGATGTGGAAGATGGTCACAAGCGGCGGAGAATGACTACAAGCAAAGTCATCTTCGATGAAATAGGAGGCAGCTACAAGCAGAGCGATCTTCAACAAAATGCAGCAAATCGGTTACCTCTAGAGACGTGTGCTCGACGGTGCAAGATACGCGTTTCTTAACTCTCTTATCTGTTTAACTAACGCTGGTTTGCAGGTATCGGCGTTACCAGAATTATTTAGGATCGCAGAACGTTCTGAATCATTCTCCGTCCCTATCGCTACTTTGACTTTCGTTTTCGAAACATGCGTTTCTCCAAACTCAGTCAAAGTGGGGGCTTCTGTAGACACCCAAATGTGTCTCCCCAAAACCAAACCCAGTGATGAATACCTTTTGCATCAAATGATAATCAAACGAGGTGAAAGTGTGAAAGGTCAAATGTTCCGGTTGGTTTTTATTTTAAAATTATTTCTGTTTTCGAAAAACAACTCTATTTTATGAAAACAGCCAATCCAGTTTAGTTTGGTTCACGACAAGGGTCCAATAATAGTGTAGTTGGATGGGGCTTGCAAAGAGCTTTCCAACGATATATTATAAACCCAATTCCGATGAATAATGAAGAAGTTATGGCCAAAATACTAAACTGGTCCCGGTTTGATCTTTACATGCAGCCCAATGATCTAGGGGAGGGCCCAATGTTAATTATTATTCCTAAAGTTATTAGAATTAATTATAGTCTTTTAGAATTCTCTATAAGGTTCTCTTTAATCCTAATAGAATTAGAATTAATAATTAGATTTTGATAAAGTTTTATTTGGAATAAAATATTATTTTATGAAAAATACGATTTCAGTTTTCATACGGACTTTACAAATCAATTTTGATTCATATGTGGACCCCTTGTTTGAAAGCACGTAGAAATCCAGACTATCGCCAGACGACAGGTCTGTCTCCACGCGACAAGCCTTGTCGCCATGCGACAGACCCTGTCGCCAGGAGACAAGGTCGGTTTTGCAGCGACAGAGTGGAGTTTTATTCCTTATCAAATTCTACCTATTTCCGGATTGTTTTCTTATAAATAGGGTCCTGAACCTCCGTTTTTATTCATCAACAATCATCAATTCTCAATCATCATCTACAATCATCTCTCTCTAAACTCTCTCTAGCTTTTCACAAACAAAATTCCGCATTCACAAGATCTAGAGACACCTAGCCGAGTTCGAAGTTGCCTTCGCCCTAGACGTGAAAGGTTATAATTTCTGAGGGTTTGGTCCCTAATCTCTATTTCAATTATTTTATTTGATTGTTTGATTTTATTATTTTCCTTGAAGTTACTGACGCGTGTATTTTGTTATTAGAAAGAGGCACGAGGCATCAAAGTATGTAATCTTATTGCTCTATTCTTGCAGAAAGCATGTTTAAATTTGTTTAATTCCTAGTATCATGTTAGGATGTCTTTATTGCTTTCTAGTATCATGTTTAGGGTGCCTTTTACTCTTTTCTAATAGCATGTTAGTATCATGTTAGGGCTAAAGCTTTGATCTTTGTTGCTTAGTGACATGCTAGGGTTTGTTATTAATCTTGTTAGTATCATGCCTAGGATCTTGCTATTATATTTACGCTTTATTATTAACATGATTATAATTGTTATGATTATTGTGATTATCATGTTGCTTGATGCTTATTTATTGTTATTGCTTGATCACGCCTTTTATGCATGTTTAAAGGGAATTTGTACTTGTAATCACGCTTAATAAGATAATTAATAATCTTGTTTAGAGTTAATATGATTATAATTCAAGTGATCGCCAATAATAGTTTTGCTTGTGCATTAAATTCAACCAACATAGATAAACAGGTTTAGGGTTAACTTATTGATTGCATGCTAGTCAGAAAGCGCACATGAATACGAGAAGAATAAAGTAGAGGCCTATTTAGGGCAGGTTCAATCTCTTTTAGGTTGGATTTGTACCGTCATCCCCGAACCCTATTTGGTTCAAGACCTTTTGGAGTTGACGATCTCCTGGATCGTTAAGGGGTGTAATCTTCACCTTGTGAACGGTTTACAAGTTCCTAAAACTTGTTGGCGACTCTTTTGCTCTCTTTTCTTTCCCTTTGGACGCCACCATGCTTAAGTGTATGATCACAGTGGAGTTCAAGTTTGGGTTAATGGCTTGAAATATTGCCTACAATGCTCTTTTGACGATTTATCTCTTTTGCCATGATATATGAGGAATCCTCACTCGTATCGATGAGTTCAACAAAAACCAACATGCACACCCGGTGTGATTTACGTTCCTCGGAGTAGTAGTGATGCCTCACTTTGGCGTAGCCCATCACAACTCTTGTTCGGGTGGTAAGTGTTGTTTTGGAAAGGCAAATTTTACTCAATATTCTTAGGGACCTAGCGTTTCTATGTTGGTTGATTTAAGTGAACTTAATTAATCATCGCAACATATTGAAATCCTAAACATGCATCTAACATATCATTCATATATATGAGCACAAGCACAAATATATATCAAAAACATAAGTAAATGATGCATTTGGCAACTAGCATGACCCCTTGAGTCTTCAAGGGTCTTCTTTTGCAACTTTATGGCTTCGTCATTTCAAGAACCTCCGTCTTCAAGACTTAACCAAAATTATGCAACTACTAGTATCTATGATAAGGACTAATCTATATATTAAGGTACAAAAATACTCAACGGTTCACAGACCGTATTTAGATTTACAAAAATACATGGCGGAACGCAATCCATATTTTCTATCCTAATCAGGCCCCACTAGTTGCCATTTCATAAAACCTTTGAGAGAATACACATTCCATTCATCCATTCACTATTTGTGAATGGCCCATGCATTTTATAACGATAAACAAGTAATAATGCATAAACACGCGTAAACTAGTAACTAACTTAGGTGGTTTCGTTTACCGTGCCTAATTAAAACTAGTCAAAGTTGTTTAACCGATTATGTAATCAAGCGTAATAAGCATAAAATTGAAGCTCCCACTAAATTCCACATCCAACTTAATTAATCCAATTAATTAAGCCGGTAAACCTAAAATTTTGCCAAAATAAATTTTGCAAATGCTGCTAAAAAAACCGAGGCCTAGTCTCCAAAATTAATTAAAATAATTAAAATAAAAAAAATAATTAAATTAATTAGAATAATTAAAACGGCGAAAATCGTAAAATTAACACAGCCCTAAAACCGGGACATATGTACCTAGTGAGGGGTCATGCGCACAGTCGTGGCCCATGCCAAGCATCACACCCATAGCTTAAAGTATCGCTTACACGTTATACTCCCTACGGGGTGTGCTTGCAACAAGTGGCCACGAAGGCCACATAGGCTTGCTGCTGTGCGCATCGTGCCGCAAGCTAGCAGCACACCCGCACATGCATAGCCACCATCCGCACCAAGCAGCTCGCACTAAGCAGCAGCACGCGTACAGTCGCAGCATGCTGCTGCCTCGCTGCTGCTGCTGTGCTTATGCTGCCTTGATGCGTACCAGCCACGCGCATGAGTGTGGCGAGCACCAAGCGCACCATCCCTCGGTAGCCACATGTGGGCTGCTGTACAACCGGCTAGCGAGGGTGGTGTAGCCTTGTTTTGCGTGCCATACTCTCGGGATTAATTCTGAATTTTTGCGTGACATAATTAATTAATTTAAAATTAATTTTAGATTTAATTTAATGAGCAAAATGAAAATCATAACAAGTACAACTTAAATAAATTCATCCAAGTGCACAAAATCAAAATTATTTCCAAGAACTATTCTTAATAAAATTGGTCCAACTTGATGCAATAAAATAAATAGGGCTATTCTCACAATTAATTTAATTAACTTAAATTAATCATGAGATTTGACAAAAAACAAAGAGAGTTGGAATTTTGAACACAAAAATTCAAATAAAGATTCCAAGTTTAACTTGTGAATCCTTGAAAATTATATCTTCCAATATGAAGATAAATTAAAATTCTATCACAAGATTGAAACTTTATGATTCCAACCAACTTAATAAATGATTAAATCGAAAAGTTCAACAAAAATTCATGGAATGTAGTAACTCAAAGTTCTAACCACTTAAGACAATTAAAGATTGGATCTTTAGTACTTAGAAGCCTCAAATAATAAATTTTTCACACTTACTACAATGGATTTGCAATTATGTGAAAATTTAACTAATCTTTCAAGCACTAATTACTACAAAGTAACCATGCTTAAAGAGGTAAAAAAAAATGCAGAAACATTAAGGAAAGAACCAAATACATAATCACCATAAATATACCATTAAGATTCAAGGTTAAAAGATTTAAAAAATTTCGTCTAAAACGAAAAACCCTCGAAAAAGGCATTTTCGATCGGATTTTGGCTTTTGCACAATCCTAAAGGGATGAAAACTGTCCAGAACGCTGTTTCCACCAAAAATTCACTATTTTTGGGTGAAAATCTGGGTTCGGGGCCAAAAATCAGATTAAAACAAGATTAAAATTAATAAATCCGAGCTACTAATCTAATTAGCAACACAAAACCAAAAAAATAAAGCCATAAAAACCTTGAAAATTTTTAGTTACAACAATAAATGAGTAAGGCTCCGATACTGTTGTTGGGTTTCAATAAGTCCGACTCATCGCGAAAATAAAACCCGAGGCCAAGGAATACTCACAATTAATATAACTAAAGACATAAATAACAAGATTAGGGAAAAGACTAAATTACCCTTGAAGCGTGCTTTGCTCGACCACCGGAGCTCTTACTTGAGAAAGCCAAGTCTCACAAAGGGCAATGACCTCCGACGGTATCCACCCACAACGCGACCCAACCGGTCTACTACTTGGAGGTTAGCCAAGTCCGGCCAAAAAGACTACCTGAGTAATTAATGAGCTTATAGGTTTTCTTTCAAGTGGAGATGACTAATTGAGCTCTTACTCAAGTGACTTTTCCCATTTCCCAAGTGGGATATTTATAGGGAAACTCAAGTGAGAAATCCACTCTCCCATCAATGTGGAAGAGTTGGTAAAATCAATTTTCTCCTTTTATTTTTAAATCAAAAACAAAAGAAAATAGCCTACAACTAATTAATCAACAAGTGGCACTCAAAGGAGGGAAGGTTAGGTAAAGACCACAAGGGGAGGGGACCATGCCTTCCTCCCCAAGCTTCCCCTTTTCGGCTGCCCTCACAACACGCCACATGGCATCCCAGCCTTGGGCACCAAGGCGCGCCAAGCTGGCGGCCTTGTGCTAGGTTGGGTTGTTGGCTCGTGCGTGCTACGATGCTGCTGCTGCCCTTGGCCTAGCAAGCCACGCACGCTTTCTGGCTGCTGGCCAAAGTGTGCGCGTCTGGCTGACTGGCATGATAGCACACTGCTAGCTGATAACTGTTAGGCGTTGTTAGCATGGTGCGTACCAAGCACGCACATGCGCGCAGCACGCCACGCATCAATGCGGGCTGCTGCTTGTGTGCGTACGGCTAGTGCTGCTAGCTCGGCTAGCTGTCCGCCAATAGCTAGCTAGCCATGCGCACCTAGCACTATTTCCTTAGTGCGGTGCGTATGCTAGCACCATTGGCCCTTAGCACTTGGTTTGCTTGGGGCATGCCGATGTCAGGGGTATTTTTCTAATTTTGTTGATTAATTATCGATTTTACCGTCTCATCTTTTATTAAGTTAACTCGACTTGCGACGCTCGGTCTTGACGCTCATAGCTCGATTTCCGACGTCTAAATATTTATTACTCGAGTGACTCATTAATTCCTTCCGAATTAATTCGTCGTGTCGGATCGTTAGTTTCTTGGGTGTGACACAAAGGGTTCAGTCAAGATTAAGCTGTAATATTAATTATACATTAATATTACTGATCAAAAGCGTCCTCCACCTAGGCATTCCGATCACTTGACCTTACTGAATAATTAGCTTTCTAATAACTCCGAAACCTCTATCGGAATAAGACACTTGTTCGAAGGACACCATTCCTTTCAATAATAAAGTTTGCACAAAAAGTAATTGTTCCTAAGAGTGAGGTTCAAGTGGTTGGAGCTTTCCTCTCAATGTTATTGAAGCCAAATACTATATACATTTTAGAAGGTATAATTGTCCAAACACTTCATAAGAGTTAAATCACACTTCATTAGAGACAATTAACATCATATTAATAGGGGCAGATAGGTAAACAAACACTTTAAGGATATAATTTTCCTCACACTATTCATAAATATTTTCTATTACTAATTAAAAGGTAAGAATTCAGACTAATGAGTTGTCATCGGGTCAAAAAATTAATTTTGACAAGACGACTATTTCTTTTATCAAGGGGGTTCCGAATAACAGAATGGTGGTTTTGGCTCACAAAATTAGAGTTAGAGAGGTGGATATCCATGATTGCTACCTTAGGCTTCCGACTATTGTTCGGAGATCTAAGAAAGTTATAACAAGAGGAGTGAAGGAAAAATTGTGGAAGAAGCTCCAAGGTTGGAAGGGAATGGTTTTATCTTAGGCGGGTAGGGAGGTAATGATAAAGCCAGTGGCTCAATCTCTCCCTCCTAATATGATGAGTGTTTTTAAATTTCCATCTTCTTTTTGTGTTGAACTGCGGTCTCTTGTTGCTCAATTTTGGTGGGGACAAAGTCAGGGTGAAAGAAAGATTCACTGGTTGGCCTGGAAAAAAACTTTGCACATCGAAAAATGATGGTGGGTTGGGTTTCTGTGATTTCAAAATGTTCAACTGGAAACTACTTGGTAAACTAGCTTGGAGATTATTAATGAAGCCGGTCAATCTTTTGGACAAAATTCTTAAGAGCCGTTATTTTCCTAGCACGACTTTTTTGGATGCTAACCTGGGTACGAACCCAAGTTACACTTGGAGAGGTATCTGTGAAGCGAGGTGGGTGGTTCGTAGGGGGCTTTGATGGAGGGTGGGAGATGGTCAACATGTTCGTGTTTGGTCAGATGCCTGAGTGCCTAACACTTAATCTCGAATGATAATTTCTCCTCGGGGTTTGGCAAATGGTGATATGAAAGTTGCTGAGTTAATTGATACTACCAACTGTTGTTGGAATGCTTATTTAGTTTCTCAAATTTTCCTTCCCTTTAAAGCCGAGAGAATTTTGGGGATTCCTATAAGTAGTCGTTTGCCTAACGAATCTTTGTGCTGGGACTTGGAAAAGAGTGGGGAATACTCAGTGAAGTCGGGTTATCGTGCCATTTTTGAGGATGATTGGTGTAGAGATGAGGTTGCTCCATCTTCTATTCGAGATATCTGGAAGAAATTATGGAAGCTCTAAGTTCTACGCTAGGTCAAGATCTTTGTGTGGCATGCCTGCCACAATGTTATTCCAACTCAAAGTGGCATCAGCCACTGAGTTCCTACCTATGATCCTAAGTGTTTTGTTTGTGGTTGTGCTGAGGAGACCACTATTCACGCCCTGAAGGATTGCAGCTTAGCGAGGAGTGTGTGGGAGTGCTGTGAATTTTCGTATGTTGCAGACATTAAAGCTCGAACTCTGTTTGATTGGTGGGAGAGTTGTTTGCTGGAACTTGATGATGTGGAAGTTTCGTGCGTAATTACTCTTTGTTAGGCAATCTGGAGTGCTCGAAATTCTTTTGTAATTGAAGGTGTGAAGCTTGAACCAATTAAAATAGTGAAGTATGCAATGCGTATGTGTGGAGAAGTGTGTGAGGATGGACTGAACCTGGCTGGTGTGAAGGGAGGTGTGCCTCCGTTGCCTAATGCCTGGTCTCCACCTAAAGGGGATTAGTTGAAGCTCAATGTAGATGCTGGTTTGGTG
Source organism: Chenopodium album (assembly GCF_948465745.1). Classification (NCBI taxonomy): domain Eukaryota; kingdom Viridiplantae; phylum Streptophyta; class Magnoliopsida; order Caryophyllales; family Amaranthaceae; genus Chenopodium; species Chenopodium album. The sequence continues at coordinate 50,574,151 of NC_137843.1, forward strand.
GGGGATTTTTGTTCAGGCTTTGCTACGAGACAGTAGGTGTAGGGAATATTTCAAGTCACCCAAACTTTGAGCCCCAATGTGATCATGCACTTAAGCATGGTGGCGTCCAAAGGGAAGGAAGCTAGAGCAAAAGAGTCGCCAACAAGTTTTAGGAATGTAAACCGTTCACAAGGTGAAGGTTACACCCTTTCACGATCACAAAGATCGCTAACTCCATAGTGGTCCTGAACCAAGACTGGATATTCGGGGATGAAGGTACAAATCCAACCTAAAAGGGATTGAACTCGCCCTAAATAGGCCTCTACTTTGTTCTTCTCATATTCTTCTGCGCTTTCCAATTAACATATCATCAATTTATTAATCCTAAACCTGTTTAATCTATGTTGGTTGATTATTAATGCACAAATAAATCTATTATTGGCGCTCACTTGAATTAAAATCATATTAGCCTAAATAAATTATTAATTATCATATTAAGCGTGATTTCAAGTACAAATTCCATTTAATCTTGCAAGAGAATGCATGATCAAGCAATAACAATAATATCAAGCAACATATAATTATTGACAATGCAAATCATCATCATCATAATAATCTCAATTAAGCATAATAATGTTAGCAAGATCCTAGGCATGATACTAACATGATTAATAACAAATCCTAGCTTGTCACTAAATAATAAAAATCAAAGCTTTATCTCTAACATGATATTAGAAAGCAATAAAAACATCCTAACATGATACTAGGAACTAATAAAACAATCTAAGCATGATTTCACATCGAGGTCTTGATATATGTGTTTTATATGCTATTTTATCCCCCGTCCCACAATCATTTATATGCATATTTGAACTCTTCGGAGCTACTTTTAGTACTAATATGTGATTTCGAGTGTTTTGTAGATTTGACATTTGTTTTGTAGGAATTTCCCAAGTTTGTCGGTAATTTCTACGGTTTTTCGGCCACTACAAGATATCGAAGCTTGTAGCACATTCATGACCGTTGATTGTAGCCCAAGACCGATCATATCGGTGATTAAGGGCTTGGTTCGTGGAATTAGTCCGAGCAATGGACCGAGAAGAAGTTGGGCCTTTAATAGTTGAAGCCCAAAGAAAACAAAGAAGAGAAACGAAGAAAGTCATCCAATGGAGACAGGGCCCGATCGGGCAGCTTATGGCTCGATCGGGCAGTTGCCAAAAATAACGAAGAAGAAAAAAGGCGAGCCCGATCGGGCGCGTATAAGTTTAGGCGGCTTAGGATTTTTGTTTTGGCTAATTTTCGAGCTTAGTATTAAAACTCTGCTTGTATTCTTCTTTAGTCACGCTTTCATATGCTTTGATTAGTTTAGATTTAATTACGTATGAGTAGTTTAATGGTTGGGTTCTTGGGGGATCCATAATTAATATGAAGGGATAATTTGTTTTGGTTAATTATTGATAATGAATGATAATTTCTTATTGGATTGTTTTAATTCTTTACAATTGGATTATGAATCGAGCAGATGTAATTTGATTGTAATAGTATAGCAATATTGAATTGATGAATCGAGCAGATGTTAATTTGATATTAAAGGTTATTTTCAATAGGAACATAGATCTAGTAAATTGCGAAAGCTTGTTAGATCTATGTTGATTAATAAATTGCGAGACCCTGTTAATCATGTTATACGCGCAATGTTAAATATTTATTGTTATGTTTTATCCCGAAATATTAACTACTGGTGAACCTGTGACTGTAGGGAATATTTCAAGCATCCCACACTTGAGCCCCACTATGGTCATACACTTAAGCATGGTGGCGTCTAAAGGGAAGAAAGCTAGAGCAAAAGAGTTGCCAACAAGTTTTAGGAACTTGTAAACCGTTTATGAGATCGCTAACTGCATAGTGGTCCTGAACCATGACTGGATATTCGGAGATGAAGGTACAAATCCAACCTAAAAGAGATTGAACCTGCCCTAAAAATAGGCCTCTACTTTATTCTTCTCATATACATGTGCGCTTTCTGACTAACATACAATCAATATATTAATCCTAAACCTGTTTAATCTATGTTGGTTGAATATTAATGCACAAACAAAACTATTATTGGCGGTCATTTGAATTAAAATCATATTAGCCTAAATAAAATTATTAATTATCTTATTAAGCGTGATTACAAGTACAAATTCCCTTTAAACCTGCAAGAGAGGGCATGATCAATCAAAAACAATAATATATACCAAGAAACAATAATAATATATTGACACAATAAATCATCATCATCATAATCTCAATCTCAACAAAGCATAATAATATTAGCAAGATCCTAGACATGATACTAACAAGATTAATAACAAATCCTAGCATGTCATTAAACATTAAAAATCAAATATTTAACCCTAATTAACATGATACAAACATGATAGAAGACATAGGAAGCAACCTAAAACATGATACTAGAAAGCAATAAATAACATCCTAACATGATACTAGGAATTAATATAATTTAAGCATGCTTTCTATAAAAATATAGCAATAAAACAACTTACTTTGTTGCCTCGTATCTCTTTCTATCAAAACAATACACACGTTAGTAACTTTAATGAAAATATTGAATCAAACAATTAATTTAAATAATTGAAATAGGGATTTGGGACCAAACCCTCAGAAATTATCAACCTTTCATGTCTAGGGCGAAGATAACTTCGAGCTTGGCTAGGTGTGTCTAAGTCTCATAAATGCGGAATTGTGTCTGTAAAAAGGCTAGGCTAGAAAGAGGGAGAAAGAACAATCTATTAACTTTAAGAGAGAGAAGAGAATAGAAAGATGATTGTTGGTGATTTGAAAATGGGGAATATCGACTGTATTTATAGAGAAAAACATTCGGAAATAATTAAAAAAGAGTTAGAATTCGTATCGGAATAAAATTGGTTCTGTCGCAGAGCCATCGCGGAGCGATAGGGTCTATCGTGACGCGATGGAACAGTTTTTTGCGGATTTTGTTTTTATCATATATTTTGATCCAGAAGTCCAAATAAGGAATATAATATGTCGTTGGAAAGCATCTTAAAGTCTACTTTCCAACCCAATTACAATCAGATTAAAATTTTTTGTAGAATAAAAGATATGGCCGAGATAGTCGAAGGGTGTCAGTTTTGGATAGAGTTTCGTATTTCTTTCATATCTTTTTCGTTATAGCTCGGAATTAATATTATAAAATATAATTGGAAAGATAATTTCAATATATCCAACAATATAAAATTTGGATAAAAATTATTAGGCACGAAAATAATATCTTATCATCTTTGAACGTCTTTCATTTCGAAAAAAATTAGGACTTAAAAAAGGAAAGTTTAATTCAATTTCAAACTCTTTAATCTTATCTTTTCAAAAAGGATAATTAAGATATTTTAGAAACTCATATAAGATTCTAATTAATCCTAATTATTTTAGGAATGGGATTAAACCTTTGAACCCTCCATATGATCATTGGGCCGTAGGTAAAATCCGATTTGAGTCCAGTTTAGTATTTTGGTCATAACTTCCTCATAATTCATTGAAAAGGTCTTTTCAAGCCCCATCTAACTAATTAATTATGGGACCAATATTATGGACCAAACTAAACTAGAATGGACATTTTCCATAAATAAAGTAAGAAAAGAAACATTTTCGAAAACAGAAAGAAGTATTTTCATTAATACGACTGCACCACAAGACTTTCACATTTCACCTTGTTGGATTATCAAATGACGTGAAAGGTATTCATCACTGGGCTTTGTTTTAGGGGAGACACAATCAGGTGTATATAGAAGCCCCCACTTTGACTGAGTTAGGAGAAACGTAGTTTCGAAAATGAAAGTCAAAATAGCGATAGAGACGGAGAATGATTCAGAACGTTCTGCGATCCTAAATCATTCTTGCAACGCCGGTTCCTCCAAACTAGCGTTAGTTAAACAGATAAGAGAGTTAAGAAACTCGTATCTTGCACCGTCGAGTACACGCCTCTGAGGTAACCAATTTTTGTTTTTGCACTTATGTTGTGACGACCTTCCACAAGCTAGGGAACGCCATCTCGCTGTTGTTGATGTTATTGCCGCGCTTTGCCGCTGCTGATGTTCACTCGTACATGAACAAAAGAGCTTTTTTGGAAGAATGTTCACTCATCTCTGAACAATGGAGCTTAATTGAAATGTCCACGCGTCTCTGAAAAAAAGTGCTTTTTGGAAGAATGTTCACTCTCTAAACAATGGAGCTTGATTGAAATTTCCACGCATCTCTGAACAAAAGAGCTTGATTGAAATGTCCACACGTCTCTGAACAAAGAGCTGTGATAGTATGCTCACGCGTCTCTAAGAAAAAGAGCTTGATTGAAATGTCCACGCGTCTCTGAACAAAGAGCTTTGATAGGATGCTCACGCGTCTCTGAGCAAAAGAGCTTGATTGAAATGTCCACGCGTCTCTGAACAAAGAGCTTTGATATTTTATTGAGATCGTTCGGTTGGCTGCGAACAGGAGCTTTGCTGAATGGTTGTATCTTGTAGATTCAAAGATTTCCAAAAGACTTTGTTGGTGTTTTTCTTAGGGTTGACCTAAGGCTTGGTGTGCTTGACATTATGATTTCTTTGACTTCAGGTTGACTTAATGTGATTGACCGACTTGAGGTTGACGCAATGTGTTTTGACACGTGTGTGTAGACTCAACTCGATGTGATATGACACGTGTGTGCATTGTTTTGTAATATTCTTGACTCAAAATGCAGAAAAGCAAAAAATTTCCATCATTTTTGTGGAGGGTACCGACTTTCTCCCGAAAAAAAGACGCTAAAAGGAAGAAGTTAAGTGTTTGAGGGTACATGTTGAATGAGCTTAATCAAGTGTATGCATTGATCGTTGTATTTCATGGTGCGTGGATTGATAATGCTAGACTATCTCAATTGTTGACTTGATGAATTGATAATGCTAGGCTATCTCAATTGTTAACTCGATGATGAATGTATTTGGGTAACTTAGGCACGGAGGCTAAGCTCTTCATACTTTGTAATGCAATGATGATTACAAGTGATGAGTGATTTTGATATGGCAAAGCATGCTTCAAAGTTGTGTTAGGATTTCATGAAAAAGGTTCCTAAGGGAAGGGTTATTTGGTCATGTATCTGTGACATGTGTGAGAGTGACACTACGGTTAGGCCGCAAGAGCTAAGTGTGTGGAAAAGTATTTTAAAAAGAGTCAAATAATGGGGACTCTTAGGCTGGGTAGGCTAATGATGTAGGGATCAAGCCCCCAAGTCTAGCTCTAAATGGATAGGGATGAACATTGGAGATCCATTGATATGATCATGCATGAATGTGAATGTGTTTTTATTACGGCTGCACCCCAATGTGAGGTTGCATACGTATCCGTTAGGAATTAGGCTGAACGTAGCTCTAGCCGAACCTCGCACAAGTGTGTGTATACCTCAAAGAGGTCTTTTAAGGGTTGTAACGTGGTTAGGCTAAAGGTCAAAGAAGAAGGGGATAAAGGCTTAAGACCCTAGATAAGTCCCCAAGGTGTGCAACCTTGCTTTTGAATCTTTATATTTTTATGCTTGAGGTTTCTCACTTTTGAACTCTCTTTGTTTATATTTTTGCTCTTTCTTTTTTGCTTTTGCATTTTTTTTTTTTTTGATAAGTGTGGGCAATCTCGATCATGCGGTCTATCACTCACTTGGCATTCATGTTTCTCAGGCACGGTGCCGAGCACTCGATAAGAGACGCAATCTGAGACTTGTTCTTATCAAAGACATGTTCATATCAAAGACATTGGAACACTTTCCCTTTTACACACTTTTATTGCTTTTTTGATTTTTTGAATTTTTGTAAAATCATTCAAGCTTTTATTTGTAAATTGCATAAGTTGCACACCATCCCATCCCAAGGTTAGGTAGATGTGGGTTGAAGAAAGAAAGGTCTATCGTTAGACAAAGCTCAAAGTGTTTTATCAAGAAAGGATTGTATATTCGAAAGGGGTAAAGGTGATATGATATGGCTACAAAGGGTGCTTCAAATCATTAGTATACCTTGTGCTTAGTACAGCGTGAATTTTTTCTTTTTTTGAATGCAATGCGATGATCATATGCAGGAAAAGAAATGCTCATTTTATTAAAGGAAAAGAAAAACCTATGGAATAAATCTATATAAAACAAAAGGTGCTTATGCTAGACTAATTGGGGAAGGGAAAATAAAAAATAAGAAAATAAGTCACACAATCTTGTCGTTAAAGCTCGTCTTGTGTCTTTTGCTTTATCATCACCCGGTCTTCTTGCCAGCTAGAGGCGGCGGAATCTTGTTTGCATCTATGAGATCTTGAATGAGATTTTGAAATCTATAACATTCATCATCTGTGGTATGGCCATTTCCTCGATGGTACGTACAATAAGAGTTGGGATTCCATATTGAAGATCGCTTTTCTGACGTTGGATCTTCAGTAGGATCAATAGGTTTGATTAATCATCGATCATAGAGATGATCGAAAGCAACATCATAGGTCATTCCGATAGGTATGAATTCTCTTTTGGGTTTCTTTTTAGGTCCTTGATTATCCATGGCTAAGACATCGTTAAGGTCAAAGGTACTAACATTGTTACTAGAGTAGGTGTTTTGGGAAGAAGAAGGATTTTCGTTCTTCTTTCCTTTCCAGCCACTGTTGTCACTATTGTTAGTAGCTTTCTGTTTTGCAAGGTCATCTTCGATGTCAATACCTATGTCATAGACAGCCTTGAAAGTATTCAAGTTGTGTTGGTATTTCAAATGCTTTGAATACTTCTCTTGGAGGCTCTTGATGAACATTCTTACGGACTCTTTTTCGGTAGGAACCTCTACCATCCTAGCAGAAGTTTCCCTTCACCTGTTAAAAAAAGAGGTAAATCCCTCGTTTTCCTTTTGTTTCAACATCTCAAGTTGTCTATGGTTAGTTTCAACTTGAATGTTGCATTTGTACCTATCAATGAAAGCGTTTGTTATAGAATCCCAAGAAGAGATTTTCCCTTTGTCAAGGGAGAAGAACCATTGTTGACAAACGGCTACTAGAGATAGTGAAAACAACGAGTGGAAAGCTTTCCTATCACTTCCCTTAATATTCATTATAGTTTCGAAAGCTCTCAAATGGAAGTAAGGGTTATCAGTTGGCTTGAACTTAGGGATGTCATTGGCATTGAAATTTTTTGAAAGAAGTTCCTTGTCTACTGAGACCCCTTGGGAGCTAATTTCTTGATATCTATAATAGTTGGAAACTTTCTTAAGGCTTTCTTCCATGCGCTCAAGCTATCGTTGCTTAGCAGGGTCATTGACTTAAAGAACTAAAGTTTTGAACATCTCGGTCAAGTTAGTCATGTTTTGTTTCAACTCATCAACTTCTTGCTGGGAAGCCATTTTCTTAGCTTTCCTTCTTTGACGGATCGGTTTATCAAAGAGTAGTACTTGAATGAAGGTGTTGTACTTGATTAAGCGGTCTTCTCTCCTTAACCAAGTGATGTGGAAAGGGAAGTCATGGATACTTATTATTAATTGTATGACTCAAACTCGGTTCAACATGCATACATGAGGAAGGATCATGGAGTATGAGGGAATGATACGTATGTAGAAAATATGTGGAGAGTGGAAACATGATGTAGATGGAGAGATGTGGAAGAATTTAGGAATACAGTGGACCCCTAACTCAAAAGACGGAAAGAACGACTCATGCATGAACCTAAGACATGGTCATGGTATGAAAAAAGTATGTACAAAGTATGTGAATACTTGTGAGTGTAAGTAATATGCTCAAGACTCGTGTCATGACCATGTGACTAGACTATGTGACTAGACTCAAACAAAGACTAAGTTAAGACTTCACGCATGTGCACTAAACTGGTCAAGCTATAGTATTTTAGTCATAACTTTTGATTTGTGACTCTGAATTGGACGAGAACAATGTCAAATTATAGATAAAACTCGGGGCTACAGATCCGTAGGTTGTATGACTCGTAACTCTTCCTAGAACTCCGACTATGACCAAAACAAGTTGGCGCTTGTACAATATATGGAAATAAAAATCCAGGTTGACTCAAAGGAACTATGACTCGATTTTAGACATATTTATTGGTTCACATTAATTAATCAATTAATTAAGAAAAGTCCTTTAGTCATTGGTTAGTTTATCTAAGCATATTATAATCACAAGTAAAACCAAACGGTTAGTTTAATCACATATAAGTATGTACAAGCAAGTAATGCACAAGTAGTCAAATAGTCACAATATGATGCAATGGGTTTGCAACCTAACCATGGCTCTAGTTCTCTAAAGTTCAAGGATAAGGGTTAGTCAAATAGGGTCCATGGTTATGAGTCCGAATGCATCGCGCGAAAGCCTTACCTTTGGAAGGGTTGGCGCGTATGGATGGGACCCCACAAGTTAAACTTGTTTCCATGGTTTGGTGAATTCACTAACTCGGATGTACCCTTCGTTGTAATGAGCGTTCGATTGGTAGATGGAGCGTGAATTCGCAGAAGGTTATGGCCATATGTAGAACACATATGGGTTCAAAAAAGTGAGAAAAACTCAATCAGGAAGTAAAACCGAGCAAACAGTACTAGAACCGGTCAAAGCAAGAACGCAGATTCTAGCTCGATATTGGAAGAACTTAGCACGAGACAACAGGGACCATCGCGAGACGATAGCCCTGTCACATATCGATATTGCTATCACGTCGCGACAGAGTCATCGCGCTGCGATGACACTATTTTCTCAGCGCTAGTTCCTACATGCCTTTACAACTCTTTTTGTTCTTAGAATTTTCCAGTTTTCGCAACGTTTTTTTTCGATTCTAGTTCTGAAAGATATTTCCCAAATTTCCTACATGTAAAAAACCTATGTTTTTGACGCATTACAAATGGTCTATCCAATGCGGACCTTTTTATGCTTATGCTAATAATGTCAATCAGAATTACGCACATGAATACTTAGAACCTTTCGAATCTCATCCACTCATTCTAAATTATTGCCAAAATAAATTTTAGGAATTAAAATAGAAATCCTCCCCAGTGGAATCGCCAAAAACTGTAGGGAATATTTCAAGCATCCCACACTTGAACCTCACTGTGATCATAAACTTAAGCATGGTGGCGTCCAAAGGGACGGAAGCTAGAGCATAAGAGTCGCCAACAAGTTTTAGGAACTTGTAAGCCGTCCACAGGGTGAAGGTTACACCCCTTCACGATCAATGAAATCGCTAAATCCATAGTGGTCCTGAACCGTGACTGGATATTCGGGGATGAAGGTACAAATCCAACCTAAAAGAGATTGAACCTGCCCTAAAAATAGGCCTCTACTTTATTCTTCTCATATTCATGTGCGCTTTCTGATTAACATACAGTCAATATATCAATCCTAAACCTGTTTAACCTATGTTGGTTGAATATTAATGCACAAACAAAACTATTATTGGCGGTCACTTGAATTAAAATCATATTAGCCTAAATAAAATTATTAATTATCTTATTAAGCGTGATTACAAGTACAAATTCCCTTTAAACCTGCAAGAGAGGGTATGATCAAGCAAAAACAATAATATATACCAAGAAACAATAATAATATATTGACACAATAAATCATCATCATCATAATCTCAATCTCAACAAAGCATAATAATATTAGCAAGATCCTAGACATGATACTAACAAGATTAATAACAAATCTTAGCATGTTACTAAACATTAAAAATCAAATCTTTAACCCTAACATGATACTAACATGATAGAAGAAATAGGAAGCAACCTAAAACATGATATTATAAAGCAATAAATAAATCCTAACATGATACTAGGAATTAATATAATTTAAGCATGCTTTCTATTAAAATATAGCAAAAAAAAAACTTACTTTGTTGCCTCGTATCTCTTTTTATCAAAACAATACACACGTTAGTAACTGCAATGAAAATATTAAATCTAACAATTATTTTAAATAATTGAAATAGGGATTTGGGACCAAACCCTCTGAAATTATCAACCTTTTACGTCTAGGGCGAAGAAAACTTTGAGCTTGGCTAGGTGTGTCTAAGTGTCGTGAATGCGGTATTGTGTTTGTAAAAAGGCTAGGCTAGAAAGAGGGAGAAAGAACAAGCTATTAACTTTAAGAGAGAGAAGAGAATAGAAAGATGATTGTTAGTGATTTGAAAACGGGGAATATCGACCCTATTTATAGAAAAAAACATCCGGAAACAATTAGAAAAGAGTTAGAATTTGAATCGGAATAAAATTAGTTCTGCGCAGACGCGATGGCTCCATCGCGATAAAAATGGGGCCATCGTTTCGCGATGGAACAGTTTTTTGCTGATTTTGTTTTTATCATATCTTTTGACGCAGAAGTCCAAATAAGGAATATAATATGTCGTTGGAAAGATCTTAAAGTCTACTTTCCAAATCAATTAGAATCAGATTAAAATATTTTTTATAATAAAAGATATGTCCGAGATAGTCGAAGGGTGTCAGTTTTGGATAGAGTTTCATATTTCTTTCATATCTTTTTCGTTATAGCTCGAAATTAATATTATAATTTATCATTGGAAAGATAATTTCAAGACCTATCCAACCATATAAAATATGGATAAAAATTATGAGGGACGTAAATAATATCTTATCATCTTTGAACGTCTTTCATTTCAAATAGAATTAGGACTTAAAGAAGGAAAGTTTTATTCAATTTCAAACTCTTTAATCTATCTTTTCAAAAAGGATAATTAAGATATTTTAGAAACTCATATAAGCTTCTAATTAATTCTAATTAGTTTAGGGATGTGATTAAACCTTTGGACCCTCCACATGATCATTGGGTTGTAGGTAAAATCCGGTTTGAGCCCATTTTAGTATTTTGGTCATAAATTTCCTCATTATTCATCGGAATTGGGCTTATAATATATCGTTGAAAAGGTCTTTTCCAGCCCCATCCAACTACACAATTATTGGACCCATATTATGGACCAAACTAAACTGGAATGGACATTTTCCATAAATAGAGTAAGTAAAGAAACATTTTCGAAAACAGAAAGAAGTATTTTCATTAATACGACCGCACCACAAGACTTTCACATTTCACCTTGTTCGATTATCAAATGACGTGAAAGGTATTCATCACTGGGCTTGGTTTTTGGGGAGACACAATCAGGTGTCTACAGTGACCCCAGGCTTTTTATTATCGATTTCTCCCTATTTATTCTCCTTAGTTTAATTTCCCTCACAACAATTTGGTTACTTGATAGTTTAGATTATTTTAATTAATTAGGAATAGAAAGACTTGTTTCCCTGTGGATTCGACCCTACTTCCCTATCTACTTAGTTAGAGGATTTAGGTAATACTTTTGATTAGGTGGTACGACTTTAGCCTATCAGGTCTAAGGCAACTTCGAGCTTGGTTAGTGACGTCTAAGTCTCGTGAAGGAAGTATGGTGTATGTGTATGAAAAGGTTTTGAAAATCTAGAAAGAGAGAGAATAAGCTTTTTCTTAGAGAGAGAAAGAGAAGATTGATGATTTTGGGTGATTGTTTTTGTAAATAAAAACGGAGAAAATCGTCCCTATTTATAGAGAAAAACGATCGAAAACGATCCGAAAAGAGTCAGAATTCAAATCGGAATAAAACTTTTTTTGACGTGCCATGATAAGCAGTATTGTGGCGCGATAAAAATAATTTTTTTTGTGGATTTTGTTTTTATCATATCTTTTGATCTAGAAGTTGGAATAAGGAAAATAATACATCTTTGGAAATCTCTTGAAGTATAATTTCCAACCCAATTGGAATCAGATCAAAATCTTTTGTAGAATAAAATATATGACCAAAATAGTGGAAGGGTGTCAGTTTTGGATAGAGTTTCGTATTTCTTCCATATCTTTTTCGTTATAGTTTGGAATTAATATTATAATATGTAATTGGAAAGATAATTTCAAGGAATATCCAACCATAAAAGATTGAATAAAAAAATATTAGGCACAAAAATAATATATGCCCGTCTTTGAACGTCTTTCAATTCGAATTGAATTAGGACTTTCAAAAAGAGGAGTTTTATTCAATTTCAAACTCTTTAATCTAATCTTTTCTAAAAGGAAAATTAAGATCTTTTAGAAACTTATAGAAGCTTCGAATTTATCCTAATAATTTTAGAAATATAATTAATATTAATGGACCCTCCACATGATCATTGGGTACGCATATAAAGCTCGGTTTAGGTCCAGTTTAGTATTTTGGTCATAACTTCCTCGTTATAACTCGGAATTGGGATTATAATATATATTTGGAAAGATCTTTTCAACCCCTATTCAACTACACAATTATTAGACCAAGATTATGGACCAAAATAAACTGGATTGGACGTTTTCCATAAATAGGATACGAAATGAATGATTTTCGAAATAAGAAATGAATTATTTTTATTAAAACATTTTAGAAAATAGAAGAATCCATGAGACACTTTAACATTTCACCTTACTCGATATCAATGACGTGAAAGGTACTCATCACTAGGTTTGGTTTTTCAGGTGACAAAATCAAGTGTCTACAGTAGGGGTGAAGTTCGAGGTTGTTCAGTGTTTCAGTCTGCAACAAAGTGGGAAACAAGAATCGCAGAAGCAAAAGCAGTTGTCTGGGGTATGAAGTTTGCAGTAGAGCAGAGAGTAAGGAATGTCATTGTTGAAGGTGACTGCCTTTCGGCCATCCAAGCGTTAAGGGAGAAAGTTGCAGGGTCTAGTTCTTTTCATCTTGTTCTAGAGGATATTTTTCAGTTATGTTCTTCTTTTTGTAATGTAAATTGGTCGTTTGTGAAATGTGGAGGGAATAGGGTAGCACACGAATTGGCTCACTTTCAACCATGGGAAGTCGGTCAAAGAGTGTGGAATAATGTGATTCCTCCTTGTATTCTTGATGTTTCTTCTTCTAATTTATTAATCTAAGCTCCCCTTTGAGGGTTCCATAAAAAAAAAAAAAAAAAAAAAAAAAAGGTAGGGATTAACATCATATTAATAGGGGAATATAGATAAACAAGTATTTTAAGGATATAATTGTCCTCACATAGTCACAAATACTATACATAAGTGTTTTTTCATACTTTTGAATGGTAGGGGATTAAGTAAAGTTTAATAAGTAAGATTTAGAATTACTGTATCTAGTAGCCTAAGGTTGATTAAAGAGCCGTTTGGAAATTGTGGTGCGATTTTCAAATATGACTAAATCGCAATTTGTGGTTTAGGTGCAGTTTTTTGAAAATATTTCGACCAAGCCATCGTAAATTGCATTTTAGACCGTAAACAGTTAAACCGCAAACAATTAAACTGGTTTCATAATATTTTTTAATAAAAAATATAAAATATCTTAAAAATACATATGATGTAATCTTTAACTATTACGGAGTAGTTAATTAAAGGTTACATAACTGCTAAATTCAAAGAACGTAATTGCTTGATTTCATTAATGACTTTGCAAATCCTTATATAATACAAAGACCAACCCTATTGTAATAAGATTAGGAAACTACCAAAGATAAAATATACCAAAATATATACTAGCAACTGGAGCAAAAGTTTCACTGTAATCAATACCTTCCTGCTGATGATTGCCAAAAACACAAGTCAAGGCTTAAGACCCTCGACATCACCATTAGAAAAAAAATTTGTCTTATACACCCATTGACTCCCTAGAGCTTTCTTACCGGGGGGAAGACGCTCTAAGGTTCACGTTCTATTGTCCTCTAAAGTCGTTATCTCTTCTTTCATAGACCGTTGCCAACCCTCAGATTGTATGGCCTCTTTGAATGATTTTGGTTCCTTTCCCTGAACAACTGCTGCAATAAACTTCCGATAATTGACAGAAAACTTGTCACAATTTATATAATGTGCTAAAGGATATGGCGTACCTGAAGGAGGAATTGGAGACGGAGAGGACAGAGACCGACTATTAGCACAAACGGAATATGTCACATAATCACAAAGCTTGACTGATGGTATCTTCTAAAGAAACCCCTTTCCTAAGGGCGTAATAGGTTGTTGATGCTTAGCGGAGGGCTACGGAGAAGATGTTGTAGCGTTGCCATGCTGCTCGGTGGAGGAGACGGGGTTTCCCAGCTGCTTTACGCCATCATCAGCATGCTAGGCAATGTGGTCTGCTGCTAGGTCCCGGCTGGGAACTATTTCCCGCGGCCTGGTTGCGGACTACTCTGTTTGCCGCAGACTAGGTTGTTGAGCAATGTGGTCCGCTGCCAGGTCCCGGCTGGCAGCTGTTTCCCGCGACCTGGTCGCGGACTGGGCTGATTGGGGCTTGGTAGTGAGCTCAGTGCTCGTGGCCCCTTGTTCTTCACTCAACGATGCAATATTATCATCACCAATAACCACCTCATTCTCCTCAACACTTCATACCCCAAAAAATCATCATGAACATCATTATTTTAACAAAAATCCATGGACACTATATTCACATCTTCCGAGCTACCAAACGGAAATATACCCTCTACAAACTTGACATCACGAGAGATAAAAAAACATTAAATCGAGATCGTAAAATTGCCACCCCTTCTTCCCAAAAGGATATCCCAAAAAAACACATTTTCTACTCTGGCTAGCAAATTTGTCCTCCTTTGTTTTTCGGTTGTGAGCAAAGCAAAGGCATCCAAAAGTACGAATGGCATCAAAAGAAGGGGTTTTATTGAACAAAATTTCAAATGGTGTTTTTTTTTTCTAACAAGGGAGTGGGTGTTCGATTAATTAGGTGAGTTGCAGCAAGGACACACTCCCCCCAAAAATAAATAGTCATGTTAGCTTGAAACCTCAACGCTCTCCCAACCTTAAGAATATGTTTGTGTTTTCTCTCAACCCTCCCATTTTGCTGTGGAGTCCCTACACAAGAGGTTTAAAAAATAATTCCAGTAGATCTAAAATAATCAAGCAAATAATTAAATTCCGTACCATTATCACTTTGCACAACTTTAATTGTTTGGGAAAACTGCCTATCAACCATTGCAACGAAAGAAAAAAAAAACATTCTAAAAACTTCAGTTATATCAACTAACAAATAAATCCAAACTGCTCTAGAATAATCATCCACAATAGTAAAAAAAAATAACGAGCTCCACATGACGAAACGTGTCGATATGGACCCCATAAATCACAATGTATTTTCTCAAAATTCCTAGAAGCTCTACTATCACTTAAAGGAAATTTGACTCTAGGATGCTTAGCACGCATACACACTTCACACCCCTTATCGAGAATATCTTTATTACTACTAATATGAGGAAGCAACTTAACTACTTTCTTAGAAGGATGACCCATTCGACGATGCCACAATTCCAAGCTTGAGGTTGCTTCAACAACACCAACATGGTTCACCGTATCCGAAGTGCTAAAATAATATAGTCCGTCTCTCCTAGCTCCCAGTCCAAATCAGCACCTTCGTTTGGTCCTGTATAGCACACATATAAGGATTAAAATGGAAATTACAATTAAGATCATCAGAAAGTTGTGATACTAACATCAAATTACAACTCAAATACAGAACATAAAGAACTTCGGCTAGAGTAATCTTGTCTAATAAACGAACAGAACCAATTAAAGAACCCACCACAGTGTCTCTGTTAGGTAAACCAATGGGACATTTAAAATTTTGTGTATCAAATAACCAAGATTTTTCTCCTGTAACATGATGTGTTTCCCCTGTGTCAATAATCCACAAAGAAACATCAAACTTACCATTCAAGCGATTATCGGAAACTTTGGCATTACCAAACAAAACTTGTAATTGCCTTCCATTGTTCACTTGAAAACACTTGACCTTGAGAAAGAGCACTCGAACCCGAGATAACATTAGCACGTGCCGGTCCTTGACTACGGCCACCTGTGGACCTCCCCCCTGGCTACCATCACCCATGCTAGGTGGATAGCCATGAAGCTGAAAGCACTTTTTCTCAATATGACCCTGTTTCTTGCAATGGTTACACACCTTGTCCGACCAACAACTAGAAGTCTCGTGCCCAACCTTCTTACACTTGCCACAAACTGTACCCGACCCTTCAAGACCCCTGCCAAAACCACCTGTACGAACAGCAAAGCCCACGACTTGGATGGGTTCTTCTCGAACTCGATCGAGCCCTCGCACAAGTTCGTCTTGTGCAACTTGTTGATATGTCTTATTTAAGGTAGGCAAAGGGTCTTGGAATAAAACATTAGACATTGTTTGAGCATAATACTCGGAACATAGGCCAAGCAAAAACTGTTGTAATCTATCATCCTCACGCCTTTTCTCGTGTTGTCTACCAACATTACAAGTACACTTCCCACACTTGCAATTAATTAAAGGTTCAAGTTTTGCTAATTGATCCCACAAAACCTTCAATTTGCTAAAATAAATAGCCACAGTCATGGTTTTAGTTTGTTCACATTGATTAATTTGTGCCTTTAAGTGTTGAATACGAGGTTCGTTTACTATACAAAATCTTTCATGTAAGTCATCCCACAAACTTTTTTGCATTATCATAATTAGAGAGAATAGATTTTACCTCCGGGTCGATCGTATTCATGAGCCACAAGACAAGCATACAATGCACCACAACCCAATCATCCTTGGTTGCAGGCGGCACAAAGTCTGTAATCGATCCATCAAGGAATCCAAATTTGCGTCTAGATGAAAGGGCCACATAGATGGTGTGCGCCCAAGCATCAAAATTATCCAACTTTAATCGAATTGGTGTTATGAAATCACCGGATCTATCATGCGCCCCTAGATAAAAGGGAGAATTTGTTTCAATTTTTGGTGGTGGCCCGATCATGACTAATTTCTTAAAAAAAAAACTTGGCTCAGCTCTTATACCATGCTAAATTCAAAGAAATTGCTTTCATTAATGACTTTGCAAATCCTTATATAATACAAAGACCAACCCTATTGTGATAGGATTAGAAAACTACCAAACATAAAATATACCAAAACATATACTAGCACAAAATAAGCTAAACAAATATATCCTAAGTTTCCTAAATATATCTCAATAATAATATTACACATGAGTTTTAATATTTGCATTATAAATTCGTAATCACACAATGAAATTAAAAAAATTTTATTTAAAAAAAATGTACTTAAACCACAAACTGCACCGGCGTACCATACGTACCAAATTGTATTTACCGGGTGATTTGGTAATAATTTAAATTTGGTGCAGTTTGAAAAAATTGCTACTCCAATTAACTATTGGACCATGAACAACCTTATTGTTTCCAAGTTTGAAGTAGTATTTTCCTCGTTAATTATATTTTCCAGTGTGATTTGGTTATTATACCTAGAATTGAATTCTAATATTATGATTAAACCTGGTAAAACTAGCTTGACCTAATTAATTATTTGTTTAAGAATTCTTTTAAAATATGTTGCGTACGTACCTTATAGCTGCATGACAAGCACCTTATAATTATAGAACATGCATCTTATATTCTTATTGACTCATGTCTTGATCATTGATTATTGAAGATTTCTGAAAAATAAAAAATAAAAAATTATCTTTGAAGTTTGTTTGGTTATTCTAATTATGTCTGTTTCTTTTCATCTTAAAATGATTTTAATTTAGTAAAAATGATTTCAGTTTTGTAACAATAAAATCAATTTAACAAAAAAAAAAAAAATCTAGTACAATAAAACTTAGGGCATGTTCTCATTGACTGAAATGAGCTGAATTGAACTGAATATTTTATGAGAGAAGAAAATTAGGAGCTGAACTGAACTAAACTGAACTGAACTTATTAGAGCTGAACTGAACTAAATTGAACTGAAAATAATCTGATGAGAACAGAACCTAAGTTTTAATCAATAAAAAGCAATAACTTACAAAAATAAATATACTCAATAATAGAGAATTAGTAAAATAAATAAATAAATTAGTAAAAAAATTTTGTTCATTAAAAATAGTTTTTATTCATGAAAAATCAAGTGAAGAGCTAGATTTGACTCGTACCTTATGTACTTCTCATATTACGAAGTAAAAGGGTTCTTACCACAACATATATATCTCACTCTATATACCTACAAAAAACTTTGTTCAACATATATATCTCACTCTATATACCTACAAAAAACTTTGTTCAACTAAGGGCCTGTTCTCTTTAGCTTATTTTCAGTTCCTAATTCCCTTCTCTCATAAAATATTCATTTCATCTCATTTCAATAAATGACAACAGGCCCTAACTTTTTAAAATCAATTGTTGAAACTCCTTTGTAGTTCCATGTGATATGAGGGAGAAAGAAAAGAGTATAATACCCTTATAAGCTAGATAGATGAGCTTCTCCTATTAACTACATATTGTCACCAATTAATTTTAATATGAAACCTTTTCAGACTTGTAACGGATCCTCGAACTGTCTTCCTTTGTTTAGAAAGCAGGACAATTTTGTATTTTGTAACAATAAACATCCCTTTCTTTCCTATTCTCCTTCCGCTCATTCACTCTTCATCTAAAATAGTTGCATGACCCAAAAGATCATGATCATTTATATCATAGAATCAACGACACAATCAAAGTAGTGACCACCACATTACCATTAAAGAAATCACTATATATAGTGCTTTAGAGGATTCGTAGGTGCGTGGCATGTATAACAAACCTTCAAATAAATTCAAAGATTATAGTAAACAATGAATATGAATATTATTATTATTCGAATGTTTGAACGAGAAATATAAAATAATGTAACTTTTAGAACCTCTGTTTATATGCTTGATGCATGTGTATGGTTTAAATTAGATGTACTCTTAGAAAAGTGAAACCTTAGTATATATATAGTGATGAAATGGGCATCTAATTTTGCTGTACCCTAAGTCCCTAACCTACCAATTAACATGATAATTTCTTCCTAAATTACGTTAATTTGTAGATTAGGTTCAATATTCTGTAACTTATTATTGAACCTCTTATCTTTAATTTCTCTAGCCCTTTTTTACACATGTACATTAAGTGGTTTTACCTTTTGAGATATATATCTTAAAAAATAAAAAGATAAAAAAATTACAAAAGGGGTTTTCACTTTAAGCGGCCGAATGTTTTTTGTGACATTATTTAGAGAGATGTGTGGGATCTAGGGGTGTCAATTTGGGTAAACAGTTCGGGCTTGGGTTAGGTTTATCAGTTTCGGAATATAACAGGTCGGTTTATAACGAGTTGAAATAATTAGTGGGTCGGTTTTGAAAATCATTAGGTCAGTTCGGTTTTTTTTTTTTTAAAAAAAATTGTGGTTTCTATTTGGGTCGGGTCCTAATATGATCGGGTTGTATTTGGTTCGAGTCATAATCAACTGACAGCTCTAGTAGGATCCATTTTTCTGGCCGAGTTGAAATGATTAGTGGGTCGGTTTTGAAAATCATTGGGTATGTTCGATTTGGTTTTTTTTTTTTTATAATTTTTTTTTTAATTGCAGTTTCTATTTTGGTCGGGTCCTAATCGGGTCGGGTTGTATTTGGTTCGAGTCATAATCAATTTGGATTGAAACTGACAACTCTAGTGGGATCCATTTTTCTGGCCGGTTTGAAAACGGGTTTAGCTATTTTAAATGGGTTTCGGTTCAAAACAGTTCAGTTTCTAATCGAGTCGAGTTGTAATCGTTTCGCGTCATAATTAGTTTGGGTTAAACCAGGCCGGTTTGACAATGGGTTCCGGTTCAAAACTGATTGGGTGAAATCAGGGGTCCAGTCATTATCGGTTCAGGTCATAATCGGTTTGGATTGAACTTGGTCGGTTTGAAAATGGGTTTACCCAATTTGAAGCGGGTTTCAATCCAAATCATATTGGGTTAAAATCGAGTCGAATCATTATTGAGTTGAGTTATTCAGATAATGGGTAGGAAAGGGTCATGTTATAATTAAGTGAAGTCATAAATAAGTTAGGTTTACCTAGTAGTGGATTGAAATGGATCAGATCCTACACATATATATTGGGTTAAGGGTTGTAAACGACTCATTCATAACAGGTTACCGGTCGTAAAAGGATCTGTTTCAACGGGTTACGGGTCGTAAACAGTTCGGTCTCAATGGGTTACAAGTTGAAAAAGGTTCGGTCATAACGGGTTATAGGTTATAAATGATTCGGTAAAAACGGGTTACGGGTTAGACCGGTTCAGGTTTATCGGATTTTTGCCCAGTTTAAACGGTTTTCGGTTTAAAATGGATCGGGTTACTATCGGGTTTAGATGTAATCGGTTCGGGTTGTTTTCAGTTTCGGGTCGTAACGGCTTGGCTTGATAACGAGTTGGGTTAGTAATGGTTCGCACAAATTATGTTCAGTTCAGTTTCAGGTTAGAGAAAATTGGGTCGGGTCGGTTTTCAATAAAAATGGATTTTTAACGATGTAGTTTCTTTTTAGATCGGTTCGAAACAGTCGAGTTTAATAGTTTGGGTTAGAAACTGACATCTCTGGTGGGATCCATTTTTCTGGTTTTTCTTTTTTTTTCTATTTTTTTTTCTTTTTTGACAATGAGAACTTCATAAATAAAGAACAAATTACAACCTAAGAGAGCTACAAAGTGAAATTAAAAAAGAACCAGCCACACCTAGCTAAACCCACAAACATCAAAAGAAAAACCTTATAGACCGTGACTGAGCCGATACACCCAAACAAACCCACAAACGGGTTATGCCGTTTACCAAAACAGGAAACTCGAAGTGTAGAATTAGAATTAAACCAGAGAAGCTTTGCAACATACCAAATACCACGGAGCCTGGACACCAAAAGGATTCTTACTAAAACCCTTTCTTGGACTAAGAGTTGCCAACTAAACCAAACACACCGAGACTGACAGAGAGTACAAGATGATACTAATGAAGGGAACCGAAACTTGCATAGAGACCTGAGCAAAATTGCAGAGGAAATTGTGTAGACACAAAACACCCGAAAGCTAAAAGCACCCTGTTGCTGAAAACAAAACCCGTGACACGACTCCACTCCTAGGGCTCGAAAAACATAATTACCTCCTAAGAGTCTAGGACCAAACCAAGAGAGCCGGATGTGTCAACGACTCTGCCATGAGAAACCTTGCACCACCAAAATGCAGGTTCCTTTCCTGTAATTCTACAAATTGAGAATACAAGGAAATGAAGGACTTTGCTTACCCTAAACATTAAAGATGGGGAGCCTCCTTCAAGTAGAAATTAACGGCGATGACTGACTTTGTCATCACTAATACTAACACTTATAATGAGATGATTATAACTGAATGGATACCCAAATCATCCCACAACCAAGAAGCAACGGGACAAGCAATCAAACCACTCCCCTCATAACCACGTACTCCCCACAAACTTTGAATGTAGGGAAAAGATTGCACAAATGATGTAACCCTCTGGAACATAATACAGAGGAAGGCACCTAAACTACCAATAGAGGGATCCACATATACCAAGTGAAAACTCCCCCTAACACATATCCATCTCGAAAAGGCAACCAAAATAATTACCAACCTGACATCCTAGGTACCAGCGAACCGAACTACCCCTAAATTCAAGGGGAAACCAGGCCGACAAAACTGCACAAAGAACAACACTTCGAAATCCTCCAGACCTAGAACTATCCCTTTAAACTCCAACTCATAAACAAACAGAGCAAGAGAATTATTAAAAGCGAGAAACATTTACAACATCACAAACAACAACAGAAGCAAAATAAGCAATAATTACATAATTAAACCTAGACAAACCAAGAACAGTAGCTAAACAACTAGAGCAAAGAAGAATTGCAAAACTCACAAGCAACACGTGAGTTCTTGAAGAGCAAAGAACACCCAAAAAAACGACCTCACCGGCAAAATTTAACACCCCTACTAGTCGTTAAGACCAACGCAAGAAGACCGCCCTTAATCAAACCTTGAATTAAGGGAAAAACCGTAGTCTTAACTTCACCTTTACCGTAGGAAAATAATTAGCGGATTTAATTTTCTTTCGACGGCGGCGTTAAGAATAGCATTGGCTCCTTGTTTCGTTGGATAATTGAATACTAAAATACTTAACAACCCGCCAAACTAGAAGATCACTGATGGATCTGAAGGCAAACAAACAGCTCTTCTCCTTCCTTTGACTTCTTTACCCCGCAAAAGCTAAAAAAGAAAAGCAAACTAACTAAAAACTAGAGTACTAGGCCGCCGGCGATGGCAAGGAGGGGAGCGCCGATCGCCGGCGAGTTCTGGGGTTGAGAAAGGGGGAAGCGGTGGGAGGCGGTGGGGGATAAGGATGAGCTTTCTTTTTCAGAGAGAGAAAGTTGAAGCTACAACACGTAGAGATTCCATTTTTCTGGTTATAATAATGTGTCTAACACTTTTAAATTCTACCCCTCAAGGTCTCAGTATTGCAATTGTTGCACTAAGAGAATTATCGAAGGCTTGTGTGAACTTAGTAGATGATATGGATTTTGTTATGTGGTGTGACTCGTGTCTTATGTTACGAATGTATGTCTTGGGGTTAACTAGTCCATACCCATGACCTATGTTACATGGACTTGTGTATCAATGTTCAACACGGGTACATGTTTAAGCGTCCAACTCGATTATTTTGTGAAAAAATTCATGATTTTAAAATAAAAATGAAGTGTCCAAGTATTGTACCCATGTTCGAGTGTTGAGGGTCCGAAATGAATAGTTGAGGTGAAATGAAAAGTCCATGTAACATAACCCACGTTTTAACCCATTAGTTGTGTGTCATGTTGTGTTATGTAACAGATTTTAAAAGGTTGAGAGTAGGGCTGAGTAAAATTATCCGAAAAATCGAAAACCCAAAACGTAACCGAACCAAAATTTGGGTACCCGTTCCGATAACAAATTATCGGATCAGGTTTGATAACCACAACGGTTCAGGTACCTGATCCAATAATTTGTTATCGGGTACGGTTATTGGGTATCATTTTGAAATTAACGGTTACCTGATCCGATAAGCAATTTTTTCTTTTTCCTACTTAAATCTATTTATCCAAAATCTAAACTCTTACTTTACTTTATAATCACTTCATAATTTAAATGATTACTAATTATTAGTAATTTGGTCATGATCATGTGGTGTTATTGTTGATTACTGTTGAATAATATCATATTAATTATATAATAAAGTCTAAATTTTCAATATTGGATATCATATTGGGTACCCGATTACCGATCCAAAAATCTGATACCCGAAGTTCGGGTATTCGAACTTATCAGTTCGGGTAATGGATTCATTTTTAGTGTTATTGTTTATCGGGTACCCGAACCAATAGTGTTAAAGATACGGGTACCCGACCCATGCTCACTCCTAGTTGAGAGTGAGGGATAACTCAAGTGGTTAGAGCTTCTCTCCTGATTTCAGAAAATCTAGGGATTGATTATCATCACCTGTCCTTGTGGCTCTCTAAACACCCAAAAAATAAAAAATAAATAAATTAATTAATTAATTAATTAAAAGGATTGCTCACAATGCTCAGTCTCAACCTAAGGCCTAAGGTCCTGTTCTGATTTACTAAATTGAGCTGAACTTAACTGCACTGAACTAAATTGTTTATAAGAAAAGGAACTTAGGAACTGAACTGAACTAAACTAAACTAATTGGAGATGAACTAAACTGAAATGAAATTAAGCTGAAAAGAAAAGACCCTAAGTCTCCGTGTCCATAATATGATCATGGTAGGTGTTTTTTTTCCTTTTTTTTAAACATCATGGTGGTTATTAGATATAGCTGATATGGTTTTAGGCCCTATTTGGTTGGGAATAAAACCATTTCCAGGAAAACTATTTTCCTCATTTTACGTTGTTTGGTTTGGGTCGGATATGAAAAGGAAAATTTGGGCTGAAAAACTATTTTCCTTTGTACAAGAAAACGTTTTCCCCCAAATTAGAATGGAAGCCGTGTTTTCACTCTCCTTCCATCTTTCCCCTTCTCCTTACGTTGCTTTGCTACGAACTCAGTTAGATCTTTCTCACTTGATTTCTTGTTACAAATTGGTAATATTCTCTCTCTTCTTGTCTTGATTATTAATGTAGGGTTTAATTTTATTTAACATTCGATTGTTTTTAGGGTATTTTTTGTACATATTTTGATTATTTTAGGGTATTTTTGCATTAAATTTTTTAAATTTAATTCGAAATTGCTTTTGTGATGTGATTAAATTTTCTAAAGATGGTTACAATTTGGAAATTTGTTGTTAGATTCATTCTACTTGCTGCAAATTTTATTTTCATTCATATATTTTACATGTTTTTATCATCCCCACAAAGTGTTTGATAAAATGCCTCACCTAAGATTGTAAGCTAGTATGATGTCGGATCATGGGGTAGCATCTCAAAATTCACTTCAGGTATATAATACATCTCTAATGGTCTGGTTTTACTTGCTTCATTATATAGAGAATGTAAGAAAATTTCTATCATAGTCTTCCGGAATCTGGTAATACTCATTAGTATGTTACATATTGTAGAATAAATCTATCACACATTCACATGCATGTTGTTTCAGTAAAATAAACAAATTAATTAATACTATAATTGAATGAAGATAAGACCACAATCTAAGAATGTGAAGGCAAGCAGTTGGTAGTTGGTCACTTGTTAGTATAATTTGTTGTATATGATATGGCAAGCAGAGGAAAAGTTCTCTGTTTTTGCCATGGCTCATGATGGTAATATGCTTGTTTCTTTATATATTGTTGTTGTTCATTTGTATTTTGTGATGTGGGTTTCTAGTTTCTGGAATTTTTTTTAGTACCCAGTTGGTTTAATTTTGTAATTATTGAGATAAGTTGCTGTTTTGTATATGTTATGGCTTATTATATAATTTGTTGTATATGCTATTGTAGATGACCCATGATGAAAGGCATGATTCTTGGTTCCGTGGCAGCTATAATTGCTTCCGTTCTTGCTCTTGTTGAAGAGTATAGGGTTAGGACTAAAAGGCCTAGAATAATTAGGCAACCTTATGTGAATAGAGATAGTTTGAGGGAGGCCAATATCAATAGTATTTTATATTATGGTAACACTCCTTGTCTAGGACAAATTTGTTTGAGGCCTGCTGCATTTTATATTTTATGTAATATTCTAGTTGAAAGAGGATTTTTGCGGGAAAGTGTTCGGATGAGTGTTAAGGAGCAAGTAATTATATTTTTTTTCACTTATTGGGACATAATGTAAGGTTTCGTGTGATTGAGGGAAGATTTTTTTCGGTCAACATGGACCGTACATTACTATTTTCATATTGTACTTCAAGCTATCCTTCGATTGTATCAGAGTTTGTGAAACCACCAACAACTTCAATTCAGCCAGAAATTCAAAACAACCCTAGGTTCTTTCCATGGTTTGAGGATTTCATAGGGGCTATAGATGGAACACATGTGCGTGCTTCCGTTCCCATTGAAATACAAGATAGATTTCGTCGTAGAAAGGGCGGAACAAAACGTGCTAGCTGCTGTTGATTTTGATGCCAAGTTCACTTATGTTCTAGCTGTCTGGGAGGGGTTCTTAATGATGCGCTAAGTAGGGGTTTCAAAATTCCAGAAGGTAATTGTCTCTTTTTTGGAAGTTGACTAGTTGCAAACTGAAGATAAATTGATTATAATATGCATTTTCATTTTTGTGTGCAGGGAAGTATTATCTTGTAGATGCGGGTTTTGGTAGTTGCAAAGGTCTTATGCCTCCATACAGGAAAACCCGTTATCACTTGAAAGAATATACAAACAATCCTCCAGAAAATGAACGGGAGTTATTCAACCTTCGACACTCTTCAATTAGAATGGTTGTAGAGAGGGCGTTTGAAATTCTAAAGGCGAGGTTTCGTGTCTTGGATGCTGAGCCTTTTTGGTCATTTAAAACCCAGGTTTATGTGGTTTTAGCATATTGTGTGATACACAACTTCCTTAGGGGTGTGGATCCTAATGACCCTATAACTAGAGAGGTAGACTTGGACATTGATTCACAAGATACAAGAACATTGCTTACTTGAAGGGAAATGCGAGAAGAAACAAATGAGTGTGTTAATAAAAGAAATGCAATAGCATCAGCCATGTGGACTGCATACAAGAGGCCTCGAACAACCTGAAGTCTTTCTATTTCCTTATGTTGTAATGGGTTACACTAATGATTTGAAGTATAAATTGCAAAGATGTTTATATTCTCCTTAATTACATGAACTTTTATTTTCGTGATTGTATATGAAATGATAAGATTTTCTTGATAATTCATGTGGTTTGCATATGAGAAGCATGTGTATCTACCATTGCAGGTGAAGAATGAAGAAAAAAAAAAGGGAATTTTCGTCGGTCAAAACAAATGTCCAAGGAGTTGCTGGTATTTCTTGCACAAGAAGTGAGAAAGGGGAATAGGCCAAATAACACTTTCAGAACAAGCTCATTTGTTGTTGCTGCAAAAAATATTTTAGAAAAAATTAAAACTTCCTGCACGGCTAACCATGTTGAGAACCACATGAGGACGGTGAAAGCTAATTAGGGAATCATATCGAAAGTTCGTGGTAACTCTGGATTTGGGTGGAATGACACTGTGAAGATGGTAACATCCCCTAATGCTTACAATAATTATATTCAGGTATCATTCTAACTTAATTTTTTGGGTGCTTTGATTTCTAAATGAAATTAAAAGATTGATGTACTTCTGATCATCTGCATGGGAATATATGGTAAATGATTTTCTTGGTTTTGCTAACCTTTTGTATGAGGGCACTGAATGTTACATACAACAGTCATGTTTCAACTCAAGTATGTTTCAAGTATTTCTCTGATATTTTTCTCCTTTTGTATATAGGAAAATCCTTCTCATGAGAAATATCTCAACCTAAAAATTGACATGTATGAAGAAATAGCAATCGTGGCTGGTAAAGACATGGCTCATGGAGACTTTTTTAAGAGTTTTGCTGATATTGAACTTAGCAATGAGAATGGACAAAGGCAGCCTACAAGTATGATAGAAAATGGGACATCAAAATCAGATAGTGTCACTTCTTCAGAGCCAAGACAACATCGTAAGAGGACTCGAGGTGAAGATGACACTTGTGACTTGCAACAAATATCTAATCAACTAGGAGAAGTGGTTAGTGCTCTGAAAAAATTCTCAAACAACCAACTTGATGTGGATAAACTTTATGAAGAGATAATGAAGATGGATGATTTTGAAGAAGCAGTTCGTGATGCCGCATTTGACCACTTAGTTGAGCGGGAGATGCTTGCCAAAACTTTTTTGACAAAGAGCAAACCTCTTCGAAGAGTTTGGATCCAAAACTTCATAAATTCCCTTAATTGTTAAAATTAGAATGAGTATGTTTTATTGTTTGTCTACAACTACTTACTATAATATCTACTACTATGAGTACGTAGAAAGTAAAGTATTCTGTAATGTCTTGGTATTTGAGTTGTTGCTGCTACTTTGTACTAGTCTACAACATTTTATCTTACTTATATGATTTTATTATGCTAATTTTTACCCTTTTGTTTCTAAATTGCATTTAATGTTTACAAAAATAAATTCAAAGTTATCCCTTCAAAAAATAAATAAATAAATAAATAAAAGAAAAAAAAAATTCAAAGTTAGCTTAGAAAAAGTTCAAGGATTATTATTATTAGTAGTAGTACGGTATGAGAAAGAATTGATAAGATCTTCCTTATAAATAATATCGGAAAGACAAAGAATTAAAAATTAAAACAAATAAAAAATAAAAAAAATAAAAAAATAAAAAGATGTTGATTTTCTATTGAACCAAACGACGGAAAATACTTAAAAAGGAAAATCAGTTTACATGTAACCAAATAAGGAAAAATGTATAGGAAATTACATTTTCTAATGGAAAAGATTTTTCATTGAAACACCTTTTACACCCAACCAAACAAGGCATAGTGGGCCATATGTTGGGCCGAGTAGGGAATAGTTGTCCAGTATTTTCTTGTCTGGAAGAGCTTCGAACTCAATTTATATGCACAAAAGGAGTATTTTAGAAGTATTTCAAGTGTTATTGTGTGCCAATCATGTTAGAAAATTTCCTTAACTTATTATCTTAGCAATGTCTTATTAATTTACACCTTATGGAACATTGAAGGCACAATTAATATAAATTGTTAACTACTTATAATTAGCAATGTCTTGTACTCTTGTTAATTATCCTAGCAAGTATAAGCTCGTGAACATTATTTTTATTTTTATTTTTTTTTAAGCTCGTGAACAACAATATAATTGCTTCATGTAATAAATTGGAAAGGTGTATAACATAAAATTTCAGATTGGTATAAAATCAAGGGTAATGTTATATGTAGCCTATAGGCATTAAATATACTCTTATTAATTGTATAAAATTAGGAATTTATGATAAAAACACGTATAAATAAGTGTAATTAGTGTTGATATTTGTATGATTTTCTAACTTTGCATGACTTTTTAGTGTGTATTTAATGTTTATATGTAGCCCTATAAGGGCTATGTATAACATTTTTCTAAAATAAAAAATCCTTAATTAATCCAATTTTTTTGAATAGCAATATGCTTATTACATTTAATATTAGTTGACACATTTACTTAGGCACATTTGTCAATGCTTAATTTTAAATAATATTATTTTCAATTATGTGTAACAAAATATTATTAAATTTTGATATTTGGAAAATAGAGGTTGAGATTTGAGACTAAGGCTGCCTGCTCGTAGACTCGGTTCAGTTTAAGCTCAATATAGGCTTAACTTGAACTCGGGTTTGGTTGGAAATCTTATTGTGCCAATTCTCAGCTCGAAAGCTCTTGAACAAGCTCGATTTTTTTGTATAATATTAATTTTTTGTAATAAATTAATTATCAACATAAACTTTGTTTCATATTTAGGACTTAGGACCTAAAATTAATCATCAAAACTCTAGTTTACGCTCTCGCTCAGTGTTGGAGATTCCGTTCATGGTATTGTTGTTGTTTATGTAGGAGAAGAATTAAAGAGAAAGGAAATAGTCCCAATTCGAAAGATAAGAGGTAGGGATAAAATATACTCCATCTGCATTTTTTAAGTGCTACACTTTGATTAGTTCATAATTTTAGGCCTACCTAGACCTACCTGCGAACCCAGATCCAAGAAACCAAGACCCTCGCACCAAGACCTAGACTAGACTCACTAACCCACCACCCTTCACCCACAAACCCAAAACCCATACCCACGAAAACGAGACCCTTTCTTCAGATCTAAAACTGAGTGTCTTTCTTTTTCAATTCATGAGAAGTGGTTAAAGGAGGAGAGAGTAAGTTAATGGGGAAGAGGATGAAGGTGGTGAAATTAGATTATGGAGGAAAGATAAAGATAATGGGGAAGAGGAAGAAGATGATGAAGGAAGAGAGAGAAAGATAGTGGGTAAGATGAATATAGAGAAATCGATGATTTTTGAAAGGCAAAATAAGTTTAATTAGATTAGAATAGTTTTTAATTAATTATGTTTTAAAAATATAATTGATGTTATAAAGTATTCCAGTAAGTAAGGGTATTTTTGTAATTTCATTTAAAAAAATTTACTAAAAAAGGGAATGATTTGAAAATGTTGCACATAATAGTTAGCAGCCTTTTTTTTTGTAAATGTTACAAATAATAGTTAACGGAGGTAGTAGTTTCTTTTTGACAATATAGAATGTGTAACATTTAAAGAAACACAACCGCATTTGACAAGTATAATGGCTAAAAGAACACATAGGGAGTAAGAGGTATTCAAAGCAAAATTTGATGGTCTTTAAACCTAGGGCTATGGACACCATTTGGGCTTGTTGATTTTGGGCCTGACAAGCTTTGATTCAGCCTAAGAGCCCTGAGCCGAGGTGAGCTTGCCTTAAGAAGTCATCGAGCTCGAGACGAGCCTACCTAAGCTTGGTCTTGCTCGGCTAGTTATTAACACCCCTACCTGAGACAAATCAATAAAGACCATATTCAACTATGATTTTAACACTTAAAGATTAAGTTAAAAAATTTGCAACAAGTTTCAACAAACGAACATAGGAATAGAAAATTAGAAAGTAAAACACCATACTACTATTACAGTACTATTTTTCACAAAAAAAATCATTCTTGACTAGTGCAGGAAGTCCGTAGTACAAGATTTAAAAAACAACATACTAGTCAAGTAAGATGGGGCATTAATTTAAATTAGGAAATTTTTTTTAAAAAAAAACCACTTTTTAAATCTTATTTTTTGCATATAACAACTTTTAAAAAAAATGTTGTAAAAAACTATCAATTTTAAAAAATTTTGTTACAACTTACCACCAATTCAATGTAAAATAATTGATAAATTTGGCTAAAAAAGGTGTAATTTGCAACCAAAATTTTAAAATCTGGGGATTTTTTTAAAAAGGTGATTATATGCAAAAAACAAGATTTAAAAGGTGGTTTTTTGTAAATTTCCTTTGAATTATTTGAGTAACCTCACCCAAAAAAATAAAAAAATAAAAAATATATAATACATGTCCGTTTCTATTTAGATTACACGTTCAATTTAGCAACACACTTTAAACAAAGGAGAGAGAATGTTAAAGTAAGTGAATAGACTATGTATTTTAACTTATTTAATCAAGTTTGTAGTGGGGTCAATTAAAAATATACTTCCTAAAAAGAAATATGTGTTGATTACAAAGGAACTAAAAGAGAGAAAAAAAAATAAAAAATAAAAAAATTTGTGTCAACTAAAATAAATGGAGGTTTTCTTTAAAAAAAAAAAAAAAAAAAAAAAAAAAAAAAAAAAAAAAAAAAAAAAAAAAAACGGAGGTAGTAGTAGACCAAGCTCATACGTCGTATAAAGGTATTTAATTTGTTTTAAGGACCAAGATGAATCCAAGTCATCAAGTGAGCAAGTGGTGATACCTGTCATATAAGCCCGTTATATAAGCTATCCATTTGGATTAGAGGTACGAAATTAAGCTTAATAAAAAAGTTATTGTACAAAGTACTATATATGTGGAGTATTAACATTTTTTGCCAACTAAAGTTCGAGTTATTATTAATTTATTTAACTATTATCTTAGTCTTTGTGTGTACGCATCCTCCAACAACGAGGTTTATAAAGAAGTAACTGAACATGTTTGTGTGTGAAAAAAAGATTATCTAAGCGACGTGTTGTTTGTGGAAACCGATCTCAGGGCTGGCCCCGGTTAATCAGCCTGATTAACAACTTGTTAATCAGGTAGCAATATTGTAAATTGAGAGCTTTGGTATTTGTGTTATATTAATTTATTATTGCATTGTACGTTTTGCTAAAGTAGAACAGGTTACTTTCATCTTCTTCCTACCCATATATCCACCATTAAAGCACCATTGAAGCTTCCTCTTTCACCTCCACCAAATCTACCATTAAAGCACCATTGAAGCTTCCTCTTTCACCTCCACCAACAACAAACACCAACACCATCTCCTTCCTCTTTCGCCTCCACCGACAACAACCAGCAACACCATCTTCTTCCTCTTTCGTCTGAATCATCTCCACCGACGTCAACCACCATGTCGCGCGACAAATATAAGCGGCTTCGCCGCCAAATCAAATGAAAAACCCTATAAATTCCTCCATTGAATCTATCAGCAATTAAGCATCCTTAACAATCTCAAATTCCTCCATTGAAGTTCATTCTAGTTATCAGATGCAATTCTATGTTTTATTTTACTTTAATACCCCCAACTTGCCCTGGAAAAGACAAATTTACCCCCTGATAAACATTACAAGTTCATCAGCCTGATAAACTTGTATTTCCTCCTGATCTCATTGGTTGAAAATAACTGATTTTACACATATAACATAAAATTACATCTAAGAAATTGTTAGTAACTAATCGATCTCTTTGATTTTAACAAAAAATAATAAGAGAAGTGGCCAGGTGGTTGATGTGGCCCGGGTTGTCTATATAATACGAATAATTTCTAAGGGACCGATTGTATGCTACAAGCGGCAATCGATTTCTTTGTTATGGAGTATTTTAGAGCAATTTCAATGATAAGCTAATTTGACAATTAGTTTGCCATGCCACATAATCTTTTAAACTAATTATCATTTTAGCTACTTTTTGCTCTAATGGCTAGCTATTAGTTTAGTTGTATTCATTGGATAGAAAATACATGGAAAGACCTTAATTGATACAATGAATATTTTATTTTGGCAAGTTTAATTCCCAAGCAAATTAGCTTGGCAAAATTAATTTGCTTGGCCAAGCTAATTAACTTTTCTAGCTCCAATGGTCAAGTTAGTAGTTAGGGAATTATTGAAATTGCAAGCAAATCCATAGCTACAACCATTGGAGTTGCTCTAATATTTGGATTTTCGAATTTTAAATATGACTTTAAACCCTGAAATTAAATTTGGAATTCATGAGAAGTTGATTTGTGCAACAGTGTTGACTTATGCCTATGTAACTTTTTAAATTGAGATAATTCTCATGTATAATATTTAGATAATTATACCCTTGAAAATTTTTATTTACATATTTTCTCTTATTATTGATAATAGTCTATTTTTGAAAATCCTTTACAATATTTTACTAATTTATTCTCTCCAAATGGACCCCCAAGTACCATACTTATAATATTTCATATTCTCTCTTTTCCGAACTATCATAATTTATTCTTCAACAAACCCTACTTATTTTATACTTTATTAATTTATACAATTTCTCCAAAAAGTTCGCACATAGTGATATAGAGCAAGTAATAAAATATGATATGAGCAACTCTCATGAATAATGACCCAATTTATGTTGTTGTGACCGATTCGTTTCTACATGTAACCCATTGAGATCGTTTACAACCTGTAACTCGTCGAGACTAACCCATTTACAACTTGTAACCCGTTATGAAGTTGTTTGCAACTCGTTATCCAATATGTTTATGATTCGATTTGTTTCAACTCACTGCTCGATAAACCCAACTTATATAACGTTTAGTTCAATTATTACCAGACTTGTTCCCAACCATTATTTGATTAACCCGACTCAATAATGATCCGACTTGACTTTAACCCGATATGATTTGAACTAAAACCTGCAACAAACTTGGTAAACCTGTTTTCAAACCGACCTAGTTCAATCCAAAACGTTTATGACCTGAACAGATAATGACCCGACCCGATTTCACTCGAACTGTTTTGAATTGAAACCCGTTTTCAAACAGACCCAATTCAACCCAAACTGATTATGACTCAAACCGATTACAACTTAACCGGATTAGCACCCAAATTGTTTTGAAACGAAATTCGATTTAAATGGCTAAACCCGTTTCATTCCAAGTCGATTCAACCCAAACTACTTATGACCTGAATCGATTATAATCCGACCCGATTAAGACCTGTCCCGAATAGAAACTGCAATAAAAAAAAACCAAACTGAACTGACCCGATAATTTTGAAACAAACCCACTAATCATTTCAAAGTGCGATATATAACAACCTGTGATAATCCAAAACCAAACCCTTTATTACCCGAATTGACATACATCTATTTTGATACAAAATCATCATTGAAATTGCTAGCATTTTATAGAACATGTTTAAGACAATTTAATTATATCAAAGCACAATTTTTTTATTTTATTTTATTTTTTTATCAATATTGAGTATTAAATCAGGTTAATAGATATAAATAATCAAATATAGATCATTTTTATCATAAAATCATGACTGTAATTATTTCACCGCTAGACACGACTATATTCATTAATTACTTTTTTTCTCCTGAAATCGGGAGAAAAACTCTAACCACTTGGACTATCCCTCACTCTCTATATTCATTAATTAGTAGGTTGTCCATAGATCATTGTTCCAAATTCTAAGTCATAGAAGACGGGACATTAATTTAAAGTACGTATTGACTGCAGGGAAACGATCTCAAGTCGAATTCTACGGCAAGCTAGGGAACGTCAGGAGGAAAAAAAAAAAAAAAAAAAAAAAAAAAAAAAAAATCAAAGTTAGTAGGCCAAGCTCATAGTCCGTACTTGGAATATCTTAGTCAGTCTAGGACCAAAAAGATACAAGAATTAAATAATAGTTGGTGGCACTCCATTGTAGAATATTTAATATTAAAACATCTCAAAATTTCGAATTAATCAATTCTAACCATCTTAATTATTAAGTTAATTTTATTATGGCTAACCATTTCCATCATTCAACGAATTTAATATAGTCACCCTTTTACGAAAAAAAAAACGTAACAATAATTGTGGCCTTATATAAAACACCTACCTTTCAACCTTCACTTCACACAAACTCTATCATTCAACTTTTAAGTAGATCAAAGTTTCTTTTTCTTCTATACTTTCTCTTTCATTTAATTATTGAAAAACTTGACTACGTACTTGAATTATTGAAGCAATGGCATCAGTTCAAGAAATCCGTAATGCCCAAAGAGCCGATGGTCCAGCAACCATCCTAGCAATTGGAACCGCCAATCCTCCGAATGAAATGTACCAGGCAGAGTACCCTGACTTCTACTTCCGTGTTACCGAGAGTGAGCATATGATTGATCTCAAGAAAAAGTTTAAGCGCATGTGTACGTCTTCTATACTATCATATGTGTTGTACTGTTAATTCCTATTTATCTTTCTTTTTAGCTAAATATATATGGAGTCATGTTATATCGATCATTTGACCTAGCAACTGTGTCAAGTCGTGTCAAATTAACATTTACACAAAATAATTTTGAGAATCTTCACATTTTCTCCATCAATGGTCTAAAAATAACTCAAATACCAAAAAAAAAAAAAAAAAAAAAAAAAAAAAAAAAAAAAAAAAAAATCATGCACCTTTATTAATCAAACATATTTTATTATTTTTGGTTCATTAATCCAAGAAACGCAATTAGTTTAATCAAAGGGATTGTATATATGCAATGATCATGGTTATGATTATGAAATGCTGGAATGATGTTTTTATATGTATACAGGCGAAAGGTCAATGATCAAGAAGCGGTACATGCACATAACTGAAGAATTATTGAAAGAGAACCCACACATGTGTGATTACAATGCCTCATCCTTAAACACCCGCCAAGACATTCTCGCAACCGAGGTGCCTAAACTCGGTAAAGAGGCGGCAATCAAGGCCATCAAAGAATGGGGACAACCGCGGTCCAAGATCACCCATGTCATTTTCTGCACTACCTCTGGTGTTGACATGCCCGGGGCTGATTACCAGCTTACAAAACTCCTCGGCCTCCGACCCTCGGTCAAGCGGTTCATGCTGTACCAGCAGGGTTGCTATGCTGGTGGTACAGTCCTCCGCCTTGCCAAGGACATTGCGGAGAACAACCGTGGAGCTCGTGTGTTGGTGGTTTGTGCTGAGATTACTGTCATTTGTTTCCGAGGTCCTACTGAAACTCACTTGGACTCCATGATAGGCCAAGCTCTCTTTGGGGATGGAGCCGGTGCTGTTATTGTGGGTGCTGATCTTGATGAGTCCATTGAGCGGCCCATCTTTCAGCTTGTTTGGGCTGCTCAGACTATACTCCCTGACTCTGAAGGAGCCATCGACGGACACTTGCGTGAAGTAGGGTTAGCCTTCCATCTACTCAAGGATGTCCCTGGTTTGATCTCTAAGAACATCGAGAAAGCCCTTGTTGAGGCATTCAAACCAATAGGGATCGACGACTGGAACTCGATCTTTTGGGTGGCACACCCTGGTGGTCCTGCAATACTAGACCAAGTTGAATCCACACTCGAACTCAAGCAAGATAAACTCAGGGATACTAGGCATGTGCTAAGCGAGTTTGGAAACATGTCTAGTGCTTGTGTGTTGTTTATATTGGATGAGATGAGGAATAGGTCATTGAAAGAAGGTAAGACTACCACCGGAGAAGGGCTAGATTGGGGTGTCTTGTTCGGGTTCGGGCCTGGTCTTACGGTCGAAACAGTCATGCTTCATAGTGTTCCTATAACTAATTAAGCAATAGGGTACGCTACATGTTTACACTTATCCTTCAATTTTTTTTAGCATTGAATAAAAGCTACATATGCAGATTTGCTGTTTAGCCATGTATTGTTCTCTAAGATTTGTATATGTCGATATAATAAGATCAAATGAAATTTGTCATGTATTCATAGCGAAATATTTACTAATAAAATGTTATAATAATGTTATTTTGGAATGATCGTTTTAGTTGCAAAATGAATCTGAATGTAACATTTTGTACAAAAATCAAATAATTAAGTAATGGATCTAAATATATAGATAATTGATTTGTTCCAATTATAATGATTAATGAAGTATATTCATATACAAATTTACGTGTTGATCAATATAATTATATAACATGTTATCTAAGAAAGATGAGATCAGATCACATTCGATTATGATAAATCTATTTCTAATTCCTTTTGTTTGGAATTTATAATGAAGTATATTTGCCCAGACTTCAAGGCCCAAATCTATTTTGCCATAACTCTAGCAATATACAAATTTTTCTCTAGACTCTAGTCTAGGCAGCTTCCCCTATACACCCCAACTAACTACGTCGTTTTATCCCTTTTCCCCCGCCAATTTTTTTTTCTTTGTTTTTTTGTTTTCTTCTTTACTTTCCATTCAAGCAAGTATATAATGTTCTTTCCAGACCAAATTTCCTTCTTTTTCTCTCTCCTCATTTCACCAATTTTAATTTCTCTCTCCTCTTTTAACTGATTTCACTTTCTCTCTCCCATATTTTTTGATTTTTTTTTTCAAATTTTTCTCTTCTTCCATGGAGATTTCTATCTCAATTGCATTTGATCATGATTGTGACTCTATTTTTCCTCCTTGCTTTACTCGACTCGTTTAACAATCAATGTGAGTAATTTGTCATTCAATCAATGTGAGTAATTATGATTATAATGCTTTGATTTCATAGTTTTTGTTGTATTGATTATAATTTTGATAATGCTCTGGTTTTAGTATTGTTATTGTTGTTATTAGTTGATTCATATATAGTTTTGGTTGTATTATTCTTCTAATTTGATTCTTATTTGTGTTATTGTTTTTATTTTGTAATTTTGATTGTAATCTTATTATTTGATTGTTGCCTTTCCATTTTTGTGTGTCTTATATGAACATATATAGTTGTTATAATAATATTGTTAACCGATTATTTTTATCAACTTGTTGTGTCGCATAAAAATAATCTTAGTTAAAAAAATGATCACTTGTATAATAGTAAATGTTCATTTATGTTTAATGTATGTTTTTTATAGTAAACTATAGGTTTATTTTAGTTATATTTGAATATATATGTTGTACATGTGAATTTAAATGATTTTCATTCTTTTAAAGATGCTCATATCTATTTTAACTAGTGGAACGTATTTTAATATTTGTTCCCTAAAAAAAAAAATCTTAACATTTTTTATTCTGTTTTGTTGTAATAATGTTCAATTATGCAATTATAAATGTTCATTTATATATATATTTGTGTTTATGGAATTATAAGTTGTACATGTGACTTTTAATGATTATCAATGTTTTGTAATTTCATAAATAATATTCAGTTATGTAACTATATAGATGATCATTTATATTTTTACATATAGTAATTTAACTGTAAGTGATCAAATGCATTATTGTAATTGACCAAAAATGCTACTATATTTGTTCATCTGTTACATGTTTATTTATTGCAGTGGAAAAGAGGATGCTATTATTTTTCAAGAACCAAATCAGTTTGATTTTTGGGGGAAACAATTCCCTTCCAAAGATGATGCTTATGAAATGTATAATGAGTATACTTTTATGAAAGGTTTTGGAATTAGAGTTTGGAGGAGTAAGAGGCGAAGGGATGACTCATATTCTATGAAAGGATTTATTTGTTTTGATGAGGATTATAAAGATAATAAATGTAGAAATATTAGGTCCTATGAGAGACTTGATACAAGAATTGAATGTTTAGCTTTTGTACAGTTTTCTATTGATCATTCAGGTGTGATTATGAATATGTATATTCTAATATAGTTAGTGAATGATGGTTCAAAGTCAACAATTGTAAATGCTCAACCACAAATACAAGTTCTTATGAATATTTAGTTTTTTATTTATGAACATGTTGTTTCCCTAATATGAACATTATATAAGTCGTCAAAAAATATGAACATATATATATATATATATATATATATATATATATATATATATATATATATGTTGTCTCCCTAATATGAACATTATATAAGTCGTCAAATAGAAATTGTATGTCACCAAAAATTAAAATATTGAATATATAAATATACAACACAATTCCACACATGCATATTATTATACACAATGAATTCTCGATCCAAAATCGAAAAATTCAAGCTCGTGTTATTGGTCCGTGTAGTGCGAATCCATGCCTTCTTGATTTCCTTATTTTTGTCGTCTTCCTTTTTTTTCATTGCTATTGTGTGGTATAGCTCACTATATTCATGATTCTTTGTTAAACTAATAGACAAAAATAAATGAAATTTTCGTTAGATTTGAGCAAGAATAAGGGCCTGTTCTCTTACGTTGAAATTCAGTTCAGTTCAGTTCAGTTCAGTTCAGCTGAGTTCAGTTCAGTTCAGTTCAGCTGAGTTCAGTTCAGTTCAGTTCAGTTCAGCTCAATTCAGTTTAGTTCAGTTCAGTTCAGCTCCTAATTTCCTTCTCTTATAAAATATTCATTTCAGTTCAGTTCAGTTCAGTTCAGTTCAGTTCAGCTGAGTTCAGTTCAGTTCAGCTAAGTTCAGTCAATGAGAACAGGCCCTAAGTGTTGAAATGAACCAATTTTCATATGAATATGAATAGTATAACAATTGAAATGATCAATACGGAAATGAACATATATTAATATATAAATGAACATATATTAGTGTATAAATGATCATCCATTAATATGGAAATGAACAACTATTAATAAATAATGAACATTTTTGCATAATTCAATATGAAAATGAACATCTATTAATATATAAATGAACATGCATTGGTTTAAAAATGCCTATGAAAGATATCAATCAATGAACATGAAATATATACGTGAATAACTCTTGAAGCTATCAATATGTGATTTACCATACATCCATATGAAAAAGACATATATTAAAACTCAAAATTGAACCGAGCATGAAATATTTGAAGAGGATGACCAAAATATAAATATTTATCAATATTCTAATAATCGTATACTAATATATGTGAAAAATCATATACTTTTATGTGATTGAACATACATCTGTCAAAATACAAATGAACACTCATCAAAATAATTTTCCACTCCAAACTATGAAAAAGAATGAATATTAATACAATGACTATGTAGTAATATGTAAATGAATAATTATATTAATCATTTATTAACATGTGAATGACTGTATACTAATATATAAATGAAAATTTATCAAAATGAAAATGAACATTCATTAAAAAAACAAAAAAAAAAAAACCACTACGAACTAATTTAATTAGTGCTTACTTTTCTCCAGATTCTTTGATGTTCTTCTCTGAAACTGTTTCATTTGTACTGCAAAAAAAAAAAAAAAAAAAAAGAAAAAAAGACTTCATACCCAAAAATCAAAATGTATTTGTTCAACTTACTAATATTTAAATGAAAATTAGTAAAAATTATTAAAAAGCAATAGTTAATACTCTTTTTTCCATGTTTTACACTTGATGTTATTCCTGTAATACAATTGCAATAAAAATTTATTAAAACTAGGGTTTATACTCTTTTTCGAACTAAATATGAACAAAATCACTTGCTCCTTTGAATTTCGACCTTGATTTGGTAGTAATTGAACAATTTTTTTGATAATTTGTCACAAATTCGTAGAAATATTCGGATTTAAAAATGCGAAAAATGGGTGTAGAGAGAGAAAATGCAAAAAATGGGTAAGGAGAGAGAAAGTGAAATGAAAATGAAGGTTTGATTTTTTTTTTTTTTTTTTTTTTTTTTTTTTTTTTTTTTTGTATTGGGACAGTGCGTTTATGTAATGAAAGTGAGTATTTGAGGAAAGGGGTGTAGGGTAAGATGCCTAGACTAGAGTCTAGCCATAAATAATTACTAGCAGTAAGCACAAGGGTTTTTAACACAGAAATGTAAAAATATACCCAAAGGATTTTGTAAGATATGAGCCAAGAAGCCCATAATTAGCCACATTCATGACCCAGCCCACTAATATACTTTCATTTGCGTTCAATAACTAATACCCACACCCTACTACCCTAGCGAAAACAAATATGCATACTCCCACCCTCATGTGTAGAGGTAGTCATCTAAATTCGAACCAAAGCTCAAAGTAATAATATCGCGTTGATCACATTAATGTACATAGAATAGTACATATATGTTTTGATTGATTATAGAATTTACTCAACCAATTTAAAGCTAAATGTCACACGCATGGTACAAACTCTCAGATGTTGTTCACATTATTTATTGCGGACCACTAATATTAGAGATAATATGGTCGTTTTATAAATTAAAAAAAGATCACTATATTAAAACAAAGGTTATTATGGTAAAATAAAAGTCATTGCATTATTATAAAGGTCATAAGAGACTAACTTTTTTTCATGAAATTATCAATATACTAATAATAAAGGTAAGTATGTTAAAATTAGGGTCATTATATTTAACATAACGTCGTATTTTAAATTCACAATAATATTAAATGTTACAGAAATTTTAATAAAGGTTATTATGTTAAAATTAAGGTTACTATGTTAAAATTAGGGTTAGTATGTTCAAATACAGTTAGTTACATGCGTATAGATCTTAGGGTCGCGTCCACAATAATATTATTATAAGCCAGGTCCACACAAGATTTTCCCCACGCATGGTGCTTCAATTAGTTCCACCGAATTAGACTTGTTATTGATTATTAATGCTTCTTAAATTTGGATTTTTATTAGGATTTTTTTTTTTACTTTTACCAACTGAAAAAAAAAATTATTTTTACCACCAAAACTTCTAAAACTTTTATTTTACCTTAAAGAAAGATTAAAAATTGTTTTTTTACGACCTATCGTAAAAAACACTGGTAAACCTAACAAAATTTTTTAAATGCTTCCATTTTCGTGCCAAACACATAGGGTCTGTTCTGATAAACTGAGCTAAACTGAACTGATTTGAGTTGAACTGAATTGTTTATGAAAAAAGAAAATTAGAAACTGAACTTAACTGAAATTAAGCTGAAGAGAACAGGTCCATAGTCTTTAGGGGTTTTGGGGGGCATTTTGGCTCTTTAAGTCCAATTTGAGTTAGAATTGACAAAAAATAATCGTAAATAACTCATTTTTCTTACTCAAAATTACCTCGATTTGCGTGAAACACGTTAAATGAGGCATTTTTGATAATTTTTTTTCAATTCTAGCCTCAAATTGGTTTCAAAGCCCCAAAATGCCCCCCTAAGCCCGTGAAAAACATGTTTTGCATATGAAAAATGTAGAAATTTTTTTCAAACCGTTAGATTGAATGGTTTTCTTGACGGTAAGTAGTAAAAAATAATTTTTAGAATTTTTTTTGGTAGTAAAATAAAAGTTTTAGATGTTTTGATGATAAAAAATAGTTTTTTGATGTTTTGGTGGTAAAAGTCAAAAAATTCCTTTTAATATAAACAAATTAAAAATTAAAGAGGCTTAAATATACCATATTCTAGACGAAATGTGCGGATAACTTCGATTATTACTTAATTAATTACGTTATGACGTACGATTGCTAGATAATCCAGATCATGTCGCTATAAGCTACAACGTTTTCTTGCAAGATAAAAAAACTTGTATAACAATTGACGTATAAATTAAAAATTTGTGCACGAGTAATGTTATTATAACTGATAACCTGTTGTTTTGACTTTTGTTAATTGTTAATGGAATAACTGATAGAGATAATTTGACAACTACTTATTTTGCAAGTAGTCAGAAGCTAATCGAATTTGTTGTAAAATAAGATGTATTTTCAAGGTTATCAAGAAGAAATAATCAATAAGATCGAAAAGTTGATCTTACAATCAATGGAACAAATATTGTGTGTCGTGATGCAAATCACTGACTTGAAAACGAAATTCCGGCGCAACCGTGGTGCTCAATTGTATTCGCCGGCACATTTCCTAAGGTTAACACGCCACTCTCATACAAAGACACTTTTGGATGAGAGGTTGGAGTTAAGTAACTGATGCCCAACCCAATATAGAGTATGTGTTTGATATGTATTTCTTGTGTATATGATAAAAAAAATAACCTCCAATTTATAAAGAAGATTGAAGAAGATGGAAGATCAAGGAGGAATCTCTTTAATCAATAAGAAAAAAATCTCAGAATAATCATGGTGATTAAAACATCATAATCAACCTCTTAAATGGGGGATTACAAGAAATTAACCAAGAAAAGGAATCCAAGGGAACCGTTGGAGTCCAACGGACAAACTCACGCCCGATTGGCGGACACTCCCTTTTTCCAGATGTCTTCTCGCGCCCGGTCGGGCGGAGTTCGCCCGATCAGGCGGCGGAACTCCAGAATTTTACGACTCTTCTCGCGCCCGATCGGTTGATGCCTGCCCGATCGGGCGCCCATATCCGACCCTTTGAATTTCCTTTCTTTATTTCCAACAATCCCCCGCTAAAGGAAGGAAAGAAAAGCCATTAACGAAAGATAAGGATAAGCAACATATTGGGCATAAGAGGAGATCAATACATAACACTTAGATATTACATAAGTAATTTGAAATCAGGGCCGTTTCTGAGAT
Source organism: Chenopodium album (assembly GCF_948465745.1). Classification (NCBI taxonomy): domain Eukaryota; kingdom Viridiplantae; phylum Streptophyta; class Magnoliopsida; order Caryophyllales; family Amaranthaceae; genus Chenopodium; species Chenopodium album. The sequence continues at coordinate 50,616,812 of NC_137843.1, forward strand.
TTTGGTGGCCTGGGGCAAAAACATGAATCGAGGCCCTAATTCACATATATTGATATAAAATTTTAAAAAATTGGGTATGCAAAATAATAATACATATTTTATTATGATTCATAATCTTTAAAAACATCAAATTTCACAAAACATTGAAATCACATTCCCGTAACTCTCGTTGAAGTAATTAAACTAGCCGAACCATTCAAACCAAGTATCCCACCAAGCAACTAGATTTTTTTTTCCCCAAATTTTGTAATTTTTGAATGAAAGTAGTTATACAGGTTAAGAAAAATTTAATACAAAGAAGAGATCTTGACGAATCAAGTCGAGTATGCACCGTTCAAAAAAAAAAAAAAAAAATAGGGTATGCAAAGAGAATTATATATAATTAGATAAATTCCCGTTGCAAATTGAAGAGTAAAAGGACCATTTATTATAGTTTTCATCTTCAATTGAATCGCGAAAGTGAAGGAAATTAACTGACTAAAAAATTAGGGAAGAAGGACGTTGACAAAAAATGCCATTTGATATTCTGGAATTCTACAGTACTATTATAGTGTTGTACACTTGTACATTACACACTTCTTGCTTTCTTTCTTTCTTTTTTTTTTTATATGAACATGTACGTACGTAGTACTTCCTCCGTTTTCTTTTACTTGCAACACACTTTTTAGGCACGTAGTTTTAGGAGATGATTAGTGAGGATAAACGAGCGATTTTATCAATATAATTTTTACACGAAGATTAAAATAGGGTTAAGTATCATTTGTAAAAATTATAATGAATAATTTATTTGTTTACATTACATAAACCCGACCTTAAAACACGTGCCACAAGGCTGTGTTGCAAGTAAAAAGAAACGGAGGAAGTATTACATAGTACGAAGTTCCCACAAAAAAAATGTACGAAGTATATATTTTGGGGCCTTGTATTGTATTGAAGTTGGGCTTTTTAACAAGGGGCCCAGGGCAGCCGCCCCAGTTGCCCTGCCCTTGCTACAGCCCTGTTTGAAATCTAGTGATTAGTGAAATGAGGCAATGAACTACAAGTCTAAGGGTGGACAAACCTTAAAATCCTTAAGACTCTTGATCATGGAGTGGACGAACCTTGAAACTCCAAGATTTAGTGCAAGACCCCCACAACATATACATCACTCCATAAATTTACTTGAAGTCCGCAAAAAGATATGCTCTTTTACAGCCAAGCATATTCACCTTAGGTCTAGTGGAAGCTCTAGGAAATCCGCCCAAGTTTTCCATAGAAGATGGCTATTCTTCTCAACCACATAAGTGAATCACAAGCACTTCTCAAAAGCACTTAGTCAATGGGGTTAAAACATGTTCCTAAGAACTTTAACAAATGCTACATTGTAGCCATTAATTAACCCCCAAAAGACCATGGATTCATTAAGAGTTTAATGCTCAACCTCAAAACAATCATAAACAACGGTGATTCCAAAGTTTTAGTGTGTCCACTCAATCATTTGGATTCATTAAGAGTCAAAGGACTCAACCTCAAACGGTGGATCAATCAGGTGCGTCTCAAATAGCACTAACCTAAATGGTTTATTGATCCATTAAGAACTCAAAAGAGCTCAATCTCAATCAAGCATGACAACACATGCCATAGGGATAGAAAGTAATGTTTTTAATCTTTCCACATGGGCTTAAGGCCTATCCCCCTCGAGATTTCCACAAGTTATCAAGGATTGTTACATGTTCAAAATTTCCTTACCATAGTACTAAATTATTTTTGCTAGAATACTTTTCCAATAAGGAAAACTAACATGTTACCAACATCAACTTAATTCACACAAATGGTTAGAAAACATGTCACATTCACCGTTTGATGAATAAAGTAACAATCCTCGAAGATAACATAACCGCATTAGTGAACTTTCTTCATCAACCATCAATCACTAACACTTGCCTTCTGGAAATTTTGAACAACTTTTCCTGAAAGGTAGTGTATTATTTCACAACCTTCGTACCTAAAATGATACGTAGTAAAAGATGAAGCAAGTTTAAACAACATTAGTCATTCACTATTAAATTTGTAAAATATTACACTTCAATTATTTTACAAATATATGCTATATTAAGATAAAATGCAATGTATGTCACTATCACATTGCTAACCGTATTAGCACACTCCACTCAAGACATACTTTAAGACCTCCTTAAAGTACACATAATTCATGCTAAAACATATTCCATTCAAATGATGACATGAATAACAAATATCATATCATCGCAAAAATCTTTCCAATCACAAATCATGTATGACACTTTAGAAAGAACCAAAAACTCATAATGATATTATTAAAATAATAAAACATATTGTCATATTCCAAATCGTGAAATTTGCTCAACAAAAATGAAAAGATAAAAAGTTCAAGAAAGTTGTTAACTACAAATCACATGTGATTCTCAACACCACCACATTACTCACATTGTAGACATAACACAACAAATATATTACTTTGAAGCAAGTAGTGAGATGCAAACTTAATCACAAGTATTAGATCCTTACAAGGTACTAACCAAACTCTTGTACCACTTCCTAGGTGATAAACTTAAGTCAACTCACACTTGAATTTTCATCTCACATTTCTTATCTACAACATGGAACTCTCCAATCACTCAAAGTCATCACTTAAAAGACTTAAAAGACTTAACAAACTTCAACCACTAGAAGGAAACTTATCATCAAGGACAAAGATCCAAAATAATTAAGTCATCTAAGTGAGACCTACATTGTTCCATTAAGACAAGAAAAACATAGTAACCTTTACTCACAAGTTTAGCCTTGAACACTTCCAACAACACTTAGTGAATTGATATTGAAAAACTTTAGATGAAATATTAGGAAACACACTCCATACAAAATATAGGAGAACTCTAAGCATGTTAGAAATAATCTAACTTATCCTCAATAGTTTCTTCCAAGGTAAACAATCACTCACATCATCAACTCATTAAGTTAAGGAAACACTCTTCAAATATTAAAGCAACAAATCAAGGCAAACAAATAATAGTCTTTAGCATAACTAGTAGTCACTTTCATGCTTTGCATCAAATAATAGATAGATCTAATATTAATGCCTCTTATTCCTCTTGTAGTCAACTTGTTCACTCAATAAACAACATAAATACATAGAAGGAAAAAAATAGCAATCAAGAGACATGGGAATTCCAATATGCATAGCCAAATCACTTATCATATGTATAAACATGGCATAAGCATAAATTGCTAAAAACGAATTCTTATAGTAAATGATGCGAAATACTGTGATACATCGAGATAATTGAATAATTCGGCCAACAATCACACACAATAATCCAATATTGTGATGCATGGAGATAATCCAATAATCCAACCTTCATATACAAAGTCATGGAACATACAATCAACTGCTTACAAAACAAGATATTACTCAAACCAAGACTTTGAGTCCAACACTAATTCATCATATTACTCTTTCCCCCACATTGGATGACAAAGGTTTTTCACTAAGTATTGAAATTAAACATGAAAACTCTACACATTTTACATGGGGCTCATAAGAACTAAATTCCTATATGAAAATTTTATAAACTCATAGAATCATAACCCCCACATGCCAAAGTTAAGTCTAAAATCAAAGCATAGTTGATAATGGAGGAAAAAAAAATATTTGAACATACCTCCATGGTGCCTCTAATAATTTACCTTAGCGATCAATGACGAACAACCCAATGACCACCACTTGTAGTGATTGTGCATCCACTATGAATTTTTGAGCTTCTTGAAGCACATTTGGATCCATGTTCTTTACTTGAAGCATATTGGCATCATGTGGAGATTTACTAGGTATAACATCAAAAGAAATAAAATTCTTAAGAATCACTTTCCACACATAAAAAAACCAATAATGATGCTTTAGACAAATGCCAATACTAAACCAAATCGAACTAAGTAAGAACAAAAATGAGCAAAACATGCAACAAGAATTAATAACTCTTGAAGACTCTTTCCTAAGGTGGACAATTAAAGAAGTAAAATAATCTAACAATTGAATTAGATAATAATTCAAAAATTATCACATTTCAAAAGTTCATCACAAGGTTAACACAACTTAGTTAACACACTAATATATAAAAATAGCCACCAAAAGAATTTCAAAAGCAAAATTAATAGAAGTAGTACAATCATATATATATTCTTCAACAAGAACTATAGATACATGCCACAATTAAGAGTCACTAAAACAATAACCATAATAATATTCTCCTATTGAGAAAAATACACTTATGACTCTTCACACAATGATCACATGATTCTAATTCAAAAACTTCTCATACTTAATAAATTGATAGAATTATTAACACAAGTTCTTGAAAATAAGTATGCAAAGTAAGCATTATGAGCATGAACAAAGTTCCAAAAGCATGACATATACACATCATTGTATATATTTGCTAAAAACAATAATCTTTGATAACATACTCAGCATATATAACACATGATTCATGGTAAAATTTATAAATCCTACAAATTAACAAGTCATAAAAATTAACCATGAATTATCTAACAACATAGGCATGTAAACATTAGGTGCTCAACATTTTGCTAAAAGAAAATAATCTAAAGCAATAGCCTAATATTTACTTTCACAATGAACAAAACAAGACATATGTTCAAAAAACCAACAGATTAGTAAATAAAACCAATTAACATATTTCTAAGTACTAAGTTCAAACCACAAAAATAGAACAAAGAAATAGAAATAATCATACCATGTAATATCACACATATAACATGGATTATACTTTAGCCTATAAACTAATAATCATGTAACAAATATTACATTATGGACAAAATAATCATCTAACATTATAATGCCAAAAATCACAACTCATATATTTGCCAAGATGATTATTAGAATTAAAATCACATGCTAAGCATAATAAAATTAAAATTAGTTTAGAAAGGACCTCCCTTGAATTAATTCAAGTGTCAAAGATGAGCATTTTCCGTTGTACACCCAAATTTCCTCTCCAAAAGTTGCAGCTCAAAGAATTCGTCATAAATCCTAAATGTGAACAGATATCAACAATCCAACCGTTGAAAATGAAGCCTCATATGTCTCGAACAAGATCCCAAAATTACACCCCAAATGGAGAACGATTGACCTTCGATCGGGGACCATTTCTGGGACTGCTTCCAGAAAAACGTGAACAGAATTTTTCTTCAAAAATATTTTTCTTTGCACATTTAATCTTTCGATCAATACCCAATTAGTAGCCAATGAAAATATATAATTTCGTTTTCAAATTTTTGTAAAATTAGATGTATTTTCAATGCTATCAAGAAGAAATAATCAATAAGATCGAAAAGTTGATCTTACAATCAATGGAACAAATACGGTGTATCGTGATGAAAATCACTAACTTGAAAACGAAATTCCGGCGCAACCGTGGTGCTCAATTGTATTTGCCGGCACGTTCCCTAAGGTTAACACACTACTCTCATACAAAGGCACTTTTGGATGAGAGGTTGGAGTCAAGTTACTTATGCCCAATATAGAGTATGCGTTTGAGCAAGCTTGTGTTGGATATGTATTTCTAGTGTATATGATCAGAAAAATAACCTCCAATTTATAAAGAAGATTGAAGAAGATGGAAGATCAAGGAGGAATCTCTTTAATCAATAAGAAAATAAAATCAGAATAATCATGGTGATTAAAACACCATAATCAACCTCTTAAATGGGGGGTTACAAGAAATTAACCAAGAAAAGGAATCCAAGGGAACCGTTGGAGTCCAACAGACAAACTCAGGCTTGATCGGGCAAACACTCCCTTTTTCCAGACGTCTCCTCGCGCCCAATCGGGCGCCTGATCGAGGGCGTCTCGGTCGGTCGGGCGGAGCTCGCCCGATCAGGCGGCGGAACTCCAGAATTTTACGACTCTTCTCGCGCCCGATCGAGCGCCCATATCTGACCCTTTGAATTTCCTTTCTTTATTTCCAACAGAATTTACCTGAAGAAATATAGTGAAAATACTCTTTGGATGAAAGCACTTGAATTTTTCATATTATTTGGAAAAGGTAACTAACATTGTAACACCCTAGAAATTCCTTTCTTTTAACATACCTGTTTTGCCCTATTTAAAACTTTAATTAGGAATATCTAAGACATTACCGCCACCGTGATAACGGCTAAGGCAACTATCAAAGACATACATCGGAAGTCTAATTTCAAACCCTTTCAAAACAAGTCAACTTAAATAGTCAATCAACGAAAATAAAGTCAACCCGAAGTCAAACGAAGTAAAATAAAATCAACCTACAATTTGGAACCATCATAGGCCCTTATTAAAACCAAACCAAATTTAAAATCTTTTCGTTAGTCACGCATAATAATATTATCATAAATAATTAAAGCAGTAAACACCTCATATACTTATGGAAACTAGCATAATACGCTCTTCACTCATGCCCATTCATGAATATGCTTCAATACCTGAAAAGCTTATCTCTACCTATTTCCACTACTCTCCATTATAAATGGGTCATCATAGGGCCAAGATAAAGACAAGGCCAACAAACACACAAAACACACAATCAGCAAAGCTGAGTACATAAGCGTAAATAACACACTAGCATACAATTCCCTATCAACAAACGGCTTACCTTGTTGCACCTATTTTTCAAGCATACAACATTCAATAAAAATTCGCACTAGACACTAAATAATTTATTTGGCATTGATTACGCATCGAACGGGTTTCCCCCTAGCCTCCCCCAATAAATTGAGGTTACTGACACGGGAGCTAACCGTGCCAGCATCAAAAACCACACATAGGTGGCGGAATTCCTGCGCATAATAATAATAAAAAGGAATATACAGCGTCCTGTATTCCATTAGAAGTTATGGTTAAATATAAAACACCATAACTCCTCCCATATGTTCATACTCAAGGTATATACGTTCCAAGAGTTTTGGTGCGTTATCTCTTCCACTTTACGTTATTTACCGATTATTAAATTTGGTGATGACTCTCAAACCATAATCATACAATCAACAATAATTATTCAAACAATCAAATATATCAATTTAATTCTTGAATAATTAGTGACCACGTAATATTTAATGTTGAACCCTTTTTAATTCTACCTCGGTGCCAATGACACCTTAAACGCATAAAGCGCCACAAATCCTATCCCTCAGTGTTAAATACACCTTAAGTGCACTAAGGCACCAACATACAATTTATTTCTCGTGTACATAGACACTTATATAGCTCCTTTCCTCATGCTTATAGCGTCAATAAAAATTATATGAACCATAAATAAATTCCTTTTCAATATTCCAAACCAGTGGTGGTGGGGGTTGCCGAAAAAAAAAGAAGGGGAAGGGGAAAAAGAAGAAAGAAAATAAGGAAAAAGGAGAGAGAAGTTTACCTTGGGTTTTCTCCACTCTGGGCAAAGTTTGATTTGCCTCATATGTGGGATATTTATACCCCTTCTCTAAGACCCTTCTCCCTAAACTTTCCCTTTTTAATTTTCCTAATCCCATCCCTAATAAAACTTTACTAAAATAAACTTTCCTAAATTAAACCCCAACTTAATTAAAATAATTAATTAAATAAACTTTTCTTTTATAAAATATTTCCAACTTATTAAAATAATTAACTAAAATACTTTAAATAAAACGTTTAAATTCAATTAAATACTTCTCAAAATACTTATTTTAAATAAAATACGTATAAAAATACGAGGTATTACAGTCTACCCTCCTTAAAAGAAGTTTCGTCCCGAAACTTGGGGAATGAAATCCGAAGTTTTTCCTTAATTAGTATAATATTGCTGTACTTTTTGTCATACCTTTACCCTTTTTGCGTCTCATTGAGAACACAAGAACTCAAATTATTCGATAAAATTGTGCAAAAAACACAAAAATAACTGAAAATATAGGAAAAAGCGCGAAATTCTACCGCATTCTACCCCCCTTAAAGAAAACGAGTTACGTCCCCGTAACTCAACATACCTTAAACAACTCAGGGTATTTATTTTTCATTTCATCTTCTGCCTCCCAAGTGGCTTCCTCATACTCTTGATTAGACCATAATTCCTTCACAATATTAACATTCTTATTGCGTGTACTACGCACTTTACTATCAAGAATTTTGACAGGTCTTTCTTCATAGGTCAAACTTTGGTCTAGCTCTATGGTTTCAGGTTACAGCACATGGGATTTATCAGGTATATACCTTCTTAATTGAGACACGTGAAATACATCATGCACTTTGCTTAGCTCCATAGGTAAGGCTAACCTATAAGCTACTTTGCCTATTCTTTGCAGTATTTCATATGGACCAATGTACTTTGGGCTCAGTTTCCCTTTCTTTCCAAATCTCATTACTCCTTTCATTGGTGATACCTTTAATAACACTTTATCACCAACATCAAACTCCTCTTCTCTACGCTTTAAATCGGCGTAGCTCTTTTGGCGATCTTGAGCTGCTTGAATCTTGGCTTGAATTTCCTTTACTTGCTTCACTGTATCCTCGATCATTTGAGGCTCTAGAATCATTGTTTCACTTATATCGTTCCAACAAATTGGGCTACGACACTTTCTCCCATATAATGCCTCAAATGGAGCCATTCCTATGCTCGCATGATAACTATTATTGTAAGAAAATTCAATCAAATCCAAGCTATCCTCCCATCCTCCTTGGAAGTCTATAACGCAGGCTCGCAACATGTCCTCCAGGGTTTGAATTGTTCTCTCTGTTTGCCCATCTGTAGCAGGGTGAAACGCTGTACTCATCTTAAGTGTCGTACTAAAGTTTTCCTGTACGCTTCTCCAAAATTTTGAAAGAAACCGGGAATCTCTATTAGACACAATATCCTTTGGAATTCCATGTAACCTCATAACATTCTTGATGTAAGCCTTTGCAAGTTGCTCCATCTTCCAAGTCTCCTTCATTGGTATAAACACCGCAGATTTTGTCAGTCTGTCCACCACTACCCAAATGGTATCATTTCCACTCTTTGATTTTGGAAGGCAAGTCACAAAATCCATTGAAATGCAATCCTACTTCCATCAAGGAATTTCCAATGGTTGCACCGTTCCCTGTGGCCTCTTGTGCTCTATTTTCACTTTTTGGCAAGTCAGACACTTTGCTACGAATTTCGCAACTTCATTCTTCATTCTAGGCCACCAATACACCCTTTTCAAGTCCTTATATAGCTTATCCCCTCCTGAGTTTACTGAATAGGGCGTATTGTGCCCCTCTTCCATTAGCTTTCTCTTCACTTCCTTACACTTTTGAGGTACACACCATCGACCCTTATACCTCAAACTTCCATCTTCATGAATTTTGAAATCTGTAGCTTTGCCTTGCTTTATTTTCTCTCGAATCCTATCCTATTTCACATCTCCTACTTGGTTTTCCCTTATTTCGTCGAATATGGTGGGTTGGATAGTCAGACTCGCAAGAATGCCAGCTGGTACTTCCCATTCTACCACTTCTAAGTTCGTTTTCCTCATTTCCCTACATAACTCATCAGCCACTATCAAGGTAATTAATCCATGACTGGTCTTACGACTTAGAGCATCTGTAACTACATTTGCTTTCCCTTCGTGATATTGTATGTCCAGGTCATAATCCGTCGTATATTCCAACCATCTCCTCTGTCGAGAGTTCAAGTCCTTTTGAGTGAAAATGTATTTTAAGCTCTAATGGTCTGTATAAATTCTACATTTCACTCCATACAAGTAATGACGCCAGATCTTTAGTGCAAAGATAATCCTAGCAAATTCTAAATCATGGGTTGGGTAATTGACTTCATGAGTCTTTAACTGCCTGGATGCGTATGCAATTACCTTCCCATTTTGCATAAGCACACACCCCAAACCATTCTTTGACGCATCGCTATACACATCATAGATACTACTGTCGTCTGGCAGTGTAAGCACTGGTGCTATAACCAGCTTCCGTTTCAAGAGTTGGAATGCTTCTTCACACTTATCATCCCACTCAAACTTCTTGTCTTTCTTCATTAGAGTAGTCATAGGTTTAGCAATCTTCGAGAAATCTTTCACAAAATGCCTATAATATCCTGCTAGACCTAAGAAACTCTGAACGTCAGACACTGTTTTGGGCGTAGGCCAACCCTTTACAGCATCGATCTTGGATGGGTCTACTTCCACGCCATCCTTAGACACGAAATGACCTAAGAATGCTACCTTTTCCAACCAAAATTCACACTTAGAGAACTTTGCATAAAGATTGTTTTCTCTCAGTGTTTGCAGAATTGCTCTCAGGAGTTCCACGTGCTCCTCCTTGTTCTTGGAATACACCAATATGTCATCTATGAACGCCACAACGAACTTATCTATAAATTGATGAAACACCCTGTTCATCAAATCCATAAAGATTGCCGGAGCATTAGTCAATCCAAATGGCATCACTGTAAACTCATAGTGCCCATACCTCGTCCTAAAAGCAGTTTTAGGAATATCTTCATCAGCAATCCTCAACTGGTGATATCCAGACCTCAAGTCAATTTTAGAAAACACGGTTGCGCCTTTTAGCTGATCGAATAAATCATCAATTCTTGGAAGTGGATACTTATTCTTTATTGTCACCTTATTTAGTTCCCTGTAATTGATACACAACCTTATGCTTCCATCTTTCTTTTTAAAAAACAGAACTGGTGCTCCCCAAGGGGATGCACTCGGCCTGATGTACCCTTTGTCCAACAAATCCTGCAATTGCTCCTTTAACTCACTCATTTTTGTCGGTGCCATCCGATATGGTGCCTTGGATATTGGTGCTGTTCCTGGGACTAAGTCTATAGTGAAATCGATTGCCCTCTTAGGTGGCATCCCAGGGATCTCGTCCGGAAATACATCTAAAAATTCATTTACTACTTCTATATTTTCTGGCTTAATTTCCTCCTCATCATCCATGTTCCTCACACTACAAAAGTATACTGGATGCCCCTTTCTTATGTACTTTGCCAACTTTAATATAGAAATCAATCTAGAGCATTTGACTTTTCCATGCATCCAATAAGTCACTGCCTCATTCCCACTTGTGGTCATTTTTACTTTCTGCGATCGACATCCTATTTCTGCATTGTACTTGCTCAACCAATCCATTCCTAGGATGACATCAAAATCCTTTAACCCAAACTCAATCAGATCCGACTGAAACACTTTCCTTTCGATCTCTAAAGGTACATTCCTAAAGGTTTTGGTACAGTTCACTACCCCACCCGCTGGAATGGTTATTGGTAAATCTACTACTTCTACTGTTTTCAAACGATCTTTAAGTTTCGAAACAATTCTTTTCGAAATGAAAGAAAAAGTTGCACCAGAATCAAATAAAACTTTAACAGGAATAGAGTGGATAGAAAAAGTACCAGTGATGACATCTTTTGTGGAATCCGCCTCATGCCTACTCAACACATTCAATTTTCCTACAGCTTCACTTTTCTGCTGATTGTTCCCATTGCTGCTGTTATTATTATTCCTTGCTCCGTTCTTCTGCGCTCCCTTATTCCCATTGAAGCTGTTGTTGTTTCCCTGAAAGTTCCTTTGGGTCCCTCCTGAATTATTGCTTGGTTTATTCCCATTAGGACCTTTAGAGAAACACTCATACTCTCGATGCCCAAGCTTGTTACAAGCACGACAAGCAACCAAGTTGCCCTCACAATCTTTTCCAGGATGATTATTCTTGCATCTCCTGCAAAAATAACGCCTCTTATTTCTGTTATTCCCTTGATTATTGTTTCTAACCCCTCCATTGAAGTTACGTCCTACTTGACGATTGTTACCTTGGGGATTGTTGTTGTGGAAGTTGTTATTATTATGGTGGTACTTCTGCTTTTTGAAGCTATTCTGGTTACCCTGTTGATTCCTAGAGTTCTGTCCCATCTCTTTCCTCTTTTTTTTCACTTCCACATCCGGCAGTTCCTTCTTTTTCTTCAACTCCAAAGCATACAAGTGTGCAGCTCTACCATACACTTCATCCAAGGTTTCAAACACTTGACCACATAACTTCAGCTGCAAATCAGTAGTCAACCCACTCTCAAACTTCCTAGCCTTTGCCTTCTCCGTAGAAACCGACTCTTCAGCAAAACGAGACAGCTCTATAAACTTCGTATAGTTTTCAGTCACTGACATGCCCTCCATTTTGAGGTTTGAGAATTCCTCAGCCTTTTGCTTCTGTAAGAAGCTAGGGTAAAACTTGTCTCTCATCTTTTCTTGGAACTTAGTCCAATTAAATCCAGGCAGCACTTTAATAGTTGTTTCATTTTGCTGCCACCAAAGATCAGCTTCACCTCTCAAGTAGTAAGTAGCACAACCCACCTTAGAATTTTCTGGGCACCCAACTGCCCCAAACAGTTTCTCAAACTCCCTTAACCAATTTTCCAGTATGGTAGGGTTAGAGTCTCCTTGATAGGTTGGTGGTTTGCTTTGAGCCACCTTCTTAAAAAGTTCTCCCTGAGCATCCCCATTGGTGGATGAATTCCTTGCCAACTGCTGGGCTACAACTGCTAATTGCCTCACAACCTCATTCAACTCACTCCCATTATTACCAGAATTACCTCTCCTTGCCATTTTGCTTCTCCTGAATTAAGAACAAGGGTCTATATTAGAGAATGGCTAGGGTTAACTCTCAAAACATACACTCATCTATTACTTAGCACCCTTTGAAACATTCACAGTAAAATTTGAAGCTAACAAATTGGAATAGCAAAAGCTAAGAATTCCCTAAATTTGTAGCTTTGTCAATCAATTTTTGATTGCTAACCAACCATACATTTAATAAAGCATCACATAGATAAATAAAAATAATTCCCATAGATCCCCATAGCCTAGAAATAATTTATTGGAATTAATTTGCTTGGAATTTTGGCTATTGGAATAGTGATGTGAAATGGAAGATGTTGGAAAATAAATGAATTTCTTTATTAATCATATAAAAATTTCGATAAAGAAATAAATAAGATTTTATTATTTAAAATAAACTGGAATTACTAAAATAAAATTATTTTCTAGAAACGTATGTGGTCATGCCACTTATTAATTTAAAACTAAAGTGATAATAACTGAAATAAAATATGAAAATTCATGACGAGGAAAACTATAAAAATCTAATCCTTTCGGACATTGTCTCTCTTGTCGGCGGACTGTTTGTAGCTACCAGGGTCGAACTCCGGATCATTTTCCTCCTCCATTGGCTCAGGTGATTCTGGTTCAGGTTCCACCTGCACGAACTCTCCCTCTTCCTCCTCATCAGAAGAAATTTCTATAATGACTAGAGTTGGAGGTGGATATGGATTAGAAATTTCCATGAGTGAACTATCTTCTTGTTGTTGTTCCTCATTTTCCGCTTGATTTCCCCCTGAAGAATGAGAAGAAGAAGAAGAAGAACTTTCTGACTGATGACTAGGAGAAGGTGGATTTTGCCCCATTGGATTTTCGAAATAATAATCATGGTATGGAAGGTGAAGTTGTCGGCAATGGGCTTTCTCGACCCTAACAAGGTAGGAAATTAAAAATCTGTGATCCGGGTACCATTGTCCATAATAGTCCCTATACTTGTAGTAGTTTGGGATTTCCCCTAGTAAATAGAAATCAGAAAATTTGGATTTGACAGCATAATAAGGGGGCTCATCCGGCAAGCAACGGACAATCATAGCTGAAATACGATCAGGGCTAACAAAAACTCTATCCTTTAAAACATTGCTCCTGTAGGAACAGTAAAAGCGAATCTTTTGAACGTAATCATAGGGATGTTCATTTGGTTTCTTAGTGAGAGTGCCTAGTTCGGTGTATCTGCTAGGAAGATTCGGCATCCTGTAAGGAAAAGACTTAGAAAAGAATTCCCTTTCCCAAAGAAAACAAAATAATACAGTTCTTGCATGAAATAGGTTCAATGTTCAATCAAACAATTTTCTTATTTCTAACCACATAAATACATGCTCACAAGTAGTCCATAAACATGATTAAACATCACAACCTAAATATTAATGCATACAAGAACATGATTATTTCTAACTTATATGCCCAATTTCTTTCCTACCCAATCTCACCAACATGCCTTTTTTTTAAAAAAAGCTATTAACACATAATACTTACTTTAATCCTTGCTTTCCTGAAAAATGAACAAACTAAAAATAATTTTGACTCCTTTTTAATTAAATTTTTCGAAATTAAATAAGAAAGAAGGCAAAATTCGGACTTCTAAAAAAAAAAAAAATTTTGAATCTTCCCTCTAAAATAAATTTTCGGACCATTAAATAAAAATAAAAATAAAAATTTCGACCCCTCTTTTGAAAAAATTTCAAACCAAATAAAATAAAATAAATTTTTTTTTGTAACACCCTAGAAATTCCTTTCTTTTAAAATACATGTTTTGCCCTGTTTAAAACTTTAATTAGGAATATCTAAGACATTACCGCCACCGTGATAACGGCTAAGGCAACTATCAAAGATACAGCGGAAGACTAATTTCAAACCCTTTCAAAACAAGTCAACTTAAATAGTCAATCAACGAAAATAAAGTCAACCCGAAGTCAAACGAAGTAAAATAAAATCAACCTACAACTTGGAACCATTATAGGCCCTTATTAAAACCAAACCAAATTTAAAATCTTTTCGTTAGTCACGCATAATAATAAAATCATAAATAATTAAAGCAGTAAACCCCTCATATTCTGATGGAAACTAGCATAATACGCTCTTCACTCATGCCCATTCATGAATATGCTTCAATACCTGAAAAGCTTATCTCTACCTATTTCCACTACTCTCCATTATAAATGGGTAATCATAGGGCCAAGATAAAGACAAGGCCAACAAACACACAAAACACACAATCAGCAAAGCTGAGTACATAAGCGTAAATAACACACTAACATACAATTCCCTATCAACACACGACTTACCTTGTTGCACCTATTTTTCAAGCATACAACATTCAATAAAAATTCGCACTAGACACTAAATAATTTATTTGGCATTGATTACGCATCGAACGGGTTTCCCCCTAGCCTCCCCCAATAAATTGAGGTTACTGACACGGGAGCTGACCGTGCCAGCATCAAAAACCACACATAGGTGGCGGAATTCCTGTGCATAATAATAATAAAAAGGAATATACAGCGTCCTGTATTCCATTAGAAGTTATGGTTAAATATAAAACGCCATAACTCCTCCCATATGTTCATACTCAAGGTATATATGTTCCAAGAGTTTTGGTGCGTTATCTCTTCCACTTTACGTTATTTACCGATTATTAAATTTGGTGATGACTCTCAAACCATAATCATACAATCAACAATAATTATTCAAACAATCAAATATATCAATTTAATTCTTGAATAATTAGTGACCACGTAATATTTAATGTTGAACCCTTTTTAATTCTACCTCGGTGCCAATGACACCTTAAACGCATAAAGCGCCACAAATCCTATCCCTCGGTGTTAAAAACACCTTAAGTGCACTAAGGCACCAATATACAATTTATTCCTCGTGTACATAGACACTTATATAGCTCCTTTCCTCATGCTTATAGCATCAATAAAAATTATATGAACCATAAATAAATTCCTTTTCAATATTCCAAACCAAATTAAACATTTAGTTTAATTAAACATGTTCTCTATCATGCCAAAAATAAATATGTGGTTCATAAATAATATTCCAAGCTATTATTTTCCATTCAATAATCCATCACAAATAAATCATGCCTAACAATCCATTCACCAATAACATCCAAATCATAATTTCCAATCCAAACCTAACATGATACTATTTGTAATCAATCAAACACATTTAGCATGCCACTACATCAACGTAATTATGCTAAGTACGCGAATGATCCGTGCCATTAATGTCACCTTTAGGCTATGTTTTCTTTATATTTCTATGCTCCTTTGTAGTCATTTATGTCGTGTTTTTAGAGAATAATGTTCGATTCGCGTGTTTTTGTCTTAGTTTAGAGAAATGCATGCTTTTAATGGTTTTCTTATCATTTTATTCATTTCTCGGCTATTTCTCTTGCTTCTCCGTTTCTTTGTCTTGTTTTGTAGGTACGCCGCGGGCTATATGCATGGGAATTGAAAATAGCACCCATTAGGATCAATATGCACTTTTCGGAATTGAATTTGAGTTTGAAACAAAGGAAAACGAAGGATTGCAAAGTATCAAATAGGACCTTTGTGCATTGTTTTAGTCATATCTCAAGTTCTACAGATCGGATTAGGGTGATTCAAGTTGGGTGGAAACAAGACTTGAAGAGCTTTCCAATGATAGGTCGCACGCGTTCATACGATTCTTAGATCTAAAGTTACAGCCTTCTGAAGTTGGCCTAGGAAAACTGCCGCGGGCGCGGGCTACAGAACCCGCGGGCGCGGGGTTGCTGCTGCTCCAAAACTGCCGTATTTGGGCAGTAAGCACCCGCGGTTGTCCCGAGGGCTCCCCGAGGGCGCGGGCCTTGGCCCCGCGGGCGCGGGCTTGGGCCGCGGGCGCGGCTATCGGGGTGTCTGTTCCCCTCCGCGGGCGCGGCCGATTTCTCCGCGGGCGCGGGTTTCTGGGTCTTTTACGATTTTAAGCTTCTTTTCTCCTTTTGTTTATATAGTTTTTGGTTTCCTTTATTCTTCATTCATGTAATTCTTTAGTTTTAGAATAGTTTTCTCTCTCTTAGGTTGAGAGCTTCTCTCTCTAGATTAGGAGTAGTTTTAGAGAGAGAAAGTGAAGAATTTCAATGGTGATTGAGAGATTGAAGATGCAAGTGTGAAAATTGTGTTGGAGATCTTCCTAATTATCAATGAGCATTTCTAAACTCTATCTCATTCAATTGCTTTGTTTAATTTGATGTTTGTTTGGTTTGATTTTGATATTTGATGTTTGATTAGAGTAATTATTCTTGATATTTTGTTGATTCTTGTTCTCTATAGTTGATAGTAGATTTGATGATGATGTTTCTTGAGTTGTTTACTTGCTAGGGTATGGGTAAACATGTGTGGTTGATGGATTGAGGTTGATTTGGGAATTTGAGTAGTTCTTGTGTTGTGATTAAATTGATTCATAGAGGTTTGCAAGTTGCATAAGTTTGATTGGAGTAGCTAACCATGATTGCTAGCATTGATTGCATGATTGAATTGATTGACATGACCACTTGATATCGGTTTGATCATAATTAGTTGAGTATTTGATTATGTTTCTTCATATTGTTTAGCACTAGAGAAATCTATGTTAGAGAGTGTGAGGATGATTAGTTGAATGCCCCTAATTGCTCCTACTATTTGTCTTTGCATTGCTTGGATTGCTTGACTCCCTAATTAGCTTGATTATCATGAATGCATGTTGATCCCCACTCCCTAGTGTTTCATTTGTTTGGTTCTTGATTTAGGAAGTAGACTAATGTTACTTTTCACTTTAGACTTCGACCTAGCTTAGGCGTTAATTAGAAATACTTGAACATAACCGTTCCTAGTGGTTCGACCCTTGACTTACCTCTATACTTGTATTTAGGTAGTTGAGTGATTATAAATTTGTTTGACCGTAGGGAGGATTAGTTAAACGACCTAGTTTTCCCCACGTCAAAATGGCGCCGTTGCCGGGGAACGGTGTCTATGTTTGAGTGTTTTTGATTGCTTGAGTCTAGGTCTTTGTGTATACTTTTCTTTTATTTCTTTTTGTTTGCATTGGAAAAAAATGGCATGTCTCTCATTTCCTCAATTTGACAATGAGCCTTTTGTGAATATTTTAATAGACTAGAGGGATTTCTTGATTGTAATTGTTGTAATATTTGGGAGGCTTGTGAGATTTGTTATTTTGGTTTGAATGAGCAAACTAGGGATGAAGTTGAATGCATGCATAATGGTGAATTTAGAGCATTGTCTATTGATGATGCTTGGGATTTTTATGTTTGGTTTGCTAGGAATGTCTATAGTAGGGGTAATCATGATCCTAATATTGATATGCAATGTGTTGATTCTTCTAATATTAGCATGAATTCCCATGATTTGTCACATGATCCTATTGGTGAACCTAGAATACATGATTTCACCTCTATTTCCCCTTTTGTTCATGATGATGAAGTACATGCTCAAGTTGATGCTAATGGTGTGTTTCAATATTCTTCATTATTTACCATGCCTTCTTGTGATGTGCTTCATTCCCTTAATGATGAATCTCATGTTCTTGATTTTGCCCCCACTCCCCAATGTGATGTATATGCTCATGATCTTAATGTTGATGCTTCCAATCTTGGTTGTATTTCTTCTCCTCTTGTTGAACCTCAACCTTCTACATCTTTTGAATCTCTTGTTGATGTATTTGAATCTCAAATTAGGCACATTGAGCTTGATAATGAGTTTGGGCCTAGTAAGGAGATGATTCTTAATTCTATGAGAGGTCAATTAGAGATAATGAAAAAGAGTGAGGAGCGTCTTGAGGAGGGAAAGAGAAGAAAAGAAGAGTTAGAAGGCCAATTGTCATCCTTGATGCTTATTTGTGAAAAATCCCAATTTAATGTGTGTGTTGAGGATGATGATGATGATTTTGAGCGACCAAGAGAGTGTGAGGATCCCATTTGTGAGCATTTGAGTGATGGTGAAGGAGTTGAGAATGAAGAGAGTGTTGATTTTGAAAATCCTATCCCTCTTTCCCATCTTGACGAGTCTCTAGTGCATGATTGTGATTCTTCTATCCATGAGTATTTGGATTCACTTGAGGTTATGTCTAATATGTTTTTTGAGTGTCAAATGAAAACCCATAGCCTTTTGAGTGAGTTTATTAAGAATGCTTCATGTGAGAGAGATAAGTTTGAAATGAATTTACATCCATTCATGCATGGCTTTGAGACTTTAGGCTTTAAGGAAGTTGAGGGAGTTGTTGTTCATGGTTGTGATGGAGGGGATTATGTAGTTCCTCTTGGAAGTTGGATGTTTGAGGGAGATGTTGATCATGAGTGTTCTTCTTTTGAGGATTCTATGATTGATTTTCATGCTCTAATTGGTGATTTGAGGCATGGTGGTGAGGAAGAGTTCATTTGCGAGACCATAGCTCCTATTCCCTCCTCACATGTCCCTTTTTCAAGGAATTTCAACCATATCCCCTACACTCCTATGTCCCTCCCTTCCTTTGTTAATGAGCCTATTGGGGACCCTCTTGTTTATGATGGTTTTTATGTGGCTCATTTGTCCCCGATTGAGGAAAGGGGTGATATTGTCACCCAAAAATATTCTAGTGAGGAGGATTTGCCTTTTTCTTTTTCTTTCCATTCTTTTATTCCCCCTTCTTCTTCTTCTTATTTTCTTGTTTTTCCTTTTGATCCCTCTTCTTCTTTCTTTTGGCATCTCCCTTCTCACTTACGTGCAACGATCTTGTTGCACGTCCTTATCCCGTCATTTGCCTACCTCCTATCATATGAAATTTGTAGTAGTACATTTGACAAGCTCTTGCGTGCGTTGAATTATTATTTTCTAGAGCGGTCATGCTTGGACCTTAAGCAAGCCTTTCTCGGGAAGTAACCCGTGTTTTATTTCTTTCATTTTATTTTCTTTTTAGATTAGATTTTATCTCATGGAAATGTTTGTGTGCCTTTTGCTAGGTACATAACTTGATATACTTTGGTACTTCAATATGGATCAAGAATCAAGGAAGGTTGACTCTTATTTTTGCTAGCATAAGGAAGGCAAGTTCAATACTAGAGGTTGTTAGCCTTGAAAGGGTAAAATTGGGTCATTTGCGGGTATTTACACCCACCTTATATCCGGTAATATCCTTCCTTGCTCTTTCTCTAGTGGATGATGACTTGTTCGACATATGTTGGTTTGTTTGGATTGATCTCCTTGTTTTCCCTCCCTTGAATTGTTTGATTTATGTTTGAGTGTAATGTCTCATTAAAGCTTGGGGGAGGGTATTCTATCATGTTTGGTGGGATGTTGATTCATATATGCTATGCACCTTTGTATATGCTTTTCCATGTTCTTATATTTTGAAAACTCCAAAAAGATTTTTGTTTCTAACAAGGCAATTTTGCAATGTGTTTTGTTTTGTTCTTGCTTTGGACATAATAACATTTGGACTTGTATAATTGAATGCTTTTCTTCCTAAATGGTAGTGGTGTGCACGGTTTGAGATTACGTTTGGTTGATTCTAGGATAAAGCATGCTAAGGTAGTTGTCTAGAACTAGGTGGATCATGAAGCCGGATTCTACTTGTTTGTGGCATGTTTGGTAGTTGCTCCCTTTATTCGATTTGACAACCTTAGTGAGTTTTTGCTATAACCATGTGAGATTTATATTTGTTCAAGCTTTCATCATATTCTTGCATGAGCGGCATGGATCCTTGACTTTGCAAGCCTAATCTATAAAGCTTGATGTATGATTCTTAAACCCGAGACCGAGCTATCTAGGGAGGACAAAGGCACCTTTTTCGGGGTGGTATTTTTCATTTTTAGGTTAGTTTGTTTCATATTTGTTTTTGGGTTTCCATTTGCCTTCTTGCAACCATTTGAGCCTATTTCCTTCTTTTCAAGCCACATCTTTAGATCTTTGGCCTTTTGTTTCATTTTCTTTCTTTTCTTGTTTTTGTGAAGCAAATTGACCATATTTGATGGAGTTTGTTGTGGTGAAGTTGGATGTTTGGTTTTTATGAGTGCAAGATTGTGTTAAGTTTTCTTTGTAAATAATGGCAAGTGTATATGAGTAAAAGCCGTCCTTAATCATAAAAGGCATGGACTAATAAATTGCATTATAGAAAAAGCCATCCGAATTTAGCAAAAGGCGAGGACATTGCAAGTTTAAGTAAAAAAAAAGAAAAAAAAATTGATTGAAAAAGTGAAAATTCAAAAATATTTTGATGTATTCTTTTCTCCTTCTATGCATTGAGGACAATGCTTCATTTAAGCTTGGGGAGAAGCGTTTACGCTTTTTGTATATATTTCTTGTGGGTATAGCTTCAAATAAGCTTGGGGGTGTTGCTTTTGTTTGGTGATTTCTTGATCGTGTTGTTAAGGATTGATCACCCTTTGCTTCACTTTTTAGGAAAACCGCCAAATTTTAAAAATTTTAGCCTAACTTCACCCTTTATGCCTTACGTTACAACCTTGGGGAAAGACCTTTCGACCTAGAAAGTTGAGTCACTATTCGGGGGAGGGAATCATGGGTCATTGCCTAAGGAAAGGGGATGCGAAGTCAAGATGTCGAGTAGCCAAAAATTTGATTTTTTTCCGGTTCCTTCGCGAAATCTATGAGATGCTCACTAAGGGGAGATATGAGATTAGTACGGGGAACGCGGTAAGACTGTTTGGGATGAAAGTGGAGTGTGATAACTAGTTCCTATGCTTAGCATATTTATGTTTCAATCAACCTTAGGTATCTTATAGCGTGCACTCCCTTACTTGTTTAGAAAGATTTGCATCCACTTGTGCTTGTACATTTGCAAAAGTCCTTTCATGAACATTTGTTTGCTTTTCTTGTATTTTGTTTTCTTTTTCATGCTTTGCCTTGTTTGTATTATTATGAGAGTTATGGGTAAACTCTTAGGATACCCTTACGAGAGCATCACTCGTCCTCTAGGCCGATCTAGGGGTTTAAATGGCTTGTCTTTAGTTGCTAAAATTGACCGTGATTCCTACGAAAGTGAGTTAGTGTATATTCCCATCTTCTCTAGTTTTCTCGTTTCTTTCTTTGTTTGAATAATGTCATCATTTTTCCCTTGGGTTGGATTTTGTTTTGCTCGAGGACGAGCAAAAGTTTAGCTTGGGGGAATTTGATCCGTGCCATTTATGTCACCTTTAGGCTATGTTTTCTTTATATTTCTATGCTCCTTTGTAGTCATTTATGTCGTGTTTTTAGAGAATAATGTTCGATTCGCGTGTTTTTGTGTTAGTTTAGAGAAATGCATGCTTTTAATGGTTTTCTTATCATTTTATTCATTTCTCGGCTATTTCTCTTGCTTCTCCGTTCCTTTGTCTTTTTTTGTAGGTACGTCGCGGGCTATATGCATGGGAATTGAAAATAGCACCCATTAGGATCAATATGCACTTTTCGGAATTGAATTTAAGTTTGAAACAAAGGAAAACGAAGGATTGCAAAGTATCAAATAGGACCTTTGTGCATTGTTTTAGTCATATCTCAAGTTCTACAGATCGGATTAGGGTGATTCAAGTTGGGTTGGAAACAAGACTTGAAGAGCTTTCCAATGATAGGTCGCACGCCTTCATACGATTCTTAGATCTAAAGTTACAGCCTTCTGAAGTTGGCCTAGGAAAATTGCCGCGGGCGCGGGCTACAGTACCCGCGGGCGCGGGGTTGCTGCTGCTCCAAAACTGCCGTATTTGGGCAGTAAGCACCCGCGGTTGTCCCGAGGGCGCGGGCGCGGCTATCGGGGTGTCTGTTCCCCTCCGCGGGCGCGGCCGATTTCTTCGCGGGCGTGGGTTTCTGGGTCTTTTACGATTTTAAGCTTCTTTTCTCCTTTTGTTTATATAGTTTTTGGTTTCCTTTATTCTTCATTCATGTAATTCTTTAGTTTTAGAATAGTTTTCTCTCTCTTAGGTTGAGAGCTTCTCTCTCTATATTAGGAGTAGTTTTAGAGAGAGAAAGTGAAGAATTTCAATGGTGATTGAGAGATTGAAGATGCAAGTGTGACAATTGTGTTGGAGATCTTCCTAATTATCAATGAGCATTTATAAACTCTATCTCATTCAATTGCTTTCTTTAATTTGATGTTTGTTTGGTTTGATTTTGATATTTGATGTTTGATTAGAGTAATTATTCTTGATATTTTGTTGATTCTTGTTCTCTATAGTTGATAGTAGATTTGATGATGATGTTTCTTGAGTAGTTTACTTGCTAGGGTGTGGGTAAACATGTGTGGTTGATGGATTGAGGTTGATTTGGGAATTTGAGTAGTTCTTGTGTTGTGATTAAATTGATTCATAGAGGTTTGCAAGTTGCATAAGTTTGATTGGAGTAGCTAACCATGATTGCTAGCATTGATTGCATGATTGAATTGATTGACATGACCACTTGATATCGGTTTGATCATAATTAGTTGAGTATTTGATTATGTTTCTTCATATTGTTTAGCACTAGAGAAATCTATGTTAGAGAGTGTGAGGATGATTAGTTGAATGCCCCTAATTGCTCCTACTATTTGTCTTTGCATTGCTTGGATTGCTTGACTCCCTAATTAGCTTGATTATCATGAATGCATGTTGATCCCCACTCCCTAGTGTTTCATTTGTTTGGTTCTTGATTTAGGAAGTAGACTAATGTTACTTTTCACTTTAGACTTCGATCTAGCTTAGGCGTTAATTAGAAATACTTGAACATAACCGTTCCTAGTGGTTCGACCCTTAACTTACCTCTATACTTGTATTTAGGTAGTTGAGTGATTATAAATTTGTTTGACCGTAGGGAGGATTAGTTCAACGACATAGTTTTCTCCACGTCAGCGAACGTACCTTGAATACGATCTTAATATCGCCACAATTAATAGAAATCACTCACTTCAAAGTCTCCTACAATTTAAAATCATAAAAGAATATTAAAACCCACTCTACACAAATTTCCAGCAATATATACTATTATAAAACCCCTCATAATTTATTTAAAATAAGCTGAAATTATATTTAAAACATCATAATTCAATCTTAATTAATGGGTAATTAAAATTCCTTAAAGAAACTTGATTTTTAATGCTTTACCAAAAATTCCAGCACTATATTTTAATTAAATCTTGCTGTAATTTAGTCTTAAAACACTTTAATCAAAGGTTTACACAATTATATATCATAATCCTTCAATAATTTATAAATCAAGAACCTAGGGTTTCAAAAATTGGGGCTTTTTAATTAAAAACATAATCTGAAAATTAATTAACATAATATTTTCAATCAAAAATCAAAATCAATCACAAAACCCATAATTAATATTTAGATCTAGGATTAAATTGATTTTTAAAACAAAAATTTAATTTTTTTTATTCGAAAAAGAGGGAGGAAGGAGGTGGCGGTAGCCACCAGCCGGCTGCCAGCGTCGGTGGCCGCCTGCTGGCGGCGGCAGCCACCTGCTGCCGGTGGCTGGCAGTGGTGGTGGGGGTTGCCGAAAAAAAAGAAGGGGAAGGGGAAAAAGGAGAAAGAAAAAAAAGAAAGAAAATAAGGAAAAAGGAGAGAGAAGTTTACCTTGGGTTTTCTCCACTCTGGGCAAAGTTTGATTTGCCTCATATGTGGGATATTTATACCCCTTCTCTAAGACCCTTCTCCCTAAACTTTCCCTTTTTAATTTTCCTAATCCTATCCCTAATAAAACTTTACTAAAATAAACTTTCCTAAATTAAACCCCAACTTAATTAAAATAATTAATTAAATAAACTTTTCTTTTATAAAATATTTCCAACTTATTAAAATAATTAACTAAAATACTTTAAATAAAATGTTTAAATTCAATTAAATACTTCTCAAAATACTTATTTCAAATAAAATACGTATAAAAATACGAGGTATTACAAACATAAAACCCTAGAACTTATTATGTTATTTTATTGTTTCTACTCAATCTGTCAACCATTTATTTATTTTGATAGGTAAAAAGAAAAAGAATATTAGAATACCCTTTTGATTCACTTAAAAATTCAAGATGTATCCATTTTCAAGAGAGTAGATATTTCTTTAGTCAAATTTTTATATGTAGATTACGAGAAAATCCATGTTCATATCTGATATCAACATTCCTTGTTAATATCAGGGTACCGCTGTCATTTCACATGGTTTAGTCAGGGGTAAAATGGTAAAGAAAAATAATCCAAGCCTTTTGGTAAGCTTTTCCCGTTTTTGTTCCCCGTTTTGAAATGGGTGCAACGTTAACGTCTGCTAACCTCGTTTGTCACTTTGTTGTCCACCTTCTTCACTCCTTCTTCGCATAGTTGAACCCTAGGTTGTTGGGAGGAAAAGTCGATCTCGATTGTCAGCAATCCAGTTGCTGGGTGTCGGTCAACAAGTGGCTGAATTTCCTAGCTAATCGCAAAGTTGATGACCGGCAATCGTTGAAGGTTATTTGCTGAATGCGAGTTCATCCCGAAAATAAGGCAATTGTAATGGTGAATTATTCTTCAATTTTAATAGTATATCAGTTAGAGGATTGAATAATTCATATTAGTGTCGATGTTGTGTATTTTTGCAATTCCCACAATTAAATAAATAGATTCTGGATTGATTTTGGAAAAAATGGATTAATGGTTTATTTCTTGTAATTAGTTGTCAAGAAGGGGATTATAATTTGGCAAAAAAGATTTATTGGTGATTATAATTTCCATCAGGATTATAATTTAGTGTAAATATGATTTTTGGATCCTAATTACTTGCCAATAACAGAATTATTATTTGTTATTTAGAAGGTAATTGTAATGGTTAAATGTTCTTCTATAAATGGAAACAAATTAATTTTTTGTTCCACATGATTTATGCTTGTCGATGAAAGGAATAGTGTCCTTCGAACAAGTATATTATTCCGATAGGGGGTTCGGAATTATTAGAAAGCTAATTTTTCAGTGAGGTCAAGTGATCGAAATGCCTGGGTGGAGGCCGCTTCCAATCAGTAATATTAATGCATAATTAATATTACAGCTTAATCTTGACTGAACCCTTCGGGTCACACCCAAGCAACTAACGAGCTGAAGCGACGAATTAATAAGGAATTAATTAATAAGTCGACCGAGTAATTAATATTTAGACGTCGAAAATTTGAGCTTGGAGCGTCGAAACGGAGCGTCGGAAGTCGAGTCGAAAATAGTAAAAGACGAGACGTGAAAATAATAATAAATCAACAATGACCAAAATACCCCTAGCATCGGAAAACCAAGTGCTAGGGGCGCGGCAAATGCTAGCAGCACGCACCAAGTGCGGGGGCTAGGCTAGCATACCGCAGCTAGCAGCCAGCACTAGTGCGCGTGGCTGTGCTAGCATACGACAGCTAGCAGCCCGCACAATTGGTGCGTGGCTTGCTAGGTCGTGGCAGCTAGTAGCCCACACCAATGTGCGAGGCATGCTAGCAGGCAGCAGCTAGCAGCCCGCACATTGTGCGCGGCATGCTGGCAGCTAGCCTCGGCCAAGCATCCCGCACTTGGTGCGTTGCCTGCTGGGCCGTAGCACATGGCAGCCCACCTTGGGTGCCTTGGTGCCCAAGTGTGGGTGCCACGTGGCGCAATTTAATTGGGGGCTATGGGGTTGAGGTGGCCGGTTATGGGAGTGAGAGTGGGGAGCAAGTTTGGTCCCCCCCTCCAAATGGTCCTCACCTACTCCTCCTTGTATGCTTGCCACTTGTTAATTTATTACTAGTTTGATTATTAATTTTATTTTAGCTTTAAAATAAAATGGGAAAATCAAATTCTCCCACATTGATGGGAGAGCTTTTCACACTCTTCCATTTCCCTATAAATACCTAACTTGGGGTATTGGGAAAAGCACTTGAGTAAGAGTTTGAAAAGGCATCATTAGTAGTGAAAACCTTTGAACTCAAGAGTTAAAAAAGGCATCACCTTTGTGAAAACCTTTGAACTCAATTACTCGGGCTTCGGTCGGGCCTTGCTACTCTAAGGCATTGGACCTAGTCGGTGTTCGAGTTGTGGGTGGACTTCCGTTGGAGGTCGTCGTATTTTCGAGGCTAGCTTTCGAAGTAAGAGCCCCTCGAGGTCGAGCGAAGCACGCGTCAAAGGTATAATTATTATCTTAATCTTGTCATTAAGTTAATTATGTTTATGGTTATATTTATTGTGAGTGCGGTCTTGGTTTTAGGTTTGTTTCCGCGGTGAGTCGGACTCCCCAAACCCCAACAGTCGATATACTGTAAAATTGATGATTCGATTACTTTGATTGTTAAGCTTTTGGTTTCTCTCTCCTAGTTTCTGACTCTCTCTCCTCTTATCCAAATTTACCCAGTTTTGATAAAAAGAAGTATACAACGTCAAATATTCCATCAATTTTGGATCCGTTACACTTTTCCAATTAAATATTCCACCAACGGAGTCCAAGTCAGCTTTCCACTACTTTGCAAACACTTTTAAGAAAAACTTCAAGTTATTTACAACAATGCCATAATATTAACATTCCTTGTTGATATATGATATTAATGGGACCGACTCGTAGATTACCACACAGTGTGGTCGGGGTTAAACGTTTTGGTGTGTGTTAGCTTGTCTTACGATATGGCTAGCCACAACAAATAAGCATTGTTTCTGTACACATTTGTCAACATGATTTCAAATTATAACATTTTAGTCAATTATCTTTTTACATGAATTATGTTGAGTTTCTAATCAATGAGTTCAATTAAATTTAAACAATTTTTTTATAATAGGAAGAAAAAAAATTTCATTGATAAAAGATAGTCAAATACACTTACAAATAATTTCAAAGAAATCTTATATTCCAACACAAGTACATAACATTTTAGCTAGAACTACTTATCACTACTACAATTGTTACAAAATCCAACGGATAAAATAACAGAGTTTCAACAAGGAACCATTGTAATAAGTAGTTTTACACAATTACTAAAACATATGACAACAGTCATACTTGAAATGTTGTTGTAAGTGGATATCTTTGACAATGGGCAATGGATTAGATAACGTTTTATATTAAACCGGTGTTAAAGGAATATACTTTTAATAATGGCCCATTACTAAGCGTTGTTGACGGGGCCTTAAACTTTACTACCCAAAATTCAATAAATCCCTAAAATTAATCTTTAAAAAAAAAAATTATCAGCTTCCTTCCACTTTCCCACAAAACCCACTCATAAAGACTTGAGAGTTTGGCAGGGACTGAAACTCTTTTCTCTATCAGATAGATTTACCCGCTACTTCCAGAATTTCTTCTTGAACGAGATGAAACTACTTCTCTTCCACTCTCCTTGTAGCTTTGAGCAATATATATATAAAAAAAAATCAATTCTCTCTCTTTGTGCGATCTTCTCAGGTTTGCAATTCGACTTCCTTATACTAGGCAGGTATTATTAATTCTTCTTAATTAATCTAGGGTTGATTATATATATTAATTGATTAAGTACTAATTTGATGTAATTCACATCTCCATTGATTAGGGAGGTTGACGTTATGAATATTAGAGTTCATAGCAAATAGCAACTTTGCGGACTCAGGTAATTGATTTCATAAACTTCACTCATATATTTAGCTTTCTTAATGAATCTTTTTAAATTGCATGTGGCTTTGTTGGTATGAATTTGGGTAAGGAGTTTCATGGAATAAAATTGTTTGATTGGATGTCAAATAGATCAATTTGGGCTACAGTGAATAAGAGGATGTTTATACATTGAAGCTAACATATAAATAATTTAATTAATATTATTTTTGCTAATTAAAATCCTTTACTTAATCCATGTATTGTATATTGAATTTTTTTTTTCTTTTAGTTGCATGTGGATTTCCTTTCCAATAATAAAAACAAAATAAATTTCTATATTGATTCATTTGGATGACTCTGTGTACGGGAAGAATGTCATGAAAAAGTTAAGTCAGATGCTTGTATTATTTAGTTGACTGTGAAGTTTGTAAATAATTATTAAGTATAAAATTTGACAAATCAAGATTTATATAAGTGGGAAAAGCTCCTCATCTTTTACTATTCTCCAAACCTACGGGTCTACTAGTTTTTTTTTTTTTTTTTTTTTTTTTTTTTTTTTTTTTTTTGGCTTGTTTCTAAGAGTAAACTTATGGGTCTACTACTTATATAGCTATATGTCAATTCAAATTTAGTATTGGGGTTGGGCTTAAATATAGAAATAGAAATTTGAAGGCATGTGTAAGTAATATGATGATATCATTCTTCAAGAAAAAGTTAGACTTGTTTAAAAGTAGAGTGAAGAATGACATTTTTAATAGTAGATTAATGTGGGTTTGAATGTAGTAGATTGAAGGGTCAAGTCCCATATTTTATTAATGACAAAAAGAGAGAAGAGAGATAGAAAACAAGAGGAAAGTAATTGTGGGCTAGGGGGTAACTAGGCACGATAGGGATAATTTTATAAGCATTAGAGTATTCCTTCCTCAAATTGCTTGATGAGTTTAGCCCAACACTTTAATGATAATGCTGCATTTTTAATATGTATCTTCAAATCTCATCCAATGTCTTAAATTGTTCCTTTCTGCTAGTGTCCCTAGTACTGAAAATTCCAATAACTCAAATTAATTAGAATTTTCCATGATCTTTGTTATGCTCCATCTCTTCTTCCTTACTTAAACCTTGGTGGAGCTTGATAGAGACCCCTTTGCTTCTCCCTGCCTTTCCATCATGAGGTATTAGTTGTCAAAATTCTCTATTTCAAAAATAAGACCAGGAGGCTAAGCCTTTATATTACTGAATGTAACCATGTTTCTAGCAGGCCAAATTCCTAGTAACGTGTTTATGAAGTAATCCACCATATCATTTGTCTCGGAGTCTCCCTTTCCTTGATATTTTATCCACTTTGACACCCATTCCACATAGAGATATTTGTTGTTTCTCAGTGTTTAATCCAAGTCGTCTCCCTTTTCCATATGTGTTTAGCTATCTCATAATCCTTGAACACATGCTTGATAATAAATCCTACATTTTCACTAGGAACATGATTAATACAAAGAGGACATTGAGCATTGACATCTAGACCTCTCCTTTTGAATTAAATTATCATTGTCATTGCTACTGGATGTCAATGCTATTAGATTTGTGTATCTATGCAATTAAAATTTCGCAAATAACGTTGCTTTGCTGCTGTTATTATATGCTACTATTGCTACTTTATTATTATTTTTTTTTATGCTTAAGGTGTTTATGCATAATTTTATGGTGCTACTGCTACTTGCTACATGTTATATGCTAAATAGTGTTTGATGCATTTAATATTGAACGAATGATGAAAAGAATAAAATTAATTAAGAATTTGTTTAAATATACTAAAATTTATTGATTTTTTAAAATAATATTAACCGTTATGATAATTTTCCCCTCGTATCTAGTAATAATGAATTGAAATTGGATGTTAAAAGATCATACTGGTGGAGAATATGAGAAAGGAATGGAGGAGTTCATTGCTTTTGTGATCAAACATTCTAAACATCCGAATAAAATAGTATATCCGTGAATTGAATGTTGTTTTCAAACTCGACTTAGTGTTGAAAACTTAAGAGATCATTTGACAATTTATGGGATAGATGAAAACTACACGAATTGGGTCCGACATGTAGAGGTTGGAGATGTATCTCTCGATTGGAGTGGTGCCCAAGATGAACCGAATGAAGACAACAACTGGGAGGGAGATCACTTAGAGGATTTGACGTGTGTGATTGAGGAAGAATTACAAGATTGTCCAGAAATGCTTGAGAACATAACTAATGATGCAAAAACACCCTTATATCCAAGTTGTACAAAACACACGAGATTGTCCACTATTTTAAAATTGTACAACATGAAAGCTGGAAATGGGTGGACTAATAAAAGTTTCATAATGTTACTTGAATTTTTCAAAGATGTGTTGGCTTAGGATAATACAATTCCGAGTAGTTCATATGAGGCCCAAAAGATGTTGTGTTCAATGGGCATGAGCTATGAGAGGATACATGCATGTCTTAATGATTGCATTTTGTATCGAAAGGAGTATGAATAATTAAAGAAGTGTCCTAAGTGCAACGTGTCTCAATACAAGAAGAAAGATAAAGTTCCTGCCAAAGTGTTATGGTACTTTCCCATAGTACCAAGATTTCGACGATTGTTTAGTAGTCCAGAAGATGCAAAGAACTTAACATGGCACGTAAATAAGAGGATTAAAGATGATCGTATGCTTAGGCACCCAGCTAATTCTCCGCAATGGATCAAAATTGATAAAGATTATCCTGAGGATAGAAATCTTCGTATTGCACTAGCTACCGATGGTATGAACCCTTTTGGCAGCCAAAGTAGCTCATATAGTGTATGGCCAGTTATTCTGGTTATTTACAACTTATCTCCAAAGTTGTGCATGAAAAGGAAATATATGATGCTAACTATGTTAATTTCCGGGCCAAAACAACTTGGGAATGACATAGATGTCTATCTTGAACCTCTTATTAAAGGCTTGAAGATGTTATGGGACACGGGGGTTGAAGTGTTTGATGCATCTCGTAATGAGAATTTTAATTTGAGGGCTATGTTGTGTAGAACAATAAATGACTTTCCTGCATATGGAAATCTATCTGGATATAGTAACAAAGGATATAAGGCATGTCCTATATGTGATGATGATAAATGTGACAAATATTTGAAGTATAGTAGGAAAGTTGTTTATCTTGGCTATCGTCAATTTTTGCCATCTGACCATCATTATCGTAGACTGAAAAAAGCTTATGATGGGAAAATAGAATATGGTAAAGCACTTGTGCCATTGACTGGTGATCAAGTTTTTGAAAAGGTCAAAGGGTTGGATGTCAATTTTAGAAAACAAACTGCAGATCTTCTTCCCAGCACCGGTTATAAGAAGAAGTCAATATTTTTCGATCTTCCGTATTGGAGGTCTTTGTATGTGCGTCATTTTCTTGACGTCATGCACATTGAAAAAAATGTGTGTGATAGTCTGATTGGAACTTTGCTTAATGTTTGTGGAAATACCAAAGATGGAAAAAAATCAAGAAAGGATCTCGTCGACTTAGGCATTAGAGAAGTATTGCACCCTCAGGTTAGGAATAGGCGTACATATCTACCATTGGCATGTCATACGTTATCAAAGAAAGAAAAGGTTGCCTTTTGTGAGTTTTTAAAGGGAGTTAAAGTTCCAGAGGGTTATTCTTCGAACATTAGTAGTCTTGTGTCTACGAAAGACTTGATACTAATAGGTTTAAAGTCTCATGATTGTCATATCCTAATGGAGCATATTTTGCCAATTTCATTGAGGTCTATTTTACCAGAACATGTTCGATGAGCCACCACAAGACTTTGCTTTTTCTTTGCTGAAATATGTCGCAAAGTCATTGACCCTCAAAAATTACTTAATCTGCAAATAGAAGTTGATGTCACTTTGTGTGAGCTTGAGATGTTCTTTTCACCGTCTTTTTTTGACATAATGATTCATCTTACTATTCATTTAGTTAGAGAAACACAATTGTGTGGGCCAGCTTATTTGAGATGGATGTACCCAATTGAGCACTTTATGAAAATCTTAAAAGGGTATGTTATGAATCGAAGTTGGCCAGAAGGTTGCATGGTTCAAAGATCTCTAGCTGAAGAAGCAGTTTATTTTTGTAGTGAATATCTTTCTAATGTTCACCCAATTGGTTTGCCTAAGTCGCGAAGCATCTCATTGACGGGTAAGGGAATTGTTGGAAATGAAGTGATATCCATATCTTGTGATGAGTGGCGTCAAGTGCACCTGTATGTTTTGCAAAACAATGTTGAAGTTGAGCCCTATGTAGCTGAACACATGGCTCTCTTGAGGGACTTGAATCCTACTAGAAATCAAGCGTGGATAGCTTCTCAACACAACCACTCTTTTATTGTTTGGCTACGAACAAAGGTTACTGAAGAGCTTGAAAGGAGGCCTGATTCTGTTTCTAAAAGATTAAAAGCTTTGTTTCGAGGTCTGCGTATGGAGGTCATATCTTATTCAGCATATCAAATAAATGGTTTTACTTTCTATACAAAGGAATGAGATAATCAAAGTACTATGCAGAACAGCGGCATAACTCTTGAGGCCAAGGCTATGCATATTTCAAGTACAAAAGACAAAAATCCTATTTTTGCTAGCATGTCATACTCTGGGGTTATTGAGAGCATATAGGAGTTAGATTATAATATGTTTAGAATACCTGTGTTCAGA
This sequence comes from Chenopodium album, assembly GCF_948465745.1. Lineage (NCBI taxonomy): Eukaryota > Viridiplantae > Streptophyta > Magnoliopsida > Caryophyllales > Amaranthaceae > Chenopodium > Chenopodium album. Next base: position 50,649,670 of record NC_137843.1, read on the forward strand.
TGATGTATGTGGGTTGAGAATAACAACATCCAAACTGATAAAATGAATTTCACCAGAGTTGATTTTCGAAGGGCAAGCTATACTAAGGAGCCTTTTATATTAGCATCTCAAGCAAGATTATTCTTTGCTACTGACCCAAAGGATAGGAATTGGAGCATAGTCTTATCAACAAATAGAAGAAATGCTAATGCTGACCATGTTGAAGATGATAAGGGAAATGAGTTTGAAAAGCACAGATTCCCTGAAACATTACAATCATTTGACGATGATACCGATGAAGATGATTTGTATAAGAGAAATGATCACTCTAAAGGGATATGGTTTAGACCAAGTAAAAGTCATCGAGGCACGGCAGTAAAAAAGTATTGGATACAACCTCTTCGAAAGAAGCGCAAGATCAAATCAAGATGAAAGAGATGGCGAATAGTTAGAAAGACTTTATTTACTGGAGTTCTTTCAGTAGTTTAATAATACAGTAAAGATTTATATTGTTCTACATTTTACATTTTCAGCTTTGTGACTTCATTATTTTAGAACTTATGAATTAATTAATATTCTTGATTTAAATATTAGTAACATACAGTGTTTATATAAAATCATACCTTTGTTTCTTGCATGGATACCATTATTTATTGCCAAAAAAATTGCATCTAATCTGCAATTATCCACTCTTATTATTCTACCAAGATTTACTAGTGCGTGTGAATATGGTATTTAAATTCAGGTACTTTGTAGTTCTATTCTCAACTAATGAATTATGTAGCTTTGTCATGTATCTGGTTATTTTCTTTGATTGTCTTAGCAGTATATTTTTTTATTATAATAATATTCTAGTAGTTATTACTAAATGTTATGTAATTGTGTTTCATTGATCTTAGCCTAATTACTATTATTTTTTCTCTAAAATCAAATAGGAAATGGGTTATATTGCTGATGGTACTGATGCTTCTTTTAAGAACAGTAGGCCAACAACAACTAAGAGAGGTGCTACTCACATGAAGAAGGTTGTTCGAGCCAGGAAAAGAAGTATTGTATTTCCTATACTATGGAACGCAAGGGGTCAGCCTATTGGAAATAATAGTGTGATAATGTCGAGTTATTTAGGAGCTGCAACACGAAGCACAATCCCCATCAATTTTGAAGATTAGGATCGAGTTCCGTATGCTTTGAAAAATGCAATTTGGGAAGATATCTCGATAGTTATATGTACTCTTACATTATGAATTAGCAATATAAATCGTTTCTATTATTATTCTTTTTGGTGAGATAAATTGATTTCGTGATTTTGGTTCTTTTTTTTTTAAAGAAAACATTTAGCATTCCTGAACAAAGGAAAAAAATGGATCATTTCTAAAGCAGCTGATAAGATGAGGGATTTTAGGAGCTTTTTGACCAGGAAGTGGCTCTATGATACAATAGGGAATGTACGTTATAAGCCACCTGATTTATATCCATTTATTGAGCAACCTGATTGGGAGGTCTTTGTTAGCAGTCGATTATCTGATAATTTTAAGGTAAATTTCTTAATCTAGATTCCAAATATTAAATTAACTTATACATCTATAGGTTTCATACACTAACCAGAATCACAATGGACAGAAAATTAGTGAGGATAATAGACATTGAGCAAAGAAAAACAAATATCTCAGAAGCGTTCCCGTAAAGGATGTGCTCGCCTAGAGCAAGATATGGTAAGTTGTAAACACAAGGATTTGAATAAAATGTGAAGGTGTACAGATGCTCAAAAAATAGCTATTTAAATGCCATGTTTACTAGAAACTTATAGTCGCATAACTCTAAATATTAAACTATTTTGTATAATACATTTGAAGCTTTCTAGTTTGGCTCAAATGCAATCCCGTGGAATTGTAATTATGACTTTATTTTTCTTGCAGTTAGCCGACTTGGCTTTTAGTGATAATCCAGTGAATCCTATACCACGAGCATCTATGTGGAAGGCTATACGGAGTGACAAAAAAAACTGGGCAGATTTCTGAGAAGGCTCAAGAAGTTGTGGAGAAAATTGTGAGTATTTTCACGACTCTTTTAATTATTTACTTTTATGACCTAGTTTCCACTCATCCTGCAACTAGCCTAAGAAATGATACCTAATTCTTGAAAGGCAAGATTTTCTTAGTACCTCAGAAATTTGATGTGTTAGTTTTTCTATTTTATGTTGTTTTCAATCGGTTGTAATGTAGGATAATCGGTTGTAATGTAGGATATGCTAGCAAAACGTGCAACTAGTGGCGAGTTTCCAGATTCTAGGCGCAAGGATGTGGTCTTCAAGGCCTTAGGAAATAAGGTAGAACATGGTGGTCGTGTCAGGGGTGTTGGTTCTGGTGTCAATATCACAGATTATTTTGGAAGCTTGAAAAATCTCAAGGAGTCTAGGGATGAGGTAAAGGATTTGAAAGAAATAGTGATGGTTATGTCAAATGAGCTGAGGGAGTTGAGATCATTAGTAAATCCAGGTCAGAAGGCTACAACTATTTGTGATACTATCGTTACTAAAGAGAATGAGGTGGAACTCTCTCCAAGTTGCAATAGCCCTATCAAATTTTCAGAGGTAAATTGTGAACTCATTTATAAACTGATAAACATACAGAAAAAATGATCCAATGATGAAGTATACTATGTAATTGATTATATTGTACATGTAAGTATTAAGTAGAATAATCGAAGCGTAGTTAATTTCAATGAATTGTATAAAAATAAATAATCTTATATATGCAGTTGATATATTATGTTAATATAAGTCTAGTATACAAATGATTAGAGTAATATATAGTATGTTGCTAACCAAATCAACTTTCCCCTTTAATAAATTACATAGATTGTTTTTTCATGTGTCTAATTAACTTGAAATCCATGATGAAATACGGCCTAACTGCATGTGAACTAGCACTCTCATATCCAAGTTATCGTGTTGTAGCTACAAGGCAAGGTGCATAACATCCCAAATGTTGCACATGTTGTACATGGTGTACCACTTTTGTCAACCAAGTTAGAGTGTCTATTGAGTACATTTATGAGCAGGAGGCTCTTCTACCAATTCCTCTTAAAGATGAAGCATACTCTAAATGAAGCTCTAGGCACGCACGTTGCTTGGCCTAGCCATTTAGTAATTATTGGCGGGAAGGTCTGTCAGTTATTTAACCCTTATTATTACCAATTTTACATAATCTAAACTATATACATATATATATATATATATATATATATATATATATATATATATATATATATATATATATATATATATATATATATATAGCAGAACTTATTTTTCTAACATACTTGTAAAATGCAGACCCAAACGCAACCTACAATAAATGCAATTCAGACAAGTTGCACCAAGGTTTCAATGCAAGATGTATTATAAATCATACTCTTTGATTTTATATCTTTTTGTTTATATTTTGAAAAATCTGCATATGAATAGTTAATCTATTGACCTTAACTAACATGTTTTGTAAATATTTAATCTATAGAACCAAATTGCTGTCTTTCAAAGCTTGCAGACTACACAAGCTACATTAAAGTCAAGAGTCATCCCTGGGAAAAGCAATGCAAAGGTTAATTATTTCAATGTTGTTCTAATATTGTAAAGTCACAAAATATGCTTTCGTAATTTAAATATTTACTTTAGATTACTTACAATTTTCAAATGACATTATCTAGATTGGCTTTTTGTTTACATATGTAATTACCATGGAGAATGATATAGATTCCAATAATACCAAAGGTTAAGGAAAATGAAGTTGATCGATTTTCGCTTGCAAAGAAAACCAAAGAGCTGGCAGCATAAAATACCATGTTCACAACAGTTGACAGGGAAGTGGATCTTAATGTTGATACCCTACCCCATGAACTAAGACTGACATTGATGTATGCTAAAAGAATGAAGAAAGATAAGCAGATCATGATTCCTATAGAAGAAGCAGTAGTGAATCAATCTCAACATATTTATATAGGCAAGGAGGAAATTTTTCAATTAGTTTCCCAAGAAGAAATAGGTGTCTGCCACATGTCTGCATATATCATGTAAGTCTATCAACTTTCTTTTTTAGTTAAAAAATTTACCATACTGTAGGCATCGTTTGAAGTGTGCCTACCTTAAGCATGTGTGAATATGTTTGACACTCTTAGGAAGTGGGAATTGACATATACGATTAGGGACAAATAAAGTAGGGAGCCGCCAACAAGTTTTAAGGAACTTGTAAACTGTTCACAGATCATAAAAGGCAACCACGAATAAAGGGACAACGAAAGGCAACAACGATTGACCCGTGAAGGTTATAGCCCATTCATAATCCATGAGATTACTATTTCCATATGGTTCGGAACCACAAAAGGAGGATTGGGGATGATGGTACAAGTGAGTCATGGAGTCACATTCGCCCGTATTAGCCTCTACTCGATTCTTATAGTGAAAAGTGATTCCTGCGATCTCAAAGGCATGCAAACAAAGATCAATTCGCTCCAAACTATTATTATGCTAAATTGGTTGAATATTAATGCACACACATAATTCTAAAATATCGTGATCACTTTAATTGAATAACAAGATTAAAAAGGAACCTAAACCGGTCGTCCAAATTATCTTATTAGTCGTGATTTTCAATTACATATTCCCTTTAAACGTGCAATATGATGATCAATAAATATAATAAAATTAACATTAACATTAGAAGCAATTTAACAATAAACGTTAGTCAAATCAAATAATAATAAACCTAATCATGATACTAGCAATATTAAAATAAAATAAGCAATTAAATTAATTAATTACTCACATCTCGCGCGCTCCTTTAAATTGCTACATAATGAATAAATTGTTAGTAATTTCAATAAAAATATAAATCAAATGAAAATTAAATTAAATAAAAAGTAGAGTTGATTTGGTCCAAACCCTCAGGTAATTCTACCTTTCACGTCTTCGTTTAAGGATGGAACCTCAGGTGTTGTATGGACTCCTTGGAGTGCTTAAGGAAGGAATGATGTAATTAGGAATATAAGTTTAAGGCTTAGGCCCCGTTCTTTAGAGCTACTCTGCTCTGCTCTGCTCTATTTTCAAATAATAATAAATAATAACAATAATAATAATTAATATTGTATTGATGATAATAATTTATTATTTTGAATAATTATAATAATTATTAATAAAATAATTTTAATAATTATTAATATTAATGATAATTAATATTTATTAATCATAATAATAATTAATAATAATAGTTATCATTAATAATATTTAATATTTCAAACTATTAAGAATTAATATTTAATAATATTATTAATTAATAATTTCTAATAATTATAACAATTCTTTCAAAAAAAAAATAATAATAATAACAATTAATAACAATTTCTTTTATAAACATTTGATATTAGAATCACAATGTGTAGAAATATTATATGTATGTGGGTATTGATTGTTAGTTTATTGAGTTGAATTATTTTTCAAATCTTTCCATACAATTTAAGAATTAAAAAAAAAAGGTTGTTTTCAAGTAGTACTTTGTGTATCATTATTATATTTAGGGTATAAAATATATGATTAAGACAAATTTATAAGTAAAATCATTATTACTCATTAAATCATTTTATTTTAAAATTTTTGTGAAATAAATATAAGTAAACCGTTGTCTTTTATCTTTCTACTATTAACATATGTTAAATATGGTATACATATATTTATGTTTTCACTCACCTAAATCAATGGTATATGCACTTAGTAATAGTAATAGTAATAATAATAATAATAATAACAACATTAATAATAATAACATTAATAATAGTAATAATAATAATAATAACAACATTAATAATAATAACATTAATAATAATAAAATTAATAATAATAATAATAATAATAATAATAGTAATAGTAATAGTAATAATAGTAATGGTAACAATAATAAGGGAAAATGGAAAAAAATAATCCCACCTTTGCACGGTCTTTCGAAAATAATCTCACCTTCAATTATTCCAGATTTAATCCCACCTTTCACACCAATCTTCTTTTAACGGGCCATGACCTGTTTTGTTGGGTTGACAACCGGTTAGAGAAGGTAACTTAACACGTGTCGCTTTCTACTTGATTATTTGAATAATAAGTAAAGGAAAAAAAAAATACTCCCAGCTTTCCCTTCTGTTCTCCTTTTCCTCTTCCTCTGCCCACCGGAGCTATAGCCTCCCCACATGGCAACCACCCGCCGACCCCACCCCCACTTTACCGCCGGTTTGACCAGCCCTACTTTCCCGCCGGTCTGACCAGTCCCACCCCACCCCCTTCCCTTTCCCTTTCCTCTTTTTCACCGAAACAATATCATCACCCCTTTTCCTTCCTTTTTCTCCATTATTGAATTGTACCCTGAGTTCTCCATTAAAGCACCTTCTGAGCTATCTCGCCCCCTTTAAAGCAACTTCTAAGGTAGCATGTTTTTTTTTAATTTTTTTTTATTAATAATCAAGGGGTTTTTTGTCAATTTAACTGCTGATTTGTGTCAATTTAATCGTTGTTAATTGTTGTTGTTTGACGACGACGGTGATGACGATTTGGCTTGTGGGGTAGCATTGGTTGCGGGGAGGTTGTGGGGTGAGGTTTTTGGGTGACAATGGTGACAACATTGGATGTTGTTGCTGGGAAATGCGGGGTGCAAATGCCGCATTGCCGTTCTTTAATGCAAATGCCGCTATTTCTTCCATTAATTTCCCACTATTTAAACCATTCTACTCTGCCATGATTGTATAATTCATACTATGATATCCTTTTTATTTTACTTCATTTTTACTTTTTGTTCTTTTTGCTTGTTTGTTTGTGACTAGTTTCTTATTTAATCGTCTTAACGGTGGAAGCTTGGAGAAACTATTTTGTCTTTTGGATGTTAGGCGACGACGATGGATGTTTTGAAAGGAGGTGAGTTGTAGGTGGGGTGGTGGTGATTAAGGCTAACATTAATTGAAGGAGGGACGGTAGTTTTGGTGGTAGTGGGTTTACCTTGGTTGGCCATTGGTGTTTTTAAGGGTAGCAACGGTGGAGGTGGCATTAGCAGTGGCAGTAGGTGGTGATTGTGAAGAGGAAAGATATTTAAGAAAAAAGAAAAAAAAAAAAACCAGTCAAATAGGTAACCAGTCAAAAGGCTTGTTAATATAAGATTGACATTAAAGGTGGGATTATTTCGGGAATAAACAAAGGTGAGATTATTAACGGAAGAGCAAGCAAATGTGGGATTATTCTTTTCCATTTTTCTAATAATAATAATAATAACAACAACAACAACATTAATAATAGTATTAATAATAATGTTGAAATCTGCTTTGCTCGGCTCGGCTCTACTCTGAAATCTGCTCTGCTGACCTTTTCTTTGCTCTACTCTGCTCTGCCCAGAAGCTCAAAAGAACAGGGCCTTAGAGTATGAGAGAGAGAAAAGAGAATGATTTTTTTGGTGTAGAAGAGAGGAATAAAGAATGATTTGGTGCCCCGTACTGCAGAAAGGAGGCTCATATTTACAGAGAAAATGAGTAGGGGATCACATGAAACCATAGAAAAGATAAAAACTCTAATTTCGGGCGTCGTGACATGGTCGGTGTCTGCCGTGACACGGTCAGAGGGTGCCATGACACGGTACAGATTGCCGTGTCGCGGTGCACTATTTTGCCCTAAAATGATAAAGCACGTGCAGTTGTGTACGCGGAGAAAACAAGAATATTTCCCGTGTCACGGTATGTGTACCGTGACACGGCAAAGAATGTCGTGAAGCGGCAATGTCCACCGTGGCGCGGCACGTGGCACTGTGTTACGGTGTACGGGTTTTCCAGATTTGCGTCCAAATTCATAAACGCGTGAGAAAACTTGGAAAATACACGGAAAAATCACCGTGACACGGTGAAAAATACCGTGTCACGACAATATGCACCGTGCCACGTCAGCTTTTGCTGTGACGCGGCATTTTGGCTGCTGCGTGGTAATTCCAGTTTTTTACGCGTTTTTAAAACTATGATAACTTTTGATCCGTAACTCGGAATAAGGCCTATAATATATCATTGGAAAGCTTATCAAGTTTAATTTCCAACCCAATAAGAATCAGGTCAAAATCATTTGTAAATGTTAAGATATGTCCGTTTTAGTGTAAGGGTGTCGGTTTTGGGTCGAGTTTAGTATTTTGCTCATATGTTCTTCGTTTTAAATCGGAATTGGGCTTATGATATATTGTTGGAAAACTTATTGAAAGTCCTATCCAATTAAATAATAATTGGATCTAAATTATAGGGCCATAAAATCAGTTTCTCTCGGTTTTGTGATGTGGACACGAAAAGTGGAAAGTAAGTTATGGTTTAAGGAAATGAGCTAGGAATTGGATTGGTTTATGAAATGTATTGGGAATGAATATGGATTTAAGCACTCCAAAGGTTAAATACTCAACCTGACCAATAATGGCGGTAAAAGGTTGTTCATCATCGGTTTTGGTTTTGGGGAGACATTTTTAGGTGTCTATACATACCCTTTTTTCTTTTGACACCTCCTCCTCTTGCTCTTTTTTTTTTTTTTTTTTCTCTTCTTTTTTACAGTTTTATCTTTTTCATATTCATAAATTGTAAACAAATAAATATAATTACATGTAAAAGGAAATGAGCTGATATAAGATAGTAATGATAATTGAACTAATTTTTTTTCTTTTTTCTTTTTATTTACTTTTTTTTTTTATAAATGTGCACTCAAATAAAGGTATAAATATGTTTAATTTCATACTATTATGTGTATCAATGTGTTTAGGTATTCAAACTTAATATTTTTTTACAGGTTATTGTATCGTAATTATCAAGCAACGGGGAAGAGCAAATTTGGGTTTTTATATCCATCCGCAATATCTTTAGTGGTGCAAAGTAGGCAGAAAGAAAAGATTCTAGAGAACCGTGTAGAACGATCACAATATATTGTTAATGCATTTCAAGGGATTGCAAGGAAGGGAAAAGTTTTTTTGGCACCATATAATGCTGGGTTAGTGCAATCTTATATATATTGCATGTCTAGTGTTATAAGATAAATATATATTGGTTTCTATATATGACTTACAATGATGAACCCAATGTGTAGGTGCCATTGGATATTATGTGTAATTGATCCAGAAGCTGATGTTGTCTATTACTTAGACCCTTTATGAAAGGAAAATTGTCCTATTGGAGAAGATTTACGTAGTATTGTGGATACGTAAGCTTTATAATTTAAATGTTATTCTGATTTTTTTTTTATCATAAATTTGAGAGATCATATATTTTCATTTTCTTTTCCTTTATAAAGTTTTTTTTTTTATCATTTCCAGGGCATTACTTATATATCAAAATCAAGTTAGAACAAGTAAGAAGCTAAAGAAAAGTACAACTTGGTCCATAATTCAAGTAATATATATATATATATGCATAGAATTAGTGTAATATAATCTGTTTGATTGGTTCTCGTATGGAGTATTTTTAGAGACATATGGAGTACCTATAGGATCTGTTGTGTTATGCCGGGCAAATATTGCATTAGCGTAAATGATCTCCTGTCCTATAATTCTACTGTATAGACAAGGGTAGAATTTACAATTGATGCTTGAGTTTTTTTTTTAAATTGTGTGCAGATTTTAGATTTAACTTTATACTACTCTGTCAAGTCTTCTAGTTGATCTGTTGTTTGTCATCTTCCTTGTTTTACAAACGAACCTAGGTTGCATTTGTTCTTAAACATGGTTTGGGCTATTGTTTATGTGTCTAAAGCTTGCTAATAACTTCCATTGTGAAAGATGGGCATGTCAAAAGGATATAGAAAATAGCATCAGTGAGAAATATAGATCGTTAGATCTTGTGTTTTATCACTTTCATGGAGATTATTTATGGTCTCATAAATAAAACTTTTTTTTATTTTTTTTTATTTTTTTTTTATTTTTGGTGAGTTCTACCAGCCTAGCTGCAGAATAAAGTATTAACTCAGAAGCTGTGTGAATTCTTAATTTTTCAGTACAGAGGAAAAGTTATAGTAGTATCTGCATGACAATAAGTTTTCCTAGTCTCCCTTTTTAAAGGAAATAAAACCATAATCAACCCAATTGAGGATGAATGACCCAAAAAATGTATTGACATTTGGTTATGTATAAGTATTCTTTGTAGCTTTTAGAGTGCATGGTTTGCATTTGGTGAGCATGTTATATGTTATATTTTTTTATCAAAAAAAGAAAATAAATAAATAAATAAAATAATAACTAAAACAGTTGAAACTAATTTTATAAAAAATACTATGTATGGGTGATTGTTACCTTACTATAGGTCTGAAATTAGTATGTTGGAAGCAATGTTACATTTTTTCGTTATCTTTTTATATTTATTGTATTAACTTGTAGCTTTGAAATGCTTTATGCAGTGTCCTCGTTAGACTAATGATGTTGATTGCGGTTACTATGTCCTAAGGTTCATGCGCGAGATCATAGCTCATATATATATAGTCAAATAAAGTCTTTAATTAATCAATTAGTATCAAGTCGATATATGTACTTTTAAAAATGGTTAAAGTTTAACTTTAACAATGGTTGAAATAACTATTATAACAACGGTCAAGTGGGTAGTCTAATATTGTTAAAACCATACATTTTAAGAACGTGTAGAGTAACCGTTGTTAAATGATACCTGCTTTATAACAGCGATTTCATCTATAACGGTTGTTAACCGCTGCTATTGTTATTTTGGACCGCTATCTTTTAAAAACATTGTAGTAGTGTATATCACAGATTTGATCAACGATCTTCTTAATATAAAAAAATAAAATCATTTGAAGCAATACAATTTGTAAGTTAACACTAAATTGACTTTAAATCCACAAATGCACAGTCATTCGGGTGAAAATACCCATGCGGTCATCTGGATACTTACGAGTGGGGCTGAGATCGATTATGAAACCCTATTTCTCCAATCCACGACAGACGATTTCACTTTATTCATATTCTCATGTATATATGTAGCTTTGAATTGAAATTTTAGGGTTGCAAAGTTTGACATATCGATTTTGTAGTGTGTATATATATAATGAGTACCTATTATACGTACACCGTACTTTGTATCTGTTTTGGATACAAAGATTAGCAATGTCGTGCCTTGTTTTACTTTCAAATTAAACCATAAAAAAATATATTATACACCTATGAATAACCTGGGCATTACACGAGCCAAAAGACTATTTTAATGTAAAAAAGTGTCGCAATTATTAGTGATACGTCCTAATGTATACACATTTTAGATGCTTATTTACACGCAATTGCTTATAAATTTAGATGTTTAAGGTGTATTTTTACATTATTTTCTTAGCTTATGCTCGTGTTTTGATGAATTTCAGGTGATTTAGATGCAAATAGATTATGAATGGCTAATCTTGAGTATAATAATCATGGAGTATGAAGCTATCTCGCTCAAGTATCTCATTTCACGTGTTCGAGAGGAAATAAGGATAGAAAGAAGCAAAGGCGTTAATGACACTAGTAGAAAATAACAAATTGGCATCGAGTAATGGCCACCGGTTTTTAAAAACCAATGGAGAAAAAAATGGGCGGGATTGGGTTGAAGGAAATTGGCATCGATTCATAGCAAACTGGTTCCATATATATTAAAGGCCACCAGTTTAAACCGGTGGCAATTCAGAAAAACAAAAACCGCCGCCTCGCCTTAATTTCCTTCTCTTTCCCCTTTCCTTCTTTATATTCGAGCATCTCAATTCGCACCTCATTGTTTCTTCCCTCCTCTTTCAAATTCAGTCCCCTTTCGAAAACCCTCCACCATTGGCGTCACCTGTAACGCCGGCCACCACTACAGCTTCCTCCTCCGTCACTGCCCGGAACTCCCTCTACCACAGCAGCGAACAGCCACGATAAGTTCAAGCCACGAGAGCCACAGCTGCCGCGCCGTAGCTGCTCCCTCCTCCGCCACTGCCGCCGTGCCGTAGCTACCCCTCCACATTCACAAGGTTCATTCTCCACCGCCGATGTCCTCTGCCCTCCATCTCTCCTCCCCTTCCACCTCCAATTATGGTGGTAATTTTCACCTCTTCCACCTAGGGTTAGTTCCCTTTTTTGGCATTTTGAACAATTATTTTCAATGCTCTACCTATATTTTGTTTTGCATTTTTAACAATTGTTGGGCATATGAGCAAACTAAAGTTAGGGTTTGTGAATTTTAGGTGGTTTTAATGTTTAATTTTCAATAAATTAGAGATTAGTAATTATGAATTTTGGTTTTACTGTTTAATTTTAGTAATTATGAATTTTGGTTTTACTGTTTAATTTTCAATAAATTAGAGAATAGTAATGTTTAATTTTCAATAAATTAGAGATTAGTAATTAATGAGCAAACTTGTTAGTTAATTGAATTTTGGTTTGTAGATTATAACTTGGTTGAATTGTGAATTTAGCTAAAAAAATATATATTTCCAAAATTTCTAATTTTGTATGAATTAATGAATAGCAATTATGTTTAACAAATTAGTGAATAAATAGTTTAGCAATTATTAGTTTGATGAATGATGTGTTTTAGCTTAGCAATGTATGTAGCTACTAATTAATTACTAACTTTTGTGTCTTTTTGTTTTTTTTTTTTTTTATAAATTCATATGTGAAGCACGAGTTTAGCTTGAAGACTACATATTTAGCTCAAGTGGGAAGTTTAAAAGTGTACATCCATTGTACTTGCTATATTGGTATGAATTATAAACTCTACTCAGCTATATTTCTTTTTATTTACCCATTTAATAAAAGTTTTTTCATAATATTACAACTTGTGTATTGTTTAATTACAAATAAATACAACAGTATATAGAATTCTTGCATCATCATATGCCTAGATACCCGTTCAAGGCTTTCTCATTAGGTGAAAGTCTTGAATAGTCCCCGGTTGGGACTGTTCTTGAATGTTTACTCTCACTTAGGTGGTGAATGTATGTCTTCTTTTCGATTTTAAGGAATATCTTGGCTTACCATTTCCTCACCATGTTCTTTAGGTACATATGTGGGTAAATAATTATCTACATCGTGTACTTGGAGAACTAGGGGGAAATGTTGCCGGATTTTCCTTAAAATTGGAAAGTTTACATACATTCACTAGTGAGAGTAGACATTATTCAAGGATAGGTTAGGTTGGAGTGATAAGGACCCTTTGGAAACATGTATTTTTTCACTTAATAAAATTCTCTTTTGATGTGATTTTAAGCCTTAGACATCTAAGACTAGGTAATATTGACATGTTTGAGAAAGAAATAGTTCATACATGTAGGGAATATTTCAAGCATCCCACACTTGAGCCCCACTGTGATCATACACTTAAGCATGGTGGCGTGCAAAGGGGCGGAAGGTAGAGCAAAATAGTCACCAACAAGTTTTAGGAACTTGTAAACCGTTCACAGGGTGAAGGTCACACCCCTTCACGATCCATGAGATCGCTAACTCCATAGTGGCCCGGAACCATAACTGGATATTCGGGGATGAAGGTATAAATCCAACCTAAAAGAGATTGAACTTGTCCTAAATAGGCCTTTAATTTATTCTTCTCATATTCACGTACGCTTTCTGATTAACATACAATCAACACTACAAGAAAATTTATCTATAGAGGCAAAACTTTGAGGCAAATAATTTTTTATAGTCTCTAAAAGATATATTTAGCATCAATTAAACTCTTATTGTCTCTAAATGTTATTTTTAGCATTAATGGATTATAGATTGCCCCTAAAAGTTCTTTTTAGCATCAATGAAATTATTGTTGCCTCTAAAAGTTAGTTTTAGCATTAGTTAATTATAAATTATCTCTAAAAGTTCATTTTTAGCATTTGTGAGGATGTGGTTGCCTCTAAAACTTCTTTTTAGGAATAATGAACTTTATGTTGCCTGTAAATATTCTTTTTAGCATTCGAGAAATTATGGTTGCCTCTAAAACTTTTTTGTTGCCTCTTAAAAAACTAGAAATTGTATATGTATTACGGATAGTGATGCATCAAAAAGGAAATGATCAAGTGTATTTTTCTTGTGCGAGACTTTTACAATTGGAGCCTTTAAGTTATGAGTAGGTTAAGATGTGTTCATTTCAGACATCATAAAAAGTATTATTGGACAATTGTTTCAAAGGGGCAAAGGAAGTACATCATATTACTTTTATGTATATTTTGTTTGTAATTGTAGAATTGTAGTTGATCTAATTATAAGTGAATCAGTTCATGCAGGTTGGTGATGGGGGAGGCATTGATCCATGTAAACCACAACGACAAGCATAGACGGATTATTCATGAATTATGGATAACAGTATCATAATTTCATACTATATTATAAAATAATGATATAGACTACGAGCATATATATGGCTTAATTTTCTTGGCTAATTTTTTGTAATCTATAATAAGAGGCATCCTAGCCTAGTTTGTAATAAGGACGATAAAGACTTGGACGATTTGACTGAGAGTAAGTACATACAACAATATTTCTGCATCCCCAGGCTTATTCCTAAATTAAGCTACTTTTTTTTTATTTTATAGTGGATCATGTAACCCACTAGGCCACTAATTAGATCATTACAGTATAAATAAGTAATTAAATATCAAATACTTCTTATGTACACTAGTGGGCCATGGTTGGGACCTTTAATATAGCTTATGCACACTAGTGGCTTTGCATTCTCTACTAAGTTTGATAAAGAGTCATCAAAGTGCTTAATGTCCAACGTCTGATCTTCAATTGTCTTAAGTTTTGTTGTCCACAATCATTTGCAGTCATATTATCATTCTTTAGATGTGACTATCATATTAGAACTAAAAAAACATAAATACCTGTAAAATAAATATTAGAAACCAAAGCTCAAAAAAAATAAACGTATGTGGATAAATCGAATCATGATGATTTATAAAAAAAAAAATATATCGTTGTGTAAAGTAGGAATCTATAGATTAAACGACAAATGTACTTATTATTAAATTAAAAAAAAAGAACAAGATAAAAAAAAATTGTTTGTATAATCTTACAAAAACAAAAAAAACAATAATAATAAAAAGGGTCATTGATACATAGTATCCATATGATTAGTTCCGTCATGATCATTGAGCTCTGGGACATCATATGAGTTTCTTGGTGTGGTCTCAACTATAACCTTCCAATTAGGCTTTAAAACGCCGTTCACATAAAATACTTGGCGAGCCTGTGTAGCTAAAATGTATAGATCATTAGTTAACAACTTTGATGTATTAACGCTTATGAAGTCAAAACAGTCAGTATTGATCCCTCGACCATGACTGTGCACATCCCACCAGTCACACTTAAACAAAGTGACACGATTTCCTCCTATATATTGAACTTCTATGATTTTTTGTAAGAGGCCGTAATAATTAAGGGTTGATGATCCACTTTCTCCATTCACAACAACCCCACTATTTTGTGTTTCTCTTGTCCTTTCACTATCCTTGGTACGAAACATAAATCCATTAGCCATGTAGCCATTTAGAGATATCACTGCACGATCCGGACCTTGTGCTAATGCTCTTAAGTTAGTAATAACACTTGGATGGTTTTCCTTTGACAAAATTGACACCTATAAAATAGATAAATATATGTAAACATAGAATATTATCATAAAAAAATATTAAACCAAAATATCATAACAATTTAATTTCTATGTTTGCATGAAACTTTATATAAATCAATTATCATTATTTACTATTTAATAATCATAATAATTAAAAATTTGAAAACTTAAGGACTTGGGTAATTCCATTATGAAAAAGATCAAGAAATACAAGGTTGGTAATATAGCACAACTAATAAGGGGCTGATGGGGTTCTAAAATAGATGGATCACTTAAAAGTTAAAACCACTAACTTGAAACTAACATGGCTGCTTGAGATAATAGACAAGTTAGTTAAACTTAGGCCTTGTTTGGTAATTGGCTTTTAGTTGGCTTTTTGGTTGGCTTTTGGCTTTAGGCTTTGGCCTTGTTTGGTAATTGGCTTTTAGTTGGCTTTTTGGTTGGCTTTTGGCTTTAGGCTTTTTCTTTTGGTCAAACAGCCAAAATACTTGTTTGGTAAATGGCTTTTCAGCTTGGTGAAAAAGCCGGCTTTTCTGCCAAAAACAAAAAGCTAGTGTTACTAGCTTTTTGGTTTTGGCTTTTGGCTTTTCAATAAACAAATTACTTTTTATCCTTAATTAATAATTAATAATTATTAATAATTAATAATTATTAATTAATAATTATTAATTATTAATTAATAATTAATAATTAGTAATTAATAATTAATAATTAATAATAATATTAATTAATAATTAATAATTAATAATTATTAATTAATAATTATTAATAATTAATAATTAATAATTAATAATTAGTAATTAATAATTATCAATCAATAATTAGTAATTAATAATTAATAATTAATAATTATCAACCAATAATTAGTAATTAATAATTGGTAATTAATTAATAATTAATTATTAATTTGTAATTAGTAATTGATAATTGATAATTAATAATCAGTAATTAATAATTAATAATTATTAACCTATAATTAATAATTAATAATCAGTAATTAATAATTAATTATTAATTATTAATAATTAGTAATTAGTAATTAATAATAAGTAATCAGTAATTAATAATTAGTAATTAATAATTTTTAAATAGTAATTAATAATCAATAATCAATAGTTAATAATTTATAATTAGTAATTCATAATCAATACTTATTAATTAATAATTTATAATTAGTAATCAGTAATAAAAAATTAGTAATTAATAATTTATAATTAGTAATTAATAATCTATTATTATTAATTAATAATTAATAATTATTATTTAATAATTAGTAAATTAGTAGTTATAAGTACTTAAAAATTAATAGTTAGTACTCCGTAATTAGTAATTATTAGTACTTAATTATTAATAACTAGTAATTAACAATTGTTAGTAATATGTAATTAATATTAAGTGCTTAATAATTAGTAATTAGTACTTAATAACTAGTAGTTTATAATTAATAATAAGTAATTATAAATTAGTAGTTAATATTTTGTATTAGTAATTAATAATTAATAATACTGATAATAAATGTATAAGAATACATAATAATGCCCTTTAAGGTTGTTTTGCATAGTTACAGCCAATATCTAACAGCTGATTTTACCAAACATGTTTACATACAATAAATAGTCAAACAGCCACTACAAACAGCCAATACTAACAGCCAGTCAAACAAGCCAAGTTAAACAGCCAGCAGCCAACAGCCAACAGCCAATTGCCAAAAAAGGCCTTTTTCTTTTGGTCAAACAGCCAAAATACTTGTTTGGTAAATGGCTTTTCAGCTAGGTGAAAAAGCCGGCTTTTCCGCCAAAAACAAAAAGCTAGTGTTACTAGCTTTTTGGTTTTGGCTTTTGGCTTTTCATTAAACAAATTACTTTTTATCCTTAATTAATAATTAATAATTATTAATAATTAATAATTAATAATTAATAATTATTAATTAATAATTAATAATTATTAATTAATAATTAATAATTAGTAATTAATAATTAATAATTAATAATTAATAATAATAATTAATTAATAATTAATAATTAATAATTATTAATTAATAATTAGTAATTAATAATTAATAATTAATAATAATTAATAATTAATAATTAATAATTAATAATTAATAATTATTAATTAATAATTATTAATAATTAATAATTAATAATTAGTAATTAATAATTATCAATCAATAATTAGTAATTAATAATTAATAATTAATAATTAATAATTAATAATTATCAACCAATAATTAGTAATTAATAATTGGTAATTAATTAATAATTAATTATTAATTTGTAATAAGTAATTGATAATTGATAATTAATAATCAGTAATTAATAATTAATAATTATTAATCTATAATTAATAATTAATAATTATTTATCTATAATTAATAATTAATAATCAGTAATTAATAATTAATTATTAATTATTAATAATTAGTAATTAGTAATTAATAATAAGTAATCAGTAATTAATAATTAGTAATTAATAATTTATAAATAGTAATTAATAATCAATAATCAATAGTTAATAATTTATAATTAGTAATTCATAATCAATACTTATTAATTAATGATTTATAATTAGTAATCAGTAATAAAAAATTAGTAATTAATAATTTATAATTAGTAATTAATAATCTATTATTATTAATTAATAATTAATAATTATTATTTAATAATTAGTAAATTAGTAGTTATAAGTACTTAAAAATTAATAGTTAGTACTCCGTAATTAGTAATTATTAGTACTTAATTATTAATAACTAGTAATTAACAATTGTTAGTAATATGTAATTAATATTAAGTGCTTAATAATTAGTAATTAGTACTTAATAACTAGTAGTTTATAATTAATAATAAGTAATTATAAATTAGTAGTTAATATTTTGTATTAGTAATTAATAATTAATAATACTGATAATAAATGTATAAGAATACATAATAATGCCCTTTAAGATTGTTTTGCATAGTTACAGCCAATATCTAACAGCTGATTTTACCAAACATGTTTACATACAATAAATAGTCAAACAGCCACTACAAACAGCCAATACTAACAGCCAGTCAAACAAGCCAAGTTAAACAGCCAGCAGCCAACAGCCAACAGCCAATTGCCAAACAAGGCCATTGTGTTGTTGCATGACATTGTAGGATGCATTGATGAAAAAAAATATGGGGTTTAGGTCTTTCCCTGCTCAAATACCATGTGAGAATGAAGAGTGTTATATTATTCACAAGAAGAGTCAAGTACATATAGTGTAAGCTTGATTACAAATATGGTAAATAAAATAAAATCCTACACAAAATAAAGTATATACATAGTTGTAGGGATTATCTATACATAAATAACAAAAGTCAAAGATAATGATGTATCAAGGGGATTATACATGGCTGTAATTAAGGAGATCATATCAAGAAGTATTCTTGGTAATATCTTCTATAATATATGCACATATCATGTTCTAAATCTGCACATTTTTATACAAGAATAATACTTATTTTTTGCGAGTATAATGCAAATTTAGTTTAAAGAGAGGAAGACGAACGCGGGGAAAGAGAAAGGAAATGGGAAAAGAGATGAATATGGAGGAGAGAGAGGGAGAGGAATGGGGAGGAGAAAAAAGAGAGAGAGAAGGAGAGAAATGGGTAAAAAGAGCTCTAAAAGGAAAAAAAATGAGGAAAAGGATGAGCGGGGGGAAATTGATGGACAGGTGCACGGGGGGAAAGAAGAAATGATAATTTTTTTTTTTTTTTTTTTTTTTACAATAATTCTAGTTTTACCATATTAATAAAACATGTGATTAGAGCTACTAGATCATTTTCACTACTACAAAATAGGCCAAAGAGACACGTCCAAATTAGCCAAAGAGACTGCCTTAGAGGCAATCTCTAGCTAAGCGGTCTCTTTGGCGAAGAGACTGCTTAAAGAGACCGCTTGACTAGAGGCAGTCTCTAGATTCGGAAAACTGAGACCACCTATTGAAGATAGGCGGTCTCTTTTTTCAAAAATTTGAGACCACTTATTAAACTTAACAGGTCTTTCGGGTCTCATTTAAAAAAAAAAAAAAAAAAAAAAAAAAAAAGCTTATTTCATTTGATTTTTAAAATTATAACAACAATTTATCAATATTACTTTTTTTTTTTTGCATTATTAAATACGGAATAAAAAATATTTCTTGAATATCATATATCTCAAAAGTTACAAACGTAATACAAATATCAATAATGAAAATCCAAAAACAAAAAAAAAAAAAAAAAAAAAAAAAAAAAATCTCTAAATGATAACTTCTAGCTTCAAATCTTCAATGACCTTCAATTACAAATTTCTCCACTCCAAACTTGGCTTGTAGAAATATTTACCAGTAACCATAAATCAATTGTTCTTATATTTTAGAGCTAATTTGATTTGCTTTTTGATTATTTTGGTTTACTTTTAGTTTGAAAACCTTTATTTCAACCTCAACTCATATGTTTTTCTCGTGGTTTATTACTATTCATTTTTAGAGAGATATAAAAGGATATATGACTTAGTCTTTATGCTCATTTCTCACTTTCAATTATTTCGTTATACATATACTCCCTCTGTCCCAATTTACTTGCAACATTTTAACTGAACACGCTTGCCGATGCAAATGTTTGACCGTCGATATCTTTTATTATATATTTATAATAGCTATAAAAAGTTTATATTAAGAGACTATACATTAAAATAGACCTAACATCTTATATGACTACAATGACTTTCATATAATAGCTAAAAAAGATGGTCAATATAAGATGTGTGAATAGTCTAAAAAGTCAAAACATTACGAGTAATTTAGGACGGAGGGAGTACAATATGATTATTTTGATTTTCTTTATCATTCACTTTTGGTATTGTTTTATCTACTTTATATTTGAAAACCTTTACTATAAGCTCCATATGCTTTCTTCTTATAACTTCTCATCTTGTAAGTATATGAAAGTCAATAAAGTTTCCGTAGACATTAATCATAAAATTCAAGTAATTTTTCGTATATCTTTGAGCTAAATTGATTTATTTTTAGTTATTTATTATTTATGTTTGAGAAATTTTAAATAACTTTAAAGTGTGTTACATTTACTTTTAGAGATAATGAACCTATATAGGAATCGAACTTACACCTCTATGCACCCGCATAGCGCTATACCACTTGAGCTAATAGGTTTACTTTAAAGTCTTTTTTATTCACTTTAGATACTTTTTTATTTACTTTTGGACACCATCTATTTTTTATCTTCCCAGCTTTTCCAATTGGATCTGTTTCAGCAAAAACTTGATTAATACCAACTTCTTTTCCTATGGATGTTGCAATACCCCAGTTATCACCAGTTACCATGATGCTTGTGATGCCCATAGACTGGAGATATCTAATAACATGACCTACCTCCGGCTTCACTGGATCAGTCACAGCGAAAGCCCCTGCAACCTTGAAATCAATGGCAACTAACACACAAGTTGAGCCAATTTTTCTGTCCCTGAGATATACTCTTCAACTTCATGGTTGATTGGAACATTATGCACCTGCAGGAGCCTCTTGTTTCCTACCAAAACTATCTTCTCACCGACCTTTCCACCAACTCCAGCTCCAGGATGCACCTCAAAATCCTTAACATCTTCAACATGGTCAGCCAATGATTCATGTTTCTTACGCTGAACCTTAGCGTGTTCAGCCGCAGCTTTAGCTAGGGGGTAGGTGCTCGCTGTTTGCCTACAAATATGTTAAAGGAAAGAGCAGCGGAGTGATTTAAGTTCCATCATAAAGATGGCCAATTTTCAAATCCAAAAGGTACTAAATCACTGGCAACTAAAACATTATACTAAGTATATAAACATTACACTAAACTGGAACTAAAGTTTAGTTTCACTTTTCTTCTCTGATAAGAGCAAACACACTCTTGAAATATCAACAAATTTGACAAAGCTGAAAATATCCTAACACAGTCTCTCTGGTAAATCTATCGGAACTCTCAAGTTTCAACTAATAAAACTTGAGACTTACAAAGCTATGTATTATACAGAGCTACATCCAAGTTGCAAGTTTCAACTACTCCTTCCGTCCCATAATTACAGGAAAATATACTATTTTGGGTGTCCCAAAGTGTTCCTTCTATTACTAAAAATAACACCTAATCATTACTTACTTTTTAGTTTTTCCATACAAATTACACACATACCTAAAAAATCATTACTTACTTTTTCTCTTTTTCATACAAAATACACACATACCTAAAAATTCATTACTTACTTTTTAACTTTTCCATACAATATTCTCTACTTTTTATTATCCCCATACAACATTCTTCACTTTTTATCTCTTTTCATACAAGTTTCCTCTACTTTTTCCATCCTCTTTAAAAACCGTACTTTTTAGAGTTATTTTCCTGTAATTATGGGACGGAGGGAGTAATAAAACTTCCACCTATTTTAACAGCTAACTGCCCTAGACCTATGTATTACACGGAGCTACAACCCCTAGACTGTCGTTGACAATTGTAAACCTTCCAGCAACAAAATTAATTTACTTTTAAACTGATTTAATTTACATTTTACATGATTTCAATTTACTTTAACACATTTTAGTCACCAAACTATACAAGTAGCAACCAAAATTTACTAAGAATCTAAACACCAGAACAAGATACCAGAAAATTTGCACAATTCATAAAAATTTAACAACCAACATCAATTATCGAAAATCAACACAAATTTGAAAAATTTACCTTTATCCATGAGAAATTCGCAGCAATCGCTTACAAATTGGAAAATTCAAGCAGGAAATTAATAGGGAAAAACGATTTAATTAATCATCCTAATAAATTTGCATTGATTAGATGAAATTAGACCTAATATTAGCAAAAATTACTAGAAACTTAAGAAATTGTTAGCAATATTATGATTATACCTATTTTAGAGCTAGATTTTGCATACTCAACTGAGATTTTGCGTTTGCAGAAGAAATTTGAATCAATTCAGCAAAATAAAAAAAATACTTTCAATTGAAGCAATTCTCGACGAATTCGCAGCAAATTCGTCCCAATTTTGCAATGAATCCATCAAATTATTGAAACAATTTGTAAAGTGTAGCAAATTCCATATAATTGAGTTGTTGATTGAGGTGAAGAAGCACGGAAATGGCAGAGGAAAGCAATAATAGCGTCTGTGAGAATGAGAGAGAAACGTGCGGAGGAGAGAGAAAGTGCGCTTGGTTTTTAGAAGTTGAATATGCGCAATTTAATCCTGGTGTGTATATATATATACATATATATATATAGGGGAGGGATCCGGTAAGAACCCCACCTTATATAAGAACCCTTTCTTATGTAAGAACCCTAATTATGTTCTAAACTTTTTCCTACGTTCTAAATTTTTTTCAACTTATGTTCTAAAGTTTTTCCTATATTCGAAAAATTTTCTTACTTATGTTCCAAAATTTTTCCAATGTTCTAAATTGTTTTTTAGATTATGTTATAAATTTGTTCCTATGTTCTAAATTATTTTTTTCAGCTTATGTTCTAAATTTTTTTTTCTATGTTCTAAATTATTTTTTCAGCTTATGTTCTAAAGTTTTCCCTATATTCTAAATTTTTTCTACTTATGTTCCAAAAATTTTTAATGTTCTAAATTATTTTTAGATTATGTTCTAAATTTGTTCCTATGTTCTAAATATTTTCTATGTTCTAAATTTTTTTTTTCAGATTATGTTATTAATTTTAACCTATGCTACGATTATTTTTTTCAACTTAAGTTCTAAATTATTTTTCTTATGTTCTAACTTTTTTGGTTGTTTATGTTCTAAATTTTTGCTATCTTTTAAATTATTTTTCTTATGTTCTAAAATTTTCAGCTTATGTTCTAAATTTTTTCTACTTATGTTCAAAAATTTTTTTTCTATGTTCTAAATACGAAATTCTCAAAATTACAGAAACCCCATTACTAAAGGATAATTTTAGATGGTTAGATCAAAACTAATAAAAGGCTGAGATTGGTTCTTATATAAGATTGGGTTCTTATATAGAGGAGGGTTCTTACATGAGCCTTCCTCTATATATATATATATATATATATATATATATATATATAAGAACCCTACTTATATAAGAACCAATCTCAGTCGTAGGATTAAAGTGAGATGAGCGGCCACGATTAAAACAAATCACAAACCCTCAAACTCTAACAACTTTCACTTTCTCTCTCCTCAATCTAAATGTTTGTTAGTTTCTCTCTCCTCAAATTCCAAAAAAAGAACGCCAGATGCTGCAATTTAAAGGACTTTCAACAATTTTCCTTCATTTTCTCGGTTAAAATCAACGACATTGATTATAAAATAAGTTAAATTTCACAAACTAAGAGCAAATTTTGGCGAAAAAACTATAGATATCCCAATTCAGGTATGATTAAATTCGACCATTTTTGTAAAGTGATTTGTTTGTTTTCTCACGAAATTTCAGCTATTTTAGGTTTATTTTCCAGCGAGTTTAATGTAAAAATTGTAAGCTGTTTTTTTCATTTTTTCATTGATATTTTATGACTTGAGGTTCGAATTTTCAGCGATTTGGTACTGCAATTTTGTTTGATTTTTTTTTTTTCAAATTTTCAGAGATTTTTGTTACGAAATTGCAACGATTGAGTTGCATTTAGTATGTTTCAGCGATAATACTTGAATTTTTTCAAGAGTTTTCAGTGATTATGCATCAATTACTTGAATTTGTTGTTCAATTTGTCAGATTAAATTCATTGTTCGAACTTTTTTGATTAGTTAGAATTACTTCATTGTTCAAATCTCATCTATTAATTGTTTTCTAATTTTAGATATATTATGCTTATGCTCTTAATTTAGATGTGTTATGATCTAAAGATTTATTTGTGCTTATGTTCTAAATGTAGGTGTATTATGTTTATATTTATGTTCTAAATTTGTCATAGAGGTAAAACATTTAGCATAATGATCTAGGGTGGAAAAAAATTAAAAATTTAGAATATTGGGAAAAAATAAGAGCATAGAAAATAAGTTTAGAACATAGGAAAGTAATTTAGAACATAGGCAAAAAAATTTAGAGCATAGGGTGAAAAAATTTAGAACATAGGTTAAAATTTAGAACATAGATAGAAAAAATTTAGAACACATGGAAAAAAATTTAGAGCATATATAGAAAAAATTAAGAACATTGAAAATAAATTTAGAACATATATAGAAAAAATTAAGAATATTGAAAATAAATTTAGAACATAGAGAGAAATTTTGAACATAGGAAATATATTTAGAACATAGACAATAATATGTAGAATATAGGAAAATAATTTAGAACATAATAAAAATTTTAGAACACATGCAAAAGAAAATTTAAAACATAGGAAAAAAAATTTAGAACATAGGTAGAAGAAAATTTAGAACATAGGTAAATTTAGAACATAGGCTAAATAATTAAAACATAGAAGAAAATTGAAGGCACATGTTTAGAACATGGGAAAAAAATTTAAAGCACATGTTTAGAACATAGGAAAACATTTAGAACATAGACAAAAATATAATTTAGAACATAAGAAGAAAATGTAGAGCACATGTTCAGAACATAGGAAGAAATTTAGAACATAGGGAAAAAAATAAAACATAGACAAAAGAATTTAGAACATAGGTAAAAAGAATATTTAGAACATAGAAAAAAAAAACTTTAGAACATAGGTAGAAAAAATTTAGAACATAGGAAAATAAAACTTTAGAACATAAGTAGACTAAATTTAGAACATAGGAAAATAAAACTTTAGAACATAAGTAGACTAAATTTAGAACATAGGAAAATAAAACTTTAGAACATAAGTAGACTAAATTTAGAACATAGGAGTAAGAAAAAAAATTTAGAACATAGAAAAAGAATATTATGTTTACGTTCTAAAGTACGTAGTATGATTATGCAAATCTTTTTTATATTCTCGTTCATGGTTTAGAACAAATTCAGTAAATTTTAGAACAAATTCAGTATATTTTAGAACATATGCTAAACCTATTAGCTCAATTGGCAGAGCACTATGCAAATGCATAGAAGATGTAGGTTCGATTCCTACATAGGTTAACTCTATAAATAATTTCAAAAAAAAAAATTAAATAAGCACTAAGTTATATTTTATACAAGAATAAATTGGTTGAAATGATAAACGACTATGGAAACTTTGTTACAACTTAACTCACATACAACCTCTTGTCTTGACACTATGAAAAGGAACCTACGTGGGATTCGAACCCACATCTTTTGTGCATTTGCACAATGCTCTACCCGTTGAGGTAGTAGGCTAATGTATATAAATCATTCAAACCAAAAAAATTACTAAAAAGATAGACATTAAGTTTGCTTATACTATTATTAGTAGTCCTTTAGTGCACATTTTGGGAGGGCAAGGACTATCCCATGTTAAGACTAGTACTAACCAAGCAAGTTTTGACAAAAATATGACTAACAATAAATTAAAGGGTAGTTCTTAAATCAGAAAGTATACTCATGATCGATATGCATACTATGTGAGGTTGTTTGAGAAGAGTATATAAAGAGGGAGTCAATTTAATTGTTTTTCATCAACCTCAAACCAAAAGTATTCAAGCTTACAAAGAGGGAGTAAAATCATGTACAAACGCCAGTAAAACCAAAAAGATTATGTGAAGGGCAGGTTAACTAATCTGGAAGAACTATTCAAATAAAGAAAGAAGACAATTTTAACAATTTAGGTGAGCCTGCTGATGAAACAATCTGCAATACAATGTATGATAAAAAATCGAACAAAAAAGAAAAATTCAGAAAAATAGATGAAAAA
Source organism: Chenopodium album (assembly GCF_948465745.1). Classification (NCBI taxonomy): domain Eukaryota; kingdom Viridiplantae; phylum Streptophyta; class Magnoliopsida; order Caryophyllales; family Amaranthaceae; genus Chenopodium; species Chenopodium album. Next base: position 50,676,067 of record NC_137843.1, read on the forward strand.
ATTGAAATAATTGCACACAAATTGATAAACGTAAATTCAATTACTCAAATTGAACTCATAAATAAAGAAACTCACAATTTTATCCAGCAGAAAAAAGCTCTAAAAGACTTTATACCTGTTAGTATCATATAATCCTTCCCCACCATCTCCACTAATGGGAAGTATTTCTCCTTATGTTCTAATTGCCTCTTTTAAATCAACTAATATGCTCTAAATAATTTTTTTCTCTTCATTAAAAAAACAGAGCAAGTTAAATTGAAACAATCTAACTATAAAGTTAGGCAACAAATTTAAAACTATAGATTTATAATACTTGATTCATCAAAGTGAAATTCAAATAGAAATTGGCTAAAAAAATAGAATTCAACGAAAACATACATCATTATAGACTCATTAACACTATATAATGCAGAATGTTTAGCAAAATATCATCGAAAATTCGATCAAAAACAGCAAACAAGTCAAAAATATATAAAACTCGTAATGAATGAACATAAAAACAAAGCATGTATTGAAATATCATCCTATTAGAACAATCAGACTATAATTCAACAATTAGAACTATTCTACATCAGACATAACATCAGTGAGATGCATAGGAATATAATTTTCTGTCTAAACATGAAAACTGAGGGGAATCATTGTTATTTGTTGAACTGATGGCAGACAAGGACATATAGAGTAAACCTTCAACATATAAGGTAAACTTTAGAACATAGTAAGATAATTTTAGAACATAGATTGAAAAACTTTATAACATATAAAGAAACTTTAGAACATAAGAATTAGATCCACCATTGCTTTGTTCTAAATAAATTTTCTCTTCTCATCATAGTATCACACATACATCCAGAGAAAAATCTCAAGCAAATTCACAAAATAGAAAAAAAAATCAGGAAAAAAATTTAAAAAATAAAATCGAAAATAAAAACGAACAAATTGAAAATAAAAACGAAGAAATCTAAAGATGTTAACTCTAAAATTGATGAAAGTACGAACAAAAATAAGAAAAATCGAAAAAAAAACAGAAAAATCACAACAAAAAATCGGAATTAAAAATCGCATGAAAATCTGAATAGAAATCTGGAAAAAATCAAGGATTAAAATGAAATCAGAATTTTTTAAGAATTGAAAAACTTACCAGAATATGAATTCGTTGATGAAGATGATGAAGTTTGGCTAGGTTTGAGTTTTGAGGAGAGAGCAGATGCTGAGGGGAGAGAATCAGAGAATATGTTGAGGAGAGAGAAGGAATAGCGTTGAGTTTTATTTTGTTTGAAAGGGAAAAAAAATTGTAAAGAATTACAGAAATGCCATTACTAAAGGATCAATTTAGATGGTAAGATCAAAATTAATAAAAAGGCTGAGATTGGTTCTTATATAAGATTGAGTTCTTATATGAGCCTTCCTCTATATATATATATATATATATATATATATATATATGGGATCATGTGAGAACCTAAGCATAGAATAGGAACTAGGAACTAATTTGGAGCGTTGATCACTCTCAATCCAACGGCTCTTGTTTCACCCGCCTTTTTCATTTCAGTAATGGCATTTTGGTAATTTTGTCACTTTGAATGACCTCCTTTCTTTCTCTCTCTCTTCCTTTCATTTTCTCTCTCTTCGCATCTTCATTTTCTCTCTCTAACATTGCTTGCTCCGCCGCGCCATCTGTTCTTCGATTTTGCGAATTTTTTTGCCCAGATTTTTCAATTTTGATCTTCAATTACATCGTATTCTTCGATTTTTTTCAATTCATTGAGGTAATTTTCTAATTATATTTATTTGTATTTTCGTTGTTTATTTTGATTTCATTGTTTATCTTATTACGAGTTTTCTTATTTAGGGTTTTTTATCGTAATTTTTATCAATTTTTACTTATTAATTGTTCTTTGAATTATTCTATACAATTTAGTGTTTGATTTTGTGTTTTATTTTTATGATTTTGGTTTTTAATTTCTATTTTATGGTTTTACACTTACGGAATTCATTGTAGATGTTTTTTGCATATAGTTGCTATATTGCTTGCTGTTATTAATCAAGTAGTATAATTTGTTGTTGTTTTAAATTTACATTTTGCATTCAGTCATTAATTTCTCATTATTAGTTTTACTTAATCCTTATAACTTCATGTTTTTTAGTTTCTTCAAGTTTTTTAATTTTTTTTTTTTTTTTTTTTACTTTATGCTCTTACTCATTTACTTTTTAGTATATCTCTAATAGTTTTTATTAGTATATTTTTTAAAAATTTTGTTTACTTTTAGTTATAGTTTATTTACTCTTATTTATTGTTTGTTTACTTTTTCCTTCGATTCATTTACTTTTCAGGAACATGTCTGAAAGTGTAGAGCATTGTTCTTCTTCTGTCACTACTGAAGATAACAATGTAAGAATTTCCAAAACACCCACTCAGCCTAAAATATATTATAATTCTGGAGGTGATAAAGAGTATATGCCAGGTTGTTCTTTGGAAAACAAAACTTTTGTTGGAATGATATTTGATAATCTTCAAGATGGTATTGCCTTTTATTACAAATATGCTAATGAGTGTGGATTTAAAGTCCGTTCTAGTACTACTAAATCACAAAAGAATAAGGATGATCCTACTGGTAAAGGAGTTACTGTAATTAAATATTTATTATGTAGGAAAGAAGGGTATGTGACAAATAACAAGAAATCTGGTAAACAAGTTGAAGGTTCTTGTTTAAAGAGAAAGACTGTGAAGAGAGTTGGTTGTCCTGCTAAGATAAAATTTAGGTTTTGTACTGGTGGGAAGTATATGGTTTATTGTTTTTATGAATCTCATTCTCATCCTTTTTCTACACCTATTACTAGGTAGGTTACTAAACATGAAGTTGGTTTAAATTTTGCTCATAAGAAGTTTATTTTTGACAACTCAAAGTTAAATATAGGGGTTGTTATGTCTTATAGCACTACTACAAAAAGAGGAATACAGATCGCCTAAAATAGGGTATATAGAGCGCCTCCAAGGCGCTTCTCTGAAGGGGTGTGTAATACCCCGTATTTTTATACGTATTTTCCTAATTAATTAATTAATTATTATTTTCTAAAAAGGGTATTTTAGTAATTTAACTTACTATTTAAATCTTGGAGCCAAAACGATATTTGAATTTTGGCGCCAAAAGTATTTTCAAAACAAATTATTATTTTGGATAAGATTTATTATCCATTTATCCTATTTTAAAAACCGGATTATTTATATATTTTGGATATTTTAATTAAGGCAAAAGCTATATTTTATTATTATTTTAATACGTCCGAAAATCCCATTTATTTGGCTAATAAATTTCGGATTTTTCTAAGAGAAAATCTGATTTTATTAGTTAAATTATTTGGTGAATATTTGGTATTTTATTATTTAATTATTTATTACAATAAATATTATTTACACAATTATTTTAATTCCTTAAAACTAGCAAAAAAATTTCCTAAAGTAATAAATAGGAGGGCCGAAAATATGAGCTTAGGAAAGCTCAAAAATTTCGGCCATCCCATATAGATTTTGGGAAAAATATTTTTGGTAAATTGTATTTTTAATTATCTCCTTAAAATCTCCTATTTTCCTTAAATCTAATTCTCCATCTTTTTAGTATCCAATCATTATATTTTCTTGCCATCTATTTTTCTTAATTATTCCCCAAGTAATTCCAATTTCCTTAATATTTTTCATAACAATCATACCTTCCATATTCAATTATACACAATCTCTTCAATATCAAAACTTTCCTTAAATCTTTACTCACTTCTCCAAGTAATCTCTTAAACCCTACTTACCATAATTCTTCCCAAATTCTCTTACCATAATTCTTGCATGAGCTAGCCTATAAATACCCCTCCATACCTCTCACATTCTTCACACCAATTCTCTTATTTTCTTCTCCTCTTTTTACACAAATCATCCCATTTATCTATGAAGCCAATTTTCGGGCACTTCTGGTCAGTTTTTGGGGTATTGCTGTTTCACAGAAGATTGTTCCTCTCAAAAATTCCTTGAGGTTAGGCTCAAGGATCACCCAATTCGGAGTTATATCAAAGGAGTTATAGCCTCTGCAAGTTCTGCCTATTCTTTCCAACGAAAATCCAATTCTTTTCTTTTCCTTGGTTTCTTATCTTTTCTCTTTCTCTTCTTTTATTCAAGTATTATTATTATTATTATGGGGGATTTATAAAAATTATTATGAGTAGCTTTAATTATATAAATTAGATTTTTAATGATGTTTATGAAAATTAATTTAAAAGGTTCATGTACATATAGTTGGGGGTTTTTAATTTCATTGTTGTGATTATTTGTTAACCTTATATTAATTAAGGTTATATTTATTTGTAGGGTGTTTTTGATCAAGCTACTTGAGAGTTCTTTTGAAGTGATTTTGGCTAAGCAAGGATCAAGGTACGTTAGGTGGCTAGATACCTTGAAAGTGATCGATTTGAATGAGCATGTTTGAATGATTTTATGGTGATTGACTTAAATTGACTTGAATTATGGTTTATGAAATAAAGGTATGTTTAAAAGATTGGTTTTAATAATTAAATTGGAGTATTGATTTTTATAACATGTTTTGATTAATTAATTTATTATTCATGTTTAAAAAGGATTGGTTTTGAAAGCTTGTTGGATTTATAACAAAAAAGGGAGTTTGAATTATTATTATTAAAGGTTGGAGTTATTGGATTTAAAGAGGATTTATTTAATCATTGAATTAAATTTATTATTTATGCTTTATAAGTATGTTAGTAATCCCACTATGCGGATTTGGTTTATTGATAAGGCTTAGACTTTGTATGACCGGGTCTTTCCTAAAGTATAGCCTTGTAACATAAGGAGACTAGCTTGGGGGGTGTGCACACTTGGGAGAGGAATTGGTTAAATTAGTTTAATTGGTTTTAAAATAATTGGAATTGGTTTTATTGATTATTGGGATTTGAATATTGAGAATTGGTTTTGAATCATGAGTTTGGAATTATTGGAATAATTATTGGAATTGATTTCAAAAGCATGTTTGCAAATAAATTGAATTTAATTATCTTGCACTTACCGTACTTAGCATATTTTGCTAACCCGTATTTCTTATTTGTTTTGGTTTGCCCTGTTTACCGTAATGGTAAGCAGTGTTATTTCAGGTGAAGTGAATAAATTGATACATTGGAGTCCCGGGATTTGGTTTCACTAAGTTAGGAATCTTGGTCTTTGTATCTATTTTTGAGTACTCATAACATTGGTTTCTATCTATAGTTATTATTAATAAAGAAGAGTTTTGAAGTTTCCGCTGCAAAGTATGGTTTTGTTAGTAAGTTGGGTAGCCTTGCGTAATCACGCGGCGGTAATACGCCTAAGTCTATCTCTACGGTATAATTATACGTATTATACTGGTATTTCCGTAGAGAGAGATTTGGGGGTGTTACAAAGTGGTATCAGTTTTCAAGGTCCTAAAAAGATTAAAATTGGAAAAGTAATTAAAACTGTGGGTAGACTTAAGAGGGCATATAGGATAGATAGAGTTTCGCATTTGTGTGTGAGTCAAAAGCCTTATTTTATTTAAAAACTATTTTCCTATTTGTGGAAAGATGAATGAGAAAAGGATGCTCGAGTTCTCTACGGAGGCCTATAATGGGTACGACTCTCTGTCTAGGAAAGGCTCTCCTCAACGTCGTAGGTAACTTTCCTGGGAGACGCGGGCTCAACCGTCCTATAATCATGATTCAAGTACATATTTATTATTTTTGAAAATAAAAAGAATTGAAATTATTTGAAACTTGAGTATGTGATTATGTGTGCATTAAAGTTGGTGTTAAAACACCTGAAAGTGTGTATAAAGGGTCCGAAATTTTGGAGTATTACCCATGGTTAGGTGATTTTGAGTTATACTTGGTTTATTGAGTTATGAATTGCTTATTGCAAATGGATTTTTAATTGGATTGTTTGTGTGATTTGGCATTTAATTAATTGTTTTGCATGTGTGTGTGTGAAACAGATGGAAAAGATTGATCAAATGAGACATCAATATTTTGACATTCATTATTTGAAAGATAGTGGAGTCTCAGTTAGTGAATTCATGACTGGAATTTGTACTTTGGCATTGACCCTTTGTGAGAAGTATGGTGAGGAAGCCTTGACCCAACAACCTTGGATGGTCCTTTTGGCTTTAGCTCATTTACCTAGGATTAAGAAATACCAACCTCTCTTTGACAAATATGGGGATGTGATCAAGGAAGATGGAACAATGTGGAATGAGAAGCATCATCATGAAGGGAAATGGTTAGCAACCATGTCTAGCCTTAAGAGGGACTTGCACTATGTGGAGCGCAAGTATGAACCTAGGAGGAAAGTTGTGAAAATTCCCACGATCCCAAAAGATCGAACCTTTGGACCTAATGACCAAATGTACTTCTTAAATGCCCAAGTACCTTTTTCATACCCAAAGAAGCGACATGAGTATGTGGAATCTAGTGATGAGTCCATACCACCTCTTGGTAGGAGCAAGCATTACCGTTCTCTTAGCCAAACTCCAAGCTATGAATCTTCAGAACAACCTAGCCTAAAAGTCCATTTCCATGTTGCAAAAAGGCATAAAACTCGTTCTCAAACTGCAAAAAAAAGAGCCCAAAACCCCAAAGCTTCTTCAAGCCAACCTCGTGGGGATGTAAGCCCAACAAAAAGCCCAAGTTACACTCTTGGCCCGGACAGAAATATAAGTAAATCTGGGTCAAGCTCATCAGGCTTTATTCCAAGCTATAGTGGTTATAACCCAACTTTCATGGCCGAACCAAGTAATAGAAGTGAGGATCCGGATTATGATCCTATTGAAGATGGTTATGCTCATAGTGTTATTTGATTGATTGATTTTGAACTATGGTTTTGTTTGGTGTCTCAATAATTGTCCTAAATGACAAAGTTGTATTTTCATTAATTATTAATGAAATAAAATGAATTATTTGAAATTTCTCTATGTTGTTAAGTGAATTAAATGCTTATATGATAAAACTTGTTTTAATTTTCAAAGTGTGATAATTAAACCCAGGAAGTATGTCTCCGAGAATGAGGGATCAATTAAGGAGTAAGCGCACTGGTTCCAAAGTTGGGAAGGTCCTTAAGCAGTTAGCCCATATTACTGAGAACATCACGAAAGTGGTGAAAAAGGAACACCGAAATCCCGAGCTTCATTCATATAGTGAAGTCTTTAAGAGGGTAGCTACAGCTAAACCACCTGTTTACTTAGGAAAGGAGGACCCAGCCAGCCTTGAAAACTGGATTAGGGAGTTTGACAAGTTGTTTGATGCTATCAATTGCCCAAGTGAGATGAGGGTGGACAATGGGGTTTACTACTTGAGGGAGGAAGCTGATTTATGGTGGGCCCAAAGAAAAGATGAGCTGTTGAAGAAACCAAACTTTGGGTGGGATGAGTTTAAGGAAGCCTTGAGAGAAAAGTTTTACCCTTCCTACCTGAGAAAGCAAAAGTGCATGGAGTTTACCAACCTAAGGATGGGGAACATGTCAATCAGTGAATATTACAACAAGTTCATTGAGTTGATGAGGTTTGCCCCGGAAGTAGTCCTTACTGAAACCATCAAAGCTCAGAGATTTGAGCAAGGCTTAACCTTGACTCTCCAAGGGAAGCTAGGGGGAGTGACCTTTGAGACTTTGGATGAAGTTTATGGCCGTGCAGCCCATCTGTACGGAATTAAGGGGAGAGAGATGGAGCAGGTTGGAGAGAAAAGGAAGAACCCGGACTCTTTTCACGGGGGTGAAAAGAGGCACAAGCCCAATGGGAATTACCAAGGGAATTCTGGTGATAGGAGGGACAACAAGGGAAACTTTGGGAAGGGGAATGGAGGCCAGTCGTCCAACCATAAGGGGAGTGGGAACCAAAGGGGTGAGAAACCCAAGAGAAGGTATTTCTGCAAGCGATGTGAGAAAGACCACCCAGGGAAGGACTGTGAGGGAAACCCGGTAACTTGTCGTTACTGTCAGAAGTTGGGACACCGTGAGTACGAGTGTTTCAAGAAGGAAGCTGATGTTAAGTCTGGGAAGGTGAAAGAGTCTAGTGCACCTAGCAAACCACCTCAATCTAGTGGACCTACAACCAAGGCTGGAACCAATAGCGGTGCGGGAAGTGCCCCAAAAGGTCGTGTGTTCGTGATGAATAGCCTTCAGGCTGAGTCTGCTAATGATGTGGTAATTGGTGTTTTCTTTATAAGTTCATCTCCTGTGAGAGTCTTCTTTGATTCAGGGGCGTCACATTCTTTTATTTCTAAGAAAGTAGTAGGGAGTCTCGGTTTAGAGAGTCCTGAGTCAGTTTCTCTAGATGTGTCTATCCCGTCTAGGGAAGTGAGGAGTTGTTCAAGATTGTTTTTGAGAGTGCCTATTTCTATTTCTGGGGTAGAATTTCTGGCAGATTTGATCGAGTTCGATTTGAACGACTTCGATGTAATTCTGGGTATGGATTGGTTGGGAAAGTATGAGGCAAGGATCGATTGTGCGGCTAAAAAGGTCACCTTAACTAGCCCAAATAAGACCAAAGTGGTATACAAAAAGGAAGGGAAAAGTTCAGGGTTGAGAATTGTGTCTGCAATGCAACTACAGAAGCTGGTTAAGAAGGGTTGTCCTTTGTTTTTGTGTAGTGTTCAAGAGATTGAAAGTGAGGAAAAGAAAGGTGAAGAGGGTATTCCTGTTGTAGAAGAATTTCCATATGTGTTTCCAGATGAGATTCCGGGTATGTCGCCAGTAAGGGATGTTGAGTTCACTATTGACCTAGTGCCTGGAACTGGACCTATCTCTAAGGCTCCATATAGGATGGCTCCAGCTGAGTTGAGGGAGTTAAAGACCCAGTTGGATGATTTATTGGAGAAAGGTTATATTAGGCCTAGTTCATCACCCTGGGGAGCTCCAGTATTGTTTGTGAAGAAGAAAGATGGGAGTATGAGGTTGTGTATAGATTATCGAGAGTTGAACAAGGTGACAGTGAAGAATAAGTATCCATTACCAAGGATCGATGATTTGTTTGACAATTGAAAGGAGCAGGAGTATTTTCAAAGATAGATTTGAGATCGGGTTATCACCAGTTGAGAATTGGGGAGAAAGATATTGCAAAGAGTGCTTTCAGGACCCGTTATGGTCACTATGAGTTCACAGTTATGCCATTTGGTTTGACCAATGCACCTGCAGTGTTCATGGATTTGATGCATAGGATTTTCAAGCCATACTTGGACAAGTTTGTGGTAGTGTTTATTGATGATATTTTGGTCTATTCAAAGGATGAAGAAGAGCACAAGGAGCATTTGAGACAAGTGTTATTATGTTTAAGGGAACATCAGTTGTATGCCAAGTTGTCTAAGTGTGAGTTTTGGTTGGAGGAAGTAGCATTTTTGGGCCATGTGATTTCCAAGGATGGAATTTCAGTGGATCCAACCAATATTCGGGCTGTGAGTGATTGGCCAACCCCAAAGAATGTGTCAGATGTAAGGAGTTTTCTGGGTTTAGCAGGCTATTACAGAAGGTTTGTGAAGGATTTTTCGAGGATCGCGAAGCCCATGACAAGTTTGATGAAAAAGGAGCATAAATTCTTATGGACTCCAGAGTGTGAGGAGGCGTTTAAGATCCTGAAAGAAGGTTAACCACAGCACCTGTGCTGGCCTTGCCGGATGGGAGTTATCTGTATGACGTGTACAGTGATGCATCGAAGTTGGGATTGGGATGTGTGTTAATGCAAAATCGAAGAGTGATTGCGTATGCCTCGAGGCAGTTGAAGGTTCACGAAGGGAATTACCCAACCCACGATTTGGAGTTAGCTGCAATAGTGTTTGCCTTGAAAATTTGGAGACATTACTTGTATGGGGTGACTTATAGAATTTTCACAGACCATAAGAGTTTGAAGTACATTTTCACCCAGACGCACTTGAATGGGAGGCAGAGACAATGGTTGGAGTATATGAGTGATTATACATTGGATATTCAGTATCATGAGGGAAAAGCTAATGTGGTGACAGATGCTTTGAGCAGGAAGTCAGAACATACGGTGAATGTGATGGTAGTACCAGATCAGTTGTGTGTGGAATTTCAGAAGTTGAACTTGGAAGTGATGGAGAATGGTGAAGTAACTAGGATGTTAAATGCCTTAGTGATTCAACCATCCATTTATGATGAGATAAGGGAAAGTCAATTGGAAGATGAGAAGCTAAAAGCAATAAAGAAGAAGATTGATGAAGGAGAAGTGTTGGATTTCACCATTTGTGATAAGGGGAGTATTCGATTTAAGGGGAGATGGTGTGTACCGCAGAATCGTGGTGATCTAAAACAAAGATTGATGGAGGAGGCTTATAATTCTCCTTATTCAATGCATCCTGGAGGGGATAAGTTGTATAAGGACATGAAGAAAACTTTTTGGTGGCCCAATATTAAGAGAGAAGTGGCTGAATTTGTGGCTAAGTGTTTGACATGTCAGAAGGTGAAGATTGAGCATCACAGGCCTCAAGGAAAGGTCCAATCCTTGGAGGTACCTAAGTGGAAATGGGATTCGATTTCTATGGATTTTGTGGGAGCTTTGCCAAAGACCAAGGTAGGGAATGACACTATTTGGGTAATAGTGGACAGGTTGACAAAGTCAGCAGCGTTCATGCCCATGAAGAGTACTTGGACTATGGATCAGTTGGGAAGAGCATACGTGAAGTTTGTGGTGAAGTACCATGGGGTACCCACGGATATCATTTCGGATAGAGATTCAAGATTTTTGTCTAACTTTTGGAAAAGTTTGCAAAAGGCGATGGGAACTAAGTTGCTAATGAGCACAGCGTTTCACCCAGCAACAGATGGTCAAACGGAAAGAACGATTCAGACATTGGAGGACATGTTGAGAGCTTGTGTGATGGAGTATCAAGGGTCTTGGGAAGACCACTTGGATTTAATAGAGTTCTCTTACAATAACAGTTACCATGCAAGCATTGGAATGGCACCGTTTGAAGCATTGTATGGTCGGAAGTGTAGAAGCCCAGTTTGTTGGAATGATATAAGTGAGACTATGGTTCTTGGGCCAGAAATGATTGAAGATATGGTGAAGCAGGTCAAGTTGATCCAGGAAAAGATTAAAGCAGCCCAGGATCGACAGAAAAGCTATGCTGATTTAAAAAGGAGGGAGGAAGAATATGAAGTTGGAGAGAAGGTTTTGTTGAAAATTTCACCCATGAAAGGGGTGATGAGGTTCGGAAAGAAGGGGAAACTGAGCCCAAAGTACGTAGGGCCTTATGAGATCATCCAGAAAGTGGGAAAAGTGGCTTATAAGTTGGTCTGCCTAACGAGCTAGAAAGGGTTCACAATGTGTTCCATGTGAGCCAAATTCGAAAGTATATTCCGGACGTGACACATGTGTTGCAACCAGAAACCATCGAGATGGATGAAAATTTGACTTATGAGGAAAGACCGGTAAAGATTCTTGACTCTAAGGTAAGAAGCACAAGGAACAAGGATGTGAGCATTGTGAAAGTGTTGTGGTCAAATCAGAAAACTGAGGAGGCTACATGGGAAGCTGAGGCTGATATGAGGAAACGATACCCAGAGTTGTTTACCTAAGGTTAGTGGTCGAGTTATGGGGGCGTAACTCCTTTTAAGGGGGGTAGAGGGCGATAGAGTTTCGCGCGTCTACTTTTCGAGTCATTTTTGAGTGATTTCGAGTCTTATTTGAGTTTAGTTGGAGTCTTGAGTCAAGTTAGGATGTGCATGAACCAATAATTTCAAAATGATTTTCGTTTCTTTTGACTAAGTTTCGGGTCGAAACTTATTTTAAGGGGGGTAGACTGTAATACCCCGTATTTTTATACGTATTTTCCTAATTAATTAATTAATTATTATTTTCTAAAAAGGGTATTTTAGTAATTTAACTTACTATTTAAATCTTGGAGCCAAAACGACATTTGAATTTTGGCGCGAAAAGTATTTTAAAAACAAATTATTATTTTGGATAAGATTTATTATCCATTTATCCTATTTTAAAAACCGGATTATTTATATATTTTGGATATTTTAATTAAGGCAAAAGCTATATTTTATTATTATTTTAATAAGTCCGAAAATCCCATTTATTTGGCTAATAAATTTCGGATTTTCCTAAGAGAAAATCTGATTTTATTAGTTAAATTATTTGGTGAATATTTGGTATTTTATTATTTAATTATTTATTACAATAAATATTATTTACACAATTATTTTAATTCCTTAAAACTAGCAAAATAATTTCCTAAAGTACTAAATAGGAGGGCCGAATATATGAGCTTAGGAAAGCTCAAAAATTTCGGCCATCCCATATAGATTTTGGGAAAAATATTTTTGGTAAATTGTATTTTTAATTATCTCCTTAAAATCTCCTATTTTCCTTAAATCTAATTCTCCATCTTTTTAGTATCCAATCATTATATTTTCTTGCCATCTATTTTTCTTAATTATTCCCCAAGTAATTCCAATTTCCTTAATATTTTTCATGACAATCATACCTTCCATATTCAATTATACACAATCTCTTCAATATCAAAACTTTCCTTAAATCTTTACTCACTTCTCCAAGTAATCTCTTAAACCCTACTTACCATAATTCTTCCCAAATTCTCTTACCATAATTCTTGCATGAGCTAGCCTATAAATACCCCTCCATACCTCTCACATTCTTCACACCAATTCTCTTCTTTTCTTCTCCTCTTTTTACACAAATCATCCCATTTATCTATGAAGCCAATTTTCGGGCACTTCTGGCCAGTTTTTGGGGTATTGCTGTTTCACAGAAGATTGTTCCTCTCGAAAATTCCTTGAGGTTAGGCTCAAGGATCACCCAATTCGGAGTTATATTGAAGGAGTTATAGCCTCTGCAAGTTCTGCCTATTCTTTCCAACGAAAATCCAATTCTTTTCTTTTCCTTGGTTTCTTATCTTTTCTTTTTCTCTTCTTTTATTCAAGTATTATTATTATTATGGGGGATTTATAAAAATTATTATGAGTAGCTTTAATTATATAAATTAGATTTTTAATGATGTTTATGAAAATTAATTTAAAAGGTTCATGTACATATAGTTGGGGGTTTTTAATTTCATTGTTGTGATTATTTGTTAACCTTTTATTAATTAAGGTTATATTTATTTGTAGGGTGTTTTTGATCAAGCTACTTGAGAGTTCTTTTGAAGTGATTTTGGCTAAGCAAGGATCAAGGTACGTTAGGTGGCTAGATACCTTGAAAGTGATCGATTTGAATGAGCATGTTTGAATGATTTTATGGTGATTGAATTAAATTGACTTGAATTATGGTTTATGAAATAAAGGTATGTTTAAAAGATTGGTTTTAATAATTAAATTGGAGTATTGATTTTTATAACATGTTTTGATTAATTAATTTATTATTCATGTTTAAAAAGGATTGGTTTTGAAAGCTTGTTGGATTTATAACAAAAAAGGGAGTTTGAATTATTATTATTAAAGGTTGGAGTTATTGGATTTAAAGAGGATTTATTTAATCATTGAATTAAATTTATTATTTATGCTTTATAAGCATGTTAGTAATCCCACTATGCGGATTTGGTTTATTGATAAGGCTTGGACTTTGTATGACCGGGTCTTTCCTAAAGAATAGCCTTGTAACATAAGGAGACTAGCTTGGGGGGTGTGCACACTTGGGAGAGGAATTGGTTAAATTAGTTTAATTGGTTTTAAAATAATTGGAATTGGTTTTATTGATTATTGGGATTTGAATATTGAGAATTGGTTTTGAATCATGAGTTTGGAATTATTGGAATAATTATTGGAATTGATTTCAAAAGCATGTTTGCAAATAAATTGAATTTAATTATCTTGCACTTACCGTACTTAGCATATTTTGCTAACCCGTATTTCTTATTTGTTTTGGTTCGCCCTGTTTACCGTAATGGTAAGCAGTGTTATTTCAGGTGGAGTGAATAAATTGATGCATTGGAGTCCCGGGATTTGGTTTCACTAAGTTAGGAGTCTTGGTCTTTGTATCTATTTTTGAGTACTCATAACATTGGTTTCTATCTATAGTTATTATTAATAAAGAAGAGTTTTGAAGTTTCCGCTGCAAAGTATGGTTTTGTTAGTAAGTTGGGTAGCCTTGCGTAATCACACGGCGGTAATACGCCTAAGTCTATCTCTACGATATAATTATACATATTATACTGGTATTTCCGTAGAGGGAGATTTGGGGGTGTTACAGGGTGCCCTATAACGTCTACAAAACGCCTCTTTGGGGCGATTTATATCTTATAGATTATAGAGCGTCTATCTAAGATAACAGCTCTCTATTCCATGTATAAAATAATTAAAAAAAACTAGGAAAAGAGAGCGGTCATCTTAAGATAAGCGCTTTATATTTATGTAAAAATTCAATGCCTATCATAGATAGACAATCTCTTTTTCTTATTTTTTTCTTAAAAAAAATATTATTATTGTTATTATTATTATTATTATTATTATTATTATTATAATTCTTATTACATTATATGAATTAATAATAACAATTTATTTATCAAAAATAAAAAACAAATACTGTACTTGTATTTAATTAAAATAACTAATTCATGAAAAAAAAAAAACTGATTACTTCAGACAACCACCACTACCATCAACACCAAACGACAGCAACACCTCAAGCACCACACCACAACAATCAACGCTACCACCTTCTTTTCACCACCTTAAACCACGTTCTAATTTTTGCAAGAACAATTCAGATAACCACCTCTAGACCACTCCAATCACAGCAGCCACAACCCACACAAAGCAACACCCCTACTCACCCATGCTCCCGGATCAACCACCCGTAAATCAACGTGACAACAGCCAACAACACTGCCAAAAAAACCGATAATATTTATTGTTATTGTTTAGTACTTCAACATAATTAAAAATCAAAAATTAACACCAAATCTAATGTAAAAAAATCAGAAATTTGAGATTTAAAATTAATATGTGAGAATTAAAATGAAATTCAAAATTTTTGGATCAGAATAAAATCAAAATTTTAGATCGAAAAAAAGAGGAAAAAAATCAATTGATAAAATAAGAAACTATAACATGAAATCCAATTGATAAAATATAAAAAATCAGACATTATATCATAGAATCCAAACACCCACAAAGCACTAGAGCAACCGCACCAAACACCCACAAATCTAAAAGAATTGAGAAGTAAAATGAAAAATCAGAAATTTGAGTTAGAATAAGTTCTGTGACCTTTGGATCGAAAAAAAGTAAAAAAAACATAAAAAATGTATCATATCAATCACTTTACAAAACCCATAAAACGAATTTGAATATTGAAATTCAACAAAAATGTGATTAATCTTCACATACCGTTTTGCATCTTTAGACTTAATCCGTTTTATAGAACATTTAAACATTGAAATAGGCTCCTCCGGCTCGATCGACGGTGGCATTACGGCAGAGCATAACCAGTTTGTAGAAAGATGCAACCCACTGCGGACAAATTGAGACAACGCGAACGAAGGGGCTGGGTGATTGAAGGGGTTGCCATGGTAATGAACGAGGGTTTCTGGGTTGGTATAAGTGAGGGATGAAATAAGAAGAGACGGGAGGGAATAGAGTAAAAGAGGAAATGAGAGGAGATGGGGAATGAAGTGAGAAAATTGACGGCTAGTTCTTGATAGGGAAGGAGTTAGGGTTAGTGGTATAGGAAAAGCTGGGAAACCAACTGTTCGGTGCGTTTTGCTCATAAAAAATGAAAAAAAATTAATTATAATATTTATATAACGGTTAACTAAGGGAGGTGATCTATATTGTACCTAGTAAAATTGGGATACAACAAACAAAGCTATTAACTTGGATAGGCGCTCTATAAGTTTTAACATACAAAGCGCTTATCTTACATAGGTGTTCTATATAATTCAATAGATCGCCTATGTAACTTGACAGTTTTGTATTGTGTGTTACTTATTCCACTTTTTGTGGTAGTGTAGGATCATGAAAGAACTTTGTGGTGGGTTTCAAAATGTCAGGGGCAGTAAAAATGATTTCAAAAATTTTTCTAGGGACTTGAAAGTTTATATCTCTAATGCTGATGGTGCGATGTTTGTTCAGAAGCTTGAACAAAAAGTGAAAACCAGTAAATGAGGTTATTATTTTGATTATTGTGTTGATGAAAGCAGGCATTTGACCCGTGTCTTTTGGGCTGATGCTATTGGTAGAAGAGATTATCAATTATTTGGGGACTCTTTATCTTTTGATTTTACCTATGATACAAATAAATATTCATTGGTTTTCTGTCCTTTTACTGGTGTTGATACTCACAAGAGATGTGTTACATTTTGTGCTGATTTATTATCTAAAGAAGACATAGATTCTTTTGTGTGGCTATTTCAAACTTTTTTGAAGTGTATGGGAAGAGAACCCTCTTGTATTATCACTGATCAAGATCCTGCAATGGGTTTTGCCATAGAAAAGGTGTTTACCAAGACTAAACATAGGCTATGTATGTGGCACATAATGAGGAAGGTACCTGAAAAGGTTAGAACTGCTTTTTGTAATGAAACTGATTTCCTAAAAAAGCTAAGTGCAGCAGTTTGGGATAGAGAAATTGATCCTCATGTATTTGTTGATGGCTGGAATAGTGTTATGGATGCACGAGGAGTTTGACCTTGTCGATCATGAGTGGTTTGCATACATGTTCAAGATTAAACATCTTTGGATTCCTGCATATTTTAGGGACTTATTTATGGGTGGTTTACTGCTATCTACTTCTAGGTCTGAAGGTGAAAACAGTTTCTTTTGTAATTTTACAAACCCTCATGTAACCTGTGTTGAATTCTTTGTCCATTATGAAACTGCTCTTGATGCTCAAAGGCATGAACAGGATGAGTTGATCAGGCTTAACAAACTTGAGCCTCAATTGGTTACTCATTTACACTTGGAAAAGCACGCTATTGTTGTTTATACTCGTGCCATATTTTATGATTTTCAAGAAGAATGCCAGGGACCCTGTTTTTCATGTGGTGTTGAAAGTTGTAGTTCTCTGTATGGAGATGGTGTGGAGTTTTTTGTTATTGTTGATCATGAGAAAAGGAAAAATTTTGATGTAACTTTTGACTTGGCCACATATGATTCAAGTTGTACTTGTAGAATGTTTGAGAGTCAAGGCGTTTTATGTAGACACATTCTGTTTGTTATGAAAGGCAAGTGTATACGTGAAATTCCCAATCCTTATATCTTGAATCGTTGGAGAAAAGATGTTCTGAAGAAAGCTTCTGTCATAAATGTTGCTCTGGATGATGCTTCTAAGTATGATAAGAAGAAGCAATTGGTCAGTGATATATGGTCCAAGATTTTCAGTTGTGTGAGTTTAACTGACCAATCTGAGGATGATTTATCTGAGCTTATTAGGACATTATCTTCATTTGAGGAGCAGATGATATCAAAGAATAATCCTGAAAATGCACCTAGTTCAAAAGAGGTGAAAGATGCTGATATTCAGGTTCTGGTTGGGTCAAATGAAGTAGATGTAAATATCTTGCCTCCAAATCAGTGTCTTAATAAAGGTTCTGCCAGAAGTTCAAAGAGGTTGAAGAGTGTAAAAGAAATAGGTACTGAACAAAAATCCAAAAAGGGCAGAACCTCTAGAGCTTGTGGTGAATCTGGTGTTTCCCATGACAGTAGAAACTGTCCAAACAAGTAATTTTTCAGGTATTTTACTTTTAAATGTGTTCCATTTATTTTAAACTTCTATTTATTTACTTTAACAGTAACTTCATTTACTTTTTATTTTGTGCAGGTATTATTATACTTGGTACTTTTTTTATTTGGTATTTTACCTCTTTACTTTTCCTATTTACTTTAAGTTGTAATTTATTTACTTTACAATCTAATTTATTTACTTTAATTTGTCACAAATAACTGATGTTTATTTTTGTGCAGTTATTATAATACTTGGAAATTAGAAGATGTTTTGGAAGATCAAAATCAAGATTTAATGAACAAATTTTTTTTATTATTTTTATTATTGTAATATTTTTGCATTTACTATAAGTAATTGTATTACAGAACTTAAGTTCAGTTTATTTACTTTTAGCTATTATACATTAAATTTATGAAATAATTCATTTACTTTTATGATATTTTATATCATATGAATTGTTTGATATATATAATGTCCTTATTTACAAAATTAAAGATAATATCTTGTACTACTCCCTTTGTCATAGAATAGTTGTTACCATTTCCATTATTTGTTCTAAAATACTTGTCACATTTTCCATGGAACCCGAGTTGACAAGAGTATTTGAGACTCGATCTCGAACATGAATTGACGTGTAGATGACCTGACCTAAATGTAACCCATAGATTATTGACTTGGTGACTTGGACTTGATTATAAGCCGTAAAATTGTTGACTTCAACCAAATTCGTCTAAAATTCTATATTGACTTAATTCTCTAACTCGCTAATTATTGACTTGAATTGAATGTAACTTGACCTGTTATTAAACTCACCTAAACCTGTACCAAACCTAATAAGATGTAAGGCCGGTTGTAATTCAACTCAAGCATGACCCAATCCGTATTTGATCAACATAGGTTACGGTATTAATTCCTGTTGACCTAACTTGAATAGACCCGACCCATTCTTACTTAACCCAAACCAAACTCGTTCTTACTGAAATAGTGTGGTGCATGACCTTCCAAAAAACAATATTTTAAAATTTTGTATTTTTTTAGTGTGACCAAGCATTTAACTACCACCTCCACAACCACCTCACAACCACCTTCACAACCACCTCCACCCATGGATGTGGGGCAGGTCAAGTAGGAGACCCGACCCATCCTCAGTTTGGTGGGCATGGGTCTCGGTTTTGCGGGTGGTGGGACGGGGATGGATGGATTTTAAGTTGTACCCGCCCCATCCCTACCCCACCTTACCCGCTCCACTTTGTACCCGCCCCATTCCCAACTTATATATATATATATATATATATATACATACATATATATATATATATATATATATATATATATATATATATATATATATATATATATATATATATATATATATATATATATCTAAAAGAAAAATAATATACTTTTATACTATTTAATAAAAGGATTACGTGAATTAAAATATTGTACCCATCGTGGCGTCGTGGGGAAGGGGATGGGGATTGAAAGGCCAACATCCGCCCCGCCCCGCCCTTATAATCGAATTAATTCACTTTACTTATAATCGAATAACATGTTTTGACTTGAATTTTTTTCTTGTTTTGACTTGAATACTTTTTACCATTTTCACCTCTACTTTAGATCCATTTTCTATTACTTTAACAGTATTTTTCTTTACTTTAAAATCGAAAACCATATTTCAGAAAGATTTTTTTTTAAACTTTTTTTCTTTTATTTTAAACATAGTGTTATTTACTTTAACACTGTTTTCATTCACTCTTAATCGAATAACATGTTTTTGATTTGAATTTTTTTCTTGATTTGACTTTAATACTTTTTCCCATCTCCACCTCTACTTTAGATCCATTTTCTATTAGTTTAACAGTATTTTTGTTTACTTTAAAATCGAACACCATATTTCAGAAAGGTTTTTTTTTTTAAACTTTTTTTCTTTTACTTTAAACATACTGTTATTTACTTTAACACTATTTTCATTTACTTTTTGATTGATTTCTTCTACTTTTACATCTACCACCATTTTTGACACATAACAATCCCAGTAATTCAACTTAGAGATATAATATGTATTCTTCATACAAACATACTACTTAAAACTACTGATATATTCTAATATCTATGATATATTCAAATCTACTGATATCATTTACAATTGTTCAGATGCTTTCTTCTCTTCCCAATTCTCAACATTTGTAAGCAGTGTTTGTTTCATTTGATTGTTATCATTGAGAAGTAGGTCAAGCACTGTTCTTATGTGATGGTGATTCAGTCTTGGAAATTCCTGTAAAAAAAATAAAAGATTAACTTTAGTTTACATAAATTACCAGATAAGTATAGAGTTCAAGGACTTCAAAAATAAGTATGGTAACTTACCTCTTTTATTGTTCCTAATCCTATCCCATTTGCACCATCATAAACCTTCATATGCAGCAGTAGATAGCTTACTGAGAAATTATCTTCTTTTTCTTTTTGGAATGGAAGTTCAATTATTCTCAGCTTGTAGGACAGCATATCATTTGCTTGTGGATGCTTTCTTTTTTTAAACAACTTTTGTACTTGTATCACCTGCAATGCAATGAATATTAATATAATATAAGACATTGAAAAATGAATTTAAAGACATTTTTTTAATCTATTGATTCTTTACCGTTTCTAAGATAAAACTCTGTACAAGCTCATATTTTTCATTGGTCTCGTATAAAGTGTTGTCCAGATGGTCAATTGTTTCATCTTTGAAGTTTATCACAGCAAGAAAATAATGATCTTCCATCTTCAAAGGTATAAATACCTGCACATAGGTTTGTTTTACACATATTTACTTTAAACCTGTTTTTTATTACTTTAAACATATATTGTTCTACTTTAAATATTAATTCTGTCTTACACATTGAGCTGCATCCAACTCCAATGATTGTGAACTGTTCCAATCAATCCATAGTTTTTGCAGACTTGTTACTCCTTTTTTCCCATGAGCATTTAAACACATTGTTAAAGCATCCTGCAAAAAAAAAAAAAAAAAAAAAAAAAAAAAAAAAAAAAAAAAAAAAATCCAAAGATTATTTCTAATATTTGTTTAATGCATAATTTTAAATTATAAAATTAAATCGGAAAAACTTACCATGAACTCAAATCCAAAGAAGAATCTGATCAAGTCATTTTCAAACCTGTCTTTTTGCATTTCAATATTATTGAGGTGGTTTGACCAAGCAGTGATTATATTACTTGAAACTTTCCATTCATTGATCAAAGCATTACAATCTTGCCTTACTATTTCAATTGAATCTATAAACCAGCCAACTACTTCGCTATAATGTTGAATTAAAATTAAAGTTATACTTATGGCAAACAATTTTATATATAATTCAATATGAGTATTTGTTTTTTAGCAAGTATAAAACATACCTCTTGTTTGGAAAGTTTTCATCATCATTGATTGCTAAGTAGTCAATCACTTGGTGACATGTCAAACTCATGTTATCCATTACTTCCTTGTGTTTCTTCAAGAAATCAGAAACACATATCATATCTTCCACCCCTTTCTCCTTCTCTAGTTTCCTAACTACCCTGAACCTTGAAATTTTTCCCATAAGTTGTTTTCTTTTGGTGTTTATGTCTGCCAAAGCAAGAGTAGCACATATTTCTGCACGATACACCTTTCTCCTATTTGCTAAATCAAGGTCAGAATCAAAAGTGTCTCCAGAAAAACACAGCATATGGATCATTGCAAAAACACCACAATCAAGAGTATATCTCGGTGTCTTCCACTTGAAGTTAACTTTATCAAACTCATATTCTAGTATTTCATCAGCTTTTTCATGATTAATTCTCTTCAAAAAGTTTGACATTTCCTCCACCTATAACATTTGTAAAGCAATATATAAGTAATACAAATTTATAGTATAAATTACTTTAATAAACATATGATTTACTTTAATCTGAACATCTTTAACTTTATATTTTATATTATTTTTTTACAAGTAATATAATGTATACTTTTAATAGATATTCTTTTACTTTAATAAAAATATTATTTACTTTAATCAGAACATCTTTTACTTTATATTTTTATCTTATTTTTTTACAGACATTATAATGTATACTTTTAATACATATTCATATACTTTAATAGTAGTCTTATTTACTTTAATAATTTACTTTTTATAAAGAAAAAAAATCTTACCACAATAGATCCAAGAATTCTGTAGAAAGGCTTTTGCTTGTCATCATACTCCCTGTTATCCAAGTATTGAATGGTCTGATTCATAAAGTTAACCACTATTAAACTATAGGGGTTAATCAGACAGATTGGAACAAAAATCTGTCATTAAAATTACAGTTATTAGTCTACAAATTCAAAATCATAATGACCTACAATGTAGTTTAATATACATGAATAATAAGACATACCAACTGAGTTGTCATAATTTTCTCCTTTGCATCACATAGGCACATTCAATCATACCATGCCTGATTCAATTCTTGTGAGTGTACTGAAGGAGACTTCACATGTGTTGTTTTATCTATTTGCTGGGAAGGATCTTGTGACATGAGAGACAGCTCTACAGGTCTCTATGTATTAATGAGCACATAAAACATATTACTTAATGAGATCATAGATGTTTAATTATGATTTAGCTTAACATTTTATTTAACTCTTACATTGTGGTCAATGCCAAAGAAAAAGCATGAAGGATCTTCTTTCAATCGAGAATCATTCATAAGGAATGACCAACATTGAACTATATTAGATTTTATCATTTGAGCAGGGGCTGTTGGAGCTAGGGATGTTGTGTCATCTCTTGTTATCATGAGAAGACCTTCAAATTTCACAATCTCTTCACTGTGCAAAATTAAATATTTATAGTAAATAAAATATTATTTAAATTAAACTAAATATTATCTAAAGTAGATATAATATGTTTGAAATTAAATAATACATTACTTACTATTTGAATGGGCTATACTTCACAAAGCAGTAATCAGCCACTACTTGATAAGCTCTAGCATTTCATGTATTCTTGATTTGTTATCTTCATTGTCTTTGAAATAAAATCAATTTCAATATCTTTTTCTCCACAATCTAAATTTATTTTAACTTTTGAAACTATCTCCTGGTGAATGTCTTTAAGTTCAATGGTTGTTTCTACCTGAAGTTGTTTTTCAGCATCACCTGAAATAAAATAGTAGATATAGTTTCAAAACAATCATCCACTATTGACTATGGATTGATTAAATATTTACCAAAGTTAACAAATTACTTTCAATTGTTTTGTTTGTTGTTTTCTTTGTAAGTGTTGGCTGATTTAGGATACTCTCAGTGACTGAGTGTACTATACTACTAATATCAGCATCAACTTCTTGGTTATCAGCATCCTTTTCTCCTTTCTCTTCATTCTTCTCTTCTTTCTTTTCAGTGTTCTCTTTCTGCTTCTCATCTTCCTTTTTCTCTTGTTCCTTCTCTGGTTCATTCACTTGTTCCTCCTCTTTGTTGTCTTCCTTGTTTTCCTTATTTTCTTCCTCCTCCTTATCAGCATCCTCCTCCTTTTGTTCCTTTTCTTCCTCATCCTTCTTTTTCTCCTTTTCTTCCTCCTCCTTTTTCTCCTTTTCTTCCTCCTCCTCCTCTTCCTCCTCCTCCTCTTCTTCCTCCTCCTCCTCTTTTTTGTCATCCTCCTCGTTTTTTTCATCATCCAGATCCTCTATTTTCATATCTTCATCATCATCATCCAAATTGACAGTTTTAGGATCAACTGTACTTTCTTGATTAGGTTTAGAATCTGTTTTAGAATTTTGATGTTGCTCCTCCCATGTTGATAGAATCACACTAGTTACATCTCTTAAATCATCATAAAGCCTGACTATTTCATCCATAGCCCTTTGTACTTTAGGATCTTCCATTAGCTTTTGTGTTTCAGAAACCTGTTGAGAATTTGATGTAGACACATTCATTTGTTGTTGTAGACACCCATTTGTGTCTCCCCAAAATCAAACCCAGTGAAGAATACCTTTTGCGTCGAATGATTATCGAACGAAGTGAAAATGTGAAAGGTCAGGTGTTGCGGTTAGTTTTAAAAATTCTTTCTTTCTGTTTTCGAAAAAACAACTCTATTTTATGAAAATAGTCAATCCAGTTTAGTTTGGTCCATGACAAGGTTCCAATAATAGTGTAGTTGGATGGGGCTTGCAAAGAGCTTTTCAACGATATATTATAAGCCCAATTCCGATGAATAATAAGGAAGTTGTGGCCAAATACTAAACTGGGCCCGGTTTGATCTTTACATGCGGCCCAATGATCTAGGGGAGGGCCCAATGTTAATTATTATTCCTAAAGTTATTAGAATTAATTATAGTCTTCTAGAATTCTCTAGAAGGTTCTTTTAAGTCCTAATAAAATTAGAATTAAAAATTATATTTTGATAAGTTTTACTTGGAATAAAATATTATTTTATGAAAAATACGATTTTAGTTTTCATACGGACTTTACAAGTCAATTTTGATTGATAAGTGGACTCCGTGTTTGAAAGCGCGTAGGAATCCAGGCTGTCGCCACGCAACAAGCCTTGTCGCCACGTGACAGACCTTGTCGCCAAGCGACAAAGTCGGTTTTGCAGCGACAGCGTGGAGTTTTATTCCTTATCAAATTCTACCTATTTCCGGACTGTTTTCTTATAAATAGGGTCCTGAACCTCCGTTTTTAATCATCAATTATCAGTTATAATCTACAATCATCAATTAATCTATTCTCTAAATTCTCTCTAAGCTCTCATCTCTCTAGCTTTTCACAGACATAATTCTGCATACATGAGATCTAGACACACCTAGCCAAGTTAGTTGCCTTTGCCCTAGACGTGAAAGGTTATAATTTCTGAGGGTTTGGTTCCAAATCTCTATTTCCATTATTTAATTTAATTGTTTGATTTTATTATTTTCCTTGAAGTTACTAACGAGTGTATTTTTTTATTAGAAAAAGATACGAGGCATCAAAGTATGTAATCTTATTGCTCTATTCTTGTAGAAAGCATGTTTCAATTTGTTTAATTCCTGTATCATGTTAGGATGTTATTATTGCTTTCTAGCATCATGTTTAGGGTGCCTTTTACTCTTTTCTAATATCATGTTAGTATCATGCTAGGGCTAAAGCTTTGATTTTTATTGCTTAGTGACATGCTAGGATTTGTTATTAATCTTGTTAGTATCATGCCTAGGATCTTGCTAATAATATTATGCTTTAACATGATTATTTTAATTTTAATTGTTATTATAATTATGATGATTGTAATTTTTGTTATTATGTTGCTTGATGCTTATTTATTGTTATTGCTTGATCACGCCTTTTATGCATGTTTAAAGGGAATTTGTACTTGTAATCACGCTTAATAAGATAATTAATAATCTTGTTTAGGCTAATATGATTATAATTCAAGTGATCGCCAATAATAGTTTTATTTGTGCATTAAATTCAACCAACATAGATAAACAGGTTTAGGGTTAATCTAATGTTTGCATGTTTGTCGGAAAGCGCACATGAATACGAGAAGAATGAAGTAGAGGCCTATTTAGGGCAAGTTCAATCTCTTTTAGGTTGGATTTGTACCTTCATCCCCGAACCCTATTTGGTTCAAGACCTTTTGGAGTTGACGATCTCATGGATCGTTAAGGGGTGTAATATTCACCTTGTGAATGGTTTACAAGTTCCTAAAACTTGTTGGCAACTCTTTTGCTCTAGCTTCCTTCCCTTTGGACGCCACCATGCTTTAGTGTATGATCACAGTGGGGCTCAAGTGTGGGATGGCTTGAAATATTCCCTACAGTTTTTGGCGACTCCGCTGGGGAGGATTTCTATTTTAATTCCTAAAATTTATTTTGGCAATAATTTAGAATAAGTGGATGAGACTCGAAAAGTTCTAAGTATTTCATGTGCATAATTTTGATTAGCATTATTGTCATATGCATAAAAAAGGTCCTCATTGGATAGACCATCCGAAATGAGTCAAAAACATAGGATTTTTACACGTAGGAAACTTGAGAAATATCTTTCACAACTAGAATTGAAATAATACTGCGAAATCTGGAAAATTCTAAGAACGTAGATACCTGCTGAGGCATGTAGGAACTAGCGTCTAGAAAACAGGGCTTGTCGCCTGTAAAGTGCTTCTGTCGCCTGGCGACAGTTCTGGCGCTTGGCGACAATCCCTGTAGTCTGGCGCCAAGTTCTTCCAATACCGAGTCAGAACTTTGCCTTCTTGTTTTGACCATTTCTAGCACTGTTGGCTCGATTCTACTTCCTGATTGAGTTTTTCTCTCTTTTCTGAAACCCATATGTGTTCTACATATGGACATAACCCTCTGGGGGTTCACGCTCCATCTACCTAATCGAACGCTCCTGGCAACGACGGGTACATCCGAGTTTGTGAATTCACCAAACCGTGGAAGTAAGTTTTTTAACTTGCGGGTCTCATCCATACGCGCCAACCCTTCCAAAGGTAAGGCTTCCGCGCGATGCATCCGGACTCATAACCATGGACCCTCTTTGACTAACCCATATCCTTGAACTTTAGAGAACTAGAGCCATGGTTAGGTTGCAAACTCATTGCATCATATTGTGACTATTTGAACTATTTGTGCATTATTTGCTTGTGCATACCCTACATGTGCTAACCGTTTGTTTGACTTGTGTTTAAGTCTAAATAAACTAACCAAAGTCTAAAGGACTTTTCTTAATTAATTAGTTAATTAATTTTGCTAATAAATATGTCTAAAATCGAGTCATAGTTCTTTTGAGTCAACTCGGATTTTCATTCCCGTATACTGCACAAACGTCAACTTGTTTTGGTGATAGCCAGAGTTATAGGAAGATTTACGAGTCGTATAACCTATGGATCTGTAGCCCCGAGTTATATCTTTCATTTGCCGTTGGTTTCGTCCAATTCGGATTCACAGATCAAAAGTTATGACTAAAATACTACAGCCTGTCCAGTTTAGTGCACATATGTGAGGTCTTAACTTAGTCTTTGCTTGAGTCTAGTCACATAGTCTAGCCACATGGTCATGACACGAGTCTTAACATGTCACCTACACTCACTAGTGTTAGCACACACTTTGTATATGTCACCATGACCATGTCTTAGGTTCATGCATGAGTCGGTTTTTTCCGTCATTTGAATTGGGGGTACATTCTATTCCTAATTTTTTCATATCTCTCCATCTACATCATCTTTCCATTCTCTACATGCTTTCCCCATATCACATTATTCATTCTTATTACCTTCTTCCATCTATTGCATGTTGAATAGAGTTGAGTCAAATAATTAACAATGACTATCCCTTAATTTTCCTTTCCACAGTATTTGGTCAAGGAGAGAAGGACAATTAATCAAAGACAACACCTTTATTCAAGTTCAAATTTTTGATAAGCTAATCGGTCGAAAAAGGAAAGCTAAGAAGATAATGGCAAGTCAGGAAGAAGTCAACGAACTCAAGGGACAAGTGGCTAACATGGCTGAAATGTTGAAGAATCTGACTCTCCAAATCAATGACCCTGTGAGACAACAACAAATGGAGCTCATACAAGAAAGTTTGAGAAGATTATCCAATGACTATCGATTCCAGGGCATTAGCTCACAAGGGGTCTCGGTGGACAAGGATCTTCTTCCGTAGAAGTTCAATGCCAACGACATCCCGAAATTCAAGGCAATGGATAACCCTTATTTTTCATTTAAGAGCCTTTGAAACTGTAATGAATATTAAGGGAATAGATAAGAAAGCTTTTCATTATGTGTTTTCTCTATCTTTAGAAACTGTTTGTCAGCAATGGTACTTTTCTCTTGATAAAGAGAAAACCTCTACTTGGGATGCTATTGTAAACGCTTTCATTGATAGATATAAATGTAACATTCAAGTCGAAACCGATTATAGACAACTTGAGATGCTAAGACAAAAAGAGAATGAAGGCTTTACTTCTTTCTTTAATAAGTGGAGGGAATCTTCCACTAAGATGATTGAGGTGCCCTCCGAAAAAGAATATGTGAAGATGTTTATCAAGAACCTCCAAGAGAAGTATTCAAAACATTTAAAGTATCAACATAATTTGAATACTTTCAAGGTCGTCTATGATATCGGTATTGAAATCAAAGATGACCTCGCAAAGCAAAAAGCTACTAACAATAGTAACCACAGTGGCTGGAAAGGAAAGAAGAACGACAATCCTTCTTCTTCTAGAAACGCCCACTCTAGTAACAATGTTAGCACCTTTGATAATAACGGTGTCTTAGCTATGGATAATCAAGGATATAAAAAGAAACCCAGGAGAGAGTTCACACCCATTGGAATGACCTACGATGCTGCTTTCGATCGTCTCTACGATCGAGGATTAATTAAACCCATTGGCCCTACCGAGGATCCAACGCCAGAAAAGCGATCTTCAAGATGGGATCCCAATTCCTATTGCAAGTACCATCAAGGAAATGGTCATACCACCGATGAATGCTACAGGTATCAAAATCTCATTCAAGATCTCATAGAAGCAAACAAGATCCCATTGCCTCTAGCTAGCGAGAAGACTGGGTGATGTTGAAGCAAACGACACAAGACAAAAGGCGAACGTCAACGACAAGATTTCATGACCTCTTTTTCTATTTCTTTTTCATTTTTTCCTTTCCCCAATAAGTCTAGCATAGGCACCTTTCTTAGATTTATTTTATAGGTTTTTTTCTTTTTCCCTATAATAAAATAAGCATTTATTTTCTTGTATATGATCATTTCATTACATCGCATAAAAAAAATGTCAAACTAAGTACAAGATATACCAATGATTTGAGGCACCCCTTGTAGCCACATCATATCACCTTTCACCCTTCAAATATGCAATCCTTTTTTGATAAACCACTTTGAGCCTCGTCTAACGATAGACCTTTCATTTTTTCAACCCATATCTACCTAACCTTGGGATGGGATGGTGTGCAACTTATGCAATTTTCAATTTCATAAAAAGCTTGTGTGACTTCAAAAGATTAAAATAGCAAAATAGAAACAATAAAAGTGTACAAAATGGCAAGTGTTCCAATGTCTTTGACATGAACATGTCTTTGATATGAACACGTCTCAGATTGTGTTTCTTATCGAGTGCTCGGTACCGTGCCTGAGAAACATGAATGCCAAGTGAGTGATAGACCGCATGATCGAAATTGCCCACGCTTATAAAAAAGAGATTTGAATTTGAAAAAATGATAAAGCAAAAAAGAGAGAGCAAAAAAAAAAAAAAAAAAAAAAAAAAAGAGTTCAAAAGTGAAAACCCTCAAGCATAAAAATACAAAGATCCAAAATCAAGGTTGCACACCTTGGGGGCTTATCTAGGGTCTTGAGCCTTTATCCCTTTCTTCTA
This sequence comes from Chenopodium album, assembly GCF_948465745.1. Taxonomy (NCBI): domain Eukaryota; kingdom Viridiplantae; phylum Streptophyta; class Magnoliopsida; order Caryophyllales; family Amaranthaceae; genus Chenopodium; species Chenopodium album. The sequence goes on from NC_137843.1 coordinate 50,705,140, forward strand.
TAACCTTTAGCCTAACCACGTTACAACCCTCAAAAGACCTCTTTGAGGAATACACATACTTGTGCGAGGTTCGGCTAGAGCTACGTTCGGCCAGATTCTTAACGGATACGTAGGCAACCTCACATCGAGGTGCGGCCGTAATAAACATGCATGATCATATCAAGGGATTTCCAATGCTTATCCCTAACCATGTAGAGCCAGACTTGGGGGCTTGATCCTCACATCATTAGCTTACCTAGCTTAAGAGACACCATCATTTGACTCTTTTCAATATATTTTTCCACACACTTAGCCCTTGCGGCCTAACTTTAGTGTCACTTTCACACACTACACAGATACATGACCAAATAGTCTTTCCCTTAGGAACCATTTGTCATGAAATCTTAACACAACGTTGGAGCATACTTTGTCATAACAAAATCACTCATCACTCATCATTGCATCACAAAGTATGAATCACTTAGCCTCCGTGCCTAAGTTACCTAAATACTTTCATTATTGAGTCAAGTAGGATAGTCTAAGATGTTACAATCCTTGTACTATGAGATACAACGTAGGCGCATACATTTGACTAAGCTCATTCAACATGCACTATAAAAAACTTCTTTCTTTTTTGTGTCTTTCTTTTACAGGAGAAAGTCGGTACCCTCCACAAAAATGACGGAAAATTTTTGCTTTTCACAATACAATGCACACACGGGTCATGAGTCACACATGTCATTTCACTTCGAGTCCAGTCAACCTCGAGTCAATCACAGCGAGTCAAGTTTATACCTTGAGTCATGTCAAGTCAATGAGTTAAGCGACATTAAACCTTAGGTCAACCCTAAAATAATTAAAGAAATTAGCAAAGTCCTATAGTCAAAGACAAATACAGGTGCATCCCAGTGGCAGCAAGAGCAGAATAGGGAAGACCTACTCCAGCGCCAGACGACAACATCTAGCGTCTGGCAACAGATTTCAGCGCCTGGCGCTAGATCCCAGCATCTGGCGACAGAGCCAAATCGCGGCGCCAGAGGCATTGCAGCGGTGATAGAATGCTCAACCACTCAGAGCAATTATTTCAACCTCTTTCAGCAATTTCGGGTTCCTTGGTACGCCAGTTAGCCCCTATAAGCAATTTTACATGATTAAGTAGTTGGCTTGATTACAATCGCAATAAGTGATCGACCTGACGAAAGATCGTCTCACTTAGCTTAAAGCGACTAAACATTGGCTCATCGTAAGACACCGACATACTGGTTCATAAACAACAAAGGCACCGGCATAATGGTTCACAAGCAGCAAAAGCGCCGACGTACTGGCATAGCGAAAGAAAAGTTCAAGCGAACTTTAAAAGATCGACAAGCGTTGGTCTTCAGTAATTTTCTTCGAAATATTATCGCAACAAACATTCAAGTATCTTTCAAGCTCTTTTTCTCAGAGACGCGTGGGCATCCTATTAAAGCTCTTTGTTCAGAGATGCGTGGACATTTCTTTCAAGCTCTTTTGTTCAGAGACGCGTGGACATTTCTATCAAAACTCTTTTGTTTAGAGACGCGTGGACATTTCTATCAAAGCTCTTTTATTTAGAGACGCGTGGACATTTCTTTCAAGCTCTTTTGTTTAGAGACGCGTGGACATTTCTTTCAAAGCTCTATTGTTCAGAGACGCGTGGACATTTCTTTCAAAGCTCTTTTGTTCAGAGACGCATGGACATTTCTATCAAAGCTCTTTGTTCAGAGGCGCGGGAACATATCAAAAAAAGCTCTATTGTTCAGAGATGAGTGAACTTCAAAACAGCAAGATGGCATTCCATAGATTGTGGAAAGTTGTCACAACAGCAATGCAGCAACAAATCGGTTACTTTCAGAGACGTGTGCTCGACGGTGCAAGATACGCGTTTCTTAACTCTTTTATTTGTTTAACTAACGCTAGTTTGCAGGTATCGGCGTTACAAGAGTAATTTAGGATCGCAGAACGTTCTGAATCATTCTCCGTCCCTATCGCTACTTTGACTTTCGTTTTCGAAACATGCATTTCTCCAAACTCAGTCAAAGTGGGGGCTCCTGTAGAAACCCATTTGTGTCTCCCCAAAACCAAACCCGGTGATGAATACCTTTTGCGTTGAATGATTATCGAACGAGGTGAAAGTGTAAAAGGTCAGGTGTTGCGGTTAGTTTTAAAAATTCTTTCTTTCTGTTTTCGAAAAAACAACTCTATTTTATGAAAATAGTCAATCCAGTTTAGTTTGGTCCACGACAAGGGTCCAATAATAGTGTAGTTGGATGGGGCTTGCAAAGATCTTTTCAACGATATATTATAAGCCCAATTCCGATGAATAATAAGGAAGTTATGGCCAAATACTAAACTGGGCCCGGTTTGATCTTTACATGCGGCCCAATGATCTAGGGGAGGGCCCAATGTTAATTATTATTCCTAAAGTTATTAGAATTAATTATAGTCTTCTAGAATTCTCTAGAAGGTTCTTTTAAGTCCTAATAAAATTAGAATTAAAAATTATATTTTGATAAGTTTTACTTGGAATAAAATATTATTTTATGAAAAATACGATTTTAGTTTTCATACGGACTTTACAAGTCAATTTTGATTGATAAGTGGACTCCGTGTTTGAAAGCGCGTAGGAATCCAGGCTGTCGCCAAACGACTGTCGCTACGCGACAAGCGTTGTCGCCACGCAACAGAACTTGTCGCCAAGCGACAAAGTCGGTTTTGCAGCGACAGCGTGGAGTTTTATTCCTTATCAAATTCTACCTATTTCCGGACTGTTTTCTTATAAATAGGGTCCTGAACCTCCGTTTTTAATCATCAATTATCAGTTATCATCTACAATCATCAATTAATGTATTCTCTAAATTGTCTCTAAGCTCTCATCTCTCTAGCTTTTCACAAACATAATTCCGCATACACGAGATCTAGACACACCTAGCCAAGTTCGAAGTTTCCTTTACCCTAGACGTGAAAGGTTATAATTTCTGAGGGTTTGGTTCCAAATCTCTATTTTCATTATTTAATTTAATTGTTTGATTTTATTATTTTCCTTGAAGTTACTAATGCGTGTATTTTGTTATTAGAAAAAGATACGAGGCATCAAAGTATGTAATCTTATTGCTCTATTCTTGTAGAAAGCATGTTTCAATTTGTTTAATTCCTGTATCATGTTAGGATGTTATTATTGCTTTCTAGCATCATGTTTAGGGTGCCTTTTACTCTTTTCTAATATCATGTTAGTATCATGCTAGGGCTAAAGCTTTGATTTTTATTGCTTAGTGACATGCTAGGATTTGTTATTAATCTTGTTAGTATCATGCCTAGGATCTTGCTAATAATATTATGCTTTAACATGATTATTTTAATTTTAATTGTTATTATAATTATGATGATTGTTATTTTGTTATTATGTTGCTTGATGCTTATTTATTGTTATTTCTTGATCACGCCTTTTATGCATGTTTAAAGGGAATTTGTACTTGTAATCACGCTTAATAAGATAAATTATAATCTTGTTTAGGCTAATATGATTATAATTCAAGTGATCGCCAATAATAGTTTTATTTGTGCATTAAATTCAACCAACATAAATAAACAAGTTTAGGGTTAATCTAATGTTTGCATGTTAGTCGGAAAGCGCACATGAATACGAGAAGAATGAAGTAGAGGCCTATTTAGGGCAAGTTCAATCTCTTTTAGGTTGGATTTGTACCTTCATCCCCGAACCCTATTTGGTTCAAGACCTTTTGGAGTTGACGATCTCATGGATTGTTAAGGGGTGTAATCTTCACCTTGTGAACGGTTTACAAGTTCCTAAAACTTGTTGGCGACTCTTTTGCTCTAGCTTCCTTCCCTTTGGACGCCACCATGCTTTAGTGTATGATCACAGTGGGGTTCAAGTTTGGGGTAATGCTTGAAATATTCCCTACAGTTGCTATTTCATCTTCTCTCCTAAGGTAGTTATACGCTCAACATGTATCATTGCAAAGAGTTTTGAATCTCTAGTCAACAAATGCAGTTCTTCTTCAATTTCCTTCAAAATAAATAACAACAATTTATTAATACATTATTTTTGAACACGAATACTATTTACTTTTTAAGTTAATTTGTTTACTTTTAAGTCTACATTATTTACTTTATGTTTATCATTCACTATATATTATTACTACTAGAAGCAGAGCAATTCAATATAATAAAAGTAAACAAATATGAGATAAAAGTAAAGACATTTCATTTTAAAGTAAATACAAGAAATCATTGTAACTTATAAAAAAATTACTCACATCTTTTGCAGCATCATGTATTTCACTATCTGTCATGACACCCTCTGGTAGGTTGAATGACACCAATCTTCTCTCTCTATCAGCAAAGTTTCTATAAGAATTCTCAATTACATCTCCCAAGAATGCTTGCTTTTCTTTTCTTCTACAAACTGGATAGACATCTTTTTGGAGTTCTCCTTGACCAAAAGATGCCTTTGCCTCATTTGCAATTCTTTCTTTCAGTTTCTCATCTAACCAATGTTTGATCAATGGCAGTGTTGTAGGTTCAGTCTGCCCTCTGAATGCCAGATGATAAAAGTAGACAAGTTGAAGAATCAGGACACATCCACTAATTCCTGATCTTGATTCCTTGTTTTTGTTGTTCTTAAAGCTCCCCACTGCTTTGCACAGGTTATTCATCACATAACCACACCAATCTAGGTTATGTATCTGTTTCACATTGCCTGCATAGTTGATTATCTTGTAATCAATCACTCTGTTTGCAACAGGGGCCAAGAATGTGCTGCAAACATACATCACAAAGAATCTTTTAAAATCCTCCCCTCCTTTCTTCAAAGTCTTTAATTTGTTCTCTAAATTATTCAACATTATCTCATCATCTTCTAGAATTCCTAGCTTCTTCTTCCATTCTTTTTGAATCAACAAGTTTGATAGAGGTTGCTTCCTTAACTGAAAGCTGACCTTGTTCTCAGTTACATGTGGAAGCAAGAATATATCTTCAACATCATAAGAACTAACTGAAAATTCCTTCACCATGTCAATCTTGAACATGCAGCTGATATCATTGAAATGGTGATAAAGCCATGGAAGCATCTTTGTTGAAATTTTTGTTAACTTTAGTTCAAGCAGCCCTCCAAAACCAATACTTATGACATCTTTTTTTTGCTGTTCACTAAAATCCTTGATCAAATCAACAACTACATTGGGCCTGCAGTGTGTTTTCTTGATTTCCAGATTAGCATTATCATCATCATTAACATCAATAACTTCATGTACATCAAGGTCAGAATTGTCAAGCTTCATTTTTTTCTTTAAATGAGCTTTTCCCTTTTTTTTTGTCTTCTTCTGATGATCCATCAGAATCCTCATTCTGATCTTCTTCTGGTTCATAATTGCTATCTTTCACTTCAGATTTTATCCTTTTCTTTGTTCCTATAATTTGTTAAAACATGTTAACTAACTTTGAAAACATTTATATTTACTTTATAAGCATTTTTATTAACTTTATTAAACTTATCAATAGACATCATACACAAATAATAGTAAATAGTTTACTTTATAACAGATTATGTTTACTTTATAAGAGTTTCTATTTACTTTATAACAATTTGTATTTACTTTATAACAGTCTTCATACTTTATAACAGATTAATAGATTCTTTACTATATAAATTTATGAACCTTTTGATGCTTCTAGTTCTTTAATCCTTCTCTTTATCAATATTTGCTTTTTGAAATCCTTTGAAGCTTAGCACCTAATACATTTAGTTTGCACAATCAGTTTATAAGTATAAACATGTTACAGAACTTTTAAAACATATATATTTACTTTATAAGCTTTTTTATTTACTTTACTAAACTAACCATTTACTTTTATATTCAATTATGTAATAGTATGCATCTTTAAATTTGTAACATAGACTTATACGGATAAATGATTTACTTTATAAGTGTTTCTATTTACTTTATCAAATAGTTATTGTATTTCAATATTATATACCTTTAATTGGAGATTGCTTTGAATTTGTAGGAACTTTCTTGGCTGCAGGAGATTTCTTGCTTGCAGTAACTTTTTTACTTGTAGCAACTTTCTTTGCTGTAGGAATTTCCTTTGCTGGATCTGGTTGTGTTGGAGGTTTTTTCTTTGTAGTTTTGGCCATTTTAATCTGTCTGCAATTCAAAACAAAAATGAGATGACCAATGATAATGTATAGGGTAATGTAATGAGCAAGGATTTTCATCTTTTTTGATATGTTATACATAAGCCATAATACAAAAGTCACATCAATTTATTGATTAGGCACATCTACTTTTAGGCACATCTTTAGTTTGCACATCTACTTTTAGGCACATTAATTTACTTTTAGGCGATTTCTATCTACTTTTAGCAAATTTCTGTCTACTTTTAAAAATAATGCACTCAAAACTATAGAAACTTAAAACAAATTACTTTTAAGTTACTTTAATTTAATTTCTATTTACATTTTGCAAATCTTTATCTACTTTTAGCAAATAGTAACAATAATGCACTTAAAAATTACTCATAAATTAACTAAAGTCACTTGATTACTCCGTAGCAATATTTTCAATAGCAAATAGCAGAGAAGAAGTACCAAAGCAACAATAATGAACTAAAAAATTAGTCATAAATTAACTATTATCAACAATTACTCCTAAATTAATCAAAACTATTCTAAATTAGTACCAATTGAAACCTAAATTACAACAAATTTAAACCAAAATAATAATTAAATTAAACATAATTTGAACAAAAACAAACTAAATTGTGAAAATACCTGATTTAGAAGAAATCGAACTTAAAAATGCCCAAATTGAACTTCGAAGTTCTCCGATTCAACTTTTGGTACTTCAAATTTAACATAATCAAGCAAAAAAGACAAATATAAGTAAAAAATTGCAACAAAAATAGCAAAAAAGAGTATGAACTTCGAAGTTTTGATAAAATACCTAATATTCGTCAATTTTTGCCTATTTTCGAAATTTTTTGTTCCGAAAATGAAATATGTAGACAGTAGAAGTTATAATTGTGATTATATAGCGTAATTAAGCAGTTGTATGGACGGTTATAGCGGTTTTCAAAGCTTGTGAGCAGTTGAAAACGGCGAATAAGAGTAGAGAGAGAAGAGAGCGAAAATGACGGAGTAGAGAGAGAGAGAGGAGAGAGAAATCGCGCCTTAATTTTTCTGAATCAATTTCGGCCGTTAGATCACGCGCCTCTTGTCTCTGATCTAACGGTCTTGATTTGTTCTTAGTTCCTATTTTGCAATTGGTTCTTATTATAACCTGGTCATATATATATATATATATATATATATATATATATATATATATATATATATATATATATATATATATATATATATATATGAAAACTATTTTGTAAAGTTAAAATATTACAAAAATGTCATTAATGACACAAAATGCACGTAGACCGTCTAATTAACATGAGCTAAGGGTCTAGATTAGTTTTTAGTTCTCATTTTAGACTTGGTTCTCATTGTAACTTGATTCAATATTAACACATGTTTAATGCTTTTTGTTCATATTAAGTAATTCAATGTTAAATAATTAATTACTTATTCATTTATTAAATATTTATTAACAACTAATTTTGTTAAAAAAAAAAAAAAATAGTTGGTCAATTGACCTGATTACCTTGAAATGGAAGGAAATGGGAGTTTCATTAGAGAATTTAACTAATCGTGAATCATAGTTCTTTTTCTTATTTAAGTTCATTAGTAAAACCTGAGAGGGTGCTATGTATACCCAGGGTCATTTGCTCATTTAATCAACAAATGGACAAATAATTATTTGCCCATCTGTGCTTGATTAAATAAGCAAATAACCCTCGAGTGTACGGTACACCAATGTTTACATAACAAATTCTAGTAAAACTAGGTATCGCCGTATAGAACTTACATCATGACAATCGAAGTAAACCCTACCGATAACCACAACCAAAAGCCTCTAGTTGATTGCTTTACAGTCTACCTATCGTACTGTCAAGACAATCTTGTTAACAACATTACTAGGACATTAGAGTTGAAGAGCTCTGCCGGCTCTTATTATTGTGATTGGCAAGTTGGCGTCATGGATTGGCTTGATGAACTTAATGTTGATATGAATGCTTGGAATTGTATAATTGATGTTGTGTTTAAAAGTTGTGGGACAATGCTCTATGATGTGCTCGAATCTGGTCATACTTCTCTAGCTATGTCCGCTAAAGTTGAAGCTTAACAAGTGGAAATAGAGGAGGGGCAGGAGGAAATGTATTTTCACTATTTTGATACAGATGATGAGGAGAAGAAGGAAATGAAACCCATGTTTTTCGAGCCAAAAAATGTGGAGATTAAGGAGTGCGAGTGTTGGAAAAAATGAGTGTTGGAAAAAAAAAGAGGAAGCCCCAGTTTCTCATGGGGGCATTTTTGTGAATAAATCAACAACTTTTTCAACTTTATTCAACTGTGGAGCCCACAATATTGAAAAAGTTGTTGATTTATTCACGAAAATGCCCTCATGAGAAACAAATTTTGTTTCTCACCATGAGAAACAGGGAATTTCCCAAAAAAAAAATGCATAAATTCTGTTGTACGAGAAAGTGAGTCGGGTTTGTTTGCGACCAGAGCTAAAGATTGTTGGAAATAAGAAAGAAAAAACTAGAGAAGAGATGATGAACCAAACTTATACTTTCTCATTTAAATAAACTAGGGAAATTCTATAATATAACCCACTACTTTTAGAAATTCTACGTTGTGCTTTTACTTTTTGAAATTTCTGTATAGTAACCCGCAAGTTCATTTAGTAATTATACAATAACCTTGTCCTTATCCCACCATTAACAAATTCTGTTAGTATGGCCTACTCCTCAATTTTTAATGTTTTTTTTATCGATTAGCGTATTGGTAAATGTTCTGTTAAAGGTTTTGCGGCTATTTTGGTCCTAAAGAGACCAAATTGAGCTCAGATTTGGCAAATATGAAACGTAAATACCTTGTATTGCAAATTAAGAAATAACTCGATTTGCATGTTTACATTTTAATATGTAAAACGAGGTATTTACGTTTGTTTTTTTTTTTTTTTGCAAATCTAAGCTCAATTTGGACCCTTCAAGGCCAAAATAGCCTCCAAAACCTTTAACTGAACATTTTACAACGCGCAAAAATCAATAAAAAAATATTAAAAATTGGAAAGTAGGCCCCACTAACCGAATTTTTTAACGGTGGGTGAACGGCAAGGTTACTATATAGTCACTAAATGAACTTGCGGGTTATTATATAGAAGTTTTAAAAAATAAGGACACGACGTAAAATTTCTAAAAGTAGCAGGTTATATAGTAGAATTTCCCAATCTATATCTATATATATACTAAAATAAGAACCGTTGATGTCATCATTGCTTACGTGTCACTTTTTTATTTAATTTTTTCCTTCCAAAATGCAAGGATGATGTCATATTTTTTTCCTTTTAAGCTACTCTATTTAACATAGGTTTGAAATATATTCCATTTGAATTTTTAAATTTTAAATTTTGGATTTTCTACACATATTATGCTATTTAGTTATTTACGAGTTATTAATAACAATTGTTAATAATATAATTTAATTGAAATTTTTTAATTTAAAATGAAAATTATGCACTTTCGGGAATTGCATATTCATATTTAATTAGAAATTAGTTAGGAAAAATGAGGAAGTTGTTTTCTTTCAGTACGTGTTGTTAAAATTCTATAATTCAATTCTTATTTTAAAAGCGTGCATCGCACGGGGTTAATCTAGTAAACTAATAACAAGACATGTCTTATTGCCTTATATAGGCTACAAAAGTAACTGCCAAAATAAATAAAAAGCAAATAATTAACATGCAAATCCTAAGTACGTGGGATTGTTGTTGATAGTGCCCATAATTCTAGCCCAATACTACCACTACTAATTTACTAGTTTGACTAAGTAAAAAATAATATTAAAACTAAATATCTAATTAATTAACTTTGAATCACTAACTTTAACAAAGATAATTGCTCAGGTTGTTTAGAGGAGTTTGGGATGTCAAACAATGTGACTACACTTCCTTGTTTCTGATATCTATCTTGAAAACTGCATGATTCGCAGGGTTTTGAAGGTAAAAACATGCTCGTTATGTAGGTTGGAGATATTATTGGAGTGCTCATCTCTGGTATTATTGGAGTGCTCATCTCTGATCTTTGATCTTCCTGATTATTTGATTTGACAATTTTTATAGAGATGACAGTGGGTCAAGCCGTCGAGATAAATAGGAGACTTGTCCCATCTCCACCCTAGGGGATAGAGGGAAGTTTGGCAGGTGATGGGGCGGGGATGGGTATAAAATGTGTACCCGTTATGGTTGATGGAACGGGTATGGATTTTAGAATAGACCCGCTCCATGCCTGCTTCGCCTCATATCCGCCTTATACCCGCCCTGTATTTCCTGTAGAAGAGTTTATAATTTATGAAACTTAATACCCCCAAAGCCCAATAAGCCTAAACAGTAAGAGTCCCAAAATTTTTAATCTAATTTGATATAATTGTCATGAATATGATACAATACGGCATCATGGCAATGGGTTTGGGACGGTTTTGGGGGCGGATATGGGGTGAGTATAGATATTCTAATGGGTGGTGGAGCGGGGATGGATCTTATCTTGTACCCGGTGAGGCGGGTAAGGATGTGGATATTGTACCCGCCATGGGTGGTGAGGTGGGATGAGTATAAGATTTTTAGGCGGTTATGAGTATGGAGGTACCATCATCCGAATCCGACCCGTCCCATTGCCATCCCTAATTCTTAAATATCTGTGTTACTCTTTAAAGTGAACTCCCTTTTTTAGTTGGGAATTTTCATTTTTCAAAAATACCCTCATTTATTAGGGAAATAAAAAATTCAGTTTTTTTTTCTTAATTACAGCACAATTTTTTTATTTTTATTTATTTATTTATTTTTTTAAATAGGGAAATAAAAGCTCAAATAAAAAAGGAAAAAGAAAAAAAAAATGAGGATAAAAAAACTGCACCCACGTTCATCTTCTATAGTAAATGACAAGTATCAATATGTACCACTAACGCAATGTATTGCTATGTACCACTAATAATATTTTAAATTAAAAATATTATTTAATATTTGCAATTTTAAAAATTAGCGTAGGTTAGTTTGGCTCAAATTTTTTCCCCAATCAATCCCTTTTTTTCCTCTGATTTGGCTCCTTTTTATTTAAGTTACAAAGAACTATGCTGAAATTTGTGTGATGGAAAACTTATTTTCATTCAATTCACAATTTTTAAAACGGATTACAGTGCCTTATAGGCTTGCAATATAATGTACTTCACAATCAATGGTGATGAGAATAAAAAAAAAAAATCATGAACCAATTTCAGTTATTTTTTCTTATTATAATTATCAAAGATTATTTTGTTAAATTCTAATATTGATTTTGTAGAATCAAAGGTAATGGGTGATTCGTATATGTAAATGCATATTAATTAGGATTTAGATTAATTAGAAGAGAAATTAAAAATGACAAAAACAATGAATTAAATTGAATCATTGAGGTAGACAGGGACATTTTCCAAAATTACATGCTTCAAGCTTCAAACTCATCAATGGAAGAAAGTAATAGATTATAAGAGAGAACTTGGAGAAGGGGAAACGGGAAAGCCATAGGAAGGAGAGAGAAACTGGGTGAAAATAAGGGGAAAGGATAAAGTTTAGTTAAGAAATTATAATAGAGTATTACACTAACATACAGCAATACATTACTTTTACGGTACATAGCAATGTGTGTCATATACTGTAGACTCTCCCTAGCAGTTCTATGTCGATGACTATCATCTAATTTATATATGTTGGGTTATCCATTTTCATTTCCATGTCTTTAACTATAATTACTCATATTATTATTTAGTTTTATCTTCTAGTTATGGTATATTTTCTCATATTATTTAGTTTTATCTTCTAATTTTACATTGTGATTTCTTTTTTTTGTTTTACTGTAATTTTACCATTGAGGTATATCTCAATCTCTATCTTTTCAATTGATGTTTTTTTTTTCTAGAATTAATTATTTTCTCGACTCAAGTATGCAAAATTCTGTTAAAATTGATATTAAAAATTATTAGACAACTGATTTATTTTGCTGATATTTTGTTTGAACATTCATAATGTGCGTGTAATTAAATTGTTTTCAGGAAGTGCTAGGGAGGGTTCTTTGCCCTCAAATTAATCTATCAATCAATGCTCTTGATCTTTAGAAGATTATACTTCATATATCACAAAAGGTTTGTGTTTACGGTGCTTCCTTGGCCATTAGAAATTTATTTATCATCACAAATTTCTGTTGTAGAAATTTAAATGCACATAAAAAAATAATAATTTGCTCCTTTAAATAAAAAAAAAAAAAAAAAAAATAATTATGTCTATAACTTCTCTATAATGATTGCAATTATCTAAATTGATAAAGAGAAATCAAAATTGCAATTATCTGAACTTTGAATATTGAAAAAGGATAATGAAGAATTGAACAAAATGTATGTGCGGTTATCTTCATGGTACCATGAATTTTTGCTTGAAATGAAGTTTCATGTTCATGGTTTGATTTGAGTTAATTAAATAAGAAAATGATACTTCATTACAGATTATGATAGATTCCTGGCATTGAATAGAATTCTATTCTTTTATTCAGAAATTAATAAGTGCAGCATTAGGTAGTACCGTAGTACTATGTGAATATCTGTAAACTAATGTACATATGGTGTATGTATATGTCTGCACCAAGACAAATTACAATTTATTTGGGTTGTTAAATTAACATGAGTGATATTTTAACTTGGTAGAAGGTATGATATTTGTGGGAAATCCATCTAAAATTATATTTTATAGTTCCTTATATATAACTAGATAACCAAAATCACATACATAACTAAATTTTATTTGCATTATTATGTCTTGATTTTTTTTTTTTTTTTTTTTTTTACAAAATTTAGTATTTGACAACCTGTTATATTTCGTTTTATTTTCTTCTGAAGTTACTAAAAAAACCACCAATCAATTCTATTCTCAAATTCTGATATTTTACTTCATTTGGTTGGATCAGTGTTGCAGTAATGGAGTTGCTCTACATGGCCCAACTTTTGGCTTGATTGCTTTTTAAAATGTTGTCTTTGATCTTAGATCCTTTTGGTGAGTTCGAATATTGTAAGTTAATTAGTCAAAGATTTTCCTTTAGGAGTTTGAGTGATTGAGCGTGTTACTTTGTTTTCCCCTTTTTTTTTTTTTTTTATAACTTTCAAATTTTGAAATTGAATTTGTGGAATGATGACTAAATTATTGTGTCAATCTACTATACTTATCTTACCCCATATTGAAAATATTTTATTTATCTTATTTGTATATTTAGTGTTATGAATTATATACGACATGACATGAGTTTGTTTATTTGTAGGCTAACACCTTATCATCCCCCTCATTTGCGTATATCAAATATACAAAGTACAAGATTCACAAGAAGACAATTTGATTTTGCTAATCATGGTGTATTTTTGGTTAAATTTTGCAATGTTTAATGTTGCCTTATTGGATTTTTGAACCTTATTGGTAATTATATTAATCAGTGTGATAGTGTAGCTTCCCCAAGACCAAATTTATTTATCAGCGTTTTAGTATTACCCTTTTTTAGGATGGTAATATTCATAGCTTTTAAAAGTTGTAGCATCTAATCTTTGTTTCTCAGAGATGTACTTTTACTATTGTTTAATTTACTAAATTAGAAAATATTTTTTCCACATTGTTTCTCGAAGATGTATTTTCATAGATTTAAAAAAAAATTCTATTTAAAACATCTAATAATTTTGTGCACGCATTTCGCGCGCTTCTTAACTTGTAGTCTTAATTAGAAGAAATTTATTTTGTCTTTGTAAACGTAATTGTTAGTTATACGTATTAGGTCAAAGAATAGGGCTAGGGCCAGTTAGGCGGTTAGCTACCAATTGTGTAATCTTCATTATGAGAGCTTTGTAAAACTATCAGGATTATTGAATTAATCAACAATTATATACTATTTTACCAATATTCTCACTTATTATTTAATTGCTACAATATGACAAATTTTAATTTTTTTGTTGTAAATTGTAACTAGCTATTTTTTGCGCATTCAAAGTTAAGGTGTTACTTTCTTCTAATAATGGGTGACGAAGGACTACAGTCTACAGATTGACTAACTTGATGGCCTGAGGTTGGTTAACAAGAGTCATGTGAGAATGTGACAGTATGACTTCGCATTAGAACTAGCAGCACTGTCAAGACTTCGCATCAGAACTAGCAGCACTGTCAAGGGCAGCTGATATGCCCAAAAAAAAGAAAAAAAAAAAAAAAAAAGCAGCAATTACCAGCATTAGTGGCTTGGCTAGCTTAGGCGGCTGGTGTGGAGGATTTTGGCTGCACGTTGCTGCTGGCTCTGCCTGTTTCTAAACATTTGCTGCATAGAAACTTGGACTAGAAGTAAGGCTGAACATGGGCCTCATAATTTGTTTTTCTTTGTATTAGGATACAAATAAATCATGAAACTTGTGAGTATATATAAAAGATTGTAGATAATTTAGAACTCAACTCAAACCCCCTTCTTGTCAAAAAAAAAAAAAAAAAAAAAAAAAAAAAAAAAAAAAAAATCTCAAACCCCCTAGATCTGATGAAATCATGTCAGGTGAGTATACAGTTTTCGAAAAACTCAGAAAACAGATTTAGATGATTGGTCAGAAAGCCAATTCTGTAACGAGATCCAAGACCATAAATCAAAAGTAGTCGGGTGTTCTATCTGTTACAAGTTCATCTGCTAGAAGATATTTGATTGATGACAAAATTATAATACTGATTTGTTTCTCATTATGTCAAGATTTAAGATACATTCACAAAGTTAGTATGAAACTAAGAAAAGAATTGATCTACTGCTGTCTTGTAGTGAGGTAGGGGAGGTGCTGATATGGTCAAGTTCCCATACAAGAGAAGGTTAGTGTAATAAATAATTGAATTCGAGTACAATTAGTTTGCTGATTTCAGAGACTTTTTAAGACTTCGAAGCACGCTCCACATAAACGTTGAAACAATGAAGAGGAGAATGCCTGTTATAATAGCAGACTTGAGGCCAAGATTCACTAGCAGAATGACAAGAAGTCCAGCACCCACCACACCAAAGAAATTTGCTGTTACAGCAGGCCAGAAGGGCATATCCAGCACGGAAGCAATGATAGCACCAGTCCATGCTCCAGTACCAGGAAAAGGCACTGCTACAAACAACATCAAACCAAGCCATTGGAACTCTTCCACCGGTCCAGCCTTCTCTTTGGCCCTCTCAAATAGCATGTCCAGAAATCTCGATGCTGTATGGTTCTTCCCAGCAACAAAAGTGGCAAACTTCTTTAGGTAGAGAATAATGAAAGGAACTGGAACCATGTTCCTGTGATTACATACATAACCAAATTAGATCAGCCCAATATCAATCAACTAGCTATATTTTCCCTGACATTATTCATGTTTCTCCCATGATTCATATTGGTGACTTGGACAAACTTATTTTTATAACAAGAAAAGATACAAACATTTTCATACCGCATTAATGACCAAACCAAACCAACGCTGCAATATTTTCATACCAAAGTTGGTTCAATTAGTCATATATACAGCTTTATGTCTCATTTCTTGAATTTTCACACTTTTTAACAAAACCATTCCCAATTGAGGCAACTGATCTTCATATCCTTTTAGTCATTAATGCGGGACACAAAGAGTATTGCTTCTTTTTTAATTTTGTTGTGCATATGGAGTGATAAAAGGGAAATGACACAAACAGAATTCAATCGCGAGTCTCACAATATCACCTTTAAACATACTGCCAATCTTGATTAACGTACAATTCTTTCAATGCCACTCAGAAACTTATTTTGGTGTAACAAGAGCATTAAATTTATAAACTTGCAGGCACAATGATCTCAACATAACACTCCGAACCCAAGAATCGCATCAAGAAATTAGAATACACACAAACAGCCAAAATTGATACCATGATCATAGTACTAAAACTCAATTAATTGCAAGGACATTTTCACCGATTCAAGTTAAGGAACTTTTGCGAGCAACTACAATACGAGATTTTGTTTGAGTACCACTACCAATAGCGGGAATCCAATAACAATTTCGATAACAATCAATAAGCACCAAAATTAATCAACCCCATAAAACATTTCTAATAGAAAATCAGTAATTACCCAATAACATAAAGAATGAAGAACAAAATGATGCAATCACTCACCCTAAAATTGATAAAACGGTGAGCAAAAGAGGATTGAGTTGCATCCAATAACCAACAGGAATAGCCCCACGAAGCTCAATAACAGGAAGAGTAGCAAGAGCAAAAACAATAGCTTCATCAGGCCAACCAGAACCCCTTAAAAAGGTAGCAACTTTAACCCCAAAGCTCGAAGCTTTAATGGAGGAATCTTTAGCAATTACAGCAACAGTGGCAGCAGAAGCCTTACTATCTTTAGAAAATGCAAAAACTGTAAGAGAAACAGATGTCCAAAACAACACCCATAACACAGCTTTCAAGGGTTTTTCCCCAAAAATTGTGACCCCCAATTCGTTTGTTGGGGTATTTTCTGGATTTCTTGTTGCAGGTGCCCTTAATTTGGAGGGATGAGAGAGAAATTGAGGGTTAATTGTGATATGGGAAGTGCCCTTTTGGAGGATTATTAATGAAGGAGGTGAATTAGTGGTGTGAAGTTTGTAGTGTGTAATGGAGGGAGGAATTAGATGGGTTCTTTTGTTAAGGGGAGAGAAAGAGAATGAAGTGGTTGCTGGGAGACTGGAAGCCATTGTTGAGTTTGATTAGCAAGGGCCAAAGAGTGGATTTTCAGGTGGTTTAAGGTTTTGCGAAGGGGATTTTGATTAGAGGTGTCAAAACCGAACCGACCCGAAAAAAACTATCCGTTTCGAACTGTAATCGATCCGATTTGATTCGAGAAATTCAAGACCCAAACCCGATCTGTAACCGAACTGAACTCAACCCGAATCCGAATTCGACCCGATCTGAACTTAACTCGGCACCGATTTGATCCGACCTGAACTCAACCCAAATCGAATTTGACCCGATTTGAACTCTAACCGAACCGATTTGATCCGACCCGAGCTCAACCCGATCCGAAATTGACCCGGCAAATAACCGATCTAATCCGATCTGTTTTGACCCGAACTAATATTAACCCGACCCGATTTTAACTCGATTTGATTTTTACCGATCCGAATTTAACCAGGCCATAATTAATTTTTGACCTTTTTATTCAGGCCATAATAATACTGCTCCGTTATTATTAATAAGTTTATGTTTTTTACTACAAAGAAATAATCCGGAGTAACAAGTTTACTTCATGTATTTACCAATTATATAAAATTATTTTCTAAGCTTTATATTCATCTCATCTAAAATTTGCTACAAATAGTTTGTAATACTTGAACATTAAAACCTCTTCTTTTAACTCGATAAAATATACTCTGTATGATACATGATGACTTGATATTGACCCAATAATAAGGTAAAAACTCAATAATAACTCTAGTTTAAAAATAACCTTATTTAAATATGAATTGGGTCAACTCGATTAAAATCCAGCCAAACACAAAAAGAAATTGAATTGAAATTGACCAATTTAATGAATCAACGGATCAACTTTATCTTAATCAAACATAACTTGATCGAACCGAAATCATCCGAACCGAAATCAACTCGACCCAAATTCATTCGACCCGAAATTAACCCAGTTAAACCCGTTTTGAACCCGATCCGAATTTATCCGAACCGAACATGAACTGATCTGGAGTTGATCCGACCCATATTCGACCTGGACTCGATAGACCATGACCCAAATTTGATCCGACCCGGATTTGACCCGACCCGATCCGATCCGATCCGAATTATAAGAATAATTTTGACCCGAACAGACCCCACCCGAATAGACCCGACCCAAACTCCATCCGATTATCCGAATTGACACCTCTAATTTTGATTGCTATTTGTGGGATGTTTGTATTGGGGCTATGACATAAATTTGAGTTTATTTTAAGGGTAAAGGTGTACATTGAATTTGATCAAGCTACTCTTAGGTGTCGTTTGGTTGAAAGATAAAAACATGAGAAGTAGAAATTCCTAGGAATTGAAATTATTTGGAGTTGTTTGGTTGACAAATTAATGGGAAGTAGAAATTCCCATGAATTTCCAATTCCCACAAAATAAAGGTATTTAATTACCTACCACGCGGTCAGGGTTGTGCCCCCCTCCCACTGCTTGAGAGCTTACGCTCCTTATGTCCTCACAGTGTCCTTTTCACGTGCACGCTTTCCTAAAGTCTGTTTTCTTCATCGAAAAGCGCCCTAAGCGGACCTAGGTAAGTGGAACTTCCCATGAGAATTTCCACTTTTCGTGGTTAACCAAATACAATTTAACATTTTCTAGGAATTCCAATTATATAGGAATATAAATTTCAAGCCATTTACATTTCCCACATCTAACCAAACGAGGCCTTAGTTTAGTTAGTTGTAACTTGTGACTTGTAACTCTTGTAAGTCTTGTAACTACGTGGAGGTAGTTAACATTAATATTTTCTTCTCGAATTATGTTATGCATTTTAAATTAGGTGATAACTAGGTTTAACCCAATGCACGGATATTAAATAATTATAAGGAAATTTTGTCTAAAAACACTTTTAAGAGTGATTTGTTGTGAGAAAACATCTTATAATTTTTTTTTTTTTTTTTTTTTTTTTTTTTGTGAAAACACACCTAATGCCAGCTATTATTTGTCAAATAACACCTTAAGGCGGTTTCCAACCTGTTGACTTGGTTTAATGGCATTGACTATCACGTGGGAGTCACGTGCGCCGATTTACCCCCGTCCCTTCTAATTTTTTACCCTTTCTTTCCCTCCAACTTTATTTTCTCTCTACTCTCAATTTCTTCCCCAATTAAATCATTTTATTTCCCTTGTTCTTCCACCCAAACTCCATTGCTCCCCTTTGAAGAAGATGAACTCCAATTTTGAGCTCCAATTTTTACAAATTTACTCAATTGGCATAATTACGAGGCATGTAAGTAGATTTAATTAAAGATTTATTCCATTAATTTTGTTGATTTTGCAAATTATCATAAATAGGGTTTTAAATTTGAATTAGGGTTTTTGATTTGAGGGTTAATTAATCCCAACAAAGTTTTGTAGGATGGAGGTAGCAGTAATGTCGAGGTGGTTGCGGCAGTTAGTTGCTATTTTGCTGCTGACCATGGTAGGAGCATTGCAGGTGGGGCGACTGATTGCAGGTGGGGCGATCGATAGTGCGTTGGATGCGGTGGTTCGGCGGTAGTGACGGGTTGCGAGTTGGTGAGTTACTGCTGTGAATAGGTAGAGAAATGGGAGGTGATGAGGGTGCGATTGGTGGTTGATGGCTATGTGTTCATTTGGTGATGGGATGGAGTTGGTGGCTGGTTTGTACAGTAGCAAGGGGGAGCAGAGGATGGTGTGTGTGAGTGGTGTAGGTTAAGAAAATGGTGGGGTATATGATAATGAGTAGCATCAGGGGAGGGAGTGATTGAGAGGAGAAAGAAAGAAATTGAGAGGAGAGAGACAATAGAATTGGGGGGAAAGAAAGGGTAAAAAATTAGAAGGGAGGGGGGTAAATCGACGCATGTGACTCACACGTGGTGGTCAACACCGTTAAACCAAGTCAACACGCCTAAAACCACCCTTAGGTATTATCATACAAAAAATAAGTGGTATTAGGTGTGTTTTCACAATATATATATATATATATAAAGTGTTTTCTCACAACAAATCACTCTTAAAAGGTGTTATCTGACAAAATTTCCTAATTATAATGACAATATAATTAATTATTTAAGAGTATATAAATATTATGAACTGCTTCACTAGGTATTAAAATGCATGAAATATATTAAAACGATAAAAACATATGAGATAAAATATTTAAATACTCGTACTTGTATGTAATAGTTAAAATTTGCAAGTTGATAATTTAATAAGTTTTGTATAAAGTAATAGTTATAATTTAGATACAAATTAAACTTTATTTTCATATAGCAATGATTTATTACTAGCTTGTAATTTGTTTATCAAGGTTATAAACTTGTATTCTCTCTTTTTTTTTTTCAATGGGGCTCCATTTATTTATTTATTTTTTTTTTGGTGTTTTTTTTAATAAATTATAATATCTCCGTTTTTTAGTTGACACCTTTCTATTATTACACTAGCCAACGCATGTTTTTAATGCTTAATATCTTTAATTATCAACATTGTAAAATTATAAAAAGTAGATATGAATAAAATATATATCAACACAATTCAAACAAGATCTCACATGACTATATTTTATCATATCTATAAATCATAAAAGAGAATCAAAATATAGTGCATAAATATTGTAAAAGTTAAACGATGTCAAATAGAAAAAAAACGGAGGTAATACATAGCTAATGCATTAACGCAACACAACCACAGTCATATTTCCTTCGTACCCAAAAGTTAAACTCGAAAAATCAAATATCTACCTTTTCCCCGGAAAACTCATGAGTCATGAGTTCATGAGTGACTAGTGACTACCCCTTCCTTTCTTGTTTTTCCTTTTCAACCATCTTTACGTTTTCCAACCAAACACAGATTACACAAACCAAATAATAAAAGCATGAGCCGAAAAAGAGACAAACCCAACAACTCCCGCCATATTCCATACTCCTACCCTAAACGCCGCCGCCCTATTCCACCGCCACCTCCCGTCGTCGAACTACCCAAACAAAAACCAACCCCACCACCGGCCTTAGTGGTCATTGGGCTCCCATTGGGCTGCTCTGTTTTGGACCTCAAGTCCAGGTTCGAAATCTATGGGCCCATTTCTCGGATCCGGATCGACCCACAAGGTGTTGGCTTCATTTCTTTCCGCTCAAAATCCGCCGCTGATTCCGCCATCTCCGCCTCCATTGACTCCTCCTTCGGCATCTCCATTGATTCCCACCCTGTATTCCTCTCTTTCTCTCTCCTCTTTACTTTCTTGTTTTTCTGGGTTTTTAATTGGGTTTCTGAATTTGAAGTAATTTTGATTTTTTTGATTTGTGTGTTTTTTTTTTAAATAAAAGGGGTTTGATTTTATGAATCTGTTGTTTTTATTTTTGTGAATTTTAGGTTTCAGAATTTAGATTTGTTAATTGTTTCTAAGAATTGGTGGTTTTGTACTTTTTATTGTATTTACAATTGCAAAAATCTTGAGAGAGTTTATCAATTTGGAATTGATGGATGTAATTTGATTTAAGCTTGATTGTAGTAAAATGTAGTGATCATATGGGTTAATGTTAAGTTTTCAGTGTAAAATGTTCTGGATTGAAATTGAGATTGTAATTGTTGTATGTTTCGCAGGTTCAAGTGATGTGGGCTAGTGAAATGAATGGAGAGGCAGGAGTTGAGGAGGAAAGTGAGAGGAAGAATTTGAACACGAGTCCAAATGCGAATACGTCGAAGCTGTTGAGGGGGGAGGCGCCATTAAGTAGACATGGAAAGGGGAATAGGTTGAGCTCAGCCATTGTTAACCCCAATACCAATACCAGTAGTAGTACTAGTTCTGTGTTGGATGCTCCATTTAAGGCTAGAGAAATCATTGCTTATGATGATTTATTTTAGTAATAATTCATGTATATTATTTGATTTTTATAGATTTTGTTGCCCTCATTCAATTCTTGTGTAAGATTAGCAATTTTTTAGGTGTGTTTGCTGTTGATGTTTTAGTATATCTGATTTTCTGAACTCTGAAGTATTTGATGTAATTCACTGATGTCATGTAATTATGTGTGAAGTTTGTGTCTTTATCTCAAAAACTTTTGCGTTCTAAGTGAAGTTGTCAGCTTGATGTTCAATCATCAAAAATTTAAGTACTTGCGAGTTCAAATTGTTACACCGTACTCCACAGTCCATCACTCTGTTGGAACTCAAAGTACTGTGTTACGGAACTATACCGTACTCCATCGTACATACTATGAACTTGCGAGTTTAAGGGTTTGTTCTAATTTACTGAAGGGGCTAAACTAAAATGAGTTGAATAGAGTTGAAATGAATTGTTTATGAAAGATGGAAATTAGGAACTGAACTGATTGGAGTTAAATTGAATTGAACTGAAATTAAGCTGAACAGAACAGACCCTAAGTGTAATTGGATAAAAAATTGTGTTGAAGCAATTTATTACTTTATAATATGAAGTTTCTTCATAAAGAAAAAAAAATGAAGTTTTTGCGGTTGAGCTTAAAACAATCAATTTATCGCTTCACTTAATTTTTGTTGAGAAGAAAATAAGATTATGAACCTTAGGCTGTTAATTTCACTTAGGGCTTATTTGTTTGACATAAAAAAATATGGTAAGTGAGACTTTCTAGGAATTGCAAGCTTTGTACCAAGTACGTTGTTTGATTGACAAAAATTTTGTGAAATGGAGGGAGTGAAAATTCCTAGGAATTTTGAGTTCTCACAAAATGTAGGAATTTACTTACCTAATCCCCCTAGGTAAGTAGAAATTCCCATGGGAAATTACTCCCTTCATTGTAACCAAACACTTTAAATCCCATGAATTTGATTATAAGAATTTAATTCCCATAAATTTGCAATTCATGGAAAGTTCTAATTTCCACGTGAACCAAACAACACCTTAATAGTTACCAAATGCTATTTGGTTCATTTTGGTACTCCGTATATGCTTTACAATATCAGTTTTGTATAGTTAACAATATATAAGGTCGAATGGAGAATATTAACACGATACCCAGTTAAAATTTCTAGAACCTATTGCAACAGTATAGGTTCCTTAAAATGGGAACCAGAATCGAAACCTATTAAACAAGTTCCTAAAAATGAGGATCGGAATCGAAACCTGTAGGTTCGATTCCGGTTTGGATTCATGGTACCTCTCTTTTGATGTACTTTGGAGTTTTTCGCAAAAAAATTAGGATGATAACGAATTTACAACTCACAAATACAACATACCAAATGTAGTTATTTAGCAAATTTGTTTTATATATCTACAATGTTGTCATCATTATTATTATTATTATTATTATTGTTATTATTTATATTTAAAAATTTAGGCTTGAATTGAATGATTTGGGTTTACATAATTTTTGTATATTTTTTATCAGGTTGTAGGCACGTAAAATTTATATAAGTGCCACATCGGATTTTATACGGGTCAAAAGTCAAATTGTTGACTCAATGTGATTTGACTATTTATTAGTGTGGTTTGACTATGTATTTAAATTAATTAATTTGGGTGAAATAAATTAAATTAGCCTATTGATTAATTTAATTAAATGTTTTCATTTTAATACTTAAAGTCCAATAAATTGGTTAGGCCATTATAAATGGATTGTATTGTCAAACCCAATTTCTAATGTACATCAAACCCTAACCCTAAGGTGTTCCCTCACTCTATAAATAGAACTCTTTCTACTTTATTTGGGGAGGAAAATCTAGAGGATACAAGAAGCCTACATAAGAAAACAGAGAAAACCTCTCAAAACTCTAATCCTTTCTAAAGAAAACCTCTCAAAACCTAGAGGAAGAACAACAAGCATTCGACGCGCCGTTCTACTCCCTCAACACGAAGGAAAGAAGAACTTCAAATCATCAAGAACAACACCAATTCAACCTCTATATCAAATAGTCATTGATCGAGATCAAGGCTCGTCGGCCCTCAATCAAGAATTCAAGTCAAAGGTCTACACCAACATAAGTCAAAATTCTGCATCAAATCTTTGATCGAGATCAAGCTTTGACGACCCTAGTTTGAGAATCAAGTCAATCCGTGAATTACGTTAAAGGTCAAAGTGGAGATCGAATCAGAGGATCAAATTAGATATTGTACCCATAAATTATCAAATTAATAAAATTAACATTTTGTTGCATTTGCTTTGAATCTATATTTTGCAAATTTAAAATTTGTGTTTACACAGGTTACATGTTACCGTATAGATTTTGGATCCAAAGAATTTATAACTTGAACTAGAACCTATTGTAATAACAAATTCTTAGTAGAATTTGTTATATACACCCGGGTGTACCATACACCCGGGGTCATATGCTCATAAAATTAACAAAAGGACCAAATACTATTTTTACTCATTTGTTGATTGAATGAGTTAATGACCCTGGTGTACATAATAAGCTCTTAGTTCTTAGGGAGTGTTTGGTACATCTAGTTGGAATAGATTGATGTGAAATATTATACTAAATAGGTCTGAATTCTAAAACTCACACTAGTCCATAGTTATTTGGTTTTACTGTTGGAATGGTATATATCCTTTATTAATGTAATGAGTTTTAAATTTTAGGGGGAGGGGTGAGTATGGGATTCCATAACCCATGGATATGGGAGAGAGTTAGAAGTGAGATCCCATTACAAGAAACCTCAACCAAACAAAAAATTAGATAAAATGAATTCTAACTCAATTCCAAATGATCCAATCAAATAACCCCTTAAGTTTACTACTGAAATACGGGTAACATATTTCTCCCTTTTTTTTTACCCTGAAATTCCCAAAATACCCATTACTTACCCCAAAAGGCCAAAATTACAAAAATCCTCTAACAGAACAAGTCTTTAGAAAGCAGGCAAGCAGCAATGGAGGAACAAGAAAAAGCTGTCAAAAAACAAAAAGAAATCAACGAAGAAGAACAACAAGAAAGAGAAAATGCAACAGAAACAACGCAGAAGCATACGAAAGAACTCAAACAGCATGAGTTATGGAGTTGGGGAGCAGGAACAGAAGGACAGCTTGGAACTGGGAATTTAAAAGACGAATTTACCCCTCAACTTCTCATCAACCTCTCCAATTCTCTCTCTTCTTTTGGTCAAATCTCTCTCCTTTCTTGCGGTGGTGCCCATGTCATTGCCCTCACTTCTGGTACAAAATCTATGAATAAAAATCCAATCTTTTTCTTCAATTTTGTAGGGTTTTCAATTGAAGGGTATTTTGGTAATTATGATTTAATGTTGATTTGCAGGTGGGAAGGTCCTGAGTTGGGGTAGAGGAGCATCTGGGCAATTGGGACTTGGTCAGATTATGCCTAATTGCTTGTACCCTAAGCTCGTGGATTCATTGACAAATTTCAATATTTCCCATGTTTCTGCTGGTTGGAATCACTCTGGTTTTGTTTCAGGTTTATTTTTATGCTTTTCTTATGTTTTGTGTTAATTTGAATCAACATTTGTTTGTTGGTAAATATCAAAATGTGTGTTTTGTATGATTGGAATTTGTAAATGTGTGTTATATAAGTTGCAATTCAATTGATCAGGCATGCTTGTGTAATTGTGTTAGTATTCAATCCAACTATTCAATATTTCGACTCATTGATGATTCATATTTATGGGAATATGTGATAATCTATTCATGAGTAGTTGTAGAATGTAGTGCATACCATATGGACTATCACAAGTATGTAGCATAAATTTAAGTTTATTTTGTGCTCATAGGGATTGACTTGATATATATGTATCACAAGTATGTAGCATAAATTTAAGTTTATTTTGTGCTCATAGGAATTGACTTGATATATATGTATGTGCAGTATGATTTTAATCTTTGTACTGATTTAATTAGATATGATGTATGTGCGATGCAGTGAAATTTGCAGTTCAATTGAGAAGTTGCTTGATAGAGCTAATCATGCATGCTTGTATTTTGTATAGTAATGTGTAATGTATTTGATATGAGATTTTGGGTTGTCAATAATTCATAGTTGTATTCAAAAAATGAGCATTTGTGTGTATATTACATGGATTCTGACAAGTGTTGAGCACAAAAAAATCTCATAATGTCAGACTTAATTGTTGCTACTTATCCAAGTATCGGAAAATATGCCAAGAGTATCGAGCATTTGACTCTAGTACTTAAGGTGAAATAATTAGATATACTAACATAAGTTGTAATTTTGGAGTTTTCTTTTAAAGATGTTAAATCTTCACTTTTTACCCTTCTCTTGATAAGAATGATAAATCTCCAAACGCCGTATTGGGGTAACATGATATGTCACGCGGAAATGTTATGAACTTCCGGATTTTATTCTTATCTAACCCTGGTGTACATGTTCTTGCATGTGTTCCCTAGGGAATATAGAGACAATCTACCCTTGAACTGCCCCAAATTATATGAATTTGTAATAGAATGCTTTTGATGATCAATGTTTTTCTACCGTGTTGTGTGGTTTGTCGAACTTCTTGTCATGTGGACTATTGATATTAGATTCATAACTTCCTGTGGTGAAAATTGTCATTATATGTTGCTATATTGGCACCAAAAACTAACTATGTTAGATTCTGGACGCCTCTTCACTTGTGGGGATGGCTCATTTGGTCAGCTGGGCCATGGTGATTATCAGTCCTGCAGTTCTCCGATGGAAGTTTCATTTTTCAACTCTAAGCATGTAGAGCAGATAGCCTGTGGCATGCGACATTCATTGGTACTATTAAAAGGTAATTTTTGAAGCTTAATCTCATCCAATGAGCTTAAAGTCTTTTATTGGCTAAAAATTGTATTCTGTGGTCTTAATAGAAAGATTCTCCATGTCTCCTGTTTATCTGCTAGCACTTATTTCAAGATGGGACTAGTTTCTAAAAGAAGTACGAGTAGAAATCTAGATTACGTATCCTGTATCTAATCATCCTTAGTATATTAGAAGTTATTTAAAACCATGAAAAGTGATATTAATTAAAGCAGGTAATTTGGGAGACAAGGTGTTTGGATTTGGATCCGGTAAGCGCGGTCAATTGGGTGTATACGAAGATAAAGTAAAATCAGTAAGTATTCCCAAGACGTGTTCTGGGTTGGAACATGCTGAAGTGGTGGCCATTCTTGCGAACGGAGATCAAAGTGCTGCGTTGTCAGGTGAGAAAATGTGCTTTCTTCATACTAATATGGGATTTGCAGAACTTGAGGAAACACTTGGACAAAAAAAAAAACCTCTTATTTACTCTGTTTTGATCTTAAGCCAGTGGCCAGCTGTACACATGGGGAAAATTTTTTAGTAGCAGTTCAAATGTTTGTATTCCTCAGCCTCTGCGTTCATCTTTGAGCTTTGAGCAAGCTGCTCTTGGTTGGAATCATGCCTTGGTATTAACAAGTAAAATATGAACTTGCTTTTTAATTTGATCTGCTACTTGCTAAATGTGAGGTAACAATTATGACTAATAACTGTATGCTCTAACTAATAGGTGAAGGGGAAGTCTTTATGCTTGGAGGCAGTCATCATGGAGTGCTCAGCGAACCTCAAAAGATGACTCACCTTCATAATACATCTGGTAACGCGATTATTATTTTCTGCATACTGATCTGGATTTTGATAATAAGATAGAACCCCATGATAGAGTATAAAACATTTTCATAGGCCTCAACCACTAGCTTAAACTTTTGGTTGAGATGGTCCTTTAACATGGTATCAGAGCTAGCGTGACACAAAGGTCACGGGTTCAAATCTCATCCACCCCCCACTTTTAAGTGGAATATTTCACGTTGGGTATGAGGAGGGCCCATGTTGCATCAATACTTCAAGCCCAATGGGCTCTCGTGTGAGGGGGTGTGATAGAGTATAAAGTTTATTCATGGGCCTCAACCATTAGCTTAATCTTTTGGTTGAGATGGTCTTTTAACACCCCAATTGCCTTTTTGTTTTGGTATACTTTTTCTAGCCCTCATTTTCTGGCTCGAAAATTTCAGAAATAAGGATTATATTTTGCTTGACTTGAACCTCGTTTAATGCAAAAGTTTATAAGAGTTACACCGAACTTCTCTGAGAAGATACCGTGAGATCCTCAAAGAGCTCCTATACCTAGTTGTTTCCCAAATTGGCATGCTAGACAATTACTTTTGGTTAAACTGTTTACTTCTTTGTATGTGACACAGGATATACTTAAAATTAAATTATATTGTGAATTGGATATTGTTGCCTGTCTAGTACTCTAGTGTCTACTGTGATTTGAATGTGCTTAAGTCTTACATTAATACCGAGCTTCCACTTTCCCGTCTTCCTGTTCTTTCCCTCTTTTGTTTCAATGCTACTGCAATTTCATAATTCTTTGCGTGAATCCTGTTTTCAGGTGAACCCAATCTGTCAAAAGTAACCGGTCTAGATGGGAAGAGAGTTGTGCAATTTGCAGCCGGAGCTGAGCATTCAGCTATACTGACAGGCAGGTTTACTTGTTATTTCACAAACCCACTGCATTAATCTGCATTTCACCCTAAGTTGAAACTTTTTTTTATTTTGCAACAACAGATGATGGACAATTATACACTTGGGGTTGGGGCGAACATGGTCAGCTTGGTTTGGGAAGTATTAGTGATCACACTGCCCCCCAGCTTGTTCTACTCGAAGAAAACAGTATGATATCGAGGGTTTATTGTGGAAGTGGGTTCACGTTCGCTCTGAATATTTAGACTTGAAGAACTCGGTGATTTATAATCATAGCACACATGTTATCAATGTCAATGTAGTCTAGAAGATCTTTCTTAGCCACTGCAATGACAAGGATCAAGGTGGGAAATGGAAGATGATCCTTTGGTAAACAACCCTGAATTACGATGGATGATAAAGCCCATTTATACTTAACACGAAGCATGTGTGAAAAATAATGTACTCGGGAATCAAGTGCTATTTATTTGTTACTTCATATTATGGAGGCAACCTGATTTCATCAAGATCTAGGTGTTGTTTGATTGACTCATTTGAGTTTCTTGAGAAGTAGACTTGATGTTCAGTTAACAGAAAACAGAGGACGTACAACTTCCTATGAAGTTTATAATTTACACTGTACTTGGGAGGTGATACTTCCTATATTAAACCAAAAGTTGTTCTTGAGTAGATTCTGGCGTTGCTCAGTTAACTTAAATTATGTACTCATTGCATGGAGTTTATAACTTTATCGGTGGTGAACTGGTGATACTTCTTACAGGCTACATGTAACCTCCACCAAGCTAAGTATGTGAAATTTGGTTCTAGAACTGTCTTGAGTTATGTGGTCTTGATTTCCCATGATCATCATTTTCGAGCAAAGCAAACGTATTTACGAGATTTATATTATTAGAAGACAAATCATACATGTATATATTGAATACTATCTGCAGGAAATAAATAACTTGTCCCAAGGATGAAATGCCATGAATGGTAACATGTACAACTGTACAAGCATGGAAGTTATTTCCTAAAGAAAGAGATGTCCTGAATGGTAATATGTACAAGCATGGAGGCTATTTCCTACAAGATGGTCGCAAAAGTCTTGTCAGTATTTTTGCATCAGCTACAGATATGCGAGCATCAACGGAGGTTATCGTCAATAGAAATCACCGATCCTCGGACCAATTGCTATCCTAACTCTTTCAATCCGCAACTTCAAGCTATCGTAAGAAGATTGTTCTCGAACCCGTTGTTGTTTACTATCGGACGAAGGGGGTCAACTTGCCAGACACCGTCAACAATGAACTTTATCTGTGACGTACAATTAGAAAAAAGATGCAAACAATTAGTCAAGATTTGCTTGAATCTTCCCCTTCATTTTTTTGGAGTGGGGTGTTGGGGGGTGGGGGGTAGGGGAGACAGAGCCTGACACATTTGAACTGTAGCCATATCAACCTCGTATTTTCCAGGATACAGCTTCAAGCACAAAGAAAAAATGCCTGTACTTGACCTTGTCATCTGCCTCTGTGACGCATTTGCAAAATAATTAGTTAATCAAAAAAAATAAAAAAATGTGGTCATTCAAGCATTAAAGGTATATAGTGCTGCTACTTCAGATTCAATTTTCAGGAAACATTTCATCCAGACTCGACGATGTTTATTCACTATCAACTGGCGATTGATATTAGCAATTTACTCTCTGAAGCATATTTACATGTTACAGATTATGACTTTGATTGTTATCACTGATGCCAATGAATATGAAGATAGGAGAATAGAAAATGCCCTTTACACCCCTTCCGCCTTCTCCCCAGACCCCAGCCACATATCAAAGAGATAAATTTCATTTCCAGCAGCAGGAAGTAGCAAATATAAGGAACTGCCATAAGAAGGTTTTTCCCAGGAACGACACCACAGAATGCTATACACGTAATTTCAGTCAGTTGTAATGATCATGTAGTCATGTATGCCAATTGAAGTTTATTCATAAAAGCACCATTTTTATCTAGACATCTTGACAGTCTAGCTGATTCCTCTCATTGAAAATTTCCATGTAGCAGTAAAAATAAGGAATGCTCAATCTGTTAGAAAATTAACTTTCTAAGAGTATAGAAATAAAATAAACCCATACCTGAGTAGCCCATCCATCAAAGGAGCCAGCCAGTAGCACCTCTGATCCAGAATTAGGCCAAACTATGCAGGTAGTACGAAGAAGTTGGAGAGCTCTGCGAGCATCATTGATCCTTTTTTGCTTCTTGTCTAATATATTCTGAGCATCTCTGCAGTTAAGAAACCAATACAGCAATATTAGATTTGGTTATTAAGCATACAAGAAAGAGCAAAGAGAAGAAAGAAGGCCACAAACACTGATGTTAGTTTACAAGGTACATACTGCAGTTCAATACAATAGTATGATGATAATTCATTGGCTCATTGCGGACCAGATCACATCTTAGAGGCATGGAATGACGGCTACACTACAACACAATGTTAATTAGTAAGAAAAGTTTCTAGCAGGACAGAGTTGAATCCAAGAAGGTTTGTTTTAGGTTATAATCAATTTGAGCTGACACCATCTGGTGGCGAACTGACAAAACAAGATATATCAGGTACATAAGACAGATTTCCCATGAGAAACATATGTGCTTTTCTGCTTTATCCTAATTCTAAAGATCATTACGTCCATAGTTAAATACTCTCCAAGCACCACTCAGAAAACAAAGGGTAAAGGAAATTCACAAAAAAAAAAAAAAAAAAAAAAAAAAAAAAAAAAAAAAAAGAAGAAAAGAAAAGTGGGAAGACCGGGCTCACATTATTGCTAGTGACATCTTCCCTTCTAATACTGCTAGCTTAGCACGTAGTGTCCTCAACTTGTCCTGCGCATTCATCATTTCATTTTCCTGGAACTCTGAAACATCAGAAAGTTGCCTCAAGTCTTTGGATAGATCCTCCCTTGCCTGATATGAAATTCAGAATGGAGCTTTCAGAAAGTAAACTTATTTGGTAAATAAATCAATACAAGCCCTTGAAAGTTTTACAGCATTTTCACTAATGTCAACATTAGCACCCTAAGGATAGAGATCCTATGACTCCTACTGCAGCCTAGAGCGAGAGATGAAGTGGATCCCAAAGTTGAAAGTTACTACCCTGTTACATAATTTTCTAATAGATTCAACCTAGCCATTCTCCAATATGAATATATTAGTTAATTCAATGGTTAGAATAATATATTGAAGCTCTAAGAAGGGGAAAGGAGAAACAAAGGAGGGTGGAAAGGAGGATGAAGGTTTTAAGATAAGAGGGTGAGTAAAAGCTGAAGAGAAACCTTTGTGTAAGTCTAACCATCATAAGACCACTTCTTTTAGTCATTGCAAGATTTGCAACACATGGCCCTATCCCAATTTCTCCCTCACCTTGGCCCAATCCACCTATAAGTTGGTCTTATGATGGTTAGACGGTTTTATTTTATTAAATTATAAATTTGAAAGGCATATGAGCACAAGCAAGGTATGACCGTCAGACGAAAGTGAGGATAATAAAGGGGGAGAGGTAAGCTGACCATCAGTCCACCAATTGTGGAAAATTGAGGAGAAATAGGAAAAATGGATTCTATTAATTTATTTATTTTTCTTACAGCTTTCCATGTTCTCCAAAAAAAAAAAAAAAAAAAAAAAAAAAAAGAAACTGAAAGTAAGTTGATCCACTGGTTCATCCATTTATTTTTCTTACAATTTTTTTTTTATTATTCATCCACCTACCCTACTACCTCCATATTTTATTATTTTCTCCTATTTCTCCTAAAACTCCGCGCTTGGAGAAATGGAGCAAGTATTTAAAAACGGAGAGAGTACTAGATTGCAACTTGGCAGATTAAATTAGACAACATATCAATTCTTTGGAGTCAATCTTCACCCCTAATCTGAAACCCTCTTACCATAGTGTGTGTAGATTACCAGTATTGATAGAATTAGAACAGTATTAAAAAGGGATAATTATGGGGTAATATATAGCAGTTTGTCTGTATCAAATGAATGATGGCAGAAGGCTGTCATCCTAAATACAATGACGTGAGGAATTTACAACAGTTAAATTGAAGGAAAGAGGAGCCGAAAGAAAGCAGATTGGACAAGGAGCCAAGGTAAAGGAGCTGGATTTTTAATTTGTTGTTCTTAGCTCACACCCTACAGAATTGTGATTGCGGTAATTCCAGCTTTGAAAGATAAAGTGACTTTACTTTTCTATTTTTGGGAAGGGGTCCAACTCTGATATATGAACCTGAATTAATAGCTCAATTACATCACCAAACTCTACCTAAACAAAGCTACAATTATAATCAGAGAACCTGCCACATCTAGATATTAATTGACTGAATACATTTTTTAATTACCATTTCAGACTCATAAAGCTGGCAAAAGCCAAAATTTGAATCCTTCCCACCCCACCTCCCTTCTTTCTAATATAGCATGCAACTTTCATATCAAATTCCAACAAATCAATACAAAGAGAACACGCCAATATCGATCCAGCTGTAGATTGAGTTTCAGGAATATTTCCATGTGGGCAGCCTTGCCTCTAATAGGTCGATACTCTATAGTCTATACTACTAAAGAGGTTTTGTGGAAGAACAGACAGAAATATATCTACCTGAATGCAAGCTTTTCAGTGTAACTGGTATAGATTACTAAAAATCATGGAAGCAACTAAAATTAAGGGTATTAAGATAAACACAACAGGGAAGGAAATCTAACAGATAAGACCTTGTTGAAGTTTTACCATAAAGACCTACAGTACACAGCCAAAGGTCTACATGTATACATTATCTGTGGCTTTCTATGGATGAAATCCAAGACCTTTGACGTAAAATGTAACGTAAGGTCAAAATAACCATAAACCATACCTTTCCAGAAGTGTCGATGGTGTTTGACCTTAATGTCTGAAGTACTGATGAAAGTTCCCCTTCAAGATGCTGAAGATGAGTTTTCAGATCACCTTGTGTAATATCTCTACAGTTAGGATCTGAATTTTCAGTCTCGTCTTGAGCTCCCCTTATATCATTAGTCACAGCACCTATTCCACCCATGAACTTATCCACTGTACCTCTTTCGCCGAAGTCAATTTCACCAGCTGAGCTTAATTGGAGAGGAGGATGATTTTAGTAATTCTAGAGGTTAATTAACACAGTACAAATCTAGAGTACTAGCAGCCCTGCATGGCTAAGGGATAACAATACCTTCAAATTCTGTGTCTGAAAAGCCAGCCCTCTGAATACTCCATGATCTCCATGCATCTGGCTTCATACTTAATCTATTGGAATATGATCTATTCAACCCATTGCTACTGATCAGATGTCTATCTTGGCTCAGTGATGCAGGTTCACTTCTTTGAGGATGGCTACTGTCTTTTACAACGTAAAAACTACATGTCACATGATAGTTTAACAGGTTTTACAGAACAACAAAAGACATTCAAGATGTAATATACAGATCAACCATGCAAATGTCACATGACAGATTAAGGTAAACATTTTCAGGCAATGAAAGACTCCACCTCCACCTCCACCCTGTGAACCCCGTAAACACCTGCCGTCCACCAATTCCTTCCAACATAAAGCATCTCTCAATGGAATAATGAATTCATACATTAAATGATACTGGATCAGAAAATGAGAAATTCAAAAGCTAGGAAACAGAGAATATAATAACTAGTCAGAGTTCATCTAATTGATAACATCAATAAAAACATTAATTGGCTAAAACAGAACAGGATTAGAAACAAAGTCAACTCACCCACATCCTTCCTTATTCCCTTGGATTGATTATGGTCACCAGTACCTCCATTGACGTTTTCTACATTAGTACCATTCTTCCCCAACTTGAAACCAAAACTCAGATTTCTCTGCCTCTCCAATCGATTCAATATACCCTCAATCCCACTCTCATCTTCTGCGGCCAGTTCTCTGCACACAAAAAGTTTTACATTAGGACTATTGCGACATGTCTCTAGCCCTCTTATCTCTCAATCTATATGAACTGCATAATAATTTGATCTTGCCGTTTTCAAACTTCAAAGACTGACCCCTCCAACAAATAAATTTATAACAGTTACCCATCCACAGAAACAGATTACATTTAGATTGGCTTTTTAGGTGATTTACTATTATTATATACCAAAATAGATGGTTTTCAATTTTTCATAAGAAAAATAAACAGAAAATTGAAAGTGACAGAATCATAAAGAGCAAAACAGGAAGAATGTCCTCACAGTGATCGACCAGAAGACGAAGGCGCCGGCGAAAAATCGCCCATAAAGGAAGTCCCTTCAAAAGGCCTTTCTCCATTAGCATTTGACCCACTTCTTTCCTCATTGACAGAACCAATTTTACCCTTCTTTTTCAAGACTACCTCCATTTTACTAGCTAACCCATTTTCACTAATCCCATTTTCATCTTCATCCTCCCAGCCTACTGTCATCCACCCACCTCTCTCCATTATTGCATCAAGCAAATCCACCCTCCCTGCATCAATCAACTCCTTTTTGCTAGGAAACTTCTGGGGTTTCTTGGAATTTTTCATGAATTCCAATACTTCAAGCTCTAAAGCTAGGTCACCTTCAACTTCCCAATTCTTGCACTTTCTTACAACCCCACAAAACCCAGAAAACTCAAAGAAGAACTGATTCAGCAACTTCTTCTGCTTGAATTGTTTGGTCAAGGAACGAAGTGGGTGTTCTCGTTTCAATGGACTGATCATAAAAACAACAGGAAAACAGCTGGGTGAGTTCAAATACGAAATGGGTTGATGAGAAAAAATCGTTAAATTTCCAGAAGAAGCTGCTGTAATGAGTGAGACCATCGTTCAGGCATTTCGTCGAACACCTTGTGTGCAATATCTTTACAGGCTATCCTTACGATTGAGATTGAAGGATTCAGATCATAAATGAACGAAAGCTTCACCGGAAAGATACCCAGATAAACGACAACCCAGTCTAGAGGACCAAAGCTCGCAAAACAAAGATTTTGATATATCAAGAAAAACGTTGTTTCTCTCTCCTCTTTCCCTCTCCCAATGTGCGAGAGAAAAAGAAGGATTTTTTGAGATTGGTTGTGTGCTCAGAATCTATAATTTGTCAGATTTTGATTGCACTGTAATTAGTTGATGTAATGATGTGTTCATCCTCAAATTTCTCTTAATAGACAATGTACTCGTAAATTCTCAATTTGAGGATTACTTCAACAGTTTTAGAGCATGTTTGGTATGGGCTTTTTATAGGGCTAGAAACGGAATCGGGTTATCGTTTCCGTTAGAAGATGTTTGGTTAAAGAGTTAAGTAATAGAAACCGTTTCCCTCCTCTAACCCATTCCATTACTTTGTTTCCACTGTAAAATTTGGGGAAACAAATCCCCTTTCTTTCCTCTATCTCTTCTCTCTCCTGTCATACTACATTTTCCCCCCAAAAATCCTCAACTTTGATCGATCGAAACCACAAATTGCTCGACGAATCTACAAGGAAATCTGCAATTCTCCGGATCTTGCTCCTAAATTTTCAATTTTCTTCTGCAAATCTTCAGAAATTATCACAGGTTTGCTATTTCATTTCTCTCGTTCAATTTCTAGGGTTCATGTAGTATCATTTTTTGCGTTTTTGGTTGGAATTTGATTTAGGTTTTTGATGTTTGTTGGAATTGATTTTGATTGTATTTGTAATTACTTCAAGTTTCAGTTTGATTGGTTTGTAGTATCATTTTGTTTTTGCTAATTGATTTTGATTTAGCTGCGATTTGGTTGATTTTGTATGTAAGCTGCGATTTGGTTAAATTTTTATATGTATTTGGCTGAAATTTATGTTTTCCTAATTAATCTTATACGAAGTATGTGGTAGATGCAAGCTTTGTTGCCGAAGTATGTGGTGCTTGTGTAGTTTTCGATTATGTTAAGAAAGTTAGCATTATTTTTCCTTAAAATGTACTAGTGTTAAGTAAGAAAGTCTATGGCTTAAGTCCAAAGAGGAATAAGGAAGGGAGTTGTAGAAAGTGTGGGCATTTTGGGGCAAGACCGTTGCTGGAGATGTGTGTTCATAGGAGTGGCCGAGTGGAATCGGTGGATATAGGATGCTAATAATTGTTAATCTCATTAGATGATGTTTGGCAAAGCTTAGATGTATGTAGCCTTTCTCCTGACATAGTATAATTGCAGATTATTACTCATGCATGTCCATGTGTTCATGCTCTGCTATTGACCATCGTTCTCCATTATAATCATATAAACTTATATTCTAACGCTTCTTGATTTGATTTGATTTGTTATGCACTTGTTATGAGATTAACTAGAGATTGATACAACTATTATTTTGCCGTTTATCAGGTTCAATTTCCATTTGTTGTGTTTCTTGTACAATGGCTCGACTTATGCGTTCTCTACGGAAGAAAAAACTAAAACAAATACAATTAGTAATTGCAATGGTTATTATTATGTTGATGATGTATTGGATGTGGTATATAATTTGCGTTGTTACAATAAGGGGGGTTCAAATAAAAGAAAGGAAAAAAAACAAAAAATTGTTACGAATGTTAGTATTGAGAGGGCTTTATAGGGAGAGTGATGTGAAATGCAAGAGTGAGCTTCGCGTTAATAGAAGAACTTTCAATATTATTTGTGAGATGCTTAGAGACATTGGGGGTTTGAGTGGAACAAAAAACATGTCGCTTCAAGAGATAGTTGCCATGTTTTTATACACGTTGGCTCATCATAAGAAGAATAGGTCTATTGGACAATACTTCTTTAGAAGTGGAGAAACCGTGAGCCGACAATTTCACCTTTGTCTAAGAGCTTTTCTCAAGTTGCATGAAGTACTACTTTACAATCCCACACCAATATCGGATGATTGTGAAGATGAAAGGTGGAAATCCTTCAAGGTATTGGTATTTTCAAAGCCCCTACGTTTTGCTAGGATTTTCTTATTTTTGCTTGTTTGTAAGTAATATTTTTTCCTATTTTTGTAGAATTGTTTAGGGGCATTAGATGGGACTTACATTAATGTAAATGTGCCTTCACAAGAACGACCAAAGTATAGAACAAGAAAAGGAACAATTGCTATGAATGTATTGGGTGTTTGTGCACCTAATATGCAATTTATTTATGTTCTTCCTGGTTGGGAAGGTTCGGCCCATGATATGCGTGTACTTCGAAATGCTCTTTCTAGACCAAACGGTTTTAGGGTACCTCGAGGTAAGTGAAGGTCTTTTTTTTTGTGAGTTATATATGTTTTGTTAGTTTTGGTAGGTAGTAATCATTTTGTTTAATAACTTTGAAGGTAATTATTATTTAGCTGATGCGGGGTATACGAATTGTGAGGGTTTTCTTGCTCCATATAGAGGTCAAAGATACCATTTAAAAGAATGGACGGATCGACAACCCGAAAGTGCCGAGGAATTCTATAACATGAAACATGCTAGGGCGCGAAATGTGATTGAGAGATGTTTTGGCCTACTTAAAGGAAGATGGAGTATACTTAGAAGTCCTTCATTTTTCCCTATTCGAACTCATGGACGTATCGTGATGGCTTGTTGCTTATTGCATAATCTAATTAGAAAATTCATGCCTACGGATGATATAAAAGAAGATGAATTGAGTGAATCCGATGATGATTCCGAGAGTGATTCTGATGATGAGAGGGAGTTTATTACAAGTGTTGCTACTTCAGATCATTGGACCAATTTTAGAAACACATTAGCCCAAGATATGTTTAACGATTGGAGGGCGAGAGGTAGACATGGTCAATAACACAAAAAGTATGATATGCCTTATAATATGTTATGTTCTGTTCAGTTCAAATATGCCTTATAATCTGTTATGTATGATATGTTCTATTATAATTAGCCTTGTAATTTGTTATTTTGAGTTCTAATATGCCTTTTAACCTACTTTTTTTTTTGTAGATGGAGGCTAGTCAAGCTAAGGATGAGGCAAGCAATCGAGGAAGAGGCAAAAATAAAAGGTATTGGACGTATGAAGAAGACGCGGTTCTAATAAGATATTTGCATGAGTTGAGTTGTGATCCGAAGTGGAAGTGTGAGAATGGGTTTAAGAATGGTTACATGAATAAGTTGGAAGAGATGATCAATGGTGTACTTCCTAATTGCGGCTTGAAAGCGGTTCCCCACATTGAGTCAAGGATCAAGCATTGGTCGGAGAAATATAGTGCATTGGCGGAAATGTTATCCACCTCAGGATTTGGATGGGATGCTGAGAAGAAGATTCTACAAGTTGATAAGTCGGTGTTCGACGGATGGGTAAAGGTATGAACTGCAATTTTTTGTTCTGTTCTGATGCTGCTGCTACCTTGCTGTTTCCCCCTTCCCTTCTGCTATTCCCCTGCTGCTGCCCCTCCTGCTACACTGTAAAGGTTTGAATTGCTTCATAGATTATGTCTTTTAACTTGCTGATTTGGAGATGGTAATTGGCTTTTCATTAGGTTTGAATTACTGAGTTCTTGTTTTCGGATTGATTGGTATATCATTCCTACTCTGTAGTTTGCTTATATATCTGATACAGTTTCAGACTTTTAGTGAGTGTGGATATGATATAAATTTGTTTTGCTGAACTATGCATTTGGGCGTTAACTTAGTCCTACTGATAAACTTAATGCTTGTTATGACCATCTGTCAGAATAAGAATATTATTGAACTATCTATTTGTACTATCTCTTATATGGCAGACTCATAAGAAAGCTAAGGGGTTGTTTGGAGTTCCATTCGTTCATTATGACACTCTAGCAGAAATTTATGCAAAAGACAAAGCTACCGGAGATGCAAGTGAGTCGTTTGTTGATGCTATAGAAGATATGGATCAAGAGATTGATAAGCAACCATTGAATGTCGAGAGTGATGAAGAAGATGATGTGAATTCTACTCATTCGGACACTTATTCTTCTACAAGTCAATCTAGAAAACGGAAGATAGAGGATGATCATTCAACTCCTTCAAAAATGGCAAAAGTGAAGGCTTCTACGATTCATTCTTCCGCAAGTGATTCCACTACTCAATCCGGAAAACGTTCTACAAAGGCAAAGGAGGCTAAGGTGAAGGGAAAGAACAAAGTAGATTTGAAGAGTTTGTGTAGGAATGATGATGATGATTTGGTGGCCTCCCTCCATGATGTATCTAACAATTTTGGGAAGATATTTGAAAATATCAATGTTAATCTTGGGACTATGGCTAGTGCATGGTCTAAAGCGGAAGAAAGAGAGCAAATAATGGATGAAAAAGTGAACAAGGTTTTGGATGAGGTGATGAAGTTAGATGGAATTTCTCCATCCAAAGCTTTGGAGGTTGCTACAATTCTCATGGCCGAAGAACATAAGCTTTGCATCTTCTATCAAGCCCCAACTAATATGAAGAAACAATATGCAATTGATCTTCTTATGAAGAAGTAGAAAATTTTGTCCTAAGTTGTTATTGGAGTTAATGTTTCAATGGTTTTTGAATGCTTTTTTTTTTTTTGAGAATACTAGAATTTCAATGCTTTTGTAATCAACAATTTATGTGACTTTGCCTATATCTAGCATATGATATATTATGGTAATCGGTTTAAAAAATATATATATATGCATATTATGGTAATTAGTGTTGCTCTACATTGTATAATGTTTAGCAAAAGTTAGCCAAGATAACAAAAAATAGAAGGAAAGGTATTTGTTTCCAAGTTATCTATGCCAAACAAGAAGAAAGGGATTTGTTATCATTGTTTACGTTTCCTTAGTAATACTAAACAAGTAGTAAGGGTAACACTATATATTACCCTTTCCCCTCCTAATTTGTTTCCATTCCCTTACATTTACTAATTTGATACCAAACACCCCCTTAATGAAAAAAGGTACTTTGAAACTGAGAGAGGAGCTCTACCCACTTGACATATTCCCCACTCTTCACTTTCTTGATGTTTAATTTTGAACTAGGTTAAGTCTCGTGTCATGCACGGTCATAATTAAATTTTACAACAGATAAATAATAAATAATGGTGTTAATTCAACGATAATTTATCCAAAAAAATTATTTGTAACAAAGTAACTTGAATTTTAATTAGTTTATACCAACACTAAATACGTAAAGGTTATTGAATTGGATTGTATAAATAAATAAATAAATATAGTAATAGAAATTTAAAAGCTATAAGGTTTTATATGAGAAAATTAAAATATTAGCTTAGGTTAGTACCCATACATGAACTCATACACATTTGTCCTTAAATTATTGACACACTTTGATCGACATAATATGAAAATTTAGTTGAGTTCATTTTACTTTAGGATAATTAGTATTCAATAATCAACTTTTCAAATATATCTTTATTGAGTAGTAGGGGTTTTTCTTTTTTAAATAATCACATAAATGTTTAGAATGACTAAATAATTTTCCAATATATGCTGTGTACAAAGTATACTATAACAAACTTATTTTGTTCTTGTAAATGTTACGTATAATTTTAAAATTAATACAAAGTATGCTACCAAAATGATTTTTCTCTTTTAATTAAAATAAATTTTATTATCAAATGATAAAAGTTGGAGAAAAAAAATTGATATTGATAATATTATAATAATTTTGGAAAAGAATATATTTTAATACATTAATTTTAATTAATGTTAGTATTTTTGTAAGTAAAAGTTTCCTAGTATATTCTTTCAAAAAAAAAAAAGGTTTCCTAGTATATTTAATTGAATATAATTGAATAAAATATGTTGTCAAAATACTAAAAAGGAAAGGAAAACAAAGGCGGAAAATTTTTTAACCAGGAAATGACAAGTGTCATTCCTGGTTTCGCCTTTAGTATAGGTTTATTGATGATTGATTAAAAATTCTACAGAATACAGTTTTAATTTTGTTGCTGACTTGCCATGGTCAACGGGTCATATAAGTTGGCGTTTCCGTAAGAAAAAAATTGTTGGCATTTTTATAGTACTTTATCCGTGTTTTAATAAGTGTTATATTTTTACCAGTATATAGTTTTAGGCAATTTAGTGTTAAAAAAATAAAAGATAAGTGTTACACCAAGATGATATGTATTAACGTAGCTATTTTGAGTTTTTTTTTAATAAAAGACTCAATCTTTAAACCTTTCTTAGATTTTGATATGTTTATTATTCGATTATGGATCTATGTATTCGTTTTTCTTGAGGAAAAATGAGTTAATGAAGCAAGGATAGAAATCCTAAGGCTCGGTTGAGAAACGATACTTGAAGGCTCGGTTCAAAAATCAAAATTTAGCACAACGGTGAGGTTTAACAAACTATAAACACAAGCTAAGCTCACGTTTTTCATAAGATAATCAAAACTCAAAATCTAATTTTTTTTTTGAATTTATTTATAAATTCTTAAATACGTATTTATAAGCTAAACAATTAGCCTAAAATCGTGCAGAGCAAATAGGAACTAATCCTAACTTGTAAAGATAATATTTGGCAAATATGATCTTTAAAGTTAAGCTCATCTTTTACTAACCGAATTAAACTAACAAAAATATCCTAATAAATTGGTCACCTAATATTAAAAATGAAAATAACATAAAAATAATTAAAATACAGTTTATCTTGTATGTGGCTAGCCACACTGTGTGGCCACTTATAAAAGAACAAAGTAACCCATATAAAATTGACCAAGTAACCCCTGTAATACTAACGGAGTATTACCTATAACACTAAATGAGTAACCCTATAGCACTGACGAAGTAACCCTTATTACACTAACAAAGTAACCCCTGACACACAATGTGGCCAGCCACATATAAGACTTTGTGATTAAAATTACAATATTGATGCCTTGGAACTGCATCAAGTGGGGTAGTTGGTTCCCTAAAAAAAAAAAAAGGTGGTCAGAGTATTAAAAAATGGTATATATATACAACAAGATTAATAGTTTATTGAAAAGTAATGAATGTGTGAGAAAAAAATAGTAAAAAGAAAGAATATGGGATTAAGGCTTTGATTGATTGATTGGATTCAGATGGGGATCATAAGAAAAGAAAGATATATAGGGTTGACAATCCCTGACCCGGCCTGATAACACGACCCGAAAATACTGAGAGAAACCCAAACCCGACCCGAACTAAACCCGAACAACCCGATTTGATCCAAATTTCATATTTTGTAATATTATTAAGTTTTACACTATTTTTATAATTTCTAAGCATAACTTGAAATCGACCCGAATTCTAACCTGAACCCGACTTGCTTACCCGAATTGCCACCCCTAATTAAAATGTAACTTTTTGTCAAAAAAGGAAATGTAACACTAATTAAAACACAGTCGCATTATACTCCCTCCATGTTTAAATAAATGAAACGTTTCCCTTTCTCGGCCGTGTTTAAATAAATGAAACATTAATTTCCTTATTTTGTAATTTCTCTCTATATTTTAATGGTATCATGTCTACTTTTTAGTCTCTTCTTTCACTTTAACTTATACCCTACTATCTATTATTTTAATAAATTCAACTAACCTTTTCAAAACTCCGTAAAATTCAATATGTTTTATTTATTTAAACACGGAGGGAGTATAAGCCTATTCTCTTCATTTTAATTTCAGTTCAATTCAGTTCAGTTTAGTTTAGTTCCTAATTTTCTTTTCTTATAAACAATTCAGTTCAATTCAATTCAGCTGCAATCAATTCAGTTCAGTTCAGTTCAGTTCAGCTCAGTTCAGTAAATCAGAACAGACCCTATGTTTATTGCAAGTCTTGAGCAAAGTCTCAACATGAGTCTTGTTCTAGATTATTGCAATAAAGTCATCAAAACCCCATAAGAGTCTTGCATGTAATTTTGGAAATTAAAACTCATGTCAAGAGTGTTATGTGGGAACAATTGTTGATATTTTTTGTTGGTTGCCAATGGGGATTTGCCACCTCACTAATCAAGAGAAATAATTAAAAATATTTAATAAAAAAATAAATATTATTTTAAAAGGATAAGTGAATTTCGAGTGAGTCCTAGAATAATATGTGAAAGTGGAGAATTTTTTGTATAAATCTGATTAATTAAAAATTATTTATAAATTAGTGAAAAGATGATGTGGCAAAGTTTGGATTACAAGTATGAGTTTGTGGATAAACTCACCCTGATTGGAAAATTTTGAATTCAGGTTATTTCGGGTCAGTATATTTCAATTTAAACAAAAGTTTTCGACCAAACTAAGGCCCTGTTCACTTCACCTTAAAAAAATATTAAGTAAAAATAATTTTAGTTCAGTAAAAATAAGTTCAATTCAGTAAAATTAATTTTAGTTCAGTAAAAATAATTTCAGTTCAGTAAAAATAATTTCAGTTTAGTAAAATTCAGTTTTCTTAAAGAAGAATTATAATAGAAAGTCAGTAAAAATAATTTCAGTTCAGCAAAAATAATTTTAGTTCAGTAAAATTAATTTAAGTTCAGCAAATATAATTTTGTTTCAATAAAAATATTTTCAGTTTAGCAAAAATAAGGTAAAGTGAACGGGACTGCAATGAAAGTTCATTATTAATGAGTCTCAGATGAAGATTGAAGATAGTGGTCCTAATTCATTTTTAGTTTTAGTGCTTTATACTACTCCAAGTATGAGTTCTTTAATTATATTATTCCGTAATTAGTACTTAATACTCATACTAAGTACTCGAATTCAATATTTCATTTTTTTTTGGGGTTGGTAAGGGGAAAAGTTTGCCGGATCGGAATCTCTTATAGGTCCTCTTAGCTCGAGTTGGCGAGCTAGGCACTTTAAGAGTGGGGGAAGGATATGGTAAGGGAATGCTCATCTCAAAGTGTCTCTAGTGGGATTTGAACCCACAACTTTAAGGTTATAGACCAAACTACGCTTGGTATTCACTATTTTAATTATGTTATTTAGTTTTGAGCAGGTTTGAGCCTTTGAGGTATATGTTCTTAGGTGTCATTATTACACACTTACACAATGCAAAACAATCTACTTTATTAAAGTATAAAATAATTTATAATTAATTTACCTTATTTGAGATTTCCTTACCTAGAGCCATGTCATTAATCCACAACCAATTAATCCCAAAAAAAATAAGTTAAAAATGGAATATATTCAATATGGGTAGATCTTTTTGAAACGCCAAAATATTATATGTGATTAACATTATGAAACGGAGGGAGTATTAATTATACGTATCCTATCTAGGGTTGTTAATAATCCAAGCTTGTTCGTGAACTATTCGAGCTCGGTTCGATCAAAGCTTAGCTCGTTAGGGCTTGGCTTGAGACTAAACAAAATGATACATGAGCCATGTTAAGCTTGGCTCGAAAAGCTCGTGAGCGGCTCAAATTATTTTTTAAAAATAAAAATTATATGTTTTTTTACATTTAAATAAAGTTAATGAGTTAATAGGCACAATAACAACAACCCACTAATATACTTGAGTAGTTGGGTGAATTATGTGACTTAGATTATGTATATATATGCTTAAATGAGCCTGATTTCATAATCGAGCTTATAACGAGGCTGATTTTGAACTTAAGCCAATAGCGAGCTTGAGCCGAGCCACGAGCCAAGCTCGACTTTTGAGCACTCGAGCTTGAGCTGAGTTCAATTT
This sequence comes from Chenopodium album, assembly GCF_948465745.1. Taxonomy (NCBI): domain Eukaryota; kingdom Viridiplantae; phylum Streptophyta; class Magnoliopsida; order Caryophyllales; family Amaranthaceae; genus Chenopodium; species Chenopodium album. Next base: position 50,749,990 of record NC_137843.1, read on the forward strand.
TCAAAGCTCGACGAGCCACGAGCTCGAGCTGGGCCTCAAATCCAAACTCATGAGCGCGAGCTGAGCCTACCAGTCTTCGGGCTCTACTTGGCTCATTAACAACCCTAGTCCTACCTTTTAAAAAGTTTGAGATAACTGTTATGAATAGTGTTTGGACAATTATATCCTCTAAAATATATATATATTTTTTTTTACTTAGTTGCCCTTATTAATGTTAATTACCTCTTTTTTTTTGTACTCTTATAACTAGTGTACGGACATTTACTCTTATAATATTTGCTTATATATTTTCCCTCATTAATATTACCCACTACTAAAGTTGTGATATAAGGTAGCTTAGAATCGAAAGATTTTCACTGATATGTCTAGATATAGTGCGCGCATTAGCTACCCTAATATTAATTAGTATAGTACTAATTATATTAAGTCTATGATATAGAGAATGTTTGACAAATAATTCTCAATTAACTGGCGTTTTCATTTGCCTTTTGCTTTTATAAGTCAAGTGTTGAAAAAAGGTGCTTGATAAATGGTTTTTTAGTTGTGTGAAATGTGGGTTTTTATAAAATTCAAAAACAAAGTAACTTGCTATCTATCTTTTTGGGTAGTGTTGTCCCTAAAGTTTTGTTGATGACCTAATGGAACTTAAGCAAACTCATAAGACTTAACTTCCTATCGAGTTGTGTGGTTGATAGGTTCCTAAGGAAATTAAGTTATATGTAATGATGATCTAGAGGAGGAAGGAGCATATAACAAGGTTTGATGGCAGCTTATGGAGTTAAGGAAAGCAATGAAGAAAATTAGAGGTCAAGTTCCTTGAGGGAGGAACTGAAACTTCAGAGTCAAAGTTTTAAGAGAAGAGCTCAGAAGTCTAAATTATTTTTGTTTTTGTTTAATTTTAGGCTTTTATATTCATGTTTAGCACGTTTACATGTTTAGAAGTTAAGTGAATTTTTAAGATTTATTTTCCTACTTTAATTTTTAGAGGATATAATTAATGATAAAAAGTTAGGACTAGGGAAAATACTAGGACTATGGCAAATAGCAAAAAAAAAAAGATAAGATTTAATAGGACTAGGGAAATAACAAAAAAGATTTATTAGGACTAGGGCAAATAACAAAAAAGTTTGGACCAAGGCAAATAACAAAAAAGATAAAATTTATTTTCATACTTGAGCATTACGATCATTCTTGTTTTAAAAAGAGTCAAAATCCATGTGAGTCTTAAAGTGTCTTTGTATTTAATATTAAAGTTAATTTTGTGTTGTATTAGGTTAGAGTTTGAGTGAACTATAAGTGAGAGTAGTTTTGAGTGAAGCTAAGAGAAAGAGAGAATTTGAGAGAATCAACTGGTTGATGGATCAGTTGAGTGAGAACTCTAGTTCATTGAGGAACTTAAGTTAGACTCTTAGTTTGTAATAGATTGTTTGTCCTATTATAATTAAGAGTCGAGTTTTAAAATCTCTTGTGGTCGTGATTTTCCTTCATGATTAGGGCCAAGAAGTTTTCCACGTAAAAATCTCACTTTTGAGCTCCTTTAAGTTTTATTTATTAATTTCGTGAAAATTACCCAATTTCCTCTACAATACAATTCACCCCCCTCTTGTATAATTCATTCAAGTCAACATATAGCTTTTTAGCTTTTAATGGTCAGTAATATGACAAGGAATAACCCTAAAGGATAAGAAATTTCAACAATGAGGGAAAAATGGTTTCCTCATTGTCTTTCTACCCACTTTCTCTCACTAAAATCCTCATTTTTTTGGCCTTGTTTAGTTCACCTTATTTTTACTTATTTCAGAAAAAATAAGTTCAGATCAGATCAGAAAAAATAAGTTCAGATCAGAACATCGTTTTATGTGCAGTTTTTTTATCGCTAAATATCTTTAATTTCGTAATTAAAAAAATTCTGAAAATCACATATTAATAAAATACACATTACGAATGTAACAAGACCCCACTTGATATATTTTTTCCATATAGATTATCGTATATTTAAGGTCAAAGTTTTGTCAAATCTGACATTCGAATCAGATCAGATCAGAACAGACCAGATCTGTTAAGACCAGATCAGATAAGTTCAGATAAACAAATATAAGACGAACCAAACAGGGCCTTATGAGGCCGGAAATTTGTTGATGAAATTTTATCCTACTAATGATATATATATATATATATATATATATATATATATATATATATATATATATATATATATATATATATATATATATATATATATATATATATATATATATATATATATATATATATATATATATATAAAGGTCCTCACCACTCTCTCTCCTACTTCTTTTAATACCCCACCAACGTTTTTTCTCCTACAAATCACCATATTCATATAATAAAAGAATGGCAAGCAAGCAAAAAATAAAAATAAAAATAAATAAATAAGTAGCAAGTTGTGATGAGGCCCACTTACTACTGTTCATCTCATTTTATCCTTATGGCATGAGAGAAACCTTTTCCTCATGAGGAAAAACTGATTTCCTCATTGTTGAGAGTTCTCTAATAGTCCTTAACTAGGGTAGAATTAGAAATGCGCTAAAGCCCAAACAAAAAACTGCGTCCCAAATCCGCAAGCTAACTACACGACTGTGTACTTGAACCACACGGTCGTGTAACATGTCTTGTAGAAGCACAACTACATGGTCGTGTACACGACTGTACATATATATTGAAGAGTACGTATTAGTAAGGACTACACGATCGCGCACTATGAACTACATGGTGTGTACCTAGAGCCGTTGCAATGGTTTTGGAACCTTGTTCTAAAAAAAAGGGGCCCTTCAAAATTTGAAAATTATACAAAATTTTATTTTTTTAATCTATTATTAGGTTATTCTAATTTTTGCCTCTCTAATTAATTTGCTTTTAGAAAATTTCAACTTTTACAAAAAAATTAGAAAAAAAATGCTTCAGTGATAAAAAAATTAATAGAATTGTTATATACATCCGATGTATCGTACACCCAAGTAAGTCAAGGTTAGTGTTTGCTTTTTATTTGATGATTAAATAAAAAAAAATCATCAAAATGAGAATAAAATACTCATGGATGTATGGTACACCCGGGTGTATATAACAAGCTCTCAAAATAACACATTTACATAATAATTTCAAACTAATTCAACTCGATCAACTTTTATTTCAATAAAAAAAAAAGAAAAATTATATAACCAATACATTTAGAAATAATAATTCAATGAGAGTGAGGGATAGCTCAAGTGGTTAGAGCAATCCTTCCGATTCCAAGAGATCCTGGGATCGATTTTCATCACCCCCGCCCTTACGACTCTCTAAGCACCAAAAGAAAAAATAATTCAATAAAATAAGGAAATTTTTTAAATTACCACCCAAAAATGTATCCATTTTCAAAATAACCACCCGTTTAATTTTTTATTTTATTTTACCACCCTTTAAATTCAAAAACTACTCAGATTACCACTCATTTCAAAATTCCGATAGATACATTTTTGGGTGGTAATTTATAAATTAACCATAAAATAATTGAATGCCAAAAAAAGAAAAACAACTAATTGACCACGAGTTTTGTACTTGTATTTTTTTTTCCCAATTCATTTTTGTTTAATATATAAGGTATCATATGGGAATTAGATGATGGAAGAAATATTGAAGATAACCTATATATATGTGGGAAAATAAATTAGCCATTTCGTAAGAATAAATGAATAGTTATGGAAAACAAAAATTAATTGCTCATTGCCATTGTCACAAAAAATAATCTGTTGAATTTGACTAAAATAATATGTCAAAGACTCTTGAATGGAGAAATAAGCAATATAATTTTTCATTGAATTAAATTGATGTATTTATGACAAATTAAAGTGAATTAATGGAAGAATATGGAAAGTTGTAGAAATTATATGGAAACTTGGATTAGAGGAAAAAGAGTGTGGGAATTGGAGAAATGGAGAGTAATGCTTCAGTGAGGTAAAAGCTAGGGGTATACATGGTGTACAAAAGCATTTTATACACCACCAATTAGTTTTCGCCAACTCAGCATTGAAGTTAGGGAAGGGGGAAAAAGAAGAGGGAAGGGAAAAAAAATAAGAGGGAAAGAAGAGCGGCAAAATTTTCAGGCTGAGAGCCATTGTGAGGAAGGTGAGCGGCAAAAATTTAACTGGGCGCCAAACAATTAATGCATCAATTAATGGATGATACACAATTAAGTTATCATCTTCTCCCCAAAATTTCATCTTTTCCCCCAAAATTCTTTGGCAAAGAACATACCAATTTAAATAAGGGAACGAATTGTGAATAAATTATTCAAGTGTGGATATCAATTTTGTTAATTAGTTACAAGTATTCGCTGGTAATCTTGTTTGTTGTTGAATTATTTCGTTTAAATTTCCTAATTTGATAATTTTGATAATTTAGGGTTTTCATTGTTTGATTTTGAAGAAAATTGATTTTGGGTAAACATTAAAAGTTTTATAAAGATTGATTTGAAAGGGTAAATCTTTTAGATTAATAGATTGATTTGTATGTTGGCTTTGGTTTTGTTTATTTTATAATTGTTTCTTGTGAAATGTTATATTTAATTGCAGGAGTGTTTCTGGGTTCCATTGTAATGGAAGCAATTGTTAAACGGAATCGAGCGAGGTTTATTTGCTGTCAATAATAAATTATTTTATAGAATCTGTATTTGATCATTTTTTCAATAATAAATTAAAATATTATTTCATAGTATCTTTTTTTTATTTTTTAGCATCTGAAATAAAATACAGCAGTGTGTTGACGTTGTGGCAATGAAATGGAAAGTGAAATTTGTTAGATTGATAAAACGACAATTATTCTGGTTTTATATAGTTTAATTCTTCCTATAATTAAGACCTTTTTTTACTGTTCTATGTTGAGGAACCTGAGGATGAAGGTGAGGGGGATGATACTTTTGACAATGGTATGTTTGGTGATACAAACTAGTTTTATGGAGTGAATCCGCAGCACCATACTAGTAATTTCAGCTTTGTTTACGGTGGTCCGGTCCACTATGGATCAGTTGACCCTTGAGGCATTTACCAGCACAACCCATACGAAGGATTAAATCAAAGCCCCGGTGGTCAAATATTTCAACAGTATGGAACAACTTTGAACCTACATAGTTTTGGCAGAGGCGTTCCAGACAAATTGTCATGAGCTCTCAGAATAGTTCTCAACAATCGAATTTTAATCAATTCCCACATCTATCCAATGTTTCTGAGTTGAATGACTAAGTATTATGTTAGATATGAATAAGTAAGCAAATATTTTTTTTGATCCTGTAAATACTATTTTGATGTTGTTTAAACCTGGAAAGATTTTGTTTTATGTAGTTTGATACTCTGAAATTCAGAAAGATTTTGCTTTTGTAGTAGGAGTCTCATAATCTCGGATTTTAAAAAAATCAGACCTCGAATTGTTTTATTGACGATTGGTAACATTAGTATTTAAAAGGACTAATTTTTATTGGGATACATTAGTAATTTGATGAAGGTGAACAAAAAATAAAATTAAAACAAAAAAAGTAAAAATCGGTGTAGTTAGGATTCGAACACGGATCACTTATATTCAATAGGAAACCATTGATCAACTACACCAGGGGGTACCAGCACGTATGTTATTGTATTATTTATTAATTTGTACCATTTATATTCATTTCAAATGAATTATATGATTCTATTAAAGACAATATGATTCCTTAAATGTTAATAGGACGCTTATTAATATATTATGATAATCACTATTGCATATAAATGTTGTTAGGGTTGGATTTAGGGTTTAGGTTACATGGTCTAGGGTTAAAATTTTATTGAGCAATAAATGTTAAGATAATGGTATTGTATGTTGTTGTTTGGTTTAATAATGTATTTTAAGAAGAATATGTATTAATAAAATGTATTAACAAGAAGTTTTATACAATACTTGTTCTGTTATGTGCATCACTTTGTAAATGAATTAGTTTACCGATGTATCAGTTGCTTTTATAGATTGTAATTATTTTTTCTATATGATATGTTAATACTAGTCTATTGTTTATATTTCAAAAAAAAGTGGGTTATTCATTTTGTAACTTAAAATTGTTCATTTTATATATATATCTATTACCACGGAGTTTAAACTGTAAGTTTTTTAATACCTAGGGTAGTTAACGCGCGCGACGTGCGCGTCATAGCTATTCATACCCAAAATCTTTTTCGATTTGGCCATACATCACAAATTAAATTATTGGTCGATTTAGTGAAAGAAAACATATAATCAAATGTATTTAGGGGAATTAATATCCTCGCACTATTTTTAAAAGTTATAAAAAGAAGAGAGATAGTTATCATTAATGAGGGTAAATAAGTCATTAAATATTTCAAATGGTATAATTGTCCAAACAATATTCATTACAAAAGGTTGTAAAAATTAATGAGGGTATATGTGTAAATACACATTTTAAATGGTATAAATGGCATCACACTTCACACTATTCATAAGAGTAATCTTGTACTTTTTATAAGGTAGGGGATATGTATTAACAGAGAGGTTAATTGTAAGTATTAATTCCTTATATAAATTATATGTTATCCATTACTAAGGTAGTTTTCATTTATTTAAGTTTGGTTTGAAATCATACATGTGTTAAATTCATCATATTTAAAAACATCCATTAAAATGAACTATTTATATTAACCATTTGAGAATTCATATAATCATTTTTTTATTTCTGGAATCATATCCATAAACATTGGTATACATTTATTGTAAGTTGGGTACATCTTATATTTGAATATATAAGTATTATGTTTTTTTTTTTTATAAATATTTATAGAAATATTTAGGTAACACAGTTTTAGGCAAATTTATGGGTTATATATGGTTGAATTTTTTTTTTTTGAAAAAAATCTGGTGTAGTAATAAGGTTTCGAACACGGATCACTTTTGTACAATAGGAAAGAATTGACCAACCGAGCCAGGGGTATCAGCGCGTACATCTTTAAATATTTAGTATTTTGTACCATTTTATTGTGATGTCAAATGAATTCCATGATTCTTTTAAAGAAAAAATGATTTCTTGAATTTTTATTTTGACCTTTTTTTTAAACCCTCAAATTGTTTTATTCAGGTGAATCTATGGCTAATTATTTTATTTTGACCGTTTTTTTGTAAACCCTTTAATTGGTATTTAAAAGTCTAATTTATATTGGATACATAAAAAAAAAGGAATATAGAGAAGTTGTTTATTCAGGAGAATCTATGATAATATGTGATTTTACGTAAAAAAAATTAAAAAAAATAAGAAAAATGGGTATAGTTAGGTATCGATCACAGATCTGTTGTGGACAATAGGAAAGCAATGACCAACTAAACCAAGGCGTATAATCACGTTGGTGAACGAAATTTATATTATTTTCTACATTTGGTGTTGATGTCAAGTGAATTCCATGATGCTGTGAATGACAATATGATTCCTTAAATATTAAAACGACGCTTAGTAATACATAATTAGTGTGTGTCCCGGGCGATGCCTTGGATTGCTAGTTTATATTTCTTTAATTTGAAAATTATGTTCAACTGTTGTATAGCTAGTGTGTGATTTGGGCGTTGTCTCGGATGTTACGGTTTTTTTTTTAATTAATATGTATTTATTTTCTAATCTTGCGAAAAATAAATAAATTAAATAACCTCTAATTTAAAAGGAATATATAATGTTAAATATATGAAATTTAGAACACTAATAAGTTGGTTGAGATGGTAAAAATGTAGTATTTATTTGTTTGAGGTTGAGGATTTAGATAAAACCATATTTTATTAATTTTGTTAAATGAAGTCGCAAGCTTACGTGTCGCTGACGTGGCATTGTGACATGTTGTCATATACGTTGAAGAGTGTCACGTGGCACCGTTCCTTTAAAAGGGGCGCCTTTTAATATATAGTATAGATGATAATTATTGCTTCTTATCATTGTATTTAGGGTTTAGGGTTTAGGGTTTACGGGGCTCAAATGTAAGGATAATGGTATTGAATGTCGTTGTGTGGTTTACTAGTATGTATGAGCAAAAAATTGTATTAATAATATTTGTTAACAAGAATATGTAACTGATTTGAGTATTTCTACTTCGTCAAGAGCGCGACACGTGTCACTGAAAGAGGTGTCCAAATGGACCTCCCATATGTTGACACGTGTCACGCAGATATGACACACCTTTCTAGGACAGGGCACACCTTTCTAGGACCCTATAAATAGGGAGATTCCCCCATTTATTGGGGCACGTCTTAATTATTACATCATTTATTGCTCACATGATCTCGGAATCCGAGAAGATATTTACTTTCCACACGTTTTGCTCCGAATCCGTACTAACTTAATCTTCGAAGGCGGACTCCGAACATCCGGAACTCCATATTTGATTCAAAAAGGTTTGTTTAAATATGACTTTCATTTGATTCAAAAAGTTTTGTGTGAATGTGTTTGACTTTCATTTGATTCAAAAAGCTTTGTTTGAATGTGTTTTGACTTTCATTTGATTAAAAAAGCTTTGTTTGAATGTGTTTGACTTTCCTTTGATTCAAAAATATTTGTTTGAATGTGTTTGACTTTCATTTGATTTAATTAGCTTCATTGAATGCATTTGACTTTTATTCGATTCAAAAAGCTTTGTTTAAATGTGTTTGACTTTCATTTGATTCAAAAAGCTTTGTTTGAATGTATTTGACTTTCATTTGATTCAATTAGCTTCGTTGAATGCATTTGACTTTCATTCGATTAAAAAAGCTTTGTTTGAATGTGTTTGACTTTCATTTGATTCAAAAAGCTTTGTTTGAATGTGTTTGACTTTCATTTGATTCAAAAGGCTTTGTTTAAATATGTCTTTAGCAGGTACAGGCGGCTTCGTTGGACCCAGTATTCGAGTTGTAACTCTCCCAAAGGACACAAAAACAAACGAAACAGTAACCATAATTTATGTACAGTTCTTGTTCTGTTATGTGAATCGCTTTCTAAATGCATTAGTTTACAGATGTATTAGTTGCTTCTATAGAGTGTAATGATTTCTTCTCTTTGATATGTTAATACTATTTTAATGTTTACATTTTTTAAAAAAATGTGTGTCATTCATTTTGTAACTTAAAATTGTACGTTTTATGTATTACCACGGAGTTCAAATTGTAAGTAATTTAATAATACGTATTAAAAGAGAGGTAAATTGTAAGTATTGATCTAAATCCTTATATACACTCTTTGGTATCCATTACTAAGTCTAATAATAAGGTCTAATAAGTAGGGGTGTCCATTATGTAACGAAGTCCCTCGTCTAGGGTTTGTATGTCCCTCGTCTAGGGTTTGTGGTTTTCCTCGAATTCCTTGTCCTCAATCTCTTAATTCTTGATAATTTTTCCTCAAATTTCCCCCTCAATCTCTCTGCTTTGACCATGGCTGACGACTTGCTTAATGACTTTGAAAAAATCAAACTAACTGATGAAGAATCGAAGGTTATTGGTGTGAACTCTGAAGAATTTGATGATGATGAGATGAAGAATCAGATTGCTTTATCTTTAGTAGGGAGACTTATGACCACGAAACCTTTCAATGCGGAGGCGATGAAGCGAACCTTAACTTCTGTGCGGAGATTACATGATAATGTTTCGATCAAGATGGTGGAACCTAACCTCTTTGTGTTCCAATTTGTCAGTGAGGCGGATAAGGAGATGGTTCTTGACGGTTGCCCGTGGTTCTTTGATGGGAAGCTTCTTGTCCTCAAGGAGGTGAATGGTGAAGAACAGCCCTCGGAAGTTGTTTTCAAGCATGGTCCTATGTGGGTAAGATTGTTAGATGTTCCCTTTAACAAACGTAACAAAAAATCTTTGATTGAGATAGGCGATTTCTTAGGCACTTTCTTGGAAATTGATGATTCGGATCCTCTGGGTTGGGGGGAATTTGTGCGCATTAAAGTGATGATTGATGTCGAGAAACCTCTTCGAAGAGGCCTGTTTTTGGCAGTAGGTACATCATGCTCAAAGTGGGTGACTTTGAAGTATGAACGGTTAGAGGATTTTTGCTTCTTTTGTGGGAGATTGGACCATACGGAGTCGGGGTGCTCTCATAAGGATGAAGCGAATGAAACTGAGGATGAAATTGTCTATCAATATGGACCTTAGCTACGTGCTTCGCCAAGGAAACCTTCTCGCAAACTTGCTACTGAAATTGAGAAAGAGAAAAGGTTTATGGAGAGGCTGTCTTCTGCGAGAAAGGTGAGGGTTCCAAGTTACCATGACCCCAACGCTGTTAAACTTGGTCCTCCAGGTGTTGCGAGGAAGTTGCACTTCCCCCCTCCTCGTCCTCGAGAAGCTTCTCTGATAAAGGTCGTGGACTCGAAGACATCGAAGTCTGTTCTAAGACTGCAAAGCGTGATGACTGATGTCAATACTAAGGCTGGTGAAGATGATAGAGAAGAGGGGGCTGCCCAAAATGAGGGTGGTAATTCTAGCCTTGGTGCTGAACTGGTGGGGGATGAGGCTTCTGAGATGGAACATGATATGATTGAAGATACAATTGGTGGGGTGGCAAGGAAAAAGAAGGTTGTAAAAAGGAAAATTAGTAGTTTGGCTAGGGGATCCGAGGCTTCTAATTTGGGCAGCAAGGGGAAGGAGTCAGGCCTCAAGAGAAGTTTGGATGTAATGGCGCACTTTGACTCATTTCTGATGGATTCTGAAATAATAAAAAAACAAAAATCTGAGAAGTTTGATATTGCCGGAGACGGGATAATTCAAGTAAGGGGTGTTGGAGTGAGCCAACCCCCTGAACAACAATGAAAATATTATGTTGGAATTGCAGGGGAGCGGGCAACTCTCGTGCAATTCGTGCTCTCCGTTATTGGAGTCGTAGTGTTTGCCCAGATATCATCTTTTTGTCAGAAACCATGATCAGCAAATATAAGTCAGAAAATTTAAAAAATAAATTTAGCTATCCCATGTCGGTTGGGGTGGACAGTAGAGGGAAATCAGGTGGGTTGTGTGTGTATTGGAGGGAAGGAGTGGACTTTTCGTTAGTGTCTTTCTCGGATCACTATATTTGTGGGGATGTGAAGGAAATTGGAGGTAGGATTTGGCGTTTTATAGGGGTGTATGGGTGGGCGGATAAGGCTTTGAAATGTCATACTTGGGACCTAGTTCGTGAGCTGTATATTAACTCCCCTCATCCTATTGTTTTTGGAGGAGATTTCAACGAAATACTTGGGAATCATGAGAAGTCGAGGGGTGTATTGCGTGAGCAACGTGCTATGGATGCCTTTAGGGAGGTACTTGATGATTGTAGCTTGAGGGACCTCGGGTATGAGGGGTCTTGGGTCACTTGGGAACGGGGCATTCATTCGGGGGAGGTGGTGAGGGAAAGGTTGGACAGATATGTTGGTTGTACAAGGTGGTGCGCTTGGTTTAATCAGGCACATGTGACACATTTAACAAAATTCAAATCTGACTATGTGGCTATACTACTTGATACTGATCCTAAGGTGAGCAAAAAAAAGAAAAAAAAGAAGAAGAGATTTAGGTTCGAAACCTGCTGGATGCTTGCGGAGGGCATTGAGGATGTGATTCGTGAGTCTTGGAGTGGAGCCCATCATCTTGATATGTCTCAGAAGCTGCTGGCAATTGCCCAAGATTTGACAAAGTGGAGTAGTGACACTTTTGAGGATTTAGGTGAGAAAATAACAAAGGCAGAGGAGGCTCTTAAGGAGGCCCAATTGCATTCGAGTAATCAGCCAAATTTTGAAGAATGTAACAGGTTGGAGGCTATTCTTGATGATTTACATGAAAAAAAATGAAGCTTATTGGTTCCTTCGATCGAGAGTCTCAGAAATCAAAGATGGGGATCGCAATACGAAATATTTTCACCATAAAGCGTCCCAAAGGAAGAGTAAAAATTATATCAAAGGGCTTATGGATGCCAGTGGAGAATGGCGCACGGGTAAACTCGAAGTCGAGAAAATTATTCTTGACTATTATGGCTCTTTATTCACAGGGGGCGAGATTGATGATGGTTTACTCACCGAGGTTCTTGCTAGTGTGCCACATTTGGTGTCCGAAGGTACGAATAACTCTCTATGCCGCCCTTATCCTAAAGATGAAATTTTTGCTGCCCTCTCTCAGATGAGTCCTTGTAAGGCCCCGAGGCCTGATGGTTTACATGCTATTTTTTATCAGAAATATTGGCATATTGTTGGTGATGATGTGACTTTGTTTGTCAATAATATTATTTCTGGTAGAGTTTCGATTTCCCATGTGAATCGTACTAATGTGGCTTTAATTCCGAAGGTCAAGGATCCCACTTGCATTTCACAGTTTAGACCGATCTCCTTATGTAATGTCTTGTATAAATTGGCTTCTAAATCTGTGGCTAATAGGCTCAAACCCCTTCTTCAACGGATGGTTACAGAAAATCAGAGTGCTTTTGTCCCAAAACGCTTAATCACTGATAATGCTCTTATTGCTCTGGAACTGTTTCACACAATGAAGAAAAGATCGAAAGGTCGCAGGGGCTCTATTTCTATGAAGCTGGATATGAGTAAGGCCTATGATCGGGTCGAATGGGAATTTTTGAGAAGACTTTTGACTAAGTTGGGATTTGCTGGAGCTTGGGTGGATACTATAATGACTTTTGTATCGACCGTCAGCTACTCTTTCATCATCAATGGGATTCCCTCGAATGACCTTATTCCCTCTAGAGGTCTTCGTCAAGGTGATCATATATCCCCTTATCTTTTCATTCTAGTTTCTGATGTTCTTTCTAGAATGTTACAGTTGGCCTCGGAGAAGAAATTGATCCATGGTGTGAGGGCTAGCAGAAATGGCCCCGAGATTACTCATTTATTCTTTGCAGATGATAGTCTCCTTTTTACTAGAGCTACTCGACAGGAATGTTCAGTCATTGTTGACCTTCTCAACAAATACGAAGCAACTTCCGGGCAAAAAATTAATTTAGAAAAGTCGGAAGTATCTTTTAGTAAGGGGGTTTCTATGCCCGCCAGGATCACTTATAGCTCTGTCCTTGGAATGGAAATGGTTGAGAATCATGTGAAATACCTTGGTTTGCCGACTAAGATAAGGAGATCGAAGAAAGCGGTTTTTGCATATGTGAAGGATCGAATTTGGAAGAAGGTTCAAGGTTGGAAGGAGAAGCTTTTATCGAGGGCCGGAAAGGAAGTCCTTCTCAAATCTGTCATCCAAGCAATCCCAACTTACCTCATAGGGGTGTATAGATTTCCAAGTGGTTTGATACAAGAGATTCATAGCATGATGGCCCGGTTTTGGTGGGGATCGAAAGAGAGGGGTAGAAAGATCAATTGGAAAAGTTGGGATGCTCTATGCCAACCAAAATTCCTTGGAGGTATGGGTTTTAGAGATTTGGGGGTATTTAATCAAGCTCTTCTTGGGAAACAAATTTGGCGTTTAGCTACTAACGAGGGGTCTCTTGTGAGTCGGGTTTTGAAGGCTAAATACTACCCGAATACATCCATTTTTGAGGCAGCTCTTGGTCCGGTTTCGAGTTATTCTTGGCAGAGCTTATGGAGTTCTAAAACCTTAGTAAAGGAGGGCATGCTATGGAGAGTGGGCAATGGTCGAAATATCAACATCCGGAAGGACCCTTGGCTCTTCAATGGTGACAGCAGATTTGTTTCGATAGAAAGCAGAGCTGACGAGTTTGAGACAGTTGCGGAGTTATTTGATGATGCTGCTTGCTGCTGGGACTTGGCTAAGTTGGAGAGGTTTTTTAATGAGCAAGATAGGCAGGCTATTTTAGCCATCCCGATCGGTGAGAGAATGCCTAGTGATGCTCTGACTTGGGCATGGTCGAAGAATGGCTCTTATGAAGTGAAATCTGCGTATCTGTTGGGAATGTCCCTTGCTTTAGATGATTTTGAGAAATTCTGGGTGGAGATATGGAAGGCAAAGACTACTCCTAAGGTGCGTTAGTTCTTGTGGCGATGTTGCTCTAATTCGCTGCCAGCCCGCAGCATCTTGGCTCACAGGCACCTGATTGAAGATCAAGTATGTCCCTGCTGTAATTCGGCAAATGAAACAACAATTCATGCTGTGATTTTGTGTCCTACTGCTCATCAATTGTGGCTGAAATGTGGATGCTTCGAGGCTCTTAAGTTTGCTGCTGCTGATTCCTTCGGTGAAATAATTATGTCATGGGAAAATCACTTAGAAGAGGATGTATATCAGAAGAGCTTGTTCCTTACTTGGTTTATATGGTTTCGCCGCAACAAATGGATCTTTGAAAACGTCTGGGATACTGATGAAGCTGTTATCTATACCGAAAAGATCTATGGGGGTACTACTCCTCCCTCAGAACCTGCTGGCAGAACGGTGTGGTTACCTCCCCCCCTTGGTGCTGTGAAAATTAATGTTGATGCATCCATATCTGAAGATGGGTGTGTGGGGCTTGGTGCTATAGCTCGAGACAGCAATGGGCAGGTGATGTCTGCTGCGGTTAGCAGGGCCAAAGCTCGTTGGGAGCCTCTGGTTGCTGAGAGCAAGGCTGCGCTATTTGGGCTCAAGAAAGCAAGGGAGCTAGCCTATATGGATATAATCTTGGAAGCCGACTCTTTGCAGCTTGTTTCAAAAATCAAGAAGCATTCTTTTGCCTTTGCGACTGTTGATGGTATTTTAGAGGATATTGTTGCGGTTAGCTCGAATTTTTCTTCCATTATTTGGTCCCATGTAAAGCGTGAGGGTAATTTTGTAGCCCATCACCTAGCTAGGTTAGTGCCGTTTGGTCATGAGCAATTGTGGGAGTTCCTCGTTCCGGATGAGGTTCGCACGTATGTACTTTTGGATAACCTTTCATTGAGTTAATGCACTAACCGTTTTCTTAAAAAAAAAAAAAAAGTAGGGGTGTCCATTCGATTTTTGACTTGAATTTAGCCCAAATTCAATCTGATCCGAAATAAATTTCGATTTTCAATTATCAAATCCTACTCGATCTGGATTCCTCACCAAATCCAATCCGATTCAAACCGATTTAAAATTCGGTTATTTAGACTCGATACGAGAGTGAAAATTAAAATGCGTTGCAAATATTTTGGATCCTAATGCGATAATAAAAATTAAAATACAATAATAAAAAATTAATTCTTAAAAGTATAATTGTACACACGATTAATAGAATTATTGAAAACGTAGGTAAGTTACATGATAAATAGTAATAATTATAATCATAGTTTAGCATGACTATATTAACAATTTTTATTTATAAACTAACGATTTCATATTTAATTTATTTCGGTTTTTTTGGATTCAAACAAGGTCAATCCCATCCAATTCGAACGTCCGAATTTTCAAAAAAATTCAATCCAATCCGATTTAATTTAAAGTTCGGATCCGACCGGAATTAATAATTCAGTTTTGATTTGATTAAATTTCGATTTTAATTCAAATGATGGATACCCGTTCTAATGAGGTCCAATAAGGTATAATAAGTTCAAATAAGTTCAGTAAGGACTGATAAGTTCAGTAAGGTATAATAAGTTTGATAAGGTCTTACAAAGTTCCAATAAGTTTCTTGACTTTGAAATACGGTGTAAGTTTTTGATTTTACAAATACAAATATGATTCCTTTAAAATTGATAATAATTATTTTTGAGTTTTTAAATACGAAAATGATACCTAAAATGAAAATTTATAAAAAATAAAAAATCAAAAATCAAAACGTCTTTCTTTATACCTCCACAAGATTCGAACATAGGACGACTATCCATAGTCATTCAAAGGGTTTGTTTATTACTAGACTAAGGGGTATCAACACATACATTGGATTTGAAAACAAATTAATTTTATAGATTATCCATTAGACTAAATTTCCTGGCTTATTATTTTATTCTATTTTCTAGAAAAAATTTATGCCCAAAAATAGGATAGTTTTCAAATGGCTACAATAAAATTGTAGCCATTACATTAAATCAAATCATAACCATTCATTTTATATTGACTAATATGAACCGTTGATAGGGTTTACTTTTTTATTTTTTGTTTAAAAATTTTGAAAGAAAAAAAAAATTCTGTCAGTTTCTCTTGATTACGAGTAGTTAATTTTTGGCTTTGCTCCTCAATCTTGTTCGAATTCTACGAAAGAAATGGAGAGTAGGATTTCCCGCAACATTCATTCTGCAAATTCTTCTCTTATTACGAAAAGAAAATTGAGGTCTATTTATGATGCATGAAAGAAGATGAAGTTAATTAGTTATTCCCCAAATTGATTGATTTGCAATAAATACACTTGCATACGGAGTACTAGTTTCCATCATAATGCTTGGTGAACTGAAAGTTTTTAGCCTTAATTGATCTGGGATGGGATAGAAGAACTCGATGGAGATAACCTACTGTAACACAAAAGAAACTGACAAATCATGAATTTTTTTTTTTTCAATTTTTCTTTTTTAAAAAAATAAAAAAATAATTTATATCAACCGTTCATATTAGTCAACATACACGAATGGTTGTGATAAGATTTAATACAGTGACAACAATTATATCGTAGCCACTCAAAAGTCATCCCCAAAAATAATTGATTGGACACATTATACAAATAATTTACATGCAAAAAATTTAAAATAAAAAGAGTTATTTGATTTTTTTACTTCGAAATATGGTGTATGTTTTGACTTTATAAATACAAATATGATTCCTTTAAAATTGATAACAATTAGTTATGATTTTTGAAATATAAAAATGGTACTTAAAATGAAAATTTTTAAAAAAACATAAAAAAGCAAAACGTGTTTCTTTTGTACCTCCACAAGATTTGAACACAAGATGACTATCCATCATCACTCAAGGGGTTTGTATATCAAACCATTGGAAATATTTTTTTTATTATTTTTTTCTTTTTAAGAAAAAAAATAGTTATTAAAGATTAGTTATAGGTACTTTTTTATTAAATATAAAAGAGTTACACATCTAAAAGTATATCTTTGTTCCCTTCAAAGAAATAAAAAAAAAAGTATGTTTTTGTTATTTTAAAATAAAATATGATTTCGTAAAATTGAAAAGTAATCAAACAAAAAAAAAGGTATTTATTGTCACAGAGTTCGAACTCAGGTAACCAGACATTTACACACAAAACTTGTATTTTAAACCATTGGACTAAGGGGTATCAACACGTTGATAACGTGAAAAGAAATTTATTTATTAACATGTGTCAATGACAATTCCGGCCAAAATTTAGTGTCTACAATTAAAATTCCGGCGAAACTTTCATATCCATTACAATTCCGACATAATTCTGTGTCCAATTTCAATTTTGGCAGCGACATTAAATTAATTTCCAACTACAAATTTTACAACATTAATGTTCAAACCAAATTTGTTTTCAAATAGTTTTATTTTTCAAAACTATTTACGATAAATTTCATCTTAATAATTCTAACCCACTGGGAAAAACAGCCGGTATACAAAACGAAGTAAAAAAAAACACCGGGAAATAAATCCTTGACAATCGCACCGGGGATAAGGTATCCATGACAACACAAAAAATTCCAGATTTTATTTTTTAAGGAAGAAATTTCAGATTTCTTGGATTTCTTGAATGTTCTTCATATGTTATTGCTATGGAGAGAGAAAAAAAATTAGATAGAGAATAAAAAAATTGGAGAGAGAAAAAAAAATGAGGGGAAAAAAATCAGAGACAATTTTTTTGGGATTATATACTAATTAAATATAGTAGTTGAAGAGTTAGAGTTAAATTTGAAATTCAAAATTTAAAATTTAAAACATATGTTTTGAAATTCAAATGAAAATAAACATGACCCACACAAAAAGAAGATTCCCTTTCCACCAATAGGAGCGTAGTGTACAAGATGCTTTTGTACACATAGTGTACCCCTACTCCCTCCCCTTCAGTGATATAGTGGGTTTGAGAAACAAGAAGGCAGTTTGCAACTTTTATAAAAAAAAATAAGGAAAATGCTATACATATCCTTTACAGCTACATATAAGCATTAAAAATACTTTTGTAAATTGTTTAAAATTAGAAAATTATGACAAAAACACACTAATTACATTGATCTGCACATATTTTTGTCATGAATTCCTAATTTTATACAATTTTCAAGAGTGTTTTTAATGCTTATATATAGCCATAAGGGCTATATATAGCATTACCCAAAAAATAATTACGTACTACGTACAAAATACGGAGTACTCTCTCCGTCCCTAAATTATATTCCTCATTCTAGCATTTAATCCTTACATAATAGAGAAAAGTAAGAATGTAATTTAGGGACGGAGAGAGTATTATTTATTTATTTTTTTTTTCATCTCTTTTTAAAAGGGAGTTAAGGAGACAATGACATGGGATTTGGAGAAGTTTAGATTTTAAGCAAAGTTAGAAACCGAGAAATACTAGTGATTATTCAATTTAGTCATTATTCTTCATCTTTTATCACTCTTGCCTTCTTGGGCCAAGTATCTTCATCATAACGAATACAAAATATGTTTTGTTTACGGGCGTTCATAAGTATCATAATTCGAATTTAAATTGAAATATAATCCAATTCAAAATGAATTATCAATTCGAATCAAATTCAAACTTTAGATTGGATCCAGTTCAAATCGAATTATCTATTCGGATCAAATCCAAACTTTAGATTGGATCGGATCAAATTGAAATTTTTCGAAAATTCGGATTTTTGAATTGAATTGGATTAACCCTAATTGAATCCGAACAAAATTGAAAAACCGAATTGTAAAATTAAGCTTGTATGATATAGACTACTTTGTTTTATAATTAGGCTTTTGAAGTTAAGATCAATACTTAGTGTAAAATAAAGGATTTTTTTTTTTTATAATAACCACTAACAATTGTTGGTGTTTTACTAATTACCACCATTTTTTTTTAAAATTTACACCTAGTATCACTCCTATGTGATGTCATTATGGGACCATAAACTACCTTTTCACCCTTTTTCCTCCTTTTCTTTCTTCCTCTTAAGGGTGTAAATGAGCCGACACGTTCGTGAACTACTCGCGAACAAGCCCGGTCAAAGCTTGGTAAAAACTCGGTTGTTAAGCTAACAAACAAGCTTGAACAAAAATCTTAAGCTCGTCAAATAGATGAACAAAGCTCAAACAACATCATGTTCGACTCGGTAGCGTTCATGAACAGCTCGTTTAAGTCCATTTATAAGTTTTTCCAGGCCAATTAAAACTTGGAAATTTTTTTAATCTTTTATTCATACATATGTGTAAAAAGTACTAATTATTTCATCATGTAAAGGCATGAAAACTCCATTATTACCTTTTTCTATAAAAAGAATATAGATATCTTATATAAAATTAAATATATGTGTTAAAATTTGAAAAAAATCGTATTTTTAATGATAAATTTGGGCTCGTTTATATAATCAAACCCGATTTAGACCCGTTCAAGCTCGAACTTAAAGTTGAAATGAAAATGAGTATGTTCGTGAACAACGCTCGAACAAGCCAAATTTTTAACAAGCTTAGCTTGAACAAGATTTTTAAAAGCTCGTTCATGCTCGAGATAATTCGAACACGAATAATTCTTATCAAACTTATCTCAAACAAACTCAAACTCGGCTCAGCTTAGATCGTTTGTAGCCCTAGAGTTCCTCTCGCGATTCTCATTCCCTGTCTCCACCTTCTCTCTAAGAAGCTATTGTCACTTTGAAAAAAAAAAAAAAAAACCAAGGAATAAAGACTAAAGAAGCTCACAACTTTACTTGTGGATGAAGATTCTATCAGTTGAACCGAGTCTAATTAAGGCCTACGATTCATAACCTCTCTGAGCGTGTAAATTTATTGAGTGGGCCGTCCAAGTTATACCTTTTACTAAATCTAAGATATCCAAGCAACCTTCGGCCTATAGTCGAACATATTATTGGGCTTGTATATCTCTGTTCTTTTTTGAAGAAGTATATCTCTATTCTTAACAATTTATTGAGCTTATTCGGGTTTTTTTTTTTTTAATTTATTTTTTATTATTACCTTTTTTTTTATTTTTTACAACTTTTGTCAAAAATGGATGCTATACATTATTTACAACTAATGTTTTTTTTTTTTTTTGGTCATTTTTCTCTATCTCTCTCATCATCATATGCATTCTTATTTTTCTCTCTATATCTTACACTCACAACAAATTTTGCCTAAAAGTCCATGCACCCTATAAAGTTGCAAAAAATGTACTACCTCTCGGTTTTTTATTTTATTTTATTTTATTTGCATCACTTTTCTTTTATAGATGTTTTTTTAAATGCATCACTTTTATATTTGGTAACTTTATTCATTTCTCTCTCTTAGGATCCGTTCACATTTACTGAATTGAGCTAAACTAAACTGAACTGAACTAATTGGAGCTAAACTGAACTGAGCTGAAATGAATATTTTATGAGAGAAGGAAATTAGGAGTTGAACTGAATTGAACTAAACTGAAATTAAGCTGAAGTGAACAGACCTTTACTATAAATCCTAATCAAATTATTTTATCATTTCTCTCTCTTCCATGATCCCCACTTAAATAATAGTAAAAATATATATCATCTCTCACATACTTTCTCTTTCATAGTCCCCATCTTTTTTTTACTATAATTATTTATTCACCCACTTACAATATTATATTACTCTAGTAAAACTTTGTGCATTCTTAAGTGAAGTAAAAAAAAAAAAAAAAAAAAAAAAAAAACGAAACGGAGTAAGGAAAACAAAGGTAGTAATAATGTAATGCGAACGTTATGAACTTATGACTCAGGTGGAGCAGCTTTTATTGCCAAGAGTACCATCTACTCTACTATTCCTAATAAAGTAATAATACTGAAAATTGAGAAGAGCTGCTACATGAGGCCTTTTAAAGGGAGGTTAGTGATATATGAGTAAATACATAATGAGGGGCATTGGGTCATTTTACGTAAATTTATTTATTAATTTAGTGTAGTATTATTGGGTGATCAATAATATCACTAGATGATCAAATAGTATCATTGGACATTCAATGGTACTATTTCTGTATGTAGTGGTACTACACATTCATTCAGTGGTACTCGCTACATGTAGAAATAGTATCATTACATAGTCAATAGTATTATCTAAGCTTTTAATGGTACATTTAAAAGTGATCGCACTTACCCATCTCTCTCCTCTATCTCTCAACTCCATGTGCTTTTTAATATTTTAGTATTTGCTATTCATTTGCAAATGCATAACAAACCTACATTAGTACTTCCTCCTACAATACTACATGTGGACAATGTGGTATTAGAGGCTTAGAGCTGATAACTGCTTAACTAGCCTCACCGAATAACTGCTTATAAAAGAACAATGTAACTCCTAAAGCACTTATGGAATAACCCCTATGACATTAACTGAATAACCCTTATAACACTGAATAGGTAACCTCTATAGCTTTAACAAAGTAAATCCCATACACAGCTGGCCACATTGTGTGCCCACCGATATATAAAAGTAAGACCCTGTTTTTTGAGCTTGTGAGCATAGCAGAGAAAATCATATCAGATTTAGTAGAGCGGAGCAGAGCAAGTGTCACTAGGGCAGAACAAGTGTCAACAGTACAGAACAAGTGTCAGCAGATTATTAATACTTAGTAGAGCAGAGTTAAGTAGGGTTTAGTAGAGTGCAGACCAAATTACAATTCCACAACAGATGACATCAGCTCATAAGAACATGATCTTATGTTACAAAATCAAAATCAACTCTCCATATTTTAAATATATTTTTTCTTATATTATATATTTAGTATGTTTCTAATATAATATATATCCCGTGCAAAATGCACGGGTACACTTTAGTGGAAATAATAATGAAGTGATAACTTGTTCATAATTTTCGACTTTTCGTTACTCAAATGGCACAAATGTAAATCTGAATAACTTTTTGTATTTTTCTTTCATTTTTACAAGTTGACTTAGCAATTGACGCTGTTAGCAATTCCCACCATTTCACCCATTTTCTTCCCGAGGATACAATTCCCGTCATTTCACCCATCTTCTTCTTTAATTTTATTTCACCGACCATCATTTCTACCATTTTCGACAGCTTTTATCAACCCACCACCATTCAAACGAAAACCCTAAAAACAAGGTAAGAAATTAAATAGAAGGATAAGGGTGTTATGCTCCTCCATTGAAGCCCCTTGAACTTCTGTAATTTCCATTGGAGATTTATAAAATCTCCATGGAAACGAAATTGCAAACAGTCTTCCAATACCAACACGCTGATTCCAACAACTCCAACCTTCTCACTGATTCCACCGACTCCAACCTTCTCCGAATGCCTCAATGCTATTGCCTACAGCCCATAGCCGACAACTCCAACCTTAACGTTTCTCCCTGCTAGTCAATATCTTTTATCTATCCTCATTGTAAATTACAGTTAAGTCCCCAACAAAGTCCGTGAAATGACTAAAGTGCCTAGTTGAGAAACGAGTTTTGTTACTCACGACGAGTAACTTGAATTTTCTCTTCATACAAGGTCTGTCGGGAAAATGCCCATAAACAAACTTGTGTAAGCTTGGTTTAAAGCGAGCAATATCAGACTAACATAGAGTGAAGGAGAGCATTATGCGCTACAAGTTCTATGGCCCGGGCCCAATAACTTCATAAACCGGTGAAAAGTGAAAAAAAAGTTACAATTGATTTAAATGAATATAAGATTGTCACAAAATAGTTAAAATAAAAATGAGTAGAACTATAAAATCAGAAAATGAATAAAACTTCAAAACAAAATAATCAAACCAATTTTGTTGGGACACTATGGAACACAACTGTTTTGTTATATGAAAAACATAATCCAAAATAACAAAATTCTAAGGAAAATTTGTTGAAAACCATCTTATAAAAACCAAATTTTGTTGAAAATTATCTTATAAAATTTATTTTTGTTAAAGCACACTTGTTTTAAAATTTTTTTTGTTGAATCCCACCACTTTTCGAATTTCGACTATTGATTGACATTTCCGACGTTGATTAGCATGTGCACCTCACGTGACCCACTTAACCTCACTATTCTATTTTTTCCCCCGTTTCCCTCCATTCATTCTCCCTTCGTCACTTACATATTCCGTGCAATTGTATAAAAGGCTATAAAAACCAAATTATGATGAAGAGGAGTGACGAAGAGGGGAATGAATGGAGGGAAACGGAGGGGGGAATAAAAGAAAAGTGGAGTTAAGTGAGTCACGTGAGGTGCACATGTTAGTCAACGCCGAAAATGTAAGTAATTAGTTGGAACCCGGGGGAATGATGGGACTTAACAAAAAAAATTTAAAACAGGTGTTGTAGGGAATATTTCAAGCATTCCACACTTGAGCCCCACTGTGATCATACACTTAAGCATGGTGGCGTCCAAAGGGAAGAAAGCTAGAGCAAAAGAGTCGCCAACAAGTTTTAGGAACTTGTAAACCGTTCACAGGGTGAAGGTTATACCCCTTCATGATCCATGAGATCGCTAACTCCATAGTGATCTGGAACCATGACTAGATATTCGGGAATGAAGGTACAAATCCAACATAAAAGAGATTGAACCTGCCCTAAAAATAGGTCTCTACTTTATTCTTCTCGTATTCATGTGCGCTTTCTGACTAACATACAATCAGTAGGTTAACCCTAAACCTGTTTAATCTATGTTGGTTGAATATTAATGCACAAACAAAACTATTGTTGGCGATCACTTGAATTATAATCATATTAACCTAAACAAGATTATTAATTATCTTATTAAGCATGATTACAAGTACAAATTCCCTTTAAACATGCATAAAAGGCGTGATCAAGCAATAATAATAATATATATCAAGCAACAATAATAAATTGACAACAATCATCATCATAATAATATTCTCAATAAAGCATAATAACAATAGCAAGATCCAAGGCATGATACTAACAAGATTAATAACAAATCCTAACATGTTACTAAACAATAAAGATCAAATCTTTACCCTTAACATGATACTAACATGATATTAGGAAAGAAATAGGAAGCATCATACATGATATTAGAAATCTTAGTTATTACCCTAAACATGATACTAAGAATCAAAATAATCTAAGCATGATTTCTATATCAAATTAATAATTAAAACAACTTACTTGGATGCTTCGTATCTCTTTCTAATAACAAAATACACGCGTTAGTAACTTCAAGGAAAATAATAAAAAATTAAGGGTTCGTTTGGTATTGCTGTGGTTTTCTGTTTTTTGGTTTTTTACAGCATATGATATATGTCCCATAATGAATCAAAAATTATTTAAATTTATTAAAATCATGATTATTTTGAAAACTGACAACAGAAAAGTAGAAACACCTTTTTCTTGTTTCCTGTTTTTGGGTTTTGGTTTTCAAAAAAAAAAAACAGGAAACTGAAAACCAAAAATAATGCCAAACATGCCCTAAATTAAATAATTGAAATAGGGATTTGGGACCAAACCCTCAGAAATTATAAACCTTTCACGTCTAGGGCGAAGGCAACTTCGAACTTGGCTAGGTGTGTCTAGAACTAATGTATGTGGAATTTTGTAAAAGGAAAGGTTTAGAAAAAGAATAGAGAGAGAGAAAGGTTCTAGCTTTTAAAGAGAGAGAAATAGATGATTGTTGATTGTTGATGAATGAAAACGGGAAGATACTATCCCTATTTATAGAAAAATAGTTCGGAAACAAATCAAGTCCTATTCGGAATAAAACTGGCATCTGTCGCCAGGCGATAGACATCAGCGTCAGACGACAGGATTAGCGCCAGGCGACAGACGCTGTCGTTTAGCGCTAATTAAAAGATAAAACACGCTTTGTACGCGGAATCCTCTTCTTAATATGATTAAGCAGCAAATTCCGTGTTTATCAAATTAAAATCAGGTTTATCATAAAACACTTATTTTATTTCAAAAAAAACTCTTTAAAATAATAATTATCAATCCTAATTCCATTACAATTTAAAAGAACCTTCTAAATATTCTAGAAGATTAAAATCAATCCTAATAAGTTTAGGAATAATAATTAATAGGCCCTACTCTAGATCATTGGGCCGCATATAAAATTCATTTCGAGCCCAATTTAGTATTTAGGCCATAACTTCCTCATTATTTATCGAAATTGGACTTATAATATATTGTTGGAAAGGTCTTTTCGAACCCAACCCAACTATGCTATTATTGGACCCTCATCATGGACCAAACTAAATTGGACTGACTATTTTCATAAATAGAGTAAGAAAAGAAATGTTTTCAAAAATAGAAAGAGAGATATTTTAATAAAAACATCCACATCACTAGACCTTTCACACTTCACCTTGTTCGATAATCAAGCGACGTGAAGGATATTCATCACTGGGTTTGATTTTTGGGGAGACACAATTGGGTGTCTATAAGTGTCCTTGACAAAAAAAAATTTATAAGATGGTTTTTAACAAAATTTGGTTTTTATAAGATGATTTTCAACAAATTTTCCAAATTCTAAAGTGGGGAGGAATACGATCATACGACTAGTCGGCTACACTTCACCACCTCAAGTTCAAAAGTAGGAGTCGATCTTTTTTACACAAGATCAAAGAGTATTCCCAAATTTCCTAGAGTGTGCGGATGTGATATCTACGTACTAGACCTAGCTAAGGTAGGTGATCTTAAATCTTTTATTTCCACCTTCAAAGCTCCAACATATGACGTACTAACCACGTCTTTTCTCCAATCATTGTGTCCTTTTTTTTTTTTTTTTTTTTTTTAAAATTTCTAAACTTACAAATATTGACCACAAATGTTAGAAAATTCTCTCATTATCATTGTTAAAATATTGACCACAAAGGAGTACTTGTAACACATTTTTTTAACGGCATGTAT
The DNA here is from genome assembly GCF_948465745.1 of Chenopodium album. Taxonomy (NCBI): domain Eukaryota; kingdom Viridiplantae; phylum Streptophyta; class Magnoliopsida; order Caryophyllales; family Amaranthaceae; genus Chenopodium; species Chenopodium album. Next base: position 50,775,852 of record NC_137843.1, read on the forward strand.
GAAAAGTGAGTATTACATAATACTCCATCTGTTTTCTTTTATTTGCATTACTTTGATCGATACATTTGTCGAGATGTAACTTTGACCACTAATATTTTTAATTGTTAGTTAGTAAAAATTATAACAAAATTATATTATGAAACTAGACATTATGACGAATCTAATGATATATTATATAATAACATTTATTTTTTATAGAAGTGAAAAAATCAAGTCAAACATGATATGTGAATAGTGCAAAAATCAAAGTGATGTATTTAAAAAAAACACGGAGGGAGTATAATTCACTGAAAATGAAGATGAAATATTGTTGTAACATACTTAAGTAGGGCCCTGTTCTTTTGAGCTTCTGGGCAGAGCAGAGCAGATTTCAGCAGAGCAGAGCAGATTCTACTACTACTACTACTACTACTACTGCTACTGTTACTGCTACTGCTCTGCTGCTACTTCTACTGCTCCTGCTACTGCTGCTCCTGCTACTGCTACTGCTACTGCTGCTACTGCTGCTCCTGCTCCTGCTACTGTTGCTCCTGCTACTACTACTGCTCCTACTACTACTACTGCTACTAGTAGTCTACTACTACTACTACAATAATAATAGTATAATAATAGTAATTATTTTTTATTATTATTAAATATTAATTATTATTATTATTATTATTATTATTATTACTACTACTACTACTACTACTACTACTACTACTACTACTACTACTACTACTACAATTATTACTATTATTAATATTATCGCATTATTATTATAATCATTAAATTTTATTATAAATTATTATTATTATATTAATTATAATTATTATTATTAGTATTATTAAATATTATTTAATTATTATTTTTATTATTATTATTAAAAATTAATAAATATTATTTATTATTATTAAAATTAATAATTAGTATTATTTGTAAATATTAGTTATTATCTTTAAATATCAATTTTTATTATAAAAAAATCAATTATTAATATTATGATAATTAATATTATTAATTATAAGTATTATTATTACTGTTATTATCATTATTATAATCATTATTATTATTACTATTATTATTATTATAATAATTATTATTAATATTATTATTATTAAAAATTAATTATTAATTATTATTATTATTAAATATTAATTTTTAATATTATTATTAAATATTATTTATTATTATTACTATTAAATATTAATTTTTAATAATATTATTATTATTATTATTAAATATTAATTATTATTATTTTTTAAAATTAATTATTTATTATTACTATTAAATATTAATTATTATAATTCAATATTAAGTATTATTTTTAAGCAGAGCAGAGTAGGGCAGAGCAGATTTCAGCAGAGCAGAGCAGATTGAAGCAGAGCAGAGCAACTCTAAAGAACAGGACCTAGGTCAGTGATGGATCTAGGATTCCCAACTAGGAGTATCATAGAACATTAAGGGAGAAAAAAAAACCTTTATATGTACTCTGTATTTATAATTCATGGTAATTTATACTAATTAAAGTATAAGTATATATTTCATATATTTTCTTATTATCTCATTATTTTTTATAACAAAATTAATTTTGTACAAATATAAGTATAAGTACTTTGTATGCAAAAAAAAGATAGTTTGTTTCCAAAAACAAAATTAAAAGCGAGACCTGTTTTTTGTTAAAAACAAGTCTCTTTTATGTTAAAATGGAAAGCAGCGTACTAATTTTGGTATGTTAACCTCTAAGATACCGGTTCATAAAAAACAGGTCTCTTTTTGTAAAAATGGAAAGCAGCATAAGTTAGTATTAATTATGTCATGACAACCTCTACGAGACCAGTTCACAAAACAACAGGTCTCTTTTATTTTAGCATGGAAAGTCGTGGAGGTTAGTATTCATTTTGTTATGCCAACCTCCAAGAGACCAGTTATCTACTGAAATACCTTTTTTTTTTTAGTTTTTTTTTTCCAGGGGTAGCATGTGCTATCCCTTGTGTCTTGGTGGATCTACTACTGAAGTAGGTCATGGTCTATAGGTCCATGAGCTTTAACTAAGAATAATTGTACAACTTAGGCCCCGTTCTTAGAGCTGCTCTGCTCTGCTCTGCTCTACTATGTTCTGTTGAAATCTGCTCTATTCTGCTGAAAACGTATAATTAATAATAATTAAAAATTTAATAAAAATATAATTAAAAAAATTAATATTTATTTATAATAACTAATATTTATAAATAATAATTAACATTTAGTAATAATAATAGTTAATATTTTATAATAATAATAATAAGAATTATTATATAATACTAATTGAAAATAATAACTAATATTTAATGTTAATAGTTAATATTTATATTATTTAACACATCTTCTAATGTTATAAAAAGAGTAAAAAATCTAATAATAATAATAATAATAATAATAATAATAATAATAATAATAATACCTATTGATGGTCTTCTGAAGGATTAATGTCTTCGTCAAGTGAAAAACTAGATATATAATGGATCAAATTATGGAGATAATTAAGTTCGTTCTTTTGGGTTGTCGTATTATCATAGCTAGAGGTATTTACGATCTTTAGGCTAGTAAAATAGCCTAAAATCCAATTGGACGGATCCTATAAGGTCACACAAAGGGCCTAGATTGTACATTAGAGGAAGAGGCCCATGATGGGTCTTCTCCCTCTAGGTGGCCGGCCATATGGAAGAGTATAGGTGGATAGGGCTTGCTTCCTAGTCTAGTTATAATAAGATTATAAATAGACTAGGTGCCTAGGGTTGAACATAACATTCAGTGATCATAGATCAAACCTTGATTAGCAAACACAAGCCAACCCCTCATAAACTCTCTCTCACTCTCGTCTGTCCTCCTTGGTGTGCGTCGGTGGTGTGTGCACGGTGGTGGTGGTTCGTGGTGGTGGCCGGTTGTCCGCAAAGGTGGTGATCGTGGTTTTCCTCCTTCAATCGACCAATCTAGTATTGGTGGACGGCTCATTCGAATCTCGTGGACTAAGTAGAGGAGCAACGCTTGGGGCTCTATTATCTCCCTATTTGACAATCAATTGCTTGTGGAAATCACGCGTCAAAGGTATGTATTATGTGATTCTTTATGTGTTATACTTATAGATCCTGTTTAGGTGCAAACGAATATGATTCGTGAATTTCCGCTTAGAGTACCTAAAACCCTACAGTGGTATCAATTAGCCTCTTGCATTTACGCATATTGATCATAAATCTTTAATGTCCACAAATTTTAATTCAATTAAGAGGAGAATAATCTAATTATGGTTCAATCTTTATTTTAAATGGAGATTTAAAGGTTTGGAATTGTTTAAATGTGATTTAAATTGCTCAAATTTTCCTAGCAAAATCTGAATTAAGCCCTAGTTTTTCGAAAATTTTGATTGAATGAAAGCCCTAAATTTTGATTTTTGTGCTTAATTTTGATGATTTTCGAATTTATGCTTCATAAAATTAATTAGATTGATTTGATACATAAAATATGATTTTTTTGTATAATTAATAATTTGATGTAAGTGTTAGATTAAATTTGAATTAATTTTGTGAAGAACCCTACAATTGAAATTGAATTATGAATTTAATTTCAAAATTAAATTCGGCATAAATGTTATATTTTAATTCAAAAGTCCTAATTAATTTAATTTTACAAAAGTTGTTTAAATAAATTAAATCTAAAAAAAAAGGATTATTTTGAGAGGGGGCAACCGTGGCTGGGTGGTCGGACCACCGTCAGGTGGGCCACGACAGCTGTCTAGGTGGTCGAAAAGAGGGGTAGTGAGGGCGGTGGCTGGTGGCGTAGCTGGGCATTTTGCCTGGTTGCGCGGCTGGCTGCGGCTGCGGCTAGGCTCTGGCCTGGCTGTGGCTAGAGCTACGTGTGGCTGGGCGGAGTGCTCAGTCACGGAATAGCGGCTCAGGCGTTTTGGGCTCGGTGGTGGCTGGACGATGCAAGTGTTGCACGTCCTAGCTGCTGCCTGCTGGGTACGTGGCTGGGCTTGTGGCCTAGTTACGGCATCTGGTGCTGCTGAGGCTGGGCTTCGGCCTAGTCTTGGTGGCAGGGCTGCTGTTCCGGCTGAGCTGTGAGCCTGGTTGCGGCAGCGGCAGTCACCTCGCTGGGCAGCTAGCTCAGCCACGATTCAGCCCCATTTTTTTTTAAAAAAAGAGTTTTATTTAATTTATTTATTTTAATTTTAGATAAAATATGATTTTATCTAAGATAATTTTAAAAGTTAAAAGATAATTTTAATATTACAAGATAATTTCAAATTTTAAAATTTGTTTTAATCTTTGAAAAATATCTAAAAGGATAATAGAGCAAGATTCCAAAAGATAAAGATTGACTTGATAATATGATTATCCATAATTAGCTAGGTAATTGATTTGAATTTTGTGATAGGCTAGTAATTAGGATAAAATCTCCTATTTTTTTTAGGATAATCTTTGAAGAAAAATATGATTTATCTTTTAAGATTAAAATAAGATTTGATTCTATCTCATGCCTAGTTTAAAATATATGATATTTTATTGATGGTCATGAATAATATATGATATTATCTAATTGTAGTAATTAAAATATGAGATATTTAGGTGCCGTGTTTCCTTAATTATGAACATTCGATGTTGTAGTTTAGGAAAACATGATGAGTGATTTATTATGTGGCAATTTTATAATATATGATATTATGTTGCTATATAATGACAAGTATGGCCCAGTAGATTGTTTAATACGATCTGCGGATCGTGATGTATTTTTGTAATTTAAGTACGGTCTACGAACCGATAAAGTATTTTTGTAATTTTATTTATTTTATTTAAGTAGTAAATAGAATAGAATAGAATTACAGGTTGCAGTTAATCCAAGAAGCCCATGAAGTGAAGGCCCAAAAGAGCGAGGTGGATGAGATCAAGGCTCAAGTGGGAGCATTTACTTTATTAGTTTTCTTAGGATTAGGGGCCATGCTATGTCTTATTTATGCATTCAGTATTTTATGCATGTTAGATTTTATTGATGTTAATGATGATGCGCTAGAGTTCACTAAATTACTCATAACTTAATAAATCTTGGTCCTAATAATATTGAGGTTGCTTTTCCAATTAAAAACCCAATAAACCTTTGATATTTATGATAGGTCATGCCAAAACTGGGTGTCATTTTATATCTTGGGAGAGTTGGGGTAAATCAAGTTTTACAATTTTAATTGGTTATACTCAACAAGGTTACCTAAAGCGTTTAGAACCTTGAAGCAAAGGGTGATAATTAAATATGTGATGGTTAATTATTCAACCAAGAGTTACAAGAGTTGTAATCAGTAAAGAGTTTACTCACCTTGAAAATATAATGGTTAATGGTAGGGCCAAAGTCCGGTCAATTATTGCACGAATAAAGGGTCTTGGAATCACTTAAAATTCAATTGGGATCACATAATATTGAATAAAGTGTTTTAAAGTAACATATTTAAGTCGTTTATGGTACTTTAAATTTTATTAAACATAATTGAATTTTGCAATTATTAAGTGAGTAATATTTCGTTCTAATTTTATAATTATATATAATCTCCTCGATTGAAAATAAAGTTGAGAAACGTTCTCAAAGGGTTAAAAGATAATCCATAAACCTATATTCCAATTTTGCTAAGGTGGTTCTAAAAGACAAGTTTTAGAAACCCATGTCACATGTCTAAGTTGTTTTATTCAAAATGTTTGAGTAAAATGCCAACACATTTTCATTTTGAAAAGTGTTTCAAAGGTTAAAATGAGATGAGAGGTGCAAATCCTTTAAAAGACAAGTATAAAAGTCTAATAAAATCTCTTGTCTTCAATATGATTGAAAATAAGAAGGTGATTGGAAATCTCTATGATCAAAAGTTGATCAAATGACATTATTCTTCATCTATTTCATACAGAGTTAAATAGTTGATTAAACTCTAATATGAATAATGATTGAATAGACTTAGCAAAATCATGAAAAGTGCTTAAAAGTTAATCAAAACATCATTTTGAACCTAAGAGAAATGTTCTAAGTGGCTCAAATGAAAAGGTTTTAAGAATATATAAGGATTGCATTAAGAAGTTATAGGCCAAGAAATGCAATCAATTTGCTACTTCTCAAACCTAGAACTACTTACATGCTAAAAGTTGTTATGAACAACAAATGTTTCCAATTAAATGGACCAATTCCAATTGATTAGAAACTACCTCATATAGTTGGAAGCTAAAAGGATGGAAATGTTCCAATTAAAGGAGTATATTGTAGAAATTGATTTAGCATATTACTACTTCTTGGACATGTGATGTCATGTTTAGTTCACTCTCATTGAGAATGTGGTTGAACTAAATGAAGAAGTTAGGGCTAAGGGAGTAAATCTATAAGTTTAGAAGTAAATGTTGCTACTTCACAAGTAGAATCTACAAGTTTAGAAGCTAAAGTTGCAACTTTACAAGTAGAAGCTTACTTTTTCCACCTTACCTAGTAATTGGCTAGAATTGAGTAAATGTTATTTATTCTTGCCATTATCGAAATACCATTCAATGTTAGTAATGACTAAACATTGAAGATTCAAAAACATGGAGTAAATGTTATTCTATGCTTTATTGAGTCACGATGGGTTTTGAAAAGCTAAATAGGTTTAAAAACTCTAGGTAGATATAGATAAACCAGTTCTATATATATAAATTGTCTTTATATGTCAAATGATTCAAATGAAAATGAACGTTGCATGCGAAAGATCCAACGGGATGGAGGACTTTTAATATCATTAGATTGTGAATCTATTGATATATGTGAATATCATTCTAATTTGAAAATGTTGACAAAGTCACCATTTAGAGAATTGATGATGCGAACTCGAGGTCGAATACATATCGATGTAAGAAAACCTAAGGTTCACAGGCTAGAGATAGACAATGAAACTTCATTTGTGATATGATCACCAGTGCTTAGTTGAAGCATAAGTGTTAAAAGTTTTGAAAAGTTCAATAGTCCAGTATGAAGTTCAGTATCAACTTGACAAGATAATGATTACATTACAATATGATTGTAATTGTGAAAGTTTGAGTCAAGACATTTACTTGGCAACATATATTCAATTTATTGCGATATGATCGTGATAATGAGAATTTAAGCCAAAACCTTAATAAACATCCAAGAGTTGTGAAATCATTTTACAACAAACTCCAATAGAAAACCTTATGAAGTGTTAATAAAGGAGCTATCAACCTATATAGGATATATTTTGATAATGGATGAAAATTACCTATCTTCCAACCATTATTCAAGGGATATACTTTTAAGACAAGCTACAAAACTAAACAAAACTACATATGTCAAATCAAAATTTAGTAAAGGCTTCATATGTGATATGGATAAGAAAAGTTCTTATAAAGTCTTTCTACAAAGCAAGGAATGAAAGCTGTATTAAATCGTTTAATGCACGTTCAAGTCCTATATGGAGCACGGGGTGCTACTACACAAGTCATACTTAGCACAAAATGTTTGTTGCTTAAGTAGGTGTCCTTATGGAAAACATGTCAATTCCAAAAGGTCAAGTGGGAGTAGTGTAAATCTCGAAAGAGTTCGAGAAAAGCAACAAACAAACATGGTTCAAACCATGGTTGGTTCACCCTATGCTAAATGTGCCTCTTCAAAAGGAAAGTGGGAGTATATGAATCTCGAAAGAGTTCGAAAGTCTTAAAAGAGTTCAAGAAAAGTATGTTTGAAAATCTTGAAGAAATTCGAGAAATAATCGAATAAAAGCAACAATATGAGCATGATTCACCTCATGTTACAAATGACAACGCATGGTCTCATTAAGTGTAATGGGAATAATAACCATGTGTCGAAGGTAGTACATTCTAAGTGCACATCCTCTATTGTCGTTTCTCATTGAGGACTAAACAAAGTTATTGTATAAGTTTCAATTGTTGCATAAAAACCCACAATGATGACTAGCATACGTGAAACTTAGCCAAAGAAATATGATTTCATATTGACTAAGAGTTTTAAAATATTGATTTTGGAACATTATGATTATGCAAGTAATAAAGTTGATTTGACAAGTTATAACTACAAGTGGTTTAAAAACCATGGAAATCTTAAATAGATTCTAAGTCTGTAACCAAGTGTATGACACATGATTAATTTGCCTAATTGGGTGAGACCCATTATAAGCAAAACAGACAAGAAAGAAAAGTGTTTTCTAATTTAGCAAAGACTTGTTAAAGGATTCAACTAATTCATAGTATGACTATGACTACGATGAAACCTTTACATTAGTCATGTTGTCAAGATCTATTAAAGATATTTTAGTGATTTCTACCTTATGAGATTTGGTAGATGGATTTCAAAAACACTTTCTTGAAATGGTTCATGAAAGAAGACTTGTATATGATACAATCAGAATAGTTTTGAAAATCCAATAATCCTAAGGATGTATAGGAGGTTCATTTATGGATCAAAGAAAGCATCATGGAGTTAGTATTCTTAATTTTGTGAGTTAAATCGTTTGATTCTCTCATAAAATGAAGATATTATGTATACAAGTTGTTTAGTGGGAGCTATAAAGTCTTCTTGGTCTAGTACAAAGAACAATTATTCATTACTTGAAAGGTCAAGTAATGGCTAATGCATTTTGTATGAAAACCCTTGAAGAGGAAGATGAGTGCAGTTGTGAGTCAAGATTTAAAGGATGTTTGAGTTTGGTTAAGAAGCTTATATTGATAACATTCTTATGAGGTTCAACATTATATTGAAAGAGTTTCAATCCCATATGACATGGCACATTGCTTAAAGATTCAATGCTTCGAGAAAGGTTGATGAAATTAAGGTTTTGAGTGATGCTCCTTGTGCATTTTGCAAAAGAAGCATCATGCATGTCATGGACTGTACTCGTCTATTTGATTCACATGTTTTAAGAACAAGTGATGATTGATTTCAATCGAAATCCAATGTAAAATTGGAGTACAATTAGAAATATTTGATTCCAAGTAAAAGGATGAAGGAAAGATCTTAGTGTATGGAGATGAATATTATTATTAAAATTTAGAAGTTGCAAATTTCATATTTATGAGAATGTCTCATTAATTATACTTACTAAACCCTTTCCATAACCAAGGTATGAGAGTCATATTAAGGTTCTTGAATTGAAGCAAGTTATGTAATTTAAATTGTTTATGTTTTGAGAAAACATATTACATAAGTAATACATTAACTTGCAGAATTATGTTTATCAATTGAAACAAAGTTTCAATCTTATTTAATTATGGTTTTTGAAATTAAATAAAATGTCCAAAATAATTATGAATTGATGAGCTCATCAGGTTGATGACTTGGTGAATGAAACCCCACAGGTGAACAAAATTCATACATTATTTAAGTTCCTAGTTCAAAATCATTAAATTGGACATAAATGATTTCAATAAATGGACTGGCACGTAAGATTGATTGGATAGTTCATTTTCATGAGCTATAAGGGCATAGTGATGCTCGGTCAATCACATGGATATACATGAATGATGCATGATCGAACTATTGACCAACTTTGAAGTTCAAGTATAGAGCTTCCGGATATATTAGTGGATTCCTTTGACATGAGTGGAACATTGATTTCATTTAATGATTGATTTAACCGTGGTACATTCAAACGTCTACCCGTGTAGGGAATATTTCAAGCATTAACCCAAACTTGAACCCCACTGTGATCATACACTAAAGTATGGTGGCGTCCAAAGGGAAGGAAGCTAGAGCAAAAGAGTCGCCAACAAGTTTTAGGAACTTGTAAACCGTTCACAAGGTGAAGATTACACCCCTTAACGATCCATGAGATCGTCAACTCCAAAAGGTCTTGAACCAAATAGGGTTCGGGGATGAAGGTACAAATCCAACCTAAAAGAGATTGAACCTGCCCTAAATAGGCCTCTACTTTATTCTTCTCGTATTCATGTGCCCTTTCTGACTAGCATGCAAACAATAGAATTAACCCTAAACTTGTTTATCTATGTTGGTTGAATTTAATGCACAAGCAAAACTATTATTGGCGATCACTTGAATTATAATCATATTAGCCCTAAACAAGATTATTAATTATCTTATTAAGCGTGATTACAAGTACCAATTCCCTTTAAACATGCATAAAAGGCGTGATCAAGCAACAACAATAAATAAACATCAAGCAACATAATAATGATAAATCATAATTATAAAAACAATAATTATAACAATAATAATCATGTTAAAGCATAATATTATTAGCAAGATCCTAGGCATGATACTAACAAGATTAATAACAAGCCCTAGCATGTCACTAAGCAATAAAGATCAAAGATTTAGCCCTAGCATGATACTAACATGATATTAGGAAAGAAAATAGGAAGCATCCTAGAAATCATAATTGATATAAGCAAATCACCCTAAATATCATACAAAGGAAAGCATCCTAACATGATACTAGGAACCAAAATAACAATCTTAACATGATTTCTATATCATAAGATCAATTAAACAATTTAAAGTACTTACTTGGATGCCTCGTATCTCTTTCTAATAACAAAATACACGCGTTAGTAACTTCAAGGAAAATATAAATCAAAAAATCAAATTAAATAATTAAAATAGAGATTAGGGACCAAACCCTCAGAAATTATAACCTTTCACGTCTAGGGCGAAGGCAACTTCGAAATTGGCTAGGTGTTCCTAGATCTCGTGAATGCGGAATTTTGTTTGTAAAAAGCTAGAGAGATGAGAGCATTTAGATAATTGATGATTATTGATGATTGTGGATTGATTAAAACGGAGGTTCATGACCCTATTTATAAGAAAATAGTCTGGAAATAGGTAGAATTTGATAAGGAATAAAACTCCACGCTGTCGCTGCAAAACCGACCTTGTCGCCAGGCGACAGGGTCTGTTGCGTGGCGACAAGGCTTGTCGCGTGGCGACAGACCTGTCGTTTGGTGACAGCCTGGATTCCTATGCGCTTTCAACATGGAGTCCACATATGAATCAAAATTGATTTGTAAAGTCCGTATGAAAACTGAAATCGTATTTTTCATAAAATAATATTTTATTCCAAATAAAACTTTATCAAAATCTAATTATTAATTCTAATTCTATTAGGATTAAAGAGAACCTTCTAGAGAATTCTAGAAGACTATAATTAATTCTAATAACTTTAGGAATAATAATTAACATTGGGCCCTCCCCTAGATCATTGGGCCGCATGTAAAGATCAAATCGGGCCCAGTTTAGTATTTTGGCCACAACTTCCTCATTACTCATCGGAATTGGACTTATAATATATCGTTGGAAAGCTCTTTGCAAGCCCCATCCAACTACACTATTATTGGACCTTTGTCATGGACCAAACTAAACTGGATTGGCTGTTTTCATAAAATGGAGTTGTTTTCGAAAACAGAAAGAAAGAATTTAATAAAAAACCAACCGCAACACTTGACCTTTCACACTTTCACCTTATTCCATAATCATTCGACGCAATAGGTATTCATCACTGGTTTTGGTTTTGGGGATACACAAATGAGTGTCTACAACCCGTAACTGGAGATTATAAAGGATGTTTCCTGGTTACTTCAAGAATTGAGTGGGAGCTTTGGTTGCCACAAGATTGGATTGAGTCTACCTATTTAATTAGGAATATGTCATCGCGCCTTGAAGAGGGAGAATTCAGTGAATGCGTGGCCGCGCTCAAATGTATTACTCAGTAATCATTTGTTTTGTAATTCTAACTCAGATTTCAAGAAATGATTTGTAGATTAATATGATCTCGACATATGATGCAATCATATTATCAAATCGACAAATATTGACTTAAGGAATTTGAATATTGCACACTTGTCTCAGACAAGTGGGAGATTGAAGGATTAATGTCTTCGTCAAGTGCAATTACTAGATATATAATGGATCAAATTATGGAGATAATTAAGTTCGTTCTTTTGGGTCATCGTATTATCATAGCTAGAGGTATTTACGATCTTTGGGCTAGTAAAATCGTCTAAAGCCTAATTGAACGGATCTTATAAGGTCACACAAAGGGCCTAGATTGAGCATTAGAGGAAGAGGCCCATGATGGGCCTTCTCCCTCTAGGTGGCCGGCCATATGGAAGAGTCTAGGTGGATTGGACTTGCTTCCTAGTCTAGTTATAATAAGATTATAAATAGACTAGGTGCCTAGGGTTGAACATAACATTTAGTGATCATAGATCAAACCCTAATTAGCAAACACAAGCCAACCCCTCACAAACTCTCTCTCACTCTCGTTCGTCCTCCTTGGTGTGCGCCGGTGGTGGTTCATGGTGGTGGCCGGTTCTCCGCAAAGGTGGTGATCGTGGTTTTCCTCCTTCAATTGACCAATCTTGGTGGACGGCTCATTCGAATCCCGTGGACTAAGTAGAGGAGCAACGCTTGGGGCTCTATTATCTCCCTATTTGACAGTCAATTGCTTGTGGAAATCACGCGTCAAAGGTATGTATTATGTGATTCTTTATGTGTTATGCTTGTAGATCCTGTTTAGGTGCGAACGAATATGATTTGTGAATTTCCGCTTAGAGTACCTAAAACCCTACACCTTCATCGCGTTACTACTTCGGCTGTTGTTTTGGATCGGATTAAGAGTTTTCCGCATGGCACATCATGTAGTAGGGATGGTTTACATGCGCAACACCTTATGGATAGCTTGAGTGGTGCTGCTATGGCTGTATTAGATGAGTTAGTTGACTCAATTTTCGAGGTGGTTAATCTCTTTCTAGCTAGAAAGTGTCCTATGGAACTAGAAGAGTATATTGCTAATGCTCCTCTTACACTACTTGTCAAACCCGGTGGTGGTATTCGTCCTATAACTGTGTGTACTATTTGGCGGCGTCTGGTTTCGAAGGTAGGTGCTGTTATGGTTGGCTAGTCTTTAGGAAGTTACTTTGATGGTCTTCAATTTGGTGTTGGGGTTTCTTCAGGTGGTGAGGCAATTCTTCATGCTGTGAATCAATTGATTGAGGACTGTGGTTCTGATATGCTGGTCTTTCTACGTTGTTGGTGGATTTTCAAAATGCCTTAAATCTTGTTGATCGTACGGTCCTGTTGCGTGAAGTTCGTCGTCATTGTCTAAGCATTTCGCAATGGGTTGAATTCTGCTATTCTAATCCAGCCATATTGTATTATGGGGACCAATCCTTATGGTCGTGTCAGGGAATGAAGAAGGGTGATCTCCTTGGTCCTCTATTTTTTACTTTGGTTTTACAGCCCCTGGTTTGTAAAATCAGAGGTGCTTTTGACTTATGTCTTCAGGCGTGGTATTTGGATGACGACACTATTATTGGTGACACTTTGGTGGTGGGGAAGGTTCTGCAGTTGATTATGGAGGAAGGGCCTCGTTTTGGGTTACAACTCAATGCGGAAAAAATTGAAGTTTTCTGGCCTTTAGAGGACCCTCGAAGCAGGCTTGTGGGTGTTTTCCGCCTAATATTGCTCGACCTTGACATGGTTTTAATTTGCTTGTGAAGGATTTATGTCTTCGTCATGTGCAATTACTAGATATATAAATGGATCAAATTATGGAGATAATTAAGTTTGTTCATTTGGGTCGTCGTTATATTATAGCTGGAGGTACTAACGATCTTTGGGCTAGTAAAATAGGCCAAAGCCCAAATGGACGGATCCTATAAGGTTACACAAAGGGCCTAGATCGAGCATGAGAGGACGAGGCCCATGATGGGCCTCATCCCCTAAGGTGGCCGGCCATATGGAGTACTATGGAGGGTTTTGGGCTTCGTAACCTAGTCTAATTATAATAAGATTACATATAGACTAGGTGCCTAGGGTTTTGGAAAGGCAATTCAGTGATCAGTAAGATCAAACCCTAATTAGCAAACACAAAACCAGCTTCTCTCAAACTCCTCTCTCTCTCATGACTCTCTCCTCCCCTCGGCTCAGGTGTTGGTGGTTAGTGGTGGTCGGTTTAGTCCATTAAATGTGGTGATCGCGGTTTTCCCCCTCACTTGACCAATCTAGTATTGGTGGACGACTCGTTTGAATTCCGTGGACTAAGTAGAGGGGCAACGCTTGGGGCTCTATTCTTTCCCTGATTTGCCAGTTGAATAGCTTCGTGGAATTCACGCTTCAAAGGTATGATTATGTGTCTTGTATGTTATGCATGCGATCTTGAGATAGAAGCTTAATGAATATGATTCATGTTTTTCCACATATAGTACCTATAAACTCCTACAGCTTGGTGGTCTCGCTAGTTCCGATCCCGGTTTTGGAGGTGACCTTGTGATGCAGAGGGTGACTAAGACCATTGCTCTAATGGATAGGGTTGCTAAGCTTGATGATCCCTAGTGTGAGTTGTTGTTGCTTAGGGCATGTATCGATTTTTATAAACTCTACTTTGATTTGCGTACTTGTCCTCCTGTTACTTTTGAGGTGGCTTAGCGCACTTTCGACGAGGCTCTTCGATCTTCCTTGGAGTGTATCGTTACTGCTTCGGGGCCTAGGTTTGGTGATTGGCAGTGGCGGCTTGCCACTTTACCATTTTCATTTGGCGGACTTGGTGTTTATTCCGTAGGTTATGTTCGTCATTATACTTTTCTTGCCTCTCAGTTACAGTCTAGTGGGTTGCAGACAAAGCTTCTACGGTATGTTGGCATTGTTGGCCTTGGTCGAGCCTTGGCGGATGCGTTGCATCTGTTTAATGGAACGGTTTAATCTTACATTTTAAGTAATCCTAGTGAGGTCGCTGCCCCTAAACTCATGAAGAAATTGGTGGATATATATTTCATAAAGGTTACTGTATCTGCAGAATCCACCTTCTCTTTATCTCTTGGTCAATCAGCATTATGGAATTCGCAGCAAGGAGATCACACCTCTGCTTGGCTTCGGGCAGTTTCTATTTCAGGGTTGGGTCAGATGATGAATGTAAAGACTTACCGATGTGTGTTGTGCTACCGCTTGGGTGTTCCTTTATTCTCTGTTTCGATGCCGTGCACTGCTTGTTCAAGGGTTTTCACTGGGGATATTTTCGGTGATCACGCGGTGTCGTGTGATGGTATGGTGGGCATTAAACATCGGCATGATGTTGTTCGGGATACTCTTGTTGATGTTTGTTATCGATCTAGGTTTCAGTTAGAAAGAAGGTTGACATTGGGTTGTCTAGAGGGAACGACGGGGCCCTTAAACCTGCAGATGTATTACTTTATTCCCGGGATTGTGGTTGTGATGTCTGTGTTAATTTGACAGGGTCTTCTCCTTTGACATAATCTGGGCTATCTGACTTTGTTCCTGGACGGGTTGTGGTTGATGCGGCTTATCGGAAGTGAGTCAAGTATGAATCTAGTTGTCGAGCAATTGGATATGGATTCCTTCCCTTCTCCTTTTCTCTACTTGGGGAATTAGATAAAGAGGTTGTTGTGTTGTTGAAGCGGGTTCAGAAGTTCTCGACGGCTAAGGACACCGGGGCTCGTGTTGCTACTCATATCTTTACTAAGATAGGTTTTTCTATACCTAGAGGAGTAGGAGCTCAGATTGTATCTCGGCTACCCACTAAGTTTTTATAGGTTGTATGACTTTATCTGTTTTATAATAATAATAATAATAATAATAATAATAATAATAATAATAGGGAATATTTCAAGCATCCCACACTTGAGCCCCAATGTGATCATACACTAAAGCATGGTGGCGTCCAAAGGGAAGGAAGGTAGAGCAAAAGAGTCGCCAACAAGTTTTAGAAACTTGTAAACCGTTCGCAGGGTGAAGGTCACACCCCTTCACGATCTATGACATCGCTAACTCAATAGTGGTCCTGAACCATGATTGGATATTCGGGGTGAAGGTATAAATCCAACCTAAAAGAAATTGAACCTGCCCTAAAAATAGGCATTTACTTTATTCTTCTCATATTCATGTGCGCTTTGTGACTAACATACAAGCCTAAACCAAATTATTAATTATCTTATTAAGCGTGATTTCAAGTACAAATTCCTTTTAATCCTGCAAGAGAGGGCGTGATCAAACAACAACAATAATAATATCAAGCAACATAATGACAACAATCATCATCATAATAGTATTCCCAATCTCATCAAAGCATAATAATAATAGCAAGATCCTAGGCATGATACTAACAAGATTAATAACAAATCCTAGCATGTCACTAAACATTAAAGATTAAAGCTTTAACCCTAACATGATACTAACATGATAGAAGAAATAGGAAGCATCCTAAATATGGTACTAGAAAGCAATAAAAGCATCCTAACATGATATTAGGAATTAATATAATCTAAGCATGATTTCTATATCAAAAGAATAATTAAGCAATTAAATTACTTACTTTGATGCCTTGTATCTCTTTCTATCAAAACAATACACACGTTAGTAACTTCAAGGAAAATATTAAATCAAACGATTAATTAATTGAAATAGGGATTTGGGACCAAACCCTCAGAAATTATCAACCTTTCACGTTTAGGGCAAAGGTAACTTCGAACTTGGCTAGGTGTGTCTACAACTCGTGAATGAGGTATGATGTATTTTGAAAAGGGCTAGGCTTAGAAAAAGAATAAAGAGAGAAGAGAGATGATTAGTGATGATCAAGCTAGTTGATGATTAAAAACGGGGAAATACGACCCTATTTATAGAGAAAATAGTCCGGAAACGATAGAAAAGAGTTAGAATTTGAATTGGAATAAAATTGGTTCTGTCGCAGAGCTGTCGCGCGCGACAGAGTCGTCGCGAAACAACAGAAATCACGCGGTGCGGCATAGCTGTCGTTTCGCTCTAAGACAATTTTTTACGGATTTTTTTTTATCATATCTTTGATCCAGAAGTCCAAATAAGTCATATAATATGTCGTTGGAAAGATCTTGAAGTCTAATTTCCAACCCAATTAGAATCAGATTAAAATCTTTTGTAGATAAAAAGATATGGCCGAAATAGTGGAAGGGTGTCAGTTTTGGATAGAGTTTCGTATTTCTTTTATATATTTTCCGTTATAGCTCGGAATCAATATTATAATATATCATTGGAAAAATAATTTCAAGATCTATCCAACCATATAAGATTTGGATAAAAATTATGAGGCACAAAAGATAATATCTGATCATCTTTGATTTCACACAGGACAAGGACTCTCAAAAAGAGGAGTTTTATTCAATTTCAAATTCTTTTGATCTTATCTTTTCAAAAAGGATAATTAAGATCTTTTAGAAACTTATAGAAGATTCCAATTAATCCTAATTAGTTTAGGAATGGGATTAAACCTTTGAACCCTCCTCATGATCATTGAATCGTAGGTAAAATCCGATTTGGGCCCAGTTTAATATTTTGGCCATAACTTCCTCATTATTCATCGGAATTAGGCTTATAATATATCATTGAAAGGTCTTTACAAAACCCATCTAAATACATAATTATTGGACCCATATTATGGACCAAACTAAATTGGACTAGATATTTTTCATAAACAGGATACGAAAAGGAATATTTTCGAAAACAGAAAGAAGTATTTTTATTAAAACAGAAGCATTCACAAGTCTCTTCACACTTTCACTTCGTTTGATAATCAATGACATGAAAGATATTCATCACTGGGTTTGGTTTTTGGGGAGACACAATTAGGTGTCTACAATAGTAATAATAATAATGCTAAAATTTGCTCTGCTGTTATGCTGAAATTTGCTCTCCTTTGTTCTTCCCTGCTTTGCTCTGCTAAAATTTGACTGCTCAAAAGCTCAAAATAAGAGGACCTTAGTCAACTTTTACCCAATTATACTTTCTAATTATGGTGTGTTAATGCATTACAGGTATTGTGGCAATTTTATTTTACGGAAATGTTTTAAGTATTAAAAAGCAAAGGAAATATAATTTAGTTTTATTTGATTTAATGGTAATCTTATTTCTACTTGATTAATGTTATGCAATTCTTTATATATATAATTTAATAATTGTAAGACTCGAAATTAATACTTTGTTTAAGTGCCACGTAATTATTCATGTTTTTATTCACTAGTTTTATGCCCGGGCGATGTCGGCCAGATTGTTGATAAAATTTTAGGATAAAATTTTTGGCTTGAATATCATATCGCTTATTTATATAGTAGTGTACTTTTTTGTAATTATGTTTTTGTAAAAAATATCTATGTTATTATTAACTTGAAATATTTTTTATAGTACTTTATTTTTACTGAACAGAAAGTATTTTTATCAAACTAAAATTATTTTTTTTGTTTCATAAATGAATCGTATTTCAAAAAACTTTTTAAAACGGATTTTATGGTGGAATTAGAATCGAGTTATAGGATATTTATCAAAAGTTATGATTAATTTTTTTCTTATATATGAAATATTAGAATTATATCAATAGTAAAACTCTACACGACATTTTTATCTTAAAAAATGTATCCAAAATTCTCTTACTAAGTGTCATAGGTGTCACAACAATACCCACTGAACTGAAAGTATTTTTGTCAAAGTAAAATTATTTTTTCATTTTCATAAATGAATCTTATTTTAAAGAACTTTTTAGAATGGATTTTATGATGGAAATAAAATCGAGTTATAAGATATTTATCAAAAGTTATGATTAATTTTTTTATATATGAAATATTAGAATTACATCAATAATAAAACTCTATACGACATTTTTATGTTGAAAAATTTATCCAAAATTCTCTTACTAAGTGTCATAGGTGTCACAACAATACCTATTTGTCTCCTACGTGACTCGACATTTGGCAAAAAACTGAAATGTCAAGTGTCGTTGTCTCGTAGCCTAACTGCAAGATTTGACTTTATTTATTAACTAGTTTTGTGCTCAGGCGATGCCAAGATTGTTGATAAAATTTCAGCATGAACTTTTTTACTTGAATGTTAAATACAGGCTTACAATCCCTTTTGATATGTAGGATATTTAGACATACGATGGCATATCGTTTACTTAATTAAATAATAATGTACTTTTTGTAGTTTAGTTTGTGAATATCTATGTTATTATTGACTTGAAATTATTTTTATTGAATTTATTTATTATTTTTTTTACTAATTCTCTATTTTTTAAATAAATTAAATATAATATAAATGGATCTTATTTTAAAGAACTTTTTAAAACGAATTTTATGACAAAAATATAACCGATTTATATGATATTTATTAAAAGTTATGATTAATTTTGTATATATGAAGTATTAGAAGTGTATTGATAATAAAACTCAATACAACAATTTTATCTTAAAAAAAGTTATCCAAAAATCACTTACTTAGCATCCTATGTGTCACAACAATATCTATTTTTCGTCTACGTGGCGCGACACTTGACGAAAAACTGGAATGCCAAGTGTCGCTGTCTTGTGACCTAGCTGCGAAACCGGCTTTATATATTAGTGATATGATGAGATGATGAGAAAAAAACTTATACGAAGTACAAGTTTTGAATATTGTACCTCATGAACATATAATATCACACCAAACCAAGCTTTGTCTAGTGGAAAGGAAAGTATTTTCCAACCATGAGATTGGGGGTTCAATCCTCACTGGTGACAATTTAGGGAAGTGGGATTCCCTTACCTTCCCCCCACTCTTCCAAGTTGTCTAGCCCTCTAACCCGGGTCGGGAGGACCTATGAGAGGTTCCGACCTGGTAGGGCCCTTCTCCTTACCAAAAAAAAAAAAGAACATACAATATCACACTTCTTACCATCTTTGCCAATAATAATTTTTGCTCTCTACATACACATAAATAAATATATATATATTTAAGTAATCACAAAAAAGAATAAAAAGTAATTATGTAGCATGAAAAAAAATGAACAAAGAGGAATAATCTCAACAATTTCAAGATAATGGAGAGGAATATTTTTTTTTTTTTTTTTTTTGGTGTTTAGAGAGCCACAAGGACGGAGATGAGAATCGATCACATGATCTCCTGAAAATCGGGAGAAAAGCTCTAACCACTTGAGCTATATCCCTCACTCTCATAAAGAAATATACTTTAAAAATTCTTTTTTTTAGTAGCATTACATTTTAAAGTAGCAAGTTAGCAACTCGGTGCTCCGGGCCACACAATAGTTTTTTATTTTTTATTTTTATTTATTTTTATTTTTTTTAATATTCTTTTATTATAATTATGTTTTGGTAAAATATTGATGTCAAAGTTCGTGAAACTTGATTGTGAATAATGATTTGTGACAAACTAATTGTTAAAAAGGACCAACTCAATCAAAAGTTTAAATTGTTGGCTGAAGCCCAGGAATATATATATGTTTTACGGAGTATAATTTATCATGCCTCTTCACACGAGAGCCCATTAGGCTTGAAGTATGGATAAAACATGAGTCTTCCTCATACTTATCGCTCAATATTCCACTTTAAAAGGAGGGGTGGATATATAAGATTTGAACCTGTGGCATTTCTGTCAAGTCGACTCTTAATATCATCTTAAAGGACCTAATTATATACTCCTAGACTAACTATTCCTACACCCCCTTCCTAAACGATACCTAAACAACCTCAATAACCCCATTTTCTACAATTGTGTAGTAACCACACTTTTTACCCCTTGTAAATTTTTATTTTTTTAAGAACAACCATCATTTCATTTTCTCTCTCCTTACTCATTTTTCTCCATTTTCTCTCTCTGCACCCATATTTTGCATTTTCTCTCTCTAAACCCATTGATCTAATTTTTCTAAAAAAAAATTCTACAAATTAGTGACAAATTATCGATAAAAATTGTTCAATCATTACAAAATTCAACAAAACAAGGTCGAAAGTCGAAAGTCGAAAGAATAAGTGATTTTGTTCATATTTGGTTCAAAAACTAGTATGAACCCTAGATTTTACTAATTTTTTGTTGTTGTTGTTGTTGTTGTTGTTGTTGTATTTCAGAACAATAATCAAAACATCAATAATGGAAAATGCATGAACGTAAGTATTTACTATA
The DNA here is from genome assembly GCF_948465745.1 of Chenopodium album. Taxonomy (NCBI): domain Eukaryota; kingdom Viridiplantae; phylum Streptophyta; class Magnoliopsida; order Caryophyllales; family Amaranthaceae; genus Chenopodium; species Chenopodium album. The sequence goes on from NC_137843.1 coordinate 50,796,783, forward strand.
GTTTTAGTAACTTTTGTTCAAAAACTAGTAAATCAAATCAGTTGATTCTTCAATTATTTTTTTTATTTTTATTTATTTATTTTTATACAGCGAAGAAAACAATTCTAGAGAAGGAAAACAAATATTCTGGAAAAAAATTAAGTACTAATAAAATTAATTCGTAGTGAATTTTTTCTTTTGATGAATGTTCATTTCCATTTTGATAAAAACTCATTTATACATTAGTATATTATTATTCACGTGTTTTTTTGTATTTTTTTAAAACAAAAACTATCATTGACATATTAATAGATAATTAATATAAATGCTCATTTATTTAATAATTCATAGTCATTCGCGTAATAATGTTCATTTTTTTCATAGTTTGAAGTGGAAAATTATTTTGACGAATGTTCACTTTTATTTTGGTAAATGGTCAATCACAAAATAGTACATGGTCATTCACAATTTCACATATTAACATACGATTATTATAATTTTGATAAATGTTCATATTCTTTTGTTAGCTACTTCAAATGTTTCATGTACATTTTAATTTTGAATTGTTTTAATTATATCCCGTTTCTCATATGAATATATGGTCAGTCACATATTGATAGATTCAAGAGTTCAATCACGTATATATTTCATGTTCATCAATTGTTATCTTTCATGCATGATCATTTTCAATTTAATATATGCTCATTTATAAAGAAATAGTTGTTCATTTTCATATTGAATTACATAAATATGTTCATTTATGTGTTAATAGTTTTTCATTTTTATATCGATAAATGGTCATTTCCATACTAATATATATATATATATATATATATATATATATATATATATATATATATATATATATATATATATATATATATATATTCATATATGTTCATTTATACACTAATAGATTTTCATTTCCATATCGATCATGTCAATTGTTATATTCACTCATTTTCATATTCATATAAATATTGGTTCAATTTAACACTTATTCTAATATTGCTCAAATCTAATACAGTAATTTTTATGTTTTTTTTCTATTAGTTAAACAAAGAATCGTGGATATATTGAGTTAGATCACACAATAGCAAAGAAAAAAAGGAAAACAGTCCAACAAAAATAAGGAGATCAAGAAGGCATGTATTTGTCAAGCAACAAGAACCAATAACATGAGCTTGGATTTTTCGAATTCGGATCGAAAAGTTTATTGTGTTTGATAATATGTGTGGATTTGTATTGTATATTTTAATATTTATTTTCATATTAATAGATATCCATTTTCATTCTGATCATTTCATTTTAATAGATGGAGGGACATTGCAATATTAATGACATAAGATGTTCATTTATTTAAATACTTGTTCACTCTCAAATTAAAAGATATTTGTTTAAGTTTTAATATATTTTATTATATATTGAAAAATGTACATTTAATTTTGAATATTTATTCATTATCATAGATAAAATTGTTCATTTTGTAAGACACGTATGTTTACTTTTAAATAATTATATGTTCATATTTATAAACATCAATTTTCATTTTGATAAATATTTATTACAAAGTACAATATTAATACACATGGTTATTCACATATTAATGTATATATGTTCATTTTTAATTTAATACAAAAGTTATTATATTATTTTTATAAAGAACACTAAAAGACACTGAATTAAACTACTCAGCAATATCAATAAAATAGTGTCCCTCATATAATATACATGCATCATATGCATGTAATTATAAAGCTACTAGCCATAAACAAAAATTTATTATATATAAAAATGTTCATTTTTATATTGATAAATGCACATTTTCATTATGATTCATTATCATTTTATTTTTAACAAGTAAATGCATTTATTTTAAATAAAAATATACATATACTTAAATGTTCATTTTGATACTAAAACACCTATTATGTCATGAATTTGTTAATTTTTTTTTTTTTTTTTTGTTTTTATAAAATTTATTCTAGCATGTAATAGTAAACATTTACGCATATATAAATAAACATTAAAATAGTACATATTCATGCTTATATATGTTCATTTGCATATTGATGAATAGTCTATAACATATCTTATTACTTGTATGTTAATTTTTAGATACAAAGTTTTTTGTTCAATAATAACTTTTGAAGGTTGTTTATTTTTATTGATCACTAATAAATTTTCAAATGATACATTAACCATAATTGGTGAATTTCAATGCTCCATAATTAGATGTTCAATTAAAAATAATTAAATGTTTATTTAAAATCATTAAAAAATATTGTTCAATTATAAAATAGTACATGTTAAATCACGGTGTATAAAAGGTTTCCAATAATTTTTCCTATTCAATTTTCGTAAATCATGAATACAAAACTGCTAGAAAAATCAATAATAATCAATTATTACCAAATTGAACCTACTAACAATCATTTAAAATACAAAAACAACAAATAATGCAAAATTAACAACCTACATTGCCAATAACGACAAGTCGACAATGATAACAGATATAACTAAATAGGAAAAATACAACTGAATTCAAATCAATAAAATCGAAAAAATTGCAATCAAATCAAAAAACACAAATACATAAATCAATTGGATAGAAGAAATTGCAATCAAATCGTAAATTAAAACGAAGTATAAATCAAAATAATCAAAATAAAAATAGAACAATAAGAAAATGGAGCAAATAAATCTATAAAACTCACTCCATGGAATTGAGCTAGAAATATCCATGGAAGAAGAGAGAGAAAATTGAAAAACAATAAAAAAAAAACAAACAATAGAGAGAGAAGATGAAAACAAGGAGAGAGAAAATGAAATTGGTGAAAAAGAAGAGAGAGAAAATGAAGCAATTTGGGTCTGTAAAAATATTTACATAATTTCTTGATTGGAAAGTAAAGAAAGAAAGGAAAAAAAAGGGGAAAGAAAAACTCATGCTAAAGGTGTCACTAGATGATGAAATGACGTAGTATAGATTATAGAAAGGGGGTGTAGGGGAAGCTGCATACACTAGAGTCTAGGGAAAAATTTGTATAAAGGACCAATTCAACCAAATGCTTAAACTGATGGTTGAGGACTTGAGGCCCATAAATATGTTACATTTTCTATCACCGACAATAATTGAAGGATATCATTGATGTCTTTGAAGAGTTCATATCTAAAAAAAGTTTAGACACAAGCTAAGGTAGAGCCTAAAATTGATGCACCTATGACTCTCTAATGCCCTATGAGATGCGAGATAAGTTGAACGTTAAACCTTATTAACAGAACATCTAAGATCGTCCAAGCTATATACAACGAAAACACATCATCCTATTAATCAGTTTCTCTTTCAAATTTAACAAACTCTATTTATTTGCAAAAACATACGATGTATTACTTAATATATAAGAGTAGAGACGGCATACCACACACAATTAGTTTAACACCTGCAAAAAAATTAGGAATAACATGCTTTGAATTGGTAGTTATTAGAGTCGGTTTGGTTATATTTGTTGATATTGTATATTTGACATGTTTATCTTATTAGGAGTTTTAGGTGAGTTAGGTCTTGTTTTGTATTGTGTATATATATGTGATTAATATCAATACGAAAGGCTAAGCCTTTTCTTCAATATTTCTTGAGTTTAACATGGTATCACAACCTCTCTAATTTCAAGAGATTTTTTTTTTCCGATCTTGGGTTGTTCGTCATCAATTTTTTATTAATTTTCGCAATTGTTTCTCAGATTAAGGCTTCAATTTTATTTTTTTTAATTCCACAAAATATTCTGTTTTTTTTTCGAAATTAGGTTTTCCAATCCTAATTTCGTGTGTGGAGTTGTTTGGGTGCTGCGTTTTTTTGTGGTGCTCAGACTAGTGCACATATATGTGCGTGTGTGTGTGTTGCATGGGGTGTGGTGCGTGCTGCTAGTGTGTTTGGTGCGTGGAGTGCTGTGTGAAGTGGTGCTGTGTGTTAGTTTGGTTTGGTGTGTACGCTGTGCAACAGTGTGTGGCGTGCTCTGTGGTGTAGTGTGTGGCGCTGCTGTGTGGTAGTGTTGTGTGTGTGCGTGCTCTGTGGTGTGGTGCTGCTGTGGTGTAGTGTTGCGCTGTAGGTGTGTGTGAGTTGTGCGTGTAGTGTGTGGTGTGCGCAAGGTGTTGTGTTGCGGTGCTAGTGTTGGGTACAGTATTTATTGTACGTCTTGTGTGCTCGTGATTTAGTGCGATGGATGGCGGTGATAACCCCCTTCCTCCTCCTCCTCCTCCTCCTCCTAAGTACGAGCCTTTCACCGATTGCTATCTTCATCCGAGTGAAGGTTCTCAATTGGTGATTTGTCCGGTGTTGCTTACTGTCGACAACTATGAAGAGTGGTAGAGGTCGATTCGCAACAACCTTCGTTCCAAGAGCAAGCTCGGGTTTGTGGATGGTTCTATTGCTCAGCCCGATCCCAAGCACGTAGATTATCATCAGTGGGGTATTGTTAATTCTATTGTTGTTGCTTGGATTTATAATACTCTTGATGCTAGTATTTGTTCTACTGTTATTATTCCTGATGATGCTAAAACATTGTGGGATGATTTGCGTGATCGTTATTCTCTTGGTAACGGTCCTTGTATTTTTGAACTTAAACATGATATTGCTGATTGTAAGCAAAGAGGTCGTCTATTGCAGTTTATTATGGTGAATTGAATAAATTGCAAAATTTGTTGTCTAGTTTTGTGAAATTTCCTGCTTGTACTTGCTCCGCTGCGAAAGAATATGCTAGGTTGCATGAGAATGAGTTGTTGCATCAATTTTGTCTTGGCTTGGAGCCTAAGAAGTTTGGTTATATTGTTTCTACTTTGTTGACGAGTGATCCTTTGCCTATTATGAATACTGCTTATGCTAAAGTTGTTGCTGATGAGCGTAAGCAATTTGTGTTTGAGGCACATGAGACTGCTTCTTCTTCTACAACTGCTGGTTTTAATGCAATTGGTACGGGTTCCGGTCGAACTTCCGAACGAAAGGAGTGTAATTATTGTAATAAGTCTTGTCATGATAGGACCATTGTTATGAGCTTCATGGCTTTTCAGGTGGAGGTCGTGGTGGTCGTGGAGGTCGGGGTGGTCGGTCGTCTGGTAGAGGCTAGGGTGAGTTTGCTGGTGCTCTTGGTAACTCTCGTGGTAATAATGAGCCGGTTTTTTATTCTGATTGTGGGTGTGTGCCTAAGATTTCTGATGCTCAATGGAAGGAACTCATGTCTGCTGTAAAGGGTGATAAGTCTGGTTATTCGTCAGATAGCACTAAACTTGGTACGTATAATTCTCTTGAGTGGCTCATAGACACTGGAGCTTCCAATCATATATATGACAATATTGATCTTTTCACTGATCTTCATGATATTTCTTCGCCTGTTGGTTTTCCCAATGGGAAGAGCACGAAACTACGCAAGAAGGAAGAGTTGTTTTGTCTGATAACTTAACTCTTGATAATGTTTTATATGTTCCTGATCTTAAATGCAACTTGTTATCTGTGTCTCAATTATTAGAAAAACAATGCTATTGTATTATGTTCACTGACAAGCTATGCATTATTTAGGACCACAGTTTGAGGAACCTGATTGGAGTGGGGGTACAATGTGATGGGGTCTATATTTTTCGTCCGGTTTGTGCTCGGAATTTGCAGGCGAATGGAGTAGTTATTTCAGATGCAAGTTTGTTATGGCATACGCGTCTCGGGCATCCGTCAATGCAAGTTGTGAACTCTCTTCTAGGAGTTTTGTCTAGTAGTAGTAATACTCATAGTAGTAACTCTGGTTGTTCTTTTGATTGTTGACATTTGTTTTATGGGGAAGCAACCCCGAAACTCTTTTTCGTTGAGTATGAATAAAGCATCTGAAATTTTTGATTTAGTTCATTGTGATATTTGGGGTCCGAATAAAATTATTTCTAGTTGCGATGCTCGTTATTTCCCAACCATTGTTGATGATTTTTCTCGTGCTACTTGGGTGTTTTTGATGGTTGGTAAATATTAGCCTTCTCAGTTGGTTTGTGAGTTCTGTGCTATGGCTAAGACTCAATTTGGCTGAAAAGTGAAGGTGGTTCTTAGTGATAATGATCAAGAGTTTCTTAGTTTGGGGTCGTTCTTTGTGAAGAAGGGCATCTTGCATCAAACGTCGTGTGTTGACAGGGCTCAGCAGAATGGTAGAGTTGAACGTAAACATCGTCACATTTTAAATGTGGCTCATGCTCTTCGATTTCAAGCAAAGTTCCCCAAGTATTTTTGAGGTGAGTGTGTTATGACTGTAGTGCATCACATTAATCGCACTCCTACTCTAGTTTTGAAAGGTAAAACTCCTCATGAGTGTTTGTTCGGTCAGACACTGTCATTGGATAGTTTGCGAGTTTTTGGCTGTCTTGTTTATGCTGCAAATCGTCCTCGTGTTAAGGACAAGTTTGATTCTCAAAGTCGAAAATGCATTTTTGTTGGGTATCTACATGGTAAGAAAGGGTGGCGCCTTTATGATTTGGCGAGTAATGAATTCTTTGTTAGTCGTGATGTTCAAGTTTTTGAAGACAAATTTCCGTATCTAGATTCGCTTCTCGAAGAGCGTCGGTGTAATACCCTGTATTTATATACATATTTTAAGTTAAATAAGTATTTTGTGAAGTATTAAATAATTCGAAATGAATTATTTATGGCATTTTAATTATTTATTTTAATAAGTTTGGAAATATTTTATAAAAGGAAATTTTTATAAAAGTTAATTTGGGGTATTTAATACCCCTAAGTGGACCAATAAGAGAGCGACACGTGTCCCTCTGAGAGGCATCCAAATGGACTCTCCAGATGGGTGACACGTGTCACTCAGATACGCCCCCTAAAAATGGCGGCCTTCAAGGCCAAAATTCCAAGGGCGCCGCAAAACAGCGCTGCCCTAATCCCTAGGTCATCAAACCCTAGGGTAGGCCACGTTATCCTAGGACCCTATAAATAGGGAGATTCCCCCCAATAAAGGGAGAGTCTTTTTGACTCCCCGAATTTTACGTCTTAATCATTAAGGCATTTATTGCTCTCAAAAACAGAGAACACCTGAGCTTGGAATCCGAGCAGATAACTTACTTTCCGCACATTTCACTCCGATTCCGTACTAACTTAATCTTCGGAGGCGGACCTCTGATCATTCGGAGTTCCGTTTGTTTTGCAGGTACAGGTGCTCTTGCTGAATCCAGTCTTGAGTTGTAACTCTCCCAAGGGACACAAAAAACCCCGAAACAAAAGTCAAAGTAAAAAACAAGTTTGATTAGGAAAGGGATTAGTAAGGATAGAAAGGGAATTCAAGAGTAGGAGGGTTTCTAGAGAAAAAGGGGTATAAATATTCAACACATGGGCAAATTAAACTTTGCCTAGAGTGGAGAATACCCAAGGTAATTTTTCTCTCTCTTCTCTCTTGTTTTTCTTTTTCTTTCTTTCTTAATTCCCCTTCCTCTTTTTTTAACACGGCTGGCACCACCACCACGCACCACCGGCCGACCACCACACCCACCGGCGCAAGCGCCAGCAGCCGCGGCGACACCGGCGGGCGCGGTAGCAGCCCAATCGCGTGTCGTGGTGGCTGTTGCTGCTTGCGGCTTTCCGGAATTTTTTTTTTAATTCTTTTGATTTAATCTTAAATCTAATTATTAATTATGGGTTTTGTGATGATTTTCATGATGTTTAATTATTGGTAGTATGTAAATAAATTTTCAAATTTGATTTTAATTAAAAAAAAAAGCTCCAAATTAAAAACCCTAGGTTTCTAAATTATTGTATATTAAAGGAAATTTATTTAGGGTAGTTTAAATCTATGATTTGAGGGTTTTAAAACATATTTACAACAAGTTTTAATGATTTAATATTGCTGGAAATTTTGTTAGTAAACTATAATAAGTTTCTTGAAGGAAATTTTGACTACCCATTAATTGGGATTAAAGTAAGGGGTTTTAAATTAAATTTCAGCTTGTTTTAAATAGATTATGAGTGATTTAATGAGGGTATATATTGCTGGAAATTTGCGTGGTATACATTTTAATGCCTCTTTATAATTTTTTATTGTATGAGACTTCCAAGTGAGTGATTTCATATAGTTGTGGGAATTTTAAGATCGTATTCAAGGTACGTTCGCGTACTTGGTATTTATTTGGTGATATAGGAACATGTTAGGTTTTTAATAATTGATTCCAAATAGTATCATGATAGATTTTGATTGGAATTTATTATTTAGTTGATGTTGGTGATTGAATTATGAAGCATGGATTATTTGTGATGGATTAGTAAAGGAAAATAATTAATTTGGCATGTTGTATATGAACCACACTTTTATTATTGGCATGATAGTGATCATGTTTAGTTAATCTAATTGTTCAATTTGGATTAGAATATTGAAAAGGAATTTTATTATGGTTCATATAATTTTTATTGATGCTATAAGCATAAGTAAAGAGCTATTTAAGAGTTTATGTACACGAGGAATAAATTATATATCGGTGCCTTAGTGCACTTAAGGTGTTTCTAACACCGAGGGATAGGAATTTTGGGGCATTATGCGTTTAAGGTGTCTTTAATACCGAGGTAGATTAAAAAGGGTTCAGCATTAAATATTATGTGGTCACTAATTATTCTAGAATTAAATTGGTATGTTTAATTGTTTGAATAATTATTATGATTGATTGTGTTATGGTTTGAGAGTCATCACCAAGTCTAATAATATGTAAATAACGTAAAGTGAAAGAGATTACACATCAAAACTCTTGAAACGTATACATGTTGAATATGAATATATGGGGGAAGTTATGGGGTTTTAAATTTAATTATAACTTCTACTGGGAGCACATGACGCTATATTTTCCTTTTCATTATTATGCGCAGGAATTCCGCCACTTACGAGTGATTATTTTATACAGGCACGGTTAGCTCCCGGTTTAGTACCCCTTTATTGGGGCAAGTTAGGAGGGAAACCCGTTCGATGCGTAATCAATGCTAAATGAATAAATTAGTTATTTATTTGAGGGTCATGTTGTATGTTGCATGCGTGTGAATAGGTGCAACAAGGTATGTTGTGTGATGATAGGTGAAAGCATGTTAGTGTGTTTAGTTACGCTTATGTAGTCAGCAATGCTGATTGTGTGTCTGTATGTTTGTTTGTCCTTGTCTTTACTTTGGCCCTAAGATGACCCATTTCTAATGGAGTGTAGTGGGGACAAGTAGAGAGAAGCTTTTTAGGTGATGAAGCATATTCATGATGGGCATGAGTGAAGAGCAAATCATGCTTAGTTTCCTTAAGTTTATGATGTGGTTTATTGTTTTGATTATTTTAATATATTATATTTGTTGGACTAACGTAAAGGTTTTAAGTCGGTTTGGTTTGATAAGGGCCTACAATGGTTCCAAGTTGTAGGTTAACTTCGTTTTACTTTGGTTTGACTTTACTTTCGTTTGGTTGACTTTTAAAGTTGAATTGTTTTGTATGCTTTTAAAGATAGTCTTCCGCTGTGTGTCATTGATAGTTGCCTTAGCCGTTTTCACGGTGGCGGAAATGCCTTTGATTTTCCTATTTTGACTTTTAAAAAGAGCAAAATAGGTATTTTAATGGAAAGGAATTTCTAGGGTGTTACAAAGTGGTATCTAGGAGCTTTGGTTTAGTTTTTATTACCACTAAAGCCAAAAACGTGTTTTAAAGTGTTTTGTTTTGAAACTTGGCCAAATGCTTATTTAATTGGTTAATTTCTAAAGTGAGTTATTTTATTTAATTTTGTTTTAAGAATATCAAATATTTTATTTAATTATTTTAAAAGTCCGAATTTTTTTTTAGGGGATGAGGTTCGAATTTTTTTTTATAAGGGACATCCGAATTTTTTTTAAGGATGTCCGAATTTTTTTTTTTATTTTTTTAATTGTTTTTGTAATGGCCAAATTTTCTCGTCCCTTGTTCAGAAGTTATTTTCGAATTTTTTTTTTAAAAAGAGGAGTCAAAATATTTTTAGTTTGTTCATTTTGCAGGAAAGCAAGGATTGAGGTAAATATTATGTGTTAAAAGCTTTTAAAAGCATGTTGGTGAGTTTGGGTAGGAAAGAATTTGGGCATATAAGTTAGATTTAATTATGTTCTTGTATTCATTAATATTTAGGTTGTGATGTTTAATCTTTGGATTGATTGGAAAGTATGTGATTATATGATTATAAATAGATGAGATTGTTTGATTGAACATTGAACCTAATTCATGCAAGAACTGTATTATTTTTGCTTTCTTTGGGAAGGGAATTCTTTTCTAAGTCTTTTCCTTTATAAGATGCTGATTCTTCCTAACAAATACACCCAAATTGGTACTCTTATTAAGAAAGACAATGAACACCCCTATGATTATGTAGAGAAAATTCGCTACCACTGTTCTTACATGAGTGATGTTCTAAGAAACAAGCTTTATGACCTTCCCAACCATATTTCTGCCATGATCATTCATTGTCTTTCGGATGAGCCTCCATACCTCGCTGTTAAAGTAAGGTTCTCCGATTTCTATCTTCCAGGGGATATTCCAAACTACTACAAGTATAAGGATTATTTTGGTCAATGGTATCCGGACTATCGCTATTTAATTACTTATCTCATTAAGGTCGAGAAATGTCATTGTCAGCGCATGCATATCCCATATCCAGACTACTATTATGATAATCCAGTAGGGAATAATTCCCCTTTTTCTAGCCACCAGTCAGGTAGTTCTTCTTCCACGCCAAGCAGGGGCGAATGGAGAGCAAAAAGAGGGAGAGGCGATTGAAGAGAGTAACAATACTGTTGACAGTTCCATTATGGAGATTTTTGATACAAATCCAAATTTAAGCGAAGAAAGATGGCAGGGGGAAGTGGTAACAACAATGATGGAGGAGAGTTGAGTGAAGTTGTGAGGCAATTGGCAGCTGTTTCCCAACAGTTGGCAAGGAATTCAACTAAGGGGTAACAATAATGGAATTCAACCAAGCGGTAACAACAATGGAAGGGGGGGCTTGACAGTTGTGAGGCAATTGGCAACTGTTGCCCAACAGTTGGCAAGGAATTCAACCAAGTTGTAATAACAATGGAAGGGGGAGCCTAACACTACCATACTGAAAAATTGGTTAAGGGAGTTTAAGAAACTGTTTGGGGCAGTTGGGTGCCCAGAGAATTCTAAGGTGGGTTGCGCTACTTATTATCTGAGAGATGAAGCTGACCTTTGGTGGAAGCAAAACGAAGCTACCATTAGGGAATTACCTGGATTCAATTGGACTAAGTTCCAGGAGAAGGTGAGAGATAAGTTTTACCCTAGCTTCTTATAGAAGCAAAAGGCTGAGGAATTTTCAAACCTTAAAATGGAAGAGATGTCAGTCACTGAGTATTATACAAAGTTTATCAAGTTGTCTCGTTTTGCTGAGTAGTCTGTTGCTACAGAAAAGGCAAAGGCTAGGAAATTTGAGAGTTGCTTGACTACGGATTTGCAGCTGAAGTTGTGTGGGCAAGTATTCGAAACCTTGGATGAATTGTATGGGACAGCCGCACACCTTTATGCACTAGAAGTGAAGAAAAAGAAAGAACTAGCCGAGATAGAAGAGAAGAAGACTAGAAAAGAGGTAGGACAAAAATCTGGAAACCAACAGGGTAACCAGAACGGTTTTAAGAAGCAGAAATACCACCATAACAACAACAATAATTCCCAAGGTAACAATCGTCAAGGGGGACGAAATTTCAATAGAGGAGCTAAAAACTTTAACCAAGGGAATAATGGAAACAAGTAGAATAATAATTCAGGAGGGTCCAAAGGAACTTTCAAGGGAACAAAAACTATTCTGGGAATAAAGGAGTGCAGTAGAATGGAGCAAAGGGCAACCACAATGTCAATGGGAATAATCAACAGAAAGGTGGAGCTGCAGGGAAGTTGAATGTAATGAGTAGGCATGAGGCCAATTCCACGAAAGATGTCATCACTTGTACTTTTTCTATTAACTCTATTCCTATTAAAGTTTTGTTTGATTCTGGCGCAACTTTTTCTTTCATTTCAAAGACTATTGTTTCGAAACTTAAAGACTGTTTGAAAGCAGTAAAAGTAGTAGAGTTGCCTATAACCATTCCCACGGGTGGGGTAGTGAAATGTACCAAAACCTTTAGGGATGTGCCTTTAGAAATCAAAGGGAAAGTATTTCTGTCTGATCTTATCGAGTTTGGATTGAGTGACTTTGATCTCATTCTAGGAATGGATTGGTTGAGCAAGTACAGTGCAGAAATCAGTTGTCGATCGCAGAAAGTAAAAATGAGTATGAGTGAAAATGAGTCGGTAACATATTGGATTCATGGTGAGACCAAGTGCCCAAGGTTAATATCTGTGATAAAGTTGGCAAAGTATATTAAGAAGGGACATCCAGTGTATTTTTGTAGTGTGAGAAACATGTATCATGAGGAGACAACTAAGCCAGAGGATGTAGAAGTGGTGAATGAATTCCTGGATGTGTTTCCAGAGGAGATCCCTGAAATGCCTCCTAAGAGGAAAATTTATTTCACAATAGAATTAGTCCTAGGGACAACACCAATTTACAAAGCACCATATCTAATGGCACCTCTAGAAATGAGTGAGCTAAAGGAGAAATTGCAGGACTTATTGGAAAAGGGGTACATTAGACCAAGTACATCACCTTAAGGAGCGCTAGTCTTGTTTGTTAAGAAGAAAGATGGAAGTATGAGACTGTGTATCGATTATAGGGAACTGCGTCACAGTGTTTTCTAAGATTGATTTAAGGTCTGGTTATCAACAGTTGAGGATTGCAGATGAAGACATTCATAAGAATGCATTTAGGACAAGATATGGACATTATGAGTTTACCGTGATGCCATTTGGATTAACTAATGCACCAGCAATCTTTATGGATTTGATGAACAGGTTGTTTCATCAATTTATGGACAAGTTTGTGGTAGTATTCATAGATGATATATTGGTGTATTCAAAGAGAAAAGAAGAACATGTAGAACACCTAAGGGCAATTATGCAAATACTAAGAGAAAACCATCTTTATGCAAAGTTCTCTAAGTGTGAGTTTTGGTTGGAGAAGGTAGCATTTCTGGGTCATTTTGTGTCCAAAGATGGAGTGGAAGCAGACCCAGCAAAGATCGAGGCAGTGAAGGGTTGGCCTACGCCAAAAACAGTATATGATGTTTTGAGTTTCTTAGGTTTAGCACGGTATTATAGGCGTTTTGTGAAGGATTTTTCAAAGATTGCTAAACCTATGACTACTCTTATGAAGAAAGACAAAAAGTTCGAGTGGGATGACAAGTGTGAAGAAGCATTCCAACTCTTGAAATAGAAGTTAATTACAGCACCAGTGCTTACACTATGAGATGATAGTGGGATCTATGATGTATATAGTGACACATCAAAGAATGGCTTTGGGATGTGTGCTTATGCAAAATGGAAAGGTGATTGCGTATGCATTGAGGTAGTTAAAGACTCATGAAGTAAATTACCCAACTCATGACTTGGAATTAGCTGCAATCATTTTTTCACTAAACATTTGGCGGCATTACTTGTATGGAGTGAAATGTAAGATTTATACATACCATAAGAGTTTAAAATATATTTTCACTCAACGGGATTTAAACTCACGCCAAAGAAGATGGTTGGAATATATGACAGATTATGACTTAGACGTACAATATCATGAAGGGAAAGCAGATGTAGTTGTGGATGCTCTAAGTCGTAAAACCAGTCATGGACTGAATACTTTGATGGTGGCCGATGAGTTGTGCAGAGAAATGAGGAAAATGAATCTAGAAGTTGTAGAATAAGGAGTGCCAGTAGGCATACTAGCAAACCTAACCAACCAACCAACGATATTTGATGAGATAAGGGAAAATCAGGCAGGAGATGTGAAGTTGGATAGGATTCGCAAGAAGATAAAATAAGGCAAAGTTGCAGACTTCAAAATTCATGAAGATGGGAAAGGTACAAGGGTCGATGGTGTGTACCACATAAATTTGAGGAAGTTAAAAGAAAATTAATGGAAGAGGGTCACAATACACCATACTCAGTGCACCCAGGTGGGGACAAGCTATACAAGGATTTAAAAAAGGTGTATTGGTGGCCTAGAATGAAGAATGAGGTTGCGAAATTTGTAGTAAAGTGTTTGACTTGTCAGAAGATAAAGATAGAACACAAGAGACCACAGGGGACTGTGTAATCATTAGAAATTCCTGGATGGAAGTGGGATTGTATCTCAATGGACTTTGTGACTTGCCTCCCAAAGTCAAAGAGTGGAAATGACACCATTTGGGTAGTGGTATATAGACTTACAAAATCTGCAGTGTTCATACCAATGAAGGAGACTTGAAAGATGGAGCAACTTGCAAAAGCTTACATCAAATATGTTGTGAGGTTACATGGAGTTCCAAAAGACATTGTGTCTGATAAAGATTCTAGGTTTCTTTCGAAATTTTGGAAAAGTGTACAGGAAAATTTTGGTACAACACTTAAGATGAGTACAACGTTTCACCCTGCCACAGATGGACAAACTGAGAGAACCATTCAAACCTTGAAAGACATGTTAAGAGATTGTGTTATAGACTTCCAAGGGGGATGGGAAGATAGCTTGGACTTGATTGAATTTTCATATAATAATAGTTACCATGCAAGCATAGGCATGGCTCCATTTGAGGCTTTGTATGGAAGAAAGTGTCGTAGTCCAATTATTTGGAATGACATAAGTGAAACAATGATCTTAAGGCCTCAAATGATTGAGGATACAGTCAAACAAGTAAGGGAGATTCAAACTAAAATTCAAGCAACTCAAGATCGTCAAAAGAGCTACGCAGATTTGAAGCGTAGAGAAGAGGAGTTTTAGGTTGGTGACAAAGTGTTGCTGAAGGTGTCACCAATGAAAGGAGTGATGAGGTTTGGAAAGAAGAAAGGAAAGCTTAGTCCAAATTATATTGGTCCATATGAAATACTGCAAAAGATAGGCAAAGTAGCTTATAGGTTGGCCTTACCTATGGAGCTAAGTAAAGTACATGATGTATTTCATGTATCCTAGTTAAGGAGGTATATCCATGATAAGTCTCATGTGCTACAACTTGAAACCATTGAGTTAGATCAAAGCTTAACCTATGAGGAGAGACTTATCAAGATCCTTGACAGTAAAGTGCGTAGTACACGCAATAAGAATGTTAAGATTGTAAAAGTGCTATGGTCTAACCAAGAGTGTGAAGAAGCAAATTGGGAAGTTGAATATGAGATGAAAACGAAATATCCCGAGTTGTTTCAAGTACGTTGAGTTACAGGGACGTAACTCGTTTTCTTTAAAGGGGGTAGAATTTCGTGCTTTATCCCTATATTTTAGTCATTTTTGTGCTTCTTGTGCAATTGTAACGAGTATATTGAGCAATTTTGATCTCAAAGAGTCACCAAAAGGTAAAAGTATGACCAAAAGTACATCAATATTATACAAAGTGAGGAAAAAGTTTGAATTTCGTTACCCAAGTTTTGGGACGAAACTTCTTTTAAGTGGGGTAGACTGTAATATCCCGTATTTTTATACGTATTTTAATTTAAATAAGTATTTTGTGAAGTATTTAAATAATTCGAAATGAAGTATTTATGGCATTTTTATTATTTATTTTAATAAGTTTGGTAATATTTTATAAAAGGAAATTTTTATAAAAGTTAAAGTAAAAAACAAGTTTGATTAGGAAAGGGATTAGTAAGAATAGAAAGGGAATTCAAGAGTAGGAGGGTTTCTAGAGAGAAAGGGGTATAAATATTCAACACATGGGCAAATTAAACTTTGCCCAAAGTGGAGAATACCCAAGGTAATTTTTCTTTTCATTCTCTCTTATTTTTCTTTTTCTTTTTCTTTCTTTCTTAATTCCCCTTCCCCTTTTTTTTATACATGTCCGGCACCACCACCACGCACCACCGGCCGACCACCACATCCACCGGCAAAAGCTCCAACAGCCGCGGCGACACCGGCCAGCGCGGCAGGAGCCCAGCCGCGTGTCGTGGTGGCTATTGCTACCTGCGGCTTTCTGAAAAAAAAAATTAATTCTTTTTCTTTAATCCTAAATCTAATTATTAATTATGGGTTTTATGATGATTTTCATGATGTTTGATTATTGGTAGTATGTAAATAAATTTTTTCAGATTTGATTTTAATTGAAAAAAAGCCCCAAAATTAAAAAAAAACCCTAGGTTTCTAAATTATTGTATATTAAAGGAAATTGATTTAGGGTGGTTTAAATCGTTGATTTGAGGGTTTTAAAACATATTTACAGCAAGTTTTAATGATTTAATATTTCTGGAAATTTTATTAGTAAGCTATAATTAAGTTTCTTAAAGGAAATTTTGACTACCCATTAATTGGGATTAAAGTAAGGGGTTTTAAATTAAATTTCAGCTTGTTTTAAAAGATTATGAGTGATTTAATGAGGGTATATATTGTTGGAAACTTGTGTGGAATAGATTTTAATGCCTCTTTATAATTTTTTATTGTAGGAGACTTCCAAGTGAGTGATTTCATATAGTTCTGGCGATTTTAAGATCGTATTCAAGGTACGTTCGCGTACTTAGTATTTATTTGGTGATATAGGAACATGCTAGGCTTTGAATAATTGATTCCAAATAGTATCATGATAGATTTTGATTGAAATTTATTATTTGGTTGATGTTGGAGATTGAATTATGAAGCATGGATTATTTGTGATGGATTAGTGAAGGAAAATAATTAATTTGGCATATTGTATATGAACCACATTTTTATTATTGGCATGATAGCGATCATGTTTAATTAAACTAATTGTTCAATTTGGTTTGGAATATTGAAAGGAATTTTATTATGCTTCATATAATTTTTATTGATGCTATAAGCATGAGGAAAGAGCTATTTAAGTGTCTATGTACACGAGGAATAAATTATATATTAGTGTCTTAGTGCACTTAAGGTGTTTCTAACACCGAAAGATAGGAATTTGGGCGCATTATGCGTTTAAGGTGTTGACATCGAGGTAGATCAAAAAGGGTTTAACATTAAATATTATGTGGTCACTAATTATTCAAGAATTAAATTGGTATGTTTAATTGTTTGAATAATTATTATGATTGATTGTGTTATGGTTTGAGAGTCATCACCAAGTCTAATAATATGTAAATAACGTAAATTGAAAGAGATTACGCACCAAAACACTTGGAACGTATACACCTTGAGTATGAACATATGGGGGGAGTTATGGGGTTTTATATTTAACCATAACTTCTACTGGGAGTACAGGACGCTGTATTTTCCGTTTTATTATTATGCACAGGAATTCCACCACTTACGAGTGGTTGTTTTATAGTAACACGGTTAGCTCCCGGTTTAATACCCCTTTATTGGGGTAGGTTAGGAGGGAAACCCGTTCGATTCGTAATCAATGCTAAATGAATAAATTAGTTATTTAGTTAAGGGTCATGTTGTATGTTGCATGCTTGTAAACAGGTGCAACAAGGTAAGTTGTGTGATGATAGGTGAAAGCATGTTAGTGTTTTTAGTTACGCTTATGTACTCAGCATTACCGATTGTGTGTTTGGATGTTTGTTTTGCCTTGTCTTTACTTTGGCCCTACGATGACTCATTTCTAATGGAGTGTAGTGGGGACAAGTAGAGAGAAGCTTTTTAGGTGATGAAGCATATTCATGATGGGCATAGTGAATAGCGAATCATGCTTAGTTTCCATAAGTTTATGATGTGGTTTATTGTTTTGATTATTTTAATATATTATATTTGTGGGACTAACCCAAAGGTTTTAAGTCGGTTTGGTTTTGATAAGGGCTTACAATGGTTCCAAGTTGTAGGTTGACTTCGTTTTACTTTGGTTTGACTTTACTTTCATTTGGTTGACTTTTAAAGTTGAATTGTTTTGAATGTTTTTAAAGATAGTATTCCGCTGTGTGTCTTTGATAGTTTCCTTAGCCGTTTTCACGGTGGCGGTAATGTCTTAGATTTTCCTATTTTAACTTTTATAAAGAGCAAAACAGATATTTTAAAGAAAAGGAATTTCTAGGGTGTTAAAGTCGGTTGCAATGGGAGCGATATTTGGCTAATCCACCACTTTGGGATGATGTTGAGGTGGGATTACGAGTGTTTGATGCGGAGAATGGCGATGATAACTCGCTTGAAAAAGCAAGGTCCACAGCCTAGTTGCGGCAATCCGAGCCTAGACACAACCAGGCTATGGAGGCCCTTGCCCGACCTGCAAATCATGTAGTAGTGGCTGGTCGAGAAGATACCCAGCAACAACCCCGCGTGCCCCAGACCACAAGCCAGGCAACGAGCGCGGGCCGAGGACCAGACCAGTAGCCTCGCCAGTCTGCCTAACACGCTGGAAGTCCAGCAGGTGCTGGCTGAGGCATATCCCAGTAGCAGCAGCCTCGCTAGCCTCCTTTTCAGTTCGCTGGTAATCCAGCGGGTGCTGGCCGAGGTGCAACGCAACAGCAGCCTCTTGGGTTAGCTATCACCCCGTCGTCGATTTCTAATTCTTGTGATGTTGACGTATATGTTGATAATGGTGATAGTTCGAGTTTGGGTGTTGTTCTTGAACAACCCATTCTTGATGAAACTCTAACTTCTACGCCATTAGAATTAAGGGGGAGTACTACGGCAGGTTTGGACCGTGGTGAACGACATAGACAACCTCCTGTGTGGCATCGTGATTATGTCACAAATACTGTTATTACTAAAAATATAGACCCCGCTACATCAATTGTCGTCCCTTCTCAATCTCGTTCTTCGGGTACACCTTTCCCTATACCTTGTCATGCTGAATATAATCAATTTTCTATGAGACACAGGTGTTTTTTTGAGACGATTACAAAGGGAAAGGAACCGTCCTCATTCAAAGAGGCGGTTAAAGACGTCGGTTGGCATAAGGCAATGCAAGATGAGATTGATGCTCTAGAGCGTAATGACACATGGACCGTTAAGGATCTTCCTCCCGGAAAAAGGGCGATACGTAGTGGTTAGGTGTACAAAATCAAGTATATCGACAAGTCAAAGGTGGAACGTCTCAAGGCTTGTGTAACACCCCCAAATCTCCCTCTACGGAAATACTAGTATAATACATTTAATTATACCGTAGAGATAGACTTAGGCGTATTACCTCCGCGTGATTACGCAAGGCTACTCAAAACTTACTAAAATAAAAACCAATACTTTGCAGCGGAAACATCAATACTCTTTCTTTTATTAATACTCCAACATACTCTTAGAAATCCAAATTCCTTTGAACATAATAAATAATTTCAAACCATTCAAAACATGATATTTAAAATAAATCCTTTTATTAAAAACAAATATTAAAATTAATTCCTCCAACCATACTTTATTTCATAAATCATAACTCAAATAAATTCAATTCAATTCAATCACTAATAAAATCATATGAAACATGTTATTCAAACCAATCACTTTCAAAGTATCTAGCCACCTAAACGTACCTTGATTCCGAATATCAATCAATACTTCGCACTTTCAAAGTTCAATCACGAATACACCTTGCAAATAACATAACCATAAGGTTATCACAACATAAACTCAAATCTAATGTGCATGGACTATAAAACTCTTTTAAAATAATACTTTAATATAAAATTATAACTTTTGAAATAGGTATTTGTATTTTAGAAAACTAACCATGAAGAAGATAAAGGAATAGAATTAAAAAGAATTGAATTTTCGTTGGAAAGAATAGGCAGAACTTGCAGAGGCCATAACTCCTTCAATATAACTCCGAATTGGGTGATTTGTGAGCCTAACCTCAAGGATTTTTTGAGAGGAACAATCTGTTGTGAACATCAATACCCCAAAAAATGACCAGAAGTGCTCGAAAACCGGCTTCAAATGTATACGGGCTGATTTGTGTAAAAAGAGGAGAAGAAAGTATGAAAAGGTTTAGGGGAAAGAATAAGAGAGAAGAAGAGAATTGAGTTTTTGTGTGAAGAATATGAGAGGTATGAGGAGGCATTTATAGGCTCACGAATGAAAGAATTATGGTAGGAGAATGTAGGAAGAATTATGGTAAAAAGTATTAAGGAAATTACTTGGAAAAGAGAGTTAAAGAATTATGGAAAGTTAAATATTAAGGTGATTAAGAACAATAGAATTAAGGAAAATGTGTTGTCATGAAAAGTAATATAACAAAACAGATTAATTGGGGAATAATCAAGGGTGAAATAAGGTAGGGAAATAAGATGATCAAATCTTTGTGAGATGGAAAATAAAATTAAGGAAAATAAGAGATTTTAAGGAGAATAAATCACCCAAAAATCCATCATGGTGGCCGAAAATTTGAGCTTTCCTAAGCTCATATTTTTGGACCTCCCTTTAGATATTTAGGGAATTAATTTACTAGTTTTAAGGAAATAATTGTGTAAATAATATATATTCCAGGTATGGATCCAAGGGTTCTGCTGGGTGAGTTGGGTCCTGTTGACAACCTACACAAGGCAACACACGTGAACTGCCCTCGAGGGTGGCTCGAGGAACCCCCCCTCCGATGCCTAAGTTAGAGAGTGTTTAGAGAGAGAATGAAAGTGTACTTAGAGAGATGTAGAGAGTGTAATAACTTGTATGTCTCACCTCCTTTCCGTTATACTTTGCCCTCTATTTATAGGTGTACGATCTCCTTTGTGGAGAGTTTGCCTTGGTCAGCTCTGCGGGCTGACTCTGTAGGGCTGGTGAGCCCCTCTTAGTTGTTCTCTCGGCAATGAGTGCGCACCCTGGGAGCTGGGCGATAGTTCAGCGGGAGCTATATATCCTATACAATATATATTGTATAAAATAATTAATTAAGAAAATATCAATTATTCACCAGATAAATTCACTAAGAAAATCCAATTTTCTACACTTAGAAAATCCGAAAATCATAGCTTATTATTTAGGAAATTCGGACCTCCTAATTAAATAATTAAAATATAATTTTCTCTTAGTTAAAATATCCAAAATATATATAAATAATCCGAGTTTTAAAATAAAATAAATGGATAATAAATCTTATCCAAAATCTAAAAATAATAATTGAGTTTTAAAATAATTTTGGCGTCAAAATTTAAATATCATTTTGGCTCTAAAATTCAAATAGTAAAATATATTATTAAAATACCCTTTTAAGAGAATACTAATTAATTAATTAATTAATTAGAAAATACGTTTTAAAAATACAGGGTATTACAGCTTGTTTCGTTGTTCATGGCAATCGACAGGTTGCCGGTGTTGATTATAATGACACGTTTGCTCCTGTTGCAAAGATGGGTACTGTATGTCTTCTTCTAGCTGTTGCTGTGTCTTTGAATTGGGAGTTACATTTGATGGATGTTCATAATGCATTTCTTTATAGTGATTTGGATGAAGAGGTGTATATGCAATTTTCTCCAGGGTACGAAACTCCGGTACTTGGCAAAGTTTTTAGGCTGCGAAAATCTCTATATGGCTTGAAACAAGCTCCGAGACAGTGGTTTTCGAAATTGTCTAGTGCTCTGCGAGGTTTTGGGTTTAAAAACTCATATGCTGATTACTCTCTGTTTAGCTATGTATAGGGTAGTGTCTCTTTGCATGTACTTGTCTATGTCGATGATTGATTATTGTAGGCTCTTCTCATGATGCTATCGTTTGGTTTAAGGCCTATTTGTGCAAATGCTTCTATATGAAGGATTTAGGTGTGCTTAAGTATTTCTTAGGCATTGAGGTTGCTCGTAGTTCGGAGGGTATCTTTCTTTCTCAATGAAAGTAAGCTCTGGATATTTTGACTGGGGCAGGTATGTTGGGTTGTAAACACATTAACACTCTGATGGAGCATAATCATCGACTTGCTCATGCTTCTAGTGATCCGTTTGATCAACCAGAACAGTATCATTGGTTGGTTGGACGATTGGTATATTTGTCGGTCACTCGACTAGAGTTGAGTTATTCTGTGCATGTTTTGGCATAGTTTTTAAGTGAACCGCATGTTTCTCATTGGGATGCGGCCATTCATGTCTTGTGCTACCTTAAGGGTAGTCTGGGACAAGACATCTTGTTGCGACCTATGAAGGATTTACGCTTGACGGCGTTCTGTGACGGTGATTGGGCGGCGTGTCCCTTGACTTGACGTTCCTTGTCAGGGTATTTTGTGTTCTTAGGTCGTTCTCCTGTTTCTTGGAAGACTAAGAAATCGTATCCAAATCCTCGGCTGAAGCCGAATACAGGCCTATGGCTTTCACTACTTGTGATTTGAAATGTAAAGCAGTTGTTGTTTGTTTTTGGTGTCAATCATTTAAAGCCTATGCAGTTGTTTTGTGATAGTCAGTCGGCTTTGCATATAGCTAATGTACGAATCATATTGAAGTAGATTGTCATTTTGTTCGTGATGAGTTGTTAAAGGGTAATATTTCTACTTCATATGTTTCGACTAATCATCAGTTGGTAGATATTCTTACCAAGGCTCTTGGATGACAACAATTTGGTTTTCTTTTATGCAAGTTGGGCATTCGTGATTTGCATGCTCCAACTTGAGGGGGAGTATTAGAATCAGTTTGGTTATATTTGTTAATATTGTATATTTGGCATGTTTATCTTATTAGAAGTTTTAAGCAAGTTAGGTTTTGTTTTGTATTGTGTATATATATGTAATTAATATCAATACGAAAGGTTAAGCCGTTTTCTCCAATATTTTTTTAAGTTTAACAGTAGTAGCCTATGTTACAACGTTAGTCATTTATATCTTTTTCTCAATTCGCCACCCAAAATAACATCCATGTGATTTTTTGTTCACACTATGGGATTGAGGGTCATAGTCAATCAATCAAGCATAACCATTATGCATATGATCCAACGATGCAATGACAAGAGGCTTTTGTAACGTGCCGTTCCACTATGTATGGATGATCAAACAGCGTGCTTGATGATTTCGGTATCAAAGTTTTAATTTTCTATCAAAATTTAAAACTATCAAGATCCAACATGCCCTATCTTTTTTGTTTTTTTCAGCAGACAATCCAGAAATTAAAGGTAGTAGCGTACTCTTAGAGGAGTTAGAACAAAAATAGAAAATCTTTGCTTGCATATCGATCACTAAAATTTCTTTTAATTGCTCCCAATCTCCCCATGACAATTGACACCCACGATCCTCATCAAGAAGGAACGAGAAAAATAAAGTAATTAAAGGGATGATTGAAGAAAGAAAATGACTTAATCCATCCTTAGACATTAATAAACTTTCAGTATTTTGTAACTAGTTAGTGTCTCACCAATCATCACAGATAGTACGTGAAAACAGGAATGACACATAATCGCACACGCATGCACCTAATGCCGCCAAAAAAACACCCCTCTACTCCAAAATAATATGATTTCTTACTAGTAAGTTAATATAATTAAAAAATTATTGTCATTTTATTTAAGTCATCATAGTATTTAGTTTCACAATATTAAAATAATTCATCATTTAAAAAAATATTCCGTACATAATTAAAGATATTGATAGCAAGCATGTTAGAAGTAAAAGACTCCTAAATTATTCAATCTATCTTAATTGGCATGTTAATTTATCTAATACACCATAATAGCAATTCAATAATACCTAAACGTGATTTATGATATGATGTCTTTTATTATAATTATTACTTTCATTTAAATATTTTGAGTGAGAAACTTTTCATTACTACTTTACAACAACTATCAAAAGTTATGTATTGAATTTTTAAACTTTTATTACTATTATTATTTTTTTTTTCTTGGTGTTCTGCCCGTTTCACTTTTTGTGCTAATTCGGATTCGGGGATTAGTTATGGGTGGTTAGGTTCCACTCCCCTCCCAATTGTTGTTACGGGGGATCGAACACAGGTTCTCCCTACCAAGTGTAGTCTCAATCACCACTATATCAACAACCAATTGGTATTATTATTATTATTATTATTATTATTATTATTATTATTATTATTATTATTATTATTATGATAGTGTTTATTTTATTAATTAATCTCTTGTTAGGAAATCTACTATTGCCATATATAATTAACTGTTTTAAAAATGCTGATGGCATGTTCAGGATGTAGTATATATTAATCATGGGAACGTAACGAATTTGAGTGTAAAATAGTGAAAAAATTGTATGTCATCCTATATCATTACCAATGACAACGATGCCTCACCAAGCTAAGTTTGATTTAGTGGAAAGGATTGTACCTTTTAACCTTGAGGTTGGGGGTTCAATTCCCGTTTGTGGCATTTTGGGATGGGGATTCTCTTACCCTTTTTCTTTCCCCCCACTCCCAAAGTGACTACTCTGCTACCAACCAACCAAAAAAAAATTTGACAATGAAGCCTCATCTCTTTACTAGCTTCATTTCATTCATGAATTTTCGTTACCATCCATTACCTTTTATAAGGTGGAATTGAGTGGCCTGGTAATGGAAATTCATAAAGAAATTCCAAGGGGATGGAGTACCATTACCATGGCCTGGCTTGGTTCTCCCTATGTCCCTTTTTTTTCACCATGTACCAACATTTTATTATGAGAACTTTTTAGGTTAAATCGGATTTTATAAACAAATTTACATAATTCATTACCATTCTCATAATTTATAACCTTGAACCAAATGGGCCATAAGTTGTACTATTTACATTTACTAGCATATACTATATTGGGTTTTAAAAAAGAAGTATACTTCTTTTTTTCTGGGTTGTCCGATTTCGAAACCTATGACTTAATTCGAGGAAAGGGGAACTCTAATTATGTACAATCTTCGATAAATGTAACAAGAACATATTTACGGGATCCTATGAAATTCTCCACGATGTTTTATTTTAACTTTTATTTTATTTTATTGTAATGTGTTTCAATAAACATTTGTCAAACCGTTGGGAATATCTATCGGAATTACCTTCCTAATATTTTTAAATGATAAGTGGACCTCATGAAAATCTCTTAAGATTACAAGAATTTCTGACACAACAACTAATTTCGAAAGAAGAGAATAAAATTATGTGTAAATAAAAATGTGTACTCCGTATTAGACTAGTAGGTAAGAAGAAGCTTCAATTGAGATAGTGATTCTATGAAGTGTACATTACCAAATGGACCAACTATTTTAGGACAAAGTAGTGGTATACTATTTTCTGGTAAAAGTAAAGTTGATACTCAAATTTTAACTGTCCTCCATACATAGTTTGGTTTTTTCTTTAGATATGGGCAAGAATACAATGCTTGCAGACTTGCAGTACTTTTTATTTTTTCTTTTGAAACTTTATATT
Organism: Chenopodium album; assembly: GCF_948465745.1. Taxonomy (NCBI): domain Eukaryota; kingdom Viridiplantae; phylum Streptophyta; class Magnoliopsida; order Caryophyllales; family Amaranthaceae; genus Chenopodium; species Chenopodium album. The sequence goes on from NC_137843.1 coordinate 50,822,037, forward strand.
ACCTAACAAACATTTTGGACGGCTTAGTGTTAGCCTAAATTCTGAATTGACAAAATGATAAGGTGTCTTTTTTTGTCACTAAGTTTGTAAACCAATAACAAAAGAACCCCCCATTCCTTGCAATCAACCGTGGATATTGAACTACGTATTACAGACTTTACAGTAAAAAATTTGTAATGCTTTATATGGGCATTGAGCCATCGACCTAGGAAGAGCATCATTCATGAAGCTAAGGAGAAGACTTATTTATAAAACTTTATCATATTTTCTAGTTTATCCTTCATGAGCTATATATGCGTCGTATTTTCACCTTATATGTCAAATGTATGGAAATGCATGTAGTAAGTGAAAATTTTAAGGTACAAAAACGTAGAAAGAACAAGTGGCTATTTTGTAAAGAACATATAGTTATCCAGTTTTAAGTTTTTTTTTGTACTAACTCCGTTAAATGTTATGTGCAACTTTAGAATATTTTATATCTCACAAATAATACCCTAAAGTTGCACATAACATTTAACAGAGGTAGTATATCTAAAGAATATCTGTAATATTAATAAGGAATATGATAATATTACGTAATGAACATTATTTATACCCACAATAATTTAACGACAAAATTCAAAAGAATATTTCACTTATCGATGAACATTATGTCACAAATAAAAGTACATTACACTGGCAATCAAAGAACATGGACATATGTTCTTTTCACTCTTTTTTGGTGCAAATATGTTCATTTTACTCTAGGTATATGTTCATTACATTTTAAAAGTATGTTTTTTTCACTATAATTATATATTCATTACTTTTCTATATTATGTTCTTTCCGCTTTTTTTTATTATTATTTATTTATTTTATTTACAGAATGCCTGTACGACGTGCATCGTACAGGTGGCTGTAAGATCCATGCATTGTTAGTAAGAGGCTTCAAAAAAAAAAAAAATACTAGTAAGAAAATTATTTTTTATTCAATAATATTTTCTGTTTTTTTTTTATTTGTGTTTAAACATTACATTTTATTAGATACAAGTGTGAGTATTATATGTTCCACATTGAAAACTAAAGCAAAACTCTTTACGTTTATAATCCAAATGAGTTATTGCTCTATTTCTAATTAGTTTTCGGATGAAAAACCTCTTTTGGACTTTGGTTAGTTGTCTTCCTCCTATAGTTCATTGGATTTTGATTGGAACTTCACTTTGACCTTAGACACAAATATATAAATTCTAATGAATTATGAATGGTCCTGTACACATATGTCCCTTCACCTTCAAAATGGAAAATATATATATATATATATATATTTATATATATATATATATATATATATATATATATATATATATATATATATATATATATATATATATATATATATATATATATATATATATATCACGATGACTGTATTATATATTAATTAATAGACTCTTTTCTTGAATTTGAGACCATTAGTCACAATCAACTCATACTTAGGTTCTTTCTCTTAACACAATCGGGTCTATTGCTAGCATCTTAACCCGAAACTTGTTGAATTCAAGAATATTGTGGAGAAAACGGTTTAGTCTTTGCATTGATATTAATCACATATATATACACAATACAATAGGATACCTAACTTGCCTAAAACTCCTAACAAGATAAACTTAACAAATATACAAACTTAACATAAATACGCCAAACCGACTCTAATACTCCCCCTCAAGTTGGAGCATGCAAATCGCGAATGCCCAACTTGCGTAACAGAAAACCAAACTGCTGACGTCCAAGCCTTGGTGAGAATATCTCCCAACTGATGACTAGTTGAAACGTGTGAGGTAGAAATATTACCGTTTAACAACTCATCACGAACAAAATGACAATCTACCTCAATATGCTTCGTACATTCATGAAACACCGAATTCTTAGCTATATGCAGGGCAGACTGACTATCACAAAACAATTGCATAGGCTTCGAATGATTAACACCAAGAACAAACAACAATTGCTTTAACCATTTCAACTGACGAGTAGTGAAAGCCATAGGCCGGTATTCGGCTTCAGCCGAGGATGTGGATATAGTAGGTTGTTTCTTATTCTTCCAAGAAACAGGTAACAGCCTAAGAAAACAAAGTAACCTAACAAGGAATGCCGAGTCAACTAACACGCTGCCCAATCACTGTCACAAAACGTCGTCAAGCGCCAATCCTTCATAGGTCGCAACAAGATGCCTTGTCCTGGACTACCCTTAAGGTAGCGCAAGACACGAATGGCCGTATCCCAATGAGAAACTTGTGGAACACTCAAAACATGCAGTGAAGGGCATAAAACCTGGTTCTATACCATGTTGAACTCAAGAATATTATGGAGAAAACGACTTAGCCTTTGCGTTGATATTAATCACATAAATATACACAATACAATATGATACCTAACTTGCCTAAAACTCCTAACAAGATAAACTTAAAAAATATATAAACTTAACATAAATACACCAAACCGACTCTAATAAAACTCGCCTCAACCCATTTCAGCGATCAACTTTAGGAACTTCCGTATTACTGTTATATCCCTTTTAATTCCTCCACATTTCACTTAATTTGGTAAAGCTTGGACTGTATATATATGTTCAAATAATACCAAACCTTGAATGGGAGTACATCCAACCAAATTACCATAAAAAAGGGAACTAAGGGTGCCTTTTTTTGCTTTTCCTACCAGACGTTCTCTAAAATGGGTGGTTTGGGCTTATTAAGATAATATGAAAATATTTGTCGTGTATTTCTCATTGATTAAACAAATTATATATAGAAGCATATTCTAGGGTTATGGCTAAGGATACAATAGTAATTATAAACTAATTATACACAAGATTATTTACATAATCTAACACACCCCCGCAGTCGAAACGGGAGGACAGCAAACACTGAGACTGTCCCGAAAATCATCAAGTAAAACCTTAGGTAGATCTTTCGTGAAAATGTCTGTAATCTGGTATTGGGAAAGCACATGTAGGACACAAACTTCGCCCCTTTGAACTTTCTCACGAACAAAGTGTATGTCCATCTCAATATGTTTACTGGAAAGGAAATGGCATCAACATTGTCATAATAAACCAATGTTGCTTTAGAAATAGGACATTGTAGCTCAAGCAACAAATTACAAACCCAATCGGATTCAAAAACAACATTTGCAAAATTGCAACACCCCTGTACTCTGCTTCAGCACTAGATTTAAACAGAATTGGTTGACATTTGGAAGACCAAGAGATCAGATTATCACCAAAAAAAACACATTATCCTGATGTAGAACGGCGAGTGTCCGAACACTCGCCCCAATCGGCGGCATCTGTGAAAGATAGGATAGAAGATACGGATGACTTATACAAATGCAAACCAAACTCAAGCGTACCTTGAATGTAACGAAATATGCGCTTCAACGCATTCATGTGCTCTACACGAGGTGCGTGCATAAATAGGCAAACTTGTTGCACTGCATACGATATATCAGGACAAATGAAAGTCAAATACTACAAAGCACCACACAGACGACAATAAGAAGTCGGATCATCATATGGAGCATCGGAAGTAGTACTTAACTTCCCTTTGGAGTCAACCGGAGTAGAAGAAGGTTTGCAATTAGTCGTGCCCGCTTTTTCAATAATTTCTAGAGCATATTTCTTTTGAGACAAAAATAAACCATTCTTTTCTAAGGAGACAGCAATACCCAAGTGTTGAATCTTAAAAGTTTTGATGATAATGGACTTAAACTCAAGCAAACTCGACTAAAGATTTCTTTAAGTGTTTGATTAAGAACAGGTGAAGTGGACCTTGGTGGTGGAAGAGTAACCTTAACTTAGAGGACATGAAGAGAAGACTTTAAGAAGGTTAAACAAGATAAAAGAATAGTTCCCTAATAGGAACTTATTTCTCTAACAAGAGCTATCTAAGTTCCCTAACAGGAACGTTCCCTAACAGGAACTTGAAGACAGCAGGAACTTGGTCCTGGTCTGCGTGAAGCCCAAGCAATCTTTGAGTACAGAATAAACGACGCAGCAACTTAATTTAGTTAAGATTCTATCTTCTAGATATGTTGTTAAATATGTTAAGTAGGATATGCATGAAATCTATTAGAAGCGTGACAAAGACTTGGCAAATTTATGAAAACGGAAAAAGATAAAAAGATAGATTTTAAGAAAAGATTTTCTAAATGATTTATTTCTTAAAAATTGAATATTGAAAAGATATTATTCTTTTTGATAATCTTTCTTTATCTTATTTTCTGAAAATATTTTCTTTGAAAGTAATTTATTTAAAACCGTGTTTTGAGATTTAGTTAATTTAACATAATTATCTTTTGAAAACCCTACTTGCCATACAAGCTAGACTTGTATAAATAGTAGAAATCTCATCTCATAGTTTTTTGTGAGTTTATGCTTGAAGAAATCATTCGTGCTTTAATTGTGTAAGTTTGCCAAGCTTATATATTTGTCATATTAGTTTCGGGTTTCGTGCATAGCTTGCCTAACATATACTAGTGTCATATATTTTGTATTGGTTGGGTTCTTGGATGAGTGTGTGAATTACATCTTGCATACAGTGTGTAAGCTTCTAGTGTGAGGCTGAGAGAGTACTTTCGGAGTACGAGTGAATCTAAGTTTGGGACATAGATTGGGCAGGATAGGGTCCTACTGTGTAACGATTCAGTGTGGAACTTGTGAGTAAAGGTCTGTGTATAATAGGTTGTAATTCGGGATTGCCCTTTTATAGTGAAGTAATTTGGTTTTGGAAATTCCTTAGGAAGGGTCAAGGTTTTACTTCCAGTTGGGCGCTGGAAGGTTTCCTCGTAAAAATCTGTATGTATTGCAAGTTCCTTTACAGTTTATTTATATTCCGCAAAAAGTAGCTATAGGAACTCACATACAATTCACCCCCCTCTTGTAGTGTTCGTCTCAACTAACACCAAGAAATAGCTCAATGGACCCAAATCTTTCATCGCAAATTTAGAGCTAAGTTATGAAATCACATGACGGCGAAGGAACTCTGAAGAAGCAGTTAGAAAAATGTCATCAACATACAGAAGAATGTAAGCAGTAGCATTACCATGGTGATAAGTGAACAATGAGTTATCGGATTTGCTGTGAACAAAGCCAATAGTAGCCACAAAATTTGCAAACCGGTGATACCAAGCACAGGGCGCCTGTTTCAGACCATATATAGATTTTCGAAGGAGGCAAACATGATCAAGTCGAGTAGGATCCTTGATCTAAGAGGTTGATACATGTAAACAGTTTCATTTAGATTATCATGTAAGAAAGCATTCTTCACATCTAATAAAGCAATGCTAAGAACCACACGAATAGTTGCCGGCAAAACAACTGGACTAAAAGTTTCATCACAATCAATCCCTTCCCTTTGATTCTTAACATCACCAACAAGCTGAGCCTTATATCTCTCAAACGAGCCATCAGATTTCTTTTTTTGCCAAAAGATCCACAATGATCAAATAATATTCACATTCGATGGTTGTGGAACCAAATTCCAAGTACCATTATCAATAAAAGCATCAAATTCTTCTTGCATAGCAATTTTCCAATTATGGTCACAAAGGACATGAACCGGGTTCTTTGGAATAGGTGATATGTAGGTAGAAGTGTGGTTAGCTTGATTTTGGTATTTTGGATTTGGCTTAACACTACTAGAAATAGGCTAATTTCCGACGGAATGGTTCCGACAAACACGAAATTCCGTCGAAAACATCGAAAATTCCAACGGATTTAAAATCCGTCGGAAAAAATGGGCTTTCTAACGGAATAATCTGTCGGAAATGTAATTTTCCAACGGAATTAAAATCCGTCGGAATATAATTATATAAATATAAAAAACAAACCCTTCCTTTTTAAAACCCTACCCCCTCTTTCTCCCTCTTCTCATGCGCCCCTCTTCTCTCTCTCTCTCTCTCTCTCTTTTGCTTCTCTTCTCTATCTCTCTCCTCCGCCCCTCTTCTGCCCCTCTCTCCTGCGCCCCTCTTCTCTTCTCTCTCTCTCTCCTCCGCCCCATCTTCTCCTTGTTTCTTCTCTTTCCTTTTTTTTGAACGACTATTTCTTCTCTTTCCTCATTTTTCTTCTCTTTGTTTTTTCATGGTTGAAAATAATGGTTTTTTTGGTCAAATTCGACCATGAAAAGTGTAGATCAAAACTTTTCATGGTCGAATTTGGCAAATCTATACCAAATTCAAGAATTCAATCCCAATTTCAGTTACTAAGGTATGTTTTTCGAGTACTTATTTGTTGATTTTTTTTTTTTAACATTTTCGTGGTGTTGGCTGGTTGGTGTGGATGGTGGCCTTGCTTGGTGTCGTGGCTGGTGGTTTTGTGTTGGGGCGGATTTTTTTTTTAACATTTTTTGTTATGTTGTATAGGGGGGCCGTGGTGGGTGGGTCGGGTTTAGGGGGGACGTGGTGGGTGTGTCGGGTTTAGGGGGGTCGTGGTGGGTGGTTTTAGATCTAGGTTTACTATGGGAGGGTTAGGGTTAGGTGGGGTGGGTTAAGGTGGTGGCTGTGGTGGGTTAGGGTTAGGTGGTTGTGGTGGGTTAAGGTTAGGTGGTGGCTGTGGTGGGTTAAGGGGGGCCGTGGAAGGTTAGGGTTAGGTGGGGTGGTTTTAAGGGGGGTCGTGGAGGGTTAGGGTTAGGTGGGGTGGTTTTGTGTTGGTGGTTTTGCGTTGGGGTGGGGTTGACATCGGCATTTTGGGTGGTGATACGCCATGCCGGTGGTGGCGCGGCTTTTTTTTATTTTGATGAAATAATTTTCCGATGGAAATCCCGTCGAAAATTTCCGATCGAATTGTATATTCCGTCGGAAATTTTCGACAGATTTTTCCGGTGCCGGAAAATCTTTTACAACGGAAAATTCCGTCGGAATAGTGTTTCCGACGGAATTTCCGTCGAAAAATGTCGTTTTTCCTACCAACACGTTTCCGACAACCATTTCCAACGGAATTCCGTCAAAAACGTCTTTTCCGACGGATTTCAGGGTGTTTCCAACGGATTTTGTTAGTCGGAAATGGCCTATTTTCTAGTAGTGTAATGATTCCATGTTTGATACGAGTAGCCATTGAATGAGATGGTGGTGGGTTCGGATGGGAGGGAGTAGGAGACGAGAAGGGGGAGGGGGGAAGGATCCTTACCTAGCCGAGCACTCCCTCCTTTGCATATTATTCGCAACAAAGAGGTATTATTTATGAGATATAAAATATTCCTTTGTTGCAAGTAATATGTAACGGGGGGAGTAGTAATTACTTTAAGGCTTTGTACTTTTACCTTATTTTTGGTGAACTGAAATTATTCTTGTTATGAGCTTCAATAATTTTTATTAAACTAAAATTAGATTTTACAAATTAAAACTTATTTTTCTTGATTCTCTATTATCTTTGTTCTTTAAAGTTATTTATTTTACTGATCAAATATTAATTTACCGAACTAAACTTGTATTCACTGAAATGAAATTATTTTTACTGAACTAAAATATTTTTATAAAATTGAATAATTTTTATGAAACTATTTTTTTTTTAATTGAATATCATTTTTTAAGGTGAAGAGAGCATGACTTAAATTCGTGTTTTTAAATTTCAATGCTTAATTAGTTCATATTATTTTTGTGACAGTATATACTTCGTCCTTCATTACCTAATACTTTTAGCACATTATAAATGCATTATTTTGATTTTAATTTTAACACTTGCTAAATACAAACTTTAATCAAGTTGAATTTAAATAAAATAAAAATAAATTTTATTCCCTTCATTCCAATATATTTGTATCACTTATAATTATACAAAGTTTATAGGGTATTGGGAGATTCTCTCTGGTAATCACGAACATTTATTTTTTCTCGGTGGTAAAGTCTAACATTTTTTATTATCAATGGTAATCACAAATTAATATTACTTAGCAAATGGTAATTTAAGTTAAACAATTTGTTAATCCTTAACCATAGTTTAGCTACTAGACTACAAAAAGACACAAATACCCCAAAAATGACCCCCTTCTTCCTTCCCCTGATTTTCTTCCTTTCTCTTTCCTCCTTCTAACATCAATGGCAGCACACCTCCTTTAACAAAGACAGAAAGTTCACAACATCTTCAAAAATGAACCTATCTATACAAATCCTTAACTTCTCATTTCACCAATCTCCAACAATCAATCAATTCCAAAACCTGTCCCAAGAATCAAACACCCAAATACTCGATTTTACCCACCTAAATTTCTCGAAGACCTCCATTAACGCGAAGCTTCAATCTCAAAATGATAACCTCTATCTAAATCAATTAATCAAAAATCCACCAAGTTAATTGTCCTCTGAAAACTACTATTACCCAGAAATGGTTTGGTAGAGAGTGGGCTAACAACCTGTAATTCGCCGGAGAATGATTATCAAAGTGTAGATGGCGCAAAATCGAAATACGTTGATACGAGATTGAAGGGTTTTGCAATTATTTCAAGGATTTCGTTCGGGAGATCCTCCCATTTGTTACTGATTATGTTGGATGAAATGCTCATTTCTACGCTTAGCATTTTTTTTATTTGTGGGGGTTTGTTTTTATGGAGAGATTAATTTGAACAATGGCTAACCATGAATCTAGTACTAATTATCCATGGGATATTGTAGGATGTTTTGAAAACTCGAGGAGGGGCGTTTTCTAGGTAGGGAAAGGGAGGAGGTGGGAAGGAAAGGAAGAGGGATAAGGAGTGGTTCAGGTGGTCTCTACGGCAACGATTCAGGTGGGTGGCGCTAGTGGTAGTTGGGGCAGTGTGGAGGAGAGTGAAAGTAATAAGGGGAGAGAAAGAGGGGAAGGGGTTTCGTGGGTGGTCTCTACGGCGGCGGTTCAAGTGGCTGACTGCCGGTTGGGTGGGGGTTTAGAGTTTTTGTTTTTTTGTTTTTAAATATTTTGAAGGGTATTAATGTAAATTCATTGTTACTTAACTAAGATTAACCCTAGTTGATCATTTAGTAATGTTTTACTATCATTAATGTTACCATTGGCTTAATAATATTAATTCATGATTACCATTGATAATAAAAAACTTCAGACTTTACCACCGAGAAAAAATAAAAGTTCGTGATTACCAAAGAGAATTTCCCTAGGGTATTTTTATGTACAACAATACAAGTATAAGATTTATATTATGCATGTTGGGAAAATGAATTAGTTGTATTTTATACTTCTTCCGTTTCATATATTAATTGTAATAGTTAATCTAGCACAAAGTTTTAGGAAATTTATAGGGTAGGAATTATAGGGTGAATTTTATAATATAAAGTATAATTAGTGGGATATATTTTATTGTTAGTATGAGTGATAAATAAAAAATTTAGTATAAGTGGGGTTGTATGATAGAGAACTGATTAAATATTTATGCAAGTGGGGTAAGTAGGAGAGATAAATAATAAAATACTAGTGGGTCCTTACTAAGGGTCTGTTCACTTCAGCTTAATTTCAGTTCAGTTCAGCTCCAATCAGTTCAGTTCAATTCAGATTATCTCCAATCAGTTCAGTTCAGTTAAGCTCCTAATTTCCCTCTCTTATAAAATATTCATTTCAGCTCAGTTCAGTTCAACTCAGTTCAGTAAATGTGAACAGGCCCTAAAATAGGAAGTGTTGCAACCTTTATGAAACGGAAGTAGAACGAAAGTGTTGCGATTATTACGAAATGGAGGGAGTACATTGTTTATTTATAAAAAAGATAGTAGAGACCATGAAAAAGAGATGAGAATGGGGGAGAGATTGATAATCTATTTTAGAGTTGATTAGGGAAAAGTAAACCCAATCAATATGGGTCGGGTCAGGTTAGGTTTTGGAAAAAAATGGGACATTTTGACCATAGGTTGGGGTCGATCTGTCCCAAGTTTGGTCGACAAATGTAACCCAACCGGGTATCTTGCTTGGACCCAAATTTAAATTCAAGGCGGCTTAAAACTTAAATAAGAAATAAAATCCGGTCGAGATACCCCAAACCCGAAATTCATGCCCAAAAAATGTGTCCATAATCGGGCAATTTTCAAGCTAGATATACTGTTATCAATAGAGTTAGCAACAATAAAAGTGACGCATATTTATTTTTAAAAGACTAAGGTCCTGTTCATTTCACCTTACAAAAATAAATATTAAGTAAAAATCAGTTTAGTTTAGCAAAAATAAGTTTAGTTCAGCAATAATAAGTTTAGTTCAACAAAAAATAATTTTTATTAAGTAAAAATCAGTAATTTTAAAGAAATACTATATAATAGAGAATCAATAAAAATAATTTTAGTTCAACAAAAATAATTTTAGTTTAGTAAAAATAATTTCAACTCAGTAAGGTAATTAAATTCAGCAAAATAAATTCAGTTCAGTAAAAATTATTTAGGTCAACAAAAATAAGGTGAAGTGAACAGGGCCTAATATAAATAAGACAAACTTTGGAACATACATAGTACAACCTTGTTCATTTCACCTTAAAAATAATAATATTCATTAAATAATTTCAGTTCAATAAAAATAATTTCAGTTCAGTAAAATCAATTTCAGTTCAATAAAATAATTTCAATTCAGTAAAAATCAGTAACTTTAAAAAAGAAATATAATAGAAATTCAGTAAAAAAAAAATAATTTCACTTCAGCAAAAATAAGGTGAAGTGAACGGGGCATACATAGTATTATTTACTCCGTATATTGTAGTCGAATTAAATTCCAGCGACATTTAAAGATATGAATTTCAATGATTCAGTGGTACTCTTTTCTTATTTTTTTAATTAAAATATTTTAACTTTTTGCACTATTCACCTAATCCACTTTGACTATTGTCGATAATTTACTCATAAGAAAAAAATATACTTTTACTATTACTTGTTAGAATCATCTCAATAAATAGATTATTAATATTTAATTATTATAATTTTTACTTATTAATAATTAGAGATATTATTGGTCAAAGTTAAAAATATATGGAAGCAGTATAAATGAAGTACAATAGTGGTTAAAATTAAATTGTGTTTTAGCAAGTTTGCTATGTCAAATTAAAGCACCTATTGAGACAAAGTAAAAGTTTACATCAAAGAAATCAAAGTGTTTTTTACTTTTAAATATAATTAGATATCTTTCTCAATTTACAAAATATAATTAGATAAAATAAGAGATCACCACCACTAAGTTTTTCTAGAAAACTTTATTTTGTCATCTAGAAAACAAAATTTATTCTAGATGAAATTAAACTATGAGATAAATGCAATCCTTAAGAGATTGATCCTCGCCTATTATCAAGAGAGAGAAAAAGAGCTCCACTATAAAACTATGATTACAAGGGAGTACGTATCCACTTAAATTAACCCCTTCGCCTATTTGGGGATAAAATTTTACTCCATTCCTTTCATAATTCGCAACATATATGTCAATGCAAAAAGTTAGATCTAATGTACAGATTTTTACATATTGCATCACTTATCTTTTCAAGATTTTATACAGATTTTATACTTTTTTGTTTTTTTTTTAATTATTGCATCACTTATCTTTTAAAGATTTTATGCAAAAACTTCTTTAGTACATATTTTATACTTTCCCTGTTTTTTTAATTATTGCATCACTTATTTTTTAAAGAAGTTTCACAAATATTGCACCATATCTATTTTAGGAAACAAAATATTTGGCTCATATTACAAATACCCAATATACCCTTTTTTAACCCTTGATTCATTCATTTATGTTTACATCACATGGATACTTTTGTATTTTAATCCCCTCTCTTTTCTTTTTTCCATCAATAATCAATCAATCAATAATTAAAAGACACACCCGAAATAACACGTGTCATCTCCTGGTGTGTCCTTAGCTTTTTTTTTTTTTGGAAAAAAAAATATTCTAATTAAGAAATAACTCATTTTACATATACAAAGTAATAATTATGTACAAAATATAGTAGAAGATTTGATGTATCTTTCTGAACTTAACACAAATATTCACTAACGGCGGATTTACACTAATTTAGTGTAAATCACGCCTCATAAGGAAACCGTTTGCTATGTTTGTACGTGCTTTCCGTTTTTAAAATTTACAAAACTAATTATTTCTCTCTCTTCCTCATTTATTTCAGAAGCTTCTCTCTCTCTTCTTTCTCTCTCTTCTTTCTTACTCTAGTGGCGATTTCATTCGAGTTCTTTGTTGTGTTCAACCTCTCTTCAAACGACGATTATCTTCTTGTTTTTCAGTTGCGAAGTTGTTAATTTAGGTTCGTTTACTTAATTTTTCCAGATTTTTGTCAGTTTAAGTTGTTTTGATTCTTCGATTTAGGTTTTTTGATTTCCTTACTTTTTAATTTCGTTTTTTTAGTGTTTGATTGCAATGGTGAAGAAGCATACTAGAAAGAAGTCGTCAAATGATGCTGAAGGTGTGTTTTCTTAATTTTTTTAATAATTTTTTAAAATTTTGAATTGAATTTTCACTTTAAATCTGTTCTTATATGTCGAATTACTAGTGCATGTTATTTTCAGAGTTTGCACATGCTTTTTTGCTTATTTTGTATGCAGATTATGAAAATTGGATTTGAATTTTGAAATTAATTTGTTTATTTTTATTTTATTTTATTGTGCATTGGATATAATTGGTTAAAAATTTGTTATACATGTGTTGTGGTGTTGTTATATGTTAAACAAAATTTGCATGTTAGTTTTCAGAATTTTTATTAATTGATTATTATTTTTCAGAAGTTGTTTTTTGTTATTTTTGCATGTTAGGTTTTAGGCAGAGAATGCTAATTGGAACTGATTTTAGGTTTAGGTTTTAGGTTTTAGGTTTTAGTTAGAGTATGAGAATAATAGGCATATGTGCATTGTGTTTGTGCATTTGTGTTTGAGTAACAGGCATATGTGCATTGTGTTTGTGCATTTGTGCATTGTGTTTGAGTAATAGACATGTGTCATTTATATGCATGACAAAGGTCACTTTATGCTGTTCAAAGGGTCACTTTGTGCTGTTAAAAGGGTCACTTTATGCATTTAAAAGGGTCACTTTTTCAGTTAAAAGGGTTACATGTTGCAGTTAAAAGAGTCACTTTATGCAGTTAAAAGGGTCACTTTATGCATTTAAAAGGGTCATTATGCATATATTCTAAATTTTTCCATGAGTAATTTGTGAATTTGTAATTTATGGCTATTTCTCTATATTAATTAGATACATGTGCTTCAATAGGTGGATATCGTTATAAATTGCCTTTAAAGGGAAAAGCAATGCCTAAAGAGCCTGCTAAGGGCAAATCAGTACCTATAAAGACCAACACAGTTCTTGAGAAGGCCATAATAGTTTCTAAGAAGGCCAAACCAGAGTCTGAGAAGGCCAAAATAGTTACTAAGAAGGCCAAAATTGTACCTAAAAAGGCCAAAACAGTGCATGATTCTCAATTGGAAATGCTTTCTGATTCTGTTTCTGAGACTATTGTGTGAGTATACATGTTTTTTTGATTTGCACTTTTTAATTATATTTTGTTTTTAGCTTATATTGTTTCAATTTTTTTTATTATTATTTAGGGAGCAAAGACGCTTGATTGCAAGGTGTAGACCACGTACGTTGGAATTTTTGTTGCAGAACTTTAGTTCTAACAAAAAACAAGCTGTTAAAGAAATTGGTTTTGGTGGTTTATTACATTTGAAATTGAAAACTCTTAATCGTCAAATGCTACCTTGGCTTGTTGAAAACTTCAATGGTGGTAGCTGCATGTTTACCATTTCTACTGGTAAAGAATTTGTAGTTACTAGAAATGATATATGCGATGTGTTTTGCTTGCCTATGAGTAATATTTCTATTCCTGAACTTAAGAAAAATGCTGAAGATGGAAGTGTAGATAAACGTATCATTCAGGCATGGAGATCTAATTATGGTCTTTCTGATAAGCAAGCTCTTCATTTGTCAAAATTGGAGTCTCGGATGGTTGATTTGGTTGATGGAGGGGAAGAATTTAAGAGGTGTTTTGTTCTTCATGCTATGTCTAGCTTTTTAGCTCCCACTACTAATAGGACTATTTTATTGAAGTTGCTGAAGGCTGTTGATGAAGTTGATGAAATCAAAGCTTTAGATTGGTGTTCATATGTTTTGAAAAAGTTGAAGAAGGCTGCTCAGAAGTATAAGAATGATGAAACTGCTCAAAATGTTAGTGGTTGTTTGCTGGCTTTGCAAATTATGTATTTTCATCGTTTAAATTTTCAAGGTGAAAAGGAAAGTAGTACTTTTCCTTTGATTCAACATTGGATGGATGCTAAGATTAAGAAGCGGATTAATTTAGAGATAAAAGATGGTGGTTATGGGCAAGGACCGTTTGATACTTTTACATATCATGTGTCACAGCCTGATATTAGGAAAACTGTTGTTAAGCAACCTCGTACTTTGGGATATGATCAAGGTGCTTCTACAAGTGGTACAACTGGTCGCATTCTTGCATTTGAGCTTCCGGAAGGTGTGATGACTAATGATGAAATTAAAGAAATTTCAACTGATGTAAGTGTTCTATTTTTTATTTATATGTTTAGTTATTATACCTTTATGTGCACAAAAGTTACCCTTTATGTGTACTAAAGTTACCCTAAATATTCAGTTACAAGGGTTACTTTATGCATTTAAAAGGGTTACATTATGCTTATAAAAGGGTCATTTTTTGCATTTAAAAAGGTCACTTTATGCATATATTCTGAATTTTCGCTTTTTTATTATTTTTATTTGTCACATTTGTTTAGTTTCTTCTTTGTTCATATGTCTGTAGGTGTTTCATGAAACATTTCTTTTGGTTAAAAGATATATGGATGTTTTATTATTGGTTCAGTCAACTGGTTTTCAAACCTTCAGTGAGATGGTTTCTTCTCACAGAACTGTTTCATTATCTTCTAATGATGCTATTGCAGTTTCTCAAACTGAACAGCTACTCTCTGATCCTCAGTACCTGAAGATTTTAGATGGTTTAATTGATGAGTGTAATAAGATGAAGTCTGTACATGAGATGTTTCGTGGTTTTTTTTGAACCTGTACAAGGTCATAAAGAAGATGTTCCTGAAAATGAACCTGCACAAGGTTTCAATGAAGATTTTCCTAAGGATGATGACAATGGTCATGGAAAAACTGTTAATGAAGATGTTAATGGTGCTGGACCTTCTGCTATTATTCCTGGTCCTACTGAAAATGTTCCTGCTGGGCCTACTGAAGAAAATTTTCCTGGACGTATCATCAGAGCCAATAAATCTCTATGCTCACTGGACTGTGGGCCAATAGGTGTGCATGTGCCTTTTGTGACTTTGTTTTTAAGGGGTAATGCTCGGATTTATTGGAATTTGCCTCAGTAACATTTGGAAGTTCTCGATTATTGTTTGCTGAAGGATGATTCAGTGCATAGGAAGTTAAGTGTCATTTTTTATGATAATTATTTTTTTTATCTATTTTTTTTCCTTTATTTTTTTAATGCTGATCTTATTTTTTATTGTTGCAGTGAGAACCTAGTTACTTTTGGATTGAATTTTTAAATTCCAAGAGAAGATATGGTGTCCCTTGCTGCTCCACTTAGGATTCGATGGTGCATTATTGATTGCTACTGTCTGTATTTGAATGAGAAAGCATGTTTTGACTCTTCTGGTCCTCGAAGATTCTTCTTTGGTGTGAGGAAAAGTGTACGTAATTTGATTTTTTTTTTATTTAAACAAATTTACTCTATATATATATATATATAAACAAGATCTAATACTTTAATAGTTTGCATTCTTGCATGTTTGTGAAAACACTGGCAAAGGTGATATTTCTAGTGCTGTTAAGGATTTGTACGATCTATGGGAAGGTTGGGTGAGCTATGAGAATCCTAAATGTGATATAATGGATGCCGAACTGGTATATTTCATGCTAAACTTAATATCATAACTTTAAAATAGTTCTGTTTATGATATGCTTTGTCCAAATCACTTTTAATTTTGCTGTTTCAGATCTATATTCCTATTCTTATTGAGAATCACTATGTTCTGTTTGTTGTTGATCATACAAAAGAGTTTGTATATTATCTTGACAACATTATCTGGCGTGATTCTAGTCTTGAATATTTTAAAAAATTGTCTTCACAATTGGTATGTTTCTGTTGAATATTGTTATGTTTCTGTTGATTTATTGTTTCAATTTAATTTTTTTTTTTGTTTTTAATGTATTCTAAACTTTTATATTTTATGTCAGTGTGGTCATTTGGGTGCTTTTCTTGGCAAAAGAAATCATCCAAAGAGTTCTCAGCTACATTCTTATGAGTTTCAAATTGTTGAGTTGGAATGGAGAAAGGATAAAGTTGACAATTTGGACTGTGGGGTGTTTGTCATGTATCACATGCTCCATTTTGTTGGCGAATCGTTCAAACTAAATGAACTCAAAACAGTAATTATTCATCTATTTTGTCTGTAGTTCTTCTCTTTTTAATGCTTTTATTAATTACATATTGATAAGTTTTTTTTTCCTGTTGTGAGGTTGTTGGCAAAAAATTTCTGCGAGGGGAGATCTGTACCACACTGGTGCTATGTGAGTTGAATGAATCTAGGAATGATGTGTTGTCAGAATTAACAAAGTTCAACGAGAAGAAGAAAGATCCTGATTATGTTCAGGGAATTGAAATAAGAAGAAAGGCTGCTATTGCTGAGAATAAGAAGAAAGAAAATGAAGAAAGAAGAATGGCAGCAGAAGCAACAGCAAAGGCAAAGGCAGAAGAAGAAAATCCCAAAGAAAAAAGGGCAAAAAAGCAGACAAAGAAGTACACTCCTTCTAAAGAGTGAAATGATTGTTAGTTATTAGCTGATTAGGTCTAGGATTACTTTTTGAACAATGAAAAAACTTAATGTATGTGCATACATTAAGTAATTGAAAGGTTCTTTTGTATGTTTTTTATGGGGTCACTTTTGTGCATAAAATGGTGAACTTTGTAGCATAAAAAGGGTTACTTCTCTGGGTAGATAGGGTAACTTTTATGCATAAAGAGGGTAACTTTTATAGAAAGGGTAACTTTTATTGATAAAAAGGGTAACTTTTACGCAGGAAAAAAGGTAGATTTAGTGGGTAGAAAGGGTAACTTTTAGCCATGAAAATGGTCACTTTTATGCATGAAAAGAGTCACTTTTATGCATGAAAAGGCTAACATAAGTTCATGTGAAAAGCTGTGAAAATGGTCACTTTTTTTATGTGAAAGGGTTACTTTTTTCTGTAAAAAGGGTCACTTTTTGCTTTGAAAAGGGTCACTTTTTCTGTTAAAAGGGTCACTTTTGTAGTTTGGATCCTCTGATTGTTCTTGATTTAAAAGGTTCACTAATTAAACATGTACTAATAATAGTGTCAATCACATTTTCATCAAACTAGTCACAGAGTAAAAAGAGAAAAAATAGTTTAACAATACAAAGTATATTAATTTTGAAAAAAAAAATGATCTAAAAAAGTTCCTAAAAGAGTTGTAAGTTAGGTGTCTTTGATCCAAATTCTGAATGTGGAGGTGGTAGTGCTGGTTTTCTTTTTCTCTTGCTTTTTTCAAGACCTCCTTTTGCTCTCTTGCTTCTTCCTTTTGTTACAGCCCTTTTAGGATCAAGTATTGTTGGTACACTTGTGCTTGTACTCGATGCCGAAGAAACATCATTATTGTTGTGAGTGTTGCCTGCCACATCAGGAATGTTAGAAGCAGATTCTGCACTTTCTCTCTGAGCAGCACTAGCAAGTAAGTCTTCCACCATTTTAACACTGTTTCTGAAGCTTTCTTCCATAAATGCTCTTGTCTCTTCATTTCCTTGACTCTTTAAGATTAGATTGTAGAATTTTCTCATCATTGTTTGCCTCCATGGAATATATTGCTGTGTAGGATCCTAATTCTTCAACCTATCCCATGCCTCTATTTTTGCAAACTTAGTGCATCGTTTTGAAACATACTTGTATGGTATTCTTGTTACTGAATGCAAGTGTAGAATTCTGATGCAATGATAACATAACCATCCAAATGTTTCAAAATTTTTGCAAGTACACCATACACTCTGGCTCTCATGTATATAGTTTACTTGATGTGCAGACAATGGCTTGTCTTCTAGGGTTACTTGATAAAGTAGGCATTCTTCATTTCTTCCTATCATTTAAACAGTTGTTGCCATAGAGTATCCAAACTTCTCTTCAAAATATCTAAAGAGTGACAAAGTGAAAACCTGTTCACCAAAATCATGTAGCTACATTTAAACTGCTATATATTATGTGTAATTTATGTACTTGTCAGTTTACTTTTTACCTGTGCAGCATGCTTTAGCATTCCGGACAGTGGTAATGAATTGAATGCTATTGACTTGCTACAGGTAAACTCATCATATTTCTCTATGCTTCTCCAACGATTGGTTGTCTTCTTAAATATGGTATAAAATTCTGTCAAGGTAGTTGCTTTATTTGCTCTGAATCCTATAGCATGATTAGTGCTTTCACTCCTTTGTGACGATAAGATTCCTGCTGAAAAGAAATCTCTACTAAGGGTAGGACACCATTTCGCTTTCAACTCGTACACTCTTAAATACCAAGAGTGTGCTGTCAAGTCATATTTCTGCATCATTGCCTGCCACTTTGCTTCAAATTCTTGTTCTGTCACACACATCTTTAAGCACTGGTTGAATGCATGCTTGAATTCTTTGTCTTTTTTAAGAGCCCCAAATCTGGTTATGGCATTTTGTTCCAAATGCGAGATACAAAGTCTATGCCTTGTATTAGGAAGCACCTACATTGAAAATAAAGGGGTCACTTTATGCTGTTAAAAGGGTCACTTCATGCATTAAAAATGGTCACTTTATTCAGTTAAAAGGGTAACTTTATGGGAAAAAAGGGAAAACATTATTGTTAGAGCTTAAAATCTGTAAGATGTCAATATAAATCTTTTACTTGCTCAATTGCATTTGCCATTGCTTGGTCTTGGTCAGTGAATATTGAAGTTGGTGTTCTATTCTCCATAGCTTTCAAGAAGGTTTCTAGTAGCCACACAAATGATTCTGTTTTTTCATCCCCAATAAAAGCACATGCAAACATACAATTATGCCAGTGATTATTTATGCCAACAAATGGAGCACATATAAGATTATATCTGTTGGTTCTGTATGTTGTATCAAATACAAGAACATCTCCATATATCCTATAGTCTTCTAGCATCATTGAATCTCTCCAAAAGATATTAGAAATTCTTCCTTCATTGTCAAACTTCACTCTAAAAAATCCTCTGATTGTTCCTGATTTAAAATGTTCACTAAAGTTTGAGCATCTTCAGCCTCAATTTGTTCCATTCTTAAACTTGAGCAGAAATTCAGGTGATCTACAACACTATGACCTACATTCTGTTCTCCTCCAGCCTCTGTATCCATGTAATTGTAAGTGTCCATTGTATTTAGACTTGAAGATTTCATTGTTTTAATTGCTTCAGCTTTTTCCTCTGTCATTTTTCTTTCAGAACGATGCAAATAATGCCACTGTGACCTTGTTAGCTCGTGGTTATGTTGAATAACATGAGCCACCACCTCAAACTGTCCTTCTTTATTCACTTTTGCTCTTATGCATGCCTTGCAATTCGATCTTGTAATGGCTACTTGTCTTGGCTTTCTTGTTTTTACATTTACATCCTCTTCATCAACCATTTCAACTAACTTTGTTTTCTTGTCACCTGAATTTCTCTTTCCTTCAGCAGAACACACATAATTTTTCTCAGTTACTATTTTTGTGTGTGTTTTGTATCTAGTTGTATGCTTTCTTATTGAAAACCCTAGTATAGCAGCATGTTTTTCATACAATTCCAAAATTTCTTCAAAAGTTTCTCTTACCACACCAAGAAATGATCCTCTAAGATCTAAACCAGAAGCATCAATTGGATTTGTATCTGTGATTTAATACAGATATAACAGATAATAATCGGAGGCAGCATATCATTCAAATTGGAGGCAACAAAAGGGTAACATTTGTGCATAAATAGGGTCACTTTTATGCATGAAAAGGGTCACTTTTATGCATGAAAAGGGTAACATTCAGGCATTCAAAGGGTTACTTTTTGCATACAATCTGAGGGTAACATTTTTGCATAAATAGGGTCAAGTTTATGCATGAAAAGGGTAACATTTATGCATTCAAAGGGTTAGTTTTTGCATACATTCTGAATTTTTTGCATACAATCTGAGGGTAACATTTGTGCATAAATAGGGTCACTTATATGTATGGAAAGGGTAACATTTATGCATTCAAAGGGTTACTTTTTGCATACAATTCGAATCTTCTACATACAATTTTAATTTTCTCTATACTAATTTACATTCATATCAATGTTGTATTCATACAGTTCATATCAAAAAAAAATAATAATAACAATTTCAAAAGTTTATAGAAATTATCTTCAGTTGCATTTGAATTATTTGATTTATGAGGAACGACCTGATTTTCTGCATTGTCAATTGCTTCTTCTGCATAGTCTCCATTGTCTAGATTGTTATTATTGTCAATTTCTTCTTCAGCATCGTCTCCATTGCCTGGATTGTTATTATCGTCAAAAATTGGTACAAATTTATCTCCAAAACTCTTAGTTTCTTCTTCTTCTATAATCGATCGATTTAAATCGATTTCAACATAAGAATTTGAGTTCTCATGATCACCTAACAATGGAGTTTCAATTTGCTTTTGTTTTTGTAGCAATTCGTGGATGAGATTGTTGTAATTTGTGGTATTGAAAGTCGAATTCTCTATTGATGATCGAATTCTCCAATTTGTGGTATTCTCTCTTTGCGTTTTCTCACTTTCTCTCTCCTCCATTGTTGTTCTGCGTTTTTGTGATTTTGAGATATAAAATTCCGCCTGTTTTGTTATTTTTTTTTTTTAAAAAAAAAAACACTGTAAATGGTTCGCACGTGCAGCGCCCCCGATTTACAATAAATTTATTGTAAACCGGGAGCATGCAAAAGGGATTGTTAACTAAAACATATTGACAACTATAAACTTAAGCCAAAAAAGATAATATTCTTAACATAATTATTATGGGCTTTTTGTTAGGAAAGTCATATTATGTACTACATATGTTTATTACAACAAGATTATATGGTTTTTTTTTTCTTGATTTTTTTTAATCATGTAATGAAAGCTACTACAAGAATGAAATGTGAATACTAAATCAACAAATAATATTATTAATTGTTACTATTTTCTTGAATAATTTATGATTAGAATTTCAATCAATTAAGGGCAAATACAAGTTTATCTGCCAGATAAACGAATTTTTGTTAATCTGGTGGCATTTCTGTAAATATATTGAAAAAGCGTGATTATTTATTCAGTACTTTTGGTGAGCTATCCAATTACTATTTGCAACTTGTTTTTATTGTTTGGTGAGGAAATTACACATGTACCCCTCAACTAGTACACAAAAAGACACATGTACTCCTCCACTGATACTTGAAAAGACAATTATACCCCCAGATAAACAAAATTTGTTTATCTGGGGAATTAATTGGGTACAGCTCATCAATTAATACTCTATGAATACTTCAATAATACTTGCCATTTTGATTCCTGTCACAATTGTTATTTTTCTGCATTCAATTGGTATGAATATAACATATGAAAGTCATTAGTTATTGAAAATTACCGTGCATGGCACGGAAACTAACCTAGTTATCAAAATAAGTGTGTCCACCCTCTATGGTGCAATAATAAAAGAATGGAGGAAGTATCAAATATAAAACGAGACATCAATAAAAATGAATTTATGATTTCATTGTCTTTATTTGGAATATACTCCCTCCGTCCCTATTTGATAGTCATTTTTAGGCAATTTTCACGGAAATTAATAAACATGAATAAAAAGTAAAAAAGTACATTGAAAAAGTAAATTTACATTGGATATGTAAAAAAGTAGAAAGAAAAAGTAATTAAAGTACATGAGAAAGTAAAATGTACATGAAAAAGTTAATTTTGCACAAATATTTTTGCAAATTGGAGAGAATTTTGGTAAAAAATTAATATTAAAGGTACTTGAAAAAAGAAAATGTGACTAACATTTTGGGCACAAAAACTAGAATAAGTGAATATTAAATAGGGACGGAGTGACTATAAATTTTCATGTTTATTGATAAAGACAAAATGGCCCACATTTAATGCTTGGGTCCATTTAATTTAATACTTCAACTCTTAAGGAGTATTGCTTAGTTTTATGTGTGACAATAAAATAAAATAAAATAAAAAAAGTTTCACACATTAATATCGCATTATTATTAATTAATAATTGATGAATTTTATAGCAATGGTACACACGTCATTTTCATTTATAATGACGTGCTACGTATTCTTTCACGAAAATGCTACTACTAGCTAATTTTTGTTTTGGAATTAGTACAAGTAACACTCGTCTCACACTTCAATAATTTTGGTCAGTTTCATACCACCAACTTGCTTGATTTAATTCGCCCTTTTTATGTCTCATATATATACAATGGCATTTGGTTGCTAATACTAAGTTTTAATAATGCACATGAAAAACACAACTTTATAGATAGAGTGAGAAAAAAAATAACTACTAGCTAGCCATGGAGATCAACAAAGAGCAAGTACATTCTTCTTGGTTACCATGGTGTTGTAGTCGGGGAACATTTTCGACAACTTCGAGCGAGGTCCCTTTGGATGAACGAGAAGCTCATGAGGATGATGAGAAACAAGTCGTTATGGTTAGCTCAAACTCGAAAAAGCCTGGTGGATGGAAGTCTATGCCTTTTATTCTAGGTCGATCTCTCTTCTTTTTTTCTTTATGTCTAAATTTTATTATATACACTTTGATTGTATCGAGTTTTAGGTACTATATATGCACCCAATCATTCACGTATGTATAATACTTCATATTAACCACTCTATATATTTTAGATAAAAAGAGAATTTAATAGCTATGGAGTGTGTTTTAGATGGTATACATGAAATATACATAATAGACATGTTTATTTTACTAGAAATGCACTATGCTCGCATGTTTAGTGTTTAAGATTTTTTTTGGGCTTGCCCCTCGTTTCCACTTTAAAAAAAAAAAAAAAAAAAAAAAAAAAAAAAAAAAAAAAAAAAATCGTTTAAGGTTTTTCGTTAAAAATATCCTATTTAAAAAAAAATAAAATAAAAATAAAAAATTGATACTTCTAGCAATATTGAAACATTTTAATTTAGCTTTATCTCGGCTTTAATATTGAGACAATTTAAATTAAGGCACAATTTAACCCTTTTAAGAAAAGATGTTAAATAATTTTTTAAATAACTATGTTGTAGTTAATTTGGAGGAAATTGGGGACAACGCATAAGTGATAAGTTCACTAAAATGAAGAGAGTAAGAATTAATTTTTTTTTTGTTTTTTTGAAACAGAGTAAGAATTAATTTTTGTTTGGTAATCTAACATTATAGATCTTGGTATTTGGTTGATTTAGAAGTTATTGTACAAAATTTGAAAGTTTCCTTTTTAATTTTTCATTAATTGTATGTATAAGAAAAAATGAAGTAACAGAAATGACGTTAAGTCAGAGCAATGAACTTGCAAAAGAGGATATCATGCTTAACAGAATATTGTTACAAAGGCTTTGATTATATACTATTTCCACTCCAAATTAATTCAGTGATCTCGTTTTTACTACGGAGTATTTAATTCAGAAACACTATCAATGTGATGATTAATTATTGACATACAGAGATAGAGTACACTTCAAAGCTACAATTTAAATTTGTTATAAATGCAGTTATAATCTGAATGATGTATACTACTTACAATTGAATCTAATGTTTCATTTTGGCGCAATTTACGTGATTTCGTGAATTAAATTCATTAATCGTACTATATTTTTACTGTAAACGTAATATATGTTGTAGAATTTACTTTGTAATAAACACATTTAAAGTTAGAACGATAACATAATTTCAAATAGAAATTCTATGGTAGTCATCCTTAAAATGACTACCATTATAAGATAGTAGTCAATCAATTCCAAATAGCTCATGACAATTAAAAGATTTCTCATGTATTACTCCCTAGAAAGCAAGAGTGCACATGCACTGTTTTCATTTGAGCTGCCCTATACCACATCACAAAATGTCTAACTTCAAACCTTTTAACTAAAGGCAGACAAGTACTAAACAAATTAAAAAAAAAAAAAAAAGTTGAAAGATCTAACTAGGGGGAAAAAAGAGATCGAGATCAAAAGAAAAAAAAAAGTAAAGAAAAATAGCACTTGAAAGAGAAACTAAGAAAAGGAAAGGATCCACTTCTACAGAAATTTTTAGCTGAGGACCATTTTCAGTGCTCCCAATTTTATTTTTTTTTTATTTTTTATTTTTTAACTCTGATCACTAAATCAGTAAATCAGTAAATCTCAACCACAAAAAGAAACATAAGTAGTAGATGATAGACTTTTCCTCAAAAAGATTAATACTACCTCCGTTAAATGTTACGTTCAACTTTGAAATATTTTATATGTCACAAATAATACCCTAAACTTGCACATAACATTTAACGGAGGTAGTATTTTGGTGTTTTCTTTTAGTTTTTTATTATTTAAAAGAAAAAGTCTCAAATTGTTAGTTAGACTGTGAAATTGCATGTTCATTTCTGTTCATGAAATAAATCCATGCTCATGTTTCAGAAGGAAAAAAAAAAATAAAAAATAAAAAAATAAAAAATCCATGCTCTACACTTTATATATTATGACCCGGTGACCTCATTTCCGGGCCTATGAAGGAGTTACGATATTGAAGCATCGTGACGTAGACGAAATTTGATTCTAAATGTCATTATATTACCTTAGACTGCAATACTAAGCTAGCTGCATGCATATATGCTATATATAGAATGTATGAGCTACTATCTTTGTTTCACATTAGTTCATTACAACTCTTGGGTATTTATTGTGAGATATTAAAAAAAAAATATACATATAAAGTTGTAATGAATGGGAGACAACGGAGGTAGTGTTTGACTTCCAATCATTTAAAATTATTAACTTGAGGACAAACATGATAGTGCGCGTTTTGGATATTTCCTAAACTACATGGCTACCTTGATTCGGGTGTATCGGATTTAGTTCCTCTATCTCTTTGTCTATCCTCAATTCATGACACTAGGTAGTCCTCCTAAAAAAGAAGTTATTATTGATTTCCTAAGTTGGTACATCAACCCACAAACTGCCCTCTAATAATAGAATTAGGAATAACCGAGATCCCTCTTCACCAACTTCCAATTAAGTCCCCTTCAAAAAAAAAAAAAAAAAAACTTCCAATTAAGTTGAGGCTGAGGGAAATGCAATACCAACTTGGTGTTGGCTCGTAGCATGATGAAATCAATAATTGTAGTGTACAATTTGGTTAAAGTTAATTAGGTCTAATAGAATGGTGGAAATATCTTGATCTTCTTCAATAGTTTTATGCAATTTTATAAATAATATGTGTACAATAAATTACAAATTAGCAATGATATATTTGAGTGTATAGTACTTACATGACTTCTAGAAAATCTAATCTCTCATCTAGACCGAGTAAAAAAAACATGAATTTTGTCTTAATAAAGCATACATATGTATAAGAACGAACTTAGAATGTTAGTTTTATGATTATATAAATATAAGGTCAAAATCATTTTACATTTTGTTTAATTATGATCTATAGCAATTTACAAATCAGTTTGGTAGATATTAAAATTTGTGGTGGGTGCAGGAAATGAGACATTTGAGAGGTTAGCAACATTTGGGGTACTAGCCAACTTTATGGTGTATCTAAGGCGTGAGTATCATATGGACCAGGTGGCTGCCACTAACGTCATCAACATCTTCTCTGGAGTGGCTAATTTCGCCCCTTTGGTTGGCGCTTTTCTCTCCGATGCTTTCATTGGTCGCTTTTGGGCTATCACTATTGGTTCTTTGGCTGCTTTGTTGGTATGCATGTTCTCTTCACCTTATTTAAAAAATTCATTAGGAATCAAACTAGATAAGTTAATAGAATCAAATCAAACTTTATGATTCGCGCGCATTTTCTTATAATTGAAATAATATACATCAAAACATATTTTACAGGCCTACACTTAATTATATGTTGTTTAATTTTCTTATATATTATTATTAGTGTATAAATGTAATCAAAGTTTATTAAAACCGACTGGAGAAAAAATCAAGTTAGACATTATATATTTAAGGGTATGTTTGGCCAACCTTTTGGAAAACAATTTCTGTTTCTTAGAAGTAGTTTTCCAGAAACTATTTCTAGAAAAATGCTTGTAAGAAACAGAATTGTTTGGCCTAATGAATTTAGAAGTGATTCTTAGAAATAGAAATTTTTTTTTTCCCAGTTTGGCCTATAGTTTTTTTTTTTTTTTTTTTTTTTTTTTTTTTTTTTTTGAAACAAAGCTAGTGGCTTATTTTTTATTTGAGGGTTATAAAATTAGTTTCTTATACATTATTGTTTATAATATAAAAATTCAATTTAAAATTTTGAACAATTCGTAAGTGTATTTTTTTTTTCTTTTTTTGAAAGTACGTGGTTGGCCTTTTATTAAATCAAGTCAATTTCCTCCAAAGTGGAAATGCTTTGGGGAAAAGAACCGATACAAACATACATCACAATTATACATATCCCATCACTAGTAGAAAAAACAAAATGGCAAGCGGTTCAAACCCCCAAGTGGCAAGCGGTTTTGAACCGCTTGCTCTTGGGGGGCTTGCCATTGTCCATTGAAATGGCAAGCGGTTCTGAACCGCTTGCCATTTGAAGAGAATGGGCAGCGGTTTTGGCGCCAAACCGCTGCCCATTAGGGGTATAAAAAAATAAAAAAAATTTTTTTTTTTTTGCTTTTTCTTACTAAAATTGATACACAATCAAAATACATATACAAAAATTAATATTTTCATTCATTAATTGTTGTAATATTACATTTTCATAAAAAATAACATATTAAAAAAATTGATACTTAGTCATAAAATCAGCAAAAAAAAAAAAACAGCCTTCACAGCAGCACGCACTACCACCACCGCCACCGCACGACGCCACCAGCCCACTACTACAACCGACCCACTCGAACACGCACCACTAGCCTTCAACCCTCAGCCACGCGCACCACCCTTTCGATCTGAAACTTAAAAAAAGAAGTACAAAATAAAATAAATTAACTCTAGATCTATGGGTAGATGCATATTCCAGCCAACTATTATAAAAAAATAAATAAATAAATAACTAGATCAAAGAATACAAAATGCAAGAAATTTAATTAGAAATAAACAACAATAATTTCATATCTTAACTTAAAAACAACAAAAGTTTTGCAAAATTAGGATGAATTAGATCTAAACTTCAAAAACTCGAAAATTAGCTAAAAATTCAACGAAATACCGGAAATTAAAGCGAGACTGACCTGAGAAGCAGCGATCTGAACCCTAATGCCGAGCCGGAAGATCTGAACTCACACGCACACGCACAAAATTAATATTGGAACCCAGAAAATCGAACTCCGCAAATTAAAATCGAAACCCACAAATCGAAATCGGAACCCCCAAAATTAATATTGAAACCCACAAAATCGAAATCAAAATTAAAATTAAAATTAAAATCAAAACCCAAAAATCCGAACCCAAACCCACGATATTGGACTCCAAATCTGCGTAATTGAGCTCGAAACCTTGTTGTTGTTGTATGGAAAAAAAATGGAGTATGGTGTATGAACAAAGAAGAGGCGTTAAAATAAATTAAGAGTGAGAAATGAACAAGAGGCGTGAGCAATGGAGGGGAGAGGGGAGAGGAGAGAGGAGAGAGGAGAGAGAAGAGAGAGAATGTGCGTGACTGGGTGAGAGGAGGCCGTGAGAAATAAGGCTGAGTGCGTGAAGAGAGCTCGTGAGAAATGAATGGGCCCATGTTTAGTTTTAGGGTTTTTTAAGGAATGGCAAGCGGTTTTGGGTTGAACCGCTTGGCATTTGGGTAAATGGCAAGCGGTTTTGGGTCGAACCGCTTGCCATTTGGGTAAATGGCAAGCGGTTCGACCCAAAACCGCTTGCCATTTCATAAATGAGGTTGTTTTTTTTTTTGGTGGGTTTTTCGAAGCGGATTTTAAAAACCGCTTGCCATTTGGGGCTTCCCATTTAGTTTATTCTAGTAGTGCATATTCCCATCTAGCAATATAATGCACAGCCGTATTACAAACCCTTCTCACATGAGGTAAAATACGTAGTACAAGAATTGAAAAACATGCTATTTTCCTAATGTCATGCATCACTCTCCAAATGTATGTTATTATATCCCAATCTTAGTGCAAGTTGTTGCTCAAATCTCACGGCCAAAGCTTCTGCCAGGTGAGGTGAAGTAGTGCTGATCCTCCTTGTTGCAGCTGCCAACATTATCCCTGAAGTGTCCAAAATCACCACTCCTAGTCCAAGCATCACTACCATGCCCAATAATGTGTGCATCTTTGTTTACTTTCACATACCCCTGAGCAAGACATTCCCACGAATTTGAGGAGGCAGCAGGACCTTGTTGTCAAACTTAAGTACTTCCATAGTTCCATTAGTAAAAGCTTGTATAATTAGTATAGATTCATAAAAAATAAATAAATAATTAATTAATTAATTAAAAGTCTAGCAACAGTCATTTCAGATTTTCAGCAGCTCAATATAACAGAATGACGTAACAAGTGCTCTATGACCTTCTAATTCAGTTTTGTGAGAAAAATGACATACAACAACAAAACTCTAATTCTCAAATTATAATCTCTACAAAATCAATAATTGTAATACACAAATTAAGCATAAATTCAAGGCTAACAACAATAACTAATAACAACAATTAGATCAAGGTCAGAACAAATAAAAGCTTAATAATTAAATAAAACTGAATATCAAATCTAATAATGATGATGAACAACCAATATTTAAATTAATCATCTATAAATAGCACAATTGAATTCAACACAGGAACCCTACAACTTCAAACATAGGCAAATCAAAATGAATCTTTAGAGAGACATAGAGATTCTACTTGGACTGGATCCATGGAGAAGAGCTAGACAAAGAAAAGATTTAAAGGACAGGGGGAAACACAAACCATGGTGGAGGACGCTTCGACGAAGAGTGACGACGGTGGCGGTGATGATGACATTGAATGAAGCATTGCCAATGAATTTGGTTGGGTGGACAAAAATCTGGCGTCGTTGGTCTCGGAGGACCAGATTGCGTATCGTTGGTGACGTTTCGCCAGTGGGGTTGGGTTTCTTGAGATGAGACTCATGAGAGAGAGAGAGAGCGCTCAGACATGTTCATGAGAGAAGAGAAGAGAGAGAAATTTTTTTTTTCTTTCTAGATGGGATATTGGAGGTCTTTTTGTAAAATATTAGGGGTGTTTTTGTCCAAATGAAAATTTCATTAAATGGGAGAAATGGCTCCCCGAGAAACAGCTAAGAGAAGCTCCAATTTAGTTCTTCTCATTCTACCCATCCGAGAAGCTATTTTGGACTTATTATAAAAGTGTTTCTACTTCTTAAATTTTCCTTGTTTGGCCCAGTTTTTGTTTTTTAGATTTAGAAACAGTTTTAGAAGCTAGGCCAAACAGCTTCTTAGACCATATATAACAACACCTTATTTAAGAGTTTGTCCTTGTTTAGTTCACATGAAACTTAGGATTAAAATAATACAGCATAAGAACCCCTTAATTGTAGGTCTATGGAGGTTGCTGCAATTGAATTGCATGCACTACAAGAAATTATATCAAAGAGGGCAATATAATTTCGCCCTAGTCGCCCTATTAGTTTCGTCCTATTAGCTTCAAAAGGCATATAAATTTTTTGCCCTCTTTGTTAAATATCAAAGAAGGTAAAAAAGTTTTCGCCCTCTTTGATTGAATCAAGCAAGATGAAAATTTTTTTTTGCCCTGTGTAAACAACTCAAACAAGTCAATTCATATTGCCCTCCTTGCTCAAAATTCGCCCTGTTTGATAAAATTTTAAAGAGCAAAATCAAAGTCGCCCTCTTTGTTCAATTTTTAGTTTTTAAAAAAAATAATTTTAGGAGGAATTATATTTAGAAAAAAAAGGTGCTAAAAGGCATAAATTCTAATTTTGTCATTATATATACAAAAGTGTTAACCAAGTTTTCCTAAATAGCAAATATTTAATAATATTTTTTCTAAGACATTATCAAGCAATCTTCTCATCCTTGCAGCTTCTAGCATCCCCTTTTTTCCATCTGATAATTTTTCCAAGGAATGCAACCAGCCTTTTGGTGTCCTCCATCCCCAAAACATTGACTTGATCCCCTAACTGCAAACTTGGCAGCAACAGGACTAATGTAAATTAATAAAGAAGCACTACAGTATTACATTGCTACAATACAGATGGTAGTTGAAGACAGACGACATTCATAACAAGAGTATTATTCTACAATATTCATAACAAGAGTATTATTCTACAAAAAACACAATATACATTGCTATCAGACGAGTAGTTCCAAGACAGAGCATATAGGATTTCGTACATAACAAAACACACATAGTTATGGTCACAAGCCGAACTTGCAACTGCATACAAGATCAGCTGAAATGAAATCAATAATTAAAAGGGTGTAAGAGTTAGTCGAGTGCATTTCTAGTAATGCCCCCCTCTGTTTGCAAGTGATGGCACCCACTGATAATTCTTTTATTCAAGCAGTAGATACTTATTAAACCACTCATTCATTCAATCAAATAAATGTCAAGGGAATCCAGACTGAAATAAGCACTTTGACAATATCATTACTTAATGTATTACATGACCTATCACTACTTACCCCTGATTTCATTACTGAAGAGTACTGATCATATTCTTAGTCCACAGCACAACAGTCTGCAACACTTCATGCACCCAAATACTGATACTGATGTAGGAAATCAGTGATTACATCCATTACAAAAACAATGTGGATTTGACATTTGTTGCCTTAGTAACATAACAACTAATTGGTTGCACTCCAGTAGACCAACCGATCAGAATTCATGTTTAGTACCATATATACACAAGAATATTGAAATTCAAGGAAACATTCATAACAAGACTATTATTCTTTGATTATGTTACAATACAGATGGTAGTTGAACCACTTTGTGATCAAATCTACAATAAAAGAGATAAAAGAGATGCAAAGTATTTATCAAACCAAGAACACAACTCATATTCATTAGCAGCATTGAAGCTAATTTCAAACTAGCAAGGAGGGCGAGTTGTACTACAAGAAAAAATATCAAAGAGGGCGATTCTATGGTTGTTGTTTGAAAAATGACAGCTATAATTTTTAAAAATAAACGGTTAAGATTTAATGATTTCTGAATTATTTTTAAATGTTAATTAATATTAATTAAAAATCAGTTTAATTATTTCTTGATAAAAATAAAATTTAAATTTTTTATTTTTAAGTTTATTAATAATTAATACCAAATTTCGTAAATTAATTTGAAAAGATCTAAAATTTAAGATAAATTCCTAAAATAAGAAAAATGAATTAGTTCGGGCCTCAAACATTGCAAAACATAAACTAACCGCATACTTATGAAAAATACTCTTATATATATGCATGATTCTTAACATTACAAGTATATCTAGTATCAACGTAGGATCATGTGCATATTGGGTCATTCATGTGTCATATGCTGTCACTGATTTGTACATGTAAAATTCATGCCATTCAACTTACCACATGATCCTACGTTGATTCTTCACTTACTACTCATACTAATTCGAATGTAATAATATTGGCCTACAATACGTAGATTTATTACTATTTCGATTTATTACTATTTTCTATATATATGACTATATATAATCTTTAAGGTAGTCGTGCATGTGATCATCAACTAGTATAATTGGTTAAATTTTAAGGGGTGGTGGCCGGTACTCAAGAATCTTGGATACATCATATACTATTGATTATTGTCTCTCTAACCCTAAAAAATAAAATAGAATGAAATTAAAAACCTTCATGGAAGTAATAGTTGTGCTTATAAGATTAAGAGTAGAAGCATGGGTTTTCTAGAAGGTTAGTAGCATATTCGAATTTTAGGATAATAAGAATTGATTAAGTACACAACGACGTCTAACGACGCTTTAGAAAATTATGTAAGGCATCAAGACGTGTTATGGTGAACTGATACAGCTGGGTAATCAATTAATCATAGAAGATCTAAGTTTGACAAGAGTTAACTTCGTTCACAACTGCCATTGAGAAAAATATCATTAAGTATATTATAAGAAAAGAATAGTATAATTCGTTTGTCCAAAGGATATTTACTTCATAATGTGACTTAAGAAGTTTTGAGTCAAATTAGAGTAGGTAATCATCATGAGATGGAGGGAGCTTAGTAGGTAATTAAAATGAATAATCATGGAATTTCTGACTTGCAAATGAAACTAATAATGGCATATATAAAAGGAGATGTTGAAGTTATACACGTGAATTATGAAGTGATATGAAAATTTCAAAAAATATTATTCAAAAATT
The DNA here is from genome assembly GCF_948465745.1 of Chenopodium album. Classification (NCBI taxonomy): domain Eukaryota; kingdom Viridiplantae; phylum Streptophyta; class Magnoliopsida; order Caryophyllales; family Amaranthaceae; genus Chenopodium; species Chenopodium album. Next base: position 50,854,538 of record NC_137843.1, read on the forward strand.
TTGTCAATGTTATTAGTTTACTTCAAATTAGGAAACTTTTTATATCCGAATAACTTTCAATCATGTTTATGAATTATTACTACACAATTTTTATATATGACTGGCCACACCGTATGTTAGGGGTTACTTGTACGAGATTATTCGTCTAGTAAGAGTTACTTGTAGGGGTAACTCTTTTGTTCAGGGGTAAATTATAGGGGTTACTTATTCAGGGGCTACTTATTCAAGAGTTAATCGGTCGGTCAGGGGTTACTATCACACTGAAAATGCGCTGACCGACTAAGTAAGCTAAGTAACTCCTGAATAAGTAACCTCTACAAGTAATCCCTGAGTAAGTAAACTTTACAAGTAACTTCTGAATAAGTAACCCATACAAGTAACTCCTAAAAGTAGCGCCTACAAGTAACCCTTGCCACACGGTGTGACCACTCACATATAAAAGTTGCTCTTTTTACTATCGATGCAAATATCTACTGTACACCCAGTTTATTTTAAAATTTGTTGGTAATGCACAAAATAACAAGTCTTATTACTTTGATAGGGAATGTTGGGCCTAACATTAACAGCATGGATCCCTAACCTAACACCACCTTGGTGTCCATTCAATGACAGCAAAAATGTCCAAACATTAAACCCCAAAACAAATGGGCTCATGTCAACAGCCCAATGGACATCAATTGGGCTTCTTAGTCCTTAGCCTTGGGCTACTCTGCATAGGAACAGCAGGAATAAGGCCCTGTAGCATACCATTTGGAATGGACCAATTTGATCATACTACTGAAGAAGGAAGAAGAGGGATTAATAGTTACTACAATTGGTATTACACAACTTTCACAATTGTGGTAATGTTAACTCTTACTGTTGTTGTGTATATCCAAGACTCTGTGAGTTGGGTTTGGGGGTTTGGTATCCCTACATCTCTTATGTTTTGCTCTATTTTTCTCTTTTTCTTTGGGATGAAGTTGTTTGTGTATGTCAAGCCTCAAGGTAGCATCTTCTCTAGCATCTTTCGAGTTTTCGTTGCAACTTATAAAAAGCGTCACCTTGAACTTCCTCATAGTGTCGAGAAGGGTGTTTACTATGATCCACCACCTTCTGGGGTTCTGGAGTCCATGCTTCCTCTTACTCATCAATTCAGGTAATTTTTCCTAATTTAATCAAATATCTAAAGGCGCGTATGATAGGTGACAATAAACAATGGTACTAGTTACTACTTCCTCCGTTTCTATTTAATTGACCCATAGTTTTTGGCACAATATTTAAGGAGAGGAGAGAGAAATAGTATTTGGTGCACATGGTTCATCTTATTACCCTTGGTGCACATGGTTCACTTTATTACCCTCAAAAGTTGTCCCCCACATGCAGTTTATAAGGGTATTTAGATAATTTGTGTACCAAAAACTTACCAATTATAGTATGGGTCAAGTAATATGACATTTTCATTTTAGAAATGTTAGTCATGTAAATAAAAACGGAGGAAGTACATGATTATTATTTGTTAATCAATTTTTATTATCAAGTGGGGTTGATTGACCCATTACTTTAAACTTAACTTGACTCGGATCATGATTATTATTTGTTAATAATTAGATATTTATAATTTTAATTAGAGGTTAAAGTTCAAAACTTAACCCCTATACCATTTAGTCTAAAATTTGCCATTGCATCTAATTAATTATTTGTGGATTTACATGGCAGCTTCATAAACAAAGCAGCTATAATACAAGAAGGAGAGATCAACAAAGATACACATACAAAAACACCACCAAGTAAATGGACTTTATGTAGCGTACAAGAAGTTGAAGAAGTAAAATGTGTGATAAGAGTACTCCCAATTTGGGCATCAGGTATTATTTGTTTCACCTCAGCTGCACAACAATCAACCTTTGCAGTCTCACAAGCCATGATCATGAACCGAGCCATAGGCCCGAAATTTCAAATCCCACCAGGCTCAATTGGTATCATTTCCATGCTTGCCATAGGAGTTTGGGTGCCAATCTATGATCGTTTCATCGTTCCATCTCTTCGAAAGGTCACGAAGCATGAGAATGGCATTACACTTCTCCAACGAATGGGGATTGGCCTTGTTTTCTCGGTCATGTCAATGATAGTGGCCGGCCTAATAGAGCAAAAGAGAATAAACGCGGCAAATGATCACCACCAAATGCTATCGATTGGGTGGTTAGCCCCTCAGTTAGTCATGCTAGGACTAGCAGAAGGGTTCAATTTCATAGCACAAATTGAATTCTACAACAAGCAATTTCCGGAGAATTTGAGAAGTATCGCGACTTCTATGTTCTTTTGCACCATTGCCGGTGCAAACTACTTGAGCAGTGCATTGGTGAGTATTGTTCACAAGTTTACTGGTAGACATGGTAAGCCAGATTGGCTAACCAATGATATAAACCAAGGAAGGGTGGACTACTTTTACTACTTGCTTGCTATAATGGGTGTGCTAAATCTCATATATTTTGTGATTTGTGCTAAGAAATATAAATATAAAGGTAGTAATAATGTTAATTTAGAAGGGAAAGATATTACTGACATAGAGCTTGATCTTGTTAAATATTGAAGAAGAAAAGAGAGTTCTGTACTACTTAGTCTTAGCTAGATAAGGTATATATATATTTATATATATGTAATAAGCTGAATTTGAGGATCTACATAGTTGTGTAATCTTTGATCTTTTAATATTATTATCTAACTCCTGTTTTGATGGGTGTAATAATTGAGACATGTATTTTTTATGTGTTGTTTGTGTACTAAAATGGTAGTCAAGGGTTATTCTACCCATATAAGCCCAAAAGGCATAGAAAGGCCTAAGAGGCCCCAAATCAGCCAAATGCACCACTATGGCCCATCATGGCCCAAATATGTACTCTTAGGGCTCACAAAAGCCACTCATGTACTACTATATATATACCCCTCAAGGGGTCAAAGGTAAAAGGGGGTCACTCTTATCATCTAAGATGACCATACTCCTACATTCTCTCCCCTAAACTCTTCTCAAAATATGCATTGTTTGGCTACTAACTTGGGCGTCGGAGGCTTCGGCCCGAGGTCTACCCCCGGGGCTCGGGGTTCATTTTGCAGGTCCTTTCAAGGCCCAAATCCGAGGTTAGTAAGCAGCCCTCCAAGGCCCGGTTAGCACATTTTTTACCGAAATAATTTGGCGCCGTATATGGGGATACGAATACTATAACCCATGGAAACCCACTAATTCATGGCCATGGTGTTCCCCAAAAGGAGCTAAAATATTAGTCAAATCGAACCAAATAATAGCTTAGATTCACTTATAATATCTTCACAGAAATCTACTGCCAATTACTCAAAGTATGGCTTTTACTTTTCTTTTTATTAGTTTGCCTTTTACAAACTGGTGAAAGTAATTATGCATACACACATATGTATATATATTACCCTACACTAAAATGGGTATGACCATTTTAGTACCCTAGACTAAAATGGTTGATGATTATTATTTCATCATCGTCATCGTGAGGGTGGTTGATGATAGTGTGCTTGTTCCCCCCTTCTTCCTTATTACCGTGGCAAGTCTTTGTGAAATAACTACGATGAGAAGAAAAAAGAAGGCATTAAGAGACCCTCCTGGACCAACCCTAGACACTCTAAGATCTTTTTTCAAACCTGCTCCCATTTCGAGTCTAGAGAAAAAATTACAAGTTCTTCCTAAGAAAGGATTTGCAGTCCACCAGAAAGAATTTGAAGATCCTTTTGCAAAATTGCAAGTTCTTCCTAAGAAAGGATTTCGAGTCCTCCAGAAAGAATTTGAAGATCCTTTTGCAAAATTTCTCCCATTTTGAGTCTAGAGAAAAAATTGCAAGTTCTTCCTAAGAAAAGATTTGCAGTCCTCTAGAAAGAATTTACAGTTCTTTCTCTAGAAAGAATTTTGAGTCCTTTTTTCTTTTGAGAAGGGAGCATTAGGGAAATCCTCTTGATTACAGTTTTCTCCAGACCTCTAGGAAAGCATGAATAAAGGCTCGAATGGTACGATCCTTCCGTCACCCCAGAACGAATGAAAGGGGTGATCTCATACTTCTTGGCCTGTGAAGATGCGTTGTTAGATGCTCCATTTCCATTGAGTCCAAACCTAACCCTGTGCTCGAGAGATAGCTATCCATACACTGATAAGGGATGCATGGATTCTCAAGAAGAGAGGAGCCGTAGTGGTCTCCCGCGGACCGCCCGGATCCCACGAGTGAATCGAAAGTTGGATCTCCATTGGATCTCACCTGAATCACCCCATCTATCCTCATGAGGAGAAGTTTGGTTTCAAACCCCAGTTCGAATAGGAGGAGTACGCCATGCTAATGTGCCTTGGATGATCCACATCTCAAGGTCAGGCGTTGATGGGCACATTGAACTATTCATGTGGTTGAGAGCCCTCACAGCCCAGGCACAACGACGCAATTATCAGGGGCGCAATCATCAACCATCCTCACGATGACGATGATGAAAGAATAATCATCAACCATCCTCATGATGATGATGTTGATAATCATCAACCATCCTCACGATGACGATGATGAAATAATAATCATCAACCATCCACACGATGATGATGATAAAAAAATTCCATCTATCTCAACCAAAAAAGTTCAATCCCTTCGGAATTCTTCGGGTTGTTCGGATCATTACTTCATCTCATCAAGGAATCACTCTATGTCGAAGTCTAAAGACAAAGCCCTTCGGATAGATTGGCCCTTGATTAGCTCTAACGATCAATAGTTAGGCTTTTTAGCCACTAGCTCCTCAGATCGAGAGTTCAAACATCACTCCAACAAGAAACAATGGTTCACAACCGAAGTATAGCCAACTAGTGGCACTGTACTTCGGATAAACCAGTTTCTGGGGGGCAAGGAGTTAACCCCAACACAATCTTTGGTATAGCCAATTTGAGGCATTGTATCATAGACAGACGATGAACTCCATCCCAACAGCAAACAATGGCTTCACCCCCGGAGCATTGTCTTAACTGACACTGTGTTTCGAATGAGTCAGTTTGTTGGGGATATCCTAACAGCAAACAATAACTTCACCCCCGGAGCATATCTTAACTGACATTGTGTTTCGGATGAGTCATTTTGTTGAGGAAAAAGGGGCCATGGTCGAAACTGAAGTATAGCCAAACACTGGCATTGTGCTCCAGATAGCCATTCCCCTGCAATCTCGGCATAAAAATCGTTGTCCGAATTAAGAGATACCTTTCTCGGAGTTCATGACTTCTGAAAGGAGCACTCGCACGCTTCGAACAACATGTATGCAAAAACCAACTCTAATAATCCTCAGATCAAGATTAATAAACTCCTACAATCCTTGGATCAAGAGTGTTACCTCGAATAAACACTTACAATCCTTAGATCAAGAGTAATGCCTCGGATAAACCCTTAAAATCCTCGGATCAAGAGTGTTGCTTCATATAAACTCTTACAATCCTCGGATCAAGACTCAAATTGTTGCCTCGGATAAAATCTCTTACAATCCTCGAATCAAGATTAATAAACTCTTACAATCCTTGGATCAAGAGTGTTGCCTCGGATAAACTCTTACAATCCTCGGATCAAGAGTGTTGACTCAGATAAACTTTTACAATCCTCGGATCAAGAGTTTGTAGACGCCAAATTTTGATCCTACTTTTGTAATTATCACTATTATTATCTTTTATTATTATAGTTATTGTTTCTGCAAATAATTACTATTATTTTGCTAAATATTTTTATAAACTTAATGACTTTTTTTTTAATTATTTAAAACGAAAAAAACGAGTAATAATAATGATTTTTTATTCATAATTTCCAAAATACATGTTACAATTTGTACTTCTAAACTACTAAATTACAAAATATTGAAGTACAGCTAACACCACATGCATTTTTATCCTGCTCCATCGAAGTAGTTTTCGGGCTTTACTTGCGGATTAGCAAGTAAATTAATGCAGTCATTAGGAGGACCACTAGCCCCACAATGTACATGAAATACATCCGTATCATCCTCATGTCTTCCTCGAAGTTGAAGACAGGCTGATTTTCCTGGTTATCTTGAAACATGGTGGCCGAAATTAATGGTGGTTTTGTTTGGATTTTCAGGTAAGAAGGGAGATAGAAGAAGATAAGAAATAAGTGGTGAATGGAGATTTGGATAAGGGTAATCTTCTTTTTATAGTAAAAAGTGGGTATTCTATACCGTATTTTTTGTATACGTATAACAATTGTATAGTATAAAAGTACAAAAAAAAATTTTGTCTCGTCAGAGGAATATGTCATTTTCGTTATAAAAAAGTATTGTTTAACCCTTTAAAGTATAATAATTATATTGGTATGTTCACTTAGAGTATTAGAGTACTTTTTGACTTTATCTAGTGATTTTTGCGATTTGTGCAATACTCTATTATTTGGCCAGTTTACCTTCCACTACTTTAAAGACTCATGCCCAACCAATGTAGGGAAATCACAAACATTCCCACACCTAAAGAGCTAATACATGTCACAGTACTAAAGGGACCTCCTTTTATACTTTTTTTTTTTAACCGCAGACTAAAATAATACTGCCTTTTTTTTTATCCCGCTATTAATATTGGATCCGATAAATATCAATTCGGATCCATTGAATCAATGATCATCTATCGATAGGAAGTGTAGATGTGGATAGGAGTAAAACAGGCTGATAATGGCCGGAATTTATAAGGAAGCACAATATATTTTTATTACCTTTTGGAGTATAATGTGAACTGTAAAGGATATGAACTCATGGAGTGACAGAGATCATTCAGATTTTGAGGATAGGAATGCATGAGGCTACAGTAGTAACGTGAGTTTGTAGCAATTAGTGGAGATGTGAACGCATGAAGCTACAATAGTAACTTAAGTTTGTAGCAGTTCATGAGGATGGGAATGCATGGAGCAACAATAGTAGTTTAAGCTTGTAGCAATTAGTTACAAGCACTTTATGATGGTGAAGCTCTTTTTAAGGATCATGTCCCCTTTGGTGGATTGTTTTTTTTTTTTTCTTTCCGTTTCTTCAATTTGTTTTGATCTAATTTTGTATATCTTGCCATCGTCAATGGTGAAATAATACGACCGTAATAAACATAAATTTGTGTTTTAATAGAGTAAGACAGGATAAGAGTTCATTTATTTTTTTTAAAAAAAAAGTTGTTTGGTTAAGGGATATATATTACTCTTGACCACGTTAACTTTATGTCGTATGACTTAATAACTTAATAATTATTACTCTTGGCACCAAAAAAATAATTATTACTCTTAACCATGTCAACTTTTTGTTATATGGTTTTACATAGTATGTTTTTACTTTGACCACGTTAATTTTTATATGACTTTATATGATTTACATTACATTACTTTTTTTTTAGTAAGGGTCATTGTTTGTAATGCTCGTACATATAAGATTTTGTCGTATGGTTAAATGTTCTTGGGTAAATTTATATGTACTATCTAATAAGGGCAAGGTTTTTTTTTTTTTTTTTTTTTTTTTTTTTTTTAAGCTCTGAAAATATTTTGTCCAACCCTACTAGTATTGTAACCTAATGTCTTTGTGTAACTTTCAGAGCTGACATCTTGGAGAGATATTTATTTTATAAGTGTTGTTTTAGTACCTTGGTGAGTATAATAGTCACTAAATAAATTTAGACACTCTGCCATACGTATACCACGTGAGTATTTTTGAGTTGTGACATGACTTGGTTATATATTTTCTTTTTTGTAATACCATGGCATTTAAGAACCTTTTTATTATATGAATATTAGAGTCTGATTTAATTACGGTTTTCTTTATTTTATCAGTTTAAGTGTTGCAAAACAGATTAAGGCCCTGTTCTTTTGAGCTTCTGGGCAGAGCAGGGCAGAGCAGAGCAGGGGTCAGTAGAGCAGAGCAGATTAAATTTCAGCAGAGCAGAGTAGATTTCAGGATAGCAGAGTAGAGCTGAGTCGAGCAGAGCAGAGTAGAGCAGAGCAGATTTCAACATTATTATTAATACTATTATTAATGTTATTATTATTATTATTATTATTATTATTATTATTATTATTATTATTATTATTATTATTATTATTATTACTACTACTACTACTACTACTACTACTACTACTACTACTACTACTACTACTACTACTACTACTAGTACTACTATACTAGTACTACTACTACTACTATTATTATTATTATTATTATTATTATTAAGTGCATATACGATTTAGGTGAGTGAAAACATAAATATATGTGTACCATATTTAACATATGTTAATAGTAGAAAGATAAAAGACAATGGTTTACTTATATTTATTTCACAAAAATTTTAAAATAAAATGATTTAGTGAGTAATAATGATTTTACTTATAAATTTGTCTTAATCATATATTTTTTTACCCTAAAAATAATATAATATACAAAGTACTACTTGAAAACAACCTCTTTTTTTTAAATCTTAATGTATGGAAAGATTTGAAAAATAATTCAACACAATGAACCAACAATCAATACCCACATAAAATGTGTTCTACACATTGTGATTCTAATATCAAATGTTTATAAAAGAAATTATTATTAATTGTTATTATTATTATTATTTATTTATTTTGAAAGAATTGTTATAATTATTAGAAATTATTAATTAATAATATTATTAAATATTAATTCTTAATAGTTTGAATTATTAAATATTATTATTGATAATTATTATTATGATTAATTATTATTATGATTAATAAATATTAATAATTATTAAAATTATTTTTAATATTAATAATTATTATAATTAATAATAACAACAATAATAATTAATATTCAATAATAATAATTAATATTGTATTGATGATATAATTTATTATTTTGAATAATTATTAAAAAAAATTATTCAAAATAATAAATTATTATCATCAATACAATATTAATTATTATTATTGAATATTAATTATTATTGTTGTTATTATTGATTATTATTTGAAAATAGAGCAGAGCAGAGCCGAGCCGAGCAGAGCAGAGCATATTTCTTTTGAGCAGAGCAGATTTGATTTGAGCAAGCAGAGCAGCTCTAAAGAACGGGGCCTAAGTAGTTTGTTACATATAAAATGAAAGAATTTAATATCAAGATTCTCTTTATTACCAAAATCTTGATATTTACCATTTAAATCCTTGAATTATAATTTATCTACTTTTTTTATTTACAAATTAACCCCTTTATTTTCCTATAAATACCCCCCTAATTTTCTCATTTGAAGACCAAAAAAAAAATTTCCTACTAATTCTCTCTCTAAAAAATTCTCCTCTAATCCTTTGCTTTAGTTAAAATCTCTCTAATTTTAAGTTATTAGCTTATAAAAAGCATCATATTATTAAGTTGTTATTTTTCATTTGAGTATTGTTATTATCTTTAATTCCTATTTAAAAAAAACACACAAAAAATATTTCAAGTTCAAGTATTGTTGTTATTTTCATCCTTGTTAAAAAAATTAGTTTAATTATTTAAGTATTCCTATTCTATATTAAAACCAAAAAAAAGAAGGGTTTGTTTCTCAAGATTTAGTTTTATTTTTCAAGTTTATTTTCTTTAATCAAAAATAATAAAAAAAATTTCATTAGCCTTATTTTGCACTAATTCCTTTTAATATCTCAAAATTCCAAAAATATCACTTAATCTCTTTTATTTCACTTTAATTAAGGAGTTATCATCTCTTAATCACTGATAAGCAAAAGAGGTTATCCAAAATATAGTTACATCTAGCTCAAGGTATTATCCTTATTCCTTTCTTAATCTCCTTAATTATTATTATTATGCTAACTAATGCGTTTGTTTCTATGTGATGTTATCAATAGGGGTAATGACGATATTAGGTGCTAAATTATCCCTAAATCTTTCATTGCTCTACATTAGAAAGCCAAGCCTACTGGTGAGGTGATAAGTTATAAAAGAGGGGGGTTAATTGCATTTTGCATTGCATCTCTTTCTAATGCATTTAAAATATAAAAGGTTAATACATTCATGTGTTTGTCTAAGATATATTTTTAAGAATAATTTCCTTCTTAAAGTGAGCTTAAAGACTTAAGGAATTAAGAGTTTATGTAAAGGATGTTCAAGAGTAAAGTGTAACTTACCACGTCCCAAAGATGGCCTATGAAACAACCCTTAATTCCAGAAACAGTTTCATTTCTTTAGCTCAAGTGATAGAATTTTCCAAAATCTTTCCAACCGTATATCACAATAATTTTTTCGATTTTTCTATGATTTTTTTAGTTCAAGCTATCAAAAAGAAGAAAAAGACATTTTTTTCCTCTTAATTGCTTTTTAAAATTGTATTAATTTATTTTTAAGAAACTAATGGTGTCATAGAACCTATATTACACTATATTATGTATTTTTCATTTATGTAACTTTAATTATTAAGAGTTTCAAGTAATTTTAATTTTACCTAGAGATGACTTTAGAAATAAGAGTTTTAACAAGCTTTAATTCTAAATGTTTAATCTTATTCTAAAGATGACTTTAAAAATAAGAATTTTTAACAAACTTTAATTTTTAAAGATGTTTTAAAAATCTTTAATTTTATGTTAAAGATGAATTTCAAAATAAATGATGTCTTAAGGACTTTAATTTTATTTTAAGATGACTTCAGAAATAAAAGTTTTAACAAACTTTATTTTCTTTACTTTAAGACGATTTTAAAAATAAAATCTTTTATAATTTTGTGAACCTACTTAATTCTAACCCTTTTGTAACACAAGAATGAATCATAACTTTGCTCATTTATTTTTAGTAATTAATGATAGTTAATATGAGGTTATGGCCTCATTTCCAAACATGAGGCTAAGATTAATTATTTAGTTGTATAAGGTTGTAACAATTATCCATCTCCATAAAAATAAGCCCGGATCCCATTAAAATTACCCGATGGATTAATTGACAATCGGATATGATTAAATAGTTTATTGTTCTCTTTTATTTGAAAGTAAGGCCTTGACAGGTGTCGTGTTTTACTTGGTCAATTCCATTAAGCTTAAACACGTAACCCTTAGAACCTTACAAAAATTACCCTTGAGTGTTTTTAAACCCAAAGTGAAATTATACAGTGAACCCTTACAGTTTCACTCCAAAAAATACCTTGACCCACTAAAAGGTCGTCAATTGGGATGCATTTGTTGAATTGTCTTGTTCAAAAGATATTTTTGGTGATCACTAATCGGGATGATTTTCCTCAACCAAGGTGGTTCATTTTTATGAGTGAATCCGTCAAAGATCACTAAAATCCCACTTACAAAAATGACATTTATCTCAAATACCCAAATTAAAAACCCAATGGAATTGGTTACTTAAAACATGACATCTGTCCGAACTACGAAGATTTTGATCCATGAGTGAAATCAAAATGTCATTATGATCGATGCGTAGTGCAACTTTGGTGCTCAAACCTACCTTATATTAATTATTATGTCATTTTATGTGATTAACATGTCTTAAAACTTGACTTTTAACAACGCAATAGTAAGAGCCCGTTCCTTAAAACGGAAGGGAAGACGAGTTCCAGACGTTCGATTCTCTTAACCTAAACCCCGAACCCTGTGCCTTGTTTCTTTTAATGGAGTTAGCAGTTGATTTTTTTTTTAGTTTTATTTCTTAAAATTGACTGTTTTAAAATCCGTCCTTATTCGAATAAAAATAAGGTGGCAACTCTAAGTTTTTAATTATAGGTCTTACACTTAAGTGGAACCTTTATAGACTAATTTTTGTCCGCTAAAAACTAGGTACCACAGAGTTAAAATTGGGTAAAAATCTCTTACAATCCTCGAATCAAGAGTAATAAACTCTTACAATCCTTGGATCAAAAGTGCTGCCTCGGATAAACTCTTACAATCCTCGAATCAAGAGTGTTGCCTCGGATAAACTCTTACAATCCTCGGATCAAGAGATAAAGTTGGGTAAAAATCTCTTACAATCCTCGGATCAAGAGTGTTTCCTGGAATAAACTCTTACAATCCTTGGATCAAGAGTGTTGCGTCGGATAAACTCTAATGATTCTCGGATCAAGAGTGTTGTCTTGAATAATAAACCTGAACGAATAAAGTCTTCCGATTCCATTTCTATGAATGAAATATTTGGGAAATTGAAACAAAGCCTAACTCATTTTTCAAATAGAATTGGATCTGGGGGGCTAATTGTTTGGGTACTAAAATGGTCATACCCATTTTAGTCAAGGGTTATTCTTCCCATATAAGCCCAAAGGGCATAAAAAGACCCAAGAGGCCCCAAATCAGCCAAATGCACCACTATGGCCCATCATGGCCCACATATGTACTCCTAGGGCTCACAAAACCCACTCATGTACTACTATATATACCCCTCAAGGGGTTAAAGGTAAAAGGGGATCACTCTTATCATCTAAGATAATCACACTCCTCCACTCTCTCCCCTAAACTCCTCTCAAAATAAGCATTGTTTGGCTACTAACTTGGACGTCGGAGGCTCCGCCCCGGGGTCCACCCCTGGAGCTCGGAGTTCATTTTGCAGGTCCTTTCAAGGCCCAAATTCGAGGTCCGCAAGCAGCCCTCCAAGACTCGGTTAGCACATTTTTTGCCGAAACATTATGCAAAATATAAAATGCGTTCTAACAAATGAAAAAAGAGTACCAGTAAACAACTAACATTTAGCCTAGCTTAATAATGCATATAATCATATATGTAATATGTTCGATCCTATTGCTTAATTTTCTGTAAAAGGGTATTTAAGTATGTAGCTAGATTTCCCAAGCCTTTTGTTAGAAATCAATTCAATCAAAAGTTTAACTTATAACTCTATAATGATTGATACAATATATTATGAATAAGGCTATAAGTTAGGTATGAACTATAGGTTACATTCTTTTTTGTATATTTCTTTGTGATGATTAAATTGTATTTGGTACTCCGTATAAGAATTATGTTGTTTGATCAAATTTCAGTGATGGTATAAGTGAATAGGCAATACAATATGATCTTTTCAACCTAAAAAATTAACTGTGGCATAAAATTTGGATCCAAAGCCTAACTATTATATTGAATTATTGGGTGTACTGTGTACATGTCAAGTTCGATTCACGCGTTATCGAGTCGGGTCGTATTGAATTTATATTTTGTTGGGTCAATATGGTTGTAATGTTCTTATATTGGGTGGGTCGATTTTTGACAATTTTAAAGCCCAATGGACCTTTACGGGACATGTTTATTACTAATAAGCATTGAGCTATATTCGCACAAATTCTTAGCTACATACTAGTGCAGCTAAACAACCATATGTATGAACATGCAGTGCTTCAAAATGAACATACGTTTTTTTTTCCCTTTCTTTATATCTTAACTTTCTCTTTTTCTTTCTTACATATATGTTAATTTTCTCTCTCCTCTATTATAAATTATAATCTCATCTCAAAATTTTTTCTCTCCTCTTTTTTGTTTTTACTTTTCTTAAAAGTTAATTAAATTTCTTTCTTACCTCACTTTCCTTCAATCATTAAACGTCTTTGTTCTTCTACTTCGAGCAATTTCCAATTTTGTCACCATTGTAGCAATCTCTATCGTCATCATCATCGTCGCGGTCTAAATCAGTAGGTAATTTTGAGGTTTTTTTTTTTTTAATATATATATATATATATATATATATATATATATATATATATATATATATATATATATATATATATATATATATATATATATATATATATATAGGGGAGGGATCCGGTGAGAATAGGTCCATATGTGAGAATTCATACTTATATGAGAGCTGATTTAAAATTTAGAACATGTGAGTAAAAATTTAGAACATGCGAGTTAAAATTTAGAACATGTACCTCAAATTAAAGTTTTGAACATATGAGTAATAATTTAGAACATTTGTGTGAGTAATATGTATAGAACATCTGATTTAAGAATTAGAACAAGTGATTAAAAATTTATAAAATTTGCTTTATGAAATTTTAAACATATGAGTAAAATTTAGACATCTGATTTAAGATTATGAACATGTGAATAAAAATTTAGAACAAACTGATATCGAATATAGAAATTGTGAGTAAAGAATTTAGAACATACGAGTAAAAAAATAGAACATACGCTTTAAAATCTGGAACATATAATTAAAAATCTTAAAACACACATTTTAAAATTTAGAACATATAAGTTAAAATTTTGGAACAAGTTATTTAAAATTTATGACATCAAACTTAACTAATTTATGGTTTAGAACATGTGAATACTAAATTAGAACATTTGATTTAATTTAGAACACATAAAGTAAAATTTAGAACATCTGATTTAAAATTTAGAACATACGAGTAAAAATTTAGAACATAAAGAGTGTTCTCACATAAAAAAAATTCTCACATAAGAAAATTTCTCACGAGAGCTTTCCCCTATATATATATATATATATATATATATATATATATATATACACACACATGTGAATGTTATAAAATTAATGAAATCTATCAATTTTACACTTGTAATTTCTAATTTATCATGTTATAGACCGATAATTATTGTTATTATGATGAATTAAGATTAAATTTAAGGTGGATATTCAAATTTCAAGAGTTAAAATAATTACAACGAACTTGTGTTTAATTTATGTAAAAAATAATGAACACGTAGTACTTTAAAATTGAACATTTAGTACACTAAAAATGAACATTTAGTGAATAAAAATGAACTTATTTTAACGATTTATTTTATATATCTTTATTTTTCATTAGTTATTGTATACAATAAAATTGAACCTTTGTTTATGAAAATCATGTTCATTTTTAATATACTAAATGTTCATAATTTCTTTTGACGTGTTCACAATTTTACGTGTTCATTTTTATATTTTATGTTCAATTTATTTAATGTGTTCATATATTTTTATGAAACGTTCATTTTATTAGGTATGGTAAGCTATTCTATGATTATATCACTAGTAGAAAAACAGCAAAGGGCACTCCTATATTGCCACCGGTTCAAGGCAAACTGGTGGCAAAAAGGCTAAGAATGAAGCAGCTTTAAACCGGGCTAGACATATGGCACCGGTTCAGTTTGAACCGGTGGCAAAAATGTAAAGGCCACTGGTTTGAACCGGTGCCAAATGAACCGGTGCCTTTTAAAAAAAAAAAAACCCCGCCTTTACCTTCTCCTTCCTCTCTTTCTCTTTCATTTCCCTTCCTCGACTTCCTTCACTGTTTCATCAACTGAGAAACGAACCCTACCCCTTCATCCCTCCACCACAGCCGCCACCTTCACCGGCCACCAGCATTGTCGAAAACCACCGCCCTTCTCTTTCAATTCTCCCCTGCCCTTCTCTTTCCCCTTTCTTTCTCTTTCACAGTTGCTGCCTCTACCAGCATTGTTCGAAAACAACAGCTACTGCCTCCACCAGTGCGCACCGCCTCCACCACTCCACCGCCGCGCTGCCTCCACCAGTGCGCACCACCGCTGCTACCTCCACCACCGAGGGTCGTCCTCAATCTCTCCTCCCCTTAGCTTCTTCCACCTCCAACTAGTTTAGGGTAAGTTTTTATTTTTTTTGTTAAAAATTGAACAATTATTTTGAAATATGTAATTCTATTATTTTCAATAGCATTTTGAACAATTATTGTTAAGCAAATTAAAGTCAAGGATTGAATATAATTTTACCCTAATTTTTTTAATTTTTGCATTGGTTGTTTATTGAGAAATTTTGAATACATATTATAGATTAGAGTAATTTTGTATGTTTAGAGTAACTTTGTATGTTTAGAGTAATTTTGTATGTTTAGAGTAATTTTGAATACATATTATAGATTAGAGTAATTTTGCATTACCTTGTTCCTTAGTTGAAAATTTTGATTGTTTTAATGGGTTATTTTGAGGTTGATTTAATGAGTAATTTTGAATATAATAGAGATTAGTAAAAATGTTACTTAATTAGTTGAATTTTGGTATGTTTTAATGTGTAATTTTTGGTTGTTTTAATGGGTAATTGTGAATATATTAGAGAATTAGTGACCTTGCTACTAATTATTGTGAATAACTTAGAGAATTGTGATTACATTAGAGAATTATGAATAATTTAGAGAATTGTGATTAAATTAGAGAATTGTGCATAAATTAGAGAAATAGTGATATTGCCACTTAATTAGTTGTGAATAATTTAGAGAATTGTGAATACATTAGAGAATTGTGAATATATTAGAGAATTAGTGACGTTGCTAATTTTTGTTTTTTTTAATAGATTCATATGTGAATTGAAGCACGAGTTTAGCTTGAGGACTACATATTGAGCTCAAGTGGGTAGTTCATACGTGTACATCCATTGTACTTGCTATATTAGTATGACTTATAAACTTTATTAAGCTATATTTCTTTCTATTTATCCATTTAATAAAAGTTTATTCATGATATTGCAACTTGTGTATTGTTTAATTGCAAATAAATACAACAATATATAGAATTCTTGCATCATCATATGCCTAGATACCCGTTCAAGGCTTTCTCATTAGGAGAAAGTTTTGAATAGTCCCCGGTTGGGACTGTTTTTGAATGTGTACTCTCACTTAGGTGGTGAATGTATGCTTTCTTTTCGATTTTAAGGAACATCTTGGCTTACCATTTTCTCACTATGTTCTCTGGGTACATATGTGGGTAATTAATTATCTACATCGTGTACTTGGAGAACTAGGGGGAAATGTTGCCGGATTTTCCTTAAAATTGGAAAGTTGACATACATTCGCTAGTGAGAGTAGACATTCAAGGATGGGTTAGGTTGGAGTGATAAAGACCCTTTGAAAACATTATGCATTTTTTCACTATATGAATGGTATATTCACGTTTTGTACTTGAATTTGATGTACATAAAATATGTAGCAATTACACATTATTCATTATATGTTGCTATATATGTTTAGAGACAATTTACTAAATAGAGAAGGATCGTGGTTGAATGTTTGGTAGACGCGATACATTGGAATTTTGGAATGGGGTTCAAGAGTTTTGCAAGAGGGCTTTATCTTATCAACGCAAACTGGGTGACAAAAGCCTTTATTGTCCTTGTGTTGATTGTAATAATGTGAATGTGGTCGATAGTGTTGAAATCATTAGAGATCATGTATTATGTCGTGGGTTTAGGCATAAATACCATGTGTGGATTTGGCATGGTGAAGGTGGAGAGTACAGTGGGATCTTGATCGAAATTGCCTAAGTGTACTCATTATCATGCATATACAAGGTTATAGGACCATAAGTAGGTGAATATGGCTTAAATGACCTTCTAGTTAATCCAAGTCCTTTGTTTTGTGTATGAACTAACATTTAATCATTCTAACAACTCATATTCATTATATTTAACATGTTTGTAGTTTGAAATTGCCTAAGTGTACTCATTTGCACTAATACTTTACTATACACTAATATTGTTTTATGTTTGTTTTGACAGGTGCTTATATCTCATGGAGGACGATCATAACCCTGATTGTGTAGAGGACATTGAGGATGATGACTATGATGACGAGTACGAGGATGAGGACGAGGATGAGCCTTATGATGTGAACAAGGAGGTTGACTTGGGTGAGCCAGAGGATCAGGCTCAAGATGAGTTTGAGCGTAGGCTTAAAGAATTTAAAATTTCAGTTGAACGTGCACCGCCTATTGTAAATACAGCATGTGAGATTGTTGGTGAGAACCCGACTCCTGAAACTCATGGCCAAGGAAGGATCAAAACAACACAGGTGGTGGAGGGGGGGGGGGGGGGGGGGTAAAGGCACCGGCTCAAAGAAAGGGAAGGGGTCCGACGAGAAGTTTTAAGAAACCGGACGGTCCCATGGTCTTGGAGTATGACAACAACGGCCAACCCGGGGGCGAATGGCGTCGACAATATGCTAATCATGTTGGCATGTGTGCGCAGAAAATCCCCATTACACTTGTAATGCAGCAAGTACCTCCGGGTTTGATTCAAACCTTTTGGGATGATACAAGGGTAAGTGTGTTTTTGGCACATTTAGACAATTTAACAAACCTTCACCTTATGGTTGTTAGTAAATAGAAACTAATAATCGGTTTATATTTGTGCTTGCAGAGGCTGTTTTCTATTCCTAATGATGCCGAGAAGAGAAGGGTGTTTGAATCTTTATTAGCGGAAAGAATCAGAGACTTTAAGACCACCTTGACTAATGGATGGATCTACAAGAAGAAGAAATCAAAGAAGAAGAAAGCTGTTGAGGATGACCTTCTCCCGTGGCAAAAATGGCCGACCGTGTCAAAACAAGACTGGGAAGATTTCGTTATTTAGAAGCCTCAAAAGAAAGCCATTGTAAGTTTGTGTAAATCTAATCTCAATTGAATAATATCTAGACTCTTTATGTAGTACTAATGCTAACATTTGTTTTTATGTCGGAACTTCGAGCGCAAAATACAAAAAATGCATTGAAGAAAGAGTACATCCATTGTATGGGGGCTAAGACATTTGCTGAAAAGAGACCTGAGTGGATAAAAAAGGGTTTATACACTAAATCGCTTCTAGTGGCATCGAAAGAACCCTCTAGTTCCACGGTCACTAATTTGGTGAGTCGTGCTGGTGATTTCTTTTGTTCTCTCCATATGTTTGATAAGGAAACCGAAAAATGGGTCATCAAGGGTCCGAAAATCAAAAAAATGGCAGATAAACTTGTAAGTTACCTATGAATTGTTGAATTTTAAGTCGCTTTTGCATCAAAATCACTATACAAACCATTAACTGTATTACTGACATCCCTTTTCCTTTTGCTACAGCTTGATTACACTCAAGAACTGGTAGAGGGCAAATTGGTCCCAAGTGTGGAGAATGACCCTTTCACCATGGATTTGGGAAGGCCATACCATCCAGGACGAGTAGTAGGTTTGGGAGGGTCATTGCTAGGATGGAAAAAGGTGATGGGTCTAGAATACACGAAATCGGGTAGATCTCGAGCCAGTGTTAACTCACCGGGGGAGTTGGATGCCAAGGTGGCATCAATTAAGGAACAAGTACGCAACGAGTTAGTAGTTGAATTCAATGCTTGGGCGAAGCAGATGAACTTACCGACTTTGCCGTTCCTCGCGACTACACCGGTCGACTCATGTTCTCAACCAAAAGGACAAGGAGAAGGTGATAGACATGGAGGAGATGAGATACATGGAGAAGATGTGCTACCTGAGGTAATTTCAATTGGATTATTAAAAGTTTTAAAATACTGAGTTAATTGAGATCTGAGGTGGCATGATTGATAAACTATTGCATGTTCCTACTCTTACACATGCGGGCTCGAGGGAGCTTGATAATCCAACACCGCATGAATATCCAAATTTACAGGTGATTTGTAACCCTCTACCTTAATGAATTTCGTTATATTATCAATGGTGTAGTAAAAGACCTATTTAGATAACTTCTTTTTGTACAAGTGTAGGAAGACACCCGGTGTGCACTTCTAGCCCCGGGGCATGCAAATAGTGTGCAATTGAATTTCGTGGCGTATGGTAGTGCACAAGTGACGACCGGTGCTACGGTGGGGCCACATCATTACTCGGTTGGGATCGCTTCGGTGGTTGAGGGGTTCGAAGACATCCCACTACCCGTACCGATAGAGGAGGTTGAGATAACAAAGCTTTGGCAAGCTATAGGTAGCTTCGTTGATTGGCCACGTGCGTGGGTGAGGTTGATTTACGAGGTAATTTATTTATTTTCATTTTTTTTAGTGTTAAATAACCGTTAGGCATACTCTAACTGCACCTCTGAAAATAAAACCGCCGAAATAGCACGACTCCCCGGCCCCCATCTCCGATGCCGAGGCAGCGGCGGCCTCGGCTGGTGCTCCTTGCGCTGCTCCGGCCTCCGGAGCGGCTGCCCGGGCTGCTTCGACCTCGGCAGCGGCGGCCTCGGCTGGTGCTCCTTGCGCTGCTCCGGCCTCCGGAGCGGCTGCCCGGGCTGCTTCGACCTCGGCATCCGTTGGCTTCCTTGGCTACAGCAGCCCCGGCAGCGGCTGCCTGGGGTGCAGCAGCCCAGGCAGCCGTTGCCTGGGCTGCTGCAGCCTCGGCAGGCGGCTGTCGGGGCTGTTGTGGCCTTGGCGGGGGCTGCCAGGGCGGCCTCGGTCTCGGTGGCGGCTGCCTGGGCTGTTCCGGCCTCGGTGGCGGCTCCCTTGGCTGTTCCGGCCTCGGCGGAAGGTGCACTTTTTTTTGGGAATATTTTGAGCCATTATTTTTTTTTTCTTAAATCACTCGGTCGTTGAATTTTCAGATTTCGCATGGAAGCAAAACTTCAAAGAGAAAGAGGGTGGAGAAGCCTAAAAGCATTGATCAACCTAACAAGAAGCTAAGTGAACAACAGTCCAACAGTGAACAAGCGTCGAAGTTGAACTCTTCGAAAGGTTCACCCATGCAACCTACTCCACTTGTTGAAGACATTGTTCTTCAATCGCTCCATGCTGATTTGACCTTTCTTCATAACCGTGCTTGTCATTTGGTCGATCCCATGGAAGTTGCACTTCCTAAGGCAATGTTCCACTATGATGAGGATGCAGTTGCATGGATCAGTAAAGAAGATGTGAAGGAATTTCTACGTGGTGCAAAGCTTAACATTTCCCTCATTTAAACAATCATGAGGTACTTCAATGCCCACATAATCTACACTTTTTTCAAGTTATTCAAATTTGTGGTGATTATCCTTCATTTGATTAATTATTCAATGTTCATGCACGTAGAGCACTACATGAGCACTTAACTGAAACTGATTCTCCTTGTAAAGTTGGGTGGTTATGCCCCGAGCAATTATCCACTACTAGAATCATAAGAAACCCCCGTGACGTGTTGTATTATGTTGAACAGAGTATCAGGGAATCAGTGCGTGCGGGAGACAAGTTCATATTCACCCCATGTTATAGAGAGTAAGTCTAACCATGTCAAATTCAATCGATTTGGCCTCATTATATGTTAACTCCTAAATATTAATTTGCTTGTCTATTGTGAACTTATGTAGGGAGCATTGGAGCCTCATGGTTATTTGTAATTCCAATAACACAATTTATCACCTTGATTCAGCTCGATCATCGGAGAAGTGGCTAGTGAAGTCTATATTGCAAAAGTAAATATATATAGCAACCTAGTGATGAATATTGCTAATAATAACTAATTTAGTAGTCAGACAACTAATCAAATTTGAATGTACTTTATTTACTACAGTGTTATGAAGAAGCTACATTGTCGTGCTCCTCAGGGTCCAACATGGAAGTCACCGTTGGTAATTTACATGATATTGTGATTATCTTCAAAATCTATGTTAGTAAATATTTGCTAATTTCCTTTGCATGTTTCACTGATGTGATTTGTTCGTCATATGCTAGTGCGCACAACAAGAAAATGGACTTGATTGTGCTTTGTATGTGATGAGATTCATGCTTGACATAGTGACTCATTGTACGGACAGTCAACAGCTTGATGAGGTAAGTCCTAAAACTTAGTGAAATGCTATTTTGATGTGATTTATAGCCTTATACACCTAATATTACCCAACATTGACATGTTATGAGAAAGAAATAGCTCATTTGATAAGAAAGGTAGAAAATGGGCTGAATAGAAGTCATATAGGCCATATTTGGGTCATTTTGTGTTAATATGCTCTTTTGATGTGACTTCTTTCCTTATACACCTATAACTAGATAATATTGACATGTTATGAGATAAATAAAGTTCATTTGATAAGAAATGTAGGAAATGGGCAAAGTAAAGTCATATAGGCCATATTTGGGCCATTTTGAGTAAAAAGCATCTTAAACCTTAATAAAATGCTCTTTTGATTCAATTTTAGGGCTTAGACACATAAAGCTAGGTGACATTGACATGTTATGAGAAAGAAATAGTTCATTTGATAAGAAATGTAGGAAATGGGCTAAATAGAAGTCATATAGGCCATATTTGGGCCATTTTGAGTAAAATGCGTTGTAAAACTTAATGAAATGCTATTTTGATGTGATTTCTAGCCTTAGACACCTAATATTACCCAACATGACATGTTATGAGAAAGAAATAGTTCATTTGATAATAAATGTAGGAAATGGGCTAAATAGAAGTCATATAGGTCATATTTGATAAAATACATATTGTTTAGCCTAATTTATTAATTCTAACATAATTTTTTTGTATTTCAAGTTTTGCAAGGTACAAAAGGATGGTCCGTTGACAATCAAGGAACTTAATGAAGTTCATGACATGTTGGCGTCTTTTATCACCTTCAACATGTAAATGTCATTTTAATTGTAAATTTATGTTAACATTTTAACTATATATTATTATTCATTATTTACTTACTATCATTTATATATATATATATATATATATATATATATAACACTTTTTTTTTATTGTATTGCATTTGGGAATATTTATATCTATACATATATGAATTCTTATTTTTAATATTATTTGCATCTTATTATAATATTTAATAATATTATGATTATTAGTAATTATAATAATAATATTATTAATTATTTTATTTAATATTATTGCTGGAATTACAGGTTATTATTGCTGGAATAACAAGGTGTTTTTTTTTTTAATATTATTACAAGAAAAAAGGAAAAAAAATATATATTACTGAAAAGGCGCCGGTTAACCGGTGCCAAAAAAACTGCTGCCACCAAAAAAAATAAATTGCGCGGGACTTTTTAAGGCACCGGTTAACCGGTGGCCAAATTAAATAAAGGCACCGGTTAACCGGTGCCAAAACCGGTTTATGGCACCGGTGGCAAAGTGGGGTGTAATTGGCACCCCCCACATTGTAACCGGTTCAAACCGGTGCCATAAGCCGGGTTTGAACCGGTGCCCTTTGCTGTTTTTCTACTAGTGTATGATAAATGTTCACTTTTAACATGCTAAATGTTCATTTTTTTATGTGTTCACTATTTTTTATTTTAATGTAATGTTCATATTTATATTACGTGTTCATTTTTTTTATTACGAAATATTCATTTTTTATGTGTCTATAATTTTTTTTTACTAAATGTTCATTTTTAAGGCCGTGGTTCAACGTGCAATTATTTGATTATAGGATAATGTTATTCATTTTTAATATACTAAGTGATCATTTTTTTTATAAACATTTTCACTTTTTAGTACTAATGATTCATTTATGTACGTGTTCATTTTTTATTATTGAATGTTCATTTTATTTATGTGTTCATTTTTTTTACTAAATATTTAGATTATAGGACGTGTTGCAGCTATCTTAGCTGCACTACGGTGCAGCTAAGACCTATTGGTATATTGGTGAGGATAGATCGACGGGCAATGCCAATGTTGTATAACAATAATCAAGGTTAGATTAACTTGATTATTTTACTAGGATACAACCAATTTTGCGTTTTGACAAGACACCTCATTTTTTCAACTTTTTTTTTTTATAATTAAAAAGTTAAAGTAAAGCCCTATTTTTTTGAGCTGTTCTGATCTGCTTTGCTAAAATATGCTTTATTCTGTTGCGCCCTACTTTACTGAGTATTAATAGTCTGCTCTGCCCTATCTGCTTTGATGATATATGCTTTACTCTGCTCTACTCAAAATCTCAAAAGAACAGGCCTAAGGGATAAAAGATAAAAGTTAATAATATTGGTGCCTTTATAACACTCGTTATTACGTTGTATATGTGAATTAAAACAGTATTTAGATATAGTTTATATGATACAGTGTAATCCAATGAGAGGATGAGATGACAATATAGAACAAGAGAGGTGAAAGAGATCAATTGTGTTAAGTAGTAAATTCCTTTCACCCCAAAAATTATGCTACTGTATAGATGTGTCAAATGTAATCATGTCAATTACGGACTATTAATTATAGGAGGAAGGGAGCTAAGCAATTTTCAAGTCATAAGTCATACGGGGTAAGTAGTTTACGGAGTATGTCCTCATCCAAGACCTTGTGAATGTTGTGATACATAGACAAGTTTCGCTAACTTTGACAATACAACAAATCAACGAAAAGGCAAGTGCAATGCCTGCTGATTGCTGACGATGAAATAGATTAAAGGCATGTAAGTCGCTTCTAAATTTAGTCATGTATGTATCTTGCCAAGAGTCGTTGTCTTTAGGTGTCTCATTATCTAGAAATTATTCTACTTTTTAAAGGAATGTCAATGCTAAATTATACTGTAATAATTTATTTGTACTTTAGATTTGGGTTATCCTTTAGGATACTAACTTCATATTAAAGTAGAAATTTATATGATTTTCATATCGATAGTATATGTTGTGTTTGAACTTGTCTTATCTGAACTATTAGAATGTATTTGAACTTATTAACAATCATCTTAATGGATTTGTGTAATGACCCTATTATATTATATTTCGTGTTATTTAAATTTATAAACCCTTAACCCTTATATATGTATCCTAGCTAATTAAAACTTATTAACTTCTTATATAATCTTGTTTGAATTTAGCCATAACTTAGTAAACAAATATGGAATAAGTGAAAATAGGAAGACATAAAACATAAGCTAATTGAACTTGTTAATTAAGTATGGAGAATATAAATTTTCTAGTTTAATAAAAAATGGCATGAAATTTTTCATCTTCATTCTTTGATTATGTGGCTAGTCATTGACAATATAATCAAACAAAGATTTATCTATTATAATTTCTTGATATTAAATCAGTTAAGTCTTTTTAAAAATTCTTTTCATTCCACACTTGGACTAAACCGTTACCGAGCCCTATATAACACCCTTTTATTCGACAAAGTTGTAGAAACTCCAAGTCTCCAAAAACAACACTTGAACTAAGAAGAGTTGTGCATCGATCGTACCTCATTTTTAAGCCTTGCAAAGAAGCTTATTAGACTCAAATGGCAAATAAGATGGCAACAACTCGGGAAATCCGAAATTCCCAAAGAGCAGATGGTCCAGCCACTATCCTAGCCATTGGCACTGCAAACCCACCCAATGAAATGAGCCAAGACGAATTTCCTGATTTTTACTTTCGAGTTACAAAGAGTGAGCATATGGTCGATCTCAAGGAGAAATTCAAGCATATGTGTAAGTCTTATCACGTTATCTTTCTTCATGTTTAACTATCATGCATATTAACTTTTAGATTGCTTTTGTTTGATATAATATTAATTTTTTACCAATTATACAACTCTTGGTTTCAAAAAAATTTACCAAATTTATATAAAATATTGGGTAAACTATTGACACAGACCTAACAATGTACGGAGTTATTATTGTGATACCGTCTTGTTTAAGTGGGTTAATTATACACTCTATCCCTTCATTATAGAAAGACACGAGAATTGATTAATTGTGATGATTTTCACAGGCAAGAAATCAACTGTCAAGAAGCGATACATGTACCTAACGGAAGAATTATTAAAAGAGAACGTGAATATGTGTGATTACAACGCCTCATCTTTAGACACTCGCCAAGACATACTAGCAATTGAGGTGCCCAAACTTGGGAAAGAGGCAGCTATTAAGGCCATCAAAGAATGGGGCCAGCCGCGGTCCAAGATCTCCCACGTCATTTTCTGCACCGTATCAGGTGTATCCATGCCTGGGGCAGACTACGAGCTTACTAAACTCCTCGGCCTAGGACCTACTGTTAAGCGTTTTATGCTCTACCAGCAGGGTTGTTATGGCGGGGGCACGGTCCTCCGTCTAGCCAAGGACATTGCTGAGAACAATCGTGGAGCTCGTGTGTTGGTAGTCTGCTCAGAAATGACAGTAGTTGGCTTTCGAGGGCCTACTGAGACACACTTAGACTCGATGGTAGGACAAGCCCTCTTCACTGATGGTGCAGGGGCTGTGATCGTGGGTGCTGATCCTGACGAGTCTATCAACGAACAACCGATTTTTGAACTTGTATGGGCCTCCCAAACCTTCTTGCCGGGGTGCGAAAGGGCCATCGCAGGACAGCTGCGACAAGTAGGATTGACCATTCATTTAGCAAAGGACGTACCAAAGTTAATATCTAACAACCTTGAAAAAACATTGGTGGAGGCTTTTAAACCTATTGGTATAAATGATTGGAACTCCATCTTTTGGGTTGCTCATCCTGGAGGGCCTGCTATCCTAGATGAGGTGGAAGCCGAACTCGGCCTTGACAAGGACAAGCTCAGTGCAACTCGGCATGTACTTAGCGAGTTTGGAAACATGTCTAGTGCTTCTGTATTGTTCATCTTGGATGAGACAAGGAAAAGGTCATTCAATGAAGGCAAGGCTACAACTGGTAACGGGTTGGAATGGGGAGTCTTGTTCGGGTTCGGGCCGGGTATTACTATTGAAACTGTTGTGCTCCATAGTGTCCCAACAAAATTAGCTTGATTGAGGCAACATCCGATGTATTGACACTTTATAAGACCAATGTAAATGTATTGTACTCTCTATGTTTCAAATAAATACTTCAGTTTGTAATTTAGAATAATAAATATTGTAATACATACATCGGATATTGTAATTTAGATTAATAAATATTGTACTTTGCATATAAAACATCAATTTGAAAGCACTTATTTAGTAGAGCTGTCAATTTGGATATTCAAGTCGGGTTCGGGTTGGGTCAAATCAAGTTTCAGGTTGAATTAGGATCAGGTTATGTCGGGTCAATCTAGCCTCAGATCAAATTTAGGTTCAGGTCGGGTTAATTTCGGTATAGATTATTCCGGGTCGTTAACCTTTTCGGATATAGGTCAGGTTCGATTTGAGTCAAATTCAGATCGGGTTCAATTTCAAGTTCGAGTTGTGTTGAGTTGGGTTTGTTGGGTTAATAGATGGTACATTCAGGTTCGGGTTAGGGTTGGGTTAGATAATTATTTGGCCGGATAATCTTAAAGTTAGATCATTCTTGGTTTTGGTTCAAGTTCAATTCAAATAAATATCGATGTGGTGAAGCTGAACCTATATAATTACGCCTTTTATAATTTGATCAAACATAATCAAGATTATATTAAGGCTATATGCAAAGTAATAGAGAACAAAAGGTATATAAGCTGAACAAATTGCACCAATATTTTGTTAGGGGTTGAGGGTTTACAGAACTGTACCAATTGAACGAAAGGTGTGTAAAATTTTATTAAACCTTTCATGACTCGGGTCAATAACAGATTGTGTTGGGTTAAAATCATTTTCAGGTTCTAATCGGGTCGGGTACTAATTCGGGTTCGTATTGTTGTCGGGTCGGATTAAATCGGTTGACGGTTACTATCAGATCAAGTGTAGGTTCGGGTTTGGGTCATAAAGTATTGGATCAAATTAGTTGTCGGTTAACATCAGGTCAATTCAGGTCGGGTTACAGGTCACTAGTTTCACCACATTGTTCGGATACAGATCAGGTTCAGATCATTACTGGTTCAGGTCGGGTTCTCAGGTCGAGTCAGTTTTTGACAGCTCTATTATTTAGTGTCACAGTAGTATACTAGTACTAGTTATTATTCTTCCTTTTTAGAATTACATAATTACATTTTATAGCTCAAATAATATTTAGGGGTTTTTTGTCAAATTAACAACTACCTAATAAAATCCAGATTTAATAAAATTGTATTTTGGATTGTATTTTTGTCCATATCCATTTAAATTTGAACAGCATTATTACTAAGTACTAACCCTATAATAAAAGTTCAGTGACTTCCTGAATTAGTTATCTCTAGTTCTCTACTATATATTACTAACATTGAATCGATCTAATCACCCAACTAAAGTTAGTAGTAATTTTTTCTAGCATCATGATTGTAACCATAATAGAGAAATATACAGTTAAACAATCATTAGTCTGATCCCTAAGGTGGACACCCCCAGGCTATTAAGCAGTTCAGACCCATTATAAAATTTAGGGGTGAGCACAGATCGGATATCCGATCCGAAGTTGGATTTCGAATCGGATATCCGTATCCGAAAATGCAAATATTTGGTATCCGTATCCGATCCGAAATCTTCGGATATCCGAAGATCCGAATATCCGAAAATTTCGGATCGGATAGTTCGGATATAGGATACCCGAACCTTGTAATGATTTGGTTTTTTTTACATGTATAATTATGTTAAAATTATAATTTATTGTCAAAATTAATTTGTTTTAGAGTCAATTCATGACTGCAAACTCAAACTCATAATTACAAGCTACAATTCTTCATATAATTTGAGTTTAATAATTCTAAAAATTTTAGAATATAACAATCCACAAATTTCAAAATCTAAAATCAAAGATTAATAGTAACACATACCAATAGAAAGTAGAAAAAAAAAACCCCAAATAACAAAAAACCAAAATTAATTCACTGTCAAAATGGAATAAAAATTAAAAAAAACTCTTGTAATTATGTACATTATACAAGACAAATAAAAAAAAAACCAAATTAAATGAAAAAAAAAGTAGATCTTGAGTGAGGACGACGAAGACGACGAGAGTTGAGTTGAGACTTGTGAAAGGCAAGCTTCTGGTTGTGACTTGTGAGGACGACGAAGACGCGAAGGTTTGTAGATCTAAGAGGTTGAAATTAAGAGGCGAGGGGTCTGAATTGTTGAGGGATTTTGAGGAAATGTTTAAGGATTTTGAGGAATAGTTGAGGGATTTTGAGGAAATGTATAATGAAGTAGCCATGTACTCATGAAGAGGAAGGAGGAGATCTGAATTTTGGGAGAGTAAGGAGGAGAGAGAAAGAGAGGAGAGAGAGAGAGGAAGGAGGAAACGACTAAATGAGAGAGGAGAGAGAAATACTTAGATTATTAGGGTTTGGTACTTGGGCCTTTGGGGAAATGGGGAGTTTCTAAAAACTAATGGATATTAGAGGTGTTGATTTTTTTCGGATATTCGGATATCCGAAATCGAAATTTTCGATATCCGATATCCGATCCGATATCCGAAATATTCGGATCGGATATCCGATCCGAAAATCTTTTCGGATCGGTTATCCTAAATTTTCGGATCGGATGCGGATCGAATTTTCGGATTATCGGATAGTTTTGCTCAGCCCTAATAAAATTGTGACTAAGATTCTGGTGCACAGACTAAGACCCCCGCTGAACTCTTTGATCTCCCTAAATCAAAATAGTTTCCTTCTTAGAAAACGAATTGAGGTGAAGAAGAGAATTCGGTGTCTAAACAGGGAGCAGGTGGAGCAAGCCCATCTTCTAGCACACCAAAGTACCAAACTGGTCTTTACGTAGAACCTATGTATTTTGTGCATCATTCAGATGATCTTTTAACTCCTATCTCTATGGTCTGTATTAATTCTAACTTAGCTCATTCGAAGCATCCTTAATCTAGTTTTTGTACCACTTTAACAAAACCAAAAAAAAAAACACTTTACGGGAGTAAATTCGAATCAAACTTGTGGCTAACAATAATAATATGGATTTAAAATTTTAGAAATTAGCGCAATTTGGCAGATTTATTTGAATATCTTGTTAGACTAATAGTAGGGGCAATTTGGGAAGTTCAAAAGTTGGACACTAATAATAAAGATGTCCTTTGTTATACTATAACATCATTTTTTAATCCTCTTGGTATAATTAAGCAGCTATAATAAAGCAATACGGAGTAGCGGTAGAGATTAAATAAAATAATAGATTCACCCAAGAAATAAACAAAAGACATGACAATAATTGTGTTTTCAAGTGTACTTTGACAATCTTTCAAATCTTTATCTTTCAAATCTCTTAAAGAGGCCATTACCACACCTATGCCATATTTAATGTCAAAATCACAACAAAATTGATTCACATAATCACATTAAATATAACTAATAGCGTACATTTGTACACATATATTCTCTTTGATTGCTTCTTCTTCTTCCTTTTTAATCTGTCGGGCTTCTAAGGTTCCATTTTATTTTTAGTCTATTTGATATACTTTCATGTTTTATGGTTATGCTTTTAATTTTTTAAATATTGAGTTGTAAGACTAGAGAGATTTTAATTACTTGCTAGCTATTTTGCTATTCGATTTATTAGCTAATGAAAGTAGTTTTGTTCAAAATGTCCATTATTCGGATTTAATGTGTTATGTCTCTCAGTGTGTACACTTTTTGTATTCAGAAATCAGACTCATATTTTTCACATTTCAAGTTCTAAAATTTGCACAGGATTATAATGGAGTCAGGAGCATCAGGTCCACGGATCGACGAAGCTAGTAATCATTTCACATGGAAAAGAATGATTAAAGAGGTAAAGAAGGTAAGTCTGCTTGCAGCACCAATGATAACAGTGGCAATACTCCAATATATGGTGCAAGTCGTGGCGTTGATGATTGTCGGACGTCTTGGTGAACTTCCTTTGGCTAGTGTTTCTATTGCCCTCTCTGTTACCAACATCTCCGGCTTTAGTCTTTTTGTAAGTTGTATGCCTCTTCTTTACTTTCTTTAAATTCTAAAAACTAGCCCAAGAAGAATTGAGCATGTACTCGTAATATAGATATATCTTGTTGGGATGTAGTCGCAGCAAGTCTCTTTTAGATAACACGGAGTATAAAAAGTCACCCTTCGATGAATGAAAGGTGTCTGGACACGTGTCACTTCTCAACAATATAACAAGTCACCTTAAATTAAGCACAATTAGTGTCATCAATTATAAGAGTTGATTAAGTTGATAATATGTTATTTAATCTTGCATTCTATAATTGATTGGCAGATTGGACTATGTGGTGGGTTGGATACATTATGTGGGCAAGCATATGGAGCAAAACAATACGAAAAAATTGGAACATACATTTACAGTGCAATAATATCTCTGCTTTTTATTTGCATTCCTATAAGCCTATTATGGATTTTCATGGACAAAGTACTGATTCTGATAGGGCAAGATCATCAAATCTCAGTTGAAGCACAAAAATTTGCAGTTTGGCTAATCCCAGGACTCATAGCAAGCGCTTTCTACGATCCCTTGGTTCGATTTTTACAATGCCAAAGTCTTGTTTTCCCTCTGCTAATGAATTTTGCAGTTGTTCTTGGTATAACCACTTTATCATGCTGGATTTCAGTGTATAAATTGAACTATGGAATTCAATCAGTTGCCTTCTCTCTTAGTCTTTGTGGTTGGCTTAACGTTATGTTTCTTGGGATTTACATCAAGTGTTCTTCTGTTTGTGAGAAAACTCGTACCCACTTCTCCAAAGAAGCTTTCTATAATATTTGGCCTTTTCTTCGGTTTGGCTTCCCTGCTGCTTTGATGATTTGGTAAATTTCCTTAATCTATAGTTCTCAAATTATGTTGATGAGTTAAGCTGATTGTTAGGCAACTATTAGGAGATGAAATGTTGGTATGCAGCTCCCTAGTCCCTACTTCCTTTAACCTGCATTTCACCACAATATGCCAAATAAAGTCTAAGGATACAAATATCATTATATCCCTTTTAGTTACCTAATCAATCAAGTGAACAGATTTTTCTTGTGAAAAATGTGATACGTCGGAATTGTCAAAGTGGAATGTTATCCTTGATAGATTTCTAACTCTGTTATATGCTCATGTCATGTAACATGTTAACGCCAACAACAGCCTCAAGTGGTGGGCTTTCGAAGCTGTGGTGTTACTTTCAGGTCGCCTTCCCAATCCACAACTTGAGACATCAGTGCTTTCCATATGGTATGTCAATGCTTTATAGTACATATGCTTGTGCACTTGTGCTTTCAGTAGCAGACTAGTTCAAATTCCTGACTATTGCAGTACATTTTCAATACTCTGTAGTACATCTAACTTAACTTCGTGGTTACTCCCACCATTCGAAAGAAATTATCCATTTCGTAAATTGTGACTCAAGTCACAATTTGCAAAATGGACAATCTTTTTCGAACCAAGGGAGTACTATTATCTTTATTGGCAGTCTCAACATATCAACATTACTTTTCACAGTTCCAGTCGGATTAGGTGTTTCAGTAGGGTAATTCTCTTGCCCTCATAACAACTCTTTCGCTATCCATATCTTCGCACTGCATCCAACATGATTGTTAGAAGTTTACAATGACATTTTTGCAGCATAAGAGTGGCAAATGAGCTAGGTGCAGGAAATGCAGAAGCAGCAAGGCTATCTGCCTGGGTTGTGACAAGTGCAGTTGTAATAGAGACCTTTGTAGCAGGTGTGATTTTGTTTTGTATTCGACACATAGTGGGATACGCTTATAGTCATACCGAACAAGTTGTGAGTTATGTTGCAACATTGGCCCCCTTCCTTTGCCTTTCCATCATCACTGATGGCCTACAAATGGTCCTATCTGGTGAGTAGTTCACAAAAGCTTAATATTGTTTCATATGGCTAATCATAACTGTGTTTATTATTTTTGAGGTTAAACTTTCCTATACTAATAGCCTAATATCCATAATTACTTGTATGTAGCTAGCAAAACTAACTGATACTAAATTCTGAAATGCAAAAACACGATGCAGGAGTTGCAAAAGGAAGTGGATGGCAGCGTATAGGAGCATATGTGAACTTAGGAGCATTTTACATAGTCGGAATCCCAGCAGCAGTAGTGCTCGCTTTTGTTCGCCATTTGAATGCAAAGGGTCTATGGATTGGTATATTGGTAGGGTCAATCTTGCAATCGATATTGCTGATCATAGTTGCTGCTCTTACAAACTGGCAAAAACAGGTCTAACCATAAATTCTTTTGGAATTTTCTTAAATTTTTATACACATTGTGCTTGTTAGTGAGCTGAAACAGTCAAAAATGTATGCAGGCTATCAAAGCAAGAGACAGGGCAGCTGTAGGTAATTCTGAACAGAGAACTAATAACACTCAGTGATGATGAATAACCACCAAAGTTTGAGATCAAGTGTTGTTTACTGCCGCAGACCTCACTGACTACAGCCGGATGTAGTTGTCACATTACCAATTCAAATTACAATATCAAACTAACAAGCAACATTGATTGGTGGGTGTGTGGAACTAATCAATATCTTCAATAAAAGAAAACCTCAATTGAGTTTTGAAGAGGCATAATATAATTCGCAATGTAGTTTTGAATGCAAGTTATAGCTGGGAGAAGTCCCAAAAACTTCGAAACAAATACAGATAGCATGACTCAATTTTATTGGCACCTTATATGAATCTCTCTCATTCTCTCGCCTTCCCTACTTGCATTAGATATCCAACTAAAGGAAGGTGCATTGCTCCTTTTTTTCTTTTCTTCCTTTCCATCCATTTCTCTCTATCCAAACATAGTGTCAATGTGAAAATCACACTCCAGGTTTTAAACAAAAAACAACACAAATACGTAGTATATTAAATAGTATAGCGTCACAAATAGAAGCCTTAGCTTTTTCTCCTTCACTTGAATATAGATATATGTAACATACAAATCTACTGTCCTCATGTGATTCTCGATTAAGACTAGCTCAACTGAAACAGATAAAATATGAAAAAGAAAAGGAACACAGGGCCAAATTATGGCTAAGAACATACTGACTCGAAACTTTAAAGAAGGTAGCAAAAAAATTGCACTGAGCAAGCTGTATCAAAGCTACTTCAACACAAGTACCGGTCCCTGATCTAGCCACAGCACCCAAATCAACCGAGTCACTACTGCCACCAATACGCAATATAACAATCATCTTGAGCTCCGTTGTGTGAAAGCATCTAGACAACCCAGCCTCATAATCAGTATTAAGCCACACAGAATACTGAAAAGGTCCAACACAAGGATGCCAATCGTATAAAATTCAGGAAACTACAAGGATAAAGATAGTGGTGCTAATATACAATGATACAACAAAATTTTCGTGCATTACTACAACGCAACTGCAATTGGAATGTAACACACAATAGAAACTTCAGAGCATAAATACAAAGGACAACTGCTTCCCAGCATATAATAAACCCTCACAGCATTACTGTAGAAGAAGCAGCATGATGAAAAGGTTCAGAGGTCAGAGTCATGCTTGCTGGCCAAACACAGTTCATGCAACTCATTCAGTATCCATTCCTCACCTGTATGCCCACCTAACACCAAGACTCGGGTCCCACCAACGACACATGTACTGTGACCCCATGCAAACTTAGGCGGCTGCCCAGGAACATTAAGAGTCCTCCATGACGGTTTTTCCTCTGATGGATCCAACAGAAAAAGCTGAGAAGGAGAATGCAGGTTAGCAATCGAACCTCCAAATATAATGATCCTGCCACATGGCATGCTCACAGCTACATGATCAAGTCTTGGAGGAGGAACCACCGCACCTTGGCTTCCCGTACCAGCCAGTGCACCACACTCTAATTCCCTCCATCGAGGGTTTTCGCTCTCTATGTCAATGGTATAGGCCTCACCAGACCGTAGCCTCAACTGCCCACTTTTCACCAGTCCCCCAAACATGAATAAATTTTTCTTCCCATAAACAGAAAGTGAGTGACCGAGCCTCGAAGGTGGGGCCCAGGAAGTAGGAATCTCTGTCCAAACTGGCCTATCTGTTGTAAGGTCGAGCAAGTATGTGTCACTAAGGAGCACCCCAGAATCCGTGCATCCCCCGGATACAACCAACTTGGACCCATCTACAGTACAAGAACTATGCCAGGACCGACGGACTGGGGGAGTCCCACCAGAGATTTCAGTCCAAGTTGGCTGCTTGGCATCTAGATCAAGGATGAAGACATCATTGAGCAATCCTTGCCTCCCACACCCTCCAAATACAACAAGCCAGGACTCATTAAGGCACGAGAGTGTGTGACCCCATCGTCCAGGAGGTGAGGACTTGACACTCACACGGCGCCACTCTGGATGCTCAGAGTCAAGGTTGAGTACAAAAGTGTCATCCATAGGCTGCATTCCAACACCCTCACCACCAAAGAGAACAAGACGATTTCCAGCGGCACATGCACTAAAATTACAGCGCGAAGGCTCAACTGATCCCCCTACAGTAAACTTCCTCCAAGAAACTGCCTCGAGAGTGGTGAGTTCCCTTGCCAGTCGAACCCAGCCCAAGTTTTTCGTCATTCGCTCCAAATTGTATGTCACTTCTCTACCCCATAGATTTTGACAAACCATCTTTCTGACATGCTCGTTTTTTGTCAGCTGGTATATCCTTTTACAAACAGATCCAATTGAAGCTACATCTCTTGGAGTCAAGCGTGATAATATGTAATAAGCCAAGACCTCGTCGGAAAGTTGGAGAATACCGCAGGTTTCTTCAACCTTTGTGGAATGCTCATTTACACACTTGAATTTCTGGTCATACGTCTGTTTGAAAACTGGATAAGATACATGGTTAAGGTTTATCTTTGCTTCTGAGAAAATCTGAATGCCTATGACATGCGTGACAATTCCATCGTCATCATATATTGGTTGAAGCCTCAGCCTGTTAACCAGGGGAGTGCCATCCTTTCTGAAATTGAGAAGCTCCCCTTGGAACTCTACACCGTCTTCAAGACATCTTCTCATCTCAGAAACGACAACAGGATCCACCAGAGGATGCCTTCTTTGAGCATGAGGGTCCCTGTACTGTAAGAAACGACTGGAAATAGTTGCAAAGAGTTAGTGCAATCTCTAGCAACTTTGGGCAAGAACATCATACCAAGGGGAAAAAATAGCACAAGAATGGTAATAAACTGCATGGAGCTGTGGACAAGCAATACAACACATACAGAAAAAATAACAGATAAAGTACGTGAAAGGATAAAAGATTAAAAGAGCAAGAACGAGAATGACATACTGACTTCCAACTTTACCAAGCAGTTGCAAGCCTTGCAGCAACAAAATGTTCTTTACATAATTAAGCTAATGATGTTGTAATAACATAGTTCATGACATTTTCAGATTGAAAGACAATGTTGAATTGCTGCAACAAAACCTATTGTTTTAACTTGACTTAAATAAGCAGGAAGCCGCCAGTACTAAGGTAAGGACTCTGAGCATTGCTAGCATAGAAGATTTCACCAAACTGGGCAGATTTGTTTTGTATTAAACGACAATCGTTCAGTATAATCTGATAAAACACCTCCCTTTTCAAATTAATGGTGAAAGGCATGCATTCATATGAAGGAAAGCAAATCATCATGTAACTGTTTCCTCAATTTAAGTTCACGTGATCAAACAAGTCTAAAGCAGAGCATTTGTGTTGATCCTAACATAATAACTATAATCACTACTAAAAAATAATTTCACTGTCTAGCAATATACGGAGTAATTCACTTTAAGACTTCTAGCTTGAGATAAAAGAGAGTACTCATTTAATCACTATCTAGAATATCATCAAATGCTTCTTTTTGTAAAAAGAGCCACAAGAGCTATGATGTACTCCGTAGAAGGAACTCAATCCTATAGCAAAGACCTTTACCTTTGCCTCATCACTAATGTTAGGACTTGTTCCCTTCACCTAATATTTGTTGAATTTAAATTATTTTTATCAAAATATAATTAATTCTGTGAACTTAGATTATTTTTACTAAACTGAAAATTATGTTTTACAGGGTCTTATAATGATTTTCACAAAACTGAAATTATTTTTACTCATTAAAATGAAAATAGACTAATTACAAGTACGAAATTTTACAGATTCACTAGCGTATTTTTATTATACTTCGTATAAAGTTACTAGTTAATATATGAACTACAGTTTTTTTTTTTTTTTTTTACTCCGTATAACTTTTTTTACTAGCTGCCTATAACTAATTTTACCAATCCAAACTTAAATAATAATAAAATTAAAAAAAAAAAAAACACACACACACACAGAAATATCTTCCCCTGCATTTTCCATATTTAAAATACTTTCATTTGAAGCATAAAACACTAAATTTCAGCATAATACACAGCGCACATTACAACAAATAATCAAATCAAACACCAACTAAATAAATCATGCAATCAAATAACTACCAGCTAATACATTAATATAAAAATAAAATTCATAACTATCCCATAAAATAAATCTAAGAAATTTAAAACCCACTATCAAAATTACTAAATCAAGAGTATATATATATAATAATATAAATATAAAAGCATTATAAAAAATAAAAAAAAAAAAAAAAAAACTCACCAATTGTGGCCAAGAACTTCATTAGCACGATAGCCAGTAAAGATCTCGAAAGTGGTATTCACATAGATGATGGGAAATTCAAATTCAAGCGCATCACACACAACAATTGAAGATGGTGTTGGTGGTGTAAAATAATAATAGTTATTATACAAATAATCTTCATCTTCTTCTTCTTCATCTTCATCATCTTGTTGTTTGATTTTCTGGGTAAATTTTCTGGGTTTTTTTGCAGAACGATTATTGGGTGATTGTGGTTGTTCATCAGAGTCTTCCACCATAGCCAGATGATTATGCATCATCTTGTTGTGTGTTGTGTGTTGTGTGTTGTGTTTCTCTCTTTAAAAAATATGGATTATTTGTGTTTCTCTCTCTAGGTGGGTATGGAGAAGAGAAGTGATGGCCTTTTTTGGAGTTGTAGTTGTAATTGTATCTTTTAGAGTATATGTTGACAAATGTGTTTGTGGAAATGACCTGCTTTGGTGAGATATTTACAACAATGCCTAATCAACTATTTTTTCTTTGATTTGGCATTAGTTTTAGGTAGGGTGTGCTCCAGTTCTATTAGGGTCTATTTGGTCATTATAATGTTTTTAGAGTGTTAGATGTATGAAATATCAGAATATATATATATATATATATATATATATATATATATATATATATATATATATATATATATATATATATTTCCTCCGTGTTTTTTTAAGTGTTATAATTTGATCGCCACATAGTTTTAGACAATTTAATTGACTTAAATAAAATAAGAGGTAAGTGGGGTAGTTGGAGTATTAAAAAATTATAAAAGAAAGATAGTGGGGTTAATAATTTATTGAAAAGTAATGAACGTGAGAGGAGAGATATGATAAAAAAAAAAAAAGTAATAGTGGGTTTAGGTGGGAACCATAAGAGGAGATAGATATAATATTTTAATGTAAATTTTTGCCAAAAAAAGGGAAGTGTAACACTTATTAAAACACGACCGGATTTGGTAAGTGTAACACTTAAAAAAACACGGAGGGAGTATATATATTTTTCTTTTAATAATAAGATATGAGATATCGGAAAATATATATCTCATATCTCTAACATAATGGCTAACATTTTAATATGTCCTTCGTTTTTTTAGTTGCATTACTTTGCAAATTGCAAACCTGTTGATAATTTTTGGAGATGAGAGAATGGAGAGAATAAAAAATGGAGCCATGTGATAGGAGAGAGATAGAGAGGAAATTTATTAACTACGGAGTAAAAAGGATAACTGATGCAACTAATTTAAAATTTTCGTCTTAGAAAAATGATGCAACGAAAAAAATATAGAAGAAGTATTACAATCATGTGGTTATGAGATCATATTGAGTAAAAACCATGTGGCATTTAGATTTGTTTAGGCCCATGTGGCATTTAGATTTGTTTAGGAAAGCTTTACTTTTGACTAAATAAATTAGTTTACTACGGCCCTGTTCTCTTCACCTTAAAAAAATAATATTAAGTAAAAATAATTTCAGTTCAGTAAAAATAATTTCAGTTCAGTAAAAATAAGTTCAGTTCAGCAAAATTAATTTCAGTTCAGTAAAAATAATTTCAGCTCAGTAAAAATAAGTTCAGTTCAGTAAAATTCAGTTTTCTTAAAGAAGAATTATAATAGAAAATCAATAAAAATAATTTCAGTTCAGCAAAAAAAATTTCAGTTCAGTAAAATTAATTTAAGTTCAGTAAAAATAATTTCACTTCAGCAAAAATAAGGTGAAAAGAACGGGGCCTACGTATTGGTCATATAATTGTAGAAAAGATCACTTACAAACAAGATATTATTCGGTTCCAAAAAAACAAGATATTATTCAGTAGAATAAAATAAATGATTTTTTTTATAAGATATAAGTTTAGATAACTTCAAATAATTATGACAACATAAATATTTTTTTTTTTTTGGAAAATTCAAACAACAAAAGTTAAACAGACGGAGAATTAACACGTACTCTACATGTTCTCTAATGCCTATAGTTAACCATTGATATACTTAGGGCATGTTCACATTTATTGAAATGAGTTAAATTGAACAGGAATGAACTGAACTAAATTGATTGGAGCTGAACTGAACTGAACTGAACTGAAATGATTGGAGCTAAACTGAACTGAACTGAGCTGAAATGAATATTTTATGAGAAAGGGAAATTAGAAGATAAACTGAACTGAACTAAACTGAAATTACGCTGAAATGAACGGGCCCTTACTCAGTGTGTAATATTAAAAACACCATCAAAATACTTCAAATATACCCCTTCGTCACTTTTTTTACCCCGATTTCATTTTAAGTCTGTCTCTTAATTTTTTCCGTGTCTATTTTTAGATGTATAGGAGCACACCTACTCTAACAACCACTTCATTAATCCCACCACTTTTTTCTCTCATCGTTTTTTCCAACGAAAAATTAATAAAGTAACATTATCTCTATGGAACTAAAAATAAAGGATGGATGGAGTATCAAAACGAAACTCACAA
The DNA here is from genome assembly GCF_948465745.1 of Chenopodium album. NCBI lineage: Eukaryota > Viridiplantae > Streptophyta > Magnoliopsida > Caryophyllales > Amaranthaceae > Chenopodium > Chenopodium album. Next base: position 50,894,011 of record NC_137843.1, read on the forward strand.
GTTGGTAGATTGTCTAGACATTTTACACATCCTCTAAAACAACTTGGTATATATGCTAACAACCTACCACCCATGTAGTTTGGCTAATCGGCCACATGAGAATTGAATTAACCCCACCCCCCCCCCCCCCCCCCCCCCCCCCCCCCCCTCTCCAAAATTGTTTTTACCTCGATCTCTTTTACTTGTAGTCCTTGTACTGTTCAAAATTAAATTCCCATTTTCTTATTTATGAAAGAATACCATACATAATATTAGATGGAGTATGGACACTAAGATGTATACATTTACTCCAATACATTGTGTTCAACTATTTTTTATGATTTAGGGAAGAATGGAGCAATAATCTTCATTTTTTTAAAATCAATGTTTAATACTACTGTGATTATTATAAGCACAAATCACTTGTTTCAGGTAAAGGTTTTTCTTCTGCATTGTATGATGATTAATAGTCAGGATTTTTGTGCATGTGGTTCTTAACCTTAACATTTAATCAACGTGGATGATTGTATTTGTAGCATGTGACATGCATGGGTGATTTGCCTACAATATCGCAGTGGATACTATTTTATCTTTTATTTATTAGAATTTAATTGACGCATATATCATACAAAGTAGTATATTATTTCTGAAAAAATTGTTTTTTTTTTTTTTAAATTTTTTGTAAAATGATATACTTTGATCGATACATAATTCTAGGCAAATTTTAATTTAAGTAGAAAATGGGGTAGTCGTGTAATTAGAAAATTACTGTGAGAGGAAAGAAGAGGTAGTAAAATTGATATTTTGTTGAGAATTAAGTAATGTAAAATAAATAAATAAAATAAAAAATTGAATAAAATTTGAAGGGAAAAAATAGTTTTACACGGTAAGAAAAGAAAAAGAAAAAAAAAAGAAGTGTTATAATGTGATAATGTACTGTAATACGGAGTAATCAAGCACTTGTAGAATTGTATTTAGATCTTTTTGAATATCACAAGTTAAAAAGGTTAGATATTTGAAGGAACATAGACTACACGTTAAAAGAGTAATTAAAAGAAAAGATAGAGGGTAAAGTGGGAAAAAAGCAGTCCACGGTGTGTGTTGTGACAACCACGTGTAAAAAAGGATATTTTGGGAGAAAATATCTAATCTCCTGATGAGCCACGCAACAAAGTCCACGTCATCGGTAGGAAGATATTTATGAATTAGCAAAAATGGGACGGTGCCCTAAAATAGAATGAGACATTTGAATATGAGTAAAGGGAAATTGCACTTTTGCCCCTCAACAAATTCACAATCTATTGTAATAATCTATCATTATCCGTGATTTGTCATCTCGAGTTCTCGACATCATTCTTATCTCTATCATACACGATAATTTCACTATATTTAATAAAAAATAAATATAGGAATAATAAAAGAAAATGAAGAGATATACAAAAACCCACCTACAATAGGTGGGTAGCAATTTCAAAAAAAAAAAAAAAAAAAAAAAAAAGAGATAATAATAATAATAATAATAATAATAATAATAACAGCCCAGACTTCTTTTGATGTGGCTCTTCGGGCTTCTCTGAAGCGCATTGTACCTGTTTCGGGGCCTGGTTTTGGTGATTAGCAATGGTGACTTGCCACCTTACCTTTTGCTTATGGTGGTCTGGGTGTCTATTTAGCGGGTGATATTCGGCACTATGCTTTCCTTGCGTCGCATTTGCAGTCTTTTGGTCTTTAGGCTACGCTTCTTCGCAATTCTGGTATTGCTGGTCCAGGATCGGCCTTCGATGATGTTCTTAGTCTTTTTAATATAGGGCTGTCATGGAGACTGAACTTATAAGTAATCCTAGTGAGATCACTGCCCCCAAACTCATGAAAAAAATTGGCAGATATATATTTCACGAAGGTCATTGCATCTGCAGAATCCACTTTCTCCTTATCTCCGCATCAGGTTGCCTTATAGAAGTCCCAGCAGGGGGATCACACTTCGGCCAAGTTGCAAGCGATCCCGATATTAGGTTTGGGTCAAACTATGAATGGTAAGACTTACCGTTATGTTATTTGCTACCGGTTGGGTGTTCCTTTGTTCTCCGTTTTGACACAGTGTTCTAGTTGCTCAAGGGTTTTTGATGGGGATATTTATGAGGATTATGTAGTATCTTGTGCTGGGATGGCGGCCTGGGTATTACACATCGACACAACGTTGTACGTGACACCCTTGTTGATATTTGTTTTCGGTCTGGGATTTCTGCAAGAAAGGAAGTTAATGTTAGGTTGACTGGAGGGAACGACGGGGCTCTTCGACCAGCAGATGTGTTGCTTTATTACTGGGATATAGGCCTTGATGTATGTGTTGACTTGATGGGGTCTTCTCCTTTGTCACAATCTAGGTTGTCTGACTTCATTCTTGGTCGTGTTGTGTCGGTTGCGGCTCGGTGGAAGCGGGGCAAGTATGGGGCGCGTGGCAAGGATATTAGCTCCGGTTTTCTTCCTTTCTCCTTTTCTTCATTGGGAGAATTAGAGAAGCATGTTGTTACGTTGCTGAAGCGGGTTCAAGCGTTCGCTAGGACTCAGTATATTGGTGCTCGTGCAAAATCTCACATCTTCAACAGGATCGGGTTCGCTATAGTTAGAGGGGTGGTGGGGACCCAGATTGTATCTCGGCTCCCCACTAATTTCTTGTAAATCGACTGACTTTGTAGGTTTTGGTTATTTTTTTATAATAATAATAATTATAATAATTATAAATAAATAAATAAATAAATAAATAAATAATAATAATAATAATAATCTAGTTGTCGAGCAATTGGATATGGATTCCTTCCCTTCTCCTTTTCTTCACTCGGGGAATTAGACAAAGAGGTTGTTGAGTTGCTGAATCGGGTTCAGAAGTTCTCAATGACTTAGGACATTGGGGCTTGTGCTGCAGCTCATATTTTTACTATGATAGGCTTTTCTATAGCTAGAGGAGTGGGGGCCCAAATTGTATCTCAGCTTTCCACTAATTTTCTATAGGTTGTTTTTGAGATATAATAACAATAATAATAATAATAATAATAATAATAATAATAATAATAATAATAAATATTTGGTCTTAATCCATGTCCTAAGCCCAAACGAAGTCCCTACATAAACCAGCCCATCATCATTAACCATCCATTAAACATCACAAAGTAAAGATTTACCCCTAATATGTCCAATAACGTACAACTTTGCCGCATGAAAGCACATTTATAAATAGCAAGCCAACCTAGTAGATTATTACGTTCTATAAAAAAACTCCCTTGAAAAACACAGCGCTCTGCTTCTTTGAGACGACAAGAAACCCTAACCTCGTGGAGGTTAATTCTCAACCGTGGCTGACGATCTAGTAGATAGATGCAAGACGTTACAAATTAGCGATAAAGAGGAGATTCTCGACGTGAGTGAGTTAGATGTTTCAGACTCGTCAGAAGGGTTTCCCTATTGCTTGTAGGGAAATTGATTACCAGTCGCAATTTCAATGTGGAGGCGTTAAAAGAGACTATGATCCAATCATGGTATGTTTCAAAGAAGTTATCATCAGGATGGTGAGCCCTAACCTATTTGTTTTCCAGTTTTTTCATTGGAAAGACAAAGAGCAAACACTTGACGGTAGACCATGGTGCTTCGAAAATCATCTTCTTGTTCTTAATGATGTGGGTGGGAGTGAACAACCGATAGATATACCTTTAACTCATTCGCCCTTTCGGATACGAATTCTAGACTTGCCTTTCAACTATCGATCTAATGCTATTGCAAAAGCAACTGGAGGGAGATTGGGCGAGTTTATTGACCTAGAACATGACAAATTGGGGCTAGAGGAATTTAGACGAATAAAAATTAACCTTGACATTTCGAAACCCCTTAAACAGAATTTGGAAATCAAGGTTAAAGATGGGAGGGTTCTCAAACTTCGACTCAAGTATGAGCAACTTCCCTATTTTTGTTTGATCTGTGGAATAATTGGGCATAGAGAGAAGGATTGTGGGGAATTTTCAGAAGAGGAGCAGGAGAGAAGGAGGTTAGGGTGGTCCACCAGAATTCGTGCTACTCCACGACGAGGAAGTTCGAAATTACTAGAGGAAATTTATGAAGTGAAGGCTTGTAGGAAGACCCTTTTTGTCATTAAACCTGTAGCAGAGGCAAACTTTGTAAAATCTCATGGACATGATCACGGTCTTATTGAAGAGAAGGATAAAAGGGTAGAGCTAGTGCAACAGGCTGCAAGTGAAGAAGTAATAGCTAGAGAGAATATGTAAGCTAATAAAGATCCAAAAGTGCTTGAAACTTCCTACAATCTGGAAGAGGGGGTAACACAAAAAACCACTGAAGTAAGGGATGTTGTGGGGAGAGAACATGCTGAGGATAGGCCACCTGATCCTCATGACAGTACCCTTAGATTGAAGAATGGAGTAAGAAGCTGGAAAGGATATGATCGAAGAAATAAGATGCAAGGTGATTATGGTGTTTTGAAATTTGAGAGGGGAAAGCATTGCAGAGGTGATGAGGAGGAGATAGGGGAGGATAATTGCAGTGTGAAGAAGGCCATGGCTGACTCAACAACTTTGACAGGTGTGGGACCTTTGGCAGAGGTTGGACATATCAAACCCCGCCTCACCTAATGAGTATTCTATGTTGGAACTACCATAGGATGGGCAACCCACAGTCAATTCGCCAATTACTTCGTTGGAGTAGAGAGTATGCCCCCGACATCAATTTTGTGTCGGAAACGAAGATAAATAAAACAGAATGTGAAGCTCATAAAACTAGACTCAATTACTCTGGTGCTTTTGGAATCTCGAGTCATGGAAAAGTTGGTGGATTGTGTTTGTTTTGGAAGTAAGAAAGAACTAATTTCACCCTCATTTATTTCTCACAAAACCATATTTGTGGTGATTTCTTAGCTGAGAAAGGGAAATTGAGGTTCATAGGAATTTACAGGTGGCCTGAAGGTGAGAACAAGCACCGTACTTGGCATCTTATCAGACATCTTTACAGCAAGTCAACCTTACCAGTGATTTTTGGTGGAGATTTTAATGAAATATTGAAGATGGAAGAAAAGGAAGGGGGTTGGAGAGGGATAGAAAAGAGAAGTATAATTTCAGAGAAGTTGTAGATGATTGCTGCTTGCATGAAGTTAAGTATGGTGGGTAATGGTGCACTTAGAAAAAGAACACTAGCTATGGCCTTTTGCGGGAAAGTCTAGATCTCTTTTTGATGTCTCCTTCCTGGCTTTCTATGTATCTTAATGCTAGAGTGGAACATTTGGTACGTTACAAGTCATATCATTGTGCCATTATCATTAAGGAGATGCCACGGGTGAGGGGTGGAAAGAAAGGGAAAAATCAAGAAGGGCTTTAATTCGAGATTTCATGGCTGTTAGATGAGTCTTGCGAGATGGAGGTGAAAGAAGTGTGGGTAAACTCAGCAGGGTGTGATTTTGAGTTGAGAATCGAATGTGTCGCAAATAGTCTGAAGAGGTGGAGTAGAGTGAATAAGTATGATGATCTGGGAAAGCAAATTTCTGATGTAGAGAAGGAGTTGCATGATGTTCAGCGGGAACCTATGACTGAAATGAGTTGTTCGAAGTGCTCTGACCTTGAAAAGAAATTAGATGACCTGCACTCGAAACATGAAGCCTATTGGTTTCTACGCTCAAGGGTGTCCAAAGTGAAGTTGGTGATTGCAATATGAAATATTTTCACCACAAGGCCACGCAAAGAAAGCAAAAGAATACCATCAAAGGGCTTTATGATAAGAATGAGACTTGGCAGAAGGGAGATGAAAATGTTCACCGTATTATTGAAGATTTTTTTTGGTGAACTTTTCACCTCCTCCAACCCCTCTGAATGTAATACTTCAGAAATTCCCTTCCTTTAAAATACCTTCTTGCTCTAAATAAAACTCATTTTTAGGAAATATCCTAAGTATTACCGCCATCGTGATAACGGCTAAGGCTATATTCAAAGTCACATAGCGGAAGACTAACTTCTAAAAACTCAAATAAAATAAAATTTAATAAAACCAAACTCAACTTTAAAACCAACTTACATTAAACCAATAAATTGGAACCATTAAAGGCCCTATTTAAAAACCAAACTAAAATATAAACAATAATTAATGTTACTGTTACAATTACATAAATAATCCAATACAATAAATAATAAACAAAGAATCATATATCCTTCTTCGCTCAATCCCAACATGCTTGATATGCTCATTCTACCTGTACTTCTCTTTATGTCAACCTCACTACTCGCCATATAAAATGGGTCATAGTAGGGTCAATCCAAAGAAAAGCCAAACACAAACACCAAAGTACGAATAAGCAAAAGCTGAGTACATATGCACTAATAGGAATAATCACACTAACATGAATATCCTAGCAATAGACAATAAATAAATAAATAAATAAAACATGCTTGTCATACAACACGAGTTAACTTACCTTTGACTCATAACTAACAATATTAATTATTAAATAATAGCTTTGGATTACACATCGAACGGGTTTCCTTCCTTTAAAATAGCCCATTAAAAATGGAGCTTCCAAAATTAGGGAGCCACTTCGAATTGGCAAATACTATGTCACACTTGGTGACGGAATTCCAGTGCATTAATAATAAAAGAAAGTACAGCTTCCTGTATCCCTGTAGAAGCTATGATCAAATATAAAGTCACATAACTCCCCCCATGTGTTCATACTAAAGGTGTATATGTTTCAAGAGTTTTGGTGCGTATCCTCTTACACTTTACGTGATTTACTAATTTAACTTGTGATGACTCCAACCAATCAATCAAGAATTAACATAACACCATTCAACACATACTTCCAATTCATTCTTGAATTAACTAATGAGCACATACTATTTATTTTAATTAGGGTTCCTCGCCTAGTTTTGAGCACAAAATTGCACGATTACTACCTTAGTGCATAAAATGCACTAATAACTTCCTTGACTCAATCTCAACTATGTGAGTGAGTAATAAACTAACTTCTTGACTCGACCTCAACTTATGTGGGTGAGTAAATAAATAAACTAACTTTCTTGACTCAACTCCAATATTAAATGGGTGAGAATAAAATCATGAATCATGCTCAATAAATATAGCTTTAGCTCTTTTAAGCATACATATGCCTTGCTTATTAATTTCATGCTTCCTTGATACTTGAAAATAAAACATACTTCCACGATTCACATATATTCAACTTATATCATGCTTCAAATATCATATTCACATGCTTGCATAATAGTTCATGTTCATCCAACATCAATTCCAAGTATATAATGAACCAAACATGCTACTAATTCATCACTTAAATCATAATTCACAATCCTAACATGACACTACGCATACATAATATTCTTGTGCACACACATACCTTGAATATTGCCTAAAATCGGCCACACTCGCTAGAAATCACCTAGCTCGAAACTTCCTACGTACAAATAAAAATACATAACTATAATTAATCCACTATTCTCACAAATTTCCAGCAACTATAATACTCTTTAAACCTTACTTATCAACCCCTTTTAATGACATAAAAGCCATAAAACCTTTTCTTTAAGTGGGTACTTTAAATCCTTTTAAAAACACTTAGTTTTTATGACTTAAATAAAATTCCAGCATACTTAATTAATATAAAACATCACTTTTAGACTAGGAAATCATATTTAAATCATTAAAACCTTTTTCCCTTTTATGGGTAATCAAACCCTAACTCAATAATTAAAGAGTTGTATATAATTAAATTCTAGCATTAAATTGAGGGCTTTAAACTTATTAAAAACATGTTTAAACCATGAATTAATCAATAACAACAACCTAGCATCAATCCCTAACCAATTACACAAAATCCCCAATTTCTAGGGTTCATAATTTAGGATTCTTGACTAAATAAAAATCCAAAATTTATATGAATAATTTAACCACATCATAATCCCAAAATCAATACCAAAACATAATTAAAATCAGGATTTTTTTTGACTTTTACCACAAAAAAAAATAAAAAATAAAAAATAAAAAATTATTTTTTACCACCAAAACTTCTAAAACTTTTATTTTACCACCAACTAAAATTTAAATTTGTTTTCTACCACCTGTCGTAAAAAACCTAACGAAATTTTTTAAAATTACATGGTCTTTAGGGGTTTTTGAGGGCAATTTGGTCCAGAGGGACCAATTTGAGGTCAGAATTGACAAAAAATGATAAAAAATGCCTCATTTTATATATTTAAAAATATCTCAATTTGCGTGAAACACACAAAATAAGGCATTTCTGATCTTTTTTTTGTCAATTATGACCTCAAATTGGACCTAAAGATCCAAAATGCCCCCGAATAAAGAACATGTTTTGTGCACAAAATTCGAAGAAATTTTTTTAAATCGTTAGAATTAACGGTTTTCTTGACGTTAGGTGGAAAAAAAAAAAACAATTTTTAGAATTTTTTTGGTGGTAAAATAAAAAGTTTTAGAAGTTTTGGTGGTAAAAAATAATTTTTTTTGATTTTTTTGTGTGGTAAAAGTCAAAATTTCCTTAAAATCATGCTTTAAAAATAAAAAAATAAACCATAGAATTAATTTAGAAAGAGAAAGAGTTTTTTTACACAAATCGCGAGAGGAGAGAAAGGAGAGGAGAGAGGGCCGGTGGTGCTGCCAGCGCTGTTGCTGCTGCCGGTGGTGGTGGTGGTGGTGGCGCCGATGGTGTTGTCGCCGTGAAAGAGGAAGAAGAAGAAGAAGAGAAGACAGTGCGTGGGAAAAGGGGGAAAAAGATGAAGAAAAAGGGAAGAAAAAGGAGAGAGAAAATAAAGAGAAAACCTTTGAAACTTTTTGTGAAATCTGACAATTATAAAACTTGAGTGGAAAAACCTTAAGGTTTTTGTAGACACCTGATTGCGTCTCCCCAAAAACCAAACCTGGTAATGAATATCTTTCATGTCATTTGATTATCGAACAAGGTGAAATGTGAAAAGTCTTGTGATGCGGTCGTTTTAATAAAAATATGATTAGGGTCCAATAATAGTGTAGTTGGATTGAGCTCGAAAAGAGCTTTCCAACGATATATTATAAGCCCAATTCCGATGAAAAATGAGGAAGTTATGGCCAAAATACTAAATTGGGCCCGAAATGAGTTTTATATACGGCCCAATGATCAAGTGGAGGGCCCATTCTAAAGTCATTAGGATTGATTTTAATTTTCTAGAATAATCTAGAAGGTTATCTTAAATTCTAGTGGAATTAGGATTAGTAATTATATCTTTTAGAAAATATAAAAATTATATTTGGAATAAAACAAGTGTTTTTAAAAGAATTAAATCTGATTTTAAAAGATAAGTACGGACGTTAATTAGTCTAATTTAATTATATTAAGGACTTTGTACGGCTTTGAGTTAGTGCGTGAACCATCGCGAAATGACAGAGCCATCGCATTGCGATGGAGCTGTCGCGCCGCGATGGCACCATTGCGTCGCGATGGACCCTGTCACACCGCGATGGGAGTAGTTTTACTCCGAGTGGAATTCGATCTTTTTCTGATCGTTTCGGGATCTTTTTCCTTATAAATAGGGTCATATTTCCCCGTTTTTAGGGATTCACAATCATCATCAATCATCTAATTCTCTTCTCTCTCTTAAGCAATAGCTTATTCTTTCTCCCTCTTTCTAGCCTTGCCTTTTCAAACACCATACCGCATTCACGAGTCTTAGACACACCTAGCCAAGTTCGAAGTTGCCTTCGCCTAGACGTGAAAGGTTGATAATTTCTGAGGCTTTGGTCCCAAATCCCTATTTCAATTATTTAAATTAATTGTTTGATTTAATACTTTCTTCAAAGTTACTAACGTGTGTATTGTTTTGATAGAAAGAGATACGAGGCAACAAAGTAAGTTGTTTTATTGCTCTATATCTTTAGAAAGCATGTTTATATTATATTAATTCCTAGTATCATGTTATAATGTTATTTATTGCTTTCTAATATTGTAAGGAATATTTCAAGCATCCCACACTTGAGCCTCATTGTGATCATACACTTAAGTATGGTGGCGTCCAAAGGGAAGGAAGCTAGAGTAAAAGAGTCGCCAACAAGTTTTAGAAACTTGTAAACCGTTCACAAGGTGAAGGTTACACCCCTTCACGATCCATGAGATCGCTAACTCCATAGTGGTCCTGAACCATGACTGGATATTCGGGGATTAAGGTACAAATCCAATCTAAAAAAGATTGAACCTGCCCTAAAAATAGGCCTCTACTTTATACTTCTCATATTCATGTGCGCTTTCGGACTAACATACAATCAATATATTAATCCTAAACCTGTTTAATCTATGTTGGTTGAATATTAATGCACAAACAAATCTATTATTGGCGATTACTTGAATTATAATCATATTAGCCTAAACTAGATTATTAATTATCTTATTAAGCGTGATTACAAGTACAAATTCCCTTTAAACCTGCAAGAGAGGGCGTGATCAAGCAATAACAATAATAATATCAAGCAACATAATAACAACAATCATCATAATCATAATCATAATCTCATTAAAGCATAGAAATATATTAGCAAGATCCTAGGCATGTAACTAACAAGATTAATAACAAATCCTAGCATGTCACTAAACAATAAGAATCAAAGCTTTATCCCTAATATGATACTAACATGATAGAAGAAAATAGGAAGCAACCTAAACATGATACTAGAAAGCAATAAAAGCATCCTAACATGATACTAGGAATTAAAATAATATAAGGAACATGATTTCTATATCAAAAGAATAATTAAGCAATTACTTACTTCGATGCCTCGTACCTCTTTCTAATAACAAAATACACACGTTAGTAACTTCAAGGAAAATATTAAAGCAAACAATCAATTTAAATAATTGAAATAGGGATTTGGGACCAAACCCTCAGAAATTATCAACCTTTCACGTCTAGGGCAAAGGCAACTTCGAGCTTGGCTAGGTGTGTCTAGAACTCGTGAATGCGGTATTTTATTTGAAAAGGCAAGACTTAGAAAGAGGGAGAAAGAAATAATAAGCTTCTAGCTTGAGAGAAGAGAATAGAATTAGATGTTTGTTGATGATTGTTAATGAACGGGGAAATACGACCCTATTAATAGAGAAAATAACCCGGAAACGACCAGAAAAAGACCGAATCTTATCAGGAGTAAAACAGCCTCTGTCGCAGAACGACAGAGTCCAGCGCGATGCGACAAACCTGTCGCTGTGCGACAGGCTTGTAGTTCAGCGCCAGATTTGTCGTTTCGCGCTGCTTCACGTATTTTCTAAAAACCTGTATGGAATCCCTAATCTAATTAAATTCGATTAACAACGTCCGTACTTATCTTTAAAAATCAGATTTAATCTTTTTAAAACACTTGTTTTATTCCAAATAGAATTCTTTATTTTCATAAAAGATATAATTATTCTTCCTAATCCTATTAGAACTCAAAACAACCTTCTAGATTATTCTAGAGGATTAAAATCAATCCTAATAAATTTAGGAATATTAATTAATGGGCCCTCCACTAGATCATTGTACCATAAAACCATTTCAGGCCCAATTTAGTATTTCGACCATAACTTCCTCATTATTCATCAGAATTGGGCTTATAATATATCGTTGAAAAGCTCTTTTCGAGCCCAATCCAACTACACCATTATTGGACCCTTATCATGGACCAAACTAAATTTAACTGGACATTTTCCATAAATAAAATTCATTTTGAAAAACAAAAAGAAGAGTTATTTTATTAAAAACAACCACATCACAAGACTTTTCACACTTTCACTTCGTTCGAAAATCAATTGACGTGAAAGGTACTCATCACTGGGTTTGGTACTCATCATGCTTTCAAACACGGAGTCCACATATGATCAAAATCGATTTGTAAAGTCCGTATGAAAACCGAAATCGTATTTTTCATAAAATAATATTTTATTCCAAACAAAACTTATCAAAAAATATAATTATTAATTCTAATCTTATTAGGATTGAAGAGAACCTTCTAGAGAATTCTAGAAGACTATATCAATTCTAATAACTTTAGGAATAATAATTAACATTGGGCCCTCCCCTAGATCATTGGGCTGTATGTAAAGATCAAACCGGGCCCAGTTTAGTATTTTGGCCATAACTTCCTCATTATTCATCAGAATTGGGCTTATAATATATCGTTGGAAAGCTCTTTGCAAGCCCCATCCAACTACACTATTATTGGACCCTTTTCGTGGACCAAACTAAACTAGATTGGCTGTTTTCATAAAATAGAGTTGTTTTTCGAAAACAGAAAGAAAGAATTTAATAAAAACCAACCGCAACACTTGACCTTTCACACTTTCACCTTATTCGATAATCATTCGACGCAAAAGGTATTCATCACTGGGTTTGGTTTTGGGGAGACACATTTGGGTGTCTATAGAAGCCCCCACCTTGACTGAGTTTGGAGAAACGCAAGTTTCGAAAACGAAAGTCAAAGTAGCGATAGGGACGGAGAATGATTCAGAACGTTCTGCAATCCTAAATCATTCTTGTAACGCCGATACCTGCAAACTAGCGTTAGTTAAAACAGATAAAAGAGTTAAGAAACGCGTATCTTGCACCTTCGAGTACACGTCTCTGGGAGTAACCGATTTTTGTTGCATTCTTTGAAGACCGCTCTGCTTGTAGCTGCCTCCTATTTCATCGAAGATGACTCTGCTTGTAGTCATTCCCCGCCGCTTGTGACCATCTTCCACATCCTGGGGAACACGATCGAAGATAATTCTGCTTGTAGCCATCTTCAGTTTTTTGTGACCATCTTCCTCATCCTAGGGAACATGATCGAAGATAACTTTGCTTGTAGCCATCTTCAGTTTTTTTATGACCATCTTCCACATCCTAGGGAACACGATCGAAGACAACTCTGCTTGTAGCCATCTTCAGTTTTTTTTGTGACCATCTTCCACATCCTAGGGAACACGATCGAAGATAACTCTGCTTGTAGCCACCTTCAGTTTTTTTTGTGACCATCTTCCACATCCTAGGGAACACGATCGAAGATAACTCTGCTTGAAGCCACCTTCAGTTTTTTTGTGACCATCTTCCACATTCTAGGGAACACGATCGAAGATAATTCTGCTTGTAGCCATCTTGAGTTTTTGGTGACCATCTTCCACATCCTAGGAAACACGATCGAAGACAACTCTGCTTGTAGCCATCTTCAGTTTTTGGTGACCATCTTCCACATCCTAGGGAACACGATCGAAGATAACTCTGCTTGTAGCCATCTTCATTTGTTGTGACAATACTCCGAAGAATATCACCGAAGACCAATGCCCGTTGATCCTTTAAAGTTCGCTTGAACTTTGCTTCCACTATGCAAGTACATCGGCGCTTCTACTTCTTGTGAACCATTATGTCGGTGCCTTTGAGCCAATGTTTTGGTGCTTTAAGCTAAGTGAGACGATATTGCGATTGTAATCGAGCCAATTATTAAATCATGTCAAGTTTCTTAGAGGGGATAACTGGCGTACCAAGGAACCTGAAATTGCTGCACGAGGTTCACATAACCATTTTATGGAGCCTTGTACTCTGGCGCCGCTCCAGCGTTAGCCGAAACTGCTTATCGCCGCTATTTCTGCTTGTCGCCAAGCGACAGGCATTGTCGCCGCTATTTCTGCTTGTCGCCAGGCGACAGGTTTTGTTGTCGTTGATGTTCACTTGTTTTTTGAACCAAAGAGCTTCTTTCTTAGGAATGTTCACTCGTCCCTAAGCAAAAGATCTTGAAAAGAAATGTCCACACGTCTCTAAACAAAGAGCTTTAATAGGATCCCCACGCGTCTCTGAACAAAGGAGCTTGAAATGATATGCCCACGCGTCTCTGAGCAAAAGAGCTTTGATGATATGTCCACGCGTCTTTGAATAAAGAGCTTTGAAATAAATGTCCACGCATCTCTGAACAATAGAACTTTGATACTTGAATGTTTGTTGAGATCGTTCGATTGGCTGCGAACAGGAGCTTTGCTAAATGGTTGTATCCCGTAAAAATCAAAAGATTGCCAAAAGACTTTGCTGGTGTTTTTCTTAGGGTTGACCTAAGGTGATTGACTGACTTGAGGTTGACTTAATGTGTTTTGACACGTGTGTGACTCTTATGTGACTTAATGTGTTTTGACACATGTGTTAGACTCAATTCGAGGTGACATGACTCAACGTACATGACTCGTGTGTGCATTATAATGTGATTGTGCGACTTAAAAAAATGCAAAAAAGCGAAAAAATTTCCGTCATTTTTTGTGGAGGGTACCGACTTTCTCCCGAAAAAGCAAGACACAAAAAAAAGAATCGAAGTGAAGTTTTTGAAGGTGCATGTTGAATGAGCTTAATCCGTTAATGTTGTCTCCCACAGTACAAGGATTATAACATCTTAGACTATCCTAGTTGACTTGATAATGAAAGTATTTAGGTAACTTAGGCGCGGAGGCTAAGTACTTCATACTTTGTGATGCAATGATGATTGATCTTGATTTTGACATCACAAGGCATGCTTCAGCGTTGTGTTAAGATTTCATGACAAAGGGTTCCTAAGGGAAGTATATTTGGTTATGTATCTGTGTAGTGTGTGAAAGTGACACTAAAGTTAGGTCGCAAGAGCTAAGTGTGTGGAAAACTATATTGAAAAGAGTCAAACGGTGGTGACTCTTAGGCTGGGTAGGCTAATAATGTAGGGATCAAGCCCCCAAGACTAGCTCTAAATGGAAAAGGACGAGCATTGGAGATCCTTTGATATGATCATGGTGTGAGTGTGTGAATGTGAATATGAATGCATGTTTATTACGGCCGCACCTCGATGTCAGGTTGCCTACGTATCCGTTAGGAATCAGGCCGAATGTAGCTCTGGCCGAACCTCGCACAAGTGTGTGTATAACTCAAAGAGGTCTTTTGAGGGTTGTAACGTGGTTAGGCTAAAGGTTGAAGAAGAAAGGGATAAAGGCTCAAGACCCTAAATAAGCCCCCAAGGTGTGTAACCTTGCTTTTGAATCTTTGTATTTGTATGCTTGAGTGTTTTAACTCTTTATATTTTGCTCTCTCTTTTTCCTTTATCATTTTTTTCAAATTCAAATCTCTTTTTTATAAGCGTGGGCAATCCTGATCATGCGGTCTATCACTCACTTGGCATTTATGTTTCTCAGGCACGGTACCGAGCACTCGATAAGAAACGCAATCTGAGACGTGTTCATATCAAAGACATTTTCATATCAAAGACATTGGAACACTTGCCCTTTTGTACACTTTTATCATTTTTGCTTTTTGAATTTTTGAGTTTTATGTAAAATCACTCAAGCTTTCGTTCTTTGAAAATTGCATAAGTTGCACACCATCCCATCCCAAGGTTAGGTAGATATGGGTTGAAAAATGACAGGTCTATCGTTAGACGAGGCTCAAAGTGGTTTATCAAAAAAGGATTGCATTTTTTTTAAAGGGTGAAAGGTGATATGATGTGGTTACAAGGGGTGCCTCAAATCATTGGTATATCTTGTGCTCAGTTTGACATGGATTTTTTTTTTTAAATGGAATGCAATGCGATGATAATATGTAAGGAAATAAATTCTCATTTTATTAAAAGGGGAAGAAATAATGATCCTACAAAATAAATCTAAGGAGAATAAAACGGTGCTTATGCTAGACTTATTGGGAAAAGGAATAAAAAATAAATAGAAGAAGAGGTCACGAAATCTTGTCGTTGAAGCTCGCCTCTTGTCTTGTGCCTTATCATCATTCGGACTTCTTGTCGACTGGAGGAATAGGAAGCTTGTTATTGTCGATCAAATATTGGATTGCTTCCTTTAGCTTCCAACAGCTCTCGGTAGTATGACCCCTAACTTGATGGTACTTGCAGCGTACATTTGGGTTCCAACTAGGCAATCTCTTCTCAAGTGGGGGATCTTGAATGGGTCCAATAGGAGTAATGAATTTCTCTGCATGGAGTCGATCGAAAGCATCATCGTAGCTAATTCCAATAGGGGTGAAATCCTTTCTTATTTGCTTTCTAAAATCCTCGATTATCCATGGCTAAGATTTCATTAAGGTCGGAAGTATCAACACTATTGCTAGAGTAGGTGCTTTCGGAAGAAGAAGGATAGTCATTCTTCTTTCCTTTGCAGCCACTATTGTTATTGTTACTAATCTGGGCCTTCTTGTTGCGCGGAGGAACATGAAGGAGACTTGAATCAATGAGGCCTTGAACGCGATCTTTGAGGATGAAGCGTCCTTCGGTAGTGTGATCATGGCCCCTATGGTATTGATAATGAGAACGTTGTTCGATAACCATTATCCAATCTCTTAGTCCTTCTATTGCACCCATAAGCGTGACAACAGTATTTCGTAGTTCCTGAACATCCTCTTCCAGGCTTGACGAGCTTTCACTAATATTAATTAAGGAAATTTCTTTTTCGCCGGCCATTACTACAACCCTTTTGTTTTATAAAAGAGTGATGCTTTTTCAAAAGTGTTGTCTTGGTTAAATGCTCTTCTCTCTTTGACAAAGTACTGTGGAAAGGGAAATTAAGGGATATTCGTTGTTTATTATTTGACTCAACTCTATTCAACATGCAATGGATGGAAGAAGGTAGGAAGAGTGAATATTGTGACATGGGGAAAGCATGTAGAGAATGGAAAGATGATGTAGATGGAGAGATATGAATAAATTAGAAATAGAATGTGCCCCCAACACAAATGACGGAAAAACCGACTCATGCATGAACCTAAGACATGGTCCCGGTGACTATATAAAGTGTGTGCTAACACTAGTGAGTGTAGGTGACATGTTAAGACTCTTGTGTAAGACCATGCGGCTAGACTATGTGACTAAACTGAATTAAGGACTTATCAAAGGTACTGTTTATTAATAAAATAATCGAACTGATTAGCAGACCGGTTAATTAGACTCGTCGTGATGACTCGAGTAAGAATCTAGACTGCCGCCGGAACAACAGAACTGTCGCCACAGTTTAAAGCTTGTCGCCAAACGAAAAACCTGTCGCCAGGCGACAAGCAGTAAACTGCAGCGCCACAGCCCAAATTTCTGCGCCATTGCTAGAACATTAATCTGGGATTGTTTCCAGTAAGCTTACTTTAAGGGGCATGCCTACAGTCGTACTAAGTCAGATTAATTACTTTATTAGTCTTTAATTAGTCAAATTAATTAATTAATTAATTAGACAAAGTCCTTTTTAGTCATTAATTGGTTTATTTAGATTTGAACACAAGTCAAACAAACGGTTAGCACATATATGATATGCACAAGCAAAGAATGCACAAATAGTTCAAATAGTCACAATATGATGCAATGAGTTTGCAACCTAACCATGGCTCTAGTTCTCTAAAGTTTAGGATATGGGTTAGTCAAAGAGGGTCCATGGTTATGAGTCCGGATGCACCGCGCGGAAGCCTTACCTTTGGAAGGGTTGGCGCGAGTGGATGGGACCCCGCAAGTTAAAAACTTGCTTCCACGGTTTGGTGGATTCACAAACTCGGATGTACCCGTCGTTGCCAGGAGCGTTCGATTGGGTAGATTGAGCGTGAACCCCCAGAGGGTTATGTCCATATGTAGAACACATATGGGTTTCAGAAAAGTGATAAAAACTCAATTAGGAAGTAGAATCGAGCCAACAGTGCTAAAAATGGTCAAAACATGAAGGCAAAGTTCTGGCTCGGTATTGGAAGAACTTGGCGCCAGACTACAGGGACTGTCGCCGCAAAAGTACCCCTGTCGCCAGGCGACAGAAGCACTTTACAGGCGACAAGCCCTGTTTTCTAGGCGCTAGTTCCTACATGCCTCAGCAGGTATCTACGTTCTTAGAATTTTCAAGATTTCGCAGCATTATTTCAATTCTAGTTGTGAAAGATATTTCTCAAATTTCCTACGTGTAAAAATCCTATGTTGTTTACTCATTTCGGATGGTCTATCCAATGAGGACCTTTTTTATGCATATGACAATAATTCTAATCAAAATTACGCACATGAAATACTTAGAACTTTTCGAGTCTCATCCACTCATTCTAAATCATTGCCGAAATAAATTTCAGGAATTAAAATAGAAATCCTCCCCAGTGGAGTCGCCAAAAACTGTAGGGAATATTTCAAGCATTACCCCAAACTTGAACCCCACTGTGATCATACAATTAAACATGGTGGCGTCCAACGGGAAGGAAGCTAGAGCAACAGAGTCGCCAACAAGTTTTAGGAACTTGTAAACCGTTCACAAGGTGAAGATTACACCCCTTAACGATCCAGGAGATCGTCAACTCCAAAAGGTCTTGAACCAAATAGGGTTCGGGGATGAAGGTACAAATCCAACCTAAAAGAGATTGAACCTGCCCTAAACAGGCCTCTACTTTATTCTTCTCGTATTCATGTGCGCTTTCTGACTAACATGCAATGAACAGATTAACCCTAAACCTGTTTATCTATGTTGGTTGAATTTAATGCACAGATAAATCTATTATTGGCGATCACTTGAATTATAATCATATTAGCCCTAAACAAGATTATTAATTATCTTATTAAGCGTGATTACAAGTACAAATTCCCTTTAAACATGCATAAAAGGCGTGATCAAGCAATAACAATAAATAAGCATCAAGCAACATGATAACAATCATAATAATCATAATTATCATAATCATGTTAAAGCATAATATTAATAGCAAGATCCTAGGCATGATACTAACAAGATTAATAACAAACCCTAGCATGTCACTAAACAATAAAAATCAAAGTTTTAAACCTAACATGGTACTAACATGATATTAGAAAAGAGTAAAAGACACCCTAAACATGATACTAGAAAGCAATAATAACATCCTAACATGATACTAGGAATTAAACAAATTTAAAGATGCTTTCTACAAGAATAAAGCAATAAGATTTCATACTTTGATGCCTTGTGCCTCTTTCTAATAACAAAATACACGCGTTAGTAACTTCAAGGAAAATATAAAATCAAACAATCAAATCAAATAATTGAAATAGATATTAGGGACCAAACCCTCAGAAATTATAACCTTTCACGTCTAGGGCGAAGGCAACTTCGAACTTGTCTAGGTGTTTCTAGATCTCGTGAATGCGGAATTTTGTTTGTGAAAAGCTAGAGAGAGTTTAGAGAAATAGGTGATTGATTGAAGATGATGATAATGATGATTAAAAACAGGACCCTATTTATAAGAAAACAGTCCGGAAATAGGTAGAATTTGATAAGGAATAAAACTCCACTCTGTCACTGCAAAACCGACCTTGTCGCCAGGCGACAGGGTTTGTCGCGTGGCGACAGGCCTGTCGTCTAGCGACAGCCTGGATTTCTACGCGCTTTCAAACACGGAGTCCACATATGAATCAAAATCGATTTGTAAAGTCCGTATGAAAACCGAAATCGTATTTTTCATAAAATAATATTTTATTCCAAACAAAACTTATCAAAAAATATAATTACTAATTCTAATCTTATTAGGATTAAAGAGAACCTTCTAGAGAATTCTAGAAGACTATAATCAATTCTAATAAATTTAGGAATAATAATTAACATTGGGCCCTCCCCTAGATTATTGGGCCGTATGTAAAGATCAAACCGGGCCCAGTTTAGTATTTTGGCCATAACTTCCTCATTATTCATCGGAATTGGGCTTATAATATATCGTTGGAAAGATCTTTGCAAGCCTCATCCAACTACACTATTATTAGACCCTTGTCGTGGACCAAACTAAACTGGATTGACTGTTTTCATAAAATAGAGTTGTTTTTCGAAAACAGAAAGAAAGAATTTAATAAAAACCAACCGCAACACTTGACCTTTCACACTTTCACCTTATTTGATAATCATTCGACGCAAAAGGTATTCATCACTGGGTTTGGTTTTGGGGAGACACATTTGGGTGTGTACAGATTAGCAGTGTCATATCTGTTCGAGCCGGAGTTATGGCGAGAGTCACATGCCACGTTTGGCTCCACCTCCTTGTATATCGGAGGAGGCACATGTATATTTCGTGCCTTTGATTTTTTCACCTGATAGCCCCCTAGCATATTTTAATTGCCTAGGTTTTGTTTTGACAGGCTACAACAGCGGCTAGGGGTGCTAATCGAGTTGAGCAGCTCGCGAACAACTCGTGATCGACTCGGTCAAAACTCGGCTCGAGTTATTTCGACTCGAATTCGACTCGACTCGAAACCTTAACGAGCATGAGTTGAGCAAATAATAGCTCAACTCGATAAGCTCGTGAGCAGCTCGATAACTTTTTTATTTAAAAATTAATAATACACTTACAAATAAAAAAATTCCATAAACAATTAAAATATTAAAAAGATAATGTAATTAAGTTTTTTTTAAATATAAAAATAAAAAATTACTGTACAGGCTAGCAACTTTGAGGTAGTCATCCCATATAAAAAGAAGAAAACCCCTAAAAGCTTACCCATCAAAAATCCTACCCATCCGCCTCTTTTAGTCTAAGCCTCTTGGATTGCCTTTCTCTCTCCTCTCAAATCCTTTAACCTTCACTCCTTCAGTCCTCATTTTCCTTTCTTCTTTTAACCTTAAGTTCTCATTTTCCTTTATTTATTCTTTGATTTATTTTCTTGGTCTACAATTTCAACGAAGGTCACCAAAAGCAGGTGAAGAAATCATGGGCGAACATAAAACTTGAAGTTTGATGTAATTTACTTCTTATTTTTTCTAGGTGATAATGAGGGTCGATAGATCTGAAGTTCTATTATCTGACTTTCACTTAACATTCATGTATGTTTGATGGTAATTTGCATATAAAGGTTAATTTTGAGATTATATTAATTTCTCTTAAGAATTGTCAATCTTCTGGATCTTTTTATTCATAATTTGTTAATAAATCTATATAAAATTACTCGATTTTCATATAAAATCTTACAGAACTAAATTAATCTGGGTTATAATGTTGAGCTTAAGGAGTTACGAGCTGAATCGAGCACGAGTCGAGCTCTGATAAAAATTAACGCTTACGAGTCGAGTAGTAGTTTGACGAGCTTAACGAGTAACGAGCACGAGTCGAGTTGAGCCTATGATTTTCGATCACGAGTCAAGCACCCCATAGCTCGTGATCGACTCGCTTAATTAGATCCCCTAGCAGCGGCTAGGGAATTTGGGCCTCCACCGGTGTCTATCACCTATCAGAGGTCTTTTGGTCTAGTCGAGGAGATGATTCCTCTGGCCCCTGAGCCCTGGAAGTTGATAGAAGAGTCGATACCTCGCCACTAGACCTGGGTAAATCTTTCATCATTATTTTGTTCACGTAGATGTTTTCCGATTATTTCTGACTTTATTGCTTGATAGTTCTCCCGTGAGGTGATGACGAGGATGATGAGAGGTATGGACGCCTTTCGTTATCAGCTCATGAGGTTGAGTCACCGAGCTAGGTGTCGTGGAGACGATGGTACGGAGGTATTTCTTTGGACCTTATTGCTTACTTTACTTATTTATTTTGCCATGCTTGACTTGATTTGTTCTTTCTGTTTCAGCCTGTTTCTCCTATACGCATTCATTCGAGACGTGAGACTCGGAGGGAGAGGTTTGGATTTGGCTCGAGACGCCGACGTACTTCGGTAGGGAGCCAAGGTGGTCGAACGGAGTCGGACCAGACTGTAGCATTGGAGGATTTGGGTCTTCGTCTGAGGGTGCTTCGAAGAGGATGACTAGCCAAGGAGACGCGACATCGGCTCCTTCAGTGGGTGGTGGGACGTATGAGGTTGGCTCATCGTCGCAGCAGCAACAGCAGCCTCATCAGTTGGGAGTGCAGCCGCAGGGTGAGGCAGGATGGACTGGCCCCACTATTTCGATCCCGACCACTAGTGATCAAGCTGCTGGCGAAGGAATGACTCCTCGGACCGTTCAGTTCTTTAACATGTTTGGAGTTCCTCCACATTTGCGTCCTCCACCATCATAGATGTACCTGTATATATTTTTTATTTTTGACTTTGTAGGACTTTGCTTATTTTGGCTTGACACTTATGTTAGACATGTTGTATATATATCCTATGATTACTATGTCTATTTTATCTTTTGCATTTTTATTTTTCATTTTATGTGCATATGAGTGTGTGAAGAAATGTGACTAATTTTTACGCAAAAATTTCCGTCATTTTTATTATTAATGAAGGGTATCCAACTTTCTCCCCCACAAAGAAAAAATGAAAAATAAAGTCGAATCTGATTAGAAATGAGCTTAAATTTAATTAAACTCGAAATAATCAAATATGGGATAAGTGTTTGGATAAGATTTGCAAAAATGATGTTTAGATAAGGCTTTGAAAATAATCAAAACCGTACAGTCAAAGTACAAATCACAGTCAAAGTCGGATAACATATAGTCAGCGAAACGCGTAACGCTGTCGTGGAAAAAACAAATCTGTCGCGGCGCGCTAGATTTATTTTTCCGAATCCTTTTGGGATTCGGTTTGTGTCAGCTCTGTTAATAAATAGCCCTTAAATCCGTCGATTTTCGTACAATTCGAACTGAAAAAATAATCTCCTCTTTAATTTTTCATCATGTCTAAGTGTTTTAGCGATTTTACTCGCGAGTGGTGTCAGTCTTTGACTTTTAAAGAGAGAAAAGAGCTTGACTTTTTTCACTTGGGGGGTTTTCTTGGCATTAAAGGGGTAGATCTTGACATAGACTTTATTCATACCGCCTTAAAGTATTGGGACCCAAACACCCATTGCTTTAGACTAGGTCATGATGAAATTTGCTTTTTACCGGAAGAATTTGGTGCCATCCTTGGCTTCCCTTCTTTAAACCTTGCGGTAATTCCTAAAGTTAGTAAGTATTATTATAAGGATTTTGAACGTTTCCTTAAACTTAGGGATAGGGACTTAAAAGATATAGTGCATGGGAATGTGGTTAATTTGAAAGAATTTGCACGCTTTTATTTTGATAGACCACGCTCGGAGTCTTTTCATATTTATAAGAGAAGAGCTTTTCTCTTTTGCATGTTTAGCCAATATCTCCTCACTAGTGGTAGTATTCGTGAGGGTCAAGCAATATTAGTGTCTGTCATGGAGCAAATTGAATCAGGGAGAAATCCAATGCCATTAATTGTTGAAGAAACAATGCTTAGCTTAGATGAGATAAAAAGAGATCCTAAAGCACCTCTTCGAGGTTCTCCGATTTTATTACAGGTAGAAAATTAATACTTTTAATTACAGAAATCAAAAATATAATTTTGTATAGTAATACTAATATTTGCATTGAATTTTTGCTGGTATGGCTAATGGAGAGACTTGAATTAATCAGTCCTCCTGACAATATTGAAAAATATACACCAAATTGCTTTGTAAGAAGGAAGAAACACTTTTTCCATAAACATTGGCCGCCGGGAGTGGAGTAGAATCTTTGAAACCTGCAACTTTGCTATCAAGTGGGTTATTCCTTAGTGGAAGATTGAGAAGATGATTGGTGTCAATAGCCAACCTTTTTGCCGTCTTCCTAGCTTGTCTAAGTTGACCTTTTATTACCCTTCTATAGTGAGGAGACAATATGGACTTGCTCAAACCATTCCCTCTAGAGATCTTCGTCGCCCTTATGAATTCCCGGTTTCAGAAGACATAGAGAGGTTTGATGACTATTGGTGTGCTAGACCTTTGTGGGAAGTTATTACCCAAAAGGTTCCTCCTTCTTTATCTAGGGATGCGAAGCAATGGCTAATTGGTAGATCTCAAAAGGACAAGAACAAAGCCCGAAAGTTGAGTAAGGCCAATGTGAAAGATCGCCTAAGGGATAAGAAAATTCCTCCTAAGGAGCGCTTAGGTGAGAAAGTTGAATTCAAGACTCCTATCATGCCTAAGAAGAAAAGTACTACAAAGGATAAGGAGAAAAGAAAAACTGACTCTGCAAAAAAGAAAATATAGGTTGAAAAGAAGCATGGTGTAATGGCTATTAGAGAAACCATCAATTCTAAGATTGTGTGTAGGTCTTCTAAGGGATCCCTATTGGTGAAAGAGATGGATGATGAAGAAGAAGCAGAGAAGAATTTGAAGAGGGCCAGAAAAGAGAAGACAGATTAGAGCATTGCTTTTGCTATCAATTTATTAGCCACTTTATTTTCAAGTCAATTTTATTTTTAAGCTTTAATTTTTAATTCCATCAATAATGTTGTTTCATTTTTATTAATGCAATTTTTAGCTTTTTAAATTAAATTGACTTTTTTGTATTGAATTAATTATTAAAGCAATGAAAACGACTTGAATAAATCTCGAAAATTGTTCGAGTACGGAAGTCGAAAATTCTCGAAATACACCGAAATTCTCCCAGATCGACGAAAAATTACTGGTGTAACACCCCAATAGTTCTCTCTTAAAAACCTGTGAGAAACCGTATATAACCTGAACAATTTCAAGAGAATTGCTGGCATGCTACCGCCATGTGTTCAAACGTTAAGGCTCTCTCAAAAATTAGCAGCGGAAAACCAAAACAGTTTTAAATAAACCTCAAAACAAAGGAATTAAATCAAAATAAGTATTACAAGTTGGAACCATTAAGGCCCTTATTTAAAACCCAATAAAAGTAGTAAGTGATTAAATTCAGTGTTCAAATAAATTCAAACCCAAAGGAATTAGTGTCAAATAAAATCGAATTAAAATAAATTCAAACTTGCCAAAGAAATAAAATGCAAACAACCAACTCTCTACTCAAGATCCCACAACCCTGATGAATGCTGCATGTGTAAGAACTTGTGGTTATTCTGCTCCCCAATATTACAAGTGTAAAAATTGGATCGTCACAGGGTCATTGAAAGGCGAAGGCCATGACATAAGAAAGACACACACAAAAGCACGCAGTCAGCAAAGCTGAGTACTTACAAGCTGCGAAATCAAATTAAGAAAATACCTAACATGCAACTAATAATCAAGCGCAAGCATCATTAAATATAGACTCAATTCATGGCTCGGCTATTAAATTTATTAAGACCTCACTAATGGATACTGACTGACTCATTTAATTAGTTAATTGGATTTAACAATAGACAAGGTTGTCCAACCCATGTCCCATTTGGAACATCAATAAAGAAAAACCCCATGCCTCTTTTCGGAAACATCAATAAACATCCAACGACCACGGGCGCGACTCCATGACCGTAGTTAGTATGAGATCTCACCAAACTCCTAGTTTTAGAAAAATAATATTTGAAAGAGGAGACTCGTAGATCAAACGGCCTCGATAAAAGTACACGGCTAATACCCCATGTACCCCAACCCCTGATTGTCATTACTCCAGATGTGCACCATTCCAGAGTTTTATTGCTCATCCATCTTACACTTTACGTGATTTACAGGTTTAGACTTGGTGATGACTCATATACATTTCAATACAAACATCCCAAACAATTCAATCAAACATGGCAAATTCTCAATTTAGATTCTTGATTTATTAGTGATAAACAACATTTATTAATTACTCCATTACTACCTCGGTGTATAAACACCTTGAGTGCATAAGGCACCCCAAAACCTTAACCTCATCTTACAAGACTTGAATCTCTCCTTTACTCATCCTGTTTACATAATCATGAATGAGTAATAATTTGATCTTTACACCAATCACATACCTTTTCCTTTAAGCGCACCTTGCATAATTAAAGCACACATAATACTTGCATTATAAACTAGTGCACATCATTTGAAATTCACAATGTATAACCAGACAATTTAACCTAGTCAATCCTATACATGATACTAAGTTCTTGATCCGTCCTTAAACATGCACCTACAAGCAAGGTTTCGTAACTTGTACGTACCTTGAGTAAACAATTCGATTGGCCACTTTAAAACTAGAAGTCGCCTTCTACAAAGTCCTCTCCTAAACCAAACAATTAGAAATAAATCAATACCAAAGCAATTAAAATTACAGCAATACTAAACTACTTTAAAACCTCTTAAATCATCAAAATAAAGCCTTTAAATTGTCCCCAAAATCAAGGTTAGTAATATAACATCCCAACTTCAAGTTTATATGTTAGATTTATGAAAATATAGTGTTTTATATCAAATTACAACAACTTTAAAGTGGGTAAATAAATCTGGAAATTTGTTTTAAGTATATAAAATAACCCCATAAGCATAATTACTTGAAATAGTCATTATATAGCAAGTTAGTGTGTTAAAAACCCAAAAATATATCAATTCAATGCAATTAGAGGCTTCAAAATAAAAGGTATGAAATCTGAAAATTATTTTTAAAGTTAGAATATAAAGTTCAAAGCTTTTTCAATCACAAAATACTCACCATAATTATTTTATAGGTTTAGAAGCATAAAAAAAACTTCGTTTAAAATAAAAAACTGCCCGAAAAACATATTTAGAGGCTGAATTTGGCCACGAGAGGGTGGTGCTCTTTCTTAAAACGTTGTTTCCACATGGAATACACTACTTTTTTTTTATCAAAATCGGATGAGTTTAGAACCTGATCGGGATTAAAATGGGATTAATATTAACGAACGGAAATCTAAAAATTAAAACACGAATTTACGTGTTCAAAATAATCTGGAATTAAGTTAATCTAATCATTAGTTATAATCACCAAAATTTCAAAACATCATTACTATAAAAGCACTAAATCAATTGTTCATAAAAACCCTAAAATCATGATTTTCAATAATTAAAAACCCTAGGTTATAAAATTTACAAAATCTGAAAATTATGACATTTATAAAATCTGAAATTATAAAGTTTAATCATCAAAATACAATTTGATACTAATTAAATTAATTTCAAACAATAAAATCAAAACCACAAATTAATAAAATAAAGGAGAAAGAAAATAAGACTAACCTTTTTGTGTGGGAAATTTTTGGGGATTCATGGTGTATTTATAGATTAGGGAGTGTAGGGTTAAATTTGGGCTTATAAAAATGTGGGCTTAAGTTATGGGATAGGGCTTAAGTTATGGGTTTTGGAATGGGTTATTCCAATAAGAGTATGTAGGAATAATTTACATTGCCCAATAATTAATAAACGTTTGGTCCAAAATATATTTTACTTTTATAAAACCTTATACTTAAAATACTTTAACCCTTTAAAATATTTAATTAAAATACTTGAGCCCTTAATAATACATTTTATTAATACTTAAATACTTTATAAAAAGTACATAAAAATACGGGGTATTACAACTGGCGCTGGACTTTTGAACTTGTCGCAGCGCAACGATCTTGTCGCGGTGCGCTGGATCTATCGTTGCGCGACAGATGTTGTCGTGCGGTGCTGATCCTGAATTCGGCGTGCCGTTTGTTCTGTGTTGACGCACTGATGCGGGGATGCAAGATTTGTAAAAATTAAAGTGGTCGCACCCTATAAAGGGTTGCCTATGTATCCTATCCTAAGGAATCAGGCCAAACGTAGCTCTCTTGAGTATGTTACTCAAGTTTTCATGGGTAGAACTTCTTAAGTTGGTCAAGGTTTGTCATGTTTGAGAATTCATTACCATCCATATCAGTTAGTTTTGCGGCACCTCCTGATAGGATAGTTTTGACAATGTATGGTCCAGACCAATTAGGCTTAAATTTGCCTCTTGGGTCTAGAACATTTTTCCTCAATGCTTTTAACACTAAGTCTCCCACTTTAATGTTTCTTGTCTTGACCTTTTTGTTAAAGTGTCTAGCCATGCATTGAGTATGATGTAGAGCTTCTAGTCGTTTTTCATCAAGTAAAATTAGCTCCTCATACCTTGCTCTAGTTCATTCGACTTCATCGAGTTTACTTTCTAACACGATGCGTAGAGAAGGTATTTCTAGCTCTACAGGTTGTACATCATCCATTCCATAGACTAGGGAGAATGACGTATTTCCTGTGGATAAGCGAATTGACGTGCGATAACCCCAAAGAGCAAAATGGAGTTTGTCAGGCCAATCTTTGTAATTTTCTGTCATTTTCTCGATGATAGTCTTTAGGTTCTTATTAGCTGCTTTTACTGCACCATTTTCTTTAGGCCTATATAGGGAAGAATGATGGTGTTAAATACCATACTTTTGAAGCAATTCTTCACATTCCGCTTGAAAGTGAGTTCCATTGCCACTTATCATTTCATTTGGGACTCCATACCGACATATTATGTTTCTTTCAATAAAGAGTGCTACATGTTTTGCGGTGAGTTTTGCATACGATGCTGCTTCGACCCATTTTGTGAAGTAATCAATTGCCACTAAGATGTATTCGTGACCTCCTGTCCCCCGAGGGGTGATTTTTTCCAATAATATCTATACCCCATGTTAAGAATGGCTATGGTGATGTATAGGTGTAAAGGAGTGATGGAGGGACATGTTGCAAGTTAGCATATATCTAGCATTTAGGGAATCTCTTTACATATTGATGGCAATCCCTATTCATGGTAGTCCAATAGTATCCTTGGCGCATTACTTTTTGGGCGAGCTTTTTGCCATTCATATGAGTTCCACATACTCTTTCGTGGATTATTCCCATTGCTCTTTGAGCTTCCTTTTTGCCTACACATAGGAGAGCTCTACCTTTAGGTACCCTTTTATGAAGCCCATCATTTATGAGTACATATTGGGAAGCCAAAAGTCTTAGAGCTCGCTTTGCTCTTTTGTCATCATGAGGGGGATATTCACCTTTGGTGACATAATTGAGGATATCATTATACCAAAGTTCTTCCTCTTTATCTTGTTCCTAAGCTTCCTCATCATCTTCTATAGCTTGGATGTAAGCCGGTTTATGCCTATTCTCTATTGTCAGAGGCATTTGCTCGATTTCCTTAGGAATTCTAACTATTGAGGCTAGTCTTGCCAAGGCATCAGCAAATTGATTTTCCTCTCTTGGTAGATATGTATATTCTACCTTTTCGAGTGGATCAGTAAGAGTTTCGAAATATGTTTGATAAGGGGCTAAGATTTCACTCCCTACTTTCCATCTTTTGGAAATTTGATTGATGATTAAAGAGGAGTCTCCGAATATTCGAATTTTCTTTACTCCTAATGCCAAAGCAGTTTCGAGGCCTACCACACATGCTTCATATTCCGCAGCATTGTTGGTAACTTCAAAATCTAGCTTGATAGAGATTGGGACATGTTCCTCTTTAGGTGATACTAATAAAACTCCTACGCCACAACCCTTTTGGTTTGAAGCTCCATCGAAATATAATGTCCAAGTATCATCTTCTGTAAGCATCAAGTCTTCGTTTGGAAAATCATTTTCATGCATTAGCATCGAATCTTCTATTGGGAAATCTTCTAAGAAGTCCGAGACCACTGATCCTTTGATAGCCTTTTGAGGCATAAACCTTACATCGAATTGGGCTAAGTTGACTATCCACCATATTCGCCCATTAAGTTTAGATTTCTCGAAAAGATACATTAGTGGGTCCATTCGAGATACTACATAGACTGTATGAACGAGCATGTAGTGTCTTAACTTGGTTGTGGCCCACACTAGTCCGAGGCATAATTTCTCAAGTGGTGTGTAGCGGACTTCATACTCGAGCATCTTTTTACTTAAGTAGTAGATGGCATTCTCTTTACCCTCTACTTCTTGCGCAAGCATAGCTCCTATGGTCTCTTTAGTGACTGTTAGGTATAATCAAGGAAGAATTCCCGGAAGTGTTGGCGCTAATAGGGAGGATTAGCGAGATAGGCTTTGATCTTCTCAAAGGCTTTTTGGCACTCGTCATCCCATATCACCGGTACATTCTTTTTGAGTTTCTTGAATATTGGTTCACATATTGTGGTTAGCTTGGATATGAACCTACTTATATATTGCAACCGGCTAATGAATCCTCGAATTTGCTTCTCGGTCTTGGGTGGTGGCATTGACATGATTGCTTTAATCTTAGTTGGGTCTATCTCTATTCCTCTACAGCTAATGACGTAGCCCAAGAGTTTTCCTGAGGTGACTCTAAAAGCGCACTTAGATGGGTTTAGCCTCATATTGTATTTCCTTAATCTTTCAAAGAATTTCCTTAAGGCTACTGGATGTCATGGACGATCTTTTGATTTTACAATCATATCATCCACATAGACTTCTACCTCTTTGTGCATCATGTCATGGAGTAAGGCAGTCGCTGCTCTTTGATAAGTGGCACCCGCGTTTTTTAACCCGAATGGCATTACCGTGTAACAGTAAGTGCCCCATGGTGTTATAAATGTAGTTTTTCCATGTCTTCTTCTACCATGAGGATCTGGTTGTATCCTGCGTATCCATCCATAAATGAGAGAAGCGCGTGGTTCGCTGTATTATCTACCAAAATATCGATGTGTGGTAAAGGGAAGTCGTCCTTTGGACTTGCCTTATTTAGATCTCTGTAGTCGACACACATTCTTACCCTTCCATCTTTCTTTGGGATTGGTACCACATTTGCAACCCATTCGGGGTATTTGGATACCCTTATAAAACCTGTTGTTATTTGTTTTTGAACTTCTTCTTTTATTTTTAGAGCTACGTCGGGTTTCATTCGATGTAACTTTTGTTTTATAGGTTTCATTCTTGGGATTAGTGGTATTGTGTGTTGAGCTATTTCTCTATTTATTCCTGGCATATCTTCTTATGACCAAGCGAACACATCTATAAACTCCTTTAGTAGATTTATTAAATTGGTTCTTTCTTCTTTATTAAGAGTTAGACCAAATTTAACTTCTCTTTTAATGGTTGGATCTTTTGATACATCAACCGTTTCAGTATCTTCAATTACCGGTGTTTTATTCTCAAGTGTTTCCATTGCCTTAATTATTTCTTTATCATTATCATTGTTAGCTAAGCAATGCTCATCATCTTGAGTAAGGGAATAGCACGAGGAGTAAGCGGAAGAAAACATATTATTGAACTCGGAAATCATTACATCAAATAAAGATATGTCCGTTGGGACTTGACTACTAACTATCCTAGGGGTAGACTTTGAAGTAGAAGGGAGAGAGGGGGATACTACTACAGAAGGTTTAAAAGACTCGATTAAAGAAGACTTGAATTCAAACTCAGACTCAGACTCAGACTCGTCGAACATTGGTCCTTGTCCTGTTGTTATTGAGATTCTCCTACCACTTGGCATAGTCACCTTCACGGTCTTTCTCCATCCTTGGACTAGTCCTTTTGCCAGAGTAATGAGCTTTGTGGGATCAAAGTCTTCGTTTTATAAGACTGTTTGAATAAGCACCGAATTTTCAACGATACGCTTAGGCTCATTTTTCTCGTAGCCAAAGAGTAATCCCATGATGTTAAAGTCAAAGCATGGAGGTGCTTTTTCTTTATGGATGGGAATTGGGATATCATCCAAGAAGTTGCAATCCAAGAAGATCTCGAACCCAGGTTGTCTTACCCCATCCTTGACAAAGGGTTCAGGAAATTCGTAACAAGGATAGTCCTTACCCTCTCTTACAAATTGTCCGTTTAGAGTGAGAGGATATTGGTCCATTGGGATTGCTTTCTTTTGAGTACGAGCATTTCTCCATGCATTAATCTTTTCCCGGGCTTGCTTATAGTCTTTTAGAGTCGGTTCAAAACCAAGTCCAAAAGTATCTAATTTAGGAAGGCCAGGTGATCCCATTTGCGTCGCTACTCCTTTCTTTTTTCCCTAGAGTCATTCCAGGAAAGTGTCCTTACTTTCGGAGCATACCATTAACTATCATGTTCGAATGGAGGTCGTAGTGAAGAGGGGTCTTTTCATCTTCATCGATAAAAGAGACCTCTTCTGCATTAAAGCCCCATAGGTCTTCATCATTTTCATCGTGCTCCACATTTATAATTGGCTTATCAACTGCCTTAATTCTTATTATAAAAGCATCGATAGTGACAGGGATTCCTCCAACTATGGCCTTCACTTGTAAGTGAAGGGATGAAGGGACGGCCTTAAGGTCATGAAGCCAAGGGCGCCCTAACAACAAGTTGAAAGAAGCTTTGATATCTACCACTTGAAAAGTAGTAGCATGCTCAATGACTCCTGCCGTGACATTCATAGTGATAGTCCTAAGAGCTTGGCGACGAGTGTTGTCATAAGCCCTTATTCCTTGTGTAGATGGAGACAAATCTTCATCTTTTATCCCTAACATCCTCGCAGTTCGTAGTGGGCAAACATTAATCGTTGACCCATTATCACAAGAGTTATTGGGACATTCATTCTCTTGCAGATTATTGTGAGGTTTAAGGCCTTATTATGCTTATCATCTTCTGGAGGTAGATCCTTGTCAGAAAAGGTGATTAGGTTGATAGGACTTGGAAGATCACTCGTGATAAAATTAGCTAACCCCTCAGGAGTGGTTTCAGAATCTATCCCTACTTTAGCCAAAACATCCATTACTTCAACTCTATGTTCACGGGACATGGCTAGCAATTTCCATACATTCATCTCAACCTTAGTCTTCTTGAGTTGTTTCACAACATCATTGTCTTTAATGATAGGTATGGGAATTTGTTGGGTGGTAGGAATAGGTTGTGTTGTAATGGGAGGTTGCATCCTCCCGGATCTTGTGAGGACATCTATGGGTGAGTCTTCTTCATCTCAAATATCGTCTACAGGATAGATTGTGGAGAGTGGAGTTTCTTCCAAATCTTTGAGGTAGACATCTTCATCATCGCTTTCCCAAATTCCATTGATGTTAGCATCTTTTTCAGGAGTTATTTGGACTAAATTCTTGCTATCAATTAGTCCTTGGTCTAGATCCTTGAACTTGAAGCAATGTTCAATGGCGTGTCCCCCAGATTGGTGGTATGGACAATAGAATATGTCTGTCCTTTTTAGCGATTCAAAAGGTCTTGGCTCGAGAGGTTTAATCTTCCCATTCTCGAAGAGCCATTGAAACATGTTTGCATAAGAAGTCCCAATTAGAGTATAAGGTTTATTGCTCCTTTTAGGTTTTTCGACCACTTGGAGAGAAAATGGTTTTCTCTCATTAGCCTTAGCAATTGTCGTCTTTTCCACATCGCTCTCATTTTGAACTCTTTTTAGATGGTTGAGGAGTTCGTGACATGTATCATCTCTCAACGTGTTTATGAGGTGCCATACCTCTTCTTTACCGGCCGGCGATTCACCTATAGTGTGTTTCTTGGCATCGAAAAAAATGTCCTCTTCTTCTTCAATGGCAAGAGTCTCTTCAATCGGTTTAATGAGGGTTGTTGGATCGACATGATCTTCCTCATCAAAAATAGCCAGGGAATCTGAAAGTAGAGCGCTATTGATACTTGGCTTCTTGCTTGCAGGAGGCAATTAAAGTTTATTGTTATCAATGAGGCCTTGAATAGCTTCCTTTAACTTCCAACAATTCTCAATAAGATGGCCCCTTCCTTGATAGTACTTGCAGTGTGCATTGGGGTTCCAACTAGCCGTTCTCTTTTCGACTGGTGGTCCCCAAATGGTCCAATGGGAGTTATAAGACCTTTTGCATGTAAGCGATCAAATGCGGTGTCATAACTCATGCCAATATGTGTGAAGTTTCTCCTAAATGGCTTCTTTTTTCCTTGGTTGTTCATAGCCAGGACCTCATTCAGATTAAAGGTGCTAACATTATTCGAGTGGGTAGTTTTGGAAGAAGAAGGATTGTCGCTCTTCTTTCCTTTCCAGCCACTGTTGGAGTAGTTAGCAGCTTTTTGCTTTGCAAGGTCGTCTTTAATGTTAATCCCTACGTCATAGACGGCCTTGAAAGTGTTCAAGTTGCTTTGGTATTTGAGATGCTTAGAGTACTTCTCCTGGAGATTCTTAATGAACATCCTTACAGATTCTTTCTAGTGGGCACCTCAACCATTTTAGCGGAAGTTTCTTCCACTTGTTAAAGAAAGAAGTGAAGCCTTCATTCTCCTTTTGTTTCAACATCTCAAGCACTCTAAGGTCAGTTTCAACTTGGACATTACTGTAGGGAATATTTCAAGCATTACCCCAAACTTGAACCCCACTGTGATCATGCACTTAAGCATGGTGGCGTCTAAAGGGAAGGAAGCTAGAGCAAAAGAGTCGCCAACAAGTTTTAGAAACTTGTAAACCATTCACAAGGTGAAGATTACACCCCTTAACGATCCATGAGACTGTCAACTCCAAAAGTTCTTGAACCAAATAGGGTTCGGGGATGAAGGTACAAATCCAACCTAAAAGAGATTGAACCTGCCCTAAATAGGCCTCTACTTCATTCTTCTCGTATTCATGTGCGCTTTCTGACTAACATGCAATCAATAGGTTAACCCTAAACCTGTTTATCTATGTTGGTTGAATTTAATGCACAAGCAAAACTATTATTGGCAATCACTTGAATTATAATCATCATATTAGCCTAAACAAGATTATTAATTATCTTATTAAGCGTGATTACAAGTAAAAATTTCCTTTAAACATGCATAAAAGGCGTGATCAAGCAATAACAATAAACATATATATCAAGCAACATAATAAATCATAATTATAATCATAATAATAATCATAACAATTATAATCATGTTAATAATAAAGCTTAGATATAATAGCAAGATCCTAGGCATGATACTAACAAGATTAATGACAAACCCTAGCATGTCACTAAGCAATAAAAATCAAAGCTTTAGCCCTAGCATGATACTAACATGATATTAGAAAAGAGTAAAAGGCACCCTAAACATGATGCTAGAAAGCAATAATAACATCCTAAGCATGATGCTAGGAATTAAACAAATTTAAACATGCTTTCTACAAAAATAGAGCAATAAGATTACATACTTTGATGTCTCGTACCTCTTTCTAATAACAAAATACACGCGTTAGTAACTTCAAGGGAAATATGAAATCAAACAATTAAATCAAATAACTGAAATAGAGATTTGGGACCAAACCCTCAGAAATATCAAACCTTTCATGTCTAGGGCGAAGGCAACTTTGAACTTGGCTAGGTGTTTCTAGATCTCGTGTATGCGGAATTGTGTTTGTGAAAAGCTAGAGAGAATTTAGAGAGAATTATTGTAGATGATAGACGAGAATTGTTGAACGTGGATGAATAAAAACGGAGGTTTAGGACCCTATTTATAAGAAAACAGTCCGGAAATAGGTAGAATTTGATAAGGAATAAAACTCCACGATGTCGCCGCAAAACCGACTTTTTCGCTTGGCGACAAGCTATGTCACGTGGCGACAAGGCTTGTCGCGTAGCGACAGGCCTGTCGTTTGACGACAGCCTGGATTCCTACGCGCTTTCAAACACAGAGTCCATTTATCAATCAAAATTGACTTGTAAAGTCCATATGAAAATTGAAATCGTATTTTCCTAAAATAATATTTTATTCCAAATAAAACTTATCAAAATATAATTATTAATTCTAATTTTATTAGGACTTAAGAGAACCTTCTAGAGAATTCTAGAAGACTATAATTAATTCTAATAACTTAAGGAATAATAATTAACATTGGACCCTCCCCTAGATCATCGGGCCGCATGTAAAGATCAAACCGGGCCCAGTTTAGTATTTTGGCCATAACTTCCTCATTATTCATCGGAATTGGGCTTATAATATATCGTTGGAAATATCTTTATAAGCCCCATCCAACTACACTATTATTGGACCCTTTTCATGGACCAAACTAAACTGGATTGGATATTTTCATAAAATAGAGTTGTTTTTCGAAAACAGAAAGAAAGAATTTTTAATAAAAACTAACCGCAACACCTGACCTTTCACACTTTCACCTCGTTCGATTATCATTCGACGCAAAAGGTATTCATCACTGGGTTTGGTTTTGGGGAGACACCAATGTGAGGTTGCCTACGTATCCGTTAAGAATCAGGCTAAACGTAGCTCTAGCCGAACCTCACACAAGTGTGTATACCTCAAAGAGGTCTTTTGAGGGTTGTAACTTGGTTAGGCTAAAGGTTAAAGAATAAAGGGATAAAGGCTCAAGACCCTAGATAAGCCCCCCAAGGTGTGCAACCTTGCTTTTGAATCTTTGTATTTTTATGCTTGAGTGTTTCAACTCTTTTTTCTTATTTTTTTCTTTTGCATTTTTTATTTTGAACCTTTTTGATAAGTATGGGCAATCCCGATCATGCGGTCTATCACTCACTTGGCATTCATGTTTCTCAGGCACGGTACCAAGAACTCGATAAGAGACGCAATTTGAGACGTGTTCATATCAAAGACATGTTCATGTCAAAGACATTGGAACACTTTCCCTTTTGTACACTTTTATTGTTTTGCTATTTTATTTATTTTGATCTTTTGAAATCACTCAAGCTTTTTAAAATTGCATAAATTGCACACTGTCCCATCCCAAGGTTAGGTAGATGTGGGTTGAAGAAAGAAAGGTCTATCGTTAGACGAGGCTCAAAGTGGTTTATCAAAAAAAGAATTGTATATTTGAAGGGCGAGAGGTGATATGATGTGGCTACAAGGGGTGCCTCAAATCATTGGTATACCTTGTGCTCAGTTCGACGATTTTTTTTTTCGTGATGTAATGAAATGATCATATGCAAGAAATAAATGCTCATTTTATTATAGGGAAAAAGAAAAAAACCTACAAAATAAATCTAAGGAGAATAAAACGGTGCCTATGCTAGACTTATTGGGGAAAGGAATAAAAAAGAAATAGAAAAAGAGGTCACGAAATCTTGTCGTTGAAGCTCGCCTCTTATCTTGTGCCTTATCATCACTCGGTCTTCTTGCCGACTGGAGGTATAGGAAGCTTGTTATTGTCGATCAAATATTGGATTGCTTCCTTTAGCTTCCAACAGCTCTCGGTAGTATGACCCCTACCTTGATGGTACTTACAGCGTACATTTGGGTTCCAACTAGGCAATCTCTTCTCAAGTGGGGGATCTTGAATGGGTCCAATTAGGAGTAATGAGTTTCTTTTCATGGAGTCGATCGAAAGCATCATCGTAGCTAATTCCAATAGGGGTGAAATCCTTTCTTAGTTGCTTTCTAAATCCTCGATTATCCATAGCTAAGATTTCATTAAGGTCGAAAGTACCAACACTGTTGCTAGAGTAGGTGTTTTCGGAAGAAGAAGGATAATATTTCTTCTTTCCTTTATAGCCACTGTTGTTATCGTTACTAATCTGGGCCTTCTTGTCGCGCGGAGGAACATGAAGGAGACTTGAATCAATGAGGTCTTGAACACGATCTTTGAGAGCGAGACATACTTCGGTGGTGTGACCACGACCTCTATGGTATTGGCAATAAGATTTTGGGTCCCAATTGGGATACCGTTTTTTAGGCGGAGGGTCTTAACTGGGACCAATGGGGTGAATGAGACCTTGATCGTGGAGCTGTCAAAAGCTTCATTGTAAGTCATTCCTATTGGTGTGTATTCTTCAATGGCCCATTTTTGGTCGTTGCTTAGGAGCATTGAGTTCTTCATTAGATCCTTGGTGAGAATTTTGTTCAACAACCATCATTCGATTTGCTAATCCTTCTACCACATTCAAGAGCATGGCAATGACATCTTGCAGTTTTCGAACGTCTTCTTTTAGACTTGACAAGTCTTCCCTGATATTATCTAAGATAATACTTTCATCCTCCTCAATCATGGCCACTTCATCAAGAGAGGTTATATAAGCTGTCTCGATCACGGGTTTACCTACAGGTGTGATAAGGAGTGAAGGATCGAAGGATGTTTGATCTTCTGCGATGGCTAGAATCTCGGAAGTTTTATTGTCATTGATTAGATCTTGAATAGCTTCTTTGAGTTTCCAACACTCCTCAGTGTCGTGACCCTTTCCTTGGTGATATTTGCAGTGCTTATTAGGATCCCACTTGGGCGGCCTGACTTCGGGAATTGGATCTTTGATAGGCCCTATGGGCATGACTAGTCCTTTGTGGTGTATTTTTTCGAAAGCTGTTTCATAACTCATACCAAGTGGAGTGAACACTCTTTTCGACCTTTGGATTCGTGGTTTGGAGGTGATCGTAGCATGTACTTCATTAATGGGAGAGGAAGAAGAAGGATGGTCGTTCTTGTTTCCTCTCGCACTATTATCTTTCAAAAGGTCATCTTCAATGTCAATGCCTATATTATACACAGCCTTGAAAGTATTCAAGTTGTGTTGATATATTAAGTGCTTTGCATATTTTTCTTGAAGATTCTTGATGAACATCCTCACAGATTCTTTCTCGGTAGGAACCTTGACCATATTAGCAGAAGTTTCCCTCCATTTGTTGAAGAAAGGAGTGAACCCTTCGTTTTCTTTTTGTTTTAACATCTCAAGTTGTCTGTGGTCTGTTTTGACTTGAATATTACATTTATATTTATCAATGAAAGCATTTACAATAGCATCCCAACTAGAGGTTTTGTCTTTATCAAGAGAAAAGTACCATTGCTGACAAACAGTTTCTAAAGATAGAGAAAACACAGAATGAAAAGCTTTCTTATCTATTCCCTTAATATTCATTACAGTTTCAAAGGCTCTTAAATGAAAATAAGGGTTATCCATTGCTTTGAATTTCGGGATGTCGTTGGCATTGAACTTCTGCGGAAGAAGATCCTTGTCCACCGAGACCCCTTGTGAGCTAATGCCTTGGAATCTATAGTCATTGGATAATCTGCTCAAACTTTCCTGGATGAGCTCCACTTGTTGTTGTCTCACAGGGTCATTGATTTGAAGAGTCAAATTCTTCAACATTTCAGCAATGTTAGCCACTTGTCCCTTGAGTTCGTTGACTTCTTCCTGACTTGCCATTATCTTCTTAGCTTTACTTTTTTGACCGATTGGCTTATCAAAAAGTTGAACTTGAATAAAGGTGTTGTCTTTGATTAATCGTCCTTCTCTCCTTGACCAAGTACTGTGGAAAGGGAAATTAAGGGATATTCGTTGTTAATTATTTGACTCAACTCTATTCAACATGCAATAGATGGAAGAAGGTAGGAAGAATGAATATTGTGACATGGGGAAAGCATGTAGAGAATGGAAAGATGATGTAGATGGAGAGATATGAAAAAAAATTAGGAATAAAATGTACCCCCAACTCAAATGACGGAAAAAACCGACTCATGCATGAACCTAAGACATGGTCATGGTGACTATATAAAGTGTGTGCTAACACTAGTGAGTGTATGTGACATGTTAAGGCTCTTGTGTAAGACCATGCAGCTAGTCTATGTGACTAAACTGAATTAAGGACTTAACAAAGGTACTGTTTATTAATAAAATAATCGAATTGATTAGCAAACTGTTTAATTAGACTCTTCATGATGATTCGAGTAAGAATATGGACTGTCGTCGGGACAACAGAACTGTCGCCACAGTTTGAAGCTTGTCGCCAAACGACAAATTTGTCGCCAGGCGACAAGCAGTAAACTGCGGCGCCACAGCCCAAACTCCTGTGTCATTGCTGGAACATTAATCTGGGACTGTTTCCAGTAAGCTTACTTTAAGGGGACATGCCTACAGTCGTACTAAGTCAAATTAATTACTTTATTAGTCTTTAATTAGTCAAATTGATTAATTAATTAGTTATACAAAGTCCTTTTTAGTCATTAATTAGTTTATTTAAACTTAAGCACAAGTCAAACAAACGGTTAGCACATATAGGGTATGCACAAGCAAAGAATGCACAAATAGTTTAAATAGTCACAATATGATGCAATGAGTTTGCAACCTAACCATGGCTCTAGTTCTCTAAAGTTCGAGGATATGGGTTAGTCAAAGAGGGTCCATGGTTATGAGTCCAGATGCATCGCGTGGAAGCCTTACCTTTGGATGGGTTGGCGCGTATAGATGGGACCCCGCAAAAAAACTTGCTTCCACGGTTTGGTGGATTCACAAACTCGCATGTACCCGTCGTTGCCAGGAGCGTTCGATTGGGTAGATGGAGCGTGAACCCCCAGAGGGTTATGTCCATGTGTAGAACACATATGGGTTTCAGAAAAGTGAGAAAAACTCAATCAGGAAGTAGAATCGAGACAATAGTGCTAAAAATGGTCAAAACAAGAAGGCAGAGTTCTGGCTCGGTATTGGAAGAACTTAGCACCAGACTACAGGGACTGTCGCCGCAAAAGTACCCCTGTCTCCAAGCGACAGAACTGTCACCAGGCAACAGAAGCACTTTACAGGTGACAAGCCCTGTTTTCTAGACGCTAGTTCCTACATGCCTCGGCAGGTATCTACGTTCTTAGAATTTTCCAGATTTCACAGTATTATTTCAATTCTAGTTGTGAAAGATATTTCTCAAATTTCCTATGTGTAAAAATCCTATGTTTTTGACTCATTTCGGATGGTCTATCCAATGAGGACCTCTTTTATGCATATGACAATAATGCTAATCAAAATTACGCACATGAAATACTTAGAACTTTTCGAGTCTCACCCGCTCATTCTAAATAATTACCAAAATAAATTTCAGGAATTAAAATAGAAATCCTCCCCAGCAGAGTCGCCAAAAACTGTAGGGAATATTTCAAGCATTACCCCAAACTTGAACCCCATTGTGATCATGCACTTAAGCATGGTGGCGTCCAAAAGGAAGGAAGCTAGAGCAAAAGAGTCGCCAACAAGTTTTAGGAACTTGTAAAGCGTTCACAAGGTGAAGATTACACCCCTAACGATCCATGAGACCGTTAACTCTAAAAGGTCTTGAACCAAATTGGGTTCGGGGATGAAGGTACAAATCCAACCTAAAAGAGATTGAACCTTCCCTAAATAGGCCTCTACTTCATTCTTCTCGCATTCATGTGCGCTTTCTGACTAACATGCAATCAATAGGTTAACCCTAAACCTGTTTATCTATGTTGGTTGAATTTAATGCAAAAGCAAAACAATTATTGGCGATCACTTGAATTATAATCATATTAGCCTAAACAAGATTATTAATTATCTTATTAAGCGTGATTACAAGTACAAATTCCCTTTAAACATGCATAAAAGGCGTGATCAAGCAATAACAATAAACATATATATCAAGCAACATAATAAATCATAATTATAATCATAATAATAATCATAACAATTATAATCATGTTAATAATAAAGCTTAGATATAATAGCAAGATCCTAGGCATGATACTAACAAGATTAATAACAAACCCTAGCATGTCACTAAGCAATAAAAATCAAAGCTTTAGCCCTAGCATGATACTAACATGATATTAGAAAAGTGTAAAAGGCACCCTAAATATGATGCTAGAAAGCAATAATAACATCCTAAGCATGATGCTAGGAATTAAACAAATTTAAACATGCTTTCTACAAGAATAGAGCAATAAGATTACATACTTTGATGCCTCGTACCTCTTTCTAATAACAAAATACACGCGTTAGTAACTTCAAGGAAAATATGAAATCAAACAATTAAATCAAATAACTGAAATAGAGATTTGGGACCAAACCCTCAGAAATATCAAACCTTTCACGTCTAGGGAGAAGGCAACTTTGAACTTGGCTAGGTGTTTCTAGATCTCGTGTATGCGGAATTGTGTTTGTGAAAAGCTAGAGAGAATTTAGAGAGAATTATTGTAGATGATAGATGAGAAGTGATGAACGTGGATGAATAAAAACGGAGGTTTAGGACCCTATTTATAAGGAAAAAAGTTTGGAAATAGGTAGAATTTGATAAGGAATAAAACTCCACGATGTCGCCGCAAAACCGACTTTGTCGCTTGGTGACAAGCTCTGTCGCGTGGAGACAAGGCTTGTCGCGTAGCGACAGGCCTGTCGTTTGGCGACAGCCTGGATTCCTACGCGCTTTCAAACACGGAGTCCACTTATCAATCAAAATTGACTTGTAAAGTCCGTATGAAAATTGAAATCGTATTTTCATAAAATAATATTTTATTCCAAATAAAACTTATCAAAATATAATTATTAATTCTAATTTTATTAGGACTTAAGAGAACCTTCTAGAGAATTCTAGAAGACTATAATTAATTCTAATAACTTAAGGAATAATAATTAACATTGGACCCTCCCCTAGATCATCGGGCCGCATGTAAAGATCAAACCGGGCCCAGTTTAGTATTTTGGCCATAACTTCCTCATTATTCATCGGAATTGGGCTTATAATATATCGTTGGAAAGCTCTTTGCAAACCCCATCCAACTACACTATTATTGGACCCTTGTCGTTGACCAAACTAAACTGGATTGGCTATTTTCATAAAATAGAGTTGTTTTTCGAAAATAGAAAGAAAGAATTTTTAATAAAAACTAACCGCAACACCTGACCTTTCACACTTTCACCTCATTCGATTATCATTCGACGCAAAAGGTATTCATCACTGGGTTTGGTTTTGGGGAGACACAAATGGGTGTCTACAGTTACACTTACACCTATCTATGAAAGCATTTACTATGCCATCCCAAGTAGAGGTTTTCTCCTTTTCAAGGGAGAAGAACCATTGTTGGCAATCGGTCTCAAAAGATAGTGAGAACAGAGTGTGGAAAACTTTCCTGTCAATCCCCTTGATGTTCATTATGGTTTCAAAGGCCTTTAGGTGAAAGTAGGGTTGTCAGTTGGTTTAAATTTAGGGATGTCATTGGCATTGAACTTTTGCGAAAGTTCTTTGTCCACTAAGACCCCTTGTAAGCTAATCCCTTAGAATTTATAGTCATTGGAAAGCTTGCTCAAGCTTTCGTCCATTCGCTCCATTTGTTGTTGTTTCGCAGGGTCATTGACTTGAAGAGCTAGGGTCTTCATCATCTCGCTCAAGTTAACGAGGTTTTGCCTAAGCTCATAGACTTCTTGTTGGGTTGCTATTAGTATGAACTTTTTTCTGTGTCTGATGGGGTTTAAACAACATGGTTATGTTTAGAGGATTAATATCCGACTTACCCCCCCTAAAAAAATGATGGAAAACACGCGCACAAGACTCTCTAGACATGGTCAAGGTGTAACATATATATAGTGTGTGCTTTAGAAGTGAGTGAAAGTGACATGATTTGGCTCTTGTGTAAGACCATGGGACTATGTGCCTAGACTTAATTAAGGAATCAATATGGTTTATACCATTAATAAATTGATTAAACAGACTCGGCGTGAAGACTCAGGCAGAAAACTGAACCATCGCAAGGACGATGGAACTGTCGCGATACGCCATTTCTGTCTCGTCGCGCCAGACACTAGCGTGTCGCGCCACAGACCAAACTATGCTTTATTGAGATTATAATTATGATTATGATGATTGTTGTTATTATGTTGCTTGATATATTATTGTTATTTCTTGATCACGCCCCTCTCTTGCAGGTTTAAAGGGAATTTGTAC
The DNA here is from genome assembly GCF_948465745.1 of Chenopodium album. NCBI lineage: Eukaryota > Viridiplantae > Streptophyta > Magnoliopsida > Caryophyllales > Amaranthaceae > Chenopodium > Chenopodium album. Next base: position 50,937,149 of record NC_137843.1, read on the forward strand.
TTGAAATCATGCTTAATAAGAAAATTAATAATTTTATTTTGGTTAATATGATTTTAATTCAAGTGATCGTCAATAATAGATTTATTTGTGTATTAATATTCAACCAACATAGATTAAACAATTTTAGGGTTAACCTATTGATTGTATGTTAGTCAGAAAGCGCACATGAATATGAGTAGAACAAAGTAGAGGCCTATTTTTAGGGCAGGTTTAATCTTTTTTAGGTTGGATTTGTACCTTCATCCCCGAATATCCAGTCATGGTTCCAGACTACTATGGAGTTAGCGATCTCATGGATCGTAAAGGGGTGTAACCTTCACCCTGTGAACGGTTTACAAGTTCCTAAAACTTGTTGGCGACTCTTTTACTCTAGCTTCCTTCCCTTTGCACGCCATCATACTTAAGTGTATGATCACAGTGGGGCTCAAGTGTGGGATGCTTGAAATTATTCTCTACAGGTTTCAAGGTATTTATACTCCCCTTTTTAGAACAAAACTCATATTTACAACTTTGCCATTACTAATTTCTACTCCCCTTCAAATTTTCACTTGGGCCAACTTATTGGGCCTTTAAATTCTCAATAAGTTGGTCCACTTATTTAAATAGGATTAACCCAATTGAAAATACTTTTGTTGCCTCAATTCAGGATTCATTTAATTTATACACACTTACATTTCATTTAAATAATAAAATGAAACGAAGCATTTTAATGTATAAAAATAAATAAAATAAATAATTTATATATATATATAAAAATATAATAAAAATATGGAGTATTACACTAAACCAGCTTTGGATGAGGTTCTAAGACATATCCAGTCTGTCATCTCGGCCACTTATAATGCAGACCTTATGAAACCGTATACTAAGCAGGATGTTTTTGAAGCTCTTCAACTCATGCACCCTAGCAAAGCTCCGGGGCAAGATGGTATGCACGCCATCTTCTATCAGCGATTTTGGCATATATTGGGTGATGATGTTGCAAGGTTTGTTTGTAGCATTTTTTATGGTATGTCTTTTCCTAAAAATTTAAATGCTACAAATATTTCTTTAATTCCAAAGGTCAATTCTCCAACCCTTCCTTCGGAGTTTTGACCTATTAGTCTCTATAATGTCATATATAAATTGGTTTCAAAGGTAATTGTGCTTAGACTGAAAAATATTCTCCCTGATGTGATTTTTGAGTTTCAAAGTGCTTTTGTTCCGGGCCGACTGATAACTAATAATGCCCTTATTGCCCTTGAAATATTCCACTTTATGAAACATCGCTCCAATAGTAGGAAGGTACTATTGCAATGAAACTTGACATGAGTAAGGCCTATGATAGAGTTGAATGGGGTTTTTTGAGGAAGTTGTTATTAACAATGGGTTTTAATAGTAGATGGGTGAATTTGGTTATAAAATGTGTGTCTGCTATGCACTATTCTTTTGTGATTAATGGAAATATTTGGGGTTCTTTGACTCCAAATAGAGGTCTAAGACAGGGACACCCATTGTCACCATATTTATTCATTATGGTGGCAGATGCGTTTTCGAGTATGATTCGTGCAAGAGTGGCATAGTCGTAGTGGTCGGAAATTTCACATCTCCTACTTGCGGATGATAGTCTCCTCTTTACTCGTGCCAACCGATAGGAATGCCAAGTGATAGTTGATATTCACAACAGGTATGAAGAGGCATCTAGACAGAAAATGAACTATGAAAAGTCAAAAATGTTTTTTAGTAAAGGGGTAAGTACTGACCGAAGACAAGAGTTAGTTGAGATCTTGGGGATGAAAGAAGTGGTGAGGCACAAAAAGTACACTACTAAAATTCGGCCAAATTGCGATCGTCGGAGACGGTCGTTGAAATAGCAAAAACAGTTGCTAAAATTAAATGCGACCGTCGACGGTCGTAATGTGGTGGTCGTTATTCATTTGGTCGCAAAAAACAATAATTACGACCGATTGACGGTCGTAGATGTTTTACGACTATTTTTAATATTTTCAACGACCGAAAGGAAAAAAGTCGCAAAAATTAATTTTTGCAACCGGTTTTATAAACGCTTGCAAATATGACAATTAGCGACCACTCTTGGCAGTCGCTAAAATCTAAAAAAAGAAAAAAAAATGCACCCACATCCTATTCGTCACAACCAGCGGCCCCACGACTATTTCCCACCCAAACCACTTATACACCATCATCGCCCACCCAAACCACCTATACCCACCATCGTCGCCCACCCAAAACATCCCTTGAACAAAACAAACATTTGAATTCATAAAAAAATAAACCCTAAAAGAAATCCAGAAAATTAATGAAAATCAAACAAAAAATAACAAAAACATGAACAAAATCAACAAAAATGTGAACAAAATCAACGAAAACATGAAAAATTCAACAAAAATATAAACAAAATAACCGAAAATATGAACAAAATCAACAAAAATTCGAAATCAAACACAAAATGAATGAAATTCGAACCAAATATGAACAAAGTTCACGAAAATTCGTACAAAATCAACGAAAACTCAAAAACAAACCCAAAATCAACAAACTTCGAATAGAAACTCAAACAAAAATAAAAAAAAATATACAAAATTTGTGTTAAAATAATCAAGGAAATTCAAATAAAAAACGCAACAAACCACATACCTTTCCCAATATTTCTTCCTCTTTGGGTTTATAAGGTCAAATTCGACCATAAAAATTCTAGATCTGAAATTTTTATGTTCGAATTGTAGGAGTTTATAGGTATTATAATGCGGAAAAACATGAATCATATTTATAAAGCACCTAATCCCAATATCGCATGCATAACACACAAGACACATAATCATACCTTTAAAGCGTGAATTCCACGAAGCTATTCGACTGGCAAATCAGGGAGAGAATAAAGCCCCAGGCGTTTCCCCTCTACTTAGTCCACGGGATTCGAACGAGCCGTCCACCAATACTAGATTAGTCGAGTGAGGGGGAAAACCGCGATCACCACCTTTAATGGACAAAGCCGACCACCACGAACCACCACAGCCGGCGCCGAGGGAGGAGGAGAGAGTCGTGAGAGAGAGGGAGTTTGAGAGGGGTTGGTCTCGTGTTTGCTAATTAGGGTTTGATCAAAGTGATCACTAAATTGCACTAATTAAAACCCTAGGCGCTTAGTCTATTTATAATCCCATTATAATTTGACTAAGTCATGGAGCCCAAAACCCTCCTTATTCCTCCATATGGCCGGCCATGCTAGGGGATGAGGGGGCCTCATCCTCTCGTGCTCGATCTAGGCCCTTTGTGTGATCTTATAGGATCCGTCCAATTGGGCTTTGGCCTATTTTACTAGCCCAAAGATCGTTAGTACCTCTAGCTATGATATAACGACGACCAAAATAAACGAACTTAATTATCTCCATAATTAGATCCATTTATATATCTAGTAATTGCACATGACGAAGACATAAATCCTCACAAATTTGACCATAAAAACAATAATTCTTCGTTTGTTCAACAAAATCCAAACACCCAAAACCGTTTGTTGACAAAAATTCAAAGAAAAAGAAATTGAATGAAGAAGAAAAAAAGAACAAAAATGGAGGAAATGGTGCTGCAATAACGGAAAGAGAATAAGGAGAAAGAAAGGAAAAGGAAAGAAAAGGAGATGGAGAGGCATGTGAGAAAGGAAAGGAGGAAAGGAAGAAAGGGAGATGGAAGGGAAAGAGAAGAGAGAGAATGAAAAGAGAAGGAGATGCAGAGGAAAGAGAAGAGAGATGAGTGGCGTGCGTGAAAAGAAGATTAGGGTTTAGGAACATGAGGCATTGTTTTATACCCTGCTTTATAAAAAAAAAAATTGTTCAAATAAGTCGCTATTTATGAACGTTTTAGCGGTTGCAAAAGGATTATTTTATTTTAGAATTATTTTTAATTGTTCAAACATCTTTGCGATTGTTTAAAAATCCAAAGACGGTCGCAAAACAGTCGCAAATTTGCGTCCTCCTTTAAAACAGTCGTAATATTGCAACCATGTATAAAACGGTCGCAGATTTCATATATTTCGCGACCGTTTTCTTGACAGTCGTAGAAAAACAGTCGCAATTTAGCCGAATTTCAGTAGTGGTATTTGGGAATCCTAGCTGTGGTAGATAAAAAAGAGCAACCTTTAGGGAGTTAATGGATAGGGTTTGGAAAAAGCTTCAAGGATGGAAAGAAAAATTGTTATCGAGGGCGGGAAAGGAGATACTTCTCAAATATGTGATCCAGGCTATACCAACTTAACTAATTAGCGTGTACAAGTTTCCAATTTCGGTTATTCACACAATTGAAGCTTCCATGGCACGGTTCTTTTTTTTGGGGGGAGGGGGGGTGCAGTGGTGAGAGGAGGGGTATTCATTGGAGAAATTGGAAGAGTATGTGTGAGCCTAAATGTCTAGGTGGGATGGGGTTTAAAGATTTGAGAGTCTTTAACGATGCATTGCTAGGGAGGCAAGTGTAGAGATTAGTGAAGGGTGAAGACACGATTTTTGGAAAGTCATGAAGTCCAAGTATTTTCCATATTGCTCAATTCTGGAGGCTGCACTAGGGTACTCAAATAGCTACTCTTGGAGGAGCATTTAGAGTGCCAAAGCCCTTGTTAAAGAGGGTCTTCTTTGGAGAATTGGGAATGGGCAGCAAGTTAAGCTTCATTCTGATCCTTGGCTTGCTGACGAGTTGGGGCGTTTGTCTAAATGATATTCCAGTTGAGTTACAGCAGGTTAGTGATATTATTGATCTTGATAGAATGGAGTGGAGGCTTGATTTAATTGATGAGCATTTTACTGAACGAGAAAAGTAATGTATACTTGTAATTCCTCTTAGTATGAGAGCACCGAAAGATGATTTGGGGTGGGCTTTCTCAAAGGACGGCGCTTACTCTGTAAAATCTGCTTACATGTTGGGAAAGGTTTGTAACCTTGATGATTTTCACCAGGCTTGGGTTAAAAATATGGGGTTTGGATGTCTCTCCAAAAGTCAAGCACTTTCTTTGGCACCTATGTACTGATACTTTGCTTACCAGATCAGAACTTCAGAGAAGACATTTGCTTGATTATGCTACTTGTCCACGCTGCAATAATGAAGAGGAGAGCCCCTGGCATGCAATTTTTAATTGTAGCAGAGTGAAGCTAATGTGGGAGGATGTTCAGTGCTCAATTATGTTAAGGGATGGAATTCGTCTATGTGTGAGATTGTAGCTGATTGGAACAACTTAGATGAAAAAATTATTCGGAAAGGGGTTATTTGGCTTGGTGCGTGTGGCATGACAGGAATCAACTTGTCTTTAAGAATAAGCTCACTACTAGCTCGGTGATCATTGATAGGGTGAAGAGGTTTGATGAGAAACAGGGAAAGTATGAAAAGTGTATTTACTCAAAGCCTAGTCACGCTAATAAACAGCAGCAACAACGTGTGTGGAAGGCTCCTCCCCATGCATTGGTTAAATTGAACTTTGATGCGAATCTAAATATTGAGGGAGTAATTAGTCTTGGTGTTGTAGCAAGGGACGAGAATGGTGATGTGGTCTTCGCTGCTGTCAGACGCTATAGGTCCTGGTGGCAGCCGGTGATTGCAGAGGCTAAAGGCATTGTCATGGCACTCAGATTGGGCATCAGGTTTGGGTTGCAAAACGTAGTGATGGAGACGGATTGCGAGGCAATTGTTAGTAGACTCAACAAGTCAATGATCTTCTATACCGAGCTCGATTCAATCCTTGAAGAAATCTTAGCTCTAAGTTGTAATTTTTAACTCTATTTTTTTCATTCATGTAAAACGTGATGGCAACATGGTTGCTCATCACTTAGCTAGATTTCTCCCTTAGGGGATGAGCAAATCTGGGTAAATCATAGCCCCCTTGATATTGCACCTTATGTACTGATGGACAAGGTTGCTCTGAATTAATTTTAAGCTCAGTTTTTCTAGAAAAAAAAAAGATTGTAAGCCAATGATTAATGATGGTAACTTTTTTCTAATATATCTCATTCTCTCTCTACTTTCTCTCTAGAAAGTACATTTCATTGACTTGAGCGTCAGAGGGGCATTCCCATGTTAACCCCCTAGACAGCTTATTACTTTCTCTTTCTTGCAAGCCTAGCTCTCAGACATCCTTCAAGGTGGATCTCAAGTACGTTCGAACATTATTGGACATCAAGGCTAGTACATCTTGATATCCGAAATAACCTTGCACATCGAGGAGAATTTTGTTTCCAGAAACATTAATAACAAGGTTTTGGAGAAATTAAAAAAAAAATATAACAAAAAGTAACACGTGCCATTCTTGGTTTATGTTTTAGTATTATGTTAGAGGTAGATGACATATATTAATCCCTTGTCTTTTCTTCACTTCCTTTTCGTCTTTTTTATTATTATTTTCTTTTACCAAGTACTTCTTTTACCTTCTTATAATCGTATGTTATCCTATAATATGTATGCACTAGTAGAAAAAAGTAAATAGGAAGCACTTCAAACCCCCTAAAAGGAAGCGGTTTTGAACTGCATGCGCTTGGGGGGCTTCCCATTGCCCTTTAAAAAGGGAAGCGGTTCAAACCGCTTCCCTTTTGGCGCCAAACCGCTTTCCATTTGATTTTTTTATTTTTCAATTTATTATTTATATTAATAATATAATAATTATATTAGTGACCTGTCACAATAATATTAATATTATTGTTTAATAATAATATATATTAATTACTATTATTATTATTAATTAATAATTAATAATAATAATAATATTATTATTAATTAATAATATTAATGTTATTATTAATTAATATTACATACAACAATACAAATAACATGAAATAATTATATATATCAAAATTAGTAACATCATTAATATATTTAATTAATAGTATTATGTCATTAAACCAAAATATATAAAGATAACACTCACAAATACAACGTACTAATTAATTATAACTAATTAACGTTAATATACAAATTCAAAAACATAAAAATGTTCACAAATCTAAACTAGCTCAAGATCACTAGATGCCATCAAATGTCACGAAAAAAGCCCACATGTCGCGAATTTCATTGATTTATTTGCTTGTTAACGGACCTTCCCTTTGAATCTTGCAAACCTTTGGGAAAGAAAAAAAACCAACCATTATTATATATCATGCGTATTACAAAAAGTTAAAAAAATGTATGTCAAATATTTCAAAGACTATATATATAGGCTTGTTTCTTTCACAAACTTGTATGCCATTAATAAATCACATCAAAAGTGCATTTTATTAAGTTTTAATACGCATTTTCATCTTAAATGGCCCAATTATGGCCTACATGAAATCTACTTTGCCCATTTTCTACATTTCTTATCAAATGAACTATTTCTTTCTCATAACATGTCAACATTACCTAATCTTAGGTGTCTAAGATTTGAAATCACATGAAAATAGCATTTAACTAAGTTTTAGGACGCATTATATCCAAAATGACTCAAATAAAGCCTATATGACTTCTACTTTACCCATTTTCTACATTTCTTATCAAATGAACTATTTCTTTCTCATAATATGTCAATATTACCTAGTCTTAGGTGTCTAAGTTTTGAAATTACATGAAAATAGCATTTTACTAAGTTTTAGGACACATTTTACCAAAAATGGCCCAAATAAAGCCTGTATGACTTATTAACCAAATTCACTAACAATTACGCACCAAGTTCCCAAAAATTGACCAAAGTTCAACAAATTCACCAAAGTTACCAAAATTCATCATAATCCCAATAGGCACCATGCCTCGGCCACTCCCCGGGCTGCTGCCTCGGGTTCAACATATAGTTGGTTGCTGCCTTGGCTTCTCTCTTTCCCATTTATGTGTTCGGTGCAATAATGGAAGCAAATATTGATCGAACGAAAAAAAAAAAAACCCATACCTCATCAACGTGTTGAGCTTCCGTGCAATTATTGACTATGTCAAGCATAAACCTCATCACGTACAAGGCACAGTCAACTCCGTTGTCTTGTTGCGCACACTAACATGCCAAAAAGGTAATGTAATCATGCATAGCCATCATCAATGCCAAGTTTATTAAACAAGTCACTATGTCAAGGCATTACCTTTGCATATTTCAACGTAGGACCCGCAACAGAACGACAATTTAGCTTCTTCATAACACTGTAGGAAAATAAGTTCAAAGTTAGAAACAGAACTACCCAATAACTTAGGTGAGGATAATCAACAAGGGGTTACAATATGTACCTATTAAGTAGGTTCTTCACTAGCAACTTATGTGGTGGACTCACACGAGCCGAATCAAAATGATAGATTATGTTATTGGAAACACAAATCACCAACAGAGTCCAATGAGCACTACATATATATTCACCAAATAACAATCCATTAATTGTTAGACGTCAACATAAATACTTATCAAACAACTGAATTATGACATATTTAGACGTACTCCTCAAAGCATGGCGCTAATATGAACTTGTCTCCCGCACGCGTTGATTCCTTAATACTTCGCTCAAGGTAATCTTGCACATCACGAGGGTTGCATAAGAATCTGGTAATGGAGGTCTACTTGGGGCATAACTACCCAACTGCAGCCTCAGAATTACCTTTACTAAGAAAGTGCTCCTGTAGTGACCTTCATGAAAGCAATGTGGGGAATAATTATTAATTGCACTGTCTACATTAAAAAATGCAACAACAATATGATTAGGAATAGTGGCATTGAATTACCTCATGAAAGTTTGAATGATGGAAATGTTAAGCATGGAACCGGTTAGAAATTCCTTCACATCCACTCTTGAAATAAATGCGATTGCATCCTCATCATAGTGGAACAACGCCTTAGGTAAATTCACTTCAATAGATCTACCAAAAGGAAACTCTCTAACACGGTTGTAAAGAAAAGTACAAGCTTTAGAGAGCGAACGAAGGACATCGGCTTCTACTAATGGAGTAGAGCTCAAGGCAGAACCTCTCGAACTCTTCTTCGACAGGTGTTCACCCTTCAACCGTTGTCCCTCTTCCATGTTCTTTGGAGGTTGGACGACCTTGGATTTTGGCTTCTCCACCTTTTTCATTTTTGAGGATTGATTTTCCTTTGCAATCTAGTAACATAAAAGCACATGGTCATATTACAAGATATGTTAGACATGTTTTAAAAAAAAAAGTATTTTATACTTACCCCTCTTATCAACCTCACCTAATCATGTGGCCATTGCACAAAGCTACTTTTCGAATCTCATAGCGTAAAGAAGTCATACTCCTCTCTAGGCACCGGTAGTGGCAAGTTCTCAAAACCAGGTACTATAGAATTGATCCCGACCGAGATATACCGAGTACTAGTATTAGACTTGAAATGGACCTTGTCAAACGGTTGTGCACTACCATACCCCACCAACTTCAATTCTCTATCCATGTTTTCCCCGCGTTGAAGAAGCTCACAAGGTGTCTCTTCCTACACATTAGATTAGGACATGAGTTATGAACTAACCGACGTAAGTCTAATAGAAGCACATTTGATCAGCTACTGATGTTTACCTTAACATCTGGAAAAGGATCGGGTGTCGGATGTGCAATCTCCCATGTGTCTGCATGCATAGGACTAGGAATCTGCAATAGTAAAATAATTGTGCTACATAAGACCTCGTGTATGGACCATGTTCATATTTTATAAATTTGATTCTAATGAAATTACCTCGCTCTCAACAAGTGGATTGTCCCCGACGCCTTTTGGGTGACTACATGAGTCCACTGGAGTAATCGAGGGCAGCGGCAAGATCGACAAGTTCATATGCTTCAAAATGGCATTGAATTGACTTTGCAATTGTTCTTGCACCTCTTTGCGTATCTCCGCCTTAATTGATTTCTTTTCCTTTTCATTCATACGGTGTGGTGAATTAACACTTGATCTACTTCTTCCTAATCCGGTGTATTCTGGACCCATCACCTTTTCCCACCCTAGTTGTTTTCCTCCCGATCTAATAACTCGCCCAAGGTGATATGGTTTTCCCAAAGCCAAGGGGAAAGGATTGTTGTCTATGCTTGGAGTGAGCTTGCCTTTAACTACTTCCGACATATGCTCGAGCTGTAACAACAAGATTCCAGTTCAAAGTTAGGTTGTAGTTTATATGAAAATACGTAATAATAAGGGTGTAATATTATCATAAATATCATAGGTTGCTCACAAGTGCATCTGCTACTATTTTGGTATTCGTACGCGAGATGACATACTTGTCGGTTTTCTTGTCAATACCATGCATAGCACACCACCAATCAATTGCACGACATACCAAAGTGGTAACCGTGGACGACATTGGTTTATCAGATGATGATATTTTCGATGTGGGGTATAGACCCTCTTTGATCCACTTTGGTCTACTTTCCGCAAACGTCTTACAACCCATATGATGGCTTACGATTTCTTCTCCGCATTGATTCTAGCTTGTTCACTTTTTTCCTACACATTACAAAATGTTAGCATCATTATTTGTATTGAACCAAATATATTAAACAACTCTAATTGATATATATATACACACATACCAATGCAGTAAAACTAGTTGATTTCCCCACAAACTTCTCCCACTCCTTCACCGTTATTTGTGGATATAAATCCCACGCTTTCTTCTCAGGTTCCTCCTCTCCTCCATTACCTTTCACATTTTTCTTTGCGTTTTTCCGTCTTGTCTTGTGGATCCATCTTAATCTCAAGGAACTTTGAAGTTTTTGAACCTCTCTTGTACATATGCTTCAAATGATTTTCTCTTGGCTGGCTCATCAACAATATTAAACACACTCTGTAAGAATGACAAACATCCACGTTAGGCAATGGCAAAATAAAAAATAAAAAAAACTTCAAAAAAAAAAAGTAGCACAAGCAACTGCCTAGGCCGGTGCAGCTTCCCAGGGAGCTGCAGTAGCCCAAGCAGCTGCCTAGGGAGGTTCAGCAGCCCAGGCAGTTGCCCAGGGAGCAGCAGGCCCGGGCAGCGGTAGTAGCTTAGTTTCGGTTCGATTTTCATGTTTTGCCACTTAAAATTTTCATGTACAAAGCTAATTGCAAGTAAAACCACTTACCAATGTATCATCCCAAAACGTTTGAAGCAACTCTTCAGGTATCTCGGCCCACTCAAGTGTAATGGGTATTTTACGAGTAAGTATGCCAATGTGACAAGAACATTTGTTGCGCCATTGGCCAGTAGGTTGACCGAACTCATCATACTCAAGAACCATGGGAACCCCGGGTTTCTTAAAAGCTTTTGTTGCACCCCTACCCTTTCTCTTCACCGGTGCCTTTACCTTCCCTCCACCAACGGTGGTTTTCACTTGAGTTTGCGTTTGACTTTGTCCTTGGGGAATCAGTTACAAACTCGAAGACAACATTTTCCTTAATAGAGGGGCATATTCAGTTGATATCTCATATTTGTCAAGCCTACGTTACAACTCATCATGAGTTTAGTCTTCTGGTTCACCCAAATCTATCTCCTTATTGATATCATACGCCTCGTCATCAGAGTGAGAACTACCAAGGTCTTCATCATCCATATTCTCATCACAATGAAGGTACTCATCACTGCCCATGATATATACACTCCTACCATCACAAGCAAAGCAAATCATTAGTCATCATTAAAGACAATCAAAGGTGACTACCCAAAATAGCCAATCACTTACCCAACTTCTTTGTTTTGAAAACATGTCCATATCTAATTCTTCTAACAACTCGTATTTGGTATTTATAACATGTTTATAAGTTGAAAATGCTTAAAAGTAATTGATTTCATTCAAAAACAAGCTTGTAGGAGCGAAAGAAGTTCAAAATGCCATAAATGAGGTTCTTACTTCCCCAATCTATATAGTCATTAAATGTCCACATCTAATTCTTCTAACAACTCATATTTGGTATATATAACATTTTTATAAGTTGAAAATGCTTACAAGTAATTGATTTCATGCAAAAACAAGTTTGTAGGAGCAAAAGAAGTTCAAAATGGCATAAACGAGGTTCTAACTTTCCCAAATTCTATATTTTGTTATTATGATGCATACATAAAAGTACCTCATTCGAGTATTCCCTCATTGTGGTCACATCAAATATAATTTGCATCATTGTCTACATCATTTGCTATATCAAGTCTAGGAGCAGTGAAAGCAGGCGAATCATCAAACGCATCATATTCTTCCTCGTCTTCAACATCTCCAACCCCTAAAATTCTTCTTTTGCCAGCAAGGACGATAAACCATTTTGGATCAAATGGGTCGGTTACATAGAACACTTTCTTAGCTTTAGACGCAAGGATGAATGGTTCCAAACTATCCCGCAAGTGGCCAAGGTCTACAAGAGTGAAGTCGTCATGTCTAACGTTGCACCTATTATTATCAACCCATTTACACTTGAATAGACTTACCTTGAACTCATGGTAATCCAATTTCCATATTTCCTGAATTCGACCGTAGTAGGATAATAGTGCGTTAACTAGTGATGTATCCTTCGCACTTGCAAACTCTCTTGATGAAGCCACAAGAGTCACACCACTATTTTGAGTCGATGAGGATAATCCCGACGCTCAGTCCAAAATGTATACCCATTAATGTCATATCCCTCAAATGAATGAACATCTTCCTTTGGACCATAAGCTAGCCACTTTATTATATCAGAGACACTCTCATCCAATTGACGTATCACTCGATCATGGAACCACGTCACAAACATCTTATTATGCAACTGCATTAGTGTCGTTTCCCTTTTTGATGGAAATTCGACACGCAAACTTTTCATGTGCTCTTCTAAATATGGTGAAGCTCCGCAACATGATGAAGCACAAATAGCTGAGCTTGCAAGAACTGATCTCGAGTGGGTGAGATTCATGACCATCAAGTCTCCCTTCATGTCGGAAAGTGGGAAGCCCATAGGTTCGGCATGGCAACATACTCTGCCACAAAATTACCAATCTCCTTAGCCACAACCCCTAGAATCATACTACCTTCCGGATGGGCTGGATTTCTAACTTTATCTTGCAATGTACCCATGTGTCTTTCAAAAGGGTAGCACCATTTCATAAAGACTGGACCGCACAACTTAATCTCACGAACCAAATGAAGAATCAAATGCACCATTGTGTCAAAAAGTGACGGCGGGAAATACATCTCAAATTTGCACAAAGTTACAACAACATTCGCCTAGAGAGCATCAAGTGTAAAAGGATCAAGCACTTTGCTACATATAGTATTGAAAAACGAACAAAGACTAGTAATATCTTCTCTCGCGTGCTTCGATAAAATACTTGCATCATCATGTGACAATCATGGGATTTCATACTTTTCAACTTCAATTCTCCATTTAAGGAAACTAATCTTTTCATGTTTGACGAGAACCCAGAAGGGAGCTTGATGTCATACAAACAAACACAAAACTTTCGTTTTTCTTCCTTTGACAATCTGTAGCAAGCTGGAAGTAAATAAACCTTTTCCTTCTTGCCTTTTCCATCATCTTTCTTCTTTGATACACTCGTGGCCTTTCCCTTGCGCTTCCCCTTACGTGTTTTGCCACCATCTTCGCTTCCCTTTCCTTTTCCTTTGCCTTCCCTCCCTTTGGCTTAACCCACAATTCCGGACGAACCCCCCACACTTCCAAATCTAATCATGCACCCTTTTCATCCTTTGTTTTGCCTGGAATGTTCATAATTGTCCCAACAATTGCATCACAAACATTCTTCTCTATATGCATCACATTGAGACAATTTCTAACATCATGTTCTTTCCAGTACTCAAACTTCCAAAAGACTGATTCCTTTTTAAAGAGAGCATGTGGATCTACAGGTTTTGTTGTTTTACCAAAAACAGTTAGTATACCCTTCACTTGAGCATAAACCTCCTTCCCACTTAATGGCCTAGAAGCAGCATCCTCTTCCACTTTCCCATTGAAGGCCTTTTCTGCCTACGATATGGGTGATCGCGCCTAAGAAATTTTCGGGTCCTCACGTACACATCTTTACCACAGTGATCAAGGTACACATTTGGTGTGTCATCGATACAAATGGGACATGCTTTATGCCCTTTTTTCTTGTACCTGGACAGGTTGCTATATGTGGGAAAATCATTAATGGTCCACATAAGGGCTGCACGCAATAGGAACATCTCGTTCTTATGGGCATCAAAAATGGAAACTCCTTCGTCCCACATCTTTCTCAAATCATCAACAAGAGGCTCAAGGTAAACATCTATGTCGTTTCAAGGTTGCCTTGGCCCCGTTATCAAAAGTGAAAGCATTACATATTTCCGTTTCATGCACAACCACGGAGGCAAGTTGTAGATCACTAAAAGTACCGTCCATGTGCTATGTTTGGTACACAGAGTGCCAAATGGATTCATACCGTTCGTGCATAACCCAAACCTTAAATTTCTGACTTCATCACCAAATGCCCTAAATTTCATATCGATGTTCTTCCATGGTGGAGAGTCAGCCAGATACTTCAACAAACCGTTTTTCTTTTGGTATTGAAAATAGACACTTTAACCTTGGAATAATGGGAAGATACCACAACACCTTGGCAGGAGGTCCCTTCATCCCAGCATTGTAGCTTGTTCACTTGTAACGCGACTTACCGCAACGTGGACACTCCTGTAACTCTTCATATTCATTTCAATACAGAAAACAATCATAGGACATGCATGTATCTTCTTATACTCCAAACCAAATAGACACATGAGTTTCTTTGCATAATTGTAGGAATTATGAAGTTCATTCCCATCTGGCAACATGTCACATAATGCAGTCAACAAAGAAGTAAAACTAGTATCACTCCGGTTATGCTTTGACTTAATGTTAAAAAGTGTTAGCACGGCTGAGAGTTTTGTGTATTTTTTGGACCCAAGATACAAAGGCTTTTGCAGCCTCTGATAATGACTCAAATACTTCGGATCGGTCCCCGAATTCACTTTCAACATCATGCATCATCTCATCCAAGTGATCAACACCACCATCCTCGATGTCATCCCCATCTCAACCATCATCAGTCTCATATTCTTCTTCCACACGAATCTCGGCACTCTTATCATGCGTATCATTCCCAACAACATTCTCTGTATACGATCCCTTTTCACCATGTCAAACCCACACATGATATTGAGGCCTAAACCCATGACATTGTACATGAACCATGATGGTATCAACACTTTCGACCAATATGACATTATTACAATTCACACAAGGGCAATAAAGGTAATTGACACCCGTTATGAGCTGATAATGTGAAGCACTCTTGCAAAAATCTTGAACACCCATTAAAGAATTCCAATGTATCATGTCTACCATACATCTAACCGAGATCCATCGACGTTTTAAATTACCTTTAAGCATACCAACACATATATGATGTCAATCAGAGTATATTCCATATATATCATTCATATCGCGTAAAAATGAATGCTTCCCAAAGGTCCTTATCACTCCAACCTAACCCATCCTTGATTTTTTAATCTTGCTACTGAATTTATGTCAACTTTCCAATTTTAGGGAAAATCTGTTAGCATTTCCCCCCAATTCTCCAAGTACATATGCACCTAGAGAACACGGTGGGAAAATTATAAGCCGGGATATTCCTTAAAATCGAAAAAGAGACATACATTCATGATGAGTGTCATTTATGGCACCCATTTGATCCCTTTTAGAGTGATTTTCTTTCTCTTTTGTAGCCCTTTTTATTCCCTTTTCCTTAATTTTGCTCTTTATTTCTTTAGTTTGCATTTTCCTTAGTAGATTTTCCATTTTCATGCATTTCTTGGTTTATTTCGCCTTTTTCCCCTTTATTTGTTTGTTTTCTTTTATTTTCAGGAGAAGTTCGTTCCCGAGGTCTCTTCCCGAGTTTTGCATTGATTGAGATGCTTAGTGTCTTCCATTCGAAGCCCAATATTGGAGATATGCAAGTTCCATGCTTCTTTAGGTCGTGCATTCAAGTCGTAGGGGCACCAATTCTGGTGTTAAACTCACCATCATGGTGTTTTAGGATCTGCCATGCTCCGTGTTCATCAAGCACACCAAGTGAAGCGCACGAGGAGCATTAAGATGAAGGGGAAGAGAGCTGTCCTGCTCCCAGGCGCGGCCGCGCGGTGCCTTGGCGTGGGCGCGTCTGCTGCTTCCCCTGTTCCGTACCCTTTTTCTCGCGGTCGCGCATCCTCAAAGTAAAGGTCGCGCCTATACGGGTTCTTTTAGGATGACTAACTACTTTCTCCTTTGTTAGTTTTTATTTACAAAATTTCTCTTCATTCTTAGAGGGGAGGAGAGAGAAAGCTTAAAAGAAGAATTAGGTTTGATTTTCTTAGAGAGAGAAACTCTAGATTTTAAATTTTGCAGAGAGAGAAACTTGAAGATTGATGGTTGATGATTGATGATAGTTGCAATTGGGTTGATTTCAAGTACACTTCCTTTTATTTGATCAAGTTTGTAAGAATCTTCTTTAATATAATTCAATCCTAACTTTTGATTTCAATTGTTTTGTTGATTGTTCAAGTTTATTGATTGTTTGATTGGAATGATATTGATGAATTTGATGAATTGTATAGCTTGGTTCTTGATTTCTTTAATGGATTGTGAGTAGTTTGCTTGCTAAGAATGTGATGAAGCATGTATTAGTGATGGATCATTAGCTTATTGGGGGATTTTTGATTGATTTAGCATTGTGACTAAATTGGTTGATTGATTTTGTGCATGTGTATGGATTAGAAGGAGTGATCAACCTTGTTCTTCATGCTAGATTGCATTGTGTGTCTACATTGATATGGAGCATTGATTTTTAGCTCACAATTATCAATTGAGCTTGGTTTGTGACGTTCCTAGTTAGAGTCTTTCGTAGTTGGTGCTAGTTAGACCTCTAGGAGATAGCTTGTCAAACTCTTTTGATTGCATTATCTATCTTCCCTTACAATACTCGAATTAGTCAATCTTCAACCCGATTAGTGTGTGTTCATTGCAAGTGCATGTGGATCATAACTCCCTAGTGTTTGATATATTGATTTACTTTGTGTTTGCCTTGTTTGTTTAGTTGAACTTAGATAGCCTTCACTACCTCTTTTACGCTTCGAAATAGCTTAATTTTGGCAATAGCTAACTTCCCCCCATTCCAAGTGGTTCGACCCGAACTTGCCCTATCACTAGGTGTAGGTTTGGTTACAAATTTAGTTTGATTGGAGGAATTTTAGTTTCAACGACCTAGAATCCACCTCTCATCAAAAATGGCACCGTTGCCGGGGAATGGCTTAGTTATTTGCTATTGTTGTTGAGTTTATTTCATTTCATTTCAAAAATACAAAAAGATTTTTCTCTTTAGGCTACATTTGTAGCCGTGCTACTAATATTTTCCTTTGAGATTGTGTGTGCAAGAGAACATGGGAGAAAGCCCAAGGGTGACATTGTAGGGGTTGGGAACTCCAGGTGCATATAAGTATGAGAGCGGGATTGCTCCATTTTCAATTCCGAAAAGTGACTTTGAAATCAAGCCGGCAATGATAACTTTGATTAAAAGGCAACAATATAGTGGTTGAACCAATGAAAGTCCCCTCAATCATCTTAAGGAGTTCGAAAAATATTGCAACACGATTAAGGTGAGCGAGGTCACACAAGAATTCATAAGGCTCAAGCTATTTCCTTTCTCCCTAATTGGAAGAGCTCAAGAGTGACTAGACAAGGAAGTAAAGCCTAATTCCTTGAGAACTTAGGATGAAGTCACTAAAGAATTTCTTTCCCGTTTCTTCCCTCAAAAGAAAATGGCGGAGGCTAGAGCTTTGATTCAAGGTTTCAAGCAAAGGACTAGTGAAAGCCTCTATGAAGCATGGGAGAGGTATAAGGAATATCAAAGAAAGTGTCCTCACCATGAAATCCCCACTTACCAAATAATTCAAATCTTTTATGGTGGTTTGAGTCCTCAAGGGAGGTCAAGTCTTGATGCCGGAGCCGGAGGCCCAATAATGAACAAGACCGAGGAAGAAGTTGTTGATATTATTGAGGATGTAGTGAGACACTACATGGATTGGCAAGAGGGTGAGAAAGACCCGACAAATAAGAGTAACACCACGGAATGCTCGATCGATCAACTCAATGCTATCAACAATTTTTCCACGCAAATTTCGGATTTAGGGAAAAGGGTGTAATCTATCAAGGTTAAGCTCGAGAGTGTAACTTTGCAAGCACCGATTCTACCCTCCCAAATTAAGGGGAGAGGTACACCTCCTTACCCTAACACTTTTCCCTCTTCTTGTTGTATAATTAGTGAATGTTGGTTTTGTGATTTTTGAGGAATGAATGATCATGATGCTTCTTTTTGCCCTAATGTTTCTTGTGATAGTATTGATGAATATGATGGGAATAGGAGTGAGCATGTGAATTATGTTGCTAATAATGATTTTGGACCTAGATTTGATGTTCAAAGGAATGTTAGTAATAGGAATTATCACAACCATGGGAACTATGATAATTATAACCAAAATAGTGGTTATGGGAACAAAGAACCCAAGGGTTTCGTGGTAACTATAACAACCATGGTTATAATGGTCAAAGTCATGGCCAAAGATATGGAGATCATAACCAAAGTTATGGTAACCATAATCAAAATCATGGCCAAAATCAAGGTAGAGGTAATTGGAGTAATCAAAGTAGGGGGAATTTTCAAAACAATACTCAAGGAGGTGCCCCATTCGGATTTACTCCAAAGACCTAAGGCCAAAGTGATAGTTTCTATGATCAACCATCTTCATCTAGGAGTTGGTTAGAGGATGTCATTGAGAACCAAACCAAGGTGTTGAATACTCATATAATCCTTAGTAATGAGAAGATTAATGACATGATGACTTATAGTAAGGGGTTAGAGAACCAAATTTCTCAATTGACTAGTATGTTGAAAGAGTTTGCAAATCTTTCTTCTTTAACTTCACAAGGTTTAGATCCTAAGAATTCTATGAATGCAATTATAACTAGGAGTGGTAGGATTCTTGAGAAGTGGAGTTTCTAAGAAGAGTGATGCTAAGGAGAGTCCTAGCAAGAATCCAATTGAGAATGAGGGAGATGAGAGTCCTTTGGTTGAGAAAGTTGATGAGGAACAAGTTGAAAAAGTGAAAGAGAAAGTGAGAGAAGTTATCAAACCTAAGCTCCCATACCCCTAAAAGTTTAATAGGCATAAATTAGATGAACAATTTGGCAAATTCATAGAGATTCTTAGGCAACTTCATCTTACCCTCCCATTTACCAAATGTAAAATTATGCAAAATTCCTTAAGGAAGTCTTGAGTGGGAGGAGAACTTGTGATATGGCGGAAATGGTTAGTTTGACTGAAAATTGTAGTGCCATCTTAATGAACAAGATGCCGCCTAAGTTGAAGGATCCTGGGAATTTTTCTATCCCTTGTGCTATTAACAAGACACAAATTGATAATGCCTTGTGTAACCTAGGAGCTAGTGTTAGTCTTATGTCATACTCGGTCTATCAAAGACTTGAGCTAGGAGAACTTTCACCTACCAACATTACTTTACAATAACCGATAGGTGCACTAAAATCCCAAAAGGTAAGGTAAAGGATGTTCCCTTAAGGGTAGGGAAGTTGTGATCCCGGTAGATTTTGTTGTGCTTGATATGGACGAAGATTCCAATATCCCCAAAATTCTTGTTAGACCCTTCCTTGCAACATCTGGAGCTATGATTGATGTCAAGAGTGCTGAAATTTCTCTCAAGGTGAGGGAAGAAGAGATTGAGTTTGATTTGAATGAGAGTATGCAATGCCCTTCTTCTTCACTAGAGAATTGTATGAGAATCGAAATTTTAAATGACATTATGAATTCCATGCATGAACACTTACTCGCCTCTAATGATCCTCTTGAGTGTGTTTTGTTGAACAAAGAAAAAATAGGTGAGCATGGCAAGGGCCTTCATTGAGAGAGTCATCGATGAAAGCTTGGAAGGAATTGATGAGCAAATGTGCATAAAGATCTCAAGCCAAGAAGCTTTGCAAGCGGCCTCAACCAAAGAAGGTAAAGGTATTCCCACGGTAGAGCTCAAACCTCTACCATCACACCTTAGGTATGAGTTCTTAGGCCCAAATTCTACTTATTCCGTGATTGTTACTGCATCTTTGAGCAAGAGCCAAGCTCAAGAGTTATGTGATGTTTTGAGAAGGCACCAAGGTGCTTTGGGATATACCATTGATGACCTCAAGGGTATAAGCCCCGCTTTATATACACACCACATAACCCTTGAGGAAGGTGCTCTTCCTTCTATTGAGCAACAACGGAAACTACATCCCCAAATGGGGGAGGTAGTGAAGAAAGAGATTACTGAGCTTCTAGATGCGGGAATCATATTCCCCATCTCAAGCTCTAGGTGGGTCTCTCCCGTTCATGTCGTTCCAAAGAAGAGGGGCATGACCGTCGTCAAGAAGGAAAAAGGTGAGCTTATCCCGACGAGGACGGTCACGGGTTGGCGAATGTATATAGACTATAGACGTCTAAACACATCCACCAAGAAAGATCACTTTCCCCTTCCTTTCATTGACCAAATGCTAGAAAGACTAACAAGGCATAAGTATTATTGTTTTCTTGATGGTTACTCGGGGTTTTTCCAAATTCTTATCCACCCCGATGACCAAGAGAAGACTACTTTTACTTGCCATATGGTACATTTGCTTATAGGAGAATGCCATTCGGACTTTGTAATGCTCCCGCAACAT
This sequence comes from Chenopodium album, assembly GCF_948465745.1. NCBI lineage: Eukaryota > Viridiplantae > Streptophyta > Magnoliopsida > Caryophyllales > Amaranthaceae > Chenopodium > Chenopodium album. The sequence continues at coordinate 50,957,817 of NC_137843.1, forward strand.
TTCAACGATGTATGATGAGTATCTTTGGATATATGTTGGAGGAGGAGATGGAAGTGTTTATGGATGATTTCTCCGTAGGGGGAGCTTCCTTTGAGGCATGCCTTGAAAATCTTGAGAAATGTTTGGCTAGGTGTGAGAAGGTGAATTTGGTATTAAATTGGGAGAAGTGTCACTTCATGGTTGAGGAAGGCATACTCCTTGGGCATAAGATTTCTCACAAAGGCATAGAGGTGGACAAAGCAAAGATTGAGGTTATTGAGAAGTTGCCACCTCCGGTTAATGTGAAAGGTGAGATATCTTTCTTGGAACATAGCGGGTTCTATAGAAGGTTTATCAAGGAATTTTCTCTCATAGCAAAGCCTCTCAATGATCTTCTCCAAAAGGATGTTGAGTTTGTGTTTGATGACAAATGTTTGAAAGTATTCAACAAATTGAAGAAAGCTTTGATCTCTACTCCTATTGTCCAAGCCCCTAGGTGGGATTTGCCTTTTGAATTGATGTGTGATGCTAGTGATACGGCCATTGGGGGTGCATTGGGTCAAAGAGTTGATAAGAAGATTCATGTCATTTATTACATGTCGAAGACTCTTAATGGTGGTCAAAGAAGCTACACAACAACGGAGAAGGAGTTCTTGGCAATTGTTCATTCTTTTGAAAAATTTCGTTGCTATTTGTTAGGGTCCAAGACAATTGTCTTCACTGATCATGAGGCCCTAAAATATCTCTTTGCTAAGAAGGAATCTAAGCCAAGGCTAATTCGTTGGGTGCTTGAGCTTCAAAAATTTTACCTTGAATTAGAGATAAGAAAGGAGTGGAAAATGTGGTCGCGGATCATTTATCTAGACTTGAGGATTTCAAAGTTCAAGATGATGGGTCTCCTATTGAAGATAGAATGTTGGATGATTCTTTGTATGCTATACATATGAAGGAACTCCCATGGTTTGCCGATTTAGTTAACTATCTTGCTTGTGGGGAGTTTCCTCCTTTATTTACCAAGAATCGAAGAAAGAAGCTTAAGAGGGAGGCTAGGCATTATGTGTGGGATGAACCAATCTTGTACCAGAGAGGTGTTGATGGTTTGTTGCGTCGATGTGTGCCAAATAAGGAGATACCTAGTATGTTGAAGATGTGCCACTTGGATCCTAGTGGTGGTCACATGCGTGTTTCTAGGACAGCTTCCAAGGTGCTTCAATGTAGATTGTGGTGGCCAAATCTCTTCAAGAATACATGGGAATTTGTCATGATTTGTGACCGGTGCCAAAAAACCGGAAATATTTCAAGGAGAAATAAGATGCCCCAACAACCCATCCTTGAGGTGGAAGTTTTTTATGCATGGGGAATTGATTTCATGGGTCCTTTCCCTTCTTCATATGGGAATCAATATATTCTTGTTGTCGTTAATTATGTGTCGAAATGGGTTGAAGCCATTGCTTCACCAACAAACGATCATAAGGTAGCAATGAAGATGTTCAAGAAGATAATTTTCCCAAGATTTGGCATCCCCAAGGCGGTCATAAGTGATAATGGATCTCATTTTGTGCATAGTGCCTTCCGCAAGATGTCGAAGAAGCATGGAATTAATCAACGTTTCGGACTCCCCTATCATCCTTAAACTAGTGGACAAGTTGAGGTGTCTAATTGTCAAATCAAGTTGATTCTTGAGACAAGAAATAGGAAAGATTGGTCGGACAAGCTTGATGATGCTTTGTGGGCATATAGAACGGCCTTTAAGACTCCTATTGGCACCACTCCTTACCGCTTGGTTTATAGGAAGTCTTGTCATCTTTCGGTTGAACTTGAGCATCGTACTCATTAGGCTATTAAGAAAGTCAATTTCGATTTGGCAAGTGCGGGTGAGCAACGTTGGCTTGATCTCCCTGAATTGGAAGAACTTCGTTTGGATGCATATGATTGTGCAAGCATGTACAAAACTCGTACCAAAGAGGTGCATGATAAGCTTATTGAGAAGAAAGAGTTCAATGTTGGTGATAAGGTGCCCCTTTACAATTCAAGGATGAGATTATTTCCCGGAAAGTTAATGTCTCGTTGGAGTGGTCCTTTTGTGGTTTAAGAGGTTTTCCGCATTGGTGCTATTGAAATCTCTCCTTTGGATTTCTCAAGATCTTTCAAAGTCAATGGCCATAGGCTCAAGCGTTACTATGATGGAATTTTTATCAGAATCATTCATAATATGACCCTCTATGAACCACCTTGAAAGGTGGAGAACGTCAAGCTAATGACGTTAAACAAGCGCTTCTCGGGAGCAACCCTTTCTTTTCTATTTTCTTTAATTTTATTTTTCCTTTTTGATGCTTTTGATCTAATTGATTTTTCTTTCTTGATTGTGTTTAAGGGTGTTTTTAATAGGATGGAAGTAAGATCTCCAACAATTTTGGTACCAAATTTGAGGATGAAGTGTTCAATTTGAGTATTTGGAGGCATAAGTAAGAATTGAAGCTTGGTGGGTTCGAAATGGTGGGTTCATGAAATTGTCGCGTTGAACCCACCGTAAAGGCATTTAGAGACTGCCTAGTCTCGTGTTCATCATGGGCATGTAGCTTGTACCCACCGATGTGCGCACAAGAGGGTTTCGGAGGAGCCAAAGACCCAGGAGGGCGCGGGCTCGCGCGATCATGGCGCGGCCGCGCGGCCTGGTGGCGCGGGCGCGCCCCCCTGTTGCCCCCTTTTTTTAAACGCACCATCTTCTTTTCTCTCTCTTCCCCTATTTTCTTGCTTTATTTCTCTTGTTGAGTTCTAGCATCATCATCTTCTTTGTTGCCATTTTATTATCATAATATCATCATTTTTCTCTTCATTTAGTTGATTATTACTCTAAAATCTCCAATTTTACACTTTCCTTGTGATTTTCTCTCTCCAAAAGTTGGGATTTTTGGGTATTATTTGATTGGGGTTTTGAGTTTGCAATTTTGGATTGATAGTGTGTGATTGTGCTATTTGTTCCATTTCATTAGAATTTCTCACCAATTCAAGATATGATTTCTTCATTTCTTTTGGTTTTCTTGATAAATTCTCTACCTTGGTTTTTCATGAGAGATTTGTCTTGTTTTGGTGCTTGTATTAATGGTGGTTTCATATTGCTTATTTCTTACCTCCAATACTTGTATTGATGATGATTATTGTTGGATAATTGAACTTGTGATGCTTGATTTTGCTTGAACAACCACTATTTTGATACCATCATTGTTGGACATGTTGTTATGATGTTTGGTAGTAATGATGTTCATATTGATGGGTTTTAGATGATTGTTTGGAGTGTTGTTGCTCTTGGTGCTCTTTTATAGTTCATAAATTCTTGTTAGCATTATTGTTCAAGTGCATTTTTACACTTGTGGTGTGATAATTTGCTCATTTCCATGATAATGGTGGCCTTGAATTTATTTGCTCTTGATACGCACAATCTTTTCACATCATTTCTTTCATGTTTTTGAACCTAGTTCTTATTTTCTTGTGTTTAGATGGCACCTCTTCGCCGAGCCAAGAGGGCACGGGGTTCTAATTCTAGGAAGGTTGTGCCACCTCCGCCCAATGTCGAAGAGACTTATGGCATTAAATTTACCAAGCAAGAGCATTGGGATAATTTCATTCGTCTTTCATCTAGGAAGCTTCTATCAACTCGATTCTATGATGCATCGGCAACAACATCATTAGGAATTGACGAAGATGTGAGATTCTTGGCTCGAAATTTGGGGTTGGAAGAATTCATTGGTCTTAATGCTCCGACCTATGCCCGCATTACCTTCAAGTTTCTTTAATACTTGGAAGTGCATGAGGAGAAGTTGGATGGTGTGTCTACTCAAATGCTTACTTTTCAAGTTTTCAACAATGACCACTCGATTCCTCTCTCCTACTTCAATGAAGCCTTCAAGTTTCCTTCGCCAATAGAGGGTACCCCCTACATTTACCCGGCTTTTGAGGTTTTGCAACGAGATCATAATTATAAGGAACGTCGTTGGTGGAGACACATATCGGTTGCAAATAGTTATCGTTCTTAATATTCCAAGTCGGCTTCCATCATCCACTCGGCTTTGAGATACTTTATCAGTTCCTCACCTATGTATTTTTCTCTAAAGAGTCTCTTGGAGCCATTTCTAGGAAGAACTAAGTTGGCTTTGGTTGGCGGACAAACCCCTTGAAGAAAAGGTCGAGATCCTTGATTTTGCGTCCCATTTGCTTGATCGTTTCATCGATATTTGTGATGGTGTCTTTCTCTCCGGAAGCATTCAATTGGGAGGAATAATCACTATCTTGGCTCTCTCTCTCAACAAAAAATATGGGGAGATGCTTGAGTCCCTTGAACCTATTCGTGATAAACGAGAGAAAACTCCATCCCATCTACTTAGTATCTATGCCTTGATCAATCAAAGGTTTTTGGAGCGTACTTCTCAAGAAGAATTGTTTGTTTGGAAAGTTTCAAGGACTATCGATTGGTGTCCCATCCCTCATGCGAAGGCTACCACTCGATGCTTGGGCACCACTCTTCCTTGGAGGCCAAACAAGTGGCCGGTCGACTAATCTCTCAAGAAGGCTCCTTCGCCAAATCTCCGCCACAATCCGTATGCCCCCGTTCACCCTCTTGCTCCCTCTTTGCCTTCGGTGTCCCGGGGAGGTACATCTTCGATTCCCCCTTCTTCACTTTCTTTCTCTACTTGTGACTTGTCTATTTTGCATGCAAAGATCGATTCCATTGCAAATGTTTTGAATTGTTCACCTTTAGGGAATGACTTTGTTTTAGGCTATGATTACCATGCTAGTCAAGTTTATGATATGCATGTAAATAGGGGGGAGATTGAGCCTTATGTTAACTACCCTTACCTCCCGGTTCAACAGGGACCCATACCTCAATGGGCCCCGTATGACCCGACCCTTGGACCTAGATTGTGCTATCCCTACTGGGAGGGACCCAATGTGCCTTCCAATGCGATTAAGGGGACCTCTCCGACCTCTTACGACTATAGGAGGCCCGGAGGGTGTGACTTTTCTTATGACCCAGCTAACCCTAACCCATTCCCTAATCCTGAGACTTTCGGCCGATGGGGGCTTTCGGGTGAGCCGGTTCTAGATGATTAGTCCCACTATTTTGCTAGGGACAAGGCCTGAGGGAGAGTAGGTTGAAGGGAAAGGGTCCTATGGATGTGGATGATGTCATTAGCCATGTTTCTTCTGAGGTTGGTGAGGGGTGAGGGGAGTACCCATTCTACCCCTTACCACAGTGCCGAGTGATGCTATTTTGGCTGCCCTCCCTTTTATGCTCGTTTGCTTTTGTGTTGATTATTTTGCCAGCTTGTTGCTTGGTTTTGGCTTGGGGGGGTAGCTTATTTTAGGCTTGGGGGAATATTCTTATGTTTGTTGTGCTGCGTTGTTTTCCCCTCTTGCTTTTATGGTTCACTATGGTTTTGTCTTCGACTTGGTGTCTCTTTCTAATGATGATTTATGTTGGTTTCTGTTTGCTGCGATTGTTTTCTGATGATGATGATATGATGTTAGTCTATTGCTTGACCGTTGTTTTTATGCTGGTTGATTGTTTTCTGGATGGATAAGTTTTCTCTCTGCTATATGATTCTCTTTCTCTAATTCTATGATCATTTTTGTCTCAGTTTAGATGTCTAGAGTTTTTGTTTGGAAGTTACTAACAATTTCTTTTTGTATATAGTTTTTTTTTATTTCTCACTTGGAACGTTATCCTTGCTTTTACTTTTGGAGCATCATGAAGGTTTATGCTTCCCTACATTTATATTCATTAGCATTGCTTGGAGTACCTGGTGAGATCCTTCTATTTCTTTTCTTTCTTTTTCTTTCTTGACTGCTTAGAATAGGTTTAGTTTAGGAAGAGTTGATTGTTCGAGGATGTTTGCCTTGTAACACCTAGCGTGTTTGGGGTTATTGGCGATGTTGCCGAATGACCGCTTGTTTGACGATTGGGTTTTCCTTGTCTTGCTTACATTCTTGTGTTTTTCTTTTCTTCTTTCTTTTCTTTCCTTTCTTTCCTTTTACCTTTTTCTTTCTTTGATGAACTAAAAACACACAAAAAGATTTTGAGGCTATATTTTCTTTTTACTTGTTTAGCTCTTGTATTTGGACATACTACCATCCATGATTTTGCATTTGAATATGTGCCTTCCTATATCTTATTGGTGTGCATGCTTTGAGATTATCCATGGTTGACTCTAGGATAGGGTATGCTAAGGTAGAAATTTAGACCTTTTGGGCCCTTGATGCCGGATTCTATTGGTTTGTGGTAAGATGGAGTTGCTTCCTTTGGTGGATTTGACACTTTTAGTGAGTTTTTGCTACAACCTTGTGAGGTTTCTTTCTTTTCAAACCTTCTACATATTTTGCTTGAGCGGCACATGGATCCTTGGCTATTATGTACTTTATCTAGAATTTACTTTTCATCTCCCGAGATCGCGACCGAGCCATTTTGGAAGGACAAGGCATCTTTTCGTGGTGGTTATTTTTATGTTTCTAGGATAGTTTTAACTTCTTTATTTTGGGTTTTCATTTGCTTTCTTGCTAACCATTTGAGCCATTTACCCTTCATTTCAAGTCACATCTTTAGTTCTTGAGCCTTTTGTTTCAATTTTGTTCCCATATTTGGTTTTTGTGAAGCATTTGGTCTCTTATGTTGGAGGTTTGGTGGATGCGAATGATTGTTTGGTTCTTTTGATGAACGCAAGTTTGTGTTGTAAATGTTTTGTGAATAATAAGCAAATGCAAATGTTGAAAAAGCCGTCCATAGTTAAAAGAGGCGAGGACAATAAAGTGAAAAAATGAAAAATGAAAAAATGAGAAAATGAAATGCACATTCAAAAGCTTTGGCAAAAATTGAAAAAAGTGAAAAATGAAAAGCTCAAAAATATTTTAATGTAAGTGTCTTTCTCCCTATTTTAAGCATTGAGGACAATGCTTTGTTCAAGCTTGGGGAGAAGCGTTCTTACGCTTTTTGTACATATGATTGTGATTCTTGGCTTTGAATAAGCTTGGGGGAGTTGTGTTTTTGTTTGGTGATTACTTGGTTTTGGTGTTGAGATTTGGCCAATCTTTGCTTCACGATTTAGGTATACCACCAAATTTCAAATTGTAGCCTACCCTCACCCTTCTCGCCTTTACATTACAACCCTTTCCAAGACCTTTTGACCTTTGTGGTTGAGTCACTAGTCGGTGGAGGGAGATGTAGGGCAAGCTTATAGAGCGGTATGTAATAGCTGAGATGTCGAGAAACCTCAAACTTTATTCTTTTCCGGTTCCTTCGAGGAACCATTGAGACGCTTACTAAGGGTAGATTTGAAGCCATTGGGAGAACGTGGTAGATTGGTTGGGATAAAAGTGGATTGTGCCTCATTAGTTCTCTACACTTAGCATATCTTATGTTTCAATCAACCTTAGATATCTTGGAGCATGCATACCCCTATCATATAGAAAAGTGTTTATTCACTTGCATTTGATTGTTTGCAAAAGTCCTTGTCAAGAGCTATTTGTTTGAATTTTTGATTTACCTTCTTTTCTTTTAATGATTTTGCCTCATTTTACTTCAAAGAATTATGGGTAAACCACTTAGGAAACCCTTACGAGACCGTCACTCGTCCTCTAGACAATCTAGGGGTTTAAAGGGCTTGTTGTAGCTAAAAACAACCGTGATTCCTACGATAGTGAGTCTTAGTGTATATTCTCATCTCATGTCTTTCTTTTTCTTATTTGAATAAGTCTTTCATCCTCATTCTTGCTTGCTTGGTTTAGCTCGAGGACGAGCAAAAGTTTAGCTTGGGGGAATTTGATGAGTGTCATTTATGGCACTCATTTGATCCCTTTTAGAGTGATTTTCATTCTCTTTTGTAGCCCTTTTTATTCCCTTTTTATTCCCTTTTCTCTTTATTTCTTTAGTTTGCATTTTCCTCAGTAGATTTTCCATTTTCATGCATCTCTTAGTTTGTTTCGCCTTTTTCCCCTTTATTTGTTTGTTTTCTTTTATTTTCAGGAGAAGTTCATTCCCAAGGTCTCTTCCCGAGTTTTGCATCGATTGGGATGCTTAATGTCTTCCATTTGAAGCCCAAGATTGAAGATGTGCAAGTTCCATTCTTCTTTAGGCCGTGCATTCAAGCCGTGGGGGCACCAATTCTAGTGTTGAACCCACCATCATGGTGTTTTAGGATCTGTCATGCTCCGTGTTCATCAAGCACACCAAGTGAAGCGCACGAGGAGCATCAAGATAAAGGGGAAGAGAGTTGTCCTGCTCCCAGGCGTGGGCGCGCGCGACCATGGCGCGGCCGCGCCTGCCGCCTCCCCTGTTTCGTACCCTTTTTCTCGCGGTTGCACATCCTCAAAGTAAAGCCACGCCTGTATGGGTTTTTTTGGGATAACTAACTACTTTCTCCTTTGTTAGTTTTTATTTACAAAATTTCTCTTCATTCTTAGAAGGGAGGAGAGAGAAAGCTTAGAAGAAGAATTAGGTTTGATTTTCTTAGAGAGAGAAACTCTAGAATTTAGATTTTGTAGAGAGAGTAACTTGAAGATTGATGGTCGATGATTGATGATGGTTGCAATTGGTTTGATTTCAAGTACACTTCCTTTGATTTGATCAAGTTTGTAAGAATCTTCTTTACTTTAATTCAATCCTAGCTTTTGATTTCAATTGTTTTGTTGATTATTCAAGTTTATTGATTGTTTGATTGAATTGATTTGATTGGAATGATATTGATGAATTTGATGAATTGTATAGCTTTTTTCTTGATTTCTTTAATGGATTGTGAGTAGTTTGCTTACTAGGGATGTGGTGAAGCATGTATTAGTGATGGATCATTAGCTAATTGGGGGGTTTTTGATTGATTTAGCATTGTGACTAAATTGGTTGATTGATTCTTTGTATGTGTATGGATTAGAAGGAGTGATCAACCTTGTTCTTCATGCTAGATTGCATTGTGTGTCTATATTGATACGGACCATTGATTTGTAGCTCACAATTATCGATTGAGCTTGGTTTGTGACGTTCCTAGTTAGAGTCTTTCATAGTTGGCGCTAGCTAGACCTCTAGGAGATAGCTTGTCGAACTCTTTTGATTGCATTATCTATCTTCCCTTGCAATACTCGAATTAGTCAATCTCCAACCTGATTAGTGTATGTTCATTGCAAGTGCATGTGGATCCTAACTCCCTAGTGTTTGATATATTGATTTACTTTGTGTTTGCCTTGTTTGTTTAGTTGAACTTAGATAGCCTTCACTACCTCTTTTACGCTTCGAAATAGCTTGATTTTGGCAATAGCTAACTTTCCCCCATTCCTAGTGGTTCGACCCGAACTTGCCCTATCACTAGGTGTAGGTTTGGTTACAAATTTAGTTTGATTGGAGGAATTTTAGTTTCAACAACCTAGAATCCACCTCTTGTCAAATCACTACCTAAGTGAGATTAAACGTCCAAGAACAGTCCCAACCTGGGACTATTCAAGACTTTCTTTTAATGAGAAAGACTCGAACGGGTATCTAGGAAAATGATGATGCAAGCATTAAATAATTTGCATTTATTTGACATTCAACAATATACAAGTTCATTCATTTATATAGTGCTAATTAGAGTACCTACAAGCAAACTAAGGTTACTTTACAATCCATACATTCATTCATAACAATCCATTCATACATTATATTTTACTAACCAAATTTAACAAACTAACTAGTTAACTAATAACTATTCTATTAAAAAAAATCACTTTAAAGCTACTCAAATTCAAACACATATAAATATATAACATGTAAACAATTAAAGTAAAAATTAACAATATGGAATAAACAAACAATTAATAAAACAATCAAGATAAAATTGTGTTAACTAAATTTGAAACCCTAACTTTTAAGTTTGGAATAAACAAACAATTAATTCATATGGAAGTAAAATTTAGCAAGAACTCACCCTAATTTGAGAGTGAGAAAGAGAAGGAATGTGGAGTGAGAGAGAGAGGTGTGGTGGTGCCTTGCTTTGAGGTAGTTTTGGCAGGGAGAGAGAGAGAGGTGTGGTGGTGGAGCACAAAACCCGAACCCACGAACAGCAGCAGCAACCCACGAACACCACCAGCAAACCCACGAACACCACCAACCCACGAGCAGCAACCAACGTGCAGCAACACCCCAGAAGCAACCCACGAGCAGCAACTCCCCAGCAGCAACACCCACGAGCAGCAACACCCCAGCAGCAACCCACGAGTAACGACAAAAAAAAAGAGAAAACAGAGTGAAGGAGTGGTGGTGGTGGTGGAGTGTCGAACTTCAATACAGTGGAAAGGCAGTGAATTGGGAAGGGAACGAAATGAAATAGTATGCGAAATGAGAGGGAGTCCAAAATTTTCAAGGTTTTTGGGTTTTTTACATGGGCGCCAATTTTTTTTTTTAAAAAGGAAGCGGTTTGAACCGCTTCCCATTTTATTTATGGAAGCGGTTCGACCCAAACCGCTTCCCTTTTCAATGCTTAGGTGTTTTTTTTTTGGGTGGGTCTTTGTGGGTTTTTGGAAGCGGAGTTGAATAACCGCTTCCCATTTGGGGCTTCCCAATTACTTTTTTCTTCTAGTGATGAGAGTTTACTTTTACTCCAACAAACTTTTTTAATACTCCGTATTTTACTTACTACTTCCCCCGATTTCTAAATATAGCCCTATTTAAAATTTTAACACTAATTAATTAATTATACACTATACAATTCAAGTATATTGAGGTTTAATCCCTGTTTTCTTCACCTTAAAAAACTAATATTCATTAAAAATAATTTCAATTCAATAAAAATAATATTAGTTTAGTAAAAATAATTTCAGTTCACTAAAAATATGTTATATTCACTAAAAATCAATAATTGTAAAAAAGAAATATAATAGAAAATTTGTAAAAAAAAATAATAATAATTTTAGTTCGGCAAAATAACATTTGTTCATATAAAACTACTTCATTTCAGTGAAAATAATTTTAGTTCAACAAAATTAAGGTGAAGAGCACAACTGCACAAGGCTTTATAAGTAAACAAATATATAATTATGTAGAGGCGTAGAGTTTAGTTAGATTTGCCTCAATACTTATTACTTTTATAAAATAATTTTTACACTTACATAATTGAATGTAGTTAATCTTTAGTTAGATTTATTAGGGTTGTTATCCCAGTCCCATGTAGAAGAAATAAGGAGAGGGTCACTTCCTTATAAGTAGAAGCATACTCCAATTAGTATGAGTCCTTTTGGAAATTAAAGGTGCCTAAAAAAATATTCGTGTGGAATAGACCCAAAGCAAACAAAGCCATACTAATGTGAAGTTGTGATGTGCGTGCGGCCCAACAAGTGGTATCTGAGCCATGGTTGATTGGTTGTGAAGCAATCTTGGGAAAGTGGCTGCAGTTTTGGTGTGTGGGAGGCTTCCTCATGTTTGTAACCTAGCGATTGAAGAACTGTGGTGCTTTATATCGAAAGTCCACTTGATGTTATGGTGTTTGCGACAGTGCTGATGGGTGGTTTGACTGATCAAATGAGTTATCACTAGAGGGGAGGCCATTAGTTGTGGTTCTAGCTTGGTATGAGGGAAGGATTGTTAGGGTTGTTCATCCCAAATCCCACATGAAACTATGAAAGAAGTAAGGAAAAGAGGGTTACGTTGCAGGGTAGGCATAAAACAGACAATACCATACTCAAGTGGAGTTGTGGTGTGCGACCCGACAAGATTTGCCTTAGTAATTACTTTTATAAAATCAACTACTGCGTATTAGCACTTTTTACACTTACACAATTGAAGACGGTTCATGTTAAAAATATGTATTGGGATGGATAAATCTACATGTCACATGGGATTGTAGGAAATAATTCATTTTTATTATACTTAATTTTATCTTAACTATTTTTATTTTCACCTTCTCAAGTTCAAAAAACCTAATCAAGTATAACAATTTTTTTTTTTTTTTGGAAAATTTGTTAAAAAAAAAACTTTAAAATGCACCATTTTGCGAAAAAAAACCCTTTTAAAAATTTTATCGTAAAAGAAAACCTGAAGTTTAATTTTTTTTGTTGAAAACAATGTACCTCTAATCCACTTAATTAAGTCGTAATTTTTTTCCTAATAACTTTCACTTAGCCATTTAATAATTAAATTAAATTATAAACAAAAATAAAAACATTAACCACCATTCCCACCACCAGTAGCCACCATATCCCTTTCCTCCTCCCCTGGCAACAACCCCTTTCCCCAACCGAGTCGCCGCCTTGAACCGCCAGCAGGCCCCTCTCCCTTTCCCCCTTAACCCCGTTGCATCCCTCCCCCTTCCCTAAACCCTAACCCCGACAATTTCTTCTTCAGTTAGAGAATCAACTGAGACAACGATGAGAGCATCAACAATGAGTGGCAGAGGATCCTTGGAGAGATCAGCGACGTGGCGGCGACGACAATAAAGTGGGAGAGAGAGAGAGTAAGTCAAGGAGAGGAAAGGAAAAAAAGGAGAAGAAGCGTGAGGCACCTGACCGGAAACACCCATTAAGGAAGGTCGAGGGTTGTAGTTGGGGTAAGTGGGAAAGGTAGGAGGGTCGGCTGGTGGTCGAGGTGGGTCGCCGGTAGTTGGGGTTTTAAGGCGACGGCTCGGTTGGGGAGAGGGGGCTGCTTCCATGGGGGGGGGGGGAAAGGAAGAGGGTGGTTATTGGTGGTGGGGATGGTGGTTTATGTTTTTAATTTTTGTTTATAATTTAAATTAATTATTAAATGGCTAAGTGAAAGTTATAGGGTAATTAAGAAAAAAAATTAGAGTTATGCATTAGGTTGTCTTGAAGAAAAACAATTTCACAATCGGTTTTCTTTTATTAAAGTATTAAAAATCGGGTTTTTTTGCCAAAAAATTTTTAGAAAGTTTTTTTTTTCCCAGTAAAGTGGTGCATTTAAAGGTTTTTTTTTTTGATAAATTTTCCTATTGTTTAAAAATATATTTTTCCTCAAAGTTCAATTATTCATATTATTCAAAGTTTAATAAGCTCTACACCATAAAAAACAAAACAAATAAACAATCAATCAAAAGGAAGATCAAAAGTATCCTGCTCCCTCCGTTCCCATTTGGCTTTTACGTTTTCATTTTTGGTGTTCCTATTTATTCTTCATATTTAGGATTTTTCTATTTTAAGACAAAAAATTTGGACTACTTTACCCTTGCTTTATTTTTTATTATCTCATATTGCCCTCAATTTTGCATGTACTTTTTCCAATTTTATATTGTTTGGGTACTAATTTCAATGTTCATTATTACTTTCTCTTTCCTCTCTTCTCTTCAATCTTTTCTTTTTCATTAATTTTTGGTAGTAATAGTTTCCTTTACCATCTCCCAATGAATTATGATGACAAAAACAATTGAATGTACTTACTTTATTAATTTTCCTAAATAATCACGCATAATTCTAAACATAAAGAACAAAAAGTAACGGAGAGAGGCCATGTTCTTTTGAGCTTCTGGGCAGAGCAGAGCATGGGTCAGCAGAGCAGAGCAGATTTAAGCAGAGTAGATTTCAGCAGAGCAGAGCAGATTTAAGCAGAGTAGATTTCAGCAGAGCAGAGCATATTTCAGCAGAGCAGAGTAGAGCAGATTTCAGCATTATTGTTATTAATATATTATTATTATTATTGCTATTATTATTATATTAGTATTATTATTATTATTTATTAATTATTATTATTGTTATTATCATCATTATTAAATTATTATTATTGTTATTATTATTTAATTTTAATTATTATTACTATCATTATTGCATTGTACTATTATTATTATTATTATTATTATTACTACTACTACTACTACTACCACTACCACCACTATTATAATTGATTTAGGTGAATGAAAACATAAATAGATGTGACCATCTTTAACATATGTTAATAGTAAATAGATAAAAGACAATGGTTTAAAATATTCAAATTATTACAACCACTAATCAATAACAAAACATAATTAGATTAGAGTTTAACATTGTGGTGAATTAACCATCTACTTCCATATGATCTTCATTTTCAATACCTTCATTGTCATTACTTCTAAGTTAATATTTAATAATCACGCATAATCCACTGTCATCTTGATTTTCATTGTCATTACCTTCATTGTCGCTTTTCGAGCGGTTAGCCCTTCTAATTCGGCGTGCTATACGATGTCGCACTCTGGAGGAAGTGCTTCCTTGTAGGGGTTGTAGCCGTTGCTTTATATGGAGGAAGTAGGTTAATTTTATTTTATTTTTCCAATTTTAAGAACATTGTATGGGTAATTGGGGATAGCATTGGTCTTGGCAAGATTTGTCCATAAACATATTGGTTGGTGTTTCACATAAAAAAAAAAAAAAATTTAAAGATATTGGTTGAAATTCTTGGTTAAATGCACTATATAGTTATTGGTAGCTTTTAGATTAATTATTAATTAATTCAATTTACTTTTTTAATTTCTTTAAATAAAAAAAGGGTGACATCAGTAAAATATCTTCCTTTTTATATCATTACTTTTTATTATAAAAAGATATTGTAGAATTATTATTAGATATGAAGTATTATTATTTCCACAAAAAATATATATTATGTGTTATTATTATGATCAATATATATTTATAAATTATTAGACATTATTAATAAATATTAGGAAAATTTGTCAGAAACAACCTTTTAAAGTGTCCACTTTACTAAAAACAACCTTTTAAATTTTTTTTTGCAACTTCAGACCACATTATAAATTTTTTTTATCAAAGACAACCAAATGCTACTTTCCGGCGTTGACTCTATTTTTCCCGATGTTGACCATTAGTGTGCAACGCACATGACCTCGTATATTGCTTAATACACCAATTTTCCCTCCAATTCACTCGTACAAAAAGAGGGATGAAAGAGAAGCAGGGGTTTTAATAGGAGTTAATTGGAGGGGAAAAGGGGTGTATTAAGCAATATAGGAGGTCACGTGACTCGCACACTCGTGGTCAACATCGGGAAAAATAGAGTCAACGCCGAAAAGTAACATTTGGTTGTCTTTGATAAAAAAATTTTATAATGTGGTCTGAAATTGCAAAAAAAATTTTAAAAGGTTGTTTTAAATAAAGTGGACACTTTAAAAGGTTGTTTCTGACAAATTTTCCTAAATATTATTATAAATATGAATAATTTGTATTGTGAATTATTAATTATTATTATTATTATTAAATATTAACTATAATTATTAATTATTGTTTTACTAATATTATTAATTAATATTAATTCAAAATAGAGCAGATTTTAGCAGAGAAAAACTGAACAGATTAGAGGGGCCGGAGCAGGTAGCAACATCCTCGTCACCATAAGAAAGACTATATAAAGAAGTCTTTGTTGCTACCTAAAAAAAAAAAACAGCGTTCATATGATCATATCATAGTACAATATCAAATTATCTAATCCAAAAAAAAGTCAAGTGACAACACAAAGCCACAAAGGGCCACATTTCACAATCTATAATCTTTTTCAACAAGTGGCACATTTATAAATAAATACTCATGATCCATACCTCGTTACTTCGTTAGTGGTCTTATAATTTGTCACTATTATCACTTGTAGTATTTATTTAATACAAAGTGGTTTTATAAATTAAAAACTTCTGCAAGTTCAGGATTCTTGTTGTCTGCACACGTACACTCCCATTAGCAAAAACCCTCAATTTTTTGAATCAAGGGTTTACTCACTTGAAAATGCCGTAAACCTATCTATAACACCCCAGAAAAGTTCCTCCATTTTTTACCAATCTGAGCACAACCCATTTCGATTCAAGCAAAACCAACCATAACCCAGAAAATTAACTAGAGTTATTTAACCATGGAACCTTCACCTTCAATGGTTCATTTGGCAATGGCGGCCTTCTTTGGTGCTTCATTAATGGCGATTTCTGCTTTGTTCATTCACAAGCGCAGTGTCGATCAAATCCTCGAGCGATTAATCGAAGTTAGGCGTCGAAAGGTGGTGTATCGCGACGCTCGATTGATGGATGGTGAAGTGGAGGAAATTGCAGTATTAGAGGAGGAAGAAGAAGAATTAGGGGTAGAAGATTATGGGGGAGGTGGGAATGAAGGGTTTAATTTGCAAGATGATGATGAGGAAGAGGAGAGAGAAATTAGAGGGCAAATTTGGGGTGTCCCAAGTAAAAATGGGGTGGAGGAAAATTTGGATATGAATTTGATACCTAGTTATGGGATTTCTTCATCAGTGCCTAATTTTGGAAAGTTTTCTAATGATTGGATTGAAGATGATTCCAATAATCATGGTTTATCTTCTTCTCTTGATAAATCACACATGCCCCTGCTTCATAGATATCTCAGAAATGGTATTTTTCTCCATCTTCTTCTAATTTTTATGATTGATTTGATTTGATTAGGAAATGATAAATAATTACATTATATATGATTGATTATTTGATTGAAAAATGAACTAGAAATTATGCATTTGAGGCTTGTATATTTTAAAATGGGTATGGGTTTAATGCCAACTAGCTTCTTGGTTAAATTTATCGGGCAGTGTATGCTGGTATCCAAGACGTGGATGGAACTCCGTCTACATTGTTGCCCTTAGCTGCTCCTTATACGTCAACAAAAGAATTTGTGTGTATTTGGAGCTAGTTGCATAGCGTATTGATAGTGGCATTGACCCGTGAACTTGGTTAGATGCTAAGAGCTCGTTTTCTGAGTGTTGTTTTTGTATCTGCAGCAGATGGTTGCTCATCCGTTCCTTTGGAAGATACAGTAACTTCCAATGGGCATGCTAACGAGCTTAACAATGGAGATCCAATTCCTTCCCAAGATAACAATAATTCTGTAAGTATTTGTGTATGTTAATTTTAGCTTCTGTCTTGGATTGATGCTTTCGAACCTGGTTTATTAATTGTCGATCAGAGTATCAAGCTTGAGCTAGCTGCTTGTCAAATTGATTGGTTTGGTATAATAAAATTTTAAAGGGTTTCCCAGGAGGTCACTCATCCTAATCGGTGGCGGATCCAGGATTTTGTGGGTGGTGGGTCACCAATCACCATTATCCACCGATAACAAATCAATCATCAATAATGCATTGTTAAAAAAAAAATAAATTAGGAGTACTCTATAATAAATATATCCTCTATGTTTTTTTTTTTTAAAATTATTTACATTTGGTATTATTCATGATGATTAAGAAATATTTAAAGTGAAGATAATTTTATTTTTAACTTAATAAATGAAATACTTCGTAAGTAACTAAGTATTACTTTTAAGATTACGTTAATTAAATGAAGACAAGGTAAAATATGGGATATATAGTTGGATGAACATATAACTAATAATGGCATCTTTTTTTAATTGGAAAAGTAGGAATACGTATGGTAGAAGTATTATGTACAATTTCTATAAAAGGAAACGTAAAAAAAAAAAAAAAAAAAAAAAATACGTAAAAGGAATTAAATAGATTAAACAATTCAATTTATCAAATTAATAGATACTCAAAAGTAACAATTTGGATTAGATTAAATAATCAAATTTTATAGTGATTATTGATGATCATATACTATTAGATTACCTATTCTAAGATTTTTTTTTTTTTTTAATGAGGACCCACCATGACAAAGCTTGCATCCGCCAATGATCCTAATACTACTCTTAATCATTGTGACTCATGCCAAGTGATGTGACAAAGTTTTACACTAGTTGTTGCTGGCCAAAACCCTCCTCCTTTATCAGGCTGGTGATACCCACTGGCGGATTTAAATTTTTACTGATTTTGCATATTAAAATTGATTTTTCAATCTTTCACTAGTGTTATTTGTTAATTGAAGTTAATCTTTTTACTATCGATGGATTAAAACCGAGTATTATTGATCACGAAGTAATTTAAGTTGATAAGAACAAAGCCTAATTCTTGGGAAAGAAATTAATGAGAAAGTAAAGATCAGTAACTTCAAATTAGTAACACTTTCGGATATTCTGAAATAAAAAATATATTATGTTGAAGCAAAATCTATTATGCCATTGTTGATTCACTAGTTCTCAATGTCTTCTTGTTCTGGTAGTCTTCTAATGACGAATATGCATTAGAAAATTGTACTTTAAGGTACGTACTATAATCTTTTTTTGTGACATTTTTTTTTTGGTGAAATTTGTTACTAGTTTGACCGTCAATGGATTATGAAGGACAAGATACAGAAAAAATATAGAAGATGTTTTCAATATAAAGCATAATAAGGGGAGATAAGAAATTAAAAAAAAAAAAAAAATCCCCCTCCATCCCTACTCCATTTTCTCCTCTAAAGCTCCAACCTCCATATTAACTTCACTGCCCTTTTGCCCCCTTGAATGACGTCATCATTGGCCAAGGAAAAACCTTTATGTGGTTTGTTAGCTATGCATAACTCCTCTAGTGGTCCCTCACTCACATCCTTTGCTTTCTCCCACCATCAACAGCCACCCCACCGACCTCCGTATTCCCTCTGCTTATCCATACACACTAACACCTTCACATAGGAATTGACTTTGGAGGCATTCCCCATATTTGAAGTGAACAAAATAAAGAGTCCGCTCTTGGTCTTTGATGTAGGCTGGGAAGGGGAGGAGTTGTATGTAGAGGAGAGAGAATGAAAGGCAGAGAATTAGGACTTAGGAGAAAGGTTGTGATGCTGGTGGATTTGGGGAAGGTTGTGTCTGGGTTGAGTATGGGAAGGTGGCTTATTGGGGGATATGTAGAGCTGAGATTCAGTGATCATGACCTCTTTAGTGGAAGAAGGGAGAGGATGGTGTGGTTGGTTGGTAGCAGTACCATGTACCTTGTGGGTTGTGGGGGGTATTTAGGCTGGTAATGCTGGTGGCATTTGGGCTGGTGTTGGTGTTGGTGCCTCAGTGTCGAAAGGGATGTGCGAGGATATATTGTAGGTAGATGCAGCTCGTATGGTGATCTAAAAATCATTTATGGGTTTCCCTTCTTAAGTTTTTTAGGGGGCATTTTTAAAAATTCCCTCGCTAGGGGGGAGGGGGGGGGGCTATTTTGGTGTCTTTCTCATAGACCGCTCTATATGTTGACAGTATTCTTCATGGGGAGGAGAAGTGGAAGGTCATGGTCTGGTAGAGGCTTGGGGTTTCCCCCCTTTCCCCATTTTTATCTTTCAAAAAAATAGTTGTTTTCCCCCTATATTTGATGAAAAAGTCCACCCCAAATCATTGAGTTGTTTTAAACTTTCAACTACCTGCCACAATATCTTCTATTTGGATTATGTTCCGCAATTTCACGAATTGAATATACTTTAGTTGTACATAACTGAGACTCCTTTTTGACGTTATCTACATATGGAGTTTCAGGATAGTAAAGTGACAGTTCAAAAGTCACCTGCTTTACCAGTTGGATACGAGAACCACAACACTATGCAAGATCAGAAATCCAGAGTTGCTGCTTGTGACCGAAAAGCTATTTTAGATTTGCCTGCTAATGTAGAGATAGACATGCCTTCAACTGTTGCTGGAGGCGATGATGCTGAAACCATTCTACCGCTGAAAGCTCCAATACCTGGTTAGCTGATCATCCTGAAACATTAATGCTAGCTTCTTTAATTTTTGTGTAACGTGTTGGCTAGAGGAGGGTCTCTGCAGTGCCCCCTCCTGTACAAGATATGAAAACTTTCATTTAACTAGAATTGCAGTATAGTGTTTGATAATGAAGTAGAAAGCAGACAAGCTGTCAGATTAGAAGGAAAAGTTCATTCCATTAAGAATGACTTTTGAAATTATAGTTTTGCTCTCTCCTTTCTTTCACCAATCATATAAGTGACGTGGATCACTTTTGTGACCACTTGGGCTTTTTTTTTTCCTTTCCACTTAAAATCCCCTGAACTTATACTGAAATTGAACTTTTAAAAGTTTTTAGCCATTTCTATATTTAATGTTTTATTTAGCCCTTGACTGAACTTATTTTTCGGTGAAAAGAACAACCCCCGAGGCCTCCTTCGTTCCTTGAACTTTTCATCTTCTGTAGTACCAATTTGAAAGATGTAACTTATTTAAAATGATCAGCTTTATATGATCTTGCAAAATAAAAATAGGTAGGACATGAGACTGTTTACCTTGTTATGCACATAATTAAAGCACCATGAAGACTACATTACATAGATTATGATAGCCTTATTTATTTGCTGTTGTCATTATTACTTTTCTTTGATATGAAAACCTTGAATTTTGTGAAAGGCAAATTTGAAAGTGCTCACTAGATTTGAGGGCAAACTGAAATCGTTAAGTTGTAAAACTAACGAAGTTGTAGTGACTAGAAGAAAATATAAAAAAATCTAATCAGGAATATGTGTCATATGCTTTTAGGTTCAGATCTGATAAGAGTTGATGCCATACTTGGCCAGTCATATTAGTTTGTTGAAGAAAGAAAATGATTTCTTTAGAGTACTTGAATCTGAAATAGTTTGACAATTAAAGTGGGCTTGGCAAGCTGAATATAATTTATTTGCTGGTGGAGCTTTCTTGCAAAGTTCTGCACGAGGTCACTTTTAAAGCTCTTCATTGATAGTGTTATTTTATTGAAGATGACTTGCTACTGGTTGTTAACTCATATTTACTTGTATTTCACAGGTCGTCTGCAATTTAGTTTGCCTCTTTTTTTAATGCTCTTAGTACCTTGTAGCAATATTCTGTGTATGCCATTTATGCATGTGCAATCATTTTTATATTTTTCATCACTTTGCATCAGCCAAATGAAATACGAGTACCATAATATATGTTTTCCTGTTCAATTTGGTTATCTATACTTTATTCTGCAATATGATGTTTCACCTCCCTCTTAATCTAGCTTGACATTATATTTATCTAAAATGTGAATAGTTCCTTTAAACGTGGAAGAGGAGGAAGTCCAAAAACTGCTTCGTGATTGTTTAGAACTACGGGAGGCTTATGTTTACAAGGAGCAAGTTGCACCATGGACCAAACCAGTTGATTCTACTGCGTCTGGAAAGATTGAAGACCCTTTTAACTTTTCTCCAGTCGAGAAGACTAATGTAAGTTTTTCTTTTCTAGTGAAGGAATTGCATGTGTCTAAACCCTAGTTTACTTACTAGTCCTATTTTGAAGTACTTTAGTTGGCTGGGTTCATACACCTTGAGCTTTGACTGAATTTACTCAATTTTTGAAGCAGCATGATTTTAGGATGGAAGATGGTGTTGTACATGTTTATGCAAGCAAAGACGGTGAGCAGCATAGCTTTATTAGAGAGAGTATCTCTATGGACTCTATCTTTATTTTCTTATATCTTTATCGTTATTCTCATATTTCAGATATGGAAGAGCTTTTTCCTGTTCCAAGTGCAACACAATTTTTCACTGACATGCATCAAGTTTTAAAGGTCGTTTCAAACGGAAATGTCAGTTCCGCTTGCTACCATCGATTACGGTTTCTTGAGGAGGTATTTTATTAAAATAAATTTGTTTCTGTTTTTGCAGCCGTTTAGTGTCTGTTTTATGATAACATGCATCTGATATCCTAACCCCATGCAGAAATTTCGTCTTTATCTGTTAGTAAATGCAGACAGGGAATTTCTGGCTCAGAAGAGTGCACCACATCGTGATTTTTACAATATTAGAAAGGTTGATACACATATCCACCATTCTGCTTGCATGAATCAGAAGCATCTTCTTCGATTTATAAAGTCCAAACTGAGAAAGGAACCTGACGAGGTAGTGTTATTTTCTATCTTGATATCTATTGATGTTGTTGCCTTAGTAAAGTTTTTCTTTTGGAAAACTTCCCTGTAACCTGTTTCGGGCTTCTTTTTTTTTTTTTTTTTTTTTTTTCTTTTTCACATTATTAATTTTTTTCTTTTCTCTTTTTCAATGGTGAATCCTGTAAGACCTAAGTCTTCATTTTTATTGCAAGGTGGTTCACTTTTTGTTTGCCTTATTGCAGGTTGTCATATTTCGGGATGGAAAGTACCTTACTTTAAAAGAAGTTTTTGAGAGTTTGGACTTGACAGGGTAAGTTAGGCCTGACTCTTCTGAAATGCTTCTTTGCTTTCCTGACCCTTCCATATCTTATTTTTCGTCAACTTTTCAGATATGATTTGAATGTTGACTTGTTGGACGTACATGCTGATAAGACTACCTTTCATCGATTTGATAAATTCAATCTCAAATACAATCCTTGTGGACAGAGCAGACTCAGAGAAATCTTCTTAAAGCAGGACAATCTTATCCAAGGTTTATGCATGATTTAATCAGTACTTTTGTTAACTTGGCTAGTCAAAGGAGACTTTTCATCTCTGTAGAAATCAATCAGGATCAAATTTCAATGCTATATCTTAATTATTGCTAATAAAGTATTTTGCAGGACGTTTTTTGGCAGAAGTAACAAAAGAAGTTTTAGTTGATCTCGAGGCTAGCAAATACCAGGTCTGATCTTGGCCAAAATATTAAATTTTTTCTTCTAGAAAGAATATATTGTACTTGGTGTTACTTTTAGATTTTTCTACCTCTGTTTTTTTGGTCGACACGTGTTCCTTTTTAGGAATTATTTTAGTTGATGCGTATTCCTTTTTAGGAAGTTTATTTTTAGTTGACCCCACTACAAACTTGATTAAATAAGCTAAGCACATGCTCTACCCACTTGTGTTAACATTCTCTCTCCTCTTCTTAAAGTGTGTGCCTAAATTGAACGTGTCCTCTATTCTATAACGAAACGGAGGATTTATTAAGGGTGCTTGAGCGTTATATGACTTATTTCAGCATTGCCATGGAAAGTGCACCGCAACTTACTGTGGTTTTTATTTACGAACATGCATGATTCCATTGTGGGTATTAAGGTCAGATTAAGTGGAATTTGATGAAAGAAACCACTTCACATCAGTTTAGAGTTACCATGAGTTGATGGAAATGACCCTTGCACTTTTATTCCACTAAAATTATTTTAATGGCTCAATTGTTATTAGCTCATAAACCATGAGAAAGTTACTCAGTTTCTATATAATTTTGTATCACCAAGTATTTATTTTCTTCATTAATATTTCATCGTGTGCTGACTTCTTTAGTGGTAGTAACTGGTAAGGAAAATAAATGAAGAAAAAGTAGGTATTCTGAAAAGCAGATGCATTACCATAGCTTTTCATATGGTATATCCCATATAAACTTACGCATGAACTCATGCCATTCTCTCGATCTAAAACCTTATATCATGTTGGGTGTTAGTGTCATGCTTGTCATTTCCTGATCTGTTAGAGAACTTATAGATAAGTTTGTGAGTTATTTCTCAGATGGCAGAGTATAGGATCTCCGTATATGGGAGGAAGCAAAGTGAATGGGACCAGCTAGCGAGTTGGTTTATTAACAATGAGATATACAGTGAAAATGCAGTGTGGCTGATTCAGGTATAGTTATGTGTTGCAGCTTATTTGATGTCAGCCTTGTAAAGAGTATATACTTTATATGTAGGTGGTAGGCACTAGACAGTCTTACTACGTGTTTATGAAACTAATAACTAATAAACAAAGTAACAATCAATCGGCTGATGTTTGAAATTCATCCTTGGCTTGAAATCACTTTAAGCAAATGGCGAAAGTATCTAAAACATACATTCTCTAATTTTACCATACACGGTGAATTACACTTGGCAGATACTCTTCTTTTGGGTGAACTGTTTCTGGCATAGTCCAAATGAGTTGAGGAGCACTGCCCCCCCCCCCCCCCCCCTCCCTCCTTCTCCCCTCCCCTCTTTTGGGGAAAGTCATACCTTTGACAATTGTTGTGCATCTAATGTATGCTTCCCTTTATAAACGTGTAACCTTGAGGAATTTTATCTTTCTTGAACAATATCATTGCCTTAAATGTCATAACTGTGCAAAGTTTAACTCGGGTATTCAGTAATTCTCCTGTGAAATGCCATAACCACTTGAAGGAGTACTAGGCTCTTAAGGGAATTAGCAAATGTAGGAGAGACAGCACATCGTCATATGAAGAAAGGCAACAAAAACCACTGAACCACTTAAAATATGTGTATTTAAATTTAAAAGCATGTGTTTTATAGGCACATGCTGCTCCTAGTTGTAGATGGCTAGCTTAAGATTAGCATGTGTATCATTATAATGGTCCAGGTGAAGTTTTATTAGTAGCGTTGAGATCTATTCGTTATCTTGCTATTTGCTTCTGTATAGCCAGTCTGTTGACCAAGATTTTTTCTAACTAATGTCTAAATTATTTTATCTAGCTTCCAAGGCTGTACAATGTGTACAAGAACATGGGAATTGTTACCTCGTTCCAGAACATCATTGATAATATATTCATCCCACTCTTTGAGGTCACAGTTGATCCAAATTCTCATCCCCAGCTACACGTGTTCTTGATGCAGGTAAGTTCTTTTGCTCATTGTATTGTTTATGGAGAGAATTATTATCTATGTGTCCATTGTTTTAATTTTAAAAGTGCTGTTTTTCTCAAGTTGATGTTTAAGATTAGCTGGCTCTTTTCAGCTGGCCTTAAAATCGCAGTGTACTTGTAAGTTGTGACTGTGCCTAGTTATGCATCCACTGGAATTATGACGAATCCCTGCAACAGGTTTCAAAGATCTTGTGCACTGTTCATGGTAGCTATGATTAGATTATCACAATTTTCATTGATCCATTAAAAAAATCCAGAGTCAATTTATTCCATACAACATTTAAATGGGTTTGTTCGGATGAAGCTTTTCTTTTTATTCAATTGAGGTGCAAGTGCTTGTCATTGTGTTATAAACTTATAATTAAGTTCTATGGCAATTGCTTGATTATGTCAGGTTTAGAGCAGAAACAAAAAAAAGGACAGAATGTTTAGGTTAGAATTAGGAACTTGTATTCTGCTTCAATTCTTTCTGTTTGTTTTTCTGCAGGTTGTTGGATTTGATCTTGTAGATGATGAGAGTAAACCAGAGAGGCGACCAACCAAACATATGCCTACACCAGCTGAGTGGACTAATGAATTCAATCCTGCATTTGCATATTACACATATTACGTTTATGCGAACTTGTATACCCTTAATAAGGTTTGTTCTCTTAGCACATGAATTGAGCTTGCACTTAGGGTGGATCTCTGCAGTTTGATTTTTGTGTTCGTTCATTAGTCATCCTTTTCATTGCTTGTTTAAACTCTTGTGGGATTCTAAACTTCTCTTGTCCTTTTCCATCCATAGCTTCGTGAATCAAAAGGATTTCCAACAA
This sequence comes from Chenopodium album, assembly GCF_948465745.1. Taxonomy (NCBI): domain Eukaryota; kingdom Viridiplantae; phylum Streptophyta; class Magnoliopsida; order Caryophyllales; family Amaranthaceae; genus Chenopodium; species Chenopodium album. The sequence continues at coordinate 50,983,012 of NC_137843.1, forward strand.
TCAAACTTCGTCCTCATTGTGGAGAGGTTGCTTTCTACACTCATTTCTGTTTGTGTGCTTCTGTCATGTCCTTATTATTAATTATTTTAGTTAGATGTGATTCAGACATTTGTGATCTTTTACAGGCTGGTGATGTTGACCATCTGTCTGCTGGGTTCCTTTTATGCCATAATATATCACATGGGATCAATTTGCGGAAATCTCCAGTACTGCAATATCTGTATTATCTTGCTCAGGTTAAGTTTTACTACTTATATTTAAAATTAGTACTCTTACTAGTGTCTGCCGGAGCCAAGCTCGGAATATTATTATAAAACAATTTTTTTTTCTTTTTTTTTTTTTTTTTTTCTGAATTTGCATATTAAAAATCTTTTATTATTTTATAAACGAAATTAGAAATCTTTTATTATTTTATAAACGAAATTAGGAAATAGGAATTAAGACTATCAAAGGTATTGCTGATAATTGATCTTTTCATTGTTTTAGAACTGTAGAAAAACTCAGGCAGGAAACTTTCTAATGAAGTGTTGACACATGTAAATCTAGGTTGTTTTATGTTTCTGTTTTAGTATGGAGTATAAATTAAACATGTATGCTTTCTAAGACATGGAAGGTTAGTTTACTCAATAATTCCTGCTTACTCTTTTCATTTCTTTGTTTACCTGTTCTTGGTAGTTTCTCTTATCAATTGCACCTTTATTATATTTATTGTGCAGGTTGGATTGGCTATGTCTCCACTGAGCAATAACTCCCTTTTCCTTGACTATCACCGCAACCCATTTCCAATGTTTTTCCAGCGAGGTCTAAATGTCTCTCTCTCGTCTGATGATCCTTTACAAATTCATTTGACAAAGGAGGCACTTGTTGAAGAATACAGTGTTGCTGCACAGGTATGCATCATACCTGGTGGCATGATTGTCTTGATTATATTTGCACACTGTTGTTTACTCCTCTTCTCCCTCCAGGTTTGGAAGCTCAGTGCTTGTGACTTGTGTGAGGTAGCCAGGAATTCTGTCTACCAGTCTGGATTTTCGCATGCAGCAAAGGTGATAACCCTTGATTTTTTTTCTTTGAATTAAAATTGGTATACAAGTGCAGACCAGTAGACCACTATTAATAGGGCTTCTTGAAACTGTACTCCGTAGAGATAAAGAAAATGCTTTAAAGAAATTGAAGTGTTTGTAGAATGTGCTACATTGTTTGAACTCGGAAATTTGTGCCCAGTACATTTTCTTGTTTTCTAGTATGGAGAAAATTTATAAGGGAATAATCAATGCAATTTTGCAATGATAAAAAGAACAGCTGTCATTATTTTTGTCACAGCAGGGAAAGCATCCTGAGTAGGAAAAAAATAATAATGCAGAGTTGCTGTTAGTGGATTCAGTTTTCTTTGTTTATTTGTACTTATTTTGCTAATACTCTCCATACGCATTGAGCTTTTTGAGCCAATTTTTCAAAAAACAATACTCTACTAATCAAATTGCTTATTCAGTTTGTAAACTTCAGTGTATTAGATTGATTAGAACAATTACAAGAATTACAAATAACTCCGGTTAAAGGAATCATGTTTTTGGGAATTCTGCTTCTTGGTGTCTTTAGTTATGATGTATTTGCTACTTAATTTATTGTCTTATGTAACTACAAATATCCTTTTGACCTTGTTTATTCTGGTACTTGTAATAGCTGCATTGGCTTGGAGGCAAATATTTCTTGAGAGGCCCAGAAAGTAATGATATCCACAAGACAAATGTTCCTAAACTGCGCATAGCATTCCGACATGAAGTAATTGTTTATTTGCAAACTTGCAGGTCTGATTGTACTCGAATGTGATGATGCCTTAAAATTAATATGCTTATATTTCTTTCTACAGACCTGGAAGGAGGAAATGCAGTATGTCTACTCTGGAATAGCAAGGATCCCGGAAGAAATCAACGATTATTGAGGGAAGAGATAATTGTAGATGTGAAATTTCATATTCTAACATCATGTTGGTGCTCACCATATTGGTCTTACCAACAAAAAAAATGTCCAAAATTTTGGAAAGAATGTGGCATTTTGTTCAAGTATATATGGATATCCTTGAAATTTCTTGCTGTTATTTGACATGTTGCCCCCTACCCTTTCTGTGTATTAAGGTCCACGTATCATGCCTTCCTCAGACTTTGAATATTCGATAGGAGCATGTATAAGTAGGTTGTACATAGTATGTTTAGACCAGTATATCTGGCTGCCATGTGAATCTATCCAAATCCACACCTTTTTCTGCATTAGTTGACCCCTTCCACCTGACCAAGTCAATTGGCATGGATTTTAAGATCCTTTGGGACCATGAAAGTACCTTTCAGGTTTCTAGCATTATCCAAAACTACAGCTGCTGTTACGAGAGATGATACTGCTGCAGTGTACTTAGAAGAGCTTATGGAACCTTTAGGTTGCAAGAAATGTGCAGGTGTTTCGAGGGGACAAAGGAATTCCAGATCTGTCACTGTTTATATAATTCAAGCCCTTTAATCAGCATACTTCGTTCTTTGCTCAGCTGGGACCTAGTATAGGTTTACTTCATCCATAGGAACACACGATGACCGTCCATCAGGTTTCTTCCTTGCAAAGCTTGATAAGATCTAAAGGGATATAACACATTTACAAGGCCCTTGAAAGAGAGAGGCACCCTTTTGTGGTTTTGCGCCTTTTCCCTAGCTCACTCCGCCTTGCATTTTAGAGGCTCTAGCGTGTCCTCTTCGGTCCATATGTTACGACTTACAACTTTACAAGGTAGTTCAACCGAACCCTCAACCGAATCCTAGTTAGTTCCCTGCTTCCAATGATGTATTCTCAAAGTTGGCCAAACATATGTGCAGCATGCCCATGTGCTTTGAAATTCTTCTTCAATTGTGATGGGTTTTGGATGATACGAAACAATATCGTTTAGGATTTGTGTAAAACAAACTACAACATGGAGATGAGCTGATGACTGCTGAGTTTTGGATGCGTGCATGAATTTGGGAATTTCACTCTTTTATTAATTTTTCAAATTTTTTAAATCAAAGAAAACTACTACGAAGCACATTAAAGCCATTTCCAATGGTGAGAGCAAAAGCTAAATGATGTTAACTTAAAAAACAGAGGAAGTATGATTTTAAATAGGCAAAATTGACTTCAATAGCATCAACTATTAAGTTTGATGCAGAGAATAGCACAGCCTTAATCGGGTGCACTCCACATTACAAACTATTAAGTTTGGTGCAGAAAATGTCACAAATGATATCGGAGACCATAAATTCTACCGAAAAATCATGTTTTTATTAATTTAATATTTTTAACAAATTTCACCCATTTAAAAAAAATTCTCTCACCTATTTAATTAATTTACTGTCCTAAGAACATGCCCCATTTATTTTAATTCAGTTATTAACCCCAATTTGTAAAAGTTAATATTACTTCTTGAATAACACCAATGTAAACGAGGAAGAAGATGAACATCAATCTTAAAATCCTAGCCAATTAATTGGCACAAGACATTCTTTAAATTGTATTTTGGTAAATTATGAAACTCAATTTTGACATCTATGCTGAATACATGCATTTGGTTATTATTATTATTATATTTTTATATACATTTTATGTTATTAGGGTATTCTCTTGGTATTATGATGATTTGTTGAAATTGATGTGTTGTTTGGATGAATTTGTATAATTTGTGTCGTGAGATTTTTATTTTGCCAAACATAATCCAATTTATTGCAATTCATCATGAATAATTAGGGAGCACGTGCTATGTATCATAAAGTAAATTAATAATTTAGGGAAAATTAAAAAGGGTGAGAATTGGTAAAAAAAAAAAAATTAAAAAAAACACTTTTTTGACGTCATTTATGACATTTTATGCACCAAACTTAATAGTTTAGGCCAATTATCCAGATTGGTAAATAAAAAAGACCCCTAGCGATAATTTGATAAAAAAACTTATTCTGGCGATAATTTGGTAAAAAAAGCTAATCATATGCAACAATTTGGTTAAAATAATAAACTCTGGCGGCATTTAGACCAAAAAATCTAATTTTTTCCGACAAACTCTTTAAAATTCCTAATTTAATTTGTTTTTGTGTTTTAAAATTTATTTTTCCTATTTAAAATTTTGAATTAATATGTCATCCTCTTTATATTTTGCTAGATTCCGCCACCAAATTTATTTCCAACCCCTTTTAAAAAAAAAATCGTTAATAAGGGTATGAAACTTAAATAAAAATTGATACTTTAACATTTTTTTTTTCTTGAAATTGTTATTTCCATAAAAAAAAAAAAAGGTTGGTAAAAAAGTCACGAAAAACAAACTAAATTAAGCATTCGCAAGTAATTTATCGGAAATTTTTGTATTTTTTGAGTTAATTGTTGCCTGAGATTATATTATTTACCAAATTGTCGCTTAGGGTTAGTTATTGTTGTCGGAGATATTTTTTTTACCAATTTGTCGTTAAGGGTCTTTTTTTATTTACCAATCTGGTCAATTGGCTTAATAGTTTGTGATGTAGAATGCACTCGATTAAGGTTGTGCTATTCTCTACACCCAACCTATATTTGGTGCTATTGAGACTAATTTTGCCTTTAAAAAAAATTGGATGTATTTTTTACTACGTTTTTTTTCTTAAAATATAATATTGGGTAATATTAACTTTTCTTAAAAAAATCAAAGAAAATTAATTACGAAATTGCCATTAGATAAAAGTATGTCCATAGAAGATAAAGGGTTTGTTTGTAAATGACTTTTCATTGGCTTCTTGATTGGCTTTTGACTTTTTCATTTGGTCAAACATCCAAAATTTATGTTTGGTAAATGACTTTTTTAGCCAGCTAAAAAGCTGGCTTTTAAGCCAAAATGAAAAAGTTACTTGGAGTAGCTTTTGGCTACTTAAGTTACTAATTACATCTAACAACCAATTTTAGCAAACATGTTTTTAGAATAATAAAAAGTCAAACAACCAACAAAAAAGCCAATACAACCAGCCAGTCAAACTAGCCAACAACCAACAACCAATTATCAAACAAGACCAAACTTGGAATTTGTAGTGTATAGAGTGTAAGAGTACAAGTATAAGTAAGCCCATCAAAGCTATCTCCACTCCCCCCACTTTTCCTCCAAAACCTCCTCATCGCCGCTACCCTCCTTCGTCCTTTCCCTGAGGGCGAACCCTAAATCTCTCTATTTCTCTCTTCCACCACCTCCAATGGCGGCAACATCTACTTCCTCCGAACCCACCTCCGCCGCCGAGGGACCCGTCCTCAGCGTCATCACCAAACGTCTTCGCGCTCTCCGCAAGAAGCTCAACCGCATCTCTCAAATGGAGGACTCCGTTGCTCAAGGCAAAACCCTTAACAAAGAACAACAAGACGTTCTTCGCTCTAAACCAGCCGTTGTCGCTCTCATCGACGAGCTCGATAAGCTTCGCGCTCCTCTTACCACTGCCGTCGAAGAAGAACATTCCCTCGCTGTCGCTACCTCCAAAACGACGCCGTCTTCCTCGCCGGCGGAACACCAGTCGCCGGAGGAAGTTGCGCCGGATGTAGAGGATCATCGTTCGTCGGAGAATGACGACGACAACAAAGAGGGTGTTGTTAAGGATCTGTTGTATTTGATGTATTTTGGGAGTTTGTTTGACGTGAAGCCTCAAGGTGACTTCACTTCATTGATGTTGACGCGGACTCATGAGCGTGGTTGCTGTTTAACCTACGATTATGTCACTGATGATGCTACTGATCTCCTTGTTGAGCGCGATTTGGATTTGATTTCAGCGTTGCAGGGTTTGATGGTTTCGCGGCCGGCGAATTCGGCTTTGTCGCATCAAAATGCGTTGGATATGTGCGTTCAGCATGCTCAACTCTGGTTAAAAAATTCCGATCAGACTATTGATCCTCAATCCAATATTACATGTAATTTTTTGTATAATTCTAATTCGTTTTTCTTTGATTGTGTTGTTTGATTGAATTTTATATTGAATTGATGGTTGGAGTGTTGTGTTGGTTTGGTCAGATGCTGGGTTGAAGGAGAAATTGAATAAGATTATGGCTTCGGACTACTTCACTGCCACACCGCAGATGAAGGGGCCTGGGGAAGTGGCGGCTGCCGCCGCGGTTGGAAATTTCGGGTCTTTCCAGGTTCCGATGCACGAGAATATGGTGCCTGTTGAAGTACCCGTGCACATTGAGGGATCCGCTGAGCAATATCAGGATACGGTAAATAACTAAGTTATTGACTAGTTTGATTCTTTTGTGGCACCAAATTTATCAAGTTTAATTATTTTCTTGTGATGTGCATAAGGTGTTAATGTCATTGCAAAACATTTTTTAACTTATTGATTTATGGAAATAGAAATCAAAAGGTTTTACATACTCCTTCAAATTTCAAAAAACGGGTTTTGTTTTAGGGTTTATGAGAATGCTTTGTATACGATTTATAGTATTTGATGATCAAGCCCTGGACACTTGTTGCGGGTGGGCAAGAATGGGTTATTGTGATATTCATGTCATCAGCTATTTGGAAATGTTAAAATTATGGCATATTAGTAATGAGAATAAATTATATTAAAATAAGTGAAGCATATATTGAATTTCTCTCATTTGGGAACACAGATAGCCTTGTTTGCAACTATTTATGTATATAGTATTATGTTTTTTTTGCACCACGCTATTAATTTTTAGAATATTGTTGCAAATCATGAAGGTACGCCTTTGCAAACTTCTTGTGTAACCCTATGAAGATTGTTAGATATGTTATCTTGTTGATTGATACATGCCTTTGCAAACTTTTTGTGTAACCCTATGAAGATTGTTAGATATGTTAGATATGTTATCTTGTTGATTGATATTCAAACCTTGCTTGTATGGTTGTATATGTATGACACTATGATGTGCTTTGGGATCCCTTAATCAGTTTTATTACCTAAATTTTGGTGCTTGTTTGCTGCCGCTAAGTAATTTTAAAATCTTACGTAATGTCGTGAGCATTTGGTGCATCTCATCTCATGCTTTATAACTTAAATGCAACAATTATGTAAACCACACAACTTGATAAGTTAATTGATTTGTGTTCAATATTAGGAGAAAAATTGAGGCCCGATTATTCGTTAAAGATTGGGTAATTGTGTTTTTCTTGTTGTATAGGTCTATAGGGGATTTTGGCATGTCTTAATTTCATAGCCAATGCCCCACTAGGTGTATGTACTATCTCCGATTTTTTTTAGTTGTAACTTTGGAATATTTTATATCTCACAAATAATACCCTAAAGTTGCAACTAATAAAAATCGGAGGTAGTAGATAATACCAAATTTTTTTTTTTTGGTTTTTTTTTTTTTTTTTTTTTTTTTTTTTGGGTTGTTCTACCCGGTTCATCCTTTGGGCTAATACGGATTCGGGATCAGTTTTGTGTGGTTAGGTTCCAGTTCCCTCCCAATTGTTTTTGCGGGGGATCAAACACGAGTCCTGCCTATCAAGTGTAGTCCCAATCACCACTACACCAATATTTTATTGGTAGATAACACCAATAATTGGGGAGGTTGCTAGCTATTGCTTTGTCGCAGTTTACAATATATATATAGTTCGAATGAAGAATTATTGTTAAATATATACACGAAATAATTACTTTTGGTTCATGTAGTCGACCCCACTTATAGGATTAATGCTTTGATTGATTGATTACATTTTGATTATTTTTCCTTTTAATTTTTAATATATTTGGATTCTAGTTTTATACATTTATGCCACCAAGTGTACTGTTAGTAGTGATAAAATATGCAGCAACTAATACAATGATGCTGGATAAGTACTTTTGATGATGCCTATATTATCTAAACAATGGCCTTGGCAAACAAATGGGGACACTGTTGTTTGTTTACTGGCTTGGGTCCTTGTGACTCGTAACTCGTAAGTTTGGGATGTTTTGATATTTGGGGAGTGCAATTTATATATAGTTCTGATAAAAAAGTGTGCATCCAGCCTAGAAGGGTTGCATTTGATGATAGTTTCCTGGTTTCTCTGTTTCATTCTTAAAACAAAATTACTTCATACCAAAAATATTGCAAATAATAAAAAGTAGGTAAAAAGCTGGTATGAGACCACAAACATGTGAATTACATATTAAACCCAAGTATGAAAGGTACGAACCCTAATGCACTACTTTAAACATTACCATCTTGAATTATTTATAATTAAAATTTCTAAATTGATTTGAAAGCATAAATTGAGGCATAGTAATGAAGTTTACACATGACTGTTGTTTCTTATCTAAAAGTCATAGAAGATGGGTGAATGGTAGGGAATAAATAGTGTAGAAACTCCATTGTTGTAATATTTTTGGAATGGAGGAAGTATTTTTCTTTTGATAATCTTGTCTAAATCTGCCCTACACCTCTAAGTCCGCCATTTTTTGTATTCAACCTTAGAGGAAATTGACCATTTTCTCTTGCTTACTCTATCTTTAACCTCATCTGAATAAGTTTGATGACCTTCCAATTTTAATATTATCGACATATTTCATCCTTGTCCGATGACCTCCCAATTTTAATATTATCGACATATTTCATCCTTGTCGATGATAACACGGAATAATAAAATTTGGTTCATGTAGCCGACTCCACTTATAAGATTGGCTTTGATTGATTGATTAACATATTTCATCCTTCGGAAGATTCAAAGTGATTACTGTAATATAAACTCAATGTGACCGGATGTGATTAGTGACCAATTAAGATTTTCATATACTCCCTCCGTTCTTTGTTGTTCTATCCACTTTCTGTTTTAGGCCGTTCTTTAATGTTCGACCCACTTTACTTTATTCTATTTATGGCATATCCTTTTTTCTATCTAACCTTACCCACAACAGTTATAAGTATACCTTTACTTACTCTCTCTCTCTTACTTATTCACCTTTTCCTTATTGCAAGTTTAGCCCCAAGTCTTAAAACTTGGATGTGACATCATTTTTTGTGGGGAGGTTCCCAGTGAAAATGATGTCATCAAATTCTTGTTTAAGACTCACTAAGATTTGTCCAATTTTATCACTTTACCCCTAAGACTCAAATATATGACTTGTTAAGATTTACTAAGACTTGTCCAAATTTATCACTTTAGTCCTAAAACTCAAATTGGTAGAAAAGTGTAAAAAAAAAAATGGATAATAAAAATAAAATTAAGGTGGGTCTCAATTTCAAGTATTAAGTTGAGTCTTTTGAGACTTGCTTGAGATTTAAGAAGAAAAATGGGGGAAGTCTAAAACATAAGTCTTAAAACTCAAAAACTTGCTCATACACAAACCACCTTTTTACATTCTTTTTCCTATTTTTATCTTACACCCACTCATATTGTTCAATAATTTCTTAAACTGCGTATCTATAGTAAGTGAGTGGAACACAAATGAAGAATTGAGGTAGTAGTTGGTTTTGTGTCTTTTAGTGTATTAATAGTTGTGTTAAGTAGAGTTGGTTGTGGTTTGAGTGTGTGTCTTGTTTATTGGTTAGTGTATTGATATATCTCCTTTTTATAAGATCTCTAGTTTGCCATTCATATCTTCTTCTTCTTCTTTTTTTTTTTTTTTTTTTTTTTTTGAATTTTATTAAAGTTGATCTTAAATAAGTCCTACATTCATACCCATTTCATTTCACTACCTTAAATATCTTAAGATAACAGCTTCAGTTTAGTTTAGTTTAGTTCAGATAAATAGAATTCAGAAAAGAACGGAATTTTGTTGGGTTAAGATTTTGTGACTTTCTATGTTGTCACCATTGGGAAATCCTATAATCCGCTAGCAACAACTAAGGTGCTCTTTTCCTTTTTGTAGAATACTTAATCTCTCTCTAAGTTTTTTCAAATAACTTCTATATGGTCACCAAGTCTGAATGTAAACCTCACATCAGAAGTATGCCACATCCCTTGTCTTTTTTTTTGCTAGTTGGCATCAGGCGAATGTAATGTCTTATAATTAGGTAGTCATTACCATTTGAAGATGTCTGTTGCTGATAGATTTCCATGTAGTACTGTTGTTGTACTGGACCTACTGGTAATTGTGGGAGAGCATAAATAGTACTGTGACAGGAAGTGTTGGCTTTTTTTAGAAAAACTGAGCATCATTGTTGATTTCGTACTTGGTAGATGTCTTTGGGTTTAGGCCACACCTTGAGGGATTAGGCATAAAGGGCTTCTTAAGGGCTGCTTTTTTAGTCGTGAGGAGCAAGTTGTGAAATGCTGTTTTGTCTGCTATACCATGTAATTTTTGACGCTTATGGGGGTGGGGAGGGTGTTTAAAAAGGTTGGCATGTTGGGGGTAACATGATGTGGTTTTTGTTCCTGTTTAATAGTGCTATTGGATTTCGTTGGTGTGCTTGAGCTGATGTAGGATTTAAAATTTCTGTTCGTCCCCCCCCCCCCCCTTCTCCCTTCCAAAACAAAAAAAGGAAAATTTGTTAAAAAAAATCTTTTAAAAGCACCACTTTGCAAAAAAAAACCTTTTAAAGCGTTTTTTGCAAACAAAAACCATCACCTTGCATTTTTTTGTAAGATGAAACACCTGTGTGTACTATTCTGACGTTGGCTGCGATTTTCAGGCATTGACCTCTTCTTTTTCTTATGTGCACCCAATTAATTTGCTATTTACACTCTCCTTCTCTCTTATTTCCCTCTTATCTATCCCAACAAAACTCGGCAACATTGCCGGTGATAAACCCACTAAAATCACCACCATAAACAACCCTATGATCCTAAAACTCCTCCTAATCTTCGTTGCCATAACATCCACTGGAAAAGCTTGCCTTGGTTGTGAACCCATTCCTTGCGATTTTTTTAAAGTCGAATTTCAACCGGTCGAGCTTTCAATTTCCAATTGTGTTGTTCTTCTAGTAGAAAGCTAAGGGTAAGTTATTAAAATTAAAAATGGAAACAAACCCATCTCCACCCATCTCCACCCATCTCCACCAACACTAGCTACCATCCCTCCTCAATTCTCAACCAATCTCCACCAACACCATTGCATCTCACAGGAGCACCATCTCTATCTCTTGGATCTGATTTTTCTAGGGTGGGGATGGATTTTCAAGTAGGCGGGGTGGATTTTCAAGAACTGGGTGGTCAATTGGTAATAGTTGTGGGTTTTTCGGGTGGTAGGGATGAACTTATGGTAGTATGAGTGGATAATCGGGATGTCAATTGGACTTTGAGTGGGTGGTATGGATTTTTGGGGGTGTGGGTGGTGCGTAAGAGTGAATGAACTGCTCATTCACTTGTAAATGGGTTTTTTTGTCGATTTCGTTGTTAAATTGTCGGCGAGCCGGCGAAGTAGTGGTGGACCTTGGTGGTTAGGGAGGTTTGATTAATCGGAAATGAATTACAATTTTTCGCTCTGGCATGAGTTGCAAATTGTTGGTGAGGTTCAGCTTCCAATTAGGTGTAAATAACAAAAATAAAGAAGTCAATGCCTGAAAATCGTAGTCAATGCCGGAATAGTACATACAGGTTTCATCTTACAAAAAAATGCATGTTGGTGGTTTTTGTTTGCTAAAAACGCTTTAAAAGGTTTATTTCCGCAAAATGGTGCTTTTAAACGATTTTTTTTCGTCAAATTTTCCAAAAAAAAAAAAAAAAAATCACAGACATCAGCAGCCCCTTTTTTTTTTTTGGGAGAAAGATGAGGCTACATCAGTAATCCTACTATATTTTTTTAATCACAATTCTCTAAACATTGAATCCCCAATATCTGTGTGCTCACTCTGAAAAATTAATTATACTGGTATGTAACCATTTTCTCCCCAAAAACAATATAACACCAAATTAAATTAACTTTTCCATAACTACCACTTCTATTGCCAGTAAATTTTGTGCAGTGGCATAGATACACACTTGTTATGATGTTTACAAGGTTAGCCTAGGAGCTTTACTGACTTTTATTATTGGACAATTACAGGAGGAGAATTTGGCTAATTATGAAGATTATGAAACAAGGGAACATCAAGTTGGCAGTGCTGAGGAGTTTCAGAAGGTCTGTTATTGGTTTGACAGCACTAATTTGTTCTGTTTAATTGTTTATCAGTGAATTTAATATTTAGTGCTTTTGTCTCTTAGGATGACTTGGAGGCAGGAAATGCTCCTGAAACAAACTCAGCCCAACGGCCCCAAACAGAACAAGGACAATTACAGGCTGAGGAAGAGCATGGCTACAGAAATGTGGACTTCAGGGAGCAGCAGTACAATCCAAGAAGAGGCATGAGAGGTGGCCGTGGAGGTGTAGGTGGTCGTAGAGGTTACCCTAATGGCCGAGGTGGCAGGGGTAGTGGCAGGGGAGGTGGGCCTCACCAGAATGGACGTGGTCAGTATTATGACAACTACAACCCTAGAAACTTCTACAATAAACGAGGTGGCAGGGGAGGAGGTGGTAATGGTGGGAACCCATATTACAACCATTCTGCTGAACAAGGCAATCATGCTGAAGCAAATATGGGGGTTGCATCATAACACGTGCAAAATAGGTTGTCTTTTGGTTATTAGCTCATTGTTGGTGGGTTCTGGTGATTTTGCTGTGTGCTGGGCATAGTAGCATTTGTAGGTCTATTTATGAATTCACCAATTTAGTTGCCTCCTTTGGGCACTGCTCTTTTGTACTTAAGCGAATGGATGGTTTTATAAAAACCCTCTAATATAACATGACCTGGAGAAGTCATTATCGTTTGTCTAGCAAATTTCTTTGCTTGATAATTTCTTTGTTTGCTTGGGTGTTAATATGCTCTATGCTTTATGTGAAAACTTATCTTGCTTGCTGAATCAGACCACATATCCTAATTTACAGGTGCAGAGGTAAATATAGGGTTACCTGAGGGTGTGATGGTTGTTTGATTGGACCCAAGATGTTGCACAATCAAGGGTTTGCGACTTTGTGGGAGTTGCACTTCCTGGGAAGTGTACTAGTGTAGGTAGTTTTTGTTGAAGTAGTAGATGCTCACCTATGTAGTAGAAGCAACTTCTATCTTGCGCATTGTCTTGTCCTTTTGTTCTACTGTCTTTTTCGCGTCTTTTTGTCCATGGACTTGCATGTTTTTAAGCTCTATTGACCGCGTACTTCACTATTTGATTCTGTACACATTCATGTCTATTGTCTTATGTACCTTGATCTGACTATAATACTTAGTATTCTTTGTAAGTGAGATTATAATATGAATCATGTGGCGCTTTTTAAAATTGAATTAGGATGCTAAAACTGAGCAGTATCAGTGCTTTGTGATAACAAAAGTGGATTCTGGTTAAACAGAGTGGGTTGGCCTTCTACTGTTTTCCAAAGATGCCTTAATCGTATTCTTTTCTCGAGCATCATTTTGATGAGTATGGTGTAAGCATTTGTTTGTGACAATTCTTTTTGTTATTAATTTCGCGGTATTTATCCCAGTGGCAACAATTGAAATTCTGTACTTGTTTCGGCTACAAGACCCAGTTTCTGGACTAAAGTTATATTCTTTTTAGTGATTAAATTCAGTCGGAGACATGTAACATATATTCCAAAACCAAAAATTTTACCTCTCTTTCAACATAAACTATAATAAATGTCAACTTCAGAAATGAAGGCATCTGATACCAGGTTGGAGAAGGGGAATCTACAATGATCATCAACTTATCATCTCTATATATTCCTCCTTCAAGCTTATCATTCACGAAGAATTACAGATTTCCAAACTTAGCTTCCACCTGCTTCCTGAAATGGGGATTCGTATTTCCCGTGGCATACCACCAGCAGTCGTCGAAATTCATTCTACAGACCAATGGAGTTCACATTTGGAATCCTTGAAGAATTCTGACAAACTGGTGAGTTCTGTTTGCTGTTAATTCTTGTTTCTATCAGTATCTGTGTAATAAGTTCCAATTCGTGTTTCATTTTGGGAGCTGCAGATGGTTGTAGACTTCTCAGCTTCTTGGTGTGGACCATGCCAATACATGGAACCGATTGTCAAAGATCTCTCAACAAAGTACAGAGATGTTGAGTTTGTCAAAATCGATGTGGATGAGCTATCGGTATAGACAACCATATTGCTAAATTGATGCTCTTTGTTTCGAATCATTCTTTCATCTGTATTGCTCGAAAACTGATTTTATATCCCCTTTTTTACAGGATGTTGCCAGTGAATTTGGGGTTGATGCAATGCCAACCTTCGTATTTTTTAGGAAGGGGAAAGAGGTTGACAGGCTTATTGGTGCTAATAAGGGTGAACTTAAGCAGAGAATCTCAAAACACCGAAATTGACACAAAAATTCTTTCAAATTTGTAAGAACTGTAATCATTATGTACCTTTACTAACTTGCTCACTGCATGAGTGTTCTGCAGGAGAAGTTTACTTTTCTTTTCCTTTCTTTTCTTCAAAAGACTTATAAATTCTGGGTTGATTTTAAATTAAAATCAGTAACGAATGTTGATCGATCTTAAAGCTTGATATAATGATATTGTTGAAGTATCATTGATTTGTCTAGTCTAGAATCTCTAGATACTAAATCGATGGATAAGCATTCTGTAAACTTGTTTCATTTGGATGCCTAAACATAATTGTTATATTTCCAACTACAGTAATTGTGAAGTATATAATCAGAATTCCTCTCCAGAGTGCAATATTATCTAACATCCAAAGTAGCCCTATAATATTATCTTATATTCTAAGTGTCTACAGCTCTGATATTTTAGTACTAAAATATATCACATCTTTGTTCTGAACTCTTACATACATGGAGTTTTATTATGCTTCTTGTTAAGTGCAAGTGTAAGTATGGTTTGTCGGTACTACTTTGTCCCATATTAAAAAAAAAAAGTATAGGGCTTTCAGTTTATTTTCCAAGCGGACTACTGTTGTTATTGTCAAGTTGTTTAGAATGAAATTTTATTTTAGGCTTTTGTAATGGGCTTCTCTCCTTTGTTTCTCCCCCATCCAACTCTTGGGATGGATTCCATGATTTTATTTATTCCATGAACATAGAAGAGTGAGTTGCACAATGGTCGATGACAACCAACTTCATATTTCGAGAACTTTCTATTATCTCCGACTAGGTTTTTATTTTATTTTTTTAACTTTTTGGTAAACACTTTTTTTTTTTTTTTTTTTTTTTGACGGGAAGCTAGCAAATTTTATTAACTCATGCTTTGAGCATCAGAAATTACAGCAGGCATTATACTCTCAGAGAGCTCTTCTAACCACACACTCATTACATCAAAATCTTTGCTTAAATGAGCAAGATTGTGAGCCACCCTATTCCCCTCCCTCCCAACATGAGTAAAAGAAATAAAGGAGCAAAATTTAGCAAGACATAAGATGTCTTTTACAATCAGACCAAAGGGAGAATTCTCAAAAATATTGTTCTTCAAATGATGGTGTAATTTCAGTCACCAACATCCCCATCATAACTCCCTTGTACATTCCAAACCGTTGCAGCCATGACATCCCCAACCGAATCCCGCACAACCCCTCCCAACCCAGTAGTTCCCTCTTTGAAGCACGCAACATCAGTATTTAGCTTGTAAAAACCAACATCAGGGGCAGACCATTTGTGTCTCACAGCTTGGTTGTTACTCACTTGAGAAGGCAGAACAACATTAGCCTTTTCGAACTCCCCTACTAACCGCAAAGCTTTATGGATCACATCCTCAACTGAGATCTCTTTTTTCTCAAACACCCAGGCATTCCTCTTAAGCCACACTCCCCATAAGATACACCACCAAATATTCCACCATTCCTTGTTCTTATTCTTAGACAAAAGAAAAGAACAAAAATCTCTTAAAGATAAAAGCTTACCTCTGTCAACAACAAGTCGAAGAGGTGACGCATACCATATAGCACTCGCAGAAGGACATAAAAAGAACATATGCATCAAAGTTTCAGAAGCATCCCCATAGACCTGACAAATATCCTCCCTGCAAATACCCCTTTTAACCAAACCATTCTTGACAGGCACCCCATTGTGAAGAGCACGCCAGCCAAATATCTTTATTTTTGGAGGAGCTTTGGCATTCCACAAGTTCTTCCAGACATCAGAACACAGGGATGCAGAAGCAGAAGGGCTTGCATTTCTTTTATTCTTCAACATAGCATGGTAAGCACTCCTAACTGTGAACTCTCCCTTTTTTGAAAATTGCTAGATCCAGTAGTCATCATCCGCAAACTGAGCAAGAGGAATGTTCATGATTTCCTTGATTTCCCACTCCACAAAATGGCGATTTAGCATATTATGATTCCAGACACCCTCTTGAAACAGCTCCATTACTTTTCCTAGGAGCATCATCATCAATTTGCTGCCTAGGGAGAACTTTGAAATCCGGTAAATTAGGCACCCAAGGGTCGTGCCATATCTCAATGGAGTGTCCATTCCCAACCATCTTTCTTGCACCCAGCTTGATAACATCTCTAGCGGACATAATTGAACGCCAAGTGAAGCTAGCATTGGACATCACTTTGGCTTCCATAACATCAGAGTTAGGAAAATATTTTTGCTTCAATGTTTTAGCCATCAGTGACTTAGGTTGATTCATGAGCCGCCAGACTTGTTTGGCCAGCATAGCCTTGTTGAAAGTTTGCAAGTCATGCATACCCAACCCTCCCTCGCCTTTAGAAGATAAAGTACGATCCCAGGCCACCCACGCAATTTTATGCTCCTCCTTCCTTTGGCCCCAAAAGAACTTCCGACACATTCTCCTAATCTCATTCAAAATACTCACTGGAATATTGAAACATTGCATAACATAGGTAGGAATAGCTTGTGCAACGGATTTAATGAGAATTTCCCGACCCGCTTGAGACAAGTAACCCTCCTTCCACCCTTTTAACTTTTCCAAACCCGATCTTGAATAATAGAAAAAATCCTTTTCTTAGAGCTGCCAAGGTAAGTTAGAAGCCCAAGGTATTTGTCATGTCCTTCCACGGCCTTATATGATAACTTCATCTGAAGCAAAGTTTGTGGACCTGGTTCAACATTTCGGCTGAAGGAAACCTCCGATTTTTCCATATTCAATTTCTGGCCCGAAGCCGTTTCATAGGATGCAAGGATATCAAGAACATTGTCCACCTCCTCATCATTAGCTCTAACAAACAAAAGGCTATCATCTGCAAAAAATAAGTGAGAAATCGGCTCCACTTTTTTACCAATCTTCACTCCATGAATTAATTTCCATTGCTCAGCATCTCTAAGAAGAGTGGATAAGCCCTCGGCGTAAATTACAAAAAGGAACGGAGACAAAGGATCTCCTTGCCGAAGACCTCTAGAAGGAAGGAAACCTTTAGACGGTTGGCCGTTAACAAGAATGGAGAAAGACGCCGAGGTAAAAAACTTCATCACATTTTCAACATTTGCAATCTGAAAGCCCAATTTTTTCATCATTCGATCAAGAAAAGACCATTCAACACGATCATAGGCTTTACTCATATCCAATTTTAGTCCCATATACCCTGCTTTTCCAGTCTTCTTTTTTCTCATGTAATGGAAGCATTCATAGCCACAAGAATATTATCAGAAATTAATCTTCCCGGAACAAAACCACTCTGAGATATCATTCATGAATCTCAAGGTAAACTCTTTATTTTTAAGATATACAAAGTATATTTTTACAATTTCTATCACAACGAATTTTGGAGAGCTGTAGATATATATTTGTTTCTGTGTCTGATTGTATCCCTTTTTTTAGCACCAAAGTTTGATAACATCATTATAAGGTATTGTTTGATTAATAGTACTTGTTTTGGTAAACACAATGTGGACCTAAGAAGATCCTTAGTCCATTGGGCTAAAGAGGGGGCTCGGTCCAATTGACTTTGGATTGAGGGTTTCTTGCATAGCAAACCATGTTAACTGGCCTCGGGGGTTGGCTAAGGACCCCTCTGATGCTTAAGTGAGTCCTTTACTACAAAGAAATGGTATTAAATGCTATGCAAGAGAGTTAGTGTTTGAGGCTTAATATTAGATACTTAATTATGGTAGAATTTAGACTATTTATATTCATAGAATAGTAAATAAGATGAGGCCCCCAAGACACGTGTAAAACCTTGAGCGCGTGGGCTCTGTTGATGGACTTAATTAAGGCCTTTGGATTGATGCTTGCATTAACACTTAAGCATATTGCGCTTGGTGGCCCAATTGAGAAATAAGGCCCAAATTGGATACCATTTTGGTATCCAAACAGTACCCACCCACCGATTCATCGGATGCCATTATGTAGTATATACGCGGTTCTCTAGCAATTAGCACATAAATTAGCTAAATTATTAGGATTTCAATTATGTATACCACTAGTTTGGAATTGCACCTAAATTCATATTATTGGATGAAATTTCAAAAATAAGTTGTGATTTTAATGTCTTTTATTTTAGCTAGATGGGAGATTAACATGAATTCAAAATACTTATGTTTGATTTCCTCCAAATTCTTCAAATTTTGGCAGATCTTAATTTAATTTTTCTAATATTCGCAATTTAAAGTTTAAAATATTTGTTATGTCGCTTATGATAATGATGATGATATTAACACAAACTATTGGGTGAGACAGTCCGCCTACTGCACCCAATAGTTCGTGCGGCAACCCTTTCCCCTTCAAATGCATTACCCATTCATTTCAATTATCTAAGAAAATTGGGATTTTAGGGCTCACAATTCACAAAACAAAGATCATTATGCTTGATTCAGGCAATCGAATCGAAGATTGAATCGAAAAACCCTCAAAACGAAGATGACGAAGTGCGATTTGCGATGGAAGGTGGACGAAGATGACGATCGACGATTTGCGATTTCAGTTCGCTTGGGCTGCGATTTCAGTTTTCTTAAGCTGCGATTTCAGGTGGTGCGATTTCAGTTCGCTTGGGTTCGACTGGTGTTGCGGTGGCAACAACGATTGGGTGCGATTTCAAAATGCATTACCCACAATAAAGGGACAACGATAGGCAACAACGATTAACCTGTGAAGGTTACACCCTATTCATAATCCATGAGATTACTAACTCTGTATGGTTCGGAACCACGAAAGAAGGATCGGGGATGATGGTACGTAGTGAGTCATGGAGTCACATTTGCCCGTATTGGCCTCTACTCGATTCTTATTGTGAAAAGTATTCCTGCAATCTCAAAATGCATACAAACAAAGATTTAATTTGCTCTAAACTAGATTAGGCTAAATTGGTTGAATATTAATACGACATATAATTCTAAAATATCGTGATCAGTTCAATTAACAACAAGATTGAAAAGAAACCTAAACCGGTCTTCCAAATTATCTTATTAAGCGTTATATTCAATTACATATTCCCTTTAAACATGCAATATGGTGATCATATATATAATAAAATCAACATTAACATTGAAAGCAATTTAACCATAATAGCGTTAGTCAAATCAAAGCATAATAATAAACCTAATCATGATACTAGCAACAAGAATAATAAAACAATTAATTAAGTGAATTAATTACTCACGTTTCGCGTTTCTTTGATTTACTACATCATGAATAAATTGTTAGTAAATTCAATAAAAATATAAAATCAAATTGAATTCAAACTAAATAAAAGAGTAGAGTTGATTTAGTCCAAACCCTCAGTCAATTCTACCTTTCACGCCTTGGTTTAAGTATGGAACTTCGGGTGTTGTATGGACTCCCGGGAGTGCTTAAGGAAGGAATGATGTAATTAGAAAAATATGTTTAAGGCTTAGAATATTAGAGAGAGAGAGAGAAGAGAATGTGTGTTGTTGCATAAGAGAGAAAGAGAGAATGATTTGGTGTATAAGAGAGAAAGAGAGAATTGTCTGGTGCCCGGAAGCTAATGAAATTAGCCTCGTATTTATAGAGAAAATAAGAGGGGGAAGCAAGGAACCCTATAAAATTAAGAGCGCCGCGGAGAAACCCTAAAACATTGCCGCGTCACGGCAAAAATGCTGTTATACGGAGCAATTTTCCATAACTTTGCAGAAATTGCCGTGTCGCGGCATTTTTGTCGTGACACGACATTTCTGTTTTTCAAATTTCTGTCCAGATTCAATTTTATATTTTACTTAATCATTAAGCACATGAAAATTAGGCGTCGTTTCAGCTATTCCGGACTTATTTCAAGCCTAGGGTTTTAATATTTATTAATCGGGCTTAGTTAATAAATAACACGAAATGAATTAAAAAGGGTTTGGGCTGAAATGATGGTTGGACTATGCTTGACTACATGTTTGAACTGATTTGTGGAGTGAATATATTTGACTAAATATGGGTTTTAAGCACTCCTTAGATTAAATACTCGACCTGACCAATAATGGCGGTGAAAGGTTGTAATCCCCCATATTTTCAACCTAATTAAAGCATATTTATTTATTATTTATACAAATACTTTTATTTTAATTTTATAGTATGAATTATTTTGATGTAAAAGTAATAATATTTTCATTATTAGTAAGCTAAATTTTTTAAGTTTTAGTCTAAATTATAATCCTCTTTTAGTTAGTAGCCCAATATTTAATTTCTACTCAAGCCCAAATTACACAATTCCTACTCCTAATAAAATTAGGGAACTAAAACCCAAATAAAAAAAACCCTCACACTCTTTCCTTCTCACGTAAAAAATAAAAGGGATTTCACTCTCTTCCTCTTCTTCTCCTCTTTCACGATTTTCACAGAGAAAAAATAAAATAAAATTCGAACTGTTGCACCACCGTTGACCGCCACAGACCACCGCCCACCGCCGCGCCACTGCCCAGCCACCCATGCAGTTCGCATCTCTTCTTCCTCCCTTTTCTTTACTTCTTTTTATTTTATTATATTGATTTAAAGTTTCAATCTTTGTTTAATTTTGATTCTAAATTATTATTATTATGGGTTGAATTATGCATGGGTTATAAAAGATTATAAATTTAGGAATTTTAATATGTTTTATTTACAATACAAAATTTCAGATTTGTTTAATTGAGAAAATAAGGGTTTAAGTATTGATTTTTCATGTTTTAGGGCTTAAAAACGTGCTAATCAAGTTACCTAATCATACTACGTTTAGATTACGTTAAAGTATAATTATTTTGATTATGTATAAAATTTCAGATTATTAAAGTTTCAATTTTTATGCACAAGTTGTGTTAATTTCATATTTTTATGCTTCTAATCTTATAAAATAATGTTTGTGGGTATTTCATGATTAAAAAACCTTGAAATTTAAATTCTAATCTCAAGAATAAATTTTTAGATTTTATACTTTTTATTTTGAAGTCTCTAATTGCATTGAATTGGTATATTTTTGGTGTTTTAACATACTAATCTACTATATAATGATTACTTCAAGTAATTATGTTTATGGGGTTATTTTATATACTTAAACCAAATTTTCAGATTATTCACTTACTTTAAAAGTTGCTGGAATTTTATGTTATAAGCTATGTTTTTATGATTTTAGCACATAAACTTATAGTGAACTAATGAATTATTAATTTTGACTATTGGGAGTAATTTAAAAGCATTATTTTGATGGTTTAAGAGGTTTTAAAGTAGTTTGGTATTGCTGTAAATTTATTTGCCTGGGTGTTGATTTAATTCTTGTTGTTTGGTTTAGGAGAGGACTTTGTAGAAGGCGACTTCTAGTTCCTAAAGTGGCCAATCGAATCGTTTATACAAGGTACGTACGAGTTACGAAACCTTGCCTTTAGATGCATGTTTAGGGATATATCGAGAACTTAGTATCATGTATAGAGAAGATTGGGTTAAATGGTTTGGTTATACATTGTGATTTCCGTATATTGTGCACTATTCTACATTGCAAGTATTATTTATGCTTTAATTATGCAAGATGCGCTTAGAGGCAAAGGTATGTGATTTAGTGAAATGATTCATTTATTACTCGTTCATGATCGTGGAGATAGAATGAGTAAAGGAAGAATTTAAGTCTTATAAGACGAGGTTAAGATTGTGGGGTGCTTTATGCACTCAAGGTGTTTATACACCGAGGTAGTTAAAGGAATAAATAATAAATGTTGCTTGTCACTAATAAATCAAGAATTGAAATTGGAAACTTGCTTTACTTGACTGAATTGATATTGGTTTGATTATATTATTTTGCATATGAGTCATCACCAAGTCTAAACATGTAAATCACGTAAAGTGCAAGATGGATGAGCAATTGTAGGGAATATTTCAAGCCATTAACCCCAAGCTTGAACCCCACTGTGATCATACACTTAAGCATGGTGGCGTCCAAAGGGAAGGAAGCTAGAGCAAAAGAGTCGCCAACAAGTTTTAGGAACTTGTAAACCGTTCACAAGGTGAAGATTACACCCCTTAACGATCCATGAGACCGTCAACTCCAAAAGGTCTTGAACCAAATAGGGTTCGGGGATGAAGGTACAAATCCAACCTAAAAGAGATTGAAACTGCCCTAAATAGGCCTCTACTTTATTCTTCTCGTATTCATGTGCGCTTTCTGACTAACATGCAATCAACAGATTAACACTAAACCTGTTTATCTATGTTGGTTGAATTTAATGCACAAGAAAACTATTATTGGCGATCACTTTAATTATAATCATATTAGCCCTAAACAAGATTATTAATTATCTTATTAAGCGTGATTACAAGTACAAATTCCCTTTAAACCTGCATAAAAGGCGTGATCAAGCAATAACAATAAATAAGCATCAAGTAACATGGTAATCATAAATCATAATTATAATCATGTTAATAATAAAGCTTAAATATAATAGCAAGATCCTAGGCATGATACTAACAAGATTAATAACAAACCCTAGCATGTCACTAAGCAATAAAGATCAAAGCTTTAAACCTAACATGATACTAACATGATATTGATATGATATTAGAAAGCATAGGAAGCACCCCAAACATGATACTAGAAAGCAATAAAGACATCCTAACATGACACTAGGAATTAAACAAATTTAAATATGCTTTGTACAAGAATAGAGCAATAAGATTACATACTTTGATGCCTCGTATCTCTTTATAATAACAAAATACACGCGTTAGTAACTTCAAGGAAAATAATACAATCAAAACAATTAAATAAAGATTAAAAGATTAGGGACCAAACCCTCAGAAATTATAACCTTTCACGTCTAGGGAGAAAGCAACTTCGAACTTGGCTAGGTGTGTCTAGAGCTTGTGAATGCGGAATTTTGTAAGAGGGAAGGTTTAGAAAAAGAATAGAGAGAGAAAGCTTCTAGCTTTTTGAGACAGAAAGAGAGAGATTGTTGTAGATTGTAGATGAATAAAAACGGAGGTTTAGGACCCTATTTATAAGAAAACAGTCCAGAAATAGGTAGAATTTGATAAGGAATAAAATTCCACGCTGTCGCGTGGCGACAGGCCTGTCGTCTGGCGACAGCTTGGACTTCTACGCGCTTTCAACACGGAGTCCACATATGAATCAAAATTGATTTGTAAAGTCCGTATGAAAACTGAAATCGTATCTTTCATAAAACAATATTTTATTCCAAATAAAACTTATCAAAATATAATTATTAATTCTAATCTTATTAGGATTAAAGAGAACCTTCTAGAGAATTATAGAAGATTATAATCAATTCTAATAACTTTAGGAATAATAATTAACATTGGGCCTTCCCCTAGATCATTGGGCCGCATGTAAAGATCAAATCGGCCCAGTTTAGTGTTTTGGCCATAACTTCCTCATTATTCATCGGAATTGGGCTTATAATATATCGTTGGAAGTTCTTTGCAAGCCCCATCCAACTACACTATTATTGGACCCTTGTCGTGGACCAAACTAAACTGGATTGGCTGTTTTCATAAAATAGAGTTGTTTTTGAAAACAGAAAGAAAGAATTTAATAAAAACCAACCGAAACACTTGAATTTTCACACTTTCACCTTGTTCGACAATCATTCGACGCAAAAGGTATTCATCACTGGGTTTGGTTTTGGGGAGACACATTTAGGTGTCTACAACAATGAAACTCTGGATTTGTGCACATCTGAAGTAATGACAATCAGGGGTTGGGGTACACGGGGTATTAGCCGTGCACTTTTCTAGAGGTCGTCTGATCTACGAGTCTCTTATTTCAAATACTTTTCAAAAACTAGGAGTTAGATAAGATCTCATACTAGCTACAGTCACGGAGTCGCGCCCGTGGTCGTTGGATATTTTATTGATGTTTCTGAAAGGAGGCATGAGGTTTTTCTTGTATTGATGTTCCAAATGGAGCATGGGATGGATAACCTTATCTATTGCTTAATCCAATGAATAAAATGAAATTATTTAACTACTGTTAACTAGTGGAGTCTTGGTAAAACTGACAGTTGAGTCGTGTGTTGAGTCTATAATTTAATTGTGTGCGATGATTGAATGTCAGTAGCATGCTAGGGACTTCTTATTATATTTCGCAGCTTGTATGTATTCAGCTTTGTTGATTGCATGCTTTGTGTGTCTTTCTTTGGTCATGGCCTTCGCCTTTCAATGACCCTGTGATGATCTAATTTTTACACTTGTAATATTAGGGAGCAGATTAACCATAAGTTCTTACACATGCAACATTCACATCTAGGTGGTGGGATCTTGAGTGGAGTGTTGGTTGCTTTTCTCAATTTATTTTTCTATTTAATTTTGAAGTTATTTAAACTCGATTTCATTTTTTTTATACTACTTCTACTGGGTTGAGTTTTGAATAAGGGCCTTAACGGTTCCAAGTTGTAAGAGTTAGTTTGGTTTTGTTTGTTGGTTTTGAAACTTATTTATAACTGATTTAGTTTTTCCGCTGCTAATTTCTGATATAGCCTTAACGCTTGAACACGTGGCGGTAACACGTCAGTAATTTTCTTGGATATTGTTCAGGGTACTCACAGGTTTAAAGAGAGAATTATTGGGGTGTCACAAAGGTTGTTCATCATCGGGTTTGGTTTTGGGGAGACATTTTTACTTTTTAGGTGTCTACTGAAGCCCCCACTTTGACCGAGTTTGTAGAAACATCATTTTTGAAAACGATAGTCAAAGTAGTCTATTGGGACAGAGAACGATTTAAGACGTTCTACGATCCTAAACTACTCTGTATACGCCGATACTTGCAGAAAAGCGTTAGTTCCACAGATAAAGAATGAAGAGATAGAGCGGGTATCTGACACCAATACATGGAAAAAAACACGTTTTGGTAGTGTTCTACTTCTCGAGAAATCCACCGGATGAATACTGTTATGATATTTTTCCATGCCTCAGGAATGCTGTTAGATGATATTTTTTCACGCCTCGGGAAAGCTGTTAGATGATTTTTTTCCACGCCTCGGGAATTGTGTTAGATGATAATTTTCCACGCCTCGAGAATTTGGTTAGAAGATGTTTTTCCGCGCCTTGGAAATACTGTTAGATGATGTTTTTCCATACCTCGGGAATGCTGTTAGATGATGTTTTTCCACGCCTTAGGAATGTTGTTAGATGATGTTTTTCCACACCTTGGAAATGTTGTTGTTAGTTGAAATTTTTCTACGCCTCAGGAATGTTGTTAGATGATATTTTTCCACGCCTCGGGAATGCTGTTAGATGATAATTTTCCATTCCTCGGGAATGCTGTTAGATGATATTTTTCCACACCTTGGGAATGTTGTTAATTGAAATTTTTCCACACCTCGGGAATTCTGTTAGATGATATTTTTCCACGCCTTAGGAATGTTGTTAGATGATATTTTTCCACGCCTCGGGAATGATGTTAGTTGAAATTTTCCCACGCCGTTAGATGATATCTTCCCACACCTCGGGTATGCTGTTAGATGATATTTTTCCACGCCCCGAGAACAAAATCGTCGCCTTCTACGCCTCGGGTATGCTGTTAGATGATATTTTTCCATGCCCCGAGAACAAAATCGCCGACTTCTACGCCTCGAGAACTATGCAACGATCGACAATTTTTCACGCCTCGGGAAAAGCTTGTTTGATAATGAGATAGTTTCCTCGCCTCAGGAACTCTATCGTAATTTCTTCCCACGCCTTAAGTAGCTCACAAGTGAAATTCCATACTCCGGGAATAACGCTAAGTGTCCTCGCCTTGGGACGAAATCTCCGAATTTTACGCCTCGAGAAGTGTGCAACGACCGACAATTTTCCACGCCTGGAGAAAAGCTTGTTTGATAATGAGAAATTATAAGTCTCTGTGTCTCGAGAATCTTGCAACGTGAATTGTCCTCGCCTTGGGAGATGATCACTGGTGGTTGAAAAATGATAATGGTTCGATTGTCCCCGAACGTGGGTTGCAGATGATAATGGTTTGAGTGTCCCCGAACATGGGCTGTAGATGATAATGGTTCGATTTTCCCCGAATGTGGGCTGTAGATGATAAAGGTTCGATTGTCCCCGAGGTGGGCTGTAGATTATAATAGTTCGATTGTCCCCCGAACGTAGCCTATACCTGAGACCTGCAAAATAAAATTTTCCAAAGGACTCGTATAGGTTGTGATTGACTTGACCATACTTAACTGGACCAAAATTGACTTGACGCGACATGACTTATGTATGACTTGTGACTGTGTGTGTATATGTATAGTTTGAGTGTGCGCAGACACAAACAACTGAAAATGCAAAAATTTCCGTCATTTTTTGTCATGAGTGGAGGGTACCGACTTTCTCCCGAAAAAAGAAAGACGTGAAAAATAAAGTAAGAGTTTTTTGAACTTCCCTTAATAAAAATTTTTGAAAAAGTTTTTGAACCTCCCCAAAAGAAATAAGATGAAAAATAGAAGAAGTTTTGTACTTTCAAGTCGAGAAAATTTTGAAAAAGTTTTTTGAACTTCCCCAAAAGAAAAGACATGAAAAAGGAAAGCAATTTCGAGCTTCCTCGTTGAGTAAAGTGAGACGATTTGCATGGATTTTCTTCTTGTCTAATTGTATTGCTCGTCTTGAAAATATTGTATGCAGGATGAATGTTCGTAGGCTAGGAGGCTAAGGACAATTACATCATGAGATACGATCAATGAATGCACTTAGGTCATGAAGCTAAGCGCGGTAGCTTGTTGACAATGAATGTTGCGTAGGTTAGGAAGCTAAGCATCATATATAGTGTGTAAAAAAACAAACCATCTTGAAAGTTGCTTAGGTCTAGAAGCTAAGCACGTATACAATGGTGATTGCTAAGTATTGCTTTAATCAGGGAGCTAAGCAAGTGTAACAACGAATCTTGATGAATGTGCCTAGGTCAGGAAGATAAGTACATATGTAATAATGCTATTGAATGATGATGATGATTTTGCTGGATGCTGTCATGAAGCATGCGTGGTGTGGGAACAAGATTTCATGAATATGTGAATGAAGTATGTAAAAGTGATAGTATAAGGACAGCTGCAAAGGCTATGGCGATGGAAATAGATGTGAAGAAGAGTCAAAGATGATGACTCTTTAGGTTAGGTAAGCTAAGTGATGTGGGTTCAAGCCCCTAAGTCTAGCTCTAGATGGATAGGGATAAGCATTGGATATTCTTTGACTCGATCATGCATGAATGTGAATGTGGCCGCACCTTGATATGAGGTTGCCTATGTATTCGTTAGGAATCAGGCCGAACGTAGCTCTAGCTGAACTTTTCACAAATGTATGTATAACTCTAAGAGGTCTTTCAAGGGCTGTAACATGGTTAAGCTAGTGGTTTGAAAAAGAAAGGGTGAAAGGCTCAAGACCCGAGATGTGTAATTGTGTATTTGAAAATAATTTGAATTTTGCAAGTTTACTTTTCACTTTTTTTTTTCTGCTTTGATTTTTGTTCTTTTTTTCTTTTTCATTCTTTTGAATCACTGTGGGAAATCTCGGATCATGCTGCCCCATCACTCACTTAGCATTCATATTTCTTAGGTACGGTACCAAGCACTTGTTGAGAGACGTAAATCGAGACGTGTTCATATCAAAGAGATAGGAACACTTGCTTGCACACTTGAACACTCTTTTCTTCGGGTTTTGGCTCAGGAAATGGCTTAATTGGTGTAATCAAGCCTTGACTAGAGAGGCAATCAAAGGTAATGTCATACATCATACCTAGAGGAGTGTAAGTTCTCTAGGCAATGGAGCATTAAGAGCTAAAACTTCATTGAGATCCACTTGACTTACATTGTTGGTAGTATTTTCAAGCTTAGAAGACGATGAAGAAGGAAGGTTATTCTTCTTGTTTTTCCAAGTGTTATTATTGTTGTTACTACAAGCAGTCTTTATTATCTCATCCTCAATATTGATGCCAATATCATAAACAGCTTCGAAGGTGTTCAATGGCAGGAATTCGATATGTTGCCTGTACTTGTGTGTCAGATTTTGGATAAAGAGACGAACCATCTCCTTTTCTTTTGGATGATCCACCAAGAGTGCAGCTGTTTCCCTTGAGAATGGATAAAGCCTTCATTCTCTTTCTGTTTGAGAATGGAGAATTCACGTTCAGAAGTTCTAGCTTGAATGTTACACTTGTAACGATTCATAAAACTTTCAGTAACACCTTGCCAAGTTGCACTGTGCTTGGAATCTAATGAATAAAACCATTGCTAGAAAGCATGATATAAGGAGAGAGGGAACACCATAGGGAAGAGTGCTGCGTCTAATCTCTTGAGAGCCATGGTTGCAGAGAAGGCCTTTAGATGAAATATTGGGTTGACAGTGGGTTTGAACTTTGGTATGACTGTGGTGGAGAATTTTTCAAGAAACTTGTCCCTTACATCAAAAATATTGGAAGGTTGTTCCATATAGGTGAACTCTTCTGAAATTTTGCTCACTTATTCTTTCAGTTTATCAGTTGTGGCAATAGTGACCTTGTTTTGTTCCATGGTGGTGACCTGGGTGGTAAGGGTTTGCATCATGGCAGAAAGTGTCTCGATGGACTTGTTAATGTTCTTAATATCTTCTTTGGTGGCCATTGGAATGAATTGAAAGTAGTTTGAAGGTGATAGTTGATGTGGAGCTGGTGAAGTTTTCTTTGAACGCCTATTAGGTCTAAAAAGTTGTTGCGGTAATGACTCGAAACGCACCAATCTACCCCTGCTTCTTGACTAAGTACTGTGAGATAAAATAATTCATTTTATGGTTTGACTTGGCATTTCAAATAGGAAAGGAAAAGAGAGAGGAGATTTTTTTAAATAGATAAGAAAACTCCACTCATTCTTTATTGTGACGGAAAAAAGGAGACACATGCATGAACCTAGTGTACAATCATAAACGACATGGTGCACGACTTGAGTCGAAAATTAAAAAGTGTGTGGACTATACTTGTCTTGTGAGTGATTTATGTGATGTTATAAGACTCGGACTCGTGGTATGATCACATGGCTAGACATGTAAAAAGTATAAAACAACTGACACATGGACCAAAATTAGCACGGAAGACCAAAATATGGACTGACTGGATCTTAAACCTATGTACCGTGGCACGATACAACTATCGCGCCACAGGAATCCATACCGTGGTGCGGTAAAGACTGCTGTGACACGGCGCTGACTACCGTGGAGCGACAATTTTGCCGTGGCACGGTGGTCAGTTCTAGGTTTATTTGTGCGGTTTTTTTTTCTAGATTTTTGTCAATTTTAGAGTTTGCGCTAATTACTAAGTGAGTACGGTCCATTGACATGAGTTAGTCGTAAAATGAACCACCATAGACAAAGAATGATCATTAAGGTTTGGATTAAAACAATCAAGGATGCACACGTAGAGCACATAGTCACAATGATTTAATGAAAAGTTTGCAACCTAAGGTCAAGTTCTATGTTTCACTATGGTCAAGATTTTTAGTGTCAAAAGGGTTGTTAAGAGTTTGGACGTGTTAGCAAGGTAGCCTCCCTTGAGGCTGTATGCCAACTGGCGGCTTCGCAAGTTCGTGATTAAATCGAACTTGACTCCATGGTTTGGGTGGATTTAATAACTTGGATGAACCCTTATTGTCATGAACATTTTTGGGTTGATAGAGCTTAAATCTCCCGGGGCCAAAACGTATGCAGAACACATATGGTTTTTCAAAAAAATCGAAGGAAGCTGAATGTGAGAAAAATAAAGCCACTAGAAAGATTTTAGGATTGCCGCAACACGACAAGAATTATTGTGTCATGGTACAGACTGCCGCGACACGGCAGATTTTACCGTGTCAAGGTATAGACTGCTGCGTGACGGTAATCTGTACCATGATGTGGCTATTTTACCATGGTACGGCAGTCAAGAAATCAGACTAGTGCGATCAGGTTTATTTAATTTTTCCTACGAGGCGAACCTAAATACGACGTTAAAACGTCGATGCATATGCGAAAATACCAAAATAATCACAGGAATACGATTCAAGAATCTTTCAAGTCTCATCCACTCATCTTAATTAAATACCCCGATCACTAAAATCGACGAGTAACTAAAAATTCTCCCCAGTGGAGTCGCCAAATCGTAGGTGACTTTCGAAGCGCCCCTACTTACGCATGTAGTGAATATGCTAGGCACTCATAAGAAGTGAGAATTGACATACGATTAGGGACAACGATCAAGGACAAGAAAAGTAGGGGGCCGCCAACAAGTTTTTAAGGAGCTTGTAAATCGTTCACTGATCATTTAAGGCAACCACGATAAAGGGACGACGATTGGCAACAACGATTGACCCATGAAGGTTACACCCCATTCATAATCCATGAGATTACTAACTTCATATGGTTCTAAATCACGAAAGGAGGATCGAGGATGATGGTACGAAGTGAGTCATGGAGCCACATTAGCCCGTATTGGCCTCTACACGATTCTTATTGTGAAAAGTATTCCTGCAACCTTAAAGGTATACAAACAAAGATTTAATTTTCTCTAAACTAGATTAGGCTGAATTCGTTGAATATTAATGCGACATATAATTCTAAAATATCGAGATCACTTCAATTAAAAACAAGATTAATTGAAAAGGAACCTAAACCAGTCGTCCAAATTATCTTATTAAGCACTATATTCAATTACATATTCCCTTTAAACATGAAATATGGTGATCATAAATATAATAAAAATCAACATTAACATTGGAAGCAATTTAACCATAATAGTGTTAGTAAAATAAAAGCATAATAATAAACCTAATCATGATACTAGTAACAAGAATAATAAAAAGAGTAATTAATTCAAGAATAATAAAAAGAGTAATTAATTGAATTAATTACTTACGTTCCGCGTTTCTTTGAATTGCTACATCATGAATAAATTGTTAGTAACTTCAATAAAAATATAAAATCAAATTGAATTCAAACTAAATAAAGAGTAGATTTGATTTGGTCCAAATCCACAGTCAATTCTACCTTTCACGTCTTGGTTTAAGTATGGAACTTCGAGTGTTATATGGACTCCAAGGAGTGCTTAAGGAAGGAATGATGTAATTAGGAAAATAGGTTTAAGGCTTAGAATATTAGAGAGATAGAAGAGAATGTGTGTTGGTGCATAAGAGAGGAAGACAAAATGATTTGGTGTGTAAGAGACAAAGAGAGAATTGTTTTGTGCCCTGAAACTGATGAAAAGATAAAATAAGAGGGGTGAAGCACGGAACCCTAGAAAATTAAGAGCGTCGTGGAGAAACCCTAGAAAATTACTGCGTCACGACATTTTTGTTTTCCAGAAATTCGTCCAGATTCAATTTTATATTTTACTAAATCAATTGGCACGTGATAATTAGTCGTCGTTTTAGCTATTCTGGACTTATTTCGAACTTTGGGTTTTAATATTTATTAATTGGGCTTAATTAATAAATAATACTAAATGAATTAAAACGGGTTTGGGTTGAAATGATGGTTGGACTATGCTTGACTACATGTTTGGACTGATATGTGGACTGAATATGGGTTTTTAGCACTCTTGAGATTAAATACTCGACCCGACCAATAATGGCGGTGAAGGTTGTTCATCACCGGGTTTGGTTTTGGGGAGACATTTTTAGGTGTCTAAAATTAGTTACTAGTTTTGTGCCCGGGCAATACCTAGATATATGGTTGATAAAAGTTTAGGATAAAGTTTTTGGATTGAATGTTAAATACGATCATATATTCCTTTTAATAATGCAAGATAATCAAACATATTAACTGAAATTATATATATTTTATTGAACTAAAAATGTTTTTACCAAAACTAAAATTATTTTTCCTAATTAAAACTTATTTTCATTGATTCTCTATTATTTTTGTATAAATGAAATATGTTATAAATGGATCTTATTTTAAAGAACTTTTTAAAATGAAATTTAAGAGGGAAATAGTACCAAGTTATAAGATATTTATTAAAAGTTATGATTAATTTTGTATATATGAAATGATAAAAGTGTACTGATAATAAAACTCTACACAACATTTTTATTTTTAAAAATCTATCCAAACTTCGCTATTCTAGCATCATATGTGTCGCAATAATGCCTATTTATCGCCTACGTGGCATGACACTTAACGAAAAACTGGAATGTCAAGTGTCGCTGTCTTGTGACCTAGCTGCGAGATCGACTTTATATTTAGTGACTAGTTTTGTGCTTGGGCAATGTCCAGATTGTTGATAAAATTTCAGTATAAACTTTTTTGCTTGAATGTTAAATACAGTTCTGTAGACACCCAAATATGTCTCCCTAAAACCAAACCCAGTGATGAATACCTTTCGCGTCATTTGATTATCGAACGAGGTGAAGGTGTGGAAAGTTTAATGATGAGGATGTTTTTATTAAAATATTCCTCTTTTTGTTTTCTAAAAATATTTCTTTTCTTACTCCTATTTTATGAAAAATAGCCAGTCCAATTTGGTTTGATCCATAATAAAGGTCCAATAATAGTGTAGTTGGATTGGGCTCGAAAAGAGCTTTTCAATGATATATTATAAGCCCAATTCCGATGACTTATAAGGAAGTTATGGATTAAATTAGATTAGGCCCAATGATTTTCAAAGGTGGCCCGATGATGTAGAGGAGGGCCTATTAACTATTAACTAAAAAAGGGATGTTTTATTTAGAATAAAATATACTTCCTCTGTTTTTTTTTACTTGCAACACTTCACTTTTCACGTTTGTCGATGCATTATTTCAATCGTTTATATCTTTAATTAGCAATATGTAAAAATTATAAATGTTAGATATTAAAATAGTATAAAACGAGACGAATCTAACAAGATCACATATGACTATATTTTTTCTTAGCTATAAATCGTTAAAGCTAGTCAAAGTGGAGTACATGAATACTGTAAAAGTCAAACTGTTGCAAGTATAAGAAAACGGAGGAAGTATTAAATTTGATTTCGAAAACTGCTCAGACGCTTAATTACCTACAACCAGTGTTGAGGGTAATTACGCGTGGAAAAGAGCGTTGACTTTTGGACCAGTGCGAGACGACGGCTTGATCTATAACTTCCTTCGTCGCTTGGCGAAGAGCTCGTCGTTTGGCGCTGGCTCCTGTCGTTTGCGACAGGAGGAGTTTTATTCCGAATATGATTTTCTTCGATCCCGTGCTATTTTTCTTATAAATAGGGATCATATCTCCCCATTTTTCAACAGTCGACAACAATCATCATCTTTCTTCTTTCTCTCTCTAAAAGCTAGAAGCTTCTTCTCTCTATTCTTTTTCTAAATCTTCCCTTTTACAAAATTCGTCATACATTAGATCTAGACACACCTAGCCAAGTTCGAAGTTGCCTTCGCCCTAGACGTGAAAGGTTTATAATTTCTGAGGGTTTGGTCCCAAATTCCTATTTCAATTATTTAATTTAATTGTTTGATTAATTATTTTCCTTGAAGTTACTAACGTGTGTATTTTTTTATCAGAAAGAGATTCGAGGCATCCAAGTAAGTAATTTAATTGTTGATCTTTGTTATAGAAATCATGCTTTGATTATTTTGCTTCCTAGTATCATGTTTAGGGTTAATTAAGATTTCTAATATCATGTATGGTTGTTGTGATGCTTCCTATTTCTTTCTTAATGTTATGTTAGTATCATGCTAGGAATAAAGCTTTGATCTTTATTGTTTAGTGACATGCTAGGGTTTGTTATTAATCTTGTTAGTATCATGCCTAGGGTCTTGCTATTATTATTATGCTTTGAGATTGATAATATTATTATTATGATGATGATTATTATGTTGCTTGATATTATATTTATTTGTTGTTATTGCTTGATCACGCCTTCTCTTGCAGGTTTAAAGAGAATTTGTACTTGTAATCACATTTAATAAGATAATTAATAATCTTGTTTAGGTTAATTTGATTATAATTCAAGTGATCACCAATAATAGTTTTTTTGGTGTATTAATATTCAACCAACATAGATTAAACAGGTTTAGGGTTAACCTATTGATTGTATGTTAGTCAGAAAGCGCATATGAATACGAGAAGAATAAAGTAGAGACCTATTATTACGGGAGATTCAATCTCTTTTAGGTTGGATTTGTACCTTCATCCCCGAATTTCCAATCATGGTTCCAGACCTATTGGAGTTAACGATCTCCTGGATCGTTAAGGGGTGTAACCTTCACCCTGTGAACGGTTTACAAGTTCCTAAAACTTGTTGGCGACTCTTTTGCTCTAGCTTCCTTCGCTTTGGACGCCACCATGCTTAAGTGTATGATCACAGTGGGGCTCAAGTGTGGGATGCTTGAAATATTCCCTACAAGTTCTACAATCCCCTTTGATAATATAGGATAGGATATTTAGACATATGATATCATTTTTCTTAAATTTATATAATAGTGTACTTTTTGTAGTTTTGTTTGTAAATAGATATCTATGTTATTATTGACTTGAAATTATTTTTATTTTTATTTTTATTAAACTCAAATTATTTTTTCTAAACTGAAATTATTTTTACCAAAATAAAATTAATTCTTCTAATTAAAACTTATTTTTACTGATTCTCTATTTTTTTTTAAAATAAATTAAATAACAATGCATTTTTATGCGGTTAGCCACACCATCTAGCCGGACAAAATAACCCCTATAAAACTGACCGAGTAACCCCTATAATACTAACTGAGTAACCCCTAACATTGACTAAGTAACCCTTATCTATATAACTGATTGAATAACCAATATAACACTAATCAAGTAACTGTTGTAATAGTTGCTGACACGACTTGGCCAACTATGTATAACAGTTTGTAATTAAATATATTATAAATGGGTCTTATTTTGAAGAACTATTTAAAACGAATTTAATGATGGAAATATAATTGAGTTTAAGATATTTATTAAAAGTTATACTTAATTTTGTATATATGAAATATAAAAACTCTATCGATAAGAAAACTCTATACAACAATTTTATCTTAAAAAATCTATCCAAAAACCGCTTACTTAACATCATATGTGTTACAAAAATATCTATTTATCTCCTATGTGGCACGACACTTGGCGAAACTCTAGAATGCCAAGTGTCGCTGTCTTGTGGCCTGGCTGTGATACCGGCTTTATATATTACTGATATGATATGTTGATTAGATTAAACACACTTTTTGTTATTTCTTTTGATAGATTGAATAACTATATACTTTGTATGATACTTTCTCCGCAAATTATTATGTGCAACAAAGGAGGTCTGCGCAGAACCTAGGTAAAAATTTCTTAAACATTATTATCGAAAAGTAAGGGCATGTAATTAAGTAGTAAGAAAAGAAAGAGAGAGAGTGGATAATTAATCCAACAAAAAAACCCTACCATAATGAATCAACTTAGAACCATCACCCACGAAACCAAAACCACCACCCACAAGACCCACAAACTCTGATCTAGACCCATGCCACCCACGAACCACCTAGACTCACGAACCCAGATCCAGACCCATGAACCATGCGCCACCCACGAACCACCAAGACTCACATACAAGTTGTGGATAATCAACAAAAATAAGGATGAAAGTGATGAAGATGATGACTTTAAGGATATTGAATTAGTAAATTAATCAAGAGTTCAAGACAATCAACTTTGAGGTCTCCGATTGAACCTTTCAGAGAAATAAAAGAGGGGGAAGACAAAAGGGAAGAAGAGAAAGTTTCCAAAGGTTGTGGATTTGACATCTTCTTCTAACAATATGTCATCTAGCCTATTTAGTTTATTTTTTTTGGTGTTCTACCTGGTTCACCCTTTGGGCTAATCCGGATTCAAGGATCAATTCTGGGTGGTTAGGTTCCAGTTTCCTCCCAATTGTTATTGTGGAGGGATCGAACATGCGGTCCTCCCTACCAAGTGTAGCCTTAATCACCACTACACCAATAGCCAGCCGAGAGGTGCCCAGTTAATCTATTTGATAGATTGATTTAAAATGTCAATCTTTTTCGCCAACTCAGCATATGTACTAAGTGGCTGATGACTCATATGCAGAATTCTACACGTAGGATAACGATTAATAAATGACACGAGTGACTTCGTTAAAATGCAGGTGTCTTGAAGGTTGAAGGTGAAGCTGTATAGTAGTATTTCGTATTAAATGCAAGATAGTTGACTAGTTGTTTGTTTAAAGACAAAATAAAATGATGTCGGTCATCATTTATGGGTAAATAATTTTTCATAGTATCAGAGCCAGGTTAAATCTTGGGGTTTTTCATAAAAGTTTTCCCCCTGCCGGTGGGTTAGAAATTAAACCCACCGGTGGGATGAACCTTTAGCAAAAATTACCAATTTTTTTTTTACCTTATTTATTCCGCTGTGCAAGTTAGTGTTGGTGAAGAGTTTGAGTTGATGACTTGATGTAATTATAAATTACATCATGCATGGTTTATAACTTAAGATTGAGTATAAGTTGCTGGTGTGTGTCATGGAGTGGATCCTCAAGGATGAATATTAGGGGCGGCATACATGAGTTTTTTTTTTTTTTTTTAAAAAAAAACAAAACGGCTCTCTTATGTCATGAGACAAGATATATTGGCTCTCCTTGTGCTGTGAGACAAGGTTTATGTGTTGGTTCTCCTTGTGGCTTGTGCCATGAGACAGGGTTTGTGATATGATTCGAGCATGATTTTGCTCTTTGGATATGAGTTTGGTTTTGCTGTAAAACAAAACTTATAAGAAATTTTAGTGTGGTTTACTCTGAAAAACCAATATTTGATTGGAGCTTGGTTTTGCTCAGGAAAAACCAAAATACAACGAGTTCGAGAAGAAAAGACGTTCTTGTTGTAATGATATTTTTTGCAGGTTCGAAAAGAATGATGTTCCTATGTAGTTGATGATTGATGAGTTCGAAAAGCTAAACGTTCTCATCATTCAAGATTTTTTTTTTGAAGGTTTAGGGAATATTTCAAGCATCCCACACTTGAGCCCCACTGTGATCATACACTTAAGCATGGTGGCGTCCAAAGAGAAGGAAGCTAGAGCAAAAGAGTCGCCAACAAATTTTAGGAACTTGTAAACCGTTCACAGGGTGAAGGTTACACCCCTCATGATCCATGAGATCGCTAACTCTATAGTGGTCTGGAACCATGACTGGATATTCGGGGATGAAGGTACAAATCCAACCTAAAAGAGATTGAACGTGCCCTAAATAGGTTTCTACTTTATTTTTCTCGTATTCATGTGCGCTTTCTGACTAACATACAATTAATATATTAATCTTAAACCTGTTTAATCTATGTTCGTTGATTATTAATGCACAAATAAAACTATTATTGGTGATCACTTGAATTAAAATCATATTAGCCTAAATGAAATTATTAATTATCTTATTAAGCGTGATTTCAAGTACAAATTCCCTTTAAACCTGCAAGAGAGAGCATTATCAAGCAATAACAATAATATCAAGCAACATAATACTATTGATACAACAAATCATCATCATCATAACAACAATCTCAATCTCATCAAAACATAATAGTATTAGTAAGATCCTAGGCATGATACTAACAAGATTAATGACAAATCCTAGCATGTCACTAAGCAATAACGATCAAAATTTTATTCCTAACATGATACTAACATAATAGAAGAAATAGGAAGTAACCTAAACATGATACCACACTATTATAAAAAAACCCTAACGAGTCACCTGTAAATGACCTAACAAGTAGCCTCAAAGGCAATTCCACAGCCACCAACACGATAGCTTCCAACTTTAGGAGTTGCCTCTGAGGCGACTCGATAGCTTTTATATAAGTCGCCTATTAGTTATTAGCCGACTCTATATGTTAAGCTATTGTGTCGCTTGTGTTGAAAGAGGCGACTCCATAAGTTAATATATTGTGTCGCTTGAGTTGAAAGAGGCGACATGTAAAAAATCAATATTTTTTTCCAGCTATTTTTATTGCCTCATATAATGTCAATGTTTATGCTACTTAGCATGCTTGATCTCTGGTTCTTTGTCTGGAAAGTTGAAGTTCTTGAAATTATGCTTAAGTTTCTTTATATTTATATATGATATTGTAACTATTTTAAATATATTGTAAGAATCACCCTATCGAGTCACGTATTACGTATTAGGCGACTTATTAGGTAGTTATTATATAATAAAGCACCTAACAAGTCGGACTTTTAGAGTCGCCTGTATATAAGGTGCGACTTGTAAACATTTCGGGTCGCCTCATAATTATTAGACGACTTGTTAAGTTGGAAAAAAAATCAACAAAGCACCAACGAGTCACCTAATATACATGAGGTGACTTGATAGGTTTACAAGTCACACCTTATATGCATGTGACTATAAAACCCGATTTATTTGGTGGCTTAAATTAGATTTTCAATGTCACCTGTATATAGGGTGCGACTCATTAACCTATCAAGTCGCCTTATACATATTAGGCGATTCATTAGGTGAGAGTCATACCTAACAAAACTCACCTATCGAGTCGCCTAATGTGTATAAGGCGACTCAATAGGTTTTTGAATCGCACCTTATGTACAGGTGACTTTGAAAATCTAATATAAACCACAAAATAAGTCGGGATATTGAGTCGTATGCATATATCGGGCGACTTGTTAACCTATCAAATCGCCTCATATATATTAGGCGACTCGTTAGGTGCTTTGTTGATTTTAACCCTAACTTAACAAGTCGCCTAATAAGTATGAGGCGACTCGATAGGTTTATAAGTCGCACCTTATGTACCGGTGACTCTAAAACTCTGACTTATTAGAGGTTTTTTGTAGTAGTGCCAGATACATACATGATATTAGAAATATTAGTTAACACCCTAACCATGATACTAGGGATCACATAAGGACATCCTAACATGATACTAGGAATTAAAATAATCTAAGCATGATTCCTATAGAAATAGAGCAATTGAATTACTCACTTTGTTGCCTCGTACCTCTTTCTATCAAAACAATACACACATTAGTAACTTCAATAAAATATTAAATCAAACTATTAATTTAAATAATTGAAATAGGATTTGGGACCAAACCCTCATAAATTATCAACCTTTCACGTCTAGCGCGAAGGAAACTTAGAGCTTGGCTAGGTGTGGGTAAGTCTCGTGATGGAGGAATATTGTATTTGAAAAGGCAAGGCTAGAAGGAGGGAGAAAGAACAAGCTTCTAGCTTTGAGAGAGAGGGAATACAAAGATGATTGTTGATGATTGAAAACGGGGAAATACAACCTTATTTATAGAGAAAAACATAGGAAACAATCAGAAAAGATCGAGTTTCAATCGGAATAAAACTGCTCCCATCGCGACGTGACAGGGCTATCGCGACGCGATGGCTCTGTCACGATGCGATAGGCCTATCACGACGTGATAAACTTGTCGCAGCACGATGGTGCTGTATGATAAAAATTGTTGTACGGAGTTCTTTTTCCAATATAATTGGGTAGTTAGAGTCCGTATTTTATCATTAAAATTAGATTAAATCTTTTTAAAACACTTATTTTATTTCAACTAAAATTCTTTATCTTTTCTAAATCAAATAAAGATATGATTAGAGAACTTAAAATAATCTTCTAGATTATTCTAGAAAATTAAAGTAATTCCTAATGATTTTAGGGATGATATTTAATGGACCCTCCACTTGATCATTGGGTCACCCATAAAACTCATTTAAGATCTAATTTAGTATTTGGGCCATAACTTCTTCATTATTCATCGGAATTGGGCGTATAATATATCGTTGGAAAGCTCTTTTCGAACCCCATCCAACTAGACAATTATTGGACCCATATCATAGACCAAACTAAATTTGACTGGACATTTTCGTAAAAAGAGTACGAAAAGAAATATTTTCAAAAACAGAAAGAAATATTTTTATTAAAAACTGAGGAATCACGAGAATCTTTCACATTTAACTTCGTTCGATAATTAATGACGTGAAAAGTACTCATCACTGGGTTTGGTTTTTGGGGAAACACAATTTGGTGTTACGATTTTGGGAGGGTGTTAGAGATATGAGATATCGGAAAATATATGTGTGATATATTTTCCGTAGATATCATTAAAAGAATAATATATTTATGTTTATTTATGTTAAGATAATATTTAAAGGCTAGTATATCTTTTAGGAAGATTGTTTCCTATATTATGAGCTTAGGGTTTGTATAAATACTCAACTTATTAATGAATATAATCAAGCAATACAAAACCATTCATTCTCTCTTTCTCTAATTTATCAATAATTAATTATCCATAATGTGAGAGTGCCTAAGATTCTAGCCTCTTTGGTTATTTATGGGTAAATATCCATAATGTACACTTAGTATGAATATAAAGAACCGCTAAAGAGTCGGTATGAATTTGAAGATGAGAGAAAACGCGGTTATGTGCCATTCGTAAAGCAAAAAGGCAAGCCAACATTTCTGCTTGAGTTGC
The DNA here is from genome assembly GCF_948465745.1 of Chenopodium album. NCBI lineage: Eukaryota > Viridiplantae > Streptophyta > Magnoliopsida > Caryophyllales > Amaranthaceae > Chenopodium > Chenopodium album. Next base: position 51,023,697 of record NC_137843.1, read on the forward strand.
TGAAAGGGCAAAGCAAGCCCTAGCTCCACCTCCCAAACATTGAGCAATACCCATCAGATAAAAGCACCAACCTATACCCGCTCTACAGTCGTCGGAATCCCAAGCTCATCTAAAACCAGATCTACTGTAGGCCGGTCATTGATATGACCACAGAGGGAAACCAAAAGAAGGTGGGAGCTAAAATCGGGAGGGGAGCACTACCCTTGTTAGGCAATTCTCTAGCCGAAGAACTACAATCCTAAGCAATCTGGAAGACAGGAAAGGGATTAAGAGAAGACCCTCTAAACCGGATATTGTTCCTAAAGGCCCAAACTGCCCAAGTAGAGGCTAGTATAGAATCCAGTCCAGTCCAATTCCCCTGATGTGAAGGCAAAGTGATCAAGTTGGAAAACCAAAGAGGAAAGGGCGGTAGATTCTCGTATAGAAGATGAATACCCAAAGGACCGCAACTCCAAAGACGACGTGTAAACGAACAGTGCATGAAAAGATGGTCAGTAGTCGTCTCTGGGGTAAGATGGCAAAAGGTTGACAAAGGGTCAATGGGAATACCCTTGCTTTGCAATTTAGCAGTGACCGGTAGAGCTTCTGGAAGTAATATCCAAACAAATATCTTCCACTTAGGTAGAACAGGTAAAGCCCAAAACTTTTTCCACCAAGAAGTAGGAACAGAAAAATCATCCTGAGTCATCATAGTCGACTGTTGGATAAGAGAAGCGTAGGCTTATTTTGTGGAGAGCACACCATCCTTAGTGAACATCCAATAGACGAAGTCATCCATCAACTGAGTAGGACGCTCTAAACTCAGGATTTTGGCCACTGTAGAAGAAGGAAACAATCTATGAACCAAAGATGAATCCCATGCATTAGAGCATGAGTCAAGAAGAGAGGACACCAGAGTCGGGTGAACCGGTCCCGCTAAAAAATCCTTGAGCTTCACGGGAGTCCCCAGCACCCAACAATCTTCAAAGATTCGAACCGTAGAACCGTTCCCAATCTTCCAACTAAGGCCCAGCTGAAAAGAGTTGAAACCGTGTATCAAACTATTGCCCCCTCAAGAAAGACGTACTAGACGAGGCTGAGAGCACCGATCCAAGAGCGATTGATACCTAGCGTGGATTATACGCGAAACCAAGAGCTGAGGGTTTTGCATAACACGCCAAGCCTGCTTTGCTAACAAGGCCAAGTTGAAAAGATCTAGATGACGAAGGCCTAAACCACCTAGGCCTTTAGGTCTATTAAGTAGAGAGGAGGGGGCTAAGGTTATGCCTTTAGAGCGAGAAGAAGATTTCCACCAAAACCGGAGTAAAAGATTATTTATTTTGTCTGTGACCATGAAGGGAATCTTAAAGAAAGACAAAATATGGTTAAAAGAGGCAAGTAGAACTAAATTTATTATCACCAATTTGGCTGCAGCCGAAAGATGCAGAAAAGCAAAACCACTTACATGGTTAGCTACCCTGTCTATCAAAGGTTGAAAAGCCTTGCACCTATTTCTGCTGATATCAACTGGGAGACCTAAGTAAGAACCCAAGGAAGGCTGAACCTTCATATGCATAGAAGAAGCCAGATAATCTTGATAATCATCAGGGACATTAGGGCTAAAACGGATGAAGGATTTTTGTAAATTAATCGATCATCTGACCTGACACAGCGCAAAAATCCTAAACTACTTTAAGCATCTCTTCACAAGCCGAAGGAAAAGGTTGGAAAAAAACCAGAGAATCATCGGCAAAGAACAAATAGGACGCCGAAAGGGCGCACCTGGAGACCTTGATTCCACGGAATAAGTTTTCGTTTTCTGCCTTGCGAATCATAGCTGAAAAAACCTCCATACAAAGGACAAATAAATATGACAACAAAGGATCTCCCTGGCGTAAACCGCGAATAGGCCTAAATATCTTTGTAGGGTTACCATTCACCAAAATTTGACAAGAAACTGTGAAAACGCATTGCTGAATGATATATATCCAATACGGAGGAAAGCCGAAGGCTTAGAGAACTTGCCACAAAAAATGCGAATTAACTCTATCATAAGCTTTATTCATATCCAGTTTCAAAGCTGCTGACATAGTACGACCTCGTAACTTGGTCATATAGGAAAGAATTTCGTGCACAATAAGGCTGTTATCAGACATGAGACGACCCGGGACAAAGGCATTTTGGAAGTCTGAGACCAGATACGGGAGAACCCGTCTAATACGGGCCGAAATACATTTGGCTATGCATTTATAGAACGTTGTAAAGCCCAATCGGTCGAAATTGGGAAGGTTGCTCCGGTTGATCCACTTTAGGGATAAGAGTAATGAACGTACGATTCCATTCCCTAAGCATATGTCCATGATAGAAAAAGTATTGCATATAATTAATAACTAACGGATCAACAACTGACCAATGCGACAGGAATAAAGCAGAAGAGAAGCCACCTGGACCCGGCGTTTTGGAATCATCGATTTAAAACATAGCTTGTGTAGGGAATATTTCAAGCATTACCCCAAACTTGAACCCCACTGTGATCATACACTTAAGTATGGTGGCATCCAAAGGGAAGGAAGCTAGAGCAAAAGAGTCGCCAACAAGTTTTAGGAACTTGTAAACCGTTCACAAGGTGAAGATTACACCCCTTAACGATCCAGGAGATCGTTAACTCCAAAAGGTCTTGAACCAAATAGGGTTCGGGGATGAAGGTACAAATCCAACCTAAAAGAGATTGAATCTGCCCTAAATAGGCCTCTACTTCATTCTTCTCGTATTCATGTGCGCTTTCTGACTAACATGCAAACATTAGATTAACCCTAAACTTGTTTATCTATGTTGGTTGAATTTAATGCACAAATAAACCTATTATTGGCGATCACTTGAATTATAACTATATTATCCCTAAACAAGATTATTAATTATCTTATTAAGCGTGATTACAAGTACAAATTCCCTTTAAACATGCGTAAAAGGTGTGATAAGAAATAACAATAGATATATAATATCAAGCAACATAATAACAATCATCATAATAATAACCATAACAATTATAATCATGTTCATGTTAGTGTTAAAGCATAATAATAGCAAGATCCTAGGCACGATACTAACAAGATTAATGACAAACCCTAGCATGTCACTAAACAATAAAGATCAAAGCTTTAGACCTAGCATGATACTAACATGATATTAGAAAAGAGTAAAAGGCACCCTAAACATGATAATAGAAAGCAATAATAACATCCTAACATGATACTAGGAATTAAAAAAATTTAAACATGCTTTCTATAAGAATAAAGCAATAAGATTACATACTTTGATGCCTCGTGCCTCTTTCTAATAACAAAATACACGCGTTAGTAACTTCAAGGAAAATATAAAATCAAACAATTAAATCAAATAATTGAAATAGAGATTAGGGACCAAACCCTTAGAAATTATAACCTTTCACGTCTAGGGCGAAGGCAACTTCGAACTTGGCTAGGTGTTTCTAGATCTCGTGAATGCGGAATTTTGTTTGTGATAAGCTAGAGAGAGTTTAGAGAAATAGGTGATTGATGATAATTGATGATTGTGAATTGTTGATGATGATTGAATGTGAATTATCGTTGATTCCATAAAACCGGAGGTTCAGGACCCTATTTATAAGAAAACAGTCCGGAAATAGGTAGAATTTGATAAGGAATAAAACTCCACTCTGTCGCTGCAAAACCGACCTTGTCGCCAGGCGACAGGGTCTGTCGCGTGGCGACAAGCTGTCGTTTGGCGACAGCCTGGATTCCTACGTGCTTTAAAATACGGAGTCCACATATGAATCAAAATCGATTTTTAAAGTCCGTATGAAAACCGAAATCGTATCTTTCATAAAATAATATTTTATTCCAAATAAAACTTTATCAAAATATAATTACTAATTCTAATTCTATTAGGATTAAAGAGAACCTTCTAGAGAATTCTATCATTAATTCTAATAACTTTAGGAATAATAATTAAAATTGGGCCCTCCCCTAGATCATTGGGCCGTATGTAAAGATCAAACCGGGCCCAGTTTAGTATTTTGGCCATAACTTCCTCATTATTCATCGGAATTGGGCTTATAATATATCGTTGGAAAGCTCTTTTCAAGCCCCATCCAACTACACTATTATTGGACCCTTGTCGTGGATTAAACTAAACTAGATTGGTTGTTTTCATAAAATAGAGTTGTTTTCGAAAATAGAAAGAAAGAATTTTAATAAAAACTAACCGCAACACTAGATTTTCCACACTTTCACCTCATTCGATAATCATTCGACGCAAAAGGTATTCATCACTGGGTTTGGTTTTGGGGAGACACATTTGGTGTCTACAGCTTGCCGGATTTCTTCTACTAAAATAGGATTCATAAGATCAATTTTATCATTTTCCGAAATTTGAGGCAAATCCAAATCCTTCCAATGAATCATACTATTGTAATAGTTATGACACAGGAAGACTGTTAATTTCTTTCATGATAAAATATGAGCTTTTTTCACAGTTAGTACCCGGTGAATCACAGTTAAAATTTGGTCTGATCTGATTTGATCTGGTCTGATTTGATCTGGTCTGGTCTGTTTAGGTCTGATCTGATTTGATTGTCTGATTTAACCATCTTTGACCTTAAGAGTATGATAATTTGTAAGGTAAAAATATATCAAGTGAGATCTTGTTAGATTCGTAATAATGTGTATTTTATTAATATGTAATTTTTATAATTTTTTTCATTACGAAATTAAAGATATTTAACGATAAAAAATTGCACATAAAGCGATGATCTGATCTGAACTTATTTTTTCTAATCTGAATTTATTTTTTCTAAAATAAGTAAAACTATGGTGAACTAAACAAAGCTTTAATACTTATTTACTTGAGGCAAGCTTTACTTTAAATTTGAAAAGAATTTTCTTTGTTATACGAAGTACTGTACTACAAGTATAAGTACTTGTGATTCTCCAACGTGATATCATTATTAGTAGAAAGCCAGAAATGCTCTATTTTGCTAGGCCTCTCTAGGAGTCACTACAATTACAACATGCATATAATATTACATGCTGGAATAATATGAGGAGTAACTTGATTATTTATTATAGGACCACCCACACAATAGTTAATTAGGAATTTATTTGCATAATCATCCGTTTTATTTGAGTTCCATAGATCATAACATGATATTATAACTCTGAATCATGAATTTTGAGCTGTATCAAATATCGTCCTTTTTTTTTTTTTTTTTTTGGATTTAAAATAAATGTTCATCCATTTTATTATATGAACATGATTAATATTTCAATTTTAAAAAGTCGCCCCGAATGAGGTTCACATGTAGTGGAATAATAGAAAAACGGTAATATGCTTGTTTGAAGAACTAATGACATCCACAAACAAGAACATAAGCTGACTTCGAAAGTATGTCTGAGAAAACACCTTTGATTTTTTAGTAGGAAAATTTTCCAATTACTACCGCGTTTTAAAGCGTATTTGAAAATTACTACCGCGAAATAAAAAATTGTGACTTACTACCATAAAAACTTCCAAAAATTTGCGTTTACTACCAAACTCCAATTTAAGTCATTTATGACGTCACTAACCCACGTTAAACCCATGGTTAACCTATTTAACCACCTAAAAATAAAAGAAAAATAAAAAAAGACCTAACCCATGGTTAACCCCCCCCCCCCCCCCAACCAACATAACTAAACCTCCCTCTTCCACTCATTTTCCCCTGTTTAGAAAATAGAGCAGTTTAGAAATTTCTCCAAATTGCTGTTGTTTCTCAAAATTGAAGACTAATACCTCAAAGCTATCCTCAAATCGATTCAGGTAAATTCTCAATTTGTTTAATTTCGCTCCCAAACATATTGTTTAACTGTTTTAGAATTCTAGGGTTTAACGAATTTTCTGGAATTTGCAATTTAGGGTTTTGGATTGCGATTTTGATCGACAAATTTAGGGGTATTGTATACTTCTTTGAATTAAACTATGATTTAAAGATAATAAGTGATAGAAGTTTCTGTTTTTGTTGTTGACTCGACAGGGAGATGTTTAGGGGGCAAGGTCAAAGGGTTGGAAATGCAAATGTGAGTTGAACGCTTCAATTATGAAGTCCTGGACCAAAGAAAACCTTGGTAGGAGGTTTATAGCTTGTCCAGACTTTGATGCGGAGAACAATACAAGAGGTTGCAAATATTTTGTGTAGTATGATGAAGAAATGACAATTTGGCAAAGAGACTTAATTTTGGGGCTACTAGAAGAGAAGAAAACAATTTGCTTGGAGACTGAGAGTCTGAAGAAACAAATTGCTGATGTTAATCGCAACTCAAGGAAGATGAACACTCAATATGTGATGCTGAAAATGAGGCACACTGGTGCAGATTTAGGGGTTGTTTTATGCATTAGCTTACTTGTTATTGTCATTGGGTTTGTTTGGTGTCTTGCGAAGTAGGTTGTAATACTTGTTGGGAGCTGGTTTATGTTGTTATTAGGAGATAGTTTATGCTATTGTTAGTTGGTAGTATTGTTGGTGAAGTTGGTTATATGGTAAGGCCAAAAATAGTTGTAAAAGATTTGGTTTTGAATGAAAGAAAGATTATTGACATATTTATGATTATTTTGTGTTTCTTGATGCTTAAAACAGTAGCATAGAATGATATAGAAAATTGCATCAATAATCAAATTCTTAAAACCATACATAAAAGTAGTTAATGGTTGTTACAAAAGTCAAAAGATGCAAATTCTTACAAATGTGATGAATGTATTGTCAATAACTAACATCACAAATTAGGGACAGCAAGTTGCAAATGACTAAAAAAATAAGTTCACTTAAATTCCAAAAACTACACTTGCATAAATAGACCTAATTTCCTATATAATGGCTTAGGCTGCTTAGGTGTTGTGAGGGGCTTGCAGAGGTAATGTTTGAAGCTTGAGAAGACATATCCACCATAGCATCCTAACTTGCTTGTTGTGTTGTTGATTGTTGCTGCTAGAACATAAAAAAAAAACAAAGTCAAGAAATGATTTTGGCAAAAAACATATTTATAATTCAAAGGTCAATTGGCAAACCTGTTTATTAGTTGCATTTCCCTTCCCTTTCCCTTGTGCTCTTTTCTGCCAATCTTGAACAACCCAAGGGTCAATTGAGAATGGCTTTCCCCCTTATTCTTTGGTTCTGGAGGTGGTGGGTCAGCATACTCATTCTTGCAAATTTTGACATTGTGACCAAATTGCTTGCAGTTGGAACACTTCCTAAGGTTCCCACCCATCATCAACTGTTGCTGAGCTTCTTCAGCAGCCTTCTCAGCATCTTCCCCTGCCTGTTTCTTTCTCTTGTTCTTTTAAGGCCTTCCTAGCATCTTCTTGAATGGTGGAGGAATAGGTTCTGGGTAAGGAGTCTTCTCCCACTCCTTTGGACCAGGCATGGGAGGTATCACTGGATCATATGTAGCTCTATATCTGTTCTTGGAGTACACATCATCAACATAGTCTTCTAGATCACTTCTCATGTGATGCAAGCATAAGCATGATGGCAAGGAATTCCAGTTAATTGCCAACTGTAACAAGAACATTTGTGTGCCCCAAGATCAACTAGAAACCTGTCAGTGTTGTTCTCAACCTCAAATAGCTCCTCAGTTCTTCTAGTCACAATGTTGTACTTTCTTGGCCTCTCAGCCCAGTCAAGTTGCTTTTTCACATATGGCATGAACCTACCAGTCACTGCTTGCACTCCTTCTCTCTTTTGACAGTTTCTTTGCATCACATACCTTCTCATCCACTCCATATGTGTTAAAATAGGCTTGTCCCTAGCTTCTCTCAATACATTGTTAAAACTCTCACACATATTGTTTAGTAGCATTTTTTACTTAGGAGTGGTAGAGAAGGCATGTCTACTCCAACATTGAGGTGGAATAGCAGCCATGTAAGCATGTGCATCCTCTGACATGGTTTTCAGAGTGAGCATGTGTGCATCAAAGTCCAACTGGTGATAATAGGTATATACATAAGCATTAGAGTTTGACCCAAGACAATCAAAATGATCCAACACAATCACATGTCAACAAATACAAATAATTTTGCAAATTAAAGCTACATTCATGTACTATAGTAAGTCAAACATGAAGCATTAGAGTTAGGGGCAGTTAGATGGCATACTTTGGTTGTTGCTTTAGCAGCTTGCCATAGCAACTCCTTGTATGCAAGCCCATTCCATTTTTGCTTAAAGTTTCCAAATATGGCTCCAGCAGAATCTGACTTCAGCTTTTGGCACCACTGCTCTAAATACTTCAAGCAGTCCCTGTAAAAATCAACAATAGATTAGGGTTAGCTAAGATAAGAGAAAAAAAGTTTTGAAATAAAAGGGTGAGAGAGAGAGCAGTTAGATGCTTACTTTCTACCTATCTGACATGAAAGTATAACCATGCCCATCAATTGTGCCAAGTGTAGAAGCCAATAAATCCAGAAACCATATCCATGAATCTGTCTTCTCCACCTCAACAACACCACAAGCAAGGGGATAAATGTTGTTGTTCCCATCAGTTGCTACACCAACCAAATATATGCCTGGAAATGCTCCAGTTAGATGACACCCATCTAAACCTATCAATGGCCTACAACCCATTTGAAACCCTTCCATGACAGGTTTCAAGGAAATGAACATCCTTTGAAAAATTGGAGGTGGCCTCTCTATGTTGTCACACATGCATATGGCCATACTTCCCTCATTGTACTTCTTAATGGCACCAACATAGTCCCAAATAGCTTTATATTGGTCCACCCCATCACCATACAACATTAACTTTTCCCTTGCCCTAGCATACCACAATTTGTAGTAACCACAGAACACTCCTGTCTCCCTCAACACTCTCTCACAAAAACCCTTAGTCAGATGCCAATTTGGGTCACTTCTCCAATCTTCAAGATATTTTTCAGCCAAAAATTGTGCAGATACCTTCCTATTCCTTTCATCAGTTCTACATGTGTGCTTGAGCCTCATTCTTGTGATCACAAATGTGTCCTCTAACCTTTTCTTTTTACCTAAGACTTTGAAGTCACAAAGTACTTCTCCACAAGTACAAGCTTGCTTCTTAGATCTTTTAGGGTCCCCAGGGCACTTGCACCTTTGCTTAAAGTTTGTGGTAACTACTTTCTTGCCATTATGAAGATAGTAGTAATCATACTTGTTCTCAACTGCATGCTTCCTAAGTGCCTTTCTGAAGATCTCAACAGATGCAAACCTTAAACCCAATCTCAGCCTAATTGGATGGTAGAAATATGTTTCTGCATTAAATACAGGACAGTTGTTCACCTCATCATCTGACCCATCAAGGCTGCCAAGTTCTTCTAAATCATATTCAAGCTCAGCAACCAAATTTAACCCACCCTCAAGGTCTTTGTTAAGATTTGCTAAACTTCTAGTGACTCTTGTTGAAACTTCAGCTGCCTGCCCCAGTGAAGTGTTAACTCTTTCTAGAATTTCATACCTTAAACCCCCATTAAACAAATCTTCATCAACATGTTCCTCAACATCTTCATCCTCTAAAGGAGCATCAGACCCACTCCCTTCCCCCTTACCCTTAATCTTGCCCTTCCTTCCCCCTTACCCTTAATCTTGCCCTTCCCCTTATCCTTACTCTTGTCCTTCCCCTTATCCTTTCCCTTGTACTTCCCCTTGTCCTTCCCCTTATCCTTTCCCTTGCCTTTAGTAGTTATGTGCTTCCTTTTCTTTAAAGCAAATCCAGGGGGTGTAACTGTTTTCCCAGAACATGAACCCAACTCCAGCTCCTCAGTATCTGCTACTGTCTCTACACTAGCTGAACTTGCCACTCCTTATTGCTCATGCCTTCTCAATGCATCTAGCCCTTTCAAATACTCCCACTTTGTAATCACAACTGCTTCTTCTAGTTTACCAGGAACACTTTGTGAAGAGTTAGAGGAATCAGGTATAACTTTTCTTCTTGTTGGCAGTTTTGGCCTGAAATCATGTTTGGGAAGCTTGAATTTAGGGTTATTTAAGGCTGGATGCTTTTCTGTTATGATAGAAAGGTGAGGTGATTTGTTTTTAGTGGGGTTTACTAGGGGAGGCAGTTTGGCTGGGGATGACAAGGATTTTTCATTAACATTGGTTTTTTCTCCACCACCTACTAATATTGAATTAGATTCCAATGGCCCCACATTTAACTTTTCCCAAGTATCTACTTCAAACACCACATACAAAGTTACCATGTGTTCCTTGTCCATGCTTTTTAAAAGCTCTTCCACATCACTATCTTCTATCATCACCTTCCTCCCTATAGTTAGATTCTTCCCAAACCTCCTGCACCATAACTTAAACTCCCCCAACTTCACTTTAATTAAAGTTTCTTATCACAAACTTATTTAAAAAACTCATGTTGAATTAATTAGTACTCACTTGACCCTCTAAAAGCATAGCCCCTCCAGTCCAATAAACAATGTTATGCCTAGTTTCAAACTTCCCCCCATACCACATGTGCATACCAATAAAGGCAGGAACTTTAACTTCTACAACCCTGTGTTTATGAACTTAGTTTATCAGCAACAAACCTAAATCAAAATCTACTATTAATTTAATGCATGTATTGATGTACTCAAACAATCAGTTAAAATTACTCAAATAATCATAAACAAATCATTTTAATTAAAAATTCACACTTTGCATACTCCAACCATTAATTTAAAATTCTAGGTCAAACTACATGCTTAGCTCACCAATTTCAACAACATCAACACTACCAACTACGCAGTATATACTAATTCAGTAATGCAATTAGTCAAAAACGAAATTAGGTTCACTTACTTGGATCCAATTATGCGTGGTACTGTAAGTTGTTTCTTTTTGGGTCCTCCTCCTTCAGTGGTCCCCTATTCCTCCATCATAGCTCGCTTCACTGTATAGTGAATTATGCAAAGCCAAAAAAAATTTCACAGATCAAGCGTCACTATCACACTTTTCGTCAATGGAGTTCGCAGAGAGAGTATGAGAGAGAAAGAGGAGCGAAATTGAATTGGGTAGTTGGGGGGGGGGGGGGGGTTAACCATGGGTTAGGTCTTTTTTATTTTTCTTTTATTTTTAGGTGGTTAAATAGGTTAACCATGGGTTAGTGACATCATAAAGGACTTAAATTGGAGTTTGGTAGTAAACGCAAATTTTTGGAAGTTTTTATGGTAGTAAGTCACAAGTTTTTTATTTCGCGGTAGTAATTTTCAAATACGCTTTAATGCGCGGTAGTAATTGGAAAATTTTCCTTTTTAGTATGCCGGTGAGTAATGAGTGACTTGACATCTTGTTAGCTTAAAAGTGCAAGTACAATAAATGTGAGGATGAAAAAAGTGCATTGGGCTCACTAAGCTTTGGGAGCCCTTTAATGAGTGAATAATTTGTTCATTTTGGTATCTAAACACCAGGTATAATATAGCCCATGTATTGCCAAAATAGAAATAAATGTCCTCTTTAAAAAACTCACTTTTTGAAATATTTTTTAATAGTCAAAATGTAGACGTCATTCGCTTTATTGTCCTAACCAATTACCAACTTACTAAAATAATAGGTGCATGAAGACATGCCAATGCCTAACGAGATAAAATTAAAATTATAAGCTCACTAACTCAACAATCAGTCTACCACTCCCTCCCTTCCCCATCCACCATCGCTACCACTCCCTTCCCCAACATCCACCCCTTCCAACAACTACCTTTCTGGCCAGCTCTACCCACACATCCACCATAGCTACCACCCCACTACTATTGTTCCCCCCCCCCCCTTCCTTCCGCCACCATCGAAACTACCATTTGCTTCCTCTCCACTACCGAAACCCATCCTCTCACTTCCCCACCACCGCAAATCCCTGCTCTCACTTTCCTCCCCTCATTGAAAACCCCTCTTTTCTTCCCTTCCTCAATCATTGAAAGCCACCCTCATCTCCTCCCCTGCCTTCGAATTGAAAATCCTTCCTCTCAATTACGCTACTCACTTTTCCCACCATAAGAAAACCCTTTGTTTCCCCCTCCTCTATCACTGAAAATCACCTCATTTAATTTCCCTCCCCCACCACCAAAAACCTAGTTTGTAGTGGTTAGGGGATGGGTCAAAGGTGGTATTGGTGGTCAAAAGGAGAAAAAGTAAAAGAAAAAGGAAAAAAAAAAATTAACTTTTCATTCGGTAATTAGTCATCTGAGACCAAAGAAAGCGAACTCCACCAAAGATATTAAATTATTTATAAATAATTCAAAGTTGAGATTCTTTAAAGCGAAAGGTGTGAAATTGGGATAATTTTACCAATTTTTCCGAAACAATATTATACGTTGCTCAATCTACTTAATTGTACACTAGATCATCTACTAATATGACAAGAAATACCAGAGTTGATTAATTATATAGACATACATTTGACAAAGATAATATAAGGCATTTACACAAAATAGATTTTTTTTTAAGGTAAAATACACGGTCTAATAATCCCCCTATCACTAGTAAGGATCATTAGAATCTAAAATTCCACCTATCACATGATTGGACTAATAGATTAGAATTTGGAGGAAAAAAAAAAAAAAAAAAAAAAGGACAACTAAAAAAATTTATTAAAATTACAAACTAAAGCTTCTCAAGGAAGCTATACAAAAATAAAGCTTCCATAGGAAGTTAAACTAATGTACAAGTAAAATAAATATCGTAAAATAGAAGTAAAGACCCAAAAATATTACTCCCTGTGTTTTTTTATTTTTTAAAATTCATCACTTTTCTTTTATGAGTGTTTTTTTTTTAAATACATCAATTCTATTTTTGGTAACTTTATACTACTTCCTCTGTTTTTTTTTTTTTTTTTTTTTAATTTTAATATAGTTGCAACACTTTTCTTTTTACGCTTGTCGACGCATGATTTCAATAGTTAATATCTTTAATGACCAATATGTAAAAATTATAAAATTTTGATATTAAAATAGTATAAATCGTGGCGAATCTAACAAGATCTCAAATTACTATATTTTTGCATAGCAATAAATCATCAAAACTAGTAAAAGTGTAACACATGAATACTATAAAAGTCAAACTATTGTAACTATAAAAAAAACCGAGAAAGTATATTTTATCATTTCTCTCTCTGACTTTAAACCCCGCTCAAATTATTTTATCATTTCTCTCTCTCCCATGGTCCCCACTTAGATGATAAAAATATCTATTCTTTCTCACATACTTTCTCTTTCATGGTCCCCGTCTTAATTACAATAATAAATTATTCATCTACTCACAATATTATATTACTCTCCTAAAACTTCGCACATCACATGCATTTTAAAAAAATGGATGGAGTATGACCCAAGGAGGTTTACCGACAATCAAATGGAGGTCAAGACGCAAAATCAGTGGCGGTAGAGGCGGCGACGGTGATAGTGAAGACAGTGGAGGCGGCGGTGAAGGCGGTGGAGTCGGTGGAACCATGACTTTTCAAATTTCACTGACGTGAACCCTAGATTTCCAATTAACCACAAATTGAAGTGTATTGAAGCATAGAAAAACGAAATCGAAGGAAAGTATTAAGTGTGTATACATGTTTTAGTATATGATATAATAATAATGAACATATAGAAACAATACAGTGTTTATAAAATTTTGTATATTACAAACAAACATAAAGTACATTATATTTTCTAGTAAAGAACATTATTAAATTATATAAAAAACATACTAAGAAATACACATGGCCATTGTTGAAACGAATATTATAATTATTATAATATAAAACTAGCATAATGCCCGTGCAATGCACGATTTACAAATCAACATATTAATTTATAATTTTACTTAATGAATAATAATGGACTCACTAATTTAACAAATTAAACATTCATCATTGTATATACACACAAATAAAGACTCACAATAATGATAAATGGATAAATTAGGAAATGACAATGTAAATACTACGTTCCTGTATATACAAACATTCATCATTGTAGTAATATTTTACGATCCCATAAAAAATAAAATAAAATTTTAAGTTATCTCATTTCTAATTATTTTTAAATTTTTCAAATTGTGGGTTTCAATCTAGTGGAAGAGTCAAACTAATAATAAACATCATGATAAAATATTTTTTTCCTATGAATAAAGGCTTTATATAGGTTTTACTTACAACAAAAAATTTAAGTTGAAACTAACTCTATTTTTTTATTAGCTGCAACTAAGAAATTTTTTATATCCCATAAATAATACCCCCTTGTTACTACTTGCAAGCAAAGGAAGCGGGGGTAATATTAAAAAACAAATATGTTGAACATTAGTATGATTCATATAAATTTTAGAATATGTTTACTCAAGTACCTAGCCAACCCTAGTACATGCTACTCATCATGTCTTTTTTTTTCAATAAAATTTCTATTTTTAGACCCTGCATAATACCCATTTTGCATTTCCTCAGGAATGCCAATGAACATATACACAAATATATGTACACACACACACACACACACACACACACACACACACACACACATATATATATATATATATATATATATATATATATATATACACACAAATATAGACTCACATAATGACCAAGGGATTAAGAAATGACAATGCAAATAATATTTTACATTCCCGTCAAATATAAAATAAAATTTTACGTTATTCTCATTTCTAATTTACTTTCAATTTTTCCTAATTGTAGGTTTTAGTCTAGTGGAAGAGTCAAATTAATTATAAACACCCTAATAATACATTTTTTCCTATGATAAAATTTTTATATAGGTTTTACTGTACACAAAAATTTAAGTTTGACTTTTAAAAACTAATACTAACTCCCTTTTTTATTAGTTGCAACTAAGAAATATTTTTATATCCCATAAATTATACCTCTTTGTTGCAAGTAATAAGAAGCAGGGATAGTATTTTTTAAAAAATATGTTGAACATTAGTATGTTCATATAAATTTTAGAATAGGGTCACTCAAGTACAACTACATGGTACTCATCATATCTATTTGTTCAAAAAAAATATCATTTTTAGACTCCGCATAATACCTATTATGCATTAGCCCGGAAACAACCCTAAAATAAACTAAAAAGACGAAGATAATGAAATAGAGTAATTATCAATTAAAAGGTAAAAGATTGCAGAACGTGAATAAGTGTAGTATAATTAAGAAAAGGATTACATGTAATGGCAAAGTTGATGACAAATATTATTATTCCAAAATTAATTATATATACTATGAAAAAAGATACTCTGTATTATAGTTATAATAAAATTATATATATAGGTTATATTTGAATCAATCATTTCAAAAAATTGTTAACATATTAGCATAAATTCATTAAATATAAGTTGTCATAAATTAACTTATTTCCAAATAGTTTAAATTCTATCAAATTATTATGAATCAAAATTATTTATACAATAAATTTTAACCAAAATTATTGTTCTAAGGTTTCTTTAAATTATTTTTTTACCATTATATATATATACTAGTTTTTGTTTTTTTATTTATTTATTTTTAATTACTGGGCACACAAATCAAGAATTATTTTATGAGTTCCTTCAAAATAAATTGGTGACTCTTCCATATACAACTCTGTCACATCCTCCTTGCTTCTTCGTAGCAACTAAGTCACTCTAAGGTGTCCTTAATATGTACGCGATAAGCTAGCTAGGCTGAAACTATTGGAAGATGTCGACTAACCAACTATGATGCTCTAATATACCTCCAAGTAGAGCTAGGCAAGTGGGCATGGGTCGTGCTGGCTTGCGGGCAACACTGGCCCAACACGAGATTGGCCCGACACGGCAAGAGCTCACCAACGGCACGACACTCGACACGAAAACCGAGGAGTGGGTTGTGGGGCGTGCCGTGAACATGGTTTGAAAATTCCAGCACGAGCACAACACAAACCCGTGGGCCGCACGACGATTCGGCCCGTGGCATGGCATGAGTAATACCCCATTTGGTACAAAAATTAACACAATCACTTAATATCGATTTTTTTATAAAAAATATGGGTTGCCCGGTGTCCGGCACGGCACACCATGCACGTGGGTCGTGCCATAGGCTGGGGTGTGCCAATTGGTGGCCTAGCACGGCACGACTCGCCAGAATGCAGGCACGGTACGACATGACCCACCACTAGGCACAGCACGATACTCAGCTCTACCTCCTAGGGTTCTATTTAGTGCTGTCAATTTGGTAAGCGGGTCGGGTTTGGGTCAGGTAAGTGTGGGTCGGGTCAACTCGGGTCATGTCAATTCGGATTAATGTCATAACCTATGCGGGTCGGGTTCGGGTTGGGGTTGGGTCATGCTTGAGTCGGGTCACGTCCGGTCATACATCTTATCGGGTTTGGGTCGGGTTTAGTTCGGGTTACATTCGGGTCAGGTGAATAATAGGTCGGGTTTAATTCGGGTTAAAACGGGTTTGGGTCGTTCACGGGTTCGAATCGGGTTCGGTTCAAGTAAATAATTTACGAGTTATAATCAGGTCGGGCCATTCTTGGTTTACGTCGGGTTCGGTTCAAGTCAATAATTTGCGGGTTATATTCAGGTCGGGTCATTTCCAAGTCGGGTCATTATTCTTGGGTTCAAGTTGGGTTCGGTTCAAGTCAATAATTTGCGTGTTCGGTTCAAGTAAAGACAAAATACTTTCAATATTAACATAGAATAATTTTAGCCATACAAAGTTACGACTTTACAAGTAGTTTACAATATATGTAGCATACATCTTTATTTAGCTAGTCAATATCTACAATAATAAAGATGTATAAAATAATAAGTCGATTTGATTTCAAGTCGGGTCGATAACAAGTCGTGTTGATTTCGGGTCGGGTTTGTAACAGATCGGGTTGAATTTCGAGTCGGATAAGTAACAGGTCGGGTTAAATTCAATTCGAATAAGGAACAGGTTGGGTTGAATTCAGGTCGGATTAGTAACAGGTCGGGTTACATTCGGATTTTGATGGGTTAAAACGGGCTTAGGTCAATTTCGATTTAGGTTGGGTTCGTTTCAAGTCAATAATTTACGGGTTATATTCGGGTCGAGTCATCTCCAGGTTGGTTCATATTCCGGTTCGGGTCTCAAATACTCGAGTTAACTCGAGTTTAGGGTTGGTTTCAGGTCCGATCAGATCGGGTTTGGATCACCGTTTTTTTGAGAGTTCAAACGGGTCGATTAATAATCGGATTCGGGTCAGCTTTTGACAGCTCTAATTCTATTGCTCTAATCAAGTAATCAACCACAAGGCTTTAATATCGCTCTAATCAAGTAATCAACCACAAGGCTTTAATATCCTATAAAAAAAGTTAAAAATTTGGAGATGCGGGGGATCGAACCCCGTGCCTCTCGCATGCAAAGCGAGCGCTCTACCATTTGAGCTACATCCCCTATAATGAACTCTCCTGCGTGCTTACTAAATCAAAGTGCATATTTTATTAATTTTAAATATTTTCTCCTCATTTTGTTCATACCACGGTAGGAAAGCATTATATATAATCAGGCTTCTTTTTTATATTGATTTTTCTTGATTTTGTAGAATAAAAGCTACTATTATATTCTATAGTGTTTCCATGTGGTCACCATTTGGTTATAGCTTTTGGAAATGGGTATCAATGGAGTTTTAATCTATTTCATTCAAGGGAGGTTATCACACAAAGGTCCTGAATGAAAGAGGCCCGAAATTTAAAATTTTGTTATACAAACATATTTTCTTTATATATAAAGTTGATTAGGATTTAATAAGAATTTTCTTAAAATAAGAGGGATAAATGAGCATATATTTTGAAATGAATGTGTATATATTTTATTCTAAATTAAATGTGTGCATTTAGGCCCCGTTCACTTCATCTTATTTTTGCTAAACTGAAATTATTTTTACTGAAATAAAATTATAGTTGTCGAATTTAAATTATTTTTACTGAAGTTAAATTAATTTTACTGAAGTTAAATTAATTTTACTGAACTGAAATTATTTTTGCTGAACTGAAATTATTTTTACTGATTTTCTATTATAATTCTTCTTTAAGAAAACTGAATTTTACTGAACTGAACTTATTTTTATTGAACTGAAATTATTTTTACTGAACTGAAATTAATTTTACTAAACCGAACTTATTTTTATTGATCTGAAATTATTTTTACTTAATATTATTTTTTTAAAAGGTGAAGTGAACAGGGCATTAGTTAGTAAAAAATGAAGGAATTGTGTACTCGACTTAATCCTAACGGATCATTAGTGAGATTTTTCTTTCTTAATTAATAATGAAGAAGCATTGAGTTTCATCATCATCATCATCATCATCATTAAAAACTACTAACACAATCGTCAATGCATAAATTTGACCATAAAATATGTAATTACGTTATTACTATAATATCAAGTTCATTATGTTGTAGTTATAGTTTTTTAAATCCCCTAACTTTTTAAAATTTTTTTTTGCCAGTCAAATTGGCACCTTGAAAAAATGACAGTGTACCATAACTAAAATTTGGGTAATGATTTGCATATAACATAACAAAAATCACTCGCAGTTCCTAGATTAAAGAATGTAATACATGACAAAATTATTCGTTGATTGGTATACATAATATTTAATAATGTAACTTTTACCTTATAACATTACATGTGGGATGTTTTATAATTTTCATATTAAACATACTTCTTCTGTTTTATGTACTTGTAATATATTTTTTAAGCACACAGTTTTAAGAGGTGATTAGTGGTGATAAACGAGTGATTTTATCAAAACTAGTTTTTGGCCGAGGCGATGCTCTGAGATTATGTGGTTATGACTTTCTCAATTGTTTACTTATGGGGTAATAAACTACAAAATCAATAGAGTATAATTTTCAAATATTGTTGGTTTTATAGTCTATGTGGTCATTAATAGCCAAATACTTTCTTTTCTACCGAAAGTATATAAAAACACAAAATCATTGTAATTTATTTTTTTAATGTAATGAAAGATAATGAATTATTCAAAATGACCTCATGCCCAACTAATCCAATTATAATACAACATAAAAAAAATAAAAAAATAAAAATAAAATAAAAAGACAAGAAAAGATTATAACATTTAGAAAATTTTGACTTTTACCACCTCACAAAAACACAAAAATAGCTTTTACCACCTCCACATCGAAAAGTTTTATTTTACCACCTTATAAAATAAATAAAGGTAGATTTTACCACCACAACCTAACTTCGGTGACGGAATGTTGCTATGGGCCCCACTATGTTTCATTTTCCTCCACATTAAAGGGTAAAAACCTGATTTCCCTCTCTCTCTTCCTTTTCTCACCTTCCTCATTGAATTGCCATCAATTTTTCACCTTCCTCCATTAATTTTTCTGAAATTTAACCTCTCTCCTCTCATTTTCTGTTCTTTCTCTTTGTAAAAGTAAAACTCTAAGTCTCACATTCATCACTAGCTTTTGCATCTGGAGAAGAGGTGGCAACACAAATTTTCAACAACTCAGCACGAGGTTGTCATCTTCAACGCGGAGGGGACCAAAAGCTTGAATCTTTGCTGACAAAGATTCGAGAATCCTGACAAAAAGAGGTATTTCATCACTTCCTTACTGTACTTTGCATGGATAATGGGGTGTAATTTAAAATATGCTATTTTTGGGAATATGTGAACTAAATTATTCTAAACCCTAATTATGCGAATCTTTGACTTGTTTATACTGTGTAATTGTTAATTAATTAGTTAATTAGGTTAGCTTCACTTGGTAATTGCTAATTAAGTGCACCGTAAAGGTTAATTGCTTTTTATTGTTGTAATTGGTGAATAGATGTAATTTGGAATGAGTAATTGTGCAATTAAATACTAAAATTGTGATTTGGTGTGTTTGTTTTTTGTTGAATCTATTACAGCTAGAATGGACAAAGTGAACCTTAAACTTACATTAGGGGGTGCATTTATACCCTCATTAGGTGGTAAAAGTAGAAGGGTGTTAAATTGGGATGGTGGTTGGGTTTATTGGAGGAAAAATATTACTGTTTCTAATTAACATAGATGTACACTTTTTGAGGGAGGCAGCAATACATGGTTTTGTGTATGCTAATGTGAGGGTGCCTAAGGGCTTTAGTTGCTGGTATAAACAGAATGGAAGGTCTTAGGTAACTGGTAAAAGGGAGTTGTTTAGTGATGATGAGGTAAAGGTCTTCCTTGAGACATCGAATAAAGATGGGGAAATAGAGTTGTATGTGATTAGCCATAAGCCAATTGAGGCCACTGATAAAAACACCATTTAAACTTATAGATGGTAATGAGTTGACTTCAAAAGAAAGGACTAGACTAAGAAAGAAGTTGAGTGGGCCTAGAACACTTATGACCTGCCTAATAGAGAGTAAGCATACTGGAGATGCAGTTAGGAGAAGCCCAAGGTTAAAGGGTATTGTAATTCATGACAAAGAGGTTGAGGACATGAGTGATAGTGTTACCACATCTGCAGAGAGAGTGAGAGCAAAAGATAAGGAAAGGGAAAGTTAGCTGAGGGAGCTTCTAGTAGGTTCACTGTAGAAGAAAAGGGTAAGGGGAAGCTTGTTGAGGGAGCTGTTGGTGTTGGATCTAGAGCTGCGGAAACTAGAAAGAAAGGAAGAGGGAAGAAGTTGGTGTTTGAGGATGACTCTAGGGATGGGGAAGGAGAAGGAGAAACTGAGTCTTCAGATTCTGAATTCAGTGACCTAGGACTAGAGTGCGAGGAGGGAGAGGAGGATATTTATGAAGATGAAGATGATGAGGAGTGGTTAAGGCAAAATCTAGAGCAACTCAGAAGTGAAGTTAAGGGCAGCTTGAAAGGTGTAGGTTAAGATGATGATGAACCTAAGGATCCTAGGTTTGAAATCGACACCAATTTGAAATCAATTGAAGTGAGGATTGAAGAAGAAGTTGAGGGTGATTCTGATGAGCTTAGGAGCTTAGATGGTGAGTCACATGATGACAAGGGAGGTTGTACTTGGTTTAATGCCGACACAGATTTTAATAAGCCTATCCACTTTGAAGAGGGTATAAGGTTGAGCAATGTTCAAGTGGTTAGGAAAGCTTTGAGGCAACATGCAATTGAGAATAGGTATGAGTATTACCTGCTGCATAATGATAGTAAAAGGATTACAGCAAATTGTAGAAGAAGGTGCAGTTGTCTTTACAACAAAAAGAAGTTGTAGGTTGGTGAAGTGTACATGTGTGAAAGGGAGGAAGTGTAGATTCAAGTTCTATGCTTCTAGGCTAGTGAACTCAGAGGCCTGGAAGATTAAGTCTTTAAGGTTGAAGCATAGGTGTGTCAGGACAAAAATGAACAAGAAGGTTACAGCTGAATTTTTGGCAGACAGGTACTTGGAAGAATTTAGGGGTAACCCAGGCTGGAAGATAAGACAGATTCAAGAGAGGGCATTGAATGACTTGGGGATTAAAGTAGGTTAATTCAAGGCATGGTTAGCAAGGAGCAGGGCCAAACTCATCATATATGGGTCTGTAGCTGAGCAATATGCTAGGGTGTGTGACTATGGGAAAGCTTTCCTGAAATATAACCCAGGCAACAGCTGCAATGTGGTTGTGGATTCAATGGACCAAATTCAGAGGCCTATCTTTATGAGGATATATGTGTGTCTTGCTCCACTCAACTATGGGTTTGTTTCTGGTTGCAGACCCATCATTGAGGTAGATGGGTGCCATCTTAAGGGAGCATATCCTGGGCAGATTCTAGTGGCTATAAGTAAAGATGGAAATAACAACATATTTCTAATATCCTAGGCTACTGCAGAGATTGAGAATAAGGAGACTTGGGTGTGGTTTCTTCAAAGTCTTCTGGATTCACTATGATGTTTTGATCAAGGAGTTGTCCTCACTTTCATGTCTGACAGACAGAAAGTAAGTAATTCCTAACTCTGGTAACTTAGCTTTTTGTATGTTAGTTTATGCATTCATAGCTCCATTTTGTAACAATCCCTATTTTCCCATTCCATAGGGTTTGCTAGAAGCATTTGCAGAGGTTGTCCCAAAAGTAGAGCTCAGATTCTGTGTGAGACACATCTGAGCAAATTTCAAGTTGCAATTTCATGGGGCCACTTTCAAGGAGCTATTTTGGGCAGCAGCTAGAGCAAGCACTGTGGTAAGATACTAACTTTGAACCCTTATTTGCATTTGTGTCTATTACTTGTGTTACTGTATCCTAGGTTTGACTGTATGTACCATCTGGTTTATTGAATCTGTTGTGTGTGTATATGCCTGTCAGTTTGAATTTGAGGTGGCTATGGAGTCAATTAATTTCTTGAATGAGGAAGCTTATGAATACCTTGCAAACATCCCCCCCCCCCCCACCACCACTTGTCAAGGCATGCTTTCTCTACAAAATGCAAGTCTAACATGTTGTTAAACAACATGTGTAAGACATTTAATGTTGTCATTAGGGAAGCTAGGGATAAGCCCATTCTTACTCAAATGGAATGATTAAGAAGGTACATGATGAAGAGGAGTAATGATAAGTGGGAGGCTGCTAGTAAATGGGAGGGCCTGCTAACCCCATATGTGAACAAGCTATTTGATGGCTTAGAGAAGTATGCTAGGGCATGTACAGTGCAGGGTTCTAGGGGAGACAATTATGAGGTTTAATACAAGGATGATCAGTGCACTGTTGACTTATCAGCAAGAACCTGGACATGTTATAGGTGGGAGTTGATAGGGATACCTTGTGTCCATGCATTTGCTTGCATACTAGACAAAAGGGAGGACCCAGAAATGTATGTGCATGCACATTACTATAAGGTCACTAACCTAGATGCATATGAATCTCCCATTCAAGCAATGCCTGGTTCAAAGCATTAGGAGAGGGTGCAACTAAGAGAGCCTTTGCCAGCAGTGATGAAAGTGCAGCCAGGCAGACTAAAGTAAAAAAAAAAAAAAAAAAAAGAAAGCTTGAACAAGGTGAAGGGTCTTCTGCTGCTACTTCCCAAGGGAAAAAACAAAAAATCAAGAAGTAATGTAATAACTGTGGGGGGTTTGGACATTATGCCAAAACCTGTAAAAAAGCTCTTGCACCAGAGCAACCACAACAACCTGCACCAACTCCTTAAGGAGGAAGGCCACAGCTACAAACACCTTGGATAAAAGAATAAAGGCAGAAATTTGAACAGAAAGCTGCCAGTCCGGTATTGTACAATTCACTTATGATTCTGTGTGTTTTAGGTAGAATAACAAAAACTGATCCCTTTGTTCTTATGAATTGCAGGCTGCATTGATAATGCCACAGTCCCAACCTTTTACAACAGTAGCAGCAGCATCCTAGCCTTCTACAACAGCAGCAACAACATCAGCATCTCAGAGTCAACCTTCCACCAGAAGCAGAAAGAAGATTTTAATGAAGGATTTCTTCGTCATGTGCAATTACTAGATATATAAATGGATCAAATTTTGGAGATAATTAAGTTCGTACATTTGGGTCGTCGTTATATCATAGCTAGGGGTACTAACAATCTTTGGGCTAGTAAAATAGGCCAAAACCCAATTGGACGGATCCTATAAGGTCACACAAAGGGCCTAAATCGAGCACGAGAGAACGAGGCCCATGATGGGCCTCATCCCCTAGCATGGCCGGTTATATGGAGTGAAATGGAGGGTTTTGGGCTTCGTGACTTAGTCTAATTATATTAGGATTATAAATAGACTAAGTGCCTAGGGTTTTCAATAGTGCAATTTAGTGATCAGTTTAATCAAACCCTATTTAGAAAACACAAGCCCAACCCCTCTCACACTCCTCTCTCTTTCTCACGGATCCCTCTTCCTCCTCGGCGCCGATATGGTGGTTCATGGTGGTTGGTTCAGTCCATTAAAGGTGGTGATTGCGGTTTTCCTCTTTCACTCAACCAATCTAGTATTGGTGGACGGCTCGTTCGAATCCTATGGACTAAGTAGAGGAGCAACGCTTGGGACTCTATTCTCTCCCTGATTTTCCTGTCAAATAGCTTCGTTGAATTCACGCTTCAAAGGTATGATTATGTGTCTTGTGTGTTATGCATGTGATCTTGGGATTAGGTGCTTTATGAATATGATTCATGTTTTTCCACTTTATAGTACCTATAAACTCCTACAGTGGTATCAGTTAGCCTCTTGGATGAACACACTTGATGATAATAATACGATTATTTGAAGTTCATGTTCTTAATTTTATAATTAATTAAGAGGGAGAAATTAATTTAATTATGGTTCAATTATTATTTTAATGTGATTAAACTTTTGGAATTGATTGAATATGATTTAATTATGCTCAAATAGCCATGAAGATGACCAAAATTTAGCCCTATAATTTCGAAATTTTTGAACCTTAACTCTAATAATTTTCGAATTTTTTCGAAATTTATAGCCTTAAAATATGGTTTTTGTGCTTGATTTTTATTTAATTTGATTTGTTTATGTTTCCTAATTTTAATTGAACTGATTTATGCATAAAAATATTTTGTGTATGATCATCGACTTAATTTTAAGAGTTAGAATTAAATTGGGATTAATTTTACGATGAACCCTAATTTTAAAATTGAATGGGATTTAATTTTAATTTTGGACTGATTTAATTTAGTTTTAATAAATGTTATTTTAATTAAATTAATAACCAAAAATAATAATAATTATTTAAGGCCGGCAGCCGCGGCTGGGTGGCGCAGCCACGGTGGCTGCCGACCTAGTGGTCAGTCCAGAGGGAGGGAGGGAGGGCAGGTGGTCCGTGGCCGGGGCAGCAACGTGCAAATGTTGCACAACTACTACCACATCTGTGCTATTGTTGTTGTTGTTGCTTCGGCGGCAATGGCTGTCGTAAGGGGGCCAGCCACCGTGGATAGCCTTGGCTGGCCGCGCACAGTGGCCTGCACCGCAGCACAAGCTGCCGTTCGCTGCTGTCCTTTGCGGCAGTGGCTACGTGAAGCAGCCAGCCACCGTGGCTGGTTTCGGCTAGCCAACCATGGTGGGCGGCGAGGGTGGTGGACAGTTTTTCAAAAAAAAATTATTTTGTTTTAAAAATATTTCAAGATAAATATGATTTATTTTGGGATAAAATAAAATTATTTTGAGATAAAATCTTTTGTTTTAGGATAAAATCAAATATTCAAAAGTTGATTTATTTGATATTATCCATATTTAAAGTTGTTAATTTTGGTGATTATCCATAGTTAAAGTGTTTAATATTGGATAAGATTTGTTAGGATATTCTGAACATATTCCAAAGGATAATAATTGATTTAAATAATATGATTATCCCATAATCTAAAATTATTTGATTGTCTAGTAATTAGGATAGAATCTCCTAAAGTTGTTAGGATAATCATGGAAGATTAAATATGATTTATCTTTCTAGATTAAAATAAGATTTGATTCTATCTCATGCCTAAATTAAAATATGATATTTTATAATTGGTCATGAATAATATACGATATTATCTAATTATGATTTATAATATGAGATATTTTAGGAAATGCGTTGACTTAATTATGAACATTCGATGTTGAGACAAGCATGTTGAGTGATTTATTATATGACATTTCACAAAATATATGATATTATGTTGCTATATATAGACTAGTATGGCCCATAGATTCTAAATACGATTTGCGCATCGTGATGTATTTTTGTAATCTAAATACGGTCTGCGAACCGTTAAGTATTTTTGTAACATTTATTTAAAGTAAATAGATTATTTATTTAAATAGTTTAGTCCAAAAGAAGCACATGAAGTGAAGGCCCAAAGGAGCAAGGTGGATGGAGATCCATGATGGTTCAAGTAGGAGCATTTTCATTTCTAGTTTTCTTAGGATTAAGGGGCCATACTATGTCATGTTTTATTGCATTAGTAGATTATGCATGTTAGATTTTATTTATGTTGATTGATGATGCGCTAGAGTTCACTAAATAATCACAACATAATAAATCTAGGTCCCAGTAATATTGAGATTGCTTTTCCAATTAGATACCCAACAATCCTTCGATCGTAAGTGATGGGTCGGCCTCAGCAGAGTGTCACTTGTTATCTTGGGTAATTTGTGGTAGATCACATTCTACATATTTAATTGGTTGTGCTCAACAAGGTTACCTAAAGCGTTTAGAACCTTGAAACAAAGGGTAATAATTAAGCATGTGATTATTAATTATTCAACCAAGAGTTACAAGATTTGTAATCAGTAAATAGTTTACTCACCTTGAAAATGTAATGCTTGTTGGTAGGGCCTCAGTCCGGTCAACTATTACACAAATAAAGGATCTTGGAATCACTTAAAATTCAATTGGGATCATTTAATATTGAATAAAGTGTGTTAAAGTTAACAATTTAATTCGCTTATGGTACTTTAATTTTAAGTAAACATAATTATTAAACTTTGCCTTATTTTGACATAGATGGGTAGGCGTAACAATGATGACAGTAATTCTTTACCACCAACAATGAAAACAAGGCTTAATTTTCTCAACTTCAACGATTGGGAAAGCGAACTTAGAAGTGTTCTAAGGAACGAAAAGCTCGAATTTCGTTTAGACTTACTAATCGAGGGCAGATTTAGTCCAGGCATGACTCTTGAGAAGCATTTGAGAAATGTTTCAGAATCTAAGAGAGTCATGTATGTCATGTTGTCTTCTATTCTAGAGGATTGGGCTAAAAGATTCATGGACTATGAACCTTATCTCTTATTCAAATGCTTACGTGATGTTTGCAATGGATTACTGAATTCTCATGTTGATGGGGAATTGAATGGAAACGTTGAGGAAATCATTAGCACGGTTCCCAAGAATGACGACTCCTGGACTGGAAATATTAGGTTTAAAACCTATAAGATTACTGGTGAGATAATTAATAGAAAACTCATGCTAAGACAGTCAGTACAAATTCATGTGGACATGATGGTTCAACTATTCAACCACATGAGTATGTTAGGGAGGCCATTCAACAACAATGAGGTTCATTACATAATTCTGCATTCTCTACATGGTGGTTTTGACCACGAGAAACTTTCTCAAGATGATGAAGATTCTGCGGTCAAGCTAGTTGATTTACTCAAAAATCATGCATAGAATTACCTGAAAAGAGAATAAGCCAGAGCTTGAACAAGGATGTCCTTACTAAGATGAAGTGACAGGTAAGAGTTACCTAATATTCTTGTTATAAACATTTTAACTTTCACTTAGGTATGTGATACCAAGTTGCAGTGCTTAACATTATTAATGTTGTGCAGAAGCTGCAAAGAAGTGAGGCTAGCGAGGAAATGAAGCTTGAAGGTGCATTAGAAGTGTTCGAGTGGCCAGAAAAAGCTTCATGGTTTTATTTTAGAATTTTTATGATGATTTTAGATTTATTTCCAGTTTTTGATGAGATAATATTTCGGTTTCTTGTTAAGATACTGATTTGTTTTTACTTGGCTTGACAAGTGTTGAAACATGACCAAGGTAATAAATTGTTTTCATTTTTGCTAGATAAGAATTAATTTTGTTTTATGACATTGATATAAGTAGATCACAAAAGCAAAATTAGATGATTTAAATTAAACTTACTTATAACAAAGTAAGGTTAGGTCACATAAACCATTTGCACATCTAAAGTTACATCGGATGGACTCTTATTCTAATTTGATTATGAATCACTTGAGAATTAAAAGTCATGCTTGATAAGGTAAGATGACCAAGTCGCCTTTTAGTTGAAAGGGTGAAGGAGCTAATGACCTTTTGGAACTCATACATATGATGTATGTGGACCAATAAGTTCAAAAATTAGCAAGAGATTTAACTATTTCATTGCTTTTACTAACGATTTAAGTAAATATATCGATAATTACTTAATGAAGTAAAGCTTGGAATCATTAATAAGTTCAAAATTCCATAATGAAATGTAAAATCAGTTTGAGATAAACAATTTAATACCACAATAATATTGTTATGATAAATATTTAACTCAAAATTAATGATCATCTAAAAGGGAATTGTTGAATTAATTCACAATCCAGAAACACTACAATTAAAAATGTGTGTAGAAAGAAGGAATCAAACTTTGCTTTCCATGGTTCGATCCTAGATTAACTTTAATGATTTACAAATATCGTTTTGAGGATATATATTAGAACAACAATTGCAAATATACTAAACAGAAACTCAACCAAAGCGATTGAGAAGACGTCATAAGAGTTATGAATTGGAAATGTTCCAAAAGTTGTCTTTTTTAAACAAGATTAAAGGTTTTGAAATCGATGTAAAATGTTTACAAAAATGACATAATAGACCCTAAATCAGACAAATAGTTCTTCATGGATTTTCCCATGGAAACTAAGAGGTATTATTCCTACAGTCGCTAGATAACAATGTGTTTGTTGCTCGCGATAATGTCTTTATAGAAAGAAATCTCTTCCTACAAAGCCAATTAGGAGTAAAGTTAGATCTCGATGAGATTCGAGACGAGCAACAAATGGATGTGGATAACACTACATCGGAGACGATGGCGTATGAAATCAGCTAATTTGATAAATCATATGTCGAAGCAAGCTAATTCAACTAGCGAGGCTTCTATCGTCCCAACTTGAATGAAAGGCTTCAAAGAGTTTAAGAGAATAATTCTATTGTTGCTTATACCTATTGTAGGTTACTTAGGATCAAAGCAAACAGTTTGTTGAAATTCTTGTAAAAGGTGGATTCTAAAATTTTCCTATTGGAATGGTTAGAACCCATACCCTACAAGAAAGCTTTGGTAAGTGCCAACTCATGAAGTGGCTTAAGGCCATGAAATCCAGAATGGACTCCATGTCTGTAAAGATGTGTTAGTCCATGATAGTCTTACAAATGGGGTCAGACCTATTAGCTGTGTAAGCCTATTCGGATTCTTCTATTGATTGTTGATTTTCGGTTGCGAAGTTTAGCATTAGATCAAAATCACCTTCTTGAAATGTTCTTGATTGAGGATATGTATATGATACAACCCAAGGGTTTTGAAATCCGAAATTCCTAGAAGGTTTTGCAAACTTCAAAAATTCATTTAATGGATTGAAGTAAGCATCAGTGAAGTTGGAACATTCGTTTCGATTAGGCAATCAAACAAGTTGATTTCCTCGAAGAACGAAAAGGAATCTTGTAGAGACAAGAATTTTAGTGGGAGAAATTGGTCTTCTTAGTCTTGTATGTAGATGACATACAGTTCATATGTGCAATGACATATCAATGCTTGAGTAAGTCAAGCAGTGGTTAAGGAGTTGTTTCTATATGAAAGACTTAGGAGATGTTGAGTACATATTGGGAATCAAGACCCACAAAATGAATCTTGAAGAATGATTGGACCGAATCGAGAGACTTATGTTGATAAGCTTCTTGACAAGTTCATGAAGCAAGACTCTAAGAGAGAATGTCTTCCCATGTTTTATGGTATTACGCTCAGTAAAACTCGGTGCCTTCAAAAGCTAGAGGAGTTGAGTTGTATGGATAGTGTACCTTATTATTTTGCAAAAGGGTCCATTATGTGTGCCTTGATATGTACAAAGAAAGATGTTACATATGGCTTGTGCATGTGTAGCAGGTTTCAAGCAAATTCAGGATAAACATACTGGAAAGCTACTAAGAACAAATCCTTAAGTACTTATGAAGAACTAAAGGAATGTTTCTAGTTTATGGTGGCAAAAGTGAACAAGTTGTCAAAAGATTATATAGATTCAAGTTTCCAAACAGACAAGATGACTTTAGATTTTTTTTTTAAGATACATTTTGTGTCTGAATGGAAAAAGACAGTAAGCTTGAAAAGTTCAAAGCAGAATGCTGTTGCATACTCAATGTTAGAATATGTATTTAGCTACAGTAAGAGTAGTTAAAGAGGAAGTTTGGATCAAATTGTCCTGTGACTAAAAGGACACCTTTGCCAAAACAAAGGAGTCAGGGTCACATCACAAATCCAAACAAATAGATATGAGATATCACCTCATTTGTGAGATCAATGACAAGCAGGATGTCGTGATCTGCAGAGTTTATTATGAATGAGAATATCATTCGTTAAATCCCTTCCATAGACTAAGATGTGAGAGTCATATTAAAGTCTTGGATTGTAGCAAATTATGTAATTTAAGTTGTGTATGTTTTGAGAAACATATTACATAAGGAATGCATATATTTGCAGAATTATGTTTATAAACAGAAACTTTTATTTCTCTTATTTAATTATAGTTTTGGAAATTAAATAAAATTTCCAAAATAATTATGAATTGATGGGCTCATCGGGTTGATGACCTGGTGAATGAAACCTCACAGGTGAACAAAATTCATATATTATTTAAGTTCCTAGTTCGAAATCATTAAAGTGGACATAAATGATTTCAATAAAACGACTAGCATGTAAGATTGATTGGATAGCGCAGTTTCATGGGCTATAGTGGAATAGGATGCTCGGTCAATCACTTGGATATGCATGAATGATGCATGATCGAACTACTGACTTACTTTGAAGTTCAAGTATAGAGCTTCCAAATATATTAGCGGATTCCTTTCACATGAGTAGGACATTGATTCTATTCAATGATTGATTTAACTGTGGTACATTCAAACATCTACCCGTAATTGGAGATTATAAAGGATGTTTTCTGGTTACTTCAAAAGTTGAGTGGGAGCCTTGTTGCTACAAGAATGAATTGAATCTACCTATTAAATTACGGAATGTGTCATGGCCGCTTGAAAAGGGAGAATTCAGAATATACGAGGCTGCGTTCAAATGCATTACTTAGTAATCATTTGGTTTTGTAATTCGAACTCAAATTTCAAGAAACGATTTGTAGATTAATATGATCTCGACATGTGATGTAATCATATTATCAAATCGACACACATTGACTTAAGGAATTTGAATATTGCACACTTGTCTCAGACAAGTGGGAGATTGAAGGATTTATGTCTTCGTCATATGCAATTACTAGATATATAAATGGATCAAATTATGTAGATAATTAAGTTCGTACATTTGGGTCGTCGTTATATCATAGCTAGAGGTACTAGCGATCTTTGGGCTAGTAAAATAGGCCAAAGCCCAATTGGACGGATCCTATAAGGTCACACAAAGGGCCTAGATCAAGCACGAGAGGATGAGGCCCATGGTGGGCCTCATCCCCTAGCATGGCCGGCTATATGGAGTGAAATGGAGGGTTTTGGGCTTCGTGACTTAGTCTAATTATAATAGGATTATAAATAGACTAAGCGCCTAGGGTTTTTAATAGCGCAATTCAGTGATCAGTTTGATTAAACCCTAATTAGCAAACAAAAGCCCAACCCCTCTCACACTCCCTCTCTCACGGCTCTCTCTTCCTCCTCGGCGCCGATGTAGTGGTTCATGGTGGTCGGTTTAGTCCATTAAAGGTGGTGATCGTGGTTTTCCTCTTTCACTCAACCAATCTAGTATTGGTGGACAGCTCGTTCGAATCCCGTGGACTAAGTAGAGGAGCAACTCTTGGGGCTCTATTCTCTCCCTGATTTGTCTGTTAAATAGTTTTGTGGAATTCACACTTCAAAGGTATGATTATGTGTCTTGTGTGTTATACATGTGATCTTGGGATTAGGTGTTTTATGAATGTGATTCATGTTTTTCCGCTTTATAGTACCTATAAACTCCTACATTTAAGTCAACCACCACCAATGACAACATCTCAGCCATTCCAAACACCACCACAAACAAGGGCCAAGCTGCCAATTACTAGGAGCAAGATGATGAATTTAAGTAGCTTGTAATATGGTTTCAGAAACTTTGTACTTGATGAACAGCCTAGTTTCTTAGGAAATCTTTTGTGTACGAACTAGTTGAACAAACTACAAGATGCACTTATGTAGTGTTCTTTTGGTGAAACAATTTCAAATTTGTATGTATGAATGACTATGCCTTTTGCTACTAATATGAAAAAGGAATGACAAAATTAGGCACTAAAAATTTGAGCAAGCTATAATTGGCACCAAATAATATTCATTTCATGTCATTTAATTTCATTAAGCAAATATTCAAATACATGAAATGGCAACCCTTACAACACCCATAAAACCTTAACTAAAGATCCACACTATCCTAAGAACTAGCAAAATACAAAGCCAAAACCAAACCAACACAACAACACCAATTAAAACATGCAAATTCTTTGATGTTCCTTCCTTTCCATGAACCTCCTTGCTCATCTTCTTCCTGTAAGAATTAAGGGCCTTGCACTTGACCTTCAAGTAATCAATCTCATTCAGCAAGCACCTCCTCTGCCCACTAATATCATCAACTTCCCTCTTCAGGTTAGTAATCTCACCCTTCATCAATTTCTTGTCAAGTATCATGTTGTTAATCACCTCTGTTTGCTAAGGTGTTCCATCTGGCTGATCCACCCACTCAAAGGCTTTACAACCCCTTTGTCTCTGTCACAGGGTCATAGAACTCGTAGGACCTAAACTTGCGTCCAGGATTCTCCCTAGTCCACGAAGTAAGCCTTGCCATTGGTACTCCACATTGACATCTTTTCTCTTTTGATGGTGATAAACTTATGGAAGGCATTTCCTGCTGCAATTGACAAGCACCAGCATCAACATTACTTCTAATTGAACACAATTATCATTCCCAAACCCTAATTACATTAACCAATTGTAATTTAAAAAACCCCAAAGTAATTGACACTAACATGAACCCTAATTTTTAAAATCTAAAATTGGGGCTCAATTCATAAGTCATATCCACATTCCTAATCATTCATAACAATTGGAAAAAAAACACGACAAGAATTGCGAAAAAATACATACTAATTCATGGTATTTGCGATTGAACTGGAATTCGTACCTTCTTCCAATTTCCCTCTCAAAGGACTTTGTTAAATGAGCACAAATCTGGAACAATTGGATGCAAGGATTGATAGGGTAGAGCGAATTTAAGGATTTGGGAAGAAATTCGCGAAAAAAACCTAAATTCATGGATATTTTTTTTATGAAAAGAGGCACCTGGGTTACTTATACAAGATAATCGAGGAAGATTGGGGTAAATTTGAAAAAATAGCCGTTAGTGTGGGCCCATCAACTTTCCGTCACCGGAGTTAGGTTGTGGTGGTAAAATCTATCTTTATTTTTTTTATAAGGTGGTAAAATAAAACTTTTGGATGTGGAGGTGGTAAAAGCAATTTTTGGGTTTTTGTGAGGTAGTAAAAGTCAAGATTGTCCATAGTAATGAGACATTGAAAAACATTATTTGAATTGTTTATAACTGTAAATCATATATTAATGTACTCTCATAATATATTCTTCAAATCTACATTTGTCATTTGCCTTATTAATTTTTCTCTTCACCTCTGTCAATCTGGCATACTAAGGTACCCATAAAAAATCATAAATTCAATAATCGATAATAAACATTTACCTAGCTATATTGTATAAATAGTGAAATTTATCCACTTGGCTATGAAGATAATCAATGAAATCAAAAACTATAATATACTTCATAACAAATTCATACATATTACACCATCACTAAATTCAAAATGTTAGTAAAAGTGTAAAACACATATAGGCCAAAATTTATATTTAAGTTGATTTACATGTATAAAACAAGAGTATTACATTAGTGATGGTATAGACAAATAGCATATTTAAACAAATGTTAGTAAAAGTGTGTAAAACACGTATAGGCCAAAAGATTGCTTGCCAAAACTAACAAGGATGTAAACAAATAGCAAATTTAAATACTCACCCAAATAAATGTTTCTCCAATAGAGTTAATGAATCATTTTCTACAATAATAATTTAGGTTGTTTATAGATATGAATTTGTTGGTTAATTACAATAATTTTGGTTGATTTAAGAGATGAGTTTGTTGGTTAATTACTTCTTCATCTTCTTCTTCTTCTTCTTGGTTAGTTACTCACCCACGCACTAATTTGTTGTAGAAGTTTAATTGATTTGAGAATTGATCTTCATTTACAAATTGGTTGTATTAATAATAATAATAATAACAGTAATAATAATAATAACAGGGGACATTGAGGTGGACATTGGGTTATCTGGGGGGAATGACGGGGTCCTCAGACCTGCAGATTTGTTACATTATTCCTGGGATCGTGGTGGTGATGTCTGTGTTGACTCGACATGGTCTTCTCCTTTGACACAGTTTGGGCTATCTGACTTTGTTCCTAGACGGGTAGTGACTGATGCAACCAATTGGAAGCGGATCAAGTACGAATCCAGTTGTCGAGCAATTAGATATGGCTTCCTTCCTTTCTTTTTCTCTTCTCTTGGGGAGTTAGAAAATGAGGTTGTTGCATTGCTGAATCGAATCCAAAAGTTCTCGAAGACTCAGGACATTAGGGCACGTGCTGCAGCTCATATCTTCACTAGGATAGGATTTGCTATAACTAGAGGAGTGGGGGCCCAGATTGTATCTCGGCTTCCCACTAATTTTTTGTAGGTTGTATGACTTTGTCTATTTTTTTAGATATAATAACAATAACAATAACAATAATAATAATAATAATAATAATAATAATAATAACAATAACAATAGATCTGCTTGTTCAACGGTTTTTTCTATAGGGATATCTCCGGTGATCATGTGGTATTGTGTGCTGATATGGTGGGTATTAAGCATCGGCATAATGTTGTTCGGGATACCCTTGTTGATATTTGCTATCGATCTGTGATTTTAGCGAGAAAGGAGGTTGACATTAGGTTGTCTGGAAGGAACGACGGGCCCCTCAAACTTGCAGATGTGTTACTTTATTCCTGGGATTGGGGTCGCGATGTCTGTGTTGATTTGACAGGGTCTTCTCCTTTACAGATTATGGGCTATCTAACTTTGTTCCTAGACGGGTTGTGGCTGATGCAGCTCATCAAAAATAGGTTAGGTACGAATCTAGTTGTCAGGCGTTTGAATATGGTTTCATTCTCTTCTCCTTTTCTTCACTTGGGGAATTAGAGAAGGAGGTTGTTGCATTGTTGAAACGGGCTCAGAAATTCTCAACAACGCAAGAAATTGGGGCACGTGCTGCAGCTTATATATTTACTAGGATATGATTTGTTATAGTTAGAGGACTAGGGGCTCGGAATGTATCTCGACTTTAATTACCACTAATTTTTTGTAGGTTGTATGACTTTGTATGTTTTTGAGATATAATAATAATAATAATAATAATAATAATAATAATAATAATAATAATAATAATAATAATAATACTTCCTTATCTCCGCATCAGGTTACCTTATGGAAATCCTAGCAGGGGGATCACACTTCTGCCTGGTTGCGAGCGGTCCTAATATCGGGGTTGGGTCAGACTATGAATAGTAAGGCTTACCGTTCTATTCTTTTCTATCGGTTGGGTTTCCATTGTTCTTCGTTTCGGCACCGTGTTCCGCTTGCTCAAGAGTTTTCGATGGGGATATTTTTGGGGATCATGCAGTGTCATGTGATAGGATGGTGGGTATTAAACTTCCACATAATGTTATTTGCAATACCCTTGTTGATATTTGTTTACGGTCCGTGATTTCTGCTCGAAAGGAGGTTAACGTTGGGTTGATTGGAGGAAACGATGGAGCTCTTCGACGAGCAGATTTGTTGCTTTATTCTTGGGACAGAGGTCTTGATGTATGTGTTGACTTGACAGGGTTTTCTCTTTTAACACAATCAGGGTTGTTTGACTTCGTTCCTAGTCGTGTTGTGTCGGTTGCGGCTCAACGGAAGCGGGACAAGTATGGGACGCGTTGCAGGGCTATTGGCTATAGGTTTCTTCCTTTATCCTTTTTCTTCATTGGTGGATTTAGAGAAGGATGATGTTGTGTTGCTGTAGAGGGTTCAGGCGTTCACTAGGGCTCAGGATATTAGTGCTCGTGCAGCTGCTCACATCTTCAACAAGATCGGATTCGCTATAGCTATAGAGGTAGGGGCCCAGATTGTATCTTGACTCCCCACTAATTTCTTGTAAATTGATTGATTTTGTAGGTTTTTGTTGTTTATAATAATAATAATAATAATAATAATAATAATAATAATAATAATAATAATAATAATAATCTTTCTGTTTTGAGACTCTCTACCCTCTAAAATGCTTATTTTTAATGGCCTGTTCTGTTCAGCTTATTTTCATTTTATTTCACTTCATTTGAGTTCTTAATTTCCTTCTCTCATAATATATTCAGTTCAGTTCAGCTCCAACAAGTTCAGTTCAGTAAATTAGAACAGGCCGTAAGTACACCTTCTATTTTATATTAATATTTCTTTTGACCATTTTGGAGAGATTATTTTTTTTATCAACAAAAGAATCTTAGGGTCTGAAATTGTGCTTGAAAAGTTAAGTGACGGCCTGATAATTTGGACAATGTATGTTCATGCACTGACAAAAAAATTCTCAATATCATTAGTTTAGTAATGATATTGGATTTGGATAACTGTGATGATGTGAGCATCGATCGAGCTCGCTAAAGAAGTCAAAAGCCAAAAAAATGGTACGGCGTAATATTTGTAGATAGATTTGCTAAGAGTTGTGCTATGATGCTATTGGTGCATACTCCTCCTTTCAATAAGTCAATATTAGCCCACTGTTTGAGATAGCTCTCGAATGAAATCCAACTAAGAAATCGGAATATGATGTTTTCTTTATTTATTCTTCAATTAGCTAGATGTAAAAACATGATTACAAGTGTTTATAAAGTACTTACTTAAAAACAAAATGTGTAATTTTCGAATTTAGTATGTACGAACATAAAATTTTATGCTTTAACCCTTGACAACGCATTTCTACACGAATACTACTGAATTGATTATCCAAATTATAGTATTTTTGATACCATAGTAATTAGTTAGGTTCAAGGTGGGAGCTTGATGCTATATTTATCGTCAATATTGAGCGAAATGGTAGACCTACTTAGTGAAATCACCTATAATTAATCATTACTGTGTATGCCATGGAAAATTTTCAAGTACGAATTTCGGATTTTCCGACGAATGGATTTCCGATTGCCAATTATTGATGGAAAGCCATCGGTACCAACAATACAGAGGTTTTTCCGTCTTTTTACCGATGGATTTTGGTCATTGTTAATAACTTGTTTTCTTGTAGTGTATAACCTAGAGTCTATTTGTTTCATCTTATATTAACTTATTTGAAAAAAAAACAATAAGTTTAGATATTTTTTTTTTCTTTTTGGAAATAGAAGTTAGATAAGTTTGAAAAAAAGTAATTTAAAACAAAATTCAGACAAACTAAGTTTTTTAAAAAATTAATATTTAGATAAAATAAATTCAAACAAAATAAATCTGACTTGATCTTATCGGACCTGATCTAGATATCCAAATTGACACCTCTTAGACCTTTCACATGTTCGGATCGTACAATGGGCGAACATCGAGCTCATACAGATACGCCGCAATAAAAAAAGAAGGTATATTGTAGGGTTGTGATTTGGACCGTTGGAGATTAAGAAGAAAGATGAGGAAAGACCAAAACGGGGCAAAATAAGTTATTCAGTGATGGAAGTGTCAGATTAAATTTAGGAGACCGAATTTGAAGTGAAATAAGATGAATTTCATATTGGCCAACCACGAAAAAATGAAAAAGATTCTTTCTCGAATTGTTGCTAGAGTGTCGAGCATCAGGTACTGTACTTACGTAGCACATTGTCATCTTGACGAAGGAAATTAATTTGGTCGTGAGGTATTAAAGAATTTATTTCAACGAATAAACTAAGTTCTACCTGTAATAGAAAACTTCAATTCCATATTAAACCTACATTTATACATACTCTTAATACAATTTTGTAAATTATTCGTCTCAAGGCAGGGTTTATTTGGTTCACCTTAGTTTTGAACTTATCTGATGTGGTCTGATCTGATCTAGTCCGCTCTGGTTTGATCTAGTCTAATCTAATTGTCTAATTTGACTAAACTTTAACCTTAAATGTACGATAATTTATAAGGAAAAATATATCAAGTGAAATCTTGTTAGATTTGTAATAATGTGTATTTTATTGATATGTAATTTTCATAATTTTTTTAATTATTAAAGATATTTAGCGATAAAAAACTGCACATAAACGATGATCTGATCTGAACTTATTTTTTCTGATCTGATCTGATCTAATCTGAACTTATTTTTTCTGAAATAAGTAAAGCTAAGGTGAACTAAACAAGACCTAACTTTAAACGTTAATTTATTCAAATTGTTGATGAGCATAATGTGAATGCTAGCAAACTTAATTGGTTAAAATAAGGGTTTTTTATTTTATTTTATTTATTTTATTTTACTACAATTCTCATAACATTCACGAACAATAAACGGTAGATTTTATGTGTAGCTAGCCAAATAATGTAACCACATTGATTTATCAGTATAAATTTTATTCATTTGTATGAGTAACCTTGTTTACTCATAATATTAATTCCATTTTGTCTATACAAATAATCCAAACTCGTTAATCAATTAATCTTTTTTAAAAAAAAGAGTAATTTATTTGTTTATTCAAGTAACCTCTACTCTATTAATTTAAAAATTTTAACTAATAAAACAAAAACTCTATTTAATTATAAAATTAACCCTATTTTATAATATGTCCCCACATAAGTTAAGATATATACCCCATCTTTGGTATTGTATTAATTATTGCATATATCTAATGATTTTCAACTCAATCCGTCGGGATGGGCTTTAGGTAGTTGATAATTCACATTAATTGAAATTTATTTGATAATAATAAAAATATTTATCATTAGAATGGAACATTAGTAAGCGTGATAAAAAAAAATGAAGGGAATAATCTCAACTTTTGATTATTTTTTAATAATCCCAACTTTTGATTATTTTTTAATAATCCGAACTTTAATACGAATTTTCTTCTAATAGTCCCAATCAGTCACCTAACTTGTTGTAACAAGTTAGATGACAAGTGCCGGCTCCTAATTGATACAAAAGTTTAAAAAATGAAAAAAAAAATTTAAATTTTTTAAGAAAAAATAATAAAAAAAAATGAATTAAATAATTAAAAAAAAAAAAAACAACCCCAGCAGCCCCAACCACCCTCTCCGTTGCTCACCCCGCCAGCTCGAGCCCCAGCCTCCAACTCCGGCACCTTCCAGACCTCTCCCCCCGCGTCGGCGCCGCGCCGCTCCATCCTCTGAACAACCAACCCCCCCCCCCCCCCCCCACGAAAACCCTTTAAAACCAATGACCCACCATCGAGTCAGTCGTTGCTGTTCTTCTCCACTCCCTCAATTTCCTCCCATGCGCAGTCCAACGTCAGCTTCTTTCATGACATCTTGTTCTTTGCCTTGGCTTATCCGACCGCGTCGTTGATTCCGCTTTAGCCATCGATCTTGGACACCGCCTTGGTTACGGTGGTTGTGGTAGGGATGGGTGTTGGGCTGGGGAGGTAGGGTCGTGGAGGTGGATGGGTTGGTGTTGGTGGCTCAGAGAAGGTAGGTGGTGGAGGACTTGAGGTGGCTGGGTCGTTGACTTGTTGGTGTTGGTGGTTGGTGTGGTTTGCACTTCACAACATTAAATTGTGTTTTTTTTAAAATTATTTAGTTTTAAATTAGTTCATTAAATGTTAATTTTTTTAAAAGAGTTCATTAAGTGTTAATTAGTAACAAACAATCATATTTTTTTAAGAAATTAAATTTTTTTTTTTTTTTTACCAATCACGTGATGATACGTGTAAATTAAATCAAAAAAAAAAACAATTTAACTACTCAACATGTTATCGGTCACTTGGGACCATTAGAAAAATATTCATATTAAAGTTCAGATTATTAAAAATAATCAAAAGTTGGGATTAGTTCTGACGAATCGAGCAAAGTTGAGATTATTCCTGTCAATTTTTCCTAAAAAAAATTATTAACTATTAAAAAAAATGAAATATTAGGCTAACTTTTACGTATTTTGTTTCAACAATCTCAATCTTGGATTATTCAGGAATAATTCGAACTTTGGGGGTTGTTGATTTTATGCATCCCAAATACCAGTTACCTGCTGAACAGGTTATTTTTTTTCTTTGTATAACACGTGTCGCAACTTAATTGGTTAAAAAAATTAAAAAAAAAAAAAATTAAATTTTAAAACGAAAATTAAATTTAAAAAAATAAACAAAATTAAAAAAAAAAACGCACCCTATTCTCACGGTTGTCACACCAACCAAACCCCAACCCTGAATACCGACGTCGGCTACCCTATCCTTGAAGCCCTATGCCGGCCGGTCGCCATTACTCCTCCCTTCCCCCACCCACTTTTCCCCCACGCCGATAAACCACACAAAACCCCTTTGCACCCTTCAAAATCGTAACCCCTTTCCCATACCCCAAAACGACCTAAACAGAAACGGGAAATCTCCCTAAACCCCACCTTGGAGCAATTGGTGGCGATTTGTTACGGTTGCAAGTTGGCTGGCGATGGCGTGTTGCTGTTGTTGCGATTGAGAGTTGGCTAGGGTGGCGGCTTGGGGTTTTTGAGAGTGGAAGAGGGGTTTTCTTGGTGGTTGTGTGGGGGAATGGGAGAGGGTTTCGAGGAGAGGGGAAACCGGTGACTCTAGGGGTGGGGGAAAGGCGGTGGGCCAGCGAGGGAGGGGTGGCAGGCTGGGCAGCGAGGATGGAAGTGGGGGAAAGGGAAGGGGCTGGTGTTTTGTTTTTTTTTTTTTTTTGTGGGACCAATCAGGACTTAACACGTGTCAAGTAACCTAATATAATAGGTCATTGACCGGTTTGGGATTGAAGAAAATTATTCCAAAATAATTCAAAGTTGGGATTATTAAAAGAAAATCAAGCAAAGTTAGGATTATTATTTACAATTTTTCCTAAAAAAAAAAATAAAAAAAAAATAACGGAGATAGTAAGAAAAAAGCGCGGGCTTCAAATTGTGACTAGACTTGGCATATATTCCTGAATTCGCAACGTCCTATAATTGGTAAAAGGCTGATTTACATGCGTGCATGAAGTTTGAACATTTTTTGAGACATAGTTTGCATTTTGCAAAGCAATAAAGTTAAAGAAGATTCTCATTTGCATTTCTGCCACTCTTTTGTTTTTAACTTTACATCCCATCTGAGTTGCAATTTTTGATATCTTTATGTGTAAAGATGTACTCAACAATACTACATGCTATTTTGTCAAACTCGAAATCATCTTGGGATTGAGTATTGATCTGTGAAAAAATCCAGTCTTGTAAAGTCCTCCTTAACCTATCCAAAAATAAAATAATGTTTTGTTAGTGTTTTTGTTGTATGGATAGAATTACTTAAAACAAGCTAAGCTTAATGATCAAGTCCATATTTGATACATTCGGTGGAGAACCTAGCTTCGACAATAAACCTAACATGAACGCGACATGTTTGTCCAAACTATGAGCTTTTATCTGTGCCTATAACTGTCTACATAGATGTAATTCATTGCCACCTTGTTTACACACTACGAAGACATGAATGGGTGTATCAAGAAGTCGATAGTGTCGGTTATTATGTTGTATTATTTTTTTAATTTGAGATATTGTAATGAATGGTTCTCCATTCTCTAATGACGGTGTAAACCACTTAATGAATCACCATTAATATTATTCCGACAAAGATATGCTTTGCTAAGCTTATACTACTTACATATAGTCGTCCAATATTATAAATAGCAATAATACAATTAACTAAATGCTGTTATATTATTATAAGTTTCAATGGTTCTCATACAAATACAATCTTTGACCATGATTTTATCATCCCTTTTTAGGGGCATTTAATTTTATTCCAAAACACTAGATACTTCTTGAAAGATAATTTATTTTAAAAATAGGTTTAAGTATAACGAAGTAAGGAATTAAATTTGATACAGTAAACTTGCTTCTCACGTACACGAAAAGCTCTGACGCTAGTTGGTGTTTCTCGTTCAGATTAGACTATAAACTTGTATTGTTGATAAAAAGAGGAACATGTCCTAATATACCCGATTTCATTATCCTCCGTAATAAATTAATAAGTAATTTATTTCTGTCATTAAATAAAATTCTCATTTTTCTTAGACAACAAAGATTAGAAGTAAATTTTTTAAAGTAATTTTTTTAAACTTGATCTTAATTAAACACACAAATAAAAGGACATTATTTAAAAAGATATGTGTCTTGTCCATACCATCCCTATAAACCTTGTTCAGCGATTACCTTAAAAATTTTAGCAACTAAATCACTGTCCGTCGTAAAATATTTGCAACGGATTAGTGACTATAGAGACAAATGGTTTGTGACGGATTAGCAACTATCAGACCAAAATTTTGCGACTACCAGACCAAACTTTTAATTACGACTACGGAGACTAATTTGTTTTGCGACAGATTAGAGACTATGAGACTAATTTTTTTTGCAACGGATTAAAGACTACTGAGACCAATTATTTTGCAACTAACCATTCAGTCTCTAAAACAAATTTGCAATCGTCGCTAAATTTTTGTGACCGACTATCAATATTTGGAGACCACAATTTAGCGACAACCAAAAAAAAAAAAAAAAAAAGGTTACCAAGCATAGATTAAAATAGTCAAAATGTCAATTTTATTCAAATATCCAATATATCATCAATTTTGTATCAATGTATTAAAAAAACAATATTCTAAACCATATGACTAATTGTTTCAAAATCATCTACCATATAAAGGAAGCTACTTCCAATAAGAACTAATGACGATATACATATATGCCTCCAAATATTAAAGATCAACTGTTCAAAAAATTACTAACAAGAAAATAAAAATCACTTAGTTGCATCACGAGATCGAGCGGGTGACGATAGACGTAGGAGGCTTAGTAGGACAGTAATGTTGGACAAGTGTTGTCATATCCTTCAATGTTTTGTGCATACCCATTTTTTCCTTCTTCCATGTTGCTTTTTCTATCTCATGATTTTCAACAATTTTCCTGGCATATTTTAAGCTTTCTGAAGCCATTTTTTTGGCTTTCTTCTGCCTTGTCACGGTTTTCTTCCGCCGTTTTCTTTAATTCATCAACTTGAGAGCTTAGTTGAAAAATCATGGAAGGAGTGGAAGATGATGTAGTAGGGTGAGAAGTAGGGTTGTTCTTGAAATACGTTTGTGAAGCGCTCCCTAAACCGTAAACTTTTCCTTTCTTTTGCCCACCTACAACCTCTAATTAGACTTTGTCGGAGCTTATCTCAATTCATGTGTTCTTATATTCCTCAAGTTTTTCCATGTATTCTCCCCGCATTTAGATATGTGTCAGTAACTATGGCGCAGTCTCAGTTGTTAAAAACTTAAAAGACTTAAAGCATAAAAAAGTGAAACACTCGTAATAATATTGATGTCAACAGTATAATTATTAGTAAAAATTTTGGCAGAGTCTCCTTATTTGTAAATTAAACAATCCCTTCGAATAGGGTATGGCTTCAAAACCTATTTCAATTCACATCATACATACCACATTAATGATTTGATTAATAACGTCGGCCAATTATTCTCATCCTCCAACTCAGTCACATAAACAATTTTTTTTTTTTTTTTTTTTTTTTTTTTTTTTTTTTTTTTTTTTTTTTTTTGGGGGTAATCTTAGCAAAATATATAAGTATAATCATACCATGACTTGATGAGTCTCTTTACCCATCAATTCAATTTCATCATTTTTCACATCAACATAATGAGTTCTCTCATAGACTTCAGCATCAGTTGGTAAAACTCCATCCTTTTTCTTTGCCTTGAATTAAAAGAAGTTGTTAGCACTACAAAATACAAAAAAAAAGAGGGGGGGGGGGGCATGGAGTGCAGAGCAATTGCATTAGAAAACCTTAGTCCTAAGTTTGCCACTAAAATCATACACTAACCAATTTTTTAAACATTTGAGGAGTAGAGACGCTACCTTACCAGGGTCAAAATTTTCTAATGTTTGGCCAAATAACCAATTAACTCTGACTTGCTTAGAACATTTCCAAAAAAAAAAAAAAAAAAAGAACTAGATGCTTACGCTTATTTATGAATTTAGCTCGCACAATGTTAGTCATGAAATTATCTTCGTGATGGAGAGGCAGTTTAAAAACTTGGTTCAATGTACCCTAAGTTAGTCCCCAGCTTTTTTTGTCAAAGTCTCTCCTAGCCTTATGCATATAAGTATCGAACTCAGGTCTCCAGATATATGTATATGCTGCACATAATTAACATGTAAAGTTTAAAATTGTAACTCAAAATAGCATATTATACATAAATAATCTGTGCCAGACCTTGGCCTTTTGTGTTAACCTACCTGGATTTTTTGCTGAATGTAATGAGTAGTCATATAAAATGGGGGAGTATGGATTGGCTTAGTTAGGCATTATTTAGTAAGTGTATCCTTTACTGTTCTTTCTTATTTATTTTACAAAATGCAGCCCAACTTCCCTTATTTTCTTTACTGTTATGTCTAATTTATTTTACAAAAATCACCCCAACTTCCTTCATTTTCTTTACTGTTATTTCTAATTTATTTTTATCTTGCTTTAGTTGTGACAAATCAAGTGAAAGTAGTAGCAGTTCATTATAGAATAAAGGATAGTTTAGAGACCCTATAAGTAATGTCTAATAACAGAGCATAATTCCACGTAGACTAATCACATAAAGGAGGGGAAGAATGAACAAAGCAGCAGT
The DNA here is from genome assembly GCF_948465745.1 of Chenopodium album. Taxonomy (NCBI): domain Eukaryota; kingdom Viridiplantae; phylum Streptophyta; class Magnoliopsida; order Caryophyllales; family Amaranthaceae; genus Chenopodium; species Chenopodium album. The sequence continues at coordinate 51,068,265 of NC_137843.1, forward strand.
AGCACATCACAGCACACCAAGTGACATCAGCCCGGCCACCAAGTCATAGCTAGCCTTAGAGACTGGTGGCCTCAAGTCACCCTTGTAGTAGACATTTTTTCTTGAATGAAAGTATGAAACCCATCCCTTCTTCCTTAGCTTCTTATTTCTTTAAAGTTTGCATCTTTATTGCTTGTTGTCTTATTTTCTGGTGAGTAATAGTCTAGTTTGTTACATGAACACATAAATAATGTCTAATACCAGCAATAGAACCACACATTACACAAATATAGTTCAGACACCCTGTATATAACATCTTAGGAAAAAACACAAACCTATAGGGGCTACAACTACATCAAGCATTCAGCAAATCACAAGAATAGCTTTGAACAAGCTCTAAAAAGAACCACACCACAAGAATAGCTTTGAAAAACGAGGTTAACCTCAACTCATCCTGAACAGAACTAAAGATAAGTGTCAAAAAAAATGAATAAACTTTTCAACAAGATTGGTATGGAATTTGACACTAGTGATCTGATTAACATAACAATAGATTAACAACAAATCAAATGAGGTGCATCAATCCAGAGGACAGGTGGTTCATTATAGGTTTTGGCTTAAAGTTTAATGAAAAAAATGGCAGTTAATGGATGCGCTTGTAAAAGGTCAGTGATCTAATTATCTCTGGGCATAGGAAATGGAACTCTGTTCTAATATGAAATGCTTTCCACAAAGAATTGGCCATGCTTTCCACACAGAATTAGAGACTCAAAGCTAATATTCAAACTTATAGCTTCACTAGTTTAAGAGAAATGAATACAAGAAAATGTCTCAAATTGTAAACATACCTTAAACTCAGTGAACCACGATCCCTAACCATAAGTGGCACCTCAGTCCAATTCATGTATGGATGGTTGTAGTGTGCCTTCCAAGATTTTGAGATATTTCCCCTAACGGTATGGTCATCAAACCTGATGCAAGAAATATTAAGCACAAGCATAAAAAGTGATAATAAGCTACTGAGACAACAAATATAATACATAAATGAATATAACTCACAATAACCATCGAGTTAGAGCTCAATCTTTCCTTGTTCCACTTCTTCAAATTTATGGTGTCACATCGTCCTCAGCAACAACATCAGCATTAGAATTTACTTGCACCTGTTCATTAGAGGGTGGTGGTGTGGGTTATGTAACCGTAGGATTGTCTTGATCAAGGTAATTAAAGCAGCGAAAATCAAAAGCCTAAAACTAAAATATTAAAAAAAAATCCGGAAACATATAGAAGCAGAGAATATATTATTAAGCACTCATTATAGACACCCAAAGACATTAATCATTGACTCATGTATAAAGCAAGATAAATTATTAAACATGTAGTAAACATACCTAATTAATATCTTTTTCTCAGCCTCTTCTCTTTTTGACTAGGGAGTTCTTCAAGTGATGCTTACATACAGACAACATATAATGGAATTATAGCTTCAATTATAGATTAAATAGAAAAAAAGTAGATTAATTAGGCAAAATAGAATCAAAATTGACGAAATAATTGAACATTTAGTATTGAGAAATTGACAAGACCCAAAACATTCGTTAGGAAATATGTACTATACGTATTATGAATAAACTTGTTTTTTTGGCGGCAACTTTCTTTTGTAATAAATTTTAGAAACAATGGTAACGATTATCGTGTTAGTTGCAATAGTAGTCGTAAATTTTTTTTTAAAAAAAATGGTTTCAAATTATTAACCCTAGAAACTACAATTTAGTTGCAAAAAATTATAAGAGGGTTGCAGATTAGCAACCGCATAGCAACTATAACAAAATTGGTTACAAAATTTGCGACTACTCTTGTTTTTCAATCGTAAAAAATAATTTGGGAAATTTTCAATGGCGACCCCCAACTTCTACTACGTACATATGGGGACCCTCTTGAAAATAGATTATACGAAATGACCTTATTTAAAATTTTATGTCACTTATAACCTTATTTCATTAAATTGTAAATAAAAATTAACTATGGTTAGATTTTTTATTTAAAAAAGAAAAACAAAAAAAATTTAACCTAACCACCAACCCAACCAGCCCCACCACCAGTTCGCCACCTCCTGCCAGCATCTAGGGTTCCCCGTTCCCCATGTCGGCGACGCTAACCCATCCCCGTCATCACCTAGAACCCCAAACCCCGCCGACGACCATCCCTACTCTCTCTCCTCTTTCCACCGGAACCACTAATTTTCGCTTAAATTATGCTCGCAATTGAGCAAATAGAGCATTAATTCGTCCGATTGTCCTCTACTTTCAATCACATTTTTTTTCCGAACCTTAAATCAAGTACTTGTCGATTCTTGGATTTTTTTTTCCCAATTTCTAGGGTTCCTCCAATTTCATTCTATATTGTTTGAATTTGAACAATTAGACATAAATTCTAAGTGTGCTGCTTGTTCGACCTTCTGTATATGTGAAATTATAGCCGATTTTCGGCAAATTGGATCAGTTTTCTAGTGGTTTTATGGGTGTTTATTGAAGTTTTTCAATCGCTTAAGTTTTCGCTCATTTTTTTTTGGGTTTCATGTTCTTGGCTTATAGATCAAATTAAAGATTGTCTCGGATTGAAGTTTCTGGGTTTTGCCGCCGACAATCCCCCTAACCCGGTGGCTAGGAGTGTCACGAAATGTGATATCGTCGTGGGCTCGCAGCGGTTGAGGAGGAATGAGATCTGAATGGAGATTAAAGTTATTCTTGGAGGAGTGAGTCGGACTCGGAGGTGACTCGTGTCGAGTTTGTGAGTTTGGGGAGAGTGGAGACGGGAGAGGAGGCGGGTTACGATGGGGTGGTCGAAGTAGAGCTGGCGTAGCTTCACCTGTGGTCAGGATAGCCTGGGTAGCGTTGCTGACAGTCAAAGGAGCCTAAGGTAGTGTCGTCGGAATGGGAGATGGTGACTAGGAAGGTGGGGGTGGGTGATTTTTGGTGGTTGGGTTAATTTTGTTAGTATTTTTTAATATGAATTAAACCATAGTTAATTTTAGTCAACTATTTTATGAAATAAGGTTATGAGTGAGATAAAGTTTTTAACTAAGGTCATTTTGTATAATTGATTTTCAAGAGGATCACCATATGTGCGTAGCAGAATTTGGGGGTCATCGTTGAGAATTTCCCAAATATTTTTTGCGACTGATTATTTTGGTAGTCGCAAAAATCAATTGTTAAATCCCCTTTTTCCTATAGTATTACCAGATTACAACGGACTTTCGCTACTTATTATAATCGCAGATTTAATCTAGCAGTATTAAATCTGTTGAAATTAGCCATAATATTATTTCTCATTTGTTGAAACTAGCCTTAATATTAGTGCGTATCTGTTGAATCTCAAATCAATATTGCGTAACTCATACAATTAAACCACACTTAATCTAATTGTATAACATTATAACAATCAATAGAAAATAAACACAAAACATTAACAATCAATAATAATTAATTACCCCCTTAAATTATTCATGGATCACCAAGACCCTAGATAGGAAACAAGTCAAGTACACATAATTAAACCTAAACTAATCACAACAATTAAGGAAACCATAATTAAATCAAGCAATAAAAATGCGAGAAACAAAAAAGGAAGAAATAATTACCAAAATAAAGGAAAATATGAATAGCATTAAACAAATGTGGAACAATCTTGAGAGAACAATCAACTAGAAAATCATAAACTAAAAATCTGGAATTAAGCTAATGGAAAGACGTCCTTAACCATGCTTAGAAAAATGTATTTATACTAAATCAAGAACTTCTTAAAATGAAAGAGAGTAAAAATAAGCTAATGCTGTTGAGCCTCACACGCACCCTACTGGGCGCGCCTTTGGTTCTTGATGCTCCTGTCTCGCATGCCAGGCGAGTCTTTAGGCAACCAAGCTACTTCTCTCGCCCGGTCAGACGAGTGAATATGGCAACCCGATTTGCCCTCGATTTGGGCTTCTTGCTTGCCCCATTTCGAATCTCTTCCTTGACCTTCATAACTTCGGTCTAATGCCTCGGTTCTTTTTCTTTGCCGAGCCCTTAATCATCAGGCTCGATTACTTGAACACGGTCCTTGGCTTCGAAAAGTGGCCATAAGAGTGTGCTCCATGTGCAATGCTCGTAGTGGCTAAAAAGTCCCGAAAAATGCCTCAAAATCCGCAATTTCCTATAAAATAATGTCAAAACTACGAAGACACCAGAAAATGCATATTATCAAAAATACTCCTAATTATGATCAAGGGAAAGGGGTAAAACACTATATAAAATAAACATATCACCACCACCCTGCAAAATTGGGATTTAGGGTGGTTTGAGTGTGGATTTAGTGTTTAGAGGGGGCGCGGCTGGGATTGAGGAAGGGGTCGGGGTCAGGGTCGTTTTGAGGTGGGGGAAAGGGAGGGGGGCATTCAATGGTAGGGGAAAACGGAGGGAGTGGGTAATCAGGGTGAAGGAAAGGGCGGAGTGAAGGATAGGGTGTCGGGGTAGGGTTACCAGCATCAACGGTGGAGGGGAAAGGGTCGCCATGAAAGGGGAGGGGGTTTGGAGATGAGGGTTGGATGGCTATCGTGAAAGGGGTGGGTTTAGGGTGGTCAACGCCGTGAAAAGAGGGTTTTATGGGTGGGGCTGGGGTAGTCGACGCTGGAAAATAGGGTCAAACCTTATTTTCCAGCATAAGGTACGACTTCACAAAAAAAAAAAAGATTGATTCAGGTATGATCTCACACACACACAAAAAAGAAAAAAAAAATCTCTTTTATAAGGAGGTTTTTGACAAAATTTCCTTACTATAATGACTACTTTTAAATTCTAATTTTAATTCCAAAACTAGCCAAGTATTACATATAACCGTTTAACCATTTTTTATAACATTTTTCTTTTGAGCTGAATTGGTTTATTTCTTTTTTTTTTTGGTTTTTGGTCTGGTAATGTCTAAGAGTATTTTATTAAAAAATAATAGCCACTCTAGATCCCAGCTGTAGTTAAATTATTGTTTTTCAAATAACTGTACATGCTACCTATATGAAAATTTTAACTTTTCCATCGTCACAACCAAACAACTTAATGAAATTCCTAAGAATTTCAAATAAATTCGTATAAAATACAAGCTTATATAGAAATTTATTTTCCATCTCAACTAAATGACGCTTTAGGATATATACTCGTATAAAAAATTACTCCCTCCGTCCTAGAGTATCTGGGATGTTGGAATTTTATCACTATTCATGTATTAACTTTGACCATAATTTTTTACGAACATAATAACATATTTTATTATAAAATATGTTAGATAGGTACTAATGTAAAATTTCATAATATAATTTTTAAAATATTTTTTAATTAATATTTAATTATATAAAAATAAAGTCGTTTATTAAAAAAAAAAAAAAGTCAAGCTAGTGCATCGATATGTGTATAAAATTGATTGAATTAGTTATTTTAGGACAGAAGAAATCTAGAATAATTTTATTCTGACCTGTTATACCATTTTGTTGGACCCCACCTATAATTCTATATAAACCCCTCATTTCCCTACTCCTACTCAAATACATCAACCAAAAACATTTCATAAACCATACAATATAATTTCTTAATACAACTTCACATTGTTATCCTTGATATCGATCACCAAAATATAGTGTAAGAAAAAATGGGAGCAAGATTGTCTACAATCCCAGAGAATAGATCATCTGTGGTTACAGCAACCGCAGTTCCGGCTCCATGCCCTCCGGCTTATAATAAACCGGCCGTTAATCGTGACCGATACCGTTGGTCTAACAACTATAATGACAATAGGGCACCCGCTGCTCCTGTTTGTGCTACATTACCCCCTGCTTATTCCAACCCCTCTAATAATAATAACTACTTTATGGCCCCTTCATTTTCTGCCTCTAGGGTGCCATCTGTTGTTGTCAATGGAGGCGGCGATGTTGCTGGTGGCGGTGGTGGTAAAGTTAGCGGTGTCAAAGCAGCCGATAACAAGGAAGTCATTGCCTTCCATTCCTCTACCAAGTGGAAGGAATACTTTGAAGCCTCCAAACAGTCTAACAAGCTGGTATACTTTTAACAATATTCGTGTTGTTGCTTTTTTTTTTGTTTGTTTGATAAAAGTGGCCTATGAAATAACATTAAACTGGTTTTATGTCCCGTATTTGTTATTCTGTACAGTTTATTTTACGCCATATCTTTGTGTAAATATTCCCACTTGAACTGCATGAATATTGTTCGATCTTAAGTTAATTAAAAGGATATACATAGTATAAATATGAAAAAAAAAAAAGCCGCAGATTTACTTTTTTAGGTATTACTTAGTCGGTCATTTATTGAATATTATTATTTTTAGTATGTATTGTACTAAATTAAAACAAAGAAAGTACTAATTCATTTGTTGGGAAAATCTATTTCAGGTTGTGATATATTTCACGGCGACTTGGTGTGGACCGTGTCGTTACATGGAGCCAACCATCAAAGAGATAGCTGCTAAATACAGTGATGTTGAGGTGGTCAAGATTGACGTGGATGAGTTATTTGTATGACCCTTTTTCCTACACTAACATTATTGTTACAAAATTTATTTTGAATAGTTATTATTACAATTTTATTACTCCGTATTATTATTCATGCTACTATAGTTTTGTATCCATAGTTTTAATTTTTGAGGCATACATGGCCGTTCACAATATTGTTCCTAACATATTTTATATTTATGGTACGGATGAAAACAGAATGTATCTCGTGAGTATGGAGTACAAGCAATGCCAACATTCTTCCTCATGAAGAAGGGAAAGCAAATCGACAAGATTGTCGGAGCCAGGAAGGAAGATCTTCAGAATAAGGTTGAGAAGCACAGGGCTTAATTTACAGTGCTTGGTTCTTAGAGTATAGTAGTAGTATCAAGCTAAAGTAATTTTAATTAGTGAAGCATCAATAAAAGTTTGATTAATGAGCGTTTTCTTTATTACCATATACTATATACGTATGTAGTAGTAATATTTGCTGATATAGCATCATGATTGTAAACTTGAGGTTAAGGATATGTAAAAACCTACTTATTATGTAATAGTACATTTTTATATATATGTATTGAAAGTTTACATTAAGACAGAGTATATTATGCAATGTAAATATTTATTTAATTTGTATAACACCCCTTACACATACTTTGTAACGTAGCCTTGCATGCATAATGCATGCATATGATGTATGGAATATAATGAAAAATGGACTCCCTGTTGGGCCCGTATTGTAATACGACCCATTACATTTAGGGCACCAGTCCAAGAAGCAATACATCAACAAAATGAGCAAAACGGCTTGATTAGAATAAACAAGGAAAGCAGCATCAAGGATATCAATCAAAGAGATACTTGCCAAAAATACACCTACAGAACAGGGAAGAAGATAAATCAAGAAGATCTTCTTTATTTTGAATATATTCCGAATATCTTTGTAAACCCTAGAGATCCCTAGGTATAAATAAGCATAAACTAGACATTTTGAGCATTCATGTACGCACATATACTCTAAATATAATAGAATTACTCTGCATTTATCTACGGAGCTTCGTCCCTACTGAAGAAGGAGGCTAGTCCTTATTCAGTATTGTATTTCTAAACTTACTCTTTTCATAGTAGAGTTCATTCTGTTTATTTATCGTTTATTCATTGCTTATCTATTGCTTTATTATTGCTTTACTGCTATTTTATATGCTTTTGGTAGTATGATTGTTATTACCCCTCAAACCTAGCAGATTCTCATACGTCCTTGTTGAGATTTGCCTAAACAATTTGGCGCCCACCGTGGGGCTGATAATCAATTAACCTACCAATTCGCCAAAAAAAAAAAAAAATCAATTCAAACACCATGTCTGGGCACCAAGTACCCTTTACCATAGCCGAAATCAATGAGGGAATGAACGTATTCCGTCAAACCTTAGACCAACAAAAAAGCCAAATTGAAACACTGTTGGCCCAAAAAGTCCAAACTGAAGTCAAGCTTACCAGCCTCACCAAGCAAAATGAAGCCCTCCGTAGCCAAATACAATGAGTCGCTTCCAAAACCATTAATACCAGAAAAAACACTGAAAGTACAGCCATGCAGCTTGATATGTCAGGTGTCTTTCATACCCCTAACGGGGAAAAAGGGTCTAACACTAGGGAAACAGCCCTAAATCTGGACTCTTTGAATGCAGGAACCCCTAAGCAGAACAAACAAGAAGGATCTGAGGAGGGGAAGATAGAAAAGGTAGTCAGGGAATACCTCAAAGCAATCGAAGCCAAGATCGCCAAGATCCCTGGAATGCCAAAGCCCATGGAGGAAGAGGCGTCAGACGGCTATATAGAATCTCCCTTCTCAGAAGAGATCGCCATGGTAGAAGTGCCAAAGAGGTTCAGCACACCCAACATGGCCATGTACGATGGAACAACAGATCCTGATGAGCATGTATCCCTTTACAAGCAGAAGATGATGACCAGCTCAATCCCTAGAGACATCAGGGAGGCCATCATGTGCAAAGGCTTTGGAGCCACATTATCACGTCCAGCTTTAACTTGGTTCATTAATTTAGATAATGGGACAATTCGATCTTTTGCAGGAATGGTAAACCTATTCAAGGTCCAGTTCGCCAGCAGCAGGAAAATAGAGAAACAGTCATCAGATTTATACCGTGTTGTGCAAAGACATGGCGAATCCTTGAGGGATTACCTTAACAGGTTCAACAGGGAAAAGATTGGAATACACAAGTGCGATGCTCCTACAACCATTGAAGCGTTCAGAAGAGGATTGCTAGATCACAGTGAACTCTACAAGGAATTAACCAAATATCCATGCACAACCTTTGAAGACGTACAAGCTAAGGCAATGGCTCAAGTCAGATTCGAAGAAGATGCATATGCAAGAAAGACTCCAGAGCTCGGAAAGGATGAAGATCGTCCGTCAAGAAGGAACAACAACTTCCCCAGGAGAGATCATCGATTCAAGCCGTATCAGCGTTCCCGCTTTGATGAAGGATCAGTCAATGCTGTCGAAGGAGAGTTTTCTGATTGGAGGGAAGATCCTAAGCTCCCACCCAAGTTGCACGAGTATTGCTTCAATGTCAATCCTGCAGGAGTAATAAGGACCTTAAACAAGATGGGAGATACTGTTCAATGGCCTAGAAGAAGTGATAGGCCTGGGGAAAAGAAGGATCCATCCAGATGGTGTGATTTCCATTCAGATATTGGTCACACTACTGACGAATGTGTCGCGTTCAGAAAGGAAGTTGCATACTTGTTAAAGAAAGGCTACCTCAAAGAACTCTTGTCGGATAGATCTAAAGCTTAAGGGAAGGATAGAGAGTCTAAGCAAGGAGGTCCTCCACCCCCACCGCCAATTGTCAAAACCATCTGTTTCATATCAGGAGGGTCAGAAGTATGCGGTCTAACATATTCAGCAGCGAAGCGGCACGCAAACGAAAGCAACAAAGAGCAACCAGACAAGAGGGAGAAGTCAAAGATAGACATCTCTATCATGTTTGAAGAAAGCGATGCAGTAGAAGGTCATCATGACGGCCTAGTGATCTCACTCCCAGTTGGAAACTGCATGATTCAGTGAATCCTAGTTGATAATGGGAGCTTCGCAAATATCATCATGCTAGACACCCTGAAGCACATGAACATAGACGAGAAGAATATCGTCAACAAATCAACAATGCTAGTAGGATTCAGCGGGGAAACCAAGAAGACAGGTGGAGAGATTACCTTGGCAACGTATGCAAAAGGGATCAACCTGCAAGTCAAATTCTTAGTAATCGACACCCTATCCTCATACAATATGATTCTGGGAAGACCTTGGATACACGAAATGAAAGCCATCCCTTCTACGTACCATCAGGTCATTAAGTTTCCTACTAGATGGGGAATTTAAGAAATCAGGGGAGATCCTAGGGAAGCCAAGGAATGTTACAAGATAGCACTGAAAGCAACATCTGCAGAAAAAAGTTCAGCATAGCAATCAGAGGGTCAGCTGGGCCAAGAGAAGTTGAGTATATCAGAAGAGCAAGAAGCTACAGAAGTCCAGCTGAACCCCATACATCCAGATCAGAAAGTCAGAATAGGATCAGAGCTGAAAGCAGAACTCAAACAACAAATTTACGACTTTCTGGAAGAAGAGAAAGATGTGTTTGCTTGGACCCATGAAGACATGAAAGGCATTTCCCCAGAAGTTATCACCCACAAGTTAAACGTAGACCCAATGCATACACCAGTAAAGCAAAAAAGAAGAAAATTCGCGCCAGAAAGGAACAAGATCATCAACGAAGAAATTCAAAACCTACTGAAGACAGGAAAAATCAGAGAAGTAAAATACCCAGAATGGCTTGCCAACGTGGTGGTAGTAAGAAAGAAGAATGGGAAATGGCGGATCTGCATAGACTTCACAGACATCAACAAGGCTTGCCCAAAAGACCCATTCCCTTTACCTCATATCGATGCCATGGTAGACGCCACAGCAGGACACGAATTGCTATCCTTTATGGACGCCTACAGTGGTTACAACCAGATCCTCATGCACAAGGACGATCAAGAGAAGACAACCTTCATTACTAGTCAAGGAATATACTGCTACAAGGTGATGCCTTTCGGATTGAAGAATGCAGGGGCAACGAACCAAAGGTTGGTAAACAAGATGTTTGAAGAACAAATTGGAAACACGATGGAAGTCTACATAGACGATATGGTAGTTAAATCCAAGAAGGCAGAAGATCATGTCAGAGACCTTAGAGAAGCATTCGTCATCCTGAAACAATACGGCATGAAGCTAAATCCCACAAAGTGCACATTTGGAGTACAATCAGGAAAGTTCTTGGGATACATGGTTACGCAAAGAGGAATAGAAGCCAGTCCGGAACAAGTCAAAGCCATCCTAGATCTAGAGCGACCGAAATCCAAGAAGGATGTACAGAGCTTAACAGGGAAAATCGCGGCACTGAACAGGTTTATTTCAAAGTCTTCAGAAAAGAACAAAGCTTTCTACGAGTACTAAAAAAGAACAAGGAGTTTAAGTGGGAACAAGAACACGATGAAGCATTCCAGAAGCTGAAAGAATACTTAGCCAACCCGTTGATTCTCTCCAAGCCCAAAGAAGGAGAACCACTCCAGCTATACCTTGCAGTATCTGAAGGGACGGCCAGCGCAGTTCTCACAAGAGAAGAAGAGAAGGAACAATTTCCAATCTACTATGTCAGCAAGACCCTGCTCAGTGCGGAAACAAGATATGCATCATTGGAAAAAATCATTTTAGCCTTGTTCACTGCTTCAGTAAAGTTACGTCCATACTTCGAGAGTCATTCCATACAAGTACGGACCAACTACCCCATCAGAGCTATCATGAGAAAACTAGAAATGTCAGGAAGGATGGAGAAATGGGCCCTACTGAAGCAAATCCAGAATTCTCAACACCCTCCAAGTCTGGGGCAACAATTGACAAGGCGAAACCCTAACTCTAAGAAGGAATTGACGAACAAGAGCAGAAAAAGGAAAAGTGTGCCCAATTACAAAGGGGTACTCAAAGAAACACACCCAACCGGGGGCAATCCAGTCAGCCCTCTCCCTAGGTGATGGAATTTTCACCACAACCCCATCAGGAAAAGGCGCAATTGCAGCAATATTCTGAACTTCCTCCTTCGTAATGGTGGAAGGATAGGTATCCTTGACAGGAAAAACGTTCTACACCACCAAGTTTGGCCTTTTCACACCCTCATCCACCCCAGCAAACACCACCCTCACATGATCATCCATCGCAAAAAAACAAAGAAAAAGTACAAAGTGTAAAACAGAGCAAATAGAGAAGAGAGAGAAAATACCTGATGAAATTGAAATTGGGGCAAAGCAATTGAAGTGATTAGACAATAGCCTGCACACCCAATAAATACCAAAGACGGAAATAAACCGCCCTTCACAGTTATCGAGGGAGTTGCCTTAAAACTGCCTCCACTTTCTATTTTGCTAACCGTTGGAACAATTTCTGAAATTCGAAATGTTCTCTAGAGTTTTCTTTAAGTAATTTTCACTTCCAAATACTTGGAAATAAAAATTAGGGGCAATTGTTGGGCCCGTATTGTAATACGACCCATTACATTTAGGGCACCAGTCCAAGAAGCAATACATCAACAAAATGAGCAAAACGGCTTGATTAGAATAAACAAGGAAAGCAGCATCAAGGATATCAATCAAAGAGATACTTGCCAAAAATACACCTACAGAACAGGGAAGAAGATAAATCAAGAAGATCTTCTTTATTTTGAATATATTCCGAATATCTTTGTAAACCCTAGAGATCCCTAGGTATAAATAAGCATAAACTAGACATTTTGAGCATTCATGTACGCACATATACTCTAAATATAATAGAATTACTCTGCATTTATCTACGGAGCTTCGTCCCTACTGAAGAAGGAGGCTAGTCCTTATTCAGTATTGTATTTCTAAACTTACTCTTTTCATAGTAGAGTTCATTATGTTTATTTATCGTTTATTCATTGCTTATCTATTGCTTTATTATTGCTTTACTGCTATTTTATATGCTTTTGGTAGTATGATTGTTATTACCCCTCAAACCTAGCAGATTCTCATACGTCCTTGTTGAGATTTGCCTAAACACTCCCTTGGGCCTAACACTTAGTAGTAGCTAGGGCAAGTAAGGTGGTATTTGAACAAGGATCAAGCGGCGGCCGGTCCAACCTGGCCTCCTTTTACTATTTAAGTCTATAATTGAGTCATGCACTTATGCTTTAGTGAAGGAATTATAATTTTAAGAAGGGAAATTAGTATTAGGTAATCCTATGTTCATGGTGCTCAAACTTATCATAGCAAATTAAAGCAAATTAAAGTTGCATATAATACGAACCGGAGGTAGTATGTTTAAAACAAAATAACATGTATATGAGACTATGGCCTTTTTTTGGCAATTGGCTATTGGCTGCTGGCCGCTGTTACTCTTGACTTGTCTGACCAGCTGTATGTATTGGATTTTTATGTTGGTTGTTTGACTGTTGGCTTTTAAAAAATATATTTGGTAAAATTGGTTATTGACTGTTTGGGGCTAAAATTACCTTTAAGGGCATTGATATGCTTTATTATCTTTCGAATAATAATAATAATTTATTTAATTTTTTTATTTTCTATTTTTTTTAACTTCTACTACCAAGTAGTATCACTGCTATTATGTATTTTTTTCATAAATAATGATTTATTTATTTATTTTTTATTTTTATTTTTTTTTTGTAAATAGGATTATTGTTTACTACTATTACTAACTAGTATCACTGTTACTTCGTATTATTTTTTCATTATAATTTTTTATTTTTATTTTTTTGATTATTATTATTATTATTATTATTATTATTATTATTATTATTATTATTATTATTATTATTATTATTATTATTATTCTCACGTGTAAAATAATGCTAAAAAAATTTCAATAATACGATTTCAAATGAATAATAGAACATAGGTTATTTAGAAAAAATTCTCTATGTAGTGAAAGTAATACGTTCACCCCAACTTCTCCCAAATTCTCTCTGTAGTATAGTATAGTGGGTTTTTTGGTTTTAGGAGAGAGAAAGGTAATTAATGAGAATGATAATAGGTGCAATGAGGGATAAGCTAAAAGCCAACCTAAAAAAGCTATTCTTACTAGCTTTTGGTTTTTGGCGGAAAAGCTGGCTTTTTAGCCAACCAAAAAGCCAATTAACCAAACAAATTTTGGCTGTTTGACCACTTCCAAAAGCCAAAAGCCAAAAGCTATACAAAAAGCCATCAAAAAGCTACTTACCAAACAACCCCTGTATAATGTGACATAAGGAGATTAGCTGCATGGTTCGACGAAGAAGTCTAGTGTCGAAAGGCTTGAGTTTACACTATCTAAATGTTTTAGCCGTCTTTAGAATTCACTTTTCCAACTACAATAATAATTTTGAGTGTTTCACTCTTTTCTGGTGGATTCCGGAGGTTTACAGATTTTATCGCCAGTAAATCTGTTTGGTCGTAATACGAATTGTATTTGCTTTTCCTTCATTAATTATGATTGTATGTGTCATCATGGAATTAAGCCAAACAAAAATCAAAATTTCAAATGCACTCTCCACTTTTCTCTTCAAACCTCTATGAAATTTTGGGGTTACATGACATATGGACATATGCATAATTCTGACAATCTTTTAATAACTAACTATGTGCCAGTTTTCAAAAAAAAAAAAAAAAAAAAAAAAAACACTATGTGCCAGTTAAAGTGTACTATAACACTTTAAAATAAACAGAACTTTATTATGAATTCTATCATTCAAGTAAAAATGTGAGCTTTTGACAACTATGTTGGTGTTAGGGAATCTCATCACTTGTTTTCTAATAACTTCTTGGATTGGTTCTTTTCACACTAACCTTTTAGCTTTCTCCTCCTTTTAGGGCCTGTTTTGTTCAAGATAATTTCAATTCAGTTCACTTCAGTTCATTTCAATTCAATTCAGTTCCTAATTTTCTTCTCTCATATACAATTCATTTTAACTTAGTTTAGCTCTAGTCAGTTCAGTTCACTTCAATTATTTTCAGGTTATCGGAACAGGCCCTTCTGTTAAGCTTAATTTCACTTCAATTCAGTTCAATTCCAATCAATCCAGTTCATTTCAGATCCCAATTTGCTTCTCTCATAAACAATTCATTTCGGCTCTATTAAGTTTAATTCAGCTCGAATCATTTCAGTTCAATTCAGCCCCAAAGAAGCATCAAGCATCGCTGGTTTAGAATTTTCTCCTCCTACCAGTGCCACTATTTCTAGGACTGAGCGACGAATCAGTTAGTTCAGTTCAATTATTTTCAATAAATCGGAACAGACCCTTAGTCTGTTCCATTTTGTTTCATGCACGATACTCATTCTAATGAATACGTAAGTTCATGTTGGTACTAATCAAAAGTCAATAAGATGTTTCACAGCCTTTCATTGGCACTTTGAGATATGTATGAAGAATTATTATCACGAGAAGTTGAGAGAGTATTTTGTGAGTACTACTAATTCACAGTGAGACAAAATAAATTTTTGGACTGTACATAACTCTTGATTTTTGAATAGGTGAACTCGCGATAAAACGGACTCGTCTAATATTTCATTGATCGGAGTATCACGTACACTTTGCTATGTGTTATTTTTGTTAGTACTTTCAACTTAATTCCTCCCTCAAAATTTGTTTAATGCTATTTAAAACTCTCAACGTAAATTTAATATCCACACATGTACTGTTCAAGTAATAGGTTGTTATTCACTTATCGTTAACCTGAAATTTAGAAAGAATTAAGTCCTAAAATGGCTCATGTACTGTGTAGGGAAAGGGAAAAAAAAGGTTGTTCTTGCTACTTTGAAATGCTAGCTAGCTAGATGCTACGCGTGCATATTTAATGGTGTTGTTTCTGTTTGGATCTGATTCCCCAAGAACTCGGACCTGAGATCCTGATACTCCTATCGGCAAGCTGAGAACCTACACAATGAGAAGAAGTTAGCTAACCCCGGGGTGATCCGGGGATAACCACTCCGATGATAAAGTCAGAAAGTGCTTGAGAGGAGAAGATAAGTATGAAAGAGAAAGTAGAGAGAGAGAGAGAGAGTAATTCATGTCCTCATTAATGAGGTCTTACCTACTATTTATAATGATCCAACTTGACAGGTGACTCTCATCCATGCAAAGCCTCCTTCGCCAAGTGTCAAGCTTCTGCTGCCACGTGCCGAATTCCGACAAGCCGATATGTCTGCTTTCTGGTACATATCAGCGCCTTTTCACAATTACTCAGGGTTTGGTCACGTGTTTCTTCAAGATATCGGCTAGATATCATCCCATACAATTAGCCCCCCAAGTGAGGACGCATGATCACACATCATCGTTCTCAATTAATGTAGCGGACAAACTTAATCTAACTAAACAAACTTTGGGTTCCACTTCTCATTCTTCGAATTTTACCTCACTTTGGAATTTTCATATGACAACGTTTCTTGCACTCTGTCAAGCACTGTGCATCAATGAAACTCTACTGCTATCCTTGCTGTTGCTCCAGTTCGTTATGCCCATCTGGTTTACACTCAAACACTGCAGCGGATGTAGTTTAAGGATACCTCAGAGACTTTACTCTGACCCGACAATGTAGTTACAACTGGGTTTACCCTTGCCCTTTAAGCTCTATATTCTTTTGCTGAGAAGATTTGCTTCTTAGAATATTATAATTCCTTGGTACATTCATTTGCACTATCTCTGATGTTATCTCTCAATTTCATATTCCTCTATATTCCATCGACACATTACTATTATTTACTGACTCCGTTTTCCCCTGGTACATATCGGCGCCTTTTCACAATTACTCAGGGTTTGGTCACGTGTTTCTTCAAGATATCGGCTAGATATCATCCCATACAGGTGTGTATATAAAGTTTGAGCTAGACCCTCTCGTTCGTTGCAAGCTGCGATCTATTATGGCCCTTGGTTTACGCCCATTTATGTAATGTTTGTTCATTTAAATTTAAGTAAAAGGACGACAAAAGAAGAACTTCGTATTACATGTATACAGACTGCAATCAGAATAATTTTAAATGTTTAATTTTTGTAACGTGGTAGGACTAGATGAGTACACTTTTTTTTATTATCCTTTAATGAGCATGATATACCTCCTTCATTTTGAAACTAAAATTCATTCAAAACATGGAAAACTTTTAATTTATTTTAAATTGGAAAAAATTACAAAGAGCGATGAAATCACATTTCAATGGAAAGCAATATTCTAACTTCTTTTTGGTTAAATTTTAGTAGATTAAAGAAACGAAATTCTAAATTTGAAAATGCCAAAAAAAAAAAGACCTAATCATGTTTCGTTTCTTAAAGATGTCATCCTTTTAATAAAAATTTCATTAATTCAAATCTTGTTTCTAAACAAGATAAATTATTTTTTTAAGAAAATAATAGAATATTTACTAATTTTTTTTTTGTAATTTTCACTAATTACTAGTTATATATACTTCGTATTAAATTTTTAAAAAATATATTGACATCGGCAAACTTTTAGTAAGTTAAAGTATATTAGTTCCACAAATAAAACAGTAAAAAAAGAAAAGAAAAATTAAAGTGGATTATTAGAGGAAAAAAAAGAGTAATAATCTAATGTTTGCCGTTGTGCTATTAGAGAGGTTCGTCTTTTCAATCGCTTTGGTGGATATTTATAAGAATCTTAACCCCACCCAAAAAAAAAAAAAAAAACCAAGTACACAATTACAACATTTTTTTATTTTATTTTTATTTTATTTTTATACTTTTTACAACACTTTCTTTATCAAAGAACAACAATAAAGTCAATTCCCACTTTTAATAGTGACATCAATAAAATATTGGGTGTCAAATGGGCAAATGGTAATGGTCTATTTTCATATTCTCATAATCTTAACTTCAAAGTTGTGGGACTAAAAATTATTATGAGCTTTTTTGTAGATGAGAATTCTCTTATTTAATACAATCTAATTATTTTAATATATATGTATATACAGTCTAATTATTCTAAATATTTTAAATGGAGGGTTTTTCGAGTTTTTAGAGCGACGTGTAAGATTTTAATTTATAAAATATTATTAGAGCGTCACCTAGGATTAATATTTGTAAAAAGCTATAATCAGATTATGCCACTTTACATTAGCTATTTTTTAAAGCGCTACATAGAATTATAATAATAAAAATAAATAAAATAGACCTCCACGTAGGATTAGTAATTTTAAAATGCTACAATAGGATTATGTCATGTAAGATTTGTTTAGGATAAAAATACCTAGATACGTGGCCAAATCAGAGAGGGACACGTGTCACTCTAGGATGGATCCAACGTGGACCATTCCTCGGCCGACATGTGTTAGCCTCAGGTAACAAATGGAAGGGCGGCCTTCGGGGCCCAATTCCCAAGAACGCTGTAAAACGGTGCAGCCCATTAGGTCATCCTGACCTAATAGAGGACATATTTTCCAACAACCCTATAAATAGGGAGATTTCTCCCATTTTGGGGATACACTTTAATTATTACAATAACCCTACATTCTCTCACATCAGAGAAAACACCTGATCTCAGAATCCGAGAAGATCTAACACTTACCTTTTCTGCACCTTTTCCTCTTCTACGACCAATACTAACTTGATCGTCGGAGGATGAGCTCCTACCAACCAGAGTCTTTGTGTTTTGTAGGTACAGACCGTGCCAGACCAGTTTGGTGACATAACTCTCCCGAGGGACCAAAAAACACCCAAAACATTTGGCCCTGTCAGATGAACTCTTTCCCCAGTCGGCTGGTGATCACATTTATATTCCTCTGGATGACAACGGTCCAGAGCGAACTATTAAGGTAGGGACGGTTTCTTTTGAAAAGTTGGGTGCAGACTTGCACTTTCTGCTGAAGGAATTCCAAGACATTTTTGCCTTTGAAGTGGAAGAGATGCCAGGCATTAGCCCAGATTTCGCTGTCCACAAACTCACCGTTGATCCTAAAAAGAAGCCCATCCGGCAAAAGAAACGAAATCACGGCGAGGAAAGAAGTCAGGCGGCAGCTGCCGAAGTCAAAAAGCTGTTAGACGCAAGGTTCATTCGGCCATGTAATTTCCCTGATTGGGTTGTAAACGTTGTGCTTGTAAAGAAGCCGAATGGTACCTGGCGCATGTGTGTAGACTAAACTGACTTGAACAAAACATGTCCAAAGGACAGTTACCTGCTTCCAAAGATCGATAGTCTGGTCGACTCTACAGCCGGGCATGCTTTGATGAGTTTTATGGATGCCTACTCAGGCTTTCATCAGATACCCTTGTGGAAGAAAGATCAAGAGAAGACGACCTTCGTCATTGATCAGGGGTTATTTTGCTATACTGTGATGCTGTTTAGCTTGAAGAATGCGCCTGCTACATTCCAACGAATGATTAATACTGTCTTCATTAATCAGATTGGGAGGAACGTAAAGGCGTACATTGATGACATGATAGTCAAATCCAAGCTATAGACGGATCACCTTGCTGATCTCCGAGAAACCTTCACCACACTCAGGCAGCATAAGGTCATGTTAAATCCCAAGAAATGTGTTTTTGGTGTTGAGTCTGGGAAGTTTCTCGGATTCCTGATTGATCAAAGGGGGATAGAGGCTAACCCCGAGAAGATACAGGCGGTAATTGACATAAAGTCACCCCGCACTGTCAAGGAAGTTCAAAACCTCACCGGTTGCCTGGCGGCATTGGGGAGATTCCTCAGCCGGTTAGGTGACAAATGCCTTTAAACCTTCCAAGCAATTAGGAAGAAGACTAGATTTGAATGGGGGGATGAGGCTAAGGCGGCCTTTCAGAAATTGAAAGAACACTTACACTCTTTGCCAAGGCTTGTTAGGCCTCTGCCCAAAGAGACACTTTACATGTACTTAGCCGTCTCAGATCATGCGCTCAGTGCCGTTCTCCTTGCTGAGAGAGACGACATTCAGCTCCCGGTCTATTTCATTAGCCATGTACTCAGAAATGCTGAACTGCGGTTCCCCTTGGTTGAAAAATTTGGCCTTGCTCTTTACATGGCTGTCAAGAAGTTGAAACCTTACTTCCTAGCACACCCGGTTGTGGTCTACACAGACCAACCTCTCAAATGGCCAATGACAACCTTGGAGTCATCCGGTAGGATGCTCAAATGGGCTATTGAAATGCAAAGTCTTAAAATCACTTTCGAACCGAGAAAGGCAGTGAAGGGTCAGGCGTTTGTCGACTTCATTGTAGAAATGACAAGGCCGGTTGCATCGAACAATGCTGATTTGGTTTGGAAAGTGTATGTAGACGGGAGCTCTACCATGAATGGCTGTGGTGTAGGCATAATTTGTCAGTCTCCTAAGGGGGACAAATATGAGTATGCACTACGGTTCAAGTTCCTGGCCTCAAACAACGAGGCAGAATATGAAGCCCTGCTAGCCGGTATCCACATGTGTAAGGCGGCAGGGGCAACCAAAATTGACGCCTGCTCTGATTCACAGTTGGTCGTAAGCCAATACCATGGTGACTATGAAGCCACCCATCCGCCTATGATTAAATACCTTCATGCGGTCAAAGCTGAAGTTGGGACACTGGAAGAATTCCATTTGAGTCAAGTGCCCAGGTCTGAAAACGATCAGGCGGACGCGCAGTCGAAATTGGCGTCCTCCGTTTCCTGTGATACGCCTCGACCAGTCTTTTGGGAAGTTATGGAAAAACGAAGTATTACTGAAGAAGAACCCATTGGAGTACTTGACCGAAGCTCTACCTGGATGGATGGCATCTGGGCATACCTACAGGACGGCACGCTACCTGATTCACCACAGGAAGCGGTTGTCATGAGATAGCGGGCTGCGAACTTCAAGATGAGAAACGGAGAACTCTTCAAAGCAGGTTTCTTAAAGCCTCTATTGAAGTGTGTTACTCTAAAAAAGGGCAGGAAGTTCTCGAAGAATTGCATGCGGGATACTGCGCCTCTCACATAGGCGGCAGATCATTGGTTGTCAGAGCCAGGCGGCAAGGTTATTTCTAGCCCACTCTTGAGTCAGACGCCATGGAGATGGTAAAATAAACGTGACAAGTGCCAAAGGTTTGGCAAGCTCATCCATCAACCAGCTACTGACCTGACATCAATTCATAGCCCAGTCCCGTTTTGCTAAATGGGGCATAGACATCTTGGGTCCGTATACGCTTACGCCAGGCGAAAAGCGGTACACTCTGGTGGCTGTGGATTATTTCACCAAGTGGGTTGAGGAAGAGGCAGTAAAAAATATCAAGACTAAAGATGTCTTCTCTTTCATTTAGAAGAACATCATCACCCGGTTCGGGGTACATATGTTTATGGTTTTTAACTATGGCCCTCAATTTGAGACGCCTCAGCTCAAGAATTGGCTGGGAATCAAGGGATCTCACATTTCTTTGCATCAATCGGCCGACCCCAAGAAAACGGCCAAGTTGAAGCCTTTAACAAACTCATCTCAGAAGGCATTAGAAAGAAAATAGAAAGGGCCGGTGGTTTATGGGCTGAAGAATTATTCATGTCCTATGGGCCATCCGGAGAACTAAAAAAGGGGCAACCGGTGAAACCCCATTTCTCGTGGTTTACGGTGCTGAAGCCGTCTTGCCCATCGAGCATTATGCCCCGACTCTTTGAGTCATGCTATACGATGAAGAGACAAACTAGGAGGTCATGCGGCTAGCATTGGACTCACTCCCGGAACGCAGGGGCAATGCCGCCTTGCGTCATGAGATTTACCGTCTGAGAATGACACGTGCCTACAACAAGAGAGTGCACAAACGGTCCCTGAAAGAGGGTGACTTTGTGTTACGGAAAATGGAGGCAACCGGTAGGGCCAATGAGTAGGGAAAGTTAACTCCTAATTGGGAAGGTCCCTACCGGATTTATGAAGAAGTAAGGAACTACACCTACCGCTTGGAAACCCCAGACAGTAAGCGGCTGCCTAGAACTTGGAATGTAGATAACTTAAAAAAGTACTACTTCTAAGAGTTGTAAATTTTTGTAAATGAGAAGCCTATCAATGAAAAGTTGCTTTTTATTTCCAATTCCTTTATTTGTTGCTTTATATACATTCGGAATTTTTGAAATGCCGCTTGTACAATGTACAGACGGCACGCTTTTAAGTACTAAAAATAAAAAAACTAAGTACAAAAAATTAGTGGCTAAATGAATGTCTGGCGAAGACGTGAGGCCAACGGCCGGATAATAGTTGAATTTATAAATTCATCTGCTAAAATATGAGTAAGGTGTCCGGCGATGCCCATCGGGGTGGAATCATCGCAGAAAGCATCTCCCATTTGGGTGGCACATTTCTCTGTAAACACATGCAGACGACCAAAATTGAACGGCCTAATTAGCCAACTCATAGTCGTCTGACCAAAGTAATCTAAAAATAATAACTAAGTCAACGAATATCGGATGTCTAAAGACATCAGCCGGTGACCGGCCGAAGTTCTAACTTAGGTTATTTTTTGAAATTGTACAAGTCCTCCCAATGGGGCAAACAGACATAGAGTACAATTGGATTGCAGGTACCCCAGACGGTGGCAAGTAGTTCAATACAACTACTGACACCGCCTGGGCAAACGGTTGATCCGCTTGTTGTGTTGGACGGCTGTGTACTTAGTTTGGGGTAATCACTACTGTGATTGATTGACTTAGGAACATCTCATACTCTTTAAAGTATCAAAAGTTCCCAAGTCAATCAATCAATCATGCTTTGAAACCAACCACACAGCCGCCCAGGGGCAAGTACAACCGGTTCGTCAATTGCCGCACGCTATTAAAGAATTAGGCAAAAAAATTCAAGTATATATGTATGCAAAGATTCAAATGCAAAAATTGAAAAATTTAGAACAAATTGGACAAAACCGACTCATTCGGCATATTTCATAAATTAAACCCGACCAAATGGCCGGGCTATAATATTAACCGGATACGCATCCGGGAAAGACAAAAAAAAAAGAGATTGTTGAATTACCCGACTCCTCAGTCGGTAAAATACAAAGATACACGGCACACAAGCTGGAGGAAACACTTGGAATACTGCCGCAAAAAACCTAAGACTGTTGAGGCGGAGGCACCGCGTGGGTCTAGCTGGGCGGGAGGTCTTCTACAATTTTCTTAAGTTGAGCCTGGCTAAGGTCAACCAGAGCTGCGTTGTTTGGCTCATCCTCCTCGTCCGAGGCAATCTCAATGCCTTGTGCCAGGGCCCATTCCTTGAATGGAGGCGGCGCCGTCTCCTTTAGCTGCTCGGCATCGTACACCTCAGTAGCATACTAGTACCGCAGGTTGAAGAACTCCCAGTTGGCGTTAGGGTGAACCAAATCCCAAGCCAGCTTCAAGCGGGCCTCAGTATCCCTCTTGTTCTCCGCCACCAGCAGGTTTTGCTCCTTTGTGATTTCTTCTTGATGTGCGTTCCTCATTTGAACGATGTCAAGCTTGAGCCGGCTGTTTTCGTCCCTGAGCTGGGTGTTCTTTTGGTCTGCCCCTTCCAAAGCCTTCAGATCAAATTGAGCATTTTTAAGCGCCAACTCTAAGTTGGTGGCTTTGGTGTTGGCCTCCTCCACTATAGCCGTTAAAGTCTTGATCATCTCCTCCTGTTTCAACTCTGCAGCTTTAATCTCAATTTCAATCATGGTATTTTGGTATTGAGCAGAATTGAGAGCATCTGTGGCCCTCTGTTTAGCATCATTTACCTCCTCCTGTTTTCTCCTAAACAGAGTCTTCAGCCCGTCTACCCTCAGCATCTCCTGTAGAATACAGACGGTAAAAAGGGGGTTAAAAGATAAGCCTAAATATTAAAATATATACTTAAGTTAAGCTCAGTTACCTCACCTAGCAAGGCTAGGATTTGCTCAAAATTAATCGACTGCACTCCTGGAACCCGGTCTTTCTCAAACCTAGTAATTGTACTCAGCATCCATTTAGCAAATTGCTAAACATCTGGCCGGCTGTAGGAGAAATCTGCACCAAAAGAAGGATGTGGTGAGAAAGCAGCATATGCGGCATCCATCACTACTAAAATTCGGCCAAATTGCGACCGTCTTTGACGGTCGCTGTAAATAGCAAAAACGGTCGCTGAAAATAACTGCGACCCTTAACAGTCGTAACGTGGTGGTCGTTATTCACTTGGTCGCAAAAACGCATTTTTACGACCGGTTGATGGTCGCAGATTTTTTGCGACCGTTTTTATTATTTTTAATGACCGTTTGGAAAACAATCGCAAATATATATAATTGCGATCGGTTTAATCAGCAGTCGCAAAATAGGAATTAGAGACCGTCATAAGCCGTCACTGAAATTTAAAAAAACAAAAAAAAAGAAAATCACACCTACAGCTATACATCCAGCCTCACCAACCCACCGAAACCACCTTTACCCACGACCATTGCCCATCCTAACCACCTTTACCCACCACCACTGCCAACCCTAACCACCTTTACCCACACCACCGCCCACCCCGAATCACCTCGAAACACCTCCAGCCACCACGAAAACTCCAGCCCACCTCGGATTCATATCCTTTTCCCACAAAAACCCAAATCAGCCAACACAAAAGCCACCCGTAAACCAAATTAACAGAAAACTGAACATGAAAATCAAGCAAAATTAAACCAACTAAAATTAGTGAAAATCAAATCCAAAAATAACAAAAATTAAACAATTTCACTTCGAACATCAAACCCTAAAAATATAATGAAAATTAAGCCACAAAATTATCCAAAAAGTACCCGTAAACAAACCCAAAAATCAAAAAAAAAAAAAAACAAAATTAAACCCAAATAAATAAAAAAAATCAAACCAAAAAAGAAACGAAAATCAACAAAAAACGAAAAAAAATAAGCCAAAAACACGAAAACATACCTCAAACTTTGACTTTTACCTCAAATTTGGTTTAATAAGGCCAAATTCGACCATGAAAAGTCTAGATCTAGAGTTTTCATGGTCGAATTCGACCTTGAAAACCGTTAACTTTTTTACACCATCACCGAACTCGCCAACACGAGACTCGAACTCGCCAACACCGGACTCGCCATCACCGGACTCTTTAAAAGGAGAAGGAGAAGAGGAAAGAGATCAGGGAGAAGAGGAAAGAGAAGAAGGAGAAGAGGAAACACATCGAAAAAAGGAGAAGGGGAAAGAGAAGAAGAAGAAGATAAGAGGAAAGAGAGAGAGGAGAAGAGGAGAGAGGCGTGAGGACAGAGAGAGGAAAGAAAGAGTAGACGAATTTCAAAAAATTAGGGTTAAGGTGGACCTTTTTTATACCCTTTTTTTTAAAATAAAAAAAAGCACTTTTGCAACCTGTATTAGCGGTCGTAATTTTGTGACCATTTCTCAAACGGTCGTAATTGTCGCATTTTGCGACCGCTACTAACGGTGGCAACATAATTAATTTAATTTTGAATTATTTTTCACATGTATTTTATTTTAAAAATATATTTAAATACCTTTGCGACCGTTTTATTACCTAAAAACTGTCGCAATATTGCGACCGTGTAAAATCGGTCGCAAATGTCATATTTTGCGACCGTTTCCATGACGGTCATAGAAAAACGGTCACAAATCAGCCGAATTTTAGTAGTGCTTATTGTGCCGGCTGTTGAACAGTTCTCCTGATGAGCTCGCTTGGGTTTTGACTCGCATAAAGTCAAGCGACCATGGGAGTTCAAAACAATCTTCCTTACCTTGGTATCTGGGTTGCGAGGTCCCATCCTCTCCAACCGTTGCAGTGTCGTTTGCAGCATTGTGTGGCATGCCACCCTTCGACGCCGTGGAGGCGTCTAGCATTTTTCTTGCCCGCTCCGAGCTTTCTCTTAGAGCCTTCATTACTGCCGGGCTCTTGCCTCCAGTTGTAGGCCTTGGTGGGTCGGGTGTAGCAGCCGAGATAGACTGGGAAGGATTCTTCCTCCCTACCTTGGCCGAGGACTTTCCCAGTTCACCCCTAGGCGGGGGCCATTTGAACATTTTGGAAAGAGAGCGAGAGATAGTCTTGCTCCTACTCTGCAGATGAGGCAAAAGGGTTACAACCGGCACAACGTAAAAAAGAAAGACAAGCTAGCCTTCAAATGGAAGGCGGACTTACGTCATCATCCTTGGCATCCAAGGCTTTCTTCTTCTTCTCAAGTTTCTCCTTCCTGAGAAGAACAGCCGACTTAGCCAGTGTTTTGTCCAGATTCACCATTTTTAAAGCGTCCTCTACAAAAGAAAACCGAATGGTTAAAAAAACAAGAAAGTATTGAGACGTTCGCAAAACACGGCTGCATACTTTTTGAAAACATAGTGCTCAAGCCGTAGGCGGAAAGAGACGCCTCGTCTTTCAGGAAGTCCGAGTGGGGTACCTAGTTTTTTGGCACTATTATTTGGGTCCCATCTTCTAAGGGCTTAGTGGTGGTTTTGAAGAACTCCGGCTCCATTATTTGTTCCCAAGCCTTGGGAGGAATATGGGAGAGGGCGCACTTCTTTCCGAGCAATGCCGGATCCTTATTGTACCGGCGTCAGACCCATTTCATTGCTAAAGTGGGGGAAGAGATGAGATAAAACTTATCTTTCCAATTGGTCCACTTAGACGGCTTATCTAGAGTCATCATGTACTCCGGATGGGTGGTTAAAGTATACCACGCTCCCCAGCCGCCTGGAGCCCGACTCATGTAATGCATATGAGCGAAGGCCTCAAAGCTTGGCTTAATGTTCTGGAACTCGCAGACGGCGATGTAACTCAAGATATTTATCCATGAGTTAGGGGTGAGCTGCCAAACGCCAAGCTCAAAGCCTTTCAATATCCTTCTTATTCCCCTGTGAAGGGGGAAGCAGAGTTCGTCTTTGATCGCCGACTCATAGCAGCCGAAATAATTGTCGGCATGCTCAACGTCATCCTCTCAAACCACAGTTACCTCCACAGGCGGGACTCTTATTTCCCAATTTGACCCAATAGGGTATTTATCTTGAAATCCCTTGAAACTAGGCTTCAGGGCAGCTACATCCCTAGCGGTCATATGTGTTTCAATAGATTGGTCATAGACAGCGACTTAGCCAGCCGCTCAACTTCAAAGCCGGCCTCTGCATGACTAGACCCAGAAGCCTCCGCCCCTGATCTTTGGGAGGCCTCGTCGTCGTCCCCTTGGTCAGGTTCACTGCGAGTAGAGGCGGAGACAGATCCTTCACCGTCTGACTCCCTCAATATCCCATCACTAGAATGGAAGGGATACCCCCCAAGCGGAGAATCTTCTTGCCCATCTGACTCCCCATATTCCCCGTCTGGGATAACTTCATTAGCTGACACTCCCATATTGTGCCTTCTTCTCCTTGGCTTTCTAGCCGTTTGCTTTACTCTTGCCATTGTGTCCTACATAGACA
Source organism: Chenopodium album (assembly GCF_948465745.1). NCBI lineage: Eukaryota > Viridiplantae > Streptophyta > Magnoliopsida > Caryophyllales > Amaranthaceae > Chenopodium > Chenopodium album. Next base: position 51,095,176 of record NC_137843.1, read on the forward strand.
CGGAGATGGTGGGGTTAAAGAAAGTCCAAACGTCCATAGGTGTCACCCCTAGTTCTAGACTCAGCCGTACCAAGAGACCCACAAACAATCCTAGGCTATGCCGTGTGTGTCGATGGGGAATCCATTTTATAGAAAAACTATATACACTAACGGAAAAAAGTTTGAAAAAGTTGAGAAGAGAGACGGTTACATCAAGCGAAGCTTGCAGAAAATATCAAGTGTTGTCCGGCTGTATAAAGGCGAAAAATCTCACAATCTGCTGCAGGTGGAGATCAGAGTCTCTCCCTCTAAGAATTCTCTCTCTTTTTCTCCCTCTAGAATTTTTAGGAAGTCAAAGATGAGAGAGAAGAGTGGGGTAACTTGCTATTTATAGAAGGTTAAAATGGGGGCATCCCCGTAATTTCCCTCAGAAGGTGACATCTATCACAGGTGCCACGTGGCAAATGTTTAGGGTAAAAATACCTTAGACACGTAGCCAAATCAGAAAGGGACACGTGTCACTCTAGGATGGATCCAACGTGGACCATTCCTCGGCCGACACATGTCAGCCTCAGACGACAAATGGAAGGGCGGCCTTTAGGGCCCAATTCCCAAGAACGCCGTAAAATGGTGCAGCCCATTAGGTCATCCTGACCTAATAGAGGGCACATTAGGCATGATACTAACATGATTAATAACAAATCCTAGCATGTCACTAAACATTAAAGATCAAAGCTTTAACACTAACATGATACTAACATGATAGAAGAAATAAGAAGCAACCTAAGCATGATACTAGAAAACAATAAATAACATCCTAACATAATATTAGGAATTAAAATAATCTAGACATGCTTTCTACAAATAAAACAATAAAATTACTTACTTTTATTTGTTGCCTCGTATCTCTTTCTATCAAAAGAATACACACGTTAGTAACTTCAAGGAAAATATTAAATCAAACAATTAATTTAAATAATTGAAATAGGGATTTGGGACCAAACCCTCAGAAATTATCAACCTTTCACGTCCAGGGCGAAGGCAACTTCGAGCTTGGCTAGGTGTGTCTAGAAATTGTGAATGCGGTACTGTGTTTGTAAAAAGGCTAGGCTAGAAAGCATGAGGAAGAAAGAATAAGCTATTGCTTAAGAGAGAGAATAGATGAGAGTTTCCGGTCCTTTGAAAACGTGGAATATCGACCCTATTTATAGAGAAATTAGTCCCGAAACGATAAGAAAAGATCGAATTCGATTCGGAGTAAAACTACTTCCATCTCGGCGCGACAGTGTCCATTGCGGCACGATGGTTCTATCGCGGCGCGATGAAGCTGCCATTTGGCGATGGTGCTGAAAAGATAAAAACGTTGTACGGAGTCTTTTTCCTAATATAATTAAGTAATTAGACTCCGTATTTATCATAATTAAAACAAGATTTAATCTTTTAAAACACTTGTTTTAATCCAAATAAAATTCTTTATTTTCTAAACAATATAATTATTAATCCTAATTCCAATAGAATTTAAAATAACCTTCTAGATTATTCTAGTAGATTAAAGTTAATCCTAATTATTTCAAGAATAATAAATAATGGGCCCTCCACTTGATCATTGGCTGTATATAAAACTCATTTCAAGCCCAATTTAGTATTTTGGCCATATATAACTTCCTCATTATTCATCGGAATTAGGCTTATAATATATCGTTGGAAAGCTCTTTTCGAGCCCCATCCAATTACCCCATTATTGGACCCTTATCATGGACCAAACTAAATTGGACTGGACATTTTTCATAAATAGAAAACGAAAAGAAATATTTTCGAAAACAGAACGAAGTATTTTTATTACGACCGCATGTCCGCATCACAAGAATTTTCACATTTCACCTTTGTTCGATAATCAATGACGTGAAAGATATTCATCACCGGGTTTGGTTTTTAGGGAGACACAATCAGGTGTCTACAGAAGCCCCCACTTAGATTGAGTTTGGAGAAACGTAAGTTTCGAAAACAAAATTTAAAGTGACGATAGGGACGGAGAATGATTCAGAATGTTCTGCGATCCTAAATCATTCTTGTAACGCCGATACCTGTAAACTAGCATTAGTTTAATAGATAAAAGAGTTAAGAAACGCGTATCTTACACCGTCGAGCACGCGTCTCTGGAGTAATCGAATTTTGTTGTTGCATGCTGTTGTGACGACCTCCACAGTGCTTTGTGAACTCCTTCTGAAGGTAACAATGTCTCACTATCTTCATCTGTTTGTGACAATCTTCCGTAATACCTCGGGAACATCGTCAAAGGTGATTGTACCTCGTCATCTCCAGTGTTGTGGCAGTACCTCGCCACGGTAGTACCTTGCCGCTATAGACAATCTCCTCTATACTTTGGGACATCGTCGAAGACCGCTGTTTGTAGTCATCTTCAGTTTTGCTGTGATAATCTTCCACATCCTAGGGAAACTTATCGAAGACCATCGCTTGTTGATCCTCAGTTTGTTAGTGCTTTGCTTGAATACTTGCTGATATTTTGCTGTGATTGCTTGCTGTGCTAGTACTTTGGCGCATTTTGTAATGAGCCGGTACTTTGGCGCTTGTTCTTGCTTTGATAACCAATACCTCGGTGCTTGTGATGAGCCAATACTTAGGCGCTTAAGCTAAGTGATATGATCGTCGTGAAGTCGATCACTTATAATGATCATAATCTAGTCGACTACTAATCATGTCAATTTGCTTATAGGGGCTAATTGGCGTACCTAGGAACCCAATTTACTGAATAAGGTCCACATAACCAGTATGGGGGACAAGGATTGCACTGCTGAAGAAAGGAGAGCCAGTGCACGCTGCCACGTGTCATCGTGGCTCGCCATGCTCATCGCGTCGCGATGAAGTTATCGTGACGCGATGGAGTCGGGGTTTCAGAATAAAACCGCTTTCTTCCTCATTTCGTCGTTGAAAATTCTCTTTGTTTGTTCTCCTTTGCTTCTCAACAAAATTTGCTCAAGTTTTTAGCAAATCAAAGCTCTCGATCTCTAGTTTGCCGATCTATATAAGTTTTACTCAAACTCACCTTATTTTAGAAGAATTTTGTGCGTGTTTGTTTACGGATTTTCGAAAAATCCGAAACTTATTTTGCATAATTTGCTTTGTTTGTTGAATTTCTTGTCATGAAATTGCTTGTTTAAGCTTGTATATCACCTTAGGAGTATTTTAAGACTTGGTTGACTCAATTTGGTGAAGAAATGAGCGATTTGCCATTGTTGGGCACTTTGAGTTCGTGAGAATAATGCCACTTGTTCTTCATGTTTTTTATTCACTTTTCTTGCTTAATTTGTCACAATATTGCAAGAAATTGTTTGATTGCTTGAGAATGCTACTTTTGCTTGAATAAAAAACATGCTCTGTTTTAGTACTTCGTACTCTATTTTTGATAAACATAGTATCATGCGGCTAGGCGAACCATAGATACTATAGAACCTTTTATTTACTACTTGCTTGCATAACTAGCATGTCTCAACGACGCGGTTCTGGCTCACGCTCTCGTGGGGCTCACCGAGAGGACGAGCCTATCGATACCGGCGAGGGGACTTCCACTAGCATTAGGGAGTTCCCTAAGTGGGATGGGCGTACCTTGCACTTCGCGCCCCGATTTCACATCTCAGAGCGTGTTCGGCTCAGGATGACTGACGAGCGAGTTTGTTGCCACAGTTTGGGCAACGACACTATTGGGCAGCTATACGATTCTTACTTCCGCAACAACAAGGAGTTACTTGTGCTGTGGGAGTCTTGTGATTTGACTCCTTTGCTGCAGACTACTCGGGCTCTCTGTTCTTTGAGGTCGAGCCGTTTCTTGGTTCGAGCTTTAGTAGAGTTCTTTTGGGACACCACCAACACGTTCCATTTTCCTTGCGGTGAGATGACTGTCACTCCCCTTAACTTCTCTATCATTACCGGATTGGAGTTCCGACCAGCTGCAGTCTCTTTCGGTAGCGATATTACCCTTTTCTCCCCTGAGGTAGAGGAGCTACTAGGTCTTATCGTTGTTCGGGCCCGCGGCGAGTCTCGACTATTACAGATGAGTAGCCGATCCATCCGTCGGACTTTTCTAGCGGAGGCCTTTCGAGATTATGTGACCACCTCGGAGCAGCGGGTGCGCATCTTCGCTTTGATTCTCTTGTCAGGGACCTTCTCCCCTGACAAGGGTAGCCGAGTGCTGCTCTACTATTTGCCTGCTCTTCTCGACCTTCGAGCGGTTGGGACTTCTGACTGGGCCAGCCTGGCCTATGCTGACTTCCTGTTGGGATTGCGAATCGCCTGTCGTCATCGCTGCTTTGACGAGGAGGTCACACTTTCTAGCTTCTGGAGGATCGTAGAGGTATATTCTATTCCCCTTGACAAAAGTTTACTTTTGACGTTTAGCCTTTGCCGACCTTTCCCTATTGTTATAGGTGTGGTTCTACGAGTATATGCCATATTTGGCGCCAGCCAGGCCTTCGTCTCGGGGGCTCCCTATTGCTGCTCGTCATTTTTGTTCATTCTTGTGAGTAGGATTTCGACTCATGCGTGTTCGTTTTGCAGGGACCTGAGGTCCACTTCCGTCCATGGGCTTATTTTAACGTTCTAGCGCAGGTTGTCCAGTACACAGCTTAGTGACGCTACTTTCAGGAGACGTATGATGTTGTGGTGTACCTGGGCGAGAGAGTTGCGATTCAGCACTCTTCAGAGTCTTTTGTTGTTCCTACACGTCCTCCGCGGCATATGATGGACCAGGCGGACCTGAGAGTTTATATAACTAGGTTGCCAGCTGGTACGGAGTGGCAGCGGCATAGCCATCTGAACTAGAGTTATGGTGAGAGACATTTTCCATGGTTGGCTCCACCACCTTGACTGTCAAAGGAGGCGAAGGTATATTTTGCATCTTTTGATTTGTTCTTTTGGTAGCCCCCAGCAAATTCTAATCGCTTAGATTTTATTATTGCAGGCTGCGGCGGCGGCTGCGGAGTTTGTACCTCCACCAGTGTCCATTACCTATTAGGGGTCTTTCGGTCCGATTGAGGAGATGATTCCTCTGGCTCCTGAGGAGTGGTGCTTCGTGGGGAGGTCGATACCTCGTCACCAGACCTAGGTGAGCCATCTATCATTATTTTGTTTGCATGCATATTTTTTTTATTGTTCTTGACTTTATTGCTTGCCAGTTTTCCTGCGAGGTGATGACGAGGATGGCGAGAGGCATAGACGCCTTTCATTATCAGCTCGTAAGGCTGAGTCAACGAGCTACCTGTCGTCGTGGGAGTGATGGCATGGAGGTATTTCTCTTTTACTTTTACCTTATATTTACTTCACTTATTTTTCATATATTTGACTCGGCTTGTTTTTCTATTTCAGCCTGTTCCTCCGTCACGTACTCGTACGAGAGCCGAGGATAGGAGGGAGGGGTCCGGATCTAGCTCGAGGCGTCGTCGTACTTCATCTGGGAACTAGGGTGGTCGAGCGGAGTCGGATCAGCCTGTGGTACTGGAGGGTTCCAGTTCTTCTTCCGAGGGTGCATCGCGTAGGCCAACTGGCCAGGGAGGCGTGACATAGGCTTATTTTGCGGGTAGTGGAACGTACGAGGTTGGCTCGTTGTCGCAATAGCCGCAGCAACCCCAGCAGCCAGGACCTCAGCAGGGTTAACCAGGATGGGCTAGCCCTACTCTTTCGCTCTCGACTATTAGTGATCTTGAGGTTGGTGAGGGATTGACTCCTCGGACTGTGCAGTTTTTGGATACATTCGGGATTCCTCCGCATTTGCATCCTCCGGCGCCGTAGTTGTACATGTGCTTTTTATTTGACTATGTAGGACTTTGCGTTGTATTATTTAACACTTATGTTAGACATGTTGTATATAAATCCTATTATTACTATGTCTGTTTTTATCTTTTTACATTTTTATTTTTCATTTTATTTGTATGTGAGTGTGTGCAAAATTGTGATTAATTTTTACGCAAAAAATTCCGTCATTTTTATTATTAACGGAGGGTATCCGACTTCCTCCCCTAAAAAGAAAAAATAAAAAATAAAATTGAGTTTGACTAAAATAAGCTTAAAATTAATTAAACTTAAAATAATCAATAGGGGGTGAGTGTTTGAAAGAAAATTGCCAAAAATAAGGTTGGATAAGGCTTTGAAAAGAATAAAAACCGTAAAGTCAAAGTAAAAATCCGAGTCGAAATTGGATGAAACACGGTCGCTTAGCGCGTTGTTCTGATGCGATAAAAACCAAGCCATCGCGGCGCGATGGTCCTGTCGCGGCGTGATGGTTTTGTTTTTCCAGATTCTTTTAGGATTTGGTTTGCGTCGGTTTCTATTTATAAATAGCCCCCAAATCTGTCGACTACAGCATAATTCGAGCAGATTAAAAACACTTAGCTTATAATTTTTAATCAAGTAGTCATGGCTAAGAGTTTTAGTGATTTAACTCGTGAGTGGTGTCGGTCTTTGACTGAAAGAGAGAAAAGAGCTTCACTTTTTCCACTTGGGGGGTTTATATGGTATTAAGGGGGTAGATCTTGACATAGATTTTATTCATACCGCCTTAGAATATTGGGATTCAAATACCCATTGCTTTAAACTTGGTTATGATGAAATTTGCCCTTTATCGGAGAATTTGGTGCCATTCTTGGCTTTCCCTCTTTAAATCTTTCAGTAATTCCTAAGGTGAGCGAATATTATTATAAACACTTTGAGCACTTCCTTAACCTTAGAAAAAGGGACTTAAAGATATAGTGCATGGGAATGTAGTAAATTTGAAAGAATTTGCACGTTTTTATTTTAATAGACCACGTTCTGAGTCTTTTCTTGTTTATAGGAGGAGGGCTTTCCTCTTTTGCATGTTTAGCCAATATCTTCTCACTAGCGGAAACATTCATGAGGGTCTAGCAATTTTAGCATCTGTCATGGAGCAAATTGAATCAGGGAGAAATCCAATGCCATTAATTGTTGGAGAAACTATGCTTAGTTTAGATAAACTAAAAAGAGATCCGAAAGCACCTCTTAGAGTTTCTCTAGTTTTATTACAGGTAACACTTTTAATTACAGAAATAAAAAATATTTAATCTTGTACAGTAATACTAATTATTTGCATTGAATTTTTGCAGATTTGGCTAATGGAAAGGCTTGAATTAATTAGCCCTCCTGACAATATTGAAAAGTATACACCAAATTGCCTTGTACGGAGGAAGAAACGTTTCTCCATAAAGATGGGTTGTCGGGAGTGGAGTAGAATCTTTGAAACTCGCGACTTTGCCATTAAATGGGTTGTTCCTTGGTAGAAAATTGAGAAGATGGTTGGTGTCAATAATCAACCTTTTTGCCGTCTTCCAAGTTTGTCCAAGTTAACCTTTTACTACCCTTCTAGAGTAAAAAGACAATATGGCCTTGTTCAAACTGTTCCTTCCGGGGATCTTTGTCGCCCTTATGAATTTTCCGTTTCTCAAGATGTAGAAAGATTTGATGACTATTGGTGTGCTAGACCTTTGTGGGAAGTTGTTACCCAAAAAGTTCCTCCTTTGTCTAGAGATGTGAAGTAGTGGTTACTTGGTAGATCTCAAAAGGACAAGAACAAAGTCCGAAACATGTACAAGACTAATGTTAAAGATCTCCTAGGAGATAAGAAAATTCGTCCCAAAGATCGTCTAGGTGCAATAGTTGAATTTATTATGCCTAAGAACAAAAGTACTTCTAAGGGCAAAGAGAAAAGAAAAGCTGACTCTACAGAAAAGAAAGTGTAGGTTGAAAAGAAGATTGGTGTGATGGCTAAAGGAGAAACTATTAATACTAAGATTGTGAGCAGATCTTCTAAGGGATTCCTATTGGTGAAAGAGATAGACGATGAATAAGAGGCAGACAAGAATTGGAAAAGGGCTAGAAAAAAGAAGACAGATTAGAGCAATGCTTTTACTTTAGTCAATTTTTATTTTCAAGTCAATTTTATTTTTAAGCTTTATTTTAATTCCATCAGTAATGTAATTTTACTTTTATTAATGCAATTTTCAGCTTTTAAAATTAAATCGACTTTTTACATTGAATTTTTTTTATTAAAGCAATGAAAACGACTTGAATTAATTTCGAAAATTGTTCGAGTACAGAAGTCAAAAATTCCCGAAATACACCGAAAATTTCCTAGATCGATGAAAGAATATTGGCGTCGGAAATTTAAATTTGTCGCGGCGTGACAAACTTGTCGCAGAGCGATAACCCTATGTTGAGAATTCTGCGCGACGTTCACTCTATGTTGGCGTGCTGATGCAGAAGTGTGAGATTTGTAAAAATTAAAGTGGCCGCACTCTGTAAAGGGTTACCTACATATCCTTTCCTTAGGAATCAGGCCAAACGTAGCTCTTTTGAGTATACTACTCAACTTTTTTTTATGGTTAGAACTTTTTAAGTTGGTCAAGATTCGTCATATTTGAGATTTCATTACCATCCATATCAGTTAGTTTTGCGGCACCTCTTGATAGGGTAGTTTTGACGATGTATGGTCCGGACCAATTAGGCATAAATTTGCCTCTTGGGTCTAGAACATTTTTACTTACTGCTTTTAACACCAAGTCTCCTACTTTGATGTTTCTTGTCTTGACCTTTTTATTAAAGTGTCTAGCCGTGCGAGTTTGGTAGCATTGAGTATAATGTAGAGCTTCTATTCGTTTTTCATCGAGTAGAATCAGCTCTTCATATCTTTCTTTACTCCATTCGACCTCATCGAGTTTACCCTCGAACGCGATGCGTAGGGAAGGCATTTCCAATTCTACAGGTTGTACGACATCCATTCCATAGACTAAAGAAAATGGCGTATTTCCAATGGATGAACAAATTGACGTGCGATAACCCCAAAGAGCGAAATGGAGTTTGTCAGGCCAATCCTTGTAGTTTTCTGTCATTTTTTCGATGATAGTCTTTAAATTATTATTGGCTTCCTCTACTGCACCATTTGCTTGAGGTCTGTATGGGGAAGAGTGATGATGTTGAATGCCATATTTTTGAAGCAATTCTTCATATTCCGCTTGAAAGTGCATTCCATTGTCACTTATCATTTCATGTGGGACTCCATATCGACATATGATGTTCCTTTCGATAAAGAGTGCTACATGTTTTGCGGTGAGTTTTGCATATGATGTTGCTTCAACCCATTTTGTGAAGTAATCAATTGCTACTAGAACGTATTCATGGCCTCCTGTCCCAGGAGGGCTGATTTTTTCCAATAATGTCTATTCCCCATGTTGAGAATGGCCATGGTGATGTATAGGTGTAAAGGAGAGAGGGAGGAACATGTTGCAAGTTAGCGTATATCTAGAATTTAGGGCATCTTTTTACATATTGATGGCAATCCCTATTCATGGTAGTCCAATAATATCCTTGGCGCATTATCTTTTGGACTAGCATTTTGCCATTCATATGAGTTCCACATGCTCCTTCGTGGATTATCCTCATTGCCCTTTGGGCTTCCTTTTTGCCTACACATAGAAGAGCTCTACCTTTAGGTACCCTTTTATGTAGCTAATTGTTTATGAGCACATATTGGCAAGCCAATAATCTTAGAGCTCGTTTTGCTCTTTTATCAGCGTGAAGTGGATATTCTCCTTTGGTGACATAGCTGAGGATGTCAGTAACAAGGTTCTTCTTCTTTTTGAACTACTTCATCATCTTCTATAGCTTGAATGTAAGCTGGTTTATGCCTTTTTTCTATTGTTAGAGGCATTTGCTTAATTTCCTTAGGAATCCTAACCATCGAGGCTAGTCTTGCCAAGGCATCAGAAAATTGATTTTCTTCTCTTGGTAGGTATGTATATTCTACCTTTTCTAGTTAATTGGTAAGAGTTCCTAGATATGTTTGCTAAGGAGCCAAGCTTTTACTCCTTACTTTCCATCTTTTGGAAATCTGATTAATGATTAAAGAAGAATCTCCGAATATTCAAAGTTTCTTTACTCCCAATGCTAAAGTTGTTTCGAGGCCTACCACAGATGCCTCATATTCCGCAGCATTGTTGGTGACGTCGAAATCTAACTTTATGGTGATTGGGACGTGTTATTCTTTAGGTCATACTAATAATACTTCTACGCCACATCCTTCTTGGTTTGAGGCTCCGTCGAAGTATAATGTCCAAGTATCATCTTCTGTAACCATCAAATCCTCGTCTATAAATCATTCTCGTACATCAGTGTCGAATCTTCTATTGGGAAATCTGCTAAGAAGTCCGAGACCACTGATCCTTTAATAGCTTTTTGAAGCATGAACCTTACATCAAATTGGGCTAAGTTCACTATCCATCTTGATATTCGCGCGTTAAGTGTAGATTTCTTGAAGAGATATGATGAGTGGCATTTATGCCACAATTTAGTGTTCTCTTTACGGGTTTTTCCCTCCCATTTGTAGCTTGTTTGCCCCCTTTTCTCTCCTTTTTGTTCCTCTTTTCTTTGTTTAACTTTCTCCTTGTTTTCTTTGTTTTTGTTTTGTAGGAATCAAGGCATTGGAAGAAGAGCAATTCACCCCCAAACTCCCCTGTGCGCGGGCGCGCGGCGCTGTGAGAACCCGCGCAGGAATGCTCCAAGAACAGAACACAAACAGAAGATTTTGTGCACCTTGTGCGCGCTTTGTGTGCGGGCGCGAGACCTTGATGTGTACGGGCGCGCATCCCTGGGATAACCCGCACAAAACAACAGCAGAAGCAGAACCAAAATAGAGAGTTGTGTGCGCCTTCAAAACGCCTTGTGTGCGGGCGCACACTCTTCAAGCGCGGGCGCGCAGTATTGCTGGGAGAAGGCGTGCATCCATGGGTCTAATTTCCTGTACCCACAGATCTGCGGGCGCACAAGATCTGCGAGGGCGCACGCACAACTTCTGCGCGGGCGCGCAGTGTTTGTGCGCGGGCGCGCACCGCTGAGTTGCAGTCTTTTTATTTCGTATTTTTGTATCTTTTAGAGGACCTATATATATAGGTCGTAGGGAGATTAGTGGAGCATCTATCATTACTTAGAAACATTTTAGCCCTAATCTAGAGAGAGAAAACTCCATTAGTAGAGAGAGAAAGTGTGGATTTCCATTGATGAACTTCGATATTGAAGAAGGAGCTTGATTGAATCTTTGTAAATCTTCATCTTCAATTAATGAGCAATCTCTTACTCTCTTTCTTTACTTTTGTATTTAGTTTTGTTTGCTTATTTTGATTTTCCTTCTTTGCTTATTGATCATGTTGATGCTTATTGATTTGATGATTGATATTGTCTTCAATATGATTTGTGAGTAGTCACCTAGCCAAGGGTGTGGGGATGGTGTAGTTGTTAATTGATTCATGCTTATGATGTTGGGGTTAAGTTAATGGTGATTAAAGTCTTTGTATGTTTGATATTCTTTAATCTTCTTGCAAGTGCACATTGTTGGTTGATTAAAGGTGAATCTTTGCTAACAAGAAACGGAAGTTGACTTAGTTAAGGTTCATTGTTATCGATAGTTCATTGATTGCACCTTCTAATATATGGTTCTAGTGTGGAAACATAGAGGCTATGTTAGGAGAAATCGATTAACCCCGGAAGGCGGTTAGATTGAGCTTTATTTCGATATTCTTGCATGCATAGTTTACCATTGCTTTGCTTCCGTGTTATTGCATGATCAAATGGCAACTACATCTACCCACTTCCCTTGGTGTTTAGTTATATTGATTTTTAATCATTCCTAATCTTTAGCTTAATCTCTTAGTTATTCACACTTCTTGTCCCGAGGTAGCTTAAGTCTTAAGTAGTGAATGTGGTGTTTATGCATGTCTCCTTGTGGTTCGACCCCTATGCTTGCCTTATACTCGTATTAGGTTTGTTTAGGTTATATAAATTGTATTTGATCTAGGGATAGACAATTGACGACGTGTTCATTCCCTTGTCAAATTGGCGCCGTTGCCGGGGAACAGCTTCCATTACAATTGTGTTATCTTATTGAGACTAGTCCATTGTGTATATTTATCTTTCTATTTGTTGGTTTTTATTTTTGTTGCTTTATTTGAAAAAATGGCTTGTATTTCTATTCCTCAATTTGATAATGAACCGTTTTGGGTGTATTTTAATAGACTTGAGGATTTCTTGGATGGTGTTAAGGGTTTTACCAAGGGTGATTATTGTGAAATCATTAATTTGGGATTAAATGAGCATTTTAGAGAAGTGGTTGATAATGTGTTAAATGGTGATCTTGAGACTATGTCTTCGGATGAAGCTTGGGATTTCTATTCATGGTTAGCTATGGATAATTATGATTGGGAGAGGGCCAATCATGAGAATTATGTTCGGGATTCTCATGCTTTTAATGTTGATGTTAATTGTCATGATTTGTCTAATATGAATTCCCATGATGTGCTTGATGCTCCCCATAGTGACCATGTAATGCATGATTTCAACTCCCCTCCCTCTATAGCTCAATGTAATGAGGTACATTCTAATGATGATGAAGTGCATGTTCTTTCTCATATTGCATCCGATTTTTGCATGAATTCTAAAGGTGTGTCTCATAGTTCCCTAGATGATTCCAATGAGCAAGCTTTTGACTCGTCTATCCATGATGATTTGGACTCATTTAAGATTATAGCTCAAATATTTCTTGCATTTCAAACGAAAGCCCATAACCTTTTGAGTGAGTTCATTGATAATGCTTCATTAGAAAGAGATGAGTTTGAAAGGAATTTGCCCTCATTCACTCTTGGATTTGAGATGGTATGACTTGAGAAATGTATGGGAGATGTTGTTCAAGATGATGAAGAGGAGGTTGAGGTTGAATCATTTGGAGTTTTTGAGCTTGAGGGAGATGTAGATCGTGAGGGTTCTTCATTTGAGGATTCCATGATTGATTTCCATGCCCTCATTAGTGATGTGAGACCTTGTGGTGAGGGAATAGCTACCCCTTTTCCCCTTTCTCATACACCTTTCTCCCAAAGGTTTAACCATATCCCCTACTATCCTATGTTCCTCCCTTCTTTTCTTAAAGAACCGCTTAGGAATCCTCTTCCTATCCATGCTTCCGAAGCCCCCAACTCTTTTATTGTTGATGAGGAAAAGAGTTATAATGCCAACCAAAAAGATTTTTGTGAGGATAGTTTGCCTCCCTATCTTTCTTTTTCTTCTTATTTTATTGATTTTTCTTTTGATTCTTTTACTTTTTCTTTTCCCCCTTCTCTCAAACATAAAGTCTCCTTGTACTTTATGTTTGCTTGTCATATGAGCATCGCCTATGCTCTATTTCTTGATATGTTTTCCGGTGCATATGACAAGCTTTTGCGTTCTTTGTCGGGTTATTTACTAGATTGGTCATGCTTGGACGTTAAGCAAGCCTTTGCGGGAAGTAACCCGTGTTTTATTGCTTTCATTTTCTTTTGTTTTTAGATTAGATTTTCTCTCATGGACGTGTTTGTGTTCCTTGCTAGGTACACAACTTGATATACTCTTGCGCATTGATGATGATCAAGAATCAAGGAAATGTGCCTCAACTTACCTATCATGTGGAATTCAAGCCTTATTTGTAGAGATTGTGGCTCATATGAGGTTATTTCGGGTTTTTTGTGTGGTTTTGCATTTATCCCATATCCGGTAATATCCTTCTTTTCCCTCTCTCTCTTACTTATTGTGACTTGAAGATCATGTGTTGGTAATGTTGGATTAATTTTTCCTTGTTTTCCCCTCCTTGGTTTCATCGTTTATGATTTGAGAGCATAGTTTCATTCAAGCTTGGGGGAGGGTATTCTATCATGTTTGGTGGGATGTTGATTCATATATGTCATGCACTTGAGTATATGCATTTCCATTTTTTTTCATGCTCTTGGAAAATCCAAAAATATTTTTGTTTACTTCAAGGCAAGTTTAGCAAAATGTGTTTTGTTTGTACTTATTTTGGACATTATATCTTTTGGATTTGTTTACTCTTGAATGCCTTTCTTCCTAAGTGGTTAATGTGTGCACGATTTGAGAGTGTCATTGGTTGACTCTAGGATATTACATGCTAAGGTAGCCGGGTTAAGAACTTTTAGGGCGCCATGAAGCCTTAGTTCACGGGTATGTGGTAAGATGGTGTTGCTCTCTATAGTGGATTTGGAACCCTTAGTTGGTATTTGCTTAGTTATAATCCCGTGTGAGGTAACATTGTTCTAGCCTTCATCACTTTGTTGTGTGGCGCATTTGGATCCTTAGCTATGCATGTCTTGATCCTTGTTTTGACTTATAGCTCCCAAGATCGTGACCGAAGCACTCTAGGGGAGGAAAAGGGCACCCTTTCTCATTTTTTTTAATTTTCTTTTTGCTTTGTTACAAATTTGATTTTCTATTGTGCATAAACCTACTTGCTAACCAATTTGAGCTTATGTTTCCCGCTCTTGTTTAAACCATGTTACAAACCTAATGGCCTATGTTTACCAACCCTTTTAGTTAGTGAAGCATTGGCATGTGAGGTTTGAGTTTTGAGTTGTTGATCATAAACAAGATGCATTTTGAGATTTGGTTAGAGTTGAGCTTGTAAAGAAATATGCAAATTTATGAAAATCAAGTGAAGTTTCAAGAAAAAGCCGTCCAAAGTTAAAAAGGCAAGGACAATTAATAAAGTTAAAAATTAAAAAAAAAAAAAAAAAAAAAAAAAAAAAATTAGATGGTTTCATTTTCTTCCTTAGTTTAAACATTGAGGACAATGCTTTGTTCAAGCTTGGGGGGAAAATTGTGTGTTTGTGTTGAATAAGCTTGGGGGAATGGCATTAGTGGTATTTTTGCTTGATATTTAGTGAATTCTTGAGTTGTTTTTCAGTGTCGGCCGCACTTTTTGCTTCACTTAGGAAATATCACCAAATTTTAAATTTTTACCCCGCCTTAACCCTTAGCCTTACGTTATAACCAATAAAAGACCCTTAGACTCTAGTGGGTTAGGTCAAAAGAACGGTGGAGGGAGATAGACTTCAAACCTATGGAAAGAGTATGCATAGTTGAGACGTCGGGATTACCTTCTCAAAGTTTTTCATTTCTTTATCTTTTTCCGGTTCCTTCGTGGAATCTTGAGAAGCTAGCATAAGGGTTGATTTGAAGCTAGTGGAGAGAACGTGGCCCGATTGGTTGGGGCTAGGGTGGATTGAGTCCTAAGTAGTTCTCTATGCTTAGCATGTGTTATGTTTCAATCAACCATTGACATCTTGGAACGCGCATACATTTGTCCATTTAGAAAGGTTTGCATTCATTAGTACTTGTCCCTATCTCTTGTCCATATATGAGCTTGTGTTTGCTTTTTCTCTTCGTGTTTCTTTTCCTTTTCCTTTTGTTGCCTTGCCTTGGTTTTTCTCAAGAGTTGTGGGGTAAGCTCTTAGGAAACCCTCACGAGACCTCACTCGTCCTCATAGGCGACTTTGGGGTTTTAAGGGCTTGTTGTAGCTAAAAACAACCGTGATTCCTACGACAGTGAGTTAGTGTACATTCTTTCTGTTTGTTTCTATTTTTGTTTCTTTTGGTTTCAATAATTCCATCTTGTTCTCTTTTGCCTTAGCTTTGCTCGAGGACGAGCAAAGGTTTAGCTTACGAGCAAAGGTTTATTTTCGTATTTTATTTTATTTTATTTGCTTGCGTAGTTTCAATTATTTTTAGTTTAGTTTTATGTCCCTTATTTTCTATTTTATTTATTTTATTTGTCTTGGTTTTATTTTATTTCGTCCTTTTTCTATTTTCATTTTTATTTATTTCTATTTTATTTATCTTATTTTATGTCCCGATTCTCCAATGTGTATTTTTGGTTGTGTAGGTATGTTTTCGGGTTGAAGCACGGATTTCAAAGTCAAGTGGTTTGCATTGGATGTTCGAGACCCGAGTCAATCAAGTCAAGCTGCTGCCCATAAACCTTCACCACACCATCACCTTATCCTACACCACACACACACCAACTCTCCTTCTCCCCTGCTCCAACTCTCCTCACTCCCCTGCTCCTCACACAATCACACACACCAACAGCAACTGCAGCAACAACACGCAATCCCACACACAACATACATTACAGCCACCGCAATCCCAAACGCACACTCCCCTGTTTCTCCACCGCAACCAACCACCAATAATCTCAGCCTCCACAGCCGCACTTCACCCAACAAAACCACCACGCAACACCACCAACACCAACACCAACACCAACAGCAGCGACAACGCAACACCACCAACACCAGCCATCACAACCCACTCAATTTCAGCCACCTTCAATCGCAGCAACTCACGACACTCCAACTCCCTGCTCACACAAACGACACCAACATCAACACCAATTACAACCAGCAGCAACCCCTGCTCCAATTCACACACCTCGCGCAACCCCAACAACCACCAGCAATCACAACCGCAACTCACAATCAACCAGCCGTACACAGCCACCACAATCACCTTCCCCCGCACCACCGCAACAACAACAAAACGACCACCAACAATCAGCAGCTTCAACCAACGCAACTCCAATTGCAACTACCCAGACCTTCGCGGCCGCGCAACTCTGTCAGAAGGCGCACAAATTGAGTTCAAAATCAGAGTCGAGGCAGAAGCTATCGCGCGACTAACTCTCAATGATGCCCAACGAAACTACACAACCACCGAGAAGGAATTCTTAGCGGTTATTCACTCATTTGAGAAGTTTAGAACCTACCTCATTGGTTCTAGGACAATTATGTACACCGACCATTCGGCTCTCAAATATTTGATAGGGAAGAAGGAAGCTAAACCAAGGTTGTTGAGATGGGTTTTAGTTCTCCAAGACTTTGATTATGAAATGAGAGACAAGAAGGGAGCCGAGAATGTGGTGGCGGATCACCTTTCAAGGTTGGGCGGTGCAAGGTTCAAGGATGATGGTTTGCCAATAGAGGATGCTACTAGGGATGATGTGCTATATGTTCTTGAGGTGAAGTCGGCTCCATGGTATGCGGATATTGTGAATTACTTGGCTTGTGGTGCCATACCTCCGGATTTCACTTCACAACAACGTCGAAAGCTCAAGCACGAGGCAAAGAGATATATTTGGGATGAACCGATTTTGTTGAAGAGAGGGGTTGATGGGTTGTTGAGGAGATGCGTCCCCGACGACGAGTTTCAAAGTGTTCTCCATATGTGCCACTCATCTCCTTGTGGTGGGCATATGAGTGCTCAAAAAACCGCCTCAAAAGTTCTTCAATCAATGCTCTTTTGGCCTTCTTTATTCAAGGATTCTTGGATGTTTGTCAAGACCTGCGATAGATGTCAACGGGTGGTGAATATTTCGAGAAGGGATGAAATGCCACAAAACCCCATCCTTGAGCTTGAAGTTTTCGATGTCTGGGCTATAGACTTCATGGGCCCTTTTATCTCCTCAAATGGGAACAAATATATTTTGGTTTGCCGTTGACTACGTGTCCAAATGGGCGGAGGCCGTAGCTTCTCCAACAAATGACTCAAAGGTGGTGGTTAACCTTTTCAAGAAAGTGATCTTCCCAAGATTCGGTGTTCCAAGAGCGATTATTAGTGACGGGGGGTCACATTTCAAGCACCACACCTTCGTGCGACTACTTGAGAAATATGGGGTATCTCACAAGCGGGGGCTTGCTTATCACCCCCAAACAAGTGGTCAAGCGGAGGTCACAAATAGAGAGCTCAAAATGATCTTGGAGAAGACAGTTGCCAGAACGAGGAAGGATTGGTCCTCTAAGCTCATTGATTCTCTATGGGCTTATAGGACAGCCTTCAAGACGCCAATTGGGACCACCCCTTACAAGCTTGTACATGGGAAGAATTGTCATTTGCTCGTGGAGATGGAGCATCGTGCTCATTGGGCGATCGAGCAAATCAACTTGGATCTCCATAGTGCGGGGGAGCAAAGGCTTTTAGAGTTGCATGAGCTAGAGGAGTTGAGGTTGAGTGCCTATGAGAATGCAAGTATGTATAAGGCAAGATCAAAAGCGTGGCACGACGCTCAATCATCAAAGGGCAAAAGGTGCTCCTCTTCAACTCAAGGTTGAAGCTCTTCCCGGGCAAGCTCCGATCAAGATGGAGTGGGCCATACATTGTTACGGAGGTATTCCCGTGTGGAGCTTATGAAATTTTCAAAGATGGCCACTCCTCTTTTAAAGTCAATGGCCACCGCCTCAAGCCTTATTTTGAAGGATCCCCAAGTGATGAACCAATTTCAGTTACTCTAATTGATGTGCATCGTCAATTCCACCCTCCTTAATCATCTCGAAGAACGTCGAGCTAACGACGCTAACCAAAAGCGCTTCCGGGAGGTAACCCGAGTTTCTAACCCCCCTTCTACCTTCTTCTCTTCATGTTGCTTTCATTTTTCAATTTACAACTTTGGATTATTGGGATTTGCCGTTTGGTGTTATATTTGGAGCTAAGTTGGGGTTTGGAGACTTGGAAGTGAGTGAGGAGCATTTCAAGAGAAGATTTTGATGAAGACCCTGTGCGCGGGCGCGCAGGCCTGGGATAACCCGCGCACAGGGAAGCTCAGAAAATCAGAACCTGGCAAAAACTTTTACGCGACATGTGCGCGACATCTGCGCGGGCGCGCAGAAGAGGGCTGTGCGGGCGCGCAGGCCTGGGAGAACCCGCGCGGATTGAAGGCAAAAATACAGATTTTGGCAGAAGGTTTTGCGCGGCATGTGTGCGCCATCTGCGCGGGCGCGCAGTATACCTGCGCGGGCGCGCAGTATACCTGCGCGGGCGCGCAGATCTGGGTTTATCGGGGCTTAAGTCTCATTTTTCCCCGATTCTTTCTTCATTTCCTCACATTCCTTCACGATTCTCACTCTCTCTCCTCAAGAACTCAAACCCTAACCTCCCAAATATCCTCTAATCTCACTTATTTCCTCGAAATTTCACCAAATCCCTTACATTCCCTCACTTTTCTCACAAATTCATCACTTTCCCCTCTCAAAATCACCCATTTTTCACCAATTTCGGGATTGCTCCTTGGTGGCCGAAGTGGTGGTGCGTGAGTGGTCGTGGTGGTCTTCATGCTCTTCCATTGTGGTATAATCCTAAACTTTGACTACTTTGTGGCTTTAATTCATTAGATAATACCATGTTTTAGGATTGTTAAGCAAAAATTGAACTTGTATGAATTTTGTGTGATTTTGAGATAGTTTAGCTTATAATTGTGGATTTTGTTGAGATTTTCTTGGTGATTTGTGAGTATTGTTGATGAAAATTGTTGTTTTCATGAAATTTGGCTAGCAATTACTTGACTTGGATATTGAGAATTGTGTGAGTAGTCACTAGTTTGATTTTGAGCATTGAAGATTGTTAATGTATGAGAGATTGAAAATGTATGTTAATTGAGAGTTTTTGATGCTTGATTTTGAAATTTGCCTAGTGATTCTCCCTTTAGCGATTGAGTATTGCGAATTTTGGCCTGGATTATTGTTGATCATAGTTGTTTCTTGCTTGTGATATTTGTGTTTTGGAAAGTTGTTGCTCCTAACCCCTTTTCAGGTAGCAAAATCAAAGGCTTCATTTGTTGTTGTTGTTGTGGGAAGGTTTTGGTATTTTTGAGTGTTGGAATCACTCCGTGGTGTTCTCGGTATCTCTTTGGGTTGTGAGTAAAGTTGGTGAAGATGAGTGGTAGGAGAAGGAGTAGGAAGGAGCCTAGAATATCAGTTGATGAACCCCAACCTTCCTCTCAAAATCTAAACCAAGCACAATCCTCTCTTCCCACCTTAAAATTTGTAAACCGACACCATGCTCCCATCCATCAAACACTCCTCAAACGCAAGCTTAACCCCACCCGGCACTACTATCAACGCTCAATGCGTGACTTGGGGATAGATGAGGACCTTCGGTCCCTTCTTGACAACCTTGGGATGAGTGAGTTCATCAAACACCAATACCCAACCTTCAAGGAACCCACCTACGAGTTCCTAGCTTCCTTTGAGAAGGAACCCGTTGGAAACAACGAGTTCCAAATCTCCTTCCAACTCTTCAATGTCCGCCATGTCATCTCTCTTCGGCGTCTAAATGAACTCCTAGACTTTAACCCCGACGCCGATCTTCTTGCCCCATCCACCGAGCTCTTCCCCGAGTACGACGCTTTCCGTTGGTGGCGGACAATTACCGATAAGGATGAGTTTAGTACTCGGTACTCGGTGGCAAGCCAAATTATCCATCCAGTACTCCGCATCCTTCACCGCATCTTGGGGTTTGCGGTGTTTAGCAAACATGATTTGAGTAAGCTCTCTCATGAAGAGCTCTTCACTCTTTGGGTCGCCACAAAGGAGGAGTTGAGTGGGCGGCTCAACATGGGGTATTGGTTTGTGCTATGTTGTGAGGCAATCAAGAATGGGAACAAGACGGGAGAGATTGCCTTAGGAGGGATGATTTCAAGGATCGCCTCGAAGCTAGGGGGTGAAGTTCTTTTCCCTTTTTGCACAAGGGTGGGAAAAGACAGAGATATGTTCGTGGACATCTCTTACATGCGGAAGTAGGTCTTCATCCAACCGACCGACGATGTGAACAACTTCCACGATTGGTGCGTTGAGAGGGAGCACCATTGCATACTTCCATTCCCGAGCCGCACTTCCTTGGAGAGGAACGCAAGGAATGTGTGGAAAATTCCTAAGGACAATGGTGTCCTTCCCAACGCTCTTGGAGGTGAGCGAAACATGATCATCCGCGAGCGGCATCAACAGCAACAACAACAACAACAACAACAACAACAAGAACAACAAGAAGAACAACAACAACAATTCCAACAACAACAACAATTTCAGCAACAGCAGTTTCATCATCATCAACAACAACAACAAGGGTTTCAACTACAAGGTTTTCAGTATGGGGAGGGATCCCAAGGTTTGCGCGTCCCCTCCTCTAGCGAGGGAGGTATGGCCTCTTCCTCTTCTTCTTTTAACCTTGAGCGAGCTTTCCAAAACCTTTCAATGCAAGTTAACCGGTTGATGGAGGCCGCCGATGGGTACTCGGTTTACAATGCCAACATTTATGATTGGCATGTAAACCAAGGACACTTTGACCCACCGGTGAACTATCCGTACTTTCCGCCCCAACAGGGGCCGGTTCCTTCTCATGAGGAACCGCATGTTGACGGCACTCCCCGTCAACCGGTTTGGCCCTATTGGTCCGGGCCTTCATCTCAAGGGGCCCCCCGAGTGAACTACCCCACCTCTGAGGGGTACGATTACAAGGCACCGGGGGGGTGTTATTACCGTGGGGACCCCAACTACCCCATGTTCACATCCGAGCCTCTTGAGATGCCCCCTCCCTTTGACCCTCTTCCGGACTACCAACAAGAGTTGTACCGGAACCGCGGTTTTCCACCGGGTTACACCGGTGGTTGGGACCCCCATGACCCTCCTATCGACGTCGACTACGAGTGGCGTCCTTATGGAGAGGGCTCTAGTTCTCACATGGAGGACTAGGGCCCTCGGGCCGAGTTTAGCCCTTCCACCCACCCCATTCTCCACTTTGTTCAAACCGAGGACGGTTTTCCGTTCAAGTGTGGGGGGGGTGCTTATTTATTGTTTCATTTAAGGGCTTTGTTCTCATGGGGCGCAATTTGGGCCAATAGGTGTCTTTTTGGAAGGTTCCTTCCCCTCTTTTCAAAAAAATGATGATGATGATGTTTTTAATGAAACCTTGTGTTGTTTTGGCTCCCGTTTTTTTCGAAAATCCAAATTCCCCTTTAATCCAAACTTTTTCTCTATTTTGTTTTCTCTTTATTTCTTTGTATATATTTCTCTTGCTACTAACCAAATATTTGCCGAGTTGTTTTGGACTTTGACATTTTGAAGGGCTTATTGGCGCATTCCCAAATTTTTCCGAGCAATGGAGTTTCAACGATTGTGGATTTGCGTTTGCTAAGCGTAATTGGGTGACAAATTCTCCTTCTCAACTCTTTAAATATTTGATTGGTTGCATAGCTTAGGTTAGTTTAGGAAGGAGTTGAATGGTTCGAGGTTGAATGATTTGGTTCTAAGGAACCTGGGATCGTTGATGTTGTATTCAACGATCATTGTATGTCGATTGGGATTTATATGATTTACATGCCTCATTTATGAACCTTTTTGATTTCTTCCTTTTTCTGTGTGTGTTGCTTTTCTTCTTTCCTTTATGTGACATTCATAATCATGACAAGAGAAAAATTTTTGAAAATTGAGAATTTGCTCGTTCATTTGGAAATGTGGACCTATATGCTTTTGTTATGACATATTTTTGAATGCTTACCTTCCTAGTTGAAGAGGGTCTTCACGGTTTGAGAGTGCTTAGGGTTGAACTAGACACATTTTAAGCTAAGGTAGTCCGGTTTAGAACTCTTGAGGACGTTTGAACCCCTAGTTCACGGGAAAGTGGTAAGATGGTGTTGCTCTCCGTAGTGAATAGGATTCCCTTGGTTGGCAATTGCTTATTTTCATATCCCATGTGAGCATTTATTGTTCAAGCCTCCATCACTTTTGTTGAGCGACATTTTGGATCCTTAACTATGCGTGTCTTAATCCTTGTGTTGGTATCTAGCTCCCAAGACCGTGATCATATAACTCTAGAGGAGGAAGAGGGCATCTCTTATCATTTTTCTTTGTTTCCTTGTGTTTTGTTACAAATTTGGTTTTTATTTTACATATACCTTCTTGCTAGCCATGTTGAGCCTTATTTCCCCTTTCTTAGTTAAACCACATTACAAACCTAGCGGCCTATGTTCTACCAACCCTTGTAGTTAGTGAAGCATCGGCTTGTGAGGTTCGATTTTGAGAGTCTTGATTTTAAGCAAGGAAGTTGTGCAATTTGGTTCGAATGAGGTCTTGAAAGTCTATTCATGAAAAAGTGTGCAAAAGGTTTGGCAAGGAAGTTGTAATTTATGGAAACCAAACACCATTCAAAAAAAAAATGAAGAGGAAAGAAAGAAAGGAAAAAGAGAAGGAAAAATTGAGTTGAATGAAAAAAAAAAAAAAAAGAGTAGTATTGTCATGTAATTTGTATTGAAGGTTGTGATTTGAAATTTAGGTTAGATTCCTATGTTGTTATTGAGAGATGGCCACTCTTATGCTTCACTTAGGAGTTTCCACCAAAGTTTTCAAATTAATTCCCTACCTTAACCTTTAGCCATGACATTACGACCTTAACTAAGACCCTTGGACTTTAGAGGGGCGTGGTCAAGGAAACGGTGGAGGGAGATGGATTTCAACCCTATGGAGAGAGTATGCATAGTTGAGATGTCGGGATAGCCTCATTGTTCCACATAAAATTATTTTTTTTTCCGGTTCCATCGCGGAATCATGAGGAGCCAACTAGGGGATGAATTGAAGCTAGCGGAGAGAACGTGGACCGTCTTGGATGGGGCTAGGGCGGAGGATGAAATCATTAGTTCTCTATGCTTAGCTTAGGTTTGTCTCTTTCAACCTTGAGCATCTTAAAGTGTGTTTTCCCTCTTGAATTGAGAAAGGTAGGTATTCTTTGATCAATGTCATTATATTTGAGTCCGAACTGAGCATTTCTTACCGTGGTACTTGATTAATTTTCTTGAACCTTGTCATGTTGTGCTTGTTGTGTATGTTGTCTTTTGCCTTGGGTTCCTTTGCTTGAGGACAAGCAAGAAGCAAGTGTGGGGGAATTTGATGAGTGGCATTTATGCCACAATTTAGTGTTCTCTTTACGGGTTTTTCCCTCCCATTTGTAGCTTGTTTGCCCCCTTTTCTCTCCTTTTTGTTCCTCTTTTCTTTGTTTGCTTTTCTCCTTGTTTTCTTTTTTTTTTTTGTAGGAATCAAGGCATTGGAAGAAGAGCAATTCACCCCCAAACTCCCCTGTGCGCGGGTGCGCAGCGCTGTGAGAACCCGCGCAGGAATGCTCCAAGAACAGAACACAAACAGAAGATTTTGTGCGCCTTGTGCGCGCTTTGTGTGCGGGCGCGCGACCTTGATGTGTGCGGGCGCGCATCCCTGGGAGAACCCGCACAAAACAGCAGCAGAAGCATAACCAAAACAGAGAGTTGTGTGCGCCTTCAAAACGCCTTGTGTGCGGGCGCACACTCTTCAAGCGCGGGCGCGCAGTATTGCTGGGAGAAGGCGCGCATCCATGGGTCTAATTTCCCGTACCCACAGATCTGCGGGCGCACAAGATCTGCGAGGGCGCACGCACAACTTCTGCGCGGGCGCGCAGTGTATGTGCGCGGGCGCGCACCGCTGAGTTGTAGTCTTTTTATTTCGTATTTTTGTATCTTTTAAAGGACCTATATATATAGGTCGTAGGGAGATTAATGGAGCATCTATCATTACTTAGAAACATTTTAGCCCTAATCTAGAGAGAGAAAACTCCATTAGTAGAGAGAGAAAGTGTGGATTTCCATTGATGAACTTGGATATTGAAGAAGGAGCTTGATTGAATCTTTGTAAATCTTCATCTTCAATTAATGAGCAATCTCTTACTCTCTTTCTTTACTTTTGTATTTAGTTTTGTTTGCTTATTTTGATTTTCCTTCTTTGCTTATTGATCATGTTGATGCTTATTGATTTGATGATTAATATTGTCTTCAATATGATTTGTGAGTAGTCACCTAGCCAAGGGTGTGGGGATGGTGTAGTTGTTAATTGATTCATGCTTATGATGTTGGGGTTAAGTTAATGGTGATTAAAGTCTTTGTATGTTTGATATTCTTTAATCTTCTTGCAAGTGCACATTGTTGGTTGATTAAAGGTGAATCTTTGCTAACAAGAAACGGAAGTTGACTTAGTTAAGGTTCAATGTTATCGATAGTTCATTGATTACACCTTCTAATATATGGTTCTAGTGTGGAAACATAGAGGCTATGTTAGGAGAAATCGATTAACCCCGGAAGGCGGTTAGATTGAGCTTTATTTCGATATTCTTGCATGCATAGTTTACCATTGCTTTGCTTCCGTGTTATTGCATGATCAAATGGCAACTACATCTACCCACTTCCCTTGGTGTTTAGTTATATTGATTTTTAATCATTCCTAATCTTTAGCTTAATCTCTTAGTTATTCACACTTCTTGTCCCGAGGTAGCTTAAGTCTTAAGTAGTGAATGTGGTGTTTATGCATGTCTCCTTGTGGTTCGACCCCTATGCTTACCTTATACTCGTATTAGGTTTGTTTAGGTTATATAAATTGTATTTGATCTAGGGATAGACAATTGACGACGTGTTCATTCCCTTGTCAAGATACTTAAGTGGGTTCATTTGAGATACTACATAGACTGTATGAACAAGCTTGTAATGTCTTAGCTTGGTTGTGGCCCATACTAGTGTGAGGCACAATTTCTCAAGTGGTGTGTAGCATACTTCATACTCGAGCATTTTTTTACTTAAGTAGTAGATGGCATTTTCTTTTCCTTCTACTTCTTGTGCAAGCTAGCATAGCTCCCGTTGTCTCTTTAGTGACTGTTAGGTACAATCGAAGAGGGATTCCTGGAAGCACTGGTGCTAATACAGGAGGATTAGCGAGATAGGCTTTGATCTTATCAAAGGATTTTTGACACTCATCGTCCCATATTACTGGCACATTCTTTTTGAGCTTTTTGAATATTGGTTCACATATTGTGGTTAGCTTGGATATGAACCTACTTATGTATTGCAACCGACCAATAAATCCTCGAATCTGCTTCTCGATCTTGGGCGGCGGCATTGACATGATTTCTTTGATCTTAGTTGGGTCTATTTCTATTCCTCTAGAGCTAATGACATAGCCTAAGAGTTTTCCTGAGGTGAGTCCAAAAGCGCACTTGGCTGGGTTTAGCCTCATGTTGTATTTCCTTAGTCTTTCGAAGAATTTTCTTAAGGCTACTTGGTGTCCTGAACATTCTTTTGATTTCATAATCATATCATCCACATAGACTTCAACTTCTTTATGCATCATATCATGGAGTAAGGCAGTCGCTGCTCTTTGGTAAGTGGCACCCGCGTTTTTCAACCCAAATGGCATTACCGTGTAACAGTAAGTGCCCCAAGGTGTTATGAATGTAGTTTTTTCCATGTCTTTTTCAGCCATGAGAATTTGGTTGTACCCTGCGTACCCATCCATAAATGAGAGAAGTGCGTAATTTGCTGTGTTATCTACTAAAATGACGATGTGTGGTAAAGGGAAGTCGTCCTTTGGACTTGCCTTATTTAGATCTCTATAGTCGACAAACATTCTCACCCTTCCATCTTTCTTAGGAACTGGAACCACATTTGCGACCCAATCGGGGTATTTGGATACCCTAATAAAACCTGCAGTTATTTGTTTTTGAACTTCTTCTTTTATTTTAAGAGCTACTTCAGGTTTCATTCGACGCAACTTTTGTTTTACAGGTTTCATTCCTGGAATTAGTGGTATTGTGTGTTGAGCTATTTCTCTACTTATTCCTTGCATATCTTCGTATGACCAAGCAAATACACCAATGAATTCTTTTAGTAGATTAATTAAATTGGTTCTTTCTTCTTTACTAAGAGTTAGACCAATTTTAACTTCTCTTTTAATGGTTAGATCTTTTGAGATATCAACCGTTTCGGTGTGTTCAATTACTGGTGTTTTGTTTTCAAGTGTTTCCATTGCCTTAATTATTTCTTTGTCACTTTCATTGTTAGTTAAGCAATGCTCGACATCTTGAGTAAGGGAATGACACGAGGAGTAAGCAAATGAGGACATGTTATTGAATTCAGAAACCATTACATCAAATAAAGAAATGTCCATTGGGACTTGACTACTAACTATCCTAGGAGTGGATTTTGAAGTAGAAGGGAAAGAAGGAGATTCTACTATGGAGGGTTTAGAGGACTCGACTACAGAAGACTGGAATTCAGACTCGGACTCCGACTCAGACTCAGACGATTTAGACTCATCGAACATTGGTCCTTGTCTTGTTGTTATAGAGATCTTTCTTCCACTTGGCGTAGTCACCTTCACAGTCTTTCGCCATTCTTGAACTAATCCTTCTACTGGAGTAATGAGCTTCATGGGATCAAAGTTTTCACTTTACAAGTCCGTTTGAATAAGCGCAGAATAATTGTCGATGCTCTTAGGCTCATTTTTCTCGTAGCCAAAGAGTAGTCCCATGACATTAAAGTCAAAGTATGGGGGTGCTTTCTCTTTGTGAATAAGAGTTAGGATCTCATCTAGGAAATTGCAATCCAAAAAGATTTCGAATCCTGGTTGTCTTACCCTATCTTTGACAAAGGGCTCAGGAAATTCGTAACATGGATAATCCTCACCCTCTTTTATGAATTAACTGTTTAGAGTGAGAGGATATTGGTCCATTGGGATTGCTTTCTTTTGGGTAAGAGCATTCCTTCGTGCATTGGTCTTTTCCTGGGCTCGCTTGAGATCTTCTAGAGTTGGTTCAAAACCAAGTCCAAAAGTGTCTAACTCAGGGAGGCTAGGTAGTCCCATTCGTTTTACTATCTCTTTCTTCTTTCCTAGAGTCACTCCAGGAAAGTGCCCTTGTCTTCTAAGGATAGCATTCACTGTAAGATTGGAATAGAGGTCGTAGCAAAGAGGGGTCCTTTCATCTTCTTCAATTAAAGAGACCTCTTCTGCATTAAAGCCCCACAAATCTTCGTCATTTTCATCATGCTCCACGTTTATGATAGGTTTATCAATAGCCTTAATTCTCATTGGGGAAGCATCGATTGTGATAGGAATTCCTCCAACTATGGCATTCACTTGTTGATGAAGGGACGAAGGGACGGCCTTAAGGTCATGAAGCCAAGGGCATCCCAATAATAAGTTGAAAGAGGCTTTAATGTCTACCACTTGGAAGGTGGTAGCATGTTCAATAACTCCTGCCGTAACATTCATCGTTATGGTTCCAAGAGCTTGGCAGCGAGTGTTGTCATAAGCTCTTATGCCTTGCGTAGATGGAGACAAGTCTTCATATCTTATTCCTAGCATCCTCGCAGTTCGAAGTAGGCAAACATTGATTGCTGACCCATTATCCACAAGAGTTATTGGGACATTCATTCTCTTGTAGATTACTGTGAGGTTTAAGGCTTTATTGTGCTTATCACCTTTTGGAGGTAAGTCCTTGTCAGAAAATGTGATTAGATTGATGGGGCTAGGGAGATCACTCGTGAGGAAGTTAGCCAACCCCTAAGGAGTGGTTTCTGAGTCTATTCCTACCTTAGCCAAGGCATCCATTACTGCGACTCTATGCTCATGGGATGTGGCTAGTAGTTTCCATACATTCATCTCGACCTTAGTCTTCTTAAGTTGTTTGACAACATCATTGTCTTCTATGATTGGTATAGGAACTTGTTGAGTAGTAGGTATGGGTTACATTGTGATAGGAGGTTGCATTCTCCATGATCTTGTGAGGACACCGATAGGAGATTCCTCTTCATCCCAAATGTCATCAACTGGGTAAATTGATGAAAATGAAATTTCTTCCACATCTTTAAGGTAAACATCCTCATCATCACTGTCCCATACTCCACTGATGCTAACATCTTTTTCTGGTTGGATTTGAACCAACTTTTTACTATCAATCAATCCTTGGACTAGATCCTTGAATTTGAAACAGTGTTCTATGGTATGCCCTCCTGATTTATGGTATGGACAGTAGAATCTATTGGTCCTTTTTAGTGATTCAAATGGTCTTGTCTCGAGAGGTTTGATTTTCCAACCCTCGAAGAGCATTTGAAACATGTTGGCATAAGAAGTCCCAATGGGCGTTGTAGAGAATATTTCAAGCATCCCACACTTAAGCCCCACTGTGATCATACACTTAAGCACGGTGGCATCCAAAGGGAAGAAAGCTAGAGGAAAAGAGTCGCCAACAAATTTTAGGAACTTGTAAACCGTTCACAGGGTGAACGTTACACCCCTTCACGATCCATGAGATCGCTAACTCCATAGTGGTCTGGAATCATGACTACATATTCGGGGATGAAGGTACAAATCCAACCTAAAAGAGATTGAACCTGCCCTAAAAATTGGCCTCTACTTTATTCTTCTAATATTCATGTGCGCTTTTTGACTAAATACAATCATTATATTAATCCTAAACCTGTTTCATCTATGTTGGTTGAATATTAATGCACAAACAAATCTATTATTGGCGATCACTTGAATTAAAATCATATTAGCCTAAACAAGATTATTAATTATCTTATTAAGCGTGATTACAAATACAAATTCCCTTTAATCCTGCAAGAGAGGGCGTGATCAAGCAATAACAATAATATATCAAGCAACAAAATAATATTGACACAACAAACCATCATCATAATAACAATCTCAAAGCATAATAATATTATTAGCAAGATCCTAGGCATGATACTAACAAGATTAATAACAAATCCTAGCATGTCACTAAGCAATAAAAATCAAAGCTTCAGCCAACACATGATATTAACATGATAAAAGAAATAGGAAGCAACCTAAGCATGATGCTAGAAACATACATGATATTAGAAATTAATATAATTTAAGCATGATTTCTATATCAAAAGAATAATTAAGTAACTAAATTACTTACTTCGATGCCTCGTATCTCTTTCTAATAACAAATACACACGTTAGTAACTTCAAGGAAAATATTAAATCAAATAATTAATTAAAATAATTGAAATAAGAATTTGGGACCAAACCCTCAGAAATTATCAACCTTTCACGTCTAAGGCGAAGGCAACTTCAAGCTTAGCTAGGTGTGTCTAAGACTCGTGAATGCGGAATTGTGTTTATGAAAAGGCTAGGTTTAGAAAGAGGGAGAAACATTAAGCTTTTGCTTAAGAGAAAAGAGAATAGAATTAGATGATTGTTGATGATTGAAAACGGGGAAATATGACCCTATTTATAAGAAAAATAGTACGGAAACGATCAGAATAAGACCGAATCCAATCTGGAATAAAACTACTTTTGTCGCGGCGCGACAAGTTCAGCGCGACGCAACAACTTTGTCGCGGCGCGATGGAGCTGTCGTTTCGCGATGGTATTAAAAAGATAAACGCGCTGTACGGAGTCCTTTTCCTAATATAGTTAAGTAATTAGACTCCATAATTTTCATAATTAAAATCAGATTTATCATTATAAAACACTTATTTTATTCCGAATAAAATTCTTTATTTTCTAAAAATATAATTATTAATCCTAATTCCACTAGAACTTAAGAGAACCTCCTAGATTATTCTAGAAGATTAAAGTCAATCCTAATGATTTTAGGAACAATAACTAATGGGTCCTCCACTAGATCATTGGGCCGTGTGTAAAACTTGTTTCGGGCCCAACTTAGTATTTTGGCCATAACTTCCTCATTATTCATCGGAATTGGGCTTATAATATATCGTTAGAAAGCTCTTTTCGAACCCAATACAATTACACCAATATTTGACCCTTATAATGGACCAAACTAAATTGGACTGGACATTTTCATAAATAGAGTACATTTTCGAAAACATAAAGAAGTATTTTTATATTAAAACAACTGCATCACAAGACTTTTCACACTTTCACTTCGTTCGATAATCAATGACGTAAAAGGTATTCATCACTGGGTTTGGTTTTTGAGGAGACACAATTAGGTTTCTACAGAAGCCCCCACTTTGACTGAGTTTGGAGAAATGTAAGTTTCGAAAACAAAAGTCAAAGTATCGATAGGGATGGAGAATGATTCAGAACGTTCTGCGATCCTCAATCATTCTTATAAAGCCGATACTTGCAAACTAGTGTTAGTTAAATAGATAAAAGCGTTAAGAAACGTTTATCTTGCATCGCCGAGCACACGTCTCTAGGGTAACCGTTTTTGTTTAACGACCTCCACAAGCTAGGGGACATCGCCTGAAGACTGCTCCGCTTGTAGCTGTCTTCAATTTTCGCTGTGAAAGTCCTCCACATCTTAGGGAACACCATCGAAGATTGCTCCGCTTGTAGTAATTTTCTGCGTTTTATGACCATCTTCCACATACTAGGGAACACGATCGAAGATAACTCCGCTTGTAGTCATCTCCCGTTGTTTGTGACAACTCTCCACATCCTAGGAAACGTCGTCGAAGACCATTCTGCTTAATGATCCTTAGCTTTGTTGTGAAAATCTCCCACATCCTAGGGAACATCGTGTATCATTGCTGCTTCATCACAAGCTATTTTCTTGAATCATGGTGACAACTTTCACAATCACAGCGAAATGTCGTCGAAGACCGCCTCATCATGAACCATTCTTGTCAAATCTAGGTAACAACTTCCACAATCTTAGCGAATTTCGTCGAAGATCGCTCATCTCGTGCTATCCTCTCAAATCAAGTGACAACCCCCACAATCTTAGCAAAAGCCGTCGAAAATCGCCCATCTCGTGCCATCTTCTCAAATCAAGTGATAACCCCCACAATCTTTGCAAAAGCCGTCGAAGATCGCCCATCTCGCGCCATCTTCTCAAATCAAGTGATAACTTCCTCAATCATAGCAAAAGCTATCAAAGACCGCTTCATCTTGAACCGTTCTTCTCAAATCCAAGCGAGAGACCCTTTTAATCTTAGAGCCTCCTATCGAGAACTTCTTCATCTCGAGTCTTCTTCTTGTCTTTACTCTTAGAAGTAATTGACCTTTCCATCTTTTAAAAATTCATTTTAAGAATAGTATCTAAGATTCTTAAAGTCTTCAAATTGATTTGTGGAAATCCTCCATCCTAGGAATTCTTTGTGATTATAATCAATCACTACTCAAATGTTTCAAATCTTGTTCAATCAATTTTTCAATCGATAATTTGATCGTCATCAGGTCGATCATCAATGAAGTTGTAATCAGGCTGACTACTAATCAAAAGTGTAGTTTTTCAAAGGTGTTCATTTAATCAAAATATGATCGTCATCAGGCCGATCATCAATCAAGGCTGTAATCGGGGCCGATTACTAATCGAACAACTATCGATTGCTCAAATGCTCATCAAAAGGCTCAAATGGATTAGTCACGGACCGACCAATCCAAAGTGGAGACCATCGAAGGCTGATGCTGGCGAATTTGAGCCATCGCGCAGTGACGAGTATACCACGCAGCGACAGTTATATCGCGCCGCGTCAGGAAGCTTTGTGCTTGCCAAGGTGCATCGTGTTGCGTTGGAGTGCATCGTGCTGCGTTGTTTATTTTACAATGCGTTTGACTCCTAGTCAGAGCTCTTTCAGCTCGTTCATTTGCGCTTAATCAAATTGCCTCTTAGTATACTTACAGCTATATTTTAGGCTATAGGACTTTTGCTCATGTTTATAATTATCTTAGGGTTGACCCAAGGCTTGGTGTTATTCAACTCATTGTGCGAACTTGACTTAATGTGTTTTGACACATACGACTTCAACATGACTCAAAGTGCAAGACTCTACTCGACACGACATGACTTAATGTACACGACTCGTGTGTGCATTGTATTGTGATGTGCTTGACTCAAAATGCAGAAAAGTGAAAAATTTTCGTCATTTTTGTGGAGGGTACCGACTTTCTCCCAAAAAAGAAAGACGCGAAAAAGAATCGAGGCGAGTGTTTGAGTGTTTGTAGTGCATGTTGAATGAGCTTAGTCAAATGTATGCATTAATGTTGTATCTCATGGTGCAAGGATTGTAACATCCTAGGCTATCTCAATTGTTGACTCAATGATGAAAGTATTTAGGTAACTTAGGCACGGAGGCTAAACACTTCATACTTTGTGATGCAATGATGATTATGATGATGAGTGATTTTGATATGACAAGGCATGCTTCAACGTTGTGTTAAGATTTCATGACAAAAGGTTCCTAAGGAAAGGTTTATTTGGTCATGTATCTGTGATGTGTGTGAAAGTGACACTAAAGTTAGGCTGCAAAGGCTAACGGTGTGGAAAAGTATTTTATAAAGAGTCAAATAGTGGTGACTCTTAGGCTAGGTAATCTAATGATGTAGGGATCAAGCCCCCAAGTCTAGCTCTAAGTGGATAGGGAAGAACATTGGAGATCCCTTGATATGATCATGTATGCATGTGATGTGAATGAATCCATTTTTATTACAACCGCACCCCAATATGAGGTTGCCTACGTATCCGTTAGGAATCAGGTCGAACGTAGCTCTAGCCGGCACAAGTGTGTGTATACCTCAAAGAGGTCTTTGGATGGGTTATAACGTGGTTAGGATAAAGTTTGAAGAAGAAAGGGAATAAAGGCTCAAGACCCTAGATAAGCCCGCAAGGTGTGCAACCTTGCTTTTGAATCTTTGTTTTTGTATGCTTGAGATTTCCTCACTTTTAAACTCTCTTTTGTCTATATTTTTGCTCTCTCTTTTTTGCTTTTGCATTTTTTTATTTAGATAAGTGTGGGCAATCCCGATTATGCGATCTATCACTCACTTGGCATTCATGTTTCTCAGGCACGATACCGAGCACTCGATAAGAGACGCAATCTGAGACGTATTCATATCAAAGACATGTTCATATCAATGACATTGGAACACTTGCCCTTTCTCACACTTTTATTTTTTTGCTTTTTTGAACTTTTGAGATCTAGGTAAAATCACTCAAGCTTTTAAAATTGCATAAGTTGCACAATATCCCATCCCAAGATTAGGTAGATGTGGGTTGAAAAAAGAAAGGTCTATCGTTAGACGAGGCTCAAAGTGGTTTATCAAGAAAGGATTTATATTTTTAAAGGGTGAAAGTGATATGATATGGCTACAAGGGGTGCCTCAAATCATTAGTATACCTTGTGCTTAGTCCGACATAGATTTTTTTTTTTTTTTTTTTTTTTTTTTTTTTTTTGTGCAATGCAATGATCATATGCAAGGAAAGAAATGTTCATTTTATTAAAAATGGAAAAAAGAAAAACCTACAAAATAAGATCTAAGGAAAATAAAAGGTGCCTATGCTAGACTTATTGGGGAAAGGAGGAATCAAAGAAATAGAAAAAAGAGGTCACGAAATCTTGTCGTTGAAGCCCGTATTGTGTCTTGTGCTTTATCATCACTCGGTCTTCTTGCCAGCTGGAGGTATGGGAAGCTTGTTATTATCAATCAGATATTGGATGGCTTATTTTAGCTTCCAACAGATCTCGGTAGTATGACCCCTACTTTGATGGTGCTTGCAGTGTGCATTTGGGTTCCGACTAGGCAACCGCTTTTCAGGTACGGGATCTTGAATAGGTCCAATGGGAGTAATGAGTCCTTTGGCATGGAGTCAGTCGAAGGCAGTATCATAGCTCATCCTAATACGGGTGAACTCTTTCCTTAGTTGCTTTTTAGGTCCTTGATTATCCATGGCTAAGACATCATTGAGGTCAAAGGTACTAACATTGTTACTAGAGTAGGTGTTTTCGGAAGAAGAAGGATTGTCGTTCTTCTTTCCTTTCCAGCCACTGTTGTTACTATTGTTAGTAGCTTTTTGTTTTGCAAGGTCATCTTCGATTTCAATACCTATGTCATAGACAGCCTTTAAAGTATTCAAGTTGTGTTGGTATTTTAAATGCTTTGAATATTTTTCTTAGAGGTTCTTGATGAACATCCTTACAGACTCCTTTTCAGTAGGAACCTCAACTATATTAGCGGAAGTTTCCCTCCACTTGTTGAAGAAAGAGGTGAACCCTTCGTTTTCTTTTTGCTTTAGCATCTCAAGTTGTCTATGGTCTGTTTTAACTTGAACATTGCACTTATATCCATCTATGAAAGCGTTCGTTATAGAATCCCAAGAAGAGGTCTTCTCTTTTTCTAGGGAAAAGAACCATTGTTGACAAAAGGTTTTTAAAGACAATGAGAACAGTGAATGAAAAGCCTTCATATCAATCCCTTTAATATTCATTATTGTTTCAAAGGCTCTTAGATGAAAGTAGGGGTTGTCAATTGGCTTGAATCTAGGGATGTCGTTGGCATTCAATTTCTGTGGAAGAAATTCCTTGTCCACCGAGACCCCTTGTGAGCTAATTCCTTGATACTTATAATCGTTGGAAACTTGCTTAAGGTTGTCTTCCATGCGCTCAAGCTGTCGTTGCTTGCTAGGATCGTTAACTTGAAGAACGAGAGTCTTCACCATCTCAATCAGATTGTTCATGTTTTTCCTTAACTCATCAACTTCTTGTTGGGAAGCCATTAGTAGGAATTTTTTCCTGTGTCTGATGGGCTTATCGAAGAGTAGAACTTGAACGAAGGTGTTGTCCTTGATTAAGCGCCCTTCTTTTCTTGACCAAGTACTGCGGAAAAGGAAGTTATGGATATTTATTGTTAATTGTTTGACTCAAACTCAATTCAAAATGCATAGATGGAGAAAGATCATGGAAGAATGAGGGGAATGATATGTATGGAGAAAGCATGTGGAGAGTGGAAAGACAATGTAGATGGAGAGATATAGAAGAATTCAGAAATAGAGTGGACCCCCAACTCAAATGACGGAAAGAATGAGTCATGCATGAACCTAAGACATGGTCGTGGTGACATATACACAAAGTGTGTGATAAGATTAGTGAGTGTAGGTGATATTTTCAAGACTCGTGTCATGACCATGTCACTAGACTATGTTACTAAACTCAGACAAAGACTAAGTTAAGACCTCACGTATGTGCACTAAACAAGACAAGCTGTACTATTTTAGTCATAACTTTTGATCCATGATTTCGAATTGGACGAAACCAACGCCAAATGAAAGATAAAACTCGGGGATACAGATCAATAGGTTGTACGACTCGTAACTCTTCTTAGAACTACGGCTATGACAAAAACAATTTGATGCTTGTGCAGTATACGGGAATAAAAATCCGGGTTGACTTAATGGAACTATGACTCGATTTTAGACATATATATTTGCTCAAATTAATCAATTAATTAATAAAGCAAAGTTTTTTAGTCATTAATTAGTTTATTTAGACTTAATCACAAGCCAAACAAACGGTTAGTGTAAATATGCACAAGCAAGAGATGCACAAGTAGTCAAGTAAGCACAATATGATGCAATGAGTTTGTAACCTAACCACGACTCTAGTACTCTAAAGTTCAAGGATAAAGGTTAGTCAAAGAGGGTCCATGGTTATGAGTCCGAATGCATTGCGCGGAAGCCTTACCTTTGGAAGGGTTGGCGTGTATGGATGGGACCCCGCAAGTTAATCTTGCTTCCATGGTTTGGTGAATTCACAAACTCGGATGTACCCGTCATTGCAATGAGCGTTCGATTGGGTAGATGGAGCGTGAATTCCCAAAGGGTTATAGCCATATATAGAACACATATGGGTTCAGAAAAGTGAGAAAAACTCAATCAGGAAGTAACATCGAGCAAACAGTACTAGAATTGGTCAAAGCAAGAAGGTAGATTTCTGGTTCGATATTGGAAGAACTTAGCGCGAGACAACAGGGACCGTCGCGAGACGATGACCCTGTCTCCACGCGACATTGCTGTCGCACAGCGACAGTGCCATCGTACTCCAATAGGCACTGTTTTCTCAACGCCAGTTCCTACATGCCATAGCAGCTTTCTATTCTTAGAATTTTCCAGATTTTCGTAGCGTTATTTCGATTCTGGTTATGAAAGATATTTCCCAAATTTCCTATGAGTAAAAATCCTATGTTTTTGACGCATTACGGATGGTCTATCCAATGCCAACCTTTTTATGCATATGCCACAAGGTTAATCAAAATTACGCACATGAATACTTAGAACTTTTCGAGTCTCATCCACTCATTCTAAATATTGCCAAAATAAATTTCAGGAATTAGAATAGAAATCCTCCCCAGTGGAGTCTCCAAAAATTGTAGGGAATACTTGATGTGTCCAATTTATATAGTATTTTACCCCCGTCCCTTGGTCATAATTGGTAGTGTTTTTGGCTCTTTAGAGCCACTTTTATTACTAATATGTGTTTTCTAGTGTTTTTGTAGTTTTGGTTGAGTTTTATAGGGAATTGCACTCTTGGAGCATTTTCCCGGGATTTTATGGAGCGACTACGAGCATTGGAGGACCACGACCATCTTTCGTAGCCCAAGATCGGTTAGAGTCATCGAACCGGTGATTAAGGGCTCGACTTATGAGAAGATGAGGCATTGGACCGAATGATTAAAGCCCTAAGGAGGATATTTAGTTTGGGCCGAGATACAAGCCTAAACAAGGAGTCCAAGTAGCCCGAAGGGTCTCTGCCCGATGGCGCGCCCGATCGGGCGCGAGAAGAGAAACATTCATTGGGAGTAAAAAGGCGGGCCCGATCGGGCGGTTCCTCGCCCGATCGGGCGCGTGTTGGCATTAGTAGATTTTTAATCGTCGTTTAAGTTTGTTTAGTTTAGGATTCTTGCTTAATATAAATACTTTTCCGTTAAGCAAGTTTAGGATCTTTTTTTTTGGAATTTTTTTTTTACCTTCTCCTTTAGACTTTCTCTCTCTACTTAGATTATTTTCTCTCTCTACAACTTTGTTCTTGATTCAACTCTTTAATTCCGATTACTTTGGTAACGATTTCTTCTTCTTTAATCTCAGCTTTTTACTTTATTTCTTTCATCATGTCTCCTTTAATTGCTTTGATTAGTTTAGTTTTAATTATGTCTGAGTAGTCTTCTTTCTAGGGTTTATGGGGATCCATAAATAATATGAAGGGGTAATTTATTGTTGTTGATTGTCAATGCTTGATTAATTTCCTATTGATTGATTCAATGCTCTGTGACTAGATTAGGCCTGATCTTTTATGCATGAGTTTGACAATATTGATTCGAGATTCGAGAGATGAGGATTGATGTTTAGGTCTAGTTTCAATAGGCAGGTTAATTTATAAATGGTTAAGTCAAGATTCGAGAGATGAGATTTAATACCGGTAGATTAATTCTGTGATTGTAATACGTAGCGAAAGCCCTTTATGATCTGATTAATTGATGCATTGATGATTGATTATTATGTTTTACCCTGGAATATTATTTATTGGTGAACCTATGCCCTAAGTCTTTTATTATTTGATTTCCTCTTACTGTTATTCCTTCCCACTTTCACTCTTAGTAGTTTAGTTCCCTTTTATAATAACAAATTGGTTACTTGATAAATTAGATTATAATAATTAATTAGGAATAGAAAGACTCGTTTCCCGGTGGATTCGACCCTTCTTCCCTATCTACATAGTTAGTGGATTTAGGTATTATTTTTGATTAGGTGATTACGACTTTAGTCTATCAATATTTCAAGCATCTCACACTTGAGACACACTGTGATCATACACTTAAGCATGGTGGCGTCCATAGGGAAGGAAGTCAGAGCAAAAGAGTCGCCAACAACTTTTAGGAACTTGTAAACCGTTCACAGGGTGAAGGTTACACCCCTTCACGATCCATGAGATCGCTAATGCCATAGTGGTCTGGAACCATGACTTGATATTTGGGGATGAAGATATAAATCCAACCTAAAAGTGATTGAACCTGCCCTAAAAATTGGCCTCTACTTTATTCTTCTTATATTCATGTGCGCTTTCTGACTAACATGCAATCATTATATTAATCCTAAACCTATTTAATCTATGTTGGTTGAATATTAATGAACAAACAAATCTATTATTGGCGATCAATTGAATTAAAATCATATTAGGCTAAACAAGATTATTAATTATCTTATTAAGCGTGATTACAAATACAAATACCCTTTAATCCTGCAAAAGAGGGCGTGATCAAGCAGTAACAATGATATATCAAGCAACAAAATAATATTGACACAACAAACCATCATCATAATAACAATCTCAAAGCATAATAATATTATTAGCAAGATCCTAGGCATGATACTAACAAGATTAATAACAAATCCTAGCATGTCACCAAGCAATAAATATCAAACCTTCAGCCCTAACATGATACTAGCATGATAAAAGAAAGGGGAAGCAACCTAAGCATGATACTAGAAACATACATGATATTAGAAATTAATATAATCTAAGCATGATTTCTATATCAAAAGAATAATTAAGTAATTAAATTACTTACTTCGATGCCTCGTATCTCATCTAATAAAAAATACACACGTTAGTAACATCAAGGAAAATATTAAATCACACAATTAATTAAACTAATTGAAATAGGGATTTGGGACTAAAGCCTCAGAAATTATAAACCTTTCACATCTAGGGAGAAGGCAAATTCGAGCTTGGCTAGGTGTGTCTAAGACTCATAAATGCGAAATTGTGTTTATGAAAAGGCTAGGCTTAGAAAGAGGGAAAAAGAATAAGTTTTTGCTTAAGAGAGAAGAGAATAGAATTAGATGATTGTTGATGATTGAAAACGGGGAAATACGACCCTATTTATAAGAAAACTAGTCCGAAAACGATCAGAAAAAGACCGAATCCAATCTGGAATAAAACTACTTTTGTCGCGACAAGGTTCAGCGCGGCGCGACAGCTTCATCGCGGCGCGATGGAACTGTCGTTTCCCGATGGTATTAAAAAGATAAACGCGCTGTACGGAGTCCTTTTCCTAATATAATTAAGTAATTAGACTCTGTAATTATCATAATTAATATCAGATTTATTATAATAAAACACTTATTTTATTCCGAATAAAATTCTTTATTTTCTAAAAATATAATTATTAATCCTAATTCCACTAGAACTTAAGAGAACCTCCTAGATTATTCTAGAAGATTAAAGTCAATCCTAATGACTTTAAGAACAATAATTAATGGGCCCTCCACTAGATCATTGAGCCGTATGTAAAACTTGTTTCGGGCCCAACTTAGTATTTTGGCCATAACTTCCTCATTATTCATCAGAATTGGGCTTATAATATATCGTTGAAAAGCTCTTTTCGAACCCAATCCAACTACACCATTATTGAACCCTTATCATGGACCAAACTAAATTGGCTGGACATTTTCATAAATAGAGTACATTTTTAAAAACAGAAAGAAGTATTTTTATATTAAAACAACCGCATCACAAGACTTTTCCCACTTTCACTTCGTTCGATAATCAATGACGTGAAAGGTATTCATCAGTGGGTTTGGTTTTTGGGGAGACACAATTAGGTGTCTACAGGCGTGTATACCTTGTTACCCTTTTTGGGTGTCTCAATTATTTTGAGAGAGAAAGGTTTTCTCTCAGTAGTCTTTACAGGCATCATTTTTTCACGTGCACGTTTACTTTGTACCAATTTTTCATGATCGAGGGCCTCGCGATACAGGTTTATCGCTTACCTCATTGTGTTTATGAGAAGCCATACCTCCTCTTTAGTGGCAAGTTGTTCTCTTGTGGGGAAATCGCTCATGACATCGAAAAAGGTTTCCTCCTCTTCTTCGATAGCATGAGTTTCTTCGATTGGTTTGATGAGGGATGATGGATCAACCTGGTTTTCCTCATCAGAAATGGCCATGGAATCCGAAAGTGGAGCATTATTGATACTTAGCTTCTTGCTTGCAGGAGGCAATGGAAGTTCATTGCTATCAATTAGATTCTGAATTGCGTCCTTTAACTTCCAGCAGTTTTTAGTAGGATGACCCCTGCCTTGATGGTATTTGCAATGTGCATTGGGATTCCAATTAGCCGTCCTTTTTTCGACTTGTGCATCTCCAAATGGTCCAATAGGAGTTATGAGACCTTTTTCATGAAGACGATCAAATGCTGTGTCGTAACTCATGGAAATAGGTGTGAAGTTTCTCCTAAATGGCTTCTTTTGTCCTTTATTGTTCATAGCTAAGACCTCATTCAGATTAAAGGTGCTAACGTTGTTTAAGTGGATAGTTTTGGAAGAAGAAGGATTGTCGTTCTTCTTTCCTTTCCAGCCACTGTTGGAATTGTTAGCAGCTTTTTGTTTTGCAAGGTCGTCTTCAATGTTGATTCCTATGTCATAGACGGCCTTGAAAGTACTCAAATTGCTTTGGTATTTGAGATTCTTAGAGTACTTTTCTTGGAGGTTCTTGATGAACATCCTTACATATTCCTTTTCAGTAGGAACCTCAACCATTTTGGCAGAAGTTTCCCTCCACTTATTAAAGAAGGAAGTGAATCCTTCATTCTCTTTTTATTTCAACATCTCAAGTTCCCTATGGTCAGTTTCAAATTGAATGTTACATTTGTATCTATCTATGAAAGCGTTGTTATTGAATCCTAAGAGGAGATCTTCGCTTTATCAAAGAAAAAGAACCATTGTTGACAAACGGTTTCTAAAGATAGTGAAAACAACGATTGGAAAGCCTTCCTATCAATCCCTTTAATGTTCATTATTGTTTTAAAAGCTCTTAAGTGGAAGTAGGGGTTGTCAGTTTGCTTGAATCTTGGGATGTCATTGGCATTGAATTTCTGTGGAAGAAATTCCTTGTCCACCGAGACCCCTTAGGAGCTAATCCCCTGGAACTTATAGTCATTGGAGAGCTTGCTCAAGCTTTGTTCCATTTGCTCCATTTGTTGTTGTTTCGTAGGAT
The DNA here is from genome assembly GCF_948465745.1 of Chenopodium album. Lineage (NCBI taxonomy): Eukaryota > Viridiplantae > Streptophyta > Magnoliopsida > Caryophyllales > Amaranthaceae > Chenopodium > Chenopodium album. The sequence goes on from NC_137843.1 coordinate 51,136,429, forward strand.
CATTGACTTGAAGAGCAATGGTCTTCATCATCTTAGTTAATCTAGCAAGGTTTTGCCTAAGTTCATTGACTTCTTCCTGAGTTGCCATTTTCTTCTTAGCTTTTCTCTTTTGTCGAATCGGTTTATCAAAGAGTAAAACTTGGACGAAAGTGTTGTCCTTGATTAGTCGTCTTTCCTTTCTTGACCAAGAGTTGTAAATTAAACCATATTTGACTTAATGACTTGACTCAAATTGACTTTTACTTTATAGGTTTTAAAGGCAAAAGGAAAAAATAGGGTGTATATTTTTGGGAATCAAGTATGGGATTTAAACAACATGGTTATCAAGTATGGGATTTAAACAAAATGGTTATGTTTGGAGGATTAATATCCGACTTACCCCTTTAAAAAAATGACGGAAAACACGCGCACACAAGACTCTCTAGACATGGTCAAGGTGAAACACATATACAAAGTGTGTGCTTAAGAAAGTGAGTGAAAGTGGCATGCTTTGACACTTGTGTAAGACCATGAGACTATATGCTTAGACTCAAACAAGGACTAAATACAGCTTCTGCTGTTAATAAATTGGTTAATTAGAATCACCGTGAAGACTCAAGCAGAAAACTGGAATATCGCGCAAGCAATGGGACTATCACGATGCGCCAGCATTATCGCGATGCAATATTGCTATCGTGTCGCGCCACAGGTCAAACCTTAGCGTCATTACTAAAGCGCTGTTCTGAGCCTGTTTTCAACATTCTACTTTAAAAGGACAAGCCTATAGTCGTACTAAGTCAGTTTAGTCAATTTATTAAACTTTAATTATTCATATTAATTAGTTTATTAATTAATTAAGCAAAGTCATTTAGTCATTAATTAGTTTATTTAGACTTATGCACAAGTCAAACAAACGGTTAGTGTAAATATGCACAAACAAAGGATGCACAAGTAGTCAAGTAAGCACAACATGATGCAATGAGTTTGCAACCTAACCATGGCTCTAGTTCTCTAAAGTTCAAGGATAAAGGTTAGTCAAAGAGGGTCCATGGTTATGAGTCCGGATACATCGCCCGAAAGCCTTACCTTTAGAAGGGTTGGCGCGTATGGATGGGACCCGCAAGTTACACTTGCTTCCATGGTTTGGTGAATTCACAAACTCGGATGTACCCGTCGTTGCAATGAGCGTTCGGTTGGGTAGACGGAGAGTGAATTTCCAGAGGGTTATGGCCATATGTAGAACACATATGGGTTTAGAAAAGTGAGAAAAACTCAATCAAGAAGTAAAACCTAGCAAATAGTATTAGAATCGGTCAAAGCAAGAACGCAGATTTCTGACTCGGTATTGGAAGAACTCGGCACGAGACAACAGGGATCATCGCGAGACGATAGCCCTATCGCACCACGATATTACTATCGTGTCGCGACAGAGCCATCGCACTGCGATGGGCACTGTTTTATCTACGCCATTTCCTTCATGCCTCAGCAGCTTTCTTTGTTCTTAGAATTTTCCAGTTTTCGCATCGTTTTTTCAATTCTAGTTGTGAAAGATATTTCCCAAATTTCCTACGTGTAAAAATCCTATGTTTTTGATGCATTACGGATGGTCTATCGAATGCGGACCTTTTTTGCTTATGCCAATAATGTCAATCAAAATTACGCACGTGAATACTTAGAACTTTTCGAGTCTCATCCACTCATTCTAAATTATTGCAAAAATAAATTTTAGGAATTAAAATAGAAATCCTCCCCAATGGAGTCGCCAAAAAACTGTAGGGAATATTTCAAGCATCCCACACTTGAGCCCCACTGTGATCATACACTTAAGCATGGTGGCGTCCAAAGGGAAAGAAGCTAGAACAAAAGAGTCGCCAACAAGTTTTAGGAACTTGTAAACCGTTCACGGGGTGAAGGTTACACCCCTTCACGATCCATGAGATCGCTAATTTCATAGTGGTCCGGAACCATGACTGGATATTCGGGGATGAAGGTACAAATCCAACCTAAAAGAGATTGAACCTGCCCTAAAAATAGGCCTCTACTATATTCTTCTCATATTCATGTGCGCTTTCTGACTAACATAAAATCAATATGTTAACCCTAAACCTGTTTAATCTATGTTGGTTGAATATTAATGCACAAACAAATCTATTATTGGCGATCACTTGAATTAAAATCATATTAGCCTAAATAAAATTGTTAATTATCTTATTAAGCGTGATTTCAAGTACAAATTCCCTTTAAACCTGCAAGAGAGGGCGTGACCAAGAAATAACAGTAATATAACAAGCAACATAATAATATTGATACAACAATCATCACCATCATAACAATAATCTCATCAAAGCCAATGTTAGCAAGATCCTAGGCATGATACTAATATGATTAATAACAAATTCTAGCATGTCACTAAACAATAAAGATCAAAGCTTAAACCCTAACATGATATAAGAAATAGGAAGAAACCTAAGCATGATAGTAGAAAGTAATAAATAACATCCTAACATGATATTAGGAATTAAAATAATCTAGACATGCTTTCTACAAAATAAAACAATAAAATTACTTACTTTGTTGCCTCGTATCTCTTTCTATCAAAAGAATACACACGTTAGTAACTTCAAGGAAAATATTAAATCAAACAATTAATTTAAATAATTAAAATAGGGATTTGGGAGCTAACCCTCAGAAATTATCAACATTTCACGTCTAGGGCGAAGGCAACTTCGAGCTTGGCTACGTGTGTCTAGAACTTAGGAATGCGGTTCTGTGTTTGTAAAAAGGCTAGGCTAGAAAGCATGAGGAGAAAGAATAAGCTATTGCTTAAGAGAGAGAATAGATGAGAAGTTGTTGGTCCCTTGAAAACAGGGAATATCGACCCTATTTATAGAGAAAATAGTCCCAAAACGATAAGAAAAGATCGAATTCGATTCAGAGTAAAACTACTTCCATCTCGGCGCGACAGTGTCCATCGCGGCACGATGAAGCTGTCATTTGGCGATGGTGCTGAAAAGATAAAACGATGTACGGAGTCTTTTTCCTAATATAATTAAGTAATTAGACTCCATATTTATCATAATTAAAACCAGATTTAATCTTTTAAAACACTTGTTTTAATCCAAATAAAATTCTTTATTTTCTAAACAATATAATTATTAATCCTAATTCCACTAGAATTTAAAATAACCTTCTAGATTATTCTAGTAGATTAAAGTTAATCCTAATGATTTCAAGAATAATAAATAATGGGCCCTCCACTTGATCATTAGGCTGTATATAAAACTCATTTCAAGCCCAATTTAGTATTTTGGCCATAACTTCCTCATTATTCATCGGAATTTGGCTTATAATATATCGTTAGAAAGCTCTTTTCGAGCCCCATCAAACCACACCATTATTGGACCCTTATCATGGACCAAACTAAATTAGACTTAACATTTTTCATAAACAGAGTACAAAAAGAAATATTTTCGAAAACAGAAAGAAGTATTTTTATTAAAACGACCACATCATAAGACTTTTCACATTTCACCTTTGTTTGATAATCAATGACGTGAATGATATTCATCACCGGGTTTGGTTTTTTGGGAGACACAATCAGGTGTCTACACAAGTCTCTGTGTTTCGAGAACCTTGCACCGTGAATCGTCTACGCCTGGGAGATGATCACTAAAAATGATGATGGTTCGATTGTCCCCGAACGTGGGCCGTAGATGGTTCACTTGTCCCCAAAAGTGGAACGTAGATAGTTCTCTTGTTCCCGAACGTGGACCATCGATAGTTTTCTTAACCTCGAACGTGGGTCGTAGATAGTTTGCTTAACCCCAAACATGGGACGTAGATAATTAGACCTTCATGCCGAGTATTCAACTGTATTGGGTGCTATGTCGGAAATATGACTTGGATGCTTGCTAGGGGTAAAATGGTAATTTTGGTACCATTTAAATATCAGTTAGAATTTCCCGTGAGTTTTCATTGAAGAAATAACTGCCAAACAAGCTTCTAAAACCCATTTAAAATTGGTCAAATGATGCCAAGAATATTCCCAAAAGATTCATGAAGAAATTAGGCCATGCCCGTGTACCGTATCACGAAGTAGAACACCGTGACACGGTATCAGGTACCGTGATGCGGCACTGTGTACCGTGTCACGGCGCTTTTCTTTTCCTTTTAAATTCGAGACGCGTGATTTTTTCTCCATCTCATTCTCAATTTCGTTGCTCGAGTTTATCTTTGCTGTGCTGCCGCGGTTTTTCGAGCATTTCTCACTCATTTCATCATCAAATTCACTCGAATTTCTTGAAAACTTCCTCATTTTTGAATTTCTACAAGGATCCGTGTAAATTTTTTCAACTTTCTCTTCGAATTTTGCTGTACATGGATGAGTTTTGCATATAAACCCTTGAAAAATCAAATTGGGGGTTTTTTATTTTGAGCTTTTTTGTCGAAATTCTTGCTATGATTTTGCTTGTTTATGTATGTGTGTTGGTTTGTGAGTAATTTGAGACCAAGTTTGCATGATTTGGTGAAGAAATGAGCAAATCACCATTTTTTATGCTACTTTGTGAGTGAATGGTGTTCATGTTGTTCTTGTTGTGTTTTGTCACTTGAAATGATGATATAATTGTTGTAGATCTTGTAAAACATGCTATGATGTGCAGATCTGTTGTTTTCGTGCAACTTCAAAACGTGCTCTGGTATGTATATATACTACATTGTCATAGAGAACATAATATCATGCGACTAGGAAAACTGTAGTATTAGTTTGTCATGGAGAAACTAAATACTAGAAATGATTCCATTATTTTGCTAATTTTTAGCCTTGAGGTAAAGATTTTGCGTATAACGGAAAATGTAACTTTAGGTAGTTGTCACGCTGTTATGAATAACTAACTAAATAACTTAGGAAATGATGCTAAGTATTTAGATTTTTATCTTTTTTTTAACATAATAGCATGCCTAGACGACGAGACCAAGATATTTCTACTCGTGGCCAGCGTCAAGCCTTGAGAGAGGAAACTCCCTTGGTTCCCGAGGATATGGATGAGGCTTTGGAGCCCGAGCCTCGCCCCTCTACGAGCAAGGGTAAGTGAACCCCACTGTCATGGAAACCAGATGAGCTAGTTTTTTGTCGTGAGAACCATGTTTCTTACAGTCCACTTGCCGGATTAGTCGATGGTGTACTTCGCCATCATGGTTCTAGAGCTGGAGACTTGATTCCCTAGCTTTACAGGCTCATCACAGGAGATCCTATTACCAATGCATTGTGGGAACTGCTAGTTTAGGCGATTTTTACTCAGCGGTTTTAGGATTTTGCAGCCCCCGAGGCTGTGTTTCGACAGTAGTCCGAGCCTTGTTGGAGTATTTTTGGGATACTACTAACACTTTCCACTTTGCTTGGGGGAGATGACGATGATTCTTCACGATTTCAGCATGATCAGTAGCCTGCGTTTCACTGCTCGGCTCGTTCAATAGATACCTGACCTCACTTGGGGGGCGAGTGAGGTAGCGGACTTGTGAGGTCTTGTTGTTCACCATATCAGGACTCGGCCGATGCCTCGGGGTGGTCCCCGGAGTGGGCAGACACATTCGAAATCTATTCTTATCCATAGTTTGGATATTGCTGAGATGACACCTGAGCAGCGAGTACGGATCTTCATTCTGATCCTCATTTTTGGGACTCTTTCCCATGATAGGAGTTCTCGCATACTTCTCTGCTACTTACCATCTTTGACAAGGATCGTTGAGATAGGCTCCTTTAGTTTAGCTAGTGTGGGGTATGCTGATCTACGTTCGTCGCTGCGTCATGGTTGTAGGCAGCTAAGCGATCAGTCTCCTGTTACCGTCTCTGGTCTTTGGAGAGTTGTAGTGGTGACGATCCTTTTTCTTCGTGTTTTTCTCTTACTTGTTTGGCTCCTGTACTTAAATATTATTCTTGTTGCAGCTATTGTACTATGAGTACTTTCCAAGACTAGCCCCTCAACAGCGTTGGGGAGCGGTCCACGATTTTCCTATCGGTGCCAGCTAGCGTTGACCGGGGTGAGTCTCGAGTGGAGTCAGTACCGAGTCTACGAGGGTTGCTGCGTCGGGGTACCTCTACTGTTAGCGTAAGGATCGACTTTACCCTGTATTTATTTCATTATGACATTATATCTCGGCATTCACTATATTCTTTTATCGTTTTCAAGTCCCGGTCGAGATTCAATATTGACCTTGGGCTGGCCTAACTGACCTTCCCCAGGCTTTGGAGCTCTCAACGTATCATACCGTCTTCTTTGGTACATCACGCCTTGTTTGGTATCTTAGAGAGCCCGTAGTCCGTCAGCACAATGTTGACCGTTTTGTAGTGCAATTGCCTCCATCTACGTTGATGTTGCACTCATGCTCGTTGGAGGCGCTTGTGAGCGGAAGAGAGCGCTATCCGTTTTCTTAGCGAGAGCTCGTGCGTATGGACGACGATTATTCACAGGACCTACTTCCTTACTTGGCTCCACCACCCCGTCTTCCTGAGGTTTGATTTTTGAGAATTTTTTATGGTAGTCCCTGTTTAAACCGTCGAATAACCGGATTATTCAATCATGTTTTATGCGACTGCTCGTCGTAGAGGGAGGATTAAGATCCCGTCTCAGTATGTTCGTTACCCGAGGCCGATTAGTATGGTCGAGGACCATATTGCTAATGCACTAGAGGGTTTTAGACAGGCGCACAATTTCCTACCTGAGGAGTTCGATCCGGTAAGCTTTCAGACACAACTTTCATTCTTCTTAATATTGCTTGTTACTGATTTTTTGCTTTCAGGTCACGCACTCGGATATAATGGGCATGATGAAGTTGGTTGATTCTTTGAAATATTACATCATCAAGCTGCGACGTGGTGCGAGTTATCGGAGCGGGTCGAATGATGTTTACGAGGTATATTCGCCTGTTTTTTTTTCATATTTACTTTTGTTTATCTTACACCACTGATACCTTCTCATTTTGTGTCTTTCAGGAGCGACGGAGGCGACAGAGGTTTAGGCTCGAACGAGAGGGAGCCTAGTCGCCGCAGATGATCCCCTGAGATTCGTCAGCACTCTCAGACTTAGTGGCAGCAGCCTCAGCCTTCTCAGCCATTCCAAGATTTTCAAACCCAGTGGCAGCAACCTCTACCTTCTCAGCCATTTCAGCCTTCACAGCCTGAGTTTAGGTCGATCATTACTCCTGTAGACCAGGGCTTACATCAGGTTCCAGTGTTCGGGACGTTGCCTCCACCGACGATGCCTACATCTTGGAGTTAGCTTAAGCTGTTTACCAGTTGGTCTGGGCCTGCCATGACTTTGTCTTCTACAAGAGTCGCGGGGACTAGTAGGGACACTACTGCTCGTACTCGGATGATGGAGGGCCTTTTTGGTGCACCATTCCCTTACTCGCAGCCTCAGCAAGACACTGATCCTAATTCTTCTGGATTAAGAGAATTTTGACCGAGGGTTTTTATTATGTACTTGGTTGATGACACTTGACATTATTTATGTATCATGACTCACTTTGTACATTTTAGTCACACTTTCTATATTTGACACTTTATTTATTCAATTAGTGTGTATGTTAGTGTGTCCCGGTGACTGTTTGTGTGTGATTGTGTATTTATTAATGACACAAAAAAAATCCATAGTTTTTTGTAAGTGGAGGGTACCGACCTTTTCCCAAAAAGAAAATAAACAAAGAAAGGAAAAAGTTTTAAAACTTCCCCAAAATAAAAACTAAGAAAAATGGGACAAGTTTTACAACTTCCCCAAAATAAAAAGAAATAAAAAATAAAAATGAAATGGGACAAGTTTTAAAACTTACCCAAAATTAAAAAGAAATAAAAAAAAATGGAACAAATTTTACAACTTCCCCAAAATAAAAAAGAAACAAAAATAAAATGAGACAAGTTTTACAACTTCCTCGAAAATAAAATAATAAAAAATAAAAAAATAAAAATAAAGGGAGAATTTTATTAGGAATAAAACATTTGAAAAAGGAGTTTCAAGGAGAAACGGTTAAGGAAAACAAAAGAAAATCCAGAAAAAATAGGTCGAGGATAAAAATTGGTGACGCGTAAATACCGCGACACATGGTAAATACCGTGTCACAGTGTATTATGTCGCGCCACGGTGCTCTGTCCCATGACGCGGTGTCCATTGCCGTGTCGCGATGCGCAAATAAAGCAGCGGTGCTGTTGCGCGTGCAACTGGATAACTTTTTTGTATTTCTGGACTCTTTTGGCTATAAATTACGACTAGTTAATTCGTGATATGCATAATTACGAAACATAAAATAGCTAAAATTTCATATTTCGATAATAATGTCTCAAAATTTTGATAATACATTGCGTGATTGGCTGTATTCCTTGACCAATGCAGAGAAAAGAGAACTAGAATTATTCCATGCCAGAGGTTTACTAGCGTTAAGGTACATAGAAATTGAACATGATTTTCTGAGAGCAGCCTTAGATTATTGGTGTCTGGAAACCCATTGTTTCAAGTTCGATTATGATGAAATATGTCCTCTAGAGGAGGAATTAGGAGCTATCTTTGGCTTCCCTGCTAGAGTTCTCGTCGTAATGCCTACCTTGCGTGAATACTATTACCAGGATTTTGAGCGTCATCTAAATCTGACAGACACGGATTTAAATAGAATTGTGTGTGGTAACGAAGTAGATCTAGAAAAGCTTGCAAATTTATTTTTTAATCGTCCTGTCTCTGAATCATATCATGTATACTGTAGGAGGGCATATATATTTTGCATGTTTCGCAAGCTTTTGTTTGCAAATGGTAGAGTAGGACATGCTAGTCTAGCTTCTATCCTTGAACATGTTGAATTTGGAAGATCCCCTATGCCTAATTGCCTTGGAGAATTTGCGTGGTCTTAATGAAGCAAAATCTGATCGGAAAGCCATCCGAAAGGGCTCTCTAGTACTATTGCAGGTAAGAAAGAATTATGCGCTAACACCATTACACCAGATATGCGTTGTGTCACGGTAGTTTCTGCCGCGTCACGTTATTCCTTGCCGCGACACGGCCGTGTTTCCCGTGTCGCGGTGCGTAGCCTATTGCGATGCTGATTTTTTTTTCTTTTTTTTTGGGCAGATTTGGTTGATGGAGCGCTTGGAACTTTTTGAAGCCCTCGACGATGTTGAAAAATATGGTCCCAATGATCTAGTTCGTAGGAAGAAAAACTACTCTACAAACATGTCATATGATGATTAGACGTTATTCTTTGCGAAGAGAGAATTTTCCATTCGATGGGTGGTGCCTTGGTGGAGGCTTACTAGGATGGTCGGGACGAATGATACTCCATATTGTCGTGTTCCTAGTCTCTTGAAATTGACTTTATATTGCCCTTCCCGATTGATGCGACAATATGGACTTGAACAAGTAGTTCCACGCTATAATGATAGTCATCGTGAAGTGTCATTGCATGAAAGTAATGTTCATAAGTATGTGACATATTGGATTGGAAGGCCTTTGTGGACCGTTTCTGCGAGTAATCAACCTCCTCCACCCTTATTTAGTGCATACAATTCATGGTTGAATCCTCGAAGTAGGAGGAAGCGAGTTGAATCGCATAATTTTGATGGTGATGTGAAGGAACGACTTGGAAGTAAGAAGGCGCCTCCTAAAGATCATCTTGGTCTGAGAACACAAGGAATTGAGTTTAAGACTCCTATCATGCCTAAGAATAAAGGTTGGGTAAAAGGAAAGGGTAAAGACAAGATGGTGTATAGGGAGAAACAACCTAAGACATCTGAGAAAGGTGAAAGGGGTGAAAGCTCTGCTAGGGGTGTGACGGTTCGGGCTACAATGGACACATTAATGGTGAAGGCCGACCTAGTTGAAAATAAGAAAGAAACTCCTAAGGCTAAGAAAGATTAGACCAATATTGCTTTGCTTTTATGATTTAAGTTTTAATTTTTAAATAAGGTGTATGATGCTAATAGTTATAATGACATTTATTTTATTAATAATAGCATATTTATTTTTCATGTATTTTTTTTATTTTTTATTTATCCGAGTCAAGAAGTCGGACGCAATGGAAGAATAATAATAATTGTGGAAACAACGAAAATAAACCAAAATTGCAAAATTTTGCACAAACAAAATGCCGCTTCACGGCGTATTTTGCTGTGTCACGGTGTGGAATGCCGTGACACGGCGCGGTACTCGCTGCTAAGCGATTGTTCTCGTTTTTTCACATTCTTCTGCTTTTTACACTGTTTTTGGTTGACGAAGAAGGGATTTTTATTTTTAAAGTGGTCGGGCCCCCTTGAGGGGTTGCCTACGTATCCTTTAAAAGGAATCTGGCCAAACGTAGCTCTATCGAGTCTTGTACCCATGCAATTAAGCATAAAATTTCTTAAGTTGATCCAAGTTGGTTAAATTGCGGAAACCTTTGCCATCCATGTCTACTAATTATGGCGCTCCACCAAATAAGATAGCTTTGACAATGTATAGACCTGACCAGTTTGGTCTAAATTTTCCTCTTGGATCTAGCACATTTTTGCGAAGTGCTTTAAGTACCAGATCACCTTCTTTGATGTTCCTAGTCTTGACCTTTTTATTGAAGTGTCGTGCCATACGATGTTGGTAGGTTTGGACATGATGCAAAGCTGCCAAGCGTTTTTCGTCAAGTAAGACTAGTTCATCATATCTTGCTCTAATCCAGTCGACTTCATCTAGTTGGCTTTCTAACACAATCCATAGAGAAGGGAGCTCTAACTCGATTGGTTGTACGGCTTCAACTCCATAAACTAAAGAGAAGGGGGTGGCCTCGATTGATGTACGAACGGAAGTTTGATAACCCTAAAGAGCAAAATGTAGCTTGTTTGGCTAATCTTTATAGTTTTCCTTCATTTTTTCAATGATGGTCTTTACATTCTTGTTGGCCGATTCCACCGCGCCATTGGTTTGTGGCCTATAAGGTGATGATCTGTGATGTTTGATGTGATATTTCTGTAATAATTCTTTGCATTCGGCTTGGAAATGCGTCCCGGTATCACATGTCATTTCATGAGGCACACCATAGCGGCATATAATATTTTTCTCAATGAACTGAGCTACATGTTTTGCTGTGTGTTTAGCATATGAAGCAGCCTCAACCCATTTGGTGAAGTAGTCGATTGCTACAAGGATGAACTCATGTCCCCCTAGCCCTAGCGGTGTTATCTTCCCAATGATGTCAATTCCCCAAGTAGAGAAAGGCCATGGAGAGGTGTATGTGTAGAGAAGCGAAGGTGGGATGTGCTGCAAATTTGCATAAACTTAACACTTCATACATTTCTTGACATATTCGTGGCAATCTTTCACCATGATAGTCCAATAATAACCTTGTCGTTAAATCTTTTGGACTAACATCTTAGCATTCATATGCGTTCCGCATATCCCGGCATGAAGGTTTTCCATGGTTCTGTATGCTTCTTTCTTAGCTATGCATATCATGTTTCTCCCTTGTGCGGTCCTTTTATGGAGTTCTCCCCTGATGAGCACATACTGTGAGGCCAAGAGCCTCAAAGCGCGGTGTGCCCTTTTGTCAGTATTAGGAGGGTATTCTCCCTTCGTCACATAGTTAAGGATGTTTGTGTACTATAGCTCTTCGTCTTCTTCTTGTGAATCTTGTTCATCATCAAGTGTGTGAACATAAGCCGACTCATATCTTCTTTCTATAGTCAATGGCATTCTGATTGTATCTCTCGGGATTCGAACCATTGACACCAACTTAGCTAGTGCGTCCGCTTTTCTTCTCTAGGCAAGTACGTGTATTCCACTTCATCTAGTTGCTCCGTGAGAGTTTCCAGATGAGTTTGATACGTAGTGAGACTTTCACTTCTCACCTTCCATCACTTCGAGATCTAGTTGATGATCAATGACGAGTCCCTGTAGATTCTCAACTTCTTGATTCTTAAGGCAACAGCTGTTTCCAACTCCAAGATGCACGCTTCATATTCTGCAGCGTTGGTGGTGACACCGAAATCAAGTTTCATGGAGATTGGGATGTGCTCTTCATTGGGTGATACGAACAAAACTCCTACACCACAGCCCTTTTGGTTTGAAGCTCCATCGAAATAGAGTGTCCAACTATCTTCTTCAGCCATGAGTAGATCTTCGTTAGGGAAACATACTCTTCTTCTTCATTCTCAACTTCTTCTAGTGGGAAATCTACTAAGAAGTCTGAAACTGCAGAACCTTTGATGGCATTTTGTGGTAAAAATTTCAAGTCAAACTGGGCCAGGTTGACTATCCACCTTGATAATCTGCCATTGAGAGTTTCCTTCTCGAACAGGTACTTGAGAGGATCCATCTTTGACACAACTTGCACTGTATGAGTGAGCATGTAATGCTTTAATTTTTGTGCGGCCCACACGAGTGCCAGACAAAACTTTTCAAGCGCTGTAAACCGAGTTTCATAGCCTTAAAGCTTCTTGCTCAAATAGTATGTTGCATTTTCTTTGCTCTCGATCTTATGCTAGCATTGCTCTCATCGTTTCTCTTGTGATCGTTAAGTAGAGTCGAAGAGGAAAGTCATGTATTGTTGGTGCTTGCACAGGTGGATTTTCTAAGTACTCTTTAATCTTGTCGAAAGCTTTTTCGTAGTCATCGTCCCATGTGACAGGAACATTCTTCTTAAGCTTCTTGAATATAGGTTCACATATCGCAGTGAGTTTGGATATGAACCTACTTATGTATTGCAATCTTCCGATGAAACCTCGAATCTCCTTCTCAGTCTTGGGTGGTGGCATGGCCATAATTGCCTTGACTTTTGTGGGATCTATTTCAATCCCTCGAGAACTGATCACATAGCCAAGGAGTTTGCCTGATGTAACTCCAAATGCACACTTTGCTTGATTCAATCTCATGTTGTATTCGTGGAGTCGTTCAAAGAACTTGCGGAGTGCAATGATGTGGCCTGGTCAATCTTTTAATTTGACGATCATATCATCAACATAAACCTCCACTTCTTTATGCATCATATCATGTAACAATGTTGTTCCTTCTCTCTAGTAGGTGGCACCCGCGTTTTTCACCCCGAATGGCATTACCGTGTAGCAATATATTCCCCATTGCATAATGAATGTGGTTTTCTCCATGTCTTCCTCGGCCATCAATACTTGATTATATCCAGCGTATCCATCCATGAAGGAGAAAAGTGCATGATTTGCAGCATTGTCAACCAGAATGTCGATGTGAGGTAGAGTAAACCCATCCTTTGGGCTTGCCTTGTTGAGATCCCTGTAATCAACACACATTCTATCCCTTCCATCTTTCTTTGGAACTGCAACCACGTTGGCTATCCATTTTGGATACTTGGACACTTTGATGAAACCCGCAGCCAGCTGTTTTTTTATTTCTTCTTTTATTTTGAGAGCCACATCCGGTTTCATGCAGCGTAGCTTTTGCTTGACCGGCTTCATACCTGGAATGAGTGGTATCGTGTGTTGAGCTATATCCCTGTCAATACCTGGCATGTCTTGGTAGGACCAAGCAAATCCATCAACAAATTCACTAAGCAAATTAATTAGCTCTTTGCGTTTGCCTTGACTTAGTGTTAATCCAATTATAGCTTCTTTAAGAGTAGTATCATTGGAAATATTAACTGTTTTTGTATCTTCAATTATTGTCGTTTTATTATCGCGTTCTTCCATTGCTTTTATTATTTCTTTGTCATTTTTATCATTAGCAAAGCAATATTGATCAGGGTTAGGAGAATGACACGCATCGTAAGCAAAGGTACTCATCTCATTGAATTCATCAATCATAACATCAAAGAGGGCAAGGTCAGCTACGACCTCGTCGGGATTATAAGGGATAGAAGGAGGAGACTTGGCAAGAGACTCAAGACTAGGAGGAACTACAAAAATAGACTCGATAACATAAATGGGGTCGGCCTTAGATCCTAGAGGCTCATCTACAGACTCAAACTCGGACTCAGACGATTCAAATTCATCAAACATAGGGCCTTCACCGGTGGTAACTTCCAGCTTTTCTCCACTTGGCGTAGTGATCTTCACCGTCATGCGCCATCCTTTCAAAAGACCTTCAGCTAGGACTATGAATTCAGAGGGATCAAAGTATTTGCTTGACATGACATTTTGAATGAGCGCAGAGCTGTTGTCATCGATGCGCTTAAGTTCATTCTTTTCGAGCCCGAAAAGAAGATTGATGCCCATATCATCGGAGCCTGGACTAGTTGGTTCCCTAGCTATTGGGAACCAATCACCTTCATCAACGAAGTCACAATCCAAAAATACTTAAAACCCCGGTTCGCGCCTCTCGTTGTGGACGAAAGGCTCAGGAAATTCATAGCATGGATAGTCGTCCCCTTCTTTGATGTACTGACCATTGAGAGTGAGAGGATAGGAATCCATAATCATTTCTGTTTTCATGGCTCGAGCATTATTGCGAGCCTTCATCTTCAGCAGGGCTTGTTTCACATCTTCTTTTGTTGGCTTAAATCCCAAGCCAAATGTATCCTTTTTGGGTGCACCAAGATAGACCCAAAGTTCATCCATCTTCTTTTTAAGTCCAAGGGTCATTCTAGGGAAATGCCCTTGATTCTTCATAATTGCATTGATGTTGAAATTCGAATAGGGATCGAAGTCGAGATGACACTTCTCCTCCACTTCGATTATGAGAACGTCTTCTAGAGAGAAACCCCAAAGATCATCTTCATCATCGTGCTCAACATACACGATGGGAGTATCAATGACTTGAATACGCATAGGAGAGGCATCAATGGTGATTGGAACCCCTCCAACTATAGCTTTGACCTTCTGATGCAGCGATGATGGGATCGCCTTTAGCTCGTGAAGCCAAGGGCGCCCTAACAACATATTGAAGAAGCCTTAATGTCCACCACCTGAAACTTGGTACGACGTTCAATGGCTCCAGTAGTGATATTCAACATGATAGTACCCACAGCTTAACGACGAGTATTATCATAAGCACAAATCCCTTGCATAGAGGGAACTAATTCTTCATCTCTTATGCCAAGCTTCTTCGCAGTACGAAGCGGGAATACATTATTTATTGAGCCATTATCGACTAGGCTCATACGAACATTCATCTGCCTACACACCACAGTAAGGTGTAAGGTAGGCCTTGTTGTGCTGATCCCCTTCCTGGGGCAAATCCTTGTCAGAAAATGAAATAAGATTGCTGGTTCTTGGTAGGTAATTCAACAATGAGAAAACTAACTAGCCCTTGAGGAGTCATATCACTATCAACTCCTATTTTCACCAGAGAATTCATCACAACCTTTCGATGCTCGTGGGAGGTAGCTAAAAGCTTCCATACATTCATTTCCACCTTAGTTTTTTGCAGTTGTTTGATCACATCGTTGCATAAAGGATCAATGGGATCAACTATCGGTTGTGCTTACGGTGGAGGTGGAGGTGGGCTAGGTTGTTGTAACCTTCCATTCCTGGTAAGAACCTTGACTCCAAGGTCCCCCCAAACATCCTCACTGTCTTTATAGTTGACAGCGCTAAGAGGTGGATAGGATATGTCTTTGAGATAGACGTCTTCATCGTCGTAATCCCAAATTCCATTTACTTCTTTATAGCTTGAAATAAAAACAACTTCTGGTAGAGGTTCATCCATGGATCGGATGAGTAGTGATGGATCAAAAGAGACTTCATCTCCTATGATAGCCAAAGCATCAAAAAGAGGACCTGTTTGAATATTAGGCTTCTTGGCCCTTAGAGGGACAAGAAGTTGATTAGCATTAATCAGGTCTTGAATTGCGTCCTTTAACTTCCAACATTGCCCAGTAGTATGACCTTTGCCTTGAAACTTGCAGTGAGCATTGGAATCATAGCTAGCAGTTTTATTCTCAGGTCTAGGCTTTGGAAACGGTCCAATAGGCATGATCAATCCTTAACTGTGCAGGGAATCAAAAGAAGTATCACAGCTCATTCCCAAAGGTGTATACACCCTCCTTTTCCTTTGGAATTTCTGAGTAGGAGCATTGAGAGCCAACACATCATTGAGGTTGATGTTGTTGGTACCATTTTTGGGCTTAGAAGACGAAGAAGAAGGACTGTCGTTCTTCTTGTTTTTCCAAGTGTTATTGTTATTATTGCTACCTGCATTCTTTATCAACTCGTCCTTAATGTTGATCCCAATATCGTAAACGTCTTTGAAAGTATTCAAAGGCAGAAACTTCAAATGTTGCTTGTACTTATGAGTCAAATTCTGTATAAAGAGGCGAACCATCTCCTTCTCTTTGGGAGGATCCACCAAGAGTGCAGCTATTTCTCTCCACCTACTTGGATAAGAAGTGAAGCCTTTATTCTCTTTCTGTTTGAGAATGGAGAGTTCACGTTCAGAAGTCTTAGCCTGGATGTTACACTTTAACGACTCATGAAGCTTTCAGTAACATCCTCCCAAGTTGCAGTATGCTTGGAATCTAGAGAATAAAACCATTGTTGACAAGTGTGCTCCAAGGAAGGAGGGAACACAGTAGGGAAGAGTGCTACATCTAATCCCTTGAGAGCCATTGTTGCAGAAAAAGCCTTTAAATGGAACATCGGGTTATCAGTGGGTTTAAACTTCGGAATGTCCGCGGTCGAAAACTTTTCAAGGAGCTTGTCCTTAACGGTTAGAGAAGTGGCAGATTGCTCCACATAGGTGAAGTCCTCATAAATCTTACTCACTTGTTCTTTGATCTTGTCCATTGCTGCGACGGTGACATTAGTCTGTTCCATGGTGGAGACCTTAGTAGTGAGTGTTTGCATCATGGGAGTGAGTGCTGCGATGGACTTATTGATACTCTCAACTTCTTTCCTAGTAGCCATTGGAATGAATTCAAAATGAACTGGAGACGAAGATGGATTCTGTGGAGATGATTGTGGAGGTTTCCTTGTACGCCTCTTAAGTTTAAGAGGTTGTTGAGGCAGTGACTCGAACCGTAACAATCTACCTCTTCTTCTTGACCAAGTGCTGCGATATTAAAAACAAACGCACCTTTAATGACTAGACTCAACCTTGACCCATCCGGAAAAAGAAAAGGCAAGAAATTTTTTAAAAAGTTTTTTTTCCAGAAAATAGAAGCATGTATGGGAGGATACCATCCGACTTACTCCTAAAATGTAACGAAAAAATTGACACAAGACCTTCCTAAAGTACGGTTAAAAATTACATGGTGTATGACTCGAAATAAAAAAAAGGTGTGTGGACTTGACTTGTGAGTGATTAGGTGGGGTTATATCCGTACAGCTAGACACGACACATACGGACCACATCAATACGCACAGAAGACCGAAAAAACTGACAGGAACTTTTCCTAGACACCGTGTCACGGTGCCACTATCATGACACGGTGCAAATACACTATGGCACGGTGATGTACACTTCGGTGCAGCACTTCTGCCGTGACACGGTGAACATTCCCAGGTCTAGTTTGTGATATTTTTTTTCAGATTTTATTCGATTTAAGTCCGTACTAAATACAATGTGAAATTAAAAACCCTCGGTCAAGTTAGTCCAAATAACAAAATGAACAAACACATTTGGGGTTAGTAACAAATAAACCAAGTAGCACTTAGTCACGATGGTTAGGATTTCTGTTCGACTAAGGTCAAGCTTTTTGGTGTCAAAGGGTACCATGGTTAGGAGTTTGGACATGTTGGCAAGGCAGCCTCCCTTGAGAGTGTATGCTAACGGGCGGCTCCGCAAGTTCGTGAATAAATCGAACTCGACTCCATGGTTTGGGTGAATTTAATAACTCGAATTAACCCTTATTGCCATGAGCATTTTTGGGTTGATAGAGCTTAAATTCCCCGGGGCTTAAACGCATGTAGAACACATACGGTTTTTCAGAAAAATCGAAGGGAGCTGACTGTGACAAAAAAAAAAAAAAGTCACTGGAAAGATTTCAAGACTGCCGTGACACGGCAGGAAGCACCGTGTCACGGTACAGAACGTCGCATGACGGCAGTCTGCACCGTGTCACAGTACAGAACGTCGCATGACGGCAGTCTGCACCGTGACACGGCAGTCACGCCGTGGCGCGACAGTTAGGAAATCTGACTGGTGTCTCTGTTTTCTTTGTTCGTACTAAGGTTATTTAATTTTTCCTACGGGCGAACCTAAAAACGACGTTAAAAACGTCAATGTAAATGCAAAAATGCCTATTTAATCACAGGAATACGATTCAAGAATCTTTCAAGTCTCATCCACTCATCTTAATTAAATACCGATCAGTCAAATCGATAAATAACCAAGAATCCTCCCCAGTGGATTCGCCAAATTGTAGGTGTCGTTTGAAGTGCGCCTATGTTAAGAATTTGTGAATGTGCTTGGCATTCATAGGAAGTGGGAATTAACACATACAATTGGGGAGAACGATTAGGGACAAGGAAAGTAGGGAGCCACCAACAAGTTTTTAAGGAACTTGTAAACCGTTCACGGATCATAAAAGGCAACCACGATAAAGGGGCAACGAAAGACAACAATGATTGACCCGTGAAGGTAACACCCCATTCATAATCCAAGAGATTACTAACTCCAAATGGTTCGGAACCATGAAAGGAAGATCGGGAATGATGGTACGAAGTGAATCATGGAGTCACATTCGCCCGTGTTGGCCTCTACTCGATTTTTATTGTGAAAAGTGATTCCTACAATCTCAAAGGCATAGAACAAAAATATTCAATTTGCTCCAAACTATTATTATGCTAAATTGGTTGAATATTACTGTAACATATAATTCTAAAATATTGTAATCACTTCAATTAACAACAAGATTAAAAAGGAACCTAAACCGGTCGTCCAAATTATCTTATTAGTCGTGATTTCCAATTACATATTCCCTTTAAACATGCAATATGGTGATCAATAAATATAATACAATAAACATTAATATTGGAAGCAATTTAACAATAAATCCAACAATTAATATATGACAAACATAATAAAAATCGTTAGTAAAATAATAGAAATAAAAGGAACATGATTCCTTACTTTGATTTTGTTTGCTTGCAACTACAAAATAATAAACGCGTTAGTAGCTTCAAGGAAATTAATGTACAATAATTGAAATTAAATTAAGGTTGATTTGGGGCCAAACCCTCAAACAGTTCTACCTTTCAAGCCTTGGTTTAAGGACGAAACCTTGGGTAAAGTACAGGCTCCTTGGAGTGCTTGGGGGAAGTATTATGAGAGAATAGGGTAGGCTAGTGTTTGGGCTAGAGCATAGAAGAGAGAATAGAAAATTATTTGATGCCCCGAACTGCAGAAACGAGGGGGCATTTATAGAGGAAATCAGTAAGGGGAACACGCAAAACCCTAGAAGATATATACGCCGCGGAAAAACCCTAATTGGGCACCTTGACTCGGTGTGTGTACCGCGACACGGTACTGGATACTGTGTCACGGCATTATCCACCGTGGTGCGGCACAAGGCGTCGTGTCACGGTGCACAATTTTTCCCAAAAAGTGTCTAAATTCATTCCTAACCTAATTCTTAATAATTAAGTTCAGCATTTTTAAGTGCCATTTCATAGTTCCGGGCTTATTTAGGTTATTATTTATTAATCGGGCTTAATTAATCAATAATATGAAATGAATTAAAAAGGTTCGGGCCAAAATATAAATTGGACTATGCATTGACTAAACATTAGGACTGATTCGTTGACTATTTTGTGAGCTGGGTTTGATTGAATATGGATTTTAAGCACTCCCAGGGTTAAATACTCGACCTGACCAATAATGGTGGTGAAAGGTTGATCATCATCGGGTTTGGTTTCGGGGAGACATTTTTAGGTGTCTAAACTAACCCACTGGTAACCCAGTAAAAAACCCCCGCCTCAGCCAACCCACAAAATCCTGAGTTGAACTCCACCCAAAAAGGGGGTGGCCTGGGTTCAAGGTGAAATCTAACGCAAAGGATAAGGGTGGGGCAGGCAGGGGTTCGAAGGTGGGCTGGTGGCTGGGTTTACATTTGCAGGTAGGGTTGTGGGTGAATGAGGGTAGCGGTGTTGTTAGTGGCTGGGCAGACAGTGGTCGATGAAGGGGTTATGGTTGAGTGAAATTGGATTTTATTAAATTGAAAAAAAAAACAATTAAAATCATTTTTGAAAAAAAAACAAAAATTACCAATCAAGAATTGGTAAAGAAAAACTTTTTCTATCTCTATGGTTTTCTACGCTCAATAAGGTTTTAAGCTATCGTACGCCACCACCATTGGTAGGGAGAAAGAAGAAGGCAATTGCTCCGAAAACTAGTGCAAATCAAGGGAAATTAACTCAGGAGGGTTTTGCCCAAGAAGGAACTCAAGATTTGCCTGGAAGCCAAAGAAATGAGAAACCCAGCTCGAATACTATTCCATTGAAGAACATTAAACCTTGGGAAATTGAGGAGCCTCAAGTGATTCCAGACCCTTCGCTTATTCACCCGAGTATTGGGACGGTTCCTGCTAGGCTTATTAAAGCGATTTAAGAGATGAATGTATCACTTAATTCATTGCAGCCTATCGAAGAAACAAAGGTTGTACCTATGGTTGATAATCTGGGTAATTCTAATGCTTCTTCGTCTCAATGTGTTGTTAATCGTAGATTAGACTTGATTAATGAGGGTCAAAACGGTTCTAAGGAGGATAGCTTGGCTAGTAGGGTTCAGAGAAGTAAGATAGCTTTGAAAGGGGATATTCTTAGTTTTGTATCTCCTATGGTGAAAGATGGAAAACCTGTTACACACTTGCAAAAAAATGAAATTGATTTTGATGCTGCAAAATGGATGAATGCTATTATGATGTTTATTATTTATGATACACCTACTATTGCCTCTGTTAATCGATTTATTGCTAAGGAATGGAAGTCAATAGCTCAACCTGATGTGTTTTACATGATGATGGTTACTTTGTGATTCGGTTTAGCTCTATAGAAGATCGAAACACTATATGTAGGCCCTTATGTCTTCTTTGGAAAACCAGCAATCATAAAACCATGGTCTGATAATTTTGACTTCCATGGGGAGATTTTAAAGGTGATTCCACTTTGGGTTAAGTTTCCAAATTTGCCATTGAATTGTTGGGGTAGTGATTCATTGAGTAGAATTGAAAGTGTCCTTGACATTCCACTATATGTTGATGAATGTACTACATAACAATTGTGTGTGTCTTTTGCTAAAGTTCTCATTGAAATGGATGTTATGAAACCTCTACCTAGAGTTTCTAGTGTAGAACGTGAAGAATTTGTGCAAAAGGTAATTTATGAATGGCAGCCTATGTTTTGTGCTAAGTGTAATGTTGTTAGGCATAATTATGCTGCTCAGAAACCTCAACTTAAGCCAACTCAGTCTCAAGTGGTTCAAAAATGGGTGCCTAAAAAACAACAAGAGAAGGTTCATCCACTTGCTACTCCAGCAAATACATTAGTAGCATTTCATTCTAATGATGATGTAGGATGGAAAGTGTAGGGAATATTTCAAACATCAACTTTGAGCCAAACTGTGATCATGAATTTAAGCAATGTGGCGTCCAAAGGGAAAGAAGCTTAAACAAAAGAATCGCAAATAAATTTTAGGAACTTGTAAGCCGTCCACGGGTGTGAAATTTACACCGTATCCCATTCACGATTACTAAGATCGCTAACTCTATAGTGGTCCTGAAGCATGACTGGATGGATATTCAGGGATGATGGTACAAATCCAACCTAAAATATATTGAACCCGCTCTAAATAGGCCTCTACTTTATTCTTATAATATTCATTTGCGCTTTCCGATCAACATACATACAATAAATTAATCCTAAGCAAATTTAATCTACGTTGGTTGATTATCAATGCACAAATAAATCTATTATTGGAGATCACTGGAATTAAAATCATATTAGCCTAAATTATATTATTAATTATCTTATTAGGCGTGATTTCAAGTACAAATTCCCTTTAAACCTGCAGGAAAAGGCGTGATCAAGCAACAACAATAAATCAAGAATAATCAAGCAATGTAAAATTATTGACACAACCATCATCATCGTCATAATATCCTCAAAATATAATTAGTAAGATCCTAGTCATGATACTAAACGGATTAATAACAAACCCTAGCATGTCACTAATAATAAAGATCAAAGCTTTATCGTAAACATGAAACTAGAAATTAACATCATATTAGAAATTAAAATAATATTCTAAGCATGATTTCTATATCAAAAGAATAAGAAGTAATCAAATTACTTACTTTGACGTCTCGTACCTTTTTCTATCAAAATAATACACACGTTAGTGAACTTCAATAAAGATTAAATAAAACAAATAAATCAAGTAAGAATTGAAATATAGATTTGGGACCAAACCCTCAGAACTATCAACCTTTCACGTCGAGGTCTAAGGCAACTACGAGCTTGGCTAGGTGTACTCAAATCTCGTGAATGAGGAATGGTGACCAAATCAAGAAAGAATCAAAGGATGTGTTATGTTTGGCTAGGCTTAGAAAATTAAGAGGGAGAGAGAAAGAATAAGCTTAGGGAGAGATAAAGATGATGATTGTTAGTGAATAAAAACGGAGAAAATCATCCCCTATTTAAAGAGAAAAATGACTGAAAAGATCCAAAAAGAGTCATAATCTTACTCGGAATAACACAGTTTTCATTGCGTGGCGATGGTTTCATCGCTGCGCGATATTTGCATCGTTGTGCGATGATTCCATCGCTGGGCGATGCTTTTCAAAAGATAAGATCCGTACGAATCCGACTTCCAATCAAACTGGGTTAGTCGAATATCCGTACTTATCTTTTTTAAATCAGAATTAAGTCCATTAAAAACTCATGTTTTATCCGATACAAAATTTTAAGTCTTTATCTTTTCAAAAAGAGGATAAATTAGAACCTTCTAGAAGATTCTAGAAGCTAATAATCAATCCTAGTGGATTTAGAACTCAAAACAACCTTCTAGATAATTCTAGAAACTCATAATATATCCTAATGATTTTAGAAATAGAGTTAAGATAAATGGACCTTCCACATGATCGTTGGATCCGCATATAAAGCTCAGTTTGGGCCCAGTTTAGTATTTTGGCCATAACTCCCTCATTATAACTCAGAATTGGGCTTATGATATATCGTTGGAAATCACTTTTCAAGCCACATCGAACTATACAATCATTGGACCCAGATTATGGACCAAAATTAAATGGACTGGACGTTTTCATAAATAGGATACGAAATGAATGATTTTTGAAATACGAAATGAATTATTTCCGAATTAAAAACATTATAAGAAAGGGAAACTCACGAGACCTTTCAAAATTTCACCTAACCCGTTGATCAAAGACGTCAAAGATACCCATCAGTGGGTTTGGTTTTTGCAGAGACACAATCAAGTGTCTACAAAAGCCCCTACTTTGACTGAGTTTAGAGAAATGAAAGTTTCGAAAACGCTAGTCAAAGTAAGTCGATAAGGACAAAGAATGATTCTGCAAATAAAACAGTTAAGAAATGCGTAACTGGGAGTGATGACAATCCACTTTAGGAACAATTGCCAACACAACTCTTGAATGATGAGCGATAGTCCGGTCCAATGAAAGTTGTCAATGCCACGTACCAATCTATCATAGGAAACGTTGCCATGATGAAACAACAATCCGCATCTCGGAAAAATTTCCAAAATCCAACTTGGGAAAAGTTGCCAATGCATGGAAATTTGCCAATGCTATGCAACAATCCTTTTAGAAGAATATTGCCACACTCGACAAACCACGTCTTGGAACATTTTCAAAAAAGAGTCGATCGAAAATCCGTCTCGGGAAATTTTCCACTACTGAAATGAATGATAATCAACGTTGGGAAATTTTGCCAAATTTCCATAGGGAATGGGTGTATAACAATCCAATCTCGGAATAATTGCCAAGGATTTGATGAATATATGACAATCCGAACTTGGAAAAATTTGCAAAACAGAGAATGATGATATGACTCAATGTATATGACTCGTGTGTGCATTGTGTCGTGATTGTGCTCGTGTGACTCGAAAATGCAGATTAAGCAAAAATTTCCGTCATTTTTATGGAGGGTACCGAATTTCTACCGAAAAAGAAAGACGTGAAAAAAATTAAGGTAAGGTGTTGATGAAAAATAAATCTTTGAAATTCATCAAGAGGGATGAATCAAACGATGGTGCATGTTGAATGAGCTTAATTAAGTGTATGCGTTGATGTTGTATCTCATAATGAAAGGATTATAGCATCTTAGGATATCTCTGTCGATGACTCGATAATGAAAATATTTAGGTAACTTAGGCGCGGAGGCTAAGCACTTAATACTATGTGAGGCAGTGATGATTATGATAATGAGTGATTTTAAGATGCTAAAACATGCTTCAAGGTTATGTCCAAACTTCATGACCATGGGTTCCTAAGGGAAGGATTATTTGGTTATGTTATTGTGACACTAAGGTTAGGCCGCAAAAGCTAAGGGTGTGGAAAAGTATTTTGAGAAGAGCTAAATGATGGTGACTCTTACGCTGGGTAGGCTAATAATATAGGGATCAAGCCCCCAAGTATAGCTCTAAATGGATAAGGATGAGCATTGGAGATCCCTTGATATGATCATGATGTGAGTATGTGATGAATATGAGTGAATGCATTTTATTCCGGTCACACCCCAATGTGAGGTTTCCTACGTATCTGCTAGGAATCAGGCTGAACGTAACTCTAGCCGAACCTCGCACAAGTGTGTGTAACCTCAAAGAAGTCTTTTGAAGGGTTGTAACGGGGTTAGGCTAAAGGTTTAAGAAGAAAGGATGAAAGCTCAAGACCCAAAATAAGTCCCCAAGGTGTGCAACCTTGCGTTTGAATCTTGGTATTTGTATGCTTGAGGTTCCTCACTTTGGAACTCTTTTTTCTTTATTATTTTTTTCTTTACTCTCTTTTTTTCTTTTATATTTTGTTTGGATAAGTGTGAGCAATCCCGATCATGCGGTCTATCACTCACTTGGCATTCATGTTTCTCAGGCACGTGTCGAGCACTCGATAAGAGACGCAATCTGAGACATGTTCATATCAAAGACATTGGAACACTTGCCCTTTTGCACACTTTTATTGCTTTTTCAACTTTTTGAAATTTGGAAAAAATCACTCAAACTTTTGTATTTGGCATTAAAAAATGCATAAGTTACACACCATCCCATCCCCAAGGTTAGGTAAATGTGGGTTAAAAGAATGAAAGGTCTATCGTTAGACGAGGCTCAAAGTGGTTTATCAAGAAAGGATCATGTAATTCAAAGGGTAAAGATGATATGATGTGGCTATGAGGGGTGGCTCAAATCATTAGTATACCTTGTTCTTAGTTCGACAAGATTTTTTTTTATGCAATATAATGATCAAATGCAAAGAAATAAATGCTCATTTTATTAAAATGGAAAGGGTAAAATCAAACTCTAATAAATCAAATGAAAATGAACGGTGCCTATACTAGACTTATTAAGGGGAAGGGAAACCAAAAAATAAGAAAAGAAAGCAAGAAATCTTGTCATTGAAGCCCGCCTCATGCTTTGTGCTTATCATCACTTATTCTTCTTGCCAGCTGGAGGGAATGGAAGCTTGTTTGCATCTATGAGATCTTGAATGAGGTTTTAAAACCTGTAACATTCATCCGTGGTACCATTGCCTCGATGGTACTTGCAATATGAGGTGTGATTTCATCTTGAAGGTTGGTTTTCTAGCGGTTGATCTTCAGTGGGATCAATAGGTTTGATTAAACCTTGACCATAGAGACGATCGAAAGTGACATCATAGGGTATTTCAATATGCGTGAGTTCCCTATTAGGTTTCTTTGATTTTGAAGTGTCTTTATCAAGGGCCCAAATTTCATCATTGATGTTGTTAATGTAGTTGCTATGGGAAGAAGCGGAACAAGGATTGTCGTTATTTTTGCCCTTGCCATTGTTGTCATTGTGACTAGCCTTCAAGAGGTCATCTTTGATGTTAATGCCTATGTCATAGACAACTTTGAAAGTTCTTAAAGGTTGATATTTTAAATGTTTTTGATATTTGTCTTGAAGATTTTTAATGAACATCCTCACGAATTTCTTCTCTTTTGGGACAGTGATCATCTTGGCAGAAACTTCCTTCCACCTAGTATAGAATTCGGTGAAGCCTTCATTGTCTTTTTCCCTCAAGATTTCGAGTTCTCCATAGTCAGTTTCAACTTGAATATTACACTTGTATCTATAAATGAAGGCATGTGTGATACCATCCCAAGTGGTAGTTTTCTCGGGGTCCACAGAAAAGTACCATTGTTGGCACACTGGCTCCAAAGAAAAAGAGAAAAGTAGGGGGAAGGCCTTCTTATCAACCCCCCTTGATTCCCATGATTGTCTAAAAAGCTCTGGTAAAAATAGGGATTGTATGTAGCCTTGAATTTAGGGATGTCATTGGCATCGAACTTATACGGAAGAAGTTCCTTATCCACTAAGACCCGCTTAGTGATTATGCTAAAGTACTTATAGTCATTGGAGATTTGACTCAAACTATCTTCTATGCGCTTGATGGTTTAGACCGGTGCTTGCTTATTAGGGTCGTTGACTAGAGTGTTGAGTTCCTTGAGCATCTCAGCATGTCCATTGATAGTTTCTTTAAGTTATTCAACTTTTGAACTTTCTTCTTTGTCGAATCGGTCTATCAAAGAGTAGTACTTGTATAAAGGTGTTGTCCTTGATTAGACGCCCTTCTGTCCTTGACCAAGTGTTGTGGAAAGGAAAGTCATGGATTCTCATTGTTAACTATTTGACTCAAACTCGATTCAACATTCATAGATAAGGAAAGATCATAGTGTATGAGGGGAATAATATGTATGAGCAAAGCATGTAAGATGAAGGAATGTGAAAAGTGTTATAAGAAGGAAAGTTTTAGGTATGAGATGGTGTAAAAGGAAATAGTGTGTTTGTGGAAAGAATATGGAAAAATCTGGAAATAGAATGGACCCTCAACTCAAATGACGGAAAAGATGACTCATGCATGGACCTTAGACATGGTCATGGTGTGAAAAAAGACATGTACATGGTGTGTGCAAAGACTCCTGAGTGAAAGTCATATGTATAAGACTCGTGTAATGACCATGGGACTAGACATGTGGTTAGACTCAAACAAAGACCAAGTTAGGACCTCGGTTATTAATTAAAAATTAATTAATCATGTGATTTAGACTCAACATGAAGACTCGGAAAGAAAATATTGAACCATCGAGTCACGTAAGCTTCATCTCTGTGCGATATTTTTATTGCGTGGCGATGAAAGCTGATGTTTCGCGTCACAAGCCAAACTTTCGCGTCGAGACTAGAACATTAGTTTTAACTTGTTTTCGATATTTCTTTCGAAAGGGTACGCCTATAGTCTTGCTAAGTCAAGTGTATTTTGACCCAAATTAATTAATTAAGCAAAGTCCTTTTAGTCATTAGTTAGTTTGTTAAGATTATTTACAAACACAAGTTAACACAACAGTTAGTTTAATCACAAGTAAGCTATGCACAAGTAAGAGATGCACATGTAGTCAAGTAGTCACAACATGATGCAATGAGTTTGCAACCTAACCATGGCTCTAGCTCTCTAAAGTTCAAGGTCTACGGTAGTCAAAAGAGGGTCCATGGTTATGAGTCCAGATGCATCGCGCAAAAGCCTTACCTTTGGAAGGGTTGGTGCGTATGGATGGGAACCCGCAAGTTAGACTATCTTCCATGGTTTAGTGAATTCACAAACTCTGATGTACCCTTCGTTGCACAGAGCGTTTGATTGGGTAAATGGAGCGTGAATTCCCAAGGGCTAAAACCATATGCAGAACACATATGGGGTTCAGAAAAGAAGGAAAAACTCAATCAAGAAGTAGAATTATCCAAACAGTACTAAAATCGATTAAAACAAGAAGGCATATTTCTGGCTCAATGTTGGAAGAACTTGGCGCGAGAAAACAGGGTCCATCGCGCAGCGATGACCCCATCACGTCGCGATGGAGCCATTACAGGCAATAGACACCGTCGTCTCGTGACAAATCCTACACTTCGCGGCAGCTTTCTATTTTCTCATAATTTTTCGATTTTTTTTTTTTTCGATTCTAGTTGCGAAAGATATTTCCCAATTTTCCTACGTATAAAAATCTTATGTTTTTGACGCATTACAAATGGTCTTTCCAATACGGACTTTTTAATGCATATGCCACAATGTTAATCAAAATTACGAACATTAATATTTAGAATGTTTCAAGTCTCATCTACTCATTCTAAATCAATTGCGAAAATAAATTTTAGGAACTAAAATAGAAATCTGTTGGGTTTCGTGATGTCCGACACCACACTGAACTAAAACTCATCCCATGACCCGCACATAAATTAAAGCAACTAAAACATGCATATTAATTAACAACATAATTAAATAACAAAGAAAGAAATAGGAAAAGACGGTCATACCCTCAAAGCTTATTTTCCACCAACACAGACTCACGAACGGAGAAAGAGCCTCAAACGCGACCCCTCCAACGAAGTCCACTCGTCCGCCCAAACTTGGCTAATATTACTAGCTAGGGTAATATTAACACTACTAACAAGAGGATCTCTTTATAAGGTTTTCTCAATGGAGGTGCCTTTTGTAGAGTTCAACTCTTTCAACAATTCCTAAGATATGCCTTGGGTATTTATAGGAGTGGCATCCCAATCCCTTTCATTTCCAATCAATGTGGGACTTTTAGAAATTATTGCATTTAATTTAATTCAAAAATAAATTAAATACAAAGTCAAATAATCAATCAACAAGTGGCACAAACAAGGGAGGGCTAGATGAGGACCACAAGGCCCTTCTTGCTCCCCAAGCCTAAAACCAGCTCCAATGAACACAGGCCAACTGGCAGCCCTTGCCTTTAGCAACAAGGCTTGCCGCACTGGTAGCCTTGTGCTCTCGGCTGGGCCTGCCAGCCGCAGCCCATCGCAGCACAGCAGGCCTCGCATGCTTGCAGGCCGCTGTTACTGCTGGGGGCTGCTGCCTGCCTACGCCAATGCGAGCTGCTGGGCGCAAGGTGCTAGCAGCAGCTAGCGAGGCCTAGTGAGCTTGTTAGCTGCTAGCTTGCTAGCATGCCCAGCGCGCCAGCAGTGCTGCCCCTTTGCGACAGCCAGCTAGCAAGTGCTACTAGCTTGCTTGGCATGGTGCGACTACCCAGCCAACATGCACATGTTGCTGGTGGGCTTGTGCCCTTTCCTTGCAAGCTGGCAGCCCTTGTTGGCTATATTGCCCTAGTCTTCGGATAGCTCGGGCATTCTGAGGCTAGGGCTACACTTGTTACTTGACTTATTTGTGCATCTCGTTAATTCTTAGAATTTAACTCGACATCCAATGTCCGAATGTGTTTCCTCTTGTTTGACGTATTAAGGTATTTCACTTAATTCCTCACCTTAGTTTGGTTGCACGCTTGGGTGTGATCCAAAGGGTTTAGTTAGGTAAAGCTTTGAGATTAATATAATTAATCTCACTGATCAGAGATGGCCTCTAGCCCGACTTTTCGATCACAACCATCATCATCATCATCATCACCATCATCATAATATCTTCAAAATATGATTGGTAAGATCCTAGGCATGATGCTAAATGGATTAATAACAAACCCTAGCATGTCATTAATAATAAAGATCAAATCTTTATCCTATACATGGTATTGTTAATTAACATGATATTAGAAATTAAAATAATATTCTAAGCATGATTTCTATATCAAAAGAATAAAGAAGTAATCAAATTAGTTACCTTTTTCTATCAAAAGAATACACACGTTAGTAAACTTCAACAAAGATTAAATAAAGCTAATAAATCAAGTAAGAATTGAAATATAGATTTGGGACCAAATCCTCAGAACTATCAACCTTTCGCGTTGAGGTCTAAGTCAACTACGAGCTTGGCTAGGTGTATTCAAATCTCGTGAATGAGGAATGGTGATCAAATCAAGAAAGAATCAAAGGATGTGTTATGTCTGGCTAGGCTTAGAAAATTAAGAGGGAGAGAGAAAGAATAAGGTTAGAGAGAGAAAGAGATGATGATTGTTAGTGAATAAAAACGTAGGAAATCGTCCCCTATTTATAGAGAAAAATGACTGAAAAGATCATAAAAGAGTCAAAATCTGACTCGGAATAAAACAGTTTTCGTCGCGTGGCGATGGTTTAACCGCTACGCGATATTTACACAGCTTTGCGATAATTCCATCGATGTGCGATGCTTTTCAGAAAATAAGATCCGTATGGCTCCAACTTCCAATCAAATTGGGTTAGTCGAATATCCGTGCTTATCTTTATTAAATCAGAATTAAATCCATTAAAAACATATGTTTTATCCGATATAAAATTCTAAGTCTTTATCTTTTCAAAAAGAGGATAAATTAGAACCTTTTAGAAGATTCTAGAAGCTAGTAATCAATCCTAATGGATTTAGGACTCAAAACAACCTTCTATATAATTCTAGAAACTCATGATAAATTCTAATGATTTTAGATATAGATTTAAGATAAATAGACCCTGCACATGATCATTGGATCCGCATATAAAGCTCGATTTGGGCCTAGTTTAGTATTTTGGCCAAAACTTCCTCGTTATAACTCGAAATAGGGACTATAATATATCCAACTACACAATCATTGGACCCCAATTATGGATCAAACTAACTGGACTGGATGTTTTTCATAAATAGGATACGAAATGAATTATTTTTTAATTAAAAACGTTAAATTCACGAGAATCTTCAGCATTTCACCTAACTCGCTAATCAAAGGCATGAAAGGTAATCATCACTGGGTTTTGTTTTTGGGGAGACACAATCAAGTGTCTACAGAAAGTGATTAGTAAGAAGGACAAGGACAAATCCCCCGTTAAAGTGGTGATTAGGTCAAAGACACCTATTCAAAACAATTTTGCAATTTTACAGCCAGAGGAGAAAGGTGTTTTTGAGGAGAAGCAAGAAGAGGAATATGAGGTGTAAGAAGAGGATCATGAGAAGGTATATGATGATTTTGTTGTTAAATAATTGTTTGCACTTGGAATATTCGAGGTCTTAATAACCCTATTAAGATTAGTGAAATAAGGATGTTGATTAATCATAATAAAATTAATATTATTATTTGTAGAAACTAGAGTTAGACTCAAGAATGTTACTAGAATTCGAAATAAATTTGGGGCTAGGTGGCGGTGGTTAGATAACTACTGTCATAGACCTAAAGGGAAGATTTGGGTTGGCTGGGATTCAAGGAGTGTTGATGTTTAATGTGTCATGATGCATGAGCAATTTTTACATTGTGAGTTGTATGATTAGAAAGGTAAATTTTGTAATATGTTTACAGCTATCTATGGGCTACACATTTTTGAGACTAGGAAAGCTTTGTGGGGATAGTTGCTTTTTTGGCTCCTAGTTGTGACAGTGCCCCTGGGCTTCTCTCTAGTGATTTTAATGTTGTTCTTTATTCAACTAATAGAGTTAATTTTAAACCTGTAATTCATTTTGAAACTGATGATTTTGATCAATTTCTTTCTTCCTCTGGTATTGCTGAACTTCAAAGTATTGGTCACTTTTTCTCTCGGGATAACAAGGGGCTAGGTGACAATAGGGTGATGACTAGAATTGATCGAACTTTGGGAAATACTTGTTGGATGCAGGAGATGGAGAATGTTAAAGTTAATTACCTTAATTTTGATATTTCTAACCATACTCCATTACTTATTGATTTGTGGTATGGAGGTCCGAAATGGAGGGAGGCCTTTTAAATTTTTTAATACTATTAGTGATCATAGTACTTTTGACCAGGTTGTCTCTTCTAGTTGGAATGAAGATTGTACTGGGTTCCCTTTGCAGAAAGTGTGGCAGAAGCTA
The DNA here is from genome assembly GCF_948465745.1 of Chenopodium album. NCBI lineage: Eukaryota > Viridiplantae > Streptophyta > Magnoliopsida > Caryophyllales > Amaranthaceae > Chenopodium > Chenopodium album. The sequence goes on from NC_137843.1 coordinate 51,168,253, forward strand.
AAAAGGGTGGAAAGCCTTTTGAAGCTTTTACATAAGGAAGAATTCGCTGAAATTACTTCAAAAATTGAGTACGCCAGAATTGATCTTGATGATATTCAATCTTAGATTGTTAGGGATTATTCTGATCTTAAATTGCATTCTCGAGAGAAGGTCTGCATAGATAATTTGAAGAAGTGGTTGAAAATAGATGAGGAAGCCTGAAAACAGAAATCTAGAATTTAGTGGATCTCTTCTTTTGATTATAATAGTAAGTTTTACATTGCTTCTGTTAAACAAAGAAAACATATTAACAGGATCACTTCTCTGTATGATGATGATGGGACTAATCTCACTGATCTTGTTGATATTTCGAATGAGATTGTTGGCTTTTATAAGAAGCTTCTTGGTTTCGCTGCTTGTTTTCTTCTTATGGTTGGTCTTATTGCTCTTAGTTCTAGTCTTAGGCTATCTAGGAATTCTGTTGATTTGCTCTGGGCTCCTATTTCTTTATCTGAAATTGATAATGCTGTTGTTGCTATTGATGATTCTAAAGCTCTAGGGTTGGATAGCTAATATTCATTTTTCTTCAAGAAAACTTGGAGTATTGTCCAAGCTGATATTTATTAATTATTATATAGTTCTATATTTCTTTGATAATAATAGAATGTGTTCTAAAGTCGATATTACAGCAGTCACTCTTGTCCCTAAGGTAGAGAATGCTTCTCATGTGAAGCCTTTTAGGCCCATAGCCTGTTGTTCTGTAGTGTGTAAAATAATCTCTAAGATTATCCCTAATAGGCTTCGAGGTGTGATTTTTGAGGTGGTTAGTGAAAGTCAATTTGGGTTCATTTTAGGAAAGCATATTGTTGATAATATTCTGCTTTCCTTAGAGCTTATAAAGGGGTATGGTAGAGCTCATAAGTCCTCTACATGTGTGATGAAAGTGGACTTGAAAAAGGTATATGACTTAATTGAGTGGGGTTTTAAGGACAGTTCTACATGAGTTGGGTGGTAAATTTCTCAATCGGATTATGACTTGTATCTCTACAGTCTCATACTTTATCTTGATTAACGGCTTTCCTTGTAAACCATTTCCTGCCATGAAAGGGTTGATACAAGGAGATCCAATGTCTCCTTTTTTTTTTTGCTCTTGGCATGGAGTTCTTATCTAGATGTATGAATCAGCTTTAGCAGGACCTAATTTTAACTATCATCCAAGATGTGATAGGTTGAATGTGACTCATATGATGTTTGCAGATGATCTCTTAATGTTTGCAAGAGCTGGCATAGGCTTAGTTATTCTGTTAAGGCAAGCCTTTCTGAAGTTTTCTAAGGCTTCATGTCTTGAAGCTAATTTGGACAAGAGTAGTATTTACCTTGCTGGAGAGAAGGATGCTATTATTTATGCTATTAATATCCCTGACGGAACCTTTCCTTTTAGATATTTAGGTGTTCCCTTGTCCTCCAAGAAACTTTCCTATGTTCAATGCAAGCGAATTGTTGAGAAAGTTCTTAATAGGGCTAAGTCTTAGGCTAATAAATTCCTGAGTTATGCCGGTAGGATGCAACTGATCAAGTCTATTCTTTTTGGGATGCAAACTTTCTAGTGCCAGATTTTTGTTTTGCCAAAAAAGATCATCAAGGAGGTCGAGTCTTATTGCAGATACTTTTTATGGACTAGAAATGTTAATGCTTCAAAAAAATGCTCTTGTTGCCTAGGAGAAGTTAATGCTTCCTAAAGTGGTTGGTGGCTAGAAATCTGGAATATCAAGAATATTGACTTATGGAGTAAAGCTGTTATTGCTAAGCTGCTTTGGCCTTTAGCTTACAAGAAAGATAAGCCCTGGGTTAGATGTGTTTATGTGAAGGGAAGGGATATCCTCACTATGACTATTCCTAAGACCTGCTCTTGGGCTCTTAGGAATATTTTTCAGTCAAGGGAACACCTTTCTGGTATTTCATGGCCTAAGGTCATGGTGAAAGGCAAATTCTCTATTGGCAAAATGTATCAGAAGTTGCAAGGGTCTTTTGACAAGGTTCCTTGGAGAAGAGTTATTTGCAACTCTAAAGCTAGTCGTAGAAGTAAGTTCATTTTATGGTTTGCTATTTAGAATAGGCTTAAATTGAGCTATTCGGGTGTTAAGTGTTCTGTTAATTGTGTGATGTGCCAGGATGCTATTCTTGAGTTTGTTAAGAACTTGTTTTTTTCTTGTCAGTTTTTTGCTGATATCTAGAAAGGGGTTCTTCAAGCTATAGGTCTGCAACTATAGGAAATATTTCAAGCATCCCACACTTGAGCCTGACTGTGATCATACAGTACACTTAAGCATGGTGGCGTCCAAAGGGAAGGAAGCTAGAGCAAAAGAGTCGCCAATAAGTTTTAGGAACTTGTAAACCGTTCACTGGGTGAACATTACACCCCTTCACGATCCATGAGATTGCTAACTCTATAGTGGTCTGGAACCGTGACTGGATATTCAGGGATGAAGGTACAAATCCAACCTAAAAGAGATTGAACCTGCCCTTAATAGGCCTTTACTTTATTCTTCTCATATTCATGTGCGCTTTTCGATCAATATACAATCAATATATTTATCCTAAACCTGTTTAATCTGTGTTGGTTGAATATTAATGCACAAACAAATCTATTATTGGCGATCACTTGAATTAAAATCATATTAGCCTAAATAAAATTATTAATTATCTTATTAAGCGTGATTTCAAGTACAAATTCTCTTTAAACCTGCAAGAGAGGGCGTGATCAAGCAATAACAATAATATCAAGCAACATAATAATATTGATACAACAAATCATCATCATCATCATCATAATAATCTCAATAAAGCATAATAATATTATTAGCAAGATCCTAAGCATGATACTAACAAGATTAATAACAAATCCTAACATGTCACTAAACAATAAAGATCAAAGCTTTAGCCCTAACATGATACTAGAAATCAATAAAGGCATCCTAACATGATACTAGGAATTAATAAAATAATCTAAGCATGATTTCTATAGATATAGCAATGAAATTACTCACTTTGTTGCCTCGTATATCTTTCTATCAAAACAATACACACGTTAGTAACTTCAAGGAAAATATTAAATCAAACAATTAATTTAAATAATTGAAATAGGGATTTAGGATCAAACCCTCAAAAGTTATCAACCTTTCACGTCTAGGGCGAAGGCAACTTTGAGATTGGCTAGGTATGTCTAAGTCTCGTGATGGACAAATGGTATTTTTGAAAAGGCAAGGCTTAGAAAAAGGGAGAAAGAATAAGCTTCTAGCTTCAAGAGAGAGAGAATAGAAAGATGATTGTTAATGATTGTTGGTAATTGAAACGGGGAAAATTGACCCCATTTGTAGAGAAAAACGACACTATACGATTAGAAAAGAGTCAGAATTCGAATCGGATTAAAATTCCTTTTATCGCGCGGCGATAGATTTATCGCGTCGCGATGGCTCTATCGCGGCGCGATAAGACAGTTTTTTGCGAATTTTGTTTTTATCATATCTTTTGATGCAGAAGTCGAACTAAGGCATATAATATGTCGTTGGAAAGATCTTGAAGTATGATTTCTAACCCAATTAGAATCAAATTAAAATATTTTGTAGAATAAAAGATATGTCCGAAATAGTGGAAGGATGTCAATTTTGGATAGAGTTTCGTATTTCTTTCATATCTTTTTCGTTATAGCTCGGAATTAATATTATTATATATCATTGGAAAGATAATTTCAAGAGATGTCCAACCATTTAAGATTTGGATAAAAATTATGAGGCACAAAGATAATATCTGGCTGTCTTTGAATGTCTTTCATTTCGAATATAATTAGGACTTTCAAAAAGAGGAGTTTTATTCAATTTTAAATTCTTTAATTTTATCTTTTCAAAAATGATAATTAAGATCTTTTAGAAACTTATAGAAGCTTTTAATTAATCCTAATTGCTTTAGGAATATAATTAAGATTAATGGACCCTCCACATGATCATTGGGTCGCACATAAAACTTGTTTTAGGCCCAATTTAGTGTTTTGGCCATAACTTCCTCATTATAACTCGGAATTGGGCTTATAATATATCGTTGGAAAGTTCTTTTCAAGCCCCATCCAACTACACACTGATTGGACTCATATTATGGACCAAACTAAATTGGATTAGATATTTTTCATAAATAGGATACAAAAAGAAGTATTTTTATTTAAAACAGGGGAATCACGAGACTCTTTCACATTTCACTTTGTTTGATAATTAATGACGTGAAAAGTACTCATCACTGGGTTTGGTTTTTGGGGAGACACAATCAGGTGTCTACAGAAGCCCCCACTTTGACTGGGTTTGGAGAAATGAATACCCGATCAAAGTGCGGGTCAGGCCGAGCTGAGACTAAAAAGCAGCCCAAATCTCGGGCCAAGCTGAAAATTACATTTTCAACCGGTCCAAAATGGCCAGATCGTGCAAATTTTTGGGTCACTTTCGTGCCGGGCCAAAAAACAATGCATAAAAATGTATTCTAATGCCCGTACAAAAAATTTTATAAATTGGGTCAACCCACCAAAATCCGCCCAAATTCAGGCCGACCAGCGGGCCAGACTGACTTTGATCAGCTCAAGGGTGTGGTTTTGACACCTCTAGTGATATAATCAATGAAATTTTATTCACATGTCAACTATTAACAAGCAACACCTAGTAGTGTGTGTGTGTGTGTGTGTGTGTGTGTATATATATATATATACACACACACACACACATTAAGTCATTCTCTAATCCTTGTATCCTTCTTCATTTCTTCTAGTAGTTTGACTAACGTAATTCATTATAGCCTAAGTTTATTTGATATTGATTTAGGAAAATTTGATTCTAATAACCCCACCTTTGGTCGGTTCGCTGTTAATAATCCCACCTTTAGATTATTATTGAATAATCCCACCTTTATAGGGGATATTATTCTATTAGTCCCTTATGACCAGTTACTTATACATTGAGTAACCTTTCTTTTTTTAATTTGAGTGACACATGTCACTAAATAATTGGTCTAAAAATAAAATAAAAAAATTAAACAAATTTGGTCAAAAAAAAAAAAAAAAAAAAAAAAAAACTCACCCAGCCCCTGCCATCAGCCTTGTGCTGGCAGCCCTCCTCCCCTTGCCTTGCCGACGACCAAGCCACACTCCCTCGCCGGTAGCCAACTCCTCTCCCGACGGCAAGATCCATCCCGACACCCTTAGCCCCACCACCAAAAATCGCCCCTAAACCCAAAACCCCTACCCAAAACCACCAAAAACCCCAACGAAATTACCCACATTAATCTGATTCGAACCTAGACAAACACGAGCAGCGGGAATAGTAGGAGCAATAGCAAACGAGGGGACGATATGAGGGTTTGAACAGATAAGTGTAGGACCAAGCGGCGCGAATTAAGGTAAGAGTGAGGAGAGAGAAATGGTGAAGTTAAATTTGGGTAGGAGTTTCGGGTGGTTTTCTGCGATTTTCAGGGGGGGTTTCGGCGGTTTCAAGGTGGTGGCTGTGGTGGACTGGTGGTTATGGTGGTTTTGGGGGTGACTTTTGGTCGACGGGGTGATTTTAGGTACTGGGGGCAATGGGGGGTTCCGGCTAGCCGTTTTTCGGGATTTAGGGTGGCTGCCAGCCAATTTTTGGTGGGGCTAGGGTAAGAATTATGGTTTCACGGTGGGTGGGGGTGGCTTGTAGATGGTGGTGTTTTTTTTTTTTTTTAATTTTTGAATTTATATATATATATATACATATATATATATATATATATATATATAACCACTTACAAATTGACATGTGGCGTTTTAACCTATCAAAACCGGTTATCAACAAGTTAGGGACCAATAAAAGAAGATCCCTATAAAGGTGGGATTATTAAATAATAATCTAAAAGTGGGATTATTAATAGCAAATCGGTCAAAGGTGGGATTATTAGAATTAATTTTTCCATTGATTTATCTTCTAATTCTAAAATAAGCATCATTCAACAAAATTATCTAACAAAGAATCTTTCCTCCCCTCTTTAGCCCTACATTATGAAAATCCAGGCCAATTCACTGATTCTAATTAAAGGTTTATTACATACACATAGATCATATGGAGCATATTAGATTCACGAGTTTTCTAACTTTTCTTCTGTCAATTAATATGAAGTATTCCCGTCTTTTAAACGAGGGAATCAACTTAAAACGCGCTACAAGCACAATTGGAACAATATGAAGTTTAAGAACAATATGGAATAAGAATATAAATAAAGCAAAAAAGGTATGCCATATGCTGCAAAATTTCAGCTATAAAAACCCCATCTGCACAACATTTTACCCAAATCAAACCAAAATCTAGAGGACTCTATTATTACATTACTAGTACTTACAATTTTTCTTTTTATTGATCAACAAGCGATAGAAATGTATTCCTTTAGAGAAAACAGAGGACCTGTTAGAACTGCAGTTGCAGCTCCTGTTTTATTTTCTGCTGATAACAATCGGCACTCTGCGAATCACTGGTCTAACAACTTCGCAGAATTCAGGAAGACACCTGATCATTATTCTACTTATGCTGCAGTTCCTGCAGCTCATTATAATCTGTCCTCTAACAATGGTTTTGCTGGTACTGGTTCTGGTTCTGCTTTACCTTCGATAGCCACCACGTCGAAGGAGATCATTTCTTTCCACTCATCCACCAAATGGAAGGAATATCTTCAAGCTTCTAAGCAGTCCAACAAGCTGGTTAGTGAATATTCGTAATTTGAATTAATAATATCTGGATCCAGATAGTACAATAACTATTTTGTGTATATGCGATACTAACTTTTTGCTTCATTGTTTTAAGGTTGTGATATACTTCACGGCTAAATGGTGTGGACCTTGCCGGTCCATGGAGCCGACTATCAAAGAATTTGCTGCTAAGTACAATAATGTCGAGTTGGTCAAGATCGACGTGGATGAATTATTTGTAAGACCCTTAGCTTAGACCCCCTTTTCTTAGCAAACTTGTACATATTTTTCGTGCTTAATCTTGCAAACAAAAAAAGTATTTCTACATTTATTTGTACACTTTGCTAACTTATTAAATTGGATGAATGTAAACAGAATGTATCGTGTGAGTATGGAATACAAACAATGCCAACATTCTTGTTCATGAAGAACGGAAAACAGATCGATAAGGTAGCTGGCGCAAAGACGGAAGATCTTCAAAGGAAAATTGAGAAACACAGAGCGAATTGATACCTAGAGTAGTTTTATAACTACGTGTTACGGAATATTAAACATAAATTATCATTCGAATGATGAGTTAGGTTGTCCAATTTCGAAAGCTAGCTAGCGTATTATTTTACGAGTATTCATTTTAGGGATTCTTTATCGGTTACTTTCTAGAATTGTACCTTATATTCAAATTTAGCTTAGGAACATTTTTCTTTCAATTTCCCACATTTGGGACTGCTGTATTACCTCATATTCAAATGAAGAATTGCGTTTTCAAATAGCAAAGTGTCCATTCATGATTATTGTTGAGCTTTAACAAATTATTAACAGCTAAGCCGCAAAAGATTGGATACAGAAAGGGGGGAAAAAAGACATGATACAATGTCACACAAAACATAGAGGATACTAGTACACCAAATTAATATTGTAATAAATTAAATTATGTGCACTTTATAAACATATACAACGTAAGATATTTGAAAGACAATTGATACAATTGAAGCATGAATATGGTTGTTCAAAATGAACAGTCGCATATTATATATATATTCCGTAATAAAATGTGAAAATTTTAAGGTATAGGCGACTGTACCATGCTTAGTACAGACAAAAAATGCGGAAGGAACATGTAGCTGTATTGTAAAAAACATACAATTGTTTTGTGAAGAACACATAGTTAATTTGTAAAGAACATTCAGTTTTTTTTTTTTTTTTTATGTTTAAAAAACATATGTAATATTAATAAAGAACATAACAATATTATGTAATGAACATTATTTATATATACCTACTTACCTGCCATAATTTAAAGCCAAAATCCAAAGAATATTTGACAATAAGCAATTATCATTATGTCACAAATAAAAATACATTATAGTATGTTCTTTTCACTCTTTTTTGGTGCAAATATGTTCTTTTTACTCTGGGCATATGTTCATTGCATTTTAATAGTATGTTCTTTACACTACATATGTATATTCTTTACATTTATATAATACGTTCTTTCCGCAAAATGTCTGTGCGATGTGCATCGCACGAAGCACGCATTGATGTCCTAAGTAAATTATTTTTAAAATTTTCAGCTTGAATTATGTGTCTAAGTGTCTTGTGAAAGTGATGAACCTGTCTTCGCTTCATTGAATTATGTATTCAAGCAGTTGTTAAAATAAATAAATAAATAAAATAAAGTAAAAAGTGAATCATTAAACCACGCACCCTTTTTACTAAGGAACGCTTCTTTTTGACATGTATGTACGAACTTACCCTCCTTACAAAATGGTCCCCTTTTACTTTAATTTTATTATTAAATTCCCTCATACTTTACCACGTGCAATCGTACCTCCCTATCCCCACCACAAAGACGGCATAATTTAAAATATTTTTAAAAATTCTGTAATATCTCTTCACGGCTATCAAACAATGGATGACAACAACCTAGCTACACCGGAGCATTCGTCGGAGCATATGGCACGTCATCTAAAGTTGCTTTTTCAAAAAATAATTATATAAAAAAATTAAAAATAAAATAAAAATAAAACTAAAAATTTTGGAACTCCAAGGAGAAATACCTGAAAATTTTGGAACTTCAAGGGGGAAATGACTAGAATTTCCGGATCTCCTTGGAAGAAATGCTTGGAATTTTCGGATCTTCCAAGGGGATCCAGAAATTCTAGGCGTTTTTTCCAAGCATTCTCTTCCAAGGAGATCCGGAAATTCTAGGCGTTTTTTCCTTAGAGTTCCAAAATTTCCAGACGTTTTATGTTTGATTTATTATTATTATTCTCTTTTCCTTTTCGACCAAACATATACCTTGTTTTGGTGGTTGTTAGTGTAGATCTAGTGGTGTGTGGATGTGTTCTAAGGTTTTATTTTTAAAATCTAAATGTTATAGATTTTAGAAGAGAAAAGTGTGTGGATGCTATGTTTTTATCAGGAAAGTAATGAAATTAAAGAGTGGAGTAAAAAGTGAAAGATGAAAGGAGATTGGTATACTTTATAAGAAGGGTAAATAAGTTCATTCAAATTAAAATGAAAGTATTACCCAGTAAAAAGGGAGCGATGTTTAGTACAAGTACAACACAAAAAGAATTATGTATTCAAGATGATAATTAAAAATAATGTGCTTGGGTGTCAAAATGTCCAATGAAGCCTAAATCTAGGCCAATGATAAGTCCAAAGGTCATAAAAGGCTCATGCGCTCAGAGCTTAACACGTGTCCTTCAGGTCCCACATATTTACAACCCATGGGTATAAATAGTACAATTGCACCATTTTCAGGTATCTAATATTAACCTCAAGCATTTACTGACTTGTACAGCATTTTTTACGTACTCTCACCTTGTATAAAAATGATTGATTAAGGCGTTAGAGGGGCGTTCCTCGAACAACCTCGAGGCCAGGTAAAGTGTTTTGCTATGCAAGAAGCCCTCCGCCCAAAGAATTCTAAACCGAACTCGTCTTCAACCTATTTAACTAAGGATCTTCTTAGGTCCACATTGCTTTTCCTGAAACATAATGTACGAACTTTGCCCACGCTCGAGTAGCCCTTAAGGCATTTAATTACCGAGTTTTTTTTTTAAAGTAAGATAAAAAAATATTAAGATATCCTCTTCACAAGGGAATTTTATTACGGAGTATATATAATTTGACAATGTGGACAATAATACGAAGTGTTTGTATAGACAAAGCCCAAAAGACTCAACAGGGCATTATAATATAGAATTATAAAGAAGCCTGGCCAGTGGCCACTATCACAGATTAGTCCTAGGAGTGTTCATAAATCGGTCCGGACCGAAAAAATGAACTGGACCACCGAAGTAATTGGTCCGGTCTACGAGTATTGAAATTCATTTTTCCGGTCCGATCCAAAACCCTATAAAAACCAATCTTGAACCGGACCGATTTTTTTATTAAAAATATGCGTGAAACTTTAAATAATGGTTAAAATTATCCTTAATAAACTTAGAAAAATTTAACTTTATAAGTTTTTTTGTATTAAACATACAAAAAAAGACGTAAAAATGATGTTAAAATATAGTTTTTCCTTTACTTTTTTTGTGTTTTCCATAACTTTATTAAAAATTTAGTATTCTTTTTAAAAAAATTCTTAAATCGGTCCAAAGCGGTCCAGTCCGGGTTTTGGACCAATTGTTTCGGTCCGATCCGGGTTCGGTCCTAGCTTAATTGGTCCAATCTTCGGTTCTTAAAATTCTAATTTTCGGTTTTCGGTCCAATCCGAGTTGGTCCGGTCTGATCTTGGACCGATGAACAACTCTATCATTCCTTAACCCAGCTCAAAGCCCACAATATTACAAATCAAGCCACTAAAAATGATGGAAAATAATCCATCTTTAGCCCATGTAAAAATTATGATATACACCCAGGTGCAAATGCACCCCAAGGGTATTTTCTACCCATCTACGAGTAATAAATTATTCCTCATTTAAAAATTAAAATGAGTAAAAAAAATATTGGATGCACCTACCTCTATGAATTACCTGGATATACATAAAAGGTTTTGCTTCAACTGCAACACTCCGTATAGTTTTGTCCATTTGTTTTTAGTTGTCATGTTTTTATTTTGGGAGCTATTTTCGTAAGTTATCTGAAATGCTTTTTGAAATTTAGTGTTAAAACTTAATTGAAAAGGTAGTAAGGGGCCTTATAAGATTCATTTCAATATCTGATCGATTTTTCAAATATCAAATTTCATAATTTTTACTTTACACAATTCATTAACATAATTTTATTTCAGAGTTAGTTGGCTAATTCACTTTAAATAAATCCGAGGAAGTAACATAGTTGATCATGGTTTCGTGGGTGGCAAACACTTTGAACAAAATAATTAAATAAAGTGACTCATTTAGGCAGGGAGTCATGGTAGGTTGAACCTAATAACCTAATTTCTGGCGAGCTTTAGGCTATACAAATTCCCAAATGTAACATATTGGTATCAAGATATTGTCCGTCTTCAATATCTTTTTTTCGGTAGAGAGAGAACCACAAAGAGCAATTATGTAAGCGGTATTTGATCTCAAATCTTGATTTCCTAAACTTTAACTAACTAAATTGATTGACATGCACTATCTATACTATTCAACATTAGTAGCAAGTAAATAAGTATGTGTCTGTAATACATCACAGATTCATAGATGATCGATAGGTTAATCTCGAAATATGCCTAGATGAGTACCCAAATAGCATGAAGGCAACATACTAAAACATGTATAAGTATGAGTCTATTATGTCTATCTATCTTTTCTTCCCACATATTTATGCAAGTAGATGTCAAAAAATGACCCACAATTTCTAATCATCTACACTTCTAAATAGTTTCTAATTAGACACATTCGAATATATTTACCCCTAGAAATTTAATGTAGATTTGACTTTTGCATAATTGTAGCACAGCCGTACACACAAAAAAAAACAATGATTTGATTTACAGCTGCAATAGTCAACTTCGTTACTTGAATTGTATCCAACCCAAAACAGCTTGATTATATTACTCGGAAAAATAACGTTCCAAAATTGAATTTGACAAGCTACGCACATAGATAGTGTCAAAGAGAGCATTTCTTCTTTTTGATCCTAATTATGCTTTTTATTCCTCTCTTTTGCTCGTTCTTTTTATTTTGGCTTTTTACCTTTCAATTCTTTTTAGTGTTACTCTTGTCTTTTCAATTTTTCATACAGCTTATGTTGGTAACTGTCAATTGTTGATAGTAACACAAGAAATTGCATTTACATGTATGTGAATATGCTTAAAGTCATATGCATGTAAAGCGTCTCCTTTTTCACCACTACTTCTCCTTTGTTGGTGATGAAGAACCCGAAAGTGTGTGCTTGAATACACAACTAAGAAGAAACATGTTTTGGTGTTATATACATTATTTACCGTAAAAAAACAGGCCCTTGTTCTTTTTTATTGGAAATTTTATAGTAGTCGTTTGAAATATGACTATCATAATATTTTGATGATTTTGTATTTCATAATTGACATATTTTTTTCCGAAGTAAAAAACTATATTTCTTTATACCTCAATTTTTAACAAGATTTTTCATTTGATATTTGATTTTTATTAAGTACGAAAATTCAAGGAAACACGTAGTCATGATGATTGAATGTTTAAAAAAAACTAGACGTGTAAAATATTAATTACAAGTAGAGTTAACAATCTCTAGACTGAGTCGACATGTACAAACTCAAATTAATCAATTAAGTTTGATCCCATTTGACACTATCATCGTGCTCGTAATCATTTAGATGGATTAGAACAAACTCTAATTAATTACAAGGGTAACCGTTTTGATTTTGTGGTGATTTGGATCATATCATACCATACTTATCACAATTCATTGATAACGATTTGTGCATATGAGATAAATCAAATGTCAAAACAGGTTAGATATATATTAGATCTGGTTCCACCAATTCTACAAAATAAGATAACGATTTGTAGGTGCATGAGAAAAGGGACCAAATAGATCACATATGAAGAGTAACAAGTAGAGGTATATAGGCCGTGTTTGGTGAATAGCTTAAAGCTAAAAGCTGAAGCTGATTATGTTAGCTGATTTTGACTAGCTGGTTGTATTAACTGATTTGACTAACTTATTTTATTAGCTGATTGTATAAAAGTGTTTGGTAAATAGCTGATAGCTTAAAGGTGATTGAGTATGTGAAATGACTAAAAAGCTAATTGTGGAGTAGGAAGTTTAGGTAGGATTTTAAATTAAACGAGGGTATAAGTGTCATTTCATAATAATTAATGAATAAAGTAATTGAAAAAAGAGCTTTTTCAAAAAGAGCTTATTTAGTGAAATAAGTTCTTCAAATAAGCTTCCCACCAAACATTTTGAATTAGCTTGTTTAATAGTCAATAAGCTAATATTGGTCAAATAAGCTAATTTTGCTCAATAAACTATTTACCAAATACAACCATAGATTTTAAATGTCCCCCATGTTGAAGAGTAACAAGTAGAGGTATTTGGATTTTAATAAATAATAAAATTAATTAAGTAGTCTTTAGGAATAAGCTAGCGAAAAACAAAAGGTCACGTCAATTTGATAGAGGTTGGCCATAAATAAAGAATAGCCCTTAAAGAGTTTGAATAATGGCAACCAAATAAACTTTTACATCCTCCTTGTAGTATATGCTTACCTAGATTCTCAAGATAAAATATGGATTACTTTCAAACACTTTGCATGTAACTGGCTAGCAAATGGACATTAATTTTATTATTTGTTAAAATAATAATGACCTGAGCTAGCTACATGCTTCGTACAAGTATTACAGTAGATACTTTATTTCACTTGAGAGCAAGTACGGAGTACGTCTATCAAGCTTAGATTGGTCTAATGAGAAAAATTGCACCTAAAACCTTGAGGTTGGGAGTTTAATTTCTACTAGAAACACTTTAAGAGTAGCACTAGAGGTACTTTAAGGGCAGGGATTCCCTATCCTTCCCCCCTCACTCTCAAACTGTCTGACCCACAAATATCGGACCAAAAAAACTGCAAAGGTTGAGATACAGTCAAGTACAAAATAGGTCCTTAAAAAGTTAAAAGTAGTTTTAAGAGAGAATTAATTTGGTTGGAAGAAATAGATGAGTTTATAATCAACAGAACCAATATATAGTGGATGTAACTACGAGTATTTAAGTTAAGTGTTACTTGGTTCCTCCTCCTATCAGTTAATGGGAAAAATTAAAAGACAAACTAAGGTCCCATTCTTTTGGACTGAAATTTATTGAATTGAACAGGGATAATCTAAACTAAAATGAATTGAAACAACCTTGCATTGCCAGAATTGAATAGAATGATCTTAACTAAAGGTTAGAGATTAGTTTAAAAGAGTAATCTTTAATTATTTTTACGGGTAACCTTATTTGTTCATGAGAGCAACCCTCGTTTGTCCAAAATAGTAATCCAAATCTAACACGTACTATACAAGTTGTAACCAAAAAAAAAAAAAAAAAAAAAATCTTTCATTTGTTTATTCGAGTAAACCCTGTTTTTTGTTTTGACTAATAAATAATAATTTTACTTATTTATAAGAGTAACCTCATTTTCTCATTTGAATAACCCAGATCTATAAAGATAACCACATTTGCTCATTGTTGTAACCCTTATTGCTCAATTAATTATCTTATATATAAAGTGGTCACACATGTAGGTAGCCACATGTTAGAATATAAGTTAATATAATACAGAGTAATTGTTAATAATAAAAATAAATATTAATATTATTTATTACAGAGTAACTATTGATAACATTAATAATAAATATTATTAATAAAAAAAAGTAATAAAAATTAAAAAAAAATCATTTAAAATAATAAGTGATATAATAACAATTTGGAAAAGGGAAATTCTCTCTGATAACCACAAACTTTTATTTTTTCTCAGTGGTAAAGGCGAAAACTTTTAATTATCAATGGTAATTACGAAATAATATAACTAAGTCAATGTTAACTTTAATGATATTAAAACATTATTAAACGATTAACTAGGGTTAAATAATTATAGATTTACATTCGTACCCTTTAAATTATTTTTAAAAAAAATAAAAAATAAAAAAATCCAAACCCCTCCCCAGCCACCAGCCAACCGCCAGCCCCCTCCTCGAGCTGCCCAGCTTGCTCCCTTCACTTACCACCACACCTGCATTACTAGCTTCGTCAATTGACCCGAACAACAGCGGCGCTGGACCACTGCAGTCAACCACCTCAAAATTCGCACCACTGTAGACACCTAAAACTGTCTCCCCAAAACCAAACCCGATGATGAACAACCTTTCACCGCCATTATTGGTCGGGTCGAGTATTTAATCCCGGGGGTGCTTAAAATCCATATTCAATCCAACCCAGCTCACAAAATAGTCAACGGATCAGTCCTAATGTTTAGTGAATGCATAGTTCAATTTATACTTTGGCCCAAACCTTTCGTATTATTTGTTAATAGAGCCCGATTAATGAATAATAACCTAAATAAGCCCGGAACTATGAAACGATACTTGAAAATACCGAACCTTACTTATTAAGAATTAGGTTAGGAATGAATCTGGACGTTTTTTGGGCAAAATTGTGCACCGTGACACGGCGGCCTGTGCTGCACCACGGTGGACATGCCATGACACGATGCCCAGTATTGTGTCGCGATACACACACAGTGTCACGGTGCCCAATTAGGGTTTTTCCGCGGCTCTTATCTTTTCTAGGGTTTCATGTGATCTCCTGGTCATTTCTTCTACAAAACCCCCCTCATTTTTGCAGTTTTGGGCATCAAATAATTCACTATTCTCTGTTCTATGCTCTAGCCTAAACATAAGTCTGCCCAATTCTCTCACAATACTTCCCCCAAGCACTCCAAGGAGTCCATATTTTACCCGAGGTTTTGTCCTTAAACCAAGGCGTGAAAGGTAGAATTGTTTGAGGGTTTGGCCCCAAATCAACCTTAATTTAATTTAATTTCAATTATTGTTTTATTAATTTTCTTGAAGTTACTAACGCGTTTATTATTTTGTAGTTGCAAGCAAACAAAATTAAAGTAAGGAATCATGTTCCTTCTCTTTCTATTATTTTTCTAACGATTTTTATTATGTTTATCACATATTAATAGTTGGATTTATTATTAAATTGCTTCCAATATTAATGTTTATTTTATTATATTTATTGATCACTATATTGCATGATTAAAGGGAAAATGTAATTGAAAATCACGACTAATAAGTTAATTTGGACAACTGGTTTAGGTTACTTTTTAATCTTGTTATTAAATCAAGTGATCACAAATATTTTAGAATTATGTGTTGTATAAATATTCAACCAATTTAGCATAATAATAGTTTGGAGCAAATTGAATATTTGTTTGTATGCCTTTAAGATCGCAGGAATCACTTTTCACTATAAGAATCGAGTAGAGGCTAATACGGGCGAATGTGACTCCATGAATCACTTTGTACCATCATCCCCGATCCTCCTTTCGTGGTTCTGAACCATATGGAGTTAGTAATATCATGGATTATGAATGGGGTGTAACCTTCATGGGTCAATCGTTGTTGCCTTTCGTTGTCCCTTTATCGTGGTTGCCTTTTATGATCCGTGAACGGTTTACCAAGTTCCTTAAAAAATTGTTGGCGGCTCCCTAATTTCCTTGTCCCTAATCGTATATGTCAATTCCCACTTCTTAAGAGTGCCAAGCATATTCACACATACTTAACGTAGGCGCACTTCGAACGACGCCTACAATTTGGCAACTCCACTGGGGAGGATTCTTGGTTATTTATCGATTTGAGTGATCGGTATTTAATTAAGATGAGGGGATGAGACTTGAAAAATTATTAATCGTATTCCTGTGATTAAATTGGCATTTTTGCATATACATAGACATTTTAACATCGTATTTTAGGTTCGCCCGTAGAAAAATTGGATAACCTAATCACGATCGAAGAAAACGAAGCACTGCTTGAATTTTACAAGCACCTTGTAACGGCAGAGGCGCCGTGACAAGTTACAAGACACCGTCATGCGGGGTACTGTACTGTGACGCGGTATTTTCCACCGTGTCGCGGCATTTTCCACCGTGACACGGTGCTTGTAAAATTCTTCCAGTGGTTCTGTTATTTTTCTCGTTGCCAGCTTCCTTCGATTTTTCTAAAAAAACGTGTGTGTTCTACATACATCTTAGCCCCGGGGGATTTAAGATCTATCAACCCAAAAACGCTCATGGCAATAAGGGTTCATTCGAGTTATTAAATCCACCCAAACCATGGAGTCGAGTTCAATTTAATCACGAACTTGCGGAGCTTCCCGTTGGCATACACCCTCAAGGGAGGCTTCCTTGCTAACGCATCCAAACTCTTAACCATGGTACCCTTTTGACACCAAATAAACTTGACCATAGTGGAACATAGAACTTGACCTTAGGTTGCGAACTCTTCTTTGCATTATTGTGCCTACGTGCCCTATGTGTGTATATTTGATCGTTTTGATCCTAACATTAACAATCTTTCTTTGTCTGTGGTGGTTTATTTTATGACTAACGAATGCAATGGACCGTACTCACTTAGTAATTAGCGCAAACTCTAAAACTGACAAAAATTAGAAAAATGCACAAAACAAAACCTAGAGCTGATTACCGCGCTACGGCAGTAACGCCGCGTCATGGCTGTCAGCACCATGTCACGGCAATCAGCACCGTGTCACGGCAGTTAGCACGGTGTCACGGCAATCAGGGTTTAGTCCAGTCAGCTCATTTTTTAGTCTTCCGTGCTAATTGAGTCCTTGTGTCGGTCATTTTGGTTACTGTTTACATGTCTAGCCATGCGATCATACCACGAGTCTTATAAAATCACCATTCACTCACGAGTCAAGTATAGTCCACAAACTTTCTTTATTTTTCAACTCGAGTCGCGCACCATGTCGTTTATAATCGTATAATAGGTTCATGCACTTATTTTTTCCGTCATAAAAATGAGTGGAGTTTGTCTTACCTGTTTTCAAATGTCTATCTTTCCCTCTTCCTTTCCCGATTTCGATCAGTGCGTCAAACCATTAAGTGAGTTTATTTTATTTCACAGTACTTAGTCAAGGATTAAGGGTAGATTGGTACAGTTCGAGTCATTACCGCATCAACCTCTTAGACCTAAGAGGCAAATTCGCCATCTCCACACCACTTATCACCTTCAAACTACTTTCAGTTTGTTCCAATGGCCACTAAGGAAGATATCGAGAACATCAACAAATCTATCAAGGCACTGTCTGCAATGATGCGAACCCTTACCACTAGGGTCACTACCATGGAACAAAACAATTAAGGTCATTGTTGCTACCCTTGACAAATTGAAAGAGTAGGTAAAAGAGAGATTTCTGAGGATTTCACCTATATGGAACAGCCTCGCACTCCTTTGAGTATGAAGGACAGACTCCCTAAAAAGTTCTCCACTGCTGATATTCCAAAGTTCAAGCCTACTGACAATCCAATATTCCATTTGAAGGAGTTCTCTGCAACCATGGTACTCAAGGGATTGTACGTAACACTCTTCCCTACTTTCCTTGTCCCTAATCGTTGTCCCCAATCGTATATGTCAATTCCCACTTCCTATGAGTGCAAGCATACTCACACATGCTTAACGCATGTGCACTTCGAATGACGCCTACAATTTGGCGACTCCATTGGGGAATTAAAACTTAAATCATAAAAGCAAAGCAATATTGGTCTAATCCTTCTTAGCCTTAGGAATTTCTTTCTTCTTTTCAACCAGGTCGGCCTTCACCATTAGTGTGTCCTTCGTAGCTCGAACCGTCACACCCCTAGTAGAGCTTTCACCTTTCTCATGTTTCTTAGGTTGTTTCTCCCTATACACCATCTTGTCTTTACTCTTTCCTTTTACCCACTCTTCTTCTTAGGCATGATAGGAGTCTTAAACTCAATTCCTTGTGTTCTCGGACCATGACAATCTTTAAGAGGCGCCTTCTTACTTCCAAGTCGTTACTTCACATCGCCGTCAAACTTACGCGATCCAACTCGTTCCCTCCTACTTCGAGGATTCAACCATGACTTGTAAGCACAAGATAAGGTGGAGGAGGTTGATTACTCGCAGAAACAGTCCACAAAGGCCTCCCAATCCAATATGTCTCATACTTATGAACATTACTTTCATGCAATGATACTTCACGAGGACTATCATTATAGCGTGGAACTACTTGTTCAATTCCATATTATCGCATCAATCGGGAAGGGCAATAAAAAGTCAATTTCAAGAGACTAGGAACATGACAGTATGGAGTATCATTCGTCCCGACCATCCTAGTAAGCCTCCACCAAGGCACCACCCATCGAATGGAAAATTCTCTCTTCTCAAAGAACAACTTCTAATCATCATAAGACATATTTGTAGAGTAGTTTTTCTTCCTACGAACTAGATCATTGGGACCATATTTTTCAATATCGTCGAGGGCTTCAAAAAGTTCCAAACATTCAATCAACCAAATCTGCGAAAAAAAAAAGATGGGGCACTGTGACACGGTATACAGCACCGTGTCGCGGCAAACTAAACCATGACTCGGTGCCAGCCACGTGTCACACTAATTGCGCTTAACCTGTTTTACCTGCAACAGAACTAGAGAGGCCTTATTGACGGCTTTCAGATCAGATTTTGCTTCACCAAGACCACGAAGAGTTTCTCCAAGGCAAGTAGTCATAGGGAATCTTCTAGATTCAACATGTTCAAGCACATAGGCTAGACAAGCATGTCCTATTCTACCGTTTGCAAATAAAAGCTTGCTAAACATGCAAAAAATATAAGCCCTCCTACGGTATACATAATATGATTCAGAGACAGGACGATTAAAATTTAAATTTGCAAGCTTTCTAGATCTACTTCGTTACCACACACAATTCTATTTAAATCTGGGTCTGTTAGATTTAGATGACGCTCAAAATCCTAGTAATAGTATTCACACAGAGTAGGCATTGCAACGAGGACTCTAGCAGGGAAGCCAAAGATAGCACCAAATTCCTCCGGCAAGAGACAGATTTTATCATAATTGAACTTGAAACAATGAGTTTCCGGACTCCAATAGTCTAAGGCTGCTCTCAAAATATCATGTTCAATTGCTACATGCCTTAATGCTAATAAACCTCTGACATGAAACAATTCTAGCTCTCTTTTCTCTGCATTGGTCAAGGAATACGACTAATCACGCAATGTATTATCAAAATTCTGAGACATTATTATTGAAATATGAAATTCTAGCTATTTTATGTTTCGTAATTATGCATATCGCGAATTAACTGGTCGTAATTTATAGCCAAAAGAGTCCAGAAACGCAAAAAAAAAATTATCCTCCAGCACTCGCAAAAGCACCGTTGCACTGTTGGTGCACCGTGACACGGTAATTGACACCGTGTCACGGGAGAGAGCACCGTGGCGCGGCATTCTATACCGTGACACGGTACTTGCCATGTGTCACGGTATTTATGCGACACCAATTTTTATCCTCGACCTATTTTTTCCGGATTTTCTTTTATTTTCCTTAATCGTTTCTCCTTCAAACTCTTTTTTCGAGAGTTTTGTTCCTAATTAAATTCTCACTTCATTTCTATTTTTTTTATTTTTTTTTTCGGGAAAGTTGTAAAACTTGTCCCACTTTATTCTTATTTCTATCTCTTTTTTATTTTGGGGAAGTTATAAAACTTGCCCTATTTTTATTTCTTTTTATTTTTGGGGAAGTTATAAAACTTTTTCTATCTTTTTTTCGTCTTTTTTCTTTTGGGAGAAGGTCGGTACCCCCGACTTACGAAAAAAATAACGGTTTTTTTACGCGTCATTATTAAATACACAATCACACACTAACATACACACTAAATGAGTAAATAAAATGTCAAATGCATAAAGTGTGAATAAAATATAAAAAATGAGTCATGGTACATAAGTAGTGTCAAGTGTCATCAACTAAGTACATAATAAAACCCTCGGTCAAAAATCTCCAGTTCCAGAAAAACTAGGATCAGTGTCATCATGAGACTGCGAATAAGGGAAAGTCGCACCAAAAAGTCCCTCCATCATCCAAGTACGAGGAGTAGTGTCCCTACTCGCCCCAACAACTCCAGCAGAAGACATAGTCAAAGCAGGCCCTAACCAACTAGTAAACTGCATAGGCTGACTCCAAGATGTAGGCATCGTCGGTGGAGGCATTATCCCGGACACTGGAACCGAATGTAAACCCTGATCCACAGAAGTAATGATTGGCCTAAACTCAGGCTGTAAAGGCTGAAATGGCTGGGAAAACGGAGGATGCTACCACTGGGTCTGAAAATGCTGGAATGGCTGAGAAGACTAAGGTTGCTGTCACTGAGTCTGAAATTGCTGAAATGGCTGAGAAGACTGAGGTTGCTGCCACTGGGTCTGAGAATGATGACGAATCTAAGGGGACCGTCTACGGCGACTAGGCTCCCTCTCGTCTGAGCCTCTATGCCTCGAGCGCGAGTGAGACCTCCGTCGCTCCTGAAAGACACAAAATGAGAATATATGGTAAACATGGAAAAAACAGGCGAATGTACCTCGTACACATCGTCTGAACCGCTCCGACAACTCGCACCACGTCGCAGCTTGATGATGCAATATTTCAAGCATTAACCAACTTCATCATGCCCATCATATTCGAGTGCTTGACCCGAATGCAAAAAATCAGTAACAAGCAATATTAAGAAAAGTGAAAGCTGTGTCAGAAAGCTTACTGGGTCAAACTCCTCATACAGGGAATCCTGCGCCTGTCTAAAACCCTCTGGTACATCAGCATTATGGTCCTCGACCATTCCAATCGGCCCTGGGTAACGGACAGACTGGGACGGGATATCAATCCTCCCCCTACGACGAGCAGTCGCCTAAAACATGATCCAATAATCAAGTTATTCGACGGTTTAAACGGGGACTACCACAAAGAAAATTCTTAAAAATCAAACCTCAGGAAGACGGTGTGGAGGAGCCTAGTAAGGAAGCAAGTCCTATGAATAATCATCGTCCATCCGCACAAGCTCTCGCCAAGAAAACTAATAGCGCTCTCTTCCGCTCACCAGCGCCTCTAACAAGCGTGAGTGCAACATCAACGCAAGCAGAGGCAATAGCACTACAAAGCGGTCAACGTTGTGCTAACGAACTACGCGTTTTCCAAGATACCAGACAATACGTGATGTACCAAAGAAGACGGTACAATACGTCAAGCGCTCCAAAGCCTCAGGAAGGTCAGTCAAGCCAGCCCAAGGTCGATACTGAATCTCAACCGGGACTTGAAAACGATAAAAGAACACAATGAATACCGAGAATAATATCAAAATGAAAGATATACACTGTAAAGTCGATCCTTACGCCAACAGTGGTGGTACCCCGGCGCAGCAACCCTCGTAGACTTGACACCGACTCCACTCGAGACTCGCCCCAGTCACGCGAGCTGGCAACGATAGGAAAATCGTGGACCGCTCCCCGACGCCGTTGAGGGGCTAATCCTGGAAAGTACTCATAGAACCATAGCTGCAACAAGAATAGTCTTTAGGTACATAAGCCAAACCGATGAAAACAAAATACAAAGAAAAAGGATCGTCACCTCTACAACTCTCCAAAGACCATAGACGGCAACAGGAGACTGATCGTAGCTGCCTACAGCCATGACGTAGCGACGAGAGTAGATCAGCATACCCTAGACTAGCCCAACTAAAGGAGCATATCTCAACGATCCTGGTCAGAGACGGCAGGTAGCAGAGAAGTGCACGAGAACTCCTATCATGAGAAAGAGTCCCGGAAATAAATATCAAGATGAAGATCCGTACTCGCTGCTGAGGTGTCATCTCAGCAATATCCAAACCATGGGCAAGAATAGAAGCTGACTTTGACCGCCCATTCCGAGGACCACCTCGAGGCACCGTCCGAGTCTTGATATGGTGAACGACAGGACCTAACAAGTCCGCTACTTCACTCGCCCCCCAAGTGAGGTCAGGTATCTGCTGAACGGGCCGATCAGTGAAACGCAGGTCGCTGATTATGCTGAAATCGAGAGGAGTCACCGTCATCTCCCCTTAAGCGAAATGGAAAGTGTTGGTAGTATCCTAAAAATACTCCAGCAAGGCTCGGACGACTATCGAACCACAGCCTCGGGGCTGCAAAATCCCACAATCGCTGAGTAAAAATCGCCTAAACTAGCATACTCCCACAATGCGTTGGTAGCGGGATCTCCTGTGATAAGCCCGTATAGCCGGGGAATCAAGTCTCCAGCTCTTGAACCATGATGGCGAAGTACACTATCGACTAATCTGGCAAGTGGACGGTGAGAAAGGTGGTTCTCACGACAGAAAACCAGCTCTTCTGGTGTCCACGAGGGTGGGGTCCACCTACCCCTGCTCGTAGAAGGGCGAGGCTCAAGCACCAAGGCCTCGTCCATATCCTCGGGAACCGATGGAGTGTCCTCTCTCAAAGCCTGACGCCGGTCACAAGTAGAAATATCTCGGTCTCGTTGTCTGGGCATGCTAAAAATCTAAATACTTAGCATCATTTCCTAAGTTATTTAGTTATTTATTCAAAACAGCATGACAACTACCTAAAGTTGCATTTTTCGTTATACGCTAGATCTTTACCTCAAGGCTAAAAATTATCAAAATAATGGAATCATTTCTAGTATTTAGTTTCTCCATGACAAACTAATACTACAGTTTTCTTATCCGCATGATACTATGTTCTCTATGACAATGTAGTATATATGCAAAACAGAGCATGTTTTGAAATTGCACGAAAACAACATATATGCACATCATAGCATGTTTTACAAGATCTACAACAATTATATCATCATTTCAAGTTACAAAACACAACAAGAACAACATGAACACCATTCACGCACAAAGTAGTACCAAAAATGGTGATTTGTGCATTTCTTCACCAAATCATGCAAACTTGGTCTCAAACTGTTCACTAACCAACATAAATGCATGAACAAGCAAAATCATAGCAAGAATTTCAACATAAAAGCTCAAAATCAAAAACCCCCCAATTTGATTTTTCAAGGGTTTTACACGAACGTTACTCATTTACAGCGAAATTTGAGACAAGAATTAAGTAAACTTACATGGATCCTTGTAAGAATTCGAAAATGAGGAACTTTGCAAGAAATTTGAGCGAGAACGGGGAACGAGTGAGGTAAGCCCAACAAACCACAGCAGCAGCAAACGAGAACTCGAACAAAAATAATGAAACTGAAATGAAGAAGAAGCCGTGATTTTCGAATTTAAAGGCCAAACAAAAGCACCGTGACACGATGTAATATCCCGCGTGACGGTATCAGGTGCCGTGACACGGTACTAACTGTCGTGATGCGGCAAAACAGCAGCATAAAAGGAGCAGAAGCCGAAAAAAATTCAAGCGTACGTGACTAATTTAGAAGGAAAAAAATGTCGTGCCACGAAAATAAATGCCACGTGACGGCAAAACACGCCGTGTCACGGTGCTTGGCCATGTGACGCGGTAACTATGCGTGTCCTGCAAACCGTAGGAATCTTCAGCGAGTATTCCAAAGCATCATTTAACCAAGTTAAAACTCCTTTTCGCAGCTTTTTGACAATTATTTCTTCACCGAAAACTCACGAGAAATTCTAACGATATTTAAATAGTACCAAAATTACCATTTTACCCCTAGCAAGCATCAAAATCATATTTCCGATGTTTTCAGCGCCTAATTCGGTCGAATATATTCGAATTGAAGGTCTAATCATCTACAGCCCACGTTTGGGGACAAGCAGACCAACTACAGCCCACGTTCGGGGACAATCGAACCATTTGCAGCCCACGTTCGGGCACAAGCGAACCATTTACAGCTCACGTTCAGGGACAAGCGAACCATTTACAACCCACGTTCGAGGACAAGCGAACCATCTACATCCCACGTTCAGGGACAAGCGAACCATCTACAGCCCACGTTCGGGGACAATCGAACCATCTACAGCCCATGTTCGCGGACAAGCGAACTATCTACAGCCCACGTTCAGTGACAATCGAACCATCTACAGCCCACGTTCGGGGACAATCAAACCATCATCATTTTTCAAACTTTAGTGATCATCTCCCAAAGCAAAGAAGATTCACAATGCAAGGTTCTCGATACACAGAGACTTGCAATCTCATCATCAGACAAGCTTTTCCTCAGGCATGGAAAATTGTCTATCGTTGCCACCTCTCAAAGCGAAGAAGTCAGCGATTATATCATCTATCAACCAATATACTTCAAGCATGGAAAATATCACAAATCCGGTGGATTTCTTCAGGCATAGAAAACACTGGTGTCAGATGCTATTGAACATATTTCCCACTGATACACTGGTGTCAGATGCTATCGAACATATTTGCCACTGATACACTGGTGTCAGATGCTATCGAACATATTTGCCACTAATACACTGGTGTCAGATGCTATCGAACATATTTGCCACTGATACACTGGTGTCAGATAAGCCTTCTATCTCTTCTCATCTGTGGAACTAACATTTTTCTACAGGTATCGCCGTATAAAGAGTGATTTAAGATCGCAGAACATCTTAAATCATTCTCCGTCCCAATCAAATACTTTGACTATCGTTTTCGAAACTGACGTTTCTACAAACTCAGTCAAAGTGGGGGCTTCTGTAGACACCTAAAAATGTATACCCGAAACCAAACCCGAAGATGAACAACCTTTCACCGCCATTATTGGTCGGGTTAAATATTTAATCCCGGGAGTGCTTAAAATCCATATTCAATCCAACCCAGCTCACAAAATAGTCAACGGATTAGTCATAATGTTTAGTCAATGCATAGTCCAATTTATACTTTAGCCCGAACCTTTCGTATTATTTATTAATTGAGCCTAATTAATGAATAATAACCTAAATAAGCCCGGAACTATGAAACGACACTTGAAAATACCGAACCTTAATTATTAAGAATTAGGTTAGGAATGAATCTGGACATTTTTTGGGCAGAATTGTGCACCGTGACACGACGGCCTGTGTTGCGCCACTGTGGACAATGTCGTGACACGATGCCCAGTACCGTGTCGTACACACACCGTGTCAAGGTGCCCAATTAGGGTTTCTTCGCGGCTCTTATCTTTTCTACGGTTTCGTGTGATCCCCTGGTCATTTCTTCTACAAAAACCCCCTTCCTTTCTGCAGTTCGGGGCATCAAATAATTCTCTATTCTCTTTTCTATGCTCTAGCCTAAACATAAGTCTACCCTGTTCTCTCACAATACTTCCCCCAAGCACTCCAACGAGTCCATACTTTACCCGATGTTCTATCTTTAAATTAAGGCGTGAAAGGTAAAACTGTTTTAGGGTTTGGCCCCAAATCAACCTTAATTTAATTTAATTTCAATTATTGTTTTATTAATTTCCTTGAAGTTACTAACACATTTATTATTTTGTAGTTGCAAGCAAACAAAATTAAAGTAAGGAATCATGTTCCTTCTCTTTCTATTATTTTTCTAACGATTTTTATTATGTTTATCACATATTAATTGTTGGATTTATTGTTAAATTACTTCCAATATTAATGTTTATTTTATTATATTTATTAATCACTATATTGCTTGTTTAAAGGGAATATGTAATTGGAAATCACGATTAATAAGTTAATTTGGACAACCGGTTTAGGTTCCTTTTTAATCTTGTTATTAAATCAAGTGATCACAAATATTTTAGAATTATGTATTGTATAAATATTCAACCAATTTAGCATAATAATAGTTTGGAGCAAATTGAATCTTTGTTTGTATGCCTTTGAGATTGCATAAATCACTTTTTACAATAAGAATCGAGTAGAGGCCAATACGGGTGAATGTGACTCCATGACTCACTTCGTACCATCATCCCTGATCCTCCTTTCGTGGTTCTAAACCATATGGAGTTAGTAATCTCATGGATTATTAATGGGGTGTAACCTTCATGGGTCAATCGTTGTTGCCTTTCGTTATCCCTTTATCGTGGTTGCCTTTTATGATCCGTGAACGGTTTACAAGTTCCTTAAAAACTTGTTGACGGCTACCTACTTTCCTTGTCCCTAATCGTATATGTCAATTCCCACTTCCTAAGAATGCCAAGCATATTCACACATACTTAACGTAGGTGCACTTCGAACGATGCCTACAACCACCAAATCACCATTCAGTAGCAAAACAGCAGCTAACTGCTGCAATCACCTCGCCACCATGATTGCAACCACCGTCAGCCGCTGAATGAACCACCAGCGCCTCCAATTCGTCCTACAATAGCCTCCGTTGCACTCAGTTCGCAGCCGCAAGCTTCAATATTAGACCAAAATCAAATATCTTAATCGAACGGCTTGATGATGATGATGCTCGTTGGTGATGATGACGAGTAGCAAGGAAAATTAAGGGAGGAAACGAGGGTCTGATTCATTTTGGGGGATTTTTTGGGTTGAATTTGTTGATTTTGAGTATGGGTTCAAGTTATTTTTTAGGGAGGTGGTGGATTTTTTCTGGGTTTCGACGGGGTAAACAATACCGAGGCAGGGGGCGGGGGATGCGGGGAAGGGTGGTGGGCAGGGGCGGGGATGCGGGGAAGGGAGGTGAGGCAGTGGTGGGGGTGCTCGGCAGTGGTGCAAGTGGCTAGAAGGGGGTTGCAACGGTGAGAAAGGAAGAAGAAAGGGGGTTAGGGGTAATTAAATAGGGGTAGTTATGTCTTTTTGCACTTTGATTGCTAAACCATGGTTAAAGAATTAACAAATTATTTAAGTTAAGTTACCATTAACTTAGTTATATTATTTAGTGATTACCATTAATAATCAAAAGTTTCAACCTTTACCACTGAGAAAAAAATAAAAGTTTGTGGTTACCAGAGAGAATTTCCCTTTGAAAAATTTGTCAATTACTACCGTGTATTAATGTCATTTTAAAAATTACTACCGCGAATAAAAAAAACTTGTAAATTACTACCATAAAAATGTTAAAAAATTTGATTTTACTACCAGACTCCACTTAAGACCATTTATGATGTCCATTTTTTTCTCTAAACCCACATTTAACCCTTGGTTAACCATTAAAAAAATAAAAAAAAAAAAATCCCTCTAAACCATGGTTATTCTAGCTAATTAATTTTCCTCCTTCACCATTCCTAAACACCCTCTAAGCATCTTGCTCCAAATTCACACTAATTCTTTCCATCCCTCATCCAATTGCTCCAGGTGAACATGTAATTTACCTCTAATAAATTATGTAGAAGCGGTACGCTTCGTAAAATATATATCTGCCAAACTGATTAAGAAATAGGAAAATATATATTTCACAAAGGTTATCGCTTCTGCATAATCCACCTTTTCATTATCCCCTCGACTATCAACATTGTGGAAATCTCATCAGGGAGATCACACGTCTGCTTGGTTTCAGGCGGTCCCTATTTCAGGTTTGGGTCAGACGATGAACGCGAAGACTTACTGATGTGTACTGTCCTACCGATTGGGTGTTCCATTGTTCTCTGTCTCGACGTTGTGCTCTGATTGTTCAAGGGTTTTTATTAGGGATATTTTCGGTGATCACGCGGTGTCGTGAGCTGGTATCGTGGGTATTAAACATCGACATAATGTTGTTCTGGATACCCTTGTTGATGTTTGCTATCGTTCGGGGATTTCAGCAAGAAAAGAGGTTGACATTGGGTTGTGTGAAAGGAACGACGAGACCCTTAGAGCTACAGATGTGTTACTCTATTCCTGGGATCGTGGTCCCGATGTCTGTGTAGATTTGACAAGGTCTTCTCCTTTGACACGGTCAAGGCTATCTGACTTTAATTCTGGACTAGTTGTGGCTGATGCGGCTCATCGAAAGCGGGTTAAGTATGTAGCTCGTTGTCAAGAGATTGGATATCGTTTCATTCCTTTCTCCTTTTCTTCACTTAGGGAACTAGAGAAGGAGGTTGTTGCATTGCTGAAGCAGGTTGGGGCACGTGTTGCTGCTCATATATTTACTAAGATAGGTTTTACTATTGCTACAGGAGTGGGGGGCCAGATTGTATCTCAGCTTCCCACTAATTTTTTATAGGTTGTATGAATTTGTGTGATAATAATAATAATAATAGTTGAACTGAAATAAATTATACTGAAAGAAACTGAATTGCGCTAAAATGATCTGAATTGAATTGAACTAAACTTAATAAAACGGCCTAAGATGAACTGAAAAGTTTTGCAGATCACAGAAGTTCAAAAAGAAGAGGACAATTAAATATTTCATAGATAATTGTATAAAACAAAAACTAAGGGCTTGTTTGGCATCATTTTTTTTTTCAGTTTTTTTTTTTTTCAAAACAAAAATCAAAAATAGTAAACAAGAAAAAGGTGTTTCCACTTTCGGTTGCACAATTATCATGATTTTATTAAGATTGACTAATTTTTGAGTCATTATATGATATATATATTATATGATTTAAAAAAAATAATAAAAAAAAAAAAAAAAACACAACAACGTCAAACAAAACCTAAAAGTATAAGTACTTTGTACAAAATTAGAGATAAGATAACAAATAGGGTCCAACTTTTTGATAAATATTGTATTTGGGGTCCAATTATTTTTTTACTTTTTTTTGGGGTCTAGGTTAGAAATTATGGTAAGTTAATCTTAGTTTAACTCACCATTAACCTTAGATTAAAAAAAAAACAAAAAAAAAACAAAAAAAAAAAAAAAAGTTAGAGCCCTTGTCAAATAAATTTATACCCTTAATGCATTTAATTTTAGAAATAGCTAATAAATTTTATACAAAAAATTCTAAATTAACTAATTAATTATAAAAGCTAATACAATGTTGATACATAAACCACTTTTCTAAATTAATCTGATTCTCTAAATTACTATGAATAAAACTAAAATCATACAAAAAAATGATCTAATTTTATTTTAAGCAATAAAATATTTTAGTAATACTTCTTAAGTTTTAGTAATTTATGAAAATAAATATCCTTCAAAATAATTTTTAATTTTAAATAAAGGTGCAATAAAATCTCCAAATTATTTTTACAATAACGGGATATGTCAATTCATTGGTTTTTCTTTTTTTTTTTTTTACTATTGAAATCTAAGTTTATAAAATGAGATTCATATGCTATTAAATTTGTTTCAAATCATAGTTACATTAAAAGATTTTACTATTAATTTTATTCTTGGTATTATCACCTTTTACACTTTTAATTAATGAAAATTTGTCTTAAAAAATTGTAAAATATAACAAAAGTTATTTTATTTTCATCCAAATTATATATTTAATGAAATGAAGCAAGAATTATTATTAAAGAACTAATTAGCTAAATATGTATTTTTAAAGTGCTCTTAAAAAACTAATTAGCTAAATATGTACTTTTTGAAGTGCTCTCTCTCTCTCTCTCTCTCTCTCATTATTATAATAAAAAGTATAATATAACTAAAAAAAATACTAGATTATTAAGATGGAAAAAAAATACTAGAAGGGTCCAAGTTTTCCATTTTTCTAATTGGTTGTTTTATTTTATTTTTGAAAAGAAGGAATTTTTATTATTAGTTAACTAGAGAGGTCCAAATTTTTTAACAAAGGGTCTAACTTTTTTGCACACAATTAATTAAATCTCACTGAAAAAACTATTCTACACCCCAAATACTAAGGGTCTGTTCTTTTCAGCTTATTTTCAGTTCAGTTCAGTTCAGTTTAGCTCCAATTAGTTCATTTCAGTTCAGTTTCTAATTCTCTTCTCTCATAAAATATTCATTTCAGCTCAGTTCAGTTTAATTCAGCTCCAATCATTTCAGTTCAGTTCAGTTCTGTAAATCAGAATAGGCCCTAAAAAAAATTAGAAAAGAAAAAAAAAACCTTAAACACAATAATTTCTAAAAAGTTGGACCTTAATTGTAATCTTAACTCTACAAAATTAATTTATTAAAGAACTTTTCAATTTCATTTGGTGTATGTAGGACCCACCACTACTCTTAGACCTTGCTTTTCATTAACTATTTTTTTTTTTTCGGAATTGCTTTTAATTAACTATATGAGTACAGAGTAAATTTTAGCCAATAAAAGGTCATCATTGTATCCGATTCCGCAATTAGTTTAATTAGAACCCTGTCATTGCATGAACATATCAATTTGCAAAAGAAAATTATATTAAAATTTCTTTAATTTTCTTTATTGAAATCTTATGAAAATCGCATATTGGGCAAAATATAGCTATAAAGATAGTTGTTAACTTGTAAAAATAGATAATTTAGGTATGAGTTTTTTGGTAAACTAGCTATTGACTAGCTATTAGATCTAAAATTCTACAAATATAGAAGAAAATTTTCAACATCTACCTAGCTTTTCAGTTTTCACAACAGCTAATAATATTAACTTTTCACAAAAGCTACTCCAATAACCACAAAACTCTACTCCAACCACTACGTTTTCAAACACTCATATTTTTAGTAAATAAGTCAAACCACTAAAAGCTAGTGCCGAACACACTCAATATCATGTTGCTTAATTAGTATTGATTGAAGATAAATTTTTTTATTTCGTGCTTGATTGGCATGCTACCAATAGTATAATTAAAAGAAAATTGTCTTTTATGAAATAACACGCTACAGCTAATGTGGCATATATACTGAGATGGGAGCAATTGGGGTTTGTTCTCCTTTGATTAACCACTACTTCTAGATAATAGAATAGATCTAGATAAAAAAAAATAAAATAAAATAAAAAATAAATAAATAAATAAAAAAAAAAAAAAAAAAAAAAAAAAAAAAAAAAAAGGGTAACATTGAAGTCAATGTCAAACAATTAAGGTTGGGACAAGTCTCATCAAGTGCAATTGAAGCCAAATCAAATTAAAGAAATGGGACATAACGAATACACAACATCTTATCATATCTATTATACTCCTATCATCATCATCTAGCCATAAATATGAAATATAGAATATGGACGAAGTACCTTAATTAGGCCTTCTTACAACCATTCAAATTTATCCTACGCTTCGTAATCTCTTTTCTCAATCACAAATCATGCAATATACAATTAAAGACAATACTACCCAACTTTCTTGCTACCGCTATCACTATTATAAATGGCTTTGATCATAGTATGTCCTACGTACTGTTTTGCCCGTATGATATTATTCATTTATTATAATATTATATAGAATGTAGATCATGTATGTTTACACCAATTTTTATGTTTACACCAATTTAAGAGAGGGGAGATTGTTATTGGAACATTCAAGAATAAGGCAAAACAATATTTTGTGATGGTACGTAAGTATGGGTAATTTAGAAATGACAAAACTAATTGCACTTAAAATAAGTTGAACTGGATCGTGATTGTACTTGATGATGACTCCAAATGGCCTGCTTCGATTATTGAATGTTAATAAAATATTATCCTATATCAATGACTTGCAAAGAACTCGTTTTGATTTAATTGGACCTAATATTGGGTTGTTTATTGATCCAAAACAAGATTTGACTAGACTAAAGACTAATAATTTTTTCTTATGTATTGGATACAATTTAGGCCCTGTTCTTTAGACCTACTCTGCTCTGCTAAGCCTTACTCTGCTCATCTACTCTGCTTTGTTTAAATTTACTCTACTCTACTCTGCTCTGTTTTCAAATAATATTTAATAATAACAATAATAATTAATATTGTATTGATGATAATAATTTATTTGTTCAAAAAAATAATTATAATAATTAATATCTATTAATATTAATAATAATTAATATTTATTATTCATAATAATAATTAATAATAATAATTTATAATTCAAAATATTAAGAATTAATATTTAATAATAATATTAATTAATAATTTCTAATAGTAATAACATTTCTTTCAAAAAAAATAATAATAACAATTAATAACAATTATTTGTCACGATGCTATTGGAACTTTGGATTGAACTCTTATCGATGTCATGGTAAGTGATACCAATGGTGTGCCATTTCATGATCGGCATGGAAAAAAAGTTGGAATGTCTTGGCTTGTTGTTCGTTTGACAGAATTTACACATTTATTAATGTTCGTTGGGAAGGAAGTGTTCATGATACCACGGTGTGGAAAGACAGTTTGGGCTATTCAAAATTTAATTTTCCCCACCCACCTCCGGGTAGACTCTAATTCTTCAATTACGTATTAAATCTATATTTTTATTTATTTTGTGTAAAATATTCTAAAATCTATATATTTCAGAAAAATATTATTTGGCAGACTCAGCATATCCAAATACTATTGGATATATGACGCCGTACATCGGGGGAGTAAGAATGCATATGCCTGATTTTAGAACAATGCCACCTAGAGGATTAAAAGAACATTTTAATAAGCTACATTCAACGTTAAAAATGAAGGTGGAATGTTCGTTTGGACAGTTGAAAAAAATGTGGAGGATATTACATAACATGCCACAAGCGTCACAAAAAAGTCAAATGTCAATCATTTTAGCCACTTGCACACTATATAATTTTATTCGGATGCATAAGCTTGGCATACCAATCATTCAACATGATGCGAATATAGGAGTAGCAGATTCAACTATGTATGCACAATGGCGTAAAGATAGTATGGCCAAAGTGCAACATCGTATAGCACTCCAAATTTGGAGGGTTAATCGATCGAAAAGCAACAATGAAAGTGATAACAACGAAGATCAAAGCGAAAATGAAGATGATGAAAATGACAATCATATGGTAGATGGTTAATTCACCACGATATTAAACTCTTATCTAATTATGTTCCTATTTTGATATGCGATTGTAATAATTTGAACATGTTAAACTATTGTCTTTGATCTTTCTACTATTAACATATGTTAAATATGGTACACATTTATATATATTTTCACTCACCTAAATCAATGGTATGAACTTAATAATAATAATAATAATAATAATAATAACAATACTATAAAATTGGCCAAAGAGACTACCTTAGGGGTGGTCTCTAGCTCACAGGTCTCTTTGGCCTAAAAGACCATTTCATCAAAAGTGCGTGGTCTCTTGTTTTAAAAAGAAAGACCACTTTTTCAAATAAATGGTCTCAGGTTTTTCAAAAACTAAGACCACCTATTTCAAATAAATAGTCTCAGTTTTTCAAAAACTAAGACCACACCTATTTCAAATAGATGGTCTCTTTCGTTTTTTTTTTCCTTGAAAAAAAAATTATTCGTTTTTTATATATAATTTCAATTAAACAAATACTATATACGATTCCTATATCATTTACAGCGAAATACATACATGTAATTCATATTTGCAAAATTCTATACATTACTCAATGCTCATACAACATACTATTTAATAATACTACAATCAATATTCTTGCAAAAAATTATACAAACCCCATATTAAAAAAAAATATACATTAATGCTATAATCCAAATTCGTTAAAAAAAAAATGTCTTTTTAGTACTTATTAGATCTTGTGCAGCAATCTCGCCAGCCAAACTATTCAACAAGTAATCTTCTTCAATTACACTTTTTACCCTGAAATTTTTTCCAAAACATCCAAAATTAACAAATAATTATAATAATAAAGAACAAACATTTGAATTAACAATTACATTTAAAATTGCAGAAATAAAAAAGTGAAAATTAAAAACTTAATTCGAAATGAATGAAACAAAAAAAAAACAAATATAATTTTTTTAAAACAAATTCAAATGAAATTAAAATTTATCAAAAAAAAAAATTACATTAAAGAAAATAAACCAGAAATTTTAGATCTAATATCTGATATAATTGAAAATTAAAATGGAATTTAAAATGAAAATCACAAATTTCAGATCTAATATACAAGTAGTTGAGAGGTAAAATGAAATTTAAAATGAAAATTAGAAATTC
Source organism: Chenopodium album (assembly GCF_948465745.1). NCBI lineage: Eukaryota > Viridiplantae > Streptophyta > Magnoliopsida > Caryophyllales > Amaranthaceae > Chenopodium > Chenopodium album. Next base: position 51,202,831 of record NC_137843.1, read on the forward strand.
TTGATGGGATACAATCTGATTAAAACAAATCACAAAATCATCAAATTTAGATCATACTTCGTATAATATAAACAAAAATAAAACAAAAACCAAAATCAAATAATCCCAAAAATATAATAATCCCACAAATATCAGAATCTAAAATTAAAGGTTTAACACATTCTAGCTGAATAAAGTAAAAATAAAAAAAAATAAAAAAAAAAAAAAAATCAAAGATTAATTTGGTGTAAAATCAGAATCTAAAATCAAATAACCCAGAAAATTGTAATATTTATATAAAGAAGTGTAGATCTCTTGTGAGCGTCTAGTGAGGCGAAGTGAGAAGGAATGATCGGTGAGCTACCGCCACTGGTGGAGCGACTGTGAGAGCGAGAGAGTGAAGCCGCGAGCAACCGTGAAAGCAAGAGAGTGAAGTTGCACCGCTGGTATAAAAGGAGATTTGCGATCTGAGAGGAGAAAGAAGGAGGAAGACGCCGCTGCTATAGAAGGAGATCGATATGCTATATGAGAGGAGAGAGAAAAGATAGAGAGAGAGAGAGAGGCGGTGGGGTATGGGTTTTGAGGAAATAAAATAAAATTAGGGTTTGGGTTTTGCCTCTTTGCCGAGTTTTTTAAACTTTAAAATACTTTGTATGTAATGTCAGCGTTACTTTTAAATAAATGAGCTCTCTTTTTTTTTTTTAATTAAAAAAAGGAGAGACTACTTTTTGTAAATAGATGGTCTTTCTCTTTTATTTATTTATTTAATTAAAAAAGAAGAGACCACTTCTCCTAAATAAATGGTCTCTTTTTTTTAATTTATTTAATTAAAAAGAAGGAGAGACCATTTATTTAAAATAGATGGTCTTTGGTACATTTTCATCTCTCTAAGATTATACATAAGAGACCTTTTATTTGAAATATTTGGTCTCTTGAATCCAAGAGACCACATATTTATTTAAATGGTCTCTTACTTAAGATCTCGTTGAGCATTTTTGTAGTAGTGTAATAATAATAATAATAATAATAATAATAATAAGAATAATAATAATAATAATAAAACCCTCTGCTCGACTCGGCTCTGCTCTGCTGACTCCTGCTCTGCTCTGTCCAAAAGCTAAAAAGAACAAGGCCTTAATATATGTTACCTATCATTATTATTCTTGATAATTAAATATATTGTACTCCATAGTTGATTAGTAAACAACCGCGTTAATTTTGACCTAATACAAAGTTTGATCACTAGTCCAAGTTCGAATGAAACAGGTTGACTGCCAACAATTTGGAGACATTATGCTAGACTTGGTTTGAATAAACCAATCCAAAACCCCAAAAAACAAATATAATAAATCAAGTTAGTCAACTAAACTCAAATAACTTAACTTGAACAAATAATGAGCTAGCTTGTGTCATAGTTGGGCACGTGCCCTACCACTAAAAAAACTAAATAAATTAGTTAATAATTAGATATTTCCTCTTTTCCTAAATGATTGATACGTTTGACTTTTATTCACAATTGTTATACTAAGTATGACCATTAATTATTAGTAACGTATGAAACACAAATATTATCATGAAATATATTGTTATACAGCTACTTGATATAACAATGCGTTTTATGCACGGTTGTTCACACTATTTGACTGCTTGTAAATAGTAGAGTTACCCGTATAATACTTGACAAAGTAGCCCAAACTTATTAAGTATCCCTTAAGTAATAATGTAACCCCTACAAGGCTACAACATTCATTAAGTAACCCCTTAAATTATTAACCAACCCCTATAACCCTAATAGAGTAACCTCGCTCTATAACACTAATCGGATTATCCCATAGTGGCTGACTGGCTAGATACAATGTGTGACTAGCCACATATATAAGTTTTTTTTTTTTTTTTAACAAAAGCTACACATTCTCCCTCCGTTTTTAAATACTTGCTTCATTTCTCCATGCGAGGAGTTTTAGGAGAATTTGGAAAAAGTAATAAAATATAGAGGTAGTGGGGTAAGGGGAAGAATAAAAAATTGTAAAAAGCAAAAGTAATTGAGAGAATTGAAGGAGAGAGAATATGAAATTAATAAAATATTATTTATGTTGGGTCCATTATGTAAGAGAAATGAATTAAATATTATAAAACATTTTCAGATAAAAAAATAAAGCAAGTATTTAAAAACGGCCTGAAAAAAAAATAGAGTAAATATTTAAAAATGGATGAAGTATAAGCTAGTGTTAATATAAAGTTTCATAGAAAGCTGGCCACATCTTTTTTTACAATTTTGGATCAACATGGCAACATATACGACATATATGTACCAAAAACTTCTTAGAAAGCTGGTACCTACCTTGCATTATGATTTATGACGAAAGGAAATGAGGTTTGCTTATTTTCTTATGGCAATTATAAATCTTCATTATATTGAAATATATAAAAATAGAAATTTGAACTCCAATGAACAAAGAGGGATAGGTCCCTTGTACATGTAAGAAAAATAGAAGACCAAATAAGTTAAAAGCATGTTAAAGATATAGATTAAGACACCAATTCACCATACTAGCAAGAATCAAGCAACCATGTGGTTCATAGATTTGATGGACATGGATGCAATATACTCTTTTGTTCGTTTTTGGGTCCAAGTAGCATTGTACTTTCCATTTTTGAATAATTAGCCGACAATAGGAGAGAAGCTTTTGTCAGAAGATATTACTAAGATCATTTTTTTTGTCATCTCAGATTTGTATGATTGTTGTCAATTGTTACTTGATAATCTCTTAGTAATATCTTTTCTTAATGAGCTTTTTATATATAAAAAAATTAATACAAGTACACTAGTATGTATTTTCTTAATGAGCTTGCATTACTTTTTTTAGGCTTAAGGAAAGTTATAAACTTGTAAATTATGAGATTTTGTATGATTCCAAATGTGCTTTTTGAAGATTTTGCTAAGATTATTTTTTTGTGAGATTTGTATTATACTATTTACTGTAAACTGATATGTACCGCTATGTATGTATTAGTAATTTTTTTTATATTTTTTTTAATTTCTTTTTAAAGTTAATCCCTTTTAGATTCCTTTTAAATTTATATCCCCTTGTTTTTTGTTGGATTTTCTTTTTTTTTTTTTTTTTGAAACCGACAGTGCATCTCTTTTAATTTAAAGAAATTTTAGTTAATTTATTTTCCTCCTCATCCTAGTTCCATTGATTTTTTTTTTATACTAGAAAAATGAAGAAAACCATTTGTAAGTAGAAGATAACATTGAGCCGCAACTTTCTTTTTTTTTTTAAATCAGTATATATACATACAATATTTATTTGGATGGAAATATATCGACAATTTACATTGTTAATGGAGTTTGCAACAAATTTCTAGGTATCAGGCGGGTTTAGAATACTATATAGATACAAAAAAAAAAAAAAAAAAAAAAAATCAACTTTCTACTTACAAAAAAATGTTATAGGAAAAATACTAGATCGGAAGTTTTTTTTTCTGAAGAAGAATATTATTATTCTCTAATCTATACTAATATTTAATAACGGGAAAATTTAAAGGCCATATAGAGTGCCATGTAGGATTTTTCTTTTTTCTATTTTGTTTTTTTTTTTTTTTTTTTTGGTTTTTGTTTGGTAGTTTTTCTATTTCTTCCAATAATGCTTTCATAACACTTCCCAAATGACACTATCAAAACTTTCCATCATTATCATTTCCCAAATGACACTATTCCCCTAAAGTTTCTCTATTAATTTTACAAATAAATTCATTTTCAATTATTCAATGTTACTTGATCAATCATCTTTCTTTCTCCTACCTATAATCTCTATGCATTATTAAAGGTTAGTTACAAGTGTTCTTCCCCTTATATTAATTTCACATTTTTTAAGTCAATTTTCACATTTTAATTTCTCTACACTTCTCCATTCCTTTATGTGTTTTTAAGTTCTAAATGATAATGGGGTTGATGGATAAGTCGATTTTTGTTTTTATGTAATAGTCTATTCAAAATATTAATTTTGTAATTTTTGTGATAGCTTTCATGAATTTATCAAATAATTTTTTTTGGACATACATTACCAAATAAATTACAGAGAAACATCCGTTAAAAAAAAATCACAGAGATCATACCTTTAATTTCATGAAATCTATCACAAAATGGCAAAATTAAAACTTCATAAATTTAATTTTGATGAATTTATTGATTTTTTTTTTTAAAATTATGTTGTAATTACCTAATGCAATTCATGATGATATGTACACCTATTAATACAAATAATAATATTTTTTTGTGGTAGATTTCATGAAATTAAATGTATGTTTTGATTTTTTTATTTTTTTTAAATAATTTTATTTTTTTTGATGAAATTAAATGTATGTTTTGTCTATATAAAAAAAATATTTTACCAACAAATTAAACCCGTACATCGTACGGGCTAAATACTAGTTAGATTGATAGGTTGAGAATAAAATAGTTACAATAAACTATATATATACGACTAATACGAGTAAATTTGATTGAATTGGTTGAGTTGTTATTAATAGAATCGTAAAGGGCCATTAAAAAAATAGAATTGTAGAATATATTGTAGAGTTTTCCACCGATTTTTCAATATAAGGAACAAAAAAAACACCATTTGTTCAAACACCATTTGTTTAAAAATAATTTAGTAATTAACACAATAAAACTTCGAACATGTTAGTGTACTATTTTGACTTTATTTTTATATAGTTACATTAATATAAATATAAAAAAATCCATCTTATGAAACTTTCTATCACTATAATAAAATTCTTTGATTGGTTCTTCCTCAAAAAATGATTCCGTTTTATTTTATAAAAAGACCAAAAAGAATTCTAACAAATTAAAAAAAAAAATTAGAAATAATAAGAATTTTTCTTCTTTTATTCGAAATACCCTGTGATCTTCAACCAATTATGCGCTTTAATATAATTCCCAAGAGTAAGCGTTATATCCTGTTTCCAATACTCGGCGCTTGATCGAACCAAGCCTCTGCAATTTCAGAATCTCCCCTATGTAACAACAAATATCATAAAATAAATGTCTTAATTACATTAATAAAAAAAAAAATAGTTACAGTTACATATATAAAGAGTGAAAAAAAGTTCAACAAGTTAGCTAGTCTAGGACGGAAGTGATAGTGTTCATCAACTTCTTATTATTTTTAGTAATTTAAATGGTCAACATTATGCATTGGAAACCATGCTAAACGTAATTAGAATGCTCAATTTAATTATTTACCTTGCCTCAAATTATTTTCCTTTTTGTTCGTATTTTGTAAATTAAATGACATAGAATTAATAAAAGCGAAAAGCTAACAAACGCCCCGGGGACGTTGGATAAGCTAGCTAAAAGTAGAAAGATTAAATTAAAATGAACATTAATTACACAGACCAAAGCGTGATTTTGTCATGCTTTCCCAAATTAATACTACTTTAGGTAATATTTTATATGTTTATCCAACGCCTCGAGAGCGTTCATTAGCAAGAGCCTTAATAAAAGTGAGTTTACGATAATGAGTAATTATAACTTTGGTGGGGATCTAATAAATAGATAAGTATTCAAAATTGATAAGTATTTTTGTATATAAAGTAGTCCTGTAAATAATCTAAATAGATTGTATGATGTAAAATAAATCAAACAAGTATGTGATATTTCTTTTTGAATGTAGTCTAGAGGGAAAAAATGAATCTAATAAATTGCGAAGGATTCAAAATTGATAAGTATTTTTTATATGTAAAGTAGTCCAACAAATAATCTAAAGAGGTTGTATAATGTGAAATAAATAAAAAAATTTGAAATACGAGAAGGGAAAAAAAAAATATGGTGAGCACAAAGATTTGATCCTTAAACCACTAATCAAAGCAATAATGCAATTCACCATCTTAGCTAAAGTCAACCTGTGTTTAAAAAATGCAAAAAATAAATACTATATTTAATTAAATTTATTAGTGGTACATTACGATACGTTGATTTAGTGGTACATAGCGGTACGCGTCATTTATCGTAGAATTTTCGTCTGAGGATGGTGTTTTCATAAAACTCAATCGATCTGATTTGAATTGTAATTGTATGATCTATTTTTAAATAATTTTATAATTTTACTACTTTGATCTATTTGTATACTATTAATTTAAATGTTAGTATAATCATATATCATATCATATAACTAATATATAAAGCTAAACTTTTAGCCAGATCATGAGGCAATGACACTTGGCGTTCCCTTTTCGCCAAGTGTCCAGTGTCACGCCACGTTGAATATATTTAGATAGACTTCATAGGATAAAATATTAGTTTAGAATTCTATTTTCAATCAAATTTGGATAGAATTTTACAATAAAATTGTTAGTTGAGATACTTATTTTCGATAAAATACCAATATTTTATATGTATAAATTGAATTATAATTTTATTCAAAAAAAAAAAAGATTATAACTCTCAAAAAATACCAATATTATTATTAGTCATTTACATGCCTACTCCATAATTTAAAGCGTCACAAAATTACATCAATTCCTAACTAATTTTGTATTAGAGATATATATTTTGAAATTTGACATATAGATTAAAAATTTATCTCAAAATTTAATAAACAACCTGAGCGTCACACGGGCCACAAAACTAGCATTAATATATATATATATATATATATATATATATATATATATATATATATATATATATATATATAGAGAGAGAGAGAGAGAGAGAGAGAGAGAGAGAGAGAGAGAGAGAGAGAGAGAGAGAGAGAGAGAGGTGATAATTAGGCGGGACGAGCTGGGTTCGATCCGGGCCGAGGTCAAAAAAATCAGCCCATTTCTTGGGCTGAAAATTATGTGCCCAAACCCACACAAACTAGTTGAGCCATGTGGACTTTTCAAGCCGGACCAAAAAAATCAACTAAAATGCGCATTTCTAAGCCCGCCAAAAAAAAAATTAAATTGGGCCGGAAAAATCCCCTAAACCCACCCAAAATCAAGTTGGGGCCAACGGGTTTGGGCTTAATTTAATCAGGTCTAATATGAATGTAAAATTTCATATTTTTTTTTACCATGAAATCCCTACCTTATAAAAAGTAGGAGATTGCGCTTATGAATAGTGCACGGACCTATATACCCTTTAAAATGTTAGTTTACGTTCTTACCCTCAAATGTAATTTCTTACATTTATATCCTTTCACGTGTACAAATGTAATAATGAGTGTTGAGTTTTCTCTCTCCTTACATTTATACACTTTTATATTATTTATTTATATTATAGGTAAATATATTATAGGTAAATTTAAAGTTCACCTCTCATGATCAAAATTAATAAGATGACTCTATTAGATGGATGAGTTTGAAAGATTTATCTACTTAATTAACTAAATTAAATGGAAAATGAAATAATAAAATTTAAAATGTTGATATTTAATGGAGGTTATAGTTTAATTCCATTACAACTTTATCAACTGGCAAGTAAAAAGTTGTTTCTTCTTTGAGGTCAAAATTAACGACTTACACATAAGGGTGATAAATGACATTGAGACCAATGAAATGAATATGATAATTTTGCCAAAGTAGATGTACTAAGAAGAAAGGAAACCAAACTAACTACGGTGAAAAGGGTAAAAAGCAAGAAGGAAGTCAAGGGAATTATCAAAGGTTTAAAGGCTACAATTGGGGCTACATAAAGCTTTTTCTACTACATAACCAAATCCACGTTTTTGGAAGAAAGTTGCAAATGCAAGCTGATACTGTATCTTCTCTTATTGCCTGAATGTTAATGTTTATGCGAGTTGGGTGTAACTGTTTCTCTTTTTTAGTTCCATATAGTTGGGTGAGAGTATACACTTGCAAATAGTAAATGCTCCAAAAAACTATTCCATTATTATAGTAAATGAAATAGTAAATTACTTCTGTTAGTGTATAATATGTGCTCTATGATTTTGTAATTATATTTAATCTATTCCTAATTAAGTTTTTAGATGTTTACAGAGTGACAATGAACACAAATAATGGAGGTTAAATTCAAAAAAAAATGAAATAATGGAGGTTAACAAAGAACTGAAAGCGACACCACGGAATTTGGTATACCAGACACAAAAAGATACAATAATGCCAACTGAGACATCGATGAAATGCAACCCATTCTTAGCATTACATTCAAAAGATTTTCCAGGCAAAAATAACCACAAGCAAAAAAACAATAAACACTAGTGTACCGATATACAAACTTCGCATAGAAGAGGTGATGAAGCTCAAACTTGCCTCTCCCTGCATCTCACTACACTAACTTGCTGTAAATATTCGTCGCTATTGGCAACAACCGTAAACCTGCAAACTTCCTAGTATGCACAGTTATGAAGAAACTCTCGAAAAAAAAAAAAGATTAAAGTTTCCAACAAAACACTTGACCTATTTACATTTACTGTCAGTGTTCATTAAATTATACTTGTGCAGAAAAACCAGTGTTTTTTATACTTATAAACACTCGATCATGGGCTTCTGCCGAGTACCCTCCTTAGATCAGCTTTCTGGTCTGAAGATAGCCTCGATGGGAACTTAACATCGAACTTGATTCTTAAATTTCCTCTCTTTTTAGGTTCCTTTGATATAGGCATTCCTTCACCTGTGATCACGACTTCATGACCTGGTTTTACAATGTCTGAGACTTCAATTTCAAGATTTCTTCCGTCCAAGGTTGTCAGAGTCACTGTTTTACCGGTAAGAGCCTCCAGCAGAGACACTTTCAGGTTGACCAGAAGATCGTTTCCATCCCTCTTGAAAGTCTGGTGAGGTTTCTCGTCAATAACAAATATAAGATCACCAGCCAAGAGGCCAGGTTCTTGATTGCCTTTCTCCGGAAAAGTGATTTTCGTGCCTTTCTTCCAACCAGGCCTGATATCAATTGCCAGTACCTCATCAACAGTCGTCGCCTTGCTGCAAAATGGATGATAGATGAGTCAGTTCATGTTTTATATAATAAGAGACAAATAGTCAATTTCAGATAGTTGATCTTGTCTACAAAACATCAGGACATCAAGGACCAAGAAATGACATGCCGACTAACACTATTGTTGAAAGGATCGACACTATCGCAAATAATGCCAAACAATGAAAGACAGGTCTCACGAATACATGTTTGCAACTTGCAAATGTACAATCCTCAACACAAATCATGATCCCTAGTGAATACTAACAAAACAATCAGATCCATTTAATATTAGACAACATTACACCAGAGAAAAACTAAGATTTCCTGGGCTATAATGTCAGATTTTCGATTATCTTAAACAAGGCTTATTGAACTGTAAATATTCTGTACTTGATCATTTATCTTTACAGATCTCACACCATTTCTTTTAATACAAAATCCAAAGCACAATGGCCACAATTAACTATAAAGATAAGTTGATGCAGGGGAATATAATGTAAGACCAAATCGCAATTTGAAGCACACCACAGCAGAAGATAAAGCTAAACAGCTAACATGTTAGCTACTTAAACAATTACAAGATTAAATGCTTATTCGCTCTCATCTAACCCCACTTTAATCAATAACTTACCTATTGCAACCCCATCTTAATTTTTACTTTCATGATGAAATTAATCTTAAGCAGAAGAATAGTGTCTAACTACTTGCATCACCATGAAGTTATAACTTTCGCAATCCAGACAGTTGACCTAACACAAGATTCTACTAGTAAGCAGCAACCCACTTTTGATCTACCAAGTACAGCAATTATCAATGACCAGTCAACAGGAATTTAACCATAAACGTGAGATCCACACTTGCTGGACAATATAAGGTCACCAGGTCAAAAAAAGATAATTACAGTACATCAGTTTTTGATTCCTCTCACTCTGATTGTTGATTTTCCTTTTAAAATTTAGGCTATTTTCCATATACTGATCTATCAAAATGACAAATATGCCCTGATTTTCCATGCTTTCTCTTCTCGCGCTATTGTGCTAACAAATACTTTCGTGTTTTAAATTTTTTGATTTAAACGGACTATTAATCACCTAACGGTTACTCTAGAACTCCAAATGTTAAATTTAAGTAAAATGGTGATCCCTTTAGCAATTAATACAATTTTTACCAAAGGAGACCGAAATGATAGGTGGTCACCTATAAACTTAGCATCAATAATACTCCCTCATACCCCCAAAACATATTTTTTATTTTAAAATTTGAACTTAATTTACAATTTTATTCATACAATCTTTGTTTAACACTTTTCAACCATAGTAATGACAACTTTTTTTAGCACAAATAATACTTCCATAAAAAATATATACAGATTATATTTTTCGAATTAAAAATGGTACTCTTGTATAATAAGAATATTTATTTCACATGAAATTTTTTTTAGCTTATTTAAAAACAGGGTAATAATACTCAAACATGTGATCGGAGCCAGTCCATTTCACATGGCCTCTTGTCCTAATACTGACTCAAATTAAATCGCCCACCAACTCGACCTATATTTTAAATTTTAAAAAACATTATAATTACATATTTACAATTTTAACTTACACCAATCATTAATCAACAAACTAAACTAACCCTTTCTACCTAAAACCCTTATAAAATTATCTTCCATTATATTCCATTTTAAATTAAAAATTCATTTTCAACCAACCATTATCAAAAAGGAATAATCATCCAAATTAAACTCTAAATCAAATATCAAATCTCGTCTATATCATTTTTCTTCCTTTATAACTCCACCAAACTTGACAAATTAGTAAAAATTACCAATATAAGCAAAATTTTGATCTAATTTAGTGAAAAAAATTTCTAACCAATATTTTTTTTTTCTTCACATTAACAATTTTCTATAACACGGCACTATCAATAAAACAAACCCAAGAACCAAAAGATCGAATCCTGACCACATTATTTTCACATCACGACACTAGAATTTAAAATCAACACCAAACAATATAATCTCAATTACTGTATAATCTCAAATATCCAATTACTGTATAATCTCAAATTTAAAATCAACATGAAACAATATAATCTGAATATAATAAAAGAAATAAAAACATACCCAGAAGAATCAGGAACAAGACGAGCAATCTTCATCTTCCTCTTGGAACCCTTAAACAACTCCTCCAAACTACAAACCAACTTATTCTCAACCGGCTCCGCCTTCTTCGCCGCCGTAGCACTCCGACCATACTTCCGACCCACACTCTCACTTCGTTTTTTCAAATCATCATATTTCAAAGGAGACCCGCTTTTATCACTCCCAATATCATCAAAAAACCCATCAAATATATCATCATTAACAACCCTACCATTTCCATTACCGTACTTCTTAAACGACCCACCCTTCCCACCACCACCAGCGCCGCCGCGAGATGCGGCGAAAGCGGCGGAAGGAGAAGAAACGTCGTATTTCAAACCATCTTCGCCGTAAAGATCATAGATCTGACGCTTTTGAGCGTCGCTTAATACATCATACGCTTCACAGATCTGCTTGAACTTGGCCTCCGCCAATCCCTTTGCGCCACTTGGGTGTTTATCAGGGTGCCACCTCATCGCCAGTTTCTTATACGCTCTTCTTAACTCCTCTTCGTTTGCAGTTGATGATACTTTCAGTACTTCGTAGTAATCCGCCATTCCCATTTTTTCTCTAAGCTTTTTTTGATTTTAAATTTTGATTTTATTTTAAAGGTTAGTTTCTTTTTTTTTTTTTTTTTTTTTTTGACAAAAAGTTTCTTTTTTTGGGATGAGAAGAAAATAAAGAGTGGAAAAGGGGAGGAAAGAGATTATATAAGAAGGGCTGGAAGGGAAGTCGGAAGAGATGGGTTTAATTACGTGGATTTTTGTATTTTTAAAAATTAAAAATGAAGAGTGGGGTTTTCGAGGAAGACAGTGCGGTTATTTGGGAGAGTGTGAAGGAGGTTTGGGATTGGTAAGTTTAAGACACGTGGAGAGAATTGATTGGAGGTGAGGTAAGAAGAAAGAACGTGAAGAGGAGTAATAATAAGGAGAGAGAAAGTGAAGGAGTGTTGAAGGGATTGCGCGTATAATAACAGAATCTGGTATGGCGTCGCGGGGCGGCAAATATAATTACCTTCTTTCTTTTTTATTAAATTTTCAATTTCAATTTTATGAGTAGTGATTGGTTAAAAAACCGTTAATTGGAGTAGTGGAATACGGCGTTGTACTGTTGAGTCGGCTTAAAATTTGGCTACTTTGTTGGTGTGAATTGAATCTTGTTTTTTTTTTTTTTTTTTTTTTTTTTTTGGAAACCAATTGAATCTTGTTTTACATTGTATTTCATTCCAATTTTGTTTCTCATTATTTCTTTTCTATACGGGTAGTAATAAGGTTTCACATTTTGGTCATTGGTAGAAACTAAGAAAGTATTGGTGTCCACGGTTATACTATCATATACTACCTCCGTTTTATATTATTTATAATAATTGGACATTTTTCCTCTCTACTTTATGTTAAATCGTTGCAAATAACATGAAACGCAGGTAGTACTACAAATTTTAAGGAAACTGAGATAAAAATGTTGAATGATGTTACTATAATTTGAAAATTGTTACTAAATATTTGAAAAGAGAATGTTGCGTTTACATATATTTCAAGATTCACATAATTGTAACAATATACGTAGTAATCAAAATGGGATATTACCTATGGCAAATATCAAGTTGATTAAAATATTTTGTACATAATTGTTATATTAGCTAATGAGATACTCCGTATTATGATAGTGAAATTTTATTATTCACATCTATCATCTATCTACTACGGAGCATCTATCTACTTTAGTATTCCGTACTATTGTACTTGTTGGAGTCTACTTCCACAATAGTAAATAGTCTATTTATAAGATTACTCTGTAATATATGGAAGTTTTGGAGGATCTTAATTGATACTCTATTTATCTCTATTTTATTGTTCAATTGTAAATAAATGGATTAATAAATAAGAGATAATATAGTCATATGAGATTTTGTTGGATTTGTCCAGGGCCGTAGCAAGGGCAGGGCAGCTGGGGCGGCTGCCCTGGGCCCCTTGTTTAAAAGCCCAACTTCAATACAATACAAGGCCCCAAAAGATATACTTTGTACTAAATTTTTTTTTGAGGGAACTTCGTACTCTATAATACTACATTACTACGTACATGTTCATATAAATTAAAAAAAAATTAAATTAATTAAATTAAATTAAAAAAAAATTAAAAAAAAAAAAACAAGAAGTGTGTACAGTACAACACTATAGTATTATATAATTCCAGAATATCAAATGGCATTTTTGGTCAACTTCCTTCTTCCCTAATTTTTTACCCAAATTAATTCACTTTCCTTAGTGAATTTGATTAGCCAAAAAAATGTCATTAATTAATGTATCAAATTTTTTGGTAATTTTATTTTCAATGTATCTCATTACAATTTTCAGGCAGTAAAATTTCTTCGCGTTTGCATACCCAATTTTTTAAAATTTTATATCAGTATATGTGAATTAAGGCCCAATTCATGTTTTTGCCCCAGGCCACCGAAATCTCAGAAACGGCCCTGGATTTGTCTCATAGTATATTTAATTAATATCACCATTCGTATCATTATCATCATCATTGTTGCTATTATTGTTATAATATATTATAATTTTTTATATCAGTAACTTATAAAGTAAAGCATAAAAAGTTCTCTTTCCTCTCTAAACCTATGCTAGCTAGTCTCCATTGAATTTTAGAAAGGGCTTCCACCGATTTTTACCCATAGAAAGCTCTGATATTTGAGTTCTTGTCTGTATTTTCTCTTTATTTTTAGGCTTATAATAACTCATCCTCTTATTGGAGATCTTTTTTCCTGCTACGAGTGAGAGATAGCTCAAGTGGTTAGAGTCTCCCTCTCAATTATAGGGGATCATGTGACCGATTCACACAATTGCCCTTGTGGCTTTCTAAACACGGTAGAGTTTTTCTTCTTCTCCATGAGAATCGCTTCTCCTTTAAAAGACAAAAAATTTCTTCTTCTTTTTTGTGAGAGGCAGTGGCGGATCCAGATATTTAGGTATGGGCATACGAAATTAGGCTTCTTAAAAATTTATAAAACACAAAATTTGCCATACTAGAATTATACTACGTAATTAATTATTAATTCCACACTCTTAGGCCATGTTCTTTTGAGCTTCTGGGCAGAACAGAGCAGGGGTCAGCAGAGCAGAGCAGATTTCATGATAGCAGAGCCAAGCAGGGTAGATTTCGGCATTATTATTATTATTATTATTATTATTATTATTATTATTATTATTATTATTAAGTGCATATACCGTTGATTTAGGTGAGTGAAAATATAAATAAATGTGTACCATATTTAACATATGTTAATAGTGGAAAGATAAAAGACAATAGTTTAACATCTTCAAATTATTACAACCGCATATCAAAATAGGAACATAATTAGATAAGAGTTTAATATCGTGGTGAATTAACCATCTACTTCCATATGATTGTCATTTTCATCATCTTCATTGTCGCTATGATCTTCTTTGTTATTAATTAATAATATTATTAAATATTAATTCTTAATACTTTGAATTATTAATTATTATTATTGATAATTATTATTATTAATTATTATTATGAATAATAAATATTAATTATTATTAATATTAATAATTATTATAATTATTTTTAATATTAATAATTATTATAATTATTTTTAATATTAATAATTATTATAATTATTTAAAATAATAAATTATTATCATCAATACAATATTAATTATTATTAATGTTATTATTAATTATTATTTAAAAAATAGAGCAAAACAGATTTCTTTTGAGTAGAACAAAGCGGATTTGATTTGAGCAGAGCAGAGCGGCTCTAAAGAACGGGGCCTTATTTGTCATTGCATGTATTTCACCCCTAAATTTGTCTATAATTGAACAAAACAAGTTGTTCTTTTTTTTGAAGGGAATTGAACAAAACAAATAAACTAATTACTAGATTAATTTTACTATTTAAATAAATTGTTATATCAGTTTAGTTCAATTCAGCTCACAAAAACAACGGTTAAAATGCTAAATACTTCCTCTGTTTCTTTTATCACGCTAATTGCCAATGCAAAATTTTAACAATCACTAATTTTAATTTTTCTCTGTTTTTCTTTCACTTGACCTTATTATTTTATCACGTTTGCTAATGCAAAACTTTAACAATCAATGACTTTAATTCTCCATAAATAAAAATTCTAAAAGTTATATGTTATAATAGTACTTATTGAAACGAATTCAATAAGATCTCACATGAATATGTTTTTCCTAATATATTATCCACAAAAGACGGTCAAAGTAGAGATGATGAATAGTGTAAAAGTCAAAACGGGTGAAGTAAAAAAGAATAGAGGAAGTATATTATAATAGTACTTATTGAAACGAAATTAACAAGATCCCACATGAATATATTTTTCATTACATATTATTCACAAAAGACGATTAAAGGAAGAGTGGTGAATAGTGTAAAAGTCAAAGTGAGTCAAGTAAAAAAGAACGGAAGAAGTTTGAAATAAGAAATAAGAAGAAATAAGTAAACACATACTTCCTGCGTATTTAAATATTTGCTCCATTTCTCTATGATGCCTATGCATGGAGTTTTAGGAGAAATAGGAGAAAGTAATAAAATACTGAGGTAGTGGGGTAGGTGGAAGAATAAAATATTGTAAAAAGCAAAAGTATTGGAGAAAATTGGAGGAGAGAGAATATGAAATTAATAAAATATGATTTAAGTTGGGTCTACTAAGTGAGAGAAATGAATTAAATATTGTATAAACTTTCTAAATAAGGAAATTGAACAAGTATTTAAAAACGGCCGAAAACAGAAGTGGAGCAAGTATTTAAAAACGGAAGGAGTATAAGACAATGACCTGCTGTGGTTTGAATTTGAATATAGCCTTGTACAACTATTCGTATATCCATTTGTACATAGAAAATAAGATTTATTTTAATCTCATCCTTGAATCTGAAGTGAAGATCTTTGTGATAATTATAACATTCATTATTAATATATATATATATAATTTATTTAGGACTTGTGTTTATTTTTATTTGTCTATCTGTGTTTAATATATATATATATATATATATATATATATATATATATATATATATATATATATATATATATATATATATATATATATATATATATATATATATATTAATGTTATAATTATTAATATAATATTGCTGTTAAAGTTATTTTAACTAATTCTTCAAAAAAAAAAAAAAAAAAAAAATTATGTTAAATAATTTGCTCAATTACCTTGTCTAATGTCATTCTTCAAATTGTGGAGTGCATCTCAACGCATAGTTGCAATGCATTTATAAAGCATATAGGAGGGCAAAAATGTAAATTTGGCAAGTTTCTGGAAAAAAAGCTGACTCTATGGTGGTACATTATAATATACCATTATGCATATATAATGTACCATTAAATTATAAGTTGTCTTAATAGTACTTTTTGTGTAGTATTATGCATGTAGTGGTACTTTTTACCATCTTATAGGTAGAATATTTTCCCCTGAAATATTTTCCATCTGTCACCTATTATGCATGTAGTGGTACATTTTGCCATCCTATATATTTACTAATAAATAGCAGCTATGATTTTTCATAAAAAAAATGGAGGTAGTCATTATACTACTACACTTTATCAATTTGGATTGAAATCTAAATATTATAAGTTAAGAAAGACTTTTTTTTTTGGTGGTGAAATGGAAGGAAAAAAAAACTACAATAATTAATCTTTTTAATTACAATTCTTACCAAGGTTATAATTAAAGATGGTAACAGTCTCTTTCAAAAAAGAAAAAAAAATAATAACATTCACGTTGGCAAAAGTCTACACGCTTCAAACTCTTACAAAGTGTTTCCTGTGCTATTCACAACTCATAATTAATGAGAAAGTCTCATATACTAAGTTACTAACATGATTCACATTCGCTACGAAGTACCATTTTAAGTCACAATTATCATTGTAAAACTTTCATAAAAATCAAACATAAAGAGCGACAATATTTGTAAACGTCTCTTCTTTGTTTAATTAGAACGGGGGTGCACCAAAGAAAGAAAACTCTTTATATGATTGTAAGAGAATTCAAGCAATAATAAATAACACATCATTAGTAATATCATTTTCAAACTTTTATTGAAATATCTAAACCACCCATCCCCCTTCACAAAATAAAATTAAGAAATTTGATTCGTCAACCTTATAAACTCTAAGAGGATATATATGAACCTCCTCTTAAAAAAAAAAAATAAAAAAAAAAAAAAAAATCAACGTCCCTAGCAATATCTTAAATGAGAAAATTAGTTAATCAAGATCCTACCCCCCTTTTGATGCTGATATATGCTAAAAATGCAGTCCCACAATTTTAATATTGTATTTATAATGTATAAAAATTGTAATATTTATAATATACTTTAAAATGACACCAATAATTACATGCCAATTGGAAGCTTAATAAGAAAGGTAGCAAAATTGTTACTTAACTAGTTGACTTTACGTTTAGGACTAAAACTAGTAAGAAGCAGCTTAACCACTTCCATAATTCATGCACTCTTATTCTAATTTTAATTAAGTTTGGTAGGCCGACATTTAAGCTAGAAAATTAGCTAATTGGTGGGCGATGGCCGGGAATACGATGATTTTTCAAACTATATATTATACATTTCATGAAATTAAAACTATATAGTAGTATATTTTACACATAAAGATAACTGTAGGGTGGGATTTGAAGGAATCGTTTAGGATTAAGTTTGGATATTCATAATCGAAAGTACTAAAAAGCAAAAGTTTACAGCCTAGCTAATGAAGAAAAAGGCGGTACTTTTAATTCATTATTTATTTATAATTTTATTAATAATTTAATTATTTATGTTCTTGTTTTTGATCTCATCATCAACTTTGCCTTGCTGTTAATGTTTGTACCATGTTTGACTAAAACTACGAAGTTTCTTCCTGCCTAGCTTTCTTTTTTTCTAGTTTAATAACCATCCCTCGTATGCCATATATAATTGGTTATAGAAGAGCCCGTTGAATTCAAAATTAGTTGTCACATTATCGTTTTCTTGACCTCACATCCACATTCATTAATCACTATAGGGGCACCGTCCGGGTTCCCCCCTATGCTATGCTCCCTCGGCGCGGGGTCTAGTTCAGTTCAACTCATAGCCCCCAATCCCACTGGTGTTTAATTTAAATATAATTATACATATACCCTACCTATTTAAAAGGCTCAACTTTTTCACAAACATTCTAAAGTTGTATATATGTATGTGTACTTATGAGTTTAGAATCTTATAAATATTACTAATTGTAAATTTGATATTTGTTTTGTTGCAAGATTTTATGCTATTCTAAAAAGTTTTTTTTTTTTTTTTTTTTTTTTTTCTTTCACAATTTCAGTTCGTTGTAATGTGCTTCAAACTTTTCTTTGATTCATCAAACTAAGGTTTCATTGATTTTTTTTTTGAGAACAAATTGATTTTTTATATTATATACTTTATCCTTAATTAAAAAGTATGATCAATAATCTAACATATAGATATACTAAATAATGTTTTGTACGTTATTATTTCCACTGTAGGTAGATCAACTAATAATTAGCAACTAGTAATCATGCAATATACAATGAAATCGATTTCAAATGAATATTTTACAAATTAAAGATTTGAAGATAATGCAAACGAAATTATAAAAAACACAAGCTTCTTAATTGTGAAAAGACAATTTGCAACTAGCATTATGATTGCATGAATTAAAAATTGCAAAAAGGCATGGACAATCCTATAATATGACCTCTAGCTAGATACATATCAGTTTGCACATACCCTAACAACTTATTCCTCGGATTTTAGTTACTATATTTTAACTTTTAATAAATTGAAAATTGTACATTAAAGACACTACAATTTGCTTATATGGCGAAATTTAATTGGCCCATAGCCCATATTTAGTATTTTGCTTTTTAATTGCAAATTTTATTGTTCATAAAATAATGATTTTTTTTTTATGTTTTTTATTTATTTATTTTTTTTAACACAATAATTCCTTAATAACGATGACTTTGTACCTCTTTTTATGTTGCTTAATTGTAGGATATGCTTTCGATCATAAAGTAGTGAAATTGATGAATTAAGTAAAAATTACCCATCTTGGTTTTAATTGGACTTATTATGACCAATCACACTCCTCCACCATGGCAAACCACGATTAGATTTTTCATGTCTAGTGACCTAAAACATATGAAGATCTATCATTTCTTATACTTTGCACCAAAAAAAAAAAAAAAAAAAAAAATCCTATAATTTCTTATACTTATATATCAATGTTTACGTGTCTTTAATTAGAAGTATCATTTTTAAATAAATAGAGGATTCATTGTATCAAGGAAGAAATGTTTACTAAGAGTAACTCCAATGGTTGTAGCTAGGGATTTACTTGCAATATTAAATAATTCCTAGCTATTAGCTTGACCATTGGAGCTAGAAAATGCAATTAGCTCGGCTAAGCAAATTAGCTTTGTCAAGCTAATTTGCTCGGAGAAAAACTTACCAAAGAAAATAATAAATAGAATCAATAAAATGAAATATAAAAAGTTAATTAAGGAGGTGAAATTCATTTAAATTGTAAGCTAATAGCTAATCATTGGAGTTCAAAGTAGCTATAATGACAATTAGCTTAAAAGCTTATGTGGCATGCCAAGCTAATTGTCAAATTAGCTTGTCGTTGAAGTTGCTCTAATAGGTTTTCTATTAAGTTATACTTCTTTTCATCCGTCCCTTACAGGTTGTCCTATACTTCATGTTACTTTATTAAGGCTCGGATGAAATTGTGTTTATAAATTGACAAGTTTAAGCAAATGAGAAGAAAAAAAAAATGAGACAAACTCAAAAGGACATTCTAAAATACTACTCTGTATACAAAATAATATTTAATCAGACAAGTAAATACAGAATAATCCTAGTTCAAAGGACGGCCTTTACTTAAAATGACGAGGCTTCATACATCATACTCCAACTAGAAAATCAAGATAAGCACCAAGACATCCATTGTATGGAATAAAAGTGGAACACTTGCAAAAATTGTAGCTTTATTGGCAAACCACTCAAATTCCAGAATCAAGCCGTAAGAAAAGTTGAAAACGATATTTAGAGCAACCACACTCATTTTTTTCATAGATTGACTTCACCACTTACTTTTTCTATTTCCATATACAGTACAATATACTTACTACATAATTCCCCAATTTGTGGAATTTTAGGCTTGGACAACTATGACAGGAAATCCAGTTTTCCATGGACCATAACACCCATTTACGGACTACTATAACTATATAATTATATATGTGCATGTACGGCATGATGTCTTTTTTGTTGGTTTTTCTTTCTTCACCTGTTTCTCACTTTCTTGTCCCCCTAATATTTAACTAGATATTATTTTATATGGTAATAAATTGGAAATTCATGATAAAATTAATCGGGAATCAGTGTAATTAATGTTAATTTATCTTTAATATTTCCCTTTTTAGCTTCTTATACATATCTCTTAGGGTTATGTTTATTATTTTACTATTTTATATTTGTCTTTCGGGTTTGTTAAGTTTATTTCAATTTCACTCATATTATAAGAATATAAATTTGATTGAAGGTTAGTAAATTCAAATAAAGGTTTATATAAATTACTCAATTTATAAAATAAGTGAAAATCAAATGAATAAATCACACTTTCTTTAGTTATAATTAATAAAATTATTGATGTAAATGATATAATAATATCAAGTATAAGAATTTTTATGCTCTATATTACTTAAAACGTACTCCCTCAATCTCTTTTAATTGCATCATGGACCCACTTTTTATTAGAACTTTTTGTATAAAGTAGTTCAAACAAGAAGGGGCAGAGGGAGTATATGAGTTACAGATAAGGAGTACTCCGTACATTAGAAGAGAATACATGGCAATCAAAGGAAATGTCAAGTGTTGATTATTGGATGATTTTTTCTTCTTCTTTTTTTGTAACTTTATATATGTGGCGTGTAACTATATGAACCCAAAGTGTCGAATTTGTACAATAAAAATAGTTAAATTCAAATAATTGCTGGTACTAAAATTAGATAACCTTTGCTTGAGATGTAAGGGAGCTAGGAATGGTATATACTAGGGTTGCGGAGAAAGGAGGAAATCAAAAAAATCTTAACAACAATAATGTATGTCGATATATAAGGCCCACCTAGTATCATTGATAATTTTTTAAATATGAATATATGAATTATATGATAAAATAAATTGAATTATGAACTATAATGATTTTCCAACTTATGAAGCATGCATGCATGAGTTAGCTAGCTTATAGGTCTATTTGAGATTAATCATTACATTTACTAGCTATCATGTGTTAATGCGCTTCCCTCTTCTTAAGGGTTAATTATCATGCTTTGTTGTTGATGAAAGTGAGGTAGTAATTGTAACTTTGTCGAGGGAAATGATCCATTTCTTCCATTTTATTTGTTACATTTGCTATGCAACATTATTAGTATTTGATTTTTCTTATGAACGTGTCGACCAATAAAGTCCTTAACTTATTCGATCAATTGATTAATTAAGCTCATGTTCATTTGGACTTATTCCTCAAAATTTCAATTTACTCCGGAATATCCAAAACTCTAATTCAATTTAGTTTAATTAGTTTTTATTTATTGCGTTTTAATTAATTTCCTCTTCTTGTAATTCAATTCTATTATATTTAATAGCAAAAGTAGGGCTTAAGTAGTATCGTGGATACTATTTAGTTGAGTTGGTAAAATTCATTGGGATGCTAGTTATTCATGCCAAGCTTAGGGAAGGAATTGCATCAACATCATTTATCTGTTGTGTCGCACTTCACACCCAAAAAAGTAATTAATAGTATCAACTATTTGTACTAATTATTTTTATTACTTTAACGTAGTATACAAATATCGAACGATCGAAGGTAAATAATATCATATGTTTACCACTAGATATTAATTTATGGAGAGCATATTACGTGCATCTTGCCACACGAAACACCTCGTACGTCAAAGCGTAAATACAGGAAATCAAAAAAGGCGCGGGTTTAAAGCCCGGTACAATCGGGCTTCGTCAGCCCGATTTAAAAACGGGCGGATTTGAAGGCTCATTGTACAAACTGATATCCTCAAATGATTTGATGGTATCATCTAAACAATAATTATTACTTGATATCTTTTAAAGACAAGATTTTATCATTCAACATATTACCATTAATCTTCAAACCCTATATTAACTGTATGATATCCTCAAATACTAAATACTTAATATTTCTTGATATCCTTGAAATAAATATGATTCAATTTGTTCCAATCTATACTGATATTAATTTGATATCCTCCTAAATTAAGTTGATATCCTGTAAAGACTAAATACTAGTTGATACCCTCCTAACTTAAGTTGATATCCTCTAAATACTAGATTTTATCATGCAACTGTTAATAATATAATCTAAACACTGGACGATATCCTACAACGACTAGTTGATATCATCTAAAGACTAAATACTAGCTGATATCCTCCTAACGAAAGATCATTTCCTTAAATGGCTAGATTTTATCAACCAACCTGTTACAAATATAATACAAAAATAGGATGATATCCTCCAACGACTGGATGATATCCTATGAAGTTAAAATATTAGCTAATATCCTCCTTCGACTAAATGATATCCTCTGAACATAAAATACTAGCTGATGTCCTCCTAAATAAATATGATATCCTCTAAAGACTAAATATAAGCTGATATCCTTCTAATTGAAAGTCATTTCCTTAAATGACTTGACTTAAACTACTAATATAATGCAAATACAGGAAGATATCCTGCAACGACTAGACTTAAGCTCCTATGACTGCACGATATCCTACAAATACTATATAACATTTTCTAAATACTAAATGAGTAATAAATCAAATAAAATATATCCTTAAAAGACTAATAAATATCATAAAAAGAATTTACATTAAATTTCATGTTAATCCACATATTCTTAAACAAATTTCCGATTTTTATGCCTTCACTTCACAATCACACAGTTTTAAGAATTTTCAAGTCAAAACATTTATGTAAAAGGCTTTATGCTTATGTTTGACTTAGGTTTTATGACTATTGTATATATAATCAACAATTCTGTGAGTTGCTCTGCTTGCTTGTTCATCAAATAAAAAAAATAAAAAAAAAAAACAGAACATTACTGTGAGTGACTTGTTAAGGAGATATATCATAAGAATGACGAATAACCGTAGCAATACCAATAAAAGGCGTGGAAGAAAGCCTTTGATACAAGGATCTTCATCAAATATGATAGAGGCAAAAGCTTGGGCGGATAATATATCAGCTAGCTGTGAAGGGGATTGTTTTAATTTCATTTTTTCTGAGTCTTATCATTTAGAAGGAATTATAGTAAGGCTTGTTTGTATATTAAATTATAGTTTATTTATTTTTATGTGAATTATATTGTAAAATTTTGTTTTATTGATGCAG
Source organism: Chenopodium album (assembly GCF_948465745.1). Classification (NCBI taxonomy): domain Eukaryota; kingdom Viridiplantae; phylum Streptophyta; class Magnoliopsida; order Caryophyllales; family Amaranthaceae; genus Chenopodium; species Chenopodium album. The sequence goes on from NC_137843.1 coordinate 51,226,378, forward strand.
AATGTTCCCTTAGATTTCGCTAAAACATTTCAGCAGGCTTGGGAAATCAACTGATGTTAAGTTGCGACTTTATGATACTGAATTCGAAGCACAATTGAAGATAAAAACTTCTGAGAATAAGATCATTCAATGTTTTATTAAGAATGGTGTTGATACATTGATTGATGATTATGAAGTTCAACTTGATGAAGGGGTTGTACTTGAACTTCTGCAAGGGAATTCTATTGTTTTTTGTGTTTATTTACAATTAAATTGTGATGATTAAGAGGGTTGGAATTTTGATTTTTTGAAATTTTAGTTATGTTTTATTTTATTTTTATTTTTATTTTTTTTTGTGCATAATGTTATTAAATTAATAAATTTGAAATATTAGTTATCTAAACATTTATTCAATTTTTAATGAGTTTATAGTTAGATATTCTTTGTTTTGATGAAAATGATATCCTCATAAAACTACTTTAATCACTAATCAAGATAATATCCTGATAAAATTACATCTAATGAAACTCAATGATATCCTCCAAACATTGAATGATATTCTCTAAAGATAGGATGCTATCTTCTAAAAACTGGATAATATTTTCTAAATAGTGAATGATCATCTAAAGTTTGAATGATATCTTATTCAAACCACCTTATTCAAAGCACTGAAATTTTTTATTTTTTGGAAACTATAAACACTGCAAATTTTGTATTTTATTCAACCACTTTATTAAAAGGAACTGAAATTTTAACAATGTCTAGTCTTTGCAACCATTTTGCAGTGTTTAGTCTTTGTTTTGCACCATAATTTTTAGCTTTTTTAGGAAATAATAATTCATTCTATTTTTGAAAACTAGAAAAGCAACCAATGTCTGCATCATATCCTCCAAAGATTGAATAATGTCCTCCAATGACTACATAATATCCTTCAATAACTACACGATAACAACTAAATGATATCATCTAATTACCTTCGTGATATCCTTAAAAGACTATATTTATCTTCCAACCTATCCTACAAATACTAGTTAATATACTAAAAAGACTATATTTTATCTTCCAACCTATCCTACAAAGACTGGACGATATCCTCCAATGCCTTGATGATATCCTCCAAATAATTAACAATGTCCTCCAATGACTGCATATTATCCACTTATGACGAAATGATAACATCTAAATAAAAACAAATACTAGTTCATATCCTTGAATGATTGTATTTTATCTTTCAACCTATCCTACAAAGACGGACGATATCCTGCAATATCTAAATGATATCCTTCAAAATTGGATAATGTAATTCTAATACAATACAATTTGTTCTAAATAGTATATGATATCAAGTAAAACGTGAATTATATCATGCAGTCATCATATCCTACAATGATTGCATGATATCTTCAAAGACACTACTTTCATTATCCTACAATAACTGCAAGATATCCTCAAATGACTATAAGATATCCTCCAAAAACTCAAATGATATCATCTAAATAACAAACACTACTTTATATCCTTAAAAGACAATATTATATCTTTCAACCTACTCTACAAACACTGGATGATATCCTCCAAAGATTAGATAATGTCCTCCTTATACTATAAAATATTTTCTAAATAGTGAATGATATCATCAACAGTTTGAATGATATCTTATTCAAACCACTTTATACAAAGCATCTGAAACTTTGACAGTGTTTATTTTTTGAAAACTATAAACACTACAAATTTTTATCCACATTTTATTCAAACCACTTTATGAAAAGGAACTGACATGTTAAAAATGTCTAGTCTTTTCAACCATTTTGCAGTGTTTAGTCTTTCTTTTGCAACATAATTTTTAGCTTTTTTAGGAAATAATAAATTTATTCTATTTCCTATATGTATTTAGTTAAATAAAACATTATATTTTCAGACGTAAAGGCTAAAAATCATGTTAATTTGCATGAAAAAGTCAAGATTCATTTTCTTAATATATAACTATTTAAAACATTTAACTATAAAAAAACATTTGCCTATATATAGCCTAATTCTATGTAAACCTTTGTCTATCAAAATTTAACTTTCTTTCTTATTCATCTTCTTCTTCTTCTTTTCAAAAAAAAAAAAAACATTTTCCTCTTAGAAATGGAGAATAAAAAGTTCTATGAAAACATGGAACACTACACTGTCAAATACAGACCATCTTGCAGAATTTCACTTGTAAGATCATATTCCATTTTATGTTTTATAATTCTGTTTATGTCTTAATTAAAAATATAATTTTTTATTAATGTATGTTTTCAGCCTTTTCCTCTTAAATGGAAGTTATTATTACTTTCATTTAAAGATACAGCAAGAGTGTATCGAGGAAACAACGGACGTGTTTGGAACGTTAAGGTGCTGTCTGTGGAAGAAGATACAGGGAATTCCGGAGGATTTTTCATTGATGAACAGTGGCAAGCTTTGTGGATAGAAATAATGTAGCTGTTGGTGAACATCTTCATGTGTATTATAAAAATAAAACTTTCTATGTTAGAGTTTTTGATGATAACGGGAATGAAAGGCTTCCTACTGAAGCCGAAAATGGTGTTTAGGATGTAGTACTATTATTTTGTTTCAGTTTTAAAAGTTTTATAAATTATGTATTATGTTTTAATATTTTAATAAAATAAATAAAATGTCATGTGTTTTGTTTGTTATAATCAACTATATTTGATAATTTATATCCTCAATTGTACATATTATATAAGCAAATAAATATTTCATTACCTCATTTGAGAAAAAATAATCTTAAATGATATAATTTATAAGCTAAATATATAATATCAACACAAATGATATCTTCAAATACTTATATAATATCCGCAACATAAAATATCATATCTTCAATTGAAAAAAAATTCTCCTAAGTTAGTATGATATAAATAAAGGCTTATAATATAATATACTCCAAAACACATATGATATACTCAAATAAGTTTATTATATTCTAAAAAAGGTATATTACAACCTAAACCATTTACATCATGTCATGAATTGAAATATATAAATCCTCAAATAGGTATGGCAGTGTTTTGAATTTTAAAGCATTAATATATCCTAGAATATAAATATTATATCCTCAGAAGTATATGTTATATCCTCATATAATTAATATCAATTTAAACAACACGTGAAAACATTTTGATTTCTCACAAATTTCTTTCTTTTTTTTTTTGACAATATTTCTCACACATTTCACATGTTAATTATAACAAAAAAAATAAAGGTCTATAAAACAATATGATACCTCACACATTGCATGTTTCCTCTTTACATATTCTTTCTACTAAAGATGGAAAACAATTCTCAGTCTTCTACTTCTTCAAATGATCCAGAAGAAAATGCTATAGATAACTGGGAAAGAAAGTTAAATGATCTATTCAAAAGAAGAGATAAAGTGCATGACGAACTGATGAAGCACTATGAGAAAGTGGAAAAGAATAGAATTGAAGAACTGAAGAAGAGAAAGAGAGAACTGGAAAACTTGCAGGTCGCACAAAACAAGAGGAAGAAAGAAGAAGAAGAAGAAAAACAAAAGAAGAAAGAGAAAGAGAAAGAATAAATCCAGAAGAAAATATAAAAAGAAATTTGAAGATGATGAAGAAGAAGAAGAAATCCAGCAAAATCTGAAGAAGAAAGAAGAAGAAGAAGAAGAACGAGATCAAAAGAAATAAAAAGATAAAGATGAAAAAGATTAAGATTCTCGGGGTTTTTATTTATTTTATTTATTTATTTTTTGTTTTAATTTCTAGATTTAAAGTTTTAATTTCGTAATCTATGAAAATACCTTGGAATATATGAAAATTTTCGGATATATGAAATGGAGCATTTATTTTGGTTGAGAAATAAGTATGTTATATAATACCCATGAGCTTCGTACAAGGCCTTCAATGGTGATTCCTCCATTGTTGACCTTTTGATTAGTTTTATAAAATTAAATAAATTATGTTGTCTAAATTATATCATCTATAATAAGTTGGATGATATCATATATAAGATGGATGATATCCTGTAAAAGTTGATTAATATCATCTATAAGATGGATGATATCCTCTTAAAGATGATATCCTCTTAAAGATGACATCCTCTAATAGTTGATTAATATCATCTATAAGATGGATGATATCCTCTAAAAGTTAGAAGATATAATCCATTGCATAAATGGTATCTTATATTAATTCATTATATCCTCTATTAGTTCAATGATATCTTCTATTATAAAGATTTCATGATATTATCTATAGGCTTAATGATATCCTTTATTTGTTCTATGATATTATTTCTTTACCAAGATCATTTCCTCCATTACCTAAATGATATCATTTATAGGCTGGATGATATCATTTATAGGCTGGATGATGTCCTTTATTGGTTAATATCTCAACAGGAGCTATCCCATACAACTAGGGAACAGGTTAGCTGGGGTTAAGGATATTGTATCATAATATGAACAAAACATATCCTAATATCCTTAAATCGTATCCTATTATGAACAAACCATATCATTAAATTTCTAAATATATTGTATCCTCAAAACGTAGATAATATATCCTCAAAACAGGAAAACATATCCTCAGAGTATATAAATTATTATAATAATTTCAAAGATATCCTCCAAAAATTGGATGATATCTTCCAAAAACTATATGATATCCTCTTACAAGTGGGTGATAACCTTCAAAAACTTAAACTCTAAATATCCTTAAAAGACTATATTTTATCTTGCAACCTATCCTACAAAGACTGAACTATATACTCCAATGTCTTTATAATATCCTCTTATGACTAAATGATATAATCTAAATAACAACAAATACTAGTTCATTTCCTTAAATGATAGAACACAGGACATCATCAACAGAATAAAAGACATCATCAAGAGAATAGAGGACATCATTTATGCAATAAAGGACATCATCAAGAGAATACAATTAATCATATTCTGATAAAACTAATGATATCCTAAAATGAATATACAAAATTATTTAATAAGTATATGATATCCTCAAAATATTATATCACATTCTCAATGAAAAATATAAATACTCAAAACTCACATAAAAACATTAAACATACATATAATAAATTAAATCGAATTAAATGCACTTACCAGAATCGAGGTTAATTACAAACGAAAACATGGATTTGAACGTCATGTCTTTCCCTCTTCCAAATCATTGCACCATTTCACGTTGTAAACCTTATATATTAAAGCACAGTGAAGAACAAACAATATTCAGAAAAGAAAATTACTTCATTTGGAATTTAAATTCGTTTTATAAGATTATAACTACTGCTACTACAAAAGGGATATTTTTTAATTCTTTTATGATCATACACTTGTTAGTTTATTTTAATTCGTTTTGTAATTTTTTTTTCGATGTTTATATATATTTTTATATTATGAACTAAATTTGTATTTTTGGTGGTGATTTTGTTTGATTAGATGGCTAATCAAAATGCACACCCAGTTGATCCTTTAGAAGATGCACATCCAGCACTATCAATAGAAGAGATATTGTGCATGCACATATTCCCTAGGTGCACCTACCAAACGTAGGGAATGATTAATTGTACATGTAAATATTGGAATGAATTATGGTTCTATAAATTTTGGATTCCAGAAGTAGTAAAAAAAATTATCATAATTCAAATAGATGGTGGGTTGCCTATGACATTATGAGGCACAATGGTTATGGTTTTCACAATGGCATGGTGCAAGACTGGGCTGAATTCCTTGACGGACTACGGTTAATTTTTCCGGAAGAGGAAGCCATGAACAACAAGAAGAGAAAAAGGGAAGAGGCAAGCCAACCAGGGAGAGAGCAAAAAAGGATGAAACTAGAGTACGATGAAATCAGTTGCATATTTTGGATGTTTTGTACCTTATTATAGTTAAAAAAAAAGATATCATTACAGTGATATGTGTTTTATTTGAAATTTTAGTTGTTTTTTTTTTCTTTTTTTTTTTGGGTTGATGTTACTTCGTATTAAATTAATAAATTTCAAATATTGGTTATCTAAACATTTGTTCAATTTTTCATGAATTTGTAGCTAGATATTCGTTGTTTTGATAAAAATGATATACTGATATAAGTATTAATTTACACTAATCAAGATGATATGTTAATAAAATTAAACCTATTGAAACTCAATTATATCCTTCAAATATTGTATGATATCTTCCAAAAATTGGATAATATCCTCTAAAGATTAGGTGATATCTTTTTAAAAACTGGACAATATTAATATCCTTAAAAGATTATATTTTATCTTGTAACCTATCCTACAAAGACTGGACGATATCCTCCAATGTCTTCATAATATCCTCTTATGGCTAAATAACAACAAATACTAGTTCATATCCTTAAATGACTACATTTTATCTTTCAATCTATCCTGATGATATCCTTCAATATCGATCTAAATGATATCCTTTAAAGTTTTGATAATGTAATTCTAATACAATACAATTTGTTCTATATAGTATATGATATCAGTTAAAGCATGAATTATATCATGCAGTCATCATTCCTACAATTACTGCATTATATTTTCAAATATACTACTTTCATGTATCCTCCAATAACTGTATGAAATCCTCCAATGACTGCAAGATATCCTTCAACAACTCAATGATATCATCTTAATAACAAACACCATATTATATCCTTAAAAGACTATATTATATGTTTCAACCTATTGTACAAACCTTGGATGATATCCTGCAATTTCTGCATAATATCCTCCAAAGATTATATAATGTCCTCCTTATACTATAACAAAGGATATAATTTATTCATAAGAGAATATAAATTATTCATAAGAGGACATGTTTTCTCGTAATAGAGGATATAATTTGTATCCTAATTGGCATAAGATTTTCATTATAAAGGATATCTTTTATACTTTACAGAATATAATTTTCACAATATAGGATAACACTTAAAAATTAGAGGATATATGTAATATAACAATAAAGAATATAATTTTTACATTTAACAGCATAAGTTTTATTACAAATACAATAGATAACAATGTGTCGTTTGGTTTAGGATATGTTTTTCATCTTTTATTCAAAATTTACAGATTATTAAAAATATCTTAAATAAAATATAATTATATTTAAAAATATCTTCAATAAAATATTAATATTATTCAAAGAATCTTATCCTAAACCAAACGACACATTGTTTAAAAAGAATAAAATAAATAAATAAATAAATAAACCTAAACCTAAAATTTGACGCCCCCCTTATATATAGTACACTTTTCTTTCATCTATCCAAATCTATCATTTCCTTCAATTTTCTTTCATTTTTCATCTATTCAAAATTTCCTAAATCTATTTTTTCCCAAAAAAAGTACACACATGGAAAACAAAAAATCATTAGGAAATAAAAAGAAGTATGATTCAATTGATAATGAAGAAATTGAAATAAAATCTTTGGAAATTCAGTTAGGTTTTCTCAAGGGTAAATTACAAGGAACAATTGATCGACGCAATGCTGAGGAAAAGCTTTGTATTGATTTAACAAAAGAAGTGAACAAGATTGAAAATCTTGTAAAAGAGAAAAAGAAGAAAACGTGGAAAGATGATATTGAAGCTGCTGCAGAGGCTTCTGAAGAAATTTGGGAGGAGATGCAGAAGAAATTTGGATAAGATTCTTTTCATTTGATTGTATCTCTTCTTTTCATTTGATTTTGAGAGCTCACTAGAGAAGGGTGACTGCATTTCTTTAATTTTTTTCAACCTAAAACACAACATCTTTTAACTTTGAGCCTGCAGGACAAACCCTACGAACAACACTCTATTGCTTCCCAAACTTTCTAAAACATCCCAAATTTTAAAGTTTTGCATGGGAACATGAAAATTGGGATGTTTTAGAAAAGTTGAGAAGTGATAGAGTGTTGGTCGTAGGGATTGTTTACAGGCTCAAAGTTAAAAGAAGGTTTGTTTTGGGTAGAAAAATTGTGGAAAATGCAATTACACTATTGTAGTCAGTTCTTGAAATCTGATGAGAATAAGAATATGATTAAAATTAATGTTTTCTTTTTTATGTATTTTTCGTATTCTAAAAGATATGATTTAATGTATTTTCATATTCTGAAAGTTGTAATAAATATTTACTAGCTAATAAAATTTTTATATGTATTAATGTTTGATTTCTGGCTCAATATAAAACAAATCCATAAATGCATATATCATATCCTCAATCGTTTTAAACAAATGCAAAATATGCATATCTGATAGAAGATATTTACATTTTGTTATAGAAAATGGATTATTTGATGTAAGATATTTAAAATTTGTTACATGATATGGATTATTTGATGGAGGATATGTAAAATTTGTTAGAATGTATGTATTCTTTAATACAGGATATGTACAATTTATTAGATGATATGTATTCTTTGAAAGAGGATATGTACAATTTATTGAAGGATATGTACAACTTATAAGAGGATATGTATAATTTATTGGAGGATATGCATTTTTTAAAACAAAATATGTATAATTAATGGTTATTCTCTAGCTAAATATAAAACAAATCCTTACACGCATGTATCATATCCTCAATCGTATTAAACAAATCCTTTGAACTTGCCAAATCTACAAAACTCTAATCCTCGAACATACAAATCAAGTCCTATTATTCATAAGCTGTATCATTTATATCATTTAAAATGACTCCTAAATCTCTTGTATCATATCCTATGAGAAAATTAAACAAACCTATATAAATTTATAATAAACAAAACAAATCCTAAATCATATATCGTATCCTCAATAAGGATAAACAATTCCTCTAACACCAAACATCATAAAATCCTATATATAAATTGAATACTTTGATTTATTTTCAAAATAATACAATATATCCTCAATAGAGTTAATTATATTTTCAAAACACGATAGACCAGTTGTATCATTTTGTTCTTAGACGCTATATTAAATTTTCAATGATCAAAACACATATCCTAATATATATGTATTATATCCTGTTTCGAATAAACTATATCATATGAATCACTTTTACAAATTTACCTTAATTTAGATAATTAAAAAAAATCCGCGAATTTTAAGCGGCCCAACAAAAAATTAAGCTCGTGGGCTTATTTATATATATATTTAAAAAAAACCACTAGATTTTCACGTTGATGCTCATTTTGTTCAATAGAAAATATAAAAAAGTGCAATTTCAATGGAAGAAAACTCAGAAAATGATGAACAAAATGCAAAAACATATCAACAGAAGCAATCAATTTCACCCAATTTTTCTGCATCAACATCAAAAAATTGTAAAAGCTCTATCGAAGAAAATGAAACAAACGGTCCAAAAATTCAATCAAATGTTCAACAAGCAAAGACTGATCCTGGAAAAGCATCAACACGTTCTCCTAATGAATCTATTGTAACATCTGAAAAAATAGGTATTCTAATCTAAATTTATTGCTTCAAATTCTGTTAATGAATATATTTTAATGTTCATATACATCTGAATATATATAAAAACAAAAAATCTGGGTTAAAAATAGAGCCTTATAGATCATATAATTTGTTAAAAATTCTGAAAAAAAAATCCGAGTAAAAAATATATCATTATAAATGAACATTATAGACCATATCATGTTATTCATTAAATAGAAAATATCTTCAATAAAACAAATAATAATTTCAATACACAATAACCTAAATTATAATAATGATATCATAAATCCCTAATCACTAGGTAGTAAAATAAAATAAAGGATGTCAACAATAGAGAATATAATATATGGAATAGAGGATATAATACAAAGAATAGAGGGTATCATGTACAGAATAGAGGATATCATAGATAGAATAGAGGATATCATTCACATTAAAGGAGGATATACTACGTAAAATAGAAGATATCATCCAAATAAAATGAGGATATGCTGCCTAAAATAGAGGATATCATATATCGCATACAAGATATCATTAATCGCATAGAGGATATAATTAATTTTAATTATTCTCTATAACTTAATAATTATTTTTTCAAATTGCAGATTTGGAGTATTACAAATATGATAATGATGAAAACATCAAGTTATCTTTGATGGGAAGAGTTGTTGATAATCGTGAGGATTCATTGCGAATGTATAAAGCTCATTAAAGAGCTATTGGATTTAGTGTAAGAAAAAATACTCTTAGGCGAAGTAAAACAGATGGAATAGTATCTGATTTTTATTTTTGCTGCTCAAAATAGGGTCATACAAGAGAGAGAAAGAAAAAAGAAAACGAGATAGCAAATTCAGAATTCATAACTGAAGAAATAGAGTCATTAAAGAAGAGAAAAGTAAGAAGTGTTAATGAGACTAGAACTGGTTGTAGAGCTAATATAAGATTCAAGAAGATAGACTCTAGAGAATATTGTGTTGTTCAACACATTATAAAACACAATCATGAATTGGTTAATCCTTCAGAAAGACATCACTTGAAATCTGAAAGAAGAGACACCACTGGTTAATCATTATAAAAGAAGAAATTGGATTGGTGATTGAAAAGATGGTAGAAAGTGGAATTAAACCAGTGGACTTCTATGAATATCTTAAAAGAGAAGTAGGATCAGAGGAAGCTTTAGGACACACAAAGAGAGATCTATTAAACTATGTAACTAGGTACAAATCTAAGATAATTGAAGGAGGAGATATGCAAAGTGTACTGGACACACTACAACAGAGAGCAGAATCAGATTCTTCTTTCTTTTACAGATTAAAGTTTGGTGAAACTGATCATAAAGTGAGCTATTTTTGGCGTGATTCAATGATGTTGGAAGATTTTTAAGCATTTGGAGACGTATTAATATTTGATACCACATATAGAACCAACAAATATGGTTTAATAAGTGAACCATTTGTTGGAGTAAACAATCATCGGAGAACAACAATGTTTGGGTGTGCTTTTATAACTAATGAAACTACAGAAACTTTTGAATGGGTACTTGAAACTTTCAAAAAGTCAATGGCTGGAGCAGAACCAAAGACAATATTCACTGATCAAGATCAAGCAATGAGCAATGCAATTGGAAAGGTAAGATATTCTCAAAAGATAATATATATAATCTTTTTGTTGAATGAAGTATATAAATTTATGTTAAATGAAGTATATCATCAAAGAGTAGATAATATCCTATAAAAACTGTATGATATCCTCCAAACACTAGATGATATCCTCTTAACAGTAGGTGATATCATCCAAAAAATGAATGATATCCTCTTAAGGCTTCATAGTATCTTATAAACTACAGATTATATCCTTACACCATATAAATTATTGTTATAATTATATAAAAATTTCAGGTTTTTCCAAAGTCAAGATATAGGTTGTGTTTGTGGCATCTCCAAAAAAACTTTGTATTGAGATTTGGCCAGCTAAAAAGCAATGAAGATTTCAAGAACATGTTTAACAAATGCTTATATGGCTGTAATGATGAGAAAGAATTTCAATGAATGTTGGAATGATATGATTCAAAAGTATGGATTAGAAGAGAAAGAATGGTTTGATAGACTGTATAACCTAAAAGAGAAATGGTGTCTTGTGTCTAGCAAAGACATTTTGAAGCCAACAAGATTTCAGATCTTTGAGAAGACAAAATTTCAGCTGAAAAAATGACTTTGCTAGACACAAGATGGAGAAGCCAACAAAACAACTTCATTATATGAATTCTTTCATATATTTGAAGCTATAGTTGAAAGATGGAGAAGCAATGAAAAGGCTGATAACTTCAGATGTAGAACAGAAAAGCCAAAGACAAAATGCAAACTCTTAAAACAGGCTGCTGAAATTTACACTCTCAACATTTTTAAGGACTTTGAAAACGAATATGACACAAGTATGAGATCATATATTAGAGATGTGTCAAATGAAATGACAGCTGGTCTAACGATGTTTGAAGTGTCTTTGAATGAGGATTTCAAACACAATAGTAGTGTGTTTTACAGTGATAATCTGAAGGAATTTGCATGTTCCTGCTTATATTTTAATAAAACAGGTATATTTTGATTCCAGAAATATCATTATGTCCTCTATTGTCTAGATAATGTCCTCTATCTAATAATTGATTTCCTATATTCTGATGATGATGTCTTTTATTTAATGAATGATGTCCTCTATTAAGTTTGTGATATTTTGTGATGCTTTCACTGATGTCTTCTATTGTCTTCGTAATATCCTCTATTTAATGAATGATGTCCTCTATTCTTTTTATGATATCTTACATTTAATTCTTTATACATTGTACTCTTATTAAATTTTATAATTTTTATGCTACATATTCTTATTTTATTTTTATTATATTATATCCTGTATTATGTGTATAATACCCCCTTTTTTTTTCTCTTCTGATGTCTCACTTTATAAAGATTTTAGTTTATATTCTGTTGATGATTTTCTATATTTTATGTCACTTATGTTTCAATGTAACAGGTAAAATTTGTTACCATATACTTAGGGTAATGCATATGCATAATGTATTCACCATACCTCCAAAATACATTATGAAAAGATGGACAAAAAATGTAAAAGCTTCAATTTGGGAAAACAAAGAAGGTATGTTTAATATAGTATAATGTATTAATAACAAAAAATTTAATATCATTACTCAAATGTTTTTTAAAATTTTTTCAAGAAATGTCGAAGAAGTTGCTACAATTCTAGATACTCCATGGAGACACACTATTGCAAGAAATTTCTACAATTTAGTATGCATCTGTCAAACAAACACTGATGCTAAAAAAGTGTGTGATGAGTCTCTTGACAAGATGTATAAGGCAGTTAAGAAAGCATTTCAATCTGATGAAGAAAAGATCAAGGAAATCAACGAAGAAGAAGAAAGAAGAAAAACAGTACCTGGTCCTTTACAACCAAAAACAAAAAGAAGGCCACCTGGAAGAAACAAGAAAATCAGAGGTCACTTTGAGAAGCGAAAGACAGCTACTAGACATGTTAATGAATTTGGAACAAAAACTTCAAATCCACAACTAATTTAGATAGGTTTGGAAAAATATTTCTATTATATTTTAAAGTATTTGACTATGTGACTATTTGTCCTCTATACTATTATTTATATAATGTATACTACAATATATGTAAACAATAATCAATTACATATCCTCTATATTAAAATTGATATCATACATATTCTGTATCGTATTTATCAAATCATATATATCCTTTTAATTATCTGACACATTCTTTAACGTAAAATCCATATCCTCTAAGAAATACATGATATCCTCTTACATACGTCACATATCCTCAAACGTATAATTGATATCCTCCAAGGGATATATGGTATACTCAATTAATAACACATATCCTATATTGGTTTACTAATATCCTGTAAAAAACACGTTTATTAAATTTTATATTAAGTTTTAAATAAGTGTAATAAGAATATGACCATATGTAACAAAACAATTATATTATATTTAAACAAATGATATCCTCAAACAAAAAAAAACATATCCTCCATATATAAATATGTAATATAATTACAATTGAAAATATATGTTCATATATATTTATAAAAAAACTATTACAGAATTATATGTATATTTAAAAAAAAAAAAAAAACTATTACAGAATTACAAAAAAAAAAAAAGAAAAAATATCTATATATATATATAAAAACTATTACAGAATTACAAAAAAAAAAAAATCTATATATATAAAAACTATTATAGAATTATATATATATATATATATATATATATATATATATATATATATATATATATATATATATATATATATATATATATATATATATATATATATATATATATATATATATATATATATATATATAAAATTACAAATTTTCACGTTGGTTTGATTCTTGTTTATGCTGTTTACTAAGATTAGCAACCAAAGCTTGTGCTTCTCTTTCTATTCTTGCTTGTTCAGCGTAAAACACTTCTTCCTCTTTCTTTCTAATTTTCTGCTTCGCAAGAACTTCTTTTTTCTTTAGACAAAAATTTACACATACCATTTGAATAGCATTAGCAAAGATGTTTTTAGGGCTAAGTACCAAGTCCAATGCCAGTTTACACCTAAATACCTTCCTATTGACTTTTTGCAAAAGAGAAAAAAGAAAAAAAATAAGAAAATATAAACTAAAATTAAGTTAAACTATAGCATATCATATCCTCAAATCAGATAAAGAAATCCACACATAGTTTAACTCAATAAGATATCATCTACAACAATAAAGGATATAATGTCCAACAATAGAGGAAATCATCAAAACAATATAGGATATCATCAACAAAAGAGAAAATCATATAAACAATTACAGGATATCATCAAAATAATAGAGGACATTATCAAAAGAATATAAGACATCATCAACAAAACACAGGACATCATCAACAGAATAAAAGACATCATCAAGAGAATAGAGGACATCATAAACAGAATAGAGGACATCATTTATGCGATAAAGGACATCATAAAAAAAATGCGAAACTAAAATAATATATTACCGAATTCAATTCTGCTAGAGTTTCATCGCAGTCACCATTATATAACTCCATAACTTTGATTAAGTACAGACCACAATCTTCTCCTTCTTTAATTGGTTGACCTCCATTTAAAATTAAGATATTTATTGTCACCCCCTGTAGTAAGATTAAACAAAACTGGATGTTTAAAAATTTTCCCACCAGCTTTATGGACAACATCAATGTACAAGAATAATTAAATATTGAAGTTAATAATGGAAGATAAAACATATTATCTACATTAAACAAAAAATAAGAAATTAACTTACCAACAGATTATCTCTATTCTTAAATTTTATAAGTTTATCACTTTGGTTGTCAATGATCTCAACTGTAGGCCTTCTTTTCTCATTTCCAATGGTATTGACAACAATATTTACATAATGATTGTGCTTATTAACAGGAAAAAATATCTGAAAAAACATTACAGGATATCGTTAAAACAAAAGAGGAAATCATATATCCAACACAGGATATCATGAAACAATAAAGGAAATAATCTATCCAAGCAGGATATCATTAAAGCAATACATAATTTGATTAATGTAAGACGAAATCATCTATGGCATGCAGGATATCATAAAACAAATTGAAGAAATTATGAATGAGAAAATAGGATACCAAAAAAGCAATAGAGGCAATCAACAATTAAAATACACGATCTCATAAATCAATAGATCAGAGGAAATCAACTATACATATTTATAATAACATGAAAGTAATAAAGAAAATAATTTGTCCATGAAGAATATCATGAAAGCAATAAAGGAAATAATATAAGCAATGTATGATTTCATAAAGCAATACAGGATATCATTAGAACAAAAATAGAAATAATAAAAGAAATACAGGAAATCATGAATAAGAATACATAATATCATATAAGCAATAGAGGAAATCATATATCTATAAGCAAGATATCATGAAAGAAATAAAAGAAAACATCTATCCAATGCAAGATATCATTGAATTACTAAAACATATCAAAAATTCAGTAAAGGATATAATTAAAACAATGAAGGAAATAAATAAAACAATCGAAAATTACCAAATCCAATTTGTTGAACTTAATTCCTGGAAATCTATCACACCACTTCTGTATATCTTCCACAACCTCTTTATCAGAAATATCTATTGGTTCAAATGAAGATTTTAGTTTATCTAAATTCTCCTTTGCATCCAAGTAAACAGCATAATTAGGACCATTACGCAGAGCCTCCATTACATCCTCTGCTTCTTTCACTTGCTCACATCTCTTATTAAACCGCTTAATCTTTTTGTGTTGCCTATCAACTTCATGCTATTAAAACAAAAATTCAAATAATGAGAAAATGTAAAATGCATTATTAAACATGAATTTAAAAACAATATAGTAAATTAACTCACAAAAACATAGAGTGTAAACCAGAATTTTCGGATACGCTTTTGCCCATCTAGAAATTTACCACCATACTGACTCTCAAGTTCCATTTTTTTAAAGTTAAACAGATAAGCATAACAGTTAAAAATATTATCAGCCACCCAAGTACTAGGGGCTAAAGATAATATATCATGCTTGGTAATGGTAATTTCAGTGTTAAAGCTAGCAAACTCTGCAATTGTATCTGAATCAAGTTCAAAGAATCTATCTCCCTTCTTTTGTCTCCCTTCTGTAGTTTCAACTATCTCCAATGGATCTTCTTCCACATTAGGATCAAAAAACAAAAAATCAAGCTGCTGCTTCTCTTCTGGGGTAAATGATTTATAATCCTGCTTTCTTTCCTGCAATTTCCTAGCCACAAAGAAATCACTATTTTCTTCAGGTATTTCCACTGGTAAAGAAGGAACTTTAGCATTCTTCTTTTCAATCCTTCTTTGTTTCAATTCCTTCAACTTTGCCTTTCTCATTTCAGAATTAGCGGCAATTTTCTTTGCAACTTCTTCACGCTCTGCGAGGAGTTTTAACACTAACAATAACAGGATGTTGAACAGGTATTGAAATAGGAGTCTTAACACTAACATGAGAAGAAGAACTTGGTGTACAAATAGAAACAAGTAGCGTAGAAGCACGAACAGATTCAAGTATTTTAGAAGCAGAAACACCAATAGAACTTATTGTTGTATGAACAGAAAGAGGTACTGTAGAAACATTAACTTCAGCACTAGCAAGAACAAAAGCCTTTGGAGCAAGAACAGAACCAGAAGAAACAGGTAGAACAAAACCTTATACTGAACTTATTGTTGTATGAACAGAAAGAGGTACTGCAGAAACATTAACTTCAGCACCAGCAGAAACAGAAGCCTTTGGAGCAAGAGCAGAACCAGAAGAAACAGGTAGAACAGAACCTTGTGCTGAAGTAGCAGCTTTTGCATTAACACTTGCAATATTTGACTAGTGCGCCTTAACTCCCTTTCCTGTAAAAGATATAATCAAGTAAAATAGAACAAAATAGATGAAATCAAATAATAAATAAAAGATTAAATCCAGTAAATAGAGGATATCATACATAAAAAGAATATAAAATATCAAGAACAAATGTAATCAATAAATAATAATAATATCTGAAATAAATTAAAAATATTTTATTATTTCTGAAATAAATATCAATTACATAAACCATTCAAAAACACTAGTATATTTTACAATATTGTTTAACATAAACACATTACAAAATGTTTTGTGTTGAAGATACCTCATTAGGATTTTGCTGCCAGAGGAAGAAATAGGATTAGAAGTAGTAGAAGGAATAGACATAACAGGAGGACCAATAGTGGTAACAGGAACAGAAGTAGCAGCAACAACAGAAGTATCAGGAGGAACAGAGGTAGCAATAGCAAAAGAGGTTGCAAGTAGTGGATTAGTTTGAGGAGGAGAAGGTGTTTCTAGACTGTCTAAAAGGTTAAAATTAGGAGATGCAAAACCAACAGCTATATGTTTAATTAAAGAATCAACACCAACTTCTGGAGTAACATTCTCATTTGACTTCAAATTTACAGCTGGACTTAATTCCAAACTTGCAGAGGTAGCTTCATCAATTCTCTTTTCCAAACTCTAAGAAGTATTCTCTGAAGAAGCTATCTGTTTTATTAAAGAATCAGCACCAACTTCTAGAGTAACATTCTCATTTGACTTCAGATTTACAGCTGGACTTAATTCCAAATTTCCAGAGACAGAATCATCAATTCTCTTTTCCAAACCCTGAGAGGTATTTCTGAAGAAGCTAATGTGCTTGAAATATCTCTCTGCAAATTATCTTTAAGGGTACCAGAGTCCGGTAAATAAAAATTATCTTCATCCAAATCATTTGAAGTCTTGTTCTTTTCAACTATCACAAGACAGGATATCCCTTGTTCTTCTCAGCAATCTCTTTTTGTTTCACAAAATTCTCTTCTACCGCATCAAGAATTTGAAAAAACTCTTCATTCATATCAAAATCTGACTTTTGTTGAGAAGCTTCTTCTGATAATTTTTCACCATCTTTTCTAAGATCTTTAATCAACTCAAGATTAACAGCAGAACCAATTTGAATATTGTGCTGTATAATCAACAATTTCTTATCAACATCCTGAAAAAGAAAACAATAAATAATCTTAGAATAGAATTCATGAAAAAAGGATATCATTTAAATAATAAAGGATATCAATATAAGTATGCAGGACAAAATACATAAAATAGAAGATATCTATATGTACATAGAGGATATTAAAATATCAATACAGGATATTAAACAACAAATAAAGAAATTATTATAACATTTAAGCAAAACAAACAAGAGGTGTAGGATACAATTCATAAAATTGAGGATATCATTTTAAATATATAGGATATCAAAGAAAGTATACAGGATATAATGCATATAATAGAGGATATAATAAACACCATAGAGGAAATCATTAAATCATAACAGGATATGATAATAACAATAATATAAATAGAATTTATGGAATTCAGCATATCATTAAAATAATAAAGGATATCAAAATAAGTGTAAAGGACAAAATGAATAAAACAGAGGATAACTATAAGTACAAAGAGGACATAAAAATATTAATATAGGAAATTAAACAGCAAATAAGAAATTATTTTAACATTTAAGGAAATGAAACAAGAGGTGTAGGATACAATTCATAAAATTGAGGATATCATTTTAAATGCATAGGATATCAAAGAAAGTATACATGATATAATGCATATAACAGAGGATATAATAAACACCATAGAGGATATCATTCAATCTTAACAGGATATAATAATAAGAATAATATAAATGCTAAAGAAGGCAGAGGATATCATTAACAACATCAAGGATAAAGTATATATAATACAAGATATAAAAATATTATAAAAATATAAGACATAAATAGATTAAAAACTTACTGAAATATCCATAGATTGAATTTATTTGTTAGAAGGAAAACCTTTAGGAATGTTATATTTCACATATAAATCAGAATCATCATCACTAAACACTTCAACTTCAGCTTTATATTCAAGACTTAGAGGAACATCCTTCTGAAGTTGTTCAGGTTTCCTTTGAAAATTGACCAATATTAGAAATTGAGACGGGCTTTTACTTTGAGCTTTGACTCGAGCATTCAACGAATCTGAATCCCAATTTCTTATAAAAGGAAATTTAACTTCTGCATGTTCTCCAAAATGCACTTTTTGCACAAAACCAATCAATAAAGCTGGCAAACACCCACCAATCTTCTTCAAATGATTACTCCAGTTGGGGCCTTTTTTTTCTTTTGAACCAAAAACTTTTGAAAATCATCTGTAGAACTGCACATTTCCCTTATAATATAACCACACCAGTCAAAATCTTTGATTTTATTAACATCTCTCAAAGATTTAACACAACTAATGTTAAGAGACTTGTCACCATAAGGTGCTAGAAATTAGTCATTGCATAAACCACAAAAAGTCTCTTAAACTCATCACCACCATCCTATAAAGACTTAAATTTATGCTTAAAAACTTCCAAAGGAACATATCTCTTCTTCGAAATAGATTTAACTCCACCAGCCTCCTCTTTATTCAGAGACATATCTTCAGAAGGTTTCTTCTCAGTCTCAGAAGATGTAGGAGCTAGAGATACAAAAAATCATTACATTAGCATACATAAAGAAGATATCATTAAAGATATGGAAAATATCAATAAGATAATAAAGGATATCAATACAGCAATAACCATATTAATTAAGAACTAAACTAGAGGATATAAATCAAATAATTGAAGATACAATATCAAACAATAAAGGAAATTAATACCTTTCTCACCAACTTTTTCTCCTTTTAAAGGAGCTGTTCCAGATACAAAATTAAATTTCTTCTTCTGGGGCTTCACAACTCCAACATTCTCCTCATCGTCTAAACCAAAATAATCTCTCCATTCCTTGATTATATCCTTATCTGGATTTTCACCTTATTTCGTTTTTGACAATTCAATAACTGGAGTAGCAGTGTGAGGAATGCCAAGAACATTGTGTAAATCAGCACTGTTAAAGGAAATCTTCTGATCGCCAACCAACAAAATTTTTGCAGTAGGATTATAATTCAGAACAAGAGGCTAATACAAAGATCTATTTAGATCTTTAGAATAGTTCATTACAAAAGTCCACCAAACCCAATCTCTTCAACAGCAAACTTTTGTTCATCAGATAAAAGACTTATAAAATATGACATTGAATGTGCACTAGATTAACTAGAAATTGTAACATCTCTCATATCATCTGCAGTTATATCACTGGAAGAACAAAAAAAAATAACAGAAAATGATTAGACCAGGAAAAAAGATATAAAATATACATATAATAATGTTTTAACAATCTAATACCTCAAATCAAAAGCTTGTTTTTCCAACTTCTTTCTTTTTTGAGGCTTTGGAACATCAGTTTTAACTTTTTTCACAAAAGTTCTTTTGCTTGTTTTCTGAAATATAAAATAAAGTATAAAATTGTTAATAAAGAATAAAGGATATTAACAAGATATTATATTCAGCATAAAGGATATAATGTCCAACAATACAGGAAATCACCAAAGCAATATAGAATATCATAAACAAACACAAAATAAAATCATTACAAAGTGAGAAAACAGTAAAAGAAAAGAAAATATTATACACATAATACAGGATATAATGAAGTACAAGGCATCAAAAAGACAATAGAGGATATCATCTAAAGAATTACAGGACATCATCAAAATAATAGAAGACATCATCAAAAGAATATAAAACATCATCAAGAGAATAGAGCACATCGTTAACATGATTAATGACATCATCAAGAGAACAGAGGACATTACCAAAAGAATAAAGGACATCAATTATGGAATAAAGGACATTATTTTAAGAATGCAAAACATCAACAAGACAGTAAAGGAAATCATCTAAAGAACTCAGGATAAGTTTAGCTAAGGGTTGTGATGATCATCTGAAATAACATAGCACATCATCAAAAGAATATAACACATGATCAACAAAATAAAAGACAATATCAACAGAATAAAAGATATCAACAAGAGAATAGAAGACATAATTAACAGAATAAAGGACATCATCAACACAAAAGAGGACATGAATTTATAAGATAAATGACATCATCAACAGAATGCAAAACAGTAGCCAAAGTATTACAAGATATTATATACAGCATAAAGGATACAATGTCCAACAATACAGGAAATCACCAACGCAATATTGGATATCATAAACAAACAAAAAATAAAATCATTACAAAGTGAGACAACAGTAAAAGAAAAGAATATATTGTACACATATTACAGGATATAATGACTTACAAACAATCAAAAAGACAATAGACGAAATTATCTAAACAATTACAGGACATCATCAAAATAATAGAAGACATCATCAAAAGAATAGAGTAAATCATTAACAGAATTAAAGACATCATAAAGAGAATAGAGGACATCACCAACAGAATAGAGGACAACAATTATGGAATACAGGACATCATCTAAAGAATGCAAAACATCAACAAGATAATAAAGGAAATCATCTAAAGAACACATGACATCATCTGTATTATTAAGGACATCATCAAAAAAATTAAAAAACATCAGACAAAGTGTTATAGGATATCGAGAACAGCATTTTTTAGAATAGAGGACATTAGTTAATAGATAAAGGACATCAAAAACAAAATTGAGGACATCATTTGTTATATAAAAGACAACATGAAGACAATAGATGACATCATTCACTGAATAGAGGACTTCAATTATTACATATAAGACATCATCAACGCAATAAAGGATATCACTTAAGAATAAGAGGATATAATAAAAAACGAAACATATATTTCGGCAACAACAAAACAAACCTAGTTTCGGCATTTAACTTTCTCTTTGACGATTTCTTCGGAGATTTTCTGCAAATCAACAATGAAATTTTGAACACAAATTTTGAAAACAAAATGTAATTGAACTAAAAAAAAACAGAAGAATCACGACGAGTTGAAAATCGAAATTCAACAATAATAATAAACAATCGAATAAGTAAATTAGAATAAAACATAAAATAACTTCAACAATCATAATCAAATATAACTACATCAATAGTAAAATCAAAGAACATTTAACATATAACCGAAAACCTAAATCAAAACGAAAAAATTCAAATAAAAAAACGTTAAAATGTATACCTAGAAGCAGAATTGGACTTAGAAGAACCAATATCATCGGAAGTTAACAGAGGTTTATTAGCATTCTTCGTTCTCATCGTTGATTTACGACGATAATAAGTACGGCTAAAATCTTTCATACAACAAAACAATGAAGAGAAGAAGAGAAGAAGAAGAAAAATGCAGAGAAAATAAATCGAAAACGAGTGAAGAAAAGAAGAAGAAAAATGGAGGAAACTTCAAACTGATGAAGATGATGAACAAATGGCGGTTTATTTTGGAAAAAGAAAAGAAAAAGGAAATATAAACGTTGAGAGATATAGGACTGGACAAATAAAACGTTGAAAGAAATTGGGCTGAACATCGTTAATAAGGTTATTGGGCTGAACAATATAACGCCTGGCCAACAAACCCGCGCGAACTAACACAACTATTGGTTAGGCAGGACTGGCCCAATAGTTTGTATAATTTGTGTTATGCATATGACATATTTTATCTACTAAGTTGTTTGAGCACATTAAACAAAATCAAAATGCTATAAGTTATGGCCAAGAGTCACTTAGGTCCTACTCTTTTGAGCTGTTGTGATCTGCTCTGCTCTAAATCTCAAAAGAATAGGATCTTAGGCCCCGTTCACTTCACCTTAATTTTGTTGAATTGAAATTATTTTTACTGAAACAAAATTATATTTGCTAAACTTAAATTATTTTTACTGAATTTAAATTAATTTTACTGAACTGAAATTATTTTTACTGATTTTCTATTATAATTCTTTTTTAAGAAAAGTGAATTTTACTAAACTGAAATTATTTTTATTTAATATTATTTTTTTAAGGTGAAATGAATAGGACCTTACAAGACTAGGTTATAATTATAAGCATCAATGAAATAAGTTCAACTATGAAGAGGTAAAAATTAAATTTTTCATTAAATAAAAAAGGGTATAGAAGATGGTCACATGCAAAAGGTTTACTGAAGCTGCCAATTAAGTGGAGGAAAAAGTTATGGTAAGCAAAGGTAAAAAGCAGGTTAGTGGTAACATGCGCCGGCCTTTATCTTTGCATGCGTTGGGCTTTTCTTCAAATATTTTAGATTGGGATCCACACGCTTAAGCAATGGAGAATTTTTTATATTTTTATTTTCCTTTTTCAATCTCTTAAGAAAAATGGACAATGATGCCCTCTTAATACTTACGGAGTACATTAAGGGGTTGTTTAGTTGTCAAAGAAAAACATGGGAAGTTGGAAATCCTAAGAATTGAAATTCTTTGAAGTTGTTTGGTTAACAAATTCATGAGAAGTAGAAATTCCCATGAATTTCCATTTCTCACAAAATGGAGGAAGTTAATTACGTAAGAGGACCTAGGTAAGTGGAACTTCCCATGGTAATTTCCACTTTCCTTAGTTAACCAAACACTTTTTAGAATTTCCTAAGAAATTCAATTTCATGGGAAATCAATTTTCCAAGGAATTTGCAATTCCTACATTCAACCAAACGAGCCCTAAATCTTTTTAAAAATAATAAAATACTTACATTAAAAATTACAACCCGTTTAATAAATTAGTATTTTCTCCATGTCTATGTCTATTATATGCAACAAAGAGTTACTCATAAATACTATCCCTTTGTAGATAAAAATACATAAATTGCCACTTGATATTACTAAGTTAACAGGTAACGACCCATTAATTACCACTACACTTTATTATTTTTTTAAAATCATATTTCTCAATTATTTTAAGATTTATCAATTTTAAAATCACAAAGTCCTAAGCATTTTTAAGAGATTAGAATGATAGAGAGAAAAAGTGGACTCATATTTTTTTTTAGATGCTCATCTGGTTCACCGGACCTTAGCTCCGACTATATTTGGATCCGACTCAGGTAGTACACCTGGCTTATGGTGGGTGAGTCTCCCAACAAGAATTTCTGCATATGATGAAGCTTGAACCCGAAACCTCCCTTAAGAGACATCAAATTGTTTACCACTTGAGCCAACTTTTGTTGGTAAAAAAAAAGTAGACTCATCTAATAAGAGAAAGATGGAGAAAAAATTTATTAACTAAAGAGAAAAGTGATATATTTTAATTAAAATTTTCACATATAAAAAGTGATGCATTGGGAAAAAAATGGAGAAAGCCCGACCTAGTTTCTTTAATTTAATCTTTGTGAAATTTATTCATTGGTCTTGAGTCCCATCAAGGTTACATCAATAAGTCAATAAGATTCCATCATAGGTGGGTTCTTTGATATTACATAAATATTGACCCATCCCATTTGATTGGGAACTTTTGTCAATTTTAACTACTACTCTGTTCTTGTAAAATTAAAAATAAATGAATAAATAAAATAAAATATATTGTAGTATTTTACCATCTTTAACATGCAACTAAGGATCTGTTCATATTTATTGAATTGGGCTGAATTGAACTGAACTAAATATAGCTGAAATGAATATTTTAAGAGAGAAGGAAACTAGGAGCTGAACTGAACTGAACTGAAATTAAGCTGAAGTGAACAAACCCTAAATATCCTATTTTTAAATATATGTATCACTTTGATCTATTTTTTTTTATCGAGACATAAATTTGACCATTAATATCTGATCTATTAGTGAAAATTATTATAAAAAAAATAAATTAAAAAAATAAATATGCAAATGGTGAATAAATTAAAGTAATGCAAATTAAATAACGGAAGGAGTAATGTTATTATTATTATTTTTTTTTAATACAAACTACTCTTCTCCGTTTTAACATTGTTAAAAGGGAATATTACAGCATTTAAAGAAAAACTCATTGATGTTGAAAGAGTTGAAAATCATTGCGGATGTGGTTGGGAAGAAGAGATAGCTAAAGGAGCCACAAACACAAAAGAAAAGTCAAGCTTTTAACATACGGATAACGGCTTGTGTCCAAAAAAAAAAAATGATAATAATAAAATAAAATAAAAATCCAAATTGAATATTAAGTTAAGAATGAATGTATGAATGCTAAATCCAACCTGAAGAGTAATATTTGTGCTTCGTAAATCTTTATAGAGTACTAGTTCCTTACCTGGCACGTATTATATATCATCAATCAATAACTTAATACTAAAAGCGAAATCAGTGATGACATATATCATTCATTAGTTAAAAATTTTCCCTCCAATTTTTCTTTCCTTTTTTTTTTATTTTATTATTTTTTTTTATTTCGTCAATTTTCCAAGAAAAGTATTTATAGCCTGTAATATTCTCTTAATGAAATATTCTTATATGTATATATTTTATATTAAGTAATTTTTGTAATATTCTCCAATATTTCTATAATATTCTCATGCTAATATTATTATTAGGAAAAGCCTTACTTCTGTAACAATCTCATGTTAATATTTCTTTTTTATAATAGTATTTGATGTTTCATTATGTTCCTTGGTTTACTTGTATATTATAATAAAAACCTACAACTAGCTCACTCTTTTTTAAAACTTTGATTTTTATATATAGAAAAATAAAGTTAAAGTTAATTAAACTTGTATAAACAAATGTGTATGTCAAAATTGTATCAACAAATAGGGATATGATAAGGTATATAGTATGGGTTCTAAATAATCAATAACCTGTAAATTTTTTTTTTTTCATATTTATAAAGTCTAACGCATCAATAGCCTTTACATGCATCATAAAAAAATAAAAAATAAAATAAAAGGGTAAAATAATTTATTTTTTTGAAGTTTATAAATGTAATTCTTTGTTAATATATAATTGTTAAATTAATGTTATAGTTTGTTAAATAATGTTATAAAAACCCGTGCATGGCCCTTCGCTGTTAGCACACAAGCGTGGGTGTTGAGCCTGCTGCCGAGGCTAGTCCATGGCTAGCAACCATGCTAGCTAGTGCGGCCTAATCCTCGATTGGCTTGGCCAAACGAGTCTAGGTCCGATGACTTGTTATTTGACTTATTTTCTCGTCTCGTCGATTCCTTGAAACGACTCGACGTTTAACGATTTAAGCTCGGAATCCGACATCTTAGTTCATAAAATCTCTATCGACTTATTTAATCCTTCGGACTAATTTGTCGCCTTGGTTCGATTACACGATTGGGTGTGACCTGAAGGGTTCAGTCAAGAGCAAGCTGTAATACTAATTTTAATCAATATTACTAATCGGAAGCGGCCTCCAGCTAGGCATTTCGATCACTTAACCTGATTGAATAATTAGTTTTCCTAAAGATCTAACGCAATAATGTTATAAAAACCCGTGCATGGCACGAGACTTAAACTAGTATATATATATATATAGGAAGGCTCATGTAATAACCCTCCTCCATATAAGAACCCATTATATATAAGAACCATTTTCAGCTATTAGATCAATTGAGATCTAACGCTCTACATTTACCCGGATCAAAATAATGACAGTATTGTGAATTAATGAACTTTTTATGGTATAATAGAAACTTTATAAAATTAGTCAGCTCTTTCTCTCTCTTTGGTGCAACATTTTTTTCTCTCTAAAGTTCTTCCCCAATTTTGCAACTCTTGTTCAATTATTCAAAGCTTTTAAAGCAAGATTCATCAAATTGTTTATTTAAATTTGCTTGAACTCTCGAATTTTGTGCCAATTCTTCATAAATTAAGGTTCTTGTCAATATTTTTGCGATTTTTAGCGATTTTTTTTTTGGCGATTTTAGGTTCGTTTTTTTTTTGGCGATTTCTATTTATTTTGTTTGATTATTTATCAGTTTGATTGTTCGATTTTTTTGCTCTAATTTTGATTTTGTTTTGTTCGATTTTCTTTTGCGATTTTGATGGTATTTTGATGCGATTTTTTATGTGATTTTGATGCTAGTTTGTTCTCGGCTCTTGTTTTCTTTGTATGTGAGGAATGTAACTGTACATATATGTTTCAAAGTTTATTATGTATGTTGTAAATGTTCTCTTTATGTTCAAAAGTTTGCTTTTTATGTTTTAAAGATTAATCTAGTTTTGTGGTTGTTAAGCATTTTTAATAAGGACTAGGTAGTACAGTAGTATTGATGATATTTTAATGATTTTGTTGCATTTATCGAATTTTATTTATTATGTGTGTTTATTTTAAATTTCAGGTTTATCATATCTTATTTTGGATCCTAAAGTTGATCTAATGCAGGCATCTTCTTCATCAATGTTCTTCCATAAGGTTAATTTCTAGCTTGTTGGTTAAATGTCTGACCCTTCATTTCATATTTTTTTGAACTATAATTGATCATGTTCTAAATATTTGTGCACATGTTCTAAACTATTATGCAAATGTTCTAAAGTTTATTCATGTTCTATTGTATTTGGTGTTGTGAATAATGAACAATAAGCTTGTTATTCTAATGATAATAGTCTTAAAACTCCTCAAGTTGTACCTTCATTCAATCCCTATAAATATTACATTAACTTGTATCTTCTCTATGTGAGTTTTGTTGGAATTTACCAACTTAGTTCCTAGTATGTCTTGCATCAGAAAGATAATGATGTGCTACCGATGACAATAGTCTTGACTTCTTAAGCTTTGATTTGAAGGAATTTTGAAGTATAGTTAGAACTAAGAACCGTTTCTTTGAGTCACTAGAGGGCAGTCATATGCTAGTAACCTGTTCTCACAAAGCTTGAGTTTCTTTGTAAACTATAGTCCAAGAAAGTCATTAGTTGCATATATCCTTTCAAGTGATTGCATATAATATTTTACAGATTTGAATATGTATCAGTTGCATAAGCACCAGTTAAGTTCACCACGGCACATTGAGCACACTGTGTTAAAGCTCCCTCAAATCACCAAGACAAGGAAAATGATCTTACTTCTTTTGATCATCATTAAAATAAATGTCAACATTTTTATGAATTAGGATGCAAAGTAGCACCTATGAAATCTCTCCACCCTTTGGTTTGCGTATGTATATGATTCTTATATTTGTTAAAGAATTGTGCATTTGTATGTACTACTTAGTATCCCTACAAGGTTAAACCTGTAATTTGGTCAAATCTAACCGCAGAGAATGTGTTGCTTCATGCTTAAAGGTATGAAACTACAAATCCCTCACTTTGGCTTGTATGTAGTGTCAAATAGCTTTGTAGAGCAACATAGTACAAATGCTTTGCTCACTTGTTTAGTAGTTTTTAAGTCCGAATGTTTTGTATACATTAGTCTACTAGCTCAATGGGAGAGCATTGTGCAAATGCACAAAAGATGTGGGTTCGAATCCCACGTAGGTTCATTTGTCTAATGTGACGACGTGAGTTTTGCACAAAAGTTTAGTTGTAACGTAATTTCCATAGTAATTGATCATTTAAACCCAATGTTTAATTTTGTTTTGAATAACTTAGTGCTACTTTGATTTCTTTTTTTTAAAGTTATTTTTTTAGAGACACAACCTATGTAGGAATCGAACCTACATCCCC
The DNA here is from genome assembly GCF_948465745.1 of Chenopodium album. Classification (NCBI taxonomy): domain Eukaryota; kingdom Viridiplantae; phylum Streptophyta; class Magnoliopsida; order Caryophyllales; family Amaranthaceae; genus Chenopodium; species Chenopodium album. The sequence continues at coordinate 51,254,954 of NC_137843.1, forward strand.
TATGCATTGCATAGTACTCTACCACTTGAGCTAATAGGTTTTAGCATACATAATAAAAAAATAGAGTACTCCAACTTGAAATTTAACCTATACTATGCTCTAAATTCTCTTCCTATGTTCTAAAATATGTTTATTTTTTTTCCTATGTTCTAATTATTTTTTGTCTATGTTCTAAATTTTTATATCTATGTCTAAATTTCTTTTCTATGTTCTAAACCTATATTCTAATTTTATGTTCCCTATGAACTAAACCTATGATCTAAAAATTTTCTTATGTTCTAAATTTTTTTTCCTATGTTCGAAATCTTTTTTCTTACATTCTAAATTTTTCGGCCTATGTGCTAAATCTTTTTTTCTATGTTCTAAATTTATATGTTTTAAATTTTTTTTTTCTGTATGTTCTAAAATTTTTCTTATATTCTAAATTTTTTTCCCATGTTCTAAATTTTTCTTATGCTCTAAATTTTTTTTCTGTATGTTCTAAATTTTTCTTATGTTCTAAATTTTTCTTTATGTTCTAAATTTTTTTCCTAAATTTTTCTTATGTTCTAAATTTTTTTGCATGTTCTAAATTTTTCTTATATTCTAAATTTTTATTATGTTCTAATTTTTTTTTCTATGTTCTAAATTTTTTCTGCCTATGTTTTAATTTTTTTTTTCTTTATGTTCTAAGTTTTTTGTGTCTATGTTCTAAATTTTTTTTCTATGTTCTAATTATTTACTATGTTCTAAATTTTTATTTTCTTCGTATGTTTTAAATTTTTATCCTATGTTCTAAGCTAATGTTCTAATTTTTTTTTTCTAATGTTCTAAAATTCTTCTACCTATGTTCAAAAGTTTTTACACCTATGCTTTAATCACCTACTTCCTATGATTTAAACCTTTTTAATCTCATTTTTCTATGATTTATCCTATGTTCTAAACCAATGTTCTGATTTCCCCTATGTTTTAACTATGTTCTCATTTTTTTTTTCTATACTTATGTTCTTATACTGTGAGCTTTCTTTATGTTCTAAATTTTATTCTTATACTTTGCGCTTTCCTAAAGTTATGAGGCAACTGAAATCAAACCAAAGCCGACACCCCAACACCTCATGGCACCACAAGCTCTAACAAGATCTTGGACGAAACTCTTAACCCAATTCAATGTTCTAATTTTTATTCCCATGTTCTAAACTTTCTACCTATGTTTTAATCTTCACTCTTCAGCTCATTCACTTTTACTTTTTACTTGTTTTTTTTCCTTTTGGTTAATATAAATTACTAAAGCATATCTTATTGTTATGTCAATTTTTTAATGTATGCAACACACAACTTTACAAACTAGGCAACTCATCAAACAGGTCCAACAACCAGCCACCTGTTTTGCACTTAACGCACTCATTTAACACTTTACAACCTCCTATAGCATCTGCACTCACTGCCAAAGTGCAGCCACATTAGAGCAAACTTCTTGCAATCTCACACGCATATCAAAACAGCCCAATAGCTGTAACATCTACACGATACGCACACAACACATGAACACACTTGACCCTTACTGACCTAGACTCAGACTCTATTGCAAGCCCCTACATATATATATACACATGTAACACAACACAACTATGACTCCTCAACCATACAACAATCCAAATAGAACAACCTGAACCACCCATTACATGTGCAACAAAATATATTCACCCTCATTATACCGATTGTGACACAACACAAACCTCAAAAACAAATTAGAACATAAGCATAATACATATAAATTTAGAACATAAGCATAAATATTAATTCAAAGCATGTCAAGCAAACAACAAATATTAATTCGAATAGATACAACACAATGAGACTAGTATACTAAGTATTACTAACAATGCCAACATCTGCACATAGATACACAAAATCTTCTCTTAATCACCCATAATGATTGTAAGTTTATAACATATCAAGAACAATAAAACTTCATAATACAAGCTTAGAACATAAAGCTAAAATTTGAAGAAAAGTCTTACGAATTGGTGGCAGGCACATTAATTAAAGAGACTTCTTTTATCTTATTTCTTCTAACCCTGCAAGTTGCAACAATTCGAACTATATATATATATATATATATATATATATATATATATATATATATATATATATATATATATATATATATATATATATATATACACACACACACACACACACATAGTACACAAAATATTAGTCGAAAATCACCCAAAAAATCATCAAAATCTTTGAAAATATTGGAGTATAAGTTACCATTGCATTTCAGAATAAATTTCTGTACAAATATATTGTTCTTCACCAACCTCCATTCAAAATTTTCTTCAATTTATTCTTCCGTCAAATTAGGGTTCGTATTTGCAAAAATTCTAATTAAATTGCCCAATTCAACTTATTATATATAAGTTTATGAATAAAATTCGTTGAATTTGAGCAAAAATCAGAAGGAATCGATGTAATTTGCTTTGATTTGGAGCAATTACAATGGATTTTAGAGAAAATTTGGTGGTTTTAAGAGAGAAGATGAAGGAAAGTTTGAAAAGTGTTTGATGAGAGAGAAAATCAGATATTTTGGGTAAAATATGAAGTTGGGCAGCTTCATTATTTACACTAATGCCATTCCTTGTTCAGTTGTTCTCCATTAATCTAAACCGTCTACTTTAATTTAATCCTACGGCTTAGATTAGTTTTTATATAAGATTGGGTTCTTATATAGAGAAGGGTTCTTATCGGATCCCTCCCCTATATAAACATACACACACACACACACACACACACACACACACACACACACACACACACACACACACACACACACACACACACATATATATATATATATATAGCCCTTGCGATTTTTGCTTTTATTTTTTTAATAGAATTTTAAGATAAATTTATTAATCTATATGTCTAATTTTAAAATAAATCATTGATACAAAAGGAATTGATTGAAAATTTTAAGGTACAACAGTCTGTACCTTGCTTGGTACAGATAAAAAGTGCGGAAAAAACATGTAGCTATTTTGTAAAGAACATTTCACTGTTTTTAAAAGAACATATAGCAGTTTTGTAAATAACATCTAATTTTATGTTTTTTTGTATATCTAAAGAACATATGTAATATTAATAAAGAACATGAAAATATTATGTAATGAATTTTATTTATATATATCTACCATAATTTTAAGACAAAATTCAATGAACATTATATCACAAATAAAAGTTCATTACACTGACAATCAAAGAACATGGACATATGTTCTTTTCACTCTTTTTTGGTGCAAATATGCTCTTTTTAGTTTAAGTATATGTTCTTTACATTATAATAGTATGTTCTTTTCCCTACAGTTGTATGTTCTTTACATTTATATAATATGTTCTTTTTGCGAAACGGTGGTATTATGCAAGGTACTCACGCCTGTAGGAACCACACACTAGGATTGATGTGCTTTTGTAAAGATTTGTTATCTAGTAGGCATGTAATGACTGATAATAATGTTGGTGGAAATATTTGATTTAATACATTAAAAAAAATAAAAAATTAGCAAAAATTAAATTAAATAAAATAAATGTTCAAAGCCCGTTGGGTTGACCCGAACTCAAAACTTTGGGCAAGGGTTGAACATTTCTTGACTCGTAACCCAAAACTCATGACCCAACCCTAATTCACAGGTCTACATCGTAATAAAATTCTATTAGATTGTGAAGTATATTATTTTAACCAATTAGTATATATTATAAATGGATGTTTTACGCTTTGAAGTACTTCCTTTGCTCCAAAATATATTATGATATAAAAATTAAATTTATATGATAATTTTTTAGAATTATAATCTAATAATTTTTTTGAATAAAATTATAATTCAATATGTACATCTGAAATATTGTTATTTTATCGAAAATAAAAATCTAAACTAACAATTTTATCCTAAAATTCTATCCAAATAGAATTTTAAACCAACTTTTTTTTAATCTTAAGAACTCTATTTTAAATCTATCCAACGTGGCGCGACACTTGGCAAAAAGTTAGAACGCCAAGTGTCGCAGCCTCGTGACCTGGCTAAAAGTTTAGCTTTATATATATACTAGTTTTGTGCCCCGTGCGATGCTCGGTTTGTTTATTCAATTTTAAGATAAATTTTTAATCTATATGTCAAATTTTAAAATATATCATTGATACAAAATTAGTTAGGAAATGATGTTTGCTTTTGACCTTTTGTGATGATTTGTTATCTAGTAGGCATGTAATGACTAATAATAATGTTGGTGGAAATATTCGATTTAATACATTAAAAAAAAATAAAAAGTTAGCAAAAAAAGTTAAATAAAATAAAAGTTCAAAGCCCGTGCGATTGACTCAAACCCAAAATTTTGGGCAAGCATTAAACATTTCTTGACTCGTAATCTGAAGTGACCCAATCCGAGAAGACTCATGACCCGACTCTAATTGACAGTTCTACATAATTATACAATTTTATTAGATTGTGAAGTATATTATTTTAACTGATTAGTATATATTATAAATAGATGTTTTACGCTTTGAACTACTTCCATCGCTCCAAAAAATATTATGATATAAAAAATAAATTTATATGATAATTTTTGAGAATTATAATCTAATAAATTTTTTGAATAAAATTATATTCAATTTGTACATCTGAAATATTGGTATTTTATCGAAAATAAAACTCTAAACTAACAATTTTTATCCTAAAATTTTATCCAAATAGAATTCTAAATTAAATTTTTTTTATCTTATGAGTCTATTTAAATCTATCCAACGTGGTGCGACACTTGGCGAAAAGTTGGAATGCCAAGTGTCGCTGCCTCGTGACTTGGTGTATATATATATATATATATATATATATATATATATATATATATATATATATATATATATATATATATATATATATATATATATATATAGGGGAGGGATCCCATGAGAATAGCTCTTTATATGAGAAATCTATCATATATGAGAATACATCACAACCATTCAATAAAACAAGATCCAACAGCTGAGATCACTCCAAGAGTAATGGCAAAAATGTAAATTTATGCTCAAATATAAACCCCTCACAAACCTAAAACCCACGCATTCAACTCTGCTCAAATTACCAGCTTCTCTCTCTATAAGCTTGACTTTCTCTCTCCTCTTGTTCTTAGGTAAGTAATTCAATTCTTATGATTAAGTTCTTATGATTCAGTTCTTTAAATTCATAAGCGATTTTTATGCTATTTTTGTCAATTTTGAAGTGATTTTTTGCTTCGATTTTTATGCGATTTTTCGATTTTTTTGCTTCAATTTTTTGCTGTGATTTTGTTTGATTATGTTTGCTGCGATTTTGTTCGATTTACTCTCTGATTTTGTTTGATTATGTTTGCTGCAATTTTAATTCTTATGATTTTGTTTGCTGTGATTTTGTTCAATTTTCGATTATGTTTGCTTTATGTTTGATTATGTTCGATTTTCATCAAGCATTTGTTTGCTTTATGTTTGATTATGTGGAGTGCTTTTTTCTTTGATATGAAATTTATTAAACTTAATTGCTTGGATTGAATTTATTTTTGCAGGTTCATTATATTAGGTTGACAATTATGGATGAACAAGCAAATAATGAAGCAGGTTTTTTTTTATTAACTTGGATGTTTTTATGTACAACATGTTCCAAAATCGTAGAACATGGTTGAAAATTTTAGAACATGTGTGTATAAAATTAGAACATGTTGGTTGGAAAGCAAGGGAAAGTAATAAATGAGAATGTAGATGAGTGAAATTTGATAAATAATTTGGATCATTTGATAAATAATTTAGAACAAATGAGTAAAATTTTGGAACATGTTTTGATTTTTCTAATGGGATGTCTAAAATCATGTGTTCTAAATATTTGATCATGTGTTCTAAAGTTTTAGTCTAATGTTCCAAATTATGCTGTAAATAATTAAGTAAACTTTAGTCTTAAATCTATGCTCTAAATAATGTCTTCTGTTCTGATTTACTTATGGTTTCTAAATATTAAATCATATGTTCTAAAATTTTATTCATTTGTTCTAAATTTTTTTTAACTTGTTAAAATTACTTTTGTGCAGAAATTATTAACAACAACGAACAACTTGATAATGTTTCTAATGCCAATGCAAGTGTGCCAAGTACTACTCCTACAGTAGTACCTATATTAACTCCCGGAGGAACAAAAGAATGGTTTCCTATGTGCCGCAATGAGTTAAAACCTGCAATAGGTTTTGAAATTTAATAGTGTTGATGAGGGTGTTGAATTTTATAAATCATATGCACTTGCTGCTGGTTTTAACACTAGGAAGTCTACCAGTAAAAGGCATACAGAGAAAAAATTGGCATTCCAATATGTCTTATGCAACAAACAGGGTTTCAAGGAGAAGAAAAAGCCTATTGTTGAGAGCATTCTAAATGATAAAGAAGTACAAAGCAAGGAAGGCAAGATTTCAATAACAAGAAAAAGATTAGTCACTCGTGTTGGGTGCAGAGCTCTTATGGTTCTAAAACATTGTGAAGATGAAAAGTATATAGTGACACAGTTTCACGAAGGACATACTCATCCCCTCTACACAACAAGTTGTAATCTATTTCAAAAAGAAGGAAGAAAGATGAACATTTTGCACAAAAAAAATGATTGTTGATAACTCTAAGGTATCTCTTTCATAAATTTTTACAGTGCGTTCTAAACTTTTACTCATATATATGTTCTAAAATATTATTCACATGTTCCAAAAGTTTCTTAATATGTTCTAAAACTTTTTTGTGCCTATAATAGGTGAATATTGGCCCTGTAAAAACTTTTCGAATGATGAAGGAAATACTTGGAGGTTATGATAATGTTGGAGGTTATGATCTGTAGAGACTTCAAATGTTGAAACGAGATCTGTAGAGACTTCAAATGTTGAAACAAGATCTGGAAGGGGGAAAAGACTAAAGGGGGACAAAGAAAAGGCAGTAGAACGAAATCAGAAAAAAAAAGAGGTTATGCAAAGGTTGTGGGGAATTAAGTCACCACGATATTCGAAATTGTCTAAAAAAAGTTAGATGATACTTAATAATTTTGGAACATTTTTTTGAATTTGTGTATTGAATAACACTTTTTTGTATTATAGAAATGATTACAGTTTGGAACTTGTGAGTTTAATTTAGAACATATGTATTAAAATTTAGAACATATGTATTAAAATTTAGAACATATGACTAAAAATTTAGAATATATGAGTTATAATTGGTAATCATGTGTGGTGTATGGTTCCAATGCGATTTCAAAATTTTGATTTAGACCATATGATTAACATTAATCACTTAAATTCTTAGTTCTTAAATACATGAGTAATATTTTGACAATAGTATTTAGAGCATATGATTAAAAATTTAGAACATATGACTAAAAATTTAGAACATATGAATAAAAATTGGAATATATGAGTTTTAATATAAAAAAATGAGTTATAATTTAAAACATATATAAACATATAATTTAGAACATAAGGTTAAAATTTTAAAACATATGAGTAACAATTTAGAACATATGTATAAAAATTTAGAACTTATGGGCTCATGGGTAAGAAAATTAGAACATATGACTAATAATTTACAATAACATGCTATTGTTTTTTTCTAAGGGGATTTCTAAATAACAATTTAGAAAATAAAAATTTATATAACATTATATATTTTGACATTAATATTTAGAGCATATGGGTAAAATTTTGGAACATATGAGTATTAATATATAATAAATTGTATTTTTATATTCTTTCACAGCCATGAAGTAGATCACAAGAAAGACAAGACAAACTTATATATTCAAATTCAAATACAACCTTTTGAAAAACAGTTCGAGTGAAGGCACAATTTAAAATATAATTATACTATATAAAATTTTACATGCTATTTCTAAAATTATATTACAAAATATTTTCTTTCGCCCATTTCCGTGATCTTGAAGTAATCTCGTGATGTAGCTCATTTTCCTTGTGTGATAATATTTTAGCACAAAAATCCACCCTCAATTTCTTCATTTGATCGATCTGCAATATAATAAGATAAAAGACTTTAGTAACCACTATCCTACTTTTTACATCCTTATAAAATTTTTTTTTTTTAAAAAAAAAATTAGATATACACAACTTACATGATTCAATTTAATCTGCTACTTACATCATACAATTTGGAACTTATGAGTTTAAATTTAGAACATATGTACAAAAATTTAGAACATATGAACATGCGTAATACTATAAAACAAATTACATCATTCAATTTTGATCCACTATCCCACTTGGTATATCTTTCTCACCATGATATGTTTCCATGTGTTTAAGCAAAAACACGCCGCAATTATCATTGTTACCATTGGTTCTTTAACTCATTTTTTATATGTCGAAACTAGAAACCTCTTGATCGCATTTTGATCTCTTGGTTGACAAGAACACGGCAAAAGCCCTCAACTAAAAATTAAACATTAAAAAAAGTATTAGAAAATGACATACGGAGTACAATTCCAAAAAAACTGGTAAATATTAAGAATGTATAAGTAAACATGTTAAGAGCATAAGTACTATTTGGAACATGAATTTTTTTTAAAGCAACTGATTTAGAATATATGAGTATAATTTTAGTACATGTGATATAAGAATTAGAACATTGAAATAAATGTTTAGAATATATGATTCTAAGCACAAGTAAATGAGACAGATAGATATTACCAAATTTTTTGGTTTGTTGTTGTATTTGTACCAAAAAGAATTTTTATATTCCAAATATCGGTTGTCAATCATGCCGAGAGTCTTGCTCAGGAAATTCACACAAAGCACATCGAGAATATTCACCGAAAAGAGATTTATCAAACAATAAAATGTTTCCATTTGAGTATAATTAATTATAAAGATAGAATCAAATTTATCAAAACCTAATTTACATAAACAAACACAAATCCACTAATTTCAGAACACGAAACCAAATATTTAGAACATCAAAAATATAAAAATGTGAAATTAATTAAATAATTTCCTGAACATCCATTAATGCCTGGAAATTATCTATAACTCATAAATCGAATGAAGAATTGAACACATCAAACTAAAAAGATAATGTTAAAAAATTAAATAATTGAAAAGTAGACCCAAATTTGAAATTATACATATTGATTTAAACCCTAGATTGTGAAATTGATTTATGATGATTACCTTAATTAGAAGTGGCTTCAATGGAGGAGAGATAGCTTAGAGCGAAGCTCCTTCAATGGAGGAAAGAAAGCTTAAAAGCTCCTTCAATGGAGGAGAGAGAGAGACAACCAAAGAGGTATATGAAATAGGAGTATGTAGAGGGAGAGAGAGAAAAAGCTGCTGAAATTTTTAGAGAGAGAAAGAACAACATGAAAGAGGAAGGAGGAGGGTTCAGCAAACGAAATTACGAAATTGCCATTACTAATGGCATGTTTTTTGCGGTTGGATTAGATCTAATCAACGACCCAGATTTATTCTCACATAAGAGAGTGTTCTCACATAAGGGAGGTGTTCTCACAAGAGCCCTATATGTATATGTATATATATATATATATATGTATATATGTATATGTATAGATATATATGTATATATATATCTATGTATATATATATATGTATATATGTATATATATAGATATAGATATATATGTATATATATATATGTATGTATATATAAGATTGTATTCACTAAATTTTTTTATTATGTTACTTTTTAAGGAAAAAAAAGGAAAGTTTTTTTTTTTAAATTATTATTATTATTATTATTATTATTATTATTATTATTATTATTAATGCAACACGTCTACTTTTAGGATAACTCTAGTGATTATTTTAGTATATAGTATAGATTGTTATCATTCACATTCTGTCACCAAACTAGTTGAAATTGGAAAGTCAATGTGATAATGAATGAAAAAGTTATTTTTTATGGAATCAAATTATGATGAAGTAAGTCCTATCCTACTTATTTTATGTAATCAAATAATAAAATCATGTATTGCATATTTAAGTTGATAGTTGCTTTCTTAAATAAAAAAAGTTGATATTTGCTTATTGAAATAATAAGATCAAATTGGTATGGATAAAATTTATCTTTTATTTATATTATTTATCATTAAATATCTTTAATTTCATAATTAAATAAAAAAAACATGAAAATTTCATATGAAAAGCACACATTAATTCTATATGAATCTAGTGACATATTGTTTTAATTTATTCTTCTTATTAATGATTTAGTGAATAAATATAGTAATTAGATTTTGATCAAACTTTGAAATAATAGGACAATCAAATCAAACCAAATCTATCTATCTATAATTATACTAAAACAGAGGGCACTCAAGCAAAAGCTCCACGTGTCACCTTGATGTTAAAAAATTTCCTGCTCTTTTTGCTATCCTAAATAAAGCAATTATTCACTAAATTGTTCAGACCTTTTATTTCCTGTAAGTACTATGCATAATATAGTTTTTATATGCTATAATAGTATTAATTAATCTTATATAATTTTTTGCCAAAAAAATATAAATTTTATAACTTAATAGTGCATATAGGCATATAGCAGCAGCATTTGTATACAAAGAAAATCAAAGAAAATCTGACCATGCACTAATACTAGGTTAGATCCCGTGGCATGTACGGTAATTTTTAATAATAGAGTAACTGTTTTCATATTAACACTACATTTAATTATTAATTATTAATTTGTCTAATTAAAACATAATAATGACTTCATGAAAGAACAAGTTAGCAAATAAAATATATATATATATATATATATATATATATATATATATATATATATATATATATATATATATATGTGTGTGTGTGTGTGTGTGTGTGTGTGTGTGTGTGTGTGTGTGTGTGTGTGTGTGTGTGTGTGTGTGTATTTCAGATCCAAGGCGCACTAAGGGTATTTTCTACTCATTTAATATTATTATTTTTTTGCTCATTTTTAACTCTTAAATTGAGAAGAAAAAAAATGTAAATAACCAAATAACTGCCTTTGGATACACTTATCTCTTTGAGTACCTGGGTGTATATAAAAGGTGTTGATTGACCAGATATGTATTTCAAAATATGCATATTTTTTTATTTATTTGATTTCGCTAACAAATTGTTATCATTTATTTTTGTTAACCAAATGAATTTCTTAAAATGTAATATGTTTCAAATTATGTTGGAATTTGATTTTTTTTTTTTTCTAAAATTATATTTGTTAATATTTTTTGTGGTAGGATACATCAAATCTTTTATTTTACCTTAAGTAATTTTTTAATATTTGATATTCGAATTACTTTCTTGGAGCTTCTAATATACAAATAAATAAAAATATTCAAAAAATAAAAATAAAATCCTTGTTGTAATATTTGACTCAAATTTTGTTAAATATCCGATTCACTTTTTTATTTTACTTATGTTTATACAGTTGTTAATATGTTATGAAAATATACATCAAGTATTTTATATATGTAAGTATTTTATCTTTTATTTAGGTACGATAAAAGATTTATTTCCAAAAATGATTTTTTTTAAAAAAAACTACAGACACATCAGGTGATGACATGTGTCATTGTTGGTGTGTCTTTTAGTATATAATTATTGATTATCAACCTAAAATAGTTGAAATGAATATCAAGCATTATTACCAAATTTTACACATAAATTCAAAATTAAAGCAATGCAACTTGAATTAGAATTCCAATTTATTTTTTTTCTTTTCTGAATAGGAATTAGCATTCCAAAATTAAACATTATTATACATCTCTTTATTTTTTTCAGCAAATTTCAATGAACAAAAACCATATATAAAAAAAACCCCAAATATCTTTCAATTGAAAACAAAAAAAAAATCAATTTAAGAAAAAATGTCAAAATCTATCAAATCCATCAAAATTAAAAAAAAAAATTAATTATTAAAAGTCAAAGGAACGAAAGAGAGATAAAGTAACCTAAAGCTATCCTAAATATATAAAAAAATTTATAACCTTCTATTTCCTATAAGTATTACGCATAATATAAAAAAACATATCAAAGTTTGCATATACTAGAATAGTATTAATTGATCTTATATAATATTTTTTGCCAAAAAAATATTAATTTTATTGATCCTAGGTAGATATTTTTCTCATTATTTTTCTTAATTAAAGTAGAAAATTTTATAAAATATTTCCACTATCATATAATTGACGGATTGTTTAGTAGAAAATAGAATTTATTTAGTAAAAAGTTACATGTTACCATACTTGTGATGATCTTTTTAGTAAAATCTCTAAATTCAAATATCATATATAATTGGCATATATTACTATATACATGATGGATTGTTAATAGAATTATATTATACATGACGAATTGTTACCATAATTACGATGATCTTTTTAGTAAAATCTTTATATTGCGTTCTTTTTATTTATGCATATTATAATTACTACAATTTTTATCACATGGATCAAAGATGCAAGCCGTATAAAACAAACACTTATTCATCAATTTAAAAAACTTGTGAATGAAGGCTCAACTTACACCATTTCTAACTTTGGAGCAAGGAATTTTTTTTAAAGTATAGGGGAACTAGTCATACTTACAAAATCAAAATTTTTTTACTACTTCCGTTTCATATTATTTGTAACGATTTGATATAAAATAGAGAAAAAAATGCCTAATCGTTGCAAATAGCCAAATAATATGAAACAGAGGTAGTGTAAGATTTTAATTAAAGATTGCGAAGAATTTGGACTCTACTTACACGAATTGGATTTAGTCCATTTTCACAAAATACTTGAAAAATAGTTAAATGACATTTATTTAGTCGGTAAATTTCAGAGTTACAATCTGACATGATTAAATATTTGATGAAATATTGACATTGGAGACCTCATCACAAACATAAGTGAATATAACAAAAAATACAGAGTTAAGATAAAACAAATACTAAAATTTTTACCCAATTATTGGTTTATAATTTTAAGTAGGGATGGCAGTTGGGCGGTGCAAGGTGTGGGTGCCCCTACCCCGTATCCGCATTTGCCAAAAAAAATTATACTTGTGACCTACCCACAACCCGCAATGAGTAAAATTTAAACACCCACACTCGCCTAAGTGGGAGACCCACAAACACCTGGTCCACCAATAGTCCGTCTTTTATCCGCTAACCTAATAATATTTGTTTGATAAATTTCCTATAGAACATACCATTATGCTATCTTTGAATTTTTGAAAATACATAATTTAATTATATATTATATAAGTAAGTAGTCAATTTGTATACAAATACAAAAAAAATTACATAAAAATTAGTGGTAGTAATAAGTAGGCGGATAACTGGGTGGGTAGGCAGGTAACTAGCGGGTAGGCGGGTATGACATCAAATCCATTGCTTATTCGCTACCCACGGTGGGTATGACTTTTGTACCCATACCGCCTACTTATCTGTCAAAGTTGGACTCATACTCGCTTCAACTGGGGCAGGTACGGTGTAAGATTGCATTTTTATACCCATCTGTCATCCCTAATTTTAAGTATATAGATAATTTAATAGGTACAGTAAAATAATAAGTAGTAGAATAATTATGTAAATACCAATGTTAAATCATGGTATGATATTTCTAGAAGCTATATGTGTTAGAGCATAATTTTTCATTTCCACTTTATCATTATTATTAAAAAAATTTCTTTGATAAGTAAATAATACATACGAATTTATTATATCGTGCAATTGCACAGGTAGTATACTAGTAAGATCAAATGATTTGAATATATATAGCCTAAATCAAAACATGTCAGAGTTCCTACAACACAAAAATCATGAAAATAAATAAAAACACAAACATATAAAGAGAAGAGAAAGAAGCTCACCCTTGTCCCGTGCTTTGCTCACTTATGGAGCTCGAACTTGCAAAACTTCAAACCCTGCAAATGCAAAACCTCCAACGTCTCACACCCTCGATCACCGAACCGACCCCTACCCCGTAGCTTAGACGGGCAAAATTACTTAGTTTTTATGAACTTAGGCTTTCTCACACTTTGGGAGTTTCTTAGAGTTCACCAACTCAAGTGAGTTTTCCTAATACCCAAGGTGGGTATTTATAGGGAAAAACTCTCATGAGTTTTCATTAACTTTCCATGTGGGAGAGTTAGTGAAATGCCAAAAAGAATGAATTAATTTAATTCTAAATTAAATTAAAAGGCATAAATAATAAGCAAATGACAAGTGACAATGCATTGGAGGGGTTAGGTAAGGACCACAACCCCTCCCCTTAGAGAGCAAGAAAAAGCCAACTCACCTTGGTCAACAAGGGGATGATTGGCCACATTCCTTGGGCCTCAAGGCTAGCCTAGCTGGCAGCCTTGCCCTCGACTGGGCCTACTCGCATGCTTGCGGGCTGATGCTAGCGCTGCTAGCTCACCCAACAAAGCAACGGGCGCATGGCCCTTCGCTGTTAGCACACAAGCGTGGGTGTTGAGCCTGCTGCCGAGGCTAGTCCATGGCTAGCAACCATGCTAGCTAGTGCGGCCTAATCCTCGATTGGCTTGGCCAAACGAGGCTAGGTCCGATGACTTGTTATTTGACTTATTTTCTCGTCTCGTCGATTCCTTGAAACGACTCGACGTTTAACGATTTAAGCTCGGAATCCGACATCTTAGTTCATAAAATCTCTATCGACTTATTTAATCCTTCGGACTAATTTTTCGCCTTGGTTCGATTACACGATTGGGTGTGACCTGAAGGGTTCAGTCAAGAGCAAGCTGTAATACTAATTTTAATCAATATTACTAATCGGAAGCGGCCTCCAGCTAGGCATTCCGATCACTTAACCTGATTGAATAATTAGTTTTCCTAATTAATTTTAAACCCTCTATCGGAATAATACACTTGTTTAAAGGACACCATTCCTTTCAGTTAATGGTTATGTGTGACAGTCATTGAGTCTCAAAAAAGTAGGCTTCTTCCCTGATGTGACCAGTCTACATCCACCTCCATGTGTGCTTCTTCTTAATTATGACTTGATGTTGGAACTGATATGGTGTTTAAATATTTAACCACTATTCGAATGAGTTCCTTGTCCACTTCTATAAGTTTGGTAAAATCTCTTGTCTGTCCAAGCTCATCTTCTTCATGTGTGGTAGTAGAAAGTTGTTTCCACCTTGCTTTGCTAGTATTTTAAGCATGCATGATTGTAGAGTGATTCATGTGTACTTTTTTAAAACAGGGTCAAATTCATCAAATGCTATGAGGTCATATAGATTTTTGGGGAATGATTAGTATTGAAGTGACTGTATTACCCTGAACAGACCTAGATCCAAAACATTCAAATTTGGTGATTTAGCTGGTTGAAAAACAAACTGAATATTGAATCCATTTGCATGTAATGCTGCTTGAAATTCTTCATCCATTGGTACCTGATTTGGCCTAACATTATCCCACTGAATGATTATATCCTAAGGTAGTTGTAGTGGCCATTTTTCATGTAGTGTTGGAAATGACATGGTTTAATAACATGTCCTTTATTGCGTCCTTGTTTACACTCTGCACGACCTTTGTTTCTAATATGCCCTAGTCTCTGTTTTAGCTTTTCTTTTTTGCAACTTCATATTTGACAAAAGGAAACAGACCATACTTTCCATCATGCACCAAATTTTTATGTTCATAATATAGTGGCTTCCCTATCATCCCCATGAACATAGCCTTTAGTTTGAACTTCTTTAACTGTTGTGCTCTGTATGGGTCTTCCTCTTTTTGGAGAAGGTAGAATGTTCTAGAATCTGGGTTCAAATAAAATCACTTTTTATCAATGTGAATAACTTGTTGCATGCGCCTAAATGTAGGGTCTCTTACTGCTGTAATGGGGTTGACATAACTTAGTTTCCACTGAGTCTTGCTATTTTTGGTTATCAATGAGTGCAGGGTGATTGGTACTTGTGTGTATCCTAAGTATGCCTTTCTTCCTTAACCTATGTATTGTGGAGGATGAAACATGAAGGGCTGACATCAATAACATTCCCTTCTTCTATGTGCTTTTTTATTACCTGAAATCAACTTGTTGTTGATATGTGAACATTATATCTAGATAAGGTGGTTAAAAATCCCCTTGGTAATGCGTTCCTTTCCATGTTCAACAAGATTTCATCAACAAGAAGTCTCTTTCCTTCTATTCTCATTTCTCTGCTGTCCTTATCCCATTAGTTACTTCATCATCATCTACTTCATACCTTTGCCTTGCATGTGCATTGTTGTCTTGTTGTTGTTCTATAGCTGCTTCATCAGATTGTGACTGTTGATTCCCATATTTGATTCATCAATTTGTGAATGTTGATGTCCCATGTGTGCTTCATCCATGGATTCATCTCCATATTTTGCTCAAATGCTCCTATATTTTGTTCTTCATCATACAAATGTTGTAATCCATAAAACTGTTCTTCAAAGAAATATGTCATGAGTTCCTTTGAATATTTGCAGATTTGATAAAGGTGATGAAGTGGCGGCTAATTTTTTATTATTTTATTATTTTATTTTTTTTTATTCCGGTCGTCAATGGAGCCTAATTTCTATACACATGGATGCTGCTGGAACTAACATCGCAATTAGAAATTAGGGTAATTAGTGACTAATTATAGATGCATATAATTTGTAGGGCTGTCTGTTTTTGTAAACTGAAAATTGTTGGTTTTTGTGAACAAAATTTATAACCCCCCCCCCCCCCCCCCAAAAAAACCCCTAATCCTATTGAAACATTAGGTAAAATATGGGGAGTATTGGATGTGGTGACCCCTATTTATAAGGGACTTTTGTTTTGAAATGAATGAAAATAGAATTTGGAGCTTAATTGGCAAAAAGTTTGAATTTTCATGGAAAAAAGAGGAGAGAAAAAGGTGGGTCAACAAAATTTGGTCTCCCTTTGAATAAGTAGCACTAAATTTGAGTGGGAAAAATCCCACTAAGAAAAGTTTCCACTTGTTTCCAAAAAAATAAAAAATGGGACCACTAGTTTTCCCTCCTTTTTATCTCTCCTAATAACATACCTTTTCCTTTAATTAATCCCCCTTCAATCTTTTGCCTAAAAGTCCGCAAACATAATGTTAGTTGCGAGTAATTTGAAGCGGAGGTGGTATAAAAATAAAATTAAAAAAAAAACCCATGTTCATGTTTAAAGTAATATATGCTAAAAGAAGTACTATATGTTCATATATATAGCTGGGTGCCGCTACACAAGAGTGTAACTAAAAATTTGCGTTGAACTAGCTCATGGGCTAGGGCCATATGGACCTTACTTTTTAACTTTGAGTTTGGTCCAACCCAACTAGAGGCGGTGGGCTAACAGTTGTTGTTAGCTGGTCTCGAGACCAACTAGAGTTGGCCGGTCCTTCGTTCAAAAATGAACATTTACCATAACAAAAATGAACATTTTCTAACTAACATATTTTACAATAATTTTGTATTTCTCAATTAGTAAATGTTCGTTTTCATGCAGTATGATGTTCATTCGTATAAAATAAAAGTTCATTTTCATGCCATATGCTGTTCATTTTTATAAAATAAATGTTCATTTTATTTTTTAATTAATACAAATTTTTGTGTTTGTTCAGTTATATAAAATGTTCGTTATTATAGTTACTGCCGTTTCTGAGATTTCGGGGGCCCAAGGGCGAAAGAATAAATCGGGGCCCTATAATATGTAATACTACCTCCATTTTATATTTTTTTTGCAACTTTTGCTAAATGTGGATGCTACACATTATTTGCAACTAATGTTTTGTTTCATTTTTAGGTTGTCATTTCTCTCTATCTCTCTCTTTATTACATGGATTCCTATTTTTCTCTCTCTATCTTACACTCACAAACAATTTTGCCTATAAGTCTGTGCACCCTTCAAAGTTGCAAAAATGTGAAACAGAGGTAATTTTAATTAATTTATTTATTTATTTTTTTTTTTTGGTTGATATTGGAGAGAATTTTTTTTTTTTTTTTTATATTTTAATATGATCAAATAATCATTCTTTAAAAAACAGTTTTAAGCAAATAATCTAGTTTAACTTAAAATAAATTGAACTCAATGTAAAAATAATACTTATATAATTACTTAGTACTACGACAACTATATGGTATGTAAAAAAAGAATTTATAAAAGAAGCATTATAATTGTTATATGATAAATTGATAATATATAGTACTAAATACAGCCATATAGGGTATCATGAGCAACTCTTACACAAAAGTACGTATACACTGAGGAGGATGATTTAGATCGATAACTTATGGTGTTAAAAATTTGTGGTTAAGCAAATAAGAGGAATACTATGTATCGAGTATTTATGCAAAAAAAAGGGTGAGAATAAAAATTAACGGCTAGTTTCCTTAAATTTTAAACTAGACGTTGTACTTCCAAAAATAAGGGTATTTGTGTAATTATTTAACAAGTTAGGGCATTTGGTGAATTAAATTTTATTGGTAACGAAACTTTAACGCCGGGGGTATTTTAAGGTCACGATGTGAATATTAACAAACGTTAGTGGTATTTGGTGAATTTTGAAAAACTTAAGGGTATTTGGTGAATTTTTGAAAAGGTCAAGGACATTTGGTGAAAAAACCGATTTAATTTATTGTAAAGATTTTCAGGACTTAAAAAAAAAATGGATAATTTGATCTAATTTCCAGTTTCCACCACTAGATTCTGGCACTTTAGCAATGATCATAGCTGCCCCAACCACCCCACCACCCCACTCTCTCTCCTCCTCCACCGCAACCACCACCAACAACAACCATGTCCACCACCTTCTCTCTCTCCTCAACCAATGCTCCTCCATGACTCAGCTCAAACAAATCCATGCCCAAACACTGCGCACAACCCCACTTCACCACCCTAAACACCTCCACTTTCTTTACAGCAGACTCCTGCACTTCTCTTCTTCCTCTGACATTCACTATTCTCTCACACTTTTCTCCCAAATTCACTACCCCAATTCCTTCATTTGGAATACCCTTATTAGATCTTGCGCAATCAGTAATACCCATAAAAAATTAGCCTTTCAATGTTACTGTAACATGTTGATTGATGGGAATGTTAACACAGATAAGCATACTTACCCTTTTGTTCTTAAAGCTTGTGCTTACTTGTTTGATGAATTTGCAGGTAAACAGGTTCATACCCATGTTTTAAAACTTGGGTTTGGGTCTGATGTGTATGTTAATAACAGTCTTATTCATTTTTACGCTTCTTGTGGGTACTTGGATTGTGCACGTAAGGTGTTCGATGAAATGCCTGAACGAAGTGTTGTGTCGTGGAATGCGATCATTGATGCATTCGTTCGGTCTGGGGAGTTTGATGTGGCGTTGAGGTTGTTTAGAGAGATGCAGGGGTCGTTTGAGCCTGATGGGTATACACTGCAGAGCGTTATTTCTGCTTGTGCTGGTTTAGGAGCTTTGTCTTTAGGGGTTTGGGCTCATGCTTATGTTTTGAGGGTTTGTGATGCTAAGCTGGGTAGTGATGTTTTGCTGAATAATTCATTGGTGGAAATGTATTGTAAATGTGGGATGTTGGATTTGGCTAAGCAGGTGTTTGATGGGATGGTTAAGCGCGATGTTAATTCGTGGAACAACATGATTCTAGGACTTGCTATGCATGGAAAATCTATGTTAGCCTTGGAATATTTTGATGAAATGACGAGTGCTGAAGGGCTAGTGCCGAATGCAATTACATTTGTTGGCATTTTAAGTGCATGTAATCATGGTGGCATGGTTGAATTAGGTCGCGAGTATTTTGACAAAATGGTTAGAGATTACTCTATTGAACCTCGGCTAGAGCACTATGGATGCTTCATTGATCTTCTTGCTCGTGCAGGATTAATAGAAGAAGCTTTATATATAGTAACAAACATGCCCATGAAACCTGATGTGGTTATATGGAGAAGTCTTCTTGATGCTTGTTGCAAGAAAAATAAAGGCATACAACTGAGTGAACAAGTGTTTGAAAAGATCCTTGAGGCTGAGGGAGAGACCTCCAGTGGTGTTTATGTGCTTCTCTCCAGGGTTTATGCCTCAGCTTCTCGATGGAATGAAGTCGGTCTTATAAGAAAGTTGATGGCTGATAGAGGCGTAAAGAAAGAACCTGGCTGTAGTTCCTTGGAAATTAATGGCATCTATCATGAATTTTTCGCAGGGGACACTTCTCACTCTCAAACAGAGGACATTTACCGGGTTCTGGATGTGATAAATCAGAGACTTCACTCAGCAGGATATAGGCCTGACATTTCACAAGCACCCTTGGTGGATGGTGAACATGAGGATCAAAAGCAAGATGCACTTAAGCTACACAGTGAAAGACTTGCCATTGCATTTGGACTCCTAAATCTAAAACCTGGTGTTCCCATTCGCATATTCAAAAACCTTCGTGTCTGTAATGACTGTCATGAAGTCACCAAACTGATATCTAAGATATTTGGCGTTGAGATTATTGTGAGAGATCGAGCTCGATTCCACCACTTCAAAGATGGTATTTGTTCATGTGCGGATTACTGGTAATATATGGTCTATTTGACACAATTTGTATATTTCTAGCATCAGTTAGATCAGGTGGAAACAACTTTTGATGACGAATGTATTTGTCTGTGGCTAATAAATACTTATACGAGTATATACAAGTAAATATTAAAAACTTTAAACTAGCATAAAAATGAAATCTGGAGATACTGTCTAATGCTAATTTCTTTATTCATTTATCAATCACACACACAGAAAACCAATCTCCAAAAGAACATATATATTTACAAGCAGCAATACAAAACTGCCAGAACATCATAGCTTCTACAAAAATCAGCTCAAGACCTTAAACATATGAAAAAATATATGGAGCACATCTTCAATTAAGTCACAGGCAACAACACAAAATTGGCGACTAACTTGCTTATGGAACCTGACTCCAGCATCGTACAATCGTCACTTGCTAAGGCTGCAATTACTTTCTGGATCACACTACAAGGCAAACCCTATATGAAACTTGAATATCTGTTGAATATGTATTAACATCTCATGCCCATGTACAGA
Organism: Chenopodium album; assembly: GCF_948465745.1. Lineage (NCBI taxonomy): Eukaryota > Viridiplantae > Streptophyta > Magnoliopsida > Caryophyllales > Amaranthaceae > Chenopodium > Chenopodium album. The sequence goes on from NC_137843.1 coordinate 51,276,030, forward strand.
ACTCAATTTGACGAGCTTGTCATGAAATTCCCACTTTTGTGAATTCGTCTACCACTGGAACATGAAAACATAACAGCGAATATTTAATTAGTCCCGTTATAGAATTTGTTCCAAAAGTTCATGCAGGAAAGATTAAAGTTGCAGGAAATCAGTAACTCAGATGGCTACTCCCTATTGCTTTGGCATACATGAAAATCCAACTTCTTATTAAATGTAATACACATAAAAGTCACACATTGATGATTGATCTACAAACTTCAGTGGTCAGCTATTCAAAATATTTGTATATAGGTGAACCAGAGTCACAAAAACCAACAGCAAATTAGAATGTAAGCCAGCACCCATACTGAACAGCAATTTGAATAAGCAGTTTCAATTGAAAGATGAACTAGTAAGTAGTTAGGGCTATACAGACAATTTCCCCATACCATGTATTCACATCAAATACAATTTTTACGATTGCCCTTTTACCATCCTGGAAGCACGACTTTCTCTAATCATGTAAAGTGCAACCAGTTGAATATGAACGGCATATTCTTAAAGCAGATTTTCTATATGAAGTGTAGCAAGTTTATCAGCTGACATAATGCGATAAAAACTCAACCAAACCCTTGCAGCGCATTCATCCCATCTCATCTATAAATCAAAAGATACAGCCATGAACAAAGACAACTTGCAATACCCAAACACCTCCCCAATCAATCTACAATACAATCTATTTAAGTACTGAACTAAGGAGAGATCACAGTCACATTTGTAATATAGTTTCCTATAAAAAATTTTGGCAAGCAAAGTCTAGCTATTTTCCTATTAGAAATAACGTGGGAGAAAAGTGACTACTTATGCAACCCCAATATGCCAAAGAATTTTTGAATGCAATCTAGTGATTACAGTCCTAATGGTATTGTGTATCATAGCAAGCTCTTCAGCTATACCATAATGACAGTTAGGAACATTCTGACCCCAAAGTCTTCAGTACCAGTTCATAGCATCAACATGGAGGGAAAGCAAGGGCTGAATGGAAGGTGATATTTATACGAGTTCTATGTTCGTGAAACACTGAAACACTCTACTTTCTTGTTTTGTAATGAGTAATTCTACAAAGTAAAACATAGGAAGTACAAAGCAGTAGGCAAACATACATTAAACATGCATGAGATATGACCAGAATAAGTGTTAACAAGATACATAAGAAAACTTACATCTCGAAGTTGATGGAACCACAACAATGTGCATGGTTGTGTTGTTTGGAGGTAGTTGCAAGCGAAGGGGATACAATTTCCCATTCAAAGGGCTACGTGTGCATACTAAGATATCCTCAAACCCAATCTCTTCCTCCAATTTTTGAGTTAGCTCCGCAACACTGTGGCCTTTGAACGTAAAGGAGCTACCCTCCACACTATCATTAACACCACCATAGTCATCTGCAACATGGTAATAGATTAGCCTACCATCCTGCTTAGGCGGTGAGTATGTCCCCGAGTCAGTTGACTGCAAAATCAAAAACCCAAAATAAAATCAGCATTTCAGCACTCAAACAATTAAGAAGTATTATGTAGATACCCAATTTCTACTCAATCAACTATACAATATGAGTATATGACAAACCATTTTCTACAATAGAGTGCTCACACAATTAATTTCCAATTTCAATTGAGTGTGAAAATGGAACATTCCCTCCCTATAAGCCTAAAAGCAATTTCTTTTGTTCATGTGTAAAGTGAGTCACAAGCAAGTCACAAAAAGCACAATGATACAACTTTATTGTTTTTTGTTCATTTGTTCATAGTCTTAAACCTCAAAAGTTTAACCAACTAAAATAGTCTCAAACCTCAAAAGTTTAACTAACTAAAATTGAGTATGAAAATGAAATAATACCCTAAAAGCCTAAAGTGAGTCACAAACAAGGGACAAAAAGTGAAATGATGCAAACAAGATTTGATCTAAGTCTTGAACTTTGCAAGTTTAACCAACTAAAATAATTGTCATTTGTTACGCACAGTTATCATTTTCTCATTCTTACTAAAAAAAAAAACAATAAATAAGCCAAACAAGTAACATTAAAAGTTAAATACTAGTATTACCTCTTGCCTGTTATACTTTCCCGACCCATTAGAAACCGAGCTCAAATCCGACCCAAAAGAATCCAAATGCTCAACCTTATTAACCTGTTCAAGACCCGAACCCGGAATCGGATTCGCCTTGGGCTTCAAATCCTCCATTTTATTATCTGCATAATCCGAAATCTCAAGAATATCAACATCCCAAACCACCCAATCTTGAGTAGCAGTCCGATGAGGAACATCATGAGTAACAGAATTCCTCCAAGGCGGCAACCCACCATTGGCCCGAAGATAATTCCCATATCTAGTCTTTAAACGAACTTGTGACCCATCCTTGGTGGGCTCCCATTCAACCGAGGAGTCAAGCCTGTGTGGCATTGACTGAACCACCTTCCGACCCGTCATCCCCAGCAAAAACGGCTGGTTTGACGCGGTCAAGTATTTCCCATAGCAGCTCTTGAGTCGTATTGAATTGTTTGAACCTTGAACCGGTTCTACGACCCATCTTGCGTTTCGGGCTGACCCGTTTCGTTCCTGTGAAACGGATTCTTGGTCTTCCTCTGCGATTAAGTACTTGCCATGGTGGCTCTTTAATCGGACTGTTTTTGCGTTGTAGAACAAATCCATTCCTGACCTCTGAAATTGATCAATAAATACTTCGTAAATGAGATATAATCAGTTGATGATTTTAGAGTTGGTAAGAAATTCGGGGTTTATATTTGTAGGAGAGAGAAAGCGCGGCAGCGGTAGGCGGGAGAGGAGGTGGCGGAGGAAAGAGGGAAAAAGGGTTGAGAGAAATGATGGAATTTGACTGAATCAAATACAAAGGAAAATCAAAGAGGACAGTTGTTATTATTACTGTCTTTTTTTGGTAGTAACATTGATGTCATAAAACTCATAAATATTACTGTACATCACAACAAAATGTTAACTCATTATCCCTTCAAAAGAAAATGTTAACTCATTACAACTTTCTACGGTGGTAACTGCTAATTGCTGCGGTGGTCGGTTTTATTTTTGGGATATTACTGATTTTTTTGCTGAGTGTGTAAATGAATAATGACGTCTTTTGATTTTATTCTTTTCTATTCATAGGGAATTGTTTACTTTTTGGTGTAATTTTAGGATAATCTAGATTTTTTTTTTTAGGAAAGGATAATCTAGATTTTGTAAAAAAAAAAAAAAAAAAAAAAGGTACGACTATCAAATTATGAATCAGTGAATCACAATGGATATTTATTTTTGTTCTTCATAAAATTTGATAATTTAATGTATTTAATGTGACAAAAATAAAAATGACCAACTCATAAACTCAATTTATTTGATCATAAATAAACACTTTGTACATACTTAGGTCAAATCTAACCTATTTTTGACCTAGCTGATATAAATTCATTACTCATTATATTCAATAATTTTAAATACATGTGAAAATTTTATTCAAAAAGGGCAAATATTAAGATTCATTAATATTAATGTAATACCATCTAATTGTGATTATTTTTAGTGTACAACTAAGGTTTTATTCATAAAAGAAAAATTAAAATCAAATCAAATTTTATGAACTGAACCATAGTGATAAAGCCCATAACCTACCAAATTAATTAATTAAATGGAATTTTTAAAGATTTGAATATTTGTACGCAAGTATTTTCAAAGCTTAAAACTTACTCAATTTAATGTGTTGTTAGTTTGGTAACAGTAACATGCAAAGCTTGCTTAATCCAAGAAACGATTCTAAAGATTTACTCGTATATACTGTAGTTTTGATGCAATTAGAACTTTGACATCTTAACTTGTCCCAATACCTCCCATTAAACTTCCACACCATGTACGGATCGATAAGTTAAACCATGATATGGCTCGACAATATCAACTTTGAATATCCCATAATTTCATATTCCAATACAAATAAAAAGTACCAAAAAAACTTTTTATTTTTAATTTTATTGGGAGCATAAAACAATAAAATAAAAACTTTATATGTGTAAACTAAATGATTTTTATATGGCTATCAATTTGTATTTCGTATGAAGTATATTTGAGTAATCAAGATAGTGACTTCATTCAAACGCATTCAATTCCTGTAAATTGTTTTATTTCATGTCTTTCACAAATTAAAATTATTAAAATATAATTTGAATAAGATCAAATTGATCATGTACCGTGAGCCTTATAAATTCAAGAATTAGTCTTACGCTCCGTGAGTACTTATTAGCTTTTGCATTATTAAAAAGGAAAAATTGAGTTTATAAATCCCAACTTTGGGCGGTTTACTATGAAAAATCCCAACTATGTGTTATCCATCAAAAATCCCAACTTTGATACCCATCTTCTTTAAAAGATCCCAAATGGTCAGTTACCTGAAGAGAAGGTTAACTCTTTTTAAAAAGAAATAGCCACTTGTCAGAATTTTAGTGGTCCAAAAAATAAAATTAATTGTTTTTTTTTTAAATCTGATTTATTCAAAAATTAAAAAAATTAAAAAAAAAACCAACCCAGCACCCCACACCACCCCCACCCCATCCCGGAAAACACCCTACCCCCACCCCCACCCCGGCGAAAAATCGCCCCCCACCCTCGAAAACCCTTCCCCTATCGCCGGAAAAACAGCGCCCACCCCTCCCCCACCCTCGAAACCCACCTTTTTCCCTCCTTGAAATAACCGTGGGGTCGATTTCAGGGGTGGGGGAAGGGAGGGGGGTGATTTTGAGGGTGGGGATTTTGGGAGGGGTGTTTTCCGGTTTAGAGTAGAAGGGTTTTGCGAGGGTGGGGGGAGGGAAAGGGGTGGGTTTCAGAGTGGGGGAGGGGTTGGTAGCCGAATTCCAGCAGCGAGGGAGGGGTTATCGGGGGTTGTGGGGTGGGGTGGGGGTAGGGTGTTTTTCGGGGTGGGGTGTTTTCCGGGATGGGGATGGGGGCTGCTTTTTTTTTATTATTATTTTGAATTTTTTATTTTATTAAAATTAATTAATTTTTTATTTTTTAGTTTTTTTTTTTAATTATTATTTTTGACTAATCCCGTGTTGACACGAGGATTGTAATATGAAATAACAGGTTTGGTGACCTGTTTGGATCTTTAAAAGAAGATGGGTATCAAAGTTAGGATTTTTGAGAGATAACGCATAGTTGAGATTTTTCATAGTAAACCGTCCAAAGTTGGGATTTATAAACTCAATTTTTCCTATTAAAAATAGATTTTCTAAAGCATCACCTGAGCAAAAAAATCTATACCCCAATTTTCTAATACGAAAAAAAAGAGTCCACAAATCATTGTCAAACTAGACAAATCCTTCTCAAGAACTCAAACTGCTAAATGCCTTTGTAATTTTTGTCCCAAAAAAAAAAAAAAAAAAAAAAGCCTTTGTAAAACAAAAGGTATAGTATCTAGAAGGTCACAAGAGAAATTGGTAATGGTGTAACTTTAAATTTCAGCTCCAATTTCCCACTCTTGAAATACCCCACATTTATCAAATTCTTTGCTATGTCGAGAGGGAACCTAAATGGCAACTTGGACATTTTAATTTCAATTTAATCAATAAAAACAAGTAAATGGCATGTTTTTGTCATTTCATTTTATTTTTATACTCCCTTTATTTTTTTTAAAACGGATTACTTAAGTCACTTTTATGGACACATTTGTTAAAACATAACTTTAACAATTAGTACTTAGTACCTTTAATAATAGTCTGTTATTAAAAATTATAAATAGAAATTAAATTATGAAAATAAACATTTTAAGTTTGTAGCTAATCTAATGATAAATAACAACATTTACTCATTTTATTATACTCCGTAGCAAAATCTATAATATAATTGTTGAGTCATTTTTCAACTTTTAACCACAACACTCATAACTTTAAGGGCCTGTTTACATTTACTTAATTTCAGTTCAATTCAGCTCCAATCAGCTCAATTCAATTCAGCTCCAATCAGTTCAGTTCCAATCAGTTCAGTTCAGTTTAGCTCTTAATTTCCCTCTCTCATAAAATATTCAGTTCAGTTCAGTTCAGTTCAGTTCAGTTCAGTTCCAATCAGTTCAGTTCAGCTCAATTCAGTAAATGTGAACAGACCCTAAATCCTCCATTTTTGTTAACTTTACTTTTTAATTTATTATTATTATTATTATTATTATTATTATTATTTTTAAACCTATTAATTTCCATTAGAAATTCCTATTCCATAACTACTACTAAACAAATTCAATAACTTCCACTATCATATTTACACAAATAAATTAATAATATTGTATGGAGTAGTAATAAAAAAAACATTGATATATACGATTAATATATTCCGTGCTTTATCACGGGTATGCTCTAGTAAATTAAGTTAAAGAGAGTATGTGAATAATGCTGCATAAGTCAAAGTGATGCAAATATTAAAAAAATGGAGGAAATTCTAATTAATGTATTCCATATATTCGATAGAGAGAGAGGAAAAAAAAAAAACCTTGTAATTCTAGCGTTGATACTTTAATTAGAAGCGAATATAATATCTATATTTTTCAGTTCATATTTTGTTCGGTACTCAATAGTCTCTAACTTCGACTAGTATTACTCGGTAAAGGAAAATAATATAATATTGAACAATGTCCGAACTATATTATTCTAGTTATGAAAAAGTGTATTATGAAGTTGTATTATATTGGTAATCAACTAGAGATTTTTATGTAATCTGCTTCAGCCTAATCTTTTAATAAAACTCTGGCTATCCACAATAGTGAGGGGAGACTGAAACCTTTTCAACAAGAAAGACGGGGAACCATACCACATGCTTTGCTTATCATTTATGTTAATTAATGTTTTCTACTTGTACCAACTTTTGACGTTTTCAAGTGCACATTATTATTATTTTACCAAACGCTGGATTTATCAAACTGGCGTTTTTATATACAAACAAACATACCATAGATTATCTTTAAGATTATATTCTTTTAATCATGGACTACTAGTGTGAGGCACTTGACTTACTGTTGCCCTTCAATTATTGCTGCTTCTTTTTCTTGTGTGCTTTGATTCGAATTGTATATTCTATCAATTATTATCAGCTTAAGCATCCAATGATCAGACTATACTTGATATTTTTAACGACGACAATTCCATATTGATACTAATCGATTCTCCCTCTAAATAATGTACTGTATATTTTATCTTTTTTATACGACTATATTTAGTATATGATTTATCTTTCATTATGGAGTATTATAATTACAATAAGATTTAACTTTTGCAATATAGTTCATCTAAACTATGGTCGGACTTATTATAGTTAGTTAAAGTAAACAGACAAGTTTATACAAGTTGCATAACTTCAAATAATGACACATCGACCAACAATTACTCCTATTAAGCATAATTATATACTTGAATGAAGTACCGTACATCCTAACAAACTTTTACTATTATGGAATTGCAATTAAGGATTAGCTAGGGTAGTTTTATCAAACTCTCACTTAAAGGGCAAAAATCTCAGTGGGTTGAACACTAGTATAGTGGTCCTATTTTTTAAAGCAAAGAAAAGTTTGCTACTCCTTATATTCCCACCTGAAAAATAGAAATAGTACAACAGTATTATGAAGTAGTGGTATGGTGGAACACCGGTACGCAAATTAGTTAAAATCAATCAAGAGACTCCAAATTACAGCATCTTTATGAAAGGTCAGCAGACTAATATTCAAGAAAGCTAAGTCAATAAAATTACAAAGTCACTCCATTTTTTAATCTGGCTATGACATGGATATAACCATGCAATCATGCAGAAATCTGATTGAGTTTCTAATATTCATTTAGTTATTGATAGTATGAACATTGGTCTTTATAACAACTCTTTTTTTAATTCATATCTTTTTCTTAGATCCATTAGAAATTCCTTTCATACAGAGAGTTTCTTATATTTCCTCTTTTTCCTACCTTTTGAAAAAATGCATGAGCAACGAGTAATTATACCAACACTTATATACAATTGTTTAATCCTTAAGCGTGATTCAACCATTTATATGATAAAAATGTTTATCCTTTTTTTTTTTTTTTTTTTTTAATTTTTTTTAATTTTTTAATTTTTATATATCTCCATTTAGTAGTGTTTAGTGTTATAATCTTTATAAATTATATACATTGATCATTGAACTTAGTTTGTTGAAAGTATGATACATAAATTAATACATAGTATTAAAATAATTGTTTTGGTAAGGACAGAGGTCAAAATTTAAAGGGGGACAACAAAACTATTAACAATACAAGTTTGCTAAGAATTGACTTGTATTTCACGCTAGAAAATTGAATTATAGGCTACTTGAGAAAAATCATGATAAAACTAAAATAGCCTTTGCACCTTAATTATAATAAGCATTTTAACACCATTACTATTACACAATTACCTTATTAGCTTTATTATTAGCTTTATACGTAATACTAAATAATAATCAAGTTAAATAGGTCACATCCTTACCTTGACATATTAAATTCCTCAATTAACATTGAAATTTTGAAATGAAAGAATGAGTCACCATCAATTGTGTTGATAAGTTTAATTGTTATTAGAAATTATGTTCACAAGCATGATCTCATCTCTAATCCATATCCATGATCTCGTCTCCCATCCACATCCAAACATTACCAACATTTCTTTCAAAGTTTAATTAATATTTTTATTGTAATTGTCTTATTTTATACCAACTTTTCGTACTGTATTAAATTTCTATACCAAAGCATTTCCTTACAATTATGTTATGATATTTTCCAAAGTTTAGCTATTATAGAATCAAAGTCAACACTCCAGAAAATTCAACTTACAACGATGTAACAACGAACCACACAAACAATAAAATCAGCAAACTCACCAAAATTAAAACAAGAGATACAATAAACATACCTTCTTGGTAAACAATTCTGCGGCTGGTGACATAATAGACCTCGTAGACATTGGTGTACCCGGGCACGACCCGTCAAAGTCGTTGGAAAAAACCGAATTAAAACTCGACAAAGGCGATAAGGCGTCGTTAAATGAACTGAGATCCGACAACGAAACGGGCTCAACATCCCAAAGGATCCAAACATTAGTCCCACCCGTAAGGGGTGAATCATGAGTAACAGAATTTCTCCAAGGTGGGGTCCCACCATTGGCCCTTAAATACTTTCCTTCTTTAGAACTTCTAAACTTGAGTTGAAAACCATCAGATATGGGTTCCCATTCCACTCGACTCGGGTCGAATATGGATAGTTGAACGACCCGTTTACCTGTCATCCTTAAAAGAAATGGACTATCGGATGCCGTCAGGTAAAGCCCCGAGTTGAGGTTCTTGAACCTGACCGCATCCCGGTTAGTCGAACACGGTTCGACAATCCAAACAGCTCGTCGAGACGAGCCGTTTCGGCTTTGTCGAACTGATTCATCATTCTCGTCTGCTACTAAGAACTTCTCTAGGTGACTTCTAAGCTTCACTGCCCCTGTTTTTACTAGAAGGTCCATGTATAATGTATATGATCACAAAATAAAGGTTGTATGTTAAAAAACAAAGATTGTAATAATATATGGTGGATGCAAAAAGGTAAAGCGTGAATTTGGATGGTGTTGCTTGTTGTATTAGAATGATTTGTTAATTATAGGTGTGTTTTATTTAATACCAATTGACAAATAAAAAAGTGTTCAAATTAGATGACTTTTATAAGTTACCAATTAAAAGGTTGACATGAAACTTCGAGGTTGGGTCTTGGTAATTTCCTAATTGATGGTATAATCATCTTTGGTCCAATGTTTCGAGATGCTCTCTTATGACCGTGGTTGCCAAGTACATTGCCCGATGGACTGACCAGTAATGTGAGTAAACCAATTCAGAAGAGATTGTTGTATACACTTGGATGTATGACACATCCATGGAATGCATCTTATTTTAATTTTGATGATTGATTTTCATTTAATCATCAAATAAATAGCAAAAATTAATTTTGGGTTGGTTGAATGCACGATGTTTTGGATGTTTTCTGGTCCCTCGAAAGAGTTACATCACCAAGACTGGTCCGATGCGGTCTGTACCTGTAAAACACGGAGACTCCGGTTGGTAGAAACTCCGCCGATCAAGTTAGTATCAGTCGAAGAGAGTAAAAGTACGAAAAGGTAAAAGTGAGATATTCTCGGATTCCAAGATCAGGTGAATTCTTTGATGTAAGAGATGTAGGTATGCTGTAATAAATGAATGTACCCCTAAAAAGGGGGGAATCTCCCTATTTATACGATCATTGGGAATTGTGCCCCTGCCTAGGTTACAGGAAACCTAGGACCGGTGGGTCGCGCTGCGTTGCGGCTTTCTCGAGACTTGGCCCGTAAAGGCAGTCTTTTTCCCAACATTCAGGGAGAGACACGTGTCAAATGATGATTGGTCCATTTTGGACCTCTCTTAATGGTGATACGTGTCATCTTCTAATTGGGCCACTTAGTATGGGTATTTTTACTCAAAACATTTGCCCCTTACAGATGTGACGTGGCGTGCCATGTGGCATCTATGACATTTGTCACTCTGTTACTGATAGGTTAATTTCATAGTAATTTAGGTTTAACCTTTTGCATTCCGGGGAAATTACAGGATGCCTATGAATTTACCCCTCTATAAATATGTCTTTTACCCCCCCTTATTTTGGACGTTTCCAAAAATTCTAGAGAGAGAAAATTAAGTTGGTGTAGGGAGAGAAATTCTAAGCCCCGTCTGTGTTATTCACAAACAGTTCCTTTCTTCCCCATCTGCCCAGCCGGTTAACGTCCGCTTGTGCTATATACAAGCAAAACACTTCTAGCCCGCTTGTTGCAGACGGTCAACGCTTGACCCCCTCCAAAGTCAAATCTTAAGGTACCGTCTCTACCCCTTTCAGCTCATTCTTGTTTTTCCCGTTTGTGCATTTATATTCAAAAAATGGACTCATCACCAACATACACGACACAGACTATGTTAGTAGTCAGTCGGTCTCTTGGTATGGACGAGTCTAGGACTGGGGGTGCCGGCTTTGGGTGTATGGAGCAGCCTTGTACATCCCCAAAATCAAATGTCTCTGTGTCTCTGTGCAGGACACAATGGCTCAAACTAAACAAACAGCCACCAGACGACAAAGAATAGACGGTACCTTGGAGGTAACGTCTGACGAGGTCTCGCCGGTTGAGGGGGATGACTTCCCTTCTGGGATCCCTAGTACCCCAAGTAGTGGGATCCTAGCCGAGTCTAAGAATAGAGACGGTGAAGAGGCCGTCTCCAGTGATGGCTCTCAAGAGATGGAGCCCGAAGATGGAGATGGGGAAGAGGCCGTCTCCAATGATGACTCTCAAGAGATGGAGCTCGAAGATGGAGACGGGGAGGAAGCCACCTTTGCCTCTGGGTCTGGTGGTGATGAGGTCTCTCAAGAAAGAGACGGAGGAAGCACCGCCTCTAGGTCTGGCTCTGAAGATAGCAACGATGACCCCCTTTCCCCACTTGAGGACAGTGAAGTGGAGGAGAGGAAAAAATGGGAAGAGGACGGATATCCCCTCAAAATCCATGTTTCAGCCAGAGATAGGGCAAATATGGAGAAGGGCCTTGAGGCCTTTAAACTCAAACGACCCTTAGGTATGGCGTATAAGAACCAGGTGCCGCCTGAGCTAGGCACCATTGCTTGGAAGGACGACCAGCCTAATTACAACGAATACTTCGGCTGCTACGAGGCGGCGTTTTTGGCTGGTCTCCGGTTCCCCTTGCATGATGCAGTGAAGGCAATCTTACGGGGTTATGACCTTGGGGTCTGGCAGTTGTTCCCAAACTCCTAGGTTAACATTCTATGCTATATTGCCGCATGCGAGATGCAGGGTCTGCACCCCGGCTGGGAGGCATTTGCCCACATGCACTATCTCAGCCATAACCCAGGTGGCTGGAGGGTGTGGTACACTTTGACCACCTACCCTAAGTACCAAATGACTCTAGACAAACCGTCTAAGTGGGACAACTGGAAGAACCGGTTCTATCTGGTTTCTGCCCCCACGCAGCGTGAAAATCACGAGCTTCGCCAATATAATAAGAAGCCTGACCTTTTGGGCCAGAAGTGCAAGTTCCCTGCTATCTTGAATGAGGACTATGAAAAGATCATAGAGGCGGGATTTTTTGAGCTCACAACGGACACCCTCTCAACCGGGGAAGTAATATGTGTTCCAAAAAATTGGATACCAAAACATGAATGGTTGAGAGACGAGGCATTCTTGTTCGTCTGTGGCCTCAGTACAATGTTTGACAAGGCGTAGGTTTACCAAGCATCCGGCAATTAACCGTTTATATTGCTAAATTCAGTTCTATTGCACAACTCGTGAACTGACCGTCTTTCCTTTATTTTGCAGCCACTGCTTTGAGGATGCTTTCCGAAGACAAGACACCCAAGCGGTCTGCTGCCCAAATCCGCAAGGATAATGCGGAAGCTAAATGGGCTTAGATAAAGGCCAAGGTAAGAACCGTTTGACCCCTTCTTGTAAACATTCAAATAGTTATCTATGCAAGCGGTTTCAACCGGCTGTATGCTAATGAGAATAATGAGAAATTTCTTTTACAGGGTGGGGAGCCTCTTGGGTCCTTCCAAAAGCTGCTCAAATGGACCAAAGACGACAACGTCTCTAGCCCTAACAAATCTCAAAAGGCGTCGTCCATTCAGACAGGTCCAGATGCTTCATCCGGAAAAGGCCGCCCGAGCATCGGGGGGAAGAGCATCAGCCTAAAAGGCTTCGACCTAGGCATTAATCTAGGGATTAAGCCGAGTGCCCACTCGGTACCGAAGGGTGGTGATCCACCCAAGAATGCAGCTTGTTCTGCAGCCACTGTAGGCGATGATAGCATACAGCCCCTCGAAGGTATGGCTAACCCTTTCGAAACTCCGCCTGATCTTGGCTGGCCCCTGCGAGTGAAATCACAATCTCAGCAGACGTCTGACAGATCATCTGGCAGTTGGCACCAGATAGGTGCCGCCTATACAACTCACTCACCCAATCTTAATTATAGTGTAGATCGCTCCCCCCGGTGGCCGGACGTTCAACAGCATGCCAAGTCCATGCTTAGGGCCATTCCCAAGAGGGAAAATGATAGCATCCCCGGCATAGAAACTTTCAACTTGGAGAGCATCCTAGCCCTCCTGTCTGAGGTATAACATCTCCTCTTAATTTCCAAGTATTTTCCCGCTTGTGTCCCTAAGACTGTTTGCACTTCTCAGGCCATGCTGAGAGTTGATTGGCTCAAGAGGCCATACACCCTGAAGAGGGAAGAGGTAAAGCGGGCTAATAAAGTGGCTAAAGATTTCGCAAACGTTGCCCAATACCAAAATACAATAAATGAACTTGAATCTAAAGCCTTGGAAATGGCGCAGGTGGACAACATCAGGCATCTGATGGCTGAGCTAGAGACTGCCTTGTAGAAGGCCAGTAACTTTGAGGTTGCCCTCAAGAACGCTCAGGCGGACCTCAAGGCTCTAGAGAGTGCTGACAAGGAGAAGACCAGCCTCCAAGCATACGTTGACCGCTTGAAGAACGAGATGGCGCAGACTCAGGATAACTTCAAGGTCACCTTGAGGGTGGAACAAGACCGCCTCATCGAGGATAATGAAATCGACTGTGAGAATCGGATGAAGATAGCCTAGGAGACGTTACATCCGGGGAAGGAGTACGGCATCTGGGCCTTAGCTTACCAATATGATGATGAAATTCAATCAGCAATAAATGAAGGAAAGCCGGAGCTAGAACTGTTCGACGTTTGGGCCAACAAAGAGGTTGACGAGAGGGAGCCAAATCAGGGGGGAGGAGGAGGAGGAGTGGAGCAAGAGCCAAAAGGAAAAATTCTCCAAGACTCCGTTGTTCCTCCGCTTGAGAAGGACACTCAGGGCCACCCATCTACACCTCAGTAATTCAGATTTTAGATTTTTCTGCGGCAGTATGCCAATTACTTTTCTCCGGCATGTGTGCCGAGTATTTGAATGTAATTCCAACAACAATTTTTGTTTTTGTCCGGATGGTCATCCCGTTAACATTTCCTCTCCCAGCCGTTTTGGTCGGATATTATGAAATTGCCGACTGAGTCGGTTTTGTTCAATTTGTTCTAATTTTTTCGATTTTTGCATTTTAAGTCTTTGTGTATATACTTGAATTTTGCCTAACTTATTAAAAGCATGCGCCACTTGACAAACCGGTTGTATTTGCCCTTGGGCGGCTGTGTAGTTGGTTTCAAAGTTTGATTGATTGATTGACTTGGGAACTTTTGATACTTTAAGGAGTATGAGATGTTCCTAAGTCAATCAATCAGTAGTGATTTCCCCAAACCAAGTACACATTCGTCCACTAGCATAAGCAGATTAGCTATTAGCCCAGGAGGTTTAAGTAGTTATATCAAACTATTTCCCACTGTCTGGGGTGCTTGCAATCCAATTATACTCTATGTCCGTTTGCCCCATTGGGAGGAGTTGTATGATTTCAGAAAATAATCTAAGTTAGAACTTCGACCGGTCACCGGCTGATGTCTTTAGACGTCCGGTTCTCTCGGGCTTGGTTGTTCTTTTTAGATTACTTTGGTCAGACGACTAGGCCAATTAGGCCGTTCAATTTAGGCTATTTGCAGGTGATTGAAGAGCAATGTGCCACCCAAATGGGAGATGCTCTCTGCGACGATTCCACCCGGATGGGCGTCGCCGGACGCCATACTCATGTTGGAGTAGACGAACTTATAAATTTAAATATCATGCGGCCTTTGGCCTCGTGTCTTTGCAAGACGATGTTTAGCCACTAAGTTTTTAAACTTAGTTTATATTTAGTACATAATAGTGGACCGTCTGTTCATTGTACAGGAGACATTTCAGACATTCTGTATGCATATAAATAAATAGCAGAATTGGAAATAAAAAGCTATTTTTCATTGATAGGATTTTCATTTACAAAAATTTACAACTCTCAGAAGTAGTACTTTTTTATGTTGTCTACATTCCAAGTTATGGTCAGCCGCCTACAGTCTAGAGTTTCTAGGTAGTAGGTGTCGTCTCTTACCTCTTCATAGATGCCGTAGGGACCTTCCCAATTGGAAGTTAACTTTCCCTACTCATTGGCCCTACCAGTTACCTCCATTTTACGTAACACAAAGTCTCCCACTTTCAGGGGCCGTTTGTGTATTCTGTTGTTGTAGACACGGGTCATTCTCAGACGGTAAATCTCATGACGCAAGGCGGCATTGCCCCAGCGTTCCGGGAGTGAGTCCAATGTTAGCCGCATGGCCTCCCAATTTGCCTTTTCATCGTATAGCATGACTCGCAGAGTCGGCTCATAATGCTCGATGGGTAAGACGGCTTCAACACCGTAGACCATGAGAAACGGGATTTTGCCGGTTGCCCCTTTTTCAGTTGTCCAGATGGGCCATAGGACCTGAATTAATTCTTCTACGATAAACCTCCAGCCCTTTCGATTTTGTTTTTAATTCCGTTTGAGATAAATTTGTTAAAAGCTTCAACTTGGCCGTTTGCTTGGGGTTAACAGACTGATGCAAAACAATGTGAGATCCCTTGATCTCCCAACCAATTCTTGAGTTGAGGTGTCTGAAACTGAGGGCCATTGTCAAAAACCATAGACATAAGCACCCCGAACCGGGTGATGATGTTCTTCCAAATGAAAGAGATGAAATCCTTTGTCTTGATGTTTTTGACTGCCTCCACCTCCAACCACTTGGTAAAGTAATCCACAACCACGAGAATGTACCGTATTCTGCCTGGTGCAGGTGTATACGGACCCATGATGTCCATGCCCCATTTAGCAAACGGGATCGTGCTATGGTTTGCTGTCAGGTCAGTGCTGGTTGATGGATGAGCCTTCCAAATCTTTGGCACTTGTTGCATTTTTTAACCATATCCATGGCGTCTGACTCAAGAGTGGGCCAGAAATACCCCTTCTGCCTATGTGAGAGGCGCAGTATCCTACATGCAATTCTTCAAGAACCTCTTTCCCCTTTTCTGGGGTAACACACTTCAACAACGGCTTCAAGAAACCTGTTTTGAAGAGTTCTCTGTTTCTCATGTCGAATTTTGCAGCTTATTTTTTCATGACAGCCACTTCCTGTGGTGAGTCAAGCAGCGTGCCGTCTAGTAAGTATGCCCAGATGCCATCCATCCAGGTAGAGCTTCGGTCAAGTACTCCAATGGGCTCTTCTTCAATAATGCTTCATTTTACCATAACTTCCCAGAAGACTGACCGAGGCGTATTACATGAGGCGGATGATGCCAGTTTTGACAATGAATCTGCCTGAATGTTTTCAGACCTGGGCACTTGACTCAGATGGAATTTTTCAATTGTCCCAGCTTCAGCTTTGACCGCATGAAGGTATTTGATCATAGCCGGATGGGTGGCTTCATAGTCACCATGGTATTAGCTAACGACCAACTGTGAATCAGAGCAGGCGTCAATCTTAATTTCCCTTGCCGCCTTACACATACAGATATCGGCTAGCAGGGCTTCATATTCTGCCTCATTATTTGAGGCTTGGAACTTGAACTATAGTGCATACTTATATTTTTCCCCCTCAAGAGACTAACAGATTACGCCTGCACAACAACCGTTCATGGTAGAGCCCCCGTCTACATACACTTTCCAAACCTGATCAGTATTGTCCGGTGCAACCGGCCGCGTCATTTTGACAATAAAGTCGTTGAACGCCCGACCCTTCACTGCCTTTCTTGGTTCAAAAGTGATTTCAAGACTTTGTATTTCAATAGCCCATTTAAGCATCCTACAGGATGACTCCAAGGTTGTCATTGGCTGCTTGAGAGGTTGGTCTGAATAGATCACAACTGGATGTGCCAGGAAGTAGGGTTTCAACTTGTTAATAGCCATGTAAAGAGCAAGGCCAAAATTTTCAACCATGGGGTACCATAGTTCAGCATTTCCGAGTACATGGCTAATGAAATAGACTAGGAGCTGAATGCCGTCTCTCTCAGCAAGGAGAACAGCACTGAGGGCATGATCTGAAGCGGCTAAGTACGTAAAAAGTGTCTCTTTGGGCAGAGGGCTAACAAGCCTTAGCAAAGAGTGTAGAAGTTCTTTCAATTTTTGAAAGGCCGCCTCAGCATCATCCCCCCATTCAAACCTTGCCTTTTTTTCTGATCGTTTGAAAGAAATAAAGGCACTTGTCACCTGACCGGCTGAGGAATCTCCCCAATGCCGCCAGACAACCGGTAAGTTTCTGAACTTCCTTTACCGTGCGGGGTGACTTCATGTCAATCACCACCTGTATCTTCTCAGGGTTGGCCTCTATCCCCCTTTGATCAATCAGAAATCCGAGAAACTTCCCAGACTCAACACCAAAAACACACTTTTTGGGATTGAGCATAACCTTGTGCCGCCTGAGTATTGTGAAGGTTTCTCGGAGGTCAGCAAGATGATCCGTCTGTTGCTTGGATTTAACTATCATGTCATCAATGTACGCCTCTACATTCCTCCCAATCTGATTAATGAAGACAGTATTAACATCCGTTGAAAAGTAGCAGGTGCATTCTTCAAGCCAAACGACATCACAATATAACAAACAACCCCTGATCAGTGACAAAAGTCATCTTCTCTTGATCTTTTTTCCACAGGGTAATCTAATGGAAACCTGAGTAGGAATCCATAAAACTTATCAGATTAAGGCATGCTCGGCTGTAGAGTCGACCAGGCTATCGATCTTTGAAAGCGGGTAACTGTCCTTTGGACATGCCCTGTTTAAGTCAGTGTAATCTACATACATGCGCTAGGTACCATTTGGCTTCTTTACAAGCACAAAGTTTGCAACCCACTCAGGGAAGTTGCATGGCCGAATGAACCTTGCGTCTATATACACCTAAAAATGTCTCCCCAAAACCAAACCCGATGATGAACAACCTTTCACCGCCATCATTGGTTGGGTTGAGTATTTAATCTTTAGAGTGCTTAAATCCATGTTTCCATTCAATACATTTCATAAACCAATCCATTTTCTAGCTCATTTCCCTACACCATAACTTGTTTTCCTCTTTTCTTGTCCACATCACAAAACCGAGAGAAACTAATTTTGTGGCCCTATAATTTTGATACAATTATTATTGGTTGGATAGGCCTTTTAATAATCTTTCCAACAATATATCATAAGCCCAATTCCGATTTAAAACGAAGAAGATATGAGCAAAATACCAAACTCGGCCCAAAATCGACACCCTTTCACTAAAACGGCCATATATTAATATCTACAAATGATTTTGACCTGAATATAATTGGGTTAGAAAGTATACTTGATAAGCTTTCCAATGATATATTATACGCCTTATTCCGAGTTACAGATCAAAAGTTAACGTAGTTTTAAAAACGTGTAAAAAACTAGAATTACCGCACAGTAGCAAAAATGCCGCGACGCGGCAAAGGCTGACGTGGCACGGTGCATATTGCGGTGACACGGTACTCTACACTGTTTCACGATGCCTTTTTCGTGTATTTTCTGCATTTCCTCACGCATTTCGAAAAAAAGTACACCGTGACACGGCGCCACGATGGACTTTGCCGCGTTACGACATTTTCTGCCGTGTCACGGTACATGTGCCGTGTCACGGAATTTTCTCGTGTTTTCTCCGCAAAAACCCTTCACGCATTTTATCTTTTAGGTCTGTTTCTTTCCCGCGTCACGCCAAGTTGTCCCGTGTCACTCTAAATTTTGCCGTGTCGCGGCAATATGCTGATGTGTCGCGACATTTATTTTTAGGGGTTTATCTTTTTAGGGTCTGTGTGTTCCCTCTACTCACTTTCCCTGTAAATACCCCCCTCATTTCTACAGTTCGAGGAACGAAATCATTCTCTCTTCTACACCAAAAATCATTCTCTTCTCTCTCTCATATTCTAAACCTTAAACCTGTATTTCTACTTACATTATTCCTTCCCTAAGCACTCCAAGGAGTCCATACTTAACCCGATGTTCCGTCCTTAAAGCAAGGCGTGAAAGGTATAATTAACTCTACTTTTAATTTAATTTAATTTTAATTTGATTTATACTTTTATTGTAGTTACTAACAATTTATTCATGATGTAGCAATTTAAAGGAACGAACGGAGTGTGAGTAATTAATTTAATTACTTATTTTATTTTTATATTGCTAGTATCGTGATTAGGTTTATTATTATTTGATTTGACTAACAATTTATTGTTGAATTTCTTCCAATATTAATGTTTATTCTGTTATATTTATTGATCACCATATTGCATGTTAAAGGGAATATGTAATTGAAAATTACGCCTAATAAGATAATTTGGACGACCGGTTTAGGTTCCTTTTTAATCTTGTTATTAAATCAGGAGATCACTTATATTTCAGAATTATATATTGCATTAATATTCAACCAATTTAGCTTAATAATAGTTTGGAGCAAATTGAATCTTTGTTTGCATGCCTTTGAGATCGCAGGGAATACTTTTCACTATAAGAATCGAGTAGAGGCCAATACGGGCGAATGTGGCTCCATGACTCACTTCGTACCATCATCCCCGATCCTCCTTTCGTGGTTTCGAACCATATGGAGTTGGTAATCTCAAAGATTATGAATGGCGTGTAACCTTCACGGGTCAATCGTTGTTGCCTTTCGTTGTCCCTTTATCATGGTTGCCTTTTATGATCTGTGAACGATTTACAAGTTCCTTAAAAACTTGTTGGAGGCTCCTAACTTTGCTTTGTCCCTAATCGCATATGTCAATTTCCACTTCCTAAGAGTGACAAGCATATTCACAACATGCTTAACGTAGGCGCACTTTGAACGACGCCTACAATTTGGCGACTCCAGTGGGGAGGATTCTTGGTTATTTATCGATTTGAGCGATCGATATTTAATTAAGATGAGTGGATGAGACTTGAAAGATTCTTGAAAATATTCCTGTGATTAAATCGGCATTTTTGCATACGCATAGACGTTTTAACGTCGTATTTCAGGTCTGTCCCGTAGGAAAAAATTGGATAACCTGGTTGTGAATGAAGAAAATAGGGGCACCAGTCAGATTTTATGACTGTCACGCCACGGAAGAGCTTGCCGTGTCACGGCGCAGGGCATCGTGACGTGGTGTCCAGCACCGTGACACGGTAGATTCTGCCGTGTCGCGGCAGTCCTGAAATCTTTCTAGTGGCCTTATTTCTCTTATCACAATCAGCTTTCTTCGATTTTTCTGAAAAAACGTGTGTGTTCTACATACGTCTTAGCCCCGGGGGATTTAAGCTCTATCAACCCAACAACGCTCATGGCAATAAGGGTTCATTTGAGTTATTAAATTCACCCAAACCATGGAGTCCAGTTCGATTTCATCACGAACTCGCGGAGCCGCCTGTTGGCATACACCCTCAAGGGAGGCTGCCTTGCTAACGCATCCAAAATCTTAACCATGGTACCCTTTTGGCACCAAATAAACTTGACCATAGTGGAACAGAAAACTTGACCTTAGGCTGCGAACTCTTCTTTGCTTCATTGTGCCTACGTGCCCTATGTGTGATCGTTTTGATCTTAACCTTAACGAGTTTTCTTTATCTTTGGTGGTTTATTTTATCTAACTAATGCCAATGGACCGTACTCACTTAGTAATTAGCGCAAACACTAAAAAAAAGAAACTGAAAAAAAACAAAAACACTTGGAATTGATCATCGCGCCACGTCAAAAATGCCGCGTCACGGCAATCAGTACCATGTCACGGCAAGTTGTACCGCGACACGGTACAGTTCGCCGTGTTATGGTGCCCAGGGAATAAGTCCAATCAGCTTTTTTTTTTTTTAGTCTTCCGTGCTAATTTGGTCCTCGCATCAGTCATTTTGGTTACTGTTCACATGTCTAGCCATACGATCGTACTACGAGTCTTATAACATCACTTAATCACTCACGAGTCAAGTATAGTCCACACACTTTCTTTATGTTCCGACTCGATTCGTGCACCATGTCGTTTATGATCGTATACTAGGTTCTTGCACCCTTTTTTTTTTCATCATAATAAAAAAAATGAGTGGAGTTTTTCTCACCTGTTTTCAATGTCTATTTTTGCGCTTCCTTTCGTATCTTGAGGAATGAGTCAAACAATTAAGTGAATTATTTTATTTTAGTACTTGGTCAAGGAGCAGGGGTAGATTAATACGGTTCGAGTCATCACCGCAACAATCTCTTAGATCTAAGAGGCGTTCACCTTCAAACTACTTTCAGTTTGTTCCAATGACCACTAAGGAAGATATTGAAAACATCAAGAAATCCATCGAGGCACTGTCTGCCATGATGAAAACCCTTACCACTAGGGTCACTACCATGGAACAAAACAAGGTCACTGTTTCTACCCTTGACAAATTGAAGGAACAGATGAGTAAGATTTCTGAGGATTTCACTTATGTGGAACAGCCTCCCACTCCTTTGGATGTGAATGACAGGCTCCCTGAAAAGTTCTCCACCGCTGATATTCCAAAGTTCAAGCCTACTGACAATCCAATATTCCATTTGAAGGAGTTCTCTGCAACCATGGCTCTTAAGGGATTGGACGTAACATTCTTCCCTACGGTGTTCCCTCTCTCCTTAGAGCATGCTTGCCAACAATGGTTTTATTCCCTAGATGCCAAGTGTACTGCGACTTGGCACGATGTCACGGACAGTTTCATGAATCGTTACAAGTGTAACATTCAAACCAAAACTTCTGAACGTGAACTCTCCATTCTCAAACAGAAAGAGAATGAAGGCTTCACCGCTTATCTGAACAGGTGGAGGGAAACGGCTTCACTCTTGGTAGATCCTCCTAAAGAAAGAGAGATGGTTCGCCTCTTTATCCAAAATCTGACTCACAAGTATAGGGAACATCTCAAATTTCTTCCACTGAACACTTTCGAAGCTGTATACGACATCGGCATCAATATCGAGGATGAGCTAATAAAGACTGCTGGTAGTAAAAATAATAACACTTGGAAAAACAAGAAGAACAACCTTCCTTCTTCTTCGTCTTCTAAGCACGAAAATACTACCAACAATATAAGCCAAGTTGATCTCAATGAAGTGTTAGCTCTTGATGCTCCATTGCCTAAGAAAAGGAGAACTTACACTCCTTTAGGAATGACTTATGATTCGGCCTTTTATCGCCTCTACGGTCAACGCTTGATCACACCTATTGGGCCATTTCCAGAGCCAAAACCTGAAGAAAGGAGCGCCAAATGGAATCCCAATGCCCATTGCAAGTACCATCAAGGAAGGGGTCACTTTACTGAACAATGCTAGAATTTGAAGGATGCCATTCAAGACTTAGTAGATGCTAACAAACTTCCCGTCCCTCCAGGTGGTAAGAAGTGACAAGCAGTAATGAAGACAAGGCGCACGGCGAGCCCTTCGCGCGAGATTTCATGATTTCTTCTTTTTATTAGTTTCCCTTTCCCCAATTCAAGTCTAGCATAGATTCCCTTCCTGTAATTTGATAATTGTGTTAGCTTATTCACCATTTTCATCAATAAATTGACTATTCTTTACATCTCGATCATTTTCACAAAAAAAAAAAAAAATCAATTACCGAACTAAACACAAGGTACACTAATGACTTGAGGCACCTTTGCACCCCTGTCATTCCCTATTAACCATTCAATCACATATCCATTTCTTTGTCAACCACTGTGAGCCTCGTCTAACGATTGTCCTTATTTATTCAATCTACATTCACTTAACTCTGGGATGAGATGGTGTGCAATTTGTGTAACAGTCAGAAAGCAAGTTCAAAATAAAAAATAAAAAATAAAAAATATATATATAAAAAAAGAATAAGTAAATAAAAAAACAATGTCTAAAGGCAAGTGTTCCAATGTCTTCGATATGAACACGTCTCAAATTCCGTCTCTCATCGAGTGCTTGGTACCGTGCCTGAGAAACATGAATCCTAAGTGAGTGATGGACCGCATGATTCGAGATTGTCTACATTAATTTAAAAGAATGAAAAAAAAAGAAATTCAAAAAAAAAAAAATATATGAAAAATAAAACTTGCAAAGTCCAAATTTTCAAATACACAATTGCATATCTTGGGGGCTTCGCTCGGGTCTTGAGCCTTTTACCCCTTTCTTCCTCAAACCTTCAGCTTAACAACATTACAACCCTTGAAAGACCTCTTTGAGGTGTACATACACTTGTGCAAAGTTCCGTTAGAGCTACGTTCGGCCTGATTCCTAACGGATACATAGGTAACCTCACATTGAGGTGCGACCACATTCATATGCATGATCGAGTCAAAGAATATCCAATGCTTATCCCTATGACCTATCCATATAGATCTAGACTTGGGGGCTTGAACCCACATCATTTAGACTACCTAGCCTAAAGGGTCACCATTTCGACTCTTCTCACATCTCTTTCCATCACCATAACCTTTGCAGCCTCACCTTAGTATCACTTTCACACACTTCTTGCACACATACATAGCCATATCATCTTTCCCTTAGGAACCCTTTATCATGAAATCTTGTTTCCCTACCGCGCATGCTTCATCATCTTTCAAGACAACATTCATTAGAAGAAACGTTGTATACTTGCTTAGCTTCCTGACCTGAGCAATGTTCATTGTTTCACGCATCGCATAATGTGCTTAGTACCATTTATATATCAATGATTTTTAATCATAAAAAGCATATTGTGCTTAGCTCCTTGACCTAAGCAAAGTTCATTATGCAATAATCACTTCATCTATATATGTGCTTAGCTTCCAGACCTAAGTGACGTTCAAGATCATTTCTTTACACCATATATGATGCTTAGCTCCATGACCTAAGTTCATTCATCTGTCGTGTCACATGATGTAATTGTCCTTTTCCTCCTGGACAAAGTACATGCATCATGCATACATTATTTTCAAGGCAAGCAATTCAATCTATACGATTCATTTCGTTTTGCTCAACGAGGAAATTCAAAACTTCTTCCCTTTTTCATGTCTTTTCTTTTGAGGAAGTTCAAAAACTTTTTCAAAAATTTTTCATCGAGGGAAAGTCAAAAATAAAACTTTTTTTTAACGTCTTTCATTTTCGGGAGAAAGTCGGTATCCTCCACTCATGAAAAAAATGACGGAAAATTTTTGCTTTTTGCATTGTCGATTGCTTGTGTCTGCTCATACACTCAAATTATACTTATACACACACAATCACAAGTCATACACATGTCATGTCGTGTCAAGTTAAGCTTGGTCAAGTCAATCACAGTATATGCGAGTCCCTTGGAAAATTTCATTTTGCAGGTCTCATTTACAGCCCACGTTCGGGGACAAGCGAACCATCTACATCCCATGTTCAGGGACAAGCGAACCATTTACATCCCGCGTTCGGGGACAAGCGAACCATTTACAGCCCACGTTCGGGGACAAGCGAACCATCTACAGTCCACGTTGGAGGATAAGCGAACCATTTACAGCCCACGATCGGGGACAAGCGAACCATCTATAGCCCACGTTCGGGGACAAGCGAACCATTTACAGCCCACGTTCGGGGACAAGCAAACCATTTACAACCCACGTTCGGGGACAAGCGAACCAACTACAGCCCAAGTTCGGGGACAATCGAACCATCATCATTTTAGTGATCATCTCCCAAGTGAAGATGATTCACGGCACAAGGTTCTCGATACACAGAGACTTGCAATCTCATCATCAGACAAGTTTTTCCTCAAGCATGGAAAATTATCAATCGTTGCCACCTCTCAAGGCGAAGAAGTCAGTGATTCTATCATCTGCCGACTTTCCTCAAGCATGGAAAGTATCTCAACAAATATTATCCGGTAGATTTCTTCAAGCATAGAAAGCTACCAAACTCATTTGCCACCGATACACTGGTGTCAGATAAGCATTCTATCCCTTTACTCTTTTATTTGTGGAACTAACATTTTTCTGCAGGTAACGGCGTATACAGAGTGATTTAGGATCGTAGAACGTCTTAAATCATTCTCCGTCCCTATCGACTACTTTGACTATCGTTTTTGAAACTGACGTTTTTACAAACTCGGTCAAAGTGGGGGCTTCTGTAGACACCTAAAAACGTCTTTCCAAAACCAAATCCGATGATGAACAACCTTTCACCGCCATTATTGGTTGGGTTGAGTATTTAATCTTTGGAGTGATTAAATCCATGTTTCCATTCAATAAATTTCATAAACCAATCCATTTCCTAGCTCATTTCCCTACACCATAACTTGTTTTCCTATTTTCGTGTCCACATCACAAAACCGAGAGAAACTGATTTTGTGGCCCTATAATTTTGATCCAATTATTATTTGGTTTGATAGGACTTTCAATAAGCTTTCCAACAATATATCATAAGCCCAATTCCGATATAAAACGAAGAGGATATGAGCAAAATACTAAACTCGGCCCAAAACCGACACCCTTTCACTAAAACGGCCATATTTTAATATATACAAATGATTTTGACCTGATTCTAATTGGGTTGGAAAGTAGACTTGATAATATTTCCAATGATATATTATACACCTTATTCCGAGTTACGGATCAAAAGCTAACGTAGTTTTTAAAACGTGCAAAAAACTGGAATTACCGCGCAACAGCAAAAGTGCCGCAATGCGGCGAAGGCTGACATGGCACGGTGCATATTGCCGTGACACGGTACTCTACACTGTGTCACGGTGCCTTTTTCTTGTATCTTCTGCATTTCCTCACGCATTTCGAAAAAAAGTACACCGTGACACGACACCACGTGACACGGCGCCACGTGCCGCGCCACGGTGGACTTTGCCGCGTCACGACATTTTCTGCCGTGTCACGGTACATGTGCTGTGTCACGAAATTTTCTCGTGTTATGTCCGCGTAAATTCTTCACGCGTTTTATCTTTTAGGTTTGTTTCTTTCCCGCGTCACGCCAAGTTGTCCCGTGTCACACTAAATTTTGTCGTGTCGCGACAACACGCTGACGTGTCACGACATTTATTTTTAGGGTTTTATCTTTTCAGGGTTCTGTGTGTTTCCTCTGCTCATATTCCCTATAAATACCCCCCTCATTTCTGCAGTTTGGGGCACCAAATCATTCTCTCTTCCTCTCTTCTACACTAAAAATCATTCTCCTCTCTCTCTCATATTCTAAACCTTAAACCTGTATTTCTAATTACATTATTCCTTCCCTAAGCACTCCAAGGAGTTCATACTTAACCCGAGGGTCCGTCCTTAAACCAAGGCGTGAAAGGTATAATTAACTGAGGGTTTGGATCAAATCAACTTTACTTTTAATTTAATTTAATTTCAATTTGATTTTTATTTTTATTGAAGTTACTAACAATTTATTCATGATGTAGAAATTTAAAGGAACACACGGAATGTAAGTAATTAATTTAATTACTTATTTTATTTTTATATTTCTAGTATCGTGATTAGGTTTATTATTATTTGATTTGACTAACTATTTATTGTTGAATTCCTTCCAATATTAATGTTTATTCTGTTATATTTATTGATCACGATATTGCATGTTAAAGGGAATATGTAATTGAAAATCACGGCTAATAAGATAATTTGGACGACCGGTTTAGGTTACTTTTTAATCTTGTTATTAAATCAAGTGATCACTAATATTTTAGAATTATATGTTGCATTAATATTCAACCAATTTAGCTTAATAATAGTTTAGAGCAAATTGAATCTTTGTTTGCATGCCTTTGAGATCGCGGGGAATACTTTTCACTATAAGAATCGAGTAGAGGCCAATACGGACGAATGTGGCTCCATGACTCACTTCGTACCATCATCCCTGATCCTCCTTTCGTGGTTCCAAACCATATGGAGTTAGTAATCGCATGGATTATGAATGGGGTGTAACCTTCATGGGTCAATCGTTGTTGCCTTTCGTTGTCCCTTTATCATGGTTGCCTTTTATGATCCGTGAACGGTTTTGTAGGTGTCGTTTGAAGTGCGCCTACGTAAGCATGTTGTGAATATGCTTGGCACTCTTAGGAAGTGGGAATTGACATAATACAATTAAGGACAGGAAAGTAGGGAGCCGCCAACAAGTTTTTAAGGCACTTGTAAACCGTTCACTCTGTATACACCGATACCTGTAGAAAAATGTTAGTTCCACAAATAAAAGAGTAAAGGGATAGAATGCTTATCTGACACCAGTGTATCGGTGGCAAACATGTTCGATAGTATCTGCCACCAGTGTATCGGTGACAAATGAGTTTGGTAGCTTTCTATGCTTGAAGAAATCTACCAGATGATGTTTGTTGAGATTCTTTCCATGCTTGAGGAAAGTCGACAGACAAATTTGGGGGTTTTCTATGCTTGAGGAAATCCACCGGTTGAGATACTTTCCATGCTTGAGGAAAGTCGACAGATGAATTGATGGTTTTCTATGCTTGAAGAAATCCACCGGTTGAGATACTTTCCATGCTTGAGGAAAGTCGACAGATGATATAATCGCTGACTTCTTCGCCTTGAGAGGTGAAAACGACCGACAATTTTCCATGCTTGAGGAAAACTTGTCTGATGATGAGATTGCAAGTCTCTGTGAACCTTGCGTTGTGAATCGTCTTCTCTTGGGAGATGATCACTTAAAAATGATGATGGTTCGCTTGTCCCCGAACGTGGGGTGTAGTTGGTTCGATTGTCCCCGAACGTGGGCTGTAGATGGTTCGCTTGTCCCCGAACGTGGGATGTAATTGGTTCGCTTGTCCCCGAACATGGGTTGTAGATGGTCCGCTTGTCCCCGGACATGGGCTGTAGATGGTTCGCTTGTCCTCGAACGTGGGCTGTAGATGGTTCGCTTGTCCCCGAACGTGGGTTGTAGATGGTCCTCTTGTCCCCGGATGTGGGCTGTAATTGAGACCTGCAAAATAAAATTTGCCAAGGGACTCGTATATATTGTGATTGACTTGACCAACTAACTTGACCAAGTTTGACTTGACATGACATGACATGACATGACATGACATGTGTATGACTTGTGGTTGTGTGTGTATATGGTGTGTGTGTGCAGACACAAGCAACCGAAAATGCAAAAGTAAAAATTTTTCGTCATTTTTGTCATGAGATGAGTGGAGGGTACCAACTTTCTCCCGAAAAAGAAAGACGTGAAAACTAAACTTTTATTTTCGAACTTCCCTCGATGAGAAAATTTTGAAAAAGTTTTTTAACTTCCCCAAAAGAAAAGACATGAAAAAGGGAAGAAGTTTTTGACTTCCTCGTTGAGCAATACGAAATGCTTGTCTTGAAAATAATGTATGCATGATGCATGTTCTTAGGCTAGGAGGCTAAGTACAATTACATCATGTGACACTATAGATGAATGAACTTAGGTCACGGAGCTAAGCATCATATATGGTGTAAAGAAACGATCTTGAACGTCACTTAGGTCTGGAAGCTAAGCACGATATGCGATGCATGAAACAATGCATATTGCTTAGGTCTGGAAACTAAGAAAGTATATAATAGTTTCATTTGATGAATGTTGTCTTGAAAGATGATGAAACATGCATAGTAGGGAAATAAGATTTCATGATTAAGGGTTCCTAAGGGAAAGATGATATGGCTATGGATGTGTGAGTGAAGTATGTGAAAGTGATACTATGGTGAGGCTACAAAGGCTATGGTGATGGAAAGAGATGTGAGAAGAGTCAAAATGGTAACCCTTTAGGCTGGGTAAGCTAATGTGATGTGGGTTCAAGCCCCCAAGTCTAGCTCTAAATGGGTAAGGAGTAAGCATTGGATCTTCTTTGACTCGATCATACATATGAATGTGGCCGCACCTCAATGTGAGGTTGCCTACGTATCCGTTAGGAATCAGGCCGAATGTAGCTCTAACCAAACTTTGCACAAGTGTATGTACACCTCAAAGAGGTCTTTCAAGGGTTGTAATGTGGTTGAGCTGATGGTTTAAGGAAGAAAGGGGTAAAAGGCTCAAGACCCGAGAGAAGCCCCCCAAGATATGCAGTTATGTATTGGACTTTGCAAGTTTTATTTTTCATATATTTTTTTTGTTTTGAATTTCTTTTTTTTTTTCATTCTTTTGAATCAATGTAGGCAATCTCATATCATGCGGTCCATCACTCACTTAGCATTCATGTTTCTCAGGCATGTGTACCAAGCACTCAATGAGAGACGCAATTTGAGACGTGTTCATATCGAAGACATTGGAACACTTGCCTTTAGACATTGTTTTCATATTTACTCTTTTTTTTTCTTATTCTTTTTTTTTTTCTTTGTTTGAACTTGCTTTCTGACTGTTACACAAATTGCACACCTTCCCATCCCAGGGTGAGGTGAATGTGGGTTGAATAAATAATAAGGTCAATGTTTAGACGAGGCTCAAAGTGGTTGACGAAGAAATGGATATGCGATTGAATGGTTAATAGGGAATGACAGGGTTACAAAGGTGCCTCAAGTCATTGGTGTACCTTGTGTTTAGTTCGGTAATTGTTTTTTTTTTCCTTTTTTTTAAATGAGTGAATGAAAAATGCTATGATCGAGATATAAAGGAAATATGCTCATTTTATTAATGGAAAAGGTGAACGAAACACATAAAACATATAGAAATTCGAAATGGAAAACCTATGCTAGACATGAATGGGGGAATGGAGATGAATGATAAAAAAAAAGAAATCATGAAATCTTGCACAAAGGATCTGCTTTGCGCCTTATGTTCATTACTTCTTGCCGCCTGGAGGGACAGGAAGTTTGTTTGCATCCACCAAGTCTTTAATGACGTCCTTCAAATTCCAACATTGCTCGGTAGTGTGGCTCCTTCCTTGATGGTACTTGCAATGGGCATTGGGATTCCATTTGGCGCTCCTTTTTTCAGGTTTTGGCTCTGGAAATGGCCTAATAGGTGTGATCAAGCCTTGACCGTAAGGCGATCAAAGGCCGCATCATAAGTCATTCCTAAAGGAGTGTAAGTTCTCCTTTTCTTGGGCAATGGAGCATCAAGAGCTAACACTTCATTGAGATCAACTTGGCTTATATTGTTGGTAGTATTCTCGTGCTTATATACAGCTTCGAAAGTGTTCAGTGGAGGAAATTTGAGATGTTCCCTATACTTATGAGTCAGATTTTGAATAAAGAGGCGAACCATCTCTCTTTCTTTGGGAGGATCTACCAAGAGTGAAGCCGTTTCCCTCCACCTGTTCAGATAAGCAGTGAAGCCTTCATTCTCTTTCTGTTTGAGAATGGAGAGTTCACGTTCAGAAGTTTTAGTTTGAATGTTACACTTGTAACGATTCATGAAACTGTCGGTGACATCTTGCCAAGTCGCAGTACACTTGGCATCTAGGGAATAAAGCCATTGTTGGTAAGCATGCTCTAAGGAGAGAGAGAACACCGTAGGGAAGAGTGTTACGTCCAATCCCTTAAGAGCCATGGTAGTAGAGAACGCCTTCAAATGGAATATTGGATTGTCAATAGGCTTGAACTTTGGAATATTAGTAGTGGAGAAATTTTCAGGGATTCTGTCTTTCACATCGAGAGGAGTAGGAGGTTGTTCCATATAGGTGAAATCCTCAGAAATCTTGCTCATTTGTTCCTTGATCTTGTCCATTGCAGCCACAATGACATTACTCTGTTCCATTGTGGTGACTTTGATTGTAAGGGTTTGCATCATGGCAGACAGTGCCTCGATGGATTTGTTGATGTTCTCAATATCTTCTTTAGTGGCCATTGGAATGAACTGAAAGTAGTTTAAAGGTGATGGCAAAGTTTTCTTTGAATGCCTCTTAGGTCTAAAGAGGTTGATGCGGTAAAGACTCGAACTGTACTAAACTACCCCTGCTCCTTGACCAATACTGTGAAATGAAATAAATTCACTTAATTGTTTGACTCATTGCTCAAGATAGGCTTGGAAAGGAAAAAAAAATATTCATTTGAAAACAGGTGAGAAAAACTCCACTCATCTTTTATTATGACAGAAACGAGGGTGCATGAATCTAGTATACGATCATAAATGACATGGTGCACTACTCAAGTCGAAAAATAAAGAAAGTGTGTGGACTAACACTAGACTTGTGAGTGATTAAGTGATGTTATAAGACTCGTGGTATGATCGTATGGCTAGACATGTGAACAATAACCAAAATGACTGACACGCGAACCAAATTAGCATGGAAGACCAAAATATGGGCTGACTGGACTTAAACTTGGGCACCGTGTAGTGGCGCAGCTGTCGTGACACGGAAAACCTGCACCGTGGCGCGATACGGGACTCCGTGCCACAGTACTGATTGCCGTGACGCGACATTTTATGCCGTGGCACGGTAATTAGTTCCAGGTTTTTATGTGATTTTACCATTTTTTTTTATTTTTTTTTTGTCAATTTTAAAGTTTGTGCTAATTAGTAAGTGAGTACGGTTCATTGGCAATTGTTAGTCATAAAATAATCCACCACAGACAAAGAAATATTGTTAAGGTTAGGATCAAAACGATCAAATATACACACATAAGACACGTAGGCACAATGATGCAAAGAATAGTTCGCAACCTAAGGTCCAGTTCTATGTTCCACTATGGTCAGGTTTTATTTGGTGTCAAAAGGGTACCATGGTTAAGAGTTTGGACGCGTTAGCAAGGCAGCCTCCCTTGAGGATGTATGCCAACGGGCGGCTCCGCGAGTTCGTGATGAAATTGAACTCGACTCCATGTTTTGGGTGGATTTAAAAACTCGGATGAACCCTTATTGCCATGAGCGTTTTTGGGTTGATAGAGCTAAAATCCCTCGGGGCTAAGACATATGTAGAACACACACGTTTTTTTAGAAAAATCGAAGGAAGATGAGTGTGAGAAGAGAAATAAAGCCACTGGAAGGATTTCAGGACTGCCGCGACACGGCAGAATCTACTGTGTCACGGTGCTAAACATCGCGTGACGGTGCCCAGCGCCGTGACACGGCAAGCTCTGCCATGGCGCGGCAGTCAGGAAATCTCACTGGTGCCTCTATTTTCTTCGTTTATGACCAGGTTATCCAATTTTTCCTACGGGACAGACCTGAGATACGACGTTAAAATGTCTATGCATATGCAAAAATGCCAAATTAATCCCAAGAATACTTTTCAATCTTTCAAGTCTCATCCACTCATCTTAATTAAATACCGATCACTCAAATCGATAAATAACCAAGAATCCTCCCCAATGGAGTCGCCAAATTGGAGGCATCGTTTGAAGTGCGCCTACGTAAGCATGTTGTGAATATGCTTGGCACTTTTAGGAAGTGGGAATTGACATAATACGATAAGGGACAAGGAAAGTAGGGAGCCGCCAACAAGTTTTTAAGGAACTTGTAAACCGTTCACGGATCATAAAAGGCAACCACGATAAAGGGACAACGAAAGGCAACAACGATTGACCCGTGAAGGTTAGATCCCATTCATAATACATGAGATTACTAACTCCACATGGTTCGAAACCACAAAAGGAGGATCGGGGATGATGGTACGAAGTGAGTCATGGAGTTACATTCGCCCGTATTGGCCTCTACTCGATTCTTATAGTGAAACGTGATTCCTGCGATCTCAAAGGCATGCAAACAAAGATTCAATTTGCTCCAAACTATTATTAGGCTAAATTGGTTGAATATTAATGCAATACATAATTCTAAAATATTGTGATCACTTCAATTAACAACAAGATTAAAAAGGATCCTAAACCGGTTGTCCAAATTATCTTATTAGACGTGATTTTCAATTACATATTCATTTTAAACATGCAATATGGTGATCAATAAATATAATAGAATAAACATTAATATTAGAAGCAATTTAACAATAAATTGTTAGTCAAATCGAATAATAAATTAAACTAATCATGATACTAGCAATATAAAAATAAAATAAGTAATTAAATTAATTACTCACGTTCCGCGCGTGCCTTTAAATTGCTACATCATGAATAAATTGTTAGTAACTTCACTAAAAAATTTAAATCAAATGGAAATTAAATTAAATAAATGTAGAGTTGATTTGGTCCAAACCCTCAGTTATTGGTACCTTTCACGCCTTGGTTTAAGGACGGAACCTAGGGTGTTGTATGGACTCTTTGGAGCGCTTAAGGGAAGAATGGTGTAATTAAGAATATAGGTTTAAGGCTTAGAATATAAGAGAGAGAGAGGAGAATGATTTTTGGTGTAAAAGAGAGGAAGAGAGAATGATTTTTTGTGCCCCGAACTGTAGAAAGGAGGGGGGTATTTATAGGGAAAATGAGTAGAGGGAACACACGGAACCCTAAAAAGATAAAAACCCTAAAAAAGGTTGCCGCGACACGTCATCAGTATGCCGTGACACGGCAAGAAATGCCGTGTCATGGGGGAATTTAGTGTGACGCAGGAAATATTTGACCTACAGAGGATAAAGCGCGTGAAGTCTGACACACGGGAAAACACGGGAATTTCCTTTGTCACGGCATGAGCACCGTGACATGGTATAATATGTCGTGACGCGGCAAGATTTCCCGTGGCGCGGCACCTGTTACCGTGACACGGTGGAATTTATATCCATTTTTACGTCCAGATTCATTAGCGCGTGAGAAAATGTGAAAAAAACGCGGAAAAAGCACCGTGACACGTTGAAAATTACCGTGTCATGAAACCAGGCACCGTGCCACGTCAGATTTTGCCATGACACGGCGTTTTTACATTGTGCGCGGTAATTTCAGTTTTAACGCGTTTTTAAAATTACGATAACTTTTGATCCGTAACTCGGAATAAGGCATAATATATCATTGGAAATATTATCAGGTCTAATTTCCAACCCAATTAGAATCAGGTCAAAATAATTTTTAGATTTTAAGATATGGTCGTTTTAGTAAAAGGTTTTCGGTTTTGGGTCGAGTTTAGTATTTTACTCATATCTTCTTCGTTTTAAGTCAGAATTGGGCTTATGATATATTTTTGGAAAGCTTATTTCAAGGCCTATCCAACCAAATATAATAATTGGATCAAAATTATAGGGTCACAAAATCTGTTTCTCTCGGTTTTGTGATGTGGACAAGAAATTATAACCTTTCACGTCTAGGGCGAAGGCAACTTCGAACTTGGCTAGGTGTTTCTAGATCTCATGTATGCGGAATTGTGTTTATGAAAAACTAGAGAGAAAATTTAGAGAATAGATTAATTGATGATTATTGATTGTTGATGATCAAAAACGAAGGTTCAGAACCCTATTTATAAGAAAACAGTCCGAAAATAGGTAGAATTTGATAAGGAATAAAACTCCACGCTGTCGCCGCAAAACCGACTTTGTTGCCTGGCGACAGGATCTGTCGCGTGGCGACAGGCTTGTCGTTTGGCGACAGCGTGGATTCTTACGCTTTCAAACACGGAGTCCACTTATCAATTAAAATTGTCTTGTAAAGTCCGTATGAAAACTGAAATCGTATTTTTTGTAAAATAATATTTTATTCCAATTAAAACTCATAAAAATATAATTATTAATTCTAATTTTATTAGCATTAAAAAGAACCTTTTAGATAATTCTAGAAGACTATAATTAATTCTAATAACTCTAGAAATAATAATTAACATTGGGCCCTCCCCTAGATCATTGGGCCGCATGTAAAGATCAAACCGGGCCCAGTTTAGTATTTTAGCCATAACTTCCTCATTATTCATCGGAATTGGGCTTATAATATATCGTTGGAAAGCTCTTTGCAAGCCCCATCCAACTACACCATTATTGGACCCTTTTCGTGGACCAAACTAAACTGGATTGGCTATTTTCATAAAATAGAGTTGTTTTCGAAACAGAAAGAAAGAATTTTTGATAAAAACTAACCACAACGCCTGACCTTTCACACTTTCACTTTATTCGATTATCATTCGACGCAAAAGGTATTCATCACTGGGTTTGGTTTTAGGGAGACACAAATGGGGGTCTACACTATGACAAACATTGTGACAAATTGAGCATGAATAGCTAGCAAGAACACGAAGAACAAGCCACATTGTTCTCACGAACTCAAAGTGCCCAACAATGGAAAATCGTTAGTTTCTTCACCAAATTGAGTCAAACAAGTCTCAAAACACTCCTAAGGTGATATACAAACATAAACAAGCAATTTGACAAACGAAGCAAAATAAGCAAAATAAGTTTCGATTTCTCGAAAATTCGCAAATAAAACACACGAAATTCTTCCAAACAAGGAGGAGTTGGAGCAAAACTTACATAGATTGGCAAATTAGAGATCGAGAGCCTCGATTTGCAACAAATTTGAGAGAATTTGGTTGAAAAACAAGAAAGAGCGACCAAGGCGAAGGTTTGAGCGAAAACCGAGCAAAAGAAAGCAGCAATGGTGAAATGAGGAAGAAGGGGTTTTATTCCGAAAAACCCGACTCCATCGCGCCGCGATGGCATCATCGCGTCGCGACAGCACTGTCGTGCCGCGATGACACGTGGCAGCGTGCGCTGGCTCTCCTTTCCTCAGCGATGCAATTCCTTGGCCCCATAGTGGTTATGTGGACCTTATTCAGCAAAAAGGGTTCCTTGGTACGCCAGTTAGCCCCTATTAGCAAATTGACATGATTAGTAGTCGTCTCGATTACAATCGCAGTAAGTGATCAGCATGACGACGATCATCTCACTTTACTTAAAGCGCCTAGTTACTGGCTCATCACAAGCATCCAGGTATTGGTTCACAAGCAAGCACAAGCGCCGAAGTACCAGCTCATTACAAAATGCGCTGAGGTATTAGCACAGCAAACCATCATAGCAAAATATATTAGCACAACACTAGTAAACTGAGGATAAACAAGTGATGGTCTTTGATGACCTTCTTAGGAAGATTGTCACAACAGAACTGAAGATGGCTACCAGCAACGGTCTTCGATGATGTCCCGAAGCAGAGAGAAGATTGTCAATAGCGGGAAGATACTGCCGTGGCGAGGTACTACCACAACCCTGGAGATGACAAAGCACGGTCACCTTCAACAATGTTCCCGAGACATTGTGGAGGATTGTCACAAACAAATGAAGATAGTGAGGCACTGTTACCTTCAGATGGCGTTCACGAGGCACTATGGAGGTCGTCACACCAGCATGCAGCAAAATTCGATTACTCCAGAGACGTGTGCTCGACGGTGCAAGATACACATTTCTTAACTCTTTTATCTGTTTAACTAACGCTAGTTTGCAGGTATCGGCGTTACAAGAATGATTTAGGATTGTAGAACGTTCTAAATCATTCTCCGTTCCTATCGCTACTTTGACTTTTGTTTTCAAAACTTACGTTTCTCCAAACTCTATCAAATTGGGGGCTTCTGTAGACACCTGATTGTGTCTCCCTAAAAACCAAACCCAGTGATGAAAATCTTTCACGTCATTTGATTATCGAACAAGGTGAAATGTGAAGAGTCTTGTGATGTGGTCGTTTTAATAAAAAATACTTCTTTCCGTTTTCGAAAATATTTCTTTTCTTACTTTATTTATGGAAAATGTCCAGCCTAGTTTAGTTTGGTCCATGATAAGGGTCCAATAATAGTGTACTTGGATTGGGCTCGAAAAGTGATTTCCAACGATATATTATAAGCCCAATTCCGTTGAATAATGAGGAAGTTATGGCCAAAATACTAAATTGGGCCTGGAATAAGTTTTATATACGGCCCAATGATCAAGTGGAGGGCCCATTAATTAATATTCCTAAATTCATTAGGATTGATTTTAATCTTCTAAAATAATCTAGAAGGTTATCTTAAATTCTAGTGGAATTAGGATTAGTAATTATATCTTGGAATAAAACAAGAATTTAGAAGGATTAAATCTGATTTTAAAAGATAATACGGGCGTTAATTAGTCTAATTTTATTAGATTAAGGAATCCGTACGGCCTTGAGTTAACGCGTAGACCTTCGCGAAATAACAGCTCAATCGCGCCGCGATGAAGCTGTCGCGCCGCGATGGAAGCAGTTTTACCCCGAATCGAATTTGATCTTTTTCTGATCGTTTTGGGACCTTTTTTCTTTATAAATAGGGTCGTATCTCCCCGTTTTTATTCATTCACAATCATCAACGATCATATTTCTATTCTCTTCTCTCTCTTGAGCAATAGCTTATTCTTTGTCCCTCTTTCTAACCTTCACTTTACAAATACAATACCGCATTCACGAGTTCTAGACACAACTAGCCAATCTCGAAGTTGCCTTCGCCCTAGACGTGAAAGGTTGATAATTCCTGAGGGTTTGGTCCCAAAACCTTATTTCAATTATTTAAATTGTTTTATTTAATTTTTTCATTGAAGTTCCTAACGTGTGTATTGTTTTGATAGAAAGAGATACGAGGCAACAAAGTAAGTTGTTTTAATCGTTTTATATCTTTAGAAAGTATGCTTTGATTATTTTAATTCCTATTATCATGTTAGGATGCTTTTATTTCTTTCTAGTATCATGTTTAGGTTGCTTTCTATTTCTTCTATCATGTTAGTGACATGCTAGGATTTGTTATTAATCTTGTTAGTATCACGCCTAGGATCTTGCTAACATTATGATGCTTTATTGAGAATATTATTTTGATGATTCAATATAATATCATGTTGCTTGATATTGTTAGTGCTTGATCACGCCCTCTCTTGCAGGTTTAAAGGGAATATGTATTTGTAATCACGCTTAATAAGATAATTAATAATTTTATTTAGGCTAATGTGATTTTAACTCAAGTGATTGCTAATAATAGTTTTGTTTGTGCATTAATATTAAACCAACATAGATTAAATAGGTTTAAGATTAATACATTGATTGTATGTTAGTTAGAAAGCGCACATGAATATAAGAAGAATAAAGTAGAGGCCTATTTTTAGGGCAGATTTAATCTCTTTTAGGTTGGATTTGTACCTTCATCCCCGAATATCCATTCATGGTTCTAGACCACTATGGAGTTAGTGATCTCATGAATTGTGAAGGGTGTAACCTTCACCCTGTGAACGGTTTACAAGTTCCTAAAACTTGTTGGCGACTATTTTGCTCTAGGTTCCTTCCATTTGGACACCACCATGCTTAAGTGTATGATCACAATGGGGCTCAACTGTGGGATGCTTGAAATATTTCCTACACGTACCAATAACAAAAATCATAAAAATCTAATGAATCCTTCTTCGCTAACCATGTAGTAGGGTAAATCAGGGTTGATCCCACGAAGAAGGCATTATCAATATTGAGTTGCTATTAATCAAGGTTGATTGCACAAGTAAGATACTCCAAATATAAAGGATTTGAGTTTGATTTAATCTACTAGCTTACATGTTTGTTATTAAGGCTTTGTTTGGCAAAGCTAACGGTACTGGGTAGCTTTTGGCGATCAAGTAGCGTGTAATTGTTAAGGTAGCGACTAGCTATCAATTATTAGTGGGTAGAGGTTAACTGTCAAAGTAACGGTTGATAATATATATGAGTGTTTGGGAAAAGTAGCGGTTGCATTACTAAAATATATTAGTAATAATAATAAAAATTGTTAAAAACAAGTAACCAAAAATTAACAAACGCTACCCGCCATTAGTAACAACTCCCTTGAAAGATAGGGTTACCCTCTCTCAACAGAAAGAAAGGTTCTCCGTCATTGAACGATTTATTGTTTTCCGGCATTATGGTCGATGATTTAACTCTGCAATACTCCTCTCTCAAGATTGGGGATAATGAGGGTGATATAATTGACTTAGGTGATGTGGATTGTACTAATTAAAACGAGAATTTAGACCTTTTGTTGGTAGGGCGCTTATGTACTGAACGTCCGTACAATGTTGAAGCGTTTAAAAGAACGATGGTGAAGGTGTGGAATCTGGCGAATAGAATGGTGATTAGGGTTCTTAGCCCTAACCTGTACGCCTTCCAAATTTTCAATTAAAGGGATAAGGAAAAGATGTTGAATGGGCGTCGTCCATGATGTTTAGGGTAAAAAAATACCCCAACACGTGATCCAATCCCATAGTGACATGTGGCACAATAAAAGGGAGACACATGTCCCAGTAGGAAGATGAAACGTGGCAACCCTAAGAGCACCTGAATGAGAGAAAGGCCTCCTGAGAAAAGCCTCCTTACATCAGGAGGCCCAAATCCCGAGAAAAGTGCTAAAGTGGCACCCCGAAAAGGATACTTGTCCTCTCCTGATTGTGCCACCAATCAGAGCACACAACCCTACCCCTTTAAATACCCCAATAATTTATGATTGGGGGGGGGGGGGGATGAAGACATATCATTTATTGCATAAGCAAAGAGCTCTAACTTCTATCTACTTTCTCTCTCTACATTTTTTTCATTTTCCGATCACTAACTTCATCATCGGAGGCGAATATTCCGGCAAACGGAATATTTTTTATTTTTTAGGTGTCCAAGATGGTTCGACTGTACTCACGACCTGTATCCTGAGGGATTCAAAAAAACCCTAAAATATTTGGTGCCATCTGTGGGGATACACGTCCGAAATGGGTAAAGATGGTCAGAAACCTGAAACTGGTGAGGACGGACATGTAATGAATATCATGAGGCACATGATTATGGTGCAACTCCATAAACCAGTGTGAGTCTAACTCACCATACTCCAACTCCAGTTCCTTTAACACAACCTCTTCAGTTTCAGATACCCCATGATTATGGTGCAATATTTCCGTATATAACCCCAACGTATGGACAGTATGGGAAATATGGCTCGCCGTATAACCAGGCCGCATACCTAGGCGGACCGGCCGTACAACCTCGGTCTATTGATTGGAAAATTTTCAACTCTCTTCATCCAGCTAAAGTGAAAAGTGTGCTTGTGGGTGCCTATGACGGTAATGGCAACTCAGAAGAACATATCTCCTTGTACAAAAATTTGATGTACTTGCAAAGTGTGGATGATGCAACCTGGTGCAAATGCTTCCCGGCTACCCTCAAGGGTGTGGCTCAGGACTGGTTCAACAGTCTGCCGACCGGATGCACCAACTTCTTCAAAACTCTCAGCTTATTGTTCTTTGGAAAATTCACCTACAATATACCACCCTACAAGACTAGTCTTAACTAGGCAACCATCATCTAAGGAAGAAAGAGGGGCTACGTTCGTACGTATAGAGGTTCAATAAGGAGAAGGAACAAATTCAGAATCTGACGCATGAAATGGCCTATTTGGAGTTCCTCCGAGAATTTAGGCACAATGGTTTCAATTTTGATCTGATTAGAAAAAAGATTCGTATATACGCAGGTGTTTTGCGAGAGGATGAATCATATATTGAGGCAGCTGGTTTTTGTTCTCTTACAAAAACAGAAGAGTCGGCCAAGGGTTCCAAGTATAAACAATCTTCTCAGCAAGACTCGACCGACAAAAAGAAGGAAGGAAACAACAAAATAAAAGAGGTCTGGGTGGCCGTCTATCAACAAACAAAGTTAAAGAAAGCCAAGATGTACGAGCCGTAGTCTGAGTACAACAAAGACTGTTAATTAATTTTGATGGAAATTAAAGATAAGTTCGAGTTTGAGAAGCCTTAGTCTTTGAGAGGGCAGGCCTAGTACAAAAACAAGAACAAGTACTATCATTCCACAAGGACGTAGGGCATGAAACGAACTACTGTAACAATTTGAAGAGGTTGCTAGATAAGTTGGCCGAGAAGGGCATGCTCAACTCATATGATTTGAAGTCTAAGTTCATCTACTCTCGAACAGACAACAAGTCGAAAAAGAAGAAGGAAGAAGAAAAATATGACGATGGGAACAATACAGACTCAGGGTTTATGGCTGTCATATCAGGCGGTTATGCTGCAGGCAGCCCAATCATGAATGAAATCAAGCAAGACACTTAGAATTTAGGGAATGTTATGCACGTTGTAGGGGTCAAGGTCTATCCCTTTCAAGAGGTGACGGCCTATAATGACCCATGGTGTTCATGTTGAAAGTGTAGGGTTTTAGGTACTATAATGCAGAATTTCACGAATCATATTCGTTTGCACCTAAATAGGATCTACAAGCATAACACACAAAGAATCACATAATAAATACCTTTGACGTGTGATTTCCACAAGCGAATGATTGTCAATTAGGGAGATAATAGAGCCCCAAGCGTTGCTCCTCTACTTAGTCCACGGGATAGGATTGAACATTCACTATTGCTAGCTAGTTAATTGGGCATGAACACTTCGAACCACCTTTTACGGAGAGGGGTGGAGAAAACCGACCATGAACACCACCACACTACCACCGGCCACTACTAGAAAATCGGCCATTTCCAACGGAACGGTTCAGACGGACACGAAAACCCATCGGAAAGTACGAAATTATGACGGATTTTATTTCCATCGAAACTCCATCGGAAATTTTTGACGAAATTTAATCCGTCGGAAATTTTTTAATTCCAACGGAAAATCCGTCGAAAGTGTTATATTTTCCGACGGATATAAAATCTGTCGAAAATTTCTGAAGGAAATTAATTCCGTCGGAAGTTTCCGACGGAATTTAATCCTATTTCCGACAAAAATATAGTTAAAAAAAAAACAAAAACAAAACATAAAAAAAAAACCCAAAACCCTAATTAAAACGGTGCCCCTCCCCCTCCCTCTTTCATTTCACATTTCTCTCTCATCCGCCTCTCTTCTGCTTCTCTCTCCTCTCATCTCTTCCTCTAATCTTCTCTTTCTCTCTCCTCTCCTCTCTTCCTCTCATCTTCTCTTTCTCTCTCCTCTCCTCCTCCGCCTTCTCTTCTCACTCCCCTTCTCTTCCATCGCCCCTTGTCTTCTTATCTTCTCTGATTTTTTCTCATACCCATCTCATCTCCTCTTGTCTGATGGTGGATTAAAGTCATTTATGGTGATGGTTTAAAACAAATTAATGGTTTTTAAGGTCAAATTCGACCATGAAAATGCTAGATCTAGGGTTTTCATGGTTGAATTTTGCCTTATTAAACTAAGTTCGAGGTGAAATTCGAAGATTTTTTATTTTTAAGGTACGTTTTAATATTTTGAAAGAAATTTCCGATGGAAATTCCGTTGAAAATTTTCGACGGAATTGTATTTATCAGAAATTTTCGACGGATTTTTCCAGTGCCGGAAAATTTTTAACGACGGAAAATTCAGTCGGAATCTGTCAGAAAAGTGTTTCCGATGGAATTTCCGTCGGAAAAGGTCGTTTTTCCTACCAATACTTTTTCGACAACCAGTTCCGACGAAAATTTCCTCGTAAACGAGTTTTTCGACGGAATTCAGGGTGTTTCCGACGGAATTTTTTCATTGAAAACGGCCTGTTTTCTAGTTGTGGACGCCACCTTGCACTAAGAGGTCGTACGGTTGTACGGACGTGAGGAAGGGAGTGAGGAGAGAGACTGTGTGAGGCTAGGGTTTGGTTGCTAGCAAGTCTATTGTCAATTGGCTGCTAAAGTGTTGTCTCTCAAACCCTAGGCAAGGCCTCTATTTATACATCATATGTATAATTAGAATCCAAACCAAGCCCAAACTATTCCCTCTTCAATCCCATATGGTTGGCCACTCCATGAATCCCAATAATGGGCTTTATTCTTTTGTTCAATCCATCTCATCTCCTCTTGTCTGATGGTGGATTAAAGTCATTTATGGTGATGGTTTAAAACAAATTAATGGTTTTTAAGGTCAAATTCGACCATGAAAATGCTAGATCTAGGGTTTTCATGGTTGAATTTTGCCTTATTAAACTAAGTTCGAGGTGAAATTCGAAGATTTTTTATTTTTAAGGTACGTTTTAATGTTTTTATTTTTGATTTTGATTTTTTTATTTAATTTTTGGGTTGTGCTAGTTGGTTTGTCGTTCGTGTGGATGGTTTTAGGTAGGTGGATCTGGGTTTGGGTTAGTGGGGTTTTGGTTAGGGTTCGGTCGGAGTTTGGGTTTAGGTAGGTCAGGGTTCGATGGTGGTGGTCTTTCGTGTTGAGGGTTTTAGGTGGGTGGGTTTGAGTGTGGGTTCGTTTAGGGTTTAAGTGTTTTAGGTGGGTAGATCTAGGTTTGGGTTTGGTGGGTTTTTGGTTAAGGTTCGGTCAGGGTTTCGGTTATGTGGGTCTGGGTTTAGGTTTGGTGGTGGTGGTCTTTCGTGTTGAGGGTTTTAGGTGGGTGCGTTTAAGTGTGGGTTTTGTCAGGATTTGGGTGTTTTTGGTGGGTAGATCTGTGTTTAGGTTTGATGGGGTTTGGTTAGGGTTCGGTCAGGGTTTGGGTTCAGTGGTGGTGGTCGTTCGTGTTGATGGTGGTTTGGGCTTAGGGTTAGGGACTAGTTGAGGTTCAGTGGTGGTGGTCGTTGGTGCAGGTGGTGGTCTGATGTAGGGGATAGTGGCGGTGGTTAGGGTTAGTTGAGGTGGTGATACGCCGCACTGGTGGTGGTGCGGCGTGTTTTATTTTTTTTTTTAATATTTTGAAAGAAATTTCCGATGGAAATTCCGTTGAAAATTTTCGACGGAATTGTATTTATCAGAAATTTTCGACGGATTTTTCCAGTGCCGGAAAATTTTTAACGACGGAAAATTCAGTCGGAATCTGTCAGAAAAGTGTTTCCGATGGAATTTCCGTCGGAAAAGGTCGTTTTTCCTACCAATACTTTTTCGACAACCAGTTCCGACGAAAATTTCCTCGTAAACGAGTTTTTCGACGGAATTCAGGGTGTTTCCGACGGAATTTTTTCATTGAAAACGGCCTGTTTTCTAGTTGTGGACGCCACCTTGCACTAAGAGGTCGTACGGTTGTACGGACGTGAGGAAGGGAGTGAGGAGAGAGACTGTGTGAGGCTAGGGTTTGGTTGCTAGCAAGTCTATTGTCAATTGGCTGCTAAAGTGTTGTCTCTCAAACCCTAGGCAAGGCCTCTATTTATACATCATATGTATAATTAGAATCCAAACCAAGCCCAAACTATTCCCTCTTCAATCCCATATGGTTGGCCACTCCATGAATCCCAATAATGGGCTTTATTCTTTTGTTCAATCCATCTCATCTCCTCTTGTCTGATGGTGGATTAAAGTCATTTATGGTGATGGTTTAAAACAAATTAATGGTTTTTAAGGTCAAATTC
The DNA here is from genome assembly GCF_948465745.1 of Chenopodium album. Lineage (NCBI taxonomy): Eukaryota > Viridiplantae > Streptophyta > Magnoliopsida > Caryophyllales > Amaranthaceae > Chenopodium > Chenopodium album. Next base: position 51,320,017 of record NC_137843.1, read on the forward strand.
GACCATGAAAATGCTAGATCTAGGGTTTTCATGGTTGAATTTTGCCTTATTAAACTAAGTTCGAGGTGAAATTCGAAGATTTTTTATTTTTAAGGTACGTTTTAATGTTTTTATTTTTGATTTTGATTTTTTTATTTAATTTTTGGGTTGTGCTAGTTGGTTTGTCGTTCGTGTGGATGGTTTTAGGTAGGTGGATCTGGGTTTGGGTTAGTGGGGTTTTGGTTAGGGTTCGGTCGGAGTTTGGGTTTAGGTAGGTCAGGGTTCGATGGTGGTGGTCTTTCGTGTTGAGGGTTTTAGGTGGGTGGGTTTGAGTGTGGGTTCGTTTAGGGTTTAAGTGTTTTAGGTGGGTAGATCTAGGTTTGGGTTTGGTGGGTTTTTGGTTAAGGTTCGGTCAGGGTTTGGGTTATGTGGGTCTGGGTTTAGGTTTGGTGGTGGTGGTCTTTCGTGTTGAGGGTTTTAGGTGGGTGCGTTTAAGTGTGGGTTTTGTCAGGATTTGGGTGTTTTTGGTGGGTAGATCTGTGTTTAGGTTTGATGGGGTTTGGTTAGGGTTCGGTCAGGGTTTGGGTTCAGTGGTGGTGGTCGTTCGTGTTGATGGTGGTTTGGGCTTAGGGTTAGGGACTAGTTGAGGTTCAGTGGTGGTGGTCGTTGGTGCAGGTGGTGGTCTGATGTAGGGGATAGTGGCGGTGGTTAGGGTTAGTTGAGGTGGTGATACGCCGCACTGGTGGTGGTGCGGCGTGTTTTATTTTTTTTTTAATATTTTGAAAGAAATTTCCGATGGAAATTCCGTTGAAAATTTTCGACGGAATTGTATTTATCAGAAATTTTCGACGGATTTTTCCAGTGCCGGAAAATTTTTAACGACGGAAAATTCAGTCGGAATCTGTCAGAAAAGTGTTTCCGATGGAATTTCCGTCGGAAAAGGTCGTTTTTCCTACCAATACTTTTTCGACAACCAGTTCCGACGAAAATTTCCTCGTAAACGAGTTTTTCGACGGAATTCAGGGTGTTTCCGACGGAATTTTTTCATTGAAAACGCCCTGTTTTCTAGTTGTGGGCGCCACCTTGCACTAAGAGGTCGTACGGTTGTACGGACGTGAGGAAGGGAGTGAGGAGAGAGACTGTGTGAGGCTAGGGTTTGGTTGCTAGCAAGTCTATTGTCAATTGGCTGCTAAAGTGTTGTCTCTCAAACCCTAGGCAAGGCCTCTATTTATACATCATATGTATAATTAGAATCCAAACCAAGCCCAAACTATTCCCTCTTCAATCCCATATGGTTGGCCACTCCATGAATCCCAATAATGGGCTTTATTCTTTTGTTCAATCCATCTCATCTCCTCTTGTCTGATGGTGGATTAAAGTCATTTATGGTGATGGTTTAAAACAAATTAATGGTTTTTAAGGTCAAATTCGACCATGAAAATGCTAGATCTAGGGTTTTCATGGTTGAATTTTGCCTTATTAAACTAAGTTCGAGGTGAAATTCGAAGATTTTTTATTTTTAAGGTACGTTTTAATGTTTTTATTTTTTATTTTGATTTTTTTATTTAATTTTTGGGTTGTGCTAGTTGGTTTGTCGTTCGTGTGGATGGTTTTAGGTAGGTGGATCTGGGTTTGGGTTAGTGGGGTTTTGGTTAGGGTTCGGTCGGAGTTTGGGTTTAGGTAGGTCAGGGTTCGGTGGTGGTGGTCTTTCGTGTTGAGGGTTTTAGGTGGGTGGGTTTGAGTGTGGGTTCGTTTAGGGTTTAAGTGTTTTAGGTGGGTAGATCTAGGTTTGGGTTTGGTGGGTTTTTGGTTAAGGTTCGGTCAGGGTTTGGGTTATGTGGGTCTGGGTTTAGGTTTGGTGGTGGTGGTCTTTCGTGTTGAGGGTTTTAGGTGGGTGCGTTTAAGTGTGGGTTTTGTCAGGATTTGGGTGTTTTTGGTGGGTAGATCTGTGTTTAGGTTTGATGGGGTTTGGTTAGGGTTCGGTCAGGGTTTGGGTTCAGTGGTGGTGGTCGTTCGTGTTGATGGTGGTTTGGGCTTAGGGTTAGGGACTAGTTGAGGTTCAGTGGTGGTGGTCGTTGGTGCAGGTGGTGGTCTGATGTAGGGGATAGTGGCGGTGGTTAGGGTTAGTTGAGGTGGTGATACGCCGCACTGGTGGTGGTGCGGCGTGTTTTATTTTTTTTTTAATATTTTGAAAGAAATTTCCGATGGAAATTCCGTTGAAAATTTTCGACGGAATTGTATTTATCAGAAATTTTCGACGGATTTTTCCAGTGCCGGAAAATTTTTAACGACGGAAAATTCAGTCGGAATCTGTCAGAAAAGTGTTTCCGATGGAATTTCCGTCGGAAAAGGTCGTTTTTCCTACCAATACTTTTTCGACAACCAGTTCCGACGAAAATTTCCTCGTAAACGAGTTTTTCGACGGAATTCAGGGTGTTTCCGACGGAATTTTTTCATTGAAAACGGCCTGTTTTCTAGTTGTGGACGCCACCTTGCACTAAGAGGTCGTACGGTTGTACGGACGTGAGGAAGGGAGTGAGGAGAGAGACTGTGTGAGGCTAGGGTTTGGTTGCTAGCAAGTCTATTGTCAATTGGCTGCTAAAGTGTTGTCTCTCAAACCCTAGGCAAGGCCTCTATTTATACATCATATGTATAATTAGAATCCAAACCAAGCCCAAACTATTCCCTCTTCAATCCCATATGGTTGGCCACTCCATGAATCCCAATAATGGGCTTTATTCTTTTGTTCAATCCATCTCATCTCCTCTTGTCTGATGGTGGATTAAAGTCATTTATGGTGATGGTTTAAAACAAATTAATGGTTTTTAAGGTCAAATTCGACCATGAAAATGCTAGATCTAGGGTTTTCATGGTTGAATTTTGCCTTATTAAACTAAGTTCGAGGTGAAATTCGAAGATTTTTTATTTTTAAGGTACGTTTTAATGTTTTTATTTTTGATTTTGATTTTTTTATTTAATTTTTGGGTTGTGCTAGTTGGTTTGTCGTTCGTGTGGATGGTTTTAGGTAGGTGGATCTGGGTTTGGGTTAGTGGGGTTTTGGTTAGGGTTCGGTCGGAGTTTGGGTTTAGGTAGGTCAGGGTTCGGTGGTGGTGGTCTTTCGTGTTGAGGGTTTTAGGTGGGTGGGTTTGAGTGTGGTTTCGTTTAGGGTTTAAGTGTTTTAGGTGGGTAGATCTAGGTTTGGGTTTGGTGGGTTTTTGGTTAAGGTTCGGTCAGGGTTTGGGTTATGTGGGTCTGGGTTTAGGTTTGGTGGTGGTGGTCTTTCGTGTTGAGGGTTTTAGGTGGGTGCGTTTAAGTGTGGGTTTTGTCAGGATTTGGGTGTTTTTGGTGGGTAGATCTGTGTTTAGGTTTGATGGGGTTTGGTTAGGGTTCGGTCAGGGTTTGGGTTCAGTGGTGGTGGTCGTTCGTGTTGATGGTGGTTTGGGCTTAGGGTTAGGGACTAGTTGAGGTTCAGTGGTGGTGGTCGTTGGTGCAGGTGGTGGTCTGATGTAGGGGATAGTGGCGGTGGTTAGGGTTAGTTGAGGTGGTGATACGCCGCACTGGTGGTGGTGCGGCGTGTTTTATTTTTTTTTTTTAATATTTTGAAAGAAATTTCCGATGGAAATTCCGTTGAAAATTTTCGACGGAATTGTATTTATCAGAAATTTTCGACGGATTTTTCCAGTGCCGGAAAATTTTTAACGACGGAAAATTCAGTCGGAATCTGTCAGAAAAGTGTTTCCGATGGAATTTCCGTCGGAAAAGGTCGTTTTTCCTACCAATACTTTTTCGACAACCAGTTCCGACGAAAATTTCCTCGTAAACGAGTTTTTCGACGGAATTCAGGGTGTTTCCGACGGAATTTTTTCATTGAAAACGGCCTGTTTTCTAGTTGTGGGCGCCACCTTGCACTAAGAGGTCGTACGGTTGTACGGACGTGAGGAAGGGAGTGAGGAGAGAGACTGTGTGAGGCTAGGGTTTGGTTGCTAGCAAGTCTATTGTCAATTGGCTGCTAAAGTGTTGTCTCTCAAACCCTAGGCAAGGCCTCTATTTATACATCATATGTATAATTAGAATCCAAACCAAGCCCAAACTATTCCCTCTTCAATCCCATATGGTTGGCCACTCCATGAATCCCAATAATGGGCTTTATTCTTTTGTTCAATCCATCTCATCTCCTCTTGTCTGATGGTGGATTAAAGTCATTTATGGTGATGGTTTAAAACAAATTAATGGTTTTTAAGGTCAAATTCGACCATGAAAATGCTAGATCTAGGGTTTTCATGGTTGAATTTTGCCTTATTAAACTAAGTTCGAGGTGAAATTCGAAGATTTTTTATTTTTAAGGTACGTTTTAATGTTTTTATTTTTGATTTTGATTTTTTATTTAATTTTTGGGTTGTGCTAGTTGGTTTGTCGTTCGTGTGGATGGTTTTAGGTAGGTGGATCTGGGTTTGGGTTAGTGGGGTTTTGGTTAGGGTTCGGTCGGAGTTTGGGTTTAGGTAGGTCAGGGTTCGGTGGTGGTGGTCTTTCGTGTTGAGGGTTTTAGGTGGGTGGGTTTGAGTGTGGGTTCGTTTAGGGTTTAAGTGTTTTAGGTGGGTAGATCTAGGTTTGGGTTTGGTGGGTTTTTGGTTAAGGTTCGGTCAGGGTTTGGGTTATGTGGGTCTGGGTTTAGGTTTGGTGGTGGTGGTCTTTCGTGTTGAGGGTTTTAGGTGGGTGCGTTTAAGTGTGGGTTTTGTCAGGATTTGGGTGTTTTTGGTGGGTAGATCTGTGTTTAGGTTTGATGGGGTTTGGTTAGGGTTCGGTCAGGGTTTGGGTTCAGTGGTGGTGGTCGTTCGTGTTGATGGTGGTTTGGGCTTAGGGTTAGGGACTAGTTGAGGTTCAGTGGTGGTGGTCGTTGGTGCAGGTGGTGGTCTGATGTAGGGGATAGTGGCGGTGGTTAGGGTTAGTTGAGGTGGTGATACGCCGCACTGGTGGTGGTGCGGCGTGTTTTATTTTTTTTTTAATATTTTGAAAGAAATTTCCGATGGAAATTCCGTTGAAAATTTTCGACGGAATTGTATTTATCAGAAATTTTCGACGGATTTTTCCAGTGCCGGAAAATTTTTAACGACGGAAAATTCAGTCGGAATCTGTCAGAAAAGTGTTTCCGATGGAATTTCCGTCGGAAAAGGTCGTTTTTCCTACCAATACTTTTTCGACAACCAGTTCCGACGAAAATTTCCTCGTAAACGAGTTTTTCGACGGAATTCAGGGTGTTTCCGACGGAATTTTTTCATTGAAAACGGCCTGTTTTCTAGTTGTGGGCGCCACCTTGCACTAAGAGGTCGTACGGTTGTACGGACGTGAGGAAGGGAGTGAGGAGAGAGACTGTGTGAGGCTAGGGTTTGGTTGCTAGCAAGTCTATTGTCAATTGGCTGCTAAAGTGTTGTCTCTCAAACCCTAGGCAAGGCCTCTATTTATACATCATATGTATAATTAGAATCCAAACCAAGCCCAAACTATTCCCTCTTCAATCCCATATGGTTGGCCACTCCATGAATCCCAATAATGGGCTTTATTCTTTTGTTCAATCCATCACCCTTTTGTATGACCTTATAGGATCCATTCAATTGGTCTTTGGACTATTTGACTAGCCCAAAGATCATTGATCACATCTAGCAACAGATATTGACGACCCAAAAGAACGAACTTAATTATCTCCATAATTTGATCCATTATATATATCTAGTAATTGCACTTGACGAAGACATAAATCCTTTAGAAAGTCACTAATTTAAAGGTTGGACGAGTGCTAATAGGCACAGGCATCTCATCCGACATAATCAATCTAGCTTTTTTAAAGAATTTAAAGTTTTCAGAGTATGCCCTAAAGGATATCTTCCACCTGTTGGTTGGGTTCGGTAGTAGTATTATCCACCCGGTCAGACGGATAGACTTGCTCGTCTGATTTGGGGAAAAGGGGGAAGGAAGGGACATGGTCGTCAGCTTCTTAATACATAAGGAGCTCACCGGCTACAATGTTATCATCGGCCGCCCCACTTTAACATCAGCAAAGGCAGTAATCTTAAAGCTGGCAATCCCTGACCCGACCCGATAACACGACCCAAACTCAAACCCGACCCAAACAACCCGTATTCGAGCCGATTTGATCCAAATTTCATATTTCGTAATAATATGAATTTTTACACTATTTTTTATTAATTTTAAGCATAACTCGAAATTAACCTGAACTCTAACCCGAACCCGACATGTTGACCCGAATTACCACCCCTAAGTAATCGTCCCTCCTTTAATGCTAATGAAGTTTGAGTTGTCAGATGGGAAGAAAGGTTCCATTCAGGGAAATCAGAATATGGAAAAAGAATGCAATCAGCTGGCCGTGAAGCAAACAACACACAGACAAGGAAAAGCATCCGAGAAAAACTGTGAACAAGAGTCACTCCAACCATACCAGGTCGGCAAAAATCGCAAGTAAATCAAGAAAGAGCAAGCATAGAATTTTCAGACACCTACTTTTGGCCTCCTGTCCCGATACGAAGTGCGATTATGTTAACAAAACCCGTTCTTCATGCTTGAACAAAGTTGAACTATTTATGGACTCCAAAATGCATTATGAAGTAAGTTAAAACTCGTATTTGAGACCAAATTATCTTAGACCTTTGTCTGATTACTAAATAGGCCTAAAACGTGCTCATAAATGTTTAAACTTGATTATTAACGGACTTAAATGCGTCATATGCAATGATTATATCAAATGGATCTTACATTGTTGAAAATCGAGCTAACCAGAACATTTAACTACAATCCGTTCAAGGATTATACATCTAGATAGCTCTTTCAAAGAGCTTTCCAACGGTATATTATAAGTCCAATTCTGAGTTAAAACGAAGAAGCTATCATCTGACGTCGTTATGCTATCATCTCAACGCGCGCCACCTGACGCTGCAGCTCTAAAATCCTAAACCTAGATTCCTACGCCTATAAATAGGGGTCTTCGTTTAGCCCTAATCACAACAGAAAACTCAAAATTCTAAACCCTAGTTTCTTAAATCCCTAATATCTCTAGTCCTCTTACTATCATACTACTTTTCTTCTCTCTTCCTAAATAATTTCCAACCCTAATTGAATCCATTGAAGTCCTTGGAGGTACAAAGAAGAAAGAGGGTCCATAAACATCTAAAACAGAGATTTAACATAAAAGAAGAACGGTTAGTTTCCTGAGCACTTAGTTGAATCACCCTTCTTTTATTGTTTAAATAACTTTAATTAATTAATTGGTATTATTTGATCACTTTAAACAAAATTTTAATTAATTAATTTCACATAGTATCTTGCGTTAATTAAATACTAGAATTGAATAAATAATTGTTGTTTTATCACATAAGACAAGGCAAATCTTGTTTATTTTGTTCTTTTCACGAATTTGAATAACAAAGAATAACGACATTCGTTGCAATGTAATCCTTATGTGATTAATGCTTGTAAATAAAATCAACTTAGGTTTTAGGAACCACGTTGCATACATTGTTTGGTGATGAAATTGTTAAAAAGGAAGAGCTTGTAGAGGCCACACTAGGGCTAAAACAGCGATTCCTCCCTAAAAGGAATGTTATATTAGTACCCTCACTCCCAAACGCATTTCTAGTACAAGTAGCACTACTAATTTTAAGGTTTTTGTGACCGCCTCTAATGGTCGCTGAAAATAGCAAAAATGGTCGTTAAAAATAAATTGCGACCGTCAATGGTCATAACATAGTAGTCGTTATTTACCTGGTCGCAAAACAACATTATTATGACCGGTTGACGATCGCAGATTTTTTGCGACCATTTATATTAATTTCAACAACTGCATGAAAAACAGTCGCAAATATTACAAATTACGACCGGTTAAAGAAGCGATCGCAAATCTGGAAATTATGACAGTCGCTAAAAGTTTTTTAAAAAACAAAGAGAAAAAAAAACGCAGCCACTTCTTGTACTTCACAGCCAACCCCACCACCACTTCCCACCCAAACCACCTTTATCCACCACCACTGCCCACCCTAAAACACCACCAGCCATCGCCCTCGCCCAGCTTTAACCACCTCTACCCACCACCACCACCCATCCTTTACCCAAAAAAACATATACATTTATAAAAAAAATTAAACCCACACAATTAAACTACCCATAAAATATTGAACAAAAATTACACAAATCAAACCAAATACTGAACAAAAATTAAGCCAAAATAAAAAAAAAATCGAACAAAAATCAAACCAGCAAAAACTAATAAGAACTTGAACAAAAATAAAAAATGAAACCCACATAAATAAAACCTACAAAAATAAAACCCATAATGAACAAAAATCACACAAAATTTCGAACAAAAATGAACCAATATTCGAACAAAATCAACAAAAATTCAAACAAAAATTCGAACCAAAATTCAAACTAATATTTGAATAAAAAAATGAAATAAAAACAACAACAATTGAAAATAAACTAAAACATAAAAACTTTTTAGAAAAACAACATATCTTTTCCAATATTTCTTCCTCTTACGGATTTTATGGTCAAATTCGACCATGAAAGCTCCAGATCAGGAGTTTTCATGGTCGAATTTGACCATAAACACCAAAATTTGTGAAAAGGACGGTGCCGACTTATTCGTTCATTGCTTGCTTCTGATAGTGGGGCTTGATGTGATGGCTTAATGAAGAGAGGAGATGAAGAGATGAAAGAAAGAGGAGAATGAAGAGAAAAGAGGGGCGTGAGAAGGGAAAAGGAAAGAGAAGATGGAGCAAAATGAGGAGAGAGAAAGAGATAGGTTTGCGTGAAAAGCTAAGGTAAATAAGGAAAAAGAATATAGAAATAAGTGGAAGAAACAGCTACTTCTAACAAGAATAGGGTTAGGGTGCGTTACGCACCAGTTTTATACCATATTTTTTTTAAAAAATCTTAACCTTATTACGACCACTAAAAGCGGTCGCAAATTACGATATTTGCGACTATCCTAAACACGGTCGCAATCTACGACCATTTTTTAGCGGTCATAATAGGGTTATTTAAATTATAATTATTTTAGACATGTATTTTAATTATAAAAAAATTGTTCAAATAGGATTGTGACCGTTTATTTGGTGAAAAACGGTCGCAAATTTCATATTTTGCGACCATTTTAATAAAGGTCGTAGATAAACGGTCGCAATTTGACCGAATTTTAGTAGTGTAGACCAATTTGGGCATGGGTAAAGTTATGATTCATGTTAAATATCCCTTGAACCCTACATGGGAGAAAGGCATAAACAAGGTTTATGAGTTTTCCTAAAACTCATTGGCGACTCCTTATTAGCTTCTTACAAAAAGCATTACGATAGAATCAATTCTAATTCAACGTCCCCCAAATAGTCAGGAATTCAAATCCTAACATACCTTAAAAAAGTGTAAAGTACGTCCTAGGCTTGTAAAGGGCCATAGGCATAGGATAAAGATCCCCTACGATGAGCACACCCTCCTCACAGCCGGTTGGCCAGAAGACTTAAGGCCACTGCCGGCCGATGATTATAAGGACATAGTGCTAGATCTAAACCAGCTTGATTGAATGGTCAAAGTGGGCACTATGTCCATGGGCTTGCTTGGAGATAACTTGGTAGATTTGCTAAGAGAATCCATATATGTTTTTCCGTTTGGGGTTCATGAGATACCGGGTATTAGCCCTGACTTAGCAGTTCATAAGCTAGCTGTGAATTCGGCCTTAAAGTCTGTCTGTCAGAAAAAGAGGAATCACTATGAAGAAAGAAATCAGGCGGCCGCGACCGAAGTAAAAAGCTGCTAGATGCCGATTTCATTTGGTAATGTTACTACCCTTACTGGGTGGCTAACATAGCTCTTGTCAAATAGTCGAATGGAACTTGGAGGATGTGCATAGATTACACTGACCTCAACAAGGCATGCCCTAAGGATAGCTTTTCCTTGCCTAAAATTGACCGCTTGGTTGAGTCAATGGCTAGGCATGCCTTGATGAGTTTTATGGATGCATACTTCGGATTCCATCAAATCCCTTTGTGGCAAGAAAACCAAGAAAAAATATTATTTGTGACCGAGCAAGGGTTACACTGCTACAAACTCATGTCATTCGGCCTAAAGAATGCCTCTACACATTTAAGAGACTTGTGAATACAGTTTTCAAAGATTAAATAGGCCAAAACATGGATCCTTATATTTATGATATGATTGTTAAATCAAAGAGGTCGGCTAACCATCTGAGTGACCTCCGAGAAAGGTTTACCGAACTCAGGCGGCATAAGATGATGTTAAATTCAAAGAAATGCGTCTTTGGTGTTGAGTCCGGTAAATTCCTCAGATTTTTAATTGATCGGCACGGCATTGAGGCCAGCCTTGAAAAGATCCAATCGTTCTTAGACATGAAATCGCCCAGAACCATATAAGATGTTCAGAGATTGACTGGCTGCTTATCTGCACTCGGAAGATTTCTATCAAGATCTGGGGATAAGTGCCGCTATTTTTTTTTCTAGTCTATCAAGAAGAAAGCAATGTTCGAGTGGATGAGGAGGCCGAGGAAGCCTTCGTATACTTGAAGAATCATTTGCATATATACACTTCCTCGGCTTGTCAGTCCACTCAAAGATGAGAAGCTATACATGTATTTGGCTATTTTAGGTCATTCCTTAAGCGTTGTCCTGCTTGCTGAAAGGGACAACCATCAAATCCCTATGATTTCATTAGACATGTTGTAGTACCCCGTATTATGATACATATTTTTCTAATTAATAAATTAATTATTATTTCCTAAAAAGGGTATTTTAGTAATTTAACTTACTATTTGAATTTTAAAGACAAAATAGTATTTGAATTTTGGCGCCAAAATTATTTTTGAAACCTAATTATTATTTTTAGATTTTGGATAAGATTTATAATCCATTTAACTAATTTTAAATCCGGATTATTTATAATCGGATATTTTAATTAAATAAAATTATATTTTATTATTTATTTTTAATGGATGAAAATTCCTAAACGAATGGCTGAGAATTTTGGATTTTCTATGTATAGAAAATCTGATTTTCTTCGTTATTTTATTTAGTGAATAATTGGTATTTATTAATTAATTATTTTATACAATAAATATTATTTACACAATTATTTGTCATACCTTAAATCTACCAAATAACTTCCTAAATTATACTAGTGAGGTTCGAAAAATCTAAGCTATGGAAAGCTCAAGATTTTCGACCTATATGGTTAAATTTTGGGGGAATTATTTTGGTAAATTGTATTCTTAATTATTTTCCTCAAAATTATTATTTTCCTTAATTTTATTTCTCCATCTCCTAAATATTTGATCATTTTATTTTCCTACCTTTATATCTCTCTTGATTATTCCCCAAGTAATCTCTTTTTCCATATTAATTTTCATCACAATACACTTTCCTAATTTTTATTATTCTCAATCACCTTAATATCAAAACTTTCCATATTTTCTCATTCACTTCTCCAAGTAATTCCTTAATTCTTCTTGCCATAATTCTTCCTACATTTTCCTACCATAATTCATGCATTTGCTAGCCTATAAATACCCTTTAATTCATGAATAAAACACTCACCCTAATTCTCTTAATTCTCTTCTCTTTTTCTCTTCTTTTTCTTCTCCTTTTCCGCCAACCACCACCACCAAACACCACCTTCCGCCACCGGATCCACCTGCCACCAACCACCACCACCACTAGCCACGGCATCCACCAGCTGCCGCCATCTCTCTGCTCTTTCTTCTTTGGTTTTCTATCTTTTCTTCTTCTCTTCTCTTATCTAATTAATTATTATTATTATGGGGGATTTATAAAAATTATTATGATTAGTTTTAATTAAATGAAATCAGACTTTTAATTATGTTTATGAGAAAATAATTTATAAAGTTCATGTACATATAGTTGGAGTTTTTTAATTTAATTTTTGTTATTATTTGTTAACCTTATATTAATTAAGGTTATATTTATTTGTAATGTATTTGACAATGGTTCTTGAAGTTCTTTTATGTGATTGCTAGCAAGGATCAAGGTACGTTTAGGTGGCTAGATACCTTTGAAAGTGATTGGTTTGAATAACATGTTTTATATAATTTTATTGGTGATTGAATGAAATTGAATTGAATTATGATTTATGAAATAAAGCATGTTTAAATTGGTTTTAATAAATAAATTGAAGTATTGATTTTTATATCATGTCTTGGATGATTAAAATTATTTATCATGTTTTAAAGGCTTGATTTTAAAAGCATGTTGAATTTAATTAAAAAGGAGTTTGAGTTATTTATTGGGATTATTATGTTAAAGAGGTTTATTGATTATTTAAAAAGCTTTACAAGCATATTTATTATATTAATCTCACTATGCAGATTCATTGAATACTATGGACTTTGTATGACCTAGTCTTTCTCCAAGAATAGCCTTGAAACAGTCCTAGACTAGCTAAGGGGTGTGCACACTTAGAGAGGAGATTCATTTTTTGGAGTTTTGAAATAATTGATTTTATTAATCACTAGTTTTGTGCCCCGTGCGATGCCTAGGTTATTTATTAAATTTTAAAATAAATTTTTAATATATGTGTCCAATTTTAAAATATATCATTGATACAAAGTTAGTTAGCAATTGATGTGCTTTTGTGACAATTTGCTATCTAGTAGATGAACTAATGACTAATAATAATATCGGTGAAAAACTAAAAATGTTCGATTAAATACATTAAAAAAAATTAAATAAAAAAATGTTCAAAGCCCGTTAGGTTGACCCGAACCCAAAAGTCTGGGCAAGGGTTGAACATTTCTTGGCTTGTAACCTGAATTGACCCGATCCGAGATGACTCATGACCCGACCCTGATTGATAGGTCTACATAGTAATAAAATTATATTAGATTGTATATTATTTTAACTGATTAGTGTGTGTGTATATATATATATATATATACATATATATATATATATATATATATATATATATATATATATATATATATATATATATATATATATATATATATATATATATATGTATATATATATAAATGGATGTTATATGTTTTGAACTACCTCTTTTGCTCCAAAAAATATTATGATATAAAAAAAAATATATGATAATCTTTGAGAATTATAATCTAAATTTTATTGAATAAAAATATAATTCAATATGTACATCTGAAATATTTGTATTTTATTGAAATAAAACCCTAAACTAACAATTTTATCCTAAACTTCTATCTAAATTTGATTGAAAATAGATTTCTAAACTTTTTTTTTTATCCTATAAAGTCTATCTAAATCTATCCAACGTGGCGTGACACTTGGCGAAATTTTGGAACGCCAAGTGTCATTATCTCGTAGTCTGGCTAAAAGTTTAGCTTTATATATTAGTTTTATGGTTGTTATTGAGTTATTGAGTTTTTGAAATAATTGATTTTATTTATCATTGTTATTGAGTTTTTGTAAATAATTGATTTATTAATCATTATTATTGAGTTATTGAGCTATTGGAATTGTTTGAGAATATTGAGATTTGGTTTTAAATCATGAGTTTTGGAATTATTGGATTAATTTTTGGAATTGGTTTTGAAAGCATTTTTGCAAATAAATTGAGTTTAATTATCTTGCACTTATCGTACTTAACATATTTTGCTAATTCGTATTTCTTATCTGTTTTGGTTCGTCCTGTTTTCCTTAATGGTAAATAGTGTTGACTAATTTCAGGTGGAGTCAAATTATATAAGTATTGGAGTCCCGGGAATGTCCTAATCTAGATTAGGAATGTTGGTCCTTGTTTTTATTTATGAGTACTCATGAAAATAGTTACTATTTATGGTTTTCATTAATGAAGAAAGAGTATTGAATTTTTCTGATGGAAAGTATTGGCTTTATTTAGTAAGTTTGAGTAGCCTTGCGTAATCACGCAGCGGTAATACGACTAAGTCTGTCTCTACGGTATAATTACACGTATTTTACTAGTATTTACGTAGAAGGAGATTTAGGGCTGTTACACATGTTTTGCACAATGTCGACCTTAGGTATCTAACCATTGAAAAGTTCGGCTTGGCGTTGTTTATGGCATCAAAAAAGCTAAGGCCATACTTTCTTGCTCATTCGATTGTGGTTTACACGAACCAACAATTGAAGAAATCGTTCACGACATTGGAGGCCAGCGGCCGAATGCTCAAATGGACCTTAGAATTGAGAGGATTTGATATCACATTCGAACGCAGAAAAGCAATCAAGGGCCAAGCCTTTGTTGATTTCTTTGCTGAATTGACACGACCGGATTTACAGCCAGCAAGGGATCAGGTCAGGAAAGTTTTTGTGGATGGAAGTGCAACAGCGACCGGATGTGGTTCTAGTATCATATATCTATCTCCCAAAGGATATAAGTTTGAATATGCTTTGAGATTTCATATTTAAGCATCGAACAACGAGACCGAGTATGAAGCCCTTCTAGCCGACCTTAGAATGTGTAAAGCGGCCGGAGTAACAAAAATTGATGCCTGTTCAGACTCTCAGCTGATAATTAGCTAAGTGAATGGTGACTGTGAGGCTAGGGAACCGACAATGATGAAGTATTTAAAAATGGTGAAAGATGAGGCCAAGAGCCTAGAACATTTTACGCTGCTATAAGTCACTTGGTTTAAGAACCATCAACCGGACGTTCTGTCCATGCTAGCCTCCTCGGCATCATATGATACTCCAGATCTATGTTTTGAGAACTCAAGGAAAAGAGGAGCATTGATGCCGAACTCGTGCAAATCATTGACAGAAGCTCCACATGGATGGACGGAATAATCTCGTACCACAAAGATGGAGTTCTTCCGGACGACCCAAATGAGAGTTGGCTGATGAAGAAAAAGGCAGCATGGTTTAAGATAAAGGGAGAGGACTTGCTCAAAAAAGAACATTTTTAAAGCCCTACTTAGAGTTTGTTATGCCCGAGAGGGGGCATGAGGTGCTAGATGACCTCCATCAAGGCCATTGCGGATCACTCATAGGCGGACAGGCCTTAGCAGAGAAAGTTACCCACCTAGGGTACTATTGACCGAGCATGAATTCGGACGCCATGGAAATGGTGAAAAAATGTGATAAGTGCTAGAGATTTGCAACTCTTATTCACCACCCGGCAAACAGCTTGTCGGCCATAAGTAGTCCACTTCCCTTTGTAAAATGGGCCATGGACATCTTGGGGCCTATGACACCTGATTGTGTCTCCCCAAAAACCAAACCGGGTTATGAATATCTTTCACGTCTTTGATTACAGAGTTACGTGAAGAGTTGAAAAGTCTCATGAATTTCCCTTTTCATTAATCTTTCCCTAAATGTTTTAATCCAAAATAATTTATTTTGTGTCCTTAAAATCATCTTTTTCGTGTCCTATTTATAAAACCGTCCAATTTAGTGTATTTTGGTCCATAATCTGGGTCCAATGATTATGTAGTTGGATGAGGCTTTAAAATTTTTTTCCAACGATAGATTATAAGCCCAAATCCGAGTTATAACGAGGAAGTTATGGCCAAAATACTAAATTGGGCACAAATCGAGCCTTACCTACGGCCCAATGATCATGTGGAGGGTCCATTAAACTTAACCTCATTCCTAAACTAATTAGGATTTATTATTAACTTCTACAATCTTCTTGAAGGTTCTATTTTATCATGTTTTCGAAAAGATAAGGATTAAGAATTTTATATCAAATAAAACATTTGTTTTTAATAGACTTAATTATGATAAAATAAGGATAAGTATGAAAATTCGTCTAAACCAATTTGATTAGAAGACGGATTTTGTACGGATTCTATCTTCCAAAAGCATCGTTTGGCGATGGAAATATCGCACTACGGTGCTAATATCACGTAGATGCAAATTAAGCACCGTTTCGCGATGCGAGCTGTTTTACTCCGAGTCGGATTCTGACTATTTTTCTGATCTTTTCTATTGTTTTTCTCTATAAATAAAGGAAGTTTTCCACCATTTTCATTAACCAAAAATCATCATCTTATTCCCTCTCTAAGCAAAAGCTTATTCTTCTCTCTCTCTTGATTTCTAGCCTAGCCTTAGCCTAAACACAAACCGACACGTTCAAGAATACTCACTCCTCAATACTTTTCCCAACAAACACCATACCTCATTCACGAGATTCGAATACTCCAAGCCCTTCTTGAAGTTGCCTTCGACCTTGACGTGAAAGGTTGATAGTTCTGAGGGTTTGGTCCCAAATCTATATTTCAATTCTTATTTTATTTATATTATTTAATCTTTCTTGAAGTTTACTAACGTGTGTATTGTTTTAATAGAAAGAGATATGAGGCATCAAAGTGAGTAATTCAATTACTTAATTATTCCTTTTTATATAGAAATCATGGTTAAGATATTATATTAATTACTAGTGTCATTTTTACGATGTTGATCTTGATTCCTAGTATCATGTTTAGGGTGTTAATTAATATTTCTAATATCATGTTGGTAGTATCATGTTTAGGATAAAGTTTTGATCTTTATTATTAGTGACATGCTAGGATTTGTTATTAATCCGTTTAAGTATCATGCCTAAGATCTTGTTAACCATGCTTTAATGAGGATATTATGATGATGATGATGATTGTTGTGTCGATAATTATACATTGCTTGATTATCCCAACTTTTGATTATCCTTCAATAATTCCAACTTTTACCTGCGTTTTTTTTTCTTCAATTTTCTTTACCGGAATCTTGGAGAAAGGGTTAAACTTTTTGTAGAAAGTTTTTTAAAAAATTCAACACATGTAGCTTATTTATTGGTTTAAAATTTTAATAAGTTTATTAAGAAAAAAGAAAATTAAAAAAATCAAAGCCCAGGCTTCCATAACTACCACCAATGGCCACGACC
This sequence comes from Chenopodium album, assembly GCF_948465745.1. Lineage (NCBI taxonomy): Eukaryota > Viridiplantae > Streptophyta > Magnoliopsida > Caryophyllales > Amaranthaceae > Chenopodium > Chenopodium album. Next base: position 51,336,889 of record NC_137843.1, read on the forward strand.
TCCCTAGCCCGGCCCTATTTCGTACCCTAATTCCCGATTTCCAGCACCTATAGCCAATTTTCGACGCCACCCTTTCTCCCCCCACCCTAAACTAGCCCTAAAATTGTAGTTGTTGGGAGCTTGAGACTGCTTTTTTCAAACGTGGGTGTAGACAACTGATTGTGTCTCCCCAAAAACCAAACCTAGTGAAAAGTACCTTTCACGTCTTTGATTAACAAGTTCGGTAAAGGGTTAAAGAGTCTCGCAAAGTTTCCTTAAACCTTGACCATATCCCTAACCTTTCCTAAAAAATTTTAATCCAAAATCATTCATTTCGTGTCTTTAACCCCAAAATCATTCATTTTGTGTGCTCAAAATCATTCATTTCATGGCCAAATCATAAACACATCCAACCAGATTGTTTTGGTCCAAAATATCATTCCAATTATTTCTTAGTTGGTTGGGGCTTGAAAAGAGCTTTCCAACGACATATTATAAGCCCAAATCTAACTTAAAAATAATAAGTTGTGGCCAAAATATTAAACCGAGCCTAGGTCCATCTTACCTACGACCCAATGATTATATAAGGGTCTAAATATCATATTTACAATCCTAAATTAGTTAGGAACTTCTGGAATCCTCTAGAAGGTTCTAATCTATCCTTTCTAGAAAGATAAAGATCAAAGAAGTTCGAGATTGAATAAAACTTCTCATAAAATAATCCTTGTTCTATTCAATACGAAGTCTTCCGGATATCTTCCGCAAATAAAAATATATTAGAAATCAAACTCCACACGACTTTACTATCTTTCAGAACTAGCGAGTCACATTAGCACCATCGCTATGACGCAACATGACAAACCTATCGCGTCGCATCAAATTGTTCTATTTAATTTAAGACTTCTGATCTTTTATGATCGTCTAGATTCTCATTTTTTCCCTATAAATAGAGGTTGTTTTTCCTGTTTTCAAATCGGCTATAACCATCAATCATAAGCCACAATTAGCTACAACCATCTAGCTCCAATCATCATCTTTATCAAATATCTATGTTTTTAGCCTTAGCCTAAACACATCCTTGATATTTTCCTAAATCAATCACAATCACTACTAGAAATAGGCTAATTTCCGACAAACTTCTTCCGACGGACCTTTATTTCCGTCGTAAAATTTGAATTTTACGAGGAAATTAAATTTGTCAGAGAAATTTGTCGAAAAAATGAATTTCCGACGGAATGTCCCTAGAAAACTTTCCGACGGAAATAATTTTGGTTGAAAACTAACTTTTCTGACAAATATTCCGTAGGAAAATTATTTCCTATGGAATATTCTATCGGTAGACTTAAGTTCCAACCAATGTTTTTCCATCGGAAACTATTTATAAAAAAAGGGGGCTTTAGGGTCACGTTCTGAAATCTAAAACAGAAAAAAGGGGGAAGAGAGGAACGAAAGAAATGGAGAAAGAGAGAGAAAGAGGAAGAGTGAACTCGGGAGGGAAAACCGCCGCCACCGTCGCGCACCATCGATCTGCCGCCACCACCTGCATTCTTCTTCGTGGTTTTCTCGGCCGTCGGTGAATAAGTGTACTGAATTTTTTTTTTAAAATTTAAAATTTTCGGTTAAACCCTAACCACCACCACCTTGTCAATAGCCAACAGCGGCCTCTCACCTCTACCACCTGCCATTCACAGTCGTTCCTAGGCCGCCGCTCAGTATGTTTTTTTTTAATTGTGTATTTTTTTGTTTAAACCCTATCCACCATACAGGTTCCTCCTTTTCTCCGTCGTTGCTGCGACCAAAACCACCGCCACCTTCATCCTCCCGCTGTGGTTCCGCTAGTAAGTGTTGCCCTTTTTTTAATTTTTTTGAATAAAAATTGACATCATAAACCCTAAATAAGGTTTAATTATAATTATTTGTAGGATTTGTACATTTACTTGCTTTGAATCTCAATAAAAAAAAGTGCAGATCTAGAGGTTAGTGACATTATAAACCCTAAAATTCTTAGTTTAGTTTATATTTGGCATGTTAGTGACATAGATATATGTTAGTATATTAATATTATTTTTTTATGTTTAAATATGTTGAAATATTTTAAGTGAATGTGTTGATTATGATATGTTAGTTTAGTTTGGTTTAGTTTATTATATAATGTATGTTAGTTTAGTTTGGTTTAGTTTATTATATAATGTATGTTAGTTTAGTTTAGTTTAATGTAATGTATGTTAGTTTATTTAGTTAAATATATTTGTTTTATGTAATGTTTAATTTAATGATCAATAATTGTTTATATCAATTTAATTATGAACACTAATTGTTTATATCAATTTAATTATGATTATGATATATTTGTTTAATATAATGGATGTGTTCTTTACTTTATATATTTTTAAATGAATCATTTGCATAACCATTTGCCTAGATACCCGTTAAAGGCATACACATTAGGAGTATATCTTGAATAGTCCCCGGTTAGGACTGTCCTTGTACGTTTATTCTCACTTAAGTGGTGAATGTATGCCTTGTTATTGATTCTAGGGAATATCCTGGCTTGTCATTTTTCTACAATGTTCTCTAGGTACATATGATGGGTTATCTAATAGCCTACATCGTGTACTTGGAGAACTCAAGGGAAATGCTGCCGGATTTTCCATAGAATTGAAAACCTGACATACATTCAATAGTGAAAGTAAACGTCTAAGGATGGCTTAGGTTGGAGTGATAAGGACCTTTGGACATCATTTACAATCTCATTTTCATTTCCATAAAACTTTGATGGATAATGAATATTCAATACGCTTTATGACTAATGTGATTATACATATGCGTGAGTTGTGTAGAAGTTGTATTCATGAAACGAAGAGAACGTAGCTGGATGTATATATGAAAGGAAGGTTGGGCATTCTATTAATCCGGACTTTGTGAAAGGGGTAGAGGAATTCCTTATATACGTGGAAGATCATCCCGAGAACAGCAACCCGAATAAAGTTAGATGTCCATGTTTTAAATGTAAGAACAAACGCCTTTGGGATGCGGAAACGGTTAAAATTCATTTGTATCACAAGGGTTTTATACCTAATTACTATGAGTGGATGTGTCATGGGGAAGGGTTTCCAGGAGTTCCTGAATGACAGTTAAATGAATATCGTGAAATGGTTTTCGATGCTTTTGGTCATAATGAAGATCAAGGGCATTCCGAAGAGCCTGGGGGTTCCTCAGAGGAGGAGCCTAATGCACAAGCTAAGCATTTTCTCGATTTTTTGAAGGCTTCCGAACAACCATTATACGAAGGGAGTTCATTGTCTGTCTTAGAGATGGCTGCTAGAATTACTAGTCTTAAGCACGAGTATAATTTGCCCCACAGATGTGTTGATGGGTGTAGACACCTGATTGTATCTCCCTGAAAACTAAACCTAGTGATGAGTACCCTTCACGTCATTGATATCGAGTAAGGGGAAATGATGAAAAGTCTCGTGAATTCCCCTGTTTTCTAAAATGTTTTTAATAAAAATAATTCATTTCTGTTTTCGAAAATCATTCATTTCGTATCCTATTTATGAAAAACGTCCAATACAGTTTAGTATAGTCCATAATAAGGGTCCAATAATTGTGTAGTTGGATGAGGCTTGAAAAGACCTTTCCAACGATATTATAAGCCCAATTCCGATGAATAATGAGGAAGTTATGGCAAAAATATTAAATTGGGCCTAAGAAGAGTTTTATGTGCGACCCAATGATCATGTGGAGGGTCCATTAATCTTAATTATATTCCTAAACCAATTAAGATTAATTAGAACCTTCTATAAGTTTCTAAAAGATCTTAATTATCCTTTTTGAAAAGACAAGATTAAAGAATTTGATATTGATAAACTCCCCTTTTTGAAAGTCCTAATTCTATTCGAAATGAAAGACGTTCAAAGATGATCAGATATTATTTTCGTGCCTCATAACTTTTATACAATTCTTTTATGGTTGGATAGCTCTTGAAATTATCTTTTCAATGATATATTAAAATATTAATTCCAAGAAAGAAAAAGATATGAAAGAAATACGAAACTATATCCAAAACTGACATCCTTCCACTATTTCGACGATATCTTTAATTATAAAAAATATTTTAACCTGGTTCTAATTGGGTTGGAAAGTAGACTTCAAGATCTTTCCAATGACATATTATATGCCTTATTTTAACTTTTGGATCAAAAGTTATGATAAAAACAAAATCCGCAAAAAAAACTATTTTTATCGCGCCGTGATGGTCCCATCGCGCCGCGATACTTTTTATCTTGCCGCGTCAAAAGGAATTTTGCTCCGATTCGAATTCTAACTCTTTTCTATTGTTTTCGGATGTTTTTCTCTATAAATAGGGTCGTATTTCTCCGTTTTCAATCATCAACAATCATCTTTCTACTCTCTCTCTCTTAAAGCTAGAAGCTTGTTCTTTCTCCCTCTTTCTAAGCCTTCCCTTTTTAAAAAACAATATTCGTCCATCACGAGAATTAGACACACCTAGCCAAGCTCGAAGTTGCCTTCGCTCTAAACGTGAAAGGTTGATAATTTCTGAGGGTTTAGTCCCAAATCCCTATTTCAATTATTTAAATTAATTGTTTAATTTAATATTTTCATTGAAGTTACTACTTACTAATGTGTGTATTGTTTTGATAGAAAGAGATACAAGGCAACAAAGTGAGTAATTTTATTGTTATATTTTGTAGAAAGTATGTTTAGATTATTTTTTATTCCTAGTATCATGTTAGGATGTTATTTATTGCTTTCTAGTATCATGATTAGGTTGCTTCCTATTTCTTATATCATGTTAGTATTATGTTAGCAATAAAGCTTTAATCTTTATTGTTTATTATCATGCTAGGATTTGTTATTAATCATGTTAGTATCATGCCTAGGATCTTGCTAATATTATTATGCTTTATTAAGATTGAATATTATTATGATTATGATTTGTTGTATCAATAGTATTATGTTGCTTCATATTGTTGTTATTGCTTGTCACGCCCTCTCTTGCAGGTTTAAAGGTAATTTGTACTTGAAATTACACTTCATAAGATAATTAATAATTTTATTTAGGCTAATATGATTTTAATTCAAGTGATCGCCAATAATAGATTTGTTTGTGCATTAATATTCAACCAACATAGATTAAACAGGTTTAGGATTAATATATTGGTTGTATGTTAGTCAGAAAGCGCACATGAATATGAGGAGAATAAAGTAGAGGCCTATTTAGGGCAGGTTCAATCTCTTTTAGGTTAGATTTGTACCTTCATCCCCGAATATCCAGCCATGGTTCAGGACCACTATGGAGTTAGCGATCTCATGGATCGTGAAGGGGTGTAACCGTCACCCTATGAACGGTTTACATGTTCCTAAAACTTGTTGGCGACTCTTTTGCTCTAGCTTCCTTCCCTTTGGACGCCACCATGCTTAAGTGTATGATCACAGTTGGGCTCAAGTGTGGGATGCTTGAAATATTTCCTACAATAAGTTTGCTTCTTTGGTCAATGAAGCGATTCCTAACAACAACCATATGGCCGACACTTTCTATGAGGTGAAGAAGATTGTGAAGGGGTTGGAGTTGCCTAATGAAAAGATTCATGCATACCCGAAAGGATGTATGCTGTTTTGGAAGGATGATGCTCAGCTATCTACATGTAGGGTGTATGGTAGCGACCAATACAAGAAGACTTCTAAAGGTAGCTTAGTGCCTTTTAATGTTTTATTTTATTTTCCGATCACACCCAGGTTGCAAAGGCTCTACGCAACCAAGAATATTTCGGAGGAAATGACATGGCATTTGAAAAATCCTCGAATTCAAGGCACAATGGCGCACCCTAGTGATAGTGAAGCTTGGAAACACCTCGATAGTTGCTTTCCAGATTTTGTAAATGACCCTCGTAATGTTCGACTTGGCTTATGTACAGATGGTTTTGCTCCTCATGGGAAGTTTGGGGGACAATATTCTTGTTGGCCTGTCATTTTGACCCCTTATAAATTGCCTCCCTCAATGTGTATGAAAAGACAATTCATCTTCCTTTCGTTGCTCGTTCCTGATCCTAAAAACCCTAAAGGCAACTTGGATGTGTATATCCAATTGTTAGTAGAAGAGTTGAAACAATTATGGGAAGTTAGCGCAAATACTTATGACATTTCGAGGAAACAAAATTTCAATCTTCCAGCAATCATCCTTTCGACCGTTAGTGACTTTCCGGCTTATAGTATGTTGTATGGTTGGACCACAGCTGGTAAGAAGGCTTGTCCTTATTACATGGAGAAAAGAAAAGCATTTTGGCTTGAACACGGTGGATAAGTTTCTTGGTTTGATTGCCATCGCCAATTCCTTCCAACAGATCACCCTTTTCGAAATAATAAAACTGCATTTTGTAAAAACAAAGTCGAAAAAGGTTCACCACCACACATCATGTCAGTAGAACAACTATGGGCATGTGTGAGAGACCTTCCAAGGGTAATAGATGGGCCGGAGGCACTGAAATGCCTTAAAAAAGCCAAAAAGGGTGGTTCAAGCAAAGCTCGCTATGGGAGCTTCATTATTGGAAGCATCTGCTCATCCGTCACAACTTGGATGTCATGCACATTGAAAAGAACTTCTTTAATCAGTTAATTCACACTATAATGGATGTGAAAAGGCATACATGTGACACGCCATCTGAAAGGAATGGTGTCCTTCGAACAAGTGTATTATTCCGATAGAGGGTTCGAAATTATTAGAAAGCTAATTATTCAGTGAGGTCAAGTGATCGGAATGCCTGGGTGGAGGCCACTTCCGATCAGTAATATTAATGTATAATTGATATTATAGCTTAATCTTAACTGAACCGTTCGGGTCACACCCAAGAAACTTACAAACCGAAGCGACGAATTAATTCTGAAGGAATTAATGAGTCAGCCGAGTAATTAATATTTAGACGTCGGAAATTCAAGCTTGGAACGTCGAAACCGAGCATCGGAAGTCGAGTCGAAAATAATAAAAGACGAGACAAGAAAATTACTAATAAATCAACAAAATTACTAAAATACCCCTAGTATCGGAATGCCCGAGTGCTAGGGGCATATGGCCTAGCAAGGTGGCTAGCAAGCGCACCAAGTCGAGCCTAGGCTGGCTAGTGCGTACTAGCACACCTTGGCTAGCTAGGCTGGCCAGCAGCCCGCACATATGTGCCTGGCATGCTAGCAGGCCTCGGCCGGCAGCCCGCTCAAATGTGCGTGGCTTGCTAGCAACAAGCCTGACCAGCGGCCCGCACAAATGTGCGAGGCATGCTAGCAGGCCACGGCCAGCAGCCCGCACATTGGTGCGTAGCTTGCTGGCAGCAGGCCTCGGCCAAGCAGCTCGCACATATGTGCGTGGCCTACTGGGCCGTAGGGGTGGCAGCGGCTGGTAGCCCACGTTGGGTGCCTTGGTGCCCAAGTGTGGGGCTGCCACGTGGCGCGAACTAATTGGGCGTTTGGTGTTATGTTGGCCAGCTATGAGAGAGGAGTGGGGAGCAAGTTTGGTCCCCCCCCCCTTCTCCAAATGGTCCTCACCTAACCTCTCTTGTGAGTATGCCACTTGTTCATTTATTAGTAGCTTAATTACTAATTTTTTTTTTGATTCAAAATAAAATGAAAAAATCAAATCTCCCACATTGATGGGTGAGATTTTCTCACTCTTGTATTTCCCTATAAATACCCAAGTTCGGGTATTGGGAAAATTGCTCGAGTAAGTGTTGAAAAAGGCATCACCATTGTGAAAACCTTTGAACACAATTAATTACTCATTAATTACTCGGGTTTTAAGGTTGGGCTTCGCTAACTCCTAAGCAATAGACCATTTTCGGTGCTCAGGTTGCGGGTGAACTTTGTTGGAGGTCCTCGTGTGAGCGGGGCTAAGAGCTTTCAAAGTAAGAGCTCAATTAAGTGAGCGGAGCACGCGACAAAGGTATTAATCTCTTTCTTAATCTTGTTGTTTAAGTTAATTATGCTTTACGGTTATAATTATTGTGAGTGTAATCTTGGCTCGGGTTTCCTTCCGCGGTGGGTCGGACTCACTGAAACCCAACACCATCGGCTCGAAATGACATTGCCAAATACTGTAAACGGCCATAACTTCATCTTCAGGAGGACAACAGAGGAAAATAGTTCATGCCAAAAGCCCCATTCGCTCTTGACAAGGTTCAGAGAAAAGTGTTGTGTGAGTGGGTTAAACAATTGCGTTTTCCTGATGGATACGCCTCTAATATGAGCAGATGCATAGATTTATTTGCAAGCATATAAGCTTCACGGAATGAAAAGCCACGACTGTCACGTGTTCATGGAGAGGTTGTTGCCCACTGCTTTGAGGGAATATCTCCCTGTCCATATTTGGAATGCAGTTACAGAGATCAGTCAATTCTTCCGCGATTTGTGTTGTTACACATCACAGTTAGTGACATGGAGCGATTGGAGAAAAACATAGTTGAAATCCTTTGCAAGCTTGAGAAGGGTTTCCCTCCTGCATTCTTTAACCATGGAGCATTTACCTATTCATTTGCCATATGAGGGCAAGTTATGTGGTCCTGTTCAATATAGATGGATGTATCCCTTCGAAAGGTAAATCAAAGACCGTTTCATATCCTCTTTCTTACAAACCATTCATAGTCATGACCTATTTACACATTTATTTATATAAATGTAATTGCAGGTTCCTCAATCACTTGAAATGAAAAATTGGGAACAAGGCTCGAGTTGAAGGTTCCATATGCAATGCTTATCTCGCCTAAGATATAGCAAACTTCTGCTCAAATTACTTTCATGTGTCAGTTGACACAAAAACACGAGATCTCGGTCGAAATGTGAATGTCGACGTAGAATCAACGTTGGACAACACTGACTTACAAGAGTTATTCTCGGTGGATAGCGGTCGTGTCTCAACTGAGGGTAAAACTCGATATTTAGATAAAAAGGAACTCGAGTGTGCTCATTTGTTCGTGTTACGAAATAGTGGCATTCTTGGTGAATACGAAAGGTATACGTGCGTAGGAATGAATTGAATTTAAAGTTCTGAACAATTAAAATGGTTGAAATACTAATTTCTCTTGTGTTATTGACCTAATAGGAAGTTTGAGGACTACGTTCTTAGTACTCGACCTTATTTGCATAGAGAAGAAGTCATGGAGAAATGTGAAGCTGAATTTTATGATTGGTTTCATCACAAGGTGATAGAAACATTATAGCTGTTCTTTGAATATGAATTATAGATCTTGCAATTCAATTTATTTAATTCATGAATTGTGACGTTAATAGGTGGTTGAAGAGAAACCAATTTCGGATGTCCTGCCCTTTCTTCTCTCTGTTCCTCTTTCTTGTTACTGTTCCTCTTTCTTGTTACGGCGAACGAGGCTTCGACTTGTTACTGTTCCTCTTTCTTCTCTCTCTGTTCTGCACTTCTGCTTCTAGCTCTCTTTTTTCTCTTTCTTCGCACCTTCTGTTTTCTTTTTTTCTTATTTCTTTTTTTATTTTTTATTTGTTTACGTGAATAATGTGATTAATATTGGTTAGTAGTCTAGTACGGAATATCTTACAAACAGTACAGCAGCATGTGATTCTTTTTATTTTTTATTTGAAGTCACTATAGATGTCAGTGGTGTAGAAATCAATTACTTGTATTTTTCTTTTTTTTTTACCTTTTTCCGTTTTAAATGGTACTCCGTACTATAATTTGTGTTTGTATAGATTATTTTTAATTTTTTTTTTTTTTTTATATTTCATGGATTTATATTTTGCTCATTTTTTGCCGTATCCAAGCCGTACCCGTTTTTTAAAATTTTGATTTTGCCGTATCCCGTCCCCGTATCCGTACCCGTTTTTGTCCCCGTATCCGTTTCCGTGCAACTTAGGTGGTAGGGGTATGAACATACATGAACAATACAAGCTTGTCGAAATAAATCATACTAAGAAATACCCTAAGTATGATCCCTTTGTATTATCTTATCAAATGACCCAAGTGTACTACACATCCTACCCTATCCTAAAACAGGATCGAGTTCAATGGTGGGTTGTGTTTAAAACACAAGCAAGGTCAGTGGTTGATGCTCCGGTGGACTTAGAGTTTTTGCAGGCACCGTCCCCACAAGTACATGCAACGCTTTGTCCACCGAATGACATTCCTGATTATGACCTAGTTGGTATGACGATGAAGATGATGATGATGACTTAATTATCTCAAGTGATGAAGATGATGAATCTAGCGTCAACTCTAGTGATAGTGACGAGGATGATGACATCGATGTGTTTTTGGATGATAGTAGTGATGATACCATTAGTGATAGTAGTGATGAAAGTAACGAATAGGAGAATTTGCTTGTTATTGTAAAATCAATAGGAGAATTTGCTTGTTATTGTAAAATCAACAGTCTAAATTTGATTGTTATTGTAAAATCAGTAGATGAGTTTGTCATACAATGTTTAATTTTGTTACATTGCATTATACTTTAAATTTTTGTAATTTTAATAATATCATGTCCTGTTACTAATAATTATTTTAGGTGGTAATGGCAGGAGGGAAAAAAGGAGAAATGTCGAAGAAAAAAAAGGGGAAGGAGAAAGCTCGTGTTTTGATCTATGACGATGACAAGGAAATGGAGGAAGCGGATGCCCAATATTTGGGTGACATTGAGGATCCCGCCTTCACCCAAACACAAATACAGATACAGTATCATGGGCAACAGCTTCAGGGGCAACAAGGCTCACAGTCTTCCGAGTTGCTAGTATTAGACCCTGCTACGCAATGGTATGTATGTTAATGTGATTACTTGGACTTATATTCCAATTTTCCTAGCACTGACCTATTTATTACTCTAACATACATGTTCTATATTTTTACTTTTTTTTTATGATCATGCATGTAACATCGTTGTTCCACGTTTAATGTAGGTTTTATGATGGTCCGGTGATAAAGTGCGTCTCTGGTACCCTAACATGATACTATCGAGAGCCTTGAAGGAATTATGGAGAGGTTGATGCATCAACAAAGGAGCATTGGTGGAACTTGTTCAGTGTATGACATTTTCTAATTTATACATGTATTACTAAATGTATTGATGGAGTTGTGGTTGACAACTTTGAAAGTTTGTCATTCGCAGAAACATGCACATGGGCACCTGAGTTGAACGACCATGTGAAGAAAACCTTCGAATCCAAGTTCGCCTATCGGCTATAAGACATGTTCTACACAATCACACACAAGATGAAAGGCGCCAAGCCAGACTGGCTGAATGAGGATGTTCACAAAAAGATGATGGACATTATTGCCAATGATCCGACTTATAAGAAGTGGTTTGAACAAAACAAGAAGAATAGAAGAGGCGGATCCATGCACAATGTGGTTGAACCAACCCACTATCAGGGTTCAATTTCAGCTGTATAGCATGCAGAAAGGATGGTAAGTATCCACAAATAGGCAAGTGAAATAGAAGTCAATTGTGTATTACATTGAAATGATGTTTTGACAAGTTAAGTTTGTTTTGGTGCATGTACATTCAAAGGCGGCGAAGAATAATGGCCAGTTACCAACTGCGCATGAGCATTTCAGGAAGACACACTTCAAGGATGTCCCTGGGAAAGGACCCGTGCCTGCCAATGCCAAAGCCAAGCAAATTGCAGTAACAACTTCAATATAATTTAGTATCTAAACTTATTTTTTTGTGACATGAGTAATCAGAAGCCATTTTTGCCTTTCTTGGCTCTATTTTGATGAAAATGATCCCTAAAACTTAGTAAATAGCTACTTTAATGTGATTACAAGCCATAACCACCTATATCTATGTAATAGTGAGATGATTTGAGAAAGAATGAGTTCATTAGTTAAAAAATGAAGAAAATAGGCAAACTAGAAGTCACTTAAGCCATTTTTGGATGTGTTTGGAGTAAAATGGTTCCTAATCTTAAGTTTGGTCTTTTTATGTGTTTTCAAGTCATAGACACCTTCAAATACTTAAAATATGAATGATTTGAGAAAGAATGAGTTCATTACTTAAGAAATGAAGAAAATAGGCAAATTAAAAGGCTTTTTTGCCTTACTTGGCTCTATTTTGATGAAAATAATCCCTAAAACTTAGAAAATAGCTTCTTTTATGTGATTACAAGTCATAGACACCCTAAACTACTTATAACTTATGTTGTTGGTAATTTTTTTAAACAGTATATGTTTGTATAATGTATATCTTGTAGGAGACCTACCAGAAGAAGGTTGAAGAAGCAACCAGTCAAGGGATTAAGAAAAGTCCGAACGAGTTGTATTAGGAGACTGTGGGTGGTCGCAACAAGAAGGGTCGTGTAAGGGGACTTGGCCAAAGTGCAGAGTTGTACTATAGCAATTGGATGGGTCGAGTTTCCAGGTCTTCACAGTAGTACACACCGTCCGTTGTTTCTCAGATGTAGGATCAGATGGAGCATAGGGTGCGGGCTCTTCGCAATGAAATCCGGAGTGAAATGGAAGCTGAGATGCAAACCCGAATTCAAGCTGAAGTGGTCGAAATAGAGAGGAGAAGCCAGGAGAGGTGGGATGAGTTCATGAGACGATTCGCCAGCAACGACACATGTTCCACCATTCAGCCTCAGCGTCGAGACCCTAGGGACGACACGGGTAGTGGAGGAGCAGGCCAGGGTACCCCGGCGATTGTCTAGCCTAGCTTTGGTTTATGTAGTATGGACATGTACTTAATTTGAATTATGTAGCTTTTGATTATGTTCCCGCTTTTTTGGAAATGACTATATATTATGTAGCTTTTCATTATGTTCACTTCAGCATAGCTTTTGTGGAAATATATATATAAATATTTTCGTAATTCTATGATTTTAATTTTAACAAGAATTAGGTGTAGGATAAGGTTTTGAATGATGCTAATTTTTAAAAAAAAAACAATTTGAATATGTTGAAATTAAAACTTATTTCCGACGGAAATTCTGCGGCTAAATCCGTCGGAAATAATCTCTTTCTAACAGAATTAATAAATGTAAATTCCGTCGCAAACAGAAGGCCTTACGAGGGAAAAACATTCCATCGTAAATTTACGACAGAAATACCCGTCGCAAATTTGCGAGGGAATGTTTTTCCCTCCCAAGGCCTTCTGTTTGCGACGGAAATATCCGTCGGAAAATATGTTTTACGACCGAAAATTCCGTCTGAAAAGCATATCAACGACTGAATTTATCCGTCGGAACATAGCGACGGATTTTAAATAAAAGTCAAATTTGTCTGCGACAGAACTAAATCCGTCGGAAAGTCCGTCGAAAACCACCTTTCCGACGGAATTTTCCTCGAAAAATCCAAAATTTCCTAAGACTTATTTTCCAACGGACCTTAACGACGGAATTCTGTCGGAAAGATGATTTTGGACTGAATTTCAACCTCAACCGACGGATTTTTTCGGTCGGAAAATGGCCTTATTCTAGTAGGGAATACCTCCTTCGCGAGATTCGAATACTCCAAGCCATACTCGATGTTGCCTTCGACCTCGACATGAAAGGTTGATAGTTCTAAGGGTTTGGTCCTAAATCTATATTTCAATTCATATTTGATTTATTCACTTTATTGATTTAACTTTCTTGAAGTTTACTAACGTGTGTATTGCTTTAATAGCAAGAAGGTTGAGGCATTAAAGTGAGTAATTCAATTACCCTCGTTATTATTCTTTGATTTTGGAGTAGAAATCATGTTTACAATATTAAGTTAATTTCTAGTATCATGCATAGGATAACGCTTTTATCTTGTTATTTTAGTGACATGCTCGGATTAGTTGTTAATCTGTTTAGTATCATGCCTAGGATCTTACTACTAAAAATGTTTGATGATGTTCTTATGATAATGCTTGTTATATTAATTATATGTTGCTTGATTATTATGATTTATTGCTATTGCTTGATCACGCTATTTCTTGTAGGTTTAAGGGAATTTGTACTTGAAATCATGCCTAATAAGATAATTAATAAATTGAATTAGAATAATATGATTGTAATCCAAGTGATCACGAGTAATAGATTTGATTGCGCATTAATAATCAACTAACGTAGATTACATAGGTTTAGGGTTAATTCGACGTATATATGTTGATAAAAAAGCGCGCATGAATATCAAAAGAATTAAGTAGAGGCCTATTTAGGACGGGTTTGACTTCTCTTAGTTGTCTTAAGTCAAATTCGTACCATCATCCCCGAACATCCAGTCATGATTCCAAACTACTAAGGCGTTAGCAATCTCTGTGATTATAAATGAGGCGTAACCTTGACACCCGTGAACGGTTTAGAAGTTCCTAAAACTTGTTGGCGACTCTTTTTCAATAGATTCTTTTCCTTGGAGCACTGCCATACTTAAAAACATGACCCACATGGCCATATGTAGGGCGAAGTAAAAAATTCCCTGTAGTGGGGAAAGGAGGAGGTCAGTTTCTAGGGTCGTTTGTGGGCTATATTTGCTGGTCGGATGTAATTGTTGGTGGGAAGTGGTACGGTGGCGGTTGTTTCCAGTGAATGAGGACAAGGTGTTGCTTGATTGTGCGCGTAGGAGCAATGAAGTGAGATGCTGCAATGGCAGTGGGGGAGCAGGATTGTGAGTGTGGGAGATGCGAGGTGTAGGTGTTGTGAATAGGGCTGCTGTTAGGTGTTGATGGCGGGATTCTTGGTTGAGTTCGGTGGTGAATGGTGGCTGGTGTAGGAAGGGAGGGGCTCCGATTTCAACGGTGTGGGAAAGGAGGAGGTCCATTAAGGGGGTTGAGTTGGAGAGGGGAATGTTATTGTGGCGGGCGATGAAGTTGTGAAGGACAATGGAAATTTCTAAGGTGTGGGGTTGGGGTGGGGTGGTCGATTTCCAGTGTTGAGGTGGTTCGGTGGCAAAATTTGGTGGCTGATGGTTGGTTGGTTCTAGTGTAGGCTAAGAAAAGCCACCAAAGATGGCTGGTGGTTTTTTTTTTAAAAAAAAAATTTCTTACTTTTCTTTATTTATTTTTTTTTAGACAAATCACGTGTTAACACGTGTTAGGTAACCTAGAATAAAGGTTTGTTGACTTTTGTTCACCGATTTGGGATTGAAGAAAGAAAACACAGGTAAAAGTTGGGATTATTGCAGAATAATCGAAAGTTAGGATTATTTAAAGTAAATTGGAAAAATTTGGGATTATTAAAGTGTATTTTTCTTATATTGTATACTATTTTTAAACATTTACAACACAACTAATAAAAAATAATATATATTTTTTTCTCGATTGTAGTTTTAATAATTTTTTCCTTATTATTTCATCTTTCTTATATGCATTGCATTTGCTTATTCCACATGAGTTGCCTCATTTTTATATTATATAACAAATTAATTATGTGAAAAAAATATTACTATCGTAGTGTGCATCAGATGTAGTGAAAAATAAACTTATTACTTGGGTATTTGGACAAGATTTTACATTTGAACATGTTATGAATTACGCACATAACACAATTAATAGTTATAATATTGATGACTAATCGTTTGATAATAAAAATCAACTAGTAAAAGGTGAAATTTTTTCCCTCGAGGCGGATGCACCATGCTCCGTGCATCCATTTTTTTAAAAAAAAAAATTAAAGGTGGAATGAACATATAGTTGTTCAGTTTAGAACATATAGTTGTTTTGTAAAGAACATATAGCTATTTTCTAAAGAATATCACATATAATTATTTTGTATTGAACATATAGTTGTTTTGTAAAGAACATATAGTTATTTTGTTAAAAAAACATCCAACTTTATGTTCTTTATATATATCCAAAGAACATCCGTAATATTAATAAAGAACATGATAATATAATTGAATGAATATTATTTTTATTTAACCACCATAGTCTAATGAAATTTTTATTCAATCTTTCCATCAATCTTAGAACAACAAAAAAAAAAAAAAAAAAAAAAAAAAAAAAAAAAAAAGAACATAATAGTATTTTTTAAAGAACATCTAGCTTTCAATCTTAAAATGAATTATTTGTTCCATAATTGAAGAGTTTTGGTAATTATTTCCCAATATCAATTTAGAAATTTTGTATATTTCTTCATATTTTAATTTCACTTGTTTGAATTCTTGAAAAAGAGGAATAAAGATCTTAGAGAGAAAAATAGAAAATTTATAGAGAAAAAGAAATTCTACTGATAGAAGACGATGGCTGCGCATTTAGATCGAGTTTCGTGGTGCTTTTGATCATTGTTTTGTTAATGGAGTGATTATTAATAAAGGTGAATATGTGGATTTGTTAATCAAAGATCGAAGGTAATTTTGAATGAAATTTTGTATTTATTTTTCATTAATTATGTTATTTTAGATTTGATAGAATATTTTGTTATCATAAAATTCATTTATTTTCATTTTTGAAATTTGATGAATCTAGATGTGAATTTGAAAATAATGTGAGAAAGGTTGAAGATGATGTTCTTTATAAGATAGTGTTATGTTCATTGTA
Organism: Chenopodium album; assembly: GCF_948465745.1. NCBI lineage: Eukaryota > Viridiplantae > Streptophyta > Magnoliopsida > Caryophyllales > Amaranthaceae > Chenopodium > Chenopodium album. The sequence continues at coordinate 51,353,334 of NC_137843.1, forward strand.
ATAATAGCTCTATGTTCTTTACATATATATATATATATATATATATATATATATATATATATATATATATATATATATATATATATATATATATCTTATGTTGTTTTATTATATTCTTCATGTCTTTTAAAATAGACGCTCATAAGTTATCACATTCATTACATTTTAACAATATGTTTTTTTCACTCTAGATATATGTTCTTTAATATTTACAATTCTATAACATGTTCTTTTCCTTTAACTAAATGTTCTTTTCATTTTAGCTAAATGTTCTTTACATCTCTATAGAATGTTCTTCTGCAATTTTTATTTTTTGGAACGGATGTACCATGCGCATGGTACATCTGCCTCCACGAACCACTAATTGAGTAAATGGTCCTTTTCACTTCACCTTATAAAAACAATATTCAGTAAAATAATTTCAATTCAGTAAAAAAAACAGTTCTGTTCGGCAAAATTAATTTTTGTTCAGTAAAAATCAATAACTTTAAAGAGGAATATAATATACTGTAAATAATTTCAGTTCAGCAAAAATAATTTTAACTCAGTAAAAATAATTTCAGTTCAGCAAAAATAAAGTGAAGTGAACGTGGTCTAACTATGTAGTCTGTAGTCCATACAATATTATCATTAGAGAATAAAACCTTACTAGAGCTGTAAAAGAACGACCCGAACTGGTGAATTCGAACCGTTTCGAGCTGTTTTGAAAAGGAACTGAACCGCTAAAAACCTGTTATTTTAAAACCGTAAACCGATCTGACCCGATTTTTTAAAACCTTAAACTAAACTAATCCGAATGTTTGAGAACTGTTAATGAACCGTACCCGTTATCAAGCCGAACTGATACAACCCGAAATCGAGAACAACCTGAACCGAGTACTTCCGAACCCGATAGCAATCCGACCCATTGTAAAACGAAACCGTTTAAACCCGATAAACCCAAATCGTTTACAACCTGTAACTGGTTAATTAGGATTGAACCGTTTATAACCTGTAATAAGTTATGACCGAACCGATTACAACCCGTAACGGGTTATAACCGAACCGTTTATAATCCGTAAGTCCGTAACCTGTTATGACCGTAGAGTTTTTTTTCCCTTTTTGGGTATATTTTATCAATAGTAAAACAAAAGGGTTTAATTTGAATTATAAAGTATTTATATTGAAAAGATTTGGAATTTTGATGTCATTGAAACTCTTATGCTAAAATAATAAATTCCTCTAACGAGTAATGGCTTAAGGAATACTATATTGTATTAAAAAAAAATTAAAAATCTAAATCAAAAGCTAACTCTAGATTTGTTATTATTATTTGATCCTTAAAATCATTATACAAAAAAGGGACATAAAGTTAAACAATTAATTAATACTCCGTATGATCTACTGGAATAACTACTTAAAGAATATTGAGGATATACTAGAAGATATACATTAACGAAACTCGTTTAAAACTGGCAAAACCAGTTGTCAAACCGACTGAGTTCAACTCGAACCGATTATAACCCGAACCGATTACAACCCGACCCGATTAGGACCCGATATGTGTTGACCCAAAACCCGCTTTAAACTGACAAACCCCGTTTTTAAACCGACCGAATTTAACCCGAACCGATTATGACCTGAACCAATTATAACCCGATCCGATTAAAATCCGACCCGAAAAGAAACTGTAATAAAAATAAACCAAACCAAACCGACCCGAAATTATTTAAAACTGACCCGAACTTACCCGTTAATAATTCCAGTCCGTTAAAAACCGACCCGTTACAAACCGAAAACCGATAAACCGAACCGAAAACCCGATTGACACCCCTAAACATTACTATTAGAGAATAAAATGTAAAAATGTCAAATGTGAATCTAATTGTAATTCCTCTAAAACCAAAATTACCTAAATGTCAACAAAGCAAAAATTTGGTGCGGTTGACAAGAAGTAGTACTGTAATAACTGATTTTCTTCATTGCTTTTTGACAGGCTGAGGCCTACCTTATGCAAGAGCTCGTGCAACAACCCCCACTATTAACAGAAATCATTAAACCAACCATTAGAACCAACATCTTATGCATTTGTGCAACCGAAATCATTTATGAAAAAAAATATAAGGACATTGAAATTTATTTGATTTCTGAGTATCTTTTTAAGATATTACTCCAATATTCCTGATCCAGCCCGTCTTAAACATTTTGTACTTGAAATTCAGATAATTTACTACTTTTGTATGTACGAGTATAAATATAGCCAAATTATTGACAAACAACTGTGAACAAGTAGGTTTTTTTTTTTTTTTTTTTTTTTTGAGAAATGGCAAACCACTTTGTAGTTGATTTAAACTACATAGCTACGATTTGTCAACAAATCTATGTAATCAATATTCCCTCTGTTTCATAATTAGAAACCTATTTTTCATTTTTTACGGAAATTAAGGAAGTTCATTGGAAGTACAAATATGCATGTGTGGTTAGATATAGATAGAGAGAAAGAAAAAGTGGTTGAGAATTTATTTAGTATATATTTTAGATTTTATATTACTAATGAACCCTTAACCCTAACCCTAGTATACTCTTGTATTATATAATGATGTATTTTACTAATGTACCCTTAACCCTAACCCTATTATACTCTTGTATTAGCGCCGCAATGGAGTTGAAATAAAGTAGACTAATTGTTGTATTGCTTACCATCGTACTCAAGGGTTATAGGGATACAAGCCTTGATGTTCGGGACCAAAGTCGCGGGATGGAGCTTGGAGGAGTTAGCCATGGAAAAAAAAATAAGAGGAAGAAAAGAGAGATAGAGAGCGGAAGAGAACTAGGGTTTACAGAGGATCGCAACCTAACCTCGTGATTTCAGATTGCAGACATTTTCACAAAAGGTATGTCAAGGTTTTATTTGATGATTTTCGGGACAGTCTCAGCGTTCGCAGTCCTCCCGTTTCGACTGCGGGGTTGTGTTAGATTATGTAAATAATCTAGTGTATATATTAGCATGTATAATACTAATGTACCCTTAACCCTAACCCTAGTATACATTTGTACTCTGTATTATATTACTAATGTTCCCTTAACCCTAACCCTAGTATACATGTGTACCACCGTGCACATGAATAGATTCGCCCTTGTATGTAGGCCAATAATAAGTTGATGAATCATAATCTATTAGGAACACATGTTACACAATTTGAGATGGAAATGACTCTAAAACAAATAAGACTTCAAGAGCTATAGATTTTTTGAGCTTATTAGGGGATTTAGGTCCTGTTTAGTTCACCTTATTATTACTTATTTCAGAAAAAATAAGTTAAGATCAGAAAAAATAAGTTCAGATCAAATCATTGTTTTATGTGCAGTTTTTTATTGCTAAATATCTTTAATTTCGTGATGAAAAAAATTCTGAAAATCACATATTAATAAAGTACATATTATTACGAATCTAACACGACCCCACTTGATATATTTTTTCCGTATAGATTATCGTATATTTAAGGTCAAAGTTTGGTCAAATTTGACATTTAGATCAGATAAGATCAGACCAGACCAGATCAGATCAGACTACATCAGATAAGTTCAGATAAGCAAATATAAAGCGAACTAAACAGGGCCTTAGGAGAATTGGTTTTTGTTTTGTCTATTTTCATGTAGAATCACTCAACAAGATACTCCATGAATAAGGAAATCATTAGTGGTTCAATCAAAATTTACAACGGTATAAATTCACATCCGTATGAAATGAAAATGATACTCTATGGATCCAGACTTGATAGTCACAAAATTCGAGTGTACCTTTGATCCTAGGGAAACCTAACCAAAACAATAAACAAAGACTACGACACCAAAAGGCAACATCCCCTTCTCTTTTTCTCATTTCTCCGTAGAAGAAAAGTAAAATCCCTCCGTTTTCAACATTTGTGTTCCCTCTTCTCTCTCTTTCTCTCTCCTTTCCTTTTTTAAAATCTTTGTTCACGTGACTCTTTCTCTCTCCTCAAAACCACTCTTCACTCCCTTCTTCTGTAAATTGAGATTAGATCTCTTTCCTTCCATTTCATGCCCACATTACTCCATGCCTCCTTTCTTCATCTTCCTTTTCTTATTACCATTTTCATCAGCCGAGTTTAACCCCCATCATCACCACTACAACCACACCTGCACAACCACCGCGCAATCACCGCACTGTCCGCCGTTCAACACCACACCACCATACCCATTCTCCACCACTCCCGGCTGCGGCCACCCTGACTTCCACCTTCACTGCTCTCCCAACACTTCTTCTTATCTCATCATCAACAACCTCTCTTTCTCTCTCCTCAACTATGACCCTTTTTCCTCTCTCCTCCTTCTCTCTCCTCTTTCTCTCTCCTCCCCTCACAACACCTGCTCTTCTCTCTCCTCTTCTATCCCTCCTCACCCCATTAATCTAACTAACACCCCTTTCAAAATCACTGATACTTCCTGCTCTCGTCTTTCTATTCTCAAACCATGTCCTACTCTCTCTTTGCCTGATTGTGAGCTCTGTCCTTGGCATTGCTCGTTGATCAAACACCCGCTTCGGCTTACCCCCGGTTGCGGTCCGTCCTCTCGGCCCGCAACCGAACAGGGGTGTCAAAACGATGTTATCGGATTTTTGGATAAATTTCTAAAGTACGGGATTCAAGTGGAGTTTGAGCTGATCCATGATGAGTTCTTCAACAAGTGCAATGATTGCCGGTTGAATCGAAATGGGGTTTGCGGGTTCAATTCATCCGACCCGAATAGAGAGTTCTTGTGTCTTCACGAAAGCATCCTCCCTCCTCCTTCTTTGTGGGTTCAGCACAAGAAGCATATTGCAGAGTTTACATCCGCGGTTGTGCTAATGTGTTTGCTTTGCTTTGTTGGGGTTTCGTTGTTCGCGCTTCGAAACGGGCGTTTAGGAGGCAATAGTGGTGGTAATAATGGAGCAATGTTGGAGGATCCGATGACAGTTTTTCTACACAATCATCGGTCCGCCTCGCTCCTTCCGCCGGTTTTCACTTACGAGGAGCTCGAATCTTCCACCAACGGGTTCGACCTGAATAGGAAGATTGGAGATGGTGGGTTCGGGTCGGTGTTTTTAGGGAAGCTTTTCGACGGTCGGACTGTAGCTGTGAAGTACTTGCATCGACACGGTGGTAAAGCCGTCCCAACGAAGTCGTTTTGTAATGAAATCTTGATACTATCATCAATTGAGCATCCGAATTTAGTTAAACTTCATGGGTATTGTAGTGATCCACGTGGTTTATTATTGGTGTATGATTACATTCCTAATGGTACATTAGCTGATCATTTACATGGTCCGAATCGGAAGATATCCGGTTCGTTGAGTTGGCCGACACGGGTTGATATTGCATTGCAGATTGCCATTGCGATTGAGTACCTCCATTTTACGGTCCAACCGGCTGTGGTTCACCGCGATATTACTGCTACCAATATATTTGTTGATCAGTATATGCGGGTTCGAGTTGGGGATTTTGGTTTGTCTAGGTTGTTGGTGTGTCCGGAGAAGAATTTATCCGGGGAATTACCCGGATCATCTTCGGGTTGTGTGTGGACTGGACCGCAGGGTACTCCGGGTTATTTAGACCCGGATTATCATAAGTCGTTTCGGTTAACCGAGAAGAGTGATGTGTTTAGTTTTGGGGTTGTGCTTTTGGAACTGATTACTGGGTTGAAGGCGGTTGACCTAAGGAGAGAAAAAAGGGAGGTGGGGTTGGTGGATATGGTAGTAGCTAGGATTCAAATTGGGTTGTTGGACCAAGTGGTAGATCCCACATTGGCGGCCGAAGGGCCTGCCGTGGTTGAGAGTGTTGCGGCAGTTGCTGAGCTAGCGTTCCGGTGTGTGGCCGATGATAAAGATGATCGGCCTGATGCACGGGAAGTGGTGGCGGAGTTGCGGCGAATTTGGAGCCGTATCCGTGGGGTTAGAGTTTCTAATTCTAGCGTTGTGGTGGTCCCTGCAGCGGCCGAGGGGTGAGATTGGGAGGGTTGTGTAATGGTCTTAATGGGTTTTGGATGTTAAAACTCTTCTTCTGTAATTTTGTACCACTATACTAGATCACATCCTTAATGACTTTGTTGGGGGGTTTTTGGAGGGTTTTGTGATCAATCTTATAATTGTTATGATGGGAAAAGGGATGAGATAATTAGGTTGGATATTTGTATGATGCCACTTTGTATTATATTACATCATCATTATCACCAATTCAAGTGTATTTGATATGATAAAATGGAAAGGTTGTTGCTAAATTTTAAGATTGGGCACTTGATTTGTTCTATTTTTCAACAAAGCACAAAATTAATCATGGCCAACCTTTTGCTTTTGTTATAGATCTTATATTACCCGAAATTCGTAGTCATAGCATTGGTGGGAAATCGAAACAATCAAGACCACCATCGTCGGATGAGCTTGCAACCCCCAAAAGAACCTCACCATCTTTTACTTGCTTGGAAATTTTTTGATAGCTTTTCCGACTCTTGACCTCTTGGGTTTAGCTATCTGCCTCTTTCTCCACAGATAGTGGCCAAACTATACCTAAATACTTGAAGACCAATGCCATAGACCAAACTTGAAGTCCTCTTCGGTAAATTAAATACAACTTTGCTGTGATTTGTCATTGTTGAGAACCCCAGTAACAGCCTGACTAGCTTGAAAACACAAAATGAGTACAGCAATGAGATGTATTAAACCTGCAAATTTTAAGCCAATTATGTCTTTATTCAAAGCACGGTATGGATCATTGGTGCAACAACGATGTCAATTGTTCACCCTTGATGTCTAAAATGGCCTGTTCGATCTTTACATGTTTCTTACAACCACTTTTATTCACTATTTTACACCTTCATATCAATATGCACTCTATGCATTCTTTGAAGGGGATGCATCCCCTTGTTTAACTAAATACATAGTACATGAATACAGCTATTGAAAATATATCCTCTCCAGATGGTTTGCCTTATCAGCTGCTTTCACAGCTTCCTCCCGGCCCATCATTGAGTATCCTTTCTCCTGAAATACAAGTATAGCAAACATTTCAAATAGCAATTCCTTGCCACAATAAACAATTTTTGAAGGAAGATACGAAGCCATACCAATAGACGCCATAAAAAGGGCACACCATCCCTAGTCTTAAGTCGTTTCTCAATTGCTTCTATCACTACATTAAACATCACACAAATTAAAAGGCAGCAAGTCAATAATCCACTATGGAAGCAGCCAAATGTTCTTAGCATCAAAGTCATACCTTTCGTAGCTTTCCCAGTATTCAGTAGCAAGATATACCAAACTTCATTAAACACATCAATTTGCTCATCGGATGCTCCTATTGCCTTGGAGACATGAGGCATTATTTCATTTCAGTAATATGAAGCCAATAGCATATAGTACTTAGCAATTTAGTACTATAATATCCTCAGGCCTTGAATTGGTATGGTGAGCACTAGAGAATGTTCTGAATAATTGGACCAAGTAATAGGCTGTAAATTACCTTATAATCACATGCATCAAAATCTGAACCCAGGAGCTGTAGGGCACGTTCGTCATTACCTCTACCATACTCATATATAGTTTCGGCAAGCTGAACAAACATTGAAATAAGAATCTAATTAGAAAAAATGTACATAAATAATGATTGAATCCCTTGAATCCCAAAATAACAATTGACATACACATAGCCCTCTTTGAAACTGCTGCTGCTTCTTATCGCTCATATTTGACACTCTACATAAAAATAAAATGTAAGTCAAGTCTCCATATATTCAACACAATGCACGAAGAAAGGAAAAAATTTCCAAATTTCTGACCTGAGCTTCAAGCCTTTAAGCAACTCTTGTGCCGCAGGAAGCTTATCCGTATTTGTTAAAGCCCATAATATGAACAAATCAAGCTGCCATTCCAAGTACCAAAGCGACTAACACAACCAAGAAACAGCAAGTATTAGTTACTCTAATTCTCTTCTGAATATACCATAAGCACGACACTAAGTCTAAGAATAAAACATTTCCAAGTAGTTTCTTTAGATAATGTCATAAAAGAAAGAGACTTTATTAAGAAGGTAGTTGCAAAAAGTTTTGACAAGTTGTTTTGAAACGACAAGTAACCGGAGACATTATATGGAGTATTAGTTTGTAATAAAGAAATTCCAAAAACCTTGCCATATGAGGCATTAAAACGTTGTGCAATACAAATCTACAAGTCCAACACCTCAAAAATATTTCAAACTGCTACTACCTCCGATTTTTTTTAGTTGCAACTTTGAAATATTTTATATCTCACAAATAATACCCCAAAGTTGCAACTAATAAAAATCGGAGGTAGTATAATTGTATAAGGCTTTGAAAATACACTGCAGAAAATTGATCACTTTACTCACTTTATCAGTCAAAAGTTCAGCTAAATTCTTCAAACGATCCTCAAATAGAGTTATCTGACCTCGTATATGTAATCTCAATAGTAATCCCAATGCATTTAAATAGACCTGAAACCCGAAAAGAAAAAAAAAATTATTAAAAAAAAATTAAAAAAAAAAAAAAAACATGTTGGGAAAATAAGAGCTTGGAACATATATATGTACAAGTGTCATGTAACATAAGGGAAAATTATTAAACCTCTGGGCGTGTCGCATCAGTTCTATCTATTTCCCTCATGAGACAATGGTCATACACATCTAAGACCTTTGCTAACGGAGAATGACCTTCCAAGTAACAAAGAGCAACGTGCCACCAATTATGTGTGTACCTGGGGGCCAATAACTAGTCCTTAGCACAGAATGACAAAGCAAAGTTATCCAATACTTTGTATTATAAAATCAGATGTACAAAGTAGCATTGACAGGATATACTCATGAAGGAGATTGCAATACTAACAAAATTCATACATGAATGACGAACAGGAACTCCATGAAGGCGAGCAATCTTCCATGAACTGTACAGCTTCAGCGAAACGACATTCATGTTGAAGAACATGGCACAGCTGCATTGACAGAATGTGTTAGCTGATGTTCCATCACCATGATACACACAGCACACAAAAAATTGTATCCGACAACAAATTCAGATTGGCACAAATGCAAAATCAAGTTCCTCATACACCAAGCCACTTGCTACTAAGCCATAATATGGTCTATGGCCTTACAGGAATGAAAAGACAGAGAATTGAACCCAATTGAAGAGAAAAGGGTATAGATCCAGTACCATTATGCTGAGGCTTCGACTAGATTAGGCCTAACAGTAAAATGGAAATTGATAAAAGAGTCAAGTACAGATGACATACTGAAGTAAAGGTACTTTAAAATTTCTGAAAAAAGGTGCTAAAAGGTTTGACTCACGCAATGTTGTGCCCAAACATCTTGCTTGTTGATCTTAAGTGCCTTTCTAGCAGCTCTTTCAGCTTCCTCCATCTGTCCGAGCTCCAACAGAGGAAAAGAAAGCATGCCATGAATGTAAGCTTCCTCTTCATTCTCGGGTAGTACCTAAATGAATCAACGAAATCAGTAGCAAAGTTTCGAAGTCAATCACAGGTTCAGGTATACAAGTAGAGTAATCCCGTGTTTTGTTTGATCAGAAACACCAGAGAGACTCTAATGTATTAATGTTTGTTAGAAAGAGAACCTGCTGCACTAGATCAAGAGAAGGATTAGGCAGCCCCACGTAGAAGCAAAGTACTTGAGCCCTCTTCAAGGAGGATAGATCCTTTGGGAAATCCCTTAATAACTGTCAACCAAAAATATGCAAAGACAGCTCAGGAATAACTAATCATCTGATTTTTACAAAAACTAAAATCTCAAGATGTTTATGCTGCTAAATCATACAAGTACTAATTATAATTCAGATATCACATATTCCAAAGTCGTGATACACTTTGCTTTACATAACTTGCCTCCATTCCTACAATGATACTAACCCTTGCTAAGGCCTTGATCTAGCTAGCTTGGAAGCACTAATGAGCAACTGTATTCAATCTTTAGCCCCAACTCAAAAGTCATATCAACACTATCTGTTTAACAAAGATGAAATCATATAATCTTTCCGTTTTACTAGTTATTCCATTAGACTTTACACACTAATTATCCAGTCATTTTCACCATTGTGTGCTATTTATACAAACTTCATAATAAAATCATAGTTATGTTGGATCTGATTGGATTCATCTTGATAAATATATTTTTAAACCACATAATTTTAATAGTTTTGAACAATAAAACAATCAAAGATATTAAGGATTGAAGACAGATTTTCGCAATTAAGAATCTATTTTCCTTCTCCCGGGTTAATTAATGCCAAAACTAATAAATCTCAACAAAATAATCTAAGTATAATTTAGTAAACTAAACATCATAGCCTTCATAGGACCACTCCAAAATGTAACGAATAAAAACAAAATCCAAAAACAGGACATGATCAATTGTTAAACAAAGTAACGTTATTTAAACAAATTTCTAAAGAATCAGTAAATAAAATCAAACCTTAAAATGGAACTCTAGTGCTACATCATCATCCATATCATCAGAAATTATACAAGAAACGGCATCAAACACTGCTTTCTCATAATCTGTTGCTTCATCCTGCATCATAAACCCCAACAAATTAAAAATCACAACTATCAGTTAAATCCCAACAATTAGCAATTAATTCAAAAATTAATTATTAGAGTATCAAAATTTCTATTTTTTTTTTTTATTTAAAATACTTACATAGTGGGACTTGGCAGATTGAAGAAATGAAAGAGCTTCAGAAGGGTGACTAGAGAAAGAGAAATGTGCAGCCAAGGTATTCCCTAAAACACAGCTTTCATCATGAACTGGAGCATCCAATATGATTGACCTCTTTCTCCCATAATTCAACACCTTCAATCAAATTAAACATAACCCAATTCATTAATTAACTTCACAACGTCACGTGATCAAATCCCGTTTACATCATTTATCCTCGCGGATACAACAATTAAATAACAATTAATTCAAAAATTAATCCCCAAAAAAGAAAGGGATTAAGCAATTGAAGAAAACCTGGTCATAGAAATCATTAATGGCAGAAATACAGTGATTAGAAGTAGTATTGACTGGATATCCCCATTTGTCAAACTTCAAAGCTTCTTCTTTTCCCATGATTTTCTTTCTCTAGAAAATTGGATGTGTTTCAGTGATGAATGATGAGAGAGAGTGTTACCAGACTTGAAACTCCACCGAATGAGAATGATATTTTAGACTTGTAGTTTGGAAATTTTGTTAAGTGTTTTATGTTTGTTGTTGATGGAGATGTTGATATAGGCAAAATTATTGTGAGTGGGTTTATACTTCATACCACAAAAAGTTAATTACTAGTTTTTCTTTTTTTTTTTTTTTTTTTTTTTTTTAATTAAACCCCCCCCCCCCCCCCACCCCCCCCCCCCCAAAAAAAAAAAAAAAAAAAAAAAAAAAAAAAAAAAAAAAAAAAACCTAAATAAAGGGCACTAATCTAGATATCCTGGCGTTTAGTTTTGCTGCTAGAGCCATTTACAAGGTGTTTGATTGGAGGGATAGAAATAAAAGGGATAATGACGGAGGATAAAGATGAAAATTGAAAGGTAGGACAAAAATAAATAATTTTTATCCCACGTTTGGTAAGTATGAGAAATAAATTAGGGATAAGTAATAAAATTATAAAATTACCCTTATTAACTTCTATTAGGAATGGCAGTGAATCAGGTCAAATGGGGACCCACCCTATCCCAGCCTCAATGGGGCGAGGATGGAGGGAGGTTTGGCCGGTGATGGGGCGGGGATGGGTGTAAATAAAAATGTACTCGCCATGGGTGGTGGGGCTAGTATGAATTTAGAGTAAATCTAACCTATTCTCGCCTTGTCCCATCACCCATCTTATTCCGCCTTATACTACTTTTTGTATAATAAACATAAAATATTATATTAACAATATTAGAGTCGTATGAATTTCGCCAAGTGCATGAAAAAAGAGGTTTATTAAAAATGATAATGCTTCATATTATTGTCATATAACATGTCATTATGGTAGTAGGTATGAGGCGGGTATACGGCGGGCGGCGGGTTTGAGGTGGGTATGGATATCTAAATGGGTGGTGGGGTGAAATGTATATTAACTTGTATCTGTCGAGGTGGGTATGGATGTGGATATTGTACCCGCTATGAGTGGTGGTGCATGGATGGGTATAAGATTTTTAGGCGGGTATGAGCGTAGAGTTACCATCCTCCGCATCTGACCCGCCACTTCTACCATTTTTCCTTACCCTTTCAATTTCATTAAGGGGCATTTGGTAGGACGGAGTTTGGGTGGGAATGGGATTTTATGCCCCAAAAAAAAAAAGGAAAACTTAACAACAATAAATCAAACTTTGCCCCATTCTCTCAAAATGGACCAACCTTTAAATCTTCTCAAAATAAACACAAGTTTGCATTTTTTCTCCCGTAGTAAACCAAGTAGCTCATTTGACCTCTTATACCAAGTTGCAATCCACAGGTCATGTCCTCATAGGTTAATTTTTTTTTGATAATTAACAAATTATTTATATTCATGTTTAAAATCAAATAATTTTTTTTTTAAAAAATAAAAAAACACCCTTCCTTTCCCCACCACTGCCAGCCCCACTCCCCACTAGCCACCTCTCCCTGGCCTGCCGGCGGCCGACGCTCAAACGCAAGCAGCACCTCAACACACTAAAATCGACCAAGATCAAATCCGACAAAAACCAATCAACCAAGATAAAAAACTGATTCCCTTTTTCTGATCCGATCTCCTCTAATCGGATCTCATTCTACCCAGAAAACATCAATGGCGCGCCATCGCATCACCACCGTTGCCTTCTTCTTGACCCTATTTTCTCTCTCCTCCGCAGAAATCCGATCAACCAAGATCAAATCCAACAATCGACCCATGATAACCATGACAAATTCGAGTTAACTCATACGAGTTGCCTCGAACTCAACATCACCGGAATCACCCTGTCCAACAACAACAACAATCTCGGGCATCGAAATCACCAGAAACAGCCGGCAAAGGCTGCACTTCACCCTCACCACTGCAAAAATCCGGCCACCATATATGCCCGCATCACCGCTACACTTCCCTGACATCACAAAACATAGAAAATCGCAAAACACCCATTTAGGGTGGTTTTAGCTATTTTGGTTAGGAGAAGGGGAGGAAAGGCCGAAAGAGAGGGAGTGGGGTCGTAGGCACCTGGGGTGGGTTGGGCGTCGGTTGGAAGGGTGAGGGGGAGTGGGTGGCAGTGGCAGTGGTTAGGGGAGGAGGGCTAACGGTGGTCAGAGTTTTTTTTTTTTTTTTGTTAATTTTTTAAATAAAAAAGAACGATTTTCCTAGAAATTGTTTAATTGTTTAAATCAAAATTAATTCCTACTTTAGGTCATTTTAAAAACAAATTCTCTAAATAGTGTCCACGTAGAATTGGGTCACTACTTTTTTCAAACATTTTTTAATAAGTAAAACCGCTATTGGCAATAACAGTTTATATTGGCGGTTTTATCATTAAAATCACAATCAATATTGGCGGTTTTTAGTATGAAATTTGATTTTTTTTTTTTTTTTTTTTTTTTTTTTTTTTTTGAGTAAATGAAATTTGATTTCTTAATTGGTCTACTTTTGAGAATTTTTGTCAAGGTGTATTGCATTTTCAATTGGTTTGGTACAGTTGGCTACTAATGGCATTATGCCTTATTCATCCCAATTCCTTATTATTATTATTATTTTTTTTTTTTATTGGTTAATAGCTTGCTACATCATTATGCTTTCAGGTTTGGAAGATATTATATAAGTGGGAAGTGGGACTGTCAAAAAGTGAAAAAAGTTGCAGTAAGAACCGCTAATACTGATTATGGTTTTACAAATACAACCGCTACCAACAATTGCGGTTGTAAAATATAAAACCGCTACCATCAATTACGGTTGTAAAATATAAAACCGCTACCATCAATTACAATTATATATGCAAACCGCCATCAACAATTGCGGTTTTACACTGAACCAAAAAAAATTAAAAAATAATAATAATAATAATAAATAAAAAATTAAAGGTAAAACCCAATCCTATGTGGACACTATACACTAAAAAAAAAAAATTAAAGGTAAAATCCAATCCTACGTGGACACTATTCAGGGAATTTGTTTTTAAAACGACCAAAAATAGGAATTCATTTTGATTTAAACAATTTCTAGGGAAATCGTTCAATAAAAAACATAATTAAATGAAAAAAAAAGTGACTGGTTATTCAGGTCATAAGTCAACTTGGTTTAATATGGGAAAAAAATGCAAATTTGTGTTTATTTTGGGAAGATTTAAACGTTGGTCCATTTTGGGAGAACAGAGCAAAGGTTGGTTTGTTGTTAAATTTTCCAAAAAATAATACTGGAGGGGGGGATTGTTTTTACTATAAAAAGACAAATCTACCCTTAATGATAAGAAAGGAAAAAAATATTAGTAAGGCTATATTAGTAAATATCCCAACTTAATCTCATGACTATCCAAACATGGGAATTGCTTTAAATTCTCAATCCCATTCCTATCATCTAATTCCCAAATTTCCATTCCTACTTGCCAAACGCTTCGTAAAGGTAATTTGGTGTTTTTCAACCCTTTTTTTTATCCCTTCCCTTTATACCACCCCCCCTAAGTTATAGAAATGGAGGGATGAGTGGGTGTTTTTATCCCTATCCCTAACCCCCTAAATAAACACTACATTTCTTCTATCCCCATCTGTTATCCTTATCCCACTCCTTTTATCTTCATAAACAAACACCCTTTTAGTACCTTGCACTTGAAACTTTTTTTTTCTTTTTAATACTACTTACAAAGCGTTTTGTGTGTGATTGGACACATTATCTGATCGCTTGTAAAAGAACAAAGTGACTCCTGTAACACTGATCGAATAACCCCGGTAAGGCTGTAATAATATTGATCGAGTACACCCCACAAGACAAACGAAGTAACCGCTGTAACACTGACCGAGTAACCCTATAACACTAACGAAGTAACCCCCATGATGATTGGCCACATAACCACATATAAGAATTTGTGTAATACATAATGATATCTTTTTTGATACTCTAACATTTCATTAGCTAGACTTAACATAAACATAATTTCTTATCACAAACTATTGGGTGAGGCTATTTGTGAGATGGGCATTGTTTCTCACTTGTGTTTCCAAATCTATTTGAACTTATTAACGCTTAGATTGTCAATAAGATTAAACCCAAACATTTTTTTTAATAATTATTTTTAAGAACCCAAAACTTATTTGTTTACAAGTCATTAATTTTTAATACCTTGTGTCATGAGCATGGTATAAAAAATCGGTTGTTACGTCGCGAATCGCCCGAGACGTAATGGATTTTAAAGTTGTTGTTATGATATTTATCGATACAGCACACTGCTTTACAATACTCCGCGATTTTGGCCGGTACGACCGTTTTAAAGTGAAATTCAGCCGCATCAAACGTTACCAGCGAATATCCGAAGAAAAAACACCAAGTTTTAAGCTCTCTTGACATTTTTTCCAGCGAGGGATTTGACTTCTCCATAAAAGTCGAGTTCTTTTTAAATAAAGTGGGGTACAGCTGGTTATCAAACATCACTTTTTATCCTCTTTTCAAATTGACTTGACCCCACTGCTTCTCCTTCCGCTTTTTTCTTATTTCACATCCCACGTGACCCCCCACCCCTTCTCTTCACTTTTTTTCAATGTACCAGGGCCCCACACTCAAAAAAAGGATTTTATTTTTAAAATATAAAGAGGGGTATAAGAATACATAGTAGTAAAAAGGGAAATATAGTAGTATACCTGTATAAAAATATAAGAGATTCAAAATTTAAGAGAAAAACAGTTGTAAAAATACAGAGTTTAAAACTTAAATATATTTTTTAATTCTTATGCGACAATCGTGATACGATCCACGATCAACGCAACAATTCCGTTATCGAATCACGCGACTGTTCCCGCGATCACGACCGAAACCGCATTTTCGTACTATGGTCATAAGTCTTGACATAGGTCTTTTTTTTTTTAACTTGAAGCAGCTCGAAAGACAAAGATGTTGTCAAGTTTTGTGTAAATGTTTTCCTTAGTTTGTATTGCAAATCAACAAAGTATATATATTACAACCTAATATAATGTAACCTAAAGCCCAATTAAGACTCATTTACATAAAGCATAACTATACACAATATATAGCCCAACCAGCCCCCCTCCCCCCCCCCCCCCCAAAGTTGGAGCATGGCCGGAGATCATAAATTCCCAACTTGAGAAATAGGTACAAAATTTCCGCTTGCCTAAAACCTTGGTAAAAATATCTGCTAGTTGCTCATCCGTCGAAACATGACTATGAGATATAATCCCCTTTTGAATGGCATCCCTAACATAATGACAATCAAGCTCAATATTCTTATTAGTACATTAATGAAACACGGGATGTTGAGCAATATGTATAGCCGACTTACTGTCACAAAATAATTCCATCGCACGTGGGTGCGCCACTCATAAACTATCAAGTAGTGATTTCAACCATTTAAACTATGAAGTTATGGCTATTATAGACCTATATTCGACCTCTGCGGATGATTTAGACACGGTATGTTGTTTCTTGGTTTTCCAAGACACAGGAGAAAAACCAAGAAAAACGAGCCAACCAGTGAGAGAACGCCTAGTTAAAGGACAACTGGCCTAATTAGAATCACACCATCCGGACAAGGAAAGAGAACCATCAGCCCAAAGTAGGATACCTTGACCCGAACACCCTTTCAAGTAACACACAACTCGAATGGTCGTATCCCATTTGTCTTGCCGTGGGACTTGCATAAATTATGCCAAGATGTGTACGATGTAAGCCAAATCAGGGAGAGTGAAAGACAAGTGTGTACTTACGTTGACATAAATAGATACCCTCGGGGCTTCGGGCCACCTCAACCCCAAGAAATTACTTCAAAACCCCAAATCCTTCATATGAAAACATTCACTCAAATATTGTTAAAAGATATAATTACGGAAGAATCATTACCAGAGATAATTAGATCGTTGACATACAGAAGTACATTAAGTTGAATATTGCCACGAGTCAGAGTAAAGAGGGAGTAATCTGAATAAGACTGAAGGAACCATATTTCTTCAAGGAAGCAGCTAACTTAGCAAACCAGAATCTCGGGGCTTGTTTAAGACCATACAAGACTTCTTCAAGTGAAAAACCATTCCTGGTTTTGCCACCGTAAATCCAAGATGTAATTTCATATAAACCTCCTCATCTAAGTCACCATGTAAGAAGGCATTGTGAACATTCATTTGATGCAATTTCTAATTCTTAGCTTCAGCAACAGTTAAAAAAGCATGAACAATAACCATTTTTGCAACTAGAGCAAATGTCTCATTGTAATATATCTAGAGCTGTCAAAAGCTGACCCGACCCGAAATACCGACCCGAACCCGATTATTAACCGACCTGTCTGAACACGGAAAAATGGTGACCCGAACCTGATCTGACCCGACTTTAAACCAACCCTAGACCCGAGGTAACCCGAGTATTTGAGACCCGAACCCGAACATGAACCGACCCGAATATAACCCGTAAATTATTGACCTGAACCGAACCCGACCTGAACCGAAATTGACCCAAACTTGTTTTAACCCGTCAAAACCCGAATTTAACCCAACATGTTACTAACCCGACCTGTTCCTAACCCGACCCGAATTTAACCCGACCTATTACTGACCTGACTCGAAATTGATCATCCTGAACTGCTGCAAACCCGACCCAAAATCAACACGACTTGTTATTGACCCAAACTCGACTTATTATTTTATACTTTGTAAATCTTTATTATTGTAGATATTTACTAGCTAAATAAAGATATATGTTATCTATAAGGTAATCTACTTGTAAAGTCATAACTTCCTAAGGCTAAAACTACTCTATGTTAATATTGAAAGTATTTTGTCTTTACTTGAACCAAACTCCTAAATTATTGACTTGAACCGGACTCGACTTGAATCCAAGAATGACCCATTTTGGAAATTACCTGACCTGAATATAACTCGCAAATTATTGACTTGAACATAACTCGACTTAAACCCGAGAATGACCCGACCTGATTATAACTCCTAAATTATTAACCTGAACCGAACCGGACTCGAACCCGAGAATGAATCTAACCCATTTTAAACCATGAAAACCAGAATTAAACTCGACCTATCATTCACCCGACCCGAATGTAACCTAACCTGTTATTAACCCGACCCAAACCCTATAAGATGTATGACCCGACGTGACCCGACTCAAGCATGACCCAACATGAACCCGACTCGCATAGGTTATGACATTAACTCGAATTGACCCGACTCAAGTTGACCCGACCCACACTTACCCAACCCGTTTACCTGAATTGACAGATCTAAGTATATCCCTTCAATCTAATGATTACCAAAAATAACCAAACAAGCCTTCAAACTCTCAATAGAACCATCAGTATGATATTTGATTTTATACACCCATCGACAACCAAGAGCTCTTTTACCAGATGGTAATTTATCCATTTCCCATGTCTTGTTTACTAGATAGTTTTTCAGCAGAACCGAGGGACTTTTAGTACTTAAACCGCGACCCAACTCAACTGTGGTATCACCACTGGTAGATGGTTGATCTAGCGCAGGTCGAGGCTGCTGCACAGCTGTGAGGTTAGAGGCAGCAGCTCGATGGAAACAGGTTGTGACTCGGGCTAGCCGTGGCTTGCTGTTGTGGTTGTGGCAGTAGGTTCCACGGGCTGGCCGTGGCTTGTTGATGTTGCCGTGGAAGTATGTTCCACGAGCTGGCCATGGCTCTTAGCTCCATACCACAACACAGCCGTGGCAGCCACATCTTCATGGAGAAGGGCTTGCAATACCTCCATGTCATCAAAAAATTCAACATCGACCTCATCATGTCCCTCACAATTTGGATTAGCAACACTTAAAGAGCCATCAATCTCATTCGCATAAGAAAATTCATTCTCATGAAATTTAACATCACGAGAAACAAATATATCACCCGTATCAAGATCGTACAACTTCCACCCTTTCTTGCCATTAGGATAGCCTACAAACACATATTTCCTTCTACTTAGAGCAAATTTGTGCCCTTTTGATTTTTGATTGTGAGCAAAACAAAGTGAACCAAAAACTCACAAATGATCAAAGCTAGGTTCCTTACCACAGAGAACCTCATAAGGGCTTTTATTTTGAAGCAATCCCAAAGGAGTCCGATTAATTAAATTAACAGTCTCTAAAATACACTCTCCCTAAAAAGAAATCGGTTATTACCCTCAAACTTCAAGGCACAGCCAACATTGAGTATCTGTTGGTGTTTTCGCTCAACCCTACCATTTTGTTAGGGTGCCACAACACAAGAAGTTTGAAAAATAATGCCATTCTCATCAAAATAATCAAACATGCATTTAAACTATGTCCCACTATTACTTCTCACAATCTTGACAGTTGTATCAAATTGACACTCAATCATAGTAAAAAAGGAACGAAAAGCTTTATAAACTTCAGTTTTTGAATGCAACAACTACACCCAAATGGCATGAGAAAAATAATCCACTATTGTCAGAAAATAATGTCCACCACTAGAGGACGGTATACTATTCCGACCCCATAAATCACAATGTATTAACTCAAAAATTGTACTAGCTTTGCTATCGCTAACAGGAAAACTATTACGAGTTTATTTTGCTTGCGGACACACACCACAAGCTTTATTTAATTTCTTTCTAGCATTACTACTACTTTGTTTAACTGGAGGAACTAACTTGAGAACTCTATCGGACGGATGCCCCAATCGACAATGCCAAAGCTCAAAAGTAGAGACCTCAGGAACGATCACTGCACACACTATAGGAATCACTACAAAAATTCGGTTAAATTGCGACCGTTTTTC
Source organism: Chenopodium album (assembly GCF_948465745.1). Lineage (NCBI taxonomy): Eukaryota > Viridiplantae > Streptophyta > Magnoliopsida > Caryophyllales > Amaranthaceae > Chenopodium > Chenopodium album. The sequence goes on from NC_137843.1 coordinate 51,373,269, forward strand.
TATGACCATCATTAAAATGGTCGCAAAATATTAAATTTGCGACCGATTTTTATGCAGTCGTAAAATTGCGATCGTTTTCAAATCGGTTGCCGATTTGCGACCGGGATTCAGCTATTAAACACTAGTAGAAAAAATCAAAAAGGCACCCCCTAATGGCCACCGGTTCAGTCCAAACCGGTAGCAAAAATGGCCTTAAAAATTGGTGGGAAGCTGAACCAGGATATATGGCACCGGTTCACTTCAAACCGGTGGTAAAAACATAAAGCCCACCGGTTTGAACAAACCGGTGCCATTAAATATTTTTTTAAAAAAAACCGGCCCATTTAACAGCCCTAACCCTAACATATTCTCTATTATTTCTCTTAGCCGTTTCTCTCTCCTCTCCTCCTCTCCTCCTCTTTCTCGATCTCCTTCTCCTCCTTCTATTTCTCTTTCTCGATTTCCTTCTCCCTCATCTCCTTCTCCCTGGTGTCCTCCTCCTTTCTTTCATTCGAAGACCATTAACATGCAACACCGTCCTCCTCCTTTCTGGGTTTTTTTTTCGATTTCAAATTTATTTTTTTGTCGATTTTTGGGTTTTTTTTTCGATTTCAATTTTGATTGTTTTTTTTTTATTTTGATTTTTTTTTTTCAATTTCTGATTTTTTTTTCAATTTCTGATTTTTTTTTTCGATTTTGTTTTTTTTTTTCGATTTCTGGGGTTTTTTTTTCGATTTCAATTTTGATTTTTCTGGGCTTTATGTTAATTGATTTTTCTGGGTTTTTTCGAAATTTTTTTGGTTTAATCCACCAAGAACACATGCATGAGCAAGATAGGGATTAATCGATTTTTGTTTTTTTTAATCGATTTTTTTTTTATTTTAATCGATTTTAATTCGATTTTTTTTTATTTTAATCGATTTAAATTCGATTTTTTTTTAATTTTCTGGGTTTTTTTTATTTTTTTCGCAGCTAATTCATTTTAATCGATTTATTTTGGATGTTTTAATAGGCGCAGGTATACTATTGCTTTGCAAGCCCAAAATAGTGCACATAATCGAAGAATCAAGAATCAAGAATATTGATTTAGATGTTGTATGGGGTTTTTTGATTGTGATGTTGTAAATTTTTTTTTTTATTTATATTGTAGTTTTTTTTATTTATATGTTGTAATTGATCAATTTTATAGATCTATATTGTAATTTTTTTGATTATATACTGTAAATTTTTGATTATATTGAATGATATTCAATTTATATTTTGTTATTCATATTTATTTTAGTCAATTTAATTTTTAAGTGAAAAAAGACAAAAAAAAAAATTTGATTTTTTGGGCTTTTTGGCACCGGTTAACCGGTGCCAAAAACTTTGAACTAATTTTTTGTGGGCTTTTATGGCACCAGTTAACCGGTGCCAATTCCGACTTTTGCCACCGGTTCAAACCGGTGGCTTTTTCATCCACTAATTGGCACCGGTTCAAAACCGGTGGCATTGAGGGGTTTTGAACCGGTGCCAATTTTGTTTTTTCACCAAGTGAAACCGTCGCAACAATATGTCAATATTTTCAAAATAAAATATGTGGGTAAAATAATTCAAAATAAAAATAACCCAGTTGCAACGGCTAAAAGTGATCACAAATTTCACAAAATGCGACCGTTTAAGTATCGATCGCAATATTGTGTCCTCTTTTAGCGGTCGCAAAAAGGTTTGTTTTTTTTTTGTAAAAAAAACGGTATAAAAGGGGTGGTCAGGTATTATTTGGTCAAATTTTGTGGGTTTAATTTTTTGGGTATAATTTTTAGTCGATTTTTTTTTGTTTGATTTTTTGTTTTAATTGCGTTTGATTTTTGTTAATATTGGGTTTCATTTTCGTTTTAAATTTTGGTCTGATTTTTGTTAATTTTTAATTTTGGGTTTGATTTTTGTGGTTCGTAATTTTGCTTTTTTTGGTTTGGTTATTGTGGTTTGTTTCTGGTTTGATTTTGGTTTGATTTATGCCTTTTAAGTTGTTTTAATTTTTGGTTGATTTTTTGTATGATTTTGGTTTGTAAATTTGTTTGAAATATATTGGGTTTTTTTGGTTGATTTTGGTTTGATTTCTACTGGATTTCGTTTATTTCTGGTTTTTTTTTAAAAAAAAAAAATTTAGCGACCGCCTATAGTCGTCGCGACAAAGTTTAATATTCGCAACAGTCACTGTGCCAGTCGGCAGTCGCAATTAATAACATTTGCGACCATTTCAATACCGGTCGTTGAAAATAAAGTAAATTGTCGCAAATTTATTGTGAACTTCAATCACTCGTAAAAATGTATTTTTGCGAGAAAATGAATCACGACGACCACGTTATGATCGTTAATGGTCGCAATGAATTTCAGCGACCGTTTGAGGCGGTCGCCATAGGGGATATTTCAAACATCAACTTTGAGCCCCACTATGATCATGCATTCAAGCATGGTGGTGTCCAAAGGAAAAGAAGCTAGAGCAAAAGAGTCGCCAACAAGTTTTAGGAACTTGTAAACTGTCTATGGGTGTGAAGGTTACACCCCATTCACGATTACAGAGATCGCTAACTCTATAGTGGTCCGGAACCATGACTGAATGCTTGGGGATGATGGAACAAATCCAACCTAAAAGAGATTGAACCTGCCCTAAATAGGCCTCTACTTTATTCTTATGATATTCTTGTGCGCTTTCCGATCAACATACATACAATAAATTGATCCTAAGCATATTTAATCTACACTGGTTGATTATTAATGCACAAATAAATCTATTATTGGTGATCACTTGAATTAAAATCATATTAACCTAATTAAATTATTAGTTATCTTATTAAGCATGATTTCAAGTACAAATTTCCTTTAAACTTTCAGAAAATCAAGCAATAACAATATATCATGAATAATCAAGCAACATATAATTATATTGACACAAAAATCTTCATCAAAATGAAATATATCCTCAAAGCATAATATTAGCAGGATCCTAGGCATGATAATAAACAGATTAATAACAAATCCTAGCATGCCGCTAAATAATAAAAATCAAAGCTTTATCCTAAACATGATACTAGAAATCAATAAAAGCATCCTAACATGTAATACAAGAAAACACGACATTTCCGATGGAATCATTCTGATGGCCATCGAAAACCGTCGAAAAATACTTAATTTCCGATGGTTTTAAAATCCATCAGAAATTTCCGATGGCTTAAAAAAATTCTGATGGATCAAGCCGTTGGAAATTTCTGACAGCACTAATAAGCATCGAAAAGTGTATTTCCGATGGGTTTTCCTATGGATTAAGGCATAGGAAATTTCTAATGATTTTAAAAACCATCAGAAATTAGACATTTTCCGATGGTTTTAAAAGCCATCGGAAATTTCCGATGGTTTTAAGAGCCATAGGAAATATTCGATGGTGAAAAACCATTTCCGACGGTTTTTAAAACCATTGGAAAATATAAAATAGAAGAAAAAAAATACCCTAAAGGGTATTAAAGAGCCACAACCGCCCACTCCCTCTCTCATTTCCTTTCTCTCTCCTCATTTCCCCCTTCTGCCTTCTTCTTCTTCTTCACACTTCTCTTCTTTTCTCACTCCTCTAATTTTTCACTCTATCTCCTCATTCCCACTTCTGCGCCAATCTCCTCTTCTTTTCATTTCTTTTCTTTTCGTTCTTCTCTATTACTGGATTTCATCACAACAAGAAAAGCAAACACTACTAGTCTACAAGAATTTAAGCAATTATGGTGGGTTTAAGTTTTTTGGGTTTTTGGCCAAATTCAACCGTGAAAATTCCAGATCTGGAGTTTTCGTGGCTTAATTTGACCATGTAAACCCATTTTTCTTACAATTAAGAAGATTTGTTTTTTATATCTTCCTTTTTTTTTCATTTTTTTACATTTTTGTTTTAATTTTGTTTTTTTAAATGTTTTCGCATGTTTTTGGTGGTTAGTTAATTGTAGCGGCGGTTGGTGGTGGTAGCGGCGGGTTTAGTTAGGGGTTGTTGGTGTAGGTGTGCGTGGGGTTGAGGTGGTGGCAAAGTTGGTATGGGGAGGGTTTTGATAAAGTGGTGTGGTGCTGGGGTGGTTTAGTGTGGGTAATCTGTGTAGTTTGGAGGGTATGGGTCTAGTCGTCTAGGTCCTGGGAAGTGATTTAGGGTTTAGGTAGGTGGTGAAGAGGGTGGCAGAGGGGATTTTTTTTTTTTTTGAATTTCTGTTGTCATTTCCAATGGCTAGGCCATCGAAAATCTATGATAGTTTAGCATACCATTGGAAATTTCCGATGACAAAGCTGTCGGAAATTTCCGATGGTTTAAGCCATCGGTTTTTTCCGATGGTCTTTAAAAGCCATCGGAAATGTGATTTCTGATGGTTTTTACGTCGGAAAAGTGCAAATTTCCGACAACACTTTTCCGACGGAAAACCATCATAAACCACTTTTTCGACGGTTTTTTGAGTATTTCCGATGGATTTAGCCCATTTTCTTGTAGTGATGATACTAGGAATTAAAATAATCTACGCATAATTTCTATATCAAAAGAATTATTAAGTAATTGAATTACTCACTTTGAAGCCTCATACCTCTTTCTATTAAAAGAATACACACGGTAGTAAACTTCAATGAAAAATTAAATCAAACAAATAAATCAAATAATAATTTAAATATAGAGTTGGGACCAAACCCTATCAACCTTTCACGTCGAGGTTGAAGGCAACTTCGAGCTTGACTAGGTGTTTCGGCAAAGGCTTAGAAAAATTAAGAGGGAGAGAAAAAGAATAAGAGCATGATTATCAAAGAGGATATATGTCCTCTTTGTATGGTACTTTTGCTGATTTGGAGTAATCCTCTTTGATGTTAGGTAGTGTAGAGGATCCTCAAGGGGAAGAGGATTCTCATTCATCCTCATCTGGTGGAGGATTATTCACCTCGTCCTTTGTGCCAAGAGGATGAAGAAAATCAGCCAAAACCCACCGTTTGAGCAATTTTATTTCACAAACGGCAACGTTTTGCTGAAAAGAAAAAAAAAAGAAAAATGAAAAGTTACTGACATACGACAGCAACATCAAAATAGCAAAAGCAAGTGTAACGGCTAGAATTTTAATTTGGCCTCCTATTGCTTGACAAGTGTCTACCTTTTATTTGTTTTTTTTGTTACATAATTTTACTAGCTCAAAAAATTTATAACGGTAATTAATCAAAAACGGTGACTCATTTTAAAAAACTGAATTCACCAACGGCTTTATTTTTTTTTCTCTATAAAATGAACCTAATTTTGGCCATTTTTTATGCACTTTAATTTTTTTACCTTTTTTCACTCCTTCCTCTTTTTCCTCTCTTTTTATAATTTTCTTTTGTAATGGATGAAAATAATCATAATTATGGAAGAAATATTAATTTTCAAATCCTCAATACAATTCAAACACTCCCCCTTTTGATCCAAATATATTCAATAATCCACAATTTCAAGCTTCTTTGCAATGGTTTGGTAGCCACCAAAGACCTATAAACCCGAATTATGCATCTCAAATTCCTCACCAATTTCATGGGGGTTCATCTTCACAAAATGTCCCATTATTTCCCATGTCCCTACATTTTACCCAACCCATGGATCAATCTCCAGGAGTAAATGTTAGTAGCACTGCTTCTCTAACAGAAGATGTGCGGGAAGCGCAACATCTAGAAGATCTCGATGATGATGTTGTTGACATTACTGAAGACCCCAATGATAAAAAAGCTAGTGCATGGAGTATAGCTGAGGATAAGGCGCTTGTTTCAGGCTACATCAATGCCGGTGGGAACGTTACCATAAATACAAAACGAACTAAAGCCGGTTTATGGGATGCAATTGGAAAGCTCGGGTAGAGAACCTTGAAGAGATAAAAGAACGGACCATTAAGTCCATGCAACAACGTTGGGATTTTATCAACAAATGGGTTTCAAAATGGGTTATGGCGCACAGTTATACCCTACGACACCCGAAAAGTGAAACTCAGGTGGAGACACTGTCCCCTGTGCCCATGAATATTTTGCAAAACTCAATCATGGAAATCACTTTACTTTGATGCATTGTTTTGAAACAATGCAAAATTTTCCTAAATGGGACCCACATATGGTCCAACAACTTCCTTTGGAGAGCAAGGGAAGTGGGAAACGATCCGAACTAGAATCACCAAGTGTGGGTGCTGGAAGAAAGCGGCCTCTGGGTATAAAAAAATCAAAGAGTTTAGCTGTAGAAGGTAGTAATTCTTCTACATCGATACACCTTGAAGCTTTCAACACAACTCTTGACAAAACTTGTGATAAGCGGCTTGATCAAGGAGAACGAATGATCAACTTGATAAGTAAAAGGAGCGAAGATAGGAAAAAGCTAAAGGAGGAGGAGATGAAATTCAGCATGTTACGTTCATTGATGGAAAAACCCGTCCTCGACGAATTTGAAGCCGAAATGTACAAGAAGCTTAGAGAGGAGTTTAGTAACGGGTTTTTTTAAAGATATTAGTTAAGTACTAGTTATTTTTATGTATTAATTATTTCATCTTTTAGTTTCTGTATCAAGAGTTTATGTTTCAGCTAACAACATTATGTTTAAGAGTTGTTGTAATACTTAGGATGTAATCGTATGTAGTAGTAATTTTAATCGTTTGTATTTTTATTTGATATTAGATGTTGTAATATTATGTGTTAGAGTAATAATATTATGTTTCTATTAAAAAAAAGCATGTAATTTTCTACGAAGTAAAGCTTATATAAGTTAGTTACATGAAAAAAAATTTATGCTAAATACTCTTATCTATAACAAAATCTTATCTTATCTACCAAAAATCTTATCCTTCTACTAAAAATCTTATCCTCTATTAAAAAATCTCATTTTATCTGCCAAAAAATCTTACCTTATCTACCACAAAATCTGACCTTATCTACCAAAGATCTTATCCCTCTGCTAAAAATCTTATCGTCTGCTAAAAATCTCATTTTATCTGCTAAAAATCTTATCCACTGTTAAAAAATCTTATCTTCAGCTAGAAAGTCATATCTTTTGGTAAAAAATCTTATCTTACCAGATTGCAAATTATTTTTTTGTAACTTTTATCTCAATTGCCTATAAATTGACCTATTTCTCTTACAACACTTCTACTATCACAACTACAACTACATATTAATAATTTTAAAATGAGTAGTAATTCAAATTCTTCCACTTCTAGTGATGAAATCTATGACTACATGTTGCTTGATTTTATTGAGGAAAATTGGCAATAACAAATCATAGAAGATGCATTGAGATATGTGGTTAACACCACCATGCAACAACAACAAGAAGATGTTCCACGTCAGAGAAAATGGAGGGAAGTTATACCACGTAATCGTGAAGCAGCACATGATCAGTTGGTTGCTGACTATTTCAGCGACCAACCAATGTATGGTGATGATAAGTTTCGGCGTAGGTTTCGCATGCGGAAACCTCTATTTATGAAGATAGTGAATCAACTAAGTGAAAGTGGTCGATTTTTCCAGCAACAACCAGATGCTAGTATGCATTTGGGTGCTTCTGCAATACAAAAGTGCATAGCGGCTATAAGGATGTTAGCATATGGGTGCGCAGCTGATCAAGTTGACGATTACCTTAAGCTTGGGGCAACTACAGCTAGGCATTGTATCACGCACTTCGTTGACGGAGTGATTCGTGAATTCTCAGCAGAGTACTTGAGGAAACCAACCCCTGAAGATATGAATCGTCTTCTAAGAGAAGGAGAGGAAAGAGGTTTTCCCGGTATGTTGGGAAGTATTGACTACATGCATTGGGAGTGAAAAAAGTGTCCAGCGGGGAAAAACGACTATGGTTATCTTAGAAACTGTTGCATCTTGGGATTTGTGGATATGGCATGCCTTTTTTGGAACACTTGGATCGTGCAACGATATAAATGTCCTTCAACATTCACCTGTCTTTGACGACATTTTAAATGGTCGTGCTCCACAACTTCAGTTCACTGTGAATGGAAATACGTACAATCAGGGTTATTATCTCACAGATGGGATCTACCCAAAATGGGCAACATTTATAGATGCGATACCTGCACCGCAAACCCCTAAACAACGATTATTTACTACCAAACAAGAGAGTATTAGAAAAGATGTAGAACGTGCATTTAGAGTGTTGCAAGCTCGATTTGCCATTATAAGACAACCTCCTTTGGCATGGAGTGTCGAAATGTTGTGGAAAATTGTTATGGTGTGTATTATTATGCACAATATGATCGTGGAAGATGAGCGCGGTAGTTATCTTAACTATTGGGATCCTAATGAGTTTGCTACTGAACAACCCGAGTATTTAGCGGGAACTTCAAAAAAGAGCAACGACTTTCACCGTAACCCCGCGCTACCAAAATCCTGATCTAACCACATTAATGGCAACACCAAAAAATCTCCACGATAAACAAACTCATATGTCACTTAAACAAGATTTGGTAGAACATTTGTGGACAAGATTTGGACATACTAGTAATCGGTAAGGAAAAAGGAGGATAATTAGTTATTTGTCTTTAATTTCATGTATTTGTTGTACTTTAGTGTATCAATTAGTGTTTTTATTCCTAATTCCATGTGTTATTGTATCAAAATGTTGGTAAAGTATGGTAATTATTATTATGTATGCTAATTATCGAATATTAATTATTATTATTATTATTATTATTAGACCTTATCATTACAGAAATCAATAACAAATAATCTTTCACAAAGATTAAATTTGATGGTGGGGTCATATTTATAATATAAAATATATCAAGAGGATACCCTTTGATGTGAAAAAAATAAATGGATGAGGATGAAAGAGAGGAAAGAGATAGTGGGGAATGAGGTGGATGAAAGAGAGTATGATGTGTCAAAATAGGGTAAGGAGAGAGAATGAATGAGAGGATAAAGTCATCCTCCTTGATATTCATGCTCTAAGCTTCAGCTTAGAGAGAAAAAGAGATGATGATTATTGGTGAATAAAAATGGAGGAAATCATCCCTTAATTAATTATAGAGAAAAAAAAACGACCGAAAAGATCATAAAAGAGTCACATTCCGACTCGGAGTAAAACAGGTTTCATCGCGTTGCGATATTTGCATCGTTGTGCGATAATTCCATTGTTGCGCAATGCTTTTCAAAAAATCAGATCTGTATGGAATGCGACTTCCAATCAAATTGGGTTAGTAAAATATCCGTACTTATCTTGATTAAATCAGAATTAATATATTAAAAATACATATTTATCCGATATAAAATTCTTAGTCTTAGTCTTTTCAAAAATAGGATAATTAGAACCTTCCAGAAAGATTCTAAAAGTTAAAAATCAATCCTAATGGATTTAGAACTCAAAACAACCTTCTAGATAATTCTAGAAGCTATAATTAAGATTAATGGACCTTTCACATGATCATTAGGTCCGCATATAAGGCTCGATTTGGGCCCAATTTAGTATTTTGGCCATAACTTCAATTGTTCGTTATAACTCGGATTTGAGCTTATAATATATCGTTGGAAAGCTTTTTTCAAGCCCCCTCCAACCACACAATTATTGGACCCAGATTATGGACCAAAATAAACTAGATTGAATGTTTTTCATAAATAGGAAAAGAAATGAATGATTTTGGTTTAAAACATTTAAGAAAGGGAAATTTACGAGACTCTTCAACATTTCACCTTACTCAATAATCAATGACGTGAAAGTTACTCATCACTAGGTTTGGTTTCTGGGGAGACACAATCAGGTGTCTACAGTCGCAAAAACCTTAATTTTTAGTTGTGAATCCTCTTGAAACAATAGAGTCCATCCTCACGTTCACTGGCTCCAATTAGGCTCGCTAAATGTTGGTACTATATTGTACACAAGCAATTAGTGAATTGTAAAATTAAATTAGAATTATCAATCAATTGCGACACCGAATTAAATTGCAATGTAAAGATGGGACATATAACACATGCTCAAGGATCAAATTTTCGGAGAGAAACTCACGACCCTCTTTGGTGGCAACCACCTGCTGCCCATTCGACAACCCAATAGGGAAAGGTAAAATAGTACGAATATTTGTCACACATATCAGTCTTGGTAACGTGATGTGAGGCGTCGGTGTCTATGATCCAAGAAATGGTCGAGGGCTCACCTGTCATTTGATTAAGATCCTGATTATTTAACATATTCAATAGAGCTTGTTGTTGCTTAGGGTTAAGAGAGTCCAAGAAGGAACCACTTCTAGCACCCCCATCAGCATGAGCAACAACAAGAGTGGTGATATTGTGCGAACAATAAGTAGGAGCTGGCACAGGTTGTGAGGCACTGCTTTTAGCACCTTCTTAGCACGACGACCACGCAACTCCTCATACTAAGGTGGGACACCATGCGGAGTAAAACAAGTGCTGTCATGGCCACACTTCTTGCAATGAGTAAAATTGAGCTTCGATTTGTCAGGTCTATTAAATCGAGGACGATTGCGATCAGGTTGCAATGCAAAGATAACGTGGGTTTGAATCTCCTCTTTCTCTGCCTTCTTATGAGCAATACCCTTGGGGAGTTCTTCTAAAACAAAGGCAAGGTATGCCTCATCCAAAGAAGGAATTAGGACCCTTGATAAGATACTAGTACGAACAATAGCATTTAAATCATCATCAATTCCAATTAAAAATTGGTGAAATATTTCTTCATCACGATCAGCCGCAAGTTTACCAAATAAATCACACGAACAATTTCCACACTCGCACGCATGGATGGGTATTAATTGAGCCATATTAGCATACAAATTTGTTAATTTTGAGTAATAATCCTCAATAGATATACTTTTAGTTTGCTTGCAATCAACAATCTCACTTCGGAGCTGCTGCAAACGCGGACCATTAGCAATACAATATTTTAAAATACCTGTTTGTAACACCCTAGAAATTCCTTTCTTTTAAAATACCTGTTTAAAACTTTAATTAGGAATATCTAAGACATTACCGCCACCGTGATAACGGCTAAGGCAACTATCAAAGACACACAGTGGAAGACTAATTTCAAACCCTTTAAAAACAAGTCAACTTAAAAGTTAATCAGCGAAAGTAAAGTCAAACCAAAGTCAAACGAAGTAAAATAAAATCAACCTACAACTTGGAACCATTTTAGGCCCTTATTAAAACCAAACCAAATTCAAAACCTCTTTGTTAGTCACGCATAATAACATTATCATAAATAATTAAAGCGATAAACACATCATAAACTTATGAAAATTAGCATGATACGCTCTTCACTCAAGCCCATTCATGAATATGCTTCAACACCTGAAAAGCTTATCTCTACCTATTTCCACTACTCTCCATTATAAATGGGTCATCATAGGGCCAAGATAAAGACAAGGCCAACAAACACACAAAACACACAATCAGCAAAGCTGAGTACATAAGCGTAATTAACACACTAACATACAATTTCCTTTCAACACCCAACTTACCTTGTTGCACCTGTTTTTCAAGCATACAACACTCAATAAAATTCTTATTAGACACTAAATAATTTATTTAGCATTGATTACACATCGAACGGGTTTCCCCCTAACCTTCCCCAATAAATTGAGGTTACTGACACGGGAGCTAACCGTGCCAGCATAAAAAACTACACATAGGTGGCGGAATTCCTGCGCATAATAATAATAAAAAGGAATATACAGCGTCCTGTACTCCATTAGAAGTTATGGTTAAATATAAAATCCCATAACTCCCCCCATATGTTCATACTCAAGGTATATACGTTCCAAGAGTTTTGGTGCGTAATCTCTTTCCCTTTACGTTATTTACAGATTATTAAACTTGATGATGACTCTCAAACCATAATCATTCAATCAACAATAATTATTCAAACAATTAAAATATATCAATTTAATTCTTGAATAATTAGTGACAACATAATATTTAATGTTGAACCCTTTTTAATTCTACCTCGGTACCAATGACACCTTAAACGCATAAAGCGCCACAAATCCTATCCCTCGGTGTTAAAAACACCTTAAGTGCACTAAGGCACCAACATACAACTTATTCCTCGTGTACATAGACAATTATATAGCTCATTTCCTCATGCTTATAGCATCAATAAAAATTATATGAACCATAAATAAATTCCTTTTCAATATTCTAAACCAAATTAAACATTTAGTTTAATTAAACATGCTCTCTAACATGCCACAAATAAATATGTGGTTCATAAATAATATTCCAAACTATTATTTTCCATCCAATAATCCATCACAAATAAATCATGCCTCATAATCCAATCACCAATAACATTCAAATCATAATTTCCAATCCAAACCTAGCATGATACTACTTGTAATCAATCAAACACATTTAGCATGCTATTACATCAACATAATTATGCTAAGTACGTGAACGTACCTTGAATACGATCTTAATATCGCCACAATTAATAGAAATCACTCACTTCAAAGTCTCCTACAATTTGAAATCATAAAAGAATATTAAAACCCACTCTACACAAATTTCCAACAATATATACTATTATAAAACCCCTCATAATTTATTTAAAATAAACTGAAATTATATTTAAAACATCATAATTCAATCTCAATTAATGGGTAATTAAAATTCCTTAAAGAAACTTGATTTCTAATGCTTTACCAAAATTTCCAGCACTTTATTTTAATTAAATCTTGCTGTAATTTAGTCTTAAAACACTTTAATCAAAGGTTTACACCATTATATATCATAATCCTTCAATAATTTATAAATCAAGAACCTAGGGTTTCAAAAATTGAGGCTTTTTAATTAAAAACATATTATGAAAATTAATTAACATAATACTTTTAATCAAACATCAAAATCAAATCACAAAACCCATAATTAATATTTAGATCTAGGATTAAATTGATTTTTTAAAAACAAAAATTAATAATTTTTTTTATTCGGAAAAGAGGGAGGAAGAAGGTGGCGGCAGCCACCACGCCGGCTGCCAGCGCCAGTGGTCGCCTGCTGCCGGCGGCTGACGCTGCTGGCGGAGGCAGCCACCTGCTGCCGATGGCTGGCAGTGGTGGTGGGGGTGGCCGAAAAAAAAGAAGAGGAAGGGGAAAAAGGAGGAAGAAAAAAAAGAAAGAAAATAAGGAAAAGGAGAGAGAAGTTTACCTTGGGTTTTCTCCACTCTGGGCAAAGTTTGATTTGCCTCATATGTGGGATATTTATACCCCTTCTCTAAGACCCTTCTCCCTAAACTTTCCCTTTTTAATTTTCCTAATCCCATCCCTAATAAAACTTTACTAAAATAAACTTTCCTAAATTAAACCCCAACTTAATTAAAATAATTAATTAAATAAACTTTCCTTTTATAAAATATTTCCAACTTATTAAAATAAATAAATAAAATACTTTAAATAAAACATTTAAATTCAATTAAATACTTCTCAAAATACTTATTTTAAATAAAATACGTATAAAAATACGAGGTATTACAGTCTACCCTCCTTAAAAGAAGTTTCGTACCGAAACTTGGGGAATGAAATCCGAAATTTTTCCTTAATTAATATAATATTGCTGTACTTTTTGTCATACCTTTACCCTTTTTGCGTCTCATTGAGAACACAAGAACTCAAAATATTCGATAAAATTGTGCAAAAAACACAAAAATAACTGAAAATATAGGGAAAAGTGCGAAATTCTACCGCATTCTACCCCCCTAAAAGAAAACGAGTTACGTCCCTGTAACTCAACATACCTGAAACAACTCAAGGTATTTCTTTTTCATTTCATCTTCTGCCTCCCAAGTGGCTTCCTCATACTCTTGATTAGACCATAACACCTTCACAATCTTAACATTCTTATTGCGTGTACTACGCACTTTACTGTCAAGAATTTTGACAGGTCTTTCTTCATAGGTCAAACTTTGGTCTAGCTCTATGGTTTCAGGTTGCAGCACATGAGACTTATCAGGTATATACCTTCTTAATTGAGACACGTGAAATACATCGTGTACTTTGCTTAGCTCCATAGGTAAGGCTAACCTATAAGCTACTTTGCCTATTCTTTGCAGTATCTCACATGGACCAATGTACTTTGGGCTCAGTTTCCCTTTCTTTCCAAATCGCATTACTCCTTTCATTGGTGATACCTTTAATAACACCTTATTACCAACATCAAACTCCTCTTCTCTACGCTTTAAATCTGCGTAGCTCTTTTGGCGATCTTGAGCTGCTTGAATCTTGGCTTGAATTTCCTTTACTTGCTTCACTGTATCCTCCATCATTTGAGGCTTTAGAATCATTGTTTCGCTTATATCGTTCCAACAAATTGGACTACGACACTTTCTCCCATATAATGCCTCAAATGGAGTCATTCCTATGCTCGCATGATAACTATTATTGTAAGAAAATTCAATCAAATCCAAGCTATCCTCCCATCCTCCTTGGAAGTCTATAAAGCAAGCTCGCAACATGTCCTCCAAGGTTTGAATGGTTCTCTCAGTTTGCCCATCTGTGGCAGGGTGAAACGTTGTACTCATCTTAAGTGTCGTACCAAAGTTTTCCTATATGCTTCTCCAAAATTTTGAGAGAAACCGGGAATCTCTATCAGACACAATATCCTTTGGAATTCCATTTGACCTCACAACATTCTTGATGTAAGCCTTTGCAAGTTGCTCCATCTTTCAAGTCTCCTTCATTGGTATAAACACCGCAGATTTTGTCAGTCTGTCCACCACTACCCAAATGGTATCATTTCCACTCTTTGATTTTGGAAGGCAAGTCACAAAATCCATCGAAATGCAATCCCACTTCCATCCAGGAATTTCCAATGGTTGCATCGTTCCCTGTGGCCTCTTGTGCTCTATTTTCACTTTTTGGCAAGTCAGACACTTTGCTACGAATTCCGCAACTTCATTCTTCATTCTAGGCCACCAATACACCCTTTTCAAGTCCTTATACAGCTTATCCCCTCCTGGGTGTACTAAATAGGGCATATTGTGCCCCTCTTCCATTAGCTTTCTTTTCACTTCCTCACACTTTTGAGGTACGCACCATCGACCCTTATACCTCAAACTTCCATCTTCATGAATTTTGAAATCTGTAGCTTTGCCTTGCTTTATTTTCTCTCGAATCCTATCCAATTTCACATCTCCTGCTTGGTTTTCCCTTATCTCATCGAATATGGTTGGTTGGATAGTCAGACTCGCAAGAATGTCAGCTGGTACTCCCCATTCTACTACTTCTAAGTTCATTTTCCTCATTTCCCTACATAACTCATCAGCCACTATCAAGGTATTTAATCCGTGACTGGTCTTACGACTTAGAGCATCTGCAACTACATTTGCTTTCCCTTCGTGGTATTGTATGTCCAGGTCATAACCCGTCGTATATTCCAACCATCTCCTCTGTCGAGAGTTCAAATCCTTTTGAGTGAAAATGTATTTTAAGCTCTTATGGTCTGTATAAATTCTACATTTCACTCCATACAAGTAATGACGCTAGATCTTTAGTGCAAAGATAATCGCAGCAAGTTCTAAATCATGGGTTGGGTAATTCACTTCATGAGTCTTTAACCACCTTGATGCATATGCAATTACCTTCCCATTTTGCATAAGCACACACCCCAGACCATTCTTTGACGCATCGCTATACACATCATAGATACCACTGTCGTCTGGCAGTGTAAGCACTGGTGCTGTAACCAGCTTCTGTTTCAAGAGTTGGAACGCTTCTTCACACTTATCATCCCACTCAAACTTCTTGTCTTTCTTCATTAGAGTAGTCATAGGTTTAGCAATCTTCGAGAAATCTTTCACAAAATGCCTATAATATCCTGCTAGACCTAAGAAACTCCGAACGTCAGACACTGTTTTGGGCGTAGGCCAACCCTTTACAGCTTCGATCTTTGCTGGGTCTACTTCTACGCCATCCTTAGACACGAAATGACCTAAGAATGCTACCTTTTCCAACCAAAATTCACACTTAGAGAACTTTGCATAAAGATTGTTTTCTCTCAGTGTTTGCAGAATTGCTCTCAGGTGTTCCACATGCTCCTCCTTGTTCTTAGAATAAACCAATATGTCATCTATGAATACCACAACAAACTTATCCATAAATTGATGAAACACCCTGTTCATCAAATCCATAAAGATTGCCGGAGCATTGGTCAATCCAAATGGCATCACCGTAAACTCATAGTGTCCGTATCTCGTCCTAAAAGCAGTTTTAGGGATGTCTTCATCTGCAATCCTCAATTGGTGATATCCAGACCTCAAGTCAATCTTAGAAAACACGGTTGCGCCTTTCAATTGATCAAATAAATCATCAATCCTTGAAAGTGGATACTTGTTCTTTATTATCACCTTATTTAGTTCCCTGTAATCGATACATAACCTCATGCTTCCGTCTTTCTTTTTAACAAACAAAACTGGTGCTCCCCAAGGGGATGCACTCGGCCTGATGTACCCTTTGTCCAACAAATCCTGCAATTGCTCCTTTAACTCACTCATTTCTGCCGGTGCCATCCGATATGGTGCCTTGGATATTGGTGTTGTTCCTGGGACTAAGTCTACAGTGAAATCGATTGCCCTCTTAGGTGGCATCCCAGGGATCTCGTCCGGAAATACATCCAGAAATTGATTTACTACTTCTATATTTTCTGGCTTAACTGCCTCCTCATAATCCATGTCCCTCACACTACAAAAGTATATTGGATGCCCTTTTCTCATGTACTTTGCCAGCTTCAATACAGAAATCAATCTAGGGCATTTGACTTTGCCATGCATCCAATAAGTCACTGCCTCGTTCCCACTTGTGGTCATTTTTACTTTCTGCGATCGACAACCTACTTCTGCATTGTACTTGCTCAACCAATTTATTCCTAGGATGACATCAAAATCCTTTAACCCAAAATCAATCAGATCCGAGTGAAACACTTTCCCTTCGATCTCTAAAGTACATTCCTAAAGGTTTTGGTACAGTTCACTACCTCACCCGTTGGAATGGTTATTGGTAAATCTACTTCTTCTACTGTTTTCAAACGGTCTTTAAGTTTCGAAGCGATTCTTTTCGAAATGAAAGAAAAAGTTGCACCAGAATCAAATAAAACTTTAACAGGAATAGAGTGGATAGAAAAAGTACCAGTGATGACATCTTTTGTGGAATCTGCCTCATGCCTACTCAACACATTCAATTTTCCTACAGCTCTACTTTTCTGCTGATTGTTCCCATTGCTGCTGTTATTATTATTCCTTGCTCCGTTCTGCTATGCTCCCTTATTCCCATTGAAGCTGTTGTTGTTTCCCTGAAAGTTCCTTTAGGTCCCTCCTGAATTATTTCTTGGTTTATTCCCATTAGAACCTTTAGAGAAACACTCATACTCTCGATGCCCAAGCTTGTTACAAGCACGACAAGCAACCAAGTTGCCCTCACAATCTTTTCCAGGATGGTTATTCTTGCATCTCCTGCAAAAATAACGCCTCTCATTTCTGTTATTCCCTTGGTTATTATTCCTAACCCCTCCATTGAAGTTACGTCCTCCTTGACGATTGTTACCTTGGAAATTGTTGTTGTTGTGGAAGTTGTTGTTGTTATGGTGGTACTTCTGCTTTTTGAAGCTATTCTGGTTACCCTGTTGATTCCCAGAGTTCTGTCCCATCTCTTTTCTCTTCTCTTTCACTTCCACATCCGTCAGTTCCTTCTTTTTCTTCAACTCCAAAGCCTACAAGTGCGCAGCTCTGCCATATACTTCATCCAAGGTTTCAAACACTTGACCACATAACTTCAGCTGCAAATCAGTAGTCAACCCACTCTCAAACTTCCTAGCCTTTTCCTTCTCCGTAGAAACCGACTCTTCAGCAAAACGAGACAGCTCTATAAACTTCATATAGTATTCAGTCACTGACATGCCCTCCATTTTGAGGTTTGAGAATTCCTCAGCCTTTTGCTTCTGTAAGAAGCTAGGGTAAAACTTGTCTCTCATCTTTTCTTGGAACTTAGTCCAATTGAATCCAGGCAGCGCTCTTATAGTTGTTTCATTTTGTTGCCACCAAAGATCAGCTTCACCTCTCAAGTAGTAAGTAGCACAGCCCACCTTAGAATTTTTTGGGCACCCAACTGCCCCAAACAGTTTCTCAAACTCCCTTAACCAATTTTCCAGTATGGTAGGGTTAGGCTCTCCTTGATAGGTTGGTGGTTTGCTTTGAGCCACCTTCTTAAAAAGTTCTCCTTGAGCATCCCCATTGGTGGATGAATTCCTCGCCAACTGCTGAGCTACAACTGCTAATTGCCTAACAACCTCATTCAACTCACTCCCAGAATTACCTCCCCCTGCCATTTTGCTTCTCCTGAATTAAGAACAAGGGTCTATATTAGAGAATGGCTATGGTTAACTCTCAAAACATACACTCATCTATTACCCAGCACCCCTTGAAACATTCACAATAAAATTTGAAGCTAACAAATTGGAATAGCAAAAGCTAAGAATTCCCTAAATTTGTAGCTTTGTCAATCAATTATTGATTGCTAACCAACCATACACTTAATAAAGCATCACATAGATAAATATAAATAATTCCCATGGCCGAGAAATAAGTCATTGGAGTTGATTCGGCTTTCATAGTCATTTGGACTATGAATGGCTATGATTTCATAGTCATTTGGACGCTTTCGTAGTGTTTGGAGTTGATTCGAATGATATTTGGATGGAAGTCGATGAATTAAGTTTATTAATCGAAGATCTCATGTTCGTGGATGTTGACTCTGAGGATTTTATGCATGAGAAATGAAAATAGCATTCACCAATGATCGTTAGTTATGCACTTTTTGGAATTGAATTTGAGTTAGAAAAGAAGGAAACCGAAGGTTTGCAAAGTGTCAAAACAGACCTTTGGTCACTCTTTTGATCATAACTTAAGTTCTCTAGATCGGATGGAAGAGATTCAAATTGCGTTGGAAACTAGACTTGAAGTTCTTTCCAAAACTAGGTTACACGCCCCTATACGCTTCCTAAAACGTGAGATGTAGCCCCTGAAAGACGACCCTGCGAACCAGTGGATGAGCTGCGGGCGCAGCTTAGCACTCCCAGCCTCGAGCGAGCTTCTGCTTGGCCCGATGGATATCCAGTGGCCGCTAGTTTGGTCGTCCACAGCAGTAGCTCGTGATGGGCCTCGTCTTCCCACCTTCACAAGCTTCATCGTCTACGATTCCACATGTCGCCTTAGTCGACCAATCATAATATAACTTTTGTAATTGCTATTTTTCTGATTTTATTTATTTATTTATCTTTAGATTAGTTTTAGGATAATATAAATACTTAAAAGGGATTTATTTTTCCCTGCTGCCTTTTATGCTTTTTATTAGTTTAATTCTTTTGAGTTTTGTCTTGAACCCTAGTTTCTCATGGCATCTCCATGGATTCTTCCATGGATGATTCTTGGGTTTATTATTTTAATTTATAGAGGTAATTTTATTTCTTTACTTTAATTATGTTTTCTTTATTAGATTTAGTTTTTATTATTTATTTCATGTTTGAGTAGTTTAATTTCTAGGGTTTGGGAATCCATGTTTATATTATGAATCTTGATTGATGTTTTTGATATTTTGATTATTGATTTCTCTAATTAATAGTGTTTTATTGATAATCTTGTAACCTGATCAATTGTTTGATCAATTATTGTTAATAAGAGTTTGAATCGAAAGATATTACTTTTAGAGGCTTACCTACAATTAGCAATTCTGATTATGTTTTATTCCTATTTTATTTTGGACTACTTTTCTATCCAAATTTCGTGATTTGTTTAGTTTCTCCAATTTCTTAGAGGTTAGATTGAATACAATCTCCCTGTGGACATGACCCTACTTACCCTATTACATTGTCAGTTGGATTTGTTAGGAATTATTTTTGACAGGTGTACGACAACCTATCAAATTTTGGCGCCGTTGCCGGGGAGACGGCTTAATTATATTTAGCTTTTTATTTGGTGAGACTGTTTGTATATATATTTTTTTATTATATTTTTCTCTACTAATTCTTGTGTTTGCAGGTTCTCTTGCTCTTTTGTGGACTTATTTTAATGGCTATTTTTTATTTTCCACAATTTGAGAATGAGGTGTTTTGGAGATATTATTATAGGCTTGGTGACTTTGTTGGTCCTAATCATGGAATTCAAGAATGGGATATGTGCCTAGTGATTTATGAGGGTCTAAATGAAGAAACTAGGTTTATAGTTGAGTCTTTGTGTAGTGGAGAATATTTTGGTTGGGATTTTGTTGAGTGGTTAGCTAGAGATACATATGAGTGGGAAATGACATTGTATGCTAAACCAACTCTAGAAAATTTCTCTTCCTTCACTTCTTTAACCAATATTCCATCCCCTTGCTATTGTTCTCATTGCAATTCATATGATCATGATGCCTCTTCTTGTTCTTACAATAACTCTTTCATGCATGTTTCAAATCCCTCTCCCGAGTATGAAGTGCATTCTACTGTAAAATCTAGTGCCTTGCCATACATTTATGATGATGATGTAGGGTGGATTAAGAATGAAAATTTTCAAGAGAACTTGTATGAATTAATAAATGTTCATGATGAGAACAAGGTGGATATGCTAGATATTTTTGAGGATGATGAAACACTATATGATGAATTAGTGGTTGAGGAACCATTAGTTATGAAAATTCAAGCTAAAGACTCTTGTGCAGACATGCTTATAGAAGAGGGTGCGATTAATAATGGTCAAATCATGGATGTTGAGCCAACCCTACCTCCCCTTTATGTCCCATGTGTAGAGAGTCTTAATCTTGTGAATTCATCCTCTATGCTTTATTGCTCTAACTTTCTTAAAATACCTCCATTGCATGACGGTGGCAAAGTGGACCTTGATGTTCATTCTAAAAGGTTTATATTGCCCAGAGAACAAGAAGAGAGAAGTTGTAAATTCTTCCCCTTTTCTTCTTATTTTGATTTTTCTTCCTTTTATTTTTCTTCTCATTTCTCATTTTTTTCTAACCCCCTGTATTTCAAGTTTTGTGTGCTTGTAGTCAAGCCATATGTGGTGCTCAATGATATGTTTGCAAGGGCGTATGATAAGTTACTCAAGGCATTGGATTCTTCCGATAGACGATTTGAGTAGGGTCGTGCAGGACCTTAAAAACTAGCGCTTATCGGGAGGCAACCAGAATTTTTAAGGTTTTTTTTATATATTAATTTTTATGACTAACTACAGTAATGTGTGTTCAAGTGATGATGTCTCCTATTAGGTACAAAGGTAGCTAAGTTCCTTGGCTACGTCGGTTACCCAATTACAACTACCAATTGTGGTGGAGGTGTCTATACCTATTGACGCTCCCTTCGCTTACCCATCCCTTTGTGAGTTATGCATCTCCCTTATTTATGCTTTAGTTTCCCCTTTGTTCACATTGAGGACGATGTAATGTTTAGCTTGGGGGAGGATGATTGCCATCATTATTTTTGTGCACATTAGTTATGTTAGTATCATTATTTTTGTGCACATTAGTTATGTTAGCTTTAGCTTAGTTTTTATTTATTTGTAGGTGTTATATGGTTTGAACCGCTCATTAGGGGTGGGAGTTTACGTACAACGAAAAAATGTATTGCTTTCTTAGTTTTTTTTTAGTTGTTTTGCTAGTGCATAATTGTGTCTATCTATTTTTGACTTCGAACCGTGTGCGGATTTGATTTGACTCTCTTAAGCTTCTTTTGATCTTAGTTACAATTCTAAAATTCAGTCGATTTGTGCTATACACTGCTAACTGCTTGACATTGTGTGAATCAATTGAATGGTTTGTGGAAGATTGGTTGTCCCATATCAAGTATAGCTAGCCAATTCTCTTGTTAGGTCACCTTACTTTGTGTTTGTGTGATTGATGCAATTAGTTATTTCGATGACTTTGGCTTGAGATTTATTAGTAATTTGATTATGATTTACGCATGTCGTGCATGATAAAGGCCATGTTCTTTAGGTAACCTTCAGATGATATTTAGATACATTTGTTCCCTTTTTGCTCACCCATGTTGTTGCCTTGCCCATTCATTGACATATAGCTACATTACAAGCCTCTTTAGCCCCGTTGGTTACTATTCCCAACTCTAGCTAGCTTGGGGAAGCTTATTGACGTGGTGTCGTCGTTTGTGTGTCAAGCTTCAATTTATGCAAAACATGGTGGAATAAAGATTGAAAAAAAAAGTTGTATTTATAGTTGAGAAGTGTTACTTGAAGATGTGAAGAAAAAAAGAAAGAAATAAAAAATAAAAAACTTATTTATGTGTACTTCATTGAAAAAGCCAAAGAATTGAAGAAAAAGGCAAAGAAAAAAATAAAGAAAGAAAAAGATTATTCATGAAGATGTATAGTTGATTTCAATCTTGGTTCTTTATAATGTTTTGGAGAAAGTTAGTGGTGTCAATTGGAGAATGAAGTTTAGATCATTATATGGCCGTGTTTATGTTATTGTTCCCCAAGTTGGCTTTTTCAATCACATTTTCCTAATATTATCCTACCTCTTTATCTTAGCCCCATTACAAGCTTATAAAGTCCTTTTGATCGGCATGTATGCTTTGTGATTGAGTGAACGTTATCTCTTGTTATCGTCAAATTACCCTTTTGTTACATCAAATGTTTATATTCTACAAGGTGTGCGGCGACGACTAGCTTGATTGGGAAATTGTTTGTGGCCAAGTTTGGTTTCAATTGTGGATCATGACGTTGAGTGGTTCTATTTGTATCCGAGCAAGATTTAGGTTTTAATAACTTTGGTTTGATTGTTTGCTCGAGAGTCGGATTGGTCTTATTCTGGTTCCCTGGAAGTCCTATTTGTCATGTTTCTCCGTCTTGAGTTTAATGTTGCTTGGGGACAAGCAACGGTTTAGATTGGGGGAATTTGATGAATCACATTTAAATAGGTTTTATAGGCACGTTTATGCTAGTTTTATAGTTGCTTTTTAGGTCTTTTGTTACTTTTTAAGTCGCAAATGCATAAGTTGTTTGTTTTTTGCTCTATTACGCTCCGTTTTTGTTTTTCTTAATGTTTCAGGTGATTTCATAGTCATTTGCACGCTTTCGTAGTGTTTGGAGTTGATTCGGATGATATTTGGATGGAAGTCGATGAATTGAGTTTATTAATTAAAGATCTCATGTTCGTAGATGTTGACTCTGAGGATTTTATGCATGAGAAATGAAAATAGCATTCACAGTGATCGTTAGTTATGCACTTTTCAGAATTGAATTTGATTAGAAACGAAGGAAAACGAAGGTTTGCAAAGTGTCAAAACAGACCTTTGGTCACTCTTTTGATCATAACTTAAGTTCTATAGATCGGATTGAAACGATTCAAATTGCGTTGGAACTAGACTTGAAGTGCTTTCCAACAATAGGTCACACGCCCCTATACACTTCCTAAAACGTGAGATATAGCCCATGAAAGACAACCCTGCGAACCAGCGGACGAGCTGCGGGCGCAGCTCGGCACTCCCGGCCACGAGTGAGCTTCTGCTTGGCGTGATGGATATCCAGCGACCACTAGTTTGGTCGTCCACAGCAGCTCGTGATGGGCCTCTTCTTCTCACCTTCACAAGCTTCATCGACTACGATTTCATATGTCGCCTTAGTCGACCAATCATAATATAACTTTTGTAATTGCTATTTTCCTGATTTTATTTTATTTATTTATCTTTAGATTAGTTTTAGGGTAATATAAATACTTCAAAGGGATTTATTTTTCCCTGATGCCTTTCATGCTTTTTATTATTTTGCGTTCTTTTGAATTTTCTCTTGAACCCTAGTTTCTCATGGCATCTCCATGGATTCTTCCGTGGATGATTCTTGTGTTTATTATTTTAATTTATAGAGGTAATTTTATTTCTTTACTTTAATTATGTTTTCTTTATTAGATTTAGTTTTTATTATTTATTTCATGTTTGAGTTGTTTAATTTCTAGGGTTTAGGAATCCGTGTTTATATTATGAATCTTGATTGATGTTTTTGATATTTTGATTATTGATTTCTCTAATTGATAGTGATTTATTGATAATCTTGTAACCTGATCAATTGTTTGATTAATTATTGTTAATAAGAGTTTGAATCAAAATATCTTACTTTTAGAGGCTTGCCTACAATTAGCAATTCTGATTATGTTAGCGACCAAACTACATATGTTAAATTGAGAGCTTAAGACCCGACCGTAGGCTGAGCAATTGCTCTAGATAATTGATTGATTGAATTGTTATTAATTTTTGATAGCTTTAGAACTATAAGCATGGTGAACCATAACCCTAGGCTTTTTATTTATTGTTTTATTCCTATTTTAATTTATACTACTTTTTTATCCAAATTTCGTGATTTGTTTAGTTTCTCCAATTTCTTAGAGGTTAGATTGAATACCATCTCCTTGTGGACTCGACCCTACTTACCCTACTACATTGTTAGTTGGATTTGTTAGGAATTTATTTTTAACAGGTGTACGACAACCTATCAATATTGCATCAATGGACTTTTTGCACTATTCATCACTCTTGTTTGACCATATAATATGATTCATACGTTAAGCAAAATATAGTCATATGGGATCTCGTTAGATTTGTCTCATAAAATACTTTCACAATATAAACTTTTTATAATTATTACTATTGAATAATGATAGATATTTAGCATATAAAATGCATTTTGAGCTGCGTAATTTTATACATGTTGCAATATTAATAGAACGGAGGAAGTATATTACAACCTAATGTAACCTAAAGCCCAATTAAGACTTAATTACATAAAATACAACTATACAATATATATAGCCCAACAGATGCGGAGTATGCCACAGCATAATTTTATACTAAACTCTCAATAGAGGTGATTTTGATATGGTTCCAACATATGTTAGTATACTCATGATCTGACTCAAAACAATCATCCATTGCTTATACCAAAGTAATCTCGATTCATTAATCAGTATACAAGAGAATTTTTACGACCAAGTGTGTATATTTAGGGGTGTTTGCGGTGCGAATCGCATAAAACTGCAAAATTACGGTTTATAATTTTTTCAAACTGCACTTCTTAAAATATCGCACCAAACTACACCGCAAAATGTTGTTTGGTGCGGTGCGGTTTGCAATTTAACCTTTTTTTTTAAATTATAATTATTGTTTTTAAACAAACTTTTATTTCATTTTATAATTATTAATTTATAATTCAAATATTAAACTCTTTTTTTTAACCTTTAAATAACTAATAGTCAAAGATTAGCTAATATATTTTAGTTCTTTTATATATATTTTTTTTAATAAAAATATAGTATAAAAATCGCAAATCGCATTAAAGTGCGGTTTGATCTATTTTTGGAAACTGAACCAAATCACAAACCGCGGTTTGGTCATTTTCAATAACCGCAATTTTCAAACCGTAAACCGCACTAAACCGCAAAATTGCGGTTTGGTATGCGGTTTTTTGCGGTTTAGTGCGGTCTAAACCACACTTTGTACAGCCCTATGTATAAATATTGCACAAATAACCCGAAGAACAACATTTGTTGCAATTTAACAATAGCATCATATGGTCTCTTTATAATCACAAATCACAATAACTATGCCATTTAACTTTGGCTACCAGCTTCTGCTTTGAACTTAGCTTGTATCAATTTTCCAAACTCCATAAGCTTGTCAGTCTCAGGCATATAATCCTTGACTGCATCATCTGCACAAAACCTCTCAGACCAAGTGAAGAGATTAGGTGTCTCCTCCTCATTTAGAAACTCGACAATGTTGCACATCTTTGCAACCACGCGCAACCACCCTATGAAGCTCCCCAAGGCAATGTCAAGGTATCCAATTTTGTCACCGCTGAAGAAGGGCTTCCCTTTGCTGCATTTCACAAAGGCATCTTCAAACAATGTCAACCCTTCTTTCACTTTCTCTATAGTTGCTACGTTTACTTCCTCACTTTGTGAATAGAGTAGTTCACGAAATGTTGAGAACCACTGCATATATTTGTAACACATTAACATTAACATTTAATTTGCAATACACACATTATTAGTTGTACGTGTAGTTCAACAATTAACACACTAACCAAACAAATTATACATGAAAAGGTTATATTGGATAATTGGATTCTGCTATAGAATTGTCATGTAAATTTGTTAGTAATTAGTCAGGTTGTTTTCAAAAGAAATACTTTATTGTAAAATTTTAAACTATGATTTTTAGAATGACCTTTTGTTTTAGTTATTAAAACTTTGTGAACTTATTGTGACAAATATGCAAAATCCTTAGATATGAACCATCAATTTCTATATTTAAAAAAAATAAATAAATAAATAAAAGGTAATAAATTTTTTTTTTTTAATAACACGAAATAAAGATTGGATATTTATCTACTAACGTACATTATTGCAACTACTAAACCACCACGGTACCATCCATCCTACCTCTTATCTTGACCACAATTTCCCCTTAAACATCAGCACATTTTTTTTTTTTTTTTTGAGGGGTTAAACATCAGTACTTGTTATAAGTTTCTTTTTTTTTCCTTATTTGAAGTCTTCCAACAACATACAATTTGAGAAGACGTTTTAAATTATTTAATTTCAGTACGTATATTAGAAATTCCATAATAATGAGAGGTCATATTTAATTTGATGATTTAAGAATATCAATAACTTACTATGCATTATTAAAGATATTAATGGTAAAAAATATGCATGAACAAGAACATGAAAAAGAAATGAAGGGTATAAATATTACTACCTCCGTTTCGTATTAGTTGCAACTTTGGAATATTTTATATCTCACAAATAATACCCCAAAGTTGCAACTAATAAGAAACGGAGGTAGTATATACGATATGTCTTCTAACTTCCACCCCTACTCATCTTCTATCCAACTCATTCGGTCGCAAATTAGTATTGCATTCTCATTTCCAACCCTTCTTCCATTTTAATTTGATAAAATTTTGACAAATTTCTATTTATTTTTGTAAAATAAGTTATATAAGGTTTTTTTCTAACTAAAGCTAGTCAAATAAATATTTTGTAAATGTGTCAAAATTCAAAATGTATCATCTAATTTGAAACAAAGGAAGTATAAAAAAATAAAATGAGTAAAAAATTCCCACCAAACCTAAAGAGTTTCAAAACATGAGGCTACCTTATCATCGATGTAAGCGGCCCAAAAGCGTTGGATGGCACGATCATAAGGGTCGGAAGGGAGGATGGATGGACCGGATGGAAAGGCCTCATCAATGTACTCAACAATGATGAGAGACTCACAAATTGGCTTATCATTGTGAAGAAGAACAGGGATTTTCTTGTGAACCGGGTTTGATTTAAGCAAAAGTTCACTTTTTTGTTGCAAAGTATCTTCAATATATTCGGATTCTACAGATTTCATGTGGAGTGCAATCCTTGGCCTCATAACAAATGGGCTTGGCCAAAATCCTATCACCTTCACCTCTGCCATTTTTTCTTTGCTCTCACGACAAAACAAATACAACTATACAAGTGTTTCTCTCTTCTTTGATAAATGATAAGGCCAGATATGTAGTAGATAATATGTAAAGGGGAATTCCAACCATATATGTTTTTTATCTTGGCCATCATTTTCCACCATTCATGGCTTGAGTGAGACATTTGTCACTACACAATTTTAACTATGGATTAGAAAGTTTTATCGTTAATTGTCTAATTTTATAAACAATATTATAAGAATATGCATTGTGTTTAAGCAAACAACACATAGTTATCAATGAGGTATTGGCTTAGGGCCTGTTCTGTTCAGGTTAATTTTAGTTCAGTTCACTTCAGCTTAATTCAGCTCCAATCAGTTCAGTTCATTTCAGTTCCTAATTTTCTTCTCTCATAAACAATTCATTTCAGCTCTATTTAGTTCAGTAAAGTTCAGCCCCAATCAGTTCAGTTCAGTTAAGTTGTTTTTAATTAAGACTAAGAATCTATAGATAATAGATTAATAGGTCATAAGTTCATATTCTCATCCCCATGTTCACCATATATAAGTTGTTTTGTCGTTAGGGTTCATTTGTAACAAAAAAAAAAAATTGTCAACTCATTACATATCAAGGGATTTGTCTTTATATATATTCACTGTAATATAATATTATCTTCAAGTTTTTAGTTCCCCTTTTTTTATTTTTTTTGTTATAACTCTTCTCATAAAAGTGTCTATATAAAAGTTTTTTTTTATTTTATTTAAAAAAAATGCGACCTTAATTAAAATAATTTATTGTATTATTATATTACAATGAATATTCTCGATCGACTCTCGCTTCACACTAATGTAGTGGTGGCAGAGTCAGGAATTGAACCCATGACCATGGAGAGCACTTGTAAGTGCTTTGAACACTAAACAACCTTTTTTTTTTCTAATCATTATGTTGCACATAATTTCTATAACTTAATTATTTTTCTTTTAAGTGGCCTTAGGGGTGGGGGAAGCTCGATTCACTCTGCATAGATTGACTAAACGCAAAAGGCCTTCCACTAGCAAGCGATCGTGTTTTTCACTGGCTCTGCTTGTGATACAAAATGTTACGAAAATCTTTGTTGCATCAATACAGCCAAATTTTGTGATTAATTTTCCAATAGGATGTTCTGTCATAGTCGTAGAATATCTTGTGTAATTGTGTATATTCTCTATTACAAACACTCTAAGAGCATGTTAAGTAAGGATTTTTTTAGTTAGAAACATATTAAATTAAACCATACTGTTATCAAGTATTTGGTTAGAAGATTTCGGTAACAATTACCACTATCTAACAGTAATCCATGGTTTTTAACTATTTATTTCCTCTCTTAAACATAAGGTAATTATTATACTTACCCACCTCAAACAAAAATTAAAAAGAGAGTTTAATTCAAATGATTCATTTTCATGGTTAAACCAAACAAATCTATCTATAACTATAACTAAAGTAGAAACCGCTGATATCATCTTTCTCCCAAACCTAGACACATGTCAACTGATTGTAAAAAATTTTCCCACCCAAAACTGTATTGCATGTTATATAAAAAATTATCACCTGACAATACTTTATACACATTATTATACGGAAAAAAATAATTAAATTAAATGTATAATAATAAACTAATTTTTTCTAAAATTGAGGGATATGAATGGGTATAGTTATTTTTGTTCTTATCTCTAATTTAAATTAGAAGTAAAATACTATTTTCCTAAAAAATAGGAATACTAAATTACTAATTACTAAGGGATATTCATATACGTAGTAGTTGTTAATCTACTTATCCTTTTTTTTTACTTATCCCAATAAAGTTAGAGAATTTGCATTTTTTGGGGTGTAAACTATGTACTTATACTCATTTACGGGAAAGAGTTAAAAGAAAAAGGTTCAAGGACTGTTCACTTCAGCTTAATTTCAGTTCAGTTTAGTTCATTTCAGCTCTAATCAGTTCGGTTCCTAATTTCCTACTCTCATAAAATACTCATTTCAGCTCACTTTAATTCAGTGCAGTTCAATTCAACAGATGTGAACAAACCCTCATTAGATGCATTTAGATAACAATCATTGTCTCATTGACATCGTAATTTTGTTCAAATTGTACACGTGTCAGCTTCTCCTTCAGTTTCTTCTCGTCTAAACTTTTTATTTTCTCTTCCAATTTTATTTATTTATTAATTTATTTATTTTAGAAAAGCTAAATATTGTCTAAAACCATACTTCTCCGTTCTTTTTTACTTGACCCGCTTTGACTTTTACACTATTCATTACTCCTCTTTTGACCGTCTTTTGTGAATAATATGTAAGAAAAAAAATATATTCGTGTGAGATCTTCATGAATTCGTCTAAATAAGTACTATAATAATATATTAATTTTATAATTTTACTTATGAAGAATTAAAGTTATTGATTATTAAAGTTTTACATTGGCAACCGTGATAAAAGAAACAGGTCAAGTAAAAAAGAACAGAGGAAGTATATAGCTAATTCTAAGGAAAGCGAATATTAACCCTGTATATATGTGATTACTCAAGGTTAAATAATAGTTGGGATTAAAATGAAAAGATATGAATTTTTTTTTATTATATTTTTTACATTTTTGTAGCTTTGTTTATGTTAATACAAAAATTTTACATACTTTGAGTATATGAATTGAAAATGTACAAAATTATAAATTCTTTTTATTATATCCGTGCAATGCACGAGAGCTAATCTATCTATCTATATATATTAAAAGCTAATCTGGTGTGTCCTTAGTGTTTTTTTTTTTTTAATAATTATACTTGTAGTATAAAATGTTATAAAAAATAATTTCTTATATAAGTTAACAAAGATAATTACTTTAAATAAAAAAGATTTGATATATCTTTCCACACAAACATTTATCATTATAGTAGAAAATATTAACATAATTTGCAACAAATTTTAATCTACTTCAAGGAACTATTCGTATATTTTTCCCTAATATGTGTATTTTTATTAATTTTTTTTAGATTTTAATTTTTTTTGTCAAATAACCAATTATATTTAAAAGTTGATACGGAGTATTATTTTTTAAAAATTACCGTGCGTGGCACAGGACCTAAACTAGTACACAATATTTTAATACGATTAACATTTGATATGATGATTTACTTTGTATTGAAGATAAGTAATTTTTTTCGGAATAATTGATGGTTGGGTTTGGTTCCTCAAATTGGAATTTGTTTATTCCATTTTTCTATAAAGATTTTATATATTGCATTAGTTGTCGGTTGTGTGTAAAAATTTTAAAATTTTGGAGGTTTGAAGTTTGCATCACATTTAAGCTTCTAAGGAGTCTCCAATGAAGGATTACATCTTTACTTGGATAGTTTCACAATTTAAAGTCGGCACTATTTTGGATTGGATTTAATACTTCACAATAATTTTCATTATTTTGTGTATAAGCTTATGATTTTTGTATACTATGATCTTTAAATATGTATTTTTTTTTATACTAAAATCTGTAAATATGTATTTAAAACCTTTCATTTTGGTCCATAATTAATCCAATGATATTGCAATCAAATCTATTGTTATTACCGTGCATCGCACGGGAATAATCTAGTAAATAAATTAAAACAACAACCGCTGACATCATCACTTTTTCAAATTGTACACATGTCAAGTTGTGGTTAAAATTTTTCCCGCCTAAATTAATTGTTGACATCATATTTTATTTTTATTTTTATTTTTTACCTTAAATTATTACAATAGTTTTTTTTTAAAACAATTATTATATTATATTATATTCCATATATTACATTATGATGAATTTATGAGTTACTATTTGGCTTCAAAATATAATTACTCCCGGTTAAAGAGTACTTAGTATTGCATAATTTACTTAAATTTATATTCTTCTTCAAAATTAGTTAGATCTAAATAGCATTGCAATAATTGTTATGTTTTTATAATTTATCTCATACGAGAGACATGTAAAATAAATATTTATTTCAAAGAAATTTTTTAAGTCGTGCATCGCACAAAGCTTATCTGGTAAAAGATCAAATAAAAAACCAATGATTATTGATTAATAAATTCACTTGTGCATGTTTAGTTTAAGAGAAATTTATGGAAATAGAATAATTTAAACAACCATAAAATACAACACAAAATTAAAGATCAAAGGTGCATATGTATCATCATCTATTCTTATAATAGCCATCATATATATAGCTTTAGTTAGAAGCTGTTTTGAACCTAGGCATAATAATCTTGGCAAACTCCATAAGCTTGTCAACCTCAGGCATGTAGTCCTTGACAGCATCAGCAGCAGAAAACCTCTCGGCCCAGGCGAGGAGGCTAGGCGTCTCTTCCTTGTTAAGCGCGTTAATGTTGCTTAGTTTTTCATAGACGTGTAACCACCCCAAGTAGCTCCCAAGGGCAATGTCAAGGTACCCGATATTGTCGCCGCTGAAAAATGGCTTCCCTTTGCTACATTTGGCAAAGGCATCCTCAAGCAATGACATCCCTTCTTTCACTTTCTCTATTGCTGCTCTTCTTACTTCCTCACTTTGTGCAAGGGCTACTTCACGAAATGTTGGGAACCACTACATATTTGGTAACAAATGTACAGAAATACTACGTATTTAACTTGCAATACAGACGTTAGTTGTGTGTATTGATCAACACTAACTAAACAATCAAATTATACAAAAAACTTAACAGAGTACTCCTTTTAGTCACTTGATTAATGTTCAAAATGTAACAAAATTTTACCAAGTAATTTAAGAGTCACGGTCGTAAACAGTAAACATATACGAGTACGGATTATTTCGTACAAAGGATAAGGTAAAGTTTACTCTTATCTTCGTTTCATATTATCTGCAACATTTTCCAAAAACGGATGCTACATATTATCTGTAACAAACCAAAACTTTCCTTTTCTAGTAAAATTTTTTGAATGAATTTACCAACATACCCTTACTAAGATTCAATAAACTCTTTTAATTTAATATTTTACACATATTATTAACTTAATTAAATTTAATGTTGCTCACATAATTCAACCCTAAACTAATTAATTCAACCCTAAACTAATTAATTCAACCTTTTCAATTCACCCCATCCAATTAAAATCATCTTTCAACTCAATTCCATTTCTGTTTCTCCACCTTCAATGGAAACTCACCACCACCTAGAATGGCAACCACCACCACCTTAAGTGGAAACCACCAGTCCACCTCCACAGATCTCAATTCTCTTTATCCACCTACATATTTCTCCTCTTTCTCTTCATCTCCCTTCGGATTTCGACCGCCACCTTGAACGGGACCAACTCAGTCACCGCCCTCTTCTCTTCGACGCCGCCGCTGCCTTCTCCTTGCCACCACCTCCCCCTTCTCTCTCCTCCCTTTTTGTTTCATCCTTTCTACTAAAGCTCTAAAACTTTTTATGGTCAAATTTGACCATTAAAACTCTAGATCTAGAGTGTTTTTATAGTCAAATTTGACCAAATTAAGTATAATTGATGATAATAAAGGTAATAATTTGTCAATTCTTGTTCATATTTTATGGTTATTGGGTTTTGTTTTTTGTGTGGATGTCGGTTGTTTTTGTTGTTGGTGTTGAGGTTTATGGTGGTGGTGGTGGTGTTGAGGTTGTCGGTTGTATTTCTTGGTGGAGGTAGTTTGAATGGTGGTTGTTTATGAGGTGGCTAAGGTTGAAGACGGTGGTTCACGAGGTTGGGATAGCGTCGTGGGTTTACGGTGGTTATGGTGGGGTGGGTAAGAGGTGAATGTCGAGATCTGGTGGTGGGTAAGGCGGTTTTGGTGGTTAGGGTGGGTGGCGTTGGGGTGGTCGTTTAGGTGTTTGGGTGGGCATACTGGTGGGGGCAGAGGTTCTGGATGTTGGGTGGGTGGCTTAATTAAATCATCCCACTTTCTTTTTTACCCCACTTACCCTTATTTTTGCTAATATGGTTTTGCCAAATTTTATTTTGGAAAACGTGCAACCAAGTTTGTTGCAGATAATATGAAACGAAGGTAGTATATACATAGTATGTTAAAGTTTTTTTAATTTCTTTAAAAAAAAATTTACAAGAAGTATACAATGTTTGTCAATTCTGTGTTAAATTGCTTGCTCTGTATTTTCATCAATTAATCAAGGAGAACAACACAAAGTATTTTTTCTGTTTTTTACTTGCAACACTTTTGGCTCAGTCACTTGCCAATCCACTATTCAATCACTAGAATGTAGTGGATCACAAAATTAAGAAATAATACCTCGTCGATGTAAGCAGCCCAAAAGCGTTGGATGGCGCGATCATAAGGCTCGGCTGGGAGAATGGACGGAGTAGATGGAAAGGCCTCATCAATGTATTCAACAATGTTGAGAGACTCACAAACAGGCTTATTATTATGAAGAAGAACTGGGATTTTTTGGTGAACAGGGTTTGTTTTAAGTAAAAGCTCACTTTTAGATTGCAGTGTTTCTTCAATATATTTATAATCTACTGATTTCAAGTGAAGTGCAATTTTTGGTTTAATTGCAAACGGACTTGGCCAAAATCCTAGCAATTTCACCTCTTCTCCCATTTCCATTTTTTTTTTTTTTT
Source organism: Chenopodium album (assembly GCF_948465745.1). Classification (NCBI taxonomy): domain Eukaryota; kingdom Viridiplantae; phylum Streptophyta; class Magnoliopsida; order Caryophyllales; family Amaranthaceae; genus Chenopodium; species Chenopodium album. The sequence continues at coordinate 51,407,297 of NC_137843.1, forward strand.
TTTTTTTTTTGCCTTCTCTCTATCTTAAGATACTTATCAAAATGAAGATTATCCCTCTTTAGAAATTATTTCTATTGTGTGGTATAGGAGCTTCATGGAAACTTCAAACCACTTTTAATTAATCACTTAGGGTATGTTCTGATTGACTGAACTTATTAGAGCTGAACTGAATTGAATATTTTGTGAGAGAAGGAAATTAAGATAAGAAGTGAAGTGATTGGAACTGAACTGATTGGAGCTAAAATGAATTGATTAAAGCTGAACTGAACAAGTCCTTAGTCAAAAAGTGTATGATTAAATTTGTTCAAGTCAAAATTGCTTGCTTAATTTATCAAAAATGATTTTGATAACCACTTTTAATTCTCACAAAAATTGATTGCTCAAGTCAACTTTTTGATTACTTGACTTCACATATTGTGCATAGTAGAATAATGGAGAAAGGCAAGAAGAAACAATGAAACACAGGAAAGAATCAGTACAAGATGCAAATAAATCAAAGAAGGAACAATTTTTTTTTTTTTTTTTTGTCGGGGATCAAAGAAGGATCATCTTGCTTAAGGATAATTTTATAATAAAAGAGACTACGAGATTTAAAGAACGATTGATGAAACAGACACTCTGGTTTCATAAAAGAGACGATGAAATTTAAAGAACAGTTGATGAAACAGAACACTCTGATTTCATAAACAAGTCTATAAAATTTAAAGAACAATTGATGAAAGTATGAAACAGAACACTCTGGTTTCCGAAGAACATAGAGCACATTTATTTTGAGAGAATGATTTAAACTAGCATAAACTTGAAGTACAAAAGATTTAAGGTACACAATATATCATCATCAAATAGCTGAAATACTAGTCTCTTAGAAGCCATCACACAATAACCATTCCTATAATTTTCAGTTAGAAGCAGCTGCTTTGAACCTAGCCATAACAATCTTGGCAAACTCCATAAGCTTGTCAGTCTCAGGCATGTAATCCTTGACAGCTTCAGCAGCAGAAAACCTCTCAGACCAGGCGAGGAGGTTAGGCGTCTTCTCCTCATTGAGCAGCTTAACGTTGTTCATCTTTTCAGAGACGCGCAACCACCCCAAGTAGCACCCTAGGGCAATGTCAAGGTATCCAATGCTGGCGCCGCTGAAAAAGGGCTTCCCTTTGCTGCACTTGACAAAGGCATCCTCAAGCAATGACAACCCTTCACTAACATGCTCTAATGCTGCTGCTCTTGCTTCATCAGTTTGTGCCTTGGCTACTCCTTGTAAATTTGGGAACCACTACATTTTATTTTTAACATAATTAGCACAAACATTTAATCTGCAACACACACATTTGTATTCAACACTAACCAAATAAACGTTTCAGGGAGACGTATCTTGTTCAATTCATCACTAATGTCTTGTATACAGATATACTCATATACTATGTACATATTAATCCATATAATGGTATTTGGAGCTCAACATGTTTGATTGGTTAATATAATAAAGTATATAAATAATCTTGGGTTTTAACCAGCAACTTAACCTTTTGGTTGAGTTGGTTATAGATTAGTTTGAAGAAAAAGGAGTCTTTATGTTACAAAACTTTCTGTTCATCCAAATTTCACTAATGTTGGGAAGAAAAAAATTGTGTAAATGAAAGAAACAAATGCCTGTGGTATATGCTTCCATAGAGACAATGAAATAGACTAATATTGATCTTAAGGATTCTCCCCGGGTAATTCGATAACATTATAAAATATGGTAAAAGCTAACGAACATCTCAAGGGCGTTGGATAAGATAACTAAAAGTAAAAATAACAAATTAAAATAAACATTAATTACACCGATCGACGCGTGATTTTGCCATACATTCCCAAATTAGTAGCACTTTAGGAAATGTTTTAAATGCTTAATCCAACGCAGCGGCCTCTCCCCACCCCCCGCGAGCGTTGTTAGCAAGATCCATAAAATACTTCTTACTCGGTAAAACGATATTAATTTAAAAATGCATGTATAAATCAAGCATCGATCAAAAGTAATTAGTTTTACCTCTGTTTCATATTATTTGCAATGATTAGACATTTTTCCTTCCTACTTTATTTCAAATCGTTACAAATAATATGAAACGGAACTAGGGATGTCAATGGGGCGGGGCGGGGCGGGGCGGATGTTGGTCTTCCCATCCCCATCCCCACCTAACATTTTCATCCCCATCCCCATCCCCATCCCCATCCCCGTGGCGGGTTCAAAATTAATCTTCATCCCCACCCCGGCGGGTACAACTCCAAAACCATCCCCGCTCCACCCCCCACTTGGATATCCACCTCCACCTAATCCCCACTAAAGACCCGCCTAATCCCCACTTAAGATCCACCTAATCTCCGCCTCACAAATACACAACTACATAATTAATACAAATTACAATTAAAAAAAAAAATTCTTAATATTACACACGTTTTTATTTATAATTATAAGTGTAGTAAAAAGTATTATAATTATTTTATAAAATAGTATAAAAGTATATAACTTTGTTTTAAATATATATAGATGTGGGGATGAGGCGGGTACGAAGTGGGGTGGGACGGGACGGTACAACTTAAAATTCACCCTCGCCCCATCACCCATGGTGGGTATCCCCACTGGGGTCCATGGTGGGTATGGTTTTTATCCCTATCCCCGCTCCACTAGGGTGGGGATGGGCCACTGACATCCCTAAACAGAACATTTATTAGCTTTTGCCATAAAATAGTATGTACCAATGTAATTTTCAAACTCTAATTAATTACAGGTCTCAAATTCTTGAAATTGGCAATTTGTCATGGACTATGACAATTTGACGAAATAGTACACAAGCACTTAATCTTGACTGTATTAGCTTAAAATGTGGATCACTTATCAGTTATCACATAAAATGCTGGATCTAACGCACAAATAATCAAAGCCCATATATATTATTTTTTTTTTATTATTATTATTACCTGTTCCATAGAAATTCAAACAATTTTATAAGCGTTTCCACTTTTCCAGCAACTAGCATAATAATTGAGAACAAATCCAGAGAATTAATTATTTAATTCTTATCACTGCCATATTTTTATTTTTATTTATTTATTTATTTTTTTTATAATTTTTTTTTGAGGCAATATCACTGCCATAATTCATTAAAGAAAAGTTGTGCAAATTTAAAAATTGGCTATACTCAATTACTCATACATACCCTGTATAACGTAAGTGATATTTATTTTGAAAGCTTCCAGCAAAAAATCACGCAAACCAACATTATAAATTAAAGCCCCTAAATAGCGATAAGTAAAATTCAAAACGGTACCGAACAAGCCCTAAAATTATCTCTACCTAACCTCAAATATAATGTTGTTAAAAATAGGTTTGATAAATTATAATCTACCCTAATTATAAACAACACAATATAAGAAAATAATTTAATGTTGTGGGATTAAAAAGGTGATTACCTTGTCATCGATGTAAGCAGCCCAGAAGCGTTGGATGGCACGATCGTAAGGATCAGAAGGGAGAATGGACGGACCAGATGAAAAGGCCTCATCAATGTATTGAACAATAACGAGGGACTCGCAAACCGGTTTATCATTGTGAAGAAGAACCGGGATTTTCTTGTGAACCGGGTTTGATTTTAGCAAAAGCTCACTTTTTGGTCGCATTGTTTCTTCGATGAAATCATATTCAATTGATTTCAAATGGAGTGCGATTCTTGGTCTCATCACAAATGGGCTTGGCCATGCTCCCAACACCTTCACTTCTTTTCCCATTTTTCTCTCTTTTTTTTTCTTCAAAAGAGGATGTTTGTAATGAGATGTATGTGTAATATTTTGTGGTAGGTTTTGAGAAGGTATATATATATATATATATATATATATATATAGAGAGAGTTGGAGAGTTGGAGACCCTTGTGAGGCCCGTGATAAATTGAGTCGTACTTATATATTCCGTTGTTTTAGTTTTTTATATGCAATCCTTTTAGCATTTTCTTTTTTTAAAAGAATGAGATAAAGGTTGATTATATTGATGAAATGATACAATTGTTAATAATGTTACAAATGAATAATTCTAATACATACAATCTCTATGATTCACAACAATCAAATGATATCCATATCCTAAGGCTCTGTTTGGTGGTAGCGTTTGAAGTAGCGGTTAGCTTTAGGACCAATCAAAACACTACTAGAGACACCAAACAATGAATGAGTTTCTACATTTATATGGGGCATGCCGAGCTTCTACATTTATATGGGGCATGCATTGGCCAACCAATATTTAATGAATGGACTCGACTACTCGAGGTAGGTGGTGAATGTAGTGGAGATGAGAGTAAGATTTTTAATGACGTTTTATTTTATCTCGTCGTTCGGTAACGAAGCTAAAAATTTTAATTTGGGGAGACAAATTCTATTTAATAATTCGATAAAAAAAATCTTAAAAAAAAAGGTCTCTTCTAAATAATGTTGGGAAAACACGCAATTCTCAAAATATATCAGATCTTTTTTAATTCCCACTGTACCGTGACTACCGTCCACATCAGCTAAGGAAAACAAACCGGTTTTTTTTTTCTCGGTCCAGCAACAAACCGCTACTTGAAGAAGCGATTTTAATTTCATACGCCGCTACTTGAAGTAGTGGTTTTAATTTCATACATCGCTACTTGAAGTGGCGGTTTTCCTCAAAATACCGCTACTTGAAGTAGCGGTTATGATTTTGTTGAATTATTTTACAAGGGAAAAGGGGAAAGTGAATTTGTTAAAAAAATACTTAGTAAATACAAACTGCCACTTCAAGTAGCGGTTTCTAATAAGTATACCGCTATTTGAAGTAGCGGTTTTTAGTAGCACATCGCTACTTGAAATAGCGGTTTTCTAATGAACCCGTTTAAAAAAAAAATCCCACTAAACCGGTGACGTGGACGATACGGTGGGAATTAAAAAAAAATTAGCTGTAATTTGGGAATTAGATAATTTCCCAACATTATTTAGGGAAAGGGCTTATAAATTGTTTAATAATTGACTATTGTATGATAATTATTCATATATGGTAAAAAAAAAAGAGTTCTAAACAGTTCCATCATATATTAAGAAAATTATCAAACAAATAAAAGACTAAATTTTTGTCTGTAAACCTGAAAAATATATACACAACTTTTTTTTTACTAATCATAAATATTACAATGTACATTGTAAATTTAAAATTTGAAATTTAGTTTAAAACAATTAATTACTCCGTAATAGAAATATTTGAAATTTAGTTACAAACAATAAGTTTGTTACAACTCATATATTAAAAACTCCCTCGCAAGAAAGGGTATTTTCTCTCTACTAGGTAGGGTTTAGCTGCCGATTTTGTCGGCGGTTGTTTACGGTGTTTCTTGTGATTTTCTCCTGTGACGATGGCGGATGATATTGTTTCTCGATATGCTAACCTAAAACTGGATGATGAGGATGGTGGAGTGGTGAATCTGGGAGGGGTTGATTCTCAACCAATGTCGGACAAATTCCACCTAATGCTTATTGGCCGGATTGTGACTGATCGACCTTTTAATGTTGATGCTTTCAAATCAACTATGACAAAATCTTGGACCCTTTTTGATAAATTGGTGATTAGGGCTCTTGGACCAAACCTCTTTGCTTTCCAATTTTTCCATTGGAGGGATAAGGAGAAGGTGCTGCGTGGGAGGCCATGGTGCTTCGATAATATGTTGGTTGTCTTGAAGGAGGTCGAAGGTGATGAGCAACCAGAACAGGTGGCTCTTTTTCACTCTCCGTTTTGGGTCCGAATTAAACACCTACCTTTCAATTGTAGATCAGATGAAGATGTGAAAGAATTGGTGTCGAATTGGGGTGAAATTCTTGAAATTGAAGAAGATTTGTTGGGTTTGGATCGTTTTCGAAGGGTGCGTCTGATGATAAATATCACCAAACCTTTACGCCGTTTTCAAAGGATTTTAGATAAGAGTGGGAGGGAGGTTGTGGTAGAATTTGCTTATGAACGCCTCCCCTTTTTCTGCTTTGCTTGTGGTGTAATAGGGCATTCGGAGAGGGATTGTTGTATGGTTTCGGAGGAGAGCAAAAAAGCAAAACTTGGGTGGGGACGCTGGCTGAGAGCGTCTCCGAGAAAGGGTAGGGGGGAAGGAGGTTGAAGAGATTGAAGCCGTGATGTCAGCAAGGAAGCAATTGTTTGTCTTGAAGGAGAATGAAGTGTGTGAAGAGGAGGAAAGGATAGTGGAGGAGCCTTTAATTAATTTTACTCGGGGTGTGGAGCAGGGGATAATGCTGGGACAGGGGAATAAGGGTGGCTCGATGGTGGTGTGCGCGAAGGGGGTCAGTGATGATGATAATTTTAGAGTTGAAAGTTTGGTGGATGGGGGGGTTTCTTCTAGTATTGACAGGGCCGGTGATCAAAAGGAGAAAAATGAGAGTGTACCTTTTGCTTCTGTTGAGAGTAGAGGGAGGAAGTATAGAAAGTTGGGGAGGGAGAAAAATTCGAGTGCTCATCCAATGGAGATAGAGGAGCAGCTTGTTCTTGGTAAAAGGGGAAGGGAAGGTGGGACTGTTCGTGGAGAGGAGGGGATGGCTAAGAAGCAGGTTCGTGATTTGAATGATATTGATGGATGGCGAGTGGCGGAGACCGTTGATGAACGGTCCCGCCAAGCCCAATGAGTGTCTTGAGTGTCAACTGCAGAGGGTTGGGCAATACCGCTGCAGTTGACAACCTTCGGAACCTGGTCCGAAGGGAAGCCCCGTCTCTTATCTTTCTTATGGAGACGAAACTTAGTAGTACGGAGATGTTTAAACTTCGTTCGAAACTTATTGGATATGAGAGACTTGCTGTTGATAGTTGTGGAAGGTCGGGAGGTGTTGCTTTGCTTTGGTTGAAGGGTTTGGATGTGGAATTAAGAACTATGTCTATTCACCACATCGATGTTCTTGTTAAGAAGAGTTTGGGTGAGGTGGTGTGGAGGTTGACTGGGTTCTATGGTTGGCCCGAGGTCCACAATAGGCACTTATCTTGGGAGTTACTTTCTTCTTTGGCTAGTGCGAGTGACGAACCATGGGTATGTATTGGTGACTATAATGAGATACTTTCGGAAGCTGAGAAGAAAGGGGGCCGTGACCGTGCTCTATGGCAGATGGAAAATTTTAGGGAGGTTGTGCATAGATGGGATTTGCGTGATGTGCCTTTCGAGGGATATGAATTCACATATGATAATGGGCAGTGGGGTGAGAGTAATGTGCAATGTCGGATTGATCGTGAACTTACTATTCAAAGCTGGATGGATTTATTTCCGAATGCAAAATTATTGCATTTAGAAAGGGAGTGGTCAGATCACTCGCCTCTCAAGTTATGCCTCGATGGTGGTGGTTTTTTGAAGAATGGGAAGGAGAAAATTTTCCGTTTTGAGCAGGGGTGGACGGAGAGTGAGAAGTGCGAGGGTGTTATCTCTAATGCGTGGCTGGCTGGGGGAGCTTCGATTGAGGGGAAGCTTGCGTTGTGTGCAGCAGACCTGACTTATTGGAGTGACAAGGAATTCGGTCATATTTTTCGAGAGATTAGGAAACGAAGGAAGAGACTTAGGGTGCTTAATAAGGGAGGTAGAACTGAAGCACAAGTGACTGAGAGGCGTAGAGTGGTGCGTGAAATCTCCAACTTGCTCCATCAGGAGGAATTATACTGGCGTCAAAGGTCCCGTACTTTGTGGCTAGAAGCAGGAGATAGAAATTCGAGCTTTTTCCATCGAAAAGCCTCGTCTTGCAAGCAGAAAAATCGTATTTCTAAGCTTGTTGCTGATGATGGGACGGTATGTGATGATGATGAGAGTATCAGCATGGTGGCGAACAATTATTTTCGTGGGCTTTTCACTTCAGCTCAACCCTCGGCTTTTGATGCTGCTCTCGAAGGTATTAGCCACAGGGTGAGTGACGATATGAATGAAGGTTTGTGTGCGAATTATACAGGAGAGGAAGTCTTAGTTGCTTTAAAGTAAATGCACCCTTTGAAGGCTCCTGGACCAGATGGTATGTGTCCTCTTTTTTATCAAACATACTGGCATATTGTGGGACCTGGTGTAACTAATTTGGTTTTGGGGGTTTTGAATGGTGATGTTATTCCTGACTCGATCAATAAGACTTTTATTGCTCTTATCCCCAAGAAAAAAGCGCCGGATAAAATGATTGATTTTAGGCCTATTAGTTTATGTAATGTTATTTACAAACTGATCACAAAAGTGCTTGCTAATAGGCTTAAAGTCTTTCTTAATGAGATTACTTCGATAAATCAGAGTGCCTTCACCCCGGGGAGGTTGATTACTGATAATATTATGGTTGCTTTTGAGGTGTTTCACTATATGAAGAATTCGACTAGTGAGAGTGGTTTTCTGGCTCTGAAGCTTGATATGGCAAAAGCATATGACAGGGTGGAATGGAGTTTTTTGAGGGCGGTAATGCTAAAATTGGGTTTTGTGGCTCAATGGGTTGATCGTGTGATGCATTGTGTCTCTTCTGTTTCCTTTTCAGTACTTATTAATGGTGCACCTTCTGGGGAGTTTACCCCGTCTAGGGGTTTGCGGCAAGGTGATCCATTATCCCCGTATCTTTTTATCTTGTGTGCGGAGGCTCTGTCGGGTTTGTTGTCTAATGTAGTGAATGATGGTCGTCTTAGTGGGATTCGGGTGGCTCCGACGGCTCCCCCTATTTTTCACTTACTTTTTGCTGATGATAGTATAATTTTCACACGGGCAGATGGTGAGGAAGTGAATACTATCCGTGACATTCTCCATACTTATGAAGAGGCCTCAGGCCAAATGGTGAACTTGGGGAAAACAACGGTATCTTTTAGCAAGGGTGTGAAAGATGATCGGAGGATTGCGTTAGCAGGTGGGTTAGGAGTCAATGTGGTGGACATACATGATAAATACTTAGGCTTACCTACGGTGGTAGGGAGGTCTAAGAGGGTGCTTACAAAAGGAATTCGTGATAAGTTGTGGAATCGACTACAAGGGTGGAAGGGAGGGTTTTTATCTAAGGCGGGCCGGGAGGTGTTGATTAAGGCAGTGGCCCAATCTATCCCGACCTACGCGATGAGTGTGTTCAAATTCCCCTCTTCTTTTTGTGACGAATTGCGTTCTTTGGTGTCGAATTTTTGGTGGGGGCAAAAGAAGGGTGAGTGAAAGATTCATTGGTTGTCTTGGAAGAAGCTTTGTGAACCAAAGGCAAAAGGAGGGTTGGGTTTTAGAGACTTCAAGATTTTTAACGCTGCTCTTCTTGGCAAACAAGTGTGGCGTATTTTGCAAGTTCCTGGCAGCTTGATGGCAACAATTTTTAAAGCTCGCTACTTTCCAGATTGCAATTACTTAGAGGCGGGGCTTGGCAGCAGCCCTAGCTATGTGTGGCGTGGTTTGTGGGGTGTTAAGTGGGTAGTGGAACGTGGGTTGAGGTGGAGAATAGGGGATGGATTAAGCATTCCTGTTTGGGAATCTCCGTGGATCCCGGGTACACAGTCGCGCCAAGTTTTATCTCCAAGGGGCAATAGCTCGATTGATTTGAAGGTGTATGACTTGATTCATTTAGCCTCGGCATCTTGGAATATCCCTATGATAAATGAGCTCTTTTTGCCTTTTGAAAGAGAGCGTATTTTGGGTATTCCGCTTAGCTCTCGTCTTCCGGAGGATAGGTTATGTTGGGACTTGGAGAAGGATGGGGAATACTCGGTTAGATCGGCTTATCGAGCTATTTCGGGTGATGTTGATGCTGATTTGCGCACCAGCTCTTCAAATTCGCACAATGTGTGGAGCAAGGTATGGCATGCTAACACCTTGCCTCGTGTTAAAGTTTTCTTTTGGAGGGCTTGCTGTGGTGCACTTCCTACCAAGGTGGGTTTAGGCAAGCGGCTTCAAAATGATGATAGGGTGTGTGGGTTGTGTGGAGTGGAGGAGGAAACCGAGCTCCATTGCATGAAAAAGTGCATTGTGGCGAGGCTAATATGGGATGAGAGTGGGCTGGAGAATGCTTTTGGTGTTGGGCATGGTAGCTTTGGAGATGCGGCTTTGGCTTATCTTGATAAATCGCCAAAATCGAGTCATGGCTTCTTTATGACTGTATGTTGGGCGATTTGGAATGCGAGAAATAGGTGGATTTTTGAAGGGGAGCATTGTAATCCTCAAGAGTCTATGGCTTATGTTAATAAGCTCATGGTTGAGTTGGGAAGGGAGCAAGAGAAAGGGGGTAGGTGTGCTGCCCCTGCTGCTAGACAGCGCTGGAAGCCTCCTCGAAGGAGTGAATGGAAGTTAAATGTTGATGGGGGTGTGGTTGAGGGACTTGGTTCTTGTGCTGGTGCTGTAATTCGTGGTGGAGATGGAGCTGCTGTGATGTGTATGTCTTGGATGGGGGAGGAGAGATGGGCACCTGCCATTGCTGAAGCTAAGGCGCTTCTTATGGGATTACAAGCTGCGTTGGAGTGTGGGTATAGACGCCTAGTTGTGGAGAGTGATTGCCTCGGCCTAATTAACGCATTGGAGTCACGAGAAAGGGGTAGTAGTTGTTTTCACCTAGTCCTTGATGATATTTATCATGTTTGTCGTTCTTTTGATTTCGTTTCTTGGAGTTTTGTTCGTAGGGAGGGAAATAAAGTAGCACATGAGCTTGCTCATTTGCCTTGGGTGGTAGGTAGTCGCTTTTGGTTTGTTAATTTTCCTTCTAGTATTGTTAATTTGTTGTCTTCGGACCTCCCTATTAATGAACGTTAGTTAGCCCTTGGGCTATTTCTCTTCAAAAAAAAAAAAAAGAAATTTAGTTACAAACAAGTAATTAATTTGTTTTATGTGAATATCCTATATTCTTTTATTGGTCTTTTGCACTACTTTTCAAATTGCCAATTCTCAAGTTATGATCAAATTTTGGTTGATGAAGTGAGAACGCAGTGGATGCGCTATGTAATCCAACAAATGTAGTTAAGTTGAAGGAATCAACAAATTTATGTTTGCGCATTTTGATTTGTATATTGTCTTTTTCTTAAATCACATTTCTTTCGATAATTAGTTTTATTTTGACCTTGTAAAACGCTTTATTAGATCTTGAATATCCCTACCTTATAAAAAGTAGAAGATAACTTTTAGAAATAGTGTACTTCCAACTATACCCTCAAAAATATATACAAAAATATGTACAAAAACGTGTATTTACTTACTTTCAACTATACCCTCAAAAACATATACAAAAATATGTTACTTTTTTACCCTCATTAATATGTTTACTCTCATTAATGTACTTCATATTAAATATGTTTTTTTTTTTTTTTAAAAAAAAAAAAAACATATCATCAATTAATTCTAAGTTTTCTTTAACAAAAAACTTATAATGCCTTTTTTTTTAATAAAAAAATTATACTTCATATGTTATTGTTTTTTTTTAACAAAAAACTTGTAATACCTTTTTTTAAATTAAAAAAAATTATACTTCATAGGTTATTTTTATTATTTAAAAAGAAAAAAAATGGTATGTACGAAGAGACTGTTTATTTTTACTCCTTCGTAGTTGCTCTTCTTATTTACAATCTTGTCGTCCTTTAATTGCAACTATTGTTAATGTTTAATAGCTTTTGAATTGAACATTGTTTGATGGCACATAAACAACGTTATGAAATCTGAATTCATATTAAATAGTGATATTTGAGCAGATTTTATCAAAAGGTAAAAGAACTTAAAAATCCTAAAATCAAAAGGTATTAATTATGGAGAGAATTTAAGAGGAAAAATATAACTAAGTAGTTATTGATTTAGTATTAGATATAGATATAGATATTAGATGGTCATAGAACATTAAAGAACTTACATTATTAAGTTTTTAGCTACAACGAATATTTCATAAATTATTACTTCGTATAACCAAATTAAAGCTCACAAAAAAATCATTTGAAGAAAAACACGCTAGGTATTATTGAAAATCAATTAAGAGTTCTAAATTAACAATAGCTTAAGATATAAATTAAAGGAATGTAAATCAATTAAATATTATTAAAAAATAATTTTGAAATAACACTGTCATAGAGGATTTTAAAAATAATTGTCATAAAAGATTTTGGCGGCTTTCTTATATTTCTACAATGCCACCACACAGGCCTATAAACCAAATAGTACATATTAAAACTACTAGGTCTACCACCCAAATCAAAGGTGTAAATACACGCCAATACAACTTCTCTGCAAGAGCTAGCCCTTTCGCGCGCGTAGGTCACCCTAGTTAATACAAAATTACCATTGTTTTATATACTATTGTACAACTTTTTATGTTATGAAACATGTATTTGGTTGTGATAGAAGAAAATATATAGTATATATGTGAAAAAAATCGCTATTACAGTGAAAAATTATTTAAAAGAAAAAAGAAAGAGAAATTTGATGGCAAAGGAATTGACAGCACTACTTTTACAGTGGTTTTAATATACTGTACTTGGACATTTTGTGTGGAATCATGAAAGCACTTTTTATAGCGGATATATAAACCGCCGTAAAAAACTCATTTTCACTTTTACAATGGAGCGATTAATAGTGGTCCAAAAACCGCTATATAAAGTATTTTTAACCGATATAAAAAGCATTTATGTTTTTGCAGTGATAAATTAAATTTGAAAATAGAAATATTTGCATTATTAGGAGTAGGTAAATGTTTTAGTAAACAAGAATAGTTGCATTAGGAGTATACAAATATTTTGAATAATGGGATAGTTGCATGATTTTTTTTTTTTTTTTTGTTTTTTTGGGATGCAAAAGAGGGCAAAGCCCGAAACAAGAACAAAAAAAATAAGCAATAAATCTGGGAGTAGCAACTTCTATAATGTCTTCCTTAAGAGAATTACGTATTTCGATCGGGGGGTCATCAAAATACTTAACTCTCTCAATTTGGACAACACCTAAATTAGCTAAATGATTCGCTACTTTATTCCCCTCCCTATAACAATGAAAAACAAGAATTTTGACCAAAAGAACTGATAATCCTACGACACTCCTTGATAATGTGCACATACTCGCCTCTTTGCACTTGATCACTTTGTAGCGCTTCAATACAAGCCTTGTTGTCCATTTGGATGATTAGCTTAGTTACACCACATCTCACTGCCATCTAAAGACCGAGTTCTATTGCAAGCATCTCATCTATATACGAACTGCAATCCCCAAAACTAGCTGTAAACGCCTTGATAAACACTCCTCTGCAGTCCCTTAAGAACCGGGGCTATCCAATCTAGAAGTGGACTAATCCATCTAATTAAAGCTTCTCTCCTTGTATATGGTATGTGCAAAGGAAGCAACTCATCATTATTACCTCCCATGAACACCTTCCAGCTTTCTTTAACTTTAGCTCTTAAGAAAGAACCTGAGTCTATGGGAATTTCAGCAGCTCTGCCAAATATAGTGCAATTTTGTCACTTCCAAATCCACCAAAGCGTAATTTCAAAGCAAGTAGCCCATTTTTCAGAGAAAATTAAGCCTTCAGCTTTGAGATTTCTACTGTTCCAGCTCTTCAAATCACCTCTAAAGAAGGAAGAATATCTTGCAGTACCCCCAACACTTCTCCATATATGTTTTGCAATTGGACAATCACGAAGCAAGTGAATAAGGTCTTCATCAGTGTTTAGAGAACATCTTGAACATCTAAGATCATCTGTTAGATGCCTCTTGAGTTTGTTAGCATTGTAGAGAACTTTATCATGTAAGATCAACCACAAAAACACACGAATTCTATGTTGAACCGGAGCAGTCCATGTCATCTACCATTTTGGATCTTTTTCCACATGTTCTTCATCTTTGATGATATTCAAGGCATATTTGATTGAAAACCCACCTGATTTAGATCCTTTCTAGAATCGCAGGTCACCAACATCAAAATTCTCAACCACCTAATGTGCTGTAATTTTTTTAAAGATAAAAGGTGGAAGTAAATTCGCAAAAGTATCCCACTTCCACCCCATGCCTTCTTCCCACAACTCTACAATCGCACCATCCAGACCAGGGGGAATTTCACTGGTGGCATAGTCTCGCAAAGGTGCATCAGCAGCCCAAGTATGATCCCAAAACAAAGTGGATTTTCCATCCCTAATTGCAACAGACGAACCCTTATTCACCCACTTAGCATTTTCAGTGATTCCTCGCCATACATTAGACATATTTGAGGATGGTTCAAACATGTCTATGTCGTACCTCCCTTTACTTGGATCGAAGTACTCTTGACCACAATGAGTTTGGCTTTATAAGTACTCTCCAACCCAGCTTTGTGAGAAAAGAAGAATTAGCTTGGCGTGCTGACTGGATGCCTATTCCTCCTTTGTTTCGTGGAAGTTGCAATGTGTCCCATGAAAGGAGATGGATTCGATCCCTTTCCTCATCATCTCCCCATATAATTCTTCGAGTTTTCTAATCAATATTGTCACAAATTAATCTCGGTATCTTAGCATTCTGCATCAAGTAAATTGCTATGGAGGTAATGGTGGATTTTGCCAAGGTAATTCTACCCGCAAGAGAAAGGAATTTCGATTTCCAATGTCAGTCGCCTATCGATTTTCTCACACAAATGAGCATATGTTTCTTTTGTCATCCTACTTGTCAAAGTAGGCATTCCCAAATAGAAATCCAGATCATAGGTTGATTCCATACCCAGGGCATGACTAATCTGTTCTTGGTCCAATACTACTACGTTTTGTGAATAATAAACTCTGGATTTTTGCAAACTAACTCGTTGTCTTGAAATTTCACAAAATCAATCAAGACAATCATGAATAATCACAGCTCTTGTTCTACAGATGCTTCCGCAAAAAGAATTAAGTCATTAACGAATTGAAGAATAAGTTTGACAGTAAAGGGCCAGCCCTACTTGCATAAATTGGTTTCCATTGACCATTAAAGATTGCTTCTTCAATCACCCAATTTAATCTTTCCATGCATAACACAATAAATAGAGGAAGAGGGGATCCCCCTGTCTAATGCCTCGGGTTGGAATAAAAAGAGTTGTCTTTTCCCTGTCCATAACACTTGCATAGTCAGGGATGTGACGCATTCCATAATTACCTCCACCATTAGAGCAGGGTAGGTTCATCTCTATGAGAGTATCGCGGATAAAGGCCCACTTTAGACGATCATATGCCTTTTCAAAATCAATCTTTATAGTCATGTAGACTTTACCACTTCTCTTCCTCTTCATAGTGTGAATGACCTCTTGAACTATAACGATGTTATCCATTATTTGGCGCCCCGGAACAAAGCTAGATTGAGATTAGATGAGTAAAGGCAAAAGGGGTGAGGCGGTTAACAATGGCTTTTGTGATAATTTTGTAAGTCACATTATAGAAACCTATAGGGCGGAATTGAGAAGAGAGCTCTGGGTTTTCATTCTTTGGAATAAGCACAAGGAAGGTCTGATTTAAGGTGTCTAGAAGTCATTTTCCCTCTAGGGCCGCAATAGACATGTCATATACTTTAGGCGCAACAACCTCCCAATGCTTCTGGTAGAAAATTGCCTGAAATCCATCGGGCCCCAGAGCTTTAAGTGAGCCCATGTTCTTTATCACATATTCAATGTCACAGCGAGTATATGGCCGGTTCAATTTATTTCAATCCTCAATCGAAAATTCTGTACATATTCTAGAAGGAATATTATACTCACCCTCCACACCATCATTTGTGAACAAGTTGGCAAAATAATTCACCGCCAAATTTTTAACTTGCTCTTTATCATGAACCCACTGATCATCTTGATCTTTGATGGCCACTATCTTATTTTTCCACCTACGAATAATCGTGCTTAATTGAAAAAATGTAGTGTTGTGGTCTCCATCTTGAAGCCAATCAACTCTAGCTTTTTGATACCAAAGTAACTCCTAATTATTTTAATTAGAAACTAATTGAAACGTCATCATTAAAGGAGAATGCAAAAGATGGCAAACATAGCCCTCTGTCATGAAAGGAGGAAGTATTTTAGACTGTTGTAGTTTACCCCTTAGAATGCAAAATCAACAAAAGTTCCTTCCTATGTATATTAATATTTTTTTGGAAAAATTGTCAAAAATAATACAAACTTTGAGCGGTCCGCTAAAAACAAGTCAATATTTTGATTATTTACGAATAATACGAACTTTAGAGGGCATACGCTTTAAACAGATTATGACCGGTTGGTGACTTGTTTAATAGGTTTATGGGACACGTGTCATTGTCTGATTGGTTGATAATTTAATCTGACTTTTTTTTAATTTATTTAATATTTTTAACTTTTAAAAGATATAAAATATTATTTGTTATTATCATTATTTTAAAAAAAAACCCTCCCCCACCAGTCATCCCTTCCCTGCCAGCATTTTGTTTTCCGACGCTCGGCCCTTCAGCGACCTCCGGCTAGCGCCCCAGCCATCTCCTCTATGCCAACAACGCTAACACAGTATCCTGCCCCACCTTTTACCTAATACCTACCCCGTCTCCCACAAGGGCCACAACCCCCACGAAAACCACTAAAAACTCCCATCCCTAACCTCCAAACCCCGAATTGCTCCTCCCCCACCCCTAAAACCCTATCGTATAGGGGTTTCGAGGGTGGAGGGAAGAGTGGTTGGGGGTTTTGAAGGTTTGGGAGGAAGTTTCATGGGCGTTTCAGGGATTTTAGGGAAGTTATTTCGGGGGGGATTGGAAGGACGACGGGTCTATTGCAGGGGTAGGGGGAAAGGCGGACTGACGATGGTGGTTTGTGACACCAGTGAGTGGGTTGGGTGACGCCGGTGAGTGCTCCGGGGGGAGTGGTGGTTCCATGGTTGAGGGTTAATTAATTTTTTAAAAAAATTATTTAGTTAGGAATTTTTTAATAATTTAATTAAGTGTTATATAAGAAATTAACCATCTTTTTTTTTTTTGAAAAGTAACCATAATAAAAGTTTGATTATGAGTTAATTAATATATTAAACAATTTTATTAAAAAAATTAACAAAATGTTAACTGGTTCTCTAGGTTATAGGTAAATTATCTTGTTTAAAGCGGATGCCCCCTAAAGTTTGTATTATTCGGAAATAATCAAAAGATTAACTTGTTTTTGGCGGATCGCTCAAATTTTGTATTATTTTTGATATTTTTTCCTATTTATTTTTTGTAAAGGTTTTTTATGTGGTCTTTTACATAATAGATTAAATTACCTAATTGTTGATGATGACTGCTAAGGGTCATGCTTATAGTCCTATATGCCACATAGGCAAAAGTTGTTATAAAAGATTCTTGCTGACTTGGCAATTCTATTAGAGTTTGTTATGCTTACAACATTGTAATAGAGCTAGTATAAATACTCTATCTATAGCTTTCTTTCATTTTATTCACCGTTAATGAGATACTCTCCTATCTTTTCCTCTCTAATTCTTCTTCTCTTCCGTTCTCATTGTTCTTTATTGAAATTAATTAGCAGATTTCAATATGGTATCAGAGCTTATGGAATTCCATAATTGATGTTGAAATTTTGCTAATGTTTTTTGTTCTTCATTCTTTCGCAATTTTCTCTCTGATATTTTGTTTGCTGTTTTCTGCTTATATCTACAGATATTTTACAGATTTGGTTGATAAATTTCTGCGGATTGTTCTTGTGAGTTTGATCATTTTCCTTGCCAAATTCTGTTGTTATATTTAATTTCTTTGATAAATTTCTTGATCAGTTGATCGCGATGCCAGAAAATTCTAAAACTCTTTCTCCTACTCAAGATCCTACCAGTCCATACTTAATTCATCTTTCTAAGAACACCAGTCAATCTTTGATTTCTGAGAAGTTTTCTGGTGAAGGTTATGGTGAATGGAAGCGTAGCATGATCATTGCTCTTTCAACTAAAACCAATTTATGTTTCGTAGATGGAAGCCTTCCTCAACCAGCTGTTGCAGATCCGATTCACTCGGCTTGGAAGAGGTGTGATGTAATCATTATATCTTACATTTTGAGATCGTTAGATACCTCCATTGCTTGTAGTGTTCTCTATCTACAACATCAAGAGATATCTGGAAGGATTTGGAGGAAAGATATTCACAAACATCTGGTCCTCAGTTGTCACATTGCAGTAGAAATTATCTGATCTTCAACAAGGAGCTGAAACTTCGATTGCAGAATTTTTCACTCAGATCAAAGTAGTTTGGGATCAGATATGTGAAATGAGTCCTCTGCCTACTTGTTGCTACAGTGGCTGTACTTGTGCCTTGACTCAAAAGTTTCTTAAGCAGCAGCAAGAGGAGAGATTGGGGCAAATGTTGATTAAATTGAACAGCAAGTTCAATAATACTAGATCTAACATTCTAATGATGCATCCACTACCTCTTATTTCTCTTGCTTACAAATTGTTAATACAAGAGGAGAAGCAAAGAGAATTGAGTGTTGATGATAGCACTACTAAGGTCATGGCATTTCCTGCTGATTATAGGAAGAATCCGCAATTTTACAAGCCTCAATATCAGAATTCAGCAAGCAATCAGAAGATGATGGTGCAGAATAGGAAACTCAATCCAATTTTATGTGATGACTGTAAATTTCCAAGCCATACTATTGATAAGTGTTATAAGATTCATGGATATCCGCCTAACTTTGGCAAGAATAACAATAAGTTCAAAGGCTAGAAGGTTGCTGTAATAGTTCAGAATGATGATGTTGATGATGATGTTCCTACTGATTCTAACACTCAGATTACTATGTCTATGGATCATTATACCTCTATCAGGAAAGCTCTGTAATCTCAAGGCATTGGTGCAAGCTCAGCTAGAGGTTCACTTGCACCAACAACGTCTGCAGGAGCTTTTGTGGCAGGTTCATGTCTTACTACTTGCTCAAATTCTAGCTGGATAATTGAAAGTGGAGCAACTGATCACATATGCTCTAATATCGATTTAATCAGTGAATATAAGGTGTTTGATAAGTTTCCCAATACTATCACTATTGCTGATGGCAAGAGAGTAATTGTTGAACACATTGGAACTGTTAATTTTGAGAATGGGATATAGTTAGAAAATGTATTGCATGTGCCTGGTTTTAAATTCAATCTGATTTCTACATACAAATTATGTAAGGATTTGAATTGTGAGGATAAATGCTTAATTCAGGCTCCAAACATGAATCATTCCTTGGTTCTTGGTAATTTGAATTCTGGATTATATGCTATTGGTGATTCTGATCAAGTGCAGCAGTAGAATAGAGATCAGAAAAAGGATCTTGCAGTTATAGATGCTTCTTTGCTAGCTGACAGAAGAGGCTAAGCTTTGGCACCTTAGGCTAGGGCATTTTCCTTTTAATAAGCTGCATTTAGTCAATAATGTTTTTGGTTGTATAGCAGGATGTGATATAGTCTGTCAGGTCTGTCATAAGGCAAAGCAGACTAGGTTGACATTTCATTCTAGTTCCTCTAGATCAAATAAGTGTTTTGATTTGCTAAATGTTGATACTTGGGGTCCTTACAAGTCTAAGACTCGTGATGGCTGTAGTTATTTTCTAACTATAGTTGATGGTTTTTCAAGACACACTTGGACTTTTTTGATGAGAAATAAAACTAATGTTGTTTCTATATTGCATAATCTTGTTATGTTGATTGAGAATCAATTTGGTGCTAAGGTTCTGTGTATAAGGACTGATAATGCTAAGGAACTGTGTGAGGGTGAAATTTTGCATTTGTATAATGGAAAAGGCATTGTGCATTAGAGTGTGCGGATACTCCATATCAAAATGGAGTAGTTGAGAGGAAGCATAAACACTTGTTAGAAACTGCAAGGAGTCTATATTTCCAGTCAAGGGTTCCAGTCAGGGTGAGTGTTTTCTATGTGCTACTCACATAATCAATAGAATGCCTTTGAGTAGTGTTGAGTTCAGTTCCCCTTATGAGAAGCTGCATGGTACAAAGCCTAAGCTAGAACATCTTAGAGTTTTTAGTTGCTTATGTTATGTCTTAACTCTTAATAATGACAAAGCTAAATTTGATCCAAGGGCTAGTCCATGTGTTATGCTGGGAAATCCTCCAGATCAGAATGCATATAGGGTGTTGAACTTGGAGAATAACAAAATCATCATTTCTAGGGATATTGTATTTTATGAGAAACACCTTCCCTTTCACTATGATGCAACTTTAACTCAACCTAAAAACCCATTTTTCTACCTACAGATTCATCTTTTAACCTAGATACTCCTTTTGAATCCCTAAGCCTTTCATTCTACCACTTGAACCTGAATCTCAACCTAACCCAAACACTGTTACCTGTCCTGTTCCAGACACTAATACTATTTCTGAATCTCAACTAGACACTGCTGCAAATAACAGAACAAAAATTCAAACACAATCCCAGAACTTGTAAGATAATTTATTAGACCAAGAAAATGGTCTTCCCACTTTGACAATTTCATCTGTATTGCAAGTAATGTGACTGAGCATTGGTGCAATCTAGTTCAGTTCAGTCTTATTCCATTTGCTGCTGGAGCATTGATCAATATAGTTTCTCAAGTTACTGAACAATTACCTAGAAGCTTCACATCAATTTGGTTTGGTTGATGCTATGAAGAAAGAGCTGGATGCTTTAATGGTCAATAAAACTTGGGAATTGTAAATGGGTGTTTAAGATGAAGTTAAAGGCAGATGGGAGTATGGAAAGATTGAAAACAAGGCTGGTAGCTAAGGGGTTCACCCAGAAATATGACATTGATTACTTGGAAACCTTCTCTCATATGGTTAAAATGATCACTATAAGGTGTCTCTTGTTTGTTGCAGCAAGTAATCATTGGACAATACATATAAGCAATGCTTTTCTTCATGGTGACTTGTCAAAGGAAGTCTATATGAGGGCTCTTGAAGGATTAGCCAATCCCAGCAACTTGGTTTGCAGATTGAGGAAGTCACTGTATGGGTTGAAGCAAGCATCCAAGCAATGGTTTTCCAAGCTTAATGCTGAGCTCTTAGCCATGGGACAGATTCAGTCAAGAATGATTATTCACTTTTCTTGAAAAGGAATGAAGCTGTTGTAACAGTAATGGTAGTTTGTGTTGATGATATTCTTGTTACAGGATCAGATTCAGCAGAAATTGAGCATTTCAAAGCTCATTTGCATGCTTAATTTAGCATCAAAGATCTTGGTGTGCTGAATTATTTTCTGGGAGTCGAGGTGACTCACTTGTCTTTTGGCATACTCATGACTCAAAAGAAATTTACTAAGGAATTGCTTAATGAATGTCAAATGGATGTTTGTAAGGCTGCTAAAACACCTCTCCTAACTGGTGTCAAGTTGCAAGATATTGTTGGTGATTACTAACCAGATCTAGAGTTATACAGATCTTTAGTGGGGAAGCTAAATTTTCTGTCACATATTAGGCCTGATATTGCTTGCTCAGTCCAGACACTAAGTCAATTTCTTCAGGAACCTAGGCTATCACATGTTCAAGCTTTACAACATGTTCTAAGGTATATTACACATACTCTGGGGCAAGGTATTCTACTAAGGGCTTCAGACAAACTTACTTTGCAGTCTTTTTTTTACTCTGATTGGGCATTTTGTCCAGCTACAAGAAGATCTGTATAGGTTATATTCTTCTACTGGGAAATTCCCCTATATCAAGGAAGTCTAAGAAACAATCTACTGTTTCAAAGAGCTCAAGTGAAGCTGAATACAGAGTTATGGCAGCAGCTGCATCAGAAACAACTTGACTTGTTAGATTGCTTGGTGATCTAGGTGTTACAAACTTGCAGCCTGTTACACTCAATTGTGATAATCAAAGTGATATACACATTGGGAGGAATCCTATATTTCATGAGCGCACAAAGCACATTGAATTGGATTGTCACTTCACCAGGGAAAAGGTCATAGAAGAGTTAATCAAGCTGACTTATCTTCCCACTGCTGAGCAACTTGCAGACATCATGACTAAGGCTTTGTCTGTAGCACAACACTCTAAGCTTTCTTCCAAGCTGCTCATGCTTGAAGAATCCATCAATTCCAGCTTGTGGGGGGATGTTGATGATATATATTGACGACGACTGCTAAGGGTCATGCTTATAGTCCTCTATGCCACGTAGGCAAAAAGTTGTTATAACAAATTCTTACTAACTTGGCAATTCTGTTAGAGTTTGTTATGCTTATAGCGTTGTAATAGAGCTAGTATAAATACTCTATTTGTAGCTTTCTTTCATTTTATTCACAGTTAATGAAATACTCTCCTCTCTTTTCCTCTCTAATTCTTCTTCTCTTTCGTTCTCATTGTTCTTTATTGAAGTCAATTAGCAGATTTCAATACTAATAAAATTTGATGTACGGAGTACTACGTAGTTGTAAGTGCTAGAGCTAGACACTTCAGAATGCATGACTGTAGCTGATAAGCAAATTACTTTTTGTGATAACAAGCATGATTTTAAGGTCGTATTTAAATATAACGGAAAGGCAAAATGTAAGTAATTAATGTAAGAAATTTTTTGAGAAGTACGAATATTGAGTAATACATAATCGCATTGTTTAAAAAATTCAAAATAATCACCTCAGATGAGGCACTTTTAAAGAAGGGGACAATTTTGATGGACTCGCAATTAAT
Organism: Chenopodium album; assembly: GCF_948465745.1. NCBI lineage: Eukaryota > Viridiplantae > Streptophyta > Magnoliopsida > Caryophyllales > Amaranthaceae > Chenopodium > Chenopodium album. The sequence continues at coordinate 51,429,845 of NC_137843.1, forward strand.
GGGTTGAACACTTGAACAAATAAGCATGTAAATTTGGGATTGTGTATTAGAAAACCCTTTCAATGTCTAAATTAGCTCGGGGATAATATGCCCAGGACATTATTGTTGGTTTAATTTAACAAGAGATCAAGTGCAATAAGCTAATAAATGCTATGGAGTGGGTAACTCTAGAGTGCTTTTGGGAGACTTATTTGTGCTCATCATGAGGTAATTAAGGAAGATGGAACTAGAACTTAGGCTAATATAAGTAACCTTTGGGTTTGATGGGATTATTTTATTTATTTTTTTTTTTTTTTGAAAAAAGATAGGTACGAAGTTAGGAAAGTGTTCTCTCAAGATTAACCCCTAACTTATCAGAATTAATTAATTAAAAAAGAAATTTACTATAATGAAAATTGGGAAAATGAAAAAATTTGCACCAGCCGGGAATCGAACCCGGGTCTGTACCGTGGCAGGGTACTATTCTACCACTAGACCACTGGTGCTACTTATTGTTATTTATAAAACCAGAATTCCATTAATATCTTTTATTGTATTCCATACTATTTAAGTTTATATATCTTTATATAATACATACACCATACTTTGTACTAAAATGAAACTTATAGTTTCAAACATTTTTCTTTTGAATCAATCATAAACTCATGGGGAAGGAATGTAAGAAAGATGTAAAGTTGTTGGCAAGCACCCAATAAAGGGACATAGAGATATTGTTTTGTACGTTATGCGCATGGTGACGATGGGGCTTACCATAATTTAATCAGTGGACTAGTTTTTGTCAGCTTCCCCTTTTTGCTTAATCATTTTGATGAGAGTAGCACTCGAATTTTCGCGCAATCATAATTTCAAGCTATTGAACTCAAATATGATGTGCTTCTTTTGTTTTGAAATAATTTAACAAATTAATGCGGTGATAGAAATTTTAATGTGTAAAAAATTACACAATATTATTAGGCTCATGTGTTGTCAATTAGCTTAGCTTGACTTTTGGGGAAAAGAACTTTGTTTAAATGTCTTGATTAGTTTTAATTAAACAAATTCAGGTTTATTTATTTATTTATTTTTATAGTGAGTTTAAATCCAATTCAATTTAACTACAATCTAGATTGATCAAAATTGAATTTGGGTTTGTTGATTTTGAATTAATTGGAAAGATCTTAATAGTAAGCTTAGTGTTTTTTGTAATAATCCATACGAGAGAGTGAGAGACTATGTGAACTAGGGGATTTGAGTACAATTTTTAATGTTTTTTTGTCTAAAATGGAAACTATTGAACGTAGATCATTCGAATTACTTCATAGGCTCTTTTTCTAGATGATATTATTAGAATGATCTTTCATTAATACCTATCTTAACACTTCTTTCTAAAATGAAATGTTTTGAACCTTCAAAAGACAATTTTGAAAGTTTATAATATGTTAATGGTCTCTTATTTGGAGAAAGGGATTAAAGGTACTCACAATTAAAGGTACCAAGTCCGTAAATGTGTGACTCAGTTTGTGTTGTTTAGTCTTGACTACTTTGTTTCCATACCACGTTCATTTAATGTTTTAGGCAGTTGTTGTCCTTTTCGTTAATATGTATGTCAAGTTTTTTGTCCTCATGTGCATTCTCCTAGTTCAATGAAAAATGGGGTACAATCCATACAAATATATAAGGCTTGTTTGGTTCACATGCCAAAAAAAAAAAAAAAAAAAAAGGAAGATTTATTAGAAAGGTTCTTTTAAGTGGTCAATTTTGTGACAAAGGTCTTTATATACAAAAAAGGGTGATATTAAAGGTCCTTAATATCCCACTTATATAAAAAAAGAGGGACCTTTGACCGTATTCCGGTGATTGACTTTATTTTCCGGCTATTAAAGTCATGTGACTCGTAAAAAACCCTTTTTTTCCTTCCTTTTTTTATTTATTAATTTTTCCCCTCCAATTCCAATTCCCCCTATTTTTGTCCCCCTTATTTCTCCTTCCTCGAAATTGAAAAACCAATTAATTACTGTTGACAAATAAAGTCGTATAATCAAAAAGGGGTTTTCACCTCACCTGATTCGACTTCCCTTCAATTTTAATGGGAAGGACTGGATTATTCATACTTAGGCCTTGTTTAGTTCACCTTATTTTTACTTATTTCAGAAAAAATAAGTTCAAATCAGATTATCGTTTTATGTGCAATTTTTATCGCTAAATATCTTTAATTTTGTAATGAAAAAAATTATGAAAATTACATATTAATAAAATACACATTATTACGAATCTAACAAGATCTCACTTGATATATTTTTACCTTACCGATTATCGTACACTCAAGGTCAAAGATTGGTCAAATTAGACAATAAGATCAGATCAGATAAGCAAAACTCAAGTGAACTAAACAGGGCCTTAGTTGTTGCTTATTGAAATTTAGGGATAGGAAGAGAAGAGAGAGGAAGAAGAAAAAAGAGGGACAGAAACAGGGGGAGTTGGAATTGGAGGGAACGAGGGGAAAAGGGGAAAAAAAAAAAATTGTTGGACGTGTGGCTGTTAATTGCCAGAAAATAAAGTCAATTGGAAGAATCTGGTCAAGGATCCCTCCTTACAACCTAAGTGGGATATAAGAACTTTTTTGCCACCTTTTTTTATATAAGGACATTTACCACAAAGTCGACCACTTAAAAGAACCTTTTTGATAAATTTTCCTAAAAAAAAAACGATAAGTGATATTTAAATTCCTTGGAATTTCAAGTTAGGTGTGTTGTTTGGTTGACAAAAGTTTGGTGAAATGGGAAAGTGGAACTTCTTAGAAATTTACACTTCCCACATAACGTAGAAATTTTACTTAACTAAGGGTCTGTTCTCATTGACTGGAATGAGCTGAACTGAACTTATTAGAGCTGAATTGAACTGAATATTTTATGAAAGAAGGAAATTAATTAGGAGCTAAACTGAACTGAATTGAACTTATTAGAGCTGAACTGAACTGAAAATAATCTGATAAGAGCAGGGCCTAATTCCCCTTAGGTAGCTAGGGAGTTGATACACATACAACTGTTGTATGTGGCCCCAACATACAACACCACTCAAATGTTGCCACATCAGCAAGAGTCAAAAAAAGAAGAGGGAAAAATGCGCGGGGGGGGGGGGGATTTCACCTATTTTGGCACCTTCTTACCATCTGGGCGGGATTCTTGGTGGGTGAATTTGTTTGGCGGCAAACTCAACATTAATTGCTGTAAAATAAAACTCAGCATTAATTACTCTATATTTTTTTCCGGATTTTATTATCCATTGATATAGCTAACCATTTTACAGTTTTTTTATTTTTTATTTTTTTTAAATGCTTACCCGGAGAAGATGAACATTCTACCAGAATGGATGACAAAGTCTATTATTGCCGACGAAAATTCCGGTGAAGTAATAATCTTTGAATTGGCGAGCTTGTTCAATTCATGTCTACCAAATTCGAATTTATTTAACAATCAATCTTGTTGGATTCGTACGTCTATTATCTCATATTTTTATAATCTAATCTTATGCCATTTTTTTTAGACTCAAGAAATAGCTTTGTATAAGGCTACAGAGATAAATTACATAATCCTCTAATAACTTTTATGCACTCCGTATAAATAATATTAAGAGTTGGACATAATCAACTTGCCAAATTTTCATACTTTACGATTTACATTTGTGGAGACAACACTTTACAAAGGGAAATTTACTTCAAAATGAACATATAAACGTAGATAATGAATGCTTCGTAGCTCATTAAGCTCAATAATGACTCCTATCTTTCTACATATATTCTTCATTACTGCTTCATGAGGATCCAATGATTAAGTAGACTTAAATTCTTAACATTCTCACGTATACAACGATTATTTTGTTCAATTAAACCGACTGATCTGGGCAATGGATGTAAATTCAAGATTTTGTAATGATAATGCACCAGTTTTAAGGTTTTTTTTTTCATCGGCCATGATCGCCGTTTCGCCCTTTCTCTGGAACAATGTTCATTGAGTTGAAGAAATGAACATATTATTTTTTAAAAAAATAGATTAAAAAAAAAATTAAAGATATTAAATTATTAGCATTGGAAATGACAAGGTATTTGAATTTTAAACATTAGGTTAATTTGAAATTTGAATGAAACTTTAAAGTAGTGGAATTTGGGCCCATTCTAACTACCAATAAAAAGTTGTCATGCAACATTGTCGTATGTGGTCTACACATACAATGGTTGTATTTGTAGCTTTTCTCTAGGTTGGCTAGGTAGAAATTCTTATAGAAAGTAACTTCTCTCGTTGTTAACCAAACAATCTTAGAAATTTCCCATGAATTTGATAATGAGAATTTAATTCCTATAAATTTGCATTTCATGGGAAGTTATAATTCCCATGTGAACCAAACGAAATAATACTGTCGTATTTCTAGATGCATGTTAGAAGGAAAATAACATATTGTTCAAACAGTCAAAACAGGCAAAGAAGATGTACTTATTATATTTGGAACAAAGGGCTAGTAAATCTCGTAGTTTGTAATACTTTGTTTATGTTTTCTAAACTTTTGTCAGAAAGAGAAAAATGAAAATAGCATAGTAAGCATCTAAGCATAACCAAATACTAATAACACTTTTTTTTTTCCAATTTTATCACCATATACCCCTAAAATTTTCAAATTCACCATATACCCCTGAATTATTACAAAAATTCACCATATAGTACAAATGACAACAAGATGAGTGAAATTTGGTTAATTATCCATCGAAACCACCTTAGATCAATCTCTCCCTTCATCCTCGAAATCACTCATCTCCTTTCTCCAACCCCAGAAACCACTCTAAATCTCCATAATCATAGCCCTATGATTGATTTTGAGGATGAAAATAGAAAATTTGGGTGATTTTGGGGGTGGGAAAAAGGAATGTGGATGGTTTCGGGGGTAGAGGAATGTATTTAATGTGGTTTCGGGTTATTATATATTAACCTCAATGACTGACGAAATTAACAATCATTAGTCATCAAGAGTGTGTGATGTATTTTTGTGAAAACTCGGGGGTATATGATAAATTTAAAAAAGTTTATGGATATATGGTGAATAAACAAAAAACTCAGGAGTATATGGTGAAAAAACTAATTTTTTATTATTTTTTATTTTATTTTTTTTTTTTTTGAAAAAAAGAACTAATAACACTTGTTGATGTGTAATGTTGTTATGCATTCCTAATTCCCATATAAATATCATACTCGTAGAGAATATATCTATAAATATAACTAAAATAATTACCGCTGATGTCATTACTTTTTTACATGTCAACCTCTCATAAAAAATTTTCCCGGAAAACTAATGATGACTTCATTATTTTTTTTCAACATAAATAAAAATTTAAAAATTGTAAATTAATTATACATTTTCCTAACAGATTTTATATTTAAATAGACTAATTATGCAATTTTCATTGGAGAAATTAAAGGAAGGTCGGAGTATTTCATTTTCTTATAAACATTATCATTTTCTCCTACTCCATATATTTTATACAGATTATATGTATTGGAGTTTTCACTTTTCTTAAATTATCAATTTTATTATAATTTGCTTCAATTATTTGTACTACATACATATTACACACAAATAAGCTAAAAATATTGTTGAAATAGTAAAATAATGTTAAAAATCGTGTATCGCACGAGCCTAATCTAGTATTAAGACAAATGAATACTCAGGGGCATGAAATAAGATAACTAAAGGTAAAAATATTGAATTGAAAAGTTTAAGGATACTTTAGGTAGTTAAGTGAATAAAAAAATTATTTGTTCTTTTAGGAAAAATGAAAACTAATAATCCTACCTTTGACATTTATGCTCAAAACAATCTTACCTTTTCGAAATCTGGAAATCTCACCTTTAACCCCCATATGCTCAAAAACAATCCTTTAACCGATTTGTGAAAATGGTAACCTGTTTTAGAAGGTGACTTGCCATGTGTCACCATCTGATCAATCTAATTTTTTTTTTAAAAAAAAAAACAAAAACAAAAACAAATTAATAAAAAAAAAGGAAAAACAAAATTAATTAAAAAAAAAACCATCTACTACCTCCGTTTCATATTATTTGCAACGATTTGACATAAAGTAGAGATGAAAAATGTCTACTCGTTGCAAATAATATGAAATGGAGGTAGTACTTTCCCCTTCCCTTTTCCCGATCCCACCTGAAGTTCTGAGCAGCCCACATCAATGGCTACTCGGCCTAATTCAGCCCATATAAACACCTGAACCAGCCACCACCCAAAACTTCGGCATCCTCGGCAATCACCCCCTCCACATCCTCGATCTTTCCCCCACCCCATCTCCTACCCCTGTTTGCGAACTCGCCTCTTTGACACTGCTACCGAAATCTACGACGACATTGCCTGACCTGGGTTTAGCTCAGTGAATTTCTCGAGTTTGAACTCGATTTTTGTTGGGTTCAGGTTTTAAGGTGAGGGAGGTTTCTGGTTTTGTTAACGGTGGAGAGAGAGTGTGTGTAAGTGGATGGTTTTAGCGGCGGTTGTACTGGTGGTACGTGTTGAGGTCTTGGTTGGCGGTGGTGAGAGGAGAAGTCAAGTAGTAAGAAGAGGAGAGAGAAAGAAGGTGGGAGAGGGGTCAGTGGTTGCGGGTGGTGGACTGGTGGAGGTTGGGTGGTGATATGGTGGGGGTGGTGGTTGTTATGGAAGAGGGTGGTGAGGTAGGAGGAGGGATTAAATAAATTTTTTTTTAAAAATAATTAAAATTTAACCTGTTAAACAAGTTGGAGGTAAAATGGATTGTTTTGAGCAGATGGGGTTAAAGGTATAAATTCTTAAATGGACCTGGTTCACACTAATTTATTGTGAACCACCAACATTAGAGACAATGTGATTGTTTTATTAATTAAAAAAAAAGTCACTATATTAAAATAAAGGTTATTATGTTAAAATAAAAGTTAGTATGACATTATAAAAGTCGTAAGAGGTTAACTTTTTTAATGAAATTTTTAATATAATGGTCAATATGAATAATAAAGATCACTATGCTAAAATTAGGTCACTATTCAACATAATGTCATACTTTAAATTCATAATAACATTAAAGGTCAAACGTTTTGAAAAAGGTTACTATGTTAAAATTAAAGTTACTATATTAAAATTAGGGGTCACTATGTTGAATATAATGTCAGTTACGTGTGTATAAATCTAAGGTCCACAATAATATTATTGCGGACCAGGTCCACGCAAGATTTTCTGGGTTAAAGGTGGGATTGTTTCTAGATTTCGAAAAGATGGAATTATTTTGAGCAAAAATGACAAAGTAGAGATTATTAATTTTCATTTTTCCTTCTTTTTATTGTGTACAATGAAAAATATAAAATGACAACAATATTTTGAGACGTTTAAAAAGAAAAATGAAAATATCATTAAGGGATAGAGAGAATACTATTTAAAAAAAAATAAAAAAAAAAATTATCTGACACTAATTAGCAAGATTAATATATTATATACTCATATATAGCACCAAAGATTACGTATAAAGTAATTATTATTATTATTATTATTTTCAATCTCTTCAAATTAGGAGGAGTATCCTTTAATTTCATGCATATCATTATACACGATTACAATATTAAAGGTAGGAAGAAGCCAAGAATATGCTATTCTGTTTTGTCAGCTAGAGAGTTTGGGTTTGATTTTTCTTCCTGAATTGAAATGAAAAATCCTAAAGTGGTTGGTTGACTCCATACCGCAATTTAGGTGGGCAGTGGTCAAATAATGGCACAGAAATCTAAACATAATGACACACAAATTAATCAATGTGGACACTTCGAAACGTACAACTGCCCCAATTCTTTTGGGTGTACCACACTACACAGCACTATCCACTATACTATACCCATTCTTTGCATTTCTAAACTACCCCCAACCCACTTTAGTTAATTATTTTTTTTTGTTAACATTAACTCAATTAAGGAAAGGGCATGCCAATTTTGACTTTCGGGTTTATTTTCCCCAAGGTCCCCCCCCTCTCCCTAAAATATACGGAATGGTATGATTCCATAATATTAATGTGATTTTCGACAATTTTACCTGAATCCATGGATAATTAAACCATCATATTCAATTAAATGGATGAAAATCTAACAAAATATGGATTTTATTTGGATGATGAATAGATCAGGTGACGGATCGAGTCGGATTTGGATGGAGCTTCATACATCCATCACCCGACCTGTCCATCCATCTGCTTATATTTTTTACAAAATTACAAATGTTTTTTTTACCTATTTGTAATACTACATAAGTATGTACTTTATATATACTAGTAATATAAGTTAGTCTTTGTATAATAGTGTGAATGCTCGGAAATTTAAAGATTTTGTCAACTGTATATCAAATTCTTAGTTTGTGTATATTAGTATTATAAATAAAGGGTGTTGTATTTTATTTCATCTGTTATTCACCCGATCCACCTGATTCATCTGCGGATGATGGACGGGATGGATGCGGATGAAGAATTAAATGGTGATGGTTGGGTTGGATGATGGATGGATCATTGACGGATGGAGATGGATTGAGCTCCACCTGATCCATTGCCAGCCCTATTTTCACATTATTTTCCCCAAGTCTCCCTCCTAAAACAAAGGGAGTAAATACGATTTTATAGAGTTAAATACGTTCACATAAAAACAATCATGATTAAATTGGTTTAAATATAAGTTAATAATGGCTACCCAAGTTCAATTTACAATTTACTTAATTCTAACTAATTTATCTACAGAAAATATGAAACTAGACCTGAGTGGCAAATAAGCCAAACCATTTTTATTTCTAATGACTTTTTATACTCACTTATATATTATACAAATAACGGATCCAAAGTTTTAGATAGGTTAAGCATAAATGTAACAAATTATTAATTGAGTGAAGATCATATTCAGAGATTTGGTGAGTAGTGCCCCTTTACAGCTTACCAGTATGGTTTGAATTTGGGACAAACTAACAATTGAAGATCTTAGTAATTAATTTAAAATTTTAATAAGGTAATGGTGGTGGATAGATAATGGTGGTTTCCACAACGGATTCCAGCCTAGTCTATGGGTTTAAAAATTTTCTTTGACTATCTCCTTTAATTAACCACTTGTCAAAAATATATTGTCATATTGTCCGATTCCTTCAAGGCTCCAACCATATACAAAGACAATTTCTTTCTTAACAACTTACAATAGAATATGTGACTATAATTACATGCTTGCAAAGAGCGCTGCGCAGTAATATAGTGCAATGAAGAAGGAATAATTGGGATACAAACCTAATAAACCACAGACATAGTAACATCAATAAACCAGGGTGGGTCAATTAATATGAATTAATGACATTATCCCTAATTCCCTATCCATAATAAAGGGCCATAGCTTACAACGTGATATTTGTCAAAGGAAAATGTCAAAAAGATTTGGGAAACCTGTGAATTTAACACTCAAATCTGACCTTTATAATTGAAACTTTCCCAACCAGTTGAGTTCACTTTGCAGGTACACAAATCGCAAAAGTCAGGAGCCGCTATCAGCTGCAATACTCTGAAGAAATGGCTGGTTTTGCTGTCATTTTGCTTCTCTTTCACTGTCTGCTTCTCTCTCAACATTCCTACTCACTCCCCTTGTGTACAGACTTCAGTAAGCTTTTTCACTCTCCTCCTTTGTGTGTGTGTGTGTGCGCGCGCGCGAGTGCGTATCTTTGTTTTGATTGCAGAGATCTTGAATCTTTCTTATTGAAACAGGGGCACCCGCAAAATTAAAGACACCTTTGGAATTCTGTCCTTACAATGGAACTTCATGCTGTGATTCAACAAAAGACCTTCAGCTGCAGAAACAATTCCAAGCTATGAATATCACTGATACTTCCTGTGCTTCACTTCTGAAATCAATTCTGTGCGCTGTAAGCTCTCAAAACCATTTAAAATAATAATAAATATAGTATAATAAAATGAATTTGTAGCAATACAAAATTTCTTGTTCACCAAACAAATAATATAACTTTACATGGGAGTATTTGCATAAAAATGCTGTCACTTATGCCTAAGAGGAAGTTCAGCTAAAAGCCGTCGAAAATCAATGTTTTTGGTCATTTGCAGACATGTGATCCCTTTGCAGCAGAGCTTTTCAAGGCCAAAGCAGGGAACCAGAAGCAGCAGAAACCAGTTCCAGGTCTTTGCAACTCAACTGATTCAGGAAAATCACATTCATCAAAGCAATCAACAAGCAGCTTCTGTTCAACTGTATGGAACACGTGCAAGGATATATCTATCTTGAAATCGCCCTTTGCGCCTTCGTTACAAGGTGGAGCAAAAGGACCAGCACCAATTGCATCAAACTTATCTACACTGGCTGATCTTTGGCAGTCGGAAAAAACATTTTGTGATGTTTTTGGCGCTTCTCCAGACAATGATTCTGTGTGCTTTGCTGGCGAGCCCGTCAAACTAAACAATAACAGTTCAGAGATTGATGTTCCTCCAAAAGGGCTATGTTTAGAGAAGATTGACGCTGGAAGTTATATCAGTATGGCTCCTCATCCTGACGAGTCTAATCGTGCCTTCTTTTCTAATCTGCCTGGAAAAATCTGGCTGGCAACAATTCCTGAGCAAGACTCGGTAGAAAAGTTAGACCTTGACGAATCAGACCCATTCGTGGATTTAACCGATCAAGTTCTCTTTGACACTATATTTGGAATGCTAGGAATTGCATTCCACCCAGATTTTGCTCATAATGGACGCTTCTTCGCTTCCTACAACTGTGATCGGCTAAAGTCACCCGAATGTGCTGGAAGGTGTGCATGTAACTCTGATGTTGATTGTGACCCATCCAAATTTAACACTTCAGGTAGCTCTACACCTTGTCAATATCAAAGCGTTATTGCAGAATACACAGCAAATGGATCTTCATCAAAGCCTTCATCGGTAATTATCTCTACGATCGTTTGAGTATTCAATCTAAACAGTTTCTGCGGTTTTATTTCCAGTCAATGATAGTTTGTCTTTCACAGATGCAAAGTGGCCAACCAACAGAAGTACGGAGGATTTTCACAATGGGTTTGCCATTCACAAACAATCATGGAGGCCAAATTCTATTTGGACCAGAAGATGGGTACATGTATGTCATGATGGGAGATGGGGGAGGAAGAGGTGATCCCTATCACTTTTCCCAGAACAAGAAATCCATACTAGGGAAGATTCTAAGACTTGACATAGATAAAATTCCAAGTAAGCATCTTCACCATTTTAAGACCAGAAGTGTCTTATGTTACTTCCTCATATAAAGATGAGAAAGTTCTCAGGTCACTATCTTCTGATGTACAGGTGAAAAACAAATAGATGACCTTGGTCTCTGGGGTAACTATTCCATACCACAGGACAATCCATATTCAGGAGACAAGAATTCGGCACCAGAAATCTGGGCTATGGGGCTCAGGAATCCCTGGCGCTGCAGCTTTGATGCAGATAGGCCTTCCTACTTTGTCTGTGGAGATGTCGGCCAGGTTCAAATTATAGCTTGAAAAACACTAAACTTGATGTATAAGCACTTCACTCTAATTAACAACATACCACTCATATGGCAGGATCAATATGAAGAGATTGATATAATCACCAAAGGTGGAAACTACGGCTGGAGTATATATGAGGGCCCCATTCCTTATAGTTCTGGAAATGAAACAAAAAATTCATCAGCTACCCAAAATCTGATTTTTCCAGTAGCAGGTTACACTCATTCACAAATCAACAAGAAAACTGGATCAGCTGCAATGTCTGGCGGGTTTTTCTATCGCTCTGAGACTGATCCATGCATGTCTGGAAGGTGAGTAAACACTTAATGAGCAGCCATCACTAACAAATAAAATAGAAATGCTATTATCATGCTCACTGAGTCACAATTGTTGGATGATTCAGGTACCTGTATGGGGATCTATATGCAAGCAATATATGGGCAGCTACCGAGAATCCAGAAAATAGTGGGAATTTTAGCACAGCAGCAATGCCATTTAGTTGTGCCAAAGACTCACCTCTTCAGTGCAGCACTGCTCCAGGAACTACACTGCCAGCTCTGGGATACATATATTCATTCGCACAGGACAACAGGAAAGATGTCCTCATTCTAGCCAGCACTGGGGTTTATAGAGTTGTTCGCCCAAGTCGTTGCAACTATGCTTGCTCAAAGGAGATTGCAAGGCCTGCCACTGTTCCAACTCCAAGTCCATCATCCCCTTCAAGTAGAGCTCATTTTATTGCACCTCTTGGAAATTGGTTCCCCTTTCTTCTCTGTTTCCTGATTTTAGAGCGTTTGTATAACTGACACAACTGAAGCCGCATTTATCATTTTGAGCAGTGTTTCATTCACTTTCAACTAGGATAGTCGTATAGATAAAGTTCTTTGTATCTGAAAGAATTGAAAAAAAATATTTTGACAAATCTAAATGAAGTCCACCAAAAAACAGATAACAGCAGCTCACCGCTAAACTGTGAACTTCTACTGAATATTTGAAAGATAACAAGCAGCCAACAGAATAATTGCGCCATTCAAACAGCAGAACATTGTTGGGAATGGGGATGATGCTTGACAGTATATAACGCCACTAGTCCCTAATTCTGCAGTTACTTGAAAACAGTAGCTATGAAAACATTTAATTATACAAGTACAACAAAATTTAATCATTATCAAACTTCTAGAGTTCTAGACCAAAGCCAAAAAAGTCTCATCATTAAAAAAAGCCCGTGAATATGAAAATCTTGAAACTCCTAACATCATCAATATAACATATATTTTACCTTTGCCTTCCAGTCCATGTCAGCTGGTAGCAAGAACTAAGGCCTGGAGAATGTTGTCATGGGATGTTTATACGCACGCACGCTCACATGGGATGTTTATACGCACGCTCACAAAAATCTAATTACTCATCAAGTATCATTATCTTCATTGACCTTATCAATAACAAATCTCTCTATAACTTCATCACAAATCTCAATAGCATTTTCAAGGTTCCCTTCATCGAAGTTCTTGTCCAGAAAAAAGTATAATATTTCTTGATTCGCAATGAACCCTTTTCTCCTCATCTCATCAAAGAGTACCTTTGCTTCCCCATACTTTTTCTTTTTAAGAAGCCCCTTGATAAAAGCATTATAAGAGCTGTCAGTAAGATCAAACCCTTTTGCAACCATTTCCTTGTGCAAATACCATGCTTCTTTCATATTCCTTGCTTTACTGTGCCCCTTGATTAATATATTATAAGTGTTGTTGTCTGGCATTACATTAAAAGCACACATCTCCCTGTAAATTTTAGTTGTGCTATGCATGTTGCTTCTAATGCTATACTGCTTCATAAGAGAATTATAGGTTGTGGCATTTGGCATTATTCCCTTCTCCAACATCCATTTTAGCAGCCTTTCACCATCTTCCAACATCCCTGATGTGCAGAACCCATTCATCAACACATTAAATGTAACAACAGTAGGCTGATGTCCTCGATCCAGCATTCTCCTCAGAAGCTCATGTGCCTTGGAAATTTCTCCCGACTTACAGTAAGCATCCATCAAAGTAGTATAAGTAATGGTATCAGGATGACATCCAGTCACCTCCATGTCTTCCATCAGTTTTATTGCTTGATTTATATTTCCTGTTTTACAGAGACCATTAATGAGTACATTATATGTGCACTGGTTAAGTTCTAGACCCTTGGCAGACATTTCATGCAAAAGTTCATTTGCTGTATCTACCTCTCCTTGTTTACATAGGCCATCTGCAAGGGCAGTATATGTGACAACATTAGGGGTCACCCCCTTCTCAACCATCTCATTGTGCCAAAAAAAGGCTTCTTTCAGCTTACCAGCCTTGCAATAACCATCTACAAGTGTTGTATAAGTGATTTCATCTGGTGCTAATCCACTGTTAAGCATTTCATGGAACAGCTTCTCTGCTTCTTTCATGTTTCCACTTTGACAAAGCCCACATATAATAGTTGAATATGCAATAATATCAGGGATGATATTAACTCTTTGCATTTCCTTGAAAAGCTTGATAGCGGAACTAATATTACCGGACTTACAGAAACCATCAATAATTGTCGTGTAAACTACATTATCTGGCGGTATATTAAGAGCAATCATTTCTCTCAGAACCCTTTCTGCATCTGCTACCTTACTATACTTGCACATAAGAACAATAATGCTATTAAATGTAAATGCATTTGGCTTCAATCCCTTCATTCTCATTTCATTAACCAGCCTCATCACCTTATCTAATTCACCAACATGACAATATCCATTAATGACAATACTATAACTCACAACATCAAGCGGACAGCCTCTTAACTCCATCTGCAGCAGTAGATGGTGCGCTTCTCTAATTTTTCCTAACTGACAAAGAATGTGTAAGATTATGTTATATGAACCAGTATCCCAACAAATTCCTGCTTCAAGGAACTCCTGAAAAACCTCGAAAGTGTCCCTTTTCTTGTCTGATTGGCTGGAAAGATTAGCAAGAAGCAATTGACAGGATTCCGCAGAGATCACCAAACCAAAATTCAACATCTTTCCAAAAAGTCTCCTTGCCTCCATCAAATACCCAACTTGAACAAGCACCTCAAAGAATAAATCAAATACACATGGATTTGAACCCCAATCCTTGTAAGTGTAGATCAATTTTTCAACAAAACTAGAAAAAGAATAGGCAACGTCAATATATGGTTTAGACCAGAAATCATATATAAGACTGTGAGCTATGTTCAAATCTTTTGAAGCAACAGCAATATGTATGACAATACTCCGAACTTCCAATGATGGTTCTCTATGAAGACATGCCCATTCATAGAAGTTATATACCAGCTCGGTATCATTCTTGATGTTCATCAGAACCCAAATGAGATGGTCAGGCTTGAACTTTGACTCAAAGGGTCTAAGAGCATGCCTTAACGTCTCAAAACGCCGTTGCTTTATGGTACTTGAAATATTCTGCACAAGTTCAAAGTCTCTGATTGTTGGCTTTCTGGGTGAGTAATCCGGAAATGCTCTTGCATCAGTAGAGTAAAAAGTGCTGCGCTTTTCTCCCAAATATCTGTCCTTAAATGGGATAAGCAGAAACCGACCCAAGTATAAACTCTGGGGTACGAGTTTAGAACAAACATTGATTAAGGAGATGACACCAATATTCATTTCTGTGAGAGAAACCCATCAAAGTGGATTCCGAAAAGATATGGTTAACGAAACAGAAACACCGGTCCATGTAGATTTCTCAAGTTGATAAGGCATTAATATGAGCCCATTGCCTGCAGACCATAAACAACGTTATAATCATAATCAGTATCACCACATGATTCTAAATTACATATAATAGTTGCCTTCTGTTACAAGTGATTTAAACTAGGAAACAATATACCGCCCCAATTAAACATCAATTTCAGGACATACGACAACAAGAATTCATTCTACTATATAAAGCCAAAAATCCCCTGAAAAACAATACTACATTTTCACTTGGGCATTTCATCAAACAGTTGGTGACCATTAACAAATTTGATTACTAATTAACCCGGAACTACAAGCATAAAGCTGCAATTTAAACCAATGTGAAATAGGAAATCATTGATAATGCATGCGATTCAATCAATAATACCAAAGAGCATTGTTCTCATCGATTCACATTCATTCAAATGCAATTTTTCTCTACTATATCAGAGTATGAAAAAACATTAAAAAGATGATATTAAAGAAAATTTTGAAGAGAGAAGAATGAGAGTGTTCACCTTAGCTGCGAAGAAAGAATGGAGACATTCCAGATTAACAGGGAATTATGAGTGGGGAAGAGAGAGAAAGTTGGGGTGATATGGTGGGAGGAAGACGACGGAGAAATTGCGCTGCTGCTTAAGAAAAAGAAAGGCGGGTAGAAAACTAGAATTGGAGTTATGTGTTTTGGGCTTTTAACCTTCATAGTCTTCTACTACTTTGATCCCGTGCATGCACAAATTAAATAGATATTTGATTAAAATGGTTGACAATATTCTTTATTCGAAAAAGTATAATTATAATCTCATTAATTAATTTTGAAAGAAATATTGTATTTGTTTAGTTTTAGAACTTAGAAGGAAAAAAATAGAGAAAAAGATGATGATGTCAAAAATAGTTTTGGCGGGAAAAATTTTCATAAACAGTTGACAAGTGTCCTTTAATGATGTCAACATGTTTTATTTTAGTAATAGTTAATAAATTTGGGCCAAAGTACAATAAAATGGTCACTCTTACTACTCCTTCCGTGTTTTAATAAGTGTCCACTTTGACCGACACATAGTTTTAGACAATTTAATTAACTTGATTGAAATATGAATTAAGTGGGGTAGTTAAAAGCATTAAAAAATTGTAACAGAAAGATAGTGGGTTTAATAGTTTATTGAAAAGTAATGAATATGAGAGGAAATAAATAATAAAAAAGTAGTTGTGAGTTTGGGTGGGACTATGAGAGAAGATATATATAATATTAAAATATAGCTTTTTTGTCAAAAATAGAAGTGTAACACTTATTAAAACTAGTCGTTGGAGCATGCGCGATGCGCGTGCTCTCCCGACGGTAAGATAAGTAAAATTCGTAGTTTTGTTCAGTTGTTGTGATATTTGTGATTGTGTTCGGGTTTTGTAATAACAAGGATACATGAATTTGTAAGTACTAACAAGCAATAGTGATAAAGTTTCTATCGGAAAATATCTATGGAAAAACAATTGTTATAAGTAAAATTATCTAGAATTTGTTATAATTTAAAGATTTTTAAAAGAATTATACTATTGTTTTAGATATTATTTTAGAACGCAATATGGTTTCTTATTTAGTACTTAAATAATTTTTAAATAGTTTCGTTTTGAAGTGATTGTGATAATAAGGAGTAGTTTAAGGAAATGCAATACTAAAGGTTAAAGTTATGTAAAATGGATTAAATGTAAAATATATGAAATGATTTTATATTTGTTTGTTAGACTTTTTAAAGTAGAAAATTTTCAAATGGTTCTTCCATTGAAAATTATAGTAGTTAGAGTTTGTAATCGACGTGGAATGTATAAAATGAATGAGAAATATCATATGTGTATGTATTAAAGTTTATTTGTTGGTTATTTATCTATAAATTATTTTATATACGATATTTAGATAATACAGTTGGAGGGAATATCTTAAGACTTTTTATATTTAAAGTTATAGTCGTTGAAGCATGCAGTACGAGCGTACCCCCCCCCCCCCGATAAGATATATAAGATTCATAGTTGTGATCGTGCTTCGTAGTTTGGGATATTATCAACATGATAATTAGGGGAACTTATTTGTGTGATAGTCACTAACTTGTTTTTAAGTTCTTCCTATCTCTTCTTCTTTCATAATATACCCTCTCTCTTATATTTTTTCCTTGTCTTATCTCATTTCCCTTTTTCTATTCATCCTTGCTTCTCTTTCACCTTCCTGTTCCTTTTTTCTCCTTCCCATCTACTCTTCTTGTATAGTTTGAGCAGTTTAGTAAGCCCCCCCTCTCTTTCTCTTTCTCCCAACCCTTCTTTCTTTCCCGACCTATCTATTTCTTTATCACTCTATATATGATCTCTCTTGCCCCTCTTTCTCTTAATTGCTTTATTTCTTTCCCTTTTGACCCTTATCTCTCTCTTTTTCTCCCATCCTCTCAATCTCTCCCTCTCTTCCTGGATCATCTCTATCTTTCTCTCTTTCTCTATCACGACCCTTCTTTCTCTCTTTCTCACCCCTCTATATAGATCCATCTTTGTCTCTCTCATCCCACTCCCTCTTTCTGTCCGTCCCACTTAACGGTGGTCTGTTAAGTGGAGGATGCCTTATATTTGTACACGTACTATAATCTGCCAAGCGATGTATTTGCTTTTATTCACAGCCGATATTCCATACGAGTCTTCTCATTAATACATGTTTTTATGAGATGACATTTTACTATTTTAAACAAAATACTTTTTCAGAACCGCTGTATTCCAGACATTTTTTAGTTGCTTTCCTTCTGGTGTTTCTAGATAATACGACCCTTGCATTATCATATCCCTGATTTGGTATGGCCCTTCCCAGTTGGCCGTTAACTTTCCTTCTTTATTTCCCTTCCATGTTGTTGCTGTTCTTCGCAACACCAAATCTCCGACAGCTAAAGGCCGATGATTGACTCTCTTGTTGTAGGCTCTTGATATTCTGTCCTTGTAGGCAGCCGATTTAACTGCTGCCTTTTCTCTCAATTCTGGCAAGTAATCTAACTGTTGTCTTAACAACAGATCATTTTGTTCTTTGTAGTAATGCTGCACTCTGAATGTCGGCAAACCAACTTCTGCCGGAACTACTGCCTCTGTCCCAAACACCAAGTTAAAAGGGGATTCTCCTGTTGCTTCTCTACTTGTTGTTCGGTTTGCCCATAAAATTTCTGGGATTAAATCTACCCACAATCCCTTTGTATCTTCGATTTTCTTCTTAACAACCATTATGATCTGCTTATTTGCGGCCTCAGCTTGGCCGTTTGATTGGGGATGACATACCGCCACGTACGCAAACTTTACTTTGTACATTGCCAATAGATCCTTTACCGGCTTATAGTCAAATTGTGATCCGTGATCAAAAACCATTGCCATTGGAAGGCCAAACCTAGTAAAAATATTCTTCTAGATAAATTTTTTCACCTTTGCAGCCGATATTTTTGCTATCGGCTCCGCCTCAATCCATTTGGTGAAATAATCAATGCCGACCAGTAGGAATTTCCTCCCCCTGTTGCCGACGGGAAAGGACCAACTATGTCCATTCCCCATTGCGCGAACGGAACTGGATTGAGTATCGGCATCAGGTCATTCGTCGATTGGTATAATACGGGCGCAAACTTTTGACATTTCTCACACTTTTGTACATACCGAGAAGCATCTTCATTCATTGTCAGCCAGTAATACCCTCTTCTCATGGCTTCCCTTGAAAGAGCTCGTGCACCCAAATGATTTCCACAAGTTCCCTCATGAATTTCTTCGATAAGTCTTGCAGATTCGTTGGCAGTTATGCACCTCTGAAGTGGTAATGAGAATCCTCTTTTATACAATTGCCCCTGGTACATAATGAACCAAATGCTATCCTTTTATAACTTCCGGGATTCCCCTTTGTCCACCGGTAACGCCCCTATCAGGAGATATGCTAGGATTTTGTCATACCACTGGCTGCCTATTTCAACGCAGAGAACCTGTTCTGTCATTTCCTCTATACTCCTGTGCTTCAAAACTTCCACCATGACGGTTCTCTCCAGGTCGTTAAAGCTTGAGCTGGCTAACCTAGCCAAAGCATCGGCCTGTGAATTTTGTGTTCTTGGCACTAATTGAACTTCAAAATGCTGCAACTAGGCCGTTAATTCATTTATTTTTTTTAGATATTTTATCATCGTTGATTCCTGTGCTTCATACTTCCCACTGAACTAACTAGATACTAACTGCAAATCAGTTTTAAGGATTAATTGCTTAGCGTCTGCCGCTATTGACAACTGGATACTTGCTATCGCCGCTTCATATTCGGCCTCGTTATTAGTTGCTTTGAACTTAAACTTCAGAGCATATTCAAAAGTTCCTCCGTCTGGAGCTGTTATCACAATGCCTACTCCAGATCCGGTCGAAGTTGCTGACCCATCCACTGATACCTGCCATGTCTCCAGCTCTTCTTTCTTATCATTATAGGAAGTTTCCACAATGAAATCTGACAAGGCCTGTGCATGAATTGATACCTTAGGTTTGTAATGCAGCTCTTACTCCGACAACTCCACAACCCATTTCAGCAGTCTACCCGACGTATCCAAATCTGCAGGTAAAGCGCTCCCGTTTTTTGTGGTTTTACGGCAGAATAAAAGGTTTGAGTGGGGAAAAGATCAAGCTGATGCATTGGAAGTTGTAAGGAATCATTTAAGGACTCTCCCGACGGTGGCTCAGCCGGAATGAGGGGAGCAGTTGCAGCTATATATATCGGCATCTCCAAAGACTGTCGCCGCAGTTGAAAGGGTAAAGCAACAAATGCCGATATACTTTGTCAGTCATGTATTGAACGCTGCTGAACGACGATACCCCGTGATAGAAAAAATGGCACTTGCTGTGGTTATTGCCGCCAGAAAGTTGCGGCCCTATTTTGACGCTCATCCGACAGAGATTCTAACGAATTATCCCCTTGAAAAATCATTGCAAGATTGTTGGTTGGATACACTTTGGTAGTGCTGCTCCTGATAGAACCTGTACATGTCAACTAACTCTGTCCCAGAAGCGACAGCCTGCTCACCAAAAAAAAAAATAATAAATAAAAAAATATATGTATTTATATAAATTTAAACGCACACACAAACTGAGAAAGTGGAATAGATTAACAATATTTAAACACATACCTTCATTAAGTCATGCATATGCTAGGCAGCGACAGGACCGATAAGGCCCGATGGCCTATCAACTGGGGTGGCTACATTACGCAGAAGCCGGTATCCCAAGTTTTCGCCCCGGAGTGGATCATCAGCAAATATAGACTCATTTCGGAATACGTCCATCTCGGGTTGCCATCGGTCACGAGAACGACCCTCTGGAGCGGCAACCCTCCTTAAAACTTCGTCCGGAATCTTGCCCTCAGGCCGTTCAATCCATTGATTGCTGCGATAGGTGATGCCAAGAGTGCTAACGTCGGAGCCAACAGGTCCGAGTTGTTGAGGCTCGGCAGAGGCCGAAACTAACACTTGAGCTGGACGAGGAGAGAGTGTAAGGTCTTCAATCACCACCTCACTCGCATTAGCATTGGCTGTCGGCACATCCGTGTTAACCTTTTAGGGTCAGCATTCTTAGGAGGGGAAGAGGGCCGCTTTTCTTGAGTATTGGCCCTGGAACGCTTAGAGGGTTGTTCATCCTCTTTCCTTGTTGAAACGGCGACAACACCACCGCCGCGTCTATTGCCGAGTGATGTCAAGCGCCGGTTTCTCCTAGTGCTCTCGTTGGCCATCTCTTCAGCACTTCTTTTAGGATTCCGGGTAGGGGCACGAGAGCAGAAAGACACAAAAGTGTCCAAAGCCGGTCTGGGAGACGGAGGATAGCGAGAAATCACCCTTTTACCTCGGCTGATAACCCGAGGGATTTGTTGTCTAATTTTTTCGAACCTGCAAACACCAAAAGGTGTTAAAACAATTCTTTTTACGCAAGTAAAAGCCAATAAGTGTACAAATAGCAATGCATTAAACAGCTAACACTGGAAATCCTTCGCATCAAAAATAGTAAATAAAAATAGTAATAATAATATATAGGAATAATAACAATATGCAAGGTAAGTACCATAAGCATCAGTCCAGCATAGACCGACATGAGATAGCGGTGCGTTGCCAAGAATGTATTTAACATTTGGTAGCCACACTTTGGGAACAACCTGGGTTTTTCCACCGCCAACATTCACCCTAACAGCGTCAAAATGATCAAAAGCTACGCGCTCTTGAAGGCCGAGTTCTCTTTCGGCGATATGGCCGAAACGGGGATGAGGACGAAAGAACGTCCTCCGAATGGGAAAGTCATTCAGAAAGCTCATAAAAAAGAATTTGTCTTGCCAGCCTTTGCAGCTTGACAACTTTGGATTTACAGTAAACTTGTGAAAGGCAGTGTATAATGACCACCAACCCTCTGATTGTCCATCACGTTTCAGGGTTATCAGCCTCCTGAATAGGTTCAACGTTAACGGAAAATTCTTATACAGCAAAACCCAAACGAGCGCGACAACAGCGCGAATTGTAGGGGGTAACTTGAACCAAGCACACGTTCCAAGCCCTAAGGATTTTTGCAATAAAAGGATGGAGAGGAAAACGGAGGCCGAATTCAAAGTGCTTCGCATAAATGGCCACATGGTTGTCAGGGCAATCGAGAACAGTGGAGGATGGCGGCGAGAGTTTGAGCTCATATCCATCGGGCAAGTGATATAACCTTTTTGCTTTTCGGCAGTACTCCTTCTCCTCAGCCAATTGCAGCCAACTGTCACTGATTGTAGCTTCAGCAACTTTGCTGTTAGATGGCAGGTTAATAGGTTGCCGATAATCAGCCTCATCAGTCTCAAAGTTGTACTCTTCATCTAAACTTTCCTCATGAGTAACCTGGGCCATGAGATCAATCATTTCGGCCCTTTTAGGGCTTTCGACATTTTCGCCCTGGTTTACTTCTTCCCCAGTTTCGGCTTCGTCATTTAATATAGATCTAACGGCCGAATCGTGCACCGGAGATTTTGAACCTCTCTCGGATTCAGAGCTAGAGGAACTTATCACTTGTGCCTGCCCAGGCCTTTTACTTGGCTCAGCCCTGGAGCATGGTTCAGCCCTAACACTGGGCTCAGCCATATCGTCAGCAGCTTGAGGCTGATAACTAGTCCGTTTTACCCTTGGCATAGTTGAAGTATTAATATGAATATTTTCGACGTTGGTGCCGTTTTGGTCAATATCAGGTTTCTCAGCAAAACTTCACAAATGGTATCGGACACTAACTGGTTCAACGTCGAGAATATCAACGTCCTCAGAGATATTGGGGTTAGTGGGGCGTCGTGCTCTCTCACAATCTGCTAATATTTTGTGGCGGTAAAAAGCCTCTTTTTATTCTTTCTTAGATAACGGCTGAAAAGGGTCGTCAATGTTGTCGGATAGGGAGGAAGTACTCCCTTTATTGTGGCTGAGATCTTTTCCCAAAGACTGCCTAATAAGACGACGCCTAACAGTGCTAAGGGTAGGTTGTTCTTCCTCAATACTACTACCGGACATCTAATACACCAACTTAAAGACTAATTTTTTTTAAAAAAAAGAATATACTCCAAAACATGCAAATTGAAGTTGAAATCTTTAAAATACCTTAAACTACTCGACTGCAATGAAGACGTGAAGAAAACCTGTTGACGCTTCGAGAATACGATAAATCCAACAACAAACAATTGCTCCCAGGAGTTGCGATAGCTGCGTAGAGGTTACAAATCTCTCTCAGAAAAATCACTCAACAACTTGATTTTTTGTGAAAATAATGACGGTAAATGGAAAATGAAATAAAAAGGGATGTTAAAGAGGTGACGTTTGATGTGACACGCTCTCAGAAATCCAACGGCTGGGGAGGGAAGTTTGAAAGTTCAATCGTCAGATTGGTGACGCGTGTCACACAACTTTGCAATTTTCCCGCTCAATAATTTCAGCGGTTACTATACAAACGTTTGGCTTCCCAATTAAGCAATCAGAGACCTTGTCTGTAATCGGCAAACAAGGTCACTTGGGGGGGGGGGAAATGGAGTTTTTTCGTCCCCCATTAGTTTTTTTTATTAAGTAGACCTTGTCTGCAATCGCCAAACAAGGTCACTTGGGGGGGAAAACGGAATTTTTTCGTCCCCCATTAGTTTTTTATTAAGTAGACCTTGTCTGCCATCGGCAAACAAGGTCACTTAGGGGGCAAAAACGGAGTTTTTTTGTCCCCCATTAGTTTTTTATTAAGTAGACCTTGTCTGCAATCGACAAACAAGGTCACTTGACGGGAAAAAACGGAGTTTTTTTCGTCCCCCATTAGTTTTTTATTAAGTAGACCTTGTCTGCAATCGGTAAACAAGGTCACTTGGGGGGGGGGAAACGGAGTTTTAAAATGCTTCAATACATAACACAATATAAGTAAACAAAAACGGACCATACATACTACGAATTTAAAGCTTCAATACATAACACAATATGCCAGAAGTCATCCTAAATATTAACGTACATCACAGAAGAAAAATGCTCGACAGAGTGCAAGAAACAAATATACAATTTTATAACAGTTGACAGTAAAGTGAGAACGTCAGTCTTCAATCCAACGTCCTCACTTGGGGGGCTAGTTGTATGGGGAGGTATTGAAAATAGGCCGATAATGTGTGAAAGGCCGGTATCTTAAGCGGGTTCGATTTCTCGGCAACTCTTAGACATACCGGCATTTATGTAAAAGGCAGACATATCGGCTTGTCAGCGATCGACATGTGTCATCAGCAACTTGACACTTGGCGCAAGATAGTTTGCATGCCATGCAGCCACCTGTCACTTGATTAGGCTATAAATAATCAGGTTTTACCTCATAATTAAGGTAGCATTTACTACTCTCTCTCTCCCTCTTCTTATTTTCTTCAAACACTTTCTGACTTTGTCATCGGAGTGGTTATCCCCGGATCCACCACAGGGTTAGCTAATCTCTGTTCTTTGTGTAGGTTCTCGTCTGGCCGATAGGAGCATAACGGGTTGCATACTCGGGCTTTGGATCTTGGAGTCGGGTTGTCGGATCCTAGCAGGAACAGATAGGAAAGCACAAATAGTAAATACCAAAAAGTCTACCAGAACACACCTCATTCATCGTTGCTGGCTGAATTAAGCGCTGAATAACGCAAAGTGCACTACTCTTTCCATATCCAGAAAAACAAACCTGCACAAAAAATTACTATAATAAGTAGCAAATAATAATTGGCAAGGGAAATCTGCTCAAAGAATAACATAAGACATAAATCTAACTTTTCCATCAAAACTGGAAGGACTTTTCAGCACGCTTAACGGTGAGATGAGCACCTCTGCTTGCATTGTACCAGTTGTCATCCTAAGGTGGTGACAGAGGGAAGGATTAACCATCAATGTGAATGTTGGAGGTAAGACAATGAGCTTGTAAATATTTCAAGATAACAAACATTACCTAATTATATTGTTCAAGCCCCTCTTCCTCCTCACGGGTTGATAACCACTTTTCAACCTTTTCAAGTATTTCTTTGCAGCTATATGCTTCTTCCTTGACCTTGGAAACTTCCGACTCAATTTGTTCGAGAACAGAAGCAGGATCCAAAGCTCCTAAAAAGGAAAATTAATTAAGTATTCTATAAGAGAAAAGTATAAAGCAAAGCAATCTATTATTATTGATGATATGATCAATTCTACAGCCATTGAGAAGAAGCATATGGAGGAACCAATGCAATATGCAATTCAAGTCTTATAACCATTATGTAAAGCATAATATCAGATTCTATTGCTGCCATGAGATGTTCTGTTTCACAATCTTCTTCTGGAACTAAGTGTGTCTTCCTACAAATCTCTTCTAGTTCTGTTCTCTTCTTCATGACAAGTTCTTTCATCTTGCTTGATTTTAGCTGTTCCAATCTTGAAACTTCTGCCTCAACCTGCATAAGTCATTTATGCTTGCTGGTCAATATTTAAGCATTGTTGTAAAAGATCAAAATGAAGATTCCTCCAAAATGCAAGTACTTGAATTGCAACAAAGTTTCTCTAGTATTGTGAAGTACACATTTTGATATTGTATTGAAACTACAACCCAACATGTATGCAAGCAAAGCAGATTTCTTGTTGCATGGTTGATGTAGAAAAACTTATACTTTGGATAAAAATCAAGAATTAAAAGACTTATAATTTGGATTAGAAATATATTAGATAAGAGGTCTGGCACTGACATATTTTATGAAGTCTTCTAAAAGGACGTTGGGCTCAGTTATCTCATCTTCAGATACAACAATATTACATGTGACACGTTGAAAAGGTTGTTGTTCCTCAAATTATGTATCCATTAGATTCCAAAGCTCAAACAACATTGTTGCAAGATCTTGTAGTTGAGCCATTTTCGTTAAAAAGAACATATATGATATGATGAATAAATAAGAAATTGGAATGACAAGAACTAATCCAATAAAAAAAAATGTTTAATGTACCTTCTGCATCCTCTGAAGCTTAAGCTCTCGCAACCTAAATATAGCAGACTCCAACCGCTTAAGTATTTCAGTGCTTATGCTATGTGATTCTTCAGAATTAGCTAAACTTGGATGAAATTCTCTAACAGTTCCCTTAAAGTCCAACCCAAGGATAGAACACAATGAACTCAAATCATTCAAGTGTTCCATGACAAGCTTCAGGCGATCACTCTGCAAGTTGAAAGAGCGAGCAGAATTAATACAAATAAACAATAACTAAAGTTTTGAACCTATTAAAAGGATGTAGAATGAATAGATTAATTCACCTTCTCCTTTTGTAGGGATTACAGCTTGTTTTTCAATTCTTCGAGCCTTCTCAGAGACAGGTCATTTTCATCTATAACAACTATGGAACTATCATATCCTGAAAGTCCATATATTTCAGTGGTCGCTAGTGAAAAAGGCTACCAAAAATTGAGAGAAAAATATGGAAAAAAAAAACCTGTGAGATCGCTAGTGATAAGAACAAAAGAAGGGTTGATGACTGAAAAAGATAAAGGCTCACCAATTCTTGAAATTAAGAGCTCGGTCTGGGTGATGAAATACTGGAATGAAGATAAGAGAGTTGTATCCTAATTTAGCTTTCAGCAAACACAAAAGACTAATAAAACTCAGATGCAATTTTTTTTTCTTTTTCGAAAAAGACCTAGAAAACACAATTATAGAAAAACAGAAATAAATAAAAATTAAATCAGTCAACATTTAAATAAAAGGAAAAATTTAATCAAAGAGCTGAACATTGAAACAATTAGAACACAAGAGTGAAAGAAGAGAGAATCAAACCTGGAGATCAGATAATCATCAAATTACCTCTCAAGCTTCTTCAATGGAGAGGAAAGTCCAGGAGTTGCTTCAGTGGAGGGTGGGAGAAAGCTCATAAGAGAAAGGAGAGAGAGAATTGTACCAAAGAGATCAACAATTCAACTATGAATCAGAAAATTCAACCCAAAAGAACGATAAATCACTCAAATTCAACCCAAAAGACAACCACAAAATCAAATAAGGCACTAAATATTCAACCCAGATAAATTCAACCCAAAAAAACGAAAACCCAAAACCGGAAACAAATCGATCAAATAAACCCCAAAATAATTGAAAACGAATCGAACAAATAAAGCCAAAAAATCGAAAACAAATCGATTAAATAAACACCATTAAAAACGAAACGATTTCGCACAAATACACCCACAAAGATTCAACCCAAAAAATTAGAATACACATTGAACGTCCAAGCTATCCTCTTCATCTGAATCTCTATACCCCTTGTGTGTTGGATCAGTATCTATATACCATAGTAGTCTCGGTTAAATACAGATACTCATAGTGAAAGAATGTAACAAAAAGTTGTGAGTTTAAAAAAGGTTGTTCTGTTACCGCAAACGTGGGGTTAAGCATGAATCTCCGACTTTGATCAGCAAATTGTTTCTCCCAGACCTTTTTGTATAGTGTAGACACCCAAAAGTGTCTCCCCAAAACCAAACCCGGTGATGAATACCTTTCACGTCGAATCATAATCGAATGAAGTGAAAGTGTGGAAAGTTTAGTTTTGCGGATAGTTTTTATCTCTCTTCTTTCTCTCTGTTTTCGAAAACCTATTTTATGAAAATAGCCAATTCGGTTTAGTTTGGTCCATGGCAAGGTTATTATAATAGTGTAGTTGGATTAGGCTCAAAGAGAGCTTTCCAACGATATATTATAAGCCCAATTCCGATGAATAATGAGGAAGTTATGGCCAGAATACTAAATTGGGCCCGATTTGATTTTTATGTGCGGCCCAATGATCTAGAGGAGGGCCCATTATGATTTATGATTCCTAATGCAATTAGGATTGATTATAGTCTTTTAGAATTTTCCAGAAGGTTCTTTTGAATCCTTATGTGATTAACATTGATAAAAGAGTTTTATGAGTTTTATTTAGAATAGAAGAAGCGTTTTTAATAAACTTACAGTTTTATCCCTCGTACGCTAAATTTTATCAGAAATAGGAAAACGTGTGGAAAAATCGTCTGCAGCGCCACACCACAGGCTGTCGCCTGGCGACAGGCCTGTCGCGCGGCGACAGCTTCGTGTTTTATTCCTTTTCGAACTCTGATTCTTTTTTATCATATCCGGACTGTTTTCATTATAAATATGCTCCTTAAACCTCTGTTTTGTATCATCTACAATCATCAATTCTCATCTACAATCAATCATCATATCTCTCTCTTTTTCTAAACCTTCTCACAAACAAAATTCCGCATTCACAAGATCTAGACACACCTAGCCAAGTTCGAAGTTGCCTTCGTCCTAGACGTGAAAGGTTATAATTTCTGAGGGTTTGGTCCCAAATCTCTCTTTCAATTATTTAGTTTAATTCTTTGATTTTATACTTTTCCTTGAAGTTACTAACGTGTGTATTTTGTTATTAGAAAGAGATACGAGGCATCCAAGTAAGTACTTTAATTGTTTAATTGATCTTATGATATAGAAATCATGTTAAGATTGTTATTTTGATTCCTAGTATCATGTTAGGATGCTTTCCTTAGCATGATATTTAGGGTGATTTGCTTATATCAATTATGATTTCTAGGATGCTTCCTATTTTCTTTCCTAATAGCATGTTAGTATCATGTTAGGGCTAAAGCTTTGATTTTTATATGTTTAGTGACATGTTAGGGTTTGTTATTAATCTTATTAGTATCATGCCTAGGATCTTGCTAATATTATTATGCTTTGAGATTGAGAATATTATTATTATGATTGATGTTGATTGTTATTATGTTGCTTGATTATTGTTATTGCTTGATCACGTCTTTTATGCATGTTTAAAGGGAATTTGTACTTGTAATCACGCTTAATAAGATAATTAATAATCTTGTTTAGGGGTAATATGATTATAATTCAAGTGATCGCCAATAATAGTTTTATTTGTGCATTATATTTAACCAACATAGATTAACAGGTTTAGGGTTAATCTGTTGATTGCATGTTAGTCAGAAAGCGCACATGAATACGAGAAGAATAAAGTAGAGGCCTATTTTTAGGGCAGGTTCAATCTCTTTTAGGTTGGATTTGTACCTTCATCCCCGAACACTAGTCATGGTTCCAGACCTATTGGAGTTGACGATCTCATGGATCGTTAAGGGGTGTAACCTTCACCCTGTGAACGGTTTACAAGTTCCTAAAACTTGTTGGCGACTCTTTTGCTCTAGCTTCCTTCCCTTTGGACGCCACCATGTTTAAGTGTATGATCACAGTGGGGTTCAAGTTTGGGATAATGCTTGAAATATTCCCTACATATAGTCTTGCACATACCCTGACATACTGCAAAAAAAATTATGTGTATTGAATTAATATTAAATTAAATTACGTTTGATACGTATAAAGATGAACTTTTATCGAACCTAACCTGATCAATAACCATGCTATTCTGATGGACTATTTTTCCACAGAAACCCAGCTTAACATAGTCTCCTCCGCATTTGATGAATGTGTGTTCAGACCTGTAACGAAACAAGTACCCAAGTTATACCAAAGTCCAAGTTATCCAAAACTTTATAAATATAATAATATATGTTATCGTGTAACTTGTATTAACACTCACTCATCTTGTGTGAACCTTGGTGAAGTTACCGTGTTGATCATCACAAAGTGATAAAGAGGTTCAAAATACCTCCTTATACACTTCGACCTCCAAGTTCTTACGTAAGAGGCTTCTAACAAAGCTGGAGCCAGCTGCCTTCGCTTTCTGCTTTTCTCTGTCTTCCTTCTGAGTTTTTGTTGTTGAGCTTTGGTTAACTTCTCATGTGGCGTTACAAGTTCCTCTTCAGAAGAGTAGCCAATGTAGTCTCCTCCTTCTACCAAATGTTGAACCTCATACACACGTACTTCAGTGGAGGCCACCCCTACTTCATTGATGGAGGCCGTGTCATCTTCTTTGGAGCATGGTATCTGTAAGTCAACAAAATAAGTAGTTCAACCTTCGATTAAACGAATAGGAGATTAATTGTTTGGTTAAGTAAAGATCAAGGAGTTTATATGTACCTAATGGTCGGAGAAACATCCACCTTGGGGCTGCTGGCTGGTTTGAAAAGGCTCCAACAAAATATGTTGACCATCCAAGGCAGACTTTTTAAAACCATCGAAGTTAATCTCAGTTCCCTGAACCTCCTGTGCAGCTTCTTCGAGCCATCGAACACCCCAGTATCTCCTTTGAGAAATCTTTCAGTGTCTTCAATGTTGAATGAACCTTGGTGGTCCAACGGCCCTCCCTCGGGTGTACTAAGCACGTACTTCGATGGACCACTGGGGCTGAACCCCACTTCCAGATCAGCAGTAGGTGTGTACTGTATTGTGGCCAGTATCCCTACAGATACATCTACTTCTGGATCACCATTAATTTCCACATCTTCAACTACTACCTGTCATTACAACACGTATGTATCGTATAATGTCAGAATAATTACACAAATAGTCAGAATAATCACACATATTGTCACATCAAGTCAGAATAATCACATATTGTCACAGAAGTCAGATATATTGTCAGACAGTCACATCAAGTGCAATGTCATAGATAGAGTAATTACCCATATTGTCACCCAAGTCACATATATTGTCAGACTAGTCACATCAAGTGCAATAATCAGACATATTGTCAGAATAGTCAGCTATGTTGTCAGACTATGTATGATCCATTTTATAACATATTATACACAAAATAATCATATTAAATCATTCTGTCAACTACAACACAATTATTGTCTTATATAACGAAAAAATGAATTGGAGGTTGGGGTCAAACTTTTGCATACAAGGTGTCAAAGTGTTGCATATAATGTTATTGTCAAAACCCAAATCTGTTAAAAAAAAAATTAAGTGTGTCGAGGTTTTTACAACAATCTAGGAGGGAAATTTTGAGTAATAATGTATTTTAAAGCTTAGTTTAGGAGAGAAAACCTGCTGAGGGTCACCATGCAGATTCACCTGTGTAGAGTTCTCTTGGTCAGGTATACACTCCTCATGAGCTTGGCTCTCCTTTGAAGATCTCCTCATTGGAGTTGTCTCCTTTGAAATTGCATGCACTTCAGAAATATTAGGCTACGTTCCTGCTCTTGCTCTGTGTGATACGCGTCGTGTGCATCATGAAATTGATCAGTATCACTATCAGTGTGACCATGAGGCTCATTGAGCTGAAGGAGGTGGTGGTCACGATGCTGTGGGTGTACCTCTGCTTGACCCTCTGCCTGACCTTCAGGTTGGACCTCCACCTCATTGAGTTGTGGTTGGACCTCCACCTCTGGTTGTGGTTGGACCTCCACGTCTATTTGGACCTCCACCACTGGTTGAACCTCAACCTGACCTTCAGGTTCGTTGGATGTTACATGACAGTTCAAGTCATCACGTAGGTCCAGCTGATCAACATCATCATGATCGTCAAAATCAGCATCATCATGATGATGATCTAGCTCAACGGCATGCTCTACAATAAAAGGTACAATATTAAGATTTATCAGACGAAATAAACAATTCATGTGATATGAAATATTGCTACGAAAATGAAATTATTACTTCTTTTCTTCTTTGGTTTCCTCTCCCATGTGTCCTTCTTTGTTTAACAGTTGCATACAACTTATCCAACTCGTCATCGGTGTCCTCAGAGTCAGACTCCTCATCATTCCCTCTCCTTTCAAATGCCTTCGAGTCAGGAGGGTGTCCATATCTTGTTTTGGGTGGTTACGTGTACCGTATGCCACCTCCTCCTCACCAAAGCACTAAATAACATGAATTATTATTAGTATAAAATAGAAGACACAAAAGATTCATATGCCTAACGAAAGAAAGAAAGAGAAAAAAAAGGGACAAGTACAAACAATATTGGAAGAACTTCTGCAATAACAAGTGTAATTTATGCTTTTGATAATGGTGACAGAACTGTCCACCACTATGAGAAAAATATTTAGATTGAAACCTCCCATATTTCGCTTGATTGAAGCAAAGCAATTCTTAAGTAGCATTCTCCACCACTATTAGCTATGTAGTTTTCCCTCTTTCTGCAAGCATTCTGTTTTAAATCCAATGTGTAACTAATATGACAAAACAGGTGATCTGTAGTCTCAAAGTCCTTTGTCATATATAATGAATTAATTTGATTTTATGCATCCATTTAGGTACCTTTACTTTTACTTTAGCTTTGTTATATATGTTAAGTTAATTCTGTCTACAATACAAGTTTTCATGTGCTAACATTTTTGCAAAATTTTAGTTGCTTCTCTAGTCTATAAGCTAGACCAATTTGCTAAGTCTCCTAAGAAATTTTCATTTAGGTTCAGTCTAACATGTTTAAATTAAATAAGCAGATGTAACTTACAATCCCTGTATGGAGTTCATTTTTTTGAACATTGCCGTATACAATTCTTTTACTACCCTGCTTCAATAGGACATGAGATAATTTAACATCAAGAATTTTCGTTTCTGGGCAATACTTTCCTATACAACCTACAAGGAACAATAGTCTAATGATATGTAACTCCCATAATGACTGAAGTTAAGTAGCTTGAAGCTGGGACATTCCACGCATTAAGAAAATTTCAGTTTTTTAGCAGATATATTTAAACTATATCTTTTCCTCTGGATCTCTAGGATGGGAAAGATCATCAAACTTGAAACCAAAAGTTTTATTCTTACCAACTTAATTTGTATTATTCTTACCAAAAAATTGATACACAAAACAAAAAAAACTCCGAATGAGTCATTCACTGTATTGATAAACTGTATATAAGTTTGATGGTTGAGATTATTGAAGGTTCAGACAATAAATAAAACATCATCTCCTCATGTATGTAGTGGTAAAACAGAGATTATTGAAGGTTCAGACAATAAATAAAACATCATCTCCTCATGTATGTAGTGGTAAAACAGAGATTATTGAAGGTTCAGACAATAAATAAAACATCGTTTACAGTAGGTGGGTTTTCCTGCCTATTCTATAAGAGCACTTGAAGGCTGGATGGCTAGATATGATTGTTGATTCTGGTAAATTATTTACATGAAAATGACGGTTCCAAAATATAGGATATGGACTGTAGGGAATATTTCAAGTATCCCACACTTGAGCCCCACTGTGATCGTACACTTAAGCATAGTGGCGTCCAAAGGGAAGGAAGGTAGAGCAAAAGAGTCACCAACAAGTTTTAGGAACTTTTAAACCGTTCACAGGGTGAAGGTGACACCCCTTCACGATACATGAGATCGCTAACTCCATAGTGGTCTTGAACCATGACTGGATATTCGGGGATGAAGGTTAAAATCCAACCTAAAAGAGATTGAACCTGCCCTAAAAATAGGCCTCTACTTTATTCTTCTCATATTCATGTGCGCTTTCTGACTAACATACAATCAAATAGGTTAACCCTAAACCTGTTTAATCTATGTTGGTTGAATATTAATGCACAAACAAAAATATTATTGGCGATCACTTGAATTAAAATCACATTAGTCTAAACAAGATTATTAATTATCTTATTAAGCGTGATTACAAGTACAAATTCCCTTTAAACTTGCAAGAGAGGGCGTGATCAAGCATTAACAATAATATATAATAATATCAAGCAACATAATAACAACAATCATCATCATCAAAATCTCAATCTCATGAAAGCATAATAATATTAGCAAGATCCTAGGCATGATACTAACATGATTAATAAAAAATCCTAGCATGTCACTAAACATTAAAGATCAAAGCTTTATTCCTAACATGATACTAACATGATAGAAGAAATAGGAAGCAACCTAAACATGATACTAGAAACATACATGATATTAGAAATATTAGTTAATACCCTAAACATGATACTAGGAATCATAAAGACATCCTAACATGATACTAGGAATTAAAATAATCTAAGCATGCTTTTCTATAGAGGTAACAATAAAATTACTTACTTTTTTGCCTCGTATCTTTTTCTATCAAAACAATACACACGTTAGTAACTTCAAGGAAAATATTAAATCAAACAATTAATTTAAATAATTGAAATAGGGATTTGGGACCAAACCCTTAGAAATTATCAACCTTTCATGTCTAGGGTGAAGGCAACTTCGAACTTGGCTATGTGTGTCTAGAACTCGTGAATACGGTATTTTTATGAAAAGGGAAGGCTTAGAAAAAGGGAGAAAGAATAAGCTTCTAGCTTGAGAGAGACAGAATCGAATTAGATGTTTGTTGATGATTTAAAAATGGAGAATATCAACCCTATTTATAGAGAAAATAGTCCAAAACGGTAGAAAAGAGTTATAATTCAAATCGGAATAAAATTCGTTCTGTCGCAGAGCGACAAGGTCCAGCGCGGTGCGATAGAGTTGTCGCGGCGCTCTGTGACAGTTTTTTGCGTATTTTTTTTCATCATATCTTTTGATAAATAAGTCTAAATAAGTCATATAATATGTCGTTAGAAAGCTCTTGAAGTATACTTTTCAAACCATTTAGAATCAGATTAAAATTTTTTGTAGAATAAAAGATATGGCCGAAATAGTGGGACGGTGTCAATTTTGGATAGAGTTTCGTATTTCTTTCATATATTTTTCGTTTTAGCTCGGAATTAATATTATAATATATCATTGGAAAGATAATTTCAAGATATATAAAACCATATAAAATTTGGATAAAAATTATGAGTCATGAAAATAATATCTGATCATCTTTGAACGTCTTTCATTTCGAATAGAATTAGGACTTTAAAAATGGAAAGTTTTATTCAATTTCAAATTCTTTGATCTTATCTTTTTAAAAAGGATAATTAAGATCCTTTAGAAAATTATAGAAGCTTCTAATTAATCCTAATTATTTTAGGAATGGGATTAAACCTTTGGACCCTCCATATGATCATTGGGTCGTAGGTAAAATCCGATTTAAGCCCAGTTTAGTATTTTGGCCATAACTTCCTCATTATTCATCGGAATTGGGCTTATAATATATCGTTGGAAATTTATTTTCAAGCGCCATCCCACTACACTATTATTGGACCCATATTATGGACCAAACTAAACTGGACTGAACGTTTTTCATAAATAGGGTACGAAATGATTGATTTTTGAAAACAGAAAGAAGTATTTTTATTAAAACCAGAGGAATCACAAGACTCTTTCACATTTCACCTTGCTCGATAATCAAATGACGTGAAAGATATTCATCACTGGGTTTGGTTCTTAGGGACACACAATTAGGGGTCTACAGAAGCCCCCACTTTGACTGAGTTTGGAGAAACATAAGTTTCGAAAACAAAAGTCAAAGTAGCGATAGGGACAACATTCTGCGATTCTAAATCATTCTTGTAACGCCAATACCTGCAAACTAGCGTTAGTTTAACAAATAAAAAAGTTAAGAAACGCGTATCTTGCATCGTCGAGTACACGTCTCTAGAGTAACCGATTTTGTTGCTGCATTTGTGTTGTGACGATCCTCCGCAAGCTAGGGAACACCATCGAAGATTGCTCTGCTTGTAGCGATCTCCTGCCGTTTTGTGACCATCTTCCGCAAGCCAAGGAACATAGTCGTAGATAACTTTGCTTGTAGCCATCTTCCTCTTTTATGACAATTTCTGTTGTCGAAGGTGACTCTTCTTGTAGTCATCTTCAGTTGTTTGTGACAACCCTCCACATGCTAGGAAACGTCGTCAAAGACCATTCTGCTTGTAACAATCCTCGGTTTTGCATGATAACTTTCTTAGGAAAATTATTGAAGATCACAGCTTGTTGATCCCCAGTTTGCTGGTGCTTTGCTGGAATGCTTGTTGTGCCGTTGCTTGCAATTTTTCTATGCGTTTTCTATTGATGTTCACTCGTCTCTGAACAATGGAGCGTCGAATGATATGTCCACGCGTCTTTGAACAAAAGAGCTTTTGATAAGGGATGTTCACTTGTCTCTGAACAATGGAGCTTAAGGGAGATGTCCACGTGTCTCTGAACAAAAGAGATTTTGATGCTATGCCCACGCGTCTCTGAGCAAAAAGCTTTAAATGCTATGCCCACGTGTCTCTGAGCAAATGAGCTTGATTGAAATGTCCATGTGTCTCTGAACAAAGAGCTTTGATGTTTTGTTAAGATCGTTAGGTTGGCTGCGAACAGGAGCTTTACTGAATGATTGTATCCTGTAAAATCAAAGATTGCCAAAAGACTTCGTTGTTGTTTTTCTTAGGTTGACCTAAGGCTTGATGTGCTTAACATTACGATTGCCTTGACTTGAGGTTGACTCAAGGTGATTGACTGATTTGAGGTTGACTCAATGTGTGTGTGTAGACTCAACTCGGTGTGATGTGACATGACATGACTCGTGTGTGCATTGTATTGTAATGTGTTTGACTTAAAATGCAGAAAAGCAAAAAATTTCCGTCATTTTTGTGGAGGGTACCGACTTTCTCCCGAAAAAGAAAGACGCGAAAAACAATCGAAGCGAGTGTTTGCGGTGCATGTTAAATGAGCTTAGTCAAATGTATGCGTCGACATTATATCTCATAGTGTAAGGATTAATTCATCCTAGGCTATCTCAATTGTTGACTCGATGATGAAAGTATTTGGGTAACTTAGGCGCGGAGGCTGAGTACTTCATACTTTGTGATGCAATGATGTTTATGAGTGATTTTGATATGACAAGGCATGCTTCAACGTTGTGTCAAGATTTCATGACAAAGGGATCCTAAGGGAAGGATTATTTGATCATGTATCTGTGATATGTGTGAAAGTGATACTAAGGTTAGGTCACAAGGCTAACGGTGTGGAAATATATTGAAAGGAGTCAAATAATGGTGACTCTTAGGCTGGGTAGGCTAATGATGTAAGGATCAAGCCCCCAAGTCTACCTCTAAATGGATATGGATGAGCATTGGAGATCCCTTGATATGATCATGCATGAATGTAAATATGAATGCATTTTTATTACGGCCGCACCTTGATGTGAGGTTGCCTACGTATCCGTTAGGAATCAGGCTGAACGCAGCTCTAGCCGAACCTCGCACAAGTGTGTGTATACCTCAAAGAGGTCTTTTAAGGGTTATAACGTGGTTAGGCTAAAGGTTGAAGAAGAAGGGGATAAAGGCTCAAGACCCTATATAAGCCCCCAAGGTGTGCAACCTTGCTTTTGAATCTTTATATTTTTATGCTTGAGGTTTCTCACTTTTGAACTCTCTTTTGTTTATATTTTTTCTCTCTCTTTTTTGTTACATCATCATTTTTTTTATTTGGATCTTTTTTGATAAGTGTGGGCAATTCTGATCATGCGGTCTATCACTCACTCGGCATTCATGTTTCTCAGGCACGGTACCGAGCACTCGCAATCTAAGACGTGTTCTTATCAAAGACATATTCGTATCAAAGACATTGGAACACTTGCCCTTTTGCACACTTTTATTGCTATTTTAGTCTTTTGAAATTTTTGTAAAATCACTCAAGCTTTTGAAATCGCGTAAGTTGCACACCATCCCATCCCATCCCAAGGTTATGTAGATGTGGGATGAAGAAAGAAAGGTCTATTGTTAGACGAGGCTCAAAGTTTTTTATCAAGAAAGGATGTATATTTGAAAGGTCATGGTGATATAATAGGCTACAATGTAAACGTGTTACTTTGGGGGCAGAATTTATTGAGGATATGGTGAGCAAGGTGAGACTGATTCAGTCCCGAATAAAGGCAGCACAAGATAGGCAAAAGAGCTATGCCAATTTGAAGAGAAGGGATGATGAGTTTAGTGTTGGGGATAAGGTCTTCCTAAAGGTTTCTCCAACAAAAGGCGAGATGCAATTTAGCAAGAAAGGGAAGCTTAGTGCTAAGTATGTGGGACCGTAAGAAATTCTCCAACGTGTGGGGAAAGTGGCTTACAAGTTAGCTTTGTCAATGGAGTTCGAGAAGATGCATGATGTGTTCCACATTTCCCAACTAAAGAAGTATGTGCCTAGTGAAACTCATGTGTTGCAACCAAAGACTATTCAACTAGATGAGTCTCTAACTTATGAAGAAAGACTTATCAAAATCCTAGATCACAAGGTGCGTAGTACTAGAACTAAAGATGTGAAAATAGTGAAGGTCCTTTGGTCGAACCAAGAGTACGAAGAGGCTACTTGGGAGGCCGAGGAAGAGATGAGAAACAAGTACCCCGAGTTATTTGATGAGATAAGTTAAGAGGGCGTAACTCTTTTCTTTTAAGGGGGGTAGAATGCGATGTAATTTCGCGCTTTTTGCCTCAATTATGCTATTTATTGCTTGAGTTTGCACGATTTTGCTTATTATTATACATTATTATTATGTTTACATGCAATTAAAGTATATAAACTTTGGCCAAGTACGAGTTTATTGAGCATAAAGTTCAGTTTGTTGAGTATACATGTTGAAAAGCAAGCAATTTACAGCAATACAAAACATATAAGTTTGAATAACCTTGAGAATTATGGATTTTGGGTTAAGTTTCGGGGACGAAACTTCTTTTATGAGGGGTAGATTGTAATCCCCCGTAATTTTGTGAAATTTAAAATTATATTTTAACATATTTATGTGAATATTTAATTATGATTATTTATTTTATATAAGCAAATAAATTTAATGTTTATAAAGTTAATAAAATTATTGCATTAAATTATTTCACTACCCATATTTTAATCATGAATTATTATGCAAGTCCAACCCTTTAATTACCAAGCCTAGTCATTTTCTAAAATCCACTCACTTTAAGCCTAATACTACAATCCTAGTCCTATTAGAACTAGAGAATAACTAAGCCCATATTTAATTTATAACACTCCCTAAACCCTCACCTATTCTACGTAAAAAAAAAAAAAAAAAAAAAAAAAAAAAAAAAAGGAGAAACCTCAATTTCTCTTTCTTCCTCCTATTTCACGATCAACAGAACAAAAAAAAAATTCAGAGCTGCTACTAACTGCTGCCGCCGAGAGCAACCACCGCCGCGCCGCCCTGCCTGTTGCACCGACACCCTTCAGCCACCAACCGCAACCACCGTCCGCCCCTCTTCTTTCCTCCCTTGTTCTTCTTTTTCTTAAATTATTTCAAGTCTTAATCTTTATTGGTTTTTGGTTTTGATTATTATTATTATGAGTTAAAAGAGTTTAATTGATACTAAAAACCACTAAGTTATGATCTTTATTGTGTTTAGATTCATGGGTAAAATTTCAGATTAGTGTAATTGAGAAAATAAGGGCTAAAGTATTGATTTTTCATGTTTTTGGGCTTGAAAACGTGTTAACCAAGTTATCTAATCATATTATGTTTAAATTACATTAAAGTATAATTATTTTGATTATGTATAAAATTTCAGATTATTAAAGTTTCAATTTTTATGAACAAGTTGTGTTAATTTCATATTTTTATGCTTCTAATCTTATAAAATAATTATTGTGGGTATTTTATGATTAAAAAAAAACTTTGAACTTTAAATTATAACCTCAAGAATAAATTTTCAGATTTTATACTTTTTATTTTGAAGCCTCTAATTGCATTGAATTGGTATATTTTTGGGTTTTTAACACACTAACCTACTATATAATGATTATTTCAAGTAATTATATTTATGGGGTTATTTTATACACTTAAACCAAATTTTCAGATTTATTCACTTACTTCAAAGTTGCTGGAATTTTATGTTATAAGCTATATTTTTATGATTTTAGCACATAAACTTATAGTGAACTAATGAATTATTAACTTTGACTATTGGGGGTAATTTAAAAGCAATATTTTGATGGTTTAAGAGGTTTTAAAGTAGTTTGATATTGCTGTAAATTCATTTGTTTGGGTGTTGATTTAATTCTTGTTGTTGGTTTAGGAGAGGACTTTGTAGAAGGCGACTTCTAGTTCCTAAAGTGGCCAACCAAATCGTTTACACAAGGTACGTACGAGTTACGAAACCTTGCTTTTAGATGCATGTTTAGGGACGGATCGAGAACTTAGTATCATGTATAGAGAAGACTGGGCTAAATTGTTTGATTATACATTGTGATTTATGTATGATGTGCACTATTCTATATTACAATTATTGGTTATGCTCTAATTATGCAAGATGCGCTTAGAGGCAAAGATGTGTGATTTGGTGAAATGATTCATTTATTACTCATTCATGATCATGAAGATAGAATGAGTAAAGGAGGAAATTTAAGTCTTATAAGACGAGGTTAAAATTGTGGGGTGCTTTATGCACTCAAGGTGTTTATACACCGAGGTAGTTAAAAGAATAAATAATAAATGTTGCTTGTCACTAATAAATCAAGAATTGAAATTGGAAGCTTGCTTTATTTGATTGAATTGATATTGGATTGATTGTATTGTTTTGCAAACGAGTCATCACCAAGTCTAAACTTGTAAATCACATAAAGTGCAAGATGGATGAGCAATAAAACTCTGGATTTGTCCACATTTGGAGTAATGACAATCAGGGGTTGGGGTACACGGGGTATTAGCTGTGCACTTTTCTTGAGGCCGTCTGATCTACGAGTCTCTTATTTCAAATACTTTTAAAAAAAAATAGGAGTTAGATGAGATCTCATACTAGCTACGATCACGGAGTCGCGCCCTTGGTCGTTGGATGTTTTATTGATGTTTCCAAAAGGAGGCATGGGGTTTTTCTTTTATTGATGTTCCAAATGGAGCATGGGTTGGACAACCTTGTCTATTACTTAATCCAATGAATAAAAATGATGAGTTA
The DNA here is from genome assembly GCF_948465745.1 of Chenopodium album. Taxonomy (NCBI): domain Eukaryota; kingdom Viridiplantae; phylum Streptophyta; class Magnoliopsida; order Caryophyllales; family Amaranthaceae; genus Chenopodium; species Chenopodium album. The sequence goes on from NC_137843.1 coordinate 51,470,289, forward strand.
ACTACTTTTAAATAGTGAAGTCTATAATTTGATAATGTGTGATGATTGATTATTAGTGGCATGCTAGGGATTTCTTATTATGTTTCGCAGATTATATGTACTCAGCTTTGCTGTTTGCGTGCTTTGTGTGTCTTTCTTTGGTCATGGCCTTCGCCTTTCAATGACCCTGTGACGATCCAATTTTTACACTTGTAATATTGGGGAGCAGATTAACCATAGGTTCTTACACATGCAGCATTCGTAACTAGGTGGTGGGATCTTGAGTGGAGTGTTGGTTGCTTTTCTCACTTTATTTACTATTTACTTTTGAAGTTACTTAAACTTGATTTCATTTTATACTACTTCTACTGGTTTGAGATTTGAATAAGGGTCTTAATGGTTCCAAGTTGTAAGACTTGATTTGGTTTTGTTTGTGGGTTTTGAAACTTATTTATAACTAATTTAGTTTTTCCGCTGCTAATTTCTGATATAGCCTTAACATTTGAACACGTGGCGGTAGCACGCCAGTAATTCTCTTGAATATTATTCAGGGTACTCAGAGGTTTAAAGAGAGAATTATTTGGGTGTTACATTGACATTCAGGTTCCACCTACAACTAATCAGAAATCACTTGAAAGGAATATTGTTGAGGATTGGGCTCCTGCTTCATGCAACATGACATTTGAGGTAAGACAGGTAACGGTTTCTTGATTAACATGATTATTTTCTTGCTGAATCAAACAATGAAATAATAACCATTGTTGCCTTGCATTGGGGAAGCATGTATCAACAAATTCAATTTTATTGTAACCTGCTATAAACTTATCTCTCTGCATGCTTATGTTATTGTTTGATACGATGGTATATGTTGTACTACTGTATTTGTTTCAATTGTGATTGCTCTCTATATCTCTTTACTTATTAGAACTTGCCTAAAAAAGGGAATCAAGTATACACTACATCAGGATTTAGGAATATTAAAAGCTTAATCTCAAAAACAAGAAATGTCAGCAAGAGCACTAATCTTCTCTCTTAGCATCTCAACCTGTTATGTAAATTCCTGTTCATATGATCACAAGTTGAATGTTTCTTCTCTGATTGAGGCTTTTTAGGTCACTTACATGTGCTATAAAGCTTAAAATTTGTAAAAATGTGTTTTATATTGGCTTCAATCAAATTGTTTTTATTTAAATCAATTATTAATTTATAATTTTCATTTTTGTAATTATCATTTAATCACCGAGGTTTTTATGGATAGTTAAAGCATGAGCTCTAATTTGCAGGGAATTTGAACTTGAAATTGACTAAATGAATCCAACCTTTAGATATCAAACTCCAAGTGTAGGTGCACATTCTAACAAGTGTATTTTATAGTCTATGGTGATTTATTTTTTCAGGACTTGGGATTTGTTTTTTCTAAATAAATGAAGCATATTGTGAAGTTTTGTGCCTTTTGAGATAGAAAATGATTACAGTGAAGTAGGTTTGAGAATTGAGTTTTGGATTTGAATAATGTTTTTTTTTTCAACTCTTTTAAGATATGAGACTTCCATTGAAGCATAATTAAATGTTTTAACACTCTGCTTACATGCTCATATCTTTGCAGGTAACACCTTTATCGAATTCTGAAATGGATTATCATTTGACTCTCACATCCTTGCAAAATAAATTCATTGCAAGTGTCCAAGTATGTGAGAACATTCTGATATAATATGTATCTTATAGGTGTTCAATTTCCATGTAGATAAATCTCTGAATTTCAATTAAGCATGTATAAAGGACCACATGTTATACAATTTGGTTCTTGGTATTTGGTTCCTGGTATTTGGTATATTATTTTGATTCTTCTGTGTAAAGATAGAGTTACTACGGAGTATATCATACTTGAACATTTTTATTCACTCTCCGTTTGTTATTGCTCACTTTCAACATTAATTGGAACTTATATTGTACTTCACAAAAGCCAATCCATATGAATTGGTTTACACTTATTTTACTTTTTAAAAATTCCTATCTTTCCAAATTCAATCACACTTATTATTACAAAAAATTTAAAAACCAAAATAACCACTTTATTACATTTCCTCAATAAACCACATTCCTTTTTTTCGACTTACATAACCCGGTGTTAGCAATTTGTATTTACAATTCCTATCAAAAATTTCATTTCAAATTCATAACTTTCAAGAAAAACCAAAACGAAAACCTCCCACATTGCCACAACTCTAACCACGAAAACCCCCCATATTGCCACACCTCCACGCAAGAAATACACGTCATACTTCAAACTAGTGTCGCGCACGAAGTGCGCGCGAACCACCCTAGTATTGGGTAAGTATGATGACAATGTTCTTAATAATGATTTCATTTCCAAAGAAACATGTTATTCGACTTGAATTTTTAATTCACTCAATGCTACATCGAAATTGTTAGGGTTGATGAGTGCACAGCAGAATTAAATTAAAGATGTAGAGATTGATACCGTAACTAGGAGATAGATAAAGGCAAGATAAGTAGTAGAAATGGACAACATTATTTAACGTGGGAAAATTTATTAAAAAAAAAAAATCACGAAAGACGAGCACTAATCCACTATATGAAAATATGAGAGTCCAAGAATCCTTGAAAGAGTGAATATTACAAGAAAACTCTAACTATTGGAACTGTCAAAGGAGTAGTACAAATTAAAGATTAGGGAGATTATGTGTAGGTAGAAACTCCGGTCATGATATCTTAGAGAGCGTACAATTGTAGGTAAATTCTCTCTAAACATAAATAATGTATGAAGCTAAGGGACACTCATAGAGTGTATGAGGGTATTGGAGTATTGGATGATATGTAGGTGGATACTTCCTCCCAAATGATGACCGACACCTTATATTTATAGGTGATGTATGGATATGGAAGAATTGTGTAGAAAATTCTACACACATGTTCTTTAAATATTCCACACAAGTCTAGAGTCTTCATAACCATCACCCTTTCTAGATTCTTCCACAATTCTCCATCAAAATCTAAGTAGAGTTTTTTAGAATACTTGAGATAAAATAAGTTAGGCTATGGAATTTGGGCCATACTAACAGAAACATAGAGTGAATTCATAAAATCATCAATAAAATGATTAATAGTTGTAATGAAATTACTATAAGAGCACAAACTTGAGATTTTATTTAATTATATTTAAATTCATTATCATACATCATCTAATTCATCTTCTGTTGTATGTTACGAAACAGGATTTCCCTACATCACAAGGAATCAATAATCAACATTAAGGTATGATAATCAATTAATAATCATCATTCATCAATAACTATATATTAAAGGACACACCAGCAATGACACGTGTCATCTTCTGGTGTGTCCTTAGTTTTTTTGTTTTTTTTAATTTTTTATTTTAAAAAAAAGTTCTGTCTAAGAAACAAATTAAGTCTTTCTATACATAAGTAATAATTACATACAAAGTATAACAGAATATTTGATACAACTTAGTGTGATTATTTCTTGCCATTTTTGTTGTTTTTCAGCATTCAATTGATATGAATATAACATACGAAAGTAAAAATAATTAATAATGTTAATTTTAAAAACAATTTTGAAAATTACAGTGCATGATACGGAATTTAATCCCTAGTAGTTGTCTAATACATATGGAACTATGGAAGTAATCTAGTAGTTGTCTATTAAGTCTAAGGATCTAAAGAAAATTTAATTTTTAGAATTGGAATTTCTTTTTGAATATTTAGATTAACCGAAAGCAGTAGAATATGTTACTGGCAGAAAAGAACTTTCCAAAAATTGTATACATATGGAACTATGGAAGTAACTACATTGTGCCGAAAATCCAAATCCCCAAAGTAAAGCAATACAAATGGACCATGGCCGTGGACCAAGAGCGCAGCTATTGCCACTAGAATGCATTTTACATAAATACCCCTTAACTTTGCTATTCCATACCGGGTTGATTTATACGAGATTTCGATCTGATACGCCATTTTTTGTTTTGGTGTTTAGAGAGCCACAAGGACGAGTGATGAAAATCGATCCCAAAATCTCTTGAAGTCGGAAGGGGATTTGTAACCACTTGAGCTATCCCTCATTCACATATGTCATCTTTCTTCGCCTACCAGTACTCCATCTTTAATTCTTGGGATCGAAGTGTGATTTGATCATGCCTTTCACAAATCTTCTCCGGATTGTGGCATCTCATGACTCAAAACAGTCATTTGTTATAACCTTAAAAGTACTTGCTTAAAAATATACCAAGTACTAAACAAAAAAAAAATTACACAATAGGATAATGGTGACTTGTGAAACACTAAAAGCAATAAATTCCTCATTTTAGTCGGCTAGTAAAGAGGTAGAAAAAGGCAGTTAGAAGCATGGAAACAGAGAGAAAGACGGCATCTACCACATACTAGTACTATCAAAGGTGAATCCAATTCCTTCCCATTAAAAAAAACCCTCTACATTGGTCTTTCCTTCACTTGCCTCACACTTTCCCATACAAAAACCACCCTCACACTAATCAACCAACACTTCCGATTCACACCTTCATTTCTCTCAACCATGAACCTATATCACCTCCCTCTATTCCTCCTCTTCCTCGTCCCCCTCGTCCACTCCCAAGTATGTCAACGCTTCTGCGGTGACATCCCCCTACGTTATCCCTTCGGGGGTGGTCCGGGGTGTGGTGACCCTCGGTTCACTAAGCATGTTACATGCAACCAAAGGCAACTTTCCTTCATCACCCACACTGGCTCCTACCCTGTCACCAACATCGATTATAACAAACAGGTGCTCTATGTCTCTGACCCTACTATGTCTACCTGTTTCTGTACTCAACCTAGCAAAGGGTTCAGCCTTGATTGGGATGCCCCATTCTCTTTCGATGACAGCAGTGTCTTCGCGCTGCTGGACTGCTCGCTGGATTCATCCCCTATATATAAAGATGCTATCAATGGAAACACTTCGAATGTCCCTCAGTGTGATAATGCAGGTACAATCGTATATCAGTTCAAGTGTTCTAGTTGTCCATTATAATACTTGTACAAAAAAGGTTATCTTAAACATATATCATCTCAATTTATCACTGCAAATAGGTACCCCTCTCTGCAGCTCGCTCTACTCCTGCCAGCCTATCAGTCAGCTGAACGTCCCGATCAACACATGCTGCGTGTACGCACCTGTGGATCTGGGGCCTGCCTTCGAGATGAACCTACAGAAGGCACAGTGTAAGGCATACACTGCGATTTACAGCTTCGAAGATCAGGAAGCGAATCCAGAAGTATGGAAGTACGGGGTAGCATTGAAGTACAAGTTCAACGTGAAGAACGACTACCCGGTTTATTGTAGCAACTGTGAGAAGAGTAACGGGGCTTGTGCATACACCGGAATTTACAACACTTTTGTGTGTAATTGTCCAAGTGGAGTGAACACTTCTACTGATTGTTACTTTCAAAATTCTTGGAATTCTGGGCTAAGGAATGCTCCTTGGATCAAAGGTAATCATTTTTCATAAAGATTTCTCTTGATGCAAGTAAAGCACATGCTTCCTATTCTTTTTTAGTTCTTTTTGTCTAATTATATAGTTTATGTTATAATATTTAGGATTTGACTTTTTCTAAATCGTCATCTTGGCTGTTTTTACAGGAACCTTAATCTTCTATTCTATTGTGCTACTCCTGCTATCGATTTCGCTGTAAAATACAAGAACACAGCAAGATGACAGACAAAAGAACCAGATCAAACACCAGTGTTCTCTTCCCCTTCTTTTTGTACTCTTTAACTTCTTTAGATTTGGCAATGTTTTTGTTTGTTTTTGTTTTATTAAGACAGGTAATTGTAATATATGAAATGCAAATAAATATAAGGTTTACTCCAATTTGTTGTTCTCTGTGTATATATGTCACCAACTGTTGACTCCTCTATGTTCATTCATTAATTATCTATCATTCAATATTGGGATTTTAATCTACTGACACCAGATGGGATGCAGAACACGTCTCATTTATGATTTGATGGACGGACTGACAATGTGCTAGATAGCATATTACGTTATAGTCGTTATTTAAACACACATTGGGGTAAAAAAAAAAAAAAAAATGAGCCCCTCCGAAGCCTTGACACGAACCTGCCAGGATCTGATCTGAATCCCACAGACCTTGCTAAATGTTAATCGATATTCGATATGGACTCGGCTAAACACTGATATAAAACCAGCCTGAGTAGCTAAAAAAAATAAAAACAGATTAGGACTCGACTAAACCATTCCGTTTGACAAGTCCATAAGCAACAGGCGTCAAAAGGTGCCAGCGCTATTAATCAGACAGATTGAACATGAAAAAAACAAAAAAAAAAAAAAGTTAAGAAAAGAGAGAATTATTAGAGATAATGATCACAATAATCAGCTTACAATACATGGAGAAAAACACAGTTGGAAAGTACAAGTTTGGAGGTTTAGTGGATTTTCTAGAAAAATATTTCATCAAGAATATGATTCCTTCTTTAAAGCCACTAGATTAGAAAGAATCACTTTTCTCACACAAGAATCTTTGCTTTTTATCTCCCACTTCAATGGATCGGAGCTCCTAGACAGAGGTTAAAGAAAGCTTTTCCTAAATTAATGATTCAGAAACAGCAGAATGATGAATAACATAAGAGTTCTATTCTATTGACTATATATAAAATGTTCTATCATGCACAGCTTTATGAGGGTGTAGGGCATAACTACCCCAAAAACATGCAGAATTCGAGGAAGAAAAAGCCAAGTCTAGGGTATCATCTCATAGTCTGAGTTTAATCTTATGCTGTTGCAATAAAATATTCATTGCTAAAACTTCTGATTGAATGCACATGAAGTACCAGCTATAAAAACAGGATAAATTGGAGAATATTCGTACCTTGAACTGGCAAGATGAGAGCTTCAGTCTTCAATTCACACCGTCAAATATGCTTAAAATGTACGTGTGCCTTCGTTCTTTACCTATATCATCAGCAAATATTTTGATAGCAAAGCTGTATACTCTTACTGTAGGCAAAAAACTGAACTTGTGAATGTGTAAACTTATTTTATATCCATTCACCATGATGAATTTGTATGAAGAAAATCATGTATAATTTCTCAAATTTAGAGTAATTTATATGAAGTTCCCAATAAAAAAGAAAATTCCTTGTATACATTGTAGGCTCAGTGCTACGCGCCAGGCCACCTTTCATCATGGCCACCTTTCATCATGTTCATGATGATTACACAAGTATAAGCTATCTACAAGTCAAAACCTCTCTGTGTCACTTTTCCTAATAGCTAAATCCTCCGAATCATAAGAGAGGATAAATATTGTCAAACTGGTCTAGCTAGTATAAATGTTACAGGTTGCAGCATATGGGTTTTCCTTCACTTTGTAGTCTTTCCCACAAACAGATCAGTTGTTTAGGAGATTGGTAGTGTGCAGTATAATAATCATCGAAGCAGCCGGACTGGTGGAAATGCGAGTTGTGCAGATACTCCACAGTTCTCGAACTGTTGAACTTCTCTACCCACATCCCCATGCTCACATCTTCCATCTTGAACAACTACAATGCAACATGCAAAATTACTGATTTTATTCAAAAAAATTGTCTAATATTGGTTAGAGACTTAGAGACATGGATAGGATATTTGACATACTCTCAATCTGTCCTTTCGATACTCTGTCACAATAAAACGGGCAATGTCTGAAGACACAATATATCCAGGTCCATCAGCGTATGGTGGATAAATTTCGCCAGGCCATTCCTGAAACATTATACAAGAAAGAAGTTTCAGAAACACAGCAGTGAAAAAACTGGTCTATGCAACTTCCAGCTCTCAATAAAAAGTAACCAACTATACAACCCTAAAATAATAAGAAGCTACATCAAATGTAGAGGTGGCCAGTAGGCTGGTCAAAGTGGGAACCAAGGGCAGACTAGATAAGCAAGGCCCTGAACTTGGCTAAGTCGGGTGGGCTCGGGTTAATCCGGATGACTGGCCACTTTTAGTAAACATGATTGACTAATTTTTTGAAATGAACGAGCAGCCATTATGCAAAACATATGAAAATACCAAATAGCAGTCATGATTCATGACCTCTGATAGTTCCTTTTACCTCATATGTAACTGCCCATTTACCAGTCCGTAGTGGGGTGTGATAGTAATTAATTTTTCCAACATAAAGGCTCTTCCCACTGTTAACTCGTCGTGCTTCCTCAATCACAGCGTCTACCCTTACAAAGGTATCGTCATCGCATTTCATGATATATTTTGTTGACAAGAAATTTACCTGCAAAGAAAATAAAAAAGTAAGTAAATTGTCAATATGTTTTGGCAACTTTCAATCAAATGATTAACAAACAATATACATGTTCTTACCCCGTATTCACAAATAGCTAAAGTCTTCAAAACAACAAGATCATAATTGTCTAGGTATGGAACAATAATGATGTCGCCAAAAAACTCAGCTTCTTTCCTCAACTCCACATTTATAGTATCTCTTTCATGCTGCCAATAGTTTGATGTCAAGGATCACTCTCTTGGAATGTAAGGATCAAACGTAAAGCATGGTTATCAATATTGCCTCTTACCAGTGCTACGAAGAACCGGGCTACAACAATTGAAGATTTAACCAAGTAATGTTGCATCCAGGATTTACGGACTGCCATACGTTCAGCAAAATGATCTCCAGCTGAAATTACACCAATAAAAAGATCAACGGGTTCATAAGGAAGTGGTTGAGCCTTCCACACAGACGACATCTCAAGGTGCCTCTCAGGAGCGACACTAGGATGTGAAGTGGGCAACGAAGCAGCAAATGCAGAATGTACATCAACATCTCCATACACACGAAGTATCATGGCATCTTCTAAGTCAAAACCCTGTAAATGCAAGCGCAATTCAGTAATTGTGTATAATGCACTGGAAAGAAAATGGGGAAATTGAAAATTGTGAAAAGAAAAAAAATGTTCATTCTGCAAAGAAAGGTAATTATATAATTTTGTCAGTGGAAGCAATTTTAACATAATGCTTACATTACGATAAGCAAACGAGGTGAGATGCCTCCCATTAACACTAATATGATAACCTTCCCAGCCAGCAGTGATGGTAAGAATAAAGAACTTCTCTTCTAAGAAAGGAAAAGGCCAGTCCAAATCGATCTTTTTCCTCCGCCCCATCAACCTGTCCAACCACAAACTAGCCTTTGACTCTTCGAAATCATTAGCATCATCACGAATCCATTTCTCACATTTTACATGTCCATCAACTGCAAAAAAATATCCAGCAATCAACTGAGTCAAGAACAAACACGCAGAATTAAGGATATTAGGACTCTACTAAGTACTAAGTGCTAAGGACTGATAACAAATAATTAATTAATGGACTAACTTCATATATGAAGGACAAACAATTACCACCTAAACTCTAACACAAATCATCAATGTGAAATCTGATTTATCTTAGCTTTATGGATGCATGTAAGAAGAGTCCATTTTCAATAGGAGTTCAATTATGCAGTCAAGCAAAACACAAGACCCAACTTCTGTGTTTGTGCTAGCATCACAAAAACTAGGTAATAACATGTACTTGTTTCAGGCTGTAAGTTTATTGAAAAATAATCTAAAATCTCCAGTTCAGCTCTTCTGATTTGTTTAATTTTAAGTACTGCGATATATTTTAGCAGATAATTAGAGGTTTCATAAGTCACTTGAAACAATATGAAATTTGAGCCTATCACAGTAGTCATTTCTACTCTTGCCAGCTAAAGCACAATAATTACATCAATACAATTAGTCAGTTAGTATCTTTTAACCCAAAAAAATAATAATTATAATTAAGTATCTCATTCATGCAGAAACAAACTCTACAATTGAAGTTCTATGACTTCTATCATTTAGATGGAAGTCATGGAAACTAACAGGACAACTCTGCTATAACAGCTTGTTAATGGAATCATTCATTTAAAAGCTTAAGCTTAGTTGTTAAGTTCTGATCAATGGTTTATCCTTCTGAAATACTAATACTACTCTGTTATTCTTAGCCTTTCTTCCAAATCAATAATTGTTGAAGAATAGACCTCCCAAGTATTACCATATGTAAGTGTTTCACATTGGTTAAAGAAGAGAGAGTTAATAACTTTATAAGGTTAAGTAGCTACTCCTTCTATTGCCACATGTTTTTGGGATGGAATCTCCTTGGACTTGTGAAGTGGACTCTCTCTCTTGGTTTGCGGGTGTGGCCCAGACTCGTATTTAACATGGTATCAGAGCCTAATAACTTTATAAAGCTAAGTAGCTACTCCTCCTATTGCCATATGGTTTTGAGATAGAACCTCCTTGGACTTGTGAATTGGACTCTCTCTCATGGTTTGTGGATGCGTCCCAGACCCGTATTTAACAATAATCAAGACTTTTAGTTCATTTCTTTCAACAGCTTCTTGTTAATGCCTTGTAGTTTTACCCCTTGGCACCTTTCTTTCAACAATAACAAGTTATATAATCCATGACACGGGGTGACAATGTTAACAGTGTGCCAAAAAAATAAAACAATGTTTCTTTCAGAACAGAACAAAACAACATAGCGCAATCATAATCAAACCCTTAACTTTTGAATATCTATGCTACATTCCTAGCAGGCTAGCAGCAAGTTATAGATACTATTACTAAGCTAACTAACAGAATTATATAAATTAATTACTCAATTACGTACTAATATTCTTTAATTGTTGGACCCGTAATAAATAAAGAAAAGGCACCACAACATTCTCACACCTCAACTATTTATTTTGAGTATGGTACAATGTCTATGTATATTGTTAAGAATAGCATTTCCTAAATTCCACGGGTCTCGTAATATTTAATTTTAAATAACACTGGTGTCACCAATTTTCAAAAATCTCGGCAATTACCCTATCATCTCTAAACTCACAAATCTCATACTAAATACTACTAAACTATTTTGAAAAAAAATATTGTCGACATTAGTATATAGCTCAAGATTTTTTTTTTTTTTTTTTTAATTCACCTAAAACTACATGCCGAGTGTCCTAGTGTAACACTTAAGACAAAGAGTATATACTTGTAGTTGTAACAAACAAAACGTCAATATCAATCTATAACTTTAGATTACAATAGTGAGGAGGTATCAATTTAGATATCTGGATCGGGTTCGTTGCGCTCAGGTCAGGTCTAATTTCACACTTAAATTATGTTAAATTATTATGTTCATATCGGTCAAAGTTTAAATTTGGTTTTTTTTTTTTTGGCCGTTTTAAATACTTACCCTATTTCCTTATTTGAAAATCTTTTACAATATTTAATTTATTTCTCTCAAATAGTAAACCCAACAAAAATTATATTTTATTAATTTCATATTCTCTCCTCTAATTCTCTCTATTTTTTTACAATTTTTCATTCTTCCACTTATCTCACTCCCACTAGCTCCATATTCTGTTATCTTTTCCAAAAACTTCTCCTAAAATTCCGCACATAAAAAAGTAAAGTAATTACGAACTATTCCCTCCATTTTTTTTTTATATGCATCACTTTGATTTTTGCACTATTCACATACCATGATTGATTTGATTTTTTCACCTTTATAAAATAAATGAATGTTATTATATAATATATTATTAAATTCTTCATAATGTCTAGTTTCATAATATAATTTTATTACATTTTTTACTAATTAACAATTAAAGATATTAATAGTCAAAATTACGTCTCTGCAAATGTACTGGTCAAACTGACGCAAATAAAATAGAGGGAGTATTTAAAAACGAAAAGAGTAAAAAGTAAGTAGCCCTCTCCATTTTTCCCATTCATCCTACTCCATATTATTTTATTTTTTGTTCATAAAAAATAATTCCAAATAAATATCAAGTACATGAAAAATAAATAAATATCGAGAGAATAACATACAAGAAACATTAAATGAACAACAATACCAGTTTCTTCATTAAAAGGCGAACGCCACCCTTCGCAACGGACGGCATTACCCCACTGACCTCTATAACAATGATTCATCTCAATAACCGGTTTATCACTCCAATCCCCTTTAATCCTCGGATTAAAATGCAGAAACCTCGCCGCCTCCTCCCCTCGAACCACTCTCTCTTTCCTCAACTCCACCATAAACTGCGACACCATCACATCCTTCCCCAACGATATTTTCGGCTCCTTCTCTTTGTGGGCCTTCTTCGGCTGGCCCACCACCGTCACATGTGACCCAATTGTCAGCCCACAAGGCAGCCCCACCATCCCATCAAACTCTGACTCTAAAACTGACACTTTCTCCGGACACTTAAACGCCGCCGTTTCATTCCCTGGACTCACTGCCGCATGGGCCTCCTCCTTGGGCTTTTCCTTCAATTGCGCCCATAATTCTGACCCCATAACCCATGCTTGCATCGCAGTTTTGTAAATAGAGCTGTTATCGCAATCCCGAGCTCTGAAATCCAACCGGGAGAGGATTTGAGTCGGTTTATCGGATCGGGTTGAATCGTCTACGAAACGGGTCGGAAAATCGTGTTGATTACCCAAGAAACGGAAAAGAACTGGGAATTGAGTCGTCATTAAGAAAAAATAGACAAAAACTAAAACCATTAAAAGATGAAGTGACCTGAGTCGACTCACTATTACCACCGAGTCAACCTTGTAGTTGTTGTGACTCGGTCTCTTCATCATCATCTCTCTTTCTCTCTCTAAAAAAATCAAGAAATGAGAGAAGAGAGAGAAAGTAGAGAAAGAATTTTGGGTGGAATTTTTTAAAATTTAATTTTTCTTAATTTTAGGATGTTTCATGCAGTCTTATATATTTGGTGGCAGTTTTAAGAGCAAATATAGTAGTGAGACCAGTTAAGATTTTTTTTTTTTTTTTTTTTTGTTATTATTATTTTTTAATATGTTGGAGTTACTACTTACTAGGATCTCTTTAATTGAATCAAAAAAGATTCAACAATAAACAATGCATTATATTGGAGCTTTTATTTTATGGCTTTGGTCAAAAATAATTAGACACGTTTGCATATTTGGAAGATATGGTTTCATAATTTGAGTGATATTTTTTTGGTATTTAAAGAGCTACAAGGACGGAGTGAAAATCGATCCCATGATCTCATCAACTGGAAGGAAAACTCTAACCACTTAATCTATCCCTTACTCTCAATTTAACTGATATTTTACATGTGAATAACTTTTTATTTATAAGGGATTTATGTTGATTTGGTGAAATTATTGGTGTAAGTGAGTGTTAATTGGAAATTGAGTATGGTTTAACATGTGATTAAAAAACATTGACTTTGTGCTTATGTGTGTTAGAAAGAATGAATAATTGAATGTGCTCAACGTACATTAATTTTAATATAGTAAAATTAATTAGAACAAGAGTAATTATAGTATGTAGTTTGATAAATAATCAATAATTATTGTTATTTACTCTAAATTTATATGGAATAATATTTATTTGCAAATTTAAAATAGTAAATAATTTCAGCAATATGCATTCTACTTGAGATTAGATTAATTTGAATTGTAACAAAATTGAATCAAGATTTGAGTCGAGCAAGTCTAGGCAGACTAGGCTCATAATATTTCAATTCCAAACCAAAAGTACATCCTATTGTATAATATTTATGTTCTCAAATGTACAAAGCATCAACGAAATTTCAAATGTTTTCTTAACTATAACCATAATGTATATGCTACAATTACTCCGTAATAAACTTGAATAATATACTCGTAGTACTTTGTAATTGTAATTGTACTACCATTGACAAATTATTAAAGTTACCTAATGTAATGGGGTAAAAGTTATGGAGTATAATTGATTGTTCTTATTACAAAAAAAACAAAAAAAAAAACAAAAAAGGTTATAATTGAATTGATTGCTAATATGAAAGGAAACTATTTAATTAACTGGTCAAACAACATTAAATGTATAGAGTAACATAATAATTTTTTAACACCCTCCGTCACCAAAAGTTCAACCCTTATGAGCAATTTTCTCGGGTATCAATAAAGTTAAATACGTAGTAAAAATATATTGAACAAGTAAAAATACATGGGGTTTGTAAAAAAGTAGAGAGATAAAGTAATAAAAATAAATGGAAAAGTAAAATTTACATGGAGAAGCTAATGTTACACAAATACAGAGTATTGTTATTGGAGGATATTTTAATGCAAATGAGATGATTATTTTGAGTCTAAATTTAACTTTTGAGGATGGAAGGAGTAACTATTTTTTGGTTGCAGAATGGCTACTTCCTCAGCTCCTTTATACATGTCTTCCCATAGTTTTCAATGCTCACACTGACACAAGTATGTATCAATACTTTCAACTATGCATTTGTATAAAAATTTGCTATTTAATAGCTACACTGCCTACACATAGAGAAACTTTACAAAAATTTCACATGAATATGTTTTTTTATTTAGATATATTTCATATTTATCAATGATTCTTTATAGTTAAAGTTTTTGTCTTCTCAAATTGAAGATTTCAAATAAGACAAATGAAATAGGAGGGTGTTAAATTAAATACCGTCATTCAAAATGATCAAAACCGCCAACATTTAGTGTGAATGGACAACCATATCCTTAGTACTTCACTACTATCTTCCCTCTTGCCACCAATCACTAACACCTTGACACCACCACCCTAATTGACGATTAACACCACCACCACCACCACCACACTGACCGGCGACGATCACCGCCGCTGCCACTCGGACCGGCGACCCACCACCTTCCCTACTTTTTTTTATTTTTATTTTTATTTCAGGCAACCACGGTAACCAAAGCCCAAAATCAATTACCGTGTGTGGTAACCAGAGCCCAAAATCGGTTACCGTGCGTGGTAACTGGAGCCCAAAATCAGTTACTATGCATGGTAACTGGTGTTGGGCTCCGGTTACCATAGAAACGGTTAAGATGCACGGTAACCGGAGCCCAAAATCGGTTGCCGTGCGTGGTAACCGGAGCCCAAAACCGGTTACCATGGGATGGTAACCGATTTTGGGCTCCGGTTACCATCCAGGGTAACCGGTTTTGGGCTCCGGTTACCACGATTGCCTGAAATAAAAAAAAAAACACCTTCTCGCCGGCCAGGGAAGGTGGTGGATTGTCATAGAGGGGGGTGTGGTGGGTCGTCGGTCAAATGGGGTTGTGGGTCGACGGTTGGAAGGGGTTGTGGGTTGCCGGGAGGATGAAGGGATGGTGAACTAGTAAGGGTACGATTGTCCATTCACACCAAATGTTAGCGGTGGTGATCATTTTTGTTGGCGGTGTTTAGCAATCCACATGAAACCCGGAGGAAGTATTTGATTATTTGTTGTATATATTAGGGCCTTTAGCGGTATATAAAGAAAATGATATACCAAATCATAAAGGTCGCTAATGGTAGACTTTTATTCTTGAAATATTAAGTACATAATACCATCAATAAAGTTGATTGACCAAACTAAACCGAAGACAACCGATACGATATTCGAGTCGAAAATATAGAAGTCAAGATTTTCGATTTGGTTTAAAACCCTCTAAAATTCGGTTTTGAACAAGACCATTTTCTTATCAAAGATGTGCTTACATTCATACAATTAAAATGATTGATCCTACGCTTCATAATAATAATGGGAATAATACTATTACATCTTCTAAATAATCGACACAATCAAATTTAACACATAAGCCAAATTGCCAAGCAATACATTAGTTAGTATATAAAAATCAAAAAAAAGTTTTATATTAATATACGAATTCAACAATATATTTCTTGATAAGAAAAATTATATCTTAAAAAAATAAAACATGCTACTCCTTTCATTTCATATTATTCTTCTTATTTAAAATCTTTTTATGTGACGAAATGTTGGGAGTAATGGGCATTAGAATGGCTTTATAGGAAAGCGAAAATTTGATTGTTTGACTTGATTTTGGCGTTGTTCAAGTGTTTTAGATAAAAATTAGCGCAAAACTTATTTTAAGCAGGTAGCAGTTGGCTTAGTTTAGAATTTATAGTTAGCCAAAGAGGCTAAGACCTTGTTTGGTAAACAGATTTTTGGAAAGTTTTTAACTTATTGAGCACTATTATAGGTTTGACTATTTTTAAAAGTTAATTTGGATGTTTGGTTAATTGCTTACTAGATTAACCCCGTGCGATGCATGGTTTTAAAATAAGAATTGAATTATAGACTTTTAACAACACGTAATGAAAGAAAATAACTTCCTCATTTTTCTTAACTAATTTTTAATTAAATATGAATATGCAATTCCCGAAAGTGCATAATTTTCATTTTTAATTAAGAAATTTCAATTAAATTATATTATTAACAATTGTTAACAACTCATAAATAACTAAATAGCATAATATGTGTAGAAAACCCAAAATTAAAATTTAAAAATTCAAATGGAATATATTTCAAAGCTATATTAAATAGGGTAGCTTAAAAAAGAAAAAAAAAATGACATCATCCTTGCATTTTAGAGAAAAAAATTAAATAAAAAAATGACACGTAAGCAATGATGACATCAGCGGTTGTTATTTTAGTATATATATATAAATTAAAAGTGCTTTTTGGACTCCAAAAGATCTTTAAGAGGTTTTTAAAATTAGCTTATTGAATAATTAGCTTTTTGGGTATTAAATACACTGAAATAGTTAGTAATAAATCGCTATTTACCAAACACTTTTACACAATCAGTTATTTACAACCAGCTAGTTAAATAAGCTAATATAACCAACCAAACAAATCAATTAATACAATTAAATATATTAATCAGTTAATCGCTAATTACCAAACAAAATCTAAGTAAAATATAAAAGGTGTGACGCAAAAGTGAATTTTCCACGTAATCATACAGGTAATGGGATGACGAAGACATGGGACCCATTATCGAAACGTGTCAGAACAAGAGAAGAGTCGGAAGAAGATGAGCATTGAAGTGTCAGAAATGCATGTCATTGTATAATAGCAACCTTTGAGTTAAGAGTTGATGCCCACATAACGTTTGCCTTTTACTTTTCAGTTTGGACTTCAACTTCTTGACTGCGATACTAAACTTGCCACGCTGCTCCAACTATTCCGCCGGACTCCCTCCGCCCGCCAACACTTTCGGGAATTTCACTAAATAAGTTGACTGCTTTTCCCGCGCTAAATTGCTAACTTGTTCTCTATTTAACATTTTTTTATTTATTTAAAGAAGTCTTAAACAACACTAAATTTCATTAATTAAAGCCATACGACATATGTAATTGACAAATAACGATAATAAAAACGAACTTAACAAAATCAAACAAGAATTAATCAGAAAAGGGCTAAAAATCCAAATACTACCTCCGATTTGTATTATATGCAACTTTGGTGTATTATTTGTGAGACATAAAAAATTCTAAAGTTG
Organism: Chenopodium album; assembly: GCF_948465745.1. Classification (NCBI taxonomy): domain Eukaryota; kingdom Viridiplantae; phylum Streptophyta; class Magnoliopsida; order Caryophyllales; family Amaranthaceae; genus Chenopodium; species Chenopodium album. The sequence goes on from NC_137843.1 coordinate 51,487,677, forward strand.
CATATAATACGAACCGGAGGTAGTACATAAATTTAACAATTCGGCACATTCTCGATTCGTTGTCTCATACAACTTTTTGAGTGGATCCGTCGTCGCTTCGCAATTTTTTGAGAAAGTAAATTCTTGTACTGATTCCGTAACCCGAATCCGAGCCATAAGCAATCGTAGCTCCGCACAACCGGAGACCAAATTAAGCACAAATAAAACCTTGTCTTTCGAAGGAGTCCGACACTAGTAGAAAAAAGGAGATTGGCACCGGTTCAAAACCCTTCAATGCCACCGGTTTTGAACCGTTGAGCATTTGAGGGATGCCAATAATCGTATGAAAAGCCATCGGTTCGAAACCGGCGAGAATATTTGTTATTGGCACCGGTTAACCAGTGCAAAAATATAATTCACTACTTTTGGCACCGGTTAACCGATGCAAAAAATGCCCAAAAAATTCAAAAAAATTTTTTTTTTTTTTTGTCTTTTTTCACTTAAAAATTAGCAGAAAATAATATTAAAAACATAATACAAGTATACAATAATCACATTTATATATTCATCAAATAAATTATTATTTTACAATTTCAAAAAAAAAAAAAAAAAAAAAAAAAAAAAAAAAAAACAGCAACATCAAATTAAAACACCAAAATCTATATTCCAAAATCAACATCTTGAGTCCTTTTTCTGCATGGAGTGTAAAACCTGCATCAAATTTGGACACCAAAATTAATAAAAACCCACAATAAACTAACATTCCAAACCCAAAAACATTATAGAACAAAAAAAAAATCTAGTAATATAGAACAAAAAAAAGTAGCAACTAATAAACAGTTCGAATTTCTCAAAAAAAAAAAAAAAATCGAAATCCAAAAACATCTACTAGAAAATCTAGTCAAATAGAACAATAAAAACATTATAAACCCAAATACAGAATTAATATTGACATTTGTAAAATAAAAAAAAAAAAAAAAAAGAATTAATCTTGATATTTAATCCTCAAAACTCAAAACAAAGAAAAAAAAACCAAATTAGATCTACAAGACAAGCAGCAATTTCGAAATTACAGATCTAATTTAGAACAACCCACCACAACCACTAGCAACCAAACCGCATAAACCTCCAAGACCAGCCACAATTTCGAACAATATTACATCAATTAAACCCAAAAAAATCAAGGCAGTTTAACATGAATAATTGAACCTAAACGCAAAGCTAAAGAACCCAGAAACACTAACCTCAAATTTCTGATTAACGAGGAAGCTGGCGAGGGCAAAAAGGGCTTGATCAACGAACGACGACCGACCAACGACGAGGAAGGATGATCGACGACGCTTCATCAACGAGGAAGGACGACCGATCGACGACGAGGAAGGACAACCGATCGACGACGAGGAAGGGCGACCGACGACACTTCAATGGAGAGAGAAGGGAGTTCGAGGGAGAAGAAAGGAATGGCGTGGGAGATCGAAGAAAGGGGCTGAGGGTTAGGGTTTGGTTGAGGAGAGAGACAGGAGAGAGAGGAGGAGAATGAAAATGAAAAAACAAAGGGGAAAGAGAATGAATAGGGTCGGGGAAAGGGGATAAAGGCCGTTTTTTTTTTAAAAAGACACCGGTTTAAACCGGTGCCCTTTAAGGAATTTGGCACCGGTTTGGTTTGAACCGGTGCCAATTTCCTTCAACCCAATTCCACCCATTTTTTCCCCACCGGTTTTTAAAAACGGGTGGGCATTACTCGGTGCCTAATTGTTATATTCTACTAGTGCGAAAAACCTTGTCTTTTCGAAGGTGATCGAAAAAACCTTGTTTTTCGAAGGAGATAAACCCTTTCTTTCGAGGGAGATATTATTGTAACCTAAGAAACAAAAAGCTTAAAAGAAAACAAGGATTGGGGCTTTCCACCGGTAAAATTCTATGGAAGTCCCTTCAAAATTGACAATGGATGTTAGCATTTAGGAGAGAGAAGAGAAGAGAGAGAGAGAGAGAGGAGGATAGGATTTTTTTTTTTTTTTTTTTTTTTTGGTGCGGTAGATCTCCATTTAGCATCTTATTATTTACTCCATACTTTGTACTTCCTTTTTATTTTTATTTTATTTTAGTTGCAACACACACTTTATCATGATATTTAAGAAAAGGAAAATGTTATAGCCCTTAGGGCTACATATAAGCATTAAATTTTACACTTGAAAATCGTAAAAAGTTAAGAAATCATAAAAATATAAACACTAATTACACTGATTTACGCGTGTTTTTGTCATAAATTCCTAATTTTATACAATTTCCAAGAGTGTATTTAACGCTTATATATAGCCCTTAGGGCTACATATAACATTACCCTTAAAAAAATTAGACCTTACATAATACAAAACACTTAAAATAGGGTTAAGAGGTTGTGAGGAGTGGGTGCTTAAAATAAAGGTAATAGTATAATTTTCATCATAAAAACTTAATGTGTTGTAACTATTGTGATATTTTCATTTTAAAAAGTGTTACAACTATAGAGATTCGGAGAAAATAGTACATAAGTATGGTCATATTGACGATATTGTCCTTGTGTACGTTCATACTATTGTATCAATCCGTGATAGATGGAGATCTAGTTAGCTACTTAGCCATTTAGGCATTTACTCCCCATATTCTACAAATGAATGTCTTTAAAAGATTGTTTTATGTCTTTAACTAGATTTGTGTCCGTGCGATGCACTGTAATGATAATCTTTTTTCATATAATTAATTTGTGAAATAATATAAAAATGAGCCAACTCATGTGAAATAAACAAATGCAATGCATATAAGAGAAATTAAATAGTAAGGCAAAGATTTTTAACAGGTTGTAGGTCAAAGGGATTAATGATGAAATATCCATGTTAAAGATGGGATTGTTTCCGGAATTTCAAAAGTTGAGATTGTTTATGAAAGACATGCTAACGGTAGGATTATTAGTTTTCATTTTTCCAAAAAAATATTATTGTTGATTATTTATTTTAAATATATTTAAAAATAGTATACATTATGTTACATTAGTAATGCATGTTATTAACAATGAAACTATACAATGTAAATGTTGTATGTCTTTTTATTAATAAATTAATTTCGTTAGAAAAAAAAAACCTATACAATATACTTCCAAACATTAAGCTGAGTAGAATAAATCTTTTTTTTACAAAACCTTAAACCTGACATCAAATACTTTAGTGGGAAATTTTTTAATGACAGTTTGACATATACCCAAAACGATCGATGTAAGCATGACCTGTTTTAGTAAAAATTAATAGCTTTATTTTTAATAGAAATATTTAACAGAAAATTAACTCAATTATATTGGTTCATAAGATTTCAAATCAACACCAATATAGATATTTTTTTTTCATTGAACCTCGCTGTGCAACTATATATATGAAAAGTTAGTAAAAGTAAATGAAATAAGTCATAAAGTAAATAAAATTTCCTTAAAAGTTAAAAATCTGGAAAAAAGTTTTAAAATTCGCGAAATTACGAAAATGCCATTAATGAATGCGGGTGAGATGTGAGCCGTCGGATGTAGCGTGATTAAAGGCTGAGATTGGTTCCTAGTTCCTATTATTCACATTGGTTCTCACATGATCTCTATTATATATATATATATATATATATATATATATATATATATATATATATATATATATATATAAGATTAGAATATTATTATATTATTATATAAATATTCTTAAAATAAAAAAAATAAAAAAATTGCTAAAAAGGGAATGGGAGTTTTGGAGGGAAAAAATAACACCAAAAAGTGACACATGTTATTCCTGGTGTCTCTTTTAGTATTATGTTATTGATTAGTAACTTTTTGTAATGTAATTTCACTTGCGCTCTTTATTTTTGTCTTTATCATCCGTAATTGTGTTCACCAATTACAAAAATTTACACATATTTCTTGTTATGGGTAAATTTTGATAAGTCAAAGTCAACGAAAGTCAGCAAAAGTCAACCAAAGTCAGCGACGAAGACTAAGCTTCGACGAGGGACAATTCTTGACGAAGAGGAGCTAGCTTAGCCTTCGACGGATGAAGTGTATGAAAACCGCTTTCCTATTTTTTAGGATGTGTTGGGCATGGAAGACCAAGACTTTGCTCAGCTGGGTACAGCCGTTAGTAGCCTGAGTTGAGGGGAAATATTTGAAAGGCAGCTCCGAGAATCATGGGATGCATCTTATCACTTTGCAACGGTTAAGATTTGCCCTAGTAATCATCTATAAAAGGCTAAGCTCCATCGACATAGCATACATCGAAACCTAGCTAATAAACACAGCTCGAGCATATATTGTAATCTTGAAATTCATATTTTTCCATAGTGAAAGATTGGTAGATCCTCATTCTATCCGCGGTTTTTACCTTCTTTGGGTTTTCCGCGTCACCAATTCCTCGTGTCACTTTTTAAATTTCGCATTACACTCTTTTTAGATTTTATTTAGTTGATCCATAGCCTAAATTTTGTTATTCAATCCCACTTGACGAAAATTAGGAGTTAAATTTTGTTATTCAATCCTAATTGCTATCTTTATGTGCATTTAACTGTATTTTATAAATTGACCTCCAAATTCCAACGTCGACTCTCACATGATTTGCGCATGACTATTAAAAAAACAGTGACATTTCCCTCCAATTTCCTCCTTCCCTCTCTGTTTCGTCTCAACTCTCAGACTAGGGGTGAGCAAAACTACCCAAAAAACCGAAAACCCAAAAAACCAATCCATAACCGTTTCGAAAATTAGGGTACCTGATCCGATAACCATAACGGTTTGGGTACCCGTTCCGATAATTTGTTATCGGGTATGGTTATTGGGTATCATTTTAAAATTAACGGTTATCCGATCCGATAAGCATTTTTTTGCTTTTTTCCTACTTAAATCTATTTTATTTAAATCTAAACTCTTACTTTACATCATAATTACTTTATAATATCAATAATTAGTAATATTATTAATAATTTGGTCTAAATCATATGATATTATTGTTAATTAGTGGTAAATTATATCATAATAAGTACATAATTAAGTTTAATTATCATTATTGGATATCTTATTGGGTATCCGATAACCGATCCGAAAGTCCGGGTACCCGAACTTAGCGGTTCGGGCTATGGATATCACTTTTAGGGATTTTGGTTATCGGGTACCCGAACCGTTAGTACTAACGGTACGGGAACCCGTCCCATGCTCACCCCTATCTCAGACCACAGCCAAATTACAATAGTCCCCATTCATAGGCAAACAACATAGTCTATCGCCTGAATTTAGAAGATGAAGAAGTTCCATAAACCAAACCTTCCCCATTTCAATTGTTACAGAGTCGAGCCAGATATCGAGGAAAGCTCTGTCTCCTATTTCCCCAATTGTACGAATTTAAAGGTTTAAGTTAAATTAGGGTTACGTTTTTTTTTTTTTTTTTTTTTTTTTTTTTTTTCTCTTTATTTTCTGCAATTTGTAATCTTTTGTTTGTTTTAATTCTTTGTACATCTATCATTTCCTCCTTACAAAGATAGCTTGTGAAATGTGAAGTGCGGATTTCCAATCGAATAATGCAACAATGTTGTTTTGGAGGTTGGTGCTAGTAGTTCGAAAAAGGGAAGGAATGAAGTTGTTTTCAAGCAGTCACGTGAGGATCAACGCCCCAAATTGGATGGCAATAGTTGAAATCCTGGTAAAGGTTTTTCCTTCGCAGCCAAAACGGGAATAGTTTTTTTTTTTTTTTTTTTTTTTTTTAATGTCCAGAAAGCTATAAAAGTATAAAGTGTAAACGGATTTGATCACAACTAACCTCTAATGAATAATTGAATAGGGGAATAAAAGTACTTCGTAGAGTGATTATAATTCTTTTTAAGACAAAAGATTAGCTCATTTAGCCATTTACAACTTGTCTACGAGTACTTGTATAAGAATTTGAGGCGGAGGAAACCTTTGAAAATATGTAGGAACTCTTAAATGAAGAATTTTTATGGTAGTTATAATTTATAAAGATGACAAAGCCATCATTAATCTCAATGTATTGCATTGTACAATAGTTTTATACTCCCTCCGTCCTTTTACTAAAAACCCATTTCTCTTTATTTTGTGAGTAATAAATGTTAGAAATAATTCTCTAATAAAAGGATGTAGGGAGTAGTACAGAGTACTCTTATATCCAGGGAGTATTTGAAATAGTTTGAATGTCAAAATGTCTTTTCCAATATTTTTGAATAGTTATATTTTGGAGAGCTAATTTTAAAACAGAAAATCATAACCGTCAAAGGTCCCACACTACACGTGGCAAACTTCCAATTACCTAACACAAAGAAGTTTGTTGTTGTTCTGTTTTTCCTCCAATAGGACATCACGGATCATCATCACTCTCCCTCTCTTTCTAAGATTTTCCTCTTTTGCAATGAAATTATCCGATAATTAAAATGGGGATTTTGTTTCCTTTTTAAGATTAATTAGGAAAACGTTTTGATCAAAAGAAATGATTAAACCCACAATCTAATTAGAAACAATAACAAGAACAAAAGATGGATCATATGGTGGTAGGAGGATCAAAGGAGCTAAGTTTAGGACATTCAAATGATTTCGAGAGGGAATCGAACCTCTCGCTTAGCGATCGTCTTAAGGTCTTTAAAAGTTCTCAATTTGATCCTGACGCCTTCATCGACTCAAAATGCAGAAGAATGGCCGAAAAGGTATTGCCTTCTTCACAGTTAGATTAATATCATTTTTGTAATAATTTTATGATTAACAAACATTGGGATTGGATTGTTATACTAGCTGAATTCTCAAGTTTTTAATAAAAATGTTGGGGTTAATGGTTATTTTTCTTCTGCATTTTGCTACATTATTCAATGTATTCATTTATTTATTGATTTGTTTGTATTATGCTACACAGGAGTTAAAACACTTGACAATGTATTTAAAGGACTTAAAAAAGGCATCAGCTGAGGAGATGCGTAAAAGTGTTTATGCTAATTATTCTGCTTTTATACGGTCAGCAGAATCATCTATCTTAATTTTGATTAATTTTTGTCACGTCTTTTGTTATCCAAACATCTATATTATGGTAAATTTTCGTATGATACTATCATCATAATAGGTTCGTGTTAGATGTTCTCACCAAAAAGATGTACTAATATCTCCTGTATGGTTATTGATAAATTCCGAGCGTTATGTAGAAAGTATTCCTGCAAAACATTTTTTTTCAGGAAACATGATTCATCTGCACAACTTGCAGGACGGCGAAGGAGATATCAGCGCTAGAGGGTCAACTTCTATCACTTCGTAACCTCTTATCAGCTCAAGCGGCAGTTGTTCATGGCTTAGCAGATGGAGTCCATGTCAATTCTTTGTCACCAGGTGTACAAGGTCCATCAGATGAAGAGTTGTCTAATAATAAAAATAGCGAGGTCACCAAGATTGAGACATGGTTGAATGAATTCCTCGAGTCCCTAGAAGTGCTCCTAGCGGAGAGAAGGGTGGAGGAAGCATTAGCAGCCCTAGACGAAGCAGAGACAGTGGTGGAAGATGCCAATGACAGGGGATCCCTGAAAACAACGATGCTGATATCGCTCCAAAATGCCATAACAGCAAGCAGACTGAAGTTGGCTGATCAACTGGTGGAAACAGTTAGCCAGCCATCCACCAAAGGTGCTGAAAGAAGAGCAGTTGTAATGGCGCTGAAAAGACTAGGGGATGGTCCAAGGGCTCATTCGTTACTTTTGAATGCACATCACCAAAAGCTTCACCACACTATACAAATTCTGAAGCCTGCAGCAACTCTCAGTGCAAATCCAGGGGGTGTATATTGTACTAGTCTCTCACAGCTCGTATTCTCTACTATCGCTCAAGCTTCGAGTGATTCTCTGGCTGTTTTTGGGGAGGACAATTCATATACATCGGAGTTAGTGACTTGGGCAGTTAAGGAAACCGAGAATTTAGGTGTTTTGGTAAGGAGGCAATCGCTTACCCAGTCAGCTGCTTCAGGGAATCTGAGAGCAGCTGCTCACTGTGTGCAGATCTGTTTGGGACATTGCACATTGCTTGAATCTCAAGGACTTTCCCTCTCTCCTGTTCTGCTGAAAGATTTCAAGCCACTTGTTGAGCAGGCGCTAAGTGCTAATCTGAGAAGGATCAAACAGAACTGCGCTGCCCTTGCTTCTTCTGACAACTGGTCTCTGACGCCTCCACCAGGCGGGGGTGTGAGTCAATCTAGGCTCAGTAGCAGTGCCAATAGATTTAATTCTATGGTCCAGGTGCGCATCATCACTTATTGCATTTTGCTAATCAAATTCCAACAAACTTTCTTTTCCAACATTTTTCCTTGTGATGGACTGATGGTTGTATCAGAAATTTTCCTTTTCCAATAAAATCTCTTGTAGTAGTTTCATATACTCTGGTGCTTCCTCCTTCAGGACCTTTTCGAAGACGTGGAACCCCTAGAGACTCTACAACTGGGGACACCATTGCTTGAAGGGTTAATACATGTGTTCCACTTCTACGTGAACACCCTAATAAGCGTGTTTCCAGCATCAGTAACTGAGGCAATCCAAGATGGTCTAGGACCTTCAATTGTCAAGGTGGCCGAGACTGAAGCCCAACAGCTTGCTTTGCTAGCCAATGCTCTCCTTTTATCAGACGAGTTTCTCCCTCGTGCTGCTGCAAAGATGTTGCCCTTTAATCAAACTAATAGGAATGAAGAACCTTCAAGGAAAGACATAGACCGACAACATCGCGTAGCAGAACAAAGAGACTGGAAGAAGAGGCTCCAAAAATCTGTTGACAGGTTAAGAGATAGCTTCTGCAGACAGCATGCCCTTGAGCTGATCTTTACTGATGATGGTGAACTTCGTCTTACAGCACACCTATATACTCGATTGGATGGTTATACTGAGGAGCCTGAGTGGTTCCCTTCTTCAATATTTCAGGTTCTATGCTTCACATCTTAAATTACATAACTTGGCCGTGTTCTCTTCACCCTATATTTATTTTGAACTAAATTATTTAAAACTGATTTTCAACCGATGAATACCTATTCTCTTACAACTGTCAATGGTATGTAAAAGTATGGGAATAGGACGGCAATTTCTATGCCCAATAAAGGTCATAAAAAAAGTAACTTTGGGGTGTTTTCTTAGGAGCTTTACATGAGACTGAGTCAAATAGCTGCACTAGCATCGGAGATGTTTGTAGGAAGGGAAAGGTTCGCGACATTACTGCTAATAAGATTGACAGAGACAGTGATTTTATGGATTTCTGATGATCAAACCTTTTGGGAAGAAATCGAGCAGGGGACCAAGACATTGGGTCCTTATGGCCTTCAGCAGGTGGGATATTCGAATTTTCACCCTAGTCACCTTACCGTAAGTTGCATGTTTTTAATGATTATGAGGACTTCTTTTGTAGTTTTACTTAGATATGGAGTTTGTGATGCTATTTGCATCCCAAGGCCGTTTCTTGTCTCGAAATCTCCAACAAGTAGCTAAAAACATCATTGCTAGAGCTATCGACGCAGTTTCTGCTACTGGGATTGATCCTTACAGGTTAGTATACTTTACATTATTAGCATGAGTTTAATTGGTTCATTGTCACTTGCCAAGTAGCCCAATGCTAAATGCTTCCATTTCTGTTTGTTCCGCTTCTTTCACCCCCTTTGGCAGTTCTTTGCCAGAGGATGAATGGTTTGCTGAAGTAGCTCAGATAGCATTAAAGATGCTAACAGGAAAGGCCAACTTCGGAAATGAGGACCGTGAAGCTATCAGCCCTGCAGCATCAGCGTCTGGAAGATCATTAACATCAGCCTTTTCTCATGGGAGCCTCACAAGTATGCAATAGTAATCAACAGTTTTCTTTTTGCAGTTTTTAAGTAAAGTGGACAGATCCCAATTGTAAATTTACAATACGGAACATATGTTTGTGAGTTCAAATCTTAGCCGTATTGGCTCCTTACGATAATTTTAATACCACGATCCTACAAAGTTTGAAAAGTGCTTCAAATCAAGGCAAATGTGAGAGTTACACACATCAAATTGATTTTTACTGATTACAACTAGTTTATTCTAACATCTATTTTTCAAATTTTAGGATAACAACTGAACAAGGCCTAAGATGTCAACAAATTAGCTCAAAACATCCATAGTGAAGGTGCTAGACTGGTAGTTGTATACATATGTATAATATAGAGTTGACCCATAGCTAATTAACTTTGGATTCTGGTAGTTGTATACATATATCATAATTTTGCCCATGCAATGTTATAATTGTAAAAATATAAAAAAGTTTGACCTTGGAGGTCACATGGTGCTATCTTAGCCGCCAGATCTGGCATTGGGATATGCAAGGTTGAAAATATTTTGCTTCTGATGCTCTACTTTTGATATGTAGTATTATTTATTGTTGGTTTTCGGACTATTGTAAACTTGTAATTATCATTGTATTTAGAATGACTATATGAGAATGAAATTTATTAAAATAGGGCCTAAAGTTTGTGCTAGCATAGGGCCTCTTATCCCGAGATGGCCCTGCATCCGCCTCTCGGCAAAAAGGTTACTTCTTTAGCAGTGGCGAAGCCAAGAATTTCAAATCGGGAGGACAAATGGAAGACATCGCGATGTGGAAAAAATGTTAGGGAAAAAAATTGACACAAAGATAATTAAATAGCTGAAGTTCAGGTTGTTAAATACTTGACATGTAAATAATTATTAAGTAGTTGAAAAAAAATGATGATTTCCTTCGGATTTCATTCTTTCTAGTAGGAATTTTTGAAGATCGAGTTGTTTTCATGTTGTCTTAGACTAGTTTGAATTAGGTGAATCATTTGACATGTTACATATATAATTTTACAATCAAATTATCAAATAATTTAAATAATTAATAAGTTAACAATCGAAAAACCTTAATATTTTAATAGAATAACATATTTTTATAATATCTAATTCAAGCATTGTGGGATTTAAATTTCAACATACACCTCAAGTAATAATCCAATATATACATATAAAATTTTATTATTCAAACAATTAGAAATTACTCCATCCGTATGATTAGTATAGCTAATATAGTATGAATTCTATGGAGTAGTTAACTAACTAGTGCTTGCAAAATAAATTCTTAATATAAATACAAGTTAGAAAAAAAAAAGTAATTAAAAATAATTTTTATTTTTTTTATTTATTTAATTTTTTTTTTTTTGAAAAACCAGAAATTTTTGTTTAAAGTGGGGGACAACTGTCCCCTCTTGTACCCCTCCCTCCGCCACTGTTCTTTAGTATCGGAGGGAGTTTCCTCAAATAACCCGCCAGAGCAGTTTATGTTTTATCTGTCATGGAGCAAGGAGCATCAAAATCATTCCTCTTAATTAGACTCCACACTCATAACAATTATCATGTATCATCCTTATTATGATCATTAATTTTAAATTACAAGTTGATACAAGGATATATCTTACAAGTTTATAAGGAACAAAATAAAGCTTGTACTAATACTAAGAAAAAGTTGACTAACAACATACCATTATTATTGGATAGTGGGGGGGACCTTCAAACATAGGGTTGACCCCTGCTAATTTACTACGTATATACTATCCAAAAAATATCAACTTAACAACTTGAGTAATACTTTTCACGTTAATTAATAATGCAAAAAAGTATCAACCTTGGTCGTCAGATTTAATATCTACGCAAGTGCATTAATCATTTGTATAATTTGTCCACATAATATATAGTTTATTATTTTATTTTTTAAAAAAATATATAGTTTATTTTAGTATTAACACTAATAAGCCTTTTAGTGTTTGTTGAAGCTTTTTAATAACATGTGCCAGCTATATGTGGCTTGAAATTATATGCAAAGCATGTTCCATAAAGAGATTAATTCCAAAGACTTGACATTAGAAATGCTACTTAAAATATACGCTTTGGACTTTATCGAGCACTACAAAAGAGAAAGACTAGAAAACCAATGAATTCTCAGGTTATTGAATAGTGTTCACTTAAATAATTAGAGAATATAGTATAATTACCCATCTACAATAGATGGGTAACAATTTCAAAAAAAGAAATACAGTATTATAATTAATCCCCTTGTTTCTTTATCGATAACAAAATGCAAAAGATTTCATATTGCCCCCCTCCATTTCATATTAACGGTTGCATTTATAGTTTTAACACGTAGAAAAAAAGATTATCCGTCAAAGTTTGTTGTTGAAAAGTAAAAGCAATAGTTAATGTGAGATGAAAAAATACAAATCTGAACAAATCTTTGGATTCTTTTTTTTTTTTTTTTTTTTTTTTTTGTTGAATCCTAATAATATAACAAATATTTAATATTATTTGTTTTTAACCAAATAATAATATTATTAATATTTTATTACTCCCTCTGTTTCATTATTAGAAGTCTGTTTCTGATATTCATTACTCACATAATAAAGAGAAACAAGCTTTTAATTTAGAGACGGATGGAGTATTTGGTTAGAATCAAATAATATTATGAGTAACAAATGACATGAAAGTAAAATGGACAGACTTTATCAACAAATGACATGATCCAATCCTTAGGATCACTAAAATAATCTCAAGTGTGTCGGTGAGTTTTTCAAATGACATGATAATAAAACTTTAATAATATATTAAAAGAGCCACTTTTAGTATAAAGATTAAAGAAAAAGATTTTTTTTTTTTTAATTTTATATAATAATGTTTTCTTAATGGTAGGATTCTAATTCTATTAACCTATAAATACAGGTGCTAATCTCAAGTCTCATTCATCCTTTTTAGCCAAAACAAAAACATGGCATATCAGTTAATGTTCATCCTCGTAACATTCTGTTTATTTTACCTTGAATTTGCCAAAAGTATTAGCTCCCAACCATGCAACTCTAATGACCTAACAGCTTTGCATAAATTTAAGGCGGCTATTCGGCTTGACACTTCTGGCAGGCTGCTAAAATGGGTAGGCCGAAAGTGCTGCGATTGGGAGGGGATTGTATGTGAGAACACGACTTACAGAGTGACAGAAATCAATCTGCCCGGGCTCATCTCAACCGAAGATTTCATTGGTCAAACGAAGATGGAAGGCGTTCTGTCTCCCTCAATAATGCGCCTTTCCTCTCTTGAAGTCCTTGATCTAGGAGGGCTTGTAGGCCTTTCAGGAAACATCCCTAAATCTATTGGCATTCACTTGGTGAACCTTAGAAAGTTGAATCTCTTTGGCAATAATCTGAGTGGTCCTATACCAGAAAGTATTGGTAAGCTGTTAAAACTCGAAGAAATTCAGCTTCAAGAGAACAGGTTTCTTGGATCAATACCCTCTAGTATTGGTTCTCTAAAGAACCTGCAAATATTACTCTTGTATTCCAACAGACTTTCAGGGTTCATGCCGGATACTATTTCAAACTTGGTGAATCTGGTGACACTTGACCTCCATGACAATGCTCTAAAAGGTCCAATCCCTGAGAAGATTGGGGCCTTGAGCTCCTTGAAAGCACTCGATTTCTCAAATAATTGTCTGGCAGGAGAAATTCCTGCTTCTGTAACTAACTTAACTACCATTTCAACAGCTTATTTTGACACCAACTATCTCCAGGGACAAATTCCATTTCCTGTAAATCCTGGTGATATGCCCTCCCTTGGTTTCTTGAGGCTGCAAAACAATCAGCTAACAGGAAACATACCCTCTACGTTTGGATATTTGTCATCCCTTCGTAGATTATCACTTGCAAATAACAAACTTGAGGGTGCATTACCTTCTAGTTTTGGCGATTTATTAAAACTGTCAGAGTTATATCTTGATGGTAATCGTTTATCTGAAACTATACCAAAATCCATAGGCAAGCTATCAAATCTTATTCTCTTAAACCTATCACATAACTGTATACAAGGTCCTCTTCCTCAAGAAATATCAACCCTTAAGAACCTACAAATCCTTGATCTTTCATTCAACCATCTAACCCTTCGATCTATCCCAAAGTGGCTTGCTGAGTTGCCCTCTCTTTCCCGGATTTTGTTAGCAGGGTGCGGGATCCAAGGTGAGTTTCCAGAAGTCCTACGAGCAACACCAAGTGCATTGCAGGAATTGGACTTGTCAGACAATAGTCTAACAGGAAGCATACCAGCTTGGATTGGGAAACTAACTGAGCTCTATTCGCTTAACCTATCTAGAAACTCCCTCATTTCAGATATTCCAGACACAATCACGAATCTGCAAGATTTGGGTATACTCGATCTTCACTCAAACAATCTCACTGGATCAGTGGAGAAGGTTTTCCAATTGGAGACCAGGTTTTCAGGCGGGTCTCTGACATATGTCGATCTTTCTAGCAACAGTTTCTCAAACGGGCATGAGAGTATTGGTATAGGATCTCAAACTGGAATTCAGCTCCTAAATTTATCCAACAATTTTCTTAAAAATGGACTGCCAACTTCCATAGGGAAGATAGGATCACTGAAGACCTTGGATTTCAGCAGTAACCAATTAACCTCAACATTGCCAGAATCATTAGGTGATGCAAGTTTATTGGAGATATTGAAGTTACAAAGAAACCATTTTAATGGCAATATACCAAATGGGTATTTGAAGTTGAGAAAACTAAGAGAACTTGATTTATCAGATAATCTATTGAAGGGACAAATTCCTATCGGTAATCCACTTAGCGGGTTTCCATCGAGCTCTTACTCTGGAAACCGAGATTTATGTGGAAAACCTCTTCCTCCTTGTAAGATTTGAATTAGAGTTTTTGGTTCTTAGCATGATAGAAAGCTAGAAGTAGACTAGAATACATTTTTTTTTTTTTTTTTTTAATGCATTTTCATTTTTAGAGCAAGTTAGCATCACACATTCATTCTCTTTGGAAAATACAATCATGATTTTAGCAGAAACTTAACGTCTTTATCTTGGCATGATCCAAAATAATAAAATGGAGTACAATTTCACGAGTATGGGCCATACACCCATCATTTAAATCATGAGCCAAAAACTATGGTGATGAGTTGGTGAGTGTCCCACTGTTTCCAAGAAATTCATGAACATTTAAAAGTAATAAAGTGCCATTTATATAGATGCTCAATTTCTTCAAATCAAGGGGCCATGCATTCATCATTATGCCTAGACAGAATTATAATTACAGGTAGGGCAATAATCCACTATGTCTAATATATCCTATAGTATTTTATATCATATGCATGTGAATGACCCTGTTATCTATGCACAGTACATGTGCATCAGAGTAAAAATTTCAGCTCCATCCATAATCATAGGAACTGTAAAAATTCCTTTTAGAACTATACACATACATACAGACTATGGAAATATATAATATGGGGCAAAACTAAACTCTCTTTTCTTTTTTATTTGACATATTTTGATCTTGCAGTATACCAGCTTAAATTCAATTCAATAAGGGGTTGTCTTGATTCATCCCTAATTGCTGGTAATTCATGTAGTCAAGTCCGTTTAATCGTACACAACATAAAATTTGCTCAGGCAAGTCTTCAGCTTTGTTCCCCTGTTTAATAATGTAAAACAGTTTTATCAGTAAACGATGTCGGCATGTCGCATGAGCTTAGTTTATGATAGAAAGGGATACAGCCGAATAAAATAAAACATAAATAATCTCAAAAAGGGCAGTATCAACTTGCCTGTATGGTGAGCCCAAAATCCAGAATACACATCTTTAATCTGTCCAGGAATGCCTCAAACCCTTTCCTTGAGATATAACTAAATCTGTGCATATCTAAATCGATTTCGAAGTAATTTTCTCCCTGCAGAAAATTTGCAACAGATAATAAGAATTTTAGAACATGGAGGTAATGGTTTAACAGGGCTTATTGATTATATAAATCAGACAACCTTTAAGAAACATATTGCACTTAGTTTAGGTGAAGACAATAACCATTTTTTTCCTGCTAAGAAAAGTACAATATATGTATTGTTAAATTTTCTGAATACTCATAGTTGATTTCTTAAAGAATGAAATTCATTTTCAAAAGCACAAGCGCTTCAAAGAAACATAACACTCCATTCCTAAGTTCTTAACCTCTAAAATTATCAAAACTTCAAGGTGTAACAGAACAAATATCATGAAATATATTGGGGAAGATGAATAGCTAAATTTCTACTGACCGTAAAGAACTCATGTTGAGGACGAGAAAGGACAGGCTTTTCGTTATATGCATTAATAAGCTTCTTCTCGGCTGCACTTAAATGAAGGTCGTCCACATTGCCTAGACGACCCAAAATTTTCAACCGCTCCCGGTAAGGTGCAATCGTGTCCATAGGAAAACCTTTTACCTTTTCAACTTCATCATCCATCAATCTCTGCATACACAAGAAGCATACGAAACAAATTTAGAATACAGAGAATGAAAAAATTCTGAAATTAGGGAATTAGAAGTAACTACATGACCATCACATCTTACCCTGATACTTTCTTGAAAGTTGGATGGAATTTCCTTTAAAAAACTTTCATTTATCTTGAAATACATCACTATATTAATTCCTTCCCCATCAACTTCATTCTGGAAAAATGCAGGAGGATATAATGGCACCTGCACATCAAGAAAGAAAAGCTGAGACTATCAAAAGCAAAATCTAAATAAATTGGCCATAGTGAAAGAAGACCTTTGCCATCAAAAAGCTTGTTATTATGTCAATCACAGTACCATATTAAGGTCAGACAAAATAAACTAGTTAATGTAAACAAAATAGCATGCACTGTGTATTGACATATGCTTGAATGGACAAATACTACCTCCGTTTCATATTATTTGCAACGATTAGACATTGTTCCTGTCTACTTTATGTCAAATCGTTGCAAATAACATGAAACGGAGGTAGTAATTAAAATGTGGCACCTCAAAGAGTAAAAATAATAAAAAAGAATAAGGGTTTCCAATGACCAAACGGAAAAGTTCAATGCAAGATGCCTGAATCACAATTCTTATAGATTTCAGCAGACAAATCAACCTTAACAGGTCAAACATAAAAATTGAAAACCTCATGCATATGCAGAGACTTCAGAAAAGTAGGAATGTTGTTCCCCTTCTTAGCACTCCGTACTATTTTACTAAAAAAAACATTAATCATAGGGTCTATATTGAGTCACAGGAGGTGCTCATAAAGAATAATAAATAAATAAATAAATAAAAAGAGGCTCCAAAACGAGTTGGCCATTAGTCTTTCGGATTGGAAATTTTAAAAAGAATAAAAGTACAGAAATATTAAGATATCTCAAGCTGAGAAACCAGGATCAGAACTGTTAATTTAATTAAGGGAACACATCTCTTAAAATTTGGCTTTGGTATAAGATGAGTTAGACTACCTGAGCATTTACAATGAGAAGGGGTGGAAAACCCCCCGCTGAAGAATTTACTGCAGGAAGTTCCACAAATCGAGCCACATGCTCAATTTTACGTGGGGACAAGAATAAATCAACACCGATAGGATAGTATGCAGCATAAGGTGGAGCAAATTCCTTCTTTTTATCCCTGTCATATGAAAGTAAGTTTTCCAAAGTCAAACAATCAGCAAAAATCTGAAATTATGGATCAAGAATTTAAGTTTTCACTATATTCATGACTTCTGCATCCCAGAAGATATTGGCATTATCCTTCAAAGATTAATATAAGCAGCATTTTGCTCTTACCTAAAATAATTCTGGCCACGAACTCTAAAGGAATTTGGCTCAATATGTGACCAACTATCCATTACTCTCTTTTCTATTCGACTAAAAGGTACTTGAGACCCTGCTAGTGGTTTTTGCAGGAGCATCTTTGATGAAACTGCACAGAATTTAAATACTTTTGAGATTAGTAAATCGTCATAAAGATATCTACAACTTTCATTACTTAATAGACACAAAGTAATTGTGCATACATCTTGAATTGGGGGGTCCATCCCTCCATTTGAAGGAAAGCTTTAACGCTGCCTTCTTTTTCGCACTTTGCGGACTAGAGCTGAGAGAATTTCTCTTCTCAATAGAAGGTATGGTCGTAGTATTCAGGCAAGGCAAACAATTATTATGAAGGATGCCGCAATTATCTAACATTTTGTCCTCCTTGCTGCTGCTTTCATCCACAGAAGAGGATATTTCATCGAGGTATACTGGATGCTTTGTTTCTATTGAGTTTCTACCAAGATCACTCATAGAATTCCGAGCAGAGTGTACTTCATGCGAATTTCTACCCACTGACAAAGCATTTTGAGATGATATATCTGCATTGATTCTTTTCTACTAAGATGGGTACGGAAAGCCTATACCATTGTGTTCATATAAGTATAACAAAGGGGGGAGACATACCTTCTGGGATACTCTGAAAATCTTCTTCGCCATCAGACTCAAAAATCATGTTTGAATCATACCATGCCTCCTCAACGCTACTGCCTGTCAAGACCATAATAAACGATAAACACAGTTAATGTGAGAGAAGAGCAACACAATAATCCACAAGAATTAATGTTATATCTCAGTATCTCTCAATCTGATATAATGCAATACCGGAGCTTTGGGGCTTTGTTTGTTAGATAAGTCATCAGTGAACAATGCCCACAATGATAACAAGGAAGAAACAGTCACTGGATTTTTTAAAAAATTTAGTTCATAATGTCTAATTCATTTACACATTTGGAAAATAAAGGGATTGCCATTATTGATACCACACAATCTTGATTACTCCGTACTTCTTATAAAAGACGGAGCAAATGTAACAGATGGTTCAACTAGATAACTACTTGACTGTTGTTTATCATTCATCATGGTAAAACAAGTATGCCCACTACCCAGCTTTCAGCTCAACTGCATCAGAGAGCCCCAAGATTGTATTTAGCATAATTCTATTCTTAAAAACAGGTCTGTAATTAGCACTTGGTGCTGGAAAACATTGTCTTCCACAAACTCAACATAAAAGCACAAGCGAGTTTGCCAATGAACATTCTATGCTAGGTCAACAACAGGAATTTGGTCCAATCTGTTTAACAATGAGTAACAAGTCCAACAATCCAAATAACACTGAAATCTCACAACATCAGCAGCAATTAATCAGAAGTTAATGCAGTCTGAGACGATTTGCTTGCACTAATAAGCAAATTCCACTATGCTAAACACCGTAAGCATGACTATCAGGCACTCAAATGCCAGCATATCAGCATTACTAAGGCTCGTTTATCCTCTTTTTTCTTTAATTAGATGATCTTGAATCCTTAAACTCCCAGCATTAAAATCCCACATAATTAGAACCTAATAGTAGCAATTACCTGTTGTTATAAACAACCATTCCTAATTATCAATCTAGGTTTGATGTCAGAATCAAAAACCCACTTTTGGCAATAGCTTGTACATGGAGAAAAGCATAAGAATCAGCTAAATCAAGTACTACCACAATTGGATAATTAAATTAATTTAATCATAATACTAATCACATTAATCAAACTCCCATCTAACTTTTGTATGTTTACATAATCTTACCCACAAAAGTAAAGTAACTCTCAGCCAAAAAGTGAACAAGCATCAGCTGCCACCCAGAAAAATTAATGCACATTTCCTCACATCATCAATTAAAAAACAACAAAAGACCACAGCTTTATCCAATTCTAGTTGTCGGTACATAGAGACCGCCAAGGGCAGTGGTGTAGACGGGATTCAATCTGGCACGACCTCCCCAGACTTTACAAACTAAGTTAGCTAACATCGACTTTTACCATCCAATGCAAGTAATATTTTCAGCTCAAAAATCAAAATTACAAAACCCACAAACCAAATCACACTAAAAAAATCAACTACAAAAATGAAATTAGACATAAACCCAGAAAAATTAAAAGTAGAAAATAAACCTTGGTAGGTGGGATTAGTAAAAGATCGATCTGTGAAAGAAGTATTGTTACAGGCATCCAAAGAACGATCAGATAAACGAGAAGAAACGCGTTTCTTAGTTCCAGATTTTCTCTTTTTGCGATTGTTACTAGTAGTAGCAGTACTAGTACTATGATGGGTTTTCTTCTTTGATCTCTTTGATTGTTTCCCAACACACCCTTTTGGGGTTGATACACAAGCTCCCATTTTTTGCGCCCCTTTCTCTCTCTAGAAATTGCAGAAGAGAGAGAAAATAAAGGGGGAAGAAGATGATGAAAAAATGGAGGAAATATCGAGAATTATAATACTACTATAAAGTATAAATAATTAACAATTATAATTATGAAGATGATGATGTGTATAAATACAATGCAATGAATTGAATTGAATGCAAAGAGAGGAAAGAGAGAGAAAATAAAAGGCAGCAAAACGTGAATTCGAAGGGAAAAGATATATTTGTGTGGGTGGGTCGGATGATATAAGGAAAGAAGAAAGAAGAGGAGATAAAGAGCTTTGCCTATACAACAAACGAGGAGAAGAACAACCGCATTCTTTTATCTGGTGTTTATAAATTTGCAGCGATGTATAATTTGCAGCAACGTAGACGAGACTCGATTTGAATAGCAAACGTATTAAAGAGTGTTTTTTTCACTTAAATTTACGGAGTTTTAATTTTAAATTTATTGAGCTTGATTAACTTTGATTTCACCTTTTTTGTCTTTATATTCACGTTTAATAAGATCTAATTGAATATTTTATGTCTCATAAATAATACCCCTTTGTTGCACATAATAACTAATAGAGGAGATATATAAATATTGTAGTTTTTTTTTTTTGTAAGTATATTGTTGTTGATTTTTATTTTTCTTGGATTGATGTTGATTTTTTATTTTCTTTGGTTGATGTTGATTGTTGAGAAAATTGGAGTGATTATTTTATTAGCATTATGATGATTTGAGGATTAATATGAAAAAGATTGATAGTAGATCTAAATATTTAAAGAACTAAAAAATATCATCACTAATTATTGTTGGACTAAAATCTTATCAATTTGATTTTGGTTGAGACCTTTTATTCAATATTGGGATATGAGGTGGATATTGGAGCACCTACTTCTCCAACCCTCACTTTTTGTTTAATCGACTTGGATTATGTTAATAGTTAAAATGAAATTTTATATTGCTGTCAAGAAAGTAAATATTTTCAAACCCTTTTTAGTACTATTTGCTTAATCAAACTTTTTTGATTTAATAGTCATTTACATAATTGTGCCCTGTACGTTTTAAGTATTGCCAATGTGATATCGGTAGTCAACTCATAAATTACTACTCCATTCATTTTTTATTTTTTTTTTATTTTTTTATTTATTTTTTTTTTTTTACAACTACTACTCCATTCATTTTAATTTAATCTTTACATGCAAATAAAATATCTTGATTACATAGTCAAATTTTGACCTAAGAGAAAAACAATTGTGTGAGATTTTGATAAATTTGAGTTACTCTGTAATATACATATCTAAAATATCAACTTTCAATTATTTTAAAAAATCATGTAGTTAAAGATATCTATATTTAAAGTTTTATTAAAGATTGAAAAGGACAAACAACTCATTGAACTAGAATTATATTCCGAAAAATACTTTCTTGGAATTACATATCTTATCAATTTTCAAGTGCATTAAACTAAAAAGTACTCTATATCTCACCACTAATATACTTTAATCAAGTAAAGACTTGATAAAATCCAAAAACTTTATAACAACTTGATCATTACAATAATATATAATAAAATTTAAATTACCTCTACTTGATTTGACTTTAATCAAAATTAATATTTTGCTCACTACAATTTTAAACGAATCTAATTAAAATTTATAATCATTAATTAAAAGAATATATACTTCCTACCACGATTTGAGAGTTAAAAAAAGTAACACATAATTTTAATTTATGTATACTATCTTTGTTAATATAAGTTACAATTTTGAAATTTTTTATATCTCATAAATAATACCCTAAATTTGTAATTAATAATTAATGAAGGTAGTATATTAAATTGATTTATGTAACAAGATAGAAGGATAAAGAAAATTTTTTATAATTTTGAAATTTTTTATATCTCATAAAATAATACCCTAAATTTTTTTTAAAATTTGTTTCAAAAGCAAGATGTAAGGATAAGAAACCAAAGCCAAATTAAAGAAGAAAAAGAGTGAGATTGATTAGTTGAAACTTCAAAGTCTAACCGATAAGAAGGGCAGTCAAAATAGAAAAAGAGGTTCAGATTCAGTCAGTCAGTCACGGCAGTTGTAAGCCGCGTTTGTTAGCGTATTCTTATTGGCTTTAACTATTGATTATTACACTCATTAAGCACTTCTGCCACGTGTGACCAAATCTATGGCAAAGCGTGTGCATTTTTATTATTTTTCCTTTGTTTTCAGTGAATTTTTGTAATTTTCAGTAGCATGCAGCTTTATTTTGATTTTGATTTTTTAACTTTGATGTTATTTTTTAGTGGAAATTGGAAGGTACAGAAAGCAAGGACTCATGTTTGTTGTTGCTAGCTAGCTTTACCCTTTTCCCAATTTTGTCTATTATGATTGTTGTATTGTAAAAATGGCAAAATTTTCTTCTTTTATGTGTTTGTTTTTCTTATGTGGACCGCTTAAGTGGTTGTTATTACTCCTTCGGTCATTCAATATTGTTGGCGGAGTTGACGAGTGAGAAAATTAGTGGGATCGAAAGTAATATATTTGCGAAAAAGTTATAATCTGTTATAGTCATTTATAACATAATAAGTATAAGAAAATTTAATAGAGATAGGGTAAAATTTAGGTAAGCGAAAATAAATTTCATCAATTTTATGTGACATCATATCACTATATCATGTCCCTTAATCTTAACGAATAGATCAATCAATCATGTGGCATGTGCTGAAATGTCCTTGCCACCAAATAGCTCTTTCATCATTTGTATAACAAACGTCTACATTATAAGTACATTGGCTTAGAGAAGTTGTTTTCCATCTAAAAGATGTCATGTAGTATATGCTAATTATGGTTAAGACTTAAGAGGTATTGATGGTGATATTATTAACCTCATAGTACAATCTTTAATGTTTAAGAGACTGATGGCTTGTTTGGTTCGCCTTATTTTTATTTATCTGAACTTATCTGATCTGATCTGGTCTGGTCTGATTTGAACTAAACAAGGCCTGAATTAGAGTCTTTTTCACTTTCTTTCTTAGGCATTGTTTACTTCACCTTATTTTTACTTATTTCAAACCAAATAAGTTCAGATTACATCAGAAAAATAAGTTCAGATCATATCATCGTTTTATGTGCAGTTTTTTATCGCTAAATACCTTTAATTTCGTAGTGAAAAAATTATGAAAATCACATATTAATAAAATACACAATATTACGAATCTAACAAGACCCCACTAGATATATTTTTTCCGTATACATTATCGTATATTTAAGGTCAAAGTTTGGTCAAATTTTACATTCAGATAAACAAAAATAAGGTGAACCAAAGAAGCCCTTATAGAGCTAACTAGTTGATCATGCAATAGTTGTGTATTTTTTTTGACCTCTTTTCATACATAGTAAATCTAATCTATCCTAAGTTATCCACATAATTATCCAAGGGTAGTTTTTTTTTTTTTCTATTTTTTTTAAGTTAACTTTGTAATGTATAGGGCTTGTTCATCATCAAATCAAATATACGAAACAAGAAAAAGTAGTTTTTACTTTTCTAGTTATTATCAAGTTTTCTTAATAATCATGATTTCAGCAAGTCACACTAATTTTTTATTCTTAATATGATATACATGTGACTTTATAAAATAGAAAACCATAAAACTTAAAATTATAGTGATGCCGAATGAGCCTAAATTTTGTGTTTTTTTTTGAAAATTTACCATTATTACTTTGGGTTTTTCTACATTATAACCCTCTAATTTTCCGTTTTCTACGTTGTGCCCCCTCTTTTTGAGAAATCTACACTGTAACCTTAAAATACATTTAGCTTCTATACGGTAACCTTGCCGTTAACAAATTTCGTTAGTTATATTTTTTTATCGATTTGTGTGTTAGAAATGGTTCCGTTAAAGGTTTTGGGGGTATTTTGGCCCTAAAGGATCCAAATTGAGCTCAGATTTCACAAAAAAATGACGCAAATGTCTTATTTTGCATATTAAATACGTAAACGCGCAAATCGAGACTTTTTTTAATATGCAAAACGAGGCATTTGTGTTATTATTTTGCTAAATCTGAGCTCAATTTGGTCCTTTAAGACCAAAATACCCCCAAAACCTTTAACAGAACCATTTTCAATTCGCAAATTGATAAAAAATATTATAAAATGGTGAGTAGACCCCACTAACGAAATTTGTTAACGGCAAGATAACGACAAGGTTACCGTATAGAAACTAACTGTATTTTAAGGTTACAGTGTAGATTTCTCAAAAAGGGAGGGCACATCGTAGAAAACGGAAAAATAGAGGGTTATAATGTAGAAAAACCCTATTATTTTTTATTCTGTAACATTTATACAATAATCCCTTTAATCAAAATTACCTATCATGCTTATCAACCTTTTCTAAAATTTTACTATTTAGATTTTATCCATGCTTTTAAAGTTTTCTCTACTTTTACTCTATTTTCTCCTATCTTGGATATATATATATATATATATATATATATATATATATATATATATATATGAAATTTTGACTTTTGCTACCACTAAATTGCACCACTTTAGTTTTTGCTATCCATCTAAATTTTTATTTTATTTCACTACCACCAAAAACTAAAAAATATAAGTTTTGCTACCATTTCACGTTTTCCGTTCCATTTTCCGTTTGTAGGGCCCACTTAATAACTTTCTGCCATTTTCTTGTTCTTCCTCCACGAAGCTCAAGCTCAGTCATACACTCACCCATTCACAACAACCGCCCCATCTGAAACCACACCTTTTCCTGGCAGCCCCTCCCATTCTCCGTCAACCCCCATCCCTTAACAGCAGCTGAGCAGCCCCATCTCAAAGAATAAATGGGTTTAAGAGAGAAATTAGAATAATGATGTTGTAAAGCTGCATTAGCCTTTACTTCCACCACCAAAGCAGCCAAAAAAAAAAAAACAAGGAAAAAGCAAAAAAAAACTCTTCTCAAGGATTTTGAGGGGAGAGAAAGGGAAGAAGAAGACAACATAGTCACACTAAGAATTATTTCTTTTTTTTTTCCTACGTATATGAGGAGAGAGATTGAGTGGAATGATGAATTTTGCACTGATAAAGCAAAGTTTCTGGTTTAATGATTATGATGAAGAATTTATGGAGCTGAGGTAGTTCACCAGAACTTCCCGAAGTAATCGAGTTTTTGCCCAAAATCCTCCAGAAATATGAAATCAGAGGAATCCATTAATTTTTGGTGATCGGAATTGTGAACGTAGTCAAATCATTGGAATTTGGAAGATTTTGATTGAAATTGAATCACAATTGGAGTGATTAGGGTTTCGAAAAGGGGGAAATTTTTCAATTGCAGCGATGTGGGGCAACCGAGAGTGGGAAAGGGGAGGGAGGTGGGCAGCGTGGGTCGGGGAAAGGGGGGAATGGGGGCGCCGGCAGCCGGCACGGGGTGGGGTGGCTGACGGGGAGGGGGAGCATTGGCTGGGATGTTTTTTATTTTTTATAAAGTTTTTTTCTTTTTATTTTAATAAATTAAATGACCCCATTTAACAGAACTCTAACGGATTCTGTTAAAGGGTATCAAAACCTATATTTTGTAACTTTTGAAGGTAGAAAAATAAAATAAAAATTTTAATAGGTAGCAAAAGTCAAAACAAGGTATTTTAGTGGTAGCAAAACTCAAAATTTCCATATATATATATATATATATATATATATATATATATATATATATATATATATATATATATATATATATATATATATATATATATATATATAACTCATGTAAGAACCCTCTTCTATTAAGAACCCAATCTTATCTCATCCCTTTATTAGTTTTGATCTAACCATCTAAAATGATCCTTTAGTAATGACATTTCTGTAATTTTGAGTATTTCATGTTTTAAAGATAAAAAAAAATTTAGAACATGGAAAAAAAATTTAGAACATTGGAAAAATTTTAGAACATAAGCCAAAAAATTTTAGAACATAAGAAAAAAAAAATTTAGAAGATAGCAAAAATTTAGAACATAAGCAAACAAAAATTTAGAACATAAGAAAAATAATTTAGAACATAAGTTGAAAAAAAAATTTATAACCCAGGTAAAAATTTATAACATATGCTGAAAAAATAATTTAGAACATAAAAACAAATTTAGAACATAAGCTTAAAAAAAATTTAAAGCATACGGAGTAGGAAATAATTTGGAACATAAGTAGAAAAAATTTAGAATATAGGAAAAACTTTAGAACATAAGCTGAAAAAAAGTTTAGAACATAAGGTGTTCTTACATAAAAAAGGGTTCTTATATAAGGAGGGGTTCTTATCGGATCCTTCTCCTATATATATATATATATATATATATATATATATATATATATATATATATATATATATATATATATGAGACTACATCCCTTATGTGAGAACCCTATTATATGTGAGGACATATTACAACCGTTGGATCAATTGCATCCAATGGCTACAATTTATCCCAATCAAATATAATTTCAAAAACAATTTTCCAGCGTTTTCTCTCTCCTCCTTCATTTGACTCGCCATTTTCTCTCTGCTCCTTCAATTTATCTGCTCCCTTTCTTACTGCTATTTGCTTTGATTCTTCATCAATTCTTCTTCAAACTTCATTGATTCTTTGTAAAGGTGATTTTCGTTGATTTTAGTTTGATTTTCGTTGATTTTAGTTTGATTAATTAAGGTTTTCGTCAATTGAATTCTTCATTAATTAAGGTTTTCGTCAATTTTTTTTTTTTTTTTGCGATTTTGGCGATTTTCGATTCGATTTCCGTTCGAAATGTTTGTTTATTTGACAAATGAGCAACTGAATGAGCAAAAAATTGATTGCTCATTTTCCAAATGATCAAAGAAATGTTTGCTTATTTTACAAATGAGTAACTAATTATTTTGCTTATTTGACACATGAGCAAGCTAATGGGTGCTCATTTCACAAATGAGCAAAGAAATGCTTTTGATTTTATTAATTATTAAAGAAATCTTTGCTCATTTGACAAATGAGCAACTAAGTTTTTGCTCATTTGTGATATTAGCAACTAATTATTTGCTCATTTGACAAAAGAGCAACTAACTATTTGCTCATTAGCTAAATGATCAAAAAATTGATTGCTCATTTCTCAAATTAAATGATCAAAGAAATGTTTGCTTATTTTACAAATGAGTAACTAATTATTTAATTATTTGACAAATGTGCAAATTAATGGTTGCTCATTTCACAAATGAGCAAAGAAATGCTTGTTGATTAAAGAAATGTTTACTCATTTGACAAATGAGCAACTAAATATTTGCTCATTTGACAAATGAGCAGCTAAGGTTTTGCTCATTTGTTAAATTAGAAACTAAGTATTTGCTCATTTGACAAATGATCAACTAAGTATTGCTCATTTGACAAATGAGCAACTAAGTTTTTGCTCATTTGTTAAATTAGTACTGAAGAAGAGGAGAGCGAAATTGTCGATCTTTAATTTTTAGTCTCCGTTGTAACCACCTTCAAGCTTTGAAGAGAGAGAAAAAGGAGTATACAAATTGTACGTAATTTGGGTTTTGGGGGGCTAATGTGTTTGTTTTAAGAATTGCATTATTGCCATTACTAGTTGAACATTCTCAGCTGTTGGATTTAATAAAATCTAATGAATGAGATTTGTCCTCACATAAGGGGAATGTGTTCTCACATAAAGGGTGGTTCTCCCTAAATCCTAACCCTATATATATATATATATATTTTCAATTTTATACTCTTTTGTTACCTCACCTTATGTTGATCTCTCTCGCTCTCTTCTTAAATGTAAAATACTCACTTGAACGGTGTCCAATTTGAATATTTCTAAGTTTTTGAAGCCATGTTGACAATGTACAAGTAGAAAGTAGGATAATGAGGGTAGGGTAGTAAATGTAATGTAAAAAGTGTGAAAATCACTTTAAGCTTTTTCTTACATTTGCAGAAAAAGCCATATACAACTATCTTGAATTGGAGAAATTAATATTAAACTACTTCAACGTTCTTAGTGGTTGAGATGTATCATTTTTGCCACAAAGTTTTAAAGGATAAATAAATTTTTATTTTAGAAAAATGTAACACTATTTATTTTTTGTAACAAAATCAACTTTTCACCGTAGGCAAAAGTAGTTGTTACATAAATGCAAGTCCAACTAGTCTCTACCTGTGTTTCTTCACTGCCATCTTTTCATCTTTGGAATTGTAAGTAAGAAGTGTCCCAACTACAAGGTACAAGATAAAGAGATGCCGTGAGTTTTATGGAACTTGCAACTTTTATTTTGGTCTACTTGTCAAAATACAAGATAATAAGATAAATAGATACACTATGGTACATACATGACCAATCAAATTTTGCTTATATCACTATAACATATTTATCTGATATTTCATCACCACCAAAATATATCTATCAAATATCATTATCGAAATCAATATCAATATCAATATCAATATCAATATCAATGCATAAGGTTAAGGTACTGACATAAATATTCAAGTCTCATCATTTTACCATAATCGTTGTGAGACAGTCCTAGTTAGTACTCACTCTTCTTCTAAATAAAGTCATACTCGGAGTACAATATTTCGTAGAGGTAACAAATGAATTTCTTAAATTAGATTTGGTTATGATCATTGGTATATTATGGGTCGTTTTGGTTGTCTTACATTCAATGGGGTTGTATTTAAATGCATCATGATATTTTAATTGATACTTTGTATTACATGTATCTTTTGCGATCAAGTTGAAATTAGGTCATACTAATAATTTAAGAATAAAATTCGAATTGAAAACAACTAATACTCTCGTAATTGTTAGGTGTAGTTTCTCATAGTACACCAAAAATATGAAAAATATAAATAAATGACAAGACATCTCAATTAATAATAGTGAGCCTTAAACGCAATACCTACTAGTCTTCCCGTTCCATCTTTAAGACAGCCGCGTGGTTTTCTTGGTCGGGTTTCATAACAATGGTTCGCGTAACTCTTATCAACTCTAAAAGCCGCACACTTTCAAGATACCCTCATGAACTACTAACCGACCTCTAGTAGTCGATTGCGTATGATGGTAATGAGAATGAATCTTAGTATAATTTCACCTGTTATGTACGAAGTAACATCCTTAATGTTACCTTTCACAGTAATGTTCACATCATTAATGTTCACAGTAATGCAATCTTGCTTTAAAGAGAATTGCTCTTACACTGAATTACGGAGTACAATTTTGTAAAAACAGGGTATAAGCTATATTGCCTATATAACATGCTCTAATGTAATAGCTTTACAATAGCACTAAAGCATCAATATTTGCATCAAACTAAATTCTTTGAAGCTAGTCCACAGAATACAGCGTGGATAGATTCATACTTTAGTTTGACTACCAAAATCCGAATATTCGTTAAGACTGTTCTTTGGGATTCTCTCTTATGCTTTATACTTCGTATATTACATTGACAGGGCATCGACCTTAAACAGTTTCGCCTTCCACTTTTTCCATGAAACTATGTGGATGATACAAAAGTTTTCTAAAGTGTGACCAGCATATCACTTTATTTCATCTTCCTCAAACAACACTTTTCTTTATTCTGTCTTTTCGGAACATTTGCGTGCTTCATCTGAGTTAACGCTTCTTTAGTAGGCATTACCAGGTGTTCTCCCCACCCTGTAACCAAAAATAAATACAATAACCAAAGCTCTGTGAATTTTGTGATAAAATGGAGGTTGATACAAATTTGGGATTGCTGCCACACTTGCAACTCTCAGTCTTCACAGTCAGTAATCCTGGCACTCTGTATCAGCAAACCTGCATGGTATTGGTATTGGTGCAGCAGATAAATAATTGGATCCAGCCACTAACAAAGTCTGTGTAGGTTCATATGTATACAGTGTAAATCTACCATTATTTGCAAAAAAGACAAAAAAATAATTCACTGAAAAACACCCCTTTTCTCTCAAAGCTAATGGAAGGTAATTACTGTATTTATAAGACAGGTAATGAAAGAAATATGGTACCTTGGGGCAAAATGATGAACAGTGTTTTACGGCACAGAAATTAAGTTGCTTCAGCTGGCTTCACCCCATCAGAACTAATGAAGATCCTTCGATCTCTCTTGCTTACTTCTGAGCTGTCTCTACCATAAAAAGGCATGCACGCTCGCCCGCCCGTGCACACACACACACGCACACACGCGTACACACACACATTTTTAAGATTCAAATTGTCCACATATAAGATTCAAATTGTCCACATATATATATAAAGAGGAGAGATAACTCTTATAACTTATACAACACATTAAGATTCAAATTGTCCACATAGGAAAGACTTACTAAACCTCATGCTATTCATACGTTATGTCAATTAAAGCTTATCATGACGAATCAGATAGCAAAAAAGGAAACAGAAAATTCTTCTTCAAACTTTCAATACAAACACTGAAGACAGAAATGCAAAGTGACTTCAGGCACCACACATGATTTAAATTTTACATGGTCTAAATGAAGAATGTAGGTCTAGTAAGAAAGTGGGTGCAGTAGACAACTCCTGTCCCATTTCATAGCTCACCTCTGAACCACTGTCCACCACAATGCCACATCATCCACATTCATCAATGATATAAAAAAACCTTACTTTATATTGGTGATGTATCTAATGAAAGGGGAGAGGGGGCACTAATTGGGATACATGATCCCAAATTTTATACGAATTGAAGAAGGGATAATACCAATGCAATCTAAAGAAAAAAGGGGAAAAGCTGCAACTCACAAGGTACTGGGCTTCTCAGGCATTCTCCTTGATTGAACAGCAACAATAAACAATACTTCTGACCTGCATTCTCTTATATATACAGAACTATAAATATAAAGATCAGTCAAGCAAACAAACAATAGCAATGTGAGGTTAAACATAATCTAATTATGGTTCACCATACATGCAAACGACATTTTAATTCTAAAAAAAAGAAAAACATGAGACACACAGCAAATTTCCAGCTCGAGTGATAGATTGGCAACTTGACCCCATGCAAGTCATCTGTCAACCCACCATATGGTATGGTATTAAGGCACAACAGAAATGGACATACCAAAAGGATGACTCAACTACAACCTCAATGTCCTCAAGTAGCACATAACAAGAGTTGAATGGTGACTTTATGTGATGCTACTGTCTTCTTTCTGTACTACTGCATGCCACAGGTGGCTCTAATGGATGGCCATGTTTGAATCCCAAAGTACACTCATGTAAGCAACACAGGCTTTAGGTACTTGCATGAAAGTTCAAATGTACTCAAGAAACAACTGAGTAGTAACCGTCAACCAATTCATAAGGTAATCCAAAAACAGGACTCCAAGTATATATATGCAGCTATATTAAAATAATATATACAAGCTTCTGAAACTAAGGAGAGTACAGAGCAAGTAAAGAAGAAATAACAGGATAATAAATAAATAAATAAATAAATAAGCAACTCATTCTTCCCTACAGAAAGTAAAATTCCTTTATTCCATTTTAAGGTGCTCAAAAGAAACAATAAAATCTACAATTGTCAATCTTCTTCAACAATGGTAGCCAGTAGCCACTGTAGAATGCAGCTAAGGGGAAAAGAAGGAATTTCCTCATCTCCAAGCAGGATAGATAAATTACATACTTTATCATATAAAACAAATGAAAAACTCCTAAATGATTAACCATTAACTGAAAGTAAAGTGAGACAGATTGCCAACAGAGCCTACTTGAAGGGAAGCCTTTACACAGAAGTTTTCATATGTGAGTATGAACAACTGCTACATGACACCATGGAAACCAACCGAATCCAACAACACTGCTTTGATCTGCTCAGGCAAGATTTCATTCCCTTCCCTGCATTGCTGATTGCAAAAATAAGAATTGTGAATGTCTGCCCCTTTAATTGCTGACAAGACATATATTTGAAACAATCTCTAGTAATTAAATTTATTTCAAATTGCAATTGCTTCCATCTTGAAACATTGCCTAAGACTCTAAGAGCATAATACCCAACTCTTTGGAAGATTGGATAATAGCCAAAACTCAAAAGCATTTGAAAATTTAGAGGACAAATCAGGTTTATAGGGGCAACAGGGAATTTTCATATTTCTGAATGCAAAACTAAACCAAGTATAGATGCACATATACATTAATAATTTAATACAGCATCAGCAGAAATAAGTCTTTTTATAAGAATTTGATAGGGCAGAGCTCATTCAGTGAAAACAAGTTAATCTAAATCAAACTATTCAATATAATATTGCTTTAGATTATTGTTAAATAATATATCCTTACCTCTGCTCGAAATATATCCAATGCAAATCCATTAAAACAGCTAATAACACCTTGCTGAATATCCAGCCCAAGGTTCTCCAAAGCTTCTAAAGTGGACAGCAACAGACCAGGTCTACGAGCACAAAACAAGTGGATATTAACTGCCCTTCCTTCTCCAGCACTGACTTCAATCTATACACGGTGAAAGGAAACATGGAACCATTTAGATTACAAGACAAATGGCCTATGTAATTCCATAAATTAGCCCCAAGCATCAAATTGAAAAGCCAGGGAACATGATTGCTGATTAAGGCCAGCTGAGATCACTTTACTAAACTGAGTTTTGCTGATTTACTTCTACTGAGGTACTGATTAAAGCAATTTTTTTTATGTATACAAAACTGAATGTTATTCTTAAAAAAAAAAAAAACCCTCCTTGAGGCAGTTGTTAAGCCTTGGATACTTCCACACTTTAAGAAGAAAATCTTCTGTCTTAAGGACTGTTTCACAAGATTTATCCAAATAAAACATTAGGTTATACTACCATATTAGTTCGTATCAAGGAATACAACATTTGGGCGTTTGTATTTAAATAGGTCTACGTTTTGATTATATCTTAACATTACAACCTTTGGAGGATATTAATTTTAAACAGCTGAAAACCAAATACAACCTGTTAAATAGGTCAATCATGCCACATATCACATTAAGATTGGTTTAAAAGTTATTTTAATTACATTTTTCTCTCTCCTCCCCCATCCATTAAAAAAATTAAATATATTCTTTTTTCTCTTTCCTCCCCCTCAACACCACCACTGCTTCACCCACTTCCGACACCCCACAACACTGCCACCCCTCCCCACTACAACAACACCTCCACCCATCTTAAACCCATTCAAAACCACCCACACATACACACGATACCACCCCCACCTACCACCAAAACAGCCCAACCATACCCGAAACCATCTCATCCACCCCTAATACCACTCCACCATGCCTGAAACCATCTCCCTGACCCCTAAAACCACCCCTTAAGCCCACTAGAAACCCCCCTTTTGCGATAGTTCGTCGGTTAGGTTCATTTGTGGGTTGGCTTGGTTCGTGGTGGTTGACGTGGGGTGGTTAGATTTATGTTGTTCGGCGTTAGGAGGATGGGTTCATGGTGTTGGGCATACGGTAATTGGGTCCATGGTTTTCGGCGTAAGGGGCTCCGTAAGGGGGTCGTTGTGGGGTGGCACACTGGTGGTGGCCTGAGTGGACCGAAGGCGAGAGAAAGAAGAAAAAGAGGGGCGGTGGCCAGTGGTGTCATGGAAGGAGAGGAGAGAGAATGAAGTTATTTTATATTATTAATAAAAAACATGTTTTAATTTATTTTAAAAATATAATTTTATAATTTAAACCAATTGTATGACGACACGTGTTATGATAACCGTTTAAAATCAATACCCTCCAAAGGGTGTAATGTTAAGAAATAATCAAAGATTAACCGGTTTGAATACAAATCCCCACAGATTGTACTCCCTCCATTTTTAAATGCTTGCTCCAACTCCATGCGCGGAGTTTTAAGAGAAATTGGAGAAAGTAATAAAATATGGAGGTAGTGAGATAAGTGGAACAATAAAAAAATTGTAAGCAGCAAAAGTAGTTGAGAGAATTGGAGGAGAGAGAATATGAAATTAATAAAACATGATTTATGGTGGGTCCACTAAGTGAGAAATTAATTAAATATTGTTAAAGTTTTCCAAATAAGGAAATGGAGCAAGTATTTAAAAACGGCCGGAAATGAAAAGTGGAACAAATATTTAAAAACGGAGGGAGTATTACTCATAGCAATTTTCCCTATTGTTAATAGTCCCATTATTTTTCTTCATGGAATAAGAAGAAAATATTAACTAATACTAAAATAGCAACCGTCAACATCATCTTATCCTAAAATTGTACACATGTCATGTTGTTATTAAAAATTTTCACTCCAAAACTGTATATGATAATTTTAATTTTATTTTATTAAAAATCGGGTTAGCTATATGATTATTAGAATCAATTACTGAATAAAAAAATATGTTTAGTGTTCATACGTAACTATTCCTATTCCTAGGCTTTAAAGTTTTCTATGTTCACTTTTATTCCATACCCAATCTATTCTCTTTAAAAAATAGTAATTTAATTTTTTTTCTTCGGGTACCCCTTTAATCATTCAATTTTTCTATGTGCTTAAACTTTTTTTTTTTTTTTTTTTAATATTTCGTGTATTATTTGTTTTGGAATTTTTTTATGTTTTATATTTTATATAAAATTATAAACAATTTTAAAAAATTTATTTGTTTAAATCGTGCATCGCACGAGATTAATCTAGTAGCATAATATTTTAGTTCAAATTCACTAATTGTAATACTTCACAACAATTTTCTCTTTCTCGATCTTTGTAGTTAAATCAGTAAACATGACTAAGGGCGTGTTCTGATTTACTGAGCCGAGCTAAATTGTTTATGAGAGAAGAAAATTAGGAACTGAATTGAGTTGAACTGAAATTAAGCTGAAGAGAATAGGTCCTAAGTTATCCCAAAATCACTTGTAATTCTTGATTGCTAAAAAAGCCAGAAAACATGACACGAAAATAGATCATCCAACTCTCTTGTGAAATTCATTTTTTCAATGTTTTTAATAGAATAAACTATACTCTATTATCAAAGGGTGGACAATGTACAAGCAAGCAACCAGGTTTCATGCACACTTACTAAGAAGGGTCATGCATAAATAAATCATGAGTAACGAAAGCACTCTAAGGCAGTTTCTACAAAATCATTCACTGACAATAACTTTTCCAGGGACAAGGTGAGCAGTATCATTAAATTGAGTGGTTATAGTTTATAACTTTTTATGAGATTGATCAGCCCATTGCATACTTCTAGACTTAAATGGCTAATGTGCTAATCTAGTTGGCAGCATGAGATTCATGGCTATGGCATTTCATCTGCAATATCAGCCACGTTCTTCTGATTGCTTTGGCCATATCACTTATGAGACACAAAATCCAGAAACCTCCCACCGACCATAAGTAGACTAGCCGTGCAATGATTGATATCGATAACATTGCTTAGTTAGACTAGGCACATGAAAAGACTAATACCCCATCAACCTCGTTTCTTACACTGTAGTTGACCCCCTCCTTCAAGTAATCGAGTCCTTCCCACCAAATTCCTAGTTCCTGCAATCTACTTGAATGTCTCATCTGTTACCTTTAACTAGCATGCATAGTTGGAATGTGATAATCAGCTGTGTTTTATGAGTGCATATCAATCTCCCCTTGTTCCCAAATTAATTTAAAAGCTACAAGTGATAATAAAAATATAAAATAAAACTTTGCCATTGAGTACTGCACTAAATTTGTCACCACAGTTTAGTCACCAATTTCTGAGAAAATCCTCAAGCTGCCTAACGGTATTCATACCATCCATTAAGGAATTATGGAAGGGAAAAAAAATAAAAAGAAAAACGAATAAAAAAATGATCATCATGCATATAAATATTAGGTTCCATGACAATCGACCTAATTCCGTGCCTTGGCAAAATATAGCTATAATTCCGGTTATTGAGGTAATAGCGGTTCTTTCCTACAATATAAAGCACTATAGAGCTCTCCCAAATTAAGCAATCTAACTCTTCTTGTCATCAGGTAGTGGTAGCTTCTCCAGTAGAATTCTAACTCTTCTTTTCATCAGGTAGTGGTAGCTTCTCCGGTAGAATGCATCCTCTACCATTAGGAGAACCTACATGCTACTGCAGTACTACAAATGTGGTCAACACTGCACCACTACCCATGAGAACCTCACAAACAAATGGAAATTAAACAAGAATTGCCCAATTCGTAGCCCGATATAATCGGTGAGAAGATAAGTGAGATAAGTGGCCCATTAACTTTTCAGCATTAGCAGAAGAACTTCTCTCCTTAGCCATCAATGGGTGAGATAAGTGAACAAGTGAACATTATAAATTTACAGCCAGAACAACTCAATTCACTTTGTGATACTCCTTCTATCCCAGAATAATTGACACAATCAAACTTTGCACACATGACAATGTACTGGTTTGACTTTATTTTTATATGATTAATATTAAAGAATATTATTTTAAAAAAAATTATATTATGAAATTTTACACTAATACTCCCTCTATCAAACTTTGCACACATTTCGATGCACTAGATTGACCTTATTTTAATGTAATTAAATATTAATGAAAATTATAGAAAAAGTTGTATCGTGAAACTTTATTTTAATACCTATCAAACAACATATTTTATATAAAATATGTTTTTATAATGCTAGGTAAAAATAAAAATCAAAGTTGATATATGAATAGTGAAAAAAAAAGTCTAGAGGGAGTACCTATTTTAACAACATATTTCTTGATAAAAATATATTTTTATTACGTTAATAAAAAAAACAATAGTTAATGTTCATATAAGAATAGTGAAAAAAAAGTCCAACGTGTTTCGGGACAGAAGGAGTAGCGTTCAACATTAGCTTGAATAGCATCAACGGTCATGTCTTATGCCTTGTCTCTTCTTAGATTAATTCTCTCTCTTTCAAAAGCTGTAACACTTGTCATAAGCAGTCAAGTCCTTGAAAATCAAGTGGGAGCTCCATATTTGGGCTACGGCTATCACCTAAAAAGATTTATGGTCGAAGAATTCCTCTCGTCTCAAGGTTATAATCGATTTCATATTGGAGTTTCCACTTCCCATCCGATGACTTGGACTTTCCCCATGGGTTGGAACCCACTCCTTCTCAAGTCTCATAAGAGCTAGTCCACATAAATCAGCTATTTACCAAATTAAATTTAAAAAAAAAAGGGAACAACTCCTTTTGATGTGGATTAAATCACGTTTTTTAGAGGTTGTGCAAATTTTTAATGAAATAAAGGATACTAGCAATTAGGGATAAACCTACTTCAAGAAAGTTTGATCTTTTCCTCTAAAACAAGAAGAAAAACATTGAAATCAATTCGATTCACTCAAACTAAGTCACAATTTTTAGATTTCATAAACAAGAGAAATCTCTTTTGTTGTTGATTTCTCACCCCTATTTATAGGGTTAATTGTACATGAAATAGTCTAGAAACCCTATCCTACTTGGATTCCTAATAGACTTGGATTGCTAGCCCAAAATCTTATCTAATTAAACATAACTAAATAAACTAACTCAAACCCTAATTAAACTCCTTAATCTAAGATTGCAACAAGCAATTAAGTGTGCTTCAGGGACTACCATCATTTTTCAAGGCATGTAGCAATTTGTTTATTTTATTTTTATGATTGTATCACAATATCTTTATCAAGCAAGCAAATCATCTTTATCAAGCCAAACCAAAGAAAAACAAAACAAAGCAAACTAAGCAACACAAGACCGAGGAAACAAATAAGATATTCGATAGTCAATTCATAAAGTTACCCTAGCAAGCTGATTCTTGGGGACCAGTAAAGAATTTGGGGAAATTTCCTCCTTCACACGGCATGGAAGAGTTGGTGGGATAAGTGTAGAAGGATGAGAACTAGTTGGCATCACAGGGCCAGGATTACTGGACTCCAATTCATTATGAAGCTCACTAAT
The DNA here is from genome assembly GCF_948465745.1 of Chenopodium album. Classification (NCBI taxonomy): domain Eukaryota; kingdom Viridiplantae; phylum Streptophyta; class Magnoliopsida; order Caryophyllales; family Amaranthaceae; genus Chenopodium; species Chenopodium album. Next base: position 51,525,633 of record NC_137843.1, read on the forward strand.
CCTTTCCAAAAGCTCTTTTAAATAATCAATGGCATCTCCAAGTATTGAGGCTCTGTCCATCTGCAGGAGGAATACCAATTATCAATTTTTTTTTTTTTTTTTTTTTTTTTTTTTTTTTTTTTTTTTTGTGAGGAAATATTGTGTTTATTAAGTGAACATGAGAGTATTGTATTACATAGAGCAGTAAAAAGTACACAAAAATAATCCACAGTAAAGAAGAATTCAGTTGCACTAAAAGATTTATCAAGTCATGACCACAAATGTAATCAGGAAAAGATGCATCATAAAAAGCATCCAGGACAAGTATAAACCAAACAATACTCTGTAGAAGTTGGAACTCGCAAGAAGCAGGCAGCCATCTAGCAGTGTTTTTATAATTTTATCCATCATCAAAGCACTCTGTATTCCGTAATAAGAAAGATTTCCACATCAAGCTTTTGGAAGCATCTTCCCAGTCTAAGGAGCCTTAGAAAGTAAGTCTAAAAATCCCCTAGATTTATTTCAAGTTATCCAATCTACAACAAGCAAAATCATCTGCTGACACAAAACTCCAGATAAACCAGGTAAAGCTAGACTACAGGGTAATATGTTGACCCAGTGAAGTTTCGCTAATCCCAAATGCCATAAACACTCTAAAGTACCACCTTTACCATTTGAAATACCACCCCAACCATCCAAAAGTACTATAAAATATGCACCAGACCAGTCCACCGCAATTCTCAGATGTACAGCCCTACAGAATCAATGTACGCCAAAGTCACAAAATATAAGGGACTGGATAATTTATTGATCTCTGAGATCAATTGGAAGCTTCACAAACTAGACCGAAAAACCGTCAGCATAATTCCAACCAGCTTACTTTCATGCATGATCCGATCATCACAAGCTCAGAATCCAGTTTTAAACTTTTAACTTATGGTTATGAGATTATGTTGCTCTAATGATGACCACCTAAAATAACGTTGAACCCTGTTTAAAGATCTAACCTTTTTGTCCCCACTTAGCAGCTAGCAAGTTATAATTCAAATCACAATCATTAAAAGCAAACTAAATCATATATAAACCAATCCTTTTCGGTTCTTCTGTATAACTACAAAATTAACAAGTTCTAATAACACATAGAATCAAGTTCAATCATCCAAAGAGAACAAAAGGCAATTATCTAAAATTCATAAAGCTAGTAATCATACACAATAAGATTATAAACCCTAAAACTAAAAGGTGTTTGAATATATAATAAACCAAAATAAAGTCAGCTAAAGTAAAGATGACCTTGCTAATCTTAGGCAATAATAAACCAAAACAAAATTGACTAAACTAATGCTGACCTTGCTAATCTTAGGCACAACAGACCTAAGCAAATAAAGGCGGTCATTAAGCTTCTTCCTCCGCCGCCTCTCCGCCATCAAATTCTTCGCCGGCAACCCCTTCCTCTTTCCCTTCCCCTTCCCACTACCACCACCACCACCACCACCACCTACCACTAAGCTATTGGTATTCGAGTTTGAAAAATTACCATTATCATCATCATTAATACTATTATCATTGTTCATAGTAACATTATTATTATTATTACCAACATCACCTTCCTCAAATTGTTCATCAGAATCATAATTAACCATTGAAACCCCAAAACTCCCTTCAACCTCATCTTCCTCAACATCACCATTACCATTATTATTTTCCCTCTTTCTCTTCCCTCTTCCTCCCCAAAACCCACCTCCCAATTCCCCCAACTTATCCGACCCGGTTGAGCTGGACCGGACCATAACCCGTTTCTGAAACAAACTGGGCTCAACCAGACCCGGCCCAGTACTCGAGCCCACTTCTAGGGGCATCAACATTTTCACCCGGTTCCCAAACAAAGCAGAATTCGAATCCAGACCATCTAACCCAGAGTACCCAAACCCAGGTAACTCGAAACATGAACCCGGTTCAGGCGCATGAACCGGAGGAAGAAAACCCGGTTCAGTGCAGAAATTATAAGCACTTGATTCAAAAGGACTGTGATTATAGAACGAAGAAAGAGAAGATTTAGCAGCAGAAAATGGGAAGAACGGAAGTTGTTGTTGCAATGAAGACGATGATAGTAATGGGTCGAATTGAGGTTGAGAAGAGCAAGACGACGTCGTTTGAAGAGTAGAAGGAAGGAGTAAATTGTCATTTCCAATTTCTGATGGTGGGGTGATAATGTGACCGCCGGTGAGGTACCAATCAGCACCGTCAAGCGGTGGTTGTTGAGGTGGATGCGGTGGTGGTCGTGTCCATGAAACGGCGTCGTTTTGGTCAGCTGTGTCGTCCACCCATGCGACGTCGTTTGATCTTGAAAGCATTTTGCTGAGGAGAGAGAAAGTGGGTTTTAGGAGGAGAGAGAAAGAGAGTGAGTGAGCTGGAGAAAAAAGGAGGGTAAATTAGAGTAACACGGTGGTTCAGTGAGTGCCGTGCACGGTGGTGTGAGACACGTGGTTTATGATTTATGGAGGCGCTGCTTCATGTCACGGGTGTGTTGGGTTGAATTCAATTTTGAGATATGGGTTCAAGTTTCAACTTTTCAAAACTATTTTCTCATGCCACACACAGCTACTGTTTTTTGTCTTTTCTCTCTTCTCGGCCGACCTACTTGCGATCTACAGGGTAGATTATATGAAAATGGATACAGATACGTTAGAATATAAAAGCCGAGATAAGATCAATCAATAATCAAATAACTCAACTCTACTTCTTACATTAAGGCCCTGTTCTTTTGAGTTTCTGAACAAAGCAGAGCAAGAGTTAGCAGAGCAGAGCAGATTTCAGCCGAGCCGAGCAGATTTCATTATTATTATGATTACTACTACTACTACTACTACTACTACTATAATAATAATAATAATAATAATAATAATAATAATTGGGGCGATTAGGGTTGGGTAGGTTTAGGCTTTTCCGATCTTCCACGTCATTTTTCCGGCAAGATCACCGGCGAGGTGTCAGGTTTTGTGATCGTCAATTTCTGGGCGTTTAGCAAGCATTTTCCGACGAAGTTACAGCGATTGTTTCTGGGCTTATTTCGGTGAAGTTTTGAGCGTTTTTTTGGCGACTATTCAGGCTGTTTCTAGCGACTTTTGGGTGCGATTCTACGGTGGCTTTCAAGGGGACTTTCCGGCGGAAATAAAGTGGCTATAAGGTTGGTTTTAAAGGCGGTATTAGGGGTTGTTTCGGTGCAGTTGGCAGTTGGTTTTAAGGGTTGTTTCTGGTCGTGTTTCTGGCAGTTTCTAGGCGTGTTTTTGGTCGTGTTTCAGGTCGTTTTCTGGCAGTTTCTGGGCGTTTTTTTGGTCGTGTTTCAGACAGTAATTTGCTAGCATTTCAGGCTCGTATCTGGTGAGCGTTTTTGGGGTTGTTTCCGGGCATTTTTGAGGCAGGTTTTTGGGGCTATTTGTGGGCTGTTTTCAAGTTGGTTTTCAGGCTAAATTCTGGTCGATTTTGAGGCAAATTTCAGGTTGTTTCTGCGTGTGTTTTTGGTTGTGTTTTGCGGAAGTTTCTGGTGCAGTTTCGGTAGCTCTTGGGTGCAGTTTTCTGTCTGTATTTTCTGGCGTGTTTAAGGTCAGTTTTCAAGCGTGTTTCTATCGAAATTTCTGGCACTTATATCGTCTATTTGCCGCTGTTTTTGGTGTGCTTTTCTGCTCAGTTTGGGTGTTGTTTTGGGTGTGTTTTGGGTGCAAGTTTCTGGTCACCTTGGGTGCTGCTTTGCTGCGTTTTTGGGACTTTTTTTGTGCAGTTTGCGTGTGGTGTATTGCGGTTCTCTTGTGGCAAGTTGTGGTGGATGTTATGCCTCCTAGTGTTCTCTTTCATTGCCCGTTCGTGGGTCTTAATGGGTGTCAAGATGGTAGGGGTAATGGGCTCACTAAAACTTCTTTTATCACTCATCTCCGTGACCGCCATTGTTGTGCGAATGCGCGGGATTTGACCCGAAACTCTCTTACTTCTGATTTGGCAATTTTCTTAGAGGCGGAGTCAACTTTTCGTCGTATGGGCATTTGGCTTTGTGGGGAGTGTTTCAAAACACATTCTCTTCGTACGAAGTGTCGGCATGGTACTAATGACTTCGTGGCCCCTCCTGATTCTGGGGATGATGTTGTTCGGTTTGTTCTTTATGGTTTTCCTAAACTGCAGGGTCCTGCTGTATCTGATCCTTTTCCTAGGGTGCCTAGTGAGCCTCATTTTGCTTTTGATGTTGCTCTTCTCGATAGTTTGATTTCTAAGCGGTTTCGTTCGGTAAAATCTATCCCTCCTAAGTGTCGCTTGGGTTTTTCTCGGGTTCTCAAAGAGGCCCTTAATAAGATGATTGGCAAGCCTGATGACATCTCTTGTTGGGTTCAATTGCTTGTGTTACCTCTATGTGTCCTTAAAACCTTTTCTCCGAGGAATAGTCGAGAGTGTTCTTCGGGTGTCAGGCGACTGCGGCAGGAAGAGAGCATCACCGCTGCTATTCGTTCTTGGTGTGAGCCTGGTGGTTCTGTGCAGCTTGTGCGAGACACGTTGGCTGATGTTTCTCCACCTTTGTTGGACGTTGATGAGGACCATGATTTGTCCGAGTGTAATATTAAGCAGTGTAAGAGAAAGATTTCTGACGGGCATTTCACTACTGCGGTTAGGGTTCTTTCGTCTTCTGGTCTTGCCCCTTACAATGATGCTACTCTTGCAGATTTGCAAGCTAAGCACCCTTCCTTTCCGGCTCCTATCTTACCGGATATTCCCGTTGATCAACACCTTATTGCTACTCCTGCTGTTGTTTTGGATCAGATTAGGGGTTTTCCGAAAGGTACATCATGCGGTAGAGACGGCCTGCGTGCTCAACACCTTATGGATTGTTTTAGTGGTGCTGCAGTTGCTATTTCAGACGAGTTGGTAGACTCTATTACACAGGTGGTTAATCTTTTTCTCGCTGGGAAATGTCCTGCTGAGTTAGGATAATATATTGCTAGTGCTCCTCTCACGCCGCTTGTTAAGCCTGGAGGTGGTATTCGGCCTATTACTGTAGATACAGTTTGGAGGTGTCTTGTTTCAAAGGTTGGGGCTGCTTTAATTGGTCCGCGTCTGGGAAGCTATCTAGGAGGTCTTCAGTTTGGTGTTGGGGTGCCGGTGGGTGGTGAGGCTATTCTTCATGCTGTTAATCGTTTGGTTGAGGCACGTGGTGGTGATGTTGGTCTCTCTATGTTGTTGGTGGATTTTAAGAATGCTTTTAATTTGGTAGACCATTCGGCTATGTTGCATGAGGTTCGTCTCCGTTGTCTAGCTCTCTCGCGATGGGTTGAATTCTGTTACTCTACTCCAGCCAGGCTGTTTTACGGGGAGCATACCTTATGGTCATGTCAAGGAGTGCAACAAGGTGATCCTCTAGGCCCTTTGCCTTTTGCTTTGGTTCTTCATCCGTTAGTGTGCCAAATCAAGGATTCTTTTGACTTATGCTTGCAAGCTTGGTATTTAGATGACGAGACTATTATTGGTGACACCTTAGTGGTAGGAAAGGTTTTGGAGTTGATTTTGGCGAAGGGACCTCGTCTCAGACTTCATGTCAACGTAGAGAAAACAGAAGTATTTTGGCCCTCGGAGGACCCTTGTAGCCGTCTCGTCGGAATCTTTCCTCCAGATATTGGTCGTCCGGTGCATGGTGTTAAGTTACTGGGTGGTCCTGTCAGTGCTTATTCCTCTTTCTGTGGTGAGCTTGTTTCACAGAGAGTGTTGAAGACCGTTGTGCTAATGGGTGTTGTTGCTAAGCTCGATGATCCCCAATGCGAGTTGTTGCTTCTTCGTGCGTGTACTGGGGTTTCAAAACTCTACTTTGCTATGCGCACTTGTCCTCCAAGTCTTTTTGAAATTGCACAGGTTTCTTTTGACATGGCCCTTCGGGCTTCTTTGGAGCGCATTGTAACAACTTCGGGGCCTGGTTTTGGTGATTGACAATGGCGACTTGCCACCTTACTTTTTTCTTATGGTGGTTTGGGTGTCTATTCGGTGGGTGATGTTCGACATTATGCTTTCCTTGCATAGCGTCTACAGTCTTCAGGCTACGCTTCTTCGCAATTCTGGTATTGTTGGTCCGGGACCGGCCTTCGATGGTGCTCTTAGACTTTTTAACAGAGCTGTGGAGACTGACCTTATGAGTAACCCTAGTGAGATCGGTGCCCCCAGACTCATGAAAAAGTTGGCAGATATATATTTCACGAAGGTCACTGCATCTGCGGATTCCACTTTCTCCTTAACTCCGCATCAGGTAGCCTTATGGAAGTCCCAGCAGGGGGATCACTCTTCGGCCTGCTTGCGGACGGTCCCGATATCGGGTTTGGGTCAGACTATGAATGGTAAGACTTACCATAGTGTTCTTTGCTACCGGTTGGGTGTTCCTTTGTTCTCCGTTTCAACACCGTGTTCAGCTTGCTCAAGGGTTTTTGACGGGGATATTTATGGGGATCATGCAGTGTCTTGTGCTGGGATGGTGGGTATTAAACATCGGCATAACGTTGTTCGTGACACCCTTGTTGATATTTGTTTTCGGTCTGGGATTTCTGCTCGAAAGGAGGTTAACGTTGGGTTGACTGGAGGGAACGACGGGGTTCTTCGACCATCAGATGTGTTGCTTTATTCCTGGGATAGAGGCCTTGATGTGTGTGTTGACTTGACGGGGTCTTCACCTTTAACGCAATCGGGGTTGTCTGACTTCGTTCCTGGTCATGTTGTGTCGGCGGTGGCTCAGCGGAAGCGGGACAAGTATGGGGCAAGTTGCAGGGCTATTGGCTATGGTTTTCTTACTTTCTCCTTTTCTTCGTTGGGGGAATTAGAGAAGGATGCTATTGCGTTGCTGAAGCGGGTTCAGGCGTTCGCTAAGACTCGGGATATTGGTGCTCGTGCAGCTGCTCACATCTTCAACAGGATCGGGTTCGCAATAGCTAGAGGGGTGGGGGCTAGATTGTATCGCGGCTCCCCACAAAAATTAATAATTATTATTATATTTTTTATTATTAGTTATTAACTTTAAATATTAATTTTTAATATTATTATTATAATTATTATTCTTAAATATTAATTATTTATCATAATTATTAAATATTAATTATTATTAAAATAATTCAATATTAACTATTATTATTGTTATTAAACATTAATTAGTTATTATTATTATTATTATTATTAAATATTAATTATTATTATTAAAATGATTCAATATTAAGTATTATTTTTAAGTAGAGCAGAGCAAGGCTGAGCAGAGCAGGACTCAGTAGAGCAGCTCTAAAGAACAGGGCCTAAATTGAGGGATATTAAAGGGAGTAAAATATTGCATTTGTTGATACATAACAAGGGATATATAAATAATTTCACGTACATATGAACAAATACATATCCTCATTTTGGAGTAGATCATTAGGTGATCAAATAGTACCATTGTATATCCAATGGTACTGTATGTACATGTAGTGGTACAATATATGCATTCAGTAGTACTAAGTAAATGCATATATAGTACCACTGGATATGCAATGGTATTTGTTGACACCGAAATTTTGTTAAGATTTAGGTGTGAAATATAAGACATTATCTTCAAGATATCGTAGAATATTTGGTAGTTATCTTGTTTACTAATCTATAACACTCTAAATAAAAAGGGTCGTTTATAGGGTTTAATAAGGCTCAGATGGAATAAGACATAAAGACCCATCTCCTCCATACAAGGCTCGAATGGAATAAGTCTATAGGTGTATAGTATGGAATAAGCCAACAAGGTCCTGTACTATGAACACATAACAAAACCCTAGCCCTTTGAAGAGAGGAATCAAGAGATCTACGAGAGTTAAAAACCCACTAACTATCAATAAAATCATTGTTTTCGTATATTTCTAGCTCTTTATTTGTATATTACAGGTCTAAATTTGTATGGTTTACAAATTGGCACTCTCGGTGGGACAATTTTCACTCTTCATCTCTACTCTCCAAGTTTCAAAATCCGTGAAATTGATGGAGGCATCACAAATTTGCTTTCAAATTCTACAAGAAAAATTTCAAGACCAAGTTGTATTCGATGTCAAATCCACAACAGGTCTTGAGGAGGCATTTGTTGACACCGAAATTTTGTTAATATTTAGGTGTAAAATATATGTAAATTAAGAGATAATATAAAAAAAATAAGATATTATCTTCAAAATCTCGTAGAATATTTCATAACTATCTTGTTTACTACTGTATGACACTCTATATAAAGAGGGTCGTTTTTAGGGTTTAATAAGGTTTAGATGGATTAAGTCACAAAGACCTCATCTCCTCCTTACTACCAAACATTGTAGGTGTATAGTATGGAATAAGCCAACAAGGCCATGTAATATAAACACGTATCAAAACCCTAACCCATTGAAGAGAGGAATCAAGAGATATATGAGAGTTGTAACCCCACAAACTATCAATAAAATCATTATTTCCCTATATATTTTCTGCCTCTTTATTTGTACATTCAAGGTTTGAATTTTTATAGTTTACAATATTACATAAGTTATCCATGGTGCAATTAAAGTGTGATCCTATCCTATTATTGCAATCTGACAAAAAATTATGTAGGGTCCACTCACCTATCTCTTTCTTTCTCTCTCTTTCATGTGATTTAACTACATTTTAATGTTTGTTATGTATTTGCAAATACATAACAATACTCCATTTCTACTTACTCCACTAAATCTAGGTACAAAGTACAATGAAACGTATATTTAATTTGTTAATAAGAGTTTCATTCATTTTAAAATTGGTAACATACTTGCATGTTCAAGTCATGTTAATTTCGATTCTTGAGGATGTGAATTTTTGTTCCTCTCCCACTTATAGATCTTATTAGAGTATAGACATCCATTGCCCAAGTTAATGATGGCCATTATATGTTTAATTAATCTCTCTCTCTTCCACCTCAGCTCACTCATGTCTCATTTTCATTCCCACTTATGACCATACATACCCATTGGTTTCCCTTGGGTAATTCTTAGCCCTGCACCGTGCTGGGCACATCACAGGTATTTACTAAGATTTGTGGGTCACGAATGTTGTAGTTTGGTAGAAATACATGTATTGTACTTGTACTATGAATACAAAATACGTGGGCATTTATTTCCCGTTTGAAACAGTTACCCGTTACTTAGGTCGTTATTGTATTGAAGCATGCTCATTTCTCAATTTTGTCTTCCCTCTTCTTATGTAAGCTCTAGTGACCTAAATTCCCCAATTTTCTTAACCCTATTACCCTAAAATGTCATCATAAAAATTTGTATGTGAGTTGTTGTCGGTGATACAAGGGCGTAATTGAATGGAATGCGGAATTTGGTTAATGAAATTGATTGTGGTAATTGTAATCGAGCTGAGCTATATTCTTCCATTTCCTCTCATCCCTGAAGGCGTTGTACCTATCTTGAATACTCTATTGCAATTGTAGGTGTCATGTTAAATAAGTAATTGAATTAAATTAGGCAATGTTTAGGTAGTTGCGGGATTTTAGGGTTTGTGTAATTCAATTTCGATTTTATGGTTTTATAAGGTCTGCTAGTACACTGTAAACACAAATTTGGAGTTATTGTTAATTGAATTGATTGTATGTGTGTTTGTTAGTTTCTGGTAATGAGCCATGAGTTTGGATTTCTGCTAAAAAGGCAGTAATTGTAGTCTGTAACTGTGGGCAAGCTACAACAAGAAATTTCTGTTTGACAAGGCTTGGGTTGTTGCTAGCTTCTGTTGCTTATTGGGTCTTATTGTATGAATGGTTATTGTTATGATAAGATTTGTGGCTAGCTTTAGTTGCTTGCATAGAAATTTCTATTTGATAAGATTTGTGGCTAGCATGTGTGATGGTTGTATGAATGATTATTGTTGTCTGATTGTATGAATGGTTATTGTTATGATTGCCTTTACCCCATAAGTTGTTGAGTTGGTTACCCCATAAGTTGTTGAGTTGGTTACCCCCTAAATTGTTGAGTTTGATTATCCATAAGCTATTGAGTTAGTTAATGGTAAAATATTTGGGTTTGTAATGTGTATAATGTAGGTGTAAATGGCAAATGTAGATGAAGTATTGTATTTGTCTGGTGAGGAAGGGGAGTTCCTAGATGATGTAGAAATGTTGGAGTGTAATCAACAAATTGTTGAGCTTCATGCAGAGGGAAGTGATGACAATGGAGGATATTGCACTCCAGATGAGCAAGAGGAGAAGGGTAATGTGTCAATGGTGAACATGGAATCCTGTTAGGGTGGATCCTTATGAGGTGGGAATGATTTTTGAATCATGGCAAGAAGTTGATGTTTATTATAATGCATATGATAAGCAGCAAGGATTTAGGGTGATGCTTGCTCAAAGTGCGTATAAGATGGTGCAAGGAGTGAAGGTAAAACGTGCCGCAATGTGGAAATGTGACTGTTTTGGTAAACCAGACACTAGAAAGAGGGTTGCGGGTAAAAGACTTTCAAGGGAGTTAGAAGGGGAACCCGTAGCAACAAAAAAGTCGAAAAAATGTGGTTGTGGAGCAAAGGTGTATGCTGGATTGTTGGAAAATGGTAACTAGGAGTTGAAGAAAGTGGAGTTGAAGCATACTAATCATATTCCAACCCCATCTTCTAAACCATTGTTTGCTCCAAAGTACAGGATGGTTGAATTGGAGAAAGTGCCTTATGTTAGGCTTGAATTTGGTGCTGATGTTGGTATATGTTCCTCAACAATGCATAACATGTTGGCTAGTGAGAGGAATGACTTAGACAATATGCCATTTACTAAGAGGGACTTGCATAATTATAGGGCTAGGCAGAAGAAGCTGAAGTTCAAAGATGGTGTTGCAAACGCGATGATGAATTATTTTAAGATGATACAAAAGAACAACAAGAATTTCTTTTTCATGCAAAGGTTGGATTCAAATGGGGTACTACATGATGTGTTATGGGTTGATGCTAGAAGCCGAGCTGCTTACGAGGATTTTGGTGATGTCATGTGTTTCGATACGACTTTTCTGATGAATAAATAAGATTTGCCATTTGCAAATTTTGTTGGTGTAAACCATCATGGGCAGACAAATTTGCTTGGCTGTGCCCTAATATCTAGGGAGAATACAAAAACTTTCAAGTAGGTGATGTTATTCTTTTTCATCTCTATAACTTCTATTTATATGCTTAATTTTGGTAAATTTTGCACTGATTATTTTGTTTTCTGTATTTGTGAAATGTTATGGTAGGTGGGTGTTTTCAACATGGATTGATGCTATAGGGGGAATCCTCTCATGACAATCTTGACTAATCAAGACACGACAATGCGCAAAGCATTGAAGGAGGTTATGTCACAAACAAGGCATAGATGGTGTCTTTGGCATATCACTGAAAAGTTTGACAGCAAGTTAGGCAAGTGTAAAGGGTATTCTGAATTTAAAGATGAGCTGAAGAATATAATATATGATAGTTTAAGTATGGAGGAGTTTGAATTAAGGTGGAAGCAGTTCATAGCACAATATAAGTTGGAGAGTAACATATGGTTGGCTATATTGAATTCGGAGCGGGAAATGTGGATTTCTGTGGCCATGAAGCACATGTTTTGGGCTAGAATGAAGACCACGCAGAGGTTGGAAAGCATTCACAATTTTTTTGATGAATTTTTCGATAAGAATACTAGACTTTGCGACTTTGCTGAGAGGTATGTGAGGGTTATGGAACACCCGGTGGATGTAGAGAGGTTGGCTGATGGGAATTCTGTTGTTTACCTTCGTGGCTTAGTGACAAATTTCAAGATTGAAGAGATGTTTAGGAATGTTTACACAGATGCGAAATTCGTGGAAGTATTACGAGAGTGCAAAAGGTTGATGTATTGTAATTGTATCAGCACAAAAGTGCTTGGATCTGGGTTGTTTGAGCACTTAATTAAGGACAGAGTTTATGTTTGTAGTGAGTTTGATAAGAAGGAAAAGCCGGTAAATAGGTGGAGATTTTACCGGGTTTTGTATAGTTCACAAACCGAAGAAGTAGAGTGTGAATGAAATATGTTTGAATGCAGTGGGATTCTTTGCAGGCATTGCATCAATGCTCTTGAAGTGCAACATGTACCTGATGTGCCTAAGAAGTACATCTTGGATAGGTGGCGTAAAGATATTTACCGCAAGCATAGTAGAGTGAAGGTTGCATACCATGATATTTCTAAGACTGCAGAAGTCCTTCGTTACGACAAGATGATGATTGCATTTGAGCCTATTTCCTGCCTTGCTGGTGAGACATATGAGGCGTTCAAAATGGTAATTGCAGGGCTCAAAGAGCTAGAGACGAAGGTTAAGAAGATTATTAAACCTGGTCTTCCATTGAGTAGTGTTGGTGAGACAAGGACTAAGAGCACACCACACAGTGTGAACAAGGCAATGTGTGATACTGTAGCTTCTACTCCTTCTTCTGTTGGTATGAATGTTGTTTTAGGGGATGCTCCTGTGGGAAATACAGTTAAAAACCTGCCACAACCAACTTTAGGTGGCATTAAGGATCCACCTACCAAAAGGGGTCTTGGTTTTGTGAGATCTTGTTAGGTTTATGACCACATTTGAGGAAGTGAGTAGACAAAAAGAAGCACGGAAGAAACACTATGATGAAAAGAGGACAGAGCAAAACAAAGAAAACATGCTGCAACAGAACAGTTAAGTGATCAAGGGGTAGCAAGGAAAATTGTCTTCGATCACCTCCTAGGACCAAATAGTCAGGTAATCATAAGTAGATCCATGTGATCAGTGGTATGTAATTATTGGCAAGTAATCATAAGTAGGTCCATGGAAAGTTATATCTAATGTGTGCACGTGTTCTTATGTATTGTTCAGCGAAGATACGGTGGGAAACTACTTGATTTCAACGGGATGTGATTACTCAGAAGAACCGATGTTCGAGGATTAGCTGATCCAACGCAATGGTATTCAGTGGGGTTGATGAAAATGCGTCGCTATGAATTCATGAAAAAATGGGGACGGTTGGGCCTGTTGGCTTGTTGTAGGAAATATTTCAAGTCACCAACTTTGAGCCCCACTGTGATCATGCATTTAAGCATGGTGGCGTCCAAAGGGAAGAAAGCTAGAGCAAAAGAGTTGCCAACAAGTTTTAGGAACTTGTAAACCGTTCACGAGGTGAAGGTTACACCCCTTCATGATCACAGAGATTGCTAACTCCGTAGTGGTCCCGAACCATGACTGGATATTTAGGGATGAAGGTACAAATCCAACCTTAAAGAGATTGAACCTGCCCTAAATAGGCCTCTACTTTGTTCTTCTCATATTCATGTGCGCTTTCCAATTAACATACAATCATTAAATTAATCCTAAACTTGTTTAATCTATGTTGATTGATTATAAATGCATAAATCTACTATTAGTTATCACTTGAATTAAAATCATATTAGCCTAAAATCAAATTATTAATTATCTTATTAAGCGTGATTTCATATACAAATTCCCTTTAATCCTGCAAGAGAGGGCGTGATCAAGCAATAACAATAATAACATCAAGCAACATAATATTATTGACACAACAAATCATCATCATCAAAGTATAATATTATTAGCAAGATCCTAGACATGATACTAGCATGATTAATAACAAATCCTAACATGTCACTAAACAATAAAAATCAAAGCTTTATCCTAAACATGATGCTAGAAAGCAATAAATGCATCCTAACATGATACTAGGAATTAATAAAATAATCTAAGCATGATTTCTATATCAAAAGAATAATTAAGCAATTAAATTACTTACTTTGATGTCTCGTATCTCTTTTTATCAAAACAATACACGCGTTAGTAACTTCAATGAAAATATTAAATCAAACAATTAAAGAATAATATAAATTTGGGACTAAACCCTCAGAACTATCAACCTTTCACGTCGAGGTCTAAAGAAACTTCGAGCTTGGTTATGTGTGTCTAAGTTTCATGATAGACGTATGGTGTATTTTGAAAAGGCTAGGCTTAGAAATCAAGAGGGAAAGAAAAAATAAACTTTAGCTTAGAGAGAGAAAAGAGATGATGATTCTGGGTGATTGTTGGTTCATAAAAACGGAGAAAATCGTCCTAATTTATAGAGAAAAACGATCGAAAATAACTAGAAAAGAGTCATAATTTGAATTGGATTAATATTCCTTTTATCGCGTGGCGATAGATTTATCGTGTCGCGATGGCTCTATCGCAACGCGATAAAATCATCGCGGCGCCATAAAACAGTTTTTTGCGGATTTTGTTTTTATCATAACTTTTGATCCAAAAAACCAAATAAAACAAATAATATGTCGTTGGAAAGATCTTGAAGTCTACTTTCCAACCCAATTAGAGTTAAATTAAAATATTTTGTATAATAAAATATATGACCAAAATAGTGGAAGGGTATCAGTTTTGGATAGAGTTTCGTATTTCTTTTATATCTTTTTCGTTATACCTCGAAATTAATATTATAATATATAATTGGAAATATAATTTCAAGGGCTATAAAACTATAAAATATTTGGATAAAATTATGAGTCACGAAAATCATATCTGAATTATCTTTAAACGTCTTTCAATTCGAATATAATTAGGACTTTCAAAAAGAGGAGTTTTATTCAATTTCAAACTCTTTAGTCTTATCTTTTCAAAATGGATAGATTAGAAACTTCTAGAAACTTATAGAAACTCCTAATAAATCCTAATTATTTTAGAAATATAATTAAAATTAATGGACCCTCCACATGATCATTGGCCGAATATAAAGCTCAGTTTATGCCCTATTTAGTATTTTGACCATAACTTTCTCGTTATAACTCAGAATTGAGCTTATAATATATCGTTGGAAAGGTATTTTCAAACCCTATCCAACTACATAATTATTGGACCTATATTATGGATCAAACTAAACTGCATTGGACGTTTTTTATAAATAGGATACGAAACGAACAATTTTCGAAATACAAAATGAATTATTTTTATTAAAAACATTTTAGAAAACAGAAGAATTCACGAGACTCTTCAACATTTCACCTTACTCGATATCAATGACGTGAAAGGTATTCATCACCAGGTTTGGTTTTTGGGGAGACACAATCAAGTGTCTACACTTTTATGAATGTAATGGACTTTTTTTTCAATGGTTGTCCTTATTATGTTATGGCTTTATAATGGACTTTTTATTTTGTGGGTGTTTATTGAAGAGTGAGTTTAACTTTGTTTTAAATAGTCTAACTTTGTTTTAAATAGTCTAACTTTCTTATAAATACTTTAAATAGTTACTAAAACTTATACGCACTTACTCATTTTATGTAATTTAAATTGTATTACTTGTATATATATTACGATTGACAACTATACATTATAAATAGGCACATGCTAAAAACCCAAGCCAATATAAAAGACAAAGGGAAAAAGTACAAATATAATCAGTTGCAATATTAAAGACTTATTATTGTATTCATTGAATCACCATTAGTGCGATTTATTATTGTGCAATTACCAAGGAGTTACAAACAATTAGATTATATATTATTATAGAGATTATTATGCTACATGAATAGTTGTTCATTTATAAAAATATTATCATAGAGAGGTTATGCCTCGGCGATGCCTCAATGTCATGCCTCAATTTAAATAAGAAATATATTTTACAGTATTATTTGTGACTAGTAAGACCGTTAATGACATATATTGTATTTTTAACAGTTTTTAAAATCGTTATGACACTTTCTGTTATTAATTAGATTTATCATTAATTAGTGGTCAAAATGAACATTTTTACTGTCATTTCCATGTTATCTTTGAAAAACTGCAAAGCGTCAACACTTGGCAATCCCATGTTTGACGAAGGTATTCCCACGTTTAACGAAATGGCTTGTTCACATAATAATTTCAGTGGTCATCCGTTGATTTTGGCATTCCCCATGTTATAAAGTTTTAGTTATTGTTTGTATATCGAAAATCTTGTTTACTATTTTAATGATAGATTCACTGTTCGGAAAACTATTTGCGTTGCATTTTTCGACGAGAGTAACTCATGGGCTCTCTATAAATACACACTTTTCATTTTCTTATTTCATCACTGTAGACACCAAAAATGTCTCCCCAAAACCAAACCCGATGATGAACAACCTTTCACCGCCATTATTGATCGGGTTGAGTATTTAACCTTTGGAGTGCTTAATCCATATTTCCATTCAATACATTTTATAAACCAACTCAATTCTTAGCCCATTTTGCTAAACCATAACTTATTTTCACTTTTCGTGTCCACATCACAAAACCGAGAGAAACTGATTTTGTGACCTAATAATTTTGATTTAATTATTTTTTGGTTGGATAGGCCTTTCAATAAGCTTTCCAACGATATATCATAAGCCAAATTCCAATTTAAACTCGGCCATATCTTAAAATCTACAAATGATTTTGACCTGATTCCAATTGGGTTGGAAAGTAGACTTGATAAGATTTCTAATGATATATTATATGCTTTATTCCGAGTTACAGATCAAAAGTTATCATAGTTTTAAAAACGCGTAAAAAACTGGAATTACCGCGCAACAGCTAAAATGCCGCGTCACGGCAAAAGCTGATGTGGCACGGTGCATATTGCCGTGACACGGTATATTTCATCGTCTCACGGAGCTTTTTCCGTGTATTTTTCGAGTTTTCTCACTCGTTTATGAATTTTCCGTGTTTTCTCCGCGTACACAACTGCACGTGCTTTATCATTTTAGGGAAAAATAGTGCACCGTGACACGACAATCTGTACCGTGTCACGGCACCCACAGCCGTGTCGCGGCAGACACTGCCGTGTCACGGTTCCCCAAAATTAGGGTTTTATCTTTTTAGGGTTCCGTGTGTTCCCTCTACTCATTTCCCCTATAAATACGACCCTCATTTCTGCAGTTTGGGGCATCAAGTAATCTCTATTCTCTCTTCTATGCTCTAGCCTAAACACTAGCCTACCTTATTCTTCCACAATACTTCCCTTAAGTACTCCAAGGAGTCCGTACTTTACCCGAGGTTCCATCCTTAAACCAAGGCGTGATAGGTAGAACTGTTTGAGGGTTTGCCCCCAAATCAACTTTATTTAATTTAATTTTAATTATTGTTTTATTGATTTCCTTGAAGTTACTAACGTGTTTATTATTTTGTAGTTGCAAGCAAACAAAATCTAAGTAAGGAATCATGTTCCTTTTATTTCTATTATTTTTCTAACGATTTTTATTATGTTTGTCATATATTAATTGTTGGATTATTGTTGAATTGCTTCCGATATTAATGTTGATTTTATTATATTTATTGATCACCATATTGCATGTTTAAAGGGAATATGTAATTGAAAATCACGCCTAATAAGATAATTTGGACAACCGGCTTAGGTTCCTTTTTAATCTTGTTGTTTAATCGAAGTGATCACAAATATTTTAGAATTATATGTTGCATTAATATTCAACCAATTTATCCTAATAATAGTTTGGAGTAAATTGAATCTTGGTTTGCATGCCTTTGAGATCGCAAGGAATACTTTTCTCTATAAGAATCGAGTAGAGGCCATTACGGGCGAATGTGACTCCATGAATCACTTCGTACCATCATCCCCGATCCTCTTTTCGTGGTTCCGAACCATATGGAGTTAGTAATCTCATGGATTATGAATGGGGTGTAACCTTCACGGGTCAATCATTGTTGCCTATCGTTGTTCCTTTATCGTCGTTGCCTTTTATGATCCGTGAACGGTTTACAAGTTCCTTAAAAACTTGTTGGCGGCTCCTTACTTTCCTTGTCCCTAATCGTATTATATCAATTCCCACTTCTTATGAGTGCCAAGCATATTCACACATGCTTAACGTAGGCGCACTTCAAACGACGCCTACAATCACAACATTCTCTTTCTTCTAATTATCATTCTCTATCTTCTAATTATCATTCTCTTTCTTCACATTATTTCATCAAAAGTTCTTCTCAAAAATGGAGTATGAAGGTATGTTATTGTAGACACCTGTTTGTGTCTACCCAAAACCAAACCCAGTGATGAATATCTTTCACGTCATTTGATTATCGAACAAGGTGAAATGTGAAAGAGTCTCGTGATTCCTCTATTTTTAATAAAAATACTTCTTTTTGTTTTCGAAAACATTCTTTTTCGTACCTTATTTATGAAAATGTCCAATCCAATTTAGTTTGATCCATGATATGGGTCCAATAATAGAGTCATTGGATAGGGGCTCAAAAAGAGCTTTCCAACGATATATTATAAGCCCAATTCTGATAAATAAAGAGGAAGTTATGGCCCAAATATTAAATTGGATATTAAATGAGTTTTATGGGTTTTATGGGTGACCCAATGATCAAGTGGAGGGTCCATTAATTATCATTCCTAAAGTCATTATGAATTACTTTAATTTTCTAGAATTATCTAGAAGGTTATTTTAAATTCTAAAGAGATTAGGATTAATAAGTATATTTTATTTGATTTTGAAAAGATAAAGGAATTTATTTGGAATAAAACAAGTGTCTTAAGGATTAAATCTGATTTAATAAAAGATAAGTACGGACTCTACTTAGCCAAATTCAATTGGAAGAAGGACTCCGTACGAATTTTATCGTACAACATCTATCGCGTCGCGATAAGGACCATTGTGTTGCAATGGCGTTGTCGCGTCGCGATGGAACCAGTTTTACTCCGAGTCAAATTCTAACTCTTTTCTATCGTTTACAGTCGTTTTCCCTATAAATAGGTTCTTTTTCCTCCATTTTTACTCATCAGTAATAACGAACAGCAATCAACAATCATCTATTCTTTTTCTCTCAAAGCTAGAAACTTATTCTTTCTCCCTCTTTCTAAGCTTTGCCTTTTCAAATACAACATTTGTCCAGCACGAGACTTAGACACACATAACCAAGCTCGAAGTTGCCTTCACCCTAGACGTGAAAGGTTGATAATTTCTGAGGGTTTGGTCCCAAATCCCTATTTTAATTATTTAAATCAATTGTTTGATTTAATATTTTATTATAGTTACTAACGTGTGTATTGTTTTGATAGAAAGAAATAAGAGGCAACAAAGTGAGTAATTTCATTGCTATATATCTTTAGAAAGCATGCTTAGATTATTTTAATTCCTAGTATCATGTTAGGATGTTTTTATTGCTTTCTAGTATCATGCTTAGGTTGCTTCCTATTTTCTTTTATCATGCTAGTATCATGTTAGGGCTAAAGCTTTGATCTTTATTGCTTAGTGACATGCTAGGATTTGTTATTAATCATGTTAGTATCATGCCAAGGATCTTGCTAATATTATGCTTTGATGGGATTGAATATTATTATGATGATGATGATTTGTTGTGTCAATATTATAATTATGTTGCTTGATGTTATTGTTATTGCTTGATCACACCCTCTCTTGCAGGTTTAAAGGGAATTTGTATTTGAAATCACGCTTAATAAGATAATTAATAATTTTATTTAGGCTAATGTGATTTTTAATTCAAATGATCGCCAATAATAGATTTTTTTGTGCATTAATATTCAACTAACATAGATTAAACAGGTTTAGGATTAATATATTGATTGTATGTTAGTCAGAAAGCGCACATGAATATGAGAAGAACAAAGTAGAGGCCTATTTAGGGCAGGTTCAATCTCTTTTAGGTTGAATTTGTACCTTTATCCCCGAATATCCAGTCATGGTTCCGGACCACTATGGAGTTAGCGATCTCATGGATCGTGAAGAGGTGTAACCTTCACCCCTTGAATGATTTACAAGTTCCTAAAACTTGTTGGCGACTCTTTTGCTCAAGCTTCCTTCCCTTTGGACGCCACCATGCTTAAGTGTATGATCACGGTGGGGCTCAAGTGTGAGATGCTTGAAATTATTCCCTATATTTATGCACTACTATAACATATAAGGACTACATAATCAACCGTCTAGTAAGTAATAATATGAATGTTTATTTCTATACTAACTTATTACATGGCGTTTAAGAATCAGATTATATTACTTTCATGTGATTAAGTTACGGTGTTCATTGTATAGCCGATCCCTGCTTATTGGAGACATTTACTTTGTCTATATACCAATGGAGTCAGAGTTAAGCGAGGTAAGAGCGGCTGTACATGGGATGTTACTCTTCTTGGGGCTGAAGTTCCATATAGCCGACTAGTGTTATTTAGGGAAGGATGGGATACATTTGTTACGGATAATGCCATTGTTGTCGGTAAGATTTTAAAGGAAAGTCTATTATACTGGAGGCCAAATTATACTTGCACCTAGTGTATTTACCAGCAACAACCCCAATGGCCAATGGTTCCTCACTAACAAATCACCTTGAATTTTTTAAGTTTAATTCACATTCCAGACCACCCTTTCAAGATGGCATTAGCATTTGAGTTAGAGTTAACCTCTTCCTCCTTATTACTTTCAACTACAGCATGGAGCTAATCTCCATTAAATTTGTTTTCATTGAACTCCTTCACAACATCCTCCTTATTAACCTCCTACACAACTTCCACACTGTCTTCTCTTAAACCTTCACCACCATTCACCTCATGTTCATTATCATCGCCCTCTTCATTAACTTGAGGATCCTCTTGAACACCCAATCAATCACCCCTCCTCATGTCCTGTGAAGCACCTCTCCTCTTGCCCTGTGAAGCATTCTCAGTCCTAACGTAAAATCAGTATAACTGTTCAGTATTTCACACTAAAAATAAAACTAGAGTGATAGATTCAGGATGCTACCCACCTTTACTTTGTTCAACCTTTTTCTTCACAACACACATCCCATCCGACAATTTCTACCTTCTATGCTTACCATTTTCACTCCCCTCTCCAACATCTACAGGCCGACCAGACGGCCGATCACACGCTACCTTTCTTTTCCTCTTACCATTTCGGGTCATTATCTCCAAATCAACTTCATCTACATCCAATGGGTCATTATCCCCTTCAACGCCCTTGTTCAGAACATTCTTCAACGCATTCAGCACCTAAGTCATGGAAATACCAGTCACATGTTAATTCACCACCTACAAACAGTTAAATTAACAAAACAAACACAAACACTTACATCTGCACAATCCTTGTTCCTCCTACCAGGCGATAAGTCAATAGCTTTAAATGGGTGCCAATGCCCATACGCCAAGCCATCCAAACACTACAGTAAATTTAATAATTAAATAACATAAGTTTAAATAGTAAATAATAAATAAACACAAACATATTTAAAACTCCCTAAACACTCACCCCACGTTTTCCAAAATCACCAGAATCAAGTTGATCATCAGTTTTTGCTTGTTCATCTCCTGCCTAGACCATACTTTAATCCTAGGAAACTCCCCCCACTTGAAGGGAATGCAATGAAGGTGGTCCAAATAAAACACCTGCAAATTAAAGATACAAATATCATATTCAAATATATTGGTTATAGTATAATTCACCTCAATTATGCTCATACGTACCGCCAAGAACAAAGTACAGCCACCACTACTCGTTGCGTTAACATCCCTTGCATTCCTCACATCAGAATAGAACCTTCTACTAAATTGCTCTAATGCTTTCATTAGCTCATCTAGAACAAACTCACACCAACTATACTACGATGCATGTCTGCCACTACAACACTGTTCAGCAACTTCTTCCTCAAATGTTGGCATGTTGAAGAACAAAGTACATTCAACACATACATCAAAAACACCTTCTTAAACTCACTTTCATCGATTCAAGGAGCCTCCAAATATTCAACAAGAGTCTTCCGAGTAATGCCTCTTGTCTCACATCGTGTAGTCGTACTATAGGTATCATATAGTCTTTCCACCAACTCTTGGTCCACTGGCTTTGTAGGTACAACTCTTGGACCATAGGGAAGACCCAACACCAAACGCACCTGAACTCCGTCCAATAGATATGATTTCCCATCAACAGTCAACAACCTCCTTGTACTAACATCAACTCTAGTACAAAGGTACAACGCCAATGTCCGTGGCAGACCAACACAATAAAACAAGGGCCCAAACCCCATCTCCCTAACTATACGCTTCTTTGTGTCGTTGAAGCTACGTAAAATCCTACCCATGGTCTCCACATGGTTGTTAACATTCATTGCTTTCACATTATAATTAAATAGCCATAATGAAATATTGCTATACAAAAACCAAGCTAAAATATGTGATTTTCATGCTATACCTTCTTCTCCCGAACCATTACACTCTTAACCGAAGCAATAACTGTCCCTGACTCTTTCACCATGCCTCATGTAGTTTTGGTATTATCCTGCATAAACATAAACACCACACTCACAAATTTTTCCAATCTTTTACAAACTAATCTCAACCATATGCACAACAAACAACTCACCACATAAACCTTGGGATCAACTTTACGTTTCCGTGATTTTGCTTTGCGTTTAGCCTTTTTCACCTGCATTAACCAACATTAACAACTTAAGACATACACTTATTAAATCTTCATCAGCTAAAACTCAAGCTCCAAAACTCAAGTTAAAATTAGATTACCTCATCACCACTGTTGTAACAAAGAGAAACATCTGCACTAGACGCAACACCATATGATTCTACCCTTTCCGATTCAACATCAGGTTCATACACAAAATCCAATTCCGACATTGTTCCAGAGGAAGAATATGAGGTTCTTAGAAATAATGAATCACCAGATTCATAAAATTTATCGATGGCTGATTTATGTCTTTCCCCAACTCCTTTACAACCACTCACACCAGCTTTCCCTTTGCCTCCTCCTTTAACATTAACACCCCTCAATCCACCATCACTCACACCAGCTTTCCAATAGCAACCTTTACTTTTACCACCACTAACATTTATGCCATTTCCCTTACCTAAACATCAATAAATTAATCATACTAAGCAATCTAATCAACCAGAATTCAAAAAATACAACAACCATTCAACAAGTTTTCAATTATTTCATCAATAAGCTTTCAATAAATTTATCCTAATCTTACTTCTAGATATCTCTACAAATCTCATAGCTATTAACCCATCTCTACAAGCATTCAAGGATTCATATTCTTCTTCACAAGCCCTTCAACTTATCAACATTCACCTAAATTAATAATAAACAAATACACTTCTGCCTCTACAACTAATCAACATTCAACTATGCCATCAATTAATCAACATTGGGTGTTTAACTGCATGCAATCACGTATTTAACTAAACAAATAAACTTCTGTGATATTAAACTATGCCATCAATTAATCGAATTCATACAATTCGTTGTTGGACTCCACTAAAAACCCAATTCCAATTAACCCAAGTTCGAAAAGTCGTCCTACTAATTATTCTAAGTATACATCAAAACAACTACCCCAATTACCCAATTACATTATCATACAACTACACTAAAAACCCTAATTATGAAAATTTAAAAAAATTCCAAGCTTCAACCACAATTGTTATCGCAAATTTGAAAAACCCTAATTACACAAATTATAAAATTTGCATTGACCTCTGCCTTTCATTGTAAATGACTAGGCTTTCTCGCTACACCCTGGTACTTCACGAGTAAGTCAATGAAGAAGAAGGCAGTTCATTGGAGGATGGGTCTGCTCTTACTCTTGCTCAACACGAAGCGGGAAAACGAGAAGATCAAAGAAGGTGAAACGGGGAACTCTTATTCAAACGGGTAACTTTGCTTTTATATGCGTATCAAGATGCGTATATTGTACTTGCATACACTTACTTAAATGCGAAATACTAATCTTGCCCCTGTGCAGGGCATAACACTGTGCAAGGTTGAGACTCGCTCGGTTTCCCATCAATTTTGTGATCATCAAAACATCAATACACCTAAAAATCTAAAAATTAAATGACAAATAAAAAATTAAAAATAAATAAATAAAACTTGCAATCCAATAAAATCGTGACAAGTGGTGCTCACTAATGTCTTGCCCACCTTGGCCAAAGGTCATGGGCAAAGCATTCCTCTCTCCAAAAATAGTGCCTTTTTAATTTTTTTAATACTCCCGCTGTTTTTTTTTTTAAATGCATCAGTTGACTTTTGCACTATTCACATGTCATATTTGACTTAATTTTTTTGTTATTATAAAATAAAAAATGTTATTAAATAATATATCATTAGATTCGTCACAATATCTGTACTTTTATAATATAACTAGATTAGTGCTCGTGCGATGCACGATATTAATAATCTATATTCCATGATTAATTGTGATATAATATTACGATGAGGCAACTTGTGTGGAACAAATGCAATGCATATTGAAAAATAAAATTAAAAGCCAAAAATTATTAAAACTACAATTGAGCTTAGAAAAAAAAATATATTATTGTTGATTAGTTGTGTTGAAAATATTTAAAAGTAATACTCACTCCGTTTTTAAATACTTGCTCCATTTCTCCTGAATATGTATGCCGATGCAAATCTTTAATCAATTATATCTTTAATTATTAATAAGTATAAATTCTAACAATTGAAAATTAATAATCTATTCATTGAGGCAATTCCAACAAGTGCCCATAAGACAATATTTTTTTTGTTATGTATAAATCAGAACATTAGTCAAAGTAAGATAAATAAATAGTGCAAAAAGTAGATTTGGAGTAAGTATTTAAAAACGGATGTAGTATATATTATATTACATTAATAATGCATATTATTCCCAATAAAATTAATAACTTGTAAAACAGACATCGAGAATGACAAGTGTCACATCCTGGTTTTGTTTTTTCCTCCAAAACTCCCCTTCCCTTTTTTACCATTTTTTTTATTATTAATATTTGATACTATAATAATATTATTCCAAATCTTTTATATTATCTTTATGACAAATATATTCCTTTTTATTTGGTGTTCATAATTATTCTATACACATTTACTTAAATAGTTATTCTAACTCCTTTCTAATATCTTTTAAACGGAGTATTATTAGATTTTGCCAAAAAATTAACAATTAAATTGATTCATATAATTGATGTTAAAGAAATTACTTTAAAACATCACTTAATTTTTCTTTTCAAATACCTCTAGCTAATATTTTATTTCAATTTCAACATAACTATATATTCAAATTAATTACAATTTTGTTTCTTAAATTTTACTACTACATATATATTTACACAAATCAAGGATTTATAGAAGGGCTATGTATAAGTATTAAATATACTCTAGAAAATTGTTTAAATTTAGAAAATCATGACAAAAACACACAAATTACACTGATTTACGCGTGTTTGTGTCATGAATTCCTAACTTAGAACAATTTTCTAGAGTAATTTTAATGCTTATGTGTAGCCCTAAGGGTTATGTATAGCATTACCCTTGAAAGACACGTCGAACGTAGTGACAATTGACATCTCCTTTTTTATATATATATATAAATATCTATTACCTACAAATAGCTTTTAAGACAAGAAACAAAAATGATCAAACTACAATGATTGGATAGCTTCAAACACATATTTTATAATAACAAAGAATGATAATATCATGTAAGTAAAGCATCAATCCATAAACAAAAAATGTAATAATATATATTAGTGTTTCCCAATTATAGATTGTCCTTGCCTATAATGATCTGAGTTGTATTTATTTCCATTGAAATGATTTTTTTAGATATAAAAGGTGATATATTATTTATAATTAATGTATTTATGTGTATGTTGTGCACTTTTACTAATAGTTTTAGTGGAAATTTTAGTTTGTTGTTTGATTAATTTTTTATGTTTATCAAAAATGCTTTTATAAATAAGTATTTACTAATAAGGTTACTAGCTTAGACCTGATTAAACCAAGCCCCACCTGAAAAAATCTCGGTTTGGCCAGTCTAAAAAATCTATTATCGTTAAATTTTTGCTTTGTTTATTAATATGTATTATGACAATGTTATTTCTATATATTTGATGTGTATGTTTTATCAAATTTTATTTTTTTGGATATAATTAAATTTCTTTAGAAAGTTAGACTTACCGTTTATGGCATAGGCCTTAAGCTAGTTATACAATTAATCTAGTGACTTTATGACTAAAGACTTATTACTAAAATCTACATTAAAACTATTAATACAACACACATGTAAATATATAAATTACAAATAATATATCACCTTATATCCAATAAAATAATTTCAATGGAAATAAATATATCACCATTGTATCCAATATATTTTTTGTATTAACTAAGACATTAATTTTTTTAATCATATATAATAAAAAAAAAATTGATTGATATTTTACATTTTCCTAGAATTAGACATATGGTATAGTTTTCGAACACAATATGTATTTTATAGTCATATTTAATACTCCATTAATCTAAAAAACAAAATATTAGAGATATTTGAAAAAAAATAGATTAGAGTGATATTTAAAGCAATTTCTTTAATATACTTATATGAATCAATTTTATTATTACTTTCAAAAAAATTCAATAATGCCCCGTTTAAAAGATGAGGCGATAATGATAGTTTCTTGTACCCGAACCACTGGCTCACTTTCTCTATAATTAAAAAAGAGTTGGAATAATATTTTTAGGTAAATGTGTATGGAAGAATTAAGAACAGGAAATAAAAAGGAATACATTTTATATAAAGATAATATATAAGATTTGGAATCAATAACCTAATACTAAAACAGACGCCGAGGGTGATACGTGTCACATTATGATGCTGATTTTTCCTCCAAAACTCCCCTTCCTTTTTTAACCAAATTTTTTAAAAATATTTGATACCACTAGTTTAGTTCCCGTGCGATCGGTTTAAAACAAATACATTATGAGATTTATTTATAATACGGAGAAAGAAAGTATTCTATTCCGCTAATTTTTTTGTATACATGGTAAGGAAATTACTTGTACAAAAAAATCACAAACAATTTTAAACATTGAAATATGAACATACTTGTAAGAAAAAAAAAGTACTCGATAGAGACAAAGGATAAAGCACATAGCATATGAAAGGTTTATTAGATTAAAAAAAAACAAAAATAAAAGTAAAAAAAATAATAAAATAAAAACTTATGACATCATCATAGCAAATTGGCGGGAAAATAATTTATGTCAGAGTGACATGTGTACAATTTGTAGAAGGGATGATGTCAGCAACATTTTTGTTTTAGTATCAGTTAAAATAATAGATTATAATAATATCATTCCAAATTTTTACATTATCTTTATGACAAAAATACTCCTTTTTATTTGGTGTTCATAATTTTTCCATACACATTTACCTAAATATTATTCCAACTCCTTTTTGATTATCTGATAAATGGAGTAGTATTAGATTTTGCTAAAAAAGTAAGACTCTGTGATAAAATTGATTCATATTATTGATGTTAAAGAAATTACTTAAAAGCATCACTTTTTTATTTTTTTTTTTTGTTAGATATAATTATTTAAAAAAAAAACTCAATAAGTCTTGTGTAAGGCGGGTATATGTTAATTTTATTGTAAGACGATCAATTTGAGGGTTACATTAACTATTTTTATGGTATAACTTTAACCCCTTAAAGGATAACTTTTAATTTGTCGTTGGTTTGAATTTTATTTTAAAGTATAATTTCTTATAGATACATGGTTATAATTTTGTAGTATATAGAGTAACTTTAAATATTATTAAGATAACTTTAACCTGCCTTATCATAAAATCACAAACTATTGGGTGTGGGCACCAGCACCCAAGTGTTTGTACGGGCAAGCACCCAAGTGTTTGTGTGGGCAAGCTGATTTCCCCTTCAAACACAATTGAAACTTCACCACTTATTTCAATTATCAAAGAAAACTGAGATTTTAGGGCTCACAATTCACAGAATAACATCATAATGCTTGAATTAGCCAACCAAATCAAAGAAAATGAATTATTTTCTGATTGAATCAAAGATGACGATGACGACGAAGACGGAACGAAGGTGAAGTGGTTATGCTTACTGGTGGTTGGTGGCTGGTGGTGATGCGATTTGCGGCTGATGGTGGCCGGTGGTTGGTGGTGATGCGATCTACGGCTGGTGGTTGCGATTTGCTGGTTGATGGTGGCTGGTGGTGGTGTTGCGATGTTGGAGGTGGTGGCGTGAGGTTAGGGTCGTGGGTTAATTAGGGCGGTGGGTGGTTGGGTGGTGGCGTGAGGTCTAGGTCATGAGGTTAGGGGGAGTGAGTTATGGTGACTTGGTGAGTGATGTTATGGTGTGCTTTGTTGAGTCTTGGGTGGAATGTTGCGTGAGAAACTGAGAACCAAAGAGAAAGGAAGAAAAAGGAAAGAGGAAAGAGGAGAGAGGAAGATAGAGAAAGAAATAATAAATATAGTACTCCTTAGTAGTTAGTATCATATTAGCCAACAAACAACTCAATATTAGTCAATTGATGTATGATATCAATCAATATTAGAGACATATCACTACAAGAAAATTGTTTTTTCATAGTGATTATTTTGTAGCGATTGTACATTCGCTACAATATGCACATATGTTTATGAAATAGTAGAGGAATCCGTATCATTTTACAATTGATATAATAAACTCATATGAAATCGATACGAAAAACATATGAATATTTATTCACCTTTATTCTACACATTTATAAAATTATGGAAAAGCGTATCGTTTACAATCGCCACTAAAACCCAAAAATCGATATGAAAAGCCTTTTTAACACTGGATTTTGAAATTTTGTTTGACAAATGTAAAATATGTCATAACTTATTGGAAAACCATTTGATATTATAGCTTGAGGTTGAATTGCATGTTTCATGTTTGAATCTTGTATAGATCATACGTAAGGATAATTTTTTTTAGAAAATGAGTTCAACATTTTAAGCTAATCGCTACAATAATCACCAAGATTGAATGTAACATTCTGTATCAATTAATGAGAACAACCCTAGTGAAAGCAAAAAATACTACTAAAGGCTATGGCAACGGCAGATATTATATCGAATGACCATTCGTCGGGAATTTTTTTTTGTAGCAATTACAATAGATACAAAATATTAAAATTATCACTACAAAAAGGTATTTTTCTTGTAGTGTATGAGATATTAATAAAAACATATCAGTCAACACAAGAAATCTATCGGTCAACAAGAGTAATATATCAGCCAACAAGAGTAAAATATCAGCCAACAAAAGGTACTTAACAGCCAAGAGACGGAACATATCATCCAACAAAAGGAGCATATCATCCAACAAAAGGATGAAATCAGCAAATAAAAGGTACAAATAAGTCCACAAAAGGAACATATCGGCCAACAAAAGGATGAAATCAGCAAACAAAAGCAACAGATAAGCCAACAAAATAAACATATCAGCTAACAAAATGAAACATATAAGCTAACAATTAAAATATACATATCAGCCAACAAAATAAATATATCAGCCGACTAAAGAAACATATAAGCTAAATGATGTCTGATATCAGCCAACAAGAGGGGGAAAAAAAAACATTTCAGCCAACAAAAGGAATATATTAGCCAACACAAATACCATATCAGCCAACAAATAAAACATATCAGCCAACACATGAAACATATCAACCAACAAGTAAAATATATCAACCAAGCCTCTCGCACCAAACAGTTCGTGCGTCCATCCGCACCCAATACCTTCTCTAATAAATTAACATACACCCATCATTTTGGAGAATTTGTGAACAAAATTAGACTTAACGTGCATGACACAATACTCTAAAGATAAAATTAAAAAATTTTGCTAAAATGGGAGTTTTGGAAGGAATAAAAAACACCGGAAAGTGACACGTGTCATTCCTGGTATATATATTTTAATATTATGTTATTGATTGATTGATTTCGTTACCATTTTTACTAATGGACAATTAATAATGTTAATAGTTAAAGTTACACCTTGATAAACGTGACATTTGCTTTCTCTCTCGTCTTACCCACCTTCAATGGGCAACCGTTGGGGTTGCTCTTAGTTTAGCATGGTTATTTACAATTTTGAAAGAGAAAAATGAAATGAAACACATACTACTCCTTGATATTACTCGTAGTATATTATGCCTTTTAGAGGTATTAGAGTTCTTTGATTTTAGAACTCAGAAAAATAGAGAAAAATAGAGAGAAAAAGTAGAGAGCAGAAGAGAGAATTTTCATTAGAATAAAAAATCTGATGACATATTACAAGTAGTGGTGGGCATGGGCCGTGCCGGGCCTACCGTGGGCCGTGCCTAGGCGGGCCATGAACAGTGTCGTGCCGGGCCGTGCCGGCCCACGGTGGAGGCGGGTCGTGCCGTGCCGTGTCGGCCTTCAAGCTTCCCCTGTCCACGGCACGGCCCACCGTGCCGGTCGTGCCGTGCCGGGCCGCCCGTCGTGCCGGCCACCGTGCCGGCCCACGGCTTACCCTTTTTTCTTTTTCTTTTTTAAAAAAAACAATTAAAAAAAACTTTAAAAAAACTTGAATTTTTTTTATGAAAGAAAAAATTGAATTGAATAATTATACAATTTAATATTTGAATTTAATAATTATTAAATTTTTTATGGAGTTAAGTTATATTAAATATTGTTTAAATTATATTAATATTTATTGTTCATTCATAATTTACTATATATCATATTATTCATATAACTATATAAGTATTAGACAAAAATTAAATAACAATATAACATATTCCATAAAATTAAAAGTTGAAAAAATTCATTCATAAAAATTTATTAAGTAAAAGATAATATGAAGTACAAGTGTACAACTAACAATAATTGATGAATAACTTATTTTGTTATTTTATTATACGGCTAATGTTAATAGAGTACATAGCCAACATAGGAAATACTAACATTTTCACTAATTAATAGAGTACATAGGAAATACTAGAATTTTCGCTAATTAATATTAATTCTCGAGTTGTTGGTAATCTTCAATCAAGGTCTTCATTATCTTCTTCGTCTTCATCTTCGGCTTCATGTTCACTAGCTAATGCGGAGGAGCTAGTTGAACCAGAACGATCGGAACCATCGAGCATTAGAAGTTATCCCATGCATCAGAAGTTATAGAAACTCTTGAAGTAAGAGTTTTAAGTTCTTCAATTAATTTCATTTTGTATTCTAAGTAAGTTTTCATGGCAGCTGTTTTAACGGTTTTTCGGGAGATTTTTTTGTGTTGGGGTTGTAGTGCTCGTTTAATGTAATTGTTAAACGGATCACTTTCAGCAAAAAGAAAAGGTTGTTCGGCTTGGACTATCATTCTCCCAAGTTCATCCCTATCCCTCTCATAATTGTAAGTGAAGCCATAAGGATGGAATTGAGAAATTTTTGGTTGAGTTGGGTCAGTACTAGGGGCACCACATTTATCACTGTGTCGGTTTAGGTGCCCCGTACCGCCTTTGGCTGGAGCCGAATAAACATTACCACAAGTTTTACACTTGGCTTTTTCACCATCTTTACTTAACAAGAAATATTGCCAACATTTACTCTTTCGGTTTTTCAAAAGGGTCATTTCTTCTTCGGTGTACCATTCAATGAATGGGTTATCAGATGGGGGAATAGTATTTTGGACGGATGGGTCACTAGAGCCGGCAGGTTGTGTGTTGCTTGCTTGAGTTGT
The DNA here is from genome assembly GCF_948465745.1 of Chenopodium album. Taxonomy (NCBI): domain Eukaryota; kingdom Viridiplantae; phylum Streptophyta; class Magnoliopsida; order Caryophyllales; family Amaranthaceae; genus Chenopodium; species Chenopodium album. The sequence goes on from NC_137843.1 coordinate 51,557,163, forward strand.
TTGATAGTTAAATTCAAAAGGCATATCATGTGCGGAGGCATAATAAGGTGGAGATTGGGTCCTTTGCCATGGTTGGAATGCCCCTTGTTGATCTAATCCGGTGGGAAAACCGGTAGAAAACCCGGGGTGGGTGGGATTGGCCATTGTAGGGATTTGCATAGTAGGGATTTGCATTGTAGGGAGGGGCATAGAAGAGCCTTCCAATGATCGTTTAGATTTGGCTTTTTTAGAGGAGGATTGGTTCGGGTTTGATGTCATGATTAATTAAGATTATTAACTAATAAATAATAATTAACAACAATATTAACAATTATAACAAATTAACAATTATAAGTTTATAACACTAACAAAGTAACAAATTATAACAAATTATAACAATTAACAAGTATAAGTATAACTAGTAATACTAACAAATTAATAACAATATTAATAACAAATTAACAAGTAAACAACAATTAAAATAATATTAATAATAACAAGATAAAGATAAGAAAGATCTTACAACCGTGCTTCAAAGCTTTCCACTTAACCGAAACCCAATTTTTTTTCTTAATTATTACTTAATTAGTAATTTAGTATAAGAGAATAAGAGATTAAGAAATATTAAGAGATTATAATTTATAAATTATAATATATGAGAATAAGAGAGTAAGAGAATGAGAAGAGAAGATGAGTTGTGGAAAGAATTGGAAGTTGAGGGTGGTATTTATAGGTGAAAATAGAGCCGTTTATAGCCGTTGGAGGGAAATAGAGCTGCTGCCAACTAGCCGTTACCCACGGGCCGTGCCGGCGGGCCATTTCACGGGCTCGTGCCGGGCCGTGCCATTTTTTGTTTTTTTTTTTAACGCAGCCCGCACGAGGCACGAGGGGCGTGCCGTCGTGCCGGGCCGGGCCACTCAGCGGGCCGTGCCGTGCCGGGCCATCCTCGGGCCGTGCCCGGGCCGCCCGCGTGCTGACCCGGCCCATGCCCAGCTCTAGTTATTTACAAGCTCTATACATCACCAAAAACGTGGGAAAGCTTGTAATAACAGAATTTTGCCAGCTCATAAGTCTTGTAACAGAATTTGCCAGCTCATCAATCCAGTCCTTAGGGGAATGCTGCTAAGGAAATGCTGCTGTATCACAACTGCTTGATCAAAGGCTTCATGCTTCAATGTATGGTCTTGATCTTCTGCAGTAAGATCATGATTCTCATTTAAGAGGGGTGCGTGTTTGGCTCACGAATTTACCAATTAAAAAGTTTGAATTTCGAATGATATCAACTCTTGCCGCTTTGCGAATTATAATCCCCTAATTCTAGCAGCAAACGAAAGCTGGCATGAATGAAACAAATGCATTTTGATGCTATCACTTGAGTAACTTGATGAAACTGTGAAAGAGTGAAGCTAGTAAAAACAAACAATAAATAGAAATTCCATATTTCCATTAGTACATAAACTAAGAATCTAATCTATTACTCCGTACTCCGTATCATAGTTGTACGTGCAACTAAAAAGTATGCCCATGAGGCCATGAAACTCACCTATAAAATATTAAGTGGTCCACCAGACACCAAGGATGAAATTGACAATGCAAAAAGGTAAGAAGAAGAATTAGATTAAGCTGTATTTATCATCAAGTACTCGATTTCAAAAAGTTAGTCCTCATCAGCTGAATCGTGCTCATTTCCACTTTGTGAGGATTCAATGATGTTATGGTTTTATCAATCTAAGTCAAAATTATCGTCTTGACAAGCATTTATGAAAATCGGATTATAAATTTACCTTTAAATGATCAAAAGTTATCCTATAATGAATGAAAGTTACCTATAAATTATCCTGATATAAATAAAAGTTATTTATGTTGTATTGATAAAAGTTTCTAAAAAAATCTAAAAATTACCCTAAATTCAATAAAAGTTACCTTGATGTATTGGATGTATACAAAGTTTTTGTATCGTCTTTATGCAGTCCTTAGGGAGGCATGTAAGATTCAAAAAATTAAAATATATAGTCTAATCAATTACTTCGTATTAATTATATTTAAAATTTGTTATATACGCCCAGGTACACCTAACTAACTTAGGGTTAGTTTTTGTTCTTCATTTGATGATTAAATGAAAAACTATCCTCAAAATAAGAGCAAAATACTCATGGGTGTACAATGCACCAAGATGTATATAACAATCTCTCTCAATTATATTATGTTTTAATAAAACAATAATTATATTAATGTAAGTGTGATTTTGTCATACATTCTCAAATTAATACTTATACAATAATAATTTTTGGAAATGTCTACAAGCTTACATGCAACCCTATCATTACGGAGTACTTTTCAACAGATCGTCTTGCTCAGTGTTTTAAAATCTACTTCCTCCGTTACACATTATGTGCAACAAACCTTGTTGCACGTTTCCCAAGATAAAATTTGTTAATGTTGATTAACTAAGTGAAAGGTGTGTGATTAAGGGTAGGAGAGAGAACTAATGGCCACCACCACAAACTGCCATGGACTCCTCTACACCACCTACCAGCAGCAACATCCACCACCACCCACATCCACCCACTCGCCATTACCACATAACCACCACCACCCTACCTAGACCTACCCCGTAACCACCACCATGATCCGAAAACCCACCAGCCAAATTGCAAAACCCCATTACTTGAGCGAAATCGCGACATCGCGAAACCCCACCAGTCAAATCACGAAAACCCACCACCTAAGTGACGCGACATCGCGAAACCCAACTAGCCAGATCAGAAACCGACGCAACCAAGATCTGAAACCACCGCAACCAAGCTCACCCAGTTCGCAACCACCACAAAACCACCCTTTACACACTCTCTCACCACCGCAAACCCTAATCAATTTTCAGGATTTCAATTTCGAGGAGGATCGGCGTCTATGTCATGGAAAAGGAGGTCGGTGACTCGATCGGCGGTGGTTTCCGAGCAAAGTAAGGAAATAATTAAGCAATGTTAGGGTTTGGGATGGGTTTGATTAGGATTTTTCTAGAGATCTTGGTGCGGCAGGGGTAGGTTTGGGCGACTTGGGTGGGGAATTTCGCGGCGACATGAATGGAGGGGAGGTGCTCACTACTTAGGGGGATTCGAGGTTGGGGTTGGGTGGGTGGGTGGGGGATTTCAGCTGGGGTGGATTCAGACCGTCGCTGTGAGAGAAGAGAGAGAAAAGTGGTGGTGGTGGTGGCGGCGGCTGGGGCGGCTACGAGGCAGGTAAGAGAGAAGTTGGTGATAATGGTGGTGGATGTGGTTGTGAGGGAGGAGAGAGATTGGGATGAGTTTAGATAATTGATTAATTAATTTTGGTTAATATGTTAATAACATATAATCTTAATCATTTAATATGTGTTAGTAAAGCTAACTAAGGGTACATTGGTCATTTTAAGTAAAAAAAAATTACTAAAAGAGGAAAGTTTTAATTTATTGTAGATAATGTGTAACATCCATTTTTGGAAAATATTGCACATTATAACGGAGGAAGTATTTCTTTTGACTTGACAAGGAAAGGTGGCGATCAAAATTGTTCAGATCGGATTTGAGTTTACAAAATACTGATATTTGATACCTGGGTGAAAGGTTGTTGAGAATGGTTTTGGATACTTTTGATTCTATAAGTTTATTATGATGAGATAATTACTATTATATAATAGTTTTATTAACTCCGCCAGTGGGTTTCCCGCTGCCAGTCCCAAGCCTGGATAAAGGAGGAGGGTTACGGTAGGCCAGTGACAGCCAGTATAAAACTTCGTCACATCCCATGACATGAGCCAAACAGATATTTTCGTGGGGGCGTTCCCTACTCAGCGACGCGCTGCACTTCCTAGACCCGGGTGTAGTGATAAGTATGCAAGGGTTGCTAGGTCGTCGCCCAGAAGCGACGCGCCACATTGCCCGAGTGTGGTGTCAAATGAGCAAGGGCGTGCCATTGGGGCGTTCCCTACTGAGCGACGCGCTGCACTTCCCAGACCCGGGTGCAGTGATAAGTATGTAAGGGTTGCTAGGTCGTCGCCCAGAAGCGACGCGCCATATTGCCCAATTGTGGTGTCAAATAATCAAGGGCTTGGAGTTGGGATCAGGAGGGAGCGTGGGAGAAAAGAATTTAGTTTGCGGATTGGTTCTTGGAATGTGGGGTCTCTTACGGGAAAATCAGCAGAATTGGTAGAAGTAATGAAAAGACGACGCGTGAACATCATGTGCCTCCAAGAGACAAGATGGACAGGAGAAGGAGCTCGAGGCTTGGTTTTGGGGTATAAGGTATGGTATGTTGGGCAAGAAACGAGCCACAGAACAAGGAATGGTGGAGCTAGGAACGGAGTTGGTGTGGTTCTCGATGAGAGGTTGGCAAAAGAGGTGATCGAGGTCTATCGGAAGAACGATAGGTTGATAAGGCTGAAGTTGCTATGTGGCAAGGAGATTGTGAATGTTATCAGTGCTTATGCTCCCCAAGTGGGTTTAGATGCAGAAGAGAAACGACAATTTTGGGAGGACCTAGACGAGGTGGTGCAGGGTGTCCACCACTCAGAGAAGTTATATATTGGAGGGGATCTAAATGGGCACGTTGGGGCGAGCCGAGATGGCTATGAGAGTGTCCATGGAGGCTTTGGGTATGGGCAGAGGGACGCCGGTGGTGAAGCTATTATGGATTTTGCCCAATCATATGATTTAATTTTGGCTAATACTTGGTTTAAGAAGAGGGATTCACACTTGATAACTTTTCGGAATGGAGCAAATGCAACTCAAATAGACTTCCTGCTCACAAGGAGCATAGATAGACAAAGTTGCATAAACTGTAAGGTTATCCCAGGGGAGAGTGTGGTCACCCAACACCGGCTATTGGTAATGACTATTCGTCTGAAAGAGAAGGCGAAGAAAAAAGTTAGACAAGAAGAACCAAGGATAAGATGGTGGACCCTAAGGGATGCAAAAGCTAAGGTTTTTACAGAAAAGGTAATTGAAGAAGCGGATTGGGATGGAGAGGTGGATCCGGACATGACTTGGTTACGAATGAAGAACTGTTTCCTAAGAGTGGCCAAAGAGGTCTTAGGGGAAGTAAGGGGAAGAACTTCGGTACAGAGAGATACTTCGTGGTGGAATGAAGAGGTGAAAGCAGTAATTAAGCAAAAAAGGGAATGCTATCAAGCCTTAGGAAAATGTAGGAGTGATGAAACCTTTGCAGCGTATAAGGAGGCTAAGAGTAAAGCAAAGGCAGCTGTTCGCCAAGCAAAAGCAAAGGCATATCAGGAGGTTTATGAAAAGCTTGATTCCAAGGAGGGAGAAAGGATCATTTATAAGATGGCAAAGAGAAGACAAGAGGCAAGGAAGGATATTGGCATGGTGAAGTGTGTCAAAGATAAGAACCAAATGGTCCTAGTGCAAGAGGAGGGCATCAAGGACAGGTGGAAGGGGTACTTCGATGAATTATTTAATGGAAGTATTGGAGTTGTGATAGGAGATACCTCTATGAGTGATGAAGAAATCAACATGGAGTATGTGCGAAGGATTAGGAGAGTAGAGGTGGAGATTGCACTGAGGAAGATGGAACCTAAGAAGGCGGTTGGCCCTGATGGGGTACCGATAGAGGTGTGGAGGTGTTTGGGTAAGATTGGTATTGATTGGTTAACAAACCTTTTCAACAAGATATGGACGGCTACAAGGATCCCACAAGATTGGAGGAAGAGCACCTTGGTCCCGGTTTATAAAAACAAAGGAGACGCTCAAGATTGTTCTAACTATCGAGGAATTAAGCTTATGAGCCATACTATGAAGTTGTGGGAAAGGGTGATTGAACAAAGGTTGAGGGCATGCACAAGCATTTCAGATAACCAATTTGGTTTTATGCCTGGGAGATCTACTATGGAGGCAATCCATTTGATAAGACAAATGATGGAGTTTTATAGGGTAAAGAAGAAAGATCTTCATATGGTCTTTATTGATTTAGAGAAGGCATATGACAAGGTGCCAAGAGAGATACTTTGGTGGGCAATGTTGAAGAAAGGTATCCCACGAAGGTATGTAGACCTAGTTAAGGATATGTATCGGGATGTGTCAACAAATGTGAGGACATGCGGAGGGTTGACAAAAGATTTCCCTATTACAATCGGATTGCATCAAGGGTCTGCATTAAGCCCTTTTCTTTTTGCAACGGTTCTAGATGAATTAACTAGACCAATTCAAGATGAGGTTCCATGGTGTATGCTGTTCGCAGATGATATCGTTTTGGTGGATGAGACTAAGGATGGGGTTAATGTAAAGTTGGAGCAATGGAGGCAAAGGTTGGAATCTAGAGGGTTTAAGCTAAGTCGGAGTAAGACTGAATATTTGGTATGTCGTTTTGGCACTCAGAGGGGGACAAGCAATGACGTGGTGAGTTTGGATGGAAAGGATTTGACCATGAGTGAATGTTTTAAGTACCTAGGGTCGATCATCCAGAAGAATGGTGACATTGATCAAGACGTGACCCACAGGATTAAGTCAGGGTGGCTTAAATGGAGAGCGGCCACGGGAGTGTTATGCGACCGCAGCATTCCCTTAAAGTTGAAGGGAAAATTCTACAGGACTGCCATAAGACCAGTGTTGCTCTATGGTACAGAATGTTGGGCTTCTAAGAAAGAGCATATTAAAAAGATGGAGGTTACGGAAATGCGCATGTTAAGGTGGATGTGTGGAAACACTTTAAGAGATAGAATCAGAAATGAGGTTATTCGCAAGAAAGTAGGTGTGGCGGGCATTGTAGATAAATTAAGGGAAAATCGTCTGCGTTGGTTTGGACATGTAAGACGGAGACCCGAGGGTGCACCGGTGCGAAGGGTGGAAGAGTGGGACCATGGAGGGATTAAACGAGGAAGAGGGAGACCAAAGATGACTTGGTTGGAAGGAGTGAGGAAGGATATGAAGTGCATGGATTTACGTGAGGATGAAGTTTTGGATCGTAAGGGATGGAGGAGAAAGATTTATGTTGATGACTACACGGAATAATCAAATTTGGTTCATGTTAGCCGACCCCACTTTTGGGATTAAGGCTTTGATTGATTGATTGATTGATTGATAATAGTTTTATTATGATGAGATAAACTATTGTAGCATTTGTTTTGTTCCAATATAGTTTTTCACTTGTTCCATCATCACCTTAAGCAGTATATATAAATTTTTCAAAAATTGGTCTATATGCTTAAGCAGTTAAAAATGGAGTAGTTCACAGCAGACAAAATTCATAAACACCTTTAATGGCCACTACTATTATACTCGATTTTCTACCCCTATTAAGTATTAAATACATAACTGTTAGATAATTAGCCAGACTCTTCTGTATAGACATGAAATTTAGGCAATCTACTAAATAGACCAATAACATTAAAATAGACATAAAATCAGGCAATCTATTTAAATCATAGTAGTTGAAGTTACAATGATGTCCAGCCAATTTCTGAGATGCATATACTGATGAAATATTTAAACCTCAACCCCCAAAAGACATTAAAAAGGCACTACAACAAATCTGGTGGCTGAAATTGATGGCCGCTGCTATCATATATTTATACTCCACCGCATGCAGTTGCCTGCAGTCCAGGTTCACAAATAATATCAGATTTTCAGAATAAATGCAGGGTATCATTTTGGGCACAATGGCAATTGTCTATAATGGTACACATCTACATTAGTTGTATTTCCACTTCCAGAAAAGGGAGGACTTGAGACATCAATATGAGTTAAATTTAACACTGCGAATGAATATGAACTAAACCGCCTTCAGCATTAAGATTACAGTGCAACTAGGGCAGACTCTCGAGAGTTTAAGACTAATGGGGTATGCCTTCGTATGAACCACTTAAGTAAATCGGCTGATGGAGCCCCACACCTCCAATGCTCTAAAATTGCCTGGAGAGTATCATGTAATACAGTTTTCAGCCCAATTCTGCCCTAATTCAAGGCCAGATAAGAGGGTAGGCTATGTCCCTGCATCACATAACCCAAGAAGTGTTCAAGAAACCAATATTAATATATATAATGTTGTTTTCGCATGAGATAAGCAGAAACATACATGGTATCATTAGTTGGAACCTAGCCAGGAGGTTATCAAGTATCTGCTTGAGTGGTAGAGCACTCAGAGTCCACTTGGCAAGCTGTGGTTGTGCAGACACACTATATAGAAGAAAAAGATGCATTGAAGTCAAGCAATGATCAGATTCAGCTAATTTCAATTTACTGAAGAACTAAAGGAATTTTTAAGAACCAATCAAGAGCTAACTATGCTTCAGTCACTATATATAACCTGCTGAAACTAATTCACGACTTCAGAATACCAGAAAGCACGTCTAACAAATCAATATTAACCACTGCATGTCCCCAGAATACCCCATGTCATTCAGATTGAAATGACACAAGGAGCAAAAAAAAAGACACATGGAGCAAAAAAATGTTGCAAACGAAGTTATGGAATCAATTACATGAACAGAAGTTACTTTCTTGTACCTTTGCTTCATTGATGGACTTGGTTTGAGCAGTAGTAAATGATTCAGGTCCAGAAGAAATAGACTTGGTAGAGCAAGCAGGCTACAATTTCATCACACGGTACCTCATAATTCAGTACTACACTACCACATATAAGAAGAAAGGTATTACATGTATAGTCCCATATGCAAGAGATTTACTTGCCTCTTCTGCATGGAACTCCTGGACATTCGCTTCTTGCATTTCTGTGGAAGGGTATGTATCACACAGATCACGTTGTGAAGATGCTATAAAAAGTAAAAGGCAACAAATTCAAAAGAAATAAAGAAGACAAAAACTATAAGTCCATGCACTGGTTTTAATTCTTACAAATGGTGTTGTGTTCATCAATAAAACAACATACGGAGTACTAAAATAAAACCAATGTTCAAGTGTTAACCCAACCCAACTCATCTCTAGCTTAAAGAAGACTCAATTTTCTTATATTAATTAGCCAAGGAAAAAGTACAAATCTTGTTCTAGACTTTCAAGTGCTATATATGTATATGCAATTTTCATTAAAATCTTTTTGTCTTGCCAATTGCCAATATAACCATCAACATCATAATTTTTCATGCCCAAGGCAGGGTAGGGAGGATTGGATATTAAGTCAGATGATTTATACAATACACCAGAATATAAAATCTTGAATAGGAGCTTTTTAGTTTTAGTTTTCTATGGAGGAGCTTGACATAATTAATTCTTGAAGTCCAGAAAAAAGAAAACTTTTGAATTGTGCAAGAATTCAACCAATATGCAATTCCCCAATAGGTTGAAATTGAGACATGAAATAAGTGAATATACATAAGGTACAAAGCTTATGTAGACTTATAAACTTGAGCCTTGGACCAGACAAGAGAAAGACCATGATCAACATATCAAGTACCTGTGCAACCTGCAAAGCCTCCCAAAGTAAGCAGTGATTCAGCATCCTTCCTCATGCCAACCTTAGAATCTTCCGTCCTGAAGGCTCAATGTGAAAAATAAGAATCAGTAGATCACTAAGAATAATCAATCACATATTGTCAAAAATGAAATAAAAAAGGGAAGGAAGGACATCCACAAATTCTTAAGCCAACAATTCAACTTCCTTAGTTTGAATCCCCTTCCCCCCACCCCACAAATTGCTAATTTGACATATGTATTGACTGTATTCCCGTACTCTAGCTGGCAAGAAAACAAGTCAAAGAAATTAGGATTTAAATTCACATATGTAAGTGTGATGTAAAGAATGCATGAAATAATATGTACATGGTATTCTTAGCATAAAAGTATTATTCTAATTTTCGGCTTAACATATAATTCCTTAATACTGATCAATTCACATGATTTTCACTCATCTGCATTTATCTGTACTTATCTAAACTTATCTAGACTTATTAGAACTTATTCTAGTTGTGGTTGGAACATGAAATTCCCTTATTAACCCTTATCAAAACTTATTTGTCCTGAACTTATCTTATTAGAACTTATTTCCCTTAAATAAGTGGAAATAAGGTGAAATGAACAATTATTTATTTCTTTTCCTCTCTAATCTTTTGGGGGAGGAGGGAGGGATTGGTAGCAACGCACTAGCATTTAGGAAAGCTTATAAATGTCATATAATCACCAGATGCTGATCATGAATGACAATGAAATCCAGAGCTAGACCTTCTCGTTTCCTCTCTAGGAATCGTATAAAATTTTTCCTTGCTTTCGATTATTGATAGAAATGCTTCTTTGTCCTGTCATTTGGATCAGAATATCACAATTGGAAATATGTAGCATTCTGCAAATATGAAGAGAGATGCCATAGATTGTTGTTTTTACAATCTTGCCATGACAGCTGTAATTACTCTTTATACCATTAGATGTTACCAAAAAAATGTACATGAATATGAAGTTCAAAAGCTATAGTAAACATTCACAAGATTTAACATGGTATGCTTCAATAACCTATTGAGAAAAGTATAATCCGATGACATTGATTAGTTTTTTCTCTTTTGAGAATGTAAAATCTGATGACCTTGTTGATACCACACAGCTGATCATCACATTTTATACATGTTAATTAGGTTTTATAAGAATGCCTAATCTATCAACTGGCAGATGTCCAATCAGGAAATCAGTATGATGATATACAGTTGTCAAATTGTTATAATCCGTTCACATTAAGAATAAGCATACGGTAAAACAGGGGAACTGATTATGACAACTACGCTAAAGACCTCATTCATATCTCTGAAAGCATGCTGGATCTTCTCCAAGACAGCACCTAAACTCTTTAGTTCGGAATCCAAAGCCTGCAGTGGCATATAGAAAGTGAAAATTACAGCAAGGCGAAAATTAATCAAACTGAAAGGATGAACTACAAATAACAACATGAGCGAGCAAAAAATCTGTACCTGCTTCTCTGATATTAAATTTTGTATAATAGCTTCCTTCTTTGATAGAGTTTTCTGAAGGTGACAGTAGTCAAAGCATAACATTTTGGAGATTGCTCACATATAGGAATTCAAGAAATCACTTACGTTGCTCTAAAAATGCATAGATCAGAAGGATATAGTTTCCACTTGTGTTTGATTTTTGTTACTATTTCTTTGTGCTTCAATATGTGCTTCTAGCTCAGAAATAATCTTCTCTTTTCTCTGGAGCTCATCATTGTACTTCCCAAGCCTATTTTCCATTTCATTTATTTTTCCTGCATGACACAACAACAAACACTGTTTAAGCCTGAATGAATCAAGAAAAGATTAGGTCAACTTGTGAGCTACAGAATAGCAATTACCCATAAGAACCTTCTCAGCCTCAGGAAGTCTGTCTAACTTTCTTTTTAAGCTGTTTACTGCACATATAGACTCAACAAACGTTAATGATAGAAAAAGAAGACAAGAAATATTGTGCGAATTCACATGGCTATTACTGTAACAAATTTATATAAACTCTTTGCAACTAACAAAGTGAGAGATCAACAGAGAAAAAAGAAAATAAACTTATGAATCAAGGTTTTTACATACCGACTTCCTCTTTTTCATTGACAACATGCCGCACACCATCAACAACTTGCTTTACAGATGATGCCTCCTTTTCTATAGCATCAAACAGTAACAAGTGTGACTTCAACTTCTCTGAGAAAAACTTGAGCTTCCGATCTCTTTCTTCAATTGAACGTTTCATATCATAAGTTGATTCCTGAAACCAACCAATATAAATATATATATACTCAATGCTCTAAACCCCTCTGTATCCAATAACAGAAGGTCCATTTGGACTACAATAGAAGTGCAATCCAAAATATTACACAGAAAAATGGGAAAGTTACATTATACATTCAATGGAATGAAAATAGAGAACATTGCAGAAAACCCTTTCGATAAGAACCCAAAGCTGTTACTATCGTAAAAAAATATTTTTAAAAAAAAATCGGTATAGCCACAGTGTCTCACAGGATAATAAGATATAATATAGCATTCATTAGCCTGCTAAACATGTGGTGTTTTAAACATCTAAATGACTTAAGTCACATATCAAACCAACTTACAGGTCTTGCCTTATGTAAAAAGCCTTGTTCAAAATTCGTCCAAAGAACTCATACTAAATCACTTGAAAATGCTTAATGATACTTGACTGGTTTGCAAGTAGAGTCTAAGTTTCATCATGATCCTAAGCACCAAATGTATTCTCATAGTTGGGTGACCTCTTAGTCTTATACTTATGACTATAGTTGTACTTATGTCCGATCAATCGATTGTAATTATTAGGTGATGTCCAAGTGCTACTTAAATAGTTAAATGTATCAAACCCACAACATAACATCTTGAAACTCCATCAACAACAATTGATGCAAAACTATTCCGCTCTATTAAAGATTTCAGTGAAATCAGATACATGATCATTAAGTCATAAACAAACAAAATAAAGCCGCGATCAAAAGAAAACCTGATAAGCATTAACAAATTGCTCCCTTGATTGAAGAAGGCTTTGTATAGTGCCATTCAGCTCCTTTTGCTTGCTCTCAAGCAAAGCATTATCATTCTGGAGATAACTTACCTATCACAACAAACAACAATACATAACAAAATAGAACCAGTATCTCTCACAGGAATTTCATCGAACAGTTGATGTGCAAAAATTCAAACCTTCCTTTCTAATTTCTGGCGTACTTCAATTGACGAAGCTAATTCAGATTCCAATTCCTTCAATTTCCTCCCAAGTTCCTCTTCCGATTGCTTCTGCTTCTGAATTTCAAAACAAAAATTACAAAAAAACTCATAATCAAGCTGCATAATGCGAATTTTACAGAATTGAAAATGATTGGAAAAACCTGGGTTGAAAGGTGGAGTTGTTCTGTAGCAGATTTTTCTTTTTCCTGATTATTGCAGAAGAGATTAATTAGAGAAGAGAGAAGAAGAAGAAGAAAAAGGAGAGAGAAAGAGAGAATGGCTTACTCGAAGATCTTTGACCTCGGAGACTAGGGCACGAAGCTGGAGTTTGAGCCTCGACAATTTCAGCAACTCCATTTTCCCTCCAAATTTGTTCTCTTCCTTCGGCATCTACCACAGTCCACAGACCTTTTTACTCGTTAATTCAAATATTAACCATTTTTCAAATTCATTTCCTCCCCCTTGACCCCTTGAGTCTTAACTGCATCAAAAGTGTCAATTCAAGTGTCTGAGGGCGTGTTCACATCATCTTAATTTCATTTCAGTTCAATTCAACTTCTAATTTTCTCTTTTATACGGAGTAAAATATTTATTTTAGCTCTATTCAATTCAATTCAATTCAATTCCAATTAGTTCAGTAAATATGAACAGGTTGGGTTTAGTAAAGTTGAGATGAATTTATTTTAAAATTTGACTCATGCTAAATTATTACTCCCACCATTTTTTTTAACTATGGGAGCCTACGCGCGCGTTGCGCGCGACATATTTGTTGTTTATGGTCGAGTTGTAATAGCTTGTCATGACACCCAAAACTTAGTGACTAGGCTTTTAAACGCATATACTAAGAAATAAATTGTTAACAATCATATCCTTGCGTAGGTACAGAAATGTAACACTTGAAAATATATATATACACTATTCACTTTTTAGTTGTAAGCTTTTAGTGGTGCAATATGGCTTTTATTGTGAATTATAATATACACCATCCGTCACTTTTAGTTGCAACACTTGAAATATATATATATATATATATATATATATATATATATATATATATATATATATATATATATATATATATATATATATATATATATATATATATATATATATATATATATATATTTCATTTTTTTTATAATTGATCTTTATTTTTATTGACTTTTTTGTTAGGCAAAAGAGTCATTTGGGATCTTATTAGATTCATCTCAATTTATATATATGTTTTAAATATTTAATCTTCAGATTTTTTACATTTCTACAATGTGAGATACAAGAGATTGAAATTATGTATTGATAAGCGTGAAAGTTAAAATATTGCAACTAAAAGTTAATGGAGAAAGTTTCAAAAGAAAAAAGTCTAATTAGGTGATGAGGTAATTGAATTCGGTGGATTTGTGTGTGTGAATGTGTGTGTGTGTGTGTGTGTGTGTGTGTTTTTATAAAAATAGTAACAAAGTGGATTATATCCAGCCTATTCCCCCATCCCAAGAGGACTATTATCAGGTTAAATAGTTTTGCTTTCTTACATTAGAAGAAAAATAACTTTGGGCGATGGAAGTTGGAAGGAAAGGAAGACTAAAGAAGCTAAGAGAAATAAATACGGGAAGCATAAGAGTTAATACGACATAAATGGGTATATGGGTAAATAAACCTTTTTAGGGATAAAAAAGTCATCACACTATTCATAAGAGTTCTTTTGAACTTTTTATAAGGTAGGGATACATCACTTATCTTTTTATGGATGTTTTTTTTTAAATGCATCACTTCTATATTTGATAACCTTATACGAAGTAATATTTCTATGTATTACTTTAAACCCCACTTGAATTATTTTATCAATTTTCTCCCTCTCATGGTCCCCACTTAATTAATACAATATTTATTTTTATCTCACATACTTTCTCTTTTATGATCTTCATCTTTATTTTACTATATAAATTATTCATCCACTCACATAATATTATATTAATATCCTAAAACTCTGCGCATCATCAAGTGATGCATTCAAAAAAAACGGAGAGAGTATAATCAAATAAGTCGATATCTCAATGTTATTTTTTTCAGGTGGGGTTAGTCGGATAGGTTTTGACACTTCTAAATTTATAAGCAAATAGTCAGTATTAGTTGTCCATTTTAATTGTAACCCTCTTTTTTTTTATCGATATGATACCTCCACTCTATTTCACCTATGATTAACCCGTGGCCATTTAACACAGTGTCATTTAATGTTCAAAACCTCACAAAATCATGGCTATGAATATTAAACATGGGCATCGTGTTGTGTCGGACCATCGCGGGCCGTGCATGGGTGGGGCTCGTGCCGTGCCGTGCCCAATTTTGGCACACCCCAGCCTAAAGCACGACACGGCCCACGTGCCGGGCAGCGAGCCAACCCGAATTTTTTTTTTTAAAATATATATGTATATAAAAAAAATCGATATATTTTTTTTTTTGAACAACTTAAGTTTATATAAATAATTTTATTAATTTATGTTAATGTTAATGTTAATGTTAATATATTTTTTTTTTTTGAACAACCTTAATTTAATTAAGTTTATATAAATAATTTATGTTTAAGTTTATATAAATAATTTTATTAAGTTAGCAAAAAACAATAATGCATATAATTAAAAAAATTTACGAGTGCGATAAGCCGATAACACAAAAAATTGATGAATAACTTATTTTATTATATGCGGTAGTCGGTACGATAAATTGATAATACAAAAATTTAATGATAATTAAAAATCGTACAATAATTGGTGAATAACTTCATTTAATTATACGGAATACAAAAATTGTACAATAGTATGTAATGTAAATATGTAATTATTATTCTTCGTCTTCGTCTTGTTCTTGTTCAAGTTCATCGGCCAATTGAATTAATTGAGAACTAGTAGAACCCGACGTTCCTTCATCGTCGTCGTTTTGTGCATAAGTATGATCTTGGGAACAAGTTTCGGCATCCAACCAATCCTTGAAGCAAACACACATTTCAAGTGTTTCGGGTTTTAGTCTTGTTCTTCTACCGACGCACTAAAAGCTCTTTCAGAGGCAACGGAGGAGACTTGAATAGCAAAAATATCACGAGCCATTGCCGCCAAAATTGGATGTTTTGTGCTTTGAGATTTCCACCAATCAAAGATGTCGAGGCCGAACTTCTCTTCATCGTCCATGTCTTTCATGAAGTCGTAACTTAAGTACATTTGCAACTCCGAAACATCGCTTTGTCTTCTCCTAGATGATGATTCCGCACCTGAAAACTTAGACATCATGTTAGCAGCTTGTGCAAATAAACCTTTGACCCTTTTACTTACGTTTTTGTATGTTTGGGAAGGGGCAAATCGAGACACGGTTCCATATTTAGATTCATAAACTCTATATAAAGAGAAAAAATCATTAGTCACCTTAGTTTTAAAAGTTTCAACATCATCTTCAAAATCCATGTTAGTAAAATAAATATCAATTAATAAAAAAGTGTCATCATACTTTTGTCTAGGATCTAAAATAGAAGCAAAAATATAAATCATAGGAATAGTAGTGTAATATTTACACCATTTTTCCTCCATAGATGGAAGATATCCATCATAATCGTGTTGTGATCGGTGTTCGGCAAAAAGTTGTGCAAGTAAACATGCATTGCTAAGAAAGGAATGGGAACAAGGATTATATACGGAAGAAAAACAATGTGTCATACTATATAATAATTGTAAAAACTACATATATTTTTCACAATTAGCCCAATCATCTTCTAGTAAAGCAAATTGTGGAAATTTTTTATTATAAAAAAGTATTAAATGAACCTTGTACTCGATTGCCCTACTCAACATTTCATAGGTGGAGTTCCACCTAGTTGGACAATCCGGTGCTATTTTTATAGCCTTTATCCTTTGTTACCTGCAAAAACCTTTCCATTCCTCATATCTCAAGTTAGAGCTATTAATAGACATAATAGCATTTCTAATTTTGTGATAAAATGGACCAATTGCTTGTGTTCCATCCTTCACACACAAGTTAAGAACATGACAAATGCATCTAATATGAAATGCATCTCCATCTAATAGTACATCGGTCAGGGTTTAACTAAATTTGCACTAAATGTCATAGAAGTTGCATCATCAAAAGTCATAGACATGATTTTATCCCTAAGACTATATGCATCAATAGCTTGCATTAAATGATGAGAAATGTTAAGACCGGTATGAGGGTATTCAACCATTTTAAAATGAATGATGCGTTTTTGTAACAACCAATCATTATCCAACCAATGACAAGTAACACATAAATAGTGAAGTCCGTAACCACTATTCCATGCATCGGCAGTTAAAGAAACTCTACTAGGAAGATTACTCAATTCATTTTCTAATTTCAATTTGTACTCTTGAAAATTCTTCATGGCAGCAGAACGAACGGTTTTTCGGGAGATTTTTTTGTGTTGGGGTTGGAGTGCTCGGTTAATGTAATTGTTAAAGGCATTATTTTCGGCGAAAAGAAAAGGTTGTTCGGCATGGACTATTATTCTCCCAAGTTCATCTATATCTCTCTCATAACTATAAGTGAAGCCTTGTGGATGGAAATGAGAAATTTTGGGTTGGGTTGGATTATATTGGATCACTAGACGGTCCACCACATTTTTTTTACATGTCTACTAAGGTGTCCTGTCCCTCCCTTGGTTTCGGCCGAGTAAATTTTCCTACAAGTCTTACACCTAGCTTTGGTTCCATCTCTACTTAATTGATAATGTGACCAAACATTAATCTTTCGGTTGGTTTGGGCAAATTCCTCTTTGGTATACTACTCGTCTAATGGGTTTGGAATTTGGGTGTTTGGCATTTGGGTGGATTGTTCACTCGACCCGGAGGCTTGTGTTTGGCTACCTTGGCTAGTAGGAATAGAAAATTCATATTGTGATCCGTATAAATGAGGTGAGAATTGGTTTTGTTGAAATCCCGAACTAGATATAGTCAAAGGAGCCATATCATTCATTTGTTCGAACCCTCCCGTGGTTTGGGATGAAAGAAAGGGGTGGAAGTGTTTGAAAAGGGCATGTTAGGGGAAGGAAAGGGTATGTTAGGGGGGGCATTGAAGTGTTAAGGTTTGGTGATTCCCTACGTTTTGACTAGGATTTCCTAGAGGAGGAGGAAGCGTTCGGGTTTGATGCCATGATTAATATTTAATAATAATTACAATAAGTCAATAACAATAATAATAATAATAATAATAATACAAATAATAATAACAATAACTATAACAGTATTAAGCAGTTTTATATAAATTAAGTTTTTTAAAATAATAATAATAATAATAATAGATTACTTGGGTCAGTGAAATCCCAAGTAGGAGAGGTTAGGAACGACGTTGTCCAGAGCCCAAGTCCCGCCTTAGACAGAGCTCACTAACAATCCAAATTATCCACAATAAAAATAGAAATTAGTTTTTATATAATTAAGTTCCAAGAAAACAATAATAACAATAACAACAACAACAACAACAACAACAATAATAATAAAGTTGAGTTAGATCTTACAATGACGCTTCGATTACTTTCCCAAACTTATAATTTCCCTAACTTATAATTTGCCAAACTAATTTCCCGAATTTAAATATAATTAAGAATTTTTTTTTTTTTTTTTAGTAGTAGACTAGTAGAATTTATAAGAGAGTAGGAATTTATTTTTTTTTTTATCTTTGCACAAAAGAGAGTAGGAATTAGAGAATAAGAGAATTAGAGAATAAGAGAGGAGAGATGAGTTGATGAATTGTGAAAAAATTGGGAGGAACAAATGGGGTATTTATAGTGATTTTTGGGTGGGAATTTGAAAGATTTCCGATGGAAATCTAGCCGTTTATGGCTGTTGGGAGCTAACGGCTAGTTCCAATGGATATATAGCACGGGTCGTGCCACCTACCGGGCTGGTGGGCCGTACCGGCGTGCCGACGACCGTGCCCGTGCCAATTTTCAATTTTTTTTGTTCAAGGCACAGCCCAGGGCCCACAAATGGACCGTCGGGCCGTGCCGAAATCGTACCGAGCCCGTGCCGCCCAAGTGCCGGCACGGCCCATGCCCATCTTTAGTTATGATCTGAGCATGCATTTTCTATCCTAAAATCCCACTTTTCATTTTTTTTATTCTTTCTCTCTTGAAGCTTAACCAAAATATAATTTGTAGTCAATGGTTAGCCTTGCTCTAAAGGAATTAAGATCCTCGTGTACTTGCTTACTTGAATGAGTAAGATAATGTCAATTCACTTGTTAAAGTAATGTAACTATTTGCTTACTTAGCTTGGAACAAGTAAGAATGAATGACACATTCTAAAGCTAAAGAGCACACTAGAATGTGCTTCGAAATGTGTCAGCAGGTGCCGGAGTCTTGTTCTATTTCTATGTGCTTTGAGGTTGATAAATTAAATTTAAGCTCCGCCCACTAGCTAGCTAGTTATGTGTCATGCTACAACCTATTTTTTCATTAACGTGTTATTATTATAGCAACGAAATTGATAGAATGAGGAAATTAATGTAAACTACTCCGCATGTTTTCTTTTGTTGTTTCTAAACATGGATACTATTGAATGTTAAATGAAACCATATGATGAAGTAAAGGATGTATAGGGAGTTATTTAGCAAAATTGAAATAAAGCAAAATTTGGAAGATCAAATAAATTGTCTAAACAAAATTGAGCAAATATTGGCGAATTGGTCCGCATATGACATTATGACCATGTCTTTAAATTAGTGTGTTGTACCTAAAACGAACTAAGAAAATATCGTAATGTGGTGGATTTACATAAAACCTCATTGGGTTGGGCCCTCTTTCTCACCAAAAATAAAAAATAAAAGCTCATGCACAACCTAAATAGTGTGTCGAAGGTAACTTTATTTATTTTATTTATTTTTTTTTTTTTTTTTGTTATTTTAAAAAAAAAAATTATAATAAACTAGCCAATGCACTAACCAATTTATTGTACTGATTCCTAATCTCAAAGTTGATACTCCGTGGTAGTACTAGTTACATATAACCTGTGTCTTTCGTGTCCGACCCCTAACTCATAAGTCATGACCAGCTAGCTCTTGATCTATTCACATCTCATTCATTTAATTTCCTTGCTAATTGCCTTTATGGCTGGTTTGGTGCATAGGGGCCATGGCCACCTTGTCTAAGGGAACAATCATAATGTTATCGCCTTGTACGTCTTCAAGTACAATAGAAAACAGCTGGTTATGTCCATTAATATACAAGTATAATGTCATATAAAATTTCCAATTTGGAGTCTATATATTATACATGCATGCATCAATACATTGTACATCCCATCGCATTAATTGTCGTTTGTCAATAGTTCTTAAAATAATTAATTAAGATTTTAAGGGTCCATCATCATCCATTAATAGATTTAATCTATATGGTAATATATGACTTCTAAACAAGTTCATGTATGAGTCATGTATATGATGCTCTCATCATTCCACAAGTCTTTCATTCTATAATTTCATAAATTTAAAAACGAGACAACATGGATTATAAACTTGAAATCTATCTTTAATCAAAAAGACAAAAGGTTATGTTATATCTAATTAAGTAATTAATCAGACATATGTATATTGTAAATGAAATTAAAGATTTGATCATAAAAGTCATACATTAGTAGAGGTGTCAATTCCGATAACCGGATGAAGTCTGGGTCGGGTCTATTCGGGTCGGATATGTTCGGGTCAAAAATATTCTTATAATTCGGATCGGTTCGGGTCGGGTCAAATTCGGGTCAGATCAAATTTGGGTCATGGTCTATCGAGTCTGGGTCGGATATGGGTCAGATCAACTCCAGATCGGTTCATGTTCGATTCGGATAAATTCGGATCGGGTTCAAAACGGGTTTAACCAGGTTAATTTCGGGTCGGATGAATTTGGGTCGGGTTGATTTCGGTTCGGTCAAGTTCTGTTTGATTAAGATAAGGTTGATCCGTTGATTCATTAAATTGGTCAATTTCAATTCAATTCCTTTTTGTGTTTGGCTGAATTTTAATCGAGTTAACCCAATTCATATTTAAATAAGGTTATTTTTAAACTAGAGTTATTATTGAGTTTTTACCTTATTATTGGGTCAATATCAAGTCATTCATGTATCATACGGAGTATATTTTATTGAGTTAAAAGAAGAGGTTTTAATGTTCTAGTATTACAAACTATTTGTAGCAAATTTTAGATGAGATGAATATAAAACTTAGAAAATAATTTTATATAATTGGTATATACATGAAGTAAACTTGTTACTCCGGATTATTTCTTTGTAGTAAAAAACGTAAACTTATTAATAATAACGGAGCAGTATAAGAACTTGAATAAAAAGGTCAAAAATTAATTATGGCCTGGTTAAATTCGGATTGGGTAAAAATCAAATCGAGTTAAAATCGGGTCGGGTTAATATCAGTTCGAGTCAAAACAGATCGGATTAGATTGGTTATTTTCCTGGTCAATTTCGAATCAAGTTGAGCTCGGTTTGGTTAGAGTTCAGGTCGGGTCAAATCGGATTCGGGTTGAGTTCAGGTCGGATCAAATCGGTGCCGGGTTAAGTTCAGATCGAGTCGAATTTGGATTCGGGTTGAGTTCAGTTCAGTTACAGATCGGGTTTGGGTTTTGAATTTCTCGGATCAAATCGGATCGATTACAGTTCGAAACAAATAGTTTTTTTCGGGTCGGTTCAGTTTTAACGCCTCTATACATTAGTATAATGTGGAGGGTTACCAGAGCACTAGGCTATATACGTATATTTTAAGTTAAAATCATCAATAGTTACACTTACACATGTGTTTTTTTAATATTATTTTTCTTTTCTTTTTAAAAATGATACAATATTGAAAAGATATTAATGTTTAAAGTCGTGTATTTCATACAATTTTAAGAAATCAAAAGAAGTAATGAGTAATTTGTAAATTTAAAAAACAATTTTTTTTTTTTTGGGTCAAATGTAGGGCTGTCAAAATTTGACACGACACGATAACCCGACACGAAATAAGCGAGTTTGGGTCAAGAATTCACGACCCGTTTACATAATTGGGTCGACACAAACACAACACGAAATTAAACGGGGTAGGTTTGGGTTGAAATTTTCAACCCGAAACCAACACGCATAACCCGATTATATAAATGGGTTGAACGATAACCCGTCAACCCGAACCCGACACGCTCAATATATTAACTAAGTAGTAAAAAAAAAAAAACTACTTAATTACCTTGACACCATTTATACATTTTGGTAATGTTTTGGCGGTCAATTTGGCGAAAAAAATTATAACTTTCATCTTTTATAAATTAAAATTTAATTTGGCGGTTTATTTGAGACAATTCTTATGTATGATTGTCTTGTTAAAGCTACTAATTTTAAATCCTTGTGGTATCTCTTGCTAAAACTACTAACATTAAACTGTTATAGTATCTTTAATCAATTAAAGATGTTTTTCTTTTTTATTTTTTAATTGAATATTAATTAGTTTATTACATATTATGTGGGTAAAAGGTAACACGGGTAACCCGTTTAATAAGCGGGTTAGGTTTGGGTCAAGGGATTTCAACCTGTTTAATAAACGGGTTAGGTTTGGGTCAAGGATTTTTCAACCCGTTTAGCATCAATACGAATATGAATCCGACACGACCCGACCCGACCCGTTTGACAGCCCTATAACTCAAATGTATAGTAAAGCTAAAGCATAAACTAGTGGTAGTGCTATCATGCCTAATCAACAACTTATTAAATTCGTTAGATCACATGACTAGCTCTACTAATTAAAGTAATTTAAGCAAGTATTGCTACCAAACATGGGTCTTATATGTCTTTAGATACCTTTCCTTATTAGATTATACGGCACATGTTTTTTCTCTTCTCAAAAATAGAATCTATCTATGTACTGTAATGTTAACATCTAAGTTAGTAAACTACCACAATGTTCACGCGCAATTTCGTATTCCTTTAAATTACACTATATATAAAACATAAAACACATAATCAGATTGAATTATGGATCAAATTTACTAAGCAAATTAAATTAAGAGTTTATTTACTGACAATTATTATAGAGAGCCTAAGGCTAAACATGGGCATCGCGCCTTGTCAGGCCGTAGCGGGCCATGCCTGGCCGTGCCTAGGGGTGGCTCATGTCGTGCCAATTTTTTGCACACCCCAGCCCATGGCACGTGGGCCGTGCCTAGCGGACCGTGCCGTGCCGGGTAGCGGGCCGACCCATTATTTTAATTAATTTATTTATTTTTTTAACATATATATATATAGAACAACTTTAAAATTGAGTTTATATAAATAATTTTATTAATTTATGTTTATGTTTTTGTATTATTATATTACTCCGTATTATTTAGCAAAAAACAACAATGCATATAATTAAAAAAAATTTACAAGTGCAATAAGCCGATAACACAAAATTGATGAATACCTTATTTTATTATATGCCGGTACGATAAATCGATAATACAATAATTTGTAATGATAATTAAAAATCATACACTAATTGGTGAATAACTTCATTTTATTATACGGAATACGTGACGGGCCGTGCCTGACCGTGCTACGTGCCGTGCTGGTGGGTCGTGCCGGCGTGCCATCCCACGGACCGAAGACCGTGCCGCCCACCGTGCCCATGTCGTGCCCGTGCCAATTTTCAAAATATTTGTTCACGGCACGGTCCACAACTAGGCCGCCGTGTCGGAATCGTGCCGGGCCCGTGCCGCCCGCGTGCCGGCACAGCCCATGCCCACCTTTACCTAAGGCTCTAGGAAAGTCATTGCATTGGCCCCATGCAGCTCCTCAAACTTATTGATAGTTTTACTATTGGAAGCAATATATTCTATAAACCATACATTCAGAATTAGAGGTCACATAGCTTTAAGAATGGTACTTCACATATAAATAATAAGGCTTTTGTTTTCAAATGGCTTTGATTGATGGCGTAGAATGAACATTGATTAGCTTCAAAATAAATGAACAAACATTGCCTTGGGAGTATTTTTGAGGTAGCTCAACTTAATTAATCTCTAATGGTTATAATTATGAGTGTTCTATGGAGATTGAAGAGTAATTATGTTTACAATTCAATTTGTTAATTGCATATCTTTTATGGCGCTCAAGGGTACTGTATCCATATTCCATAAGGTTTATTTCCAAAACTAAGGTGATTATTAAGGTCACATGTAGAGCTAGGTTTGCGATTTCTTCTCTAGTTATGATCTAATAACCGAGTGAGCTGAGTGATAGGTCGGTCAAACACCAAGGTCGACTAGCCAAGAATATATGGATCGATCACTCAATGTGGCTATTATAACGTCGTTGAGGCAATTGACTTCATCCATCATATCTCCAAACAAATAAATAGTAGTTTGGATATTGTATTATTAGACATTTGATCTAAGATGATAGATATAGGCCTTGTTTGGCAATTGGCTGCTGGTTGTTGGTTGTCGACTGGTTTGATTGGCTGGTTTGACTGGTTGTTTGTATTGGCTTTTTTGTTGGCTATTTGACTTTTTATTGGTCTAAAAACATGTTTGGTAAAATTGGTTGTTGGATGTTATTAGTAACTTAGGTAGCTAAAAGCCAAAGCCAAAAGCTATTCCAAGTAGCTTTTTCATTTTAGCTTAAAAGTCAGCTTTTCAGCTGGCTGAAAAAGCCATTTACCAAACACAAATTTTGAATGTTTGACCAAATGAAAAAGCCAAAATCCAATCAAAAAGTCATTTACCAAACAAGCCCATAGTGATAATAGCGCCGTTCAATGCAAATAATCTTTCATACTCCATTCGAAGTCAAAAATTCTAGTCATAATTATTATAATTAGAAAGATTATTACAAGTCAAAATCTTTAATACATGTTAAGATAGTTGTTAAGTTAGTATAGTAGTAAAGAATAATAACTACTTCCTCCATTTTTTTTTACTTGACCCGCTTTGACTTTTACACTATTCACAACCTCTTCTTTGACCGTCTTTTGTGAATGATATATAAGGAAAAATATATTCATGTGATATATTTTTGAATTCATATCAATAAGTACTATCATAATATACAACATTTATAATTTTTACTTATGGAAATTTAAAGTTATTGATCACTAAAATTTTACATTGGCAAGCGTGATAAAATAAACAGGTCAAGTAAAAAAAACAGAGGAAGTAATACGCAAGGGCGGATTATTGTTAGGGTTGAAGAGGGCTTGGCCCCTGATAACTTTTGGAGGAAAAATTATAATGTACTTAATTTAAAGGCCCATTAAAAAAAACTGATTGTTTTTATTATTTGTCTAGTAGCATAGAAAAGGTAATTAAATATAGAGCATAGGCACCCTACTAGGGAGTACTACTATACCAAACTACCCAATTTCCAAAAGTACTGACAACTCATTGACCCACAAACTCTTTTCCCATTTTTTAATTACTCCACGTTTATACATTTAATCCTCCTTAAACAATTGTTAAAGTTTTTTCACTTTTTCCAAAGGAACAATTCATTTTTTTACTTTAAGTTTTTGATTTTTAAATTAAAATAAATTTCTATGTTGTATTGGTTAGTTTGAGCATTAAAAAATAAATTGATAATTTTAGGCGAGAAGATGTTATCAAGGTCAATAAATTACTCTATTAAAAGTATAAAGTAAGTACAGTTTTTGCTTTCGTACCTTCGGTATTTCATTCTATATTTCTCTATTAATATGAGTATCTATCAATTAACAAGTTATTTTTAACTCCTTAACATTTATAATATAATCTCACACTAAATTTGTAAATAATTTCATATGCTTATGTTAAAAATTATTGAGAAAAAGTTTCAAGATCCGCCACTGCTTATAGGGATAGTAGTTTGTAACTTGCAAGTATCATTTACAAAAATAGGGCAGCGAATTGATTCATTCTTAAGGTGCAAATTTAGCAATTTATTTATGACTTGTGAGTTGATAGTGGACTTAATAACTTAATTAATGTAAGTTTGTAACGTACATGACTGTCAGCTATATTAATCATAACTCTACGTACACAAATATGATGTAGTACTCTTAATTAATATGTGCATGATCTCATATAACCATCAGATCATTTAAAGTTAATTACACGCCACTTAAATTCAATTAAGATTGTTCGTTGATTGACATATTCTCGTATTCTCCGTAGCACCTTGATTCTAAGCAGCTCCAAAAACCATGTATCTGTATGGAGTGAATGTTTACGCTATCTACTTACTACGTACCATATATAGTACATTAGTTATTAGTACTCCGTATTGTATACTTGTATATACAAAGTTTTTTTTTTTTTAGGGAATATATACGAAGTATTTAAAAGCACTCCTTCTAATCACGTTTGTTTTGTTTTTTTTCACTTTTTTTTTAACAAACGAAGCGGAAATTATTATTATAAATCAAAATCCGTCAAAGTAATTATACTTTGGGGGAACGAGTCCAAACAAACTAGTTCATCATTACCTTTCGTGTCCCACCGAGCTACTAAGTGAGCCATTGTATTCCGGCCACTTTTAACATAATAAGATCCCATAAAAGAATAAAATAAGCTAGATAAGTTACAAATATCATCATAAAGCAAATAAATAAGAGCACGCCCTCTGTTCGAGCTATCAAGAGCCTTGATCGCGTTAATAGCATCTCCCTCCAGCCACACTCTGCGATACCAAAGCCTAGTGCAACCTTTACTTTTACTTTTGTTTTTTCTATAAGTTTTTATTTATGTCTTACTAAAGGATTGGAGGGAGTCCTTCGTTACTCTCTCGGTTTGAAGCTAATTATCACATTTTCTTTTATAAATTATTCAAATTAATTACTTCGTTCTGTATTATTATTTTTTATTATTATTTCTCTCTGGTTTTTCTTCCAAATTAAAGTACATTTTTTCTAAACAAAAAATTAAGTGGATAAGTGGATTCCCTCCTCAATGTATACTTTTTTCCCTTAAATTTGTGACAAAATGATAATATATACTACATCCGTTTCATATTATTTGCAACAATTTGACATAAAATAGAGAGAAAATATTGCATAATCGTCGCAAATAATGTGAAACGGATGTAGTATTTGACAATTAAATTAGAATGGGACAGACCGACAGAGAGAATACTACAAGTAATATGCAAAGTACGTATACTACGTGATTGATTCTCTTTCGGTATCTATGTCTCTAGCCAAGTTGCCAGTTTGGTCTGGTTACCATTTTACCAATATCCAAATGAGACCGGACAACATTGAACAAATTCCTCACATGTATGTCTTACAAGAGAACTAATTACAAAATACAAAGTAAAGGAGAAGGTTGAAATAAATTTCTAATTTCTAGCTTCGCATGCCTAAAGTTCAAATGCACTATCTAATGATAAAATTCACTTCAACGACAAGAAGTTTGATGCACCTTTTGTAAAAGTCGTAGTACCAAACTACCAACCAATGTCTTGTATACTCGTGTTGATTGTTCGTGCATACTAGATTATGCTTCCTCAAAAATTGTACAGTACAACTCTGATTATCACTTTTTTTTTTTAATTAAAAAATTTATGTATAAAAATTTAATAATTTGAAAATATTTAATCTATATTTAGTGTGGGTGAGCGTAACAGGGTACCCTGTAAAAATCTCAGGACCCGGAACTGGAACCTATTGTCCTGTTACAACAGGTTCCTAAAATAGGAACCGAAACTGAAACCTATTCAACAGGTTCCTAAAAATTGGGAACCGGAACCTGCAGGTTCCAGTTCCAAAACAGGGTACCCTATCTTTTAAAATAAGCTTAATAGTTACTTGATTTCTAGAATATTTAATACAAAATTACAAATACTTATATTAATACTATTAATTAAACCATTAAAAGTAAGATGAAAAATGAATAAGAGGAGGGAGAGAGGTAGGTGACGGCTTTTATTCAATTTTGATATAGAGCTTTTATACTTGGGCTTAAATGATAGGTTCCGGGTTCATGTATCCTATAGGGAACCTATACTAACAGGGTACCCTACAGGTTCCAAATCCAAAATTTTATTACTCGGAACCGGAACCTATTGCAACAGGTTCCCATTTTTATTACTCGGAACCGAAACCTGATTTACAGGTTCCAATTTTGGAACCTGCGGTTCCGAGTAAGTTCCGGTTCCAGGTTAGGGTATCCTGAATTTTTGCTCACCCCTAATATTTAGGACTTGTTTAGTTCACCCTATTTTTGCTTATTTGATTCCCTCAAAAAAAAAAAAAAAAAAAAAAATTGCTTATGTGAACTTATCTGATTTGGTTTGATCTGATCTGATTGTCAGATTTGACCAATATTTGACCTTAAATGTACGATAATATATAATGAAAAAATATATTAAGTTGAGTCTTGTTAGATTCGTAACAATGTGTATTTTATTAATATGCAATTTTAATAATTTTTTCATTACGAAATTAAAGATATTTAGCAATAAAAATTACACATAAAACAATGATCTGATTTGAACTTAATTTTACTGATATGATCTGATCTGAATTTTTTTTATAAAAAAAAATAAGTTGAACTAAACAAGGCCTTATAGTAGACTACAATCTACGTACAGCATATAATAGCAAAACACATATACTTATATACTACCTCCATTTTATATTATTTGCAACGATTAGATATTTTTCCTCTCTAATTTATATCAAATCGTTTCAAATAATATAAAACGGAGGTAGTATTTTCTTCGAGTAATAAAGTTTATATAAGAGCAAGAAGCCCATAGCTCAGTGGAGCTAGGCTTATGGGCTTCAGTTCTCGTGGTTGAGACCCGAGTTTGATGCTCATATCCCCCTCACCATTGGGTAATACCGTAATACCCTCTTGATCTGAAGTCTTGATATTCCCTTGATAGGAAATCAAGATGGGGCCCACCCCTTACCCCAGAAAAAATAAATAAATAAATAATGTAAGAATTTCCTCACTACTTATATACTTCATATATATACTACCTCCATAAATTATTACTCCGTATATAGAACAAAAGAAAATTTTATGTCTCACAAATAATACCACTTTGTTACACATAATAATTAATTATATATATAAAAAATTTATTGTCTCTTCTTATTAAAATTGGGCTAGATCAAATTAGATAATTAGTACTGTATTTATTATTCACTTATTTGTGTAAGAAAAGGTATTGCGTGTGCACGGACGCACAAACTATTTGGTGCGGGAGGCTTGGCTGATATATTTTACTCGTTGACTTATATGTTTCATGTGTTGACTGATATGTTTCATTTGTTGGCTGGTATGGTTATTGTATTGACTGATATATTCCTTTTGTTAGCTAATATGTTTCCTTTTGAAGTTTAGTGAAAATTGTATAGATTTGATGATTCAAATCTAATCTAATTTGATCTTGAGAAATTCAAACCAAGATATCGTACTACCTCCGTTTCATATTTTTTGCAACTTTGGGTATCATTTGTGAGATATAAAATATTCCAAAGTTGCAAAAAATATGAAACGGGGGTAGTATTTTGATAAAGAGAGCGAATTTCGAATAATAATAATGTCATAGTCAATTTAAATTGTTGAATCTCAAGGAAACATGAAAATTTGAAGGGTGATATAAATAGAGTTTGATACCAAGTCCTTACATGAAACCTTTTAAAACATTTCCAACAAGATTAGTGGGCATCAACGTCGACTGCTCCGTATGACAACAAGATCTCCTTGCTCTTAATTTGAGGAAGTACAAGTATGCCTATATATCAATTTCAAGTTTTCAACCCTTGTTGCAAGTGACATAAGAAACTTAACAAGATAAAAAGGGCCCAATTCCTTCCTTATTTTGTAATAGTTCAGTATCTGTCGTTTAGACTTTCCTCACATGATAACATACCCCATCTCTTTCACTCTTCTTTGTGTTTCAAGCTGCCAAAACTACACAATACCAATTGCTTCTTCACTTTCCCTATGTTTCAAATCACTTGCTATTTTCAGTAATATGCCTTGTAAAACACGTGAAGTAATTCAAAAATAACATACTATGTAGTATGTACCCCCTTCGTTATTAAGAGATATTCTCATTTTCTTTTGACACGTATGTAATAGTTAATAAAAATTGACACAAGTTTTAAGTTGAGTCAGGTACCTCGATAGTTTGATTGATTTTTAATATCGAAATGAGTCAAACAATAACGCGAGTATTTTAAATAGTGACGGGATTCTAAGATCAATTGATTAATTACAGTACTAGCTAGATTCTATATAGCTGGCTGTTGGGAAATTGGCGGAGAACAAAAAATGAAGGCCTAAAAGAGGAGAATGCATAAGATGATTTGATAGAATAGCAAGGCTGGCATCAACCAATATTGCGGCATTGACGAAAACAAAGCTATCATAGTACTACTACATGACATAGCTAGCAATGTGTCCAATCTCCTCGTCCTCGAAAGGGAAATTGTCTATAAAATTTTCGTACGCCAACTTTTGCTAGTGGTGATATATTGATATAAGAATATTTTAAGTCATAATGTCTTAATTATTAATTCAGACGCTTATGTGATCGTATCATGTTAGTATTGTGTATGTCATGAGCTTGAAATAAAAATAAATTGATTTTACTAGATATAAGATATGATAGAGACTCTCATTTGAATATAAGGTATATGTTAAGTGTGATTACTTGCACAGTTGCACCCATATCTAAATTACAGGTAATATGCACAAAAGTCATTATAGTAAGTATATATCTTACTCCGTATTAAGTAAGCCACTAACTCAAAATACTATAATCGATCGTACATCGGAATATACTTTTCGTATTGACATGATGACACTAATCTCAGTTATCTAATCCTCTTACATACTAATCTTTCTCCATCAAAGCAATCATTTCATCCTTAACTCAAAAATCAATCACTGATCATTCCCTTAAAGCAATCTAGTTAATTAAATTATGCTAATCACACATCATCATCATTACCTAATTAAGAAGAAAAGATGACTAAAATAACAATAAAAGGAAATCTAAGCAACTTTGCTCAACTAGTTTGTAACTTTGTACCTTTCATTTGTACTATCTCCTCTCCCCAACCTAAAAAGGAAAGCCCCCCAAAATTAAAAGAGATCGTAATAAATACCTGCCAAATTGCCAACTCATCAAATCTCTACGTGTCTGATCCCCAAATGACCGTCGATAAAGTGGACCCACCTGAGTAATTTTAATCAAAGATACCAATCTGACGGCTATTAAACCCAGATGTGTCTCTGTCTATTGTAGCACTGTTGTAGCAGATCATGTCTACTCATGTACCATAATTTTTCCTCTTTCCCTTCTATAGCTGTTGTTTGGTTGACAAATAAAAACATGGGAAGTTAAAATTCTTTGGAATTTATAATTCTTTGGATTTGAAATTCTTTAGAGCTATTTGGTTGACAAATTTATGGGAAGTAGAATATTTCATGAATTTCCACTTCCCACAAAATAAAGGAACTAAATTACCTAGGAAAACCTGGGTAAATAGAACTTCCCATGATAATTTCCACTTTCCTTGAAAACACTTTTTAAAATTTCCTAGCAACTTCAATTTCATGGAAATCAAATTTTCAAGGAATTTGCAATTCCTACATTCAAGTATTCAACCAAAAAGCCAAGATATACGAAGTAAATAGTACTCTTTCCGTCCCATAATATAGTTTTTGTTTTCCTATTTTGGAGAACCAAAATATTGTTCCTGTTTCTATTTTTAGATAGTATTCCCTTCGGTTTTTTTATTTACATCACTTTCCTTTTTGGGTTGTTTTTTTTTAAAATGCATCACTTTTATTTTTGGTAACTTTATACTATATTTTATCATTTCTCTCTCTTACTTTTAACCCCACTCAACTTATTTTATCATTTCTCTCTCTTCCATAGTCCCCACTAAAATAATAAAAATATTTATCCTCTCTCACATATTTTCTCTTTCATGGTCCTCATCTTACTTTTACTATAATAATTTATTCACCCACTCACAATATTATATTACTCTCCTAAAACTTTGTGCAATCCAAGTGATGTAAATAAATAAAATAAAAAAAACAGAGGGAGTATATAAAGATCACTATACCCTCACTTTTTTAACTTTATTCATTTTACTTTTAATTTACTCTTGAATTTTGCACATGTCTTGTACTTTTTTTTCACTTTCTCTCTCCAACTTTTATCCATGATTGTACTTTTCACTTTTATTAATGTACTTTATCCACTTTCTCATCCTATTTCTTAAATACTGTGAAAAAACACAAACGAAAACTTTATTATGAGACGGAGGAAATACTCGTACTTGCTCTGTTTTGTAATAATCGCAACATTTTTTTTAAATGTATATCCGCTGTACAATAATTACAACACTTTTTTTTTTTTTACTATGAATTAGTATTTATATTTTATTTACTTCCTCCGTTTTTTTATGGGCTAGAGATGAGATTGCACGGAGTTTTAGAAGGTTTAATAAAATAAGATGTTAGTGGGGGTAGAAAAAGTTATTATTTTATTGAAAGTAAAGTGGCATGAGAGGGAGTGAGGAGTGAGAAATGATAAAGTGAGAAAGAGTGAAGACATTAATGATTAAAAATATATATTAAATTGTAAGAGATTTCCAAAAATGGAACTCTAGCTTATAAAAAAAACGAAAATGATAACTCTATAAAAAAACGGAGGAGTTATTTTTCTCTCCTATCAACTCTAGGATACTACTTTTTTTTTTATTATTATTGTTTTCTCTTATAGTAACAACTTGTACTAATAATTAAATACACTCCTAAAAATTATACTTTATATTATGAGTTTTAATTCTCTTTTTGGCCCCACCCTATACTTTTCTAAAACTATATGCAACACCTAGTGTTGCAATTATTACAAAATGGAGGAAGTATTTTATCTCCATTTCATATTATGTGCAACATTTACTAAAAATAAAATATACATTAGTTTATGAATTTGAACTTGTGACCTAATTATACAAGCTGTTAAGCTAAAGTATTAAGTCAAGGTGTTTCTGGAAACAGAATGCTCCTGAGAGTCTTAGGGTAGTAAAATATATCAAGATGTCCTAGAGCTTAGGGTTGTTCATCGTCCAAGACCGGACCGAACCGAAGACCGATAATTAGAATTTTAAGAACCGAAAACCGAACCAATTAAGCTAGGATCGAACCCGGGCCGGACTGAAAGAATCGGTCCAAAACCTGGACTGGACCGCTTTGGACCGATTTAAGAATTTTTTTTAAAAATAATACTAAATTTTTGATAAAGTTATGGAAAACATGAAAAAAGTTAAGGAAAAACTATATTTTAACGTCATTTTTTGTATGTTTAGTACATAAAAACTTATGAAATTAAAGTTTTCTAAGCTTATAAAAGATAATTTTAACCATTATTTAAGGTTTCACGTATATTTTTAATAAAACAACGGTCTGGTCTAAGACCGGTTTTTATAGGGTTTTGGACCAAAACGGACCGAAAAAATGAATTTCAAGACCCGAAAACCGGATCGATTAATTCGGTCCGGTCCGGGTTTGGCCCGGAGTGGTTTAGTCTATTTTTTCGGTCCGGACCGATTTATGAACACCCCTATTAGAGCTGTCTGATTGTTCAAGTGTCCTTCTGCTCCACCTAGCAAAGGTATGTATGAGAGCTGCGCTTGCACGTCCGAGAGCTCGGCCTGCAAAACAAGTAAGGTTAGCTACCCCGGGGGTGTGACCCGAAAAAGCCCCTCCGATGCTTAAGTCAACAAGGAAATTCTCTAGAGAGAGAAAATAGAGAGAGTGTGTACTTTAGAGAGAGAAAGTAGAGAGAGGAGGAGAGAATTAGGAAAAAAAATTTATCATTAATGAATGATGAGTTATTTATAGATGTACTTTTCAGATGGCAGTCTTGTACTTAAGTAGACAGATTAGGGGTAACTTCGTACTTTTCCATGACTAATGATGGGCTGGATCATGGAGGGTATTTTCGTCATTTTAGGTCATTGGGCTTAGGACAAGAGACTAGGCCCAAACACAAGGCTCGTTAGTAGATCATGTCTATAACTCTATATTTTATAATATGAATGAACTTTTACAATTTGTACATTTTATGTATCCCACTTTGGCACACAATGATATATGAAAATTTAAATTTGCATCAATAAAATATTCGAGTATTTAATTATTAATAAGCAATGGACAATTCTTACAAGTACAAGCATGATTATGTTTAATGTTATGTATGAAAATTCAAAAATAAGATACAAAAAAAGAATGAGTACTTATTGATGATTAATGATATAATTGGTTATAATTTTGCATTATCAAATTAGAGCAATTTAAAAAATAAAACGAATACTCTTTAATTTTATTTAATCTAGTGGAAAGAATTATGAGTATTTCATATTTCTTCGACTCTCCAACGATTTAACATACATCTCGTTGTAGACACCTTTGGTGTTCCCTGAAGATCTAAGGAGTATTTCTAGAGGTAATCATCAATGGCCTAACCTGTTAGTCCAATCTGACTCAGCCTAAAAAGGTACAAGTTTGAACAAGTGTAAAAGCGTAACTTTAGTTCGAAGCCCGATCTTGAGCCCAAACCAACAAAAACCAGAAGGCTCGATTTGGTCCGATTAATCCGACATTATTTTACAACTTTGAACACAAATTTTATTCTTAAACTTGGCTCGATCTAACTTTTTATCACTCTAGGGGTCTGTTCTCATTTACTAAAATGAGCTGAACTGAACTGAATATTTTATAAGAGAAGAAAATTAGAAACTGAACTAAAGTAAAAATAAGATGAAGGGAACATGCCCTAAATACTCCGTATTCTGCTAACCATGGCCTTGGCCGGGTTTGATTTGCTTTGTACTCCGTATTAGGTTCGATTCGAGAGGACACCTTCTTAGTTTCTCCGTACCTACCAAAAGAAAGATAAAAAAAAAATTGTCTATAAGTAGTACTGTACTTTGTACAATTTCCTTTTAGCTTCCCAGAATACCTCACTCAAAAGTCACTCTTCTTCTTCTTCTCACTCAACTCTTTCTTTAAGCTCAACTCCCGAGGACAACTTCCATTTTCTCTCTCCTCCCCATCCGTTGAAGTTTTAAGATATGGAACACCTTCGAATATCATAATCTTATATTATACAGTACCATAAAATTAATTCTACAATCATAAATTATATCATTTAGTATTACATGTATGTTAAATTTATATTAATATATCTGGTATTGTAGCGAGATTTCGAATGGTGTTTTGAATTTTTAGCAGTTTTAAAAAGGTGTAATGGATCCGCATACGACGCTGATGAATGAAACGGCGTCGTTTAATCTGTCAGAGATCTGGCCGATTCCGTTGAATGGTGTCGCCGCGACAGGATTAGACCTCCGAAGAAACCCATTCGGGCCGAGTTTGGCCCGGTTTGTTGACCCCGGCCCGAATCTCGAAGTTTCTGTAAGCGACGGCGGTGGTTGTGGTGCGGCCCGGAAGAGGAGAGAGAATGTTGCGGATGATGATTCCGTCAAGGGTGTGTGCAATGGCATGGTATTTCTATTTTTCCTTTTTAATTTGCTTTAATATCATCAAGTTATTTTTACTTCAAATGATTTTGCTTATTTTTCGAAGATTTCAGATTTAATGACAAATTTTGCTTACTTGCAGATTAGTATGAACTGTTGATTTATACGAATTTTAATTGAGATAATTATTAATCACGTCCAAGTTATTACTAGCAATATTTATTTGATTGAATTTTGAATTTTGGTTGATATTTTTGTACGTGCTAAATGTGATCAATGATAATCATATTGATTTTAGGCTACTTTAGGCTATCGATTATGATGGCAACAAGTTAAATTAGCATTAATTATAGAGTTTTGTAATAATATTGCACTGGGTTAGGTAGTCACTGTTATTTAGGTATTAGTTAGATATTGTCGAGATTTCGTTAATTTTGGTTCTTTTAATTAAAATGAAATTAGATATTTATAGCAGCAATAATGAAATTTTTTGATGGAACAATCCAGCAAATTGTTGGATTGAATAGGCATTTACATGATGAATACTTGAAATCGATTGTGTCATCATTGTTGAACCTATTATCTATGGATTGCTGAACTGTTTTTATCTAGTATTTCTTGTTGTAGGCCTGTATGCAAAATATGCAACAGAGAAGACTTTACACTCAATTTTCTGTTTTGACAGAGTGATTCTGATGGTAAAAGGCTCAAATCAACAGGATCCGGAGATGAAAATCAAAATCAGAAAGCTAATAACGAAACAACTTCTGGAAGAGGAGGTGAACAAAAGAGTAAGCCAGTTTCTGATCCATCAAAGGATTATATTCATGTTCGAGCAAGGAGAGGTCAAGCAACTGATAGCCATAGCCTTGCTGAAAGGGTATTTTCTTGCTAACTTGTTTTCGCTATTTTTAGGCCTTCATCAATTTTTCTAAGTCTAAATTTATAACCTCACAGTAAAATTGTCTATTATGTGATCATTTAAAGGGATTATATATATATATATATATATATATATATATATATATATATATATATATATATATATATATATTGTATTTATCGTTTTCTTGTAAACCATTTGCTGTCAGAGATCTAGGAATATGATACAGTTGATAAGATATCAGATTTTTTTTTTTTTTTTTTTTTACTGGCAGGCTAGAAGAGAAAAGATCAGTGAGAGGATGAGAATACTACAAGATCTTGTGCCTGGGTGTAATAAGGTTCGACCACTGCTGCTACGTTTATTCCATGTATTGCTGTTGTCATTATTATTATCATTTGAAGGGCTGATAAACTGTCATATTGATTTTTGCCATTGACATGAGTATTAATTGGACTGAATTCTCGGTCCACTTTTCTCTTATTGCATCTTATCAACTTATCTAGTTACGCAGTAAATCCTACTAAGATTTTTGGTATTTGGCGGTGTTTGAGGTTTCGAATATGTTTGAAGAGGTTCACGATCAGTATCCTGACCAAACTTCTGGGTCCAGGTCATTGGCAAAGCACTGGTACTTGATGAGATCATAAATTATATCCAATCGTTACAGCGTCAAGTTGAGGTGTGTAATTGCTGGAGCTGCTGGTTGTATGTTCTTTCTGTTGCCTTCTTATTGAGCTGTAACGCTAACCCTGAATGCTCGTTGCAGTTTCTATCGATGAAATTAGAAGCTGTCAATACGAGAACTAGCCCTGGTGTTGAAGGATTTCCCTCAAAAGATGTAAGTAAAAAGACTACAAACTATTGTCTCTACAAAGAATGAGCTGTGGCAATATTTTTTTTCCGTCGTCGGATCCTTTTCCTACTGCTTTGTTAAATATGAAGTATGTGATACGTACATTGAAATGTAAGTTTTGCAGCAGCTTGCATGCTTCTGATTGGCCTTAGCTTCAGAAAATTAATCGGCCCTTCCTCTGACTGTGTTCCCCTGCCAGTCTGCAATTCAGAATGGCATTTCTCCTTCTTCTGGCATATCCTGGTTTTTATCAGTGTTTTCAAGCTCAAGTTCCCAATTTAATTAATTTTATGGGGGAAAATCAGTGACTGATTCTGCCAAGATACAGCTGGCTTTTGAAGAATACCGAATCAAGTTTTATTCTCCCTCTGCCCCTTAAAGTTTTCCCCATCCACATTTTTTCACTCTATTAAGAGTTGTGTTGTGTGATTAGGTAGACCATAGACTTATGTGGGGTAGTAATTAAAGTAGAGACTGACTGTAGGGATCATATTAACATATTGCCAATAGGGTAATCTTTAAATGACGGAGGGAGCATTTAGACATTAATTTTGGAAATTCAGTCTTATACGCCATTGTAGTGATCGTATTACACTATTACTTGCTTGGTTCATACCTTTATTGTATAGAAACAGGAATGGGGAAATAGAAGTCGTGAGATGAATTTTCATACTATTGGGGGTTTGGGATGTGTGGAAATGCAAAATTTAAAAACAAATAAAATTTAAAAACAAATTTTAATTAACTCATTCAACTCCATTTTTTTTGGAGTTTTTATTAACAAATATTACTAAATAAATTAGAGTTTTTCTTCTTTACTATACATGATGCTTAGAAATAAGAGGTCATGTTGTTTCTATACAAATTTTTTGCTGGTCAATCATAGACATGGAATTGAGTTTCCATTTCTCCACTTCCTGTTTCGCTCTTCCCTCTATGGTTTGTTTATTTTATTTTAAAAAAATGCTACTTCAGAGTACTAATGGTAGGGACAATTGCTACACATGCTCTGTCCTATAGCTAATCTTAAAAAGCTTCATCAGATGGAAGAATTTGTTATCTAACTTGCTAGGAAACCATTACGGAGTATTTGTTTTGCCTTATTTATGCAGATATCACATATTTTTATCATTTATGTTCTTATGATTGCTTCAGCTGTAACGTCATTAGTTGGAATTTTGTTTTTATTTTCCTACTCAAGTGTATAGAATTACCATTCATTTGTTTACTTGGTTTTGCAACCTCTATTTGACTTTTCAGTTTGGCCAACAAGCTTTTGGTACTTCTGGAATGGGATACGGTTCACAAACCCCAAGAGATCAGTATGGTCGCGATACATCACCAGAATGGTTACACATGCAGATTGGTGGTGGTTTTGACAGACAAACATGACAAAAGTCCACTGTTTGTCTCTCTAGCCCGGAAATAAGATCCATTTTAGCTAGAAGTAGCTCATACTCCTTCAATGACTGTAATATTGCATACCAGTCTACTAGTACCTTGATATAAACACAGACCTTACATCGATTACTGAATCAGGCGTGAAGTGTACTCTGTGTTTGTAAGAATACTTCAATTGAATTTACACATTCCCCTCTTTATCACTTTCCTCTTAAAGCATATGTAATACTCCGTACTTGTAAGAATGTTCCCAGATCAAAGGCTAAGCCTTAAAGTAGTCTTAGCGTCTCTTAGAACAAGACAGGGAGTCAGGGATACTGATGACTGACCGTCTGACCCTGGGTGTTTTTTTGAAAAATACGAAGTAATATGTTAACATGCAGGCCATATCCAAGTGGGGGTTATTGCTTGAAGGCCTTGAACCCTGATTAATAAGTTACAGATCATTGTCATACGTTAATCCTACTGCGACGGCTTTGTAGCTATTAAACTCCAACTAATCCGAGTTCTAAATGGGTCGGGCCATAAATAGCGGAACAAACTAAATTTCATGGCTTGTGGTTCTGTGCTGTTACAAGACCAATATTCTTCACTTGACTGATTAAGAGGGTTAAATATTCTAAGGATCTTCTTAATCGCTATCAATGAAACTGTTATTATGAATCTGCTAGTTACTGCTTTACAGGGTATTAATTTGGAAATTCTATATATATATATTTTTTTTTTGGATGTTTAGAGAGCCACAAGGACGGGGCGAGAGTCGCTTCCAGGATCTCCGGGAACAGGGAGGAAAGCTCTAACCACTTGAGCTATCCCTCACTCTCATAAAACTCCTGGAACCGAAAGGGAAATTCTATGAAATACGGAGTACCTTGTTACTAGTCCGTGTATACAGAATTACAGATGGAACTCCATGGAAGTGTTGCATAGTTTATAATTTTAGCCATCAGCGAAGCGGCCTACCGGGACATGTTTGGTATATGGTTCAACTGTCCAACCAACCAATCTCGAATAGTAGCTCATCAGTCATCACTTCTTTGGCAGTCGTTCTTTAAATCTAGAATACACTTTTTTTTTTTTTTTTTTTTTTTTTTTTTTTTTTTGAAAAAACACCAATAACTTTTTTTTTTCGGAAAGAGTTTTAACATCTACATGTTGCAGCTATTTTTGTCAAAAGTTCTTGGGTGGACCTGGTCCACAATAAATTTATTGTGGACCAAGATGTCTCACGTGCCACAAAACCATTTCCAGTCCAAAGCCCATACAAACAGCCCATATGAAAATAAACCCCTTCTAAACCCCAAATCCACCTACTGCATTTTCTCAACAAAAAAAAAAAAATAAAATAAAAAACCAACTACTGCATTTTCTCTCTCCTCTGCCCTTGATATTGCTTGACGAAATCAGGGTCTTCATCTTTTCCAATTTTACATACATCACGAATAATGCATTATGATCTTCATAATTTCAAAAAAATTTCACTCTTCTCTCAACAAAAATTTAGATGGTACATGGTTACCTTTATACATAGTAGAAGGGATTAATTTGATATAGTTATCTTTATGATCACATAGTAACCTTTATGTACTCTATATCTTTTTCTTAATTTTTATTGATCTTTTTTTTTATAATGATGTTGATCTTAAAATCTTAAATGCAAAATAACAATCTCTACTAAAACTTAAAATTTTAACATAATGACCTTAATTAAAACATAATGTCCTTTTTGATATTATAATGACCTATAAATATAGATACCCTATTATTAATATAGTCACCTTTATTATAACATAGATACCTTATTAATTCTTTTTCTTTTTCTTTTTTTTTTTATTTTAAAAAAAAAAAAAAAAAAAAAAAAAAAAAAAAAAAAACAACTCTAGCTCTTTTTACTACTCTTTTATATTCTGGAATGTAGCATTACTAGCATTTATGTCTTGAGGTGCCTTTATAGCCTTCTTTTTCCTCTCTTCAACGATTCAACCTCCTTCTTCTTCATCTCTTCACCATTGCCTCAACCAAATATGAGAGTGGATACACTGAAAGTCTGAAATAAGAAATCAAAATCTTAAATAAATTAATTATATAGATAATTCTCATAAACACTGAAATTGAAATTAGTTACAATTAATCACGAATTGGAAAAAACTTGAAACCCCAATTTGTATATACTAGATGAAGGTAAAAAGCAAAAAAAATACCTTGTAAAAAGCCGAAAAATCAACTTAAAAAGAAATTAAGCAACAATTGAACAAAATGCACACACATATAGAAGATCTGAAAATCAAATACGAGTAAGCAACTACTAATTTATGAAATCAACATCAAATTAGAATGACATAACTATTTAATAACAAAATTTAACTTAAATACGAATAAATACATGAATTGAACAAAATGAAACCCTAGATCTTCACAAAATCTTCAATAAGAAACAAAATTCAAACAAAAAATCATGCAAATAGCTTCAATTGAAAAAAACAACAATTAATCAGCATAAAAGTACAGAAATCAACTCAGAAACAAATAATGTACCAGGAATTGGTTGATTATTGCAATTTGCGTCTGATAACCGAAGGCCTCTTCTACTCATACACGTTCCACCGCTTTTGTTTTTGCCATTGAAGCAGAAATTGAGCATTATTGAAGTTATTGTTGTGAATTGAAGAGAGAGAATTTGAGCTATGAAGAGAGAGAATTTGAGCTAAGAGGAGGTTTGAAGAGAGAGAAATTGACTTATGCTTAAAAGAGGGGAATAAAATAAAAAGAGACGTAAAAAAGGTTGAAGGAGGAGTAATAAATAGAATTAAGTTGTCTGAAATATTGTTGCCTCTTCCACACGCACGTGAGAGGTAGTTGGTCCACAATAAATTATTGTGGACCAGGTTTATTTAAGAATTAACCTATTTTTGTAAGTAACCAAAATATTATAAGATTATTTTCCTCTCAAAAATATATATCTCGTGCTTTAGTATGAGTACGTTCTAGTAACAATAAATAGGAGAGTGCTTGAATGCACGAGGAGCGAGTGTTGAAAGCTGCTCTTTAAACCTTTTCTATACGAGATCTCGATTAACTATCCTAGATTGCTAGCCATAATGCTCTTAACCCAGGTGATGAAATAAGTAACCCATGTGCACAAGTTGTGTCGCTTAAGATCTCATTTGGTAGCACGTTAAAAGTAGGAGAATTGAAAATTCCCACAAATTTATAAATGAACTTGTTGTTTCACAACAAAAACACAAAAATGGAGGAATTGAAAATGTGTACTACAAAAACATGGGAATTAAACTACTTAGGGCCTGTTATCTTCAGCTTAATTTCAGTTCAGTTCGGTTCAGCTCCAATCAGTTTAGTTTAGTTTATTTCAGTTCAGTTCTTAATTTCCTTCTCTCATAAACAATTCATTTCATTTCAGTTCAGTCCAGTTTAGCTCAGTCAGTAAATTAAAACAGGCCCTTAGTGCCCCTTAATATTTTAATTTTCCCTAAAGTTTATCATAATACAAACCAAACAATATATGAAAATGACCATGAATTCCACGTGGGAATTAAATTAAATACCTAAATTATACATTTTTTTTGTAGAATTTTAGTTCATGTATATATGAACCAAACGAGCACTAATCTAGCCTTTCAAACCAATTACCATGTGTTGTGAGTTGTGACATCAATCTTACAAACTTGAATTTTTGGTGTGCTCATTCAGTTAGGATTAAAAAAAAAAGTTAATTTTATCTCATGTTTATTTATTATTATTATTATTATTTTTAATGACGGGAAGAAAATATCATCATTAGTGATTAGCCATACGACATCTATAATAACAGTATTAATTTGTAAACCACATATTTAGAGAAAATAACATAACTTTTACAATCAAAATTACATATATATATATATATATATATATATATATATATATATATATATATATATATATATATATATATATATATATAAATGTATATATATATATGTATGTATATATATATATATATATATATTATACCATAAAGGGTGGGGGTGAGAATCGATCCCAGGATCTCTTGAAATCAGAAGGGAAGTTTTAACCACTTGAACTATCCTCTACTATCACAAAATTACAAATTGTTGATATTACATAAATTCACATTGAGACGAATCTAACAAAACGAAGTATCTAAGATGACCATAAACTTTTTGTATATCGGGTCAAAGTATTTAAAGTTTGACCATAGAAATAGAAATAAGAACTATTACGAGAGTAGCAAAAATTAAGAACACTATAATCAATTAGGCATTATAAAAGCTTTACTTAAGCATCAAATATCGAAGCACGTATTGCGTGTAAATAAGACTACTCTTTACTTATTTTAAGTGACTTTTTTACTTCGACTATATTATTTTTTGTTATCTATAAATTAGGTAAAAATGTATAATGTGAATGTTGCAAAAAGTCAAAAGCAACATTAGTACTCCTTATCTATACTTCAATCTATTTTTATTGTAATATTTAAAAACACAAACCGAAGATGCCACGTGTGCTCCTCCCTTTATACCTTTCTTTATAATTATTCCTTTTCCTTAAATTTATATAGAACTTGTCTAGCTCCCTCCTTATTTCTCAATAACTCTTTATACTACCTCCGTTTTTAATTAATTGACACGTTTTGACTTTAGTACTATTAATACACCTCCCTTTGACCATATTTTATGATTTATATGTAAGGAAAAATATAGTTAAGTGAGATCTTGTTAGATTTGTCACAATGTATATTTTCAAAATATCAACTTTTTATAATTTTTGCTTATCGGTAATTAAAGATATTAATGATTTAATTTGTGCATTGACATACGTGACTAAAGAAATGTGTCAACTAAAAAGAAACAGAGGAAGTATTATATAAGCTCCACTCAAATTCAACAAATTGAATTATTTTAACTTTCTCCTCTTCGCTCTCCATCTTTCAATTTAATTAAATCGCATTCATCATTTAATTCATTGACCTCTTATCTTCCCCCAATATCTAATATAAATACAATTTTTCATAATAGTTTTTTTTTTCACATCACCTAAGTTCCAAAAGAGAGAGAGAGAGAGAGAGAGAGAGAGAGAGAGAAATATGATGATTGAAAAGGAAAAAAATGAGGTTGCAAAGTAGGGGGACTTTAATTTGTAAAGAAAATAATGAGTTCCATAAGAATATTATGAAAATTCCATATTATCATATGTCTTCGAAGAGACGGAAATTTCATAACATAACATTGCTTGCATGTCATTGGATCATTATTTTCAAGATATTTAGCGCACTCTAAGAGAAAAAGATTTAATAAAGAAGAATTATTACAATTAGATTAATTTAATTATACAATTTTTTTAACCCAATATTTTTTAGGAAAAATGAAAACTAATAATACCACTGTAGTGGGTCTTCCACAAATAATCCCACCTTTGACAGGGATCTTCCACTAATGATCCCTTTGACCTAAAACTTGTTATACAGGTTTTTATTTTTTATTTTTTATTTTCTTTTTTAACTAAATCTCTTCTCCGGCCACCAATTCACCACCATGGCCATCCCAAACATCACCCTTTATCTCCACCCCTATCCACCAGGCCACCACGAAACTCTCCAACGGTCCAACCATGCCGAAAAACCCTATAACATCCCCAAAATCTACCCCCCGCCCTGAAAACTCCACCCACAGCCCCTAAACAACCCCACCCAGCTTTAAAAACTGAACCCCAATAGTGGAAGAATCATGTTCAAGGTGGGATTGTTTCTGGAATTTCAAAAGGTGAGATTGTTCTTGGAAAACACTAAAGGTGGGATTATTAGTTTCTATTTTTTCTATATTTTTATATGTTAAAACACGAAGAAATGAAATTAATCAAGTAATTTGTAAATTTTATGTATAAATGATAAATTATACACAATTCGTGTGTAGAACGGGCCGGAAAGCTAGTTTATTTTGAAACGACAAGAGGCTAAAGAGTGGAATATTTTCCTAGGGAGTATTTTTATGTATCTCTACCTTAGAAAAAGTACAAGATTACTCTTATGAATAGTGTTATGCCAATTATATCCTTCAAAATGTGTATTAACATAAGTACCCTCACTAATATGTACAAGTTTTTTTTTTTATTTTTTTATTTTTTTAATAATTAGTGTTTGGACAATTATACCATCTAAAATGTTTATTTACTTATTTGCCTATATTAATGATAATTACTTTATTTTTGTTTTTTTTTTAATTTTTTAAAAACTCTTAATAATAATGTATGAACATTTGTACTCCCAAATATATTTGTTTATATATTTTCTCTCATTATGCTGTCAATAACTAAATTTGTGACCAAACCGAAAGAGATTCTTTTCTGGATATGACTAGATATGGCGCGCGCATAGTGCGCGTTAGCTGCACGTAAGAGAAAGGAGAGTAATACAAGTATTGC
This sequence comes from Chenopodium album, assembly GCF_948465745.1. NCBI lineage: Eukaryota > Viridiplantae > Streptophyta > Magnoliopsida > Caryophyllales > Amaranthaceae > Chenopodium > Chenopodium album. The sequence goes on from NC_137843.1 coordinate 51,601,887, forward strand.
CTCCGTCTCCGAAAAAATGACCCTTATGGTCTAAATCTAGTATCAAAATGATCATTCCATTTGCACTAAAATATTCTCCAATTTGCAACAATATTTGTACAAAGTTAGTTTCACCATGTAAATTTTGTTTTTCTAAGTACTTTTATTACTTTTTCTCTCTATTTTTTTTGCAAATTTACTGAATTTCACTTTCCAATGTAATTTTACTACTAGCTTTTTCACTTTCTCAATACCCGTGAATTAGCCCAAAAGAATAATTCTTTCAGGGAGGGAGGAAGTAGTATATATATTCTCACGCGTAGAGAATCGCGTGGGCGGTGAGATTATATGCAGAAGAGAGAGTCCTCAACGCCGTTAAACAATTAGCGAAGACCGCAAATTCAAAGGACCTGAATCATAAAACAAAAAAAGAAAAAAAAAGAAAAAAAGTCTGGGGAAGTTCTTCGAACTTGAAAACCAAAAACTTCAACCCGACCCATTCAACCCTGGCGATCGAACTACCAACATACTCCCTAAATTAAATTAAAAATGGAGGGTGAATCTTTTGGTGTTCCCACTCATTTCTGAACAACATCCTTTCGTCTTCCTCTTTCCAAATTGAAATTTAAAAAAAAAAAAAAAATTGAAAATTGAAAAATTCCCATAAAATTCTGCCATTGTTGAATTTGATTGGAAGCTGTTGAATTTGAAGAAGAAAGAGAGGGTGGGTGATGGCGGGATGGGATAGGATTCAGTCGTCATCGAGATCGGGTTTCAGCAGGAATTCTTCTGGGTTGGATCGTTCTTCTTCCACTCGGACGGTTCGACTCGGTCGTGTTCAACCTCAGGCTCCTACTCATCGCACCATCTACTGCAATGACCGTGATACCAATTCCCTCGCCAAATTCAAGGTTTCATTTTGCTAGATTTTTTAAATTTTATTTCATTTTTTGTAGTTTTAATTCGCAATTTTGTGATTTATTATGTACTAGTATACATTTTATGATTTGCAATTATGTTTTAAGTTCTTATTATGCTAGTTGAGATTGGATGATGAATTTAGGTTTGCATTTGTTTTAATTTGCGTTGATTAAAGTATTTTTTATATGGATGTCAAATTGGCAATGCACCATTGCACCCTTTTAAAGCCTCTAGAATTGCTAATTTGGAGTCTGTTGGACATGTTTTTAACATTATTGGAACAAAGAAATGGTGGTTGACCACTCGTGGCGAATTCGAGTGTGTTTTAGTTTTAGTTCGGCTCTCTTTTTTTGCCAAATGAGAAATGAGAGTGGATTGGTGGTTGAGTTTGGGATTGTTATAAGACTGTAATGCATGCACAGAAGTTTAAGAGAGTTCTATAAACTGATACTCACATACTAAATGGGGAATAACACGTTAGTTACATTCACCGAGCAGAAGAGAGGAGGTTTTATTAATCTTGAGGATTTAGATTGTAGAATGAGGCTAGGTATTGAGTAAGGCGGTTTATGTATTACTTTTCGAAGCAGAAATTCATTAGGCACGGACATTTGGTAACTTAGCCCAACACAAAAGGCTGAATTACAAGGCGTTGCCTGCAAACTCTGAAATTACTATGCTAGGTCACGCGGAGGCCACAGTTCTAGATTCTATCCAAACTTCTCTGTTTTTTTTAAAGGAAATGATTTTTTTGTAAGATTCGCTGTTGACTCACGGACTCTTTGTTCTTCCTTAGCAAATGTATTTTAGATCTCGGCTTTGGTCTCAATCACTAGTTTGTGAATCTCCTAATGGAAGAAGTTGAAGTTCGAGAAGAAACTGTTAATCATTCTTTTTATGGATTGATGATGCTACTTTATAAACCACATACATCTTAATACAGCTGTTTGTGGGTCATAAGGTTTGCTCAATAAAAATACAAAAAAAAAAAAAAAAACCTTGAAAGATGGAAATTGAATGGTGGTGAGTGTTAATTGTCTGTCACTTAGTACAAAGGAAAATGAATATGATTTAGTAACTCTTGTTGTGCTCTTTAAGAGATGCAAAGGAACGAGGATGAAGTTTTAGGTGTTAAAACTTTCAAGCTCTTGCTGACGAGAGTGCCTTATAATATGTTAATCTTACACTTCGTAATTGTTATGATAAAGTGGGTGTAGCAATTAATTCTTAGAAGTTAGATTTATGGGTGTTGAGTATAAGTTGATGACCTTGGGTGAGAAGTAATGTTCGCCCTCACATGTTAAGTGAGCAAACATGATGACTTTCAAGTTTCAACTGATGTTACCTGCATTTCTTGTTGTCATGTGAAAATGTGAAGTACTATGTCTAATTTTGGACATGAAGATATGTAATGAGACTTGGATGTACCAGTCAGATAAGAATTTACTGCATAAAAGTCTGTAAAGGTCACCTGCCCTACTTTTGGGATGTAGGGACTAGTGGTATACGTGATCCATACCTCTTAAATGGCTTGTGTCAGGCATGTTGAATATCTTCAAATTCAACTATCTGGACTTTTCTAAGTCTTGTTAGTTGCTTCTGGAATTCTTTTTATCATTTTTTTTAGACAAGAAAAGAAAACGTAAATCAATTGATGGAAAGAGTAGAAAACCAAAAGGGAAAGTTGAACTCTTTAATCTAATTTCTGTGAACCTCTCCAATCGAGTTACTCTCCTCAATTGCCTTAATGTTAGAATGTAACCTATTTTCAATATTTAAATGATTTTTTGGACTTTTCATTATGTTTTATAGGCTTTGCCAATTGCTGTTCAATTGGGAAACTATGTAATTACGAAATATATCTCATCACGGAGTGATGATTAATGAATGAGAGTTATCTATTGTTGTCTTGCTTTAATACTTGTGCTGTGTTTTAGGCTTTTATAGATTTTGTGGTGCCACTTGTTTTAAAGCACCTCAAATTCCGATAAACCCTCATAATAGATATATTCTCGTTATCAGCCCTGGTTGTGCCTGCGCGTAGCTCATACAAGCGCCCTGATTGACCTTCATCCCTTGCTCTTGTCGCCAATGGACAATTGTGTCCCTTCTAAATCAAACATTCAGTTGTGCTTCTACAAGCTCTAAGAGTTTTCTCATCATAAGGCTTGCGCCCTTTTCACCGTGTAGGCCAAAGCACGTTGCACGATTTAGTGACAAGACACGTAGACCGTGACTGTGGCGCTTAGCGATGACGCTAAACAAGTGACTTCATCCCAAAACAATTGAGAAGACAAATAGACTTGTGAAAGGACCCTTGAGATCTGCTTTGCCATAGAGACCAAGCATGCTCTTTGAGAGTCCTGACAAAAACTTCTTCTTACCTTTACTAAACCCCTCAAAATCTGAATTGCAACCATTTTACAATCTCTAAAGGAAACCAAGATTGCTTATGCAATAATTTAGAGGTTTCTTGCAATGCAATGTATAAATACCACAAGACTGGTAGCAGTTTGATGGTGTTTGATAGAACTGGTACCAAGTGATACGAAACGACAAAACGACATGAACTGGACACGAAAAATTGGATTAGTGTTAAGGGTTTTCTACCTGTCTAGGTAAATGAGTCAGCACAACACAACATTGCTTAATGAAGTAGATTGGATTAGTGTTCGAGATTCCTGACACGAAACTAACTCTTTTTAGGGTGGTTAATGTCTTCGAAACAAACTCCTTGTAAAAAAAATAAAATGTTTTCGAAATTTGGAAATAATTGTTACTCCCTCCTTTTTTTTTTTGAATGAAATGTAATAGATCAACCTAAGGAGGGGTAGTATAGGTATTCTACTAATATTAGCTCACTAGGTTAATAGTCCTTGGTATAAATAGAGAAGGAAGGGAAGGAAATAGGTAGGCAGAATTTTGGAGTAGTTTCTTAGGAGAGTTGTGACCTCAAGTCACTCATTAGAGAGTTGTGAGCTAAACTCACTATAGAGCTTGATAGACTAAACCTATCGATTGTGTTAACCGTTATTATGTTAATTAAAGCTGTTATTTATGTTAATTAAAGCCTCAATCTTTCTTCTCTATTTTACCATTCTATAGCTTTCTTCTCTGTTATTGGTTGTGTCTGGTCAGTCCATAGCGTGAAACTTTTCACTTTTTACACTATTTAGTTAATCCGCTTTGACTATTGCCAGTGATTTATAGATAAGAGAAAAATATCGCTTTGTGGGTACTTGTTGGTATTGTTTCAATGAATAGTTTATTAATATTTAATTGTTATAAATTTTACTTGTTGATGATTAAAGATGTTATAGGTCAAAGTTTTGCATTAGCATACCTGCCTACGAGAAACATTTCACTTAAAAAAAGCAGAGGGGATACTTTGTTAGGGCCATATGTTCCGTGTATACACTGATTAACTTTAGTTATGGGGCTGTTTGGTTTGCTTACAAGGAAAGGAAACAAACCAACTAAGTTTATTCCTTTATTGGAATGATTTGGATCCACTCCATTTAGGCCATTGTAATTCAGAATTATTGTATGCATTTCTTAGTTAAATGTAGATCTTTTTTAATTAAAAAAAGGGAATATATGGTTGTTTATGTCAACTTCACATAAACCAATACTTCCTCATTCCCCTACTGTTTTCAACACAGTACGGATATCTTTAACTGCTTTTTAAATATTTAAACCTACTTTTACAAAAAAACAATAATGGGAACAAAACTCAATTTATGTTTTGTTTTATTTTTATTTTCATCCCTAAGATTGCCACGTGCCCCACTATCCATTTTTAAACATTTCAACTATCACACGGCGTGGCCTTAAATGTGTGCCCAATTCTACTGTAGAAAACAATAGAGATGAAGGGAGTATATCTTCTATATTGGTATGTATATATCACTCATAGTTTTAGATAAATGAAATAGTTGTCCCAATGTCTTTTGGCAAAAGAGATAATTTATGAATTTGTGTAAAGGAGAACATCGATGTACGATATGCAATTATGAATGTTAGTTTTTGCAACTTGGAAAGTAACTCTCTATTGTTATACAGGTAGTGACTACCTCAGTACCTTGACTTCTTAGTTTGTCTCAGGAGTATATTTTGTTTGCTGTGAGGAGAAGGAGAATTTTTTGACACTATTGCCGTGATTTTTTCAGGGGAATTCCGTGTCAACTACAAAGTACAATGTTCTTACCTTTTTGCCTAAAGGGTTGTTTGAACAGGTATACCATTACATCCTTACATGGAAGATTACGAATTGTTACTCTTATATGTCTTGTACAGTTCATTTTCTCTGACCTGATGAAGTGTTCTTTTATCACTATGACAGTTTAGACGGGTGGCCAATTTGTACTTCCTGACAATATCCATTTTATCTTGGACACCAATGAGGTACAGTCTTCACTGCAAACCGTGGAAACTTCCGCACATATGTACTATAAACCGTTGCAAGTGTCGTCATGAAATTGCCTGGCGATTACATTAGTTCTAATTGATGAGTATTGTTGATGTACTTTGTAACTATGTAATAATAATCAAAATATCTATGTGGAAAATAATATTAGACCTTCTATGATCAATTCAGCCTGCCTGAGGAATAATAGATAGGCCTGACACATTTGCATTTTTATGACTGCCGTTTTCCTTCAAGTATTTCTCATTTGCCTTGTTTGTCAACTGTTGTTTCCTTTATTTTCTTTGATTGATTTATTCTTTTATGCTTCTTTGTAATTTGCTTACCCAATTTTATACTTGGTACTTTCTAAATGACATTTATGAATTTCATATGGATGTGATGATTTCGTTTCTATTGTTGCAGTCCCGTGAGTCCAATTACAAATGTGGCCCCTTTAAGTATGGTGCTTTTCATTTCCCTTGTGAAAGAGGCATTTGAAGATTGGGTGAGTTTTCACTCAGTTTTTACTAAAACTACTTTGTCTTTCATAGTTCTGGGTTTCTGAAAAGATACCTATTAGAGTAACCTGTGGTCATTCTTTTCTACTCCTGTTCTGTGTACTTGCATTTTACCTACTTGCTGTCACTGATTTTCATTAAAAAATTCTCTTTGTTTTTTTGGATTATATTTGACAGAAGCGATTTCAGAATGATTTGTCCGTGAACAATACCCTTGTAGATGTACTACAAGGACAGAGGTGGGAGCGGATTCCTTGGAAAAGGTTGCAGGTTGGCGATATTGTCCGTGTAAGTGTTAATCGATTTTTTAAATTTTACAGGATTCAAATTTATGTGGTTGTCTATATATATATATATATATTAGCGTCAAAGACGGCTGACCAATTAGAATGTGATAAGTTCCCCCCTTTGACGGAGCACTTGATGGATTCCCTTGAGGTTGTAGCAAAAATCTGAGTTACAAGATTTAAATAGCCATGGAGTCTTGTAAATTTACACATATATCTGTAATATCCAAGTGTCTTTTTTCATTTTTATTTTAGAAACTATATAATTGTGTCAGCATATGGTCAAAGTATTGTCTTTCTGTGTCACTCTTAGATCCATGTCTGTGTTGGACATCTGCTTACAAGTCCACACATCATAGATTTGACAACCACAAGCTGTCATTATCTTTGTCAAACCATACACTTCAAAATTATAAAATCAAAGATACTGATTTTCAAATTAAGTGAGTTACTAAGACTGTAATAGACTAAGTAGTTTTAAATTTGCTGTTTGCAGGTTAAGCAAGATGGGTATTTCCCGGCAGATATTCTTTTTCTTGCAAGCACAAATGCAGATGGCGTGTGTTATGTTGAGGTAAAATAATGTCCTTGAATCTAATAGTCAAGCAGTTATGTTGTTCTATATGAAGTATGTGGGACTATATATTTTGTATAACCTCGTTAGTGGTCTGTCTTATCGCTTTCTTGGGTGTATATATTTTGTAAAGTACCATTTCATTCTATTTCAGAACATTTAGATTAGTATTTTTTTTTATTACAGACGTCAAATTTGGATGGTGAAACAAATTTGAAGATTCGGAAAGCTTTGGAGAAGACATGGGATTTCTTGACGCCTGAGAAGGCCTCTGAATTTAAAGGTTCAGAATGACATTTTTTCTTTGAAAGTTGAAAGTGTTAATATTTCTTATGCATGTTTTCTTTCAAACACTGAAGTAATGGTTGTGTTACTGATGCATGACTAAAAAAAAAATATGAATTGTGCTATTAGCATGTTGCATGTTATTGCTGTGGACAAATAGAATCATATCCCCTTTGCATTACGCTTTTTTTATACTTTAAGATTTAGAATCTGTCAACTTTGAGTTGCTTGATGTGTTTCTTCAGCTTGTGTTTCAAAGCTGTCCCTGTTGCATGTTTGAACACTTTTTTATTTTTATTTTAGTACCATAGATTTAAGGTAGACGGTACACCTGATCATAGATGGCCCAGCCTGAAAAATGTCGGGTTTGAGCATAATTATTGGGCCTGGCCTGGCTTGTTAGTGAATCATTGATTTACTTTAATAGAACCAAATGTCTGCTGCCTGGATGTAGCTTTGCTGCCTTGGTGCATTCTTTTTGCATCCTATAATGTAGTGTGTTCGCTGCCTGGAAGGAAGTTTTTTAAACAGATCTAATAAATAGGTTATGATTTGTCTAGTCTTGTGTGTGAGTACTTTGTCTTGGTTGTTCACTTGCTTATCAGGTCATTTTTTTTTCCCAGGTGAAGTACAGTGTGAACAACCTAATAATTCCTTGTATACATTCACCGGCAACCTCATTATTGAAAAGCAGACTTTACCTCTGTCGCCGAACCAGCTTTTGCTCAGAGTATGACCTAATATATTGATCATATATGTTGTTGTAATGTATCTTTATGTTCAATGCCTTGATTTTTTTACACGAGGAATGGATATGTTTGGCCCTTTCTTCCCTGACAGAGTGAGCATTGACTGTTTTATTTGATTATACAAAAGGGTTGCAGTTTGAGAAATACTGAATACATTGTTGGTGCTGTGATATACTCTGGGCATGAGACTAAGGTATGTGCTTGTGTCGCTTGTGTTTGAGATTCTTGGCAGATATGCTCATTCTTTTTCATACTATAAAGTTGGCTGTATTTCAAGAGAATTTTATTGGAATGTCACTGTTTTCTTCACCTGCATGGTTTTCCATTTTCTCTTACAGATAGTGTATTGCTGTCTGTTGCGATCTATTAAGGGTAACCCTGGTTCAATTGACAGGTTATGATGAATACTATGAATGTTCCTTCGAAGAGAAGTACCTTGGAAAGGAAGCTTGACAAATTGATTCTTGCTCTTTTTGCTACATTATTTATGATGTGCCTCATTGGATCTATAGGCAGGTAGAGTATGCTGTGTATTAGGATTTTTTTTTTTTTTTAATTTTTTTTTTATGAGTTAATGAACCTGTTTTCTCTTTGCCTTAAACTTTTTAATTTGTAATTTTTCTGAAATCATTTTATGTTCATACCTTAAAACTTTTGTGGTGTCTCAGTGGTATTTTTATAAACCGCAAGTATTTTTACTTGGGACTTCTTCAAGGAACTTTGGATGGAGCTGATGAACGTCAATTTGATCCAAGCAACAGATTTTTGGTGTGTTTTCTACTTTAAATTTCCATACATACACTTCAGAAAGAAGATTACTTTATGCTTTTGTGAGGGCACACTTGCATGTCATTTGTATCTGTTAATCTGTTATTGTGATTTTCTTCTTTGCTCTCAATATTTCCTCTTTCCTGGCTTAATTTTTTAATTTTTTATATGCATGGTTATTGCAGGTTATGATCTTGACAATGTTTACATTGATCACCCTGTTTTCAACTATCATCCCTATATCACTTTATGTTTCAATTGAGGTAACTTGGATGATCTGTGAAATTTCTCTCCAAGAGCATATTACTTGTAGATGACTAAGCAAATCTTTTCCTTGGCATTTCAGGGGATTAAGTTTATACAGTCCCTTCAGTTTATCAATAATGATTTGAATATGTATCATGCTGAAACAAACACCCCTGCATTGGCTAGGACATCGAATCTTAATGAAGAACTTGGACAGGTATATGATCTTTGGAACTAGAAATTTTCTAAGATTTTATAGGATTTAACTCTTTACTTGTGTTCTATGCCATTTTGTTATTAGATCTTCTGAGTGGGCTAACTCTTCATCACTGTTGTGTAGGTAGAATACATATTTACTGATAAAACTGGGACTCTTACACAAAACTTGATGGAGTTCTTTAAATGTTCCATTGGAGGTCAAATCTATGGAACTGGTATAACTGAAATAGAAAAGGGTTTGGCTGAGCGCATTGGCACTAAACTTCCGGAGGTATGATTTGCATATTCAAACTTCAAATATATATATCGATCAATCAAAGCCTTAATCCCATAAGTGGGGTCGGCTACATGATCTTTTTTTTTTTTTTTCCTTCCTCTAATTCAACACAGGACTGTTATGATAGGTGCAAAAGTCAGCTAATGCAATTCAAGAAAAAGGGTTCAATTTTGACGATGTTAAGCTTATGCGTGGTGCATGGAGAAATGAGCCTAATCCTGATCTTTGCAAGGTATAATGATTATATGAAAAAACATAAACATGAATTTGTTTAATTTGAGTTGCATATTTTTTTTTTAATGGTGTCTAAATAGGCTATTTTGTTTTATGTGGATCAAGTTTTTAGCTTTGGGCACAAGACCTAGTTTGGCCATATTATATGTAGATTGTCATCATCACTACAACTCCCATCTAGTGAATACATGGCCTTACTCTCATCAGTCCAAAGATTCTAAAAGAGTGTTTCCAATTGACTGGATATGTTTTATTGCTTAAGGAAACCATATGGAGCTATGGGATTTATGGCTCACTGTTTTTTAAGTTTCACACACCCCTTATGAAGCTCGGAATGGTAAGGAAAAGTAAATGATAAACACACTACTTGCACGTCTAACATTAGGCGATAGGAGATAGAATTTAACTTTTGGTGAACTGCCTGTATTTTAGCACGTGGCTGCTTCCCATCAAGAACCAAGTCCTCCCTTAGTTGTATATGAGCTAGATTTCGGATTATGTTAACTCTTCGTTTTTCCTTGAGTATACCTAATCTTAAAAGTTCCATTAGAAAGATTTGTAGTTTCATCTGGGTTGTCGACTACCTCTTGAGTGAAATGAGTACCCACAACTTTGAAGATGAATAGTGCAAAGCGATCAGCGATGGGATACTAATAATCCCTGAACCTTCGAGGTCTCATTTTTCACATCTTTCCTTAAACGTACATATCTCTTCCTTGGGGTAATTGCTATTTTAACCACGGACTTAAAACAGTCTACTACTAAGACTACAAGGCTTAGGATAACTCTTTTGGCTTTGTAATTTGTATCGTAGTTTGTTCTTGTTGCTGCAAATGTATATCCAGTTCTTTGTGCAAATCTGATAGGTTGTCGTACACCTATCAAAGATAAATTCCTAACAAAACCAATTAACAATGTAGTAGGGTAAGCAGGGTCGATGACTTTTAATATAACCTCTAAGAAATTAGAGAAATTAAATTATGTCACGAAATTGGAATAGAAAGTTTAAGCTAATGAAAATAAGAATACAATTAAGAAAAAGGCCGAGGGTTATGGTTCACCATGTTTATAGGTCTAAATCTATCAAAATACCATTAACAATTCAATCAATCAAGTGTATAGAACAATTGCTAAGCCTACGATCGGATCTTAACACTCTTAATTCAACATATGTAGTTTGGTCACTAACATAATCTAAATTGTTAATTGTAGGTAAGCCTCTAAAAGTATGATATTTTAATTTAGACTTACTAACAATAATTAATCAGAAATTGATTAGGTTGCAAGATTAACAATAAAACACTATCAATAAGAGAAATCAATGATCAAAATATCAATAATACCAATCAAGATTCATTGTATAAACATAGATTCCCAAACCCTAGAAATAAACCACTTAGTCATGAAATAAATAATTAAAACTAAATCTAATAAAGAAAGCATAATTAAATGAAAGAAATAACATACCTCGATGTATTAACGTAACAAACTCAAGAGCAATCCATGGAGGAATCCATTGAATTGCCTAAGAGAAACTATGGCTAGAGAGAAAAGAAAACTAACGTAGAAAAATTATAAAAAGCATTAGGAGAAAATAAATCTCCTTGAATATGTATAATTCCCTAAATTCTAAACTAAAGATCAATAAATAAATGAAATAAGAAAATATAAATTACACAAGTTGTTAAACGATTGGACAATAGAAGATGTCATGGCAAGACGCTTGATGAAGACGGCCAACCGACCCAAGAACCAAGCCTTAACGAGCAGCCGTAATGGTTGATACATGTGTAAGCTTGTGGGCTTTGGAAGCAGGGAGCTATCGCTCGCGGCTGCTGTTGCTTTCGGCATATGCAAGCTAGCTCGCGACCCGTCGCCCACTCGCACCGCAGGCGCAACGTCATCTTCACGGTCTTATAACTTTTGATTTATATGTTGTATATAGGCGTGTGACCTACTGTTGGAAAGCTCTTTAAGTCTAGTTTCCAACGCAACTTGAATCACTTCAATCCACTTAGTAGAATTCAAGTTATGGTCAAAAGAGTGAACAAAGGCCAGTTTTGCCACTTTTTAAACCATCGTTTAACTTCGTTTCTAATCCAAAATCATTCCCTAAAGGTGCATAGCGGTCCTTGTGGATGCTATTTTCATTCCTCATGCATACAATTCTCAAATTCAACATCCACAAACATATAATCTTCGATCAACAACCTCGGTCAATCGACTTTCCATCTAAATATCACCCGAATCAACTCTAAACCCTTCGAAAGCATTCCTGAAACTAGGGGTGAGCATAACAGGGTACCCTGTTAAATTTCATGGAACTAGAACCGAAACCTGTTGCACAGGTTACTTAAAATGAATGGGAACTAGAACCGGAACCTGCAGGTGTTTTAATTTAGGATTACCTTGTCTTTTAATATATTTCGTGCTTTTTTGCAAAAATATATTTTGAAAAAATTGGAGTCATAAATTTTTAACTCTTACAACTTGCAAATACAACAAACCATGAATAGGTGTTTACTAAATTTAATAGTACAGTTTTAACATTTATTTTTATTTATTAAAAGTTGGGCCTAAATTGATACTGTATATGATTTGGGCTTAAGTAATACTTTTATTAGGTTACAGGGTACTCCAACCTAAAGGCTAAACCTGAACCGAAACATGTTGCAACAAGTTCCCCATTTTACTACCCCGAACCGGTACCTCTTATACAGATTCCGATTTCGGAACCTGTGGTTCCCGATAGGTTTCGGTTCTGATTCAGGGTACCTTGATTTTTTGCTTACCCCTATTTGAAACATTTAGAAAACACAAACAAAGCGTATTGGAGGACAAAATGGACAACTTATGATAAAATGACACTAAAAAGCGACTAAAAGACCTAAAACTCAACTATAAAGTACATAAACGTGCCTATAAACTCTATATGAATATGATTCATCAAAATCAAGCATAGAGAAACCATCATACTTGAAGAGAGTTTGGAATGAAGGGAAGCTCCGGGATGGGAATTTCTGGGGGCGGGGGAGAGGGTAGAAATCTGATGGTGGGAATGTTTGTCAACAACTATTACCGGAGATAAAATCTTGGTCCATGTAGCCAACTCCATCATTCTGGGATTAAGGCACTGTTTGCGGGGATGGTGAAATTGTTTGGAAGTAGTTTATTGATTGACATCTACTTTATCCTTCTTTGCATATGACTATGTATATTTTATTTTATGTTACTAATAATGTTTGTGCTTCTTTTCTCTTCTTTTGTTTAGGAGTTCTTCAGGTGCCTCGCGATTTGTCATACAGTGCTCCCTGAAGGCGATGAATCTCCTGAGAAAATTGTCTACCAAGCCGCTTCTCCTGACGAGGCAGCTTTGGTTGTTGCAGCTAAGAATTTTGGTTTCTTCTTCTACAGGTTTTCAGTTTGTAACTTTATTTTAAATTACTCAAAACACTTTCCTTTTTGAGAAGTTTGAAAGTACTTGCAATGCATTTTATTTGGCAAGTGGTTTCTCTTTATCAATTTCCTCATCTCATATGCACTTCTTCCATCTCTCTCCTCACGACATGGGCTCCAAAAAACTTGTCTCTCCCACCCTTCCCTTGGAAGTTTAAAAACTTGTCTCTCCCACCCTTCCCTTGGAAGTTTAAAAACTTGTCTCTCCCACCCTTCCCTTGGAAGTTTATTTGAGTAGCAGAAGCATTAGAGGTTTGCATCTACAGTAGGCTTAAGTCAGTTATCTCTTTATTGTGATAGTAAAAATTCCTTGGGGATTTGACATGCTGTTTGCCTTGGTCCTGCCATACTACTTGAAATTCACTGCTCAGTAAAATTATTTCACTCATCTTGGGAATGCTTGTCTGTTGTGATGAAGCATGAGAAACCTGTGTCTATAGCTCTTAACATTTTCTTCTTATATTACGTTCAGGCGTACACCAACAACCATATATGTGCGTGAATCACATGTTGAAAGAATGGGTAAAATCGAGGATGTGCCTTATGAAATTTTGAACGTCCTTGAGTTTAATAGGTGATTTACTCTTTTACCTTTACTGTTTATATATATAATATTTTAAGAAGTTAATTTGCAATATCTAGCTAACTTGTTTTGTTGCCCACCAGTACACGGAAACGCCAATCTGTTGTGTGCCGATATCCTGATGGGAGACTTATTTTGTACTGCAAGGTACTGCTTCATGGCTTCTATTTATCTAAATTTAAAAATTTGTTGGTACCATTTAACATTGCATTTAAACATTTGTCTCTCAGGGTGCTGATACTGTCATATACGAAAGATTAGGAGAAGGGAATGAGGATATAAAGAAATCTACCAGGGAGCATTTGGAACAGTTTGGATCATCTGGGTTACGAACACTGTGTCTGGCCTATAGAAATATAAGCTCAGATGTCTATGAGACCTGGAATGAAAAATTTATTCAGGCAAAATCTTCTTTGCGGGATCGGGAAAGAAAGCTGGATGAGGTATTTATCCAATCATAGATTCTTTATTGAGTAAAGTAGGTCTGTCAGTGGCTGGAATGAAATGTTTATTTCAAATATTGACAAGAAATTTTGGTCTAAGATACATCAAACTTTCTGTACAGTTTCCTTGTTGAAGTTACTAATGTTGTTGTGTTGTTTATGTTTTTCCCAATTTAATACCATTTTCAGATGTTACTACTATATGTGATGTTGCTCTCATGCTAGACTAAATTACGTGTGCAGGTCAACTGTTTTATATGACTAATTAAAACTTCAATGTAACCTTAAGAATCTATTTAGATGTAATCACTATGCATAATCAGTTTTTCTCTTATTGTCCTCTTGGTTGTTATGGTTTGGGACTTTGTATTCATGACAGCATGTAATGTGCCACAATAAGGATGGTTATTAGGAGACTCTAGGAGATCTTTTATAAATGGTAGAGATGTTTGGGGAATAAATGTAATAAGGGCATTGTTAAGAGTTGATAGTGATATTTTGGCATCGGAGAGAATCCTCCTCTCGAATGAGGGTGATTGTTTTGTTTAATTTCTCTGATTAATACATCCCTATTTTAGTCTGCTTATTTACTGTGTCTTTGGTTTTTTTTTTTCTTTTTCTTTTCTGCTTGCTGCAATTGAATCATTCGCAATTTTTCCTATGTGCTTTGTAATTGGCTTTCTTTATGTGATTCTTATTTTGTGCTTGCCTTCATTGTTCTGTGTGTTTCGTAAAAACTCTTAGTGTACAAGTTCGGTTAATTTTTCTGTGTCTTGAGCTGTACAGGTGGCTGAACTTATAGAAAAAGATCTTATATTGATTGGTTGCACCGCTATTGAAGATAAGCTTCAAGAAGGGGTACCTGCTTGTATCGAGACTTTAGCAAGGGCTGGAATCAAATTATGGGTGCTCACTGGGGATAAAATGGAAACAGCTATAAATATTGCGTATGGTGAGTTTGGTTTATTGGGCATAATTTTGTGCAATTTCTAAGGGTGTTATGACTTTCTTTTATATCTAAGGTCTTGCATCCTGTATGCCTTGCAGCGTGCAGCTTGATAAACAATGACATGAAACAATTTATTATCAGTTCTGAAACAGATGAAATTAGAGAAGTTGAAGATAGAGTAAGTAGCATTTGTTGGGTCCATTTTGTGTTGGACCTATCTTTATTATTATTATTATTTTTTAATCTGTTTATCTTCAGCTCTTTATGAATTATTTTATTCATGGGTGCTTTCCACCTGAAGAAGTTTATTCTTCACTTATATATTCTCAAATGCTGCATGACGTTAGGGTGATCCTGTGGAAGCTGCTCGATTTATAAAAGATGCTGTCAAAACACAGCTGAAGAATTGCATTGAGGAAGCCCAACAAACTCTTCGTACTGTCGTTGGACCAAAACTAGCACTTGTAATAGATGGGAAGTGCCTGATGTATGCACTAGATCCAAATTTGCGAGGAACACTTCTTAATTTGAGCTTAAATTGTGCTTCAGTGGTCTGTTGTCGAGTTTCTCCTCTTCAGAAAGCGCAGGTCAGTATCTAAGGAATTTGTTCTTTAAAATATTATAATTTGCAACCTCTTTATTTTTCCCTATGTCGTTGTAAGCATGTGAGTGTGAAAGAAGACTTGGCCTTTTGCTTTCTATGTTTTGGTTTCATTATACATGGTCGTAAAAAAATATGCCCATTGTAAATTGGCCTAAATAATTCTTGAATGTTTGCAGGTAACAAGCTTGGTGAAGAAAGGTGCCAAAAAGATTACATTGAGTATTGGTGATGGAGCCAATGATGTTAGCATGATTCAGGCAGCTCATGTTGGTGTTGGGATTAGTGGGCTGGAAGGCATGCAGGCTGTCATGGCTAGTGATTTCGCAATTGCACAGTTTCGCTTTCTCACAGACTTGTTGCTTGTGCATGGAAGGTGGTCGTATATAAGAATTAGCAAGGTTTGTGCCTGTTATGTCTCTTTACTATTTGTGCTTTGTCTAACCATTTTTGTTGGTTCTCACATTAAGGGCTCTTTCTTGCAGGTTGTAACATATTTCTTTTACAAAAATCTGACATTTACACTGACTCAATTTTGGTTCACCCTTCAAGCTGGGTTCTCTGGTCAAAGATATTATGATGATTGGTTTCAAGCATTTTACAATGTGTTTTTTACATCCCTGCCTGTTCTAATGCTTGGACTATTTGACAAGGTTGCGTTTCCTAACTATTATATTGAGTATAGAATTTCTTTTAAGAAATGACGTTATTGTTGCTAATTTTTTGTTCAATACCAGGATGTTAGTGCATCTCTTTCAAAGAAATATCCTCAGCTATACATGGAAGGATTGAGAAATGCCTTTTTTGAATGGAGAATTGTTGCTATTTGGACCTTCTTCTCCCTGTACCAGTCAATTATTTTCTTTTATTTCGTTACCACATCTGGTTCAAAGCCTCAAACTTCAGCTGGCAAGATGTTTGGTTTGTGGGACATTAGCACAATGGCATTCACCTGTGTCGTCGTCACTGTCAATTTACGTCTTCTCTTGTGCTGCAATAGTATTACAAGGTGGCACCATATAAGTGTTTGGGGGAGCATTATAGCATGGTTCCTTTTCATCTTTGGTTACTCTGGTATCATGACTAACGGTGATCGGCAGGTGAGTAAATCTTTTTTTATATCCACACAAATGAGTCAATCTTAAAGGTTTATTGATTGATTTCTTCAAGATTCAGTTGTCAAAATTTACTCCAAATTCATAACTTGTTCATTGCAAAAATCTCTGTTGGGAAAAGAACATGAATGGATTTGAGTCAATCTTAAAAGGTTTATTGATTGATTTCTTGAAGATGCTCATTTGTCAAAATTTACTTCAAAATCATAACTTGCTCATTGCAAAAATCTCTGTTGGAAAAGAACATAAATGGTGTTCATTGTTGCAGTTGTTAGTCTAAGTATCTAATATGTACAAAAATGCTGATGAATGGAGTAGTGGATGAAAATTCCACCACTGAACATGCAAAATTCAACTTTTTTTTTTTCCTTTCCTAGGCTTTTTTTCCACATTTAGGTAAAAGGTTGTGAGACAAATTGTTGAGTAGATGGAGAAGTGCAGTGTTCTTATTTTCTTAGGAACCCACACATTGTTGTATCTGATAGTGTCAAACCTTGATTAGTTGAACATGTTTGGGGTGGGGGGGGGGGGGGGGGGGGGGAGTTATGTTAATTAGTGGTCTTCTCTTCTTGTATTGATCCCATTTGCTTGTGTACTAATGTCTTACATATCATGTTTCAGGAAAATATCTTCTTCGTCATATTTGTTTTAATGAGCACTCCATATTTTTATCTTGCACTATTTCTGGTTCCTGTTGTCGCTCTTGTCGGGGACTTCCTATACCAAGGGTGAGACACTGAATTATTTTTCTTTGAAGCGTGATTCTTCTGGGTACAATGTATGGCTGGTGCAGATTTATTGATGATTAAGGTTGAATTTCTGAGTGTTTCAATGGTCTGATTTCAGTGTACAGAGATGGTTTTCTCCATATGATTATCAGATTATACAAGAGATTCATCGGCATGAACCTGATGATAATCACAGGGCACAGTTTTTAGAGGTTCGGGATCATCTCACTGTGGAAGAGGCACGGAGCTATGCTCTGGCCCAACTCCCTGGGCAGAGATCAAAACATACAGGTTTTGCCTTTGATTCTCCTGGTTATGAGTCATTCTTCGCTGCTCAGGCCGGTGTGTTTGCTCCTCATAAGCCATGGGATGTAGCCCGGAGAGCAACCATGATGAAATCACGTGCAAAGCCACCGAAGAAATAGTTCATTTCACTTTAGTCTTTTTGTACAAAGAAATCCCTTCCCTTCCAGGCGTCATTAGGTGATTGTGTAGAATGTACTGCCTCTATCCTTTAGCCCTTCTTTCTTTCCTTATTCTCACTACGCTAAGGATCACATTTTTGATGTAGCCTACATTCAGACTTAGGTATAATAGTTGGTTATGAGAGTGTAAAATTGATGTAAAATTATATGGATGATTATAGTATACAGTCATATCATTCTTTTGATTTTGTAATGATACACTTCAGGCCTTCTATGTGTACAATTTCTAATTTCTGATGCTGCAAGTACAAGTAGCATCAAATAACTTAAAATTTAGGGAACTCTATTTGCCGAATTTAGATATGCGAAAGTATTAAGTTTAATATCCCTTTCAACCAAAAAAAAAAAAAAAAAAAAGGGTTTGTACTATTGATTTTGCAATTAATGTCTGTTTCTTGCTTATTATTGCGTCTGTTCACCAATAGCTTTCATATTTATTGTGGATTACTCCTATAGTTTTTTTTCTCGTATTGCTTGTTACCATCAATTTACACAGTCGTAATGTAAAGCAATGATGGAGGTAATATGCTCAACGAGTGAACGAGGTTATAGTATTTGCCTACTAGGAGAATTAAAAAAATAAAAAATGCCATATTGAAATTAAGTACTAACACATTTATTTAAAGTTTTTAAATACATACTTTCTCAGTTTTTTTTTTATTTTTTTTAGTTGCAACATTTCTCTTTTCATGCTTGTCAATACATGTTTTCAAACGTTAATATATTTAATTATCAATATGTAAAAATTATAAACATTTGATATTAAAATTGTATATATTGAGACAAATCTAACAATATTTTACATGACTATATTTTACTTAAGTATAAACCGTTAAATCTAGTCAAAGTGAAGCATATGAATAGTGTAAAAGTCAAACTATTACAACTTTAAAAAATAGATGAAGTATCTGTTAAATATATATCTAATAGCAATTTATGTAATCACCATTAAGAAATTCATATTTAATACTCCGTGGGTAAGTAATTCGTATTTAATACTCCGTAAGTACGTTAGTTGGGTATGTACCTCTTATGTTATAGGCTTCTATCACAAATAATTAGTTGAAATTCTTCTTAAATGTTAAAAAGATTGGTATATTAATTCAATAGTATGAAAATTGTCGTCACATAGAAGTTAACAAATACTCTCTTCGTTTTTAAATACTTGCCCTATTTTTATTTGTTTTTTGCACTATTCATTTATCCTACTTTGACTTATATATATATATATATATATATATATATATATATATATATATATATATATATATATATATATATATATATATGTAGTCTTGTAAGTACTTGTTGGAATCATCTCAATGAATACATAATTAATTTTCAATTGTTAGAATTTATACTTATTAATAATTAAACCCCACTAATGTTATTTATTTATTATTTTTATTTTTATTTTTTTTCTCCTACTAACAACACTTTATACAAAAAAAAAAAAAAATCTTCTCCTATAAAAATTCTTTTTATATAAAAAAAAAGAAATTCTTTTTTGCACCCCATCCTATAAAAATCCTTAAATTTTAGTGTTACGATCTATACGAAATGAAGAGAGTATGTCATAAATGACGTCCATAACCCCAAAAGCGGCATGCATTATTATCTTCTCCTAATTAATTTATATCAACATGCATAGTCCGTACATAAGATGAGTGTGACTAAAGATGGACATCGTGCTGTGTCGGGCCATCACGGGCCATGCCTGGGTGGGGCTCGTGCCGGGCCGTGCCAAGTTTTGGCACACCCTGGCCCATGGCACGGCATGACCCACGTGCCTGGCAGGCCGTGCCGTGTTGCGGGCCAACCCGATTTTTTTTTATTATTTATTTATTTTTTTATTAAATATATATGTATATTAAAAAAAATCGATATATAATTTTTTTTTGAACAACTTAAGTTTATATAAATAATTTTATTAATTTATGTTTATGTTAATGTTAATATATATATATATTTTTTTGAACAACCTTAATTTAATTAAGTTTATATAAATAATTTTATTAATTTAGCAAAAAACAATAATGCTTTGCTAATAATAATAATAATAATAATAATAATAAATACGTGTCTGGCGGGCCGCGTGCTGTGTCGGGCCGTGCCACGTGCCAGGCTGGCGGGCCATGCCGGCGGGCCGATTCACGGGCCGACGATCTTGCCCTTGTCATGCCCGTGCCAATTTTTTAGAATTTTGTTCACAGCACGGCCCACGGTCCGCAAGTGAGACGCCGTGCCGGGCCCGTGCCGGCATGGCCCATGGCCATCTTTAAGAGTGACCTTATGTATTGACTCTAATTTATAATCCGTGTCATTGTATCAATAATAATCAATATGCAACGCATTGAATAATCCAATTTTCTAAAAGTTACTCCTAATCCATAACACCAACCAATAAAACCAAAACCCATTTATTTTTATTTTTTTTTACAAAGTATTCATTAAAATAAAAATCCTCAATCTCTTGGATTTCATCCTCAAAAGGCGAAGATGTGCAGCGTCGAAAAACGAGGCAACATCTTCATCCTGACACTTAAAAGCGATGATAATAACGACGAACACCGCCTTAATCCGACCCTAATCGCCACCATCCGCTCCGCCATCGCCGACATCAAATCCCAGTCGATCTCCTCCCCTCAAACCCCTTTCGCCTTGATCACAACCGCAACCGGCAAATTCTTCTCAAATGGGTTCGACTTAAAATGGGCGCAATCGCAACCCGGAAAGTTCGTGAACCACTTACACCAAATGGTGGAATCTTTCAAACCTTTGGTGGCTGATTTGGTGTCTCTTCCGATGCCAACGATCGCGGCGATTAATGGACATGCCGCGGCAGGTGGGTTCGCGCTTGCGCTAGCGCACGATTATTTGGTGATGAGGAAGGATAAAGGGGTGTTGTATATGAGTGAGGTTGATATTGGGATGACTTTTCCTGAGTATTTTAATGTGTTGTTTAGGGAGAAAGTTGGGTGGAAATGGAGGAGAGAGATTATGATGAGAGGGATGAAATTGAAGGGGGAAGATGGTGTGAAAATGGGTGTTGTTGATCAAGTTGTGGTTGGGATTAATGGGGATGAAGTTCTGGAAAAAGGGTTGAAATTAGGGGAAGATTTGTTCAAGAAGAAGTGGAATGGTGAGGTTTATTGTGAAATTAGGAAAGGGTTGTATCCTGATTTGTGTATTGAGTTGGGGTTGATTAGGAAGAATGTCATAGTTCCGAGGCTTTGAATTGATTTTGTGTTGTGTTCGTGTTTGTGTTTGGTATCGTGTATGTTTTTGTGTTCGATTTGTTGTTGTGAATTTGTGATCGGTTTATGTTGTTTTTGCGTTTAATTTGTTGTTTGTTTTTATGATGCAAGTATGTTTTTTATGAATTTTAAAACGTTTAATCTATTTAATACGGAGTATATCATTGTTTCAGTTTTTCTTTTTTTGAATGGAATCATTGTTTTTCAGTTTAGCGACAATCTTTACACTATTTGTCGTCAACGCTAGTTAATTAATTGCTTAATAGAATAGTAGTCAATACCTCTAATATTAAAAAAAGTTTAGGTTACCTTTTCCAAAAAAAAAAAAAAAAAAGTCCCCACTTTCTAATTTTCTATGATATACTGTAGATCCACTACAGACTACAGAGTTATAAAAAAAATTACAACAAATGTCAAATACTCATGAAGTCATGATCATGAAGACCTGTTCTGCTGTTCATCAAGCAGGATACGGACTGAGCTTGGTAATTGCGCATCCAAGTTGAGAGTTGGCTCATGTTGGTTGGCGAAGGCCCAAGTTGATGTAACTAGAAAACTTTTTTTTTTTTTTTTTTTTTTTTTTTTTTTTTTTTAAAGGAAACTACTCCCTTCGTCTCCAAACATTTAAATAAAAGAAATAAAAACATATTGAAAAGATAAATTTACATAGGAGTTGTAAAAAAGTAGAGAGATAAAGTATTAAAAATACATGAAAAAACAAAAATTTATATGAGGAAGCTAATTTTGTACAAATATTGTTGTAAATTGGTGGGTATTTTAATGCAAACTGGTCGATCATTTTAAGACTAAAGTTAGGCTAAAAGGGTCGAAGTTTTGAAGACGGAGAGAGTAGTATTTAGCCCGTGCGATGCACAGGTTAAGTTTTTGCATTGTTCAATCTACATCTTACAAAAAATTCTACTTCGTATAACATAGTAACATACAATAGCAAATACTTTTACAATATTGGAAATCCAATATTTCACAATGTAAAAGAAATTGGTTCAATCTTAAATACTACCTCCGTTACATATTAGTTGCAACTTTTGCCATTTAGGGGTGCTACCTATTAGTTGCAACTTTCTTTTTCTTTCTGTTTTTGGTAAATTTTTTAGGCCAAAATTACTTCTATACCCTTACTAAAAAATCATAATCTCAATTACATATTATAATGTGACCAGATTATACCATTTAACCAACATCATTAATTTAATGATTCCCACCTAATTCTTTTTCCACTTATTTATTCACCAACCAACTTCATTCAATGATTCAAACCAATTCATTGATATTTCTAAGATTTGGGGAAAGTTCAAAGCCCTAGTTCATCATCTTATTCCTCCATGGCTTTCTCTCTCCGTCCTCCATGATTATCTCTCACCTTTCTCCATGAATTTCTCTCTCCTCCCTCGATCTAACCCACAAAATCATTTCGACTACCTCAACAAACCCACACAAATTCCCCAGATCGTCACGAATTGAGCACGAAATCTTCACAAATTGCCCAGATTATGTGTTCCACTTCAGGAATTGAGCACGAAATCTTCACAAATTGCCGAGATTATGTGTAAATCTTCACAAATTGCCCAGACTATGTGTAAATCTTCACGAATTGAGCACGAAATCAGTTCAACTACCTCAACAAACCCACACAAACTTTAATTGAGCACGAAATCCTCTAAAAAACCCACAGATCTACACTTTAATATGGTGAATTTGAAGCCCCTATGTGACGCAATCTTTGAGAGTGATCGTGATGAAGAAATAGTGCTCCTTGTTAAGTGTATTGAGTCCATTGAGCAGGCCACTTCGTGGGCGAAAAATTTGTACATTCATAACAAAGGTTGTGAAATTTTGCGTGAGAAATCGCTCGAAGCTTTGCTTGAAGTTCTCAGCGAGGTCGAGGATGAA
This sequence comes from Chenopodium album, assembly GCF_948465745.1. NCBI lineage: Eukaryota > Viridiplantae > Streptophyta > Magnoliopsida > Caryophyllales > Amaranthaceae > Chenopodium > Chenopodium album. The sequence continues at coordinate 51,624,880 of NC_137843.1, forward strand.
AAAGCGGAACAACAAGCCGCTGCCGCATTGCAATTGGAGGCAGAAAAGGTCACCGGTCGTGTTGTTGATGGTGGGAATCGCTCCTCGATGAAGGATAAAAAAACTGAGGGGAGCGGTTTCGGTAATCGAAGGCAGCCGTGGCATCGAAGGGCTAGACTACGTCCTAAGAGGGCTAAAATATCTGACCCCGATGAAGAAGAAGCTGTGGCTCTGCCTTCTCCTCCTGCCCCTGCTGGTCTGAGTTCTGAGAAAGAAAAGGTTGGATCGGGCCTAGTTATGAATGAGGACTGGGTTCAACTATCTACCACTGTAACAATTTCAAAAACCTTATCTTTTTGTTTCATTTTTCTTCTTAATTATAAGCATCCCTATCATTATGTTTGGTTATATTGTTGGTTGGTTGTGTGTTGGAGGTTGTTTGTGTATGTTGAATATGGTTGCCAGCAGCTTCACGTTGCTGGCCAGGGGGTGTTGGTTGTTATTTGGCTGGTTGTTTGTGTATGTTGAATATGATGCTTGTTCTTTGCCTCGAAATGTTGTCTGGTTTGCTGAACATGGTCCCTCCTGTTATGCAGTCCCTCTTTAAACGTTGCCTGTTCTTATGATGTTGCCTCTAGTTGCCTATTTGTTGCTGTAGTCCCTCTTTCTTTGTTGCCTTGTTGCCTGTGGGGGTGTAATGTGGTTGATGGATGATGACACATGCTTTTTTCTATCATTTTTGGGCCATGGTCTCAATGACAGTTGTTGATGAGAGACCACTTAAACTAGAGTGCCTTAATTGTTTTTAACTTGAGTCCCTTAATTGTTGTTTGTAGAGTCCCATTTAAACGTGACTAGCTACCATGCCCTAAATCCATATGATGAAGGGACTAAATTGATATATGTATGGCATGTAAGAATTGCTCCAATTGTTTTAAATGCAATAGTTGTTGAAGGTAACTTACATGATGCCATATTATCTGATTAAAATATTGACCCTCTGATGGATAATTACAATCTTCTGTTCTGAATGTGTAAATACTCCGTAAAAGAAACAACAAAATACACAATGCTTTCTATTTACCCAAAAGTCATTTGATTCATTAATCCCATAAGGTTCATTACATCAAGTTTTAGCAAAAGTGTTCCACTAATTCATTACATCAAGGTTTAACAAAAGTGTTCCACTAATTCATAGGCTTCCCAATACATAATAAGCAATAGTGTTTCACTAATTAATAGGCTGCCTTGTACATAATAAGCAAAAGTTTACATATAACCAACTTGATTTTGCATTTTTCATACCAATATTTACACAAAAGGGTGGTTAGGTGTGGCAGCCTATTTGTAAGTTACTTACCTTAGTCTGCATCCACCTCAAGATGGCTGTCTTTATCTCATTGTCCCTCATTTCCTGCTGGTCTGAATATGTCATTAAGGAACTTCACTCCTTGCTCCATTAATTCCTGGCTGACATCTAAAATATCTGGTAAGGACCCTAGATTCTCAAGCCTTTGTTTCTTCATATGTGGTATCTTGTAATTGTTGTCCCCTTCTTTTTTTAGAATTTCCACCATGCATGACTGTAAACTAATCCAAGTATACTTGTTCACCATTGGATCAAAGAATTCATAAGCCTCTTCAACTCTTTCAATTAATTCATCAATGTTTTTTGGGAATGAATGGTATTGAAGAGATTGAATAGCCCGAAATAGACCTAAATCAAGCACATTCAGATTAGGAGATTGTGGTGGTTGGTATACCAGCTTGATGTTATGTAAAACAAATATTATAAAGCAAATACTGTAGAGTTACCTTGCTCATATTCAACTTAAATCGATCCAAACTACAAATTGAAGTGAAAATGGAAAATTTTCAATAATAAGCTTTGCAAACCAATCACCTAGTCGAAAGCAAGAGTAATTGACAAACTAATGAAATTACCAATTGGTTGGGGGTGAAGTGGAGATTGAGACTACACTTGGCAGGGAGGACCCGTGTTCGATCCCCGTCCCGCAACAATAACAATTGGGAGGGGAGTGGAACCTAACCACCCAAAACTGACCTTAGAATTCAGATTAGCTCAAAGGGTGAATCGAGTGGAAGGCCGTGGAACACACAAGAAAAAAAAAACAAACTAATGAAATTGATTTTAAAAAAAAAAGGAAATTAAGAGCAAGAAACTAACCTAAACCTGTTTCTGACATACAAAAGGCAGAGATTGGCTAGAATGGTTTGGAGGAGAAGTATGAACACCAAGTTCGATAAAAACTACAAATTGGAGTGAAAATGGAAAGACTGTGAAAATGGAAAGACTCCAATAATAACCTGTGCAAAACTGCAAACCGATCATCTAGTCGAAAGCAAGAGTAATTGACAAACTAATGAAATTGATTTAATAATAATAATAAAAAATAATAAGAGCAAGAAACTAACCTAAACATGTTGAGTGTGATAATCGATGGATCACATACAAAATTACAATACCTTCCACCGCAATTACAATTAAAGGCTTAAAGCACCAACTATGAACCCCACGATCAACACCATTGAAATCATCACCATTTCCAATTTTTCAAAATACACCCAATTTTATTCATAGATTTAAGTCTCTAATTTTTGATGCAAAATTGAGTATCTTAATGGTATAATTATTTTATTTAATTTTGGATTATGAATAATAATTGCTAGATTATGAGAAAACTCCTTAGCCTGGAGTGTATTCCATTGATCAAATATATAGAGTTACACACAATAAGATAAGGATACAATATACACAAAATATATCCTATATACACAAGTATATCCTATGACGAGATTATCTCATAATAATCTCTATCACACCCCCGCAGGCCGCAGTCGTAGCGGGAGGAGGATGAACGCTAAGACTGGATCTGAATTCCAAGAAAAGTTCTCGCGGTAGACCCTTAGTGAATATGTCTGCAAATTGGAACCGTGAAGGGACATGTAGCACCCGAACGTGACCAAAGCAACCTTTTCTCGTAAAAATCGATCTCAATATGTTTGGTGCGTTGGTGCTGAACCGAGTTGCTAGAAAGATAAATTGCACTGACGTTATCACAATAAACAATGGTGGCCTGCCGGAGCGGACAATGTAACTCAAGTAATAGATTACGGAGCCAACATGCCTCTGAAACAACATTTAGCGGCGCCTTTGTATTCTGCTTCTGCACTCGACTTAGAGAGAGTAGGTTGACGCTTAGCTAACCAGGAAACGAGGTTGTCCCTAAGGAATCAACAATAGCCCGAGTTAGAGCAACGAGTGTCGGGACAACCTCCCCAGTCAGCGTCAGTGTAAGTGATTAGTCGAGTCGGAGCAGACGGATATAAGTGTAACCCATGATCAATGGTGCCCTGAATGTAACGTAGGATGCGTTTCAATGCTTCAAAATGTGGATCTCTAGGATCATGTATAAAAAGACACACCTGCTGAACTGCATAAGAAATATCAGGGCGAGTAAAAGTTAGTTACTGAAGAGCACCTGCCAGGCTTCGATATAGAGTGGGGATCTCTAAAAGGGGAACCCGAATTTGCACAAAGCTTTGATTTTGTATCAATCGGAGTACCTGCGGGTTTACAAGAGCCCATGCCCGCACGCTCTAAAATCTCCTGAGCATACTTCTCCTGTGAATGAAGTAAGTAAGGTGGTGTTCGGGTCACCGTAATTCCCAAAAAATAGCTCAAAGGCCCTAAGTCAGACATGGGAAACTCAGTTTGCAACTGTGATATTAACCCAAGTCTCAACCTGTCAGAAGAAGTGGTCAAAATAATGTCATCAACATAGAGCAGTAAATAAGCCATGTCATCACCCTGGCGGTAGGTGAAAAGAGATGTGTCACTCTTGGCAACAACAAAACCGATATGTAGCAGAAAATTAGCAAAGCGTTGGTACCAAACTCTAGGAGCTTGTTTCAAACCATATAATGCTTTGCGAAGGCGGCATACATAGCCCGGTGTTCGTCGATCAACAAAACCCGGGGGTTGATGCATATAGACAGTTTCTTGCAAATTACCATGAAGAAAAGCATTTTTGACATCTAGTTGATGAATGGACCACTTTTTAGCCATGGCTAAACTGAGAACAGTGCGAATGGTGGCCGGTTTGACAACTAGGCTAAATGTCTCATCACAGTCAACACCAACCTCTTGCGACCTGCCATCACAAACAAGACGAGCTTTGTGCCTTTCAAGGTCACCATTAGACTTGTATTTGTGTTTAAAGAGCCATATACAATTTACAATATTCACCCCCGTAGGCCTAGGAACCATATCCCAAGTCCCTATTTTAATCAAAGCACTATACTCATCATTCATTGCCGCATTCCAATTTGGGTCATTTAAGGCCTATTTGTGATTTTTTGGTAACGGGGATTTTTGAAGAGCTATGTGTGTTTGGTTTGTGGGCAAGGTATACTTTGGGTTTGGTTTGAATATCCCCCGTTGACTATGAGTAACTGGAGGTGTAGGTGGGGGTGGTCTTGTGGGCTGTATTGGCGCAAACCCCCTCATGGGAGGTGGTGAGTAGGCGGGCTGGGCTTGAGGTATGGTCTGGGCTGTAGCGGGTGGGCTAGATGAGCTGACTGGGCTGAAGCAAACTTGGGTAGCGGGGGTCAGATTAGTTCGCGGGCTGCCTATGGGAGAGAGTGGAAGGCCGCAGCCCCCTTGTGGTGTGATCTGCCCAGAAGTGTAGTTAAAGCTAGAGGGGGGCATGTGTGGGCCTGTTGGAGGATTGGGCTTGTGGGCTTGACTTTGACGTAAAAGATGATGGGTAAGGAGTGGATTTGTGTCACTTTCACCCAAAAACTCATAATCTTTAATTTTAACTTGAATTGACCCAAGTTACGAAAGGGAAAAGTGGTTTCGTCAAATGTGACGTGACGAGATAAAATGATTTTGTGCTTGGTCAAGTCCATACACCGATATCCTCGATGATTGGGAGGGTAGCCTAGGAAAACACAAGGTGTGGACCGAGGGGCAAGTTTTTGAGGAGTAGTAGTGGTTAGATTAGGAAAACAAAGACAACCAAAGACACGAATGTGATCATATGATGGTACTACCCCAAAAAGAGCTTGAGCGGGTGTTATGTTATTGAGAGCTTTAGTTTGCAAAATATTAAGCATGTAAGTGGCCGTCTCAAGAGCATAGACCCAATATGATGGGGGTAGGGAAGCATGAAAAAGAATAGTTCGTTTGACATTGTTTATGGTGCGAATCATTCTCTCAGCCTTACCATTTTGAGAAGAGGTATGAGGACAGGAAAACCTAAAGATCATACCCTGTTGAACACAAAAATTTTAAATGGATCGTTGTCAAATTCTCGACCTTGATCACTTTGAAAAGATTTTATTGGTCGCTCAAATTGAGTAAGAACATATTGACGAAAGTCCAAAAGGGTTAGGTAGGCTTGAGATTTATATGAAAAAGGAATAGTCCAAACATAGTGTGTATAATCATAGGAGAACTAGATAGTATTTGTGACCATTAACACTACGGATGGGGGATGTCCACAAATCAGCATGAACAATATCAAAGGCACAAGTAGTATTACTACTCGATTAATAAAACGGAAGTCTAGTATGTTTTCCAAATTTGACAAGAATTGCAAAAATTGGAGTCAAGCTCCTTACTACAATGAATAAAATTATTACTCCTAAGAAAACTAAGAATGCGCTCCAGGGTGCCCTAGGCGATCGTGCCAAGTAGAGGGAGACACGGCGGTAAGAGAGGTGCCAAGACGAGGTTGGACTAGAGGTGGTTACTGGATAGAGCTCCCCTGAACTATTGCATCTCGTTATTATTGTCCTCGTGCGAAGGTCCTTCACAGAAAAACCGTATGGGTCAAATTCTATTTAAACCGAGTTATCAGAAGTAAATTTACAGACTAAGATGAGGTTCTTTATAATTTGAGTTGCAAGGAGAACGTTACGAAGAGCTAATTTATTGTCAGTGAGAGTTGTATGACCATAACCAATAATCGGAATGCGATGACCATTACCAACTAAAATATGATTATTAGTGCTTAAATTAAACAGGGGCATGAGATTACCTGAATTATTGGTCATGTGAGAAGATGCACCCGAGTCCATGTACCAACCGTCCTTCGGATTTGCCAAGCTCATAGTCGAGAAGGCGTTGCCAAGCTCAGTTGGGGTCATTAATGTGTCGTAGCCCGGTGGACTAGCTATGTAGACCTGCTGTTGGGCCTGTGAAGGTGTTTCTGCTGAACCATGGCCCAAATTCCCTTGAGCAGCTCGCTGAGGGTAGGGTAAAGGGGGAGCGGCCCACTGTTGCGGATAGCCCATAGGTGGCCATGCAAAAAAGAGGGGCTGCTGACCAGTTGGGCCAGCCCATTGAGAAGGGCTAAGAGACGTAGTAGCCTGTTACTGATGTCCTTGAGGAGGCGAGGAGGTCTTGGCTGGTTGGCCACGGCCCCCTTTGACGTTGCCTCCTTTGTTGCTGCCACGGCCAACAGAGCGACCATCAGAACCACCACAAACCGGAGAGGAGCTCTGCTGTGAACCGGATGCCCCAGAATCTCCTGTTTGAGCCATGAAAGACTAGGCTTTCGAGCTTGACTCGTTAGCGCGGCGCGACTCCTTAAGAAGGAGACGTGATCTCGCAATCTCAAAGGATGGAACGGGATCTGATTGAGCAAGGATGGTTGCGACTGTGTCATACTCAGTATTACGGAGACCCACAATAAGGCGAAGAACCAATTTATGCTCCGAAATTGGTTGATCAACATTAGCCAATTGATCTTTGAGGCTCTTCAATTGTGTGCCGTATGCAGAACATTGGAGAAACCCGATAAGTGAAGATCGTTAAATTGATTTTCAAGATAGAGAGCCCTAGTTGTTTTGTTATCTTGAAATATGGCTTTGTTTTTATCCCAAACTTGCTGTGCCGAATCACCTCTTGTGAGGATTGTGGTAAGAAGATCAAGAGAGATGGTGCTATAGATCCACTGTTTGACAACCGAGTCAAGCCTCTCCCACATTGAATTGGAAATACCGCCAGGCCGAGAGGTCTTGGAGTCTATATGGTCAAGAACATTGTAGGCATGGGCATGACATTTAAACAATTCCACCCAACTCGAGTATTGTACGTTTGCTCTATCAAGGATTAATGGGTTACAATTCTTGATATTGGTAATGGACAAAGCAGGATGGTATTCCGGTGGTGAAGGGGGAGAAGGTGGAGTAGTGTCACTGTCTTTAGTCATGGTGAGTTATGGCTGGACAAGAAGAAGGGAAGGGAAAGATGCGTGAAGAGTACGGAAGCGGTGGAGCAGATAAAACACACAGGATACCCAAGGAAACGACGGAAAAAAAAATCTAAAACCTAAGCTATGATACCATGCTAGATTATGAGAAAAATCCTTAGCCTGGAGTGTATTCCATTGATCAAATTTATAGAGTTACACACAATAAGATAAGGATACAATATACATAAAATATATCCTATATACACAAGTATATCCTATGACGAGATTATTCGTAATAATCTCTATCAATAATGACAAAGAAAAGGTAACAATTATAGATTTTATGTATAATAATAATTTTTTTAAAAAAAAATTATGATGCAAACTAATTTTTTTAGAAAATAATAGCCACATATATCATCACAAATTGCATCCGTTTTCTTCAACATAATTCAGAATACCAGAATTTAAAAATCAATCAATTTATCTAATCAATGAACTTATCAAAATTGAATTTAATTTCACTATCGACACGAAAAAATCCTAATAAAAAAATTACAGAGAAACACACCTAACTTCGTGATTATTTTTGAAGGAAAACATCGTGATATTTAAGACAAAAAATGGCAAACAAACAAATGGCAAAATTAGTATAGAGTATGACATAAAAACTGTAAATTAGAATCGCCCATCAATCCCATGATGAGAGTTCAAAGGACATATAAATAAAGGAATTGAAAATTTCTTACAAAATTTATAGACATTAAAATTGAAATTTACTTGTGAGAAATCAAGTGTAAAGAAAATTACAACTAACCTTGAATAAGTTAAAGAGATTATCTGTAGGGGAGGGAAAAAGGAATGGTCAGGTAAAACTGACTGATTAGAAAATAATTTATGAATAAAAAAAAAGTGAAGGGGAATAACGTCGTTTGATAATCTTAGATAGGGATTGAATGAAGTGTTGTTTGGAAGAAATAGAAGGATAAACCTGAAAAAAAAAATTCCTAAAAAAAAAAAAACCTAAGAAAAAAGTTGGCGATGTGGCACTGTATATTTTGTTTTAAATTTCCTGTTTTAAAATAGAAGTATAGATGTAACTAGAAAACCTAAATCATGTCTTATAAAATGAATATTTAGTATGTATGTATGTATGTATGTATATATATAACTTGTAAAATAAAAAGTGAACGATTTGTGATAAAAGATAAACATGTAATAAAAATGAACATTTAGATATATTTATAAATGAATATGACTATCATACAATTATACAAAAAAAAAAAAAAAAAAATTAGTATTAAAAAATGAACATATCTGTATATTAAAAATGAACATATTTGTATGATAAAAAGGAATATGAATAATATAATAATTTATTTATTTAATTGCTTTTAATGTACTCCCTTTGTAAAAAAAAAAAAAAAAAAAAAAAAAGTAAATGGGACTATCATTTTGAGACTTAAAACTAGACTTAAAAGACTATCAATAAGGGACGGAGGGAGTATTATTTGGTTGATATGAGAACTAATTTCCCGTAAGCAATTGCAATACATTGGAATTAAATTCCCAAATTCAATTTTCCTGGGAATTTCATGCACAACTTTGTTTGGGTTGTTAAAAAAGAATTTGCAAATCATAAGAATTTTAAGTTATCAATAAGGACCTTGGTAGTTTTATTCCCATATTTTGTAGGCAGCTAGGCATTGGAAATTTCCATAAAATATGCAATTTTCACATATTTCACCTTTTATAAATAAACCTCAATTTCTTAATTTCCATGAAATTTGAATACCTCTATTTTTTTGTTCAACCAAATAAGGCCTAAGATTATGTAAGTCAGTGAATGTGATTTGAGAATAAAATTGAAGGAGTTCATGATTCTCCTTTCTTTTAATTGATGATTCTATAAATGTTGAGCCACACTTTTGAGTATCGATTCTCGAATATGAGGGCATTCTCAGTTTCTCACTAGTGGGAAAAAAAAAACCGCCCTATGGTCAATAATTGAGGTTTAAAAAAATTCCTATATACTACATTAATGAGGAAATTGTAAAATGTCCATAGATAATCTTTAAAACAACCGCCTTCTTTTCTCTATTCTCTCTCCTCCTTCCTCCAGGATTTAAGTTTTCTTGGCCGTTTAGGTCAAAAATAGTCTAATTTTTTCCGAAAATTATACTATTTTTGACCTTTTTTCTTTAATTTTATTAAGTTTTTGCTTGGTTTGATTTTGTTTTGTTCTCTCCATTTGTAAGATTCTGTCCTAAATTTTTTTGGGTTTTCCTAATATTCAGAAATTTTGATTCTCATCTATGGATGATAATTTTTTTTTAGGGTTCTGATAATAATTGGGAAGGTGATTTGGATTTATATGGTTTTAGGGTCTGTCATCAACTGTACGATCAAAACATTAGGGCAAATTACGAAGGTCTCTACTTGGAAAAACGCAAAAACATCGAAAACCACTTCTCGCGTCAAGATTGAAGCGGTTGAGA